>NC_141459.1:77412500-82412500 GCF_015680905.1 Coptis chinensis
TTGTATTTTGGTATTTCAAGTGTACAAGTTAGTACTTTTGACAATATAATGGTATATTTTGTCTATGTTTTGCTGACCAATGGCTTTATTAGGGTTTTTCTATTGGAAAATGTAATAATTATTTTTTTTTGAATTTTTTGTTAGTATGACGTCACTTATATAGTGACTTAAAATATATTTGAGATCACTTTTTAGGTGGTTTTATTGTTTTATTTAATATCACTTCTTGAGTGATGTCTACGTTCCATTCTCGCATTACTTACAAAAGTGATGTTACACTAACAACTATTACATCACCTAACAAGTGATCTATATTCGTATAACGTCACTTTGGGACATCACTTCTTAAAGTGATGCATCTTTACCAGATCACCAAATAATTGATGTAAAAGAAATATCAAATCACTTGCTGAAAAAGTGACTTTAAAAACCCCTGCTTTTCACATCGCCACCATTTATATCACTTTCAAAAGTGATCTAGTATATTTTTAACATCACTTATAGAGTGACTTTAAATGATTTTTTTGTTATAGTGTATGTCGAAAGCATTGCTCGATGAGAAAAAACTGCGAGGCGTGACTTGAAATACTTATCGGATATATCGGTGATTATAATTTAAGTCATAATAATAAGTCTGGCTCCGGTCTTGGTTTTGTCATCTTGTAGCAGAATGAAGACATAATTGAGAGGTCTCTATGTTTAGGTTTTGACGCTTCAAATAATATGGGCGGATACGACACTGTCATTTGTGGTATGCGCACAACTCTTCAACTGGGGGCGACTAAGTTACGATTAATTATTCTAAGTTAGTCGCTAGCCACTTGAAATGATAATATACGGCTCGCGATGATAGAATGGTCGTTTATCTTGACTTAATTCAATGAATTGTATAAAATTTTGCATCTATCAGTATTATATAGTATCCGCATTATGATGTAAGGCATCCTGATTCTATCACATACTTATCCGTGGAAATCAACTCTTCACTACCAAGACAACACTGGATCAATGACTTATACTGTCAGTTGATCCCAACGAGCTTGGCGCTGATAATGTCTCGGTATCTACCATAGCTACCAATGACGATCATGCAGCTGACAATACTTCGAAATTCCTGATGACCAAAGAGTTTGTGATTTTGTCAAACTTGATAGTTGGAAATATTGTCTTATCTCTACTAAGGACAGTTTTTCACAGCTTTATCACAAAGGCACAAGTCTCAATCATCTCCTTCGTTGTTTGAGCAGAACGAATGATTTACTAGGCCTTGAAGAAATTCATTCAAGACTATATGAGCACCACTCCTAGGGCAAAGTCTCGCTCACAGATCAATGACATAATGGTATTGGTGGCCATACATACAACAGGATGTTAAACGTCTGTCCGAGAAGTGTATGCATTCTCAAAAACATGATGATATGGGTCAAACTTCCCGCGATGAAGCGCCATCAAATCCATAACCCTTGGTCATTTGCGCAATGGGACCTTGACATTGTTGATTTATTTCCAACAACCACTGGCAGTGTTCATTTCTTACTCGTCGCAACAAATTATTTTAATAAGTGAGCAAAAGTCCAGATCTATGCTTTAAACATTAAAAATTTCTTATGGCGTGACATTATTTGTCGTGTTGGTATTCTAGCATCGTTGAATTCTGAGAATGGCAAATAATATGCCGTCGAAAAAATTTGACAATTTTGTTTTGACTTAAGATTAGTCATAATTTCCCATCACCATACCATCCTTTCAAAAATAGACAAGCTGAAAGAAAAAATGGACAAAACTTTTATTTCTTTCCATTCAGTTCCAATGGTATAATTATGTTTCCATCGCCACCTTATTATCGCTACAACAAAAACTGACGAAGTTACCACGTTTCGCTTCGTCAATCTAAGTTTGAACACTTTTACGCTCGCTTAGTTTGTTACTATCGCTACAACAAAATCTGGTGAAGTTATTATGTTTAACTTCTTTAGTCTAAGTTTGAATGCTTTTACGCTTGCTTAGAACGTTACTATCGTTATGAAAAATCTTATGAAGTTACCACATTTAACTTTGTCAATCTAAGTTTGAATGCTCTTACGTTCGCTTAGTACGTTACTATCACTACGGCAAAATCTGACGAAGTTACCACGTTTAACTAAGTCAGTCTAAGTTTGAACGCTTTTACGCTCGCTTAGTACGTTAATATCGCTACGAAAAAATCTGACGAAGTTACCATACTTAGCTTCGTCAATCCAAGTGATAAAAGATAAAATTGATAGTTTTACCTACGAAATAAAGCGATGAAACTTACAAACGCAAGTAAAACTAAACTAGATTATAATCCTATATGCTTATCAAAGATTCTACTCTCAATCCTATGAGATATAGTGGAGTAGAGTGATTCGTTCCACTCCTAGTCCTTCCGCATGCTGTGTTATCACATGTAATTACTCTACTTAAGGTCTAATGAGAGATTTACGAAAAAGCAACTAGACTACGATGCAACTACCCACAAGATGAAACTAGTCGGTTATCAAAATAACTAAGGGAATGCTATGTTGATTCGATGATAAGGAGTTAGAGGGGGATTGATTCCACCTTAACTCGACTCAATCCTATTAACGATTTTAATCGTCAGTAATCGAATTGAATCGCCGCAGAACAATTGGTTCTTCCAAATCCCTAATTACACATGGCATTCCTACCAATTCATAACTAGCATGTGAACGATTAAACCCATTCTCATGGTGAACTAATCGTTTCTAGAGTGGAAAGGAAATTACGACGATTCTACGATAGTCGGAATCAAGCTTTCATCAAGGCTTCTCAACCCCCTCTAATGGAGATTTAGCCGAGAATCATTACGCAATCATTTTCGATTAAAGTTAAACTAAACATGATATAAAGAATTGAAATTTACTAATCTAAATTAAACAATAATTAAAATCTAATTAATAACTAAGAATTGAATAACAAGTAATAAATGAAATTAGATCTAACACAAATGTAAATGACAAGAATCGGAATTGACAAACTAGCTATTTTATTTATCAAACTAATTAAGAACAATGATTCTAATAGTTTAATCTAAAACAAGAATTGGATTTGAAATTAAACTTAATTAAAACAATTAAATCTAGATCTAGAAGCTATTCTAATGGCTACTTTCTATTCTAAGCTATCTACCATTAACTATCTACCATTAACAAAGAGCTAAGCTTTTGTTTTTATACTTTCAGATCCAAAAATCGTGCATGGGCTTGGAGCCATGTTTTGGGCCAGAGAATCAAGCCCAAAACCAAATTCTTTCAGTCCAAAAAGGCCTCTTCAGCTGCAGTTGGCTTCAACAGACTTTTCGTCCACTTCTGCTCCTCTGATTGGATCACGGCTTAGACCATTGGAAAGCTCTTTACAAGCCGGTAGTTTTGACATAAGATAGGCCCCATTCCGAGGTCTGAGTCCAAAGATATGGCCTTCGGAAGTTCTCACGACTTTGTGTCTTTGTTTACGCCCCGCGTCGACTTTTCAGCTTTTGACCGGGCTTTAGGAAGGCTTTGTCTTCTTAAATCTTGGCCTTTAATCACGGAACACCTTAGTAACCGACCTTTGCTCCTTTATCTCGCTAAAGTGGCATATTTCTGCACATAATGGACTTTGAAGCCTGAAATGCATAAAAACACGTAATCAGTGTTAACTCTTAATTATTACTCACATAATTGGACTAAAAGTATGTCTGTTACAGGGTTAAAACTACAGTTTTGGGCTCTTATCAAACCACCCCCAAACAGCATTTTGCTTGTCCTCAAGCAAAGATGAGAAAATAGAATAAGTGACCAAAAATGGAGTTCTAACTACTCTCGTTTATTTGAGTCGCGATTGCATTGACCATATATGCAACAAGGCCTTAAACCACTAGGAATTCCCTAGTGGACGAGTTATAGCCTCGTGAGAGTTTTCCAGTGAAGGTACTCACAAACTTCATCTATACTACAACGACTAAGAAATAAAACTATTGTTTCCTTATTCATGCTCCAAATTATCTATACCTCTCATTAGCAATGTATATAGAGTAATCAAGTCAAAACCTAAGCTAATATATGCATAATAATCAATCATCTACAATAAACATATATACAATGAGTAATACTATGAAATGCAATAGCAGGTTCGTTTCTAAAACTCGGAATAACGTCCTTAAGTAGGTTCTCACAATAATAGTCAAGATACAACACTCTGATTTTTCCACTCAAGTTTCGCTACTCTAGTGTGCAGTGGGCACACTTTACCTTACAATCTCAATGACAACAAGGAAGCCGGAGTCGATCAAACACATCTGCCACTTACTATCACACTAACCTATTCCTAATTGAGCTAGAGGTCTTTATTAGGTGTTGCGGGGATTAGGAGATGGTTTAAGAAGGAAGGAAATGGATATTCAAAAGGACAAGTCTGAGATAATAGAGTCTTCAAATTATGTAACTTAGAGAAAACCCTGTTATTTTCTTTTGCTTCTATACTTTGTTTCCATCCTTAGCCAAATTTTTTGCTTTTTCTTTACTTTGGCTTTTGACTCCCTTTTATTTATTTTTTTTTTGGAGTTTTTATTTTATTTCTATTTTTATTTTTTTTTTTTTGGATGGAAACTTCTTTTCTTTATTTTCTGAAGCAATTAACTAACTTTTGTTTACACAGGTTTTTCTCTTCTTCTTTCTTCCTCATTCTATTCTCAGACTTATCTTAATTGGGTAGGTTGAATATTTTTTTTTTAATTTTGTAACAGGGTAAAGGATTTGTGGTTTATGAAAGGCTAAAGAAAGGCTCAGAGGGGCGACTAGCGGAAAATAATTCATAGGTTTGAATTTCTGGCTATATAGATCCAAAAAGGGCCTAAATTCTCGCTTAGGATATGGTTTAGTGATCAAGCAAGTGGACATGTGATATCTCTATCCGGATTTTACTTCTCCCTTGTGTCATTTCTCAAATGTTTCGCTCATATAAGGCTTTAGGCTATATTCTCACAGGATTTGTAGAATAAGTACTCTAGCCTAGATTTCAGAAACTTGCTGCTAACAATCATAGATATTCATGTAATATATTTATAGATAGATGCAAAGATTATTACCTACATATTAACCTAAGTTTCTAAAAATTATTCTGATGCAAAAGCTACGTGAGATTTCTAGATTGTTAAGAGCATAGAGAAGGAAAACAATACCACTATTCCTAAGTGTATAGCATGAACTTATTTATTTATATTTTTGAATTTTTAAAATTTTAACTAGAAAACAAATGCATATTAACTCTATCTATACCCTAACAGATGTTTTAATTACGCGTGTTTCTATGCCCCCAAACAAGAAGCATGCATTGTCCTCAAAGCATTTAAATAAAGAGGGTAGGAAAAATACCATTGAAACGCTGCGGAAATTCGGGGATATCTACAAAACAAAGTTAGAATGTACTAATATAGGAAATAAAAACCCGACGAACTCTATAATGAAGTTCTACCCATTATGGGGTTAACAAGAATGAAATTGCTTGGGACATAAGCGAGACACTAACTAGAATGAAAACTTACCTTATCTCCCGTGATTACTCATCATCTTACTCATCCTCTTCTTCCATAAAGAAGTGAGGTTCCTTTAGATCTGCCATGCCATGATAATTTGCCGGGCTTCCGCCATTTATCATCTATTATTGCTAACCAATTAAGAGCCACTTGGTCTGATGGGGTGTAGGGTGCAACCTGATGAGGTTGTATCCTCCACCCTTGCCAAGTAATTGCACGGAAGGATCGAATAATAATATTGGTGGGTCGTACCGTGTCGACCGTAATCCAATCCGTGAAACATGTACAAAAAACAGGAAGGAAACATAGCATAATACGGGAAACTAGAACGGGCATAAAAAGGAACTTATGCCTCATGCTATGGGATCGAGCTAAACTAGACATCAAGGTTCGGGGAAGGTCATGACACATACATCCCGTGGCTAAAGCAAGGAAAACGCTGCAAGTGGCATCATTCACAGAAGAAAAATACCATTCCCCTAAAATGTTTAGCATGATCCAAAACATAACAGTTCCTATGTTCATGGACAGGCTACCAAAAGCGACGTTATAGTCCCCTTGGTCCTCGATACGGAAAATGCCTGCGCCGTACGACTCATGCAAGAACTCGTAAGTGTAGACATACATATTATCTACCCAATAGCACCATGGGTCTTGTATTTCAGCGGGCATAGCAAGTCCAAGAACAAATGCTAGCAAGAACTTGGTAATTTCCATTGGTTCATTATCAATGTTGATGGAGAACACTTGTTCTCCATCTGGTCTTTCAAAGAAAATGCAGTTATCGTAAAAATAAGATGCTAGTGTTGGAGAATAAAGTGCATCAGTCTTACCATAAGCCCTCAATTAACGTATGTGATCGCCTCATGAAACCAAGCACCATAAGTAGTGCTTTGGAACAAATCTTCGAAAGACTGTTCCGATATCAATGTTGGAGATGTCATCTCAAACTTATGCTCTGGAATAGCTGCGAATGATCCGGATACTTCCCGCAGAAAACTGGAAATTTTTCTCGTCCCGAAGTCGTGAAAAGCGCTTCTGAATAGTTGGAATTTCCAGTGTTTGAGTCGCGCTTTAGCTTAGCTTGAAGCGAAAGCGCCTCGACAAAAATTCAGAAAAAATATGCGAGCGCAAGTGCGCTCTGTAGAAGAAAGTGCGCTTCGGAGTTGCCGAAACTCGGAAAATGAGCCGAAACGTGGGAATCGTGGGAGTGAAAGGTGAGTGATGGAATTTAGGTGTAGTGTGAGTTGTGAGTGTAGAATGTATGAAGTTTATATAGGTTTTAAGTTGCTAAAACGGATCGGGAAGTTGCCAAAACTAATTACGGCAGTTTTCGGAAATCCTAAAATTTCCAAACCCGAAAACGGAATCAACTCATTATCTTGATTCTAATTCAAACTTAGTATCTTTTAGGTTGAATTTATGATAGAATCTACCTATTTAATCTAGATTTCATCCTACCCTTATACTTATTCTTGGATATGCCTAAACGGCCATATTTTCACCTTGACTCCGCAATAAATTCTAACACGAGGGTTATATAAAAATCATGCTGGAATAGATAAAATCACCCCCAAACAATTTGGGAAGGTGGGATCAATATGAGACAACCAGGCATAATAAAAATAACCGCATTATATTAAAATTTTCATTCGGAGTACATTTCACTACAAAATTCAAATTACGGAAATAAAACTTACATTAAAATAAATAACAATAATGAAACTACAAATAAACATAAAAACATCAAACGATGCTATCCCTAACTACTCCGGTACTGGTAGCAGAGGGCACACGGTCCGGAGACTGCTCCTAGGCTCCTGATGGGCCAGCACCATTCGTCCTTCGGCGACGACGCTCGTGCCTCGATGGTGTGTCCTCAGAAGGAGAGTCCCCGTGAGGTGGGAATCGTGTAAGCATCTCTTCTCGGAACTGGCGCTGAGCTTCTAGATCGGCCCTCATCTGTTCCCACCTCTTATCCTCTCTCTGTGTACGGATCTCGAAGTTATGATACATCGTTGCCTGTCGAGTCCGGAGGTCTTCGCAGATGGTGTTGAGTGAACGCATCCCACGATGAATCACAGCCATGCGTTCTGCGTCTGACCAACACCTCTCCAAGGCATCCGCATCAAAACAAGTCAAATCTTCCTCATCCTCCAAGGCATTCTGATTTCCCCCAGCCTCCTCGGCATTCTGATCTCCACCATCCTCTTCTTCTTCTTCTCTATCCTCAGCCAACCTCCAAACTCGTTAGACACACTCCTTATAGATGCGAGGGTTACGGTGTAGGGTAATGTAAGTCCTATCAGTCGCCTGAGTTGCTCTCAACTTCAACATGATCTTGGTTATCAACACAGGGAGAGGGGCAACAGACTTCCCTACTCCCCTAATCATGCTAAGTAAAAACTCCAAGATGCAGAACTCATACTTTTGCTCCTGGAGTATCCATAAGATGTGGAGGCAGTTCAGGCCGATGTCGCTGACCTTCTCCTTCCCCAGGACGGTCCAACCAATCCACTGAGCTGCAGCCTAGCTGGTTGGTCCTAAGGGAAGCCTGACGAACACAATGCGACCTCGCATTGTAGTTCCCTTCAGTAACTGTCTCGTTCATCAATGGCTCTACCCTATTATGTTGGGACTCCTGCAACGTGACATCCAAATGGATTCTAGGCGGGATGCCTAGAATCTCAGCCAACAACCCAGTCGTCACTTCCTTCCTCCTCTTCGCCACCACAACAAAAATCCTCGTCCCTTCCAACTCTCTCGTATTGTAGAACCGTCGGACTAAGTCCTCATGGTAATAGGCTTCAGTCGAGTACCACAAGTTATTCCAGTCTTGACTGATCATTTCGTCACCGTAAAACGGCGCGAAGTGGTCGCCTGTAAAAGCTTGCTCCAGCAAAATTCGGCGTTGTTGAGCCATTGGTGTTTGGAATGTAGTGGGGGTTTAAATGGGATGTGGTGGTGCGGCAGCAACAAAATTTGGAATTTCCGGTGGTTTTTGCTTATTTAATTTGGTTGAGGTGGTGGTAGGGCGCGTTTGCAGTCGATTTGGGTTGGGTATTGATTGTGGGCGTGGGTTAATTTAGGTTTTCTTTTATTTATTTATTTATTTATTTAGGTTTTGTTTTAAGCTTTGGGCGTTAATGGCGGATTTGGGGAAGATGATCGCGACTGTTGGTGAAGGTAAGGGCGCGGGTGCGCTGTCGGTGGGCGCGGGTTGGGCCCAAGCCCAAATCGAAATTTGTGATTTTTTTCGATTTTTCGCGAAACTTCAAATCAAAATTGCCGCTTCGTTACCGGTCCGATTTTTGCGAATGAGTTATGGAAATGATCAGGAGAGAATTTCCAATCCAATGAACCATAAAACACTCTATTCCGACCGTGGATGACATATAAGATAGTGGAAAATGCCTCGAAGTGCGTGCATGACGTACGTTATGTGAACAATTGGACTCTAAAATAATGGATTATGTCAACCCGAATTGTAATACAATTAAATGGCCTAAGCAACTGTAATGGGACATAAACATTCTAGGACGGAAACACAAACACCCCACCCCCAAACAAATTTTTTACAACGGAGCTTAGAAAATTTGTTTTAGCAAATGGGTCTTTTTAAAGTCGATTCGAGACTTCCTATATTACTATATTTATTCTTTTATATATATATATATATATATATATATATATATATATATATATATATAAATTTTTTGTTTTTTTAATTTTATTACTATATTTACAATAAATATATATATATATATATAGGATATATATAATTTTTAATTTTAAAAAGAAAACAATAAACAAGAAGGACAAATTCACCTCAAGAAACATGCAGAAAACATGCAAGAGTGGAAAACGTGAATTATGTTTAAACGTGGACTTAGGATCTGGTACTTACAGCCACACACTCCGTAGGGAGGGCCCGGTTACCTTAATGGTGCACTCACCAATATATGGAAATGAAAGGAAATGCACCAAACTCAAAAGTTGAGTCGTTTATAGTCAGATACTTGAGACTTATCTAAACATATGTATGAACATGCAGTTTATCATATATCAACAACTGAAATAGTTGTGGATCATTCCATAAATAAATATCACAGAAAATATATCCAAACACAATCAAGCACCAAGATTTCCTATGACGCATCCTAGTAAAATGAAAGCGAAGTCGGATAACCCTATTACTTAACCTAGCATGCACCTTTTTTTTTTCATTTTGAACGAGAGGGTGTCCTAGTGAATAAGTGTGGAAGAGTGAATGGTTGTGGAGAATATGGTGGAAAGAAATTTGGGCATATGATTATCGAGAACGTGCTGTTGAAATAATCTCGAGCAAAGCTCTCGATCATGCTAACCTCTCCATCCATAGACGAATCGGGTAACCGGTGGTGTCTTTGTTTTAAAAACATTGACTTCAACAGCAAGATGGCCAAAAGACATGGACATTGAACCATCGCGGCAATTAATGAGCGCATTGGCAGTTGCCAGGAAAGGACGCCCTAAGATGATCGGGACAGAGTCATTAACGACTTCTATGTCGAGGATGACAAAATCAGCCGGATAGTAAAAATCCTGAATTTTTACCAAAACATTTTCGACGACACCCTTAGGATACTTAATAGACCGATCAGCTAATTGCAACGTCATTTTAGTGGGTTGCATCTCGTCTAGACCTATTTGTCTATACAAATAAAACGGGAGTAAGTTAACACTAGCCCCCAAGTCTAATAACGCGGTCGTCGTATAAGAATCTCCTAAGGTGCATTATGACAAAGATTGGGGCGACCGTGGTCCTTGTACTTAACAATTCCATTATGTTCAGATAAAGTTGGGAATTGTTCTGTTAAAAAGGCATCTTTTGGTATATTGGTCTTACGCCTAGTAGTACACAATTCCTTAAGAAACTTAGCATGGTGTGGTAGCTTTTTTATAGCTTCGAGGAAGGGAAGGTTTATAGTTAGATTCTTGAAAACATCCCTAATCTCCTCATAATTTGTATCCCTAGTTAACACGGCTAATTTTTGTGGAAACGGCGGTTTCTGTTTATATTTAGCAATGGTATCACTTGGATGTTTAACCGTGGCTTTTGTTTCTTAGGTTGTGTTGTAACTGGTACCTCTACAGTGGTAGGCTCTTCAGTTTCTATTTCGGTATCTAGTAAAATAGCAGGTGTAGGGGCGACTGGTAGGGTAACTATAGGCATAGTTACTTTGTTATCAACCACTCTGCCAGAACGGAGAGTGGTGATGGCCTTTAGCTTACCTACATTTTCATATTCATTACTAGTATTATCGGTTACCTCAAAGGCTGTATTTGTTGTTTTAGTATTAGGTATTGCGTGACCTGGAAACACACCTTTGGGTTGGGCTTTATCTTGAGCCAACTGTTGGGTTAAATTATTAACGGATTGTAGAAGCTGTTGGTTAGATTGAGCCATGGTTTGGAAAAGTTTTTGGCTCACTTGTATGAAGGTGTCAAGACGATCCGGTTGTGTGGGTGTACTAGTCACGGGTGGTGTGATTGGAACTATTTCACGTGAAATATTTATGGGTGAATTTTGATAGTTATTATTTACCGGAACGATACCTCTATTAGCATTATAATTATTATAACTACCTTGACTTTGTGCTTGACCTTGTCGAGGTTGCACTTGGTTGTTATAATTATTGAAATTCCCCTGAACCTGTCCTTGTCGTAGTGGGGCTTGGTTAAAGCTGTGCGTAGGCCTAACATATTGATTATTGTACCCTTGAGGTGTGACATGTTGGTTATTTCTCCAACCGAAGTTGGGATTTTGTCTCCAAGGGGCGTTAGGTTCACTATTAATAGAACAAGCCTGTTCATAGGCTATAGGACAGTGGGAGTCGGGATGCTCAGGGCTCCAACAGAAACTACATGGATTTGAATTTACATTCATGACGGGGATAGGCTTTTGTTGAATAGAAATGGCCTCTACCTTTTTAGTGAGTGATTCGATTAGAGTTTTAAGCTCGGAATCGTGTTTAATTTCAAACATACCGACGGCCTTAACTGTATTTGATGAACTAGGGGAGCGGTGGATATCATCACTACCCCAGTTGTTATTTCGCTTAGTTTGATCCTCTAAAAATTTATAAGCCTCCGAGGCTCCTTTGCTGTTCATTATGTCTAGGACTTCTTTATGGTGGTGTAGAAGTCCTTTGAAAAAGGCACGAACTAACGTGTCTTTTGCTAAGTTATGATGTGGACACTCTATAAGGAGATCGGTGAACGATTCCAAGCCTCTGAAATGATTCATGAGGATTTTTGTCGAAAGAAATGAATCTTGGAAAGCATCTCGTCCATCTTTAGGGGTGGGTAAAATGTTCCATAAACAATTTGAACAAGTTTAGCCCATGAGTCCACGTAATTAGGCGTTTGGGCGGTTAACCAAGACGCCACCTTATCGGCTAAGGTGAAAGGGAATACCCCGAAGTTTAATTTGTTCCGCACCAACCGTAGGATGGTGGAATGTTGTTAGGACTTGTTCAATCCTACGATGTCTTGGAGAAGGTTTTTCATTGTCTAATCCATGAAAAGCGGGTAACAAATTAAAATATTTGGGGATTCGAAATCCCCACTCAGGGTCTGCTAGAACGATGCAAGATTTGGGGCTATCGCTCAAGGCTTTGTAGAAGTCGAGAGAGAGTCTCTCTTCTTCGGGCATCAGGTCGAGTGATGTGTGTGAAATAGTAGCTAGAGGTGTAGTGGGTGGTATACTAGATAGACTTGTTTGTTGGCGTTGTTGTGTAATTACGTTACGTGTTTTGTTCGGCCGGGACCCTAATCTCATACAAGGCTAAAACCAAACTTAGCTAAACACATCAACACTCCAAACAATTCGATATACTAGTATAAAACTCTAACGGAGATCGCGAGGTGTGCAAGAAAGGAATACGATTGACGTCCTTGCTTCGATTATGAATAGCGTCTTGTTTACGCGTGTTGATTAGTATATATATGAGGTTAGAACACCTGAAAAATTTGAAAAATCAAAGTTCGAGTCAAAACCGTAGAATTCGGAAAAATTAACAAAAGGCGGATGGTGCTCGCAGATAGAAGCTTGATCGCGCGCTCCGGTAATTTTCAAATTACGGTGTTTTTTGGGGCGGACGCTCGGTTGTTCAGCTATAGAGGTAGTCGCTTCCGGCGCTGGGCTTCGGCTTGTAATTTCTCGCTGAAATTTTTCAACGATGAAACGGAAAGCGCGGTATGAATCAAAACGGGTGGGTGGGTGAAATGGGACTTTTAAGAAAAGTACTTACACTACGAAAACAATGCGAAAGTGCAACTAAGATGGCAGCGGCGGCATTTGATAAAAGATAAAATTGATAGTTTTACCTACGAAATAAAGCGATGAAACTTACAAACGCAAGTAAAACTAAAACTAGATTATAATCCTATATGCTTATCAAAGATTCTACTCTCAATCCTATGAGATATAGTGGAGTAGAGTGATTCGTTCCACTCCTAGTCCTTCCGCATGCTGTGTTATCACGTGTAATTACTCTACTTAAGGTCTAACGAGAGATTTACGAAAATGCAACTAGACTACGATGCAACTACCCACAAGATGCAACTAGTTGGTTATCAAAATAACTAAGGGAATGCTACGTTGATTCGATGATAAGGAGTTAGAGGGGGATTGATTCCACCTTAACTCGACTCAATCCTATTAACGACGAATCGTCGTAATCCGAATTGAAATCGCCTTCAGAACAATTGGTTCTTCCTAATCCCTAATTACACATGGCATTCATACTAATTCATAACTAGCATGTGAACGATTAAACCCATTCTCATGGTGAACTAATCGTTTCTAGAGTGGAAAGGAAATTACGACGATTCTACGATAGTCGGAATCAAGCTTTCATCAAGGCTTCTCAACCCCCTCTAATGGAGATTTAGCCGAGAATCATTACGCAATCATTTCCGATTAAAGTTAAACTAAACATGATATAAAGAATTGAAATTTACTAATCTAAATTAAACAATAATTAAAATCTAATTAATAACAAAGAATTGAATAACAAGTAATAAATGAAATTAGATCTAACACAAATGTAAATGACAAGAATCGGAATTGACAAACTAGCTATTTTATTTATCAAACTAATTAAGAACAATGATTCTAATAGTTTAATCTAAAACAAGAATTGGATTTGAAATTAAACTTAATTAAAACAATTAAATCTAGATCTAGAAGCTATTATAATGGCTACTTTCTATTCTAAGCTATCTACCATTAACTATCTACCATTAACAAAGAGCTAAGCTTTTGTTTTTATACTTTCGGATCCAAAAATCGTGCATGGGCTTGGAGCCATGTTTTGGGCCAGAGAATCAGGCCCAAAACCCAATTCTTTCAGTCCAAAAAGGCCTCTTCAGCTGCAGTTGGCTTCAACAGACTTTTCGTCTACTTCTTCTCCTCTGATTGGATCACGGCTTAGACCATCGGAAAGCTCTTTCCAAGACGGTCGTTTTGACAAAAGGTAGGTCCCATTCCGAGGTCTGAGTCCAAAGATATGGCCTTTGGAAGTTCTACTGACTTTGTGTGCTGTTTCTGCCCGCGTCGACTTTTCAGCTTTTGACCGGGCTTTAGGAAGGCTTTGTCTTCTTGAATCTTGGCCTTTAATCACGGAACTCCTTAGTAACCAACCTTTGCTCCTTTATCTCGCTAAAGTGGCACATTTCTACACATAATGGACTTTGAAGCCTGGAATGTATAAAAACACGTAATCAGTATTAACTCATAATTATTACTTACATAATTGGACTAAAAGTATGTCTGTTATAGGGTTAAAACTACAGTTTTGGGCTCTTATCACCAAGTTTGACGCTTTTACGCTCGCTCAGTTTGTTACTATCGCTCCGAAAAATATGACGAAGTTACCACGTTTAGCTTTGTCAGTGTAAGTTTGAACGTTTTTACGCTCGGTTAGTAAGTTAATATCGTTACAAAATTTTTTGATTAAGCTACCACATTTAGCTTAGTCAGTCTAAGTTTGAATGTTTTTACGCTCGCTTAGTACATTGCGATCGCTACGACAAAATATGACTAAGTTACCACGTTTAGCTTTCTCAGTCTAAGTTTGAACGCTTTTTATGCTCGCTTAGTCTAATTTTGCCAAGTTAAGTTAGCATTGGGGGGCATTTTTCTCTACATGGGGGCATCTCGTTCTATTTCATTTCAACTACATAAATGAACAACATTGTCAGTTTTCCACAGGTATGTTATCTGACATAATAACAATATTCAATAGCAAACCCATACTTTATTTTTATTTTTCATCAAAAGAATTTTTAGTTCTATGGATTTACATTCACACAATTACCTAATCAATTGTTTCTGTCAATTGTCTAACAGTCGCTCGATTAAATCTTTGTTTTCTTCTTCGAAATCTACATTCGCTTCTGTTAACTATTTTCCAACAGTTTCATTATTTTTTCAAATGCATTGTGCCGATCTTTCTACGAGAAATTTTCCAAACAAATTTTTTTTTACAGCTTCATTATTTTTTCTAAGGCATTATGCCGATATTTTTACGAGAAATTTTCTGAGTGAAATTTTTTGACAATTTCATTATTTTTTCTAAGGCATTGTGCTGATCTTTCTACGAGAAATTTTTCTAGCAATTTTTTTTTGAAAGCTTCGTTATTTTTTCTAAGACATTATGTTGATCTTTTTACGAGAAATTTTCCATGTGAAATTTTTTTACAGCTTCATTATTTTTTCCAATGCATTATGCCGATCTTTCTACGAGAAATTTTCTAGCGAAATTTTTTGACATCTTCATTATTTTTTCTAAGGCATTGAGCCGATTTTTCCGAGCAAATTTAAACTTTCCGATAGCCGAAACTTCTGTGAGCTTCTTTAATTCTTCCACAACATAAATTGACACATTTCTACACGAAACTTTTCTCCATCGACTCTTTTTGAATATATTTTGCTCGTAATACCGTTGTTTCTCTGTACGGCAAAAATTCACATTACATCAAATTTCTGAGCGAAAATTATCTTCACCTTTCTTTATTTCTTCTAAGGCATTGAGATCATGCAGAGCGAAACTTTTCTTCGAGGCCTTTTCGTAAATTTCTTTCGCCCGTCATACTGTCGTTTCTATCTGCGACGACAAAAATAAACTTTTCGTCAATCTTTCAGACTTAGCAAAAATTTTAGGATAACTGATTAAAAATACTAACATACCTGTTTCATACTGTCGAAAATCTTTAACACCACTTTGTCATATTCTTGGAACTTTTCTCCGTCTTCATCGGTAGGCCAAATTCAATTTTGACCGAAACCCAACAATTTGAAGTTAATATCCTAGTAGATCCACTTTGAAGTCGATCGATCCTGAGCTAGATGATGCCGGTCAATCTTTAGTTGCCTATCTAATTCGAAATTACCCACATCTCGTAGTAGGTAGTATCGAGAAATTCCAATAGACTTAATTGTAAAACCACGCTCTGCATCATCTGCACAAGTATCTGTCATCCTAACGTCACCAGCAGTTTCCTGAGCAATGATACCAATCGCAGCAATGAGGATGCGATTGAATTTCTTCAGCATCTCGTCCAACCAAGCACAAGCGTCCAAGTCAAGATTCCCTTTCTCTGTTCTCTTTCCCTATCTCTGCTTCCACAACTTTTCTCCCTATCACCATCACAAGTTCTTAATTTGTACACCTTGGTCACTCTTCAAAAAATTAGGCCTTGATGAGTTGGATGATATTGGGATGATGATTTTCGATTTCTCTCACCAGATTTCGTCTTCTTCTTTGACGAAATATCTGTACCGTCGATAATCTCGCCTTTTTCTCTAAATCTTGATTCACCAGAACGTTTTCTTCCAACTTGGTATGCAGCACCCATGGCTTTGATTTCTTTTTATTTTATCTTCTTTGCCATCCATATCCAGCCGTCTCATCTTCATCGCTCAAATAAAATTCAACAGAAATCCCAGCAAAAGATGCTTTAAAATTTGTTTCAACTGGCTATTGTTCAGAGGGAACATGCAACTTATTCGAAACTTGAATTCATGTTCCTTGCGATATCATGACTTGTCATGTCTTAATTCATCTATATACAAGTATGTTAGTTTCCAACACGTATTTTACTTCCCAAATCAATTTATTTTACGTCTCATTATAAACCCAAGTCCAAGTTCAGGTTGCACTACTTAATAGTCTTTCCAAGTTCAAGTTAGCTTTCACCTTTCAATACATCCTCACGTCATTGTTTTGTCACCCACACAAATCGAAATTCTAATCTAATTCCAGTTTCCAAAATACCTTCTCCCTTTGGTGGCTTGCCTCACATGCACACTTTAGTTAAGAGGCCTTCCCCCTTGAGGTTTTGCTTACTTTAAGTCTCTGGATAAAAGAGGTTAGTTTCGTGCCCAAAAATAATTCTGACGCTTCGTCAAGTTCGTTCCTCCATTATCGTCATTGACAGTAAGAGCGAAGAAGAAGCTCGATCCAGTTTTATAGACCTTAATAGTCCGAGTTGTTTGTAATTCTTTCACACCCAACTTCGAACTTATCTTATCAAAATAAATAAATAAATAATTTGAACTTATCTAATTAGTTAAGTACATATATTTCGGTACACTTCTTTTGTTCTTTATGAAATACTAATCACGTCCAATTAAGAATTATCCAAATCCACTACTTACTCAAATTCATTATGAAGTTCTTTTCCTCTTATTATTACTAAACTGCCCCTATATTTAATTTTAACTTTCTAATCCAATATAAATCTTCCACTGGCATGAGTAGTCAAAATCAATTTTATTATTATTACGTAATTATTTCGGTACAGTTTTTGCCATCAATTTCATTTGCAATTTTTTCTGTGCAACCCATTTCAATTCTCACTTCAACCATCTTTCATTTAACTACATTGCGTTCCATATAAGTTAGTTTGACATTATTTCATTCCCAATAATTCATGAATTTTTCTCGATAGTCCATTTTCATATCATTTACATTCACACGACACTTTGTTATACATTCCACTCACTCTTTTCTTATTCCATTTTTTCCTTGATTTTTTTTCTCTTTTTTGCCATATGAACTTTGTTCGCATGCCAAAAAGGAGGTGGTGTTTCGACCCCCACCTACGTGGCAAACGTCCATTAGTAGGGGTCTTTACTTTATTCGTTTAATCGACAGGGTTAAAGCCTAATTTGCAATATCATGGATCAATGTACATGCCTCATGTGTCTAGAGCTAAACTCATGTTGCCATTTTTTACATTAACTTATTATTTCATTTCTTAATTATGTTGAGAGTTATATTCAATTCAATTATCAAAGAGATAATTATCGGTTGAGAGTTATATTCAAAGTCTTTACTTTACCTATATAAATACCAAACTATTTTTCATACAGAACTACATTCTTGAGACTTGATCTCATCGATAATTTGGGTACGTAGGCAACTGAAAGGTACAGTCTCATCATTCTCTTGATCATCATCACTTTTCTCACTACTTTTCTACGTTATTCATCTTTTTCGTCACCACTTAGTGTTTTGATCATATTTGGTCGAAACATCGGAGAATATATTTCTCAGTGTTTAACTTGTCAGCAGGTTAAGGCAGAATATCAGAGACCTTCTAGACTATTGCAACCATTAGAGATACCGATGTGGAAATGGGAGCACATTTCTTTGGATTTTATTGATGGTTTGCTCAAGTCTCGAAGAGGTAATGAATCTATTTGGGTTATTGTTGATCGTTTAACGAAGTCTGCTAATTTAATTCCTATTGACGTGCGTAGAAATACAAATAAGTTGGTTTCCTTGTACATTCGGGAAGTGGTCAGGTTACATGGGATTCCACTGAGCATTGTTTCAGATTGAGATCCTTTATTTACTTCCAAGTTTTGGAAGAGTTTTTAGCGTGCTATGGGTACTAGTTTGGCTATGAGTACTGCTTATCATCCTCAAACAGATGGATAGATGGAGAGGGTAAATCAGATATTAGAAGATATGTTACAGTCTTGTGTAATCGATTTTGGTGAAGGATGGGAGGAGGATTTGCCTGTAGTGAAGTTTGCATATAATAACAGTTTCCAGTCGAGCATCGGTATGGCACCCTTTGAGGCTTTGTATGGGCATCCATGTCGATCACCTGCTTGTTAGGCAGAAGTGGGAGATGGAGTATTACTTGGGCCTGAGATAGTGAGAGAGACATCTGAACAGATTGGAGTCATTAGAGAAATGATTAAGATAGCACAAAGTAGGGAGAAAAGTTATGCAGACTTGAAGAGGAAACGGGTTGAGTTTTCTGTAGGTGATTTTGTGTTTTTGAAGGTTTCCCTTATGAGAGGAGTTATGAGGTTTGGCATGAAAGGAAAGTTAAGTCCACGGTATATTGGACCATATGAGATAGTAGCATCCGTTGGTAGTTTGGTGTACCGTATTGCTTTGCCACCTAACTTGGCGATGATTCATGATGTCTTCCATGTAGGAACCGTTATGGTTTCACCGAATGATTTACGAACCGCGAAAAGCCATGCGCAACGGAATTAAAGGGTGTTCACGGTTTGGTTAGAAATTTATACCTTTTAATCAGCTGTGATAACTCTAAGAATCCAAGATCAATGAAATCAGCAATCTCTTGATCTTCTGTTGTATTTCTATCCTTAGAATGGACGTTGTGTGGGCAACGATCTACCACCCTCTTCTTTCTCTCTTGGCCTCTCTCACTCACAAAATTTGGAACCAATTTTGGATCTACTTTTCTTGAGCAAAACCTTGAGAAAAACGGCCAGAGAAAGAGATTTCTATTTATAGGCTACAACAGGCCGGGACCATGAGGATAAATCAAGGTTAGGTCTCCTAACGGGCTTGGGCTTCCCATGTTCGCCCAGAACACACTGCCCAAGTCCGTCAATAAATGGCTTATTCCACTAAAGGTCATTGTTGCACTACTACCTTAATCCCAAATTACGTGTTACATTTATGGGCTCCATATTATATGCTCATTGATCTCCCCGTGTTTAAGATATCAAATGCCCGTTGATTAAGCCAACTTACTGACAACAACATTAATCAACCTCTTATGTCCTTGAGTAGTACCACTCAACCTCATTGTCATGTCGGATTAAATCCACCTGCAGGGTTTACATGACAATCCTTATGAGCTCCTCAAGGAGACATCATCAACCCGACTTCCTGCGAGTCACGGATTCCTTCTATAATTAACAACACACCTTACATACAATGTCATTACCCAATCCATCGAGTTTGTTGATTCACAAATTGATAAAACATAAAATTGATTAGTTTACCTATGAAATGAACGATGAAACTCAAAACGTAAGTAAACTAAAACTATCTTATGTGCCTATATTTTATCAAAGATTCTACTCTCAATCCTATGAGATATAGTGGAGTAGAGTGATTCGTTCCACTCCTAGTCCTTCCGCATGCTGTGTTCTCTACGTATAAGTAATCTACTCTAAAGTCTAATGAGAGATTTACGAAAAGGCAAGTACACTACGATGCAACTACCCACAAGATGCAACTAGTCGACTATTAGAACAACTACGGGAATGCTACGTCGATTCTATGATAAGGAGTTGAGGGGGATTGATTCCACCTTAACTCGACTTAATCCTACTAACGACGAATCGTCGTAATCTGAATTGAATTGCTTCGTAGAACAATATGGTTACTCCTAATCCCTAATTACACATGGCATTTCTACCAATTCATAACTAGTATGTGAACGATTAAACCCATTCTCATGGTGAACTAATCGTTTCTAGAGTGGAAAGGAAATTACGACGACTCTACGATAATCGGAATCAAGCTTTCATCAAGGCTTCTCAACCCCCTCAATGGAGGTTTAGCCGAGAATCATCACGCTATGATTCCCAATGGAATTCAAACAAGACATGATATAAAGATTGAAACTTTGCTTGTTTAAACTCAATTCAAAACTACTAATGCAATAATTGAATTAAACTAATAATGACAATTACTTAAATCTATGAATTGAAACTAAACAATTAATGGAAATGAAACTAACTTATGGAGAACACTATTTTATTAATCTAATGAATAATAAAACAATGATTCAAATACTAAATTAATAATCTAACTAATCTAAGTCTAGCTATCTACGTAATAAGGGAATTTAGATCTACACAATTGTAAATGACAAGAATCGAAATTGACAAACTAGCTATTTTATTAATCAAACTAATTAAGAATAATGATTCTAAGAGTTTAATCTAAAACAAGAATTGAATTTAAACTAAACTTAATTTTATTACATGAAAACTAGATCTATAATTATCTATAGTTTTAGGTCTAACTAGCTACCATTAACAAAGAGTGAAGCTTTGGTTTTTATACTTTTAGATCCAAAAATCGTGCATGGGCTTGGAGCCATGTTTTGGGCTAGAGAATCAGGCCCAAAACCCAATTCTTTCGGTCCAAAAAGGCCTCTTCTGCTGCAGTTGGCTTCAACATACTTTTTGTCCACTTCTGCTCCTCTGATTGGATCAAGGCTTAGACCATTGGAAAGCTCTTTCCGAGCCGGTCGTTTTGACAAAAGGTAGGCCCCATTCCGAGGTGTGAGTCCAAAGATACGGCGTTCGAAAGTTCTGCTGACTTTGAGTGTTGTTTTTGCCCGCGTCGACTTTTCAGCTTTTGACCGGGCTTTAGAAAGGCTTTGTCTTCTTGAATCTTGGCCTTAATCACATAACTCCTTAGCAACCGACCTTTGCTCCTTTATCTCGCTAAAGTGGCACATTTCTGCAAATAATGGACTTTGAAGCCTGAAATGCCTAAAAACACGTAATCAGTATTAACTCTTAATTATTACTCACATAATTGGTCTAAAAGTATAACTGTTACAGGGTTAAAACTATAGTTTTGGGCTCTTATCACAAATGAATCTCACTCATTGATGATTTAAAGTAAAGTACAATGCACGTAAGTGCCCATTATTATATCCAGATTAAGAGGACAAGCATCCATAATAACAGAGGTGTTTGTTCTCTTATATAGTCAGTGTAAAGAAAAACAACCTCACTTGGTCCTGTTCAATACACACAAAGTGTACTAGTGTAATCCTGTAGTCAAGATAGACTAATACCAGATTATACTACAACATTACCAATGGTTTGTCCAAATCCATCTAGGTTGTGAATGTTTACTTATACTTTATAAGGTACTGATGATATGATCTTCTATGTGTCACCACACACCATATCATATACAACATAAAGTATTAGACACATGCATATAACTAATAATATATATAATATGCATAGCATTTGCCCATATGATTCTCATTCAAAATATAAAGAATTAGAGTTAATACAAAAGTAATGCTTTTAGTATATAACCCTATCATTCCATGTGTCTATGCAACATAAATGTGTGACAGATCCTACCCAGGTTGTTCAGCCAGTGGAGCTAGAGTTGAACGACGATGTAACTTTTACAGTGAGGCCTATCACGATAGTAGATAGAGATGTGAAACACCTTAGGAGAGGATTGTAAACTTAGTGATAATGCAATGGAGTGAAAGGGAAAACGACGTGACTTGGGAACTTGAAGATAAAGTAAGACAGATGCATCTTGAGCTTTTCTCTTACACACTACCTTGAATCTCAGGACGAGATCCTTTTAAGGTGTGAATATTATAACACCACATTTTTTTTTATATTTTTCTAATATAATAAATAATAATAAGAATAAAAATAATAAGAATAGATTAAATAAAAAAGGCAAAAAAATTAGTGGAGATAGGAAAGGTAAAGAGATAAACCTTCATCCTTGTTTTACGGGGGGTTTTAAAAAAAAATGACACATAGAGGAGTTTACACAGGGGTTCACACGGAGAGTTTTTTACACGAGAGAGGGTTTTACACAGAGAAGAAAAAAAAAAAGAGTTTTACGCATAGATGAAAAAGGAGGTTTCTTGCTAGAGATCTACTGATAGCAGGAGCATATCACGAGTGAGTTGATATTTTTATCTTTCACTGAACCTAGATTTTTACTCTGTATAGAAAACTTTGTTATCAAATATATAAGGTTTATGCTCATTATTCTTCTGCTCGTTTTTGTGCTATATGCTGTCGAATTTGGAATACATACTGTTAATCGTATTGTCAAATACTAATTGATTTGTATGGTTTAACTACTACCCCTATTACCATTTTCAAATTGTTATAAATTGTTAATGCAGATATACTGCCCCAAATTTTGTTATATTATATGAATTTCGCAGGTTATTATACTGCATTTGTTTTTGGTTGTGTGAACCAAATTGTTTGGATGATCAAATGGGTTGTTGATTTATGTCGGTTGGTTGTTGGTTGTTGATTGAGTTGGGTATGTTAAGTTTTGTTTTGATTGAAATGTTGAAGCTCTGTAATGGACTTTGAAGCCTGAAATGGATAAAAACACGTAATCAGTATTAACTCTTAATTATTACTCACATAATTGGTCTAAAAGTATGATCATTCTGAGGTTAAAACTACAGGTTTTAGGCTCTTATCAAACCACCCCAAACAGCATTTTGCTTGTCCTCAAGCAAAGATGAGAAATTAGAATAAGTGACCAAAAATGGAGTTCTATCTACTCTCGTTTCGCTGAGTGCGATTCCATTGACCATATGCAAAGGCCTTAAACCACTAGGAATCCCCTAGTGGACGAAGTTATAGCCCTCGTGAGAGTTTTCCAGTGAAGGTACTCACAAACTTCATCTATACTACAACGACTAAGAAATAAAACTATTGTTTCCTTATTCATGCTCTAAATTAACTATACCTCTCACTAGCAATGCATATAGAGTAATCAAGTTGAAACCTAAGCTAATATATGCATAATAATCAATCATCTACAATAAACATATATACAATGAGTAATACTATGAAATGCCTAGTAGGTTCATTTTCTGAAACTTCGAATAATAAGCCCTTAAGTAGGTTTTCACAATAATAGTCAAGATACACAACACTGATTTTTCCACTCAAGTTTAAGCTACTCCAAATTGTGCGATTGGGCACACTTTACCTTACAATCTCAATGACAACAAGGAAGCTCGAGTCGATCAAACACCTCTGCCACTTACTATCACACTAACCTATTCCTAATTGAGCTAGAGGTCTTTATTAGGTGTTGCGGGGATTAGGAGATGGTTTAAGAAAGAAGGAAATAGATATTTAAAAAGGACAAGTCTGAGATAATAGAGTCTTCAGATTATGTAACTAGAGAAAACCTTGTTATTTACTTTTGCTTCTACACTTTGTTTCCATCCTTAGCCATATTTTTTTCTTTTTCTTTGGCTTTTGACTCCTTTAATTCTATTTTTATTTTTCTTTTCTTTGGATGGAAACTTCTTTTCTTTATTTTCTGAAGCAATTAAATAACTTTTGTTTACACAGGTTTTTCTCTTCTTCTTTCTTCCTCATTCTATTCTCAGACTTACCTAAATTGGGTAGGTTGATTTTTTTTTTTTTTTTTTTTTTTGTTTTGTTTTGTAACAGGGTAAAGAATTTGTGGTTTATAAAAGGCTAAAGAAAGGCCGGAGAGGGCTTATTAGCGGAAAATAATTCATATGTTTGAATTTCTGGCTATATCGATCCAAAGAGGGCCTAAATTCTCGCTTAGGATATGGTTTAGTGATCAAGCAAGTGGGCGTGTGATATCTCTATCCGATTTTACTTCTCCCTTGTGTCATTTCTCAAATGTTTTCTCATATAAGGCTTTAGGCTATATTCTCACAGATTTTGAATAAAGTACTCTAGCCTAGATTTGAGAAACTTCTTGCTAACAATCATCGATACTCATGTAATATATTTATAGATAGATGCAAAGATTATTACCTACATATTAACCTAAGTTTCTAAAAATTATTACGATGCAAAAGCTAATTGAGACTTCTAGATTGTTAAGAGCATATAGAAAGAAAACAATACCAATATTCCTAAGTGTATAACATAACTTATTTATTTATATTTTGAATTTTTGAAATTTTAACTAGAAAACAAATGCATATTATAATTATCTATATCCTAACGGATGCCTTAATTACACGTGTTTCTATGCCCCCCCAAACAAGAAGCATGCTTTGTCCTCAAAGTATTTTAAATAAAGAGGGTAGGAAAAATACCATTGAAAGCAGCGTGAAATTCAGGAACATCTGCAAAACAAAGTTAGAACGTACTAATATAGGAAATAAACTGACGAACTCTATAATGAAGTTCTACCCATTATGGGGTTAACAAGAATGAAATTGCTTGGGGACAAGCGGACACTAACTAGAATGAAAACTTACGTTATCTCTCGCGATTACTCATCATCTTCCTCATCCTCTTCTTCTATAAAGAAGTGAGGTTCTTCAGCGCCCTACCCATGTGATATAATGTAAAATGAGTAGTCTACCTACGTAATGAACTACTGAATCCATAACGTAAGTAAACTAGAACTATTCTTTTTACGAAGTCTATTATCAAAGCTTCTACTCTCAATGCTTAATTGCACTAAATGGAGTCACGGTTCGTTTCCACTCCTAGTTCCCTAGCATGGATTGTTTTCTTAGTCTAACTAGTCGCTCTTTAAGTCAATGAGAGCTTTCTGAAATATTATACTCACGATACTTACTTAAGATGATTACTAGAAATTAACTACAAATGCTATGGAAATACTATTGTTTGACTCTAGATAAAGGAATTAGAGGGGAATCGAATCCACCTCGAATCCAACTTAATGACCTAGTACAGATTGTGGTATCTCGATTCTTACGTTTTTCACGGCAAGAATTCGAGTCTAATCCCTAGTGTTCATGGCATTTCTACCAAGTACTAACTAGCATGTGAGGGCTTCACCCATTCTCATGGCGCTAAGCGCCGACCTTCTAGAGTGGAATAGATGCTACTGGCGTTGCTATACTAAACAACTAAGGTTTCATCAAGGCTTCATCAACCCCTCTAATGGAGGTTTAGCCTTGAGTCATCAATCTAACATTTACCATTGAATCTAAACTAAACATAATGTGAGAATTTGAGAATTACTTAATTTAGCAATAATGAATCTAATTTAATGGCATTTTGGAATAAAACAATGACAAGAATTGAATTTAGATCTAAAATGGAAATGACAAATTCGAACTTGATAAAAATACTACTTTATTTATCTAATCAATCAAGAACAATGATTCAGAGATTTAATCTAAAACAAGAATTTAAATGGAACTAAAACTTAATTTAATTAATAAAACTAGATCTATAATTCTATATCTTAATTTAGGTCTAACTAGCTACCATTAACAAAGAGCTAAGCTTTTGTTTTATACATCCAGATCCAAAATTCGTGCATGGGCTTGGAGCCATGGGTTGGGGCGGAGAATCGGGCCCAAAACCCATTCTTTTCAAATCAAAAGGCCTCTTCAGCTGCAGTTAGCTTCCACAGACTTTTCGTCCACTTCTGCTCCTCTGATTGGGTCAAGGCTTGGACCATTGCAAAGCTCTTTCCGAGCCGGTCGTTTTGACATAAAGGTAGGCCTCAATCCGAGGTCTGAGTCCAAAGATATGGCATTAGGAAGTTCTGCGACTTTTGCTCCTTTATCTCGCTAAAAGTGGCACATTTCTCAAGATAATGGACTTTGAAGCCCGAAATGCAATTAAACACGTAATCAGTATTAACTCTTACTTATTATTCACATAATTGGTCTAACGGTATGATTATTAAGGGGTTAAAACTACAGTTTTGGGCTCTTATCAAACCCCCCAAACAAACATTTTGCTTGTCCTCAAGCAAATATGAGAAATTAGAATAAGTGACCAAAAAATGGAGTTCTACCTAATCTCGTTTATTTGAGTGCGATTGCATTGACCATATGCAACAAGGCCTTAAACCACTAGGAATTCCCTAGTGGACGAAGTTATAGCCTCGTGAGAGTTTTCCATTGAAGGTACTCACAAACTTCATCTATACTCTGGCGACTAAGAAATAAAACTATTGTTTTCTCCTTCATGCTCAACTATCTATACATCTCTATAGCAATTACATAAGAATAACAGTAAAACCCTAAGTTAATATATGCATAATAATCAATCATCTACAATAAACATATAACAATGAGTAATACTATGAAATGTTTAGCGGGTTTGTTTCGAGAACTCGAATAAGCGTCTTAAGTAGGTCCTCACATAAATGTCAAGACAAAAACCCTCTCGATTTTTCCACTCAAGTTTTAAGCTACTCCGATGTAATGCGGGGGCACACTTTACCTTACAATCTCAATGACAACAAGGAAGCGGGGTCGATCAAACACATCCGCCACTTACTATCACACTAACCTATTCCTAATTGAGCTAGAGGTCTTTATTAGGTGTCATGGGATTAGGAGATGGTTTAAGAAGGAAGGAAATGGATATTCTAGAGAACAAGTCTGAGATAATAGAGTCTTCATATTATGTAACTAGAGAAAACCTTGTTATTTACTTTTGCTTCTACACTTTGTTTCCATCCATCCGTTTTTTTTTTTTTTTTTTTTTTTTTTTTTTTTTTCTTTTCTCTTTGGATGGAAACTTCTTTTCTTTTTATTTTTACGGAAGCAACTAACTAATTTTTGTTTAATGGTTTTCTCTTCTTCTTTCTTCCTCATTCTACTCTCAGACTTATTCTAAATTAGGTAGGTTGATTTTTTTTTTTTTTTTTTATTTTGTTTTGTTTTTGTAACAGGGTAAAGGAATTGTGGTTTATGGAAGGCTAAAGAAGGGCTCAGAGTGGCGACTAGCGGAAAGTAATTCATAGGTTTGAATTTCTGGCTATATCGATCCAAAGAGCGGCCTAAATTCTCGCTTAGGATATGGTTTAGTGATCAAGCAAGTGGACGTGTGATTTCTCTATCCGGATTTTACTTCTCCCTTTGTGTCATTTCTCAAATGTTTAGCTCATCATATAAGGCTTTTAGGCTATATTCTCTTTGAAAGGATTTGTAGAATAAGTACTCTAGCCTAGATTTCAGAAACTTATCGCTAACAATCATAGATACTCATGTAATAAATTTATAGATAGATGCAAAGATTATTACCTACATATTAACCTAAGTTTCTAACAATTATTACGATGCAACTTGCCTCACGTGAGACTTCTAGATTGTTAAAAGCATGGAGAAAGAAAACAATACCAATATTCCTAAGTGTATAGCATACTTTTTATTTATATTTTTTGAATTTTTTGAAATTTTAACTAGAAAACAAGTGCATATTATACATATCTATATCCTAACAGGATGTCTTAATTACACGTGTTTCTATGCCCCCAAACAAAAAGCATGCTTTGTCCTCAAAGCATTTAAATAAAGAGTGTAGGAAAAATACCATTGAAAGCAGCGGAAATTCGGGGAACATCCGCAAAACAAGGTTAAAACATACAATGTACTAATATATGAAATAAAAAACTGACGCAACTCTATAAGAGTTCCACCCATTATGGGGTTAAAGAATTAAATTGCTTGGGACATAAGCGGATACTAACTTAACTAAAACTTACCGCGACCCGGCATTTACTCGTCATCCTCCTCTTCTATATGAGGTTCTTTTTCGCAGATCCCGCCATGCCATAACAACTTGCCACGCCTTCAAGTGGTGTATCATCAACTAGTGCTAACCTTTCTAGTGTTATTTGGTCCGATGGGGTGTAAGGGGCAACCAAATGTGGTTGCACACCTTTGCCATCCCGCCAAGTCATGGCTCGGAATGATCTTACCACCACGATTGGTGGGTCTCATGATTTCGACCCTTTCCCCAATGTAAATGTACGAGAATACGGGTAGGCAAAGGCCAAGATAAGGCGGCAAACCAAGGCAGGCATAAGAAGGTACTTATGCCTCGAGGTATGGGCTCGCCTTGAGAGTAGCAACTAAAACTTCGGGGAATGTCATACCTACGACGTCCCTCGACTAAAGCAAAGGAAAACGTCACCGGTATTATTGGCGTATAAACTGCCGTTCTTCTAGAATGTTCATCATGATGAACAACATGGTTGTGCCTACATTCGGTGATAGGCTACTCGGCGATGTTATATTGGTCTTGGTCCATGATCTGAAAATACCCTCCCCATAATACTCATGGAAATAGGCATATTCATATAGGTATGAGTTATCTGTCATATATCCCCACGTGTGCATAGGGTCAGGTAATGGCAATCCTGAAACCAAAGCTATCAAGTGTTTATTGAATTCCATAGTCGTACCATCAATAGTAAGGGAAAATTTTTGTTCTCCTTCTTGGGTACAAAAGAAAGTAATATTATTATAGAAGAATTCCGTTAGCTTAGGTGAAAAAGAATCGTCATCTTTCACCGGAAGATGTCGCCATCCTAATTGCAAGATCCGCCGTGAACGATGCTCCATAGGTATAAGTTCCCATCAAGTCTTCAAAAGACTGTTCGGGGGAATGACTATAGGTGGTGTCATCTCAACACTACTTTGTAGAATAGCTGCGAAAACACGGAAGAACCTCGGAAAATCTAAATTTCTGTGTTTTCTTGGAGAGGCGCTGGGCTTCTATCTTTATCTTTGGTGGCATCTTTGGTTTTTGAATTACAGTGTTTTAGCGGCGGCTCTCTTACTTTTATATTTGGCGCTATTAAATTTTCGATTTCAGTTGTTTGGTGTTTGGTCAGCTCTACTGCTAGCAGTGCCAGCTCTAGTGATTTTTCAGTTTACGTAAAAGTAGAGCGAAGTCAGCTCGAAATTGAAGGCCCTCTCGAGATGCAGAAATTGAGTTTCTAAGAAAAACAAGAAAAAAAGGCTGGAGTGAAAAGTGAAAGATGATTGTGGGGTGTAGTGTGGGTTGTGAGTGTAGTATGATGGAAGTTTAAATAGGTTTCGGGTTTCCAAAGCGAATCGACAAGTTGCCAAATTGTTTTAAGGCCATTTAGGAAATAGGAAAGCGCCAAACCCAAAGCGGAAACTATCCATAGCTTTGATTTCCTAACAACCCTGGTATCTTTTAAACTTGGTTTAGAATAGTAACTTCTAAACTCTCCTATATATCATGCTACCACTACAAAAAATCATAGAGATGCCGATATCGGCCTAATTATCAACTTTTACTCCAAGACAACTATACGAAAGATAATCAAAATAAATTATATTAAAATAATATGAAATCCAAATAATCTAAAACAAACAACTTAATATTCAAATCTAACTACTGAAGTAAAATTCCACTAACAAAACAATAAAAACAATGAAATAAAAGGACCAATCGATGGTGCACACCTAGGCGTGTGAAGAAGATGGTCCCCGAGATGGAGATCGCTCTACGTGGTGTCGAATGGTTTGAGCCATCGGCTGCGGCTGACGGACGCTCATGCCTCTCGGACTCAAGCGGAGACGGACTCATCAATGAAGTGGCATCGCGTCGTAGCATCTCTATCTGAACAAGCGGCGTGCTTCCATCTCCGATCTTAAGTCGCATCTTGGGCTTGGTGATTCTTGTGGATAACCTCCAAGTTAAACATTATATCTTGGTCGAATTTTACGAGCATTTCAACCGTCGCCCGAAGGTCCGTTTGCTTATTGCGAAGTGCAATTTGTCTATGTCTCATATCTTCACGGATATTATAAGCGCATCATAAACCGGTTCGCGACATTATCATTAAGCTCTAAATTAGAAGTATGACTATCAAAATTATCCTCAACCAACCATGTCATATCTTCTTCCCTTCATTATCCGACTCAACTTCCTTCTCTGCGCAATAACGGCCAAGTCTTTTGAATGCATTCTTTATAAATACCGCATTAGAGGGCAATTTGATCTTAATAGGAACGGATCTAGCGGCGGCTCTAAATGAGAGCATAATCTTAGTGATCAATACGGGAAGAGAAGCCGGCTCTTTTCCCCTCCTCTAATCACATTCAAAATTAAATCAAGGATGCAGTAATTATACTCCTTCGTTTTGCAAATTCAGGAGAGCGTCGGCGGAACCGAAGTCGATGTCGTGACTTTGTCTTTCCGAGGGCGTTCTTACCAATCCACTGGCGACGACCCGGTTGGTTGAAGTTCTCGTCGTCTGGCCGAACTAATGAGATATCGTATTGTATTCACCCTCTATGACCGTATCTTTCATCAAAGCAGGAACTGCGGTATTCTTGGATTCACGAATGGTCGTATCTAGGTTGGAGTTCTGGGGGTGATTCCTAATAGTTCGACCAACAACTTGTCTCCGTAACTTCCTTCCGCGTTCCTGCTATCCTAATGAAAATCCTATTTCCCTCCACTTCTCGTTTCTTATAAAACTGTTCTACCAATTCATAGTGATAGAAATCCTCTGTCGAATACCACAGTCCGTTCCAATGTCTCTTTAACATCTCCGCGTCATAAAATGGCGCGAAACTGTCGGAAACAAACGCGTTTTCCGGCAGAATTCTACGTCGTTGCGCCATTGAAGTTATTTACTGATTTGGGGTTTGTAGATGGTGGTGGATGCGAGTTTGATGAAAACTAACCAAACCAACAGTGGTGGTTATGGTAGGTTCGTGGCGGGTTGAAACTTCGAATTGGTTGGTGGTTTCGATGGTGGGATCGGTTGGAGATTGTGGAAGATTGGTGTTGAGTTTCTATTATGGGCGTGGGTGGTGTTTCTATTTGGATATATTCTATTATTTATTATTATTATTTTTTTTTATTTTTAGGTTGCTAGGGTTTGGATTTATACTTTTGTAAGTGGCGGAGAAGAAGAAGATCGCGATCCGGTTTTGAAAAGCTGGCGCTTCATATAGAGCGTCGGCGCTCTTTGGATTTTGGACTTACAGAGTTTCTTTTGGTCGGCGCTATGATTGAAGCGTGGCCTTCGATTAATGTATAAGCGAGAAGGCCCAAAGCCCGATTCGTATTTTTTTCGACTTTTGTCGATTTTTTAAGCGCAATTTCAAACTAGATTTCCGGCGTTATCGGTCCGATTCTTTGCGAATGAGATATGGAAATGATCAGGAGAGAATTTCCAATCCAATGATCCATAAAACACTTTCGATTCCAACCGGGGTGACGAATAAGATAGTGGAAAAACGCCTCGTAGTCGTGCTTGGCGTAAAGTTATGCCAACGAATGAACACTAAATTTGATAACGTCAACCCAAATGAACTATATTAATGGACCTAAACAACACAACTAGAAAGTTCGAGCAATCCGGATGGAAAGACTGATTTCCCACCCCAAACAAATTTTTAACCACAAAATTTGTTTACAAGCGTCAGGTCGTTTAAAAAGTCGATTCCCAAGACTTGTTGGATTGCTATGTCTACATGATTTTTATGAATTTTAATTTATTTTTATTTGTTTACTATAAGAAACACGAAAAACAATAAATACATAATTCACTCCATAGAGGAACATGACTCAAAATCGAGAAAAACATCGAAAGTGGAAAAGCGTGAATTATGTGAAGCTGTGGACTTAGGATCCGGTATTTCTACCACCACACACTCCATAAGGAGGGCCGGTTACCTGAATGGTGTACTTATCGGTATATGGAAATGAAAGTAAGTACACCAAATGACAAGGTCGTCCTCATAGGCGAGGGTCCGTAAAAGGACTTCCTCCACATCGGGGGACAAAAGTTCGTGAAAATGTTTTAACCGTTGACCATTAACTTGAAAGGTTGTTGTCATTAGGGTTTACCAAGGTAATTGCCCGTAAGGGTGACCGATAACGAGAAAAGGACCGGACCAACGGGTTTTAGTTTTCCACAGGAAAATATGTAGACGAGAGTTGTAAAAGCAAAACCTTTTGTCCGACCACAAACTCTTTCTTAAGATATGCTTATCATGAACCGTTTCATGTTGGCTTTATAATCCTTGGCGAGATCGTAAGAAGAATCTGCGGATTTCTTCAAGCTCATTTAATTGTAACTTGCGTTTGACACCCGCCTCATCAATATTGAAGTTAAGGCTTTTATAGCCCACGAGCCGTGCGCTCTAATTGACGGGCAAATGACATGGTTTCCCAAATACAAGTCTAAAGGGAGACATACCTATAGGAGTTTTGAAAGTTCTATATGCCCATAAGGCATCCGATAGGCGCTTGACCAGTCTTTCCTATCGGGGTTTCTTGTTGTTTCTAAAATCTTTTTGATTTCCCTATTAGAAACTTCTACTTGTCCGGCTAGTTTGTGGATGATAAGGAGTTGCTATTTTATGTGTAACTCCATACTTTTTAACTAGGGATGCCCACAACCATTTGCAAAATGTGTTCCACCATCACTAATGATGGCTTTAGGAATGCCAAACCGACTGAAAATATATTCTTTAATAAAAAATACAAGCGGTCTTTATGGTCATTGCTACGACAAGCTAGGGCCTCTATCCATTTAGACCGCGTAGTCCCGCGGCAACTAGGATATAAATATAACCGTGGGAAATAGGGAAGGGCCCATGAAATCAATACCCCAAACATGAAAATTTCTACTATCAAGATTGGATTTAAAGGCATCATATTAAAGCATTGATTAAGCCCCGAGTTGTTGGCAGCGAATACACGTCTTGCAATGCACGGGCATCCTTAAAAAGGGTAAGGAGCCAATAAAATCCACATTGAAGAACTTTAGCGGCTGTTTTCATTCCATTAGAGGTAGCCACCACACTCTTTGTCATGGCGAGCGATAGGACTTCATTATAGCTCATCCCGATAGTAACTATTATCAAAGCTTCTACTCTCAATGCTAATTGCACTAAATGGAGTACGGTTCGCTCCACTCCTAGTTCCCCTAGCATGGATTGTTTTCTAAGTCTAACTAGTCACTCTTAAGTCAATGAGAGCTTTACTAAATATTATACTACGATACTTAATTAAGATGATTACTAGAAATTAACTACAAATGCTATGGAAATACTATTGTTTGACTCTAGATAAAGGAATTAGAGGGAATCAATCCACCTCGAATCCAACTTAACAACCTAGTACAGATTGTTGTATCTCAATTCTTACGCTCTACGGCAAGAATTCGAGTCTAATCCCTAGTGTTCATGGCATTTCTACCAAGTACTAACTAGCATGTGAGGTCGCCCACCCATTCTCATGGCTAAACGCCGACCTTCTAGAGTGGAATAGATGCTACAACGCTTCTATACTAAACAACTAAGGTTTCATCAAGGCTTCATCAACCCCTCTAATGGAGGTTTAGCCTTGAGTCATCAATCTAACATTTACCATTGAATCTAAACTAAACATAATGTGAGAAATTTGAGAATTACTTAATTTAGCAATAATGAATCTAATTTAATGGCCGGAATAAAACAATGACAAGAATTGAATTTAGATCTAAAATGGAAATGACAAATTCAACTTGATAAAAAATACTACTTTATTTATCTAATCTATCAAGAACAATGATTCAAGGATTTAATCTAAAACAAGAATTTAAATGGAACTAAAACTTAATTTAATTAATAAAACTAGATCTATAATTCTATATCTTAATTTAGGTCTAACTAGCTACCATTAACAAAGAGCTAAGCTTTTGTTTTATACACATCCAGATCCAAAATTCGTGCATGGGCTTGGAGCCATGGGTTGGGCCGAGAATCGTGCCCAAAACCCATTCTTTCAAATTCAAAAGGCCTCTTCAGCTGCAGTTAGCTTCCACAGACTTTTCGTCCACTTCTGCTCCTCTGATTGGGTCAAGGCTTGACCATTGCAAAGCTCTTTTCCGAGCCGGTCGTTTTGACATAAGGTAGGCCTCAACTCCGAGGTCTGAGTCCAAAGATATGGCATTCGAAGTTCTCACGACTTTTTGCTCCTTTATCTCGCTAAAGTGGCACATTTCTCACAAGATAATGGACTTTGAAGCCCGAAATGCATAAAACACGTAATCAAGATTAACTCTTACTTATTTATTCACATAATTGGTCTAACAAAGATGATTATTAAGGGGTTAAAACTACAGTTTTGGGCTCTTATCAAACCACCCCCAAACAAAGATTTTGCTTGTCCTCAAGCAAATATGAGAAATTAGAATAAGTGACCAAAAATGGAGTTCTACCTAATCTCGCTTTCACTGAAAAGGCATTGCATTGACCATATGCAACAAGGTCTTTAAACCACTAGGAATTCCTAGTGGACGAAGTTATAGCCTCGCGGAGAGTTTTCCAAAGGAAGGTACTCACAAACTTCATCTATACTACAACGACTAAGAAATAAAACTATTGTTTTCCCTTCATGCTCAACTATCTATACATCTCTATAGCAATTACATAAGAATAACAAGAAAACCCTAAGTTAATATATGCATAATAATCAATCATCTACAATAAACATATAACAATGAGTAATACTATGAAATGTTTAGCAGTTTGTTTCTCGAGAACTCGAATAGCGGCCTAAGTAGGTCCTCACATAAATGTCAAGACAAAACCTCTCTGATTTTTCCACTCAAGTTTCATACTATCCAAGCAGGCAAGGCACACTTTACCTTACAATCTCAATGACAACAAGGAAGCCGGGTCGATCAAACACATCCGCCACTTTACTATCACACTAACCTATTCCTAATCGAGCTGAGGTCTTTATTAGGTGTCATGGGGATTAGGAGATGGTTTAAGAAGGAAGGAAATGGATATTCTAAAGAACAAGTCCGAGATAATAGAGTCTTCATATTATGTAACTAGAGAAAACCTTGTTATTTACTTTTGCTTCTACACTTTGTTTCCATCCTTAGCCATATTTTTTTTTTTTTTTTTCGGCTTTGACTCCTTTTATTCTTTTTTTTATTTAGTTTTTTATTTTTTTTTTTTTTTTTTTTTCTTTTCTTTTGATGGAAACTTCTTTTCTTTATTTTCCTCAAACTAACTAATTTTTGTTTACACAGTGTTTTTCTCTTCTTCTTTCTTCCTCATTCTATTCTCGACTTATTTCTAAATCGGTAGGTTTTTTTTTTTTTTATTTTGTTTTGTTTTTGTAATGTGGTAAAGGAATTGTGGTTTATGGAAGGCTAAAGAAAGGGCTCAGAGTGGCTTAATTAGCGGAAAATAATTCATAGGTTTGAATTTCTCGCTATATCGATCCAAAGAGCGCCTAAATTCTCGCTTTAGATATGGTTTAGTGATCAAGCAAGTGGACGGTGATTTCTCTATCCGATTTTACTTCTCCCTTTGTGTCATTTCTCAAATGTTTCACTCATATAAGGCTTTTTAGGCTATATTCTCACAGATTTGTAGAATAAGTACTCTAGCCTAGATTTCAGAAACTTATCGCTAACAATCATAGATACTCATGTAATAAATTTATAGATAGATGCAAAGATTATTACCTACATATTAACCTAAGTTTCTAACTATTATTCCGATGCAAAAAGCTATGAGACTTCTAGATTGTTAAAAGCATGGAGAAAGAAAACAATACCAATATTCCTAAGTGTATAGCATACTTTTTTATTTATATTTTGAATTTTTTGAAATTTTAACTAGAAAACAAGTGCATATTATACATATCTATATCCTAACAGATGTCTTAATTACACGAAGTTTCTATGCCCCCAAAACAAAAAAGCATGCTTTGTCCTCAAAGCATTTAAATAAAGAGGTAGAAAAATACCATGGAAACGCTGCGGAAATTCGAACATCCGCAAAACAATGTTAAAACATACAACGTACTAATATAGGAAATAAAAACCGACGCAACACTATAAGAGTTCCACCCATTATGGGGTTAAAGAATTAAATTGCTTCGGGACATAAGCGATACTAACTTAACTAAAAACTTACCCGCGCACTTCCCCAAAGATTTACTCGCCATCCTCCTCTTCTATATGAGGTTCTTTTCGCGATCCCGCCATGCCATAATAACTTGCCACGCCTTTACGCCGCGGTATCATCAACTAATGCTAACCTTTCTAGTGTTATTTGGTCCGATGGGTGTAAGGAGCAAACCAAATGTGGTTGCATTCCTCGCCATCCCGCCAAGTCATGGCTCGAATGATCTTACCACATTCTATTGGTAGGTCTCATGATTTCGACTTTTCCAATCTGTGGGTAATCGCGGTACGTAATACGGTAGGCAAGCCCAAGATAAGGCGGTAAAGACAAGACAGCATAAGAAGGTACTTATGCCTCAAGGTATGGCCTCGCCTTCAACGTAGTAGAACTAAAACTCGAATGTCATACCGACGACGCCCCCCTCAGCTAAAGCAAGGAAAACGCCACCAAATGTATTATTGGCGTATAAACCGCCGTTCTAGAATGTTCATCATGATGAACAACATGGTCAGGCTCTACATTCAGCCGATATAGCTACTCGTATGCATGTTATATTGGTCTTGGTCCATGATAATTTAAATACCCTCCCCATAATACTCATGGAAATAGGCATATTCATATAGGTATGAAGTTATCCGGCCATATATCCCCACGCGGTGCATAGGGTCGTAATGGCAACCCAAACCAAAGCTATCAAGTGTTTATTGAATTCCATAGTCGCATTCATCAATAGTAAGGGAAAATTTTGTTCTCCTTCTTGGGTACAAAAGAAAGTAATATTATTATAGAAGAATTCAGCTAGCTTAGGTGAAAAAGAATCGCCATCACTCACCGTAAGATGTCGCCATCCTAATTGCAAGATCCGCCGCTTTAACGATGCTCCATAGGTATAAGTTCCCATCAAGTCTTCAAAAGACTGCTCAGAATGACTATAGTGGTGTCATCTCAACACTACTTTGTAGAATAGCTGCGAAAACCTGAAGAACCTCGAAAAATCTAAAATTTCGTGGTTTATCGGAGAGGCGGCGGCGCCGCTTATCTTGTATGCTGGCGCTTCGGTTTTTGAATTATTAGTTGTTTTAGCGCTGGTCGCTTACTTGGTATGCGCGCTACTGGCCTTAAATTTTCGATTTCCGTTTGTTTGAGCTGGTCGCGCTTACCGTTGTAGCGCTTTTTCAGTGATTTTTCAGTTTACAAGAAGTATGAAGTCGCTTTGAGCTGGCGCTGGCCGAAGTGCAGAAATTGAGTTTCTAAGAAAAAAGAAGAAAACAAGAAAAAGGGCTGGAGGAAAAGTGAAAGATGATTGTGGGGTGTAGTGTGGGTCAGGAGTGTAGTATGATGGAAGTTTAAATAGGTTCCTGGTTTCCAAAACGAATCGGGTAAGTTGCCAAATTGTTTTAAGGCCATTTCCTAAATAGGAAACCGCCAAACCCAAAACGGAACTATCCATAGCTTTGATTTCCTAACAACCCTCGTATCTTTTAAACTTGGTTTAGAATAGTAACTTCTAAACTCTCCTATATATCATGCTACCACTACAAAAATCATAGATATGCCGACATCGGCCTAATTTCAACTTTTACCCAAGACAACCTTTCGAAAGATGATCAAAATAAATTATATTAAAATAATATGGAATCCAAATAATCTAAAACAAACAACTTAATATTCAAATCTAACTACCAAGTAAAAAAATTCCACTAACAAAACAATAAAAACAATGAAATAAAAGGACACAATCGATGGTGCACACCTAGGCGTGAAGAAGATGGTGGTCCCCGATGGGAGATCGGCTCGCGGGTGTCGAATGGCTTGAGCTTATCCGCTCAAGGGCGACGACGACGCATGCCTCTCGACTAACGGAGACAGACTCATCAACGAAAGTGGTATGCGTCCGAAGCATCTCTATCCCAACAAGCCGCGGCTTCCATCTCAGCCTTTGAGTATCGCGATAATCGGGCTTGGTGATTCTTGTGGATAACCTCCAAGTTAAACATTATATCTTCCCCGAATTTTTACGAAAGCATTTCAACCGCCGCCCCAAGGTCCGCTTTGCTTATTTCAATCAATTTGTCTATGTCTCATATCTTCACAGATATTATAACCGCATCGCGAAACCAGCTTTGCAAAGATTATCATTCGCTCTAAATTAGAAGTATGACTATCAAAATTATCCTCAACCAACCATGTCATATCTTCCCCTTCATTATCCGACTCAACTTCCTTCTCTCGCAGACAACGCCAAGTCTTTTGAATGCATTCTTTATAAATACTTGCATTAGAGGCAATTTGATCTTAATAGGAGCAGATCTAGCGACGCTCTAAATGAGAGCATAATCTTAGTGATCAATACGGGAAGAGGCGCCAGCTCTCTTTCCCACCTCTAATCACATTCAAAATTAAATCAAGGATGCAGAAATTATACTCCTTCGCTTGCAAATTCCGTGAGAACGCGCGCATTAATCGGTCCGATGTCGCCGACTTTGTCTTTCCCGAGGACGCTTTACCAATCCACCGAGCGACATACCGATTGGTTCTCGTGGTCGCCCGCTTAACGCAATGAGATATCGATTGTATTCACCCTCTATGACCGTGATCTTTCATCAAAACAGAACCGCAGATTCTTGATTCCCCGAATGGTCGATCTAGGTTGGTTACATGTGGGTGATTCCTAATAGCTCACCAACAACCGCCTCGAAACTCCCTCCGCTCCTCGCTATCCTAATGAAAATCCTATTTCCTCCACTTCTCGCTTTTATAAAACCGTTTCTACCAATTCATAGTGATAGAAATCCTCCTCGTAATACCACAACCGCTCCAATGTCTCTTTAAACATCTCCGCACATATATAAAATGGCGCTTAAACCGCTTCTGAACAAACGCTTTTCCGCGTAATTCTACGCCGCTAAGCCCATTGAAGTTATTTACTGATTTGGGGTTTGTAGATGGTGGTGGATGCGAAGTTTGATGAAAACTAACCAAACCAACAGCTGGTGGTTATGGTAGGTTCGTTCGCGCAGTTCAAACTCGAATTGGTTGGTGGTTTCGATGGTGGGATCGGTTGAGATTGTGGAAGATTGGTGTTGAGTTTCTATTATGGGCGGGTGGTGTTTCTATTTGATATATATTCTATTATTTATTTATTATTATTATTTTTTTTTTTTTTTTTGGTTGCTAGGTTTGGATTTATACTTTGTGTCAAGCGGCCGGAGAAGAAGAAGATCGCGATCCGTTTTTTGGGTATGCTGGCGCTGCCAGATAGAGCGAAGTCGCTTTTTTGATTTTGACTTACAGAGTTTGAGCTGGTCGCTGCTTATGATTTGGCGGGCCGCCAGTATAAGCGGAAGAAGGCCCAAGCCCAATTCGTATTTTCGACTTTTGTCGATTTTAGCCAAAATTTCAAACTAGATTTCCGCTTCGCTATCGGTCCGATTCTTTATGAATGAGATATGGAAATGATCAGGAGAGAATTTCCAATCCAATGATCCATAAAACACTCGATTCCAACCGGGGTGACGAATAAGATAGTGGAAAACGCCTCGTAGTGGCGGCATGACGAAGTTATGCTTAACGAATGAACACTAAATTTGATAACGCCAACCCAAATGAACTATACTAATGGACCTAAACAACACAACTAGAAAGTTCGAAAGCAATCCGATGGAAAGATCGATTTCCTGACCCCAAAACAAATTTTTAACCACAAAATTTGTTTACAACGCGTCGCTTTTAAAGTCGATTCCCAAGACTTGTTGGATTGCTATGTCTATGATTTTATGAATTTTAATTTATTTTTATTTGTTTACTATAAGAAACACGAAAAACAATAAATACATAATTCACTCCATAGAGGAACATGACTCAAAAATCGAAAAAACATGCGAAAGTGGAAAACGGAATTATGTGAACTGTGGACTTAGGATCCGTACTTACAGCCACACACTCCATAAGGAGGGCCTGTTACATCTAATGGTGTACTTATCAAGATATGGAAATGAAAGTAAGTACACCAAATGACAAGGTCAGTCCTCATAGATGTGGTCCCGTAAAAGGACTTCCTCCACATCGTGGACAAAAGTTCGTGAAAATGTTTTAACCGCTGACCATTAACTTGAAAGGTACCGTTGTCATTGGGATTTACTAGGTAATTGCCCCGTAAGGGTGACTTCAAGAACTTAAAAGGACCGCACTAACGGGTTTTTTAGTTTCCGAAAATATGTAGACGGAGTTGTAAAGCAAAACCTTTTGTCCGACCACAAACTCTTTACGCAGAAGATATGCTTATCATGAACACGCTTCATGTTGGCTTTATAATCCTTCATGAGATCGTAAGAATCGCCACGGATTTCTTCAAGCTCATTTAATTGTAACTTGGCGCTTGACACCTTCATCAATATTGAAGTTAAGGCTTTTATAGCCCACGAGCACGGTGCTCTAATTCGACGGCAAATGACATGGTTTCCCAAATACAAGTCTAAAGGGAGACATACCTATAGGAGTTTTGAAAGCAGCTCTATATGCCCATAAGGCATCCGATAGACGCTCACCGCCAGCTTTCCTATCGTGGTTTACCGTTGTTTCTAAAATCTTTTGATTTCCTATTAGAAACTTCTACTTGTCCGCTAGTTTGTGGATGATAAGGAGTTGCTATTTTATGTGTAACTCCATACTTTTAACTAGGGATGCCACAACTCAAGGTAAAATGTGTTCCACCATCACTAATGATGGCTTTAGGAATGCCAAACCGACTGAAAATATATTCTTTAATAAAAAATACAACGGTCTTATGGTCATTGCTACGACAAGCTAGGGCCTCTATCCATTTAGACACGAGTCCACGGCAACTAGGATATAAATATAACCGTGGGAAATAGGAAAAGGCCCATGAAATCAATACCCCAAACATCGAAAAATTTCTACTATCAAGATTGGATTTAAAGGCATCATATTACGCCAGGATTCGCCAAGTTGTTGGCAACGTAATACACGCCTTGCAATGCACTTGGGCATCCTTAAAAAGGGTAGGCCAATAAAATCCATTATTGAAGAACTTTAGCGCTGTTTTCATTCCGCTAAAGTGGCCACCACACTCTTTGTCATGGCGTAACGATAGACTTCATTATATTCCCACCGGGAATGCAACGACGAATAATCTGATCCGCACAATACTTAAAAAGGTAGGGCTCATCCCAATAGTATAATTTGACTCGCCAAGAATTTTTACGCTCATTTCTTGACCAATTATGAGGCATAACATCAGCCGCTAAATAATTTAATTTATGTCCGCGATACCATGGTGATGAAAAATAGCATACGATGTTCATCGTGAAAAGAGTCGTATGGACTCGTAATCACTACTATCGCCATTTTGTAAGTCTAGATAAGTGGTCGGCAACTACGCTTCGACCCTCTTTGTCCTTTTTATTTCTAATGTGAACTCTTGCGTGAGAAGAATCCATCGGATTAATCTCTCGCTAGCATCCTTCTTTGCAAGAAGGTACCTATGGTCGCATGGTCCGTGTAAACTAAAGTTTTAGAACCAACCAAATAAGGACTAAATTTATCTAAAGCATAAATGACAGCTAAGAATTTTTTCAAGAGTTGTATAATTCCGCTGAGCATCGCTTAAAGTTTTACTAGCATAATAAATAACAGTGGACTTATTATCTAGTTTCTGTCTAAGACAAAGACTAACCGCATAGTCACTAGCATCACACATGAGTTCGAATGGTTTAGACCAATCAGAGGTCAGATAATAGGTGCAAGGGTTAGGGCGGCTTTTAAGGTTTCAAAAGCCCGCTTACAGCTAAAATTAAAATCAAAGATGGCATCTTTCAAAAGGAGGTTAGTTAAAGGCCTAGCTATTTTCAAAAATCTTTGATGAAACGCCTATAAAACCCCCTCGCATGGCCTAGAAAGGTTCTAATCTCACCTGACAAATCCGTGGTTTAGGTAGGGTCGCTATCTTATCTAGTTTGGCTTTATCTACTTCGATGCCATCACTAGATACAATATGACCTAGTACTATGCCCTTTTGACCATGAAATGACACTTTTCCCAATTTAAAACGAGGCTCTTTTCTTCACACCGCGTCAAAACCTTAGACAAAGTTAGACAAACAAATTGCGGAAGGAGTCTCCATAGATAGAAAAATCATCCATGAAAACTTCCATAAAGCCTACCATGTCACTAAATATATGAAGCATACAATCACCGGAAGGTTCCGTGGAGCATTACAAAGGCCAAAAGGCATTCGCTTATAGGCATATGTTCCGGGCGGACATGTGAAAGTTGTCTTTTCTTGGTCATCAATATCAATAATAATCTGAAAATAGCCGAGTAGCCATCCAGAAACAATAAAAGGCATGACCAGCTAGACGCTCTAGCATCCGATCTATAAATGGTAAGGGAAAGTGATCCTTTCGTGTCATAGCATTTAAACGCCTCAATCAATACAGATTCTCCATTTCATAGGACCTCGAGTGACAACATAGTCACCCTTCCCGCTACGCACTATGGTAATTCCCCGACTTCTTAGGAACTACATGAATGGGACTTACCCATTCGCTATCGGAGATCGGGTATATAATACCCGCGATCCAAGTAATCGCAAGACTTCTTCCCTAACCACCTCTTTCATGGCAGGGTTTAAGCGACGCCGAGGTTCATGCGAAGTCTTCGCTATCCTCCAAATGGATACGATGAGTGCGCATATTAGGGTCGATGCCCTTAATGTCACTTAAGGACCAACCAATCGCAGACCGATGTTCCCTAATCACCCTTATTAAAGATGTCTCTTCATCTTTAGATAACAAAGAAGATATAATTACCGGATGACTACCATCCGGATCAAGTTGTATATATTTTAATTCCGGGAAGAGGTTTAAGCACCGGGTGGGTGGAAAATCAATAGATATTTCGTCCGGTCCTCATTTTGCATAATGAATACCGCCGTAGCAAGTCTTCATAATCGTGTATGGAGCAACCGACGGTCTACAATTGGTGTGGACTCTAGGATGGTGTCAACTTCCTCTAAGTAGGAGTCATTTACAAAATCGGTTCCAAAAAGAAAGGAATTTGTACATATTGTTTTCGTGAAACGTGTTGTTAAAATAATCTTGAGCTAAACTCTCGATCATGCTAACCTCCCCATCTATAGACTAATCCGGTAACTGCTTCATCATTTTAAAACATTTACCTCGGCTTTAAAGATGGCCAAAAGATAAGGACATCTTTCCATCGCGACAATTTATAAGCGCATTGGCAGCTTTCCAAGAAGGGGGCCCCTAAGATGATCGGTAATGAGTCATTAGCTTACTTCAGATCGAGGATAACAAAATCAGCCAGGATAGTAGAAATCCTCAACCTTAACAAGCACGCTTTCCACTACACCTTTAGGATACTTAATTGACCGTCCGCTTAATTGCAACGCTATTTTTTGTAGGTTGCATTTCTCGTAGACCTATTTGTTTATACAAGTAATACGGGAGTAAGTTAACACTCGCCCCCGTGTCTAATAAAGCGGTCGCCGCGGTGGGAATCTCCTAAGGTGCATTTTACAAAGAGGATCTACCAGTGGTCCTTGTACTTAACAATTCCATTATTTTCGATAAAGTCGGGAACCGCTCAGCTTAAAAAGCGCCTTTGGGTATGTTCGCCTTTACCTAGTAGTGCACAACTCTTTAAGAAACTTAGCGGTTAGGAAGCTTTTAATAGCTTCGGTGAAAAGGGAGGTTTATCGCTAGATTCTTGAAAACGCTCCTAATTTCCTCAAAGTTTGTATCCCTAGTTAGCATGGCTAATTTTGAGGGAACGGTGGTTTCGCTTCTATATTTCGATGATATGGCTCTACTTGTCGCGGTAACCTTGGCTTTCGGTTTCTTTGTTGTGGTTTAACCGGGTACCTCTACCGCGGTAGGCTCCTCGCTTTCTATTTCGTATCTAGTTCGATATCCGTGTAGGAGTAATCACGGGGTAACTATAGAGCAAGCATTTTATTATCAACCACTCTTCCGTAATCCGAGAGTGGTGATGGCATTTAGGTCACCTACGATTGTAGTGTCCGTGACTAGAATTACCGCTTACCCTCAAAGGTCGTGGTTTGCCGCTTTTAGGGTTTGGTATAGCTTGACCTCGAAACACGCCTTTGGTTGGGCTTTTCTTGGGCTAACCGTTGTATGCCCCGATTTATTGATTGTAAGATCCGCTCGCTTGATTTAGTCATTGATTGAAAAGTTGTCAGTAACCAGATAAAGGCCGATACGATCCGGGTTGTGTAGGTGTAGTAGTCACGGGTGGTGCGACCGAACTATCTCTCGCTGATTATTTATGGGTGGGTTGTGATAGTTATTATTATTAACCTAACGATAATTTATTGGTATTATAATTATTATAATTATTTTGACCTTGTGCTTGACCTTGCCTAGGTCAAGCTTTGGGTGTTATAATTATTATAATTCCCTTGACTTTGTCCTTGTCCTTGTCTAAGTGAAGCTTGGTTATAATTGTTTGCTTGCCTAACGCTTTGATTATTGTACTCGGAGGTGTTACTTGTTGATTATTTCTCCAACCGGGTCGATGTTGCCTCCAAGGGCGCTAGGAATAGGATAGTTATTAATAGAGTAAACATTATCCCGCTCGTGGTTGTTGTTCATAAGCTAGAGGACAATAATTGTCGTGGTGCTCGACTCAAACAGAAAAGTACATGGGTTGAATTTACATTCATGACGGGATAGGCTTTTGTTGAACGTAAATAGCCTCTACTTTTTAGTTAGAGATTCCAAAGAAATTTTAAGTTCGATCGGTTTTATTCTCAAATATACCGGGCGCCTTTTACCGCTGAAGAAGAACTAGCGAAATGGGGATATCATCACTACCCCCAATTATTATTTCGCTTAGTTTGGTCTTCTAAAAATTTGTAAGCCTCCGCGGCTCCTTTTACTTAGGAAACTACCCCCAAATATTATGTCAAGGACTTTTTATGGTGATGTTGAAGTCCTTTGAAAAAGGCACTAACTAACGGTCTTTTGCTAGGTTATGGTGTGGACACTCTATAAGGAGATCGGTGAAACGATTCCATGCCCTCGAAAATGATTCATGAGGGTTCCGGCGGAAGAAATGAATCTTGGAAAGCATTTCATCCGTTTTAGGGGGGGTAAAATGTTCCATAAACAAATTGAACAAGTTTAGCCCACGAAGTCCACGTAATTAGGCGCTTTGGGCAGCTTAACCAAGACGCCTTTATCGGGCTAATGTGAAAGGAAATACCCTTAGTTTAATCTGTCTGCACCAACCGTAGGATGGTGGAATGTTGTAAGGACTTGTTCAATCCTACGCGATGTGTTGGTAAGGTTTTTCATGGTCTAGACCATGGAAAACGGGTAACAGATTAAATATGTTTGGGGAATTCAAAATCCCCCAATCGGTCCGCTAGAACGATGCAAGATTTAGGGCTATCGCCAAAAGCTTTGTAGAAGTCCGAGAGAGGAGTCTCTTTTCTTCAGCCATTATGTCGTATGGTGTGTGTGATAGTAGTTAGAGGTGTCGTGGGTGGTGTACTAGATAGACTTTGTTTGTTGGCGTGTAATTACGCTTTGTTGTTTTGTTCGACTGCATCTTTAATCTCATGCAAGACTAAGTTGAGCTTAACTAAACATGCAACACTCCAAACAATTCTCGATATACTAGTATAAAACCTCTAACCGAAAAAATGCGAGGTATGGAAGAAAGGAATACCTCGATAAATATGCCCTTGCTTCGCTTTTATGAATAGCGCCTTGTGGTAATGCTGTTCGTGTAATAAGATATTAGAACACCGAAAAACTTGACAACTCAAGTTTAAATCAAACCGTGGAAATCCTCGAATTTCGTGAGGAGGCTGCTGGCGCTTATCTTATATCATGCCCAAGGCCAAGGCAAAGTCGAAGCTCCAAGAAGATAGCGGTCGCGCTTTCTTTGCTGGGCCAGTATAAGTCGAAAGTCCAAGAAGATAGCTGGTCGCGCTCTTTTATGCTGGCCTGGCGCGCTGCTTTCTCGAATTTTTCCAAAACTGAAACGGCAACCACAAAGATGAATCAAACAAGGGTGGGTGGGTGAAATGGGACTTAAAAATAACTAATTATATTATGAAAACAATGCTAAAGTGCAACTAAGATGGCAGCTGCCATTTGATAAATGTAAAATGAATAGTCTACCTACGTAAAAATGAACTACTTAATCCAAAACGTAAGTAAACTAAAACTATTCTTTTACGAAGTCTATTATCAAAGCTTCTACTCTCAATGCGAATTGCACTAAATGGAGTACGGTTCGCTCCACTCCTAGTTCCCTAGCATGGATTGTTTTCTAAGTCTAACTAGTCACCTTAAGTCAATGAGAGCTTTACTAAATATTATACTACGATACTTAATTAAGATGATTACTAGAAATTAACTACAAATGCTATGGAAATACTATTGTTTGACTCTAGATAAAGGAATTAGAGGGAATCAATCCACCTCTAATCCAACTTAATGACCTAGTACAGATTGTGGTATCTCAATTCTTACGCTTTCACCGCAAGAATTCGAAGTCTAATCCCTAGTGTTCATGGCATTTCTACCAAGTACTAACTAGCATGTGAGGTCGCCCACCCATTCTCACATGGCTAAAACGCCACCTTCTAGAGTGGAATAGATGCTACAACGCTTCTATACTAAACAACTAAGGTTTCATCAAGGCTTCATCAACCCCTCTAATGGAGGTTTAGCCTTGAGTCATCAATCTAACATTTACCATTGAATCTAAACTAAACATAATGTGAGAAATTGAGAATTACTTAATTTAGCAATAATGAATCTAATTTAATGGTCGGAATAAAACAATGACAAGAATTGAATTTAGATCTAAAATGGAAATGACAAATTCAACTTGATAAAAAATACTACTTTATTTATCTAATCAATCAAGAACAATGATTCAAGATTTAATCTAAAACAAGAATTTAAATGGAACTAAAACTTAATTTAATTAATAAAACTAGATCTATAATTCTATATCTTAATTTAGGTCTAACTAGCTACCATTAACAAAGAGCTAAGCTTTTGTTTTTATACATCCAGATCCAAAATTCGTGCATGGGCTTGGAGCCATGGGTTGGGCCAGAGAATCGCCCAAAACCCAATTCTTTTCAAATTCAAAAGGCCTCTTCAGCTGCAGTTAGCTTCCACAGACTTTTCGTCCACTTCTGCTCCTCTGATTGGGTCAAGGCTTGACCATTGCAAAGCTCTTTCCGAGCCGGTCGTTTTGACATAAGGTAGGCCTCAATCCGAGGTCTGAGTCCAAAGATATGGCATTCGAAGTTCTGCTGACTTTGCTCCTTTATCTCGCTAAAGTGGCACATTTCTCAAAGATAATGGACTTTGAAGCCCGAAATGCAATTAAACCTATTATTGCTAACCTATTAAGAGCCACTTGAGGGTGCAACTAGGAGGTTGCAATCCTCCACTCCACCCTTTACAAGTCATTGCATGGAAAGATCGAATAATACTATTTGTGGGTCTTACGATCGATCGTGAATCCAATCCGCGGAAACGTGTACAAAAAGCGGAAAGAAACATAGCATAATATTTGAAATTAGAACGGTGCATAAGAAGGAACTTATGCCTCATGCTATGGGATCGAGCTAAACTAGACATCAAGGTTCGGGAAGGTCATGACACATACGTCCCGTGGCTAAAGCAAGGAAGACGCTGCAAGTGGCATCATTCACGTAAGAAAAAACGCCATTCCCCTAAAATGTTTAGCATGATTCAAAACATAACAGTTCCTATGTTCATGGACCCGGCTACCAAAGCGACGTTATATTCCCCTTGGTCCTCGATCACGGAAAATGCTTGCGCCATACGACTCATGCAAAACTCATAAGTGTAGACATACATATTATCTACCCAATAACACCATGGGTCTTGTATTTCAGCCGGGCATAGCAAGTCCAAGAACAAATGCTAGCAAGAACCCGGTAATTTCCATTGGTTCATTATCAATGTTGATGGAGAACACTTGTTCTCCATCCGGTCTTCCAAAGAAAATGTAGTTATCGTAAAAATAAGATGCTAGTGTTGGAGAATAAAGTGCATCAGTCTTACCATAAGCGGTTCCCAAACTTTACGTATGTGATAAACCACAAAACCAAGCACCGTAAGTAGTGCTTTGGAACAAATCTTCAAAAAACTGTTCGGTATTAATGTAGGAGATGTCATCTCAAAATTATGCTCTGAAATAGCTGCGAATGATCCGGGAACAACCCGAGACAAACCGGAATTTTTCTCGTCCACGGAAGTCGGTAGCGAGAGAGCTCTACTTGGAATCTTGAGTGTGCTCTCGAGTTTTAGAATTCCAGTGTTTGAGCTGGTCGGGCTCACCTTGAAGGCGAAAGTCGCTCTGAAAAAATTCTCTGAAAAAATTGCGAGCAAGTAAGCGCTCCTCATGCAGCGCCTTGGCGAGGTCTTGAAGATCGAAAAATGAGACGACACGTGGGAATCGTGGGAGTGAAAGGTGAGTGATGGAGGTTAGGTGTAGTGTGAGTTGTGAGTGTAGAATGAATGAAGTTTATATAGGTTTTAAGTTGCTAAAACGGATCGGGAAGTTGCCAAAAAGTTTTTACGGCAGTTTCCGGAAATCCTAAAATTTCCAAACCCGAAAACGGAAACAACTCATATTTTTTATTCTAAAACAAACCTAGTATCTTTTAGGTTGAATTTAGGATAGAATCTACCTATTTAATCGAGATTTCATCCTACCATGATACTTATTCATAGATTTGCCTAAACGGGCCATATTTTCACCCTGACTCCGCAATAACTTCTAAAACGAGGGTCATATAAAAATCATGCTGGAATAGATAACACCACCCCCAAACAATTTGGGAAGGTGGGATCAATATTAAACAACCACGCACAATGAAAATAACCTCATTATATTAAAATTTTCATTAGAAGTACATTTCACTACAAAATTCAAATTACGGAATTAAACTTACATTAAAATAAATAACAATAATGAAACTACAAATAAACATCAAACGATATTATCCCTAACCACTTCGGTACTGGTAGCAGAGGGCACACGCTCAGGAGATGGCTCTTGAGCTCCCGATGGGCCATCACCATTCGTCTTTCGGCGACGACGCTCGTGCCTCGATGGTGTGTCCTCAGAAGGAGAATCCCCGTGAGGTGGGAATCGTGCAACCATGTCGGCCCGGAACTGGCGCTGAGCTTCTAGCTTGGCCCTCATCCCCTCATCTCGTTCGTCCTCGCCGTGGGATCGGATCTCTCGGTTATAATGGATAGTAGCCTGTCGAGTCCGGAGGTCTTCGCATATAGTGTTGAGTGAACGCGATGCCCGCGATGAATTATGGCCATCGCTCGCATCCGACCAACACCTCTCGAGCCCCGCATCAAAACAAGTCAAGTCCTCCTCATCCTCCGAGGCATTCTCATTTCCCCATCCTCCTCGGCATTCTCATTTACACCATCCTCCTCGTCCTCTACCCTATCCTCGAGGGCAACCTCCAAACTCGTTGGACACAATCCTTATAGATCACGAGGATTTCGTAGGGTGATGTAAGACTTATCGACTCGAGTCGCTCAACTTCAACTTCAGATGATCTTGGTTATCAACATAGGGAGAGGTGCAAATGACCTTCCCTACTCCCCTAATCATGCTAAGCAAAAACTCCAAGATACGTAACTTCGTGACTTCGCTCCCTGGAGTATCCATAAAATGTGGAGGCAGTTCGACCGATGTCGCCGACCTTCTCCTTCCCGGGGCGCCCGACCAATCCATCGAGCTGCAGCCACCGGTTGGTTCTGGATTCGATGGATGCTGGCGAACACAATCGCGCGATCTCGCATTGTAGTTCCACCGAATCGCCACCGCGTGCATCAACGGTTCTACCCCATTATATTGGGACTCCCGTGAGCGTGACATCGGATGGATTCTAGGCGGAATGCCTAGAATCTTAGCCAACAACCCAGTAGTTACTTCCTTCCTCCTCTTCGCCACCATAACAAAAAATTTAGTCCCCTCTAACTCCCTCGTGTTGTAGAACCTTCGGACTAAGTCTTCGTGGTAAAAGGCTTCGGTCGAGTACCACAAGCTATTCCAGTCTCTACTGATCATTTTGTCACCGTAAAACGGTCGCGAAGTGGTCTCCAGTAAATGCTTGCTCCGGCAAAATTCGACGTTGTTGAGCCATTTTAGTGTTTGGAATGTAGTGGGGGTTTAAATGGGATGTGGTGTTGGAATTTGAGTCGACCGACTGAAACAAACAATGGTGGTGGCGCGGTGGTGGCGCGACAGCTTAAACTTTTTAATTTTCGTGGGTTTTTGGTGATGTAAGTTGGTGGATTTGGTGGTGGTTTGGTTTTAGAGAAGATTTGGACTTGATTTGAATCTGGGCGTGGGTTTAATTAGGTTTCTTGTTTAATTTTTGGATTTAGGTTTTGAAGTTTTGGTTTTGTTTGATAATGGTGGTTTGAGAAGATGAAGGACTGTTGGGGCAAAGGTAAGGGCACGGGTGCGCTGCCGGTGCGCGCGCGTTGGGCCCAAGCCCAATTCGAAATTTTTGAATTTTTCGATTTTTCGCGAAACTTCAAACTAAAATTGCCGCTTCGTTACCAGTCCGATTTTTGCGAATGAGATATGGAAATGATCAGGAGAGAATTTCCAATCCAATGATCCATAAAACACTCTATTCCGACTGTGGATGACATATAAGATAGTGGAAAATGCCTCGAAGTGCGTGCATGACGTACGTTATGCGAACGACTGAACTCTAAATTCATAGATTATGTCAACCCGGATCGAAATACAATTAAATGACCTAAGCAACTCTAATGGGACATAAAACATTCTAGGATGGAAATATTTAACACACCCCCCAAACAAATTTTTTACAACAAAGTTTAGAAAATTTGTTTTTAAAATGGTCTTTTAAAGTCAGATTCCCGAGACTTCCTAGATTACTATGTTTATTCTTTAATATATATATATATATATATATATATATATATATATACTTTTATAATGAAAAACAATAAGCAAGAAAGACATAAGTCACCCCATAGAGAAACATGACTCAAAAATCTGAGAAAACATGCAAGAGTGGAAAACGTGAATTATGTTAAACGTGGACTTAGGATCCGGTACTTACAGCCACACACTCCATAGGGAGGGCCCGGTTACCTTAATGGTGCACTTACCAATATATGGAACTGAAAGGAAATGCACCAATCACAAAAGTTGAGTCGTTTATAGTCAGATACTCGAGACTTTATCTAAACATATGTATGAACATGCAGTTTATCATATATCAACAACTGAAATAGTTGTGGATCATTCCATAAATAAATATCACAGAAAACATATCCAAAAACAATCAAGCACCAAGATTTCCTATGACGCAATCTAGTGAAATGAAAGCGAAGTCGGATAACCCTATAACGTAACATAGCATGCACCTTCTAGTGAATAAGTGTGGAAAAGTGAATGGTTGTGGATAATATGGTGGATATGGATAAGTTGTAGAAGGAAAGCATGTAAACAATGAGGATGTGGGTTTAGCACAAAACTCATTCATGGTGTGTGTAGGGACTGTTTCAAGTTTGAAAATGAAGGTGTAAAATGCTTTGTTCTTCTGAAGTATTTGTTTACTAGGTGGATTTAAAAAATTATAAAGTACAGAAGAAACAAAAGGATCGAGTGCCAACTCGAGATTCCTTTGAAAGGGTGGAAGGAGGGGAGTCGAGGTGGATGTTGTGCAAAGTAGTTCTTGATAGGGTGAATCATCACCTGCTCTAAGAAACTCATTGAATTCCTCATCTAGATTGGTTATATCCACGTTACTATGATAGTCCTCTATATCTTTGAGAAAGTCATCTATCTCATCCTCATCCGTAATATGTGTATCGACTAGTGTAGGGATGAAAATGTTGGAGTCTGAACTTCTGAAAAAAAGAAATTTGGGCATATGATTATCAGGGAACGTGTTGTTGAAATAATCTCGAGCAAAGCTCTCGATCATGCTAACCTCTCCATCCATGATCGAATCGGGTAAATGTGTCTTTGTTTTAAAACATTTACTTCAACAACAAGATGGCCAAAAGACATGAACATTGAACCATCGCGTCAATTAATGAGCGCATTGGCGGTTGCCGAAAGGGCCTAAGATGATCGGACAGAGTCGTTAGCGACTTACAGATCGAGGATGACAAAATCAGCCGGATAGTAAAAATCTTGAACTTTTACCAGCACATTTTCGACCACACCCTTAGGATACTTAATAGACCGATCAGCTAATTGCAACGTCATTTTAGTGGGTTGCATCTCGTCTAGACCTATTTGTTTATACAAATAAAACGGGAGTAAGTTAATACTAGCTCCCAGGTCTAATAATGCGGTCGTCGTATAAGAATCTCCTAAGGTGCATTCTACAGTAGGACGACCAGGGTCCTTGTACTTAACAATTTTATTATGTTCAGATAGAGTTGGGAATTGTTCTGTTAAAAAGGCGTCTTTTGGTATATTGGTCTTACGCCTAGTAGTACACAACTCCTTAAGAAACTTAGCATGGTGTGGTAGTTTTTTAATAGCTTCGAGGAAGGGAAGGTTTATAGTTAGATTCTTGAAAATGTTTCTAATCTCCTCATAATTAGTATCCCTAGTTAACATGGCTAATTTTTGTGGAAACGGTGGTTTCTGTCTATATTTAGCAATGGTATCACCTAGATGTTTAACCGTGGCTTTCTGTTTCTTAGGTTGTGTTGTAACTGGTACCTCTACGATGGTAGGCTCTTTCAGTTTCTATTTCGGTATCTAGTCAAATAGCGGGTGTAGGGGACTCTTGGTGGGGTAACTATAGGCATAGTTACTTTGTTATCAACCACTCTGCCGAGCGGAGTGGTGATGGCCTTTAGCTCACCTACATTTTCATATTCATTACTAGTATTATCGGTTACCTCAAAGGCTGTGTTTGTTGTTTTAGGATTAGGTATTGCGCGACCTGAAAACACACCTTTGGGTTGGGCTTTATCTTGGGCCAACTGTTGGCTTAAATTATTAACGGATTGTAGAAGTTGTTGGTTAGATTGAGCCATGGTTTGGAAAAGTTTTTGGCTCACTTGTATGAAGGTGTCAAGACGATCCGGTTGTGTGGGTGTTGTAGTCACGGGTGGTGTGACTGGAACTATTTCACGTGAATTATTTATGGGTGGATTTTGATAATTATTATTTATCGAAACGATGCCTCTATTAGCATTATAATTATTATAACTACCTTGACCTTGTGCTTGACCTTGTCGAGGTTGCACTTGGTTGTTATAATTATTAAAATTACCCTGACCCCGTCCTTGTCGTGGTGGAGCTTGATTAAAACTCTGCGTTGGCCTAACATATTGATTATTGTACCCTGGAGGTGTGACGTGTTGGTTATTTCTCCAACCGAAGTTGGGATTTTGTCTCCAAGGGGCGTTAGGTTCACTATTAATGGAACAAGCCTGTTCATAGGCTATAGGACATTGGAAGTCGGGATGCTCAGGGCTCCAACAGAAACTACATGGATGAATTTACGTTCATGACGGGGATAGGCTTTTGTTGAACAGAAATGGCCTCTACCTTTTTAGTGAGTGATTCGATTAGAGTTTTAAGCTCGGGATCGTGTTTAATTTCAAACATACCGGCGGCCTTAACTGTATTTGATGAACTAGCGGAGCGGTGGATATCATCACTACCCCCCCCCCCCCCCCCGTTGTTATTTAAGCTTAGTTTGATCCTCTAACAATTTATAAGCCTCTGAGGCTCCTTTGCTTAAGAAACTACCCCCATTCATTATGTCTAGGACTCCTTTATGGTGGTGTAGAAGTCCTTTGAAAAAGGCACGAACTAACGTGTCTTTCGCTAAGTTATGATGTGGACACTCTATAAGGAGATCGGTGAAACGATTCCAAGCCTCTGAAAATGATTCATGAGGATTTTGTCGAAAGAAATGAATCTTGGAAAGCATCTCATCCGTCTTTAGGGGTGGGTAAAATTTTTCCATAAACAGCTGAACAAGTTTAGCCCACGAGTCCACAGAATTAGGAGTTTGGGCAGTTAACCAAGATGCCGCCTTATCGGCTAAGGTAAAAGGGAATACTCTGAGTTTAATTTGTTTTGCACCAACCGTAGGATGGTGGAATGTGTCTAGGACTTGTTCAATCCTACGCATGTGCTGATAGGGTTTTTCATGGTCTAAACCGTGAAAAACGGGTAACAAATTAAAAATGTTTGGGGGGATTTGGAAATCCCCCACTGGGTCTACTAGAACGATGCAAGATTTGGGGCTATCGCTCAAGGCTTTATAAAAGTCCGAGAGAGGAGTCTCTCCTTCGTCGGGCATTATGTCAGGTGGTGTGTGTGAAATAGTAGCTAGAGGTATAGTAGATGGTATACTAGATAGAATCGTTTGTTGGCGTTGTTGTGTTTTTGTTCGACCAGACCTTAATCTCATACAAGGCTAAGACCAAATTTAGCTAAACAACTCAACACTCCAAACAATTCTGATATACTAGTATAAACCTCTAACAGGAGATGCGAGGTGCGGAAGAAAGGAATACCTGATTGCGTCCTTGCTTCGTTTATGAATAGCGTCTTGGTTACGCGTGTTTAGTGTATATAAATAGTTAGTACACTGAAAAACTTGAAAAATCGAAGTTCGAATCAAACCTGTGGAAATTCGGCAAAAATCAGCTCGGTAGTGCTGCGCTAAGCTTAAAGCGCGTCGCTACGTGTAACTCAAAGTTACAGTGTTTTAGGGCGGGTCGCGCTCGAGATGGGGGGCGGGTCGCGCTCAAGGTTCCAGGCTTATGGGCGCAGGTGTGCTCGTTCTGGGCGCGGTCGCGCTTCATGTATTTTTTAGCGGAACTTTTCAATGCTGAAACGGACAACCACAGTATGAATCAAACAAGGGTGGGTGGGTTTAATGGGACTTTAAGAAAAGTACTTATACTATAAAAACAATGCGAAAGTGAAACTAAGATGGCAGCAGCGCCATTTGATAAAACATAAAATTGATTAGTTTACCTACGAAATGAACAATGAAACTCAAAACGTAAGTAAACTAAAACTATCTTATGTGGCTATATTTTATCAAAGATTCTACTCTCAATCCTATGAGATATAGTGGAGTAGAGTGATTCGTTCCACTCCTAGTCCTTCCGCATGCTGTGTTCTCTATGTATAAGTAATCTACTCTAAATTCTAATGAGAGATTTACGAAAAGGCAAGTAGACTACGATGCAACTACCCACAAGATGCAACTAGTCGACTATTAGAACAACTACGGGAATGCTACGTCAATTCTATGATAAGGAGTTGAGGGGGATTGATTCCACCTTAACTCGACTTAATCCTACTAACGACGAATCGTCGTAATCCGAATTGAACTGCTTCGCAGAACAATATGGTTACTCCTAATCCCTAATTACACATGGCATTTCTACCAATTCATAACTAGTATGTGAACGATTAAACCCATTCTCATGGTGAACCAATCGTTTCTAGAGTGGAAAGGAAATTACGACGACTCTACGATAATCGGAATCAAGCTTTCATCAAGGCCTCTCAACCCCCTCAATGGAGGTTTAGCCGAGAATCATCACGCTATCATTCCCAATGGAATTCAAACAAGACATGATATAAAGATTGAAACTTTGCTTGTTTAAACTCAATTCAAAACTACTAATGCAATAATTGAATTAAACAAATAATGACAATTACTTAAATCTACGAATTGAAACTAAACAATTAATGGAAATGAAACTAACTTATGGAGAACACTATTTTATTAATCTAATGAATAATAAAACAATGATTCAAATACTAAATTAATAATCTAACTAATCTAAGTCTAGTTATCTACGTAATAAGGGAATTTAGATCTACACAATTGTAAATGACAAGAATCGAAATTGAAAAACTAACTATTTTATTAATCAAACTAATTAAGAATAATGATTCTAAGAGTTTAATCTAAAACAAGAATTGAATTTAAACTAAACTTAATTTTATTACATGAAAACTAGATCTATAATTATCTATAATTTTAGGTCTAACTAGCTACCATTAACAAAAAGTGAAGCTTTGGTTTTTATACTTTTAGATCCAAAAATCGTGCATGGGCTTGGAGCCATGTTTTGGGCCAGAGAATCAGGCCCAAAACCCAATTCTTTCAGTCCAAAAAGGCCTCTTCTGCTGCAGTTGGCTTCAACAGACTTTTTGTCCACTTTTGCTCCTCTGATTGGATCAAGGCTTAGACCATTAGAAAGCTCTTTCCGAGCCGGTTGTTTTGACAAAAGGTAGGCCCCATTTTGAGGTGTGAGTCCAAAGATACGGCGTTCGAAAGTTCTGCTGACTTTGAGTGTTGTTTTTGCCCGCGTCGACTTTTCAGCTATTGACCGGGCTTTAGAAAGGCTTTGTCTTCTTGAATCTTGGCCTTTAATCACAGAACTCCTTAGCAACCGACCTTTGCTCCTTTATCTCGCTAAAGTGGCACATTTCTGCACATAATGGACTTTGAAGCCTGAAATGCCTAAAACACGTGTCGATATTAACTCTTAATTATTACTCACATAATTGGTCTAAAAGTATGACTGTTACAGGGTTAAAACTACAGTTTTGGGCTCTTATCATAAATGAATGTCACTCATTGATGATTTAAAGTAAAGTACAATGCACGTAAGTGCCCGTTATTATATCCAGACTAAGAGGACGAGCATCCATAATAACAGAGGTGTTTGTTCTCTTATATAGTCAGTGCAAAGAAAAACAACCTCACTTGGTCCTGTTCAATACACACAAAGTGTACTAGTGTAATCCTGTAGTCAAGATAGACTAATACCAGATTATACTACAACATTACCAATGGTTTGTCCAAATCCATCTAGGTTGTGAACGTTTACTTATACTTTATAAGGTACTGATGATATGATCTTCTGTGTGTCACCACACACCGTATCATATACAACATAAAGTATTAGACACATGCATATAACTAATAACATATATAATATGCATAGCATTTGCCCATATGATTCTCATTCAAAATATAAAGAATTAGAGTTAATACAAAAGTAATGATTTTAGTATATAACCCTATCATTCCATGTGTCTATGCAACATAAATGTGTGACAGATCCTACCCAGGTTGTTCAGCCAGTGGAGCTAGAGTTGAACGACGATGTAACTTTTACAATGAGGCCTATCATGATAGTAGATAGAGATGTGAAACACCTTAGGAGAGGATTGTAAACTTAGTGATAATGCAATGGAGCGAAAGGGAAAACTGACGTGACTTGGGAACTTGAAGATAAAGTAAGACAGATGCATCTTGAGCTTTTCTCTGACACACTACCTTGAATCTCAGGACGAGATCCTTTTAAGGTGTGAATATTATAACACCATATTTTTTTTTATATTTTTCTAATACAATAAATAATAATAAAAATAAAAATAATAAGAATAGATTAAATAAAAAAGGCAAAAAAATTAGTGGAGATAGGAAAGGTAAAGAGATAAACCTTCATCCTTGTTTTACGGGGGGTTTTAAAAAAAAATGACACATAGAGGAGTTTACACAGGGGTTCACACGGAGAGTTTTTTTTTTACACAGAGGGAGTTTTACACAGAGAAGAAAAAAAAAAAAGTTTTACGCATAGATGAAAAAGGAGGTTTCTTGCTAGAGATCTACTGATAGCAGGAGCATATCACGAGTGAGTTGATATTTTTATCTTTCACTGAACCTCGATTTTTACTCTGTATAGAAAACTTTGCTATCAAATATATAAGGTTTATGCTCATTATTCTTCTGCTCGTTTTTGTGCTATATGCTGTCGAATTTGGAATACATACTATTAATCGTATTGTCGAATACTAATTGATTTGTATGGTTTAACTACTACCCCTATTACCATTTTCAAATTGTTATAAATTGTTAATGCAGATATACTGCCCCAAATGTTGTTATATTATATGAATTTCGCAGGTTATTATACTGCATTTGTTTTTGGTTGTGTGAACCAAATTGTTTGGATGATCAAATGGGTTGTTGATTTATGTCGGTTGGTTGTTGGTTGTTGATTGAGTTGGGTATGTTGAGTTTTGTTTTGATTGAAATGTTGAAGCTCTGTAAAGGTGTTAATGGAGTCGCACTCGATTTTAGACAAGTGAGGAGAATCGAGTTTTTTTAGTATATCATAGTGTTGGGTTTTGTTGGTGATCAAAACCCCACTATTTCGGTGGGTTGTATGGGTGATGTTAAAGCTCCCAAGGTTGTTAATAGCATCGAAAGTGATTTGGAAGGAATGAGGGAATCAAGTTTTGACTGTATTGAAAGATTGGGTTTTTGGTAAGGGTTAAAACCGATGGGTTTAGAGGGGACTAAGGTTGGTGGTTGATGGTGGCTTATCGGTGGAGGTGGTGAGCTGTTGAGGAAGAAGAAAGAGGTGGTGGTGATTTTATTTCTTTTAGTTGGGCTTGGGCCAAAATAAGACTTGTGGGCTTGAGTTGTTTTTAGATATTAACATGTGGGCTTAAGTTTATTTAAGTTGGGCTTGAGAACGGCTAAAGATTTTTGGGCTTTAGCCTTTGAGTTTTTGGTTAGATGAGTTTAGAACTGGTTGACTACTGTTGACCCTTGGCAGGTTAACTGTTATTAACCAATCAACACTTTGACTAGTTGACCAAGTTTGACCTTTGACTTGGCTAAGATTAGGTCTATTAGGATAGGTCTAGGGCTATTAGTGTGCTTGGCTTTAGGCTAAGATTTTTTATATATACGTGTGTACGTGTATTAACTATTATGTGAAATTTCATTCTTACTATAATTCTTTTATGATATACAACGCTATGGCACTTAGACATCGATATAATTAATAATGCGTAAACAATGATACACGAAACAAGATACTCCTATTTACTCTGAAAGAATATATGCAATAAAGTTCAATAATGTTCTCAACAGATTTACCACACCCTTTTAGAACTCTCCACGCCTCAAGATTTGGAAATGCGATTTTATGACTGATGATGTCATGTGATAGGTGGGCATTTATTGAATGTGCCATGAATGACCCAATAGTTTGGACTGTCCTAGAGAGGAACTATGGTATTTGCCTTGTGGATCGGTTGTATTCCTTGAGTGTACGGAAATGTATGGTTGGGTATTCCTTGAATGTGGCGGGAATGCCCCAGTGCATTCATTGAATGTGCCATGAATGGCCCGTTAGTGTTATAATGGGTATTCCTTGAATGTGGCGGGAATGACCCAAGGTATATACGTATTCATTGAATGTGCCATGAATGACCTGAGATTATATGCCCAAAGAGGCTATGAATATGTGTATGAAAGCCCAGAGATGGCTATGACATCGTGGTACTCGGTGGGAGAGAGGCACACAAGAATATGTGATTTGGCAAATGTGTGGAGTACAGATCGTGGAGTAGGTACTAAAGGGTGGGTGTATAAAAAGTAATCGATTAATTAATAAGATAAATTGATTTGGTTGTGCGGGTGTGCTTGGACTTGCATTTGAATAATTATATAATAGCTACATATGATTATTAAAAAATTTTAACTTCCGTTTGCAGGAGGGTAGGACTTAATAATATTTTGTGCAGGGACACTGTCCTACACTTATATAGAAGTGGTTATCGGTAAGATTTAATTCAATTACTAAGTTACTAAAATGAGTTATTATAATGAGTTAATAGAATGGAAATCTTGCTTGGGAAAAAACTATACCAGTTGAAAAGATGGAACTACCTGTCTTCCAGTTTGAGAATGGTTAAGTTATGGGTACATATAAAGTGTTTGTTTGGATAATTAAAGTCTGGAAATATTTTTATGTTGTTAGTCTACTCATACCAGTAAATTCCATTTTTGCTGACCCATGTTTGCTTTATTTTGGCAACGTGGGTGTGTTCTTGGGAACATAGGTGGAAGGCAGTGGAACCACGAGGTTTGATTAGGATTCTTTCCTAGAGCAGTCCGTTAGTTTCTTTTATTAGGTCCAATTCTTTTCGGAAGTATGTAATAACGTAGTTTACACATTCAGTATGACATGGGAATATGGTATTGAGGACTTTTTATTCTTGGAGTTTTGTTTTATGTTTTTTTTGGACGAAAGATAGCCTATTAATAAAGTAATGGTGGATAAATATTGGGATTATTTATTTTAAGTTGATTCTTTTATGATATGGATTTTCAGTGTTTGTATGTGTTGTATCCACCCCGTCATATTCTGGGTTTTAGACAACTGAATATAGTGATGTTTAAGATATTTATATTTCAAATATTCCCTTTGTAATTATTTAGAAATTCGGGCTGTGACACTCACAGTCGAGCGACACTCCCATTGTCGTGTGCTATACCGTAAAAATCGCTTCCAAGCTCATTCTTACATACACTCCAATTCCAAAATTATATCCACAACCATTTCATTTAGCTATGGCTTATTCTTCAACATTGTAAAAAACTACCCAACATATCGACGTTGTTGAATCAACTCAACAATCCTATTATTTTGATACACTCGATCAAGAGAAGTGTCAAATTTGCAACTCAAGCAAACACCAATATCATGCAAGTATTTGAATGCAAGGTGTCCTAGATATTGGGTGTGGTTCCTCACCATGTGACAAATTTGAGTACTGACTTTGAAGAAGTGAAGGGGCGCACGCCCCCTAATTTGCCTTGGAGAAGGAATGTATGCCCTCTAATTTGCCTTGGAAAAGAGTGATTGTAATCTTCATTCCCACACTTATAAAAAGGATTGACTCTTGTGGAAGTAGGCATCATTGGCCGAACTACGTTATATCTTGTGTCTCATTGTGGTAAGTTTTACTTTATATTGTTATTGCTTGTTTGTGATAGTTAATTCCATAGCTTAGGTTTGTGGTTGTTGGTTACTAGTGAAAGCTTAGATTTTTAGATTGGAGTTTAGTGTTCATATTCATCTCCCTTCTATTTTCAATTTTCTTATTGGTAGTACTAGTTACAAACTATTACATCCATTACAGATTTTGTTATAGTGGAAAATTTGAATTATTGGTTTTCACTAATGTTTTTTTTAACTGTAAGTTCTAATGTAATATTTTTTTCACTATTATTGTTTGTCCAATGTATAGTGCACCTAATGCACATGACTTCAGATGCTTCAAATGCTGAAGGTGGTGGATAAATTACTATAAGAGATGGTCTAGAGGACATCGCCGATAGCAACGATGCACCTGAAAATTTCAAAAGTTTGGTTCCTTTAGTTGGTATGCTATTTGGTTCCATAGAATTAATTTGTTTTGAAATATCACCAGAAATTTTGAGTTGCGAGAATTGGTGGTCGGCTAGAACTCCATTGATTGGCAATAATGTGGACGTATTTTGGTGAGGTGTAAAGAGGGGGAGGGAGAGAGAAAAAGGTGAGAACGTGGGTAAAAGGAGGAGAGAGATTGTCTTTTGGAATTTAATCTTGGGAGGGATTCTAGAGACATATGTTATAAGAACACATAAACAAACTCATAAGTTTTAGATTACGCTAAGTTTTTGTTGATATGATCTCCTAACTGATTGGCTATCTTCAATTTGGTGACAAATGCAATGCTTTCTTTCACAACTCTGTAAAAGAAAAGAGGACCAGAAATAATATTTGGTCTATTATTGATTCACAAGGAGTTATGCAGGAAGGACTTAAGACAATGTAGCCAAAACATTTATTTCTTATTACTTTAACCTCTTGGGTGAAGCCTCTCCATCCACATGCTCTCTTCAGTTCTTAGAACAGCTAAATATGCATGTCTTAACTCCAGATACAGCCAACAATCTGATGAAGGAGATTATTGATTTGGAGATCAAGGAAGCAGTTTTATCAATGGATGAGAATAAAAACCTGGACCTAATGGGTTTAATTCCTTCTTCTTCAAGAAATCCTGGGACATTGTGGGTAATGATTTCATTCTTGCAATTAAGCATATGTACTTGTTCTATCATAAATCCATTTAGAGAGGTACAAACTCTACCCTACTATGCTTAATACCTAAAAACCTTGCTCCTACAAAGGTTGATGAGTTCAGACCTATTGCTTGTTGTAATACTATTTATAAATGTGTTACTAAGATTCTTACAAGCAGGATGAAGGACTGTATCACTTTTTTAATCTCTGGAGCTTAGTCTGCCTTTGTACCAGGTAGAAACATCTAAGATAATCTCATTCTTGCCCATGAACTCATTCAAGGTTACTCAAAGAAACACGGATCTAGAAATTGTGCTATCACAATTGATATCAGGAAAGCATTTGATTCAGTAAACTGGAAGGCAATGGAAATGATTCTGCATAGTTTTGGCTTTCCTCTTCTCTTCATAGAATGGCTTACAATATGTTATTGCTCTCCATCTTATTCAATTATTTTAAATGGCACTTCTGAAGGTTTCTTTGAAGGTGAAAAAGGTTTGAGACAAGGTGACCTATCTCACCATACCTTTTTGTTCTTGTCATGGAGATTATTCTATCTAGTCTTCTAAAACAAGCACTCAACTCTAGGCAGATCCACCCCCATTCAAAATACAAAAAACTAAGTATCTCTCATCTATTTTTTGCGGATGATGCCCTATTATTTTGCAAAGGTGACATGGACTCCATTCTAACTGTGAAGGAGATACTCCTGAAATTCTCTCAAGTTACAGGACTGAGTATTAACTCCACAAAATCCACTCTACTTGTTTCTTGTATGTCTCAAGCTGCTAGTGAAGACTACTTAGCCAATGCAATGGGCATCTCTCTCTCATTTCACCTCCCATCTCCTATCTAGGTCTTCCCCTGACATTATCGAGACTTGGAATAAGATATTGTCTCCCATTGGTGGAAAGATTAACTTCCAGAATTTCCAACTAGAAGAATAAAACTCTGTTAAGAGCTGGTAGACTTGAACTCATCCAGTCAGTTCTTTCTTCCTTTCAAGTTTACTGGTCCAAAACCTTTGTCCTTCCTAAGAAAGTTCTTGATAAGGTTTCCAAGATTTGCAATAGATTTCTTTGGTCTGGTCTTAGCATGACAAACAAAATGCATCATGCAAGTCATAAGGTACCAAGATACTAAAAGGAGCAGGGTGGTTGGGCATGACTGATGCACGAACATGGAATAAGACTGCAAATTGTGAATGGGTTTATAGAATTGCAATGAAAGAGGGCTCATTGTGGGCCAACTGGACATGGTGTCAGCAGATCAAAAAACATTATTTATGGACTATGAAAATTCCATCCAGTTGTTCTTGGGTTTGGATGGGAGTATTACAACACAGAACTATAGCCATAAATCATATTAAGTATATTATCATAGATGGCTTTAATACTTTGTTTTGGCATGACCCATGGTGCTCAAGCAATCTTCTGTGGGAGATACCTGAAGTAAGAAACCTATTCAATCTTAATGACACAGCAAAAGTCAGTGATGTTCTGGATCAAGGAGCCTGGTCTCCCGCTATTACCTCTCTCCCAGATGGACACATCAAAAATATTATTCTGGGGGACTGAAGTTAATCGATATCTTGAGAAGGATGAAGTGGTATGGGCCCCTAGTACTTCGGGTGGTTTCACAGTGAAATCTACATATGAAGTGCTAAGGAAAGTGCAAACAAAGGTAAAATGGTATAGAGTGGTGTGGGGGAAGCTCTCTGTACTAAAACACTCATTCACTTTATGGAAATTACTCTCGAAATGCCTTCCCACACAAGATAGGTTAATTCAAATGAAAGTTCTGCAACACTCTGAATACAGTCTCTATAATGCTTCGTCAGAACACTCCAAACACTTATTCTTTGATTGTCAATATTCCAAAAAAGTCTGGGAACATGTTAAAAATAAACCTAGGATAGGAGGGATTGCAAAGGGCTCCACTAAAGAATGGCATAATATCTTTAGACTTTGTAGAATTAACTTTTCCAGTGTTGATATCTATAAAGCATGTATTGGTGCTACTATTCATGAAATATGGTGTGAGATAAACAGAAGGAAGAAAAATAATCAAAAGGTCTCTTCACAGTAGTTAATTACCAATATTATTTGTGATATGCAGTTGTACTTCCAAAAGAATCTAACAGATATTAAAGAATCTGCTTCTCTGAGGATATTGGCAGCAAGATTGGGACTGGACCTAAACTTCGAAGAACCAGTACCCCACTGGATCAAATGGGCACTAGCAGAGGATGACTCATACATGCTAAACACAGACGGCTCAGTCCACGCAAATGGAAATGGATTTTGAGGGATCATCTGAGATTCTCTGGGGAATGTTACTCTGGCATATGCAGGTAGTTCATCTAAACCCTCGGTTATATATCAGGAACTCCTCGCTATAGCTAATGGCCTTCAACATGCAAAAGAGCAAGGAATTTCCAACCTTGAAGTCTACTCAGATTCCATAGGAGCTATTAACATCATGCGAAACTCAGGTCAAAGCCCTTGGTACTGTTCCAACATTGTGGCCTTTAATTGCATCTTTCAAAGGAAACTTTGTTAAATGCAGTTTTAAGCATATCTATAGAGATGGTAATCAGGCAGCTAATTATCTTTCAAAGTTGTATAGATCACTAGATGATCTTGCCATCTCCTTTACCCCACCTCTTGATCTTAAGTTACATAGCATTGTGGAAAATGATAGAAAAGGATTTATGTACTTGAGTGTTTCTTCTAATACAGGTTGAGGTCTGCCATAACCTCTAAACTTTTAAAAAAAATAAAAACTATTCTAAACATTGTCACAAAAAATAAAATAAAAAAAATTAAACTTGCCAAGTATAGTATAAAAAATCATGAAAATGAGCAGTCCACAATTCTTAATTTGTTGACTACATTCGATGGGGTTACAAGTTTCAGATTTGAAGATTTTTTGTGTGAAAAAGTTTAAAGTAGTTGGAAGATCATATGTACAAAAAATTAGCTAAATCTAAAATTTAGAAATGCCCTAACAATCATGAGTTTGTTTACGTGTTTTTGAAATATATGTCCCTAGAACCCCTCCCTTTAACCTTTTGTTGACTTTTTGCGAGACAGGTGTTGTGCCTATGAGCACTGTGGGGTTCAGAGCAGTGAGCAAAATAATTCTCTAAGAGTAGGCTCACAAACAATTTGCAACTGCCAACTAGTGTCTCATAAAAAATAAATAAATAAACTGCCAACTACTGTACAAATCCTCCATTAATATAAGAGAATCTCTAGAACATGAAAACATTCAAAACAACTAGCAGGAGACTAAAACCTAATATAGATATTAATTGTACAGGAGAGTTCACAACCACATGGATTTTTGAACAAAGGACAATTTAAGAGAAGAAAAACCTAAGCATAATTTTTTAAGTGCAATAGAGATATCCATTGTACAGGTTAATTAGTTCACAACCACATTGATCAAAGCTAACTAACTCCTCCCTTTGGGGAGGGTTCAATGAAGGTTTGTGGTGGAAGAAAACTTCATTAATGGAGGTAGATTCCATTTGCATAAATATAACAAGTTATTCTCTTTCTCAACTCCGAAATAGTTGATGAAAAGAGAAAAACTAAGATTAAGGAGGATTCTCTTACAGATGCGGTCTTTTTCTAAACTTTCATACTAGTATTGTTGAACATAGAGATGTGTGACAATACTAGGGATCAAAAAGGTTCTATATATCTTGGTCTTCATTTGTCTATGAATCAGACTAAAGGTAGAACCTTGTATGGTAAACACTTATTCAACTCTATTAGTGAAGCTTTTGAACCCTCCTCATACCCATCTATTAATAAATTTCATTAAAGTCATCATCTTTCAATAGTTATCTATTAGTTCTTCATTAAAGTCATCATCTTTAAATAGTTTTAGTTGTTCTTAGTTCAAGAGAAAGACCATACATCAAACAAAACTCTCTCTCTCTCTCTCAAACTTGTACTATCTCTAGTTTCTTGTTTATTTACACAGCAAAGACTCATTACTCACCCTTAACTATAACAAGAGAGTCAGGAAATTATTGATATGTGTGGAACTTGTTACTTTGATATGTGTGGAACTTGTTACATGATATGTGTGGAATTGTTTTGTGTTGATTAAGGAATATGTTTGCTCTAAAACTCCAATCTTTTACATACTATCATTGAACATGAGTGAACACTTATGTATGCTGTGGTATTAACCCAAAGGCTATATCTAAATGATACTACTATATTTTGTTCATCATAAATTATCGTAGTGAGTATTTATCTATATTGCAGTACATGTTGTTCCTACTGCATTTCAGTCTCATGCTTCATCTATATCTCTCCTCAATGGGTCAAACTTTTCAAACTGGAATGAACACATTCAATTCTACTTAGGTTTTATGGACATTGATTGGCACCCCAGCATGAAGAGCCTAATGAACCCACCAACAAAACTAATGATGAGGACATGGACTTTTATGATGCTTCGAAAAGGGCAAACAAACTTAGTTTTAGGTTTATGAAAACCATGCTTGTTGGGAACATTAAGACATCACTACCTAAAACTGAAAAACATGAAAATTCCTTAAAGTTATAGAAGAGCGTTACAAAACCGCTGACAAATCCCTTGTGGGGACTTTGATGGCCCAGCTGATGACCATAATGAAGTATGATGGGGTTCGTGGGTTGTATAATCACATCCTCGAAATAAAGAACCTAGTTGCAAAGTTGAGAATCTTAGGGTTGAACGTTGAAGAGTTATTCCTTGTTCAATTTATTTTGAACTCTTTGCCTTCTCAGTAAGAACCATTCTAGATCCATTATAACACCAATAAGGAAAAATGGAATCTTAATGAACTTACCAGTATGGTTGTTCAAGAGGAGACAAGGCTTAAGCAACAAGGATTGCAAAGTGTTCATCTCATGACTCAAGGCTCGTGATCATGATATAAAGGAAGAAAGCCTCAAAAGGGCAAGAAAAGAATACCTTCCAAGGATAAACCTGCTCATGCTTCTCAGGTTCAAAAGAAGGAAAATGACAATACGTGCACATTTTGCAACAAAATGACACATTCAAAAAGATTGTCAAAAATGTAGGGAATGGTTTGAAAAGATGGGGATTCGTTACGACCAAAACCACAAACCCAAATGAGCAATTCATTATGATAGGGAACTGAGTCAAAGCTTATGTTGAAGTTGTTGGGACCTTTAGGCTTATATTAAATAGTTGTTTTCATTTGGACTTATTTCATACTTTATATCTACTGCCTATTTCCAAAAACCTTATTTCGTTGTGTAAACTTGATCCTAATGGTTATTCATGCTCATTTGGTAATAAATGATTTAGTTTATTTAAAAATTCTTGTATTTGGCTATGGAATTCTTGATCCTAATTTATGTGATGGTTTATATATGATGAAACTTAATAACCACTTTGTTGAGACCATTATGATCCTACATCCTAAAGTTAGATCTAAACGTAGCCTTATGAGTTATGACTGACATGCCCTCTTTCTTGTGGCATAAACGATTAGAGCATATCTCCAAAGAAAGAATTCATAGGTTAGTAAAAGATGGGATTCTTGAATCTTGAGAACCAAGATTTTATTGATCTTGGAGTGTGTGCGGATTGTATTAAGGGTTAACAAACCAAACATACAAAGAAAGGCGCCACAAGAAGCTCAAGTCTCCAGCCTTGAAATCATTTACACTAACATTTGTGGACCATTGATCAAACCCCAAATGTGTGTTTAATTACCTTTACAATACTTCAAATATGCCCTTCTTATGCTTAATAAGCAGACAAATCATAGCTTTTCCTACCTTTTGCAGGATACAGGCCATTTAGGACTTATACTCCTAATACATGCATTTTAGCGCAAAAAGGAATTCTATCGATGCTACTTGGGAAGATTCCAGCTTAGGAGAAAAAGTGCCAAAAAGTCAAACTCAAAGTCAGCGGTCAACAATTAGGGACTCAAAACCAAAAGATGGAAGATCATGTTCTTAACCCAAAAGACTGAAGATTATGTCCTCAACTCAAAAGTGGGCATCCTTAGCAAGCTTGTTTAAGAAGATACCTAAAGCATAAAGCAACCCTAATGAGGTATCTTATTTCTAAAGGATTAGGGCAAAGTTGTAAAGTGTAAAAAGTGTAGTATATAAGCCAAAGTGAGAGGAGAGAGAACTTACCTTAGAATTAATCTTTGGTCATTAGGAGTAGTTTAATATGTTTTAATTAATAGTTTAATTGCTAGTTACATTGTTTTCCATTTTTATGTTCTTCAAGTTTTAGTTAATGAATCAAGTTCTTATTTTTCTTCAATACAAAGTTTTCAATCTTGTTTCCTATTACTCTTATCTCATTACATCTTTCTAATCTTGCATTCACAACCCCAAACACAAGTTCACTCATTTGACAAGTTCAAATGAGTGTTACTTGGTGACAAAGAAATATTAAACAACCATTTTTCCATACATGTTTTCCACCATTAAACAACTTTAAAAGTCTAGTTTTTCAACTTCTTTTCAAACAACAATAATTTTAACTTTGATAAAACCAACACAACCCATAGTTTGATTAGAAAAGCATAGAGAGTGAGAGTTTCTATCATCAAAACCATCCTTATTTGCATAGATTCCAGATGAACAACAACACCCTTACTAACCAATATCGACAACCATCAAATGGCGCCGCCGTCAAGGATTTAGTACAAGGAGGAAGATGAATCAAACTCTTCTTCTTGAACTCTTCTTCTCATTTTCAGTTTTTTTCATTTTTTTCAAGTTTTTTTTTCATTGTGTTATAACTGATGTATTGTTTTTTGTACATTGCAGAAAGTTTCTGAGTAAACAGAGTCCGAGAAAAGCTTGGGGAAGACAATCAGAGGCAGTTGGAGAAAAATGAGGCGAGTTGAAGAAAATCGACCCGCGCTGCGCCTTATCCATCCGCGCCCGCATCTTACGCACGACCGTGCCCCTCAAAAGTCGTGCCGCACCTCAAAGTTCCTCGACGAAGATTCTGTTGGCTTAGAATCTTCGTATGTAAGCGATCTTTACTTTCCCCCAGTTAGTTTAATTCAACTATTAGTAGATAAAAAGTAGATAGATTTGCAAAGTTTTGAGTTTTCAAAACCAAAAAATTTAATTAAAAAAGAATTAAAAAATTAAAAAAATTAAAAAAAAAATAATTAAAATGAATTAGTAATCCATCCATAAAGATTAAACGTTAAAATTAGTTTAGTAGCATGCTTAGGTTTTATTTTATATTAATTGTTGTTTATGTATGTTAGATTATGATAAATACAAAATAGTTTAAGTTTACTTACCAAGAGTTAGGGATTCAACCAACTTGGACCAGTTGAATGCGCGAGGCGAGTAGTGTGATATCACGCTCGTGCATCTCAACCAAACTTGAGGGTTGAAGTTCCAATCTTTGATGAACGCTTTCTAGCTTTCAAGATCAAAATAATATTTCGTTTAATTAATCATTAGTGAATAGTTAATTAGCTAAACGTAGTTACTTTTAGTGTTTACCGCTTTCATAGTTTTAAGCCCACGAAGGCAACTTTGTTTTAGGCCCACGAATGCAACCAATTGTATCTTATTAGCTTTGCCACATTTTGACCCAACTTGTGGGTCTTAGATAGATTAAACTTGTAACCGTAAGGAAACGCTCAAATGGTGGGTTGACACGTAAGACACCAAACACTTCGTCAACCCCACCACGTCGCCTTCACCCCAAGGGTCGTGTACTTTATAAACCTCCTCGCTCCAAAGTGTTAGAGGATACTTGCATGTTCAAGGCATGATTGTATGATTGTGTGATTTTTTATTCAGTCTTGTCTTTACATTTAACTCAAAGGCTAAACTCGAGCCCTTAAAGAACAAAAGTTGGATTAAGCCCCACTTAGAACGGACGTTGATTGCTCAAATTGATACATAGACTTAACTAAAACTTAAAATCAATCAAGCAGAGCCAATCTAGTCACGTCCATTAGGACAAACATTTAGCACGAACAAAAAGAGTAGTGAGCTACCAGATTCCAGTGGACCAACCACCTTACTCCCTCCCCTCCCTCAGATTCAACGTGAGTGAGATTCTTAGTGGCACACTATCTGGTGAAGTAGCAATCTTCTCCCTTGACACGTGTAGTTCCCAAAACCCAGTTTCGCGCCCACTGTTCAATTCAAACAGGGCATAGCTTATAGACATTGCATGTAAACTTTTCAAAAACTTCATAGCTACAAACGAATTTCGCTGTTTGAGCATCCAATACATTTGTGTGTGCATGTAAGTGGATTCTAAATAGTTTTGCAATCGTGCATGAGACTACGCTCAGCCTATACAAAGTTTAGGGTGTTTAAAACTTATCCACGTAGGAGAGTACGTCGATCTAGACATACTCTTATTTCTCATCCCCCAACTGCTAAGATGGAGGATAAGCTAGTTCAAGCTGAAGAGCCTCTCTCCACTTTCTACACACCACTACAATATGGGCGTCCATCTTGTATACATCTCACAGCTATCACGAGTGATTTTTGTATTCCGCCTAACATTTTCAATCTTCTTCCCGTTTTTCACGATTTTGAGCATGAGTTGCCCTGCGAGCACTTGCGCCGGATTTCTGAAGTTTATAGTAAGTTGAGAGTGTTTCCGTTCACTGTAGCTAGCAAGAGTTAAGCATGGCTTCTATCTTAGAAGCCCGATTCTTTTGATACATGGGAAAAGGTAGTGTTCACCTTCATGAAGAAGTATTTTCCACCGAAGAAAACAGAAGAGATAGTAAGCAAGATATAGTTAGTTCTTCAAACATAGTCTGAGTGAGACATTCTCCAAAGCATGGGATAGATTCTCTGACCTACTCCATTCATGTCCCCACCATAAACTAGAAAAATCCACTCTTGTCCAATGTTTTTCAAAGGTCTTCTCTAAGAACACAAAGTCACACTAGACATCATGAGTGATAGAAACTTTTTAGATAAAGGTGTTACAGAAGCTCTAACTATTCTTGAGAACCAAGCATAAAAGAGTACTCATTGGGGTGACACAAATAATTCCAGAACATTCCAACCCAGTACCTCTAAAGCCAAAGGTATCTTTGAGGTAAAATCTGATCCAGAGATTAAAACACTAATCGAACCCTCACAAGAAAGATAGACCCCCTCACAACCAAACAAAAGGACCATACTCCTCAACTAGTCATGAACATAGATATAGCACCATGCACTCTCTGTTTCGATTTAAATCACGTATCTACTCATTGTCTCTTGCTCAACAACATCGCATCACTTCAACCAGAAGAAGTTTGTGCTTTCAATGTACCAAATGCACCATGGAGACAACACCCAAATTTTCAATGGAATACTAATCCACAAACCCAACCACCTCCAGGGTTCACAAATCATGTCAAACCATAAAATACATTCAATCAGTTCAGACAAGGACAAGGTACCTACAACAATCAGAATAGAGCAATGGTTCCATCCAATTTTAACCGAAACTATGAAAATCCACCCATCAACCACCAAAGAGACCTAGTTCTAGTTACACAACCAGCTAGTCTCCCATCAGATAAAACATCAGAGGTCATGTTATCTTTGATTCAACAACAAGCTCAAATCTTGGTATCTATACAACAATCTCTAAACCTTTTAACTCAAGATAAAGCCCATAAAGGTGTGTTAACTACAACAAAATGGTTCTGCTGCAGCGCCCTTTTTCACAGCGCTCACAATTTGTTGGTAAAAGATATCAGGGGTGTAGGCATCCCTAAGGCTAAGTCCAATGGTGCGGCAAAACACCAAATTTCACGTAAAATGTGAACCAATGGTATGTTAAAACGTTATACCGCCAACAATATCTTTATAAATTTCTCTATTTATGCAGTCAATTTTAACGTTATAGCGTATGCTCTGTACGTCATAGCCAGTGGCGGCCAGCAAAAAAAATCCAAATAACTCTACACGCCATAGGCAGTGGCAGTTAGAAATTTGATTTAATTCAAATAATAACCTACATGCCACTCCCAATGGCGGTTAGAATTCAATTATTATTTTCCACCCGCCACTCCCAATAGCGGTTAGAATTGATTCCTATTTTTTTGTTTTTTTAATAACTTAATTTATACAATTACCATTCTATCCTACCCTTTTAAATTTTTTTGATTTAGTTGTATTTCTTTGTTATAATTTCAATTTTAAGATTAAATTTATTCCGATTTGCAACAACTTAATTAATTATTTAAATAAAATATTTATTGAAAATAAAAAAAACAGATTAAAAGGAAATACATTAAAAATGCATCAAATACGTACGAAACATTTAAAATTCTTAATCAAATTAATCAATTGCTTTCTCCGTATTCTTCAAAGTGCAAATTTCTTGAAGGAGTCCGTGCATTTTGAAGAGTTTGATCTTTCAAAATTTGTTTCTTTGCATTTTTGTACCATTCTTTTCCTTGAGGTGTCATAGTCGATGTATTTGTGCTCATGATCTCCTTTTCCCATGCCAATGTCTCACGGAATTCTTTTTTTTCTGCAAGTTCAATCCTTGAAGGATTAGACGCTTCACTTTCATAGAATTTTTTCCCACGGTCAGTTGCTGCCTCAATGACCTCCATCGCCCATTGAGATTGTCGCGTTAATTCTTTGAGAGAAGTTTCGTTTTGACTGTCAACTTTTTTTTTTGTTTTGATTTGTCTCTTCCACAATCCGGTCTTTTTGATGAACCAGGTCTTTGCATTTCAGAATCAGGTGTTCCCCCCATGCCATCTTATTCATTTAATGGAGCTGGAGACCCGTTATGAAAATTAGTTTGAGAGAAACCAGGTGTAGTTGGAATTGAATGGCGCGCCCATTTTTCATAGTCTTTCAAAATAAACCACGATGATCAAATTTGAAGGGTTTATTATCCAAGACACGGTGACATACAACTTCTTTGCTTGCTCCATTTGTAAAATAAAAAAAAAATTAGTTTGAGTTTAATCAATTATATATATATATATATATATATATATATATATATATATATATATATATATATATATATATATATATATAATATCTTACAATGTCCATTTCGTTAGTTCCTGATCTGTTCATATCCTCGGCTTGATTCAAACATCCACGAAATAAAGTAACTACTTTATTTATAAGTTGTCAACAACTTGTAACACTTCTCATAGTTCGTGCCTCTGTAAAACCCTGTATCATCCTCTGATTCCCAAATTGTTCTTTAATTTTATCCCACAATATGTTGCATGATTGATTTGTTCCGGTAATTGGATCAATTGAATTATTCAACCATGCTTGGCATAATACTGTGTCTTCATCAATGCTAAATGATGATCCCCTGCTTGACATTGTTACTGAAAGAGAGAGAGATAAAGACAGTATTATTAATAATACAAAAATAAAATATTACTGATGTTTGCGGGAATGTGCCTTTGAGAGAGGAAAAGACAGTCTTTTTATAGGGTCAGGTTGAATTATTGGATTTTACTTTCTTGTGGTCTGTACGCTATTGATTAGGGTCATTGGGTTGTGGGCAAGATTATAATGAATTATGTAAGAAAATATTTGGGTGTGTGCAAGATAAAAAATTGTGGGCAAGATTGAAATGAATCATGCATGCATGGAATCTATTTATTGGGGTGTGTGCAAGATAAAGAATTGTGTAAGAAATGCATGGAATCTATCTAGAGTACGCATGCTGCATGTGTACTCTCCTGGCCCTCCACCAGGATATATAACATAACTCTCCGTAAGAAATTAAACCAATTTGCTATCTCACACAATTTTTAATATTTTCAATTTTTATTCCATAATTTATTTACTAGCAAAATGAATTCTGATAGTGATAATGATTATGATTCTGATTCCCAGAGAAGACGACATATTGAAAGACACTTCATGCATGAACAAGAAGTGTTGACAACAGCTACACTCGTAATTCAAATGAATCTTGTTACAGCAGCTCATATCATTGAAAACTCTAATAAACCAACTCTCCGTATTGTGTCTGTCCCAGGACGCGCTTATAGGAACCGTAATAAGGCAACGGAAAATGCTATCTTAAAGGCCGATTATTTCGGTGTCAATCCCACATATGATGAAGTTTTATTTTGGAAGCGCAACAGAATGAGCAGTCACCTATTCTCGAGGATTAGGAGTGGTCTTAAGGAACATAGTGATTTCTGAATGAAGAAATATGATGCAGCCAATAAACCCGGTTTGTCGTCATGCGGCAAAATAATGTGTGCATTGCAAATGCTAACAAACGGAAGCGCAGTTGATCCAATGGATCAGTATTTTCATATTGCGCAGTCAACAACACTCTCCTTTGTTAAAATGTTTTGCAAACATGTGGTGGAGAGATTTGGTGCACAATATCTGAGATCTCCAAATGAAGAAAACATTGCCAGATTGCTCCGTGTTGCTGAGTTAAGAGGTTTTCCTGGCATGCTTGGCAGTCTAGACTGTATGCATTGGACGTGGCAAGCATGTCCAATGGAATGGGTAGGACAGTATACTGGACGACATGGATCAACAACTCTTGTACTCGAGGCAGTTGCTTCTTTCGACATGTGGATATGGCATGCTTACTTCGGTTTACCAAGTACTAATAATGATGTTAATGTTTTTTGGCGCTCTAATCTTTTTCACAAACTAACATTAGGTTTAACCCCTCTGGCAAACTATTCTCTCATAGGTAAGGATTATACTGTCGGTTATTACTTGGCTGACGGTATATATCCTCAGTTGTCTACACTAGTGAAGGCAAAAAGGAATCCTAAATCAAGAAGAGATAAATTTTTACGCTGATGCAAGAATCTTATAGAAAAGACGTTGAACGAGCATTTGGGGTTCTTCAATCTCGTTTTGCATTTTGTTAGAGACAAAGCTCGCTTGTGGGATAAATATGTGCTCCATGATGTTATGTTGGTGTGCATTATTTTGGATAACATGATTGTTGAGGAAGAACGACATAACTATTTGAACGCTTACGTTTATGGAGACTCTTAACCTATTATTAACCATGATTACTTTGAAAATCCTAATATAGTAGAAATTGTTCCCGACCGAAACCCCAATTCTGCATAATTTCGTAGAGTCTTGCAACGCGTGGCATATGTGCATAATAGGCACGAGCATGTGGAATTAGAGCAGCGTCTGATTAACCATTTATGGGAATGGCGTGATCAGAATTAAGATGTTTTTATGTCGTGCATTTCTTATATGTTTCCAGCATACGTTTACTCGTGCGTTTATGGGAATGGTAGTATTTTTATGTCGTGCATTTCAAGTGTCTGCTCCATTCAAGTAATATGTTGTTTTCCTTTGTGCTAGTTTTTGAAAAATAATATATATATATTTTTTTTTCGATAACAAAGAATAAGTAAACATGAACAACACTAGCTTGCACTTAAGAAATACAAGCGACTTTAGAAATTAAGGATATTTTGCCTAGTGTAGTGGACTTGTTCCAAACTTGAACTACGAGTGCTTGGAAAGAAGTCGAGAATCTTTGGGATACCCAGAAATAACTTGCTTATACCAACTTAGTGCGTCTCTAGATATGTAGCGGGGATTTTTCCAACTTTGTCCGAAGTGGTGCGGAAGCTTTAAAACTCCCTTTTTAATAATAGAATTGCTAGAGGAGAAGGAAATTGTTCGTACCATATTAAAGTAACTTAAAAGCTTTTGGGACATCCTTGGGGGTTGGAAAAGGTCAAGGTGTTTTGATTTGTGACAAGGGCCAGAAGACCACATGTATTTTAGCTGCAACACATGAATATAATAGCTAATGCTTGATTACTGATTTTACCACAACACAATATTGCTAGACGAAGCCAAATGGGTAATAATTAAACCTTTTTTTAATTGATACAGCCAGAGCACACATTTCCTTTATCTGAGTGCACTTTTAACTGTGGACTAAACTAACACTCTTAAATGTCAGAATATATATGGAAACATTTTGATTTCAGTTAGAGAGACCTGCTACATCCCATTCTTAGAATACAAAATTCTCAAAAGCGAGAACTCATGGACAAGCATGCATTTCCTTTGTCATCATCGAAACTTGAGATTTCAAGTCATAGCACAAAACTTTCCAACGGTGGGAACCCTTTTAACTCCACAGGCGGTGGTACAAGACTTGGTTTTGCATCTTCAGCCTTCTCGTGTTCTTTGTTAAGCATCTATGATGAACCAACCATCACAGTTATCAGCTACAATAGAAAGTGAATAATAAAGAACACATGATTAAAGTTAGTAAAGAAACATGCATTACCTTGTTGTTGATTAGGTTGTGGAGAGTAACCACACTTCTAATAAGTGAAGAAAGATAGATAACCAACATCATATCATTTGTTTTCACTGTGCATGACAACAAACCAAAATGGTGTGGATGAAAACTTGGACTACAAAATGTAAACTTAGACCTGATCACATCAGTGCACCACTCAATTTCATAATGCAACAATCACACAACATAATCAATATGATCTTAAACATGTTCAACCAATACAAAAACATATATAAATTAAGTTACTCACAATGAAATACTAATAGAAACCATAACTGTTACTTCCTTCTCCCTGTGAGCTCGAATAACGCATCGATGGATCAGTTGATTTACCCGCAAAATGAGGGACATATACATCCTCCCTTGAGATAGATGGCCGAGTCTGAACTTGTGGGGGGGTCATCTGAGTCGCAACTACTTCAGCGTATTCAGAAAATGAAATGTCCTGACTATTCAATTCTTGATGAGCGCATTCCAATATATCATCCTTATTAGGGTGCACCCCACTATTCATTTTGCAAATAAGACTAGCCATAGAAGCCGTGGCATGCATGTAATCCTCTAACATCGTCTTCAATTGTGCCTAAATTGATACCATAATTAAATAAATTAAATGTTGATACAAAAAATAAAATAAAATAAACTATTTAATTTACTTACTGGTGTCAAGTTGGCATCAATAGGGAGATGTGGCACCAAATCTTTGTCAATTGGTAGAACACGTAAATTAAAGATTTCACCATTACGACAAGTAATAGGGATAACCCAATTGGCCGGGGGAGTAACAAGCTGCCTCAACTTGTGATAATGGGGGATATGATGAGCGATTAAGGGTTGCCCCCATCGGCTGTGAGATACCTACATCCTCCTTAAGACCAGATGCACCAACAAAGTCCACATTCACACCTCTATAAGTTCGGGGTAGAAGCATCCCCACTGAGACACGAGCCCAATAGTCAGTGTATTGTTGCTCACTAACCTGTCTAATCAAGACATTAGCATAAATGCCGCCACTGTTGTACCATTGGAGCAATATATTAGTCTGACATCCGTTAAGATTCATATGTGAAGGGGGATCATAAGGAACTGAAGGAATGTCAGTGACTTGGCGACGACAATGCTCTCCTAAATACAAAACATTTACTAATAGTCCAAACAAGATGCATCGCCGACTAGTCAACTCTAATACTTACCAAACATATGGATGCTTTATGCGTATGCATGTGGAATCTACCCATGGTAGCCATACAATAGAACTCCGAGTACGAGACTCTATATGCTGTCGCGCTAGACTTAGATTACAATGGGCATCACCCGCAACCTTATGATGGTAAGTAATTATTTATAGCAGGAAATTGGTCGGGCTCTTCAAGTATCCGAACGTGCATGCCATTTCGAAAATATGAATAATACCAGTACTGAACAAAAACAAATATATTAGCACAACTAATCAAATCCATTTAAAAAATAATTAACTTTAATTACCTCAATGACTTGCCACATCCCCACCACAACTTTACTACCATTGCCAATGCCAAAACGACATACCAAGTCCAAAGACGTGATCAGATACGTATATGCATCTCCTCCCCAGTCATAACTACCGATCTCATCTATGCGAATAAGACTAGCTAGATATCCCAAACAAACCTTGATGTGGGAATTTGCTAACAATACATTTCCAATAACATATAACATGAAAGCACGAAACCCTATTTCTCTTTCATTAACACCATCTTGCACTGCATAAGCTGTATACATCTCTAAATGGCTCAGTTTGATGCTGCCACTATAAATCTCATCCTCCATTAAAAAAAGAAAATATTTGATAGCCTCATCAAATAACTCATATTTTGAATAAAAAACTACAATCTTTCCTTCTCCAACACGCCCCGTAAGCATTAAGAAATCAAGTGGCGTAAAGCCTATCTCGCCACATGGAAAATAAAATGTGTGGGTAGAGTCCCACCATCTCTCTACAATTGCTTCAACTAATTGTCTATTGGACTTTTCAATGTCAATTTGAGCAAAGACGTCAAAACCAACATTCTGAAGCATCAATTGAAATTCTCCAAAGTTCACTTGGCACAACCATTCCATAACAGGGGCCAAAGTCCTTTTCTTACCGACTTTTTCCTTCGTTCCACCACTTTCACGAAGAGTAAATGATATGTGTGTACTTTCCTCTACAACAACACGGTGATAAGAACTAGAATCAAACTCAGAATAAGAAGTCCCTACACGTACATCTTCTGGATTTGGGGCATTTGGTGTCCCTGACTTTTTTGACTTTGTACCCTTACCTCTGAATTTGTGTAAAATGCCAAACATTGTAACTAGTGAGAAATAAATTAACACCAAAATGAAACATAATTTATAATATGAAACTAAATAAATTGGTCTTGCATTACGACAAATAAAATTAAGTGCGAGTTATGATATGGCACAAAACTAGATGATATGGCATTACGACAAATAAAATTAAGTGTCACATATTCTTTCTACTGATGGTATGACACAAAACTAGACCACACTATAGTATTCTACGTATATCAACACACAATCGTAGTCTCCTTAACCTAGAAAAACTCTAGTTATCCTTCAAAAGGATACTAACACATCATTTACCAAATCAAGTGGACGTATTGCTGAGACTTGGACAATGTGTTTCTAACCTTGGCTTCGAATGAAGGAGCAGCTCGCTCTTGGATTTCTTTGGGTAATATGTATTGAGAATCCAAGTCAAAGTACTTGAAGAACTGGCTTGTTGGGAAGTTATTAGTGACTAAATTGTCCCACAAAAACTTATGGCGTGCCCAATATAACATAGCAAAAAACAAATAGGTTTGGGAAAAAAATGTTTTCTCCCATAAAACAAAGTTAGGAAAAGCATAATTATTATAGCTACCACTATAATGATATTAGATACTCCATGAGGAATTTTTTTACATGAAGTTCACAGACAACAACAAATCGAATTATCAAAAACCGCATTGATTGAATCAAGGAAAGAAACAAAAAAACTAATAATACTTATGTCAGCAAGGGATGCAGGACTCACTTTCCTCTCTCTTGGTCTATGATGGATGGTCTTGTTCCAACCACTATATAAGTTGTCTCAAATCCCTTGTGTGATAAGCAGAGCTTCAAGTTCTTCTCTACGCCTCTCCAATTGCTGAAATTTATAAAGAACGTTAAGAAATACTACATTAATGTGCTAACAGTGGGCTTGCTTTCAAGTTATAAAAAGAAAAGGAAATGCTACTTATTTTCCAAGGAAATCAGTATACAGAACAAGTTGTCATAGTTGTCACTGAAATTAAAAGAATTTATAGTTATAATTCTGCCAATGTAACTCAACATTTCAAACGAACTACAAGTTTTAATTGCATACTTGCATACGTCAACACACTGGGTATATATGTTATTCAAATGTATTCTATAAAACACAGTTACTCACACCATAAGGGTAAGATTAAAAGTTCAAATCCAAAATTCTTCTATTTTACTCTTTCATAACTACATATTCAATTACCAAACTAAGTTGATCTAGTTTCAGGATATTAGTCTTGCCAAAAACTACAAGTGAAATCTAACAAGCAGTTCAAAGCAGGTATATCTATACGGTCATATTAGCAATTAGACATCATATGTAAGTATTTAGGACATTGTGGCGTTATGCTATATAGAGTAGAAGGGTACGTAAAAATAACCAAAATTGAAAGACAACCAAACATCATCGATGGTTCTAAGATGTTGATGGATACGCTGGTGACCTGGTGTAGAGTATCTTTTATTTGTACAAAATAAGGGGAGAATTGCTACGGTGAAAGTTATTTTTTCTTTGTGAAAGTTTCTTTATCCCCACCATAACATGTCTCCCCTGTACTTTGTTTATCTTCACATGAGCTCATGATGAAGTTCTCGTGGGTAAATTTCATATGGGAGGTATACAGAACTTCCACGTGAAAATTTTCTCATGACTTTGTCAGATAATGGGATGAAGTAAGGTGCAGATAGAGAAGTTACGACAGAGCTCAAGAAACTCCTATCCACTAAAATATTTCCGCCAGTCAAGCACAAGCTATAAGTTTGAACATGAATGCCATTATATCTTTTCAAAAATAACAATATTATAGCATTTTCTAATTTGAATTGTTCATAACAGCAATCTGAAGAACAATAGTTATCAAATGATAACCCAAAATATTTTCAGAGGATGGAAGGAAAACAATATGTAGTAGGAATCAGATCCAGTGGTTGCAATTACTGCTTTTGGCTCATGCCAGTTTCCTTAAAATGTGAAGCCTAGATGGATACAGAGTATGAAGAAGCTGGACTTTTGTTTTAATGCAGGTGGGAGTCCAACATTGCAGCCGATCAGGCTACAAAGCATTGTACCAGACATGGCACTCAGTAGCAAGAAAATTAGCATAAGGCAGACTTTCATAGCTAAAGATATGGGAGGTCTCAGGAGAGGCATACTTTAGATGAAACTAGGAGTTCCCTGGTATAAAAATATATATTGTAATTATTTGATTCATCTAATATAAATTTTTCTTTTTTAGAAAAAAAAATGTTGCATGTGTTTCCTTGATTTGGCCATGCTTCTTATCAATTCCACTTCTTTAGATGAAATGTTTATGGATATATGAAAGTTAAAAACAAACTTTTAAACATATATTCGATCTTAGACATTCTACTCATTGATTTTTCTACAAAAACAAAAAATTAAAATTCAGCAAATAGTAGTTGGAGAAAATAGCAAAAATACTTAAAAAAATACCTCATTATTTAAAGTTACAGGTAAAAACCATGATCACCTAGGATTATTTTGGAAAGGCCAAAGACAAATATATGGAAAACCAAAAAGTGACTGCACAGTTTAGGTGTACCACCAGATGCAAGGCTCTATAGCTTATACTCTATCTTACCTCTAGATCCTTCGCTGCTTGTTCCCTTGAGATTTCTTTGTGTTGTCGAGCACGTTTAAGAAAACCAATGAATAATACTCCCTGAGAAATGATTAAATAAGCCATGGAACTTAAGCAACTCAAATTCCAAATATAACTGAGAACTACAATTAGAATTAACAAAAAATATTTCACTGTCAAGTACATAAAACTTTGTAGTTTAAATACAAGAAATAATCACATATAGTGGCAATGCATCCAAATAAGAACAGGTGTTGAACAGGAAGATCACTAAGAAGTGTTGCGATCCTGCTCGCTATCTTCATCCAAGAACTCCGACGACGAAAACTCCCACAATTTTCGTCAAGTTCAAAAAAAAAACATGCTTTGAAGGAAATTGAACAAACAATTGGCGTCCAATCACGAAAACAACTATAAATCAAAACAAAGGGATTTCTTGGTTCACATTTACAACAGTGTAAAGTACAAGAGTATTATAAACAAGTTTGTAGAATTACCTGCTACAGTTTTTTTGCCTCCCTCTTTCTTTCCAGCCATTTTTGTGGAAAAGAAGAATCCAAAATTCGGCACCAATTTCTGGACTTCTATTTTTCTTGCGCGGTGGTGTTGAATAGTGAGAGTGAGAGTGAGCGATTTTTTTTTTTTTTGTTCTGGGTGTTTTCTGAAAGGGTAAAATGGGGAAATAATTAGCTACACGCCTGTGGGAGTGGTGTACAAAAAATTTTGGTTTTTTTTTTATCTCTTGGCCTCTACTGCTGATGGCGGGTAACAAAAGTCGATATTATATTAAATATTTTGGGTTGCACGCCAGTATCACTGGCGGGTGAAAAAATAAACCATTGGGTTTGATTTCGCTATCCCACTAATGGTATCCACTGTGGTATTGTGGTTTGGTGTTTTGCTACACCAAACCATTGGACTTAGCCTAATAGTTTGTCCTAAACCCTAAAACCGACTCAACCTAACTTAAACTTACTTATTGCCACGCCTTTTACGTGACCAATAGGGCGTAATTATTAATTTTGTTAAAATTATAAATAGCTTTTTTGATAAAAAGATATCTACTGCGACGCCATTAGCGCAACTGCTATCCAACTTAACAAATGTGACGCCTCAACTGTTGCAAATAGTTTTTGTTTATCGCTGAAGTTTTTTCACTCTACCTTTGCTCGGATGACAATGGCGTCGCTGATGTACTTTTTATAGGGGTGGAATATTCTAATTTAACAAAATTTTCTCGCGGGCCTTTTTAATTCTTGGCTTCTAACCCTAAAAATTGGAAAACCCCTCCCACCCTTTTCTTTTCTTTACAACCATCGAAGCTTTTTCCTACTGAAAAAAGAAAAAAAAAGAAAAATCATCTTCTTCATTTTCCTCCAGCATGGTCGAAGCTTAGGTATTGTTCTCTCTTTTCTTTCTTTTGATTAAATTTGAAAGCTTTAATTTTGGTTAATCTTCCACACCATAAAAGCATCGACTTTTGGTAGGTTTAATCTGTGTTTAGGGTTAATTCCACATTTACCTAACGAAATTTTCAGATTAGAGTTTTGGGTATCCTCCACCACCGACAAATCTAAGGTAAACTTTGACTTTTGTATAATCAACCACCACCACTGTTAAACTTGTTGTCTCTCAGTTCAAAGGTTAGTTGATCTTCTCAGTTGAAAGCTACTTGATTTTCTCCCTCTGTTCAATGGTTAACTGATTTTTTTGTGTTCACATTGACGACTTCGACAGGTAGTGGAACCATTAATGCTGAAATAGTGGGTCTTTTTTTCTTATCATACAGGTACTTTTGATTGTTTGAAATAGAAATAGATTATATTTAGTAAAGCAAATTCTGTTAAAAATGGTGGATTTTTATGTCAGTGAGTGTGCTGGTGGGATTTGAATTGCATTTTTAGACTCTTTGAACTTATTTGTGAGGTCTCTTGTTGTGAATTATTCAAAGGATCGGTAAATTCATGTTTAGTTGTGAATTTTGTGAAATTAATTGTTTAAAACAATTTGTTTTTGATGTATATTACAGCGTATCAAATTTTCAGTGGTGAATAGAAGTCGTTGGCATTTTTATGGTGGTAATGCCGATGTTCTTTAATAGTTGGTATTGTGTATAATCCTGGTTTCCTTGATGGTTCAATCTATTCCTGGGTTTGTTTTTATTTTTGAGCAAGTGGTTAGGGTGAATTTTTCTTTTATTGGTTTTGATTTAATTTGGGAAATTTAATTGCTGATTTTTTTTAATCATATATAATAGAATAGGAGATGGTACTATGATTATTTTGCGAGGAAATTTGGTTGGAGGTGTACTGTTTCCCGATACTATACCATCTTTGTCTCTCACTGCAGTTGTTTGCTTACATGACTATATGATAGACATCTTTGTTAAGATTTGGGCATTTAGAAATCTATTACAGATGGAGATATTGCTAGTCTTGCTGCCCTCTTGGAGAAGATGGGTTCTATTCCGGTTAGTACACTGAGTAGAGAGTGTTGAGTCCGAGCTATTGGTTAAAATTGAAGATTCTTGTATTTTTCTTTATATTGTTCCCTTTGGTTTACCTCTGTATTACACATCATCATTGGCTTAAAATTTTCTAGCTTGTATATCGGAAATCTAAAGGCTCTTTCCAAGTCTACTTTGTGGGTGGTGCTTAAGTCAGTTCTTGACTTGTTGTTTCTTTTCTTTTTTTTTTATTTGTGCTAGCTTTCTTTGTTAATAGGAAAAAAATTCCATTATGAAGAAAAAGCTAGGGATTGGAATAGATTAAAATAGGCAATCTCATCTCATACTGATCAAAGAAGAAGAATAAGATAAATGCCTTTAGTTCCTTATAAAATTGATAACATTTTTTAGAATGGCATACTAAGGGTTTTTGGTTATATTGTTTAAATGGATCAGTATATTATAAGGCATTGCCCGTTGAGTTTGGATCAGATGGTTGAAAGAAAGGTGCATTTACAGAGTGTTTTGTGGTTGACACATTTCGTGCAACTGAAGAATCTATCCAACAAGCTAGGATGGAAGCTTGGATGATGTTGTTCAATGCCATTTTTGAACTGTACGTAGTTTGCCAGAGCAGTAGCAAATTGGCTATATGTAGCTCCTCTTTGGTAAGTCCTAAATCTGATTTCTAAGCCTTCCTTCCCTTTTTTTATGAAATTGCTTAGGAGGCACCAAACAGTGAGATGGTCTAAGGGTCCAGGAGTATATAACTTCTAAGTACAGTTATTGACAATGTGCCACTATAGTTTGTTGTTACCTACTCAATGATTTCGTTGATGTGCATTGACATTTTTTTTTAGAATTGCATTGAGATTCACAATCAACTAGTTTACCCTCACCTTTAAATTTTAATGGTGAAACAAATAATTTAGAATTTCTTATAATGAGGACCTATTTAAAAATATTGAAAACAGTATTTGTTGGACACATTAACTACGAAGTGAAGAGATACAGAAGTTGATTGTGTTTTGTTATGTGTTAAATATATATACACCTAACATACCTATTTGAATGGAACAAATTATGTCTTATAAACTGAATTTAATCAACTCACTTATTCTAATATAGTTTGTTTTCTATATTGTAAAAGTTTGGGAACTTAATTGTGGTAGTGGTGTTTGTGCATATACTAGGTCCATAAGTTTGACTTGGTAAAAATACGTACACATGTATTGCTTATTTGAGTGCATTTTTTTAAAAAGTTTACTTATGTATTGCTTATTTGTTGTTCCAGATTAGTCGTTTGGTTGTAGTAGATGAATGAAGAAATCTTCGGTTGTGGTAGATGAATGAAGAAATCTTCGGTTGTGGTAGATGAATGAAGAAATCTTCGGTAGATGTTGATGTTCAAATCGGCAGATTGTAAAATGTACTTTTGCAGAATGTCTATATTTAGTTGATTTTTGTAAAGATTATTTGGTATGATGTATTGTCAAAAGACTAATTGTCTGGATGCTTGAAATACTTTTGTAGTGGATGGTAATAGTTAATGGAGTATAGTTTGTTATGATTCATTGTTAATTGAATATGGTGTTTTTATTGTATCTACATAAATTTCATTGAGTATGTAGAATTTTCCAAATTAAAAAGATCGTAATGATGATCAGTAAAAGGTGTATAGTATCTAAGTATGCTATTGCAACCCTTAAAGTGTGGCAAATGGGTTGGCCGACGAAACACAAACACCCTTTATTGTGATGCTCTGGGTGCTGCTAACGCTGCAAAACTTTTTACCACGAGTTAGTGGTGTAGCTAAAAGAAAACCTTTTGCAACGCCAAAGGGTGTTGTTACAAGTAGTTTTTTGTGACGCCAAGCGCTGCAAATAGTTTGAATATTGTTTAAAATTAATTTAGTTTAATAAAATGAAATAGCGACAAAGATAAAGTATTAGCAGTGGAACTTGGCGTGGCTAAAAAATAGAAGCTTTTGCAACGCCTAATAATGCGTCACAACTGAGCTTTTGTGACCCACTATTTAGTAGCATCGTCGCGACGCCTTGTTTAACGTTGCAATTGATCAGTTGCGATGCTTTTTAGGACTTTTAGCAACGAGGTATGGCAATGCAAAAAACCCCTTGTGTTGTAGTAACGTTCCTAGGACAAGCAGTTCACAATCCTGAACAAGCAAACACAGCCTTTGAAGCTACTAGTGATCCTAAGGATTAAATCCTTTCTTCTTCGATGTATTTCCTTTCCTTTTACCATATCTCAAGTTTCTTCAAGGGAATACATTAATAAAGGTAACCGGACCACTCCACTTGGAGTGTGTGGTTGTAAGTGCCGAAGCCTTGAGTCCACGTATATCTTGCATATTCCTTGTTAGCACTTTTATTCATAGTTTGAGTAGTGTACCCCTATGGAGCAAGTATTCATTTTTTATTTCTTTATTTTACATTATTTTTAAAATAGTTTTCTTTTCCTATAATTTACTTTACATTTCCTGTTTTCTGTTATTTCCCAGTTTTTTGTCTTATGTAAGTTCTTTCTTTCAATCTTCACTATTGACGCTTGAGTAGATGCAAAACAAGAGGTGGAAGATCTAGGGAGGCCAAACCATGAGATGATTCGCAATTTGAGTCACCTAAATTCAAAAAAAAATCCTTCTATTGGGTGGATCACTCTCCTCTTAGTAGTTCTCTTTTTCTATTATTGTTTTTAGTAATTTAGGAACAAAAAGCCAAAAAGAAAACCTTCTCTCACCCTTTCATAGATGTTGTTTTCTCTGTTCCATTAATACAAGATTCTCGATACATTAATAGTTATGTGATTTTCCAAAAACAAAATCGGCAATGGATTCTACATAGACCAACCCCTAGAATAATGCAATCTAGAGGCAGTTTGAGATCAATTTTGCTTATTAAGGGTTGCATATATCATCATGTTATTTGCACGGGTCAGGACATTCCATGTCTTGCGCAATAAATCCCCTAACTCGTATAACTAAAGCTCTGTCTGTCTGGATCAGGTTCACATGAGCCGACACGAAAGTTGCCTGAGATTATCTGTTATGGTTTGTTTTTCAGAAATTAGCGTTTAGAATCACATCTTTTGAGTATGAGTATCTTAAAAACATCTCTCCATAGTTTTCAAAACTAGAGGATATAAAAATGAAAATTATACGCCCCGGAGTAACCAAAATGATACCGGATTCATGTTTAATTTTATCTTCTTCTCAAAACCTCTATATGGTTAGAGATATCTTTTGCTTGGAAAAAAAAAATAAGGCGTCTCTAAACAAGAATTAAACAAATAGAGTAACCCAAAGTGATACTATTCTCTATTCAAAAATTTCTTTTCTCCCCCTTTTCTAAAAACCTTTCAAAATGTCTAAAAATAGCTCTTCTCCATCGAGCAATGCTCAATGGAGGCGTTTACCCTCTGATTTTAAAGTTTTTGCATCTCTTCCGATTGATATTCAACTTGATATATGGAAGAGAATTCATACCATCACACCTGGTGTAGGAAAAAGTTCCTACGCGCGCAGACGACGTGCAGTCAGGGAGAACTGGTGTTTGAGATGTCAAACTCCAGACTGCCCTGGATTTCATCCGATAAGTGAGGGTTCAATATTTACAGTCTACATGTGTCTTACACCAAAACACAGAGCCTAGCTTAATAGAGTGATCTAACTGTCTAGTTGGGATTAACTCGAGTCTTGGGAATCTGACTGAAAACGACCCACCTTTTTACAAATTTTTTAAAATTAAAAAAATAAAATAATAATAATAATTAATTAATTAGTCTTTAATTTCACGTTTGTATATTCTTTCCACCATCCATTCCCTTTGCTCTCATAACATTCTTAATGATTCATTCCGCTATTGGTACACATTTGCTTTCAAGTTAGCACACTCTATTCTTTTTTAGAAATCATTTGTGTATACAACTTATGTCATTTACACGCTTCAACGCATTCATCTATCATCTTGTGTGTCATACACCATTGGATCAAAGCATGTGATATAATGTTGGATAGGATTTTTCGCGCTGATCGTTTAGACAGTTCGTTTATCCAAATTAGACCGGTAACAAAGCGGGGATTTGTATTTTTCCGAGTTACGAGAAGGAACATGACCTTTTCGGTATTTCCGAATTTCATATGGGCTTGGGTCAAAATTTTGAAAACCCTAAAAAGCCAACAACCGACAGACATACGAGGGTTTAAAATCCAACCACGCGACCGCTCGACTCACCTTTCTCTCTCGTAAAAACCCTAAATTCAGAAAAATCAAACCGAGACGTGCCTCATAAACCCGCGCCACACCTCTATTTTCACCAAATTAAAAATCCTTCCTACGGTTTCTAGCAAACCTTCACCCCAGCTCATATCAACTTTCAATTCAACAAAACATCAGCCCATGGCTGCTAATCGAAAGATTGTACTAGAAATGGATTTTTCAAATCTATTTGATTTAGGGGTTTTTGATGTTTTCTTCAAGGCTCAGATCCTTAGAAGAGGTTGGAGGTCGCTTTTGCTAGAACGCACTACTCATTACTCCCCTTTTTTTGTTCAAGCTTTCTATCGCGGCTTAGCTCGCGATAACGAAGGTCTCGTTTCCATTTTGTTTGGGGGAGGTGTGCATGAGTTGACTAGGCAGTCAATTGGGTTAGTTTTGGGTATCTAGGTGCGACACGAGGTCCCTGAGAGGCAGCAATTCTATGGCATAGTGTTCGATTTGATGTATGCAACTTTGTTAGAGGGTGAGTACGTCACTGGTTCCACATGTGCGAGGCAGACTTCCTTGAGGAAGAATCAGCTTGCAGTGGCAACTTGGATTGCACACAATCTAGTGGGGATGACAAAACCTTTGGATATAGGTAAGTCGATCCTTCAAATTCTTTAGATCATAAAGACCCGAAATAACGGGTTATGCATTTGTTCTTTCCTATGGGACCAACTTAGTCAGACTAGATGGAGTACTACTCCCCTTCCTACCCTTGTAACTAAGCTCATGCTTAGTTGGGGAGCAGCAGTTTTGAGTGACTTTGTGGCAGTGAAGTCTTCCACATTCACTATTGTTTACTTTCACTACGTTCAGCACGACTGGTCCCCAGAAGTTGTAGACGAGATCGAGCATGGTCTCGACGACGACGACGCTCCTCCTCTACCTCCAGTAGAATATCTTCTAGAGTGGAATATCTTACTACAACTATTCTATACTAACACATCAAGTCTTCATCAAAGCTTTAATCAAACCCCTCTAATGGAGGTTTAGCTATGAATCATGAGACTATCATAAACATAATAATAAATAGAATAAGACATAATTAAGAACTACTTTCTTAAAGATAACTTGACTTGAATTAATGGTAGCTAGGCTAATAAAACAAAAAACTAAATTTAGACTAAACTAAATAACTAATGGGAGAGAGAGTTAGAGTTTTCCCTTAGTCCTCTTTATATAGGAGAGGGCTAGGTTTACAATTTCGTGCATAGGCTTTGGAGCTATGTTTTGGGCCACTAAATCAAGTCCAAAACCTAATTACTTAAGTCCAAAAAGGGTTTCTCTATTGGAAATTAGTACAACAATCTTTTTCTCCATGTTTACTCCTCTGATTGGATCTAATCCTAGACCATTAGAAAGATCTTTCCGAGCCGGTCGTTTTGACATATAGTAGGCTTAATTCCGAGGTCTGAGTCCAAAGATGTTCTATTGACCGTTGACTTTGACTTTTCAGCTTTGACTGGGTTTTAAAAAGGCTTTTTCTCCTTGAAACTTAGGCTTTAACCATATAACGTCATAGAAACCAACCTTTGCTCCTTTCTCTTGCAAACGTGACATATTTCTTCACATATTTGACTCCAATACCTGAAATACGCAAAAGCACGTAAACATTACTAACTTTTATTTATTATAAACATAATTGGTCTAAATGTAATTATTAAGGGGTTAAAACTACAGTTTTAGGCTCTTATCATGAGGACTCTTAGAAAATGAAGACTCTTAAGGAATGCAGTATCACAATGACCAGGTTAAGGTTGTCCCAACAACCCCCTTGTAATAATCAACAAAGGCTTCTGAAACTTCCTCCTGACCTTCCCTTCGAACTCCAACAGAATCTTGTAATAGCCATATTATATTTCTGCCCTTTCTCTCCTTGAGTATTGATAAAGATAAAATTGAATAGTCTACCTACGAAATGAACAATGAAACTCAAAACGTAAGTAAACTAAAACTAATCTTAAGTGTCTAATTTATCAAAGATTTCTCTACTCTCAATCCCTTGAGATATAGTGGAGTAAGAGGTTCCTTCCACTCCTAGTGCTCTAACATGGAATGTTTTCTAGTCTAATTGATCAATCTTAAAGTCAATGAGAGCTTTACGAAGGTGTTAAACTACGATGCAATGTGAAAAACAATATGTTGAATTTAACTACGAATGCTATGACAATATGATTATTTTGAATCTAGATAAAAGATTAGAGGGGAATTAAATCGACCTCGAATCCAACTTCATAGCCTAGCATAGATTCTTGTATCTCGATTCTTACGTTCTTACGGCAAGAAATTCGAGTTCTAATCCCTAGTGTTCATGGCATTTCTACCGAGTACTAACTAGCATATGAGGTCGTCCACCCATTCTCATGGCGAATCACGACCTTCTAGATTGGAATAGACTCTACAATGCTTCTACACTATACCACTAAGTTTTCATCAAGGCTTTATCAACCCCTCTAATGGAGGTTTTAGCCTTGAATCATTCCGCAATCATTCCCATATGAATCTAAACTAAACATATTATCAAGATTAGAAATTTACTTTTCAGCTTTTGACCGGGCTTTAGAAAGGCTTTGTCTTCTTGAATCTAGGCCTTTAATCACGGAACTCCTTAGTAACCGACCTTAGCTCCTTTATCTCGCTAAAGTGGCACATTTCTACACATAATGGACTTTGAAACCTGAAATGCATAAAAACACGTAATCAGTGTTAACTCTTAATTATTACTCACATAATTGGTCTAAAGGTATGACTGTTATCGGGTTAAAACTACAGTTTTGGGCTCTTATCAAACCACCCCCAAACAGCATTTTGCTTGTCCTCAAGCAAAGATGAGAAATTAGAATAAGTGACCAAAAATGGAGTTATATCTACTCTCGTTTATTTGAGTCGCGATTGCATTGACCATATGCAACAAGGCGCTTAAACCACTAGGAATTCCCTAGTGGAGGAGTTCTGACCTCGTGAGAGTTTTCCATGAAGGTACTCACAAACTTCAACTATACTACAACGACTAAGAAATAAAACTATTGTTTCCTCATTCATGTCTCAATTATCTATACATCTCACTAGCAATGAATACAGAATAATCATGTCGAAACCTAAGCTAATATATGCATAATAATCAATCATCTACGAATAAACATATATACAATGAGTAATACTATGAAATGTCTAGCAGGTGCGTTTAAGAAACTCGGAATAAGCGTCCTTAAGTAGGTCCTCACATAAATGTCAAGACAAAACCACTCTGATTTTTCCGCTCAAGTTTCGCTACTCCAGTGTGCAGTGGGCACACTTTACCTTAATCTCAATAATGACAAAAGGAAGCGGAGTCGATCAAACACATCTGCCACTTACTATCACACTAACCTATTCCTAATTGAGCTAGAGGTCTTTATTAGGTGTTGCGGGGATTAGGAGATGGTTTAAGAAGGAAGTAAATGGATATTCAAAAGGACAAGTCTGAGATAGTAGAGTCTTCATATTATGTAACTTAGAGAAACCCTTATTATTTACTTTTGCTTCTATACTTTGTTTCCATCCTTAGCCATATTTTTTTTTTCTTTTTCTTTGGCTTTTGACTCCTTTTATTCTATTTTTTTGGAGTTGTTATTTTATTTCTATTTTTATTTTTCTTTTCTTTGGATGGGAACTTCTTTTCTTTATTTTCTGAAGCAATTAACTAACTTTTGTTTACACCGGTTTTTCTCTTCTTCTTTCTTCCTCATTCTATTCTCAGACTTATTCTAGATTGGGTAGGTTGGATTTTTTATTTTGTTTTGTTTTTTGTAACAGGGGTAAAAGGATTTGTAGTTTATGAAAGGCTAAAGAAAGGCTCGAGGGGCTTACTAGCGGAAAATAATTCATAGGTTTGAATTTCTAGCTATATCGATCCAAAGAGGGCCTAAATTCTCGCTTAGGATATGGTTTAGTGATCAAGCAAGTGGACGTGTGATTTCTCTATCCGGATTTTACTTCTCCCTTGTGTCATTTCTCAAATGTTTTAGCTCATATAAGGCTTTAGGCTATATTCTCACAGGATTTGTAGAATAAGTACTCTAGCCTAGATTTCAGAAACTTACTGCTAACAATCATAGATACTCATGTAATATATTTATAGATAGATGCAAAGATTATTACCTACATATTAACCTAAGTTTCTAACAATTATTCTGATGTAAAAACTACGTGAGACTTCTAGATTGTTAAGAGCATAGAGAAAGAAAACAATACCAATATTCCTAAGTGTATAGCATAACTTATTTATTTATATTTTTGAAATTTTTTGAATTTTTTTTGAAACTTTAACTAGAAAACAATGCATATTATACATATCTATATCCTAACAGATGCCTTAATTACACGTGTTTCTATGCCCCCCCCCCAAACAAGAATCATGCTTTGTCCTCAAAGTATTGTAAATAAAGAGGGTAGGAAAAATTTCCATTGAAACGTGTGAAATTCAGGAACATCTGCAAAACAAAGTTATAACGTACTAATATAGGAAATAAAAACTGACGCAACTCTATAAGAGTTCCACCCATTATGGGGTTAACCGAATTAAATTGCTTGGGACATAAATAGACACTAACAAAACTAAAAACTTACCTTATCTCCCGCTTAAACATCCTCTTCCTCGTCAGTGAGACGAGGTTCTTTCGCATCCTGCCAGTCCATTGTAATTTGCCAAGCTTGCGCCAGTTATCATCTACTAATGCTAACCTTTGTTAAGTGTTATCATAATGCGATGGGATGTGCGGGGGCAACCAAATGAGGTGCACCTGCCATCCTGGCCAAGTCATTATTCGCAATGAGCGAATCACCCGATTGGAGGGTCTCATGACTTCAACCCTTTTCCAATCTGTGAATTGTGCACAGAATACGGGTAAACAACTACGCATGATACGGCTTACTAAAACAGGCATAAGAAGATACTTCGCCTCATGGTTTGGGCTCTCTTAAGACTAGCGACTAATACTTTCGGGGAATGTCATATCTGCGGCGTCCCTCGGCTAGAAGCGAGGAAAATGTCACCAGCGATCTTGTTTGCGAAAATGAACCGTCATTCCCCAAAATATTTATCGGGATGAATAACATGGTGGTGCCTACGTTTAGGGAAAGGCTACCAAGGGCAATGTTATATAAGCCCTGGTCCATTACTTTCGAAATACCCTCCCCCATAATACTCATGGAAATATGTATAATCATAAAGATATGCATTATCGGTCATATCGCCCATGTGTGAGCGAGTTAGGTATTGGTAATCCACGAAACTAGAAGCGACCACATTTTTATCGAATTGATGTGTCGTGTCTTCGACTCTGACGAGAGAACTCTTGTTCTCCATCCCGATTACTATAGAATTTAACATGGTTGTAGAAATAAGCGATGTAAAAGGCTGTGGTGAATATGAATCGTCATCACTTACCGGTAGATGGCGCCATCTTAATCGAGGATTCTTTGTCGGAACCAATGTCCATAGGTCTCCGGTTCCCAACACATCTTTGAAAGACTGTTCGAGGTATAACTATAGGAGATGTCATCACAATAACTCTTTGAATAGCTCCACAAAAATCCTGGGAATGACCATCTGAAAATTGGAATTTTCAGCGTTAGCAGAAAGGCGGGATTAGCATCATATAGAAGCGTCGGCCGCTCGTGTGTTAATGCTTTTATAGTGTTTTTTTGCGGTCGCTTACGCTCGACAAAAATTTTTGAAAATGTAAAGGGCGTAGAAGCGCCGTAAATCTTGAACCGGAGTTTAGAGCAAAAAGAAAGAAAAACTTGGAGTGGAAGGTCCGGGATGATGGTGGGGTGTAGTGTGGTTTGTTAGTGTAGAAAGAAGGGAGTTTAAATAGGTTACGAGCTTTCAAAAGCGAATCGGAGGGTTACCAATTTGTTTGAAGGCAATTTCGAAATAGGAAAATTCCAAAACCCGAAAACGGAAACAAACCATTTCCATGATTTTCTAAAATCACGGTATCTTTCACACTTGATTTAGAATAGTAACTTCTAAACTCTCCTAGATTTCGTGCTAGCACCAAACAAATCATAGATATGCCGATATCGGCCAAATTATCAAACTTTCCTCCAAGACAACTTAACGGCAGATGATCATATAGCGACTTATGCTCGGTATAAATATTACCACCCCCAAACAAATTCGGGAAGGTGGGATTAATGATGAAAACAAAGCGATTACTTTCGAAAATAACCGGTTATATTAAAAAATAAACTTTAAATGCAAACAACGTAAAATAAACACATTACTATTTAAATTTAACTACTTGAATTAAAATCCAACTAATAAAATGAAATTAGGAAATAACAAATGAACTCCAACTGGGGGTGAACACCTAGTTTTGTGATGATGATGGGCCACAGGATGGAGATTGGCTTGAACCATCGTCGCTTTGGCGGCGGCTCATGCTGTCGGACTTCGGCTGAAACAGAGTCCTCCACGGGTGGCATCGTCGTAGCATCTCTATTCGGAACAAGCAATTGGGCTTCCATCTCATCACCGAAAATTGCATCTTTGGGTTTGTTGATTACGGTGGATAGTCTCCATGTTAGACAAGATATCGTCCAAAACCCGCCGAGCATTTCAAATCTCCTCTCGAAGGTTCCCTTGCTTCTTTTGAACTACACTCTATCTATCTCGGATATTTTCACAAATACCATAAACGCATCCAAAGGCAGTTTTGCAACACTTGCATCGTTCTAAATTAGAATTACAATTATCTAGAGCATCTTCATCCGGACATGTCATATCCTCCCTTTCATCCTCCGACTCAACCATTTTTTCTTGGACAACGGCCAAGTCTCTTGGATGCAATCCATTATAGATACTTGCATTAGAATGCAATTTGATCTTAATAGGAGTAGATCTTGCGGCGACTCTAAAGGAGAGCATGATCTTAGTGATCAATCTCGGGAAGAGGCCAAACTCTTCCCACTCCTCGAATCACATTAAACATTAAATCAATGATACAGAAATTATACTTCTTTGTTTGCAAAATCCGAGAACGTCACGCGGACATTGCGGGGCCATATCATCGACTTTGTCTTTCACGAGGGCGTTCCTACCAATCCACCGAGCTCTGACCCGGTTGATTGGTTCTCAGGGTGGTTTGGCGGACGTAATGGGATGTCGGATTGTATTCACCCTCCACGACAGTATCCTTCATCAAAGCAGGAACTCCAGTATACTGGGATTCCTTAATTGTCGTTACTAGGTTGCTTTCAAGCGTAATTCCTAACAGTTCAGCTAACAACTGTCTCGTTACTTCTCTCCTCGTTCCTCCTAACTTTATGAAAATCCTATCCCCTTCCAATTCTCGCTTCTTATAAAATTGTTCTACCAAATCATGGTGATAGAACTCCTCAGTCGAATTACCACAAATCCGTTCCAATGCCTCTTTATCATCTCCGCGTCGTAAAATGGCGCGAAACTGTCGTAAACAAACGCGTGTTCCGGCAAAATTCTACGTCGTAGCGCCATTGAAATTTTGTTAGATAACTAATGGTTTTGTAGACTGTGGGGGAGGCGAGTTTGAAGAAAACAACTAAAAACAAAGTAGGTGGCGGTCGTGGCGGTGGTGGAGACATTAATTGGTGGCTGTTTTTCGGAGTTGGGTTGGTTGTGGTGATGTTTTAGAGAAGATTTTAGGTGGATTTGATTTTCTTGGTGTAGGTTTAGTTAGGTTTCCTTCTCTCTCTCTATTTTTTTTTTTTTTTTTTTTTCCAGATTTGATTTAAAATAGGTAACCGGCGGGATTCAAGATGGAAACACTATGCGTGCGGTTTGGGAAGGAAGGAGACGCACGGTCGTGCGTCCGGTTTGGGCCAAAGCCCAATGTGAATTCCGAAATTTTCCGATTTTTAGCAACTTCAAATTCAATTTGCAGCCGTTCTTGGCCGATTTTGGCGAATGAGTTATGGAAATGATCAGTAGAGAATTTCCAATCCAATGATCCATAAAATATTCAATTCCAACCATGGGTGACGTATAAGAGGGTGGAAGAACGCCTCGAAATGCGTGTGTGACGTAAGTTATGCGAACGAAGGAAATCTAAGTTTAGATTACGTCAACCCAATTTAACTACAAGTAATGGGCCTAAGCAACACAAATGGATAGTTCGAGCAATCCAGATGGAAAGATCGACTGCCCACCCCCAAACAAATTTTTTTGTTTAAAACGTGGGTCGTTTAAAGTCAAATTCCCAAGACTTGTTGGATTGCTATTTCTATGATTTTAGAATTTTTATTTTATTTTTATTTTATTTTTTTATTTTTTATTAGTTTATTATAAGAAACACGAAAAACAATAAATACATAATTCACCCCATAGAGGAACATGACTCAAAAACCGAGAAAACATGCAAAAGTGGAAAACGTGAATTATGTTAACTGTGGACTTAGGATCCGGTACTCATAGAAGGGAAGTACACCAAATGACAAGGTCAGTCCTCATAGACAGGGTCCTATAAAAGGACTTCTTCTACATCAGGGGACAGAAGTTCGTGAAAATGTTTTAACCGTTGACCATTAACTTGAAAGATACTGTTGTCATTTGGATTTACCAAGGTGATTGCCCGTAAAGGGGGTGACTTGATAACGAAAAAGGGCGGACCAATGGGTTTTAGTTTGCACAGGAAAACATGTAGGCGGGGAGTTGTAAAGCAAAACCTTTTGACCGACCACAAACTCTTTGCGCCAAGATATGCTTATCATGAACCGTTTCATGTTAGCTTTATAATCCTTCAGCGAGATCGTCTGCGAATCGCTTCGGATTTCTTCAAGCTCATTCAATTGCAACTTGCGTTTGACACCTGCCTCATCAATATTGAAGTTAAGGCTTTTTTTATAGCCCACGAGCCGCGGTGCTCTAATGATGGGGCAAATGACATGGTTTCCCAAATACAAGTCTAAAGGGAGACATACCTATAGGAGTTTTGAAAGCAGTTCTATCGCCCATAAGGCATCCGATAGGCGCTTTGACCCGATCTTTCCTATTAGGGTTTACAGTTGTTTCTAAAATCTTTTTTGATTTCCCTATTAGAAACTTCTACTTGTCTGCTAGTTTGTGGATGATAAGGAGTTGCTACTTTGTGTGTAACTCCATACTTTTTCACTAGAGATGCAACAACTCTGTTGCAAAATGTGTTCCACCATCACTAATGATGGCTTTTCGAATGCCAAACCGGCGAGAAAATATATTCTTTAATAAAAATACAACGGTCTTATGGTCATTGCTTTCACGGCAAGCTAGGGCCTCTATCCATTTAGACACGTAGTCTACGGCAACTAGAATATAAATGAAACCGTGGGAAACTGGGAAAGGACCCATGAAATTAATGCCCCAAACGTCAAGATTGGATTTAATGGCATCATATTACGCAGCCGATTGATTAAGCCCAAGTTGTTAGCAAGCGAATACCGTCTTGCAATGCACTTGGGCATCCTTAAAAGGGTAGGCCAATAAAATCCACATTGAAGAACTTTAGCGGCTGTTTTCATCCCACTAAAATGGCCACCACACTCTCTTCATGGCGAGCGATAGAACTTCATTGTATTCCCACTAGGCAATACAACGGCGAATAATCGATCCGCCACAATACTTAAAAGATAGGGCTCATCCCAAGAGTATAACTTAACTCGGACAAGAACTTCTTACGTTCATTTCTTGACCAATTATAAGGCATAACGTCAGCCGCTAAATAATTTACAATGTCGACATACCATGGTCTTTGAAAAAATGGCATCTGGATGCTCATCGGGGGAAAGAGTCCGGTATGGACTTCGAATCGATCGATTGTAGTTTGTGAGTCTAGATAGGTGGTTACGGCAACTTCGTTTTCGACCCTCTTTTTTGTCCTTTATTTCTAATGTGAACTCTTGCGGGAGAAGGATCCATCGGATTAATCTACGCTTAGCATCCTTCTTCGCAAGAAGGTACTTAAGAATTTGGTGTGCAGTGTAAACTAAGGTTTTAGAACCAACAAAATAAGGATGAAACTTATCTAAAGCATAAATGGCGACTAAGAATTCTTTTTCGGTAGTTGAATAATTCCGTTGAGCATCGTTTAATGTTTTACTAGCATAATAAATAACAAGATGGACTTATTATCTAGTTTTTGTCCCAAAAGGCTGCACCAACTGCATAGTCACTAGCATCACACATGAGTTGAAAGGTTTAGACCAATGGAGGAGGTGTATAATTGGTGCGAGAGGTTAGGGCGACTTTTAAAGTTTCAAAAGCCTGCTTATAGTTAAAATTAAAATCAAAGATTGCATCTTTCAAAAGCAGATTAGTTAAAGGCCTAGCTATTTTTTTTGAAGTCTTTAATAAATCGCCTATAAAACCTGCATGGCCTAGAAAGGCTCTAATATCCGCGGACAGGTCCGTGGTTTTAGGTAAATTAAGCTATCTTATCTAGTTTGGCCTTATCCACTTCGATGCCATCACTAGATACAATGTGACCTAGTACTATGCCCTTTTCACCATGAAATGACACTTTTCCCGTTTAAAAGCGAGGCTCTTTTCTTCACACCGTGTCAAAACCTTAGAAAGGTTAGACAAACAACAATGTGAAGGAGTCTCCATAGATAGAAAAATCATCCATGAAAACTTCCATAAAGAGCTCTACCATGTCACTAAATATATGAAGCATACACCGTTGGAAGGTTCGGGAGCATTACAAAGGCCAAAAGGCATTGGTTTATAGGCATCGTTCCAAAGGGACATGTGAAGGTAGTCTTTTCTTGGTCATCAATATCAATAATAATCTGAAAATAGCACGAGTAGCCATCCGTAAAACAATAAAAGCATGACCAGCTAGGCGTTCGAGCATTTGATCTATAAAAAGGTAAGGGAAAGTGATCCTTTTCGTGTCATAGCATTTAACCATCGTAATCAATACAGATCCTCCATTTCATAGGACCTTGTGTGACAACATACTCACCCTTCCCATTTAGTACCCGCGGTAACTCCCGATTTCTTAGGAACTACATGAATGGGGCTTACCCATTCGCTATCGAGAGATGGGGTATATGATACCCACATCGAATAATCGTAAAGACTTCTTCCCTAACCACCTCTTTCATGGCTGGGTTCAAGCGGCCGAGGTTCATGAGAAGTCTTGGCGTTATCCTCAAAATGGATCACGATGAGTGCAAATATTAGGGTCAATTCCCTTAATGTCGGCTAGGGACCAACCAATGCGTAGACCGATGTTCCTTAATCACCCGGATTAAACTTGTCTCTTCATTCTTAGATAACAGAAGATATAATTACGGATAACTACCATCCGGATCGAGTTGAATATATTTTAACTCACGGGGAAGGGTTTAAGCAGGGGGTGGGAGGAAAATCAATAGATGTTTAAATCGGGGTCCTCATTTTGTATAATGAATACTTGCTTAGGTAGCAAGTCTTCATACTCAATATATGGAGCAACCGAAGTGTCTACAATTGGGGTGGACTCAAGGATGGTGTTGACTTCCTCTAAGTAGGAGTCATTTACAAAATCTGACTTTCCAAAAGAAAGGAATTTGTACATATTGTTTTCAGGAAACGTGTTGTTAAAATAATCTTGAGCTAAGCTCTCGATCATGCTAACCTCCCCATCTATAGATGGATCTGGTAATTGTTTCATCATTTTAAAAACATTTATCTCAACTGTAAGATGGCCAAAAGATAAGGACATCTTACCATCGCGGCTATTTATAAGGGCGTTGGCAGTTGCTAAGAAGGGGCGCCCTAAGATGATAGGTACAGAGTCGTTGGCGACTTCCGTATCGACGATAACAAAATCAGCAGGATAGTAAAAATCCTGAACCTTAACAAGCACGTTTTCCACTACACCCTTAGGATACTTAATTGACACGTCCGCTAATTGCAACGTTATTTTTGTAGGTTGCATTTCACGTAGACCCTATTTGTTTATACAAATAATATGGGAGTAAGTTAACACTTTCGCCCCGGGTTTAATAACTTAGCGGTCGTCGTGTGGGAATCTCCTAGGGTGCATTTTACAGTAGGACGACCAGGGTCCTTGTACTTAAAAATTCCATTATTTTCGGATAAAGTTGGGAATTGTTCAGTTAGAAAGGCGTCTTTAGGTATGTTGGTCTTACGCCTAATAGTGCAAAACTCTTTAAGAAACTTAGCGTGATTAGGTAGCTTTTTAATAGCTTCGAGAAAAGGAAGGTTTATCGTTAGATTCTTGAAAACGTTCCTAATCTTCTCAAAGTTTGTATCCCTGGTTAGCATGGCTAACTTCTGAGGAAATGGTGGTTTTGCTCTATATTTAGCGTATGGCTCGACTTGATTTGTTACCTTGGCTTTCTACGTTTCTTAGGTTGTGGTTTAACCGGGTACCTCTACTATGGTAGGCTCTTCGGTTTCTATTTCGGTTATCTAGTTAGATATCCGGTGTAGGAATCTTGATGGGGTAACTATAGGCATAGTTACTTTGTTATCAACCACTCTTCCGAGCGGAGAGTGGTGATGGCATTCAGTCACCTACTATTGTCGTTTCGTACTAGTATTACCGTTTACCTCAAAGGTGTGTTTGTTGTTTTAGGGTTTGGTATAGCTTGTCACGGAAACCACGCCTTTTGGTTGGGCTTTCTCTTAGGCTAATTGTTGTATGCCCTGATTTATGGATTGTAAGATCTGTTGATTTGATTGAGTCATTGATTGGAAAAGTTGTTGGGTAACTTGTATAAAGGCGTCGATACGGTCCGGTTGTGTAGGTGTAGTAGTCACAGGTGGTGCGAGTGGAACTATCTCCGTTGATTATTTATGGGTGGGTTTTGATAGTTACTATTGTTAACCGACGATACCTCTATTGGTATTATAACTATTATAATTACTCTGACCTTGTGCTACACCTTGTCGTGGTTGCGCTTGGTTGTTATAATTATTATAATTTTCTTGACCTTGTCCCTGTCCTTGCCTAGTTGGAGCTTGATTATAGTTGTTTGCTTGCCTAGCATTTTGGTTATTAAACCCTGGAGGTGTAACTTGTTGATTGTTTCGCCAACTAAAGTTGGGATGTTGTCTCCATGGGGCATTAGGAATAGGATAGTTATTAATGGAGCAAACATTATCTTGCTCTAATTGTTGTTGTTCATAGGCGAGAGGACAATAGGAGTCAGGGTGCTCAGGACTCAAACAGAAATTACATGGGTTGGAGTTGACATTCATTACGGGAATAGGATTGTGTTGAATAGAAATAGCCTCTACCTTTTTAGTTTGAGATTCGATTAAATTTTTAAGTTCGGATCGGGTTTCATCTCAAACATACCGGCTGACTTAAGCATTGAAGAAGAACTAGCGAGCCGGGGGATATCATCACTCCCCAATTGTTATTGTTTAGTTTGTTCTTCTAAAATTTGTAAGCCTCAGAGGCTCCTTTACTTAGGAAACTACCCCATTCATTATGTCAAGGACTTCTTTATGGTGATGTTGAAGTCCTTTGAAAAAGGCACGAACTAACGTGTCTTTTGCTAGATTATGGTGTGGACACTCTATAAGCAAATCGGTGAAACGATTCCAAGCCTCAGAAAACGATTCATGAGGATTTTGTCGGAAAAAATGAATCTTGGAAAGCATCTCATCCGTCTTTAGGGGTGGGTAAAAATGTTCCATAAATAGCTGAACAAGTTTAGCCCACGAGTCCACAAAGTTCGGCGCTTGGGTAGTTAACCAAGATGCTGCCTTATCGGCTAAGGTGAAGGGAAATACCCTCAGTTTAATTTGTTCCGCACCAACCGTAGGATGATGGAATGTTGTAAGAACTTGTTCAATCCCACACGTGTGTTGGTAAGGTTTTCATGGCCTAAACCATGGAAAGCGGGTAACAAATTAAATATGTTTGGGGGATTCAAAATCCCCTACTGGATCTGCTAGAGCGATGCAAGATTTAGGACTATCGCCAAAGCTTTGTAAAAGTCGGAGAGAGGAGTCTCTCTTTCTTCACCATTATGTCGGTATGGTTGGTGGGATAGTAGTTAGAGGTGTAGTGATTGGTATACTCGATATGTTTGTTTGTTGACGGTTAATTACGTTCAGTGTTTTTCTCCGACCAGACCTTAATCTCATGCAAGTATAAGTCTAAACACGAAAACAATCCAAACAATCTTGATATATTAGTATAAGCCTCTAACTGGAGATGCGAGGTATGGAAGAAAGGAATACCTGATAGCGTCCTTGCTTCGCTTATGAATAACGTCTTGTTTACGCGTGTTCAGTGTAAATAATAAGTTAGAACACTGAAAAACTTAAAAATCAAAGTTTGAAACAAACCTGTTGAAATCCGGGATTTTTGGCTTAGGGCCCAGGTGCTCTCGGATAGGGCGCGGTCGCTCTCGTGGTCTAGTAAAATAGGGCGGGTCACGCTCGGTCTGAGGGCGGGTCGCGCTTGTGTTCCAGACTATAGGGCGCAGGTGCGCTCCTTACAGGCGCGGTCGCGCTCAGTGTAAATTTGTCGGAACTTTTTCAACGCTGAAACGGATAACCACAGTATGAATCAAACAAGGGTGGGTGGGTTTAATGGGACTTTAGAAATTACTAATTCTACTATGAAAACAATGCTAAAGTGCAACTAAGATGGCAGTGGCGCCATTTGATAAAGATAAAATTGAATAGTCTACCTACGAAATGAACAATGAAACTCAAAACGTAAGTAAACTAAAACTAATCTTAAGTGTCTAATTTATCAAAGATTTCTCTACTCTCAATCCCTTGAGATATAGTGGAGTAAGAGGTTCGTTCCACTCCTAGTGCTCTAACATAGAATGTTTTCTAGTCTAATTGATCAATCTTAAAGTCAATGAGAGCTTTACGAAGGTGTTAAACTACGATGCAATGTGAAAAACAATATGTTGAATTTAACTACGAATGCTATGGCAATATGATTGTTTTGAATCTAGATAAAAGATTAGAGGGGAATTGAATCTACCTCGAATCCAACTTCATAGCCTAGCATAGATTCTTGTATCTCGATTCTTACGTTCTTACGGCAAGAAATTCGAGTTCTAATCCCTAGTGTTCATGGCATTTCTACCGAGTACTAACTAGCATATGAGGTCGTCCACCCATTCTCATGGCGAATCACGACCTTCTAGATTGGAATAGACTCTACAATGCTTCTACACTATACCACTAAGTTTTCATCAAGGCTTCATCAACCCCTCTAATGGAGGTTTTAGCCTTGAATCATTCCGCAATCATTCCCATATGAATCTAAACTAAACATATTATCAAGATTCGAAATTTACTAATCTAATTAAACAATGATTAAATTCTAATTAACAACTAATAAATGGTAACCAACAATAATTAAAACTAGATCTAATAGATTGAAATAACACAATTCGAAATTGATAAAATAACTATTTTATTTATCTAATCAATCAAGAACAATGATTCAAAGACTTAATCTAAAACAAGAATTGAAAATGGAACTAAACTTAATTTTATTAATTAAACTAGATCTAGAATTATCTATATTGTTTTAGGTCTAACTAGCTACCATTAACAAAGAGCTAAGCTTTGGTTTTTATATGTCCAGATCCAAAAATCGTGCATGGGCTTGGAGCCATGTTTTGGGCCAGAGAATCAGGCCCAAAACCCAATATTTTCAGTCCAAAAAGGCCTCTTCAGCTGCAGTTGGCTTCAACAGACTTTTTGTCCACTTCTGCTCCTCTGATTGGGTTAAGACTTAGACCATTGGAAATCTCTTTCCACGCCGGTCGTTTTGACATAAGGTAGGCCCAATTCCGAGGTCTGAGTCCAAAGATATGGCTTTTGGAAGTTCTAATTCACCGAACTTGTGTCTTTGTTTCATTAGCGTCGACTTTTCAGCTTTTGACCGGGCTTTAGAAAGGCTTTGTCTTCTTGAATCATGGCCTTAAATCACGGAACTCCTTAGTAACCGACCTTAGCTCCTTTATCTCGCTAAAGTGGCACATTTCTGCACATAATGGACTTTGAAACCTAAAATGTATAAAAACACGTAATCAGTGTTAACTCTTAATTATTACTCACATAATTGGTCTAAAGGTATGACTGTTATTGGGTTAAAACTACAGTTTTGGGCTCTTATCAAGTATCTTATGAAAAAAACTCATTGCATTTATCCATATATTTCATCCAATCACATTTGGTTCTATGCCTGAAGTCCCATTCCATTATCATAAGCTGACATAGAGTAGTTCTGGCTTCCTTTTCCCATAAACATAAAAGACCATCCGTGGGATTACTTTGTTGGGCCTTCTGTATGCTTTAAAGTTCTTTCCTTGTTGCTTCTGTCTACTTAGTTAAGTCAGAGCAATAAAATTTGGCCCATCCTTTTAGTTTGCTCTACAGTAGCTTCAACTTCTGGGTAAGAATGTACATGGGATTGCCATACACTAATACATTCCAGTAGGTCAGAAACATAGCCAAGAATTCTGGATGAAGAATCCAGAAATTACAGAACCTGAATAGGAGACTAGCAGTAACTTTATGCATAATGGATACAACTATTGGGGAATGATCAGAGGTTCCTGGAAGAAGGAGTTCAGCATAAGAGTAAGAGAATGTAGCACTCCAGTAAATGTTGACCAATAGCTTTCAGATCATATAGTTCAGCTTGAACAAGATAGTCAGAAAAAGGGGCAGTCTCCCTAGGGTGTACAGCCTCCCCCCCCCCCCCCCAATCCTTTCAAAGGAATACATAACATTATTGAAGTCCCCTGCCACACACCACTCACCTTGTATCCTTGTGTGAATATTGCAGATATCACTCCATAATCTCAATCTATCTGCGCTCGAGTTACTAGCATAAACTACTGTAAAGAAAAACGATTTCATTATAGGCAGTAAATCCACTTTACAGTGAATAAGCTGGTCAGTTTCCATAATTTTCGCCAACGAAATTATTCCAGGATCCCATGATATCCAAACTCTCCTACTAGAACTGTTGTCGTAGTTGTTCACAAAAGACCATGCTGGACAATAGAGGTTGCTGATGTATTGGAACTTCTCTATCTTCACCTTAGTTTCCAACATTCCAAAAAGACATAATTTATTCTCAAACCAAAATTTATTCATGTACTATCCTCAAGAGTTGATGCTTCATATAGTATTTGTTCCCCATGATATTGAGGTTCTACTTTAGTTGCTGGGATTTCAGAGTTCACTACCACTTCCCTTCTATGTGTGTAGTCTTCTTCATCAAAATGTAGTAACTCATATCTTCCACCAATCACAACTAGAGTGTCAGCCTCCTCATTTGCAGCCCCCACTATGTTATTAGCATCCTCACTGCATGTATCTAACAGCTCCTAGCAACTGATCCTCAGTAGAATGCTCTCCAAAGAAGCTTTCTACTCATCCAGGAGTGACTAAGCTTATATTACTGATAGCGTAGATGTCACTGTGACTCTGTTGGGCTTGAAGCCTATTGCCTTCCATGTTACAGAAACTTGCCTCTATAACTTCAGCGATCCTAGGCTCCACCTCTCGGTTAGCAATAACAACTGCTAGTGGCCCTATACCATCCCTTTGATTCCCTTGTTCAGTTTCATCTCCATTTCCTTTTTGGCTGTTTACTCTTGTACCATGAAGTGACCTCTCTTCTCTGTTTGCTCTTGGACAATTTGTTTTCCCATGATGCCTTCGTACCCACACCCTACTGACCCCTTCAGCTTCATTGGACTGTCCATTATCCCTTCGTGTCCTCACCCTAGTGGCCCTGATACCACATTGTTGTATAGTGTGCCCAAAGCGGTTACACTTTTCACAAGATTGAGGTTTCCATGGGTATTCAAGTGGTATATCAATTTCTCGATCCCCCACCTTGATTTTTATGACTTCTTTATACTCATGGTTAACTGGGAATTCAATACAAAATCTAGCGAAAGACAACCTTTTCCTCTTCGCAGTAGCATCATCCATAAATTTTGGTATTCCACCTACCAAGCTAGCTAGGTAGGATAAGCCATCAAGTGTCCACATCTCTTTTGGAACCTCCATCGGCTTAACCCATATTGGTATTGTATTCTCCTTGTTCCTATAGTTGTTGACATCTATTGTCCAAGGCTTTATTACGAACACTCTACCCGCAGTAAAAACTGGCCCTTCATCTAAGATCTTTTGTCTATCCTCTACACAGGTAAAGTTCATGTATAACAAATCCTTATCTGTTGTGATATCAAATTCTCCCTTAAGTTTCCATTTCTTTCCCAAGACTTCCTTCACTATCAGAAACGATAGCCGTTTGTCCAAAGAGTATCCCACCAAGTATTCATCCCATTGCTTAATCCCCTGTTCCACAAGATACTCTGGAACTTGGGCCACTCCATCTATGATAATAGGAGAGAATGTAGAGAAGGCTACAGTAGCTTCCTAATCTCCATTTCGAGCAAATAGTGAACTCCACCTAGATCCAGCTCCATTATTTTGGCCAGTAGCTTGTTGTTGATCAGAATTTGTTGCCTGAGAAGGAGGGCTACTTGTAGAAACCATAGGTAACTTTGCTTACCTTTTCAGAACTCACACTGTTAATCAATGGAGGATTTTACCCGTAAAGGCAAGAAAAATGAGGATTGAGAAGATAGGAGTTCTTCTCAATACTAAAATATAACTAAAAGCGGCAAAAAAAGGAGCATAGGATCACTAATGCAACTTAAGTAAAATCACACCCTTTCTCCCATCCTCTGGTCCCCATGGTTATTTCTTTAGATTTTTCAAAAATTGGTTACTACCTCTTTAGTTTAGTATAGTTTAGAATATAATATTTTAAGATTAAGTAATTAGGGTTTATTCTTGTAGCCTCCATTAAATCCATCTTCTTCAATAAAGCTTTAGTTCAATTTCAATTCTTATCTTTACTTTATTATGCTTTCTTTTCTCTCATTAGTATAGAAAATCCAATGACACAAGGCTACTCCCCCATTAGTTTATTCTCTCTCTCTCTCTCTCTCTCTCTCTCTCTCTCTCTCTCTCTCTCTCTCTCTCTCTCTCTTTATTTTTCTTTATTTTAGGTTTAGTTAAATAATTAGGGTTTTATAATTGTAGCCTCCATTAGAACCTTTCAATATAAGCTTTAGTTTATTCAATTCAATTACTTCTTCTTTACATTATGTCCTCCTTTCATTGTTTTAGTTTAATTAATCCAATGACTGAAGGCTAGAACCTCCATTAGAGGGGGTTTATGAAGCCATGTGAGGATGATTGATAGTTAATGTAGTAGTCGTTAGTTTAAGCGTTTCAAGTTCTTCGTTGTGAGTTTCTAGAGATAGAACTCATAATGGTGAACTAGAGTTTAGAGCCACCATCATAAAGATTTGTGTGGGAGCTAAACTCTCATACTAGTTAAGCCATGATCAGATATGACTTGATATTCACTAGGGATCAAGAAAAGCGATTCGATGACTAAATTAATAGTCAATCGAATCGCATGGTGGATTACCCCTCTCTATTACCTTTCTCATATCATTAATTCACTGTTTTAGCATCTTAAATTTACTATTTTTATCATATTACTCTGAACATTAGTTAATAGTAGTCTCTATTACCTTTCTCATATCATTAATTCACTGTTTTAGCATCTTAAATTTACTGTTTTTATCATATTACTCTGAACATTAGTTAATAGTAGTTTATTCTAGATTCGTTTACAAGTACGTGCAAACAAGAGTGGATCGAAAACGATTACTCTCCTCTTTATCACATGATATTGAGAGTATAATATATTAATTGATAGCATGATTTTAGCATGTTTAAAACACTATTTTTACATCTAATTTAATTCTCTTATAAAATGGTGTCGCTTGCCATCTTGCTTGTTTACTTATTGCATGTTTAGATTTAAACTACGAAAAATTGTTTTCACTACTCTCTAATGTTTTTACTGCTCATATTTTTTTTGAAATATTTTTGCTACTGTTTAAGTGCATACGAGTTGATAATCCAACTCCTTGCACCCCCGTGACTTGACCCTAAAAAACTCAACCTTCACTACTTATTTGAGAGCGTGCTCGCGCCCTCATTTTGCTTGTTTGCAGCGCGCCCCGTGCCCAATTTAGCTTATTTTCGAGCGCGCCTGCGCCCTAGTTTAAATAGAATAAATTAATTTCTTTACAGTAACTGCAATATTACGTCATGAGTATAGTACAGTACTCGTATGCCAACTAACTACTCATATTTCATAATTAATTTTTCATACGATACGGTGTCTAGAAAACTTAAAGAATTGGGGTTATCTAAATAAGAAACGTGCACACATGGACAACCTCCCTCAATTCTTAAGTGGCATGGTCATGTAGGAACCGTTATGGTCGCAGTTTACAAACCGTGAAAACCAAGCACAGCGGAATAAAGGTTCTCACGATTTTGTTTAGAAATTCATACCTTTTAGATCAGCTGTGATAACTCTGAGAATCCGAATCAGCAACCTCTTGATCTTCTATTGTATTCCTATCCTTAGAATGGATGTTGTGTGGGCAACGATCTACCACCCTTTCTTTCTCTCTTTTCCTCTCTTTTTCCAATCAAGTGAATAGTGAAATCAGCCAAGCAGAAAAGGTTTCTTTATATAGGCTACAACAGGGACCATGAGGAGAAATTTGGGTTAGGCCTCCTGACGGGCTTGGGCTTCCCATGTTCGCCCAGAACACACGGCCCAAGTCCGTCAACAAATGGCTTATTCCACTAAAGGCCATTGTTGCACTACCGCCCCAATCCCAAATTACGTGTTACGTTTATGGGCTCCATATTATATGCTCGTTGATCTCCCCATGTTTAAGATATTGAATGCCCGTTGATTAAGTCAAGTTACTGACAACTACATTAATCAACTTCTTATGTCCTTGAGTAGTACCACTCAACCTCATTGTCATGTCGGATTAAATCCACTTGTAGGGTTTACATGACAATCCTTATGAGCTCCTCAAGGGGACATCATCAACCCGACTTCCAGCGGGTCATGGATTCCTTCTATAATCAACGGCACACCTTACATACAATGTCATTACCTAATCCATCGAGTTTGTTGATTCACAAATGAATCTCACTCATTGATGATTTAAAGCAATGTACAATACACGTAAGTGCCCGTTATTATATCCGAATTAAGAGAACAAGCATCCATAATAACAGAGGTGTTTGTTCTCTTATATAGTCAGTATAAAGAGAAACAACCTCACTTGGTCCTATTCAATACACATAAAGTGTACTAGCGTAATCCTGTAGTCAAGATAGACTAATACCAGATTATACTACATCTGTACCAATGGTTTGTCTAAATCCATCTAGGTTGTAAACGTTTACTTATAATTTATAAGGTACTGATGATATGATCTTCTGTGTGTCACCACACACCATATTATCTACAACATAAAGTATTAGACGCATGCATATAACTAATAACATATATAATATGCATAACATTTGCCCATATGATTCTCATTCAAAATATAAAGAATTAGAGTTAATACAAAAGTAATGCTTTTAGTATATAACCTTATCAGGTCATTGGTTTGATACAAAAAAAAATTAAAAAAAAAATAATAAATTAATATTACTTAAATTAATAAGCCCACCCACTACCAAAGCCCGTTTCACATGTTTGACATCTAGGCCCAACATGAAGCCCATAGTAATTAGCTTGAACCTTACTCTTAAACACTAGCTAGCACTAATTAGGTTAAACTTTTTACAGGACTTCACAATTTACCTCGTGTACCCAGACCAGTACTCGTAAAATTGTTCAAGTAACATTGGACATACTTCAAGGCTGTTGAAGGCGCTATTTATACGCGTAGCAAGGACGCTCCAGGTAACACCTCTTTACATCCTCACATCTACTGTAAGAGGATTCTATTTCTAGTAATAATCAGGCTAATTTTCGCATGGTCATTAGGAATTGCCTATTAGACTTAAAACTTGCATGAGATTAAGATCTAGTACGCATAACCTACCTTATTAGTTTAGCATACATGCAAAAATAATCGCCTATCTAGAAATTCACACATCACCACACACATACTACCTACACCCACCCCAACTACATTTGTAGTGATGGGTGAAGAAATAGCAGAGAGACTCCTCTCTAATTTTTATAAGGCTTTAAATGATGGACCTGAGTCCTGCATCATTCTTGTAGACACTACAAGAGATTTTAGAATCCCCCCTAATATTTTTAATCTGCTACCAGTTTTCCATGGTTTCGACCATGAGAAGCCTTATCAACACTTATGTAGGATACAACAAGTTCTTACTACATTTCATCATCCTAACGTAAGACCTGAACAAATAAAGCTCAGGGTGTTTCCTTTCACCGTAGCTAACAAAGCGGCTGCTTGGCTAACAGCACAAAAGCCAAACTCTGTCGACACATGGGAAAAACTAGTTGAATTATTTATGGAACAATTCTAACTACCACAGAAAACTGACAAAATGCTTCAAAATATTCACTTCTTTCGCCAAAAGCCTCATGAATCTTTTTCTGGGGCTTGGATTCGTTTGACTGATCTTATAGTAGAGTGTCCCCATCATAATCTTGGTAAAGACACACTAGTTTGTGCCTGTTTTAGAGGCCTATCCGAACACCATAAGGAGACTTTAGACATCATAAATGGAGGTAATTTCTTAAGTAAATGAGCCATAGATGCATATAACTTCTTAGATAATCAATCCAAGAAAAGTAACAACTGGGGAGGTAACGATTACTCCCGCTCCACCCATTCTTCGTCAATAGCTAAGGCAGCCAGTATATTTGAGGTAAAACAAGATCCTGAACTTAGAACTTTAATTGAAACCCTCACTCAAAAGGTCGACGCCCTCTCTGTGCAAAAACAAGTAGCGAAACCCACTCCAGTCATGAATATCAACTCTCCTCGTTGTAATTTTAGTTTTAGTCCTGAGCATTCTAACTTCTATTGTCCTCTTGTCCATGAACAACCACCACTACAACCAGACAATGTCTGCGCTTTTAATAACAACCTTAACACACAATGGAGGAAAAACACTATTTATAACCAACTATAACAACCTACCATACACCTCCAGGTTTTAATAATCAAAATGTTAGGCCATTACAGACTTCCACCAATTTAACCAACATCTAGGACAATGAGATATAGGTCACCAGCACCGAAGTTTAGTGCCAATGACCCAGAACTATCAACAAAAAGACATGAACACTCAACAAGCCTTAGTTCCAGTCACTCCACCAGTTAAACCATCTACAGAGGAAGTAGTAGTAACTTTGCTGCAACATCAAAATCAAATTATGCAATAAAACTCCAACTTGATGAAGGAACAAAATGAACAAAACTCCAGATTTATGGAAGATCAGCATGATCAAAACTCTAACATGCTACAGCAAATGATGCAAATGATGCAGTCTTTGTGCCAAAAGGTTATTGACATGTCTCCTACCCAAAATAATAACCAAACATGTGTGTTTCCAAGTCAAGCAGTGCCTAATCCTAAGTATACAAACACTGCCTTCAAAGAAAACAGTATTCAATGTAATGGTAACATAACCCTAGGGGAATTACGGCATCATAAGCCAAGTTCAAGAACTTCAAGTAATCCTATATGATGTTATTGATGAAGGAATGAGTATATATGAGTGAGTCATTCCAAGTGGTTGTTGTGGTGGAGAAGTTACCACCATCTTGGAAGGATTTTAATAACTATCTCTAGCATAAATGCAAAGAGATGAACCTTGGAGAACTTATTGTTCATCTAAGGATAGAGGAAGATAACCAATTATCTGAGAAGAAAGGCAAAGATCCCATGGTGGTGAAAACCAATGTTGTGGAAGGCACAAGTGCTAAAGAAAAGCGGAAGCACCAACACTTATCAAAGTGAAAGGAGTGTGTCTAACAAGTTCAAAGTCAAGTGCTTCAACTGTGGCAAAGTTGGACATAAGGCAAGTGAATGTCGCAAGCCAAAGAATTGAAGTATAATAAGCAAAAAAACTGAAGCAAATGTGACAATGGAGAAGCTTTCTGACAATGTTAATAACATGAACTTATCTACTGTAGTTTCTGAATGTCTCTTGGTTGGAAATGAAAAGGAATAATGGGTGGATATTGGTGCTACTCGCCACATATGCTCCAACAAGTCGATGCTCACCACTTACATGCTATGAAAATTAAATGAAGAACAACTCTTTATGGGAAACTCTTCTACATCCAAGGTTGAAGGCAAATGAAAGGTGGTAACGAGGTTGACTTATAGGAAGGAACTAACTCTGAATGATGTACTCTATGTGTCTAATATTTGTAGGAACCATTATTCATAATGCAAATATTTCTACAAACCGCGAGAACCCACGCGCAGCGGAATCAATGGGGTTTTCACGATTTTGGATTAAAGAACATGCCATTTAGATCCGATTTAGATAACTCTGAGAATCCAAGCTTTATGAATCCGAACCAATAATCAACCCCTTGATCTTCTGTTGTATTCCTTTAAAACAGATTGGACGTTGTGTGGGCAACGATCTACCAATCCCCTTCTTTCTCACAAAGCTAGATCCAATTTTGGATCTATCTTTCCTTGCCTCTTTTTCTATTTCAGTGAATAGTGAATTTCTGCCAAGAGAAAGAGTATTCTATTTATAGGCTACAACAGGGACCATGAGGAGAAATTAGGGTTGGGCCTCCTGACGGGCTTGGGCTTCCCATGTTTGCCCAGAACATACGGCCCAAGTCTGTTAACAAATGGCTTATTCCACTAAAGGCCATTGTTATACTACCACCCTAATCCCAAATTACGTGTCAGCGTTTATGGGCTCCATATTATATACTCGTTGATCTCCCCGTGTTTAAGATATCGAATGTCCGTTGATTAAGTCAAGTTACTGACAACTACATTAATCAACTTCTTATGTCCTTGAGTAGTACAACTCAACCTCATTGTCATGTCAGAATAAATCCACCTGTAGGGTTTACATGACTATCTTTTTGAGCTCCTTAAGGGGACATGATAAGAGCCCAAAACTGTAGTTTTAACCCCTTAATAATCATACTGTTAGACCAATTATGTGAATAATAAGTAAGATTTAATACTGATTACGTGTTTTAATGCATTTCAGGCTTCAAAGTCCATTATGTGCAGAAATGTGCCACTTTAGCGAGATAAAGGAACAAAAGTCAGCAGAACTTCCGAATGACATATCTTTGGACTCAGACCTCGGAATTGGGCCTACCTTATGTCAAAACGACCGGATCGAAAAGAGCTTTGCAATGGTCCAAGCCTTGACCCAATCAGAGGAGCAGAAGTGGACGAAAAGTCTGTTGAAGCCGAATCTAGCTGAATAGGCCTTTTTGGACTGAAAGAATTGGGTTTTGGGCCTGATTCTCTGGCCCAAAACATGGCTCCAAGCCCATGCACGATTTTTGGATCTGGATGTATAAAAACAAAAGCTTAGCTCTTTGTTAATGGTAGATTTTTAGGTTAGAAAATAAAGTTAGCTTAGAATAGAAAGTAGCCATTAGAATAGCTTCTAGATCTAGATTGACTTGTTTTGATTAAGTTTAGTTCCATTTAAATTATTGTATTAGATTAAACCTTTGAATCTTGCTCTTCAATTTGATTAAATCAATAAAGTAGTATTCTTTATCAATTTCGATTTTTGTCATTTCCAATTCTAGATCTAATTTCAATTCTTGTGTTTATTTCATTTTAGTCATTAAATTAGATTTCATTATTGTTTAATTAAGTAAATTTCAATGCTTTATATTATGTTTAGTTTTAATCTAAATGGAAATGATTAGTAATGATTCAAGGCTAAACCTCCATTTGAGGGGTTGATGAAGCCTTGATGAAAACTTAGTGGTTAGTATAGAATTGGTTGTAGAATCTATTCCACTCTAGAAGGTCGTGTTTAAGCCATGAGAATGGGTGGACGACCTCACATGCTAGTTAGTATCCGGTAGGAATGCCATGAACACTAGGGATTAGAACTTCGAAATTCTCCAGAAGTAGAACGCGTGAGAATTGAGATACAACATTCTACGCTAGGTCGTTAAGTTGGATTCGAGGTGGATTCAATTCCCCTATAATTTCTTTATCTAGATTCAAACAATCGTATTTCCATAGCATTCGGTAGTTTAAATTCAAATAATCAATTTCATATTGCATCGTAGTATAATTCCCCTTCGTAAAGCTCTCATTGACTTAAGACTGATTTCTTAGACTTAGAAAACAATCCATGCTAGGGAACTAGGAGTGGAACGAACTTCCTACTCCACTTAGTGCAATTCGCATCGAGAGTAGAAGCTTTGATAATAGAGACTTGTAAGATCAGTTTTAGTTTACTTACGGATTGAATTCATCGTTCATTTCGTAGGTACACTATTCACATTTATATTTATCAAATGGCGTCGCCGCTGCCATCTTAGTTGCACTTTAGCATTGTTTCTTTGTAGAAGTAGTCATTTTTAAGTCCCATTAAACCCACCCACCCTTGGTTGTTTCATACTGTGGTTGCCCATTTCAGCTTTGACAAATTCCGCGAGAAAATACCGAGGCGCCAGCGCCAGGAGGAGAGCGACCAGCTAAGTTACTTGGAATTTCGTTCTACCATCGAAGCTACGCATACCAACCAAAAGCGACCACCAGCTCAAACATCTGTAATTCGAATTTACACCGAATCGAGACCAATTCCCCATGTGGAGCGACCAGCGCTAAAAACACTTGTAATTTGAAAATTACTCGAGCGACCACGCGCCTATCTGAGCGGCGTGCCACTCAGTATTATATTTTTTCGGATTTCGGCGGTTTTGATTCAAACTTTGATCTTTCATATTTTTTCAGTGTTCTAACCTGCTCTATACACCTTGAACAAAGCGTAAACAAGACGCTATTCATAAGCGAAGCAAGGACCTTGTCGGTATTCCTTTCTTCCACACCTCGCATCTCCTCGTTAGAGGTTTATACTAGTATATCGAGAATTGTTTGGAGTGTTGCATGTTTAGTTAAGCTCGACTTAGTCTTGCATGAGATTAAGGTCCGGTCGAACAAAACACCTAACGTAAATACACAACAACAAAGAACAAACAAGTCTATCTAGTATACCACACACTACACCTCTAGCTACTATTTCACACACACCACCGATATAATGGGGAAGAAAAGAGACTCCTCTCTCTCGGACTTCTACAAAGCCTTGGCGATAGCCCCAAATCTTGCATCGTTCTAGCAGACCCAAATGGGGATTTCAGAATCCCGCAAATATTTTTAATTTGTTACCCGCTTTTCATGGTTTAGACCATGAAAAACCTTATCGGCTTATCGTGGGATTGAACAAGTCCTAACAACATTCCACCATCCTACGGTTGGTGCGGAACAAATGAAATTAAGGGTATTCCCTTTCACCTTAGCCGATAAGGCGGCGTCTTGGTTAACCGCCTAAAGCGCCTAATTACGTGGACTCATGGGCTAAACTTGTTCAAATTTGTTTATGGAACATTTTTACCCACCCCTAAAGACAGATGAGATGCTTTCCAAGATTCATTTCTTTTCGACAAAATCCTCATGAATCATTTTCGAGGCTTGGAATCGTTTCACCGATCTCCTTATAGAGTGTCCACATCATAACTTAGCGAAAAGACACGTTAGTTAGTTCGCGCCTTTTCAAAGGACTTCTACACCACCATAAAGAAGTCCTTGACATAATGAATGGGGTAGTTTCTTAAGCAAAGGAGCCTCGAGGCTTATAAATTTTAGAAGACCAAACTAAACGGAATAATAATTGGGGGTAGTGATGATATCCCCGCCCGCCATCACTTCTACTAATACAGTTAAGGCCGCGGCATGTTTGAAATTAAACACGATTCCAAGCTTAAAACTCTAATCAATCACTCACTAAAAAGGTAGAGGCCATTTCATACAACAAAAGCCTATTCCCCGCATGAATGTAAATTCAAACCCATGTAGTTTCTGTTGAGTCCCGAAGCATCCTAACTCCCATCGTCCCTATAGCCTATGAACGGGCTTGTTCCATTAATAGTGAACCTAACGCCCCTTGGAGACAAAATCCCAACTCGGTTGGAGAAATAACCAACAAGTCACACCTCAAGGGTACAATAATCAATATGTTAGGCCCCACGCGGCTTTTAACCAAGCTCCACCACGACAAGGACGGGTCGGGGTAATTTTAATAATTATAACAACCAAGTGCAACCTCGACAAGGTCAAGCACAAGGTCAAGGTAATTATAATAATTATAATGCTAATAGAGGTATCGTTCGGATCAATAATAATTATCAAAATCCACCCATAAATAATTCACGTGAAATAGTTCCATCACACCACCCATGACTACTACACCCACACAACCGGATCGCCTTTGACACCTTCATACAAGTGAGCCAAAACTTTTCCAAACCATGGCTCAATCTAACCAACAGCTTTCTACAATCCGTTAATAATTTAACCCAACAAATTGGCTCAAGATAAAGCCCAAACCAAAGGTGTGTTGCCGTGTCACGCAATACCTAATCCTAAAACAACAAACACAAACTTTGAGGTAACCCGATAATACTAGTAATGAATATGAAAATGTAGGTGAGATAAATGCCATCACCACTCTCCGTTAAGCCGGTGGTTGATAACAAGGTAACTATGCCTATAGTTACCCACCAAGAGTAACCCTACACCTACTATTTTACTAGATACCGAAATAGAAACTAAAGGGCCTACCACCGTAGAGGTACCCGGTTACAACACAACCTAAGAAACGAAAAGCCACGGTTAAACATCCGGTGATACCATTACTAAATATAGATGAGAAACCACCATTTCCATAAAAATTAGCCATGTTAACTAGGGATACAAATTACGAGGGAGATTAGGGACGTTTTCAAGAATCTAACCATAAACCTTCCCTTCCTCGAAGCTATTAAAAGCTACCACATCATGCTAAGTTTCTTAAGGAATTGTGTACTACTAGGCGTAAGACAAATATACCAAAAGACGCTTTTTTAACGGAACAATTCCCAACCTTATCTCGAACATAATGGAATTGTTAAGTACAAGGACCCAGGTCGCCCTCCTCAGATAATGCACCTTAGAAGATTCCTATCTGACGACAAGTTATTAGACACGGGAGCTAGTGTTAACTTACTCCCATTTTATTTGTATAGACAAATAGGTCTAGACAAGATGCAACCCACTAAAATGACGTTGCAATTAGGATCGGTCTATTAAGTATCCTAAGGGTGTAGTCGAAAATGTCTTTGGTAAAAGTTCAGATTTCTACTATCCGGCTGATTTTGTAGTCCTCGATCTGAAAGTCACTAACGACTCTGTCCCGATCATTTTAGATGCGCCCTTTCCTCGCAACCGCCAATGCGCTCATTAATTGCCGTGATGGTTCAATGTCCATGTCTTTTGGCCATCTTGTCATTGAAGTCAATGTTTTTAAAATAAGGACACAGCCATTACCCGATTCGCCTATGGATGGAGAGGTTAGCATGATCGAAAGCGTTGCTTTCGAGATTATTTCAACAACACGCGTCCCGATAATCATATGCCCAAAATTCTTTCCTTTGGAAAGTCGGACTCAACATTTCATTCCTACACTAGTCGATACACATATTATTGATGAGGGCCGGGATAGATGACTTTCTCAAAGATGTAGAGGACTACCATAGTAATGTGGATATGACCAATCTAGATGAGGAATTCGATGAGTTTCTTCGGTAGGTGACAATTCACCCTATCAAGAACTAACTTGCACAACATCCACCTCGACTCCCCTCCTTCCACCCTTTCAAAGGAATCTCGAGTTTTGCACTTTCGATCCTTTTTGTTCTCCCCGTGCTTCATAATTTTTTAAATCCTCCGGCAAAACAGATACTTGAGAAGGACAAACTATTTGACACCTTCATTTTCAGAATTGAGGCGGTCCCTACACACAATGAATGAGTTCGGTGCTAAAACCACATCCTCATTGGTTATTAATGCCGCTGTCTTTCTACAACTTATCCATATCCACCATATTCTCCACAACCATTCACCTTTCCACACTTATTTAATAGAACACCCACTCATTCAAAAATGAAAAACAAGGTGCATGATAGGTTACACAATAGGGTTATCCGACTTCGTTTGGATTCCACTAGGCTGCGTCGTATGAAATCTTGGTGCTTGATTGTGTTTGGATATGTTTTCTGTGATATTTATTTATGGAATGATCCACAACTGTTTCGGTTGTTGATATATGATCAACTGCATATTCATACATATGTTTTAGATGAAGTCTCGAGTATCGACTATAAATCGACTCAATTTCGTGTTTGGTGCACTTCCTTTCACTTTAATATATTGGTGAGTGCACCATTAAGGTAACCGGCCCTCCCTATGGAGTGTGTGGCTGTAAGTACCGGATCCTAAGTCCACGGTTCACATAGTTCACGTTTTCCACTCTTGCATGTTTTTCTCGGATTTTTGAGTCATGTTTCTCTATGGTGTGAATTATGTCTTTATTGCTTATTGTTTTTCCTTCTAAAAATAAAATAAAAATAAAAAAATAAAAAAAAATAAAAATAAACATAGTAATCTAGGAAGTCTCGAATCGACTTTAAAAGACCATCGCTAAAACAAATTTTCTAAGCTTCGTTGTAAAAATTTGTTTGGGGGTGGGGTGTTAAATTTTCGCATACTAAAATGTTTTATGTCCCATTAGAGTTGATTAGGCCGTTTTATTGTATTACGATTCGGATTGACATAATCTATTAATTTAGAGTTCATTCGTTCGCATAACTTACGTCATGCACGCACTTCGAGGCATTTTCCACTATCTCATATGTCATCTGAAGACAGAATAGAGTGTTTTATGGATCATTGGATAGGAAATTCTCTCCTGATCATTTCCATATCTCATTCGCAAAAATCGGACCGGTAACGAAGCGGCAATTTTGATTTCAAGTTCGCAAAAAAATCGAAAAAAAAAAAAAAAAAAAAAAAAAAAAAAAAAAAAAATTTTGATTTTGGGCTTGGGCCCAACCAAGCCGACACGGTAGCCACTCGGCTTTACCTCCACGTATAGTTCATCGTTTCTTCTCCATTCCGCCATTAACAAAGCTTCAAAACCCTAACAAAATAAAAATTAAAAAGAAAACCAAAATAACTCACGCCAACCATCAAACATCCAATTCAAATCTCCTCTAAAACAAAACCACACCACCTCCACCAATTTAACCCAACAAAAAACCACCGAAAAAATCAAAATTTGGTCTTTGCCACTACATCGCCACCACCATCGTTTTTATCGGTAAGGTCTTTCCTCATTACTCCTACACCTTCTACAAACCCCAAACTGTATTCAAACTTCAAATGGCTCAACAACCGAATTTTACCGAGCAAGTTTTCATTGCCGACCACTTCGCTACCGCTTTACGGTGACGAAAATGGCTAGTAGAGACTGGAGTAGTTTGTGGTACTCGACCCAAGCCTTCTACCACGAAGACTTGGTCCGATGGTTCTACAACACCAGGGAGTTGGAGGGGAGTAGGATTTTTGTGTTGGTAAGGAAGAAGAGGAAGGAGTTGACTACTGGACTGTTGGCTGAGATTCTAGGCATTCCGCCTAGAATCCATCTGGATGCCACTTTACAGGAGCCCCAGTTTGACGGGGTAGAGCCTTTGATGGGCGTGGATCGTCATCAATGGGGAGCTACAATACAAACTCCCATCAGTTTCGCCAGGACATCCCCGGGACCAACCAGCTGGCTAAAGCTCAGTGGATTGGTCGGAATGTCCTAGGGAAGGACAAGGTCAGTGACATCGGTCTAACCTGCCTCCACATCTTATGGGTACTCCAGGAGTAGAAGTACAATTTTTGTATCTTGGAGTTTTTGCTGAGCATGATTAGGGGGGTCGGAAAGTCTTTGGCACCTCTTCCTGTGTTAATTACCAAGATCATGCTGAAGATGAAAGCAACTCCGGCGTCTGATAGGATTTACATTACCCTGCACCGTAACCCGCGTATCTATAGGGAGTGTGTCCAACAACGCTGGATATTGCCCGCGGATAGGGAACAGGATGAGGTAGAGGAGGAGGATGAGGATGATTCGGAGGAGGATGAGGAGGACGTGACTTGCTTTGATACGGATGCCTTCCAGAGGTGTTGGTCGATACGTAACGCATGGCTGCGGCTTCATAGGGGCATCGTTCACTAAACACTATCTGTCTCAGGACTCCGGACGACAGCGACTATTCATCACAACTTCGAGATCCGCACCCAGAGAGAGGATGAGAGATGGGAACAGGCGAGGGCTGAGATGGAAGCCCAGTGCCAGTTTAGAGTGGATATGCTTGCACGCTTCCCACCTCATACAGACTCTGCTTCTGAGGACTCAGCTACGAGGCATGAGCGTCGTCGACGAAGGGACGACTGCTGCTGGACCTTCGGGAGCCCGTGAGCCACCACTAGAGAGAGAGTGCCCTCCACCACCGGCGGCGGGTGTTTAGAGAGTCCGAGGATTGATAGTGGTTGTTGTTTTATTTATTTTGTTGTTTTTATTGTAATGTAACTTTTATTTTTTCGTAATTTGAATTTTGTAGTGAAAGGTACTCGAATGAAAATTTTAATATAAGGGGTTATTTTCAGTATGTGTGGTTGTTTCATATTGATCCCACCTTCCCAACTTGTTTGGGGGTGGTTTTATCAATTCAAGCTTTATTTTTATATATAACCCTAGTGTTAGAATTTATTGCGGAGTAAGGTGAAATGATGGCCGTTTAGGCATATCTATGATTGAGAATCATTGTAGGATGAAATCTAGATTAAATAGGTACATTCAATCATAAAATCAACCTACAAGATACTGGGTTTGAATTAGAATCAAGAAAATGAGTTGTTTCCGTTTTCGGGTTTGGAAATTTTAGGATTTTCGGAAACTGCCGTAAACACTTTTTGGCAACTTCCCGATCCGTTTTACCAACTTAAAACCTATATAAACTTCATACATTCTACACTCACAACTCACACTACATCTAACTTCCATCACGCACCCTTCACACCCGCTGATACCCATCGTTTACGTATCCATTTTCGCCAAATCTGCCTTTCGGGCTGCCTCCAGCTGAGGAGGAGCCGCTCGCTTACACTTCCGACAAAAATTTTGCTCGAGGCCCCAAGCTCAAGTCAAGCGACTTCGCTCAAACACCGGAATTCCAAAATACAAAGAGCGCGACTCAGCGCCCTAGTTAATGGCCTTTCAGCGCCGACTTCCTTGGACCAGAAAAATTCCGGTTTTCCATGAGTTGTGCCCGGTTGTTTTGCAGTTGTTCAGAGCGTAGTTTTGAGATGACATCTCCTATAATAATACCGAACAGTCTTTCGAAGATTTGTTCCAAAGCACTACTTACGGTGCTTGGTTTCATGAGGTGATCACCTACGTTGGTGGGAACCTCTTATGGTAAGACCGGGTGAACTTTATTCTCCAAAGACTTGCATCTTATTTTTATAATAACTGCATTTTCTTTGAGAGACCGGATGGAGAACAAGTGTTCTCCATCAACATTGACGATGAACCAATGGAAATTACTAGGTTCTTGCTAGCATTTGTTCTTGGACTTGCTATGCCCGCTGAGATACAAGACCCATGGTGCTATTGGGTCGATAATATGCATGTCTACACTTATGAGTTTTTGCACGAGGCTTATGGGGCAGGCATTTTCCGTATTGAGGACCAAGGGGACTATAACGTCGCCCTTGGTAGCCTGTCCATGAACATAGGAACTGTTATGTTTTGGATTATGCTAAACATTTTAGGGGAATGGCGTTTTTCTTCTGTGAATGACGCCACTTGTAGCGTTTTCCTTGCTTTAGCCACGGGACGCCGGTTCTATGACCTTCCCAGAACTTTGGTGTCTAGTTTAGCACGAGCCCATACCATGAGGCATAAGTACCTTCTTATGCCTGTTCTAATTTCAATGTGATATGCTATGTTTCTTTCCTGTTTTTTGTACCGTTTCACAGATTGGATTATGGTAGACACGGTTGCGACCCACCAATAGTATTATTCGATCTTTCCGTGCAATGACTTGGCAAGGGTGGCGGATACAACCTCACCAGGTTGCACCCTACACCCCATCGACGAAAGTGGCACTTAATAGGTTAGCAACCATAGATGATAAATGGCGTGAAGCCCGGCAAATTATCATAGCATGGCGGATCGCTGAAGGAGCCTCACTTCTTTATAGAAGTAGAGGATGACGAAGATGACGAATAATAACAGCGAGTGGAGGTAAGTTTTAGTTTCTTGAAGTGTGCGCTTATTTCCCAAGCAATTTAATTACATTAACCCCATAATGGGTGGAACTCTTATAGAGTTCGCGTCGGTTTTATTTCCTATATTAGTATGCGTTCTAACCTTGTTTTGCGATGTTTTACGAATTTCACGCTGCGTTTCAATGGTATTTTTCCTACCCTCTTTATTTAAATGCTTTGAGGACAAAGCATGCTTCTTGTTTGGGGGGCATAGAAACACGTGTAATTAAGACATCTGTTAGGATATAAATATGTATAATATGCATTTGTTTTCTAGTTAAAATTTCAAAAATTCAAAAAAATATAAATAAATAAGTTATGCTATACACTTAGGAATATTGGTATTGTTTCTTTCTCCATGCTCTTAACAATCTAGAAGTCTCAATGTAGTCATTTTGCATCGGAATAATTGTTAGAAACTTAGGTTAATATATAGGTAATAATCTTTACATCTATCTATAAATATATTACATGAGTATCTGTGATTGTTAGCGATAAGTTTAAAATCTAGGCTAGAGTACTTATTCTACAAATCCTGTGAGAATATAGCCTAAAGCCTTATATGAGCCGAAACATTTGAGAAATGACACAAGGGAGAAGTAAAATCCGATAGAGAAATCACACGTCCACTTGCTTGATCACTAAACCATATCCTAAGCGAGAATTTAGGCCCTTTTTGGATCGATATAGCTAAAAATTCTGACCTAAGTATATTTTTTTCGCTAGTAAGCCCCATCGAGCCTTTCATTAGCCCTTCCATAAACCACAATTCCTTTACCCTGTTACAAAACAAACAAAATAAAAAAAAAAATCAACCTACCCAATTTAGAATAAGTCCGAGAATAGAATGATGAAGAAAGAAGAAGAGAAAACCTGTGTAAACAAAATTAGTTAGTTGCTTGAAAAATAAAGAAAAGAAGTTTCCATCCAAAGAAAAGAAAAATAAAAATAGAAATAAAATAAAACAACAAAATAGAATAAAAGGGAGTCAAAAGCCAAAGAAAAGAAAAAGAAAAATATGGCTAAGGATGGAAACAAAGTGTAGAAGCAAAAAGTAAATAACAAGGTTTTCTCTAGTTACGTAATATGAAGACTCTATTATCTCAGACTTGTCCTTTGAATATCCATTTCCTTCCTTCTTAAACCATCTCCTAATCCCCGTAACACCTAATAAAGACCTCTAGCTCAATTAGGAATAGGTTAGTGTGATAGTAAGTGGCGGATGTGTTTGATCGACTCCGAACTTCACATTATTGTCATTGAGATTGTAAGGTAAAGTGTGCCCACTATACACTGGAGTAGCGAAACTTGAGTGGAAAAATCAGAGTGTTGTTTCTTGACTATTATTGTGAGAACCTACTTAAGGACGCTATTCCGAGTTCTCAGAAACAAACCTGCTAAACATTTTATAGTACTACTCATTGTGTATATGTTTATGGTAGATGATAGATTATTATGCATATATTAACTTAGGTTTCTGACTTGGTTATTCTTATTCAATTGCTAGAGAGATGTATAGATAGTTGATCATGAATAAGGAAACAATAGTTTTATTTTCTTAGTCGTTGTAGTATAGATGAAGTTTGTGAGTACCTTCATCGAAAACTCTCACGAGGGCTATAACTCGTCCACTAGGGAATTCCTAGTGGTTTAAGGTCTTGTTGCATATGATCAATGCAATCGCACCCAATAAACGAGAGTAGTTAGAACTCCATTTTTGGTCACTTATTCTAATTTCTCATCTTTGCTTGAGGACAAGCAAAATCTTTGTTTAAGGGGTGGTTTGATAAGAGCCCAAAACTGTAGTTTTAACCCCTTAATAATCATACTTTGTTAGACCAATTATGTGAATAATAAGTAAGAGTTAATACTGATTACGTGTTTTTATGCATTTCAGGGCTTCAAAGTCCATTATGTGCGTAAATGTGCCACTTTAGCGAGATAAAGGAGCAAAAGTCGTGAGAACTTCCGAATGCCATATCTTTGGACTCAGACCTCGGAATTGGGCCTACCTTATGTCAAAACGACCGGCTCGAAAAGAGCTTTGCAATGGTCCAAGCCTTGACCCAATAAGAGGAGAAGAAGTGGACGAAAAGTCTGTTGAAGCCGAATCTAGCTGAAGAGGCCTTTTTGGGCTGAAAGAATTAGGTTTTGGGCCTGATTCTCTGGCCCAAAACATGGCTCCAAGCCCATGCACGATTTTGGGATCTGGATGTATAAAAACAAAAGCTTAGCTCTTTGTTAATGGTAGATTTTTAGGTTAGAAAATAAAGTTAGCTTAGAATAGAAAGTAGCCATTAGAATAGCTTCTAGATCTAGATTGACTTGTTTTGATTAAGTTTAGTTCCATTTAAATTATTGTATTAGATTAAACCTTTGAATCTTGCTCTTCAATTTGATTAAATCAATAAAGTAGTATTCTTTATCAATTTCGATTTTTGTCATTTCCAATTCTAGATCTAATTTCAATTCTTGTGTTTATTTCATTTTAGTCATTAAATTAGATTTCATTATTGTTTAATTAAGTAAATTTCAATGCTTTATATTATGTTTAGTTTTAATCTAAATGGAAATGATTGCATAATGATTCAAGGCTAAACCTCCATTTGAGGGGGTTGATGAAGCCTTGATGAAAACTTAGTGGTTAGTATAGAATTGGTTGTAGAATCTATTCCACTCTAGAAGGTCGTGTTTCGCCATGAGAATGGGTGGACGACCTCACATGCTAGTTAGTATCCGGTAGGAATGCCATGAACACTAGGGATTAGAACTCAAAATTCTCGCCGTAAGAACGTGAGAATTGAGATACAACATTCTACGCTAGGTCGTTAAGTTAGATTCGAGGTGGATTCAATTCCCCTCTAATTTCTTTATCTAGATTCAAACAATCGTATTTCCATAGCATTCGTAGTTTAAATTCAAATAATCAATTTCATATTGCATCGTAGTATAATTCCCCTTCGTAAAGCTCTCATTGACTTAAGACTGATTTCTTAGACTTAGAAAACAATCCATGCTAGGGAACTAGGAGTGGAACGAACTTCCTACTCCACTTAGTGCAATTCGCATCGAGAGTAGAAGCTTTGATAATAGAGACTTGTAAGATCAGTTTTAGTTTACTTACGGATTGAATTCATCGTTCATTTCGTAGGTACACTATTCACATTTATATTTATCAAGACATCATCAACCCGACTTCCTGCGGGTCACGGATTCCTTCTATAATCAATAGCACACCTTACATACAATGTCATTACCCAATCCATCGAGTTTGTTGATTCACAAATGAATCTCACTCATTGATGATTTAAAGCAATGTACAATGCACGTAAGTGCCCGTTATTATATCCGGATTAAGAGGACAAGCATCCATAATAACAGAGGCGTTTGTTCTCTTATATAGTCAGTATAAAGAGAAACAACCTCACTTGGTATTGTTCAATACACACAAAGTGTACTAGTGTAATCCTATAGTCAAGATAGACTAATACCATATTATACTACAACCGTACCAATGGTTTGTCCAAATCCATCTAGGTTGTGAACGATTACTTATACTTTATAAGGTACTGATGATATAATCTTCTATGTGTGCACACCATATCATCTACAACATAAAATATTAGACACATGCATATAACTAATAACATATATAATATGCACAACATTTGCCCATATGATTCTCATTCAAAATATAAAGAATTAGAGTTCATACAAAAATAATGCTTTTAATATATAACCCAATCAATATTCTCAAGAACTTAGTTTCTGGGTCCCTGCTAACAAGCAAGAATGACTTTAAGTTAGTTTTTGTTTTTTATAAGTTTGTACTTACTAATAATGATATATTTGTGGACAAGGGCTATCTAAGTGATGAGCTCTTTAGTATTGCGCCAAAGAGCACTAATAAAGTTGGACTATATACCAAAGTTAATTCTGATATTTGCGTAGATTAATTAACTTGGACTATATACCAAAGATAAAGATAGACCCACACCATAAATGTGAAATGTGTGTAGAATCAAAGTTGACCAGATCATCCTTTCGTTCCATTAAAAGAAGTACTGAACCTTTAGACTTAATACACACAGATATATGTGATCTTAAGTTCGTGTAAACTAGAGGTGGTAAAAAGTATTTCATTACTTTTATTAATGATTGCACTAGATATTGTTATGTTTACTTATTGAGAAGTAAAGATGAGGCAATTAAAGTGTTCAAACACTATAAAAAAGAAGTTGAAAATCAACTAAGCAAAAAGATTAAGGCTATAAGGAGTGATAAATGGGGTGAATATGAATCACCTTTTGAAGGTTTCTGTTATGAATATGGAATCATTCATCAAACTAGAGCTCCTTATTCACCTTAATCAAACGGTATTGCTGAGTGCAGAACCTGAACTCTAAAAGATCGAGATGATGAATATTATGTTATTAAGTTCTGGTTTACCCTAGAATTTGTGGGGGTAATCTTTGCTCTCCGCCAATTACATTCTCAATAAGATTTCTAACAAGAAGACACTTAAAGTACCATAAGAATTGTGGAAAGGTCATAAGACTTCCTACGAATTCTTGAAAGTGTGGGGGGTGGGGGTGTCTTACTAAAGTGGAAGTCTCAAAACCTAAGAAGGTTAGATAGGACCCAAAACTATTGATTGTGTATTCAATGGATATGCAAATAATAGTAGTGTATATCATTTTCTGGTTCATAAATCAGATATTCAAGATATATATGTTGATAAACGTAAAAATAATAGTTTTACTAATGAATAAAGCGATGAAACTCTAAACGTAAGTAAAACTAAACGATAATTTACGTGCCTAATTTATCAAAGATTTCTACTCTCAATCATATTGAGATATAGTGGAGTAGATGATTCGTTCCACTCCTAGTTCTTTCACAAAGTAATGTTCTCTACGTATAAATAATCTTAACTAAAGTCTAGTGAGAGATTTACGAATTAGACTACGATGCAACTACCCACAAGATGCAACTAATCAACTAAATAAATAGCTATGGAAATACTACGTCGATTCTATGATAAGGAATTAGGGGCGGATTGATTCCACCTTAACTCAACTTAACTTACTAACGACGAATCGTCGTAATCCGAATTGAACTGCTACGCAGAACAATTGGTTCTTCGTAATCCCTAATTACACATGGCATTTCTACCAATTCATAACTAGCATGTGAACGATTAAACCCATTCTCATGGTGAACTAATCGTTTTTAGAGTGGAATAGAAATTACGACTATCCTACGCTAACACAAATCAAGCTTTCAAGAAGGCTTCTCAACCCCCCCCCCTAATAGAGGTTTAACCGAGAATCATTACGCAATCATTTCCGATTAAATTAAAACTAAACATACTATAAACAATTGAAATTTACTAATCTAAATTAAACAATAATTAAAATCTAATTAATAATTAAGAAATGATATCAACAAGAATTTAAACCAGGTCTATAAATGTAATGACAGAAAACGAATTGAATAATAATAAACTATTTTATTAATCTAATCAAATGAATAACAATATTTTAAAGGTTTAATCTAAAACAAGAAATGAAAATGAAACTAAACTTAATTAAAAACAATTAAAACTAGATCTAGAAGCTATTCTAATGGCTACTTTCTATTTTAAGCTACATTTATTTTCTAACCTAACTATCTATATCTTTACAAAGAGTCAAGCTTTTTTTTTTATACTTTCAGATCCAAAAATCGTGCATGGGCTTGGAGCCATGTTTTGGGCCGCAAAATCGGACCCAAAACCCAATTCTTTCAGTCCGAAAAGGGCTCTTCAGCTAGATTTGGCTTCAATAGACTTTTCACCCACTTTTGCTCTTCTGATTGGGTCAAGGCTCAGACCATTGGACAGCTCTTTCCGAGATGGTCATTTTGACATAAGGTAGGCCCAATTCCGAGGTCTGAGTCCAAAGATATGGTCTTCGGAAATTCTACTGACTTGTGTACTGTTTTTGCCCGTGTTGACTTTTCAGCTTTTGACCGGGCTTTACAAAGGCTTTGTCTCCTTGAATCTTGGCCTTTATTCGCAGAACTCCTTAGCAACCGACCTTTTCTCCTTTATTCGCTAAAGTGGCACATTTCTGCACATAATGGACTTTGAAGCCTGAAATGCATAAAAACACGTAATCAATATTAACTCTTACTTATTATTCACATAATTAATCTAAAAGTACAATTGTTAAGGGGTTAAAACTACAGTTTTGGGCTCTTATCAAACCACCCCCAAACAGCATTTTGCTTGTCCTCAAGCAAATATGAGAAATTAGAATAAGTGACCAAATATGGAGTTCTAACTACTCTCGTTTCGCTGAGTGCGATTGCATTGACCATATGCAACAAGGCCTTAAACCACTAGAAATTCCCTAGTGGACGAGTTATAGCCTCGTGGGAGTTTTCCAGTGAAGGTACTCACAAACTTCATCTATACTACAACGACTAAGAAATAAAACTATTGTTTCCTTATTCATGCTCTAAATTAACTATACATCTCACTAGCAAATGAATAAGAATAACCAAGTCAAAAAACCTAAGCTAATATATGCATAATAATCAATCATCTATGATACAAATATATATACTATGAGTAATACTATGAAATGCCTAGCAGGTTCGTTTCTGAAACTCGGAATAGCGTCCTTAAGTAGGTTCTCACAATAATAGTCAAGATACAACACTCTGATTTTTCCACTCAAGTTTCGATACTCCAGTGCGCAGTGGGCACACTTTACCTTACAATCTTAATGACACACAAGGAAGCCGGAGTCGATCAAACATATCTGCCACTTACTATCACACTAACCTATTCCTAATTGAGCTAGAGGTCTTTATTAGGTGTTGGGGGGATTAGGAGATGGTTTAAGAAGGAAGGAAATGGATATTCAAAAAGACAAGTCTGAGATAATAGAGTCTTCATATTATGTAACTTAGAGAAAACCTTGTTATTTTCTTTTGCTTCTATACTTTGTTTCCATCCTTAGCCATATTTTTCTTTTTCTTTTATTTGGCTTTTGACTCCCTTTTATTCTATTTTTGGAGTTTTTATTTCTATTTTTCTTTTTCTTTTCCTTGGATGGAAACTTCTTTTCTTTTTCTGAAGCAACTAACTTATTTTTGTTTACACAGGTTTTTCTCTTCTTCTTTCTTCACTCATTCTATTCTTAGACTTATTCTAGATTGGGTAAGTTGAATTTTTTATTTTGTTTTGTTTTTATAACAAGGTAAAGGAATTGTGGTTTATGGAAGGCTAAAGAAAGGCTCAGAGGAGCGACTAGCGGAAAATAATTCATAGGTTTGAATTTCTGGCTATATCGATCCAAAGAGGGCCTAAATTCTCACTTAGGATATGGCATAGTGATCAAGCAAGTGGACGTGTGATTTCTCTATCCGGATTTTACTTCTCCATTGTGTCATTTCTCAAATGTTTCGCTCATATAAGGCTTTAGGCTATATTCTCACAGGATTTGTAGAATAAGTACTCTAGCCTAGATTTCAGAAACTTACTGCTAACAATCATAGATACTCATGTAATATATTTATAGATAGATGCAAAGATTATTACCTACATATTAACCTAAGTTTCTAACAATTATTCTGATGCGAAAGCTATGTGAGACTTCTAGATTGTTAAGAGCATAGAGAAAGAAAACAATACCAATATTCCTAAGTGTATAGCATAAACTTATTTATTTATATTTTTGAAATTTTTAACTTGAAAACAAATGCATATTATACATATCTATATCCTAACAGATGCCTTAATTACACGTGTTTCTATGCCCCCCCCCCAAACAAGAAGCATGCTTTGTCCTCAAAGCATTTAAATAAAGAGGGTAGAAAAATACCATGGAAATGCGTGAAATTCTGGAACATCCGCAAAACAAGGTTAGAACATACTAATATAGGAAATAAAACCGACGCAACTCTATAAGAGTTCCACCTATTATGGGGTTAACAAATTAAATTGCTTGGGACATAGCGGACACTAACCTAAACTAAAAACTTACCTCCACTCCAACGCTTACTCGTCATCCTCCTCTTCTATAAAGAGATGAGGTTCTTCGCATCCCCGCCGCCAGCCATTATAACTTGCCAAGCTTGCCGCCATTTATCATCTATTAATGCTAACCTGTTAAGTGTTATTATGTCCGATGGAATGTACGGGCTTACCAAATGAGGTCGCACCTGCCATCCCGCCAAGTCATAATTCAGAATGAGCGAACCACCCAATTGGTGGGTCTCATGACTTCAACCCTTTTCCAATGTGGAATTGTGCACGTAATACGTAAATAACTACGATGATGCGCGAACCAAAACAGGCATAAGAAGATACTTACGCCTCATGCTTTGGGCTCTCTTAAGACTAGCGACTAAAACTCGGGGAATGTCATATCGGTGACGTCCCTCAGGTAAAGCGAGAAAAATGTCACCAACAGTACTGTTTGCAGAAGTGAACTGCCATTCCCCCAAAATATTCATCAGGATGAATAACATGGTGGTAAGTGCCTACGTTTAGGGACAGGCTACCAAGGGCAATGTTATATCGCCCCTGGTCCATTACTCGAAATACCCCTCCCCCATAATACTCATGGAAATATGTATAATCATAAAGGTATGCATTATCGGTCATATATCCCCATGTATGAACATGATCAGGTATTGGTAATCCTGAAACTAAAGCGACCACATTTTTATTGAATTCTAGTGTCGTGTCATCAACTACGACGGAGAATTCTTGTTCTCCATCCTGATTACAATAGAATCTAACGTGGTCGTAGAAATAAGCAGTAAGCTGTGCTGAATATGAATCGTCATCACTTACCGTAGATGGCCATCCTAAATCTAGGGATCCCGTTCGGAACCAATGTCCATAGGTCTCGGTTCCCAACACGCCTTCGAAAGACTGTTCGTATGACTATAGGAGATGTCATCTCAACTACTCTTTTGAACAGCTCCAAAAATCCTGGAACAACCCTCAGAAAATTGGAAATTTTCGTATTTACAGAGGGCAAGGCAGCGCTCCACTTTAAGCGCGCGGGTGGTGTTTTGAGTTACAAGTGTTTGGGCACGAAGTCGCTCAACTTGGTGCGGGTCGCTCGTGTCTTTTAGGAGTTACAAGGTGTTTGAAGTCGCTACCAACTTGGGCGTGGAGTGCCTCGAGTAAAATTTCGGCGGTTGTCTAGGGCGCAGTGTGCATCGAAGCAGCGAAGTCGCCGTAAGTCTTGAAAACGTAAGTTTACAAGGAAAAAGAAGGAAAAGCTTGGAGTGAGAGGTGAGAGATGATGGTGGGGTGTAGTGTGGGTTGTGAGTATAGAATGAAGGGAGTTTAAATAGGTTCTGAGCTTCCAAAACGAATCGGCAAGTTGCCAAATTGTTTAAGGCAATTTCCGGAAATAGGAAATTTCCAAACCCGAAAATGGAAACAAACCATATTTTTGAATTTATAACAACCCTGGTATCTTTTATACTGGATTTAGAATAGTAACTTCTAAACTCTCCTAGATTTCATGCTACCACCACACATAATCATAGATATGCCGATATCGGCCAAATTTTCAACCTTTACTCCAAGACAGCCTTACAGAAGATGATCATATAACGAATTATGCTTCGTATAAATATTACCACCCCCAAACAATTCGGGAAGGTGGGATTAATGATAAAAAACACGCACAATTCGAAAATAACCAATTATATTAAATAAAAATTTAAATCCAAACAACATAAAACAAACACATTAATATTTAAATTTAACAACTGAATTAAATTCTAACTAATAAAACAATAATAACAATGAAATAACAGCGAACACAAACTGATGGTGAACACCTAGCCAAGTGATGAAGATGGACCCTGAGATGGAGATTGGTCCTGGGATGAAGAATGGCTTGAGCCATCTGTCCTTCGGCGACGACGCTCATGCCTCTCAGACTCGGCTGAAACAGAATCCTCCACGAGTGGCATGCGTAGTAGCATCTCTATTCGGAACAAGCATTGTGCTTCCATCTCAGTCCTGAGTACTGCATACTGGGCTTGGTGATGCTGGTGGATAGTCTCCATCTTAGACAAGATATCTTCCTGACCCCTTTCAAGCATTTCAACTCTCATCTGAAGGTTCGTTTGCTTATTTCGAACTACAATCTGTCTATCTCGGATATCTTCACAAATACCATAAACGCAACGCAAGCCAGTTTTGCAACACTTGCATGCGCGTTTCTAAATTAGAACTACAACTATCTAATGCATCGTCATCCGGACATGTCATATCCTCCCTTTCATCCTCGACTCAACCACATTTCCTTCAGACAACGGCCAAGTCTCTTGGATGCAATCCGTATAAATACTTGCATTAGAATGCAATTTGATCTTAATAGGAGCAGATTTTGTGACAGCTCTAAATGAGAGCATGATCTTAGTGATCAATACGGGAAGAGGCGCCATGCTCTTTCCCACTCCTCTAATCACATTAAAAATTAAATCGAGGATGCAGAAATTATACTTATTCGTTTCCAAAATCCAGAGAATGTGCAGACATTGCAGACCGATGTCACTGACTTTGTCTTTTCCGAGGACGTTCCTACTAATCCACTGAGCTACAACCAGTTGATTGGTTCTCAGGGTTGCCTAGCGAACGCAATGAGAACTCGTATTGTATTCACCCTCCACGACAGTATCTTTCATCAAAGCAGAACTCCAAGATAATCGATTCCTAAATGGTCGCTTTCTAGGTTGCTCTCGTGCATAATTCCTAACAAATTTCCAACAACCGCCTCCTTTCCTCCTCGTTCCTCGCTACCTTAATGAAAATCCTATCCCCCAATTCTCGCTTCTTATAAAACCGTTTCTACCAAATCGTAGTGATAGAATTCCTCAGTCGAGTACCACAGTCCATTCCAATTTCTCCTAATCATCTCCGCGTCATAAAATGGCGCGAAGCGGTCGGCCGCAAACGCGTGCTCCGGCACAATTCTTCGTTGTAGCGCCATTGAATTTTTTGAAACAACCCTGGTTTTGTAGACGGTGGAGGAAGCGAGTTTGATGAAAAACAACTAAAAAAACAACGGTGGTGGCAATGGTGGGTACGGTGGCAGGTTGGAAGCTTGAATTGGTGGCTGTTTTCGGAGTTTTAAAATTGTTAGGGTTGGTGGTGGTAATGGTTTGGAGAAGATTTCAGATTGATTTAAATGTTTGGCGTGGGTGTAGTTAGGTTTTCTTTTCTCTTTTTCTCTTTTTTTTTTTAGGTTGAAAACTTTGTTAATGGCGGTGGTTGGATTAGAACGCGATACTGTTTGTTTGGGAACAAAGGGGGCCAAGTTGCGCTGCCAGTGACGAAGTTGGGCCCAAGCCCAATTCAAATTTTTCGAACATTTTTCGATATTTCGCGCAATTTCAAATTCAATTTGCCGCTTCGTTACTGGTCTGATTTTGGCGAATGAGTTATGGAAATGATCAGTAGAGAATTTCCGATCCAATGATCCGTAAAACACTCAATTCCAACCATGGGTGACATAAAAGAAGGTGAAAAACGCCTCGAAGTGCGTGAGTGACGTAAGTTATGCGAACAAAGGAAATCTAAGTTTTAGATAACGTCAACCCCAATGAACTACAACTAATGGGCCTAAGCAACACAAATGGAAAGTTCGAGCAATCCAGATGGAAAGACCGACTGTCCACCCCCAAACAAATTTTTAAACACAAAATTTGTTTTAAACGTGGGTCGTTTAAAGTCAAATTCCCAAGACTTGTTGGATTGCTATTTCTATGATTTTATAATTTTTTTTATTTTTATTTTTATTTTTTATTTTTTATTTTTTATTTTTTATTTTTTATTTTTTATTTTTTTATTAGTTTATTATAAGAAAAATGAAAAACAATAAATACATAATTCACCCCATAGAGGAACATGACTCAAAAACTGAGAAAACATACAAAAGTGGAAAACGTGAATTATGTGAAACGTGGACTTAGGATCCGGTACTTACAGCCACACACTCCATAGGGAGGTCCCGGTTACCTGAATGGTGCACTTACCACTATATGGAAGTGAAAGGAAGTACACCAAATGACAAAGGTCAGTCCTCATAGACGGGGTCCTGTAAAAGGACTTCCTCTACATCGGGACGTGGTTCGTGAAAATATTTTAACCGTTGACCATTAACTTGAAAGGTACCGTTGTCCTTGGGATTTACCAAGGTGATTGCCCCGTAAAGGGTGGGTGACTTCAAGAACTTAGAAAAGGACCGCACCAACGGGTTTTTAGTTTCCCTGGGAAAATATGTAGACGAGAGTTATAAAGCAAAACCTTTTGACCAACCACAAACTCTTTGCGCAAGATTTGCTTATCATGAACACATTTCATGTTAGCTTTATAATCCTTCGCGAGATCGTAAGAATCGCTACGGATTTCTTCAAGCTCATTCAATTGCAACTTGCGTTTGACACCAGCCTCATCAATATTGAAGTTAAGGCTTTTTAATGCCCACAGAACACGGTGCTCTAATTCAACGGGCAATGACATGGTTTCCCAAATACAAGTCTAAAGGGAGACATACCTATAGGAGTTTTGAAAGCCGTCCTATACGCCCATAAGGCATCCGATAGACGCTTCGACCCGATCTTTCCTATCGATTTTACTGCTTGTTTCTAAAATCTTTTTGATTTCCCTATTAGAAACTTCTACTTGTCCGCTTAGTTTGTGGATGATAAAAGAGTTGCTACTTTGTGTGTAACTCCATACTTTTTCACTAGGGATGCAACAACTCTGTTGCAAAAATGTGTTCCACCATCACTAATGATGGCTTTAGGAATGCCAAAACGACAGAAAATATACTCCTTAATAAAAAATACCACTGTCTTATGGTCATTGCTATGGCAAGCCAAGGCCTCTATCCATTTAGACACGTAGTCCACGGCAACTAGAATATAAATGAAACCATGGGAAACAGGGAAGGGACCCATGAAATCAATACCCCAATTATAAGGTATAACATCAGCCACTAAATAATTTACAATGTCATCCCAAAGATACCATGGTATCCAAAAAAATAAGGTATAACATCAGATGCTCAAATCAAAGGGAAAAAAAATAGCATGCGGTATGGACTCGGAATCAATATTATCGCCGCTTTGTAAGTCTAGATAAGTGGTCGGCAACTACGCTTTCGACCCCTCTTTTTGTCCTTTTATTTCTAATGTGAACTCTTGCGGGAGAAGGATCCATCGGATTAATCTCTGCTAGCATCCTTCTTTGCAAGAAGGTACTTAAGCGGTCGCATGGTCCGTGTAAACTAAAGTTTTAGAACCAACCAAATAAGGACTAAACTTATCTAAAGCATAAATGACAGCTAAGAATTCTTTTTTAGGTAGTTGAATTATTCCGTTGAGCATCGTTTAAGGTTTTACTAGCATAATAAATAACAAAGGACTTATTATCTAGTTTCGGCGTCCCAAGACAAAGACTAACTGCATAATCACTAGCATCACACATGAGTTCGAAAGGTTTAGACCAATAGGGAGGCTGTATAATTGGTGCAGAGGTTAGGGTGGCTTTTAAAGCCTGCTTACAGTTAAAATTAAAATCAAAGATTGCATCCTTCAAAAGCAGATTAGTTAAAGGCCTAGCTATTTTCAAGAAATCTTTAATAAAATGCCTATAAAAACCTGCATGGCCTAGAAAGGCTCTAATATCACGGATAGTCCGTGGTTTAGGTAGAGTCGCTATCTTATCTAGTTTGGCCTTATCTACTTCGATGCCATCACTAGATACAATGTGACCTAGTACTATCCCTTTTTCACCATGAAATGACACTTTTCCCAGTTTAAAACGAGGCTCTTTTCTTCACACCGTGTCAAAACCTTAGACAGGTTTGACAAGCAGTCTGTGAAGGAGTCTCCATAGATAGAAAATTCATCCAGACAGGTTTGACAAGCAGTCTGTGAAGGAGTCTCCATAGATAGAAAATTCATCCATTAAAACTTCCATAAAGCGCTCTACTATGTCACTAAATATATGAAGCATACACCGCTGGAAGGTACCAAGAGCATTACAAAGGCCAAAAGGCGTTCGTTTATAGGCATACGTTCCAAAGGGACATGTGAAGGTAGTCTTTTCTTGGTCATCAATATCAATAATAATCTGAAAATAGCCTGAGTAGCCATCCAGAAAACAATAAAAAGCATGAACAGCTAGGCGTTCTAGCATCTGATCTATAAAACGTAAAGGAAAGTGATCCTTTCGTGTCATAGCATTTAAACGTCTGTAATCAATACAGATTCTCCATTTCATAGGACCTTGTGTGACAACATAGTCACCCTTTCCCTTACGTACCATGGTAACTCCCGATTTCTTAGGAACTACATGAATGGGACTTACCCATTTGCTATCAGAGATTGGGTATATAATACCCGCATCGAGTAATCGTAAGACTTCTTCCCTAACCACCTCTTTCATGGCAGGGTTCAGACGACGCTGAGGTTCGTGAGAAGTCTTCGCGTTATCCTCCAAATGGATGCGATGAGTGCAAACATTAGGGTCAATTCCCTTAATATCGGCTAGGGACCAACCAATCGCAGACCGATATTCCCTAATTACCCTGATTAAACGTGTCTCTTCATCCTTAGATAACAGAGAAGATATAATTACTGGATGGCTATCATCCGGATCAAGTTGAATATATTTTAACTCCGGGGGAAAAGGTTTAAGCACTGGAGTGGAACGAATGTCGATAGATGTTTCATCAGGGTCTCCATTTTGCATAATGAATACTTGCTTAGGTAGCAAGTCTTCATACTCAGTATATGGAGCAACCGAAAGGTCTACAACTGGTGTGGACTCAAGGATGGTGTTGACTTCCTCTAAGTAGGAGTCATTTACAAAATTTGAAGTTCCAAAAGAAAGGAATTTATACATCTGGTTTTCGGGAAACGTGTTGTTAAAATAATCTTGAGCTAAGCTCTCAATCATGCTAACCTCCCCCATCTATAGACGATTAAGTAACTGTTTCATCATTTTAAAACATTTACCTCAACAAAGATGGCCAAAAGATAAGGACATCTTACCATCGCAACAATTTATAAGCACATTGGCAGTTGCCAAGAAGGGGCTTTAAGATGATCGGTACAGAGTCGTTAGCTTAATTTCCTCGTATCAAGGATAACAAAATCTGCGGGGATAGTAGAAATCCCGAACCTTAACAAGCATGTTTTCCACTACACCCTTAGGATACTTTATAGACACATGCGCTTATCGCAACGTCATTTTTGTAGGTTGCATTTCTTGTAGACCGATTTGTTTATACAAATAAAACGGGAGTAAGTTAACACTCGCCCCCAAGTCTAATAAAGCGGTCGTCGTGTGGGATTCTCCTAAGGTGCATTTTACAATGGGGACGAATTGTGGTCCTTGTACTTAACAATTCCATTATTTTCGAATAAAGTTGGGAACTGTTTAGTTAGAAAGGCGTCTTTAGGTATGTTGGTCTTACACCTAGTAATGCACAACTCCTTAAGAAACTTAGCGTGGTTAGGTAGCTTTTTAATAGCTTCGAGAAAAGGAAGGTTTATCGTTAGGTTTTTGAAAACGTTCCTAATCTCCTCAAAGTTTGTATCCCCGGTTAGCATGGCTAATTTCCTCGAGCGGTGGTTTCGCTCTATATTTAGCGTATGGCTCGACTTTGATGTGTAACCTTGGCTTTCGTTTTTTAGTTTGTGGTTTAACCGGGTACCTCTACAAATTGGTAGGCTCTTCAGTTTCTATTTCGTATCTAGTTTGATATCCGTGTAGGAGTATCTTGATGGGGTAATTATAGGCATAGTTATTTTGTTATCAACCACTCTTCCAGAACGGAGAGTGGTGATGGCATTTAGGTCACTTACGATTGTAGTTTCCGTACTAGTATTACAGTTTACCTCAAAGGCTGTGTTTGCTATTTTAGGGTTTGGTATCGCTTGTCCTGGAAACACGCCTTTTGGTTGGGCTTTCTCTTGGGCTAACTGTTGTATGCCCTGATTTATGGATTGTAAGATCTGTTGGTTTGATTGAGTCATTGTTTGGAAAAGTTGTTGGGTAACCTGTATAAAGGCGTCGATACGATCCGGTTGTGTAGGTGTAGTAGTCACAGGTGGTGTGACTAGAACTATCTCACGTTGATTATTTATGGGTGGGTTGTAATAGTTACTATTGTTAACCGGAACGATACCTCTATTGGTATTATTATTATAATTACCCTGACCTTGTGCTAGACCTTGTCGTGGTTGCGCTTGGTTGTTATAATTATTATAATTCCCCTGACCTTGTCCTTGTCTAGGTGAAGCTTGGTTATAATTGTTTGCTTGCCTAACATTTTGGTTATTAAACCCTGGAGGTGTAACTTGTTGATTGTTTCGCCAACTAAAGTTGGGATGTTGTCTCCATGGGGCATTAGGAATAGGATAGCTATTAATGGAGCAAACATTATCTTGCTCTAATTGTTGTTGTTCATAGGCGAGAGGACAATAGGAGTCAGGGTGCTTAGGACTCAAACAGAAATTACATGGGTTGAAGTTGACATTCATGACGGGGATAGGCTTTTGTTGAACAAAAATAGCCTCTACCTTTTTAGTTAGAGATTCGATTAAATTTTTAAGTTCTGGATCGGGTTTCATCTCAAACATACCGGCGGCCTTAATCATTGAAGAAGAACTAGCGCGAGCGGGGATATCATCACTACCCCCAATTATTATTGCACTTAGTTTGATCTTCTAAAAATTTGTAAGCCTCCGAGGCTCCTTTACTTAGGAAACTACCCCCATTCATTATGTCAAGGACTTCTTTATGGTGGTGTAGAAGTCCTTTGAAAAAGGCACGAACTAACGTGTCTTTTGCTAGGTTATGGTGTGGACACTCTATAAGCAGATCTGTCAAACGATTCCAAGCCTCAGAAAATGATTCATGAGGATTCTGTCAAAAAAAAATGAATCTTGGAAAGCATCTCATCCGTCTTTAGGGGTGGGTAAAAATGTTCCATAAACAGCTGAACAAGTTTAGCCCACGAGTCCACAGAGTTAGGCGCTTGGGCAGTTAACCAAGACACTAACTTATCGGCTAAAGTGAAGGAAAATACCCTCAGTTTAATTTGTTCCGCACCAACCGTAGGATGGTGGAATGTTGTAAGGACTTGTTCAATCCTACGCATGTGCTGATAATGTTTTTCATGGTCTAAACCATGGAAAACGGGTAACAAATTAAATATGTTTGGGGGGATTAGAAAATCCCCCACTATGTCTGCTAGAACGATGCAAGATTTAGGGCTATTGCTCAAGGCTTTGTAAAAGTCGGAGAGAGGAGTCTCTCTTTCTTCAGCCATTATGTCAGGTGTGGTAGGTGGGATAATAGCTAGAGGTGTAGTGATTGGTATACTCGATAGACTTGTTTGTTGACCTTGACGGTTAATTACGTTCGGTGTTTTTCTCCGACCAGACCTTAATCTCATGCAAGTCTTAGTCTAAACACGACAACACTCCAAACAATCTTGATATATTAGTATAAACCTCTAACTGGAGATGTGAGGTATAGAAGAAAGGAATACCTGATTGCGTCCTTGCTTCGCTTATGAATAGTGTCTTGTTTACGCGTGTTCAGTGTATATAACAAGTTAGAACACCGAAAAACTTAAAAACTCGAAGTTCGAAACAAACCTGTGGAAATCCGGCAAAATTCAACTTAGGGCGCGGGTGCGCTCACTTTCGGCGCAGGTGCGCTCCGTGTAACTTCAAGTTACAGTGTTTTAGGGCGGGTCGCACTCGGTTTGGGCGTGGGTCGCGCTCAAGGTTCCAAGCGTTTGGGCGCAGGTGCGCTCCGTTTGAGCGCAGGTCGCGCTAAGTGTAATTTTTCGCGGAACTTTTCAATGCTGAAACGGACACCCACAGTATGAATCAAACAAGGGTGGGTGGGTTTAATGGGACTCAAAATTGACTAATTATACTATGAAAACAATGCTAAAGGTAACTAAGATGGCAGCGGCGCCATTTGATAAAAATAAAAATGATAGTTTACCTACGAAATGAACGATGAAACTCAAAACGTAAGTAAACTAAAACTTATTACGAGTCTAATTTTATTAAGTTTTCTACTCTCAATTCTATTGAAATAGAGTGGAGTAACAAATTCGTTCCACTCCTAGTTCTTTAGCATGGAATGTTTTCTAGTCTAATTAATCGGTCTTAAGTCTAATGAGAGATTTATGAGGGGAATTCTATACTACGAGGTGAATTCAATTAACAAGTTACGAATAACGAATGAGAGAATGCTAAGGGTTTGAATCTAGATAAAGAATTAAAGGGAATTGAATCCACCTTAACTCGACTTAATCCTACTAACAAAGACTCGCCGTGATCCAAATTGAATGCCTTGCATATCAAAATAGTAATTATAATCCCTAATTATACATGGCATTTCTACCAATTCATAACTAGCATGTGAGCGATTAAACCCATTCTCATGGTGAATTAATCGTTTCTAGAGTGGAATAATTATCACAACGATTTCTAAGTTTAACAAAGATCAAGCGTCATCAAGGCTTCTTCAACCCCTCTAATGGAGGTTTAGCCTTAATTCATACTACTATCATTTCCCATTGATTTAAAACTAGACATCATATAAAAATTCTATCTTTATGCAATTTATCTAAACAATAATTGAAATTTTAGGTAATAACTAGGAAATGAATAACAAGTAATAAAGGAATTTAGATCTAAACAATTGTAAATGACAAAAATCGAAATTGACAAACTAACTATTTTATTTATCAAACTAATGAAGAACAATGATTCTAAGAGTTTAATCTAAAACAAGAATTGAATTTAAACTAAACTTAATTTTATTTAATGAAAACTAGATCTACAATTATCTATAGTTTTAGGTCTAACTAGCTACCATTAACAAAGAGCTAAGCTTTTGTTTTTATATGGTCAGATCCAAAAATCGTGCATGGGCTTGGAGCCATGTTTTGGGCCAGAGAATCAGGCCCAAAACCCAATACTTTCAGTCTAAAAAGGCCTCTTCAGCTGCAGTTGGCTTCGACAGACTTCTCGTCCACTTCTGCTCCTCTGATTTGGCCAAGGCTTCGACCATTGGAAAGCTCTTTCCGAGCTGATCGTTTTGACATAAGGTAGATCTAATTCCACGGTCTGAGTCCAAAGATACGGCCTTTGGAAGTTCTGCTGACTTGTGTGATGTTTCTGCCCACGTTGACTTTGACTTTTCAGCTTTGACCGGGCTTTAGAAAGGCTTTGTCTTCTTGAATCTTGGCCTTTAATCCCAGTACTCCTTAGCAACCGACCTTTGCTCCTTTATCTCACTAAAGTGGCACATTTCTGCACATAATGGACTTTGAAACCTGGAATGCATAAAAACACGTAATCAATATTAACTCTTACTTATTATTCACATAATTGGTCTAAAAGTACGATTGTTAAGGGGTTAAAACTACAGTTTTGGGCTCTTATCACCTTATCTCCCGCTTTTATTCTTCATCATCCTCATCCTCTTCTTCTATAAAGAAGTGAGGTTCCTTCTCATCTTGCCATGCCATTATAATTTGCCAAGCTTGCCGCCATTTATCATCTACGGATGATAACCTGTTAAGCGCCACTTGGTCGGATGGGGTGTAAGGTGCAACCTGATGAGGTTGTATCCTCCACCCTTTCCAAGTCATTGCATGGAAAGATCGAATAATAGAATTGGTGGGTCTCACAATGTCGACCATAACCCAGTCCGTGAAACGTGTACAAAAAACAGGAAAGAAACATAGCATAATACGGGAAATTAGAACAGGCATAAGAAGGTACTTATGCCTCATGTTATGGGCTCGTGCTAAACTAGATATCAAGGTTCTGGGAAGGTCATGGCACATACGTCCCTGGGCTAAAGCAAGGAAGACGCTGCAAGTGGCATCATTCACAGAAGAAAAACGTCATTCCCCTAAAATATTTAGCATGATCCAAAACATAACAGTCCCTATGTTCATGGACAGGCTACCAAAGGCGACGTTATGTTCCCCTTGGTCCTCGATACGGAAAATGCCTGCCCCATACGACTCATGCAAAAACTCATAAGTGTAGACATGCATATTATCTACCCAATAGCACCATGGGTCTTGTATTTCAGCGGGCATAGCAAGTCCAAGAACAAATGCTAGCAAGAACCTGGTAATTTCCATTGGTTTATCATTAATGTTGATGGAGAATACATCCGGTCTCTCAAAGAAAATACAGTTATCATAAAAATAAGATGCAAGTGGTGGAGAATAAAGTTCATCAGGTCTTACCATAAGCGGTTCCCAGCCTACGTATGTGATCACCTCGCGAAACCAAGCACCATAAGTAGTGCTTTCGAACAAATCTTCGAAAGACTGTTCCGATATTATTGTAGGAGATGTTATCTCAAACGCGACCCTCTGAACAAGCTGCAACTCGATCCGGGAACAACCCGCTAAGACCGGAAATTTATGGTCTACGGAGGTCGAGGCACGTATCGCCTTTCGGCTTGGTACAGTGCGCTTCGGGTGCTTTTGATTTACTGATGTTTTGAAGCAGTGCGCCCTCTTGGGCGCAGGTGCACTCAATGTTAAATTTCTAAAAATGGCTTAGAGCGCTGAGTGCATTCCATTCAAGCAGGCCCGAGGTGTCTTGATTTGTGAAAATGGTGAAGAACAACGGAAACGTGGGAGTGAAAGGTGAGAGATGGAAGTTAGGTGTAGTGTGGGTTGTGAGTGTATAATGAATGAAGTTTTTATAGGTTTTAAGTTGCTAAAACGAATCGGGAAGTTGCCAAAAAGTTTTTACGGCAGTTTCCAGAAATACTAAAATTTTCAAACCCGAAACAGAAACAACTCATATTTTTTATTCTAAAACAACTCTAGTATCTTTTAGGTTGAATTTAGGATAAAACTATTTAACTTATCGAGATTTCATCCTAACCAATATTTATTCATAGATATGCCCAGATCGGCAATATTCTCACCCTAACTCCGGAATAACTTCTAAAAATGAGGGTCATATAAAAATCATGCTGGAATAGATAATACCACCCCCAAACAATTTGGGAAGGTGGGATCAATATTAAACAACCACGCACAATGAAAATAACCGCATTATATTAAATTTTTCATTCAAAGTACATTTCACTACAAAATTCAAATTACCGAATTAAAACTGACATTAAAATAACTAACAATAATAAAACTACAAATAAAAATCATCAAGCTATACTATCCCTAAACACGTCGGTACTGGTAGCGGAGGGCACACGCTCAGGAAATGGCTCTTGAGCTCCCGATAGGCCATCACCATTCGTCTTTCGGCGACGACGCTCGTGCCTCGATGATGTATCCTCAGAAGGAGAATCCCCGTGAGGTGGAAAGCGTGCAAGCATATTGGCTCGGAACTAGCGCTGAGCTTCTAGCTCAGCCCTCATCTGTTCCCACCGCTTATCCTCTCGCTGGGTACGAATCTCAAAGTTATGGTGGATAGTAGCCTATCGAGTCCGGAGGTCTTCGCAGATAGTATTGAGTGAACGCATGCCACGATGAATCACAGCCATGTGTTCTGCATCTGACCAACACCTCTCCAAGGCATCAGCATCAAAACATGTCAAGTCCTCCTCCTCCTCCGAGTCATTCTCATTTCTGACGTCCTCCTCATCGGCTACCCTATCCTTAGGCAACCTCCAAACTTGTTGGATACACTCCTTATAAATCCGAGGATTTCGGTGTAGGGTGAGGCAAATCCTATCAGACGTCGGAGTCGCTCTCAACTTCAGCATGATCTTGGTTATCAAAATAGGGAGAGGTGCAATAGACTTCCCTACTCCCCTAATCATGTTAAGAAAAAATTCCAAGATACAGAACTCATACTTCTGCTCCTGGAGTATCCATAGAATGTGAAGGCAGTTTAGACCGATATCGCTGACCTTCTCCTTCCCTATGACATTCCTACCAATCCACTGAGCTGCAGCCAACTGGTTGGTTCTGAGGGATGCCTGGCAAACACAATGCGAGCTCACATTGTAGTTCCCTTCGGTAACAGTCGCGTTCATCAACTCGACCCGGTATATTAGGACTCCTGTAACGTGGCATCAAGATGGATTCTAGGCGGAATGCCTAGAATCTCAGCCAACAACCCAGTAGTTACTTCCTTCCTCCTCTTTGCCACCGTAACAAAAATTTGATTCCCCTCCAACTCCCTTGTGTTGTAAAACCGTCGAACTAACTCTTCGTGGTAAAAGGCGTCGGTCGAGTACCACAAGCTATTCCAATCTCTACTAATCATTTCGTCACCATAAAACGGTGCGAAGTGGTCGCCAGTAAATGCTTGCTCTGGCAAAATCCGGCATTGTTGAGCTATTGGAAGTTTTGATAAGGTTAGGGGGTTTGAATAAGGTAGGGGGAAGCAATGAGGGACAACCTCACTAAAAAAACGATGGTGGTGGTGGTGTGGTTGCACGGCAGCTCCAAGATTTGGATTTTTCGGTGGTTTTTGGTTTTGTAAATTGATGGAGGTGGTGGTGGAAAGGTTTTTGAGAAGATTTGAAATTGATTTGGATGTTTGGTGTGGGTGTAGTTAGGTTTCTTTTTAATTTTATTGTTTGTTAGGGTTTGAAGCTTGGAAGTTTGTCAATGGCGGTTTGGAAGATGAAAATGCACGACTGTTGGTGGAAACATAAACATAGAAGTATGCGCGGTCTTGTATGAAGTTGGGCCCAAGCCTAATTTGAATTTTTCGAATTTTTGTCAATTTTTAGCGCGACTTCAAACTAACATTGCCGCTTTGTTACCGAGCCGATTTTTGCGAATGAGATATGGAAATGATCATGAGAGAATTTCCAATCCAATGATCTATAAAACACTCTATTCCGACTGTGGATTACATATAAGATAGTGGAAAATGCCTCGAAGTGTGTGCATGACGTAAGTTATGCGAACGAATGAACTCTAAATTCATAGATTATGCCAACCCGAATCAGAATACAATTAAACGGCCTAAGCAACTCTAATGGGACATAAAACATTCTAGGACGGAAACACGAACACCCCACCCCCAAACAAATTTTTTACAACAGAGTTTTGAAAATTTGTTTTTTTAAAAGTGGGTCTTTTAAAGTCAGATTCCCGAGACTTCCTAGATTACTATATTTATTATTTAATATTTTTTTACTTTTATAAGGAAAAACAATAAGCAATAAGGACATAATTCACCCCATAGAGAAACATGACTCAAAAATCCGACAAAACATGCAAGAGTGGAAAACGTGAATTATGTTAAACGTGGACTTAGGATCCGATACTTACAGCCACACACTCCATAGGGAGGGCCCGGTTACCTTAATGGTGCACTCACCAATATCTGGAAATGAAAGGAAATGCACCAAACACAAAAACTGAGTCGTTTATAGTCAGATACTCGAGACTTTATCTAAACATATGTATCAACATATAGTTTATCATATATCAACAACCGAAATAGTTGTGGATCATTCCATAAATAAATATCACAAAAAACATACCCAAACACAATCAAGTACCAAGATTTCCTATGACGCAACCTAGTGAAATGAAAGGGAAGTCAGATAAACCTATAACGTAACCTAGCATGCAACTTCTTTTTCATCTTTGAATGAGAGGGTGTCCTAGTGAATAAGTGTGGAAAAGTGAATGGTTGTGGAAGATATGGTGGATATGGATAAGTTGTAGAAGGAAAGCATGGAAAAAATGAGGATGTGGGTTTAGCACAAAACTCATTCATTGTGTAGGTAGGGACTGTCTCAATTCTGAATATGAAGGTGTCAAAAGGTTTGTCCTTCTGAAGTATTTGATTGCCAGGAGGATTTAAAAAATTATGAAGCATAGGAGAAACAAAAGGATCGAGTGCAAACTCAATATTCCTTTGAAAGGGTGGAAGGAGGGGAGTCGAGGCGGATGTTGTGCAAAGTAGTTCTTGATAGGGTGACTCATCACCTCCTCTAAGAAACTCATCGAATTCCTCATCTAGCTTGGTCATATCCACATTACTATGGTATTCCTCTTTATCTTTGAGAAAGTCATCTATCTCGTCGTCATCCATAATATGTGTATCGACTAGTGTAGGGATGATGAAAACGTTAGTCCAACCTTCAAAGGAAAGAAATTTGGGCATCTGATTATCAGGGAACGTGTTGTTGAAATAATCTCGAGCGAAGCTCTCGATCATGCTAACCTCTCCATCCATAGTCGAATCGGGTAACTGTGTCTTTGGTTTAAACACATTTACTTCAACAGAAAGATGGCCAAAAGACATGGACATCGAACCATCGCGGCAATTTATGAGCGCATTGGCAGTTGCCAGGAAAGGACGCCCTAAGATGATCGGGACAGAGTCGTTAGCGACTTTTATATCGAGGATGACGAAATCAGCCGGATAGTAGAAATCCTGAACCTTTACCAGCACGTTTTCAACCACCCCCTTAGGATACTTAATAGACTGATCAGCTAATTACAACGTCATTTTAGTGGGTTGCATCTCCTCTAGACCTATTTGTCTATACAAATAAAACGGGAGTAAGTTAACACTAGCCCCCAGGTCTAATAACGCGATCGTCGTATAGGAATCTCCTAAAGTGCATTGTACAGTAGGACGACTAGGGTCCTTGTACTTAACAATTCCGTTATGTTCAGATAGAGTTGGGAATTGTTCTGTTAAAAAGGCATCTTTTGGTATATTGGTCTTATGCCTAGTAGTACACAACTCCTTAAGAAACTTAACATGGTGTGGTAGCTTTTTAATAGCTTTGAGGAAGGGAAGGTTTATAGTTAGATTCTTGAAAACATCCCTAATCTCCTCATAATTTGTATCCCTAGTTAACATGGCTAATTTTTGTGGAAACGGTGGTTTCTCTCTATATTTAGCATATGTATCACCTGGATGTTTAACCTTGACTTTCTGTTTCTTAGGTTGTGTTGTAACTGGTGCCTCTACAGTGGTAGGCTCTTCAGTTTCTATTTCGGAATCTAGTAAAGTAGCATGTGTAGGGGCTACTGATGGGGTAACTATAGGCATAGTTACTTTGTTATCAACCACTCTGCCAGAACGGAGAGTGGTGATGGCATTTAGCTCACCTACGTTTTCATTTTCATTACTAGTATTACCGGTTACCTCAAAGGCCATGTTTGTTGTTTTAGGATTAGGTATCGCGTGACCTGAAAACACACCTTTAGGTTGGGCTTTATCTTGGGCCAACTGTTGGCTTAAATTATTAACGGATTGTAGAAGCTATTGGTTAGATTGAGCCATGGTTTGGAAGAGTTGTTGGCTCACCTGTATGAAGGTGTCAAGACGATCCGGTTGGGTGGGTGTAGTGGTCACGGGTGGTATGACTGGAACTATGTCGCGTTGATTATTTATGGGCAGATTGTGATAGTTATTATTTACCGAAACGATACTTCTATTAGGATTATAATTATTATAACTACCTTGACCTTATGCTTGACCTTGTCGAGGTTGCGCTTGGTTGTATTAATTATTATAATTACCCTGACCCAGTCCTTGTCGTGGTGGAGCTTGGTTATAAATGGGCGTTGGCCTAACATATTGATTATTGTACCCTAGAGGTGTGACTTATTGGTTATTTCTCCAACCGAAGTTGGGATTTTGTCTCCAAGGGGCGTTAGGTTCACTATTAATGAAACAAGCATGTTCATAGGCTATAGGACAGTGGGAGTCGGGATGCTCAGGACTCCAATAGAAACTACATGGATTGGAATTTACATTCATGACGGGGATAGGCTTTTGTTGTCTGAAATGGCCTCTACTTTTTTTAGTGAGTGATTCGATTAGAGTTTTAAGCTTCGGGATCGTGTTTCATCTCAAACATACCGGGCGGCCTTAATCAGTATTAGAAGAACTAGCGGAGCGGTGGATATCGTCACTACCCCCCCAGTTGTTATTTCGCTTAGTTTGATCCTCTAAAAATTTATAAGCCTCCGAGGCTCCTTTACTTAGGAAACTACCCCCATTCATTATGTCAAGGACTTATTTATGGTGGTGTAGAAGTCCTTTGAAAAAGGCACGAACTAACGTGTCTTTCGCTAGGTTATGATGTGGAAACTCTATAAGGAGATCGGTGAAACGATTCCAAGCCTCTGAAAATGATTCATGAGGATTTTGTCGAAAGAAATGAATTTTGGAAAGTATCTCATCCGTCTTTAGGGGTGGGTAAAAATGTTCCATAAACAAATTTGAATAAGTTTAGCCCACGAGTCCACGTAATTAGGCTTTGGGCGTTAGCCAAGACGCCGCCTTTATCGGCTAAAGTGAAGGAAATACCCCGAGTTTAATTTGTTCAAAGACTCACCGTAGGATGGTGGAATGTTGTAAGAACTTGTTCAATCCTTCGCGATGTCTTTGATAAGGTTTTTCATGGTCTAAACCATGGAAAACGGGTAACAAATTAAAATATTTGGGGATTCGAAATCCCCAATCGGTCTACAAGAAACGATGCAAGATTTGGGGCTATCGCTCAAGGCTTTATAAAAGTCCGAGAGAGGAGTCTCTCCCGTCGGGCATTATGTCAGGTAGAGTATGTGGAATAGTAGCTAGAGGTGCAATGAGTGGTATACTAGATAGGCGTGCTTGTTGATGTTGTCGTGTAATTACGTTAGGTGTTTTTGTTCGACCAGACCTTAATCTCATACAAGGTTAAGACCAAACTTAACTAAACCGACAACCTCCAAACAATCCTGATATTCTAGTATAAATCTCTAACAGAAGATGTGAGGTGTGGAAGAAAGGAATACCTGATTGCGTCCTTGCTTCGCTTATGAATAGTGTCTTGTTTACGCGTGTTTAGTGTATATAACAAGTTAGAACACTAAAAAACTTGAAAAATCGAAGTTCGAAACAAACCTATGGAAATCCGCAAAAAATCACCGAGAGGTAGCTCGCCACTTTGAAGCGCGCGCATGCGCTCCGTGTAAGTTCAAGTTCTACGGTGTTTGGCGCTGGTCGCGCTTCGGTTTAGGCCGGGTAGCTCAACTTCCAAGACTTTAAGCAGGTCGCTCCTTTTGGAGGCAGTGCCCGCAAATTTTTATTTTGAGGAAGTTTAATGCTGAAAAAGACAACCACAGTTAGAATCGAACAAGGGTGGGTGGGTGAAATGGGACTTTAAGAAGAGTACTTATACTACGAAAACAATGCGAAAGTGAAACTAAGATGGCAGCGGCGCCATTTGATAAACGTAAAAAGAATAGTTTTATTAATGAATAAAGCAATGAAACTCTAAACGTAAGTAAAACTAAACGATAATTTACATGCCTAATTTATCAAAGATTTCTACTCTCAATCCTATTGAGATATAGTGGAGTAGATGATTCGTTCCACTCCTAGTTCTTTCACAAAGTAATGTTCTCTACGTATAAATAATATTAACTAAAGTCTAGTGAGAGATTTACGAATTAGACTACGATGCAACTACCCACAAGATGCAACTAATCAACTAAATAAACAGCTATAGAAATACTACATCGATTCTATGATAAGGAATTAGGGGCGGATTGATTCCACCTTAACTCAACTTAACTTACTAACGACGAATCGTTGTAATCCGAATTGAACTGCTACGCAGAACAATTGGTTCTTCCTAATCCCTAATTACACATGGCATTTCTACCAATTCATAACTAGCATGTGAACGATTAAACCCATTCTCATGGTGAACTAATCGTTTCTAGAGTGGAATAGAAACTACGACTATCCTACGCTAACACAAATCAAGCTTTCATCAAGGCTTCTCAACCCCCTCTAATGGAGGTTTAGCCGAGAATCATTACACAATCATTTCCGATTAAATTAAAACTAAACATACTATAAAGAATTGAAATTTACTAATCTAAATTAAACAATAATTAAAATCTAATTAATAATTAAGAAATGATATCAACAAGAATTTAAACTAGATCTATAAATGTAATGACAGAAAACGAATTGAATAATAACAAACTATTTTATTAATCTAATCAAATGAATAACAATATTTTAAAGGTTTAATCTAAAACAAGGAATGAAAATGAAACTAAACTTAATTAAAAACAATTAAAACTAGATCTAGAAGCTATTCTAATTGCTACTTTCTATTTAAGCTACTTTTATTTTCTAACCTAACTATCTATATATTTACAAAGAGTCAAGCTTTTGTTTTTATACTTTCAGATCCAAAAATTGTGCATGGGATTGGAGCCATGTTTTGGGCCGGAAAATCGGGCCCAAAACCCAATTCTTTCAGTCCGAAAAGGGCTCTTCAGCTAGATTTGGCTTCAATAGACTTTTCGTCCACTTCAGCTCCTCTGATTGGGTCAAGACTTAAATCATTGGAAAGATCTTTCCGAGCCGGTCGTTTTGACATAAGGTAGGCCCAATTCCGAGGTCTGAGTCCAAAGATATGGTCTTCGGAAATTCTACTGACTTGTGCACTATTTCTGCCCGTGTTGACTTTTTAGCTTTTGACCGAGCTTTACAAAGGCTTTGTCTCCTTGAATCTTGGCCTTTATTCACAGAACTCCTTAGCAACCGACCTTTGCTCCTTTATCTCACTAAAGTGGCACATTTCTGCACATAATGGACTTTGAAGCCTGAAATGCATAAAAACACGTAATCAGTATTAACTCTTACTTATTATTCACATAATTGGTCTAAAAGTACGATTGTTAAGGGGTTAAAACTACAGTTTTGGGCTCTTATCATATGTTAATACAATTATTGAGTCAAGGAATGCCTCATTCTTTGGAAATACATTTTCGTATAACATGTGTATAAAGGCGAGTTCAATAAAGAGAACTTTAGATGCTATAAGTAGTAACCATCCTTGCCAAAGCGAAATTGAAGAGGAACCTAGACGTAGCAATAGGTCAACATCTTTTGGACCTGATTTTTTAACATATTTGTTAGAAATTGATTCTGAAATGTTTAAGGAAGCAATGTTCTCTCCATAAGCTCCTTATTGGAAAGAAGTTATCAATAGCGAGATTGAATCCATATTGCAAAATCATACATGGGAATTGGTGGATTTGCCACCTGGTTCGAAGACTTTGGGATATATATGGATATTCACAAAGAAATTTAAGACTAATGGATCAATCGACAAGTATAAAGCTAGACTTGTAGTAAAAGGTTTTAAACAAAAAGAATGATTGGAATATTTTGATACTTACTCTCCGGTTACAAGAATAACTTAACGTCCATAAGGATGTTAATTACAATAGCATCAATACATGGACTTGAGATAAATCAAAAGGAAAGACAACATTCTTGAATAGTGCGTTAGATGAAGAAATTTACATGGAACAACCCGAAGGGTTTATTGCTCCTAGACAAGAAAAGAAAATTCGTAAGCTTGTTATATTCTTATATAGATTAAAGAAAACACCAAAGCAATGGCATGAGAAATTTGACAATGCAATATTGTCAAACGGTTTCAAAATAAATGAGTGTGACAAGTATGTTTATGTCAAAAGCACTCAAAAAGGATGTGTCATTGTTTGTTTCTATGTGGACAATATGCTAATTTTGGGTAGTAATATGGATGTCATAAAATATACCAAACAAATGAAATGTTGTCTAGTAAGCTTGACATGAAAGATTTAGGTGCCGTGGATGTTATCCTGGGAATTAAGATTTCTAGGACACAAGATGGACTTGTTCTATCACAATCTCATTACATTGAGAAGATTATCGAAAAGTTCAAGGAATATAACATCATTCCAAAAAGGACACCAGTTGACATAAATCTTCATTTAGCCATAGCATACTCTGTATAACATCTCGTATACTTGGCAGTTTAATGTATGTAATGAATTGTACAAGACCTGACATAGCATACTCTGTAAGCAAGCTAAGCCAATATACGAGTAATCCTAGCAAAGATCATTGGACAGTCATACTTAGAGTTTTGGGATACTTAAAGTATACTCAGAACTATGGTATGCACTATACAAGATATCCAACCATTCCAGAAAGGTACTACAATTCTAAATAGATATTTGACACTAAATACTCAAGTCCACATGTGGATATGTCTTTACACTTGGAGGTGCAACTATTTCGTGGAAATCCTCAAAACAAACGTGCATAGCTAGGTCCACTATGGAATCATAATTAATAGCATTGGACAAAGTTAGAGAAGAAGCAGAGTAGCTTCGAAATTTCTTAGAGGATATTCCAAACTGGGCTAAACTTGTGCCAGCAGTGATAGCCAATCTGTTATTAGTAGAGCACAGAGCAGCATGTATAACGGGAAGTCTCAACATATACCTCGTAGACATAACACCATTACATAATTGCTCTAAAATGGAGTTATCGCAATCGACTATGTAATGTCTAAAGATAGCATTATGGACCCACTTACAAAAGGTTTAACAAGAGAGCAAGTAGAAAGATTATTCAGGGGAATGGGCTTAAAGCCTTTGAGATAATCAACTAAGAGTCCTCATAATGGAAAAACCCAACCTAGTTAACTGGAGATCCTCAGATCTAGGTTCAAAAGGCCAACTGAATTATGTCTGTCACTCAGTTAGCACTGGAGAGTAATACTATACTTTAACCCATGATAAGACAAGTACATATCTGCCACGAGAACTAGGATAAGTTAAGCTTTTAATGATTTACTATATCTTAAAAAGTTATGTTATCCAAATGGAGTATTGCAGGGTACTCTTTATAGAAATCACCTATGTTAGTGTGAAGTGGGGCTGCTTCTATGAGAATTTTAAGGGCAAATGTCTCAGAAGCACTATCTGAAACCAAGAAGTACGTTTTCAAAGCCAAAATGAATACAAACATGAGAACCAACTTTGTTTGAAAAGGTACTGCGTGAAGATGATTGTCTAGGTTTTTACAAACGGCTGACAGTTCAAAGACATTAATTGAAGTCTACTAATCATCAAATTAAATCTGATTATCTTACACTAAGGCAAGTTCAAGGCCTCTCATGCTACTTGATCTAATGCAGTAACTTTTCATTTGTAAGAGAACAACTATCCGATGTTTATGATTGAAAAAAACCAAATTTTCATTCATGTGGGGGATAGAAACAATGGGCGTGTAATTAAAAAGTTAAAGTGTAGTAAACATATGGAACTTGAATTTGCACAAATACATTGAGAAATAAATGAGTAATTTGTCTCCCAAGTTACCCCACTTGATATAAAATGATTGAGAAATGAATGTGAAAAACACTTAGTCCCACATGGGAACAACACCAAAGAGTTGTTGAGTTTATAAGGCCTAATTGTGACTACTTGGGTTGGGCCCCAAGGGGTACAACTAATTTTCTGTGAAGACAGAACACAGTCAAGCTCAACAAGAAACACACACACGCGTGCGTCCCCGCCACAGCCGTCCGTCCAACTGACCGACCGACCGGCTTGGCTGGGCTTAGCTAGGCATGGCTAGATGGTGTGTAGTCTATATTCTTTTTGGACAACCAATTTCTTAACAAGGCCCAATACGTTTGGGTTCATAAGGCTTAACAGTTTCACTTGAAATAGTAAAGAGAGAAAATATTTCTGAAATAACGGAACAGTTCGAAACGTTGCATTATGCCCAAAAGGTGCGTCTTTTCGAAAAGTGTGATTGTTCGAATAGTCACTGTGTTGTTTCGAAAATGCACCACTCTCATATAAATATCAAATGTTTTTGCATGAAGAGACATCTTTCAACCTCTCTTCTCCTCTCTTTTCAAAACACAATGTTAAGTTCGTTGATTTTGTGGAATTGAAGTGCTGCTTTCCATAAGAAAGAAAAATCCATTATATCTTGGGAGACAGTTTTCCATCCAACCTTGAAGCACCATGAGGGGGAAAATATGTCTTAAGGACATAGTAAATCTTCACTAGGCTCATATTGATATTTTTGTACTTGGTACATTTGAGAGAAAGGTTTGTACTGTTGTTAATAATTGGTAAAGAGTGAGTATATTTTAGTTGTGGTTCCTAACAGATACAACTATGCTTTGTGAGTTGGATGATTCTTTTCACGTACACATCTGTAAAATTTGGAGATGATTCAAAAATTGACGTTATGGGGAAAGGAAACATTTCAGTTCAAACTTCTAATAACTCTCAGTTATATATGTCAAATGTGTTATATGTTCCTAGCTTGAAAAATAATTTGTTGAGTGTTGGACAACTTCAAGAGAGGGGTCTGAGATTTTCATTAAAGGACTTGTAGTATTCCAGATCCGGGGCTTGTTGGTCAGGTTAACATGATGACCAATAGGATGTTTCCTTGTATATCCAGAATGATGGTCATCTGTCTTTCTCTGCTAAGGTGAAAGACTCAGTTTGGCTATGGCATTATCGCTATGGACATCTAAACTTCAACGGATTGAAGACTCTTCAATAGAAAAACATGGTGAAAGGCCTTCCAGAACTTCACTATCCCGAAAAACAAGTGTGTGAAGAGTGTATGTGGTAAACAACACCGTGATCACTTCCTTAAAAGGCAAAGCATGGAGAGCTAATGAAGCATTGGAGCTGGTTCATTCCGATATATGTGGGCCGCTAAATTTGACATCCAATGGTAATCAAATGTATTTTATTACTTTCATTGATGATTTTAGTCGGAAAACTTGGGTTTATTGTTTAGGAAAAAATGAATTTCTGGGTATCCAATTATAGCCAATTTCACATAGTATAGTGGGCAACATACTTATTTTTTAACACTTTGGGCATCGTAGTTTTCAATTTTAACACTGTAGAGATTCCATCTAAGTTCTGTCTCAAATAGTTAATAAAAGCTTATGTAGACACTTAATTACACACGTGGACCACTATAAAATAAAATAATTGTAAAAAATAAAAAAATAAAACAAAAAATTACAATTACAATTACACGCAATATTAATTTTCATATCAAGTTAAATGCAATGGACCACAACATAAAAGACATTTTTGGAAATAAAATATAATAATATATATATTTAAGGGGGAATATAAAATATATATATATATATATATATATATATATATATATATATATATATATATATATATATATATATATATATATATATATATATATACATTATGTTAACTGATTTGGATAGGCAAACAGATGGAATCCCCACATTGTTAAAATTAGAAACCATTATGCACAAAGTGTTAAGAAAAAGTTATATGAATTTGGCTATAGTCGGATGCCCATAAATTTATTTTTTCCTATTTTTACAGCAGAAAGTCCAAAGCTTTTTCAGCATTCAAAAGTTACAAGTCTCTTGTTGAAAAAGAAGTTAGGAGAGCTATCAAAACACTTCGAACAGATTGTGGTGAAGAGTTTATCTCGCATGACTTCGCAAATTTCTATGAGACACATAGGATTAGAAGGCAACTTACAGCAGCCTGCACCACAGCAGAATGGTGTATATGAAAGGAAAAATCGTATTGTTTTAAACATGGTACGGAGTATGTTGGCGAGAAGATGTGTTCCAAAATGTTTCTAGCCTGAAGCAGTCAATTGGAGTATCCACATCTTGAATAGAAGTCCTGCACTTACTATCCAAGACATGACACTTACTGTCAGTTTGGTGTGAGTTTTGGTTGAAATTTTTCTCTAATCAATAGTTATTCAATGGCTCCTAGTAAGCGTGCACCAGCTAGTAAGGTAGCAGTGAACGAAGAAAACATTCAAGAATGATGAACGGCGAACAAGAAGATCTGTAAGTAAAGTAGTGGAGGAAGTGGAACAGCTACATGAAGAAGAGGTTTCTCTACATGCCTTGTTGAAGAAGTTTACTGAATTGGAAAAGCAAAATATGGCATTAATGGCAGAAAATAAGGCGGTGAGAGAACTGAATGAGAAGCTTACACACAAAGAATTCTATGAGAAGGCTCGGGAGGAGTCGACCTCGGTCACCCCAGTGGCTAGAAAAAGTCATCTCAAAAAAGCACAATCGGTGGCAAATACAGCACAGAAAGTAGGACATGAAGAGGAATTAAAGCAAACACCACAACCAATCACAAAAGAAATGGTTCAAGAGATGATGCAACGACAATTTGGAAACAAATTGTCAGACAAGGTATCGGCATCGGTGTGAAAACTTGCAGATGTAGTTAGTTGCAACCCTCTTAAAAAGGAACTTGAGTAGATGCCTTTACCTCCCAAATTTAAACACATGAAGTACACTCAGTATGACGGGACAACGGATCCTATGGATCATCTATTCAGTTACTAACACCAATTTTCAATATATCAAGGAACCAAGTACTGGGATTCCTTGTTATGTCAGTCATTCTCATCAAGCCTAAAGGGTAAGGCATTGAAACGGTTATGTTCGTTGCCAGAAGGATCAATTGCTTGCTATCAGGAAGTCGAAGAAAGATTCTTAACGAATTATGGCCATCAACGAATAAAGCCGAAGCAGGTATCAGCTTTATTTCATTTGAAGAAAGGAAAGAAATAGTCACTTAAGGATTTCCTGGGACGTTCAATGCTAAAGCATAGTCCGTTGAAAAGTGGGATGAAGCCGAGATGACGGCTATCATGGCATTTCAAACTGGTCTGATCCCAACATCGGATATACATAAATACTTGCTACACAAGGAGGTTAAAAGTCTACAAAAATTGTATGACAAAGCAGAAAAAAGATAGTTGAGTCGAGGATGGGATCCAAGCAGTCACAGTTCAAACTATGCTTCAGGTGTCGGACTCGGGAAAAAAGGAAAAGGATACTCGACACCGAGGTGAAAGTCGAGAGTATTCAAAATCATATAAGAGGAGATCTTAGGGTGATTATGCAAGAGCTGAGTCTCAATACCCACCTAAAAGGAGATTTTAGAGAACATTAAAAGAAGAGTTAGATCCCAAGAACTACATTGCTATCTACACGACACCTAAGGATATATTGAGAAGAGTTGGGAAAGAAGATTATGTGAGGTATCCGCAATTCACTCCCTAAGAATCGCCAGATAATCCCTATTGCCAGTTTCACAAAATTAAGAATCATGAAACAAACAACTGTCTGCAATTGCTAAGGGAGATTGACAGATTAATGAAAGATGGATTTCTATGAGAATTTAGAGCTGGTGCTCGACCAGAGGTCATGACCACAATACATGAAAAGCCACTGGGAGTCATCAATATGATCTATAAAGGGGTGATACCTTAGAAGAAGATTATCTGAGAAAAAATCAGAAAAATATCAACAGTAAGGGAGGTTCTAGAGGTTAATATTGAGCTCATACCGGTAAATCCAAATTTGGTGTCAACCAGTATCCCAGGAGCAATAATGTTTGTTCCAGATGACTTGTCGAAGGTTATGTTGCCTCATGATAATGCGTTGTTAATCACGATGTGCATTTTAGGATAGTATGTACAAAAAATCTTGGTAGACTGTGGTAGTTCCGTGAATATTCTGTTCTGGAAAGTGTTCGTTGGCATCGGCCTGGATGAGACTCATTTAAAAGCGCCACAGTTCAGCTTATATGGTTTTAACGGAAGCTTCACCAAACCAGCTGCGGAGATCAAGTTGCTCGTCAGAGCGGGACCACAAACAGTGATGACCAAATTCGTGGATATCAAACATCATTCCGATCATAACGTAATACTTGGTAGGAAGTGGATTCATGATATGAGAGCAGTTCCAAGTACGTTCTACCAAGTGATTCGATTCCCAATGGCTTATGGTTACATGAGATAAAAAGGGACCAATCTGAGTCAGAAAAATGCAATTTTGTCACAGTGAGGGTATGATGAAGGAAAATAAGTAAGACACTGGGGGCGTCTTTGAAAGCTCAATCTAGTTAGCAGTTACAGACAACTTTACTTCCCGATACCGATATGCAGCAGATACAGGAGCAGGTAAAGTTCACACAGGAATTAAAACAAAATGAAAAAGCGTGGGAAAGAAAAATAATAGAAGCAGTGGAAAAGATTAATATTGGCATAGGAGAGAATGATTGTCATACATTCATCGATACAGAACTACCTCTTACCATAAGAGATGATTTGATGGTTTTCTTAAAAGAAAATCAGGATGTTTTTGCTTGGTTGATGGCGGATCTCATCGATATCGACCCAGATATTTGCTCACATTGAATATGGAGGAAAGCGCAATATCCGTCCATCAAAAGCATCGAAAAGACTAATGTATGAAGAAGCAGTGCAAGCGAAAATCAAGAAGATGTTGGATAACAGCATAATTAAGGAGCTAGACCATTCTGACTGGGTGGCTAATATCGTGGTGGTTTCTAAAAAGAATGGTAAAGTGCGAATTTGTGTCGACTTTATTGATGTAAATAAAAAGTGCCCTAAAAACAATTAATTAGCTTCGAATTAGTTGATCGAACAGCGGAATTCGAATTAATTAGCTTCTGCGATGGATACTCCGAATATTTCCAAATTCTAATGGCCATTATAGACCAACTCAAAACGGCATTCGTCATAGATGGAGGCATATATTGCTTTATCAGAATGCCTTTTGGTTTAAAGAATGCGGGAGCTACTTATCAGAGGCTAGTTGAAAAGATGTTCAAAAAGCTCATTGAACAAATCATCGAAGTGTATATCGAGGATATCGTAATAAAATCCAAGAAAGTTGTCGACCACGTGAAAGATCTCGATACCATCTTTCGGATACTGAGGGAATTTAACATGAAGTTTAACCCAGATAAGTGCACTTTTGGGGTCAACTCAGGAAAATTCTTAGGATATATTGTAACCAAAAGGGATATCGATGCTAATCAAGATCAGATATAAGCCATTCAGTAGATGCCATCACCAAAAACAAAGAAATGGATACAAAGGTTAATGGGAAGAATAGCTGCTATAAATAAATTCATTTCCCGGACATCAAATCGATGTAAGCCACTTTTCAAATTGCTTAAGAAAAATACGGTATTCTATTGGAATGAGGAATATGAAGAGGCGTTTTCCGAGTTAAAGAAGTATTTGCAAGAAATGCCCAATCTTACAAAGCTAGATGAGGGAGAAAGTTTACCTCTCTATTTGGTCGTATCGGAGTTTGCCATAAGTTCTGTATTGGTGAAAGTAGAAAAGGGTGTCGAAAGGCCAGTATATTTTCAAAGCAAGACAATGCTGGAGGGAGAAACAAGATATTCAATGCTCGAGAAATATGCTCTTGCACATTTGTTCTCTCAAAGGCTAAAACCTTATTTTCAGGCACATTATGTGATTGTTATGACAAATCTTCCACTTAAACAGACTCTAGTCAAGACAACTAAGTTGGGGAGAATGTCAAAGTGGTCGGTATTGATAAATGAATTCGATGTCAAATACCGAAATAGGGTATCGGAAAAAAACCAAGTGCTGGCAGATTTCCTTATAGATTTTCCATATATGTGAATATGCAAATTGGGGAATGGAAGAAGAAGAATTTTCTATGCTGCAAGAGCGTGAGGATATTATTGATGAAGATGATCCATGGGCTAGAACAAATGGTTGGAGACTATTTATTGATGGATTATCAAGAAGTAAGGGATGTGGCATTGGAGTTGTATTAGTCACACCCAAAAATCAAAGGCTCAAAACAGCAATCACTTTGGGTTTCCATGCCTCTAACAATGAGGTAGAATATGAGGCATGGATAGTGGGGCTGGAAATGGCCAAATCTCTCAAAGTAAATGACTTATTAATCTTTAGTGACTCACAGCTGGTCGTCAGCCAAATTAATGGAAGATATTCAGCAAAATGTGAAAACATGGTGGATTACCTGAGTTTTATAAAAGCCAATCTTAGAGATTTTAATAAGATAAGGCTTCAACACCTCAACAGAAACAAAATAGGCATGTCGATGCCCTGGCTTATGTCGCAATGATGTTGGAAAATACTGAGGGTCGCACCTTGCACATCAAAGTTCAACAGAAGCCAAGCATCGATATCGATGAATTAGAGGTTATGGAAATCGACACGCTAGGGGCGTAATGGATGGAAGCATATATACCATTCTTATCCAATGGTAAATTACCTGAGGATAAAAATGAAGCAAGAAGTGTTAAGTCAGGCGCTCAAAGATATCTTTTGCTCGATAATGAATTATATCGAAAAAATCCAGGAGGCCTGCATCTGAAATGTTTATCATCTGCAAATGATTAAATGATTAATCATTACTGAATTAATCATTTAATCATCTGCTAAAAAGTGTGTTCAATGCCAAATACATGGAAAAGCTATACATGTTCCAGTTGAGAAGTTGCACTGCGTAACAAATCTGTGGCCTTTTGCTCTATGTGGCATGGATATTGTCAGTCCTTTAGCATCTGGAAGAGGTAAAAGACGTTTCATGCTCGCTGTCACAGACTACTTCACCAAATGGGTAGAAGTCATAGCGCTACAACATATAAAAGAGAAAGATGTAATAAATTTTCTCTTTGAAAGAGTAATCTGCCGATACGGATTGCCCTATGCCATCATATCGGACAATGGGCCACAATTCGAAGGAGGAAAAGTAAAAGCTTTCTTGGATTAATACAAAGTAAAGCACTTCACATCTGCACCATATTACGCTCAATGCAATGGGCAAGTAGAGGCAACAAACAAAACGATCATGGATAATATCAAGAAAAAGCTGGAAAATAAGAAAATTATATGGGTCGATAAGCTCAATAATGTTCTCTGGGCTTACAGAACAACACCACGAACTGCTATAGAAGAATCTTCTTTCACTCTAGCACATGGCATGGAAGCAGTAACTCCGGCAGAGATGGTGGTAAGTGCATATAGAACCAAAAACTTGATGAATGGCTAGAATAACAACACAATGGTAGCAGAAGTACTCAACCTCGAAGAAAGATGAGTGATAAGTGCTCAAAAAGTGCAATTTCACCCTCGATTATGCCTCTTGTTTAGCCATCTTAGTGGACTAATAGTGTTTATAAGTTATGTTTTATGATTCTACAGGTGAAAAAGAGAGTTTTGTAGAATATTAGATAAAAAGGGGTAAAACGAAGCAATTCGGAGCATTAAGGATCACATGGGAAGCCCGTGGATAATCATGGAGAAGGCCAAGAAATTGAAGCTATTAAATATGTGACTTGGACCTATTTTAAAGCCTATTTGGAAACCCAAGGCCAAATGATTTGTTGCTTGGACCGAAGCTCGTAAAAGAGGATAGAAAGATAGAGCAAAAGAGGGAAAATAGACTTCCGCGTCTGGGACACAAGGATAGTGCATCCAGACACAATGCTAGCATCTGAGACACAAGGATCGTGCGTCCAGACACATGAAACGACACTGTAGCCACTTTCTTCTCAGTTTTGGAGACGAAGTTGGACTCTGGAAGAAGTTGATTTGTATTAGGAAACAAATGGCGGTTTTGAATGCTTCTAGAACTCATTGTAACCCCTATAAATAGAGGACCTAAGTGCCTCATGTAATTTTCCAATTCACTTATACTCTTATCTCCATAACTTGAGGTAGAGAGAGATTAATAATAAAATATTCGGTTTTAACTAGTCGAGTCTTAATAAATTAGTCTTTCTAGTCTTATGTTCTTTTACTCTTCTTCTTCTCGTTCTTCGTGTCCTTCCTTCTTTATGGAAGGCTAATATTCTCCTTCAAAGGAGGAGATGAAGCCGATTTTTAAGGTTTAATGATTCTTCTAGTTCATGGTATTCTCCAATCAGGTTAGTTCTTTATATTTTTAGTTATTAGTTCTATTGCCCAGACTAGGGGATGGAAGTATTGATTAAGGTTTTTATTTATTACAATCGAATATTATGCTAGTTTATATTTATTACAATTGAATGTTTGCTAGTGACATGCTTTTATTTATTGCAATTGAATATAATGCTAAAATAGGGTTTTATTTATTGTAATTGAATATTATACTATTATTCTCTACTTTTCTTCTAGTTGTGTAGTGTTTTAGAGTAAGAGAAGTATTCCTTGTGTTTGTCTTAGATGGTGATTCATTGAATAGTTGCCCAAGCTCACATAAAAGGAAAGAAGATATTAATAGCATAAATATAAGAACAACCTTAAGTAGAGTTATTAGTTAACGATGTTTTGTCCAAGAGGGCATCGGCACTCGCCCGATTGCCTAATTGTAGTCTACTTGTGAGAACAACCATAAAACAAAATGTCATAGATCAAAGGTATCGATGGATTCTAATCTCTTGAATTCCCTCTCTTATAAATTCTCAATAGTTTAGTTAGTTTAGTTTAGTTTAGCATTAGAATCTACAATATCTATAATAATAGTTTTTAATCCCTCAAACCCCCTTTCCAATCCTGTCATTCATATAAACATACACTTAAAAGTAGAACGATACCCTACTCATCCTTTACTTATTGAGGGATAATTAGGTTTTGATACACTTCTATTTCGTTCAACGACCATCATCTATCTACATCATCCATATACTATCTCCAATAAACACAAAAAGGAGCGTGTGTCAATGAGATGAAGCCAGAATAAAGTTGGATACATATCATCAACAACTCAAAAAAAACCTTCAACAAGAAAGTAAGATCGAGAAAGACATTTTCAAGAACGTGATTTGGTTTTAAAGGTGGTTACTCAAGCTACCAGGGAAAAAAGGGATGGCAAATTAGTAGCTAGTTGGGAAGGCCCTTACATCATTCATAAGGTTGGAATCAATGGAGCTTATTACTTAAAAATTGTTGAAGGTGTAATATTACCAAAGCCTCAAAATGTAAGTAATTTGAAAGCATTTTATCAATAAAAAAATATGTTGGTTCATGGTCATTATATATGGTTACAAGTAATTCACTTGCAATAAAAAATATGTTTGTTCATTACCATCATTTATGTTCAAACTTTCCAAATTATAGTATTCATGCCAAAATATAAGTATACTGGTATCGGTGAAATATTATGTCAAAGACAAAAAACTCCTAGGATCTGTAACGTCGAGCTCTATCCAAGTCAAAGACAAAAACACTCTTGGGATCTGTAGCGTAGAGCTCAATCCAGGTCAAAGACAAAAACTCTTGGGATCTGTAGCGTCGATCTCGATCCAGGTCAAAGATAAAAAAAATCATGGTGATGTTATGTATCGTAGAGATCCATACCAGGTAAATAAAGGAAATCCTAGTATTATTTATAGCATCGAGCTCGATACCAGGTAAATAAAGGAAATCCTGGTGATATGTATCATCGAGATCTATACCAGGTAAATAAAGGAAATCCTGGTGATGTGTATTGATAAGCACCCAAAACTGTAATATTAAACCCCGAGAGACATAGCATTTTGGTCGATTATGTGTTTAATAATCATGGAATAATTATATTTTCGTACTTTTGCAGGTTTCCGCAATTAAAATAAATATAGTGATAAAACATGCATCGAAGTACGGGAATACGAGAATATTTGAAGTTTCCCACTCGACCCCCGTGAAGCCCAACAGAGCCTGACTAGAGCCGAAGTTTCCAAAAGAACAGAACGGGTCCACATATAAAGAAGTAGCAAACTTCCGAAGCTCAAATCGGATAAATCTAGATGCCGACGTTGGCTAGTGAAGTTCGTCATAGCGACCGGGCTTACGAACTCGCGCAGGACAAAAAGTCGTAAAACGCCAAAATCGGGCGCAGCCACTGGACACACTAAGTGGACCCACTCTGCGAGCCCAGAAGGCATGACGAGTCAACATAGGCAGGTGGCAAAAGATGGTTTCAATTTGGTACCACCTGGAAAGAGAGAAGACACGTACCAATTCAAACCAGGTGGTTTGAATTGAAATGAGCTACAAGACGAAACTTAAAAAGCAAAAAGACAAAAATTAAAACAGTTAAAACAAAACTTTGTTTCGAACCATTCAATTAGCATAAAGCCAAATCTAAATTAAAACATTCACGGATAGCCTTCAGTCTCCAGCCTATATATATGAGGGGGTCGCCTTCATTATTATCCCTTCAGCATATTAATGCTTTAGCTTCCGCTTAGTTAGATTTTTCCTTCAGTACTTACATTTTGTCATTTCCATTCCAGCAGCAGATTAAATACTATAAGTTATTTTACCCTTAATAACAGTCATTTCTTTTCTAGTTTAATTTCTGTCCTACATTTATTTACTTAATGTATACAGCAAGTTTATTATTCCTTTTATGACCATGAGCTAATCCCCCCCCTCAGGGGGAGGGTTATGTTGCTCGTGTGAAAATCCGGATTGACTCGTTAATATTCTAGAATCACTACTTGGGAATTAGGCATAGAATTGACATCCGGTCCCAAAATGATCGAGATCTGCATAAAGTTGGATCATTGATGATGCTCCAAGACAGCCTCACGCTCGACTAAAATGTCTCTCCAATCCTCTCAGTGTCGACACTCTCCAATTCGTCCGGTGATGTGAAATCGAGCCAGAGCTGAAATAATATACCGTAGATGAGGTATTATTGAAACTCCTTATGCTAGTGAAATGCGACCTAGAGATGTGGGCATGCGCTTCTGGATCAATACTTTCGGCGCCGTCTCCAAAAAACGAGGACGGCAGAGATGTAGTGACTTGGTAATATAAACCTGTTAAAAATGATTCTTGCATGAGCATGATTAACTCTCTCCCTGTTTCTCTATTTTTGTTTACCTACATATAATCGCCGTAGTAATTTACATTATTTGCATTACCGTTAATTTAATTAAAACCAACTAAAAAGAAAACCTAAAAATCCTACTCACCAAAAGTTGTAATTCCAGTTGTGAACCTATCCGAGCCCTAAGGTTTGGACGATCCCTTACTCGACCTATCCTACCAAACCCACGTGAGTAAGGTAACTTGACTAAAATGTACGACTATACAGACGTTGGAATTTGGACTTTGGACTTGGGTCTTTGGACTTCGGACTTTGGATTGTGGACCTCGGACTTAAGAAAATAAGTAACTGAAATCCAAAACTTGTATATAAAAGGGCGTTATATCAAATGGCGCCGCTGCACGCCGAAGGACTCTGGACTTAACGTAATAACTGGAATACATCCATAAAACCTCCCCTACCTCCTCATCTTTTTATTTTTCATTTCTGTTACAATACTAACGAGTTACGGAACAGTTTACCTTAACTTTTTCTACTAACAAATATCTGTGAACCACGTTTTGTTTATTTTCATTAGCACAGTCTAAGTAATCCGTTGGAATTTGAAGTACTGAACAGACAAAAGAGTCTCGGACAAGACTGAATTAGTAGCATGCGAGACTAACCTGGAGTATCAACACTCCGGTTTTAGTCTGAGCCACTTTCCTTTTCAGTACTCTTTTGGGCTCTCTAGTCCTGTTTTTCTAGTAAGCATAAGCTCGGGAGTTAATCGATCGCTATACGAGGAATCGCAGGACGCCAGGTTTCAAACTCTTAAACTCCTCAAACTTTGTCGAGGATATTATTTGCTATAACCTGTTTTACCTTGTATATTTGTATGTTGGCATGAGGACTCCTTGCATGTAAAGGTGGTTCGTCATTACATATTCACGTTAACACAATATGATTCAAATATATTTTGATATATGCGTAGCGTCAAACCATCTGCTTAGAATATTTTTATATGTGTATGTTACATCAATTCACGTACACGGTATTCAATTGCATGAGTTCGTTCTCGACATTCCCCTAGCTCACGTATAACTTACACATAGTTGCACGATAGGTAATATAGATTTGCATGGGTAAACTTTCTGCATAAACTAGTATATGTTAGTTAGTTTCTATTTTGGCATCTATCGTTTTAATTGCATATTTCATAATCACGTCCCTATAATACATTAATTACGTAAATAAAAATAAATAAATTAAAAAAATTAAAAAATTAAAAAATCATAGTAATTAAAAATTTCATCTAAATCATCTTAATAACACCCCGCATAATACACCATCATAAATCATCATTCTATTCCATCAGTGCCTAGGAAACTTGAAAAAAATTGAGGTTGCCTAATTAAGGAACGTGCTAGCACGAACAACCTCCCTCAATTCTCTCAGGTGACCTGGCTGCTAGAATATTCACACGTTATCCTAGCTTCCCTGCTCGAGTTAGCAACAGCTCAGGAAGATGTACTTTAACTCCCTCCTTCCTAAATTCTAAACCTCCAGTCATTATTCGTTCCTTATGAGCCTTAAATTAAAATTTATATTTGTATGAGACTACGGTCTGGTAAACATAAGGAATTAGAACTTACATATCATCGTCGAAAATACAAGAAACAACTGTTTATGTTATCTCCTAGACATAGTCCCTCCTCCGTAAATCAACCTCGTCAAACATCTCCGTTGCCATTATCTCCTTTAACTATGGCTGAAGAAAATCTCACAGTCGAAAAACCCCTTTCGGATTTCTATACTGCCTTACAGGAAGGACCTGCTTCCTGCATTAAACTCGATGCGATTGTAGGTGATTTTCGTATTCCGCCAAACATTTTCGGTTTGTTACCTGTTTACCATGGTTTAGACCATGAAAAACCACACAATCATCTTCGTCGGATGCAACAAGTAGTCACCACTTTCCGCCATCCGACCATTACCAACGAACAAGTCTTGCTTAGGTTGTTTCCCTTCACCTTAGCTGATAAAGCTTCAGTTTGGCTCGCCGGACAAGCGCCGCAATCTATTGACACATGGGCCAAACTTGTTCAAGCATTCATGATAAAGTTTTATACTCAGAAGAAAACTACAGAAATGCTTCAAAAGATTAAATTCTTTCGCCAACACCCCTGTGAATCCTTTTCGTAAGCGTGGAGCCAGATTTTTCGATCTACTTCTCGAATGTCCCCATCATCAACTCGACACCGCTGTATTAGTCCATTCATTCTTTAATGGTCTCTCTAACCATCAAAAGGAAACATTAGATATCATGAACAGCGGTTGTTTCATGGACAAGGGCGCTACTGAAGCATACACTTTTCTTGAGAAACAGGCCTCCACGGCACCCATTGGGGAAACACGATTCTTCTAGATCTTCTAAAGACACTCCTACCAAAGTTATGTCTATGTTCGAGGCCAAACCCGATCCGGAATTAAAAACTCTAATCGAGTCCCTAAACAAAAAGGTCGATGCTCTTTCGGTACAAGTAAATGAACAAAACCCAAACAGTCATGGCTGCCAACGCTTCCCCATGCCCTCTTTTTGTTTAAGTCCCGAAAGCACGCCGATTCTTATTGTCCTTTGGTATACGAGTGTCCTCCCCAACCTTCTGAAGAGGCTTGTGCTTTCAACATCCCTAATGCACCTTGGCGACAACATCCGAATTTAGATTAGGCACCCCCTGTCCAACAACAAGCTCCTTCAGGTGGCAACAACGTTCCTGTACGACCACCCACGAACTACAATTCCTATCGTCAAGGAAATCCTCCACAATTCCAGCAAGGGCAAAGTAATTTTCCCAACAATGCAAATATAGGGTACCAAAACAACTGCAACCTTATTCCCGCTAATCAAGGATATGGCTACCAAAATCAACCCGTCAATAATAACTGTGAACTAGTTCCTGCTACTCCCTTGGTACAATCCATAGCCGATAAAATGGCTGAAACTTTCCTGACATACATGAATCAACATAATCAAATCCTAGATTCTATCCAATAGTCTCTTCAGCTGTTAGCTCAAGATAAAAGTCAAAAGGGCGCGTTCCCTGGCCAAGCAGTTCCAAACCCTAAGCCTACAAACACTACCTTTAAACTCAACAATGCACCAGGACCTAGTAATCCAAGCCAGGGTGAGGTAAATGCCATTACCACTCTTCGTTCTGGCCAAACAATCGACAATAATATACGTATGCCAGACGAGGAATCGACGAAAGTCACGACTGACGTCTTTCCAACTCCTACCTCGCAACCTATAACGGACGAAGTTGTACCTTCAAAATCTACACCTACGTCACTAGGGAAAGACGACACTGATCCTTATACGCGATTCCGTCCAAAAGCTCCGTTCCCTGCCCGTTTGGTAAAGAACAAACATGATGAACATTTTGATGAGATCCGTGAAACCTTCAAAAATTTGACCATAAACTTACCTTTCCTAGAGATGCTTAAAGCATTTGCCCAAGCATGCCAAGTTTTGAAGGACATATGCACCACCAAACGACGCATCTGAATGTACCTCAACAAGCGCCTCATCGAAAGCGGTTTCCCTCGATTACCACTACCAATGGTGTGGTAAAGTACAAGGACCCAGTTGACCAACCGCCGTACATGCACGTTGGCATGACAAGTATATTTACTTCGCGACTTTTAGACCTAGGTGCCATTGTTAACCTACTTCCCTACTACTTATTTAAGCAGTTAGGTCTTCATGAATTAAAACCTACCAATATGACTCTGCAACTCGCGGATCGCTCCATCAAGTACCCAAAAGGCATAGTAGAGAGCGTTATAGTAAAGGTCCAAGATTTTTACTACCCAGTGGATTTTGTCATTCTAGATACTGAAGTAGCCTGTGACTCCATCCCTATCATCTTGGGACGTCCTTTCCTTGCAATCGCTAACGCCTCTCATAAATTGTCGGGACGGTTCAATGACATTGTCTTTCGGGAACCTTTTCTCATTTAACTCAACGTGTTCAAATTAATGAAACAGTTTCCCGATCCTATAATGGAGGGCGAGATTAGCTTGGTTGATAGTCTGGAACATGATTATTTCACAAACTCTTTTCCCCCAGACGAGATACACCAATTTCTTTCTTTTGATAATCCGGAGTTTGGCGATGACTCGTACATAAGGGATGTCCATGCATTATTAGAGTCAGTACCACTATTTGACCCTAATGCTTCGGTGCAAACTGATTCAGAAGAACCGGATTCGCTCTTTTCCATTGAAGAGATGATCCTTCACGAATCCTTGATCCCCAATCCTCCAACTCTGGATTTAAAACCTCTACCCTCTGATTTGAAGTACGTGGATCTCGATCTCGATGGTAGTCACCCTATATTAATTTCTGCTCACTTGACTCTGGGGCGAAGAGGCACGCGTTTGATTCATGTCATTCGTGAACACCGCCCGCGCCATCGGATGGTCCTTAGATGATATCAAGGGAATAGACCCTAGCATATGCACGCATCGTATACATCTTGATGACGGCACAAAGACATCGCGAGAACCACAACGCCGCCTTAATCCCACCATGAAGGAAGTAGTGAGAGAGGAAGTTTTACGTTTACTTGATACGGGTATCATATACCCTATCTCAGATAGTGACTGGGTTAGTCCTGTCCATGTTGTTCCCAAAAAGTCCGGCATTCAAGTTGTACAAAATGAAAATGGTGAGTGCATCTCCACTCGCATTCCTTTGAAATGGAGAATTTGCATTGACTATCGCAAACTTAATGCCATAACCCATAAAGATCACTTCCCTCTCCCATTCATTGACCCGGATGCTAGAACGTTTAGCGGTCATGCTTACTACTGTTTTCTTGATGGCTATTCCGGATACTTCCAAATTGTCATCGATCCCGCCGATCAAGAAAAGACAACTTTCACGTCTCCCTTTAGAACCTTTGCATACAGATGAATGCCTTTTGGTCTTTGTAATGCCCCAGGCACTTTCCAACGCTGCATGCTTCACATTTTTAGTGATATGGTGGAACGTTATATGGAAGTCTTCATGGACGACTTTTCCATTTACGGAAATTCCTTTAACGACTGTTTATCCAACCTTTCTAAAGTATTAACGCATTGCGAAGAGAAAAATCTGGTACTCAATTGGGAGAAGTGTCATTTCATGGTTACCAAAGGACTTGTTCTAGGTCATATTGTTTCAAAAGACGGGATAGAGGTTGATAAAGCTAAAATTGTTAAAATTTCTTCGCTACCTTTCCCACGTACAGTTTGTGATATCCGTGCCTTTTTAGGCCACGCTGGGTTTTACAGGAGATTCATTCAGGATTTTTCTAAAGTTGCTCGACCCTTAACCAATCTCTTGCTTAAGGATGCAGTATTCGACTTCAATTTCAATTGCAAACAAGCTTTTGATACTCTAAACACCGCTCTGACTACCGCTCCTATCATTCAACCCCCTGATTGGTCTCAACCATTCGAACTGATGTGTGGTGCTAGCGACTTTGCTATTGGTGTCGTGCTAGGCCAACAACATGACGACAAACCCATTGTCATTTACTATGCTAGTAAAACTCTTAACGACGCTCAACGTAATTATACCACAACTGAGAAAGAGTTCCTAGTTGTTGTCTATGCTTTGGATAAGTTTCGCCCCTACCTAGTTGGAACATCGACCATCGTATATATTGTCCATGCAGCAATTCGGTACTTACTCACGAAAAAGGACGCAAAACAACGATTGTTCCGCTGGATCCTTCTCTTACAAGAATTCACCCTGGAAATCAAAGACAAGAAAGGAACCGAAAATGTCGTAGCCGACCATTTATCAAGGCTGGTTGGTGACATCGATAGTGATTCTGAAGCTATCGGTGATTCCTTCCCGGACGAATACTTGTATTCTATTTTATCATCCCCATGGTACGCGGATATCGTTAACTACCTAGTTACTGAGGAAGTCCCCTCCTTTTGGTCACGTCCTGATCATAAAAAGTTCTTATCCACTCAAAATATTATTTTACGGGGTGAACCCTACCTCTTTAAGTATTGTTCCGACCAACTCATTCGTCACTGCATTCCCGACTGGGAACACACCGACATATTATCCTTTTGCCATGAACAATCTTGCGGAGGTCATTTCAGTGGGAAGAAAATTGTGGCAAAGGTGTTACAATGTGGTTTTACTGGCCTACCCTTTTCGCGATGCACCTAACATTGCATAGCTTGCATTCGTTGTCAGCACACCTAGGTCAATTACCAAACGCGAAATATGATGCCCCTAAATCCTATCTTGATTGTGGAAATTTTTGATGTTTGGGGCATTGATTTTATGGGACCCTTCCCTATTTCTCAAGGTTTTCTATACATTTTAGTCGCTGTAGACTATGTCTCCAAATGGATTGAGGCACTCGCATGTCGCTCAAATGACCATAAGACTATCGTGAGATTTGTAAAAGAAAATATTTTCTCTCGTTTTGGTGTTCCCAAAGCTATCATCAGTGATGGGGTTACACATTTTTGTAACAAAATTTTTGGGTTTTTAATGAAGAAATATGGAGTTACTCACAAGGTTTCTACTCCATACCACCCACAAACGAGTGGCCAAGTGGAAGTTTCCAACAGAGAGATAAAGTCTATTCTGGAGAAAACTGTCAACCCCTCAAGGAAGGACTGGTCTCTCCGCTTAACGGATGCCTTGTGGGCATACCGAACAGCATTTAAGACACCTATAGGGATGTCTCCTTACCGCATTGTTTTGGAAAACCTTGTCATCTACCAAATTGAACTTGAGCATCGTGCCCTTTTGGGCCATCAAAGCCTCAATTACAATATCATCGAGGCAAAGAAGCGAAAAACTGCAATTAAATGAGTTGGAGGAGATTCGGAGTGATGCTTATGATCTTTCGAAATCCTACAAAGCTAATATGAAAAGAGTGCACGACAAGCACATTTTGCGTAAGGATTTCAAAATTGGCCAAAAAGTTTTACTGTACAACTCCAGATTACACATCTTTCCTGGTAAATTGAAAACACGATGGTCTGGTCCTTTCATTGTGTCAGCTGTGAAACATTATGGGGCAATCTCTTTGCTTAATCCAAAAGATAACAGTGAATTTCAAGTCAATGGACAATGCCTAAAACATTACCACGAATTACGTTCACCAGATGTTGAACAGACTCTTCTTCATAATCCAGTATACACTGACTAGATGTTTCGTTTGGCGTACTCAATCTTGTTTCTATAGAGGGTACGCCATTTTGGTAGCCGGGCCATCTTCTATCTTATGATCTCCAAAGTTCTTTGAAGTGTGTGGTTGCAAGCGCCGGAACCTTAGTCCACGAAAACTCTTTTTCAGAACTGAGTATAAATGTCTTCTGCAACACGAGCAAACATACCTTTCGGTAAACGATGGGTACCTAAAATTTCACCTCCTTCCTTCTCTTCCCTTTTCTACTCTCTACCTCGCGAACTTCAACTAATCATTTGGTGTAAGTCTCACTCATCACGAATAGGGAATGGTCATAGTTCTTTTGCTCGTAAACGACGTGCGCGAAGGATGGGCTGGTGTATGCATTGCCAAACACCCTTCTGTCTAGGCTCTGACTTCCTATCCGATACTAGCCAGTTTAAGGTATACTTTTGTCTAACACCAGCTGCGCAAGATAATCTTCGTCGCCGCGCCGTTTCTCCCACAGGTTGGGATTCGTCTTGAGAATCTGACATTAAAAGACTCACCTTGTAAATATGTTTATATTGTTGCCTTTTCCCTTTGCATTAAGTTTTGCACATGGGATTCGTGTCAAACCTCAGATGTTGCATACTTAGAACACAAACGGGCAATGGATTCCACCAGACCAACCCTAGAATTGGTTACTTTGAGTCCCTTGGGGCGGTTTGAGGATAGTCATATGTAATAAGGGCAATTTTATTAGACCGTAGCGCGCACGGTCCAGGATGGTACCGTCCTGCCCCTAACCCCATAATACATAGAGGTGAAGCCACAGTCTGGCTGGATTGGGTTTGCTCCAGAGCCGACATGACAGTTGTCTATGATTTAAGATGGTGACTCCCCTGGACATCTAGTGTTTTTCACGTATATCTCCCTTGTATGTAAATAAAACCTTTATTTATAAATAAAACACTCTCCTTCTTAAAAAAAAAAAAAAAAAAAAATTGTGACTTTCAAGAATGACTCATACAATTAGATAGCATTTTTCGTGCCGATCGTTTCGGTATCTCATTTGTCCAATTCGGAGTCCAAACGAGTTGTGGGTAAGCATTTAGATTTTTTAGGTTTAAATCGGGCTTTAGGCTTGATTTGGGCTTCGAGAAAAATTTTGGCCCAACCAAAATATCTATTTCTCGGTCCATTTAAACCCAAAAAAACCGATAACACGCGTCACATTTACATCACTCTTCTTCCTAAAAAACCGGATCTTTCCCCCTCTCGATTTAGTCTCGCACGAGACAGGCCCACACTAAAACCAGGTCTCGCGCGAGACCCTCACATCTCCGACCAAGTTTTCCTTCCGTCAGATCATCCCATTTCTTCCCCTAATCAGTAATCAATAGCCATCCTCTCTCTAAGACCAGTAATGGCCGGAAACAGACGGATTTGTGTGGAAAAAAATTTTGGAAATTTGTTTGAAAACGGGATGTTTGCTCCATTCTTTGATCATGAAATTCACTCTAGAGGATGGGAGAGTTTGTTATATGCCAATGGAGGGCTTTATTCCAAGGATTTGGTGATGAAATTCTACGACAATGGGAGCTTTAATGGCGACCATTTTTGGGTCACCGTCGAGGGTGTGCGCCACGAAGTCACACCTGTGTTGCTCTCCGGGATCACGGGCATTCCTCTGGTCGACCACGTACTGACTCAGCAGCAGTCCATGTACCCACGGACTTACGACCTAATGCTCGACACGCTAATCGAGGGAGAGTACAACATCGACGGAAATGCGCGTATCAGCGCTTTCGGTCGCGACGAAACCGGTTGGCTATGCTCAATGGTCGGATCAACGTCATTGGCACCTCGAAGCCTTCGACATCAACAAGACCTTCCTCCACCTTCTCGGATCCTCCAGAGCGAAAGGGTAACTTCTCGCATCGTTACCTTTCTTTTGATATTATCACACATGCTACTCTTAGGTCACCCTCTTGCCGTTCTAGTAACGCAAGTTATGATTAATCTGGGTTTTCTGTCCGCCACCCCACTACTCCCTATACCACAATATGAGAATATGCTTGTCTTCAAGAAATGCATACAGGACCCTTGGGAACTCACAGCACCTAAGGCTGCCGAGCACGTTAGGGTAGGATCTTCTCACCCACCATACTTTGATGAGACTGCCATGAGTAAGATCACCCAACCCATAGAGGCCTTACGTGCTGTGAACAGTGGTCTGAGAGACATGTACACTCGCCAGGTATCGATGAGACGTACCTTGGGCAAGTTAAGGACAGATATGACCACTCGCCACGAGTCGATGACAGACAGCATGGGTGAATTCCAGCAGGAAATGAGAGCTTCCATGACTGCATTTCAGGACAATATGCTTACTCGCCATAACCAGTTCCAGCGAATGTTCATGGTGAGCGAGCCATCGATTTGAGCTTCGGTGATGGATACTCTTGGTGATATCCAGAGCGATTAGCCTCCACGGGGAGCTCGTCTTTGCATCGATGTCGCGGGACTCCCCGGTTCTTTTTCTGCGACCCCGAGGATTACGCTCAAAGACGAGGATCATCAGTAGCTAGATTTTTTTTTTTCCGGTCTTGTATAATATTTATATCATATATTTTATTTACGTGTTTGCATTTTCCAGCTTAATAGTAGATGGTTCCTAAATATTTCTATCTTGATATATTAGCTATATCTAATATTATAGTATATAGGTAGGAACATATATTGGTAATAATAAATTATATACATATATATAAATATATATTTTAAATGTCATACTTAAACAACAAATTTTAACGTAAACTAACGTTTTATAAAACGTTCAGAAACCGATAATGAAAACGCATCAAAAACGGTCAGAAAACGGTCATGAACCACATCCAAAAAACGGTCAGAAAACGGTCATGAACCACATCTAAAAAACGGTCAGAAAACGACAATTTTCTTTCTATAAATAAGTTCAACTCTTCCTCCATATTCACTCATTTCATATTCTTCCCTCTACACTTCTTATTCTAAAAACCGTTTTTAGATCACTCCAATCTCAAGATTCATGGATGCACTAGAGAAGTTTGAGCAGTAGCAGATTGAATATGCTACTCAAGTATTCATGTTCGGTTGTTTTATTATAGTCATGTTGTTAATGTGGCATATAGTTCTATCTAACATTTAGGTTTATATTTAAGTCATCGTATCATTGTGTTGTGTTTCCATACCGTTGTACGTTCTTACATCTTATTGTAATCGTATATCTACATTTTCCTTGTCCTTCTACTTACGTTTTCTAAAAAAAAAAAAAAAAAAAAAAAGGGGCACTCCTTGTCACATGCCCCATTCTTCTCATCCACACTACATCCACTTTTGCGCATATCTTAGAAGATACACGTGGTCTAACTACCTTGTGACACCTCGAAACGTATCTTTTACATTTTGGATGGGTGCCTATTTATAACAAGGATAGACACCTCAAAAATTTAACTTCCCTTTTTCCAAAATAATTTTTTTCTTTTCCACCATCAATCTTTAATGGCCCTCACTTTCGAAGTTTAGGTGCCGAAAGCAAAATTTTATGGAAAATTTCCAAAATGGTCTTTTTCATCCTTTTTTTTTACACTGAAATATTATGTCGAGGATGGTACCCTCTTTTACACCATAAGCAAGCATTTTATTCCAGAGAATTGGTCTTGTTATTTTATAAAAGCGGTTATTTCCAAAGCGGACAATTCTTTGTCCGTGCTAACGGATGCTTAAACATGAATTGACTATGGAAATCATCTCTGAGGTACTTCAAATTCCTATTACAAACCAAGGAGTACACCTTCCGAGATTCACCTTTCGATAATATCCGCATCGATGTTTGCAACTATCCTTCACGGCGAATACAACCGGAAAAACCGTATTGTTTATCAGCGATCTTTACAAAAGAACCAATTATCTGTGATCCAATGGGTAGCTCATAATGTCCTAGGCACATCTAAGACTTCTGAAATAACCAAACCCCTCCTCCATTTACTCTGGGTCTTGCAGAGTAACTGCAATGATTTTTGCATTATTAAATTTCTCTGGAATGCGATTGCACGTGCTAGGAAAAAGGCAGCTCCTTTACCAACCATTGTGACACTTATCATGATACATTGGGGTTTTTCTAGTACTTCTCCTTATACACCTCTTCAAACAGCTAACATTCTTACCATTCACTCAGTATGTAGGAACGGATTCTGGAACCCCGACGTTGCAAAGAACCATGTCGGTACAGGACCAAACGAAGATTGTTCCACCGACAACATCTTTACTGAAAATGCATTATGCAACGTATTTAATCCCATGGAAGGGCTTCGCTTAATTCAACAAGGACTGATGACATTATTCAAACGTCAGAACATTATTATCACCAGCCTTCTTGAATTTCAGGACCTGCGGACAATAAACGAAGAGGAACAAGCACAATTCTTGCACAGCCACAACCAATTCTTGGCAAATCACACTCTCATAATGGAGAACCATGCCGAGATTTACCAGACAGAAAACAAAATGTTGCAACAGGCTGTTGCACGGATTGGCGGCATAGAAAATCTTCTAAACGGATCCCTCCCACATTAGGATCCTCACCGTTACTTGGGACAATGAAACCATTTAAATTTTGCAATTTTATATTATTTATCATTTTCTTTTTAGTTTTTAATTTTTCGTATGGTAATTTGTTTTTACTTAATTATTCTCATCATACTCTAATAATTGTTTATCCTTGTCTAAACAGGTCACATTTTTTCACACATCTTCTACAATGGAAGCTCCAAAGATGATTCCAGAACAATCTTTCCACTTCGTTCTTTGAATTCTCCGGCATATGGACATCTTTTCGAGACTACATCACTTTCGAGTTGGTTGGAACTCTCTTATTCTACACCCGAGCGCACGTACTCCCCGTGTTTGGCAACTTATTTTTATGACCACATGGAAGATCTACCAGTGTCCGGGGTTTCCCTTTGAATGGTTTTACACTCACGTGTTGGTAACACCCGACACGCTTTTTATGAGCTAACAAAGGGCTATGGCTCTAGACCTTCCTCCTCCTCTTCAGCGATCTCCCCATTCAATACATGATAGAGAATGACCTTAATGACTATTCTAGGGAAGACTTTGCTGCCCAGTATGGCGATGGCCTTGCCCACGTCAAAGAACGTGCCGAAGCTGGCCGATGGCCGAACTTCACTATTCCACTAGCCAGTATGACCATGAATGTTGGAACTGCCATGTTATTTATTCTTATAAACATCATGGGGGATTGGCATTTTTCCACTGCATCAAAGTCAGTGTGTAAGACATTCCATGCATTGGCCCAGCAACATACCACCTTCGACATTACAGAACTAGTAATTGAGAATCTTAAGAAGGCTCGGTCTTTTCGGCAACACTATATCACCCTGCCAGTTACAGCATGCAGGATAGTGCGAACATACTTCCCTCAGTTTGCGGCCACCTTTCAAGACTGGGTAAAGGTCGACTCTATGTGTCCAACAAACAAGATAATTCGTTCTTTGCGATTTCGGACATGGCGACGCCCTGCAAGGTATCTTAAGAAAGTTCGTTCTTTCCCTGATGATGATAAAATGATAGCTCATCTAGACAATGCAAAGAAAAGGAAGTGGAGTGAAGTCTGGAAAGCTATGATAGATTGGCGGGATGCAAGGGAATGGCATTTCTACAGGGACGAGGCAAGGATGGACTATCCCCTAGTTCAAGGTTGGGGCAATGTGAGTTGATGCATGTACATATTTGTTTTACGTTTTGATGTGAAATAAATAAATAACCTAACAAAGGTGCTACTCTAACAATGTGCTTCTTTTTTATGATGTATAATATATAGTGTGTTAAAATAAATTTACGTGGAAGATGTCACTATATTTTTTTGCTCAAAGTCTCTCGGTATACTCTTTCTTCCTCTTAACACTTTGAGGACACGGTGTCCATTTGTTTGGGGTGGTGAGAACCTTTTGCAAAAATTAGGCATGCATAGTTGTATATAGTTTACTTAATGTCTAAATAAACGATTTAGTGACAAATTCTCGTTTCCCTTTCTATGATGAAAAATATTTAGAAATCTCACCCCAGCATCAGAATTAGGACTTGTTCTTAGAAATTTAATTTAATACGTTATGCAATAGTTTTTACATCTTTTCATGAGCATTCATGCACCCACTATCATTTAATGTACACACAGATAAGTTTAAGGGACCCACGGTTAGACAACTTAGTTTCCATATCCCGTAAGAATCTAACCAAAAGCCTCAAAATGTGTGATATATGAGTAATGACACGAGGGAGTAGTTCTTCCGAATAGAGAAGTTCACACGTCTACTTACTTGATCACTACCCAAATCCTAGGCGAGAATTTAGGCCTTTTTGGATCGATATAGCCAAAAATTCACACCTATAAAATAAAAATTACTGCTAGTCACCCCACTGAACCTTTCATTAATCCTTTCTACTTCACCAAAAAAATCATTACCCATCTAGTAACCACAAATAAATAAGCCTACCTAGATGATGAGTATGAGAAATAGGATGAAGTGCAGAAAAATGAAGAGAAAAACCTTGTCACAAATCAAAATCAGTTACCTGTTTCAGAAGAAAAGAAAAAGAAAAAAAAAATAGAAATATATTTCCAAAAATCAAAAGAAATATCAAGGTTAGAATTCCCCCTAAAAATCAAATCAAAAGGGAATAGAAAAGCTCGAAAAATCCAAGTATGGAAACCATGTTAGAAGCAGGAAAGAAAAAAAAATTCTCTAGTATAAATATCTCGAAGACCTTATTCTCTCATACTTATCATTTTTGAATTTTCCATTCCATTTTCTTCTACACTACCTCCTAAGCCCCGAAAAACACCTAATAAAGACCTCTAGCTCAATTAGGAGTAGGATAGTGTGATAATAAGTAGTAGTTGTGAGTTCTCGACCTCGGCTCCTCTGACTGTCATTGAGTATGTGAGGAAACGTGTGCCCTCTGCACACTGGAGATAGCAAAACTTGAGTGGAAAAATAAGAGAGAAATCGTGTTTCGACACATATCTGTGAGAACCTACTTAAAGACGCTATCCAAAAGATCCAGAAATGGCCCTGCTCGTACATTTCATTATAAGATCACTGCATGCATGCTCATACCTAGATGTTTTGATTATTGTATGTATATTAACTTGAATTTCGAAAGAAATAAATTCTTGTTTCCCCCGCTAGTGAGATGTCTAGATACCTGAGATTAATTAAGGAAACAAGCCTTTGTTACTGAGTCGTTGTAGTATAAATGAAGTTTGTGAGTATCTTCTCTGGAAAACTCTCATGAAGCTATAACTCATCCACTAGGGAATTCCTAGTGGTTCAAGGCCTTGTTGCATACGGTCAATGCAACCGCACTCTGCGAAATGAGATTTAGCTTAGGACAACACATTTTTGACCACTTATCATTTTAATGTCTCTTCTTTGCTTGAGGACAAGCAAAGTGCTATTTGGGGGTGGTGTGATAAGCACCCAAAACTGTAATATTAAACCCCGAGAGATATAGCATTTTTGGTCGATTATGTGTTTAATAATCATGTAATAATTATATTTTCGTTACTTTTTGCAAGTTTCGCAATTAAAATAAATATATGATAAAATAAAACATGCATCGGCATGCGGAATCACGGGAATATTTGAAGTTTCCCACTCGACCCCGAAGAAGCCAATGAGCCCCTAGAGCCGAAGTTTCCAAAAGAACGTAACCGGTCGAATCCGGGTCCACATATAAAGAAGTAGCAAACTTCCGGCTCAAATCGGATAAATCTAGATGCCGATGTTGGCTAGTGAAGCTACCATAGCGACCGGCAAATGAACTCTGCTAAGGACAAAAGTCGTAAAAAAATGCAAAAATCGGGCGCAAACGACCAATCGGACACTAAGTGGACCCACTCTGGGCCCGTAAGGCATGACGAAGTCGGCATAGGCGGTGGCAAAGGATGGTTTCAATTTGGTACCACCTGGCAAGAGAGAAGACACGTACCAATTCAAACCAGGTGGTTTGAATTGAAATGAGCTACAAGACGAAACTTAAAAAGCAAAAAGACAAAAATTAAAACAGTTAAAACAAAACTTTGTTTCGAACCATTCAATTAGCATAAAGCCAAATCTAAATTAAAACATTCACGGATAGCCTTCAGTCTCTAGCCTATATATATGAGGGGGTCGCCTTCATTATTACCCCTTCAGCATATTAATGCTTTAGCTTCCGCTTAGTTAGATTTTTCCTTCAGTACTTACATTCTGCCATTTCCATTCCAGCAGTTTAAATACTGTAAGTTATTTTACCCTTAATAACAGTCATTTCTTTTCTAGTTTAATTTATGTCCTACATTTATTTACTTAATGTATACAGCAAGTTTTATTATTCCTTCTATGACCATGAGCTAATCCCCCCCCCTCAGGGGGAGGGTTATGCTGCTCGTGTGAAAATCCGGATTGACTCGTTAATATTCTAGAATCACTACTTAGGAATTAGGCATAGAATTGACATCCGGTCCCAAAATGGCTGAGACTGTACAAAGTTATGCTAGCGATGCTCCAGATCTCGTAGCGACCAAAATAAAATGTCTCGCTAACTCTCTGCAGTGTCGACACTCTCCAATTCGGCCCAAATTGATGTGAAATCGAGTCAGGAGCTAAAATAATATACCAGAGATTAGGTATTATTGAAACTCCTTATGCTAGTGAAATGCGACCTAGAGATGTGGGCATACGCTAGGGATCAATACTTGACGTCGTCTCCGAAAACGAGACGAAGTAGAGATGTAGTGACTTGGTAATATAAACTGTTAAAAAATGATTCTTGCATGAGCATGATTAACTCTCTCCCTGTTTCTCTATTTTTGTTTACCTACATATAATCGCCGTAGTAATTTACATTATTTGCATTACCGTTAATTTAATTAAAACCAACTAAAAAGAAAACTAAAAATCCTACTCACCAAAAGTAGTAATTCCAGTTGTGAACCTATCCGAGCCCTAAGGTTTGGACGATCCCTTACTCGACCTATCCTACCAAACCCACGTGAGTAAGGTAACTTGACTAAAATGTACGACTATACGGACGTTGGAATTTGGACTTTGGACTTGGGTCTTTGGACTTCGGACTTTGAACTGTGGACCTCAGACTTAAGAAAATAAGTAACTGAAATCCAAAACGTGTATAAATGTGTGTTTTATCATGTATCGTCGAGATCTATACCAGGAAAATAAAGGAAATCCTAGTATCTATAGCGTCGTGCTCGATACCAGGTAAATAAAGGAAATCCAGGTATCTATAGCACCGAGCTCGATACCTGGAAATCTTGGTGATGTGTATCATCGAGATCCATACTAGGTAAATAAAGGAAATCCTGGTATCTATAGCATCGATCTCGATACCAGGTAAATAAAGGCAATCCTGGTATCTATAGCGCCGAGCTCGAGACCAGGGAAAGAATGCAACAACATGATGTCAGGAGCATAAAATTGATACTATCTTTTTGTGAGGATAGTATCGAAATCCAAGTTTATTTTTCAGATTAAAATATATTAAGTATCAAATTAATACTATCTTTTTGTGATGGTAGTATCGAAATCCAAGTTTATTTTTCAGATTAAAATATATTAAGTATCAAATTAATACTATCTTTTTGTGATGGTAGCATTGAAATACAAGTTTATTTTTCAGATTAAAATATATTAAGTATCAAATTGATACTATTTTTTTGTGATGGTTGATAAGAGTCCAAAACTATAGTTTTAACCCCTTAATAATATTGCATTTAGACCAATTATGCTTATAATAAATAAGATTTAGTACTGTTTACGTGCTTTTCTGTATTTCAAGTATTGGAGTCAAATATTTAAAGAAATATGTCACTTTTGCAAGAGAAAGGAGCAAAGGTTGATTGCTAAGAAGTTCTATGATTAAAGGCCAAGATTCAAGATGAAAAAGACTTTTTAAAGCCCAGTCAAAGCTGAAAAGTCAAAGTCAACACGGGCAGAAATAGAGCATAAAAGTCAACAGAACTTCTGCAAGTCGTATTTTTGGACTCAGACCTCGGAATTGGGCCTATTATATGTCAAAACGACCGGCTCGGAAATAACTTTCTAATGGTTTAAGCATTGATCCAATAAAAGGAGTAAAAGTAGACAAAAATACTATTGCAGTAATTTCCAACAAAGAAACCCTTTTTATACTTAAGTAATTAGGTTTTGGGCTTGATTTAATGGCCTAAAACATAGCTCCAATGCCCATGCACAAAATTGTAAATCTAGTTCTCTCCTATATAAAGAGGACTAAGGAAAAACACTAACTCTCTCTCACCCCTTAGTTAATTAAGTTTTTTATCATTAGTTTTCTTTAGTTAAACTCTAGTTATTGTTTTTCTAGCCTAGACACCATTAATAAAGCCAAGTTATTTATATTGTTTCAATTATGTCTTATTCTCATTCTTATTCTTTTAATTATGATAGTCGCATGATTCATAGCTAAACCTCGATTAGAGTGGTTTGATTGAAACTTTGATGAAGACTTGATGTGTTAGTATAGAATAAGTTGTAGTCATTTATTCCACTCAAGAAGGTAGTTAATTCACCATGAGAATAGGTTTCAATTGCTTCACATGCTAATTATTAGTTGGTAGAGATTGTCATGAATAATTAGGGATTAAAAAGACCTAACCTCTATGTGAAAACATAAAGATTAGGATTACAACAAATCTATAATAGCATATTAGGGATTAATCAAGGTGAATGTCAAATCTCCCTAATACCGTTCTTCTTATTCACATCTTAGTATTAAATTGGCATAGTATAAGTTAGAACATCTTAATTAGTTATTTCCACATATTAGTTATTAAACCATTGCTCTCACGGATATTATAGAATTGTTTATTTAGAGAAATTATTAGATCCACAAAACTAGGAGTGGAACAAATTCTGACTCCCTTTTATTATAAGATAATCAAGAGTAGAACTTTGATAACAAATTACTGTAAATTCACGCTTTTACTTCTGCAAAGTTTAACTAGTTAAGTAGGAGTAAACACTAGTTTTTACTTTTATCAAATGGCGCCACTGCTATCTTAGTTTTGTTAGATTAGTTTCCCATTGTGTTTTCAATTCTACCAATTTCCCATTTCACCCACCCTCTAACTATGGTTGTTGTTTTTTAGAAAAAAAAAATCGAATAGTACCTTGAACGCGCCCGCGCCCTCTTAAAGCTATCATCTGAGTGCGCCCACCCTCTTGTTACTGGAAATTTTTTTCAAACAAAGACTTGAGCGTGCCCATAACCTTTTTTTACCACACTTGACTTGCACTACCATACAAGCCCAATTTCACAGGTTAGTCACCGGCTCTCGTTTTGTTCAAATTATTTTTACTATTTAGTGTTCCGACCTTCTTCATTACACTAAGATCGCATATCAAAGACGATATTCATACGCGTAGCAAGGAGGCATTCAGGTACTTCTTCTTTCACTCATCGTCTCTTTTGTCAGAGGAGTTTTAATTCTAGTATATCAGGTTGTTGTTTGACTGCTGCTAGTGTTTTTTTTCATATTGGCCTTAGCCTTCCATGAGATTAAGGTCTGGTAAGAGTAAACCATCTAACGTTATTTATCATAAACGTCAACGCACACACCTATCTAGAATATCACACACTACGCCTGCATTAATCGCTGACGAAACAGAGACTCCTTTCTCTGATTTTTACAAAGCCCTAAATGATAGCCCTAAGTCATGCATCGTTCTTGCAGACCCAGTGGGGGATTTTCGAATCCCCCCGAATATATTTAATTTGTTACCGGTTTTTCATGGGTTAGACCACGAGAAGCCTTATCAGTATATACGTAGCATAGAACAAGTTCTTACCACATTTCATCATCCTACCGTAGGTTCAGAACAAATTAAACTAAGGGTGTTTCATTTCACCCTAGCCGATAAGGCGGCATCTTGGTTAACTGCCCAAACACCTAATTATGTGGACTCATGGGCCAAACTTGTTCAATTGTTCATGGAACAGTTTTACCCACCACTGAAGACAGATGAAATGCTTCAAAAGATTCATTTCTTCCGCCAGAATCCTCATGAATCCTTTTCAGAGGTCTGGAATCATTTCACTGATCTTCTCATCGAGTGTCCACATCATAACCTTGCAAAAGACATGCTTGTTCGTGCCTTTTTCAAAGGGCTTTTACATCATCATAAAGAGTTCCTTGATATAATGACTGGGGGTAGTTTCCTTAGTAAAGGAGCCTCATAGGCATATAGGTTTTTAGAAGATCAATCTAAGTGTAATAATAACTGGGGGGTAATGACATCCCCCGCTCCGCTAATTCTTCTTCCATAGTTAAGGCTGCCAGTATGTTTGAGGTTAAATCTGATCCCGAGCTTAGAACTCTAATCGAATCCCTCACAAAAAAGGTAAAAGCCATTTCTATTCAACAGAAGCCTACTCCTGTCATGAACATCAACTCTCTTCCATGTAATTTCTATTACAGCCTTGAGCATACCGACTCATATTGTCCTCTTGTCTATGAACAACTATCACAACCACCATCACAGCCGGATAATGTTTGCAATATTAATAGCCAACCTAACGCACCTTGGCGAAATAATCAACAAGTTACACCTCCGGGGTTTAATAATCAAAATGTTAGGCCAGCAAACAATTACTACCAAGCTCCACCAAGACAAGGACAAGGACAAGGTAATTATAATAATTATAATAATAACAATAGAGGTATCGTATCAGTTAATAATAACTATCACAACCCACCCGTTACTAATCAACGCGAGATAGTTCCAGTCACACCACCTGTGGCCACTACACTTTCACAACCAGATCGTTTCAAAGCCTACATGCAAGCTAACCAACAGATTTTACAATCCATTAATCATTCCATACAATAGTTAACCCAAGAGAAAGCCCAACCAAAAGGTGTGTTTCCAGGTCAAGCTATATCTAATCCTAAAATTTCAAACACAACCTTTGAAGTAATCGGTAATACTAGTAATGAAAATTTAAACATAGGTGAGTTAAATGCCATCACCACTCTCCGTTCTAGCAGAGTGGTTGATAATGTTGTAACTATGCCCAATAAAACACTACCAGTGGTCATTGAAAATGAAAAATTACTTGATACCGATATAGAAACTGAAAATCCTACTCCTGTAGAGGTACCAGTTAAACCACAACCCAAGAGAAAAGCGGCCAAGGTTAAAACTCCTATTGATCTATATGCTAAATATAGAGAGAAATCACCGTTTCCCTAGAGACTAGCCATATTAAACAAGGATAAAAATTTTGACAAGATTAGGGAAGTTTTTAAAAATCTAACGATAAACCTACCTTTTCTTGAAGCTATTAAAAAATTACCACAACATGCTAAGTTTCTAAAAGAGTTGTGCACTACTAGGCAGAAAACAAATATACCAAAAGACGCCTTTTTAACTGAACAATTTCTCAGTCTATCTGAACATAATGGAATCGTTAAGTACAAAGACCCTGGTCATCCTACTGTACAATGCACCTTAGGGGATACCTACACGATGATTGCACTATTAAACCTAGGGGCAAGTGTTAACTTACTTTCTTATTATATATATAAACAAATAGGTCTACAAGAGATGAAACCAACTAAAATGATGTTGGAATTAGCTGATCGTTCTATTAAGTATCCTAAGGGTGTGGTTGAAAATGTGATGTTAAAGTTTAAGATTTTTACTACCAAGCTGACTTCGTTATCCTCAACACAGAAGTCGCTAATGACTCTGTTTCTATCATCTTAGGGTGTCCTTTCTTGGCAACTGTCAACGCGCTCACAAAATGCCATGATAGTTCGATGTCCATGTCCTTTGGCCATCTTTCTGTTGAGGTAAATGTTTTCAAAATGATGTAACAGTTATCCAATACGACTATCGATGGAGAAGTTAGCATGATCGAGAGCTTGGCCCAAGATTATTTCAACAACACGTTTCTTGAGAATCAGATACACCAATTCCTTTCCTTCGGAAATTCCGACTTCGACGATGACTCCCTGGACGTAGATGAAATCGAGGAAGATTTCCTTCGACTCTTTTGCAACTTTTCTTTGCCACCTCGCGAGTCCCCCCCCCCCCTATTAACATCCATTCAATCACCTCACATCCTAATGTCACTCACTCACCTTCAATCAATGTTCCCCGCCCTCCACCTTTTCAAAAGAACCTTGAGTTTGCACTTGACCCTCTTACTTCTCCTCTACTTCATGGTTATTTAAACCCTCTTAATACGGAAATAATAACCAAGGACAAGCCACCCGACCCTTTCATTTTTAGATGTGTGATTATACCAACCCACGCCACCAATGAGTTTTGTGCTAAACCCACATTCTCATTTTTTCCATTCCTTCCTTCTAAAATTTATCCATATCCCACATATCTTCCACAACCATCCATATTTTCACGATCATTCACTTGGCCACCCTTTCGTTGGAAAAAAAATAAATTGTATGCTAGGTTAGGTTATAGATCTATCTATATTCACTTTCATTCCGCTACGCCACGTCATAGGAAATCTTGGTGCCTAATTCTATTTTGGTTTGCAATCCATGTTAATTATTTATGGACAGACTCGTAAATTTTTAAATTGTTGATATATGGAAAACTGCATGTGAATACATGTTTTAGTATAGTAAGTCTCGGGAATCTAACTTTAAAAGACCCACGTTTAAAAACAAATTTTCTAAACCATATTTTCAAAATTTTGTTTGGGGGTGGGGTGTTTGGTTTTTCCATTCTTGATCACTCAACTTTCTATTCTTGGTCCTTTCTCATCTCGTGACTAGTTAGTTAGTTGTATTATGTTTAGGATTATTTTTCTATTTTAGTAGAATTTGATTTCGAGTTGTTTAGTTAAGTAGTTAATATTGGATTATGTATTTGGTTATTATTTAAATTTCAAGGTAGTTTAATTTTTGTCCACGCATGCTATCTATTTTTCATGAATCCCACATTCCCGACTTGTTTGGGGTGGCATTATTTGCTTAGCATTGTATTTTAGCCTATCCACTTGTTTTTGGAAATTAATATTGCAAGGTTTTAGAAATATGATTTATGTGAGCATGTTGTTAATGTGGCATAGCTAGAATTAGCTACTGTTGTTTGGTGCAACCTAAAAGAATAAAGGAATTGAGATTGCTATTTTGATAGGCTGTTAAAACCATCTAGAATTGCTACTGAGCATATGCTCTCAGTTGTTTCTATTTTTGTTTTTAGAAGCCTTTTCTTATTCCATCTCCTTCCTTATCAATTTGGGCACCTTAGGGACTTTTGTTTAAGAAACTAGTTCTCTATAAATACATGGCACACCATAAACTACACACCGCACCTCTCATTTTCACCTCTCACTTCATACCACAAACAAGACTCGAAAGTGCACCCCTCTCTTTTTGTCTATATACCAAAAAGCCGCCACGCCAAGGACCTGGAACGCAGAGTCAGAGTTGAGCGAGCCCGCGCCCTGACCTCAACACACCTCCAGTTCTATTTTTTAGGGTTTTCCACACTCACTTCCAGGAGTTTAGTAGTGTATTTGGTTGCTATGAAATCTCCTCAAATCATACCAAAGCAACTTTCAAAGAATTGCTCGAGAGCGACACCTATGGATACTAGTTCCGCGACTTGATTATGCAGGCAGGATGGCAACCTCTAATGGTGAGTGCTGATGAAACTTATTCTCCTACACTTACTGCTTATTTATATGATAATTGTAAGTTCTATTATCGACCGGATGGGTAACAAGTGTTCTATGTCACCATTGATGATGTAACAATGGACTTAACTAAGTTTTTGTTGGCCTTTGTTATTAGACTGTCTATGCCTGCTGAAATCCAAAACTCATGGGGATATGTGGCTGATAATATATATATCTACAACTATGAGTATTTACATGAAACCTATAAGGCGGGGATTTTTCGTATAGAGGACCAAGGGCAATATAACGTAGCCCTTGGTAGCTTGTCCCTTAACATGGGCATTATTATGTTCTTTATCATGCTAAATATCTTAGGGGAATAGCTTTTTTCTTCTGCGAATAATGCCACTTGTGGACTTCTTCCTTGCTCTAGCTGAAGGACGTGTGCTCTATGACCTTCCCCAGACCTTAGTGTCTAGTTTAGCAAGAGCACATAGTATGAAGCATAAGTACCTTCTTATGCCTATTTTGGTTTGCCACATAATATAATTTTTCTTTCCTAAGTTTTGTACCCATTTCACGGATTGGGTTGGGGTTGATATTATGCGACCCACCAATTGCATTGTACGTTCTTTTCGTGAGATGATTTGGCCGGAGGCTACAACCTAATTGGGTTGCCCCTTACACCCCATCAGATCGAGTAACGCTTAACAGGTTAGCACGGGTAGATGAAAAATGGCATGAGGCCTGGGAAATCGTCATGGCGTGGCAGGATGCAAAGGAACCTCACTTCTTTATAGAAGAGGAGGACAACGCTTAAATGATGGATATGAGATAAGTTTTACTTTTTGTTAGTGTCCGCTTATGTCCCAAGCGCTATTTATTATTTCATGTTGTCCCCATAATGGGGGAAACTCATATAGATTTGCGTCTGTTTTTATTTATCTATATTAGTATGTTCTGAATTTGTTTTGCAGGTGTTCTTAAATTTTCACGCATTTCATGGTATTTTTTATCCTTGTTATTTCTATACTTTGAGGACAACGCATGTTTTTGTTTGGGGGTGGTATAGAAACACGCATAATTTAAGGCACCTATTAGGATATATATATGTATAATATGCACTTGTTTTCTAGTAAAAAATTAAAATATAATAAAAAGCATTTATACTATGCACTTAGGAATATTGGTATTGTTTCTTTTTCTGTGATGATAGTAGTCTAGAAGTTTCACTTTAGCTCTTAAATTAGAATAGTTTTTAGAAATTTAGGTTAATATGTAGGTAATAGTCATTGCATCTTTTCATAAATATATTGCCTGAGCATCTATGTTTGTATTGGCAGTAAGTTTCTGAAATCTAGGCTAAAGTACTTATTCTACAAATCCTGTGAGAATATAGCCTAAAAGCTTTATATAAGTGAAATATTTGATTAATGACACAAGGGAGAAGTAAATTCTGAATAGAGAAATCACACGTCCACTTGCTTGATCAATATACCATATCCTAAATGAGAATTTAGGCCATTTTTAGATCGATATAGCAAGAAATTCAAACCTATATGAAATTATTTTCCGCTAGTCACCCCCTTTGAGCCTTTGTTTAGCCTTTTTATAAACCACAAATCCTTTATCCTTTTATAAGAAATAAAATAAAAATAAATTAGCCTGCCTATTTTTGAATGAGTCTAAGAATAGAGATGAAGAAAAAAAAAAAAAATACCTGTGAAAAACCAAGAATTTGTTAGTTGCTTTAAATAAGAAAAGAAAATAAAGTTTCCATCTAAATAAAAGAAAAATAAATAAATAAATAAATAAAATAAAAAGTTAGAACTCCAAAAACATAATCAAAGGAGTCAAAAGCCAAAAGAAAAAGGAAAAAATGGTTAAGGATGGAAACAAAGTGTAGAAACAAAGTAAGAACAAGGTTTTCTTTAGTTACATATTTTGAAGACTCTATTATCTCAGATTTGTCCTTTTTGAATATCCATTTCCTTTCTTCTTAAACCATCACCTAATCCCCGCAACACCTAATAAAGACCTCTAGCTCAATTAGGAATAGATTAGTGTGATAGCAAGTGGCAGATGTGTTTGATCGACTTCGGCTTCCTTGTACGTCATTGAGATTGTAAGGTAAAGTGTGCCCACTGCGTACTGGAGTGAGCAAAACTTGAGTGGAAAAATCAGAGTGTTTTTGTCTTGACATATATGTGAGGACCTACTTAAAGACACTATTCTAAAGTTTCAAAAACGGACCTGTTATTGCATTTCATATGATAGTTCATTATATATATATATATATATATATATATATATATATATATATATATATATATATATGATTGATTATTATGCACTTATTAGCTTAGATTTCGAATTGATTATTCTGTATTCATTGTTAGTGAGATGTATATATATCTGAGAATAAATAAGGAAACAGTAAATTTATTTCTTAGTCGTTGTAGTATAGATGAAGTTTGTGGGTACCTTCTCTGAAAAACTCTCACGAGGCTATAACTCGTCCACTAGGAAATTCTTAGTGGTTTAAGGCCTTATTGCATATTGTCAATGCAATCGCACTCAGCGAAACGAGATTAGTTAGAACTTCATTTTTTATCACTTATTTTAATTTCTCATATTTGCTTGAAGACAAGCAAAATACTGTTTGGGGGTGGTTTGATAAGAGCCCAAAACTATAGTTTTAACCCCTTAATAATATTACATTTAGACCAATTATGCTTATAATAAATAAGAGTTAGTACTGTTTACGTGCTTTTGTGTATTTCAGGTATTATAGTCAAATATGTGAAGAAATATGTCACTTTTGCAAGAGAAAGGAGCAAAGATTGGTTGCTAAGAAGTTCTATGATTAAAGGCCAAGATTCAAGGAGAAAAAGCCTTTTTTAAACCCAGTCAAAGTCAACGCGGGGATAAATAGAACATAAAAGTCAACAGAACTTCCGTATGTTGTATCTTTGGACTCATACCTCAGAATTGGGCCTATAATATGTCAAAATAACTGGATCGGAAAGAGCTTTCTAATGATCTAAGCCTTGACCCAATCAGAGGAGTAAAAGTGGATGAAAAGGCTATTACAATAATTTTCAGCAGAGAAACCCTTTTTAGACTTAAGTAATTAGGTTTTGGGCTTGATTTAATCGCCCAAAACATAGCTCCAAAGCCTATTCACAAAATTGTAAACCTAGCCCTCTCCTTTATAAAGAGGACTAAGGAAAAACACTAACTCTCTCTCACCTATTAGTTAATTAAGTTTTCTATTATTAGTTTTCTTTAGTTAAACTCTAGTTATTATTTTTCTAGCCTAGACACCATTAATAAAGCCAAGTTATTTATATTATTTTAATTATGCCTTATTCTCATTCTTATTCTTTTAATTATGATAGTTTCATGATTCATAGCTAAACCTCCATTAGAGGGGTTTGATTGAAGCTTTGATGAAGACTTGATGTGTTAGTATAAAATAAATTATAGTAATTTATTCCACTCTAAAAGGTAGTTAATTCACCATGAGAATGGATTTTAATTGTCTCACATGCTAATTATTAGTTGGTAGAGATTGTCATGAATAATTGGGGATTAAAAAAACCTAACCTCTATGTGAAAACTTAAAGATTAGAATTACAACAAATCGATACTAGCATATTAGGGATTAATCAAGGTGGATGTCAAATCTCCCTAATACCTTTCTTCTTATTTACATCTTAGTATTAAATTGTCATAGTATAAGTTAGAACATCTTAATTAGTTATTTCCACATATTAGTTATTAAACCATTGCTCTCACGGATATTATAGAATTGTTTATTTAGAGAAATTATTACGTCTACGAAACTAGGAGTGGAACGAATTCTGACTCCCTTTTATTATAAGATAATCGAGAGTAGAATTTTGATAACAAATTAGTATAAATTCACGCTTTTACTTCTGCCGAGTTTAATTTGTTAAGTATGAGTAAACACCAGTTTTTACTTTTATCAATGGTAGTATCAAAATCCAAGTTTATTTTTCAGATTAAAATATGTTAAGTATCAAATTTATACTATCTTTTTGGTGATGGTGGTATCAAAATCAAAGGTTTATTTTCTTATTTACTAATATTAAGTACTATTTGAATTGGCAAGCAAATATATGGTATACAATAAAAAGTCATATTTTCCAAGTCAACAATAATCAGCAAAATAAATTAGGCAAGAATGGATAGAAGTGATAAAACGCAAGTATCATATTACAAAACCAGATCAAAAATTGATCAAAAATTGTTTCAAGAGTAATCCCAATAGAAGAAAACTATTACAATCTTTTCGCCAACTATTACTGCCTAGCTTGTTCCTCCAAAGCAGCATCGACATCGGCAAGATCTTGGGTAGCCGGAATCAGATCTGGATCATGAATAACAGTATTGGGATTGCTTATTAAGGTCTCGACATCGACAAAGGGCACAACATCAATGGTTTCATTGCTTCTTTCTTCATGACTAGCTTCAGGGGCATCATCCTTGTCACTACCAGGGCCTAGGTGATATTTATCAATCAACTCTTGAGGTAAATGAGGAGTAAAACTTTTCATTACCTTGACACAGAATTCCATCTGTACCACCAATGTATTTCCCTCAGATTAAAAATCAGCTATAAGTTTGCTCTTCTCTTCTTCAAAATTGGCCTCCATTTTCTTCAGTTTAGCCTCTTTTTCATCCAGATCAGTGATAAGAGCCCAAAACTGTAGTTTTAACCCCTTAACCATCATACTTTTAGACCAATTATGTGAGTAATAATTAAGAGTTAATACTGATTACGTGTTTTTATGCATTTCAGGCTTCAAAGTCCATTATGTGCAGAAATGTGCCACTTTAGTGAGATAAAAGGGGAAAGGTCGGTTGCTAAGGAGTTCTGTGAATGAAGGCCAAGATTCAAGGAGACAAAGCCTTTGTAAAGCCCGATTAAAAGCTGAAAGTCAACACGGGCAGAAACAGTGCACAAGTCAATAGAACTTCCGAAGGTCGTATCCTTGGACTCAGACTTCGGAATTAGGAATATCTTATGTCAAAACGACCGGCTCGGAAAGAGATTTCCAATGGTCCAAGCCTTGACCCAATCAGAGGAGCAAAAGTGGACAAAATATCTGTCGAAGCCAACTGCAGCTGAAGAGCCCATTTTGGACTAAAGAAATTGGGTTTTGTTCCCGATTTTCTGGCCCAAAACATAGCTCCAAGCCCATGCACGATTTTTGGATCTGAAAGTATAAAAACAAAAGTTTGACTCTTTGTTAGAAAGTAGATAGTTAGGTTAGAAAATAAATTAGGTTAGGATAAGAAAAGTAGCCATTAAACCTTAGTTCTAGATCTAGTTTTAGATTAATTAATTAGTTTTTATTCTTGCCTTAAATTTAGTATTAAATTATTGTTATTGCTATTCTATTAGATTTATAAAGTTAATTACTTATTCCATAATGACATGTTCTTATTATTGTTCTTGTGTTGGGAATGGTAGTATAGAAATTTCACATCAAATCATTACTCTCACCATTGTTCCTTTTGGGTTTGATTAGTTGAATTCAATTTAAGTCTAGATAGTTAAGAGTGGAACGAATCCTTACTCATTATATTGCATGATTATGTTTTGAGAGTAAGAAGAATTGATTTAAACGTAAAAACGGTAGGATTACGTATTAGTGTTGTTAACATTAATATTTAAGATTTTACTATTTTTACGGTTATCAATCAGCCTCCATTTTCTTCATCTTTTCTTATTTATCTTTCACAACATTACATAAACCCCTCTTATCTTTTTCTGCATCAGCAAGTTGGTTAGAGAGTTGACTAGAGTGTTTTCTCTCTCCATTAAGTGAGTTCTTCATAATGTCATTCTCTCGCCTAAAAATACTAGATGTAGCAGCACCGGCTTCGAACTGGCTCACCACAGCAGCCCTCATCTAAGATCGGATAAATCAATTACTTTGTATAAATCATCAAGAGGAAAGGAAAGAATACTTACTTTTTCCATCGAATCACAAAAGATGTTGAAACGATCAAAATCGGACAGCTTGCTCATCACTGATCGATCTTTTGGAAGAATGGCAATTGTCGCAAGAGTTTGACTAAGCCCAGGTATCGGCTTTTCAGCAAAGATAGAAGCATGAAGAGGAATCTTCTGGTATTTATCAAGAAGAAATTGAGGCTCAAAAGCAGTATGACCAACCATCAGAGGTCGTGATATCGGAGCAACAACCGTTGTGCGAGGAGGTGCAACATTTTTCTCAGACTCCATCTCAGATATTTTCTTTCTTTTTCTTCTACTTAAGTTAGAGTCGGAATGAGTTTCTTTTTCTTGAGAAGGAGCTTCCTTTTCTTGAGAATGAGCTTTTGATGATTCACCTCGGAGTTTTTCCCGATTCTAGAAGTCAAATCTGTATACAGTAGCGAATGGTGATCAAATACATCTTGCAAAATAGCATAATTATAGAAATCGATCTGGGACTTCTTGTTTGATTTTGGGAAAAAGATCTTCAGTCATTACCAAGCCACTATCTACATAATCAAAATAACATTGAGGCACGTTCCCAGGTAGTTCCAAATTAAAGGTATTTCGAAAAGCATGAGAAAAGCAAGGTTGTAAGGAGCCTTGAGTTGTGGTCTTCGATTTAGGGTCTCGACCTCGACCTTCAGCCTTTTTTAGCACACTACTTTTGAGAACGTATAAAGGAGGCAGATAGTTGTCTACATTATGCAAGGTGTGAGTAGCGGGATTCCTGTAGATATCGGCACCAGTCTTGACATCTACTTCTTCTTTGTAACCTTTCAAAAGCTCCATCACTCTCTATGAGTTTAGCAAGTTATTTTGGTCTTGAGGTAAAATTTAGTCTATTTGTGCTCAATTATCTCTAGTTTGTGGTTAAAGTCAAGCCTATACATAATACAAGTCAAATCAAACTTTAGAGCCTATGATCGAATTCAAATTTGTAGTCTAGATGAAGAATAGGAATTTAGACTTATTGAGCTACTCGAATACTCGATGAGTCGAGCTTGAGCACAAAATAAAGCTCGTCGAAAAAAATTTGACCTCGAGTTGATTGAAAGATACACGAGCCGAGCTTGAGCACCCTAGTACTCGACACGAGTAGCTCGATGACCAGCCCTAGATTGAGGGATATGTCCTTAAAGAAGGAGAAGAGTTGTCTAATATCCTCAATTATTCCAGCCACCTCCCATGGACTTTCCTTGTCCTTTCCCTTAATACAACTTATCAAGGCCTTTTGAGTCGCTTTGGATGTGTATGTGTGTGATGATATAGGAGAGCGAGATAGAGACCTAATCTCATGGCCAAAGCTTCTGCAAGAAAGGATGAACAGATAGGTACAAAATCTACTGACGCTGCAACAAAACTTTTGTCAGAATTCCTTAGTACACATCCCAGACCCAAGGGATCAGGGTTTCCACGACAAGTGCCATATGTATTCAAAGTGATGTGTGGTGTTGTATGAGGCTTCCAACATAGATGAATGAGTTGTTTTTTGTCTCTTAGGTTTAAGGAGTAGTGTCTAGGCTTCCTTTGTACTTCTCCATAAAGCAAGACTAGCTCTTAGTGTACCTTGAGGTGTCTCCTTTTTGTGTTCAAAGAGCATTACATTTATGCAATTCCAAGTGTTCCAGCAGATGATTGTGAAGAGTTCCATGGCAAATGGTATATTGCTAAGGTGATTGCTCATCAAGTTTTGGATCTTGTTTATCCATATTTGTGGTGTTACATCGAAGGGCATAGATGCAATTTGGGGGATGGGACTAGTTCTCCAAATAGTTTGGGTGAAAGGGCATTCGTGGAATAGGTGTTGTGTAGTATCTGGGTGGCTTTTTGCAGAAGATGTAGTCTAGGTTACTGTTCAACCCTATTTTGAACAAAGTAGATGATGAGTTCAGAGCATCTAACAAAAGTTTCCACATGAATACCTTCACCCTTGGAGGACATCGAAGTTTCCATATGATTCTCCAATCAAATGGTGGGATGGTGTTGGTTGAGTTATTAAAACTAAACTCTTGACATAAGTGACACTAGCATAAAAGTGTAGCATCAAGATATTTATGTTACACTACAACACATTGGTTATTAAAAGACATGCTCAAAGACGCGGATATTAGTGCCAATGGACCCGTAACCAGTGCCGTTTTTATTACAAAAGTATCTTTTTTTTTTTTTTTTTTTTTTGGAAACACTTCAAAAAAGAAAAGCCCAAAATAAACTAAGAAAAGCTCAAAACGAAATAAGAACACAAACGAACTCCAGTCTTTTTATTTTTCATTTCTCAGAAAGCTCTTCCACTCTCTTTGTCTATCAATTAAGGCGATTCCACTCTCTCTTTCGTTGTCAAAAGTGTTTTGCTCAATAAGGTGATTTTTCGTTCTCCTCAAATCTAATGAGAAACCCTAGCTTTCTCATTATATTTTTCGTTCTCCTCAAATCTAATCGAACTGAATTGTTAAATTCATTGATTTTGTTGATTTTAATGATTGTTGAATAATTTTGATTTAGTTCTCTTATTTAACATTGATTTGAGGAAATTTTTTTGAATAATATTGATTTCAGTATTTTTGAACGAGTGTTGGTGTTTTAGGATAGATTGTTCTTCTGTCAAATGTTATAGTTTATTTTGAAAAGACGCAATTGCGTGTGAAACAGGTAATTTATTGTTGTTAGTGTTGAGGTTAGTGTGTTGTGTTATAATTTATAATTGTTAATGTTTTTGTGAAGTGGTATACTTTTTGCGTTATTTGACTATTTTGTGTGTGTCGTCACACTCTAATTTAAATTTAATTATTTTTAAATATTGCATTTTAATTTAACTACCGTTTTTTATTTTGGTCTGAATACAATGTTTTTCTATGTTTTTATATGCTATTGCATGTTGTTATATCATTAACTTGACTTATTGTATATACACGCAGAAATAAATCTCACAGACCAAAGCAATTTGTATGTGATAGGAATGGCTCTAATAGGGATGAATACTTGGATGCTTTGAAAACCAGGTATACGTACTGATAGAGCACACCAGATCAATCACCTCTATTGTGATGCATTGAAAACCGACAATTTGACACGAGGGGGGAGGGGGGTACAAATGATTACCTCCTAAATGGTCATTATAGCAGTAGGTGTCAGGGAGCTGCTCATTCTGTCTCATTTAGATGCAGCATGCGGGATCCTATATGCCTGTGACATTAATTTCTCTATTAATAATTTAATAGATACATCAAGCTTACATTTTTGATTTGGCAATAAGTGAAAGGCCACCAAATGACCATATCGACACAGATTCATATTCTTTATCCAAAAAAACAACATAGATTCATATTATACCCATAATTCGTTTGGGACCACTTCGTATTCTTATTCAAATCACAGAAAGGAGACTGTCAGGCCTATCTGTTCAAGAAATTAGATTTTTATTTCTTTGTCTGAGTTTTTGGTATGAGTGTTTCCACAGCAACTCACACTTTTGAACCGAATTTGTAAACACACTGACGTGGCAAACAGAGAGACCTTGATTTTCAGTACTTCTTTAACCAATACACACGCACTCTCTGCCTGATGAGTGCCATGTCAGTGTGTTCACAAATTCGGTTCAAAAGATTCGGTTGCTATAGAATTTTGGTTTTGGTATAGAGCGTCCTGTTACAATTCCACTAAGATGTCCAGAAAACAAGAAAATAATGGATTTTTAGAAAGAGTACAAATTAGTTACCGGGATTAGGGCCAAGGACAAATCCCAATAATAATTTCACTTCAAATCCACCTAAATTTAATTATGGATTTAAGAAAAATTGGACACTTCAGCAATCTTTACTAATAATTTTGGCTCAAGGGCAAACCAGACTGACATTATCATATGTAAATTATATAAATCTATACAATTTTCTTTTACCTATCAAAATATAAGTTTACATAGTATTTTTTATATGTACATTTGTAAATTTAAATTTACTTTACTGAGGTCAGCTCATGTTTTTTCCTTAGATTCGAAATTAAAAGTCAAGGTAGACATAGGGTGAAAAAAATTAGAAAATATTGGACTCTTAGCCCAATTACTTGTATTTATTAGTTAACTTCCTTTGCATATGAGGCCTTTCTATTTTCTTGTACTATGTCAGAGATATTCAACTTATCGATATATCATCCAAGTCGTTATACTCAAAGAACTTAGAATATTAAACTATAAATTAGCAATTGATTTGTGGTTGCTATAGTGCAAATTACCGATGTGAGCGCGATTTTATGAAAATCGTGTAGTTTTTAGAGGACTAGGAAATAATCCTAGTGATTTTAATTATTTTTTATTGGCAAACATGTTTTTACATGAGATCGTTAACTCTTTGATGTTGGGCAGATCTCTGGTATCATCACCCAAAGATTTTACCAACTTTGCTTGTTGGCACTTGCAATCCTAATGATTATTCGTTTGAACAACACTTTTATTTTATTTTTGTAGAATATATTACATTCTTTTTTTTTTTTTTTTTTTTGAAGTTAAACTTTATTGATGAAGCCACACAAGGCATTATTACGAATTAGGTGAGAGAGTTGCTCACACCAATACATAACATGACAACAACATACAAGTCATCAGGAGGCTCTAAAAAGTGAATCCTAGTGTACCATTAAGTCATCAAACCGATACTCCCGGCTTCTGATCGCTTCGCCAACCCAATACCATGCCAAAGCCTTTACATTAGTGCACATGCGATCCCTCCTAACCTGTTTTTGCCTGAAGACCACCTCATTCCTAGTAGTCCATATGATCCAAGTAGTTGCGTACGGCAGAATTCTCCAAATCTTTTTCCCAAAGTTCCCCCCTCTAACTTGAGGCCACTGTTGAAGTAAGTTTTCTAAAGAGTATGTGTTTGACAACACCTCAATGATATCAAAGATGCTGCCCACTAGATTGGTCCAAACAAATTTTGTCGTGTCGCAAATAAGAAATAGGTGAGAAGTCGTTTCCTCAAAGTTACCACATAGAGGACATTCAGTTGACACGTCCATACCATGTGAGGTGAGCTGCTCTCTAGTTTGAATCTTGTTGAGTAAGGCACACCAAAAGAAGAATTTAACTTTAGAAGGTAATGGGATTGACCAAACTAAAGTGTAAGGGAATGGCTGAACTGTGTCCTGTCTTTCTTGCCTTCTGGCCACTTCTAAATGATCATAGAAACTGCTAATGCTAAAAGAACCATTTGACAACTATCTCCATACCCACTTGTCTTCCTCATTTGAAAATGTTACACCATGGATCATACTAAGCAGTTCGAAAATGACAGGCAACTCCCAGTCACGAGGAGCCCTCCATAAGTGGAGATTCCAAACTACTTGTAAGTTTGTTGGACTGTAGTGGTCTGAAATCATACCTGTTTTCTTGGAAGCAAATCTGAAAACAGTAGGAAATCGTATACAAAGAGGGGAGTCACCGCACCAGGCATCATGCCAGAACCGAATTCTGTTTCTGGTACCAGCCTTGTACCTTATACTGCCTCTGAATTGCGGCAAAGAGGCCAAAATACCTTTCCATAGGCTGCATCCATGTGGTTAAGAAATTGTTTTAGGCCACCATCCTGACTCATCTGCCCCATACTTCTCTTCAATAATTGTTTTCCAAAGACCACCAGTTTCCATGTTGTATCTCCATATCCATTTACCCAGGAGAGCTTTATTAAAGAGAGTCAAAGAGCGAATGCCAAGACCCCCATACGGTTTAGGAAAGCATAGTTGTTCCCAAGAGACCAGATGGATTTTGTGCCTATTTTCCATCGTCCCCCAAAGAAAATTTCGGACTAGTCTATCTAACAAATTGGTGACACTCACCGGGATAGTGAGAAGTGAAAGTTGGTACACCGGAAGATTGGATAAAGTACTCTTTACAAGTGTAAGTCTTCCACCCTTAGACAAGTAATTACATTGCCACCCATCTAGCCTTTTATGAAAGTGCTCTATCACTGAGTCCCATTATTCCATCTTCTTATAAGAAGCGCCAAGAGGAAGGCCTAGGTATTTGCAAGGTAGCGAACCAGTTTTACAGTCCAAAATAGAAGCCAAGTATTCCATATTATCCACCTATCCCACTTCTAGCAAAGAAGATTTTGCCAGATTAGTTCTTAGACCAGAAACTGCTTCAAACATTAACAAGATAACTTCGAGCACGAAGAGTTGAGAACTAGACGGTTCAAGAAGGAATAAAGTGTCATCGGCATATTGTAGAATACCAATTTCGAGAGAGTTCTGTGCCACTTGAAAGCCTTTGATATACCCCAAGGACATGGCTCTATGGAACACCCTAGTGAGAGCTTCCATGACAATGGTGAATAAAAGAGGTGAAAGAGGGTCACCTTGTCGAAGTTCCCTTTTGCTTTTGAAGAAACCAACTAATGTACCGTTCAACATGATTGAAAAAGAGGTTGTTGATATGTAGGTATGAATCCACATTCTCCACACAATACCAAAACCCATTCTTTCCAACAAGTAGTCCAAAAACGTCCAATTGACATGGTCGAAAGCTTTGGTGATATCCAACTTGCAAATGACACCCGGTGCCTTAGATGTCAATCTTTAATCAATAAGTTCATTTGCAATAAGTGAGCTATCTAGTATTTTTCTTCCATCCACCGAGGCACCTTGAGAAATGGAGATGATTTCTGGGAGCGCCAATTTCAGTCTTCTAGAAAGTACTTTTGTGATGATCTTGTAGATTCCACCAATAAGGCTAATAGGCATGTAATCTGATAATGTTAGACACCCATCTTTTTTTTGTATCAAGGTTAGGAAGGTGGAATTGTTTCTACTGTCCAGAAATCCTGTATCCTGAAAATCTTTGATGACTGCCATAATGTCGTCCTTTAAAATGTACCAACATTTCTTGAATACCGCCATATGAACCCATTTGGACCCGGGGACTTTTCACCTCCCAGGTTGTCGAGAGCAAGCTTGACCTCCTCCTCAGTGAAACTTCTTTCAAGATGTGTCCTTGTGTCCTCCGAAATGCAGCCAAATTCTAGTGCATCTAATTTCGGTCTACCCTCTATCGTTCCTGTGAATAGGTCTTCATAGAATTGAATCACATGATCTTTGATAGCTTGTCAATCACTAACCTCCACACCTTCTATGACCATCCTCTTGATGCTTTTGACTTTATTTCTTGCATTTGTTATGCCATGGAAGAACTTAGTGCATTCATCTCCTTCAAAGCGCCACTTGCTTTTGGACTTGACTCCCCAATTAATTTCTTCCTTCTTGAGTAAACTTTTAAGTGATTGCTTCAAAATAATTTTGTTACAGAATTCCTCTTGCGAGAGTGGCATGGTTTCTTCCTTAGTTTCAAGGATCTCGATGCGACATAGCAGATCATCAATTTGCACATCCACCCAGCCAAAGACCTCTTTATTCCATGTCTTAAGCCTTTCTTTAAGTACCTTCATTTTAAGCCACCATATAGTACTAAGCCTTCCTTCAAAGTGAAAAGAATTCCACCATTCCTCAATCTTATTCACAAGAGTTTGGTTTTCAAACCACATTAATTCGAATCGAAAGGGAATAGGACCACTTAATCGATCTTCGCAAAGTAACATAATTGCCCGATGATCCAAGGAGTATTTTGAAAGTGGTCTTTAAGAAGCATGGTGGTAGTATTCATCCTTAGCAGTTGAGGTTAATAATCGGTCAACCCCTGATGTTCGGGGTTCTTCTCGTCCATCTGACCATGTGAAAAGGGCGCCATTCAGAGGATAGTCTTTAAGAGCATGGCTATAATATTACATTCTTTATTGGTTGCATAATTTTCGTTTTTCATTCGCATTTTATTAGAACCATGGACATTTTCGTATGTTACATCCAACTTGCACCGTGTATGCTTGATCTTTAACGTAGTGGGTTCTATTGCTGATTTCTACAACAAGTTCCATTGTTATGATAAATTACTTGAGTGGTTCTCTCTCTCTCTTTCTTTCTTTTTTCTTTTTTTTTTTTTTTTTTTTTTTTTGGATTTTGTATTTTAGAAAGGGTGTCTTGTATTTTTTATAGATGGATGGATGGATCAAGCCGCAAATAGATTTCACAAGATTTTAGTGCATTATTAGAGGTAAAACCTATATTAATCCAAAAAATTGATATCGAATTTCACTTTATTGCCTCATTATTTCAAATTTTCAATGGAAAGAAATGACATAACTAGATGAATATGGTTGGAAATGGTGATAAAATTAGGTTTGCACTTGATGCATGCAACAAAGAGCAAAGTGATTTCTTTAATTATGAGCTCCATATGGATATGCATAGTAATGTAGATTGAAGTGGTGGAAGCAATACTTAATCAAAATCTACACTTTGTAAAACTCTAAATGTCTTATCTTTATCGATAATCACTCAATAATTTATAACACACATAAACACAACTAAAACAACTTCCTGAAACCCTAACCATAAGCCCTTATTTATACTAACTGACAACAAAGCAAACCAATGAAAATATGCCACATGACAAATAACTAAATAAAATAAACCAACTAAAAGGGGGCCGCCTAATGCAACCCATGGGCTTGACTTGAACTCTATGTCTACATCATTCTCCCCAACCAGAAAAAACTCGTCATCGAATTTCTAATCAACAAAAACTTCAGGTAAAGAGAACCATGTCCACAAGCTTTAGAAAATTAGCCAATACCCCAGCTGAAAGGAATCCGACCATAAATTTTTCCTTTGTAGCAGCTTCCCTGGCTTAAAATCAGTAATCCACAATATGCTCTTGCACACAGATTATGAAAAACAATAACCAAAAGATGCACCAAAAATAGGGGTGCCTTTTTTTTCCGAAAACCCAATTTTTCCGAATTCCGATCCGATATTTTTCCGAATTTGGCAATGATATTTGTGTTCCGATATCTGAAATTCCGATATCCGATTTTTTTGAAAAATAATTGGATCGGAATTGGATGTGTTTTCAAAATCCGATCCGATTTCCGATTAATTTTCGAATTTTTAACATATAGCAGTCTATTTCATATAATTACTAAATTAAAACTGCAGATAGTTTACAAACCACATAAAAACCTTAGAGAAGTAGAACATTATCTCTCACACAATTTCAAATAATCAATATTGTCATTCTAGTACATGTCTCAATTTCTTTCAGCTTTCTATTTACTGGATTAATGCATTAACATGAAGAAAAAACTTGTTGAAGTGTTAAAAGGTATAATTTGTTTACTAAATTAATACATTGCAAAATGATTGCTAAATGAATGTATTAACTGGATAAAAATGGTCATCCTAAAAGAGAATCCAATTATATAATTCAAATTTCCGATTTACTTCTGTATTTTGCGGATTCTGAAATTTCAGAAAATTTTCCGATTTTCGAACTTTCCGAATTCGGAGAAAAAATTGACATCCGAAAAATAATTGGATCGGATTTGGAAAGGATATTGCCATCCGAAAATAATTGGAAATTTTTCCAAAAGCCCTTTATCCAATCCGAAGTCACCCCTAACCAAAAAAATTCGATTCTAATGGCTCGTCTTGAAAACTTGTAACTTCACCAACATGTGTGACTTTCTTTAAGGAAATCCAAGTTTGCAATCGTGCTTTTTTTAAAAACAAATCACTTCGCTTGTCAAAGTGAGTCACAAAATTTTCCAAATCGGATCTTCATACTCATCAAAAAGAGACTCATCTTCATACTTATCAAAGATTGGTAGAGCGCCAAATAAGGGAGCTTCAACACTTGCCAGCAGACGAGCGGCGCCATCATTGAGGGGTACACCCTCATGTTCCCTATTGAGGGGAGGATCCCAGTTGGTGTTATCTTTTCTACCAACTCTGTTCTCTCTATCGTTTTCTGGATCTGTAGCTGTCAGAAGAGGGATTGAACCGTCAACCTGAGATGCATCATCAGTACTAGCCACCGAACCATTATTCTGTGGTGGTGGAGGTGGTTGTTGCACCTCTCTTTGGGCTAGAAACCTTGCTTCGATCAGGTTCTGGAACATCTGTGTCATATTTTTCATGTTTTCTTCTAAACGAGACATGCGAGTATCCATGGATGGAGGACGACTTCGAGTTGCTTTGTGATTCACCATAACAACCGCTCTGATACAAATAATGTAGATTGAAGTGGCGGAAGCAACACTTAATCAAAATCTATACTTTGTAAAATCCTAAAAGTCTCACCTTTATTGATAATCACTCAATAATTTATAACACATATAAACACAACTAAAACAACTTCCTGAAACCTAACCATAAGCCCTTATTTATACTAACTGACAACAAAAAAAACCAATGAAAATATGACACATGACAAATAACTAAATAAAATAAACTAACTAAAAAGGGCCCACCTAATGCAACCCATGGGTTTGACTTGAACTCTATGTCTACATCACATGGTATGGTTCATTGTCTGCACCGTCACATAACTACAAATTGTATAACTAATAAGTAGCTTGGTAAAACTGTAAAAGTACCACCATTAATTGTTTCTTCACCAAATACTAGATCTAGAATACCACCTAACTAACTACCATGGGAGTACATCATGAGATAATGGGATGAATGGTAGAACCTTATGGTGTATGAAGGGTGATCACCGTTGTTACAAATGGGATAACTTTTAGCTTGTGTATCATAGCTTTGCTTAGATATCCCCAAGGTGATAATGGATCTATACAACGATGCAATTACCCTTTGTTTAACTTTAGTTTTGATTAATGTTGTATGTATTTCTTTGCACAGAAATGTGATAACACTATTTTGTATATAGCTTAGCCACCCTTTCCTTCCTTTATTTCTTTCATTTTACATCTTTTTAATACAAAAGTTACCTCATTCAAAAAAAAAAAATGGTAAAATTGTAAAAGTAGCTTTGTAAATGAATAACATGATACTTGATGCTCAGTTGCTCAAGATTGTGGAGGAAGACAAAGCAGGAAATATATATTTAAGATCTTAATAAAAACAGGGGGGATGTAACCTCAGATTAACTTCTTCAAAAAAAAACACATGATACAAGAGAAAAAGAAAAGGATTAAATTAGTCATTTCCTCAATGAATTTCACATGGACCATTGGCATGCTACCATTCGTACGGTTGATTGGGGCCATTGGTAGGGTGGTTAATTAGTCTGCATGGTCACACAACGAACTACAAGATGTAATAAAGTAGCTTGATAAAAGTAGGTATGTGTACATAATGATTACAACAAAAAGGATAGTTACCTCGTCATCTCTTCATGGGATTCACATCGACCGTTGCCATGCTATGGTTCAATTAATTTCGCGCGGGCATTACGAATGTGTAAATGCAAAGACCAACTGTAAAGAAACCAAGTTGTTTGGAGTCATGCCTTAGAAGTATAGCCTAGTGATCACGCATCCTTCTGTCTATGACATGCAGTAGATTAGTAGGCATAAGGCTAAGTCCAATGGTGCGCCATCCCACACCAAATATGGCGAAAATCGTGATCCAATAGTGCGTCAAAACACGTTAACACTATCGCTATTAATTTACCTATACATAGCGCGAGTTTTAATAAAATAGCGTATTGGTCTACACGTCACTCTCTGAAAGGCGGATAGAATATATTTTGTTGGCACGCCACTACAAATGGCGGGTAGAAAGTGTTTGCACGCCACTAGGAGTAGTGTTTGATAATACTTGATTGATTTGGGCTACACACCATTAGGAGAAACAACTAGAAATTCGAATATTTTCTTCACGCCTTCGGCATTGGTGGACCATTGGGTGCGACTTACACCATCCTGCTAATACTATCCTTGTGCTATTGTGTATAGTGGGATAGTGCACAAAACCATTGGACTTAGCCTAAAGAGAGAATTCCAAAATCATTAGTCAATCTGTAGTAGGCCAATATCATTTAGAAAAGAAAAAAAGATACATCAAATAAATTACCTAACGACAAGGGTTATTGATTTCATCCGCAATAAGATGTAGTAGAGAACCTAGAGATCTGGCTTGGTTTCCTCATTGTCACATATTGTGGAGACATTAATGGCCGCTCAAGTTGTTGAATAGGTAAATGTACACCTACATGAGTGACTTCAGTAGTTCAGTGGATCAGAATTGACAACGAACAACACTCATCTTTTCATTTTATTTTCCACTACCCTCACTCTCTTTATTGCTGGCACTTTGTAATCTCTAGTGTCCCTATTACCCTATACCACTATCATAATTCACCGTCAACTTGTCACCCAATTCCAGATTTTCTCAAACTATAAGTAAGAGGTATACTCAATGGATACTCTTCATCCCATATTATCACCCTTTCTTTCTTCATACAATGGCCTCGAAACTACATTCTGCTCTCCTTTCTACTATTCTTGTACTTACCATGCTTCTTGCTATTTGCCAATTCATTGCTGCAGCACGTGAAAGTCCAACCTCTATAAAGAACAATGCTAAGATTAAGCCTGACCAAGATGTTCCCTTAACCACTCAAACTGTTCCAGGCATTGAAGTAAACCTGCCTCCTGTACTGGGTGCGGGAATACCTAACTTAAATATACCTGGAAGTGAATACCATCGATACATTCCAGGTTTAGATGATACATTCATCCCGAACCCAGGATATGAGATCCCGCTTCCTCATGGCGTCCATCCTACTGCGGCTCATCCTTGAGCTCTGTAGAGTTTCAACCTCAGCATGTAGGAGTCCAGATAATATCTGTCAGTGCTTTTGGTAGTGTAAGTGCCAGCGTCAAGATGTTCCATTCTCAGATGTTTCTTTAGGAGAACTCTTAAGATGTAGATGCATGCCCCTGTTGTTGGTGTTATTTTCCAGTCAAAAAATTTTCTGTTAACGGCTTTTTTGTTGTTGTATTGCGAATCTTCAGCAATGAATAATAATTAATTTTGCATTATGTCGCATGTTTGCTTTTAATGCTTTTGCAAAATGGGAACGCTACTGTGTTGATAAACGACCAGAAAATCATAGTCAGTAACGTAAAAACAATAGAGAAGAGAGGAATCAGCTTTTTGCAGCTAGTTTTGACTGCAAACATTTGATGAGATTTCAAATCCATGCTTAGATTTTGTGAGACCCTCAAACGACTCTCTTCAAGAAGCTGAACGATTCATTAACCTTAATATAAAGTCTGTAGGATTTTTACCGATATTTCATGCATGATTCCTACGATATGTATAATTACACTATATCACATGCATAAAATAACACAACGGAAACAGAAGATCGTACCTTGGTCACAGCTTTCAATTTGAAATTCCAAGCTTTGATCTACAGGAGAAGATGATGTTCTTGGTACATTCAAGATCTTCTTCTTCTCAACTTAGCTGGAGTCAAATTCCAACTACGAATGGGAAGCAACCTTTGTTCATGAACCAAGAACCGACAATGGCAATGGCTAGGGAGGTTACCACCTATGGAATCTCCACAAATTATTAGCTTCTTCTTTAGAAAATGTTGGAGACCACCATTAAAGGAGAGAGAGAGCTTTTCTTTGTTGGGATGATCAATATGTGAGAGGTGGGAGGTCTATTTATAGAGCTCTCCCACCTCCTCAATATTGGATAGGATAGAGTCCTATAATCATCTAATATCAGATAGGATAGAATACTATACTCATCTAATATCAGATAGGATAGAGTCCTACACTCATCCTAATACCTGGTGGTTATCCTTATCTTGGTGGTTTATCCTTATCATAGTGGGCGTTTATCCAGCCTTATTTCCAACAAATTCCAAAACCGCAACTTCAAGACTAAAAGCTTAATGTCTAAACTAACGAGTAACAGGGTGCTCAAGTCTGTATGATATGTAATTCACTGTCTTAGGATAGATAATTTGATCAGCCGGGCCCTATCAGCCTTTAGACACAGATATTCACCACTCTTGACAGCCCAGAAAGCCACTCGTGGGATATTCAAAAGCATGCCAGTTGGTTTTGAACTGGCTTCATCGCAGCCGGTTTTACTGACAGTATTAGTCTACAGCAATTAGTTTTAGGGATGTACAATTCCGGAATGTACTTCCGATGAATGTTAATATATCCTGCACTTGTTGATTTGCAATCAAATCAAGTATGTTGTAGGTCTCTACTGGGTTCAAGCTGCTAATCCAACCTTTAGGAAGCGAGTCCCTAATGCGTTATCTAATATGCAAGCAGTCGTTTCAAGTTTGAATACAGCACACTGAACTTGTCCACCAGTGGCTGCACAGTTGCTCTTCTCAGTCATGGCAAGCTTTGTGATGCTTATCTCAACTGCATAGATGATATGGGCACTCCATGAGGAGATGGCTGTATTACAGAAGCAGGGTATCTAGTAGGACAGTTTCAAAGCTAGTAAGATTCTGAGCGTTGTAGTTGGCTGAACTAACCAATGTTGAAGCCAATAGAGAGAGTTGCTTATGCATGGCTAATGGAGTGGATGGTGCATGAGAACCTCTGACTTCCGATATGAAATTCCAAGATGGGAATAGTCGTGATAGCAGCCTTCTGTTAAGATAATAAGTCTCCTACAGGGATGCGCATAAGCAAATTATGATGAAGAACGTCTCTCAAACGAGCACCAAGGCCATACTTGCAGAAAAACATAAGGGGATTGACAACTTGACAATATCAAGCTATACTCTAAAAAAAAAATTATCAGTCAAAAAAGCAATTACTCTCTCTCAGCCTACTCTAATACCATCCAACTCAACCACAAACGGCAATGACTAGAGCATCCCCATAGACTTACGTATTAATTAACAAGACTTTAAACTCCCGAAATGGGACTGATAATCTCAACAGATGCAGCCTTATGTGAATCTCCAACACCATCCCCATCCCAGCCCACAGCGGAGTGTGGGTCAATTGTGATCACAAGTGTTTTATGGATTAATTCACAGAATTAAAACAATGAGGTACAAAATTCCTATCAACAAATGAGATTGTATATTTATGATATAAGTCGAGTGGTTTCAGCAGGGGAAGAGAAAGGGATGGAGGGGGAAGTTCTGAACGAAAATTTCCTATACTACATGTTATAAGAAATATGTCAAATGAAAAATAAAAATACAACATACATATCCAGGGAAGACACAGATTCTTAATAGATAGGGTACACATAAGTTTCAATAGCCAGCAGGTGATGAGCAATAAAAGTCAGTCAGGCTGTCTATTCCGACGGGTGTCAGATCAACTTAATTCACTGTCTGAACCAGAAAGGTGGTTATATCCAAAGTAAGAAACGGAAGCAGAGACAGTTTTGAAAAATTATCTTTGTAATATATGCTATATATGAAGAACTAAATTACAACATATTAAATTTACAGAAATATGACACTTCTTCACAAAAAATACGGTAAAATACACTTACAAACAAATCCATAGTTTTTCCTGGAAAGGAGGTAATCGACCATAAGCATCCTTTCTGGCTTTGTATTACTTTCCCACCATTATGTTGATCCAAGTCACAGTATATTCATAGATTGATGAATCTCTCACTCATCTATTGGGCGCCAATAGCGTCGAAGCAAAATACCCTTTGTTCACTGTAATTTTCTTTCCTCTTGATTTAGTCCTAATAAGTGGAATCGTAACAATAGGATCACATTAGCATATAATTATATAAAAATGTCAAAAGGCATTAGTATCCTAATATGCCCGTAAAATGAAAATGGATTTAAAGTATAACAATTTTCCACATATTACCTCAGAGCTGATTGATTGGGTTTTAGAGTTTGTCTCCAATAATGCTTCAGACCTTGCTTCTGATTTCTCGTTTGAGTAACTAGCAAGTGAAAAAAGAAGAAACACGTTACCCATGGTTGTTCAACACTTCTATTCTGACACAAAGGAATTGGTTAGCCAAGATACTTACGTGGAGAGTATTGTGACCCAAATAAGCTCCACACAGTCGACCCAGAGAAGCCTTTGTTCTACTGGGATGACACCATAAGTAATAAGGTGAGCAAAAGGCCACAGCTTCCATCCAGCCTGTCAATCAAACCACATAGAAACCTGTTAATAATTACCAGTGATAACAGATGCGACATGCAGTTAACCAATTGTTGAGTTCATACGAGAATTTGGATTTCGCACATAGGAAAGTCCAGACCAAAGACTAGAACAATTGTTGTTAAATGTTAAACCTTTATCAAACAGATTATTTTAAGGTGTGTCTGAATTTTGCTTGTGAGGAGAACATTTTCCAGCAACTTTTTTTTTTTTTTGGATAATGATTTTCCAGAAACTAATCCAGTGCTAGAAATGCTCTTTTTCAACTTTTACTTTTAGAAAACATATGTTCCAGCAATAATTTCTCATAATTTGAATACACCATTTAGTCCAGTTATAGCATTTAATTTTACACGGAAATGAAAGATCTAATAAGAGATGTCATAAGGGCATTTTAGTCATTGTGTTTTCCACTAAGGTTTATGGTCAGTTTTATACCAGGGCACATAAAGCCTAAATCACGATAAACCATAAACCCAAATGGAATTCGATAACTAAAATACCCTTAAGACATATATCTCATATTCTCATTACATCTAACAGGTAAAACCTTAAAAGTACTGTTCAACTTAAGTCATCACTCAAAGTCCACAAAAATAAGTTAGCATCAAACAGCTTAACTCCAAAAAGGCATTGCATTTACTAAAGAAAAGATGTTCCCCCTTATACCGATGCCATTACACATAAAACTAATCCTCAAATATCTCTGAACCGGTAAGTTTGGTTCTTAACCATGCTTTAGTACGACATGAACTGAGTTACTTATTTAACCATATCTGGAATTATTTACCAGTAGAGGAGGATTGACAAAGTCCAAAAAACAAAATCATTTCAAATCAGTCAGGACGTCGAGGGATTTAAACTCCTCTTCTTGGTTCTGACAATTAGAAGAAGAGTGTTCACACTGTCATATAAAATGATAGACCAACATAGTTCAGTAAACAAATCATTCCACATACTGGGCTTTCACTTTTTAGTTTCAAATCATTCCACACAAAGAGAAACTAATACAAACATTACAATATTATCCATAAAGAAAAGGATTTCAAAAGAAAAGAAAAAACACTGTTTTTAAGTAACGGGTGACCTTAGGCTACAGATATTTCAAAAGTTTGCAGTAAACAATAGAATGAGGAGATGAAGAAAACGAAACCACAGAAATATCCTTACAGTAAGCATTGGCAAAAATGTGGCCTTTAGTTCACTTGAGATACTGGCTGGTGATTCGAAACGCAACAACCCCAGAACCACAAAGTAGATGCTGTTCCAAAGTGCTGCCCATGCAGTTTGGTCAAAGGCAACTTTGACAGGAACAACCCACCAATCCTGGAAGGGGAATAGAGCCTGCAAAGCAACAAAACCTGTGTCAGGCTTCCACTCAATTTCAATTAATAAGATAAAATTAAGGTATAATTAACGACTCGTACAAAAGATCAAAAGATAATAATCACCTCACAGAACTGGTAATAATAATGAGAAAGAGATCCATGAAGAGAGAACCCAACAAGGCCTGATCTGAACATGCGTGTCCGATCAAAATCAAAAAGAGGTTTTCCTTCAACGCACTACAAATCAGCAGAATATGAGAAGAAAACTATGGAAATAGAAACTAAATGTATCAGAGAGCCTCAAAGAGTTACCTGCGCAATCCAATCTCCCAGAGAGTAGACTACGCCACTTATCATCATTTTAGCTAAAACAGGATTTTCTCTTAAAGCTTCTTCATAAGCAGTCCAGTTGTGCAGTGGTGCATATCTTAGTATCTCATAGATAGTCCATCCCTAGGAAAGATTTTAAATAGGAAAAAAGAAATTACGAGTCTACACGCGAATACGAAAAACCAGTGACAGTCTTATACAATAGTAAAAGCCAATAGTCCACAATGAGTCATGCAAATACAATTCGTATACAAAGTTAAGGATATGCGTGAATATATTAATGTGCAGGCACACAAAAACATGCAAAGACACACGTTCCTTTATTTTTGTCGATAAAACAAGATTGTATTAGAATATCAGTGACAGTGTGAGAGGTTCACACTACCCGATAGTAATTACATCAAAGCTACACTATAGCTTCCCAATCAGTTACAATTGAATCGAAACTCACGTTCCTCACAATAGGAAGATAAGATATCCAACCCCAAAGGATATATTTGCAATTACAAATGATCCGATTTAAATCGCAACACCTGTCCTCAAATATCCTTTGATTTCTTTTCAGCCATATGGTCCAAGTAATAGCACAAGCAATGGTTTTACTCAGCAACATCCCCATAGGGAATAAACTAAAACACAGTTCTCTTAACTGAAACAAGTATAAATTGAGCAGATTACAAACATATCCTCAAATCTGGAGCAGAAGCACCCAACTGACTACCACTTCAATGACCTTTTTATTGATATATCATTTAAGCCTAGAAGTCAACCGTCCCCCAGCCACACCCCACCGGCTCACGGGGGAAAGAATTAAAATATTTGGCAGTCTACAAGTGTTAAGGATGCAGGAATGTCAAGAAACAGTAAGGTACCAACAGTTGTAAGAGTAGAATCCTAGTACTTATAAATACCATTTTAAGATGCCAACTAACTAAAATACAATGCCAATTCATTGACCAGTTAGGAAATGAATTATAAAATAAATCATATTCCAAGTTCCAACAGGTGCACACAAAAGCTGAAAAACCAGTATAACCAACTATCTTCCCTAGTCATGGCAACAATAGAGAGAAGGTTGAGTAACTTTGAATGCAATAGTGTGACTAGGAACAAAGACAAATAATAAGTAAGGTGTATTGCTTATATAAGATTAAAATAAGGAGCCTCTTACAACCTTCATGATTTCCAATAAATTTGCAGATGCTCAAAGATCACAATATAAATTTCTAAGATGCAACTGAAATAACCCTTACAAATATTGGGCAAATAAATGAATCAGCCATAATCAAAAGACTAGGTACCATGTAATATCAGAATTCGCAAAAAAGCAACATGTTCTCTTGCACCCTAGTCTTTCTAATGCCATGTGGTGCTACTTCCATTTCAGGGGGTACGAACAACTTTACTCTTGGTTTTCTTGTCCATTTGCTATCTTTTCGTGACATGTACTTAAGGCAGAGGAGGGGACATTCGAGGGGCAATCTCATGAACTTCGACTAAACATCAAGGCACTCATTTACTTTGAGCTAAGGTGTGGAAGGACCTATATTATTTTGAGACTTCAACTTCAGCTGGTATCCAATTTTGTGTATTAGCTTAAAAACAACAAGTTTCACACTTTCACCATATATAATTTCACCAATAATCAGTATAGCTATCAAAATACAAATTCTAAGCTCCATACATGCCTTTAAACAACAAAACACCAAAAGCCTAACATGAAAATCACAACCAAATTAAAGTTTAACATGCTTACATGCCAATAATCGCTATCAATAGTAAGCAACTTAGTAATTGCAAAACTCCCAGCAGCAAGAACAATAGTAGCATTTATAGCCCTATCAATCAACTTCTCAAAATCTACTTCCTCCCCATTTCTATCCCCCTCCGTCGCAACACCCCCAGACGACGAAGAGAACCCTTGAAGCTCTCCAGCACCCTCAAATGAAAACCTCCCTTCATTAACAAACCCACCAACATGATTCACATTACTACTTTCTTCATCCCTTTCAATGACTCTAGCTACAACACCATCTTGTTGATCAACTGTATCATTACTTTGTACTGGAATCACATCAAACTCTTCTGTAACAGACCCAATGTTCCATTCTCTTTGCTTTCTTCTTAAAATTAAGTTTTTTGAGGTGTAGAGTGTTTTTAAAGATGAACCTGAAAGACCCTTCATTGGAAAACTAGTTTTGATTGGTTTTGAAGTGTTATTTATCAGTTTTGTGAGTGGGAAAAATCTTTGAGGTGTTATGTTATATACAGAAGCCATGAAAACTTTACAGGTTTTTTTCAGGTCAGAGAAAGATTTGAGTGTGTGTGTGTGTTTAAATCTACAGGTCAACGTTTATGTTAAAGTGTATGACACGTGACAACTGAAGCCCATGTGGCCATGTCGACAGCTCGATAGATTATGATTGGAGCTGAAATACTTGCACATAGTGGCCTAAGAATTTCTAGTGGATAATGATATTTCCCTGCCCTTTCAATTGTATATAATCTGAGTGTATCTGACTTCTGTAGTCCACAAGAAAGTTTTTGAGGATTCTGCTAGTTCTTATTGGTGCTGTGCTTACTAGATTCTTGTGGCTGATTTGAGGGCATGAGTGCATGACGCGTTTCTTGTTGCCTTGTTAGACGGAAACAACAATTCGATCTCTTTCTGGATCTCTTGCGGTCTTGCCTTTGCCTAATTATCTTTTAATTCTAATAGCAAATCAGAATGTAACTATATCAAGTACATTATTATTTAGGATAGGGGGTGGAAGTGGGGTTTAGAATTTGGTACCACTTTTTAGACCCATATTAGAAAATAATACCACTTACAAAAAAAATAAAATAAAAATAGTACTATTTTTTTCTTAACCGTTAATTGATCGAATTGACAAGCCAATCTGCTAATATTTTCAAAATAACGACATTACCCCTCAACATGCCCCTCTCACATGTTTTACATCAAATATATCGTCGCCATAATAAATATATCAAAACATTAATAACCATCTAACCGATATTTCAGCACATCACATGATAAAAAAAACGAGGTGACCACTAATAAAATTAAGGTTTTGAATTTCTTTCTTAAAAAAAATGGGCGATGAGAAAGTTAAACAATGAAATCATTTACATTCAGAAGATAGTAAGCACTCACAGCAGTAGAAGGAGAGGGACGCTCACGCACGCCCACCACCAACAAGCATAAGTTAGAAGGAAATGGGAAGGCCCAAGCCCAAAACCTCCAATCCGAATCCGAACAGTTAAGAATCTCTCTTTACTTTCTGGCATGATCTCTTCTTTCTTTCTTGGAATGGGAAGGTTAGGTTCAAGAGAGAGTCAGTTAGGATTCGCACTTTCAGAACAGGTTGCTAGGTAAGAATTCATCCCTCTGGTCTGTACTCACACTTAGAGCTAGGGATTACTGCTTCAGGTATTTCCGACTTTATAACAACAGGAGCACCTTGCTGTGAAGCATTTCTCTATTGAGGGCTAGCTCGAATTCAAAGCTGTTCTGTTTGTGCTCAAGAGGGCAAAAAGCCAATTGATTCGATTTTCTCGAAAGAAACGGAAATCATAGATCCATTTTGTGATCCACGCAACTCAGAGAATAATCCACTTTCTTCTCATCCTCACTTGGGTGGTCTGCTAGAAGAAGGACGAGAATATGAACATATTTAGTTGGTTGGGTGTTTGGGGTGTGCTTTGGACCGTTGAATTGAATCTCATATTTGGGACATGTGTATGCTGGTTGGGTGTTTGGGGTGTGTTTTGGACCATTGGATTGAATCTCAGATTTGGGACATGTGTATGCTGGTTGGGTGTTTGGACTGTACTTTGGACCGTTGAATTGAATCTCAGATTTGGGACACGTGTATTTGTGCTTAAGTTGGTTTCTAATGGCTACTAGCCATTTGGCCCGGCCTATGGCCGGACTTGCTACATAGATAGCTAATGACTCAAAAGCCTAAAGTCCACTTGAATAAATAATATATGTATATTGATAGTTAATGATTCATTGTTTATAATATATGTATACTTTGTTCGAAGGGTTTATGTTATTCTAATTTTTTTTTGAAAGGTTTTTATTCTATTTTTGGGTTATTATTGTCTTAAATAACATTTCTTATCATCCTCACCTATATAAACTATCAAAATATAACGCAACAATCAAGGAATATAACACTCAAAACATACCATATGTTTAAGTGATAACCAAATTATATTCATTGCGCACAATGCTCATCTTGTTGTTGAGTTGCACATAACCTATGTCATATCTAACTATGAGTCAATAAGCGAATATTGAGATAGATAGAAATTTTATATCCAAAACATCAATGAGTAAATACTGAAATTTAACCTATAATAGCAAAGCTCAAGCCATTGCTTGAGGTCTCACTGAGAAGCCATCAACATTGCAAGCAAAGCATCAGGCCATTGCTTGGGTGTCACTGGAACCCATCACGCATTATTTCTGAGCAAAGCATCAGGCCATTGCTTGAGTCTTGATATGAGTAGGATAATCGATTGAACATACTTGAGTCATATACAACATTATAAATGGCATAAGACTTAATTGATTTATGCATTCACCATTTCCAATCGGCGAAACACATATAAACCATCTACTGGGTTCAATCTATGCATGATTGCCTAGAAATACTACACTTCTTTAATGATTATGAAATATTTCGCAGATGGTAAAACTTAAAAATACTCATGTAACTTTCCATCTCAAGGAGAAAACAGAGAAGTTTTTAAATTACTTAGTAAATAAGCCCTGTCCAACTCCCAAAGCACATATACGTCAGAGTAAATGCTTGAACAACGTTTTTAAATGATACACTCCAGCAGCTCAATGAACTGCTATAATTATGTAACATTTTGATAAAAACTTTTACATTGGACAGTACGTGTATAAACTTCTATTGGGATCCTCAAAAATTCTTGACGTTGGTGAACATTTCTAATTCTCGAAGATTTTATACTAAAACATTCATTTAGTAGACCAAGCAGGGCACCTTTGTACAATTAAACAAACCCTAAATAATATGTAGTTATAACTCCTAATCGGCGTAGAACCCACTCCGATCCACTACCATGTCCAATGAAGAATTACAATTGGATGTACAGCCACATCTACTTCTACACATTCATGGTAATGTGAGAGAATCTTGCAGACAACACAAATTACAATATCTTGACATAAATAGATAAACTAAGGTGAAATATTTTCCTGGGCACCCTTAATCATAAGATTAATCTAGAGTTTCCTTCTAGACCAAGATTAGAGTATGATAGCCAAATATCAATTGTGTACACGGTTCACATGCATGAAATAAATACACGGTTTAATAGAAATAAATACACGGTTAGTTTACATAATAAATTACATGCTTCCTTCATAACTACATTGACTGAGGTTACTCCTACCAATCGAGAAATCAGTAACTGTTGAAGCTTTGTCAATTCACTAATAATAAAACCTTAACACAAATGGATGCAATCAGTAACAAAAATAAAGGGAGATAGTGGTCCTATAGAGACTAAAATTATGTGATCAAACTCATGATGAAAGCCTTGTAATGATAAGGAGTTAAGGACCCATTGTAGTTAAACCCATGCTGCATTTAAGAAATTGAAACATGTAGCAAGTTTAGAATCGTATAGGTTCAATCTTTCAGAAACCTTTAAGATCCATTCTTAGAAAAAACAAAAACCACAAAGAATAAGAATCTGAAAAAATAAAAGCCCAGGGTTGAAGATTAAGGGAAAAAGCGATTTGTTATACAATTTGATCAACTAAATAGAAAATAACGATTTTAGCAGTACAACGACACTAATGAGAACAAACCCATCTAACAATCAGAAGGAAACAACCCTTTCCATAGTGTGACAATAAAATGTGTCATCTTTAATCTTCATTAGCATCTACCTCTTTGACATCATACTAAGAATCATCCGTAGTGTCCTCAGATAATTCACTTTCACTCAATACATACTTTCCCGCTTGACAGTTGGCCCTTTGTGGTTTCAGTACATCAGTTATTAGCTTTGGCTTTAAACGGGTTTGACCTCTATTCCTTCTAGTTGCTACAGGCTTAGCTGTTTTAGCAGTTGCAGCAAGTTTCTTATCTCCTATTCTCCTTTTGGGCCCGGCTACAAATTCTTTGTCTTCATCAGCTTTCTCTACCATTGTCTCTTTTGGAATGTATCACCGTATGGAAATGCATTGCAGAAGTATATATTCCTCTTGCAACCTGCAAGGAAAGAATAAAATTGTGAATTACGTACACTCAAGTCCTAGTCGTCTCAGTTAGTATTTCAACTGTTTCTTTTGCGTGTGGGTGAGATCGATCTCATGTACTGAGTTGCTCACTTCAATAAAGCTGACACCGAGTAAAACAAACAAAAGAAGTAGAATTGTAGTCTAGAACTCGACTTTATATGCTTTACCTGTTCATGCTATAAAATTATTCTAATAGTGAAATCTCTTGGTGCTCTAAGGTCGGACAAACCACTGAAAAGCATCTTCTTCATAACCATGGTTTATACAACTTGAAATCATAGCTATCATAACTTATTTGCTTAAATCACAACAATAAATCTGGTTACATGTAATAAGTTTAAAGAAGTTCCTGTTTCATTTAGAATTACTACATGTTAAATAAGAAAGTGATGCGAATAAATGATTCTTTTTTACTAGAAAGAAATGTTAAGGTGAAAAAATTGTTTTGCACAAAACACTTAACATTCCTTATAATTAGCCATGTTGTTATTCATAGTGCCCTTAGATAATATTGCCAAGATTGAAATAAGTACCTCTAAGAACCAACTACTTGACTTGTACATGTATTAAGCATTCATCTCTAAATTGTTCCACAAAGATCGTTATTGAAAACATCTCTACAACATTAAAATAGAATGATAATAAGTAACAACGTGCAGTCTTAAGTTCCTTCGTTCACCCATTTATATGTGATAAAAAGATTAAATATTTGACATACTCGTAAGTTCCTTCACCAATTTGCTCTAATTCCTCGAAATAATCAACACTGCAAGATCCCCAAGCCAAATGATTCATCGAGATTGAGCTTCTCCGGAGTGGCAGCAACCACGATTCATCGAGATAATAGGACTAATCACAATTCATCGAGATTTCTTATGCACTATGTAACATCCAAATGATGTATTTGCTTGTTGTAGTTCATCGTAAAAACACATGAGCCAACTCAGAACAGTGTTTGAACCCCCAAAAGAAAAACTCATAACAGTGAGGTGTAGGTGCCAATAATAATATGAAATAGTTGCATAAGATATTAATGTTACTCATAAGAAATTAAAAGTTGCATATTAATTATAAGAGTACAACTAATAATACTTCCATAGTTTCTTGTTTGTTGTCTAGGAAATAATCCATGTTTCTGGTCTTCCATTCATCTTTCTTTCCAAAAGACTCCACCTTTAAGTGATGGGTGCGTGGCAGAACCATTCATATTACCGTTTTTCCTTGATCAACACATTAGTGTTTCGAGGTATTGCGTCTCACACCAATGAAAAACTACTAATGAAACTTGTTCAATACTACTTATTTTGGTTTGTATGGATATGCAAGAGTTGTAGAGTGGCAATGGAATTGCAAATATAGTCTTGGCTACAATATAAGTTACTTCTTGAGGTGACCTATCAAGAATCGTCATGTATATAGTATTAACAACAATATAAAAAGTGTTTTGACTCAATGTTACATTTGTATATCATATTATTCCATGCAGACATTACCTGAGGAGAAGTGGGATTAGATAGTAGGTACTACATGGAGACACATTTTTGCAGGTTTTTCCTCTATGTCAATTTATAGTCTTACTGGACATTATCTATTCTATTAAAAAAAAAAAAAAAAATGTGATTATAACTATGTATTATGACTCTGCTAGAAATGATTTCTATAATGCAATCTTTTCATGATGCACTCCAACTTCATTTTGAATACTTGACACACAACATCAGGAACATCATTAGGCAATAGTCCAAGGTCTTTTTGTAGATAACTAAGAATTTCATTCCAATTTGGATTGCAAGTCATAGTAATAAAAAGATCATGTGGTCCTGCCCATCTACATATGGCAATAACATCTTGGTAGGTTTGTATCATGTATCTAGGGCCTCTTGTAAATGTTGATGGAAGGATCAAACGTTTACCAATTGATGCTGCTGTAGTATCACCTGTGTTTATTTTAAAACGGGTTATTGATAGATTAAAACAAATCATAAGCTAATGGAAATAAAATTTAAAAATTAAATAATATTACTTATATACCTGCGACCACTGCATCCATCACATTGCTGTATAAATCAGCCCTAATTTCTTCTTGGTGTGTCCGATACCAACACATTCTTTGATCTTCTATATATGTATAACCATCAACAATGACTGTTTGACGTAAACGTCCACCTATCCAAAGTAATCGACTTTCTAGTGTCCTTCTTTGTAGTCTAAAAGCCCAATATTGTCTCATACTAACCGTATCTCTTTTATGATCATCTATATTAAAAACTCTTTCATTTTCCTCACTATTAGGAAATCTTTTATAAGGAATCCCAGGTCTATAACCATCTTCACCACGGGGAAACATTAAATGATATTGCAAAGCCATGAATTTAGGATGCAATTCATTTATTCTCTCTCAAACCTCCTCTAGTTTCAACAATTATGTCCCTAAAATCATTAACATTAAATCCATCCCCTTTAATTAAAGCTGCAACTTCATTGCTAGTTGGCAGATTGTATTGTCTTCCATCACTCTGCCGAGAATTAATAAGTCTTAGGCGGACATCAATCATTTCATCTTCTTTAAATCTGTCTCTAGCCATCCTAAAAGACTGTACAACTTTATTGTGTTGATCAAACATTTTGATCAATCCATCAACAATTGCAGGATTAGGAAGTTCATTATATTCATTGAATATTTGCATCCTATTCTTCAATTCATTTTTAGTCTTACCTATCTTCCCTCCTGCAGAAGTAAATTGAAACATGGATCCTTCTCCACAACATATAGAGAACGTTGGAACAGATGATTTTCCTTTGTTGTTTCTTTCTTCTTCCCAAAGAATTGCTCCATAGTACATACACTCTTCAGTTGGTGGTCCAAAGTCATGAACTCCTAAAATATAAAAATTATTAGTGAATTGGGCAAACATTCTGAATAAAATATCATAATTGAAGAAGAAAACACATACCATCACTGTTAGTATACTTGCTTAGATCACGATGAATTTTTTTTTGCTTTTGCAAACGTTTATTCCTTTCACTGATATTTGTGATTTGAGATATTGAAGTCATTATACGACGCATAACATCTGTAAGATTCAAAGTACCTGTTTGGCCTGTGTAATAAAAAATATCAAATTTCAAAAACTTTAATTAATCTTCAACAGAATATAGAATACAATTTTACCTTTATTTGAACGCAAGTTGTGTTCCTTGGATGCCAACAAACGATTGCGTTTCTTTAAAGCCAACAAACGACTTCGATTAAGGCGAGCTATCTTAGCAGTCTGTTCCTTTGTAGATTCAACATTGATTGTTTGAGAATTATACCAAAAAAGGTTCAACTTTAGCCATTTCTTGTGTGAAGGATATTAGAATTGTTGTGTCATTATAAAATCAGTAAGTTCATACCAATACTATTGGTTAAATGATTGCTCTGTTGCTCATTTAATTCCTGTGTGTGTATCAATTCCTCTGTAATAAAGGCATAAAGAAAAATATAGATATCAGTTACTTACATCTATACAATATCTTAAAATCAAATGAGAGTATAAAACGATACTTTTTTATTTCGCAAGTTACATACCAGTGTGACTTTGACATTCCATTTGTTGTGGATGTTTTCTTCTATGCTCGTTTAGCAATTTTTCTCTATGGATGCTCTTTGTATTTGCAGACATCATAATTCTTCTATGACTCATAATGTTTGAACCTTCAATATATTCGCATAAGGTTAGACCCTTCAATATATTATTTTGTTAGAATATTTATGAAGTATGTAAAATAAAAATTAACACTTCGTACCATTATTCCTTTTCAGTGCAAGAATACATCGTCTATTGTACCGAGCAATTCTGGAGGTATATGTTTTTTCGTTATCCATAAGGTAAACCTGAACAACTCTTCCTCTCTTTGCCTAAAGCTTTAACTCCTCTTATAACTGCTGCTATTATTCACTGCAGCTGATAATGATTTAGAAATTGTCTTCTTGGGCGACTACTACTTGATCAGACAAGAACCTTTGGGCGATAGGAGTGCATTTGCAGCGGAGTTTGGAACAATGCAGGTTTTGAGTAGACCGATACATTGAGAGTTCTTGGTAATCCCACCTAGTGGATTACCTTGTGAAGCCGAGAGTGATTGCTTGTTGTGTTGCTTTTGCCGATTTTGACGATTTGTTTCACGTTTGGGTTGGCTTCGGTGCCCTTCTTGCTAATGGGGTTTATGGTGTTAGTATAAATATTATACTAGAAGCCTTAGGATATAATAATCGCTATGATCAAGTTGCGGTGTTGATCTTGAAGCGGACGAAAAAAACAATTTGCTTACAGCTTTTGTTGAGAGATTTTGTTTGGATAGAGTTCTAAGACTTCTAAGACTGTTAGTGTTACCTTTAGATTTTTAATTGTATAAGATTTGTAATTGTGTAAGAACTGAGTTAACTTTAGAGTTTTAATTGTATAAGACTTCTTAAATTTATCCTTGGACATTTGAGTTGAATTTCTATGTAAGTAAGATTTTATATAATAGTAGGCACTCCTATATTCCGACCAAGTAGAACTCACAGCCTTAGGGTTCTGACAGTCTTCTAGTTCGTGCGGTTGGTACCTTTGGTTCAGGTGTAGTCACATCTTTTTCTCTCTTTAGCTCAGGTAGTGATGACACTGAGCGGCTTAATTTGTTTACAGCTAAGCGACCACTGTTACTAAGTCTAAGTCTGCTGGGCTTACTGACCTTCTCGGATCCGTTAGATCCACATAAGCAGTTCTGATGGGTAACTTTTGTATAGGCGACGATGATTCAGGATCCGAGTCACTGAACTTTGATGCTTTATGTGAGTTTGGAGAAAGCTTTGTCGGCAACCTTTGTTTCATCTGAGAGGGATGTTGTGATCTGAGCCTCTTCCTACAATTCTTTTTAGGACACATTTTGAAACTGTCTTTGGTTCCTATCTCCCTCCAACAATATAGCTCACAGTTATAATATTGATCGGCGAATGGTGGAATGGTGGTTATTCTATCTTCTGTTTGTTAGAAAAGGATCTATGGAATTAAAAACTTGGCATAACTTCATGGAGTTATCAATGAGTTACATTCAACCACATACAAAAATAAACAATCAATTAAAAACAAAAACAAAAAATCTGTAGAGAACTCACTAAGTGTTTCCCTATTTAGTACAACAAATTTTTATTGAGAGTTAAGTAGTTAACAACAAAAAAATATTCACATTGGGGCTCAACTAACATTAGACTAAGCACCGCATTACTATCCTTCTGAAGTTGTATAGTGATCAATTAACCACCTAGCTGAGAGTACCGACTCTGCAAGAATCGGATTTAAGATCTCTAGAAAAGATTAGTATGAATTGACAAATTCATCAAAACCTTCAAGTACCATGTGTAGGATCGCCAACATTTGCAGTAAGAGAAGATAAGTCGTAGAGGCACATTGACATCCGAGTATCTCTCGTCCAAATACTGCACTACCGTCGTGATGTTCGGCCTAGTCAGTGGGCATGGGATGTGAACACAAACAAACCAAGCTTCAACACCAACCCCATTTCCTCAAGATTGTAAATTGAAATCCCTTTGCAAATTTATATCGAGAGTGTCCAAATATTTTTAAGTGGCGCAGAAACATATTCATGCTTCTTAACCCTACTAAACTCTTGTAACCCGACCAACACAATGTCTAGGCTGGGTTGGGCTGGGGTTGCCAGGATTAAACTCAGCTTTGGGTTCACGCAGGTTGTGTTCTGCTTCCAGCCATTTCAACTCTTCTTCTTCCTGAAATTAAATATTTAAGTTTCTATAAGTCAAGACAATATGAACACAACACACTTAAATGCTAAAGAATAATATATTCTAGCCAAGCTCAAAATCGTTCATTTCTCAAATGTTTTCTTTTTCCAATATAAGCAATATTGGCTAAAAAAAAAAGGAAGGAGCTATACATTTTCTTTTTTCATTTTCTGAAGATCAGCTTTGAAGGCCCTTAGATTGGCTGCTCGTGCTTGTGCTTCAGTTGAAGGACCCAACTTAGAGGGCTTCCCTTTCCTAGTCGTGGCCTCTATCTTCCTCTTCTCCAGACTATCTTGACCTTTTGACTTCTTATCCTTGAATAACTCCTTTTGCCCTTCCTTAACATCCCTCACTGTATCATCTTGGGTTACGTTACGTGTACACTACCAACATCATCGGCTTGTACCTGCATATCATAGTCTATTGCGGGGGTCATAACCAATGGACTCCCACTGTTCCACACGCTCGAATCAAGCTCATATCTTCCGGTTTATAGGCGATATGACTTTGGACGCCGTATTGGCGAGAGTCTTCCGGTGTATGCCAAATTCCACAAAATACAATGAATTTCATGATATATGCCGATAGTTTCATGAATCGCATTCAGTTCATGAAGGTGTCCAAAGCGTCTTGGTCAAAGCCTTGGGATGTTGGGCCCAAGGTCTTGGGTTTGATTCCTACCTTCATGGGAAAAGGTATATAACCGGTTATAAAATATAAGTTCAAGTTCTAACTATCAAAATAATGTTAGTGTATCGGCATTGAAATATTTAATGTCGGTACTTTTCGGTGTCACAATATTAAAGGCGAGAAAAGTGTGATTCACCAAAGAGAAGAAAATCCCGATGACACGGCCATCAAAATTAGAAGGGGATATCTTTGAGATATCATTTTTCAAAATCTCAACAATACCCATACTTTGTTCTGTAGAGAAATTACTTCTAAAAGAAACCCGACAACCACATTTTGTCCTATTCCGTAAGATTAAAGATTTTTATAAGCCTACACGTCCGATATTGAAATATTGCTTCCACCGGCTCCAAGAACGAGCTTATTGCACTATTAGGAATTCTAATCTGCATGGAGCTGCTAATATTTAGAAACCTGGATAAAAGAAAGAGAGAGATGAGAACAACTTATCGAGAAGATAGAAAATTAAATTTTCTCGAGGATAGAAGGTTTGTGTAAAGAAACCGAAATGGCTATACCTAGAAGGAGTTGGCTGAAAGGGGGCACCTAGGAGCTTGATATTCACGTCAGCCGCCCTTCAAGATGGAAATTATATGTTAGTTAAAAGAAGCATGAGTTTAGGTAAAGAAATAGCTAATAACGACAATCTTCTATAGAATAATAGAAAGGGTCATAATGGAAAAGATGGACGCATTCAGTAAAAAATAATTAAAGAATGATAAAAATAGTAGTATCGATCAAAACATGTTGCAAGATGTCAACGGGTTTTAATATACTCTATCAACTAAACTGAATTATTCCAATTGCGATTGAGTGATGATTAGGGTAGGAGAGACCTTAGGGTATTCAAGCACAGGGAGCGGGAATAAAACAATATCGTGGAAGTGGTTCTAGTTTGATCTTGTAAGCCTAATCTAAAAGGAACTACAAAGGATTCATCAATCACAGCATGTGGTGGCCTTCCTATCCCAATTATCAGAAGAATGACCAAGCTCATTTCCATCCAATGGGTCTGATTGTGAATTCATAAGACCAAACTGGTTTTCTCGCCTATGGACCATAAAATCATCTTTAGTTAGCCTCCTATGTCCTAAAACATTGCATAAAGGGAAAGAGAAATAATTTTTTTAACTTTTAGTTGCAATCCATAGTGGATTGGAATGTAGTAGAAGGTAAAAGACTAAAAGATAACTTTTACTTGCAATCAAAACAATGAGCATTGAAAGATATCTTGACTCCATTGTTTCTATATTTTTTTGCTTAAATTCAAGTGTTGTTGGATATAAAATGGTGTGGTGAAGCTATAGATATGATATTCAAGTTCCAGGGAATTTTCTCCACATTGGTTGGATTATGGCCGGGTTTCATTATAAGAAAAAAAAAACAGGTTGGGAAAGGTAAAAACATATTTTGAAAATACGTTCTATATAAGTTGTTAAATAATGGTACACACCAAAAGGTGCGTGTGTTTCACCTTTTCCCACCTAGAGACAATCAAACAAATGTGAAGCAAAACTACTTTGATTAAAGAAAAAAAATATGGATGCCACATATAATATTATACCAAGCTTGAGCACTCATACGGATCATACCAATAAATTTACTTCTTTTAAAATTAAATATAAATCAAAATTTTAGTAAAAATATCAACGAAAAAAAAAATGTTCGTGTATCATCTAATAAAAAAAAAAATCTTAAATTTGGATTAGAGAATAGAAATCAAGAAGAAAAACAACAGTCAGGAAATCTTGGATCAACTGCGCAAAACCAAAATAATATTGTATTGGATCCATATTCATCAAGAAAAAAAAAATGAAAGAAGATTTTGGGGTATCGAACATTCAAAAACGTAGAAACAAAAAGCAATCTAAGAACAGCATAGCAGCGGAGCTAGATTTATTCCTGAAAGGAAATACGTTCTATATAAGTTGTTAAATAATGGTACACACCAAAAGGTGCGTGTCTTTCACCTTTTCCCACCTAGAGACAATCAAACAAATGTGAAGCAAAACTACTTTGATTAAAGAAAAAAAATATGGATGCAACATATAATATTATACCAAGCTTGAGCACTCATATCCGTTTTCATTTATGTGGCAGGTGAGTTACAAAGTTTACATCCCCAAAAAAAAACCCAGCTTTGGCAAGGAGGCAACTCAAGCGGTGAACTGTTTCACATGACTTGGACCATCGATGTTTTAAATTTCGTTCGTGGAATTACAGGCAAAAGTTATTCACACACTTCGCTGCCGATAAGGACCGGGAAATATAAATGTCAAAGGCGTCTTACATACCGAAAAGTGTGGTATGGAACAATGGGTTATCATCTCCCCAAAACTACCTTTTTAGGTTGATGCTTTATGCATTGCCTTGCCGTCATCGTGGAGATCATATTATGTCATAGCTGCCCCAGGAAGTATGCTCCCGTTTCAGTTTTTTCTTCTTCTTATAGTTTGTTAGTAGTTTTCTTTGTCATTTTGTATTTACTTTTGGTATAAAAATATGAATAATAGTAGCCATTTTTTTTAATAACGTTCAATTGAGATTGTAATATGATAAGAGCAGTTCTTGATATACCCGATGATTTGGTGAAGCTTATTTTTCTATGAAACAAAAGCTTGTATTCTTCATTTCAATTTCTGTACTTTGTTTCAGTTTTGTTTTGCGACTACTGATATACTTATAATAGATCAAGATAGTTGAATTATCGAGGTCGGCTCACGTGCTTGTCTAAGCCTTGAGGAGTTAGAGCAGGGTCTAAGCCTTTATGTCTTTGGTTGGCTCTTTAGGGCATTTTATAGGATTTGATGATTGTCGGGGAAGACTGTTAATACAACAAGATACACAATCGAGTGGTAGTGTTAGTAGTTTAGCTAGTGCATACGTGGTAAGTTAAACCACCCCAAAACATAAAGGGGACTACTAAATTCCACGACAATAATAGGCGGGGAAAAAAGTATACTTACTCTTGAATTGGGGTTGGTCCTTGCAAACAAATTTTTTTAGCTTTTAACTCATCGTGGCCTTCGAATCAGGAATAAAACCCAATGGTACAAACTCTTCCCTCCATTTCTTCCATGAAACCAACATCTTAACTGCTTTCATTGGGTTCATCAACCTTGCTACTAAAAATCTCGTCAACATGGCATCACCATAGTTCTGTGAAAGCACCAACAACAAATTAAACCAATACATTCATTTATAGATGTTATTGAATATCAAAACTATATAAACATTCAAATCAAAGGTTATTAGCTCAAACAAATTTTTCATCAAATTAATTCATAGCAGCAACTATGAATTATCAAACTAAATATATCAAGGAACAACCAAAGAGTATAGAACGTTACCAGCAGAAACTCTTACAAAATTTTCCAGGGATCAAAAGCAATATTATTATAAGGATGTTTATGGATTTGGTTATGATCCGTCAAATAATGATTACAAAGTGATAAGAATTGTTTGCAACTATGACATTACTTCTAAAGGTTATAAAACAAATTGTCATGTCTCAGAAGTTCATCTTTATTCGTTAAGGGCTAGTACGTGCAGAATGATTGATGTTCCTTATTTCATTCATATCCCATTCCAACACAAAAATAATTTAGTCCGAGGGACATTTTTTAATGGTGCAATTCATTGGTTTGGAAACCGTGTTCTTGCTACAACAGATGAGTTTCCTTGGCGAATAGTTTCTTTTGGTATTGCTAAGGAGGAGTGCAAAGAGATTCCACAGCCTGACTTCAACAAATCATCCTTGGCAAGCATAGATTTGGGGCTGTTGGAAGGATGTTTTTGCATGTACTTAAACTACTACCACTTCAGTAGTGACTATCTTGATATAATCATGATGAAGAAATACGGTGTGAAGGAATCATGGACGAAATTGTTCACCATATATACATTTATGGGACGATCTCCGTCCTACGATCCATTATGCATTACCAACAAAGGAGAACTTCTACTGCAGATGAATCATAAAGCTTTAGTTAAGTACGATCCAAGACATGAGAGGTACATAAATCTTGAGATCTGAGGGTTCTCAAGAACGTAGGCGTTCAAACCGAGACTTACATTAGGAGCCAAGTAATACCAAAACCACCGGTTGTTCCACTGTAACCACCTTGTGGAACTGCATAATAACATTGACTTACCTGTCCAAGAACCCGGTTGTACCGCTTGTCGAAGTTTGATATATTCCAGGTGGTGACGGTATCGAGATACCCACCTGTTGTAATGTTCATGTACGGCGGCGGTGGGGTTGTCGACACCGGTAATTGGAATTGATTTTTCGGGTATATTCCGATGAACATAATAATCGGCATTGATTGAACTCTAGCTAAAGCTTCATCACTATTTTTCTTAAACATAGCTTGCTCTTGATTCGCTATATTTGCCATCTGTATTCTCTGCAACTCTTCATTCGCCTCTGAATCTCATTGGCGAATCTCCGATATTTCAACCGAATCGAGATTGTAGTACTCTTTGGATCTTACCGAACTGGGCCTGAAAAATCTATCCTTGCAGTAAGTTAGGGTTCCTTATTACTACTTAGCTCTCACTTTTCAGGTTTTTAAGAATGGAGATAAGATTTAAAAAAGATATTTTTATCTACATATCTATTTTGGGTTTTTATGTATTTTGGGCTAAGAACAATTGAAATCGCAAAAAAAGAGCGTAGAATTCATTTTTTTTAGGTAAAATCTGATGTGTCAGTCTAAGAGAAAAAAGGGGGCTGACGTGGGTCACTGGGAGCATTCTCAACTACTCAGTATTAAGGGCTAAGAACAATTGAAATCGCAAAAAAAGAGCGTAGAATTCATTTTTTTTAGGTAAAATCTGATGTGTTAGTCTAAGAGAAAAAAGGGGGCTGACGTGGGTCACTGGGAGCATTCTCAACTACTCAGTATTAATGGTCAATATAGCAATATTGTTGAAATAGACGGATCCAATTTCAGGTACCAAGATCTTCTTTCTCCATCAATAAAGGTTAGCAATTACTCGTTCAGACCACTGGAATGGGCTGCAATTTCATGAGCTGCTGGTATATGTCTTGCGACTCCAATCCTGATCTTAATCAGTTGTCCACTGGACCACGGCAGGAACCACAATCTCATCTTTGGCGGTGCAACTGCCATAGGCCCTCTTATTTGTCTCCCTGCCATTTTTTTCAACGTAGCATGGATTTTCCCACCATACATTGCAGCAATTGTGGCCGCAAGTGTAGTCTGTAATGCCTCCCACACTCGTCAATATCATCAACTACTGGGATTGGACCATGATTTCTCTTGTAGAAGAAATCCACAGGAGTCACATATGAGGAAATAAATATAATTGAATTAAGAAATTGAGGAAAACAAAAGCTAGGGGAATTACCTGTCGGGGTCTCTTCAAGAAAAAAAGCGATCAATTTGACTTGGAGTAACAGAACGTTTAGGCATATAGAGTTGGATCGAGCAGTTCAATTCGAACTTCGAAGCCACGGGAATAATCATTGCAACGGTTCAGAAGGCTAGATGATTTTTCCCCTTTTTCTTTTAGAGAGTTTGGGGTTTTCTAGGTGGATAGCGAACAATTGAAAAACCAAAGAAAAAGCAAAAACCGGGCGTTTCGCTTTGTTGTTCTTATAATTTGAAATCAAGGGTTTCTTGAGTTAATACTTTGGAGGAGGGGCAGAGGGAGAAAAGAGAAATAAGGATAATAGAGTATTTCATTTTTTTACTACCGAATTCTTGGAAAAGCTGAGGTGTCCTACTAAGAGAAAAAAGGGGGCTGACGTGTCTTAAAGTTTCATCCCCTTAGTTTCCGAACTTGATATCCAGAGTTTCCATAAGTTAAGTAGTAACTTTATAAAGAAACCAATCAGAAAATAATCAATTATTCAAAAATAAGAAAATGGATAACAGAAGTAGCCAAAGCACATTCATTCACAAGTTACCTTTTCATTTCCTGCCCTGAGAGCTAACTTATCAATAAGATAAGTAGCAACTGCTACTTGCCGCTTCACAACATCTTTGTTCGTGAAATCCTTGGCGTAATTTACTCTTATATTTTCAATGTATTCCTGCACAGATATCGATTAATGTACAGTTATTACCACATATGCACACAAACAGTACTCAAGAACAAACATAAAAAACAATACATGGAAATGAGTTGAGAATTTACTTTCAGCAGCCTAGCCTTCTCATATTTTTCCTTGTCACTTTGGCCTTTTAATGAACTGCTAGCTGCCAAGAATACATACTTGAATTCTTTTGGATTGACAGGGTCATTCCAAAATGCTAACCATGTAACGGTATTGTCATGCTTTACTTCTTTCCACCTGCAAGGCACCCCAAATAAATTAACCCTTGGAAGGATAACAGAGTAAATCCTCATTCACACCTCAAAACACAAAATAAGTGCAATCTTAATGCAATTGGATTCAAGAACCTTTCACCAGGTATTGAGCACTACGGAACTGGAGCACCTTTTCCTATATTGATGGTAATATCTCTTGGATGAATGCGCTTTTTCAGTTTTCCTATCTGAAAGCATAAAAACTAATAAGACTACATATAATAACCTCTATGATAAAAATAAACTTTATTAATAGCCATTCTAAGCTTTTAATCGCATGCTTTTCTAAAAATCAATCATTTTATAAACAACAAAGTATATAACCTTGGGATGCTCTCCACGGCCACGGAACAGTCCCGGTGGTTCAACTCTAAAGTTTCCAACCTGAGATTGAGAATGTCACATCCATTAAAAAAAATGTAATCCTTGAATAAATTAGCATGTACCTAAAATTACATATGCATATAAAAAAAACGTTTTCAGCGGAAAAACTAAACACCACCCCCACCCTTTTTTTTTGGTAAAATGCAAGTACTCTAGGTGCATGTATGCTATTACAAACGAAAACCATAATCAGCCGCTCATGGCCATCCATAATGGGGACTATGTACTATGCAACAAAGCACAACCCCTAAACAACACCAACTCTAGAGAATTGTGTATGCTTTTTATCATTCTACGTTCCCAATTTCCCCAAACCACGACTTCGATATACACCATCATCTTAATTCTTTCTAATCAGAGTTTATATATGACTCAAACTGAGACCTATTTTATTAGAAAGAATTAAGTGCAATTACCAGCATAAAATTCATGTTACATTTAAATAAATATCTAAGAGCTTATATACGTCAAAGTCAAAGGTAACCTTCTCTTTGACACCGTCAACAATAGCCCACATATACTTCTCTTCTTGCTTCATCTTTTCTTCTTTCATGAGCTTTTTCTCCTGCAAAAGTCATGAATGTTAGTCAAATCAAAACAACATTGAACAATAAGCTAAGATCCATATACAACTGTTTCTTTATGTAACAAAGAATCACACTAACATACTTACTACTCATTTGTTTTTTCTTCTCCTCATTTTGATGCCATTCATAGATTGGGGTGAAATCACAAAGTTCAAATTTCTTTATAATATGATTCTTCCCTATTACTGTTCTCCAATCAGTCATGAAATTCTTTAAAATTTTATCTGGATCTTTACTTCTTGGAATGGGGAAATCTCTAAGAAAATGGATCAAAACTATATATCTACCGGTAAAGAGAAGGGAAAGAACTTAAAGGAAATATCCGGTCAATCTACCGAAAGAGAGAAAGATAGGGGCCAAGCCGCCAAGGGCATCGAAGCAGGTGGAAAAGCCTGCCAAAAATACATCTTTAAACAGCTAGGATTTAGTTACCTTCTGATTATGTTATATATATATATATATATATATATATATGATTGGTTAAGATATTAAAATAGGTTTATACAGAGCTTCTTTATAGCTTACACTACTTACTTTTGCGGTATTAAAGACTACATTCTCACAATCGGGAAAGATCTTGATTGACCAAGGAAGCAAGTTATAGTGCTTGTTACTGAACACAACTTTGGCAGCAGACTTGGAATTGTAGTTCGCGAGAAAGGCTGCACAACCTCCGGAGTTGGAAGAGAATACACTTTCCTGAAATATATATATGATTGATTAAGGCAACTGAGTTACCAAGATAGAACAGGTGGAAAACTTCGTGATATTAGAAAAATTGTTACCTGTTGGAAGCTTCCTAAAGAAGTAGTAACGGGGTCGACAAAAATTAAAGCACCCTCACAGAGCTTAATAGCCCATATGAAGATTTTTCAGATGCCCAAATTTAGGTTGCCTTACCAAACCTGCAAGTCGTGAAGTTTAAAGCAATCAAAACCAAAAAAATTCATGAGCAACCAATCCATGCAGACTTCTCGGAAGAATCTTATCTCACCATATTCATCTATGGGAGCATCATAATCATAACTGGTGGTAACAAAAGGACCTCCGGAAGTTCATCCGAACACTCCAATATCCTGCTTAAATTGCTATTTCAAGCCAATAGAGGTAGAAATCTGAATACAAAACCCATTCTCCAAATCATTCTCAAAGTGTCTTGAAACGTAAAATTGAACCGATGCCCACACCATAATGCAATTAAAACAAAAACGAAAAACAATGAAAAAAAATAGAAAGACGAAAAAGAAACGGACTAAATCCCGATCCTTACCAACCGACAAAGCTATTTGTATGAAACACGGATGGATAATACAACTTAGAATTCTTCTTTACGTTTCCAATCACCGTGACTCTTGGCTCTTCGGATCATAAAGGAAATACTTTTCTTTATGGCGTCCCTAGAATTTTCACGAGGTTTAGCAAGTCATGATCATGGATATCGCTCATGGAAACAAAAAGATGTTTAAATTAAAATTTTGCATGAAGCTATCAAAAGAATTGAAAAAAGGGTATAGAAAGAGGTTTTTAACTTGAAAAGTCATGTGGTCTCTCCATTGAAGCGACTCTTAAAGTCGCTAAAAAGTTCACTTTGAGAGCACAACTAATCCCGACTTCGGTTTTGAAGCTCTTCCAAAATATGAATTTACCAATACTCAAATCACATTTATGATCACTAAATTCCCCTGTGGTTCTCGTTGTCCAATCCGGACCAAACCCTTGAACCCAAAATTCAATATCTCAAACAGGTTGGTTTTTCGACAGCGACATATGCCAATTCCTTACAAAATGTTTGTAACATTTTACATTCCAGTTTAGAATACACAATCATCCCGTTTCCAACCTGCTCAAGACGCTCTTGCCAAGAGAAGAGAATGTTGTTTCAAAGAATAAGCAAAGTGGGTAGTGTTGCCTTTCTTCGTTTGGATCCTCGAATCATTTGGAGCCCAAAGTTCAGATTTTACATGATCTTGGTGTACCAGATTCTAGTATCTCCAAACTACTCTTGATTGGACATCGAGCATGTGGGCAAGAAAATGATAATTTTAGTGACGCGGTCAAAGAAGTTCTTGAAATAGGTTAATGTTTGTCTATGCTGTTCGTGATGTGTCAAGTGTGTGTAAGGCTAAGCGAGAAGTGAAAATGGGAATTTTTAGAAGTTTTGGCCGGTCGGATGAGGAAATTCGCTTTGGCGATTAGACAGCAACCTAAGTGCATAGCTATTTCAGAGGAAAAGCTTAGGATTGGATTAGATTTTTTCATGAACGGAAAGAATTGGGAGGCTGAACGTCTTGCCAAAAACTCAACCGTACTTCCAAGCTATCTGGTCATGTTCACATTAGCGGGTTGAAGAACTCAGCATTGGCAGTTCTTGCCGGAACGTCCAATTCGATGATATAAAAATTCCAGGTTTTAAGAATGAGATAAGATTTAAGAAGAATGGAGATAAGATTTAAGAACGAGGTTTTTATCTACTTATCTATTTTGGGTTTTTATCTATTTTGGACTAGGAACAATTGAAATTGCCAAAAAAAAAAAGCGTAGAATTCATTTTTTTTAGGTAAAATCTGATGTGTCAGTCTGAGAGAAAAAAAGGGGGCTGACGTGGGTCACTGGGAGCATTCTCAACTACTCAGTATTAATGGTCTTAGATATGAGTTCATGTGCTCAGCACATTGAGGGTATTATGGACAATATGAAAATCCAAACATATTGAAATAGTTTGACCGTAGTCAATTTGGTCAACTGATGGTCAACTAACAGAAGTGGTATTATTTTCTAATTTTTTTGAAAAGTGGTACTATTTCCTAATATCGGTCTAAAAAGTGTTACCAAAGTCTAAACAATCCATTTAGGGGTGATCTCGAATCGGACAATGGGTTTTCGGAAAATTTTCCAATTTTTTCGGATGGCAATATCTTTTCCAAATCCGATCAAATTATCTTTTGGATGACAATTTCTTTTCCAAATTCGGAAAGTTCAGAAAATTGAAAAAAATTCAGAAATTTCATAATCGTCAAAATTCATAAGTAAATCGGAAATTTGAATTATATAATCGGATTCTCTTTTAAGATAACAATTTTTTATTTAGTTAATATATTTATTTAGCAATCATTTTGAAATGTATTAATACAATAAACAACTTAGACCTTTTAACACGTTCATTCAACAAGTTTTTTCTTCATATTAATATATTAATTAAGTAAATAGGAATATGGGAGAAAAATAGACATGTACTAGAATGACAATATTAATTTCTTGAAGTTGTGAGAGAAATAATATTCTACTTCTCTATGATTTTTATTTGGTTTGTAAACTATCTGTAGTTTTAATTTATTAACTATATGAAATAGACAACTATATGTTAAAAATTCAGAAATTAATCGAAAATCGGATCGGATCAGATTTTGAAAACACATCTAATTCCGATCCAATTATTTTTTGGAAAAATTGGATAATGAAATTTTGGATAACGGAACACAGATATCATTGCCAAAATCGAAAAATATATCTGATCGGAATTTAGAAAAATCGGGTTTTGGAAAAAAAAAAAGCAGCCCTAACATTATATTATTGGTGTCAAATTTACTCATGAAATTTGCCATTTATTTAGAAATTCAAGCACTAACAGTTAATTTTTATGATGCAGCCAATTTTAAAGGGAAACGGAAAACCAGAGTATTTGACCCATGGGCCACATTGGCGTGTTGTGTACTTCTGTCATTCACATTCTCGAAGTTCTTGCTTGGACTCTTGAATAAGGGGTTCGGTCTGTATTGTTGTTAGAAATGAAACTGGAGGATCTCTCTGGAATGTTTGATCAATCAATTGAAAAGCGAACTCTTTATGCTGCCTTGTACTGTTTTTCAAGTCATACTATCATAGTCGCATCATTTTCTGTCGATTTAGTTATGCAAAGTTAAGGTTGTGACTTCTAAGTATAAGCTATAATAATCACTAATTTGCATGTAGATGTCCGATTAGGAAAAATCGAATCTTAGAGCATCTCTAGGTGGTGGTAGTATACTCTTCAAATTTGAAGAAAAATTTTAGAGAATCTGGTCACAAATTTCGACCAACTCTAGGTGGTCGCAAATATCAACCACAAAATTGATTGTAGAACCCACCACGTGCGCCATTAGTAATGTTGCGCGCCATTGGTACTGTCGCGCGCCAGTATTAATGTCGCTTGCTATGCCTATTTAAATATTGTCGCGATAGTAGGACTTTAGTCATTTCACACCTTTTTTTTCAACCTAATTTCTCTAGTTCTAACAAAAAAAATGGATTCCGACGACGAATAATACGTCTATAATAACCAAACAAGATGGAGTGGTGACGGCGAGAAAGATGAAAACATTGGTAATAGTGCACTAGTTTGGAGCAATCCCATGGGTGATCTAGATGATGAACCAAGCACTTATGGAGTTGGAAATCAGGGAGCTGAGCCTGACGATCCTTTGCTACTTCAGTATTAGTAAGTCGATTTTGAATTTCCTGCTGAGGCTATGGATTTCAGCTATTTTAGACCGGTGTCTATGAGGTTTCATGATAGGCATGTCTAAAGAGTTGTTCTTGAACAACAAGAATGTATTTTAGTTTCATATATTAGTAGTAGTAGTAGTTAAATACGTATATTTTTATTTTTATTTTTTTAATTTTAGTTTCATTTTGTGTACATCAGAGATGTGTTATGTATCGGGTTCGATGCACTCCACGTGCGCTTAAGACGTGGTGGGATGATACTAAAAAAATTGGTGCACTTGACCATATTAGAGATGCAATTCTAGCAACTCCCTTTGGTCATCTAGTTGACATACCTTACAATAAGATTGATATTTAGGGAGTTAGCAATGGTTTAGTTGAGAAATGGTGGGATAGTACACATAGTTTTCACTTCCCTTAGGGAAAGTTGGGCTTCACTCCACTAGATTTTTGTATGATATTTGGTTTGACTATAAGATTAGGTCAGCCGTTGAGATGTAACACTGAATTCCAGAGTTGTGCCCAAATGATGGCTTTCTTCCCTTGTCTGACCGAGGAGTCATATGACAGTGCTGGTGTTAGGATTTCTAGTATCAAGGCTGCATACATTACACCGTTGACTAATGATGATGGGTTGCAGTTTTTAATAAATTATTTGTCACTTGATTCTGATGATGGTCAAACACATGTTGATGAGTATGTAAGAGCTTTCTGTATGTATTTGATGGGCATCTTGTTTCTTCTTTCTGGCCATTCCACGATTAACTTGGGATATCTAACCAACTTTGAGCACTTGCATGAGTTGGGCGGTATTGATTTTGGTGGAGCCATATACTGTAATTTATTGCGTTATTTAGGTAAGGCTTCTTGGCAGACTGGTGTTGTTAGTAGTCCCCAGATGGGAGGGTTTGTCATTCTCTTAGAGGTATGGTTTTATGAGTATTTCCGTGCTGCAAATCATATGCTCACAGAGTACACCGATGAGAGGCCTAGGCTCAGGGCTTGGCACGGACCTTGTCGAGCTCGTCTGACCAATGAGATCAGTCATAACATAACTTCTGTCCGAACCCAGATCGAGCTTAGCGCACAAGCTTCTATTGTTTGGAGGCCTTGGCGAACATTTGTGCACATCGACACGAATGACTGTAGATATGCATTGTTCATTTCTCATAGGAGGATGGTATTCACTTGTGGGAGTGATATGGAGTGGTATTTAGGGGATAGATGTTACAGACAGCTCACACCATGCTTTGGTATCCCCCCTGATCCGCCTACCCATGTATCAGAGGCTAAGGACATGACCTTACAGTAAGTCATCGAGAGAAACGTGCATTGGAGTTGGCTAGTAGCTTCTGACCTAATTACATTGCAGACTTATGAGTAGTATTACCGTTATTGGTTTAAAGTATCTATTAGTTATTTGCTCCCAGTTGTGGGTCGTACAGGCAACATTCATACGGTTAACAGAATGGGTGTCAGACGTGAATTTTAGATTAGCCAGCCATCACAACCGACGTTTCAGCATGGACCTGTACACACATTTGTTCCAGCGCCATATCCCCCTCAGCCAGAGTGGCCTTAGATTTTCAGTTTGAGTGATCCAAGTGGCCAGATGATTTACCATCCCATTTCTTCTATTGATGACACTCGCGTCATATAGTTAGAGCCTGACCTTGGACATCTACCTCTGGTAATTATTTTTATTGGTTTTGGTTTATTATGAAAATGTCATAAATTATTAACGAATAATTATTTCAGGATGAGCTACGCATGAGATATGAGACATGCCTTCATGTAAATGATGGCTTGCGCTCCTCGGTATTCGCCTACAGTGTTGAGAGAGAGAGAGACTTCTTTCCCAAGCTCATGTGGATTATGACGATTTACAACGCCAGGTTGATGAGTTATAGGCTCATATTCATCGCACAAGGGTGAGTTCATCACATGGACAGACGAAGAGTTTAGCAGAAGGACAGTCGAGGAGGAGTTCACGACAGAGGAGGCATATGTAGGAAGTGAGGACTTGACATGATGATTTATAATATTAAGTTTGTTGTAGGACGATTATTATTATGTTGTGTGATTTAGAATTGTTCATTTGATCATTTTGATAAGTTCTAATTTACTTCATTTGATCAATTTGATTTAGCAAATGAATTGCAATTTTTATTAATAGAACAACAACTAATACATGATTGCAAAAGCATAAAATAAAAAAAAAAAAAAAAATAAAAAACAACTATTATATATCACCTTTATTACATACTACTAAAGTTACTCTAGTTATCAAGGCAGTCATCATTTTCTTCATCATTATTGGCTCCTTCATCATCGGAAGCTTCATTTGTAATATTTGAAACATTTTTTTTCCCCATTTCATATTTAGCTATAATTGCTTCTTGTTTTAGCTCTAAAACCCTTCGCAAACGAGGATTAACTTTGTCGAGTGACATTGCCAACAACCTAGTCTCATTTTCCTCCTCTCTAACACGGAGTTTTTCTTGCTTCAAAAATAACTTTTTTTTGTCTTCTCTTGCTTCAATTTCATCATAGTTTGAAATTGCCCATTTAGAATCTCTTCTCTATTTCTTTAACTTTCTTTAAAAGCTTGAATAAATTCATCCATATTTTTAGCAGTGGATGTAACATTACCCTCGACAGTAGAAGCAATTTTCTTGTTCTTCTCAATTTCTTTGCTCTGCTTCCTACCAACCGATCTCTCCAAAAAACCTTCGGTACTGCTAGGATTGTATTTCGAGTACAGTGAAGGTGAAGGTGAAGGTGAAGGGTTAGAGTGAGGCGTTGAAGGGGTTGAGGGTGAAGAATCGAAGCCTTCAAGATCTCCGGATCTTGCTTTCTTCTTTGGTTTTGGAGCAAGTATTTCATTGCGTAACTGAGTTCTTTGCCACTTTGGCGTATTTTTTACTAGATTATAACAATCTAGCCATATCCATGGTTTCCCAGTAGTAGCATCATAAGTTGATGCCGCGTCTGTAAGCTACGTTATTTAAAAAAAAAATCAATATCAAGTAGGATATAAACGAACTATAAATTAAACGAACTATAAACGAATCTTAGAATGTCTTCACGTCTCCACCCGCTTGGAGGTTCTTTTTCAAGCTTTTTTAGTATAGCATGATATTTGTTGAAGAACGATAAAAGAATCACCCAACGTTGTGAGACTCCCCTCCGCTTACGGTTGCGGTCAAAACCTTGAATTTCATTCATCCTAGCCATAATTCGTTCCCAACAAACTTGTTTCGATTGATCATTCCCTACTATAGGATCTTCTCCAATCTCAATCCACACTCTAATAAGAGCAATATTTTCTTCATTTGTCCAACTTGGACCCCTGCCTTGTTTTGGTTGTGACATTGAGAGTGTTGTGTGTGAAATGGTTGAGTTGTTTGATAAAAATGTTTGAGTTGAGTATATGTAAAATGAAGAAGGAGATGAGTGTAGATATATGGATGTAGAATTCCAACCGTTTTTTTCCTGTTGGAGCACGCGACATTGGCAATGGCGGCGACAGTAGTAGTGGCGCGTAACAGTACCACTAGCGCGTGGTATTGGTCAAATTAAAGTAAAAAAAAAAAATTGGGGCGACATTTGCAATATTGCTCCGCATCTACATCCAAATTGCCGCATTTGCAAACAAGAATGTGAACAAGCAGGTGATGCGACCGGATTTGAGGGCACCTAGAGATGGAATTCCGAGAAATTTTGAAGTTTTTCTTTAAATTTGAAGAATTTGACAGGTTATACTACCACCTAGAGATGCTCTTAGAATACTTTTATACTTAATCCTAGTGTATCTTTATTTATGAATTATGAAATTAAGAATGGTCTCACTCTCATACTTACAGTCCAAAGAACCACTATTGTCGGAAAAAAAAAACAATCCGAAGAACCTTTATTCAAATCCAAAAACAGTCCTAACGCTGCGGGAGGCTTAGCAACCAGTTAGCGCGCAAATGCTAAAATGTCTTGTGCAGATTCATGCCATTATTGTCATAACTTTTAATCCACAAGTTATCTTTACCAGTGTTATTAGACCCGGCCTGGCCCTGTGATAACAATGATTTTACGTATTCTAACTATCTATGCGTAAACACAAATAATCAAATTACGTAAATACGTGTTTATATCAATATTCTTACTCTCAATAATGAAGTAATATTAGAGAGTTAGGATTCGTTCCACTCTTAAACCCTCAAGACTTAAATTGAATTCAACTAATCAAACCCAAAAGGAACAATAGTGAGAGTAATGATTTGATGTGAATTTTCTATTCTACCATTCCCAACAATTGAATCTAAACAAGACATAATATAAAGATTTGAACTTTATTTGTTTAAACTCAATTTGAAACTACTCATGCAATAATTGAATTAAACTAATAATGACAAATAAGTAAATCTAAGGATTTAAGCTAATAAATAAATGAAAATGAAACTAGATTATGGAGAACTAATTAACTTTATTTATCTAATAGAACAATAAGAACAAGATATGATTGAATGAATAACAACTATTTTATTTATCTAATGAATGATATTCAATGATTTAAATAACTAAGCTAAAACAAAGAATGAAACTAATTAATGGAATGAAAACTAAGTAATTAACTAATCTAGATCTAACTTTTTCTAACCCTAAACTCCATTAACATTAGCTTCCTAACCTAACTACTTTTGCTACCTAACCTAATTGCCATTAACAAAGAGTCAAGCTTTTGTTTTATACTTCCAGATCCAAAATCGTGCATGGGCTTGGAGCCATGTTTTGGGCGGAAAATCGGACCCCAAAACCCAATTTCTTTAGTCCAAAATGGGCTCTTCAGCTGCAGTTGGCTTCGATAGATGTTTCGTCCACTTCTGCTCCTCTGATTGGGCCAAGGCTTAGACCATTGGAAAGCTCTTTTCGAGCCGGTCGTTTTGACATAAGCTACTCCCAATTCCGAGATCTAAGTCCAAAGATACACGCGCCGGAAGTTCTGGCGACTTGTGCACTCTTTTACGCCCGTGTTGACTTTTTAGCTTTTGACCGGGCTTTACAAAGGCTTTGTCTCCTTGAATCTTGGCCTTTATTCACAGAACTCCTTAGCAACCGACCTTTGCTCCTTTATCTCGCTAAAGTGGCACATTTTTGCACATAATAGACTTTGAAGCTGAAATGCATAAAAACACGTGTCGGTATTAACTCTTAATTATTACTCACATAATTGGTCTAAAAAGTATGATTGTTAAGGGGTTAAAACTACAGTTTTGGGCTCTTATCAAACCACCCCAAACAGCATTTTGCTTGTCCTCAAGCAAAGATGAGAAATTAGAATAAGTGACCAAAAATGGAGTTCTATCTACTCGTTTATTTGAGTCGCGATTGCATTGACCATATCTGACAAGGCCTTAAACCACTAGGAATTCCCTAGTGGGCGAAGTTATAACCTCGTGAGAGTTTTCCGATGAAGGTACTCACAAACTTCATCTATACTACAACGACTAAGAAATAAAACTATTGTTTCCTCATTCATGTCTCAACTATCTATACATCTCACTAGCAATTGAATTGAATCTGGAATAATCATGTCGAAACCTAAGCTAATATATGCATAATAATCAATCATCTACTGAATAAACATATATACAATGAGTAATGCTATGAAATGCTTAGCGAGTCCGTTTCTGAAAACTTCGAATAAGCGTCCTTAAGTAGGTCCTCACATAAAAGTCAAGACAAAAATCACTCGATTTTTCCGCTCAAGTTAAGCTACTCCGATTGTCGCGGTGGGCACACTTTACCTTACAATCTCAATGACACACAAGGAAGCCGGAGTCGATCAAACACAACTGCCACTTACTATCACACTAACCTATTCCTAATTGAGCTAGAGGTCTTTATTAGGTGTTGCGGGGATTAGGAGATGGTTTAAGAAGGAAGGAAATGGATATACAAAAGGACAAGTCTGAGATAATAGAGTCTTCATATTATATAACTTAGAAAACCTTGTTATTTTCTTTTTGCTTCTATACTTTGTTTCCATCATTAGCCATATTTTTCTTTTTCTTTTCTTTGGCTTTTGACTCCCTTTTATTCTATTTTTGGAGTTTTTATTTATTTCTATTTTTCTTTTTCTTTTCTTTTCTTTGGATGGAAACTTCTTTTCTTTTTCTGAAGCAACTAACTAATTTTTGTTTACACAGGTTTTTCTCTTCTTCTTTCTTCTTCTCATTCTATTCTCGGACTTATTCTAGATTGGGTAAGTTGAATTTTTTATTTTGTTTTGTTTTTGTAACGAGGGGTAAAGGAATTGTGGTTTATGGAAGGCTAAATAAAGGCTCGGAGGGGCGACTAGCGGAAAATAATTCATAGGTTTGAATTTTTGGCTATATCGATCCAAAGAGGGGGCCTAAATTCTCGCTTAGGATATGGCATAGTGATCAAGCAAGTGGGCGTGTGATTTCTCTATCCGGATTTTACTTCTCCCTTGTGTCATTTCTCAAATATTTAAAACTCATATAAGGCTTTAGGCTATATTCTCCCACGAGGATTTGTAGAATAAGTACTCTAGCCTAGATTTGAAAACTTACTACTAACAATCATAGATACTCATGTAATATATTTATAGATAGATGCAAAGATTATTACTTACATATTAACCTAAGTTTCTAACAATTATTACGATGCAAAAGCTCATTGAGACTTCTAGATTGTTAAGAGCATAGAAAGAAAACAATACCAATATTCCTAAGTGTATAGCATAAACTTATTTATTTATATTTTTGAAAATTTTAACTTGAAAACAAATGCATATTATACATATCTATATCCTAACGGATGCCTTAATTACCGCGTATTTCTATGCCCCCCAAACAAGAAGAATGCTTTGTCCTCAAAGCATTTAAATAAAGAGGGTAGAAAAATACCATGGAAATCGTGAAATTCGGAACATCTGCAAAACAAGGTTAGAATATACTAATATAGGAAATAAAAAAAGCGGACGCAACTCTATAAGAGTTCCACCCATTATGGGGTTAACAAATTAAATTGCTTGGGACATAGCGGACACTAACTGAAACTAAAAACTTTACCTCCACTCCAGTTTTTTCGTCATCCTCCTCTTTCTATAAAGAAGTGAGGTTCCTTCGCATCTGCCATGCCATTATAATTTGCCAAGCTTTCCGCCATTTATCATCTACGGATCCTAACACCGTTAAAGCGCCACTTGGTGGGATGGGGTGTAAGGTGCAACCTGATGAGGTTGTATCCTCCACCCTTGCCAAGTCATTACGCGGAAAGATCGAATAATAGAATTGGTGGATCTCACAATGTCGACCCAACCCAGTCCGTGAAGCGGGCACAAAAATAGGGAAGAAACATAGTATAATACGGCAAACTAATATAGGCATAAGAAGATACTTATGCCTAATGCTATGGGCTCGTGCTAAACTAGACATCAAAGTTAAGGAAGGTCATGGCACATACGTCCCGTGGCTAAAAGCAAGGAAGAGCGCTGCAAGTGGCATCATTCATAGAAAAAAAATGTCATTCCCCTAAAATGTTTAGCATGATCCAAAACATAACAGTTCCTATGTTCATGGGCCGGGCTACCAAGGGCGGCGTTATATTCCCTTGGTCCTCGATCACGGAAAAATGCACGCCCCCCATAGGACTCATGCAAAACTCATAAGTGTAGACATACATATTATCTACCCAATAGCACCATGGGTCTTGTATTTCAGCGGGCATGGCAAGTCCAAGAACAAATGCTAGCAAGAACCATAAGCGGTTCCCGACTTCGTGTGTGATCACCTCGCTGAAACCAAGCACCATAAGTAGTGCTTTGAAACAAATCTTTGAAAGACTGTTCGGTATTATTATAGGAGATGTCATCTCGAACTACGCTCTAGAACAGCTGCGAATGAACGGGAACAACCCGCGGAAAACTGGAATTTTTCTGGTCGACGGAAGTCGAGTGGCCTTCAACTAGAAGCGCCGTCGCGCTCTGTATTTGGAATTCCAGTGTTTGAGCGAGAGTCACGCTGACCTTGAAGCGGCTCTGAACAAAATTCGACAAAAGTGTAGAAGCGGCGGCCTCCTCTCTCGCGAAGCCTGGCGTTCGAGGTGTTGATTAAATGAAAAATCACGGCGAAAGCGTGGGAAGCGTGGGAGTGAAAGGTGAAAATGGAAGTTAGGTGTAGTGTGGGTTGTGAGTGTAGAATGAATGAAGTTTTTATAGGTTTTGAATTGTTAAAAGCGAATCGGTAAGTTGCCAAAAGCTTTAAGGCAATTTCGGAAACAATAAAATTTCGAACCAAAACGGAAACAACTCATATTCTTGATTCTATAACAACCCTAATATCTTTTACCTTTGGATTTAGACTAGTAACTTCTAAACTCTCTTAGATTTCATCATACCACCACATCTAATCATAGGTATGCCAATTATGACAATATTCTCAACCTTCACTCCAAAACAAACTCTAAAATGGAGGATCTTCTACAAATCATGATAGAATAAATAATACCACCCCCAAACAATTCGAAGGTGGGATTAACAATAAAATCCATGCACAATTTGAAAAGAACAACATTATATTAAAATTGAAATTCAAACAACATTTAACTACCAAATTCAAAGTTAACTCACGAATTTAACAACGTAACATCCTATCTACTAAAAATAATAAAAAAGACAACATCAAAACAACAAACAAAGAGAAATCTAGCTACTCTTAAAGGGGCGAGGTGGGGATAAGAATAGGAAGTTTAGTGATCAAGCATGGAAAAACCAAACACCCCACCCCCAAACAAATTTTTGAAAACGGGTTTGTAAAATTTGTTTTAAAACGGATGGGTTTTTAAAGTCGATTCCCTAGACTTAAAGTGATATATATGTATTTACATGCAGTTTCCCATATATCAATAATCTAAACAATTGTGGATCTTTCCATAAATAGTTAACATGGAATGCACCACCAAACAGAATCAAGCTCCAAAACTTTCTCTGGTGACGACAACTTAGTTGAATAAGAAGGAGTCAAGTGAATGATCGTGAGTAAATGAATGGTTTTGGAAAATACTTGGAATGTGGATAAGTGTTAGAAGAAAGGGTGGGAAGAATGATTGGATTTTATGAGGGATTAACTTCAGGTGGATGGTGGTAGGGTGGTGCTCTAGGTAGTGCTTGAGAAGGTGGATCATCACAGGCTCTTAGAAACTCATCGAATTCCTCATCTAGGTTGTTCACATCCATATAATTATGGTATTCATCTCCATCTTTGAGGAATTCATCTATCTCGTCTATTGTGAGGTTTAGTCCATCTCTTGTATGGTCAGAAGGCAGGGTTGAAAATTCTTTCTCTAGTTCAGTTATGTTCAAAGAGTCAAAATTGTGATCTTTGTCTTCTTCCATAAGAGGGGTATCTACTAGTGTGGGGACTAAAGCGTCAGCCGCACTAATGTGAGGTACAAAACTCTCAATGGACTTCACTTCTCCTTCTATAGGCAAACCTAGTTGTCCCTGTTTTTGTCTAAACATGTTAACTTCTACAGAAAGATTTCTAAAAGAAAGAGTCATTGAGACATCCCGACAATTGATTTGAGCATTGGCGGTTGCCAAGAAAGGACGCCCTAAGATGATGGGAATGGAATCATGAGCAACTTCTGTGTCGAGAATAACAAAGTCGGCTGGATAGTAAAAATCCTGAACTTTAACGAGAATATTTTCAACTACACCCTTGGGATACTTAATAGAACGATCGGCTAACTGCAAAGTCATTTTGGTTGGTTGAAGTTTTGTTAGACCCAGTTGTTTATATAAATAAAAAGGAGTAAGTTAACACTTTCGCTCCTAGGTCTAATAAAGCGGTTGTTATAAAGGTATCACCTAAGGTACATTATTAATACCGTAGGACGACCAGGGTCCTTGTACTTAACAATTCCATTATGTTCAGATAAAGAGGGATATTGTTCAGTTAAGAAGGCTTCGTGGGGTATGTTGGTTTTCCTCTTCTTGGTGCACAACTCTTTTAGAAACTTAAGCGTGTCTGGTAGACTTTTATAGCATCTAGAAAAGGTAGGTTGATAGTTAGATTTTTAAACACTTCCCTAATCTCATCAAAATTCTCGTCCTTTTTAGACCTGAATTAGTCTCTCGGGATCACGGTGGTTTATCTTTATGCCTAATATGAGGGGGAACATATTTGTTAACCGTTGCTTTATCTTTTATCACTTTCGAACTAGGTTTCCATATTGGAACCTCTACAGGTGTAGGGTTTTCACTTTCTATTATTGGGTCTTGTAATGTTTTCCCTTTTGGTTGTGGTTTAACTGGTACTTCTACAGTTGTAAGGTCTTCAGTTTCTATTATAGTATTTGGTATGGTATCATTTTTAGTTTGCGGGTAATCTTTAGGTATAGTCACTTGGTTATCAACTACTGCATACGAGCGAAGGGGTAGTGACTGCACTGTAGGTCCCCTTGGTTTATATTACCATTACATCAATACTTTTTTATTTCAAAGGCGGTGTTTGTTGACTTAGGATTAGGCATTGCTTGACTTGGAAACACCGGTTTTGTTATTATTTTGGTTAGAAGACATGTCAATAACCTTTTGGCACAAAAGACTGCATCATTTGCATCGTTTGTTTCATCATATTAGAGTTTTGATCATCTTTGATCTTTCATCAAGTTGGAGTTTTGTTGCATAATTTGATTTTGTTTCTCCAACAAGGTCACTACTACTTTGTCTGTAGATGGTTGTATTGGAATTAAAGCTTGTTGGCGTTCATGCCTTGATGTTGATAGTTAAGGTTATGGGTACTAAACCTCTATTCTGTCACCTAAGTTCCCTTGTCCTTGATGTTGAGTTAAGCTGGTTGAAGTGTGGTGGTTGTGGTGGTGTTTGTGCATAGACAAGAGGAGGACAATAGAAGTCGAATGCTCAAGACTACAAATGACATTACAACGAGTAGAGTTAATGTTCATGGCTGGAGTGGGTTGTTGTTGAACGAGATGGCATCTACCTTTTTAGTGAGGGCATCGATAAGAGTTTTTAAGCTTCGGGATCATGTTTAACCTCAAGAGAAGAAGGAGAGGGCGGGAGGAATCGTTACCTCCCCAATTGTTGTTCCTCTTAGATTGATCTTCTAAGAATGTATAAGCCTCCAAGGCTCCTTTACTAAGAAAACTACCCCCAGTCATGATATCTAGAACCTCCTTATGATAATGTGAAAGCCCTTGAAGAAAGCAACAACAAAGCGTGTCTTTTCGCAAGATTATGATCTTGGGCATTCAATGAGGAGATCGATGAAACGATTCCGGCCTCTCGAAAAGGATTCATGAGGATTATGGTGGAAGAAATGAATCTTGTGAAGCATTTCATCTGTCTTCGATGGTGGGTAAAACTGTTCCATGAACAATTGAACAAGTTGAGCCCATGAGTCCACGAGTTTTGGCGTTTGGGCAGTTAACCAACGCGCGCCTTTGTCGGCTAGGGTGAAAGGAAACACCCTAAGTTTAACTTGTTACGGACTTACGCTAGGATGATGGAATGTAGTGAGAACTTGGTCTATCCCTACGCATGTGCTGGTAAGGCTTCTCATGGTCTAAACCATGAAAAACCCGGTAACAAGTTAAATATATTAGGGGATTCAAAAATCCCCACTAGGTCTTCAAAACGATGCGACTTAGGGCCATCGTTTAGGGCTTTATAAAAATCGAGAGAGGAGTCTCTTGTTATTTAGCCATTGATGCAAGTGTAGTGTGTGAAATTCTAGATAGGCGTGTTGTATTTAATTCTTGAAAAACAAGCCTGATTCTACTAGAATTAAAACTCCTCTCGACGAAAGAGAGAGAGAAAAAGAAGGAGTACACGAATGCTTCCTTGCTTAAACTTTAATAAGCGTCTTGTATACTTTCGATTTCAGTGTATTTAACAAGTTAGAAACACTTTATAACTTTAAGGAATAAAATTTGAACTTTCCTGTGAAAAATCGGGATGTTCACGATGAATTTTCCTTGTAGGGCGCGGGTTGGGCGCGAGTGCCCCCTGTTTTGTCGAATGTCCGTGTTTTTGGGCGCGGTCGCTTCGGTTTGGGCGCGGGTTGCGCTCCAGGGTTTTCAAGTTTTAGGCCTTTTATCGTACTCCAAAAAATTTGAAATTTTTACAGTAATTTGCTAAGACGTCTATCAAGTAGCCTGTAAAATTTCAGATCAATCGGAGCTGTGAAAGTCCCTCTACAGCCCTTCAAAGTTTGCGAAACGGTTTTCGGACACAATACAAACAACCGAATGGTTAACCCATCAAACAAAATCCAAAAATTGCCAAATTTTTACTGGAGACTCCTGACAGATCCTACTTGTTCCTGTAAAAAATTTAGAGCAATTGGAGTTCTACAACCTCTCCTTATTGGCTGGTGTTTCAGATATTAAGTGTTTGCAACACTGCAGAAACACACTGGAAACACTCTACTATTTAGGAGGTCAAAACAAATCAAAAATTCATCAAATTTTTACTACAAACTCCTTAGTTAGGATAGATACTCCTGTAAAAATTATAGAATTTTTAGAACTCCCTAAGTAACCTTACTCGTCTGTTTTTCAATAACATATGGTGTGAAAACTGAAATGCAGCACTGTAAAGATCGTATTTTTTTCACAAGGTAAAACAACTTTGAAAAATCTGAAAATATTCCAGTAAATCAACAACACATTAAATAATATGTATGAAAATTTTCAGAATTTTCGAAAATTTAGAAATACCTTCACCGCAGTGTTTTTCTCGAGTGAATCCAAGAAGCCCCTATGCCTGAAAACGATTGAAAGCGGTTCGAAAATTCAAGAAATAAGAATGAAAAATTAAAAGGGTGGGTGGGTAGAGAATGGGGGATTGCCCTTGGATTCAAGCAATTGAATTCTTGTCTTGAACGAGATTAAGATGGCGCCATTTGATAACAATGATTTTCATTATTCTAACTATCTATCGTAAACACAAATAATTAAAATCGTAAATACGTGTTTATATCAATATTCCTACTCTCGATAATGAAGTAATATCGAGAGAGTCGATTTGTTCCACTCTTAAACCCTCAAGACTTAAATTGAATTCAACTAATCAAACCCAAAAAAGGAACAATAGTGAGAGTAATGATTTGATGTGAATTTTCTATTCTACCATTCCCAACAATTGAATCTAAACAAGACATAATATAAAGATTTGAACTTTATTTGTTTAAACTCAATTTGAAACTACTCATGCAATAATTGAATTAAACTAATAATGAAAAATAAGTAAATCTAAGGATTTAAGCTAATAAATAAATGAAAATGAAACTAGATTATGGAGAACTAATTAACTTTATTTATCTAATAGAACAATAAGAACAAGATATGATTGAATGAATAACAACTATTTTATTTATCTAATGAATGATATTCAATGATTTAAATAACTAAGCTAAAACAAAGAATGAAACTAATTAATGGAATGAAAACTAAGTAATTAACTAATCTAGATCTAACTTTTTTCTAACCCTAAACTCCATTAACATTAGCTTCCTAACCTAACTACTTTTTGCTACCTAACCTAATTGCCATTAACAAATAGTCAAGCTTTTGTTTTATACTTCCGATCCAAAAATCGTGCATGGGCTTGGAGCCATGTTTTGGGCGGAAAATCGGACCCAAAACCCAATTTCTTTAGTCCAAAATGTGCTCTTTCAGCTGCAGTTGGCTTCGACAGATGTTTCGTCCACTTCTGCTCCTCTGATTGGGCCAAGGCTTGGACCATTGGAAAGCTCTTTTCGAGCGGTCGTTTTACATAAGCTACTCCCAATTCGAGATCTGAGTCCAAAGATACAGCCTTTGGAAGTTCTAAGCGACTTGTGCACTCTTTACGCCCTGCGTGTTGACTTTTCAGCTTTTGATCGGGCTTTACAAAGGCTTTGTCTCCTTGAATCTTGGCCTTTATTCACGAACTCCTTAGCAACCGACCTTTGCTCCTTTATCTCGCTAAAGTGGCACATTTCTGCACATAATAGACTTTGAAGCACGAAATGCATAAAACACGCGAATCGGTATTAACTCTTAATTATTACTCACATAATTGGTCTAAAAGTATGATTGTTAAGGGGTTAAAACTACAGTTTTGGGCTCTTATCACCCTGCAGTTTGACCCGGTCACCAAACCGGGTTGGGTCACATAATATATCGTTTAAGCAGTTGATCCAGGCCAAACCTGGTTAACTCGTCCGGTTTTCTTGTAAACCGTTTTAACCCAGACGGTTTAGTTCGAGCCGCCGGTCCATAACTAACTTTAGAAATTTTAATTTCTTGGTACTAAGACTCAAACCTTGGGTGACTATTAAACAATCACAACAGAACCTGTATAGACTCGAACCTTGGTTTATTGGAAAATGAAATGGCTCTAAGACCACCTAGGCCACTAATGAAGTTGTGAAAATGTATGTACTAAGTGAATTATATAATATTTTCAACTTAAGTATTGACCCACTGGTCGAACTGGTGACCCAGTGACCCAGTTCCTTTGCCGGGTCAGTATTTGGGCTGGGTCTGATAACTATGCTCTTTACACAAGATTATACACTTGAAACATTTGTGAGATTTTTCCAATGAGATTATTGTGAACTCGTGATCGGTTTGAAACTTTGAATCCATCACCATTAAGCGGTCCGTTATATAGACACGGTCCAAGTGACCAATCATGCCTGAAAAAACTAATGGGCCTCCAACGATTGGGCTAATGAGGACATGAGGTCTTGTGCAGAATGCAAATGGGTGTGGGGAATCCTGCCTATATTAATATCCGTTTCTCCCAATATGCTCATAGGGAGCCACATCAGCAATATTTTTTAAAAAGTCCCTACTTTTAAAATAATTAATTGTTTGATTACTAAATTAACCTTATTATTAGTATATTTTGTAATTTATAAAAAACCATTTTGGTATTTTCACACGTCTAAAAATTAAAAAAACCAAATGCACGCCAATTTGACCAAATTCGAATTGTTCGCGAGTGGGTAATTTAGTAATTAAAAACCCAATAATACAAAACAAAGTCCCAACCCGGTGAAACACCCCACACTCTCTACAAAAAAAAAAAAAAAAAAAAAAAAAAAAAAAAAATCTAAAACCCTTTCTCAAACTCCAAAGAAAATATATTGCCTTCAAGTTTGAATCTCCACATTTAGTTGGACCTTAGAAACCACAGCTTCAAGATCTGCAATGTTGTTTTCTTCAGACGATATATTGAAGGCATCCTCACTATTCATGTCCCCTCCATACAGCTTGATTTCATCAACAGTAATTCCTTTGTCAACTAAAACCTGCGAAAATTTTACAAAAAATTCATCCCACCACCCATCACATAGAAACCTGGAACATGTTTATAATACCTTAAGAAGTCCGGGGAGCATCTTCTTCAAGTGTTGTTTCCACGAATCCCCTTAATACATTTCAAGTATAACTGAGAACCCAAGAACTAAAAATTACCAACTGCCAAGTACATATACAAAGAGTATATAAATAGAGCAGAACTTACGTTGCAGTTTTTTTCCTTTTGCGTTGCCGAATTATGCCTTCAGATTTAGCATTTTCAGAAAGAGTGGGATCACATTCAAAGCAGAAAGGCAAAGTTTTTCTTAAACACTTCAAATTTCAAAACCAAACCAAAAGCACAATAAGTAGATTAACATTTCAACTTATAGAATGTCGATGTCCGTTAAATGAAGGATGATGACCATGCTGTCATCCTCATCATCTCCAATATTTATATGGAAACTAATGTACTTCAAATCAGCATTGACACAGAACTCTGAAACACCAGAAGCCCTTTGTTTGCTCCCTTTGGATTTCAGTGTATCTAGGAATGCAATAATTCCCACAAGTGCACCATAGATTAAGGTGATAAATGCACACATAGTGATGAAATAGAAAAATGAAGATGAAATGGAAAAACGAATAGAAATAGAAGTCAAATGAATTTCTCCCTTTTGTGAGCAGCATGCATGAAACTCAACAGAAATAAATATATTTAAGAACCAAACTTGAAAGTTATTTTAACTGAAAAAACTCAGTGAATGTGACTTCTGCAGCACATCAAAGAATCCCATATCTATAACTGTCTTTTAAGCAATTGGATCCTCCTTTTTATCCGCACATCAATGAGCTCTTCCAAATCTGGAAATATTGTTGCATGGGAGCAAGATCACGTGACATCAAGTGATACACTTCCTCTCTAGATAAGTTTTTCATTACAATCCCTAGCTTTTTATTCCTTTTTCTAAATAGGCCTTCTTAGTGGTAATCTCAAAAGCAAAGATTATGAATGTGTCTCTCAAACTCATGAACATGGAATCAGCCACAACTACAACTACAAGATGTATCCAAATGATAAAACAACAAAAGTGAGCTTTTCACAATCCTACCACCGCAACTAATCAACAATCTAAAATCACTACAAACTGAGCATATAGGTATTTGAGGTAAAGAGACAAATGTCAAAGTTTAAATGCGGAACGGTACCTTCCAAATGCACTCTTAGTGAGCCATGGCATCCATTATTGAACAGCAGGTGTCCATGGGCTTGCCTAGAAACAATTTGTCCTTTATCACACTATGGAATTCCATATGCGTTGAAAGAAGCACTCGCAGGAAAAGATGCGAAGAATCTTGGGAATGACTCAATCGATTGAGTAGATACAAGTACAGATCATCCACTTGGAGAAGTCAAATGAGGTTCAGGACCAAACTTACAGGGCACTTGGTCAATCAGGACTTTGAGCAGACCCACCTCCAATTCTTCACTGCTAAGGCTTCCCGACTTGAAAGATTCAGAGGTCACCCAAAACAGATGAGCCCTTTGTGTAAACTTCGAATTTGAATTCACTTTAGGAAGTAACACAGTTAAACGTATGGTCCCAAAATCAGTGTTGCAGATTAGGCTAACCTTCATTCAAGCAAACACCATTTTTTCTCAATCGCTCTATACTTTCTGCTATGGTCGACCTAGAAGTCCCGACAAAACCACGTTTCCCACAACTGCAAACAACTTCTTCCAAGTACAGAAATATATCGGGTAAAATATCTACACGACATTTTTTGTTCTTATTAGCGTCCAGATTCCTAAAGATAGAACTAGATCTCAATCCATATTCTGCATTTGCAATCTTCTTTGCAGTCTGTACCGCCAGCTCATCCCCCTCTTACAAGATATGCAATTTGTATGTATCTGAATCCTTCAACAATTTCCCCAAGTAACTATCAGTCCAATTAGCTTCAGAAAGATCGATCATCACAAAAATGTGAATAGGGAGATTGCCATCTTTCCTTAAAGACTCCAATTTTTGTTCTAACCCAAGAAAAGTAGACTTCCAGTGGTTCTTGACTGTCTATCTAGCAATCTAAGCTGCGTACAGAGGAAAGGAGCCTTTATTTTCTCAATGGCAAACTTTTTCACACCACTTATAATCTCAGGAACGAATGTAAGAGTATCAAGCTTACCAAACAAAGAATTTATTATGTGGTCTCTTGGAGCATCATGGATATCAATATAAAGCTCGGAACCTTTGTACGGCGAAGTAAGTTCCAAAAGCCAAAATAGTAGCTGATCCCGCTTCAGAACCAGGTCCAAGTTCCACATAATTAGTACATACCCAAGAGATAGCTTTTGCTAATGGTGGTTCTCCCGTTACAGTAAGAGTGAAATCATCCAACTAAGGTAAAATAATAGGCAATTCAGTTTTGGAAAGCGAGAAAATTTCAATCGTACTATCCAAGAAAGCTACTGGAAAAGGCTCTCCCCAATAGTGTTGGCAAGCAAAAAGCCAATCTCGCATATTGTAGTTAAAGGAAATGTGTGTGTGTGTGTGTGTGTTAGAGGAAATTCCATAGCTATGCAACGCGAGATAGCTGAGAAACTGAAATACCTTCTTCCTTGAGTTCCTTCTATGTCTTGTATTCCCAACCCACTCTATCACTTTGGAAGTGGCATCTTTGGAGAGCAAGCCATTACTGTTAAGCCCAACTGCAGTATTTGAAGAATTGATAATAATTCCTTCTCCAGCACGTGGTTCTTCAAAGTTACTGCAACTTTTATTATCGATTTCCAAATTCCAAAAGTTCAACCACCCTTAAAGAGAGATAAAAAAATGGGGGATAAGATAACTGAAGGTTTTTTACTCAAAACACCCTCAAAAACATTTCTCTAAAATGTGTACACGTCCTATCTTCTCTTATAGATATAACAATTGGTAATGACCGTAATAATATACAAATAAAATTAGACTAAGGCCTAAAGCCCAAATTAAAAAATGACAAGGCCGTTAAAGTTAAATAGAAATTGAATAACATAAAAGCCCAATTAAAAGTAACAGACCCACTTGATAGGTTTAAAAAATAGCAGCCCCGACCACAGGTCGGGCTGCGTGGCTAGTTCTTTCTAGAGATCCAAGAAACTTGATTATGAGATTTTCTCCTATGTAGCGAAAAAAAACAGATTATGAGATTTCCTCTAATCATCAAAAAGAAAAGAAGAAAGTGAGATTTCCTCAATATTTGAAAATATATCAGGAGATACAGATAACCGTAATCTACAGAATAAAATCTTAAAAGTTGCCAAAAATAATTGCAAAAGCATTGCAGATACTGTGATCCTACTTAATGATTTATTTGAGTGCACTCTGAGTCTATATATAAGTCCCCGGAAAGGGATGGAATGTAAGACATTAGTATATTACAGAGACGATGAAGATGGTTGCAGGAAATGTCACTATAATGTTGAAGACTCTATTTGTGGTTACTGTGGTTGTTGCGTTCCTTATTTGTTGTGGTAAGAGAAAAAAATTACCACATTTTGATTTATTTTCTGTATTGCAGAAATTTATGAATATAGTCCTCCCAACTATTGCAAATGATAGTCTTGTGAAAATGTTGCGAGCTTTATCTTTTTCTTCTTTACCAGGGGAATAGAGGATGATGTTACTGTGATGTGTGATTTGAGTATTTCACATCCCCCCCTTACATTTGCCTTCAAATTTGTCAATTGATGAAAGTACTTGCATGATTATATACAGCTTTAAGAAAATGCTAATGTCTTTTTTCTTGGGGACTGTGAATTATTAACAGGAAATGCAGCCATATCTTGCGAAGGAAAATGCGAAGATTTTCCAGATTGCAACCACTTTTGCACAACTGTTGCGGGTTACCAGAGAGGCCGATGTGAACCACCGCTATATCAGTATTGTTGTTGCCGTTCTTAGTAGCAACCCTCATAAGAGAATTTCTCAAAGCTTTCCCTATGTACTGAGCTTGATATCATTTTAGAATATTGGAGAAAATCCATAATCAATAATTTATATAAGGGTCGCACTGCCTTGGTATCTCAGTTATTTTGTTTTCAGCATAAGCTGGTAAACGCCGGCGCCTTAGCACACTCGACGGGATTTTGAGAAGGAACATATTATTTTTTTGTGCATATGTCAGGTTAAACCGCTGAAGGACATAACAAGTTAATTCGTTATGATTCTTAAATCATCACTAGTTGTCATAGTTAGCAATTCCGGTCGAATAATCTATCCTTTAAATCGGCAAATATTTAAAATAAAAGGTTAAATTTTCCAATGACAACAGCATTCCCAATGCAAGCGAGAGTTTTTCACCTCCACGTAGACTCAATTTCTCTTGTTTCCTACCGTTTTGGTGAAAAGCAAGATGAGGTTGTCCAATGCAAAGGTGAGTTTGAATCTCGGATGGAATGTTTGATTCCGTCTAAATGTAAAAATCGAAAAAACGCGCTAGACGGAATGAAACATCCCGTCTGAAGTTTAAAAAAAAAACCAAAAAAATATGCGAGACGGAATAAAACATTACGTCTGGAAAAAAAAAAAAAAAAAAAAAAAAAAAAAAAAAAAGACACACACGAGACGGAATAAAACATCCTGTCCAAAATTCACAACTCAACTATTTTCTCGGTAGCAACGGCTACTCTCGTTTTCACTTAGTCACAACTGACCGACTTTGTCACCCTAGCATTAGGCAAGGATTTTTTCCCAAAAAACGGTGAAAATTGTCAATTTCCCTCTATAGTGACTGTGATTGGGAATGCTCTAACAGATTAATTCGTGAATTCGGCCATGTACTAATCAATAATCATTCTCTCCAATAGTAATCCCGTATTAATTAAGATCCTCCTAATAAAAAAGGGGACTTAATCTATTCTAATAAGAAAGCGAACTCTCCGTAGTAAGAGCATTCCCAATGCAGGGTAATATGAGGGGCTTCTGAAATTATTCACCTCTAATTGTGGAAAACCACTGCCCAATGCAGAGGTGAATAACTGGTGACTATTTTCCCCAGTTGAAATGAAGGTGAAACTTTCAACCGAGATAGTGGCTGACCTGTTAACTTCGGACGAGATATTGGATTTCGTCTGGATTACAAAACTCATCAGACGGAATCCAACATCCTGTCTCGCTATATTTCTTTTTTTCCAGACGGAATCCAACATCCCGTCCGGAGTCCTAACGGCTAATTCACTAACGGTCAGAAAGTCAGAACGGTCAAAAATAAAAACTTTGGTATATATACAACATTTGCTCCATTTCAACTCACACTTCCAACAATCATATATCATATTTCTTCTTCTTCAAAATCAGTTCTTCAAAAAAACAAAATATCAAATGGCATCATCTCAAGCATCTCAAACAACTCAAGCATGTGGTAGCACTCAAGCAAAAGCAAAAACTCACTTTAGCATGTCCGAAGATCAAGCTCTATGTTCTTGCTTGGATAAAAATTAGTGAAGACTCCATTATTGATGTTTTCCAAAATGCGAAAGGATTTTGGAATCGTGTAACAAACGAGTTCAATCAAGCACGTGGGTCGGATAGGTCTTCTGATTCAATTAGCGGTAGATGAAAATATATTTCGAAAATGATGAACAAGTTTGTTGCAATTGTGAATGCGGTGGAGGCTCGACATGCAAGTGGTACAACAATACAAAGCCGAGTAATTACAACTTCGTCAATTTGTCAATTATTGATTATCTTAGTCTTAGTCTAATTATTTCCATCTTAGTCTAATTATCATTTCCATTTTAGTCTTAGTCTAATTATTATCTCCATATTAGTCTTAGTCTAATTATTATTTTAGTCTAATTATTATTTCCATGTTAGTCTTAGTCTAATTATCTTAGTCTAATTATTTCTATTTTATTTTTTTAGTTGTCCGAGACAAGAATGATGTACCAACTACAAGAAAAGTTGTCTTTTTCACTTGATCATTGTTATGTTATACTCAAGGATAATCTAAAGTGGAGTAACGTTTTTGAGGCAAGGTCAAGCCGCCCCACAAAGGAAAAAAGTCGCAAAAATGATGGTGAAGATTCAACTTCTAATTCACCAAGTGTTGGTGGAGTTGAATTGGAGGGTTCTCAAGAAATAGAGCGTCCTCAAGAAATGGAGCGTCCTCTTGGATCGAAGAAAGCCAAGTCCAAGAGGAACCAAGAAAAATCAGTTAGTATGTTGGAGAGTTACTTTACACGTTTAGAGGATACATTTGTAAAGGATGCAAATGAAACACAAAAGTGCTTAGAACTTAGGGAAAGGGAGCTTGCATATGGCCAAAAAACTGTGATGGCAAGAGAAGAAAAAAATCGGATTCAAATGGAAAAAAATTAGGTTCAATTGGAAAAAAATCGGCTTCAAAAGATGCAATATGAAGCTAAGATTTTAGCGACCGATACAAGTGTTCTCCATCCCGATACCGTTTTTATAATCGAGCAACAACAAGCTGAAATACGTGTTGCATGGGCAAGGGCTAGAGGTGGTTCTAGCTCTAACTAAGCTTATGTAATATCTAGTATTTTATTTTAATTAATGCACTATGTATTTTAATTTCACTGTCTTTTTAATTAATGCACTATGTATTTTAATTTCAATGTATTTTTAATTAATGAACTATGTATTTTAATTTCACTATTTTTTTTAATTAATGCATTATGTATGGTCTTTCCAATATAATTATTTTCATAGAAATACAATTACCAATAAAATTAAAGTACATTGTAATATAGTTCATTAAAACACAACTCATAAAACACATAAGAATTTCATAGTTCACTTTTGGAATTACATAGGAAATACATTAGGAAATACATAGAAAATACTTTTGAACTTCATAGTTCACATTAAGGAAATACATAGGAATTGCATAGTTCACATTAGGGAATACATAGGAAATACATAGTTCACTCACTTTCATTTCTATTTTCATTTTCCCCTCTTTCTCCCTCCTCTGGATCCAACCAATCTTGATCATAAATTGGTACTGTTGTTTCTTCAATACCAGTCCAATTAAAAACATGCTCAACTAAGTCCTTTTGAAGATTAGTATGTGTAACTTCATTTCTGATTTTATTTCTTGCTTGAATCATCTGATAGACAAAATAATAACCATCATCTTCCTGAAAGAGTGTAGGTATTGTTTCTTTCCTATGACCTTTCCAATTCCACACTCCATTTGCATGTTCATTCTCAACAATCATATTATGCATTATAATGCATGCCTTCATTATGTTTCCAAGAACAACAACACTATGACAATGCGCAGAAGCCTTAATAATATGACATCTTGCCTACAAAACTCCAAACGTCCTTTCAATATCTTTTCTTGCAGCTTCTTGACGTTGACTAAAGATCTTTTCATACTTATTTCTTGGATAACGAATGGATTGAACAAATGTGCCCCATTTTGGATAAATACCATCAGCAAGATAATATCCCATATCGTACTCATTACCATTCACATTAAATGCAACAACAGGAGCCTCATCTTGCTCTAATGATTCAAAAACATGAGAATGATGAAGCACGTTAATGTCATTATGCCAACTTGGTAAGCCAAAGAAGCAATGCCAGATCCAACAATGTTTGTCTGCAACGGCTTCAAGTACCAAAGTTGGTTCCTTCTTGTACCCTACATGTTGTCCAGCCCATCCAGTTGGACAATTCTTCCACACCCAGTGCATACAGTCGATTGATCCAAGCATTCCTGGAAAACCTTGCCGCATTTTCAGCTAATATCTTAGCCTTGTCTGCCTCAGTTGGTCGTCTCAAGTACTCTTCCTCAAATGTCGTGATTATTGCCTTACACCAACGCTTCATAGATACAACTGCTGTGGAATCTCCAATTTGAAAATACTGATCCGTTGAATTAGAAGAACAACCAGTTGCTAATTGTTCAGATGCAGCTAGTCCCTTCTGCAACCCAAAAGTTGCTTGTCGACCCAATCCATCCACCTTGTCTTTGAAGTAATCGTCGAATGCTGCAACAATTTTCAACATATATATAAAAAGCTCTCTTGTCATCCTGTACCTTCGCCTAAACTTATGAGGAGGCCACCTACAAGGTGTTGTGAAGTAATCCCTCATTATCTTTTGTTTACTGAAATCACCACCATCTCTAAACATGTAATCTCTGCCCATCACAGATCCACTGCGTTTGTCTGTATCCACATCTTCAATTTCAATGGCTGCTTGAGTCATTAATGCCCCAGCAGTGAATAATAATTGCAAACTCCTCCTCCTCCTTTGCCTCATCATATCATTATGCTCATCTCTTACTCTTTTCATATAGTCATCTTCAGCGGAAGTACCAGAAGACGACCCGATAAAACCAGAAGACGAACTATTACTACTAGATCCTCCTCATAACCTTTGGTTAAATGAAATTCTTTCTTCTCTAGACATTTTTTCAATTTTTAGCTTGGTTGTGGGGAAGAAGATGGTTGTTTGTTTGTTTGATCTAAAAGAAAGAAGAGTAAAACAAAATATGAAAGGTAAGGTCACATGTGATAGTTAGATTTTGGTCCACTCTCCAATTGACAACATATTTTATCAGATTTTTGTTCACTCTCCAAGTGACAACACAATCTATCCAAATGTACCTTCAATAATTCCAAATGTATCTATGGGCCACCATCAATAATTCCTATGTATTGAATGAAGAAGAGGCGCAGTGGTATGGACCTATAAACCAGACGGGATGTTACATTCTGTCTCGGTTTACACCATATACTATTCCTGTCAGAACTTGTCAGAACCAAACCTGAAAAAATGAGTGATATTCTTGAATAATTTCCTGTCAGAACCAAGACATAGGAAATGAGTTAAATGCAATTTATGTTTCCTGAAATAATTTCTGTCAGAACCAAGCCTGAAAAATGAGTGAAATGCAACTTAAAAAATTCCTTATTGAAAATATTATACAGTATATTTTGGAAACATACTAACTTATAATTCCTGAATATTTTTTGCCATAACCTCATTTGTTTTATTGACATATTCATATCCAAAACCTGCTAATATACTTTGGAAATAATAAATAAGACAAACAACAATCATGAACAACACCCAAGTCTAACACAGAAACTCGGTAAAAAAACTAACTTATAATTCCTGAATTTTTTTTGCCATAACCTCCTTTGTTTAATGACATATTCATATCCAAAACTTATCAATAAACCTACTAATAAATAAGTCGTTACAAACAACAATCCCAAACGCCATATTACAAGTAATGGCGTACAATTATTACAAACTAGAAAAAAATATCTATTGAGACCTCCTCCCCCTACGAGAAGGCTAGGTCGAAGAGCTCTCCCCCCTACGTCGTTGTCGCCGCTCTAGTTGAGGTTGAGCTTGAGGTGTGGCACTTACAGCATTCTCCAACTCTTGCACACGTCTCTGAAACTGCAAAGTTCGATTTCGCTCTTGTTGTAAGTACTCAAAACTTTGACGAGATAACTCCATGAATGACGCACACATGACATAACTGATAGAGTTGTAGTTAAGGAGCTCCGACCTTACTTTATCCTATTTAACAAAACAAATGCATGTTACATGTTATAGTGATTAATAATAACAAATCATGAATAAATTTAAATTATACTAACCACGGCTAACTGCTCAAACTGTTCTGACAAATCTGTGACCAATGCAGCATTTGCTGGTGGAATAGGTATGCTCATCTCTTGCCCCTGAGAAGTAATCATGCTCCAGTGCCAAATGTTAGACTCATCAAATATCTGTGGAGTTCTTTGTAGCATCTCAATATCACGAAACACCCTGGGCTGTGACTGTGGCAACTTCACTTCTTCTGGGAAATGAATGTCATGCCTCAATGCTTCGGAAGTAACCCCTTCAAAATTGGTGCCCCGGTATAACGCACCTAGCAAGAGACCTCAACCAACCCTCTTCCAATATAAGTTATAGTCTCCCGTAAAAATGAAAGCTGATGCGTCTGGCCAATCATTTGGGTTTGCTCTATAGTGTGAAAGAGTTGTAGGAAGAATATCATAGGCTGTCATATCTATGGGTGGCGGGTAAGGTATAACAATCTCTCCAGATACTTGATGCCAACAACTGTCCCCAAGGTACCATGCAGTTACTAACCCTACAAGTATCATTCGCCACTAAGAAAGAAACCTTGCTCTATGACACATATAGGATAGTCTACGGTACTCAGTGTTCTCTGGAACATCTGGAATATCCGCATAAGGGGTCTGAAATATGGAAGACTCGGCCCAGGGTTGCCACTCAATTCGGGTAGCTCCTAAAAGCTCAATCTGTAACGAATGTTATGAATATTATGCGATAGATCCCTATACCCCCTCTGCCTACGATGAAGCCCCCATGCTTGAATACGTGGAATCAGGTCATGAGTCTCATTCTCTTCCAACCTCTTCAACACAGGATGCATCACACGAAAATGTTCGTACCACCAATACTAAATCAATAGATAAAATATAATATCAATATATATAAAAACATGTTAACATTAATAATTAGATAAATAAATGAAATGAAATAATAACTTAATAAATAAGACTTACCGATATAATCCAAACAAAGCCGCACAAATTGCTTTTAGCGGCTTTCGTCTCAACTGCGAGGTCTAGCCAGCGGTAAAGGTATGCCAAGATAGATTGACCCCAGTCATAATCCCACATCCTCTCTACGTCTGAGATAGCGGCCATCCACCCGATACGTAAAAAACTATCAGCATATCCGAATAATACCGCACTAACAAAGTAGAAGAGGAAGGCACATACATATTCTTGGATCGACTCATCACCAATATGATAGTCTTTCTGCTTCTCTTTTAGCTTATTCAAGTATCTCGAAGTAAACCAACTCATATTTATAGCTCCACCCTTAAACTGCTCAGCCGATAATCTTAAGAATCCGTCTTCCTCATCATCTTCTACCAAATCAAAACCTTCAAAGAAACTCATTGCCGTAGTAAAAACCTCTAAATTTTTGTCAAAAGGAACGACATCTCCATAACCAATTGGGATACCCGAAATCAAGAGGGGTAATCCCAAGCTCACCCCATAGGAAATGGAATGTATAGGTAGATTTCCACCACTGCTCAACTATCCCAAACAACAATGCTTGATCATTTTGTCCCAAATTAGAATTCAAAAAGTTTCCAAATGGTGTGGCGGCTATAATATTGGTAACCGTGACAAAATTAGGATCCATTTTTTATTTCAAACAATGCCACCACGACACAGGATTTGAAAGTGCACAACACACTTTCCATAGGTGTACTTCCTGCATTCATATTACATGCAATACAACAAACTATTCAATACGATATAATTTCAACTCAAATTTTTTTAACACAATGCAACAAATTCAAACTAATTACACAACAACAAACGTGATAAAAACTAACATAAATAAAAATAATTAACATAAATAAAAATCTAAAACTTACTTGAGACTCCGCCACTCGATTTGCTACGTGTTGGACCGATATTGACGCTAATGGTGGGTGTTCCTCAATTTCACAATGCGGTGGAAAATTAAATCCAAGTTCAATTTTGTCCTCCTCGCCCACATTTTGCGTTCTTGACGATGATCATTTTTACCCCTTTTTTTTTGGATATTTTATAACTTCCAAACCATCTACTACGCTCTTCATGTGGTGAGGTTAGTGGGGAATCATTGGGGGGTGGAAAAGTCATTAGGGATTGAAGAAATTGAAAAAAAGTTGTTAATGGCTGCAAGAAAATCGCAATGGAGGTTGGGAAGAAAGTGAAAATGGGTCAGTTTCGCGTTTGTGATATTTGACTTACCAGTCAGGATGTTACATTCCGTAAATCAAAAAGCGTCCAGACGGAATCCAACATCCCGTCTGAGATTTTTTTTTTCACCTTTGCATTGCACAATTTCACCTTGCTTTTCACCGTTTTGGTGAAAAGAGAGGGAATAACTGCCTAGGTGGAGGTGATAGGGGTAGAAATCCACCTGCATTGGGAATGCTCTAACCGGTTTTTTTGGTTTAACAAGTTTGGATAAAAATTATTCACTCCCAATATATAAACTGGAAAAGTTTTATCTATTGAAAGACAACACCAACTATTTCCCATCTCTTCAACTAAAGTACGTACTAATCCTCTTGTTCATCACTTCCACACTCTTCTTTTTCAATTCACATCTTCAGTTTTAGACAATTCTATTGATTTCCCCTATCAATTTAGCCTCTTCATTGGCAAGGTTCCAATCCCTCACTCTCTCCAATCTATAAAAAACTGGGAAAACATATATTCCTGCAAAACTGCCATTGGAAGAGGTAACTTCCATGAATTCATTTTCTCTTACAATTTATAATTTCAAATTTATTACTTTTTTGTTCTTACAATTTTAGTAGCATTGTTACTTCTGCTATTCACTCTTACTTTGATATTTTCCAATTTTTTATGTCTACCTCACTTTTTATGGTTATACAAAATCGGCCACTGGTTTATAGTTTTCGGAGTTAAATTGCAACTCAGATTGTGGTTTATACACATGAAGTCCTCAGCTCATTCATTATTGATTATAAATTGATTCATTATTACATTTTTTTTAAAAAAATTTGAACTTACGCATGAATTAAATTAAATTAAATTAAATTGTGACCAAATATTTTCCTGCAGTTTATCACCCACACTAAAGAATATCTTCCCGCATGTTAGTCCCACTTTCTGTTCATCGAATTAAGTTTTTCTCGGAAAGGTATTGCTTCAATCGGTAATCAGTATTCAATGGGTTTCTACAACATCAGCCCACAAATTTTCCAAAAGGTATTTTGGGTTTAATCTCCCTGGTTGATACATGACCAGCATAAAAACCCCCTCATTACGTACTAACCCATAAAAACCCCCTATTTTTTTTAAATATCCAAACTGACTAAAATACCCCCCACACATTAAACCCTAGATCTCAAACTTACCTTCTCTCTTTCTTCTCGCCGCTTTCTCTATTCCTGTAAACCCTAATTATCATGCAAAAATAAAAAAACAACCGAAAAATAAGAGAGAAACACCCACTAAAACAAAAAAATCGAAAGTTTCCAAATCGAAATCAACTACTAATAAAAAAAAAGACCAAATCGAAGGTAAAAATTATATTTTTTTTTCAATTTTGTTTGTAAATAAACGAAATCTAAGGTGAAAATGCTTAATTTATGATATAAATATGCATTTTCACACATATATGTATATATCGGTTAGGCTAGGTGAATAGCCAATTTTCGGACAGCCATCGAACAGCCAATTTTTTATCGTTAGATCGTTAGATCATCTAAACTAATATCAGAAACCAACTTTAAGCCTTAAGCACGATATTCTGATATTTTGATATTTCAAAAAATCACCATTTTTGTCTCCAAAAACAAAACTTACGATACTGATTCAAACAAAACCCCAAATATTCAAACAAATCGGATGCAGTTTCAAATTAAAAATCAAACCCTCAATCATTCAAACAAGTGGTGGAAAAGATACTTTGGGAAGAAGACTTTTAAGTCTGATATACCCAAAACGAAGTGCTGTAATCACTATACGTAAATGGGCAGAAGAAGGAAACTCGGTTGGTAAATATGAGCTTAATCAGATCGCTTTGAGCTTGCCTCGAAGCTTAGACGATATAAACATGCTCTTGAGGTACTGCCCCTTTTGTTTATTTGTAGAAATTTGTATTGTTTTTGAGTTTTTGGTTATGTTTTTGGATGGATTGTGATTTGGGTGTTTGTTATATTGTGTTTAGTTGTGGAAATGTTTAGTCTTTTTGATATTTGGGATTGTTTGGCTGGTGGTTTGTTTACTTCTTTGTGAATTTTGTTTAGTTTTGGAATTTATGAGTTGGGAAATAATGGTACTGTGATAATTTTGTTCAGTTAGTCATTTGGATAAGTTGTTATGGAAATGTGATTAGTTTTTTGGGGATTTTAGCTCTATGGTTTCTAATTCCAAATTGGGGATTTTTGGGTGTGTTTGAATAGTTTAAATAATTCTAAACTTCCACAGTTCCACTTTAGTAAGCAATTTTGGATAAAACTATTGATTTTGTTGCGTTTAGTCGCACTTTTGAATGGACGTAGCTTTTCAGAGCTTCTTTCACAGGTAGCTTGGAAATCTCAAGGGAGCTTGGAGGAGCTCTATTTGGAGAATAACGACATCTCTGAGTTTGGAAATCTCAAGTAAATCCTACCCAATCTCGTCGTTTTTTGTACAAAGCATTGACATGCTCAACTGTAAATCTGTTTGCCTACAACAAGAGAAGATAGTTTTTGGTGACAGTGCGTACTTCCAATCCATATGTGTTTGTCCTTTCAGTGATTCTCAAGTTCGCACTGCATGAAAATCCAAGTCCATGAAAATCGAAAGCATTATGGTGACAGGCGACAGCTGGGGTACCACAAATTCCATTGCCAAAGAGGTTGGAATGAAAACCGTCATTGCTGAAGCCAAGCCTGATACAAAAGCTGAAAAGGTGAAGGAGTTATAGGTATGTTGTTCTTCTTGGAGGCTATTATTTGTGCATTAGCTCTTGTTTGTATGGCATTATGGTGTAAACACAAAATTTCATATGTCTCTTAATTATGTTCTTGTTCTAGCTTTCTATCCTGATTATATTTCAAAATTTTCATTTGATCTCCGAGCAAGGGGTTGATCGTGGCTATGGTTGGTGATGGCATCAATGACTTCGCCAAAGACACTAGTTCTTCTTGAAGTTGGAATGGCAATAGGAGCAGTACGCATATCGCCGCCGAGGCAAACCGACATTGTTCTCATACAAAAGCAACTTAGAGGATGTGATAACTGCCATTGACCTCTCTAGAAAAACCTTCTCTCGCATTCGTCTAAACTACATTTGGGCTTTGGGTTACAATCTTCTAGGCATACCAATTGCCGCAGGGGCTCTTTGGTAATTGGGCATGGTTGCCTTGTGTTTTCAAGTTGGTAGTTGGTTTCTGTATAAACTACATTTGGGCTATGGTAGTTGGGCATGGTTGCCTTGTGTTTTCAAGTTGGTTTATGTTGGTCTTTCTATGTACATATTCCGTATGTAATAAAGTTGGCTTCTGTTGGTCTTCATTTGTTACTATATAGAAAGTTCTGTACTTAGAAATCCAGTTTAGAATAGGCAGATTTGAGACTTATTCATACTTTAGGATAATATATCGGAGAGTTCCCTCTCAACATACAAACATAATTCTGACAGCCATATAAAACTCTGACAGCCAAAATAACTGAAAGCCATATAAACATATATAGAGAACATAGTTCATGTGAACTCTGTTAAAACTCCGACAGAGTTCACCGAAAATAACTGAAACAAGGCAAAGCAAAATTCTGACAGAGTTCACCGAAAATGCTAGTTAAAACTCTGACAGAGTTTACCGAACTCTGACAGAGTTCACCAAAAATAACTGAAACAAGGCAAAATTCTGACAGAGTTTACCGAAAATGCTAGTTAAAACTCCGACAGAGTTCACCGAAAATGCTAGTTAAAACTCCGACAGAATTTACCGAACTCTGACAGAGTTCACCGAAAATGCTAGTTAAAACTCCGACATAGTTCACCGAACTTTGACAGAGTTCACCGAAAATAACTGAAACAAGGCAAAATTCTGACAGAGTTTACCGAAAATGCTAGTTAAAACTCCGACAGAGTTCACCGAAAATGCTAGTTAAAACTCCGATAGAGTTCACCGAAAATAATTGAAACAAGGCAAAATTCTGACAGAGTTCACTGACCATGTCAAGTGTCGTCAAATAGAAACTCGTTTCCTTGGTTTAGTACTTACTGCACTGACAAAGGTGAGTTGACAACTTCTTGTCTAAACCATCTGACATTTCAAGCTAGTGCAACCTCATGTACGGCCACCTAATGACATCTTTCATGTTTCATGTTTCTAGCTGAAGTTTCATATGCCTGTCTAGAAAGACCATTCATTATCAGTTCTAGACTTCTAGTATTGACGCTCTTTACTGGGAAATTGATAGATTTGTCAATCAAGAAATGTGTACCCTGTGACTCAAAGGATATCCGGCCAATGACCTAGTCTTACAGAATTGAAACAAGTGGGCATAATATTGCTTTAGTTAGTAGCAGCCAATAATTGAAATTTGAAACAAACAGTTGCTTTAATAATCTACAATCAATGGTAGATTCATAGGTGATTAAAGTACTAATAAAAAAGAGTAACAAAAGAATCTACCAACAGTAGATGACAAAGTAAAAAATATCCAAATCTGTCAGAACTAAAACAATCTGTCAGAATAAAATCTGTCAGACCGGCTAATACACCATAATATCCAAATCTTAGAATCCACTGCAGCATTAACATCCTATGGTACCACACCTCGGTACATCAAAGATCAAGCCATGTACTTCCCATGATGAGGGTCACACTTCGCCATCATGGATGAGGGCTCAAAGGCAATCAAGGGTAATTTCGAGAGACGATAGTTGTTCATGGTAGGCCTTTTCAGCAGACATAACTGGAGCATAAGAAGAAAGCATGAAATGGATACGTAGATATGGAACCAAGTTAGTTTGGAACTCTCTGACATCCACATTGAGGGCTCCATCAAAACAAAGTGAAGCAGTTAGAGAAGAAATGACCTGTGAATAAGGAATAACAGTCAGTCCTCTCCATATCCAAAATCATTTTCATCAACTTTATACAACATACAAGATCAACATAATTATCAGATCATTAGTTCATTAAGATCAATCTTCAATTCTTCAGCTATCCGAAAATAAGAATAAAAGCACTTTAAATGACATACAAGATCTCCTTATTTAAATGCAAAATTTGTTCGTTTAAACCATAATCATGAGAGGCACGTTACAATACAAACTTATAATCCTTCCAGTTTCTACCTACAATAATCCCAATCAACAGTCACATCACCTTAATACTTCCAACATAATTTCAGAATCAGGTAATAGTATCCATATGTTTTTTTTTTACAATTTCACTATATAAACCACATTCATAACAAACACAATTAGCTAAATTCAAGCAAAAATAAGTTCATTCTACTATTAAACAAGCATTCCTGTGAAACAAGCCTGCTGCTAACCCAAGCTTGTGGAAAACAAGGAAGCCTTGTAGACCAGTACAGTTGTCAGCAAGATTCAAAACTAAGTATCCAGACAGAACTCTACTTAGCTTAACATGCAAGTAAAAACACCGCAAGATTCAATCCAGACTCCTTATCAAAACTGCAGGTATGCAAGTAATACTTACATCTCACAAATTATGTCTTATTTTTCTCCGGACAATTTCTCGAGTCATGGTTAGCTATCTTTCCACAGTTTCTACACATTCTTCCTGGATTGTTTAGGGCTATCTCCCTGGGGGATTTCCATCTCTCCACATTCTTCTTCATCCCTTTTGTTTGAGAAATGTTAGGATTCAAAATCAATATCTGAAATAAAGATTTCGAAGTCAAAATCAAATAAATTTTTATATCAAATTAAACATTAAACACTAAACCTATATCAAATTAAACATTAAAATCAATTAACCTGTGAGGTATCAATCGAATGCTCTTCAACTGAATGCTCTTCATTGTCTACGACTCCTTCGCTGGAAGTTTCATTCAACTTTGAAACTCTAATAGACATTTCACCCATCTTTTCTATAAAATATGAATAAGCCTCAACAATATTCCCTGCATCGTAAGCCACTTGAGAAGCAACTTTGATACAATGAGCCACTCTCAAAGGTTCATGGTTTTCATGGCCGACCACTAATCCAAAGATCAAACTCCGCTCTATAATGTGTTTGCCTTTTTGCATCCACCGGTTTAAAAAGAAAATGCCTTGAATCTCTTCGATTTCATAACGCTGAAAAATCTTTAACATGTGACCACAAAGTAACCCCATAAATTGAAAATACTTACATTCACAGTCTCCCTCTAAGGTTCTTCTATTGAAACTCACTTTCCAAACGGACTTCTTCTGCGGGTCTCTAAATTTCACCATGTAGCTTCCGATTCCATTGTCGACAATCTCGTCCCCATCAATTTTGTACTCAATCTTTGCCTTCTCTAATTGCTCCTTAAATTTATTGAATGCATTAATTGTATAGACCGACGCAGCATGCATAAGGAGAAAAGCATCTTTAGCCACAATTCGTGAACTATGCTCGGTGCGGTAATCATAATCTCTTTCATTCCTAGCAATCAAAGCCAAAGACCGCTTATTACCATGTACAAACTCCATTAGCCTAGTTGTCGAATTTACGAATTGGTCATAATGAGAATTCATCGATTCACTTCTCCCAAATTATGCATACCAAAGAAAAAATGTGTTACTGAGATAACAAGGAACCCATCTCTCCCATATATTATACATTTCTCACAACCAAGGATTTTCGACAACTCATTATTCTCTATTATTGTAATGCCATCTTCTTTCAAAATCACTAATCCTATACGAAAAGAAATAGTGTTCTTCAAATCGCTACCGTCTCAATTTTAGTAAATGACAACTTCTCTTGAAATCACTTTGGGAACAATGGCTGCAGTCATCGCTCTATCTATCCCGATGATTGCAGTTGGCGACGACCACCCATGGGCCGCAAGTCGCCTTAAACAACCATATGAATGTATCTTCTGTCTCTCATCAAGTAACAACGATAGCCAAACCGAATCGACCGCATATGATGGTTGACTCCATAAAAGGGGCAAAAGGCATAGAGTATGCATTAAATGCGATATGTGGTATCAAAAGAGACAACATCCCCCTAAATACTCATACTGCACTCGAGACCTCCCATCAACCCAGAAAAAGTTTACTACAGTCCCATTTTCATCTAGATCAATAGCATAATAGAACTGAGGATCCTCGGCACTCTTCTGCATAAAATATCTAAGCACGGCAGTTGCATCACCTTCTTTAGGCATCTTTCTAGTCAAACCATAATGATGGTTCCAGCAATCCTTCTTTGTAAACCCAAGTTCTTCCCCATTAAACACAGCTGCGACCTTTCCGACAGGTAATCTATTTTCACTAAAAATCTCAGTCAACCTCTTTGCTACTTCAGGCATATTTTTCTTCGATCTCATACAATTTCTCTTTGCTGGACTAACCAAACTGTGGCTATGTTCATTTTCAACGCAGCTTACAGAGCACATCTCTTCGTGTTTTCTTTTCATAATACGCATTTTAGCAGGGCAACTACACTTGACAGTGCTCGTATTCTTAGAAACACCCACTTCTCCCACTTCTCTCTTATACCTTCACGTGCGCAAACCATTAAACAACCCGTAGCAAAATCCACACCTTTTTTTCTATCCGTCGACCGAACACGAGTCTCAAATCCCTCTTGTAGACCATACTGTTTGTAGTAAGTCTTTGCGTCGTCAACACTATTAAAAATCATTCCTACAAACGGAGCAACTAGTTTATGCGTTTCTCTATCCGGGGATTTATTCGAAGAAGACCCAACAACTACGTCTTCGTCGATACTGATTGTTACATTTTCTGTCATTGACTCCATACATACACAATTTTGGGTGATCTAACGGTTGTGTATTAGCAGTAAATCGGCTGCAGGAAATTAAAATATAAAAATTAACATCCGGCCAATAAACACAACCTAATAAAATTACCATACAAGTAGTTAATAACACAAGATACTTTTAAATAACGAAGAAAACATACCTTAAATCGAAAATGAGGGTTTGAAATTGGTCCAAAATTTGAATGGGGGTTTGATTTGTATGAATTTTTCGGTTGAATAATTAGGGGTTTGATTTTGATTAATCCGATTTGTTTAAATAATTTGGGGTTTGATTTTGATTTTGAATCCAATTTGTTTAAATAATTTGGGGTTTGATACTGATTTTGAAATGGTATAATTTGGGGTTTTGTTTGAATCAGTATCGTAAGTTTTGTTTTTGGAGACGAAAATGATGATTTTTTGAAATATCAAAATATCAGAATATCGTGCTTAAGGCTTAAAGTTGGTTTCTGATATTAGTTTAGATGATCTAACAATCTAACGGTAAAAAATTGGCTGTTCGATGGCTGTCTGAAAATTGGCTGTTCACCTAGCCTAACCGTATATATATATATATGTGTGTGTGTGTGTGTGTGTGTGTGTGAATTCATTGTATTTTCACAAGTGAATTTGTATTTGCATATTTGAAATTTGTATTTGGTCATCTTTTGAAATTTGTATTTACATATTTGAATTTGTATTTACATATACGAAATTTGTATTTACATATTCGAAATTTGTATTGCAGCAGGACGTAAAATTCTTGGTTCTAACAAGGTATTTCGTTCTTCCTCGCATTGCTAATGCTAAAGCTTGTACAAGATTTGAAGGGAAGAATTAGGGATATTCATATCACCAAGATGAAAGAAACTCCTTTTGGTCATCTGTTTATGGTTTTTGTCGATGGAAAGGTCGATAGTAGAATGTTAGAGAAACCAAGCCACATCATTATAAAGTTGTTAGCGACTTGGTGCAAGGAGAGGCATAAGTTTAAGATAGAAAGTAAGTTTGTGTCTTTATGTCCATCTGATGTGGCTGTAATTTTTGGGCTTCTGGTGATGGGGAAAGTTGTTGTTTTCCAGTCAGGAATGAGAATAGACGAAGCTATTTCTGGATCACCATTCCTGTTGAGACGTTTCTCCGGAGTTAACAAGATAACAACAACGGTTGTAAAAGAAATCTTGAACCAGATTATAGATTCAACAGACCCTACGGACATTGAAGATGTGGTAAGACTACTCGTTATTATCTGGTGATGACAGTATTTGTAAGTAGTGGTGCGAGTGGAATAGCTTGGTCCTTCCCAAAGCATGTTGAGACTTTGGAAGCTATGTGGAGTGTGTCATGGGCTGCCTCAATTCACTCAGAACTGATTGAAAAAATTCAAAAGTGGGATAGCAGTAGTCCGTTCAAAATTTCAGGATGCATTATTCAGCTTTTGGTAAGTTTAGTTTGTTTTCTGACATATGCGTAGTTATATTTTCATAGCATATATCACCTCACATGATAAAAGAGAATATGCATTTGCATATGCATGTGTCAGATGTCAGATGTCATATGTTGGTAATATAATAACATGTCTGTTTTCGTATGTAATTTTGTTTTCACATATGCATAGTCATGTTTTCATAGTCTATATCACAACCTTAGAGGGATGTTTTCTGGATTGGTCCTTCAAATTTGTAGATGAAATCTAAAAATTTTGTCACCTAACTGGATCTGTATTCCTGAAAATCTAGTTTGTACAACGCCAGTTATAAACTTATCATTGATCAGTCAATCAGTGTTTTTGGTGGAGATCTAGTTTTACTTTTAGCATAACATTATTTTTGACAGAATTCATGTTAGTCGGGTAATTAGAGAGTTAGTTAGGGATGACCGACCACATTACTAGTTGCAATTAGGTGTATGAAAATATGAAAACATTTTTACATATGTCAGGTGTATGAAAATATATTTACATATGAAAATCTATATTTGCATATGAAAATTGAAATTTACATATCTAATGCAGATGTCATATGTCATATGTCATATGTCATATGTCATATGTTGGAAAATAAATTATATGAAAATGTTGCTAATACAAATTCACATGTTATGTGCAGTACTTTTTGTGTGAGCATGTGAGACTTTGTGAGCTAGTCCGCGAGACTTGCTTCCCACGGATTGCAAAGTGGTCGATGGAACGACTAGCGGATGAAGTACCAAAAAATTTCAAGCTAGAAAATGTTCCTAATTGCAACATCAAAGTAAAATTAGAACTGGCCGAGGAAGAGAAAGAGGCATTATACCCTGAACACCACCAAAGTGAAGCTGAAAGCTTGAGGAGGGAAAATGCTGAGTTGAAGAGGGAGAATGAAGAGCTGAGGAAACTTAGTAAGGATTTAAGGGGTGAAATTGGTAGACTGATGAGAATAGTTTGTGAAGAAAGTCTAGAAGATATGTTTGAAAATCACGAACATAGAGATGTAGATATGGTTGAAGGGGTAGAGAACAGAGATGTGGATTTGGCTGAAAAGGAAGAATCCGAGAAAGAGTTGGCTGAAAAGGAAGAATCCGAGAAAGAGGAGGGAAAAAGAGAGTCTGAGTTATCCGAGAAGAGTTGGCTGAAAAGGAAGAGTTGTCTGAGAAAGAGACATGTGGAGAGTTGGCTGAAAAGGAAGAATCCGAGTTGTCCGAGAAAGAGTTGGCTGAAAAGGAAGAGTTGTCTGAGAAAGAGACATGTGGAGAGTTGGCTGAAAAGAAAGAATCCAAGTTGGATGGAGAAGAGGAAAGTAGCGAGACAAAGTCAGATGAGGAGGAGGAGGAAAAAGGTGAGGGAAAACCTAACTCGATGGTTAAGAAAGTGAAAGAAAGGGAGCGGATGAAGAAAACATCAACAATATATGAGTTCGGAAATATTAAGAAGCAAAAAAGGAATACTAAAGTTGCTGAATTGGATGATAAACCAGTGATTGATGTAGATGATTTCGAGACTTCACCACCCCCGCCCGTAGGAAAGCCTATGTCAAAACCACATTCAACCAAGCTGTGGAGTCTACTTGATAAAAAGAAGTTGCCGTTGGTGGAAAGTTTTTTCAGAAAAGCAAACCAGAAGTAAAATTTACTTTTCATAAATATTTGTATGTTTTTCTTATTGTCTATGTAATTGCACAAATTGTTTTGATCGTGTATGCATATTGCAGTACAATTGCGTGCATGGACATTCAAATGCACTTGAAAATACAGGGGGAACACGTGAACCACCTGATGTTGAACTTTTTTTATCAGTGACAAGGTAAATCTTTTGATTACTCAAATCTTTTGAAATGAAAAAACTTGCAATTTAGTAATTTTTCGTACTGTTTATGGTAGATCATTGATTGGTACGTGCACTTCCAACTCTCTAAGGAAGTGAAAAAGCTAATTAGATCTTCTCCACCAAAGTGTCTCCATTTCTCATCATTTGCATGGGTAAGCATCTTCCATGTAATTTAATTACTGAAGTTGAATATGTAAATTCAACTGAATATGCATACAAGGCATGAAGATGTTGTTGTTCTTATTTGTTGTAGCTGGCTTTAAGAGATAACCAGAAACAAGGCATGAAAGTCTATGTCACAGATGTCCTAAAACAGTTGGACAACAAGGTCGCTCATCTATTTTTCATCATAAATAGTCCCAAGTTAAGAAAATTCAAAAATGGTTATCACTGGACTTTGCTTCATGTTGATACTTTGAATTGGGAATGGATGCACTATGACTCTTTAAGGCCAAGAAACTACGAGAAGAAGAAATACATTCCATTAGAAGATGCTGAAATGTTGCTAAGTGAAATTTTATTTTAAGTTACTATGTAAATCTATATTTACATAGGTTAGTTACTATATAAATCTATATTTACATAGGTCAGTTTACAATATATTTACAATGGGACTATTGTAATGCATTTAGCAATCTGTAGAAGCATTAACAACAACAAAGTAAGTTTCTGGAACCATGCTTGATATAAATTACTGGTTAGGTGATTTTGGATTGTCGGTGAGAGGTGAGCCTTTGGGTTAATGATGTTTTTTGCAGGAAGCTTGTTCTTGTATAAAATCTAATTAGCAGCAATTTCTCTCCTGTTATATGCTTGGCATTTGCATACCGGAGGAGTTTTGCATAGACATCGGGCAGACAAAGGAATAGCTTCACTCACTAGCGTCACTCACTCTTGGGTTCGATAAAATGAGTAGTTTTGAGATTATCTGGGGTAGGAATTTTGTTAGAAATTTTAGTAGTGGTCTCGTTTGTTTTGAGATGCATGAGTGCTCAGACGCTCCATATATAAAGTCACTGCATACATGCATGATGTTTGACTTAGGTGCATGCCGCAAGTTGTTGTTGTTGACTCTTTCTAGTTTCTAGTATTAAGATCGAGTTTAAGAGCCTCTAATCACCGGAGGGCACGGACTGAAGAAGCAGCTGTTTACATATTTAACACAAGGGGGAAATCGACCCCTCACAAATCACAATGTCAATTTTTCTATAGTACTAAAATAATACAAAAATGTCAGAAAAGACACTTTACTTGTCTGGATATTTCGTACCTTAACTGTAGATACTCATTTTAGAAAATCTAAGCTTGAGAGAAAATATTGGTCTAGCTTTACGTCAAATGTTCAATGGATAATTTAAGTTTACATAGGTCCGTTACTATGTAAATATAGATTTGCATATATATTTACATAGTTTTGGTAATTTTTTGTTCAATTTAATGCAGCAAGAGAGGGCGGTGGAAGCTATTAGATGTAGGCGTCAGGAGCTAAGGTTGCCAGATGTGGATTTGATGAAAGATATCACAGTTGGAGCATGCCCACAACAAGGAGAATCGTAAGAACTTAACTTCCCAAACTTAAATGTCTTTTGAATCTCTTATCTCTTATCTTAAACTTCTTTTTTTGCATTTTCAGTTCAGATTGTGGTTTCTTCGTCATTTTGTTTGTGAAGGCTATAATATGTGGAAAAGCTATCCAAGATATAACGCTAGAAGCCGCGAAACAATTGAGGGTTAACCTGACATATGAGATCGTATCAAGCCAACAAGAAAAATGGGATCCAAAAGAAGAATGCAAGAAATGAAGAACTGATTTTCCGTATTTCTAGTTGATTACGTTGTGTTTATTTGTGTTTAAACATTAGAACCATTCTAACTCGGGAGTGTTCAATTATGATGTAATGTTACTGTTAATGTGTTGGAGTTGTTTAGTATTGTTCTGCATATTCTGCAACTAGCTTCAGATTGCGTTTATATATAATGTGGTTCTTTATGCATTTATATTTACTGTCAATTCTTTTTAATCTGTTTTTTAACTCTTTAGGTCGTTATGCTCTTTTAAATGTAATATGTGCTTCTTGATCTTTTAATATGCAACTGAAAGTAGGTTATGCATTTAGCAAACTGCACAAAGCATTAACAACAGCAAATTAAGTTTCTGGAACCATGCTTGCTATAAATTACTGGTTAGGTGATTTTGGATTGTAGGTGACAGGTGAGCCTTTAGGTTGATGCTTTTTGTAGAAAGCTTGTTCTTGTATGAAACTCATCCAGATCAAGCAATTGTTACAATGTAACATTTTTCAGTTTTTGACCTAACAAAGAAAATCTAATTACCAGTAAATTCTCTCCTATTATATGCTTGACATTTGCATACCGGAGGAGTTTTGCATAGACATCGGGCAGACCCCAAAAGGAATAGCTTCACTCACTCTTGGGTTCGATAAAATGAGTAGTATAGCTTCAATCACTCTTCGCTCTTGTTCATAACCTCCCTTCGATATAATAGCCTTTTGTCCATTTCATTATTTATTACCTTTTATATGTCCATTTTATGTTAAAGCCAAGAGTTATCATGCATGCACAAGTTTTGCTCTTTTGTTGTCGTCCAAGGTTGTGGAAATTGGGAAGACGACAAACTAAACTCCTGCAGTGGACAGATTTAGTATATATGAATCCAACTGATCACCATTTCATCTCAAACATCTACTAAATTGGATAGCAAAGCTAGCTCAAATATCTACTAAATTGCAAAGCAAAGCTTTAGTGTCTATGTAAATATAGATTTACATATATAATGACTATGTAAATCTAGATTTACATATATTTGGTCTCTCTGGAACTTTTCAATCCCAAAAGGTATTATGTAAATATATATTTCCATATATAATGACTATGTAAAAGTACATTTACATAAAGTTGTTAGGTGTTAGGTTAATTTCATCCACAAAAGTTACTATGTAAAACTATCTTTTCATTCTCCAACTAAAAAACATAACATATAAAATCCAACATCAAACTATAAAATCCAACAAGTTCATCGACATCTTGTTTTTCATATATGAGCAACATCAAAGAATAGATGAAAAATTCATTGAACCGATTCAGCATGTGTTGTAGGAGTGGAGCCCCACTCTTTGGTTCTGCGATGGCCATAGCAAGGGCCCTTGTTCTTCTTCCTACCTCTTGTAGCACCCGTGCTATGTTTCCGTTTCTTGTCTGGTCTCCCCATCTTCTTTTTCAGATCCGGAGGTAGTAAATCAGGCACACTTGGTATCTTAGCAGGCAATTTACTGTTCTCCACAGGTACTATAGCTCTTGAATAATTATCACGGAATGTCTGAGAATAGAAGAATTTATCATAGTAGGTATACACATTCAATCCATCAGCCAAAATGGAGCGCAATGCGTGTGCACAAGGGAATCCTTCGATTCTCCACCAATTACAAGAGTAGTGACTTCTATTCAAGTCAACCAAGTGAGTATGAGTAGCACGCACCTCAAAAATACCCTCCCTTGACTTGAGAACCACCCAACTTCTCCCCACCTCAATCCTCTCAGCCAATAAAGTTTCCATAGATGGACATAAGATAGTAGTCTAGCTCCTAGCTAACTCCCGCCGATCAGACATCATTTTCATAATTTTTCCACGGATCTTGTCCACCATTGCAGTGATAGGCAAGTGCCGTTCTAGTAGGATCCAAGAGTTGAAGCTTTCCACAATATTGGAACACATATCGCCATATCTATTTCCTTGAAAATAAGCATTACACCAATGCTCATAACCTATGGTGGACAAAAATGTTTTCACTTGATTGCCGCAAACATCTCGAAAAACAGCCATCACTTTCTCAAACTCATGGTGCGTCCTAGCATAGGCAAGGTCTGAAAAAAGATCAAGGGTATGCAAGCGGAAGCAATGGTTGCTGGGCATAGCTGAATTAAGATTATTTTTAAGGTGCCACAAACAATAACCATGATGAGAATCAGGAAAAACGCAAGGGACACCCACGAGTAGACCATGGTTTCTGTCAGATATAAAAGTTAGCCTATGATCTTTGGAGACCACCAACCTAAGTTGCTCCAAGAACCAATCCCAATTATCATCAGTTTCAGAAAGTACAACCGCCATAGCTACTGGAAAAATACCTGGAACACAAATAAACATCAATTACTGATTTGGTTTTGCGTACCATACTCATTATGAAAACTTAACTCATATATATAAAAATAAATTTTCATATGCTAAATTATTATGTAAATATTAAAATGCATAGGCTAAACATCTTATGTGAATGTAAATTTTTATAGTTTATGCTTGTTCAGTTTTACAAACTACTATGAACTACTATGTAAAAATTCACAAACTCAAAAAGACATACCCCCATTTGCATTTTTGGTAGTAGCTGACAAGACACACCCCTTATATTTTGTTTTCACGAAAGTTCCATCCAAACAAAGCATAGGACGACAGGAGTTAAAGTCGTGAATACAAACACCAAATGCAACAAATAATCTCTTGAACTTTCCTGTTGTTGATTCCTTTTCCAAAATAACATGACTCCCTAGATTGGTTTCTTTCAGCTTTCCAACATACCAATGTAACTGACGATAAGATAAAGCATAGTCCCCATGTATCTCCTTCAATGCAAGATCTATGCGGTATCAAAAGTAATAATTCAAGTTCACACCATATACCCTTAGAAAATAGTCAATGATTTCACCGGCTTAATCAAAGGCTTGTCTCTCACCATATCTAAAACAATACTCTTTACAAGTTTACTATTCATCGGGGATTGTTAACGTCGGCCGAATCCAAATCCACATGTGTGCTTTGCTTCCATTGTCTTTATTTCAAAGAACTTCGCATCTTATACTTCTTGGATCGTGAACTCTCCATAGACATCCGGTTTCAGTCTTCAAAATAACACTTTCGGCCCGTGACTCTATCGGGGATCATTCTTTTAATAAGAACTCAGTAATTATTAACAAGACAATGGCGTAAAAGCTCAACACGAAAATTGGCAAAGACACCGCCAGGAAATTTCTGTCCCACACCACTCAAAATAGGCAAAGAAGCGACATTAACATATTTTTCATTGTATGTAGCAGAAGACATAGAAGAACTAGAAGTACAAGAAGAAGCCTGAAGAGAGACTTTGGAACTAGAACCAGCGTCACACAAAGCAAAAAATCCTCTTGACGATGCTGTTATCAAAAATGTATCAAGACTTTTAACCAAATTGAAGCAAACAAGGGATTGAAGCTCCGAAATCAAGATCTATCACAATACGCTTTGAATCCCTTTACAAAAGACAATTTTATAGACAATGGAGTAAGGTCCGCCACTTTTCGAAATCGTACACTTCAAATCGAAATCATACCGTTAGTCCCGACCACGCATTACACTCATAATTTAATCTCCTTACATAATAGCAAAAGAGCGGTCCATCCATGTCTACATTTGCAAAAAACAACAAAATCAAATTGATGAACATATGTAAATGTATTTTTACATAGTCAATATCACCACCGAAACAGTATGTTCAGCAATTTAACTTTTAAATTTTCATGGCCAAATCATGTTATCCAAGCAATTTAACTCAGAAATTCATTGCAAAGAAGATGGAAAAGAGGTGAATCTTTTCAGCGTCTAACCTTCTTTCGTCAATTGAGAATCGTGTTTTCGTCAAGCAGATGAATTGGTGTTCTTCTCAATTGAGAAACAAAAGAGGTCAAATCGTTGTCCAAGCAGATGAATCGGTGTTCTTCTGGGTAGAAATTATGATGAATATGGAAAAAGAGTAAAAAAGGTAATAAAATAAAATAGGAAATAGAAATCGGACTGAAATTTCACTGATATTGGAAAGCAGGGAGTTTTTGTGATATGGGCCGATAAATAGGGAGGTTATGTGGTATGGGCCGATAGGGAGGGGTTTACACTCATCCAGATTCAACCCAAGGGGTTGAGCCCCATTTCTTGTATGTATGTTGTATATGGTGCAAATCAACATGTGTTCATGCTATTTCTTTTCTTCACTAGGAACACATAGAGTTAGTTTTTCTTTGAAAATCCTCTAGGTGGTCTACTAGAATTCCATACTTCTTTCGTCAGTTAATGGCCTTTGCAAGCAACACTTGATGATTTTTCCGGCAAACAATTGTTTTTAGGTTTGAAGCTTCGCCTCAACCCATCTCCAATCTAAATGAACGTTTTGTTATTGGTCCATTTTAAATTCCTATTCTTTGGGTCAATGATACTTCAATTTAAATGAGCACTGGTTTGGGTACGTATCTGCACTCTTTGTGCTTGGTAAAATGTATGAATATATGCATTTGTCAGATTTGATTCCTATCTTCTTTACAGAAGATTGTGTAATCGCAGTTCACTGGTGGCTTTGTACATTTGCTTTGGGTAATAACTTATAGTGAACATTTTGTACTTTAGCACCCATTACTTTTTCAAAATTCAAGTTCAATAATTTTTTTTTTGTAACGCTTTCTCCAACTGTTTGAGCAATCATTTTTTTAAAATGTTTTTGTTCTGACAAGATGCATGACTCTTCTAATCTCATCGGTTGTGGTAGTTGCACTTTGTTCTCCAATCAGTTGCACTTCTAATCTCATCGGTTGTCAACAGAGAGACAACAAAGAAAGTCAAGTGCACCGGAGAAGTTAGGGCATCTCCAATGGGGGTGTAAACCATATAGAGTGGAAATTTTACACCTCAAATATCAAAAAACTCTCTCCAATGGGGGTGCTAAACCGTAGGTAATAGTGTATTAGCTAATAGAGAGGGAGAGGGTGGGGAATTCCCCCTCTCGCTATTAGTTAATAGAAAGCCCGGACGTCACTTAAAATAACGTCTGTTTAACTTAAAAACTCGGACGTCACTTCAACACACGTTTGAAACTTTATTTTTAACTTTCGGGACGCCACCCAAGTGACGCCCACCCCGACGTCACGGAGTGACGTCCGAGTTTAAAATCTATTTTTTTTACACTCTTCCATTGGAGAGTATAGAGTGTGGATATTTATGAGTTATACAATACTATACAATTAGAGGTGTAAAATCCTAATGGCACCTACGTGGAGCCTAGGTGGAGGTGTAATTTTACACCCCCCATTGGAGATGCCCTTATGAGAGGACTTCATTTAAATGATATGCGCAGGATTGCTAGAGCTAGGAATGTTACACGTAGACATCGAAACTGTGCCAGAAATTTCATAGACTCGAGCGGGTTTGTTACGTACGTATCATCTGGCACAGGCAAGTTCCTGCAGATTTTGCATGGCGGTTCTATTAAGTCGAGAGACATCTGATTTTTATTGAAAATCTAAAAAGATTGTTCTTCCTCAGGTCACATCCCCACCAGAAATCATGTGACTTTTTGAGGACTAGACAACTGTTGGTCATAATTTTTGTCGTGATATCCGCTCCTACAATCATGTTTTTCATTCATGTCAATTGGTGTAAACTTCGATCATGATTTGGCCAATGGAGGAGAAGGAGTTCATACATTTTGTGCTCAAGGTGGTGTATACCATAGAATTGTAAGTCTTATTCCTGCTGAAGGAAACAAGCCTAGATTTATGCAGATGTTTATACTACACTGAGTACGAATTAGAGCATTGTATGGGCGAGAATGGTGGACTACATTTGGAGATTGTTTAGAAAATTAGGCGTGCGTGCTGCGTTGGATGTTAACTGTTTTGTTGCAGTGCTAAGACAAATTGGACAGCGCAATGACATAGAACAGTGTAGAACTGCAGACTGCTTATCAAGGAACAATTCCCTCATCAACGGAAGTACTCTATTCCAAGTGCATCCTCACGTTGCTGTGATAGTGTGGTTGGAGAGAAGCTTATGAAGAATTGACTAATGGAAGGGAGATTGTTGTTTAAGGTGTGCATGGACAGTTAATCCCAGTGCCTGAAACAACGAGCTACTATAATCTTTTGCAATACCTTTTATTGTTACCTTATGGGAGCTATGGGTGGGATATTAATACCAAGAGCAATAATGGAAATAGTGTGACATGCCGTGAATTCTATTCTTAGGTGCTTCAGGTATGAAAACTATCTTAGTACCACTATTTTTAAAGTCAACACATTTTACGAATCTTTTTTTGACATCCTTTCAAAAATATTTGTGTTCCCTGACTCATATTTACAAACTTTTATTTCGGTTTATCATAAGTTATAATGACCTGACATTAATTTGGTTTATGTGGAATTTATATATATGATATCATTTTCTTCATTTGCATTGATGCTTGCTTTACAGTATCAACTACTTGCTGTTTTGTAATGGATCCCGTTACTGATAGTATACTATAGTTCAGGATGTCACCAAAGGAATATATGAATTCCTTCAGTTTTTATAGATTTATGGATCTAATATGGTTCTGAGTTTGTAAAAATATGTAATGCACACTTGAAAGTTCTTATTGTTGGATTTTTATTATGTGCCACATACTCATGGCTGAAACATTTCGTTTGGGTATATAAATAAATAGAAAGCACATACACATGATTGCTGCTGCAGAAACTCTGGCAAATTGCTATAGCATACTTAATTTTAATTTAAACACACATAATTTGTTTACTTTAAGGGATTATGTTATTTGGATGTTTGTTGAACTTGCTTGAGCATACTTGGTCTTAGTGTAAACGGTAGCAAAAACATATGTTTCGTTATACCATGCATGTATAATAGTGTAGTGGTGTAGTTTTTTCATGCCTTTAATTACTTTACTGATGACAACCCTTTATTGCCTGGTCACTCAATGCATAACTAGTTCCTTAGGTGGCCAAATTTGAATTGTAGTAGGTTAGGACTTTGCAGAAGCAATTTGAGGACTGCCATATGCATAGTGTGGTGAAGTTGGTGTTACCAAGACCAAGTAGGATGTTTTTGTTAAGTGACTAATTTGGCCTTTGCCTTCGATCATGGCCTTCAACTTCCCCTAGATTCCCCTAGAAGGGATGACCATTTTGGATCGCTCTGGAATCATTTATTATAGGGTAATGTCAATTCCTTCTCAATTAGACCACGAGTTATAATTTTGACTTGTCAACATTTTTTGGACATTTTTACCCTTCCTAATACTTCAAGATAAAAAGCATGTGGACCTGCAAACTGTCTCACCTACCTACAAATTCTCTTTTGTCTGTTCCCAACGTGATTGTGATTTGATAGTTGGGTTATTTGGGTATAATATCAAGTTATCAACCACACGATTACGTCGGGATGGAAAGATTAAAATGAACGGCTAAGATCTTTTTCACCATTTCAAGGAATTATTAATTAGTTTTTGAACTAATCATAAAGTTTCATCGACATCTTTGAATGTGAAGATTGATGGTTTAAATTAAGAGGCGAGAATAACAAAGTTAGAAAATAAAATAGATTAGATTAGGAGATAATTTTCAAATGATAAAGATAACAGACATATTGTTGTTCAAAATATATCATCAAGTCTAGAACGAAACAACATAACAACAGAACTAACCAAAATGAAACCTAAACAAAATAAGATCAGACGACCAAACACACTAAGAATCAGTCTTCTTCATCTCCGTCTTTGTCTTCGTCATCTTCACCATCACCCCCATCATCACTTAAAGTTGAGTCATCATCATCGTCTTCCACGTCATTATCCTTCCACATTCCCATGGGAATATCACCATCATAGTAGGGGTCCCAAAGCCGGTCTCCTCTTTTTTCTTCCGTATAATCATCAGTTGAGTAGGTTTCCCACTGGTATGAGTTCTCTTCGTCCGAATTATCAGTTGTAGGAGGGGTGTCACAATCTGGGAAGGCTGGATGCGGCATTAAAACGAGTAAAATCAAAAGGAAGAAATTCTTTAGTGACATGTTTTTATGTTCAATGCAGTTGTTTACCTTTTGTGAGGAGAATATGATAATAGGTAAACAGATGAGGTGAATGTAGTTTTTGCAGTTTGTTAAATAGATGAAAAATTAATTGGGTCAGTAGAAAAAATAATTCATTATTATCTATAACATATATTGGAAGTGTAAATAGTCTAAATGCAATTAATTGTTGTTAATTAAGTTTGACACAAAAAATAACAGAAAAATATCGAAATAATGAATTAAATTGGGTTAGTTAGAACCCCCATTTGATACCCCTCCCTTTAGTTGAAAGATCCAATGACTACGAGATGATTTTTTTTTTCAGATGAAGAATCATGACCATTGGATCTTACAGATTTGGGGAGGGAGGAGGGATATCACTAATATTTTTGAAAATGGGGGGTAACACTAATTACAAATAGTAATGGGGGTATGTCTAACTAACCCTTAAATTTAGTTACGCATTATAGTACATAGATAACTTCTTGTGATACTGTAAGGCATGCTGGTCCAGGTGTTCAATTAAAACAAAAAAGGTGTAAGTAAAAAGGTTCCGCGTAAGAAAACATTTAGTCAGATATAACATGACTAGTTGCTGAGACTACATGGCATCTTAAATGTTTATGCAGACATGGAAAGCGTTTATATAATTTATTGTATAAAATCAATCCAATTAGAAACCTAATTGGTCCAAATTATTTCCTCAATAATTTCTTATTAATTTAACTCCCTAAAATTAAATACTACTACCAAGTTTTCACTAGCCTAATTAGTCTAAGTTTTCACTATCAATACACAGTTTACAATCATCACCAAGCAGGCAAGCATATATATATATATATATATATATATATATATATATATATATATATATATATATATCCCGGCTCCTAAAAGGACCTTAAATAAGTACTAAATCTAAAACACCCATAACTTCACCTACAAAATGATTTAAACCCTAATATTTTGTGCATATGATCTACTAACTATAAAGAACATCTCTACAAAAATTCAACTCGTTTGATATCCTCTAACTTAGATAAAATTATTTTCCACTTTTGAATATATATATATAAAGGTCCAGAAATGTCTAGTTTTTGCATTCATCTTTTGCCAGTGTTAAAAATTGTCAAACGAGTTGAATTTTTGTAGAGATGTTCTTTATGGTTAGTAGATCATATGCACAAAAGATTAGGGTTTAAATCATTTTGTAGGTGAAGTTGTGGGTGTTTTAGATTTGGTACTTATTTAAGGTCTTTTTTAGGCGGATATATATATATATATATATATATATATATATATATATATATATATATATATAAAGATTATGCTGATAAAGAAGCAATACAGTATGTCTACCACAAGTCAAGAGTGGTTGCATTGATAAGTGTATTTTAGTGGAAAACAAATTTTGACATGTTTTCCCAAAAAATTATTAAGGTTGTTAAGCACATGAACCATAATTTGTTGCTCTAGTTTTACCCCCATGTGTCAATCACAATATATATCGAAATATTACATGAATTGAGGGGGAAAAGTTGCCATTTCAGATGAAAATACGAAATAACCATCCAAGTTAAGTCAAAAAGCCAAAAACAAAACCGTCAAATTCGAAAGCCTAACTGAATTTAAGTTTAAATTATTGTCCAAATTCCATATTGTTTAGTTTACTTTAAGTTATTCATGAGAGAAATGAGGAAGCTGAATTTGACTTGTCGAATGTCACTTGATAAAATGCACAAATTGTTCGATGGTTTTAGTGAGGAAGAAAAAGAGGATTTTCAGAAAATCTTGCTTTGGGAGTTTTATGCAAATCCAGATATATATACATGCAACAACTACACTTATTTGTGCCGTTTCTAGACACAGAGTTGGTAGACTTTGTTACCAGATCGGTAAAATAGATTTGGTGTTTAAAAAGAGCGATGTTGCTTTGATTATGGGCCTCAGTGTGAAACCTGCTGCAAACTCATTCTGCACAACAGACGTGAAGAAGAAATCATGTGATTTCCGTTCGCGGTATTTTAAAGGAACTAGAGTTGGTGAGAAAGAAATATTAGCAGTTCTACAAATGGCAAAATCCAATGGTAAAGGATGATAAAACTAATATCTTTAGGCTCAATAGGTTGTATGTGCTGCTTCAAGTTGTTCTTCCTAGATCTGCTAAGACTACATATGGAAGGTTTGTTGATCTTGCAGAGGATTTAGTTACTTTTGATAAGTTTCCATGGGGCACTCCTTTGTTTGAGATGTTGGAGTACTATCTAGATGATATTTACGAAAATATTATAGCACAAGGGAATTCATATGCAGTTTATGGTTGTGTGATATGCTTCGATGTTTGGGTATATCTTCACATCCCGTTTCATGGGGCTCGTCGGGCAGTGGAAGGTAGATTCCCAAGAAAACTTGACTGGGAAGAGTTGCCTTCCAAGAACTTACATTTCCAAACTTGAAAGAAAAAACTCTAGCCTTTGAAGGGTAAGGATGTAGCTTTTTACACTTTAGATATTGGTAAAGATGAAATTAAAGAAGATGTAATCAAGGAGGCTTTGCAGCAACAGGCCAAACAAAGTGCTGCATCAGTTTCAGAGCCCTACAGTAGTAAGGAAATGCTTCAGAGACATGTTGAATTGCTTAACGGTTTTGTAAATGTAAAACTCTATGTGTTTGACGATTTATGAATATAATATGTTCCTGAAGTTGATATATCAACAATTATGTATTATTAATTGCCTTATATATTTAGTACTCATATGATATGTTGTCTAACTTTGTATATCAGTAAGCCTATATTAGTTTTTTGTATTGCATATGGATTAGTAATTTGATATGTTCTTGAACAGGATATATCAGCAACTACACTTTCACTAGTACAAAAAAGGTTTGTGACTGTTTAAAATGTTATTTGTAACTGTCATGTTCAAAACGGTCATAAATGGTAGAAAATGGTTTGTGTGACTGTTTTAAAAAGTTTTTTGTGACTGTCGGATCTTGAACTGTCACAAATGTTTTTTTAGGAAAGGGTACATGTGTGTGGAGTATTATGTGTGACCATTCCCCAAACAGTAACATATTCCCGGATTTTATGTGACAGTCTTATACCCAAGTATTTATCGGTCCTGCGAGCCCACTATATAAAACTATTAGAAACCAAGGAACAAAATATCGCCGATATGTCTGATATATCGCCGATATATATCATTTTTTTGTACACCGACTTCAATATATTCGATATATATCCACCGAATATTGAATCATTTTTTTTTCTGATATATATCGAAATTTTCGATTTAACGATATATATCGATCGATATATACGATATATCCGATATAAATTGTTGACTTTGACCGATATTGTTGACTTTGACCAAATATTATTGACTTTGACCGATATATTGTCGATATTTCTGATATAATAAACGATATTTCCGATATAATCGACAATATTTCCAATATATCTACATACAAAACAAAATTTTGACTCCCCACAAAAAAACTGAATATATCCGATATATATCGGTTTTTGAGTACACCAATATATTAACCGAATTCGATATTTTGATCGTTGCTAGAAACACGGCCCACGTTTTCTTCCAAGTTCTAACACAGTACTCCTTGTGAAAAACAAAAATGAAAAAAAATGCTCGATCTCTCACTTTGGCCGTTAGGGATTCCAATAACCGTTTCAAGTTTTTTTGTCGAACTCGATTCCTAAATTAGTGTTCATTAGCTCTTCAAAAAGTCAGTATTGTGGTTAGTTCTCATCTCTCTCTTCGATTTTGAACCTGTTCGTACTAAAAAGTTTTTGGTTTTTGAGTTCTATGCGATTTTTCTTTCAGGGGAATTTAAATCGATTTTGCGTACTAAAAATGTCTTCAAAATCCCTAGCTCGAACCGGTCTTTCACTATTCAATCGATTCTTAAATCCAAATTCAACTCACAATCTCATTTCTCAAACTTCTGAAATATCTCCAAATCTTTTCCCCACTCTTTCCAAGTTTCAAACCTCTCTTCGTTTTCAACCAAACAACAAAAACGATGAATTCGTGAAAAGATCAGACATTGACCTGTTTTTACACCCGTGTGGCTTTCCTTCACTCCAATTCTTTTTACCAGAAGGTATACTATTTCACTTTTATTACATTTGTTTCAATTAGAAAAATGGGTTTCTGTTTTTCAGTTTTGTTTTAAATGTGAGTTATTTGCTTTTTACTTTTGTGCATATTCTAAGTGGTTTACTCTAAAGGAGCTTTTAGAAGGAGAAATAAGAATGTGTGTCAAAGAAATGAGGTATGGACATGCTTAATAACACTCAGGAGTCGAGAAGGGGGATTTGGCAGTAATGCAGCATTCTCAAGTGTTTTATTGGAGTGCGTAGAGATCTGTGTGTAGTAATTTGTGACCCATTCTCTTAATTTACATTTGAAGGTCCAATATATCCATTAGACCGGGGAAAAGATTATAAATTAGTTTGCGTGGTATAATACTATAATAGGCTGGCTTTCAAAGTGAAATGTATCCCTTTTCTTTGTATCTCCTACATATCCAGGTTTGCTTCTTTTCTTTTTTTTTTTTTTTTTTTTTAATTTGAATGGGTTGGGAATTTCACATCTATGGTGTTAAGCTTTAATTTGATGCGTGGTTTATGTTTTGTTAGGTCTTTCTCAGTCTTCACTGGCTAATCGAACCATAAATGAAAGAAACCAAAAGGTTTCAATTTTTTGTGAAAAAGAAGACATTCTTGTAATGAACATTTCAAACTCCAAATTTCTCTTGCAAAGAACATGTGGCTACTACTAATTTGATTAAAGGTTGCTGGAGGTATATGGGCACACACAGTTGGTGGGAAGTATGTATTGGGATTTGTCGTAATCTGGTGGTCTATTGCCACAGCTCTCACGCCTATTGCTGCTAAGTTCGGTTTGCCTTTTTTGCTTGTTGTGCGTGCATTCATGGGGATTGGTGAGGTCAGTTTTACAACTTAATTAATATTCCTCACATTATATTTTTTGCTTTCAGCATAAATTTCATATCTTATAATCCTATTCTGTTTGGCGCTATGTTCGATCAGTTAATACCTTCAAGGTGTTGCCATGCCTGCAATGAATAATATTCTGTCGAAGTGGGTTCCTGTAGCAAAAAGAAGTCGGTCGTTAGCTCTCGTATATAGTGGGATACTGGGATGTACCTAGGCTCAGTAACTGGCTTCGCATTCTCCGCTTTTTTAATACATAAGTTTGGACGGCCATCAGTATTTTACTCCCTTGGAACCGTGTGGTTTGCTATATGGGTAATATGGCTTAGTAAGGTAACTTCCATCTCAAGGGACTTCTGGTCCTTTTAGTTATTACTTAAACGTAATTCTATTTGTCATCAGCGTGTTTTTTCACCAAGTCTCTTGTGCTGATATGGATATTTATAGCATATCAAGTTTAGCTTCTTAATAATCTAATAGAAATCCTCACAATATATATATTTCAATTAACAAAACCTCACGAGTCATCACCAATCCCTATGGATATTTTGTTGGCATTGTGTTTTTTCAGTAAGCCTCTTGTGCAAGAATATGGATTTTTTTAGCATATCAAGTTTCATTGGTTTCATAGTAATCTAACAGAAATCCTCAGAAGATGTATTCCAATCAAGAAAATTTCACGGCTTATGGATCATCACTAGTCGATCTGAATATCCTTTCCAAATAATAATAGGTCGGCATTTAAAAAAGAAACAAAAATCATAAGATTTAATGTTCAAAGCAGATGGGCCACTAACGAAAAACTATTATGTCATGGTCTCATGGATAGCTTATATAATTTACAAAATAAACTTGTACCATTGGATTAGCTTATATAATTTACAAAATAAACTTGTACCATGGATTAGCTTCACTATTTCCTTTAATGACCAGGTTTTAATTTGGCTACTGATGCATAGGCACACAGCGCACCACTAGAGGACCCTCAACTTAGCTCTGATGCATGAAAAGAAGCTTATTGTCGGTGGCAATGATGCAATGGAGCCTGCTAAGGAAATACTTTCATTTTTCTCACATGGATGCCAACGTATTATAACCAGGTAAAACTTTTATATTATTTATAGGTTCGTGCTTGATTTGGTATGTGGCTATGAAAAACCACTGAAGCAAAGCATTTAGGTAGGAAGTGTGGAACATGGACCCTCTTAATCACCTACTTCATGTCTAGCTTTCAGAAAAAATCACTCAACCATTCTTCTTCACATTGTTTCTTAGGTTATAAGTTAGTGATGTTCGATGGAGAAAAAAGTTAGTAAACACCAACTTGCATTGGTAGCTCACTTAAGTTTATTTGTTATGGATTGGTTTCGTCGGTTGATTACTATTTTGTTGGTTACGTAAATTGGATTATTATTGGATTATGAGACCTCATGTTGAATCATCTTTGATGTATGTATTTTGAATCATTGTGATGTATGTATGTTGTTTTGGTAACGTGGAGATGTATGTATGTTAGTTTTATTGTATAAGTCGTGTATTAGGGTTTTTTAGATGTTTGTATATTTATAGTTTTTTTCTTATTCAAGGATTTGTTACTTGACTTAACTGACATTAGTCGAGATGGTTAAGTAGCTGGTTCTACCAATCAATATATCTTTTAGTAGTTGGGTTTATGACAGGTTTTGTATTATGAAATGTCGAAAATACAGAGAAAATTTTGCCAAATTTTTTCCACATAAGCCACGTGTCATAGGTTTGAGTTTTGGGGCATTACATCCCTTTTGTCCAACTTTTACAAATGTTGCTATATGACTTTGTACAACCCTATTTTCTTATTCACTAAAGTTTAGAAGAATTTGTTATATAGATTTTATTTGTTTTGCAGTTCTCTTTACTGGAATAATCATTAAAGCCAGGTAAATGATTTTTTTGTCATTTACTTTATCTTTAGCATTTTTAAGATTTGGTGTGATCAACAGTGGTCGCTTGGTATTCGATGAAGATGGCCTAGTACTGTAGTGTGGTAGCTGCCCAAGCTTTGTTTTGATATTTTAGTTCTTTAGTTTTTATTTTTTATTTCATATATTTGTAACTTTTGCAGATCAAGAAACTTTCTGGCCAGCAAGAAGACTTCCACCTCGGATATATGTCAAAGCTCGTAGTTTGTTCGGTGTCTCTAAGAATGTCTTTCGAACTATGAAGAAGATTAATCACAAGTGTTTGACCTAAATGCGATTTGGTCACAATTCTTTCTTAATCCATTCATTTGTATATTATTAAGTACATATTGATTACCTAAGTCTTATGTCTATGTTTGCTACTGGAATATTCAATGTAGTTAGCATTTATGAATGCTATTTGAATTTTAATGGATTATATTTTAGGTGTATATTTGTTGCAGGTCCAATTAAACGTGAAATGTTTGTTTTTAAATAATTGGTTATTTTTTTTGCAAAAATTATAACATTTATTACGATTTTGCCAGAACTGTCACAAAAGATACGTTTTTTTGTGATGGTTTTTGAGCAATTGTTACCATTTTTTTTAATGGTTATATGATCGTTGAAAAGGATGAATGCATAACCGTTTATTTAAAATCGTCATAACAAATCACATTATTTGTGATGGTTTTTGAGTAGTTGTTACCGTTTTTTTTGAGTAGTCTGGAACAAATATTTGTGACGGTTTTAGAAAAAAATATAGGGCGTTTTTTGACATTGGTCTTACTATTATAATGGAATTAGACTTTAGTCTAGAAATGCTAAAATATTAAGTTTTGGTACTACTTCTGTTACTTAACCGTCAGTCAACTTAGTTAATTGTGGTCATGCCGTTTGCTCTTTTGAGCGTGCGTCACACGTGCTTACAAATAGGACTAAACTCTAATATCTAACTTACAAGTAGGACTTTCTAATATCTAACTTACAGTAAGATTATTCTTTAATAGAGAGTTCTAATTGACCATTCAGATGTAATTTGATTCCCATATTGAGGAATTTTTTTTTCACGTTCTACAATAAATTGCCTCGAAATTGGTTGATATGTTGCATAAACCAATTCTCTCCGTGGAGAATAAATTCAAAGCACCGCCTTTAGTGGTATCTTTTGTGCTAAAAATAGTAGTATGTATGATAGATAAGAAACTAAACAACATATAACCAGCATCGGACACTATAATTATTTTAGGATCTATAGGATTTTCTGTTAGAGTAAAGATTTTTTTTGTTTGTTTATTTTTAATTGTGCTAGGGTTCATATTTTCACGACACAGTTTTTGATCGATTGATGTTTTACAAGTGTATGTATTGAATCTCTGTGGGTATCAAGAACGTATATCTGAGGAAAAGATTGTGGGTATAATTCCAGAAAGTAGAATTGTCATTCAATGTTCAAGTAAAAACTTAATATATTCCATCGTTCCACCTCATATATAATGGACCGAACATGTAAAGATTATATGAACCTTTATGTCCTTGATTTGGATAACATGTTCCAAGATCCTACTAGAAAGAAACATATTTATTTCTTTTGTGACTACTTACGTTGTAATGAGATACTCACGACACCATAGTGCTTCTTCTATGTATGTGTTTTCAAAACAAGTTTTATAGTTTTCTTCTTCTATGCATGTGTTTTCTAAACAATTCTTTTGGTTTCATTTTGTTTTTTGATTCTCTGCGAGGCATATACTATGGAACTGGAAGAAAAAGTTGCAAAACTTAGAGAGCATAAGGAAGAATTGCAGAAGATCAAAACAGGAGTATTGGAAGATACACATTGTCTAAACCATCGTCCTTTCTCACTCTTAAAGATAAGTTAGTATTTGACCCAGATAATAATGTCATTGTTAGGACATGGTCCTTATTATAAGTTAGATATTATAGTTTAGTCCTACTTGTAAGCACGTGTGACGCACGCTCAAAAGAGCAAACGACATGACCACAGTCAACTAAGTTGATTGACGGTCAAGTAACAAAAGTGGGACCAAAACCTAATATTTCAGCATTTCTGGATCAAAGTCTAATTACCATAGTAATAGTAGGACCAATTTCTAAAAATCCCAAAAAAATAAATGACCCCCACTCCCTCACGGTTTTGGAAAAAAAAAACAGTGACAAAAGACTTTTTGTCACTGTTTTTAACAGTGATATAAAACCTTTTTTCTTGTAGTGTTTATTTATATATATCTTGAAATGTGCATATTACCTTTGCAATGTAGGTAAGTGAGGAGGTTATAGTGGCTAGGAAGGAGATCAAGAGTGAAATAAGGACAGGTATGGAGACAAGAATGCAAGAGTTTTTTTAGTGTGCGAGAAAAGTAGGTAGTGTAGGTGAAGGTTCATTTGAGGGTGCTATGAAGAGACCAAGATCAAAGAGAACAAGGGGAATGAATTCAAGGTCTCCCATTGCTCATGTTGTTATCCAAGAACCTAGTACAAAGTTTGCTCAAAAGAAGGTTAAATCAGTTGAGAAAGAAGTTATGGATTCAACACCTGATAAGAAGAAGTCATCATCTTCTAAGAAAGTTTCAATTCATTGGATCTTTCTGCTGAGACTATGGGGAAAAGAAAAAGACCATTGGAAGATAGAACTCACATTGAAGTCGTCTAAGATGGCAAAATCGGTCCAGAGTTTAGAATGGTAAAGAGGAGGGGGAAATCAGTGACTAGGGAGCAAGTGAGAGTCTAGCCATCAAGATCAAGTAAAAAACTAGCGATACTGCTAGCAAAAGCCAAAAAATTCTCAACAGATGTGAAGTAACTAAGAAAACAAAAGGAATGGAGATTAAGAAGAAGGAAGCAAAGAAACCAAAAAGAATAAAAAATCTTATTCGTGCAGATGATGAGGAAGATGAAAATAAAAATGATGCAGAAGAAACTGAAGGTGAGAGATTTGCAGCTAATGTTACAAGAGAGATTAGTGAAGAGATGTGACTTGTTGGATGTAGTGGTGTGTTGGGTTTTGTTGTTCATCTTAAATCCTTTGTTTGGAGGAATAGTTGATGGTTGAAAAATCTCTTTCTAAACTTTCCAGTCTTTCTTTACTCTTGTTCTTGATGTTTTAATGGTGGAAACACTAGTTCTTTATCTAGAATGGGTTGAAGTTTTAAATAAAATATTGATAGAAAAACATGTATGGAAGTTATACTCATTTGAACTTGTCAAATGAGTATGACTGGTGTTTTGGGGTTGAATAAAAGATTAGAGAAGTAATGAAAACTTTGTATTGAAGACAAGATTGAAAACTTGTGTTGAAAATAATAAGAACTTGATTTAACAACTAAAACTTCATGAACATAAAAATGGAAAACAAGTAAATAACAAATTACACTATTAATTTAAAACATATTATCTACTCCTAATGACCAAAGATTAATTATAGGGTAAAAGTCTTTCTCCTCATACTTTGGTTTATATAGGACACCAATTACATATTTACCCTTTTTTTTTCTAGAAACAACCTTGAGGATAAGATTAAGCTTTGTTGGCTTTTGACTTTAGCCCATATAATTGAATTCTTGATTTGGCTTTAAGTCCTTGAGTCCATAGGTTTTAGCTTCGAGTCCTTGGGTCTTCAAATTTTAGTCTTGAGTCCTTGACAGTTGACTTTGACTTTTCGGCACTTTTGCTCTTAAATTGGAATCTTCCCAAGTAGCGTAAATAGCAATCCTTTTTGTGCTAAAATGCACATTTTAGGAATATACGTCTTAAATGGCTTGTATCCTGAAAAAGGTAGCAAAAGCTATAAGTTGTCTATTCATTAAGCATAAGAAGGGCATAATTGAAGTATTGTAAAGATAATAAAACACACATTTAGGGACTGATCAACTACCCCCAAACAGCATTTTGCTTGTCCTCAAGCAAAGATGAGAGAGAAAAAACTAAGATCACAAATGTGTGATTTATTATACTGGTCTCGTTTTGTGGAGTGTGATTGTAATGACCATATGCAACAAGGCCTTAAACCACTAGGAATCCCCTAGTGGATAAGCTTAAGCCTCGTGAGAGTTTTCCATAAAAGGAACTCACAAACTTCCTCTATCTAGCACAAAGAGTCTTGTCTCCTTTTTTATTCTCAGAAGTCTATACATCTCATTAGCGGGGGAATAAAGAAAAGCTCCTTTGAACTCAGAATAACATATACATAGTAATTTAATCATCTAAAGATAAACGTGCAAAACATGAGCGGTGAAATGCAAAAGCAGAGTCGTTTCTGAAACTTTTAGAGAGCGTCTTTAAGGTAGGTTCTCACAGGGGTGTGTTGCAATCACAACTAGCTTTCTGATATATTCACTCAAGTTTTATTTTCTCAAGTGCATAGGGCACTTATATTTCTCACATACACGAATGACGTCCAAAGAAACCGGGGTCGATTGATCACAATATCCACTTACTATCACACCATCTTATTCCTAATTGAGCTAGAGGTCTTTTATTAGGAATTACGGGGCAATGGTAGTGGTTTAGAAATAAATAGAAGGGAAAACAAATTTTGATAAGTTGAGAAATTGGGTCTTCAGGATATTTGTAACTAGAGAAGAACCTCATTTTGTTATTTTGCTTCCGAATTTGTGATTCATTCTTTATCCCTTTGGTTTTGTGACTCCATATGATTTTGATTTTTGGGAGTTCTAACTTTGCTTTTGTTTCTTTTGAATTCGACTCCTTTTGATTTTGAACTTTTGGGAGATTTCATTTTTTGAATCTTTTCTTTATTTTCTTTTCACAGCTTCTAACTATTTTGTTTTTGTACAAGGTCTTCTCTTATCTTTTTACTGTTCATCCAATTCTCAACTTGTCAGCTGGGTAAGCTTTTATTGTGTGTGTAGTAACAGTTCAGGGATTGATGGCAAAGAAATAAAAATGTTTTTAGAAATTGGTGAAAGCTCAAGGGGGGTAACTAGAGGAAAAAATATCTTTTTGGATTTTTAACATTTATTTGGCTATATCGATAAAAAAAAGGGCCTAAATTCTCTCTTAGGATATGACGTGGTGATCAAGCAAGTGGACGTGTTATCTTTCTATCCGGACATCCTTTGTGTCATCACTCAATAATCATTCAGACGAGGCTTTTGGTTAGATTCTTACAGGATATGGAACTTAACTGTTTTAACCTTGGTCTCGAAAACTTACTGCTATATACAATCAAATGCTGATGCATGCCATACATGAAAGATGTAGAAACTATTGTATGTATATTAGTCTAAGTTCGAAGAACGAATCCTTATTCTATTGCTATAATGAGACATCTAAACTATTTGTTTATCATAGAAAGAGGAAAACAAGACTTTTAGTACTAAACAGAAAAATATTTTTGGTATTTTTGAAATTATTTTAAGAAAGAAAGAAATATACTAATATACCTAATATAAAAATTGCTATATAATAAATGCATAGTTTTTACAAAATGTTACTATATCACCCCCAAATAGAAATATGCTTTGTCCTCAAAGTATGAAGACAATGAAAGAGATTACCATAGGAACATGAGCAAAAATGGCAGTAACTTATACTTTGTTCTCTGTGATGGAAATATACAACACCCAAACAAGTTTGGAGCATGGTTTGATAGATATAGAACAAAATGTACATGGGTTAACTAAAATGTAAAAACGTAATTATTCTAACATGAAAATTTTGGCTTTTTTGAATTTATTTGTAAAAACATGCATAGCGTAAAAAATAAGAAAATTTGGGCATGATGTATTTGTATGTCCTTCTACTCATATACCACAAATCCTTATATATCCCACAAAACACATGCATACATAACAGATAATACTAATAAAAACTAGAAGTGCAGAAAGTAAAGGCATGTACTAAAACTAAAACAAATTACATATAACTATGCGGACACTAGGGAGTTGCCTAGTCAAAATCCGCGCAAGGTAACTAACATGGTCAAGACGAACTCGAGCTACTCCTGTCTCTTCCCTCTCGTCGAGCTCTCTCAGGCGTAGGAGCCTGTGGAACAATCTCATATCGTAGCACTTGAAGCATCTAGAGAGTGCTAGCCTAAAAGTTGTGCTGCTCTTGTTGAATTATACTCAACTACTCATGCATGAATCGCAAAGCATCCATGGGACGCGTGAACTGAGACAGAGCTCATGGAGCAAAGTAATCTACTAGAGGTGGAGGTGGAGCGTCATCATTGTCGAGACCGTGCTTGATCTCTTCTACAACCTCTGGGGACCAGTCATGTTGAACGCAGTGAAGGTAGACATGAGTGAATGTGGCAGACTTTACTGTCACAAAGCTACTTAGAACTGCTGCTCCCCAACTAAGCATGAGTTTAGTTACAAGGGTAGGAAGGGGAGCAGTATTCCGTCTAGACTGAGAAAGTTGGTCCCACAAGAAAGAACTAATACAGAACCCGTTGTTCCAGGTCTGTAAGATCAAGAATGTGAAGGATTGACTAACCTATATACGAAGGTTTCGTCGTCCCCACTAGGTTGTGCGCAATCTAAGTTACCACTACCAGCTGGTTCTTCCTCAAAGAAGTTTGCCTTGCGCAGGTGGAACCACTAACATACTCGCCCTCTAACATAGTCGAATGCATCAAATCAAACACAGTGCCATAGAATTGTTGACTCTCGGGGACCTCGTGTCATTTTTCGATACCCAAAATTGACCCAACTGACTGCGTTGTCAACTTATGTGAGCCTCCCCCAAACGAAATGGTAACCAAACCTTCGTTATCTCGAGCTAAGTCGCTATAGAAAGCTCGAACAAGAGAAGGGGAGTAATGAGCAATGAGTTCTAGCTAGAGTGACCTCTAACCTCTTCTAAGGATCTATCCGATCCCTTGAAGAAAACATCAAAAACCCCCGAATCAAATAGATTTGAGAAATCTTTTTCGGGTACAATCATTCGATTGGCAGCCATGAGTGGATGTTTTTGTTAAATTGAAAGTGGATATGAGGTGGGGTGAAGGTTTGCTAAAAGCAGTAGGAAAAGTTTTGAATTTGGTGAAGAAGGAGGCGTGGCGCAGGTTGGTGAGGTGTGGGCGTGTGTCGGGTTGATTTTTGTGAGCTAGGGTTTTGTGTGAAAGAGACGGTGCATTGGGTGGTCATGTGGTTGGAATTTAAACCCAGGTACGACCGTCGGTTGTTAGGTTTTTAGGGTTTGAAAATTTTGGGCCAAGCCCATATGAAATTCGGAAATACCGAAAAGTTCATGTTCCTTCTCGTAACTCGTAAAATGTAAATCACCGCTTCGTTACCGGTCCGATTCGGACAAACGAACTGTCTAAACGATCAGCGCAAAAACTCATATCCAATGGTATATCACATGCTTTGATCCAAGGTTGTATGACACACAAGATGATAGATGAACGCCTTGAAGCGTGAAAATGACATAAGCTGTATACACAAATGAGCCCTAAAAAGAATAGAGTATGCCAACTTGAAAACAAAGTGCACGAATAGCGGAATGAATCATAGAGAGTGTTACGAGAGCAAAAGGAATGAATGGTGGAAAGAATATACAAACGTGAAATTAAACATTAATTAATTTTTTTGGATTATATTTTGAAAAATTGTAAAAATGTGGGTTGTTTTTAGTTAGATCCCTAAGACTCGAGTCAATCCCAACCAGATAGCTTGATTACTCTATGAAGTTGGGCTCTGTGTTTTGGTGTAAAACACATGTAGACTATAAATACGGAGTTGTCGCTTATCGGCTGAAGTTTAGGGCAGTTTGGTGTTTTACATCTCAAACACCAGTTCTCCTTGACTGCACGCCGTCTGCGGGCGTAGGAACTTTTCCTTACACCAGGTGTGATGGTGTGAATTCTCTTCCAGATATCAAGTTTAATATAAATCGGAAGAGACGCAAAAACTTCAGAATAAAAGGGTAAATGTCTCCATTGAGCATTGCTCGGTGGAGAAGAACTATTTTTAGACATTTTGAAAGGTTTGTAGAGGGGAGAGAAAAGAAGTTTTGAAATTTTTGTAGAGTTTTTAGAAAGGAGGGGGACAAAATTATGAAATTTTTATACAAAATGAGTCTTTTAACGTAATATTATCGAGATAATAATAGAGAGGTGAATGATAGAATTAAACAGATCATGGTTTCACTTTGGGTTACATCATTTGTTTAATTCTAGAATTTGATGCCTCGTCGAGTTTTTTTTTTCTTAAAAGGTATCTTTAGAAAAATAGAGGATTTTTTTCAAGAAGATAAAATCATACGTTTATCTAGTATCATTTTGGTTACTCTGGGACATAAGATTTTAAATTTTTATATCCTCAAGTTTTTGAAAACTATGTAGAGATATATACAGAGGACTCGTACAAAAACAGTGAGTAAAAACATACCATAACAGATTGTCTTAGACAACTTTCATGTCGGTTCAAGTGAACCCAATCCAGATAGACAGAGCTTTAGTTATACGAGTTGAGGGTTTTACTGTGCAAGACATGAAATATCCTGACCCACGCGAATAGCGCGGTGATATAGGCGACCCTTAATAAGCAAAACTGATCTCAAACCGTCCCTAGATTGCATTTTTCTAGGGGTTGTTCCGTGTAGAATCCATTGTCCGTTTTGGAACAAAAAACACATGACTAGTGTTTTATCGAGAATCTTCTATTATAAAAACTGGAAAAATCAAAAACTTTTTTAAAAACAACAAAGAAAACCTATTTTTAACAAAAATAGTGTAAAATAAAGAAAAAGAAAATTGTATACTTGCTCCATAGAGGTACACTACTCAAACTATGAGTAAAAGTACTAACAAGGAATATGCAAGGTATACGTGGACTCAAGGCTCCGGCACTTACAACCACACACTCAAAGTGGAGTGGTCCGGTTATCTTTTCTGATGTATTCCATAGAAACAGATGTAAGGGAATGAATGGATTGGAAATACATCACGGAACAGAGGATTTAATCCTCATTGATAGGTTCATCTAGAATGGTTTCTTCTACATCCATAGACCATAACTCATGATAGTGTTTAGGTGCTTGTTGCTTCCAAGGCTGAGTTTGCTTGCTTAGGATTAGGAACTGCTTGTCCTGGGAACACACCTTTCTGGGCTTCTCTTGAGTTAGGAGGTTTAGAGATTGTTGTATGGATACCAAGATTTGAGATTGTTGATGCATCAAGGATAGCATCATCTCGGATGTTTTATCTAATGGGACATTAGTAGGTTGGGCAATTGGATGCTAGGTCTCTTTGGTTGTTGATTGGTAGATTTTGGTAGTTCTGGTTAAAGTTGGATGGAACCATCACTTTATTCTGATTGTTATAGGTACCTTGTCATTGTCTGAACTGATTGAATGTATTTTGTGGTTTGACATGATTTGTGAACCCTGGAGGTGGTTGGGGTTGTGGATTCGTATTCCATTGAAAATTTGGGTGTTGCCTCCATGGTGCATTTTGTACATTGAAAGCACAAATTTTTTCTGGTTGAAGTGATGCTATGTTGTTGAGCAAAGGACAATGGGTAGATACATGATTTAGATCGGGACAGAAAATGCATGGTGCTATATCGATGTTCATGACTGGTTGGGGAGTATGGTCTTTTTGTTTGGTTGCAAGGGCATTTATCTTTCTTGTGAGGGTTTCGATTAGTGTTTTAATCTCTGGATCGGATTTTACCTCAAAGATACCATTGGCTTTAGAAGTACTAGGTTGGGATGTTTTGGAATTGTTTGTGTTGCCCTAATGAGTACTATTTTTTGCTTGGTCTTCAAGAAAGGTTAGAGCTTCTATAACAACTTTATCTAAAAAGTTTCCATTACTCATGATATCCAGTGTGACTTTGTGTTCTTGGAGAAGACCTTTGAAAAAACATTAGACAAGAGTGGTTTTTTCTAGTTTATGGTGAGGACATGAATGGAGCAGGTCAGAGAATCTATGCCATGCTTCGGAGAATGTCTCACTCGGACTCTATCTGAAGAACTGTATCTTGCTTACTATCTCCTCTATTTTCATTGGTGGAAAGTACTTCTTCCTGAAGGAGAACACTACCTTTTCCCATGTATCAAAATAATTGGGCTTCTTAGATAGATGCCATATGTGAATTTTACTAGCTAGAGTGAAGGGAAACACTCTTAATTTAACCTGAATATCAGAAACGCCCGGATGAATGAAAGTACTACATATCTCATGAATCTGGCGTAGGTGTTCGTATGATAACTCGTGTTCGAAACCATGAAAGACGGTTAAAAGATTGAACACGTTAGGTGGGATGCGAAAATCGCTAGTGAGCTGTGTGAGTCGTATACAAGATGGAGGGCCATCTTGTAACGATATGTAGAAACTAGAGAGAGGCTCTTCAGCTTGAACTACTTCATCCGCCATCTTAGCTGTTTGGGGATGAGAAATAAGAGTATGTCTAGATTGACGTACTCTCCTACGTGGGTAAATTTTAAACGTGCTAAGCTTTGTATTGCCTGAGCGTAGTCTCATACACGATTGCGAGACTATTTAGAATCTACTTATATGCGCACACATATGTATTGGATGCTCAAACATCGAAATTCGTTTGTAGCTTTGAAGATTTTTGAAAAGTTTGCATGTAATGTCTATAGATTAGAAACTATGGCTTTGAATTTAACAGTGGGCACGAAATTGGGTTTTGGGAACTACACGCGTCAAGGGAGAAGATTCCTACTTCACCAGATGGTGTGCCACCAAGAATCTCACCCACGGTATATCTGAGGGAGGGGAGTGAGGAAGGTGGCTGGTCCATTGGAATCTGGTAGTTCACTACTCTCTTTGTTCATGCTAGATGTTTGTCTTGATCGACATGACTAGATTGGCTCTGCTTGATTGATTTAATCTTTTTAGTTTGGTCTATATAACAAATAGTTCACGCAACGTCCGTTCTAAAGTGGGGCTTAATCCCACTTTTTGTTCTTTAGGGCTTGGGTTTAGCCTTAACGTTAATGTAAAGACGACACTGAAATGTAAATTATATAATTATCCAAGCATGCTTAGTAACACACAAGTATCCTCTTACACTTTGTAGCGAGGAGGTTTAGAAATTACCGCCCAAGGTGTGCGTTCACGACCCTTGGGGTGAAGGCGATGTGGTGGGATTGACGAAGTGTTTGGTGTCTTGCGTGTCAACCTACCATTCAAGCGTTTCCTTACGGTTACAAATGTAATCTATCTAAAACCCACAAGTCGGGTTGAAATGTGGCAAAGCCAATAAGATACAATTGGTTGCTTACATGGGTCTAAAACAAAGTTGCCTTCGTGGGCTTAAAACTATGAAAGCGGTAAACACTAAAATTAACTACGTTTAGCTAATTAACTATTCACTAATGATCAATTAACCAAAATATGTAAAAGCTTGGAAAGTGTTTGTCAAAGATTGGAACTTCAACCCCCAAGTTGGGTTGAGATGGGCGAGCGTGATATTACACTACTTGCCTCGCACATCCAACCGGTCCAAGTTTGTTGAATCCCCAACTCCTGGTAAATAAACTTAAGCCGGAAGACTAAAATTTCAAACTTAAACGATTTTGTATTTATCCTAATTATATTTTTTTTGTATTTTGACCTAACTATTTGATATTATCTTAATTTAATCATGCACGAACAACAATAAATAGAAAATAAAACCTAAACATGCTACTAAACGAATTTTAATGTTTAACTTTACTGATGGATTACTAATTCATTTTAATTAATAATTTTTAAAAAAATTAAATTCCTTTTTTAATTTTATTTTTGGTTTTAAAATCTCAAAACTTTGCAAATCTATCTACGTTTTATCTACTTACAGTTGAATTAAAAAGACTAGGGGGAATTAAAAGTAACTTACATATGAAGATTCTAAGCTAACAGAATATTTGTTGGAAAAAAAACAAGGTGCGGTGCGGGTTAACAAGGTGTAGGCGGGGGCGCTGCATAATGCGTCTAACAAAAGTGCGTCGCGGACGCTGGACGCTGGGCGTGGGCGCTTTGATAGGTGCGGACGCGGCAAGAATGCGGGTGCGGGGTAGTAGGCGCGGGACTTGTTGAATTGCTCCGTTTTCACTTGTTTTTCTCTTGCAGTCTTCGGTGAACCGTCTCGTGCTATTCTCGGGCACCGTTTGCTCAGAAGTTTATTGGAAATACATGAAAAAGAACCTCAGTAACGAAATAAAATAAAATAAAACTTGAAAGATTTGAAAATAAGATTGAGAAGAAGAGTTCAAAGAGTGATTTTTTTTTCTCCATATTCCTATTTCCATTTGGATCCATGGCAGCGGTGCCATTTGACTTGTTGGATGTAGTGGTGTGTTGGGTTTTGTTGTTCATCTTAAATCCTTTATTTGGAGGAATGGTTTGATGGTTGAAAAATCTCTTTCTAAACTTTCTAGTCTTTCTTTACTCTTGTTCTTGATGTTTTAATGGTGGAAACACTAGTTCTTTATCTAGAATGGGTTGAAGTTTTAAATAAACTATTGATAGAAAAACATGTATGGAAATGGTTTTGATGGATATCTTGCTCACAAAGTTATACTCATTTCAAATGAGTATGACTAGTGTTTTGGGGTTGAATAAAAGATTAGAGAGTAATGAAAACTTTGTATTGAAGACAAGATTGAAAACTTGTGTTGAAAATAATTAGAACTTGATTTAACAACTAAAACTTCAAGAGCATAAAAATGGAAAACAAGTAAATAAGAAATTACACTATTAATTTAAAACATATTATCTACTCCTAATGACCAAAGATTACTTATAGGGTAAAAGTCTTTCTCCTCATACTTTGGTTTATATAGAACACCAATTACATATTTGCCCTTTCTTCTAGAAACAACCTTGAGGATGAGATTAAGCTTTGTGGGCTTTTGACTTTAACCGATATTATTGAATTCTTGATTTGGCTTTAAGTCATTGAGTCCATAGGTTTTAGCTTTGAGTCCTTGTGTCTTCAGCTTTTAGTCCTGAGTCCTTGAGAGTTGACTTTGACTTTTCGGCATTTTTGCTCCTAAACTGGAATCTTCCCAAGTAGCATAAATAGCAATCCTTTTTGTGGTAAAATGCACGTTTTAGGAATATACGTCTTAAATGGTTTGTATCCTGCAAAAGGTAGTGAAAGCTAAAAGTTGTCTTTTCATTAAGCATAAGAGGGGCATAATTGAAGCATTGTAAAGGTATTAAAATGCACATTTGGGGATTGATCAAGATGCCCATGACTAGAGGGGATTTTGATGTTCATAGTTAGTAAGACAATGTTGATAGTCAGCAAGATCTACATAAGGAGATTTTGAAAGAACATATTGATGATCAAGTGTTCAAAGAACATGTTGTTGAGGAAGCTCTGAAAGATGCTGCTGTTAATGAGGGTTTGAAAGAGGAAGTGGTTCAGGAGCCTTCCAATGAGCATTTCAATGATGATTAAGATGTGCTTTAGGAGAAGAATAATGAGCAGATTGCTTCATATGATATTACACCATTACCTAAATAACAGTTGGTGATATTTGTTACTGCTTTGCAACAAACAATGCCGAATGTTACCTCAGATGTTGTTAATCCTTCGGCTACAGCCATAAATGTTCATTCAGATAATGCTGATCTTGATGTTGAGGCAGTCCTTAACACTGAAATGGATAAGGTCCATTTATTTGCTTTGCTTTCTGCCAGTGGTGACATATCTGTGTTGCCAACTTTGTCACCCACAGATAAGATGAAAAATATGCTTTTACTCCTACTTATGCTAAAAAGACAAGGAATAAGTAAACTATAATTTCTATATTTTTATATCGAAGTTCTACTATCAATTTATCATGTAATAAAACTAGAGTAAAAATTCCTTCCACTCCTAATTGCTTAGATATTAACTAATTCCATTAATGATGAACAATTAAACAACATGAGAGTAATGATTCTAAATATAACTAGGGTTTTTTAGACTTTGGTCCTACGCATAGTTGGTTTATTAGACTTTAGTCCAGAAAAGCTTGACCACATTGACTGTTAGTCAACTGAGTTGACTAACGGTGAACAAACATAACTAGGACTAAAGTCTAATTTTCAAGCTTTTCTGGACAAAAGTCTAATAAACCAACTATGCGTAGGACCAAAGTTTAAAAAGCCCATATAACTAATATGGTGAAAACTAATGTTGAATATATTCTAAATTAAACCATGGCAATTAAATCTTAACTTGTGAATATGAAGAAGGAATTAGCTAGGGAGATTTGAAATTCACCTTGATTAATCCCTAACATGCTAGTATAGAGTTTGTTGCAACCCTACTCTTTATGTTTTCACACAAAGTTCAACATAAGGGTTATGTCTTTATTATCCCTAATTATTCATGGTATCTCTAGCCAACTAATAATTAGCATGAGAGGAAGTTGAAACCTATTTGCATGGTGAATGAACTACCCTTTAGTCTAGGTTTATTTTACTTATTGCTAAATAGAAAACCCTAAACTTGAAGCTCTTTAATACAACTAATATATACTAAAACATCAAGTCTTCATCAAAGCTTCAATCAAACCCCTCTAATGAAGGTTTAGCTATGGTTCATTAGACTATCATGGAATGAATAATGAGAAGAAGAAGACATAATTAAAGGAATACTTGTATTAAAAATAACTTGAATTTTTTTAATGGTGGCTTGGCTAACAAACATAAACCCTAAAAACTATATTGAACTAAAGAGAAGAGGTAGGAGAGAGAGCTAGAGTTTTACCTTAGTCCTCTTTATATAGGAGAAGGCTAGGTTTACAATTCCGTGTATGGGATTTGGAGTTATGTTTTGGGCCACTAAATCAAACCCAAAACCTAATTACTTAAGTCTAAAAAGGGTTTCTCTATTAGAAATTAATGAAACACCCTTTTTGTCTTCTTTTTTCTATGCTGATTATGTTGAGGCTTGAACCATTAGAAAGCTCTTTCTGAGCTAGTCGTTTTGACATATAATAGGCCCAATTCAAAGGTCTGAGTCAAAAGATACGGCCTGCGGAAGTTCTATTGACTTTTCTGTTCTATTTCTGCCTGTGTTAACTTTGATTTTTCAGCTTTGACTGGGATTTAAAAATGCTTTTTCTCCTTGAAACTTGGGCTTTAACCATAGAACTTCTTTAGCAACCAATTTTGCTTATTTCTTTTGCAAAAGTGACATATTTCTTCACATAGTTGACTCAAAGACCTAAAATACACAAAAGTACGTAAGCAGTACTAACTCTTATTTATTATAAACACAATTGGTCTAAATATAATATTATTAAAGGGTTAAAACCACAGTTTTGGGCTTTTATCAAACCACCCCTAAACAGGATTTTGCTTGTCCTCAAGCAAAGAAGAGAAATTAAAATTAGTGACCAAAAGTGGAGTTCTAACTAATTTCGTTTCGCCAAGTGCGATTGCATTGACCATATGCAATAAGGCATTAAACCACTAGGAATTCCCTAGTGGACAAGTTATAGCCTCGTGAGAGTTTTATAGAGAAAATACTCACAAATTTATTTATACTACAACGACTAAAAAATAAAATTAATGTTTCTTTATTTATTCTCAGATATCTATACATCTCACTACAACAATGAATAAAGAATAAGCAATTCGAACCATAAGCTAATACGTGCACATAATATTCAAATCATCTATGGATAAACATATATATATAATGAACTATGCTATGAAATGTAATAACATATCCGTTTTTAAAACTTTGGAATAACGTCCTTAAGTAGGTCCTCAAGTTTTGCTCACTCCAGTGTGTAGTGGGCATACTTTTCTGCACAATCTCAATGATGTACAAGAGAGCTGAGGTCGATCAAACACATCTGCCACTTACTATCACACCAACCTATTCCTAATTGAGCTATAGGTTTTTATTAGGTGTTGCGGGGATTAGATAATGGTTTCAGAAGGAAGGAAATAGATATTCAAATGGACAAGTCTGAGATAATAAGATCTTCAAAATATATAACTAGAGAAAACCTTGTTCTTACTTTGTTTCTACACTTTGTTCCATCCTTAGCCATTTTTTTTTTTTGGCTTTTGACTCCTTTGATTCTGTTTTTGGAGTTCTAACTTTTTATTATATATATATATATATTTATTTATTTATTTTTTCTTTGGATGAAAACTTTCTTTTATTTTCTTATTTGAAGCAACTAACAAATTCTTGGTTTTCCACAGGTCTTTCTCTTTTCTTTTCTCCATTTCATCATACTTCTCAGACTCATTCAAAAATGGGTAGGCTGATTTTTATTTTTACTTTGTTTTTATAAAAGGGTAAAGGATTTGTGGTTTATGAAAAGGCTAAAGAAAGGCTCAGAGGGGCGACTAGCGGAAAATAATTTCATATAGGTCTGAATTTCTGGTTATATCGATCCAAAAAGGGCCTAAATTCTCGCTTAGGATATAGTATAGTGATCAAGCTAGTGGACGTGTGATTTCTCTATTCGGAATTTACTTCTCCCTTGTGTCATTACTCAGATATTTCATTCATATAAGGCTTTTAGGCTATATTCTCACAGGATTTGTAGAATAAGTATTCTAGCCTATATTTCAGAAACTTACTGCCAATACAAACATAGATGCTCATGCAATATATTTATGGAAAGATGCAATGACTATTACCTACATATTAACCTAACTTTCTATAAACTATTCTAATTTAAAAGCTAAAGTGAAACTTCTAGACTACTATCATCACAGAAAAAGAAACAATACCAATATTCCTAAGTGCATGGCATAAATACTTATTTATTTATTAATTTATTTATTTTTTTAATTTTTTTACTAGAAAGCAAAGTGTATATTATAGAATTACGAGTGTTTCAATGCCAACCCCAAACAAAAACATGCTTTGTCCTCCAAGTATAGAATGAAGAAGGATAGAAAATACCATGGAAACGCGTGAAAATTTTAGAGCACCTGCAAAACAAATTTAGAACATACTAATATAGGTAAAGAAAAACATACGCAACTCCTATATAAGTTCCACCCGTTATGGGAATAACAAGAATTAAATTGCTTGGGACATAAGCAGACACTAACAAGAAATAAAACTTACCTTATATCCAGCACTAAGTGTTTTCCTCCCCTCCTATAAAGAAGTGAGGTTCCTTTGCATCCTGCCAAGCCATGATAATCTACCAAGCCTCATGCCATTTATCATCTACCTTTTCTAACCTGATAAGTGCTACTTGGTCTGATGGGGTGTAAAGGGCAACCTTATAAGGTTGTAGACGATGCCCCGACCAATTTATAACATGTAAAGAGCGTATAATGCAATTGGTGGGTCGTTGCATAATGTCAACCCCAACCCAATCTGTGAAACGGGTATAGAACTCAAGAAAGAAACATAGCATTATGCGGCAAACCATGACAGGCATAAGAAGGCACTTAAGCTTCAAACTATTGGCTCGTGCTAAACTAGACACTAATTTCTGGGGAAGGTCATACAACATACGTCCCTCAGCTAGAGCAAGAAAGACGTCACAAGTGGCATTATTCATAGAAGAAAAACGCCATTCCACTAAAATATTAATCATAATAAAGAACATAATAGTGCCTAAGTTAAGGGACAACCTACCAAGGGCTACATTATGTTGCCCTTGGTCCTCTACATGAAAAATCCCTACCCAATAGGTCTCATGGAAATACTCATAATTGTAGATGTACATATTATTAGACATATAGCCCCATGAGTCTTGGGCAGCAGGCATAGGAAGTCCAATAGCATAGGCTAACAAAAACTTCCTTAAATCCATTGTTTCATTATTAATTGTGACAGAGAACACTTGTTCCCCATCCAGTCGATAAAAAAACCTACAATTATTATAGAAATAAGCAGTAAGTGCAGGAGAATAAGATTTAAAGGATTGCTCCAGTATGATTCATGGAGATTTCATAGCAAATAAACACACTACTAAACTCCTGGAATTTACTGCAGAAAACCCCAAAAAAGAGAATTGGATGTATGTTGAAGTATGGGCGCGGGCGCGCTTTGTGTTAGTGCAATATAAGGGTGAGTGCGCTTTGAGCAAAACTTGTGAGATGAATTTGAATGGTGCAGAGTGAACTACATGGCGTGCCATGTATTTATATAACACAAATTTCTTAAACAAAGGTCCCAAATTGTTAAGGGAAGTGATGAAATAAGAAAAAGAATTCGAAAATCTAAATAGAAACAGACGAGAAGCAGACTCTATAATCAAACCTATAGATTTTTGAGCTAGAATCAAAATAGCAATCATAAAGTTTTGAACCCTTGAGGTTGCACAAAATAAGAGTAGCTAATTCTAGCTACACCCAATTAGCATGATGCTAATATAAACTATATTCTTTAAGCATAGCAATAATAATTCTAAAAACACCTGGAGATGGTAAAATACAGTGCTAAGCAAATTATGCCACCCCCAAACAGGTCGGAATGGTGGGATTCATGAAAAATAGATAGCATGTGTAGACAAAAATTAACTAACTTGCAATTGAAATAACAAACAAACTTACATAATCCTATATTAACTACTTACTTAAACTAACAATTGGAAATACTTAAACTTCATAACAGGGAAATTGTTCTTAAATACAATACTAAGGAACTAGCCACGAGAGGAGGAAAGGCCAGAGCTATCTGTCCTATGTCGACGCCGCTCACTCCTTCCGGAGTCAACAGAGGATGATCCACCCTGAGGTGGTAGACGTCGTAGAACTTGTTCTTAAAAGTTTTGTTGCTATTCCCATAAAATATCCATTGCTTCCCAACACTCACTCTGAGAGATAGCTTCCATGTCAGCATGGAGATCCTGGTGACTATCACTGAGCAATTGAATATTTTGTTGAAGACCAGCTTGGTTACGGATAATGGTAGTTTGCGTAGTCTGGATGGTCTCACAGAGTTCCTTAAGAGAACTTTAGCTTGTTCGAATCGTCCCATACTGGGTATGCAGAGATCGCAGGCCATGATGAAGTAATGAAAAATGGGCTACATCCGTAGTAGCCCTTTCCAAGGCTTCTGCATCAAAACAAGCTGCATATTCATCCTCCTCTTCTGATTCTATCTCAATAGCCAAAACTTCTGGCACATTCCACTCCTTCTGAATACACTCTCAATAAATACGTGCATTCTCATGCAACTTCAACTTAATTTTACTAGATTCCAGAACACATCCCCAATATAACATAATCTTTGTGATCAACGTAGGAAAGGGTGCGGTAAATTGACAAACTACTATAATCTCATTTAATAAATATTCAAGTATGCAAAACTCATACCTTCGGTTATGAAGGGTCCAGAGAATGTGAAGACAACTCAAATTTATGTCACTGGCTTTCGTGGTGGCAATAACATTCCTTCCAACATACTGAGCCACCGCAAGTTGGTTTCTTCTCAGAGACGACTGACGAACACAATGTGACCCAGAATTGTAATGTCCTTCCAACACCTTCTCCGTCATCAAAGTACCGATACCCCGAAGCTGAGATTCCTACATGGTGACTACAATGTCTCTTTCCTTAATGCCAGTAATCTAAGCTAACACTGCTGTAGTCAACTCCCTACGATTACCATTCACATCTAGTTCCATCTTACGATTACTAACCACCCTCTTCTTGTAAAAAGAGAGCACCAAATCACGGTGATAAAATCCTCAGTAGAATACCACAACCCTTCCCACTTCCTAATATGCATTTTGGTATAAAAAAAAGGTGCAAACTGTGCACTGGAAAAAACTTGTTCTCGAAATTTTTTTGGGGTTTTAGGAGCCATGGAGATCTGGAATCGGAAATTGTGGTGATGGTTAAGGTGTGGGAGAGTGAAGAATAACTTGGTTGAAATTGGAAGGGTCAGTGTGTGGAGGTAAGGGCGCATGCACGCTTAATATGGCATGATCCAAAGGGCGTGCACGGTCAATTTTTTCTAGGTTCAGGCGATGTTCTTGAGTGGAGGCGAGGAAGAAGAAAGGGAAAAATGCATGGTGTCTTAAAAATAGGGAATCACGTGCGTGGCACGTGACCTCGTAGGGTTTTAATTTTCGGGCCTAAGCCCAAAACAAATCCGTAATATCCATCTTGTCCTATGCCTCGTATAACTTAAAACTAAAATTCTCGATTTGTTAACGGTCTGATTTTGGCGAATGAGCTATGCAAAATGATCAACAGAGAAAATACAATCTAATGATCTATAAAAAAAAACTCAAATCTAACTGTGGTTGACACATAAGGAAAAGGAAAACGCCTCAAAATGCGTGAATGGCATAATTATGTGATCGAAAGAAATCTAAATTCATAGATTGTGTCAACACAAATCAAAGTACGACTAAACGGCAGAAGGAACAAGAATAGGAAGTTGAGTGATAAAAAATGGAAAGACCAAACACCCCACCCCCAAACAAATTTTTGAAAACAGGGTTTAGAAAATTTGTTTTAAAACATAGGTCTTTTAAAGTCAGATTCCCGAGACTTACTAGACTAATGTTTATCGGATTTTAATATTTTTTACTTTTTATGAATAAGGTTTAATATAATAGAAACAATAAAGCAACAAGGATGTAAATCACACCATAGAGAAACACGACTCAAAAACGAGAAAACATGTAAGAGTGGAAAGCGTGAATTACGTTAACCGTGGACTTAGGATCCGGTACTTATAGCCACACACTCTAAAGGGAGGGCCGGTTACCTTAATGGTGCACAACCAATATATATGAAAATGAAAGGAAGTACACCAAACATCAAAGGTCAGTCCTCATAGACAGGGTCCTGTAAAAGGATATTCTCCTCAGATAGAGACCTTAACTCTTGAAAAAGTTTTAAACGTTGGCCATTGACTTGAAAAGTACTGTTGTCCTTGGGATTGACCAAGGTGATTGCCCCGTGAGGGGTGATTTCAGTAACTAGGAAAGGACCAGATTAACGGGTTTTTAATTTTCCCGGGAAAATATGCAAACGTGAGTTGTAAAGCAAAATCTTTTGACCAACTACAAACTCTTTACGTAAAATCTGTTTATCATGAACACATTTCATGTTAGCTTTATAATCCTTCGCGAGATCATACGAATCACTACGAAGTTCTTCTAGCTCATTTAACTGCAATTTGTGCTTGATACCAGCCTTATCAATATTGAAGTTCAAGATTTTTATAGCCCACATAGCACAGTGCTCCAATTCAACAGGCAAGTGGTTAGGTTTTCCAAACACAAGTCTAAAGGGAGACATTCCTATAGGAGTTTTAAAAGTTGTCCGATATGCCCATAAGGCATCTGTTAGACTATTAGACCAATTTTTCCAGTCAGGATTGACTATCATTTCTAAAATCTTTTTAATTTCCCTATTAGAGACTTCTACTTGGCTACTAGTTTGCGGATGATAAGGAGTTGCCACCTTATAGGTAACTCCGTATTTCTTAACTAAAGAAGCAACAACTCTATTATAAAAATGCGTACCGCCATCACTGATGATGGCTTTAGAGATGCCAAAACAAGAGAAAATGTATTCCTTAACGAAAAACATAGCTGTCGTATGGTCATTGCTACAACAAGCCATAACCTCTATCCATTTGGAAACGTAGTTCACGACAACAAGAATATAAATAAAACCATGGAAAATAGAAAAAGGGCCCATGAAATCAATGCCCCATACATTAAAAATTTCCATTACCATAATGGGATTTAAAGGCATCATATTAAGTTTAGTGATACGCCCAAGTTGTTGGCAACAAACACACGTCCAGCAGTGTACTTAGGCATCTTTAAAAAGGGTAGGCCAATAAAAACCACATTGAAGAACTTTAGCTGCCGTTTTCATACCACTAAAATGGCCACCACACGCTTTGTCATGGCAGAAGGATAAAACCTCATTATATGCCCTATGGGGAATGCAATGATGAATAATCTGATCTGCACAATACTTAAAAAGGTATCGTTCATCCCAGTAGTATAACTTAACTCTGGCCAAAATTTTTACGTTCACTTTTTGACCAAATATTAGGAATAATATCATATGCTAAAAAATTCACAATGTTGGAATACCAAGGTGCAGAAAAAATAGAATAAAGGTGCTTATCAGGAAATAAATCAAGTATGGACTCAGAGTCACTATCACTGTCATTAGTTAGTCTAGATAAGTGATCGACAACTACATTTTCGACCCCTCGTTTATCCTTAATTTCTAAGGTAAACTCTTGTAGGAGAAGGATCCATCGGATCAATCTCTGTTTAGCATCCTTCTTTGCGAGAAGGTACCTAAGAGCTGCATGGTCAGTATACATGATCTGTCTGTAAAATAGCGGTCGGGTTTGTCATTTTGTTCGCATTTCAATAAAATTGTAAAATGTTATTTATAAACAAAACTAATCTAATCACGTGATGTTTGTGAAAATGGATTTAGGTAAAAAAACGATGGAAATAAAATAAAATAGACCTTGATTTTGAAGATAGAAAATCCGTTTGAGCGAATCATATCTCCGTTAAAAGAGTTAGTATTGATTTTTGATCCATAATAACGACTCTTCATCTCTGAACGAGAGTTATTAGTGCATGGAATTGATTCAGAACCCCATCTCTAGGTGAACTTACTCGGTTCTTAATCGTTATAATTATCGAAACACCCTCTCTAACGGATATAATCCTCACTCGGGCAGAGTTTATGCTCCGAAATCATAGAAACTAAAGTGTTATTCTAATTACCAGAAAATAAAACTGAATTAAAAACATTTTAATTAAAAATTAGAAATTAAATTTTTCATTACACTAGGAAAGCAGTAAACTACTCTACTCCTACTGATGGAATGCTAACCATTCCATGAGAAAAACTAAAACTAGAGCCTTCTATTTATAGTTGAATGGACGGTCGTGATCGAATCTCAGAAATCTGATCCAACGACTGAGATTTGATCACTATTCAACTTTTTTACTTTAAGGAATAGTAATCACTATTTGACACTATTCAACACTATTTGACACTATTTAGAACTATTCATCTTTTGACTTTACAAAAAGTTAAATAATAAAAAATCTAAAATATCTACGTCGTCTTTGATGAATAGTGACATGCTTGGCTTTATCTCTGATTTCAAACCATACGTCTATTTTGTAGAAGTAATATACCGTTGCATAGAGTTTTCTACGCTGATAATTTTGACAGGTCAAATGCTTTAATCAGAGTTAGGAGACAGAAGATGTCAGTTTGACCAAGTCTTGATCTGAGCATGACTCCTTTGGCGGGTTCAGGGGCTTAGGTTTGTTCTTTTGACTTGTTTCATGGCTCTTTCCATAGTAGGGCCCATTCTTGTGGTGGGACCCATAACTTTTACTAGTGAGACCTGAAAGTCGACTTTTTGGCACTATTGACCAATTCTGGCCAGTTGAGTCCGCGAGCTTTATTTTTGCATCTGTGAGCTTTAAACGGTTGAGACGGAAGATTTCAAGACCAAGCTTTATTCAGCCGTATTATGTGCTAAAACGCAGATTTTGTGTGTATTTTATCGTTGACTGTTAAAATCTGTGAAAACATGAAAATACAATTAATTTACATTTATTAAACACATAATTGTCCTAAATGTAATGTCTCTACGAGGTTTAAAATACAGTTTTGGATACTTATCAACCACCCCGAAACAACACTTTGCTTGTCCTCAAGCAAAGAAGAGACACTAAAACATATAAGTGGCCAAAAATGTGTAGTCCTAAGCTAATTCTCGTTTCGCAGAGTGCGATTGCATTGACCGTATATAGCAAGGCCTTAAACCACTAGGAATTCCCTAGTGGACGAGTTTTAGCCACGTGAGAGTTTTTTAGAGAAGATACCCACAAACTTCACCTATGCTACAACGACTCAGTAACAAAGGCTTGTTCCCTAAATTAGATATCAGATATCTATACATCTCACTAGGGGGAACGAGAATTAATTCCTTTAAAACCTACGTTAATAAATGTACAATAATCAAAACATCTACATATGAATATGTATGTTTTGAACTTTACAATGAAATGTACAAACATGGCCGTTTTTGGAACCCTTTGGAGAGCGTCCCTAAGTAAGTTCTCACAGGTATGCGTCGAAACACAAATTCTCTCATAATTTTTACCACTCAGGTTTTGCTTACTCCAGTGTGCAGTGGGAACACGTTTCCTCACATTCTTAATGACGTCCAAGGAAGACGAGGTCAATTAATCACGTATTCCACTTACTATCACACTAACCTATTCTAATTGAGTTAGAGGACTTTTATTAGGTATTACGGGGCTTAGGAAATGGTTTAGAAGGAATGGAAGGGATAACAAAATAATGAGTTAGAGAAAACAGGGTCTTCAAATAATTACTGGAGAAAACCTAGTGTTCTTCTATTTCAAAACTGTTCCATACTTCGCCCTTTTTGACTTTTCTACTCCATTTGATTTTATTTTTGGAGTTTATAACTTTTTTTTTTTATTATTATTATTATTTTTTTCATGGAATTGACTTTTTCTTGGTTTTGACATAGCTAACTTGATTCATCAATCGGCGCCAACTGATTGAACGAATTTTCGTATTTGTATAGGTCTTTCTCTTCTCTTTTATGCTCTTCATCATATTTCTCAAACTCATCAGATATGGATATGGGTAAGGAAATAATAGTTGAAAAATGAAATGGCTAATATAAAGGCTCAACGGGGAAATTAAAACTAGGGGAAATATATATTTTTGGGTTTGTATATTTTTTATTTGGCTATATCGGTCCAAAGAATGCCTAAATTCTCTCCTAGGATATGGTATAGTGATCAAGTAAGTGGACGTGTGATTTCTTTCTACTCAGAATTGCTTCATCCTTGGGTCATTACTTATATACACTTATGTTGAGGCTTTTTGGCTAGATTCTCACTAGATTTGGAAATTAAATATTCTAACCATGGGTCCCAGAAACTTATTGATATGTACAGTCATTGACACTCATTGCATGAATATTCATAAAAAGATGTAAAAACTATTGTGTACGTATTAACATAAGTTTCTAAGAACCAATCCTAATTCTAATGCTAATGTGAGATTTCTAGACAATTTTCATCATATAAAAGGAAACAATACCTTTATTACTAAATATGACTAACTAATTTTTTTATTTTTGAATTTTTTTTATAAAGAAAAATAAATAACCTAATAGTGCCTAATTTTTGCAAAATGTTTCTCTCCCACCCCCAAACAGATGGATGCTTTATCCTCAAAGTATCAAGAGAGATAAGGAAATAAATTACCTGAGAAACATGAGCAAAAATTCGGCTGAAAAAATTACAACATTCAACAAAAAAATTGAAAATAGGAAACCAATTAAAGAAAACAACCAAAATACACACATATATAGACATAATAATTTAGGTCGTTTATAGTCAGATTCCTAAGACTTTTATCAAGCATAAGGGTTTGTAAAAACCCTTGGCATTCGCACCCAGATGGTGGAATGATTTAGCAAATACAGATTATTCACTAATATGTTGAACAAATAAGCTCGTGTCATTGATAAACATTACCCTACCACCCATCAGGAACTTAATTGGAATACACGAGTTAGGACGAAGGAACCGACGCTTACTACTATCTCTCCAAATAGAAGGGCGCGATTACCTTATTGTGGCATTACTTGAATGCAAGGAAAAATGAGTCGTTTAAAGTAAGATACTCAAGACTATATATTGGGTCTATTTAAGTCAGATTCCCCAGACTAGGTTTTTGGAGTCTTTTTATGTCAGATTCCCCTAGACTATGCACATTCCCAAATAGGATGAAACTGGGGTGTCATGTTTCTCGATCAACTATAAGGGAATAGTTGAAAGATTTGGGGTTTAGCGAGTACCCCAAAAAAAATGGTATTTTTACACACCCGTGTTGAGATAGAAAATGAAAATGCATCAAAAGTTGTCCTTCATGAAGCTTAGATATGTAAAATAGGACAACTAGCATTTTAAAGATGTTCAGTTGAAATATTGTTTTCAACTATGGGAATGATTGAATTGTCTCTTGTATTCAGGTTAGAGGTTCGTTACTCTTAGGTTGGTATACATTTTGATTGACCATGATGGTAGAATTTTTTTGCATGTAGTAGATTCCCTAAAAGTATGTTTCAGGTACCCGATATAAAAGCATGTGTTTAAAGTTGATCATGCTTGCAAAATTATTAAACATTCATAAAATTTGAATTCTAACCATGCTTGCTAATCATACTTTCTGAACATGCATTAACGTTACATCACGATTCTAAACATGCTATCATATCATTTCCAAAAGGCGAAGATTGATTTTTGTTCAAGTAGCCTAATCATGCTTGGAAATTGCATATAACCCTTTGACAGGAGATTCAAGGGAGAGATAAAAGAAAACATACCTTCCTAAGTTGTGCTTACACGCACTTGGGGTCGAAGATGACTTGAGTGGTCATTGACCTGTGGACAGGTTGGGGTCAATGCCACTCACCTGATTTAGAAATTTATTTACAAACATATAGAAGCCCACAAACTAGGCCGAAAATGGTGGCACAAGGCCAATAAGTTACAGAGTTTGCCTTCGAGGGCTTTATTACAACAATAAAATAAACAAAGAAAATTACTTATATGAGTTAAAAAATAACCTTTTATTATTATTATTATTATTATTATTATTATTTTTATTATATATAAAATTTTAAATAAAATGTGTGGTGCTTGGACGATGAAAATCGGGGTCCACAATTTGTGTGCTTTCGGCACAATCAAGCGTGGGGGAGGCATTAGGATCAGGCGAAAAGGCATTAAGCCCGAAGTCTGTTTTTCATTGGTCCATTAGGCATTTGTTTAATGTCCTCAAGGATTAAATCCTAAGCACACACAAATTTTGTATTTATTTATTTATTATTATTATTTATTATTTTATTTTATTACATTTATTTACAATAATCCATAGGCGGGCGCTTATAATTTGGTCATGAAACACCGGTGCACTCTCTTTATATTTTCACATCATTGGCTATTAGGCCGCTCCCATGGTAGTTATGGCAGTTGCAGGCATATACTAGCACTAGTACACTCACCACTCACCGCATTTTAGTATCAAGACATTCAAGTAGGAAGCACAGTAGTAGCATCCACATGTCTCGTGCACACGGCAGCACCACCCAATTTAAAGTCAACAACCACCCCATCCACTTCATTATTTAACTACCACCAACAACATCCCCAACCATACGAACACCTCAAAGTTAACATGTTTTATCACTTATAATCAATACACGAAGAACACATGATAAGCACATAAATGCTACACATGTATGCCCATATTTATGTTATATTGTCTAGTTAATTAATATAAGTTCCTTTGATTAGTCTATTTCTTTGGTTTTATAGAAATCAACGCAAATACGAAGATACGGGCTGAGATTGACGACTTTACGGAGTTGTGAGATTCTCACATCTTAATTACATAGAGAATACATAAAACAAGATATGTAAGAACATGTGTATGACATTATAAATCTACTATAAAAAGTTGAGGTACTGTTGTCAAGAGGTCAGAGTGCGCCCGCGCCTTAAGAAGCCTAAGTAAGAGCGCGACCCGTGCCCCCTTCTAAAATCGCAAAATTACAGTGTTTTTCCAGACCCTTCGCAGCGCGCAACTCACCGCTCAGAACTCGATGTAGACAGTTCTAATTGGGATTAAACATGGAAGGAAAGGTTTCCAAAGTGGATTCTAACTCTTGTACGCCCTAATCCATCTATATATAAACCAAGTCTCGCCCCATCACAGGAGCTCTCCAGAACACCGAAACAAAGAACAGGAAGAAAGAAAGAGAGAAGAACAGGAAAGAGCTCGAGAGAGAATAAGAAATAGAACAGGAGAGGAGTCTCACCAAGCCAAAATAGGTTACATCTTTTGAGGCCAAGACTTGGAGCTAGATGCACAACTGTTAGAACTTTGGGATAGGAGAGTTGGAGAAGAAGACACCACATCAACCTCACGGTTTTGTTAAGGGAGTCTTTTTCATCTGTTTTTACTGTTCCAGTTAATATGTCTAGCTAAATAATAAGCTAGGGCTTAGATGAAGCCCTAGACTTGCGTAGGTTTTATTGATGAGTTTATTGTTGTCCAACTTAATGAATAACTGATTGATTTATCTGATATTAGTAGAATACTTTCATTGATTATATATTGCATGTTAAAAGTTCATGACTTGACTAGTTAATCGTTAGATAAATATTCCGTTCTTATCAAAGCATTGATTTTATCGCTTATGTAAACTTGTGAGAAGTCGTGCTGTAAGAAGACGATTTTTGCTAGTAGTTTATATTCTCGTTTGCTGAAATTCAATCAAACCAATATATAGATTATTATATAAGAGCTCAACGTTCACATCTTCGACAAGCTAGGGTTACCTTTCCCTTGTGCTACTCATAATTAATAGAGAACTATAAATTAATTGAACTTTAATAATCTATAACAGACTAGGGTGGATTCGAATGCCTTAGTATTCTCTCCATTAATAGTTTTAATATAAGTTTTATTGCTTTCATAGTTTAACTAGCTTTAGTTAATAATTACTATTCCTACAAACAAATATAGTTCGGATTAGGTTAAGTAGTATTTTAATATTCAATTGTACCCAATACGCATTCTTTGTGGGATCGACCTCGTATTTGCACACCTACTACAATAGACCTCGTGCGCTTGCGAGTATTATTATAAGTAAAATAGAATTTAATTAGCCTGTTAATTTAGGCCGGTTAAATTTCTATCAAGTTTTTGGCGACATTGCCGGGGATTACAGTGGTACAATTGAGTCTTAGAGTCTTACTTTACGTAATTCGTTATTTTTTGTTTTAGTTTAGCCATAGTTTTTGTTAATTTATAGTTTAAGTGTCTATTTAGATTTTTCTGCATACGACCACATTAATTAGTTCCTGACATCTGCAGGAACCTCTCAAAAATTTTTTAGGTCTACCTGTGGGAAGCTTAGAGCGCGACCGCGCCTTATTTTTCCTTATAGAGAGCACGCCCACGCCCTTCTCTTGTTTTCAGCAAATTACGCAGAGAGCGCGCACGTGCCATATTCCAGTGTTTTTCGAGCGCGCACGTGCCTTGACTTCAGTAGTGAGGCATCTGCTTTTTTTGCAGGTTATTTCCAATTGCTGGGAAGAACCTAGAACTTTGCCTGTACAAGTGTTCCAGTGCTGCAGGACACAGTGAAACTGAGGGAGGTAATTTTCTAACTTGTGGGATTGAATTTGTTTGTGTCGTGTGTTTTGTTTTCGTTTTGTTTTTCTTATATTTAGGAAGGATAATTCACCTTGACCAGCCCTAGGCATTTTGCAATAGGACAGGTTAAGCCCACTCATTAGGAAAGCCTTTTTGACGCGTGGATCAAGTGACGGTGTTTTTGCACAAGAACTGGGAATCGTGTTATTTGGGTTTAGGAGCAACAATTTTAAACATATTATTTTTAAATTGGAATTGATATATTTGTTTGATATTGTTTGTATGGAGTTTCATTTTTAGAGTCTTTAAAAAAAACATGTGGAGTTTTAACAAATACAGTCCTTCTGCACTTTCATCTTCTTTAACACACTCTCTTGCTCAAATGGAGCAAAATACATTGAACATGCAAAATACGTTGAACATGCAAGAGGTCAAGAGAGAGGCACTAGCTACCTATGAGACAACCCAACTACTTACTCTTGTCAATCAGTTAGTAAAATCTATGGAGGAATATAATAAGAGAGAACTCCATAACCAGGTAGAACCTAATGTTTTTGAGGAAAACAACCAACTTGGGGAGTCAGATAATTTACGTGAGCTTAATTTGGTTGGGACCAATGGTCAACTATTGGGTGATGACCCTAATGATGATTTTTTGTCATCCGATTTATCTGAGTCCATGTATGTTAGACCAAACCACTTTAGTGATAGTGATGATGAGGAACTAAGAGAGGGGGTGAATACTCCATTTTAGGAATTTTCTTTTAGAGAGGGGGTTAATTCTTCATGTTCTATTTCTAACGATCATCCTTCTGTTGATTGCACTCCTAGTCCAAGTAATAGCAATGATAATTTGTTGAGTGATTCAAAGGAAAATTTTCATGAGCTGTATGCTGCACTTTTTAAAAATAATCATGAATTGCTTAATGAAAATGAGAGGTTGGCTGAAAGGGTAATATTTCTTGAAAGTGAAAACACTGTTTTGAGTTCCAAAGGTAATGAAAATATGTGTGTTGCTAATTAGTTACAGACTTACAGGCAGAGAATGAATCTCTTATGAATAAGAATGATTATCTAATACATGAGCTTAACATAATTAAGGAAACTCATAAAGAAACTATGTCTGATCTTTTAAAGAAGAATTTGGACCCTAACATGACATGTCATAGTCTTTGTAGTGATGATATAAATTTGATTGTTGAGGAGTGTCCACATGTTTGTGCTAATCTTGCTATATGTTCTAAGTTGATTTTATCTTCTTTAGAACCAGGGGGTATGCAAATTAATGGCCCTTCCACCTCCCATGTTGACCGTACTAGACATCCTATCATTTGTTATTATTGTGGTGGTGTAGGTCATATTAAGTATCACTGCCATGTTAGAAGAAGTAATTCCCAGGTTTGGTGTAAAACCACTAGTCATGCACACACATTATCATTTTTGAACCAGGTTCCACAATCATGTGCTCCATCTCATAACCATGCTAATGATGTTGTTATATCTAGTCTATCTAATAGACCTATGAGATGTGATTATAATTTGCCTAAGAATCATGGCAAGAAAATGGGAGTGAAATATAAACATACAAAACCTAGATACCATTTAGCTAAGGTTCGTGCTATTTGGGTAAGAAAAGATGATTTGAAAGTGTTATCTGATTTGCAAAGATCTGATGACATTTTTACTATGTGAGATATGTGGCATATTTTAGTTGTTGTAGTAATTTGGTTCCTTATATATATTATCACTGTTATATCTTTGGTAAGGTACTAATTTCTAAAGGTGACTCGAGCTTTATTTTTCGTTCATGGAGCTATTGGTAACCTCTGTCCTTTATATTTATTTGTCCATGTTGTTATCTTTTTAATTTGAGCATACATGTCAACATTAAGGAAAATGTCTAAAATAAGTTTGGGGGGTGGGAACAAAATGTTTTGTTTAGCGAAAAATAAAACTTATTTATACTATGCACTTAGTGATAATGATATTGTTTCCTTTTCGGTGATGGTTATAGTCTAGAAGTCTCAGTTAGCATTAGAGTTAAGAGTAGTTATTAGAAACTTAGGTTAATATGTAGGTAATAGTCATTGCATTTTTTCATAAATGTCTTGCATGAACATCATGATTGTATTTTGGTAGTATTTTTCTGAGACCTAGGTTAGAGTGCTTAATTTACATATCCTATGAGAGTCTAGCCTAAAAACTTTATATGAGTTGATATCTAAGGGATGACACAAAGGAGAAGTTAATTCCGAGTAGAAAAATCACACGTCCACTTGCTTGATCACCATACTGATAAGTGCATAAATATTACATTATTCACGCTCAATTTTATATTAGTTAGTTCGTTTAATTTATTCGCTTGATTTAGTTAGTGTATTTTTGGTGGTTCTACAGGAATTGGACTTAACATGATTAAAAGTGTTGAAACTGTTGAGATTCGAAGATATTAGTGTGTGTACGTTGATCTAGTTCAGTGGAGCTGCAGAATATATAAAGTCAGTTTGAAGGAGGTAGCTATAAAAGCCTATGTGCTAAAGACCAGCGTAGCCATGAAGTTCAGTGGGCATGTGACCAGCAAAAGGCCTAAGAATTGCAAACCAATCCGTATTCAAGACTAAAGCCCACACAACCAACTAATGGCCATACCGGTTCATGTCCACCCGAGAGCACCGAATCAGACCTTAGTTTCCACCTTCATCTCTCATGAACAGAAACAAAAACTTTCCCTCCATTGAAGCTTTACAAATTCGAACCAATAAATTAAAAGCCCACATCGCTACCACCGAATCAAGGTCTTTAGTTTCCTTCTCCATTCATTCTTGCGAAGAGGAAAGAAAAACGAAAAATAGAACCTTTCCAAATAAAAACCAAAAACTGCCGATCCCATATCGGAACCAAAGGAGTTTCCTTTTCAAGAGGATTCTCGCGAATAAGGAGAGAGAGAGAGAAGGAGAGAAAGGATAGCAGTGAAAGAAGGCTCTCTTGGCTGAAAAAAACGCAGAACAAAAGCAGGAAGCAAAGTTACTGCGGTCATTGGGAACTCTCCAAAACGGAGAGAGAGAGAGAAGGAGAAGACCTCACGTGGGCTGAACCAGGAGATATCTTGCGAGGCCGTGACTTTGAGCTATGAGCACAACTGTTGGAATAGGCGAGCAAGAGGAGAGGACTTCACAGCAGGCTATGGTTTTGTTAAGGGAGTTTTATTTCTTCTGTTTTATGGTTCCAGTTATTATGTGTAGCTAAACTATAAGCTAGGGCTTAGATGAAGCCCTAGACTTGCGTAGGTTTATACTCTTTAGTTGATTCATTGTTCTCGGAACGTAAAGATTCAGTGATCGTTTTCATATCGATATTAGTGGTATACTTTCATTAATTATATCTTGCATGACTTGACTAGTTAATCGTTAGATACATATTCCATTCTTATCAAAGCATCATTTTTACCGTTTACGTAAACTTGTGAGAAGTCGTGCTGTAAGAAGACGATTTTTGCTAGGAGTTTATATTCCAGTTTGTTGAAATTCGATCAAACCAATATATAGATTTATATAAGAGCTCAACGTTCACATCTTCGAGAAAGCTAGGGTTTCCTTTCCTTCCTGCTACTCGTAATTAAAAGAGAACTTTGAATTAATTGAATTAGGATACTTACAACAGTCTAGGGTGGATTCGAATGCCTTAGTAGTCTCTCCATTGATAATTTAATATAAGTTCTATAGTTTTCATAATTAAGTTAAATAAGACTAGTTATTAGTTAATCAAAACTTCATAAACCAATATAGTTCGGATTAGGTTAAGTAATATTTTAATATTCAATTGTTCCTAAATAGCAATCCCTGTGAGATCGACTTCGTTCTTGCGCACCTATTACGATAGACCTCGTGCGCTTGCGAGTATTAGTATAAGTAAAGTGGGGTTTAATTAGCCTGTTTATTTAGGCCAGTTAATTTCCTATCACATACCATATCCAAAAAGAGAATTTAGGCCCTCTTTGGATCGATATAGCCAGAAATTTCAACCTAAAGAATATTTTTTCTGCTAGTCGTCCCACTGAGACTTTCATTAGTCTTTTCATAAACCGCAGATTCCTTACCCTATATAAAAGAAAAATAAAAGATTAAAAGTAGCCTACCTATTTGATAAGTTTGAGAAATAGGATGAAATGAAGAAAAGAAATGAGAAAGACCTGTGGAAAACCAAGAATTTGTTAGTTGCTTCAAAAGAAAAATAAAGAAAAGAAAGTTTCCATCCAAAGAAAAGAAAAATAAATAGAAATAAAAAAAAAAAATATAACTCCAAAAACATAATCAAAGGAGTCAAAAGCCAGAATAAAAGGGCTAAGAATGGAAACAAAGTGTAGAAGCAAAGTAAGAACAAAGCTTTCTCTAGTTACATAATTTGAAGACCTTATTTTCTCAGACTTGTCTATTTTGTTTATCCATTCCATTTATTCTTAAACCATCACCTAAACCATACATAACACCTAAAAAATACCTCTAGCTCAATTAGGAATAGGTTAGTGTGATAGTAAGTGGCAGATGTGTTTGATCGACCTCGGCTCCTTTGGATGTCATTGAGATTGAGAGGAAAAGTGTGCTCACTGCACACTAGAGTGAGCGAAACCTGAGTAGAAAAATCAAAGTATTTTTGTCTTAACATATTTGTGAGGACCTACTAAGGGACACTATTCCAAAAGTTTCAGAAATGGACCTGCCATTGCATCATAGTATAGTTTATTGCATGTTTATTTATTTTTAGATGATTTGATTATTATGTATGTATTAACTTAGGTTTTAAAATTAGTATTCTTTATTCTTTGCTAGTGAGATGTATAGACACTTGAGATTGAATTAAGGAAACAGTGCTGTTACTTCTTAGTTACTAAAGTATAGATAAAGTTTGTGAGTATATTCTCTAAAAACTTTCACGAGACTAAACTCATCCACTAGGGTAAACCTAGGGGTTTAAAAGGCTTGTTACACTAGGGTTTAAAAGGCTTGTTGCACACCGTGTCAACACCTTAGAAAGGTCAGACAGGCAGTCACTGAAAGAGTTTCCATAGATAGAAAAATCATCCATGAAAACTTCCATAAAATGCTCCACCATGTCACTAAAGATATGACGCAAACACCGTTGGAAGGTACCAAGAGCATTACAAAGGCCGAAAGGCATTCGTTTATAGGAATATGTTCCAAAAGGACATGTGAAGGTAGTTTTGTCTTGCTCATCAGGATTGATAATGATCTAAAAATAGCCAGAGTAAACATCTAAAAAATAGTAATAAGCATGACAAGCTAGACGTTCGAGCATCTGATCTATAAAAGGTAAAGAAAAGTGATCTTTTTGTGTCATGGTGTTTAAGCGTCTGTAGTCAATACAGATCCTCCATTTCATAGGAACTCGTGTGGAGACATATTCACCATAAGCATTATGTACAATGGTAATGCCCGCTTTCATAGGAACTACTTGAACGGGGCTTACCCATTCGCTATTGGAGATGGGATATATGATGCCCACATCAAGTAACCATAAGACTTCTTCCCTGACCACCTTTTTTATGGCAGGGTTCAAGCACCACTGAGGTTCGCGTGAAGTCTTTGCATTATCCTCCAAATGTATGCGATGTGTGCATACGCTAAGATCAATCCCCTTAATGTCGTCTAGGGACCAACCAATCGCGGAACAATGTTCCCTAATCACCCTAATCAAACGTGCCTCTTCATCAGCATACAACTGAGAAGATATGATCACTGAATGACTACCATCCGGATCAAGATAGATATATTACAACTCAGCAAGAAGAGGTTTAAGCACATGGGTGGAAGGAATGGGTAGAAAGGCTTCCGGAGGGTCTTCGTCCTGAGTAGTAAAGACTTGTTTAGGTAACAAGACTTCAAACTCGGAAGATGGAGGTACATAAGGATCTAAGATAGGAGTAGACTCAAAAAGGGCGTTGTCTTCCTCTATGTATGACTCATCGTTGAAGTTGGAACTTCTGAAGGAAAGGAATTGGTACATCTGATTATCAGGAAACGTGTTGTCGAAATACTCTTGAGCTAAGCTCTCGATCATGATAACTTCTCCATCGATAGTCATATCTAGTACCTGTTGCATCATTTTGAAAACATTCACCTCAATAGAAAGGTGTCCAAAGGACATGGACATTGAACCATCGTGGTAGTTAATGAGTGCATTGGCGGTTGCTAAGAAGGGACACCCTAAATTGATAGGAACAGAGTCGTTAGCGACTTCTGTGTCGAGGATAACAAAGTCGGTTGGGTAGTAAACATCTTGAACTTTAACAGGTATGTTTTTAACGACACCCTTGGGATACTTAATAGAACGGTCAGCTAATTGCAATGTCATTTTAGTTGGTTACATCTCTTGTAGACCGATTTGTTTATATAGGTAATAAGGGAGTAAGTTAACACTCGCCCCCAGGTCTAATAGAGCAGTTGTCATGTGGGTATCCCCTAAGGTGCATTGTATAGTAGGACGACCATGGTTCTTGTTCTTAATAATTCCATTATGTTCAGATAGAGTGGGAAACTGTTAAGTTAAAAAGGTGTTTTTTGGAATATTTGTTTTCCTCTTAGTAGTGTACAATTCTTTTAGAAACTTAGCATGTTGTGGTAATTTTTTAATAGCTTCAAGAAAATGTAGGTTTATCGTTATTTTTTTAAAAACTTCCCTATTCTCATTAAAATTTGTATCCCTTTTTAACATGGCTAGTCTCTGGGGAAACGGTGGTTTATCTCTATATTTAGCATATGGGTTAGTAGGATTTTTATCCTTGGCCAGTTTCCTCTGGAGTTGTAGTTTAATTGGTAACTCTATAGGTGTAGGATCTTCAATTTCTATTTTAGTATCTAGTAAAGTTTCATTTTTAATGACCACTAGTGGTGTATCAACGGGCATAATTACGATGTTATCAACCACTCTACTAGAACGGAGAGTGGTGATGACATTTAACTCACCTACGTTTAAATTTTCATTACTAGGATTACCAGTTACTTCAAAGGCTGTGTTTGGCGTTTTAAGATTAGGTATATCTTGACCTGGAAACACACCTTTTGGTTGGGCTTTATCTTGGGTTAACTAATGTATGGATTGTAGAATCTATTGTTGTGCTTGCATGTAGGCATTGAAATGATTCGATTGTGAAAGTGTAGTGGCCACAGGTGGTGTGACAAGAACTATCTCACATTGATTATTAACGGGTAGGTTGTGATAGTTGTTATTAATCGGGATGATACGTCTATTATTATTATAATTATTATAATTACCTGGTCCTTGTACTTGTCTTGGTGGAACTGGGTTGTAGTTGTTTGCTGGCCTAACATTTTGATTATTAAACCCTGGAGGTGTAACTAATTGATTATTACGTCAATTGAAATTGGGATTTTGTCTCCAAGGTGCGTTAGGAAGGCTATTTAAGGAGCAGACAAGAGGATTTTGTCTCCAAGGTGCGTATTGTGCAGGTGGTTGTTCATAGACAAGAGGACAATAGGAGTCGGTATGCTCAATACTAAAATAGAAATTACATGGAAGAGAGTTGACGTTCATGACAGGAGCAGGCTTATAGTGAATAGAAATGGCTTATACCTTTTTTGTGAGGGATTCGATTAGAGTTCTAAGCTTGGGATCAGGTTTAATCTCAAACATACTAGCAGCCTTTGTTGTGGAAGAAGAAGGAGTGGAGCAGGGGATGTCGTTACCCCCCCAGTTATTATTACGCTTGGATTGATCTTCTAAAACCCTATAAGCCTCTGAGGCTCCTTTACTAAAGAAACTATCCCCATTCATTATATCAAGAACCTCCTTATGATGACGTGAAAGCCCTTTGAAAAAGGCACGAACAAGCGTGTCTTCCACAAGGTTATGATGTGGACACTCTATAAGAAGATCAGTGTATTGGTTCCAAGCCACTGAAAAGGATTCATGAGGGTTGTAGCGAAAGAAATGAATCTTTTGAATCATTTCATTTGTCTTCAATGGTGGGTAAAACTGTTCCATGCACAATTGAACAAGTTTGGCCCATGAGTCCACAAAATTAAGCGTTTGGGCCGTTAACCAAGACACCACTTTGTCGGCTAGGGTGAAAGGAAACACCTTAAGTTTAATTTGTTCAAAACCTATGTTACGATGATGGAATGTAGTGAGAACTTGTTCTATCGTACAAATATGCTGATAAGGCTTTTCATGGTCTAAACCATGAAAAACGGGTAACAAATTAAAAATATTCGGGGGAATTCAAAAATCCCCCATTGGGTTTGCAAGAACGATGCATGACTTAGGGCCATCGTTTAGGGCTTTGTAAAAATCAGAGAGAGGAGTCTCTGCTTCTTCAGCCATTGATGCAGGTGTAGTGTGTGATATTCTAGATAGACGTGTGCATTGACGTTTACGATAGATAACATTAGATGGATTTCTCTTACCAGACCTTAATCTCATGCAAGGCTAAGTCCAATATGAAAGAAACAAGAACAACAATCAAACAAAAGCATGATTATACTAGAATTAAGCTCCTCTGACAGAAGAAACGAGGAATGAAAGAAGGAGAACCTGAATGCCTCCTTGCTACGCTTATGAATAGTGTCTTCAATACAAACTCACTGTCTTGTAGAAGCTTGGAACACCGAACCAGCAAAAAAAATTCGAACTAAAATATGACCTGTAACTAACGTGGAAATCGAGCTAACTTCAGAGGGGCGCGGGCGCGCTTAATTTGAAGGTAACTAGGGCGCATGCGCGCTCTATGAAATTTTAGAAACAGTCTTTCGCGCGTTATTTTATTGGGCTGGGCCTTGGAATTGGAAAAACGCAAAACAAGGTTACTAGAAAGCAGGGCGTGTGCGCTCTCAGATATAGTGTAAATAGGGCGCGTGCGCACTATGAGCTTACAACCTCGAAAATTTCCAGTAAACTTCTTGTGAGTTCAGGAGCTATTGTGATACCTTGTATTTGAGAAACCTATTTGCAGGAACATAAACACAGTCAGTGAACGAGGAATAGTGGCAGAAATAACCAAACACTTGTAAACAGTAGGGTCAGTGGGTGAATTGGGCTGTTTGTAGAATTGAAAAACTAACGGAATTTAATTCTAAAGACAACTAAGATGGTAGCGGCACCATTTGGTAAGATGAAAAATATGCTTTTACTCTTACTTACGCTAAAAAGACAAGGAAGAAGTAAACTATATATAATTTCTATCTTTTTATATCAAAGTTATACTCTCAATGTATCATGTAATAAAACTAGAGTAAGAATTCGTTCCACTCCTAATTGTTTAGATATTAACTAATTCCACTAATGATTAACAATTAAACAACATGAGAGTAATGATTATAAATATAACTAATATGGTGAAAACTAATATTGAATATATTCTAAATTAAACTATGACAATTAAATCTTAATTTGTGAATATGAAGAAGGAATTAGGGAGATTTGAAATCCACCTTGATTAATCCCTACCATGCTAGTACAGAGTTTGTTGCAACCCTAATCTTTATGTTTTCACACAAGGTTCAACATAAAGGTTAGGTCTTTATTATCCCTAATTATTCATGGTATCTCTAGCCAACTAATAATTAGCATGAGAGGAAGTTGAAACCCATTCATGGTGAATGGGTTTATTTTATGGTGAATAAACTACACTCTAGTCTAGGTTTATTTTACTTATTAATAAATAGAAAACCCTAGACTTGAAGCTCTTTAATACAACTACTCTATACTAAAACATCAAGTCTCTATCAAAGCTTTAATCAAACCCCTCTAATGGAGGTTTAGTTATGGTTCATTAGACTATCATGGAATAAATAATGAGAAGAAGAAGATATAATTAAAGGAATACTTGTATTAAAAATAACTTGAATTGTTTTAATGGTGGCAAGGCTAATAAACATAAACCCTAAAAACTATATTGAATTAAAGAGAAGAGGTAGGAGAGAGAGCTAGAGTTTTGCCTTAGTCCTCTTTATATAGGAGAGGGATAGGATTACAATTTCATGCATGGGCTTTGGAGTTATGTTTTGGGCCACTAAATCAAGCCCAAAACCTAATTACTTAAGTCCAAAAAGGGTTTCTTTGCTGGAAATGACTAAAACACCCTTTTTGCCCACTTTTACTGCCCTGAATGAGTTAAAGCATAAATAATTAGAAAGGTCTTTCCTAGCCGGTCATTTTAACATATAATAGGCCTAATTCCGAGGTATGAGTTTAAATATATGGCCTGCGGAAGTTCTATTGACTTTTCTGCTCTATTTCTGTCTGCTTTGGCTTTGACTTTTCAGCTTTGACTAAGCTTTAAAAAGGCTTTTTCTCCTTGAAACTTGGGCTTTAACCATAGAATTTGTTTAGCAACCAATTTTACTTTTTTCTCTTGCAAAAGTGACATATTTTTTCACATAGTTGACTCCAAGACCTGAAATACACAAAAGTACATAAACAGTACTAACTATTATTTATTATAAACATAATTGGTCTAAATATAATATTATTAAGGGGTTAAAACTATAGCTTTGGGCTCTTATCACCCACCAGAGGAACTACAGCTGTAGAAGCGAAGAGATGGGAAGAAGAGTTGGTTATAGCAAGTAACAATTGGAAAGGAATGTGATAAGTTGATCAAGGATGCTTTGTCTTAAACCTTTATCATGAAAACCACAACCAAATGTGAGCTGCACATACTCCAGTATTATTGGCAGATGTATAAAAAGAAACAAGATTTACATAGCTCTCCAGATGTTAGAGTGTTTGGATATAACCAGTCCATCTCAGTGCATAGTTTTCATTCAGTGCATGGAAGACAGTGGGTGGATGGTGAGGTAAGTACACAACCACCATGCTTGCATACAATAAGTATGAGGTACGTACGCAACTTACATGTACATTTGATTCCTTAATTAGTTGAACATTTGTGTAGGTTATGAGCATATATGTGAAGTTGTTGACCAGGTGACATACCCAACATTGTAAGGATACTAACATTCTAGAAAAAGAATCATATACTGTTGTTAAGGATGTCTACTTTGTTGTAAGTTATCTATCATTTCTTGATATTTTGTTTAACAATTTTAGTACTATAGATAATGTTCATGAATTCATGAGTCATGACTTTGTTGATGTAAAAATCCATGTTGAGAGAATATGATACCTTGAAGAATAAGCTTAAAGACCCAAGTTTTAGAGCAACAACACCTGATCAGAGACTAGAAAGTTTATCTTATCGTCCCTCTGAAGTTGTTATAGAGTACCTAGACCCTTCTGAAGGAAGAATTAGAAATCAAGCGAAGTCAACCAAAGGAAAAGGTCTTATCATTCCACTTCAAGTTCAACATAGTCACTGGATTCTTGAGGTATACAGTTATTCTGAGGGAAAAATCTACACATGATTCTCTTAGTGGTAAGACTGTTGGTAATGAGCAAGTAACATTGGAGTCCTGTCTTGCTTATGTGATCAAGTGTGCCGATCCATCTTCAGATCATGATCTGAACACCTCTTGGACTCGTGAGTTTGTGCATGTGACCAAACAACCAGGTGGGAACTGTTGCGGTCTATTTTGCCTAGCTTATCTGGATTGCCTTCGTAAAGGAGTGCCTGACCAAGTTAACAAAATTGATATGCAGCCCCATCGAATGTGGAATAGGATTGGAAAGGATATCATTAACTATGGATTGAATCCAAACAATGTTTCTAAAATCCGACATCAGGAATTAGAGAAGCGTTTGATGGATACGAAAGAAGCAGCTACCCACCATGGCGTAAAGGCCACTGAGGCGCATGGAAACAAGTGTCCTAAAATGGTCAGTACGGACCAACAAAAGTTATCATAGAGACACATGCCACATATTATAAAGATTTTGAAATTTTGTTAAACTCCTACAGTAAAACTTCGTTATTTTGCTTGAATTTTGTAACTCCCATAAGTTACTGATATGTTCTTAATGAGAGTTTGATTGTTCATTTGCCCATGACTTGACATTATATGTGTTTAGCTGTGAGGATAAATTTAATGTTTATGTAGGATCTTACTTTGCTATATTGATATTTCTTCATATATGGCTATATTTTGCGTGTAATCTTATGCAACCAATCCTATTATTTTGTTTTGTCTACCTTGGCTGGTAATTGCTAATGGTAACTTCAGTGTAGTATGACAGTTGCAACAAATGTTTAAGAACATTGCCATATTGGCGGGAAACCTTTTGGGAGGAAACTTTTGGGCGGGAAAATTTTGCTATATTAGTACTCTGTCAGACTTGTATTTCATTTCTATTCTCTTTGTCCAACAAAATGGGTGGGGGAGAAGGTGAAGGTTCTAGTAGTAATAAACCAACTGTTGATTCAACATCAATAGAAAATAGCAATTGTTTTGGGTGGAGAGCAATTGGCCATTGGAAAATCAATTGTCCATGGGCAAATTTTAAGTGTCCAAGTTGCTTCAAAACAAATATGAGGTATGATGTCAGTAAAAAGGAATGTAGTCTGGGGAGACGGTATCTTTTATATAGGGCTAAAGTAGCTAATGGTGAATGGTGCAATGGTTTTGAATGGATTGATCTAGCTGGTAGAGACACCAAAGATAAACAACCTATTGGACGTGCCCTTGGAAAAGGACCTGTTGAGGACGACCACTTAAAGGTCACCATTGATGGTCCAATTAAAATGAAAATAGTAAGCAATGTTCAGAATGTTAGCGAACTTGTTAAGAAGTTATCTATTAGAGATTAAGTTCATATATGTACTTGTTCATAATATTAATATTACAAGAACATGTCAGTACATAGAATAGTATGAACCCACAGTACAAAAAGATGTAACTGGACCTGGTAATTTTCAAGTAACCAAAATAGCTGACATTGTCTTGCATTCTACTTACCTATTGCAACTCATAATCATACAAACTCTTCATATTCAAAATCTGGTGGAACTCCAGCTAAAAAATCAATCCATTCTACATCATCAGTGGCCCTTATGCATGTTGCCATGTTGTGTCCATGACCACCACAACGAGAACACCTTCTTCTTGGCACTGTGAAGTTGTAGATAGAGGAGTCTTCAAAATATATTGAATGCCGTTCACCATAAATTGTTTATAACTTGGATGAAAGGGAGTTTTAGAAGGATGGAAGGTAGACTTCTTTTGCTTTAGGACTTGTTTACTAACTCTAGTTATGGTATGAACATTAGGAATGACTAGTTGATTGAAAACACAAACTTTGAAGGAAATACTTTGATTGAAATGAAAGCACAAACATTGAAAGAAATAACTTGATTGATTGAAGAACAAAAACTTGAAGAAATAACTAGATTGAAAATGACGAAGAAAAAAAAATGACTTGAATGTAAATCGACTTGAAAATAAAATCCTACATGACACTAGAATAAGTCTAGGTGCATTCTCTCATCCTACTTTTGAGTTCTTATATCCTTACTTTTACAAAAGACTGATTTGCCTTCTCCCATTACATTTGAGACACCTCACCAAGTTTGCTTTATGCATTTGTTTTTTCCTTTTACTTTTTGATTTCTTCTTGATCAAGATAGGTTTTAGAGAAAGCTTTCTTTTGTGTCAAGGACATCTATCTCTGGTCTTCTGAGTTAAGGACTTGACTTTCAGCTTTCTGGTGTGGAGTCCTTGACCTTTGACCTTTGACTTTGACTTTTTTTAGCACTTTTTCATAGCAGCTTCTAGTCTTCTTAATAAGCGTAAATAAAGCTCATTTTGATGCTAAGACGCATCTTTTATGATAAGTAGTCTGAATTGCTCCATAACCTGAAAAAGGCAATAAAAGTTATGAGTTGTCTTTTCATTAAGCGTAAGAAGGGATGTAATGCAGTAATGTAAGGGTAATAAAACACATATTTGGCAGCTGATCACCACCCCCAAATAGTATTTTGCTTGTCCATAAGCAAATATGAGAGAAAAACTAAGATTAGAAATGAGTGATTTATTTTAAGTTATAATAATCTCGTTTCGCGGAGTGCGATTGCATTAACCATATGCAACAAAGCCTTAAACCACTAGGAATTCCCTAGTGGACGAGCTTTAAGTCTCGTGAGAGTTTGCCAGTGAAGGTACTCACAAACTTCTTCTATCTAGTACAAAAGGTCTTGTTTCCTTATTTATTCTTAGAAGTCTATACATCTCATTAGCTGGGAATAAGGACAAGCTCCATTGAACTTAGAATAACATATGTATAGTAATTTAATCATCTAAAGATAAATGTGCAAAACATGGGCAATGAAATGCAAAAGCAGAGTTATTTTCAAACCTTTTGGAGAGCGTCTTTAAGGTGGGTTCTCACAGGGGTGTGTTGCAATCACAACTCTCTGATAGATTCACTAAAGTTTCATTCTCTCAAGTATAGCAGACACATATATTCCTCACATACTCGAATGACGTCCAAAGAAACTAGGGTCGATTGATCAAACTTGCCACTTACTATCACACAATCCTATTCGTAATTAAGCTGGAGGTATTTTATTAGGAGTTACGGGGCTACGGTGATGGTTTAAAAAGAAAAAGGGAGGGAAAAACAAAAATCTGATAAGTTGAGAAATTGGGTCTTCAAGTTACTTGTAACTAGAGAAGAACCTCGTTTTGTTCTTTGCTTCCAAATTGTGATTCTTTAGCCCTTTCACTTTGTGACTCCATATGATTTTGAAATTTGGGAGTTCTAGCTTCGCTTTTGTTTCTTTTAGCTTTTGTTTATGATATCGTCTCCTTTTAATTTTGAACTTTTGGGAGATTCGATTTTTTACTCCTTTGATGATTTTTTGGAGTTTTGGTTTTTGATGGTTTTTCTTTTCTTTTCGAAGCAAGTAATTGATCTATTTTTATACAAGGTCTTCTTTTCTTTTTTTTTGATATCCATCCAATTCCCAACTCATCAGTTGGGTAAGCTTTTTATTGTGTTTTGTAACGGGTTAGAAATTTATGGTGAAGAATAAAAAGGCTATTAGAAAATGGTGAAGGCTCAAAACACTAAAGGAAAATCTATCTTTTTGGGTTTTTAACGTTTATTTAGCTATATCGGTCCAAAAAGGGCCTACATTCTCTTATAGGATATGGCATGGTGATCAAGCACGTGGACGTGTGGTCTTTCTATCCGAACATCATTTGTCTCATCACTCAATAATCATTCAGATGAGGCTTTTGGCTAGATTCTCACAAGATATGTAACTTAATTGTTCTAACCTTTGTCTCGAAAATTCACTGTTAAATTCAATCAAATGCTTACGCATGTCATTCATGAAAAAATGCAGAAACTATTGTACATATATTAGTCAAAGTTCGAAGAACAAATCCTTACTCTATTGTTATAATGAGACTTCTAAACTTTTTATTCATCATAGAAAAAGGAAACAAGACTTTTAATACTAAACAGAAAAATATTTTTGGTCTTTTTCAAAAAATATTTTTAGAAGGAAGAAATATACTACTATATCTAACATAGAAAATGCCTATGCTAGTTTTTGCAAAATATTACTATACCATCCCAAATAGAATTATACTCTGTCCTCAAAATATGAAGAGATAAGGAAAGAGATTACCATAAAAACATGAGCAAAAATGGCGATACACCTGTATTCTGTTATTCATGATGAAATACACCACCCCCAAATAAGTTTGGGGTGTAGGTTGTTTGATATAGAACGAGAAATACATGGTTTATTGTACTAGGGATAATTATTCTACTATTAGTATTTTTGGGTTTTTGGTATTTTTGAAAACATATGAAATGGAGAAAAAGAAAATGGAAAATTTTGGCATGATGTATGTGTATTACCTTCTACTCATATACCAAATGGCACAAGAAAATAAATAAACAAGCAGACAATATTAAAATTACACTACTAGTTATAATTATACATAAGTGTGAAAAGAAAACAAACTGAAAAATAAAACATAAACTATAACTATATATACGAACACTAGGGAGCTGCCTAGTCAGAATCTGTGCCAGACTCGTCACGACGTCGAGAAGATCCTTCTCTTAGATGATGTCGGGTCCTAGCGTGTTTATCACTACGCTGGAGTGCATATCTAATGCTATACAGTGTTCAAGTGACACTGTGCTGAAAATATTGCTGCTCCTGCTGGAAAGACTGTTGCTCCTCTCTGAGGTTCTGCTGTGCTGCTATAATGACGACTTTTTCGTTTGCCTGAGCTGGTCGATTTGCTAGTGTAGAATCCTCTGGGCTCCATGGAGGAAGTGAATTCCATCCATGGGCTGAGTGAACTGTCGAATGACACCTTTAGCGAAGTAATCCACTTGCTCGGTAGGGCGTGCTTGCTTGGCGACTCTGGAAGTAGGTGGATGCCAGAATTTCTGGATGCAGTGGGCATAGATAGGACCTATGAGGTACCAAATTGATCAACATTGAAAATGCTACACAAAGATATAGGGTACACTCACATGCAACGGTGGATGAAAAACAGATGAGGGAAAGAAACAAAAAGGAACTGTAGAGAAATATATACAAACAAAAGAAGGAAAAATTTTAATTAAATTTTTTGGGTTTTGAATAAGTTTGACTGAAAATTTAAAAAGGTGTGTCGTTTTAAGTCAGATTCCCAAGACTTTGGAGTTTTATAAAACTTGAGTTAATCCCAACCAGATGGTTGGATTACTCTCTTCAGCTGTGCTCGGTACGTAGGTGGCTAGCACATGAAAATCTTGAAAACTAAATTTTCACTATATGGTTGAAAACTGGGGTAAGTTGGTGTTTGACACAAGAGCTTCTAGCTCAATTGGTTGTGTGTCCCTCTCTTTATGGGAGGGGTTGCAAGTTCGAATCCCACCAAGTGTTGGTTGGGATTTCTTTCTTGTGTAATTATGTGATGGGCCTTTGGGCCAGGTGAGTCTTCGGGCTAGTGACAAGGGTGCTGCTATGATAGGTGGACCAAGGAGCGAAACAAAGTCTTAATGGACAAGGTGGAGGCGGTTGGGTTTACTCAAAAGTGGTGCATCGGCGAGAGCCTTCGGGCTAGGTTACCTTTGGGGTTGATGAGCTTTCGGGCAATGTAAGTCTTCGGGCTAGTGTCCCTCCGGGGTTGATGAGCTTTCGGGCTAGGGTCCTTCTATGTAACCGGTGTGGGTTTGCCTTAACCCTCTAAATATTTTAAAAAAAAGTTGGTGTTTGATAGTTCGAGCACCAGCCTTCTTTTATAGCTCGTCTCTTACGTGCGTATGAACTCTTACCTAAACCAGGAATGATTTTTGGTATGTGTCCATATCTTCAGCTGCAGTTCCTTAGGAAGTGCTTGCACACGATCATTAAAACTTATCCATCTAGTCTTGCTAGGTGGAGGGTTTTTGTTCGTAACAGAAGACATTTTTGATAGTTTTTGAAAGTTTTTTGAAAGAGAAAGATTGAAAAGGGGGAAAGATTTGAGAAGAAAGGAAGAATTTTTGAAAATTTGTACAAGTTTGCGTCTTTTAATGTTAGATTCTCGAGACAAATAGAGAGGTGGACGCAATAGATAGAATTAAACAGAGAATAATATCACTTTGTGTTACTCTATTTGTTTAATTCTCGTTAAGAGACATCTTTTTTTTTTTTTTTTTTTTTTTAGTTGGTTTTCTTAAGAAAAAGATATCTCTAACCATATAGAGGTTTTGTCAAGAAGATAAAATTATATGTGATTCTGGTATCATTTTGGTTACTTCGGGGCATACAATTTTCATTTTTGTATCCTCTAGTTTTTAAAAATATGGAGAGATGTTATAAGAAACTCGTACTCAAAAGTTGTGATTCTAGACACTAATTTTTGAAAAACAAACCATAATAGGAAATCTCAGGCAACTTTCGTGTCAGTTCTTGGGCGAATCCAATCTAGACAGACAGAGCTTCAGCTACGCGAGTTGGGGGATTTACTGCACAAGACATGGAATGTCCTGACCCGTGCGAATAGCGTGGTGATATAGGCGATCCTTATTAAGCAAAACGGATCTCAAACCGCCTCTAGATTGTGTTGTTCTAGGGGTTGGTATGTGCAGAATCCATTGCCTGTTTTGTTTTTGGAAAATCACATAACTATTAAGGTATCGAGAATCTAGCATTAATAGAATAGAGAAAACAACCGTTCATGAAATGGTGAGAGAAGGTTTTTTTTTTTTTTTTTTTGGCTTTTTGGGATTTTGTTCCTAAATTACTTAAAACAATAACAGAAAAAGAAAACTACATAGTAAAATCACTATGAGGAGAGTGATCCACCCAATAGAAGGAAAAGATTTTTGAATTTAGGTGACTCAAATTGCGAACCATCCCATGGTTTGGCCTCCCTAGATCTTCCACCTCTTGTTTTGCAAGTAGGCAAATCTAGTGAAGAGGACTAGCTCTATTTCTAGATAATCTAGTCTCTCCTATCCTACCCTCTAGTTAGCACTAGTTAAAGCCATTCCAACTAGATTGTAAGACGAAACTCGAAACAACTTGAAATCACCCACAGAAAGAAAAAAAAAATTGAATTAAAAGGGCTCCAATAATTGCCAACCATCCCATGGTTTGGCATGCCTATATAAGACGAAATATGCAAACAATCATGAAAAGCAATCGTAAGACACTTCCACTCAATCACCATCTCACCTCTGCTTTGTTTCACATCTCTTCTTTATAGAGAAAAGACTACTCAAGCGTCAATAATGAAGATTGAAGGAAAGAACTTATGTAAGATAGAAAATAAGGAAAGAAAATTATTTTAAAAAGAATGTAAAATAAAGAAAAAAAAAATTGTAAACTCTCTCCATAGGGTCACACATACTCAAACGACGAGTGAAAGGTGTTTTACAAAGAATATGCGAGATATACGTGGACTCAAGGCTCCAGCACTTACAACCACACACTCCAAATGGAAGGTCCAGTTACCTTATTGATGTATTCCTTTTAAGCAAAAGATGGAATGGAATGGGGAAGGAATACATTGTGGAAAAGAGGACTTAATCCTCATAGATAAGATGATCATGAAAGAGGTTTTTGCACTCCAGCTTTGTTCACGTCACTTGTTGCTTCAAAGGCTGTGTTTGTTGGTTTAGGGTTTGGAATAACTTGTCCTGGGAACACACCTTTCTGGGTTTTGTCTTGGGTTAACAAGTTCAGAGATTGTTGCATGGATGCTAGGATTCGAGTTTGTTGTTGCATGACAGATAACATTATTTCAGTGGGCTTATCTGTTTGGACACTAGCTGATGGTGTAATAGGGACTAGGTCTCTTTGGTTGTTGATAGGTTAGTTTTGGTAGTTTTGGTTAAACTGGGATGGAATTAATGTTATGTTATAATTGTTATAGGTACCTTGTCCTTGTCCTTGTTTGAATGTATTTGGTGGTTAGTTGAAACCTAGAGGTGGTTGTTGGGTTTGTGGAATATTTGTCCATGCAAAGTTTGGATGTTGTCTCCATGGTGCATTTGGTACATTGAAAGCACATACTTCTTCTGGTTGAAGTGATGATAGGTTTGTGATCAAGGGACAGGTGGCATCTATATGATTTAAGCTTAAACAGAAATTTCATGGTGAGGTATTTATGTTCATGACATGATGAGGGGTTTGGTCTTTTTGTTTGGTTGTGAGGGCATCTATCTTTCTTGTGAGGGTTTTGATTAAAGTTTTGATTTCAGGATCGGATTCCACCTCAAAGATACCACTAGCCTTAGATATACTGGGTTCGGCTATTCTGGAATTGTTTATATTGCCCCAATAGGTACTCTTTTCAGCTTGGTTTTCAAAAAAGGTTAAAGCTTCGGTTACACCTCTATCCAAAAAATTACCATTACTCATGACGTCGAGGGTTACTTTGTATTCTTGGAGAAGACCTTTGAAGAAACATTGGACAAGAGTGGATTTTTCTAGTTTATGGTGAGGACATGAATGGAGTAGGTTAGGGAATCTATCCCATGCTTCGGAAAATGTCTCACTCGGACTCTGTCTGAAGAATTGTATCTTGCTTCTTATCTCTTCTGTTTTCTTCGGCGGAAAGTACTTCTTCATGAAGGAGAACACAACTTTTTTCCTATGTATCGAAATAGTTAGGCTTATGAAAAAGAAGCCAAGCGTGACTCTTACCCGCTAGAGTAAAAGGAAACACTCATATCTTCACTTGATTGTCGGTGACGCTCGGATGGTGGAAAGTATTGCATACTTCATGTATTCGCCATAGATGTTCGTACGGTAACTCGTGTTTAAACCCATGAAAGATGGGTAGAAGATTGAACACGTTTGGTGGAATGTGAAAGTTGCTCGTGAGCGGTGTGAGTCATATACAAGATGGAGGTCCATCTTGCAACGATGTGTAGAAGTTGGAGAGAGGCTCTTCAGTTTACTCTGGTTCGTCGGCCATCTTAGTAGGTGGAGGATGACAAATTGGAGATTGTTTAGGACGACGTGCTCTCCTGCATGAGTAAGTTTTATTCTCGCTAATACTTGTAGTGCAGGAATGCAGTATCATGCACTTTTAGCAAGAAAGCAAAACTATCCTAATATGCGCAAACGATGCAAAGTATGCTAAAGCAATCGAAATTCATTTTTACAAGTTTGGAGTTTTGAAAACTTTACTTAGTTTATATTTTACTATGCCTTGTTTAAGGGAACAATTGAGAGCAAGACTAGGATGGCTTTACTACACGGCTCAGAAGAGTAGGCAGTCACTTCACCAAGTGGTGTGCTACCAAGAGTCTCACTCACGATGAATCTAGGGGAGAGGAGTAAGGAAGGGAGTTGGTCCACTAGAATCTGGTAACTGATTACTCTAAATCCTCGTGGCTATATTTTTGTCATTTTCTGGAGGAGCGTGACTACTTTGGGCTCTAGTTGATTGATTTTAATTTATTTTTTTGGTATAAGGCTTCAAGAATCAAGCAACGTCTGATTTATCTACATTGGGGAATGAATTCCCAATGGTTGTTATGTGGTTCGGGTTCAGCCTTATGCGTGAATGTAAATTGCAGTGTGAAAATTAAAATTCAAACAATCACGTAAGCATGCTTGAACACACAAGGTATCCTCTTACATGGGCTTCAATGAGGTTTATAATTTATCTCTCAAGCCGTGCTTACACGCTACTTTAAGAGAAGACGACGTTGGTTGGTGCGTGATATGAGAATCAGGCCCAACCGTTCGAGCGTTCCCTATTTTAGGTTACAAAAAAGGTCCACTTAAAAAACCCACAATCTGGGTTTTTGATAATTAAACAACTTTGCCTTCAAGGGCCCAAAATATAAAAGTAAACTAACACTAAAACTTATCTAATAGATCAACTAAATTATATAGATTACCTAGATTAACTAGAGCTAAACATAATTAGAGTGTTGATTACCATGTTGATTCAAAGTGTGCAATCGTATAATTCACGACTCGCCTCGCACATTTGAACTTTCCAAGGCAATGAAAACTCTAACTCTTGGTAAGTTGCACAACTTCAACCAAGTGTTCCACTCACATCAATCTAAATAACTAATCAAAAACTCATTTTTTTTTTCTTTTTTTTCTCTATCTATTACAACAAAGTCCACTAATTTATACTACTCTATTACAAAATCTGAGTTGCACAATACAACTACACACTGAAAATGAATGATTTGTGAAAAAATGAGACACCGGTGTTTGGAGGTGGCAGGGTGGTTGCGCTCCGGCTAGGGGGCGATCACCCACGCGGTAGATCCCAGTCAAGTTACTCCGTCCTCTAGATGTAGCTTTAGCTCCTCTCTAGCATGCGGATCTCGAACCTGGATTTGTAAAACAGTAGATCAGTAATGAAAAATAATGAAATATATTAACGAAAAAGGGGTTTTTAGACATTGGTCCTACTATTACTATGCTAATTAGACTTAAGTCCAGAAATGCTGAAATATTAGGTTTTGGTCCTACTTCTATTACTTGACTCGTCAGTTAACTTAGTTGACTGTGGTCATGCCATTTGCTCTTTTGAGCGTGCGTCACACATGCTTACAAGTAGGACTAAACTCTAATATCTAACTTATAATAAGGAGCATGTCCTAATGATGACATTATTATCTGGGTCAAATACTAACTTATCTTTATGAGTGAGAAAGGACGATGGTTTAGACAATGTGTATCTTCCAATACTCTTGTTTCGATCTTCTGCAATTATTTCTTATGCTCTCTAAGTTTTGCAAGTTTTTCTTCCAGTTTTATAGTATATGCCTCGCAGATAATCAAAAAACAAAAGGAAACCAGAAGAATTGTTTAGAAAACACATTCATAGAAGAAGGAAACTAGAAAAATTGTTTTGAAAACACATGCATAGAAGAAGCACTATGGTGTCGTGAGTATCTCACTACAAAGTAAGTAGTCGCAAAAGAAATAAATATGCTTCTTTCTAGTAGGATCTTAGAATATGTTATCCAAATCAAGGACATAAAGGTTCATATAATCTTTACTTGTTCGGTCCATTATATATGAGGTGAAACGATGGAACATATTAAGTTTTTACTTGAACATTGAATAACAATTCTACTTTCTAGAATTATACCCACAATATTTTCCTCGGATACACGTTCTTGATATCCACAGAGATTCAATACATACACTTGTAAAACATCCATCGATCAAAAACTGTGTCGTGAAAATATGAACCCTAGCACAATTAAAAATAAACAAACAAGAAAAATCTTTACTCTAATAGAAAATCCTATAAATCCTTAAATAGTTATAGTGTCCGATGCTGGTTATATGTTGTTTAGTTTCTTATCTATCATACATATTACTATTTCTAGCAAAAGATGCCACTGAAGGCGGTGCTTTGAATTTATTCCCCACTGAGAGAATTGGTTTATGCAACATATCAGCCAATTCCGAGGCAATTTATTATAGAATGTGAAAAAAACTTTCCTCAATATGGGAATCAAATTACATCTGAATGGTCAATTAGAACACTCAAGTAAAGAATAATCTTACTATAAGTTAGATATTAGAGTTTAGTCCTACTTGTAAGTTAGATATTAGAATTTAGTCCCACTTGTCAGCACGTGTGACGCACGCTCAAAAGAGCAAACGACATGACCATAGTCAACTAAGTTGACTGACGGTCAACTAACAGAAGTAGGACCAAAACCTAATATTTCAGCATTTATGGACCAAAGTCTAATTCCATAATAATAGTAGGACCAATGTCTAGAAAACCCTAACGAAAATTAGAAAAACAAGAAATGAAAGGGTAAGAGTGATGCTTCCCTCCTTATATGCTCAACCAAACATCCTTGTTCCTTCAATCCATGACGGCGGTGCCATTTGAAGTTATAGATAAAGTTGTCTTCAAAAGATATTGAATGAGGTTGACCATAAATTGTTTAGAACTTGGATGAAAGGGAGTTTTAAAAGGATGGAAGGTTGATTGACTTCTTTTGCTTTAGGACTTGTTTACTAACTTTAGTTGTATGAACATTAGAAAAGACTAGTAGCACAAACATTAAAGGAGATACTTTGATTGAAATGAAAGCATAAACATTGAAAGAAATAACATGATTGATTGAAGAACAAAAACTTGAAAAAATAACTATATTGAAAATGAAGAACAAAAAGTAAATGACTTAAATGTAAATTGACTTGAAATAAAATTCTACATGGCACAAGAATAAGTCTAGGTGCATTCTCTCATCCTACTTTTGAATTCTTATACCCTTACTTTTATAAAAGACTAATTTGCCCTCTTCCATTAAATTTGAGACACCTCACCAAGTTTGCTTTATGCTTTTGCTTTTTGATTTCTTCTTGATCAAGATAGGTTTTAGAGAAAGCCTTCTTTTGTGTCAAGGACTTGACTGTCAGCTTTCTGGTGTGGAGTCCTTGACCTTTGACCTTTGACTTTGACTTTGACTTTTTAATAGCATCTTCGAGTCTTCATAATAAGCGTATATAAGGTTCATTTTGATGCTATGACACAACTTTTATGATAAGTGGTCTGAATTGTTCTGTAACCTGAAAAGACAATAAAAGTTATAAGTTGTCTTTTTATTAAGCGTAAGAAGGGTTGTAATGCAGTAATGTAAGGGTAATAAAATGCACATTTGGGAGCTGATCACACTGGAACCCCCTCTCTCTTAGATCAGTTTCTTTTCTTCGTTGGCCTACTAGGCATGACCGTATCTACGAGTGGTTTGACCATGATTCCATCAAAAACCTAAACCCATTGTTATTTACCTCTTATTGGTTTCCGCTCTTCTCGATAAGTGTCCATCATAGTTTCTTTTGTGTACCAATACAAGCAATAGTCATATACAGAGAATTTACAATCATCGATTGCCTTCATATCATGGCTACAAGGAAGACCAACTTGTTGGAAGAAACCACAACTACAGGTCTTGTTAAATAGGTCTACAGTGTCAGTACGATCCACACTTACAATAGAGTAAACATACTCAGTTGCCCTCTCAGCTGTGAACGGACGACTAACGTATCTTGAACTGACTATCACGTCCTCCACATATTTGGTCAGTTTGCTTTTAAGCTTTGAAATCATCGCCCTATAGTCATAGAAGTGTTTGATTATATTCATCTGAATTCCATTCAGAAGAGATGTAATAAGCATTGCTTGCTCTGGCAGTATCATCTTGTTCCAGCTCTTTATGTGATTTGTATAACAAATACCATACCTACTCGTTGGAACAAATGCACATGACCATGACTCTTTTTGAATCTTAACAAGTTTTGTGTACCCCTTCGGATCGCTACAGGATATGTGACTCAAGATTCTAACAAAATCAGCTTTCTCATAGGTTTTAGCCTCCCTCTTCACCCTCCCTTTTGTGTCTTCCTTACTGACATTGTTCGAGATGTGTTGTGCACAAAAACAATGTGTAGCATTAGGAAGGATTTTAGGCACAGCTTGAAGAATGCTTTGAGGCCTATCAAACATAAGAACAAATTTCTCCTCAGTCCCAACGACATGGTCCCTCAACTTCTCTAGAAACCAATCCCAGTGGTCATTATTTTCTTTCGGGACTATGAAAACTGCAATTGGGAAAACGTGGTTGTCACCATCAACAACTAGAGCGGTGAGTATAACTGACATGTATTTACCTTTCATTAATGTCTTATCAATCATAATCAATTTACGTAGACATCTTTTCTAAATATGAACAATTACCCCATAACACAAGAAAATGCGTTCAAACCTGTGCTTAGGAGTTGACAACGCCAATAGCTCAGTGTAACAGTCTGGATCAACTTAACCCTTTTAAGCTCTTTGCAGTAATTTGGCAACATTTGGTACAACTGAGAGAAGCTTCCCCTTATCTCTACCCAAACAAGGCAAAGTAATGTAAGTTATCTGTTGCTACATATTAACTCCCTATTTGCTGATAGTTTGAAGTCTGTTAGAGCATCTCCAATAGGGGGTGTAAATCATATAGAGTGGAAAGTTTACACCCCAAGTGTCAAAAAACTCTATCCAATGGGGGCCTATTAGTTGATAGAGGGGGATGGGGAATTCCCCCTCCTGATATTAGTTGATAAAATAGCCTGGGCAACACCTCAACACACGTCCCAAAGAAAAAAAAATTCGGACGTCACTTGAAATCATGTCTCAAGATTATTTAATGGATTTGCCATGGATCCGGTCCGTTGCTATGGGTTTAAGGGAAAATGGAAGTCACGGATGTCACTTGAACACATGTTTCAACATTTATTTAATAGCATTGCGACAGGCCAAGTCTGTTACTCTTCTTTATTTTTAAATAAATGACAACAATTTAAGTCCGTTGCTATCTGTTTTTACACATTTCCTTCCACCTACCATTGGAAGAGCCATAAGGTGTAAATATAGAACTTATTTATTTGGGAGGTAGATAAAGTGTATAATCTTAATGGCACCTATGTGGAGGTGGATTTTTACACTCTCCATTGGAGATGCCTTTACCTTATGCATTGCAATTTCTTTGGCTTCCCATGCAACTTTATAAGATACTTTGGTATGGTGTGAGTTATCCACCTCCATCTGCAAATGTCTTGGATCCAATTCCATGTTGTCCTTCAGTTTCGACTTAATAACTTCTAAGACCCACTTAGCATTTGCTTGTGGATTAGTTGCAACAACTTGATCTTGTGGAAAAGTGTGTGCCTCTGTCAAGGTTATAATAACCCATATATCAGAACCAGTGGCTGATTTTGCATACATATGAAATGTACATCCAAGAGCCTTACACTTCGTCACCACCCTTTCAGAAGCAATACTTGCACGACACAAATCAAACATGTTTGCCATTGTGTACGACTTTATGTCTTTGATGAGATCAACTCGAGTAAGGTAGTGTTGTCCTACTTTAAGAGGGATAAACTTCACCTCCAAATGAGTAGGAGTAACATCCAAACCAGTACCTATAGGGGTCTTCAGACTATGGGAAGAGTTGAGATTCTGACATCCTTGATGTAAGTCTTCGGATTTCAGGTCAATTGAAAGAAATACGACAACATCAACCATTCCTTCCAAATCAAAATCAAATTGACTTTGTCGTGCCCCCCCCCCCCCAAAAAAAAACTCCTCACCACGGTTCGGAGTAGACCATCGATCACCATCATCTTTATCCAATACCTAAAATTCACTATCATCATCATCATCATCCATTACTCCTTCTTGACCTACGACACCTTCATCGTCAACATGTCCATCCAATACTACCACATCTTCTTCTTATATTTGAACATCATATAGTATTTCAACTTCATCTCCATCACCCACAATCTCATCAATAGTTCCATTGGTGGCAATTTTATATATGTCGTCAGGAACGACCACTGCATCTCCATATAGATTTTGGCAATCAAAGTCATCATAATCGGGTTGATCAAGATCTCCAACACCGGTTTCACCAAAGTCCACATTGGATTTCATTGCAATATATCAATTTTTAGTGAAGAATATATCAGCAACAAGACTATATGATGCTTGAAACATAGAAACCACATACCTACAAACAAACCAGGAAGAATACTTGCTTCTATTCTATCTGAAGAGGTTTCCGGTGAACTTCCCCATCTTCCCATTTCAGTTGACACTTCCTCAGGCCAAAAATCTATGTTTCAACCAACACTCAGTAAGTACATATACCATTATCAGCAATATGTTCCTTAAGAACATGTGGACCAACTCTCACCTGCCATGATCTTTTTGAATGTCAACAAGCTATGAGGTTTAGTAACTACATGAATCTCATCATGTTCCACTTGATGAACACCACTTGTTTGTTGCTCAAGGGGATTATTTGGTGAGCATAACATGGTAAACAAAATATTCGGTTCATAACTATAAGCAAGAATGTCATTTAATATCACTAAATACAATATAAAAAATAGAATTATGAACCAATTGCTTCGTCCACAAGCTGTAATAGTTTGGCATAGGTTTTCATATGAGCGAGCATCTTTTCTTTCAAAACAGTTTGTTTTCACGGAGAAGGGCCTGTAGGAATCTTCTTCTATTCATATGAAATATTTTCCTTTATAGCTTCTCTCTGGGAAACACTTGTAGGGATCTGTTCTTTAAATAACCGAATAACTACTTTTTTTCTTTTTCATACTCGGTAGACCAGGAGTAGATGTTGTAGCTCTTCGTGGTCCTTGAGAAGGTGGTGTTACAACACACGCTTCTTTGATAACCTACACTCGCATAGCTTTGGTCGGGTTCTTCTTCTGTCTTGTAATCATGTTGGCATAGTCAGTTTGTTTATCGATTCTACAAGGGCACTTGTTCATCAGGTACCTCAAAGAGAAACTCGACCACTTACTCAAACTTACAGCTTCCACAAGACTAATGAATCTTTCATAAGAAATGTCGACATCACACACTCTCAATTTCACCTCACCTCCGACATACTTCATCACCCCATGTTTGTGTGCTTTCATCTCACCATCATAATGAACAAAAACATCGAAGGAAACACCTGTAAGAGTTCTCACATTGAATACAATATAAAAGTTATCGCATTTAATGTACTGTTGCACTCTTATGACAATATAATATTCTATAAAAACCTTAACAACAATGAAAGAATCAACATGGAAACCCGAGAACCATTGAAACCAATAACATTTACTTGAAAATAACAATAGAACCTCAACACTACATTGAAACAAAACTCAACAAACCAAACGTTAGAACCCAACATCCAAGAAGACATAGATAAGTTAAAGGGTAAGTTAAAACAAAACCTTTTTTTATGTGAATGTGTGATGTTCTCCTCCATTTCAAACCTTAAAAAATCAAAAAGGAGGAAGGAAGAAGAAAAAACCAAGAAAAAATAATAGAAAGTAGTGATACTTGTCAAAACTTTTGAAGGTTGGACTGAAAATCGAGGTTAAGGTTAGGGTACTATTCTTATTTTTGTGAAACAAAATAAGTAATGTTGCTGATAGTAGTTATAACAATTGCTACATAATATATCCAACTTAGCATCAACTACTTCATTTATATTTTTATCCAAATCCGTCGATCATCAATCAGCGACACGCATCGCTAACATAATCGAACGGCAAATTCGCTGTGTGGCTAGTCACAATCACCAAGTACACCGAGAGATTGAGTGTACCAGGTAAGTGAGAGAGTGTAGCAGTTCCACGTCAATTTTGTCTGAAAATACAACAAAGGGCAAAATAGTTAAAAAACCATTTAAAAAGTCAAAATGTGTGGGCGTGGTCTAATTGAGAAAGAATTGACATTATCAAGGTCTATTTGAGAAATTACCTTTTATTATATACACTACACCAGAATTCAAGAAATAGGGCACACTCTTAGGACTATATACCCATCTTAAATTAAAAATGATAATTGTCGTCTTAAATTGTCTTAACCCATCGTAGTTTGTTTTAGGTTGATTAAGGTTCACACTAGGACATCAGTTTTCGTCCCAAATACAAGATGGGTCAAGCTGTCTTTCTGACTGTCGTAGATGATTTTGTAGAGAGAAGGTATTGCTCATGGGCCCAAGATTTCACTATCCCGCCTAAGATTTCACCATCTCGCCCAAGATTTCTTTCTTTTAGTAACCCTAGTGTAAAAGGAAAGTACGGCTTTGGTGGGAATGATTTGATAGTATGAGTTGCATCTCTCTCAAAATCGGCAAGATCTACATCTCTCTCTAAAGCATCTCTCTCTAAAGTTTGGCAACCCCATCATCTCTCTCTCAACTTTTTGTATCTCTCTCTCTCTCTCTCTCTCTCTCATCAATTTTCATTTCTGTTCAGTACCTCAATTTTTGAACCCCATTTTTTTTTGTTTCGATAATTATTTATGAACCCCAATTTATAGGGTTGTGCATTATTGTAAACATACAAAGTGGAGAGGAGGTGGCAATTAAATTGGTATGTTCTACTCTTTGTATTTTTTTTTGTTTGAAAATTTTAAAGCAATTTGTATACAGCTTGTGTATTTGTTGTAGTATTTTGATGTGATTATTCACATGATAATTTCATCAAACCAAATTAAATCGTCATGGGTTTTGTATAGTAAGAATAATAATTGAATGTTAAAGATCCCTTTTTTCCATAGATATCGAAACCAATGATACAAGCTAGCGAGCTGATAATTTTTCTTTGTTGATAAGTATCAAGTTTCAATCTTTGTTGAAGCCTATTTAGTAAGTTGCTTTGCTTAATGCTAATATATATGTGCTAGGTTTACATCTAGAGTTGGGAAGACAAGTGATTTAAATTATCAGTTCCCTTTTTAATTTATTTAGAGAACTCCCTTTATCTTAGATCCTAAAGTCCTTACACTTAAATATACACTTGAGGATTATTTATATAGAGTTGTGGGTAAGATTCCTTGTGTTGGCAGAGAGGGTATGTCATTTCTTTCTTGTTACATTTCATGTTTTTTTTTTTTTTTTTTGTGATTTACATTCTTTTCTTTTGAAATGGAATATGAGTTGTAGTTAGTTAGCTTTCTCTTTTTGTGACTTTGAACTACTGTTTTATGCTTGGTTAGTAAGTTTATGTGAGGAAGATTAAGGGGTTGTGTGGTTTGCTTTTCTTTCTTGTTTTCTAACTTGACTTTAATTTTTGAGGAAATGAAAAGGGTTCTCAGTTTGGACTTGAAAACATTGTATATTGTTGAGATTAGTGACTCTAGACTCTTTTCTTAGACACTATTTGAAAACTTACTATTTAATTATCAAGTCTCATTGATCTCATGAGGAAATTCCATCTATGTGCGGCCACGATAAAAGAGAAAGAACTATTTTCAGCTTTCAGTCTATTCTTTTGGTTGTAAATAGAATATGCGCATGTGGTTTATCTAAAACGAAAATAGTATTCCGTAGGTGTTGGATGAAAACACTAAGAGTTGGATTAAATCCTAATCCTTGAACATGGTGCTATGTAATATTGAGTGCAAGTATATATATGGGGGGATTGCCACTAGAAAATGTTGAGTAAAAAATAAAGTGTAGGCCAAGTACAAGCTTTCATATATGTAAGTGTTGAACCATACTATATTACTGCATGTAATTCAAATATTATGCATAATGCATACATGCATTTTAAAAGTGAACTATATTATATTAATGTCTATAATTGAAATATAATGCATACTTGCATACTTGCATACTTGCATTTGAAAGTGCAAGGAGTCGGTATCATGTAACGTACTTGTGTTTCTTAATGCTTGCAGCAATGAATATTCTCTACATATGGGAGGCATGGAGAATGTTACTTCTCAGTTGAGTTACATGGTTTGTTGTTTCCGGAATGTTACGTAGTTGTTTGTTACTATTTGACACTAGATTAGTAATGTAGATCTGTTTGTGGAAGTGTAGTTCCTATTATCTCAAAATTTAACAAATTTTACCTTAACTTTGTTTCGATCTTCTAGGCTTACAACTAACCATGTGCTTCTTTCTTGAATTGGCTTTTCATGGCTCTCCACTTGCCACATTACATCCTTCAGAAAACATTATATAAGTATGTGTTGTTAGAAAATTGTAAGGAATCTCCTTTTCTTATATGTTGTTCTTTATGAATATGAAAGAGAAATGATACATTTATTATTCTTCTTATGTTTCCATTTCATTTGTTAGTTTAGTGGTTATTTGAACACATATGAAATGCTAGTTAAATTTCATTGCTTGCATTTCATTTGATTTTTTTATTGGGGTTATATGGGTCAAGAGCTAAGCCATTTATGAATGTCACATGAGTTCTTGAAATGTTAAAGTAGTTGGTTTTGATGCTTTAGCTAGATTGTGACACATCCCTCTGAATCATCTGAGCATGTTATGTATGAGTCTTTATGATATTTGTCTTTTGTGCATGCTTGTCTCCAATTATTGCCTTTGAATCATAGCATGTTAATTATTGCCTTTTCATCTTATTATTTATGTAATTGTTTTTCATTATATCTTATTTGCATTTGGGGTTGCAAAATATTCCTTATAAAATAATTTTCACTTGTGTTTGTGAAGTAGAAGTAGGTTGGTGATCTAATATACTTGCAAGATAAATGTCTTCTATTCCTCCAAGCAAGGCATGGATGAAAGAAATAAGTCCATGTCCTAAGTATTTGGCGAGTGTTGACTTTTTTATGAAATTTGCTAAAGGCCATTCGGGGGGTTTATATTGGTATCTTTGTCCATGTTTAAATTGTCGTAATAATGTTAGTAGTGGATAAACTTACGAAGTGGTCAAGGAACATTTAATTTGTGTTGGTATGATGACATCCTACACAACATGGTATTGTCATAATGAACCAATTAATGACGTTGAGCTTGACCAGGAGCGTAGTAGTGCATCTGCTAGTGGCAAAACTGTAGAAGAGCAACCACGAATGCTGTATTTGGTTAATGATGCTCTTATGCATGCTCGATCTGAGGACCACGATGCATTGTTGTAACTCAGTGGAGGGAACGAGACCAATGATGTTGTGGCAATAATCAAGCAGGTATTGGATTTCTTTCAACCTTTATATCTAATTATGCTTTAAGACTAATTTGGTGGGTTCTAGTCTTGCAGGACCAAGAATGAGACTGAAACTAGTTGCTTCTCAAAGTTTAGAAGGACTTGAGGATTATAGTTTGGATGGTAAGTAGCCTACCCAATATACCATATAACCTATGATCTGGTACATACAGATAGACTCCTGTTGCTTGAAACCAACCAAGCAAAGAGGTGTACGTGGCAGAATTACTCATAGAGATAGATAGGCTTCTACGGCCTGAGGTATATTTCTTTCTTTCACTTTTCATTTTTGTTATGGCTTATTTAGCTTTTTATTCATTGCAGCCTGCATATTGCTCTTGATTTTGGTGTTCTAGTTGAACAAGCAAGCTAGATTTGACTTTCACCAAAATCTCAAATGGTAACAGTTTAAACAATATAGATGTCTAATCCAGTGGAAATGCTTCTCTAGTTTTAAAAGCTGAAACAATGTGATCTATCCAGGGTTGGGTGACTACAACTCCCCTTATTGAAACAATGAGAATGAAACTAGCTGCTTCAGTCGATTTGCATCTCTTAAAGGTTCTTTTATCTCGTTTTCAGTTAATTATTTGATTTGAGAAACAAATTGCATCATGTTTGTAACTAATATTGTATAAAGTTGTGATTTTTTTCATTGTTCTATATCATCGTTGTCTAAATTAGAATATCGTTTAAAGTTCTGAACTTTTCCTGTTCTATCATCATTTTTGGGTTTATATGATCTACTGATAAATGGTGGTAAACCTTCATTATTTGACTGCACTTCATTGTTGGTGTATTGTTTTTTCTTTGGTGCTTCTCCGGTCTTGACTGGTAGTAACACTCTCAACAGAGAGTCAATGAGCTCTGTGGTTTTGATGTGTAACCAAATTAATTATGGTGGGACTTGAGTTTGGTGTTTGGGAATCATTAGGATGACATCAAGTCTATAGGCGTAAGCTTGATTTGTTAAATGAAGTAGTTTTGCTAGAATCTAGATCTACTCTGACAATAGGAACCATTATCCTAACTCGGTTATCATCTTTTCGTTATGTTGTGTACATTGGAGGAAATATATATATATATATAGTCTGAAACCTAATTTTTTGTGCATATGATCTACTAACCATAAATAACATCTCTACAAAAATTCAACTCGTTTGATATCCTCTAACTTAGATAAAAATTGTTGTCCACTTTTGAAAAAATATCTAATGGTCCAGAAATGTCTAGTTTTTGCAATCATCTTTTGGCAATTTAAAAATTGTCAAACAAGTTAAATTTTTGTAGAGATGTTCTTTATGGTTAGTAGATCATATGCACAAAAGATTAAGTTTTAAATCATTTTGTAGGTGAAGTTGTGGCTGCTTTAGATTTGGTACTTATTTAAGGTCCTTCTAGGAGCCGGGCTGTATATAATGTACACAACATAATGAAAAGATGATAACCGAGTTAGGATAATGTTTCTTATTGTCAGAGTAGATCTAGATTCTAGCAAAACTATTTCATTTAACAAATCAAGCTATATATATATAATCAGTAGGATGACATCAAGTCTGTAGGTGCAAGCTTGATTTGTTAAATGAAGTAGTTTTGCTAGAATCTAGATCTACTCTGACAATAGGAACCATTATCCTAACTCGGTTATCATCTTTTCATTATGTTGTGTACATTAGAGGAAAATAAAAATAAAAAAAATAATATATATATAGATAGATAGATAGATAGATAGATAGATAGAGGCACATTCTTATGCGCACATTATAGCCACATTGTAAATGAATCCAAGCAAAATCATGGACTTAAAAGTTGAATTAAGGGCTGATTTTTTGTAGATATGATCTCACCACCATGGAGAACATGCTCAGAAAAATTAAGCTCATTCAAAGAAGTCTAACATTAGAACATACTCACAAAACTTTTAGACCGTTAGATGAAAAGTTCAAAAATGAACACAAATGAACACTACTTTTTACGTGGTTAGACATATCCAAATATTATGATTTTTTGTGAGGATGATCTTCATGGTGGGGAGATCATCTGCACAAAAAACTAGGCCTTAATTCATTTGTATGTCAAAAATGTGGCTATAATGTGCGCATAATGAATGTGTCTCTATCCCATATATATATATGGTGGGGAGTGGCATCTGTAGCCTCATTATAACCACAGTCTATCCCATCCCTCTACTCACTTAAGATCTAACGGATCCAATTTTAACTCAGAAATAAGGGATAGGCATTGTAGCTACAGTAATTTCATAAACTTGTTTGACCGCAACCATAAAAGAAATTGAACAAAATTTAGATTGGAAGCACCTTCTTCTCCACTAAACAACTCGTTTATCCTCTTTCTCCAAAATCAAATTACACCAGCCACCACTCCAAAATAATAAAGGAATGGATGACCCCTTTATTAGATACCAAAAATTAGATTTGACCGCAACCTAAAACATATTCTCCCCAAAATTAGATCGACTCCATTTCTAAACACCTTCTTCTTCACTGAAAAACGTCGACTCTATTCTCTCCAAAATCAGACGCCTCACATAGGTAACTATCAAGCTCCCACTTCTCTCTCCCTCTCTTAATTTCTCTCTCTTAAATCGATATGAATCCGCATAAAAAATTAGTTGATTTCAATTTTGTTAGGTTGATTAAATCAATAGGATTTGTTGCAACTTTTTGCAAATGGAGATGAGTTTAGTTGGTTTTTTGTACTTTTTGTAATTGTTGCAACTGTTTCTATGATTGGTTGGATTTGTGTTACTGTATAGGGAAAGAACTATTTGTTACCTCTCAATTAATTGTATTTTAGCTTTAGCTAACTAGATGTTTGGTTGCTTGGATTTGTGCTACTGTAGATGGAAAGAATTATGTGCAATAGGTGTGGTGATAACACTCATTCATCAGAGAAATGTTGTTGGCTGTCCATGCCTAGTTGCATTCAAAACTGTTGCGGAAGTAGGATCCTGAAACAGTCGGGCCAAACTCAATCTCTTGGGAAATTGTTTTTGACCTGCCGCCTTTGCAGAGACTTCTAATGGTTGGAAGACACGAGAGCATCGTCAATAATACCTCTGGAGAATCTAAGATGCAGATAGGTGAATTGCGTGGGATTTAGAAAGGTTAACACAACAAAGAAGAAAAATGAAAATGAAGGCAAAAAATTCTTGAATTGCACCGAGTGTGGGAAGGATTTCGAATGGTTGGATACATTGTTATCTTTGTTAAGGAGAAACATTGAGTTGGCAGTGAGTTCAAGCTCTCCACAGTCACCTCTTCCTCGTCTTCAAAAAAAGATAAAAAAAAGTCAAAATTATAGTTGAAATTGACGACGATGGTTTGTCAAAAGAATTCGAGCTTCATTGTAAAATTAGATGAGTGGTTGATTTCAAGTTCTTTGTACTACATTTTTTTTGTGAACTTGTGTGTTATAGAGACTAAGAGACTTGCATTTCCCCTTTATAAATATATTTTTGTGATGCTTGTACCATTTCTTTTATTTCTTTTATTTAGATGATTAATCAGTGTTATTGTTTTGACCTTTGGGTTATGACTAACTTCTGCCCCTGTTAAGTAATGGGCTATGTATGTTTTTTCTTATTTTTTACAGGCACTGCATATGGAGGTTTGGAGAATCCAAAATTAACATTTAATGGAAATGTTATGCTGAGAGCTAGAATCAACAAGATTTCTCTTTTAACCATTGTTGTTGGCCTTCCGGTTTGTTCTTTATCCCATTGAATTGTTTTTTTTATTCTATGGAGCATTGTGGTCAAAGATGTATCAAAATCTGACTATACTACATATTTTGTTGTTTATGATTGAGTTTATAATGTTGGTCCTCATTTTGAGACATGGAACACTGGGATTCTTGGTCCAGTTATGCTAAATGGTCTCAATGAGGGTAGAAGAGATTTGACATGGTAGAAATTGTCACACCCCGAATTTCGATAGAATTTGGAAAAACAATATTTGTTCCCGACTCTTTGATTTTCGAGGTATGATGCACTCTCAACTTCCAAACACCCATAAACTGTTTAAATATGCGGATAATTAAAAACCAATAAAAATCTAAGATAAACAAAAGTCCTCTTCATTACAAAAATTCACAAATATGATTAAATTACAAATCTCCTTACAATCCTCTTTAATTATAATTACAACTGGAAATACAAAACAACATTTGTCTCAACTAAAATTTATTATACATTAAGGGAAAACAAAACATTTCCTGAATGTGACGCTAATGCAAACCACAAGCAGCAACCAACCTTCTTTAACACTAAACCTGTCAAGACTTATCAACTATGTTCATTTAATGAACACACCTGATAAGCAAACATGCAAATCGGGTCAGCATTATAAACAATGCTGGTGTGAGTAGCCCAAAAATACAAAATATACTTATACATATATATACACAGTCCATAAAGCAGTTAGTTCCTCCACCGAGGCGCCTTAACTTCCAACAACTAATACAACATTCTTAATTACAAAACTTAAAGCAGGTAGTTCTTCCACTGAGGCGCCTTAACTTTCCACACAACAAACCATACGCATAATAAATAAGGCATGTAGTTCCTCCATTGAGGCGCCTTAGCTTCCCAACAATAATACAAAGGCATTTAGTTCTTCCATCGGGGCGCCTTAGGTTATAACTAAACTAATAACCAGCCAAACATATTCTATACTTACCGTATTTCATGCTCAATTATAGAGTGGGTCGTCTCTGCACAAGTAATTAGTTTGACCCACCCTTCTGCAAAACTATATACAATCATATATTTAAAGATATATCATTAACCAACATATTACCATAATTATATTATTTAAGGCTTTCTTTGCGTGTCCCTAAAATCACGTCGTATCTATGTCTTACCTAGTTTCCATGGCTACCACAACCGCTACCCAACGCCGAACATGTACATCCACATGCCTCCCCTCACATAATGAACCACTCCGTGCATAGCTACTTTGAGCGGGATGCCACACACCAGGTAACCCTCACACGAAAGCCATTATGTAAGTACTGCCACTATTCGGCATAAAATATCATGCGTCTCGTTCTAATTTTACGAACGGAATAATCAAGCCACTATTTGGCTATGCCAGAAGGGCCATTCAGATTTACTGAAATGCCAGAAGGGCCAATCAAATTACTTACGCCCGAAGGGCCATTCAGATTCACTGAAATGCCAGAAGGTCCAATCATATCACGTACGCCCATCACTAGGGCCAAATCACATGAGTTGTGGTAGCTAGGTTCTAGGATTTTCGTTATGTAATTTATTCAGGTGTCATACATATATATCTCATAATCATTTCACTCTACCACGTGCAAAATAAATTATTGCATTAAGCCACAATATTTACAAATGTCTCAATACATCTCAAAACCACTTTCATTCTTTCACGTGCCAATATATTATTACACTAAGCCACAATCCCATGGGAAATATCCACAAATACTATACTACCTCAGAGTAGCATCTCACAGATATAATAATAGAGCGTTTATATCTATTTCTCCAAAAATATTGCATTTAATAGATATCTTAACATATGATATCATTTAACATAACAACAATTTCAACTTACCACATAACGTCACAATAGCTCCAAACGTACCGCATAACATTTTTATTGCGTTTTAGGAATATTATGTCTCCTAACATTTCAATCTCGTCACGTGTCAAAAATACACAACCTCAACGTCAAATCTTTCTTAAATAATGACTAACCAATTATGCAGGCTTTCGCACCATTTTAACATTTGATTTGTCCATACAATTTACAACATAAAACGTAGCACAATTAAACAGTCAACAGTCCACAATCAAAGCCCAAAACCATAACCCAAAAGTCTAAACATTTAAAGACCCCATTTGGATCTATTTTTAATTCCTATGGACCACCCCAAAACAAACTTGAAATTGGCCCAAAATTTTACTTGGTTCGGCCCAAAGAAATAAAGGAAAATTGGCCCAAAGACTAAAATGAAAATGGCCCAAAACAACTAAAATAGAATCCGGCCCAACAACTAACTAATGTTAGGCCCAAGAACTAAAATCTAAACCCAAAAACTGAAACCGGCCCAAACCAAATGGATTTCAGCCCAAGGCCCACGAACCAAACAGTCGTCTTCCTCCCTCACCAGCAGCTCCTTCCCCCACGTTCCAGCCACCATCAACCACCCACCAGCACTCCAAAACAACCCAAACTAGTTCGGTTTTGCACCCCCTGAAAAACCCCACATGCCGATACCACTCAATTGAATTTTCATTACTATTCCAAAATCGCGTTTTTGCGCCATTAATGGACCTCCAAGCTTCAACAGCACCTTACCACTCATCGAAACAGTTGGGTTTTGATCCCCAACAAAACCCAACACTATACTATACTAAAAAAACTTGATTCCTTACCTCATTCACCACTTACAGAAAAACTCGACCTCCATTGACAAGTCTTCAAGCTCCCAACAACCCTCCTCCCAACGTCAAAACACATATCCGACACTTCCTTACAACAACCAAGCCTAACTCAATCTTAACCACGGCAATAAGAGTTCAACCCCCATTAATTCGGGTAGGGAATGCCATGAAAAACCTATTTCACAGCTTCGACAACCCCCACCAAACTTCAATCCCGACAGCACCCAATCCAACCTCAACAACCAATAATATATCCAACTAACACACCACATATTAAACACAATACAAGTTTAAAAAGTATACAGAGACGATCTCTCTGTCTTGCGCCGCCATTAACGCTTCTTCGAGCTTCGCCAGCACAATAACTTTTTTTCAATAATTAAGAACAACGAACCATATATAACAGAAATCAGTTTAACAATAACGACACAGGCCAAGGAAGAATGAACAGTAAAAATGAGTGAAAACATTGAACATTAAGGCTGTTTCCGTATACACGTGAAGTAGAAAAACTAACTACTCACATGTATTAAAAACTCGACGAATCCCTCATCGTCCAAATTTTCGCGCTCCAACGCTCTAGCAATCAAGCTTTTATCTCCGCCTCCATTTTTATTTTATTTTATTTTCTAAAAACCCTATTCTCTAGAAAAATGTGTATATATACCTGGGTTTGAAACCTAAGCCCAACACAGACTCGGGCCCAGAAATCAGGCCCACATATCCCAAATCCAATCCAATAAATTTTAAATAAATAAATAAATTAATAAATTAATAAATATGTATTTTAAATATGGGCGTTACAGAAATGGTCTTACAAGGTTTGCTTTTCACTATTCTCTTCTTTGGGATTTTACTTCCATTGCCAACAATGTGGAGGGTAAGCCTTTACTTGTTCACGTAGATTTGCTTAGAGGGCAAAACTTTGAGTCTTCATACACTAAGTGGTAGTTGATATGGGTATCATAGGAAAAGGTCATTTGTGGATCAATGGACAGAGCATTGGACGTTACTGGCATGCATACAAAGCATGTGGATCTTGTGGTGAATGTAATTATGCTGGTTACTATGACGAGAAGAAGTGCGAAAGTAATTGTGGAGAAGCATCCCAAAGATGGTAGAGAAAGCTTTCTTATTTCGACAATAAAGAGCGTATATATTCAGGAATTTGTGAACTAATTGATTACTATGTAACAAGGGAGTTGTTGAATTTGACTCTTGGATTCTTCTATGTAAGAAGGTTTTGTATGCATTTTCATTGGTGGTTTGTATGCATATGCATTTTCATTTTGTCATGTTCTTTCAGTCAAATCAGTTTCAGTTTGCATAACAGTTTCAGTTCAGTTCAGTTTCAGTTATGAGAATCAGTTTCATTCCTTTGTCAGTTTCAATTTTGAGAATACTGAGAATCAATTTCAGCTCTTTGTCAGTTTCAGTATGTTGTTTTAGTTTGCATAACAGTTTCAGTAACACTATAATTCAGTATCAGTATCAGTAACAAATTCAGCAACGACTTTCCAAACACTAATAGCTATTAGTATCAGTATTAGTATCAGTATCAGTTTCAATATCAATATCAAATTCTCAAAGTATTAGTAACAAAATTCTGCACTAATAGCTAACTTAGCAATGCCTTTCCAAGCATCTTGCAATCCATAATTTGACTCAAATAGGTACAACCAGAAACTATCCAAAATAAATTAACAAAATGGGCTTAACAGATGGGGAAATGCTTACTGATTTACTACCTTCTGATAGGTTCCAAATGGACTTAACAGAAGATAAACAACTACTTTCTGACAGGTTCCAAAAGTTAAACAAAGCCAAAAAAAATAATACAGAAGATAAACAATCCAATGGACTTAACAGAACTTGCTTCATCAGTTTGGCATTATCTATGAACAACACCACATCAACTTCTATTGATTCTCACCAAGTCTTCGTTCTCCTCCTCGTCCTCATCTTCGTTCTCCTCCTCATCCTCGTCTTCGTCATCTAACTCGACATTTACTACTGTAAAGCAAAAAGAATGGAAAATGTCAAGTTTGAAAGGCAATTGCGATAAGATAGGATAAGCTTAAGGAAGCACTATACTTGCCTGTGCCCTTCTTTCTGTTTGGATTCTCAAGACAATTTCATCTATCATGATTAACACCAACTTTGTTGCAACATGTACATCTCCTCTCCGTCTTTGCTTTGGCTTTTGCGCATGCTTGTTCAAGACCCTTTTATTCTACCAATGTCCTTAGTTTTCTTATAAATCTTCACAACTCTTTTTCTTCCTTTGGTTTGAGAGATGTTAGTATTCAAAAGTAAAACTTGGGATGGGTCAAGTGCGGTGATGAGCTATCATTAATGGTGCATGAATTAACAACAGAAACACCAGTGTTAATTTTTTTTTTTTTTTTTTGAGCTCCATTGACAGGTCTTGTAGTCTTTGCATCATTAATTGGTAAGTCTCATCAATTTTCACAGCTTCATAAACCAACTGATTAGCAACCAATTGAAGTTGAGCAGTTCTTAGTAACTCAAACTTCTCATGGCCACTTACTACTAGTCCACGGTCATACTCAACTCTATACTTATTTGCACCTTCCATCCATCTCTTAAGAATAAAGTGCTTAGGAATCTCAATATCATGACTCTGAAATACCTTTATGAGGTGTCCACAAGGTATCCCAGAAACTTAAAAGTTTTGCATTAACAATTACCTTATTTTGTTGTCGGGTTGAACTTCACCTTCCATTCACGCTCATCACCTTTAACTCATGACTTATAAGTGTAAGTTGCCATCGGTACCCTTTTCATCATCATGCAGGACATACTCGCTTTCAGCTAACTCGAATTCTTGCTTGAACCTATCATACGTGATAAGAGCCCAAAACTGTAGTTTTAACCCCTTAATAATCATACTTTTAGACCAATTATGTGAGTAATAAGTAAGAGTTAATACTGATTACGTGTTTTTATGCATTTCAGGCTTCAAAGTCCATTATGTGCAGAAATGTGCCACTTTAGCGAGATAAAGGAGCAAAAGTCAGCAGAACTTCCGAATGCCATATCTTTGGACTCAGACCTCGGAATTGGGCCTACCTTATGTCAAAACGACCGACTCGGAAAGAGCTTTCCAATGGTCCAAGCCTTGACCCAATCAGAGGAGCAGAAATGGACGAAAAGTCTGTTGAAACGAACTGCAGCTGAAGAGGCCTTTTTGGACTGAAAGAATTGTGTTTTGGGCCTGATTCTCTGGCCCAAAACATGGCTCCAAGCCCATGCACGATTTTTGGATCTGGATGTATAAAAACAAAAGCTTGACTCATTGTTAATGGCAGTTAGGTTAGGTAGATAGTTAGACCTAGATTAGTTAGCCTCCATTAATTAGTTTTAAAACTTAGTTTAATTAGTTTCAATTCATTGTATTAGATTAAACCTTTGAATCTTGTTCTTCATTTGATTAGATCAATAAAGTAGTATTTTTTTATCAATTTCGATTTTGTCATTTCCATTTCTAGATCTAATTTCAATTCTTGTTCTTATTTCATTTTAGTCATTAATTTAGATTTCATTATTGTTTAAATTAGTAAATTTCAATGCTTTATATTATGTTTAGTTTTAATCTAAATGGAAATGATTGCGGAATGATTCAAGGCTAAACCTCCATTAGAGGGGGTTGAGAAGCCTTGATGAAAGCTTGATTCCGACTATCGTAGAATCGTCGTAATTTCCTTTCCACTCTAGAAACGTTTAGTTCACCATGAGAATGGGTTTAATCGTTCACATGCTAATTATTAATTGGTAGGAATGCCATGTGTAATTAGGGATTAGGAAGAACCGATTGTTCTGCGTAGCAGTTCAATTCGGATTACGACGACTCGTCGCTAGTGGATTAAGTTGAGTTAAGGTGGAATCAATCCCCCTCTAACTCCTTAACATCGAATCAACGTAGCATTCCCTTAGTTGTCTGATAGTCGACTAGTTGCATTTCGTGGGTAGTTGCATCGTAGTCTAATTCCCTTCTGTAAAGCTCTCATTGACTTAAGACTGATTTCTTAGACTTAGAAAACAATCCATGCTAGGGAACTAGGAGTGGAACGAACTTCCTACTCCACTTAGTGCAATTAATCGAGAGAGTAGAAGCTTTGATAATTGAGATAGTAAAAGATTAGTTTTAGTTTACTTACGCTTTGAATTCATCGCTCATTTCGTAGGTAAACTATTCATTTTACGCTTTATCAAATGGCGCCATCTTAGTTGCATCTTAGTTGCACTTTAGCAAGGTTTTCCTTGTAGAAGTAATCATTTTAAGTCCCATTAAACCCACCCACCCTTGTTTGTTTCATACTTGTGGTTGCCCATTTCAGCTTTGACAAATTCCGCGAAAAATACACGGAGGAAATACCGCGCTTAAGTTACGGAATTTGACTTTACACCGAAGCGACCAGCCAAAGCGACCCCAGCTAAGTTAATGGAATTTGACTTTACACTGAAGCGACCACGCCCCATGTGGAGCGCGACCGCTAAAACACCGTGTAATTTGAAAATTACTCGAGCGCCGAAGCGCTTCTATGCGCGAATGAGGCCGCCGCGTTAAATTTATCGGATTTCGGCGGTTTGATTCAAACTTTGATCTTTCATATTTTTCAGTGTTCTAACCTGCTCTATACACTGAACAAGCGTAAACAAGACGCTATTCATAAGCGAAGCAAGGACGCAATCAGGTATTCCTTTCTTCCACACCTCGCATCTCCTGTTAGAGGTTTATACTAGTATATCGAAATTTGTTTGGAGTGTTGCATGTTTAGTTAAGTTCGACTTAGTCTTGCATGAGATTAAGGTCCGGCCGAACAAAAACACCGAACGTAAATACACAACAACATCAACAATCAAATCTATCTAGTATACCACCCACTACACCTCTAACTACTATTTCACACACACCACCTGATATAATGGGGGAAGAAAGAGAGACTCCTCTCTCGGACTTCTACAAAGCCTTGAGCGATAGCCCCAAATCTTGCATCGTTCTAGCAGACCCAGCGGGGGATTTCAGAATCCCTCCAAATATTTTTAATTTGTTACCCGTTTTTCATGGTTTAGACCATGAAAAACCTTATCAGCACATGCGTAGGATTGAACAAGTCCTAACAACATTCCACCATCCTACGGTTGGTACGGAACAAATTAAATTAAGGGTATTCCCTTTCACCTTAGCCGATAAGGCGGCGTCTTGGTTAACTGCCCAAGCGCCTAATTCTGTGGACTCGTGGGCTAAACTTGTTCAGCTGTTTATGGAACATTTTTACCCACCCCTAAAGACGGATGAGATGCTTTCCAAGATTCATTTCTTTCGACAAAATCCTCATGAATCATTTTCATGAGGCTTGGAACCGTTTCACCGATCGCTTATAGAATGTCCACACCATAACCTAGCAAAAGACACGTTAGTTCGTGCCTTTTCAAAGGACTTCAACATCACCATAAAGAAGTCCTTGACATAATGAATGGGGGTAGTTTCTTAAGTAAAGGAGCCTCTGAGGCTTATAAATTTTATATCGACCAAACTAAGCTTAAATAATAACTGGGGAGGTAGTGACGATTACTCCCGCTCCGCTAGTTCTACTAATACAGCTTAAGGCGCCCGGTATGTTTGAAATTAAACACGATTCCGACCTTAAAACTCTAATCGAATCACTCACTAAAAAGGTAGAGGCCATTTCAGACAACAAAAGCCTATCCCCGTCCATGAATGTAAATTCAAACCCATGTAGTTTACGTTGAGTCCCGAGCATCCCGACTCCCATCGTCCGTCCCTATAGCCTATGAACAGGCTTGTTCCATTAATAGTGAACCTAACGCCCTTGGAGACAAAATCCCAACTTCGGTTGGCGAAATAACCAACACGCCACACCTCGAGGGTACAATAATCAATATGTTAGGCCAACGAACGGCTTTAACCAAGCTCCACTACGACGTGGGCAGGTCGTGGTAATTTTAATAATTATAACAACCAAGTGCAACCTCGACAAGGTCAAGCACAAGTTCAAGGTAATTATAATAATTATAATGTTAATAGAGGTATCGTTCCGGTCAATAATAATTATCAAAATTCACCCATAAATAATTCACGTGAAATAGTTCCACTCACACCACCCGTGACTACTACACCCACACAACCGGATCGCCTTGACACCTTCATACAAGTGAGCCAAAAACTTTTCCAAACCATGGCTCAATCTAACCAACAGCTTCTACAATCCGTTAATAATTTAACCCAACAGTTGGCTCAAGATAAAGCCCAAACCAAAGGTGTGTTGCCAGGTCACGCAATACCTAATCCTAAAACAACAAACACAGCCTTTGAGGTAACCGATAATACTAGTAATGAAAATGAAAATGTAGGTGAGATAAATGCCATCACCACTCTCCGTTCTGGTAGAGTGGTTGATAACAAGGTAACTATACCAATAATTACCCCACCAGTAGCCCCTACACCTGCTATTTTACTAGATACCCAAATAGAAACCCGAAGAGCCTACCAATCGTAGAGGTACCCGCCACAACACAACCTAAGAAACAGAAAGCCACGGTTAAACATCCAGTGATACCATTGCTAAATATAGACGAAAACCACCATTTCCACAAAAATTAGCCATGTTAACTAGGGATACAAATTACGAGGAGATTAGGGACGCTTTCAAGAATCTAACTATAAACCTTCCCTTCCTCAAAGCTATTAAAAAGCTACCACATCATGCTAAGTTTCTTAAGGAATTGTGTACTACTAGGCGAAGACAAATATACCAAAAGACGCTTTTAATGCGAACAATTCCCAACCTTATCTGAAAATAATGGAATTGTTAAGTACAAGGACCCCCCGGTCGTCTCCTCAGATCTGATGCACCTTAGAGATTCCTATCTGACGACGACGGCGTTATTAGACACGGGGCTAGTGTTAACTTACTCCCATTTTATTTGTATAGACAAATAGGTCTAGACAAGATGCAACCCACTAAAATGACGTTGCAATTAGTCGATCGGTCTATTAAGTATCCTAAGGGTGTAGTCGAAAATGTCTTTGGTAAAAGTTCGGATTTCTACTATCCGGGCTGATTTTGTAGTCCTCGATACGTAAGTCGCTAACGACTCTGTCCGATCATTTTAGGGCGCCCTTTCGGCAACCGCCAATGCGCTCATTAATTGCCGTGATGGTTCAATGTCCATGTCTTTTGGCCATCTTGCTTGTTGAAGTCAATGTTTTAAAACAAGGACACAGCACCGATTCGTCTATGGATGGAGAGGTTAGCATGATCGAAAGTTGTTCGAGATTATTTCAACAACACGTTCCCTGATAGTCATATGCCCAAAATTCTTTTCTTTGGAAAGTCAGACTCCAACATTTTCATTCCTCCACTAGTCGATACACATATTATTGATGAGGAAGGGATAGATGATTTTCTCAAAGATGTAGAGGACTACCATAGTAATGTGGATATGACCAATCTAGATGAGGAATTCGATGAGTTTTTTCGAGTAGGTGACAATTCACCCTATCAAGAACTAACTTGCACAACATCCACCTAGATTCCCCTCCTTCCACCCTTTCAAAGGAATCTCGAGTTTGCACTCGATCCTTTTGTTTCTCCTGTGCTTCATAATTTTTAAATCCTCCTAGCAAACGATACTTTAAGGACAAACTATTTGACACCTTCATTTTCAGAATTGAGACAGTCCCTACACACACAATGAATGAGTTCGGTGCTAAAACCACATCCTCATTGTGTACAGGCTGTCTTTCTACAACTTATCCATATCCACCATATTCTCCACAACCATTCACTTTTCCACACTTATTTACTAAAACACCCACTCATTCAAAAATGAAAACTAAGGTGCATGATAGGTTACATAATAGGGTTATCCGACTTTGCTTGGTGTCATTGTGTTTGGATATGTTTTCTGTGATATTTATTTATGGAATGATGATAAACGTAAAATGTATAGTCTACCTACGAAATGAACGATGAATTCAAAACGTAAGTAAACTAAAACTAGACTTTTACGAGTCTTATTTATCAAAGTTTTCTTCTACTCTCAATCCTATGAGATAAAGTGGAGTAGGAAGTTCGTTCCACTCTTAGTCCTTCCGTATGCTTGTATTCTAGTCTCAATACTCTACTTAAAGTCAATGAGAGCTTTTAATACGGGGGGCAACTAAACTATGGTGCAACTACCCACAAGATGCAACTAGTCGATTATCAGACAACTATGGGAATGCTACGGTGATTCTATGATAAGGAGTTAGAGGGGATTGATTCCACCTTAACTCAACTTAATCCACTAACGAACGAGTCGTCGTAATCCGAATTGAATCGCTTTCACGCCAGAACAAGCGGTTCTTCCTAATCCCTAATTACACATGGCATTTCTACCAATTAATAACTAGCATGTGAACAATTAAACCCATTCTCATGGTGAACTAATTATTTCAAGGAATAGAAATTACGGCGACTCTACGATAAAACGGAATCAAGCTTTCATCAAGGCTTCTCAACCCCCTCTAATGGAGGTTTAGCCTTGAATCATTCCGCAATCATTTCCATTTAAATTAAAACTACACATAATAATAAGCATTAAAATTTACTAATTTAAACAATAACGAAATCTAAATTAATGACTAAAATGAAATAAGAACAAGAATTGAAATTAGATCTAGAAATGGAAATGACAAAATCAAAATTGATAAAAAATACTACTTTATTGATCTAATCAAATGAAGAACAAGATCCAAAGGTTTAATCTAATAAAGGATTTGACTACTAATTAAATAAAACAATTAAATCTAGATCTAGAAGCTATTTTAATGGCTACTTTCTATTCTAAGCTATCTACCTAACCTAACTGCCATTGACTGCCATTAACACTGAGTCAAGCTTTTGTTTTTATACATCCAGATCCAAAAATCGTGCATGGGCTTGGAGCCATGTTTTGGGCGAGAATCGGGGAATCCAAACCCAATTCTTTCAGTCCAAAAAGGCCTCTTCAGCTGCAGTTGGCTTCTACAGACTTTTCGTCCACTTCTGCTCCTCTGATTGGGTCAAGGCTTGGATCATTGCAAAGCTCTTCCCGAGTCGGTCGTTTTGACATAAGGTAGGCCTCAATCCGAGGTCTGAGTCCAAAGATATGGCATTCGAAGTTCTCACGACTTTTGCTCCTTTATCTCGCTAAAAGTGGCACATTTCTCACATAATGGACTTTGAAGCCCTGAAATGCATAAAAACACGTAATCGAGTATTAACTCTTACTTATTATTCACATAATTGGTCTAACAAATGATTATTAAGGGGTTAAAACTACAGTTTTGGGCTCTTATCAAACCACCCCCAAACAGCATTTTGCTTGTCCTCAAGCAAAGATGAGAAATTAGAATAAGTGACCAAAAATGGAGTTCTACCTAATCTCGTTTCGCTGAGTGCGATTGCATTGACCATATGCAACAAGGCCTTAAACCACTAGGAATTCCCTAGTGGACGAGTTATAGCCTCGTGAGAGTTTTCCAGTGAAGGTACTCACAAACTTCATCTATACTACAACGACTAAGAAAATAAAACTATTGTTTCCTTATTCATGCTCCAAATTATCTATAATGCCTCACTAGCTATGAACAAGAATAACCAAGTCAAAAACCTAAGCTAATATATGCATAATAATCTATCATCTACAATAAACATATACACAATGAGTAGTACTATAAAATGTTTAGCAAGTTTGTTTCTGAGAACTCGAATAGCGTCCTTAAGTAGGTTCTCACAATAATAGTCAAGAAACAACACTCTAATTTTTCCACTCAAGTTTAAGCTACTCCAAAGTAATACAAGATGGGCACGCTTTACCTTACAATCTCAATGACACACAGAAGCCGAGTCGATCAAACACATCATCCGCCACTTACTATCACACTAACCTATTCCTAATTGAGCTAGAGGTCTTTATTAGGTGTTACGGGGATTAGGGAGATGGTTTAAGAAGGAAGGAAATGGATATTCTAAAGGACAAGTCCGAGATAATAGAGTCTTCATATTATGTAACTAGAGAAAACCTTGTTATTTACTTTTGCTTCTACACTTTGTTTCCATCCTTAGCCATATATTTTTTTTTTCTTTTTTCTTTGGCTTTTGACTCCCTTTTATTCTATTTTTTGGAGTTTTATTTTATTTCTATTTTTTTTTTTCTTGGATGGAAACTTATTTTCTTTATTTTCTGAAGCACTAACTAATTTTTGTTTACACGGTGTTTTCTTCTTCTTCTTTCTCCATTCATTCTATTCTCGGACTTATTCTAAATTGGGTAGGTTGATTTTTTTATATATATATTTTTTTATTTTGTTTTTGTTTTTTGTAACGAGGGTAAAGGAATTGTGGTTTATGGAAGGGCTAATGAAAGGCTCAAAGGGGCTTACTAGCGGAAAATAATTCATAGGTTTGAATTTCGGCTATATCGATCCAAAGAGGGCCTAAATTCTCGCTTTAGGATATGGTTTAGTGATCAAGCAAGTGGACGTGTGATTTCTCTATCTGGATTTTACTTCTCCCTTGTGTCATTTCTCAATTGTTTCACTCATATAAGGCTTTAGGTTATATTCTCACAGGATTTGTAGTATAAGTACTCTAGCCTAGATTTCAGAAACTTACTGCCAAACAATCATAGATACTCATGTAATATATTTATAGATAGATGCAAAGATTATTACCTACATATTAACCTAAGTTTCTAACAATTATTCTGATGCAAAAGCTATGTGAGACTTCTAGATTGTTAAGAGCATAGAGAAAGAAACAATACCAATATTCCTAAGTGTATAGCATAACTTATTTATTTATATTTATAAATTTTTGAAATTTTTACTAGAAAACAAATGCATATTATACATATTTATATCCTAGCAGATGTCTTAATTACACGTGTTTCTATGCCCCCCCCAAACAAAAAGCATTGAAACGCGTGAAATTCAGGAACATCTGCAAAACAAAGTTAGAACGTACTAATATAGGAAATAAAACTGACTCAACTCTATACGAGTTTTACCCATTGTGGGGTTAAAAGAATGAAATTGCTTGGGACATAAGCAGACACTAACAGAAACTAAAACTTACCTCCACTCCCGCTGTTATTCGTCATCTTCATCATCCTCCACTTCTATAAAGAAGTGAGGCTCCTTCAAGGCCCCGCCATGCTATGATAATTTGCCGGGCTTCACGCCATTTATCATCTATGGTTGCTAACCTATTAAGTGCCACTTGGTCCGATGGGGTGTAGGGTGCAACCTGGTGAGGTTGTATCCGCCACCCTTGCCAAGTCATTTGCACGGAAAGATCGAATAATACTATTGGTGGGTCGCGACCGTGGTGTCCCTAATCCAATCCGCGAAACGTGTACAAAAAAGCAGGGGAAGAAACATAGCATAATACGCGTGAAAAACTAGAACAGGCATAAGAAGGTACTTATGCCTCATGGTATAGGCTCGTGCTAAACTAGACATCAAAGTTCGGGAAGGTCATAGAACCGGGCGTCCATTGGCTAAAGCAAGGAAAAACGGCGCAAGTGGCGCCATTCACGTAAGAAAAACGCCATTCCCTAAAATGTTTAGCATAATCCAAAACATAACAGTTCCTATGTTCATGGACAAAGGCTACCAAGGGCAACGCTTATAGTCCCCTTGGTCCTCAATCTGAAAAATGCCCGCCCCATAAGCCTCGCAAAAGACTCATAAAGTGTAGACATGCATATTATCGACCCAATAGCACCATGGGTCTTGTATCTCAGCCGGGCATAGCAAGTCCAAGAACAAATGCTAGCAAGAACCCGGTAATTTCCATTGGTTCATCGTCAATGTTGATGGAGAACACTTGTTCTCCATCCGGTCTCTCAAAGAAAATGCAGTTATTATAAAAATAAGATGCAAGTCTTTGGAGAATAAAGTTCACCGGTCTTACCATAAGAGGTTCCCAGCCAACGTATGTGATCACCTCAAAACCAAGCACCGTAAGTAGTGCTTTGGAACAAATCTTCAAAAGATCTGTTTCGTATCAATGTTGGAGATGTCATCTCAAAATTACGCTTTGGAATAGCTCGCGAAAGATCCGGATACTACGCCGAAAAACTGGAAAATTTATGGTCCACGGAAGTCAGGCGCCGAAAGGCCAAACTAGGGCGCGAGTCGCTCTTGGTAATTTGGAATTCCAAGTAAGTAGGGCGGTCGCTGACTTGGCAGCTGGCGCCCGAAGTTGCAGATTTGCAAAAATGAAGTCAAACGGGGAATCGCGGTGTGAAGGGTGAGTGATGGAGTTTAGGTGTAGTGTGAGTTGTGAGAATAGTTTGTATCAAGTTTATATAGGTTTAAAATTGCTAAAAAGGATCGGAAAGTTGCCAAAACTAATTACGGCAGGTTCCGAAATCCTAAAATTTCCAAACTCGAAAACGGAAACAACTCATAACTGGATTCTAATTCAAACCCAAAGATCTTTTAGGTTGATTTTATGATAGAATGTACCTATTTAATCTAGATTTCATCCTACAATGATACTTGATCATATTTCTACCTAAACAACCATATTTTCACCTTGACTCCGCAATTAATTCTAATCTGAGGGTTATACAAAAAATCATGCTTGAATTGATAAAACCACCCCCAAACAAGTTGGGAAGGTGGGGTCAATATGAAACAACCATGCATAATGAAAATAGGCCCTTATATTAAAATTTCATTCGAGTACCACTACAAAATTCAAATTACGGAAATAAAAGTTACATTACAATAAAACAACAAAAATAAATAAAACAACAACCACTATCAATCCTCGGACTCTCTAAACTCGCCATCAGCGGTGGCGGAGGGCACACTCTCTAGTGGTGGCTCTCGGCTCCGAAAGGTCCAGCAGCGCCGCCCTTCGCCGACGACGCCATGCCTCAGAGTCTGTGTCCTCGGAAGCCGAAGTCATATGAGGTGGGAAGCGTGCAAAGCATATCCACTCTAAACTGGCTGGGCTTCCATCTCAGCCGCCTTTGCTCCCATCTCTCATCCTCTCTGGGGTGCGGATCTCGGTTGTGATGAATAGTTGCCTGTCGAGTCCGGAGGTCTGTGGCAGATAGTGTTTAGTGAACGCGATGCCCCTATGAAGCATAGCCATGCGCTTCAAGTCCGAACCAACACCTCGGAAGGCATCTGCATCAAAGCGGTCACGCCCTCCTCATCCTCGGAGGCATCCTCATCCTCCTCCTCTTCATTCTCAGCTCCTCCATCCTCTTCTTCTTCTTCTCTATCCTCAAACTCCTCCAAACTTGTTGGACACACTCCCTATAGATACGCTGGCGTGTTACGGTCCAGGGTAATGTAAATCCTCTCGCATTAATCGGAGTCGCTTTCATTTTCAGCATGATCTTGGTGATTAACACGGAAGAGGTGCCAAAGACCTTCCGACCCCTAATCATGCTCAAAGAAAAACTCCGGGATACGAAATCGTGATACGCTCCCGGAGTACCCATAGTACGGGAGGCAGGTCGGACCGATGTCACCGACCTTGTCCTTCCCTTAGACATTCGACCAATCCACCGGGGTAGCCTACCGGTTGGTCCCCCCGGGATGCCCGGGCGAACACAATGGGAGTTTGTATTGTAGCTCCCATTGATGATGCGAACGCCCCATCAATGGCTCCACCCACAAACCGGGGCTCTGTAAAGTAGCCTCGGATGGATTCTAGGCGAATGCCTAGAATCTCAAACAACAAATCCCGTAGTCAACTCCTTCTTCTTCCTTACCATCACAAAAATCCTACTTCCCTCCAACTCCCCGGTGTTGTAGAACCGTCGGACCAAGTCTTCGTGGTAGAAGGCTTCGTCGAAAGTACCGAGACTATTCCAGTCTCTACTAGCCATTTCGTCACCGTAAAAGCGGAGCGAAATGGTCGGCAAAGGAAAACTTGCTCGGTATAATTCGCGTTGTTGAACCATCTAGTGTTTGAAATGGAGTGAGGGTTTAAATATGATGTGGTGGTGGTGGTTTGACTTGACCGACTGAAAGAACAAAGTGGTGGTGGTGGAGTGGTGGCGCAAAGACCAAATTTGTGAATTTTTGGTGGTTTTAGTTATTTAAATCGGTGGGGGTTGTGGTGGTTTGGTTTTAGAAAAGATTTGGGGTTAGGATTTGATTTTTGGCGGGGTTTATGGTATTTTCTTTTAATTTTTATTTTTCTAGGTTTGGAGCTTGTTAATGGCGATGGAAGATGAAAAAAACGATGAACCGTTGCTTTGAAGAAGGTAAAGGCGCGAAAGCTACCGTCGTGGCACGGTTGGGCCCAAGCCCAAAATCGAAATTTTAATTTTTTCGATTTTTTTCGCTAATTTCAAATCAAAATTGCCGCTTACCTATCCGGTCCGATTTTTGCTTAATGAGATATGGAAATGATCAGGAGGGAATTTCCTATCCAATGATCCATACAACACTCTATTCCGACTTCGATGACATACGAGATAGTGGAAAACGCCTCGGCGCGTGCATGACGTAAGTTATGCGAATGAATGAACTCTAAATTAATAGATTATGTCAATCCGAAGCGTAATACAATAAAACGGCCTAAACAACTCTAATGGGACATAAAACATTTATTACGGAACATTTAACACCCCAAACAAATTTTTCAACGGCTTAGAAAATTTGTTTTAGTAATGGTCTTTTAAAGTCGATTCCCGAGACTTTCCTAGATTACTATGTTTATTTTTATTTTTTTTTTATTTTTATTTTTATTTTTATTTTATTTTTAGAAGGAAAACGATAAGCAATAAAGACATAATTCACACCATAGAGAAACATGACTCAAAAAATCGAGAAAACATGCAAGAGTGGAAAACGTGAACTATGTGAACCGTGGACTTAGGATCCGTATTTACAGCCACACACTCCATAGGGAGGGCCCGTTACCTTAATGGTGCACTCACCAATATATTAAAGTGAAAGGAAATGCACCAAACACCTAAAAACCGAAGTCGCTTATAGTCGATACTTTCGAGACTTTATCTAAAACATATGTATGAACATGCAGTTGTTCATATATCGAAACCAAATAGTTGTGGATCATTCCATAAATAAATATCACATAAAACATATCCAAACACAATGAAACACCAATTTTCCCTATGACTCAACCTAGTGAAATGAAAGCTAAGTCGGATTACCCTATTATGTAACCTATCATGCACCTTATTTTTCATTTTTGAATGAGTGGGTGTTCTAGTAAATAAGTGTGGAAAAGTGAATGGTTGTGGAGAATATGGTAGATATGGATAAGTTCTAGAAAGACAGCTTTGTACACAATGAGGATGTGGTTTTAGCAATCAACTCATTCATTGTGTGTGTGTAGGACTGCCTCAATTCTGAAAATGAAGGTGTCAAATAGTTTGTCCTTCCTCAAGTATCTATTTGCTAGAGGATTTAAAAAATTATGAAGCACGGGAGAAACAAAAGGATCGAGTGCAAACTCGAGATTCCTTTGAAAGGGTGGAAGGAGGGAATCGAGGTGGATGTTGTGCAAGTTAGTTCTTGATAGGGTGAATTTTCACCTACTCGAAAAAAATCATCAATTCCCCATCTAGATTGGTCATATCCACATTACTATGGTAGTCCTCTACATCTTTGAGAAAGTCATCTATCCCGGCCCTCATCAATAATATGTGTATCGACTAGTGTAGGGATGAAAATGTTGAGTCCGACTTTCCAAAGGAAAGAATTTTGGGCATATGACTATCGTGGAACGTGTTGTTGAAATAATCTCGAAATCGAAGCTCGATCATGCTAACCTCTCCATCCATAGATCGAATCGGGTAACTCATGGTCCTTGTTTTAAAACATTGACTTCAACAAAGAAGATGGCCAAAAGACATGGACATTGAACCATCATGGCAATTAATGAGCGCATTGGCAGTTGCCGAAAGGACGCGCCTAAAATGATCGGGACAGTCGTTAGCGACTTTCTGTATCGAGGACTACAAAATCAGCCGGATAGTAGAAATCCTCGAACTTTTACCAAAGACATTTTCGACTACACCCTTAGGATACTTAATAGACCGATCAGCCTAATTGCAACGTCATTTTAGTGGGTTGCATCTTGTCTAGACCTATTTGTCTATACAAATAAAATGGGAGTAAGTTAACACTAGCCCCCAGGTCTAATAACGCGGTCGTCGTATAGGAATCTCCTAAGGTGCATTTTACAGTAGGACGACCAGGGTCCTTGTACTTAACAATTCCATTATGTTAAGATAAGGTTGGGAATTGTTCTGTTAAAAAGGCGTCTTTTGGTATATTTGTCTTACGCCTAGTGGTACATAATTCCTTAAGAAACTTAGCATGATGTGGTAGCTTTTTAATAGCTTCGAGGAAGGGAAGGTTTATAGTTAGATTCTTGAAAACGCCCCTAATCTCCCTCGTAATTTGTATCCCTAGTTAACATGGCTAATTTTTGTGGAAACGGTGGTTTCGTCTATATTTAGCTATAGTATCACCGGATGTTTAACCGTGGCTTCTCTGTTTCTTAGGTTGTGTTGTAACCGGTACCTCTACATATGGTAGGCTCTTCAGTTTCTATTTCGTATCTAGTAAAATAGTAGGTGTAGGGTTATCTTGGTGGGGTAACTATAGGCATAGTTACCTTTGTTATCAACCACTCGCCGTAATCGGAGAGTGGTGATGGCATTTATCTCACCTACTTTTTCAAATTCATTACTAGTATTATCCGCTACCTCAAAGGTCGTGTTTGTTGTTTTGGGATTATGTATTGGCGTGACTTGGCAACACACCTTTGGTTTGGGCTTTATCTTGAGCCAACTGTTAGGTTAAATTATTAACGGATTGTAGAAGCTGTTGGTTAGATTGAGCCATAGTTTGGAAAAGTTTTGGCTCACTTGTATGAAGGTGTCAAAGGCGATCCGGTTGTGTGGGTGTAGTAGTCACGGGTGGTGTGGACCGAACTATTTCACGTGAATTATTTATAGGTGGATTCTGATAATTATTATTGACCGAACGATACCTCTATTAGCATTATAATTATTATAATTACCTTGACCTTGTGCTTGACCTTGTCGAGGTTGCACTTGGTTGTTATAATTATTGAAATTACCCCGACTCCCCTTGTCGTGAATTGAGCTGGTTAAAGCCGTGTGTTGGCCTAACATATTGATTATTGTACCCTCGAGGTGTGACTTGTTGTTATTTCTCCAACCGGTTGGGATTTTGTCTCCAAGGGGTGTTAGGTTCACTATTAATGGAAGAAACCTGTTCATAGGCTATAGGACAACCGGAGTCGGATGCTCGTGGACTCCAAATGTAAACTACATGGGTTTGAATTTACATTCATGACGGGGATAGGCTTTTGTTGTACGTAAAATGGCCTCTACCTTTTTAGTGAGTGATTCGATTAGAGTTTTAAGCTCGAATCGTGTTTAATTTCAAACATACCGGGCCTTAATCAGTATTAGTAGAACTAGCGGAGCGGGGATATCATCACTACCCCCAATTATTATTTCGCTTTAGTTTGGTCCTCTAAAAATTTATAAGCCTCCCAGGCTCCTTTACTTAAGAAACTACCCCCATTCATAATGTCAAGGACTTCTTTATGGTGATGTTGAAGTCCTTTGAAAAAGGCACGAACTAACGTGTCTTTTGCTAGGTTATGGTGTGGACACTCTATAAGCGATCGGTGAAACGATTCCAAGCCTCGGAAAATGATTCATGAGGATTTTGTTGAAAGAAATGAATCTTGGAAAGCATCTCATCCGCCTTTAGGGGTGGGTAAAATGTTCCATAAACAAATTTGAACAAGTTTAGCCCACGAGTCCATTGCAATTAGGCTTTGGGCAGCTTAACCAAGACGCCTTTATCACTAAGGTAAGGTGAAAGGGAATACCCTTAATTTAATTTGTTCCGCACCAACCATAGGATGGTGGAATGTTGTTAAGACTTGTTCAATCCTACGATGTTGATAAGGTTTTTCATGGTCTAAACCATGAAAAAACGGGTAACAAATTAAAAATATTTGAGGGATTCTCAAATCCTCACACTGGTCTGCTAGAACGATGCAAGATTTGGGGCTATCGCCAAGGCTTTGTAGAAGTCCGAGAGAGAGTCTCTCTTTCTTCCCCATTATATCGGTGGTGTGTGTGTGAAATAGTAGCTAGAGGTGTAGTGTGTGGTATACTAGATAGATTTGTTTGTTGGTGTTGTTGTGTATTTACGTTAGGTGTTTTGTTCTACCGCACCTTAATCTCATGCAAGACTAAGTCGAGCTTAACTAAACATGCAACACTCCAAACAATTCTGATATACTAGTATAAAACCTCTAACAGAGAGATGCGAGGTTTGGAAGAAAGGAATACCGATTAAGGCCCTTGCTTCGCTTATAAATAGCGCCTTGTTTACGCTTTTGTTCGTGTATATAGCGTGTTAGAACACCGAAAAATATGAAAGATCAAAGTTCGAATCAAAACCGCCGAAATCGAAAAAATTTAACACGTAGGCCAAGCCCCCGGCGGTATTTTCAATTTACGTGTTTTTTAGGGCGGTCGCTCGGCCCCACATGGGGCTGGTCGCTCGTCCAAGAACATAGGGCGGTCGCCCTCAAGGAGGAGGCTGCCAAGGCCGGTAAATTTTGCTCAGAATTTTTCAACTCTAAAATGGACACCCACAGTATGATTCAAACAAGGGTGGGTGGGTGAAATGGGACTTTAAAAATAGTACTAACACTATGAAAACAATACGAAAGTGAACTAAGATGGCAGCGGCACCATTTGATAAATGTAAAAATGTATATAGTCTACCTACGAAATGAACGATGAATTCAAAACGTAAGTAAACTAAAACTATCTTTCTTTCTATTATCAAAGCTTCTACTCTCGATGCAAATTGTACTAAGTGGAGTAGGAAGTTCATTCCACTCCTAGTTCCCTAGCATGAATTGTTTTCTAAGTCTAAGAAATCAGTCTTAAATCTAATGAGAGCTTTACGAAATGTTATGCTAACAAGACGCGTTATTTTAAATAACTAGATATAATAAATAACAAGATAAAATATAAACTAAAGATAATCTACGAAGCTACGGAAATACGATTGTTTGACTCTAGATAAAGAAATAGAGGGGAATTAAATCCACCTCGAATCCAACTTAATAACCTAGTATAGATTGTCGATCTCGATTCTTACGCTTTAACGGCAAGAATTTCGAGTCTAATCCCTAGTGTTCATGGCATTCCTACCGATATACTAACTAGCATGTGAGGTCGCCCACCCATTCTCATGGCTAAACACGACCTTCTAGAGTGGAATAGATTCTACTACCAAATTCTATACTAACCACTAAGTTTTCATCAAGGCTTCATCAACCCCTCTAATGGAGGTTTAGCCTTGAGTCATCAACCCAACATTTCCCATTGAATCTAAACTAAACATAATGTAAGAAATTGAGATTTACTTAGTTAACAATAATGAATCTAATTTAATGGCTGGAATGGAATAATAACAAGAATTTAATTTAGATCTAGAATGGAAATGACAAAATTCGAAATTGACAACTAACTATTTTATTAATCTAATCAATCAAGAACAATCATTCAAAGATTTAATCTAGAACAGGAATTGAAATGGAACTAGAACTTAATCTATTAATAAAACTAGATCTAGAATTCTATATATTAATTTAGGTCTAACTAGCTACCTAACCTAACTGCCATTGACTGCCATTAACACTGAGTCAAGCTTTTGTTTTTATACATCCAGATCCAAAAATCGTGCATGGGCTTGGAGCCATGTTTTGGGCCAGAGAATCAGGCCCAAAACCCAATTCTTTCAGTCCAACAAGGCCTCTTCAGCTGCAGTTGGCTTCCACAGACTTTTCGTCCACTTCTGCTCCTCTGATTGGGTCAAGGATTGGATCATTGCAAAGCTCTTCCCGAGCCGGTCGTTTTGACATAAGGTAGGCCTCAATCCGAGGTCTGAGTCCAAAGATATGGCATTCGGAAGTTCTGCTAACTTTTGCTCCTTTATCTCGCTAAAGTGGCACATTTCTGCACATAATGGACTTTGAAGCCTGAAATGCATAAAAACACGTAATCAGTATTAACTCTTACTTATTATTCACATAATTGGTCTAACAGTATGATTATTAAGGGGTTAAAACTACAGTTTTGGGCTCTTATCAAATGATCCACAACTATTTCGGTTGTTGATATATGATCAACTGCATGTTCATACATATATTTTAGATAAAGTCTCGAGTATCTGACTATAAACGACTCAATTTATGTGTTTGGTGCATTTCCTTTCACTTTAATATATTGGTGAGTGCACCATTAAGGTAACCGGGCCCTCCCTATGGAGTGTGTGGCTGTAAGTACCGGATCCTAAGTCCACGGTTCACATAGTTCACGTTTTCCACTCTTGCATGTTTTTCTTGGATTTTTGAGTCATGTTTCTCTATGGTGTGAATTATGTCTTTATTGCGTATTGTTTTTCCTTCTAAAAAAATAAATAAATAAATAAATAAATAAAAAATAAAAATAAACATAGTAATCTAGGAAGTCTCGGGAATCTGACTGTAAAAGACCCACTGCTAAAAACAAATTTTCTAAGCTTCGTTGTAAAAATTTGTTTGGGGGTGGGGTGTTCATGTTTCCGTACTAAAAGGTTTTATGTCCCATTAGAGTTGCTTAGGCCGTTTTATTGTATTACGATTTGGATTGACATAATCTATTAATTTAGAGTTCATTCGTTCGCATAACTTACGTCATGCACGCACTTCGAGGCGTTTTCCACTATCTCGTATGTCATTTGAAGTCGGAATAGAGCGTTTTATGGATCATTGGATAGGAAATTCTCTCCTGATCATTTCCATATCTCATTCGCAAAAATCGGACTGGTAACGAAGCGGGAATTTTGAATTGAAGTTCGCGAAAAAATCGAAAAAAAATCAAAAATTTCGATTTTGGGCTTGGGCCCAACCCGCGCCCACGACCAGCGCGCTCGCGCCCTTACCTTCTCACCATCAGTTCATCGTTTTCATCTTCCATTCCGCCATTAACAAAGCTCCAAAACCTAAAACAAAATAAAAATTAAAAAGAAAATACAATAAACCCACGCCCAAAATCAAATCCTAACCCCAAATCTTCTAAAACCAAACCACCACAACCCCCACCGATTTAAATCACTAAAACCACCGAAATTTACAAATTTTGGTGTCAAGTCACCCACCACTCCACCACCACCACATCATATTTAAACCCTCACTCCATTCCAAACACTAGATGGCTCAACAACAACGGCCGAATTATACCGAGCAAGTTTTCATCGCCGACCACTTCGCCGTTTTACGGTGACGAAATGGCTAGTAGGGACTGAGTAGTTTATGGTACTCGACCGAAGCCTTCTACCACGAAGACTTGGTCCGACGGTTCTACAATACCAGGGAGTTGGAGGGAGTAGGATTTTTGTGTTGGTAAGGAAGAAGGGAAGGAGTTGACTACGGATCGTTGGTCGAGATTCTAGGCATTCCGCCTAGAATCCATCCGATGCCACTTTTACGAGCCCCGCTTGACGGTGTAGAGCCTTTGATGGGCGTGATCGCCATCAATGGGAGCTACAATACAAACTCCCATTGTGTACGCCAGCATCCCTCAGACCAACCACCCAGGCTACCAACCAAGATTGGTCGAATGTCCTAGGGAAGGACAAGGTCGGTGACATCGGACCGCCTCGCCTCCACATCTTATGGGTACTCCAGAGCGTAAGTAACGATTTTCTGTATCTTGGAGTTTTTTCTGAGCATGATTAGGGGGTCGGGAAAGTCTTTGGCACCTCTTCCCGTGTTAATTACCAAGATCATGTCAAGATGAAAGCAGCCTCCGCCCGATAGATTTACATTACCCCGCACCGTAACCCGCTGTGATTCTATAGGGAGTGTGTCCAACAACGCCGGATATTGCCCGCGGATAGGGAAATGGGATGAGGTAGAGGAGGAGGATGAGGATGATTCGAGGAGGATGAGGAGGACGGACTTGCTTTGATAATGGATGCCTTCCGGAGGTGTTGGTTCGATCGCGTAACGCATGGCTATGCTTCATAGGGGCATCGCTCACTAAACACTATCTGGCAGACCTCCGGACTTCGACAGCTTACTATTCATCACAACTTCGAGATCCGCACCCGCAGAGAGGATGAGAGATGGGAACAGGCGAGGGCTGAGATGGAAGCCCAAAGCCCGGTTTAGAGTGGATATGCTTGCAGACGCTTCCCACCTCATACGCAGACTCCTTCGAGGACACAGCCACGGGCATGAGTCGTCGCCGACGGGCGATTCTTCGCTGGCCGACCTTCGGAAGCCCGTGAGCCACCACTAGAGAGTGTGCCCCTCGCCACCAAAGGGGCGCAGGTGTTTAGAGTCCGAGGATTGATAGTGGTTGTTGTTTTATTTATTTTTGTTGTTTTTATTGTAATGTAACTTTTATTTTCGTGATTTTGAATTTTGTAGGAAAGGTAATCCGAATGAAAATTTTAATATAAGGGGTTATTTTCAGTATGTGTGGTTGATTCATATTGATCCCACCTTCCCAACTTGTTTGGGGGTGGTTTTATCAATTCAAGCTTTATTTTTATATAACCCTAGTGTTAGAATTTATTATGAGTAAGGTGAAAAATATGGCCGTTTAGGCATATCTATGAGTGAGAATCATTGTAGGATGAAATCTAGATTAAATAGGTACATTCAATCATAAATCAACCTAAAAGATACTGGGTTTGAATTAGAATCAAGAAAATGAGTTGTTTCCGTTTTCGGGTTCGGAAATTTTATTGTTTCCGGAAATTGCCTTAAAGCTTTTTGGCAACTTACCGATTCGTTTTAACAATTCAAAACCTATAAAAACGTCATTCATTCTACACTCACAACCCACACTACACCTAACTTCCATTTCTCACCTTTCACTCCCACGTTTCCCACGTTCTTCAATATTTTCACAAATCAAGATTCTCGAGTCGCTTCGCTTCTGCAGGAGCGCCAAGGCGCCTACACTTTTGTCGAAATTTTGTTCAGAGCACCAGCGCCCAAGGTCAAGCGCCGACTCGCGCCAAACACCGAATTCTAAATACCGCAATACGAGCTTCACGCCTTTAGTTGAAGCGGCCATCCGACTTCCGTCGACCCGAAAAAATTCCAGTTTTCAGCGGGTTGTTCCCGCTCATTCGCGGTTGTTCTAGAACGTAGTTCGAGATGACATCTCCTATAATAATACCGAAACAATCTTTCAAAGATTTGTTTCAAAGCACTACTTATGGTGATTGGTTTCGCGAGGTGATCACACACGAAGCCGGGAACCGCTTATGGTTCTTGCTAGCATTTGTTCTTGGACTTGCCATGCCCACTGAAAGACAAGACCCATGGTGCTATTGGTAGATAATATGTATGTCTACACTTATGAGTTTTGCATGAGTCTTATGGGGCAGGCATTTTCCAGATTGAGGACCAAGGGGACTATAACGCCGCCCTTAGCCTGGCCCATGAACATAGGAACTGCTATGTTTTGGATTATGCTAAACATTTTAGGGAATGGCGTTTTTCTTACGTGAATGACGCCACTTGCAGCCGTTTTCCTTGCTTTAGCCACGGACGCCGGTTCTATGACCTTCCCAAACTTTGATGTCTAGTTTAGCACGAGCCCATAGCATGAGGCATAAGTATCTTCTTATGCCTATATTAGTTTGCCGTATTATACTATGTTTCTTCCCTATTTTTTGTGCCCGTTTCACCTGACCGGGTTGGGGTTGACATTGTGAGATCCACCAATTCTATTATTCGATCTTTCCGCAATGACTTGGCAAGGGTGGAGGATACAACCTCATCGGTTTGCACCTTACCCCATCCCACCAAGTGGCGCTTTTAACAAAGTTAGGATCCGTAGATGATAAATGGCTGCAAGCTTGTCAAATTATAATGGCATGGCAGATGCGAAGAACCTCACTTCTTTATAGAAGAGGAGGATGACGAAAGTAAACGCTGGAGTGGAGGTAAGTTTTAGTTTCAAGATTCGTCCGCTTATGTCCCAAGCAATTTAATTCTCATTAACCCCATAATGGGTGGAACTCTTATAGAGTTTCGCGCCGCTTTTATTTCCTATATTAGTACGTTCTAACCTTGTTTTGCGATGTTTCAATTTCACGCTTTCAATGGTATTTTTCCTACCCTCTTTATCTAAATGCTTTGAGGACAAAGCATGCTTCTTGTTTGGGGGCATAGAAACACGTGTAATTAAGACATCTGCTAGGATATAAATATGTATAATATGCATTTGTTTTCTAGTTAAAATTTCAAAAATTCAAAAATATAAATAAATAAGTTATGCTATACACTTAGGAATATTGGTATTGTTTCTTTCTCCATGCTCTTAACAATCTAGAAGTCTCAATGAGGCTGCTTAGGCGAGGAATAATTGTTAGAAACTTAGGTTAATATATAGGTAATAATCTTTACATCTATCTATAAATATATTACATGAGTATCTATGATTGTTAGCAAGAAGTTTCAAAATCTAGGCTAGAGTACTTATTCTACAAATCCTGTGGAGAATATAGCCTAAAAGCCTTATATGAGCTTAAACATTTGAGAAATGACACAAGGGAGAAGTAAAATCCGGATAGAGAAATCACACGTCCACTTGCTTGATCACTAAACCATATCCTAAGCGAGAATTTAGGCCCTTTTGGATCGATATAGCCAGAAATTCAAACCTATGAATTATTTTCCGCTAGTCAGCCTAATCGAGCCTTTCATTAGCCTTCCATAAACCACAATTCCTTTACCCCCGTTACAAAAACAAAACAAAATAAAAAAAATAAAAAAATCAACCTACCCAATTTAGAATAAGTCTGAGAATAGAATGATGAAGAAAGAAGAAGAGAAAAACCTGTGTAAACAAAAATTAGTTAGTGCTTCAGAAAATAAATAAAATAAGTTTCCATCCAAAGAAAAGAAAAATATAAATATAAATAAAATAAAAACTCCAAAAATAGAATAAAAGGGAGTCAAAAGCCAAAGAAAAGAAAAAAAAAATATGGCTAAGGATGGAAACAAAGTGTAGAAGCAAAAGTAAATAACAAGGTTTTCTCTAGTTACATAATATGAAGACTCTATTATCTCAGACTTGTCCTTTTGAATATCCATTTCCTTCCTTCTTAAACCATCTCCTAATCCCCGTAACACCTAATAAAGACCTCTAGCTCAATTAGGAATAGGTTAGTGTGATAGTAAGTGGCGATGTGTTTGATCGACCCCGCTTCCCCGTGTGTCATTGAGATTGTAAGGTAAAGTGTGCCCACTGCACAATCGGAGTAGCTTAAACTTGAGTGGAAAAATCAGAGTGTTGTTTCTTGACTATTATTGTGAGAACCTACTTAAGGACGCTTATTCCGAAGTTCTCGAAAAACAAACCCGCTAAACATTTTATAGTACTACTCATCAGGTATATGTTTATTGTAGATGATGGATTATTATGTATATATTAACTTAGGTTTCTCGACTTGGTTATTCTTATTCAATTGCTAGAGAGATGTATAGATAGTTGAGCATGAATAAGGAAACAATAGTTTTATTTTCTTAGTCGTTGTAGTATAGATGAAGTTTGTGAGTACCTTCATCGAAAAACTCTCACGGGCTATAACTCGGCCCACTAGGGAATTCCTAGTGGTTTAAGGCCTTGTTGCATATGGTCAATGCAATCGCACTCAGCTAAACGAGTAGTTAGAACTCCATTTTGGTCACTTATTCTAATTTCTCATCTTTGCTTGAGGACAAGCAAAATGTTTGTTTGGGGTGGTTTGATAAGAGCCCAAAACTGTAGTTTTAACCCCTTAATAATCATAATTTTAGACCAATTATGTGAGTAATAAGTAAGAGTTAATACTGATTACGTTTTTATGCATTTCGTGCTTCAAAGTCCATTATGTGCGAAATGTTCCACTTTAGCGAGATAAAGGAGCAAAAGTCAGTGAAACTTCCGAATGCCATATCTTTGGACTCAGACCTCGAATTGGGCCTACCTTATGTCAAAACGACCGCTCGGAAAGAGCTTTCCAATGGTCTAAGCCTTGACCCAATCAGAGGAGCAGAAGTGGACGAAAAGTCTGTTGAAGCGAACTGCAGCTGAAGAGGCCTTTTTGATCGAAGACTGGGTTTTGGGCCCCATTCTCCGCCCAAAACATGGCTCCAAGCCCATGCACGATTTTTGGATCTGGATGTATAAAACAAAAAGCTTGACTCATTGTTAATGGCAGTTAGGTTAGGTAGATAGTTAGACCTAGATTAGTTAGCCTCCATTAATTAGTTTTAGAACTTAGTTTAATTAGTTTCAATTCATTGTATTAGATTAAACCTTTGAATCTTGTTCTTCATTTGATTAGATCAATAAAGTAGTATTTTTTATCAATTTCGATTTTGTCATTTCCATTTCTAGATCTAATTTCAATTCTTGTTCTTATTTCATTTTAGTCATTAATTTAGATTTCATTATTGTTTAAATTAGTAAATTTAAATGCTTTATATTATGTTTAGTTTTAATCTAAATGGAAATGATTATGAATGATTCAAGGCTAAACCTCCATTAGAGGGGGTTGAGAAGCCTTGATGAAAGCTTGATTTCGACTATCGTAGAATCGTCGTAATTTCCTTTCCACTCTAGAAACGTTTAGTTCACCATGAGAATGGGTTTAATCGTTCACATGCTAATTATTAATTGGTAGGAATGCCATGTGTAATTTGGGATTAGGAAGAACCGATTGTTCCCGTGCAGTTCAATTCGATTACTTACGACTTCGTCGCTAGTGGATTAAGTTGAGTTAAGGTGGAATCAATCCCCTCTAACTCCTTAACATCGAATCAACGTAGCATTCCCTTAGTTGTCTGATAGTCGACTAGTTGCATTTCGTGGGTAGTTGCATCGTAGTCTAATTCCCCTTCGTAAAGCTCTCATTGACTTAAGACTGAATTCTTAGACTTAGAAAACAATCCATGCTAGGGAACTAGGAGTGGAACGAACTTCCTACTCCACTTAGTGCAATTCGCATCGAGAGTAGAAGCTTTGATAATTGAGATAGTAAAAGTCCAGTTTTAGTTTACTTACGTTGTGAATAAATCGTTCATTTCGTAGGTAGACTATACATTTTACAGTTATCAATACGCATTCCTTGTATACACACTTGCTGCACTCTTCAAAAGAACGGAATTACCTCCTACAATCCGATTCGAGTGTTCAACAATATAATCTTCTTTTTTTTCTCTTTCAACCATCCTCAGCAAACACTTATCGTTCGTCACTACAAACTATCTAACATTTGTAGTAGATGTGAAAAAGTTCTTGTAAAAAGAATTCATGCTTTTAGAGTGCCCAGTAGTCGAAGTGCCAACATAAAAAGTATCCAACTGATAAACTACAGCTCATTTGTGTCGAATCTTGTACATCTCTTGAAGTCATTCGTTCTCCTCCAACTTAAAACTAGACATCAATTCTACCCACCTCTTTCCAAAAGTTTCAGGAATAAATATTTGCCGAATACATTTTTTGAATTTTGACTTTGTGTAATAATAATGTGGAAGTTTTTCTGGAAACTTCTTCATAATGTGCCATAGGCTGAATCTGTGTCGAGTATTAGGGAATACCGTACCAACAGCTATAGTCATAACTCTATCTTGATTTGTAGTGATAAATGCAGATGGGGCACGTCCGCCCATAGCTCCAAGCCATCTTCTGTAGTGCACAACCAAACTGGATTGATTGCATATGGTGGATAACTCCAGTAAATGGGGTGAATGGCATCTCATATACATTTTTGCGATATGTGGTGTCAAAGAAAACCACATCACCAAAATACTGAAACTATGTACGCGACCGACCATCGACCCAAAAAAAATTAATGGCCTTTGCTTCATGATCTATATGTATTGCATAAAAGAAATTAGGATCCTCTATACTCTTCTCCTTGAAAAAATTAAGCACCGCAGTAGCATCACCTCTCACAGGTTTCTTGCATTCCTTCGAGGGGCCCAAATGATTCCAACAATCCCTATCATTAAAATCATTTTGTATTCCATCAAGTATATCAACAACTTTATTCATAGGTACACCACCACCACGAAATGAGTCGATCAACATCTTAGCTGCAGTAGACATATTTCTATTAACAGGCATACACATCCTTTTTGCCGGACTAACCAGGTTGTGATTGTGCTTGCAAGTAAATTTCACCACTTTCTGTATTCCATTATTTTGCTTTGTCACCCTCATTGAAGAAAGACACCCACATTTAACTGTATTGGTGTTTCTTTTTCTCACTTCTTTCTCAGTTCCATCCATATTCTTATTTCTGCCTCCTCGATCTCTATAAACCCCAAAACGCTCGCAAGCCATTTGACAACTACTAACTTCATCCGAACGAGAACAAGATTTTTCCAAGCTTCGAATTACAGCACTAAATCCAAACAATTTTCCATACTCTATATAGAATTGTTTTGCAACCTCAAGACTTTCAAAACACATTCCCAAACATGGTGGCTTCACAATTTCCACTTCCACTTCAAACTCCGGATGTTGAACAGAGGAAGAACATGCCTCATAAGGCTCTGGTAAATCTAATCTAATAAAGGAGTCATCCATTCCTTTAGCATTTTGGAGTGGTGGTGTATTTTTATTTTGGAGAGAGAGGAGAGAGGAGTGTTTCAGTGGAGAAGAATGTGTTTCTGATCTAAATTTTGTTCAATTTCTTTTTTGGTTGCGGTCAAACAAGTTTCTGAAATTACTACAGCTACAGTGCCTATCCCTTATTTTTGAGTTAAAACTGGATCCGGCCGTTAGATCTTAAGTGAGTAGAAGGCTAGGATAAACTATGGTTATAATGTGGGTACAGTGCCTGTGGCTCTATTTCCCCCCCCCCATAATACATAAGTATAGTTATTTAAAGCTACAAGTCATTTAAATAAGCTTAGTTATGTTTTGTTTACATCTATGACCTTTTGATATAGAACTTTGAACTTTTTTTTTTGGCTTGGTTGAGATCTATATTTGTTTGATGGGCCATTATTAACTTCAATATATTTTTGATAGTTGCATATGATCTGATTAGCTTGGAAGTGTCATAGTCTCTCTTACTACCACACACACAATACATATTTACTGTAGAATGATTCAAAAATCTTTCCTTTGAGCATGTGCTCTTGAAAGCAAAATTTTACCACAAGTTTATTTCATTGGTCTTCCTGATACAATATTTTATTGCTTGCTTTAGTATAGAGAGTACTGCGTGTCTCACTAGTTCCTTAATATGTTACCTTATTTGGTAGGCAATTCACATTTTTAATGGGTTATTTGTTTGTTAAAGATGTTTATGGCACTACCAAGCAAGGCATGGATGAAGGCGCCGACGTTGTCTACTAAATTTATCGAAGTTGCTCAATCATTCAATAAATACACACAAGTGAGTTTGTACAAGGCTAAAGTCTAGCTAAATGTTTCGTAATTTAATTTTTTGGACTCATGAAGTTATCTAAACGTTTAGGTCCTAACAAACAAGTTCAATACTAAATATAGAACAATGGGGACCTTTTTTTGGGCGATTGGTAGCAACATAACTTAAGTGGTTTCGTGATCGTGTACACACCGTTCCTTCCTCTTTTAGCTAAAACTTCAAGTTTTCCCTCTCTTATCCGCTCCTTTTCATGGTTCTTTCATTTTATGGTAAAATCCTCCATTGCACACAGTGTGAGTTCAGAGAAAGAAGAATTTGAACCTGACCTAGCAATTGATTTTCGAATCCAAGATGAATACTCAGTTGGAAAATTTACCGCTTTTTCCACTGCTACAAGCTCCAAATGTTGCAATGCAATCTTCTCGAGAGCAAGGTTACAATCCAGTTATGGCAAACATCCAAGAGCAAAATAATAAAGCAAACCCCCTAGTAAACCCAACGACGAGCTGGAGCTCGCTATTTCAGGGAGGTAAGGACAGTCCCACTGATACATCACTTCAAAGATTTGAACTTGATATGATTGAGGGTGTTACCCAAGTACCGTTTGATCTGCGTTGGAAAGGATTAAATGTGTGGAGAGATTATGTGGTGAGCTTTTTCTTGGAACAAAGGTTGCCATATCCGGTAGTAAAGGAAGTCTTGAAGAAAAAGTGGAAAACAAAGGGAGATTATGAGATCGTTGCGGATACTGAATTGTTCTACTTCAAGTACTCCAATGAGGAAGATAAGAGGAAAGTGCTAGAAAATTCTCAAATTTATATTGCAGGGAAATGTTTTATTGTTATTCAGTGGACACAGGATATTGAGAAGAGAAAGAATATTGTGAAAGAAATTCCAATTTGGTTAAATCTGTACAATGTGCCGAAGGACTTATGGACTGGGGAAGGGCTAAGTTTTTTAGCCAGTCGAATAGGAGACCCTCAGAGGATGGATGAAGCTACAGCAGCTAGGAAAAGACTCTTGTATGCTAGGGTTTGTGTATTGGTAGAGATTGCCTCAGAGTTACCTGAGTCATTTGATAACAATATGGGTGGAGATGATATAAGGAAAATTTCAGTTGAATATGGGTGGATTCCAAAACTCTGTGATCATTGAAAGAGGTTTGGACACAAAACAGATGGGTGTCTCAAGAGAGGCAATAATCAAAGGGCAGATACTCAGGTGGAAGCTTGGGTGAATACTAATGTGGAGGTGGATGAAAACAGTAACAGTATAAATGTGCCAGGGGAAGTAAACATAAGTCATACTGATGCATCAACTATACCTAGGCGAAATGGGCTACCATCAAGAAGGAGGAGGATAGAACTGAAGGAAATTCTAATAAGGTTTCAATGTCAGATTTGTGTTTGAGTGCAACAGTAGTTGAAACTGAAGGGGTACTAAGGAGAACTGATGAGACAACAGTGGTGTCCGAGAATTTAAAGAGAATAGTTGCTATGGAAGAGTCAATCCCTCTTGTAGAGAGTTCTGCAGTGGGATTACACAAAACGAACATGGTTCTGGATAGACTTGAGGGTTCAGAGTTGGCAGTAGTGATAGCAACAGCAGAAGAAAAAGAAGTAGCCACAGGGAATGCACATGAATATGATAGCGAAAGTGATACTGAAATGAGCAAGAGCAATATGCTTGCTGCTTTAGTGCCGTTTGTGGAGGGCAGGTAGAGTGATGATATGCAGACTAACTCGAACCCTTTGATGCACTATGATTTAGAGCATAATGAGTATAATAATCTCCTTGAAACTACTAGAAATGGGGATTTATCTATCGAGGAGCCATCAGAGGATGAAACCCTCTACTTTAATGATATGAACAATATTCCACTGGTTGATCAACAATCTCCGACTACTCCAAGGAATGGAATTGAGACAAAGAATCAATGAAAGAAAATGAATGAATCAATTGGAAAGGAAAAAAAAGGAAAAAAGAGCAGGGGGCGACTGATAAGCACCCAAAACTATAATATTAAACCCTGAGAGACATAGCATTTTGGTCAATTATGTGTTTAATAATTATGTAATAATTATATTTTCGTAGTTTTGCTGGTTTCCACATTTAAAATGAATATAATGATAAAACATGCATCGAAGTACGGGAATACTGGAATATTTGAAGTTTCCCACTCAACCCCAGTGAAGCCCAATAGAGCCTGACTAGAGCCAAAGTTTCCAAAAGAACAAAACCAGTACAGAACGGTCCACATATAAAAAAGCAGCAAACTTCCGAAGGTCATATATGATAAATCGGGGTGCCGACGTTGGCTAGTGAACTGCCAGAGCGACCAGGGTGACAAACTCTACGCAAAGACAGAAAGTTGTAAAAACGCCAAAATCGGCGCCGCCACTAGACATACTAAGTGGACCCACTCTGAGCCCAAAAGGCAAGACGAGTCAGCATAGGCAGGTGGCAAGTGATGGTTTTAATTTGGTGCCACCTCGCAATATAGAAGACACATACCAATTCAAACTAGGTGGTCCGAATTGAAATTAGCTAAAGGACGAAACCTTAATAAGGTAAAAGACAAAATTTAAAACAGATAAAAAAAAAACTTTGATTTTCAAAGTTTTGAACGTTTCAATTAACATAAGGCCAAAACCTAATTAATCTGTCTCCAGTCTCCCGCCTATATATATGAGGGGGTAGCCTTCATTATTTTTCCTTCAGCATTTTCATGCTTTAGCGATACATTAGTTTTACTTTAATGTCTGTAGTTTCATTCCAAAGACTTAAACTCTCATTATTTTCATTCCAAAGAGCCTTAAATACGTAAGTCATTTTACCCTTAATAACAATCATTTCTTTTCTAGTGTAATTCCTGTCCTGCATTTATTTACTTAATGTATACAGCAAGTTTTATTATTCCTTCAATGACCATGAGCTAATCCCCCCCCTCAGGGGGAGGGTTATGCTGCTCGTGTGAGAATCCGGATTGACTCTTTAATATTCTAGAATCACTAATTAGGAATTAGGCATAGATTAGACATCCGGTCCCAAAATGATTGAGACTATACAAATTTGGAGTGCTGATGCTCCAGAACAGTCTCAGGTGCGACCCAAAATGTCTCGCGTGCGACTCTATGGTGTCAGACAGCTCTCCAATTTGTCCATCTGATGTGGAATCGAGCTAGGAGCTGAAATGATATTCCAGAGATGAAATATTAGTTCAACTCCTTATGCTAGTGCGATGCGACTCAGAGATGTGGGCATGCGTTAGGGATCAATACTCGACGTCGTCTCTAAACACGAGACGAATTAGAGATGTAGTGATGTGGTAATATAAACTGTTGAAAAAATGATTCTTGCATGAGTAGGATTAACTCTCTCCTTGTTCTTTATCATTGGTTATCTACATCAAAATCACTGTAGTAATTTACATTAATTGCATTACCGTTAATTTAATTAAAACCAATTAAAAAACCTAGAATCCTACTCACCAAAAGTGGTAATTCCAGTTGTGAACCTTTTCCGAGCCCTAAGGTTTGGAGGATCCCTTACTCGACCTATCCTACCAAACCCACGTGAGTAAGGTAACTTGAGTAAAACGTACGACTATACAAACTTTGGACTTGGGACTTTGGTCTTTGGACTTCGGACTTCGGACTTCGGACTGTGGACCTCGGACTTAATTAATCAAGAAAACCAATAAACGTGAACATTGAACGTTTTTATGTACCGCTGCACGCCGAAGGACTCTGGACTTAACGTAATAACTGGAACACATCACATAAAACCCCCTCCCCTACCTCTTCAATTTTTTAATTTCCATTCCTTTTGCAATACTAACGTATTATGTACCTGTTTGCCCCAACTTTTTCTACTAACAGATATTTGTGAACCAGATCTTGTTTATTTTTATTAACACAGTTTAAGTATTCCGTAGGAACTTGAAGTACTAAACTGATAAAACAGGCTCGGACGAGATTAAATTAGTAACGCACGAGACTAACCTGGAGTATCAACACTCCGATTTTTAGGTACAGGCCACTTTCCTTTTCAGTACTCTTTTGGACTCTCTTGTCCAGTTTTTCCAGTAAGTTCATGAGCTCGGGAGTTAGTTCGATCGCGTTAATGCGAGGAATCGCAAAGGACACCAGGTTTCAAATCCTTAAACTCCTCAAACTTTGTCGAGGATATTATTTAGTTGTTACTATAACCTGTTTTACCTTGCATGTTTGTGTGTGGCATAAGAACTCTTTGCATATAAATGTGGTTCGTCATTACATATTCACGTTAACACGATCAATATGATTCGAATATATTTGGATGTATGTGTAGTTTCAAACCACCTGCTAAGAATATTTTTGTATGTGTATGTTACATCAATTCACATACGCGATATTCATTTGTATAAGTTCGTTCTCGACATTCCCCTAGCTCACATATAACGTACATATAGTTGCACGTATAAGTAATATAGATTTTCATGTGTAGACTTTCTGTGTAAACTAGTATATGTTAATTAGTTTCTATTTTGGCATCTATCATTTTTAATTGCATATTTCGTAATCATGTCTCCATAATACATTAATTACGTAAACAAAAAAAAAAAAAAAAAAAAATAAAAAAAAAATAAAAATCCTAATAATTAAAATTTCATCTTAATCATCTTGATAACACCCCGCGTAATACACCATCATAAATCATCATCCTATTCCATCAGTGCCTAGGAAACTTGAAAAAAATTGAGGTTGCCTAATTAAGGAGCGTGCTAGCACGAACAACCTCCCTCAATTCTCTCAGGTGACCTGGCTGCTGGAATATTCACATGTTATCCTAGCTTACCTGCTCAAGTTAGCGATAGCTCAGGAAGACGTGCTTCACCTCTCTCTTTCCTTAATTCTAAAACCTCCAGTCATAATTCATTCCTTATGAGCCTTAAATTAAAATTTATATTTGTATGAGACTACGGTCTGGTAAACATAAGGAATTAGAACTTACATATCGTCGTCGAAAATACAATAAACATCTGCTTATGCTATCTCCTAGACATAGTTCCTCCTCCGTAAACCAACCTCGTCAAACATCTCCGTTGCCGTCATCTCCCGTAATTATGGCCCAGGAAAATCCCACAGTCGAGAAACCCCTTTCGGATAACTATACTGCCTTACAAGAAGGACCTGCCTCCTGCATTAAACTCGATGCTATTGTAGGTGATTTTCGAATTCCGCCAAACATTTTCGGTTTGTTACCTGTTTACCATGGTCTAGACCATGAAAAACCATACAATCACCTTCGTCGGATGCAACAAGTAGTCACCACTTTCCGCCATCCGACTGTTACCAACGAACAAGTCTTGCTTAGGTTGTTTCCCTTCACCTTAGCTGATAAAGCTTCAGTTTGGCTCACAGGCGAAGCGCCGCAATCCATTGACACATGGGCCAAACTCATACAAGTATTCATGATAAAGTTCTACACTCAGAAGGAAACTACAGAAATGCTTCAAAAGATTCAATTCTTTCGCCAGCACCCCCAGGAATCCTTTTCGGAAGCATGGAGCAGATTTACTGATCTGCTTCTCGAATGTCCCCATCATCAACTCGACACTGCTGGATTAGTCCGTTCATTCTTTAATTTTCTCTCTGACCATCAAAAGGAAACCTTAGATATCATGAACGGCGGTTGTTTCATGGACAAGGGCGCTACTGAAGCATACACTTTTCTTGAGAAATAGGCTTCACGAAGCACCCATTGGGGAAACACTGATTCTTCCAGATCTTCTAAAGACACTCCTACCAAAGTTACGTCTATGTTCGAGGTCAAACCCGATCCGAAATTAAAAACTCTAATCGAGTCCCTAAACAAAAAGGTTGATGCTCTTTCGGTATAAGTAAATGATCAAAAACTCAAACAAGTCATGGCTGCCAACGCTTCCCCATGTCCTCTTTGCTTAAGTCCTGAGCACGCCGATTCTTATTATCCATTGGTATACGAGTGCCCTCCCCAACCTTCTGAAGAGGCTTGTGCTTTCAACATCCCTAATGCACCTTGGCGACAACATCCAAATTTAGCTTGGACACCCCCTACCCAACAACAAGCTCCTCCGGGTGTCAACAATGTTCCTCTATGACCACCCGCGAACTACAATTCCTATCGTCAAGGAAATCCTCCGCAATTCCAGCAAGGGCAAAGTAATTTTCCCAACAATGCAAATATAGGGTACCAAAACAACCACAACCTTGTTCCCGCTAATCAAGGATATGGCTACCAAAATCAACCCGTAAATAATAACCGTGAACTAGTTCCTCCTGCTCCGCTGGTACAATCCACAGCCGATAAAACAGCTGAAACTTTTCTGACATACATGAATCAACATAATCAAATCCTAGCTTCTATCCAACAGTCTCTTCAACTGTTAGCTTAGGATAAAAGTCAAAAGGCGTTCCCCGGCCAAGCGCCTCAAAACCCTAAGCCTACAAACACCGCCTTTGAACTCAACAATGCACTGTGATCTAGTAATCCAAGCCGGGGTGAGGTAAATGCCATTACCACTCTTCGCTTCGGCCGAACCATCGACAATAAAATACGTTATGCCGACGAGGAATCAATGAAAACCACGGCCGACGCCCTTCCAACTCCTCCTACCTCGAACCTATAACGGACGGTTGTGCCTTCCAATTCTACACCCACGCCCCTAGGGAAAGACGCCATCGATCCTTATGCGCGATTTCGCCCAAAGCTCTGTTCCCTCCGTTTGGTAAAGAACAAACGTGACGAACATTTCGATGAGATCCTTGAAACCTTCAAAAATTTGACCATAAACTTACCTTTTCTAGATGCGCTTAAGCATTTACCCAAGCATGCCAAGTTTTTGAAGGACATGTGCACCACCAAACGACGTACGAAAATTCCTCAACAAGCATTCCTCACTGAGCATTTTCCCTCGATTACCACTACCAATGGTGTGGTAAAGTACAAGGACCCAGGTCGACCAACTATACCATGAACGTTGGGCGACAAGTATACCGCTACCGCACTTTTAGACCTAGGAGCCAGTGTTAACCTACTTCCTTACTACTTATTTAAGCAGTTACGTCTTCATGAATTAAAACCTACCAATATGACTCTGCAACTCGCGGATCGCTCCATCAAGTACCCAAAGGGCATAGTAGAGAACGTCATAGTCAAGGTCCAAGATTTTTACTACCCAGTTGATTTTGTCATTTTAGATACTGAAGTGGCCTATGACTCCATTCCTATCATCTTGGGACATCCTTTTCTTGCAACTACTAACGCTCTCATCAATTGTCGGGACGGTTCAATGACATTGTCTTCCGGGAACCTTTCTTTTGAACTCAACGTATTCAAATTAATGAAACAATTTCCCGATCCTATACTGGAGGGCGAGATTAATTTGGTTGATAGACTGGAACATGATTATTTCACAAACTCTTTTCCCCCAGACGAGATACACCAATTTCTTTCTTTTGATAATCCTGAGTTTGATGATGACTCGTACATAAAGGATGTCCACACATTATTAGAGTCGGTACCACTATTTGATCCTACTGCTGCGTTGCAAACTGATTCAGAAGAACTGGATTCGCTCTTTTCCATTGAAGAGATGATTCCTCACAAATCTTTGATCCCCAATCTTCCAACTCCGGATTTAAAACCTCTAACCTCTGATTTGAAGTACGTGCATCTCGATCTCGATGGTAGTCACCCTATAATAATTTCTGCTCATTTGACTACCGATGAAGAGGCACGTTTGATTCATGTCATTCGTGAACACCACTCCGCTATCGGATGGTCCTTAGATGATATCAAGGGAATAGACCCTAACATATGCATGCATTGCATACATCTCGATGACAGCACAAAGACATCGCGAGAACCAACGCTGCCTTTAATCCCGCCATGAAGGAAGTGGTGAGAGAGGAAGTTTTACGCTTACTTGATGCGGGTATCATATACCCTATCTCGATAGTGATTGGGTTAGTCCCGCTCACATTGTTCCCAAAAGTTCGGCATTCAAGTTGTACAAAATGAAAATGGTGAGTGCATCTCCACTTTCGCATTCCATTAAAATGGAGAATTTGCATTGACTATCGCAAACTTAATGCCGTAACACGAAAAATCACTTCCCTCTCCCATTCATTGACCCGGATGCTAGAACGCTTAGCGGTCATGCTTACTACTGTTTTCTTGATGGCTATTACGGATACTTCCAAATTGTCATCGATCCCGCCGATCAAGAAAAGACAACTTTCACGTGTCCCTTTGGAACCTTTGGATACAGACGAATGCCTTTTGGTCTTCGTAATGCCCCAGACACCTTCCAACGTTGCATGCTTCACATTTTCAGTGATATGGTGGAACGTTATATGGAAGTCTTTATGGATGATTTTTCCATCTAAGGAAATTCCTTTGACGATTGCCTATCCAACCTTTCTAAAGTATTAACGCGTTGCGAAGAGAAAAATCTGGTACGCAATTGGGAGAAGTGTCATTTCATGGTTACCAAAGGACTTGTTCTAGGTCATATTGTTTCGAAAGACGGCATAGAGGTTGATAAAGCTAAAATTGTTAAAATTGCTTCGCTACCTTTCCCATGTACAGTTCGTGATATCTGTGCCTTTTTAGGCCACGCTGGGTTTTACAGGAGATTCATTCAGGATTTTTCTAAAGTTGCTCGACCTTTAACCAATCTCCTACTTAAGGATGTAGTATTCGACTTCAATTTCAATTGCAAAAAAGCTTTTGATACTCTAAAAACCGCTCTGACTACCACTCCTATCATTCAACCCCCTGATTGGTCTTAACCATTCGAACTAATGTGTGACGCTAGCGACTTTGCTATTGGCGCCGTACTAGGCCAACGACGTGATAACAAACCCGTTGTCATTTACTACGCTAGTAAAACTCTTAATGACGCTCAACATAATTACACAACAACTGAGAAAGAGTTCCTAGCTGTTGTCTATGCCTTGGATAAGTTTCGCCCTTACCTAGTTGGAACATCCACTATCGTATATACTGACCATGCCGCACTTCGGTATTTACTCGCGAAAAAGGACGCAAAACAATGATTGTTCCGCTGGATCCTTCTCTTGCAAGAATTCACTCTAGAAATCAAGGCTAGTTGGTGACAATGATAGTGATTCTGAAGCCATCTGTGATTCCTTCCCAGACGAATATTTGTACTCTATTTTCTCATTTCCATGGTACGTAGATATCGTTAACTACCTAGTTACTGAGGAAGTTTCTTCCTCTTGGTCACGTCCTGATCATAAAAAGTTCTTATCCACTATAAAATATTATTTTTGGGATGACCCCTACCTCTTTAAGTATTGTTCCGACCAACTCATTCGTCGTTGCATTCCCGACTAGGAACACACCGACGTATTATCCTTTTGCCATGAACAATCTTGCGGAGGTCATTTTAGTCGAAAGAAAACTGCGGCCAAGGTATTACAATGTGGTTTTTACTGGCCTACCCTTTTTCGCGATGCACACGAACATTGCATAGCTTGCATTCGTTGTCAGCACCTAGGTCGAATTACCAAACGAAATATGATGCCCCTAAATCCTATCTTGATTGTGGAAATTTTTGATGTTTGGGGCATTAATTTTATGGGACCTTTCCCTATTTCTCAAGGTTTTCTATACATTTTAGTCGCTGTAGACTATGTGTCCAAATGGATTGAGGCACTCGCATGTCGCTCAAATGGCCATAAGACTCAAGTGAAATTTGTTAAAGAAAACATTTTCTCGCTTTGGTGTCCCCAAAGCTATCATCGATGATGGGGGTACACATTTTTGTAATAAAATTTTGGGTTTTAATGAAGAAATATGGAGTTACTCACAAGGTTGCTACTCCATATCACCCACAAACGAAAGGGCCAAGGGAAGTCTCCAATAGAGAGATAAAATCTATTCTGGAGAAAACTGTCAACCCATCAAGAAAGGACTGGTCTCTCCACTTATCGGATGCCTTGTGGGCATACCGAACAGCATTTAAGACACCTATAGGGATGTCTCTTTACCGCATTGTTTTTGGAAAACCTTGTCATCTGCCAGTTGAACTTGAGCATCGTGCCCTTTGGGCCATCAAAAGCCTCAATTACAATATCATTGAGGCAGGCGAGAAGCGAAAACTGCAATTAAATGAGCTTAAGGAGATTCGGAGAGAAGCTTATGATCTCTCAAAATCCTACAAAGCTAACATGAAAAGAGTGCACGACAAGCACATTTTGCGTAAGGATTTTAAAATTGGCCAAAAAGTTTTACTGTACAACTCCAGATTGCACATTTTTCCTAGTACATTGAAAACACGATGGTTTGGTCCTTTCATTGTGTCAATTGTGAAACATTATGGGGCAATCTCTTTGCTTAATCCACAAGATAACAGCGAATTTCAAGTCAATGGACAACGCCTAAAACATTACCACGAATTACGCTCACCAGATGTTCAACATACTCTTCTTTAGGATCCGGTCTACACAGACTAGATGTTTCGTTTGGCGTACTCAATCTTGTTTCTATAGAGGGTATGCCATTTTGGTAGCCGGGTCATCTTCTATCTTATGATCTCCATAGTTCTTTGAAGTGTGTGGTTACAAGCGCCGGAACCTTAGTCCACGAAAACTCTATTTCATAACTGAGTATAAATATCTTCTGCAACACGAGCAAACGTGCTTTTCAGTAAATGATGGGTACCTAAAATTTCACCTCCTTCCTTCTCTTCCCTTTTCTACTTTCTACCTCGTGAACTTCAGCTAATCATTTGGTGTAAGTCTCACTCATCACGAATAGGGAATGGTCGTAGTACTTTTGCTCATAAATGACGTCTTGGCGCCGGATGGGCTGGTGTATGCATTTGTCAAACACCCTTCGTCTCTAGGTCTTGACTTCCTATCCGATACTAGCCAGGTTTAAGGTATACTTTTGTCTAACACCAGGTAAGCAGATAAATCTTCGCCGCCGCACCGCTTTCTCCCATAGGTTGGGATTCGCCTTTGAGAATCGGCGTTAAAAGACCCGATTCGTCTTGAGAATCTGACGTTAAAAGACTCGACTCGTCTTGAGGATCTGACGTTAAAAGACTCACCTTGTAGATATGTTTATATTGTTGCCTTTTCCCTTTGCATTAAGTTTTGCACATGAGATTCGTGTCCAACCTCAGATGACGCATTCTTGGAACACAAACGGGCAATGGATTCCACCAGACCAACCCTAGAATTGGTTACTTTGAGTTCCCTTGGGGCGGTTTGAGGATAGTCGTATGTAATATGGGCAATTTTATTAGACCGTAGCGTGCACGGTCCAGGATGGTACCGTCTGCCCCTAACCCCATAATACATAGAGGTAAAGCCACAGTCTGGTTGGATTGGGTTCGCTCCAGAGCCAACATGACAGTTGTCTATGATTTAAGATGGTGACTCTTCTGGACATCTAGTGTTTTTCACGTGTATCTCCCTTGTATATAAATAAAACCTTTGTTTATAAATAAAACACTCTCCTTCTTTTCAAAAACTCTTGTGACCTTTGAGGATGACTCATACAATTGGATATCATTTTTTGTGTTGATCATTTCGATATCTCATTCGTCCAATTCGGAGTCCAAACGAGTCGTGGCTAAGCATTTGGATTTTTTAGGCTTAAATCGGGCTTTAGGCTTGATTTGGGCTTGGGAAAATTTTTTGGCCCAACCAAAATATCAATTCTCGATCCATTTAAACACGAAAACCCAAAACACGCGCGCCATCCTTACATCCTTCTTCTTCCTAAAAAACCGGATCTTGCCCCCTCTCGTTTAAGTCTCGTACGAGATAGGCCCACACTAAATCCAGGTCTCGCGCGAGACTGTTACAACTCCGACCACAATTCCCTTCCGTCAGCAAGTTCCATTTCTTCCCCTCATCATTAATCAATATCCAGCCTATCCCTATGACCAGTGATGGCCGGTAACAGGCGTATTTGTGTGGAGAAATTTTTTGGAAATTTATTTGGAAACGGGATATTTGCTCCATTCTTTGATAATGAAATACACTCTAGAGGATGTGAGTACTTGTTATATGCTAATGGAGGGCTTTATTCAAAGGATTTGGTGATGAAATTCTACGACAATGGGAGCTTTAATGGTGACCATTTTTGGGTTACCGTCGAGGGTGTGCGCCACGAAGTCACACCTGTTTTGCTCTCCAGGATCACGGGCATTCCTCTGGTTGACCACGTCTCGACTCGAGCGAAGAGTCGGTGTACCCACGGACTTACGACCTAATGCTCGACCGACGCTTAATCGAGGGAGAGTACAACATAGACTGAAATGTCGCGTGTCGGTCGGTGCGGTCGCGAACCAACCACCGGGTTGTGACTCAATGGTCGGATCAAACGTCATTGGCACCTTGAAGCCTTCAGACATCAACAAGACCTTCCTCCACCTTCTCTAGATCCTCCAGGAGCGAGTAATGCCACTCTTAGATCAGCCCCTCTTGCTGTTTTGGTAACACAAGTTATGATTACCTTGGGTTTTCTGTCCGCCACCCCGTTACTCCCTATACCACAATATGAGAATAAGCTTGTCTTCAAGAAATGCATACTAGACCCTTGGGAACCCATAGCACCAAGGGCTGCTGAGCACGCTAGCGTAGGCTCATCTCACCCACCCTACTTTGATGAGACTGCCATGAGTAAGATCACCCACCCCATAGAGGCCATACGTGTTGTGAACAGTGGTTTGAGAGACATGTACACTCGCCAGGTATCGATGAGACGTACCTTGGGTGAGTTAAGGACAGATATGACCACTCGCCACGAGTCGATGATGACAAAGATGGGGCGAATTCCAGCAGGAAATGAGAGCTTCCATGACTGCATTTCAGGACCATATGCTTACTCGCCAGAACCAGTTCCAGCGAATGTTCATGGCAAGCCAACATCAGTTTTAGGCTCAGGTGATGGATACTCTGGGTAATATCCAGGAGCAGTTAGCCTCCACGAGAGCTCGTACTGCACGACGTCGCAGGACTCCTGGTTCTTCTTCTGCAGCCCCCGAGGATTCTTCTGCAGCCCCTGAGGATCATCAGTAGCTAGTTTATTTTTCCAGTCTTGTATAATATTTATGTCAGATATTTGATTTACGTGTTTGCATTTCCAGCCTAATAGTAAGTTATTTCCTAAAAATTTCTGCATGGATATATTAGTTATGTCTAATATTCTATTTTATAGGTAGGAACATATATAATAATATTAGTAATAATAATTTATATAAATATATATACATATATATTTTAGATGTCACACTTAACAGCAAACTTTACCGTAAACTAACGTTTTATTAAACGGTCAAAAAACAGTCATGAAAACGCACAAAAAAAAGGGTCATGAAAACGCACAAAAAACAGTCAGAAAACGGCAAAGTTCTTTCTATAAATAAGTTCAACATTTCCTCCACATTCACTCATTTCATATTCTTCCCTCTACACTTCTTATTCTAAAAAATCGTTTTTAGTCCGCTCCAAATTTCAAGCTTCATGGATGCACTAGAAAAGTTTGAGCAGCGGCAAATTGAATATGCTAATCAAGTCTTCATGCTTGTTTGTTTCATTATAGTAATGTTGTTAATGTGGCATATAGTTCTATCTAATATTTAGGTTTGTATTTCATTTCCCGTATCATTATGTTGTGTTTCCATACCGTTGTACGTTCTTACATCTTATTGTGATAGTATATCTACATTTTCCTTGTCCTTCTACTTATGCTATTTAGTGTAAAAAAAAAAAAAAAAAAAAGGCACTCTTTGTCACATGCCCCATTCTTCTCGTCCACACTAAATCCACTTTTGCGCATATCTTAGAAGATACACGTGGTCTAACTACCCTGTGACACCTCGATCCGTATCTTTTACATTTTCGGATTGGTACCTATTTATAACAAGGATAGACACCTCAAAAATCTAACTTCCTTTTTTCCAAATATTTTTTTCACCACTCCATCTTTAATGGCCCTCACTCAATGTTTCGTGCCCGAGCAAAATTTTATGGAAAATTTCCAAAATGGTCTTTTTCATCCCTTTTTTGACATAGAAATATCACGTCGAGGATGGCACCCTCTTTTACATCATAAGCAAGCTTTTTATTCCAGAGAATTGGTCTTGTTGTTCTATAAAAGCGGTTATTTCCAAAATGGGCAATTCTTTGTCCGTGCTAACGGATGCGAGCGTAAATTGACTATGGAAATCATCTCTGAGGTACTTCAAATTCCTATTACAAACCAAGGAGTACACCTTCAGGATTCACCTTTCGACAATATCAGGCATCTGATGTTTGCAACTATCCTTCACGGCGAATACAACCGGAAAAACCGTATTGTTTATCAGCGATCTTTGCAAAAGAACCAATTATCTGTGATCCAATGGGTAGCTCATAATGTGCTCGGCACGTCTAAGACTTCCGAAATAACCAAACCCCTCCTCCATCTACTCTGGGTCTTACAGAGTAACTGCAATGATTTTTGCATTATTAAATTTCTCTGGAACGCGATCGCAAGTGCCAGGAAAAAGGCAGCTCCTTTACCAACCATTGTGACACTTATCATGATACGTTGGGGTTTTTCTAGTACTTCTCCTCATACACCTCTTCGAATAGCTAACATTCTTACCATTCACTCAGTATGTAGGAACGGATTCTGGAACCCCGACGTTGCAAAGAACCATGTCGGTGCAGAAACCAACGAAGATTGTTCCGCTGACAACATCTTCACTGAAAATGCATTATGCAACGTATTTAATCCCATGGAAGGGCTTCGTTTAATGCAACTAGGACTGATGACATTATTCAAACGTCAGAACATTATCATCACCAGTCTTCTTGAATTTCAGGACCTGCGGACAATAAACGAAGAGGAACAAGCACAATTCTTGCACAGCCACAACCAGTTCTTGGCAAATCACACTCTCATAATGGAGAACCATGCCGAGATTTACCAGACAGAAAGCGAAATGTTACAACGGGCTGTTGCACGGATAGACGACATAGAAAATCTTATAAATGGATCCCTCCCACAAAAAGATCCTCGCCGTTACTTGGGCCAATGAAACCATTTAAATTTTGTAATTTTATATTATTTGTCATTTTATTTTTAGTTTTTAATTTTCCTATGGTAATTTGTTTTTACTTAATTATTCTCATCATATTTATTTATCCTTGTGTAAACAGGTCACATTTTTTTCACACATCTTCTATAATGGAAGCTCCAAAGATGATTCCAGAACAATCTTTCCATTCGTTCTTTGAATTCTTCGCGATATGGACATCTTTTCGAGACTACATCACTCAAGTTGGTTGGAACTCTCTTATTCTACACCCGAGCGGACATACTCCCCGGTTTTGAAACTTATTTTTATGATCACATGGAAGATCTACCAGCTGTCCAGGGTTTCCCTTTGAATGGTTTTACACTCCGTATTGGTAACACCCGACACTCTTTTTATGAGCCAACTGTTGCTATGGCCCTAGACCTTCCTCCTCTTCAGCCAGACTTCCACATTCAATACATGATATAGAATGACTTTAATGACTATTCTAGGGAAGACTTTGCTGCCAGGTATGGCGATGGCATTGCCAACGTCAGAGAACGTGCCGAAGCTAGCCGATGGCCAGACTTCACTATTCCACTAGCCAGTATGACCATGAATATTGGAACTGCCATGTTATTTATTCTTCTGAACATCATAGGGGATTGACATTTTTTCACTGCATCAAAGTCAGTGTGTAAGACATTCCATGCATTGGCCCAGCAACATACCGCCTTTGACATTACAGACCTAGTAATTGAGAATCTTAAGAAGGCTCGGTCTTTTCGGCAGCACTATAACACCCTCCCAGTTACAGCATGCAGGATAGTGAAGACGTACTTCCCACAGTTTGCGGCCACCTTTCAGGACTGGGTAAAGGTCGACTCTATGTGTCCAACAAACAAGATAATTCGTTCTTTGCGATTTAGGACATGGCGATGCCCTGCAAGGTATCTAAAGAAAGTTCGTTCTTTCCCTAATGATGATAAAATGATAGCTCATCTAGACAATGCAAAAAATAGGAAGTGGAGCGAAGTCTGGAAAGCTATGATAGATTGGCGTGATGCAAAGGAATGGCATTTCTACAGGGACGAGGCAAGGATGAACTATCCCCTAGTTGAAGGTTGGGGCAATGTGAGTTGATGCATGTACATATTTGTTTTACGTTTTGATGTGAAATAAATAAATAACCTAACAGTGTGCTACCCTAACAGTGTGCTTCTACTTTTATGATGTATAATATATAGTGTGTTACAATAAATTTCTGTGGAAGATGTCAGCTATATTTTTGCTCAAAGCCTCTCAGGTATACTCTTTCTTCCTCTTAACACTTTGAGGACACAGTGTCCGACTGTTTGGGGGTGGTGAGAACCTTTTGCAAAAATTAGGCATGCATAGTTGTATATAGTTTACTTAATGTCTAAATAAACGTATTTAGTGACAAATTCTCGTTTCCCTTTCTATGATGAAAAATATTTAGAAATCTCACCCTAGCATCATAATTAGGACTTGTTCTTAGAAACTTAATTTAATACGTATGCAATAGTTTTTACATCTTTTCATGAGCATTCATGCACTGACTATCATTAAATGTATACATCAGTAAGTTTCTGGGACCCACGGTTAGACAACTTAGTTTCCATATCCTGTAAGAATCTAATCAAAAGCCTCAAAATGTGTGATATATGAGTAATGACACAGAGGAGTAGTTGTTTCGAATAGAGAAGCTCACACGTCTACTTACTTGATCACTACCCAAATCCTAGGCGAGAATTTAGGCTTTCTTTGGAGTGATATAGCCAAAAATTCACACCTGTAAAAAAAAATTTACCGCTAGTTGCCCCACTGAACCTTTCATTAATCCTTTCTACTTCACCAAAAAATCATTGCCCATCTATTAACCACAAATAAATAAGCCTACCTAGATGATGAGTATGAGAAATAGGATGGAGTCTTGAGAAAAAAATGAAGAGAAAAAAATCTTGTCACAAATCAAAATCGGTTACTGCTTTGAGGAAGAAAAAGAAAAAAAAAAAAATAGAAATATGTTTCCAAAAATCAAAAGAAATATCAAGGTTAGAATTCCCCCCAAAAATCAAATCAAAAGGGAATACAAAAGCTTGAAAAATCCAAGTATGGAAACCCATGTTAGAAGTAGGAAAGAAAATAAGGATTCTCTAGTATAAATATCTCGAAGACCTTATTCTCTCATACTTATCATTTTTGAATTTTCCATTCCAGTTTCTTCTACACTTCCTCCTAAGCCCCATAACACCTAATAAAGACCTCTAGCTCAATTAGGAGTAGGATAGTGTGATAATAAGTAGTAGTTGTGACTTCTCGACCTCGGCCTCCTCGGACCGGGCCATGAGTATGTGAGGAAACGTGTGCCCACTGCACACTGGAGATAGCAGAACTTGAGTGGAAAAATAAGGGAGAAATTGTGTTTTGACACATACCTGTGAGAACCTATTTAAGAACACTATCCAAAAGATCCAGAAATGGCCCTGCTCGTACATTTCATTATAAGATCAGTGCATGCATGCTCATACATAGATATTTTGATTATTGTATGTATATTAACTTGAAATTCGAAAGAATTAAATCCTTGTTTCCCCTGCTAGTGAGATGTCTAGATACCTGAGATTAATTAAGGAAACAAGCCTTTGTTACTGAGTCGTTGTAGTATAAACGAAGTTTGTGAGTATTTTCTCTGGAAAACTCTCACGAGGCTATAACTCGTCCACTAGGGAATTCCTAGTGGTTCAAGGCCTTGTTGCATACGGTCAATGCAACCGCACTCCGTGAAATGAGATTTAGCTTAGGACAATACATTTTTGACCACTTATCATTTTAATGTCTCCTCTTTGCTTGAGGACAAGCAAAATGCTATTTGGGGGTGGTGTGATAAGCACCCAAAACTGTAATATTAAACCCCGAGAGACATAGCATTTTGGTCGATTATGTGTTTAATAATCATGTAATAATTATATTTTCGTACTTTTGCAGGTTTCCGCATTTAAAATGAATATAATGATAAAACATGCATCGAAGTATGGGAATATTGGAATATTTGAAGTTTCCCACTCAACCCTAGTGATGCCTAACAGAGCCTGACTAGAGCCAAAGTTTCCAAAAGAACAAAACTAGTGCAGAACGGGTCCACATATAAAGAAGCAGCAAACTTCCGAAGCTCAAATCTGATAAATCGGGGTGCTGACGTTGGCTAGTGAACTACTAGAGCGACCAGGGCGACAAACTATACGCAAAGATAGAAAGTTATAAAAATGCCAAAATCGGCGCCGCCACTGGACATACTAAGTGGACCCACTCTGCAGGCCCAAAAGGCATGATGAGTCAGCATAGGCAGGTGGCAAGTGATGGTTTTAATTTGGTGCCACCTCGCAATATAGAAGACACGTACCAATTCAAACCAGGTGGTTCGAATTGAAATTAGCTAAAGGACGAAATCTTAATAAGGTAAAAGACAAAATTTAAAACAGATAAAAAAAAAACTTTGATTCTCAAAGTTTTGAACATTTCAATTAGCATAAGGCCAAAACCCAATTAATCCGTCTCTAGTCTCCCGCCTATATATATGAGGGGGTAGCCTTCATTATTTTTCCTTCAACATTTTTATGCTTTAGCGATACATTAGTTTTACTTTAACGTCTGTAGTTTCATTCCAGCACTTAAACTCTGTTATTTTCATTCCAGCAGCTTAAATACTGTAAGTCATTTTACCCTTAATAACAGTCATTTCTTTTCTAGTGTAATTCTTGTCCTGCATTTATTTACTTAGTGTGTACAGCAAGTTTTATTATTCCTTCAATGACCATGAGCTAATCCCCCTCCGGGAGGGTTATCTTTACTTCGTGTGAGAATCCGGATTGACTCTTTAATATTCTAGAATCACTACTTAGGAATTAGGCATATATTAGACATCCGGTCCCAAAATGACTGAGACTGTACAAATTTGGAGTGCTGATGCTCCAGAATAGTCTCAGGCACGACCCAAAATGTCTCGCGCGCGACTCTATGGTGTCAGACAGCTCTCCAATTTGTCTAGCTGATGTGGAATCGAGCCAGGAGCTGAAATGATATTCCATAGATGAAATATTAGTTCAACTCCTTATGCTAGTGCGATGCGACTTAGAGATGTGGGCATGCGCTAGGGATCAATACTCGACGTCGTATCCAAACACGAGACGAATTAGAGATGTAGTGATGTGGTAATATAAACTGTTGAAAAAATGATTCTTGCATGAGTAGGATTAACTCTCTCCCTATTCTTTATCTTTGATTATCTACATCAAAATCATCATAGTAATTTACATTAATTGCATTACCGTTAATTTAATTAAAACCAATGAAAAAACCTAAAATCCTACTCACCAAAAGTGGTAATTCCAGTTGTGAACCTTTTCCGATCCCTAAGGTTTGGATGATCCCTTACTTGACCTATCCTACCAAACCCACATGAGTAAGGTAACTTGACTAAAACGCGTCTAACTATAACGGACTTTGGACTTGGGACTTTGGTCTTTGGACTTTGGACTTGGATGTGGACCTCGGACTTAATTAATCAAGAAAACCAATAAACGCGTGAACATTGAACATTTTTATCATGTGACCCAAGGGTTCAAAAACAAACATCCTAAGTTCTAAGTGATAGGCCCTATTTGTATTTGGAATGTGAGGGGAGCTAATAACTTATTAAAAGCAAAAGAAATCAATAAGGTGAGGGTAGATAAGAAGTTGTGTATCTTTGGTTTACTAGAAATGAAAGTTAAGTATCCAAAGTATGATCTCATAAGAAAAATTTGATGCCCTTCCTGGGAGCATACTAACAACTATGGCAAGAGTCAGTCAGGCAGAATTTGGGTTTGTTAGGATCTGTATGTTGTTAAAGTAGTCCATTTAATAGATTCAGAATGAACAGTTTATACATTGTAGGGTTACCTATCTTCCAGAGGCAGAAGACTTCTTACTTACAGTGGTATATGCGAGTAATTCTCTACAAGAAAGGATAAAGTTGTGGAAAGAGGTGTTAGTCATTCAAAGATCGGTACAGAAGCCATGGTGTGTAACAGGGGATTTCAATAACATACTGACTGCAGACGAAAGATTAGATGGAGAACCAATGCATCCGAATGAAGTGGCTGATTTTAATATATGTCTACAGAATGCGGGGCTTTCAGACATCAAGTTTACTTGATTCTTTTATACTTGGTGGAATAAATCTATTGGGACAGCCAGAGTTATGTCGAGGATAGATAGATGCCTGGTTAATAATTTGTGGCTAACTCGTTATCCACAAGCTATAACCCGATTTTTGCTTTAAGGGGTCTCGATCACTTTCCAATGCTCCTAACTTGGAATGACTTCTCCAAAAAACCCACTCCTTTTAGATTTCACAATTTTTGGGTTTATCAGCTAGAGTTTAAGATTATGCTAGAGGAAGTTTGGGCAACAAAAATCTTTAATAATCCGATGTACAAGTTGATGCAGAAACTCAAGATACTAAAGGAAAAGATTCGACCATGGGCACGGAGAAACTTCTCCAACTTACATGAGAGAGTAAATGTAGCAAAGGCGTAACCTTCAAGATCGCAATTTTGCTCCAAAGCAAGTCCGATGATGCCATGTTAGGAGGCGAAAGGAGGCCATGCAAAAATATATCAATCTTGCAAGAGCAGAAGCAATAGATATGGACCAGAAATCTGAGGAAAAATGGATGATAGATGCACAAGCTATTTTTTCAATTCATTAAAGGAAAAAATAGCTAAGAAAGGTATATGGACTATTGTCAATGAAAATGGGGAGACAAATCCATGGACAAAAGCGTAGTGGCGAGGATCATTGTTGATTACTTCACCGGGATGTTGGGCACTGCAGCATCACCAGTTAGGGAAAGAGAGTTCTTCATGGACTTGAAAGTTTGGAATACAATTGAAGCGACTTTGTGTGATGTTCTAAATGTCGAGGTAACGGGTGCAGAGATAAGAAAGGTAATTTTTGATATGGAGAATAACAAAGTGCCTGGACCAGATGGGTTTAATCCATTCTTCTTCAAACAGTGTTGGGAAACAATGGGAGACGATGTTACAAATGCAGTCCAAAATGTTTTCAGTAACTTCAAGATGCCGCGGGGTATAAATGCAACTTTCCTGTGCCTCATTCCGAAGGTGAGCAATTCTTCAAAAGTGCAAGATTTTCGACCCATAGCACTGTGCAACACAATATACAAGTGTTTTTCCAAAGTAATCACTACTAGAATGCAACTGGTGATTTCTGACCTTGTTCATGAGAACCAGTATGTTTTCAGCCCAGGTAGATCTATACAAGACAACATACTCATGGCGCATGAAGTGTTGATGAGAGGGTATAATAGAAGACATGGTACTCCCAGATGTTCTATTAAACTAGATATCAGGAAGGCATATGATACGGTCAGTTGACAATCTATTCTCTACTTATTGGAGAGATTTGGTTTCCCCCTGAAGATGCGCCGATGGATTCATATGTGCATCACCTTCGCCATTCTATTACGTCTTGGTGATTGGGTCTCCCCGGGGTTTTTTGCTGGAGGAAGAGGGTTGAGACAGGGTGACCCCATGTCCCCATATCTATTTGTGATTGTCATGGAAATTCTGGGTATTGTAATCAGGGAGAGTATTGCTTCAAAACTCATGCGTTACCATTCTAAATGCAAGAGGACTTTGTTGATGCACTTGGCCTTCGCTGATGATGTCCTTATTTTCTGCAAAGGGGAAGTAAGTTCTATTGTAGCTTTCAGGGATTACTTATAGATCTTCAGTGAAGCGACTGGCCTTAGAATCAACTCTCAAAAGACTACAATCATGACGGGTGCTATGGAACATCAAGAAGCAACAATATTGGCTCAGTTACTGGGTCTGGAACTTGTGAAACCGCCAGTGAGATATCTCGGCCTCCCACTATTTTCTGATCGTCTGGGTATCAAAGAATGTCAACCTTTGATTGAGAAGATAACATGTAGAATCAAGGATTGGAAAGCTAAACTTCTATCCCATGCAGGTAGATTACAATTGATTCTGTCGGTTTTGAGCTCTCTAAACATCTATTGGGCTCGAACTTTCATTCTGCCATTAACGGTCCTTGAACAAGTGGAGAAGATATGTGCCACTTTCCTCTGGAGTGGGACAGAAGCTAAGAGATGTGTGCATCAAGCAAGTTTGAGCACTATATGCAAAACTAAGGAGGAGGGTGGTTTAGGCATGATGAATATGGAAACATGGAATAAGGGTGCTCATTGTGGGTTGTTGTTCAAGATAGCAAGTAAAGATAGCAGTGTCTGGGTCAACTGGATTTGGGAGAATCAGATGAGAAATAAATACTTGTGGACCATGCCGATTCTAGCTGGCTGCTCATGGTCATGGAGAAACATCTTGAAGTGTAGGAAAGAAGCAAGAGAGTTGATTAGATACGCTATCTCAAATGGCGAAGATATGCTGCTTTGGCATGACATTTGGTGTAGTAGTAGACCATTAATTAACAATGCTCAAGCAGTAGCAGAAATTCAGCTACCTCCCAATGCGACAGTGAAGGAACTCTTGACAAGTGGAGAGTGGAATAACATAGTGAAAGATTTGCAGTGTCACAACCTCAGAGAAGATATCTTGCGCACACTAATTAATCGACACCTCGATAGAGACCAAGTGGTGTGGCTTCCTCATCACAGTGGTTCCTTCACTTCAAACAATGCATATCAAGCTTTGAGAAGACAAAGGAAAAAAGTAAAATGGTAGAGACTGGTATGGGGCTGACTGGTAATCCCTCGACATTCCTTTTACTTGTTAGCAACTATTCTCCAATAGTCTGTCCCACCCAAGACGAGGTTAGTGCAAAAGAATATACTCTCTCCTCCTTTTGTTGCTTGTGTCAACAAAGTAGGGAGTTCTCTAATCACCTTTACTTTGATTGCCGTATTCTCGTGAGATCATCAATGGAATCAAACGGATCTTGGGTATAGTTCTTGATTGCAGAAATTCCAATAGAGAATGGTCGCTCTATTCTAAGATTCTCGAGGGGCTCGAGTTGGGTGACTGAAATATATAAGAGCTATATATTTGCGTGATTGATGGAATCTGGAAAGAGCGAAAATGCACTTAGGTTTAACAATCAGGGAAGGCCAGCATCAGTGGTTTTGAAAAGAATCCTAAGAAATATGAAAACCTACATTCAGGTGCAAATATCAAAAATGGAGGACACAACTGAAGCCAGAAGGTTGTCTCAGGCTATCGGTATCCAGGTCAAGTTTCAAAGAGCGACACAGCAGAACTGTCAGTGGATCCCACCAGAACAAGAGCAAGTTAAGCTTAATACTGATGGGTCACTAACAGGAGAGGGTACAGGACATGGTGGAGCAATTAGGAACAAAAAGGGCGAAGTTATGGCAGCGTTTTCTGGTAGTGGTGGCGAGCAGTCAGTTCTATTCCAGGAACTGAAAGCTATTGAGGTTGGGCTGTGCAGATGTATGGGGATGGGCTTCGAGAATGTAGATGTGGCTACAGACTCACTTCTAGTAATCCAAATGATAACTAAACTGGCGAAGCCACCATGGAACTTTCTTGATGTGTTAACACACATCTTAGAAATTCGACCAAATTTAAAAGTCGTAATTTTGCTCATGTATATCGGGAGACCAATAGAGTCGTTGATCATCTTGCAGGACTTTCTAGTTCCCATGGTATTGATATTTTGCATGTTGGTCCTCCTCTAGATAGAGAATTATATAATCTTGTTGAGGAGGATGAAGTGGGTACCATATATGTATGATTTGGTTGATTAATGCAGGTAGGGGTCCGCCTAACCCTATCTTAAAATTTAACAAAAAAAAAACAAGTTCAATACAATAGTAATTGACAACCTGTTGGTCTTGGTTCAGCGTAATTTGTCGCTTTTGCTGGTAAAATGGTTTGAATGCATTGTCCACCTACTTATGCTAATTGGCCTATTGTGTTTGAAGAAATTAAGAAACACCTTTGGAAAATTGTCTCAGTAAGTACAATGTACCCTCTTATTTTCTCTGAAAAATTGTTCAGATCTTTGTTATCCTTGGCTTATATGATGAACCTGCTTCAGCAAGCTTAGTGACACTGTTAAGACTATCAAGGCAATGGTATGATGCCCCCAAGGGTATGATGTTTGTGCTTGAGATCAGCTAGGCCGCTAATCTCAAAAAGTCATTGGTTTTAGGATAGTGTTCAACACAACCTCACTGACTGGTGAATATTTGGTTGTGTCGTTCATAACTCCTCTTTGTAGTTTAGTTAGACATATATCACTCATCTTTTACAATAGTCTTGAAGATAGCATTAGTTGTTATAAATTTCTATAGGAAAATCACTGACTGCCGAAGGAAGTTCCGCATTTGTCTTCATAGTTGACAACACCCTTTTTGCATAAGGGCAGTCAAAAATAAAATAGGATATATTATATTTCCAAGTTGCTACAGTTTTTTTGTGATACTCAATGCATCCTATCTTTGTCTAACTTCAAGATTTCAGTTCCCAATTTTCGTATTGTCTAACTTCAAGATAAATTGGTTTTGTCTATTCTTTGCTAGTATATCTTCTAGATTCACTGATGTACTATTTTACGCTATTAGGTTTGTGTATTTGTTTTAGATTAAGGAAAGTTTTGATGGTAAGGTCGCAAGAACGTAACTATTTGTGGCTGCTTATACAAGTATGGATGGGTCTTGTGCTTTTCCTGCATTCCTCATTTCAAAGAGAAACTAGCTCAACAAATAAGATGATCAATGATATGTTTGGAAGTACTTCTCAGGTACTTAAAGTTGAATGACTTGAACAATTCTTGATTTATAGTTAGGAATTTGCTTATAACATCACATATCTTTGCTTTGGTTCCTTTTAGAATATAAATTAATGTATATGCTTTTTGTGTTTCCTTGGCCCCCAAATGTGTTTGGTTTTTAAGTTTTATTCAGTTTGAGGATGCTACTACTTCCCTCTAAAATCGTGGTGCACCTTAAACCCATTCAAGCAGGAACAAACAACTAGCCCATACACAGTTTAAAAGTTTCATATCTTCGCAAACTCCCAAGTTTGAACGGGTAAGTTTCTACAAACATGAGAATTATATCATCTTGAATCTATACATTTTTGTTTCTTGAGTCCTTCATATGATAGTGTTAAACTCACTTTCACGACAACTCTTACATGATAGTTTGAAAGGTAAATAGCCTACTAGATACTTAAACCTTAATGTTTTTAGTAGTGCCCTTTGTGTTAATTATTTGATTTTAGTGTTTAATATATGAATGCTATTATTAGGTACAAGAACTTCGTGTTCATTCGGACAAACCGAAGTCTACTCTTGCTGGAGTGGCACTACACGTGCTGATAATGCTCCTGCCGTGTTGTATGTTTGCCTCTACTTTGGCTAGTTGCTTGTTCCATCGCTAGAAAATAAATTCTCGAGTCTCTTTACCCTCATGAAAGGTTGTGCAACTCAATGAAAGAACAAATTGCGTAAAGGTGATGAAAATAGGAATTTCAAAACACAAATTGTTTTTTCCATTATGTTTTTATTATGCCTTGTGTACTTTAAAAACCTAGTTATTTATTGGCAATCAACAACTCGAAAACATTTTAAATTTTGGAAAACCAATGTATAATATATCAATTTTTGAAATGTGTTGTTTATGTATGCATGTTGTTTGTGTAATTGATTTTATGATCTGAGAATTAGGTAGTATTTAATAGCGATGGCGGAAAAAATAGGTTCTACCAAAAAAATTAATTTAAACAAATACGACGGAGAATACTATCGTTAATTGACTTCCCAAAAACAATATATCACGGAAATGTGTGTCCTAAACTTAGGACGCAAATTTACGACGGGTGGGTACGTTCTATATTTGAAAATATGTCAGTTGCAGTAGAAAGGAGATTTGCGATGGTTTTGAATGTCCTATAATTAACGATGATGTTAAATGTCTCACACCCATCGCATTTCAAAGTCAATTTACCACACAGTTTCCCGTCGTTAATATTAACGGCATTGTTATTCGTGACGAACTCTGGGATACCATTTCCCGTCATAAATCTCGATTTAGGATGGTTATACCGTTGTTTTTGGCCTTTTCTGGTGTAGTGATAGTAAATCTGATTCTTGTTATTTGTCTTTTATTTGGTTGCATTGATGGTTGAGGAGGAATTCCCTCCGTACTGACAGGATATCTTCCCAGTTAAGCTCATTTTGGAGACTTTAGCCTCCTCCAGGGTTAAGTCTTGATGTTGTCTATTTCTGGATGGAATATGAACTGTGTTATGTTCAAATGGATGTAACCCAGTATGCCCAATGTGCTATGTGTCATTTATTCTGACCTGTTGCCACAATATTTTTGTTTCAATTTCTGCATCACGTTAAATACGTGACTATCCTTGTTGCCTGATCACTCCATGCATAGCTGGTATCTTGGGTGGCCAAACTTTAGGTATGGAAGCTTGCGACTTTGGAGAAGCTATTTGGAGGAAGGCTGCCATTCCTTCTTCAGAGGTCAGCATAATAGGTTTCTCTCGAAATCTTAGAAACATGAAAGAAATAAAAAAGGTGAAACTCATATTCAGCTATGTATGTTTGTGTTTTTTTTTGTCGTAAGACTCATTCGGCTTTAATTTCTGTTGTGAGTTAATGCATAATACGCTGCCAATAGAGTTCATGTTATAACAATCCATTCTTTCTTGCGCTGTTGTGGACCTAGAAAATTACTAATTACGTAAGGATAATGATATGCACGTATGTATGCGGCAAAGTGTAAACTGAAGCTACTTTTATCAAACGCTTGAGTCTGAGAACTGAGAGAAACTTTGACAACAACAATGCCTGATCAACAAGAAGTCGTCTGAGTGTCTGACATTATGTGATATGGATTTATGGAAATGGGTAAACAGTCGATAGTGGTCATATTGTGCTGAACAACTGGCCCGAATTTATGTTCTCGAATGATAATTTTGATATTTCTACATGTTTAGTTATAAACTCAAATAGTTGGTACAGCTTTGCAAGTACAATCTCCCTTTCGAGCCATTGTCCCAATCCGCAACATGAGTTCCACCCAATACAAGGGTAATAGCAATTCGATAGTCTGAAAGGAAAAGGTATAACTCACATGCAAAATGCTCTTCAACATCTAACTCTTAGAGCATCCCAATTCACATGAGCCATGTAACCTGTTAACAATGCCAATTTTCTTGATTTTGACTTTTGAGTAACACAATGTCCTAAACGCCAAGCACAATAGCACATACAGGATTTTAAATCTTCGTGTAAACTCGGGTCAACTTCTGTAAAATACAACCATTTCGCTTAACTTACTGGACAATACAATCTTCCGGTATTCAAATTCTTGGATTTGTTAATTACCAAAAAATTCTTCTGGTCGTTGCAGGCGCAGCGCGCGTGCAATTTTGCTAGTATAAAGAAAGAGAAAGAACTGGAATTAAAAAGGAAGGTTAAAAAGGAGGGAAACTAAATGGTGGCATAATAAATGGGGAGTGGAGAGTGGGAAACTTTCCATTTATATCCTAGAGAAGATCAATCGGTAGAGAAAAATAAAAATAAAACAACTCAATAAGAAAGTTTTTTTACCCTTTTTTTTTTGGTTTGTAATTTTACAAGAACAAATTAAACCATCATTCCCTATTCTATGGATTTGATTAGTGGTTTTTACAGTCCTTTTGAGGCAATAATGTGTGACATTTGTTGAATTTTCAGTATAAGTCTAATATCGAATTTTTTCGTATTTTTTACTTTAGCTTCGTATTATACTCAAATTAGTCATGAATTGAATTTTTGCCATTCCTTTTTTTTTTTTAATCCAAATTGCAAAACGAATTCTTGTTTGAGGCTCGAATTTTATTTGAATACTCCCGTATTGAATTTTTGCCGCATTATGAATTGCTAACTATGGTTGTTGTTAATGTGTGTGAAAATAGGAGACCATATTAGACACCAGGCCAGTTTGAAACATCTATATTATTGAGCAATGTTCTAAAAATCGGTCTAGGCGGACTCTAGGTGCTAGGGCGGTGCCCAACTGACTCGCCTAGGCCTATGTTGGTTCAAAAAGCGGATTAGGTGGGCTAATCAGACTAATCGGGCTTCTTTCAGGCCGATTAGTTAGGCTAGGTAGACAAATCGGCTCAATTTTTTTTTTTTTTTTTTAAATGTCAAAAATAAAAGGCTCATGAAGGCTTAAGAAAAGACTAGAGCCCAATAGGACTAGTCACCGAGTTTAACTATTCATGAGTAACTCGACCTCGGCTTGTCGAAGGCTCAACTCAAACTCGTCCGTGCAAAAATATGAGTCAAGCTACTGGTGAGCTACTCGTTTTATAAGCCCGATGCGTAGTATATATATAATTTATAATTTATACACATTTTATACTTTATACCCAACTATAATTTATAATTTATACTAGTTTTAATGTTTATATACATTTTTTTCGAGTTTGAGCTCGGGCTCGAGTTCAAACAAGCATAACTGAGCTCGAACCTGAGCTCGAGCTTGTAGTGTAAAACGAGTCAAGTCGAGTCGAGCTTGAGCTTCAATATTAAATTCGAAGGCAAGTTCGAGCTAAGCTTCTGCATGTGCGAGTCGAGCTTGAGTATGACAAAACTTGACTCGGGGCGGCAATATAAATTATATGCCACTATAAGAAAAGAGAATGTGTTTTTTTTGATGAAGCTGCGCTTTTTAGTCTCCCTATTCAACTTGGAGTAGATAACTTGCCATCTCCTTCAACTATTTAAGCCCTTTTGTAATATGTACTTTTATTTGTGTTTATTTTTTAATTATGGTAAATGTTTGATTTCTTCACTTCTTATTTCTTATAGTATGGTGTGTGCCCGATTAAATATTATAATATATTTATTTGAAAAAAAAAAAAAAACCCGGTCTAGGTGCTGCCTAGAAGGCCAAGATGCTAGGTGCTCAGCCACCAACCGATTGCTGCAAGTGTTTTTTGAAACATTATTAGTGAATTATGGGCTAGGTTCGGCCTTGAGCGTCAAAAAGCTACCTGAACTTGTAGCCAGGTTCAACCCCATAGTCCGACCCAATTATAACAGGCCCGAAGATATTTGGACTGCACACCCCCCAAAAACCCCCACCGTGATAACCTTGAAACTGTGAAGACCAGAGTGACTCCTTTGGGGTAATTGGGTCCATAGCCGTGAGACTGGTGAAAGACATTTTGAGGTACTTGCTAAGTGAGTTCAAAAGGCAGCCACATGACTCCATCTAATTCCATGTAGAAGTAGAAGTGTAGAACTAATTCTATGGTCTTCTTCCTATGTACAATAGTGTTCAGTGTCCACATTGATTCATGGAAGATTGACTGATTCATCGTGTCAAATTTTAAGACCTCAAACTACAATAGTTCTATAAGTAACCAAAACAAAAGCTCTCTCATAAATAAGAAAATACATTTGTGGTATATCGAAAAAGTGTCTGGTGTGTTTAAACCTACAAGTAACAATGTTTCATTGGACCTAATATCATCCAGACATTTGAAATAAGATAAGGTGATAAGCCTATGTGGCAAATAATCTCTCAAGCCCTTCCATACAAAAAGAACTACTCTTCCCTCTCTTCGTTTTCTCTTTCACCCTTGAAACAAATATGGCTTCTCCAACTCTTTTAACTCCCACAACCAAACCAAAATCTCTAGTTGTCACCGGTTTCAAGTCAACCATCACTAGCAGCAACACCACCACCTCCTCCACCAGCACAACTAACGCGACTATACCACAAACAAGTCGACGACATTTCGTAGCCTTAGCAGCAGGTATTTTAAGTCCCACATTGCTCGTCCCAGTGTACTCCGCATCTGCCACTTCGGATGAAGAATATATCAAGGAGACAGAAGAGGTGATTGAAAAAATTAGATCAACAATCAACATGGCTAAAACTGATCCAAATGTAGCTACCGCTGTCTCCGAGCTAAAGGGACACATCAAATTCATGGGTGGCTAAGTACAGGAGGGAGAAGGCCTTATTAGGACGGCCTTCATTTCGCGATATGTATTCAGCACTGAATGCTGTATCAGGGCATTACATTAGTTTTGGTCCAACTGCACCAATTCCGGCTAAGCGTAAGGCTAGAATCTTAGAAGAGATGGATACAGCTGAGAAGGCCTTATTGAGAGGAAGATAGAATGTACAATTTTCCATTAAGTGTAAGTGTGTAACATTTTTTTCTTGAACTCTTTTGAATTTCAATTATCATGTTGAAAAAACACATTGTAAGAATGCAGAGATTGAATATGAGTTACAGACGTTATATATTAAATTTGGGACTTTGATGAGATGTTTCATGTTTGGAACTTTCGTGTTTATTTATTTATATTTTTTGATTGGCAAGCCTGTTTTAAATGAGATGGGTAACTCTTTGATGTTGGCCGGGTTCGAGACCCAGACCTTTGGTATCATCACCCAAAAGTTTTACCGACTTTGTTAGCTGGCACCTGCTTCGGTGTTTATTTATGCGTGTATGAGAGTGCATGGTTCAATTGAACTATAAGAGAAAGTCATGTTTCGGTATAGATATTATGATGGTAAATAGATTTGAATAAATAGACTTTGAATCTAAAAAGTGTTTTGAAGCCCTATCAATTGAAGAAAAATAATAAATTAAGAGAAAGGTCCCAAACTCCTGAAACCTGTTACCATGTGTCATCAGTCAGCACTGGTTTTCAATCCATCTCCGAACCGGATGGGAAGCAAGCTAAATCTGATTGACAAATTTACTAATAGGTTCCTGGTTCCTCCATATGGTCGGAATCTTCGTAGTCATCATACAGTGGTGGAGGTAGGAATTTGTTCTAGGGCGAACCGGTGAGCAGTACAAGTTTTCAACTCAACTCAACTTGTGTGTACATACAACAACATGAGCTTAGTTTGTTTTCTTTTAGTTAAACGTTGTTCATCAATATATATAAATATTTTATGTAAACAAACATTTCTTAATCTATTTTCTCGATCAATATTTGAAAATAAAAAAATCATGTTAATATTTTTAGGTATGTACGTAGATTTCCTAATTCATAAGTGTTGAGTTGGATCACAAGTCACAACTCATAGCAACTAGTTAATCTAGTTTAACCTTATATCTTATTAGTAAATTGGACTAAATAAGATCATTAGTATTCATCGAAAGTAAATAAATAAGATAAGATCGTTAGTTCACTTAGTTGCACAGGTTTGTTCACTATGTTATTAGACTTATTAATTAACGCAGTTTTCTTCTTTTACACAATGTCAACAAGATATTTACCATATTATTTCTAATTTCCCCGAGTCACCTGTCATAAGTGGATAATGTCACATAATGTCTAAGTTCTAACCCTTTCACCTGTCACAAGTGGATGAAGTCATACATACCATGAAAAATAAAAGGGCAAATCAGGGCTCATGGCCATAAAGCTGGACACAAGCCCGGCCCTGAAAAAGCAGGTGCCATGTGGAAGACCCCGCTGGGGCCCGAATATGTAAGGCCCTAAAATATATGTTTAGGTGAAAATGCCTATTTGGCAAATTAAAATCCCAAACCAACCAAAAGCCCAAAAATCGAAATTTCACAATAAACAACAAAATGTCCTCTCATATTCTCTTTCCTCATTAATTATTTTAAGTAAATAAAATAAAATAAAATAAGAGATATAATAAATGAGGAGATCTTCTCAACGCCAGATATCTCTCTCTCCTAATTAATAGCGTTTTCTTTTTGGAAAATCACTCCATTACTTGTTGCTTGAGTCCCTCGATTACTCAAATACAAAAAAAAGAGTAAAAAAAAAAAAAAAAACTCCTCATTTATCTTCTGATCATCTAGTATCCTCTCGTTCTCAAAATTTCTTTATTTACAAGTGTAGATTTGTATTAGTTTTCACTTTGATCAATCTCAATTACTTATTCACCTAACTTTTGATTTTTCTTCAAGTAAGCATAGCTTATAGAATTTTGTTGACTGTTCCTGTTACTGTCGCGTTTGTAGAAATAAATTTTTCAAAATTAAAATGATTGAAATCATATCTTAGATCGACTATATCACAAAAAAGACTAAAAAGCTTCATTGATAATTTTGCAACTAAAATCACGAGAAGAACAATATTTAGATGATCCATTTTGTATTGATGGAAGGCTGGAAGAGAGCCACATTTTGTTGTTTTTGCCTGCGGGGCCATTGAAAACTTCGAGGAGCGGCCCTGGTTTGGACATGTCAAAACTTTTAATGAGAGAATAGGTTGGGAATGTATCATCCTATTCCTTAAATCCTACTCTCACACTATCACTCTTGTTAAACAATGCATCTCTATAACCCCCAAGATTCCATCTTAGTCAATGGTTCCCCATGGTCACTTCCATTCCTCTAGAGGCCTTAGGCAGGGAGACCCTTGTCTCCCATCATTTTTATATGTTGCATGGAGGTTCTCTCTAGACTTATAAACTTAAAATCATCTAAAAAAATATTAATGGCATTAAAATATCAAGAAACAAATGAACATATTACTCACCTTCTATATTCAAATGATGCTTTCATCTTTTGTAGAGCAAACTTTGAAGAAGCTCAAATCATCAATGATATTCTAATTTTTTTTATGATATCCTTGGTCGGAGATAAACTATAATAAGTGCGGTGTACATTTTAAAGAAAAATCTTGCCACCTGATTACACAAACTCTCTCAGAAATTTTCTCAAAATGATAGATATTGTGAGTGGTGAAAAATACCTAGGATCACCTCTCTTCTTAGGTCAAAAGAAATCTATCATTTTTAATGATCTCATCAACAAGGTAAACAAAAGGATTTCAGGTTGGAAATGCAAAATCTTATCTCAAGCTGCTCGTACTGTTCTTATAAAATTTATCTCTTATGCTATTCTTGTTTATCAAATGAGCACCTTCCTCATCCCTAATTGCATTACAAATAAGATTGATGCCTGTAAAAGGGACTTACAGTGGGGTAAAAACCACAAAACAAAACACCCTATACTTGAAAACTTGGAAATTCATATGTCAAGCAAAAAGGGTTGGAGGCGGATTAGGTATCATAAATATGCAACATAATAATTTACCTCACATGTCTAGAATTCTTTGGAATATTTGGACTAACCCTAACTCTCTCTTAGCAACACAACTCAAAGGTAAATATTTTTCTAATTATATATTATCTCAAGTAATTGCAAAGCGGGGAACTTCCTAGTTTTGGCAAGGTATGACTCAATCTCTAGACTTAATAAAAGTTAATTCTACATGGCATGTTGGTAGTGGGGAGAATATAAATATATGGTGCGATGCATGGATAACAACTCTTCCTTTTGGTAAAATTCCTTGAACTTGCCCAATCAACTTAGCATATTACTATCCACAACTCATTGATCCACAACTCGAGAACTTGAAACACAAGTATCATCAACTTTATTTTTGATCGACCACAACAACCCATATACAATCTATGCATCTATCCAAGATCCATTCTTGTTGATACCTCAAATGGAATCCCACCAAAAAAAGGATTACACACTGCTAAATCCACCTACCACAAAAAACAAGTTAGACAAACAACTCTAGCCACTCCACCAAAATGAATCTTGGTTTATGGATACAATCCTCGTCCCTCAGAGACAATCTCTTTTTCCTTGGAAATGTTATCACAACATGGTACCAACAAGAGATCATTTGGCTAGTTTTGCACATTCCCCATAAAATTTGTCTTTTATCGCGAAAACAAACACGAAAGTTTACATCATATCTTCCTTGAATGTGAATTCACTAGATTAATATGGTATCGCACCCCTTGGAATCTCACTCTTGATTCAATGAACACCCCAATGTTCAGGAATGGATAGACTGTTGGTATAATCCACCAACACAATGGCCTCTATTGAAAGAAAAACATGGACAAAGTTTTGTTTGTTGTTGTATTATACTTTATGGTCCGAAAGATGTAACCTCCTTCATAGTAAAATCATAAAGTAGCAACTATGTACTCATGTAGAATTGTTCTCGTGTAGCAACAATGTACTAGAAAAAAAATCATAAAGTAGCAACAATGTACTCGTATATTATACACTCTACTTTAATGGTCCGAAACACTATATCTTTACCACGACAAGAAATGCTTATGTAAAGAATGGTTATCACTTCCTCTGCCATGGCTTTCAAAGTAGTGGATGAAGAGAAAACTACAAAATTAATGTAACCGATTCGGTCTATCTATCTATCTATATATATATATATATATATATATATATATATCTTGATGATTACCAATAAAGCGAAAAACAATTAAAAGAAGCATGCAAGCTAGCATATAATACAAGGGGCTTCGTTTGGATCATTTACCTTTCTTTGCATTTATTGTACTACTGTGTACAATGTTTCTAACTTTTCGGTCTAAGTGGTCACCGATTAATCCATCGGAGTTCAACAAAAGAAACATTACCTTTGCAAATAACCCTTCATGCCATTACCGTTTTACGACTAATTAAAGCCCTTATTCAATTACACAAAGAGAAATTTGAGGAATAATAGGGGCAAAATATATCATTAGTTGTACGGTTTTACCTGAAACTCAAAAGCAATTTTTCAATTCAAAGGTGGAGCGGGTGAACCACAGGCCCCTAGTTTAAGCCAGCGATAATACATATCTGGGGTCATCGTCACATACATCAATAAAATTTTGTTTTTTTTGATAGGGTTATATACTAAAAACATTACTTTTGTATTAACTCTAATTCTTTTATATTTTGAATGAGAATCATATATAGGCCGAAGATGTTATGCATATTATATGTTATTAATTATATGCACGTTGCCTAATACTATGTTATAGATGATATGGTACTTTTAAAGGAATCATCCCATATCATCAGCCTTATAAAGAATAAGTAATCGTTCACAACTCTAGATGGATTTGACAAACCATTAGGCACGGTTGCGGTAAGATAATCTAGTATTTAGTCTATCTTGACTATATGATTACACTAGTACACCTTTGTGTGTATCAACAGACTCAGTGAGGTTGTTTCTCTTATATTTCATCAAAGAGAACAAACGCCTCGCTATTATGGATGCTTGTCCTCTTTAATCGATATAATAATCTGCACTTACGCAGCATTGTACATTGCTTTAAATCATCACGAGTGAGATTCATTTGTGAATCCAACAAACTCGATGGATTGGATAATGACATTGATTGTAGGTGATTTTAATTCCGCCAAACATTTTCGGTTTGTTACTGTTACCATGGTCTAGCGTGAAAACCATATTATCACCTTCGTCGGATGCAACAAGTAGTCACCACTTTCCGCCATCCGTGCCAGCGAACAAGTCTTGCTTAGGTTGTTTCCCCTTCACCTTAGGTGATAAAGCTTCGGTTTGGCTCGCGGTGACGCCCCTTGATCCGTTGACACATGGGTACGAGCTTCGTACAAGTATTCATGATAAAGTTCTACTTTCGAAGAAAACTACAGAAATGCTTCAAAAAATTCAATTCTTTCGCAAGGCTCCCTGTGAATCACTTTTCGAAGCATGGAGGCGGATTACCGATTCTCTTCTCGAATGTCCCCATCATCAACTCGACATCAGCCAGCGTAGTCCGTTCATTCTTTAATTTTCTCTCGACCGTCAAAACCTTAGATATCATGGAACGGTTGTTTTCATGGACAAGGCGCTCTTTGAAGCATTAATTTTCAGCGAGAAATAGGCTTCACGAAGCACCCATTGGAAAATGAGCGATTCTTCGGAGATTCTAAAGACACTCCTACCAAAGTTAATACGCCTATACCCGAGGTCAAACCCGACCGAAATTACAATTAAAAACTCTAATCGAGTCCCTAAAACAAAAAAGGTTGATGCTCTTTGGGATAAGTAAATGATCAAAAACTCAAACAAGTCATGGCTGCCAGCTTCCCCATGTCCTCTTTGTTTAAGTCCCGAAAGCACGCCGGGGTTCTTATTATCCTTTGGTATACGAAAGTGCCTCCCCAACCTTCCTCTCCAAGAGGCCTCTGCTTTCCAATATCCCTTAACGCGCCTTGGCGGCAAACATCCAAATTTAGGCTTGGACCCCTACCCAACAACTCCTCCAGGGGTGTCAACAGTGCTCCTACGACCACCCATGAACTTCTGATTCCCCTCGTCAAGAAATCCTCCATAATTCGGCAAAGGGGCAAACCTTTTCCCAACAATGCAAATATAGGGTACCAAAACCTTTGAAACCTTGTTCCGCTTAATCAAGGATATGGCTACCAAAATCAACGGTAAATAATAACCGGTGAACTGATTCCTCACGCCGCCGGTATAAATCCACTTCGAAACAAAACGGTGAAACTTTTCCATACATGAATGACATAATCAAATCTAGATTCTATCAGCCAGTCTATTGTTGTTAGCTTAGGATAAAGATCAAAAGCGTGTTGTTCGGCCAGCGGTTCAAACCTAAGCCTACAAACCGCGCCTTTGAACTTCGACCAATGCACCGGGATCTAGTAATCGAGCCGAGGTGAGGTAAATGCCATTACCGCTCGCCCGCGGCGAACCATCGTGATAATCGATATGCGCCGCGAGCAACCGAGGGAAAACCACGCGCTGGCGCCCCTTCCAACTCCTACCTCGCGAAGCATATAGGACGCGAGTTGTGCCTTCAATTCTACACCCGTCCCCTAGGGAAAGACGCCATCATCCCGCGATTTACCTAAAAGCTCGATTTCTGCCGTTTGGTAAAGAACAAGCGTGACGAACATTTCGATGAGATCTTTGAAACTTCAAAATTTGACCATAAACTTACCTTTCTGACGGAGCATAGCATTTACCCAAAGCATGCCAAGTTTTTGAAGGACATGTCGCGCCTTAAACGGACTGCATTTAAAATTCCTCCCGACGGCGTTTAACTCGCGGTATTTTCACCGATTACGGTACCCGATGCGGTGGTAAATGACCTGTGTCGACCGACTATACCATAGCGTTGGGCGACAAAGTATACCGCTACCGCGCTTTTTGACCCTAGGAGCGGTGTTAACCTGCTTCCTTTCTACTTATTTAAAGTGATTCGTCTTCATGAATTAAAACCTACCAATATGACTCACCATCCCGCGGATGGCTCCATCCAAGTACGAAGGGCATAGTAGAGAACGTCATAGTCAAGGTCCAATTTTTTTACTACCGGATTGATTTTGCCATTTTAGATTTTAGAACCGTGGCCTATGACTCATTCCTATCATCTTGGGACAAATTTTCTTGCAACTTCTCGCTCTTGCTCCATCAATTGTTGGGGTGGGTTGATGACATTGTCTTAGGGAACCTTTCTTTTGAACTCAGCGTATTCAAATTAATGAAACAATTTCGATCCTATAATGAGGATTAGATTAATTTGGTTGATAGATGGAACATGATTATTTCACAAACTCTTTTTCCCCTGACGAGATACAATTCAATTTCTTTCTTTTGATAATCCGAGTTTGATGATGTTTCGTACATAAGGGGATGTCCACACATTATTAGCCGGTACCACTATTTGATCTTTCAATACTGCGTTGATTGAAGAACTGGATTCGCCTTTTCCATTGAAGATGATTCCTCACAAATCTTTGATCCCAATCTTCCAACTCCGGTTTAAAACCTCTAACCTCACGGATTTTGAAATGACGTGCATCTCGATCTCGATGGTAGTCACCCTATAATAATTTCTGCTCATTTGACTACCGATGAAGAGGCACGTTTGATTCATGTCATTCGTGAACACCACTCGGTATCGGATGGTCCTTAGATGATATCAAGGGAATAGACCTTAACATACCACGCGATTGCGTACATCTCGATGGCGACACAAAGGCGTCGAGAACCACAATTGCCTTAATCCCGCCATGAAGGAAGTGGTGAGAGAGAGGAAGTTTTACGTTTACCCGATCGCGGGTATCATATACCCTATCTCGATAGTGATTGGGTTAGTCTGTCTACATTGTTCCCAAAAAGTTAAAGGCATTCAAGTTTGTACAAAATGAAAATGGTGAGTGCATCTCCACTTTCGCATTCCATTAAAATGGAGAATTTGCATTGACTATCGCCAAACTTAATGCGGAACAACGTAAAATCACTTCCCTCTCCCATTCATTGACCCGGATGCTGAAGCGTTTAGCGGTCATGCTTACTTCTTGTTTTCTTGATGGCTATTACGGGATGCTTCAAATTGTCATCGATCCGCCCGATCAAGAAAAAGACGACTTTCACGTGTCCTTTGGAACCTTTGCGTGGGCGAATGCCTTTTGGTCTTAATAATGCCGGACACCTTCCTTCGGCGTTGCATGCTTCACATTTTCAATTGATATGGTGGAGCGTTATATGGAGCTTCTTTATGGATGATTTTTCCATCTAAGGAAATTCCTTTTGACGATTGCCTATCAACCTTTCTAAAAGTATTAGCGTTGCGAAGAGAAAAATCTGATACGCAATTGGGAGAAGTGTCATTTCATGGTTACCAAAGGACTTGTTCTAGGTCATATTGTTTGAAGAAGCGGCATAGAGGTTGATAAAGCTAAAATTGTTAAAATTGCTTGGCTACCTTTCCCATGTACAGTTCGGTGATATGCGTGCCTTTTTAGGCTGGGTTTTCTGGAGATTCATTCAGGATTTTTCTAAAGTTGCTTTCGACCTTTAACCAATCTCCTACTTAAGGATGTAGTATTCGACTTCAATTTCAATTGCAAAAACTTTTGATACTCTAAAACCGCCTCGACTACCCACTCTATCATTGACCCCCGATTGGTCTTAACCATTGAACTAATGTGTGACGCTAAGCGACTTTGCTATTGGCCGTACTAGGCAACGGCGTGATAACAAACCCGTTGTCATTTACTACGCTTAGTAAAACTCTTAATGGACTCAACATAATTATACAACAACTGAGAAAGAGTTCTAGCTGTTGTCTATGCCTTGGATAAGTTTTAAGCCCTTACCTAGTTGGAACATCCACTATCGGTATATCTTGACCATGCCGACCCGGTATTTACTCATGAAAAAGGGCTGATGAAAAGCAATGATTGTTCCTGGATCCTTCTCTTGCAAAATTCACTCTAGAAATCAAGGCTAGTTGGTGACAATGATAGTGATTACGAAGCCATCGTGTGATTCCTTCCCAGCATCGAATATTTGTACTCTATTTTCTCATTTCCATGGTGCGTAGATATCGTTAACTACCTACCTAGTTCTTGAGGAAGTTTCTTCCTCTTGGTCGCGTCGATCATAAAAGTTCTTATCCACTATAAAATATTATTTTTGGGATGACCCTACCTCTCTTTAAGTATTGTTCAGACCAACTCATTCGTCGTTGCATTCCGACTAGGAACACACCGGCGTATTATCCTTTTGCCATGAACAATCTTGCGAGGTCATTTAGTCGAAGAAAGCTGCGGCCAAGGTATTACAATGTGGTTTTACTGGCCTACCCTTTTTCGCGATGCACCACGAACATTGCATAGCTTGCATTCGTTGTCAGCACCTAGGTCGAATTACCAAGCGAAATATGATGCCCTAAATCCTATCTTGATTGTGGAAATTTTTTGATGTTTGGGGCATTAATTTTATGGGACCTTTCCCTATTTCTCAAAGGTTTTCTATACATTTTAGTATTTTTAGACTATGTGTCCAAATGGATTGAGGCACTTTCGCATGTGGCTCAAATGGCCATAAGACTGTTGTGAAATTTGTTAAAGAAAACATTTTTTCTCGTTTTGGTGTCCCCAAAGCTATCATCGATGATGGGGTACATTTTTGTAATAAAATTTTTGGGTTTTAATGAAGAAATATGGAGTTACTTCACAAGGTTGCTACTCCATATCACCTACAAACGAGTGGCCAAGTGGAAGTCTCCAATAGAGATAAAATCTATTCTGGAGAAAAACGTCAACCCATCAAGAAAGGACTGGTCTCTCCACTTATCGGATGCCTTGTGGGCATGCGAGGCGACATTTAAGACACTATAGGGATGTCTCTTTACCGCATTGTTTTGGAAAACCTTGTCATCGCCGAGTTGAACTTGAGCATCGTGCCCTTTTGGGCCATCAAAAGCCTCAATTACAATATCAACCGAGGCAGCGGCGAAAACTGCAATTAAATGAGCTTAAGGAGATTCGAGAGAAGCTTATGATCTCTCGAAATCTACAAAGCTAACATGAAAAGAGTGCCGCGACAAAGCACATTTTTGCGTGGGATTTTAAAATTGGCCAAAAAAGTTTTTCTTGTACAACTCCAGTTGCACATTTTTCCTAGTACATTGAAAACACGCGATGGTTTGGTCCTTTCATTGTGTCAATTGTGAAACATTATGGGGCAATCTCTTTGCTTAATCCACAAGATAACAGTGAATTTCAAGTCGATGGACAACGCCTAAAAACATTACCATGCAGTGCGGCTCACCGGATGTTCAACATACTCTTCTTTAGGATCCGGTCTACCACCGGACTAGATGTTTAAGTTTGGCGTGCTCAATCTTGTTTCTATAGAGGGTATGCCATTTTGGTAGCGGGTCATCTTCTATCTTATGATCTCCATAGTTCTTTGAAGTGTGTGGTTTCAAGCGGAACCTTAGTCCACGAAAACTCTATTTCATAGCGAGTATAAATATCTTCTGCAACACGAGCAAGCGTGCTTTTCGATAAAATGATGGGTACCTAAAATTTCACCTCCTTCCTTCTCTTCCCTTTTCTACTTTCTACCTCGTGAACTTCAGCTAATCATTTGGTGTAAAGTCTCACTCATCCGCGAATAGGGAATGGTCATAGTACTTTTGCTTTCATAAATGGCGTCGCGAAGGATGGGCTGGTGTATGCATTGTCAAACACCCATACGTCTAGGTCTTGACTTCTATCCGATACTAGCCCGGTTTAAGGTATACTTTTGTCTAACACCGGTGCGCGGGATAATCTTCGTCGCGACCGCGTTTCTCCCCATAGGTTGGGATTCGTCTTGAGAATCGGCGTTAAAAGACCGATTCGTCTTGAGAATCGGCGTTAAAAGACTTCGACTTCGTCTTGAGGGATCGGCGTTAAAAGACTCACCTTGTAGATATGTTTATATTGTTGCCTTTTCCCTTTGCATTAAGTTTTGCACATGAGATTCGTGTCCAACCTCGGATGGCGCATTCTTGGAACACAAGCGGGCAATGGATTCCACCGGACCAACCCTAGAATTGGTTACTTTGAGTTCCCTCAGGCGGTTTGAGGATAGTCGTATGTAATATGGGCAATTTTATTAGACCGTGGCGTGCGGTCCGGGATGTACCGTCTGCCCCTAACCCCATAATACATAGAGGTAAAGCCCGCGATCGGTTGGATTGGGTTAAGCTCGAGCCAACATGGCGGTTGTCTATGATTTAAGATGGTGACTCTTACGGACATCTAGTGTTTTTCGCGTGTATCTCCCTTGTATATAAATAAAACCTTTGTTTATAAATAAAACACTCTCCTTCTTTTCAAAAACTCTTGTGACCTTTGAGGATGACTCATACAATTGGATATCATTTTTTGTGTTGATCATTTCGATATCTCATTCGTCCAATTCGGAGTCCAAACGAGTCGTGGCTAAGCATTTGGATTTTTTAGGCTTAAATCGGGCTTTAGGCTTGATTTGGGCTTGGGAAAATTTTTTGGCCCAACCAAAATATCGAATTCTCGATCCATTTAAACACGAAAAACCCGAAAACACGCGTCATCCTTACATCCTTCTTCTTCCTAAAAAACCGGATCTTGCCCCCTCTCGTTTAAGTCTCGTACGAGATAGGCCCACACTAAATCCAGGTCTGCGGCGAGGCTATTTACAACTCGACCACAATTCCCTTCCGTCGACCAAGTTCCATTTCTTCCCCTCATCATTAATCAATATCCAGCCTATCCCTATGACCCGGTGATGGCGTATTAGCGTATTTGTGTGGAGAAATTTTTTTGGAAATTTATTTGGAAAGCGGGATATTTGCTCCATTCTTTGATAATGAAATACACTCTAGAGGATGTGAGTACTTGTTATATGCTAATGGAGGGCTTTATTCAAAGGATTTGGTGATGAAATTCTTACGACAATGGGAGCTTTAATGGTGACCATTTTTGGGTTACCGTCGAGGGTGTCGCCCGCGAAGTCACACCTGTTTTTGCTCTCGAGGATCCGGGCATTCATTCCACGGTTGACCCACGTCTCGACTTCGGCAGCGATCGGTGTACTTACCGGACTTCGACCTAATGCTTTCGACCTTAATCGAGGGAGAGTACAACATAGACTGAAAATGTGCGTATCGTTCGGTCGGACGGAACCCCAGGCTGTGACTTCAATGGCTGGGACTGAGCGTCATTGGCACCTTGAAGCCTTCGGACATCAACAAGACCTTCCTCCACCTTCTCTAGATCCTCCGGGGCGAGTAATGCCACTCTTAGATCGGCCCTCTTGCTGTGTTTGGTAACACAAGTTATGATTACCTTGGGTTTTCATCGCCACCCGTTACTCCCTATACCACAATATGAGAATAAGCTTGTCTTCAAGAAATGCATACTAGACCGCCGGGAACCCATAGCACCAAGGGCTCTTTGAGCACGCTAAGCGTAGGCTCATCTCACCCACCCTACTTTGATGAGGCTGCCATGAGTAAGATCACCCACCCCAGAGGCCATACGTGTTGTGAGCGGTGGTTTGAGACATGTACACTCGCCCGGTATCGATGAGACATACCTTGGGTGAGTTAAGGACAGATATGACCACTTCATGCGAGTCGATGATGACGGCATGGGCGAATTCCGGAGAAATGAGAGCTTCCATGGCGCATTTCGGGACCATATGCTTACTCGCGCGGAACCGGTTCAATGAATGTTCATGGCAAGCCAACATCAGTTTTAGGCTCGAGGTGATGGATACTACGGGTAATATCCGGGGAGCGAGATTAGCCTCCACGAGAGCTCGTCTTGACGACGTCGCGGGACTCACGGTTCTTCTTCGCGGCCCCGAGGATTCTTACGCGGCCCCGAGGATCATCGATAGCTAGTTTATTTTTCCGGTCTTGTATAATATTTATGTCGGATATTTGATTTACGTGTTTGCATTTCCAGCCTAATAGTAAGTTATTTCCTAAAATTTCTGCATGGATATATTAGTTATGTCTAATATTCTATTTTATAGGTAGGAACATATATAATAATATTAGTAATAATAATTTATATAAAATATATATACATATATATTTTAGATGTCACACTTAACAGCAAACTTTTACGTAAACTAACGTTTTATTAAGCGGTCAAAAGCGTCATGAAAAACGCGAAAAAAAAGGGTCATGAAAACGCACAAAAAGCGGTCGAAAGCGGCAAAGTTCTTTCTATAAATAAGTTCAACATTTCCTCCACATTCACTCATTTCATATTCTTCCCTCTACACTTCTTATTCTAAAAATGCGTTTTTAGTCCCGCTCCAAATTTCAAGCTTCATGGATGCACTAGAAAAGTTTGAGCGGTGACAAATTGAATATGCTAATCAAGTCTTCATGCTTGTTTGTTTCATTATAGTAATGTTGTTAATGTGGCATATAGTTCTATCTAATATTTAGGTTTGTATTTCATTTCCCGTATCATTATGTTGTGTTTCCATACCGTTTATGCGTTCTTACATCTTATTGTGATAGTATATCTACATTTTCCTTGTCCTTCTACTTATGCTATTTAGTGTAAAAAAGGCACTCTTTGTCACATGCCCCATTCTTCTCGTCCACACTAAATCCACTTTTGCGCATATCTTAGAAGATACACGTGGTCTAACTACCCTGTGACACCTCGATCCGTATCTTTTACATTTTCGGATTGGTACCTATTTATAACAAGGATAGACACCTCAAAAATCTAACTTCCTTTTTTCCAAATTTTTTTTTCACCACTCCATCTTTAATGGCCCTCACTCAATGTTTCGTGCCCGAGCAAAATTTTATGGAAAATTTCCAAAATGGTCTTTTTCATCCCTTTTTTGACATAGAAATATCACGTCGAGGATGGCACCCTCTTTTACATCATAAGCAAGCTTTTTATTCCAGAGAATTGGTCTTGTTGTTCTATAAAAGCGGTTATTTCCAAAATGGGCAATTCTTTGTCCGTGCTAACGGATGCGAGCGTAAATTGACTATGGAAATCATCTCGAGGTACTTCAAATTCCTATTACAAACCAAAGGAGTACACCTTGAGATTCACCTTTCGACAATATCGGGCATCGATGTTTGCAACTATCCTTCCGCGCGAATACAACCGGAAAAACCATTATTGTTTATCGGCGATCTTTGCAAAAGAACCAATTATCGTGATCAATGGGTAGCTCATAATGTGCTCGACGTCTAAGACTTCGAAATAACCAAACCCTCCTCCATCTACTCACGGGTCTTCACTGAGTAACTTCGCAATGATTTTTGCATTATTAAATTTCTCTGAGGAGCGATGCATAAAGTGCGGAAAAGGCGACTCCTTTACCAACCATTGTGACACTTATCATGATTATCTGTTGGGGTTTTTCTAGTACTTCTCCTCATACACCTCTTGAATAGCTAACATTCTTACCATTCACTTTCGGTATGTAGGACGGATTCGGAACCCGGCGTTGCAAAAGAACCATGTCGGTCGCAGAAACCGGCGAAGATTGTTCGTGACAACATCTTCAGCGAAAATGCATTATGCAAGCGTATTTAATCCCATGGAAGGGCCGTTTAATGCAACTAGGACTGATGACATTATTCAAAGCGTCGAACATTATCATCACAAGTCTTCTTGAATTCCCAGGACTGCGGACAATAAGCGAAGAGGAACAAGCACAATTCTTGCACACCACAACCGGTTCTTGGCAAATCACACTCTCATAATGGAGAACCATGCGAGATTTACCGCAAGCGAAATGTTACAACGGAACATTTGCCGCGGATAAACGACATAGAAAATCTTATAAATGGATCCCTCCCACAAAAAGATCCTCGCCGTTACTTGGGCCAATGAAACCATTTAAATTTTGTAATTTTATATTATTTGTCATTTTATTTTTAGTTTTTAATTTTCCTATGGTAATTTGTTTTTACTTAATTATTCTCATCATATTTATTTATCCTTGTGTAAACAGGTCACATTTTTTTCACACATCTTCTATAATGGAAGCTCCAAAGATGATTCCAGAACAATCTTTCCATTCGTTGCTGAATTCTCCTGCATATGGACATCTTTTCAGAGACTACATCACTCAAGTTGGTTGGAACTCTCTTATTCTACACCCGGAGCAGACATACTCCCCAGGTTTGGAAACTTATTTTATGATCACATGGAAGATCTACCGGTGTCCGGGGTTTCCCTTTGAATGGTTTTACACTCCGTATTGGTAACACCGACACTCTTTTTATGAGCCAGTATTTGCTATGGCCCTAGACCTTCCTCCTCTTGACCCGGACTTCCACATTCAATACATGATATAGAATGACTTTAATGACTATTCTAGGGAAGACTTTTCTTGCCCATGGTATGGCGATGGCATTGCCAACGTCAGAGAACGTGCCGAAGCTAGCCGATGGCCAGACTTCACTATTCCACTAGCCAGTATGACCATGAATATTGGAACTGCCATGTTATTTATTCTTCTGAACATCATAGGGGATTGACATTTTTTCACTGCATCAAAGTCAGTGTGTAAGACATTCCATGCATTGGCCCAGCAACATACCGCCTTTGACATTACAGACCTAGTAATTGAGAATCTTAAGAAGGCTCGGTCTTTTCGGCAGCACTATAACACCCTCCGATTCTAAACATGCGCGGGATAGTGAGGCGTACTTCCCCGATTCTGCGGCCACCTTTCGGGATTTGGGTAAAGGTCGACTCTATGTGTCCAACAAACAAGATAATTTGTTCTTTGCGATTTAGGACATGGCGACGCCTTGCAAGGTATCTAAAGAAAGTTCGTTCTTTCCCTAATGATGATAAAATGATAGCTCATCTAGACAATGCAAAAAATAGGAAGTGGAGCGAAGTCCGGGAAAGCTATGATAGATTGGCGTGATGCAAAGGAATGGCATTTCTCTGAGGGGACGAGGCAAGGATGAACTATCCCCTAGTTGAAGGTTGGGGCAATGTGAGTTGATGCATGTACATATTTGTTTTACGTTTTGATGTGAAATAAATAAATAACCTAACGATGTGCTACCCTAACGATTATTAGCCTTCTACTTTTATGATGTATAATATATAGTGTGTTACAATAAATTTCTGTGGAAGATGTCAGCTATATTTTTGCTCAAAGCCTCTCAGGTATACTCTTTCTTCCTCTTAACACTTTGAGGACACAGTGTCTGACTGTTTGGGGGGTGGTGAGAACCTTTTGCAAAAATTAGGCATGCATAGTTGTATATAGTTTACTTAATGTCTAAATAAACGTATTTAGTGACAAATTCTCGTTTCCCTTTCTATGATGAAAAATATTTAGAAATCTCACCCTAGCATCATAATTAGGACTTGTTCTTAGAAACTTAATTTAATACGTATGCAATAGTTTTTACATCTTTTCATGAGCATTCATGCACCGACTATCATTAAATGTATACATCGGTAAGTTTAAGGACCCGCGGTTAGACAACTTAGTTTCCATATCTGTAAGAATCTAATCAAAAGCCTCAAAATGTGTGATATATGAGTAATGACCACGAGGAGTAGTTGTTCCGAATAGAGAAGCTCACACGTCTACTTACTTGATCACTACCCAAATCCTAGGCGAGAATTTAGGCTTTCTTTGGAGTGATATAGCCAAAAATTCACACCTGTAAAAAAAAATTTACCGCTAGTTGCCCTTATTTGAACCTTTCATTAATCCTTTCTACTTCACCAAAAATCATTACCCATCTATTAACCACAAATAAATAAGCCTACCTAGATGATGAGTATGAGAAATAGGATGGAGTCTTGAGAAAAATGAAGAGAAAAATCTTGTCACAAATCAAAATCGGTTACTGTTTTGAGGAAGAGAAAAGAAAAAGAAAAAAAATAGAAATATGTTTCCAAAAATCAAAAGAAATATCAAGGTTAGAATTCCCCCCAAAAAATCAAATCAAAAGGGAATACAAAAGCTTGAAAAATCCAAGTATGGAAACCCATGTTAGAAGTAGGAAAGAAAATAAGGATTCTCTAGTATAAATATCTTGAAGACCTTATTCTCTCATACTTATCATTTTTGAATTTTCCATTCCAGTTTCTTCTACACTTCCTCCTAAGCCCCATAACACCTAATAAAGACCTCTAGCTCAATTAGGAGTAGGATAGTGTGATAATAAGTAGTAGTTGTGACTTCTCGACCCTCGGCTCCTCATTTGTCATTGAGTATGTGAGGAAGCGTGTGCCGCATTGCACCTCGGAGATATGAGAACTTGAGTGGAAAAATAAAGGGAGAAATTGTGTTTTGACACACGTACTGTGAGAACCTATTTAAGAACACTATCCAAAAGATCGAGAAATGGCCTGCTTTCATTACATTTCATTATAAGATCGGTGCATGCATGCTCATACATAGATATTTTGATTATTGTATGTATATTAACTTGAAATTGAAAAGAATTAAATCCTTGTTTCCCACAACTGAGTGAGATGTCTAGATACACGAGATTAATTAAGGAAACAAGCCTTTGTTCTTGAAGTCGTTGTAGTATAAGCGAAGTTTGTGAGTATTTTTCTCGGAAAACTCTCCGCGAGGGCTATAACTCGTCCACTAGGGAATTCCTAGTGGTTCAAGGCCTTGTTGCATACGGTCAATGCAACCGCACTCCGTGAAATGAGATTTAGCTTAGGACAATACATTTTTGACCACTTATCATTTTAATGTCTCCTCTTTGCTTGAGGACAAGCAAAATGCTATTTGGGGGTGGTGTGATAAGCACCCAAAACTGTAATATTAAACCCCGAGAGACATAGCATTTTGGTCGATTATGTGTTTAATAATCATGTAATAATTATATTTTTCATTACTTTTGCGGGTTTCGCATTTAAAATGAATATAATGATAAAACATGCATCGAAGAATGCGGGAATATTGGAATATTTGAAGTTTCCACTCAACCCTAGTGATGCCCAATGAGGCGACTAGAGCCAAAGTTTCCAAAAGAACAAAACTAGTGCGAGCGGGTCCACATATAAAGCGACAAACTTCGAAGCTCAAATCGATAAATCGGGTGCGGCGTTGGCTAGTGAACTACTAGAAGCGACCGAGGCGACAAACTATCTGCATAAAGATAGAAAGTTATAAAAATGCCAAAATCGGCGCCGCCACTGGACATACTAAGTGGACCCACTCTGCAGGCCCAAAAGGCATGATGAGTCAGCATAGGCAGGTGGCAAGTGATGGTTTTAATTTGGTGCCACCTCGCAATATAGAAGACACGTACCAATTCAAACCAGGTGGTTCGAATTGAAATTAGCTAAAGGACGAAATCTTAATAAGGTAAAAGACAAAATTTAAAACAGATAAAAAAAAAACTTTGATTCTCAAAGTTTTGAACATTTCAATTAGCATAAGGCCAAAACCCAATTAATCCGTCTCTAGTCTCCCGCCTATATATATGAGGGGGTAGCCTTCATTATTTTTCCTTCAACATTTTCATGCTTTAGCGATACATTAGTTTTACTTTAACGTCTGTAGTTTCATTCCAGCACTTAAACTCTGTTATTTTCATTCAGTGACTTAAATCGTAAGTCATTTTACCCTTAATAACAGGTCATTTCTTTTCTAGTGTAATTCTTGTCCGCATTTATTTACTTAGTGTATGCAAACAAGTTTTATTATTCCTTCAATGACCATGAGCTAATCCCCTCGGAGGGTTATCTTTGCTTCGTGTGAGAATCGGATTGACTCTTTAATATTCTAGAATCACTACTTAGGAATTAGGCATATATTAGACATCCGGTCCCAAAATGGTGAGGCTGTACAAATTTGGATCTTGATGCTCGAGAATAGTCTCGAGCACGACCCAAAATGTCTCAGCGACTCTGTAGTGTCCAGGCGACTCTCCAATTTGTCTAGCTGATGTGGAATCGAGCGGGAGCTGAAATGATATTCCATAGATGAAATATTAGTTCAACTCCTTATGCTAGTCGCGATCGACTTAGAGATGTGGGCATCGCTAGGGATCAATACTCGACGTCATTATCCAAACACGAGGCAATTAGAGATGTAGTGATGTGGTAATATAAACTGTTGAAAAAATGATTCTTGCATGAGTAGGATTAACTCTCTCCCTATTCTTTATCTTTGATTATCTACATCAAAATCATCATAGTAATTTACATTAATTGCATTACCGTTAATTTAATTAAAACCAATGAAAAAACCTAAAATCCTACTCACCAAAAGTGGTAATTCCAGTTGTGAACCTTTTCCGATCCCTAAGGTTTGGATGATCCCTTACTTGACCTATCCTACCAAACCCACATGAGTAAGGTAACTTGACTAAAACGTACGACTATACGGACTTTGGACTTGGGACTTTGGTCTTTGGACTTTGGACTTCGGACTGTGGACCTCGGACTTAATTAATCAAGAAAACCAATAAACGTGAACATTGAACATTTTTATCAGCGACCCAAGGGTTCAAAAAACAAACATCCTAAGTTCTAAGTGATAGGCCCTATTTGTATTTGGAATGTGAGGGGAGCTAATAACTTATTAAAAGCAAAAGAAATCAATAAGGTGAGGGTAGATAAGAAGTTGTGTATCTTTGGTTTACTAGAAATGAAAGTTAAGTATCCAAAGTATGATCTCATAAGAAAAATTTGATGCCCTTCCTGGGAGCATACTAACAACTATGGCAAGAGTCAGTCAGGCAGAATTTGGGTTTGTTAGGATCTGTATGTTGTTAAAGTAGTCCATTTAATAGATTCAGAACAGTTTATACATTGTAGGGTTACCTATCTTCCAGAGGCAGAAGACTTCTTACTTACAGTGGTATATGCGAGTAATTCTCTACAAGAAAGGATAAAGTTGTGGAAAGAGGTGTTAGTCATTCAAAGATCGGTACAGAAGCCATGGTGTGTAACAGGGGATTTCAATAACATACTGACTGCAGACGAAAGATTAGATGGAGAACCAATGCATCCGAATGAAGTGGCTGATTTTAATATATGTCTACAGAATGCGGGGCTTTCAGACATCAAGTTTACTTGATTCTTTTATACTTGGTGGAATAAATCTATTGGGACAGCCAGAGTTATGTCGAGGATAGATAGATGCCTGGTTAATAATTTGTGGCTAACTCGTTATCCACAAGCTATAACTGATTTTTTGCTTTAAGGGGTCTCTGATCACTTTCCAATGCTCCTAACTTGGAATGACTTCTCCAAAAAACCCACTCCTTTTAGATTTCACAATTTTTGGGTTTATCAGCTAGAGTTTAAGATTATGCTAGAGGAAGTTTGGGCAACAAAAATCTTTAATAATCCGATGTACAAGTTGATGCAGAAACTCAAGATACTAAAGGAAAAGATTCGACCATGGGCACGGAGAAACTTCTCCAACTTACATGAGAGAGTAAATGTAGCAAGGCAGAACCTTCAAGATGCGCAATTTTGCTCCAAAGCAAGTCTGATGATGCCATGTTAGGAGAGGCAGAAAGGGAGGCCATGCAAAAATATATCAATCTTGCAAGAGCAGAAGCAATAGATATGGACCAGAAATCTGAGGAAAAATGGATGATAGATGCACAAGCTATTTTTTCAATTCATTAAAGGAAAAAATAGCTAAGAAAGGTATATGGACTATTGTCAATGAAAATGGGGAGACAGTCCATGGATAGGCAGAAGTGGCAGGGATCATTGTTGATTACTTCACCGGGATGTTGGGCACTGCAGCATCACCAGTTAGGGAAAGAGAGTTCTTCATGGACTTGAAAGTTTGGAATACAATTGAAGCGACTTTGTGTGATGTTCTAAATGTCGAGGTAACGGGTGCAGAGATAAGAAAGGTAATTTTTGATATGGAGAATAACAAAGTGCCTGGACCAGATGGGTTTAATCCATTCTTCTTCAAACAGTGTTGGGAAACAATGGGAGACGATGTTACAAATGCAGTCCAAAATGTTTTCAGTAACTTCAAGATGCCGAGGGGTATAAATGCAACTTTCCTGTGCCTCATTCGAAGGTGAGCAATTCTTCAAAAGTGCAAGATTTTGACCCATAATCGTGCAAACACAATATACAAGTGTTTTTCCAAAGTAATCACTACTAGAATGCAACTGGTGATTTCTGACCTTGTTCATGAGAACCAGTATGTTTTCAGCCCAGGTAGATCTATACAAGACAACATACTCATGGCGCATGAAGTGTTGATGAGAGGGTATAATAGAAGACATGGTACTCCCAGATGTTCTATTAAACTAGATATCAGGAAGGCATATGATACGGTCAGTTGACAATCTATTCTCTACTTATTGGAGAGATTTGGTTTCCCCCTGAAGATGCGCCGATGGATTCATATGTGCATCAGCTCGCCATTCTATTCTGTCTTGGTGATTGGGTCTCCTGAAGGGTTTTTTGCTGGAGGAAGAGGGTTGAGACAGGGTGACCCCATGTCCCCATATCTATTTGTGATTGTCATGGAAATTCTGGGTATTGTAATCAGGGAGAGTATTGCTTCAAAACTCATGCATTACCATTCTAAATGCAAGAGGACTTTGTTGATGCACTTGGCCTTCGCTGATGATGTCCTTATTTTCTGCAAAGGGGAAGTAAGTTCTATTGTAGCTTTCAGGGATTACTTATAGATCTTCAGTGAAGCGACTGGCCTTAGAATCAACTCTCAAAAAAGACTACAATCATGCCGGGTGCTATGGAACATCAAGAAGCAACAATATTGGCTCGGCCATCGGTGCGGAACTTGTGAAACCGCCCGATTGAGATATCTCGGCCTCCCACTATTTTCTCGATCGATGCGGGTATCAAAGAATGTCAACCTTTGATTGAGAAGATAACATGTAGAATCAAGGATTGGAAAGCTAAACTTCTATCCCATGCGGGTAGATTACAATTGATTAAATGGGTTTTGAGCTCTCTAAACATCTATTGGGCTCGAACTTTCATTACGCCATTAACGGTCCTTGAACAAGTGGAGAAGATATGTGCCACTTTCCTGCAGGTGGGACGCCGAAGCTAAGAGATGTGTGCATCAAGCAAGTTTGAGCACTATATGCAAAACTAAGGAGGAGGGTGGTTTAGGCATGATGAATATGGAAACATGGAATAAGGGTGCTCATTGTGGGTTGTTGTTCAAGATAGCAAGTAAAGATAGCGATTAATGCGGGTCATTTGGATTTGGGAGAATCGGATGAGAAATAAATACTTGTGGACCATGCCGATTCTAGCTGGCTGCTCATGGTCATGGAGAAACATCTTGAAGTGTAGGAAAGAAGCAAGAGAGTTTATTAGATACGCTATCTCAAATGGCGAAGATATGCTGCTTTGGCATGACATTTGGTGGTGTAGTAGACCATTAATTAACAATGCTCAAGCAGTAGCAGAAATTCAGCTACCTCCCAATGCGACAGTGAAGGAACTCTTGACAAGTGGAGAGTGGAATAACATAGTGAAAGATTTGCAGTGTCACAACCTCAGAGAAGATATCTTGCGCACACTAATTAATCGACACCTCGATAGAGACCAAGTGGTGTGGCTTCCTCATCACAGTGGTTCCTTCACTTCAAACAGTGCATATCAAGCTTTGAGAAGACAAAGGGAAAAAGTAAAATGGTAGAGACTGGTATGGGACCGACTGGTAATCCCTCGACATTCCTTTACTTGTTAGCAACTATTCTCCAATAGTCTGTCCACCCAAGACAGGTTAGTGCAAAAGAATATACTCTCTCACTCCTTTTGTTGCTTGTGTCAACAAAGTAGGGAGTTCTCTAATCACCTTTACTTTGACTGCACGTATTCTCGTGAGATCATCAATGGAATCAAACGGATCTTGGGTATAGTTACTGATTGCAGAAATTCCAATAGAGAATGGTCGTCTATTCTAAGATTCTGCAGGGGCTCGAGTTGGGTGACTGAAATATATAAGAGCTATATTTGCGCAGCAGTTGATGGAATCTGGAAAGAGCGAAATGCACTTAGGTTTAACAATCAGGGAAGGCCAGCATCAGTGGTTTTGAAAAGAATCCTAAGAAATATGAAAACCTACATTCAGGTGCAAATATCAAAAATGGAGGACACAACTGAAGCCAGAAGGTTGTCTCAGGCTATCGGTATCCAGGTCAAGTTTCAAAAAAGCGACCGAAGAAGATTGTCGGTGGATCCCACCGAACAAGAGCAAGTTAAGCTTAATCGATGGGTCACTAACGAGGAGAGAGGGTACGAGGACATGGTGGAGCAATTAGGAACAAAAAGGCGAGTTCGCGGCGTTTTACGGTAGTGGTGGCGGCGGTCGGTTATTCGAGGCGAAAGCTATTGAGGTTCAATGTCTGAGATGTATGGGGATGGGCTTCGAGAATGTAGATGTGGCTACAGACTCACTTCTAGTAATCCAAATGATAACTAAACTGGCGAAGCCACCATGGAACTTTCTTGATGTGTTAACACACATCTTAGAAATTTCGACCAAATTTAAAAGCTGTAATTTTGCTCATGTATATCGGGAGACCAATAGAGTCGTTGATCATCTTGCAGGACTTTCTAGTTCCCATGGTATTGATATTTTGCATGTTGGTCCTCCTCTAGATAGAGAATTATATAATCTTGTTGAGGAGGATGAAGTGGGTACCATATATGTATGATTTGGTTGATTAATGCAGGTAGGGGTCCGCCTAACCCTATCTTAAAATTTAACAAAAAAAAAACAAGTTCAATACAATAGTAATTGACAACTTGTTGGTCTTGGTTCACCGTAATTTGTCGCTTTTCTTTGGTAAAATGGTTTGAATGCATTGTCCACCTACTTATGCTAATTGGCCTATTGTGTTTGAAGAAATTAAGAAACACCTTTGGAAAATTGTCTCATAAGTACAATGTACCCTCTTATTTTCTCACGAAAAATTGTTCGGATCTTTGTTATCCTTGGCTTATATGATGAACCCCGCCCAAGCTTAGTGACACTTGTTAAAACTATCAAGGCAATGGTATGATGCCCCAAAGGGTATGATGTTTGTGCTTGAGATCAGCTAGGCCGCTAATCTCAAAAAGTCATTGGTTTTAGGATAGTGTTCAACACAACCTCTTGGTGGTGAATATTTGGTTGTGTCGTTCATAACTCCTCTTTGTAGTTTAGTTAGACATATATCACTCATCTTTTACAATAGTCTTGAAGATAGCATTAGTTGTTATAAATTTCTATAGGAAAATCAATTTTGCCGAAGGAAGTTCGCATTTGTCTTCATAGTTGACAACACCCTTTTGCATAAGGGCGGAGTCAAAAATAAAATAGGATATATTATATTTCCAAGTTGCTACAGTTTTTTGTGATACTCAATGCATCCTATCTTTGTCTAACTTCAAGATTTCAGTTCCCAATTTTCGTATTGTCTAACTTCAAGATAAATTGGTTTTGTCTATTCTTTGCTAGTATATCTTCTAGATTCAGCGATGTACTATTTTACGCTATTAGGTTTGTGTATTTGTTTTAGATTAAGGAAAGTTTTGATGGTAAGGGCAAGAACGTACAACTATTTGTGGCTGCTTATACAAGTATGGATGGGTCTTGTGCTTTTTCCTGCATTCCTCATTTCAAAGAGAAACTAGCTCAACAAATAAGATGATCAATGATATGTTTGGAAGTACTTCTCGGTACTTTAAAGTTGAATGACTTGAACAATTCTTGATTTATAGTTAGGAATTTGCTTATAACATCACATATCTTTGCTTTGGTTCCTTTTAGAATATAAATTAATGTATATGCTTTTTGTGTTTCCTTGGCCCCCAAATGTGTTTGGTTTTTAAGTTTTATTCAGTTTGAGGATGCTACTACTTCCCTCTAAAATCGTGGTGCACCTTAAACCCATTCAAGCAGGAACAAACAACTAGCCCATACACAGTTTAAAAGTTTCATATCTTCGCAAACTCCCAAGTTTGAACGGGTAAGTTTCTACAAACATGAGAATTATATCATCTTGAATCTATACATTTTTGTTTCTTGAGTCCTTCATATGATAGTGTTAAACTCACTTTCATGACAACTCTTACATGATAGTTTGAAAGGTAAATAGCCTACTAGATACTTAAACCTTAATGTTTTTAGTAGTGCCCTTTGTGTTAATTATTTGATTTTAGTGTTTAATATATGAATGCTATTATTAGGTACAGTAACTTCCAGGTTCATTCGGACAAACCGAAGTCTACTCTTGCTGGAGTGGCACTACACGTGCTGATAATGCTCCTGCCGTGTTGTATGTTTGCCTCTACTTTGGCTAGTTGCTTGTTCCATCGCTAGAAAATAAATTCTCGAGTCTCTTTACCCTCATGAAAGGTTGTGCAACTCAATGAAAGAACAAATTGCGTAAAGGTGATGAAAATAGGAATTTCAAAACACAAATTGTTTTTTCCATTATGTTTTTATTATGCCTTGTGTACTTTAAAAACCTAGTTATTTATTGGCAATCAACAACTCGAAAACATTTTAAATTTTGGAAAACCAATGTATAATATATCAATTTTTGAAATGTGTTGTTTATGTATGCATGTTGTTTGTGTAATTGATTTTATGATCTGAGAATTAGGTAGTATTTAATAGCGATGGCGGAAAAAATAGGTTCTACCAAAAAAATTAATTTAAACAAATACTGACGGAGAATACTATCGTTAATTGACTTCCCCAAAAAACAATATATCACGGAAATGTGTGTCCTAAACTTAGGGCGCAAAATTTTCTGACGGTGGAAATACGTTCTATATTTGAAAAAATATGTCGATTCTGAGAGAAAGGAGATTTGCGATGGTTTTGAATGTCCTATAATTAACGATGATGTTAAATGTCTCACACCCATCGCATTTCAAAGTCAATTTACCACACAGTTTCCCGTCGTTAATATTAACGGCATTGTTATTCGTGACGAACTCTGGGATACCATTTCCCGTCATAAATCTCGATTTAGGATGGTTATACCGTTGTTTTTGGCCTTTTCTGGTGTAGTGATAGTAAATCTGATTCTTGTTATTTGTCTTTTATTTGGTTGCATTGATGGTTGAGGAGGAATTCCCTCCGTACTGACAGGATATCTTCCCAGTTAAGCTCATTTTGGAGACTTTAGCCTCCTCAGGGTTAAGTCTTGATGTTGTCTATTTCTGGATGGAATATGAACTGTGTTATGTTCAAATGGATGTAACCCAGTATGCCCAATGTGCTATGTGTCATTTATTCTGACCTGTTGCCACAATATTTTTGTTTCAATTTCTGCATCACGTTAAATACGTGACTATCCTTGTTGCCTGATCACTCCATGCATAGCTGGTATCTTGGGTGGCCAAACTTTAGGTATGGAAGCTTGCGACTTTGGAGAAGCTATTTGGAGGAAGGCTGCCATTCCTTCTTCAGAGGTCAGCATAATAGGTTTCTCTCGAAATCTTAGAAACATGAAAGAAATAAAAAGGTGAAACTCATATTCAGCTATGTATGTTTGTGTTTTTTTTTGTCGTAAGACTCATTCGGCTTTAATTTCTGTTGTGAGTTAATGCATAATACGCTGCCAATAGAGTTCATGTTATAACAATCCATTCTTTCTTGCGCTGTTGTGGACCTAGAAAATTACTAATTACGTAAGGATAATGATATGCACGTATGTATGCGGCAAAGTGTAAACTGAAGCTACTTTTATCAAACGCTTGAGTCTGAGAACTGAGAGAAACTTTGACAACAACAATGCCTGATCAACAAGAAGTCGTCTGAGTGTCTGACATTATGTGATATGGATTTATGGAAATGGGTAAACAGTCGATAGTGGTCATATTGTGCTGAACAACTGGCCCGAATTTATGTTCTCGAATGATAATTTTGATATTTCTACATGTTTAGTTATAAACTCAAAAATAGTTGGTACAGCTTTGCAAGTACAATCTCCCTTTCGAGCCATTGTCCCAATCCGCAACATGAGTTCCACCCAATACAAGGGTAATAGCAATTCGATAGTCTGAAAGGAAAAGGTATAACTCACATGCAAAATGCTCTTCAACATCTAACTCTTAGAGCATCCCAATTCACATGAGCCATGTAACCTGTTAACAATGCCAATTTTCTTGATTTTGACTTTTGAGTAACACAATGTCCTAAACGCCAAGCACAATAGCACATACAGGATTTTAAATCTTCGTGTAAACTCGGGTCAACTTCTGTAAAATACAACCATTTCGCTTAACTTACTGGACAATACAATCTTCCGGTATTCAAATTCTTGGATTTGTTAATTACCAAAAAATTCTTCTGGTCGTTGCAGGCGCAGCGCGCGTGCAATTTTGCTAGTATAAAGAAAGAGAAAGAACTGGAATTAAAAAGGAAGGTTAAAAGGAGGGAAACTAAATGGTGGCATAATAAATGGGGAGTGGAGAGTGGGAAACTTTCCATTTATATCCTAGAGAAGATCAATCGGTAGAGAAAAATAAAAATAAAACAACTCAATAAGAAAGTTTTTTGACCCTTTTTTTTTTGGTTTGTAATTTTACAAGAACAAATTAAACCATCATTCCCTATTCTATGGATTTGATTAGTGGTTTTTACAGTCCTTTTGAGGCAATAATGTGTGACATTTGTTGAATTTTCAGTATAAGTCTAATATCGAATTTTTTCGTATTTTTTACTTTAGCTTCGTATTATACTCAAATTAGTCATGAATTGAATTTTTGCCATTCCTTTTTTTTTTTTAATCCAAATTGCAAAACGAATTCTTGTTTGAGGCTCGAATTTTATTTGAATACTCCCGTATTGAATTTTTGCCGCATTATGAATTGCTAACTATGGTTGTTGTTAATGTGTGTGAAAATAGGAGACCATATTAGACACCAGGCCAGTTTGAAACATCTATATTATTGAGCAATGTTCTAAAAATCGGTCTAGGCGGACTCTAGGTGCTAGGGCGGTGCCCAACTGACTCGCCTAGGCCTATGTTGGTTCAAAAAGCGGATTAGGTGGGCTAATCAGACTAATCGGGCTTCTTTCAGGCCGATTAGTTAGGCTAGGTAGACAAATCGGCTCAATTTTTTTTTTTTTTGTTTTTTTAAATGTCAAAAATAAAAGGCTCATGAAGGCTTAAGAAAAGACTAGAGCCCAATAGGACTAGTCACCGAGTTTAACTATTCATGAGTAACTCGACCTCGGCTTGTCGAAGGCTCAACTCAAACTCGTCCGTGCAAAAATATGAGTCAAGCTACTGGTGAGCTACTCGTTTTATAAGCCCGTACGTAGTATATATATAATTTATAATTTATACACATTTTATACTTTATACCCAACTATAATTTATAATTTATACTAGTTTTAATGTTTATATACATTTTTTTCGAGTTTGAGCTCGGGCTCGAGTTCAAACAAGCATAACTGAGCTCGAACCTGAGCTCGAGCTTGTAGTGTAAAACGAGTCAAGTCGAGTCGAGCTTGAGCTTCAATATTAAATTCGAAGGCAAGTTCGAGCTAAGCTTCTGCATGTGCGAGTCGAGCTTGAGTATGACAAAACTTGACTCGGGGCGGCAATATAAATTATATGCCACTATAAGAAAGAGAATGTGTTTTTTTATGAAGCTGCGCGCTTTTTAGTCTCCCTATTCAACTTGAGTAGATAACTTGCCATCTCCTTCAACTATTTCGCCCTTTTGTAATATGTACTTTTATTTGTGTTTATTTTTTTAATTATGGTAAATGTTTGATTTCTTCACTTCTTATTTCTTATAGTATGGTGTGTGCCCGATTAAATATTATAATATATTTATTTGAAAAAAAAAAAAAAAAACCCGGTCTAGGTGCTGCCTAGAAGGCCAAGATGCTAGGTGCTCAGCCACCAACCGATTGCTGCAAGTGTTTTTTGAAACATTATTAGTGAATTATGGGCTAGGTTCGGCCTTGAGCGTCAAAAAGCTACCTGAACTTGTAGCCAGGTTCAACCCCATAGTCCGACCCAATTATAACAGGCCCGAAGATATTTGGACTGCACACCCCAAAAACCCCCACCGTGATAACCTTGAAACTGTGAAGACCAGAGTGACTCCTTTGGGGTAATTGGGTCCATAGCCGTGAGACTGGTGAAAGACATTTTGAGGTACTTGCTCAGTGAGTTCAAAGGCAGCCACATGACTCCATCTAATTCCATGTAGAAGTAGAAGTGTAGAACTAATTCTATGGTCTTCTTCCTATGTACAATAGTGTTCAGTGTCCACATTGATTCATGGAAGATTGACTGATTCATCGTGTCAAATTTTAAGACCTCAAACTACAATAGTTCTATAAGTAACCAAAACAAAAGCTCTCTCATAAATAAGAAAATACATTTGTGGTATATCGAAAAAGTGTCTGGTGTGTTTAAACCTACAAGTAACAATGTTTCATTGGACCTAATATCATCCAGACATTTGAAATAAGATAAGGTGATAAGCCTATGTGGCAAATAATCTCTCCAAGCCCTTCCATACAAAAAGAACTACTCTTCCCTCTCTTCGTTTTTCTCTTTCACCCTTGAAACAAATATGGCTTCTCCAACTCTTTTAACTCCCACAACCAAACCAAAATCTCTAGTTGTCACCGGTTTCAAGTCAACCATCACTAGCAGCAACACCACCACCTCCTCCACCAGCACAACTAACGCGACTATACCACAAACAAGTCGACGACATTTCGTAGCCTTAGCAGCAGGTATTTTAAGTCCCACATTGCTCGTCCCAGTGTACTCCGCATCTGCCACTTCGGATGAAGAATATATCAAGGAGACAGAAGAGGTGATTGAAAAAATTAGATCAACAATCAACATGGCTAAAACTGATCCAAATGTAGCTACCGCTGTCTCCGAGCTAAGGGACACATCAAATTCATGGGTGGCTAAGTACAGGAGGGAGAAGGCCTTATTAGGACGGCCTTCATTTCGCGATATGTATTCAGCACTGAATGCTGTATCAGGGCATTACATTAGTTTTGGTCCAACTGCACCAATTCCGGCTAAGCGTAAGGCTAGAATCTTAGAAGAGATGGATACAGCTGAGAAGGCCTTATTGAGAGGAAGATAGAATGTACAATTTTCCATTAAGTGTAAGTGTGTAACATTTTTCTTGAACTCTTTTGAATTTCAATTATCATGTTGAAAAAAACACATTGTAAGAATGCAGAGATTGAATATGAGTTACAGACGTTATATATTAAATTTGGGACTTTGATGAGATGTTTCATGTTTGGAACTTTCGTGTTTATTTATTTATATTTTTTGATTGGCAAGCCTGTTTTAAATGAGATGGGTAACTCTTTGATGTTGGCCGGGTTCGAGACCCAGACCTTTGGTATCATCACCCAAAAGTTTTACCGACTTTGTTAGCTGGCACCTGCTTCGGTGTTTATTTATGCGTGTATGAGAGTGCATGGTTCAATTGAACTATAAGAGAAAGTCATGTTTCGGTATAGATATTATGATGGTAAATAGATTTGAATAAATAGACTTTGAATCTAAAAAGTGTTTTGAAGCCCTATCAATTGAAGAAAAATAATAAATTAAGACAAAGGTCCCAAACTCCTGAAACCTGTTACCATGTGTCATCAGTCAGCACTGGTTTTCAATCCATCTCCGAACCGGATGGGAAGCAAGCTAAATCTGATTGACAAATTTACTAATAGGTTCCTGGTTCCTCCATATGGTCGGAATCTTCGTAGTCATCATACAGTGGTGGAGGTAGGAATTTGTTCTAGGGCGAACCGGTGAGCAGTACAAGTTTTCAACTCAACTCAACTTGTGTGTACATACAACAACATGAGCTTAGTTTGTTTTCTTTTAGTTAAACGTTGTTCATCAATATATATAAATATTTTATGTAAACAAACATTTCTTAATCTATTTTCTCGATCAATATTTGAAAATAAAAAATCATGTTAATATTTTTAGGTATGTACGTAGATTTCCTAATTCATAAGTGTTGAGTTGGATCACAAGTCACAACTCATAGCAACTAGTTAATCTAGTTTAACCTTATATCTTATTAGTAAATTGGACTAAATAAGATCATTAGTATTCATCGAAAGTAAATAAATAAGATAAGATCGTTAGTTCACTTAGTTGCACAGGTTTGTTCACTATGTTATTAGACTTATTAATTAACGCAGTTTTCTTCTTTTACACAATGTCAACAAGATATTTACCATATTATTTCTAATTTCCCCGAGTCACCTGTCATAAGTGGATAATGTCACATAATGTCTAAGTTCTAACCCTTTCACCTGTCACAAGTGGATGAAGTCATACATACCATGAAAAATAAAAAGGGCAAATCAGGGCTCATGGCCATAAAGCTGGACACAAGCCCGGCCCTGAGCAGGTTCCATGTGGGCGACCACACAGGGCCCCGAATATGTAAGGCCCTAAAAATATATGTTTAGGTGAAAATGCCTATTTGGCAAATTAAAATCCCAAACCAACCAAAAGCCCAAAAAATCGGAAATTTCACAATAAACAACAGAAATGTCCTCTCATATTCTCTTTCCTCATTAATTATTTTCGTAAAATAAAATAAAATAAAATAAGAGATATAATAAATGAGGAGATCTTCTCAACGGCCAGATATCTCTCTCTCCCTAATTAATAACGTTTTCTTTTGGAAAATCACTCCAATTACTTGTTGCTTGAGTCGCCCCTCGATTACTCAAATACAAAAAAAAGAGTAAAAAAAAAAAAAAAAACTCCTCATTTATCTTCTGATCATCTAGTATCCTCTCGTTCTCAAAATTTCTTTATTTACAAGTGTAGATTTGTATTAGTTTTCACTTTGATCAATCTCAATTACTTATTCACCTAACTTTTGATTTTTCTTCAAGTAAGCATAGCTTATAGAATTTTGTTATTTGTCCTCACATTCTTTGTCGCGTTTGTAGAAATAAATTTTTCAAAATTAAAATGATTGAAATCATATCTTAGATCGACTATATCACAAAAAAGACTAAAAAGCTTCATTGATAATTTTGCAACTAAAAATGCGAGAAGAACAATATTTCGATGATCCATTTTGTATTGATGGAAGACTGGAAGAGAGCCACATTTTGTTGTTTGCACAGGGCCATTGAAAACTCAGGAACGGCCCTGGCTGGACATGTCAAAAACTTTTGACAGAATAGGTTGGGAATGTATCATCCTATTCCTTAAATCCTACTCTCACACTATCACTCTTGTTAAACAATGCATCTCTATAACCCCAAGATTGATTATTCCATCTTAGTCAATGGTTCCCCCCATGGTCACTTCCATTCCTCTAGAGGCCTTAGACAGGGAGACCCCTTGTCTCCCATCATTTTTATATGTTGCATGGAGGTTCTCTCTAGACTTATAAACTTAAAATCATCTAAAAAAAATATTAATGGCATTAAAATATCAAGAAACAGTGAACATATTACTCACCTTCTATATTCAAATGATGCTTTCATCTTTTGTAGAGCAAACTTTGAAGAAGCTCAAACTGTCAATGATATTCTAATTTTTTTTTATGATATCACTGGTCAGGAGATAAACTATAATAAGTCTGGTGTACATTTCAGCAAAAATCTTGCCACCTGATTACACAAACTCTCTCAGAAATTTTCTCAAAATGATAGATATTGTGAGTGGTGAAAAATACCTAGGATCACCTCTCTTCTTAGGTCAAAAGAAATCTATCATTTTTAATGATCTCATCAACAAGGTAAACAAAAGGATTTCAGGTTGGAAATGCAAAATCTTATCTCAAGCTGCTCGTACTGTTCTTATAAAATTTATCTCTTATGCTATTCTTGTTTATCAAATGAGCACCTTCCTCATCCCTAATTGCATTACAAATAAGATTGATGCCCTGTAAAGGGACTTCTGGTGGGGTAAAAACCCTAAAACAAAACACCCTCTATACTTGAAAACTTGGAAATTCATATGTCAAGCAAAAAGGGTTGGAGGCCGGATTAGGTATCATAAATATGCAACATAATAATTTACCTCACATGTCTAGAATTCTTTGGAATATTTGGACTAACCCTAACTCTCTCTTAGCAACACAACTCAAAGGTAAATATTTTTCTAATTATATATTATCTCAAGTAATTGCAAAACAGGGAACTTCCTAGTTTTGGCAAGGTATGACTCAATCTCTAGACTTAATAAAAGTTAATTCTACATGGCATGTTGGTAGTGGGGAGAATATAAATATATGGTCTGATGCATGGATAACAACTCTTCCTTTTGGTAAAATTCCTTGAACTTGCCCAATCAACTTAGCATATTACTATCACAACTCATTGATCACAACTCAAGAACTTGAAACACAAGTATCATCAACTTTATTTTTGATCTGACCACAACAACCCATATACAATCTATGCATCTATCAAGATCCATTACTGTTGATACCCTCAAATGGAATCCCACCAAAAAAGGATTACACACTGTTAAATCCACCTACCACAAAAACAGTAGACAAACAACTCTAGCCACTCCACCAAAAATGAATCTTGGTTTATGGATACAATCTCTGTCCCCGAGACAATCTCTTTTTCCTTGGAAATGTTATCACAACATGGTACCAACAAGAGATCATTTGGCTAGTTTTCTGCACATTCCTGATAAAAATTGTCTTTTATGCGAAAACAAACCTGAAAGTTTACATCATATCTTCCTTGAATGTGAATTCACTAGATTAATATGGTATCGCACCCCTTGGAATCTCACTCTTGATTCAATGAACACCCCAATGTTCAGGAATGGATAGACTGTTGGTATAATCCACCAACACAATGGCCTCTATTGAAAGAAACATGGACAAAGTTTTGTTTGTTGTTGTACTATACTTTATGGTCTGAAAGATGTAACCTCCTTCATAGTAAAAATCATAAAGTAGCAACTATGTACTCATGTAGAATTGTTCTCGTGTAGCAACAATGTACTCGTGTAAAAATCATAAAGTAGCAACAATGTACTCATGTATTATACACTCTACTTTATGGTCTGAAACACTAGTATCTTTTGCCAGCAAGAAATGCTTATGTAGAATGGTTATCACTTCCTCTACCATGGCTTTCAAAAGTAGTGGATGAAGAGAAACTACAAAATTAATGTAACCATTCGGTCTATCTATCTATCTATATATATATATATATATATATATATATATATATGCAATGATTACCAATAAAACGAAAAACAATTAAAGAAGCATGCAAGCTAGCATATAATACAAGGGGCTTACTGGATCATTTACCTTTCTTTGCATTTATTGTACTACTGTGTACAATGTTTCTAACTTTTCGGTCTAAGTGGTCTCGATTAATCCATCAGGTTCAACAAAAGAAACATTACCTTTACCAAATAACCCTTCATAATTCTCATTTTTACAGCTAATTAAAGCCCTTATTCAATTACACAAAGAGAAATTTCAGGGAATAATAGGGGCAAATAATATCATTAGTTGTACGGTTTTACCTACAAACTCAAAGCACTTTTTCTGCCAAATTCCAAGGTGAGCCAGGGTGAACCCTGGGCCCCCTAGTTTCGCCACTGATAATACATATCTCGGTCATCGTACATACATCAATAAAAATTTTGTTTTTGATAGGGTTATATACTAAAAACATTACTTTTGTATTAACTCTAATTCTTTATATTTTGAATGAGAATCATATAGGCAAATGTTATGCATATTATATATGTTATTAATTATATGCATGTGTCTAATACTTTATGTTATAGATGATATGGTATGAACACACAGAATATCATATCATCAGTACCTTATAAAGAATAAGTAATCGTTCACAACCTAGATGGATTTGGACAAACCATTAGTACGGTTGTAGTATAATCTAGTATTAGTCTATCTTGACTATATGATTACACTAGTACACTTTGTGTGTATTGAACAGGACCAGGTGAGGTTGTTTCTCTTTATATTGACTATGTAAGAGAACAAACGCCTTTGCTATTATGGATGCTTGTCCTCTTAATTCGGATATAATAACGGACACTTACGTGCATTGTACATTGCTTTAAATCATCAATGAGTGAGATTCATTTGTGAATCAACAAACTCGATGGATTGGATAATGACATTGTATGTAAGGTGTGCTATTGATTATAGAAGGAATCCGTGATCCACAGGAAGTCAGGTTGATGATGTCCCCTTGAGGAGCTCAAAAAGATTGTCATGTAAACCCTGCAGGTGGATTTATTTTGACATGACAATGAGGTTGAGTGGTACTACTACTCAAGGACATAAGAAGTTTATTAATGTAGTTGTCAGTAACTTGACTTAATCAACAGACATTCGATATCTTAAACACGGGGAGATCAACGAGCATATAATATGGAGCCCATAAACACTAACACGTAATTTGGGATTAGGGTGGTAGTGCAACAATGACCTTTAGTGGAATAAGCCATTTGTTGACGAACTTGGGCCGTGTGTTCTGGGCGAACATGGGAAGCCCAAGCCCGTCAGGAGGCCCAACCCTAATTTCTCCTCATAGTCCCTGTTGTAGCCTATAAATAGAATACTTTCTCTCTGGCCAAAATTCACTATTCACTAAAATAGAAAAAGAGGCAAGGAAAGATAGATCCAAAATTAGATCTAGCTTTGTGAGAAAGAAGGGGATTGGTAGATCGTTGCCCATACAACGTCCAATCTGTTCTAAAGGAATACAACAGAAGATCAAGGGGTTGATTGTTGATTCGGATTCATAAAGCTTGGATTCTCAGAGTTATCTAAACTGGATCTAAAAGGTATGATCTCTAATCCAAAATAGTGAGAACCCATTAATTCCACTGCGCGTGGTTCTCGCGGTTTGTAGAAATTTTGCATTCTGAATATCGGTTCCTACAGTTTTGTACCATGAACTTTCATGTTTTTATCACTTTAGGCCATGAACTATTTTTTTCGAATGACTTAGGCCACGAACTTTATTGATAGTTTCACTTTGGGCCACCATTATATTATTATGTTGCAAAATGTGCTTATGTGGCTAATCAGACAGGCACCACGTTTGTAAAACCCCATATTATTGGGCTTAGGTATGGTGACCCATCCCATGACCCATGGTTGGGTCCATGAACAAAAAAAAAACATAATAGAGACAATAGGCAGGATTGACACCTTCTCCTCGAGGAGGGATTTTCAGCTACCATTTTCTGGAAAAAAAGAATAAAAAAAAGAAATAATTAGGGGTTTTGATGGAGAAGACAAATTGGTGGCTAACTGAAGTAGTTCTTGTGGTATTGAAGTCTTCTTTATCATTCTTCTCTACAATTTGGGGGATTTTTTTTTTTTTTTTTGAAGAAGCTAGAGGTTTAGGCACACCTCAACCTGTATTGATTACCTTCTTAAATACATTGTTCCCACCCTATCCAATTCTACTATAGTAGTTGCTCTACTATCTAATAGTGGAAGAAAAAAAAAGATACAGTCATCATGTGACTTATAGAGTTTAGAGAAGTAATCCGCCACCTGATTCCCTTCTCTAAATACATGTTTTACATCTAACAACTTAAAAAAATTTCTAAGAGATGCAAAGGATGCCACTATATTATCACAATACCATGGCACCTTCTCAATACCATGAAAGATGTTTACTGCTATCAGTGAGTCTGATCACACTGCTAGTCTTGTATAACCATTGTTGATGGCTGCCTTTATACCCTCATCAATAGCTCTCAGTTCCTGTCCAATAACTGATTTACTTGGAGAGATGATCCATTAAATGCCAATACCACCGTTCCCTGCCAGTTCCTAAACACTCCACCATATCCATTGAACTCCCCGACAGCTCCATCTGTATTCAGCATCATCACGTCTTCCTCTGGGCTGTCCCACTTACTCCACAGTACTTGCTTTGTGTGGTAGCTCACTTCAATATTTAGTCTCGACATCAGGACTCTAGTTTCAATCGAATCTTGCACCTTAACTAGTTTCCTCTGGAGGTACAATTGCATGTCATAGATTATCTTGTTACATAGCTTCTGTGATGTATACTTGATACTATGTAAAACGATAGTTTTACCCACGACTAAGTACGAGACTCAAACGCAAGTAAACTAAAGCTATTTTACGTTTAGGATTTATCAAAATTTTCTACTCTCGATGCTATCGCAATAGAGTTGGAGTACAAGATTCGTTCCACTCCTAGTTCTTTAGAATTCAATGTTTTCTAAGATTATTGGTCTATCCAAAGTTAATGAGAGTACTGTGGAAATTATACTACGATGGAAATTATACTAACAAGATACGATAATTCAAACTACGGAATTTCTAATTTAGCTATATAATAAGGAATTAGGGGGGATTGATTTCACCTTAACTCGACTTAATTAACTAGCAAAGATTCGTCGTGATCCAAATTTCAATGCTTTCGCATAAACAAATGGTATTTCTAATTCCTAATTATTCATGGCAATCTCTACCAAATAATAACTAGCATGTGAAGCAATCAAACCCATTCTCATGGTGAACTAATTACTTTCTAGAATTGAATAGATTATCACGACGATTTCTAATCTAGCAAAAATCAAGTTTTCATCAAGGCTTTCTCAAACTCCTCTAATGGAGATTTAGCCTAGAGTCATCAAACTATCATTTCTATACGAATTTAAGCAATACATGATATAAAGATTGTAAATTTACTATCTTGATCTAATCAAGAATTCAAAACTAAACTAATAACTAAGAAATGATTGATAACTAAATGATTGAAATTATATCTAAGTGATTTAATACTTAAAACTAGATTATGAGTAACAACTAACTTTATTGATCTAATGAAACTAAATTAAATAGAAAAACTAATACTTTATTGTAAACTAAATTCGATTATAAAATAACAATATACTTTGTTCTAACTAATCTATTGGAATTGAAAAACTAATTAATATAATGAAATAAAATCTAGATCTAAAACAAACTATTGAACTAATTAATGAAGTCTAAAACTAGATCTAAAATTATTGGCTAATGACGAACTAAAAACCAGAATGCTTAAGAGCTAAGTCTTGTGTCTTGAAATGGAGGAGACCAGATCCACATTTTCGTGCATGGGCTGAGGAGCCATGTTTTGGGCCGAAAAATCGAGCCCAAAACCCAATCTCTTCAGTCCACAGAGCCCTTTTCAGCTGAATTTGACTTCAATAGACTTTTTGTCCACTTTTGCTCCTCTGCTTGGGTTAAGACTTAGACCATTAAATATATCTTTCCGAGCCGGTCATTTTGACATAAGGTATGCCCAATTATGAGGTTTGAGTCCAAAGATATGGTCTTCGGAAGTTCTGCTGACTTTTGTGCGCTATTTCTGCCGCGTTGACTTTGACTTTTCAGCTTTGACCGGGCTTTAAAAAGGCTTTTTATCTTTGAATCTTGGTCTTTAATCACAGAAATTCTTAGCAACCAACCTTTGCTTCTTTATCTCGCAAAAGTGACACAATCTGCATATAATTGACTCCAATGCCTGAAATACATAAAAACACGTAATCAGCATTAACTCTTATTTATTACTTGCATAATTGGTCTAAACGTATTATTGTTAAGGGGTTAAAACTACAGTTTTAGGCTCTTATCAAACCACCCCCAAATAACATTTTGCTTGTCCTCAAGCAAATATGAGAAATTAGAATAAGTGACCAAAAATGGAGTTTTAACTACTCTCATTTCGCCGAGTGCGATTGCATTGACCATATGCAACAAGGCCTTAAACCACTAGAAATTCCCTAGTGGATGAGTTATAGCCTCGTGAGAGTTTTCTACTGAAGGTACACACAAACTTTATCTATACTACAAGGACTAAGAAATAAAACTATTGTTTCCTTATTTATGTCTCAATTATCTATACATCTCACTAGCAATGAGTACAAAATAATCAAGTCAAAACCTAAACTAATATATGCATAATAATCAATCATTTTCGAATAAACATATATACAATGAGTAATACTATGAAATGCACTAGCAGGTCCATTTCTGAAAACTTGGAATAACGTCCTTAAGTAGGTCCTCACATAAATGTCAAGACAAAAGCCACTCTAATTTTTCTGCTTAAGTTTCGCTACTCTAATGTGCAGTAGGCACACTTTACCTTACAATCTCAATGACACACAAGGAAGCCAGAGTCGATCAAACACATCTGCCACTTACTATCACACTAACCTATTCCTAATTGAGCTAGAGGTCTTTATTAGGTGTTGCGGGGATTAGGAGATGGTTTAAGAAGGAAGGAAATGGATATTCAAAAAGGACAAGTCTAAGATAATAGGGTCTTCATATTGCGTAACTAGAGAAACCATTGTTCTTTTGCTTCTACACTTTGTTTATATCCTTAGCCTTTTTATTTTGGCTTTTTGACTCCTTTTATTCTATTTTTGGAGTTTTTATTTTGTTTCTATTTTTATTTTTATTTTCTTTTCTTTGGATGAAAACTTATTTTCTTTTTCTTTTTTGAAGCAACTAACTAATTTTTGTTTACACAGATTTTTTCTTTCTCTTTTCTTCACTCATCTTATTCTCAGACTCATTCTATAATGGGTAGGTTGATTTTTTATTTTATTTTGTTTTTGTAACAGGGTAAAGGATTTACGGTTTATGAAAGGCTAAAGAAAGGCTCAAAGGGGCGACTAGCAGAAAATAATTTATAGGTTTGAATTTCTGGCTATATCGATCCAAAGAGGGCCTAAATTCTCACTTAGGATATGGTATAGTGATAAAGCAAGTGGACGTGTGATTTCTCTATCCGGATTTTACTTCTCCCTTGTGTCATTTCTCAAATGTTTCACTCATATAAGGCTTTAGGCTATATTCTCATAGGATTTGTAGAATAAGGTACTCTAGCCTAGATTTCAGAAATTTACTGCCAAACAATCATAGATACTCATACAATATATTTATAGAAAGATGCAAATATTATTATCTACATATTAACCTAAGTTTCTAAAAACTATTCCAATGCAAACGCTACGTGAGACTTCTAGATTATTGAGAGCATAGAGAAAGAAAACAATACCAATATTCCTAAGTGTATAATATAAACTTTTTATTTATATTTTTGAATTTTTGAAATTTTTGAAATTTTAACTAGAAAATAAGTGCATATTGTACCTATCTATATCCTAATAGATGCCTTAATTACATGTGCTTCTATGCCACCCCCAAACAAGAAGCATGCTTTGTCCTCAAAGTATTGAAATAAAAAGGGTAGAAAAATACCATGAAAACGCGTGAAATTCTGGAACATATGCAAAACAAGGTTAAGCATACTAATATAGAAAAAAAAAAACAGACACAACTTTATATGAGTTCCACTAGTTATGGGGTTAACAAGAATTAAATTGTTTGGGACATAAGCAGACACTAACTGAAACTAAAAACTTACTAATAATACGATAAAATTGAATAATTCTACTCACGAATAAACGATGAAGTCTAAACGCAAGTAAAACTAAAACTTATTACGAAGACAGTTCTTATCAAAGATTTCTACTCTCGATACTATTAAAATAGAGTTAGAATAGAAGATTCATTCCACTCCTAGTTCTTTAGCATTCAAAGTTTTCTATAATTATCAGTTTATCCAAAGTCTAATGAGTGTAATGGTGGGATTATACTACGATGTAAATTCTAAGAACAAGATACGCTAACTCAAACTACGAAATGCTACGGAATACTAAGGTTTAAATCTAGATAAAGAATTAGGGGGGATTGAATCCAACTTAATAAACTAGCATAGATTGTTGTAATCCAATTCTTACGTTCTTATGGTAAGAATTGGTCGTTCTAATCCCTAATCAGTCATGACAATCTCTACCAAATAATGACTAGGATGTGAGGAAGTCGAACCCATTCTCATGGCGAATCAACGACCTTCCAGAGTGGAATAGACTCTTACAACGATTCTATACTACACAATCAAGTTTTCATCAAGGCTTCATTAAACCACTCTAATGGAGATTTAACCTTGATTCATCAAACTATCATTTCCATATGAAATTGAATAAGACATAATATAAAGATTCTAACTTTATTAAATTCAACTAAATAATAATTGAAATCTAAATTAACAACTAAGAAATCATTAACAAACAAGAATTAAAATTAGATCGAAGCAATTTTAAATAACAAAATCGAAATTATCAAGAACTAACTATTTTATTTATCTAATGAATGATAAACAATGATTCCAATGACTAATCTAAAACAATGAATGAAACTAATTAATGGAATATAAACTAATTAATTAACTAATTCAAAAACTCAAAACTAGATCTAGATTATTCTCTAATGGCTCATTTCTATCCTCAGCTAATTGATTCATAAGAGCTAAGTTTTGTGTGTGGAAATGGAGGAGACCAGATCCACATTTTCGTGCATAGGCTGAGGGTCCATGGTTTGGGCTGGAAAATCGAGCCCAAAGCCCAATTTCTTAAGTCCACAGGGCCATTTTCAACTGGCTTTGACTTCAACAGGCTTTTCGTCCACTTCTGCTCCTCTGATTGGGTCAAAGTTTAGACCATTGGAAAGCTTTTTCCGAGACGGTCGTTTTAACATAAGTTACGCCCAATTCCAAGGTCTGAGTCCAAAGATACGGTCTTCGGAAGTTCTACTGACTTTTGTGTGTTGTTTCTGCCTGCGTTGACTTTGACTTTTCAGCTTTTGACCGGGCTTTACAAATGTTTTTTTTCTTGAATCTTGGCCTTAAATCACAGAACTTCTTAGCAACCAACCCTTGCTCTTCTATATCGCCAAAGTGGCATATTTATGCACATAATTGACTGCAATGCCTGAAATATATAAAAGCACGTAATTAACATTAACTCTTATTTATTACTTGCATAATTGGTCTAAAAGTATTATTGTTAAGGGGTTAAAACTACAATTTTGGGCTCTTATCAAACCACCCCCAAATAGATTTTTGCTTGTCCTCAAGTAAATATGAGAAATTAGCATAAGTGACCAAAAATGGAGTTGTAACTAATCTCGCTTCACCGAGTGCGATTGTATTGACCATATGCAACAAGGCCTTAAACCACTAGGAATTCCCTAGTGGACGAGTTATAACCTCGTGAGAGTTTTCCAGTGAAGGTACTCACAAACTTCATCTATACTACAACGACTCATAAATTAAACTATTGTTTCCTTATCTATGTCTAAATTATCTATACATCTCACTAGCAATGAATACAGAATAATCAAGTCGAAACCTAAGCTAATATATGCATAATAATAAATCATCTATGAATAAATATATATGCAATGAGTAATACTATGAGATGTACTAGCAGGCCCGTTTCTGAAAACTCGGAATAGCATCTTTAAGTAGGTCCTCACAGAAATATCAAGACAAAAACCACTCTGATTTTTCCGTTCAAGTTTCGCTACTCCAGTGTGCAGTGGGCACACTTTACCTTACAAACTCAATGACACACAAGGAAGCCGAAGTCGATCAAACACATCTGCCACTTACTATCACACTAACCTATTCCTAATTGAGCTAGAGGTCTTTATTAGGTGTTGCGGGGATTAGGAGATGGTTTAAGAAGGAAAGAAATGGATATTAAAAAAAGACAAGTCTGAGATAATAGGGGCTTCATATTATGTAACTAGAGAAACCCTTGTTCTTTAATTTTGCTTCTACACTTTGTTTCCATCCTTAGCCATATTTTTTTCTTTTTCTTTGGCTTTTGACTCCTTGATTCTATTTTTGGAGTTCTAACTCTTTATTTTCTTTTATTTATTTTTTATTTGGATTGAAACTTAGTTTTCTCATCTGAAGTGACTAACAAATTCTTGATTTCAAAGGTTCTTCTCTTTTCTATTCTTCATCTTTATTCTCAGACTTATTCAAAGAATTGGGTAGGTTGATTTTTTTTTGTTTTGTTTTGTTTTGTAACAGGGTAAAGGATTTGTGATTTATGAAAGGCTAAAGAAAGGCTCAGAGGGGCGACTAGCGGAAAATAATTCATAGGTTTGAATTTCTGGCTATATCGATCCAAAGAGGGCCTAAATTCTCGCTTAGGATATGATATAGTGATAAAGCAAGTGGACGTGTGATTTTTCTATCCGGATTTTACTTCTCCCTTGTGACATTTCTCAATTGTTCACTCATATAAGGCTTTAGGCTATATTCTCACAGGATTTGTAGAATAAGTACTCTAGCCTAGATTTCTGAAACTTACTGCCAACAATCATAGATACTCATGTAACATATTTATAGATAGATGCAAGGATTATTACCTACATATTAACCTAAGTTTCTAAAATCTATTCTAATGCAAAAGCTACGTGAGATTTCTAGATTATCAAGGGCCTAGAGAAGGAAATCAATACCAATATTCCTAAGTGTATAACATACTTTTTATTTATATTTTTAAAATTTTTATTTTTTTTAACTAGAAAACAAGTGCATATTATACATATCTATATCCTAACAGATGCCTTATTTACACGTGTTTATATGCCCCTCCCAAACAAGAAACATGCTTTGTTCTCAAAGTATTTAAATAAATAGGGTATAGAAATACCATGGAAACGCGTGAAATTCTGGGACATCTACAAAATAAGGTTAAAACATACTAATATAGAAAATAAAAACTGACGCAACTCGATATGAGTTCCACCTGTTATGGGGTTAACAAAAAACAAATTGCTTGGGACATAAGCAGACACTAACTGAAATAAAAACTAACTTTAACTCCCGTTTAATCATCATCCTCATTTCCCATTCCAAAGAGAGGGGTTCCTTCGCATCCTGCCATTCCTTGATAACTTGCCAAGCCCGCCGCCGTGTGTCTTCAACTTGTGCTAACCTGTCTAGTGTTACTATGTCTGATGGGGTGTAAGGAGCAACCAAATAAGGTTGCACCTGCCATCCTGGCCAAGTCATTACTCGAAATGAGTGAACCACCCAATTGGTGGGTCTCATGACTTCAACCCTTTTCCAATCTGTGAACTGGGTACAAAATTAAGGTAGATAACTGAGCATGATGCGGCAAACCAAAACAGGCATAAGAAGATACTTATGTCGCATGCTTTGGGCTCTCTTAGGACTAGCCACTAATACTTGGGGAATGTCATATCGGCGACGTCCCTCAGCTAAACCAAGAAAAAGGTCACCAGCGGTACTATTTGTAGAGGTAAATTGTCAATCCCCTAAAATATTCATCAGGATGAATAACATAGTGGTGCCTACATTTAGGGACAGGCTACCAAGGGCTATGTTGTAACGCCATTGGTCCATTATACAAAATACCCCTCCCCCATAATACTCATGGAAATATGTATAGTCATAGAGGTATGCATTATCGGTCATATATCCCCATGTGTGAATAGGATCAGGTATTGGTATTCCCGAAACTAATGCTACCACATACTTATTGAATTCTAGTGGTGTGTCATCAACCATGACGGAGAATTCTTGTTCTCCATCCTGGTTACAATAGAACTTAACATTATTGTAAAAAAATTTAGTAAGCTTAGGTGAATAAGAGTCGTCTTTACTTACCAGAAGATGCCTCCATCCGAACTGCATGATCCTTTCGCGGAACCAATGTCCATAAGTCTTGCTCCCCAACAAGTGTTCGAAAGAGTGCTCCGGTATTACTATAGGAGAAGTCATCACAAAACTACTCTCTAGAACATCTGCAACGATCCTGGAACAACCCACAAAAAATTGGAATTTTTCTTGCCCACGGTGTTCTGGGTGCGGGGAGTGCTCAACCTATGCCTGGATAGGGCGCGGGGTGCGCCTTGGTGATTTTCGAGTTCTAGGTACTTGGGCGTAGGGCACGGGTCGCGCTCAGGATGAAAAGTGGAATTCTAGTGTTGTGGGTGCAGGTCGCGTTCAGCTCTGGGCTTGGTAGGGCGCGACTCGCGCTCTGATGAAATTCGGGCTGACAGTGCCTAGGGAGTAGGTAGCGCTCCACTGGGGCGCGGGCGTGCTCCGAGCTGCTGAGTTGCTAAAATGGAGAAGAAAAATGGAAAACGTGGGAGTGAAAGGTGAGAGATGAAAGTGAGGTGTAGTATGGGTTATGAGTATAGAATGAATGAAGTTTTTATAGGTTTTAAGTTGCTAAACCGAATCGGGAAGTTGCCAAAAAGCTTTAAGGCAATTGCCGAAAACAAAAAATTTCCAAAACCGAAAACGGAAACAACTCATATTCTTGATTCTAAAACAACCCTAATATCTTTTAGATTGAATTTATGATAGAAACTGCCTAACTCATCGAGATTTCATCCTACCACAATATCTATTCATAGCCATGCCCATATTGGTAATATTTCCAACCTTCACTCCAAAACAAATTCTAAACTGGAGGATCATATCACAAATCATGCTAGAGTAAATAATACCACCCCCAAACAATTTGGGAAAGGTGGGATTAACGATAAAAACAATGCATAATTTGAAAAAAACCATATTATATTAAAATTGAAATTCAAACAACATTTAACAACCAAATTCAAATTTAACTACGGAATTCATAAATTAACATCCGAACTAAATAAAAAGAAAATACAAAACAACATCAACTCAGAATATTCCTAAACCACTCGCAGCTGGTAGTGGAAGGCACATGGGAAGGTGATGGCTCCTGAGCTCCTGATGGGCCAGAGCCATCCGTTCTGTGGCGACGACGCTCGTGCCTCACAGACTGCTCCTTAGAAGAAGAACCCGCCTGGGGTGGAAAATGTGCAAGCATATCGTCTCGAAACTTGCGCTGAGCTTCCATCTCAGCCCTTATCTGTGCCCAACGCTCATCCTCGCGCTGGGCACGAGTCTCAAAGTTATGATGCATGGTAGCCTGCCGAGTCCGGAGGTCTTCATAAATAGTATTGAGAGAATGCATGCCACGATAAATCATAGTCATGCGTTCTGCATCCGACCTACACCTCTCCAAGGCATTGACATCAAAACATGTTGTGTCCTCCTCATCCTCTTCAACTACCCTCTCTTCAGGCAACCTCCAAACTTTTTGGATACACTCCGTATAAATATAATGGTGCTCTTTCAAGCAAATCCTATCAGACGTCGGAGTCGCTCTCAAGGTCATCATGATCTTCGTTATCAAAACAAGGAGAGGTGCAATACTCTTCCCAACTCCCCTAATCATGTTACTCAAAAACTCCAAAATACAGAATTCATACTTCTGCTCCTGGAGTATCCATAGAACGTGAAGGCAGTTCATACCGATGTCGCTGACTTTCTCCTTGCCTATGACATTCCTACCAATCCACTGAGCTACAACCAGCTAGTTGGTTCTGAGAGATGACTGGCGAGCACAATGCGAGCTCGCATTGTAGTTCCCTTCCGAAACAGTCGCGTTCATCAAAGGCTCGATCCCAGTAAATTGGGAATCCTGTAATGTGGCATCAAGATGGCGTCTAGGTGGAATGCCTAAAATCTCAGCCAACAACCCAATAGATACTTCTCTGCTCCTCCCAACCACCTTAACAAAAATTCTATTCCCATCGAACTCCCTCGTCCTATAAAACTGTCGAACCAAATATTCATGGTAAAAATCGTCTGTCGAGTACCACAAACCACTCCAATCTCTCCTAACCATCTCGTCACCGTAAAACGGTGCGAAGTGGTCGACAGTAAACGCGTGCTCCGAAAAAATCCTACATCTTTGAGCCATTGATATTTTAGAACGATTTGGGGGTTTAAATGGAATGTGGGGATGGAGTTTGAGACTCCCTCACTAACAAAACAATGGTGGTGGCACGGTGGTGGTGCCACAGTACCAAATTCTTTGAGTTTTGGTTTTTTTCGGTGGTGGAAATTGTTGGGATTGGTGGAGGAATGTTTTGGAGAAGATTTGAAGTTGGAATTGTATTGTGGGCGTGGGTGTATTGAGGTTTCTTTTTATTTTTTTATTTTTGTTAGGGTTTGGAAGCTTTGTTAATGGCAGAAGTTAAAAACAAAATCGCAATTCTGTTTTAGAATTAGAGGAGGGAGACGCACGTGCGCTCTTTGGGCCCAAGCCTAAATCGTGTTTTCAAAAAAATTCGATTTTTTGCGCAACTTCAAACCAAAATCGCCGATTCGTTAGCAGTCCAATTTTTGCGAATAAGATATGGAAACGATCAGGAAAGAATTTCCAATCCAATGATCCATAAAACATTCAATTCCGACCATGGATGACATATAAGAAGATAGAAAATGCTTCAAAGTTCATGCATGACGTAAGTTATGCGAACGAATGAAATCTAAATTCATAGATAATGTCAACCCGAATCAAAATACAATTAAACATCCTAAGTAAGATAAATGGAAAATTGAACAATCCAGTACGGAAAACGAACACCCCACCCCCAAACAAATTTTAGACAACAGCGTTTAGAAAATTTGTTTTTAAAAGTGGGTCTTTTAAAGTCAGATTCCCGAGACTTCCTCAATTACTATGTTTATGATTTTAACAATTTTTATTTTTTTATGAAAAAGATTTAATATAAGAAAAACAAGAAAGCAATAAATGTATAATTCACACCATAAAAGAACATGACTAAAAAACCGAGAAAACATGCAAGAGTGGAAAATGTGAATTATGTTAACCGTGGACTTAGGATCTGGTACTTACAGCCACACACTCCATAGGGAGAGCCCGGTTACCTGAATGGTGCACTTACAAATATATGAAAATAAAAGGAAGTACACCAACGAAAAGGTCAGTCCGCATAGATAGGGTCCTGTAAAAGGACTTCCTCTACATCAGGGGACAAAAGCTCATGGAAATGTTTCAACCGTTGGCCATTAACGTGAAAGGTACTATTGTCCTTGGGATTTACCAAGGTGATTGCCTCGTGAGGGGTGATTTCAGTAACCAGAAAAGGACCAGACCAACGTATTTTTAATTTCCCTGGAAAAATATGTAGACGGGAGCTATAAAGTAAGACCTTTTGACCTACCATGAACTCTTTGCGCAAGATTTGCTTATCGTGAACACGTTTCATGTTAGCTTTATAATCCTTCGCGAGATCATAAGAATCGCTATGGATTTCTTCAAGCTCATTCAATTGCAACTTGCGCTTGACACCCGCCTCATCAAAATTGAAGTTAAGGCTTTTTATAGCCCACATAGCGCGGTGCTCCAATTCAACAGGCAAATGAGAAGGTTTCCCAAATACAAGTCTAAAGGGCGACATACTTATAAGAGTTTTGAAAGCAGTCCTATATTCCCATAAGGCATCAGTTAGACGCTTTGACCAATCTTTCCTATCAGGATTTACAGTTGTTTCTAAATTTTTTTTGATTTCCCTATTTGAAACTTCTTCTTGTCCGCTAGTTTGTGGATGATACGGAGTTGCTACCTTATGTGTAACTCCATACTTTTTTACTAAGGACGCAACAACTCTGTTGCAAAAATGTGTTCCACTATCACTAATGATGGCTTTAGGAATGCCAAAACGATAGAAAATATACTCCTTAACAAAAAACACCACTGTCTTATAGTCATTGCTACGACAAGCCATGACCTCTATCTATTTAGACACGTAGTCCATGACAACTAAGATATAAATGAAACCGTGGGAAATAGGAAAATGACCCATGAAATCAATGCCCCATACGTTAAAAACTTCTACCACCATGATTAGATTTAATGACATCATATTACGCTTCGTGATTCGCCCAAGTTGTTGGCAACGAACACACGTCTTACAATGCACTTGGGCATCCTTAAAAAGAGTAGGCCAATAAAACCCACATTGAAGAATTTTAGTAGCTGTTTTCATACCACTAAAATGGCTACCACACTCTTTGTCATGGCAGAATGAGAGAACCTCATTATATTCCCATTGGAGAATACAACGACGAATAATCTGATCTGCACAATACTTGAAAAGGTAGGGCTCATCCCAGTAGTATAGCTTAACTCTGGCCAATAACTTCTTACGTTCATTTCTTGAGCAATTATAAGGAATAACATTAAACGCTAAATAAGTCACAATGTCAGCATACCATAGTGCAGAAAAAATAGCATACAGATGCTTATCAGGAAAAGAGTCTGGTATGGTACTTGAGAAATGAATTTCGAAAATTAGTTTTCAAAAACTAAAATATTTTTACAGCATGAGAAAAATGAATTTTAATGATGAGTCAGGGATATATATTCTATACTACTTAGTGTTCAAATTGATAGATAGTTGATATTATTGATTTCATTACCGCTTAGACTATTTATTTTGCTCGGACATAGTTCTTGTTGATAGAATTCTTTATCAAGGCACTACCATAATACTTGGTCAGTTTTGTACTTTTGCTAGAAGAGAGATTTAAACCCCTAGTAAACTGGAAGTAGAATTTTTAGACTTAGCCCGTGAGACTTAAGCTTTATACCCATTCTTTGGAGAGTTTTACGAAAAATCCGAGTCTTAGTGACTCAACATCTTTCAGTTCTTTATGTTGTTTTAATATAGTCTCATTATTCGTTGATTTGGTTAATCACGAAATGACTTCAACTGGGGAGATAGCCATTAGGTCTTATAGTCTATTCGAAACAGAGTATCATACTGATAAGTCAAGTAGTAAACCTATTCAGCCTTTATCCCACCTTGTAGGACCATCATGTTAAACCCTTTTGAGCCTTACAATAAGCCATTTTCTTTCTCTTTGTCCTAGAACAGCTCTTATATCATAATCAGATCAGATGCATCACACATGATCTCAAATGGCTGGCTCCAGTCGGGAGCACGAATGATTGGTGCTGAAGTGAATGCTTCCTTTAACTTCATAAAAGCTTCGACACATGAGGTATCAAAATCAAAGACAATATCTTTCCCTAACAGATGTGACAGCGATCTTGCAATTCTGCTGAAGTCCTTGATAAATCGACGGTAGAATCCCACGTGACCTAGGAAGGCACGGATATCTTTGACAGTTCTCGGTTTGGGTAGATCCTTTATAATATCAATCTTCGCTCGATCTACCAGAATTCTTTCCTTTGAAACTTGGTGACCCAGCACTATCCTTTCCTTTACCATGAAGTGACACTTTTCCCAATTCATAACCAAGTTGGTATCGCAACAACGTTTAAGGACTAAGGAGAGTTGGTGTAGGCAATCCTCAAAAGATGATCCACAAACTGAAAAATCATCCATAAAAACTTCCATGTATTTCTCCACCATGTCGTCAAAAATACTCATCATGCATTGTTGAAAAGTGACCGGTGCATTGCATAGACCAAAAGGTAGGTGAATGTTCCGAACGGACATGTGAATGTGGTTTTCTCTTGGTCCTCAGGGTGAATATGGATTTGAAAATATCCTGAGTAACCATCAAGAAAGCAGTAGTAAGCTTGTCCAGCTAATCTTTTTAACATCTGATCAATGAATGGTAATGGAAAATGTTCTTTCCTTGATGCGCTATTCAGCTTCCTGTAATTGATGCAAACTCTCCATCCAGTCTGAATCCTAGTTGGAATCAACTCATTGTTCTCGTTCTCGATCACTGTGGTTTCGGACTTCTTCGGCACAACTTGAACTGGACTAACCCATTGACTATCAGAAATAGGGTAGATAATGCCGGCGTCAAGGAGTTTGACGACCTATTCTCGAACTACTTCCTTCATCTTTGGATTAAGCCTCCTCGGTGGTTGCTTAAAAGTCTTGTAATCCTTTTCCAAATGAATCATATGTTGAACTTGTAGGAACCGTTATTCAGAATGCAAATATTTCTACAAACCGCGAGAACCCACGCGCAGCGGAATCAATGGGGTTCTCACGATTTGTGATTGGAAAACATACCTTTGAATCCAATTTAGATAACTCTGAGAATCCAAGCTTTATCAAATCCGAAATCAATTCCTTGATCTTCTGTTGTATTCCTTTAGAACAGATTGGACGTTGTGTGGACAACGATATACCAACCCCCTTCTTTCTCTCAAGATCAAAAATGAATTCAGATCTACTTTTCTTGCCTCTTTTTCAGAACAATGAATAGTGAATTTTAGCCAGAGAAAGATTATTCTATTTATAGGTTACAACAGGGACCATGAGGAGAAATTAGGGTTGGGCCTTCTGACGCGCTTGGGCTTCCCATGTCGCCCTGAACACACTGCCCAAGTCTGTCAACAAATGGCTTATTCCACTAAAGGCCATTGTTGCACTACCGCCCTAATCCCAAATTACGTGTCAGCGTTTATGGGCTCCATATTATATGCTCGTTGATCTCCCCGTGTTTTAGATATCGAATGTCCGTTGATTAAGTCAAGTTACTGACAACTACATTAATTAACTTCTTATGTCCTTGAGTAGTACCACTCAATCTCATTGTCATGTCGGAATAAATCCACCTGCAGGGTTTACATGACAATCTTTTTGAGCTCCTCAAGGGGACATCATCAACCCGACTTCTTGCGGGACATGGATTCCTTCTATAATTAACAACACACCTTACATACAATATCATTACCCAATCCATCGAGTTTGTTGATTCACAAATGAATCTCACTCATTGATGATTTAAAGCAATGTACAATACATATAAGTGCCCGTTATTATATCCGGATTAGGAGGACAAACATCCATAATAACAAAGGCGTTTGTTCTGTTATATAGTCAGTATAAGGAGAAACAACCTCACTTGGTCCTGTTCAATACACACAAAGTGTACTAGTATAATCCTATAGGCAAGATAGACAAATACCAGATTATACTACAACCGTACTAATGGTTTGTCCAAACCCATCTAGGTTGTGAACGATTACTTATACTTTATAAGGTACTGATGATATGATCTTCTGTGTGTTCACACCATATCATCTACAACATAAAGTATTAGACACATGCATATAACTAATATGCATAACATTTGTCCATATGATTCTTATTCAAAAAATGAAGAATTAGAGTTAATACAAAAGTAATACTTTTAGTATATAACCTTATCAGAACTATCATAGGGCTGATCCCCTTGATATCATCAATTGTCCAACCTATAGCTGATTTGTGTTCCTTTAAAAGTGCTACTAACCTGGATTCCTGCTCCTCAGTCAAATCTGATGCAATGACTACTGGGTAGGTTCCCAAATCTCCCAAGAAAATATACTTGAGTGTAGATGACAAATGTTTCAATTTTAGCTTAGGCGGCTCCTTCTTAAGCTCTTTAGATGGTCCATCAGGCATAGGTGATTCAAACTTTTCTCTGAACTTGCTGTCATCCATGACAGGTGATGAATCCAAAATCGCATTGATTGCCTCGACACTAAGTTGCACACAATCTGAGTCTGTCAGAGCTTTCAATAACTCGTCAGTAGGATATGAATGAGTCAGATAATCCTGTGCTAACGCTTCAATCATACATACCTCGTTCACAGCACACACCTCTTGTGGTTGCTATAACATATGGAAAATATTGGTCTCGACTCTCATATTACCAAAGGATAATGTCATATTACCGTTTCGACAGTTGATGAGTGCATTTGTAGTGGCCAAGAATGGTCTGCCTAGAATGATTGGTATCTGCCTACCAGATGTAGGTTATGTGTCGAGTACTATGAAATCAACCGGATAATAGAAATCTTCGATCTTGACTATGATGTCTTCAATGATTCCTCTAGGTATCTTCACTGATCTATCTGCCAACTGTAAACTAACATCAATCGGTTTTAGATCCTTCAAGCCTAACTTCTCGTAGATGAAATATGGTAGAAGATTCACACTAGCACCCAAATCTAATAAAGCTTGCTCCTCCAAAGAATCTCCAATTCTGCATGTAACAGTTGGACTTCCAAGATCTTTCAATTTCACAACCACTAGATTATGTAGGTATGATGAACATCTTTGAGCGATAAAAGCTTCTTTCGGAATGTTGGTCTTCTTTTTCACTAGATCTTTCACGAACTTGGCATACGAGGGAACTTGCTTGATGGCGGTCAGAAATGGGATATTAATATGCAAATCCTAAAATACATCGCAAATCTCCTTGTACTGGTCATCCTTTCTGGTATCCACTAGTTTCGAAGGAAACGGTGCTGGCGGATTCTTCAATATCGGTTCTCTTCGTTCAACTTCGGTTGGCTTAGTAACAGATAATGGAGTGACAAGTGGAGTCACTCATGATGGCTTCTTCTTACTTACTTCCATAGTAGTTCCTTCAACTTCTTTTGCAATAGTTTCTTCAGCAGGTGGCACAACACTAGATATATCTAGAGTGTTAGAACTAGGTGGGATGGTGGGGTCATAAGTTATCTTAGGCTCCGCAAAATCTTTTCCTGGTTCATAGACAATCTTGTTATCAACTTTCTTGCCTGATCTCAGAGTGGTGACAACATTAACTTGGTCATTCGACTGAGTAATCTCCAGGTTATCCACCTACAGGACACCTCTTCCTTTCGGATTTGGCTTCGTCTGGCTTGGTAATTGATAAGAGACCAAAACTATAGTTTTAACCCCTTAACAATAATACTTTTAGACCAATTATGCGAGTAATAAATAAGAGTTAATGCTAATTACGTGCTTTTATGTATTTCAGGCATTGAAGTCAATTATGTGCAGAAATGTGACACTTTGGGGATATAAAGGAGCAAAGGGTTGGTTGCTAAGAAGTTCTGGGATTAAAGGCCAAGACGGGCAGAAACAACATACAAAAGTCAGCAGAATTTTCGAAGATCGTATCTTTGGACTCAGGCCTCGAAATTTGGCATACCTTATGTCAAAACGACCGGCTCGGAATGAGCTTTCCAATGGTCCAAACATTGACCTAATCAGAGCAGCAAAAAATTGACTAAAAGCCTGTTAAAGTCAAAGCCAGCTGAAAAGAGCCCTGTGGACTGAAGAAATTGGGCTTTGGGCTCGATTTTTCGGCCCAAAACATAGACCCTCAGCCCATGCATGAAAATGTGGATCTGGTCTCCTCAATTTCCACACAAAAGACTTAGCTCTTAAGGATTAATTAGCTTAGGTTAGAGGTAGCCATTAGAGTAGCAATTAAAAAAAGCTTAGTTCTAGATCTAGTGTTTGGATTTTAATTAATTAGTTTCCATTCCATGTTTTAGTTTCATTCCTTGTTTTAGATTAGTTATTTGAATCATTGAATATCATTCATTAGATAAATAAAATAGTTAGTTCTTGTTAAATTCGATTTTGTTATTTATTGAATTACTTAGATCTAAATTCAGTTATTAGTTGTTATTCAATTCTTAGTTGTTAATTTAGATTTCAACTATTGTTTAGTTAAATTCAATAAAGGTAGAATTTTTATATTATGTCTTATTCAATTTTATTTGGAAATGATAGTTTGATGAATCGAGGCTAAACCGTCATTAGAGGGGTTTGATGAAGCCTTGATGAAAACTTGATTTTGTTAGCTTAGAATCGCTATAAGAGTCTATTCCACTCTAGAAGGTCGTTGATTCGCCATGAGAATGGGTGGACATCCTCACATGCTAGTTATGAATTAATAGATATGCTATGTATAATTAGGGATTAGAACGACCAATTCTTACTCTAAGAACGTAAGAATTGGATTACAACAATCTATGCTAGTTTCTTAAGTTGGATTCAAGGTGGATTCAATTCCCCCCTAATCCTTATTCTAGATTCAAACCTTAGTATTCCGTAGCATTTTGTAGTATAATTCGTAATTCTCTCATTAACTTTGGTAGGATTGATAGTCGTCGGAAACTTGAATGCTAAAGAACTAGGAGTGGAACGAATCTTCTATTACGACTCTACTTCAATAGTATTGAGAGTAGAAATCTTTGATAAGTCTAGTATAAGTTCAGTTTTTAGTTTTACTTGCGTTTAGAGTTTCATCACTTTATTCATAAATAAAACTATTCAATTTTACTAGTATCCTAATAGATGCCTTAATTACACGTGTTTCTATGCCCCCCCCAAACAAAAAGAATGATTTGTCCTCAAAGTTTTTAAATAACTAGGGTAGAGAAATACCATTGAAACGCGTGAAATTCTGGAGCATCTGCAAAATAAGGTTAAACATACTAATATAGAAAAGAAAAACTGACGCAACTCTATAAGAGTTCCACCCGTTATGGGGTTAATGAGAAATAGATTGCTTGGGACATAAGCAGACACTAACTGAAATAAAAACTAACCTTAACTCCCGTTTAAGCATTTTTCCTCCTCATCCTTAATGAAGAAATGAGGTTCCTTCTCATCCTGCCACGCATGGTTATATGAAATGGAGGATCTGTATTGATTACAGACGTTTAAATGCCATGACATGAAATGATCATTTTCCTTTACCCTTTATAGATCAGATGCTTGAACATTTAGCTGGTCATGCTTTTTATTGTTTTTTGGACGGCTACTCTGGCTATTTCCAAATTATTATTGATATTGATGACCAAGAAAGACTACCTTCACATGTCCTTTTGGAACACATGCCTATAAACGAATGGCTTTTGGCCTGTGTAATGCTCCTGGTACCTTCCAGCAGTGTATGCTTCATATATTTAGTGACATGGTAGAGCGTTTCATGGAAGTGTTCATAGATGATTTTTCTATCTTTGGAGACTCTTTCACCAAATGCCTGTCTAACCTGTCTAAAGTTTTAACACGATGTGAAGAGAAGAGTCTCGATTTAAATTGGGAAAAATGTCACTTTATGGTGAAAAAAGGCATAGTACTAGGTCACATCGTATCTAGCGATGGCATCAAAGTAGGTAAGGCCAAACTAAATAAGATAGCGACTCTACCTATACCATGGATTATCCGTGATATTAGAGCCTTCCGAGGCCATGCAGGTTTTTATAGGCGTTTTATCAAAGATTTTTCAAAAATAGCTAGACCCTTAACTAATATGCTTTTAAAGGAGGCCATCTTTGATTTTAATTTTAACTATAAATAGGCTTTTGAAACTTTAAAAGTTGCCTTAACTTCTGCACCCATTATATAGCCTCCCGATTGGTCTAAACCTTTCGAACTCATGTGTGATGCTAGTGATTATGCAGTTGGTGCTGTCTTGGGACAGAAACTAGATAATAAATCCACTATTATTTATTGTGCTAGTAAAACTCTAAACGATGCTCAAAGGAATTATACAACTACTGAAAAAGAATTCTTAGCTATCGTGTATGCTTTAGATAAGTTTCGTCTTTATTTGGTTGGTTCTAAGACTCTAGTTTACATGGACCATGCAGCCCTTAGGTACCTTCTCACTAAGAAGGATGTTAAACAGAGATTGATCCGATGGATTCTTCTCCCGCAAGAATTCACATTAGAAATAAAGGACAACCGAGGGGTTGAAAATGTAGTTGCCGACCACTTATCTAGACTTACAAACGACGATGATAGTGATTCTGACTCCATACTGGACTCTTTTCCGGATGAGCATCTGTATGCTATTTTTTCTACACCATGGTATGCTGACATTGTGAATTATTTAGCGTCTGATGTTATTCTTTATGATTGGTCAAGAAATGAACGTAAGAAGTTCTTGGCCAGAGTTAAGCTATACTACTGGGATGAGCCCTACCTTTTCAAGTATTGTGCGGATCAGATTATTTGTCGTTGTATTCCCCAATGGGAATATAATGGGGTTCTCTCATTCTGCCATGACAAAGAGTGTGGTGGCCATTTTAGTGGTATGAAAACAGTTGCTAAAATTCTTCAATGTGGGTTTTATTAGCCTACTCTCTTTAAAGATGCCCAAGTGCATTGCAAGACGTGCATTCGTTGCTAAGATCTTGGGCGAATCACGAAGCGTAATATGATGCCATTGAATCCAATATTGGTGGTAGAAATTTTTAACGTATGGGGTATTGATTTCATGGGTCCTTTTCCAGTTTCACACATCTTCATTTATAGTCTAGTCGCTGTGGACTACGTGTCTAAATGGATAGAGGCCATGGCTTGCCGTAGCAATGACCATAAGACAGTTTTGTAGATTTGGCATTCCCAAAGCCATCACTAGTGATGGTGGAACACATTTTTGCAATAGAGTTGTTGCATCTCTAGTGAAAAAGTATGGAGTTACATATAAAGTAGCAACTCCGTATCATCCATAAACTAGCGGACAAGTAGAAGTTTCTAATAGGGAAATCAAAAAGATAACATGAAACGTGTTCACGATAAGCAAATCTTGCGCAAAGAGTTTATGGTAGGTCAAAAGGTCTTACTTTACAGCTCCCGTCTACATATTTTTCCAGGGAAATTAAAAATCCGTTGGTCTGGTCCTTTTCTGGTTACTGAAATCACCCCTCATAGGGCAATCACCTTGGTAAATCCCAAGGACAACAATACCTTTCAAGTTAACAACCAACGGTTGAAACATTTTCACGAGCTATTGCCCCTTGATGTAGAGGAAGTCCTCTTACAGGACCCTGTCTATGAGGACTGGCCTTTTTCATTGGTGTACTTCATTTCATTTCCATATATTGTTAAGTGCACCATTCAGGTAATCGGGCCCTCCTTATGGAGTGTGTCGCTGTAAGTACTGTATCCTAAGACCACGTTAAACATAATTCACGTTTTTCGGATTTTGAGTCATGTTCTTCTATGGTGTGAATTATGCATTTATTGCTTTATTATTTTTCTTATATTAAACCTTATTCATAAAAAATAAAAAATTGTTAAAATCATAAAACTAGTAATTTAGGAAGTCTCGGAAATCTGACTTTAAAAGACCCACTGTTAAAACAAATTTTCAAACTCTGTTGTCTAAAATTTGTTTGGGGGTGGGATGTTCGTTTTTCTATAATGGATTGTTCAACTTTCCATTTTGTTCCTTAGGCCGTTTAATCGTATTTCAATTCGAAGTGACATTATCTATGAATTTAGAGCTCATTCGTTCGCATAACTTGCGTCATGCACGCACTTCGAGGCATTTTCCATCTTCTTATATGTCATCCATAGTCGGAATAGGGTGTTTTATGGATCATTGGATTGGAAATTCTCTCCTGATCATTTCCATAGCTTATTCGCAAAAATTGGATCGGTAACGAAGCGGCAATTTTTGTTTGAAGTTGTGCGAAAAAACGACAAAATCAAATTGGGCTTGGGCCCAATCTCGCGCGCACGTGCATCCCTTTCCTTCAACCCAACAGTCGCGATTTCACCTCAAAACTGCCATTAACAAAGTTTAAACTTCAAAACCTAACTAAAAAAAAAAAAAAAAAAAAGAAATCTAATTACACCCACGTCCATCAATTAAATCAACCCTAAATCTTCTCCAAATCATTCCCCCACCAATTCCCACCACCAAACATTAGAAAAAAAACAAAAAAATTATTGAATTTTAATTGCCACGCCACCACCACTGTTTGGTTAGTGAGGTTATCTCAAACTCCATCCCCACATTCAAGTTAAACCCCCACATCGTCCCAAATCTTAAGATGGCTCAAAGACGTCGGATTTTGCCGAAGCACGCATTTACTGCCGACCATTTCGCGCCGTTTTATGGTGACGAAATGGTTAGGAGAGATTGGAGTGGTTTGTGGAACTCCACAGAGGATTTTTACCATAAAGATTTGGTCTGACAGTTTTATAAGACGAGGGAGTTAGATGGAAATAGGATTTTTGTTAAGGTGGCTGGGCGTAGGAGAGAAGTATCTACTGGGTTGTTAGCTGAGATTTTAGGCATTCCGCCTAGACGCCATCTCGATGCCACACTACAGGATTCCCAATTTACTAGGGTCGAGCCTTTGATGAACGTGACTATTTCGGAAGGGAACTACAATGCGATCTCACATTGTGTTCGCCAGTCGTCTCTAAGAACCAACCAGTTGGCTGTAGCTAAGTGGATTGGTAGGAATGTCATAGGAAAAGAGAAAGTCAGTGACATCGGTCTGAACTGCCTTCACATTCTATGGATACTCCAAGAGCAGAAGTACGAGTTTTGTATTTTGGAGTTTTTGGGTAACATGATTAAGGGAGTTGGGAAGAGTATTGCACCTCTCCCTATTTTGATAACCAAGATCATGATGACCTTGAGAGTGACTCTGACTTCTGATAAGATTTGACTGAAAGATTACCAAAATCCTCATATTTATACGGAGTGTATCTAGAGAGTTTGGAGGTTGTCTGAAGAGAGGGTAGTCAAGGAGGATGACTCGGAGGATGAGGAGGACACGGCCTATTTTGATGCCGATGCCTTGGAGAGGTGTAGGTCGGATGCAGAACGCATGGCTGTGATTCATCGTGGCATGCATTCTCTCAATACTATTTGTGAAGACCTCTGAACTCGGCAGGCTACCATGCATCATAACATTGAGACCCGTGCCCAGCACGATGATGAGTGGTGGGAACAGACGAGGGCCAAGATAGAAGCTCAGTGCAAGTTCCGAGACGATATGCTTGCACGCTTTCCACCCCAGGGGGGGTGCTTCTTCTGAGGAGTAGTTTGTGAGGCACGAGCGTCATCGCCGCAGGACTGATGGCTCTGGCCCATCAGGAGCTCAGGAGACATCACCTTCCCATGTCCCTTCCACTACCAGCAGCGAGTGGTTTAGGAATATTATGAGTTGATGTTGTTTTGTATTTGCTTTTTATTTTAGTTCGGATGTTAATTTATGAATTCCATATTTAATTTTGAATTTGGTTGTTAAATGTTGTTTGAATTTCCGTTTTAATATAATCCGGTTCTTTTTAAATTGTGCATTGTTTTTATCATTAATCCCACCTTCCCGAATTGTTTGGGGGTGGTATTATGTATTATAGCATGATTTTTGATATGATCCTCCGGTTAAGAATTTGTGTTGGAGTGAGGGTTGAGAATATTGCCGATATGGGCAGGGCTATGAATAGATATTGTGATAGGATGAAATCTCGATGAATTAGGCAGTTTCTATCCTAAATTCAACCTAAAAGATATTAGGTTGGTTTTGGAATAGAGAATATGGGTTGTTTCCGTTTTCGGGTTTGGAAATTTTTTGTTTCCGGCAATTGCCTTAAAACTTTTTAGTAACTTCCCGATTAGTTTTAGCAACTTAAAACCTATAAAAACTTCATTCATTTTATACTCACAACCCACACTACACCTCACTTTCATCTCTCACTTTTCACTCCCACGATTCCCATCTTCTTATCCATTTTAGCACTATCAGCAGCTCGGAGCACGCCTGCTCCCTAGTGGAGCGTGACCTGCGCCCTAGGCACTCTCTCGAGAATTTCATCGAGCGACCGCGCCCTACCAAGCCCCTCGAAAGCCGAGTGCGACCTGCGCCCACAACACTAGAATTCCAGTTTTCATCCTGAGCGCGACCCACACCCATCCCAGGCACAAAGTGAGCGCGACCTGTGCCCAAGTGCCTGGAACTCGAAAATCACCAAGGTGCACCCCATGCCCTATCCAGGCATAGGGGGAGCGCACCCTGCGCCTAGAACCCTGTAGGCAAGAAAAACTCCAATTGTTTGTGGGTTATTCCAGGATCCTTCGTAGCTATTCCAGCACATTTATTAGGGATGATATTCCTTCGTATCATACCAGAACAATCTTTCGAAGACTTGTTCCAAAGTGACACCTATGGTGCGTGGTTTCACGAAGTGATCATTCTAGCAGGATGGGAGCCACTATTGGTAAGTCCTGATGAACTTTATTCTCCCGCACTTACATCTTATTTTTATGATAATTGTAAGTTCTTTGATAGACCAGATGGAGAACAAGTGTTCTCCATCACCATCGGGGATGAACCAATGGAAATTACCAGGTTCTTGTTAGCCTTTGCTCTCGGACTTGCTATGCCCGCTGAAATACAAGACTCATGGGCCTATTTGGTAGATAATATGTACCTCTATAACTATGAGGATTTGCATGAGCATTATGGGGCAGGAATCTTTAGGATAGAGGACCAAGGGGAATATAACGCCCCTTGGTAGCCCTCCGGTCCATGAACGATTAACACGATGATGTTTTTATAATGCTAAACATATTAGGGGAGTGACATTTTTCTTCTGCGAATGATGCCACTTGCGACGTTTTCCTTGCTCTAGCTGAGGGACGTCTGCTATATGACCTTCCCAAGACATTAATGTCTAGTTTAGCACGAGCCCAGAACATGAGGCATAAGTATCTTCTTATGCCTGTTTTAGTTTGCCGTATTATGCTATGTTTCTTCCCTGTTTTTTGTGCCCGTTACACAGATCGGGTAGGGGTCGACACTGTGAGACCCACCAATTCTATTATTCGATTTTTTCGTGCAATGACTTGGCCGGGATGGCAAGTACAACCTCATTTGGTTGCCGCCTATACCCCATCCGACCAAGTGGCGCTTGACAGGTTAGCTATAGTAGACGATAAGTGGCATGAAGCCTGGCAAATTAGCATGGCGTGGCAGGATGAGAAGGAACCTCATTTCTTCATTAAGGATGAGGAGGAAAATGCTTAAATGGGAGTTAAGGTTAGTTTTTATTTCAGTTAGTGTCTGCTTATGTCCCAAGCAATCTATTTCTCATTAACCCCATAACGGGTGGAACTCTTATAGAGTTGCGTCAGTTTTTCTTTTCTATATTAGTATGTTTAACCTTATTTTGCAGATGCTCCAGAATTTCAAGCGTTTCAATGGTATTTCTCTACCCTAGTTATTTAAATACTTTGAGGACAAATCATGCTTTTTGTTGGGGGGGGGGGGGTGGGGCATAGAAACACGTGTAATTAAGGCATCTGTTAGGATATAGATATGTATAATATGCACTTGTTTTCTAGTTAAAAAAATTAAAAAAAATTAAAAAATATAAATAAAAAGTATGCTATACACTTAGGAATATTGGTATTGTTTTCTTTCTCTATGCTCTCAATAATCTAGAAGTCTCACATAGCTTTTGCATTAGAATAATTTTTAGAAACTTAGGCTAATATGTAGGTAATAATCCTTGCATCCATCTATAAATATGTTACATGAGTATCTATGATTGTTGGCTGTAAGTTTCTGAAACCTAGGCTAGAGTACTTATTCTACAAATCCTGTGAGAATATAGCCTAAAGCCTTATATGAGTGAACATTTGAGAAACGACACAAGGGAGAAGTAAAATCCGGATAGAGAAATCACAAGTCCACTTGCTTGATTACTATACCATATTCTAAGCAAGAATTTAGGCTTTCTTTGGATCGATATAGCCTAAAATTCCAACCTATGAATTATTTTCCGCTAGTCCCCCCTCTAAACTTTTCTTTAGCCTTTCATAAACCACAAATCCTTTACCCTGTTACAAAACAAAACAAAATAAAAAATCAACCTACTTAATTCTTTGAATTAGTCTGAGAATAGAGATGAAGAATAGAAAAGAGAAGAACCTTTGAAATAAAGAATTCGTTAGTCGCTTCAGAAGAGAAAAGTAAGTTTCCATCCAAATAAAAAAAATAATAATAAAAATAAAAATAAAAATAAAAATAAAATAAAAGGAAATAAAGAGTTAGAACTCGAAAAATAGAATCAAGGAGTCAAAAGCCAAAGAAAAAGAAAAAAAAAATGGCTAAGGATGGAAACAAAGTGTAGAAGCGAAAATAAAGAATAAGGTTCTCTAGTTACATAATATGAAGACTCTATTATCTCAGACTTGTCCTGTTTTAATATCCATTTCCTTCCTTCTTAAACCATCTCTTAATCCCCATAACACCTAATAAAGACCTCTAGCTCAATTAGGAATAGGTTAGTGTGATAGTAAGTGGCAGATGTGTTTGATCGACTCCGGCTTCCTTGTGTGTCATTGAGATTGTAAGGTAAAGTGTGCCCACTACACACTTGAGTAGCAAAACTTGAGCGGAAAAATCAGAGTGGTTTTTGTCTTGACATTTATGTGAGGACCTACTTAAGGATGCTATTCCGAGTTTTCAGAAACGGACCTACTAGTTCATCTCATAGTATTACTCATTGTATATATGTAGATGATTGATTATTATGCATATATTAGCTTAGGTTTCGACTTGATTATTCTGTATTCATTGCTAGTGAGATGTATAGATAATTGAGACATAGATAAGGAAAAAATAGTTTTATTTTTAAGTCGTTGTAGTACAGATGAAGTTTGTGAGTACCTTCACTGGAAAATTCTCACAAGGCTATAACTCGTCCACTAAGGAATTCCTAGTGGTTTAAGGCTTTGTTGCATATGGTCAATGCAATCGCACTCGGCGAAATGAGATTAGTTAGAACTTTATTTTTGGTCACTTATGCTAATTTCTCATATTTGCTTGAGGACAAGGAAAATACTGTTTGGGGGTGGTTTGATAAGGGCCCAAAACTGTGGTTTTAACGCCTTAACAATTAATAATACTTTTAGACCAATTATGCAAGTAATAAATAAGAGTTAATGCTAATTATGTGCTTTTATGTATTTTAGGTATTGAAGTCAATTATGTGCAGAAAAGTGCCACTTTGGCGATATAAAGGAGCAAAGGGTTGGTTGCTAAGAAGTTCTGAGATTAAAGGCCAAAACGGGCAGAAACAGCACACAAAAGTCAGCAGAACTTCCGAATATCATATCTTTAAACTCAGGCCTCAGAATTGGACGTACCTTATGTCAAAACGACCAGCTCAGAAAGAGATTTCCAATGGTCTAAATCTTGACACAATCAGAGGAGCAGAAGTGGATGAAAACTCTGTTGAAGTCAAAGCCAACTGAAAAGGACCCTGTGGACTGAAGAAATTGGGCTTTGGGCTCAATTTTCTGGCCCAAAGCATGTAACCTCTGCCCATGCATGAAAATGTGGATCTGGTCTCCTCCATTTTCACACACAAGACTTAGCTCTTAAGGATTAATTAGCTTAGGTTAGAGGTAGCCATTAGAGTAGCCATTAAAAAAGCTTAGTTCTAGATCTAGTTTTTGGATTTTAATTAATTAGTTTTCATTCCATGTTTTAGTTTCATTCCTTGTTTTAGATTAGTTATTTGAATCATTGAATATCATTCATTAGATAAATAAAATAGTTAGTTCTTGTTAAATTCGATTTTGTTATTTATTGAATTACTTAGATCTAAATTCAATTATTAGTTGTTATTCAATTCTTAGTTGTTAATTTAGATTTCAACTATTGTTTAGTTAAATTCAATAAAGGTAGAATTTTTATATTATATATCATTCAATTTCATTTGGAAATGATAGTTTGATGAATCGAGGTTAAACCTCAATTAGAAGGGTTTGATGAAGCCTTAATGAAAACTAGATTTTGTTAGCTTAGAATCATTGTAAGAGTCTATTCCACTCTAGAAGGTCGTTGATTTGCCATGAGAATGGGTGGACGTCCTCACATGCTAGTTATGAATTGGTAGAGATGCCATGTATAATTAGGGATTAGAACGACCAATTCTTATTGTAAGAACGTAAGAATTGGATTACAACAATCTATGCTAGTTTCTTAAGTTGGATTCAAGGTGGATTCAATTCTCCCCTAATTCTTGTTCTAGATTCAAACCTTAGTATTCCGTAGTATTTCGTAGTATAATTCGTAATTCTCTCATTGACTTTGGTAGGATTGATAGTCGTAGGAAACTTGAATGCTAAAGAACTAGGAGTGGAATGAATTTTCTATTCCAACTCTACTTCAATAGTATCGAGAGTAGAAATCTTTGATAAGTCTAGTATAAGTTCAGTTTTTAGTGTTACTTGTGTTTAGAGTTTCATCGCTTTATTCATAAGTAAAACTATTCAATTTTACTATTATCAGTAATGCTCCTTTTGATCTTTCCGTCAAGGCGGCAGCGATTTGCCCTATCTAGCCTTGAATGACACTAAAGTTACTCTCCAACTTCTGGGTTCTTTGATTTGTCTGTTTCAGCTTATTGACAATGGTGGTGATAGCTTCTTCCAAATGTGGGATAACTGCTTTGCTCGACTAAAGCGTAGGGGCAAATATATCCACTCATAATATCTGGTACTAACTCTCTATTTGTGTTGGCTGGGTATTGCTAGTTCTGGTATCAATGTTGATTTCTATATGGTTGCTTGAGGTTTTGGAACTGATACTGGTTATTCTGGAACTGATTTGACTGATTTTGGAATCGTGGAGAAAAATTCCTCTGATTTGTATTTTGTGGCTTCCAATAATTCTGTCCCTAATTGAACTAGTTATTTCTTCCTAAAGAGTTGATACTACATGCCTCTACATTAGTATCCAGATAGTACGAACACTCTTCAGTGATGTGGCCTTCATCAGAACATAGCTCACAAATGGCATAACAAGGCTTGGTTGGCTGAGGTTTAGCTTCGAAATTGTTTGCTTTTGGAGGATTCATGGAGAGCTGATCAAACTTCTTGTTCAGAGTTTCAAGTCCTGTTGATAGGCTTGCCATAATTGATAACATTGCTTGATTTGGGTATTCTTGAATTTGGTTGCCAAATTGCTTCGGCACCCCTTCCACTCTAGCTACGTCCTCGTTGCTAGTACTCTATTGTTGAGTGTCTTCGGCTAAATTCTCAAGAAAGTTGTAGGCTTCCTCTCCATCCAATGATGTAAACTTACCTTGATGCATTGACTATATCATCTGCTTGTTCATAGTAGAAAGTTCTCGAAAGAAAAAATGAGCCAGTGTGCTCTTATCATAACCATGATGTGGACATGAGACTAGCAGATTATTGAATTTCTCCCAGCTTTGATGATATTCTTCAGTTACCTTCCCTTTGAAATTGTCGATGGCTTGCATGGCATGGCATCCGGGTGGGTAGAACTTGTTCATAAACTTTGTTCTCAACTTTTCCCAATTGTTGATTGAATTGATCGGCTGTGCAGTTAACCATTCAGATGCTTTACCTTCGAGTGAGAGTGGAAAAATAATTAACTTGATACTCTCATCCCTGATATTCTGGTTCTTAAAAGTTTTGAGGACTGATAGAAATTTGTTCATGTGAACATAAGGATGAACATTGTCTGAACCATTGAACTTTGGAAGCATAGAGATTACTGATGCTCTAAGTCCAAACTGGTTAGCTTCTGTCTCTGGAAAAACAATACTGCTTAGTGGGTATCCAATGATTGGTGAATAGAAATCACTCAGCTTCTTCCTTTTTTTGTGCTTGCATGGGTGGGATAGCTTCAGGATTATTGGTGTCCAAAACACCTCCATCATTGCGTTCGGCCATTGTATCAATCTCGTTTAGTATTCTTGTGAGTCGGTTGTTAAATCTTGTCCACTGTTGTGTTCTTACCAGACGATAATATGGACGATGGGGCATACAATAGAAAATGCTATGCGAAAATGATGGAAAACTATCCTACTATGCTTGAATGCAATTAAACTAATATGCAACTATTCTAAATTATACTAAAATGCAAAACTACTTTCCTTCAACTGGGTTGGGCTTTGTAGCTAGTATCTCGCCCGTTGTCTAAAGCTATCTCTTCTAGGGTTATGGTGAATCACTTGGATTGCTTAAGTACAACGCCCACAGATGATAGTCCGTTTGTCAAGATTCAGACAAGAAACACTAGAGTTTGATATTTCGCTGTGTTCGCTTACAACTTCAATTGTTGAAAAGGTCCTAAATGCAATTATACTAGAAAGCAATAAAACTAAACTACGATGCAATTATACTAAGAATGAAATAAAAAGAAAGATTATTCGACTAACCTGGATGGTAGATCTTGTCTTTGAGATGTCCTTCAAGCTTTTTTCTTTCTTAAAAGGATGGATGATGTGGCTAAAATTACCTCAAGATCCAAAATTCTAATCTTGAAAGAAAACGTTAAACATAAACAACTTAAAATGGCAGCGGCGCCATTTGACCTCGCCTCTTTTTGTGTATGTAGATGGTGTATGGTCATTGAACAAAATAAAAACGTATCAAAACCTAATTATCCCTCAATAAGTAAAGGATAAGCAGGATATCGTTCCACTTTTAAGTGTATGTTATGTAAAGGACAGGACTGGAAAGGGGGGTTTAAGGGATTAAAAACTACGATTGTAGAGATTTTAGATTCTAATGCTAAACTAAACTAAATTAACTAAACTAAACTATTAAGAATTTATAAGAGAGGTAATTCAAGAGATCAGAATCCACCAATACTTTTGATCTATGACATTCTGTTTCATGCTTGTTCTTACAAGTAGACTACAATTAGGCAATCGAGCGAGTGTTGATGCCCTCTTGGACGAAACATTGTTAACAATTAACTCTACTTAAGGTTGTTCCTATGTTTATGCTCTGAATATCTTCTTTCATCTTATGTAAGCTCGGGCAGCCATTCAATGTATTACAGAGAGCAACATCAAGGAGTACTTCCTAATAAGGCGGCTATTCATTGAATCACCACTTAAGGCAAATACAAAGAATACTTTCCCTAGGCAGCCACTCCCTGAGCTACCCCTTCTAAGGCACAACAAAGAATACTTCCCTAACTCTAAAGAACTATACTACTAGAAGAAAAGTAAAGAACACTAGCATAATATTAATATTGCAAAACATAAACCCTATTCTATACTTCCATCCCATGGTGTGGGCAATGGAACTAATAACTAAAAACATAAAGAACTAACTGATAAGTGCTCAAAAAGTGCTATTTAACCCTCGATTATGCCTCTTGTTTAGCCATATTAATGGACTAATAGTGTTTATAAGTTGTGTTTTAAGATTCTACAGGTGAAAAAGAGAGTTTTGTAGAATATTAGAGAAAATAGGGTAAAACGAAGCAATTCGGAGCATTAAGGATCACATGAGAGGCCCGTGGACAATCATGGAGAAGGCCAAGGAATTGGAGCTGTTAAAGATGCGACTTGGACCTATTTTAAAGTCTATTTGGAAGCCCAAGGCCAAAGGATTCGTTGTTTGGACCAAAGCCCGCAAATGAGGATAGAAGGATAGAGCAGAAGAGAGAAAATCGGCTTATGCGTCTGGGACGGATGTATCGAGCGTCCAGATGCATTGATTGCGTCTGGGACGCATAAATCGAGCATCCAGACGCATTGATTAAGTCTGGGATGCATGAATAATGCGCCCACGCATGAAATCATTAATTGTGAGCCAATTCCTTCTCAGTTTTGAAGACGAAGTCGGACTCTGGAAGAAGTCTATTTGTATTAGGAAACAAATGACGGTTTGGAATGCTTCTAGAGCTCATTGTAACCCCTATAAATAGAGGACCTAAGTGCCTCATGTAATGGGCCAATTCACTTATATTCTTGTCTCCAGAACTTGAGGCAGAGAGAGATTAATAATAAAAGATCGGTTTTAACTAGCTGAGTCTTCATAAATTAGTCTTTCTAGTCTTATGTTCTTCAATTCTTCTTCTCGTTCTTCGTGTTCTTCCTTCTTTATGGAAGGATAATCTTCTCTTCAAGGGAGAAGATGAAGCCAGTGCTTAAGGTTTAATGATTCTTCTAATTCATGGTGTTCTTCAATCAGGTTAGTTCTTTATGTTTGTAGTTATTAGTTCCATTGCCCACACCAGGGGATGGAAGTATAGAATAGGGTTTATGTTTTGCAATATTAATATCATGCTAGTGTTCTTTACTTTTCTTCTAGTAGTGTAATTCTTTAGAGTTAGAGAAGTATTCTTTGTGTTGCCTTAGAAGGGCTCAGGGAGTGATTGCCTAGGGGAAGTATTCTTTGTGTTTGCCTTAAGTGGTCATTCATTGAATGGCTGCCCTATTAGGAAGTACTCCTTGATGTTGCTCTTGGTAATACATTGAATGGTTGCCCAAGCTTACATAAAAGGAAAGAAGATATTAATAACATAAACATAGGAAGAACCTTAAGTAGAGTTAATTGTTAACGATGTTCCGTCCAAGAGGGCATCGACACTCGCTCGATTGCCTAATTGTAGTCTACTTGTAAGAACAACCATGAAGCAGAAGGTCATAGATTAAAAGTATTGGTGGATTCTAATCTCTTGAATTCCCTCTCTTATAAATTCTCAACAGTTTAGTTAGTTTAGCTTAGTTTAGCATTAGAATCTACAATCTCTACAATATTAGTTTTTAATCCCTCAAACCCCCTTTCCAGTCTTGTCCTTCATATAAACATATACTTAAAAGTGGAATGATACCCTTCTCATCCTTTACTTATTGAGGGATAATTAGGTTTTGATACGCTTCTTTTTGTTCAATGACCATCATCTATCTACATCATCCATATACCACATCTCACACACAAAAAGAGGAAGTGTCAATAATACATTGCCGCTTTTAAGTTGTCTATGTTTAACGTTTTCTTTCAAGATTAGAATTTTGGATCTTGAGGTAATTTTAGCCGCATCATCCATCCTTTTAAGAAAGAAAAGAAGCTTGAAGGACATCTCAAGACAAGATCTACCATCCAGGTTAGTCGAATCTTCATTCTTTTATTGCTTTCTTAGTATAGTTGCATCATAGTTTAGTTTTATTGCTTTCTAGTATAATTGCATTTAGGACCTTTTCAACAATTGAAGTTATAAGCCAACACAACGAAAAAAAATCAAACTCTAGTGTTTCTTGTGTCTGAATCTTGACAAACGGACTATCGCCCGTGGGCAAGTGGTACTTAAGCAATCCAAGTGATTCACCATAACCCTAGAAGAGACAAATTTTAGACAATGGGCTGAGATACTAGCTGCAAAGCCCAACCCAGCTTGAAGAAAAGTAGTTTTACATTCTAGTATAATTTAGAATAGTTGCATAGTAGGATAGTTTTTTGTTATTTTCGCATAGAATTTTCTAGTGTATGCCCCGTCGTCCATATCATCGTCCAGTAAGAACATAACAATGGACAAGGTTTAACAACCGACTCACAAGAATACTAGACGAGATTGATACAATGGCCGCACATAATGATAGAGGTGTTTTGGACACCAATAATCCTGAAGCTATCCCACCCATGCAAGCACAACAGAGGAAGAAGCTGAGCGATTTCTATTCACCAATCATTGGAGACCCACCCAGCAGTATTGTTTTTCCAGAGACAGAAGCAAATCAGTTTGAACTTAGAGCATCAATAATCTCTATGCTTCCAAAGTTCAATGGTTCAGACAATGTTCAGCCTTATGTTCACATGAACAAATTTCTATCATCCCTCGAGAACTTTCAAGAACTGTAATATCGGGGATGAGAGTATCAAGTTAATTCTTTTTCCACTCTCACCGAAGGTAAAGCATCGAATGGTTAAACTGCACAACCGATTAATTCAATCAACAACCGGGAAGTTAAAACAAAGTTTATGAACAAGTTCTACCCACCCGAAGAACACGATGCAATGTAGCAAGCCATCAACAATTTCAAAGGGAAGGTGATGAAGAATATCATCAAAGCTGGGAGAAATTCAATAATCGCTAGTCTCATGTCCACATCATGGTTATGATAAGAGCACACCGGCTCATTTTTTTTCTTTCGAGGACTTTCTACTATGAACAAGCAGAGGATACAATCAATGCATCAAGGTAAGTTTACATCATTGGATGGAGAGGAAGCCTACAACTTTCTCGAGAATTTAGTCAAGACACTCAACAATGGAGTACTAGCAATGAGGGACGAGCTAGAGTGGAGGGTGCCAAGAAATTTGGCAACCAAATTCAAGAAGACCCAAATCAAGCAATGCTATCAATTATGGCAAGCCTATCAATTTGGACTTGAAAATCTGAACAAGAAGTTTGATCGGTTCTCCATGAATCCTCCAAAACCAAACAATTTCCAAGCTAAACCTCAGCCATCCAAGCCTTGTTATACCATTTGTGAGCTATATGTTCGATGAAGGCCATACCATCAAGAGTGTTCAGATTATCGGATACTAATGCAGAGGCATGTAGTATCAACTCTTTAGGAAGAAATAAACGATTCAATCAGGGACGGAATTATTGGAAGCCACAAAATACAAATCGAGGAATTTTCCTCCGTGATTTCAGAATCATCCAAATCGGCCCGAATAACCAAGATCGGGTTCCAAAACCGCCAAAGAACCATACGTAAATCAACGGTCATACCGTAACCAAAGAATCTGGCCAACACAAATAGAGAGTTAGTACGTGATCTTATGAGTGGATATATTGGCCCTCTACGCCTCGGTCGAAAGCAAAGAAGTTATCCCACATCTCGAAGAAGCTATCACCACCATTGTCAATGAACTGAAACAGACAAATCAAAGAACCCAGAAGTTGGAGAATAACTTTAGTGTCATTCAAGGCCAGATAGGGCAAATCGCTGCCGCTTTGACAGAGAGATCAAAAAAGGAACATTACCAAGCCGGCCGAGCCAAACCGAAAGGAAGAGGTGTCCTGCAAGTAGATAACCTGGAGATTACTCATGAACAAGTTAATGCTGTCACCACTCTGAGGTCAGGCAAGAAAGTTGATAACAAGATTGTCTATGAACCAGGAAAAGATTTTGTGGAGCCTAAGGTAACTTATATCCCCACCATCCCACCCAGTTCTAACATTCTAGATATATCTAGTGTTGTTCCACCCACTGAAGTAACTGTTGAGAGAGAAGTTGAAGGAACTACTGTGAAAGTAAGTAAGAAGAAGCCATCACGAGTGACTCCACCTGTCACTCCACTATTTGTCACCAAGCCAACCGAAGCCGAAAGAAGAGAACCAATATTGAAGAATCCGCCAGCACTGTTTCCTTCGAAACTAGTGAATACCAGAAAAGATGACCAGTACAAGGAGATTTGCGATGTATTTCAGAATTTACAGATTAATATCCCATTTCTGACTGCCATCAAGCAAGTTCCCTCATATGCCAAGTTCCTGAAAGATCTAGTAAAGAAGAAGACCAACATTCCGAAAAGAAGCTTTTATCGCCAAAGATGTTTCATCGCACTACGAATCTATCGGTTGTGAAACCGAAAGATCCCGGAAGTCCAACTGCTACATGCAGAATGGAGATTCTTTGGAGGAACAACCTTTATTAGATTTGGATGCCAGTGTGAATCTTCTACCATATTTCGTCTACGAGAAGTTGGGCTTGAAGGATCTAAAACCGACTGATGTTACTTTACAGTTGGCAGATAGATCAGTGAAGATACCTAGAGGAATCATTGAAGATGTCATAGTCAAGATCGAAGATTTCTATTATCCGGTTGATTTCATAGTACTTTCGATTAACGTAACCTACATCTGGTAGGCAAATACCAATCATTCTAGGCAGACCATTCTTGGCTACTGCAAATGCACTCATCAACTGTCGAAACGGTAATATAACATTATCCTTTGGTAATATGAAAGTCAAGACCAATGTTTTCCATATGTTACAAAGAACCACGGGAGGTGTGTAATCGCGGAACCAGGTATGCATGATTGAAGCGTTAGCATAGGATTATCTGACTCATTCATATCCTGCTGATGAGTTATTGAAAGCTCTGACAGAGTCAGATTGTGAGGAACTTAGTGTTGAGTCAATCAATGCAATTTTGGATTCATCACCTGTCATGGATGACATCAAGTTCAAAGAAAAGCTAGAATCGCCTATGCTTGATGGACCACCTAAAGAGCTTAAGAAGGAGCCACCTAAGTTAGAATTGAAGCCTTTACCGTCTACACTCAAGTATGTTTTCTTGGGAGATTTGGGAACCTACCCAGTAGTCATTGCATCAGATTTGACTGCGGAGCAAGAATCCAGGTTAGTAGCACTTTTAAAGGAACACAAGTCAGCTATAGGTTGGACAATTGATGATATCAAGGGGATCAGCCCTATGATAGTTCAACATAGGATTCATCTGGAAGAGGATTCCAAGACTTCTAAGCAACCACAGAGGAGGCTTAATCTGAAAATGAAGGAAGTAGTTAGAGAAGAGGTCGTCAAACTCCTTGACGCCGGCATTATCTACCCTATTTCTGATAGTCAATGGGTTAGTCCAGTTCAAGTTATGCCAAAGAAGTCCGGAACCACAGTGATCGAGAACGAGAACAATGAGTTGATTCCAACCAGGATTCAGACTAGATGGAGAGTTTGCATCGATTACAGGAAGCTGAATAGCGCATCAAGGAAAGACCATTTTCCATTGCCATTCATCGATCAGATGTTAGAAAGATTAGCTGGACAAGCTTACTACTACTTTCTTGATGGTTACTCAGGATATTTTCAAATCCATATTCACCCTGAGGACCAAGAGAAGACCACATTCACATGTCCGTTCGGAACATTCGCGGTCACCGTCAGATGCCTTTTGGTCTATGCAATGCACCGCCACTTTTCAGCGATGCATGATGAGTATTTTTGACGACATGGTGGAGAAATACATGGAAGTTTTTATGGACGATTTTTCAGTGTTTGGATCATCTTTTGAGGATTGCCTACACCATCTCTCCTTAGTCCTTAAACGTTGTTGCGATACCAACTTAGTTCTGAACTGGGAAAAGTGTCACTTTATGGTAAAGGAAGGGATAGTGCTAGGTCACCAAGTTTCAAAGGAAGGAATTCTAGTAGATCGAGCGAAGATTGATATTATAAAGGATCTACCCAAACCGAGAACTGTCAAAGATATTCGTGCCTTCCTAGGTCACGCGGGATTCTACCGTCGATTTATCAAGGATTTCAGCAGAATTGCAAGACCGCTGTCACATCTGTTAGGGAAAGATATTGTCTTTGATTTTGATACATCATGTGTTGAAGCTTTTATGAAGTTAAAGGAAGCACTCACTTCAGCACCAATCATTCGTGCGCCCGATTGGAGCCAGCCATTTGAGATCATGTGTGATGCATCTGATTATGCTATAGGAGCCGTTCTAGGACAAAGAGACAAGAAAGTGTCGTACGCAATCTATTATGCTAGCAAGACTCTAAATGGAGCACAGATTAATTATTCTACCACTGAGAAGGAACTCTTAGCCGTCGTCTATTCTCTTGACAAATTTCGACAATATTTAATAGGTTCAAAGGTGATTGTCTATACTGACCATGCTGCTTTGCGTCATTTACTCGCTAAGCAGGATGCCAAGCCAAGATTGATCCGATGGATACTACTTTTACAAGAATTTGATTTGGAGATACGTGATAAGAAAGGAACAGAGAATGTCGTTGCTGATCACCTTTCTAGATTGCTAGTGGAGAATACGGAAGACAATTTACAAATCTGTGAGACTTTTCCTGATGAACAGTTGTTCAGTATATCAGAAGTGCCATGGTACAGCCACATTGCAAATTATCTTGTGACCGACAAGGTACCATCACATTGGAGCAAGCAAGAAAAAGATTTATTCTACTCAAAGGCCAGATATTATTTTTGGGATGATCCATACTTATTCAAGAAGTGTTCGGATCAAATTATTCGAAGATGCATCCCAGAATTGGAACATGAATCCATTCTATCATTCTGTCATGATCAGCCTTGCGGAGGACATTTTGGCCCGCATCGTACTGCATACAAGGTATTACAAGCTGGATTCTATTGGCCTACTCTTTTTTAAAGATGCAAATATTTATTGCAAAGCATGTCCAAGATGCCATTTTTTGGGTAAGACCTCGAAAAGGTTCGAGTGGCCTCAACAACCGATCCTTATATCTCGAAATCTTTGATGTATGGGGTATAGATTTCATGGGACCATTTCCTCCTTCTTTTGGTTACACCTACATTCTACTTGCTGTGGACTATGTTTCAAAATGGATTGAAGCAGTTCCTACGAAGACCGCCCGATCATAAAGTAAAATTGCGTGGACTTTTCAAGAAAAACATTCTACCAAGATTTGGAACACCGAGAGCCATCATCGGTGATAACGGTTCTCACTTCTGTAACCGTGTATTTGGGAATCTTATGGCAAAGTATGGAGTAATTCACAAGCTAGCTTTACCATATCATCCTCAGACTAATGGTCAAGCAAAAGTTTCGAATAGGGAAATCAAGAGTATTCTGGAGAAGACAGTAAATCCATCTAGGAAAGACTGGTCTCTTAGACTCCAAGATACACTATAGGCATACAGAACAGCATTCAAAACACCCATAGGGATGTCGCCCTATCGCTTGGTATATGGAAAAGTGTGTCATCTACCTGTCGAGTTAGAACATAAATCCTATTGGGCAGTGAAAGAGATGAATTTCAACCTAGATCAAGCAGGAGAAAGGAGGAAGCTTCGGATCAGTGAATTAGAGGAATTGAGAAGTGATGCTTATGATAAGTCAAGGATTTACAAGGATAAGACTAAAGCATTACATGACAGAAGAATTCTGAAGAGAGAATTTAAACCCGATGAAGGGTTACGGTCTACAACTCGCCTAGAAATTTTCCCCGAAAATTGAGATCTAGATGGACGGACCCGTTTATAGTAAGACATGTCACACCTTTTGGAGCTATTGAAGTAGAAGACATCAAGAGAAGGACTCGTTTCAAAGTCAATGCTCATCGACTAAAGCCTTTTCTGGAGTTACCTACTGGAGACGTGGAGGCCATTTTTCTCAAGGATCCGGTTTATCAGACCACTGTTGAAGCGGAAAATTAGGGTAAGTTACCTACACACCTTAAAGATTACATTTTATGTCTTGCTGAACCTGTTACTCTGTCTAGTTTAAGTTTTTTGCATGAAGAAGCCAAGCGTCGTAAGCTTGACTCCTTAGGATCTCATTAGTATAAGTGCCACTGATAGCCGGGCCCTCAGATTTTCATAACTTTTTATCCTTTACTGAGAGGAGTTGCAAGCGCCGGAGTCAAAGTCTCATAACTCTAGTAGACCGAGTATAAAATGTCTATGGGAAGTAAGCATGTTGTTGAGATATCAGTTTTGGAGTAGGAATTCTAGTCTTGAGGATCTGACTTTAAAAGACTCACATTACGTCTTAGGGATCTGACGTAAAAAGACCTACTTCCTGATCATTCTTTTGAAAAACTTTCGTTTTAATCACTTCATTTCGTACACTAAATTTTGATTAGGAACCCATGCTTTAAGGTCCGGTAGTTTTCAAACTAATGTTAAGATTTCCTTTTCCGTTATATGTTATTTTTAGTCTATCTAAAAAAAAAAAAAAAAAAAAAAAAAAATTATATGGGTTTGGGCCAAATCAGTTCACATTTCGGCCCAACAACTCATTCTCTTCCCCACACCACCTCAAAACCCTAACCTAGATTCGCCACCTCCACCACCACCAACCATTGCCGAAAATCAGTTGAGGAATCATCCTCCAAGAATTCCAAACCCAACCACTCAAATAATAAATGCCCGGGACATATCAATTTTGTTTTACCCCTTGCGTCGTGACCGAACCAAACCAAATTTTTAATTTTTGCATTTTTACACCACCACTTCATCCCATTTTTATATATATCATTCACAACACAACATAAGCTACCCACTATTGCCATTTTCGAAAGATAACATCAAATTTCACACCCCGCCAAAATCAAAATTTTGAACTTGACTGTCGTCTGGGATAGGATTATTGATGAAATTTCGCCAGACAGCATCGATTTCGACCGGTGAACAGTAATTACAGTTTTTCCTTTTTGGTTGTCGTTGTTCGTTTTCCTTTGTTTGATTATTATGGAAGTCTTAAAAGAGATACATCTAGAGTTGAAGTTTGGGAATTTGTTTGAGAAAGAGGGTCTCTCGACACACTTTGGAAATACTATCTCGACGTTGAGTTGGGATGTGTTTTTGTATGACGAGAGTGACTCGTATGATGAGGGTCTAGTTAGACAGTTTTTCGGTGCTATAGACCATTTCATCCCAGAGACGAGTGAGCTTGTGTTGAAATTTGAGACAGACGAGTTTAAGTTGACGAGGGAGATGCTCCAGGAGTTCACCCAAATTCCGATGTATGAGGGGGATGAGACACTTGTACTGGGAGGATTGAAGGATTACCATGGACGTCTTGGCCCACATGCAGAGGTTAATCAAGCAGGCCAAACGAAGACCAAGTCTCTGCAGAAGAACCAGCAGCTAGCATACAGATGGCTTTGTCACAACGTAGTAGGCACGGTGAGTGAGAACACTTTATACCAGCCCGGTCTACACTTGCTTTGGATGTTGATGACTAGGGACGTTAGAATCTGTATGTGTAGATTTATTCTTAGAAGGCTGGGGAATATGAAGACAAAGAAGGTGGAGCATTCTAAGATAGCGCTCCCGGTCATAGCCACAAAGATCATGGAAGGCTTAGGATTTAGATCAGCTGCTCGGATGAGACTCGAGAGCTATGATCCTAAGAGTATTTTGGCTACGAGGACCGCAGGAGAATGGAGCTCAGAGTACTTAGATGTGCAGGGACAGCCGACGTACCCTGTAGCTGCACCACACCCTACTGAGTATGATTTTGGAAACATAGCACCCTATCAAGCTATAGAGGATCAGAACATGAGGGCTGCTATGATACATATGCAGAGGGGAATGCAGGCGTTGTTTGAACATCAAAGGACTACCGAAGCAAAGACCACCCATACACTTTCGGGATTGACGAGGTCAGTAGATACCCTGGCTGGTAGTGTTGACGAGATTAAAGAGCGGGTAGGTAGGCTGGAGAGTCAACCGAGAGGCGGACGAGCAGATAGAGGACATCGTAACGTCAGAGGCCGCCACGAGTAGTTTTGAGCACTGTTTGCTCAGTAGGATTAGTTACTTTAATAATCCTGTATTTGTTTTGTTTCTTGAACTAATGATATTTGATTTTCTCTATTTTGTGAGCTTAACATTTATATGACAGAGAAAGATTAAATATTGATATTCGGCATCAATGGTAATATCCTACCTTTTTCTCATCCATTTCATTTACTTCTTTATACATTGAGGTCAATGCATGCATAAGTAGTGTACTTGAGAAATGAATTTAAAAAATTAGTTTTCAAAAACAAAAATATTTTTGTTTCTATATCAGTAGCATGAGAAAAATGAATTTTAATGATGAGTTTGGGATATAGATTCTATACTCCTTAGTGTTGAGTTTGATAGATAGTCGATATTATTGATTTCATTACCGCTTAGACTATTTATTATGCTCGGACATAGTTCTTATTGATAGAATTCTTTATCAAGGCACCACCATAGTACTTGGTCAGTTTTGTATACTTTTACTAGAAGAGAGATTTAAACCCCTAGTAAACTAGAAGTAGAATTTTTATACTTAGCCGTGAGACTTGAGCTTTATACCCATTCTTTGGAGAGTTCTTACGAAAAATCCGAGTCTTAGTGACTCAACATCTTTCAGTTATTTATGTCGTTGTAATATAGTGTCATTACTCATTAATTTGGTTAATCACGAAGTGACATCAACTGGGGAGATAGCCATTATGTCTTGTAGTCTATTCGAAACAGAGTATCATACTGATAAGTAAAGTAGTAAACCCATTCAGCCTTTATCCCACCTAGTAGGACCATCATGTTAAACCCTTTTGCGCCTTACAATAAGCCATTTTTTTTTCATAAAACCCCTACCCAACTCCCAACTCCTGACAAGGAGTATAGCCAAAATCTTTATCAGCCATACCCATATGTTTATGAGAATACGAGGGACACAAAGAGGAAGAAAGAGCACAAAAGGAAGATTACAAGGAAATACCAGAGAGATACAATAAAGACCATCATTCTGTTCTAAGTGAAAGAAGCTAGTGGAAAACAAGCATATCCAGTACTAATCAAGGATATACCACGAGTGAGTTAAAAAAAAAAAAAAAAAAAAAAAAAAAAAAAAAAAAAAAAAAAAAAAATTGAACAAAATGGATGGAAAAGCTAAGACAAAGGAAGAATTTTCTCTGCAATACAGAATTTAAAGAAATCTTCCAAAGAAAGAAGCAAAACCCTAAGTGTTTTTCAGAAACAACCTTAGAATCCTTTTTACCTTTTCTTCATAAACCAATACCCAAACCAAGTTACAACCCATGACTTATCACTACAGTATGGTACGAAGTCTAGAATAGGTGAGAGGATGCTAAAGTGAAGGACCCGACACTTCATATGTGATTGACATTCTTTCCATGAGACTACTTTTATTCAGAAGTCTATTTTTCAAGGAGGTATGTGGGATGTTCGTATGCATTATTCTTTTCCCTACATACATGAGGTAAAATAGTAGACCATCTTCTGAGAGATTCTTTTCTGAAAGTATGACTGGTGAGGATTGAAAATCGAGATTATCTACCTATGGTAAACTAGGGATTTCGTTTCTTGGATAGGAGAGTATAGAAAATTGACTAAGTACACACATAAGCCTTGATTGAGAATTTTTGTCAATTTTTACTATCTCTCATCATAATCTATGAGTCTTTGCAGCAATGTAGTTAGCAATGGAGATTGTCTATTGGAGTAAGCACTAAGTGGGTAAGGAATTTCTCTTTCTGAAAAATACTATCATTCTTGAACATGCTATTGATTGATTTTGTGGGTATATCACCTGAAAACCCTCACGAGACTATAACTCGTCCTTTTTGGGGAACTTAAAGGTTTAAAGCCTTGTTGCATATGGTAAATGCAATCGCGATACCTGCGAAAATGAGTTAGGATTTTATTTTTGTTATTAGGATGTGATTTTGATCACTTATCTATTTTTTATCTTATTTGCTAAGAGACTAGCAAAAGGCTAGTTGGGAGTTGTGATAAGTGCTCAAAAAGTGCTATTTAACCCTCGATTATGCCTCTTGTTTAGCCATCTTAGTGGACTAATAGTGTTTATAAGTTGTGTTTTAAGATTCTACAGGTGAAAAAGAGAGTTTTGTAGAATATTAGAGAAAATGGGGTAAAACGAAGCAATTCGGAGCATTAAGGATCACATGAGAGGCCCGTGGACAATAATGGAGAAGGCCAAGGAATTGGAGCTGTTAAAGATGCGACTTGGACCTATTTTAAAGTCTATTTGGAAGCCCAAGGCCAAAGGATTCGTTGTTTGGACCAAAGCCCGCAAACGAGGATAGAAGGATAGAGCAGAAGAGAGAAAATCGGTTTACGCTGCCCGGGGACGATGTATCAAGTGTCCGACATTGGCGGGTGCCGGGACACATAAATCGAGCGTCCAGACGCATTGATTAAGTCTAGGATGCATGAATAATGCGTCCAGACGCATTGATTAAGTCTAGGACGCATGAATAATGCGTCCAGACGCATGAATCGACATTGTAGCCAATTCCTTCTCAATTTTTAAGACGAAGTCGGACTCTGGAAGAAGTCTATTTGTATTAGGAAACAAATGACGGTTTGGAATGCTTCTAGAGCTCATTGTAACCCCTATAAATAGAGGACCTAAGTGCCTCATGTAATGGGCCAATTCACTTATATTCTTGTCTCCAGAACTTGAGGCAGAGAGAGATTAATAATAAAAGATCGGTTTTAACTAGCTAAGTCTTAATAAATTAGTCTTTCTAGTCTTATGTTCTTCAATTCTTCTTCTCGTTCTTCGTGTTCTTCCTTCTTTATGGAAGGCTAATCTTCTCCTTCAAGGGAGAAGATGAAGCCAGTGCTTAAGGTTTAATGATTCTTCTCATTCATGGTGTTCTTCGATCAGGTTAGTTCTTTATGTTTGTAGTTATTAGTTCCATTGCCCACACCAGGGGATGGAAGTATAGAATAGGGTTTATGTTTTGCAATATTAATATCATGCTAGTGTTATTTACTTTTCTTCTAGTAGTGTAATTCTTTAGAGTTAGGGAAGTATTCTTTGTGTTGCCTTAGAAGGGGTAGCTCCGGGAGTGATTGCCTAGGGGAAGTATTCTTTGTGTTTGCCTTAAGTGGTGATTCATTGAATGGCTGCCCTATTAGGAAGTACTCCTTGATGTTGCTTTTGGTAATACATTGAATGGCTGCCCAAGCTTACATAAAAGGAAAGAAGATATTAATAACATAAACATAGGAACAACCTTAAGTAGAGTTAATTGTTAACGATGTTTCGTCCAAGAGGGCATTGACACTCAGCTCGATTGCCTAATTGTAGTCTACTTGTAAGAACAACCATGAAGCAGAAGGTCATAGATTAAAAGTATTGGTGGATTCTAATCTCTTGAATTCCCTCTCTTATAAATTCTCAACAGTTTAGTTAGTTTAGCTTCGTTTAGCATTAGAATCTATAATCTCTACAATATTAGTTTTTAATCCCTCAAACCCCCTTTCCAGTCTTGTCCTTCATATAAACATACACTTAAAAGTGGAACGATACCCTTCTCATCCTTTACTTATTGAGGGATAATTAGGTTTTGATACGCTTCTTTTTGTTCAACGACCATCATCTATCTACATCATCCATATACCACATCTCACACACAAAAAGAGGAAGTGTTACTAACCTAATTGAAGAAGACCATGAACCAGAAGAATCATTAAACCTTAAGCACTGGCTTCATCTTCTCCCTTGAAGGAGAAGATTAGCCTTCCATAAAGAAGGAAGAACACGAAGAACGAGAAGAAGAAGAGTCGAAGAATATAATACTAGAAAGACTAATTTATTAAGACTCAGCTAGTTAAAACAGATCTTTTATTATTAATCTCTCTCTGCCTCAAGTTCTGGAGACAAGAATACAAGTGAATTGGCAAATTACATGAGGCACTTAGGTCCTCTATTTATAGGGGTTACAATGAGTTCTAGAAGCATTCCAAACCGTCATTTGTTTCCTAATACAAATAAACTTCTTTCAGAGTCCAACTTTGTCTCCAAAACTGAGAAGGAATTGGCTACAGTGTCCTTTCATGCATCTGGACGCACGATCCATGCGTCTCAGACGCGATCAATGGGTCTGGACGCTCGATCCATGTGTCCCAGACGCGTGAGCCTATTTTGTCTCTTCTGTTCGATTCTTTTATCCTCTTTTGCGGGCTTTGGTCCAAGCAACGAATCCTTTGCCCTTGGGCTTCCAAATAGCCTTTAAAATAGGTCCAAGTTGCATCTTTAATAGCTTCAATTTCTTGGCCTTCTCCAAGATTGTCCACAGGCTTTCCATGTGATCTTTAATGCTCCGAATTGCTCCGTTTTACCCCTTTTTCTCTAATATTCCACAAAAACTCTCTCTTTCACCTGTAGAATCATAAAACATAACTTATAAACACTATTAGTCCACTAAGATGGCTAAACAAGAGGCATAATCGAGGGTTAAATTGCACTTTTTGAGCACTTATCACAACTCCCAACTAGCCTTTTGCTAGTCTCTTAGCAAATTAGATAAAAAATATATAAGTGATCAAAATCACGTCATAATAACAAAAATAAAATCCTAACTCACTTTCGCAGGTATTGCGATTGCATTTACCATATGCAACAAGGCTTTAAACCTTTAAGTTACCTAAAAAGGACGAGTTATAGTCTCGTGAGGGTTTTCAGGTGATATACCCACAAAATTAATCAATAGCATGTTCAAGAATGATAGTATTTTTCAGAGAGAGAAATTCCTTACCTACTCAATGCTTACTCCAACAGACGATCTCCATTGCTAACTACATTACTGCAAAGACTCATAGATTATGATGGAAGATAGTAAAAATTGACAAAATTCTCAATCAAGGCTTATGTGTGTACTTAGTCAATCTCCTACACTCTCCTATCCAAGAAACAGAATCCCTAGTTTACCATAGGTAGATAATCTCGACTTTCAATTCTCACCGGTCATACTCTCAGAAAAGAATCTCTCAGAAGATGGTCTACTATTTTTACCTCATGTATGTGGGGAAAAGAATAATGAATATGAACATCCCACATACTACCTTGAAAAACAAACTTCTAGATGACAGTAGTCTCATGCAAAAAATGTTAATCACATATGAAGTGTCGGGTCCTTCACTTTAGTATCCTCTCACATATTCTAGACTTCGTACCATACTGTAGTGATAAGTCATAAGTTGTAACTTGGCTTGGGTATTAGTTTATGAAGGAAAGGTAAAAAGGATTCTAAGGTTGTTTCTGAAAACACTAAGGGTTTTGCTTCATTCTTTGGAAGATTTCTTCTAATTCTGTATTGGAGAGAAAATTCTTCCTTTGTCTTAGCTTTTCCATCCATTCTGTTCAACTTTGTTTTTTTAAAGCTCAGTGGTATATCCTTGATTAGTACTGGATATGCTTGTTTTCCACTAGCTTCTTTCACTTTGAATAGAATGATGGTCTTCATTGTATCTCTCTGATATTTCCTTGTAATCTTCCTTTTGTGGTCTTTCTTCCTCCTTGTGCCCCTCGTATTCTCAGGAACATATGGGTATGCCTAATAAATATTTTGGCTATACTCCTTGTCTAGAGTTGGGTAAAGGGTAAAGGGTTTTATGAAAGAAAATGGCTTATTGTAAGGCTCAAAAGGGTTTAACATGATGGTCCTACTAGGTGGGATAAAGGCTGAATAGGTTCACTACTTATCAGTATGATACTCTGTTTTGAATAAACTACAAAACCTAATGGCTATCTCCCCAGTTGATGTCATTTCGTGATTAACCAAATCAACGAATATGAGACTATATTACAACGACATAAAGAACTGAAAGATGTTGAGTCACTAAGACTCGGATTTTTCATAAGACTCTCCAAAGAATGGGTATAAAGCTCAAGTCTCACGGGCTAAGTCTAAAAATTCTACTTCCAGTTTACTAGTGGTTTAAATCTCTCTTCTAGCAAAAGTACAAACCTGACCAAGTATTAAGGTGGTGCCTTGATAAAGAATTCTATTAACAACAGCTATGTCCGAGCATAATAAATAGTCTAAGCGGTAATGAAATCAATAATATCAACTATCTATCAAACTGAACACTAAGTAGTATAGAATATATATCCCAGACTCATCATTAAAATTCATTTTTCTTATGCTGCAAAAATATTTTAGTTTTTCAAAACTAATTTTTGAAATTCATTTCTCAAGTACACCCTCCCCCTACTTATGAATGCATTGACCTCTATGTATAAAGAAGTAACTGAAATGGATGAGAAAAAGGTAGGATATTACCATTGATGCCGAATATTAGAATTAGTTCAAGAAACAAATTTTGAGGTCTTTTTATGTCAGATCCCCAAGACATAATGTGAGTCTTTTAAAGTTAGATTCTCAAGACTTTTGAGTCCTTTATAGTCATATCCTCAAGACTTTTGATCCATGACCTTCTGTTTCATGGTAGTTCTTACAAGTAGATTACAATTAGGCAACCGAGCGAGTGCCGATGCCCTCTTAGGCGAAACATCGTTAACAATTAACTCTACTTAAGGTTGTTCCTATGTTTATGCTATTAATATCTTCTTTCCTTTTATGTAAGCTCGGGCAGCCATTCAATGTATTACCGAGAGCAACATCAAGGAGTACTTCCTAATAGGGCGTCCATTCAATAAATCACCACTTAAGGCAAACACAAAGAATACTTCCCCTAGGCAGCCACTCCCTGAGCTACCCCTTCTAAGGCAACACAAAGAATACTTCCCTAACTCTAAAGAACTATACTAATAGAAGAAAAGTAAAAAACACTAGCATGATATTAATATTGCAAAACATAAACCCTATTCTATACTTCCATCCCCTGGTGTGGGCAATGAAACTAATAACTAAAAATATAAAGAACTAACCTGATTGAAGAACACCATGAACCAGAAGAATCATTAAACCTTTAGCACTGGCTTCATCTCCTCCCTTGAAAGAGAAGATTAGCCTTCCATAAAGAAGGAAGAACACGAAGAACGAGAAGAAGAAGAGTCGAAGAACATAAGACTAGAAATACTAATTTATTAAGACTTAGCTAGTTAAAACCGATATTTTATTATTAATCTCTCTCTGCCTCAAGTTCTGGAGACAAGAATACAAGTGAATTGGCAAATTACATGAGGCACTTAGGTCCTCTATTTATAGGTGTTATAATGAGTTCTAGAAGCATTCCAAATCGTTATTTGTTTCCTAATACAAATAGACTTCTTTTAGAGTCCAACTTCATCTCCAAAACTGAGAAAGAATTGGCTACAGTGTCGTTTCATGTGTCTGGACGCACGATCCATGCGTCTCAGACGCGATCAATGCGTCTGGACACTCGATCCATGCATCCCAGATGCGTAAGCCTATTTTGTCTCTTCTTCTCCATCCTTTTATCCTCTTTTGCGGGCTTTGGCCCAAGCAACGAATCCTTTGGCCTTGGGCTTCCAAATAGGTTTTAAAATAGGTCCAAGTCGCATCTTTAATAGCTTCAATTTCTTGGCCTTCTCCATGATTGTTCACGGGCTTCCCATGTGATCCTTAATGCTCCGAATTGTTCCGTTTTACCACTTTTCTCTAATATTCTACAAAACTCTCTCTTTTACCTGTAGAATCATAAAACATTACTTACAAACACTATTAGTCTACTAAGATGGCTAAACAAGAGGCATACTCGAGGGTTAAATTGCACTTTTTGAGCACTTATCATATGGACTTAGAATCACTATCATCGTCGTTTGTAAGTCTAGATAAGTGGTCGGCAACTACATTTTCGACCCCTCTTTTGTCCTTTATTTCAAATGTGAACTCTTGCAGGAGAAGAATCCATCGGATTAATCTCTGCTTAGCATCCTTCTTTGCGTGAAGGTACCTAAGGGTTGCATGGTCCATGTAAACTAGAGTTTTAGAACCAACCAAATAAGGACGAAACTTATCTAAAGCATAAATGACAGCTAAAAATTCTTTTTCAGTAGTTGTATAATTCCTTTGAGTACCGTTTAGAGTTTTACTATCATAATAAATAACAGTAGATTTATTATCTAGTTTCTGTCCCAAGACAGCACCAACTGCATAATCACTAGCATCACACATGAGTTCGAAATGTTTAGGCCAATCGGGAAGGCTGTATAATGGGTGTAGAAGTTAAGGCGGCTTTTAAAGTTTCAAAAGCCTGTTTATAGTTAAAATTAAAATCAAAGATGGCATCCTTTAAAAGCATATTAGTTAAGGGTCTAGCTATTTTCGAAAAATCTTTGATAAAGCGCCTATAAAAACTTGCATGGCTTAGAAAGGCTCTAATATCACAGACAGTTCGTGGTATAGTTAGAGTTGCTATCTTATCTAGTTTGTCCTTATCTACTTCGATGTCATCACTAGATACTATGTGACCTAGTACTATGACTTTTTTCACCTTGGGATGACATTTTTCCCAATTTAAAACTAGACTCTTCTCTTCACACCGTGTCAAAACCTTAGACAGGTTAGACATGCAGTTAGTGAAAGAGTCTCCATAGATTGAAAAATCATCCATGAATACTTCCATGAAATGCTCTACCATGTCACTAAATATATGAAACATACACCGCTGGAATGTACAAGGAGCATTACAAAGGCCAAAAGGCATTCGTTTATAGGCGTATGTTCCAAAAGGACATGTGAAGGTAGTCTTTTCTTGGTCATCTATATCAATAATAATTTGGAAATAGCCAAAGTAGCCATCCAAAAAGCAAATAAAAGCATGACCAGCTAGACGTTCAAGCATCTGATCTATAAAGGATACAGGAAAATGATCCTTTCGTGTAATTGCATTTAAACGTCTGTAATCAATACAGATCCTCCATTTCATAGGACCATGCGTGGCAACATATTCACCCTTGGCATTACGTACCATGGTAATCCCTGATTTCTTTGGAACTACATGAATGGGACTTACCCATTCGCTATCAAAGATTGGGTATATGATACCCGCATCGAGTAACCGTAAGACCTCTTCCCTGACCACCTCTTTCATGGCAGGGTTCAAGCGACGCTGAGGTTCGCAAGAAGTCTTTGCGTTATCTTCCAAATGGATATGATGAGTGCATACATTAGGGTCAATTCCCTTAATGTCGGCTAGGGACCAACCAATTGCATAACGATGTTCCCTAATCACCCTGATCAACTGTGTGTCTTCCTCCTTAGATAACAGAGAAGATATAATTACCGGATGACTACCATCCGGATCAATTTGAATATACTTTAACTCAGGAAGAAGAGGTTTAAGCACCGGGGTGGAAGGAATATCGATAAATGCTTCTAGAGGGTCCTCATCTTGAGTAATGAATACTTGCTTAGGTAGCAGGTCTTTAAAATCTGTATATGGAGCAACCGAAGGGTCTACGATTTGTGTAGATTCGAAGATGGTGTTGACTTCCTTTATGTAGGAGTCATCGACAAAATATGAACTTCCAAAAGAAAGGAATTTATGCATATGGTTTTCTGGAAACGTGTTATTAAAGTAATCTTGAGCTAAGCTCTCGATCATGCTAACCTCTCCATCTATAGACGAATCTGGTAACTATTTTATTATTTTAAAAACATTTACCTCAATCGAAAGATGGCCAAAAGACAAGGACATCGAACCATCGCGGCAGTTTATAAGCACGTTGGCAGTTGCCAAGAAGGGACGCCCTAAGATGATCGGAACAGAGTCGTTAGCGACTTCTGTATCGAGGATAACGAAATCAGCTGGATAGTAGAAATCTTGGACCTCAATAAGCACGTTTTCAACCACACCCTTAGGTTACTTAATAGATCGATCCGCTAATTGCAATGTCATTTTAGCAGGTTGCATCTCTTGTAGACCTATTTGTTTGTATAGATAATACGGGAGTAAGTTAACACCCACCCCCAGGTCTAGTAAAGCGGTTGTCGTGTGGGAATCTCCTAAGGTGCATTGTACAGTGGGACGACCAGGGTCCTTGTAATAAACGATTCCATTGTGTTCCGTTAAAGTTGGAAACTGTTCAGTTAAAAAGGCGTCTTTAGGAATATTTGTCTTACGCCTTTTAGTGCACAACTCTTTGAGAAACATAGCATGGTGAGGTAATTTTTTAATTGCATCCAGAAAAGGTAAGTTTATCGTTAGATTTTTAAAAACTTCTCTAATCTCGTCAAAGTTTGTATCCCTTTTTAACATAGCTAATTTATGGAGAAATGGTGGTTTCTCTCTATATTTAGCGTATGGATCAACTGGATATCTAACCTTTGCTTTATGTTTCTTAGGTTGTGGTTTAACTGGTACCTTTATGGGGTAGGCTCTTCAGTTTCTATTACGGTATCTAGTTCAATCTCTGGTTTAGGGACAACTGATGGGGTAACTATAGGCATAGTTACTTTGTTATCAACTACTCTCCCAGAACGGAGAGTGGTGATGGCATTTAGCTCACCTACGTTTGTATTTTCTGTACTAGTATTACCATTCACCTCAAAGGCTGTGTTTGTTATTTTAGGATTAGCTATTGCTTGACCTGGAAACACACCTTTGGGTTGTACTTTCTCTTGAGCTAACTGCTGTAAGGAAAGTTGGATAGCTTGTAAAATCTGTCGTTGAGATTGCATAAAGGTATCAAAATGATCCGGTTGTGGAGTAGTATTTGCTACTGGTTGTGTGACAGGAACTATGTCACGTTGATTATTAATGGTTGGTTTAGTATTATAATTATTATTGTTATAATTATTATAATTACCCTGACCTTGTACTTGACCTTGTCATGGTTGCACTTGGTTATTATAATTATTATAATTACCTTGACCTTGTCCTTGTCGTGGTAGAGCTTGGTTATAATTGTTGGCTTGCCTAACATTTTGATTATTAAACCCTGGAGGTGTTACTTGTTGATTATTTCTCCAACTGAAGTTGGGGTGTTGTCTCCAAGGGGCATTAGGAATAGGATAACTATTAATTGAGCAAACGTTATCTTGTTGTAATGTTTGTTGTTCGTAAACGAGAGGACAATAGGAGTCGGGATGCTCTGGACTCAAACAGAAATTACATGGGTTGGAGTTAACATTCATGACGGGGATAGGCGTTTGTTGAGCAAAAATAGCCTCTACCTTTTTAGTTAGAGATTCAATTAAAATTTTAAGTTCCGGATCCAGTTTCATCTCAAACATACCGGCGGCTTTAACTGTTGTAGAAGAACTAGCAGAACGGGAGAAATTGTCACTACCCCACCAGTTATTATTACACTTAGTTTGATCTTCTAAAAATTTATAAGCCTCTGAGGCTCCCTTACTTAGGAAACTACCCCCATTCATTATGTCAAGGACTTCTTTATGGTGGTGTAGAAGTCCTTTGAAAAAGGCATGAACTAGCGTGTCTTTCACGAGGTTATGGTGTGGACACTCTATAAGAAGATCGGTGAAACGATTCCAAGCCTCTGAAAATGATTCATGAGGATTATGTCGAAAGAAATGAATCTTGGAAAGCATTTCATCGGTCTTCAGTGGTGGGTAAAAGTGTTCCATAAATAGTTGAACAAGTTTAGCCCACAGGTCCACAGAATTAGGCGCTTGGGCAGTTAACCAAGACGCCGCCTTATCGGCTAAAGTGAAAGGAAATACCCTTAGTTTAATTTGTTCAGCACCAACCGTAGGATGGTATAATGTAGTAAGGACTTGGTCAATCTTACACATGTGTTGATAAGGCTTTTCATGGTCTAACCCATGAAAAATGGCTAACAAATTAAATATATTTGGGGGGATTCGGAAATCCCCCACTGGGTCTTATAGAACGATGCAAGATTTAGGGCTTTCGTTCAAGGCTTTGTAAAAGTCAGAAACAGGAGACTCTCTTTCTTCAGCCATTACTTCAGGTGGTGTGTGTGGTATAATAGTTAGAGGTGTAGTGAGTGGTATACTAGAAAGGCGTGTTTGTTGACGTTGTCGGTTGATTACGTTAGGCGTTTTTCTTCGGCCTGACCTTAATCTCATGCAAGACTAAGCCAATCTTAATGAAACACAACAACACTCCAAACAATCCTGATATGCTAGTATGAACCTCTAACAGACAATGAGAGGTGTGGAAGAAAAGAGTACCTGAATGCCTCCTTGCTTCGCTTATGAATATTGTCTTGTTTACACGTGCTCAGTGTGTATAACAAGTCAGAACACTGAAAACCTTGAAAGAAATGGAAGTTTGAAACAAACCTGTGGAAATCGGGCAGTTTTAGCAGAGGGCACAGGTCGCGCTCAGAATAGGCCTAGGTAAGGCGCAGGTGGCGCTCAGGTCAAGCTGGAGTTCCAGGCGTTTGGGCACGGGTCGCGCTCGTAGTTAGCCTTAGTAGGGTGCGGGTCGCGCTCAGGGAAAAACTCAAGGTCCGGGACGCCCCGGGCTTTCGTGTTTTGCCTTGGCAAGGCGCGGGTTGCGCTCAACTAAAAAGTGGAGTTCCAGGCGTTTGGGTGCGGGTGGCACTCCAATTTATCTTGCCCAGGGCGCGGATCGCGCTCCGTGTAATTCTGTGAGGAAAAATTTTCAGTGCTGAAATGGACAACCATAGTGAGAATCAAACAAGGGTGGGTGGGTTCTGGGACTTTGGAAAACTAACAATTCTAAAGAAAACAATACTAAAGGGAACTAAGATGGGAGCGGTGCCATTTGATAATATGATAAAATTGAATAATTCTACTCACAAATAAAGGATGAAGTCTAAATGCAAGTAAAACTAAAACTTATTTCAAATACAGTTCTTATCAAAGATTTCTACTCTCGATACTATTGAAATAGAGTTGGAATAGAAGATTCGTTCCACTCCTAGTTCTTTAGCATTCAAAGTTTTCTATAATTATCAGTTTATCCAAAGTCTAATGAGAGTAATGGTGGGATTCTACTACGATGTAAATTCTAAGAACAAGATACGCTAACTCAAACTACGAAATGCTACGGAATACTAAGGTTTGAATCTAGATAAAGAATTAGGGGGGATTGAATCCACCTTGAATCCAACTTAATAAACTAGCATAGATTGTTGTAATCCAATTCTTACCACTACTAAAAAAAAGGGTTTTTATCTCGGTTCTAAAATTAGCTTTATCTCGGTTCTGCTGATAAGAGAGATAATATGTTCTGTAAATGAGATAATATGCCCTGTAATTTAGGTACTAACTCTGAGTATAAATCTGTTATCTCGCCTCTTACTTAACCGAGATAAAATATATAGATTTTACCACTGGTGGATAGGAACTGATATAATAGGAAATTTCATTTATCTCACCATTGTGGAACGGATATAATAGGAAATTTCATTTATCTCACCATTCTAAAACTGATATAATAGGAAATTTAATTTATCTCACATTGAACTGATATAATAGCTATTATACCAAATATCTCGGCACTAAAATGATATAATAGCTATTATACCAAATATCTCGGAATAAATTAAAGAAAACAGAAATCCCAAAAAAAAATAGAAGTCCAAAAAAAATTGAACTCCCGCTCTACAGTACTCTCTATCTCGATCAGGAATATCATTCACAAACTCACAATAATGGCAACTGCCATTCTAATCCCAAGTATCTCGCTCTCTGCTATCTCTTCGTTTATTTTTAATCCCAACTATCTCGCTAAAGATCTCGCTCGATCTCCACTATATATCTCTTCGTGTATTTTTAATCCAGCTATCTCGCTCTCCACTATCCGTGTATTTTGCCCTCTTCACCTCGCACCAACGACTTCAAAACAATTCAAGTTCCACTACCCATTTCAACTCCACGCCAGTTTAACAACTCTTCCGGTTTTCGTGTACTAAAATTATCTTAGATTAAGCTAGGAGATTATATAGTGTTCAAAACTAGTCAAATTTTTGAAAATTCATGTATAATTAAGTTAGTGCCTAACCTTTATAAACTGATTTGCAGTTTTTCCATCAGCTATTCATTCCTTGTTAAAACAAATTGGATCTGAGGAGGTTCTGGTCGTCCTGCCTCAACTTGATTTGCTTTTGAGCAGGTATTACTCTTATCTTTTTTTCAGATAAGGCCTTCTTGTACATAGTGAGCTTTTTTCTTGTATCTATGACTATATCAAGCTAGTGATATTATTTAAGGTAACGTGATTGCACACAAATAGCTTATGAGAGTATGAGACCAAACAGATTCTTCCGATTAACCAGAATTGAACTTATTCCACCGGCTGTATTGTCTTCATTATTTCAAATAAGAATCATTCATTCTATTTCCAGTTCGTCTGTGCCTTTTCCTTGGTATTTGAACTCGCAGGTTTAGAAACACCCAATCGGAGTTAAGAATAGATCCAGGCCTGTAGTATTAGAACAAATAGCGCTATCGATAAGCTTGTTAACGAGTTGCCCTCCATAAGACGAAACAAACTTTGTGTCTAATAACATGATTAATAGAAACATTGGCTGCTAGTGGAAGCAATGAGGCATTGATGTACAAATGGTCGGTCACCTGATAATTTAGAGTTCTGGCCACCCAAAGTCAAATACTACTTTTAAATGTCGAAAGCTACCTTTTGCACAATCCCTTAGTCTTCTTATGTGGTCTTGGTAAACTGCATTTTGCTTGGTAATTCATAGCTTTGCAATCTATGTTACTTTATTGCAATCTGTTAAAATTGCAACCCTCATAAGTTTAGCTTTCAGGGTAGACTTCTGCCCTTGCAACTTGGTTTTACGTAAGTTGAGAATGCAAGGTTTTCGTCATGAAATTTTGTATTTGGGTAGTAGAACCATTTGATATGCTTTTTCAATTGTAAATAGGTTCACTCCTGTTTTTTCAGCTTGTTTATTGGCATTGTTATATCATGAGTAGTGAATTAGCGGCTAAACATTTTATTTATTTATTTGCAGATCTTTTATCACTTCCCAGTCCTTGTTAGAATTGAATTGGACAAGAGAAGGTCCTGATTGCTTTGCTCCAACTTGGGTTTCTTTTAGAGTTGGTACACTTCTATCTTCTTTATCTGATTAAGTTTAATCTTTTTGGGTTAACCTTTGTTCATGTGTATATGACTTTATCAATTTTGTTTTGTGTACATGAGTGTGAGGAAACATGTTTTCTGTTATGCACCTTTGTTTTTGGATAGTACAACCATTTTTTTATTGGTCAATAGTCCATACATTTATAGTTTTAGTTGTTACTCGCTTAAAATGTTGGACTATTGAATTTAAGTATTGTTACTTTACTGTGTATATGCATGAATATTTATTAATTCAGTAAGTTAACTTTGATTCTCATAGCATAGGTTTTACTTTCAATGATGTTGATATATAGTTTTACCTAAAAAAGAGGAAAACCTGTTTTTTGTACGTCTAGTTAAGCTATAAAATGAAGAAGTAACATGGTTACGCATGAATTCTAGTTTGTTCACCTCGTTATTTGTCTGTATGTATTAAATAGCTAGTACCGAGCAACCCCTGGCCATATAATACGTAACATTATTAATGTTTTATTAGAAATAAAGACTGGTCATATAGTGTTCTTGTTAGATTTCATATCTGGCATATTCGTGGGGGATTAAAAAATGCCTTTTGATTACTTTGTTAACTGAACAATACTATTTACATTCAGATTACTCTGACACATTCAAAATGGATAAGGGTTGGATGTCCAAGGATAAGTTATCTATTGAATTCCAAGTAGGGGTTCAGAATTTTCTACAGTTTGCACGGGGCCATGCTGGTGAGGGAAATCCTATACGATGTCCATGCAAACTATGCGGGAATGTCAAGAAATTGATGGAACTCGACGTTAAAAATCATTTATATTTCAATGGCATGTGCCAAAGTTATACTACATGGACATGGCATGGGGAAAGAACAACAAGTGCAGCTCCCTTGTATATGGATACAGATGAGCCTTCCCATCATCATTTTGAGTGGGAGCCTGTAGAGGATGGTGAAACAAACAAAATTGGTTCAGGGCCGCTACGAGATCGATATCGCGGGTAACCCCGAAATGATTAAGAAGTTGCTTGAAGATGCTTTGAGGAACCTTTGTATAGAGGATGTTCAAAGTATCGGGTTATCCGCCAATCGTTAACTTGTTCAATCTGAAAGCGAAGAGTGGGTGGTTCGACAAAAGCTTCACAAAGATGTTACAAATGATGAGAGACATGCAACCAAGTGAAGAGAATATACTGCCCAAAAATATGCGTGAGGTTAAAAAGACATTGGCAGTGTATGGAATGAAATATGAGAAGATAGATGCGTGTCCCAATGATTGCATACTATATCGGAAGGGGTTTAGTGGCAGAAAGACATGCCCTACATGTGGACTTTCAAGATATAAGTTGAAGGATAATATGATTGAGCAAAGTAATGGTTCGCCTGCAAAAGTTTTGTGGTATTTTCCACCGATCCCTAGATTCGAAAAGATGTTCCAATCAGCAGAGACAGCGAAAAATTTAACATGGCATGCCAATGAGAGAGAAGTTGATGGGCAACTACGTCACCCAGCAGACTCACCCGCATGGAAGCTAGTGGATGATAAGTGGCCAGAGTTTGGAGCAGAACCAAGAAACCTTCGCTTAGCACTTTCGGCAGATGGAATCAACCCACATAGCTCTCTTAGTAGTAAATATAGTTGTTGGCCTGTTGTGTTGGTCACTTATAATCTTCCTCCGTGGTTGTGCATGAAAAGGAAGTTTATGATGTTGACAATGTTGATTTCGGGTCCACATCAACCTGGAAATGACATTGACATATACTTAGCACCTTTGATCGAGGACTTGAAAAAATTGTGGAAGAAAGGGGTTAAGATTTATGATGCTTTCCAACGACAAAAATTTACACTAAAGGCTATTCTCTTATGGACAATTAACGATTTTCCTGCATTTAGTAATTTGTCCGGTGCTTGTGTTAAAGGCTATTACGCTTGTCCGATATGTGGTGAACACACAGATTCTTGCAGATTGAAGCATTGCATGAAGAATGTGTACATGGCTCACAGAAGATATCTTCCGGAAGAGCATCCGTATCAAAAGCAAAAAAAGGCGTTTAATGGTAAATGTGAGTTTCGATCTGCACCAACACCACTCACCGGTGTGCATATACGAAAGAAGGTTAAAACACTTGTAACTTTTTTGGGCAAAAGTGACGAGTCAAAAAGGTTAAGAGCAAATATTGTTCATGATGATGTTACACGTTGTTGGAGGAAGAGGTCGATTTTTTTCAGGCTTGTGTATTGGAGACATTTACTTCTCCGACACAACTTGGATGTCATGCATATTGAGAAAAATGTTTGTGATAGCATTATTGGGACCTTGCTTAACATTAAGGGGAAAACGAAGGATGGGGTTGCTTCTCGTCGTGATCTTAAGGAGATGGGTTTGAGAAAGGAATTGGCACCGTGAAAAGAAAAGGATTGAGAACATACCGCCACCCGACTTGTTACACATTATCCAAAGTGGAGAAATTACGAGTTTGCAAAACCTTGCATGAGCTAAAAGTTCCTGAAGGTTACTCATCTAATTTCATGCCACTTGTTTCGATGGAAGATTTAAAATTAGGTGGTCTGAAATCCCACGATTGTCATGTGCTGATGCAATAATTGCTTCCGGTGGCAATAAGATCTGTGTTGCCAAAACATGTGAGATATGTAATTATTAGATTCTACTTCTTCTTCAATGCCATTTGTGCGAAAGTAGTCGATTTGCAGAAATTACGTGAAACTCAGAAAGAATTGGTAATCACATTATGTCTTCTGGAGAAATACTTTCCACCATCTGCATCTTTCTTTGACATTATGGTTCATTTAACCGTACATCTTGTGAGAGAAGTCCAACTTTGTGGTCCAGTTTTCTTTCGATAGATGTACCCATTTGAGAGGTAAGTTTGCCGAATATCATTTATAGTTCAAATTATACCAAGTTAAATATAGGAAATTCCATCAATATTCCTTTTCTTTTTGTGAAGGTACATGCATGAAGGTTTTAAAAGCTATGTAAGAAATCGTAATCGTCCAGAAGGTTGCATTGCTGAATGTTATATTGCAGAAGAAGCAGTTGAGTTTTGTAGTGAGTTTTTATCTGATTTGGGTGTTGTTGGTACTCCACATGTTGAAAGCAACACAGCCAAGGAGATTGTTTCTGGAAAGCCTCCATCAGGTGGTGATTTGGTAGTTGTTGACCGGAAGTCCTTAGAGGAAGCACATGGTTATGTGTTGCACAATACAAATGTTGTTGAACCTTATATCGAGTAATGACATTTCAAATACATTTGAGGAGTTCAATTTTCTTTCTAATTTTTCTGTCATATCTAACCAGAGTTGGTGTTCATAATTTGTAGGGAGCATATGAACTACTTAAGGCAAAACCATCTCCGCCAATCAAAAAGCCAAAAGTGGTTACATGATGCACATATTAGCACTTTTAGTGATTGGTTAAGAAAAAGGGTGAGTTACTAAACAACTTGAATTTTTTATTTACTACTCTAATAAGCGTAACTAATTTTATAAAGAACACAGGTTTCAGATGAAAGGAGCATCCCTGGTAACAATGTCTCGAAAACCTTACGTTGGATAGCTCAAGGTCCTCATATACATGTATTGAAATATCACAATTATGTGATTAATGGTTGCCGTTTCTCCACAAAGGATCGGGATGCGTCACGAGTCAATCAGAATAGTGGAGTGAGTTTAGATGCCAGTGGAATGCAGATAACAAGTGCAAGAGATAAAAATCCACTCTTTTTTAGAAAGTTGCTACTATGGTGTTATTACCGAAATATGGTTGCTTGATTACACTAAGTTCAAACTCCCAGTATTCAAGTGTGATTGGGTTGAGAATCGGAATGGCATCAAGGTAGATGACTTGGGTTTTATACTGGTTGATCTTGGTAGAATTGGGTACATATCTGATTCTTTCGTCTTTGCCTCTCAAGTGAAGCAAGTTTTCTATGTACCGGATCCGATCGATCCTAAATGGTCAGTTGCCCTAGCAACTCCTCAGAGATATTATGATCATGATAATGAGAATGAAGATGATGACTTCATTGATGATGGTATTGGAGACAACATTCGCAATGAAGTATTTCCAGATATGGAATCTCTGGATGTGAATGACGATGAACAATCAATGTATGGACGTGAAGATTGTGAGGGGATCTAGATTGCTCACAAGCCTTCAAAGAAAAGAAAAGCCCATAAATGAAACATTTCAGCTCTATTTATTTGATTATTGTATCTTTTATTTTCTTTTTCTTTTCTGTTAGTTCTAATAGTGTAGCTTGAATTTTCGTATTTAGGATAATCTTGAGATGATCCGAATAAAACTAATAAAGCTTTCAGGCCTTTGTTTATATTCAATTGTCTTGTTTATCTTGTTATTTTCATGTCATTGCTTGGTCATAATTCTGAAGTAGGTTTTTTATTTTTAATTTTGCACTTATCTGCCTTTGCTGTTTTTTTTTTGGTAAAGATAGTCTCTGCCTTTGCTGTTGGAAATGCTTATGGGATGCATTAGTTTCCTATATTTTTGTTTAGATTGTTGATTCACTGTCCATTATCTTCCGAAATTAGAAAATTGACCGTTAATCTGTCATACCCTAAAATTTCTACATAGATTTAACATGTGTTGTGCATTTTTATTTTTGCCATGTAGGTTATCATGGGTACAAAAGAAGATGGCCAATCAAATGACAACCGAAAAAGGAACGATGCAACCGAAAAATCGAAAAAGGGAAACACAAAAAGAGGAACAACAATAATGATTGAGCTTAACAAGAAATGGGATGGAAACAAAATTAGAGTTGTCTATGATGAAAAAGGAAGGCCAAATAATCGGGTAGTACGGAGAAAACTTGCTGGTATGGAAGGTCCATTGGCAAGGTCCAAGGTACCATTGAGTGAATTTGAAACTTGGCATGATTTACCAGAACCTTTGAGAGATGATTTATGGGAAGCAATGCAGTGCGTGTCATTATAATTCTATGTACTTTATATTATGAACAATTTGTTTTTGCTCTTCTTCCTAAAGCTGATGTCTTACATGCTTTTTATGTCTAGCAAATATTTGATATTGATCCAAATTGTATGGATAAAGTCATATCATCCATTGGGGAAAGATGGAGAACTTTCAAGACCAATTTGACTAGGAAATATATTACTCCTTACATAAATGACCACAGCCTACTAGAGAAACCACCAAAAATTTATGATTTTATTAGGTCAAAATGGTAGGAAGCGAGTTTGTGAAGTCAAGATTGACGGATGAGTTTTTCGTGTATGTATAGTAATTGTTTAAACTTGGGATGAATGAAATTCAAATTGCATAGTGATAGCTAGTTATGTATGTTCATCCCCTACTATACTTAGTTATTGTTGTCTTTTTTAATTCAAAGGAGTATAGCAAGCTGCAATCTGAGAGGAGAAAGAAGAATGTGTATAACCACCGACTCAGTAGAGCAGGCTATGTTGGTCTCGAAGAAGAGATGGTAATCATTTAGTTTTCTAAATTTTCTGTTATTAATTTGGTTTTTTTTTTTGTCGGTAAGCGAGGTTTTTACTTTCTCTATATACATGGTTGATGCTGAATTGCTCCATCTCTTCTTTCATATTTTGAATTTTTCGGATCATCTTCTCTGCTGCCCATGGGTACTTGGTTTTCTTTTTCAGCCACGCTATAACATTTGTTGAGTCTGTTTGTACCGCTCTCTTACTTACTCCTTGTGTTAATGCCATCCTCATTCCTTACTCTACGACCTGTAGCTCTATCAAAGCAATATTCTGCATGTTTGACTTGCCTTGGCTTGCTGCAAGTACTTCTCCTCTATCATTACGTAGTACTGCTGCCCATTCTCCCTCTGTTCCTTGTAGAGTCCCGTCAGTATTCAGATTGTGTATCTCCTTCTCTGCTCTCATCCACTTACAGTACTCATACTTTTTCTGTTTTACTCTAACCTCTATCTCCCACATTTCCATGAAGTTCTGTGCTTCCAGTCCTTGCTCCATTCTTATGTTAAGAGTCAGTAGTCGTCTTCTTACATCTCCGATCACTGAGTTTACTAACTGGTCTGCATCAACTTGCTTATTCTGAAAAATCTTGTCATTTCGCGTTTTCCATATCCCGTATACAAAAGCATTCCATGTAAACCTGTGACTATCTTGTATGCAGCCTTTACCTCGTGTAATTTTTTCAGCCCCATTGTACCTCTTCTTGCCACATATGGGCCATGGGCCTGCTGAATCCTATCTTCTGAAGCAGTATATTACATAATGTTTGCGCAACTGTACATGTATGAAAGAGATGATCTATAGTTTCAGTTTCCCGCCAACACAGCACACAAACATCAGTTGCTACTTTCTTCCACTCTTTTAGTTTTTGCAACGTCTTGAGCCCTCCTTTCAATGCCATCCAGCTGATGAAGGAATTTTCTGTTATTAATTGACTTCACGAGTTTAGGTGGCTGTCTGGTTTAGGTGTCTGGTTCATGTAGGATCAGGCTATTAATTGATTTACTATCTGGTTATCAAATCAATTTTGTATGTCCGATTAGGTGGCTATAGGTCCAAGGTTTATCACCTCACCTCTTGTCCAATACTCTAGGTCCTATTATATGTTACTGTTTGTAGCAATGAATATAATCTAGTCTAATACAATTTTTTGTTTATGTTTAATAGAAAGAAGAGTTCGGTTCCTTAGTAGAACATGATGATCGGAGTGTCAAATGGCTAAGGGCTCGTCAAAAGAAGAATGGTGAATTTGTGAATGATGCTACTATGGAAATTGCAGAAAGAATTGTGAGTTTTCTTGAAGTTTTTGTTAATTTCTTTTTTACTTTTATATATAAAATATTGAAATGTATTAACATAATTCTGTCATGTAGGCTCAATTGAAACTGAAGGAGAAGGAGGGGAATTTAGTAACTAAGGGAAAGAATGATATACTTACTCAGGCTTTAGGAACCCCGGAGCATAGTGGTAGAGTTAGGGGAGGGAGGTTTGTAACTCCAACAACATACTTTAAACTTCCTAGGCGTGCTTGGAAGAGAAATAGAGAGGAGCTTGAGACCCAACTACATGAAGAAAAAAAAGAAGGATGGATGGAAGCAGAAGAAAGGGTGAGATTTCTAGAAAAGGAAAGTGCATTAAGGAAGAAAGAGATGCATAAGTTGCCACCACCTGAGAATGTTGGATCTAATAGTGCTAGAAGTGATAATAGAGTAAACCAACAGGTATCAACTTAGTTATGCATTTGATTATGACTTGTTTGTGTTACGCATTCGATTTCTTTCTTTTTTCTTTGTGGGACTTAATTAGATCTGTCAAACATACAGGTAGAAGATAGGGATACACTTAGCAAGATGTTGCCCAATCTTGAAATCAGTACACCTAAGGTACTTATCCTTTAAATTGATATGATTCTTATCACGATATATGCATAAGCTCTAACTCATATCCATGTTTCTTATAGGCTATTAAGTGTTCTCTGGCTTTGAGATCCAAAGGCAACATTGTTGCTAAAGGTTTACTTTTCAAGAAGACTGGACCAGAAGAAAAAGTCCACAACATTCCTTTGGGAGAACACAATGATACTGCAGTACAGATTGACTTAATAATGAAACCTGATCTCCCCTCCCAATACCAGTACCAAGTGGTGACTTGAGCGTTATTAGCGATGCATGGCATGACTTTGTGGCATGGCCAAAAGAATTTGTCATAGTCGGGCGATGTGGTAAAGAATCCTAGAAAGATTAATGGCGTATTTGGTTGATTTACACTTGTTCATTCATTTGATTCATTATGTTGTTTTCCCCACTCATTTATGTAGGAAGGAGATGGTGATTTTGATGCATCCGAGAAGGCTAGAAACTATAAAAATCAAGGAAACAGTCAACATTTTATGTTTACACCGATATCTTCTTAACACTTAGCACTTAGTACTTTTTAGTGTACATATATTGATTTATTTTTATTAAACAAGGTGAAAGATCTTTGGTATCCCAAAAATGAAGAAGACTCCGACCAATCATGAATTCAAGTACACCCAAGGTACTTTATCCTTTAAATTGATATAATTCTTATCACGATATATGCATAAGCTCTAACTCATATCCATGTTTCTTATAGGCTATTAAGTGTTTCTCGGCTTTGAGATCCGAGGCAACATTGTTGCTAAAGGTTTACTTTTCAAGAAGATTGGACCGGAAGAAAAAGTCCACAACATTCCTTTGGGAGAACACAATGTATGAAAGTACGTCTGATTGACTTAATAATGAAACCTGATCTCCCCTCTCAATACCGGTACCAAGTGGTGACTTGAGCGTTATTAGCGATGCATGGCACAGCTTTGTGGCATGGCCAAAGAATTTGTCATAGTCGGCGATGTGGTAAAGAATCATAGAAAGATTAATGGCGTATTTGGTTGATTTACACTTGTTCATTCATTTGATTCATTATGTTGTTTTCCTACTTATTTATGTAGGAAGGAGATGGTGATTTTGATGCACCCGAGAAGGCTAGCAATGATGATAAAAAATCAAATAAACAGTCAACATTTTTATCTTCTTAACACGCCGTGACTTTTAGTGTACATATATTGATATATTGATTTACTATTTTTTTTTTTGTAGGGTGTGAAGTGTAGTTTGGCTTTGACTTTGAAAAGCAACATCGCGTTGCTAAAGGCTCGATTTTCAAAATACTTTCGACCTCAAGAAAATATTAATGATATTCCTTGGGAGAAGCCAATTTTCGAAAGTACAAATTGACTTTGTAATCAAACCCGACCTCCCCTCTCCAAGACTCGGTTGGTGACTTGAGATTTGTTAAGGATGCATGGCATAGTTTTGTGGTGTGGCCAAAAGAATTTGTGATAATCGGCAATGTGGTAAACTATTAGACAAAAAGTAATGATTATTGGTGTTGACATGCATACACTAATTTTTTTTTCTCCTTATTCATGTAGGAAGAAAAACATGATTTACTTGGATCAGAGAAGGCTAGAAAGGATAACAAAGGCAAACAGGTCAAAGTTTACATTATTGTATTTTTATATGCATTTTGTACTTTTAATATATGACTTAGGTTTATTACTATACTCATGCAGATAAAAGATTTTGGTGTTGTGGCTAAAAGTAAGAAGACATTACCTAACTTTGAAATTAGTACTCCACAGGTATTTAGCTTATTTCATATGATCATAATCCCATATATTTGCTAATTGTTATTTATAGACTTTTGCATAAAGAAGAATTGGTTTTTCTAGGAACAATCTCATTTCTAGCATTCCCCAGTATAAAGAGTAAATTTACATAGAGGAAGGTACCAATGAAAGGCAGGGAAATGTTCACACTGCACTCATAGCATTAGATAGGTTAATCTAGTAAATAAGTAAAACTAGTACATTGGTAATCAAACACTATGTGCCGTTAATTATTATTAGAGTTTGGTGAACAATCTAAATTGGTTCTAGGACGACTAGGAGGAAAAGTTATTTCATTTTGTATAAACTCGGGTTGTTGTGCCTCCTGGGTAGTAAATGATAGCATGTTGTTAAATTTAGGTCTTGCTCTAAGTGCAATATTCTAGTTTTCCACAAATCCTGTTGTGACTCCCATACTGTTTATAAGTTGAATGATACTTGACAAGTTTCCAACCACTTTTAACATTTTCATTTGTGTCAATTGTATTAGTGTTTTGCATTGTAAACTTCTTTTTTTGAAGATCTTAACTTAACTTAAGTTCCATCCTCATAACCTAATGGTTTCGCAGATGCAACTAGTTTTGGCAGGACTTTAGATTATTTAAACTTCAATCGATTTGAAAGTATGAGTTGATTTTTTTCTTTCTAGATTTAGCGATGATGTTTATAATAATAAGTTGTGAAGTTCTATCCATGTGAAGTAGCTTATTCAAGTTAAATTTGTGCCCTTGTCCTTTTATTCTCTTCAATTTCTTTGGGTTTTCAATTTCAATTTCTTTTGTATAGTTTAGTGCTTTTTATTATTTTTTCTAGTAGCATCAGTGATATAAGTCCATATCTATGTTATGCCCGTCAATATTTTGATTATTTCACATAGGAAAAGGAGGAAACACTTGATGAGATGGAACGTAGTATCAGAGAATATGGCGATATGCTTGACAACACGATGGAATCGTCTGATAATATTGTCATCCCTATAGAAAGGGAGCTTTTCGGGGAAGAGATTGAGCTAGGCCATTTTTCCATTGAAAAATCTGATTTGTTGGATATTTGTAGCATGGATTGGCTAAGTGTCAGCTGCATGACTACATACATGAAGTGAGCTAAAGTTGCATGCTGCTTTAAACATTTGTATTTGATTAGTAGATGCAATTATCGTAATATTTTTAATTTTTAATTTTTTTAGATATCTTTATGGGAGTTTCATGAGTTCTCAAGAAAGATACACATTTGCTAATCCTTCTAACTTCACAAACTATGGGAATGATGATGGGGAGAAAGTTCAGCATTTGCAACACAGATTAGGTTATGTAAGGCGGAATCAAATTCTATTGATTCCTTACAATTTGGGGTAAGTGTTTTGTTTGTCTCTTAATCATATTTATTACTTAAATGACTATACCCTATACATTACGGATTAATTATTATCTATTTATTTCATTGTAGTAGGCATTGGGTATTGATTGTTATTGATATATCATCACAACAAGTTGACTGGTTGGATTCTTCTGGAAATCCGACTCCAATATTCAAAATAAAAGTTCTTGTTGACAAGTAAGTTATGTGTTTCATGTATTTTCTTGTATGATTATAATCTTTTTCCTTTAAAATACCAACCCTTTAAGTTCTCGACTTTATTAGAAACATATTCAAACTTGTATTGTCTTACATGATGCTTCTCGCTAGCATCCTCCTTTAGTATATGTTGTGTTAATCGTGTGCCCCTCAAGAAGAATGCAATGTGAGCTTGGATCTCAAAAAATGTTTGCAGCAAGGTCTTATATGAATATGTGTATACCCAATTTAATTTCTTTTTCTGTAGTGCTATTAGAGCTTTCACTTATCTTTGGAGGGAAAAAATGATGGCGAGGACCAAATTGGCAAGTGGTCAAGGTAAACAAAGCTAAATTCATATATTTTTATTACTTTTTCCTTCCAAGTAAGTATGACTAATCTTATTATTTGTCTTATGTAGTGCCCAAAACAACCAGGAGGTGTAGAATGTGCCTACTACGTTATGATGTTTATGAGACACTTTCTTAGGGATCCTTCTCAATCTTTAACAAATAAGGTAAACACATATATACTTCTTTGTCATATAATTAAATTAGAATATTAATGCCTTATAATATATTAGTTACGTTTTCTTTCCTTCTCTAATTTAGATCCAAGAGTTGGGGAAGATAGCAGCATATACCAAAGATGAAATAAGAGACCTTCATTCGGTTCTACTTGACTTTATTCAACAATTCTCATTGAGTATAACTTGAAGTGGTTAAAGGCATTTGGGAGCGAGACTTTTGGTGCATGGTGAGTATTTTCTTACATTGTTTTTCTTTTTTAGAAATTATTTGCTAAATAGTATGCCTTTGTTTTGCTGACAATCAAACCTATCATGGAAAAATGATAAAGTCAAACTCTTTAAGGTGTTCATTTTGGCTTTGTAGGTTTTGGATCATCACTTTCAGTTAGAAGATTCTGGAGATAGCTAGCTTTCAAGGATTTGGAGATTCTCTTAGTTTTCTTAGGTTAAATGTTATTGAAATCACCTTTTGGCTAGTGATTACTTTTATTACTTGACGTAGTTATTATTTTTTTATTCAGATTCGACATATAAGACTTTTTCTTAGTAAATAAATTCTTGTAAGGAATTTATATATGCCATATTGCTTGTATTAATTGTTTTGATGATCAATGTGATGGTGGTAAAGGAAATCCTATACTAATACTATGTCCATGCAAACTATCTTGGGAATGTCAAGAAATTGTTGAAAGTTATACTACATGGACATGGCATGTTGATCTGGTCGGTTTCTTCTCTATTTTGTTTCCTTGGAGGAAGATCGCAAAAAAGCACAAGAAAGCTATGCGGTGAAGGAAGACGGAAAAAAGCTTTGCCGCACCCCATATGGCTTCTACTCCCCTTCAAACTTCATGGAGCCCTACACGCGAACTATACTACCAAACGGCAGAGAGGTCTCGACCTCTTAGGTATGTTGTTGTAGTCCTAGCATCCTCATAATCTAATAATTTACTCTTTGCTTCACAAAGACCGGTATTAGAAGCGATATACTAATGCATAACTTTTCAGGTGTTGCCTATAATGTCTAGTCGAGGGATTTCAACCGAGATGTGGCTGCTGCATTTGACCGCTCAAGCTGCCAAAGATGGTAAATGTTTCTATTGTTGGAAAATCGAAGGACCATCTACCTCATCTGTTTGAGCCATTGATTGTTGTTGCTTGTGAGTTTATTTTGCCTGCCAAGGAGGGGGCGTCCTTGGGATCACAATCTACTCAAGTTATTCCTTCCGTGGCACCAAATGTTGTTGGAGGTCACTCTCCTGTGGCATCTGTCACTCCCTCACATGCTACGATCACCGGGAATGGAGTTTTATTGTTCTTTGTCGGCAAAACACTACATTGACATATTGACTGTTTAGTCCTCTTGAATTTTACACCTTGTTGGAAGTGAATTTTGGATAATCGTAGTTTCTTTGTTTTTCTGCTGTCAATGGTTTTGGGGAATACTTCCATGAATTTACTTCCTCAAGATGTTGCAAATTCTGCTGATGTAGCCTCTGTTCGGGATCCGGAGGTACTTCGGTTAAGCTCTCTTATCGGATGCCTTCTTATGCCGAAAAAAACCGATTAAATTCTGTTTCCCTTTGCGAAGTCAATAAGTATACAAAATAGACAAGCATCATTTGTACTATCTTCTTAGGGATGGTATATGGTTTCATATGGATCTTTTTATTTCTCTACTTGCAATGGAGTTTAAGGCACTTGATCCTATTAATCTAATAGTTATAGTGATTAGTTTGCTAATTTAACTTGACCTTGCATGATCATCTTCGATGTTTTACTTTTAGCGGGGAAGCAAAAAGGGTATGGCGATTCTTTGGAAAAATAAATATTCCATAAGAGCGAACTTGTGTTTCTTTGCCAATATAGTACTCCATCATGTACTCTGCAACTTCTGCCCATACTGGCGTTGCAATAGCTTTAGGAGAAGCTATTTGAGAGAGTTTGTTTTTAAAGTACTTTGTTCTAGCCGAGGGCGATGAACCGCAGCTTCTAATTCGCCTGTCGGTTTTGTCAAGTTTGGGTTATGGAATGGCGATCTAATGGAGTTTGCGGTGGGATAAGGCGTTGTGAATCCTGTAGGTTTTGAGGTTCTTTGTATCACAAGAACCGAAAGTGATACTAGAGAGATGATTACTAGTATACATGACAGAGTAGTAGCGGTATTTGTTGCAACCATGCTACTCCTTTGGAGGAAAAGTCGGTTGATGATGAACCTTTGGTTTATGCTAGTAAACAGGTGCTTGCTTAGGATTCTCCTTTTATAGCACTGAATTAAAAATAAAGTAGAAAATACCTTTTTATAGTTGACTTGTACAGACTAAAAGAAGTTTTCGTTATGTATCCTTTTAGGAGGCAAATATTGCGTTTAAAGAACTTTTGGAATCTGCGAATGTTGAGCCTAATTGGAGCTGGGAACAGGTATATTTATCTCTTCCCAATATTTCAGTTTCTAGATGTGCACTTTGATTTAATGATGAAATCAAAATATTACAGGCCATGAGAGTAATATTTAATGACAAAAAGGACGTGAAGCAGCATATGAAAACCCATAACTCTTCTTATCTGCCCAAGACCAAGAGAGGAAACAAAGGGCAAGTAAACTCGAGCGGCTACCTCTAAAACCCTACTACTTCCTCTCCAAAATCTTATCCATAAAAAAAAGAAGAAGATGGCGTCTACTAATGCCCTCACCACTTCATCCATCCTCCAATTCCCAACTCAGGGAAGCCTTAGTAATAGGACAAATCAGAGGCAGAAGCTCAATTGTAGACCATTTACTACGAGAAAAGCAAGCAGGTTTGTTGTACGTGCAAATGCTAAGGAAATTGCTTTTGGTCAGGCTTCAAGGACAGCTCTTCAGGCTGGAATTGATAAGCTTGTTGATGCCGTTGGTGTTACCCTTGGTCTTAGAGGAAGGAATGTTGTGTTGGATGAATATGGTAGCCCAAAAGTGGTGAATGACGGGGTAACAATTGCTCGGGCAATTGAACTTGCAGATCCTATGCAAAATGCTGGTGCAGCTCTCATAAGGGAGGTTGCAAGTAAAACAAATGACTCCGCTGGTGATGGGACAACGACAGCATCTGTTCTTGCACGAGAAATCATTAAATTAGGGTATTTGAGTGTTACATCTGGTGCAAATCCCGTCTCGATTAAGAAAGGAATTGATAAGACTATACAGGGTCTAGTGGCGAGCTAGAGAAGAAAGCAAGCGTTTAATGAGGTAAGCGGCCTTCACAATGATGGTTCTTATTTTTTTTTTCTTCTTACGCTTCTCTTTGTTTCGTCATCGGTGATATCGTAATTACTTGTACTTTTTGTATTTTAGTACTTGGGTCAAAGGAAAAAACAGAAGCCGAGGAAAGACGCATTAAACAAAAAAAGTCTCGAGAAGAATTCACGAAAATGCTAGAAGTAAGACGGATAGTACTCCCAAATCTATTATTTTCAACAATAAGATGGGAAACTAATTGATACTTTTGCTTGACAGGAGTCCAAAGAACTAACATCGTCTACAAGATGGAGGTTTGTCTTCTCTTAAGTAGTAGCTCGATTTTTCGTGTTGATAGTAAAGTTTGCTATAAAATTGAAACCTTTCAACGTATTTCATGCTGTTATTCGTATTTTGAGACGGTATAAGCAGAGTACTATTTAAATGTAATGTCACTTATAACGCTCTATATGAATTGTTTCATTATTATCTAGCAAAGCAATATCCATGTTTGAGGATGACGAGCGATTCAAGGCTATTGAACGTCCTAGAGATCGCGAGGATCTTTTTGAAAACTATTTGTCGGAACTTGAGAAAAAGGCAAGTTTTACTTGTTAACAAATTTCTCTATGTTTGAATGATGTGATTTCTCCTCATGTGGTCTTTAATTCAGTATATTCCACCTATCTAAGTTTTACTTTACAAGACATCTTCCACCGTTCCAGTCTATTGAAGGTCATATGTTGTGTTAAGTTGCATGTTTTCAAATTTTGCAACCCATCTTATACTGTGTTCTAGTCTTTACCTTACTTTCTTTATTTACTCAAGTCATTTGGTATTCCTTGCTAATTTTGAGTCATAAGACATGCTATTCATCCACTTCAGCTGGGACAATCTTGTTCTAAGAAGGTTGAGAAACAGTGTGCTCACTTTTATTCTGTCGACATAACCGAACAAGAAGCACAAGCGGGCCTTTGTCCGTCGAGTCCAATCATCGGACAAGAGCAAGTTTAAGCTATTGTATTTTGAACCGGAGGATAACGGTGGATTAAGCCTGGCATTGCAGGAGGAGAGCGCAAAAATAGGAAAATGTACCTCAGCTGGGATGTATTTTCTTGGTTTTCCTGTTTACGGTTGGATCAAGCAATCAATTCGGTGGCAGCAACAAAGGATCCTAATATCTCGCTTTCCTTAAAAATGGGACGGATTTCAGCCATGTGAAATATCCGAGCTAAAAGCAGGCACCCATGTATTTTTCTCGTTTATGGTGGGTTACGCTTACTTGATCTTTGGGAAATGGTACTTTTTGGATTGAAAGCGATTGTTCAGATTCTTAGCCTTTCGGCCGTTTTCTTAATCTTTTTGGAATGGTATCTGAAATCTTCGGTCCTTATTATCATGACAGGTGACAACTTCTTTAAAAGTGCAAGCTACGTAATAGAAGTTCTTTGTCTTTGGACCTTTTTGAAGAAAATGATAAACTCGTGGTACGTGGAAGCTCGAATCTTGACTAAAAGGGTGGAACTATCCAAGTTTGAAACCGAAAGTATAGAGAGGTTAAATTTTTTGCGTAGGCACTCCTTCTATCCTGTATAGATAAGTTCATTCTCACATTTGTTCTACATAGCAGGTGTTGGCACAATTCACAGAGATGACCAGTAGATATGCATAGGAAATGCAAGCTGTGAGTTTACCTTCACTCTTCATCTTGGATTTCATAGTCTTATGAATTGTTCCACATCATTGACTATTGAACTGGAGCAACTACATTTTTACTTGATCGTTACGTATTTACTTACTTATATAGATTGATGAACTACTGAAACAAAGAAACACAATCCATGCCTCCTACTCAACTGCTCCTCCTCTGAAACGAAGTTCGAGTAGTAGCAAAAGCAGTGATTCCTTCAAAGAATCCAACTTAGAAACGATTTCCACTACCCATTTCAACTCCACAGATAGGTCGCAACTTCACCGTTTGCAAGACGGAGTGAAGCTGATGATCAAAGAATCAATCTCTCGCAGATGGATAAGGGGTGACTGGAAAACCCGTCATCTCTGGCATCTCAGTAAAGAAAGACCATCAGGCAGGTAACAATCTCTTTATTTTGCAAGCTTCACGTATTTTTTGTATTGACTTTACACGGATTAGTTGATAACTTTTCTTGTAATCCACTTTGTTTCTAGTGTATATACTTTATGTCCGCTATTTAAATTGAATGTTTTTCAATCTTTGAGACTCATTATTTCTTTTATCCGATATACCACTCGGACTCTCGCTGAAAATCTCAAGGTACTTTATTTGCAATATGCAAAGTTGGAGGAGGATTATGGTCTTGCGCGGTGCAATGAAGGTCTATGATCAAGCTGCAAAGACTGTTCCCGATAATGAGAAGATGAGCATGTATGAAATTTACATTGCTTTCGTCTTTGAGAGATCTTTGGTGTCCCCAAAACAAGAGAGATCTATGAGGTAACGCTATTCTATTCACTTCTACCTTATTTAGTTGATGCAAACATCTTCATGTATCTTCTTTGAATATTTTGCTAATATTCGGATGTTTAAAAATGTAAACGGCTTCAATTTTTTCTTGGGCCTTGTCATGTAGGTACTTTGTGACACAAATTTCCTAGTTCCATAAACAAAACTCGATAAATATTCATGAAATTTGTAAAGCATTGCCTTTCCTCATTCATATCATATTGTCTTTGTGTTGGGATTTCGCCAATTGCCCAATATTCAAAACAGCTCCGCCCCCCCCAAAAACCCCCGTGGTAGTTTTCAACTTTTCATATTGCATTGGGCTTTGGCCCATGGCAAAGCTCTCGGATATCCGATCTGTTTCTTTATGTGAAATCATGTTTGCTTCTTTCTTGCATGTGGCTGGTGCATTATGGTGTGGGTGTCAGTCTTTTGCTATGACATTTTTCATCTTGCTAACTGTGACTAATAGTGTTTTTTGTATTTCTTACAACAAGCAATTGAATCTGGGCTACCGGATAAAGATGTTAAAGTTATGTGCATGAAGTATGCCGAACTCGAGAAGAGCTTAGGAGAGATTGATCGAGCTCGAGCAATATATAATTTTCGCCTCAATATCTTTGATCCAAGGTCCGATGCTGATTTTTGGACTAAATGGCACGACTTTGAGGTGCAACATGGTAACGAGGACACAATTAGGGAGATGCTTCGGATGAAGCGATTAGTGTCCGCTAGCTACAGACCAGGTTTGTTTATACTCCATTTGGATCTCAGAACGTAAACTAAAACAGAAATTTGCTACGATGATTTAATTGGTAAGCATATCCTTGTTAGCGTCGTGGCATAATAGATTCGATCTCATCGTAAAAGAATAGGATCAGATTATCCACCACGGATGATAATGAACACTATTGGATGGTCCCAACTCCCATCCATCTTAATCCCTTTCTTTTTTATCCCATCACTAAAATACATTTCCCGGCAGCGTAGTGAGTAGAAATGGATGTTATGACAATCTTTCTCATGACACCTTTCTCCTGAATTGCTCCAGTTATATATTTAGGGTGGATCAGATCAACCATTATGTTCGATTCTGACTACATAGGTTTTAAAATCAGTGTAAAGGCATCTTCCTTGTCAGTATGCTGATTCCTGACTAACCTTCTTTTCCTCACTGTTTTCATCTTCTTGCAGACACAATTTATTCTCCCGGAGTATCTGATGCAAAAAGACCAAATTGAACACGAAGAAACTGTGGACACTCTGAAGCGTGATGGGGTTCCCAAAGACGAAATGGCAGCTCTAGAAAGGCAATTTGCTCCAGAATCCAATAACATAGCATCCAAAGATGGCAGTAGAAAACTAGGGTTTGTGAGTGCTGGAGTGGAATCTCAAACGGGGGTGAGATGAACACCGGATGGTGGAAGGAAAGTTACAGACAATGTTGAAGACATTGATTTGCCTGAAGGTAGTGATGGCGAGGACGATGACAAAATTGAAATTGCGCACAAAGATGTTCCTGCTGCGGTGTTTGGCGACTTGGTGAACAAGGTGGAAGAAAACAATAAGGATGGAGATGAAGAAACTTATAGTAAGCTTGGTGCCCTTGAAAGAATCAAGAGGCAGAGACAGGGTTAGTTCGTCTATAAGGCAAGTGTTATTGCAAATTTTGGTCTTATCTTGCTGAACTACTTGGTCTCTGTCACTGATATGTTTGTATTTCATGCTTAGAGTATGTTTTCTCCTGTAAACAAGCTTCAAACACCTGGAACACTATCAGATTGAGTTGCATTACAAGTATCTGTTAACTATTCATTTCTTACTTCCTAACCACTAATTATTGATTAATCACTGGATGGTTGATGTTGTAGTTAGCAATTAGAATGCAGTAATCACATGAAAATGGTGTTTGAATATGAAGCATGTGAACATATTTTTGTTTCTGATTTTATATGAAGTATATTTTTCAGTTTCTTAAATTAGCTTTGTGATCGTAGGTGGTATGCATCAAGTGGAGCCTCTGCCCAAAAAGTCCAGTGCGATGAATACTTTATCAACACAACAGTGAGTCATATGTTCATACCCATTAGCATTTTGTCGTTGATTACTTATGCAATTTGGTGTCAGAATTTTTTCTTTTATTGTAGATTTATGTTGGAGGATTAGATCCAAGTGTCGGTCTTAAAGATCTCAAAGGACATTTCCTCGGTATGGAGAGACTACATTTGTGAGAATTCGGTGGGAAAGGATTTGGGTTTGTCAAATTTGCCAACAGGTATGGGGAATTATGTCAGCATGTATAATGAAATGCAAATCGATCACTTGCCTATGGTTTAATTCTTTAGCTAACAAGTGATCTGCCATTTCGTTCTTCATTATTCTTGCAGAACTAATGCTGAGGAGGCATTGCTGAAGCTTCATATGACCGACATGAATACCTTAGGTTTGGGAGCTGTGGATTCTCAAAAAAAAAAAAAATAGTAGGAAATTCAGCAAGAACCATCTGTAAGGAGGAAATTCAACAGGAACCATCTGTCTTCTTTGCTGAATATATAGAGAAAGGTTAAAAAAATGTTTTATTATAGTTCGAAGAATAGTAGTTGATACAATATTTGAGTTTCTATAAATAAATGATTGATCACTAGTACTCTTTGAAAGTTAAGATCATGTTTGACATTGTTCTTTCTTATCTTAATGAAATAAGTTCTCCAAAGAATTTACTTATGTTGGGTTGCTTTTGTTAATTGGTGTTGATGTTTATGAATATGCAAAGGGAATGTGGTGGTTTGGGACAGATTTTTATTTGCTGGTTAATTGTCATGAGCAATACCAGCAAAAAATGACAAAGGGTGAGATAAAAGGTTGTCCAACAATCTCCCTTTCCAAAAGAATTTATCACGGTTATTTTTTGATATTATCTCAGTTTCAATAAAAAAAAATATCTCAGTTTTCTTTTATACTAATTGGTTTCAATCAACAATTTATCTCGGTTTTATTCTATATAATATCGGTTTTATTTAGAAAACCGAGATAATATATTTAAATAAGATGTCAGACTTCTGAGATAATTTAGTAGTTTATTATCTCGGTTTTATAGAACTCTATTATCTCAATGGATTTTACCTCGGTTGTTTTTTCCTAGAAAACCGAGGTAAAAACTCTAACATCTCACCTTTTAGCTGAGCTTATAAGTCCTTTTTTTAGTAGTGTACGTTCTTACGGTAAGAATTGGTCGTTCTAATCCCTAATCAATCATGGCAATCTCTACCAAACAATGACTAGCATGTGAGGAAGTCCAACCCATTCTCATGGCGAATCAACGACCTTCTAGAGTGGAATAGACTCTTACAACGATTCTACACTACACAATCAAGTTTTCATCAATGCTTCATCAAACCCCTCTAATGGAGGTTTAGCCTTGATTCATTAAACTATCATTTCCATATGAAATTGAGTAAGACATAATATAAAGATTCTAACTTTATTAAATTCAACTAATAAATAATTGAAATCTAAATTAACAACTAAGAAATCATTAACAAACAAGAATTGAAATTAGATCTAAACAATTTTAAATAACAAAATCAAAATTATCAAGAACTAACTATTTTATTTATCTAATGAATGATAAACAATGATTCCAATAACTAATCTAAAACAAGGAATGAAACTAATTAATGGAACGAAAACTAATTAATTAACTAATTCAAAAACTCAAAACTAGATCTAGATTATTCTCTAATGGCTACTTTCTATATCCTCAGCTAATTGATACTTAAGAGCTAAGTCTTGTGTATGGAAATGGAGGAGACCAGATCCACATTTTCGTGCATGAGCTGAGGGTCCATGTTTTGGGTCGGAAAATCGAGCCCAAAGCCCAATTTCTTTAGTCCACAGGGCCCTTTTCAGTTGTCTTTGACTTCAATAGGTTTTTCATCCACTTCTGCTCCTCTGATTGGGTCACGGTTTAGACCATTGGCAATCTCTTTCCGATCCGGTCGTTTTGACATAAGGTACGCCCAATTCCAAGGGATGAGTCCAAAGATACGATCTTCGGAAGTTCTGCTGACTTTTGTGTACTATTTCTGCCCGCGTTGACTTTGACTTTTTAGCTTTTGACCGGGCTTTACAAAGGCTTTTTCTCTTTGAATCTTGGCCTTTAGTCACAGAACTTCTTAGCAACTAACCCTTGCTCCTCTATATCACCAAAGTGGCACATTTTTGCACATAATTGACTTCAATGCCTGAAATACATAAAAGCAGGTAATTAGCATTAACTCTTATTTATTACTCACATAATTGGTTTAAAAGTATTATTGTTAAGGGGTTAAAACTACAGTTTTGGGCTCTTATCACGTACCTTATCTCCACCGTTTAAGCATCATCCTCATCCTTTTCAAAGAAATGAGGTTCTTTCGCATCCTGTCATGCCATGGTGATTTGCCAAGCCCGTCGCTGTGTGTCATCAACCCGTGCTAACCTGCCGAGTGTCAATTGGTCTGATGGGGTGTAAGGAGCAACCAAATGAGGTTGCACCTGCCAACCCGGCCAAGTCATAACTCGAAATGAATGAACCACCCAATTGGTGGGTCTCATGACTTCAACCCTTTTCCAATCCGTGAACTAGGTACAAAATTCAGGTAAACAACCGCGCATGATGCGGCAAACCAAAACAGGCATAAGAAGATACTTATGCCTCATGGTTTGGGCTCTCTTTAGACTAGCCACTAATACTCTGGGAATGTCATATCACCGACGTCCCTTAGCTGAAGTAAGAAAAACGTCACCAGCGGTACTATTTGCAGAAGTAAACTGCCACTCCCCTAAAATATTCATCATGATGAATAACATGGTGGTGCCTACATTCAGGGACAGGCTACCAAGGGCTATGTTATATCACCCTTGGTCCATTACACAAAATACCCCTCCCCCATAATACTCATGGAAATATGTATAGTCATAGAGGCATGCATTATCGGTCATATATCCCCACGTGTGCATAGGATCCGGCAAGGGCAATCCCAAAACTAACGCTATCAAAGACTTACTGAATTCCATGGTCGTGTCTTCAATTGTAAGGGAAATTTTTTGTTCTCCATCTTGTTTACAATAGAAAGTAATATTATTGTAGAAAAATGCAGTAAGTTGAGGTGAATACGAGTCGTCATCACTTACCAGTAGATGCTGCCATCCTAACTGCAAGATCGCGAAACTAACCTCCATAAGTCTCGCTTCCTAACAAGTCTTTGAAAGACTGCTCCAGTATGACTGTAGGAGATGTCATATCACAAAACTACTCTCTAGAATAGCTGCAACGATCCTGGAACAACCCACAAAAAATCGGAATTTTTCGTGCCTAAGCAAGTCAGGGCGCGGGGTGCGCTCTGACGATGAATGAGTTCCAGGCACTTAGGCGCAGGGGGTGCTCACTTTTAGCTTGAGATGGGCGCGGGTCGCGCTCCTCACTAAATAGTGTCACAAGTGGTTCAAGCATAGGTGGCGTTTACTGAGGCGCAGGTCGCGCTCTGAGTAGTCTCAGTGTTGAAGTGAAGAATAAAAAGAGGAAAAATTGGGAGTGAAAGGTGACAGATGAAAGTGAGATGTGTGGGTTTTGAGTGTAGAATGGAGGAAGTTTATATAGGGTTTTAGTTTCTAAAACGAATCGACAAGTTACCAAAAGGGTTTAAGGCAGTTGCCGGAAACAAAATATTTCCAAAACCTAAAACGGAAACAACCCATATTCATTATTCTAAAACAAACCTAATATATTTTAGATTGAATTAAAATAGTAACTTCCTAAGTCTTTGAAATTTCATCCTACCACAAAATCTAATCATAGGCATGCCAATATCGGCAGCATTCCCAACAATCACCGCAAAACAACTTCTAAAATTGTGGATCATATAAAAATCATGCTAGAAGAAATAATACCACCTCCAAACAATTCGGGAAGGTGGGATTAACACTAAATCAACACATAATTTGAAAAGAACTAAATTAAATTAAAACTCGAAATTCAAATACAATTAACTACCGAATTCAAATTTAACTATTGAATTCAAAAACTTAACATCCGAACTAATAAAAACAATAAAAAATAAAATAAAAAATCAATCAATAAATTCTCTAAACCACCCGCTACTGTTTGAAGATGGAACATGAGATGAAAATGGGTCTTGAGCTCCTGATGGGCTCGAGCCATCCGTCCTTCGGCGACGACGCTCGTGCCTCATAGACGCCTCCTCAGAAGAAGAACCCCCCTGGGTGGGAAGCGTTCAAGCATTTCTTGTCAGAACTTGCGTTGTGCTTCCATCTCTGCCTTCATCTCTTCCCAACGCTCATCCTCGCGCTAGGCATGACTCTCGTAGTTATCGTTAGATTTTTAAAAACTTCCCTAATCTCCTCAAAATTTGTATCCTTGTTTAACATTGCTAATCTCTGGGGAAACGGTGATTTTTCTCTATATTTAGCGTATGGATCAACAGGATGTCTAACCGTGGCTTTCTGTTGTTTAGGCTGTGGTTTAACTGGTACCTCTACAGGGGTAGGATCTTCAGTTTCTATTTCGGTATCTAGTTCAATATCCGGTGTAGGGACTAACGGTGTGGTAACGAAAGGCATAGTTACGGCGTTATCAACCACTCTGCCAGAACGGAGAGTGGTGATGACATTTAGATCACCTACGTTTGCATTTTCCTTACTAGTATTACCGTTTATCTCGAAGGCTGTATTTATTGTTTTAGGATTAGATATCGCTTGACCTGGAAACACACCTTTGGGTTGTACTTTCTCTTGTACTAATTACTGTAAGGAAAGTTGGATAGCTTGTAAAATCTGTTGTTGGGTTTGTATAAAGGAGTTGAAACGATCCGGTTGTGGAGGAGTATTAGTTATAGGTTGTGTGACAGGAACCATGTCACGTTGATTATTAATGGGTGGATTTTGATAGTTATTATTTATCGGAACGATACCTCTATTAGGATTATAATTATTATTGTTATAATTATTATAATTACCCTGACCTTGTCCTTGTCGTGGTGGAGCTTGGTTGTTATAATTAATGGGTGGATTGTAAATGTTTGCTGGCCTAACACTTTGATTATTATACCCCGGAGGTGTTACTTGTTGATTATTTCTCCAATTGAAGTTGGGATGTTGTCTCCAAGGGGCGTTAGGAATAGGATAACTATTAATTGAGCATATGTTATCTTGTTGTGATGTTTGTTGTTCATAAGTGAGAGGACAATAGGAGTCGGGATGCTCTGGACTCAAACATAAATTACATGGATTGGTGTTGACATTCATGACGGGGATAGGCTTTTGTTGAACAGAAATAGCTTCTAATTTTTTAGTGAGAGATTCGATTAAAGGTTTTAGTTCAGGATTGGGTTTAATCTCAAACATATCGGCGACCTTAACTGTTGTAGAAGAACTATTGGAGCGGGAGATATCGTCACTACCCCCAGTTATTATTACGCTTTGTTTGATATTCTAAAAATTTATAAGCCTCTGAGGCTCCCTTACTGAGGAAACTACCCCCAATCATTATGTCAAGCACCTCTTTGTGGTGGTGTAATAGTCCCTTGAAAAAGGCACGAACTAACGTGTCTTTCGTGAGGTAATGGTGTGGACACTCTATAAGAAGATCGGTGAAACGATTCCAAGCCTTGAAAAATGATTCATGAGGATTCTTTCGAAAGAAATGAATCTTGGAAAGTATTTCATCTGTCTTCAGTGGTGGTTAAAGATGTTTCATAAATAGTTGAACAAGTTTGGCCCATGAGTCCACAGAATTAGGCGTTTGGGCAGTTAACCAAGACACCGCCTTATCGGCTAAGGTGAAAGGAAACACCCTCAGTTTAATTTGTTCAACACCAACCGTTGGATGGTGGAATTTAGTAAGGACTTGGTTAATCATACGCATGTGCTGATAAGGTTTTTCATGGTCTAACCCATGAAAAATGGGTAACAAATTAAATATATTTAGGGGGATTCGGAAATCCCCCACTGGGTTTGATAGAACGATGCAAGATTTTGGGCTATCGTTCAAGGCTTTGTAAAAGTCAGACAGAGGAGACTCTCTTTCTTCAGCCATTATTTCAGGTGGAGTGTGTGGTATATTAGCTAGAGGTGTAGTGAGTGGTATACTAGAAAGGCGTGTTTGTTGACATTACCAGTTTATTACGTTAGGCATTTTTCTTTTGCCTGACCTTAATCTCATGCAAGGCTAAGACCAATCTTAACTAAACACGACAACACTCAAAACAATCCTGATATGCTAGTATAAACCTCTAATAGGATATGCGAGGAGTGGATGAAAGAAGTATATGCATGCCTCCTTGCTTCGCTTATGAACAACGTATTGTATACGCGGGCTCAGTGTGTGTAACAAGTTAGAAACACTGAATAACTTGAAGTAATGGAAGTTTGAACAAACCAGTGAAAATTGGGCTTTTTCAAAAGAGGGCGTGGGTCGTGCTCAAAATTAGCCTAGGTAGGGCACGGGTTGCGCTCAGGTCCAACTCGAAGTTCCATGCGCTTCAGCGCGGGCAGGGGGCGTTCGAGTTTTGCCTTGGTAGGGCGCGGGTCGCGCTCAAGCTTGTTCTTTGATTTTTTTTTTTTAGTTTCTGAACCAAACAATCACTGTTAGAAACAACAAGGGTGGGTAGGTTAATGGGACTTTGAAAAAACTAACAATACTAATGAAAACAATTCTAAACGTAACTAAGATGGCAGCGGCGCCATTTGATACTATGTAAAACGATAGTTTTACCCATGACTAAGTACGAGACTCAAACGCAAGTAAAACTAAAGCTATTTTACGCTTAAGATTTATCAAAGTTTTCTACTCTTGATGCTATCGCAATAGAGTTGGAGTAGAAGATTCATTCCACTCCTAGTTCTTTAGAATTCAATGTTTTCTAAGATTATTGGTCTATCCAAAGCTAATGAGAGTAATGTGGAAATTATACTACGATGGAAATTATACTAACAAGATACGATAATTCAAACTATGGAATTTCTAATTTGACTATATGATAAGGAATTAGGGGGGTTTGATTCCACCTTAACTCGACTTAATTAACTAGCAAAGATTCGCCGTGATCCAAATTTCAATACTTTCGCATAAACAAATGGTATTTCTAATCCCTAATTATTCATGGCAATCTCTACCAAGTAATATCTAGTATGTGAAGCAATCAAACCCATTCTCATGGTGAACTAATTACTTTCTAGAATTGAATAGATTATCACGACGATTTCTAAGCTAGCAAAAATCAAGTTTTCATCAAGGCTTCCTGAAACCCCTCTAATAAAGGTTTAGCCTAAAGTCATCAAACTATATTTTCTATACGAATTTAAACAAGACATGATATAAAGATTGTAAATTTACTATCTTGATCTAATCAAGAATTCAAAACTAAACTAATAACTAAGAAATGATTGATAACTAAATGATTGAAATTAGATCTAAGTGATTTAATACTTAAAACTAGATTATGAGTAACAACTAACTTTATTGATCTAATGAAACTAAATTGAATAGAAAAACTAATACTTTATTGTAAACTAAATTCGATTCTAAAATGACAATCTATTTTTTTCTAACGAATCTATTAGAATAGAAAAACTAATTAACGGAATGAAATAAAATCTAGATCTAAAACAAGCTATTGAACTAATTAATGGAGTCTAAAACTAGATCTAAAATTATTGGCTAATGGCCAACTAAAAAATAGAATGCTTAAGAGCTAAGTCTTGTGTCTTGAAATGGAGGAGACCAGATCCACATTTTCGTGCATGGGCTGTGGAGGCATATTTTGGGCCGGAAAATCGAGCCCAAAACCCAATCTTTTCAGTCTACAGAGCCCTTTTCAGCTAGATTTGACTTCAGCAGAATTTTTGTCCACTTCTGCTCCTCTGATTAGGTCAAGCCTTTGACAATTGGAAATCTCTTTCCTAGCCGGTCATTTTGACATAAGGTAGGCCCAATTCCAAGGCCTGAGTCCAAAGATACGGTCTTCGGAAGTTCTGCTGACTTTTGTGTTCTGTTTCTGCTCGCATTGACTTTGACTTTTCAGCTTTGACTAGGCTTTAAAAAGGCTTTTTCTCCTTGAATCTTGGCCTTTAATCATAGAACTTCTTAGTAACCAGCCCTTGCTCCTTTATCTCGTAAAATTGACACATTTCTGCACATAATTGACTCCAATGCCTGGAATACATAAAAACACGTAATCAACATTAACTTTTATTTATTACTCGTATAATTGGTCTAAAAGTATTATTGTTAAGGGGTTAAAACTACAGTTTTGGGCTCTTATCAATACTTCCTCTGATTCATTCTCCTCCTCCCTCTTTCTGCCCCGATCTCGTGAACTGTGTCTACCACAAATGCTCTCTATACTTCACTTCTTATGGTGTTGAGTCTACATTTCCTAAATATGCTATACCATTCTGAATTCGAGTTCGTAACAACATCCCCCATTCCTATTATTCTCTTAACCTTACTCCAAACCTCCTTAGCACAAGGGCAGTAAAAAAAGAGATGTTTAGAGAATTCAGTGGAACTCTCACATAGATAGCACCTCGAGTGGCTCAACACTTTCTTGGTGATAAGCCTGTCTTGTGTTGGTAAAGAACCTGCAAAAAATTGCCACATGATAAAGGAAGGTTTAAGGACCACCAACTTCCCCCACACCACCTTATACCGTTTAACCTCTTCTCTAATCTTTCTCAAGGCCATATAAGCTAACTTAGAAGTGAAAGCACCTGTAATTGAAGGGGTCCAAACCACTCTGTCCTTTTCAACAAAATTGTTTATTTGAACTTGTAGTATAACACTTCTCATATCCTCATCTTGAAGCATTCTAACTTTTTCGTTACACCTCCCATTTGAGAGAATGTGACTAACTCTTGTGTCAACTGGGAAGTCAAAGACATTCTTAGCAGAAGCTTCGGTCCACAGAGGTTCATCTGTCAGCCAGGGTCATGCCAGAACCATGTATCTTTGCCATTAGCTGTAATATACTTAATGTACTTCCTAGCTATCTTTCGGTGTTGTAAGACTCCTCTCCATACCCATGAACAATCACTTGGGACCTTCATTGTCCAAAAACATTTGTCCTTTATCTGTTGCCTTGAAGTCCACTCAAACCAGATCGATTATTCTTTAGAGCATCTTTAGGAGTGATATCAACCTAGCATCAAACACCAACAATTTGGTGTTTGTTCAACTTCAGGAGAGTCACATGTTGATGAAAACACCAACAAAACACCAAATCGGCCAATATTTGGCTCCAGGTTTGGTGCTGTATCAAATCACTCACGCGGTTTTGCCAACACCGCGTGGGCTTGGGCTGCTAAATGGGCTTCTATGGCGCGGTTTTGCCAAAACCGCGTGGGCTTGGGCTTCTATTGGCTCGGTTTTGCTAACACCACGTGCATTTTTTCTGAAAATTAGAACGGTGGTGCATAGAACTTGAGAAATTATGAATTGTGCACAAAAGTTAAGAAATTAATAATTGTGCAATTGAAGAAATTAAGAATTGTGATTCAAAATCGAAAAAATTAAAGAAATTAAAAAACTATAATTATGATTATGATTATGCAGTCCAAAATCTATGATTATGATATAATATCCAAAACGATCCAAAACCTATCATATTACATAAAATTTATTTAGCTCTCTTCTTACGCCCCTTACCACTCAATCCCTCTCATCTCTCTATTTGGATATTCCTAAGTTGCTCCTTTAAGTTCCTAACTTGAGAATCAAGATCTTCTCTATCTGCACGAAGGTTAACTACCTCAGCCTGAAGTTCCTCACATCCCTGATGTTGTTGCGTGTACACCTGTTGAATATCCTCATACGCTTTTTGAGTCTCGTCATACGCATTTTGGGATTGCTGATATGTCTGAGAATATGCCTCCTCCCTTTTGGCTATAATGATACACGTCATTCCTCATCCCATCAAACATACAAATCTGGTTCTCATATCTTTCCCGAATCTCATCCTGAAAATTCAAGAAAATATATTGTGAGTACATATTATATATATAATGAATAAGAAAAATAAAATAACTAAACTCACAATGGTATATTGATCAATCTGCGGCTCTAACTCATGGCAACGAGCACGAGGAACCTCAGGAATGGAAATGTAAGTAGCATCCCCATCAGGTCCACACACGGCAAACATCTGAGGATTACTAGCAGACACAGGAGTTGGATGATATGCATTCAGAGGTTGTGGGTTGTAAACAGGCTATGGCGGATGAGGAATACATAGCTCACGTCTCATCCCTTCCAGGCCCACAAACTCGAAGTTACTAGCCCGACCAACTGGGGGCATCAACGGACCCATGGAGGCACGGTTCCACCATCTATAATACTGATCAACAGTCTGCTCAACAACAAAAGATGACGTATCTAGCCAAGGACCACCACTGGCATGAACTTCATGAACTTGAATTCTACCCCACGATTTTGCATCACTAACATCTGGCATGGGAGCACATGAAACTCCATAACGTCTAGTCATCTGCCTCCAACATCTGTCACCACAGTACCAAACCATACAGTCACATGTGGCAAAAACAACTCTGTGACGTGACAACACACAAGCATACTGCACAACTGGATCGTCAAAGGCAAACGCCAAGGTCTCCACTCAATAGATGACAGTGATCTAATATCAATCTGAGCATGAGCCATACATACATTATTTCTAATATGCCCCTATTACGAGTTAAGTGAGGCCCTGACCAACTACCAAATCTAGGGCGAGTATCAGCAATCATGTCTATGTTAGGACAAAGAGTTCGAAAGTACTCATAAAACCAAATCTCTAAAAGTCCTATGAATCCTGCAATCTGAAGACTTCTATTTCCGAATGTCTGTGAAGCTTTATCTAATGCCGCTATCAATATGGCATATATTGAGCTACCTAGGTCATAATCTCTCATAGCATGCAAATCAGATACATAAGCAAAATATCCCAGTCGTACTATAGAATGACCATTGGGAAACAGAACATGCCCAATAAAAAACATCAAAATAGCCCTAACATATACATTAGCACCCTCACTACCAGGTAGAACAATCAAAGCTAACTCCGCTCATGTATCAGGATCCAAGAGGGGTTCCATATATGCAGTCTTAATATGAGATAGCTTAATACCAGAAGAATCATAAGCATCCGCATCCAAGCGAGGAAAACTCATAAGCATATTATCCGTATTCTCATAATTTGTATGAAAAGGTATCGGTTGGCCTGTACCGATACTCAACCCAAAAATCATAGTGAAGTCTAGTGGTGTGAACCCTAACTCCGAACAAGGGAAATGAAATGTATAAGTTCTACTCCACCATCTTCCTACTAAAGCTATGACCACTGCCCAATCAGCCTTCTCATAATTCACATCAACCAAAAGACCCAAAGGTGTATACAAAATATTATCTCTAATATGTACAAACTCATCCAAACTCTTAATAACCTTCCACCACTCTCTAACACCATGTAAAGCCGATCTAACTCGGTAGTCAATAACATGCTGATATTATGAAAAAAAAATAATGCGTATAAGATAAATAATTAATTGGTCCAACTCAACTAATTAATGCATAATATTCAAAATATTTAATCAAAATTAATTAGTAACCTGAGTATTAGCCACTGCACTCGACACGTGTTTTGTATCATGTGTAGAAGACACAACTTCCATATCAAGTGCTTCACCGGGTGCAAATTGTCAATCAAAGTCGTTCATCTAATACTCTAGTACATATGGATGTCTATCAGTCAGCGTGACATCCTCGGGTTCTTCTCCCCCACCGTATTCTACTTCCTGGGGTTCTTCTCCCTCATCGCCAATGTCGGCTGTGTACTGCCAATCATCACCCTCGAAAGCTTCAAAAGGATCCATATAAAATTTCAAGAGTTTAGGTAGGTTTTTTTTTTTTTACTAAGGAGAGGGTTTATAATTGAGAGAAGAGTTGAAAGTGATTAAACTGCGCGGTTTTGGTCCTGATTATATAGAAGTAGCACGCGGTGTTCTGAACACTGCGCGGTTTTCTCAAAACCGCGTGGGCTTGGGTCTATCAGTTGGGCTTTAGTGGAACGTTTTTGGAAAAACCGCGTGGGCTATATGGCGTGGTTTATCCAAAACCGCGTAGTTTGATGTCGAAAATTTGATGTTGCTCCTAAAGTTGCTTGGTGTTTTTTTGGTTCAAAATTTTGGTGTTTTTTTGGTAGCTCTCCTAAAGATGCTCTAAGCAGCTATTCTGTACACCAATCCAGAATAAGATGCAGAATTCCAAGTCCTTAAATCAACAATACCCAATCTTCCTTGTTCTTTTGAGTATCACAACACATCGTGGCTGGCATGGTGCATTTTGTGCTTCATCTCCAGACCATCCCACAGAAATCTATTACATATCTTAGCTACTTTGTCAAGTAGCTGCTTAGGTAGGACAAAAGACCTAGTCCAATACACTTGGAAGGATGATAGCACAGACTTGATAAGTTCTAGTATCCCCACCTTTGACAAGCTGACATTCTTCCAATTCTCAATTCTGCCTGTCAATCTTCCTATAAGCGGAAGGCAGTTCTTCATTCCCAACCTAGAGGATGTAAGTGGAAGTCCTAAATATGTGACTGGTGGTACTGCCAATTCAATATCCATAACTGAGGCCAACTCAATGCTTTCCATATAACTCATACTACCAGAGAGAATTGTAGTCTTAGAGTTACTAAGGTGATGTCCTGTAGCCAAAGAAAAAGTTTGAAGAATCTATTTTATTGCTTCAATTGATGCTATCTCTCCTATGCAGTAAACGATCACATCATCTGCAAAAGCCATATGGGTGATGCCTAGTTCCTTGCTTTTTGAATGCGCCACAATAGCCTTCGTAAGCAGCCCTTTCTGAAGCAATCCACTTAGGATTTCCATAACTAGAACAAATAGAAAAGGGGAGACTAGATCACCTTGTCTGAGACCCTTCTTTCCAACAAAGAAACCTTTAGAGGAGCCATTTATCATAATAGATTAAGAGGGGGAAGGATAACACATCTTGAACCAGTTAATGAACACTAAATGAAACCTGAATCTTTGTAGAATAAACTCCAATGACTTTCAAGTTACTGAGTCATAAGCTTTCTTGATGTCAAGTTTAATGGCACATCTTCTCATTCCATTCTTTCTATTATATCCTCTCATAAGCTCATGTGCAAGTAACATATTGTCTTGTATACTCCTTCCAGGAACAAAGGCAGCTTGAGTAGAGGATATGAGCTCAGGTAAGCATATCTTTAACCTGTTAGTTAGTACCTTTGTAACACATTTATACATAGTATTACAACATGTTATGGGCCTAAACTATTCAACTGAAGAAGGAGCTAAACATTTAGGAATTAAACACAAGTGAGTTGCATTTATTCCTTTATTCATAGTACTACTCAAGAAAATATGTTTATCTGCTTTAATAAAGTCATCACCTATGTGTTCCCAGCTCTTCTTAAAGAAGAATTCATTGAATCCATCCAGTCCTGGTGCTTTGTTCTCTTCTATAGAAAATAAAGCAGATTTAATTTCCTCACTTGAAATGTCTTGCACAAGTGCCTCTGCTTGGTTGTGATCAAGAACTCTCAGTTCAACATCTTCTAGAATCTGCCTTGGGCAGTTGTGTTGCACCTCATTGCCAAGTAGCTCAGTATAATAAGAAACAAAGGCCCTACGACTTGTTTTTAGCCTTCTTTTCTGATGCCTTGGGTATCCTGGACTGCCCATATACTATTCATGTTCTTCTTTTCTTTCAAAACATTATAAAAGAATGCATTACCTTTATCAGCAAAAGTTAACCAATCAATATTAGTTTTCTTCCTCAACTCCTCTTCCTCAATTTGCATCAGAAAACACAGTTGAGTTCGAGTTTGCTTCTATTTACAACACAAGTCCACATTAAAAGGAGTTTGTTATAGAAGTTTCTATATATATTCAAGGATCTGCCTGGCACTCTCAGTGTTCCTCTGAAACTCTATTGAGGTAATTTTGGGCCACCTTTTAAGAGCTTGCTTAAGATTCTTAAGTTTCTTGCAGAACATAAAGGATGGATTTCCAAAATCTTGAATACTCCATGCCTTAGTTAAAGTATCTGGAAACTCAGGCATAGCTAACCAATAATTACATAATTGAAATGGGGGCTTGCATCTGCTAGCTTCCAAAAAAGACAAAACAAATGGCAAGTGATCGTAAATCCCCTGAATAAGAAACTCCACCGAGGAGTTCTAATATTTCACGGACCAATCTGTGTTTACCAAACATCGGTCTATCTTTGAGTACTTCCTGCTATAAGCATTTCCAAAGCTCGTCCATGTAAAGAAACTGCTTGTTGCCTTATGATCATAAAGGCCCACTATATTCAAGCAATTAACCAGACGGGTTCTCTCTCTTGGATGCACCAACTCTCCCCCCACTCTTTTACTGGAGAACAAAACATTATTAATATCTCCCATAACACACCTGATAAGAGCCCAAAATTGTAGTTTAAACCACCTAACAATAATACTTTTAAACCAATTATGCGAGTAATAAATAAGAGTTAATGCTGATTACATGTTTTTATATATTTCAGGCATTGGAGTCAATTATGTGCAGAAATGTGTCACTTTGGCGAGATAAAATAGCAACGGTTAGTTGCTAAGAAGTTCTGTGAGTAAAGGCCAAAATTCAAGGATAAAAAGCCTTTTTAAATCCCGGTCACAGCTGAAAAGTCAAAGTCAATGCGGGCATAAACATCGCACAAAAGTCAGCAGAACTTCTGAAGGCCGTATCTTTGAATTCAGACCTCGGAATTGGGCCTACCTTATGCCAAAACGACCGGCTCGGAAAGAGTTTTCCAATGGTCCAAACCTTGACCCAATAAGAGGAGCAAAAGTGGACGAAAAGTCTGTTAAAGCAAAATCTAACTGAAAAGGCCTCTATAGACTGAAGAAATTGGGTTTTGGGCTCGATTTTCCGGCCTAAAACATGGCTCCTTAGCCCATGCATGAAAATGTGGATCTTGTCTCCTCCTTTTCAACATACAAGACTTAAATCTTAAGCAAGTAGAAAATTAGATAGTCATTAGTATAAAATTCTAGATCTAGATTTAGTCTCCATTAATTAGTTTTCATAGCTTGTTTTAGATCTAGTATACCTTTCAATTAATTAATGTTAGAACAAGTAGATTATTATTTTAGAATCATATTTAGTTTTATAATAAAATATTAGTTTTTAATTCCGATTTAGTTTATTGATTAAATTCTTGTTTAGTTTTAGTATTGTTAAATTCATAAATTAGTTGTCTTCAATTGCTAATTATTTAATCATAATCTAGTTTTAATTATTAAATTATTTAGATCTAGTTTCAATTATTTAGTTATTAACATTTCTTCGTTGTTTATTTAGATTTGAATTCTTGATTAGATCAATTTAGTAAAGTTACAATCATTATATTATGTCTTGTTCAAATTCAAATGGAAATGATAGTTTGATGAATCAAGGCTAAACCTCCATTAGGAGGGGTTTGATGAAGCCTTGAGATGAAAACTTGATTGTGTAGTGTAGAACTAGTTATAAGAGTCTATTCCACTCTAGAAGGTAGTTGATTCGCCATGAGAATGGGTTGAACTACCTCACATGCTAATCATTAGTTGGTAGAGATTGCCATGATTGATTAGGGATTAGAACAACCAATTCTTATCGTAAGAACGTAAGAATTAGATTACAACAATCTATGCTAGTTTATTAAGTTGGATTCAAGGTGGAATCAATTCCCCCTAATTCTTTATGTAGATTCAAACCTTAGTATTTCCATAGTTGAGTTATTCGTAATTTGTTACTATAATTCCCATCGTAGTATAATTTCGTAAAACTCTCATTAACTTTGGATAGATTGATAATCTTAGGAAACGCAAATTCTAAAGAACTAGGAGTGGAACGAATCTTTTACTCACACTATTGCGATAGCATTGAGAGTAGAAATCTTTGATAAACAATTTAGAGACACAAGTTTAGTTTTAGTTTTACTTGCGTTGAGTTTAATTGCTTATTCGTAGGTAAAACTATCATTTTACGGATATCAAATGGTGCCGCTGCCATTTTAGTTCCCGTTAGTATTGTTTTCTTTAGTATTGTTAGTCTTCCAAAGTCCCATAACCCACCCACCCTTATTTGATTCTAACTGTAGTTGTTTGTTTCAGAACAAAATTTTTCCTCGCAGGAATACACGGAGCGTGACCCACGCCCTATTAAGGAAAAACTTGAGCACCCCCCGCGCTTAAGCGCTTGGAACTTGAGTTTTACTTGAGCGCGACCCAAGCATTGCCAAGGCAAAACTCGAGTGCCCCCCGCGCTGAAGCGCCTGGAGCTCGAGTTGGACCTGAGCGCGACCCGCACCCTACCTAGGCTGATTCTAAGCGCACCCCGCGCCCTCTACTCTGAACCGCCCGATTTCCACAGGTTAGTTCAAACTACCATTACTTTAAGTTGTTCAGTGTTTTAACTTGTTAAATACACTGAGCTCACATAAACAAGACATTATTCATAAGCGAAGCAAGGAGGAATTAAGGTACTTCTTTCTTTCACTCCTCGAATCTTCTGTCAGAGGAGTTCTTATACTAGCATATCAGTGTTGTTTTGATTGTTGTCGTGTTTCTTAAATATTAGACTTGCATGAGATTAAGGTCAGGTAGAGAAAAAACGACTAACGTAATCTATCGTGAACGTCAACACACACACCTATCTAGTATACCACACAACACACCTGAAATAATGGCTGAAGAAAGAGAGTCTCCTCTGTCTGACTTTTACAAAGCCTTGAACGATAGCCCAAAATCTTGCATCGTTCTATCAGACACAGTGGGGGATTTTCGAATCACCCTAAGTATATTTAATTTGTTACCCGTTTTTCATGGGTTAGACCATGAAAAACCTTATCAGCACATGCGTAGGATTGACCAAGTCCTGACTACATTCCACCATCCTATGGTTTGTGTTAAACAAATTACACTGAGAGTGTTTCCTTTCACTTTAGCCGATAAGGCGGTGTCTTAGTTAACTGGCCAAGCACCTAATTCTGTGGACTCATGGGCCAAACTTGTTCAACTATTTATGGAACATTTTTACCCACCACTGAAGACCGATGAAATGCTTTCCAAGATTCATTTCTTTCAACAAAATCCTCATGAATCATTTTCAGAGGCTTGGAATCGTTTCACCGATCTTCTTATAGAGTGTCCACACCATAACCTCGTGAAAGACACGTTAGTCCGTGCCTTTTTCAAGGGATTGTTACACCACCACAAAGAGGTGCTTGACATAATGAATGGGGGTAGTTTCCTCAGTAAAAGAGCCTCAGAGGCTTATAAATTTTTAGAAGATTAAACAAAGCGTAATAATAATTGGGGGGGTAGTGACCCGATATCTCCCGTAACGCTAGTTCTTCTTCAATAGTTAAGGCTACCAGTATGTTCGAGATGAAACCCGATCCTGAACTAAAAAATTTAATCGAATCTCTCACTGAAAAGGTAGAGGCTATTGCTGTTCAACAAAAGCCTACCCCTATCATGAATGTCAACTCTATTCCCTGTAATTTCTATTTGAGTCCTGGGCATCCCGACTCCTATTGTCCTATAGTCTATGAACATCCATCCACACAACCGGACAATGTTTATTCCATTAATAGTGAAACTAATGCACCTTGGAGACACAACCCCAATTTCGATTGGCGAAATAATCAACAAGTTACACCTCAAGGGTATAATAATCAAAATGTTAGGCCAGCACCCAATTACAACCAAGCTCCCCAGAGACAAGGACAAGGTAATTATAATAATTATAATAATAATAATTATAATGCTAATAGAGGTATCGTTCCGATTAATAATAACTATCACAACCCACCTGTTAATAATCAACGTGAGATAGTTCCAGTCATACCACCTGTGACCACTACACCTACACAACCGGATCGTCTTGACGCCTTCATACAGGTTAGCCAACAATTTTTCCAATCCATGGCTCAATCTAACCAACAACTTTTCCAATCCATGGCTCAATCTAACCAACAGGTTTCACAATCCATTAATCATTTAACCCAACAGTTAGCCCAAGAGAAACCCCAACCAAAAGGCGTGTTTCCAGGTCAAACGTTACCTAATCCTAAAACACCAAACACAGCCTTTAAGGTAATCGGTAATACTAGTAATGAAAATGGAAACGTAGGTGAGTTAAATGCTATCACCACTCTCTGTTCTGGCAGAGTGGTTGATAACGCCGTCAGTATGCCTGTGGTTACCCCACCAGTAGTCCCTACACCTGATATTCTACTAGATACCGAACTGAAAACTGAAGATCCTACTCCTGTACAGATACCCATTAAACCACAACCTAAGAAACAAAAAGCCAAGGTTAAACATCCTGTTGATCTTTACGCTAAATATAGAGAGAAACCACCGTTTCCCTATAGATTAGCAATGTTAACCAAGGATATGAATTTCAATGAAATTAGGGAAGTTTTCAAAAATCTAACAATAAACCTTCCTTTTATTGAAGCGATTAAAAAGTTACCTCACCATGCTAAGTTTCTTAAAGAGTTGTACACTACTAGGCGTAAGATAAATATTCCTAAAGACGCCTTTTTAACTGAACAGTTCCCAACTCTATCTGAAAATAATGGAATCGTTAAGTACAGGACCCTGGTCGTCCTACTGTACAATGCACCTTGAGGGATAATCACACGACAACTGCTCTATTAGACCTGGGGGCGAGTGTTAACTTACTCCCTTATTATTTATATAAACAGATCGGTCTACAAGAGATGTAACCAACGAAAATGACGTTGCAATTAGCGAATCGTTCTAGTAAGTATCCTAAGGGTGTGGTTGAAAATGTGCTAGTTAAAGTTCAAAATTTTTACTACCCAGTCGACTTCGTTATTCCTCGACACCGAAGTCGCTAATGACTCTGTTTCGATCATTTTAGGGCACCCTTTCTTGGCAACTACCAATGCGCTCATAAACTACCATGATGGTTCGATGTCCTTATCCTTTGGCCATCTTTTTGTTGAGGTAAATATTTTAAGACGATTCAACAGTACCCAGATACGACTGTCGATGGAGCGGTTAGCATGATCGAGAGCTTCGCTCGAGATTATTTCGACAACATGTTTCGTGATAATCAGATGCCTAAATTTCTTTCCTTTGGAAGTTCAGACTCCGACATTTTCGTCCTTACACTAGTCGATACCCATCTTATGGATGAGGACGAGGTTGATGACTTTCTCAAAGATATAGAGGATACCATAGTAATGTGGATGTGACCAAGCTGGATGAGGAATTCGACGAGTTTCTTAGAGCATGTGATGATTCACCCTATCAAGAACTACCTTGTGCACCATCCGCCTCGATTCCCCTCTTTCCACCCTTTCAAAGGAACTTAGAGTTTGCACTTGATCCTCTTGTTTCTCCTGTGCTTCATGATTTTCTAAACTCTCATGTTAAGAAAATACTACCTAAAGAGCCACCTGACACTTTCATTTTCAGTTGTGTGATAATACCAACCCATGCCACAAATGAGTTTTATGCTAAACCCACATTCTCATTTTTTCAATTCTTTACTTCTAAAATTCATCCATATCCATCATATCTTCCACAACCATCCATTTTTTCACACTCATTCACTTGGCCACCTTTTTGTTGGAGGAAAAAGAAGGTGCATGCTTGGTTACATTCTAGATCTATCAGACTTCGCTTTCATTTCACTAAGTTGTGTCGTCGAAAATCTTGGTGCTTGATTTTGTTTGGGGGTGCATTCCATGTTATTTATTTATTTAAAGACCCACAACTCTTTAGGTTATTGATATATGGTAAACTACATGTTCATTATATACATATGTGTTAATTATAGTCTTGAGTATTTGACTATAAAAGACTCATTTTGTTATTTGGTGTACTTCCTTACAATTCCATATATTGGTTAGTGCACCATTCAGGTAACCAAGCCCTCCCTATAGAGTGTGTAGCTATAAGTACCGGATCCTAAGTTCACGTTTCACATAATTCACGTTTTCCACTCTTGCATGTTTTCTCGGTTTTTGAGTCATGTTTCTCTATGGTGTGAATTATGTCTTTATGGCTTTTCATTTTTCTTATATTACATCTTATTCATAAAAAGTCAAAATATTTCAAAATCATAAAATAGTAATCTAGGAAGTCTCAGGAATCTGACTTTAAAAGACCCACGTTTAACATAAATTTTTTGAACTTTGTTGTCTAATTTTTTTTTGAGGGTGAGGTATTGGTTTTCCATCCTTAATTGCTCCATCTTCTACTAGTAGCGAGTGGGTTAGGGAATTTATAGATTGATGTTGTTTTGTTTGTTATTATTGTTTTTATTAGTTCGAATGTTAATTCTCAATTCGGTAGTTAATTGAATTTCAATTTCAATTTTAATATAATTTGATTCTTTTCAAATTATGCATTGATTTTAGTGTCAATCCCACCTTCCCGAATTTTTTGGGGGTGGTATTATTTATTATAGCATGATTTTTATATGATCCTCAATTTTAGAAGTTGTTTTGGATGATTGTTGGGAATGTTGCCGATATTGGCATGGCTATGAGTAAATATTATCTTAGGATGCAATCTCAATGAGTTAGGCAGTTAACTATCCTAAATTCAACCTAAAAGACATTAGGTTTGTTTTGGAATAGAGAATATGGGTTGTTTTCGTTTTCGGTTTTGGAAAATATTTTGTTTCCGGCAATTGTCTTAAATTTTTTTGGCAACTTGCCGATTCATTTTGGAGATTCAAAACCTATATAAAATGCCTTCATTCTACACTCACAACCCACACTACATCTCACTTTCATCTCTCACCTTTTACTCCCAAATTTCCTTATTTTCTTCTTCACTTCAACACTAAAGCAGCATTTCGAGCGTGCTGCGCAAGGTTAAGAGTTGAGCTACCTGCGCCCAAAAACACTGTCTGAGAGAATTTCCCCGAGCGACTGCGCCCTACCAAGACTAAAAAAGTGGCCCCCGCCTAAAAACATCAGAACTCAAAATTCACTGAGCGCACCACACGCCCATACAAGGTATAGTCAGAGCGCACCCCGTGCCCGGACCTCCTTAGGCACGATTTTTTTTTATTTTTTATGGGTTTTTCCAAGATCGTTTGCAGTTGTTCTGGAGAGTAGTTTTGTGATGACAGCCCTTCATATCATACCAGAACAGTCTTCTGAAGACTTGTTCCAAAGTGACACCTATGGTGCGTGGTTTCGCGAAGTGATCATTCTAGCAGGCTAGGAGCTGCTATTGGTAAGTCCTGATGAATTTTATTCTCCTGCACTTATATCTTATTTTTATGCTAATTGTAAGTTCTTTGATAGACTGGATGGAGAACAAGTGTTCTCCATCACCATTGGGGACGAACCGATGGAAATTTCCAGGATCTTGCTAGCCTTTGTTCTTGGACTTGCTATGCCCGCTGAAACACAAGACTCATGCGCCTATTTGGTATATATATGTACATGTATAACTATGAGGATTTTCATGAGCATTACGGGGCAGGAATCTTTAGGATAGAGGACCAAGGGGAATGTAATGTCACCCTTGGTAGCTTGTCTACGAACGTGGGCACTGTTATGTTTTGGATCATGTTAAACATTAGAGGGGAATGGGGTTATTCTTCTGTGAATGACGAAACTTGTGATATTTTCCTTGCTTTAGCTGGGGGACGTACACTCTATGATATTCCCCAGACCCTCATGTCTAGTTTAGCCCGAGCCCATAGCATGAGGCATAAGTACCTTCTTATGCCTATTTTAATTTCTCATATTATGCTATGTTTCTTCCCTATTTTTTGTTCCCGCTTCATGGATTGGGTCGGGGTCGACATTGTGAGACCCACCAATTGTATTATTTGATCTTTTCGTACAATAACTTGGCCAGGGTGGAGGATACAACCTCATCAGATTGCTCTTTACACCCCATCCGACAAAGTGGCGCTTGATAGGTTAACTATAGTAGATGATAAATGGCGTAAAGCCTGGAAAATTATTATGGCGTGGCAGGATGCGAAGGAACTTCATTTCTTTATTGAAGAAAATGAGGATGATGATTGAATATGAGTTAAGGTAAGTTTTTAGTTTCAGTTAGTGTATGCTTATGTCCCAAGCAATTTGATTCGTTAACCCCATAATGGGTGGAACTCATATAGAGTTGCATCTGTTTTTCTTTTTCTATATTAGTATGTTTTAACCTTGTTTTGCAGATGTTCTATAATTTCACTGGTCTCCATGGTATTTCTCTACCCTTTTTATTTAAATACTTTGAGGACAAATCATGCTTCTTGTTTGGGGGAATAGAAACATGTGTAATTAAGGCATCTGTTAGGATATAGATATGTACAGTCTGCACTTGTTTTCTAGTAAAAATTCAAAAATTTCAAAATATAAATAAAAAGTTGTGCTATACACTTAGGAATATTGGTATTGTTTTCTTTCTCTACGCTCTAAATAATCTAGAAGTCTCATGTAGCTTTTGCATTAGAATAATTTTTAGAAACATAGGTTAATATGTAGGTAATGTAGGAACCGTTATTTCAGAATAAATAGTTCTACAAACCGCAAAAACCCATGCACAGCCGAATTAATGGGGTTCACGGTTTTGGATAGAAAACATACATTTTAGATTCGGTTTTGATAACTTTGAGAATCCAAGCTTTATGAATCCAACCCCTTGATCTTCTGTTGTATTCCTTTAGAATAGATTGGACGTTGTGTGGACAATGATCTACCAACCCCCTTCTTTCTCACAAAGCTAGATCTACTACCAAAAAAACAAGTTTACCCGACAGACGCTATAAAGAATAGCCGACAGTTTTTGTCTATGGGAAGTTACCTACGCATTTCGTCTGTCGGGTAAACTCTCTGAGTATTCTATGGGTTTTAGATGTGGCTGACGGTGTTACGAGAGTTACTAACCCTCGGATAGGGCGACGGTTTTCACTAGTTGGTGAGTTCCGACAGATTTAATAAATTTCCCAACAGTTATTTAATATTTTGTAGCCGCGGGATATCTTCCAACCAATTTCAACTGTCGGCATACCTTTCCCCAATTATCAGGCGCCAAACTAATTTCGTTAATTTCGTTCCCACTAAAAATTTATTTGGAAAAATAAAATAATAATAAGAAAAAAAAACCTAAAATCTATTTTTCCTCTCTCCCTCACAGTTGCTGCCGCTTCAACTCTCCTTCCCACTCCAAAAGGTAACGTGCACTCTCTCTTTTTTTCTCTCTCTCTCTCTCATTCTCACACTCTCTCCCAAATAAAAGATTTTTTTTGTTTGTTTCTAATAGCGCAAGATGAGAACAATGTGTCAATGTGTATCTTATTGTGCTTACTGGTTCCTATAATTGGCATCGTTTATACTTTGTCTTTTATAATAGTCTGGATTAAAGGTATGGAATCATTTGTTAATTTTAGCACAACGGGAAGACAAAACTTAATGAATATAAGTAAGCATGAATTAGAAGCTGATTGATTTTTGGTGAGTCCAAAAAATTTCCTTATTATCTCCAAAATTATGCTACTTTTTGTATCTGCTGACAAGAAAGGGATCGCTAACACATATCCAGCTTAACACGGACATGTGCACAGTGGCGGAGCCAATAAGCCATGAAACCTTGGCATGCATCGTCGCATTGGCAACGTCCATGCCCCATTTGACCCGTTAGTCGCAAAACTTTTAAAAAAAGCGTCGACATGAAGATTTGTTTCAGTGATTTTTTTGGTTGTTTCATTAAGTTTAGATCTTTAGAGTTGAAAAGTACGGAACTTAACACGCGGGGTAAGGGAGAATATACTTTTTGTTGGTGATTATAGTTTAACAAAATTATTTTCTAATAAATATGAATTTTTTTGTAGTTGATAGATTTCAACTACCACTGTTCAGGCGAGAGACGTTGTTAATATTCTTGAGCACTTGGTCATATCCCTATTGGTACTTATAAAATCACATCTTAGCTTTATATAAGAGATTGATATTAGTGAAGAGTGAATTTAATGTACAAATTTAGTTTAGTCTGGTATTTATGTTTCTCATTGTGGTTGATTGATTTGTTTAAATTGATTTGGATGAGAAGCTGCAGGTTCCTTGGCTCTTCTTCTGTTCGTCCTGCGTTGTGTTGGTGAAAGTTCGGTTATACTGTTGCTTAGTATGTAAGTGTGTATTCTATGTTTTAATTAGTGTCCTAGTCATGAATAATGAATTGTCGTTGTTGTTGTTGTTGTGGTGGTGGTTAATAGTTTGGTTTGGTATTGTTATTCGTTATTTGTTTGTTTGTTGTTGTTTTGTTCCATAGTGCCTCTCATTTCTCACCGTTTTCTTCATGCGGATATATATGTCTTCTAAATGTTATCTCGGGTTTTCAGTACACAACAAACTGTGGTAACATCTACCGAGATAATAGAGTTCCCAAAACCGAGATTATAAATTGACCAATAATCTCATTTCCAAAAGAACTTTGACATAATATCTAACTTTATAATATCTGTTTTGATGTTAAAAGTCGAAATGAATAACGAGAATAATATTGATTATAGGTGCATGCCCTTCCTACAAATAATAACATCATTGTTAATTAATAAATATGACCCAACCAACATTTTTATTTAAAATTCATGTAAAGGTAGGCCTATCTTTGATTCATACGCTCTTGTACATTTATATAGTAGTGACTGGTGAGCAAGTTGAATCTAATGTCATTGTACTTCTCAAAGTTGTCAAAAACAAAATTTAATTACTACGTAGGAATTTAATGACATGTGAATGAAATTTAATGACATGTGTTGTCCAATCTTTAAAACAACCTTGTTGGCAGCATCAAGCTTTGCCTTGTTGGCCTCTAAGTCATTTGCACCGAGTGTGTTCCTAAGTTCTGAAACCTTCTTGGCAGAAACGGTCACAATACTATACCATGAATTGGTGATTATAAGATGCATGAATATATGTGTTTGACTCTAGTTTCATCTAATTTTGTACTCACTTTGGTACTAAATATTAGGTCACTGTATGTATGCGTAGAGTTAGCTAGAAGTCAGTGTATGCCTAGAGTTAGCATTGTAACTCCTTGGCCTAGTTAGTGTATGCCTCTACATAACTATTTAGCTATTTTCTTGTTCTGAGTTTCATTCATTCTTTCTTATCTCTTAGAAGTACATTATGGAGTCAACGTGCTTGATAGATAAGAGTTGGATTGATCTAGACGATTTCTGGCATCCACGCTTTATAAGAGGTGTTACAGAGTTTGTAACCTTTGCCTCGGAACACCACGTTAACAAGAATGTCATACCATGTTCTTGTCGAAAGTGTCGAAACCAAGGCGCAACAATGAGTCACGATAATGTTGCCCTACACTATTTTAGCTATGGGTTTGACAAGACATATAAAATGTGGTTCTTGCACGGTGAGAAAGAAGTGGAAGAACAACACAATGAAAGAGGGCCGAGATTTCAAGAGAAGGTGCATGTGGTTGACATGAATGCTGCTTTCCACACCATTGTTCAAGAGTTTAGTCTTGACAACTTGGACACTTTTCTTGGAGATGATCTAGGAGGTTGTATAGAGCGGGAAGAAGTTGTAGACGGTGTTGCTTTTAACGCTAACTTGTGTGAAGCAATGACTGAATTATATCCTGGATGTGACTTCAGTGTTCTTAGATTTGTCGTGAAACTCCTTAACCTGAAGTACACAAATGGGTGGAGTGATAAGAGTTTTACCGTATTGCTTCAACTACTCCGCATGGTGTTGCCTGTTGGTAACAAGATACCAGAGAATAACTACAGGGCAGATAAGATGATTAAAGACTTGAAACTGAAATGCAAGAAGATTGATCCATGTAGAAACGACTGCATCTTGTATTGGGAAAAGAATGAATTTAAGGTTACCTGTCCTACTTGTGGTGTTTCTATATACAAAACTCCAACCATTGAAGATTTGAGGAAGCGAACTAGGATGCCTGTTAAGGTCTTGCGATACTTTCCACTTACGGAAAGGTTGAAGCGATTGTATAGTGTGCCTTGGGTAGCAAAGGAGATGCGGTGGCATTCTACTGGAGAATCAAAGCCTGGCACGATGAGGCATCCTGTTGACTCGGTAGTGTGGAAGCAAGTCAATTTAAAATATCCAGACTTCTCTGTAGAGCCACGGAATGTTCGCTTGGGACTAGCCACTGATGGTTTTACTCCTTATGGCAACTTTGGAGCGCAACACAGTTCATGGCCTGTTATGCTTGTGAACTATAACCTCCCGCCTTGGCTATGCATGAAGTCTTAATTCACCATGCTTTCAACTCTCATTGAGGGTCTAAAGCAACCAGGTAATGATATTGATGTTTATTTGCAGCTGTTGGTTAAAGAGCTCCAAGAATTGTGGCGTGATGGGGTGATGGTTAAAGATGCATTCAAAGGTGAAGAGTTCCATATGCGTGCCATTTTATTGTGGACAATCCATGATTTTCTAGCTTATGGGAATATCTCTGGCTGTAGAACTAAGGGAAAATTCGCTTACCCTCCTTGTGGTTCGAAAACTGCTTCTATAAGACTTCACCATGGAAATAAGCATGTGTATATGAGAAGTAGATGGTGGCTTCCATTGAGATCCGAGGCTAGAAATGATACAAGAGAAAGCACCTATGATAAGACAAAGGAAGAAGGTGAGCAACCAATAAGGTTGACTGGAGTTGAAGTTAAGAGAATGACTAAGAGTTTGAAAAATCATCAATTTGGGAAGCTCGGCAAGAATAAGGAAGGGAATAAAGGAAATTTGTGGTTTTCAAAGCAATCTATCTTCTTTAAGCTCAAATATTGGAAACACATTCTCGTCCGTCATAACCTTGATGTCATGCATATTGAAAAAAATGTATGTGAAATTCTTCTTGCTTTGATGTTGAATACGAAAGGGAAAACTAAAGATGATGTCAATGCACGCAAAGATTTAAAGCGCATGAAGAGAAAGAAGAAATATTGGGTGACTAAGCTTGGCGAGAAACAGGTTATGCCTCAAGGTATCTTTTGGCTTCGAAAAGAGGAGAAAAAGTTGTTCATCCAAACCTTGCGCAATCTTTGTGTACCTGTTGGGTTTAGTGGTAACTGGTCTAATATTGTCAAAGGAGATTCAATGGATTTGAGACAAATGAAGTCACATGACTATCATATTCTAATGCAACATTTGCTGCCGGTATTAATACAACATGCTTATAGAGATGGAAACAGAAAAGAAGCTCGAACATTTATTACTACCATTTGTACTTTCTTTAGTGCTTTGTGTTCGAAGAAAGTAGAGATTGAAACACTTGATGTACTGGAAAGGGGTATGGTCAAGGCATTGTGCGCGCTGGAGAGAATCTGCCCACCATCATTGTTTGTTACTATGATGCATCTTCCTATTCACTTAGCTCATGAGGCTCGCCTTTGTGGGCCTATTTTCTTTAGGTGGATGTATTGTTTTGAAAGGTATGTAGCCTGATTTTTGTTACTTATTTTATTTATTTATTTTCTCATTTTTAAGATTCTATTGCTTCTAAAATACTTTTTTAAGGTACATGAAATATTTCAAGGATTATGTTACCAACAAAGCGCGCCCGGAATGGTGTATTGCAGAGCGTTACTTGAAGGAGGAGACACTAATGTATTGTGTTGGATATAAAGGAGGAGGTGGTCTTTTAGATAAACTTGATAGGATGGCTGAAAATGAACCTGATGTTTTACCAGATTTTTTGGATAGTGTAGACGACAACCACACTGCCAATGAGGGTGGGCCACTTGGCCCAAGTGCAAAGTATTTATTAGAAGGTGTGGAGTATGAACAAGCACGCAAATGGGTACTAAGAAGTCATCCCAGTTATGACAGATGGCACACGTAAGTATATCACGTCGTATTAAAGTTGTTAGAAACTTAACACAATCTAAATTATATACATAATCCTAACTGACTTTATTACTTCAAAAATCATTTAGGAAGTACACTAGCTTCATTGAGGACAATAGAACAAGTGCAAGGAGGAGGATTGGGCACACTAGGGTGGCATTGTGTTCTGATGATTTCATCACATGGTTGACAAAACAGCAGGAGTTCCTCGAATCCACTGATGATCACTTCAAGGATTTAGTTAGGGGACCTACACGCTTTGCTACAAAGTACCATAAGTATTGTGTCAATGGGTTTCTCTTCATCACCAAAGACTATCAGAAAAATAAAAGGAACCAAAACAGCGGTGTTACCACAAGTGGCCCTACAACTTTCCGTTCTAGTTCTAAGGATAAAAATCCAATTGATGAAGATGCAGATTACTATGGCGTTCTAACAAACATTGTTCAACTAAATTATCGTGAAGACTATAAGACTGTTTTGTTCAAGTGTGATTGGGCTAAGTGCACACAACTTGGTGTGAAAGTGGATGAGGAAGCAAAGTTGAGGTTGGTCAACTTATCCAATCAACTCAGTTCGGACCATATATGTGATGAACCATTTATTCTTGCAGAGAAAGCTACTCAGGTTTTCTATTCCCAAGATCCCAAGAATCTTGAATGGAATGTAGTGCTGGAGGTTCCAAGAAAAGTGTATTTTGATGAAGGTGGACCGTGTCTCTCAGAGGAAAGATTGGTGAATGATTAGGATATAGGGCCTAACAACCTCGACATTTCTATGGTGGATGAACCGATATTCAATGACCTGAGGGCGACATGTTTGAAGTTGTTGAGAGTAGCAGAAAAAGAAAGAGATCTAGAACATAGTCCATTTATATTTTGTGTTGACTTAGTGGTGTGAGTTTTGTGGTATTAACATTTTGGTAGTTCTTTGATTAAGTGCAACTTTTTGTTTGAACAAGGTATGTCTGTACTTGAATCTTTTTCTTTTCCGGCTGTATTTTTCATGTGTGCATAATAGGCCTTTTATGGAATGCTTTCTCTTGCTAGTTATATAGAAATTTAAATAAAAAATTAATTGATCTTGATCTTTGCACCATGGACATGCATACTCGTTGTATTGTATTATAGCTCTTTGCACATGGTCGAGGGACAAACACATAACAGCTCACATTCACTAAGTGACAGCCTTGGTGGTGACTTAGGTAATGGAGATGACGTTTAGTTTTCAGTTTTCCGTACCATTGTTTTGATCTTACTAACAAATTTGGTTGATATATGCAGGTGAGACACATTTCTGGTGCATCAACTTCCTCTTCTAAGGAAAGAAGAGGTCCTTCGATAGGTGTTTCGGAGGAGCTGCTCGAAGGCTATGAGAAGGTAATCATTAAGCTTAATGAATGGGGTCAACCAAATGAGCCCAAAGAAGAGGTTGACCATTTCATCACCAAGCTTGGTCACATTGCTCGCCGTGACATCCCAATTCGCTATGATAGCTGGAAACCAGTTCGTTCGCATGAGAGCATCATACCCAAAGCTATTAAAACTTTAGGAAGAATGTATGTGTTTGAAAACATCGATACTATTGACACGGATTGGACAATAAGCAAATTCTAGAAAGCGTGGAAGGAGTACAAGCATGAGTTGTTCAAAAAATACGTCAAAGATCAACCTCCTTCCTTTGTGAGGGAACATTCCAAACAAGGAATTCCTCTGCAAGATTGGCGACAATTTGTGGATAATTGCAATTCCGAGAAATTCAAGGTTAATGGATTTTCTGTTTTCTTTCATGGTGATTAGGTATATGTGTTTTGATATAAATTAAAGTGCACTATTACTAACTTTAACATGTGCAGGCTTCTAGTTTGAGGAACATAGAAAATCGTAAGCAACAAAAAAACTCTTCGTGTCTTGGGAGGAAATCTGCAGCTGTAGCTAAAGTTGAAATGGTAAAGGAGAAAGGGGTCCCTGTGTCATCTATCACTAGATTTGACCAATATATGCACAATCATAAAAGAAAGAATGGGGAACACCAAGACCCGGAGCTAGTTGTTAGTGTATTGACTTAATAAGAAGTGAGATACTAAATTATTTTTAAGATAGTAATTTGAGATATTTTTGTTTATCCGATTTACTAGGAAAAGCTTAATGACTACACTGCTTTGCACCCGGAGTCACGAGAGACGTCGGTGAATGATGCCCTCACAAAGGTCTCATATTAAATCATAGTTATTGTAATTAATTGTTGTTCGACATGATTTTAAGGGTACTAAATTGATTGTCCATTAAGTACAGGTTCTTGGGCTAGATAGTAGGGGTTGTTTTCGAGGCTTGGGTGAAGGGGTCTGCAAAACATCGGTGAAGAAGATGAAAGTTGTGGCGGAACAAAATTTAGCTTTGAAAGAGATGAACACGGACCTTGTGAAGAGGGTAGATGTGCTTCAGAATACAGTGTTGGAGAATTCAGCTTTGTTGAGAGAATTTATGAGCCAAGGAAGAATGCCTATGGCAGATGTTGAATCGCCACGTTCTAGTCACGCTTCCCCGGTAATTATTTGAGTTATTTTTTGAAAAAACATCTCTTATAAGGAAAGACTGATAACACAATTTAAATTTGTAGGTTGTCAATGAATATATTGGTAAAGAATGTGATCTGCGTGGTGGTTGGCCACTTAGAGTCGTGGCGAGAGGTATCGTGCAAGATATTGATCCTAATACCGAGTTTGGTAATAGGAGATTGGAAGAGGGGAACTTCAAAGTTCATGTGAACGTGGTTTATGACGGAGGTGCTGTACTACCATTGCCTCATGATGATTGGAGATCAAAGCTTGGCGAGGTCGCTCAAGGGAGTGTTATCTGGCCCAAAGAACTGCTAATGTTGTAATCATTGGGTCACCTTCTTGAAACACTGCTCATTTACTTAAATGTTTTTATTGGCTTTTACCAGTGCCAAGTACTAAGTAAACTATTGGCATTTTGTTATTTCCTTTTGGGTTTCGTGGTTGTGATGTATATTTTATCACTATGTAATATGGTTCTTAGGAAAGCAATAATTGAGTTGTGTTCTACCAACCCCCTTGGTAACTCCGCCTGTGCAAACTTAAGATAAGTTTGCATTGCTGGTCCCAAGCCCAGATAAAGGAGGAGGGAGAAGGATAGCATATGTTTTGTTTTGCTGGATTCACCTACATTAACTGAAGCTGCTGGTGCTATTATAGATGTAAGTAATTCTTTTTCTTTCTTCTATGATTTCTGCTTGTTTCTATTCATGGCGAGAAACTCATATTTTACTCCATCCTGTTTCTTAGGGCAATATGGAGCTTTTATATGTTTTACATGGACAAGAAGGTGGAGTTACACATGTAAGTGAATACTATCATCCTTTCCCCCTGATATTCATCATATATGTGTTGCCTATGTTTTTTTCCCTTCTGGTGGATGCATTTTTGAAATTTGATTGTATGGTTATGAGGTGTATGTTGGTGGTATTCCGCATGATGGTTCCGGAGAAGGATCGAGAAGGGCTTCGTGAGTCAAGAGGGAGTCACTGAGGTAATGTTTATGGTTTTTATGGTGGTTTTACCTCTCTTCATTACGCCTAAAGATTTAAGATTGACTTTTTTGCTATTGCAGGTTAGGATGATGAAAGGCAAAGATTTCTTGTATATTTTAGTTTCTCTATTTGTATGTGTACTGTCTTACTTTGGTTGTTAATTGTTTTTTTTTTGTTTTCACTCGAGTGAAGAGGCTTTGGAAACAATGAGGTTACTTCTAGAAGGAAATATAAAGGCGGACCAACATAAGATAAGTTTGATTGTTAATTTGTACCCACAAAGTAAGTAATATTGAATTTCCATTTCCTCATTCCCACACCTTTTGTAGTGTTTTAGTTTTCATTTTTTGTTTCTCATTTTTGGTTTTTGTCTACTTAGATACTTTTGTTGGATTCTCAATGATAAAACCCACTAATTTGGATCAAAAGAGAATCAGTTTCAATTTTATCGATTCCCCCGTCTCACCTTTTCTACCTTTCATCTTCGTAATCTCCATTTCTTTATTAATGTTTCTTGGCAGGATAACTATGACTGTAGCAGTAAATGTTTCTTTCTTTAAGGGTGTATCAATGGCCCCTCCAGATCCAATTCTTGGAGTTTCTGAAGCGTTTAGAGTAGACACAATCTCGGAGTTGGTGCCTACATGTGGTTAATTATGGAGATGCTACTGTCATGCCTGGCTTAATTGATGTGTAAGAAGCTGATTTCTCCCTCTGTCTTGTATACTTGAATGTAATTTTCCTTTGAATTCACTTGTATTTGCATATAGATTTCATGTAGTTAAGTTCATCACAATTATTATGTCGATGAGGCTAAGGAGACATCAATAGTGAATTGAGGCGTGAAGTAAAGGCGAATAGGAATCGTGAATTTCTGATTGTTTTATGTTGGTGGAAGGAGTGGGCCTTCAGTACTCTTTTTAGGGGTCATAAAGTTGGTTTTGGGACATGTTTTTGGGAATTCATTTGTGAGGATATTGAGTCAGTTTCCTATTGGGATTTTGGGACTGCTTTTGTTATTTTCTGAGATTGAATTAGCTATGGCTCCAAGAGATATGAACAGTAAAGAAAAGTCTTTTGTAATGTCGGTTTGTGTTGCAGTGTCTTTAACTGGGTCTAGTGCGGCTTTGGGTTTCGGATGTGGGATTTTACTGTTTTTGGTCATGAAGTTGAGAGAGATGAATTGCTATGTAGGTGGTGGTGGATTTTTCAAATAAAGGCCTTCTGATGCTGAAACTAGTGTCAATTCTTAAGAGTTGTTGTATACGTTCCCTTGGGGGCTTGGGCTGGTAGCTAATGTAGTGGTGTTATTCAGTGAAATGAGCCGAGCATTGGAGCAAGAGAAGTCTCTCCTTAGTAACTATGAATATGTATCACTAACATAATCTGCTCAATCTTTAAACTCCTCTCACTTTATGCCTTTTTTAGTTTTCACTGTAGTTCTTGTTAAGCCTATATCTCTATGTTATCCTGTATTTCATATGTAGAGCATGCTTTTAGATATGTGCATTTTCTTGGTGTTTACCACCTATTTATACCCTCAAACGTTCACAGCATGCCTATATATATCTAGGATCATATTGCTTTACCATTTTGTTTTCTGATCCATCAATTTTAATCAACTAAAAAGTCCTAGAGATTCACAAAACACTTATTAAACTACCACGTGTAAGGCACAAATCAAAAGTACACTCTGGTCATGAAGTAGACTTGCTAACTAGAATTACAACTACCAAAGTACTTACAACTCTGCACAAGTTGAAAAATGAGGTGAGAGCTAAAAACAGAGAAGATGGGTTGTTCATTTTCTGGTTTAAATGCATTATATGATGCAGTAAATGGTGGTGAAGATGTTTGGATAAATGAGAATCGTTATAGAATATTAAGACAACTTGGTGAAGGTGGTTTTGCTTTTGTTTTTCTTGTTCAGCAAGTTGCTTCAGATTCTTCTTCTTCTGCTTCTTCTTCTGTTGGTAAAAAACTCAGAGACCCATCTCTTATTTCAGGTCAGTGTTTTCTTTCATGTTATAAGTTTGACAATATAGTGTTTGGGTGTTAAGAATTTGAGATTGTGTAAATTTTCAGATGACGGAAACTAATGTGGTGAATGCATTTGGAAAAGGGCACCAAATTGAGCTTCTAAGTGAGTTTGAGGTCAGATGACCTAACCGCTCAACCTCATTTTCAATTGGCCTTGACGACCTACCAACTTTGAATGTGTCTTACTTCCTCAGAGTATGAATAAAAAATGAGTATACCTGTATGAACCAAAAACAAAGGCAGGACAATATAAAAGAACAAATAAGGTTTAGACTGCAATGTGTATGTCAAAGTTCTATCGAATGCACATAATGGGTGTCAAAGTCCTATTGAATGTACAGAATGGATACCCTCATCCTCGAGCTCATTTGAGTTCTATAGTAGCACCCAGTAATTGTTGAGGAGGAAGAATTCTTTATCTACAATTTTTCCTAATCATCTATGCTAAACCTTTGAGCTCATCCTTGACTCACTCTCAATAATACAACTGAAACTTAATTATGTAGTCTCTATCCTTCGAACACGATGGTTATGAAATTTGTAAATAATGAGAACTTGTTAGTATTTAACTCCCTAGGTTCTTTATCTTTTTTCTTCTGTGGTTTTTTGTTTTTCCTCGTTGTTTTCCCATGTGGGATTCACTAGTGTACTAGCAGGGCCTTCTTCATATAATTTGTAGATCATTTTCCTCTATCTCATAAGAAAACTTAGTGAGAGGACACTCATATGATTCTTTGTTGAACTTAGAATTCTTATTTTTATGCCATAGATAACATGTTAACTGCGGCATTCAAAGTTGAACGAGTTTAGGATGTAATTCCAACTGTTTATGATAAAAGTTGTACTTAATCACATACTAATAGTAGTTTCTCAATTTTATGTGTGGATTATTTGCATCGAGGGCAGCGGGACTTGCCAAGTTATTTTTTTGCCACATGTGGAGATTCTCGAGATGAAAAGTCGCACTAGATTCTCACTTATAATGCATTCTACTTTTTGGATGAAAAGGTCAGCCGTCGATGTGTTTTCCTTTTCCATCTATCCCGGTTTAACTCCTCATGGACAAATAAAATAAATTAAGAAAAAGAGAAAACTCGTCAAGACACCTCGCACCATTTTCCCAACAAGAACCTTTATGGTTTTAACTTTTTATAGTTGATGGGAAAATCCTGGTTCAGATTTTTCTTTTTTTAGGTGGGATAATAAAATAGATTGCATTCTCATTTGTTCGATTTATTTCTGGAAATAATTTTTTGAGCAATCAAACTCTCAACTATTTATGCCAGGAAGATGAATAGAAAAGACAGTTGTTCCTTACATCACTTTAGCTTATAAGTTTTCTACCCTCTGGCAGTCACGCACAAGCTAACTTTCACCTTTTTTTTTTCCTTTTCTTTATTTTGATAAGGCACTAGCTAATCGGGTAAAAATCTTGTTCAGGGTATTAGAATAAGATTATCGTTAGCTTGTTATTACTCACAAATAAAATAGGTAGGACTGATTGGGGAACTGAAGGTCTTCTATTAAAGTATCCAGGTCTTGGGTGGCCCTGCCTCATCATTAAGCTATTGGAAAGAATCTGTACTTGTTTTCAGTTCGTCTTAAGCTGAGTTATTTTGACAGGAGTGCCCAATGTTTTACTTATGATTCATTCACGACCACAATTAAGTCACTCTACTCATCAAAATTGGTTTGCAACCAAGTCCTTGTTGAGTAAAGAAAGATATAAAAGAAAAAGAAAAATAAATATTCATTTGCATATCTTAGTTCTGAATAAATTTGGAGGAAAATGTGGAGCATAACTCATTAGAATGAAGAGAAAGTGTTTAGAGATTTAGATGAAAAAAGAAACAAATTTTTTCACCTTCTGCAATTGCTTACTGTTAGACGAGATTCTCCTTCATTTGTCTGATCTTCCATTGCCAAAAAGCACAATATGATCGGTTTGTCCGAATGTGAAGTTCAAAGCTCTCTCACATGAGTTGCGCCTCCTCGGTGTTTTACTTGGAATAAAGTAGGGGTTTTGGTATGTTTAAATCCCAGGTTACACCGAGGATCACATGAATAGTTGACATCAGGTTCTAGTTTAAAGTCTTGGGTGCCTTAAGATGGGTCAAGAATCGCTATCGGTCCCGAAGTTTACATAACACGAGTTCAAGAATCACTCAAGTCTTTACGCCAATGTATGATGAGTTGTTAGGCCTTGTTAAAGGTTACCCATTGAAAAGTTTTTCAGCATCACCATCAATGTGAAAGAAAAGACCTCGTACCCTTCAACACTTGAACGAGTTCATGAACGGAAAGAACAACAGTGTGAAAACAATGGTAACAACATGCTAAGACAAAAAAACCCACCTCAAAATCATCTCCATGACATTATATACTTTTGCTTGCCTTTTTACTATCTATTGTCTTTCCCTCATGATCTTTACTTGTGAGCATCTTCTTGATTCTTTCCATGCTCTTATTATATGCAACCTTTTCTTTATTTTATACAATTTGTCATTTAGCTCCCATGAATAAGTAACATTATTTTCTCACTTGAGCAAAAAAAAAAAAGAAAAAAAATCTTTGTTAAACTACGACCAGTTTAGTAATATAATATTGGCCTTCCATTTGACAAGAACAATGCTACTGCAGTGATTGTTAAATAACGACTTGACTGAGTTAATTGCTCGCTAATTCAGGCCTGGGTGAAACTTGACTAATGAGTCACTCAGCTGAGCTGAAACCGAGTTGAACTCATCTTGAATTTTGATCCTTTCTCTTGTACTAGCTGAACCAAATAATGTGGCTGATACAGGCCTCATCTCCTAGTCTGCCTAGAGACACAGGCCTCATCTCCGAAACCCAGACATGCTTTCCCCAGAACTTGATCTGTAGGAGAGTATTCCTCTCTCAAATGAGGTGATGGTTCTGCTGCTGCAACTCTATCAGATTGATGGATCACTTCCTCCTCTCGAGTCTGCCTAGGGGCACCTGATAAGAGCCCAAAACTGTAGTTTTAACCCTGTAACAGTCATACTTTTAGACCAATTATGTGAGTAATAATTAAGAGTTAACACTGATTACGTGTTTTTATCCATTTCAGGTTTCAAAGACCATTATGTGCAGAAATGTGCCACTTTAGTGAGATAAAGGAGCAAAGGTCGGTTACTAAGTAGTTCCGTGATTAAAGGCCAAGATTCAAGAAGACAAAGCCTTCCTAAAGCCCGGTCAAAAGCTGAAAAGTCGACACGGGCGTAAAACAAGACACAAGTGAGAACTTCCGAAGGCCGTATCTTTGGACTCAGACCTCGGAATGGGGCCTACCTTATGTCAAAACGACCGGTTCGGAAAGAGCTTTCCAATGGTCCAAGCCTTGACCCAATAAAAGGAGCAAAAGTGGACGAAAAGTCTGTTGAAGCCAACTGCAGCTGAAGAGGCCTTTTTGGACTAAAAGAATTGGGTTTTGGGCCTGATTCTCTGGCCCAAAACATGGATCCAAGCCCATGCACGATTTTTGGATCTGAAAGTATAAAAACCAAAGCTTAGCTCTTTGTTAATGGTAGCTAGTTAGACCTAAACAATATAGATAATTCTAGATCTAGTTTCCAGTATTTTAATTAAGTTTTAGTTCCATTTTCAATTCTTGTTTTAGATTAAGTCTTTGAATCATTGTTCTTGATTGATTAGATAAATAAAATAGTTATTTTGCTAATTTCGATTTTTGTCATCTCAATTTATAGATCTAGTTTTAATTCTTGTTGATTATCATTTCGTAGTTTAAGTAGATTGAAACATTGTTAGTTAATTTAGTTAAGTTTGAATTTTAATATAATGAGTAGTTATAATTCAATGGGAAATGATAGTTTGATGACTCAAGGCTAAAACCTCCATTAGAGGGGTTGATGAAGCTTTGATGAAAACTTAGTGGTATAGTGTAGAAACATTGTAGAATCTATTCCACTCTAGAAGGTCGTGATTCGCCATGAGAATGGGTGGACGACCTCACATGCTAGTTAGTATTTGGTAGAAATGCCATGAACACTAGGGATTAGAACTCGAAATTCTTGCCGTAAGAACGTAAGAATCGAGATACAAGAATCTATGCTAGGTTATTAAGTTGGATTCGAGGTGGATTCAATTCCCCTCTAATCCTTTATCTAGATTAAAAAACAATCATATTTCCATAGCATTCGTAGTTTAAATTCAACATAATCAATTTCATATTGTATCGTAGAATAACACCCTTCGTAAAGCTCTCATTAGACTTAAGACCGACTAATTAGATTAGAAAACATTCCATGCTAGAGCACTAGGAGTGGAACGAATTTGTGACTCCACTCTATTTCGATAGAATTGAGAGTAGAAACTTTGATAAAAATAAACACGTAGATAGTTTTAGTTTACTTACGTTTTGAGTTCATCGTTCATTTCGTAGGTAGACTATTCAATTTTATCTTTATCAAATGGCGCCGCTGCCATCTTAGTTGCACTTTAGCATTGTTTTCATAGTAGAATTAGTCATTTTTAAGTCCCATTAAACCCACCCTTGTTTGTTTGATTCATACCGTGGTTATCCGTTTCAGCGTTGAAAAATTCGCGACAAAAAATTACACTAAAGCGACCGCTTATATAAGGAGCGCACCTGCGCCCTATAGTCTGGAACACGAGCGACCACGCTTCTATGCGAAGCACTGCGCCCTAAGCAAAAAATTTCGGATTTCTACAGGTTTGTTTCGAACTTCGATTTTTAAGTTTTTCAGTGTTCTAACTTGTTATTTACACTGAACACGCGTAAACAAGACGCTATTCATAAGCGAAGCAAGGACGCTATCAGGTATTCCTTTCTTCCATACCTCGCATCTCCAGTTAGAGGTTCATACTAATATATCAAGATTGTTTGGATTGTTGTCGTGTTTAGACTTAGACTTGCATGAGATTAAGGTCTGGTCGGAGAAAAACACCGAACGTAATTAACCGTCAACGTCAACAAACAAATCTATCGAGTATACCAATCACTACACCTCTAGCTACTATTCCACCAACCACGCCGGACATAATGGCTGAAGAAAGAGAGACTCCTCTCTCCGACTTTTACAAAGCCTTGAGCGATAGCCCTAAATCTTGCATCGTTCTAGCAGACCCAGTGGGGGATTTTCGAATTCCCCCAAACATATTTAATTTGTTACCCGTTTTCCATGGTTTAGACCATGAAAACCTTATCAACACATGCGTAAGATTGAACAAGTCCTTACAACATTCCATCATCCTACGGTTGGTACGGAACAAATTAAACTGAGGGTATTCCCTTTCACCTTAGCCGATAAGGCGGCGTCTTGGTTAACTGCCCAAGCGCCTAACTCTGTGGACTCGTGGGTTAAACTTGTTCAGCTGTTTATGGAACATTTTTACCCACCCCTAAAGACGGATGAGATGCTTTCCAAGATTCATTTTTTCGGACAAAATCCTCATGAATCGTTTTCTGAGGCTTGGAATCATTTCACTGATCTGCTTATTGAGTGTCCACACTATAACCTAGCAAAAGACACGTTAGTTCGTGCCTTTTTCAAAGGACTTCAATATCACCATAAAGAAGTCTTTGACATAATGAATGGGGGTAGTTTCCTAAGTAAAGGAGCCTCGGAGGCTTACAAATTTTTAGAAGATCAAACTAAACGTAATAACAATTGGGGGGTAGTGATGATATCCCCCCCCATTAGTTCTTCTTCTTCAACAGTTAAGGCCGGCCGGTATGTTTGAGATGAAACCCGATCTAGAACTTAAAAATTTAATCGAATCTCTAACTAAAAAGGTTGAGGCTATTTCAGGCAACAAAAGCCTATCCCCTCATGAATGTTAACTCCAACCCATGTAATGTCTGTTTGAGTCCCGAAAGCACCCTAACTCCTATTGTCCTCTAAGCCTATGAACAACAACAATTAGAGCAAGATAATGTTTACTCCATTAATAACTATCCTATTCCTAATGCCCCATGGAGACAACATCCCAACTTTAGTTGGCTTAAACAATCAACAAGTTTCACCTCCGTGGTCTAATAACCAAAATGTTAGGCAAGCAAACAACTATAATCAAGCTCCACCTAGGCAAGGCCGTGGACTAAGTCAGGGAAATTATAATAATTATAACAACCAAGCTTAACCACCGACAAGGTTTAGCACAAGGTCAAGGTAATTATAATAGTTATAATACCAATAGAGGTATCGTTCAGGTTAACAATAGTAACTATCACAACCCACCCATAAATAATCAACGTGAGATAGTTCCAGTCGCACCACCTGTGACTACTACACAATCACATCCGGATCGTATAAACGCCTTTATACAGGTTACCCAACAACTTTTCCAATCAATGACTCAATTAAACCAACAGATCTTACAATCCATAAATCAGGGCATACAACAGTTAGCCCAAGAGAAAGCCCAACCAAAAGGCGTGTTTCCAGGACAAGCCAAAACAACAAACACAGCCTTTGAGGTAAACGGTAATACTAGTACGGAAACGACAATAGTAGGTGACCTGAATGCTATCACCACTCTCCGTTCTGGAAGAGTGGTTGATAACAATGTAACTATGCCTATAGTTACCCCATCAGTACTCCCTACACCGGATATCGAACTAGATACCGAAGTAGAAACTGAAGACCCTACCACTGTAGAGGTACCAGTTAAACAACAAACTAAGAAACAGAAAGCCAAGGTAACACATCAAGTCGAGCCATACGCTAAATATAGAGCAAAACCACCATTCCTCGGTTAGCCATGCTAACGGGGATACAAACTTTGAGGAGATTAGGAACGTTTTCAAGAATCTAACGATAAACCTTCCTTTTCTCGAAGCTATTAAAAAGCTCCCTAACCACGCTAAGTTTCTTAAAGAGTTGTGCACTACTAGGCGTAAGACCAACATACCTAAAGACGCCTTTTTAACTGAACAGTTCCCAACTTTATCCGAAAATAATGGAATCGCTAAGTACAAGGACCCTGGTCGTCCTACTGTAAAATGCACCTTAGGAGATTCCTACATGACGACCGCTTTATTAGACACGGGGCGAAGTGTTAACTTACTCCCCGTGATTACTTGTATAAACAAATAGGTCTACAGGAAATGCAACCTACAAAAATAACGTTGCAATTAGCGGACATGTCAATTAACTATCCTAAGGTTGTAGTGGAAAACGTGCTTGTTAAGGTTCAAGATTTTTACTATCCTGCTGATTTTGTTATCCTCGATACAGAAGTCGCCAACGACTCTGTACCGATCATCTTAGGGTGCCCCTTCTTAGCAACTGCCAACGCACTTATAAATTGCCGCGATGGTAAGATGTCCTTATCTTTTGGCCATCTTACAGTTGAGGTAAATGTTTTTAAAATGATGAAACAATTACCAGATTCGTCTATAGATGGGGAGGTTAGCATGATCGAGAGCTTAGCTCAAGATTATTTTAACAACACGTTTCCTGAAAACAATATGTACAAATTCCTTTCTTTTGGAACTTCAGATTTTGTAAATGACTCCTACTTAGAGGAAGTCAACACCATCCTTGAGTCCACACCAATTGTAGACACTTCGGTTACTCCACATATTGAGTATGAAGACTTGCTACCTAAGCAAGTATTCATTATGCAAAATGAGGACCCCGACGAAATATCTATTGATTTTCCTTCCACCCCAGTGCTTAAACCCCTTCCCCCAGAGTTAAAATATATTCAACTTGATCCCGGATGGTAGTCATCCGTAATTATATCTTCTCTGTTATCTAAGAATGAAGAGACACATTTAATCCGGTGTGATTAGGGAACATCGGTCTGCGATTGGTTGGTCCCTAGCCGACATTAAGGAATTGACCCTAATATTTGCACTCATCGTGATCCATTTGGAGGATAACGCCGAAGACTTCTCGCGAACCTCGCCACGCTTGAACCCAGCCATGAAAGAGGTGGTTAGGGAAGAAGTCTTACGATTACTCAACGCGGTATCATATACCCAATCTCTCGAATGGAATGGGTAAGCCCCATTCATGTAGTTCCTAAGAAATCGGAGTTACCATGGTGCGACGGGAAGGGTGACTATGTTGTCACACAAGGCCCTATGAAATGGAGGATCTATATTGATTACGGACATTTAAATGCTATGACACTAAAGGATCACTTTCCTTTACCTTTTATAGATCAAATGCTCGAACGCCTAGCTCGGGTCATGCTTTTATTGTTTTCTCGGATGGCTACTCGGCTATTTTCAGATTATTATTGATATTGATGACCAAGAAAAGACTACCTTCACATGTCCCTTTGGAACGATGCCTATAAACTAATGCCTTTTGGCCTTTGTAATGCTCCCCGAACCTTCCAAATGATGTATGCTTCATATATTTAGTGACATGGTAGAGCTTTTATGGAAGTTTTCATGGATGATTTTTCTATCTATGGAGACTCCTTCACGTGATCGTTTGTCTAACCCGTCTAAGGTTTTGACACGGTGTGAAGAAAAGAGCCTCGTTTTTAAACCGGGAAAAGTGTCATTTCATGGTGAAAAGGGCATAGTACTAGGTCACATTGTATCTAGTGATGGCATCAAGTAGATAAGGCCAAACTAGATAAGATAGCGATTCTACCAAAACCACGGACTGTCCGTGATATTAGAGCCTTTCTAGGCCATGTGGGTTTTATAGGCGGTTTATTAAAGACTTCTTCAAAAAATAGCTAGGCCGTTAACTAATCTGCTTTTGAAGGATGCAATCTTTGATTTTAATTTTAATCGTGAAGCGGGCTTTTTAAAACTTTAAAAGCTGCCCTAACCTCTCGCACCAATTATACAGCGGTGATGCTAGTGATTATGCAGGTTGGTGCGATCTTGAGACAAAACTAGATAATAAGTCCATCTGTTATTTATTATGCTAGTAAAACCTTAAACGATGCTCAACAGAATTATTCAACTACGTAAAAAGAATTCTTAGTCGTCATTTATGCTTTAGATAAGTTTCGGTCCTTATTTGGTTGGTTCTAAAACTTTAGTTTACACGGACCATGCAGCTTCTTAAGTACCTTCTTGCAAAGAAGGATGCTAAGCTAAGATTAATCCGATGGATCCTTCCCGCAAGAGTTCACATTAGAAATAAAGACAAAAAGAGGGGTCGAAAACGTAGTTGCCGACCACTTATCTAGACTCACAAACGACGATCGAGTGATTTCGAGTCCATACCGGACTCTTTTCCCGATGAGCATCTCAGATGCGATTTTTTCAAAGACCATGGTATCCGACATTGTAAATTATTTAGCGGCTGATGTTATGCCTTATAATTGGTCAAGAAATGAACGTAAGAAGTTCTTGGCCGAGTCGAAGTTATACTTGGGATGAGCCATACCTTTTTAAGTATTGTGCGGATCGATTATTTCGTCGTTATATTCCCGGTGGGAATACAATGAAGTTCTATCATTCCGCCATGACAAAGAGTGTGGTGGCCATTTTAGTGGGATGAAAACAGCCGCTAAAGTGCTTCAATGTGGTTTTTATTGGCCTACCCTTTTAAGGATGCCCAAGTGCATTGCAAGACGGTATTCGTTGCCAACAACTTGGGCTTAATCACGAAAGTGTAATATGATGCCATTAAATCCAATCTTGATAGTAGAAATTTTTTGACGTTTTAGGGCATTGATTTCATGGGTCCTTTCCCCGTTTCCCACGGTTTCATTTATATTCTAGTTGTCGTGGACTACGGTCTAAATGGATAGAGGCCCTAGCTTGCCGAAAGCAATGACCATAAGACCGTTGTATTTTTATTAAAGAATATATTTTCTATCGGTTTGGCATTCCTAAAGCCATCATTAGTGATGGTGGAACACATTTTGCAACAGAGTTGTTGCATCCCTAGTGAAAAAAAGTATGGAGTTACACACAAAGTAGCAACTCCGTATCATCCACAAACTAGCGGACAAGTAGAAGTTTCTAATAGGGAAATCAAAAAAGATTTTAGAAACAACTGTAAACCCCGATAGGAAAGATCGGGTCAAGCGTCTATCGGATGCCTTATGGGCGATAGAACTGCTTTCAAAACTCCTATAGGTATGTCTCCCTTTAGACTTGTATTTGGGAAACCATGTCATTTGCCCGTTGAATTAGAGCACCGGCTCGTGGGCTATAAAAAGCCTTAACTTCAATATTGATGAGGCAGGGTGTCAAACACAAGTTGCAATTGAATGAGCTTGAAGAAATCCGTAGCGATTCTTACGATCTCGCAAAGGATTATAAAGCTAACAAGAAACGTGGTCATGATAAGCAAATCTTGCGCAAAGAGTTTGTAGTCGGTCAAAAGGTCTTGCTTTACAACTCCCGTCTACATATTTTCCCAAGAAAACTAAAACCCGCTGGTCCGCCCTTTTTCGTTATCAAGTCACCCCTTTACGGGCAATCACCTTGGTAAATCCAAATGACAATAAATACGTTTTCAAGTTAATGGTCAACGGTTAAAACATTTTCACTTAACTTATGTCCCCCCCGATGTAGAGGAAGTCCTTTTACAGACCCTCGTCTATGAGGATTGACCTTTGTCATTGGTGTACTTCCTTTCACTTCCATATAGTGGTAAGTGCACCATTCAGGTAACCGGCCCTCCCTATGGAGTGGGGTGGTAAGTACCGGATCCTAAGTCCACGGTTAACATAATTCACGTTTTCCACTTTTGCATGTTTTCTCGGTTTTTGAATCATGTTCCTCTAAGGGGTGAATTATGTATTTATTGTTTTTCGTTTATCTTATAATAAACTAATAAAATAATAATAATAATAATAATAATAAATAAAATAATAAAAAAAATACATAATAATAAAAAAAAAATTAATCATAAAAATAGCAATCCAACAAATCATGGGAATCTGACTTTAAACGACCCGCGTTAGAACAAATTTTGTGTTTAAAATTCTTTTTGGAGTTGGGCAATCGGTCTCTCCATCTGGATTGCTCGAACTTTCCGTTTGTGTTGCTTAGGCCCATTACTTGTAGTTCAATTGGGTTGATGTAATCTTAACTTAGATTTCCTTCGTTCACATAACTTACGTCACACACGCACTTCGAGGTGTTTTTCCACCCTTTTATACGTCACCCATGGTTGGAATTGAGTGTTTTATGGATCATTGGGTTGGAAATTCTCTACTGATCATTTCCATAACTCATTCGCCAAAATCGGGCCAGTAACGAAGCGGCAAATTGAGTTTGAAATTGCGCGAAAAATCGGAAAATTTCGAATTCATATCGGGCTTGGGCCCAAACCGCGACGCGACGCGTTTGTCGCGTCTCCTTCCTTCCCAAAACAAACGCACGGTTTCTTTCTTTTCAATCAAATCCGCCCGGTTATCAAGGTAAAACAAACCTTGAACACCAAAATAAAAAAAAAAAAAAAAAGAGAGAGAAGAAAACCTAACTACACCCACACCAACATAATCAAATCCAACTAAAATCTTCTTTAAACCATTAATACCACCACCCCAAACTCCAAAACCGCCACCAATCCAAGTAACCACCGCCACCACCGTTGTTTTAGTTGTTTTTCTTCAATCTCGCCTCCCCCACAGTCTACAAAACCATTAGTTGTCTCAGAAACTTCAATGTCGCTACGACGAAGAATTTTGCCGGAGCACGCGTTTGAGTCCGACACCTTCGTGCCATTTTACGATGCGGAGATGATTAGGAAGCATTGGAACGGACTGTGGTACTCGACTGAGGAGTTCTATCACCATGATTTGGTAGAACAATTTTATAAAAAGCGAGAATTGGAAGGGGATAGGATTTTCATAAAGGTAGCGGGGAGAGGAGAGCGAAAGTAACGACGTTGTTGGTCGAACTGTTAGGAATTACGCTTTGAAAGCAACTCGGTAACGACAATTCAGGAATCCTAGTATACTGGAGTTCCTGCTTTGATGAAGGATACTGTCGTGGAGGGTGAATACAATCCGACATCTCATTGCGTCCGCCAGTCAACCCTGAGAACCAATCAACTGGGGTCAGAGCTCGGTGGATTGGTAGGAACGCCCGGGGAAAGATAAAGTCGCTGATATCGGCCCGCAATGTCTCGTGACGTTCTCGGATTTTGCAAACAGATAAGTATAATTTCTGCATCATTGATTTAATGTTTAATGTGATTCAAGGAGTGGGGAAGAGCTTGGCCTCTTCCCGTGATTGATCACTAAGATCATGCTCTCCTTTAGAGCCGCCGCAAGATCTACTCCTATTAAGATCAAATTGCATTCTAATGCAAGTATCTATACGGATTGCATCCAAGAGACTTGGCCGTTGTCCAAGAAAAATGGATGAGTCGGAGGATGAAAGGGAGGATATGACATGTCCGGATGACGATGCATTAGATAAATGTAGTTCTAATTTAGAACGATGCAAGTATTGCAAACCGCCTTAGCGTTAGCGTTTATGGTATTTGTGAAGATATCCGAGATAGACAGATTGTAATTCGAAAGAAGCAAACGAACCTTCAGACGAGACTTGAAATGCTCGAAGGGGTTCAAGACGATATCCTGTCTAACATGGAGACTATCCACCAGCATCAACAAGCCCAGTATGCAGTACTCCGGACTGAGATGGAAGCACAGCTCTTGTTCCGAATAGAGTTGTTACGACGCATGCCACCAGTGGAGGAATCGGTTTCAGCCGAGTCCGACAGGCATGAGCGTTGTCGCCGAAGGACAGATGCTTCAAGCCATTCTCCATCCCAGGGCCAATCTCCATCTCAGGGTCCATCTTCATCACACAACTAGGTGTTCACCATCAGTTGTGTTCGCTGTTATTTCATAGTTTTGATTGTTTTATTAGTTGAAATTTAATTAAGTAGTTAAATTTAAATATTAATGTGTTTGTTTTATGTTGTTTGGATTTAAATTTTATTTTTAATATAATTGGTTAATTTTGAGTATTGCTTGTTTTTATCATTAATCCCACCTTCCCGACTTGTTTGGGGGTGGTAATATTTATACCGAGCATAATTCGTTATATGATCATCCCAGCGGTAAAGTAGTCTTGAAGGAAAGGTTGATAATTTGGCCGATATCGGCATATCTATGATTTGTGTGGTGGTAGCATGAAATGTAGGAGAGTTTAGAAGTTACTATTCTAAATCCATTATGAAAGATACCGGGATTTTTAGAAAATCACGCTAAAATGGTTTGTTTCCGTTTTGGTTTGGAATTTTTCTATTTCAAAAATTGCCTTAACACAATTTGGGAACTTGTTGATTCGTTTTGGAAGCTCAAAACCTATTTAAACTCCCTTCATTCTACACTAACAAACCACACTACACCCCACCATCATCCCGCACCTTTCACTCCAAGCTTTTCCTTCTTTTTCTTCCAAATTTATGTTTCAACACTTACGAGCCGCGCGCCCGTCATTCGGCATGACATTACACTTTCCCAAATTTTAGTCGAGCGAACCGCTTCAAAAACATGTAATTTAAAACCCACGAGCGACCGCCTTCTATGTGAGCACTTAATACCGCCTTTGTTAACGCGGGAAATTCCAATTTTTAGAAGGTCAGTCCAGGATTTTTTTGGAACTGTTCAAAGAGTAGTTAAGATGACATCTCCTATAGTCATACCTGAACAGTCTTTCAAGATGTGTTGGGCACCGGAGACCTATGGACATTGGTTCCGGCCACGGGATCCTGCAGATTAGGATGGCATCATCTACCGGTAAGTGATGACGATTCATATTCACCACAGCTTACTGCTTATTTCTACGACCATGTTAAATTCTATTGTAATCAGGATGGAGAACAAGAATTCTCCGTCGTAGTCGAAGACACGACACATCAATTCGATAAAAATGTGGTCGCTTTAGTTTCGTGGATTACCAATACCGATCCTCGTTCACACATGGGCATATATGACCGATAATGCATATCTTTATGATTATACATATTTCCATGAGTATTATGGGGAGGGTATTTCGAGTAATGGACCGGGGCTATATATAGCATTGCCCTTGGTAGCCTTTCCTAAACGTAGGCACCACCATGTTATTCATCTTGATGAATATTTTGGGGAATGGCGGTTCATTTCTGCAAATAGTATTCTTTGGTGACATTTTCCTCGCTTTAATTTGAGGGACGTCGCCCGATATGACATTCCCCGAGTTTTAGTCGCTAGTCTTAAGAGAGCCCAAACCATGAGGCGTAAGTATCTTTTTATGCCTATGTTGGTAAGCCGCATCATGTGTAGTTGTTTACCTGTATTCTATGCACAATTCAAAGATTGGAAAAGGGTTGAAGTCATGAGACCCACTAATTGGGTGGTTCGCTCATTGTGAATAATGACTTGTAGGGATGGCAGGTGCGACCTCAATTGGTAAGCCCGTACATCCCATCAGACATAATAACACTTAACAGGTTAACATTAGTAGATGATAAATGGCGGCAAGTGTGGCAAATTATAATGGACTGGCAGGATGCGAAGGAACCTCGTCTCATTAACGAGGAGGAAGATGTTTAAGCGGGAGATAAGGTAAGTTTTTAGTTTTGTTAGTGTCTTTTTATGTCCCAAGCAATTTAATTCGGTTAACCCCATAATGGGTGGAACTCTTATAGAGTTGCGTCAGTTTTTATTTCCTATATTAGTACGTTCTAACTTTGTTTTGCAGATATTCCTGAATTTCACACGTTTCAATGGTATTTTTCCTACCCTCTTTATTTACAATACTTTGAGGACAAAGCATGCTTCTTGTTTGGGGGGGAGGGGGCATAGAAACACGTGTAATTAAGGCATCTGTTAGGATATAGATATGTATAATATGCATTTGTTTTCTAGTTAAAGTTTCAAAAATTTCAAAAATATAAATAAATAAGTTTATGCTATACACTTAGGAATATTGGTATTGTTTTCTTTCTCTATGCTCTTAACAATCTAGAAGTCTCAATAGCTTTTGCATCGAGAATAATTGTTAGAAACTTAGGTTAATATGTAGGTAATAATCTTTGCATCTATCTATAAATATATTACATGAGTATCTATGATTGTTAGCATGAAGTTTTCGAAATCTAGGCTAGAGTATTTATTCTACAAATCCTGTGAGAATATAGCCTAAAAGCCTTATATGATATGAGAAACATTTGAGAAATGACACAAGGGAGAAGTAAAATCCGGATAGAGAAATCACACGTCCACTTGCTTGATCACTATGCCATATCCTAAGCGAGAATTTAGGCCCTCTTTGGATCGATATAGCCAGAAATTCAAACCTATGCATTATTTTCCGCTAGTCGCCCCTCTGAGCCTTTCTTTAGCCTTTCATAACCCACAAATCCTTTACCCTGTTACAAAAACAAAATAAAATAAAATAAAATAAAATAAAAAAGATCAACCTACCCAATCTAGAATAAGTCTGAGAATAGAATGAGGAAGAAAGAAGAAGAGAAAAACCATTGTAAACAAAAGTTAGTTAATTGCTTCAGAAAATAAAGAAAAGGAGTTTCCATCCAAAGAAAAGAAAAAAAAAATAGAATAAAAGGAGTTAAAAGCCAAAGAAAAAGAAAACAAATATGGCTAAGGATGGAAACAAAGTGTAGAAGCAAAAGTAAATAACAAGGTTTTCTCTAAGTTACATAATATGAAGACTCTACTATCTCAGACTTGTCCTTTTGAATATCCATTTCCTTCCTTCTTAAACCATCTCCTAATCCCCGCAACACCTAAGAAAGACCTCTAGCTCAATTAGGAATAGGTTAGTGTGATAGTAAATGACAGATGTGTTTGATCGACTCCGGCTTCCTTGTTGTCATTGAGATTGTAAGGTAAAGTGTGCCCACTGCACACTGGAGTAGCGAAACTTGAGCGGAAAAATCAGAGTGGTTTTCGTCTTGACATTTATGTGAGGACCTACTTAAGGACGCTATTCCGAGTTTTCATAAACGAACCTGCTAGGCATTTCATGGTATTACTCATAGTACTTATATTCGTATCATAGATGATTGATTATTACGCATATATTAGCTTAGGTTTTTAACTTGGTTATTCTTATTCATTTGCTAGTGAGATGTATAGATAGTTGGGACATGAATGAGGAAAACAATAGTTTTATTTCTTAGTCGTTGTAGTATAGTTGAAGTTTGTGAGTACCTTCACTGGAAAACTCTCACGAGGCTATAACTTGTCCACTAGGGAATTCCTAGTGGTTTAAGGCCTTGTTGCATATGGTCAATGCAATCGCACTCAGCGAAACGAGAGTAGATAAAACTCCATTTTTTGGTCACTTATTCTAATTTCTCATCTTTGCTTGAGGACAAGCAAAATGCTGTTTGGGGGTGGCTTGATAAGATCCCAAAACTGTAGTTTTAACCCTATAACAGTCATACTTTTAGACCAATTATGTGAGTAATAATTAAGAGTTAACACTGATTACGTGTTTTTATGCATTTCAGGTTTCAAAGTCCATTATGTGCATAAATGTGCTACTTTAGTGAGATAAAGGAGCAAAGGTCGGTTTCTAAGTAGTTCCGTGATTAAAGGCCAAGATTCAAGAAGACAAAGCCTTCCTAAAGCCCGGTCAAAAGCTGAAAAGTCGACACGGGCGTAAAACAAGATACAAGTCGTGAGAACTTCGAAGGCCGTATCTTTGGACTCAGACCTCGGAATGGGGCCTACCTTATGTCAAAACGACCGGTTCGGAAAAAGCTTTCCAATGGTCCAAGCCTTGACCCAATAAAAGGAGCAAAAGTGGATGAAAAGTCTGTTGAAGCCAACTGCAGCTGAAGAGGCCTTTTTGGACTGAAAGAATTGGGTTTTAGGCCTGATTCTCTGGCCCAAAACATGGCTCCAACCCCATGCACGATTTTTGGATCTGAAAGTATAAAAACCAAAGCTTAGCTCTTTGTTAATGGTAGCTAGTTAGACCTAAACAATATAGATAATTCTAGATCTAGTTTCCAGTATTTTAATTAAGTTTTAGTTCCATTTTCAATTCTTGTTTTAGATTAAGTCTTTGAATCATTGTTCTTGATTGATTAGATAAATAAAATAGTTATTTTGCTAATTTCGATTTTTGTCATCTCAATTTATAGATCTAGTTTTAATTCTTGTTGATTATCATTTCGTAGTTTAAGTAGATTGAAACATTGTTAGTTAATTTAGTTAAGTTAGAATTTTAATATAATGAGTAGTTATAATTCAATGGGAAATGATGGTTTGATGACTCAAGGCTAAAACCTCCATTAGAGGGGTTGATGAAGCTTTGATGAAAACTTAGTGATATAGTGTAGAAACATTGTAGAATCTATTCCACTCTAGAAGGTCGTGATTCGCCATGAGAATGGGTGGACGACCTCACATGCTAGTTAGTATTTGGTAGAAATGCCATGAACACTAGGGATTAGAATTCAAAATTCTTGCCGTAAGAACGTAAGAATCGAGATACAAGAATCTATGCTAGGTTATTAAGTTGGATTCGAGGTGGATTCAATTCCCCTCTAATCCTTTATCTAGATTCAAAAACAATCATATTTCCATAGCATTCGTAGTTTAAATTCAACATAATCAATTTCATATTGTATCGTAGAATAACACCTTTCGTAAAGCTCTCATTAGACTTAAGACCGACTAATTAGATTAGAAAACATTCCATGCTAGGGCACTAGGAGTGGAACGAATTTGTGACTCCACTCTATTTCGATAGAATTGAGAGTAGAAACTTTAATAAAAATAAACACGTAGATAGTTTTAGTTTACTTACGTTTTGAGTTAATCGTTCATTTTGTAGGTAGACTATTCAATTTTATCTTTTATCAGCACCAACCTCTCAAGTCTGCCTAAAGCCACAGACCTCACGATTCTGACCAGTGTCACAGACCTCACGAGTCTGCCTAGAGTCACAGACCTCACGAGTCTGCCTAGAGACACAGGCCTCATCTCCGGAACCCAGACCATCTTGGAGTCTGCCTTTTTGGAGGTCGATGCGTCCCACCAAGCAATGCTTGCAATAGAGGAACCCTTTCTCGTAAGCTTTTTCCGGTATGGTGACAGTAGGGTATTCTCTCATTTTTTCTGGAGTTGGCAACTCCTGAAATTCCACTGGCGCCCTAGAGTGTTGCTTTGTCGCATCCGCATAGGAAATCCTCTGTGTTTCTTTCTGAACTGAATCTTTAGCTCGAACCACGTTGTTGATGGATTGTAGTGGTGGTTGTAGCTTTTCATTGGACACCTTATAGGGGTTCTCAAGCTCATAGATGTCCATGACTGACCCTTCCTCTCCAGAACTTTAGCTATCAGCAGCAAAGGATTTTACCCGAATGAGGAAGAAATCGTGAGCTAAAACAGGATTAGACCGATTCCTGAAGCTAATCAGAACACCCACTATACCTTAGTGGTGGATTTTACCTGAAAGCAAGGAAAACCAAAAGATGCCAACTTGTCTGAGAAAATAACCGGAACACTCATTGTTGGGCAGTGAGGGATTTTACCCGAATACAAGAGAAGAGAGAATTGATAAAAGGGAACTAGTTCGTTGCACTATCCAGAACATTCACTGTTAGGTAGTGATGGATTTTACCTGAATAGGAAGGAACTTTAGGATTGAGAAGATAAGAAAGCTTTGTCTAAAGAAAGTTTTACTAAAAGCGGCAAAATTTTTGAGCACATGATCATAAAAGTTATTTATGTTATCTCGCACCCACTCGCCCAAGTTTTGGCCCCCATTTTTCATTCCGTCAAATACATTGACCAAGTTTTAGACTACTACTAGTTTTAGCTATGAAATTGGCTGACTTTTTCCTGTGACTTTTTCCAGGGTGCCTTCTTTCGGCAATTTTGTTTTTCAGATCATCAGACGCAAGTCCGACTACACCGGTTATCGTCATGGATTCATTAGTGTGAGTTTTTGTCTACAACAAATCGTCAGATTCCTTCATTTTTGTTTTGTATTGTGCTAACTTTTTATTCTTATAGGTTCATTTACCCCTGGAAGTAAGTTCAACTTTCAAAAATATATCAAAAGGTCATTAGAATATGATTTCAAGATAGTTGTTAGAATTAGGTATGACATTACTGGTTGTGGTTCTATCAGAAACTTTTCTAGTTGTGTTGGTTTTTTATAATGGATTTCTAATTATGCATTTTAATTTCGTAACTGCTCCATGATGTCAATAGTCCTTTGCTATGGCCTTCGGTTGTGGTATTTTTGCTTCTGAATGTGTTGCTGGTGAGCTCACGTCTTTAATCAAACATTTTTCTAGTTATTTATATTCTCAATTCAAATTCAATTTCAGATGCAGTCTTTTCATTGGATCATATTGTTATTTCCAGGATGGCAGGCGTTGTTGTGGATAGTCGTGTTTCCTCTACTTGTAAGCAATTTTATGTATTATGGTAGTAGCTTTCCTAACTAGTGCTGAAGTTCAATCTCACCCCTGAACTGCTTGCAGGCAATCTTAGGAGTGGGAACAAAGCTACAAGCTATTATAAAACAGATGGCTATTGAAATCCAAGATAGGCATGCAGCTGTTCAAGGACGCAAAGAGGGTGCACAAATAGAACTTAAGGTTTTTGATTCTAGTTTTAGTTAGTGTACAAACTTCAAACATTATTCCAGCACGTGTTTTTTATTCTGTTTTGACTAGCAAGTTTCTTACATTCAAACATAAGGCTTTTAATTATGTTTTGATTAGCAAGTTTCTTACATTCTTCCAGCACGTGTTTTTGTTTGGGTATTTTCATTGGCTGGGATTTTTTATTTGGGTATTTTTAGGTACTTATAGCTAGAATAGAACAGCTAGAATTATTTCTAGTTCCTAAGAGAGTACTTCATGATCTTCTTCTTCTTTTTTTTTTGGTCAGCAAAACTCACTTCAAGATCTTGGCAAATGGATTACCAACTTGGTGAGACGCTTTGGACCTTAGTGATTTTGTTGAAGGGTTGAACCAAGGTTGCAGTATGAGTAATCTATTGTGTGGGATATGCAAACTTCATCTATTTTGGTTTTTTGAATATGTTTGTTGTAAGTAATGGTACTAGAGATTACTAGGACTTGTTGCTAGACAGATGGTGTACGTGGTGCTGATTTTTGGTTTCTGAAGGAAGTAATATGTATACTTAGTGAATGACATGTCTTATTGTTGTTTTTTTTTATGAACACATTGTTTCTTTATGAATACATTGGCGTTTGTAGCATTTGAGTGGGAACTTGCAAGAATGTAATGTTGGGATACCAGAAACAATTATTATAAAAAATATTTTTTTTTAAATAAAGAACTAATACCCGACGGATAAAAACTGTTTAGTAGCAAACTACCCGACGGTTAGCAGCTGGCATATCCGACGGCTAGTGACAGCTGGTCTAACCAACGGTTTATAACAACAGAACTATCCAACGGTTTTTAACAGCAGGAATATCCAACAGTTTTTAGCAGCAGGAATATCCGACGGTTTTTAGCAGCAGGAATATCCGACGGTTTTTAGCAGCAGGAATATCCGACGGTTTTTTACAGCAGCAACTATCCGACGGTTTTTGACAGCCGGCATATCCGATAGTTATTAACAGTAGGAATGTCCGTTGGCAAAGATCCTCAACCCCGACGGCCTGTTTTGACCAATAAAAACCGTCGGAAGCCTATGCCGACCGAGCATTTTCCGACGGTCTTACGGCAGTTTTGGTTTGTCGGGTAATACCTTTCACGACAGCCATAGTCAATCGGGTAAAATCGTTCTTTTGGTAGTGATCCAATTTTGGATCTATCTTTCCTTGCCTCTTTTTCTAATCTAGTGAATAATGATTTTCGGCCAGAGAGAGAGTATTCTATTTATACGCTACAACAGGGACCATGAGGAGAAATTAGGTTTGGGCCTCCTGACGGGCTTGGGCTTCCGATGTTCGCCCAGAACACACGGCCCAAATCCGTCAACAAATGGCTTATTCCACTAAAGGTCATTGTTGCACTACCGCCCTAATCCCAAATTACGTGTCAGCGTTTATGGGCTCCATATTATATGTTCGTTGATGTAACGCCCGTATTTAAAATACGTATTTATTTATTAATTAATTTATTTATTTAAAATTTGTTGGATTGGACTTGGGATATGTGGGCCTGATTTATGGGCCCGAGTCTGTGTTGGGCTTAGGTTTCAAACCCGAGTATATATTCATATTTTTCTAGAGAATAGGGTTTAGAGATAAAAAAAAAAAAAAAAAAAAAAAAAAAAATAGAGGCGGAGATAAAAGCTCGTTGGCTAGAGCGTTGGAGCGCGACGATTCGGACTAGGAGGGATTCGTCGAGCTGTTAATAAAGGTGAGTAGATTAGTTTTCTATTTCACGAAACATGTTAATTATTCCGTTCTTAATATTCATCCTATCATTGTTAAAACTTGTTAAAACTGTCATTATTAAAACTGATTAAACTCTGTTGAAACTCGGAAATTGGATTTGAACTGTTGAAGCTCGAAAGAGCGTCAATGGCGACTAAAGCCCAAAGAAAATATCGTTCAGTAAATGGGTTGAACTAGTATACAGTTTTGATGTTTGGCTGATGTCAGGGTTTAGGGATGAACGTTGGGTTGTGTTGGTACATTATTAGGGAGCTGTTCAAGCTTGGAGAACTCGTTAATGGAGGCGACTGCCCCATTAGAAATCGGTTCTGTATGTTTATTATGAACTATTATGTTGTTAGGTTGGTAGATGCGGTTGAACTGTTAAACTGTGATTAGTGATGGGTGATTGAATGTTGGTCAGATGCAGCTGTTGAAGCTTTGACAAAAAACTCGAAGACTCGTCAATGGAGGTCGAGTTTTTCTGCAAGGGGTGAATGAGGTAAGGAATCAAGTTTTTTTTAGTATAGTATAGTGTTGGGTTTTGGTGGGGATCAAAACCCAACTGTTTTGATGGGTGGTAAAGTACTGTTGAAGCTTGGAGGTCCATTAATGGCGTAAAAACGCGATTTTGGAAGAAGAATGAAAATTTAATTGAGTGGTATCGGCATGTGGGGTTTTTTAGGGGGTGCAAAACCGAACTGGTTTGGGTTGGTTTGGAGTGTCGGTGCATGGTGGATGGTGGCTGGAAATGGTGGAGGAGAGAGCTGTTAGAGGAGGAAGATGACCTGTCTTGGGTTAGTTGGGCTTGGGCCTTAGCTAGTTTAAGTTGTTGGGCCGAGCTCTATTTTGTTTCTTTGGGCCCGATTCTATTTTGTTTAGTGATGGGCCGATATTAATCTTTTTGGTTAGGTCTTGTTCTAATTTTTGTGTACATGGACCGGTTCTCTTTTATTTTTGTGGGCTGGGCCATTATTGTTTTAAGTGGATCTGTTCCCTCTAGATATTTCTAGTTGGGCTAAATCTATTGTTGGGCCGGTTTCTAGTTTGGTTTTTATGTTGAATCCGGCTAACATTATTTGAACCTTTGGTTAAGTCATAGGCTTGGCTAGTTGGGTCCGAACCATGGCCTTAACCATGACTTTAGCCATGAGCCCATGAGCCATGCACCTTTACCTTAGCCATGACATGAACTATGACCTTAGCCATGAACCATGGCTATGACCATGAACTGTTGAACATGAAAATGACAGTTTAACTTTGACAATGATAGGTTGACTTTGACATTGACCGTTGACTTTTTTCCAGTTTTTCACATATTTAAGAATATGGACAAATGTAGTAATAAAATATTGTCAAAAAGGGTATAATTTTGTTGGTCATTATCTAATTAAGATTTGACGTGAGTAATGTGTAAAGCATATAAATATTGGCACGTAACAAGAGGGGAACTCTTATAAGACTTAGATATATACGTTTCTATGAGAATTAAACTACACATGGACTTAGATTCATGGACTTTAGTTTTGGGCTTTTTGATGGTTGATCAGTTTGACCTGACTTGTGATTTGAACTTGAATAATTATGCGTGCTTTTGATGGGGAATTGAGTTCACATAAATATATTTAACGAATACGTTACAGGATTGATTACTATTATGAGTTGCTACTTAAATGAATTGTAGTATTTATGAAGACTTGAGATATTCCATAGGGTGTAGTGCAATATATAATTGCCACCTGAAATAATAAGTTTCGAGATTTGATATAGAGATATTTGGATATCGTGCAATGAATAGTATTGCCACGTGATAATGTGGATTGTATTATAACGAGAAACGTTGACCTTCAATACAATTAAGTATACTGGCATGAGATAGAATAAGAATTATTCTGAGATATAAAAGTATGACACTTGAATAAATTACATAACGAAAATCCTAGAACCTAGCTACCACAACTCATGTGATTTGACCCTTGTGATGGGCGTATATGATATGATTGGCCCTTCTGGCATAAGTAATGTGATTGGCCCCTCTGGCGTAGCCAAATGGTAGCTTGATTATTCCATTCGCAAAATTAGAACGAGATGTGCGATATTTTATGCCAAATAGTGGCAGTACTTACATAATGACTTTCGTGTGAGGGTTACCTAGTGTGCATCATCCCGCTCAGGGTAGTTACGCACGTAGTGGTTCATTATGTGAGGGGAGGCATGTGGATGTACATGTTCGGCATTGGGAAGCGATTGTGGTAGCCAGAGAAACTAGGTAAGACATAGATACGACGTGATTTTAGGGACACGCAAAGAAAGCCTTAATTAATATAATTATGGTAATATGTTGGTTAAAGATATATCTTTAGATAGATGATTGTATATGGTTTTGCAGAAAAGTGGGTCAAACTAATTACTTGTGTAGAGATGACCCACTCTGTAATTGAGCATGAAATGCGGTAAGTATAGAATATGCTTGGCTAGTTATTAGTTTAGTTATAACCTAAGGCGCCTCGTGGAGGAACTAAATGCCTTTTTATTATGTGTATGGTTTGTTGTGTGGTTAGTGGGAAGTTAAGGCGCCTCAGTGGAGGAACTACCTGCCTTACTTATTGTAGTTAAGAATGTCGTATTAGTTGTTGGAAGTTAAGGCACCTCGGTGGAGGAACTAACTGCCTTATGGATTGTGTATGTATATGTATAAGTAAGTATATGTTGTATTTTAAAGCTACTCACACCAGCATTTTTATAATGCTGACCCGATTTGCATGTTTGTTTATCGGGTGTGTTCATTAAATGAACATAGTTGATAAGTCTTGATAGGTTTAGTGTTGAAGAACGTTAGTTGCTACCTGTGGTTTGCGTTAGCATCGCATTTCAAGATAGGTTTTGTTTTCCCTTGAGGTGAAATAGATTTTTGGTTGAGACAATGTTATTTTTATTTTCATTTGAAATTTTAAATAAAGAGTTATGGAAAAGAGATTTGTAACATAATCTTATTTGTAAATTTTTGTAATGAAGAGGACTTTTGTTTAACATAAAATTTTTATTGGTTTTTTAATTATCCACATATTTAAACTGTTTATGGTTTTTTGGAAGTTGAGAGTGCGTCACACCTCGAAGATCGAAGAGTCGGGAACAAATTCTGTTTTTTCTGAATTCTATCGAAATTCGGGGTGTGACAGTTGATCTCCCCGTGTTTAAGATATCGAATGTCCGTTGATTAAGTCAAGTTACTGACAACTACATTAATCAACTTCTTATGTCCTTGAGTAGTACCACTCAACCTCATTGTTGTGTCGGAATAAATCCACCTGCAGGGTTTACATGACAATCTTTTTGAGCTCCTCAAGGGGACATCATCAATCCGACTTCTTGCGGGACACGGATTCCTTCTATAATCAACAACACACCTTACATACAATGTCATTATCTAATCCATCGAATTTGTTGATTCACAAATGAATCTCACTCATTGATGATTTAAAGCAATGTACAATGCATGTAAGTGCCCGTTATTATATCCGGATTAGGAGGACAAGCATCCATAATAACAGAGGTGTTTTTTCTCTTATATAGTCAGTATAAATAGAAACAACCTCACTTGGTCCTGTTCAATACACACAAAGTGTACTAGTGTAATCCTATAGTCAAGATAGACTAATACCAGATTATACTACAACCGTACCAATGGTTTGTCCAAATCCATCTAGGTTGTGAACGATTACTTATACTTTATAAGGTACTGATGATATGATCTTCTGTGTGTTCACACCATATCATCTACAACATAAAGTATTAGACACATGCATATAACTAATAACATATTTAATATGCATAACATTTGCCCATATGATTCTCATCCAAAATATAAAGAATTAGAGTTAATACAAAAGTAATGCTTTTAGTATATAACCCTATTAGGTAATAATCTTTGCATCGATCTATAAATATATTACATGAGTATCTATGATTGTTTGGCAGTAAGTTTCTGAAATCTAGGCTAGAGTACTTATTCTACAAATCCTGTGAGAATATAGCCTAAAGCCTTATATGAGTGAAACATTTGAGAAATGACACAAGGGAGAAGTAAAATCTGGATAGAGAAATCACACGTCCACTTGGTTGATCACTATACCATATCCTAAGCGAGAATTTAGGCCCTCTTTGGATCGATATAGCCAGAAATTCAAACCTTATAGATTTATTTTCCACTAGTCGCCCCTCTGAGCCTTTCTTTAGCCTTTCATAAACAGCAAATCCTTTACCCTGTTACAAAAACAAAACAAAATAAAATAAAAAAAAAAATCAGCCTACCCATTCTTTGAATGAGTCTGAGAATATAGATGAAGAATAGAAAAGAGAAAGACCTTTGAAATCAAGAATTTGTTAGTCGCTTCAGATAAGAAAAGAAAGTTTTCATCCAAATGAAAAAAATAAATAAATAAAAGAAAATAAAGAGTTAGAACTCCAAAAAAAAAATAGAATCAAAGGAGTCAAAAGCCAAAGAAAAAAAAAAAAAAATATGGCTAAGGATGGAAACAAAGTGTAGAAGCAAAAGTAAAAAACAAGGTTTTCTCTAATTACATAATATGTAGACTCTATTATCTCAGACTTGTTCATTTTGAATATTCATTTCCTTCCTTCTTAAACCATCTCTTAATCCCCTCAACACCTAATAAAGACCTCTAGCTCAATTAGGAATAGGTTTGTGTGATAGTAAGTGGCAGATGTGTTTGATCGACTTCGGCTTCCTTGTTTGTCATTGAGATTGTAAGGTAAAGTGTGCCCACTGCACACTGGAGCAGCAAAACTTGAGCGGAAAAATCAGAGTGGCTTTTGTCTTGACATTTATGTGAGGACCTACTTAAAGACGCTATTCCGAGTTTTCATAAACGAACCTGCTAGGCATTTCATAGTATTACTCATTATATATATGTTTATCCGTAGATGATTGATTTTTACGCATATATTAGTTTAGGTTTCGACTTGATTATTCTGTATTCATTGCTAATGAGATGTATAGATAACTTAGACATAAAGAAGGAAATAATAGTTTTATTTCTTAGTCGTTGTAGTATAGATGAAGTTTGTGAGTACCTTGACTGGAATACTCTCACGAGGCTATAACTCGTCCACTAGGGAATTCATAGTGGTTTAAGGCCTTGTTGCATATGGTCAATACAATAGCACTCGGCGAAACGAGAGTAGTTAGAACTCCATTTTTGGTCACTTATTCTAATTTCTCATATTTGCTTGAGGACAAGCAAAATGCTGTTATGGGGTGGTTTGATAAGAGCCCAAAACTGTAGTTTAAACCCCCTAACAATATGATAAGTGCTCAAAAAGTGTTATTTAACCCTCGATTATGCCTCTTGTTTAGCCATCTTAGTGGACTAATAGTATTTGTACGTTATGTTTTAAGATTCTACAGGTGAAAAAGAGAATTTTGTGGAATATTAGAGAAAAAGGGGTAAAATGGAGCAATTCGGAGCATTCAGGATCACATGGGAAGCCCGTGGACAATCATGGAGAAGGCCAAGGAATTAGAGCTATTAAAGATGCGAATTGGACCTATTTTAAAGCCTATTTGGAAGCCCAAGGCCAAAGGATTCGTTGCTTGGACCAAAGCCCACAAAAGAGGATAGAAGGATAGAGCAGAAGAGACAAAATAGGCTTACGTGTCTGGGACGCATGGATCGAGCGTCCAGACACATTGATTGCGTCTGAGACGCATGGATAGTGCGTCCAGACTCATGGATCGACACAGTAGCCAATTTCTTCTCCATTTTGGAGATGAAGTTGGACTCTGAAAGAAGTCTATTTGTATTAGGAAACAAATGACGATTTGGAATGCTTCTAGAGCTCATTGTAACCTCTATAAATAAAGGACCTAAGTGCCTCATGTAATTGGCCAATGCACTTATACTTTTGTCTCCAGAACGTGAGGCAGAGAGAGATGAATAATAAAAGATCGGTTTTAACTAGCTGAGTGTTAATAAATTATTCTTTCTAGTCTTATGTTCTTTGACTCTTCTTCTTCTCGTTCTTCGTGTTCTACATTCTTTATAAAAGGTTAATCTTCTCCTTCAAGGGAGAAGATGAAGTGGGTGCTTAAGGTTTAATGATTCTTCTGGTTCATGGTGTTCTTCAATCAGGTTAGTTCTTTATGTTTTTAGTTATTAGTTCCATTGCCCAGACCAGGGGATGGAAGTATAGATTAAGGTTTTTATTTATTGCAATCAAATATCATGCTAGTTTAGGGTTTTATTTATTGCAATTGAATATTTGCTAGTGACACGCTTTTATTTATTGCAATTGAATATCATGCTAGAATAGGGTTTTATTTATTGTAATTGAATATTATACTATTATTCTCTACTTTTCTTCTAGTTGTGTAGTGTTTTAGAGTAAGGGAAGTATTCCTTGTGTTTGCCTTAGATGGTGATTCATTGAATAGCTGCTCAAACTCACATAAAAGGAAAGAAGATACTAGTAACATGAACATAGGAACAACCTTAAGTAGAGTTATTCGTTAACGATGTTTCGTCCAAGAGGGTATCGGCACTCGCTCGATTGCCTAATTGTATTCTAGTTGTTTCTTATAAATTCTCAATAGTTTAGTTTAGTTTAGTTTAGTTTAGCATTAGAATCTAAAATATATAATAATAGTTTTTAATCCCTCAAACCCCCTTTCCAGTCCTGTCCTTCATATAAACATACACTTAAAAGTGGAACGATACCCTACTCATCATTTACTTATTGAGGGATAATTAAGTTTTGATACGCTTCTATTTTATTCAACGACCATCATCTATCCATATCCCACATCTCATCTATATACAAAAAGAGGCGAGGTCAAATGGCGCCGCTGTTGGGATATAATTAATTGTAGCCTTGGAAGAAGGTCAAATGGCGCCGCTGCTGTTTTAAGTTGTTTATGTTTAACGTTTTCTTTCAAGATTAGAATTTTGGATCTTGAGGTAATTTTAGCCGCATTATCCATCCTTTTAAGAAAGAAAGAAGCTTGAAGGACATCTCGAATACAAGATCTACCATCCACGTTAGTCGAATCTTCATTCTTTTTATTTTATTCTTAGTATAGTTGCATCATAGTTTAGTTTTATTGCTTTCTAGTAAAATTGCATTTAGGACCTTTTCAACAATTGAAGTTGTAAGCCAACACAGCGAAACATCAAACTCTAGTGTTTTTATTTGAATCTTGACAAACGGACTATCGTCTGTGGGTCGTGGTACTTAAGCAATCCAAGTGATTCACTATAACCCTAGAAGAGACAGCTTTAGACAACGGGTGAGCTACTAGCTGCAAAGCCCAACCCAGTTGAAGGAATGTAGTTTTACATTTTAGTATAACTTAGAATAATTGCATAATATTCAAGCATAGTAGGATAGTTTTTCATTATTTTCGCATAGCATTTTCTAGTGTATGCCCCGTCGTCCATATTATCGTCCAATAAGAACACAACAGTAGACAAGATTTAATAACCGACTCACAAGAATACTAGACGAGATTGATACAATGGCCGCACGCAATGATGGAGGTGTTTTGGACACTAATAATCCTGAAGCTATCCCACCCATGCAAGCACAACAGAGGAAGAAGCTGAAGTGATTTCTATTCACCAATCATTGGAGACCCACCAGCAGTATTGTTTTTCTAGAGACAGAAGCTAACCAGTTTGAACTTAGAGCATCAGTAATCTCTATGCTTCCAAAGTTCAATGGTTCGCATAATGTTCAAATTTTATGTTCACATGAACAAATTTCTATCATCCTCTAACTTTCAAGAACGAGAATATCAAAGATGAGAGTATCAAGTTGATTCTTTTTCCACTCTCACTCGAAGGTAAAGCCTCTTAATGGTTAACTGCACAGCCGATCAATTCAATAGACAACTGGGAGAAGTTGAGAACAAAGTTTATGAACAAGTTTTACTGACCCTAGAAGACAGATGCCATGCAACAAGCCATCAGCAATTTCAAAGGGAAGGTGACTGAAGAATATCATCAAAGCTGGGAGAAATTCAATAATCTGCCAGTCTCATGTCCACATCATGGTTATGATAAGAGCACACTTGCTCATATTTTCTATCGAGGACTCTCGATGATAAATAAGCAGATGATACAGTCAATGTATAAAGGCAAGTTTACATCAATGGATAGAGAGGAAGCTTACAACTTTCTCGAGAATTTAGCTGAAGAAACACAACAATGGACTACTAGCAACGAGGATGTCGCTAGCATGGAGGGGGAGCCAAAGCAATTTGGTTACCAAGCACATGAACAATCAGATCAAGAACTGAAGTCCACATTGGCCAGCCTGGCCACCAGCATTGAAACTTTGAGTAAGAAATTCAAACAGTTCTCTATGAATCCCTCCAAGATCAACAAGTCTCAAGCTAAATCTCTCCCAGTCATACAAGCTAGCCAATACTGCGAAGTCTGTTCGGACACTTCTCATGGAACTCTAGAATGTCCTAGTTACTATCAACATGCATCAGTTAGAGAGTACAATATAAACTCATTTCAGAGGCCCAACCAAGGTGGTAATAACTTTCAAGGCAATTATTAGAGATAGAACGCTGGACCCCCAGGTTCGCATGATCAAAGTTATATTCCACAGACAAGTCAAGCTTCATAGTTGGTTCCTCAACAACAATTTTACTCTCAGCAGAATCCCAATACAAGTGAAGAGTTAGTGCCTGATCCTAGGAGAAATTATGCCACACCTGCCAACCTGGAGAATGCAATTACTTTACTATCACAGGAAAATCAAAAGTTTGAAAGTGTTCTAGAGCTTCTTGCACAGTCTCAACTCAATCTCCAACAATCTCAGGCAAGTCAATGTTCTAGAATGGAGTCTCTAGAGGCTAAGGTCGACCAACTCACTACCGCTTTGTCTGTAAAGACACAAGCCACTCAACCTAGCTTATTGGAACCAATATTGAAGAGTGAAGATGTATGCCACATTGGGACAACTTTTAGTACTGATCACCTCCATGATCATGTTAGCTTAGTTACTACTCTCAGATCAGGATTGAAGATAGACAACAAGGTTAACTTACCTTCTCATGATGACATTGCTACAAAGTAATTGGTCAAGATTTCAAATGAAGTTCGAAAGGAAGTGAGGGAAATCCTTTCCACTTCCATTTGTCAAGATGACCAAGACAAGATATGCAAGAATGCCAAAGAGAAAGAAGAGCAGACACATGCTGATGTGTTTGTACCAAAGGCACCTTTTCCTATGTTTTTTGCTCAAAGCAAAAAGGACAAGCAATTTTTAGAGATGAAAGAGGCATTTGAGAAAGATAACATCAATATCCCCTTTCTCAAAGCGATCAAGCAGTTGCCATCATATGCCAAATTCTCGAAGGATGCATGCAACATAAAGAGAAGTACTCATGTTCCAAAGCGAGCGTTTCTAGCTGGACAAACAACATCTATTATCCATCAGCAAGCTCCAGACAAGCTCAAAGATCCAGGAAGTCCTACAATATCATGCAAGATAGGAGAAAAATTCACAAGTAATACTCTTTTAGACCTTGGTGCTAGTGTTAATCTCTTGCCATATTATGTGTACCCAGCGTTGGGCCTGGAAAACCTAAATCCTACAAAAGTCAAATTGAAGTTAGCTGACCGTTCTACCAAGATTCCCAGAGGCATAGTTGAGGATGTTATTGTTTAAGTAGTCGATTTCTATTATCCAGTGGATTTCATTGTGATAGACACCCAAGAGGCCTTTGATAAAATACCAATTATTCTAGGCCGACCTTTCCTCACTACCGCAAAAGCTTTGATAAATTGTCACAAAGGTGAAATGAAGATCAACTTTGGTAAGATGTCCATGGACATAAATATCTTTCACCTGTTGCATAAGGATTTTGATGACACTGAAGGTGGAGAGGTGTATTTCTTTGATAGCATGATACAAGAATCCTTCCCATTCGAAGATACAATTGAGAGTACTCAATCTACAGAAAACTGTGATGAACCTGAGAACCCCACCACAGAGGCGTTGCTAGCCATGTTCTTGGAATCTCTGCAAAAAATCCAGGATTTAAGTGAGCATAATGGAAAATTGGTAGAGAGAGTATCATACCTTGAGAAGATGAACTCTACATTTCAAGATGAACAACAGACTTCTGCCCAGAAAAATCAGTTACTAGAGAATTAGCTTAAATACGTTTTGGAAAAACAACAGAATCTAGAAACTGAAATGAGTCTTCTGTAAACAGAAAGTGGACCATATTGATAAGAAGCATTGCACTGTTGAAGCCTCTTCTACACTATCATTGTCTGAACGAGAGAAGTATGTGAACCAGTCTACTACCCACCTTGAGCGTAATCAGCCATACATCCATTATCATTATTGTGGTGGTAAAGGGCACATCAGATACTATTGTCTTGTTAGAAAGAAAGATTTTCGTCAATCTTCTACACAAAGGAACCACAAGGCCTATCACACAATCATCAGACCTGAAATAGTTCAAGGTAGAGAAGCAAATTCACCAGCAATCTTTCCATCTTATCAAGGAGTATTCTTGACAACCCACAAGGTGAGACCTCTTCGTCCTCCAAACATTCGTCAGATTTGGGTAAGAAAATCTGATCTCCTCACTCCAAATTGATAATGCATGATATATAGTCTTAGGGATCAGACTTAAAAAGACCTAACAAAAAAAAAATCTTGGTAAAAGGAAATGTTCTTATTTTTGGGATTAATTTTGATATTTGGCATCAATGGTAACATCTTCCCTTTTTTCACTCATTTCATTTACTTAATTTCTATACATTGAGGACAATGCATGTGTTAAGTTGGGGGAGGGTGTACTTGAGAAATGAATTTCGAAAATTAGTTTTCAAAAACAAAAATATTTTTGTTTCTATATCAGTAGCATGAGAAAAATGAATTTTAATGATGATTCTGGGATATAGATTCTATATTGCTTAGTGTTGAGTTTGATAGATAGTTGATATTGTTGATTCCATTACCACTTAGACTATTTCTTATTCTCAAACATAGTTCTTCTTGATAGAATTCTTTATCAAGGCACCACCATAATACTTGGTCAGTTTTGTGTACATTTGCTAGAAGAGAGATTTAAACCCCTAGTAAACTGGAAGTAGAATTTCTAGACTTAGCCCGTAAGACTTGAGCTTTATACCCATTCTTTGGAGAGTTCTTACGAAAAATCTGAGTCTTAGTGACTCAACATCTTTCAGTTCTTTATGTCGTTGTAATATAGTTTCATTATTCATTGATTTGGTTAATAACGAAGTGACATCAACTGGGGAGATAGCCATTAGGTCTTGTAGTCTATTCGAAACAGAGTATCATACTGATAAGTCAAGTAGTGAACCCATTCAGCCTTTATCCCACCTAGTAGGACAATCATGTTAAACCCTTTTGAGCCTAACAATAAGCCATTTTCTTTCATAAAACCCTTTACCCTTTACCTAACTCCAGACAAGGAGTATAGCCAAAATATTTATCAGCCATACCCATATGTTTCTGAGAATACGAGGGGAATAAAGAGGAAGAAATAACACAAAAAGAAGATTACAAGGAAATACCAGAGAAATACAATGAAGACCATCATTCTGTTCTAAGTGAAAGAAACTAGTGGAAAACAAGCATATCCAGTACTAATCAAGGATATACCACTGAGCTAAAAAAAAAAAAAAAAAAAAAAAAGTTGAACAGAATGGATGGAAAAGGTAAGACAAAGGAAGAATTTTCTCTACAATACAGAATTTGAAGAAATCTTCTAAAGAATGAAGCAAAATCCTTAGTGTTTTCAGAAACAACCTTAGAATCCTTTTTACCTTTCCTTCATAGACCAATACCCAAGCCAAGTTACAACCCATGACTTATCACTATAGTATGGTACAAAGTCTAGAATAGGTGAAAGGATGCTAAAGCGAAGGACCCGACACTTTATATGTGATTGACATTCTTTCCATGAGACTAATTTCATCCAAAAGTCTGTTTTTCAAGGTAGTATGTGGGATGTTCATATTCATTATTCTTTTCCCCACATACATGAGATAAAATAGTAGACCATCTTCTGAGAGATTTTTTTCTAAGAGTATGACCGGTGAAGATTGAAAGTCGAGATTATCTACCTATGGTAAGCCTTGATTGAAAATTTTGTCAATTTTTACTATCTCCTATCATAATCTATGAGTCTTTGCAGCAATATAGTTAGCAATGGAGACCGTCTGTTGCAGTAAGCACTAAGTGGATAAGGAATTTCTCTCTCTGAAAAATAATATCATTCTTGAACATGTTATTGATTGATTTTGTGGGTATATCACCTGAAAACCCTCACAAGACTATAACTCGTCCTTTTTAGGGAACTTAAAGGTTTAAAGTCTTTTTGCATATGGTAAATGCAATCGTGATGCCTGCGAAAATGAGTTAGGATTTTATTTTTGTTATTAGGATATGATTTTGATCACTTATCTATTTTTTTATCTTATTTGCTAAGAGACTAGCAAAAGGCTAGTTGGGAGTTGTGACAAGTGCTCAAAAAGTGCTATTTAACCCTCGATTATACCTCTTGTTTAACCATCTTAGTGGATTAATAGTGTTCGTAAGTTATGTTTTAAGATTCTACAGGTGAAAAAGAGAATTTTGCAGAATATTAGAGAAAAAGGGGTAAAACGGAGCAATTCGGAGCATTCAAGATCACATGGGAAGCCCGTGGACAATCATGGAGAAGGCCAAGGAATTGGAGCTATTTTAAAGCCTATTTGGAAGCCCAAGGCCAAAGGATTCGTTGCTTGGACCAAAGCCTGCAAAAGAGGATAGAAAGATAGAGCAGAAGAGACAAAATAGGCTTACGCGTCTGGGACGCATGGATCGAGCGTCCAAACACATTGATTACATCTGAGATGCATGGATCAACACTGTAGCAAATTTATTCTCCATTTTGGAGACGAAGTTGGACTCTAAAAGAAGTTTATTTGTATTAGGAAACAAATGACGGTTTGGAATGCTTCTAGAGCTCATTGTAACCTCTATAAATAGAGGACCTAAGTGCCTTATGTAATTGGCCAATTCACTTATACTCTTGTCTCCAGAACATGAGGCAGAGAGAGATTAATAATAAAAGATTGGTTTTAACTAGCTGAGTCTTAATAAATTAGTCTTTCTAGTCTTATGTTCTTTGACTCTTCTTCTTCTCGTTCTTCGTGTTCTTCCTACTTTATGGAAGGCTAATCTTCTCCTTCAATGGAGAAGATGAAGTCGGTGCTTAAGGTTTAATAATTCTTCTGGTTCATGGTATTCTTAAATCAAGTTAGTTCTTTATGTCTTTAGTTATTAGTTCCATTGCCCAGACTAGGGGATGGAAGTATAGATTAAGGTTTTTATTTATTGCAATCGAATATCATGCTAGTTTACGGTTTTATTTATTGCAATTGAATATTTGCTAGTGACATGCTTTTATTTATTGCAATCGAATATCATGCTAGAATAGGGTTTTATTTATTGTAATTGAATATTATACTATTATTTTCTACTTTTCTTCTAGTTGTGTAGTGTTTTAGAGTAAGGGAAGTATTCCTTGTGTTTGCCTTAGATGGTGATTCATTGAATAGCTGCCCAAACTCACATAAAAGGAAAGAAGATACTAGTAACATGAACATAGGAACAACCTTAAGTAGAGTTATTCGTTAACGATGTTTCGTCCAAGAGGACATCGGCACTTGGTCGATTGCCTAATTATAGTCTACTTGTGAGAACAACCATGGAGCAAAAGGTCATTGAATCAAAAGTATTGGTGGATTATAATCTCTTGAATTCTCTTTCTTATAAATTCTCAATAGTTTTGTTTAGTTTAGCATTAGAATCTAAAATATATAATAATAGTTTTTAATCCCTCAAACCCCCTTTCCAGTCCTGTCCTTCATATAAACATACACTTAAATGTGGAACGATACCCTACTCATCCTTTACTTATTGAGGGATAATTAGGTTTTGATACGCTTCTATTTTGTTCAACGACCATCATCTATCCATATCCCACATCACATCTACACACAAAAAGAGGCAAGGTCACAATAATACTTGTAGACCAATTATGCGAATAATAAATAAGAGTTAATGCTGATTACGTGTTTTTATATATTTCAGGCATTGGAGTCAATTATGTGTATAAATGTGTCACTTTGGTGAGATAAAGGAGCAAGGGTTAGTTGCTAAGAAGTTCTGTGATTAAAGGTCAAGATTCAAGGAGAAAAAGCCTTTTTAAAGCCCCGTCAAAGCTGAAAAGTCAAAGTCAACATAGGCAGAAACAGCACACAAAAGTCCGCAGAAATTTCCAAAGCCGTATCTTTGAACTCAACCTTCGGAATTGGGCCTACCTTATGTCAAAATGACCGGCTCGGAAAGAGCTTTCTAATGGTCCAAACCTTTATCCAATAAGTGGAGCAGATGTGGACGAAAAGTCTATTGAAACAAAATCCAGCTGAAAATACCTTTATAGACTAAAGAAATTGGGTTTTGGGCTCGATTTTCCAGCCTAAAACATGGCTCCTCAGCCCATATACAAAAATGTGGATCTTGTCTCCTCCTTTTCAACACACAAGACTTAACTTCTTAAGCAAGTAGAAAATTAAGTAGCCATTAGTATAGAATTCTAGATCTAGATTTAGTCTCCATTAATTAGTTTTCATAGCTTGTTTTAGATCTAGTTTACCTTTCAATTAATTAGTGTTAGAACAAGTAGATTATTATTTTAGAATCATATTTAGTTTTATAATAAAGTATTAGTTTTTAAATCCTATTTAGTTTATTGATTAAATTCTTGTTTAGTTTTAGTATTGTTAAATTCATAAATTAGTTGTCTTCAATTGCTAATTATTTAATCATAATCTAGTTTTAATTATTAAATTATTTATATCTAGTTTCGATTATTTAGTTTTTAATCATTTCTTCGTTGTTAATTTAGATTTAAATTCTTGATTAGATCAATTTAGTAAACTTACAATCTTTATATTATGTCTTGTTCAAATTTAAATGGAAATGATAGTTTGATGAATCAAGTCTAAATCTCCATTAGAGGGGTTTGATAAAGCCTTGATGAAAGCTTGATTGTGTAATGTAGAACTAGTTGTAAGAGTCTATTCCACTCTAGAAGGTAGTTGATTCGCCATGAGAATGGGTTGAACTACCTCACATACTAGTCATTAGTTGGTAGAGATTGCCATGATTGATTAGGGATTAGAACGACCAATTCTTATTGTAAGAACGTAAAAATTGGATTACAATAATCTATACTAGTTTATTAAGTTGGATTCAAGGTGGAATCAATCCCCCCTAATTCTTTATCTAGATTCAAACCTCAGTATTTCCATAGTTGAGTTATTCGTAATTTGTTAGTATAATTCCCATTGTAGTATAATTTCGTAAAACTCTCATTAACTTTGGATAGATTGATAATCTTAGGAAACGCAAATTCTAAAGAACTAGGAGTGGAACGAATCTTTTACTCCAACTGTATTGCGATAGCATTGAGAGTAGAAATCTTTGATAAATAATTTAGAGACACAAGTTTAGTTTTAGTTTTACTTGCGTTGAGTTTAATTGCTTATTCGTAGGTAAAACTATCATTTTACGGATATCAACACCATACATCTTGTATACTTCTACTCAAACATACTAATTCTTACCACAAAACTAGTCTATCAGCTCCATTATTGCTAGCATACACCATAGTGAGCAAAAAATCTTGCGCAACTAGAAGCATAGTAACTCTACAATGAATAAACTGAGTATTCTCTACCATTTTCTGAACCTTCAATAGCCTTGTTTTCTAGCTCAGCCATATTCTCCCATAACAGTCACTAGAGTAATTGTTATGGAACTCCCATGGAAGATAATACACCATAAAATTGCATCCAATTTATCAATCTTAACCTTGGTTTCCAGTAAACTCAAAAAAGCTAGTTTATTCTCTATTCTTAACTTGTTAACCTATTCATCTTTATTCTACTCATTATCCCCTATAATATTCTAAATACTTAATATTATCATCCATTATTTTTTTTCGTTTTGTTACCTGACCCCTTGGCCTTCTGACCACCCTTTACTTGAGATAGTTGCCCACTAGACTGAGACCTCTGGCTTTGGCTTTGGCTCTGGCTCTGACTCTGTGATTGAGATTGCTCCCTTGCCCTTGTAGTCTTACCTAGGTTCAAAGAGGACTCTCCACCTGGATTCACTCTCTGATCCTTAAAACGTTCTTGTTCTGGCTCAGATAAGTTAATTTCCAATTCCCCATCCTCTCCAGCAAGAGAAATGAACATGTTCCTCCTATTCTCATAGTTTTCTTGTTCCTCAACCATCTGATCTTCTGTTTCATTGACCGCATCTTGAGCCTGTAGGAACCGTTATAGTTTCACCAAATGATTTGCAAACCGCAAAAACCCATGCATAGCAGAATTAAAGGGTGTTCACAGTTTGGTTAGAAATTCATACCTTTTAATAAGTTGTGATAACTCTGAGAATCCAAGCTCTATGAAATATGTAATCTCTTGATCTTATGTTGTATTCCTATCCTTAGAATGGATGTTATGTGGGGAACGATCTACCAACATCTTCTTTCTCTCTTGGCCTCTCTCACTCACAAAATTGGAACCGATTTTGGATATACTTTTCTTGAGAAAAACGGCCAGAGAAAGAGGTTTTTATTTATAGGCTACAATAGGGGCTATGAGGAGAAATTAGGGTTGGGCCTCCTAACTGGCTTGGGCTTCCCATGTTCGCCCAGAACACACGGCCCAAGTCCGTCAACAAATGGCTTATTCCACTAAAGGCCATTGTTGCACTACCACCCTAATCCCAAATTACGTGTTACGTTTATGGCTCCATATTATATGCTCGTTGATATCCCCGTGTTTAAGATATCGAATGCCCGTTGATTAAGTCAAGTTACTGACAACTACATTAATTAACTTCTTATGTCCTTAAGTAGTACCACTTAATCTCATTGTCATGTCGGAATAAATCCACCTGCAGGGTTTACATGACAATCCTTATGAGCTCCTCAAGGGGACATCATCAACCCGACTTCCTGTGGGTCACGAATTCCTTCTATAATGTCATTACCCAATCCATCAAGTTTGTTGATTCACAAATGAATCTCATTCATTGATGATTTAAAGTAATGTACAATGCACGTAAGTGCCCGTTATTATATCCGGATTAAGAGGACAAGCATCCATAATAACAGAGGTGTTTGTTCTCTTATATAGTCAGTATAAAAAGAAACAACCTCACTTGGTCCTGTTCAATACACACAAAGTGTACTAGTGTAATCCTGTAGTAAAGATAGACTAATACCAGATTATACTACAACCTTACCAATGGTTTGTCCAAATCCATCTAGGTTATGAACGTTTAGTTATACTTTTTAAGGTACTGATGATATGATCTTCTATGTGTCACCACACACCATATCATCTACAACATAAAGTATTAGACACATGCATATAACTAATAACATATATAATATGCATAATATTTTCCCATATGATTCTCATTCAAAATATAAAAAATTAGAGTTAATACAAAAATAATGATTTTAGTATATAACCCTATTAGAGCCATCAAAGTAGAATTGTTATTGTTCACCATTAGCTGATTAATGCCACTATCATTATGTTCCTCACGTTTCGAAAGGCCTCTGATAGGAGTAGAGACTAAGGGAGAGTACTGCCTTTTGTTACTCCTTTCCACATATTCCCAAGAATTTAGTGTTATGCTATCCTCATTAGCTGAGTTTGGCCTGATAAGAGAATTGCTAGCACCTTCCTGCAGTTGTACTATCGCGGCCACATGTGTATTAGTGCCCTACATAGGTGGATTGGAGTTTCTACCACACGATCGTTCATTTGACATGTTAACCAGTATAGTACTCGTTCAAGGAGACACAAATACTGCCCTACTATTAGATTGTCTTATAGGAGTGTTAACAAAAGTCGTATCTCTTTCCATTGTACCCTCAAGAGCAAGCACAAGCGTTCTAACAATACCCGAAGGTGTGGTAGCTCCATTCCTTGCAACTAATTTAATGTTTTGTGGTGTGAGATCCACAAAGAACTGATTCGAATTACTTAAAGGTATCTCTGGTGAGCAAGAGCTGGAGGGTTGCATATTAGGTGTAGAAGTATTTTCTGATACTCTCTGTTTGCCTTCAGGTTGTACACCTAGTGGGTTCCATTGGTCATCCATTTCTCTGTCACATCTATTAGCATTATGCCCAAATTTGTTGCAAGTCGCACACACTGGTGGTCTCCATGGATACTCTATACCAACCTTCATCACTCTATTATCCACATTAACTAGAACAAAACTGGGGTAGTCAAAGGAACTAGATATAGTGACACATACCTTTGCAAAATCTAACCTTTTCTTCTTTGAGGTAGCATCATCCATACATTGAGGTCCTCCTACCAAGCTAGCCAAAAAGGATAAACCTTTGAAAGTCCATAGCTCTTTTGGAACGTTCGAAAGCTTTACCCATATAGGAATGGTATGAATCATGTTGAGGAGCGACTCAACCTCCACTGTCCATACTCTAACCACAAAAATATTTCCAGCAATGAATAATGGCCCCTCTTCTAAGACCATTAGTCTATCTTCTTCCAGAGAAAAAGTCATGAAGAATAAGTCCCTGTCTATTGTTATCTCCATGTTTCCTTTTAGCTTCCATGTCTTAACCAAAACACTCTTCACGTATGGAAATGCCATTCTTTTATCTATAAAATAGCCTACTAGAACATTACTCCACTCCTGTATACCTTCCTCTATTATATCTCTTGGTGCCTGGGCAACACCATTAGAAAAGGTTGGGTTGAAGTTCTGAAGCGTCGTTGTTGTCGTAGAAGTAGAATTCCTGAACAAAGTACTCCATGATAGATTGGTTTGAGAAGAACCAGCCATATTGCAGATAAAAGCTTCTAAAACTACCTCTTCTCCGTCGTGTAGCTAGGTTTCTTAATAAATAAAGGATGTTTTTCCTACGTTAAAGAGATAAGTTTTTTCCACCAAATATTTCTTACTATACTAAGTAATGTATTGGTGCACTAGATCAGTGATAGAAGGAAGCTAAGTTACAGCCTGTCACCCATAACTTGTCCCCATTTTTAGTCTTTTCATTAACTTCACTTCTCTTTTTTTTTTTGCTTTCACTTCATGGGAGAAGTGTAGGGTTTTATAGGGAATTCTTGTATAATGAAATTCATATGTATTTTGTGATATTTAATTAGAGGTTTCACAAGGTACAACTTTGAAATCGTCTTGGAACTTTAAAGAATGTGAAATTTTACTTAGAGCACAATTTTAGTTTGGAAGCTAGTTTGTTTGGGGGAGTTTCTTTGCAATTTAAAGATAAGTGAATCTCTTCTCTTTCTCAATTCTAATTAAGAATCGCTATTGATTTGAGTAGACATATATGTGTGTTATATTCTCTTTATTAAGTAAATTGGTGCATTATTAAAGGTGTGCTTGTTCTTGTTATTTTCTGCCTGAACAATTATGTTTGGTCTGAAATTTGACTTAGATGAATTGGTATTTGTTGTTGATTTTATGGTTCTGACCTCACATTGTTCGAGATTTGGGGTGTTATAGGGTGGTATCAGAGCTCTAGGTTCAAGTGTCCTAGAGTATGTAGGTTAGAGATTGAATATGGGTTGTCGTAGGATTTGTAAGTCTTGTTTGAAGTTTTGGAGGTGTAAATTCTTTTGTTGACTAGTATGAATAGTTCTTTTGAATTATGTTTGGGAAGTTGAATGTTTCCTTTGAGATGATGTGCATTGATGTAAAACCACTATATGTGATTTGTTGTGTACTGCTAGCTCGTGTTAGCCTTATGTTTATTTTTATTGTGTTTGATAATTGTACTACATGTAGTGATTTAATTTTCGTAGATGTTCTTGTATTACGGTAGATTAAGTTTGTGTGTTCAATTTAGATAAAATTTCATTGTTATGGTTAGTGAAACCATTCTGTGAAAGTGAATTCATGGAGAACTCATTGTTAATTTGCAGTTCACTGAAATTTTGGTATGCCTATTGTATACAATAACGTGTTGATGTATATTATTTTTCTTTTCTTCTTATCGTACTTCGGTTTTTCGGTTGTGTCTGTTTTTGAGATGTTTAGTTTTATGCTAAGTATTGGTGGACATGACTATGAAATGTTACCTTTTTCCTTTATGGTAAAATACGAAAGGTGGAAGTAGAATCTATTGAAGAGTGAAGTATATTATTTGTTCTTATAATGTTATCAAGATTCCATTCATGTGTTCATATTTGGTTTCTTAAACTTGTGCTTTACATGAGTAGGTTGTATAGGTGATAGCTATACTGTAAAATAGTTAGGAGGCAGTTTTGCTTGTGTGTGCCTCTATGGTGGTACCTTTTTGGGCAGAGATTTGCTTACAAGTTAGGATCCTTGGAGAATGGCAACCCCTTAAGAAGAAAGTTAAACCGTTAATTCTATTATTGCCTCTTAATTTGCTTTCAGAACAACTTTATTAGTTTCTCGCCTCTTATTTGAGTATGTGGGTTGCAATTTCGTAATCGAATTCTTTGCTAAAAGGAAAATGTAGTATTAGTTTTTGGGTGTTTCCACCTCAATTGTAAGTATTATATTGTACTAAAAGTGTTATATTGAGTGCAGTCATTATGAGTTATAACGTGTGCTAGGCCTTGACACTAATTGGCTTAATATAGTAACGGGTTTAATTTAGTGCTCTGTTTGACCTTTCGAATTTTGGCATTTCTTGCATTTAATTAGGTGTATTTAAATTTTTGGATGTCTTATTTCTTGCATCGTCTTAACTGGTGCTAAGGTGTTCTCAAGGAGACTTGACATTCTATGAACAGTACGTACGTTAATACTTTGATGGTAGAGGTTTGCATAACTTGAAGTCTTTGTTAAATGGCAAACTATGACCAGCCTTATGTTTTTCCTATCTTGTTATAAACTTACAGTTTGTTGTGAAGCTTGTGAATGATGCCTTATATAAAATGTATTTGTAGGTGGGTCTCCAATTTGAAAGGCGCATCTCTTTAAGATTGTTTGGAGTGTCACTTTCTTTTGACCGAGTGTGTTCTTCCTTTGAAGTCTGCTGTTTTAAATAATCTTTGTACGGTAACCTTTAGCATTTTTTCCCTAGCTAGCATATTTGCGTATTGATTATTTGATTAATATAACGATGTAGCTTGAGTCATGGACAATCTTTTTGTTTGTGGTTAACCACTCTATAGTGTGCAACCTTGAGTATGTTGAATTTTGAGGACAAAACTCTTTTAAGGATGGAAGTAGGTAAAACCACATATTATTGGGCTTAGGGATGGTGACCCATGACCCATGGTTGGGTCCATGAACAAAAAAAAAAAAAAAAAAAAAAAAAAGAGAATTAATAGAGAGAATAGGCAGGGCGGACACCTTCTCCTCAATGAGGGGTTTTCGGATACCATTTTCTAGAAAAAAAGAATAAAAACAAGAAAGAATTAGGGGTTTTGATGGAGAGGACAATTGGTGGCTAACTGAAGTAGTTCTTCTGGTATTGACGTCTTCTTTATCATTCTTCTCTACAATTTGGGGGAGATTAAAATGGGAGATATAAACCCGGATATTTTTGGGTATGGTAGTAAACATCTAGTAGGCTTTGAGGAATTAAAACACGCCCATTATAACAACCCAAATAGATGGGTTTGTTTTGACCCAACCGATTGATACAACCTGATAGACATGAAGTTGGAAACAACTAGAAACCCCTCGACTCCTCTCGTTCTTTCTCATCTTCAGGTATCAAAGTGTGAGTCGGTTATCAGGAAAACCAGAAAAGTACAAAATCGAAGACCAAGCTTATGGAAAATATTCCTATATCTTCTTGTTCATCTCATCTTGAGTTTAGTGATCCCTTTTTGTTATCTTTTATATCCACACAAAGAAAGTTAGTTAAAAGTGAAGAGATGGAGCGATGAATCCTTGGTAATCTAAGATTTTTAGCTTGGGGTTTCATCTAATTCGATTTCTTTTAAAGTGGGTATTATTTTGGAGATTTGAAAGTGTAAATAACTGGTGGAGGAGTAAAGTCAGGCAACCAAAGATTGGTATTTGAATCATATACTTGGACTTGGAGATTCATTTCACTTGGATTCGTTCCATTATCTACTTGAAGCTAAAGTTGGAGGAAGAACCAATCATCACCGACGGGTCTATGAAATCCAATACTGAGTACCAAGAGGTTTACATTATATCGGCGAGAAGGCAAGTACATCTACATGCTTTTCTTTTTATTTGAAATAAATGGATAATAAATATAAGTATGGTAGTTTTGAAGTCACTCTTGAATATGGTGTTCGATTATTTTAGTATCTTGTTAGTGATTGATATTTTGAATTAGAAGTTGATACTATTAATATTTGAATCATAATAGGTTGCATGCATGACTAAGTTAATTGTTATGTAATGTTTGATTGTTGAGTTTGACCTATCGAGTTGTTATGTTAGATTCCGACTTTGATTAGTTTGTCTTGTTTGTGGCTATTTCGTCTGTTCTTATTAGTGGTTGGATTATTAAGTTTGATGCAATTATATTTACACGGTAGTAATTACCCGCTAAATATTTGGTAATATATGTCGATCGTTTCTAAGAATATGGAATATGGTTAGCTTGCTGATTTATTTTAACTGTATGTTAGGTTTGTCTATTATGTGAAGTGCTACGAAATATAGAGATTTTATTATACTATGTTGTGTAACTCTTTTTATTTGGATGTAAAAGATTAGTTTGTAGGTGATACTTGTTGGGCACGTGGTTTTTACGCCCTTACAGATTTTTGCAGGTGTTTGATTCTTAACCACGTGGAGAGAGAAGTTGGGATATTATTCGGGTTAGAACTTGGACACTTTGTTTTGTTTTATATTTGCTAGTTATCACCCGTATTTGACTTATTGTAATGGTTTCATTTTGTAAACCAGTTACTTGACTGCTCTGGCACTTGTCGAGACGGTTAAGTAGCTGGGTTCTCCAACTCATTATATCTTGGGCTGGTTATCTAAGATATAGTGGGTTTGGGGCGTTACAAAGTGGAATCAGAGCTTTAGGTTCAAGGGTCTTCACGGGCAGGGTACCTCTAAAAGTTTTCAAAACCACGCTTCGGTTTCATTTTTGAGGTGTACTAGCTGAGTGAGGCATTACACCATAACAGGCTATTTGCAACACCACCTTTTTTGCTTTGTAACATTTTTTTACCGTTGGTAAGTTGCCTACGCTATATAAGCGTTGCGAATGTTGATAAGTGTTGCTTTAATTCGGAGGAATTTCAAGAATTAATTGCTAACGCTTTCAAATTATAGCAAATCGTAGGGTAAGTGTTAGAAACTTGAAATTTTGGGCGAAAGAGGGAAACAAAATAAAATCGCGGGCTCGTTATTTCGTTGAAACATAAAAAACATAAAACATAACCTCTCTTTCTCTCCTCTCCCTCTCACTGCTGCTACCCTCTGTCTTCCACTCCCTTCTCTTCTCTCAATCCCCCCATTACAGAAAAACCGTTGCCCACTGATAACTATAAAATGAGTAGTCTACCTACGAAATGAACTATGACTTCACAACGTAAGTAAACTAGAACTATTCTTTTACGTGGTTGATTATCAAAGCTTCTACTCTCAATGCGAATTGCACTAAATGGAGTACGAAGTTCGTTCCACTCCTAGTTCCCTAGCATGGATTGTTTTCTAAGTCTAACTAGTCGCCTCTTAAGTCAATGAGAGCTTTTACTTAAATATTATACTACGATACTTAATTAAGATGATTACTAGAAATTAACTACAAATGCTATGGAAATACTATTGTTTGACTCTAGATAAAGGAATTAGAGGGGAATTGAATCCACCTCGAATCCAACTTAATGACCTAGTACAGATTGTGGTATCTCGATTCTTACGTTTTCACGGCAAGAATTCCGAGTCTAATCCCTAGTGTTCATGGCATTTCTACCAAGTACTAACTAGCATGTGAGGTCGCCCACCCATTCTCATGGCGAAAACACCGACCTTCTAGAGTGGAATAGATGCTAAAACGTTTCTATACTAAACAACTAAGTTTTCATCAAGGCTTCATCAACCCCTCTAATGGAGGTTTAGCCTTGAATCATCAATCTAACATTTCCCATTGAATCTAAACTAAACATAATGTAAGAAATTTAGATTTACTTAATTTGAACAATAATGAATCTAACTTAATGGCTGGAATGAAATAGGAACAAGAATTGAAATTAGATCTAGACTGGAAATGACAAAATTCAAACTTGATAAAAATACTACTTTATTTATCTAATCAATCAAGAACAATGATTCAGAGATTTAATCTAAAACAAGAATTTAAATGGAACTAAAACTTAATTTAATTAATAAAACTAGATCTAGAATTCTATATCTTAATTTAGGTCTAACTAGCTACCATTAACAAAGAGCTAAGCTTTTGTTTTTATACATCCAGATCCAAAATTCGTGCATGGGCTTGGAGCCATGGTTTGGGCCAGAGAATCAGGCCCAAAACCCAATTCTTTCAGTCCAAAAAGGCCTCTTCAGCTGCAGTTGGCTTCCACAGACTTTTCGTCCACTTCTGCTCCTCTGATTGGGTCAAGGCTTGGACCATTGCAAAGCTCTTTCCGATCCGGTCGTTTTGACATAAGGTAGGCCCAATTCCGAGGTCTAAGTCCAAAGATATGGCATTCGAAGTTCTCACTGGGCTTTTGCTCCTTTATCTCGCTAATGTGGCACATTTCTCGCACATAATGGACTTTGAAGCCCGAAATGCATAAAAACACGTAATCAAGATTAACTCTTACTTATTATTCACATAATTGGTCTAACAAGATGATTATTAAGGGGTTAAAACTACAGTTTTGGGCTCTTATCAAACCACCCCAAAACAAAGATTTTGCTTGTCCTCAAGCAAGCAAATATGAGAAATTAGAATAAGTGACCAAAAAATGGAGTTCTAACTACTCTCGTTTCGCTAAGTGCGATTGCATTGACCATATGCAACAAGGCCTTAAACCACTAGGAATTCCCTAGTGGACGAGTTATAGCCTCGTGAGAGTTTTCCAGTGAAGGTACTCACAAACTTCATCTATACTACAACGACTAAGAAAATAAAACTATTGTTTCCTTATTCATGCTCAACTATCTATACATCTCTCTAGCAATTACATAAGAATAACCCAGTCAGAACCCTAAACTAATATATGCATAATAATCAATCATCTAAAATAAACATATAACAATGAGTAATACTATGAAATGTAATAGCAGGTCCGTTTCTGAAAACTCGGAATAGCGTCCTTAAGTAGGTCCTCACATAAATGTCAAGACAAAACCACTCTGATTTTTCCACTCAAGTTTAAGCTACTCCAAAGGTGTGCAGTGGGCACACTTTACCTTACAACTTCAATGACAACAAGGAAGTCGGGTCGATCAAACACATCCGCCACTTACTATCACACTAACCTATTCCTAATTGAGCTAGAGGTCTTTATTAGGTGTCATGCGGGGATTAGGAGATGGTTTAAGAAGGAAGGAAATGGATATTCTAGAGGACAAGTCCGAGATAATAGAGTCTTCATATTATGTAACTAGAGAAAACCTTGTTATTTACTTTTGCTTCTACACTTTGTTTCCATCCTTAGCCATATTTTTCTTTTTTTCTTTTTCTTTTGGCCTTTGACTTTTTTTATTCTTTTTTTTGGAGTTTTTTTTTTTTTTTTTTTTTTTTTTTTTTTTTTTTTTTTTTTTTTTTTTTTTCTTTGGATGGAAACTTCTTTTCTTTATTTTCCCAAGCAACTAACTAATTTTTGTTTACACAGGGGTTTTTTTTTTTTTTTTTTTTTTTTTTTCTTCCTCATTCTTTTCTCAGACTTATTCTAAATTGGGTAGGTTGATTTTTTATTTTGTTTTGTTTTTGTAACAGGGTAAAGGAATTGTGGTTTATGGAAGGCTAAAGAAAGGCTCGAGAGGGGCTTAATTAGCGGAAAATAATTCGTAGGTTTGAATTTCTCGGCTATATCGATCCAAAGAGGGCCTAAATTTCGCTTAGGATATGGTTTAGTGATCAAGCAAGTGGACGTGTGATTTCTCTATCCGGATTTTACTTCTCCCTTGTGTCATTTCTCAAATGTTTGGCTTCATATAAGGCTTTAGGCTATATTCTCACAGGATTTGTAGAATAAGTACTCTAGCCTAGATTTTAAACTTATCGCTAACAATCATAGATACTCATGTAATAAATTTATAGATAGATGCAAAGATTATTACCTACATATTAACCTAAGTTTCTAACAATTATTCTCGACGCTAAATGCCTACATTGAGACTTCTAGATTGTTAAGAGCATGGAGAAAGAAAACAATACCAATATTCCTAAGTGTATAGCATACTTTTTATTTATATTTTTGAATTTTTGAAATTTTAACTAGAAAACAAGTGCACATTATACATATCTCTATCCTGACAGATGTCTTAATTACACGTGTTTCTATGCCCCCCCCAAACAAAAAGCATGCTTTGTCCTCAAAGCATTTAAATAAAGAGGGTAGGAAAAATACCATTGAAACGCGTGAAATTCAGAAACATCTGCAAAACAATGTTAGAACGTACTAATATAGGAAATAAAAACTGACGCAACTCTATAAGAGTTCCACCCATTATGAGGTAACAGAATGAAATTGCTTGGGACATAAGCAGACACTAACTTAACTAAAAACTTACCTGCACCCCAGCATTTACTCGTCATCCTCCTCTTCTATATGAGGTTCTTTCGCGATCCCCGCCATGCCATAACAACTTGCCACGCCTTCCGCCGCGGTATCATCAACTAGTGCTAACCTCTCTAGGGTTACTTGGTCCGAAGGGGTGTGGGGCAACCAAATGTGGTTGCACCGCCATCCCGCCAAGTCATGGCTCGGAATGATCTTACCATCGCGATTGGTGGGTCTCATGATTTCGACCCTTTCCCAATCTGCATCGCGTACGAGAATACGGGTAGGCAAAGCGCCAAGATAATGCGCAAACCAAGACAGGCATAAGAAGGTACTTATGCCTCAAGGTATGGGCTCGCCTGAGTAGCAACTAAAACTCGGGAATGTCATACCTACGACGTCCCTCGCCTAAAGCAAGGAAAACGTCACCGGCCGTATTATTGGCGTATAAACCGCCGTTTTCTAGAATGTTCATCATGATGAACAACATGGTTGGCCTACATTCGGTGATAGGCTACTCGTATGCGATGTTATATTGGTCTTGGTCCATGATAATAAAATACCCTCCCCATAATACTCATGGAAATAGGCATATTCATATAGGTATGAGTTATCCGTCATATATCCCCACGTGTGCATATAGGTGGTCGTAATGGCAATCCGAAACCAAAGCTATCAAGTGCTTATTGAATTCCATAGTCGTACCATCAATAGTAAGGGAAAATTTTTGTTCTCCTTCTTGGGTACAAAAAAAAGTAATATTATTATAGAAGAATTCAGTTAGCTTAGGTGAAAAAGAATCGTCATCACTCACCAGAAGATGCCGCCATCCTAATTGCACGATCCGCTCGCGGAACGATGCTCTATAGGTATAGGTTCCCATCAAGTCTTCAAAAGACTGTTCAGGAATCATTATAGGTGGTGTCATCTCAACACTACTTGTAGAATAGCTGCGAAAAACGGAAGAACCGGAAAATCGAAAATTTCGCGGATTATTGGAGAGCGCTGGCGCTGCCGTATAGAGCGTCAGTCGCGCTCTTTGGTTTTGAATTCTGAGAGTTTGAGCTGGTGGTCGCTCTGCTGGGGCTGGCTTCAGTGAATTTTTCGATTTCCAATGTTTGAGCGCGGGTCGTGCTCTTCTTGGGCGCGGGCGCGATCTTAAGTTTTTTTTTTTTTTTATTTACAGTGAAGTAGGGCAAGTCGCGCTCTGCTTGGGCGCGGGCGCGCTCGTGAGTGCAGAAAGTGAGTTTCTAAGAAAAAAAAAACAAGAAAAAACAAGAAAAAGGGCTGGAGTGAAAAGTGAAAGATGATTGTGGGGTGTAGTGTGGGTTGTGAGTGTAGTATGATGGAAGTTTAAATAGGTTCTGGGTTTCCAAAACGAATCGGCAATTTGCCAAATTGTTTTAAGGCAATTTCCGGAAATAGGAAACTGCCAAACCCGAAAACGGAAACTAACCATAGCTTTGATTTCCTAACAACCCTGGTATCCTTTTAAACTTGGTTTAGAATAGTAACTTCTAAACTCTCCTACATATCATGCTACCACTACAAAAAATCATAGATATGCCGGTATCGGCCTAATTTTCAACTTTTACTCCAAGACAACCTTTCGAAAGATGATCAAAATAAATTATATTAAAATAATATGAAATCCAAGCAATCTAAAACAAACAACTTAATATTCAAATCTAACTACTGAAATAAAATTCCACTAACAAAACAATAAAAAACAATGAAATAAAAGGACACAACTGATTGTGAACACCTAGGCGTGTGAAGAAGATGGTCCCTGAGATGGAGACTGGTTCTGTGGTGAAGAATGGCTTGAGCCATCTGGCCTGCGGCGATGACGCCATGCCTCTCGGACTCGGTGAGACGGACTCATCCACGAAAGTGGCATCGCGTCGTAGCATCTCTATCCCGAACAAGCGCCGGCTTCCATCGGTGTTGAGTACGCATACCGGGCTTGGTGATTCTTGTGGATAACCTCCAAGTCGGACAAGATATCTTCCCCGACCCTTTCGAAAGCATTTCAACTCTCGTCTGAAGGTTCGTTTGCTTATTTCGAAGTACAATTTGTCTATGTCTAATATCTTCACAGATACGATAACCGCATCGCAAACCAGTTTGCAGCATTATCATTCGTTCTAAATTAGAAGTATGACTATCAAAATTATCCTCAACCAACCATGTCATATCTTCCCCTACATTATCCGACTCAACTTCCTTCTCTGCAGACAACGGCCAAGTCTTTTGGATGCATTCCTTATAAATACTTGCATTAGAAGGCAATTTGATCTTAATAGGAGCAGATCTAGCGACGGCTCTAAATGAGAGCATAATCTTAGTGATCAATACGGGGAAGAGGCCGTGCTCTTTCCCCTCCTCTAATCACATTCAAAATTAAATCAAGGATGCAGAAATTATACTCCTTCGTTTGCAAATTCCGAGAACGTCGCGGAACCGAAGTCCGATGTCGCCGACTTTGTCTTTCCCCGAGGGCGTTCTTACCAATCCACCGGAAATGCCCGGTTGATTGGTTCTCGTGGTCGTCCCGCTTAACGAATGAGATATCGTATTGTATTCACCCTCTATGACCGTGATCTTTCATCAAACAGGAACCGCAGTATACCGATTCCCGAATGGTCGATCTAGGTTGGTTTCGAGGGGTGATTCCTAATAGCTCAACCAACAACCGCCTCGTAACTTCCCTCCGCTTCTCGCTATCCTAATGAAAATCCTATTTCCTCCACTTCTCGTTTCTTATAAAACTGTTCTACCAAATCATAGTGATAGAAATCCTCTGTCGAATACCAGTCCGTTCAATTTCTCTTAAACATCTCCGCGTCATAAAATGGCTTAAAATCGCTCCGGGAAACGCGTTGCCGCGCAGAATTCTACGTCGTAGCGCCATTGAAGTTTGAACTGATTTGGGGTTTGTAGATGGTGGTGGATTCGAGTTTGATGAAAACTAACTAAACCAACAGTGGTGGTTATGGTAGGTTCGGCGGCAGGTTTGAAAACTTGAATTGGTGGGTGGTTTCTTGGTGGAAACGGTTGGATTGTGTGGAAGATTGGTGTTTCACAATGGGCGTGGGTGGTCTTCTTATTGTGATGTATTCTATTTTTATTATATTTTTTTTTATTTTGGTTGATAGGGTTTGGATTTAAATTTGTGTCAAGCGGCTGGAGAAGATGAAGGTCGCGATTTGTTTTTGGAAAGGGGCGCTGGGCGCGCTGTTGGTGAGCGCGAGTTGGCCCAAGCCCAATTCGTATTTTTCGACTTTTCGCCGATTTTAGCATAATTTCAAACTAGATTTCCGCCGTTATCGGTCCGATTCTTTTCGAATGAGATATGGAAATGATCAGGAGAGAATTTCCAATCCAATGATCCATAAACTACTCTATTCCGACCGGGGGTGACTAATAAGATAGTGGAAAATGCCTCGTAGTGCGTGCATGACGTAAGTTATTCGAACTAATGAACACTAAATTAGATGACGTCAACCCCAATGAACTATACTAATGGACCTAAACAACACAACTAGAAAGTTCGAGCAATCCGGATGGAAAGATCGATTTCCCACCCCAAACAAATTTTTAAACACAAAATTTGTTTACAACGCGGGTCGATTTAAAGTCGATTCCCAAGACTTGTTGGATTGCTATGTCTATGATTTTAAGAATTTTAATTTATTTTATTTGTTTATTATGAGAAACACGAAAAACAATAAATACATAATTCACTCCATAGAGGAACATGACAAAAAATCGAGAAAACATGCGAAAGTGGAAAACGTGAATTATGTGAACTGTGGACTTAGGATCCGGTATTTACAGCCACACACTCCATAGGGAGGGCCCGATTACTGAATGGTGTACTTATTAGTATATGGAAATGAAAGTAAGTACACCAAATGACAAGGTCGATCCCTCATAGACGTGGTCCCGTGAAAAGGACTTCCTCCACATCGGGGGACAAAAGTTCGTGAAAATGTTTTAACCGTTGACCATTAACTTGAAAGGTATTGTTGTCTTGGGATTTACCAAGGTAATTGCCCGTAAGGGGTGACTTCAAGAACTTAGAAAAGGACCGGACTAACGGGTTTTAGTTTCCCTGGGAAAATATGTAGACGGGAGTTGTAAAGCAAAACCTTTTGTCCGACCACAAACTCTTTACGCAAGATATGCTTATCATGAACACGTTTCATGTTGGCTTTATAATCCTTCGCGAGATCGTAAGAATCGCTACGGATTTCTTCAAGCTCATTTAATTGTAACTTGCGTTTGACGCCCGCCTCATCAATATTGAAGTTAAGGCTTTTATAGCCCACAGAGCACGGTGCTCTAATTCAACGGGCAAATGACATGGTTTCCCAAATACAAGTCTAAAGGGAGACATACCTATAGGAGTTTTGAAAGCAGTTCTATATGCCCATAAGGCATCCGATAGACGCTTCGACCAGTCTTTCCTATCAGGGTTTACTGTTGTTTCTAAAATCTTTTTGATTTCCCTATTAGAAACTTCTACTTGTCCGCTAGTTTGTGGATGATAAGGAGTTGCTATTTTGTGTGTAACTCCGTACTTTTTAACTAGGGATGCAACAACTCTGTTGCAAAAATGTGTTCCACCATCACTAATGATGGCTTTAGGAATGCCAAACCGACGTAAAATATATTCTTTAATAAAAATACAACGGTCTTATGGTCATTGCTACGCAAGCTAGGGCCTCTATCCATTTAGACACATAGTCCACGGCAACTAGAATATAAATATAACCGTGGGAAACAGGGGAAAGGGCCCATGAAATCAATACCCCAAACATCAAAAATTTCTACTATTAAGATTGGATTTAATGGCATCATATTACGCCATTGATTAAGCCCAAGTTGTTGGCAACGAATACACGCGTCTTGCAATGCACTTGGGCATCCTTAAAAGGGTAGGCCAATAAAATCCACATGAAGAACTTTAGCGGCTGTTTTCATTCCACTAAAGTGGCCACCACACTCTTTGTCATGGCAGAACGATAGAACTTCATTATATTCCCACTGGGGAATGCAACGACGAATAATCTGATCCGCACAATACTTAAAAGGTAGGGCTCATCCCAAAGAGTATAACTTGACTCGGCCAAGAACTTCTTACGTTCATTTCTTGACCAATTATAAGGCATAACATCAGCCGCTAAATAATTTACGATGTCCGCATACCATGGTGATGAAAAAATAGCATACAGATGCTCATCGGGAAAAAAGAGTCCGGTATGGACTCGAATCACTACTATCGTCATTTGTAAGTCTAGATAAGTGGTCGGCAACCACACGTTTTGACCCCTCTTTTGTCCTTTATTTCTAATGTGAATTCTTGCAGGAGAAGAATCCATCGGATTAATCTCGCTTAGCATCCTTCTTTGCAAAGAAGGTACCTATGGGGTTTTGCATGGTCCGTGTAAACTAAAGTTTTAGAACCAACCAAATAAGGACCTAAACTTATCTAAAGCATAAATGACAGCTAAGAATTCTTTTTCAGTAGTTGTATAATCACTGAGCGTCGTTTAATGTTTTACTAGCATAATAAATAACCGTGGACTTATTATCTATTTTCGTCCCAAGACAAAGACTAACCGCATAGTCACTAGCATCACACATGAGTTCAAAAGGTTTAGACCAATCGGGAGGCTGTATAATAGGTCAAAATGGTTAGGATGGCTTTTAAGGTTTCAAAAGCCCGTTTACAGTTAAAATTAAAATCAAAGATTGCATCCTTCAAAAGCAAGTTAGTTAAAGGCCTAGCTATTTTCGAAAAATCTTTAATGAACCGCCTATAAAACCCTGCAGATGGCCTAGAAAGGTTCTAATCTCACGGACAAATCCGTGGTTTAGGTAGGTCGCTATCTTATCTAGTTTGGCTTTATCTACTTCGATGCCATCACTAGATACAATATGACCTAGTACTATGCCCTTTTGACCATGAAATGACACTTTTCCCAATTTAAAACGAGGCTCTTTTCTTCACACCGTGTCAAAACCTTAGATGGGTTAGACAAACGATGCGTGAAGGAGTCTCCATAGATAGAAAAATCATCCATGAAAACTTCCATAAAAGCTCTACCATGTCACTAAATATATGAAGCATACAATCGATGGAAGGTACCGGGAGCATTACAAAGGCCAAAAGGCATTCGTTTATAGGCATATGTTCGGGAAGGGACATGTGAAGGTTGTCTTTTCTTGGTCATCAATATCAATAATAATCTGAAAATAGCCGAGTAGCCATCCAGAAACAATAAAAGGCATGACCAGCTAGACGCGTTCTAGCATCCGATCTATAAATGGTAAGGGAAAGTGATCCTTTCGTGTCATAGCATTTAAACGCGTCAGAATCAATACTGATTCTCCATTTCATAGGACCTCGAGTGACAACATAGTCACCCTTCCCGTTACGTACCATGGTAATTCCCGATTTCTTAGGAACTACATGAATGGGACTTACCCATTCGCTATCGGAGATTGGGTATATAATACCCGCATCGAGTAATCGCAAGACTTCTTCCCTAACCACCTCTTTCATGGTAGGGTTCAAGCGACGCCGAGGTTCATGAGAAGTCTTCGCTATTATCCAAATGGATACGATGAGTGCAGACATTAGGGTCAATGCCCTTAATGTCAGCTAAGGACCAACCAATCGCAGACCGATGTTCCCTAATCACCCTTATTAAAGATGTCTCTTCATCTTTAGTTAACAGAGAAGATATAATTATCGGGTGACTACCATCCGGATCAAGTTGAATATATTTTAACTCCGGGGGAAGAGGTTTAAGCACTGGTGTGGACAGAATGTCCGTTGATGTTTCATAAGTGTCCTTATCTTGCGTAATGAAAACTTGCTTAGGTAGCAAGTCTTCATACTCAGTATATGGAGCAACCGACGGGTCTACAATTGGTGTGGATTCCAAGATGGTGTTGACCTCCTCTAAGTAGGAGTCATTCACAAAATCAGAAGTTCCAAAAGAAAGGAATTTGTACATATTGTTTTCAGGAAACGTGTTGTTAAAATAATCTTGAGCTAAACTCTCGATCATGCTAACCTCCCCATCTATAGACGAATCTGGTAACTGTTTCATCATTTTAAAAACATTTACCTCGGCGAGAAAGATGGCCAAAAGATAAGGACATCTTTCCATCGCGACAATTTAAAAGCGCATTGGCGGTTGCCAAGAAGGGCGCCCTAAGATGATCGGCACAGAGTCATTAGCGACTTCCTCGTATCGAGGATAACAAAATCAGCCAGGATAGTAGAAATCCGAACGAACCTTAACAAGCACGTTTTCCACTACACCTTTAGGATACTTAATTGACTCGTCCGCTAATTGCAACGTTATTTTTGTAGGTTACATTTCCTATAGACCTATTTGTTTATACAAGTAATACGGGAGTAAGTTAACACTCGCCCCCAGGTCTAATAAAGCGGTCGTCATGTAGGAATCTCCTAAGGTGCATTTGTGATGAGGGATCTAATTGGGGTCCTTGTACTTAACAATTCCATTATTTTGGATAAAGTTGGGAACCGTTCAGTTAAAAAGCGTCTTTGGGTATGTTCGTCTTTACGCCTAGTAGTGCACAACTCTTTAAGAAACTTAGCGTGGTTAGGAAGCTTTTAATAGCCGAGAAAAGGGAGGTTTATCGTTAGATTCTTGAAAACGTTCCTAATTTCCTCAAAGTTTGTATCCCTAGTTAGCATGGCTAATTTTTTGAGGAACGGTGGTTTCACTCTATATTTCGTGATATGGCTCTACTTGTCGTGTGTAACCTTGGCTTTTCGGTTTCTTTGGTTGTGATTTAACCGGTACCTCTACCGTGGTAGGCTCCTCGGTTTCTATTGCGGTATCTAGTTCGATATCCGGTGTGTAGAGTAATCGATGGGGTAACTATAGGCGTAGTTACTTTGTTATCAACCACTCTTCCAGAACGGAGAGTGGTGATGGCATTTAGGTCACCTACGATTGTAGTTTCCGTACTAGAATTACCGTTTACCTCAAAGGCTGTGTTTGCTATTTTAGGGTTTGGTATCGCTTGACCTGGAAACACGCCTTTTGGTTGGGCTTTCTCTTGGGCTAACTGTTGTATGCCCTGATTTATGGATTGTAAGATCTGTTGGTTTGATTGAGTCATTGTTTGGAAAAGTTGTTGGGTAACCTGTATAAAGGCGTCGATACGATCCGGTTGTGTAGGTGTAGTAGTCACGGGTGGTGCGACTGGAACTATCTCTCGTTGATTATTTATGGGTGGGTTGTGATAGTTAGTATTATTAACCGGAACGATACCTCTATTGGTATTATAATTATTATAATTATTCGACCTTGTGCTTGACCTTGTCGCGGGTTGGGCGCTTTGGTTGTTATAATTATTATAATTCCCTTGACCTTGTCCTTGTCTAGGTGGACCTTGGTTATAATTGTTTGCTTGCCTAACGTTTTGATTATTGTACCCTGGAGGCGTTACTTGTTGATTATTTCTCCAACTGAAGTTGGGATGTTGTCTCCAAGGGGCGTTAGGAATAGGATAGTTATTAATAGAGTAAACATTATCTTGCTCACGGTGGTTGTTGTTCATAAGCTAGAGGACAATAATTGTCGGGGTGCTCGGACTCAAACAAAAATTACATGGGTTGGAGTTTACATTCATGATGGGGATAGGCTTTTGTTGAACGTAAATAGCCTCTACTTTTTAGTTAGAGATTCGAGTAAATTTTAAGTTCGGATCGGTTTTATTCTCAAACATACCGTGGCCTTGATCATTGAAGAAGAAGAACCAGCGGAGAATGGGGATATCATCACTCCCCCAATTATTATTCCGTTTAGTTTGGTCTTCTAAAAATTTGTAAGCCTCCGAGGCTCCTTTACTTAGGAAACTACCCCATTCATTATGTCAAGGACTTCTTTATGGTGATGTTGAAGTCCTTTGAAAAGGCACTAACTAACGTGTCTTTTGCTAGGTTATGGTGTGGACACTCTATAAGGAGATCGGTGAACGATTCCATGCCTCGAGAAAATGATTCATGAGGGTTACGGCGGAAAAAAAATGAATCTTGGAAAGCATTTCATCCGTCTTTAGGGGTGGGTAAAATGTTCCATAAACAATTTGAACAAGTTTAGCCCACGAGTCCACAGAATTAGGCGCTTGGGCAGTTAACCAAGACGCCGCCTTATCGGCTAATGTGAAAGGGAATACCCTTAATTTAATCTGTTCCGTACCAACCGTAGGATGGTGGAATGTTGTAAGGACTTGTTCAATCCTACGCATGTGCTGATAAGGTTTTTCATGGTCTAACCCATGAAAAACGGGTAACAAATTAAATATGTTTGGGGATCAAAAATCCCCATCGGGTCTGCTAGAACGATGCAAGATTTAGGGCTATCGCCAAAGCTTTGTAGAAGTCGAGAGGAGTCTCTCTTTCTTCACCATTATAAATTATGGTATGGTGTGTGTGATAGTAGCTAGAGGTGTCGTGGGTGGTGTACTAGATAGACTTGTTTGTTGCCGTGTAATTACGTTTGTTGTTTTGTTCGACTGGACCTTAATCTCATGCAAGACTAAGTTAAGCTTTAACTAAACATGCAACACTCCAAACAATTCGATATACTAGTAGAAAACCTCTAACTAGAAATGCGAGGTATGGAAGAAAGGAATACCGATAAGCGCCCTTGCTTCGCTTTTATGAATAGCGTCTTTGTACGCGTGTTCAGTGTATATAAGAGATTAGAACACTGAAAAACTTGACAACTCGGGTTCGAATCAAACTGTGGAAATCCCGAAATTTCAGCTAAGGCACTGGGCTCGCGCTGTCTTTGGCGTGGGCCAATTTCGGTCAAAGTCGAAGCTCGAAGAACTTAGCTGGTCGCGCTCTCTTTGAATGCTGGCGCTGTTGTAAATGTAGAGAATTCCATTAAGATAGCGTGGGTCGCTCTCTTTTGAAGCGTGGCTGGCCTTCGATTGTATTTTCTCGAATTTTTCCAAAACTGAAACGGCAACCACGGTATGAATCAAACAAGGGTGGGTGGGTTTAATGGGACTTAAAAAATAACTACTTCTACAAAGAAAACAATGCTAAAGTGCAACTAAACTAAGATGGGTGGCCATTTGATTAAATATAAAATGAGTAGTCTACCTACGAAATGAACTATGACTTCACAACGTAAGTAAACTAGAACTATTCTTTTACGTGGTTGATTATCAAAGCTTCTACTCTCAATGCGAATTGCACTAAATGGAGTACGAAGTTCGTTCCACTCCTAGTTCCCTAGCATGGATTGTTTTCTAAGTCTAACTAGTCGCTCTTAAGTCAATGAGAGCTTTACGAAATATTATACTACGATACTTAATTAAGATGATTACTATAAATTAACTACAAATGCTATGGAAATACTATTGTTTGACTCTAGATAAAGGAATTAGAGGGGAATTGAATCCACTTCGAATCCAACTTAATGACCTAGTACAGATTGTGGTATCTCGATTCTTACGTTTTCACGGCAAGAATTCGAAGTCTAATCCCTAGTGTTCATGGCATTTCTACCAAGTACTAACTAGCATGTGAGGTAAGCCCACCCATTCTCATGGCTAAACACGACCTTCTAGAGTGGAATAGATGCTAAAACGTTTCTATACTAAACAACTAAGTTTTCATCAAGGCTTCATCAACCCCTCTAATGGAGGTTTAGCCTTGAATCATCAATCTAACATTTCCCATTGAATCTAAACTAAACATAATGTAAGAAATTTAGATTTACTTAATTTGAACAATAATGAATCTAACTTAATGGTCGGAATGAAATAGGAACAAGAATTGAAATTAGATCTAGACTGGAAATGACAAAATTCAAACTTGATAAAAATACTACTTTATTTATCTAATCAATCAAGAATAATGATTCAGAGATTTAATCTAAAACAAGAATTTAAATGGAACTAAAACTTAATTTAATTAATAAAACTAGATCTAGAATTCTATATCTTAATTTAGGTCTAACTAGCTACCATTAACAAAGAGCTAAGCTTTTTTGTTTTATACATCCAGATCCAAAATTCGTGCATGGGCTTGGAGCCATGGTTTGGGCAGAGAATCGGGCCCAAAACCCAATTCTTTTCAAATTCAAAAGGCCTCTTCAGCTGCAGTTGGCTTCCACAGACTTTTCGTCCACTTTTGCTCCTCTGATTGGGTCAAGGCTTGGACCATTGCAAAGCTCTTTCCGAGCCGGTCGTTTTGACATAAGGTAGGCCCAATTCCGAGGTCTGAGTCCAAAGATATGGCATTCGGAAGTTCTAATCGGCTTTTGCTCCTTTATCTCGCTAATGTGGCACATTTCTGCACATAATGGACTTTGAAGCCTGAAATGCATAAAAACACGTAATCAGTATTAACTCTTACTTATTATTCACATAATTGGTCTAACAGTATGATTATTAAGGGGTTAAAACTACAGTTTTGGGCTCTTATCACCCACCACCAGAAAACCCTCGATTTTAAAGAAAAAGTATTATAAGATTGGTACCCTAATTCGTGATTTCACTACTGAGAAATCTCAAGGAGGTACAAAAATCTCTTTCTTCTTCTTCTTCTTCTTCTTGTTCAATTGATTTTCATAATCAATTTTTTTAATAGAACGAAGAGTAGCTGGATTGAAGAAGAGAATTGAAGAACTGAGATCTACATTAGATCTAACTAATGAACATCTTGAAGAAGATAAAGAATTAAAAGAAAGTGTTGAGCAGGAACTTAAAGGATTTGAAGTTGAATTGTTGCTACATGATTCTTCTATTCTAGCTTAACAAGTTTTATTTTCCCCAAATTTGTTTTTTCAATTTTTGTATGGAATGTTAGGGTTTCTTTTTTTGTTACTCATTAGTTTGTTGATTTTTTTAGAGTAGGATTTGTTTGATTCATGAGGAGATTTCGAAGATTGGATCTCAAGTTGAAGCTCTTAAGGTGAACTGTTTTTTTTTTTTTTTTTCAATGTGGAGTTATTTTATAGTTTTGTGATGAATAAATAATTATTGCATTTATTTATTGTTGAAAAATGAATGGATGGATGAATGTTGGTTCGTGTGGATGGTGTGACTAGACTGAAAAACGAATTCACCTGTATGATTTTTTTTTTAGATTTCCTTGTTTGTGCTATTTCTATATTTGAGTATTTGGTTGGTTCACTTTTACCCAATAAAATTGCAAGCTTTGTTGTTGTTCATATGGCGCAAATTTGCAAGTCCCTTAGTTAATTAGAAGTCTAATACTTCATGTGAGTGGTTTTTGGTAGCTGGTTCCACAATTATATGAAAAGAAATAAAAATGCTCATTAGATTATCATTCCATCGCCGAGGGAGCATAAATAAATACCCCCGACATGCTTATGCTTAGAAGTGCGGTAGAAGAATTTAAACTATAATAATATATAGCCAAAAAATATAGATATATTAAAAAAGAAAAGAATATTTAACTTTCTATTAATTTTTCACACAAAGTCACAGTAGTATCTTCATATATATGATCCTCTATAAGAACATTTGGGGTTACCATGTTAATTATCTTTGCATCAATAGCAGTATGTGTAAAGGTAAATAGAGCTCCGACTCGCTGTCTTAAAAAAAGTGGGAACCTGAATATATCTAACAAGTGTAGAAGGATGAGGGTAAGGGTTATATATTTGAGGTTCTTTTGCAACTGTATATGAGACCTTGGAGGATGTGTTAATGCCTCAACTTCCAATCCGCTCACATGATGTGTTAATTATCTTTGTGTTAATGCCTCAACTTCCAATCCGCTCACTACACTTCTTCAAGTATTCACAGTCTACTTCAGTTTGCTTCAATTTGGTTCTGTAGAAACAATATATTAGTTATGTATAACTATAAATATAATTAAAACAAAATATAAACTGTTAAATGTGTGCCCCCAATATAATCTGCATGGGGTGTTAAGATCAAAGTATTAGTCTTCAATAGAGCACCTTGTTGAGTAGTATATCGATTGGGCCTTGTCAAGGACATCTTTGATACTTATAGATTAACATATGTAGTTAAGGTAATTTGATGCTCATTTATTAATGGTGGTACAACTTAAATATACAAACCTGGCTCTCCTATTTTGGAACCAAACTTCGATTTGTCGAGGCCGTAGGTTCAACTGCTTTGCCAAGGCGGTCCATAATTTCTTCACTTCCAAGGCGGTCCTTTTCGCTCTTTACTCTTGTTGGTCTTCCAAGGCCGAGGAGTCAAAATGGAGATGTTGGTCTCCCTAAAGCCATCCTACTTTAGTTTGAAGTCTAAGATTTTTTATTTTGGATTTTTTGATAGGGAAAAGAAATGAAAGAGCAGCATCTATTTTTTGGCTGCTAAAGAGAAGGTTTAGGGGAAAGGTTAAAGAATGATTCATAAAAAGGGAAGGAGAGAGTGTGGATAAGAATGTGAGCAAAATCCTTAGTACTCTGTATCTATATTCAAGGTTTGATTGTGTATTATGTTAGAACAAATTGATAGATTACACAATGTGCTTGTTCAACCCCCCACATGTCTAATTTTGCAGAATGTCTCGGCCAATTCAGAAAGAATGGATGAATAAATTGGACAGATTTGGAGATGTGTACAAACAAGGGGTGGCTAATTTCATTCAATTTGCGACTGTGAACAACCGCGGCTCGACCATGTGTCCTTGTCCTTGTAGAGAATGTTGAAATGGAAAAAGCTTTGTGTTTGGTACAATCTATAGACATTTAATTAGGTATAGGACGGATAAGAATTATCGTGTATGGGTTTTACATTGTGAGAACCCATGTACGGATCCGGTGGTGGAGCCAATGATTGAAGAAGAAAACACTGAGGCTGAAGGGCTTGGGATGGGGAATTTTGTTGATGCTTCTTATGGAGTGCATGAAGTAGTTGCAGGTGATTTGAATGAGGATGAAGAAAATCATATGGGGGATTTTGAACCACCACCTGTCCTTGAACCTAATTTGGGGAAGAGGTACAATGAATACAAGAAAATGGCAGAACAAAAGCTATACCCTTCATGTGAGGCTCCCGTTACTACACTTTCAGCAGTTGTTAAACTTCATAACTTGAAGAAGAAATATGGTTGGTCGGGAACTAGTGTGTTTGCACTTTTGTCCCTTTTGGGGATATGGTTCCCAGAAGTAATCACTTTGCCATCAAAGTACCCTGTAATGAAAGCAATGCTGAAAGATCTAGGAATGAAAGCCACAAGTATCGATGCATGTGAGAACAATTGTATGTTATACTAGAAAAATGATGCTAAGTTATCAGAATGTCATAAGTGTAAAGCACCCAGATACAAAGTGAAAGAAGGAAAGATGGGTAAGAAAGAAACAAATGAGCCGAATAAAGTTTCAGACATTTTCCCTTGATTCCAAGGCTCAAGAGGTTGTACACTATCCCTTGGATAGCGAACGAAATGACATGGCATGACCGAGCTACACCTTCTTGGGATCATATGTGACATCCCATCGACTTAATCCATTGGAAAACATGTAAAAAGGGTTGGCCTGATTTTGCTCAGGAAGGGCATAATGTTTGGCTTGGAATTGCAAATGATGGTTTCAATCCCCATAGAATACAATCCACTAGCTACAATTGTTGGCATGTTTACTAGGTACCTTATAATCTTCCCCCCATTTCTTTATGTATGAAACTAGAGTTCCAAATGATGTGTTTGTTGATACCTGGGCAGAAGGCACCGGGTCAAGATATCTACGTTTTTCTTCAGCCATTGCATGAAGAGTTGGAACAGTTGTGGAAGGAAGGGGTGCTGGCTTATGACATGCATAAAAACAACATTTTACCTTAAGAGCTATGCTAATGTGGGGTATTCATGATTTTCCTGCTTTTGGAAACTTAGCGGGCTGTATAACACAAGGTTACAAAGCATGTCTGATTTGTTTAGATAACACTCAATCGATATATCTTGAGTATGCAAAGAAGATTGTTTACACAAACTATTTCCCCTTTCTTCCGTTAGGTCACTCGTTTTGGTCAGGCAAATACTTGGGACTGGAGACTAAAGAGTTGAGCATTGCTCCACTAAGGTTAAGTGGAGAAAAAGTTATGCAGTAGGTGAGTCATATCAAGTATAAGCCGGGTAAAATCCCAACAGGTAGCAAAAGAACCACATCTGATGTGAATTTGGATGATAGTGTAGATGATGAAGATGTTCAAGTTACAGAGGCTTGGTATAAAAGGTTTATTTTTTGGGATATGCCCTATTGGCCCACTCATAAATCCCGACATGTTGTTGATGTGATGCATACTGAGAAAAATGTTGCGGAACATCTACTAAATTACATCCTAGACAAGTAAGACAAGTCAAATGATACAGTAGGTGCACGAGAAGATATGAGGAAGATGTGAATTCATAGTGGTCAGTGGATGAAATCAGACCCAGTCACAGGGAAACCAATAAAACCGAAGGCTCCATTTGTCTTAACTAAAAACGAGAAGTTAAATTTCTACAAAATTTTGAAGGACTTGAAGCTTCCTTCTGGTTTCTCATCAAATCTGAGCAACATTGTCACTTTAAATCCACCTAGTTTGTTCGTAATGAAATCACATGACTATCATGTCATTATGTGTTATTTGCTACCTGTATTGCTTTAACATGCTTTTCCTAAACATCGTGACCTGCGAAGAGTTATTCATCAGATAAGCTTATTCTTCAACTTGTTGTGCTCTAAAGTCTTAGTCCGACAACATATCTAAGAGGCCAAGTACATGGTTGCAAAAGCATTGTGTGTGCTTGAAAAATATTTTCCACCATCGTTTTTTGATATCAGCATCCACCTCATGGTGCATTTGGCTGATGAAGTGCTACTTTCTGGAACTGTGCATCAAAGGTGGATGTTTCCATTTGAACGGTATGTAAATTACTTTTACCTTCTTCTCTAGCTTTTTCTATAATTGGATTTTAAAAATTGAAAGTGTATACTTAAATTTCTTATTCTAATAAGGCGATGAAAGAGTGTAAAAATATTCCCAGCAATAAACGATATGTTGAAGGGTCCATTGTAGAGTCGTATATTGTTTCTGAGTAAGTTAGGTATGTTATGGAGTATATGCCCAATTTGCAAGATGGAAATCATAAATCGAAACGTGTGGCCTTTCTGGATGAAGATGGCAAGTATAGTGATGAAGGGCCTTTGCTTGATGGTAAGACTGTGACCCTAAGTGTTAAACAATGAATTCAAATACGTAGATGGGTCCTATTTCGACTAGACATCGAAAAGCTTGATGATTACTATAGGTGTTTTTTTTTGACACATTTGGTTTCTAAACCCACTCTAGTACTCTACATGAAAATACTCATGCGTAATTGCATGAACGATTTGTAGTGAATAGCACTCCTTACAATCTCGTGGTAGAGGAAAAAGGGTTGCAAAGTCAGAAGTGCAGATACAAACATATTTCATTGTCTGGTTATACAACAAGGTATTATTTAATTCATCAATTAGTTATATAGGAAATCTGAATTTAGTAATATTAGCTTTCTAACTATCGTCTTTTTACAGTTATTGGCTGCAAACGACACCAAGAGTGACTTATGGCGATTAGTTGAAGGACCATTGCACCAAGCTAAAATGTATAGAAAGTACCACATCAATGGTTTTGTCTTTGCTACTAGGTCGCATGATGAAACAGTTGCCACACAAGATAGTGGTGTTTGCATGGAGGCAATCACTTCGTTTACATCAAGTAGGAAAGACAAAAATCCAGTAGATGCATCGATGAAGTGGTATGGGGTTATTGAACAAATATTAGAGCTGGACAATACAGACTTTTAACAAGTAGTCTTTTATTACAATTGGGTGAGGGTGGTGTTGGTCAATATTAATAAGATGAAAAGTGTTGATCAGTACTTTGATGAGCAAGTCATTCTTGCTTCCGAAGCTAGTCAAATGTTTTACTCGAAGGACTTGAAAAATCCTAATTGGTCGGTAGTCATCCATTCACCGAGGCGATTGATGTGTGGAGTTGACTTACTAGATGTACCAACTATTTTCCAATCTACCCTTGAGGACCAACCTAATTTGAAGCCTTTGATGAAGTGCTTAACCTGATTGTAATTGTTGTAGTTTCCAAACTATGATACAATTTTTTGCTTTAAAGTTTCCAGTCTTAATATGTATGCTATTGTGTATATATGCTATTATGCATATTATTATTATTATTCATTTTGTTTGTTATGTATCTCTCTAGGGTTTATTAAATTGGTGGTATGTATAATGAAATACTTTTGTTTGGATTGAATTGTGTATATAATTTAATTTATTCTTCTTTCTCACCTTTCATGATTATATTTTTCAATACCAGACTAGTAATAGACTATTTTGCAATATATGTTAGGATTTCATTTGAAATGATATCAGGTCAACCACAGCCTAGTGCATCTCAACTTTCTGGTTCTGCCTCACATGCATCACAACCTTCTACTTCAGTTTCACATGCATCTCAGCCTTCAAGCAACATGCAAGAATCACAAAATGTTAGGAAGTTACCTGTATTGATTGATATTGATGGTGTTGTCATTGGTGATAATGCCTCCAGAAGGAATACTCGTGTTGGTAGTCTCATTCGAGCTCGTATCCCAGTTACTTACACTGATTGGAGGCCTGTACATCCTGACTTCAAGGATAAGGTTTTGAATGTGATAAGAGCCTAAAACTGTAGTTTTAACCCCTCAACAATATTGTTTTTAGACCAATTATGTGATTAATAAGTAAGAGTTAGTATTGTTATCGTGTTTTTGTGTATTTCAGGCATTGGAGTCGAATATGTGAAGAAAATTGTCCATTTTGCGAGATAAAGGAGGAAAGGTTGGTTGCTAAGAATTTCTATGATTAAAGGACAAGATTCAAGGAGAAAAAGCATTTTTAAAGCCCAGTCAAAGCTGAAAAGTCAAAGTCAACGCAGGCAGAAATAGCGCATAAAAGTCAGCAAAACTTTCGAAGGTCGTATCTTTGGACTCAGACCTCAGAATTGGACCTACTATACGTCAAAATGATCGGCTCTAAACGAGCTTTCTAATAGTCCTAGCCTTGACCAATCAGAGAAGCAGATGTGGACGAAAAGGCTATTGAAGTCATTTCCAACTGAAAACCACTTTGTGGACTGAAGTAGTGAGGTTTTGGGCTCGATTTTCCAGCCCAAAACATGGCTCCTAAGCCCATGCATGAAATTTTGGATCTAGCCTCTTCTATATAAAGAGGACTAAGACCTAGCTCTTAAGTTACTTAGTTACTTAGTTAGATAATTGATAAAATTAGTTTTACATTCGAATAAGTAGTTTTAGGACAAGGAATGAGTTTTTAGAATCAGATTTAGTTTTATAATAAAGAATTAGCTTTATATTTCAACTTAGTTTTATAATTCAATACTTAGTTAGCTTTAGTTTGTCTTAATTTCATAATTAGTTTGTCTTAATTTCATTTCATAAATTCAGCTTTAAATTTAGTTTAATTCTTGGACTCTTTCCATTAGACTAATAAAGTAATTATTATTCATTAAATAATGTCTTGTTCTTATTGTTCTTATTTCAGAAATGATAGTTTAATGAATCAAGGCTAAACCTCCATTAGAGGGGTTTGAGGAAGCCTTGATGAAACTTGATTGTATTAGCGTAGAAATGATTGTAAGAATCTATTCCATTCTAGAAAGTAATTAGTTCACCATGAGAATGGGTTTGATTGCTTCACATGTTGATTGTTAGCTGGTAGAGATTACCATGAACAATTAGGGATTAGAAAGGCCCAATTGTTATGTGAAAACATTGCAATTCGGATTAGAACGAATTCTATGCTAGTTTATTAAGTTGAATCAAGGTGGAATCAAATTCTCCTAATTCATTCTCATATTGTCATCTTAGCATTGAATTGTCGTAGTTGATTTATAACATCTTGATTAGTTAATTCACCATCGTAGTTAATTTCCATCATTACTCTCATTGACTTTGATAGAACCGATAAACGTAGTTAACGTTAATTCTAAAGAACTAGGAGCAGAACGAATTCTCTACTCCAAATATTGCATTGATAACAAGAGTAGAAAACTTTGATATTAAGCACGGATTAGTTCTAGTTTTACTTACATTTGAGTTTAATTTCTTATACGTAGGTAAAACTAGCGTTTTACCTTTTATGAAATGGCGTCGCTGCCATCTTAGTTCTGTTTAGAATTGTTTTCATTCGTATTGTTAGTCCTCCCAAAGTCCCATTACACCCACCCCCTTGTTTGGTTCTAACTGTGATTGTTGGGTTTAGAAATTAATTTTTTGGCAGAAAAAGCCAGAGCGCAACACGCGCCTTATACAGGCAAATTTAAAGCGCACCCCACGTTGAAGTGCCTGGACATCGAGTCAGGCAAGAGCGCACCCTGCGCCCTTCCAAGGCAAGTTTAGAGCGCACCCCACACTGAAGTGCCTGGACATCGAGTCAGGCAAGAGCACGACCCGCTCCCTATAAAGGCAAAATTGGAGCGCACCAGGCACCTTCTTCTGAACAGCCCGATTTTCACAGGTTAGTACAAACTTCCATTTCTTTAAGTTATTCAGTGTTTCTAAATTGTTAAAGACACTGAGCTCACGTATACAAAACGTTATTCATAAGCGAAGAAAGGAGGCATTCAGGTACTTCTTCTTCCACTCCTCGCATCTCCTGTTAGAGGATTTATTCTAGCATATCAGGGTTGTTTTGACTGTTGTCGTGTTTCATTAATATTGGACTTAGCCTTGCATGAGATTAAGGTCAGTTAGAGAAAAAACGACTAACGTAATCTATCGTGAACGTCAACACACACACCTATCTAGTATACCACACACTACACCTGAAATAATGGTTGAAGAAAGAGAGACTCCTCTCTCTGGCTTTTACAAAGCCCTGAACGATAGCCCGAAATCTTGCATTGTTCTTGCAGACCCAGTGGGGGATTTCCAAATACCCCCGAATATATTTAATTTTTTATCAGTTTTTCATGGGTTAGACCATGAAAACCCTTACCAGCATATGCGAAGGATTGAACAAGTTCTTACCGCATTCCATCATCCTACGTTAGGTGTAGAACAAATTAAACTGAGGGTATTTCTTTTCACCCTAGCCGATAAGGCGGCGTCTTGGTTAACTGCCCATACGCCGAATTCTGCGGACTCATGGGCCAAACTTGTTCAATTGTTTATGGAACATTTTTACCCACCACTGAAGACAGATGAAATGCTTTCCAAGATTCATTTTTTCCACCAGAATCCTCATGAATCCTTTTCGGAGGCCTGGAATCGTTTCACTGATCTTCTTATAGAGTGTCCACATCATAACCTTGCGAAAGACACGTTAGTTCGTGCCTTTTTCAAGGGGCTTTTACACCATCACAAAGAGGTCCTTGATATAATGAATGGGAGTAGTTTCTGTAGGAACCGTTATTTCAGAATGACTATTTCTACAAACCGCGAACACCACGCGTAGCAGAATTAATGGGTGTCCACGATTTGTGATTGGAAAACATACCTTTGAGAATCGGTTTAGATAACTCTGAGAATCCAAGCTTTATGAAATCCGAAATCAACCTCTTGATCTTCTGTTGTATTCCTTTAGAATAGATTGGACGTTGTGTGGACAACGATCTACCAACCCCCTTCTTTCTCTCAAGATCAGGAACGAATTCAGATCTACTTTTCTTGCCTCTTTTTCTGAACAATGAATAGTCAATTTCGGCCAGAGAGAGATTACTCTATTTATAGGCTACAACAGGGACCATGAGGAGAAATTAGGGTTGGGCCTCCTGACGGGATTGGGCTTACCATGTTCGCCCCAAACACACGGCCCAAGTTCGTCAACAAATGGCTTATTCCACTAAAGGCCATTATTGCACTACCGCCCTAATCCCAAATTACGTGTCAGCATTTATGGGCTCCATATTATATGCTCGTTGATCTCCCCGTGTTTAAGATATCGAATGTCCGTTGATTAAGTCAAGCATCGACAACTACATTAATCAACTTCTTATGTCCTTGAGTAGTACCACTCAACCTCATTATCATGTCGGAATAAATCCACCTACAGGGTTTACATGACAATCTTTTTGAGCTCCTCAAGGGGACATCATCAACCCGACTTCTTGCGGGACACGGATTCCTTCTATAATCAACAGCATACCTTACATACAATGTCATTACCCAATCCATCGAGTTTGTTGATTCACAAATGAATCTCACTCATTGATGATTTAAAGTAATGTACAATGCACGTAAGTGCCCGTTATTATATCCGGATTAGGAGGACAAGCATCTATAATAACAGAGGCGTATGTTCTCTTACATAGTCAGTATAAAGAGAAACAACCTCACTTAGTCCTGTTCAATACACACAAAGTGTACTAGTGTAATCCTATAGTTAAGATAGACTAATACCAGATTATACTACAACCGTACTAATGGTTTGTCCAAATCTATCTAGGTTGTGAACGATTACTTATACTTTATAAGGTACTGATGATATGATCTTCTGTGTGTTCACACCATATCATCTACAACATAAAGTATTATTGGGTCTTCACTTTCTATTATTGGGTCTTGTAATGTTTTCCCTTTTGGTTGTGGTTTAACTGGTACTTCTACAGTTGTAGGGTCTTCAGTTTCTATTATAGTATTTGGTATGGTATCATTTTTAGTTTGCGGGTAATCTTTAGGCATAGTCACTTGGTTATCATCTACCGCCTCGAACGGGGAAGGGTAGTGACTGTGGAGGTCCCTTTGGTTTATATTACCATTACAAGAAAAATCGTTTATTTCAAAGGTGGTGTTTGTTGACTTCGGATTAGGCACTGCATGACTTGGAAACACGCCAGTTTGGTTATTATTTTGGTTAAAAGACATGTCAATAACCTTTTGGCACAAAGACTGCATCATTTGCATCGTTTGTTTCATCATATTAGAGTTTTGATCATGCTGATCTTTCATCAAGTTTGAGTTTTGTTGCATAATTTGATTTTGTTTCTCCAACAAGGTCACTACTACTTTGTCTGTGGATGGTTGTATTGGAATTAAAGCTTGTTGAGCGTTCATGTCTTGATGTTGATAGTTTTGGGTTATGGGTATTAAACCTCTATTCTGGTCACCTAAGTTCCCTTGTCCTTGATGTTGAGTTAACTGGTTAAAGTGTGATGGTTGTGGTGGTGTTTGTGCATAGACAAGAGGACAATAGAAGTCGGAATGCTCAAGACTACAACAGATATTACAACGAGTAGAGTTAATGTTCATGACTGGAGTGGGTTGTTGTTGAACAGAGATGGCATCTACCTTTTTAGTGAGGGCATCGATAAGAGTTTTAAGCTCGGGATCATATTTAACCTCAAGAGAAGAAGGAGAGGGAGGGGGAGGAGGAATTACCTCCCCAATTGTTATTCTTCTTAGATTGATCTTCTAAGAATTTATAAGCCTCCAAGGCTCCTTTACTAGGCAAACTACCCCCAGTCATGATATCTAGAACCTCCTTATGATAATGTGAAAGCCCCTTGAAGAAAGCACGAACAAGCGTCTCTTTCGCAAGATTATGATGCAGGCATTCAATGAGAAGATCAGTGAAACGATTCCAGGCCTCTGAAAAGGATTCTGGCTAAAGAAATGAATCTTGTGAAGCATTTCATCTATCTTCAGTGGTGGGTAAAACTGTTCCATGAACAATTGAACAAGTTGAGCCTATGAGTCCACAGAGTTTGGCGTTTGGGCAGTTAACCAAGACGCCGCCTTATCGGCTAAGGTGAAAGGGAATACCCTCAGTTTAATTTGTTCCGCACCAACCGTGGGATGGTGGAATGTTTTTAGGACTTGTTTAATCCTATGCATATGCTGATAAAGTTTTTCATGGTCTAAACCATGAAAAACGGGTAACAAATTAAAAATATTTGGGGGGATTCTGAAATCCCCCACTGGGTCTGCTATAACGATGCAAGATTTGGGGCTATCACTCAAGGCTTTGTAGAAGTCAGAGAGAGGAGTCTCTCTTTCTTCATCCATTATATCAGGTGGTGTGTGTGAAATTCTTAGATAGCGTGTGGTATTTATGTCTACGAAAAACAAGCCTGATTATACTAGAATTAAAACTCCTCTGACAAAAGAAACGAGGAGTGGAAGAAGGGAATACCTGATTGCGTCCTTGCTTCGCTTATAAATAGCGTCTTGTTCACGCATGTTCAATGTATATAATAAGTTAGAACACTGAAAAACTTGAAAATTGAAAATTTGAATCAAACCTCATGGGAAATCGGCAAAATCACCGTGAAGAAAAGCGCTTCACTTGGGGGAGTGTGCTCGAGTGCAAATTTGAGTTCCAGTGTTTTGAGCGCTGGTCACGCTCGGTATGGGTATAGGTCACGCTCAACTTCCAGTGTTTTGAGCGTAGGTGTGCTTGCTTAGGGCGCGGGTCACGCTCAAGGTTTTCGAATGTCCAGTGTTTTGAGGGCAGGTGCGCTCCTTTTGGGCACAGGTCGCACTTCAGGGTTTTCAAGTTTTAGGCATGTTATCGTACTTTAAAAAATTTGAACTTTTTACAGTAATTTGTTAAGACGTCTATCAAGTAGCCTGCAAAATTTGAGATCAATCGGAGCTATGAAAGTCCCTCTACTACCCTGTAAAGTTTACGAAACAGTTTTCGGATACAATACAAACAACCGAATGGTTAACCCATCAAAAGAAAGACAAAAATTTCCAAATTTTTACTGGAGACTCCTAACAGATCCTACCTGTTCCTGTAAAGACTTGAGAGCAATTGGAGTTCTAAAACCTCTCCTTATCATCTTGTGTTCCAGATATTAAGTGTTTGCAAAACTGCAGAAACACACTGGAAACACTCTACTATTTCGGAGGTCAAAACAAATCAAAAACTCGTCAAATTTTTACTAAAAACTCCGGACTTAGAATAGATACTCTTGTAAAAATTATAGAATTTTTAGAACTCCTTAAGTAACCTTACTCGTCTGTTTTTCAAGAACATATGGTGTGAAAACTGAAATGCAGCACTGTAAAGGTTGTATGTTTTTCACAAGGTAAACCAACTTTGAAAAATCTGAAAATATTCCAGTAAATCAACAACACATTAAATATTATTCCTGAAAATTTTAATAATTTTCAAAAATTTAGAAATACCTTCACCGCAGTATTTTTCTCTGTGAATCCGCAGCCCCTATGCCTAAAACAATGAACAGTTCCGAAAATTCAAGAAATAAGAATGAAAAATTAAAAGGGTGGGTGGGTAGAGAATGGGGGATTGCCCCTTGGATTCAAGAAATTGAATTCTTGTATTGAACGAGATTAAGATGGCAGTGGCGCCATTTGATAACCGTAAAAATAGTAAAATCCTAAATATTAATGTTAACAACACTAATACGTAATCCTACCGTTCTTACGTTTAAATCAATTCTTCTTACTCTCAAAACATAATCATGCAATATAATGAGTAAGGATTTGTTCCACTCTTAACTGTCTAGACTTAAATTGAATTCAACTAATCAAACCAAAAGGAACAATGGTGAGAGTAATAATTTGATGTGAAATTTCTATACTACCATTCCCAACACAAGAACAATAATAAGAACATGTCATTATGGAATAAGTAATTAACTTTATAAATCTAATAGAACAATAAGAACAAGATATGATTGAATGAATAACAACTATTTTATTTATCTAATGAATGATATTCAATGATTTAAATAACTAATCTAAAACAAAGAATGAAACTAATAAATGGAATGAAAACTAAGTAATTAACTAATCTAGATCTATCTTTATCTAACCCTAAACTCCATTAACATTAGCTTCCTAACCTAACTACCTACCATTAACAAAGAGTCAAGCTTTTGTTTTTATACTTTCAGATCCGAAAATCTTGCATGGGCTTGGAGCCATGTTTTGGGCCAGAGAATCAGGCCCAAAACCAAATTCTTTCAATCCCAAAAGGCCTCTTCAGCTGCAGTTGGCTTCGACAGACTTTTCGTCCACTTCTGCTCCTCTGATTGGGCCAATGCTTGGACTATTAGAAAGCTCTATCAGAGCCGGTCGTTTTGACATAAGGTAGACCCAATTCCGAGGTTTGAGTCCAAAGATACGGCCTTCGGAAGTTCTGCTAACTTTGTGTGTTGTTTCTACCCGCGTGGACTTTGACTTTTCATCTTTTGACCGAGCTTTACAGAAGCTTTGCCTTCTTGAAAATTGGCCTTTAATCACAGAACTCCTTAGCAACCGACTTTTGCTCCTTTATCTCGCTAAAGTGGCACATTTCTGCACATAATGGACTTTGAAGCCTGAAATGCATAAAAACACGTAATCAATATTAACTCTTACTTATTATTCACATAATTGGTCTAAAAGTACGATTGTTAAGGGGTTAAAACTACAGTTTTGGGCTCTTATCATTGCTTATGCCATTTAATCGTATTTTGATTCGGGTTGACATTTTCTATGTATTTATATTTCATTTGTTCGCATAGCTTACGTCATTCACGCATTCCGAGGTATTTTCCACTTTTTTATATTTCAACCACGGTTAGAATAGAGTGTTTTATAGATCAATAGATTGGAAATTCTCTGCTGATTGTTTTCATAGCTCATTCGCAAAAATTAGACCGTTAACGAGTCGAGAATTTTAGTTTTAACTTTGCGCGCATATGGACAAAATGGGTATTTCCGAAATTATTTGGGCTTGGGCCCAAGTCCACAGTAAAACCCAAAAACGCATCGCATTCTTCATCTTCCTCACACCATCAGATCTCCATTAACAAACCATCGAACCAAAAACTAAAAAAAAACACCACCGATTTTTTCTTTTTCTCTCCACTCCAATCAAACCATCACCACTCCAATACAACCTTACACCAATTTTTCTTCATCAGCTTCCATTAAACCACCGAAAATTACTTTTTGAGTTAGTTTAATCCAAAATTCACCGCGCCCAACCCCAAATTTTTGAGTGAGTTTCAATTCAAACTCGTTATCCACCTTACCCTAACCCATTTTCAAAATCAAAAACAAAAAATGGCCCAAAAACGCAAAATTCTCCAGGAACAAGTTTTCAAATCAGACCATTTTGCGCCGTTTTACAATGACGAGATAAAACGTAGGGATTGGCAATGGTTGTGGTATGAGGAGAATGATTTTTACCATGAGGATTTCGGTTTGAATTTTTATATGAAGCGGGAAATCGAGGGTAGGAAGATTTTTGTGAAGGTGAATGGTGCGAAGAAAGAAGTGTGTGCTTCGATGTTGACTCATGTTCTGGGCATTAGGCCAAAATGCCACCTTGTAACCACCGTGCAGGAATCCCAGTATGGGGGGTAGAGGCGTTGATGAGAGAGACTATTTTGGAGGGACAGTACAACCAGAAATCGCATTGTGTCCGACAGTTGTCTCTGAGAACCAACCAGCTGGTTGTAGCTCAGTGGGTTGGTAAGAATGTCATTGGGAAAGAGAAGTTCAGTGACATCAGTCTGAACTGTCTCCACGTACTCTGAGTATTACAGCAAAAGAGGTATGATTTTTGTATCATCAACTTCTTGTTAACTATGATTAGAGGAGTTGGAGTAAGTACCACACCCTTCCCTATTTTGATCACTAAGATTATGTTGTCTTTTGGTGAGAAACCAAAACTGAGTGGATTATGTTGAAGTTGCATGCAAATGCAATTCCTTATACGGAATGTATCCAGAAGACATGGAGATTGCCTGGAGATAGGGTTGTTGATATAGAACGCATGGCGTTGATTCACCGTGGCCAGCGTTCTATTAACACCATTTGTGGAGATATCCAGACTAGGCAGACTACCATGCATCAGAATTATAAGGAGCTCAGGACTACCATCGAGACCCTAGTCCAGCGTGATAAGGAGCGCGAGAAATCTATGAACGCATATCTCGAGAGTCAACAGAAGTTCCATGTGGAAGTGCTACGACGCTTGCCACCCTATCAGAGTTCTACTTCTGACGAGTCTGAGAGGCATGAGCGTTGTCGCAGAAGGCCGGATGACTCTGGCCCATCTTCATCTCATGGCGAGTAGTTTAGTTGTGATGTGTTTAGGAAATTTCCCTATTTTCGTAGAATTTTATTTCGAGTTCTTTAGTTTATTAGTTAGATTTGGATTATGTAATCATTTTCTACTCTTTGATTATTAGTTGAATTTTTAAATTAATTTGGTTTTGTCCAAGCATGTGATGATTTTTCCATGAATCCAACCTTCCCGAATTGTTTGGGGGTGGTATTAGTATTTTTTCCATTGCTTTTATCTTATCCACATTTTTAGAAGTTAAATTTTACAAACCGTGGAAATATGAGTTGTTAGGAATGTTGCCAATATTGGTGTGGCTAAGATTATATATTGATTGTAGTGATGGAATTTCAATGAATAGAATTAGGAAGTTGCTATTTTGAATTCCACCAAAAAGCAATTGGTTTATATTTGGAATATGCACCAAACTTGTTTCCATTGTGGTTTTAGAATATTCTATTTCCGGCAATTGCCTTAATAATTTTGGCAACTTGTGGATGTTGGTTTTAGAAACTAAACCCCTATAAATACTAGATTCACTCTACACTCACAAACAACACCTCTCACCTTGCACCCTCACCTTTCACTCTTACTTTTCTCTTAGTTTTTCACTGCAGAGCACTCAAAGTATACAGAGCGCACCCCGCGCCCTTAACAGGCCAATTCTGAGTGCACCCTGCGCTGAAGCGCCTGGACTTCGAGCAAGACAGGAGCACACCGCGTGCCTTTCACAGGCCAATTTGGAGCGCACCCTGCGCTGAAGCGCCTGCACCTAGAACAAGATAGGAGCGCACCCCACGGCTTGACCTTCACAGCCACTTAAATTTCTGATTTTTTGTGAGTTTTTACAAGGTTGTTTGCAGCACTTCTAGAGTGTATTTGTTATGATGACATCACCTCATATCATACTGGAACAGTCTTTTGAAGATTTGTTCCGAAGTAACACCTATGGAGGATAGTTCCGTGATAGAATCGTGTAGTCAAAATGAACACATCTACTAGTAAGTCCTAATGACTCGTATTTCCTTCAACTGACTGAATATTTCAATAATAATTCAAAGTTCTTTTGTCAACCAGATGGAGAACAAATGTTCTCTGTCATAGTTAATGATACAACTATGGATTTCAACAAGTTCTTAGTTGTTTTTGTTGTGGGACTGCCTATGCCTGTTCCTACAAACTCATGGGGATATCTAACTAATAATGCATACCTTTATTACTATGAGTACTTTCACAAGACCTATGGGGGAGGAGTTTTTCGTGTAATGGACCGAGGGCAGTATAACATAGCCCTTGGTAGCCTGTCCCTAAACGTAGGCCTTACCATATTCTTCATTATGATGAATATTTTAGGGGATTGACAGTTTACTTCTGTGCATAGTACCGCTGGTGACTTTTTCCTTGCTTTAGCTGAGAGACGTTTCCTATATGACATTCCCAAGGTTTTAGTGGCTAGTCTAGCTAGAGGCCATAGTATGAGGCATAAGTACCTTCTTATGCCTGTTTTGGTTTGTCGTATCATGTGCTGTTTTTTCCCTGATTTCTGTACTGGCTACATGGATTGGGTTGGGGCTGAAATTATAAGACCCACCTATTGCGTTGTTCATTCGTTTCGTGTTATCACTTGGCCGGGATGGAAGGTACAACCTCAATGGATTGCTCCTTACACCTGATCAGACCGAGTAACACTTAACAGGTTAGCACGGGTTGATGATATATGGAGAGAGGCTTGGCAAGTTATCATGGCGTGGCAGGACGCAAAGGAACCTCACTTCTATGTAAACGAGGATGATGACGCCTAAATGTTGGATGGGAGGTAAGTTTTTATTTTTGTTCGTGTCTGCTTATGTCCCAAGCAATTTACCTTTTTGTTACCCCATAACGGGTGGAACTCATATAGAATTGCATCTGTTTATATTTATCTATATTAGTATGTTTTAACTTTATTTTGCAGATGTTCCAAAATGTCACGCGTTTCCATGGTATTTTTCTACCCTTCTTATGTCTATACTTTGAGGATGCTATTTTGTTTGCATAGAAACACACGTAATTTAAGGCTTCTGTTAGGATATAGATATGTACAATATATGCACTTGTTTTCTAGTAAAAACATCAAAAATTCAAAAATATAAATAAAAAGTTATGCTATACACTTAGGAATATTGGTATTGTTTTTTTTTCTCTATGTTCTTAATAATCTAGAAGTATCACGTGAGCTTTTGCATTAGAATAGTTTTTAGAAACTTAGGTTAATATGTAGATAATCTTTGCATATTTAAATAAATATATTGCATGAGTAGCTATGTTTGTATTGACAGTAAGTTTCTGAAATCTAGGCTAGAGTACTTATTCTACAAATCATGTGAGAATATAGCCTAAAGCCTTATATGAGTTAAATTTTTGAGAAGTAAATTCTGGATAGAGAAATCACATGTCCACTTGCTTGACCACTATGTCATATCCTAAGCGAGAATTTAGGCCCTCTTTGTATCGATATAGCCAGAAATTCAAACCTATATGAAATTATTTTCCGCTAGTCGCCCCTCTAACCCTTTCTTTAGCCTTTATAAACCGCAAATCCTTTACCCTTTTACAAAACAAAATAAAAATAAAAATCAGCCTACCCATTCTTTGAATGAGTCTGAGAATAAAGATGAAGAATAGAAAAGAGAAAGACCTTTGAAATCAAGAATTTGTTAGTTGCTTCAAATAAGAAAAGAAAGTTTCCATCCAAAGAAAAGAAAAAATAAATAAATAAATAAATAAAAAAGAAAAATAAAGAGTTAGAACTCCAAAAACATAATCAAATGAGTCAAAAGCCAAAAAAAAAGAAAAAATGGCTAAGGATGGAAACAAAGTGTAGAAGCAAAGTAAGAACAAGGTTTTCTCTAGTTATATAATATGAAGACTATTATCTCAAACTGGTTCTTTTTGAATATCCATTTCCTTCATTCTTAAACCATTACCTAATCCCCGCAATACCTAATAAAGACCTCTAGCTCAATTAGGAATAGGTTAGTGTGATAGTAAGTGACAGATGTGTTTGATCGACTTCGGCTTCCTTGTGTGTCATTGAGATTGTAAGGTAAAGTGTGCTTGGCTGCACTACCGCAAGAAAACTTAAAGTGGAAAAATTAGAGTGTTTTTGTCTTGACATTTATGTGAGGACCTACTTAAGGACGTTATTCCAAAGTTTCAGAAACGGACTTGTTAGTGTATTACATAGTATTACTCATTGTATATATAGGTTTATTCGTAGATGATTGATTATTATGCATATATTAGCTTAGGTTTCGATTTGATTATTATGTATTCATTGCTAGTGAGATGTATAGATATCTGAGAATAAGTAAGAAAATAATAGTTTGATTTCTTGGTCATTGTAGTATAGATGAAGTTTGTGAGTACCTTCATTGGAAAACTCTCATGAGGCTATAACAGCCCACTAGGGAATTCCTAGTGGTTTAAGGCCTTATTGCATATGGTCAATGCAATCGCACTCGGCGAAACGAGATTAGTTATAACTCCATTTTTGGTCACTAATTCTAATTTCTCATATTTGCTTGAGGACAAGCAAAATGCTGTTTGGGGGTGGTTTGATAAGATCCCAAAACTATAGTTTTAACCTCTTAACAATATTGCTTTTAGACCAATTATGTGATTAATAAGTAAGAGTTAGTATTGTTATCTTGCTTTTGTGTATTCCAGGCATTGGAGTCGAATATGTGAAGAAAAGCGTCCATTTTGCGAGATAAAGGAGCAAAGGTTGGTTGCTGAGAAGTTCTATGATTAAAGGACAAGATTCAAAGAGAAAAAGCCTTTTTAAATCCCAGTCAAAGCTGAAAAGTCAAAGTCAACGCAGGCAGAAATAGCGCATAAAAGTCAACATAACTTTTGAATGTCGTATCTTTGGACTCAGACCTCAAAATTGGACCTAGTATACGTCAAAACGACCGGCTCGGAACGATATTTCTAATGGTTCTAGCCTTGACCCAACCAGAGAAGTATAAGTTGAGGAAAAAGCTGTTAAAGTTATTTCTTGCTGAAAACCCCTTTGTGGACTGAAGTAGGGAGGTTTTGGGCTCGACTTTCTGGCCCAAAACACGGCTCCTAAGCCCATGCATGAAATTGTGGATCTAGCCTCTTCTATATAAAGAGGACTAAGACTTAGCTCTTAAGTTACTTAGTTACTTAGTTAGATAATTGATAAAATTAGTTTTACATTCGAATAAGTAGTTCTAAAACAAGGAATAAGTTTTTAGAATCAGATTTAGTTTTATAATAAAGAATTAGCTTTATATTTCAACTTAGTTTTATGATTAAATACTTAGTTAGCTTTAGTTTGTCTTAATTTCATAATTAGTTTGTCTTAATTTCATTTCATAAATTTAGCTTTAAATTCAGTTTAATTCTTAGACTCTTTCTAGTAGACTAATAAAGTAATTATTATTCATTAAATAATGTCTTGTTCTTATTGTTCTTTTTTTAGAAATGATAGTTTAATGACTCAAGGCTAAACCTCCATTAGAGGGGTTTGAGGAAGTCTTGATAAAATTTGATTGTATTAGCTTAGAAATAATTGTAAGAATCTATTCCATTCTAGAAAGTAATTAATTAACCATGAGAATGGGTTTGATTGCTCCCCATGCTGATTGTTAGTTGGTAGAGATTACCATGAACAATTAGGGATTTGAATGACCCAATTGTTATGTGAAAACAATGCAATTCGGATTATAACGAATTATATGCTACTTTCTTAAGTTGAATCAAGGTGGAATCAAATTCTCCTAATTCATTCTCATATTGTCATCTTAGCATTGAATTGTCGTAGTTGATTTATAACATCTTCATTAGTTAATTCATCATCGTAGTTAATTTCCATCATTACTGTCATTGACTTTGATAGAACCGATAAATGTAGTTAACGATAATTCTAAAGAACTAGGAGTGGAACGGATTCTCTACTCCAAATATTTCATTGATAACAAGAGTAGAAAACTTTGATATTAAGCACGGATTAGTTCTAGTTTTACATATATTTGAGTTTAATTACTTATTCGTAGGTTAAACTAGCATTTTACCTTTTATCAGAATGCCTTAATGGTAAGGTTTACCTCTGATTTTTTTTTAATGCATACTTGACATTTTGAGTTCTAGCTTCATTCACATTACTATATAACTTGTGTTTTACAGCGTGAATTTGTTGTTACAAATGTCGACCAAGCACTAGCTCGTTCACATGTAGAAAAAAAAACGTTTGTACTAAGTTTAGATATGGAAAATGGGTCTTGAGAAAAGATATATTAAGTAAGTTTGAGACCTTGGAAGAACAAATCGCTGCATGTCCAGATGGCATTGATCCAAATAATTGGGAACAGTTTGTACTATATGAGAACACTCCTGAAGTGATGGCAAGAAATGCAAAGAATGGTGGGAATATAAAACTGAATGATTCTCGACATACACTTGGGCGGGATACTTATGCCAACATGTTGCATAAAATGGTAGGTGTCTTTCCATAAACTTTCAAATTTTGATCACGATATGCTAACAATTATTTACCAATGTACATGTAGAATAGACAAAATCCTGACAAGATACACGGACGGGTCGACAGCTGGAAAGCAGGACATGAACGTCGTAATGGAACTGTTTTGGAGAGCGCTCGAGCCCGTTATGTGAGTTTGCATTTCACTTGAGTTCCAACTTTAATTTTGTTAAGTCTTTGGCAAAGTATTTCCCTTTGTAAATGATGCACGAACTAGTGTGCAGGCTATTAGTTCATTACTTTGTTATTATAGACAATTTATTCTCGACTGATTTACCTTAAGTTTGTACATACTTGTTAGTTTTGAACTAATTTCCATGGAAAACACTATAAGAATTGGTGGAGGCTACTCAAAATAAAAGAAAAAAATGCAACTTCAAGTGGAGAGGGCAGTGCAACTCATCTTGATTTTGATAATGACGAATTTACCAAAGTCTTAGGAGCGGACAAAAGGAATAGGACTCGTGGAATCAGCTCTAACCTTTCTAAGAAGAAATTAAAACGTGCAAGTATTGCGAAGGTGATGTTAGCACAAGCAAGGTCTTCATCAAATTCTGAATTTAAGGGTGAAATGAGTGAGATGAAGTCCTCCATAGCTAGAGTTGAGGGTGTGTTGATGGTGAGTTTGCCTTAAATATAAAACTTATTGCTTTCATCATATATATAAATCTTAGTCTTGTCATTCATTTTGTCAGGATATGCTTAAGCTTGTAACCAACAATGGAATGTCGAATAGTTAACTGCCGCATAGGGATACAACACCCGAAACTGATGTTGGTTCTAACTCAGTTCATCGTTCGTCTCAATAGAATTTAATGAATATGTTTGAATTTGCGAACCCTCCTGTGAACCCTCCTGCTAAAACGTTGAGTCCACCTCTTAAGGTTATCCTATTAGGTAGAGATGGTGTTCCAGTTGGTAGGGGATATGTTATGACAACCACTGCTAATATTTGCCATGGCAGAGGCATCCTTGGAGGGGAGAAAAAGATCTACATCCAGGAAGTCTTGCTTCCCAATGCTCCTATTTATGATGGACCTCAATTTGGCTGCTCGGACCCTTTCATTTGGCTTGAATCAAGGTTGTAGTATGAGTAATCTATTGTGTGGGATATGCAAACTTCATCTATTTTGGTTTTTTGAGTATGTTTTTTGTAAGTAATGGTACGAGCCTTTTGCAAGATGTAAGAATGACATAACGAACTTGTGCACTATAGCTTGCTATGATGGTATGATGGCTAGATGGTTTATAAGAATGTTATATTATGAAAGTTTTTTTTTTTTTTTGCAGGTTGAAGAGATAACAACCCCGTTTTTAACTCCGCTGGTGCAAAGTAATGAAAGTCTTTGCGCTGCTGGTCCCAAGCCCGGATAAAAGAGGATGGAGAATGGTGGACAGTTCTGCGGTTATGCTCCGTTGGTTGATGCACTATTCCATGGTTACAATGTCACTATTCTTGCTTATGGCCAGGTATAGTTAGTTGTTTATTTTTTAAGTTTGTAGCTTGTGTTGTTTATTAATTTGTATGATATTAAAATGTTGTTTTGTGTTTGGGTGTCTGGATTAGACTGGTTCTGGAAAGACTTAAACTATGGGAACCAATTATACGAGAGAGGCGTAGTGGTGGGATTATTCCAAAAGTGATGGTGACTATATTTTTGAGGATTGGAGATATGAAAGACAATGTTGAGTTTCTAATCATAGTGGCATTCATTGAGGTAAATCATTTGCACTTTCTCTTTATAGCGAGCTAGTTTGACATTTTCAATTTGCTTGAAGTCTCTACAACAAAGGTAGCTGCACCTGTCAGATATCAAATACAAATAAGAGAAACAAAAGTTAGAACAAAGGAGGAGATGGCTACATATCTATCTAGGGGCATTTTATCCCGTGCTACTAGAAGTACTAACATGAATAGCTAATCAAGGTATTAGTCTTATGTTCCCCCTCCCACAGTATCCTCCTAGTCTTATTTTTAATAAACTGGTCCATATTCCCCCACACACCCAGATTTGTTCTATCCATATTCTACTAAATAGGTGGGCGTACCCCTGGCCCCCAAGAGGTTTTCTATATGCATATATACAAGCCGACAGTTATGTTTCCAACTCTTCAAACACACTTTTTGCTTACGAAAATGGCTACTGTTTCTTGGTCATCCTCGTTTCTTGCAGTTTCATCATCTTTCATACAACGAAATCCTAATTCCAAATCTACTTTAAGAAGTAGGAAAAAGCATTTGGGTTTGATTATGGCAGTGGGTTCGAAGGAGGAGACTAGATCGTCGAATACGACAAGACTGGTAACTTTCTTGGGTAAAGGTGGTTTAGGGAAAACTACTTCCGCTGTTTTTGCAGCTCATGTACAGTTGCCTTGTGCCTTGAATTTAAGTAGCAGAATCTCAATTTAGAATATATTTTGTTTTCCCTTTTTTGGTCATTTGGATAGCTGAAAACAGTCTCATCTCGGTTGTATATTTCTTGGATAATTAGATCACACGCCCCCGCCCGTTTTTTTATTTCCTTTTAATTTTCTAATTGGTTTGCCTGTCTTTCATTGGTTTTGATGAAATGTGAAAAATGAAAGATATGGGAAACTAGATTATTAATTACACAAATTGAATGTACTGTAATGTGTTTGATGAAATATTGGAACTTGTTTTTTGTTTGCATTTTCTTGTTTGCTTGAATCCTGCTAGATGATAACATTTACCTTCTTGTGTATGAAAAAAGAATGTGGCATTTAATTCTAGGCCTGCAATTAGGCATGTGATAATTACCCAATGGTTCTGAGAAGGACTAATAAAGCAAATGGACTTGTGTAGTTGGGCCTTTAAAAAAATAGTTTGGAAAACGTCTCTAGAGTTTAGATATATATGATTTAATATACGAAAATATGACGGGAACGTAGCCTCATAAAGTTGGTGTAGTGTCCTAGGCCTTACTGCGAGAATATGAGGAGCCCAATCAAGTCCTCGCGTCCCCATTTCGTTTTTATTTTATGTTTTTTTTTTTTTGGTATTAATATTTGTTGTTGTATCAGCCTGGAGGAGGAAAAGACTACCCTTCAACAATCAGTGGTCGTCTTAGTACATTCGAGTATGCACAGTGCTTTGTTAAAAACACCCTTCAACAATCTGTACTGGAATCCTCTCAAACGACGACGAATGTTGAGTCCCCGAGTGCACGGATGTTGTGGGGTGATATTGAGGAAGATGAGCTGGATGATTATGGTGAAGTTGAAGGAGAGGAAGTGGACAAGCATTTTTTGAGAGTTGAAGTTTATTCAGCAAATTCTGAAAGGAGGGTTCAAAGTAAAACTACATTGTCAAGGGAGAAAAGAGAGTACATTCGGTTTAGAAGTGTTAAGAGGAAGAAGGATTTTGCTTGCTTTGAAAGAATTAATGGGAAACTCGTGAATATTCTTGACGGGCTGGAACTTCACACGGGTGTTTTTAGTTCTACTGAACAGAAACAGATTGTTCATCTTATATATTCACTTGAAGAGAAGGGACGAAATGAAGAATTGAAAGGTATGTTATTCATGCAAAAGTAGAAGATGGTTTATGAATTGATCAGTTTTTAATTTTCCATGCTGAATGTTAGTTTCCAGCCTTAAACTTCATAATTGTTTTATAGTATGTGTCTCATATTGTATCTTCTGAGGCATTTAGTTAGGATATATCTAATCGTAGATTCCTGTCATCACCAAATCTCAAAAGGGTAATACAGAATATGCAAAAAAAAAGATATTGGATTTAGGATAAAAGAAGCAGAAAAGTAAAACTGATTGTGAAGGTATATATCAATTATCGAAAGTTAAACTAAACATGAATGGCAAAAGAAATTGAAGTATAAGAAAGATCAACTGCTAGTTTGTTTCTATATCAATGAAAAAGAATATAATTAGAAACTTCCAGAGATCATGTGTTCTACTTTGTGTATGTAATCGTGATCAAGATTTTTTTATCCTATCATTTGACTGTTGTGTTCTACATGCAGCTCGCATTTTCTGCTCCTAAGAAGTGGATGAAAGGAAAGGGATGTGTGACCATCCAGTTTGGTTGATGCTATAACTATGTTGTGGTATGTTCATGTCCCATATTAAATATGGGAATGTAGATCAATAGAAGTTTTAGTTTTAGTATATGACTTTCTATTTGTTAGAGTGTGATACACCAATTGTGTATGTATGTGAGCATGGCTATGAATACTGGCACACAGTAATATCTGTTTATTGTAGGTTTAGCTAGTCTCGCTACAAAATATGAAAAATTATTTTTTTTTATCAGCAACCCATCAACAACGGTTTATAACCGTTACAAACGACTTTTAAATAATTTTTTTAAAATTAACTAATAACTTTGCAACTGTTAAGAACCGTTGTTAATATTTTTTAACAAATTACTAACGCTTAAAAAGCGTTTGTGAAATCAAAAAACCGTTGCAAAGGTTTTAAATTTGTGTACAAAATAGTTATAAAAAGAATTGGAAATTTCTATTTGCAACGCTTAATAACTGTTGGAAATTTCTGTTTGCAACGCTTATTAACCGTTGCAAATATTTCCAACACTTTACCTAAGCCATATTTGGTTAGTGATCTTATTGCCGATGGTAGGTGGAATCACATTGTTTCGAGCCTGCCTGATAGTGCGCTGAAGAAGAAGATTGAAGGCACCGATATAAATCACATGCTACAGCAGGACCAGGTCATCTGGACACCAACTTCTACAAGTAGATTTATGGTCAAATCAGCGTACATGTCCTTAAAGCAGCTCCGACCAAGAGTTAAATGGTATCGGGTGGTTTGGGGTAAGTTGGTTATACCGAAACACTCGTTTACTGGATGGCAGTTATTTTCGAATAGCTTACCAACCCAAGACCGACTGGTTAAGAAGAAAATAATCCACCACTCGATATGCGACTTTTGCAATGCTTCTAGGGAGCATTCCAAGCATCTCTTTTTCGATTGCCCGTATACAAAAGAGGTTTGGTCTAGTGTTAAAGGTTGGCTGGGTTTGAACACGCAAGTGAAAGCATCGACTGCAGAGTGGTACAGCCTCTTCAGGATTTGTCGTTATGCCTCGCTCGAATCTAAAATAACTAGAGCAGTAACCTCTGCCACAATATATGCCATTTGGATAGAGAGGAATTTAAGGAAATTTCAGTAGAAGAGGCACTCAGAAGCGTAGGTATGTGCAAAGATCAAGACAGAGATGAAGACGTATCTACAAATAATGTTGGCTGAAGTGCCTGAAACAATGGCAGCAAAGGTACTTCTGGACAGGATCGGTATCCAAGTGCAATACATAGTTCGCACTCCTGTGTGGTGCAAATGGTCCAAGCCGCAAACATGGGGTTTTACTGGTCAACACGGATGGGTCAGTCTCAGCTGACGCTAATGGTATGGTGGTGTTATTCGAGATGAGTTTGGTGCCGTCAAACTAGCGTTTACAGGGAGCTCGACTAAAAGATCGGTTATCACCCAAGAGTTGCTGGCAGTTGAGGCTGGAATGAAGGGAGCAATCCAAATAGGAGCGAGAAGGATTTGTGTATGTTCAGACTCAAAGGGAGTAGTAGGATCTATTACTGGAACAGAGGAGCCGCCTTGGTACTGCCTCAACATAGTGGCTGTTATTGCCCTTTTGAAGTTCCACTTTGAATGGGTAGACTTCAAGCATGTGTTCAGGGAATCAAATCGAGTTGCTGACTACTTCTCTAAGTTAAGCAAGGAACATGAGGATTCAATTTTGTATTTCCTACCTCCTGTAGACTATGAACTATCAGAAATAGTAAAGGAGGATGCTCAAGGGAAAATGTATTTTAGAACATGAGTTTTTTCTTTAATACAGGTCGAGGTCTGCCTAACCTCTAAATGCTTCAAAAAAAAATATTTGCAACGCTTAAAAAGCGTTGTGAAAATTATTAGCATCGGTTTTTTGCCGTTGCAAATAGCCTGTTATGGTGTAGTGAGTGGCGCTTGTTTAATGTTTAGATTGTTTGTTTGAATATCATTGGACATGTGTTTGCATATATGAATCTTTGTCGTGCTCATGTTTTAAATTTTGATAGGTGTAGTTACCAACTTAGGCTTGGTGAAATGAGTTTGTCTGTTTGATTTGTTATTGTCGGTAGGTTATGATTAATTCATGTCTTATTGATTTGTCAGAATGAAATGGTTTGTTTTTCTACCGAGTGATTAAAATGTTTTATTGTTTGGCCAAGTGAATTGGTGTTTTGAAAAAGAATTTGGTAGTAAGTATTGTAATGGGAATGATGAATGTAGTGTTTGTACTGTGTATGTGTATTGTTCCTCATTGAATCTCAGGCGGTTCATAACGATTGTTTTTGAGATATGGATTCTCATGTCAGTCGTTTTATACTTTTTTTTTATTGTGGTGAATTTGATACTAATGGATATTTTGTATTAGTTTTATTGATGTGTTGTTGGGTGTAATACAAATTGTATGACAATTGATAAAATGATGGATTTGGGTCCCTTGGTTATATGTGAATATATGATAAGTTAAATGATGATATGATGGAACCCCATATATGGTTGATTCTTACACATGATTAAAGGGGGGGAATGAGGAATTTGAGATCAAACACTTTGGCAGGGAAAATTTCTCTTTGTTTTGTTCAAAAATGGGGACCTCTTGTTAGGCAACTGGGAGTGACATTACTTAAGTGGCTCAATGATCTAATACCCCATTTCTTTCCTATTTTTAGCTAAAACAAAAGTAGGTGAAGCTTTCTTATCTACTGCGTATTCCTCTCCTTCCCGTTTTTGGTAAAAGCCTCCATTGTTGAGTTCAAAACAAGAGGGAATAGCTCCTTGTCATCTCTTCTGTTCGTTCCCTGCAGGTTCTGTCTCTCTGGTCTCCTTCCCCCACACCTTCTCTCCGTCTTTTGTTTTTTTTCCGCAGTATGGCTTCTACCCCTCTCGGTTTGGGCTGTGGAAGAAACCATGTGTTCTTCTATGGTGAATCGTCAACCCAAGGTGGTAGGAATAATGTGACAACATCGTTGGCTACTCCTGTTAACGCTCCTTCTTATATATTCTTCAGTCACTTCAGCAGGATTGAAGCAAACTTGCGATTTATCAAAGATCCCCATCCCTTCTACAAAGGGGGATAAACCAGCCATCAAAATACCGTTGAAATATGTTGAAAAAGGTATTGAAGCGTGTAAGCATGCATTGGTGGGACGGTTGGATATGCAAGTATTAATGCTGGAAGCTATTAAAGTTGAGGTATATGCAAAATGGGGACTTTCAGGTAAGGTAAAGCTTACACCGCTAGGAAAAGGCTTTGTATTGTTTAAAATGGACAATGAAGTTGATTTCAATTGAGTACAGTTGGGTGGTCCATGGAGTATTGCAGGCAAGCCCATTCGGTTTATGCTCTGGTCGCCTAACTTTTGTACAGAGACATACACGCACACTTCTGCTCCTGTATGGGTTAGATTGCTAGGTCTCCCTCTTGAGTATTGGGAAGTTGAAACGCTTATGGCAATGGGTAAAAAGTTGGGAGGACCCATTCGGGTGGACAAAAACTCTGTTGAAAGAGATAACCGTTTATGTGCGAATGTGTTGGTGACATTGATCTCTCTGAACCGATTCCTGACAAAATTTCGGTAGAAGTGGTTGAGACTAGTTATGATTTTTGGCAAGAAATTTGATTGGGGAAGATGCCAAAATTTTGCAACCACTGCAAAATAATTGGTCATATGATTAATGAATGCAGAAAAGTGGCTAGCCAAAATACAACCAGTGACAAAGGTAAGGAAAAGGTAGTTGAACCTTCGCTTTCCAAGAGTCGGAGAAAGAGGGTAAGGAGGAGAGCTAGGGAAGCAGAAAATTCTCGAGATACTCTAAGCGCAGAACCAGAACATGGAGATGTTGTGCATATTGTGGAAGTTATACTAGTGCAAACAGAGGAAAACAGTCCAGGACTTGCAGACCAATCTAGGGAACCTACTACCCAGTTTAGTAATGCAATGGTGTCGTTTGACCCTGATGAGTCAGCCGCAGTACAAGAGCTGGTGATGTTGGACTTGGCATTGGCCAACTCTATTCCTAATGCTATGTTGGGTGCTGATGATTCTCTCACTATTGGGGATGAAATTCTTTATGTTTTGGATCATAACAGATTTTCTGCTCTTGAAGAGGAGTTAGAAAGTGTTCTTGATCCAAGTGAGATTTTTGAGGAGGAAACTGAGCACTTTCAAGATAAGGTTACTTTGAATGCAAATTCTTTGCTATCCCCTCCTTCGTATGGTGTTGTAACAAGGGCAGGTACAAGGAATGGGCAAGGCAAGACTCATCAAACTTTGAATGCATATTCTTTGTTATCCCCTCCTCCATCTGGTGTTGTAACAAGGGCAGGTACAAGGAGTGGGCAAGGCGAGATGAGACAAAGTGCTATCCCCAATTAAAGGATAACAAGTGGTGCTATCCCCAATCAAAGGATAGCATCACAACAGAAAGTGCATCATGGAAGTTCATCTGAGCAACCAAGCAGTAGTAAAAAAAGGGATAGGCCCAAGGGGGCAAAAAATAAACATCATTAATGTCTACACCAATCTGTGTGTGGAATGTGCGGGGCACTAATGAAGTTCAAAAAGCCAAAGAAATAAATAAAACGAGAATACAGAAAAAGTTGAGTGTGTTTTGCTTGCTTGAAACTAAAGTAAGGCAGGACAAGTGTGAACTCATTCGAAATATGTGTTGTCCTTAGTGGGAACATATGAATAACTACAGTAGAGATCCTTCAGGCAGAATTTGGATATGTTGGGACCCAAGTATACTGCAATTTGTCAAGATTATGGAATCCGACCAATATATTCATTGTAAGGTAACCCATATACCTTACAATGAAGTGTTCTTTTTTATAGTGGTCTATGCTAGAAATGATAACATTGAAAGATTGAAGCTATGACAAGACATTAGAACTATTCAGAGCTTTATTAATTTACCTTGGAATGTTGTTGGTGACTTTAATAATACTACCAGGGCAGAAGAGAGAATGGGTGTGGCACCAATGCACCCGGGAGAAGCTAGTGATTTTAATGATTGTCTAGTAGCATGTGGTCTTGCTGAATTAACTTTTAATGGGTTCTTTTTTACCTAGAGCAATAAGGTGGATGGGCTTGGAAGGATTATGACCAAGATTGACAGGTGCTTGGTTAATAGTTCATGGCTGGCACGATTTCCTTCCTCTAAAGTGGAATTCCTGCCGCATGGAATCTCTGACCACTCCCCTATTCTTATTAAGTGGAATGCACAGAGCAGAAGTACGTCACCTTTTAGATTCAAAAACTATTGGGTGGAGCAATCGAAGTTTCATATTATTCTTGAAGAGGTGTGGAAGACTAAGATTTTCTCCAATCCCATGTATATTCTCATGCAGAAACTAAAGCTTTTGAAGGAAAAATTAAAGCCTTGGGCTAGGAAGAATTTCTCTGATCTTCATGGCAGAGTTATAAAAGCTAGAGAGGAGCTATATGACATCCAGAAGCAGTTACAGGACAACCCTTTCAATCCACATCTGGGACAAAATGAAAAAGCTGCTCTTAACAAGTACCAAATGCTTGCTAGAGCGGAAGCCTCTAAAATTCAGACTAAGGAATAGTGAATGGATGATGGCAGGCGACAAATGCACTGCCTTTTTCTTTAATCTGTTGAAGGAAAAGAGAGTTAGAAGTGGTATTTGGACTCTTTAAAATGCACAAGGTGACACAGTCAAAGGGAAAGAGGTTTCCAATATGATAGTTGAGTTCTTCAAAGGGATTCTTGGTACAAAGGTGGCGGAGATCTCTTATTCTGCTTTTTTCAAAACTTATCTGTCAAAGCCACTGTCAGCGATGCTATTTCTTTAGACTCTGAAGTGGCGGATGAAGGAATCAAACTAGCTCTCTTTGATATGGAGGATAATAAAGCTCCTGGCCCTGATGGATACACTTCGATTTTCTTTAAGAAATGTTGGGCTATTGTTGGTCAAGACTCTATTTTTGCTATCAAAACTGCCTTTAGATGTTTTAAACTTCCTAGAGGGTCAATGCAACCTTTCTCTACCTTGTGCCAAAAGTTAATAATCCTACTAGGGTAGAAGATTTTAAACCTATTGCCTTATGCAACACCATATACAAGTGCATGTCTAAAGTTATCACTAATAGATTGAAATTGGTGATTAATGATTTGGTTTACTCTAATCAATCAGCTTTCATCCCTGGCAGGTCCATTTAGGACAACTTCTTACTGTCTCATGAGCTTTTGTGAGGATATGAGCGAAAACATGGTACTCTGAGGTGTTCTATTAAAGTGGATATAAGGAAAGCTTATGATATGGTTAGCTGGGACACTATTCAAATCATGTTGAATACTTTCAAGTTCCCCCCTTCCTATACGTAAGTGGATCCAGATGTGTGTATCCTCCCCTTCCTATTCAGTTATGATCAATGGCTCTGCAAAAGGTTTCTTTCCTAGTGCCCGAGGCTTGAGACAAGGAGATCCTATGTCTCCATATTTATTTGTTTTGGTCATGGAAATCCTTAGTTGTATTCTTCTAAGGAGCATCAATAAGAAGATAATCCAATTTCATCTGAGGTGCAAAAGAGTGAGACTCTCACATTTGGCCTTCGCTGACAATGTTCTTCTCTTTTATAAAGGGGATAGTAACTCTATCTTGGTAGTTAAAGAATGTCTAGTAGAATTTGGGAGGGCCACAAGCCTTAGTATTAACACTCACAAAACTACCATTTTTACCAGCGCTCTAAATCATCAAGATGCTTTATCTCTAGTTTCTCTTTTAGGAGTCAAGTTGTTAAAACCGCCGGTTAGGTACTTGGGACTCCCTCTGATCTCAAAGAGGTTGGGTATAAGAGAATGTGAACCATTAATTGAATGAGTTACTCAAAAGGTCACTAATTGGAAAGTCCGACAACTCTCTCACGCTGGTAAAGCTATGCTGATCAAGCCAGTACTCTTATCTTTCCACATTTTCTGGGCGAGAACGCGTTTTGCCTAAAACGGTTCTGGAACAAGTAGAGAAAATTTGTGCTCGGCTCTTATGGTCTTCTAATGGTTCGCTGAAAGTTTTCATCATGCGAGTTGGTGCACTATGAGTAAACAAAAAAAGGAAGGAGATCTTGGGTTCTCAAGTCTACATAGATGGAATCGAGGAGCCTACAAATGCCAAACTCGGCTCTGAAGAAAGAAATACTTTCCACCTGCGTCCAAAGGCATCTCTTTCAGGACAAAATTGTGTGGACTCCCCACCAGAGTGGAATCTACACCTCTTGTAGTGCCTATACTACCCTTAATCTAGAAAGGAATGAAGTGCGATGGTCTAGTTTTGTGTGGGGGAAGTGGGTATTGCCAAGGCATTCCTTCACTTGTTGGCAACTTTTCTCCAACATCATACCCACTCAAGATCGTCTGGTGCATAAGAAAGTGTTAACTTATTCAGTTTGTTGTCTCTGCAATAATAGTAGAGAACACTCTAAGCATCTGTTCTTCGAGTGTCCTTACTCCCAGTAGGTCATTTCTAAAATCAAACAGCTTCTTAGCATAATGACTGATTCGAGATCTGCTAACTGAGAATGGTCCTCTATCTTCAGGCTTTGTAAAGGACATGAACTTGGGGAAGTCTATAAAGTCTACATATGTGTTGTAGTAGATGCGTTATGGAAAGAGAGAAATGGTCGTAGGTTTCAAGGTTCATCCAAGACTGCTTCGGTCCTCTTTAACAAACTGGTAAGGGACCTAAAAAACTATCTAGTAGTTCTGAAGCCTACCCTAAAAGAGGCTCCTGTGTCAAGAGACTTGAATGACAGACTTGGACTTAACATGCAATTCAAGCCCAAAGGTCTTAACAGATGCTCTTGGGATCCTCCCTTAGAGAATCGAGTTAAACTTAATGCAGATGGTAGCTTGAGCAGTCGTGGAACTGAGCATGGTGGAACGATCAGAGATAGATTTGGTCAGGTTGTTACAGCTTACACAGGAAGTGGAGGAATGTTATCGGTTCTTTTCGAAAAACTTTTAGCAATTGAAGTCGGGTTAAAAAGATGTCTATATGAGGGGCTTTTGAAATTAGAAGTTGACTCAGACTTTTTAAGAGCAGTTAACGTGATTAACAAGCAGGAAAAGCCTCCTCGGTACTGCCTGGACATAGTTTTGGTTATCCAACATTTGTGTCCTCTTTTCGAGTTCATCTCTTTTTAATCATGCAGCCAAAGAAACTAACCAGACAACGAACTTTTTAGCTTCAATTAGCCAAGCCTTTAATGTAAATTTTTCTTCCTTTATACCACCCCTTGATGAGACCCTTAACAATATTGTTGAAGAGGATGGTCAAGGGAGAGTTTATGTAATAATTTCTTAAGTAATACAACAGGTGAGGGCCTGCCAAACCCTAGCTTAACCTAAAAAAAATGAGATTACTAAAGATTTTGTGAATGTAAGTTTGTGGTTGGAATTAAACTTTACTTAAGGGATTTACCTAAGGAGTTTTGTTTCATTCAATTTTGCAGTGAATTTTCACTTTTGAATTGAGGTTAATATAATTTGTGATTATTGATGATTATGAAATCAATTGGTGGTAAAAGCGACTATTGGGTAATCTAGTGGAAAATCATGGAGTTGCTTTTATTGGGCTAATACCGGTTAATATTTTAATTTTCATACTTAGATTTGGATATCAAATGTGAATTTTAAAGTTGGAGACTTCAACTGTTCTTATTGTCCCATGATCCTTTTATGATTGCGACTGCCTTGTTAATTCCTTTCTCAGTAACTTTTGAGTTTTGGGAAGCGCTTGTCCATAATGTAGGCATCTTTTGTATATTGAGGTATGATATGGTTTTCTTAGTTCGACATTTTAAGAGTTCCTGTTACAGTCTACCTTAGGTTTGATTTTGTGGTGAATTTCGTATTGTGGGTTAAAATTACCATGTTGATTTGGATTGAACGAAATGTCATCTAGTGATTATGACTTATTGTGAATTCCATTGGTAATTAAAGGTAATGGATAATCTAGTAGGGACTCATGGGATGGTTTTAGTTGACGATGGTTTGGGTTACTATCAGTTAATCTCTTAATTTTCTTATTTGGAGTCGGTTATCAAATATAATTTTAGAGTTTGAGACTACTACACTTATAGACCACTGGTTCTTTTGCAATTAGCATTGTTCAATTCTCACAACTCTCGCGCCTTGGAGAGCGCTTGTCCATAATACATGCATATTTTGTCTATCGAGATATGATACGGTTTTCTTAGTATGCAATTTTAAGCATTCTTATTGTAGCCGGTCTAGGAATTTTATTATGTATGGACTATCTAAAGGAATTTGTGGTCAAATAGCATTGAGCGTATATTAAATGAACTAGCTGGGTAGTGTGACTCCTCTCACATAAGTGAATATGGTGATTTGTTTGGTTTTGGGTAGCAACTTTGGAATGTGTTCAACAAGGTGATGTCTTGTAAAACCCCATATTTTTGGGCCTAGGCTTTGAGGGTTTATAATTAGAGAGCCCCATAAACTTAGAGTTGGGTTTAGTTGGGATGAAACCGATCAGTACATGATAAACAAGGTCGATGTATTAATGATGGCTAGTTCCACCTAATTATAAATAATTGGATGTTTGATTGCTTGAATCATGAATGGATAGGTGGAATTGGACTAACTTGATGAAGTTATTTTTATTCTTATGATTATTGGAGTTCTCTTTAAATTGATCTCCTTTATTTATTCTCAATTTGGGGAATGACTGCGAAATGGTTAGTACTGAGGGCAGCAATTGTTAGCCTACTTTGAGGTAAATTTTGAGATGGCTAGAGTTGGATTTGAGTTTCGATAACCTACACAAAAAAGTTAATACTTTAGAGTCAAGTTTTTAAACAAAGCGAGTTTCACTGCTTTTGGATGTCGACGACAGTGTTGGAAGTTATGAATCTTATAAGGTCAGGGGGAAATGCTAGGATAAATCGATAAGGTGACTTCGTGACTTTTGATCAATTTGTGTGGAAGTTTCCCTTGCTGTTCTTCAGGTTGGATATTTAAGGCAAGTACATATACATGATTTTCTTTTTATTTCAAATAGATTGATAATAAGTATAAGTATGATGGTTTTGAAGTCACTCATGAATATTTTGTTTGGTTATTTTTAGTATCTTGCTAGTGATTGTTGTTTCAAATTAGAAATTGATACTATTAATATTCGAATCTTAATATGTTGCACACATGACTAAGTTAATTATTATGTGATGCTGGATTGTTGAGTTTGAGCTATCGAGTTGTTATGCTGGATTCCGACTTTGATTAGTCTGTCTTGTTCGTGGCTATTTCATCTGTTCTTATTGATGATTAGATTATTATGTTTGATGCAAATATATTTACGGTAGTAATTACCCGCTAAATATTTGGTAATGTATGTCGATCATGTCTAAGAATATGGAACATGGTTAGCTTCCTAATTTGTGTTAACTGGATGTTAGGTTTGTCTGTTATGTGATGTGCTATGAAATATAGAGATTTTATTATACTATGTTGTGTAACTCTTTTTATTTGGAGGTAAAAGATTAGTTTGTAGGTGATACTTGCTCGACTCGTGATTTTTACGCCACAGATTTTTGTAGGTGTTTGATTCCTGACCACGTGGAGAGAGAAGTTGGGATATTATTCGGGTTAGAACTTGGACACTTTATTTTTGTTTTATATTTGCTAGTTATCACCGGTATTTGACTTATTTTAATGGTTTCATTTCGTAAACCGGTTACTTAACTGCTCTGGCACTGGTCGAGATTATTAAGTAGCTGAGCTCTCTGACTCATTATATCCTCAGTTGGTTAGCTAGGATATTGTGGGTTTAGGGGAGTTACAAAGTGGTATCAAAGCTTTAGGTTAAAGTGTCCTCACGGGCAGGGTACATCTAAAAAGTTTTTAAAACCACGCTCAGGTTTCATTTTGAGGTGACCTGAGTGAGGTGCGTTTGTTTAATGTTTAGAATGCTTGTTTGAATGTCATTGGACATGTCTTTGCATATACAAATCTTTGTCGTGCTCGTGTTTTAAATTATGTTTTACTAGAGGTAGTTATTTTGGCTGGGTGAAATAAGTTTGTATGTTTGAATTGTTATTGTCTGTAGGTTATGATTAATTCATGTCTTGTTGATTTCTCAGAATGAAATGTCTTGTTTTTTTGCCGAGTGATTAAAATGCTTTATTGTTTTGCTGAGTGAATTGGTGTTTTGAAAAAGAATTTGGTAGTATGTATTGTAATTTGAATGATGATTGTAGTGTTTGTACTGTGTTTGTGTATGGTTGCTCATTGAATCCCAGGCGGTTCATAATGATTATTTTTGAGATATTGATTTTCGTGTTATTCATTTGTGGAATTAGAACTTGATTGAAGTGTATATTTGTTTTTGGGTGATCGTTTTATACTTTTTGTTATTGTGGTGAAGTTGATAGTAGTGGATATTTGGTATTAGTTTTATTGATGTATTGTTGGGTGTAATACAAAGTGTATGGCAGTTGATAAAATGATAGATTTGGTTCCCTTGGTTATATGTGAATATATGATAAGTTAAATGATGATATGGTGATTATATATGATTGGTGGTTAGTGGGAGGTATGTGTATGCGCCTTTGGGGCCCATACCTCTCAACTTTCACGGGGAAGATGACCGCTTGTGAGGCCAAAGGGCGCAAGTGACCCTAAAAGTCTTGTAATTATTATATATGCATGTGTAGTGGGAGGTATGTGTGTGCATGGTGCCTTAACTTTCAGGGGGAAGATGATTGTTTGATCACAAGTGACCCCTGAAAGCTTTGTAATATTTCCAGGAGGGTGTATATTATGTTTAGCCACTTGCAAGGCGCCATAGGGCTTTACCTCATTGAAGGGCTGCAAGTGTGGTCCCTGGAAATATATATATATATATATATGGTTTGTTATGGAAGTTGAAAGTTTTGTAATATTTTCAAGAAGGTGTACATTATGTTTAGCCACTTGCCGAGGCCATAGGGTAGTGCCTCATTAGAGGGAGTTTTGCAGCAAGTGTGGTCCCTGGAAATATCTATATATATGGTTTGATATGGATGTTTATAATGTGTGACTGATATATATAATTTTGTGGTTAGTCAGGAGGAAGATCTGTCACTTGTGAGTGAGGCCTTTGTTTTAGTCCTCTTGAACAAGAGGGAGTTTTACAGCTTATGACGCCTTCGTTGGAAGGAGTTTACCACAATTGAGGTCCTATGGGGACGGTACCTCTTGTGAAAGATTATTAAGTTATTACTTTATTAATCTTGTAAAAAAACTTTAAGTGCAAAGTTATTGTTTCTTAATTATATTTTATTAGATACTTTCCAATTTCAATATGTTGTTTTGAAAATTCTGTAGTTACATTTTATTTTATTGTGTACTTATGTCATTATTTATTTTTGGTGTGGTTGTACTTGCCATATAGTGTTACGAACTATGTGTATATAATGTTTGTGATATCGTTGGTTATTTTCTACATAAAACCTAAACAACATGTATGATGGAAACCCACATATGATTTATTCTTACACGTGATTAAGGGGGGAAGGAGAAATTGGAGATCAAACCCTTTGGCAGTGAAAATGAGATTACTAAAGATTTTGTGAAGGTTAGTTTGTGGTTATAATTAAACTTTACTTAAAGGATTGACCTAAGAAGTTTTGTTTCATTTCATATCGTGGTAAATTTTTACTTTTAAATTCAAGTTAATATAATTTGTGATTATTGATGATTATGAGATCCATTGGTGGTAAAAGCGACTATTAGGTAATCTCATGGAGAATCATTGAGTTGCTATGATTGGGCTATTACAGGTTAATATTTTAGTTACATATTTGGATTTGGCTTTGGATTTTTAATGTGAACTTTAAAGTTGGAGACTTCAATTGTTCTTATTATCCCTGATCCTTTTACGATTGTGATTACCTTGTTGATTCCTATCTCAGTAATTTTGAGCTTTGGGAAGCGCTTGTCAATAATGTATGCATCTTTTGTATATTGAGGTAAGATATGGTTTTCTTTGTTTGAAGTTTTAAGAGTTCCTATTACAGTTTGCTCCAGATTTGATTATACACCGACTATCTAAATGATTTTGTGGTGAAATAGAATTGAAAGTATGTTAACTAGTTGCGTGACACGACTCCTCAAAAAGGACTTTGTGGTAATTGATTTGGTTTTGGGCAGCAACTTTAGAATGGGTTGAATTTTAGTGAAAGGATTGATAAATGAAGTTTTGTCTAATTTGATTTTGTGGTGAATTTCGTATTGTGGGGTTAGGATTACCATGTTGATTTTGGATTGACCGTAATGTCATATAGTGATGGATAGTAATGTCATATAGTAATGGATTGTGGTGAATCCCGTTGGTGATTGAAGGTAATGGATAATCTAGTAGGGAATCATGGGATGGTTTTAATTGAGGACTATTTGGGTTACTATCAGTTAATCTCTTAATTTTCATATTTGGAGTTGGTTATCAAATGTAATTTTAGACCAATTGTTATTTTGCAATTAGCGTTGTTCTATTCTCACAACTCTCGCGCTTTGGAGAGTGCTTGTCCATAATACATGTATATTTTGTCTATCGAGATATGATACAGCTTTCTTAGTACGCAGTTTTAAGCGTTCTTATTGCAGTCGGTCTAGTAATTTGCGTATGTATGGACTATCTAAAGGAATTTATGGTCAAATAGCATTGAGCATATATTAACTGAACTAGCTAGGTAGTGTGACTCTTCTCACATAAGTGATTATGGTGATTTGTTTGGTTTTGAGTAGCAACTCTGGAATGTGTTCAACAAGGAGATTTCTTATCTCTCTTGTTTTGTGGTATGATGTGATATTTACTTTGCCAAGTCTTGTGGATCAATTGAATTTCGAGGACGAAATTCTTTTTAAGGTTTGAAGAATGTAAAACCCCATATTTTTGGGCCTGGGCTTTGAGGGTTTATAATTAGAGAGCCCCATTAACTTAGCGTTGGGTTTAGTTTGACCCATGGACCAACGTATAGAACCCGCTAAGTTTGAGATTAGAGTGCTTGGGTTTCATCTCGTTCTTTTCTTGTAAACATCTGAATAGTGAGGATGGTGAGAAGAGGGAAGCCAGGAATCAAATTTCTATAACATTAAGTTAGCTGAATTTATCGACCACCATTAATTCAACATAAGAGAAGAAGAAATAAAGAAGAACCTCACCTGCTCTCTATCTCATCTATTGTTTTCTCCTTCGAAAGGTATAGTAAACCACGCCACTATCATCACATGAGTGATAGCTTACTGAATACATAGAGGTGAGTTTGGTGATTTATATTAATTCTTGGTGGGTAGGAAGATGGGATGGAACCAATCAATACATGATGAACAAGGTCGATGTAATAATGATGGCGAGTTCCACCTAATTATAAATAATTGGATGTTTGATTGCTGGAATCATGAATGGATGGGTGGAATTGGACTGACTTGATGAAGTTCTTTTTATTCTTATGGTTATTGGAGTTCTACTTAAATTGATCTCCTATATTTATTCTCAATTTAGGGAACGACTACGAAATGGTTAGTGCCGAGGGCAGCAACTGTTATCCTACTTTGAGGTAAATTTTGAGATGGCTAGAGTAGGATTTGGGTTTCGATAGCCTACACCAGAAAGTTAGTACTTCAGAGTTAAGTTTTAAAACAAAGCGAGTTTCACTGCTTTTGGATGTCGACGACAGTGTTGGAAGTTATGAAACTTATAAGGTCAGGGGGAAAAGCTGGGATAAATCGATAAGGTGACTTCGTGACTTTTTATCAGTTTGTGTCGAAGTTTCCCTAGCTGTTCTTCAGGCTGGATATTTAATGCAAGTACATATACATGATTTTCTTTTTATTTCAAATAGATTGATAATAAGTATAAGTATGATGGTTTTGAAGGCACTCATTAATATTGTGTTTGGTTATTTTTCGTATCTTGTTAATGATTGTTGTTTCGAATTAGAAGTTGATACTATTAATATTTGAATCGTAATGTGTTATACACATGACTAAGTTAATTATTATGTGATGCTGGATTGTTGAGTTTAAGCTGTCAAGTCGTTATGTTGGATTCTGACTTTGATTAATCTGTCTTGTTTGTGGCTATTTCATCTGTTCTTATTGATGGTTGGATTATTATGTTTGATGCAAATATATTTACACGGTAGTAATTACCAGCTAAATATTTGGTGATGTATGTCAATCATGTCTAAGAATATGGAATATTGTTAGCTTCCAGATTTTGTGTTAACTGGATGTTAGGTTTTTCTGTTATGTGAAGTGCTATGAAATATAGAGATTTTATTATACCATGTTGTGTAACTTTTTTATTTGGAGGTAAAAGATTAGTTTGTAGGTGATACTTGTTGGGCGCATGGTTTTTACGCCCTTACAAATTTTTGCAGGTGTTTGATTCTTGACCACGTGGAGACAGAAGTTGGGATATTATTCGGGTTAAAACTTGGACACTTTATTTTTGTTTTATATTTGCTAGTTATCACCCGTATTGTTATTGTAATGGTTTCATTTTGTAAACCGGTTACTTAACTGCTCTGGCACTTGTTGAGATGGTTAAGTAGATGGGCTCTCCGACTCATTATATCCTCGGCTGGTTAGCTAGGATATAGTGGGTTTGGAGGCGTTACATGTCTTATCTCTCTTTCTCTTGTCGTAAGATGTCATATTTACTTTGCCAAGTCTTGTGGATCAATTGAAATTTCGAGGACAAAATTCTTTTTAAGGTAGGAAGAATGTAAAACCTCATATTTTTGGATTTGGTAGTAAACATCTAGTGGGCTTTGAGGAAATAAAACAGGCCCATTATAACAACGCAAATAACTGGGTTTGGTTTGACCTAACCGATTGATACAACCCGATAGACATGAAGTTGGAAACAACCAGAAACCCCTCAACACCTCTCGTTCTTTCTCATCTTTAGGTATCAAAGTGTGAGTCGATTATTAGGAAAATCGGAAAAGACCAAAATCAAAGACCAAGCTTATAGAAAATATTCCTATATCTTCTTGTTCATCTCATCTTAAGTTTAGTGACCCCTTTTTGTTATCTCTTATATCTACACAAAGAAAGTCAGTTAAAAGTGAAAAGATGGAGCAACGAATCCTTGGCAATCTAAGCTTTTTAGCTTGGGATTTCTTTTAGAGTGGGTGTAAGACCCCCAATTATTTTTCCATTATTTCGTAATAATATTTAACATTTCAGAATTTAATATTTATTTTTGGGTCAACGGGCTAGTAAATGTAGGCTTGACTTTTTGATAGAAAATAGAAAAGATGGAAAACAAGTATTTTGAATTTTGAATTTTTGTAGAGATTTTTAATAGTTGGAAAGTTTTCAAAAGAGATGTTAATATAAGGTATGTAATAAATATAATATTTTTTATAGAAAATAATATTCTATATTAGGAATATAAATATTTGGTAAAATAGGAAGTTTCTAAAATGTTAAACATAATATAAATTCTTAAGAATGGAATGGTTTATCAAAAATTTAGGATTTTTCAGAAAAATAAGTTTTTGCTTAGAACTAGACAAGTTAACTAAAAGAAAGAACGGAGACACGGATCGTGCGTCCTCTAGCTAGCTCGGAATCGATTTTCTTTCATATTCTAGATACGTTTTTCGCGATACAAGGTGAGTAGTTATTTGCTATTTCATTGAACCTATAGTTGTTTTACGTGTATACAGACATCTTTATTTCTGTCCAAGGTTTCCGTTTTATTTCTGCTTATTTCTTTTGTAGTCATTCTGTGTCTGGTCGAAATGCTAAAACCTGTTAAGTGTTAGCATATTGTTTTGCAACTGTGAACTATGAAACTCTGAAAATGAAGTGCTAAAGCTTATTGGGCCCGTTAATGGTGGCACAAGCCCAAGAAATCACCCTGTATTGTTTTTGGATTTGAACTTTGAAAATCTTGTTATTCTATTGTGGTATGGTTGAATGTTGGTTGAATGTTGGTTGTTGATGTTGGTTGTTGATGTTGTTGAGTAATCAAACGAGTAAACAAAACTAGTAATCCATTGAAACAAATCGGTGGGTAAACTGTTGGGTGGTATGGGAAGATTGTTGGTTTGATGTTGGTTGTTAATGTTTGGGTGGGGTGCTGTTGGAAGCTTTTGAAGGGTGTTAATGGGTGCTGTTAGAAACTTGAACCTTTGACACACGTTAATGGCGGTCGAGATCTAGATTTGGGAGGGATCTCGACAGTTCTTAGAATTAAATGGTGTGTGAATTAAAGAGGTAGGGTTTTTTTCAAGGAATGAAACGGTGGGGTTGAGGAAATGAGGGGTGGTGGCCAGAAATTTGAGCTGGTGTGGTGGAGGGGATGACCAAGATTTGGATCTGGTGCTCCCAGTCTCACCTGTTCTAATTATAATTCGCTTGGGCTTGGGGATTGGGCTTTAGATTTGTTTGGTTATGGGCCAGTTTAGTTTAAGTTTTTGGGTCAGTTTCATTTTAAGTGGTGTTGGGCCAGTTTCTATTCTTTTGTTTTGGGCCGAACCATTTAGTTTTCTTTGGGCTGGTTTCTAATTTTATGTGGGCTGGTCCTTACGTTCCTAATTGGATCAGGTTGTATAAATAAGTTGTTTATACTTTTGGGCTTTGGTTTTAGGGCTTTGCTTTGTTTAGTTGGATTAGGACCATGGGTTGAAGTGTTTTACATACGAGTTTGCGTCAGGACCCGTTTAGATGAACACCGGTTTGGGACTGTTGATTGTTGGGTTGGACATATTGATCGTTGACTGTTGACTGTATATTGTGTTACCTTTTTATATATTAAATTTTATGGACTAATCTAATAGTAGAATGTTGTGGTAGCTCGTATACATTTGGTTGTCATTATCTAAGAAAGTTTTGACGTTGATATTGTGCAATTTTTGACACGTAACGAGATTGAAATTTTAGGAGACATAATATTCCTAAAACGCTATGAAAAAATGTTATGTGGTACGTTTGGAGCAATTATGACTTTATGTGGTATGTTGAAATTTTGTTCTGTTAAATGATATCATATGTTAGGATATCTATTAAATGCAATATTTTTGAGATATAAATGTAAACGTTCCATCATTTTATCTGCGAGATGCTACTAGGAGGTAGTATAATATTTGTGGATATTTTCCAAGGGATTGTGGCTTAGTGCAATAATTTATTTGGCACATGAAAGAATGAAAGGTGTTATGAGATGTACTGAGATATTTCTAAATATTGTGGCTTAGTGCAATAATGTATTTGACATGCACGTGATATAGTGAAATGGTTATGAGATATAGATGTATGACACCTGAATAAATTACATAACGAAAATCCTAGAACCTAGCTACCACAACTCATGTGATTTGGCCCTTGTGATGGGCGTATGTGATTTGATTGGCCCTTCTGGCGTAGCCGAATAGTGGCTTGATTATCTCGTTCGCAAAATTAGAACGAGATGCGCGATATTATATGTCGAATAGTGGCAGTACTCGTGTAATGACGTTCGTGTGGGGGTTACCTGGTGATAAACATAAAAATAGATAGTCTACCTACGAAATGAACGATGAACTCAAAACGTAAGTAAACTACAACTAATCTATGCTGCCTATATTTATCAAAGTTTCTACTCTTAATTCTATCGAAATAGAGTGGAGTAACAAATTCGTTCCACTCCTAGTTCTTTAGCATGTGATGTTTTCTAGTTCAATTGATCAGTCTTAAGTCTAATGAGAGCTTTACGAAGGGGAATTATACTACGATGCAATATGAAAAGCAATATGTTGAATGTCACTACGAAATATATGGAAATACTAATGTTCTTGAATCTAGATAAAGAATTAGAGGGGAATTGAATCCACCTCGAATCCAACTTAATCACCTAGAATAGATCATTTGTAATCCAATTCTTACGTTCTTACGGTAAGAATTGCTCGTTCTAATCCCTAATTAACATGGCATTTCTACCAATTATAACTAGCATGTGAGGTCGCCCACCCATTCTCATGGCGAAACACGACCTTCTAGAATGGAATAGACTCTACAACGCTTCTACACTATACAACTAAGTTTTCATCAAGGCTTCATCAACCCCTCTAATGGAGGTTTTAGCCTTGATTCATCAAACCATCATTTCCCATTGAAATTGAATACAACATATTACAAAGATTCTAACTTTATGAAATTTAACTAAACAATAATCGAAATCTAATTAATAACTAAGAATTGAATGATAACAAGAATTGAAATTAGATCTAATAAATTGCAAATGACAAAAATCGAAATTGACAAGAATAACTATTTTATTTATCTAATCAATAAAGAACAATGATTTAAAGTTTTAATCTAAAGCAGGGAATGAAATTCTAAAACTGAGATCTAAAACTAATTAATGGAGGCTACTAATCTAATTTCTAATCTAGGTCTAACTATCATCCATTAACAAAGAGTGAAGCTTTGGTTTTTATACATTCAGATCCAAAAATCGTGCATGGGCTTGGAGCCATGTTTTGGGCCAGAGAATCAGGCCCAAAACCCAATTCTTTCAGTCCAAAAAGGCCTCTTCAGCTGCAGTTGGCTTCAATAGACTTTTCGTCCACTTTTTCTCCTCTGATTGGGTTAAGACTTAGACCATTGGAAAGCTCTTTCCGAGCCGGTCGTTTTGACATAAGCTAGGCCCCCATTCCGAGGTCTGAGTCCAAAGATATGGCCTTCGGAAGTTCTGACGACTTGTGTCTTTGTTTTACGCCCGGCGTCGACTTTTCAGCTTTTGACCGGGCTTTAGAATGGCTTTATCTTCTTGAATCTTGGCTTTTAATCACGGAACTCCTTAGTAACCGACCTTTTCTCCTTTATCTCGCTAAAGTGGCACATTTCTGCACATAATGGACTTTGAAGCCTGAAATGCATAAAAACACGTAATTAGTGTTAACTCTTAATTATTACTCACATAATTGGTCTAATAGTATGACTGTTACAGGGTTAAAACTACAGTTTTGGGCTCTTATCAAACCACCCCAAACAGCATTTTGCTTGTCCTCAAGCAAAGATGAAAAATTAGAATAAGTGACCAAAAATGGAGTTCTAACTACTCGTTTCCCGAGTCGCGATTGCATTGACCATATATGCAACAAGGCCTTAAACCACTAGGAATTCCCTAGTGGACGAAGTTATAACCTCGTGAGAGTTTTCCGATGAAGGTACTCACAAACTTCATCTATACTACTGGCGACTAAGAAAGAAAACTATTGTTTCCTTATTCATGTCTCAATTATCTATACATCTCACTAGCAATGAATCTGAGAATAATCATGTCGAAACTTAAGCTAATATATGCATAATAATCAATCATCTACAAATAAACATATATACAATGAGTAATGCTATGAAATGCGAACAGTCCGTTCACTCAAACTTTGGAATAAGCGTCCTTAAGTAGGTTCTCACATAAAAGTCAGAAAAAAAATCACTCGATTTTTCCACTCAAGTTTTGCTACTCTAGTGTGCAGTGGGCATACTTTACCTTACAATCTCAATGACACACAAAGAAGCCGAAGTTGATCAAACACATCTGCCACTTACTATCCCACTAACCTATTCCTAATTAAGCTAGAGGTCTTTATTAGGTGTCATGCGGGATTAGGAGATGGTTTAAGAAGGAAGGAAATGGATATTCAAAAGGGACAAGTCCGAGATAATAGAGTCTTCATATTATGTAACTAGAGAAAACCTTGTTATTTATTTTTTGCTTCTACACTTTGTTTCCATCCTTAGCCATATTTTTTTTTTATCTTTTTCTTTGGCTTTTTGACTCCCTTTTATTCTATTTTTTTTTTGGAGTTTTTATTTTATTTCTATTTTTATTTTTATTTTTTCTTTGGATGGAAACTTCTTTTCTTTTTATTTTTTGAAGCAATTAACTAACTTTTTTGTTTACATGTGTTTTTCTCTTCTTTTTTCTTCCTTATTCTATTCTCAGACTTATCTAAATTGGGTAGGTTGAATTTTTTTTTTTATTTTGTTCTGTTTTGTAACAGGGTAAAGGATTTGTGGTTTATGAAAGGGCTAATGAAAGGCTCAGTGGGGCGACTAGCGGAAAATATACTTAGGTCGGAATTTCTAGCTATATCGATCCAAAAAGACCTAAATTCTCTCTTAGGACATGGTATAGTGGTCAAGCAAGTGGACGTGTGATTTCTCTATTTGGAATATACTTCTCCCTTGTGTCATTTCTCAAATGTTTCACTCATATAAGGCTTTAGGCTATATTCTCACAGGATTTGTAGAATAAGTACTCTAACCTAGATTTCAGAAACTTACTGCCAAACAATCATAGATACTCATGTAATATATTTATAGATAGATGCAAAGATTATTACCTACATATTAACCTAAGTTTCTAAAAACTATTCTAATGCAAAAGCTCGTGAGACTTCTAGATTATTAAGAGCATAGAGAAAGAAACAATACCAATATTTCTAAGTGTATAGCATAAACTTTTTATTTTTATTTTTATTTTTATTTTTATTATTTTTAAGACAAATAATACGTAATATACAACCTAATATGTGCTTAACATTTACATCGTGTTTCTATACCACCCTCAAACAATTTGGGAGAAGGGGGTTCATGAAACAATTCAATAGCACAATTAAATTATGTAACTAACTAATTTTTATAATTTTTAACATTTTATAAATAAAAGTGCGTAATTTACATCCTAAAAGTGTCTAATTTTTGCAAATGTTTCTATCCTACCCCCAAACAATCGAACGCTTTGTCCTCAAAGTGTAAAGAGATAAGGAAAGAATTTACCATAGAAGCGTGGCAAAAATTGGCAAGACTACTGTGAATGAAATATTGTAAAGATGATAACGATAATATGAAGCACAATTAAACCGGTATGCGTGCTAACTAACACAAACTCTCTTTGGAGTAAACATTACAGGCTTAGGGTGGCAACATGATTTGAAATGAATACCAAAATACGCCACCCCCAAACAAAATTGGAAAACTCTTTTGAAGTTTGAAAATTTTGTTTGGCCTATACTCCCGAACGTTAGTATTGTACGAAAACTTGGGTCTTTTAAAGTCAGATTCCCTAGACTTATCTAAACATATGTATGAATATGCAGTTTATCATATATCAACAACCGAAATAGTTGTGGATCGTTCCATAAATAAATATCGCAGAAAACATATCCAAACACACTCAAGCACCAAGATTTCCTACGACGCAGCCTAGTGGAATGAAAGCGAAGTCGGATAGACCTATAACATAACCGAGCAGGCACCTTATGTTTCATCTTTGAACGAGAGGGTGTCCTAGTGAATAAGTGTGAAAAAGTGAATGGTAGTGGAAAATATGGTGGATTGGGATAAGTTTTAGAGGGAAAGCATGGAAAAAATGAGGATGTGGGTTTAGCACAAAACTCATTCATGGTGTAGTTAGGGGACCTCTCAAGTCTGAAAATGAAGGTGTCAAGTGGTTTATCCTTGGGAAGTATTTGTTTATTAGGTGGATTTAAAAATCATGAAGCGCGGGAGAAACTAAAGGATCGAAAGTGCAAACTCGAGGTTCCTTTGAAAAAAAGGTGGATTGTGGGGAATATTGGTGATGGAAGGTGAATGATTCTCAGCTAGAGCTCTCAAGTCCATATCATCGAAATCTTGATATATGCAAGACATTCCTCAATAGGTGGGTCAAAAGGATCAATTTGGGATAGAGATTAAAAATTCATCTTCCATCATAGCATCAAGGGATGAATGGTTGTTGGCAAGGGGACTCGCATGAAGAAGTTGGTAAAGAAGCGTGCAAAAGAGTTGCGAGGAATTCTTCTTCGATTTCATCTACTACCAAGGAGTCATTGTTAAAGTCGGAATTTCCGAATGAAATGAATTTGTTAATCTGTTTCTCCGTAAACATGTTTTTGAAGTAATCTTGAGCTAAGCTCTTGATCATGCTAACCTCTCCATTTGTAGATGAATCGGGATATTGTGTCCTCGCTTCGAAAACATTTACCTCAACGTAAAGATGGCCAAAGGACAAGGACATCATCGAACCATCGGCGCAGTTTATGATGAGCGTTGGCGAGCCAAGAAGGGACGCCCTAAAATGATAGGTACAGAGTCGTTAGTGACTCATGGTCGAGGATAACGGTCGGCCGGGTAGTAAAAATTTTGAACTTTAACCAAAGACGCTTTTAACCACACCCTTAGGATACTTAATAGACCGATCAGCTAATTGCAATGTCATTTTAGTAGGTTGCATCTCCTCTAGACCTATTTGTTTATACAAATAAAACGGGAGTAAGTTAACACTAGCCCCCAGGTCTAGTAGCGCGGTCGTCGTGTGAGAATCTCCTAAGGTGCATTATACAGTAGGACGACCAGGGTCCTTGTACTTAACAATTCCATTATTTTCGGATAAAGTTGGGAACTGTTCAGTTAGAAAGGCGTCTTTAGGTATGTTGGTCTTACGCCTAGCAGTGCACAACTCCTTAAGAAACTTAGCGTGGTTAGGTAGCTTTTTGATAGCTTCGAGAAAAGGAAGGTTTATCGTTAGATTTTTGAAAACGTTCCTAATCTCCTCAAAGTTAGTATCCCTGGTTAGCATGGCTAATTTCTGAGGGAACGGTGGTTTCGCTCTATATTTAGCGTATGGCTCGACTTGATGTGTAACCTTGGCTTTCTGTTTCTTAGGTTGTGGTTTAACTGGTACCTCTACAGTGGTAGGTTCTTCAGTTTCTATTTCGGTATCTAGTTCGACATCCGGTGGTGGAGTATCTTGATGGGGTAACTATAGGCATAGTTACTTTGTTATCAACCACTCTTCCGAATGGAGAGTGGTGATGGCATTTAGCTCACCTACGGTTGTAGTTTCCGTACTAGTATTACCGTTTACCTCAAAGGCGTGGTTTGTCGCTCTAGGGTTGGGTATCACTTGACCGAAACACTTTTTTGGTTGGGCTTTCTCTTGGGCTAACTGTTGGTTTAAATTATTAACGGATTGTAGAATGTGTTGGTTAGATTGAGCCATGGTTTGGAAAAGTTGTTGGCTCACTTGTATGAAGGTGTCAAGACGATCCGGTTGTGTGGGTGCAGTAGTCACGGGTGTTGTGACTGGAACTATCTTGCATTGATTATTTATGGGCGGATTGTGATAGTTATTATTTATCGGAACGATACCTCTATTAGCATTATAATTATTATAACTACATTGACCTTGTGCTTGACCTTGTCGAGGTTGCACTTGGTTGTTATAATTATTATAATTATCCTGATCCTGTCCTTGTTGTGGTGGAGCTTGGTTATAACTGTGCGTTGGCCTAACATATTGATTATTGTACCCTTTAGGTGTGACTTGTTGGTTATTTCTCCAACCAAAGTTGGGATTTTGTCTCCAAAGGGCATTAGGTTCACTATTAATGGAACAAGAATGTTCATAAGCTATAGGACAGTGGGAGTCGGGATGCTCAGGACTCCAACAGAAACTACATGGATTTGAATTTACATTCATGACGGGGATAGGCTTTTGTTGTACAGAAATGGCCTCTACCTTTTTTGTGAGGGATTTAATTAGAGTTTTAAGCTCAGGATCTGATTTAACCTCAAACATCTTGGTAGCCTTAATCATTGAAGAAGAACTAGCGGAGCGGGAGTAATCGCCACTACCCCCAATTATTATTACACTTAGTCTGATCTTCCAAAAATTTATATGCCTCGGAGGCTCTTTTTACTTAGGAAACTACCCCTATTCATTATGTCTAGGACTTCTTTATGGTGGTGTAGAAGTCCTTTGAAAAAGGCGAACTAACGGTCTTTTGCTAGGTGATGATGTGGACACTCTATAAGGAGATCGGTGAAACGATTCCAAGCCTCGAAAATGATTCATGAGGATTCGCCGAAAGAAGTGAATCTTGGAAAGCATTTTATCCGTCTTTAGGGGTGGGTAAAATGTTCCATAAACAATTTGAACAAGTTTGGCCCACGAGTCCATTAATTAGGCGCTTTGGGCAGTTAACCAAGACGCCTTTATCAGCTAAGGTGAAGGGAAATACCCCTTAGTTTAATTTCTTCCGCACCAACAACCGTAGGATGGTGGAATGTTAAGGACTTGTTCAATCCTACGACGTAGCCGATAAGGTTTTTCATGGTCTAAACCATGAAAAACGGGTAACAAATTAAATATATTTGGGGATACGGAAATCCCCTTAATCGGGTCTGCTAGAATGATGCAAGATTTAGGGCTATCGCTCAAGGCTTTATAAAAGTCAGAGAGAGGAGTCTCTCTTTCTTCATCCATAATATCAGGTGGTGTGTGTGAAATAGTAGCTAGAGGTGTAGTGGGTGGGAAACTAGATAGACTTGTTTGTTGACTTTGCCGTAATTACGTTAGTTTTTTTTCTTCGACTGGACCTTAATCTCATGCAAGACTAAGTCGAACTTAACTAAACATGCAACACTCCAAACAATTATGATATACTAGTAGAAACCTCTAACTGGATATGCGAGGTGTGGAAGAAAGGAATACCTAATTGCGCCCTTGCTTCGCTTTTATGAATAGCGTCTTGTTTATCGTGTTCGGTGTATATAACAAGTTAAAACACTGAAAAACTTGAAAAATCGAAATTCAAAAACAAACATGTGGAAATCCGCAAATTTCAGCTTTTAGGGCTGGTGCTTTCGCTTTGAAGCGCCGGTGCGGCTCCGTGTTCCAAGAACTTAGCGAGCGACTCGGTATGGGGCTGGTCACGCGCTCTATGTTCCAAGAACTTAGCTGGTCGCTTCGGGTATGGGGTGGTCGCTCCAAGGTTCCAGCGTTTAGGGTAAGTTCGCTTTGAAGCGGTCGTCGCGCTCCATGTAATTTTTCGCGAAACTTTTCAATGCTGAAACGAACAACCACAGTATGAATCAAACAAGGGTGGGTGGGTGAAATGGGACTTAAAAATGACTAATTATACTATGAAAACAATGCTAAAGTGAAACTAAGATGGCAGCGGCGCCATTTGATAAACAATAAAATTGAATAGTTTACCTACGAAATGAACGATGAACTCAAAACGTAAGTAAACTAAAACTTTCTTATGAGCCTATATGTTTATATTTATTAAAGTTTCTACTCTCAATTCTATCGAAATAGCGTGGAGTAACAAATTCGTTCCACTCCTAGTTCTCTAGCATGGAATGTTTTCTAGTCTAATTAGTCGGTCTTAAGTCTAATGAGAGCTTTACTGAAGGGAATTATACTCATGATGCAATATGAAAAGCAATATGTTGAATGTCACTACTTAAATATATGGAAATACTAATGTTCTTGAATCTAGATAAAGAATTAGGGGAATTGAATCCACCTCGAATCCAACTTAATCACCTAGAATAGACTGTTGTAATCCAATTCTTACGTTCTTACGGTAAGAATTGCTCGTTCTAATCCCTAATTAACATGGCATTTCTACCAATTATAACTAGCATGTGAGGTCGTCCATCCATTCTCATGGCGAAACACACTTTCTAGAATGGAATAGACTCTACAACGCTTCTACACTATACAACTAAGTTTTCATCAAGGCTTCATCAACCCCTCTAATGGAGGTTTTAGCCTTGATTCATCAAACCATCATTTCCCATTGAAATTGAATACAACATATTACAAAGATTCTAACTTTATGAAATTTAACTAAACAATAATCGAAATCTAATTAATAACTAAGAATTGAATGATAACAAGAATTGAAATTAGATCTAATAAATTGTAAATGACAAAAATCGAAATTGACAAGAATAACTATTTTATTTATCTAATCAATAAAGAACAATGATTTAAAGTTTTAATCTAAAACAGGGAATGAAATTCTAAAACTGAGATCTAAAACTAATTAATGGAGGCTACTAATCTAATTTCTAATCTAGGTCTAACTATCTACCATTAACAAAGAGTGAAGCTTTGGTTTTTATACATTCAGATCCAAAAATCGTGCATGGGCTTGGAGCCATGTTTTGGGGTAGAGAATCAGGCCCAAAACCCAATTCTTTCAGTCCAAAAAGGCCTCTTCAGCTGCAGTTGGCTTCAACAGACTTTTCATCCACTTCTGCTCCTCTGATTTTGTCAAGTCTTGAACCATTGGAAAGCTCTTTCCGAGCCGGTCGTTTTGACATAAGGTAGGCCCCATTCTGAGGTCTGAGTCCAAAGATACGGCCTTCGGAAGTTCTACTGACTTGTGTGCTGTTTCTGCCTTTTCAGCTTTTGACCGGGCTTTAGAAAGGCTTTATCTTCTTGAATCTTGGCCTTTAATCACGGAACTCCTTAGTAACCGACCTTTGCTCCTTTATCTCGCTAAAGTGGCACATTTCTGCACATAATGGACTTTGAAGCCTGAAATGCATAAAAACACGTAATCAGTGTTAACTCTTAATTATTACTCACATAATTGGTCTAATAGTATGACTGTTACAGGGTTAAAACTATAGTTTTGGGCTCTTATCACCTGGTATGTGATATCCTGCTTAGGTAATTACGCATGGAGTGGTTCATTACGTGAGGGGAGGCATGTGGATGTACATGTTCGGCGTTGGGGAGCGATTGTGGTAGCCAGGGAAACTTGGTAAAACATAAAGACAATGTAATTCTAGAGACACTTGAAGAAACTATAAACAATAATTGTTATGATATATCAAAGTGTACGTTAATTCTATAAGTAATGATTTATTGTAAGTTATGTTGCATTCACAATGGTTTTGCAGAAGGGTGGGTTGAATTGATTATTTATGCAGGTGACCCACTTTGTGATTTGGCTTACACCAGTGTAAGTATAGAGTAAGTTTTAGTTTGATTATTCTATTATTAGATACAGTTGATTTAGTACGGTTTGAAGCTAGGGCGCCTCACTGGAGGAACTAAGTGCCTTATTATTATTGAATTGGAAGCTAAGGTGCCTCAGTGGAGGAACTACCTGCCTTAATTATTGTATTTAAGAATGTTGTATTATTCGTTGGAAGTTAAGGCGCATCTGTGGAGGAACTAACTACCTTATAGATTGTGTATATATATGTATAAATATATTTTGTATTTTAGGGCTACTCATACCAGCATTGCTTATAATGCTGACTCGATTTGCATGTTTGCTTATTGGGTGTATTCATAAAATAAACCCAGTTGATAAGTCTTGACAGGATTAGTGGAAGAAGATTGATTGCTGCTTGTGGTTCGTGTTAGCGTCTCATTACAAGATATGCTTTGTTTTCCCTTGAGGTGCAATAGATTTTCAGTTGAGACAATGGTTTTGTATTTTCATTTGTAATTATAATTAAAGAGTTATTGAAAGGAGATTTGTAACTTAATCATATTTGTGACTTTTTGTAACGAAGATGACTTTTGTTTATTTAAAATTTTTATTGGTTTCAAATTATTAGAATAATTAAATAGATGATGGGTTTTTGGAAGTGGAGAGTGCATCATCACATCTCGAAAATCGAAGAGTCGGGAACAAATATTGTTTTTCCGATTTTGTCGAAATTCGGGGTGTGACAGTGGGTATTATTTTGGAGATTTGAAAGTGTAAATAGTTGATAGAGGAGCAAAGTCAGCCAACCAAAAGATTGGTATTTGAATCATATACTTGGACTTGGAGAATCATTTCACTTGGATTCGTTCCATTATCGACTTGAAGCTAAAGTTGGAGGAAGAACCAATCATCACTGATGGGTCGTTGAAATCCAATTCTAAGTACCAAGAGGTTTACGTTATATCGGCGAGAAGGCAAGTACATCTACATGCTTTTCTTTTTATTTCAAATAAATTGATAATAAGTATAAGTATGGTGGTTTTGAAGTCACTCCTGAATATGGTGTTTGATTATTTTAGTATCCTGTTAGTGATTGATGATTTGAATTAGAAGTTGATACTATTAATATTCGAATCATAATAGGTTGCACGCATAACTAAGTTAATTGTTATGTGATGTTTGATTGTTAAGTTTGAGCTGTCGAGTTGTTATGTTGGATTCCGACTTTGATTAGTCTGTCTTGTTTGCGGCTATTTCATCTGTTCTTATTGGTGGTTGGATCATTATGTTTGATGCAATTATATTTACACGGTAGTAATTACCCGCTAAATATTTGGTAATATATGTCGATCATGTCTAAGAATATGGAATATGGTTGGCTTGCTGATTTGTTTTAACTAGATGTTAGGTTTGTCTATTATGTGAAGTGCTATGAAATATAGAGATTTTATTATACTATGTTGTGTATCTCTTTTTATTTGGATGTAAAAGATTAGTTTGTAGGTGATACTTGTTGGGCGCGTAGTTTTTATGCCCTTAAAAAAATTTCCAGGTGTTTGATTCTTGACCACGTGGAGAGAGAAGTTGGGATATTATTCGGGCTAAAACTTGGACACTTTGTTTTTGTTTTATATTTGCTAGTTATCACCCGTATTTGACTTATTCTAATGGTTTCATTTTGTAAACCAGTTACTTGACTGCTCTGGCACTTGTTGAGACGGTTAAGTAGCTGGGTTCTTTGACTCATTATATCTTATGCTGGTTAGTTAGGATATAGTGGGTTTGGGGCGTTAAAGGAGAAGTCTAAGGTTTTGTAGGGAGTTCTTGTATAATGAAATTCATGTGTATTTCGTGATATTTAATTGGAGGTTTCACAAGTTATAACTTCGAAATCGTCTTGGAATTTTAAAAAATGTGAAATTTTGCTTAGAGGACTATGTTTGTTTGGAAGCTAGTTTGCTTGGGGGAGTTTCTTTGCAATTTAAAGATAAGTGAATCTCCTCTCTTTCTCAATTATAATTAAGAATCGTTATTGATTCGAGTAGAAATCTATGTGTGTTATATTCTCTTTATTAAGTAAATTGGTGAGTTATTGAAGGTGTGTTTGTTCTTGTTATTGTCTGCCTGAACAATTATGTTTGGTCTGAAATTTTTCTTAGTTGAATTGATATTTGTTGTTGATTTTATGGCTTTGACCTCACATTGTTCGAGATTTGGAGCATTACAACATCAGCTTTTGTTAGTACATATGGGCACCACGACAGCTATCGTTTGTACATATAGGCATCTGTTTGTACACATAGGCATAAATAATAACGATGGTCCAAAGTAAAACTTTCAATAAAGTTTGTGGCCTAAAGTGATAAAAACGGAAAGTTAAGAGCATCTCTAGGTGGTAGTATAACCTGTCAAAATCTTCAAATTTGAAGAAATACTTCGGAATTTTCTGAAATTCCAACTCTAGGTGGCCTCAAATTCGGTTGCATTACTGTTCGTTCGCATTCTTGTTCGCAAATTTGGCAATTTAGATGCGGATGTGGAGCGACATTGGTAAGAGCATCTCTAGGTGGTAGCATAACCTGTCAAAATCTTCAAATTTGAAGAAATACTTCGGAATTTCCCGAAATTCCAACTCTAGATGGCCTCAAATTCGGTCGGATCACCTGTTCGTTCGCATTCTTGTTTGCAAATTTGGCAATTTGGATGCGGATGCGGAGCGACATTGGTAATGTTGCACGCCATTGCAAATGTCGCCCTAATTTTTTTACTTTGACTAGCACCATGCGCTAGTGGTACTGTCGCGCGCCACTACTACTGTCGCGTGGGGTTTTTTTTTTACTTTAGGAATTCTTGCATGCCACTCCTAATGTCGCATGGGTTGTTTTGGAATTGTATATGCAACACTCCAACTGTTGCACGACAGTGGTAATGTCGCGTGGGTTGTTTTTTACTAATGGAAGTTGCGACCACCTAGAGTTGGTCGAAATTTGCGACCAGATTCTTCAAATTTTTTCTTCAAATTTGAAGAGTATACTACCACCACCTAGAGATGCTCTAATGTCGCACGCCATTGCAAATGTCGCCCCAAGTTTTTTAGACTTTGACCAGCACCACGCGCCAGTGGTACTGTCACGCGCCACTACTACTGTCGCGCGCCACTGCTCATGTCGTGTGCTCCAATGGGAAAAAAAATGGTCAAAAAATGGCCGGGATTCTACATCCATATATCTACACTCATCTCCTTCTTCATTTTACATACACTCAACTCAAACATTCTTATCTAAAAACTCAACCATTTCATACAACACTCTCAATGTCACAACCAAAACAAGGTAGGGATCCAAGTTGGACAAATGAAGAAAATATTGCTCTTACTAGAGCGTGGTTCGAGATTGGAGAAGATCCTATAGTAGGGAATGATCAATCGGGACAAGTTTATTAGGAACGAATTATGGCTAGGACGAATGAAATTCAAGGTTTTAACCGCAACCGTAAGTGGAAGAGAGTCTCACAACGTTGGGCGATTCTTTTACCGTTCTTCAACAAATATCATGCTATACTAAGAAAGCTTGAAGAACAACCTCTAAGCGGGTGGGGACATGAAGACATTGTAAGATTTGTTTATACTTTGTTTATATACTACTTGATATTGATTGATTTTTTTTTTTAATAAACGTAGCTTACAGACGCGGCAGCAACTTATGCGGCTACTAATGGGAAACCATGGATATGGCAAGATTGGTATAATCTAGTAAAAAATACGCCAAAGTGGCAAAGAGCTCAGTTACGCAACGAACCGCTTGCTCCAAGACCAAAGAAAAAGGAAGATCCAGAGATCTTGAAGGCTTCGATTCTTCACCCTCAATCCCAACTCCTTCAATGCCTCACTCTAACCCTTCACCTTCACTGTACTCGGAATACAATCCTAGTAGTACCGAAGGTTTTTTGGAGAGGTTGGTTGGTAGGAAGAAGAGCAAGGAAATTGAGAAGAACACGAAAATTGCTTCTACTGTCGAGGGTAATGTTGCATCCACTGCTAAAAATATGGATGAATTTCTTCAAGCTTTTAAAGAAAGCCGAAGACACAAAAAAAGTTATTTTTGAAGTAAGAAAAACTCCGTGTTAGAGAGGAGGAAAATGAGACTAGGTTATTGGCAATGTCACTCGACAAAGTCAATCCTCATTTGCGAAGGTTTTTAGAGCTAAAACAAGAAGCAATTGTAGCTAAATATGAAAAGAAAAGGCTAGATCAAGTAGTACAAATGAAGCTTCCGACGATGGAGGAGCCAATGATGAAGAAAATGATGACTGGCTTGATAACTAGAGTAATTCTAGTAGTATGTAATAATGGTGATATATAATAGTTGTCTTTTATTTATTTATTTTTATTTTATGTTTTTGCAATCATGTATTAGTTGTTGTTCTATTAATAAAAATTGCAATTCATTTGCTAAATCAAATTGATCAAAGGAAGTAAATTAGAACTTATCAAAATGATCAAATGAACAATTCTAAATCACACAACATAATAATAATCGTCATACAACAAACTTAATATTATAAATCATCAAGTCCTCACTTCCTACATATGCCTCCTCTGCCATGAACTCCTCCTCGACTGTCCTTGTGCTGAACTCTCCGTTTGTCCATGTGATGAACTCTCCCTTGTGCGATGAATCTGAGTCTGTAACTCATCAACTTGGCATTGCAAATTGTCATAATCTACATGAGCCTAGGAAATAAGTCTCTCTCTCTCAACACTGTAGGCGAATACCGATGAGTGCAAGCCATCATTTACACAAAGTCATGTCTCGTATCTCATGCGTGATAGGGTTATATACTAAAAGCATTACTTTTGTATTAACTCTAATTCTTTATATTTTGAATGAGAATCATATGGGCAAATGTTATGTATATTATATATGTTATTAGTTATATGCATGTGTCTAATACTTTATGTTGTAGATGATATGGTGTGTGGTGACACACAAAAGATCATATCATCAGTACATTATAAAGTATACGTAAACGTTCACAACCTAGATGGATTTGGTCAAACCATTGGTATAGTTGTAGCATAGTCTGGTATTAGTCTATCTTGACTATAGGATTACACTAGTACACTTTGTGTGTATTGAACAGGACCAAGTGAGGTTGTTTCTCTTTATACTGACTATATAAGAGAACAAACACCTCTATTATTATGGATGTTTGTCCTCTTAATCCGGATATAATAACGGGCACTTATGTGCATTGTACATTGCTTTAAATCATCAATGAGTGAGATTCATTTGTGAGTCAACAAACTTGATGGATTGGATAAGAACATTGTATGTAAGGTGTGTTGTTGATTATAGAAAGAATTCGTGACCCGCAGGAAGTCGGGTTGATGATGTCCCCTTGAGGAGCTCAAAAAGATTGTCATGTAAATCCTGCAGGTGGATTTATTCCGACATGACAATGAGGTTGAGTGGTACTACTCAAGGACATAAGAAGTTGATTAATGTAGTTGTCAGTAACTTGACTTAATCAACGGGCATTCGATATCTTAAACATGGGGAGATCCACAAGCATATAATATGGAGCCTATAAACGTAACACGTAATTTGGGATTATGGTGGTAGTGCAACAATGGCCTTTAGTGGAATAAGTCATTTGTTGACGGACTTGGGCTGTGTGTTCTGGGTAAACATGGGAAGCCCAACCCTAATTTCTCCTCATGGTCCATGTTGTAGCCTATAAATAGAAACCCTTCTCTCCTAGACGAACTCACTATTCATCTGAATTGAAAAGAGAGGCAAGAAAAGATAGATCCAAAATCGGTTCTAGTTTTGTGAGAAAAAAGGGGGTTGGTAGATCGTTGCCCACACAACGTCCAATCTATTGAAAGGAATACAATAGAAGATCAAGATATTGTTGATTTCATAGCTATTAGATTCTTAGAGATATCAAGAAGCTAATCTAAAAGGTAAATTTCTAACCAAACCGTGACAACCCTTATTCCGTTGCGCGTGGGTGTTTCGCGGTTCGTAGTAAATCATTCGGCAAAACCATAACGATTCCTACAATGCATAGCTCATCCTGAAATAATTATTCATTAATAATTTATGACATTTTCATAATAAACCAATACCAATAAAAATAATTACTAGAGGTAGATGTCCAAGGTCAGGCTCTAACTGTACAACGCGAGTGTCATTATTAGAACCCACTCGGATCACTCAAACTGAAAACCCAAGGCTACTCTAACTGAGGGGGATTTAGCGCTGGAACAAATGTGTGTACAAGTCCAAGCTGAAACGTCGGCTATGATGGCTGGCCAATCTGAAATTCACATCTGACACCCATTCTGTTAACCATATGAATGTTGCATGTACGACCTACAACTAGGAGCAAATGACCAATAGATACTTTAAACCAATAATGGTAATACTGCTTATAAATCTGCAATGTAACTAGGTCAGAAGCTACTAGCCAACTCCAATGCACATTTCTCTTGATGACTTGCTGTAAGGTCATGTCCTTAGCCTCTGATACATGGGTAGGCAGATCAGGGGGGATACCAAAGCATGATGTGAGCTGTCTGTAACATCTATCCCCTAAATACCACTCCATATCACTCCCACAAGTGAATACCATCCTCCTATGAGAAATGAACAATGCGTATCTACAGTCATTCGCGCCGATGTGCATAGATGTCCGCCAAGGCCTCCAAACAATAGAAGCCTGTGTGCTAAGCTCGATCTGGATTCGGACAGAAGTTATGTTATGACTGATCTCACTGGTTAGATGAGCTCGATGAGGTCCGTGCCAAGCCCTGAGCCTAGGCCTCTCATCGGTGTACTCTGTGAGGATAAGATTTGCATAACGGAAATACTCATAAAACCATACCTCTAAGAGAATGACAAACCCTCCCATCTGGGGACTACTAACAACACCAATTTGCCGAGAAGCCCTATCTAAACAACACAACAAATTAGAGTATATGGCTCCACCAAAATCAATACCGCCCAACTCATGCAAGTGCTCAAAGTTGGCTAGATACCCCAAGTTAATCGTGGAATGGCCAAAATGAAGAAACAAGATACCCATCAAATACATACAGAAAGCTCTTACATACTCATCAACATGTGCTTGACCATCATCAGAATCAAGTGACAAATAATTTATTAAAAACTGCAACCCATCATCATTAGTCAACGGTGTAATGTATGCAGCCTTGATACCAGAAATCCTAACACCAGCACTGTCATATGACTCCTCGGTCAGACAAGGGAAGAAAGTCATCATTTGGGCACAACTCTGAAATTCAGTGCTACATCTCAACGGCTGACATAATCCTATAGTCAAACCAGATATCATACAAAAATCTAGTAGAGTGAAGCCCAACTCTCCCTGAGGGAAGTGGTGTACTATCCCACCATCTCTCAACTAAACCATTGATAACTCTCCTGAATGTCAGTCTTATTGTAAGGTATGTCAACTAGATGACCAAAGGGAGTTGCTATAATTGCATCTCTAACATGGTCAAGTGCACCGACTTTTTTAATATCATCCCACCACGTCTTAAGTGCACGTGGAGTGCACCGAATCCGATACATAACACATCTCTGATGTACGCAAAATGAAACTAAAATTAAAAAAAAATAAAAATAAAAATGTACATATTTAACTACTAAAAATTAACTACTACTACTGCTAATATATAAAATTAAAATACATACTTGTTGTTCAAGAACAACTCTTGAGACATGCCTACCATGAAACCTCATAGACGCCGGTCTAAGATGGCTGAAATCCATAGCCACAACAGGAAATTCAAAATCGACTTGCTGATACTGAAACAACAATGGATCATCTGGCTTAGCTCCCTGATTTCCAGCTCCAGAAGTGTTTGGTTCATCATCTAGATCACCCATGGGATTGCTCCAAACCAGTGTGCACTATTACCACTGTTTTCATCTTCCTCACCGTCACCACTCCATCTTGTTTGGTTATTATATACGTATTCGTCGTCGGAATTCATTTTTTTGTTAGAATTAGAGAAAGTAGGTTGAAAAAAAATGTGTGAAATGACAAAAGTCTGACTGTCGCGCGACATTTAAACAGGCATAGCATGCGCCATTAATACTGGCGCGCGACAATACCAATGGCACGCGTGGTGGGGTCTACAATCAATTTTAGGGTCGAGAGTTGGTCGAAATTTGCGACCAGATTCTCCAAATTTTTTCTTCAAATTTGAAGAGTATACTACCACCACTTAGAGATGCTCTAATAGTACAAAACGGCAATTTTATATACATATATCCACACTGTGAATAAGTTTTCCCAGGGAGTGGAGGTACAACAATAAGGAATGAACCACCCTCTCTCTTCGCATCAAATGAATAATCTGGAAGCACTACTAGAACATCCTGTAATTCTTTAAGTTTCTTTGAGGTTTTTTCATCAATTTCAGCACAAAATCCAAATGGAACCATACACCAAACAGCATAAACTTTATTTCTTGCTTCTTTTTCACTTCCAACAACCTTGGCTAACAATCGAGCACAATAATCAAGGACATCATATCCGTCTCCAATTTCACAATCAGGATGCTTTAGATGAGCAATCCAATAATTGGAATTCCACTTGGAGTTAAACTTAGACAGATAGTAATAGCTGTACGCCTGTACATATCATTAAATCAATGATTATAATTATGCGGGATAAATTGAGGTCGACTGGGGTCCTCCTTGTTCGGAGTACCATAGCAGTTATCTTTCTGGATACACAAAATAGTAAGACATCATAGAACTTAGTATGGGAATGTTCATCAAATTCAGCACCAAAACCGAATGCTTCCTCAAACGAAACAAGGTAGATTTTCTTTCTTGCTTCTTCTTTATTTGGAAAAACCGGAGTTAGAGTCTCAATGTAAAAATCAAATAACTTTTGCTCTGTAACGAAGTCTAGTCCAAAGTTATTAATACTAAAGCAAACAAACCATTGATTCTAATCGCCATATTCGCGGCTCATAGGGTCCCTTGCCTCCTCCACTAAAGAACATAAATTTGAGACCCTTCGAGGATTCCAATCAACATTACCCGTACCAGTAGTATATTTTGATCTGAGGAGCCAGAATCACGACAAGTTTATTTATAAATCTTTGGTAGCTATTGAAGAAGAGTGATGAAAGCGAGCAAGCATGGAGGAGACAATTGATGTTGTTCTTTGTTCTTATTCTGATGATTTGAAGAAATATTTGGGAAATATGGATTTTTGGCGGAGGTTGTTTCTTCTTCGGACAGCAGCAGCCATTGTTTATCTAGGAATTTTTAGAGATGTTAAAACCCTAAGACCTATGCATTAGTTTGTTAGGTTCCCTAAGCCCTAAGGTGAAAGAAAGGGCCCATCAGATCAGATATCTTGTCAAAGTCGGTTATCTCAAAATTGTCCAAATGAGTGCATTTTTTTCCGTGGAGATTTATTTCTATGGCAGGAAGATCGTGCATTTCCACAGATATAGGTCTTGTCGTCATGAACTATCGATTCACAAAAATTAGGCTGCAATTGTGGACCTCTTCTTACACATTGATAAACCGATGTGGAGTTATTCAACAGCAAGTGAAACACCAAAGAACCAAATGCTAAAGTGTACTCAATAGTCCATACTTAATCCTGCAACTCGAGGTAAAATACCGAAGTGTATATGTAGTTAATTGAAATGAATCAGAGGTGACACTCCAACAAGAAACTGATCCGAAGGGCCAATTTTAATTACAAGTCGTTTAATTGCAATATCAACTACTATTTTGCTAAAGTCTAACGTCTAAACTATAATATCTTTAAATAGAGGCCCACTTTTAAAATTTTGTACAGTATATTAATTGAAAAATATTAATTTTTTCTGTGACTTGATACATCTAAAAGTCGAACACTTATAGAGTGATTCTTGACTTTTCGAATTTCCATAATCTATAACGATTTGATGTGTTAACAGCCAAAGTATGTCATCATCAATCACCATAGTGCGATCGATCATAGATCCGATGCTCATCTTGAGATCATAATGCCAAGGGAGTACTACTATAATAGGCCCCTTCCAACTACTGATTTCGAACTAAACACCAGATTGCCTTCCATAAGAAATTGGAACTTCAAGACGATGAGTGTCAAGCAGGTCCCATGAAAACGACACGAGTTTGGAATTTGGATCATTTCAAAACATGACCCAGCTAAATATAAGAACCTTAATTTTGAAAATATCCTACTATATATTCTAGTATTTTTGTTAATAAATGTGTCGAACCGATAACAGATACCAATATCTGAAATCGATTCAGATATATTTGGTCCCATGACCCCAGCATCGCTAAAGGCTAATATTTCAATCTCTATGTTTTTCTTTAATCCTATTCATTATACGGGTTCAATACTTGAGTGTCAACAGGAAATTATGAAACAAATAATCCTTCATCATATCCTTGCACAAAATTGCATGGCAAGGATAAATAATATAAAATTTCAAAATTAACATATAAACTTGGAAAATGTACAAACATTCCTTGTACTAGAGTATAGTAAAATTACACACTAATCCACATGGTTATCCAAAACCCAAGTCAAAGTTTCACAATCTTCCACAGTAAAAAACAGAGTTTTAAAACAAATTATTAACTTTTTCTAACGAAAAAACGCGGCAAATAGCTCTAAATTTCTTCAGAATATTTGCCCTTTAATTATATTTTAAATAAAAAACAAAAGATGAAAGATAAAAGATACTTCACACAAGGACATATTGCTTATTCTTCATGCACTGTCGTCAATACTGTGTTTGTTTGTTTGTTTGTTTGTTTGTTTATTTATTTTAAAACGTGGAGTAGGATTCTGTGTCAGATTTTGTTTTCTTTATAACGCCAGCTTCAAGTGTCATCCACCTTTTGTTTTAAACATATAAGCTGAATTCTGTATTAAGCACTTGGCCAGTTGGGTCTTCTTGATTCTTCTTCATTTCAAAACCTTTCACATCACCAAAGAAGAGTGTTTACTACAATGGAGTTCTGTGTTTTCTCCATTAGAGATGTACCCTATCTCTGTGTTTGATGATTGTTATGAGTTTGGGTCTGGAAATCTGTTCTTTTGATATTTTAAAATGCTGGGTTTGACAGAATTTCATTTAATTTTCTGCTGTTTTAGATTGTGGAAACAAATTTGATTACTTCAAGCAGAGAGCAAAGTGTGTTTTAGGCTAGTTATAGATGAAAGTAAAGCAAAAGAAAGAAGAAGTTGTAATGAAGGATTGAGAGAAACAAAAAGAGATTTTTTTTTTGAAAGGTCTTTTTTTAGATTGTTGTTTCAGTTTTTTTAGGGGGATATCAACTTGTCTGCTGTTTATCTTCCTCTGAAGAGTCTTTTCTTTACTTTCTTTCCTAAAAATTAGCTGTCAAAATATAGAAAAACCATTAGACCCTATATGTTCTCTTCTCCTCAACCTTTTAAAAGCCAAAACAATTAAAACCCAACAATCTATCTCTAGCTCCTTGTCCTTCTTATTATCTCTGTTTTGTAGGTAGGGAGAGAAGCTTTACATAGGGGTTAGAAGTATAGAACTTAGAACCCCTTCCCTACCAATCTCTCTCTCTCTCTCTCCATTTTTCTGTTTGTTTGTAATTGTTTCTTTGGTCTTAAACAATGCACAATGAGAGAGGGTCACAAGATTCAAACCTCAAAAGCTTTCTAGATTGCATAACGCCGATCGCCCCCTCGCGGTATCTACCATGGGTATGTGAAATTCTGTTTTTGTTCTTTGGAGTAATGGAAGTATAATTCATCTTCTTTTTTCCTTGAAAGATTATTTGTGTGAATTGTGTTTTTGACCGTGTGTCGACTATTGGACTTGTCATTTTTAGTTTATCTATGTCAATTCTATTTTTTTTTTCATGTTCTTTGGACTAATGGATTTTCATTGTATAGGTACATTTCTAAATTCTGTTTTTGAATTTTTTTGGACTAAATCACTTGGTGATTTTTCTTTAGGTACTATTTTCTTTGTTTGACATCCCTTTACTTATTTGTCACAGAAGTCAATTAAAAACCTTAATCGGATATGGCATCCGTGGGAGCAAGAAACAATTGAATATTTCAATTTGGCTGATCTATGGAGTAGTTTTGGTGAATGGAGTGCTTATGGAGCAGGAGCTAGAATTGCACTGGATAGCGAGGAAACGGTCGTTCAGTACTATGTTCCTTACCTTTCTGCTATTCAAATCTTCACAAGCACTAGGCCTATCACTAATTACAGGTAAATATTTGTTAGGAATGTCAAATTCATTTTATCTTTGACTATCTGTTCGAAAAGGAACTTTACCAGCCCAGTTATGCTATGGTAGATGAATTATTACAATACTAGTTTTGGTCAAGTACTCGAGTTTCATTTACTTATGAAAAACCATAGGAGAAGTCTTGCTGCATTTTTGGCAGTTGCGTTACCTTGTGTCTAGACAATGAGCTGAGTATAACTATGCTGCCTCCACGTTGAGCAACATTTCCTTCCAGTGAGCATGTAGGGAGTCATAAATGACAAAGGAAGCATTGTAACATAGGTTAGTTGTACCTCATTATTGGTTTGTAATATGTGCCCTGCTGCTCTGTGATTTTCTGAGCTGCCATTTCAGTTGTGTTCTTGATAATTCCATTCTTTATTCTAATAATTCACTAGGATTCTCTTATCTATCTTATCATAAGTCGAAAGTACTATCTATTGCGTCACCTGAAGAAGTCCCAACAGACTCAACCAAGTATTCCCAACAAGCTTTCATCAGACACAGATTCTTCACCATGTACCCTGCTTTTCTTGAATAAAGATTTAGCAATATTTCAAGGACTTTACACTAGTTCATATTTACGGGGATCTTTGATTGTTTTACATTCAGGGAGATGCATCAAACCGTAGTTAAAATGTTCATGATTTAATTGGTGTATAAATTTTAATTTGTTGGTAGTTGGTTCAAGTGTTCGTTTATGTAGTATATAGAAATATAGATAATGGTGTTCTTTAGTTGATGCAAAACAAGGGGAAAATGTACTACATACCGTTGGGTTTTCAGGGAAGAGACTGACCCTGGTGACTGGAAAAATAGGGATCTTGTTAGCAATAATTTCCGCAGCGAGAGGGAGAATCAAAAGACATGGAAATGGGATGGTGATTCCTCAGAGCATTGCACATTGGAGCAGGAGAGTATGTGGCATCTCAATAATAGGTTGGGGCGCCTTTACTTCCAGTACTTTGAAAGATCGTCTCCTTACGGAAGAGCACCTCTGCTGGATAAGGTATCTTTGTTTCACCTTTCTTCTCTTACTAGTTGTGCATTATGACGGCATGCATTTATACATGTTGTATTTTTTTCTGGTTTATTTATGGTACAGCGTTTCAATGATTTGGTGTATTAGTCTAGCTTTGTCCCTGAATGATTCAACAACTATTATACATATACTACTCTTCAGCGTTGAATAATTCTAGATCTTTCATGTCGTATCCGGAATAAAATACGACCTCTCAAATAAAACTGTACTCTTTCGGCTTAATTTTATCGTTCATTCGAATGACAAACTGAACGACAATGAGTCAATGACAATATTGATACTAATTAATTATATGCTAATATATAGCGGGTGGTCAGTGTACCAGACTTCTACTTGTCTTGATTTTTCATATCCCGTTAGCATATGCATCATACATTACATCACTGACATATGGAGAGAGGAAAAGGAAGAAACAGGGTTCTTACAGACGATACCGAGTGATGGTTGATCCTAATATGTTAGGAATGAGTAACACAACGTCCATGCGTTTTGTTAATGTTCATACTTAATAGTTAACATTTTAATAATAACACATCAAAAACCGCTTGAAGAACTTGATTATGCTCTCGATCTGGTAGAATCTCAGACATCCTTTCCAATAATGTCTATAGTTTAGCGTTTGACCAAAATAATTCATACTGGTATTCTTGATGTACCCATACTCTATTTGTATAGGAAAAAAGATGTTTTCTCATCTGGTGTCAACGGCGCGACCCGCGCTCTATTTACACCTGCGCTCTATTTACACTGGAAAGCTGACGACCGCGCCATGCATTTGGTGACTTATTGTGCTCTTTAAGCGACCAGCTCAACTTTGTCTCTGGTCGAGAGCGACCACCGGCTCCAATCGTATTTCAAAGACTAATTTGCTTTTTTTTGTAAGTTTTTAAAATAGGATAAATATAGGTTTTTTCTGTAGAAACCTAACTTTTCCAAAACAAAGAAAGAGAGAGATTATAAGTGAGTAATTCTTTGTGAGTTGAGTGTTTATTCTTTGTGAGTGAATTAAGAGACTTGTAATCTGTTACTCCGGACATCTAGTAAAGCTTGGAACTCGCAGTGTGGATGTAGGCAAATTGCCGAACCACGATATATCTCGTCTTGTGGTTTATTCTTCTTTTATATTAATTGTTTTACTTTAGATACTTGTTATTTGATATTGAGAAGTGTTGGGATTACTTTGGACGGTGTTGAAGTCTTGTTTAGTAAGAAGGATCGATCATTGTGTAGGATTGATCTATTGTAGTGGGTAACGTTGTTTCCGCAGTGTTATATTCACAACAATTATATCAAAGCGTAGGTTTACGACCTAAGAATTTGTGTAGACAAGGTGTTCAATTAAATTTCTAAGTTAAAGTTTTTTTTTTTTGGGTTATTGTGTATAACTTGAAAAATTGGCTCCCAAGATGTTAAATGCTAAGTTTGAAGTAGAGAAGTTTAATGGGGAGAATAATTTTGGGATTTGGATAATCTAAGTAAGGGACATCCTCATCCAACAAGGTTTGTATAAGGCTTTAAAGGGGATTAAATCTAAGGCGGCGAGTATGAGTGATGATGATTGGGAAGAGTTCGATCTACAGGCTTGTTCATCAATCCGGTTGTGTCTTGCTAATGATGTTATATATAGTGTGATGGGAGAAGATACCACTGTCGGTATTTGGCTCAAGCTAGAGTCTATGTATATAACCAAGAGCATGACTAACAAGATGTACTTTAAGAAGCATCTTTCTCGGTACATGATGGTGGATGGTTCAACAATGCAAGAGCACATTAGTGAGTTCTGTCTACGCCTAGCGGATTATTTGAATGTTGGCATGAAGATGGATGATGAGGATCAAGCAGCATGTTTAATATTCTCTTTGCCAGAAAGCTATGAGCATCTAATGACTAACTTTATGAACAGAGAAGATGTAGATCTCGACGAAGTTCAAACTGCGCTTCTTTCTTATTAGTTGATGAAGAAGACACGAGTTGAGAATAGCATTGATGCAGGACAGGGGTTAGTGGCAAGAGAAAATTTGTATGAACAGAATTCTACAAGCAATGAGAATTCTAGGTCCAAGTCAACGAAGCCTTAAAAACATGTACAGTGCTACAATTGCAATGAAAAGGGACATTATGCAAGTAATTGTCCTCACCCGAAGAAAGAGAACAAGAGAGATGGTCAGAAGAAAGGTAAGGAAAAAATTGAGGCAAGTTATGCTTCAGGCTTTGAAGGGGATGAGTTCAATCTCTATGTGTCCACACAAGACTATATGACCGAAAGGTGGATTCTTGATTCTGGATGTTCCTATCATATGTGCCCGAATAGAAAGTGGTTTACTTCTTATGAGAGCATTGATGGTGGTTCCGTTTTGATGGGTAATAACGTTGCTTGTAAGACAGTAGGAATTGGAACTATACGGGTCAAGATGTATGATGGTGTAGTGAGGACTTTAACCGATGTGAGACATGTTCCTGAGCTAAAGAAAAGTTTTATTTCTCTTGGTACCTTGGATTCCAAAGGCCATAAGTTTGTGGGCGAAGGTGGAGTCCTAAATATTGTTAACGGCTCTTTAGTTGTTATGAAGGGTAAAAAACATGGAACCTTGTATACTCTGATAGGTATTACGGTGATAGACGATGTAGCAGTGGGTGCATATAGTAATGATTCCGAGTGCACTAAGATATGACATATGCATTTAGGGCATATGAGTGAAAAGGGTTTGTCTGAGTTGTGCAAGCGAGGGTTCTTGAAGAATTTGAAGAAGCCAAGTATAGAGTTCTGTGAGCATTGCGTCTATGGGAAGCAGTGTAGAGTCAAGTTCAAGTCAAGCAAGCACATGACAACAGGCATCCTTGATTATATGCATACTGATGTTTGGGGACCCTCCAGGGTGGCTTCAAAGGGAGGTAACCGCTATTATGTCTCATTCATTGATGATCATACTCGCTATGTGTGGGTGTATATGATGAAATCGAAAGATGAAGTGTTTGAGACATTTACGAAGTGGAAGGTAAGGGTTGAGAATCACACAAATAGGAAGGTAAAGACATTACGGTCTGACAATGGTACTGAGTATACCTATGGACCTTTCCAAGAGTTTTGTGCGCAACAAGAAATTGCTAGACATTGGACAATCAGGGGCACGCCACAGCAGAATGGAATGGTAGAGAGGATGAATAGAACCTTGCTTGAAAAAGCGAGATGTTTGTTGTCTAATGCTAGTCTAGGCAAAGAGTATTAGGCAGATATGCAGTGTCCATGGCTTGTTACCTGTACAATAGGTCACGAGTACTAGCTATAGATTGCAGGACACCTTATAAGGTGTGGTCAAGTAACCCAACTGATTATAGTATTTTGCGAGTGTTTGGATCGACATCTTACTACCATGTGAGGGAAAACAAGCTAGATCCTAGAGCTAAGAAGGCCATATTCTTAGGCTTCGTAAATGGGGTAGAGGGATACAGATTGTGGTGTCTAGAAGAACACAAGTTTCTGGTCTGCAGAGATGTTACCTTTGATAAGACTTCTGTGTTATCTTTCAGTAAGCGGGAAGTAGCTGGGCAGAATGGTGAGTCTATAGAAGTTCAAGCTAGTGAGCTTGAGTTGTCTGATGTAGCAGATGACTGGTTAGATCATGATGAGGTACCAAATCATGGAACCACACATCAACAGGAAGAAGAGCAAGAGCATCCGCAACTTGTAGTGGCTGACCCTAGGCCAAAGAGACAAGTTAAAGAAGTGCACAAGTATGGGCACGAGAAGCCGGTGAAACACTATGGTCAAGTGGATTTAGTGGCATATGCACTGAATATCGAAGATGATGAGCCAGATAGCTTCAAGGAAGCTGTTAGAGATGCTTATTATAGAGATTGGTTAGTAGCTATGCAAGCAGAAATGGAATCTCTTGATAAAAATTACACATGGGACCTAGTTTTATTGCCAAAGAGCAAAAGGACTATCGGCAGTAAATAGGTGTTCAGAAAGAAAGAGGTCCTTCCTGAGTTCGACAGTACTGGGTACAAGGCAAGAGTGGTAGTAAAGGGTTTTTCACAGAAGGAAGGAGTCGACTACAATGAGGTATTTTCTCCGGTGGTCAAACATACGTCCATTCGTGTGTTATTGAGTTTAGTTACTCTCTTCGACTTGGAGTTAGATCAACTTGATGTGAAAACTGCTTTCTTGCATGGGGACTTGGAGGAAGAGATCTATATGAGACAACCTGAAGGGTTTGTCGTTGCTGAGAAAAAAGATCATGTATGCAAATTGAATCGGTCAATGTACGGGTTAAAGTAATCGCCCAGGCAATGGTACAAGCACTTTGACACGTTCATGATGCAACATGAGTACACCCGAAGTAAGTATGATTGTTGTGTTTACTTTCGTAGGCTTTGTGGTAATGACTTCATCTATCTCCTGCTTTATGTGAATGACATGCTTATTGCTTCCAAAAGCATGGTGGAGATAGACAAGCTAAAATCTCAACTTAGCTCTGAGTTTGAGATGAAAGACTTAGGTGGAGCCAAGAAGATACTGGGCATGGAGATTGACAGAGATAGGCAGAAGCGACGGATAGTTGTATCTCAGAAGAAATACCTTCAGAAAGTACTTTCGCGTTTTGGTATAGAGAATGAAAAGTCGGTTTCTATGCTTTTGGCTGTGCATTTTAGGTTTTCAGCTAAGTTCTCTCCTAGTTCAGTAGAGGAACAAAAGCATATGACACATATTCCTTATGCTAATGCAGTAGGCAGTTTGATGTATGTTATGGTGTGGACACGCCCAGACATTTCACAGGCAATTAGTGTTGTAAGCAGGTATATGGCTAATCCTGGGAAGTAGCATTGGGAGGTAGTGAAATGGGTATTAAGGTACTTGAAGGGTACCTTGGATGTAAGATTAGTTTATGGTGGAGGCACTTGTTATGTCAGTGGATATGTGGATTCAGATTATGCAGGTGATCTAGATAGACGACGATCGACGATCGACTACTGGCTATGTGTTTATGATGCATGGTGCACCGGTTAGTTGGAGGTCTATGCTACATGCTACAGTTGCTTTATCTACTACTGAGGCAGAGTATATGGAAGTGGCAGAGGCAGTGAAAGAGGCATTATGGTTTCGAGGTCTTCTAGATGATATGGGTATTGAAAGCGAAATAATGATTGTTTTGCATCGCGGATAGTCGAGTGTTATTCATTTGGCGAAAAACCAGGTTCATCATGCTCGGACCAAGCATATTGATGTCCGTTATCATTTTATACAGGATGTCGTTGAGGATGGTGATGTAGCACTTGAGAAAGTGGACACCCATGACAATCCTGCTGATATGGTGACTAAGGTTGTCACCGGAGTTAAGTTCCAACACTGTTTGGACTTGCTCCAAATCCTACATGCTTGATAGAGCCCTTTGTGGGCATGGCCCTTAGGGGCGGATGGACTGCGAGTTTCTGGATGGATGTGTTATTGTTGGATGTATTCGGCTCGGTTTTATGTGTTAAAACCTCACCAAGATAGAGAAATATAGAGAAAAAAAATGTTTTCTCATTCTGGTGTGAAGGGCGCGACCCGCACTCCATTTACACCTGGACAAGACGTGACCCGCGCTTATGCATTTGGTGACTTACAGGCTCTTCAGCGCGACCCGCACTCAACTTTGCCTGGTCGAGGGCGCGACCCGCGCTCCACTATATTTCAGCACGAATTTGCCTTTTTTCAGAAGTTTTTTGAAATAGGATAAATATAGGTTTTTTCTATAGAAACCTAACTTTTCCAAAACAAAGAATGAGAGAGATTATAAGTGAGCAATTCTTTGTGAGTTGAGTGTTCATTCTTTGTGAGTGAATTGAGAGACTTGTAATCTGTTACTCCGAACATCTAGTAAAGCTTGGAACTCACAGTGTGGACGTAGGCAAATTGCCGAACCAAGATATATCTCGTCTTGTGGTTTGTTCTTCTTTTGTATTAATTGTTTTTTTTTAGATACTTGTTATTTGATATTGAGAAGTGTTGGGATTACTTTAGAGGGTGTTGAAGTCTTGTTTAGTAAGAATGATGGATCTTTGTATAGGATTGATTTATTGTAGTGGGTAACGTTGTTTCCGCATTGTTATATTCACAACACTATTCTTTGTCTTTTTGGCAATAAATTTAGGTAGCAACCTTTTAACTTTATCTTTTATCAACACTTCTCGTGGCCTGAGCGATATGTATATATCCTGAAAAAGAAGGCTTCCACTCGAATATATATCTATGGTAGTTCAAGTTTTCTTGACGGTTATTCTTCTTTGTATCGTTCTAAAAATGTCTATAGTTTAGCTTTTGTCCAAAACTGTCAATGTTGTTATTGATGGTACGGTGTAGCTTTATTCTTTTGCCTTTTTAGCGAGAACTATTGGTAGATTTTTTCCAATATATAATCTATAGTGTTCGGAGTGATATGTATGTATCCCGAGAGAGAAGCGCTCCAGTCAAATATATATGTGCTAGTTTGAGTTCAACTTTAATGGTTAAGCTTTCTTTGTAAGAACAAGTAGCTAGATACCAAAGAATCTATGATGTTATTTGGTTTTTTGTATATTCTAAGGAAATGAAAATATTATTTTGCCATATAGTCTTTGAGATTCATTAAAACTATTGGTCCTTGTCCTTATTTTGTTCTTTTCTGTTTTTTTCAGATTAACGCCTTCGCCCGAAAGTTTCCTGGGTTGATGACTCTAAGAAGCATAGATCTTTCGCCAGCGAGTTGGATGTCTGTAGCCTGGTCTCTCTCTCTCTCTTAATTTGTGTCTGTCTGCATGTGTATGTTTTATAACCTATTAACCTGTAGATGTAAGCTATAACCCTTAAGTTTAAGTATCGTCAAAATAAGTAAACTTGGATAAGCATTGATGATGTGCGATGAATTGCCGACTGTGCAATACATTATCCAATTGTTTGACAATCACAAGAGGTTTCTTGACAAATGACCAACAATCTCCTAAGCTTGTCTTCAGTCCTTCTTGCACTTGAGAATTTAAAGGAGTCGCAATCCCATCAAAGGGTATGAGAATCTCCTACTAAGCATCTCAAAAGATGAAGTATTATCATCAAAGCATAACTCAAGTACTTGGGTTGAATGGACTTTATTCTAGTTTGCAAAAAAGGGAAGGCGGTGATTGTAATTTGTGTTGAAGTTTTAATTGTATCTTCAGGTATCCAATTTATCACATCCCGACAGGAAGAACAGTTAAGGACTTATCTGCTTGTTTTCTCACATATCACACCCTATCATCTTCCTTTCAAGGTATTATTCTCTCTTTTTCGTTTTCTGTTCACCCTTTTTATACATACATGCAATATTCCCACTAAATTTGCGTGATTAATGATGACATCATTAGATATGGGATTCGAGGAAGACATCACTGAAACGAAGGAAAATAAAGGAGAAGGTATCTCCCTCCCTCCATTTGGCCTGGCCACTTATAAGATGCAAGGAAATGTGTGGCTCTCAGATCAGACTGGTAGGGACAGAGAAAGGTTGATATCGTTGTTGAGTGCAGCAGACTCATGGCTAAAGCAGCTTAGGGTCCAGCAGCATGACTTCAACTACTTTGTTGGGAGGAGATATCGCTAAATTAAAGCACATTACCTTTGCTTTGCAAAAAGAGTTCTTCCGATCGATATCATGTGAAAAAAGAGAGGCACAACTACATGTCTACATACTTCTCGCCACCGCGCTCTTGTTGGAACTTGGTGTGAATGTGGTTCTGTCTGTTTTAGGTTGTTGATTCTCCTCCTTTGGTTTGATCTTTTGTACGTATCAGGCGACCACCTGGCGCCAGTTAGTTTTAGGTCTCTGGTTGGAGATCTTTTAGAGGGTAGGCTTCATTTTGGGGATATTGCCTGTTGGTAAGGGATTCAATCTATTTTGTAGTGATGATCGATGAATAATCAGGTGAGAGAGAAAGACATAAGTGACTTAGAGAGGTTATTTGCTAACAATGAACTGTTGATGGTCTGTATTTTTATAGCTTGGACACGAGAGTTTGGACATAAGAGAGTTTGGACAGTTTTCCTTCGTACATTTTTTTTTTGAATTATTGTTTTTATACTGTTGATGGTCTGTATTTATATAGTTTGGACATAAGAGAGTTTGGACAGTTTTATTCAATGTTTTGAAAACCGAACCGGTGATGGAACCGATTTTTTGTTAAAATGGTTCAACCATGGTTCGACTCGGTCGGACAGATTGATGTTTATTTAGCAATTTTTTTAATAACTACAATAATCAAATGAATAAATGCATGTTTTAATTCAATATTAATTGGTATTATATATAAAAATGAATTTTTTGTACAAGAAACACATAGTAGTATGCTGGTTTGGAGCTTGGACCATCGAATTGAAAATTTAGGAATGAAAAGTCTCCTAAGCACCAATCTACTACACACCCACCCCAGTTCGTGGGAGAAATTTTTTTGCTCCGAGCCGCTTATCCACCACACACCCACCCCAGTTCGTGGGAGAATTTTTTTTGCTCTGAGCAGCTTATCCACCACACACCCACCGTCTTTTTATGGATTGATGAACTTTAGTTAATTAAAATCTAACCAAATTTTTATTTTGTTCTCTCTACAAATCATTCCATTTTTTTCTCCACAAATCTTTCGTTTTTTTTTTTTTGTGTTTCCATAAAATAAAAAAGAATATATTAATTTCAATTAAAATTTGAAAAGTTGCAACACAAAATTATACTAGAAAAAACAAGCAACATATAATTTTTAAATTTTAATTGAAAATAATAATTTATTTTCTTTTTTTATGGAAACACACAAAAAGAAAGATTTGTGTAGAAATAAATTTATATAATAAAATGAAAACTACACTAAAGTTTATGAAAAAAAACTCTTAAATTTTATCATAACTCTTAAATAAACGTATATGCAATTACAAATTGCAACTTTATTACAACCCAAAATACTGATAATAATAGCCAATATAAAATAAATTTGAGAAATTCACATTGTAATTAAATGAAGGAGAACCCCTTGAAAAATCCGCAACACAAAATTAATAATTTATTTACAAATTTATAATTTGTAATTGAAATTAATAATTGTTGTTCCTTTTTAATAGAAACACATAAAAAAATGAAAGATTTGTTGAGAGAAAAATTGAATGATTTGGAGAGAGGATAAAACAGAAACTTGTTAGATTTTAATTAACTATAGTTAATATAAGATGGTGAATGTGTGGTAGATGGGTGCCTAGGAGACTTTTGTTTGGAGAAAAATTTCGCTCTTAGGCGCTGAGGAGCAAAAAGTCTCCTAGGCACCCATTCACCACACATCCACCCTCTTTTTATCTATTGATTAACTTGAGTTAATTAAAAACTAACCAAATATTTATTTTATTTTCTCCCTCTAAATCATTCTATTTTTTCTCCAAAAATCTTTTAATTTTTGTGTGTTTCCATAAAAAAGAAAAATAAATCATTAATTTCGATTAAAAATTAAAAATTAAAAATTTACAAATTAATTTTTAATTTTGTGTTGCAGATTTTTAATGGGATTCTCCTTAATTAGTTCAATTACAGCGTGCATTTCTCAAAGTTATTTTGTATTGGCTATTATCATCAGTATTTTGGGTTATAATAAAATTGCAATTTGTAATTGTATTTACGTTTCTTTAAGAATTATGATAAACTTTAAGAGTTTTTTTCATAAATGTTAGCGTAGTTTTCATTTTTTTTTTAATAAAAGGTTATTCTTTCATTATAGAAAAAAAAAAAAAAAAAATGAAATAATTTGTAGAGAGAATAAATAAATATTTGGTTTGATTTAAATTACTGGAGTTAATCAATAGATGATATGATGGTAGCTAGATGTGTGGTGGATGGGTGCTTAGGAGACTTTTTGCTCCTAAGCGCATAGGAGTGAATTTTTTCTCGAATCATGGTAACTGTTGGTAATAGTACGTGGTGGCATTGATTTGGAAACTGCCAAATCAATATTAGAAACAATACCACCGAACCTTTGTATAGGAATTGTATTCCTATTTTGACTTCCTCACAGTTTCAGGAAGTTAAATTGGGTTTAGAAACCAATTACTTCAAACGTCCATGACTCTTGGTACTCTATGAATACCAATTGATTTGTGGGTTTTTGACATATATGCTCAAGTTTGGATACTCAACTTTGTAAGCTAGAAGGCACAAGTTTGACTAGTTTAATTTGAGAGATTTGTGAGAGAAAATTAGTGAGTTCTAGATTTTCCGGATTCTTTTATGAGTGATTGTACTCTATTTGTTTTTCTCTTGATTAGTAAAGTTCTCCTATTTTACTTGGTGGATTAGGCTAATGCCAAACTACGTAAATCTCGTCTCCATTTCTATTGTTTATTCGTTATGCATTGGTAAGTATTTTTTATTAATTGTTTTCTGTCGATTTCCATCACCACATTCAATCTTCTTTGTCTAATTGTCACGCTTCCACATTGATATCGGAGCCAAGGTTCTTCCTAGGGCTTCTTTTGTTGTTGAAATTCCTTAAAGGGGTTTCGTTTGTTTATTGATTGTTTTGTGGTGTATGGAAGTTTGAGAAAGTATGACGGCGTATCCTCCATCGGGTACTACTTCTGCATCTAAGTAGAAATCATCTCCTATGACTTTGAATATTAATCATGCAAGGATTGATGTGGAGAAATTCGATAGATCTAACAATTTTAGTATATGTTATTGTGAAGTTATAGATGCACTATGCCAACAAGACTTAGATGATGTGTTAGATGAAAAACCATCGGATATAGAGGAGAGTGTTTGGGTTAAGAAAAATAGGCGAGCTTGTGGTATCATAAGATCGTGCTTGGCTAGGGATGTGAAGTACCTTGTTCTCAATGAGACTTCGGCCTAGGAAATCTGGGGAATCCTTGAAGAGAAGTACTGAGATTAGACAATGGAAGGTCGTCTCTTTATGAAATCGAAGTTGTATGATATGAGAAAGGAAGAAGGTGTTTCATTGTCCCATTATATGAACGAGTTTAACAACTTACTTACCGACTTGTTCAACATTGAAGAAGAAATGAAGGATGAAGAAAAAACTTTCTATTTTTTGAGATCTCTTCCCAATGAGGAGAATGGGCATATAAAAACAACCATTATGTTCGAGAAGAAATCGCTTTGAACTATTCTGAGGTGCAGTATGTGTTGTCAAGTTGAGATATGATGAACAACAACAGAAAGGAGTCAAGAGAGTCGATAAGCACTACTTTTGTGGTAAGAGGGAGGTCTAATGACAGCCCAAACTTTGGTGGTGGAAGAAGTAAATCTCATTCCAAGTCGAGAGGGTGAAATCTAGCCCGTGATGAGTGTGCTTTTTGTCATGAGGTTGGACATTGGAAGAATGACTGCAAGATGTTGACACACAAGAAGAAAAATACTGAGCAGAAACAATCCAATGTCAACATTGCTCATGGAGGTAATGATTCTGATGGTCCCGATTTCTCTTTTCCTGTTACATCTAATATTTGTTTCATTGATTCTAGTAATTGGATTTTCGATACGGGTGCTACCTATCATGTTTGTCCCGTAAGGGAGTGGTTTACAAGTTTCAAGGAGATTGAAAGTGGTGATGTGTTGATAAGGGAATGATCAACCCTGTCGCATTATGGAGATGGGTAATATTTGTCTCAAGATGTAAGATGAAACGGTTAGGGAAATAAAGGATGTTCGATATGTTCCCGCTTTGAGGAAAAATCTTATCTCTGTTGGTACTTTAGAAGCTAAGGGCTACAAGGTAGTCATTGGCAATGATGTTCTAAAGATAGTTTCTGGAGTAATGGTTATCATATATGATAGGTCAAATGGTTTGGTGATGGTGGTATTTTGGTCAACTTGTGGGTTGATATCTGGAAAGGGCGGTGGAAAGCTCTGTGTTAGGTAGGGAGAGTATCAAAATGATCTGTGCTAGCATCTGAAGTATTATTTCGTTTTTGGCCATTTGTTCCCTAAATGTTTTTGCTACGTTGGTCATTTGTTAGGAAAATAAATCTAATGAAAATGACAGAGTGGAGGGTTGGTTGTATGGTCTTTCCTACTGAGTAGGCATATTGTATGTCCGTGGTGCCGGTGGGTATCAATCATTGTTACTGGCGAATTGACTCGATATGAGTCTCTCTGTGGCTAGAAGTTGGGATATGGCTTGTAAGTGGCTCTGGTTGATCTCGTACTGTGATAGACTAGGTGGAGGCTGAATGGCTAATTGATTATTTGTGGTGCAACTCCAAGAATAGTTTGGGTGACTAGAAAAATCTTGATTATGTGTTACTATGGAAGAGTGAAAATTGAGGCTCATAATTATAATTATTTTCTATAATAGGCTCAAACTCTTGATATGATGAGCAATGAGAAACCCAATAGTAAGGATTTCCATATCATAAACATGGTGAAGGGTTTGCATAATAATCACATGATTGTCGTTGATAGGCCATATTGGTTTTAAAGATAGATTCTATGTTAATTAATATACAAAAACTTTAACTATAAAATTTAGGAGAAAACCAACACCCAAATACTCCTCTGGCAAGGAATTCGAGGAGAGGTAGAAAGATGGAACATGTATTGCCTCCCAGCTACGCTTACTAGCGCCTTCAAGCATGTATTATAGCGTCCTTAAAAGCACTGGAACATTGTACTAGCATTGTTCCGGATCTTGGAAGTTGTCTGTGCGTGACTTGGAAAAAGTCAGGGCGATCAGAAACAAGGTGGGGGAGTGCGCCCTTAACGGCAGTGCAATAAGGGGGCGGGAGCCTTTCAAAACATCTGAAATTTTTATAGTAGTAGTAGTATGCTGAGACGTCTAGGAAGTAGCCTATAAATTTTCAGGACAATCAAAGCTATGAAAGTCCTTCCACTGCACTGCAAAGGTCGTGAAACAATTCTTTGTACATAGTGCAAACAAACAAATGGTTAACCAATCAACATAGAGCCAAAAATCTCCAAAAGTTTACTAGAGCCTCTTGACAGATCATGTGTGTTCTTGTAAAAATTTGAGAGAAATTGGAATTTTGAAGACCCTCTTTATCAGCTGTTGTTCTAGAAAATTAAGTGTGGAAAAATTGCAGGAACACATTGGAAATAATCAACTAGTTAGGTGGTCAAAACAGGTCGAAAAATCTTCAAATTTTCACAGTAAACTACTGACTTACTAAATATACTCTTGTAAAAATATGAAATTATTTGGAACTTTCTAAGTACCTCTACTCAACAGTATTTTCAGATTTTTGCTTCTGGAAAACCTAAACACAGCACTGTAAAGATGGTAATAGTTCACTACGTAAAACAACTACGAAAAAATATGAAAGCATTCCAGTATATCACTAACGCCTCATAGATTGTGTTTGAAAAATTTCAGAATTTTTTGAAATTTTGAAATATGTTTACCGTAATGTTCTTTACTGTTAGTACCACAGTTTCAAGCTGAAGATGAGGGCCCTTGTTTAAAGGCAAAATGGAGGGTGTGTGCCCTCTAATTTTAACCGTTGAACTTGAACTTTCACAGATGACTTACATAGACGTTTGGACAACTTTTCTTTAGTCGTATGCTCCAACTTGTAGCCAGAAAAAAAATCGATAGTAAGAATATCTAGTAAAAAATTAAAGAAAACACGAAAAACAAGAACGAAAAATTAAAATGGTGGATTTCCCCTTTTGATTCAAACAATAAATTTCGTGTCTTGATATATTTAAGATGGCAGTGGCACCATTTGATAAAATACGAATTTATAAGAATAACTATTAATGTAAAAACACAAATAATCACTCAACAAACACGTATTTAAATCAATACTCTACTATCTCTATATATTATCAAGTAATATAGATCTAATAAAGGTTCATATCCACTCTTAAACTAGCAAGACTAAATAGAATATAACTAATTAAATCAAAGAAAAAATGGTGAGAGTAATAATTATTAGAAGAATTTCTAATAAAATATACTATGGATTATTAGAAGAGTAATAATCTACGATTATACTACGGATTCCACGTCAATCTAATTTAACTAAAACAATAAAATATAATATGAGAATGAATGAAAAGAAACTAGAGAGAATGGTAATCCATCTAATGATTTATTTCATGCCATATATCAAATTATTCATTGAAAAGTAATCTTCTTTAGGTTTTTTTGCAATTATCCAACCTAAAGCCTTTAAACTTTTTCATCTCTAGCAACAACCTACATATATATAGTCAGTATTACTAGCATGTAGGATAATTACAACTAAATCTCTCGATTTAATCATAGTAATCCCTAGTTCAATTTACTATGGGTTTATTTTGTAAATCACACAATAAATCAAACTCACTAAACCACGCACACAATGAAATAATTCTACTAAAGCAATCTATTCCTCACTAGACTACATAATCACTCCTTGTAATGGTAGGATTAGCCTAGCTTTATTGGATTAATGTAATAGTAATAATAAAATTAAAACATAGAACTAAAGGAAGAAGAAATGTGGGATTTTTATTAATGGTGAAGGGAGAAAATGATAATGCATGGTGGCTAACCCTAATTTTAACTCTAAAAACTAAATTAATATTAGATAATACAGTGGGTGCTTAGGGATGAAGTTAACATATACTTTTATAGTGAATAAGTAGGATTTTACATGACTTGGTCAAAATTCCATCATAGTTTGAGCTCATGGGCAAAAATATTTCATTAGAGTCTAATAATCAAGATCCAAATCTGTACCATTTTACCATTGCCCCCCCTTTCTGTCGACTTTTACCACTGCGAATGGGTTAAGGCCTAGACCATTAGAAATAAAATTCCAAGTCGGTTGTTTTGATATAAAATGGGCCTCAATCAGAGCTCTGAGTCCAAAAATATGACAGCTTGAAGTTCTATTGACTTTTATGCAGTTTTCCATCCAAGTTAACTTCCTTTGACTTGGGCTTTTTGAGGACTTTTTCTTCATAAATCTTGGCCTTTATCCATTTCACCTAACAATCAATTTAGCTTTTTTTTTTCCATACATAAATAATATATTTTCAACACTTACTCAACTCCAAAACCTGAAATACATAAAAGTAAGTAAATAGTGATAAACTCACATTATTAATAACATAATTGGTTTAAATAAAACACTATTAAGGGGTTTAAACTACAGTTTTGGATGCTTATTATTTATTGATAATAGAGAGTTTAGAAGATGTGAAAATAGTGTTTTTACAATACTAAAGTCATGCTATCAATCAATAATAATACTCTCTAAACATGTTGATATATATAGGAGTAATCGTGTTCGATCCACTCTTGTTTGCACTTACTTGAATGCAAATCTAGACTATATTAACTAATTCACTAATGAGAGAGTAATATTAGGCTATGAAAACAGTAAATTATTATACTAAAATAATGAATTAAATTGATGAGAGAAAGATATAGAGAGGGGTAATCCACCATGCGATTCGATTGGCTATTAGTTTAGTCATCAAATTACTTTTCTTGATCCCTAGTGAATACTAAGTTATCACTAATCATGGTTTCACTAGCATGAGAGATTAGCACCCCCACAAATCTTTTTGATGAGCTTTCTAATTTCTAGTTCAACTCTTATGATTTTTATCTCTAAACAATTATGAGAATCAAACTTGAAACGCTATTCTAAACAACAATGATTCTAATTAATCAATCATCCTCACATGGCTTCATTAACCCCCTATAATAGAGGTTTTAGCCTTGTGTCATTGGATTGAAACTACTTAAACAATAAACTAAAGTCATTCAAGTAAAGAGAATTGAATTGAATTGAAAAACTAAGCTTTTATTGAGAGGTTTTAATGGAGGCTACAAACCCTAACCCTAAACTATACTAAACTAAATAAAGGGGAGAGAGAGACCTAACTGAAACAAATTAAACTAATGAGGGGGTATTTACTAGTGTGGGGACGAAAGCGTCAGCCGCACTAATGTAGGATATAAAACTCTCAATGGACTTCACTTCTCTTTCTATAGGCAAACCTAGTTGTCCATGCTTGAGTTTAAACATATTAACCTCCACAGAAAGATTTCCAAATGAAAGAGTCATTGATCCATCCCAACAATTGATTTGGGCATTGGCAGTTACCAAGAAAGGACGCCCTAAGATGATGGGAATAGAATTATGAGCAACTTCTGTGTCAAGAATAACGAAATCAACCGGGTAGTAAAAATACTTAATTTTAATGAGAATATTTTCAACTACACCTTTGGGATACTTAATAGAATGATTGGCTAACTACAAAGTTATTTTGGTCGGTTTAAGTTCATGGAGACCTAATTGTTTATATAAATAAAAATGGAGTAAGTTAACACTCACCCCGAGGTCTAATAGTGTAGTTGTGGTGAAAGTATCTCCTAAGGTGCATTATACGGTAGGACGACCCTTATACATAATGATTTCGTGATGTTCAGATAAAGAGGGATATTGTTCAGTTAAGAATGCTTCTTTGGGTATGTTGGTTTTCCTTTTCATGGTGCACAACTCTTTTAGAAACTTAGCGTGTCTAGGTAAACTTTTTATAGAATCTAGAAAAGGTAGGTTTATAGTCAAATTTTTAAACATTTCTCTAATCTCATCAAAATTCTCGTCCTTTTTAAACATAACTAGTCTATGGGAAAACAGTGGTTTTTCTCTATACTTAGCATAAGGGTCAACAGTAGTTTTAACCTTGTCTTTATCTTTTGCCGCTTTCCAACTAGGTTTCCATATTGGAACCTTTATAGGTATTGGTGTAGGACCATCGATTTCTATTATGGGGTATTGTAAGGTTTTCCCTTTTGGTTGTGGTTGGACTGGAACTTCTACAGTTGTCGGGTCTTCAGTTTCTATGACAGTATTTGGTATGGTTTAATTTTCAGCTTCCGTTTGTGGTTGATCTGCAGGCATAGTCACTTTGTTATCAACTACTCTACCCGAACGAAGGGTAGTGACTGCCTGTAGGTCCCCTTGGTGTATATTATCATTACACTGAATATTGTTTACTTCGAAGGCAGTGTTTGTTGACTTAGGATTAGGTATAGATTGACCTAGAAACATGCCTTTTTGGTTATTATTTTGGTTAGGAGATAGCACAATTACCTTTTGGCACAAGGGCTGCATTATTTGCATCTTTTGTTATCGCATGTTAGAGTTTTGATCATGCTAATCTTTCATAAATCTGGAGTTTTTTTCATTTTGTTCCTTCATCAAGTTAGAGTTTTGTTGCATAATTTTATTTTGATGTTGCAACAAAGTTACTACTACGTCCTCTATAGATGGTTTAACTAGTTGAGTGGTCATAGGAGGTGTGACTGTAACTAAGGCTTGTTGCATGGTCATGTCTTGATGCTGATAGTTTTGGGTCATGGGCACTAAACTTCTGTTTTGGTCACCTAAATCTCCTTGTCCTAGACGTTGGTTAAATTGGTGGAAGTTTGTAGTAGGCCTAACGTTTTGATAATTAAAACATGCAGGTGTAGGTTGTTGTTGTTGATTATAATTAGTGTTCTGCCTCCATCGTATGTTAGGGTTGGTGAAAATGTAATTATCTACGGGTTGTGGTGGAGGTGAACCGTAGAGTAAGGGACAAAAGGAATCGGTATGGTTGGGAATAAAACATACATATATTACATGGACCAGTGTTTATATTCATGACCGGATTGGGTTTCGAATCTTGTTGGTTAATAGAGAGGGCATCGAAAATTTGATCGAATGATTCAATGAGGGATATTAACTCAGGATTGGGTGTAGCCTAAACTTTGTTGGTTGCCTTAGCTGTTGATGAACAAGTATTGGAGTGGGAGCACTGACTACCTCCCCAGTTGCTCCTCTTAGTTGATTGATCTTCTAAGAAGATATACGCATCAGATGAGCTTTTGCTTAAGAAATTTCCTCCGTTCATGATGTCTAGAGTCTCCTTGTGGTATTGTGAAAGACCTTTGAAGAAAGCAGGAGCAAGCGTGTCTTTCTGAAGGTTGTGGTGGGGACATTCTATTAGGAGATCTATAAAACGACTCCAAGCCTCTGAAAAAGATTCATGAGGGTTTTGGCGGAAGAAATTGATCTTTTGAAGCATTTCATTGGTCTTCTGTGGTGGGTAGAATTGTTCCATGAATAACCTAACTAGTTTCTCCCATGTGTTCATAGAGTTCGGTTATTATACGGTTAGCCAAGCAGCCACTTTGTCAGCTAGGGTGAAAGGAAACACCCTAATTTTTATTTGTTCAGGACCTTCTTCAGGATGATTGGAGGTGGTTAGTACTTGTTGTCTCCTACGTAAGTGGTGATAGTGTTTCTCATGGTCTAACCCATGAAAAATAGGTAGTAGGTTAAATATATTAGGGGGGATTCTAAAATCTTCTATTGTAGCTGCAAGAACGATGCAAGATTGTGGTGCATCATTTAATGCTTTGTAAAAATCAGAGAGAGATCCCTCTGTCTCTTGAGCCAATGCTGCAGTTGTGGTGTGTGAATTTCTAGATAGGCGTGTGGTATTGCGTCTACGATAAACAAGTAAAGCATGTTTATGCATACTAGATCTTAATCTCATACAAATTTTAAGTATAATATGCAATCAACCTAATTAAGCATGCAAAATAGCCAGATTATTGCTAGAAATATAATCCTCTTATAGTAGATTTGAGGATGTAAAGAGGTGTTACATGGAGCGTCCTTGCTACGCATATAAATAGCGCCTTCAACAGCCTTGAAGCACGTCTATTGTTATTTGAACATACAATAGACTATCTTCCGTCCAAAACAAAACATCAAACAAACTCTAAGAATAAAAGTCCTCACTACCATATTCTCATGTCATACTGAATGTGTAAACTACGTTATTACATCCTTCCAATAAGAATTTGACCTAATAAAAGAACTAACAGACTCCTCCATGAAAAAATCCAAATCAAATGTCGTGGTTCCATTGCCTTCCACCTATGTTCCCAAGAACACACCCACGTTGCCAAAACAAAACAAACATGGGTCAGCAAAATGGAATTTGTTGGTATGAGTAGACTAACAACATAAAAACATTTTCATACTTTAATTTTCGAAACAAACACTTTATATGCACCCATAACTTAACCGTTCTCATCTTGGAAGACAGGTACTTCCGTCATTTCAACCGGCATAGTTTCTTCCCAAGCAAGATTTCTATTATATTAACTCATTATAATAACTCATTTTAATAACTTAGTAATTGAATTAAATCTTACCGATATCCACTTGTGTATAAGGGTAGGACAGCGTCCCTGCACAAAATATTATTAAGTCCTACCCTCCTGCAAACGGAAGTTAGAAATTCATAATAAATGTATGTAGCTATTCTATAAGTATTCAAATGCAAGTACAAGCACACCTGCACAATCAAATCAATTTCTCTTATTAATTAATCGATTACTCTTTATACACCCACCCTTTAGTACCTACTCTACGATTTGCACTCCACACATTTGCCAAATCACACATTCCTGTGTGCCTCTCTCCCACTAAGTAGCACGATATCATAACCATCTCTAGGCTTTCATACACATATTCCACAGCCTCTTCGGACATAAAATCTTAGGTCATTCATGGCACATTCAATGAATACCTTAGGTCATTCCTACCACATTCAAAGAATACCTATCATATCTCTAACGGGTCATTCATGGCACATTCAATGAATACTCGGGTCATTCATGGCACAGTCAATGAATACCCATTTATAATGTTAACGACCCATTTATGACACATTCAATAAATGCCCACCTATCACATGACATTACCAGTCATAAAATCTCATTTCCAAAACTTGAGGCGTGGAGAGTTCTAAAAGGGTGTGGTAAATTTGTTGAGAACATTATTGAAATTTATTGCATATATTCTTGCAGAGAAAGGAGGAGTATCTTGTTTCGTGTATTATTATTTACGCGTTATTAATTATATCGATGTCTAAGTGTCATAACGTCGTATATCATAAAAGAATTATAGTAAGAATGAAATTTCACATAGTAGTTAATACACATACACACGTATATATATAAAGTCCTATCCTAAAGTCAAGCAAGCTAATAGCCCTAGACCTATCCTAATAGACCTAATCATTAGCCAAGTCAAAGGTCAAACTTGGTCAACTAGTCAAAGTGTTGACTGGTCAACAACAGTTAACTTGCCAAGGGTCAACAGCAGTCAACCAATCCAAAACCCATCTAACCAAAACCCAAAGACTAAGGCCCAAATATCTTTAACCTTTCCCAAGCCCAACTAAAAACTTAAGCCCATATGTGAATATCAAAAACAAAACACTTAAGCCCACAAGTCTTATTTCAGCCCAAGCCCAATTAAAGAAACAGAATCGCTGGAGGTCTCCTTCGTCTTCCTCAATAGCTCACCACCTCCACCGATCAGCCACCACAAACCTCCACTCGCCACCACTACAAACTGTTCAGTTTTCACCCTTTACAAAAACCCCATCTTTCCATACAATCAAATTTCAATTTCCTCACTCTTCAAAAATCGCATTTTGACGCCATTAACAACCACCTGAGCTACTTCAACAACACTCAATCAACAACCAAACCACACTGAAACCGCTCGGTTTTAATCCCCAACAAAAACCCAACACTAAGGTATAGTCAAAACTCGATTTTCCCATTCCTCACAAATCGCGTTTCGACGCCATTATTGGTTCAACAATACCCAAACCACAAAACTCGAAAAAAAAAACCAACCAAACGACATAATCCACAACTCATATGATCATTCAAGCAATTTAACAGTCCAACAAAATATCTATACTTAATATATCAACCATTAACAATTTAGAACCATTCGAATGATAATAGGCAGTAGATAAACCATACAAATTAAATAAATATTTGAAAGTACGAACAACAGTATGTATTCCAAATTCTGCCGCATATAGAATGAACATATTGAATGAGCACATAATGAGCAGAAGAATTAATGAGCAGAAAAACTTATATCTTTGTCAGTAAACTTAAAAATAGACGTAAGATTACATGTTCAGTGAAAGACGTATTATCTACTTACCCGTGATACACTCCTTCTATCAGCTATCTATCAGTAGATTTCCAACAAGAATCCTCCCTTATCCTTTATATGAAAAACTCTTTTTGTTTCTTCTCTGTATGGTCCAATATACCGTGGACTCAACTTTCCGTGGACTCAACTTTCTTTTCATGCCAAACCTCATAACTCCTCTCATAGGGGAAACCTTCAAAAACACAAAATCACCTACAGAAAACTCAACCCGTTTCCTCTTCAAGTCTGCATAACTTTTCTGCTTACTTTGTGCTATCTTAATCCTTTCTTTAATGACTCTGATCTGTTTGGATGTCTCTCTCACTATCTCAGGCCCAAGTAATACTCCATCTCCCACTTCTGCTCAACAAGCAGGTGATCGACATGGACGCCCATACAAAGCCTCAAAGGGTGCCATACCGATGCTCGACTGGAAACTGTTATTATATGCAAACTCCACCAAAGGCAAATGCTCCTCCCATCCTCCACCAAAATCCATTACACAAGGCCGTAACATATTTTCTAATATCTGATTCACCCTCTCCATTTGTCCATCTGTCTGAGGATGATACACAGTACTCATCGCCAAACTAGTACCCATAGCACGCTGAAAACTCTTCCAAAACTCGGAAGTAAACAAAGGATCTCGATCTAAAACAATGCTCACTGGAATCCCATGTAACCTAACCACTTCCTGAATGTACAAGGAAACCAACTTATTTGTATTTCTACACACGTCAATAGGAATGAAATGAGCAGACTTTGTTAAACAATCAACAATAACCCAAATAGATTCATTACCTCTCCGAGACTTAGGCAAGCCATCAATAAAATCCATAGAAATGTGCTCCCATTTCCACATCAGTATCTCTAATTGTTGCAATAATCTAGAAGGTCTCTGATGTTCTGCCTTAACCTGCTGACAAGTTAAACACTTAGAAATATATTCTCCGACATCTCTTTTCATTCCTTCCCACCAAAAGGTCCTCTTCAAGTCATGGTACATCTTTGATCCTCCAGGATGAATTGTAAACCGAGAACGATGAGCTTCATATAATATCTCCTTCTTTAACTCTGCATCATTTGGTACACACAATCTCCCATGAAATCTCAATCCTCCCTCAGAATCAACTGCCAAGTCAGACGGACAATCATCTAAAATATCAATGACCAGATCATCTAACCGATTCAAAAGAAATGGGTCTCTGGGCTGCATGGCAATAACTCTACTGAAAATCACTGGCCTAACCTCCAAACTGCATATATACCCTTCATTTGTACCTGGTGTAGTCCGGACGTCATAAGCTACTATAGTCTCCAAACTCTTCCACTCTTGCACCATAAGAGTGGTCAAAACACAATGCAATCGACTAAGTGCATCAACAACTACATTGCCCTTCCCTGGGCGATACTGAATCTCAAAGTCATAACTACTTATGAATTCCATCCATCTCTGCTGTCTCATGTTCAACTCTTTCTATGAATAAAAATACTTCAAACTCTTGTGATCTGTGTAAAACTCGAACTTCTCACCATATAAATAATGCCTGCACACCTTCAAAGCAAAAACCATTGCCACTAACTCCAAGTCATGAGTAGGATAACGTCTTTCGTGTATCTTCAACTGTCGTGAAGCATATGACACCACCTTCTGGTCTTGCATTAACACACAACCCAAACCAGTTCCACTAGCATTTGTAAAAACCACTAGTTTTCTGCCTCTAGTCGGGATTACTAGAATTGGAGCTGTAGTCAACCTCTGTTTCAATTCTAAGAAAGCCTTCTCACAATCATTAGTCCACATAATATTCACATCCTTCCTAGTTAACTTCGTGAGCGGAGCTGCAATAAGCGGGAACTTCTCAATAAATCTCCGATAATATCCAGCTAACCCCAAGAAATTCCTAATCTCTATAACAGTGGTTGGTTGTTTCCATTCTTTCACTACAACAACCTTCTCAGGGTTTACATCAATCCCCTCACTAGATATCACATGTCCCAAGATACGAATTTCTTCTTCCCAAAAATGGCATTTGCTAAACTTAGCATATAACTTCTGTTCTCTAAACGTTTGCATGACTATCTTCAAATTCATTTTATGTTCTTCTGTGTTTTGTGAATACACTAAAATGTCATCAATGAAAACAATCACAAATTTATCCAAATAGGGCCTGAAAATACGATTCATCAGGTCCATAAAGAATGCAGGTGCATTCGTCAACCCAAAAGGCATCACAGAAAACTCATACAAACCATACCGAGTTCTAAATGCAGTCAAAGGAATACTACTCTCTTCAACTCCCATATGATAATAACTAGTCCTTAAATCAAACTTGGAAAATACCTTAGCCCCTTTCAATTGATCCAACAAATAGTCAATCCTAGGAAGCAGATACTTATTTTTTATAGTCACAAGGTTCAATTCCCTAAAATCAATACACATTCTCAAGGTACCATCCTTCTTTGAAACAGAAATAGCAAGCGCACCCTATGGTGAGTTGCTCGGTCGTATGAACCTGGCCATACACACCTTAAAAGATTTAGACCCGTATACTCAAAAGATTTGGTTAAGCCAAAAACAAAATCACTAAAACTTAAACTCTTACCCCTTCCTGAGTAATTCCTCGACTTGTACTTTCATCTCCTCCAATAGCTTATGCACCAACCTGTAAGGCGACTTTAAAACTGGTGCAATCCCTGGTAACAAGTCTATACAAAACTCCACCTCCCTTTTGGGTGGCAACCCTGGAATCTCCTGAAAAACATCTTTGAAGTCTCTCACTACTTCCACATCGCCGATATCCCTCGTAGGTATCTCTATAGAGCACATGAAACTACACATCACCGAGTCCTCCTTACTAACAAAAGTGTGAATCAACCTAGACTTGCCAGGTGTATTCACTATAACTTCCCTCTTCGCACAATCCAAGGTAACATGATAATGCGTCAACCAGTCCATACCAAGTATGAAATGGAAACTCTCAAACCCCAAAAGTATTAAGTCTACCACAAAGACACGATCTAAGAAATACAACTTAAAACCTTTGCACTCGTCATATAAAGTAACAGAACCTCCTAGCGGTGTCTCGACACACAAAGGTTTAGATAAAGGTGTAGTTTTAAAATGTTCTTTCTCAACATACTAACAAAATATAAAGGAATGTGAAGCACCTGAATCAAACAAAACTCTGAATATAAACTGAGATGAACTAAATGTACCTTCAACATTCCCATGTCCTGGCATAGCTGCATATGCTCTAGCACGAGTGACTGGTGCTGGTGCTCTGTTATGTTGGTAACACTGTTTGGTAGGATAATAACAAGATAAATGACCCACCTGCTTACACTCCCAACATGCACTTTCAACAGGAACTATGGCTCTAAGTGCTGGTGCTGAAGCAGGTAAAGGTAACACTGCTGGTCGATATGGAAGAGCGGGAGCACGACCTTGAAACTAGTTACCCTGCCTCTGCCACTGATGCCCTTGAGGTCTATAACCACCCTGTTGTGCAAATCCTCCATGGGGTCAGAATACACCCTGTTAGTGAAATCCTCCTTGAAACTGATGGTGGTCTCTAAAACTGATAGCGATATCATAAGGCCTAAACCTATTCGGTTTCTGTTCTTAAAATGTCGAGGGCCAACAACTGATGTCTCACGAAACTTCCTCTTCCCCCTTAACTCTTTGAGGGATGCACTCTGCTCCTCATATCTCAATGCCAAATCTAACACATAATCAAAGTTGTCCCCATCAAAAGGAGTCAACTTGCTGGCCAAGTAACTTTCTAATCCACGTATGAACTTTTGATTTTTCCTCTTATCAGTATCCGCAAGATGGGGAGAAAACCTCGATAACTCATTAAACTTGGTCACATACCCAGTCACAGACTTCCCGTCTTGAATCAATTCAGAGAATTGTTGAGCCAACTACTCTTTTATTGCTTCAGGAATAAACTTACTCTCAAATTTTGTCTTGAAGCCCTCCAAAGTCAAAGTTCTAGTGTCCAGACTAGGGGTGAGAGCTCGCCACCAAAACCTAGCAGCGTCATCAAGTTGGTGAGCAGCCAACTCCTGCTTCTGTACCTCAGTAAAATGCATACGCTCAAATACATTTTCACAACTCTGAATCCAAGCCTTCACGGCAATCGCGTTCCCAACACCAGTAAATCGCTGCCCACCAAGAGTACCAAACACTTTATTGCGCTTAGCAAAAGGATCTCCCTGAACAGGTTGGTTATTCTGCATAGCCTGCAACAGCTGATTCAACTGTCCTCCTGTCATATGTACTGGAGTGTTCACTATAGGTCTAGTAGTATTGCCATTTCGTGTTTCAACCATGATCTACAATTTCAAACAAAACTCCCGTTAATATTCACATATTTCCGAAACACTCAACACTATAACCCATATTCCATATCCGAGGATCACTTAGACTTTCTAAATCTAAGATAACCTAAGCTCCAATACCAAAATATCATATCCCAAATTTCTAAACAATTACAAAGTGAATATTCAAAATAGAAATAACTCAAACATCATTATGTTTAATTGTCTAAAACCCAGGCTATGACTGGGTGGATACAACACATACAAAAACCTTAAAAGCCATATCATAAAAGAATCAACTTAAATTAAATAATCCCAATATTTATCCGCAATCACTTTATTAATAGGCTATCTTCCGGCCAAAACAAAATATCAAACAAACTCTAAGAATAAAAGTCCTCACTACCATATTCTCATGTCATACTGAATGTGTAAACTACGTTATTACATCCTTCTAATAAGAATCAGACCTAATAAAAGAACTAACAGACTACTCCAGGAAAGAATCCAAATCAAATTCTGTGGTTCCACTACTTTCCACCTATGTTCCCAAGAACACACCCACGTTGCCAAAACAAAGTAAACATGGGTCAGCAAAATGGAATTTGCTGGTATGAGTAGAATAACAACATAAAAACATTTCTATACTTTAATTTTCCAAACAAACACTTTATATGTACCCATAACTTAACCATTCTCAGCTTGGAAGATAGGTAGTTCCGTCATTTCAACCGGCATAGTTTCTTCCCAAGCAAGATTTCTATTATATTAACTCATTATAATAACTCATTTTAATAACTTAGTAATTGAATTAAATCTTACCGATATCCACTTCTGTATAAGGGTAGGACAACGTCCATGTACAAAATATTATTAAGTCTTACCCTCTTGCAAACGGAAGTTAGAAATTCATAATAAATATATGTAGCTATTCTATAACCATTCAAATGCAAGTCCAAGCACACCCGCACAATCAAATCAATTTCTCTTATTAATTAATCGATTACTCTTTATACACCCACCCTTTTGTACCTACTCCACGATTTGCACTCCACACATTTGCCAAATCACACATTCCTTTGTGCCTCTCTCCCACCGAGTACGATAATATCATAGCCATCTCTGGGCTTTCATACACATATTTCACTACCTCTTTGGGCATAAAAATCTCAGGTCACTCATGGCCCATTTAATGAATACCTTAATTAGGTCATTCCTGTAACATTCAAGGAATACCTATTATATCACTAACGGGTCATTCATGGCATATTCAATGAATACCCGGGTCATTCATGGCACAGTCAATGAATACCCATTTATAAATGCCCACCTATCACATGACATTACCAGTCATAAAATCTTATTTTCGAAACTTGAGGCATGGAGAGTTCTAAAAGGGTGTGGTAAATTTGTTGAGAACATTATTGAACTTTATTGCATATATTCTTTCAGAGAGGAGGAGTATCTTGTTTTGTGTATTACTGTTTAAGCGTTATTAATTTTATTGATGTCTAAGTGTCATAATGTTGTATATTATAAAAGAATTATAGTAAGAATGAAATTTCACATAGTAGTTAATACACGTACACACGTATATATATAAAGTCCTAGCCTAAATTCAAGCACGCTAATAGCCCTAGGCCTAATCATTAGCCAAGTCAAATGTCAAACTTGGTCAACTAGTCAAAGTGTTGACTTGTCAACAACAGTCAACCTGCCAAGGGTCAATAACACTCAACCAGTCCTAAACCCATCTAACCAAAACCCAAAGACTAAGGCCCAAAAGTCTTTAACCTTTCCCAAGCCCAACTAAAAACTTAAGCCCATCTGTGAATATCTAAAACAAAACACTTAAGCCCACAAGTCTTATTTCGGCCCAAGCCCAATTAAAGAAACATAATCGCTAGAGGTCTCCTTCTTCTTCCTCAACAGCTCACCACCTCCACCGATCAGCCACCACAAACCTCCACTCGCCACTACTACAAACCATTTGGTTTTCATCCTCTACAAAAACCCCATCTTTCGATACAATCAATTTTCAATTCCCTCACTCTTCAAAAATCGTGTTTTGATGCCATTAACGGCAACCTGAGCTACTTCAACAACACTAAATCAACAACCAAACCACACCAAAACCGCTCGGTTTTAATCCCCAACAAAAACCCAACACTAAGGTATAGTCAAAACTCGATTTCCCCATTCCTCACAAATCATATTTTGATGCCATTACTGCTTCAATAGTACCCAAACCACAAAACTAGAAAAAAAAGACAACCAAACGGCATAATCCACAACTCATATGATCATTCAAGCAATTTAACAGTCCAAGAAAACATCTACACTTAATATATCAACCATTAACATCTTTAGAACCATTCAAATGATAATAGGCAGTAGATAAACCATACAAATTAAATAAATATTTGAAAGTATGAACAACAGTATGTATTCCAAATTCTGTCGCATATAGAATGAGCACAGAATGAGCAGAAGAATTAATGAGCAGAAAAACTTATATCTTTGTCAGTAAACGTAAAAACAGACGTAAGAATGCATGTTCAGTGAAAGTCATATTATCTACTCACCCATGATACGCTCCTGCTATCAGCTATCTATCAGTAGATTTCCAGCAAGAATCTTCCCTTCTCCTTTATGTGAAAAACTCATTTTTTTTTCTTCTCTGTGTAAAATAAACTCTATGTATGAACTACTTTTTGTTTTACAACCCCTCGAACAACAGGAATGAAGGTTTATCTCTTTACCTACGGGGTTTCATATCCTTAACTAATATTTATCCTATTTTTGTTTTATCTATTATTATTATTATTATGGTACTAGGAAAAAAATAAAAGAAAAAAAAATGAGGTGTTATAGCATGCGCTCTCTGAAATATGCTAAATTAAGCACGGGTCGCGCTGTATATTGAAAATAAAGGCCAACTTTTACTGTGGCGTTTGTGTGGGCCTGGATGTCAGGCCTGTAGTCAGATGGTGAAACGGGCTTTGGTAGTGGGTGGGCTTACTAAGTTTACTACTAAAAACTTTTCAAAGTAATGGCCAGGCTACTTAAAAATTAAGGGAAGTTGTTCGTGCATGCACGTTCCTTAATTAATTAGATAACCCTAATTCTTTAAGATTTCTAGAGACTGTATAACATGAAAAATTTATTATGAAATACTGGAGTTGGTGGGCATACGAGTACTATATTGTACTCGTGAGGTAATATTGCAATTAATGTAAAAAAATTAAATTATTCTACCTAAACTAGGGTCCGCGCGCACTTATTAATATGCAAATGATTGCGTGAGTCGCGCCTATGAGAGAGAGCGTAGGGCGTGCTTTGGAATGGCAAAATTGGACGTGGACGTGCTCTCAAGTCAAAACAAGAGGTTTAATTTTTTAGGGTCAGGTCACAGGGGTGGAAGGAGTTGGATTCTCAACTCGTATGTACTCAGACATTAACAAAAATATTTTGAAAAAATAGGAATAGTAAAACAGGTTAAGTTTTTTGTGAATAATGAAAACAATTTTTCAATCAAATTAAGTGATACGTAAACAAATAAGATGGCCAATGACGCCATTTGATAATAAAGAATTTAAAAGATGTGAAAACAGTGTTTCTACAGTACCAAAATCATTGCTATCAAGTTAATAAACTACTCTCTAAACATGTTGATATATAGAAGTAATCGTGTTCGATCCACTCTTGTTTGCACATACTTGAATGCGAATCTAGACTAAATAAACTAATTCACTAAATAGAGAGTAATATTGTTTGATAAAAATAGTAAATTAAAGATGAGAGAAAGATATAGAGAGGGGTAATCCACCACGGAATTCGATTGACTATTAGTTTAGTCATTGAATCACTTGTTTTGATCCCTAGTGAAGGTAGTTATATCTCTAATCATGGCTTCACTAGCATGAGAGATTAGCACCCCCACAAATCTCTTTGATGGGGTTTCTAATCTCTAGTTCAACTCTTATGATTTTTATCTCTAAATAATCATGAGAATCAAACTTGAAACGCTATTCTAAATAACAACCATTCTAATTAATCAATCATCCTCACATGGCTTCATTAACCCCCTCTATTGGAGGTTTAGCCTTGTGTCATCGGATTGAAACTACTTAAACAATGAATAAAAGACATTAAAGTAAAGAATTGAATAATAACTAAAGCTTTTATTGAAGAAGGTTTAATGGTGGCTAAACAAACAAGATGGCCAGCGACACCGTCTGGTAATAAATTTTTCATGATATACGGTGTCTAGAAAACTTACAGAATTGGGGTTATCTAATTAAGGAATGTGCATGCATGGACAACCTCCCTAAATTCTTAAGTGGCCTTCCCGTTGGCTTGAAAAGTTTTTAGTAGTAAACTTAGTAAGCCCACCCACTACCAAAGCCCGTTTCACCATCCGACCACAGGCCTGACATCCAGGCCCACAGTAAAAAGCCGACCTTTATTTTTAATATACAGCATGACCCGCACTCAATTTAGCCTATCTCAGAGCGCGCCCGCCCTCCAAGTTATACTGATCAGGTTCAACTTTTTACAGGATTTCACAATCCATCTCGTGGACCTAGACCAGTACTCGTATAATTGTTCAAGTAACAATAGACGTGCTTCAAGGCTGTTGAAGGTGCTATTTATATGCGGGTGAACTAGTGTTACCCCCCTACTAGATGAGCCAATTAGGATTCCCCTGCTAGATGGGAAATTAGGGTCTCCCCCCCAAATACACACAAAAAAAATTCGGCCAACCCAATTTGACTTTTTTTTGTGTGTATTTAGGGGGGAGACCCTAATTTCCCATCTAGTAGGGTGGAAATCCTAATTGCCTCATCTAGTGGGGGGAGGGGGGGGGGGGGGTAACATTGGTTAACCCTTTATACGCGTAGCAAGGACGCTCCAGGTAACACCTCTTTACATCCTCAAATCTACTGTAAAAGGATTATATTTCTAGCAATAATCAGACTATTTTGCATGCTTAATTAGGTTGATTGCATATTAGACTTAAAATTTGTATGAGATTAAAATCTAGTACGCATAAACCTACTTTATTTGTTTATCATAGACGCAATACCACACGCCTATCTAGAAATTAACACACCACAACTGTAGCAATGGCTCAAGAGACAGAGAGTCCTCTCTCTGATTTTTACAAAGCATTGAATGGTGCACCACAGTCTTGCATCATTCTTGTAGCTATAATAGGAGATTTTAAAATCCCCCCTAATATCTTTAACCTACTACCTATTTTTCTTGGGTTAGACCATGAGAAACCCTATCACCACTTACGTAGGATACAAAAACTACTAACCACCTTCCATCATCCTGAAGTACGTACTGAAGAAATAAAACTTAGGGTGTTTCCTTTCACCCTAGCTGACAAAGCGGCTGCTTGGCTAACCGCACAAAAACCGAACTCTGTGGACACATGGGAGAAACTAGTTGGGTTATTCATGGAACAATTCTACCCACCACAGAAGACTGATGAAATGCTTCAAAAGATCCATTTCTTCTGCCAAAACCCTCACGAATCGTTTTCATAGGCTTGGATTCATTTTACGGATCTCCTAATAGAATTTCCCCACCACAACCATTAGAAAGTGACACTTGTTTGTGCTTTCTTCAAAGGTCTTTCACAATACCACAAGGAGACTCTAGACATCATGAACGGAGGAAATTTCTTAAGCAAAAGTGCATCTGATGCATATATCTTCTTAGAAGATCAATCAACTAAGAGGAGCAACTGGGGAGGTAGTGAGTGCTCCCGCTCTAATACATGTTCATCAATAGCTAAGGTAACCAACATAGTTGAGGCTACACACAATCTTAAGTTAATATCCTTCACTGAATCCCTCGCTCGAAAGGTCGATGCCCTCTCTGTTAACAAACAAGAACAAAAACCAAATCCGGTCATGAACATAAACATTAGCCTCGTCCATGTAATGTCTGTTTTAATCCCAACCATACCGATTCCTTTTGTCTCTTACTTTACGGTTCACCTCTACCACAACCCGTAGATAATTACGCTTTCACCAACCCTAACACACAATGGAAGTAGAACACTAATTATAATCAACAACAACAACCTACACCTCCATGTTTTAATTACCAAAACGTTAGGCCTACTACGAACTTCCACCAATTTAACCAACATCTTGGACGAGGAAATTTTGGTGACTAGAACAGAAGTTTAGTGCATGTACCTTAGTACTATCAAAATCATAACATAAACACTCAACAAACCTTAGTCCCAGTCACCCCTCCCATTACCGCACAACTAGCTAACCCATCAAAAGATGAATTATTATTAACTATGATACAAAACCAACAACAACAAACTTATATGATGTAGGCATTGTGCCAAAATGTACTTGATATGTCTCCTAACCACAATAATAAACAACAAGGTGTGTTTTCAGGTCAAGTAGTACCTAATCCTAAGTCAACAAACAATGCCTTTGAAGTAAATAGTATTAAGTATAATGGTAATATAAACCAAGGGGATCGAACTATAGGTCGTCACTTCCCTTCGTTCAGGTAGAGTAGTTAATAACAAAGTGACTATGCCTGAAGATCACCCGCAAACAGAAGTTGAGAACGAAGAGCCATACCAAATACTGTAATAGAAACTGAAGATCCTACAACTGTCGAAGTACCAGTTAAACTACAACCAAAAGGGAATCCACCAAAAGATGAAATAACGATTCATAAATATGTTGACCCATATGCTAAGTATAGAGAAAAACCACCATTTCCCCAGAGACTAGTTATGTCTAAAAAGGACGAGATTTTTTATGAGATTAGGGAAGTGTTTAAAAATCTAACTACAAACCTACCTTTTCTAGATGATATAAAAAGTCTACCTGGACACGCTAAGTTTCTAAAAGAGTTGTGCACCACGAAGAGGAAAACCAACATACCCAAAGAAACCTTCTTAATTAACTGAACAATATCCCTCTTTATCTAAACATAACGAAATTGTTAAGCACAAGGACCCTAGTCGTCTTACTGTACAATACACATTTTGAGATTACTTCATAACAGCTACACTATTAGACCCGGCGAGTGCTGTTACTCCATTTTTATATATATAAACAATTAGGTCTCCACGAACTTAAACGGACCAAAATGACTTTGTAGTTAGCCAATCGTTTTATTAAGTATCCTAAGGGTGTAGTTGAAAATATTCTCTTTAAAGTTTAGGATTTTTACTACCCAGTAGACTTCGTTATTCTTGACACAGAAGTTGGTCATGATTCTATTCCCATCATCTTGGGGCGTCCTTTCTTGGCAACCGCCAATGCCCAAATCAATTGTTGGGATGGAACAATGACTCTTTCCTTTGGAAATATGTCTGTGGAAGTTAACATGTTTAGACTTAAGTAGGGACAACTAGGTTTGCCTGTAGAAGGAGAAGTGAAGTCCATTGAGAGTTTTGTATCCCACATTAGTGCGGGCAACGCCTTCGTCCCCACACTAGTAGATACTCCTCTTAGAGAAGAAGACAAAGATCACAATTTTGACTCCCTAAACATAATTGAAATAGAGGAAGAATTTCCTACCCTGCCTTCCGACCCTATGGGAGATGGAGTCAATCTCACAATAGACGAGATATATGAATTCCTCAAAGATGTAGATGACTAGCAAAATTATGTGAATGCGAACAATCTAGATAAGGAATTTTATGAGTTTCTAAGAGCATGTGATGATCCATCCTCTCAAGAACTACCAAGAGCACCACCTGACCATCATCCACCTGAGCAAATCCATAATAAATACCAATCATTTACCACCACCTTGATTCCCCTCCCTCCACCTTTTCAATGGAACACTGAGTTTGCAGTTGACCTTTTTGCTTCCCGTGTACTTCATGACCTCCTAAACCTATCTAGTAAGGACATAATACCCAAGGAAGAGCCATCTAACACCTTTATTTTTCGATACGAGACAATTCAGACCTACACCATGAATAAGTTTTGTGCTAAAACCACATTCTCATTTTTTCCATTCCTTCCTTCTAACACTTATCCATATTCCAAGTATTTTCCACAACCATTATTTTCCTCAAAATCATTTACTTGCATACCTTTTCGTTCAAAGCAAAAGAGACAACATATTAGATTAAGTTCTAGGTCCATCAGACTTCGCTCGCATTCTACTAAGCCACGTCATAGAAAGTCTTGGTGCTTGATTCTGTTTGGGGGTGCATTCCATGTTAATTATTAATGGAAAAACCCGCAACTTTTTAGGTTGTTAATATATGGTAAACTGCATGTTAATATATATTAGATAAAGTCTCGAGTATCTGACTATAAAAGACTCGTTTTATTTTTCAGGGTACTCCATTCCCAATCTTATGTTATGGGAGTGCACTATTAAGGTAACAGGACCCTCCTTTTGGAGTGTGTGGTTGTAAGTGCCGGATCCTTAGTCCATATTTCATGTAACTCACGCATTCATCTCTTGCACTTTTTCTTGTTATTTGAGTAGTGTTTATCTATGGAGTGAATTTCATTTTCATTTGTTTTATTTCTCCATCGTAATTTTGTTTTTCTAAAATCAAACGTATAAAATACCCAAGTTTTAACATAAACATATATTAGTAAGTCTAAGAAATCTGACTTTAAAATACCCAAGTTTTTGTACAATACCACCTCTTTGGAGTATAGGCCACAAAAGTTTTCAAACTTAAATACAATTTTCAAATTTTATTTAGAGGTGGCATATTTTGGTTGTTCATTTCAAAACTTTTTGCCACCTTTTGCCTGTCATGTTTACTCAAGTAGAGTCTAGATTAGTTAGTTAACTAATTTAATTGTGTTATTGAATTATTTCATGAACCCCCTTCTCCCAAATTGTTTAGGGGAGGTATATTTAATTTTAGCACATTGTACGTTCACGTATTAAAATTGCATGTATAAATATCAAAATATAGAACCCATGTGCCTTGTTGATTTAATTGGGATGCATAATGTAATTAGGTACCTTAATTTCGTGAAATTACACTATTTTGCGGAATTTCATAAGCTAATCCTATAGGAGCCACGATATGTGCATGCTTGATTTGTGAATGTATGATATTATTATTTTATTTCTGTTAGAGTCTGCTTATGTCCCAAACGCTATTTATTATTTCATGTTATCCCCATAACGGGAGGAACTCATATAGGAGTTGCGTATGTTTTTATTTATTTATATTAGTATAGATTAACCTTCTTTTACAAGCACGTTTATATGGTACTCTCTATCCTTTATTTTAATTTCATACTTTGGGGACAAAGCATGATTATGTTTGGGGGTGGCATAGAAACACGTTGTAAATATTTCAGCACATACTAGGTTATATATTACGTATTACTTGTCGTATAAAAATTTGAAAAGTATAAAAATCATAAAAATAGTTTATACTATGCACTTAGTGATAATGGTATTGTTCCCTTCTCCATGATGATATTAGTCTAGAAATCTCACGTTGTACTTGAATTAGGATTTAATTTTTGAAACTTAGATTAATATGTAGGTAATAGTCATTGCATTTTTTTATGAACATCTTGCATGAGCATCTATGATTGTAATTGACAGTATTTTTCTGAGACCTAGGTTAGAGTACTTAATACATATCCTGTGAGTATCTAGCCAAAAATCCCATATGAATTAATATCTGAGTGATGACACAAGGAAGAAGTCAAATCTGAGTAGAGAAATCACACATCCACTTGCTTGATCACCATACCATATCCTAAGCAAGAATTTAGGCCCTCTTTGGATCGATATAGGCAGAAATTTTGACTTAAGTTTATTTTCCACTAGTCGCCCCACTGAGTCTTTTCACAAACCACAATCCCTTACCTAATAAAACAAAATAATAAATAAAATCAGCCTACTTATCTGGATAAGTCTGAGAAATAGGATGAGTGAAGAAAAAAGAAGAGAAAAACCTGTGTAAACAAAAATTAGTTAGTTGCTTCAAAAGAAAAAGAAAAAAAAGAAAGTTTCCATCCAAAGAAAAGAAAAATAAAATAGAAAAATAATTAAATAAAAAATTAGAATTCCAAAAATAGAATCAAAAGGAGTTAAAAGCCAAAACAAAAGGGCTAAGCATGGAAACAAAGTGTAGAAGCAAAGTAAGAACAAAGTTTTCTCTAGTTACATAATATGAAGACTAGCCTTAGACTTGTCTTTTTGAATGTCCATTTCCTTCCTTCTTTAACCAACACCTATGCCCCGTATCACCTAATAAAGACATCTAGCTCAATTAGGAATATGTTAGTGTGATAGTAAGTGGTAGATGTGTTTGATCGACCTCAACTTCCTTAGATTTTCATTGAGATTGTGAGGAAACATGTGCCCATAGTTTATTATGATGATTTGATTATTATGCATATATTAATTTAGAAGTTAGATTGATGATCCTTGTTTAAATGCTAGTGAGATGTATATATTTTAAGATAAAATTAGGAGACACTTACTTTTATTTCATAGTCGTTGTAGTATAAATGAAGTTTGTGAGTATCTTCTCTAGAAAAGTCTCACGAGGCTATAACTCGTCCACTAGGAAATTCCTAGTGGTTTAAGGCCTTATTGCATATGGTCAATGCAATCACATCCTGCGAAACGAGATTAGTTAGGACCACATTTTTTTGCCACTTATCTATTTTTATTTCTCATCTGTGCTTGAGGAAAAGCAAAATGTTGTTTGGAGGTGGTGTGATAAGCACCCCAAAATGTAGTTTAAACCCCTTAATAGTATTACATTTAGGCTAATTATGTTTATAATAAATAAGAGGGCTTAAATACAGAAATATGTAACGTACTTAGGTCCTATTAACATTTGTATCAACAAAGATTTTTTTTTCACAAACGTAACAATGTACAATGCCCGCTTTCACAAAAATAGCAATCTGTTAGGATCTGCCAGCTAAGTGATGATGTGTCCATTTTTTTTTCAATTTCATTTTTTAGCATTTTTCACTCGGCATACCACCTCAGCAGGGCCCAAAACTTACCCATATAACCCGTTTTCATCATCTCTTTCACCCATTTTCGAACCCATTTACATATAGACCATATCATACTCTAAAACAATCATAATCAAACCAAACAAATCGATACTAACCAAATTAAACCAATATAATTCCCATCCATATTCTAAACCCCATGTCAACAAGATCTAAAATGGATCAAAACCGACCCGTTCCACCATCTTCTTCACCCAAGAAACTAAAACAGTACTAATTTGATGATGAAAACCATCTTCTTTACCCATTTTTCGTTTTATTTCGTTTTATTTCTACAAATTTGATTTTGAACCCTAATTTGAGATAAATAGAGGGAAATGGGTTCGAAAATGGGTGAAAGAGATGATGAAAATGGGTTATATGGGTAAGTTTTGGGCCCTGCTGAGGTGGTGTGCCGAGTGGAAAATGCAAAAAAACGAAACTGAAAAAAAAAATGGACACATCATCACTTAACTGACGGATCCTAACGGATTGCTATTTTTGTGAAATCGGGCATAGTACATTGATACGTTCGTGAAAAAAAATTCTATGTTGATACAAGTGTTAATAGGACCTAAGTACACTGCATATTTCTGTATTTAAGCCTACATAAGAGTTAGTATTATTTATGTGTTTTTGTGTATTTAAGGTCTTGAAGCTGTTTATGTACTTAAAGATGCTATTTTGCATGGAAAACGATTCAAGATGATTGCTAGAAGAGTTCTATGTTTAAAGCCGAATAATCAAGAAGAAAAAGCTTTTTCAAGTCCAGTCAAAGCTGGGAAGTTAAAGTAATTCGGGTAGAAAAAGGATAAAAAACCATAAGAACTTCAAAAGGTCGTATCTTTAGACTCGGACCTTGGAATTGGGCCTACTTTATGTCAAAACGACCAGCTCAAAATAAGTTATCCAATGGACCTAGCCTTACCCTAGTTAGGGTTGTAAAAGTGGAAGAAAATGGTACTAAAATAATTTCCAGTAGAATTAGCCATTTTAGACTTAAACTAATGGACTGTGGCCTCACAGTAGAGGCCCAAAGTCTAGTCTCCAGGCCTATGCACGAAAATGTAACCCTAATCCTCTCATATATAAAGTGGATTAAGGCTAAACTTACTCTACCCCCTCATTAGTTTAGTTTTAATCCTCTTTATATAGGAGAAGATTAAGGTTACATTTTCGTGTATAGGCCTGGAGGCTAGACTTTGGGCCTCTAATGTGAGCCTAAGTCCATTAGGTTAAGTCTAAAAGGGCCAATTCTGCTAGAAATTACTTTAGTTCTCTTCTCATCCACTTTTACAGCTTTGATTGGGACAAGACTGGGTCCATTGGAAAACTTATTCAGAGTTGGTTGTTTTGACATAAAGTAGGCTCAATTCCGAGGTCCAAGTCTAAAGATACGCCCTTTTGAAGTTCTGATGTCTTTTTATCCTTTTTCTACCCGAATTGACTTTGACTGGGCTTGAAAATACTTTTTTTTCTTGATTCTTGGGCTTTAAACATAGAACTCTTCTAGCAATCATCTTGAGTCATTTTCTTTGCAAAATGGCATCTTTAAGAACATAAACAACTTCAAGACCTGAAATACACAAAAATATGTAAACAATACTAACTCTTATTTATTATAAACATAATTGGCCTAAATATAATACTATTAAGGGGTTTAAACTTCACTTTTGGGTACTTATCACTTGCTGTTAAATGTCCCACGCTTGGTCACACCAGAGAGATGTTGTTCATCTATTACATGAATCTTTAACACTAAAAACTCCATAGTTTACGCTATTAATCTATGCTTCAAATCAGAACAGAGATTTCCCCATCTTGAAGACCTGCCAACAAACTTCTGAATGAGAACATCAATCTTACTGCATCAAAACACACAAAACATTTTAAAATGAGGAGGAAGAAAATAAACGCTTGAAAATTGCACCTTTTCATCTTACTTTCATTAACTTCTAAATACGCATAATCTCGTTCATCTGCAATCCCAATTATTTGCTTTGTTTGTCTTCTATCTTGTTGTGTTCCTACCCAATGAGGCAATGACAAGATTAAATGGTAACCCAAAATCCCTATCATTTCCCAAAAGAAACCCATCAAAATTGAAGCTTCAAATCTCAGTTTCAGGTAACCCATCGAGAATTTTTAACTAGAAATATAAAATCTATGCAAATAATCTGGTCCATTCCAGATTCGTTGAGCACCAAGAGGCTTTCAATTTTCTTTCACGAGTAGTGTTAGGTTTTCTTGCTTGTTTTCAGTAAAAAGAAAATAAAGTTCCTCGCCCCACATTGGATAAAATTTAGGGGATAAGAAGATAACGAGATACCATTGTTTCCTGAGACAAGTAGATACCATTATTTCCCAAGACAAGTAGATACCATTGTTTGCCGAGACAAATAGATACCATTATTTCCCAAAATACCATATGGCATATACTTATAGTAAAAGAGAAAATCAAGTTCTACCGTGGTATATGACATATATAAACCATTGTTTCTAATATACCATTGTATATGGTCATACCAAAAACTAAAATCTATTTTGTACCGTGGTATATAATCATTTACCATTGGTTTCCCAAAAACCATGGTATAAAAATGTTTACTGACTGTGGTATATGTGCTTTTCTGTAGTAGTGGTCTGACTTGATGATTCAAGTTCACCCAAGAACTTAATACGTAGGCAGTTCGCACAAACTTGGGCTCAATCAAAACCATACTAAACCCTATTTCCCCTTATTTTTCTCTATTTTCCTAGAATCATAAGATTCAACACAAAACAGATTTTTACATGCATATATTTAAGAACCTGTGTTTTAGGAGATGATATTTTATTTTAACTTCCTTCAATATGGCATTCTTCTAAGTTATATATGTACTATGTGGATTCAAAAAAGTTGTTCGCAATGACAATACATGCATTACTACTTGACATATCAAACGTGTCAAGTAATGGGATCCCAAGGGAACTATGTGACTGATTTTTATTTGTGAAACCCTGTACTATGAATATTATATGTCATTGTTGGTCCCAGTGTGATATCTTTTCTCAAAGATTTCTTTATAACAGGACATATGAATCATACTTATAATGAGACCTTTATTGCTCTTATTCCCAAGATCTCAAATCCAAATCATGTGTATAAATTTAGACCTATCAGTCTTTGTAACTTTGGTTACAAGATCATCTCCAAGATTTTGGCTAATAGGCTTAAGAGCCATATTAATAAGATTATATCTCTCTTCCAAGGTGCTTTTATCAAGGGCAGAAATATAGGGGATAACACTGTTTTTGGCTGGTGAAATTTTTCACAAGATGAAGAATATGAAGGACAAAAAAGGTGGTTGTGGCCTTTAAGCTTGATATGGCTAAAGCTTATGACAGGGTGGAATGGTCCTTTTTGGACAATATTTTTGAAAGACTTGGGTTTAGTCAAAAGTGGAGAAACATGATTCATCAATGTCTATCTACTATTTCTTTCCAACTTCTACTTAATGGGTCTCCTCTGGGCAAGTTCTTCCTCAAAGAGGGCTGAGACAGGGGGATCCCCTCTCTCCATACATTTTTATTTTGGTTTATGAGGCTCTCTCTAGATTGATTGCTAGAGCTAAGACTAAAGAATAGCTACATGGGATCAATATCAAAAGAAATTCTCCCCCAATGTCTCATCTCTTGTATGCTGATGATCTTATCATTTTGACCAAGGCAAATCTAATTGAAGGTGGTAACCTTAAGGACACCCTAGATTCCTATTGTGAAGCTTCTGGTTAATTAATAAATTATGGCGGATCTAGCATCTTTTTTAGTAGAAATGTCCCTTTCAGAAATAAGATTAGAATTAAGAGATTTTGGAGGATGAGACTTTTTGAATCCAAGGAGAAAAATATACCTTGGAGTTCCCATTATGTTGTCTCGAAAGAAATCAGGGGATTTTGACTTTTTGGTGGATAAGGTTCATAATAAGATTAAGGGTTGGAAATCAAAAGTTCTTTCCCAAGCTAGGAGAACTACCCTTATTTAATCTGTGCTCCAAGCTGCCCCTCTATATGCTAGCTATGTCAGCATACTTGTTACCTATTTCAACTTGTAACAAGTTAGATAAAGCATGCAGAGATTTTTGGTGGCATGGAACATATCTCTCAAATAGTGTTCACAGCATTGGGTGGGATCACATATGCAAGACCAAATCTTTGGGTGGCCTTGGTTTCAAAAAGGCTAGAAACATGAATTTGGCTATATATGTTAGCAAAACTTTCATGGAAAGCAGCTACTGACATTAGTTCTCTTTGGACTAGAACTTTGTTTAGTATTTATAAAAAAAAATGGATAGGGGACATTGATATCCCACCTGATTATGCTTCCTTCTTTTGGAAAGGTATACAAAAAGTTTTCAATTTGATAAGTGGAGGTCTTATGTGGAGGTTGGGCAATGGAATGAATACATCAATTCTTAAAGACCCTTGGTTGTTGTGTAATGGTAAGCCTACCACTCTGGCTGAGTTAGGAGTGGTGTGCCCCCCCATTGGATAATCTCCATGTCTTTGACCTTTTTCTGCAACATGGCAATGGATGGGATGATGAGATTCTCAACTAACATTTCCATCCTTAAATTAGTTAGAAGATACAAGAAGTTTTTGTGAGACCTGTGGGGGTAAGTAAGGATTCTATGATTTGGAATGGAGACAGATTTGGTTCAATTACAGTGAAGTCTGCTTATAAACTCATTTCACATGAGGTTGAAACTGGACAAAGTTCAAGTATGAACCAAAGAACCATTTCTAATATCTGGAAATCCTTATTGCCTACAAAAACACAACTCTTCTTATGGAAATTGTACATGAATGTCTTACCTATGGGGGATTTGTTGTCTGTTAGAAAGTTACTTGGTGATTTTTATGCCCTTTTTGCTATAAGACTCTAGCAATAACAGCTAGACACCTCTTCTTTAAGTGTGACTGGACTAGAGCAATATGGTTCATTTCAGATATTGGTGTGAGTTTAACATCACAACAACTTCTCCACTAGAGATTGGTTGGACAAGATCATGTCATGGTGTAACAGCAAGGATTCTGACACTGCCTTTGCTGGAACATATGCAAGTATCCTACTCCAAAATATTTGGGAAACAAGGAATGAAACTAAATTTGAAAATAAGAAGACGAACAAAGAAAAGATTATCAGAAGAAGCAAGTAAAAAAACCTGGAAAATGCTTTCAAGCATTCAAAGAAGAGCAATATACTTCTACACCTATCTTTTTTCAATCTTGTTCAGAAAGTTTAGATTCTTTATTCCCTATTATACCCAATGATTGTATTTCAATTAACTTTGATGCATCCTTCATCAGGGACATGGGTTGGGCAGGAGCTGGCTACATTGCCTGGAACAGTGAAGGAAACATTGTGGGAGCAGTTGTTTGTCGATTCAAAGCTAGGGAAGTGGTTGAGGCAGAGTTGCAAGCTCTTGAAGTAGCAGTAATGCTTGCTGAAAGACTGGAAGGAAGAGAGTTTGCATTTCAAGGTGACTGCTTGGAGGTCATTAAGGCTATGAATGACTCAGTTTGTGCCTGGAATCTGGAAACTTTCAGACAGTCGATTAAAGCTCATATTGTGGTGTTTCATTTTTCTAGTTTTAGATGGGTACGGTTAGTAGAATTTCAAATGGGGATGCTCACTTACTAGCAGGTTAGGCTAACTATCAGCTAGGAGGAGAAAATCTTCCGAAGTGTATGTTGGACATAAACATGGGTCCTATGGTTATTTAAGTTTAATATATATATATATACTACAAGAAAAAAGGCTTTATATCACTGTTAAAAACCGTCAAAAAAAGTCTTTTGTCACTGTTTTTTTTTCCCAAAACCCTGACGGAGTGAGAGTCATTTATTTTTTTTCCCAAAACCGTCACAAATATTTGTTCCAGACTAGCTTCTCTCTACCATAAAAAAAATGGTAACAACTGCTAAAAAACCGTCACAACAAATCATATCATTTGTGACGGTTTTAAATAAATAGTTATGCATTCATCTTTTTTAACGGTCATAAAACCATAAAAAAACGGTAACAACTGCTCAAAAACCGTCACAACAAATCATATCATTTGTGACAGTTTTAAATAAACTATTATGCATTCATCCTTTTTAATGGTCATAAAAAGTATTATCAGTCATGACGGTTTGGGTAAAACAGTGATCTGTATATATTGTTTTTTGTTTATTAAAAAGAGAAAAAAGAAACGTAAATATATATATATGAAAACTCACAAAATTGGGAACCTGCAATAAACTACACACCTGAATAAACTACATACCTGAATATGATCCATTAAATTTCAAGCACGCTCATATATAGTGCTAATTTCAATGAAACATTCCAATCCCATTGGATAACCAATATATATTTGTACTTAATCATAAAACATAATGAAATAAATAACACATTTCCAATCTAATTCATATAAATTTAATCAGCCTAATCCAAATCCAAATGAAAAAATAATCTAATCTCGTTAAAGTCGATCACCCGACCACATATGTCTTCAGCGTTATAGTTCATTTTCATCTTGAGAATAGTTCATAATACATTCTTGGATGAACTTAACAAAATCCATTCAAACTTCATTTATCTCCTTGTCCCCCTTTTTATGGCTAAGATTTTTTAGCTGGAATATAAGAAACAACAAGGTTATAACATAAAGCTATTATGGAAAATATCACGAGTGTTGTGAACAAGAATAAATGTACCGAAAAGTGACCAAAGCAATACCTAAAATGAGTATGACAAACATCAGAGTACTGTTGGAATGCATCTAAAATAATAGTCAGGTTGGGAGAAAATGTAGAAAATTTCTTCTCAGGGAGAAGAATATTGCTTGCGCTAGTGACTAATTCCCCAAATGGATGACAGAAGAATGCCAAAGCCTTTAAGTATGAAAGAAAAGAAACTCTTCCGTGCTCATGCTTGCAATTTACAGAACACTCACATGATACACAGCTATTAGATCCACCATGAAAATAATCTGCTAAAGAACGAAGCACATCATTCAAATAAAGAAGATCATCCCCACCACGAATAGGAAGCGTAATCAATGACTCAAATAATAAACCTTCGGATCCAATGTAGCTAGGTTGAAGACTAGTGTTTTCAGTATAGCAGAGCCCAGCTACATAAAGCTCTAGAATTGAACTGAAAGGAGGTGAAACCTGCTAATAAGTTTGTCAGTTAGATTCACTAAGCATCATGGCTATTACATCCACAAACGCAAATATGCTCCTATCCCTAAGTCCAAAGTTTTCATTCACGCACATTAAAAAAAACATAAAGAAAGGAAATAAATGGTGATACAAAGATCATTTACCTCACGAAAATTACTTGCTATTTCTACAAGATTCTAACCAACATATCTACAAGAATTTGTGCAAGCACGTCGACATTTTTTTACAATATTATGCACAACATCAACCCATTCATTTACAGTGAATTTCAGACCAACCTATTAAAAAAACAACAACAACAACAACCATGTTACAATTCAAGTTCTTAATAGGCTATAATTAGAAAAGAAAGAGACTCTGAAATTGCAAGCTTTACTGATAGAATTCAAAGGAAGTATCTAGCATAGATGCATATCAGCATCTCTATAAACTGTGAAAAGTTAGGAACTTGAATATTTCCAACTTAGTTAGGTCTTCAAGCCATCAATTGCCTTGTGCAGACAAAGGCATATGTAGTGCCCCAATTTTCTAGACAATTGAATATTCAGATAAAAGAGCTCGATCCAAATATTCAACCATCTAATAAACCATGACGTGAGTGGGTTTGACTCCCACGAGTCCAAACTCGAACTAAAACATAACACCTCTGAACATCGCATTCTAAAAAAAATTCGGCATAGTTTTCTCTGTATTACCAACCTTTCATAAATTTAAAACCTGTCATAACCTGAAAATCAAATAATATACTTCCATTTGATATATTAAAACCTCAGTCGTAAACCCAACTACTGAAAGATATATTGATTCGTGGCACTGGCTTCTTAACCATCTCGACAAATGTTAATTAAACTAAGTAGTTGCAGTGCCCCGAAACCGATCTTTTACCCAAGATCGGTACTTCACACTTGGACGCTAATCGACGTCATAATTTGTAACTAATATATGCATGCTAGGGTGTTTCTATAGGAATGGATTAAGCCATTTCTAATGAGGAAGGCGGTATGGGTTCCTCACTCATGTTCTAATTATGTAATGCCACTATTTAACCGATTTCCAACCTTGAATCCATATTCCACATGGCATTTCACTTCACTTCTACTCATTTGAGGTTTTTCCTGAATCTTAAGCAAACGAACAAAATCTCAATACCAGTAAAAGAAGATTAATTCATTACTAATCTAACTAACATATATAGTTAAGTGAGAAAAATCAAACAATAACTAATTAACTAGATAAGAGAATAGTAAACAGGAAATAGCATATGGTGGGTGGTTTGGCACGTGGCCTGTAACTACTGGAGACGACCTGACGCGTCCAAGCAAATGGCTTACAACAGCCGGAGCGGCTTGTAGAGTGCCCTGGTATGGCTGCTAGTTCTTGATGGTCTTCTTAAGCAAGTCCAGCATGAAACTTCTGTACTATGTTCATATCAAGGGATGATAGATATCAAGTGAGATTCCCCCTCTTTTCTTCTAGTTGCCCCTTCTATTTTTATTTTTTTTCCATCTAGAATCAAAATGATGAGTACGGTTGTGGTAATATGGTAAATTTCCTTTTCTAAGTGTAGAAACCCAGCTCCCCCTCATCAGGCGTAACCCCCCTTTTCTTTCTCTTTTTCCCATCATGCTTAAATCTAAGCAAGAGGAGTACTTGCCAATTCAACAGGTGTCATGTTCTAACCAATTACTAAAATTAGATCCTTATCACCCAACCCATTACGTAAGACAGTAGGAGCAAACCCAATATACAAACCCACCATATAATAGCATAAGCCTAAGTAACTACGGCCCGCGAGGTGATAAGATCCCAAAACTGTAGTTTTAACCCCTTAACAATAATACTTTTAGACCAATTATACGATTAATAAATAAGAGTTAATGCTGATTATGTGCTTTTATATATTGCAAGCATTGAAGTCAATTATGTGCAGAAATGTGCCACTTTGCCGAGATAAAGGAGCAAGGGTTGGTTGCTAAGAAGTTTTGTGATTAAAGGCCAAGATTCAAGGAGAAAAAACCTTTGTAAAGCCCAGTCAAAAGCTGAAAAGTCAAAGTCAACGCGGGCAGAAACAATACACAAAAGTCAGCAGAACTTCCTAAGACCCTATCTTTGGACTCAGGCCTCGGAATTAGGCTTACCTTATGTCAAAACGACCGGCTTGGAAAGAGCTTTCCAATGGTCTAAACCTTGACCCAATCAAAGAAGCAAAAATGGCCGAAAAGCCTACTGAAATCAGATCTAGCTGAAAAGGGCCCTGTGGACGGAAAATGTGGATCTTCATCTCTTCCCAACGCTCATCCTCGCACTGGGCACGACTCTCGTTGTTATGATGTATGGTAGTCTACCAAATCTGGAGATCTTCACAAATAGTATTAAGAGAACGCATGCCACAATGAATCACTGACATGCGTTCTAAATCAGAAGTACATCTCTCCAAGGCATCGACATTAAAACATGTCGTGTCCTCATCATCCGACTCAGTCTCTTCCATTACCCTCTCTCCAGGCAACCTCCAAACCTTCTGAACACAGTCCGTATATTCTATGACATTCGTATGCAACTTAATCATAGTACGCTCAGTTTTTGGAGTTGCTCTCAAACTCTTCATGATCTTTGTTATCAAAACAGGGAGAGGTGCAATACTCTTCCCAACTCCCTTAATCATATTAATAAAAAACTCGAGAATATAGAATTCATACTGCCACTCTTGGAGTATCCATAGAACATAAAGACAGTTCAGACTGATGTCACTGACCTTCTCTTTTTCAGTGACATTCCTACCAATCCATTGAGCTATAGCCAGTTGGTTGGTTCGCAGAGACGACTGACGAACACAATGTGAGCTCGCATGGTAGTTTCCCTCTAAAACCATCTCGTTCATCAAAGGCTCGATCCCACCAAATTGGGATTCCTGCAATGTGGCTTCGAGATGGTGTCTAGGCGGAATGCCTAAAATCTCAGCCAACAACTCCCGAGATACTTCTCTCCTCGTCCCAACCACCTCAACAAAAATTATATTCCCATCCAACTCCCTCTTCTTATAGAATTGTTCCACCAAATCAGAGTGGTAGAAATCATTTGTCGAATGCCACAACCTATTCTAATCCCTCCTAATCATCTCGTCACTGTAAAACGGCGCGAAGCGGTCGGCAATAAAAGCTTATTTAGGCAAAATTCTCTATCTTTGTGCCATTGAAGTTTTGAAATGATTTGAGGGTTTAAATGCAATGTGGGGATGGAGTTTGAATCAAACTCACTTAAAGTTTGGGCAGTGGCGCGGTGGTTCAGTTTTTTTTTTTTTCTCAAAATTTTTACTGTTTTGGCGGTTGAAATTATTAGAGATGGTGGTGGGGATGTTGTGGGGAAGGTTTGGGGTGGGTGAAACTATTTTGGCGTGGTGTTGTTTAGGTTTTATTATTATTATTTTTTATTCTGGTTAGGGTTTAAAATTTGGTAATGGCAAAATTGGAAAGATGAAGAAGAAGAACACGATGCGATCTTGGGTTGTACTATTAGCTTGGGCCCAAGCCCAACTCGATTTCTAAAATTTTCCGATTTTTTTCGCGCAACTTCAAACTAAAATTGCCGATTCGTTACCGGTCCGATTTTTGCGAATGAGATATGGAACTGATCACGAAAAATTTCCAATCCAATGATGCATAAAACAATCGATTCTAACCGTGGGTGACATATAAGAAGATAGAAAATGCCTCGCAGTGCGGGCGTGACGTAAGTTATGCGAACGAATGAAATCTAAATTCATAGATAATGTCAACCCTAATCAAAATACGATTAAATGGCCTAAGTAACAAAAATGGAAAGTTTAGTAATCAAGGACGGAAAACCAACACCCCACCCCCAAACAAATTTTTGGCAACAAAGATTATGGAAATTGTTTTAAACGTGGGTCTTTTAAAGTCAGATTTCCGAGACTTCCTAGATTACTATTTATGGTTTTAAAATTTTTTAACTTTTTATGAATAAGATTTAATATAAGAAAAACGAAAAGCAATAAGACATAATTCACACTATAGAGAAACATGACTCAAAAACCGAGAAAATATGCAAGAGTGGAAAACATGAATTATGTTAAACGTTGACTTAAGATCCGTTACTTACAGCTACACACTCCATAGGGAGGGCCCGATTACCTGAATGGTGCACTTACCAATATATGAATGTCTAAGGAAGTACACCATACAACAAAATAAGCCGTTTATAGTCAGATACTCGAGACTTTAACAAATAACTGGATATATATATATACCCTGCAGTTTTCTATATATCAACAACCTAAAGAGTTGTGGGTCTGTCCATAAATAAATAACATGGAATGCACCCCCAAACAGAATCAAGCACTAAGATTTTCTACGACGCAACTTAGTGAAATAAAAACGAAGTCTGATAGATCTAGAACGTAACCGAGAATGCACCTTTGTCTTCATCTTTGAACGAGAGGGTGTCCAAGTGAATGATCATGAGAAAATGGATGTTTGTGGAAGATATGTTGGATATGGATTAGTTTTAGAAGTAAGGAATGGAAGGAATGAGGATGTGGGTTTAGCACAAAACTCATTCATGGTGTAGGTAGGAATTGTCCCAATTCTGAAAATGAAGGTGCCAAGTGCTTTTCCCTTGGGAGTTATTTCCGTATTAGGAGGATTTATAAAATCATTAAGCACTGAAAAAGCAAGAGGGTCAAGCGCAAACTCAAGGTTCCTTTGAAAAGGTGGAGGGCGGGGAACATTGATGGAAGGTGAATGAGTAACAGGATGATATGAGGTAGGTAAATGGAGCTCACCTAATATTCTCAGTTCTAGATCATCATAATCTTTTAAATATGCAAGACATTCCTCAAAAGGTGGGTTAGAAGAATCACTGGGATAGAGTTTGAAAAATTCTTCTTCTATCATGGCGTCGAGGGATGAATGGGTGTTGATAAGTGGGGACTCGCGAAATGGCAAAGAAGAGTTGCAAAAAAGTTGAAGGAAATCTTCCTCAATTTTATCTACGTCCAGGGAGTCCTTGTCAAAATTAAAACTTCCGAAGGAAATGAATTAGTGTATATGATTCTCAAGAAACGTGTTGGTAAAATACTCTTGAGCTAAGCTCTCTATCATGCTAACTTCTCCATCGATATTCGTATCAGAAAACTATTTTATCATTTTAAAAACATTGACCTCAACAGAAAGATGGCGAAAGGATAAGGACATCGAACCATCGCGGCAGTTTATAAGGGTATTGGTAGTTGCCAAGAAAGGGCGTCCTAAAATGATTGGAACAGAGTCGTTAACGACTTCTGTACCGAAGATAACAAAATCCGCAGGATAGTAGAAATCCTAAACCTTGACAAGCACGTTTTCAACTACACCTTTTGGATACTTAATCGACCGATCAGCTAATTGCAACGTCATTTTAGTAGGTTGCATCTCTTGTAGACCTATTTGTTTGTATAGATAATACGGGAGAAAGTTAACACTTGCCCCCAGGTCTAATAAAGCGGTTGTCGTGTGGGAATCTCCTAAGGTGCATTGGACAGTTGGACGACCAGGGTCCTTGTACTTAACGATTCCATTATGTTCTGATAAAGTTGGAAACTATTCAGTTAAAAATGCATCTTTAGGATTATTTTTCTTATGCCTTTTAGTGCACAACTCTTTAAGAAACTTAGCATGGTGAGGTAACTTTCTAATTGCTTCCAGAAAAGGTAAGTTTATGGTTAGATTTTTAAAAACTTCCCTAATCTCATCAAAATTTGTATCCTTGTTTAACATTATTAATCTCTGGGGAAACGGTGGTTTCTCTTTATATTTAGCGTATGGATCAACAGGATGTCTAACCTTGGCTTTCTGTTTCTTAGGTTATGGTTTAACTGGTACCTCTATAGGGGTAGGATCTTCAGTTTCTATTTCGGTATCTAGTTCAATATCCGGTGTAGGGACTACTGGTGGGGTAACTAAAGGCATAGTTAAGGCACTATCAACCACTATGCCAAAACGGAGAGTGGTGATGGAATTTAGCTCACCTATGTTTTCATTTTTGTTACTAGTATTACCGTTTACCTTAAAGGCTGTGTTTGTTGTTTTAGGATTAGGTATCGCTTGACCTGGAAACACACCTTTGGGTTGTTCTCTTGTGCGAACTGCTATAAGGAAAGTTGGATGGCTTGTAAAATCTATTGTTGGGTTTGCATAAAGGCATCGAAACGATCCGGTTGTGGAGGAGTGTTAGCTATAGGTTGTGTGACAGGAACTATGTCACATTGATTATTAATGGGTGGATTTTGATAGTTATTATTTACCGGAACGATACCTCTATTAGCATTATAATTATTATTGTCATAATTATTATAATTCCCTTGTCCTTGTCCTTGCGTTGATGGAGCTTGGTTGTAATTGTTTGTTGGCCTAACATTTTGGTTATTAAACCTTGGAGGTTGTTGATTATTTTGCCAACCGAAGTTGGGGTTTTGTAGCCAAGGTGCGTTAGGTTCGCTATTAATGGAACAAACATTATCTTATTATGATTGTTGTTGCTCATAGATGAGAGGACAATAAGAGTCGGGATGCTCTAGACTCAAACAGAAATTACATGGATTGGAGTTGACATTCATGATGGGAATAGGCTTTTTTTTAACAAAAATTGCTTCTACCTTTTTAGTGAGGGATTCAATTAGAGTTTTAAGCTCAGGATCAGATTTAACCTCAAACATAATGGTAGCCTTAACTGTTGAAGAAGAACTAGCGGAACGGGAGATATCGTCACTACCCCCCACCCCCCCCTAGTTATTATTACGCTTTGTTTGATCTTCTAAAAATTTATAAGCCTCTGAGGCTCCTTTACTAAGAAAACTACCCCCATTCATTATGTCAAGCACCTCTTTGTGGTGGTGTAACAGTCCCTTGAAAAAGGCACAGACTAATGTGTCTTTCGCGAGGTTATGGTGTGGACACTCTATAAGAAGATCGGTGAAACGATTCCAAGCCTTTGAAAATGATCATGAGGATTCTATCGAAAGAAATAAATCTTGGAAAGCATTTCATTTGTCTTCAGTGGTGTGTAAAAATATTTCATAAATAGTTGAACAAGTTTGGCCCATGAGTCCACAGAATTAGGTGCTTGGGTAGTTAACCAAGACGCCGCCTTATCGGCTAAGGTGAAAGGAAACACCCTCAATTTAATTTGTTCAGCACCAACCATAGGATGGTGGAATGTAGTATAAGAACTTGGTCAATCCTACGCATGTGCTGATAAGGTTTTTCATGGTCTAACCAATAAAAAACGGGTAACAAATTAAATATATTTGGGGGAATTCAGAAATCCCCCACTGGGTCTAATAGAACGATGCAAGATTTTGGGCTTTCGTTCAAGGCTTTGTTAAAGTCAGAGAGAGGAAACTCTCCTTCTTCAGCCATTAATTCAGGTGGAGTGTGTAGTATATTAGCTAGAGGTGTAGTTAGTGATATACTAGAAAGGTGTGTTTGTTGACGTTGCCGGTTGATTACCACTACACCAGAAAAGGCGTTTACTAACGGTTCTATCCGTTACTTATATGTTTACTAACAGTTATATCTGTTAGCTCTGGGGCGTCACTCTCACTTAGGCCAAATTTAGTAACGGATATAACCGTTACTGATAATAATTTTAGTAACGGTTATATTTGTTACTAAAATTCTTTGTAACAGATAACCAACATTTAATGGCCCGATTAAATTTGTCATTTCTAACGGATATATCTGTTAGTAATAGATGTGTTATTTACTAACTATTGTTTGAAACGGAAATATCCGTTAGTAATCTATAGCCAGTAAACAAAAAAAAATACGAATTAAATTTCCTGGGTCAAATTGTATCCCCCTGTAGATTATTTTCTTATAGAGATATCACATACGACAAACTTGATCAACAAATGAATATCCAGAAACAAAACCACCAATCAATTAAACATCATCAATTAAGTATTATTATGAGAACATAGTCACCAATCAAAATCCCAATTTACAAATAAAACTTACAAAGAATTGAATTCAACAAAACAAGTGGGCTTCTTGCAAATCCCATCCCCGCCCCCCTTTCTTTTGAGACACTAGGAAAGAGAGTCCTTACTCTACTCTTTGTTAGGGATGCCATCACATGACGTACAATTTTTGGAGCAAATGCATGTGGACTACGTGTTTCAATTTGTTGTCGGGTTCCAAGAGCCATATCTTCATATTGAGGTTTGTTAATGCACCCTTGGCATGCACAAGGTTCTGTTAATATATTCCAGCAACAAAGCACCCACAATCACACTCACAAAAAAGAATCATTCAAAGGCATTAGGCGCCTAAATATCTGCATAAGGCACACAGTAAAGAACGTGTAGAAAACTTATCCCAAAGCTTATATGAACATCATAATACAAACGAGAAAGAAGAAAGATCACAAAGCCATTACCCGATTTTATAGGTTGTAGGTCTACCCAGCCCAGTAACAGTTACCCATGAGTCTCCACAAAAAAGGAATCCGACCTCCAATAATAATTGCTACCTAAAGCGTGTAAAAGAGGTATTAGATGCAGAAGTGGAAGGGGGAATTGTACATAGAGGATTTTGGAAGTACCTATACACCAAGGCGACAAGCAATTGCAACTTCACTAGAAATCAGCAAGGCCACCTAACAATGTAAGGAAGAAATATCACAATGCAAGTTATTTCAGTCTAGTGGAAGAAAAGTGATTATTTTTTTTCCTTTTTCAGTGTCTTACATGACACCAGGAGAGATGATAAAAATGAGTAAAAATAAAGGAGAGAGAATGTGCTACTATGAAGCATCTCCTAAACTTCAAATTCCTTATCGTCTTTGACACCCAAAGCATTTGCATGAATATAAGGGTTCTTTGAGGTTTCCTCATTCTTTTCAAACAGTGCATGAGCAATCATGCGGCGTGCAACCATATATAGGTACATTCCGCGGCTTTGGTGCGATTGACTCTCTTATCCCTCCATTCTCTTCAGAAAAGATCCTCTCACGAGCAACAAGATAAGCTGCTTCTCTTTCCTCCAGCGTAGTCCCCAAAGATGTTGGATTATTCTTTGCGGCTTAAATAAAGAGAAAAGAAAATAAAAAGTCAATCACACTGGTAACAAACTGAATTTTGTGAGAAGGATATCATAATCAGGAAAAGTAAGACATTAAAGTACACAATTGTGACAATTCGTTAATCACTTATATAAAAGGATGCATACAATTTCCAATCTATGTGTTTATACCATTCACTCTATCAAAGATACAGTACGTTGTAGAACGAAACTTTTAATAAGTACGAAGTCAAGCTTCGTGTACATATATTAGGTCGAGTTCAATATTGTTATTTAAAACTACTGATACTAAGCACAAAGAGAAGTGGGAAATGCAGTACCTGGTAAAGCCTTTGTTATGCTCAACAGTTGATGGGATGCAGTAGGAGATTGATAGTCATTACATTGCCATAGGATATCACTAACAAGAACTGATGGTCTGCAATTCCAAACATGAACAGGAAACATTCAAGAAAAGTAATCTATGAACCAATGTTCCATTCAACTGTGGGATCAACATACATTGATGGCTCAGGGGATCTCTCTAAGATTAAATGGCAGTCATCTCCTTCACCAACGGATTCATGAGCCAATCTAGTACCAAAAAAACTTCACGGAGTCACTAGAATGAACTTGTAGCAGAGATAGATCGGTGAAACACATATGATCGGCAGTATCAAATAATTATGCAAAAAGATTTAGAAATTTTAAATCTGGCTATAGCTTTCAAATATAATTATGATATGAAAATGAAGAAAGAAGTTGGGTTGTAACATAAAAAACACTTACCCGAAAATGTCCGCCAAGTGATGCAAGAGAAGGCGATTATACGAACTCATTGGTTTCAACTCCAAGATACCATCTAGACTGCAGTAAACAATGTGATCGTAACTGACACTTTCCTTGTATTGACGTAAATACATTGAGTCCATATTTACAAGTTACAACTATATGAATTCTGAAGGTTTCACTCTTTACGGTCTCACACAACTAAAAAATGTGTATATCATAGTAATTTCAAAAGATGCCGGAGGAAATCATTGTAAGCAGACTTTAAAAACGAAAAAAACTTAATGGAAAGAAGACATAGCTGATTCAAATAAGATGGAAATACTATATTGCAAAAGAAGCATAACTAGGAGAAAATGTTTAAATTTAAAACCATAGGGAAAGAAATGGTATGTACCACAAAGCTGGAAAAGAAGACACATTCTTTTCTTCCAAAAGAGCAGCGTTCCAAACTAAAGATGTGGATGGAATATTGTTCCACAAAAAGACTTAACTATTGGAGAAAAATCAAAAAAGCATTTGGAGATTCTAATATTGAACTAATGAAAAGTTATTCCATATGGAAGACACAACCCACTTAAGGTGATCATTTAGATGTACATTGCCATTAACATTAAATATATTTGAACAACATCAAAGAATCACTTCACTGTTGAGAAGAAGATTTGTGTCGGGGCTTATCATTTGCGGTAAAAGAGATCTCAAGGGAAAGTTAGAAAAGGAAAGAAAGTTAAAATCTCTACCCAACAAAACTAAAGCAGTCCAGGTCCAGGGCTTCAATAGAATTTGGATATTTCTAGAGCATCTCAATGGAGGAGAGATAGTGCATAACAAGTATGTTACAAGGAAATACTCATTTTATATTAAAATAAAAGTAAAAATGATAGTTTCACACCATGTTATAATCTCATATCATGAATTTCGGTAAAACAATAAACAATGTAGGTAGAAGAATCAAGAAATAGGTTATCATCGCAAGCTAACAAAGCCTACATAGTTTACCTAGTATTGTTCTGGAGGAATTGACCATTCTGGTGTAAACTTTTTTTTTTCTCAACTTCATCATTTGATGCTTTGAATCTTTTCATGTAGAAAAATTGGAGAAAACATGGATACATAAGAGTAAATCCGCAGAGTTTTTTTGTACTTTGTTCAACAAAGCAGACATCACTTTCTCAAGTTAAAGAGAGTTCAATAGGGAAGAATGTTATATTCATTACATTTTGTCCTAGTTCTGGAGACATTTATGGAGGACCAAGCAAGCCATTGTTAGCGGCCTCTCGAAAACTTTCTCGTAAAAAAGGTTAAGGCACATAGACAAAATTCATTTTAGGCTAAAGATCATAAATTGTTAACAAGTACGAAAATAAATGGTTTAATCTAGAATCACATCAGTTTTACAGGTAAAAAAATAATAATATTTAAGTATGTTTTAAGTACTAATGGAGTACTAATGGAATGAAGATATTAGACTTACTCCGCAGAATAGTGAAAAAGATTGATCAAGAACAGTTTGATGTACTCTGACAACTCAGGACTGGCATCAGCAGCAATCCTTGCATTTTTCTTATTCATCTGACAAATCAGGAAACCGGAAATTAACGCCAAGGAAGCATAGACTAGGAAGAGCGAGCACATACAAACTATGGAGATCAACATTACAGTGATCAATTTCGACAAGACAATATACTCAAGCTCCTCCATGTAAGCGCTCATCAAGTTGAACAATGAAGACAATGACTGTTTGCAAGCCATAGACAAAGCAAATGAATCATCCAAAATGCCTGATAGAAAGAATAAAATGACTGAGATTTTTTGTACTGCAGAAGCTAGCCTGTCATAGTGACCAATCATCTTACCAAATCTATCCGTTGGAGAAACGTGATTGGCTTCTATTGCATGTCAGAGTCTGGCTGTAAGTTCATCATCATATTTTACTCTGTAGAAGCCTGTTTGGTCAACATTAAGCTTAATCCATTTCTGGTGGTTATCTGTAGCACTTGTAGAGCCAGAAGATCTATCATTTCTATAGTTTCTGATTTTGTTTGTAAGAGAAATTTTTTGTGAGAATTATATGAACCACAACATACTGTGATTGGGACAATCCATTGTCCATCTCCTTAGGCTCCACTTGTCAAGAATTGAGACTGCAATTTATTACAAAACAATCACAACAGTAATCAAGAGATGATTAAAAAAGAAATGCAGATAAGGCACACATAAAAGGTTAAGCACAAACAAATGGCATGCCAGAGTCAACAAGATTAATAGCAGCTACTCAGCAGACAAAGAAATCAAACTCGGATGACCGCAAGAGAGTAGGGATTTCCAAATGAGGGAAGAAGAAGAGGATGCACACTGCCGATTAAATGTTTGTTGAGCTTGACAGAAGTAGGGTCCCAGCCGAAGTAACAAGAGATGAACCCCATGTCCACTTTCTCATCTTCCAACACCACTACTTCTTCTACACACTGCTTCGACACAGACGGACACAACAGCTTCACAAAGTAACAAGATTTATTATTTTCCAAGACTTATTAACAAAAATCCTAAACATGAAACCCAACACTTGAAAAAATGACTTCTACAACAATAGCTCCTCAATTGATTCATCCAAAATCAAATTCCCAAACCGAGTGACAATAAGTAGAAAAAATTTCAAGTGAGGAAGAGAAATAACGGTGTACCTCCAGTTTTAATCGAAGATCGAACCAGTTGCGTCGTCTTCATCTTCATGGGTGATATACCCTAGGTTTGAATAGCATGGAGAGAGTCGGGGTTTGAAAGAGTTCTAGTCAGGTAGAACAATTAATCCTTTATGTTTTTGCCTTTTATTTGCTAGAAAAATAATTAAAAAACAATTCAGAATATAAAAAGAAATAAACTAACAGATAACTTGATAAGTAGCAATTATATCCATTAGTTACTTGGTTACGGATATATCCGTTAGAAATCCAAAATATCGTCTGTTACAAATTGGCCCTTATGGTGTAATGTACGTTAGGCGTTTTTCTTCTGCCTGACCATAATCTCATGCAAGGCTAAGACCAATCTTAACTAATCATGACAACACTCAAAACAATTCAGATATGCTAGTATAAACCTCTAACAGGAGATGCAAGAAGCGGAAGAAAGAAGTACCTGAATGCCTCCTTACTTGGCTTGTAAATAGCGTCTTGTTTACGCGAGTTCAGTGTATGTAACAAGTTAGAAACACTGAATAACTTGAAGTAATAGAAATTTGAGCTAACCATTGAAAATTGGGCTTTTCCAGAAGAGTGCGCAGGTCGCGCTCAGAATTAGCCTAGGTAGGGCGCAGGTCGCGCTCAGGTCCAACCTGAGTTCCAGGCGTTTCAGCGTGGGGGGTGCTCGAATTTTTCCTTGGTAGGGCGCGGGTCGCGCTCAAGTCCAATTTGAGTTCCAGGCACTTCAGCGGGGACCTTTCGAATTTTGCCCTTGGTAGAGGCTGGTCGCTCAAGTCTAATTCTAATTCGAAGGCGCAAATAGAGGGGCTTCGAATTTAGCCTTGGTAAGGCGCGGGTCGTGCTCAAGCTTGTTCTTTGAAAAGTTTGTAGTTCTGAACCAAATAATCACTATTAGAAGCAAACAATGTTGGGTAGGTTTAATGGGACTTTGGGAAGACTAACAATACTAAAGGGAACTATGATAGCAGCGGTGCCATTTGGTAAAAGGGAAAATGATAGTTTTACCTACGAATAAGAGATTAAACTCAACGCAAGTAAAACTAAAGCTATTTCCAGCTAAGAGTTTATCAAAGTTTTCTTCTCTCGATGCTATCGCAATAGAGTTGGAGTAGAAGATTCGTTCCACTCCTAGTTCTTTAGAATTCAATATTTTCTAAGATTATTGGTCTATCCAAAGTTAATGAGAGTATGATGGAAATTATACTACGACGTGAATTATACTAATAAGATATGATAATTCAAACTACGAAATTTCTAATTTGACTATATGATAAGGAATTAGGGTAACTCAAATTAATTAACTAGCAAAGATTCATCGTGATCCAAGTTTCAATGCTTTCGCATAACAAAATGGTATTTCTAATCCCTAATTATTCATGGCAATCTCTACCAAATAATAACTAGCATGTGAAGCAATCAAACTCATTCTCATGGTGAACTAATTACTTTCTAGAATTGAATAGATTATCACGACAATTTCTAAACTAACAAAATCAAGTTTTTGTCAAGGCTTCATCAAGGCTTCATCAAACCCCTCTAATGGAGGTTTAGCCTTAAGTCATTAAACTATCATTTCTATATGAATTTAAGCAAGACATGATATAAAGATTGTAAATTTACTAATTTGAACTATAATTATGATTTAACTAATTATGAAATGAAGACAACCTAATTTATGAATTTAAAACAACTAGGACTAAATAATAATTTAATCAAATAACTAAATTGAGATGAAAACTAATAATTTATTATAAAACTAATAGTGATTCTAAACAATAATCTACTTTTATTCTAACACTAATTAATTGAAAGGTAAAAACTAGATCTAAAACAAGCTATTGAAACTAATTAATGGAGTCTAAAACTAGATCTAAAATTATTGGCTAATGGCTACCTAAAAACTAGGATGCTTAAGAGTTCAGTCTTGTCTCTTGAAATGGAGGAGATAAGATCCACTTTTTCGTGCATGGGATGAGGAGCCATGTTTTGGGCCGGAAAATCGAGTCCAAAACCCAATTTCTTCAGTCCACAGAGGCCTTTTAAGTTGGATTTGACTTCAGCAGACTTTTCGTCCACTTCTACTCCTCTGATTGGGTCAAGTCTTAGACCATTGGAAAGATTTTTCCGAGCCGGTTGTTCTGACGAAAGGTAGGCCCAATTCCGAGGTCAGAGTCCAAAGATATGGTCTTCGAAATTTCTACTGACTTTTGTGCGCTATTTCTGCCCGCGTTGACTTTGACTTTTTAGCTTTGGTCGGGCTTTAAAAATGCTTTTTCTCCTTGAATCTTGGCCTTTAATAATGAAACTTCTTAGAAACCAACCCTTGCTCTTTTATCTCACAAAAGTGACATATTTCTGCACATAATGGACTCCAATGCCTGAAATACATAAAAGCATGTAATCAGCATTAACTCTTATTTATTACTAGCATAATTGGTTTAAAAGTATTATTGTTAAGGGGTTAAAACTACAGTTTTGGGCTTTTATCACTTTCGTTAATGGAAGTCTTGAGTAAACCATCTATATGAAGCAACTAGAATGATTCATTAAAAAGGGTCAAGAGCATCTTGTTTGTAAGCTTAAACGATCCATTTATGGACTTAAACAAGGTTTTAGATCTTGGAGCATTCATTTTGATGAGGTAATCCAATCTTATGGATTCGATCAAAGCCCAGACGAATCTTGTGTGTACAAGAAATTTGATGGAAACGTAGTGGTATTTCTTATGCTTTATGTAGATGACATCCTACTCATTGGAAATAATGTGAAAGTGTTGATAGACAGAAAGGTATGGTTATCAAAGCAATTTGATATGAAGAACTTGGGAGAAGCAGGTCATGTCGTAAGGATCAAAACTATAAGAGATCGCAAGAAAAGGATGTTGTGCTTATCTCAAGCTACCTATATTGATACTGTGTTGACTCGTTTTAACATCCAAAACTCCAAGAAAGGTTTCTTGCCTTTCAGGCATGGAGTTCCTTTATCAAAGGATATGTGTCCCAAGACACCAAAAGAGATAGTGGACATGAAAGAGGTTCCTTATGCTTCAGTTGTATGAAGCTTAATGTACACCATGCTATGCACGAGGCCAGACATATGCTTTGTCGTTGGCATGCTTAGCAGATATCAGAAGAACCCAAGACAAGGGCATTGGACTGCGGTAAAACATATTCTAAAGTACCTAAAAAGGACTAAGGATTATGTGTTAGTACACCGTGCAGATAGTTTGGTTCCCTTAGGGTATACAGATTCTGATTTTCAATCGGATAGGGACAAGAGTAAGTCTACCTCAGGTTGTGTGTTTACCTTGGGAGGTGGAGCCATAGTATTGAAGAGTATCAAGCATAAATGTGTGTCTGACTCCACCATGGAAGCTGAATATGTGGCAGCCACTGAGGCAGCCAAAGAGGTAGTTTGGCTCTGAAACTTCTTGTTGGACTTGACATTGGTACCTGGTTTATCTATGAGTATCACACTTTATTGTGATAACACTGGTGTGATATCTAACTCAAAGGAACCATGAGCCCATAAAGCAAGTAAACACATTGAGCGCAAGTACCACCTGATACGATCAATCATAAAAAGAGGAGATGTTACTATTACCAAGATAGCATCAGAAGACAACCTAGCTAACCCCTTTACATAGAGCTTACCGGCTAAGTCTTTTGACAGGCATGTTAAGGGGATGGTAATCAGATGCTTGGCAGCATAGCTTTAAGTATAAGTGGGAGTTTTGTTAGTAGTATACTAAAAAGCAATACTTTGAGTATAAGTGGGAGATTGATAGGGTTATATACTAAAAGCATTACATTTGTATTAACTCTAATTCTTCATATTTTGAATGAGAATCATATGGATAAATGTTATGCATATTATATATGTTATTAGTTATATGCATGCATCTAATACTTTATGTTGTAGATGATATGGTGTGTGGTGAAACACAGAAAATCATATGATAAGTACCTTATAAAGTATAAGTAAACGTTCACAACCAAGATGGATTTGGACAAACCATTGATATGGTTGTAGTATAATCTGGTATTAGTCTATCTTGACTATAGGATTACACTAGTACACTTTGTGTGTATTGAACAGGACCAAGTGAGGTTGTTTCTCTTTATACTGACTATATAATAGAACAAACACCTCTGTTATTATGGATGCTTGTCCTCTTAATCTGGATATAATAATGGGCACTTACATGCATTGTACATTGCTTTAAATCATCAATGAGTGAGATTCATTTGTGAATCAACAAACTCGATGGATTGGGTAATGACATTGTATGTAAGGTGTGTTCTTGATTATAGAAGGAATCCGTGACCCGCAAGAAGTTTGGTTGATGATATCCTCTTGAGGAGCTCATAAGGATTGTCATGTAAACCCTGCAAGTGGATTTAATCCATCATGACAATGAGGTTGAGTGGTACTACTCAAGGACATAAGAAGTTGATTAATGTAGTTGTCAGTAACTTGACTTACTCAACGGGCATTCGATATCTTAACACGAGGAGATCAACAAGCATATAATATGGAGCCCATAAACGTAATACACGTAATTTGGGATTAGGACGGTAGTGCAACAATGGCCTTTAGTAGAATAAACCATTTGCTGACGGACTTGGGCCGTGTGTTCTGGGCGAACATGGGAAGCCCAAGCCTGTCAGGAGACCTAACCCTAATTTCTCCTCATGGTCCCTATTGTAGCCTATATAAGGAAACCCTTCTTTCCTAGCAAAAACATTGAGTTATTACTCAAGCAAAATTAGTTCCTAAATTCGGTTCTAACCTTGTGAGTGAGAGAGGCCAAGAGAGAAAGAAAGGGCTGGTAGATCGTTGCCCACACAACGTACATTCCAAGGATAAGAATACAATAGAAGATCAAGAGGTTGCTGATTCGTTGAGCTTGGATTCTTAAAGATATCACAACTGATCAAAAGGTATGATTCCTAATCAAAATTGTGAACACCCTTATTTTGCTGTGCATGGGTTTTCATGGTTTGTAACCAATGACATGAAACCATAACGGTTCCTACAGTGGACACTCTATAAGAAGATCAGTGTACATATTTCAGGCCTCTGAAAAGGATTCATGAGGGTTCTGGCACAAAAAATGAATCTGTTGAATCATTTCATTTATCCTCAGCGGTGGGTAAAACTGTTCCATAAACAATTAAACAAGTTTGGTCCATGAGTCCACAGAATTAGGCGTTTGGCCAGTTAAGCAAGATGCCGCCTTATCGGCTAGGGTGAAAGGAAATACCCTCAGTTTAATTTGGTTCGAACCTATGGTAGGATGATGGAATGTGGTAAGAACTTGTTCTATCCTATGCATATGCTGATAAGGCTTCTCATGGTCTAAACCATGAAAAACCGGTAACAAATTAAAAATATTCTGGGGAATTCAAAAATCCCCCACTGGTCTGCAAGAACGATGCATGACTTTGGGCTATCGTTTAGGGCTTTATAAAAATCAGAGAGAGGAGTCTCTATTTGGTCAGCCATTAATGCAGGTGTAGTGTGTGGTATTTAGTTTTTGGCCTACCATAACACCAACAACATAATCGCTAGCACACATACGTTCGAAAGGTTTAGACCAATCGGGAGGCTGTATAATCGTTGTAATTGTTAAAACGGCTTTTAATGTTTCAAATGCCTATTTACAATCATAATTGAAATCAAAGATGGCATCTTTTAAAAGCAGATTAGTTAAAGGCCTAGCTAATTTTGAAAAATCCTTGATAAAACGTCTATAGAAACCTGCATGGCCTAAAAAGGCTCTAATGTCACGGATAGTCCGTGGTAGGTAGAGACACTATTTTATCTAATTCGACCTAATCTACTTCTATGTCGTCACTAGATACAATATGACCTAGCATTATTCCTCTTTTAACCATAAAATGATATTTTTCCTAATTTAAAACCATATTTTTTTTCTCACTCCGTGTCAACACCTTAGAAAGGTTAGACAGGCAGTCACTGAAAATGTTTCCATAAATAGAAAAATAATCCATGAAAACTTCCATAAAGTGCTCCACCATGTCCCTAAAGATATGAAGCATACACCGCTGGAAGGTACCAGGAGCATTACAAAGGACGAAAGGCATTCGTTTATAGGCAAATGTTCCAAAAGGACATGTGAATGTTGTCTTGTCTTGGTCATTAGGATCGATAATGATCTGAAAATAGCTAGAGTAGCCATCTAAAAAACATTAATAAGCATGACTAGCTAGACGTTCGAGCATCTGATCTAAAAAGGTAAAGGAAAGTGATCCTTTTGTGTCATGGCGTTTAAGCGTATGTAGTCAATGCAAATCCTCCATTTCATAGAAACTCCTGTGGAAACATATTCACCAGCAGCATTATGCACAATGGTAACTCTTGATTTCTTAGGAACTATGTGAATGGGGCTTACCCATTCGCTATCGGAGATGGGATATATGATACTCACATCAAGTAACCGTAAGACTTCTTCCCTGACCACTTCTTTCATGGCAGGGTTCAAGCGACACTGAGGTTCGCGTTATCCTCCAAATGTATGCGATATGTGCATACACTAGGGTTAATCCCCTTAATGTCATCTAGCGACCAATCGATAGCGGAACAATGTTCCCTAATCACCCTAATTAAATGTGCCTCTTCATCAATAGACAATTGAGAAGATATGGTCACTGGATGACTACCATCCGGATCAAGCTGAATATATTTATACTCAGCAGGAAGATGTTTAAGCACAGGGGTGGGAGGAATGGGTAAAAAGGCTTCCGGAGGGTCTTCGTCTTGAGTAGTAAAGACTTGTTTAGGTAAGAGGTCTTCAAACTTGGAAGATGGAGCTACAGAAGGATCTAAGATAGGAGTAGACTAGAAAAGGGTGTTGACTTCCTCTACGTAGGAGTCATCATCGAAGTCGGAACTTCAAAAGGAATGGAATTTATGCATCTGATTATCTGGAAATGTATTATTGAAATAATCTTGAGCTAAGCTCTCGATCATTTAACTTCTCTATCGATAGTCGTATCAGGTAACTGTTACATCATTTTGAAAACATTCATCTCAACAAAAAGGTGTCCAAAAGACATGGACATTGAACCATCACGACAGTTTATGAGTGCGTTGCCAGTTGCCAAGAAGGGACACCCTAAGATGATAGGAACAAAGTCGATAGCGACTTCTATGTTGAGGATAACGAAAACAGCTAGGTAGTAAAAATCTTGAACTTTAACAAGCACGTTTTCTAAGACACCCTTAGGATACTTAATAGAATGGTTAGCTAATTGCAACATCATTTTAGTTGGTTGCATCTCTTGTAGACCTATTTATTTATATATATAATAAGGGAGTAAGTTAACACTCGCCCCCAGGTCTAATAGGGCAGCTGTCGTGTGGATCCCCTAAGGTGCATTATACAGTAGGACGACCAGGGTCTTTGTACTTAATGATTCCTTTATGTTCAGATAGAGTGGAAAATTGTTCAGCTAAAAAGGCATCTTTTGGAATGTTTGTTTTCCGCCTAGTAGTGCCTAACTTTTTTAGAAACTTAACATGTTGTCGTAATTTTTTAATAACTTCATGAAAAGGTAGGTTTATCTTTAGATTTTTAATAACTTCAATAATCTCATCAAAATTTGTATCCTTTTTTAACATGGCTAGTCTCTGGGAAAATGGTGATTTCTCTCTATATTTAGCATATAGGTCAATAGGAGTTTTATCCTTGGGCGCTTTCCTCTTGGGTTGTGGTTTAACTGGTACCTCTACATGGGTAGGATCTTCAATTTCTATTTCGGTATCTAGTAAATTTTCATTTGTAATGACCACTAGTGGTGTATCAATGGGCATAGTTATGGCGTTATCAACCACTTTGCCAGAACGGAGTGTGGTGATGGCATTTAACTCACCTACATTTAAATGTTCGTTACTAGTATTACCGGTTACTTCAAAGACTTTGTTTGGCATTTTAGGATTAGGTATAGCTTGACCTAGAAACACACTTTTTGGTTGAGCTTTATCTTGGGTTAATTGTTGTATTGATTGTTGAATGGATTGTAGAATTTGTTGTTAAGCTTGCATGTAGGCATCGAAACGATCCGGTTGTGAAGGTGTAGTGGGCACAGGTGGTATGACAGGAACTATCTCACGTTGATTATTAACGGGTAGGTTGTGATAGTTGTTATTAACCGGGACGATACCTCTATTATTATTATAATAATTATTATAATTACCTGGTCCTTGTACTTGTCTTGGTGGAGTTGGGTTGTAGTTATTTCCTGGCCTAACATTTTGATTATTAAACCTCGGAGGTCTAACTGGTTGATAATTACGCCAACTGAAGTTGGGCTTTTGTCTCCAAGGTGCGTTAGGAAGGCTATTTAAAGAGCAAACATTATCTGGCTGTGTGGATGATTATGATAGTTGTTCATAGACAAGAGGACAATAAGAGTCAGTATGCTCAAGACTGAAATAGAAATTACATGGAAGAGAGTTGATGGTCATGACAGGAGTAGGCTTATGTTGAATAGAAATGGCTTCTACCTTTTTTGTGAGAGATTGGATTAGAGTTTTAAGCTCGGGATCAGGTTTAACCTCAAACATACTGGCAGCCTTGGTTGTGGAAGAAGAATTAGCGGAGCGGGGGATGCCCCCCCCTCCCCCCCAGTTATTATTATGCTTAGATTGATCTTCTAAAAAACTATAAGCCTTTGAGGCTCCTTTACTAAGGAAACTACCCCCATTCATTATATCAAGAACCTCCTTATGATGATATGAAAGCCTATTGAAAAAGGCACGAACAAGCGTGTCTTTCGCAAGGTTATGATGTGGACACTCTATAAGAAGATCAGTATACCGGTTCCAGGCCTCAGAATTGGATTCATGAGGGTCCTGGCAGAAGAAATGACTCTTTTGAATCATTTCATCTGTCTTCAGTGGTGGATAAAACTGTTCCATAAAAAATTGAACTAGTTTGGCCCATGAGTCCACAGAATTAGGTATTTGAGCAGTGTGTGAAAGATTCATAAAACTATGCTTTGGGCTCAGACCTCGGAATTGATATAATCAAAATTACGCTTTTACTCCTAATTAACTAATTAAACTAGGCAGAAGTAAAAACTACTTATTCTTTTGTTATCAAATTTCTACTCTTGATTATCATATAATAAAACTGGAGTCAGAATTCGTTCCACTCCTAATTGCTTAGAACATAACTAATTCTACTAGATATTAACAATTCAACAACTTGAGAGTAATTATTCTAAATATAACTAATATGGCAATAACTATGATTGAATATATTCTAAATTGAACTATGACAATTAAATAATAAGATATGAATATGAGAAGGAATTAGGGAGATTTGAAATCCATCTTGATTAATCCCTAACATGCTAGTATGGAGTTTGTTGCAACCCTCCTCATTATGTTTTCACACAAGGTTTAACATAAAGGTTAAGTCTTTTTATCCCTAATTATTCATGGCATCTCTAACCAAGTAATAATTAGCATGAGAGGAAGTTGAAACCCATTCTCATGGTGAATGAACTACCCTCTAGAATTGAAGCTTTTTAATACAACTATTCTATACTAACACATCAAGTCTTCATCAAAGCCTCAATCAAACCCCTCTGATGGAGGTTTAGCTATGGATCATTAGGCTATCATTGAATAAATAATAAGAAGAAGAAGACATAATTAAAAGAATACTTGGATTGAAAATAGTTTGAATTGTATTAATGGTGGCTAGGCTAATAAAGCATAAAACTAGGTTTAGACTAAATTAAATAACTAATGGGAGAGTGAGATCTAAATTATTCTAACTAATGGAAGAGAGAGAGAGCTAAATTATTCTAACTAATGGGAGAGAGAGATTATAGAGTTTTGCTTTAGTCCTTTTTATATAGGAGAGGTCGGGCTAGGTTTACAATTTCATGCATGGGCTTTGGAGCTATCTTTTGGGCCATTAAATCAAGCCCAAAACCTAATTACTTAAGTTTAAAAGGGTTTCTCTATTGGAAATTACTTCAACAGCCTTTTTGTCCACTTTTACTCCTCTGATTGGATCAAGGCCTAGACCATTGGAAATCTCTTTCCAAACCGGTCGTTTTGACATATAGTAGGCCCAATTCCGAGGTCTGAGTCCAAAGATACGGCCTGTGTAAGTTCCATTGACTTTTATGCTCTATTTATGCCCGCGTTGACTTTGACTTTTCAACTTTGATTGTGCTTTAAAAAAGTTTTTTCTCCTTGAAACTTGGGCTTTAACCATAGAACTTCTTAGCAACCAACCTTTGCTAATTTCCCTTGCAAAAGTGACATATTTCTTCACATAGTTGACTCAAAGACCTGAAATACACAAAAGTACATAAACAGTACTAACTCTTATTTATTATAAACATAATTGGTTTAAATGTAATATTATTAAGAGGTTAACACTACAATTTTTGGCTCTTATCAGTTGTGCTTCCAGGATCTACTAGGACGGTAGATGGGAGGTATATTGATCTTGTAGAGAATTTGAATGCATTTGATAACTTTGCTTGGGGAACAACTCTGTTTGAAATGTTGGAAAAGTCTTTGGAAGATATATACAATCATGTGAGTATAGGGAAGGATTCTTTTCCAGTTTATGGTTGTGCAATTTGTTTTGTTATTTGGGAAAGTGACGAATGATGCTTTGGAGCAACATGCCAGGCAAAGTGGTGCAGTAGTTTCAGGGAAATTGAATAATGAGGAAGTTTTTCCTAGACAAGCTAAAATAATTAAAGGCCTTGTAACTAACTTTTATTCTTTACTGTGTTCAATAGTGTTGTTGTTGTTGTTGCCCCGAATATCTCAACATTTCTTCTATGAAGTACTGATATTATATGGGTAACTACTGTTTCACATTTGAAGTACTTATACCCTATAATCTTATAGGAGTTGTAATTGTAATATATTATAGGGTGCCCTTGTAATATAATTGTATTTGAAGTACTCTTGCAATTGCAATTTTGGTTGTTATATGAAACACTAAGAATGTGTTGTTGTAGTACTGCATATGTCAACATTTGTTCATATATGAAGAACTAATATTTTACGGTGCCATGTGATAGGGTTATATACTAAAAGCATTACTTTTGAAATAACTCTAATTCTTTATTTTTTGAATGAGAATCATATGGGCAAATGTTATGCATATTATTTATGTTATTAGTTATATACATGTGTCTAATACTTTATGTTGTAGATGATATGGTGTGTGGTGACACACAGAAGATCATATCATCAGTACCTTATAAAGTATAAGTAAACGTTCACAACCTAGATGGATTTGGACAAACCATTGGTACGGTTGTAGTATAATCTGGTATTAGTATATCTTGACTACAGGATTACACTAGTACACTTTGTGTGTACTGAACGGGACCAAGTGAGGTTGTTTCTCATTATACTGACTATATAAGAGAACAAACACCTTTGTTATTATGGATGTTTGTCCTCTTAATCCGGATATAATAATGGGCACTTACGTGCATTGTACATTGCTTTAAATCATCAATGAGTGAGATTCATTTGTGAATCAACAAACTCGATGGATTGGGTAATGACATTGTATGTAAGGTGTGTTGTTAATTATAGAAGGAATCCTTGACCTGCAAGAAGTCAGGTTGATGATGCCCCCTTGTGGAGCTCATAAGGATTGTCATGTAAACCCTGTAGGTGGATTTCATCTGACATGATAATGAGGTTGAGTGGTACTACTCAAGGGCATAAGAAGTTGATTAATGTAGTTGTCAGTAACTTGACTTAATCAATAGGCATTCGATATCTTAAACACGGGGAGGTCAACCAGCATATAATATGGAACCCATAAACGTAACACATAATTTGGGATTAGGGCGGTAGTGCAACAATGGCCTTTAGTGGAATAAGTCATTTGTTGACGGACTTGGGCCGTGTGTTTTGGGCGAACATGGGAAGCCCAAGCCTGTCTGGAGGCCCAACCCTAATTTCTCCTCATGGTCCCTGTTGTAGCCTATAAATAGAAACCTTTTTCTCTAGCTGTTTTCTCTCAAGGTTTTGCTAAAGAAAAGTAGATCTAAAATCGGTTCAAAATTATGTGAGTGAGAGAGGCCAAGAGAGAAAGAATATGGTGGTAGATCGTTGCCCACACAACGTCTATTCCATTGATAGGAATACAGTAGAAGATCAAGAGGTTGATTCGGATTTGTAGATCTTGGATTCTCAGAGTTATCTTAGCCAATCTAAAGATATGATATCTAACCAAAACCGTGGACACCCCTTATTCCGCTGCCCGTGGGTGTATAAGGTTCTTAAATTATTCGGTGCAACCATAACGGTTCCTACACCTTGTATGATAAATTGTAGAACTATATATGTCAACAACAACTTATTATTTTTCTGTTGTGCTCTAATTAATCTAAAACAGGTTACTAAGGACGTTAGGGTGGTTGGGGATAAACTCAATAGTGAAATAAGGACTGGCATGGAAACAATAATTCAAGAGATTGTTCATGGTGGGTTGAAAGGTGGTATGGAAAGTTCAGAGGTTGAGGTTGTGAAAGGACATAGAACTAGAAGGCCAAGGAAGGAAAGCAATGCTGATGCTATACTGAAAACACTAACAAGGTCTACCCAGAAGAAGGTTGACTCAGATCCTAAGAAAGGGAGTTCATCATCTTCTAAGAAAGTTACTTTTGATCTTTATCCTCATTCATCATATCATAGAAAAAGAGCATTGTATAAGGATGAAAGCTATGAAGTTGTGGGAGATACATTAATACATGCTCAGTATGAAATGAAGAAAAGGAAAGTGGTCAAAAGTTGTGGTTCCCGAGTTCAGCCATCAAGGGCAAGCAAAGATGAGGCTATCAAGGCTAGCGAGAGACAAAACTTGAAAAAAAAACATCAAATCAGTGAGAGGACAAGGCAGTGGGAGATTAAGGTTAAGGAAAAAGAGAAACCCATAAAAAGAAGAAAGTTGATCCAAGCTGATTCAGATCAAGATGATGATGCTGAAGAATAACAAAGAGAGCAAAACAATTCGGAGTCATTTGTTGCAACTATTTTGCAAGAGATTAGTGAGGACATACCGAAGAGAACATCTGAGGGGCTGCAAAATTGTTATTTGGAAAGAGGATGAAATGCCTGGTGATTACTGTATGGACATGGAGGTGTTCAAAGGTACTGTGGAGCTGGAGGAGAATGCAAAGGGTGGCCAATAATCTGTTAATAAGGAGGGTGGCCAAGAATCTATTGATAAGGAGGGCGGGAAGGACTTTGTAAGGGTAAAGACTGCTATAGTACCTTATGTTGAATCTGCATTGCTTGACCATGTACCCTTTTACTCTCCTTTGGCTTCTTCTTTAGTTCTTCCTCTTGTTGATCTTGATGGGGAAGCAGTCATGAATAGAGAAATGGAAAAAATCAGTTTTGCTTCTCTATTGGCTGGAATTGCAAAGCTGACTGACATAACCGAATTGCCAGCCCTATCACCATCTGAAGGAGCAAGCACTGAAGATGTTGTGGTATCTGTTGATCATGTTCTTAATAGTATGGGTCGGCATGATGATGGTGATTTGGTAGCCCCTGATGTGGTATTTATTCACACTGAAATGGAGATGGAAATGGATAAGAAAACTGAAGAAAGTGGTCATAGAAGGAGGAGGAAGGAAAAAAAACTGGGAAGAGAAAATGGGAAAGGAATGTGACTTATTGATCAAGGTTGCTCTGTCATCAACCTTTCACAAGAAAACAACCACTGTAGGTGAGGTAAATGTTCTCAATTATTACTGGAAAAAGTTCACTAGGAAGCAGGATCAACAGAGCTCTCCGGATATGATAGTATTTGGGTATGATCAAGTCATTTTAGTGCATAATTTTCATTCATTACATGGAAGATAGTAGGTGGATGGTGAGGTAATGATTATACCATCACTATTTCCCTCTACAACTATCAGCAACTATTTATTAATGTGCAGAGTAAAATAATACATTCAAGTTAATTGTTACTAATCACTATATGATTCTTTTCTAGGTTCTCAGCTTATATTTCAACTTGTTGATCAGGTGGTATAAGCACCACTATAATGAACATGCCATTCTAGAAGAAGAAGTGTATATTGTTGTGGAGTATGTTTACTTTGTTGTAAGTTCTCTCTACTTTAATACTAAGTTTCTTTTGAAGCTTACTCACAATTCTTCCTTAAGTTTAATAAGTTTAATCATGACTTTCTTGATGTAGAAATTCATCATAAGAGAGTATGAGATATTCAAGAAAATGCTGCAAAACCCAAGTTTCCGAGCTGCAAGCCCAGATGAGAGACTGGCTAATGGTTTGTACCATACATATGAAATTGTTAAAGAGTATTTGGACCCCTTTGAAGGAAGGATTAGAAATCAACCGCACCCATTAAAGGGTAAGGGAATAATTGTAAATCTTCAAGTTCATGTTAATCACTGGATTGTTGATGTATTGAACTTTAAAGAAACAAAAGTGTCCACCTATGATTCTCTTGGTGGAAAGAAAACTTATGATGAACAACTGGCTTTGGAGAGAATGATTCCTTATGTGGTAAGGTGTATTGATCCAAGCTCAACTTTTGATTTGAATGCATCATGGGCTCATGAATTTGTTAGTCACACAACAACCAGATTCTAACAGTTGTGGGTTGTATTGCCTTGCCTTTATAGATTGTCTTCTCAGAGGTGTTCTTGAGAAGGTAAACCATATTGATATGCAACCATTTAGAATGCGGCTGAGGATTGGAATAGATATTATCTCTTGTGGATTAAATCCAGATGAAGTGGCTAAGAAGAGCAAAGAATTCCAAAAGTGGTTGGCAGAAGGAAGTCAGAAAGATGTAAGTAATTCTGAAGATAGACATCAACAAGTGGGGGAAGGAATGTGAAGTTGCTACTGACAAGCAAGTGGACATTGGCCAAGAGGAAGAGAGGGCCAATGATCCACTTCAGTCTGACCAAGGGGAGAAGGGTGTTGTTGATGCTACTAAAAGGCAAGTGGAGATTGGGGAGGAGCTAGAGAGTTATCATGATGCAACTGGAAGTCTGGTATAGGCAAAGGATAGTGAATATGCTACTTGCAACCGAGTGTACATTACCCTAGAAGAAGAGAAGGATATTGAAGCTAGTCAAGATAAGGATGGGAACACTGCTGAAAAAGGTATGCACCAAGAGGGCCACAATGGTGAAGATGGGTTTGCTGATCAGTAGGAGAACTTACCTGAAGCAAAGAACTCGTTCACAGCGAAGTGTTGACATATGGTGCCATTTAAGATGTCAGTTAATATTTTTGAACTAACGTCTCTCATTTTTCAGTGGTTTGTTTTGATAAACATAATATTTTGGTTGTTTACTTGTTATTTTATAAGCATTTTTGGGATTATTCGAGGAGAAATGGCCAATTGAATCTGAAATCATTTTTATTATACATTATACATTGCATGTTGCTGATAGAAGATACATCTTAGGATGTTAGTTACTAAATTTTAGATTGGTATTTGCAGTCCCATTTTGGCGGGAATTGTTTTGAGCGGGAACAATTTGGCGGGAAAATGTGTGTTTATAAATACAACTTTTGCCATTTTCCCTTGACTTTTATATCACATTATTTTCTTATTCTTCCCGATTAAAAATGAACAGTGGTGAACGATCTAGCAGGAGTTATTGATGGTACACCCTCAAGTTACAATCCTAAGTGTTTCAATAGTGGGGAAAGTGATCATTGGATATCCAGTTGTCCGTGGGCAAACTATAGGTGTCCTAGATGCTATAAGAAAAGTATAAGGTATGGTAAGAGTAAGCAGGAGTGGAGCTTTGGACAAAGGTATCTGTCATGCAAGGTTCGATTTTGTGGGGGTTTTAAATGGATTGATGTAGGAGGGGGAGGAAGTCATCAGAATGAACAAATTGTCAGTCCACTTGGCGAAACTTCTCAAGCATCGGTTGTAGATGGACAATTAAAAATTACTATTGATGGACCAGTCACAATGAAAATTGAAGGAAGTGTTAGTGATGTTATTGAACTTGTCAAGTAGTTGTCTATTAGAGAATAAGTGTATGTTGTGGCGTTAATTTTATAGTAGGGTTAACCCCTATTTTCAAAAATACCCCCCCCCCACTATTTGTAAGATCCAATGGTCAGATTTATTCATCTGAAAAAAAAAAATCATCTCGTAGCTGTTGGATCTTGTAACTGGGGGGGTATCACTAATATTTTTGAAAATAGGGGTAACACTGATTGCAACTTTTAATGGGGGTAAGTCTAACTAATCCCTTATAGTATTTCTTTGCTACCTTACATATTGATAACTTCAATAGAAAAAACACCTGCCACTTTATAAACAACAAAATACCATTCCAAATAACTTACATAGTCAGCTGAAAGGCCAATGAAAATCCAAATAACTTTACAAGTGTAATTGATGACATTACTTCTATATGTATCTAATAGTTGAGTCAAATGAAGTTTTCGTTGATAAAATCTAGCAGAACCCCAACTTAAAAGTCAATCCAAGCAGCATCATCTGTTGAAGCAGTGCAGGTTGCTCTATTGTGTCCAAGGGCACCACAACGGTTGCACCTTCTTCTTTGCACTGGCACACCCTCCCTTTTAGAGCGTTTCCTCTTCTTTTAGGGCCAGCTAGGCATTACCTCATTTGTGGGAGGAAGAACCATGATGTTGTAACTTCTCCAATGCCACTGTTCTTTACCCTTCAAAGGTGTCAAGTTCTCTCGTTAGGTATCCATCATTGATTCCTTTGAGTAGCACGGCAGGCAGAAATCATACACACAGAACCGACCATCGTCAATGGCCTTCATCACATGGCTGCAAGGAATACCAACATGTTGGAAGAAACCACAGGTTCAACATTTATTTAGTAGGTCAACTGTATCCTTACGCCCTACGCTAGTAACCATGTGCACTTCGCTAGTAACCAAGGACACGTACTCACTAGCCCTTATTGTAGTGAACGACTAACTAACATAACGAGAGGAAATTATTACATCCTCAGCTGATTTCGTCAACTTTGTCTTCAGCTTTGAAGCCATAACCCGATAGTCATAAAATTGCCTCATAATGTTCATTCGAATACCATTTAGCAGAGATGTAATTGGCATAGCTCGCTTCGGCAGAATCATCTTATTCCAGCTCTCGATATGATTTGTATAAAAAATTCCATACCTCATTTCAGCATAAGCAAATGACCACTGTTTCTTAGGAATATTTATTATTTTTCCATAACCTTTGCTATCGCTACACCAAATGCAACACATGATTCTCACAAAGTCAGCTTTATCATAAGTTTCTACTGCAACCTTTACCCTCCCTTTGGTGTTTTCTTTGCTAACATTGTTAGAGATATGTTGTACACAAAAGCAATGGTACACATTTGGAAGGATTTTTGGCATGGACTGGATAATGCTTGCATGCCTATCTGATAATTGAACAAACTTATCTGTAAGACCAACTACAACATCTCTGAGTTTCTGAAGAAACCAATCCCAATGTTCATTGTTCTCTTTTGGGACTACAACAATTGCAATTGGAAAGCAATGGCTATCTCCATCAACAGAAATAACAGTTAGGATGACAGACTTGTATCTACCCATCATGAAAGTTCCATCAATCATAATCAATGGACGAAGGCACCTTCTGTAGGCATGAATAGTTACGCTATAGCTCACAAACAAATGCTCAAACCTATGCTCGCTTGTTGTTATATTATCAGTGTGGCAATCTAAATCAATTTTCTTCAATTATTTAAAATAATTTGGCAGCATCTAGTATGATTGACTGAAGCTTCCCCTTATCTATATTGAAACAAAATAGACTAGCTGACGTTACATATGCCTAGCAATTACTTAATTAGTTGCTGACAGTTACAAGTCACTTAGCTTTTCTAACACCATGACAGATACAAGTCAGTTACAAGTTGATAGAAAAGATGATAAATGACTGACTTGCCCAATTATTTGGTGGAACAATAGATGTTCTTCGTAGTATACCCAAAAAAAAATAGTACTTAGACCTTACATATTCCTACTAGTTGTCCACATAGTTGTTGATAGTTACAATAATACTCTGACCTTTTCTAACACAATTTCTCTGGCTCTCCAAGTAACTTTATATGTCACATCAGTTAGTTGTGACTGTTTCACCTCCAATTGCAGGTTCTTTGCAGTCAATTCTTCATTGTCCCTAAGCTTGGACATAACAATTTCTGAAACCCACTTTGCATCTACTTGTGAATTTTTTGAAACAGCCTTATCTTCTGCACAAGTGTGTGCATCTCTACAAGTTATAACAACCCACATATCAGACTCAGTTATAGGTTTTGCATACAAATGAAATGGACAGTTAGTTGCCTTACACTTTATTACCACCTTATGGGAGGTAGTATTGCAATGACGCAAATCAAACATGTGTGTAATTGCATAAGATTTTATGTCTTTCACAAGATCATCTCGAGTGGTGTAATGTTGACCTACTTTAGGGGGTACAAACTTCACCCCCTCATTATAAGGATTTACAATCTCACTTTGATTTGTAGGGGTTTTTGGACTATGAGAACGACACAAAGGATCATATCCTTGACGTAGGTCTTCGGAAATAAGATCTTTAGCACCAAACACCATAGCATAAACCATTCCCTCTAATTTGAAATCAATCTCACCTTCCTCATCGCCATCATTTACAACTGTCATAGGTGTGTCCCCTTGAAAATACTCTTGACTTCAGTTCGGAGTCGACCATATATCACCATCATCACGATCGAATTCTTCAACTTCATCATCATCATCAACTACCACAACTTCACCCGTAACAGCATCTTCATATTCATTTTGAAATTCAACCTCCTCATTACTTCGAGAACTGTCAATTATGTTTTCTTGAGGAATGTCAGCTGTATCAACTAAATCATTTAGTATTTAAACTTCATCTTCATCTTCATTTTGAAATTCAACCTCCTCATTACTTCGAGGACTGACAATTATGTATTATTCAAGAATGTCAATTGTATCTCAATATGGATTTTGCGAATCAAACTCTTCATAATCGGGTTGATCAGCATCTTCAACACCAGGGGGATCATCGTCTACATTGCCCGGACTATCAGCAACTTAAACTATATTATCCCTTGTAATATTTATACCGCTCACCTTCAATGATAATTATAGGAGGTATGCTTTCATCTTTTGATTCACAACTACTAACTGCATCTGAGCTTCCCTTTCAGAACAAATCTAAAACGGTTACTAAATGTCAGTAATTTAACAGGGCTATTTCAGTAACTAACGCATTTACACGCGTACAACATGTTCGACATCCCTCACCTGCCATGACCTTTTCGAACATCTCCAATCTGTGTGGGACCTTTTCAACAACGTTTTCATTTTCCACATCTTGCAATTGACGAGTCCCAGTTGAAGGTTGGTCTAGTGGAATGTCTGGGAAACACAACGTTTATAACCGTTAGCAACCAAACCATGTACTAGAACTAAACATAACTTAAATAAAATTAGTCATTCACCTATTGGTTCGTCCACAAGTTTAAATTGATTGAAAGAACATTTCTGTCAAGCTAGCACTTTTTCTTTAAAAAAAAATTGTTTTCTAGGAGAATCACTGATATGAGGACACATGATGATTAGCATGTGCCACACACATGCTTACATATTTCTATTATTTAAACTAGTTGTTTCTTTTTAGCTTGGTTTCTATTTCGATTATTAGTAGCTTCTACTTAGGATTTAGGAATAGAGTTTGGTTTCTATTTAGGTTTCATTGATTGTTTATAAATACCATTGTAAACAAAAGATGAGCAAACTTGATTTATTACTAGATTGAATTTATGAAGTTTGTTTTGATTCATTAAACCCTAGTTTTGGGTATTTTTATAAATTGTGTATCTATTGTTCTTGCTTCTGCGACAAAGATACATCAAATTGGTATCAGATTTCAACAACTTTCTTGGTTATTTTGTTATGGAAAATCAAGAATGAGGTCATGGTAGACCTCTCGGAGTTAATACAAGGTTGAATCGAGTAGAAGATGCACGCTTAGATATGCAAAAGATGATGCATAATAAGAAAGGAAAAGGAACATCAATTGATGTTGACCAGACTTTGGAGATTGAGAAGGGTGCAGAAGACAAATTACATGCCCACTAATCCAATCTCGATGCTGACTCAGGAAATTCGTCAAGTTACTCACTTCCTCAACTCTCATGCCATCGCCATCATGCACCCACGCGCCATAACTCTGGAGCTTCCACTTCGTAGTCTAACAACATAGAGTTAGGTGTTACTCAAAACCCCAAACAGTAGCAAGCTAGTGAACACTCACATCAAAGAGGAATCAAATTCATTAATCCTTTTCAAGGCAAGGCCTTGGAAACTCAGATCTACTATCGACAAAGAGGTGGTGATAAACTTCCTCACTCACCACTTCAAGTTTGTCAACCACAACAAAGAAATGATTCCCAACCACAAAATAATTATCTACCTTACCGTCAAGGTAGAAATCAGCAAGGTGGTGGTAAAAATCACCAAGGGAGATAAGGAAGACAACAAGCAGAAGAGAATCCAAGAAGAGATGTTTGACAGGAAATAGATGAACTCCTTCCTTTCCGTTCACTTCCCCATCGGGCCCAAAAACAAAATACTAATGGGCCAGCAGGTCAAACCCATGTTTTTAATAATAGGCCATACCACCAGCACCATAGATGTCCCAACCATGGTCCAGCCCAAGACTATGATTCATCTAATTCTCAACCAAGTACACTGCGAAGAAATCACCGCCAACCACGCCGTATCGCCTGTGATTTTAATCCGCCAGATCTTTCAGACTTTTCATCTGGTCCTTCTCCACCGTGTCATGGTAACCGCAATAATCAAAACGAAAGGTGTGGGCAACACCACAATTGGCAAAATAATTCATCTAATTTTGATATTAATCGTCTTTTGCAAATTTTGGAGAAAACTCAAATGGGTGATATACATTTAGATGTGCATGAATTTGATGGCAAATTAAAGCCCAATGGTTTTGTGGATTGATTGAATAAGATTGAGAAAGTCTTTGATTATAAGAACATGACGGATCTTATGTGTGTTAAATTGGTAGCTACTAAATTAACAGGTTATGCACTTGTTTGTTGGGATGAATTACAATTAACTCGTGAACAGACAGGCCGTCACAAAATTACTACATGGAACAAGATGCGACATGATTTAAAGAAAGAATTTATTCCTTATGACTATGAAATGGATTTGTTCATGCGTTTTCAAAACTTGAAATAGAGACATCAAACTATGACTGCATATACTGAAGAGTTTCTTTTGCTATGTACTCGAGCTGACTTGTCTAAGTTCATGGATCAAAAATTTGGGAGATATTTGAATGGTTTACGGAACTCAATTCGAGAGGAATTAGCTTTCAAGGATATTTATGATATGTCTTACGCCATTAAATATGCTCTCAAAGCTGAAGAATTGCTCTGCTCGTCTCATTCCGCTACTGCTAGTGCCACTCCTATTGCCTCTTCTTCTAAACCACCCCCTCATACTAGACTGGGTCTGCTACATGCTACGAGTGCAAGGAGATTAAACATGTTCGTAGCGATTGCCCTAAACACAAGAGTGTTGGTTTAACACAGAAAGAGGAGCATCTCACTCTTCTTGAGGCAGAACCCATTGAGATTTGTGGAACTTTAACTCCTACTGATTCCGGTTATCCCATGTTGATTGTTCGCCGTTCTTTAATCACTCCAGTTCTTAAGCAGGATCCGATGTCATGGCTTCGTCATAATATTTTCTATACACGTTGCACATCAAATGGCAAGTTGTGTAATGTTATCATTAACAGTGGTTCTAGTGACAAAATTGTCTCTACAGATATGGTAGACAAATTGAAACTCAAGGATGAACCACACCCTGAACCTTATACCCTTTCGTAGTTACAGGATGGTGTTACGGTCCTACATACAAGGATGAAGTATTGTGTTTAGTTGTGCCTATGGATGCTTGCCATTTGCTACTTGGTCGACCATGGCAATATGATCTCATTGCCCTTCATAATGGGTATGATAACACTTATACATTCACTTCTCATGGTGAGAAGATTGTTTTAACACCGTTGGCTCCAGTGCGGATCTCTTATCCCCGCCCACCAGTGAAGTCGGGTTTTCTAGCAGCAGGGCGTGACTATGATATGTTTGTTGTAATTATGGAATCATTTGTTTCATGTCCTACTACTATTCCACATATGTTACAGCCATTATTAGACTCCTTTTCTAATGTCGGTAATGAGCCTACCGAGGGAGGATTGCCTCCTTTGTGTGAAATCCAGCATGCAATTGATTTGATTCCTTGGGCACCTCTTCCTAATTTGCCACATTGCCGCATGGCTCCTTCTGAGCATGTTGAATTACAGAGTCAAGTTTCTGAGTTATTGGCTAAGGGATTCATTCACAAAAGTATGTCCCCTTGTGCTGTGCTAGGTTTACTTACTCCTAAGAAAGATGGGAGTTGGAGGATGTGTGTTGATAGCAGGGCTATTAACAAGAATACTATGAGATATCATTTTCCTATTCCACGCCTTGAGGATATGCTAGATTCCTTGCATGGTGTTAAGGTATTTTCGAAGCTTGATTTGAGATATGGATTTCATCATATTCGGATCCGCCTTGGAGATGAATGGAAAACTGCCTTCAAAATGAAAGATGGTTTATATGAGTGGTTCATCATGCCCTTCGGTCATTCTAATGCTCCTTCTACTTTCATGCGTCTTATGACTCAAGTTTTTAGGCCTTATTTGAATAAGTTTTGTGCTGTCTACTTTGATGATATTCTGATATACAGTTATTCTGAGTCTGAACATCTACAGCATATTGAGCTTCTTTTGGGTGTTTTGCATACTGAAAAGCTTTATTTGCAGCTTAAGAAATGTTCTTTCATAGTTGACTCTGTGGTCTTCTTGGGTTTTGTAGTTTCGGCTAATGGTATTCATGGCGATGACTCCAAAGTCTAGGCTATTATTGAGTGGCTTACTCCTACTATAGTGACTCAGGCACGTAGTTTTCATGGGCTAGCTTCTTTCTAAAGGAGGTTCATTCATAATTTCAACAGTATTATGACTCCTCTTACTGCTTTGACAAGTGAGAAAGTTTTCAAATGGACTACTGAAGCAAATGACGCATTTGACTTAATTAAGAAGAAGATGACTTCTACTCCTGTTTTAGCTTTACCATATTTCACCGAACTCTTTGAGGTGACATGTGATGCTTGTAAGCATGGCATTGGTGTTGTTTTAAGCCAAAATGGCAAGCCCGTTGCTTTCTACAGTCAGAAACTTACTAGTGCTAAATTGAATTATTCTACATATGACTTGGAGTACTATGCAGTTGTACAAGTTGTACGACATTGCATCATTATCTTATTCATCATGAGTTTATCATCAAGTCTGACCATGAAGCTCTTTGTTATCTTAATACCTAGAAGGATGTCAGTACTAGACATATTAAGTGGAACTCCTTTTTACAGAAGTATACTTTCCACTTACAGTTTCAGGCTGCAAAGGATAATCGAGTTGTTGATGCTTTGACTCGTCGTTCTCATCTCTTGGTTACTCTCCGTACATCTTTCTTTGGCTTTGATGAGTTACGTGACTTATATGCCCAGGATGCCTATTTTGGTCCTATCCATGCCGATTGTTTGATACATCATGGTGTCTCTAGTGAGTTTTCCCTCCATGATAATTTCATATTTCGGGGTTCATAACTTTGTATTCCTATTTTTTCCCTCCGTGATCAGATTATGACCGAAATACATGTTGGGGGGTTGAGTGGTCACTTTGGGATCATAAAGACCATTGCCTCTATAAGAGTGAAGTACTTTTGGCCTACTATGCGTAGCGATATTAACCGGTTTATTTAACGATGTTATGTGTGCCAGACAACAAAAGGTAAGCACACTAATGCTGGTTTGTATACCCCACTTCCAATTCCTGACAAACTTGGGTTGATGTCTCCATGGACTTTGTGTTGGGCTTACCTCATTCTACGCATTGCAAGGATTCCATTTTTGTGGTTGTGGATCGTTTCTCCAAGATAGCTCATTTCATTCCTTGCACACGTACTACAGATGCTGCACAGGTTGCTCATTTATACTTTCATGAGATAGTGTGTTTGCATGGTTTACCTCGCACTATCACTTCTAACAGAGATGTCAAGTTTACTAGCTATTTTTGGAAAACATTATGGAAGCTTTTTAAAAGTAATCTCCAATTTTCTACAGCTTTTCACCCACAGACTGATGGGCAGACCGAGGTTGTCAATCGTAGTTTGGGAGATCTACTTAGGTGTTTGATTAATGATAATCCCAAATCTTGGGAGTTTGTTTTAGCACAAGCAGAGTTTGCCTATAATAACTCTATCAATCATTCTACAGGCCTTTCTCCATTCATGGTTGTTACTATCATGACTCCTCTTACCGTTCTTAATCTTGCTCCTATTCCATTGACTGTTCCAGTTTGCACTTCAGCAGAGGAATTTGCTTCTCGGATTAAATTTATTCATGAGGATGTCAAGAAGCGTTTAGAGAAATCATATGCCATGTACAAGACTAATGCAGATAAACACAAGCGTTTAGTGGTTTTTCAAGTTGGTGATTTGGTCATGGTTTATTTGAGAAAGGAACGTCGGCCTTCTTCTCACAAGTTAATGGTGCGATGTTTTGGCCCATTCCCTATTGTTGCTCGTCATGGAGATAATGCTTATAAGGTGGACCTCCCTCCTGAGATGCATATATCTCGCACTCAGAATGTGGGTGATCTCACTCCTTTTCTTGGAGATAGTGTTCCGCCTATTCCCTTACCTGTTGATAATATTATGGTTCCTGCTGCTGCTACAGATAGAATTGAAATTGGCCTTGAAGTTTCTTCTACTATGACTCGCTAGGGTACTTATGATCGTTATTTGGTGAAGTGGTGTAACCGTCCATCTTTAGAAAATGCTTGGATTTCTGATGCTGCATTTCAACTTATAGATCCTACTTTCTACCATAAGTACAAAGACTTAATCTCGAGGATGAGCTCTTCCCAAGCTGGGGGGACTGATGTGAGGACACATGATGATTAGCATGTGCCACACACATGCTTACATATTTCTATTATTTAGACTAGTTGCTTCTCTTTAGCTTAGTTTCTATTTCGATTATTATTAGCTTCTAATTAGGATTTAGGAATAAAGTTTGGTTTCTATTTAGGTTTCATGGATTGTTTATAAATATCATTGCAAACAAGAGATGAGCAAACTTGATTTATTATTAGATTGAATTTATGAAGTTCGTTTTTATTCATTAAACCCTAGTTTTTTGTATTTTTATACATTGTGTATCTATTGTTCTTGCTTCCGCGACAAAGATACATCAATCACTTATTGGAATCTCTATTGGAATTTCTTCATTAAGCTTCTTCTTCATACAATGTTCTCCACCACTTGATCCAGGACATACACTCTTTGGCAGAGAAGGTTTAAACAATTCACTACAAATTTGCTTCTTCTTCATACTAGGAACTCCAAAACTTGATCCAGGACTTGCAATTCTAACCATTTCTTGTTTAAATAGCTCACTACCAACTGGTTTATTCTTCACAATAGGTTGTCCACCACCTTTTCCAGGAGTAGCACTATCTTCTTTAAACAACTTAGTAAAATTTTTTTGTTATTCATGCTAGGTTCTCTAGGACTTGATCTTCGAACTTGTCCTACTCCCATACCACATGGTGTGATGACGATTACTTCATTGACAACCAAAAATTTCATTGCTTTCATTGGAGTCTTCTTCTTCTTCTTAATCTTGTTGAAGTAGTCGGTTTCTTCATCGATTCTACAAGGGGACTTGTTCATCAAATACCTAACATAAAAACTCAATCTCATACGAGATGACACACCTTCAATAAGACACATGAATCCTTCAAAGGGAGTATCCACATCAAACACTCTCAATTTCACCTCACCCCCTACATACTTCATCACACCATGCTTGTCCGATTTCGTCTCGCCATCATAATAAATAAGCATATCGAATGAACCTGCAAAAATACAAAGTTAGTACAATAAAAAGTAGGTACTTTTAATGAAACGACAATAAATTTCTTTCATTTACTATTTGAGTATTGTTCTACATTTATGACATAAAACTTATATAAATACCATAACAATGACAACAAAATCAACATGGAAATGGTAAACGACCATGGAAACCTTATAAAAAAAACACACACACACACACACTTCTACGTAAAACCACAAAGAAGTAAACCAAAACATAAACCTACCTAGAAACAAACCAACACCAAAGACTACAAAACAAACATCAAAACTGACCATTATCGAGGTTTGTATTGTTTTTATCTATAAAAATCCTTAGAAAAATCGAAAAGGAGAAGACAAAGTAGAGGAACAAAAAAGAAGAACCTAGAGAAAAAAGGGTAGCTTTGGAGCTTTGTAAAAAGTTTTTGAGGTTGGCAAAAAAAACCAGGTAAATATTGTCTCGTCTTTGAATTACAAAAACAATGAAAAAGTTATTGATAGTAGATCTGTAACTTGCTGCTCCCTGATTCCCACAATAGCTAATGTCCGTTTTCATTTTTGCTAGGTTGAAATCTAATGGTCATTAATCGCTAATAGATATCGCTAAGAGAATATAACGGATCAATATTAATGTGCATGTCAACATCAGAAATACGCAAGGACAGAGAGTGTGGTGCAGAGGACAGAGAGTGTTGTATGCAAGGGCAAAAGGGTCAAAATAAAAAGCAAGGCCGGTTGGAGCACAATGTGCATTTATCATGGCCGAATCAGGCATTTACCCACTAAGAAATCTACACTTTAGTTTGCTAATATAAGCAATGATCCTATAACCTATAAGCATTACACCTAAAGCAACACAAGATACCAATTTCTGATCAAGACCCAATGCCTTTAGCAGCCAATGACACAAGTCATGTTAGAGCCACAAGGATATGTATCATCAGGCAAAAATTGTGTCCACAACAACAACTTGTAGGACTAGTAACTAAGAGAGACATATTTGATCCACGATATGACGGGAGGTATATTTTGCACATAAAATCTACTAACAAGAGAGAATGTCATCATAGTGAGTAATTCAATAAGCATACTCAAATATTTGGGATTCATGGCTACTACACCCAAAGCATATGTTCTTGGATTTATCCCTCACACGAGGATGAGGAAGAAGAGGAGAGAAAGTAGTATTGTTCGTGTGATGAAGTCTGAAGCGTGCGCCGCGCCCAGAATGGCCTTGCCCAAGGTGCGCCCGCGCCCTTGCCATGAACACGAAATAGGCTCTTGAGGGCGTGCGCGCTCGCAATTGGCCTTGCCAAGAGCGCTCCCGTGCCCATGCCTATATTTAAAGTTTCTATTTCTACAGTAACCGCGAAATTGAAAGTGCAATATAAAAATAGAAGTAAGGTTTTGGAAAACCTAAGACACGAAATTGAAACCCAATTTTGAAAGCAATCAAGATTGAGAGAAAACCCTTGCAAAGAGTAAAAGTTTGTAAGGATAAAGGAGTGTTCTAGTAAGGTGGAGAGACTTGAGAGGAGTGATTGTAATCTTCATTCCCATACTTATAAAATGATTAGCTCTTGTGGAAGTAGGCATCATTGGCCGAACAATGGTACATCTTTATGTTGTGGTATGCTTTATTTTTCTTTGCATTATTATTTAATTGTGATAATTGTTTAGAGAGTTGGGCATTCTAGGTTGGTTGTAGTGAAAGTTTAGATTTTTGTCTGGAGTTTGTAGTTGGTCCAAGTTCAAGTTATTTTAGTAGTGGGGATTGATTGGTATCGTTGTCCCTAACAAGTGGTATCAGAGCCAGGTTATATTAATCTTGGTTGTTATCCAAATTTTGCTCGAAAGGTGTTTGACAAAATTCCTGAGAGAAGGTTTAAGTTAAAATAGCTTGTAGAAATGGACCATTCCGTAAACACTCGCATGACTAGTCTGAGTAGAGCTAACTACACTATTTGGAAAGCCAAGATGGAAGACTTGCTATATTGCAAGGACTTTGCACAACCTATTGAGAATGGGGGAGTAAAATCGGAAGCGATTGCCATGGCTGAGTGGACCAAGATTGACAAAAAAGCAATTGGGTACATTCGACAATGGATAGATAACAGTGTCTTCCACCATGTATCCCAAGAGACTACCACTTTTGGCTTAGGGAAGAAACTCGAAGACCTCTATGAGAGGAAGTCGGCCGAAAATAAGGTACTGCTCCTTAAGAAGTTTGCTAACACGAAGTACAAAGAAGGTTTTTCAATGTCTGAGCATCTTAATAAAGTACAGAATACCATCAATCAGTTGCACTTGATGAATATTGATATAGGTGACGAAGTTTAGGCTTTGTTACTATTAAACTCTCTACTCGACAGTTAGGAGACTTTAGCAGTTTCTCTTAACGGAGCCGCTAAGGATGGAGTTATTTCTATGGAGATGGCTACTGGGGCATTGTTGAATGAGGAGACAAGAAGGGGTTCACGAAGCAGCTCCTCTCACTCAGAGATACTTATCACAGAGAAGCGGGGGAGAGGTAAGAGCAGAAAACCATCTCATTCTAGAGGTGATGACAGAAGCAAATCTTGGGGTACAGTAATACTAGAACTCCTAAGGCAGAGAGATAATGTTACTATTATGCCACCAAGGGTCACTTCAGGTACGAGTATAAAACACTGAAGAGGGATGAGAAGAATAACTGTGTACATGAAAACATGGTAAAGAGGAACGGAAACACAGGCCGAGATACTACCGCACTAGTACACGATGATCTAGTGGGAATTATGTCAGATTATGGTGAGTGCTGTGTTAGTACCTCATGCCAGGATACATAATGGGTGATAGATACAGAAGAATCCTATCACGTCACACTGCACAGGGGATTCTTCACTACCTACAGCTGTGGTGAATTTGGTGAGGTAAAGATGGATAATAGTGGAGTCTCAAAGATTGTAGGCATTGATGATGTTCATGTAGAAACCAATGTCGGCTACACCTTGACACTCAAGGATGTAAGACATGTCCCTGACATTCGGCTAAGCCTAATTTCCACTGGGAAGTTAGATGATGATGGCTTTCTAAACTCGTTTGGTAGCGGGGTATGGAAACTGAGCAGAGGTTCTATTGTAGCAGCCAAAGGAACGAAAATGTGCTCGCTTTATAAGACACATGCTAGTTTGTGTAAAGCAGAAGTAAATGTGGCACAAGAAGAAGCTTCCTCTGAACTGTGGCATAAAAGACTATGTTATATGGGAGAAAAAGGCATGGAAGTTCTTGCCAAGCAAAAGGCCTTGCCAAACATAAAAGGTATGCATTTAAATAGATGTACTCACTATTTGGCAGGAAAGCAACACAGGGTGTCTTTCCAAAGATTCCCCTCTCACAGAAAAGACAATGTCCTTGAGCTAGTGCCTACAAACTTATGTGGTCCTATTAAAGTAAAGTCTCACGGGGGAGCTTTGTGCTTCTTGACTTTCATTGATGATGCGTCAAGAAAGATATGGGCATATAGTCTGAAGACCAAGGATGAAGTACTTGGCGTGTTCAAGACTTTCCATAGTATGGTGGAAAGAGAGACAGGAAAGCCTTTGAAGTGTATTCGCTCAGATAATCGGGGTAAGTATAGTATGCCATTTGAAGAGTATTGCCAGAGTCATGGGATTCATCATGAGCAGACCGCTCCTAAGACTCCGTAACACAATGGTATAGCGGAGAGGATAAACTGGACCATTGTAGAGAGGATGAGATGCATGTTGCCTCACTCTAAGTTACCTAGAAGTTACTCAGTAGAAGCAATGCGCACAGCTGTGCATGTGATTAACCTATCGCCTTCGAAGCCTTTGAATAGTGACTATCAAGAGAGAGTATGGTCAGGTAGAGATGTTGATTATGGATACTTGAGGGTATTTGGGTGTAGAGCATTTGTTCATATTCCAAAGGATGAGAGATCCAAGCTTGATAACAAATCTAAGCAGTGCATTTTTCTAGGTTATAGGAATGAGAAGTTTGGTTACAAACTCTATAATCTGATTAATAAGAAGGTAATCCAAAGTCAAGATGTTGTGTTCTTGGAAGACCAAACCATAGAAGACTTTGAGGATGGTGAGAAGCTAGAAGCTTTCATTAATGATCTTGTTGATTCATAACGAGAAGTTCCTATTATGGAATGTGCAGAAGGCATTGAAAATGCAGAGAACCATGAGTTTGAAGCTTATGATGATGATCCTATTGCTCATGATGGGATATAACCTATTAATATAGAAGATGCAGATGAAGTGTATGAACCACCACCTGAGCAAGCAAAAGTGCATCGTCTTGAGCCACAATAAGATGGGGTAAGGAGGTCCTACAGAGAGATACTAGCTTTAACCAAGTATCCACCACATACGTATGTTTTACTATCTGATGGTGGAGAACCTATGTACTATCAAGAGGCTCTTGAAGGTACAGACAAAGAGAAGTGGTTGAAGGTCATGCATGATGAGATGGATTCTTTACATAAGAATCACACTTATGACTTAGTTGAGAAACTAAAAGGAAGAAAAATTCTCAAGAATAAGTGGATCTACAAAGTCAAGCATGAGGAGAATAATCCACTCCCAAGGCACAAAACTAGCCGTGTTGTAAAGGGATTCGGTCAAAGGAAAGGTATTGACTTTGATGAAATTTTCTCTCCTATAATTAAGATGACTTCTATCAGGGTGGTATTGGGTCTAACCGCAAGTATGAACCTAGAGGTTGAGCAACTAGTTGTCAAGACAACTTTCCTCATAGAGACCTTGAAGAAGATGTCTACATGGACCAGCCAGAGGGGTTTGAAGTCAAAGGCAAGGAGCACCTAGTATGTAAGCTAATAAAGAGTTTGTATGGGTTGAAGCTGGCACCGAGACAGTGGTACATAAAGTTTGATTCCTTTATGGTGAAGCATGGCTACATGAAATCTGCTTCAGATCATTGTGTGTTTGTTAAAAAATTTCCGGATGGGGATTTCATAGTGCTCTTGTTGTATATGGATGATATGTTGATAGTTGGACAGAACATCAACAAGATATCCAAGCTGAAAAAAGACTTGAGTAAGTCTTTTGAGATGAAGCATTTGGGTCAAGCAAAGCAGATACTTGGGATGCGGATCACTCGTGATAGAAAGAGTGGGAAGTTTTGGCTTTCTCAAGAAAGCTACATTGAGAAAGTGTTGAAGAGATTCAACATGGATCAAACGAAGCCAGTCAGTTGTCCGCTTGGTGGCCAGTTCCACATGAGCAAAGGTATGTGTCCAAAGGGTGACCATGAGCAGAATGAAATGGAAAAGATTCTTTATGCATCCGCAGTGGGCAGTTTGATGTATGCAATGGTGTGTACTAGACTGGATATTGCTTTCACCATTGGTGTTGTAAGCCGATTTCTGTCAAATCCGGGTAAGGAGCATTAGGAAGGTGTTAAGTGGATATTGAGATATCTCAAGGGCACTTCCAAAACGTGTTTGTATTTTGGTGGAAGGAAGACCTTACTTGAAGCCTACACTGATGCAGACATGGCAGGTGATGTAGACTCGATGAAGTTCACCTCCGGTTATCTGCTTACTTTTGCAGGGGGACAGTTTCTTGGCAATCTAAGTTGCAAAAGTGTGTTGCCCTCTCCACTACAGAAGTCGAGTATATTGCAGCCACTGAGTGTTGCAAAGAGATGTTATGGATGAAGAGATTATTCGATGAACTAGGGCTAAAGCAAAAATAGTTTGTAGTTCTATGTGATAGTCAGAGCGCCATTCATTTGAGCAAGAATTCGAGCTTTCATTCTAGATCCAAGCACATACGTGTGCGTTATCATTGGATTAGAGAAGTTCTTGAAGACAAGCATTTGAGTATTGAGAAGATCCATATATACTGACAAGAACGGGTCGAATATGATGACCAAAGCCTTACCGAAAGGTAAGTTTGATGTTTGTTGTGCTACCACCGGAATGGTAGCAGACTCCTCCTGTTGATTTAGGAATGCATGGACGTATCCACCCTAACTATTCGGGAGGGGGGGATTGTTGGATTTATGCCTCACACGAGGATGAGGAAAAAGTGGAGAGAAAGCAGTACTGTTCGTGTGAAGAAGTCTGAGCGTGCACGCGCTCAGATTGGCCTTGCCCAAGGTGCGCCCGCGCCCTTGCCGTGAGCACGAAACAGGCTCTTGAGAGCGCGCGTGCTCGCAATTGGCCTTGCCAAGAGCGCGCCCGCGCCTATGCCTATATTTGCAGTTTCTATTTCTACAGTAACCGCAAAATTGAAAGTGCAGTATAAAAACAGAAGTATGGTTTTGGAAAACCAAAGACATGAAATTGAAAGCTAATTTTGAGAGCAATCAAGATTGAGAGAAAACTCTTGCAAAGAGAAAAAACTTGTAAAAAGAGAGGAGTGATCTAGTAAGGTGGAGAGACTTGAGAGAAGTGATTGTAATCTTCCTTCTCATACTTATAAAAGAATTAGCTCTTGTGGAAGTAGGTATCATTTGCCGAACCACGGTATATCTTTGTGTTGTGGTATGCTTTATTTTTCTTTGCATTATTATTTGATTGTGATAGTTGTTTAGAGAGTTGGGCATGCTAGGTTGGCTGTAGTGAAAGTTTAGATTTTTGTCTGGAATTTGTAGTTGGTCCAAGTGCAAGTTATCTTAGTAGTGGGGATCGATTGGTATTGTTGTCCCCAACATATATGTCCAAAGCTTTGTGAAACCAAAATTCTACATAGGACACAGAAGAAAGTATGAAAGAAATTTGTAGCCTTGGGATTGAGTCCTCCCATCCAATACGTGATTGTGACAAAAATGGTTAGGAGAATGAGATCCATGGGAAGTGGGAAGGTTACTGGTCGTTTCGGCAGTGAAGTAGGATGAAAGCCTGTATATGCCTGATGATCTTTCTTTGCTAGTATATCATGCTCTCGAGGGAAGGTGCTGAGAGCCTCAAAGAAAGTTGTGAATGTCCAAAATGCAGAGTAAAAAAAGATCAGCCCAAGCTGCACAAGGATTAAAAAATTAAACCCAAATACACAGACTTACATAGAAGACGCTAAGCAAGGGAAAAATCAGATACCACGTTGTTCATTTACATTAAAAGGAAAAAAGGGAAAAAGCATCAATCACAAAGAAGGGAATTTCCTAGCATAAGTTTCTATACAAGTTTAATTTCAAAGTAGTTGGAGTACGCCATGGCGCACAGATTTGATTACCAAATACCAATACTAATATATATGCTATAGGGCAGAGTACCTGCGTACGTACATTGAAAAAAAATTGAAGATAGAGAAGAACTCGATCTTTCTACTAGAAGAGGAATAAGATAAACAATATTTCAAACCTAGTCTTGAAGGTGAGCAGTACTGGATTGCCACCATAAAAGTCCTACAAGAAAGGAAACGTTGTTGATACCAAGTTGCATGTGCTCCACCGACCAGATTGCTTGTATTCCTTTCCATCTAGAAAGGTGTTGTCGATTTCTTGAAGTTCTACATTTACTCTATGTGAATGTTGCTCTCATATATATGCAAACCACAATTTCTGCTTAACTAACATTTCCTTATTACCCTCTGAAGGAGTTCCTAATGATGTGTACATTAGTTACTCGTGTCTAGACCATTCGATGAAGTGGTTGGTAAGATTGCTGTTGTAGCCTGTAATACATCTAGAAGTAATATGTTTACGGGATCAAGCTAAATAAAATGTGGAGATCGAGTACGAAAATGTACCACTGTTATATCCAAAAATAAATTCACATATATAACTTTTGGCATTTGGTGCAGATATGTAAATAACATGCCAAAACAAATGATCCAAGGGGATAGTAGGCTTACATTGAGTCGAAAAAGATGTGTGAACCTTCTTTGCATTAGCGGCTTAGCGCACCATCCTAGAGCGCACTATATGCATAATTTAACTAAGATCTAAAAGGATCTAAACTAATTACCATTGGAAAGATTCAAAAGGTAATCTGTAGGATTCATGCAATATGGGGGAAGATTCTGTGTATCCAATGCTTGAGAAGTAGTCCATAGCAGCTGCTCCCTTGCCAAAATACATGGGGCTACCATCTGACCGTAGAAACACCTTATGAAACATGTTATATATCTTACCAGAAGGCTGGTGCATGGTCATTACCACTGATCGTCCACCTTTCACAAGCTTCAACAATGTTGACACAATTTTTTCAGCTGGTTGTGGAGTCTAGACCCAAAGTAGGTTCGTCAAGAAATAATAAACTTAGGTTGATCAGCATTGCTTGCCCAATACTAACTCTCTTCCTCTCTCCCCCAGAAATTCCTCTCACAGAACCTCCACCTACAATGATATTCTTGCACTTAGTAAGACCAAGTTGAGTGATGACCGAATCAGCATGCATGCTTAGCCTTCTCATCTTTGTGTTGGACATTTTTCCAAACCCAAGACATTTTTCATACATATTAAAAACCAAGTTATGTTTTTATAACACTTAGTTGAGGCTATTTGGTAAGCCGAGAAGGGCAGTGAAGACGAGTGTTTATGTAACAGTCAAATGATAATTTCTAGTAGTGCATACATAATTTGACGACCGTGATCATCTACTTGATTGTAGTATACATTTTGAGAAATATAGTGTACATGAATAATGAATTCCTTGTCAAAATATACTCTGCAAACCCCTCAACAATTAAATTTCAAAACAAATTTGCCACAGGTTCAACATTTCTAACTATACTCGATCTTAACCAATAGTTGTAACTCTGTAAGTAAAGTAAAACAAAAGAATATCTATCATGGTGATTGTAAAGGTTATTTTTGGTTTTACCTTACAGATTCAAGAAAATGAGGGAGATGATGTTTGAATGTGGGATTGACCAAGTTCGTATGGACGAACCGCCCTAATATCAAGTTCTCTCGGGGAATTGAATCAGGTCAGACGTAGTTCTTCATCCTCTTTATATATGCAAGATGCCCGCGCCTCATGCTCTCCTTTTTCTAGTCAGATCCAGTTCTTCAGGTCACTTATGAGCTATGAAGGTGAGTTATGAAGAATCAATGAGCTGCGTGCCTGAAATGAGAGGAGTGAGTGCTTGGGAGGTTGCTTCGGGGTAAGATCGTCTACTCGACTCGAGTCACTTTGAAGCGAGCTCGCAGCTCAAGTACGTGAGATCGGTTGGTAGTGATACTGCTTTGGGTGCAAGTTGAATAAGTTGTTTGCCTGAGTGGAGTCACTATGAAGCGAGCTCTAAGGACGAGGATACTAGGTTGGTTGGTAGTTCTGTATATATTGGACACGTGTGTGATATTCATTGGGTGTGAATATTACTCCCTCACACAGCCCCATCTCAGTAGGTCGGTCTTTGTGACGGAGCGATCTACTGAGAGAAAACGATAGCACGTGTTAAACACATATGCGGATGCGAATGGTCTCGCGTAGAAATACCCACCGACCTATCTCATCAGATCGTCTAAGCAGTGAATGGCGACCTAATGTGAGTTTTAAGTGGCATGTGTAGGGCACGTGGTACGGCTGATTTGAAAGGTTGCAGCTGAACCGCCTCATTTTGTGGGGAGACGTGGCATGTTAGGGTTAAATGAAATGATTACGTTTCTTTTGGGAAACGAACTGGTGGCTTGTATTATACGCCTGGAGAACTAAATGGTTCGTTACTTTGCATCTACTGAAAAACAAGAGCGTAAGGTTAGTTTCTCTTCTCTGTGATATTTTTTTTGCTTTGCGATCTTTTTCCTTTGCTCCTTTTTCTGTTGGTTTGTGTGACGTTGGTGGTTGTTACTTGTTGGTGTTAACTTGTGAAAGGAGAGGGATAATGTCTCACTCAGATGATACTCGATATGATGAGATTCTAGAAGTTTCATTGAGTGAGGAAGTTGAAGAGATTGATTTTGAGTCTGCGGTCGCGGTGGCGAGCAGCTCTGGTGCATCATCCTCTAGCGGGTTGCCTCCTAGGGTAGTAGATAAACATGCTCTGAAAAGCTTTTCTGATCTGAGGCATGCATACGATATTCGTTACAGTGATTTGGAGATTCCCGAGCTGGGCGAGGATGATGACGTTTTTAGTAACGCGTTCGTTCCCCAGGACTATGGTGTGGTTATCTGCGAGGGGCAACTGAGAGCTCGGTTGAGGTTGCCGTTTTCTAGGCTGACCTGTGAGTTTTTGAATTTTTGTGAGAAAGCGCCCTGCCAGTTCGTTGGGAACACATGGCGTTTGCTTAGGGTATTTGATCTTTTGAATGTGAGTGAAGAATACAACATAGGTGTTGCGGATATCGTTGAGCATTTTGTTGTGAAACGATCTAGCGCTAAAAACTTTAGCTTACAGACTTTGACTGGAAAGTCTAGCGTTCTGGATGGGGTTAGTAATGAACCCTGGGAGAAGAGACCGTTTTTTATAATTGGGAATTATTGCCCCTCTGGGTTTAGTGTGGAGACTAGGGTGTGTAATTTTACTGGTACGTAGTAGGTTGTTTGGTTGAACCTTGCCTCTGATTTATATGTTGATAAATATGTGTTATAACGAACTGACCTTTGACTTTCTTATGTTATAGAGGTCGTTATTGTCCAAAAGAAAGGATGTAGTCTGATAGAGAAGTTTGCTTGTTTGAGTCGTGCTAAGAAGCGAGAGAAGTTGCCTGAAGTGGCTAGCTACTTTGTTGAAATAGGAGGGTGTGGGATCAGGGTGAAGAGGAGGGAACAGAAGAAGAGGTCAAGGGGTGAAGACATTATGAAGCTTTCTAGTGATCAAAGTATGAATCGTGAAGATAGCGGGATAGTGAGTAAGGAGCAGAGGAAAAAGAATGGCGGTGGGTCAGTGCGACCTGGTGGAGGTTGATAAACGTAAAAATGATAGTTTACCTACGAAATGAACGATAAAACTTAAAACGTAAGTAAAACTAAACGAGATTACGTGTCTAGTTTATCAAAGATTGTTCTACTCTCTATCTATTGAATAGATATAGTGGAGTAGGAAGTTCGTTCCACTCCTAGTTCTTTCACATAGTAATGTTCTCTAAGTATAAATAATCTTAACTTAAAGTCTAATGAGAGATTTACGAATTATAAACTACGATGCAACTACCCACAAGATACGACTAATTAACTACGGAATGCTGCGTTGATTCTATGATAAGGAATTAGGTGGTTGATTCCACCTTAACTCAACTTAACTTACTAACGATGAATCGTCGTAATCCGAATTGAACTACTACGCAAAACAATTGGTTCTTCCTAATCCCTAATTACACATGGAACTTCTACCAATTCATAACTAGCATGTGAACGATTAAACCCATTCTCATGGTGAATTAATCGTTTCTAGAGTGGAATAGAAATTACGACGACTCTACGATAATCGGAATCAAGCTTTTATCAAGGCTTCTCAACCCCTCTAATGGAGGTTTAGCCGAGAAATCATTCATAATCATTTCCATAAGAATCTAAACTAAACATAATATCAAGATTCTAACTTTACTAATTTAACAAACAATAATTGAAATCTAATTAATAATTAAGAAATGATATCAACAAGAAATTAAACTAGATCTATAAATGTAATGACAGAAAACGAATTGAATAATAATAAACTATTTTATTAATCTAATCAAATGAATAACAATATTTTAAAGGTTTAATCTAAAACAAGGAATGAAAATGAAACTAAACTTAATTAAAAACCATTAAAACTAGATCTAGAAGCTATTCTAATCTAACCCTCTACCATTACAAGGAACTAGTTTTCTAAATATAACTAGATAACTTAAGAACTAAGCTTTTCTTTATTTTTATATGTTTCAGATCCAAAATTGTTCATGGGCTTGGAGCCATGTTTTGGGCTAGAGAATCAGGCCCAAAACCCAATTCTTTCAGTCCAGAAAGGCCTCTTCAGCTGGAGTTGGTTTTGACAAACTTTTTGTCTACTTTTACTCCTCTGATTGGACCAAGGCTAAGACCATTAGAAAGCTCTTTCCGAGCCGGTCGTTTTGACATAAGGTAGTCCTAATTCCGAGGTTTGAGTCCAAAGATATGGTCTTCGGAAGTTCTGCTGACTTTGTGCACTGTTTCTGCTTGCGTGGACTTAAACTTTTCATCTTTTGACCGGGCTTTACAAAGACTTTGTCCTCTTGAAAATTGGCCTTTAATCACAGAACTCCTTAGCAACCAACCTTTGCTTCTTTATCTCGCTAAAGTGGCACATTTCTGCACATAATAGACTTTGAAGCCTGAAATGCATAAAAACACGTAATTAGTATTAACTATTACTTATTATTCACATAATTGGTCTAAAAGTACGATTGTTAAGGGGTTAAAACTACAGTTTTGGGCTCCTATCAAACCACCCCCAAACAGTATTTTGCTTGTCCTCAAGCAAATATGAGAAATTAGAATAAATGACCAAAAATGAAGTTCTAACTAATCTCGTTTTGTTGAGTGCGATTGCATTGACCATATGCAACAAGGCCTTAAACCACTAGGAATTCCCTAGTGGATGAATTGTAGCCTCGTGAGAGTTTTCCAGTGAAGGTACTCACAACCTTCATCTATACTACAACGACTAAGAAATAAAACTATTATTTCCTTATTCATGTTCTAAATTAACTATACATCTCACTAGTAATGAATATAGAATAATCAAGTCGAAACCTAAGTTAATATATGCATAATAATCGATCATCTACGAATAAACATATATATAATGAGTAATACTATGAAATGCATTAACAAGTCTGTTTCTGAAACTTGGAATAGCGTCCTTAAGTAGGTTCTCACAATAATAGTCAAGATACAACACTCTGATTTTTCCACTCAAGTTTCGCTACTCCAGTGCACAGTGGGCACACTTTACCTTACAATCTCAATGACAAACAAGGAAGTCGTAGTCGATCAAACACATCTGCCACTTACTATCACATAACATATTCCTAATTGAGCTAGAGGTCTTTATTAGGTGTTGCGGGGATTAGGAGATGGTTTAAGAAGGAAGAAAATGGATATTTAAAAGGACAAGTCTGAGATACTATAATCTTCATATTATGTAACTTAGAGAAAACCTTGTTATTTCCTTTTGCTTCTATACTTTGTTTCCATCCTTAGTCATATTTTTTTTTCTTTTCTTTGGCTTTTGACTCCCTTTTATTCTATTTTTGGAGTTTTTATTTATTTCTATTTTTCTTTTTCTTTTCTTTGGATGGAAACTTCTTTTCTTTTTATGAAGCAACTAACTAATTTTTGTTTACACAGGTTTTTTTCTTCTTCTTTCTTCACTCATTCTATTCTCAGACTTATTTTAGATTGGGTAAGTTGAATTTTTTATTTTGTTTTGTTTTTGTAATAGGGTAAAGAAATTGTGGTTTATATAAGGCTAAAGAAAGGCTCAAAGGGGCGACTAGCGGAAAATAATTCATAGGTTTGAATTTCTGGCTATATCGATCCAAAGAGGGCCTAAATTCTCGCTTAGGATATGGCATAGTGATCAAGAAAGTGGACATGTGATTTCTCTATCCAGATTTTACTTCTCCCTTGTGTCATTTCTCAAATGTTTCGCTCATATAAGGCTTTAGGCTATATTCTCACAGGATTTGTAAAATAAGTACTCTAGCCTAGAGTTCAGAAACTTACTGCTAACAATCATAGATACTCATGTAATATATTTATAGATAGATGCAAAGATTATTACCTACATATTAACCTAAGTTTCTAACAATTATTCTGATACAAAAGTTACGTGAGACTTCTAGCTTGTTAAGAGCATAGAGAAAGAAAACAATACCAATATTCCTAAGTGTATTGCATAAACTTATTTATTTGTATTTTTGAAATTTTTAACTTGAAAACAGATGCATATTATACATATTTATATCCTAACAGATGCCTTAATTACACATGTTTCTATGCCCCTCCCCCCCCCCCAAACAAGAAGCATGCTTTGTCCTCAAAGCATTTAAATAAATAGGGTAGAAAAATACCATGGAAACGCGTGAAATTCTGGAACATCTGCAAAACAAGGTTAGAACATAGTAATATAGAAAATAATAACTGACTCAACTTTGTAAGAGTTCCACCCATTATGGGGTTAACAAGAATAAAATTGCTTGGGACATAAGTAGACACTAACTGGAATTAAAAAAACTGACCTTCTCTCCTGCTTTTATTCTTCATCCTCCTCATCCTCTTCTTCTATAAAGAAGTGAGGTTCCTTCGCATCCTGCCATGCCATGATAATTTGCCAGGTTTCCGCCATTTATCATCTATTATTGCTAACCTATTAAGCGCCACTCGGTCTGACGGGGTGTAGGGTGCAACCTGATGAGGTTGTATCCTCCACCCTTGCCAAGTCATTGCATGGAAAGATCGAATAATACTATTGGTGGATCGCACAGTGTCGGCCGTAATCCAATCCGTGAAACATGTACAAAAAATAGGAAAGAAATATAGCATAATACGGGAAATTAAAACAGGCATAAGAAGGTATTTATGCCTCATGCTATGGGCTCGTGCTAAACTAGACATCAAGGTTCTGGGAAGGTCATGGCACATACATCCCGTGGCTAAAGCAAGGAAGACGCTGCAAGTGGCATCATTCACAGAAGAAAAACGTCATTCCCCTAAAATGTTTAGCATGATCCAAAACATAACAGTTCCTATGTTCATGGACAGGCTACCAAAGGCGACGTTATATTCCCCTTGGTCCTCGATACGGAAAATGCCTGCCCCATACGACTCATGCAAAAACTCATAAGTGTAGACATGCATATTATCTACCCAATAGCACCATGGGTCTTGTATTTCAGCGGGCATAGCAAGTCCAAAAACAGATGCTAGCAAAAACCTGGTAATTTCCATTGGTTCCTCATTAATGTTGATGGAGAACACTTGTTCTCCATCCGGTCTCTCAAAGAAAATATAATTATCATAAAAATAAGATGCAAGTGCTAGAGAATAAAGTTCATCAGGTTTTACCATAAGCGGTTCCCAACCTACGTATGTGATCACCTCGCGAAACCAAGCACCAAAAGTAGTGCTTTGGAACAAATCTTCGAAAGACTGTTCCGGCATTATTGTAGGAGATGTCATCTCAAAACGACCCTCTGGAACAGCTGCAACTGATCCGTGAACAACCCGCAGAAAACTGGAAATTTATGGTCTACGGAGGTCAGGGCGCAGGTGTGCTCAGCTTGGGTGTAGGTGCACTCGGGTGCTTTGGATTTCTGATGTTTTGAAGCAGGTGCGTTCCTCTTGAAGCGCAGTGCTTTCGATTAAAAATTCGACAATGGCTTAGCGCAGTGCGCGCTCGAGGTCTTGATTTGTGAAAATGGTGAAGAACAACGGGAAACGTGGGAGTGAACGGTGAGAGATGGAAGTTAGGTGTAGTGTGGGTTGTGAGTGTAGAATGAATGAAGTTTTTATAGGTTTTAAGTTGCTAAAACGAATCGGGAAGTTGCTAAAAAGCTTTTATGGCAATTTCCGGAAATAGTAAAATTTTCAAACCCAAAAGCGGAAACAACTCATATTCTTGATTCTAAAAAACAACCCTAGTATCTTTTAGGCTGAATTTAGGATAAAACTACTTAACTTATCGAGATTTCATCCTACCCCATATTTATTCATAGATATGCCCATATCGGCAATATTCTCACCCTAACTCCGAAATAACTTCTAGAAATGAGGGTCATATAAAAATCATGCTGGAATAAATAATACCACCCCCAAACAATTTGGGAAGGTGGGATCAATATTAAACAACCACGCACAATGAAAATAACCGCATTGTATTAAATTTTTCATTCAAAGTACATTTCACTTCAAAATTCAAATTACCGAATTAAAACTTACATTAAAATAACTAACAATAATAAAACTACAAATAAAAATCATCAAGCTATACTATCCCTAAACACGCCGTGGAGATCGGTAGTGGAGGGCATTTCGCCGGAGATGACTCCTGAGCTCCCGATGGGCCAGCACCATTCGTCTTTCAGCGACGATGCTTGTGCCTCGATGATGTATCCTCAGAAGGAGAATCCCCGTGAGGTGGAAAGTGTGCAAGCATATCGGCTCAGAACTGGCGCTGAGATTCCAGCTCAGCCCTCATCTGTTCCCACCGCTCATCCTCTTGCTGGGTACGAATCTCAAAGTTATGGTTCATAGTAGCCTGTCGAGTTCGGAGGTCTTCGCAGATAGTATTGAGTGAACGCATGCCACGATGAATCACAGCCATGCGTTCTGCATCTGACCAACACCTCTCCAAGGCATCAGCATCAAAACATGTCAAGTCCTCCTTATCCTCCGAGTCATTCTCATTTCCGACGTCCTCCTCGGCAACTACCCTATCCTCAGGCAACCTCCAAACTTGTTGGATACACTCCTGATAAGAGCCTAAAACTGTAGTTTTAACCCTGTAACAGTCATACTATTAGACCAATTATGTGAGTAATAATTAAGAGTTAACACTGATTACGTGTTTTTATGCATTTCAGGCTTCAAAGTCTATTATGTGCAGAAATGTGCCACTTTAGCGAGATAAAGGAGCAAAGGTCGGTTACTAAGGAGTTCCGTGATTAAAGGCCAAGATTCAAGAAGATAAAGCCTTTCTAAAGCCCGATCAAAAGCTAAAAAGTCGACGCGGGCAGAAACAGCACACAAGTCAGCAGAACTTTCGAAGGCCGTATCTTTGGACTCAGACCTCGGAATGGGGCCTACCTTATGTTAAAACGACCGGCTCGGAAAGAGCTGTCCAATGGTATAAGCCTTGATCCAATTAGAGGAGTAGAAGTGGACGAAAAGTCTGTTGAAGGAAACTGCAGCTGAAGAGGCCTTTTCGGACTGAAAGAATTAGGTTTTGGGGCTGATTCTCTGGCCCAAAACATGGCTCCAAGCCCATGCACGATTTTTGGATCTAAACATATAAAAACCAAAGCTTAGCTCTTTGTTAATGGTAGATAGTTAATGGTAGCTAGTTAGACCTAAAACAATAGATAATTATAGATCTAGTTTTTATTTAATTAAATTAAGTTTAGTTTATATTCAATTCTTGTTTTAGATTAAACTCTTAGAATCATTATTCTTAATTAGTTTGATAAATAAAATAGGTATTTGTAAATTTCAATTCTTGTCATTTACAATTGTTTAGATCTAATTTCCCTTATTACGTAGATAGCTAGACTTAGATTAGTTAGATTATTAATTTAGTATTTGAATCATTGTTTTATTATTGATTAGATTAATAAAATAGTGTTCTCCATAAGTTAGTTTCATTTCCATTAATTGTTTAGTTTCAATTCGTAGATTCAAGTAATTGCCATTATTAGTTTAATTCAATTATTGCATTAGTAGTTTTGAACTGGGTTTAAACAAGCAAAGTTTCAATCTTTATATCATGTCTTGTTTGAGGAATGATAGCGTGATGATTCTCGGCTAAACCTCCATTGAGGGGGTTGAGAAGCCTTGATGAAAGCTTGATTCTGATTATCGTAGAGTCGTCGTAATTTTCTTTCCACTCTAGAAATGATTAGTTCACCATGAGAATGGGTTTAATCGTTCACATACTAGTTATGAATTGGTAGAAATGCCATGTGTAATTAGGGATTAGGAGTAACCATATTATTCTGCGAAGCAGTTCAATTCGGATTACGACGATTCGTCGTTAGTAGGATTAAGTCGAGTTAAGGTGGAATCAATCCCCCTCTAACTCCTTATCATAGAATCAACGTAGCATTCCCATAGTTGTTCTAATAGTCGACTAGTTGCATCTTGTGGGTAGTTGCATTGTAGTCAAGTTGCCACTTCGTAAATCTCTCATTAGACTTTAGAGTTAAGAGCGCTTATACATAGAGAACACAGCATGCGGAAGGACTAGGAGTGGAACGAATCACTCTACTCCACTATATCTCATAGGATTGAGAGTAGAATCTTTGATAAAGAATAGGCACATAAGATAGTTTAGTTTACTTACGTTTTGAGTTTTATCGTTCATTTCGTAGGTAAACTATTCAATTTTATGTTTTATCAAATGGCACCGCTGCCATCTTAGTTTCACTTTCGCATTGTTTTTGTAGTACAAGTACTTTTCTTAAAGTCCCATTAAACCCACCCACCCTTGTTTGATTCATCTTTGTGGTTTTCAGAAAGCGTTGGAAAGTTCATAAAAATATACACGAAGGCGACCGCGCCCTAACCGAAGAACCTGCCCAAAAGATCAGAATAACCGTAGCGACCGCTAAAAAAAACACTGTACCTTCAAGTTACGGATAGCGACGGACGCCCTAAGTGGCGCACCAGCTTCTAAGCTAGAGTTTTCCGAATTTCTACAATTTTGATTCGAATTTTGATTTTTCAAGTTTTTCAGTTATTTTACGTATTCTAACTATCCAGTTATTTTACGTATTCTAACTATCCATTCGTAAACACAAATAATCAATTTACGTAAATACGTTTTTATATCAATATTCCTACTCTCAATAACGAAGTAATATATTAGAGTCAAGATTCGTTCCACTCTTAAACCCTCAAGACTTAATTAGAATTCAACTACTCGACACAAGGAACAACGGTGAGAGTAATGGGTGATGTGAAATTTCTAATATCATTATACTATCATTTCTATATGAAATTGAATACAACATAATCTAAAGATTCTAACTTTATGAAATTTAACTAAACAATAATCCAACCCAACATCAATAACTACGAAATGACTAACAACCAAGAAATGAAATTAGATCTAAGCAATAGATAAATGACAAAATCGAATTTGATCAATAATAAACTACTTAATTTATCTAATGAAGCAATAATAATATTTTAATACTTTAAATTAAAACAAGGGAAATGAAAACTAATTAAAATGGAGATTTAATTCTAGATCTAAAAATTATTCTAACCCTAAACTCCATTAACATTAGCTTCCTAACCTAACTTATTTTCTAACCTAACTATCTACCTTTAACAAAGAGCTAAGTTTTTGTTTTTATATGTTCAGAACCAAAAATCGTGCATGGGCTTGGAGCCACGTTTTGGGCCAGAGAATCAGGCCCAAAACCCAATACTTTCAGTCCAAAAAGGCCTATTAAGCTGCAGTTGACTTCGACAGACTTTTTGTCCACTTTTTGCTACTCTGATTGGGCCAAAACTTGGACCATAGGAAAGCTCTTTCCGATCCGGTTGTTTTGACGTAAGGTAGGCTCAATTCCGAGGTCTGAGTCCAAAGATATGGTCTTCGGAAGTTCTGTTGACTTTGTGCACTGTTTCTGCCCGCGTGGACTTTGACTTTTCATCTTTTGACCGAGCTTTACAGAGGCTTTGTCTTCTTGGAAATTGGCCTTTAATCACAGAACTCCTTAGCGACCGACCTTTGCTCCTTTATCTCGCTAAAGTGGCACATTTCTGCACATAATGGACTTTGAAGTCTGAAATGCATAAAAACACGTAATCAGTATTAACTCTTACTTATTATTCACATAATTGGTCTAAAAGTACGATTTTTAAGGGGTTAAAAGTACAGTTTTGGGCTCTTATCAAACCACCCCCAAACAACATTTTGCTTGTCCTCAAGTAAATATGAGAAATTAGAATAAGTGACCAAAAATGGAGTTCTAACTACTCTCGTTTCACTGAGTGCGATTACATTGACCATATGCAACAAGGCTTTAAACCACTAGCAATTCCCTAGTGGACGAGTTATAGCCTCATGAGAGTTTTCCAGTGAAGGTACTCACAAACTTCATCTATACTACAACGACTAAGAAATAAAACTATTGTTTCCTCATTCATGTCTCAACTATCTATACATCTCACTAGCAATTGAATAAGAATAACCAAGTCAAAAACATAAACTAATATATGCATAATAATCAATCATCTATGATACAAATATATATACTATGAGTAATACTATGAAATGCCTAGCAGGTTCGTTTCAGAAAACTCGGAATAACGTCCTTAAGTAGGTCCTCACATAAATGTCAAGACAAAAACCACTCTGATTTTTCCGCTCAAGTTTCACTACTCTAGTGTGCAGTGGGCACACTTTACCTTACAATCTCAATGACAAACAAGGAAGCGGTCGATCAAACACATCTGCCACTTACTATCACACTAACCTATTCCTAATTGAGCTAGAGGTCTTTATTAGTTGTTGCGGGGATTAGGAGATGGTTTAAGAAGGAAGGAAATGGATATTCAAAAGGACAAGTCTGAGATAATAGAGTCTTCATATTATGTAACTTAGAGAAAACCTTGTTATTTTCTTTTTCTTCTATACTTTGTTTCCATCCTTAGCCATATTTTTGTTTTTCTTTTCTTTGGCTTTTGACTCCCTTTTATTCTATTTTTAGAGTTTTTATTTATTTATATATTTTTTTTTTTCCTTGGATGGAAACTTCTTTTCTTTTTCTGAAGCAACTAACTAATTTTTGTTTAGACAGGTTTTTCTCTTCTTTTTTCTTCACTCATTCTATTCTCAGACTTATTCTAGATTGGGTAAGTTGAATTTTTTATTTTGTTTTGTTTTTGAAACAGGGTAAAGGAATTGTGGTTTTTGGAAGGCTAAAGAAAGGCTCAGAGGGGTGACTAGCGGAAAATAATTCATAGGTTTGAATTTCTGGCTATATCGATCCAAAGAGGGCCTAAATTCTCGCTTAGGATATGGCATAGTGATCAAGCAAGTGGACGTGTGATTTTTCTATCCAGATTTTACTTCTCCCTTCTGTCATTTCTCAAATGTTTTGCTCATATATGGCTTTAGGCTATATTCTCACAGGATTTGTAGAATAAGTACTCTAGCCTAGATTTCAGAAACTTACTGCTAACAATCATAGATAGTCATGTAATATATTTATAGATAGATGCAAAGATTATTACCTACATATTAACCTAAGTTTCTAACAATTATTCTGATGCAAAAGCTACGTGAGACTTCTAGATTGTTAAGAGCATAGAGAAAGAAAACAATACCAATATTCCTAAGTGTATAGCATAAACTTATTTATTTATATTTTTGAAATTTTTAACTTGAAAACAAATGCATATTATACATATCTATATCCTAACAGATGCCTTAATTACACGTGTTTCTATGCCCCCAAACAAGAAGCATGATTTGTCCTCAAAGCATTTAAATAAAGAGGGTAGAAAAATACCATGGAAACGCGTGAAATTCTGGAACATCTGCAAAACAAGGTTAGAACATACTAATATAGGAAATAAAAAAACTGACGCAACTCTATAAGAGTTCCACCCATTATGGGGTAACAGAATTAAATTGCTTGGGACATAAGCAGACACTAACTGAAACTAAAAACTTACCTCCACTCCAGCGTTTACTCGTCATCCTCCTCTTCTATAAAGAAGTGAGGTTCCTTCGCATCCTGCCATGCCATTATAATTTGCCAAGCTTGCCGCCATTTATCATCTACGGATGCTAAGATGTTAAGCGCCACTTGGTCGGATGGGGTGTAAGGTGCAACCTGATGAGGTTGTATCCTCCACCCTTGCCAAGTCATTGCACGTAAAGATCAGATAATACAATTGGTGGGTCTCACAATTTCGACCCCAACCCAATCCGTGAAAAGGGCACAAAAAATAGGGAAGAAACATAGCATAATACGGCAAACTAAAACAGGCATAAGAAGATACTTATGCTTTATGCTATGGGCTGGTACTAAACTAGACATCAAGGTTCTGGGAAGGTCATGGCACATACGTCCCGTGGCTAAAGCAAGGAAGACGCTGCAAGTGGCATCATTCACAGAAGAAAAAACGCCATTCCCCTAAAATGTTTAGCATGATCCAAAACATAACAGTTCCTATGTTCATGGACCCGGGGGCTACCAAGGCGGCGTTATATTCGCCTTGGTCCTCGATCTGAAAATGCCCGCCCATAAGCCTCATGCAAAAAGTCATAAGTGTAGACATGCATATTATCTACCCAATAGCATCATGGGTCTTGTATTTCATGGGCATGGCAAGTCCAAGAACAAATGCTAGCAAGAACCATAAGCGGTTCCCGACCTACGTGTGTGATCACCTCGCGAAACCAAGCACCATAAGTAGTGCTTTGAAACAAATCTTCGAAAGACTATTCGGTATTATTGTAAGAGATGTCATCTCAAAACTACGCTTTGGAACAGCAGCAAATCACCCGGGAACAACCCGCAGAAAACTGGAATTTTCCGTGTTCACAGAAGGCGGGCGGTGCGCTTACTACAGGCTGGTGGTCGCTCTGAGGTTTTTGGACTTACAGTGTTTGGGCGCGAGTCACGCTCAACTTGGGCGCGAGTGCGCTCTGTACAAAAATTCTAATAAATGTGTAAGGCGCGAGTGCGCTCCGAGGTGCTGATTTGTGAAAATGGTGAAGAACAACGGGAAACATGGGAGTGAAAGATGAGAGATGGAAGTTAGGTGTAGTGTGGGTTGTGAGTGTAGAATGTATGAAGTTTTTATAGGTTTTGAATTGTTAAAACGAATCGGTAGGTTGCCAAAAGCTTTTAAGGCAATTTCGAAAACAATAAAATTTCGAACCCAAGCGGAAACAACTCATATTTTTTTATTTTATAACAACCCGGTATCTTTTTTATCTTTGGATTTAGAATAGTAACTTCTAAACTCTCTTAGATTTCATCCTACCACCACATCTAATCATAGGTATGCCAATTACGACAATATTCTTAACCTTCACTCCAAAACAAACTCTAAAATGGAGGATCTTCTACAAATCATGATAGAATAAATAATACCACCCCCAAACAATTCGAGAAGGTGGGATTAACAATAAAATCTATGCACAATTTGAAAAGAACAACATTATATTAAAATTGAAATTCAAACAACATTTAACTACCAAATTCAAAGTTAACTACGAAATTTAACAACGTAACATCCTATCTACTAAAAATAAAAAATAAAAAAACATCAAAACAACAAACAAGGAGAAATCTAGCTACTCTTAAAGGGAGCGAGGTGGGGATAAGAATAGGAAGTTTAGTGATCAAGCATGGAAAAACCAAACACCCCACCCCCAAACAAATTTTTGAAACAGGTTTGTAAAAATTTGTTTTAAAACGTGGGTCTTTTAAAGTCAGATTCCCTAGACTTAAAGTGATATATATGTATTTACATGCAGTTTCCCATATATCAATAATCTAAACAATTGTGGATCTTTTCATAAATAGTTAACATGGAATGCACCACCAAACAGAATCAAGCTCCAAAACTTTCTACGACGCAACTTAGTCGAATAAGAAGGTGTCCAAGTGAATGATCGTGAGTAAATGAATGGTTTTGGAAAATACTTGGAATGTGGATAAGTGTTAGAAGAAAAGGGTGGGAAGAATGATTGGATTTTATGAGGGATTAAACTCAGGTGGATGGTGGTAGGGTGGTGCTCTAGGTAGTGCTTGAGAAGGTGGATCATCACAGGGCTCTTAGAAACTCATCAATTCCTCATCTAGGTTGTTCGTGATCCATATAATTATGGTATTCATCTCCATCTTTGAGGAATTCATCTATCTCGTCTATTATGAGGTTTAGTCCATCTCTTCTATGGTCAGAAGGTAGGGTTGAAAATTCTTTCTCTAGTTCAGTTATGTTCAAAGAGTCAAAATTGTGATCTTTGTCTTCTTCCATAATAGGGATATGTACTAGTGTAGGGACGACATCGTCGGAAGCACTAATGTGATATACAAAACTCTCAATAGACTTAACTTCACCTTCTACAAGAAAATCTAGTTGTTCATGCGGTGTTTTATCCCTATACCTAATATGAGGGGGAACATATTTGTTAACCGTTGCTTTATCTTTTATCACTTTCCAACTAGGTTTCCATATTGGAACCTCTACAGTGTGTGGTCTTCAATTTCTATGACAGTATTTGGTATGGTATCATTTATAGTTTTGGGTGATCTTTAGGCATAGTCACTTGGTTATCAACTACTCTCCCCTGAGCGAAGGGTAGTATTTGTAGGTCCCCTTTGGTTTATATTACCATTACATTGAATACTTTTTATTTCGAAGGCGGTGTTTGTTAACTTAGGATTAGGCATTGCTTAATTTGGAAACACGCCGGTTTGGTTATTATTTTGGTTAGAAGACATGTCAATAACCTTTTGGCACAAGGACTGCATCATTTGCATCGTCTGTTTCATCATATTAGAGTTTTGATCATGCTGATCTTTCATCAAGTTGGAGTTTTGTTGCATAATTTGATTTTGTTTCTCCAACAAGGTCACTACTACTTTAATGCGTAGATGGTTGTATTGGAATTAAAGCTTGTTGGCGTTCATGTCTTGATGTTGATAGTTCGGATTATGGGTACTAAACCTCTATTCTCGGGTCACCTAAGTTCCCTTGTCCTTGATGTTGAGTTAATTGGTTGAAGTGTGATGGTTGTGGTGGTGTTTGTGCATAGACAAGAGGACAATAAAAGTCGGAATGCTCAAGACTACAAATGGACATTACAACGAGTAGAGTTAATGTTCATGGTGGAGTAGGTTGTTGTTGAACGAGATGGCATCTACCTTTTTAGTGAGGGCATCGAGAAAAGTTTTCAGCTTCGGGATCATGTTTTAACCTCAAGAGAAGAAGGAGAGGCGGGAGGAATCGCTTCCTCCCCAATTGTTGTTCTTCTTAGATTGATCTTCTAAGAATTTATAAGCCTCTAAGGCTCCTTTACTAAGAAAACTACCCCAGTCATGATATCTAGAACCTCCTTATGATAATGTGAAAGCCCTTGAAGAAGAAAGCACGAACAAAGCGTGTCTTTCGCCAAGATTATGATCTTGGGCATTCAATGAGAAGATCGGTGAAATGATTCGGGCCTCGAAAAGGATTCATGAGGATTATAGTGGGCCGAAATGAATCTGTGAAGCATTTCATCTGTCTTCAGTGGTGGGTAAAACTGTTCCATGAACAATTGAACAAGTTGAGCCCATGAGTCCATAGAGTTTGGCGTTTGGGCAGTTAACCAAGACTCCGCCTTGTCGGCTAGGGTGAAAGGAAACACCCTAAGTTTAACTTGATCTGGACTTACGCTAAGCTGATGGAATGTAGTGAGAACTTGGTCTATCCTACGCATGTGCTGGTAAGGCTTCTCATGGTCTAAACCATGAAAAACCGGTAACAAGTTAAATATATTAGGGGGGATTCAAAAATCCCTCACTAGGTCTGCAAGAACGATGCACGACTTAGGGCCATCGTTTAGGGCTTTATAAAAATCAGAGAGAGGAGTCTCTTGTTCTTTAGCCATTGATGCAAGTGTAGTGTGTGAAATTCTAGATAGGCGTGTTGTATTTATTTCTACAAAAAACAAGCCTGATTATACTAGAATTAAAACTCCTCTGTCAGAAGAGGCGAGGAGTGGAAGAAGGAGTACCTGAATGCCTCCTTGCTACGCGTTTGAATAGCGTCTTGTATACGCAATCTCAGTGTATTTAACAAGTTAAAAACACTGAATAACTTGAAGAAATAAAAATTTGCATTTACCTATGAAAATTGGGCTGTTCACGCTGAATTTTCCTTCGAGGGCGCGGGTTCCCTCTGTTTTGTCAAATGTCCAGTGTTTTGGGCGCGGTCGCGCTCCGTTTGGGCGCGGGTCGCGCTCCAGTGTTTTCAAGTTTTAGGCCTTTTATCGTACTCCAAAAAATTTGAAATTTTTACAGTAATTTGCTAAGACGTCTATCAAGTAGCCTGTAAAATTTCAGATCAATCGGAGCTATGAAAGTCCCTCTACTACCGTACAAAGTTTGCGAAACAGTTTTCGGACACAATACAAACAACCGAATGGTTAACCCATCAAAACAAAGCCAAAAATTTCCAAACCAGTTAATAGTTATTTTACGTATTCTAACTATCTATGCGTAAACACAAATAATCAATTTACGTAAATACGTTTTTATATCAATATTCCTACTCTCAATAACGAAGTAATATATTAGAGTCAGGATTCGTTCCACTCTTAAACCCTCAAGACTTAATTAGAATTCAACTACTCGACACAAGGAACAATGGTGAGAGTAATGGGTGATGTGAAATTTCTAATATCATTATACTATCATTTCTATATGAAATTGAATACAACATAATCTAAAGATTCTAACTTTATGAAATTTAACTAAACAATAATCCAACCCAACATCAATAACTACGAAATGACTAACAACCAAGAAATGAAATTAGATCTAAGCAATAGATAAATGACAAAATCGAATTTGATCAATAATAAACTACTTAATTTATCTAATGAAGCAATAATAATATTTTAATACTTTAAATTAAAACAAGGGAAATGAAAACTAATTAAAATGGAGATTTAATTCTAGATCTAAAAATTATTCTAACCCTAAACTCCATTAACATTAGCTTCCTAACCTAACTTATTTTCTCACCTAACTATCTACCTTTAACAAAGAGCTAAGCTTTTGTTTTTATATGTTCAGATCCAAAAATCGTGCATGGGCTTGGAGCCACGTTTTGGGCCAGAGAATCAGGCCCAAAACCCAATACTTTCAGTCCAAAAAGGCCTCTTCAGCGGCAGTTGACTTCGATAGACTTTTTGTCCACTTCTGCTCCTCTGATTGGGCCAAGTCTTGGACCATTGGAAAGCTCTTTCCGATCCGGTCGTTTTGACGTAAGGTAGGCCCAATTCCGAGGTCTGAGTCCAAAGATTTGGTCTTCGGAAGTTCTGTTAACTTTGTGCACTGTTTCTGCCCGCGTGGACTTTGACTTTTCATCTTTTGACCGAGCTTTACAGAGGCTTTGTCTTCTTGGAAATTGGCCTTTAATCACAGAACTCCTTAGCAACCGACCTTTGCTCCTTTATCTCGCTAAAGTGGATTTATGCACATAATGGACTTTGAAGTCTGAAATGCATAAAAACACGTAATCAGTATTAACTCTTACTTATTATTCACATAATTGGTCTAAAAGTACGATTTTTAAGGGGTTAAAACTACAGTTTTGGGCTCTTATCATATATCAGAATAGTTTGGAGTGTTGATGTGTTTAGCTAAAATTGGTCTTAGCCTTGTATGAGATTAAGGTCTGGCCGAACAAAAACACCGAACGTAATTACACAACAACGTCAACAAACAAGTCTATCTAGTATACCACCCACTACACCTCTAGCTACTATTTCACACACACACCACCGACATAATGCCCGACGAAGAGAGACTCCTCTCTCGGACTTTTATAAAGCCTTGGCGATAGCCCCAAATCTTGCATCGTTCTAGCGGACCCGATGGGGATTTTCGAATCCCCTAAATATTTTAATTTGTTACCCGTTTTTCATGGATTAGACCATGAAAAACCTTATCGGCGACACGCGTAGGATTGACCAAGTCCTAACAACATTCCACTATCCTACGGTTGGTGCGGAACAAATTAAACTAAGGGTATTCCCTTTCACCTTAGCCGATAAAGCGTCGTCTTGGTTAGCGCCCAAAGCGCTAATTTCGTGGACTCGTGGGCTAAACTTGTTCAATTTGTTTATGGAACATTTTTACTCACCCCTAAAGACGGATGAGATGCTTTCCAAGATTCATTTCTTTCGACAAAATCCTCATGAATCATTTTGAGACTTGGAATCGTTTCACCGATCTCCTTATAGAGTGTCCACATCATAACTTAGCTTAAAGACACGTTAGTTCGTGCCTTTTCAAAGGACTTCTACACCACCATAAAGAAGTCCTAGACATAATGAATGGGGGTAGTTTCTTAAGAAAAGGAGCCTCGGAGGCTTATAAATTTTAGAGGATCAAACTAAAGTTTAAATAACAACTGGGGGGGTAGTGATGATATCCACCGCTCCGCTAGTTCATCAAATACAGTTAAGGCCGCCGGTATGTTTGAAATTAAACACGATCCCGAGCTTAAAACTCTAATCGAATCACTCACTAAAAAGGTAGATGCCATTTCTGTTCAACAAAAGCCTATCCCCGTCATGAATGTAAATTCAAATCCATGTAGTTTCTATTGGAGACCTGAGCATCCCGACTTCCACTGTCCTATAGCCTATGAACAGGCTTGTTCCATTAATAGTGAACCTAACGCCCCTTGGAGACAAAATCCCAACTTCGGTTGGAGAAATAACCAACACGTCACACCTCTAGGGTACAATAATCAATATGTTAGGCCAACGCACAGTTTTAACCAAGCTCCACCACGACAAGTACAGGGTCAGGGTAATTTTAATAATTATAACAACCAAGTGCAACCTCGACAAAGTCAAGAACAAGGTCAAGGTAGTTATAATAATTATAATGGTAATAGAGGTATCGTTCCGGTAAATAATAATTATCAAAATCCACCCATAAATAATTCACGCGAAATAGTTCTAGTCACACCACCCGTGACTACTACACCCACACAACCGGATCGTCTTGACACCTTCATACAAGTGAGCCAAAAACTTTTCCAAACCATGGCTCAATCTAACCAACAGCTTCTACAATCAGTTAATAATTTAAGCCAACAGTTGGCCCAAGATAAATCCCAACCCAAAGGTGTGTTTCCAGGTCACGAAATACCTAATCCTAAAACAACAAACACAGCCTTTGAGGTAACCAATAATACTAGTAATGAATATGAAAATGTAGGTGAGCTAAAGGCTATCACCACTCTCCGTTCTGGCAGAGTGGTTGATAATAAAGTAACTATGCCTATAGTTACCCCACCAGCAGCCCCTACACCTGCTATTTTACTAGATACTGAAAAAGAAACTGAAGAGCCTACCACTGTAGAGGTACCAGTTACAACACAACCTAAGAAATAGAAAGCCACGATTAAACATCCAGGTGATACCATTGCTAAATATAGACAAAAACCACCGTTTCCACAAAAATTAGCCGTGTTGACTAGGGATACTAATTATGAGGAGATTAGGGACGTTTTCAAGAATCTAACTATAAACCTTCCCTTCCTCGAAGCTATTAAAAAGCTACCACACCATGCTAAGTTTCTTAAGGAGTTGTGTACTACTAGGCGTAAGACAAATATACCAAAAGACGCCTTTTTAACAGAATAATTCCCAACTCTATCTGAACATAATGGAATTATTAAGTACAAGGAGCCTGGTCGTCCTACTGTACAATGCACCTTAGAAGATTCCTATACGACGACCGCGTTATTAGACCTGTGGGCTAGTGTTAACTTACTCCCGTTTTATTTGTATAGACAAATAGGCCTAGACGAAATGCAACCCACTAAAATGACATTGCAATTAGCTGATCGGTCTATTAAGTATCCTAAGGGTGTGGTCGAAAATGTACTGGTAAAAATTCAGGATTTCTACTATCTGGCTGATTTTGTCATCCTCGATACAGAAGTCGTTAACGACTCTGTCCCGATCATCTTAAGGCGTCCTTTCCTGGCAACTGCCAATGCGCTCATTAATTGCCACGATGGTTCAATGTCCATGTCTTTTGGCCATCTTGCTGTTGAAGTCAATGTTTTTAAAACAAAGACACAGTTACCCGATTCGCCTATGGATGGAGAGGTTAGTATGATCAAGAGCTTTGCTCGAGATTATTTCAACAACACGTTCCCTGATAATCATATGCCCAAATTTCTTTCCTTTGGAAGTTCAGACTCCAACATTTTCATCCCTACACTAGTCGATACACATATTACGGATGAGGATGAGATAGATGACTTTCTCAAAGATGTAGAGGACTATCATAGTAACGTGGATATGACCAATCTAGATGAGGAATTGATGAGTTTCTTAGAGGAGGTGATGATTCACCCTATCAAGAACTACTTTTTGCACAACATCCACCTCGACTCCCCTCCTTCCACCCTTTCAAAGGAATCTCGAGTTTGCACTTTCGATCCTTTTGTTTCTTTCAGGCTTCATAATTTTTTAAATCCACCTAGTAAACAAATACTTCAGAAAGACAAACCATTTGACACCTGCATTTTCAGACTTAAGACAGTCCCTACCTACACTATGAATGAGTTTTGTGCTAAACCCACATCCTCATTTTTTCCATGCTTTCCTTCTACAACTTATCCATATTCTCCACAACCATTCACCTTCCCACACTTATTTACTAGAACACCCTCTAGTTCAAAAATGAAAAAGAAGGTGCATGCTAGGTTACGTAATAGGGTTATCCGACTTCCCTATCATTTTACTAGATTGCGTCATAGGAAATCGTGGTGCTTGATTGTGTTTGGATATATTTTCTGTGATATTTATTTATGGAATGATCCACAACTATTTCGGTTGTTGATATATGATAAACTGCATGTTCATACATATGTTTAGATAAAGTCTCGAGTATCTGACTATAAACGACTCAACTTTTGTGTTTGGTGCATTTCCTTTCATTTCTACATATTAGTGAGTGCACCATTAAGGTAACCGGGCCCTCCCTACGGAGTGTGTGGCTGTAAGTACCGGATCCTAAGTCCACGTTTAACATAATTCACGTTTTCTACTCTTGCATGTTTTCTCGGATTTTTGAGTCATGTTTCTCTATGGGGTGAATTATGTCTTTCTTGTTATTGTTTTTCTTTTTAAAAAAAAAAAAAAAAAAAATATATATATATATATATATATATATATATATATATATATATATATATATATATATATATATATATATATAAACAAAGTAATCTAGGAAGTCTCGAATCGACTTTAAAAGACCCATCGCTAAAAACAAATTTTCTAAGCCGTTGTAAAAATTTTTTGTTTTGGGGTGGGGTGTTAAATTTTCGATCCTAGAATGTTTTATGTCCCATTAGAATTGCTTAGGCCGTTGAATTGTATTACGATTCGGGTTGACATAATCCATGAATTTAGAGTTCAGTCGTTCGCATAACGTACGTCATGCACGCACTTCGAGGCATTTTCCACTATCTTATATGTCATCCACAGTTGGAATAGAGTGTTTTATGGATCATTAGATTGGAAATTCTCTCCTGATCATTTCCATATCTCATTCACAAAAATCGGACCGGTAACGAAGCGACAATTTTGATTTGAAATTTCGCGAAAAATCGAAAAATTCAAAAATTTCGAATTGGGCTTGGGCCTAACTAACCACAAGACCGGTAGCCAGACCCGCCTCTTACCTTTGCCCCAATAGTCGCGTCCATCTTCTCAAACCGCCATTATCAAACAAAACCAAAACTTAAAAACCTAAATCCAAAAATTAAACAAGAAACCAAATTAACCCACGCCAACCATCAAAAATCCAATTCAAATCTCCTTTAAAACCAAACCACCACCAAAAAAAAAAAAAAACCCACGAAAATTAAAAAAAAAAAAAAAAAATTTTTTTTTTTTAAGCTGCCGCGCCACCACCACTCTTTGGTTCAGTCGGTCGACTCAAACTCCAACACCACATCCCTTTTAAACCCCCACGACATTCCAAACTCTAAAATGGCTCAACAACGTCAAATCTTGCCGGAGCAAGCATTTACTACTGACCACTTCGCGCCGTTTTACGGTGACGAAATGATCAGTAGAGACTGGAATAGCTTGTGGTACTCGACTGAAGCCTTTTACCACGAAGACTTAGTCCGACGGTTTTACAACACGAAGGAGGTGGAGGGGACTAGAATTTTTGTTATGGTGGCGAAGAGGTGGAAGGAAGTAACCTTTGGGTTGTTGGGTGAGATTCTAGGCATTACGCCTAGAATCCATCTGATGTCACGTGCAGGAGTCCCAATACAATGGGGTAGAGCCATTGATGAGCGTGGTGATTACGAAGGGAACTACAATGCGAGATCGCATTATGTTTGCCAGGCATCCCTAAGAACCAACTAGCTGGCTGCAGCTCAGTGGATTGGTCGGAACGTCCTGGGGAAGGAGAATGTCAGCGACATCAGTCTGAATTGCCTCCACATTTTATGGATACTCCAGGAGCAGAAGTACGAGTTTTGTATCTTGGAGTTTTTGCTTAGCATGATTAGGGGAGTAGGGAAGTCCGTTGCACCTCTCCCCGTGTTGATAACCAAGATCATTTGAAGTTGAGAGTAGCTCGGCGTCGATAGGTCTTACATCACCCTACAACGAAATCCTCGTGATCTATAAGGAGTGTGTCCAACGAGTTTGGAGGTTGCCCGAGGATAGGATAGAGGGCGAGGAGTATGGTGGAAATGAGAATGCCGAGGAGGATGGGGAAATGAGAATGCCTCGGAGGATGAGGAGGACTTGACTTGTTTTGATCGCGGATGCCCCGGAGAGGTGTTGGTGGATGCGAACGCATGGCCGTAATTCATCGTGGCATGCGTTCACTCAACACTATCTGCGAAGACCTCCGGACTCGGCTGGGCTACTATCCATCATAACCGAGATCCGATCCCAGCGGGAGGACGGCGGTGGGAACAGATGAGGGGCGAGCTAGAAGCTTCGGCGCCCGGTTCGGCCGACATGCTTGCACGATTCCCACCTCACGGGGATTCTCCTTCGAGGACACACCATCGAAGCACTGAGCGTCGCCGAAAAAGCGAATGGGTGCTGGCCATCGAGGAGCTCGGGGAGCTATCTCTTGACCGTGTGCCCTCCGCTACTGATAAACATAAAAAATTGAATAGTCTACCTACGAAATGAACGATGAAACTCAAAACGTAAGTAAACTAAAACTATCTTATGAGCCTATATGTTTATATTTATCAAAGTTTCTACTCTCAATTCTATCGAAATAGAGTGGAGTAACAAATTCGTTCCACTCCTAGTGCTCTAGCATGGAATGTTTTCTAGTCTAATTAGTCGTTTTTAAGTCTAATGAGAGCTTTACGAGGGGGAATTATACTACGATGCAACTACCCACAAGATACAAACTATAATTGATTCAACTACAGAAATACTACGTTGATTCTATAATAAGGAATTAGGGGGGATTTATTCCACCTTAACTCAACTTAACTCACTAGCGACGAATCGTCGTAATCCAAATTGACCTGCTACGCAGAACAATTGGTTCCTCCTAATCCCTAATTACACATGACATTTCTACCAATTCATAAATAGCATGTGAACAATTAAACCCATTCTCATGGCGAATTAATCGTTTCTAGAGTGGAATAGAAATTACGACGACTCTACGATAATCGGAATCAAGCTTTCATCAACGCTTCTCAACCCCCTCTAATGGAGGTTTAGCCGAGAATCATTCCGCAATCATTTCTATATGAATCTAAACTAAACATAATATCAAGATTCGAAATTTACTAATCTAAATTAAACAATAATTAAAATCTAATTAACAACTAAGAATGGTAACCAACAATAATTAAAACTAGATCTAATAGATTGAAATAACAAAAATCGAAATGACAAGAATAATAACTATTTTATTTATCTAATGAATGATATTCAATGATTCAAGAAATTAATCTAAAACAAGAAATGAAATTCTAAAACTAAGTTCTAAAACTCATTAATGGAGGCTAACTAATCTAATTCTAATCTAGGTCTAACTATCTACCATTAACAAAGAGCTAAGCTTTTGTTTTTATACTTTCAGATCCAAAAATCGTGCATGGGCTTGGAGCCATGTTTTGGGCCAGAGAATCAGGCCCAAAACCCAATTTCTTTAGTCCAAAATGGGCTCTTCAGCTGCAGTTTGCTTCGACAGATGTTTCGTCCCCTTCTGCTCCTTTGATTAGGTTAAGGCTTGGACCATTGGAAATCTCTTTCTGAGCTGGTCGTTTTGACATAAGGTATCCCCAATTCCGAGGTCTGAGTCCAAAGATATGGTCTTCGGAAGTTCTGCTAACTTTGTGTGCTGTTTCTGCCCGCGTTGACTTTGACTTTTCAGCTTTGACCAGGCTTTAGAAAGGCTTTGTCTTCTTGAATCTTGGCCTTTAATCACAGAACTCCTTAGCAACCAACCATTGCTCCTTTATCTAGCTAAAGTGGCACATTTCTGTACATAATGGACTTTGAAGCCTGGAATGCATAAAAACACGTAATCAATATTAACTCTTACTTATTATTCACATAATTGGTCTAAAAGTATGATTATTAAGGGGTTAAAACTATAGTTTTGGGCTCTTATCAAACCACCCCCGAACAGCATTTTGCTTGTCCTCAAGCAAAGATGAGAAATTAGAATAAGTGACCAAAAATGGGTTCTATCTATCTCGTTCGTTTTGAGTTGAGCGATTGCATTGACCATATGCAACAAGGCCTTAAACCACTAGGAATTCCCTAGTGGGACGAGTTATAGTCGTGAGAGTTTTCGATGAAGGTACTAACAAACTTCATCTATACTACAACGACTAAGAAATAAAACTATTGTTTCCTTATTTATGTCTCAATTATCTATACATCTCACTAGCAATGAATGAGAATAATCATGTCGAAACTTAAGCTAATATATGCATAATAATCAATCATCTACAAATAAACATATATCAATGAGTAATGCTATGAAATGCAATAACAGTCCGTTTCTCGAAACTTTGGAATAAGCGTCCTTAAGTAGGTTCTCACATAAAGTCAAGACAAAAATCACTCTGATTTTTCCACTCAAGTTTTGCTACTCCAGGTTAATGGTGGGCATACTTTACCTTATAATCTCAATGACACACAAGGAAGCTGAAGTTGATCAAACACATCTGCCACTTACTATCCCACTAACCTATTCCTAATTAAGCTAGAGGTCTTTATTAGGGTGCGAGGGGATAGGAGATGGTTTAAGAAGGAAGGAAATGGATATTCAAAAGGGACAAGTCTGAGATAATAGAGTCTTCATATTATGTAACTAGAAAACCTTGTTATTTACTTTTGCTTCTACACTTTGTTCCCATCCTTAGCCATATTTTTTTTTTTTTTTTTGGCTTTTTGACTCCTTTTATTCTATTTTTTTTTTTTTTTGAGTTTTTATTTTATTTCTATTTTTTATTTTTCTTTTCTTTGGATGGAAACTTCTTTTCTTTATTTTTTTGAAGCAATTAACTAACTTTTTTTTTACCAGGTTTTCTCTTCTTCTTTCTTCCTTATTCTATTCTCGGACTTATCTAAATTGGGTAGGTTAATTTTTTTTTATTTTGTTCTGTTTTTGTAAATGCAGGGTAAAGGATTTGTGGTTTATGAAAGGGCTAATGAAAGGCTCGATTGGGATGACTAGCGGAAAATATACTTAGGTCGGAATTTCTAGCTATATCTATCCAAAAGGGCCTAAATTCTCTCTTAGGACATGGTATAGTGGTCAAGCAAGTGGGCGTGTGATTTCTCTATTAGGAATATACTTCTCCCTTGTGTCATTTCTCAAATGTTTCACTCATATAAGGCTTTTAGGCTATATTCTCACAGGATTTGTAGAATAAGTACTCTAGCCTAGATTTGAAACTTCTTGCTAAACAATCATAGATACTCATGTAATATATTTATAGATAGATGCAAAGATTATTACCTACATATTAACCTAAGTTTCTAAAACTATTCTAATGCAAAAGCTACATTGAGACTTCTAGATTATTAAGAGCATAGAGAAAGAAACAATACCAATATTCCTAAGTGTATAGCATAAACTTTTTATTTTTATTTTTATTATTTTTAAGACAAATAATCGTAATATACAACCTAATATGTGCTTAACATTTACATCGTGTTTCTATACCACCCCAAACAATTTGGGAGAAGGGGTTCATGAAACAATTCAATAGAACAATTAAATTATGTAACTAACTAATTTTTATAATTTTTAACATTTTATAAATAAAAGTGCGTAATTTACATCCTAAAAGTGTCTAATTTTTGCAAATGTTTCTATCCCACCCCCAAACAATCGAACGCTTTGTCCTCAAAGTGTAAAGAGATAAGGAAAGAATTTACCATAAAAATGTGGCAAACATTGGCAGTACCTGTAACAGAAATATTGTAAAGATGATAATATAATATGAAGCACAATTAAACTGGTATGTACTAACTAACACAAACTCTACTGGAGTAAACATTACAGGCTTAGGGTGGCAACATGATTTGAAATGAATACCAAAATACGCCACCCCCAAACAAAATTGGAAAACTCATTTTAAGTTTGAAAATTTTGTTTGGCCTATACTCCAGAACGTTGGTATTGTACGAAAACTTGGGTATTTTAAAGTCAGATTCCCTAGACTTATCTAAACATATGTATAAATATGCAGTTTATCATATATCAACTACCGAAATAGTTGTGGATCGTTCCATAAATAAATATCACGGAAAACATATCCAAACACAATCAAGCACCAAGATTTCCTACGACGCAGCGTAGTGGAATGAAAGCGAAGTCGGATAGACCTATAACATAACTGAGCATGCACCTTATGTTTCATCTTTGAACGAGAGGGTGTCCTAGTGAATAAGTGTGGAAAAGTGAATGGTTGTGGAAAATATGGTGGATTGGGATAACTTTTAGAGGGAAAGCATGAAAAAAATGAGGATGTGGGTTTAGCACAAAACTCATTCATGGTGTAGTTAGGGACTGTCTCAAGTCTGAAAATGAAGCTGTCAAGTGGTTTATCCTTGGGAAGTATTTGTTTATTAGGTGGATTTAAAAAATCATGAAGCGCAGGAGAAACTAAAGGATCGAGTGCAAACTCGAGGTTCCTTTGAAAAGGTGGAGGGTGGGGAATATTGGTGATGGAAGGTGAATGATTCTCAGCTAGAGCTCTCAAGTCCATATCATCAGAAATCTTGATATATGCAAGACATTCCTCAATAGGTGGGTCAAAAGGATCACTTTGGGATAGAGATTGAAAAATTCATCTTCCGTCATAGCATCAAGGGATGAATGGTTGTTGGCAAAGGGGACTGCATGAAGTGGTAAAGAAGCGGTGCAAAAAGAGTTGTAGGAATTCTTCTTCGATTTTCGTCTATTACGAGGAGTCATTGTTAAAGTCGAATTTCGAAGGAAAGGAATTTGTTAATCTGTTTCTCGGAAACATGTTTTGAAGTAATCTTGAGCTAAGCTCGATCATGCTAACCTCGCCATTTGTAGATGAATCGGGATACTATGTCCTTGTTTTGAAAACATTTACCTCAGCGAGAAAGATGGCCAAAGGACAAGGACATCGAACCATCGTGGCGGTTTATGAGTAGCGTTGGCGTAGCCAAGAAGGGGCGCCCTAAAATGATAGGTACAGAGTCGTTAGTGACTTACGTGTCGAGGATAAGTTAATTTGGGTAGTAAAAATTTTGGACTTTAACCAAAGACGTTTTCAACCACACCCTTATGATATTTAATAGACCGATCAGCTAATTGCAATGTCATTTTAGTAGGTTGTATCTCCTCTAGACCTATTTGTTTATACAAATAAAACGGGAGTAAGTTAACACTAGCCCCCGTGTCTAGTAAGCGGTCGTCGTGTGAGAATCTCTAAGGTGCATTATGCGATGGGGCGACCAGGGTCCTTGTACTTAACAATTCCATTATTTTCGGATAAAGTTGGGAACTGTTCAGTTAGAAAGGCTTCTTTAGGTATGTTAGTCTTACGCCTAGTAGTGCACAACTCCTTAAGAAACTTAGCGTGGTTAGGTAGCTTTTTTATAGCTTCTAGAAAAGGAAGGTTTATCGTTAGATTTTTGAAAACGTTCCTAATCTCCTCAAAGTTAGTATCCCTGGTTAGCATGACTAATTTATGGGGGAATGGTGGTTTCACTCTATATTTAGCGTATGGCTCGACTTGATGTGTAACCTTGGCTTTTTGTTTCTTAGGTTGTGGTTTAACTGGTACCTCTATAGTGGTAGGTTCTTCAGTTTCTATTTCGGTATCTAGTTCGATATCCCGTGTAGGGAGTACTGATGGGATAACTATAGGCATAAATACTTTGTTATCAACCACTCTTCCAAAACGGAGAGTGGTGATGGCATTTAGCTGACCTACGGATGTAGTTTCCGTACTAGTATTACCGTCTACCTCAAAGGCTGTGTTTGTTGTTCTAGGGTTGGGTATCGCTTGGCCTGGAAACACGCCTTTTGGTTGGGCTTTCTCTTGGGCTAACTGTTGGTTTAAATTATTAACGGATTGTAGAATGTGTTGGTTAGATTGAGCCATGGTTTGGAAAAGTTGTTGGCTCACTTGTATGAAGGTGTCAAGACGATCCGGTTGTGTGGGTGTAGTAGTCACGGGTGGTGTGACTGGAACTATCTCGCGTTGATTATTTAAGGGCGGATTGTGATAGTTATTATTTCTTCGAACGATACCTCTATTAGCATTATAATTATTATAACTACATTGACCTTGTGCTTGACTTTGTCGAGGTTGCACTTGGTTGTTATAATTATTATAATTACCCTGATCCTGTCCTTGTTGTGGTGGAGCTTGGTTATAACTGTGCGTTGGCCTAACATATTGATTATTGTACCCTGTATGTGTGACTTGTTGGTTATTTCTACAACCGAAGTTGGGATTTTGTCTCCAAGGGGCGTTAGGTTCACTATTAATGGAACAAGAATGTTCGTAGGCTATAGGACAGTGGGAGTCGGGATCTTCGGGACTCAACAGAAACTACATGGATTTCAATTTACATTCATTACGGGGATAGGTTTTGTTGTCTGAAATGGCCTCTACCTTTTTGTGAGGGATTCAATTAGAGTTTTAAGCTCGGGATCTGATTTAACCTCAAACATATCTTGGTAGCCTTTAGCTGTTGAAGAAGAACTAGCGGGGCGGGAGTAATCGTCACTACCCCCATTATTATTACGCTTAGTCGATCTTCCAAAAATTTATATGCCTCTGAGAGGCTCCTTTACTTAGGAAACTACCCCATTCATTATGTCTAGGACTTCTTTATGGTGGTGTAGAAGTCCTTTGAAAAGGCACGAACTAACGTGTCTTTTGCTAGGTGATGTGTGGACACTCTATAAGGAGATCGATGAAGCGATTCCAAGCCTCTGAAAATGATTCATGAGGATTACGCCGAAAAAGAAGTGAATCTTGGAAAGCATTTCATCCGTCTTTAGGGGTGGGTAAAATGTTCCATAAAGCGGTGAACAAGTTTGGCCCACGAGTCCACGAATTAAGCGCTTGGGCGCTAACCAAGGCGCCGCCTTATCGGCTAAGGTGAAAGGGAATACCCTCAATTTAATTTTTCCGCACCAACCGTAGGATGGTGGAATGTTATAAGGACTTGTTCAATCCTACGCGATGCAGCCGATAAGGTTTTTCATGGTCTAAACCATGAAAAGCGGGTAACAAATTAAATATATTTGGGGGATCAGAAATCCCATTGGGTCGCTAGAACGATGCAAGATTTTGGGCTATCGCTCAAGGCTTTATAAAAGTCGAGAGAGGAGTCTCTCTTTCTTCATCCATAATATCGGTGGTGTGTGTGAAATAGTAGCTAGAGGTGTAGTGGGTGGGAAACTAGATAGACTTGTTTGTTGGCGTTGCCGTGTAATTACGTTAGTTGTTTTTTTCTTCGACCGGACCTTAATCTCATGCAAGACTAAGTCGAACTTAACTAAACATGCAACACTCCAAACAATTACGATATACTAGTAGAAACCTCTAACGGAGATGCGAGGTGTGGAAGAAAGGAATACCTGACAAGCGTCCTTGCTTCTCTTATGAATAGCGTCTTGTTTCGCGTGTTTAGTGTATATAACAAGTTAAAACATTGAAAAACTTGAAAAATCGAAATTGAAACAAACCCGTGGAAATCCGGCAAATTTCAGCTTAGGCGGGTCGCTTCGCTTTGAAGCGTGATCGCTCCGTTTCAATAACTTAGCGGGTCGCTCTATGTTCTAGTAACTTAGGTGGTTCGGTCCGGTATGGATGATCGTGCTCGTGTAATTTTTCGGAACTTTTCAATCTTTGAAATGAACAACCACAGTATGAATCAAACAAGGGTGGGTGGGTGAAATGGGACTTAAAAATGACTAATTATACTATGAAAACAATGCTAAAGTGAAACTAAGATGGCAGCGGTGCCATTTAATAAACATAAAAAATTATATAATTTACCTACGAAATGAACGATGAAACTCAAAACGTAAGTAAACTAAAACTATCTTATGAGCCTATATGTTTATATTTATCAAAGTTTCTACTCTCAATTCTATCGAAATAGAGTGGAGTAACAAATTCGTTCCACTCCTAGTGCTCTAGCATGGAATGTTTTCTAGTCTAATTAGTCGTTTTTAAGTTTAATGAGAGCTTTACGAGGGGGAATTATACTACGATGCAACTACCCACAAGATACAAACTATAATTGATTCAACTACGGAAATACTACGTTGATTCTATAATAAGGAATTAGGGGGGATTGATTCCACCTTAACTCAACTTAACTCACTAGCGACGAATCGTCGTAATCCAAATTGAACTCCTACGCAGAACAATTGATTCTTCCCAATCCCTAATTACACATGACATTTCTACCAATTCATAACTAGCATGTGAATAATTAAACCCATTCTTATGGCGAATTAATCGTTTCTAGAGTGGAATAGAAATTACGATGACTCTACAATAATCGGAATCAAGCTTTCATCAAGGCTTCTCAACCCCCTCTAATGGAGGTTTAGCCGAGAATCATTCCACAATCATTTCCATATGAATCTAAACTAAACATAATATCAAGATTCGAAATTTACTAATCTAAATTAAACAATAATTAAAATCTAATTAACAACTAAGAATGGTAACCAACAATAATTAAAACTAGATCTAATAGATTGAAATAACAAAAATCGAAATGACAAGAATAATAACTATTTTATTTATCTAATGAATGATATTCAATGATTTAAGAAATTAATCTAAAACAAGAAATGAAATTCTAAAACTAAGTTCTAAAACTCATTAATGGAGGCTAACTAATCTAATTCTAATCTAGGTCTAACTATCTACCATTAACAAAGAGCTAAGCTTTTGTTTTTATACTTCAAGATCCAAAAATCGTGCATGGGCTTGGAGCCATGTTTTGGGCAAATGAATTAGGCCCAAAACCCAATTTCTTTAGTCCAAAATGGGCTCTTCAGCTGCAGTTGGCTTCGATAGATGTTTCGTCCACTTATGCTTCTCTGATTGGGTCAAGGCTTGGACCATTGGAAAGCTCTTTCCGAGCCGGTCGTTTTTACATAAGGTAGGTCCAATTCCGAGGTCGGCGTTTAAAGATATGGTCTTCGGAAGTTCTACTAACTTTGTGTGCTGTTTCTGCCCGCGTTGACTTTGATTTTTTAGCTTTGACCAGGCTTTAGAAAGGCTTTGTCTTCTTGAATCTTGGCCTTTAATCACAGAACTCCTTAGCAACCAACCATTGCTCCTTTATCTAGCTAAAGTGGCACATTTCTGTACATAATGGACTTTGAAGCCTGAAATGCATAAAAACACGTAATCAGTATTAACTCTTACTTATTATTCACATAGTTGGTCTAAAAGTATGATTATTAAGGGGTTAAAACTACAGTTTTGGGCTCTTATCAGCAACCAGTACCGAAGTAGTTAGGGATAGTATCGTTTGATGTTTATTTGTAGTTTCATTATTGTTGTTTATTTTAATGTAAGTTTAATTTCGTAATTTAAATTTTGTAGTGAAATGTACTTCGAATGAAAATTTTAATATAATGAGGTTCTTTTCATTGTGCGTGGTTGTTTAATATTGATACCACCTTCCCAAATTGTTTGGGGGTGGTGTTATCTTTTCCAGCATGATTTTTATATGACCCTTGTTTTAGAATTTATTGCGGAGTCAAGGTGAAAATATGGCCGTTTCGGCAAATCTATGAATAAGTATATGAAATCTCGATTAAATAGGTAGATTCTATCCTAAATTCAACTTAAAAGATACTAGGTTTGTTTTAGAATCAAGGAAATGAGTTGTTTCCGTTTTCGGGTTTGGAAAGTTTAGGATTTCCGGAAACTGCTGTAAAAACTTTTTGGCAACTTCCCGATCCGTTTTAGCAACTTTAAACCTATATAAACTTCATTCATTCTACACTCACAACTCACACTACACCTAACCTTCATCACTCACCTTTCACTCCCACGATTCCCACGTTTCGTCTCAATTTCCGATCTTCAAACACCTCTCGAGTGCTTACGCCCTAGAGGGCGCCTTTTCGCGCCTGCAATTTTTTTCAGAATTTTTGTCGAGGCGCGCAGGCTAAAAGGTGGTAGCGACCAGCGCTCAAACTTGGAATTCCAAAATCTTGAGGCGCTTTCGCGCCCTGACTTCCGTGGACCAGAAAAATTCTAGTTTTCTGCGGGTAGTTTCCGGATCATTCGCAGCTATTCCAGAGCATAATTTTGAGATGACATCTCCTACCTTGATACCGGAACAGTCTTTCGAAGATTTGTTCCAAAGCACTACTTATGGTGCTTGGTTTCCAAGGCGATCACATCGTTGGTACGTGAACGCTTATGGTAAGACGATGCACTTTATTCTCCAACACTAGCATCTTATTTTTACGATAAGCTGCATTTTCTTTGAGAGACCGGATGGAGAACAAGTGTTCTCCATCAACATTGATAATGAACCAATGGAAATTACCAGGTTCTTGCTAGCATTTGTTCTTAGACTTGCTATGCCGCTGAAATACAAGACCCATGGTGCTATTGGGTAGATAATATGTATGTCTACACTTACGAAGTTTTTGCATGAGTCGTATGGGCGGGCATTTTTCATTATCGAGGACCAAGGGGAACATAACATCGCCTTTGGTAGCCTATCCATGAACATAGGAACTGTTATGTTTTGGATCATGCTAAACATTTTAGGGGAATGTCGTTTTCTTACGTGAATGATGCCACTTGCGGCGTCTTCCTTGCTTTAGCCACGGGGCGTATGTGTCATGACCTTCCCGAACCTTGATGTCTAGTTTAGCTCGATCCCATAGCATGAGGCATAAGTACCTTCTTATGCCTGTTCTAATTTCCGTATTATGCTATGTTTCTTTCACTTTTTGTACACGTTTCCGCGGATTGGATTACGATTCGACAATTTGCACGACCCACAAATAGTATTATTCGATCTTTTTCGTGCAATGACTTGGCAAGGGTGGAGAATACAACCTCATCAGGTTGCACCCTACACCCGTCCGACCAAGTGGCTCTTAATAGGTTAGCAATAATAGATGATAAATGGCGGGAAGCCCGGCAAATTATCATGGCATGGCAGAATGAAGGAACCTCACTTCTTTATAGAAGAATAGGATGAGGAAGATGATGAGTAAAGCGGGGAGATAAGGTAAGTTTTAATTCTAGTTAGTGTGCGCTTATGTCCCAAGCAATTTCATTCTTGTTAACCCCATAATGGGTAGAACTTCGTATAGAGTTGAGTGGGTTTTATTTCCTATATTAGTGCGTTCTAACCTTGTTTTGCGAGGCGTTCCTAAATTTCCACGCGATTCAATGGTATTTTTCCTACCCTCTTTATTTAAAATGCTTTGAGGACAAAGCATGTTTCTTGTTTGGGGGGGGCATAGAAACACGTGTAATTAAGGCATCTGTTAGGATATAGATAGAGATAATATGCATTTGTTTTCTAGTTAAAATTTCAAAAATTCAAAAAATATAAATAAATATGTTCATGCTATACACTTAGGAATATTGGTATTGTTTTCCTTCTCTATGCTCTTAATAATCTAGAAGTCTCACGTAGATTTTGCATTAGAATAATTTTTAGAAACTTAGGTTAATATATAGGTAATAATCTTTGCATCTATCTATAAATATATTACATGAGTATCGATGATTGTTAGCAGTAAGTTTCTGAAATCTAGGCTAGAGTACTTATTCTACAAATCCTGTGAGAATATAGCTAAAAAGCTTTATATGAAGCGAAACATTTGAGAAATGACACAAGGGAGAAGTAAAATCCGGATAGAGAAATCACACATCCACTTGCTTGATCACTATGCCATATCCTAAAAGCGAGAATTTAGGCCCTTTTGGATCGATATAGCCAGAAATTCAAACCTATGAATTATTTTCCGCTAGTTGCCCCTCTCGAGCCTTTCTTTAGCCTTTCATAAACCGCAAAATCCTTTACCCTGTTACAAAACAAAACAAAATAAAAAATTCAACCTACCCAATTTAGATAAGTCTGAAAATAGAATGAGGAGGAAAGAAGAAGAAGAGAAAACTTGTGTAAACAAAAGTTAGTTAATTGCTTGAGAAAATAAAGAAAAGAAGTTTCCATCCAAAGAAAAGAAAAATAGAAATAGAAATAAAATAAAAACTCCAAAAATAGAATAAAAGGGAGTCAAAAAAGACAAAGAAAAGAAAAAAAAAAAAAATATGGCTCAGGATGGAAACAAAGTATAGAAGAAAAAGAAAATAACAAGGTTTTCTCTAAGTTACATAATATGAAAACTCTATTATCTCAGACTTGTCCTTTTTGAATATCCATTTCTTTCCTTCTTAAACCATCTCCTAATCCCCGCAACACCTAATAAAGACCTCTAGCTCAATTAGGAATAAGTTAGTGTGATAGTAAGTGGCAGATGTGTTTGATCGACTCCGGTTTCCTTGTTGTCATTGAGATTGTAAGGTAAAGTGTGCTTGTGCCCACTGCATTTGGAGTATGAACTTGAGTGGAAAAATTAGAGTGTTGTATCTTGACTATTATTATGAGAACCTACTTAAGGACGCTATCCCGAGTTTCAGAAACGAACCTGCTAGGCATTTCATAGTATTACTCATAGTATTTATATTTGTATCATAGATGATTGATTATTATGCATATATTAGCTTAGGTTTTTGACTTGGTTATTCTTATTCATTTGCTAGTGAGATGTATAGGTAGTTGATTTAGAGCATGAATAAGGAAACAATAGTTTTATTTCTTAGTCATTGTATTATAGATGAAGTTTGTGAGTACCTTCACTGGAAAACTCTCACGAGGCTATAACTCGTCCACTAGGGAATTCCTAGTGGTTGAAGGCCTTGTTGCATATGGTCAATGCAATCACACTCAGCGAAACGAAAGTAGTTAGAACTCCATTTTTTGGTCACTTATTCTAATTTCTCATCTTTGCTTGAGGAGAAGCAAAATGCTATTTGGGGGTGGTTTGATAAGAGCCCAAAACTGTAGTTTTAACCCTGTAACAGTCATACTATTAGACCAATTATGTGAGTAATAATTAAGAGTTAACGACACGTGTTTTATGCATTTCAGGCTTCAAAGTCCATTATGTGCAGAAATGTGCCACTTTAGCGAGATAAAGGAGCAAAAGTCCGGTTACTAAGGAGTTCCATGATTAAAGGCCAAGATTCAAGAAGATAAAGCCGTTCTAAAGCCTGGACAAAAGCTGAAAAGTCGACGCGGGCAGAAACAACACACAAGTCAGCAGAACTTCCGAAGGCCGTATCTTTGGACTCAGACCTCGGAATGGGGCCTACCTAATGTCAAAACGACCGTCTCGGAAAAATCTGTCCAATGATATAAGCCGTGCTCCAATCAGAGGAGCAGAAGTGGACGAAAAGTCTGTTGAAGCCAACTGCAGCTGAAGAAGCCTTTTTGGACTGAAAGAATTGGGTTTTGGGCCTGATTCTCTGGCACAAAACATGGCTCCAAGCCCATGCATGATTTTTGGATCTGAACATATAAAAGCCAAAGCTTAGCTCTTTGTTAATGGTAGATAGTTAATGGTAGCTAGTTAGACCTAAAACAATAGATAATTATAGATCTAGTTTTTATTTAATTAAATTAAGTTTAGTTTATATTCAATTCTTGTTTTAGATTAAACTCTTTGAATCATTATTCTTAATTAGTTTGATAAATAAAATAACTATTTGTAAATTTCGATTCTTGTCATTTACAATAGTTTAGATCTAATTTCCCTTATTACGTAGATAGCTAGACTTAGGTTAGTTAGATTATTAATTTAGTATTTGAATCATTGTTTTATTATTCATTAGATTAATAAAATAGTGTTATCCATAAGTTAGTTTCATTTCCATTAATTGTTTAGTTTCAATTCGTAGATTCAAGTAATTGCCATTATTAGTTTAATTTAATTATTGCATTAGTAGTTTTGAATTGGGTTTAAACAAGCAAAGTTTCAATCTTTATATCATGTCTTGTTTGAATTCATTTGGGAATGATAGCGTGATGATTCTCGGCTAAACCTCCATTGAGGGGGTTGAGAAGCCTTGATGAAAGCTTGATTTCGATTATCGTAGAGTAAATTCGTAATTTCCTTTCCACTCTAGAAATGATTAGTTCACCATGAGAATGGGTTTAATCGTTCACATACTAGTTATGAATTGGTAGAAATGCCATGTGTAATTAGGGATTAGGAGTAACCATATTGTTCTGCGGGCGATTCAATTCGGATTACGACGATTAATGCCGTTAGTAGGATTAAGTCGAGTTAAGGTGGAATCAATCCCCCTCTAACTCCTTATCATAGAATCAACGTAGCATTCCCATAGTTGTTCTAATAGTCGACTAGTTGCATCTTGTGGGTAGTTGCATCGTAGTCAAGGTGTCACTTCGTAAATCTCTCATTAGACTTTAGAGTTAAGAGCACTTATATGTAGAGAACACAGCATACGGAAAAGACTAGGAGTGGAACGAATCACTCTACTCCACTATATCTCATAGGATTGAGAGTAGAATCTTTGATAAAGAATAGGCACATAAGATAGTTTAGTTTACTTACGTTTTGAGTTTTATCGTTCATTTCGTAGGTAAACTATTCAATTTTATGTTTTATCAACTCCTTATAAATCCGAGGATTTCGGTGTAGGGTGAGGCAAATCCTATCAGACGTCGGAGTCGCTCTCAACTTCAGCATGATCTTGGTTATCAAAACAGGGAGAGGTGCAATAGACTTCCCCACTCCCCTAATCATGTTAAGCAAAAACTCCAAGATCTGAGAACTCATACTTACGCTCTGGAGTATCCATAGAATGTGAAAGCATTCAGGCACCGATGTCGTGACGTTCTCCTTCCCCTATGACATTCCTACTAATCCACCGAGGCTGCCGACCCAATTTGGTGGATTCGAGGATGCTGGCGAACACAATGTGAGCTCACATTGTAGTTCCCTTCGGTAACAGTCGCGTGCATCAAAGGCTCTACCCCAGTATATTGGGACTCCTGTAACGTGGCATCAAGATGGATTCTAGGCGGAATGCCTAGAATCTTAGCCAATAACCCAGTAGTTACTTCTTTCCTCCTCTTTGCCACCGTAACAAAAATTATATTCCCCTCCAACTCCCTCGTGTTGTAAAACCGTCGGACTAACTCTTTGTGGTAAAAGGCGTCGGTCGAGTACCACAAGCTATTCAAATCTCTTCTAACCATTTCGTCACCGTAAAACGGCGCAAAGTGGTCGCCAGTAAAGACTTGCACTGGCAAAATCCGGCGTTGTTGAGCCATTGGAAGTTTTGATAAGGTTAGGGGGTTTAAATAAGGTAGGGGGAAGCAATGAGGGACAACCTCACTAAAAAAAATGATGGTGGTGATGGTGTGGTGGCGCGCCAGCTCCAATATTTGGATTTTTTGGTGGTTTTTGGTTTTGTAAATTGATGGAGGTGGTGGTGGGACGGTTTTGAGAAGATTTGGAGTGGGTTTGAATGTTTGGCATGGGTATAGTTAGTTTTCTTCTTAATTTTAATTTTTGGTTTAGGGTTTGAAGCTTGTTTGCTTGTTAATGGCGGCGGTGAAGATGAAAACGCGATCTGAAGGTTTAAGGTAAGGCGCAGGTGCGCTGCCGGTGCGTGCGAGTTGGGCCCAAGCCCAATTCGAATTTTTCGAATTTTTGTCGATTTTTAGTGCGACTTCAAACTAACATTGCCGCTTCGTTACCGGTCCAATTTTTGCGAATGAGATATGGAAATGATCAGGAGAGAATTTCCAATCCAATGATCCATAAAACACTCTATTCCGACTGTGGATGACATATAAGATAGTGGAAAATGCCTCGAAGTACGTGCATGATGTAAGTTATGCGAACGAATGAACTCTAAATTCATAGATTATGTCAAACCGAATCGGAATGCAATTAAATGGCTTAAGCAACTCTAATGGGACATAAAACATTCTAGGACGGAAACACGAACACCCCACCCCCAAACAAATTTTTTACAATAGAGTTTAGAAAATTTGTTTTTTTTTTTTTTTTTGGGTCTTTTTTTTTTTATTTTTAAATGGGTCTTTTAAATTACTATGTTTTTATTTATTTATATATATATATATATATATATATATATATATATATATATTTTTTTTTTTATAAATACGGATTAATATATAGAAAAACAATAAGCCATAAGGACATAATTCAGCCCATAGAGAAACATGACTCAAAAACCAAGAAAACATGCATGAGTTTAAAACGTGAATTATGTTAAACGTGGACTTATGATCCGGTACTTACAGCCACACACTCCATAGGGAGGGCCTGGTTACCTTAATGGTGCACTCACCAATATCTGGAAATGAAAGGAAATGCACCAAACACAAAAATTGAGTCGTTTATAGTCAGATACTCGAGACTTTATCTAAACATATGTATGAACATGCATTTTATCATATATCAACAGCCGAAATAGTTGTGGATCATTCCATAAATAAATATCACAAAAAGCATACCCAAACACAATCAAGCACCAAGATTTTCTATGACGTAACCTAGTGAAATGAAGCAAAGTCGGATAACCCTATAACGTAACCTAGCATGCGCCTTCTTTTTCATCTTTGAACGAGAGGGTGTCCTAGTGAATAAGTGAGGAAAAGTGAATGGTTGTGGAGAATATGGTGGATATGGATAAGTTGTAGAAGGAAAGCATGGAAAAAATGAGGATGTGGGTTTAGCACAAAACTCATTCATGGTGTAGGTAGGGACTGTCTCAATTCTGAAAATGAAGGTGTTAAATGGTTTGTCCTTCTGAAGTATTTGTTTTCTAGGAGGATTTAAAAAAATATGAAGCACAGGAGAAACAAAAGGATCGAGTGCAAACTCGAGATTCCTTCGAAAGGGTGGAAGGAGGGGAGTCGAGGCGGATGTTGTGCAAAGTAGTTCTTGATAGGGTGACTCATCACCTGCTCTAAGAAACTCATCGAATTCTTCATCTAGCTTGGTCATATCCACATTACTATGGTATTCCTCTATATCTTTGAGAAAGTCATCTATCTCGTCCTCATCCATAATATGTGTATCGACTAGTGTAGGGATGAAAATGTTAGAGTCTGAACTTTCAAAGGAGAGAAATTTGGGCATCTGATTATCAGGGAACGTGTTGTTGAAATAATCTCGAGCGAAGCTCTCGATCATGCTAACCTCTCCATCCATAGACGAATTGGGTAACTATGTCTTTGGTTTAAACACATTTACTTCAATAGAAAGATGGCCAAAAGATATGGACATCGAACCATCGTGGCAATTTATGAGCGCAATGGCAGTTGCAAGGAAAGGATGCCCTAAGATGATTGGGATAGAGTCATTAGCGACTTCTGTATCGAGGATGACGAAATCAGCCGGATAGTAGAAATCCTGAACCTTTACCAGCACGTTTTCAACCACACCCTTAGGATACTTAATAGACCGATCAGCTAATTGCAATGTCATTTTAATGGGTTGCATCTCCTCTAGACCTATTTGTCCATACAAATAAAACGGGAGTAAGTTAACACTAGCCCCCAGGTCTAATAACGTGGTCATTGATAAGAGCCCAAAACTGTAGTTTTAACCCCTTAATAATCATACTGTTAGACCAATAATGTGAATAATAAGTAAGAGTTAATACTGATTACGTGTTTTTATGCATTTCAGGCTTCAAAGTCCATTATGTGCAGAAATGTGCTACTTTAGCGAGATAAAGGAGCAAAAGTCAGCAGAACTTCCAAATGCCATATCTTTGGACTCAGACCTCGGATTGAGGCCTACCTTATGTCAAAATGACCGGCTCGGAAAGAGCTTTGCAATGGTCCAAGCCTTGACCCAATCAGAGGAGCAGAAGTGGACGAAAAGTCTGTTGAAGCCAACTGCAGCTGAAGAGGCCTTTTTGGACTGAAAGAATTGGGTTTTGGGCCTGATTCTCTGGCCCAAAACATGGCTCCAAGCCCATGCACGATTTTTGGATCTGAATGTATAAAAACAAAAGCTTGCCTCATTGTTAATGGTAGTTAGGTTAGGTAGATAGTTAGACCTAGATTAGTTAGCCTCCATTAATTAGTTTTAGAACTTAGTTTAATTAGTTTCAATTCATTGTAGTAGATTAAACCTTTGAATCTTGTTCTTCAATTTGATTAGATAAATAAAGTAGTATTCTTTATCAATTTCGATTTTGTCATTTCCAATTCTAGATCTAATTTCAATTCCTGTCTTTATTTCATTTTAAACTATTAAATTAGATTTCATTATTGTTTAAATTAAGTAAATTTCAATGCTTTATATTATGTTTAGATTTAATTTAAATGGAAATGATTGCGGAATGATTCAAGGCTAAACCTCCATTAGAGGGGGTTGAGAAACCTTGATGAAAGCTTGATTCCAATTATCGGAGATTGTCGTAATTTCCTTTCCACTCTAGAAACGTTTAGTTCACCATGAGAATGGGTTTAATCGTTCACATGCTAATTATTAATTGGTAGAAATGCCATGTGTAATTAGGGATTAGGAAGAACCGATTGTTTAGCGTAGCAATTCAATTCGGATTCTGACGACTTCGTCGCTAGTGGATTAAAGCTGAGTTAAGGTGGAATCAATCCCCCTCTAACTCCTTAACATCGAATCAACGTAGCATTCCCCTTAGTTGTCGGATAGTCGACTAGTTGCATTTAGGTGGGTAGTTGCATCGTAGTCTAATCCCCCCGTAAAGCTCTCATTGACTTAAGACTGATTTCTTAGACTTAGAAAACAATCCATGCTAGGGAACTAAGAGTGGAGCGAACTTCCTACTCCACTTAGTGCAATTCGCATTGAGAGTAGAAGATTTGATAATAGAGTGTAAAAGTCCGGTTTTAGTTTACTTACGGAGTGAATTCATCGTTCATTTAAAGTAGGTAGACTATACATTTTGATTACCAAATGGCACCATTTGCCATCTTAGTTACACTTTAGCATTGTTTTCCTTGTAGAAGTAGTCATTTTAAGTCCCATTAAACCCACCCACCCTTGTTTGTTTCATATTGTGGTTTGCCCATTTCATAATTGACAAATTCGAGAAAATACACGGCCAGCCCAGCAGGAGGAGAGCGACCAGCTAAGTTCTTGGAATTTCGTCTACCAAAAGCGAGCCAGCCCATACCAAGCGACCAGCTCAAACACTGTAATTGAATTTACATCGAGCGACCGCCCATTTTGGAGTAGCGACCCGCCTAAAAACACTGTAATCTGAAAAAAATTCGGGCCTTTTCTATCTATCTGGCCTAGCATCGATGTTAAAATTTCGGATTTCCACAATTTTGATTCAAACTTTGATCTTTCATATTTTTCAGTGTTCTAACCTGCTCTATACACTGAACAAGCGTAAACAAGACGCATTATTCATAAAGCGAAGCAAGGGCCGCAATCAGGTATTCCTTTCTTCCACACCTCGCGATCTCTGTTAGAGGTTTATACTAGTATATCGAGAATTGTTTGGAGTGTTGCATGTTTAGTTAAGTTCGACTTAGTCTTGCATGAGATTAAGGTCCGGCCGAACAAAACACCGAGCGTAAATACACAACAACATCAACAATCAAATCTATCTAGTATACCACCCACTACACCTCTAACTACTATTTCACACACACACACCGATATAATGGGGAAGAAAAGAGACTCCTCTCGGACTTCTACAAAGCCTTGGCGATAGCCCCAAATCTTGCATCGTTCTAGCGGACCCAAAGGGGATTTGAGAATCCCTCCAAATATTTTTAATTTGTTACCCGTTTTCCATGGTTTAGACCATGAAAAACCTTATCGCACACATCGTAGGATTGAACAAGTCCTAACAACATTCCACCATCCTACGGTTGGTGCGGAACAAATTAAATTAAGGGTATTCCCTTTCACCTTAGCCCGATAAAGCGGCGTCTTGGTTAGCTGCCCAAGCCTAATTCGTGGACTTCGTGGGCTAAACTTGTTCATTTGTTTATGGAACATTTTACCCCCCTAAAGACGGATGAGATGCTTTCCAAGATTCATTTCTTTCGACAAAATCCTCATGAATCATTTTGGAGGCTTGGAATCGTTTCACCGATCTGCTTATAGAGTGTCCACACCATAACTTAGCGAAAGACACGTTAGTTCGTGCCTTTTTCAAAGGACTTCTACACCACCATAAAGAAGTCCTTGACATAATGAATGGGGGTAGTTTCTTAAGCAAAGGAGCCTCGGAGGCTTATAAATTTTTAGAAGACCAAACTAAGCGAAATAATAATTGGGGGGGTAGTGACGATTACTCCCGCTCCGCTAGTTCTTCTTCAACAGTTAAGGCCGCCGGTATGTTTGAAATTAAACACGATTCCGAGCTTAAAACTCTAATCGAATCACTCACTAAAAGGTAGAGGCCATTTACGTACAACAAAAGCCTATCCCCGTCATGAATGTAAATTCAAACCCATGTAGTTTCTGTTGGAGTCCCGAGCATCCCGACTCCCCGTGTCTATAGCCTATGAACAGGGCTTGTTCCATTAATAGTGAACCTAACGCCCTTGGAGACAAAATCCAACTCGGTTGGAGAAATAACCAACAAGTCACACCTCAGGTGGTACAATAATAATCAATATGTTAGGCCAACGAACGGCTTTAACCAAGCTCCACTACGACAAGGGATGTGGTCGGGGTAATTTTAATAATTATAACAACCAAGTGCAACCTCAACAAGGTCAAGCACAAGGTCAAGGTAATTATAATAATTATAATGCTAATAGAGGTATCGTTCGGTCAATAATAATTATCAAAATCCACCCATAAATAATTCACGTGAAATAGTTCGATCCACACCACCCGTGACTACTACACCCACACAACCGGATCGCCTTGACACCTTCATACAAGTGAGCCAAAACTTTTCCAAACCATGGCTCAATCTAACCAACGGCTTCTACAATCCGTTAATAATTTAACCCAACGGTTGGCTCAAGATAAAGCCCAAACCAAAGGTGTGTTGCCGGTCACGCAATACCTAATCCTAAAACAACAAACACAGCCTTTGAGGTAACCGATAATACTAGTAATGAATATGAAAATGTAGGTGAGATAAATGCCATCACCACTCTCCGTTCTGGCAGAGTGGTTGATAACAAGGTAACTATGCCTATAGTTACCCCACCCGATAACCCTACACCTACTATTTTACTAGATACATAATAGAAACTGAAGAGCCTACCAGCGTAGAGGTACCGGTTACAACACAACCTAAGAAACAGAAGCCCGGTTAAACATCCGGTGACACCATTGCTAAATATAGGCGAAACCACCGTTTCCACAAAAAAAATAGCCATGTTAACTAGGGATACAAATTACGAGGAGATTAGGGACGTTTTTAAGAATCTAACTATAAACCTTCCCTTCCTCGAAGCTATTAAAAAGCTACCACATCATGCTAAGTTTCTTAAGGAATTGTGTACTACTAGGCGTAAGACAAATATACCAAAAGCGCCTTTTAGCGGAACAATTCCCAACCTTATCTGAAAATAATGGAATTGTTAAGTACAAGGACCCCCGGTCGTCCCTCTTGCACAATGCACCTTAGGAGATTCCTATCTGACGACGGCGTTATTAGACGGGGGCTAGTGTTAACTTACTCCCATTTTATTTGTATAGACAAATAGGTCTAGACAAGATGCAACCCACTAAAATGGCGTTGCAATTAGCTGATTGGTCTATTAAGTATCCTAAGGGTGTAGTCGAAAATGTCTTTGGTAAAAGTTAGGGATTTCTACTATCCGGCTGATTTTGTAGTCCTCGATACGAAAGTCGCTAACGACTGGTGTCCGATTATTTTAGGGCGTCCTTTCCGGCAACCGCCAATCGGCTCATTAATTGCGTGATGGTTCAATGTCCATGTCTTTTGGCCATCTTCTTTGTTGAAGTCAATGTTTTAAAACAAGGACCGCGATTACCCGATTCGTCTATGGATGGAGAGGTTAGCATGATCAGCGTTGTTCGAGATTATTTCAACAACACGTTCCACGATAGTCATATGCCCAAAATTCTTTCCTTTGGAAAGTCGGACTCAACATTTTCATCCCGACACTAGTCGATACACATATTATTGATGAGGGCCGGGATAGATGACTTTCTCAAAGATGTAGAGGACTACCATAGTAATGTGGATATGACCAATCTAGATGAGGAATTCGATGAGTTTCTTCGAGTAGGTGACGATTCACCTATCAAGATCTACCTTGCACAACCAACATCCTCCTTCCGACTCCACCCCTCCACTATTCTTTCGGTCGGTCAAGTTAAACCACCACCCTTTGTTCTTTTCAGTCGGTCAAGTTAAACCACCACCACCACATCATATTTAAACCCTCACTCCATTCCAAACACTAGATGGCTCAACAACGCCGAATTATACCGAAGCAAGTTTTTCATTGCCGACCACTTCGCTACCGTTTTACGGTGACGAAATGGCTAGTAGAGGCTGGGGGTAGTTTGTGGTACTTTCGACGAAGCCTTCTACCATGAAGACTTGGTCCGACGGTTCTACAACACCGGGGAGTTGGAGGGAGTAGGATTTTTTGATGGTAAGGAAGAAGAGGAGGAGTTGACTCTTCGATTGTTGGTGAGATTCTAGGCATTCGCCTAGAATCCATCTCCGATGCCACTTTCTACAGAGCCCCGGTTTGACGGGTAGAGCCCTCGATGGCGCGACTGTCATCAATGGGAGATACAATACAAACTCCCATTGTGTTCGCCAGGCATCCCTCAGGACCAACCAGCTGGCTACAGCTCAGTGGATTGGTCGGAATGTCCTAGGGAAGGACAAGGTTAGCGACATCGGTCTGACTGCCTCCACGTCTTATGGGTACTCCGGGGGGCGAAATCACGATTTCTGTATCTTGGAGTTTTTGCTGAGCATGATTAGGGGGGTCGGAAAGTCTTTGGCACCTCTTCCTGTGTTAATCACCAAGATCATGCTGAAGATGAAAGCAGCTCCGGCGTCTGATAGGATTTACATTACCGCACCGTAACACGCGCGTATCTATAGGGAGTGTGTCCAACAAGTTTGGAGGAGGGGAGAGGATAGAAGAAGAAGAAGAGGATGGTGGAGCTGAGAAATGAAGAGGAGGTTGGGGAGATCGGGATGCCTCTCGAGGATGAGGAAGACTTGACTGCTTTGATGCGGATGCCTTCGAGGTGTTGGTCGACGAGTAACGCATGGCTATGCTTCATAGGGGCATCGTTCACTAAACACTATCTGTCAGACCTCCGGACTCGACAGGCGACTATTCATCACAACCGAGATCCGCACCCCGAGAGAGGATGAGAGATGGGAACGGAGGGTGAGATGGAGGCCCAAAGACCGGTTTAGAGTGGACATGCTTGCACGCTTCCCACCTCATCTGAGACTACGCCGAGGACACGACTTCACGAGGCATGGCGTCGTCGGCGGCGACGACCGCTGCTGGACCCGGGCCCGGGAGCCACCACTAGAGAGTGTGCCCTCCGCCACCGATGGCGAGGTGTTTAGAGAGTCTGAGGATTGATAGTGGTTGTTGTTTTATTTATTTTTGTTGTTTTTATTGTAATGTAACTTTTATTTTCGTATTTTGAATTTTGTAGTGAAAGGTACTCCGAATGAAATTTTAATATAAGGGGTTATTTTCAGTATGTGTGGTTGTTTCATATTGATCCCACCTTCTCAACTTGTTTGGGGGTGGTTTTATCAATTCAAGCTTTGTTTTTATATATAACCCTAGTGTTAGAATTTATTGCGGAGTCAGGTGAAATGATGGCCGTTTAGGCATATCTAGGATTGAGAATCATTGTAGGATGAAATCTAGATTAAATAGGTAAATTCAATCATAAATCAACCTAAAAGATACTGGGTTTAAATTAGAATCAAGAAAATGAGTTGTTTCCGTTTTCGGGTTTGGAAATTTTATGATTTTCGGAAACTGCCGTAATTAGTTTTGGCAACTTTCCGACCCATTTTAGCAACTTAAAACCTATATAAACTTGATACAATCTATCCTCACAACTCACACTACACCTAAACTCCATCATGCACCTTTCACACCCGCGATTCCCACGTTTCGTCTCCATTTTTGCAAATCTGCAAGCTTCGGGCCATGGCGCAGGAGGAGAGGGCTTCACGCTCTACACGCCGACGAAAATTTTACTTCGGGCTTGGCGCCCGCTTCAAGTCAGCGCGACTTCGGCTAAAACACTGGAATTCCAAAATACAAAAGCGACTTCGGCGCTCTAGTTGATGGCCTTTCGCGCCGCGACTTCCGTGGACCAGAAATTTTCCAGTTTTTCGCGTAGTACCGGTTGTTTTGCAGCTGTTCAGGCGTAGTTTTGAGATGAAATCTCCTATAATAATACCGAACAGTCTTTCGAAGATTTGTTCCAAAGCACTACTTACGGTGCTTGGTTTTGAGGTGATCACATCGTTTGGTGGGAACCTCTTATGGTAAGACCGGTGAACTTTATTCTCCAAAGACTTGCATCTTATTTTTATAATAACTGCATTTTCTTTGAGAGACCGGATGGAGAGCAAGTGTTCTCCATCAACATTGACGATGAACCAATGGAAATTACCGTGTTCTTGCTAGCATTTGTTCTTGGACTTGCTATGCATTTGAGATACAAGACCCATGGTGCTATTGGGTCGATAATATGCATGTCTACACTTATGAGTCTTTGCACGAGGCTTATGGGGCAGGCATTTTCCATATTGAGGACCAAGGGGACTATAACGCGTTGCCCTTGGTAGCTTTGTCCATGAACATAGGAACTGTTATGTTTTGGATTATGCTAAACATTTTAGGGGAATGGCGTTTTTCTTCTATGAATGGCGCCACTTGCGGCGTTTTCCTTGCTTTAGCCACGGGATGCCCGGTTCTATGACCTTCTTAACTTTGATGTCTAGTTTAGCACGAGCCCATACCATGAGGCATAAGTACCTTCTTATGCCTGTTCTAATTTCACGTATTATGCTATGTTTCTTTCCTATTTTTGTACACGTTTCACGGATTGGATTAGGGTAGACACGGTGTCGACCCACCAATAGTATTATTCGATCTTTCCGTGCAATGACTTGGCAAGGGTGGCGGATACAACCTCACCGGGTTGCACCCTACACCCCATCAGACCAAGTGGCACTTAATAGGTTAGCAACCATAGATGATAAATGGCGTGAAGCCCGGCAAATTATCATAGCATGGCGGGGATCGCGAAGGAGCCTCACTTCTTTATAGAAGTAGAGGATGGCGAATATGACGAATAAAGCGGGAGTGGAGGTAAGTTTTTAGTTTACGTTGAGTGTCCGCTTATGTCCCAAGCAATTTAATTATGTTAACCCCATAATGGGTGGAACTCTTTATAGAGTTAAGCGTCGGTTTTATTTCCTATATTAGTGCGTTCTAACTTTTGTTTTGCGGATGTTCACGAATTTCACGCGTTTCAATGGTATTTTTACTACCCTCTTTATTTAAATGCTTTGAGGACAAAGCATGCTTCTTGTTTGGGGGGGGCATAGAAACACGTGTAATTAAGACATCTGCTAGGATATAAATATGTATAATATGCATTTGCTTTCTAGTTAAAATTTCAAAAATTTAAAAATATAAATAAATAAGTTATGCTATACACTTATGAATATTGGTATTGTTTCTTTTCTCCATGCTCTTAACAATCTAGAAGTCTCAATGTAGGCTGTTTGCGTCGAGAATAATTGTTAGAAACTTAGGTTAATATATAGGTAATAATCTTTACATCTATCTATAAATATATTACATGAGTATCTATGATTGTTAGCGATAGAAGTTTGAAATCTAGGCTAGAGTACTTATTCTACAAATCCTGAGAATATAGCCTAAAGCCTTATATGAGTGAAACATTTGAGAAATGACACAAGGGAGAAGTAAAATCCGGATAGAGAAATCACACGTCCACTTGCTTGATCACTAAACCATATCCTAAGCGAGAATTTAGGCCCTCTTTGGATCGATATAGCCAGAAATTCAAACCTATGAATTATTTTCCGCTAAGTAAGCCCCTAATCGAGCCTTTCATTAGCCCTTCCATAAACCACAATTCCTTTACCCTGTTACAAAAACAAAACAAAAAAAAAAAAAAAAAATCAACCTACCCAATTTAGAATAAGTCTGAGAATAGAATGATGAAGAAAGAAGAAGAGAAAACACGTGTAAAACAAAAATTAGTTAGTGCTTGAGGAAAATAAAGAAAATAAGTTTCCATCCAAAGAAAAGAAAAATAAAAATAGAAATAAAATAAAAACTCCAAAAATAGAATAAAAGGGAGTCAAAAGCCAAAGAAAAGAAAAAGAAAAATATGGCTAAGGATGGAAACAAGGTGTAGAAGAAAAAGTAAATAACAAGATTTTCTCTAGTTACATAATATGAAGACTCTATTATCTCAGACTTGTCCTTTAGAATATCCATTTCCTTCCTTCTTAAACCATCTCCTAATCCCCGCAACACCTAATAAAGACCTTTAGCTCAATTAGGAATAGGTTAGTGTGATAGTAAGTGGCGGATGTGTTTGATCGACTCGCTTCTGTGTGTCGTTGAGATTGTAAGGTAAAGTGTGCCCACTGTACCTTTGGAGTAGCTTAAACTTGAATGGAAAAATCCGAAAGTGTTGTTTCTTGACTATTATTGTGAGAACCTACTTAAGGACGCTATCCGAAGTTCTCGAAACAAACACGCTAAACATTTTATAGTACTACTCATTGTGTATATGTTTATTGTAGATGATAGATTATTATGCATATATTAGCTTAGGTTTCTGACTTGGTTGTTCTTATTCAATTGCTAGAGAGATGTATAGATAGTTGAGCATGAATAAGGAAACAATAGTTTTATTTTCTTAGTCGTTGTAGTATAGATGAAGTTTGTGAGTACCTTCACTGGAAAACTCTCACGAGGCTATAACTCGTCCACTAGGGAATTCCTAGTGGTTTAAGGCCTTGTTGCATATGGTCAATGCAATCGCACTCAGCAAAATGAGAGTAGTTAGAACTCCATTTTTGGTCACTTATTCTAATTTCTCATCTTTGCTTGAGGACAAGTAAAATGCTGTTTGGGGGTGGTTTGATAAGAGCCCAAAACTGTAGTTTTAACCCCTTAATAATCATCTTTGTTAGACCAATTATGTGAATAATAAGTAAGAGTTAATACCGATTACGTGTTTTATGCATTTCAGGCTTCAAAGTCCATTATGTGCAGAAATGTGCCACTTTAGCGAGATAAATGAGCAAAAGTCAGCAGAACTTCCGAATGCCATATCTTTGGACTCAGACCTCGGATTGAGGCCTACCTTATGTTAAAACGACCGGTTCGGAAAGAGATTTGCAATGGTCCAAGCCTTGACCCAATCAGAGGAGCAGAAGTGGACGAAAAGTCTGTTGAAGCCAACTGCAGCTGAAGAGGCCTTTTTGGACTGAAAGAATTGGGTTTTGGGCCTGATTCTCTGGCCCAAAACATGGCTCCAAGCCCATGCACGATTTTTGGATCTGAATGTATAAAAACAAAAGCTTGCCTCATTGTTAATGGCAGTTAGGTTAGGTAGATAGTTAGACCTAGATTAGTTAGTCTCCATTAATTAGTTTTAGAACTTATTTTAATTAGTTTCAATTCATTGTAGTAGATTAAACCTTTGAATCTTGTTCTTCAATTTGATTAGATAAATAAAGTAGTATTCTTTATCAATTTCGATTTTGTCATTTCCAATTCTAGATCTAATTTCAATTCCTGTCTTTATTTCATTTTAGACTATTAAATTAGATTTCATTATTGTTTAAATTAAGTAAATTTCAATGCTTTATATTATGTTTAGATTTAATTTAAATGGAAATGATTCTTGAATGATTCAAGGCTAAACCTCCATTAGAGGGGTTGAGAAACCTTGATGAAAGCTTGATTCCAATTATCGGAGATTGTCGTAATTTCCTTTCCACTCTAGAAACGTTTAGTTCACCATGAGAATGGGTTTAATCATTCACATGCTAATTATTAATTGGTAGAAATGCCATGTGTAATTAGGGATTAGGAAGAACCGATTGTTGCAGCGTAGCGATTCAATTCGGATTACTGACGACTTCGCCGCTAGTGGATTGCCGAAGTTAAGGTGGAATCAATCCCCTCTAACTCCTTAACATCGAATCAACGTAGCATTCCCTTAGTTGTCGGATAGTCGACTAGTTGCATTTAGGTGGGTAGTTGCATCGTAGTCTAATTCCCTTCTCAGTAAAGCTCTCATTGACTTAAGACTGATTTCTTAGACTTAGAAAACAATCCATGCTAGGGAACTAAGAGTGGAACGAACTTCCTACTCCACTTAGTGCAATTCGCATTGAGAGTAGAAGATTTGATAATAGAGTGTAAAAGTCCAGTTTTAGTTTACTTACGGAGTGAATTCATCGTTCATTTCGTAGGTAGACTATACAATTCTTCAGTTATCAGTCATCGTATAGGAATCTCCTAAGGTGCATTTCTGATGAGGGGGAATTGGGGTCTTGTACTTAACAATTCCGTTATGTTTAGATAGAGTTGGGAATTGTTACGTTAAAAAGCGTCTTTTGGTATATTTGTCTTCGCCTAGTAGTACACAACTCCTTAAGAAACTTAGCATGGTGTGGTAGCTTTTAATAGCTTCGAGGAAGGGAAGGTTTATAGTTAGATTCTTGAAAACGTCCCTAATCTCCTCATAATTTGTATCCCTAGTTAAAATGGTTAATTTTTGTGGAAACGGTGGTTTCTCTCTATATTTAGCATATGTATCACCCGAATGTTTAACCTTGGCTTTTCGTTTCTTAGGTTGTGTTGTGGCGGTACCTCTACAGTGGTAGGCTCTTCAGTTTCTATTTCGGTATCTAGTAAAGTAGCATGTGTAGGGGCTACTGATGGGGTAACTATAGGCATAGTTACTTTGTTATCAACCACTCTGCTAGAACGGAGAGTGGTGATGGCATTTAGCTCACCTACATTTTCATTTTCATTACTAGTATTACCGATTACCTCAAAGGCCGTATTTGCTGTTTTAGGATTAGGTATCGCGTGACCTGGAAACACACCTTTGGGTTATCTTGGGCCAACTATTGGCTTAAATTATTAACGGATTGTAGAAGCAGTTGGTTAGATTGAACCATGGTTTGGAAGAGTTGTTGGCTCACCTGTATGAAGGTGTCAAGATGATCCGGTTGGGTGGGTGTAGTGGTCACGGGTGGTGTGACTAGAACTATCTCGCGTTGATTATTTATGGGCGGATTGTGATAGTTATTATTTACCAGAACGATACCTCTATTAGCATTATAATTATTATAACTACCTTAACCTTGTGCTTGACCTTGTCGAGGTTGCGCTTGGTTGTTATAATTATTATAATTACCCTGACCCAGTCCTTGTCATGGTGGAGCTTAGTTATAACTGTGCGTTGGCCTAACATATTGATTATTGTACCCTAGAGGTGTGACTTGTTGGATATTTCTCCAACCGAAGTTGGGATTTTGTCTCCAAGGGGCGTTAGGTTCACTATTAATGGAACAAGCATGTTCATAGGCTATAGGACAGTGAGAGTCGGGATGCTTAGGACTCTAATAGAAACTACATGGATTGGAATTTATATTCATGACGGGGATAGCCTTTTGTTGCACAGAAATGGCCTCTACCTTTTTAGTGAGTGATTCGATTAGAGTTTTAAACTCAGGATCGTGTTTTATCTCAAACATATCCGGCGGCCTTAACTGTATTAGAAGAACTAGCGGAGCGGTGGATATCGTCACTACCCCCTAGTTGTTATTTCGCTTAGTTTGATCCTCTAAAAATTTATAAGCCTCCGAGGCTCCTTTACTTAGGAAGCTACCCACATTCATTATGTCAAGGACTTTTTTATGGTGATGTAGAAGTCCTTTGAAAAAGGCACGAACTAACGTGTCTTTCGCTAGGTTATGATGTGGACACTCTATAAGGAGATCGGTGAAACGATTCCAAGCCTCGGAAAATGATTCATGAGGGTTTTGTTGAAAGAAATGATTCGGAAATCCCCACTGGGTCTGCAAGAACGATTCAAGATTTGGGGCTATCGCTCAAGGCTTTATAAAAGTCCGAGAGAGGAGTCTCTCCTTCGTCGGGTATTGTGTCAAGTAGAGTATGTGGAATAGTAGCTAGAGGTGCAATGAGTGGTATACTAGATAGGCGTGCTTGTTGACGTTGCCGTGTAATTACGTTAGGTGTTTTTGTTCGACCAGACCTTAATCTCATACAAGGTTAAGACCAAACTTAACTAAACACGACAACCTCCAAACAATCCTGATATTCTAGTATAAACCTCTAACAGAAGATGCGAGATGTGGAAGAAAGGAATACCTGATTGTGTCCTTGCTTCGGTTATGAATAGCGTCTTGTTTACGCGTGTTCAGTGTATATAACAAGTTAGAACACTGAAAAACTTGAAAAATTGAAGTTCGAAACAAACCTGTGGAAATCCGGCAAAAATCAGCTAATGGGCAGTGTGCTCCAGGTAAACTTCGAAGTTGAGTGTTTTTGAGCTAGGTCGCTACTCAACTTCCGATAACTTTAGCTTTAGGTCAGGTCTCCCTTTGGGGGCTCGTGTGTGCTCCGTGCAAATTTTGCGAGGAAGTTTAATGCTGAAGAAGACAACCACAGTAAGAATCGAACAAGGGTGGGTGGGTGAAATGGGACTTTAAGAAGAGTACTTATACTACGAAAACATTGTGAAAGTGAAACTAAGACGGCAGCGGCGCCATTTGATAAACGTAAAAATGATAGTTTACCTACGAAATGAACGATAAAACTCAAAACGTAAGTAAAACTAAACGAGATTACGTGCCTAGTTTATCAAAGATTGTTCTACTATCTATCTATTGAACAGATATAGTGGAGTAGGAAGTCCGTTCCACTCCTAGTTCTTTCACATAGTAATGTTCTCTAAGTATAAATAATCTTAACTTAAAGTCTAATGAGAGATTTTCGAATTATAAACTATGATGCAACTACCCACAAGATACGACTAATTAACTACGGAATGCTGCATTGATTCTATGAGAAGGAATTAGGGGGGGGGGGTTGATTCCACCTTAACTCAACTTAATTTACTAATTGTTATGCAGAGCAATTACACATGGCACTTCTACCAATTCATAACTAGCATGTGAACGATTAAACCCATTCTCATGGTGAATTAATCATTTCTAGAGTGGAATAAAAATTAAGACGACTCTACGATAATCAGAATCAAGCTTTCATCAAGGCTTCTCAACCCGCTCTAATGGAGGTTTAGCCGAGAATCATTCTGCAATCATTTCCATAAGAATCTAAACTAGACATAATATCAAGATTCTAACTTTACTAATTTAACAAACAATAATTGAAATCTAATTAATAATTAAGAAATGATATCAACAAGAAATTAAACTAGATCTATAAATGTAATGACAGAAAACGAATTGAATAATAATAAACTATTTTATTAATCTAATCAATTGAATAACAATATTTTAAAGGTTTAATCTAAAACAAGGAATGAAAATGAAACTAAACTTAATTAAAAACCATTAAAACTATATCTAGAAGCTATTCTAATCTAACCCTCTACCATTACAAGGAACTAGTTTTCTAAATATAACTAGATAACTTAAGAACTAAGCTTTTCTTTGTTTTTATATGTTTCAGATCCAAAATCGTGCATGGGCTTGGAGCCATGTTTTGGGCCAGAGAATCAGGCCCAAAACCCAATTCTTTCAGTCTAAAAAGGCCTCTTCAGCTGGAGTTGGCTTTGACAAACTTTTTATCCACTTTTACTCCTCTGATTGGGTAAAGGCTTAGACTATTGGAAAGCTCTTTCCGAGCCGGTCGTTTTGACGTAAGGTAGGCCTAATTCCGAGGTCTGAGTCCAAAGATATGGTCTTCGGAAGTTCTCGCTTAACTTTCGCGACCGCCCGCGTGGAGTTTGACTTTTCATCTTTTGACCGGGCTTTACAGAGGCTTTGTCCTCTTAAAAATTGGCCTTTAATCACAGAACTCCTTAGCAACCGACCTTTGCTTCTTTATCTCGCTAAAGTGGCACATTTCTGCACATAATGGACTTTGAAGCCTGAAATGCATAAAAACACGTAATCAGTATTAACTCTTACTTATTATTCACATAATTGGTATAAAAGTACGATTGTTAAGGGGTTAAAACTACAGTTTTGGGCTCTTATCAGAGGTGCTGGTGGAAGCGGGAAGCGACCTGTGATGGATAGGTCTGCTGCTGGTGGAAGGGGGAAGGGACATGAGAGCTTCCCCATTGATGCAGAGGACATCTCTTTTGTTCCTCATGAGCGAAAGAGTTTGCTGAAGAGGAAGGTTGACGAGCTTGTTTCTAGGGCTGCGAAGGTCGCCAAGGCGGTGATGCTCTCTCCCTGGAGTCTCGCTGCTAGTAGGAAGCTTAGTAGTGGGGGCGAAGTGGTGGGAAGATAGGTCGGTCTTCCTGATCTAGGCCCCCGCAAAGATGGGAAGGAATTGTTCATCGGGTCCGTGGGGAGCCTAGTATTTCTGTTGAGAGGGTGAAGGAAAAAGCTCCTAGTGCAAAGGCTGGGAAGGGTCATCTTAGTGCTGGTGGGGATGACCTGGAGTGTACTCTCGTTTATGTACATGAGCTTAACATGGATTCGGAGGAGGTATTAGTGAAAAAGTCAGACTATAGTTATTAGTCTTCACCTATGGAAAGCATCGTTGGCTTGATTTGGAAGGGATTATTAATAAACCGACATATTGATTGGAAGAATCTAGACTCAAAAGATCTGGCTGAGAACCTGCGAGCGTTGGATCGGGCTCACTGCTTGGTAAGTGCCAACCCGTGACTTGAAGATGAAGCTTTGTTTGTATGAGCTTTGTTTATGCTTCTAACCATGTTTACTTGGTAGCAGATTATAGCTGGGTACCAGAAGATGAAGACTGATGTTCAGTTTGCTGAAATGGAGAAGAACGAGCTGGAGAAGCTGAGGGACAAGCTTATCTTAATTTAGGTCTAACTAGTGTTTGGGATTTGGATTGTGCAAAGTCGAACAAAAGGAGTTGCTCGACCTTTTTCTTCTGGTCTGATTGGTCGCTACCATGTCCTCGTTTTGCAGAGAAGGTCTGAGTCCAAAGATATCGCGAGAACCGATGGCATCGAATGGAAGCGGAAGTTTACCACAAAAGAAATGACTTCGCTGACAAGTGTAAAAATGTAGTAGTAGATGCTAAGGAGGCATACGATCGTATGTTCACCGAACTAGAGGAGTTGGAGGAAATGCATGAGCATATGGGGATAGAGCATGAACAGCTCAAGGAGGAGTATGTTCGGGTAAGAAAGATGTTTCTCCCAATCGTGATATGCTAGTGTGTAGTTGTAGATGCTATGGTACGATGGTATGTTATCGCTGCTGAGCATATGGGGATTGTTGAACTTCTTGTTGAGACTGAGGTGGGAACGAACTCTGCAGTCCCTCCTGTCTTGACCTCGCTCCAGGTCGCCTCCGGATCTTTAGTGGATCTGCTTCAAGTTGATGAGTTTAACCATCCTTTGTTAAAGTTTAAGTTTCTTTAATTGGTTGTGGGCCTGATACATTAGAATTGATAACTTGGGGAAACCTGGGCAGTTCACTTCTATGATGTGGTTTGAGGAAGAATTGATCGATCTGGTTTCACAGATTGTTCTGGGCAGTTCATTTTGTGATGAATGCTTGCTAACCGAGTTGGTTTTCTGGAATGTCCCAGCAACTTAGAATTTAGATGAACTGGTTTCCTGAGCTTGTTCAGGCAGTTCGTTCCTTTACTTTTATGAAATGCATGTTCTTTCTTGTTGCTCTTTTTCTTGGTGCCTTGTATGCGTTTGTTGATGTTGTTACACTTGCCTAGCATTGTAGATTCCAACTGGTCAGGAGCACCAATGCAATGTAGCTTTTGAGCCTAATTGAGCGTCAAGCTTTTGGGTAGCGTTCTTGCTTAGTCACTTCTAATCATTGTAAGGATCAAGTAGTGGGGGGAGCTGAGGCAATGTAGCCTGTGAGCTCGAGTGAGCGGGCTGCTCGTAAAGAGTGTTTTCCATCTTAGAGCTTTCTGGTTAGAGAGGACCTTAGCACGTGTGTGGGACATGTGAGGATGTGAACCGTTTGGGAGCCAGAAAAGGTAACCTCGCTGTTTTTTGGAATTTTCAAAAAATGGCGGTTCTTTTGGCACGTCGGTTAGGGTTTCGGTATATTTATGGTATGTCTTGGGAAGTGAAAAGGTTTGCCTTAAAGACCTTTTCTGTGAGGTTTAGGGGTACTAGTTCGTCACTTTCTTCAAGCTTTTTGCCAAAGTTCTTGCCAAAGTGCTGCTAAAGTTCTTGCCAAAGTACCGTCGAAGCTTTTCAGGTTTGTTTCCGACCTCTTTCCATTTCTCTGCTTTTGAGATATGTAGGCTTTGTATGGTTCTTTTGCTGAAAGTTGTGTTTGTAGAATGTCTAGGGTAGACAGTGATGACTTTGAATATTTGGTCCCTCCAATGGGAGGGTGAGGGAGACTTCTCCGCTCGTCTTGGAGGAGATTGAATTTTTGCCACGCTGTTCGCGCAATCTGGGTAAACGGAAAGAGGTCGCTTCTGACACAAGGGCCAAGAAGCATTCTAAAAGTGTGGGTCGCTCTGCTTCTTGTTCGCGCAAGTGGACTGGAGGTGTGGTGATCCGAAGCCCAAGATCTAGGGATGGGGTCGACCTGGGCACTCACGTCCGTGTTGTGGCTGGGAAAGGAAAAGTTGTTGCTAGAGAAAGCTCTATGGCTGGTGCATTAGGGGTGTAGGATGGCCATCTGGGAAGACAGTTCATCTTCACTGGGAAGACGTGGAAGAGGCGTGCAGAAAAACGATCTGACTGCAGCCTTAGGTCGGCACCCATAGCTAACTGTCTTCTGGAAGGTATTGTCTTGGAGGGTAACAAGGAGATGCTAGAAGATCAAGATTTGGATAAGATTATTCAGACCATGGATATGGCTTGTTGTTTGGTAAGTTTTTACTATTCTCTGGTCCCTTTGTCATTTATTGGCGAGAGTAACTTTGCTGTTTCTATTATAGTTTCTTACTGGGTGTCAGAAGTTGAAGCATACAGCCCGAGTTATGGGAAATGTGGAAAATGATGTGGGCAAGATAAAGACGGGCCTGCTGAATTTGCAGCTCGCTCAAGATGCTGAGAAGAAGGAAGTAAAAGCTTTGAGGAAACTGCATCAGGATGCTGTAACTGAGAGGTCGTTGATGGTCAGTTTGATGATTGACTTGCACAAAAAATTGGGTATAATAACTAAGCACACCAAGCAATGCAAGTCGGTTGCTCAGCAGGCTTAGCGGACATATGACCGAGTGTGCGAGGATTATACATTGCTGGAGGAGACGTACTTTGAACTGAAAGAAGAGCGTGAACGTGGGAATTAAGGTGCAGGTGTGCTTGCTATAATTGTAGATGCTAGTAACGCTCCGTCTACTAGTACTATTCCTGCTAATCGAACTCGCTTGCTGAAGATAAACATGTTACTCCTGATGCGTGATCATTGCTTCTGCATTTCTTCTTCTTTGATGAGGTTTTCTTTTATGTTTCTCTAATTCCAGAATTTTCAGTGGTTGTAAAACAATAGAACTGGTTTCCTGGGTTTGCCTGGGATGTTCGCTTTTTGAAATGGTGGGGGCTCGGCCCAGATACATTAAGAGCTGATACCCTGGGGAAACCTGGGCAGTTTAACTTATCTATTGTTTTATTTTTGAGATCTAGCCGAACTGGTTTGCACCTGGGTGGCTGATAAGAGCCCAAAATTGTAGTTTTAACCCCTTAACAATCGTACTTTTAGACCAATTATGTGAATAATAAGTAAGAGTTAATATTGATTACGTGTTTTTATGCATTTCAGGCTTCAAAGTCCATTATGTGCAGAAATGTGCCACTTTAGCGAGATAAAGGAGCAAAAGTCTGTTGCTAAGGAGTTCTGTGATTAAAGGCCAATTTTCAAGAAGACAAAGCCTTTGTAATGCCCGGTCAAAAGCTGAAAAGTCAAAGTCCACGCGGGCAGAAATAGTGCACAAAGTCAGCAAAACTTCTGAAGACCATAGCTTTAGACTTAGCCTCGGAATTGGGCCTACCTTATGTCAAAACGACCGGCTCGAAAAGAGCTTTCTAATGGTCTAAGCCTTGGCCCAATCAGAGGAGTAAACGTGGATGAAATATCTGTCGAAGCCAACTATAGCTGAAGAGCCCATTTTGGACTAAAGAAATTGGGTTTTGGGCCCGATTTTCCAGCCCAAAACATGGCTCCAAGCCCATGCACGATTTTTGGATCTGAAAGTATAAAAACAAAAGCTTGACTCTTTGTTAATGGTAGTTAGGTTAGGAAGCTAATGTTAATGGAGTTTAGGGTTAGAAAAAGATAGATCTAGATCTAGTCTTTTTACATTCATTCAATTAGTTAGTTTAGAATCATATTTAGTTTTTAGAATAAAGTATTATTTCTTCATTTCAATTTAGATTATTGCTTAAATTCTTATTTAGATTTAGTTGTCTTAAATTCATAATTAGTTATTCACAATCTTAGTTCTAAATTAGTTTTAATTTCAGTTTAATTTAATTATGTCTTATTGTTATTATTGTTCTTGTGTTTGGAATGGTAGTATAGAAATTTCACATCAAATCATTACTCTCACCATTGTTCCTTTTGGGTTTGATTAGTTGAATTTGATTTAAGTCTAGAGAGTTAAGAGTGGACGAATCCTTACTCATTATATTGCATGATTATGTTTTGAGAGTAAGAAAATTGATTTAAACGTAATAACGGTAGGATTACGTATTAGTGTTGTTAATATTAATATTTAGGATTCTACTATTTTTACGGGTTATCAAATGGCACCGCTGCCATCTTAATCTCGTTCTAGACAAGAATTCGATTGCTTGAATCCAAGGGGCAATCCCCCATTCTCTACCCACTCACCCTTTTAATTTTTCATTCTTATTTCTTGAATTTTCGGAACTGTTCATTGTTTTAGGCATAGGGGCTGCGGATTCACAGAGAAAAACACTGCGGTGAAGGTATTTCTAAATTTTTGAAAATTCTGAAAATTTTCAGACATAATATTTAATGTGTTGTTGATTTACTGGAATATTTTCAGATTTTTCAAAGTTCGTTTACTTTGTGAAAAAAATACGATCTTTACAGTGCTGCATTTCAGTTTTCACACCGTATGTTCTTGAAAAACAGACGAGTAAGGTTACTTAGGGAGTTCTAAAAATTTTATAATTTTTACAGGAGTATCTATCCTAAATCAGAAGTTTGTAGTAAAAATTTTACGAGTTTTTTATTTGTTTTGACCACCTAAATAGTAGAGTGTTTCCAGTGTGTTTCTTCAGTATTGCAAACACTTAATATCTGGAACACCAGCCGATAAGGAGAGGTTGTAGAACTCCCATTGCTCAAAACGTTTTATAGGAACAAGTAGGATCTGTCAGGATTCTCCAATAAAACTTTGGTAATTTTTTACTTTGTTTTGATGGGCTAACCATTCGGTTGTTTGTATTGTGTCCGAAAACTATTTCATAAACTTTGCAGGGAAGTAGAGGGACTTTCATAGCTCCGATTGATCTGAAATTTCACAGGCTACTTGATAGATGTCTTAGCAAATTACTGTAAAAATTTCAAATTTTTAGAGTACGCTAAAAGGCCTAAAACTCGAAAACCCTGAAGCGCGACCCGCGCCCAAACCGAGCACGACCGCGCCCAAAACACTGGACATTCGAAAACCCTGAGCGCACCTGCGCCCAAACAGAGGGCACCCGCGCCCTCGAAGGAAAATTTAGCGTGAACAGCCCAATTTTCACAGGTTAGTTCAAATTTCTATTTCTTCAAGTTATTCAGTGTTTCTAACTTGTTAAATACACTGAGATCAAGGTGATACAAGGCGTTATTCAAACGCTGTAGCAAGGAGGCATTCGTGTACTCCTTCTTCCTTCCTCGCCCTCTCGTCGAGGAGGAATTTTAATTCTAGTATAATCAGGCTTGTTTTTCATAGAAATAAATATAACACGCCTATCTAGAATTTCACACACTACACTTGCATCAATGCCTAAAGAACAAGAGACTCTTCTCTCTGATTTTTATAAAGCCCTAAACGATGGCCTTAAGTCGTGCATCGTTCTTGCAGACCTAGTAGGGGATTTTCGAATCCCCCCTAATATATTTAACTTGTTACCGGTTTTTCATGGTTTAGACCACGAGAAGCCTTACCCAGCATTATCGTGGGATAGACCAAGTTCTCACTACATTCCATCATCCTAGCGTAAGTCCAGATCAAGTTAAACTTAGGGTGTTTCCTTTCACCCTAGCCGACAAGGTGACGTCTTGGTTAACTTCCCAAACGCCAAACTCTGTGGACTCATGGGCTCAACTTGTTCAATTGTTCATGGAATAATTTTACCCACCACTAAAGACAGATGAAATGTTTCACAAGATTCATTTCTTGACTTTAATCCTCATGAATCCTTTTCAGAGGCACGGAATCGTTTCATCGATCTTCTCATTGAATGCCAATCATAATCTTCTTGAAAAGACACGCTTGTTCGTGCTTTCTTCAAGGGGCTTTCACATTATCATAAGGAGGTTCTAGATATCATGACTGGGGGTAGTTTTCTTAGTAAAGGAGCCTTGGAAGCTTATAAATTCTTAGAAGATCAATCTAAGAAGAACAACAATTGGGGAGGTAACGATTCCTCCCACTCCTCTCCTTCTTCTCTTGAGGTTAAACATGATCCCGACCTTAAAACTCTTATTGATGCCCTCACTAAAAGGTAGATGCCATCTCGTTCAACAACAACCCACTCGGTCCATGAACATTAACTCTACTCGTTGTAATGTGCATTTGTAGTCTTGAGCATTCCGACTTCTATTGTCCTCTTGTCTATGCACAAACACCACCACAACCATCACACTTCAACCAGTTAACTCAACATCAACGACAAGGGAACTTAGGTGACCAGAATAGAGGTTTAGTACCCATAACCCGTAACTATCAACATCAAGACATGAACGCCAACAAGCTTTAATTCCAATACAACCATCTACAGACAAAGTAGTAGTGACCTTGTTGGAGAAACAAAATCAAATTATGCAACAAAACTCCAACTTGATGAAAGATCAGCATGATCAAAACTCTAATATGATGAAACAAACGATGCAAATGATGCAGTCTTTGTGCCAAAAGGTTATTGACATGTCTTCTAACCAAAATAATAACCAAACCGACGTGTTTCCAAGTCAAGCAGTGCCTAATCCTAAGTCAACAAACACCCTCTTTGAAATAAACAGTATTTACTGTAATGGTAATATAAACCAAGGGGACCTATAGGCAATCACTACCCCTTCGTTCGTATGCAGTAGTTGATAACCAAGTGACTATGCCTAAAGATTACCCGCAAACTAAAAATGATACCATACCAAATACTATAATAGAAACGAAGACCCTACGGTTTGTAGAAGTACCAGTTAAACCACAACCAAAAGGGAAAACATTACAAGACCCAATAATAGAAAGTGAAGACCCTACACCTGTAGAGGTTCCAATATGGACACCTAGATGGAAAACGGATAGAGATAAATCAAAGACTAATAAAACTTTTATTCCTTCTGCTAAAAATATCGATAAAGCACCATATCCCCAAAGACTAGTTGTGTTTAAAAAGGACGAGAATTTTGATGAGATTAGGGAAGTGTTTAAAAATTTGACTATAAACCTACCTTTTCTAGAAGCTATAAAAAGTCTACCTGGACACGCTAAGTTTCTAAAAGAGTTGTGCACCAAGAAGAGGAAAACCAACATACCCCACAAAGCATTCTTAACTGAACAATATCCCTCTTTATCTGAACATAACGGAATTGTTAAGTACAAGGACCCTAGTCGTCCTACTGTACAATGCACCTTAGGTGATACCTTCATAACAACTGCTTTATTAGACCTGGGGGCGAGTGTTAACTTACTCCCTTTTTATTTATATAAACAACTAGGTCTAACAAAACTTCAACCAACCAAAATGACTTTGCAGTTAGCCAATCGTTCTATTAAAGTATCCCAAGGGTGTAGTTGAAAATATTCTCGTTAAAGTTCAAGATTTTTACTATCCAGCCGACTTTGTTATTCTTGACATAGAAGTTGCTCATGATTCCATTCCCATCATCTTAGGGCGTCCTTTCTTGGCAACCGCCAATGCCCAAATCAATTGTCGGGATGGCTCAATGACTCTCTCTTTTGAAAATCTTTCTGTAGAAGTTAACATGTTTAGACAAAAATAGGGACAACTAGGTTTGCCTGTAGAAGGAGAAGTAAAGTACATTGAGAGTTTTTTACCTCACATTAGTGCGGCTGACACTTTAGTCCCCACACTAGTAGATACCCCTCTTATGGAAGAAGGCAAGGATCACAATTTCTACTCCCTAGACGTAGATAACATCAAGGAGGATTTCCTTCGACTCTTTTGCAATCCTTCTTTTCCGCCTCACGAGTTCTCTCCTATTGACATCCATTCATCTCTTGACGCCATGACAGAAGAAGAAGTTTTCGCCCTCTATCCTAGTGATTCTTATTACCCACCTATTGAGGAATGTCTTGCATATCTCAAGGCCTCTGATGATATAGAACTAAGAACACTAGTTGAACACCATTCACCCACCTCACATCCTCATGTCACTCATTCACTTTCCATCACGAATGTTCCTCGCCCTCTACCTTTTCAAAGAACCATTGAGTTTGTACTTGACCTTGGCGTTTCTCCTATGCTTCATAACTATCTAAAACCAACTGGTGAAGAAGTAACACCCAAGGACAAGCCACCTGACACTTTTTCATTTTTTCCATTTTTTCCTTCTCAAAATTATCCACATCCTATGTATCTTCTACAACCATCAATTTTCTCACGTTCATTTACTTGGCATCCCCTTCGTAGGAGGACAAAGAAGAAATTGTATGCTCGATTAGGTTTTAGATCTATAAGGCTTTGCTCTCATTCCACTAAGCTACGTCATAGGAAATCTTGGTGCTTAATTCTGTTTGATGGTGCATTCCATGTTAATTATTTGTGGAAAGACCCACAACTTTTTCGATTGTTGATATATGGTAAACTGCATTTTAATACATATATATTAGATAAAGTCTTGAGTATCTAACTATAAAAGACTCATTTTATTCTTCGGTGTACTCCATTCCAATCTTATGTTATGGGAGTGCGCCATTAAGGCAACCGGACCCTCCTTTTGGAGTGAGTGGTTGTAAGTGTCGGATTCTTAGTCTACGTTTCATGTGACTCACGCATTCATCTCTTGCACTTTTTCTCGTGGATTGAATAGTGCTTCTCTATGGAGTGAGTTTCATTTTTATTTCTTTATCATAATTTTGTTTTGTTTTTCTAAAAATCAAACATATAAAAACTAAATAAAATAAAAACATAAACATATATTAGTAAGTCTAGGGAATCTGACTTTAAAAGACCAAATTTTTCGTACAATACCAACTTTTTGGAGTATAGGCCAAACAAAATTTTCAAACATAAAAAGAGTTTTCCAATTTTGTTTGGGGGTGGCGTATTTTGGTATTCATTTCAAATCATGTTGCCACCCTAAGCCTGTCATGTTTACTCCAGTAGAGTTTGTGTTAGTTAGTACGTACTAGTTTAATTGTGCTTTATATTATCATATCATCTTTACAATATTTCTGTTATAGGTACTGCCAATTTTTGCCACGTTTCTATGGTAAATTCTTTCCTTATCTCTTTACACAAAGCATTCGATTGTTTGGGGGTGGGATAGAAACATTTGCAAAAATTAGACACTTTTAGGTTGTATATTACGTATTATTTGTCTTAAAAGTAATAAAATAAAAATAAAAATAAAAATAAAAAGTTTATGTTATACACTTAGGAATATTGGTATTGTTTCTTTCTCCATGCTCTTAATAATATAGAAGTCTCACGTAGCTTTTGCATTAGAATAGTTTTTAGAAACTTAGGTTAATATGTAGGTAATAATCTTTGCATCTATCTATAAATATATTACATGAGTATCTATGATTGTTTGGCAAGATAAATTTCTGGAAATCTAGGCTAGAGTACTTTATTCTACAAATCCTGTGAGAATATAGCCTAAAGCCTTATATGAGTGAAACATTTGAGAAATGACACAAGGGAGAAGTATACTCCGAATAGAGAAATCACACGTCCACTTGCTTGACCACTATACCATGTCCTAAGAGAGCATTTAGGCCCTTTTTGGATCGATATAGCTAGAAATTCCGACCTAAGTATATTTTCGCTAATTAGTCCCCTAATCGAGCCTTTCATTAGCCCTTTCATAAACCACAAATCCTTTACCCTATTACAAAACAAAACAAAATAAAAAAAATTAAACCTAACCAATTTAGATAAGTCTGAGAATAGAATAAGGAAGAAAGAAGAAGAGAAAAACCTATGTAAACAAAAGTTAGTTAATTGCTTCAGAAAATAAAGAAAAGAAGTTTCCATCCAAAGAAAAGAAAAATAGAAATATAAATAAAATAAGAACTCCAAAAAAATAAAATAAAAGGAGTCAAAAGCCAAAGAAAAAGAAAAAAAAAATATGGCTAAGGATGGAAACAAAGTGTAGAAGCAAAAGTAAATAACAAGGTTTTCTCTAGTTACATAATATGAAGACTCTATTATCTCAGACTTGTCCCTTTTGAATATCCATTTCCTTCCTTCTTAAACCATCTCCTAATCCCCGCAACACCTAATAAAGACCTCTAGCTCAATTAGGAATAGGTTAGTGGGATAGTAAGTGACAGATGTGTTTGATGAACTTCGGCTTCCTTCTTGTGTGTCATTGAGATTGTAAGGTAAAGTATGCCCATCGCATTAATGGAGTAGCAAAACTTGAGTGGAAAAATCAGTGATTTTTGTCTTGACTTTTATGTGAGAACCTACTTAAGGACCATTTATTCCAAAGTTTCAGAAATGGACACATTCATTGCATTTCATAGCATTACTCATTGTATATATGTTTATTCATAGATGATTGATTATTATGCATATATTAGCTTAGGTTTCGACATGATTATTCTCGTATTCATTGCTAGTAAGATGTATAGATAATTGAGACATAAATAAGAAAACAATAGTTTTATTTCTTAGTCGTTGTAGTATAGATGAAGTTTGTGAATACCTTCAATGGAAAACTCTCACGAGGCTATAACTTCGTCCACTAGGGAATTCCTAGTGGTTTTAAAGGCCTGTTGCACATGGTCAATGCAATCGCGACTCAAATGAAACAAGAGTAGATAGAACTCCATTTTTGGTCACTTATTCTAATTTCTCATCTTTGCTTGAGGACAAGGAAAATCTTTGTTGGGGGGTGGTTTGATAAGAGCCCAAAACTGTAGTTTTAACCCCTTAACAATCGTACTTTTAGACCAATTATGTGAATAATAAGTAAGAGTTAATATTGATTACTTGTTTTTATGCATTTCAGGCTTCAAAGTCCATTATGTGCAAAAATGTGCCACTTTAGCGAGCAAAGGCCGGTTGCTAAGGAGTTCTGTGATTAAAGGCCAATTTTTAAGAAGACAAAGCCTTTGTAAAGCCCGGTCAAAAGCTGAAAAGTCAAAGTCCCACGGCGTAAAAAAACAAGCACAAAGTCGGTGAGAACTTCCCAAGACCATATCTTTGGACTCAAATCTCGGAATTGGGCCTACCTTATATCAAAACTACCGGCTCGAAAAGAGCTTCCCAATGGTCTAAGCCTTGGCCCAATCAGAGGAGCAAAAGTGGATGAAACATCTGTTGAAGTCAACTACAGCTGAAGAGCCCATTTTGGACTAAAGAAATTGGGTTTTGGGCCCGATTTTCCGGCCCAAAACATGGCTCCAAGCCTATGCACGATTTTTGGATCTGAAAGTATAAAAACAAAAGCTTGACTCTTTGTTAATGGTAGTTAGGTTAGGAAGCTAATGTTAATGGAGTTTAGGGTTAGAAAAAGATAGATCTAGATTAGTTTTAGATCTAGATCTAGTTTTTTTACATTCATTCAATTAGTTAGTTTAGAATCATAATTTAGTTTTTAGAATAAAGTATTAGTTCTTCATTTCAATTTAGATTATTGCTTAAATTCTTATTTAGATTTAGTTGTCTTAAATTCATAATTAGTTATTCACAATCTTAGTTCTAAATTAGTTTTAATTTCAGTTTAATTTAATTATGTCTTATTGTTATTATTGTTCTTGTGTTGGGAATGGTAGTATAGAAATTTCACATCAAATCATTACTCTCACCATTGTTCCTTTTGGTTTGATTAGTTGAATTCAATTTAAGTCTAGAGAGTTAAGAGTGGAACGAATCCTTACTCATTATATTGCATGATTATGTTTTGAGAGTAAGAAGAATTGATTTAAACGTAAGAACGGTAGGATTACGTATTAGTGTTGTTAACATTAATATTTAGGATCTACTATTTTTACGGTTATCAGTGGCAGTTCGGTAGTTTTAAAGAACTGGTTTTCTGAGTCTCTTCAGGCAGTTCGTATATGCACTTATGAAATGCATGTGTACTTTGAAGTATGTTCGTACTTTTGTCTGAATACTTGTTGCATATATTTTCGTAGGAATTTAACTCAGAAATATATATCCCATTATCTAGGAAGACATAGGGTGCTATGAAGCGTTTGAGCATTGTAGCTTAAGTATGTGTGTTGCTCTCAGAGAGCATTCTTTACTACGTTAATCCTAGCAATGTAGGTTTTGAACTAGTGAGAGTTGTGTAACGTATGTTTCCCTGACCTCGGGTGAGCGTTTAGTCATTTAGAATGTTTGAGCTTCGGAGAGCGTTTAAGTTCGTTTGAATGTTTTGCCCTTTGAGAGCGTTCTGCACTTAGTTGACCCTAGAAGTATAGGTTTCCAACTAGCGAGAAGTGTTAAGCCTAAGTAGCCTATGGGCTATGTAGCCCTGAGCTCAAGTAAGCGTTTTGTCATTCAGAACATTTGAGCTTTAGAGAGCGTTTAAGTTCGTTTGAATGTTTTGCTCTTGGAGAGCGTTCTGCGCTTAGTTGACCCTAGAAGTATAGGTCTCCAACTAGTGAGAAGTGTTAATGTTAAGTAGCCTGTAAGCTATGTAGCCCTGAGCTCGAGTGAGCGTTTAAATGTGGATAATGTTTAAACTCTGTAGAGCATTTTAGTTCGAGTGCGCGTTCTGCTCCTAGAGAGCGAGTTGTGCGTTGATTTGACAATATTGAGAGCTTGTAGTGCATTGGTGCAAAATAAAAAATATGAGTATTAATACTAAGAGTAAGAATTCATGAAATGGAATTGTTTATTGATAAAATTTCTTTAGCAAGAAAGTATTCCAAGGATGTGGAAGTGCCTGTCCCTCTTAGGTTTTGATCCAATATGCTCCATTGCCAACGACTAGTTCCACTATATAAGGGCCTTCCCAAGTTGGTGCTAGTTTCGAGTCATCCTTATTCTTTTTCAAGACTACACTACTACAGAAATACACATTAGCCACGGTTGGTCAAATGGCATATACCACTGTTTCTCTAATAAGGGTGGCTAGTAGTCACTTACCACGGTACATATGGTTTTTCTAATTTTGGTACAAGCCAAATACCACTGGTCTCATAAAACGGTGGGATATAATTGTCTTATACCACGGTACTACCAATATCGACTAATTTCGATTTTTGATATTCATATACCCTACTGTTTCTAAGAAAAGGTGGCAAATGTTTTGCAAAAAATAGCCCTACCGTGGATAAAGTAGTCATCATGCAATAGTAGCCACTTTTCTCTTAAGAAATTATTATCGAAAAAAAAAAAAAAAAAAAAAAAAACTTTAGGAATTTAAGATTGGGCAACCTTTGCTAAGAATTTCCTGGCCTTGAATCGATAAGGACCAACAAAGTTCTCTAAATTTGTTTGAGATACATCTCCCTCTCTTCCTTAATCTACTTGCATCGCTATGGGTTGCAGCCATCCTTAATCATCTTGGATCGAGACTTTCGAGGTTCGAGGTAATTAGTAATTTTATGTTCAATATCAAATCCCATTCAATTTATTGGGGTTTTGTTCTCGATATTTTTTTTCTCAAGGTTTTTTGTTCTCGAAATTAAAATCATTCAGTGCATTAGGGTTGATCTGTTGTTCGTTTGGGTTTGAATTTTTTGATTTTGCTCTTTTTAATCCCGAAAAAGATCATTCTTTTCTAATTTTTTAATTCCCGCGTTTTGTTTTTTGTTCTTTCAAGCTCCAGGTCAGTTTTTATAATTCTTGTTTTGTTTTGCTTGCATGCAGATGATATTTGTGAAAGATGTACGGAAAGAGTACACTGGCTAGCCATTGAATGACATGGAGAGCCAATACAAGTTCATGGTGAAACATGTTCAGCTTTGGAAGGTTGCATTTCATAGCACTTCACCTCGTTTGATTCATTGTGCCTATCTTGCTGCACTAAATTTGCCTTTTACGCTTAAGTATGTCCTCTTCTCATTGATGCAAAATTCTACAACTTCATATTGTCTTTAAATGGATTGACATGAAAGCAGTTAAGTTTCGATTTCGGGTAATTATATGACAATTTCTCCTCTTTGCCACGTAATTCTCTTGGCGGTGGTATGAGCATATGAAGTTTGGTGTATAACTATGTGATCGGTCAGAGAATGTGTATTCACCCCTCCCCGAGGTATTAGTGAATAATTGTAGTCTTTGACTTTGGTCTTGGCTGTTCATGGAGTCTTCCTGAATAAGTGCGATCCTGGTCAAAGTATGATAAGAGTTTAGGCGATAAGAGTTTAAGCTGGCAATATAAGACTTGAGACAATACACAATATTATAAGAGTTTGTTTTACTTTCCTCTAAAAATGTTGGTACAACAGATAATTGATATTTTGACATTTCAAGATTGTAGGGTATAACCAACAAGTATTAACCTTTTTTTTACACTTTTACTTACCTTAGTTTGATTTGTGTCAGGGTCTCTTCTCTTGTATATTCAAATTTATGGCTATAGTTTGATTTATTGGATCTCTTTCTTAAAAGATTTCTCTTTTTGTTTGGGTATATACGGTATCCCTCTTCAAGTTTCGAATGGAACATACCAATTACTTTGAGTTGTATTAGAATAAAGCTTTCTCATTAAGTTTTTTGTCACTCATAGCTTGTCCATTAAAATCATTTTACTTACCTTACTATGTTATGCATCGGATACTTTCTCTGTAGAAGCAAATTTTATGGCATTGTTTTGATTGATTGAATCTCTTTGTTAAATGGTTTGTCTTTTGATTTGATATAGTTCCACTTCAGAATCTGAACTGAAATGTTACGTAAAATTATCGGAACGGGTAATTGAGACATACTATATTTGAAGATGATTTGAGTTGTATCAAATTAAATCTTCAATAATAAGTTTTATCCCGCCACACTTGTTTGTTTTAAATTTGGATGACAGAGTGGAGGTATGGGCGGAATTTGGCCAGAGCCCGTGGAAGCTTAAGCGCCTGTATCGGCGGTGAAGGTCTTTGGATTACCTTTCTTGGTCTAACGGCACTCCGTGCTCTCACTAAATCTGGCGGTATCAAGCTTGATGGGAGTGGCAAAACAACAAACATTCTTATTACACGCCTCAGGTGGAGTGGGTCATTATGTCATCCGGTTGGCAAAACTTGGAAATACGATGTGTTCTGACTACTTGTGGGGCAAGGAATATCGATTTAGTCAAGAGTTTAGGGGCGGATGAGATTCTTGACTATAAGACTCTGATGGAGTTGTTCGAAAAGTCCTTACGGTAGGAAGTATGATGCGATGATACAATCGTATGTGGGATCCTTGGTCAACTTTTGAGCCAAATTTGAGTGGCGTGGCAAGGTGATAGATATCACTCCTGGTCCTAGTTCTATTATGACTGTGGCGTTAAAGAAATTAACCTTTCTAAGAAGCAGATAGTGTTTTGCTTTTGATGATCCGGCAAGAACCTTGAATATCTTGTTGGGTACCAGTTCACTCAACCATTTAAAGGTTCCGCCTCACACTTTGATTATTGACCTTGCTTTAGTTGTTAGAAAAGACTGCAGAAGTTTAACGTCAATCTATTTGAATCTTAATTGTGTTTTCAAGTATGCTCTTTTCTCATTTTAACATTTTGTTATCAGGCAAGTGAAGAGAGTTGGAGGCGGTCGATGGAGTACAAGCGGACATTATCATTAGTGTTCATCCTCTCATGCAACATATTCCTTTGTGGGTGCTCAAGTGGCGGGGGCCTTGAAGAAACCAACCGTCTTTATTCTGATCATTCTTTAAGACCCGCCACCGCCATTATGGTTGGTTATATTAATTTCAAGTTTCATTTTTATTTGTCCCCTTTATTTTTCTTTGGTGGAGTCGGTCAATAAAGAAACATTTCTATCCAGGTTCAACACTGGTGTGACGAGATGTTATTGCCCCTCGAGGAGGAGGTAGCCAAGAGGGCTTTATTAGATGGCCTAGAGTCTTTCAGATTCGAGTATTTGGCTTGCCCATCGGGCCTTCTTTTGTTGCTTAATAATCTCGAAGGTTGGTTTTGACAAGAATGTATTAGTATATAACCTGGTTTCTTATAACTAACAACAGCAATGTATTCCAACCCAATTTTATCGAAGCGAGGATCGGTTAAGAGACGAAGCTAGAGATGGATCCAAAACTTCCCTGCAGTTACGCTAATGGGAGGCGGTGAAGGGATGGGTCTGTTAAGAAAACTGCCAAGGCTCTAGGAGATGCAATATTCGATGAATCGGGGGCCCAATTGGCCAAGTCGTGGTTATATGTGGCGTAATAAAAGCTTATCGTCTATTCGACGCGCCTTGTACATCTTTGCAGTGGTGAAGCATTTATGACAATTAATTTCTCACTCTTATTTTTATTTTATTTTTTGTTTTTTTGAAACAGAAATGAAGATTAAAGAACTGGAGACCAACCATTTTGTCCTTGTACATGGAGGAGGCTTTGGTCCTTGGTGTTGGTACAAAACCATAACACATTTAGAGGAAGGAGGATTCAAAGTTGATGCTATAGACTTAACTGGTTCAGAGTTCATTAGGTGTGATACAAATAGCATTACTAGTCTTATTGAATATGTAAAGCCACTCACTAATTTCCTCAAAAGCTTGGAGAGGGCAAAAGGTTCATTCCGATTTTTCTTAATTAATTCTTTAAATTATTAATATTATTGGTTTTTTACTTCTCTGTGACTCGTTACTTTCAAGAAACCTGCTATTTAATTTGTATTTCTAGTCTTAATTCACTAGCGAATATTTTAGATCCTCTCTTTCACATTATTATGAAAATTGAAAACTTATGATGTTATCAGAGGCAGTACATGTATTGAACCCCCCTTCTATTTAGGTTTGGACTCTGCTTTCTTTCCCCTTAACTTACACATTTTATTTCCACAAGAACAACTGAAATCAATTTGAAACTAGCTCTAGGAATACATGTATATACACAGAATCTTAGCATTTGTTTATTGTTGCAGGTGAATGCTCAACAAGGGATGACAATTCTTGCACAAATTGAATGACCAGATTATTAGCATAATCAATTAGATTACTATTTTAATTTGTACAAGCTGGAACACGTAGATTTGAAAGGTTATTTTCTTATTGTACTTGAAATAATTTGAAATATTAGTCTACAATGGTATTTCATGCTTGGTAGATGTCAATTAATTATTTTCTTTCTCGTTAGTTGCCCTATGTTTTACTTTTAAGTTGAATGTACAATGTTCAAAATTGAACAAGATGGAAAATGGGCTCAAAATCTATTTTGCAGGTTGTTTGTTAATCAGGTGGTGTTTCGATTATTGAATTAAATGAGGTTTAATTTTATTTATTTTAAAAAAACATATACTATATACCACGGTTTTGCAAGAACAGTGGTATAAGAAGACTAATATAACCCACGGTTTGCATCAGAAATAGCACATCATATAGATTATTAACCACGGTTTTTGAAAATATAATACCACGGTTTGTTCTTAAACCGTGGTAAATAAGGGGCACTTAATACCACGGTTTTGCTAGAAGTATTTGCCACCCCAGCTGATACCACGGTTTAGAAACAGTGGTTAAAGGGTTTTTACCACTGTATATAACAGTGGTTAATGAGCTTTTATGTAGTAGTGCTAGGTCGCCAAGTTGGAAACTTTGAGGATTAACCCTCTTGTGCTACGTCTTCCTTAGGGTTTGCTGGTAGGATGCCACTCTAATAGCTGCTAAGTCGCGTCGTTCTTCAAGTAGGTCGACCTCTCAAGCTAGGATGGAATCGTTTTGACCAGATTCGACGATCTTAGATCAAGTCGTTGTAATGGTCAGCTCAATAGGGATTACGCCCTCAGTACCGTAGCATAATGAGAATGGTGACTCGCCTGTACTAGAATGAGCTGTCGTTCTATGAGCCCATAGAATGTTTTCTAGTTGCATTGGCTACTAGCTTTTATTCTTGTTGATCTTCTTTTTCAAATTTTCCATAATTGCTTTGTTACTAGCTTCCGCTTGACCATTGCTCTGAGCGTACTGGGAGTGGAGAAGCATGCATGATCTCCCACTTAGCCAAGACCTCTTTAACTATTTTTCCTTTAAACTGAGAGCCATTGTCCATCACCAATGTATGGGGGAGGCCAAATCTTGTAATGATATTGGTCCAAATGAAGTTTCTGACATTAGCCTCTTTGACATGTGCCAAGGGAATCGCTTCCACCCATTTGGTGAAGTAGTCTGTTGCAGCTAGGACGAACCAAAAGTATGTGCTCTTCTGTGGAATGAATGGACCCATAATTGCCATGCCCCATATATGAAATGGCCAAGGGCTGGCGATGTTGATCAGTTTGTGAGCTGGCTTAATGATGTTGTGGCCAAATGGTTGACACTTAATGCATCTGAGTACATACTTCTTGGCATCGATCTACATTCGTGGCCAGAAGTATCCTTGTGAGATTAGTTTGTGAGCCAAAGAGATTAGTTTGTGAGCCAAAGAGCGACCTCCTTTGTGGTTTCTACATTCTCCTTCGTGGATTTCTGCGAAAATAGTCTGACCTTGTCCTAGGCTTATGCACCTCAGATGGGGCCCTCTGATATATTTTCTAAAAAGTTTGTCGTTTACTAGGCAGTAACGACTTGACTGATATTGAACCTGTCTGGCCTTTGTGCGATCTTCTGGTGCTTTGCCAAGCTGGATGTAATCTATGATAGGTTGCATCCATTTTTGACTTATCTGAGTGTCAGAGAGTGGGCATAGGTTGGTAACTTCTAGTACATGCTCCTTTTGGTAAGCAGGTCGGTCGACTACTTCTATAAGTAGTTTCCTAAGGTCACAGTTCGGTGTCAATCTGTCAGCATGGCGATTCTCTTCACGTAGGAAATGTTGTATGGTGAATTTTTTGAAAGATGGTAATAACTGATCTACAACTTGAAGGTATTTGGAAATGTTACCTTCATTGGTGGTATATTCATGAGCCACCTGGTGAACGACTAGTTGTGAATCACTAAAGACCTTGAGCTCCTGAACATTGAGCTTCAACGCCATATGGAGTCCCATGATCAAGGCCTCATACTCCGCTTCATTGTTACAGGCTGCAAAATCGATGCGAACTGACTTTTCCACCATAAAGCCATCTGGTGATACTAGGACTATGCCGACTCCACTGCCCCCTGGATTGCTAGCTCCATCGACGAATAGTAACCATACCGATGGGTCTAGTTGTTTAAAGGTCGTGGAGTTGTCTTCTGGTTCCCAGTTCAGGTTATCAACTAGGAAATTTGCTAAGAAATCAGCAACGACCTGACCCTTCTGGGAGGTTCTTGGGATGAATTCAATGTGGTGTTCACCAAGTTTTTCTGCCCATACTGCCATGCGAGTCATCTTGTTGGCTTTGAGAAGTATCTTCTTTAGTGGTAGGTCGGTGAGCACTTTGATTGGGTGTGCTTGGAAGTAAGGCCTGAACTTTCTTGCTAAATAAAGTAGTGCTAGTACTGCTTTTTCAATGTGTAAGTAGTTCTTCTCAGCTGGCAATAACGTTTTGCTGGTGAAGTAGATCGGGTTTTTGGTGTTCTGTTCATCTTTGAAGAGAACCGAACTGATGGCGAAGTCAGAGATGGCCAAGTATAGCCCTAGTGTCTCTCCATCAATTGGCTTTGCTAGAACCGGTGGTGTTGTGAGGTAGTCTTTGAGAGTGGAGAACACCTGGTGGCATTATTCGTTCCATGAGAACTGTTCGCCCTTCTTGAAAATATGTAGGAAGAGTCAGCATTTGTCTGACGCTCTCGATATGAATCGGTTTGGAGCTGCCACCATTCCTGATAGTTTCTATATCTGCTTCTTTGTTTTTGGATCTGGCATATCCAAGAATGCTCAAATTTGATTTGGTTTCGCTTCGATCCCACGTTGAGATACTTGATACCCCAGAAATTTCCCGGAGGACACGCCAAAGAGGAATTTTTCTAGGTTGAGCTTCAGCTGAGTTCGCTTGAGTCTGGAGAACGCTTGTTTGAGATGATCTAAGTGATCTCCAGATTTCTTGCTTTTTGCAACCATGTCATCTATGTAGACCTCCATGGTGTCTCCTAACATGTCCTGGAACATTTCGGTGACCAAGCGTTGGTAGGTCGCTCCAGCGTTCTTTAGGCTGAACGGGAGGACGTTGTAACAGTAGATGCCTTGTTCTATTATGAACATTGTTTATGGCGAACAATGTTTATGAATGACATAAGTAAGGATAGTTTCCTAGGTCATTGGCGAACTGGCTTAACATCAGGGTTAATATTCAATTTATGGCATGCAATAGTGGGATCAATTCTAGGCACATCGATATACGATTAAGCAAAAACATCTTTATTCAATGATAAAAAGCTTACAAGTTGTGACTTCAGAGTAGGATCAAGGTTAGCTCCTGATAACCGTAGAAATATAGTATCCTAAATATTAATGTTCACAACATTAATACGTAATCTTACCGTTCTTACGTTTAAATCAATTCTTCTTACTCTCAAAACATAATCATGCAATATAATGAGTAAGGATTCGTCCACTCTTAACTCTCTAGACTTAAATCGAATTTAACTAATCAAACCGAAAAGGAACAATGGTGAGAGTAATGATTTGATGTGAAATTTCTATACTACCATTCCCAACACAAGAACAATAATAACAATAAGACATAATTAAATTAAACTGAAATTAAAACTAATTTAGAACTAAGATTGTGAATAACTAATTATGAATTTAAGACAACTAAATCTAAATAAGAATTTAAGCAATAATCTAAATTGAAATGAAGAACTAATACTTTATTCTAAAAACTAAATATGATTCTAAACTAACTAATTGAATGAATGTAAAAAGACTAGATCTAGATCTATCTTTTTCTAACCCTAAACTCCATTAACATTAGCTTCCTAACCTAACTACCATTAACAAAGAGTCAAGCTTTTGTTTTTATACTTTCATATCCAAAAATCGTGCATGGGCTTGGAGCCATGTTTTGGGCGGAAAATCGGGCCCAAAACCCAATTTCTTTAGTCCAAAATGGGCTCTTCAGCTATAGTTGGCTTCGACAGATGTTTCGTCCACTTCTGCTCCTCTGATTGGGCCAAGGCTTAAACCGTTAGAAAGCTCTTTTCGAGCCGGTCGTTTTGACATAAGGTAGGCCCAATTCCGAGGTCTGAGTCCAAAGATATGGTCTTCGGAAGTTCTGCTGACTTTGTGCACTGTTTCTGCCCGCGTGGACTTTGACTTTTCAGCTTTTGACCGGGCTTTACAAAGGCTTTGTCTTTTTGAAAATTGGCCTTTAATCACAGAACTCCTTAGCAACCGACCTTTGCTCTTTTATCTCGCTAAAGTGGCACATTTCTGCACATAATGGACTTTGAAGCCTGAAATGCATAAAAACACGTAATAAATATTAACTCTTACTTATTATTCACATAATTGGTCTAAAAGTACGATTGTTAAGGGGTTAAAACTACAGTTTTGGGCTCTTATCAAACCACCCCCAAACAGCATTTTGCTTGTCCTCAAGCAAAGATGAGAAATTAGAAAAAGTGACCAAAAATGGAGTTCTATCTACTCTCGCTTCGCTGAGTGCGATTGCATTGACCATATGCAACAAGGCCTCAAACCACTAGGAATCCCCTAGTGGACGAGTTATAGCCTCATGAGAGTTTTCCAGTGAAGGTACTCACAAACTTCATCTATACTATAACGACTAAGAAATAAAACTATTGTTTCCTTATTTATGTCTCAATTATCTATACATCTTACTAGCAATGAATACAGAATAATCATGTCGAAACCTAAGCTAATATATGCATAATAATCAATCATCTACGAATAAACATATATACAATGAGTAATGCTATGAAATGCAAAAATAGGTCCGTTTAAAACTTTGGAATAAGCGTCCTAAGTAGGTTCTCACATAAAAGTCAAGACAAAAATCACTCTGATTTTTCCACTCAAGTTTTGCTACTCCAGTGTGCAGTGGGCATACTTTACCTTACAATCTCAATGACACACAAGGAAGCCGAAGTTCATCAAACACATCTGCCATTTACTATCCCACTAACCTATTCCTAATTGAGCTAGAGGTCTTTATTAGGTGTTGCGGGGATTAGGAGATGGTTTAAGAAGGAAGGAAATGGATATTCAAAAGGGACAAGTCTGAGATAATAGAGTCTTCATATTATGTAACTAGAGAAAACCTTGTTATTTACTTTTGCTTTTACACTTTGTTTCCATCCTTAGCCATATATATATTTTTTATTTTTCTTTGGCTTTTGAGTACTTTTATTCTATATTTTTGGAGTTTTTATTTTTTTTCTATTTTTATTTTTATTTTCTTTGGATGGAAACTTCTTTTCTTTATTTTCTGAAGCAATTAACTAACTTTTGTTTACACAGGTTTTTCTCTTCTTCTTTCTTCCTTATTCTATTCTCAGACTTATCTAAATTAGGTAGGTTGAATTTTTTTTATTTTGTTTTGTTTTGTAACAGGGTAAAGGATTTGTGGTTTATGAAAGGGCTAATGAAAGGCTCGATTGGGGGAGACTAGCGGAAAATATACTTAGGTCGGAATTTCTAGCTATATCGATCCAAAAAGGGCCTAAATTCTCTCTTAGGACATGGTATAGTGGTCAAGCAAGTGGGCGTGTGATTTCTCTATTCGAATATACTTCTCCCCCTTGTGTCATTTCTCAAATGTTTCACTCATATAAGACTTTAGGCTATATTCTCACAGGATTTGTAGAATAAGTACTCTAGCCTAGATTTGAAACTTCTTGCCAAACAATCATAGATACTCATGTAATATATTTATAGATAGATGCAAAGATTATTACCTACATATTAACCTAAGTTTCTAAAAACTATTCTAATGCAAAAGCTACGTGAGACTTCTAGATTATTAAGAGCATAGAGAAAGAAACAATACCAATATTCCTAAGTGTATAGCATAAACTTTTTATTTTTATTTTTATTTTTATTTTTATTATTTTTAAGACAAATAATACATAATATACAACCTAATATATGCTTAACATTTACATCGTGTTTCTATACTACCCCCAAACAATTTGGGAGAAGGGGGTTCATGAAACAATTCAATAGCACAATTAAATTATGTAACTAACTAATTTTTATAATTTTTAATATTTTATAAATAAAAGTCGTAATTTACATCCTAAAAGTGTTTAATTTTTGCAAATGTTTCTATCACACCCCAAACAATCGAGCGCTTTGTCCTCAAAGTGTAAAGAGATAAGGAAAGAATTTACCATAGAAATGTGGCAAAAATTGGCGACTGCGTGAATGTAAATATTGTAAAAAGACGATATGATAATATGAAGCACAATTAAACCTGGTGCGTGCTAACTAACACAAACTCTACTTGAAGTAAACATGATAGGCTTAGGGTGGCAACATGATTTAAAATGAATACCAAAACCAAAAAGCCACCCCAAACAAAATTGGAAAACTCTTTTTAAGTTTGAAAATTTTGTTTGGCCTACTCCGAAAGTTGGTATCAGACGAAAACTTGGGTCTTTTAAAGTCGATTCCCTAGACTACTAATATATGTTTATGTTTTTATTTTATTTAGTTTTTATATGTTTGATTTTTAGAAAAACAAAACAAAATTACGATAAAAAAATAATAATGAAACTCACTCCATAGAGAAGCACTACTCAATCCACGAGAAAAAGTGTAAGTGATAAATGCGTGAGTCACATGAAACGTAGACTACGAATCCGACACTTACAACCACTCACTCCAAAAGGAGGGTCCAGTTGCCTTAATGGTGCACTCCCCGGCAGCGGCGCCATTTGATAACCGTAGAAATATAGTATCCTAAATATTAATGTTAACAACACTAATACGTAATCCTACCATTCTTACGTTTAAATCAATTCTTCTTACTCTCAAAACATAATCATGCAATATAATGAGTAAGGATTTGTCCACTCTTAACTCTCTAGACTTAAATCGAATTCAACTAATCAAACCCAAAAGGAACAATGGTGAGAGTAATGATTTGATGTGAAATTTCTATACTACCATTCCCAACACAAGAACAATAATAACAATAAGACATAATTAAAATAAACTGAAATTAAAACTAATTTAGAACTAAGATTGTGAATAACTAATTATGAATTTAAGACAACTAAATCTAAATAAGAATTTAAGCAATAATCTAAATTGAAATGAAGAACTAATACTTTATTATAAAAACTAAATATGATTCTAAACTAACTAATTGAATGAATGTAAAAAGACTAGATTTAGATCTATCTTTTTCTAACCCTAAACTCCATTAACATTAGCTTCCTAACCTAACTACCATTAACAAAGAGTCAAACTTTTGTTTTTATACTTTCAGATCCAAAAATCGTGAATGGGCTTGGAGCCATGTTTTGGGCCGGAAAATCGGGACCAAAACCCAATTTCTTTAGTCCAAAATGGGCTCTTCAATTGTAGTTGGCTTCGACAGATGTTTTGTCGACTTCTGCTCCTCTGATTGGGCCAAGGCTTGGACCATTGGAAAGCTCTTTTCAAGCCGGTCGTTTTGACATAAGGTAGGCCCAATTCCAAGGTCAGAGTCCAAAGATATGGTCTTCGGAAGTTCTGTTGACTTTGTGCACTATTTCTGCCCACGTGGACTTTGACTTTTCAACTTTTGACCGGGCTTTACAAAGGCTTTGTCTTATTGAAAATTGGCCTTTAATCAAAGAACTCCTTAGCAACTGACCTTTGCTCTTTTATCTCGCTAAAGTGGCACATTTCTGCACATAGTGGACTTTGAAGCCTGAAATGCATAAAAACAAGTAATCAATATTAACTCTTACTTATTATTCACATAATTGGTCTAAAAGTATGATTGTTAAGGGGTTAACACTACAGTTTTGGGCTCTTATCAGCTCCTACATAAACGAACTTGGGTCATCCTCAGTTCCTAGGTTGACCTTCTCCTTTTTTTCTGTCTCCATAGCTATGACAGGCGGTGGAGCGACCTCTAGGTTCCTCTTCTCTTATGGTGCCTCCCCTTGCTGGGTTGTCTGGGAGACCTCAGGTGGCTGAACGGCTGTAGGGGGTTCTTTGGTGGAGCCCTCAGCATTCTCTCCTAGTGGCTTTACATCTGGGGTGACTCTTTTTGCTGAGCCCTGATAAACATAAAATTGATAGTTTACCTACGAAATGAACGATGAACTCATACGTAAGTAAACTAAAACTATCTTATGTGCCTATTCTTTATCAAAGATTCTACTCTCAATCCTATGAGATATAGTGGAGTAGAGTGATTCGTTCCACTCTTAGTCCTTCCCAAGATGTCGTGTTCTCTACGTATAAGTGCTCTTAACTCTAAAGTCTAATGAGAGATTTACGAAGTGGCAACTTGACTACGATGCAACTACCCACAAGATGCAACTAGTCGACTATCAGAACAACTATGAGAATGCTACGTTGATTCAATGATAAGGAGTTAGAGGGGGATTGATTCCACCTTAACTCGACTTAATCCTACTAATCGATTTAATTGTCGTAATCCGAATTGAACTGTTTCGCAGAACAATATGGTTACTCCTAATCCCTAATTACACATGACATTTCTACCAATTCATAACTAGTATGTGAACGATTAAACCCATTCTCATGGTGAACTAATCGTTTCTAGAATGGAAAGGAATTTACGACGACTCTACGATAATCAGAATCAAGCTTTCATCAAGGCTTCTCAACCTCTTCAATGGAGGTTTAGCTGAGAATCATCACGCTATCATTCCCAATGGAATTCAAACAAGACATGATATAAAGATTGAAACTTTGCTTGTTTAAACCCAATTCAAAACTACTAATGCAATAATTGAATTAAACTAATAATGGCAATTACTTGAATCTATGAATTGAAACTAAACAATTAATGGAAATGAAACTAACTTATGGAGAACACTATTTTATTAATCTAATGAATAATAAAACAATGATTCAAATACTAAATTAATAATCTAACTAATCTAAGTCTAATTATCTACGTAATAAGGGAAATTAGATCTAAACAATTGTAAATGACAAGAATCGAAATTGACAAATAGCTATTTTATTTATCAAACTAATTAAGAACAATGATTCTAAGAGTTTAATCTAAAACAAGAATTGAATATAAACTAAACTTAATTTAATTAAATAAAAACTAGATCTATAATTATCTATTGTTTTAGGTCTAACTAGCTACCATTAACAAAGAGTTAAGCTTTGGTTTTTATACTTTCAGATCCAAAAATCGTGCATGGGCTTGGATCCATGTTTTGGGCCAGAGAATCAGGCCTAAAACCTAATTCTTTTAGTCCAAAAAGGCCTCTTCAGCTGCAGTTGGCTTCAACAGACTTTTCGTCCACTTCTGCTCCTCGGATTGGATCAAGGCTGATACCATTGGAAAGCACTTTCCGAGCCGGTCGTTTTGACATAAGGTAGGCCCCATTCTGAGGTCTGAGTCCAAAGATACGGCCTTCGGAAGTTCTGCTGACTTCTGTGATGTTTCTGCCCGCGTCGACTTTTCAGCTTTTGATCAGGCTTTAGAAAGGCTTTATCTTCTTGACTCTTGGCCTTTAGTCACGTAACTCCTTAGTAACCGACCTTTGCTCCTTTATCTCGCTAAAGTGGCACATTTCTGTACATAATGGACTTTGAAGCCTGAAATGCATAAAAACATGTAATCAGTGTTAACTCTTAATTATTACTCACATAATTGGTCTAATAGTATGACTGTTACAGGGTTAAAACTACAGTTTTGGCTCTTATCAAACCACCCCAAACAGCATTTTGCTTGTCCTCAAGCAAAGATGAGAAATTAGAATAAGTGACCAAAATGGAGTTCTAACTACTCTCGTTTATTTGAGTCGCGATTGCATTGACCATATGCAACAAGGCCTTAAACCACTAGGAATTCCTAGTGGACGAAGTTATAGCCCTCGTGAGAGTTTTCCAGTGAAGGTACTCAAAAACTTCATCTATACTACAACGACTAAGAAATAAAACTATTGTTTCCTTATTCATGCTCTAAATTAACTATACCTCTCACTAGCAATGCATATAGAGTAATCAAGTCGAAACCTAAGCTAATATATGCATAATAATCAATCATCTACAATAAACATATATACAATGAGTAATACTATGAAATTCCTAGGAGGTTCGTTTATGAAACTCGGGATAGCGTTCTTAAGTAGGTTCTCACAATAATAGTCAAGATACAACACTCTAATTTTTCCACTCAAGTTCCATTTACTCGATTAAGCGGTGGGCACACTTTACGTTACAATCTCAATGACAACAAGGAAGCCGGAGTCGATCAAACACATCTGCCACTTACTATCACACTAACCTATTCCTAATTGAGCTAGAGGTCTTTATTAGGTGTTGCGGAGATTAGGAGATGGTTTAAGAAGGAAAGAAATGGATATTCAAAAAGGACAAGTCTAAGATAATAGAGTCTTCATATTATGTAACTTAGAGAAAACCTTGTTATTTTCTTTTGCTTCTATACTTTGTTTCCATCCTTAGCCATATTTTTTTCTTTTTCTTTTCTTTGGCTTTTGACTCCCTTTTATTCTATTTTGGAGTTTTTATTTTATTTCTATTTTTATTTTTATTTTGTTTAGATAAAAACTTCTTTTCTTTGGATGGAAACTTCTTTTCTTTATTTTCTGAAGTAATTAACTAACTTTTGTATACACATGTTTTTCTCTTCTTCTTTCTTCCTCATTCTATTCTCAGACTTATCTAAATTGGGTAGGTTGAATTTTTTTATTTTGTTTTGTTTTGTAACAGGGTAAAGGATTTGTGGTTTATGAAAGGCTAAAGAAAGGTTTAGAGGGGCGACTATCGGAAAATAATTCATAGGTTTGAATTTTTGGCTATATCAATCCAAAGAGAGCCTAAATTCTCGCTTAAGATATGGTTTAGTGATCAAGCAAGTGGACGTGTGATTTCTCTATCCGGATTTTACTTCTCCCTTGTGTCATTTCTCAAATGTTCGGCTTCATATAAGGCTTTTAGGCTATATTCTCACAGGATTTGTAGAATAAGTACTTTAGCCTAGATTTCAGAAACTTACTGCTAACAATCATCGATACTCATGTAATATATTTATAGATAGATGCAAAGATTATTACCTATATATTAACCTAAGTTGCTAAAAATTATTCTAATGCAAAATCTACGTGAGACTTCTAGATTATTAAGAGCATAGAGAAGGAAAACAATACCAATATTCCTAAGTGGATAGCATGAACTTATTTATTTATATTTTTGAATTTTTGGATTTTTGACTAGAAAACAAATGCATATTATACATATCTATATCCTAACAGATGCCTTAATTACACGTGTTTCTATGCCCCCCCCCCCCAAACAAGAAGCATGCTTTGTCCTCAAAGTAGTTTAAATAAAGAGGGTAGGAAAAATATCATTGAAACGTGTGAAATTCAGGAACATCTGCAAAACAAAGTTAGAAGGTACTAATATAGAAAATAAAAACTGACGCAACTCTATACGAGTTCTACCCATTATGGGGTTAACAAGAATGAAATTGCTTGGGACATAAGCGGACACTAACTAGAATTAAAACCGACCTTATCTCCCGTGATTACTCATCATCTTCCTCATCCTCTTCTTCTATAAAGAAGTGAGGTTCCTTCAGCGATCTGCCATGCCATGATAATTTGCGGGCTTCCGCCATTTATCATCTATTATTGCTAACGTATTAAGAGCCACTTGGTCTGACGGGGTGTATTGTGCAACCTGATGAGGTTGTATCCTCCACCCTTGCCAAGTCATTGCACTGAAAGATCGAATAATACTATTTGTGGGTCTTACGGTTCGGCCGTAATCCAATCCGTGAAACATGTACAAAAAATAGGAAAGAAACATAGCATAATACGGAAATTAGAACGGGCATAAGAAGGAACTTATGCCTCATGCTATGGGATCGAGCTAAACTAGACATCAAGGTTAGGGAAGGTCATGACACATACGTCCCCGTGGCTAAAGCAAGGAAGACGGCGCAAGTGGCATCATTCACGTAAGAAAAACGCCATTCCCTAAAATGTTTAGCATGATCCAAAACATAACAGTTCGATGTTCATGGACAAAGCTACCAAAGGCGACGTTATATTCCCCTTGGTCCTCGATATCGGAAAATGCCTGCGCCATACGACTCATGCAAAACTCATAAGTGTAGACATACATATTATCTACCCAATAACACCATGGGTCTTGTATTTCAGCTGGCCATAGCAAGTCCAAGCACAAATGCTAGCAAGAACACGCTAATTTCCATTGGTTCATTATCGATGTTGATGGAGAACACTTGTTCTCCATCTGGTCTCTCAAAGAAAATGCAGTTATCGTAAAAATAAGATGCTAGTGTTGGAGAATAAAGTGCATTAGGTCTTACCATAAGCGGTTCCCAGCCTACGTATGTGATCGCTTCGCGAAACCAAGCACCGTAAGTAGTGCTTTGGAACAATCTTCGAAAGACTGTTCCGGTATCAATGTAGGAGATGTCATCTCAAAATTATGCTCTGAAATAGCTGTGAATGATCCGGGAACACCCCACAGAAAAACTGGAATTTTTCTGGTCCACGGAAGTCATGAGCGAGTGCGCTTCTACTTGTATGCTGGTACATGATTATGAAGTTTTAGAATTCCAGTGTTTGAGCGCGGGTCGGCTCACTCCATAACGAAAAGCGCTCGACAAAAATTCTGAAAAAAAATTGCAGGAGCGCTGAAAGCGCTCCTGAAGCAGCGGTAGCCGAGGGTCTTCAAGATTGGAAATTGAGACGAAACGTGGAAATCGTGGGAGTGAAAGGTGAGTGATGGAGGTTAGGTGTAGTGTGAGTTGTGAGTGTAGAATGAATGAAGTTTATATAGGTTTAAAGTTACTAAAACGGATCGGGAAGTTGCCAAAATGTTTTTACGGCAGTTTCCGGAAATCCTAAACTTTCCAAACCCGAAAACGGAAACAACTCATTTCCTTGATTCTAAAACAAACCTAATATTTTTAGGTTGAATTTAGGATAAAATCTACCTATTTAATTGAGATTTCATATACTTATTCATAGATTTGCCTAAAAGGCCATATTTTTACCTTGACTCCGCAATAAATTCTAAAACAAGGGTCATATAAAAATCATGTTGGAATAGATAACACCACCCCCAAACAATTTGGGAAGGTGGGATCAATATTAAACAACCACGCACAATGAAAATAACTTCATTATATTAAAATTTTCATTCGAAGTACATTTCACTACAAAATTAAAATTACGGAATTAAACTTACATTAAAATAAATAACAATAATGAAACTACAAATAAATAAATAAAACATCAAACGATACTATCCCTAACCACTTCGGTACTGGTAGCGGAGGGCACACGCTCAGGAGATGGCTCCTGAGCTCTCGATGGGCCAGCACCATTCGTCTTTTGGCAACGACGCTCGTGCCTCGATGGTGTGTCCTCAGAAGGAGAATCCCCGTGAGGTGGGAATCGTGCAAGCATGTTGGCCCGGAACTGGCGCTGAGCTTCTAGCTCGGCCCTCATCTGTTCCCACTGCTCGTCCTCCCACTGGGATCGGATCTCGAAGTTATGATGGATAGTAGCCTGTCGAGTCCGGAGGTCTTCTTCGCAGATAGTGTTGAGTGAACGCGATGCCACGATGAATTACGGCCATGCGCTCGTGATCCGACCAACACCTCTCCAGGGCATCCGCATCAAAACAAGTCAAGTCCTCCTCATCCTCCGAGGCAATCTCATTTCCCCCATCCTCCTCGGCATTCTCATTTCCCACATCCTCCTTGTCCTCTACCCTATCCTCAGGCAACCTCCAAACTCGTTGGACACAATCCTTATAGATGCGAGGATTTCGGTGTAGGGTGATGTAAGACCTATCAGACGCTGGAGCTGCTCTCAACTTCAGCATGATCTTGGTTATCAACACAGGGAGAGGTGCAACAGCCTTCCCTACTCCCCTAATCATGCTAAGCAAAAACTCCAAGATACAGAACTCGTACTTTTGCTCCTGGAGTATCCATAAAATGTGGAGGTAGTTCAGGCTGATGTCGATGACCTTCTCCTTGCCCAGGACGTTCCGACCAATCCACTGAGCTGCAGCCAGCTGGTTGGTTCTGAGGGATGCCTGGCGAACACAATGCGATCTCGCATTGTAGTTCCCTTCGGTAACTGTCACGTGCATCAACGGCTCTATCCCATTATATTGGGACTCCTGTAACGTGACATCCAGATGGATTCTAGGCGGAATGCCTAGAATCTCAGCCAACAACCCAGTAGTTACTTCATTCCTCCTCTTCGCCACCATAACAAATATTCTAGTCCCCTCCAACTCCCTCGTGTTGTAGAACCGTCGGACTAAGTCGTCCTGGTAAAAGGCTTCGGTCGAGTACCACAAGCTATTCCAGTCTCTACTGATCATTTGGTCACCATAAAACGGCACGAAGTGGTCGCCAGTAAAAGCTTGCTCTGGCAAAATTCGACGTTGTTGAGCCATTTTAGTGTTTGGAATGTAGTGGGAGTTTAGATGGGATGTGGTGTTGGAATTTGAGTCGACCGACCGAAACAAACCGTGGTGGCGGCGCGACAGTTCACAATTTTTGAGATTTTCGGTGGTTTTTGGCTTTTTTTCTACTTGGTGGAGGTGGTGGTGGATGGATTTATAGAAGATTTGAAGTTGATTTGAATGTGGGCGTGGGTTTAATTAGGTTTCTTTTTAAATTTTTTTTTTTTTTTTAGGTTTGGAGCTTGGTGGTCGTTAATGGCGATTTGGAAGATGAACGCGACTGTTTGGAGAAAGGTAAGGGCGCGGGTGCGCTGCCGGTGCGCGCGGGTTGGGCCCAAGCCCAATTCGAAATTTTTGAATTTTTCGATTTTTCGCGCAACTTCAAATCAAAATTACCGCTTCGTTACCGGTCCGATTTTTGCGAATGAGATATGGAAATGATCAGGAGAGAATTTCCAATCCAATGATCCATCAAACACTCTATTCCGACCGTGGATGACATATAAGATAGTGGAAAATGCCTCAAAGTGCGTGCATGACGTACGTTATGCGAACGACTGAACTCTAAATTCATGATTATGTCCCCCCGGATCGAAATACAATTAAACGGCCTAAGCAACTCTAATGGGACATAAAACATTCTAGGACGGAAACACGAACACCCCACCCCCAAACAAATTTTTTACAACAAAGCTTAGAAAATTTGTTTTTTAGCAGTGGGTCTTTTAAAGTCAGATTCCCGAGACTTCCTAGATTACTATGTTTATTCTTTTCCTAGACTTCCTAGATTCTATATATATATATTTCTTTTTACTTTTATAATGAAAAACAATAAACCAGAAAGACATAATTCACCCCATAGAGAAACATGACTCAAAAATCCGAGAAAACATGCAAGAGTGGAAAACGTGAATTATGTTAAACGTGGACTTAGGATCCGGTACTTACAGCCCACACACCGTAGGGAGGGGCCGGTTACCTTAATGGTGCACTCACCAATATATGGAAATGAAAGGAAATGCACCAAACACAAAAAGTTGAGTCGTTTATAGTCGATACTTTCGAGACTTTATTTAAACATATGTATGAACATGCAGTTTATCATATATCAACAACCGAAATAGTTGTGGATCATTCCATAAATAAATATCACAGAAAACATATCCAAACACAATCAAGCACCAAGATTTCATATGACGCAACCTAGTGAAATGAAAGCGAAGTCGGATAACCCTATTACGTAACCTAGCATGCACCTTCTTTTTCATTTTTGAATGAGAGGGTGTTCTAGTAAATAAGTGTGGAAAAGTGAATGGTTGTGGAGAATATGGTGGATATGGATAAGTTGTAGAAGGAAAGCATGTAAACAATGAGGATGTGGGTTTAGCACAAAACTCATTCCTGGTGTGTGTAGGGACTGTTTCAAGTCTGAAAATGAAGGTGTCAAATGCTTTGTTCTTCCAAGTATTTGTTTACTAGGTGGATTTAAAAAATTATGAAGTACAGAAGAAACAAAAGGATCGAGTGCAAACTCGAGATTCCTTTGAAAGGGTGGAAGGAGGGGAGTCGAGGTGGATGTTGTGCAAAGTAGTTCTTGATAGGGTGAATCATCACCTACTCTAAGAAACTCATCGAATTCCTCATCTAGATTGGTCATATCCACGTTACTATGATAGTCCTCTACATCTTTGAGAAAGTCATCTATCTCATCCTCATTCGTAATATGTGTATCGACTAGTGTAGGGATGAAAATGTTGGAGTTTGAACTTCCAAAGGAAAGAATTTTGGGCATATGATTATAAGGGAACGTGTTGTTGAAATAATCTCGAGCAAAGCTCTCGATCATGCTAACCTCTCCTTGCAAAGACGAATCGGGTAACTGTGTCTTTGTTTTAAAAACATTGACTTCAACAGCAAGATGGCCAAAAGACATGGACATTGAACCATCGCGGCAATTAATGAGCGCATTGGCAGTTGCTAGGAGAGGACGCCCTAAGATGATCGGGACAGAGTCGTTAACGACTTCTATATCGAGGATGACAAAATCAGCCGGATAGTAGAAATCCTGAATTTTTACCAGAACATTTTCGACCACACCCTTAGGATACTTAATAGACCGATCGCCTAATTGCAACGCGTCATTTTAGTGGGTTGCATCTCGCCTAGACCTATTTGTCTATACAAATAAAATGGGAGTAAGTTAACACTAGCCCCCAAGTCTAATAACGCTCGTCGTCGTATAGGAATCTCCTAAGGTGCATTATGCTGATGGGGCTGACCTGGGGTCCTTGTACTTAACAATTCCATTATGTTCAGATAGAGTTGGGAATTGTTCCGTTAAAAAGGCGTCTTTTGGTATATTTGTCTTACGCCTAGTAGTACACAACTCCTTAAGAAACTTAGCATGGTGTTGTAGCTTTTTAATAGCTTCAAAGAAGGGAAGGTTTATAGTTAGATTCTTGAAAACGTCCCTAATCTCCTCATAATTAGTATCCCTAGTTAACACGGATAATTTTTGTGGAAACGGTGGTTTCTGTCTATATTTAGCAATGGTATCACTTGGATGTTTAACTGTGGCTTTCTGTTTCTTAGGTTGTGTTGTAACTGGTACCTCTACAGTTGTAGGCTCTTCAGTTTGTATTTCGGTATCTAGTAAAATAGCAGGTGTAGGGAGGCTACTGGTGGGGTAACTATAGGCATAGTTACTTTGTTATCAACCACTCTGCCGAAGCGAGAGTGGTGATGGCCTTTAGCTCACCTACATTTTCATATTCATTACTAGTATTATCGGTTACCTCAAACTTTTGTCTTTGTTGTTTTAGGATTAGGTATTTCGTGACTTGGAAACACACCTTTGGGTTGGGATTTATCTTGGGCCAACTGTTGGCTTAAATTATTAACGGATTGTAGAAGCTGTTGGTTAGATTGAGCCATGGTTTGGAAAATTTTTGGCTCACTTGTATGAAGGTGTCAAGACGATCTGGTTGTGTGGGTGTAGTAGTCACGGATGGTGTGGATTTGGAACTATCTCGTGAATTATTTATGGGCGGATTTTGATAATTATTATTTACCGGAACGATACCTCTATTAGCATTATAATTATTATAACTACCTTGACCTTGTGCTTGTCCTTGTCGAGGTTGCACTTGGTTGTTATAATTATTAAAATTACCTTGACCCTGTCCTTGTTGTGGTGGAGCTTGGTTAAAACTGTGCGTTGGCCTAACATATTGATTATTGTACCCTGGAGGTGTGACGGGTTGGTTATTTCTCCAACCAAAGTTGGGATTTTGTCTCCAAGGGGCGTTAGGTTCACTATTAATGGAACAAGCCTGTTCATAGGCTATAGGACAGTGGAAGTCGGGATGCTCAAGGCTCCAACAGAAACTACATGGATTTGAATTTACATTTATGACGGGGATAGGCTTTTGTTGAACAGAAATGGCCTCTACCTTTTTAGTGAGTGATTCGATTAGAGTTTTAAGCTCGTGATCGTGTTTAATTTCAAACATACCGTGCCTTAATCTGTATTTGATGAACTAGCGGAGCGGTGGATATCGTCACTACCCCGGTTGTTATTTTGCTTAGTTTGATCCTCTAAAATTTATAAGCCTTGAGGCTCCTTTGCTTAAGAAACTACCCCATTCATTATGTCTAGGACTTCTTTATGGTGGTGTAAAAGTCCTTTGAAAAGGCACAAACTAACGTGTCTTTTCGCTAAGTTATGATGTGGACACTCTATAAGGAGATCGGTGAAACGATTCCAAGCCTCTGAAAATGATTCATGGGGATTTTGTCAAAAGAAATGAATCTTGGAAAGCATCCCATCCGTCTTTAGGGGTGGGTAAAAATGTTCCATAAATAGCTGAACAAGTTTAGCCCACGAAGTCACGAGCAATTAGGCTTGGGCGTTAACCAAAGACGCCTTTATCGGCTAAGGTGAAAGGGAATACCTTTAGTTTAATTTGTTCCGCACCAACCGTAGGATGGTGGAATGTTGTTAGGACTTGTTCAATCCTACGCATGTGCTGATAGGGTTTTTCATGGTCTAAACCGTAAAAAACGGGTAACAAATTAAAAATATTTGGGGGGATTCTAAAATCCCCCACTGGGTCTGCTAGAACGATGCAAGATTTAGGGCTATCGCTCAAGGCTTTGTAAAAGTCCGAGAGAGGAGTCTCTCCTTCGTCGGGCATTGTGTCAGGTGGTGTGTGTGAAATAGTAGCTAGAGGTGTAGTGGGTGAAATACTAGATAGAGTCGTTTGTTGACGTTGTTGTGTTTTTGTTCGACCAGACCTTAATCTCATACAAGGCTAAGACCAAATTTAGCTAAACACATCAACACTCCAAACAATTCTGATATACTAGTATAAACCTCTAACAGGAGATGCGAGGTGCGAAAGAAAGGAATACCTGATTGCGTCCTTGCTTCGCTTATGAATAGCGTCTTGTTTACGCGTGTTCAGTGTATATAAATAGTTAGTACACTGAAAAACTTGAAAAATTGAAGTTCGAATCAAACCTGTGGAAATTCGGCAAAAATCATTTCGTAGCGGCGCTTCGCTTAGAAGGCGTGTCGCTCTATGTAACTTCAAGTTACAGTGATTTAGGGGTGGGGTGCGTGCTCCACATCGGTAGTGGGTTCGATTGTTCTGATCTTTTGTAGCAGTGCTTCGCTTAGAAGCGTGATCGTGCTCCGTGTATTTTTTCACGGAACTTTTCAATGCTGAAACGGACAACCACAGTATGAATCAAACAAGGGTGGATGGGTTTAATGGGACTTTAAGAAAAGTACTTATACTTCAAAAACAATGCGAAAGTGAAACTAAGATGGCAGCGGCGCCATTTAATAAACATAAAATGATAGTTTACCTACGAAATGAACGATGAACTCAAAACGTAAGTAAACTAAAACTATTTTATGTGCCTATTCTTTATCAAAGATTCTACTCTTAATTCTATGAGATATAGTGAGTAGAGTGATTCGTTCCACTCCTAGTCCTTCCGCATGCTGTGTTCTCTACGTATAAATGCTCTTAACTCTAAAGTCTAATGAGAGATTTACGAAGTGGCAACTTGACTACGATGTAACTACCCACAAGATGCAACTAGTCGATTATCAGAACAACTATGGGAATGCTACGTTGATTCTATGATAAGGAGTTAGAGGGGGATTGATTCCACCTTAACTCGACTTAATCCTACTAACGGCGAATTAATCGTAATCGAATTGAAGCTGCTTCGTAACAATATGGTTACTCCTAATCCCTAATTACACATGGCATTTCTACCAATTCATAACTAGTATGTGAATGATTAAACCCATTCTCATGGTGAACTAATCGTTTCTAGAGTGGAAAGGAATTTACGACGACTCTACGATAATCGGAATCAAGCTTTCATCAAGGCTTCTCAACCCCCTCAATGGAGGTTTAGCCGAGAATCATCACGCTATCATTCCCAATGGAATTCAAACAAGACATGATATAAAGATTAAAACTTTGCTTGTTTAAACCCAATTCAAAACTACTAATGCAATAATTGAATTAAACTAATAATGGCAATTACTTGAATCTACGAATTGAAACTAAACAATTAATGGAAATGAAACTAACTTATGTAGAACACTATTTTATTAATCTAATGAATAATAAAACAATGATTCAAATACTAAATTAATAATCTAACTAATCTAAGTCTAGCTATCTACGTAATAAGGGAAATTAGATCTAAACAACTGTAAATGACAAGAATCGAAATTGACAAATAGCTATTTTATTTATTAAACTAATTAAGAACAATTATTCTAAGAGTTTAATCTAAAACAAGAATTGAATATAAACTAAACTTAATTTAATTAAATAAAAACTAGATCTATAATTATCTATTGTTTTAGGTCTAACTAGCTACCATTAACAAAGAGTTAAGCTTTGGTTTTTATACTTTCAGATCCAAAAATCGTGCATGGGCTTGGAGCCATGTTTTGGGCCAGAGAATCAGGCCCAAAACCCAATTCTTTCAGTCCAAAAAGCCCTATTTAGCTGCACTTGCCTTCAACAGACTTTTCATCCACTTTTGCTCCTAGGATTAGATCAAGGCTTATACCATTGGAAAGCTCTTTCCGAGCCGGTCGTTTTGACATAAGGTAGGCCCCATTCCGAGGTCAGAGTCCAAAGATACGGCCTTCGGAAGTTCTGCTGACTTGTGTGATGTTTCTGCCTGCGTCGACTTTTCAGCTTTTGATCGGGCTTTAGAAAGGCTTTGTCTTCTTGAATTTTGGCCTTTAGTCACGGAACTCCTTAGTAACCGTCCTTTGCTCCTTTATCTCGCTAAAGTGGCACATTTCTACACATAATGGACTTTGAAGCCTGGAATGTATAAAAACACGTAATCAGTGTTAACTCTTAATTATTACTCACATAATTGGTCTAATAGTATGACTGTTACAGGGTTAAAACTACAGTTTTGGGCTCTTATCAAGCCCCCTGCGTTCTCCTTGGCCAACTCGCTAGATCTGGGCTTGGCAAGGGTTTGGATTTCAATAATGAAGTCTTCTGCCAATTTTGGTTTGGCGATCTCTGCCTTATTTTTGACTGAAGCCCCACTGGGGTTGCTAACTGAGTGGATCTGATTACAATTGTGAGCATCGAGCTGGTTGCTTTGGAGCTCTATCATGCCTCTGGGGCAAGGGAAAGGCAACACTTGATGAAGTGTTGATGGGACTGCTTGCATCTTGTGGATCCAACGGCATCCTAGTATAGCAATGTAGGACAAGTTGACATCCAGAACGCTGAAGCGTGTGTTGATGCTGAACTTGTCTTCATGTGATCCTACTAAGACAGGTAGAATGATATCCCCTATGGGATCGGCTCGTGATCTGTTAAAGGCATAGAGGGGGACAATTAGATCGACCATGACTGACTTGGGCATGTTCATCTTCGTTAGAGTTCGATAGAATAGGATATCACACGAGCTGCCTGGGTCGATCAGGACGTGTTTGACAGTCCAGTAGCTAATTTTGACGTGGACTACCAAGGCATTATTATGTGGGAGGCACACCTTGTTGAGGTCGATCTCAGTAAAAGTGATGTCTCCTAAGCTGTGGCCATTTGTGCGTCTGATGGGGGTCGCTTGTGAGGAGAATTGGCAGACTTCTTGGAGGGCACCTACACGTCTCCTTTTCTCTCTGGAGGATGTGACCGAGTCATCCTGGAAGGTGATCATGTTTATGGTTCTATTGGTGTCTCACTCAGAGGAGTGTTGGCGACGCTCGTGACGCAACCGCTCATTTGAACATCCTCTAGCATGAGAGCGAGCTCTGTTGCTTGTCCATGGTGGAGTTCAGCTTCGCTCCTTGCAAGCCATGAGTTTGTGGTGTAGGTCACCATCAGGTATATTAGTATAGTGTTTGATATGCCCTGCCTTGATGAGGTCTTGAAGGTAGTTCTTGAGCCCCCGACATTCGTTAGTCTCGTGACACTTTGCTTTATGGAAAGCACAGTACGACTTTCCTGGTATGTCCTCTGGGCGTTTTACCTCAGGTCGGTAATAATTCGTGTTTTCTATCTTCTCCAGTATGTAACTTATAGACCTTGTAAGCACATCGAACTCTCTTTTGCTTTGGTTCCAGGTGCTGGTCTGCTGACCCTGTTGCCTGGGTCGTTTGTTGGAAGATGGGGCCTTATCTGAGATCGCAGTGACCTCACCTGCTGCCTTCAACCTTTATTTTTTGAGGCCGTCAGCAAGCTTGATGTACTTGTCCATGCATGCGTATAGTTCGGCCAGTGTTTCTGGGTGCTCTTTCATGAGCGACCTGGACAGATCAGTGTTTTTCCTAATCGTATTGGAGAATGCTACTGTGGTGAACGACTCCTTGAGGCTACTCTCCATGGACAATAGCTCTGTCTTGAAACGTCCTAGGAAGGTGCGAATTGATTTGTCATTTTTCTATGACAGTTGGAAGAGTGAATTGAGGTCGCCTATTTTACGTATGTTGTTGACGTACTAGCTGGTGAACTGGTCAGTGAGCTTTTCGAAGCTGTCGATGGAGTTTGCTCATAATGAGTAAAACTGATCGAGAGCTCCATCCTTTAAGCTTGCTAGAAATAAGTGGTACTGTAGGTGGTCGAACTCCTGCGCACTGAAGAGTGCAAGGCTCTGTATGTAGCGAGCTACGTGCTGACCAGGGCCCGTGCTACCGTCGTACATTACGAACCGAGGGTGAATGAAATCTTGGGGGGAGGCTTTATTGAGTACCTCGAGTGTGAAAGGAGATGCCCGGTATGTTTTCAACATCTGATGGATGACCTGGGTGGCATCCTTCTTCCCAGTGCTCTGTTCGATCTGCTGGGAGAGGATATTTATCTGCTGGTTGACCTCATTGATCCCGTCTTCAGCGGAAACTCCGTTCGGATTCTGGGACTCGACCTAGGTTTTGAGAGCGGCATTCTCCTGTCAGAGCTGGGTGATGCTACCATTCATGGCTTCCATCTGGGTAGCCATAATCTTTAGTTGTTCCTGAAGGCTTTCCATGCTTCGTGGGCTTGAAAATTAGGGAATCTCAGAAGATTGTTAGAAGTAATGTAAATTCTGAGTAGATGAATTTTCAAGAAATTCGGTCCACAGATGGCGCCAATGTAAAGATTATATTTGGTTTTACCTTACAGATTCAACAAAGTGAGGGAGATGTTGTTAGAATGTGGGATTGACCGAGTTCGTATGGAGGAACTGCCTACGTATCAAGTTCTCTCTCAGGGGGGGGGGACTTAAATCAGGTCAGACGTAGTTCCTCATCCTCTTACTCTTCTGCTTCCGGTCAGATCCAGTTCTTCAGGTCACTTATGAGCCGTGAAGGCGAGTTATGAAGAATCAATGAGATGCATGCCTGAAGCTTCGGTCTTGTTATCTACCATAAAGGCTTACGTTACGATCCGTTGTGAAGTGAGAGGAGTGAGTTCTTGGGAGGTCGCTTCATGGTGAGATCGTCTACTCTACTCGAATCACTTTAAAGCGAGCTCGCAGGTTGAGTACGTGAGATCGGTTGGTAGTGATACCGCTCTGGGTGCGAGTTGAGTAAGTTGCTTGACTGAGTGGAGTCACTATGAAGTGAGCTCTGAGGATGAGGATACTAGGTTGGTTGGACACGTGTGTGATATTCATTGGGTGTAAATATTACTCCCTCATAATGATGCTGAATATTTCTGCCAAAGACTAGGTGAGGTCCCACCAATGTCCCCAAGACTCTCACATAATATATAAATAGAATTGACCTTTCCCATAAGTTTGAGCTTAGCTTATGGAGGAGGGTTAATTCTATTAATATATTAGAAGAGGCTCGGGGACACTCATATGTGTCAACTCCCCCTTAGCAGGATACGCTGGAAATACACAAGGTAGAAGGATTGGACATCGTCACCTAGCAGGAGTTCAACCCAAGACCTCTCAGAAACTAGTGTTCTAATACAATGTAAAATTTTCAATTTCTCCATAAGCTCGAACTTATTTAAAGTGCCAATTCTATTAATATATTAGTGGAGGCTCGAGGACACTCATATATGTCAATAGCAACCAAGTCCCAATTGTAGAAAAATACTAGATTTTGGAAGAAAAATCACTAAAAATCCTCATATTTAGATTCCAAAACTAAAATTCCATGCAAGCTATGTTCGTGGTAAGTTAATTGATAAAAGTAATATGATAGTTTTACCTACGAATAACTATGAAACTTAAACGCAAGTAAAACTAAAACTATTTTACGCTAAGTGATTTATCAAAGTTTTCTCTAGTCTCGAAGCTATCACAATAAAGTTGGAGTAAAAGATTCGTTCCACTCCTAGTTCTTTAGTATTAGCGTTTTCTATTCTTATCGGTCCTATCCAAAGTTAATGAGAGTATTGCAGAATTTATACTACGATGCAATTTTTACTAACAAGATATTATAATTCAACTACGAAATGATGGAAATGCTAAGGTTTGAATCTAGATAAAGAATTAGGGGAATTTGATTCCACTTTGAATCCAACTTAATAGACTAGCATAGATTGTTGTAATCCAATTCTTATGTTCTTACAATAAGAATTGGTCGTTCTAATCCCTAATCATTCATGACAATCTCTACCAACTAATGACTAGCATGTGAGGAAGTTCAACCCATTCTCATGGCGAATCAACTACCTTTTAGAGTGGAATAGACTCTTACAACTATTTCTACACTACACAATCAAGTTTTCATCAAGGCTTCATCAAACCCCTCTGGGTTTAGCCTAGAGACATTAAACTATAATTTCCAATTGAATTTAAACATGACATCATAAAAACATTGTAAATTTACTTATTTGATCTAATCAATAATAATATAATGATTCCAAATGAACTAAACAAGATTAAGAACTAATTTAGAACTATGATTATGATTTAACTAATTATGAAATGAAGACAACTAATTTATGAATTTAACAATACTACTAAATAAGAATTTAATCAATAAACTAAATCGGAATTAAAAACTAATACTTTATTATAAAACTAAATATGATTCTAAAATAATAATCTACTTGTTAAACACTAATTAATTGAAAGGTAAACTAGATCTAAAACAAGATATGAAAACTAATTAATGGAGTCTAAAACTAGATCTAGAATTCTATTCTAATGGCTACCTAATTTTCTACTTTCTTTAAAGTTAAGTCTTGTGTGTTAAAAAGGAGGAGACCAGATCCACATTTTCGTCCATGGGCTGAGGAGCCATGTTTTGTGCCGGAAAATCGAGCCCAAAACCCAATTTCTTCAGTCCATAGATGCCTTCTCAATTGGAGTTTTTTTCAATAGACTTTTTGTCCACTTGTGCTCCCCTGATTAGGTCAAGGTTTAGACCATTGGAAAGCTCTTTCTGAGCCGGTCGTTTTGACATAAGGTAGGCCTAATTCTGAGGTCTGAGTCCAAAGATACGGCCTTTGGAAGTTCTGCTAACTTTTGTGGGCTGTTTCTGCCCGCGATGACTTTGACTTTTCAGCTTTGACCGGGCTTTAAAAAGATTTTTTTTCCTTGAATCTTGGCCTTTAATCATATAACTTCTTAGCAACCAACTCTTGCACCTTTATCTCGCCAAAGTGACACATTTCTGCATATTATTGACTCCAATGCCTGAAATATATAAAAGCACGTAATCAGTATTAACTCTTATTTATTACTCGCATAATTGGTCTAAAAGTATTATTGTTAGGGGGTTTAAACTACAGTTTTGAGCTCTTATCAAACCACCCCAAACAGCATTTTGTTTGTCCTCAAGTAAATATGAGAAATTAGAATAAGTGACAAAAAATGGAATTCTAACTACTCTTGTTTCGCCAAGTGTGATTGCATTGACCATATACAACAAGGCCTTAAACCACTAAGAATTCTCTAGTGGACGAGTTATAGCCTTATGAGAGTTTTCCAGTGACGGTACTCACAAACTTCATCTATACTACAACGACTAAGAAATATAACTATTGTTTCCTTATTTATGCCTCAACTATCTATACATTTCACTAGCAATGAATACGGAATAATCAAGTCGAAACCTAAGCTAATATATGTATAATAATCAATCATCTACGAATAAGCATATATACAATGACTAATACTATGAAATGCACTAGCAGGTCCGTTTATGAAAACTCGGAATAGCGTCCTTAAGTAGGTCCTCACATAAATGTCAAGACAAAAATACTCTGATTTTTCGGCTCAAGTTTCGCTACTCTAGTGTGCAGTGGGCACACTCTACCTTACAATCTCAATGACACACAAGGAAGGCGGAGTCGATCAAACACATCTGCCACTTACTATCACACTAACATATTCCTAATTGAGCTAGAGGTCTTTATTAGGTATTGCGGGATTAGGAGATGGTTTAAGAAGGAAGGAAATGGATATTCAAAATGGACAAGTCTGAGATAATAAAGTCTTCATATTATGTAACTAGAGAAAACCGTGTTCTTTACTTTTGCTTTTACAATTTGTTTCCATCCTTAGCCATTTTTTTTTTCTTTTTCTTTGGCTTTTGACTCCTTTGATTCTATTTTTGGAGGTCTAACTCTTTATTTTCTTTTATTTATTTATTTATTTATTTGGATGGAAACTTTCTTTTCTTATCTGAAGCGACTAACAAATTCTTAATTTCAAAGGTCTTTCTCTTTTCTATTCTTCATCTCTATTCTCAGACTCATTCAAAGAATGGGTAGGCTATTTTTTTTTTTTTTTTTTTTTTTTTGTTTTGTAACAGGGTAAAGGATTTGCGGTTTATGAAAGGCTAAATAAAGGCTCAGAGGGGCGACTAGCGGAAAATAATTTCATAAGGTTTGAATTTCTGGTTATATCAATCCAAAGAGGGCCTAAATTCTCGCTTAGGATATGGTATAGTGATCAAGCAAGTGGAAGTGTGATTTCTCTATCCGGATTTTACTTCTCCCTTGTGTCATTTCTCAAATGTTTCACTCATATAAGGCTTTAGGCTATATTTTCACATGATTTGTAGAATAAGTACTCTAGCCTAGATTTCAGAAACTTAATGCCAAACAATCATAGATACTCATGTAATATATTTATAGATAGATGCAAAGATTATTACCTACATATTAACCTAATTTTCTAAAAATTATTCTAATGCAACAGCTACGTGAAACTTCTAGATTATTCAGAGCATAGAGAAAGAAAACAATACCAATATTCCTAAGTGTATAACATAACTTTTTATTTATATTTTTGAATTTTTACTAGAAAACATGTGCATACTGTACATATCTATATCCTAACAGATGTCTTACTTACACGTGTTTCTATGCCCCAAACAAGAAGCATGCTTTGTCCTCAAACTATTTAAATAAAAATGGTAAAGAAATACCATGGAAACGCGTGAAATTCTGGAACATCTACAAAACAAGGTTAAAACATACTAATATAGAAAAAGAAAAACAGACGCAACTCTATATGAGTTCCACCCGTTATGGGGTTAACAAGAATTAAATTGCTTGGGACATAAGCAGACACTAACTGAAATAAAAACTTACCTTAACTCCCATTTAAGCGTCATCATCCTCATCTTCCATCCCAAAGAGATGAGGTTCCTTCGCTTCCTGCCATGCCATGATAACTTGCCAAGCCCGCCACCGTGTGTCATCAACTTGTGCTAACCTGTCGAGTGTTACTATGTCTGATGGGATGTAAGGGGCAACCAAATGAGGCTGCACCTGCCATCCCAGCCAATTCATAACTCGAAATGAACGAACCACCCAATTGGTGGGTCTCATGACTTCAACCCTTTTCCAATCCGTGAACTGGGTACAAAATACAGGTAAAATACCACGCATGATGTGGCAAACCAAAACAGGCATAAGAAGATACTTATGCCTCATGCTTTGGGCTCTCTTAAGATTAGCCACTAATACTAGGGGAATGTCATATCGGCGACGTCCTTCAGCTAAAGCAAGGAAAATGTCACTTGCGGTACTATTTGCAGAAGTAAACTCCCCAAAATATTCATCATGATGAATAACATGGTGGTTCCTATATTTAGGGACAGGCTACCAAGGGCTATGTTATAATGCCCTTGGTCCATTATACGAAACACCCCTCCCCCATAATATTTATGGAAATATGTATAGTCATTAGAGGTATGCATTATCGGTCATATATACCCACGTGTGAATAGGATCAAGTATTGATAATCCCAAAACTAACGCTACCAAATACTTATTGAATTCTAGTGGCGTGTCATCAACTACGATGGAGAATTCTTGTTCTCCATCCTGGTTACAATGGAAACTAACATTATTGTAAAAATATGCAGTAAGCTGAGGAGAATATGAGTCGTCATCACTTACCAGTAGATGCCTCCATCCTAACTGCAAGATCCTGTCGCGGAACCAACCTCCATAAGTCTCGTTTCCCAACAAGTCTTCGAAAGACTGCTCTGGTATGACTATAGGTGATGTCATCACAAAACTACTCTCTAGAACAGCTACAAACGATCCTGGAACAACCCATAAAAAATTTAAATTTTTCATGCCTACGGACGTCAGAGCATAGGGGGCGCTCAAACTATGCATGGGTAGGGCTCAAGGTGCGCTCAGGCTATGAACGAGTTCCATGCACTTAGGCGCAGGGCGCGCTCACTTTTAGCTTGGGACAGGCATGGGGTGCGCTCTAGTCTAAATTGAGTGACAAACACTTAGGCGTAGTGCGCACTCACTTTTTGCCTGGGATGGGCACGGGTCGCGCTCAGGTGAATTTTGAGTTATAGGTGGGCAAGCGCAGGTGGCGCTCAACTGAGGCGCAGGCGCGCTCCATGCAGCTGAAGTGCTGATGTAAAGAAGAAAAGAGGGAAACTTGGGAGTGAAAGGTGAGAGATGAAAGTGAGATGTAGTGTAGGTTGTGAGGGTAGAATGAAGGAAGTTTATATAGGTTGTGAGTTTCAAAAATGAATCGGCAAGTTGCCAAAAAGTTTTAAGGCAATTGTTGGAAACAAAATATTTCCAAAATCGAAAACGGAAACGATCCATATTCTCTATTCCAAAACAAACCCAATATCTTTTAGGTTGAATTTAGGATAGTAACTGCCTAACTCATTGAGATTTCATCCTACCACAATATCTACTAATAGTGATGCCCATATCGGCAACATTCCCAACAATCATCGCAAAATTATATAATAAATTTTGGATCATATAAAAAAAACATGCTATAAGAAATAATACCACCCCAAACAATTCGGGAAGGTGGGATTAACAATAAAATCAATGCATAATTTGAAAAGAACCAAATTATATTCAAATTCAAATTTAAATACAATTAACTACTGAATTCAAATTTTAACTACATAATTTAAAAATTAACATCGGAACTAATAAAAACAAATAAAAAACAACATCAACTCATAATATCCCTAAACCACGCGCTGCTGGTTAAAGATGGAGCATGAGATGAGGATGGGCCCTGAGCCCTCGATGGGCCTGAGCCATCCGTCCTTCGGCGACGACGTTCATGCCTCACAGACGCCTCCTCAGAAGAAGAACCCCCGTGGGGTGGGAAGCGTTCAAGCATATCTTATCGGAACTTGCGTTGTGCATCCATCTCAGCCTTCATCTCTTCCCAACGCTCATCCTCGCGCTGGGCACGAGTCTCATAGTTACAATGTATGACAGTCACAGAGAACGCATGCCACGATGAAGCACCGACATGCGTTCTGCATCAGACGTACACCTCTCCAAGGAATCGGCATCAAAACATGTCGGGTCCTCCTCATCCTCCGAGTCAGTCTCTTCCCCTACCCTCTCTCCAAGCAACCTCTAAACCTTCTGAACACAGTCTGTATACGCTATGACATTCGTATGCAACTTAATCATAGTACACTCAGTTTTCAGAGTTGCTCTCAAACTCATCATGATCTTTGTTATCAAAATGGGGAGAGATGCAATACTTTTCCCAACTCCCCTAATCATATTAATAAAAAACTTGAGAATACATAATTCATACTTCTGCTCCTGGAGTATCCATAGAACGTGAAGGCAATTCAGACTGATGTCACTGACCTTCTCTTTTCCAGTGACATTCCTACCAATCCACTGAGCTACAGCCAGCTGGTTGGTTCACAGAGACGACGGGCGAACACAATGTGAGCTCGCATTGTAGTTCCCCTCCAAAACCGTTGCGTTCATCAAAGGCTCGATCCCAACAAATTGGGATTCCTGTAATGCAGCATTGAGATGGCTTCTAGGCAGAATGCCTAAAATCTCAGCCAGCAACCTTCTAGATACTTCTCTCCTCGTCCCAGCCACCTTAACAAAAATTCTATTCCCATCCAACTCCCTCGTCCTATAAAATTGTCAGACCAAATCTTCATGGTAAAAATTATTCTTTGAATACCACAAATGCCTCCAATCCCTCCTAATCATCTCGTCACTATAAAATAGCATGAAGCGGTAGGCCGTAAATGCTTGTTCCGGCAAAATTCTTCATCTTTGCGCCATTGGAGTTTTGAAACGATTTGAGAGTTTAAATGCAATGTGGGGATGGAGTTAAAATCAAACTCACTTAAAATAATGGAAGGAGGCGCAGTGGTGGCGGTGGCAGTTCGAAATTTTTGAATTTTGTTATGTTTTTGGTGGTGTAAAAGGATGGAATGGTGTGGGAGAGGTTGTGGAGAAGATTTAGAGTTGGTTTGAACTTAGGGCGTGGGTGTATTTAGGTTTTTTTTTTTTTTAGGGTTTGAAGCTTTGTTAATGGCGGAAGTGAAAAGGAAAACTCGCGATCTGTTTTGGTTTGAAGGAAGGGGACGCACGTGTGTGGCACGTGCATGCGAGATTTGGGCCCAAGTCCAATTCGAAATTTCGAAATGTGTAGTTTTTTCGTGCAACTTCAAACTAAAATTGCCGCTTCGTTACCGGTCCAATTTATGCGAATGAGCTATGAAAATGATCAGGAGAGAATTTCCAATCCAATGATCCATAAAACACTCTATTCCAACCATGGGTGACATATAAGAAAATAGAAAATGCCTCGAAGTGCATGCGTCACGTAAGTTATGTGAACGAATGAAATCTAAATTCATAGATAATGTCAACCCCAAATCAAAATACGATTAAACGGCCTAATCAATACAATGGAAAGTTGAACAATCAAGGACAGAAAAATGAACACCCACCCCCAAACAAATTTTAGACAACAGAGTTTAGAAAATTTGTTTTAAACGTGGGTCTTTTAAAGTCAGATTCCCGAGACTTTAACAAATAACTGGGTATATATATATATATATATATATATATATATATATACCCAGCAGTTTTCCATAAATCAACAACCTAAAGAGTTGTGGGTCTTTCCATAAATAAATAACATGGATGCACCTCCAAACAGAATTAAGCACCAAGATTTTCTACGACACAACTTAGTGAAATGGAAGCGAAGTCTGATAGATCTAGAATGTAACTGCGCATGCACATTCTTTTTCATCTTTGAATGGGAGGGTGCCCAAGTAAATGATCATGAGAAAATGGATGTTTATGGAAGATATGGTGGATATGGATGAATTTTAGACATAAGGAATGGAAGAAATGAGAATGTGGGTTTAGCACAAAACTCATTCATGGTGTAAGTGGAAACTGTCTCAATTCTGAAAATGAAGGTGTCAAGTGCCTTTCCCTTGGGAATTATTTCTGTATTAAGAGGATTTAGAAAATCATTAAGCACAGAATAAGCAAGAGGGTCAAGCGCAAACTCCAAGTTCTTTTGAAAAGGTGGAAGGTGGGGAAAATTGGTGATGGAAGATGAATGAGTGTCAGCTAGAGCTCTCAGGTCTAGATCATTAGAAGCCTTGAGATATGCAAGACATTCCTCGATAGGTGGGTTAAAAGAATCACTGGGATAGAGTGTGAAAAATTTATCTTCCGTCATAGTGTCAAGGGATGAAGGAATGTTGGCAGGGTGGGACTTGGGAGGTAGCAACGAAGAGTTGCAAAAGAGACGAAAGAAATCTTTCTCAACTTCCAGGGAGTTCTCATCGAAGTTGGAACTTCCAAAGGAAAGGAATTTGTGCATCTGATCATCTAGAAACGTGGTTTTGAAATAATCGTGAGCTAAGCTCTCGATCATGGTAACCTCTCCATCGATATTCGTGTCAGGAAACTATTTCCTCCTTTTAAAAACATTGACCTCAACAGAAAGATGGCCAAAGGACAAGGACATTGAACCATCGCGGCAGTTTATAAGTGCATTGGCAGTTCCTAAGAAAGGGCGCCCTAAAATGATCGGAACAGAGTTGTTAGCGACTTTTGTATCAAGGATAACAAAATCCGCAGGATAGTAGAAATCCTGAACCTTAACCAGCACGTTTTCCACTACACCCATAGAATATTTGATAGACCTATCAGCTAATTGCAACGTCATTGTTGTAGGTTGCATCTCCTGTAGATCTATTTGTTTATATAAATAATAAGGGACTAAGTTAACACTCGCCCCCAAGTCTAATAAAGTAGTGGTAGTGTGAATATCTTTTAAGGTGCATTGTACAGTAGGACGACCAGGGTCCTTGTACTTAACGATTCCATTGTATTTCATTAAAGTTGGAAACTATTCAGTTAAAAAGGCGCCTTTAAGAATCTTTGTCTTACGCCTAGTAGTGCACAACTCTTTGAGAAACGTAGCATGGTGAGGTAATTTTTATTTACTTTAAGAAAAGGTAAGTTTATCGTTAGATTTTTAAAAACTTCCCTAATCTTGTCAAAATTTATATCTTTGTTTAACATAGCTAATCTTTGAGGAAATGGTGGTTTCTCTCTATTTTTAGCATATGGATCAACAGGATGTTTAACCTTAGCTTTCTATTTCTTAGGTTGTGGTTTAATTGGTACCTCTATAGGGGTAGGATCTTCAGTTATCATTTCGGTATCTAGTTCGATATCCGGTGTAGGGACTACTGGTGGGGTAACTATAGGCATAATTACGGCATTATCAACCACTCTGCCAGAACGGAGAGTGGTGATGGCATTTTGCTCACCTACAGTTTGCATTTTCAATACTAGTATTACCGTTTATCTCAAAGGCTGTGTTTGTTGTTTTAGGATTAGGTATCGCTTGACCTGGAAACACACCTTTGGGTTGTACTTTCTCTTGTGCTAACTACTGTAAGGAAAGTTGGATGGCTTGTAAAATATGTTGTTGGGTTTGCATAAAGGCATCAAAACGATCCGATTGTGGAGGAGTGTTAGCTATAGGTTGTGTGACAGGAACTATGTCACGTTGATTATTAATGTGTGGATTTTTATAGTTATTATTTACCGGAACGATACTTCTATTAGCATTATAATTATTATTGTTATAATTATTATAATTCCCTTGTCCTTGTCCTTGGCTTGGTGGAGCTTGGTTGTAATTGTTTGTTGGCCTAACATTTTGGTTATTAAACCTTGGAGGTTGTTGATTATTTTGCCAACCGAAGTTGGGGTTTTGTCGCCAAGATGTGTTAGGTTCGCTATTAATGGAACAAGCATTATCTTGTTGTGATTGTTGTTGTTCATAGGCGAGAGGACAATAGGAGTCGGGATGCTCTGGACTCAAACAAAAATTACATGGATTGGAGTTGACATTCATGACGGGGATAGGCTTTTGTTGAACAGAAATAGCCTTTACCATTTTAGTGAGAGATTTGATTAAATTTTTAAGTGCAGGATCGGGTTTCATCTTAAACATACCAGCGGCCTTAACTGTTGTAGAAGAACTAGCGGAACGGGAGATATCGTCACTACCCCCCTAGTTATTATTACACTTTGTTTGATCTTCTAAAAATTTATAAGCCTCTGAGGCTCCCTTACTGAGGAAACTACCCTCATTCATTATGTCAAGCACCTCTTTGTGGTGGTGTAACAGTCCCTTGAAAAAGGCACGAACTAACGTGTCTTTCACGAGGTTATTGTGTGGACACTCTATAAGAAGATCGGTGAAACGATTCCAAGCCTCTGAAAATGATTCATGAGGATTCTGTCAAAAGAAATGAATTTTGGAAAACATTTCATCGGTCTTTAGTGGTGGGTAAAAATGTTCCATAAATAGTTGAACAAGTTTGGCCCACGAGTCCACAGAATTAGGCGCTTAGGCAGTTAGCCAAGTCGCCGCCTTATCGGCTAAGGTGAAAGGAAACACCCTCAGTTTAATTTGTTCAACACCAACTATAGGATGGTGGAATGTAGTAAGGACTTGGTTAATCCTACGCATGTGCTGATAAGGTTTTTCATACTCTAACCCATGAAAAACGGGTAACAAATTAAATATATTTGGGGGAATTCAGAAATCCCCCAGTGGGTCTGATAGAACGATGCAAGATTTTGGGCTATCGTTCAAGGCTTTGTAAAAGTCAGAGATAGGAGACTCTCTTTCTTCAACCATTATTTCAGGTGTGGTATGTGGTATACTAGATAGGTGTGTGTGTTGACGTTCACGATAGATTACGTTAGTCATTTTTTCCTACCTGACCTTAATCTCATGCAAGGCTAAGTCCAATATTTAAGAAACACGACAACAATCAAAACAACCCTGATATGCTAGTATAAGAACTCCTCTAACAGAAGATTCGAGGAGTGGAAGAAAGAAGTACTTGAATGCCTCCTTGCTTCGCATATGAATAGTGTCTTGTTTATGCGAGCTCAGTGTATTTAACAAGTTAGAACTCTGAATAACTTGAAGAAATGGAAGTTTGAATTAACCTGTGGAAATCGGGCGTTTCATAATGGAGGGCGCGGGGTCGCGCTCAGAATCAGCCTAGGTAGGGCGCGGGTCGCGCTCAGGTTCAACTCGAGCTCCATGCGCTTCAGCGCGGGGGGCGCTCAAGTTTTGCCTTGGTAGGGCTTGGGTTGCGCTCAGGTCTAACTCGAGCTCTAGGCACTCAAGTTTTGCCTTGGTAGGGCGCGGGTCGCGCTCAGGTCAAATTCGAGTTCCAGGCGCTTCAACCTGGGGGGCGCTTGAATTTAGCCTTGTTTGGGAGCGGGTCGCGCTCTGGGTTGTTCTTTGAAAAAAAAATTAGTTCTGAACCAAATAATCACTTTTAGAACAAACAAGGGTGGGTGGGACTTTGGGAAAACTAACAATACTAAAGAAAACAATACTAACGGGAACTAAGATGGCAGCAGCGCCATTTGATAAAAGTAATATGATAGTTTTACCTACGAATAACTATGAAACTTAAACCCAAATAAAACTAAAATTATTTTACGCTAAGTGATTTATCAAAGTTTTCTCTACCCACGAAGCTATCGCAATAGAGTTGGAGTAAAAGATTCGTTCCACTCCTAGTTCTTTAGTATTCTTATCAGTCCTATCCAAAGTTAATGAGAGTATTGCGGAATTTATACTACGATGCAATTTTTACTAACAAGATATGATAATTCAACTATGAAATGACAGAAATGCTAAGGTTTGAATCTAGAGAAAGAATTAGGAGAATTTGATTCCACTTTGAATCCAACTTAATAGACTAGCATAGATTGTTGTAATCCAATTCTTATGTTCTTACAATAAGAATTGGTCGTTCTAATCCCTAATCATTCATGACAATCTCTACCAACTAATGACTAGCATGTGAGGAAGTTCAACCCATTCTCATGGCGAATCAACTACCTTTTAGAGTGGAATAGACTCTTACAACTATTTCTACACTACACAATCAAGTTTTCATCAAGGCTTCATCAAACCCCTCTAATGGCGGTTTAACCTAGAGTCATTAAACTATCATTTCCAATTGAATTTAAACAAGAGATCATAAAAAAATTGTAAATTTACTTATTTGATGTAATTAATAATAATCTAATGATTCCAAATGAACTAAACAAGATTAAGAACTAATTTAGAACTATGATTATAATTTAACTAATTATGAAATGAAGACAACTAATTTATGAATTTAACAATACTACTAAATAAGAATTTAATCAATAAACTAAATTTGAATTAAAAACTAATACTTTATTATAAAACTAAATATGATTCTAAAATAATAATCTACTAGTTTATAAAACAATAAACCTACCTCAATGAGGTCTTGAAGGTAGTGCTCGAGCACTACCTTCAAGACCTCATTGAGGTAGGGCACATCAAGCATGATACTAATATTACCGATGGCGACCTACTCCACAAGCTCATGGCTCGCAAAGAGCAAAGCCGAACTCCACCACGCAAATACAACAGAGATCGCTCCCACGCTTGAGGACGTTCAATTGACCGATCTCGTCATGAGCACCGCCATCACTCATCTGATAGAGATAACAACAAAACAATCAACATGATCACCTTCCAGGACGACTTTGTCACATCCACAAGAGAGAAAATAAGATAGGTAGGTGCCCTATAAGTCGTCTACCTCACAAGTGGCTCCTGCCCCACACGCAATTGGCCACAACTCAGGAGACATCACCTTCACTGAGACCAACCTCAACAAGGTGTGCCTCCCCCATAACGACGCTCTGGTTGTCCATGTCAAAATCAACGATTGAATAGTAAAGCGCGTCCTCATTGACCCAGGCAGCTCATGCGATATTCTGTTCTACCAAACTATCAAGGAGATGAACTTGCCCAAGTCGGTTATTATTGATCTAATAGTCCCCCTTTATGGCTTCAATGGATCTCGAGCTGACCCAATTAGAGACATAATTCTACCACTCTCAGTCGGGTCATGCGAAGATAAAGTCAGCATTAACACGCGCTTCAATGTTCTGGATGTCAACTCGTCTTATACTACTATTTTAGGACGTTGTTGGATCTACAAGATGCAATTAGTGCCATCAACACTCCATCAGATTTTACCATTCCCTTGGCCCCAGAGGCATGATGGAGCTCAGAAGCAACTAGCTCGATGCCCATAATTGTAACCAGATCCTTTCAGTCCACAAGCCTACTGGGGCTTCACTTAAAAACAAGGGAGAGATCGCCAAAGCCAAGCTGGTAGAAGACTTCATCTCTGAGGTCAATACCTTGACCAGGACCCCCCGAAGTGAAGTCATAAAGGAAAACACTAGGGGCTCGGTCAAAAATGTCCTTCTAGAAACCAAGACCCCAGAAGTCGCTCAGCCCACTGAGGCGGCTGCTCAAACCGAGCTAAAAGAAAAGGTCAACCTAGGAACTCAGGATGACCCCAAGTTCGTTTTTGTAGGAGCTAACATTGATCCTACTCTCAAGGCACAACTTGTAAGCTTTTTATTATTAAATAAAGATGTTTTTGCTTAGTCGTACATCGATGTGCTTGGAATTGATCCCAATATTGCATGCCATAAGTTAAACGTTAACCCAAATGCTAAACCAGTTCGCCAACGACCTCAAAAGTTATCCCTTAGATTTCAAAAAGCAACCAATGAAGAGGTCGAAAATCTAAAAAAAGTTAGCTTCATTAGGAAGGTCGATTATCCTAAATAGATCGCTAACATAGTAGCAGTCCCAAAAAATAATAACATAGTTCGCCTTTGCGTGGACTTTACCAACCTAAATTAGGAAACTCCTAAGGGTAGCTTCCCCTTACCAAGAATTGACCGACTTGTGGACCAGACCTATGGCCACGAGCTCTTGTCATTCATGGATGCCTACATTGGCTACAACCAAATCCCACTAGCAGAAGAAGACCAAGCGAAAACTTCATTCGTAATAGAGCAAGGAATTTACTATTACAATGTCCTCCCGTTCGGCCTCAAGAATGCTGGAGTGACCTACCAGCGACTCATCACAGATATATTCCAAGACATGTTAGGGGACACCATAGAAGTCTATATAGACGATATGGTCATCAAAAGTAAGAAAGCTGGAGATCACTTAGATCACCTCACACAATTGTTCTCCAAACTTCAGTGAACTCAAAGGAAGTTTAACCCTGAGAAATTCCTCTTTAGAGCATCCTCTGGGAAATTTCTGAGGTATCAGGTCTCTCAACGTGGGATAGAACCAAACACTAATCATATTCGAACATTCTTGGACATGCCCAATGTAGGGAGTTTCTGAGTATGTCCTGATCCTCCTTTATGCTTTATGATTCAGAACCTTTTTTCTTGATAGAGAAGTGATGAGATGGTTTAGTGTTCAGGGTTGAACCGCCTTGAGGCTACCTACGTATCTCCTTATTTATTTAGAAGAATTAAACCCTATTCTGCGTAGTTCCTAAGAGCGAATTCCTATGGTTTATATAGGAAGAGTCTTGAGAGTCCTAGGGATACGGTTAACCTCACCGCTTGTGAGTTCCCTTCCATCTTTGGACTCCACCTTCCTATTATGAATCAACTCCTTATAGAAGTCTGAATCTAGACCATATCTTATTAGAAGCAGGTTTCCTTGTTGGTCATAATATCCCATCACATATGGGAAGATTAGATCTAACTGGTCACTCTTAAAGATATGTCATTATGATTCCTTCCCTATCATCAAAGATCGCCCTCTTCAGTGTCCTTCTGTTCAGGAATTGTCCATATCAGTTCCTAACGACTTGGAGAACTGTTATGGTTAGATGCGGTTAGTCACGTGTCTGGCACATGCTTACGAAACACTCGTGATAAACACGAGATCACTTACTCACAGAACTGATCTGATGGCTCTCGTCTCATTGTGGACATCTATAGTCCTGGGTCATTTCCCATCCACGTGTCATCCAATCAATGACAAGAAATCCCCCTTACAGATGCCCCCTCTCATGCCATCTAGCACGTGGGCATTTGTAGAAACACTGCTTTTGGCGTGAGAATCATAAATAGTTGTTGGAACTGCTTACGAACTCACCTAATTAAGGCTATGAAAAGACGGCTCAAGCAGACACACCGTTTCCCGAAAAAGGTAATGATGGTAGTTCCATCCCGAAAAGACATAACGCTTAGGTTAATTGTAACCGTCCATCGCATCTGTATATAAAGGGCCTTAGAGAGAGAATTTTTCTTATCTCTTCTGCTAGCCTTCTCTGTTGCTCTCACACTAGGGTTTAACTACAAATTCAAACTTTCTACCCTTTCTGACCAAGACGAACCCAAATTGGTCACTTATCAACTTCAGGGATCTATCTTCCCTAGAACTGATAAGAGAGAAATTTCGCATCCCTGCTAATATCGGGCTTAAGTAGAGGAGATTATCTGACGAGTTGGCCTACAAAGAGGTTGCGCTCATCATAATTGGTCAACTCAGGGCTGGTCTCACTCTTTCACTCCACCCATTGCTGAGGGAGTGTCTAATTCATTTCAATCTTTCCCTTGGTCAAGCGGTTCCCATGTTCTACAGAACCATCATGTACTTTGTCATACTGGTAAATAGGCATGAATTCGTCTTGAACAGATGGGTGTTTGGGTACTTTTATGAGGTCTGTCGCATTCGGGACTAGTCTTACTACTATCTCATGACTAGGTACAAGAATGCTCTGATCGTCATCTTTGAAGGAAAGCACAGTGATGAGGGTTGGGCTGATCACCACATCTGGGTGTTGGGCAATGAGTGGGACCTTCGTCATCAAGATGCTCATGGCGAACCAATGGAGATTCCTGTTCCCAAAAAGCAAACTCATGCACCGATTAGTAAGCACACTTTCTCATGAATTTACAAATCCTCCATAAGTGCTTTCAACTGATGTTTCTTGTTATTATCCCTTAGATGACTCTTCCCCATGGAACCAACTTACCGCAACTGATGCTACTATTGTGGATTTCATCAACAAGATTTCCAAAGATTAGAGGATGCCCTGGGTGGTAGTTCTTGATCCCACCTGCCTCTTTGAGTACTTAAATATATCTGCTGAAGAACTACTGGCACATGCCCCCATCTTTTCTCCGTTTGGGGTTAACACTATGAACAGTAGGCGCACAGTACTCCCTCCCCCTGTAGATCAAGATGCTGGTCTCCTTCCACCCCCATATAGACCAACTTTTGGCCATAGAGAAAAAGTCAGATGCTGGTTTCAGGAACATGAGAAAGACAATTGCCAACCTCTGAAACTCTCTAGACAAAGCCCAAAAGGGAGCTACTGAGGCTGCTTCTTGGGAATTGAAATTCTTGGAACTGCATTCCTAATTCACCACTCTGCAAGCAAAACATGACCAAGTCCAGGGGGAGCTTCATTGTAGGAATACTGAGATGAGAACCCTTGGCTAAGCCATTACTCATGAAAATGAAGTCATGACAAGCTATGAGAGGGCTCTCAAAGAGAAGCATATATGTTCTGAAAAGAAGGTTGGTGATCTCTTGGTGGAGACCTTTGAGTTCTATTCCAAGGTGATGCAGGAGGTAAAGAAGAGGTCATCTGAAAATGCTATTCATTTTGCTCTGAGAGTGCTTGATGTTTCTGAAGACTCCTTTAATGCAGCCAAACAAGTTAAGTTTGAGGAGGCTATTGAGGCTACTAGGTATGTTTCTCAGGTGGATGATCAGGGGCCACTGACCAACCCTTTCATCTTATTTTCTGACCTGAATACCAGTATCTCAGCGATTCCGAATGAACTTATGCCCGATGCCTCCTCATCTTCTGAAGAAGACACCTATGATGACCTGCCTCCCGTTCAACTTCCTTTTCTGTATGTGCCCATTCCAGGTGAATGTTTTGTTCAGCCTTCAACAGTCCCAACCAATCCAACCACACAGTCCTAGGAGTTCTTGATGCTAGTGCAGCAGCAAATACTGATGTTGAATCGAAATTCGATTCTACCCCTGCTCAACAGGCTATATAAAGACTTAGCTATTCAGTTCATGATTTAGAAAACATTTATTTTGAAACAATATTTCTATGGGTCTGTAATATTGAGCTATGTTGCTCACATACTATTTACTTATTGAGCTTTGCAGCTCTTCTAGTTTATGCATGCATTTAAAACATTCTATGTTATATAGCACATAATGACATGAACTACTATGCATATTCTACCCTTGATGCCCCAAAGTTTATTTGGAACAACAATAGGTGACACTAATAGGCTACACAAGTTAAATTGAGGCGTAACTAGAATCTGATCAGGATATCATGGGAGTCGTTCAAATTTAATCATAATTTAAAGTTCGATCGTAATAGAGAAACAACGACACAGAGGAGCCATGTGTCTATGCGAAGGTAACTTGGTGCCTTGAGCACAACACTGTGTTTAATAACGATAGGTCCTGTCTATTTAAAAAATAAATAGGTTATCACCAGAACAACAGTGGGGGAATCTTCTCAGTGCAATCATGCCGATATAATTCCAGGCCAATGATTACGTGCTAGGATCTGGATCCAACCCATATCTTTAGTGATGTTATGAGAGCGCAAGGAACTGGCATACATTTAGGGCTCCCAAGAACACTATCTCTAGTTCCAAGTCAAGCTGGCATACGGTTTACTGAACAGTTAGTGTGGTTAGACTCCCTAAAGGCTTAACCCATCGAAGATAATCTCAGTCTCAAAGAACTGGCATATAGTTCAGGCTGCATGGGGATGAGAAAGGAACTGGCATATAGTTCGGCTTCCCCAAACTTAGTATCTCTGGTTCCAAAGCAAATTGGCATACAATATTCTTGAATAGATAGTGAGAAGATAATTCCCTAAATGCTTAGTCCATTGTGGATATTAAATAAAGAGCTGGCACAAGGAATAAATTCAATTGCAAGGTGAGGAACTTTATTGATGACTGAAGAGAATAAACAATGCATAAAGAAGCATGAAATAACAATTTACTGATAGTACTTGCGGAGGTGCTCTACTTTCCATAGTTTGACAAGAACGTCCCCTTCAACAATACATAAATAGTAAAAACCAGTTCGGCTGACCTTGTCGATGAAGTATGGTCCCTCCCAGTTGGGCCCAAGCTTGTCATTATGCTCTAGGATCTCACGCAGAACTAGATCGCCAGATTTCAAAGCTTGAATTCGGACTCTCTTGTCATATGATCTTTTCAAAATCTGCTGGTTGGCAGCCAAACACAATATGGCGCCTTCCCATTTTTCATCAAGGAGATCCATTTCTCTGCATAACAATTCCTAATTGTCTAGGTTGTGAACACCATCTGACTTCTGAGTAGGAGCTACCAGTTCGGGAGGTATGACAGCATCAGTTCCATAAGTCAGTGAACATGGAGACTTACCAATCGATCGTCTAGGTGTAGTTCGGTATGCCTATAGGACCTTAGGCAGTTTCTTGACCCATAAACCCTTCACGTCATCTATTTTGCACTTCATGTTATCCAAAATAACCCTATTGGAGGCCTCAACCTGGCCATTGCCCATTATCTGAGATGATAACCTTGGGTATGCCAAACCTACAGACAATGTTGTTCCAAATGAACTTTCTGATATCCTGTTCTCGAATTAAGACAAGGGGAACTGCCTCTATCCTTTTGGTAAAGTGATCCATCATGACCAGTAAGAATCTGACATTGCCAGGAGCGGGCGGCAAGGGTCCCACAATGTCAGTTCCCCACTGTGCAAATGGCCATGGGTTGGCCAATGGGTGCAGCTCTGTCGCGGGAGCATTGATAAGCGGAGCATGTCGCTGACACTTTTCACATTTGTGGGCAAAAACTTGTGCATCCTTTTACATGTAAAGCCAAAAGTACCCTTGCCTTAGGATTTTGAGAGAGTGTGTTCTGCCCCCATCGTGGTTGCCACAAATTCTTTCGTGAACCTCTCGCTTGACCTGCTCAACGAGGTCTAGGGAGAGACATCCGAGGTGAGGTCCCAGGAAGGACTTCTTGTAAAGGTCATCTACAATGAGGGTGAATCTTGGTACCTTTGCAAGCAGACGCCTTGCTGTGTTCTTATCCTCTGGGAGTGTCCTGTCCTAGAGGTAAAACTTGTATGGATCCATCCAGTTTAGAGTGGTGGCTGGAATAACACAAACTATTATAACAGTGGGTGCTAGGATGCTAGGTTTGTCCTGGAACTCTATAGGGATGGAGCGAGACTCGCTGTTGCCCAACATTGAGGCAACATGTGCCAAAGCATCTGAGTGTCAAGTTTCTGATCTAGGCAGCTGATAAAACTGAATATTCTCAAACTTTCTCTGAAGACCCTTTACCAGTTCAAGGTATTTATCCATTCATTCATCTCAGGCCTCGTAACCTCCATCAACTTGAAACACAAACAGTTGTGAGTCACTAAAAATTGTGAGGTGTGTTAAGCCTAGGTCGAGAGCCATTGTGAGTCTAGCAAGTGACGCCTCATACTCTTCCTCATTGTTAGAGGCATTCCAACCTAATAGAATGGATTTCTCCAGTCACATGTTGTCAGAAGTAACTAACACAGCTCCGACTCCTGCGCCTCTATCATTTGAAGATCCATCGACAAATAGTCGCCATCTGAAGCGTGGCTCCCAAGGGTCTGGATGCATATTTGGAGATTCAGGCAAGATGCTATCATCTAAACTGGGGATTATTGAGTCGTACCCAGTGTAGGTCATTGGAAAATCTCCTAAGAATTCTGCTAGTGCCTGACCCTTCTCTAAGATTCATGGGACGTAGATTATATCATACTCTGACAATTGCATGAACCATTTAGCTAACCTTCCTGACATGTTCAAACTTTCCAGAATTAATCATAATTGGTATTATATGATTACTCTGATAGTGTGGGACTGGAAGTATAGTCGTAAATTCTCTGCCGCAAAAACAAGGGCTAAAGGGACTCTTTTGAGTTTAGGATACCTTGTTTCTACTGGTAGGAGCGTTCGACTCAAGAAATAGATAGGTTTTTCAACCTTCTTTTCATCCACATGTATCAGTGCATAACTGATACCGTAGTCAGATGAAGAGAGGTAAAGACCCAAAACTTCTCCCTCAACTGGTTTAGAAAGGATCTGTGGTGCCCCCAGGTACGTTTTGAGTTGATCAAATGCTTTTTGGCAGTCTTCCATCCACACAAATGAGGTATTTTTTTGCAGTAACTGAAACAAAAGTTTGCACTTATCTGAAGTCGTGGAGATGAACCTGTTCAGAGCTGCTAACCTGCATGTGATTTTTTGAACCTCTTTCATGATTTTAAGTGAAGGCATTTCTATGAGCGCCCAGATCTGATCTAGGTTTTCCTCGATTCCTCGCTCAGTAACCAGATATCCTAAAAACTTCCCTAATGAGACAGCAAAAGTACATTTTGCTAGGTTGAGTTTCATACGATACTCTCGGAAAATGTCAAATGCACGTTTTAGGTGGGAGAGGTGATCTCCACATCTTATGCTTTTGATCAAGAGATCGTCTACACATACCTCTACAATGTCGCCTATCAATCCCTCGAACATTTTGCTTACCAAATGTTGGTACGTGGCTCCCGCATTTTTCAGTCCGAACGGCATGACCTGATAACAGTACAGGCCATCCTCGGTTATGAAACTAGCATGCTTGCGGTCTTCCTCATGCAATGGGATCTGGTTGTAGCCAGACGACCCATTTGTGAAGGATAACAATTCATGTCTAGCCGTTGCATCCACCAATTTGTCAATCTGTGGTAGACAATAACTATCTTTTGGACACACGCAGTTCAGATTTGTGAAGTCAATATAGATTCTCCATGACCCGTTCTTCTTACGTACTAGGATAATATTAGAAATCCAGGTGGGGAAATTGATTTCCCTGACAAAATTAGCTGCTTTCAGCTTCTCAACTTCGGTTGTTATTGCTTTGGATCTGTCAGCACCTATTTTTCTCGATTTCTATTTGACTACTACTGCATCACTGAGGACATTGAGCCAGTGGCATGCCACATGGGGGTCAATTCCTGGCATTTCTTTGAATGACCAAGAAAACACGTCTTTCTGTTCTTAGAGGAAGTGTATTAGAGCCTGGCACTTTTCTGTACTCAATAAGGTACCGATGAAAGTGGTTTTGCGCGAGCTTCCTCCCACAATTTCCACTTCCTCTAATGACTCCAGTGAGGGGGGATCCTCCCTCTCTCTTGGGACCAGGTTCGGGAGAAGGGGATGTAACTGTAATTACTAGTTGGTGGGTTGCCTCACCTCTATTGGTTCAAAAGGGAATAGGGACTGCTTTGTCGCCAGAGCGTAGCATGTTTTGGCAGTCACCTGATCTCCTCTAATTGTCTTAATTTTTCTATTATGTGGGAATTTTGGACATTGGTGATAGGTGCTGGGAACAGCGCTGAGTCTGTGCAGCCAGGTCCTGCCCAAAATCATATGATAGGGTATGTTAGCTTTTACCACAACAAAATTTATGATGAGGGTTACCAGACCAGTAGTTGCGGGTAGTTGGAGCTCCCTAACTATTAGAGCTTTGTCTATGCAGAATCAATACAGGTTGGTGTTGGTGGCGACCATCTCAGAGTTAGGAATCTGCACTTTTTTTAATGCATCATAGTATAACACATCTGCTCCTGGATCAACCAATATGCGATGCAAATCGTAATCTCCAAAAGGAAGTGTAAGAACAAGTGCATCCTTATGAGGACTCTAGATGCTGGGACAGTCGGCCTCAGTGAAAAGGATGAGTGGATTTTTGTGGGGTAACGTGTTGACTTGAGCACAATCCATAGTCAATTCATTGTTCATGATCCTTATTTGCTTGGCAACGCACATTTGGTATCGCTCACCCTTTTATGTGACCTGCCCACTTCGCTTGCTTGCCTTTCTTGAAATCATGTTTATCTGGACCTGGCCATTGAGGTGGCCCGATTACTGGGAGGGGGGACTGGGCGGCGTCTTTGATCTCCTCGGGTTTATCTTGCATTCGATGCTGCTTTCGTGTGCTACTCTAACTGCGTCAAATACCCCTTTTCAATTAGATCATGTAGTTCATTTTTTAGGGTCCTACAGGCCCTAGTACTATGACCCTTACTCTTGTGGAACTTGCAGTAGCTCCTCTAGTCTCTGGTACCCAAGGAGCCTGGCTTGAGTGGAGCTGGCCATTTGAGATAGCTCTAGTTCTTGATTGAGTCCAGGACCTCGTATGGCATTTTGTTCTAAAGGGCAAAGTTTCTGTCCATCGAGGGAAAAGCTAGCTTCTTCAGCTCCTTCCATCCGTGGCTTCTTTTGTTGTTTTTCATCTCTATTGTTGGCTACATTTTGGTACTGCCCTCTGGGCATTCGTCCCTTTGATGGGGATTTAGTTCTTTGGCGACCACAATGACAGTCTCTTTTTGGCTTTTGAGTGAAGAGTTCTCGTTCCCCTCTCGTGGGACCACAGGGGTTTTCCGATTAGTTTTTTTTACTTCTTGATGTCTATTTAGGACATTCTCCTCCCACCTTGCATGAGTTTCAACCCTGTCTAGGAGTTCCTCCAAATCATGGAGTGGTTTCTTGGAGAGGGATCTGGATAAGGAGTTATTTTCATCCAACCCTTGTTTGAAAGCTATTATAGCAATCTGTTCATCACAAAACTCTATCTGGATTGAAATTTCCATAAACCGCTGCATGTAGGACCTCAATGACTCTCCGTCCTTTTTCTTGATGTTGAACAGCGCATCGATCTGTTTTGGTTGGTGCTTGTTGCATAAGTACCTGTCGATGAAGGTCCTAAATAGCTCTTCTAAGGACCTGGTCTGCCACTCAGGTAACCTGTGGTACCACTGGAGCATGGATCCAGATAGGGAAGCTTTGAACTCTTGACACATGACGTGGTCATATCTTTTCATACTGTCCCATGGTAGCACGATATCTAAATACGTGATCCACCAGATCTGACTTGCCACTGAAGATATTGAACCCGGTTTATGCAGTAACCGCGGGGATAGGGCTTTCGATGACTTCGTGATGAGAAAGGAGATCTACCTGCCCCCATTATAGCGGATTGAACAAGGGAGTCTTGGATTTTTCTCTCTTTGCCTGTCATTCGATACATCTGACGAATCAGGTCATTTTTCTCAGTCTCCCATGTGCTTTCTTCGGTAGAAAGTGTCTTGTTATGGGTTCTTTTTCGGTGTCAGGGGTTCACATCACGATCCTAGTCAGTTGACTCTGACTCTGATGTTGTATCCGAGTCCTTATCCGAATTACTGTATTCTGACTCTGATGATTCGCGTCGAATTGGATCCCCATGCCTTGGGTTCCTAGGATGACTGCCTTCTAGAAGGCCGTCATCATCGAGATCGATGAGTGGCTCTTTTCCTGTGTCAGATTAGTACAAATTCCTCAGCAGCAGTACCTCTCGCTCAAGGTTTCTTCTTTGTTGTTCTAGAGCCTATACCGCCTGGCTTGCCAAAACAGACTCTGGGTTGGTAAGAATAACATTCTCACCATTTTGGCATTCTCCTTAAGTGTTATTTCCAGGGCCTACACCGGGACCAACTAGCCCGTCGGTGCTAGTTACCTGTCCTTGAAGGGGATTACTCGCATCATGGTGATCGACATTCTCCCCCCCCAGGCATCTCGTGCTCTTCTTCTCTGACAGCGATGCTGCGGGTCGTAACGCCACCCTTTGTTTTCTTTGCTCCTGCCATCACAATGGTAAGAGTTTTTAAACTAAAGAAGTCGTTCAAAATGAATGTTTACCTGCTTTCTTCCCCATAGACGGCGCCAAAAGATGTAGAGGAGTTTTTGAGTATCCCCTGATCTTCCTCTGTGCCTTGTGATTCAGAACCTTTTTTCTTAATGGAGAAGTGATGAGATGATTTAGTGTTTAGGGTTGAACCGCCTAGTGGCTGCCTACGTATCTCCTTATTTATTTAGAAGAATCAAAACCTATTTTGCGTAGTTTCTAAGAGTGAATTCCTATGGTTAGGGTTATGGTTAACATTACCGCTTGAGAGTCCTAAGGTTAGGGTTAACCTCACCACATGTGAGTTCCCTTCCATCTTTGGACTCTCCCTTCCTATTAGGGATCCTCTCCTTACGGAAGTCTGAATCTAGATCATATCTTATTAGAGGCAGGTTTTATTGTTGGTCATAATATCCCATCGCATATGAGAAGATTAGATCTAACAGGTTACTCTTAAAGATATGTCATTATGATTCCTTCTCTATCATCAAAGATCGCCCTCTTCAGTTTCCTTCTATTCAGGAACTGTCCATATCAATTCCTAACGACTTGGAGAACTGTTATGCTTAGAGGCGATTAGTCACGTGTCTGGCACATGCTTACTAAACACTCATGATAAACACAAGATCACTTACTCACAGAACTAATCTGATGGCTCTCGTCTTATTTTGGATATCTATAGTCCTAGGTCATTTCCCATCCACATGTCATCCAATCAATGATGGGAAATCCCCCTTACACCTGACCCAAAAACAAAGGATCAGATACAGAAACTGTCAGGAATGGTAGCAGCTCTAAACCGATTCATATTGAGAGCATCAGACAAATGCCGATCTCTCCTACAAATTCTCAATAAGGGTGAACAGTTCTCATGGAACGAGCAATACCACCAAGCGTTCTCCACTCTCAAGGACTACTTGTCAACACTACCTATGCTAACCAAACCAATTGATGGTTAAATGGTGGGGCTATACTTAGCTGTGTCTGACTTCGCTATTAGTTTAGTTCTCTTCAAAGAGGAACAGAACATAGAGAAACCGATCTACTTCACAAGCATGACATTGTTGCCAGCTGAGAAGAACTACTCCCACATTGAAAAGGCAGTACTGACACTACTTTACTCAACAAGAAAATTCAGGCCCTACACTACAAAAAGAACGACTTTACCCGGACCGACTATGGCTTCGCGAAAGGTATTGACGGACCAAAAACTGCAAAGGCCGTCCGGAAAATGCTTTCGATTCGGCATAGGCTTCCGGCCGGTTTTATTGGTCAAAACAGGCCGTGGGGTTGAAGATCTTTGCCGACCGGACATTCCTATTTATTAATAACCGTCGGATATGCCGACATTTTATCAAAAACCGTCGGATAGTTCTTTGTCAATGTCAAAGACCGTCGGATATTCCTGCTGCTAAAAACCGTCGGATATTCCTACTGTTAAAAACCGTCGGATAGTTCTGCTGTTATGAACAGTCGGTTAGACCAGCTATCACCAGCCGTCGGATATGCCAGCTACTAGCCGTCGGGTAGTTTGCTATTAGACAGTTTTTATCCGTCGGGTATTAGTTCTTTATTTAAAAAAAATATATTTCTTATAATAATTGTTTTGGGGTATCCCAACATTACATTCTTTCCTCGCACCAATTACATTCTTGCAAGTTCCTACTCAAATGCTACAAAGCGTTAATGTATTCATAAAGAAACAATGTGTTCATAAAAAAAACAAGAATAAGACATGTCGCGTTCACTAAGTATACATATTACTTCTTTCGAAAACCAAAATCAGCACCACACCATCATCGTCTAGCAACCGGTCCTAGTAATCTCTAGTACCCTAGCAATGACTAAGCACCAATTGTTTAGCAACCTGCTGAAATTCAAAATTAGAACTGGTCAGCTCTAAAGCACATAGTAACGCCACCATTGAATGTCTAACCAGCTTGGATCTCTGACATGGGCCACTAGATCACTTGACTATCACAAGATTACTAGTAACGTCTCACGGGAGAGGTATTGATATGCCTCTAATAGAAATCTACCTACCTACTGATCATGGAGGAAACATAATTTCTTATGAATGAAAGTAAATTGACTAGAAATCGCCTTTCCTGTTGAGCCTTGCCTAATATGCCATTTCTCCAATCCATCTGGCAATGCTCAATCTTCAACACATGACACAGGATTGCAATGATGAGCACCATGAAAGGTGGAAAATCAAACTTCCACGGAAGAAGCGAGCAACATGAAACCAAACATGTCAAATGAAAATCATGGTGAGAACCATGTACAACTTGATGATAAAAATCTAAAAGACTCTATCTAGTATGCCTACTATTTTTCAGATTACGATTACTCAAATGATGCAAGTGAATAACCCTAAGACTACTAGGAAGCTTACCACAATATGAATTGTGATGGAAGCGCATATATCGCAACCACCAAAAACGTTATCAAGAAAAGAAAACACAAAACATGATCTAGTTTTCATTTCATTTACTATCCAAAAAAAACAAAAAGCGGCAATCAAATTGCGGTGAAAAGGATAAATGTAAAGTATAGCTAATCCATACTAGACCATGAACGAATAAAAAATCACCGTGATAGTTTTTCATCCTCCTCGAAGATTGCTCTCATTGGTCAATACATCGCGATGATGACACTTAGGCCGAGGGTTACTGTCGGGACAATGTCGGAAGCACTACGAGCGCATCGGTTGAATTAGCGATTGCTATTCCAATGTCGGCCTTCTTAAGGGCGGGGAGCATCATTCACTCCATCACCGGTCATTTCACATATATGTTTCCTCGCTTGCAAGCGTTTCACAATCTCATATTTGTGCTCTAAAACAATAAAATGCAATTTAAACTTTAAGCCCCATAAGACAAGTCAAAGTTGGTCGAACATTAATCCCTCCATTCAATTGCAACAATAAGTAAAACACGAGGAATAACCTTTTCTTGAGTACTTGCAACATATAAGAAATCAATTAAGGCACATACAATTAAAGGAATAAAGCCAAGTAACAAATGAATAACAAAGTATACTACCAATTTCCATGCACTAATACAAACCTCAACATTATCTTTGCCAAAACTTCGGAATCTTGAGGGAAAGATGATAAGGTGTACATTCCCATTTCGCGACAACCAATGGAACATTATCTATAATTGCAGATACCACCCTATTGCACTTGCAATGAGCTCAACATTAGGGATGTGGGCATCGGATAATTAGCCAATTCTCGAAGGAGTCCTGCGGCCTCTAGGCTAGAAAGTCCCCAAATTCAAAGCTGTCGACAAATGAACAATTAAATGTAGAAGAAACAGAAAATGTATCGGTTGTATAGCTCATTTAAGAAACGGAGGAGAGAGAGAGAGAGAGGCATCTGCTAGGGCACCTAGGCTTATAGTATACAATCGGGGAACTAGATATATATCATATAGAAATAAATGAATATTAGTTTAAAACAAAATTTGGTAGAAAATTTAAGATTATTGAGATTTAAACCACGGAAATTTCTTGCTTTTCATGAAGTGCTTGCAAACCCAAGTTTTTGAGGTTACCATTGGTAAGGGTTCTTTCCAAACATTTTCGGTAATTAAAATTTCTGTTCATTACTCTATTAATTTAAATGATAATCTTTTCAAATGTCTAAGATAGTTCAAGCAATTATTACTTCAAATATTCCAAAAGTTAACTACACCCACAGGATTTAGGTGTTATTTCCGGCCTTTTCGGCCCTCCGTGACGAGTTAGACACTTAATGAGTAGGAGCACTCCAAAGTGGATGCATGCACGAGACACTTCATTCTTATAGCAATATCGCAAGTATCCATAAAACAAAAAATTCAACAACATAAACTAGTTGAGTGCATTGATTGCAGAGTGCAAAATTTCCAAGAAAGTTCAATAATACCCGCAAAGCGGACAAAAGGATTCCAAGGAAGAAAAGGGCTCCTTGAGTATCAATGCGAGATAAAGCTTGTGGTACTTTCAACCTCTGCCTTTCAGATTCCCCATAATGAATAGCATCCGTCAAAATCCAAAGAACTCCAAGGCCAAGTAGTATACCCATGTAAGGAGGCGGACCGGTGATTGCCTTGAACATGGAACAAACAAACAAAGCCCCAATGCCAACAGCAAAACAAGTTGTCCTCGAGGAGCCATCTGTTCGGATGCCAAGACACTGGTAGAGTCCCGACCCTTCCCATCAACCTCGCTAAACAAAAGAATAACTAGAATAATAAGAAATCTGTTAAAAGAAACCCAAAAAGTATGTGGATGTGTTTGGTTATCCGAGAATCATACCTAGTAAAGGACATAAGAGCCAATGGGGACGACCCGGAGAAACAAAAGAAGGAATAAATAAATCCTGCGGGGCCAAAAATTACTTTAGAACGAGCGAGAGAATTTGGATTTTGGAGTACACATTTTGAAAGTATGAAGTTATATTGGTCTTCAATTACAGATTTAGGGCTGTAACTTCTCTCTAAATGCCTTGTGGGCTGGATCAGTTTTATCTACTTCTCCATTGGATAATAAACAATTAAACAAAGTAAGCACCAATGAATGACCGACAAGAACCACTTAAGGATGCCAATTTGCAAGGTTCTGAGAACAATTTGTCTTGATGGTTCATATCACGATTCGGGTTTGTAACTTTAGTTACCTATAGATGGGAGAGTAGGGGTATAAGCATTATAATGGGTATAAGCCGTATAGTGTGTGTCATTTGAAACTTCATCTTTAGCATTAACTTTAAGATGATTGTTAAGGGATCCCATTTCGAAACGGAATTCCTACATGAGAATTATGAAGGAGAGTCAACATCCCGCATGCTCGAATCCAACCATGCCGACTAGTGAGCGAGAGATATTAGCATCCCCAGGTTTGTGATATTTAGATAATATCATGCCGTCCCCCGCACGATCCTATTTTCTTCCTATTGTGATATTTAAAAACAAAACAAAGAAGAACAAAACACGAAAAAGGAGCAGTTGATATGAATATCCTAAAGCCTTTCCGAAACAAAAGGGTGATAATGACTATTTTAAACCAAAAAGACCTACACTTTATTAAAAATAATTGAGAAACACCTTCATTGTTGGCGGGGTAGAGATTTGCCCATGTATCCACAAGCATTATTGTGGTAACATCACCGATAGGAGTCCATGCACCACCAGCATTTCTTTGCTATCACAACAACAGCTCCAAGGAACCTATTTAGATAGAAATCAAAGGGTAAACAAGTATGAAAACATTAACTTGATGAATGATCGTGGAACTCTAGGGGAGTCTCCGCTACTTTATCTTTAAGAGTGGATCCACCATTATGGGTCTTTAAGTTGTGGACTCGGATGAGCCAATAACAAAGCATTTATGGGGCTATTCATTTTAAGTCCAGATTACTAATCGAAAGAATGGGAAAAATTACTTCAAATAACACTTACAATGCTTAGAAATTACTTCAAAAATTACTTCAAAGTTTAGAAATGCTATTGACAAGAAAGTAAAACCAAGTAAAGATAGATGATTACCACATCATCAAGAGCAAGTCCGAGAAGTGCAGGTTGCCTCCTATTACCACATACACCACCAACATCTGTAATCCCATTGATGAACTCCTCGTGTAGTTGCATGCCTTTATGTGAAGATCATGAACACATAAAAGATTAAGTTAAAGAATCCTTACATAAATCAAAGATAGAAATTGGGCAGAAAGACAAGCAATTTATTATGGTTTACCTAGAATTCAACGAACCCATAACGAGAGAAGGAGTGAAGCGGCTACAACAAGCCCTGAGTGAGAGAGGGATAACAGTTTTTGGGTTATCTTTTTGTTATTTATTTATTTTTTTTCCTAAAAATTAGGCGTGGGAAATGAAATTAATTTGGCGCCGGTATTCGGAAGAGATATGCCGATGGCCCAAACTCGTAGTAGGAGCAAATCCGGCGGTTTGAAAACATTGAAAAATATTGAAACAACAATGGGAAATTACGTGAGTTGGAAATCAACAACAATTAAAACCGTCGAAATAGCCCGGCCGACAATAACTCTCCTACAACCGACCACATCTAAAACTTACCTAGGGAGCTTACCCAATAGATGGAAATATTATACCGACCGACAAAATCTGCCGGGTACTTCCTACTGATGGAAACCGTTGGATATTTTTTATGGTGTATGTCGGGTAAACTCGTTTTTTTGGTAGTGCTACTTCCAAGCACATACAATCAAAGTGTTCACCGACTTGCCACTAAAGAAGATCCTTCTTAAAGCCAACAAGACAACTCGCATGGTAGTATGGGCAGAAGAACTTGGTGAACCCCACATTGAGTTCACCCCAAGAACCTCTCAGAAGGGTCAGGTCGTTGTTGATTTCTTAGCAAATTTCCCAGTTGACGACCTGAACTGGGAACCAAAGGACAACACCCCAACCTCTTAATAACACGACCTGTCGGCATGGTCACTCTACGTAGATGGAGCTAGCAATCTATATGGCAACGGAGTCAAAGTAGTTCTAGTGTCACCAGATGGCTCTATGGTGGAAAATTTAGTTCGCATTGATTTCACGACCTCCAACAATAAAGTTGAGTACGAAGCCCTGATCATGGGACTTTGCATGGTATTAGAACTCAATATTTAGGAGCTCAAGGTCCTTAGCGATTCACAATTGGTCGTTCTCCAACTCGTCAATGAGTATACCACCAATGAAGGTAACCTTTCTAAATACCTTCAAGTTGTAAATCAATTACTGCCTTCTTTCAAGAAAGTTACCATACACCATTTCCTACGGGAAGAGAATTGTCACGCTGACAGTTGTGCATACCTCGCGACCTAAACACCGAACTGTGACCCTAGGAAGCTACTCATCGAAGTCATTGATAAACCTGCCTACGAAACTGAGCACATCCTAGAAATCAACAACCTATGCCCACTCTCTAACACTCAGATGAGTCAAACATGGATGCAACCTATCATAGATTATATCCAGCTAGGCAAAGTCCGCCGGAGGACCCCATCTGAGGTGCATAAGCCCAGAACTAGGTCAGATGATTTTCGCAGAAATCCACCAGGGAAAATGCGGAAACCACGCAGGAGGTCGCTCTCTAGCTCACAAAGCAATATCACAAGGATACTTCTGGCCAAGAATGCAGATCGATGCCAAGAAGTATGTACCCAAATGCATTAAGTGCCTAACATTTGGCCGCAACATCATCCAACCAGCTCGATAACTCATCAACATTGCCAGTCCTTGGCCATTTCACATGTGAAGCTTGGACATCATGGGTCCATTCATTCCACAGAAAAGCATAGGTTTCCGGTTCGTCCTAGCTGTGACAGACTACTTCACAAAATGGGTGGAAGCGATACCCTTAGCTCATGTCAAAGAATCTAATGTCAAAAACTTTATTTGGACCAACATCATTACCAGATTTGGCCTCCCCCACACACTGGTGATGGATAATGGCTCCCAGTTCAAGGGAAAAATAGTCAAAGAATTTTTGGCTAAGTGGAAGATCGTTCACGCATTCTCCACTCCCCAGTACACTCAAAGCAACGGTCAAGCAGAAGCCAGCAACAAGGCAATCCTAGAGAACTTAAAGAAGAAGATTTAAAAAAACAAGAACTAATGGCCAATGGCTAATGCAGCTAGAAAACATCCTATGGGCCCATAGAATGACAACTCATTCTAGTATAGGTGAGTCACCGTTCTCACTATGTTACGGTACTGAGGTCATCATTCCTACTGAGCTAACAGTTACAAAGAATCAATCTGAGATTGTCAAATCTGGTCCGAACGATTCCATTCTTGCCTGAGAGGTCGACTTACTGGAAGAATGACGCTACCTAGCAGCCAATCGAGTGGCATCTTACCACCAAACTCTGAGGAAGACATACAACAAGCAAGTAAACCCTCGAAGCTTCCAACCGGGGGACCTCATCTTGAAAAAGACTAAGGATGACTCGAAACTGGCACCAACATAGTAGAACGAGTCGTGGGCAATGGAAAGTATTGGATCAAAACCCAAGACGGACAGGCATTACCACGTCCTTGGAATACTTTCTTGTTAAAGAAATTTTATCAATAAAAGATTCCATTTGTATGAGTCCTTACTCTTAACACTATATGCATAGTTTTTGTTTGCATCAAAACAGAGCAGTCTCTCAATGTTATCAAATATACGCACAACTCGCTATCTAGGAGTAAAACGCTAACTTGAACTCAAACGCTCTTTAGAGCTCAAACGTTCTCTATGTTCAAATGCTCACTCGAGCTCAAGGGCTTCATAGCTCCAAGACTTCTCACTAAGTTGAGGACCTACAATTCTAGGATCAACTTAGTGCAGAACTCTCTCTAAGAGCCACATGATTACTTGAACTTAAACGCTCTCCAGAGCTTAAACATTCAACACAATAAAACGCTCACTCGAGCTCAGGGCTACATAGCTCATAGGTTACTTAGCCTTTAACACTTCTCACTAGTTGGAAACCTACAACTCTAGGGTCAACTTAGTCCAAAACACTATCTAAAAGCAAAACGCTCTCTAGAGTTAAAACGTTCTCTACGATTAAACACTCACTCGAGCTCTGGGTTACATAGCTCACACATTTCTCACCAGTTGGGTACCTACATCTCTAGGGTTAACTGAGCGTAAAATGCTTCCTACGAGTAAACACGTTCACTTGAGCTTAAACACTCTATAGAGTCAAAGCGCTTTCAGAGTAGTACACTCAATCAAGATAAAGGGCTTCATTAGATCCTAAGTCTTCTTAGACGACATGACATACATCTCCAGGTCAAATTCCTACTGAGATGTCCAAACAACATGCATCAAACATTATTCAGATAAAAGTAAGCTAATACTCCGAAGCAAACATGCATGTCAAAAGTGAAAAATACGAACTGCCTGAACATACTCAGGAAACGAGTTCTTTAAATTCTACCGAACTACCACTTATATGGAAACTAGTTCGTTCATATCCCAAAAACAAAGCATATAATAAAGGCGAACTGCCCAGGTCGCCCCCAGTTATCATCTCTTAATGTATGTGGCCCAGGCTATAGTGAACATAAAAGACGAACTGCCCAGGCAAGCCCAAGAAACCAACTCTATTGTGTCAAGACAACCCTACTAAAGACCAAACAAAGACGAACAGACTTTCAAGAGAAACATTCACTCACAATTGACAAGATTCAAGAAATATTCTACAAATTCTCATTGCTAGGGGCTCCAGCGCGTCCTCCAAAGTGGCTGCATCCAAGGCTAGATCCGAATCAACGCCATTCACAGGAACAGTATCTTCAGATATATGAAGAACAGTACTAGCATCTCTAAGTGCATTTAGCATTGTTGCACCTCGAGCCCTATGTTCTGGTTCCTCCTGTAAAGCGAGATATTTCTGCTCCAACTCATTATAGTCTTTGGCTAACTCAGTCGCCTCTCCAAATAGAGTTTCATAGGCGTCCTTTGCCGCCTTGGCTGCAGTTGTTGCCTTCTCCATGTACCCCGTGTACAATGCCACCTCGTCATTCGCTTCCTCCGAAGCCCCTACCAAGACCATTTTCTCCAGAGCGACCTGATCGTGTTGCTTATTTAGTTCATCAAAACTTAACTGAAGCGAGACTTGAACGGTATGTACATTCTCTAGTTCTTCTTTCTTCTTCTCGTTCACTCTTTTCAGCCTAAGCGATCAGGGTCAGCTCTTTCTGTTTTTGGTATCCAGATAGTACCTACGAAGCCGCAGCACACTTAGACATCAATACACCATTCTACATATATACAGTAACAAGCCAAATAACACAAACACTTACCAAACAATACCTAAGATCAATCGCCCTAACGTTCACAACAAGGTCTCCCATGGCATCTAGCATTTGCTGGTCTCCATCGAGAGCAATGCTATCCAGCAAGCAGCTCGCTATAGGAGTCGACTGGAAGAGACAATCAGAGCTCAGCACGTACCGAGTCTCACCAATGTCGGGATTGACATAGGAGACCCCCTTCTCAAGAGCACAACCATTTCCCTTACCAGAACCAGTCTTGGCACCAACCTTACTCAAAGCCTTTTCTTTACCTCTACCAGTAGGCGGAACAACAACAACATCAGCACTATTTTTCTCCTTTTCTAGGGAGTTCAGATCCACATCTCTCAAGTCAACCCTCTGGAACGACCTCCCCCAGGAACTCGAACCCCCATCAATTCGCCCACTCATCCTCTCGACAGAATGATGACTCGATTCCCCCTTCATAATGCCCTCCAGACGAGCTGCATTGGCTGCCCTATCATCATCAGTTCCAGCCTTCCTCTTTAACAGACTTCCTGGTTCATGAACTGGCACACTAAGTTCGTCTATATCCACCAGAACAGGCCCATGCCTCCGAGTGTGTTCCCGGGAAGTAGGCTCCGAACCAGGGTGGTGACCCTTTGATAAGAGCCTAAAAATGTAGGAATCGTTATGGTTACACCGAATGATCTACGAACTGTGAACACCCATGCGCAGCAGAATAAGGGGTGTCCACACGGTTTTGGATAGAAATCATATCTTTTAGATTGGCTAAGATAACTCTGAAAATCCAAGGTCTATGAAATCAGCAACCTCTTGATCTTATGTTGTATTCCTATCCTTAGATTGGACGTTGTGTGGGCAATGATCTACCAACCCTTTATTTCTCTTTTTCCTTACCTCTTTTTTCTAATAAAAAATGAAATAATGAATAGTGAATTTGGCCAGGAGAGAAGGGTTTCTATTTATAGCACTACAAGAAACAGGGTCTTTTGTGACAAAAGTTTTAGTGACGACAGTATATCGTAGCCAATGGTCACTTTTGGCGACATTTTTAATCGTTGCCCATACTATTCTAACTTGCTTTTGAAAAATATTTTTGCCGATGTTTTTAGCATAGCCAAAAGTGGTAATCATTATTTGTAGAACGAAAATAGAATTTTGGCGATGAAGTCAACAATGTAAATTAATTTTTCTATTTAGCTACGTTTTTTAGCGTTGGTGATTGTATTTTATTATCGATGTTTTTTCGAATTGTTGCTACTAATGGTATTTCTACCACGTCATATTATACGTCGCCAATCCACTTTATAATTCAGTTTATATTAGAGACAAAATAATCGTCGAAAAATATCTAATTAGTTTAGTGACAAAATTTTCTTATTTATGGCGCTATATTTTTCAGTCGAGCCCGCTATATTTTTAGTTATTGCCGCCCCCATTGTTTTAAGAAAACAAAAAGAAAAATTAAATAGGAAACCCTAAGTCTCCAAAATAGAAAAGAAGAAAATTTAAAACCCGTCTTTCCTCCCCTTCTCCCACACTTCATCTTTCTCAATACTGAATCGCGGCAACCAATCGAATCAATACACCAACCTTTGGCTTGAGGTGGCGAAAGGTGAGTTTATGTCAATCCCAACTACCAGAACCCCTACCTTAATATTGGTTATCTGATAAAGCATTGCTTCGTAGGTTCTTACACAGAGATAGGAGCTCTCAGATCAGCCTTGCGCTAACAAAAGGCGAAGCATTGAAATTAAGGTATGCCTTCTCTATCTCTCCCTCTCTCTGAAATTAAACAAAGGTGAAGCCTTGCATGAAATTTTAAGCTTGATTTCTATTTGTATTGTTTGGATAAATCTTAAGACTCTCCCAAAAGTGGAAACCTTCTGTTGGTCGGATCTATTTTTTGTTTGTTAAGTAATTTAGGTAACACGCAAGTATACTAGTTGATAGCATCACTGTCATATTTAGATAGCTTTGTATGATCAGGAATGCATATCACACTACAGACGTCCTGATACAACATTTCCATACTAAAGGTACTTTTGTGTCAGACCTTTTGTAATGGATGGTTCTCATGTGTTCTTCGTATCTTGCTAGATCATCAAGAAATTATGTCATTAATAGTTACAATACTTTTAATGTTATGTATCATGTGATTTTCTTCATTTTTTTGGACTAATAATGGTTATCACTTAGTTGGAAGATATGGTGGGTAAAGCGTGAGCACAAGGATGGGTCTGTTACCAATTACATCATAAGGGTTACCAATTACATCATAAGGGTTTAAGACTGATTTGAAGTCAGAAATGATAAATCCCACTGGGGAGCATAAAACCTTAGTATAAATGAAGGAGTATACATGCATTATCATTGGACCACCCACCTTTTCTTCCGTACATGACTAGTAGAATGAAATGATCAAGGAGTCCTGAATATACCCACACAGACCTGGAATACAAGTATTATTAAATATTAGCCCATCTCAGCTTGTCCTATATCACTGTGTGTTTGAAATAGAGATTCAAACTAACAACAAACCAGTAGCTTTAGTTGTTGGCATCACAGGGATGGTGGGATTCAGCTTAGCCGAAGCTCTACAGAAGCCTACCGCCTTAATCCTATAGCCTTAATACTTTTTTTACTCACCTCTGTGGTTCACCTCATGCCTCGCAGAGGCTTGGTGCCTTGAGGCTGTTATTTTTTATTCATTTATGATTTTTTTTTCCCCTCAAAACACTTCTTGGAGTTTGGTAAAAATAGGTAACCACAACCTAATTGTTGATAAAGACGAGTCTAACTACACTGGACATTTGCAAAGGTGTAGACATGTTCCGTTTCCGTGTGTATTTTATAATAGGCTTTTGTTTGTCAACATTTTTTTGCATGTTGTACATACTGTTAATGTGGAGTCATAAATGATGCTCGTGGCTGTAGGATTCTACCATGAAACTACTTTTTTGTTGTTGTTGTTGTTGTTGAAAATTAAGCTAGGGTTAGGCATTCATTAATTATATTCTAGTATACAACCTTCCAGTTGCCCCCTTTTTTTTATAATAAGGTCAGTTTTTTTTTGTTTTTTATCTAGATGAGGACTAAGTACACATAGCTAACCTCAAAGGCTCAAAGTTACTACCTAGTGAAACTAGGTGATCAGTGACACCATTGGTGTCCCTATAGACACTGACGAAGGAAATAACATCAAAATTGTTACATAGTCACATGGTCCCTCTATAGACATGACTAAGTTCAAACAATGCCATTGTGTGTGTGGGGGGGATGTGTTTCCTGTAGATACAGTTAGATGCAGACATGGAATTTGAGGCCTCCACCTTTTTCCTGCAATTGAAATCCTGTATTCCCACTTTAACAGCCTGAGGTTCATGGGTTAGTATTGTGCTTTTAATGTTATTTCCGGCAGAGGCTAGCAGAATTTTACCTCTATGGTCTTATAACTCCCATACACCAGCAGTGTTTCCCAAAGCACCATTATAATTCAACTTAATAACATTTTCATCAGGTTGATCCAGGCACAAGTATAGGAGTTTGCATTGTAAGTTGAACATTTAGACCTAACCTGGTGTGCAAGAGCTTAAGCTGTTGTGTCCTCATCAATTCATGTAGTGTTTCTTGTAGATAAAGTTGTGTCACTAGTAAGTCTCTCCTTTAGTATAGCAGCTGGACAAGTTGCATTGTTGAATTTCTATTATTCTTCTGTCCAGATATAGTGTACTACTTAACTAACATATACTTAGTAGATTTATGACGTGTCAGATTTTTCTTCACACAATCTCAAGAGATGCATACATTGTGTTTCACACTTTGCTATTTTTAATTTTTTTTTACTTACTTGGTTCTATGTGTAATCCTTTAGATCTGTGTTTGTTGTAATATGTAGACATGTGTTGTTAAAAAAATTAAGGGAGGTTGTTAACTTGGTGGTTTTAGGAAGTGTAAACTTTTGTACTCATTAGTTTAGGACTTTGGTTGTGTTAACATACTTTGTATGATGGATACTTTGTGTTTTCCACTATGATATGTGTTCTTGTTGTTAGTAATTACTACCTAATCCTTTTGGTGTTTGTTTGATAGAACTATTTGTAGATGATAAACGTAAAAATGATAGTTTACCTACGAAATGAACGATAAAACTCAAAACGTAAGTAAAACTAAACGAGATTACGTGCCTAGTTTATCAAAGATTGTTCTACTCTCTATCTATTGAACAGATATAGTGGAGTAGGAAGTTCGTTCCACTCCTAGTTCTTTCACATAGTAATGTTCTCTAAGTATAAATAATCTTAACTAACCGTCTAATGAGAGATTTACGAATTATAAACTACGATGCAACTACCTACAAGATACGACTAATTAACTATTGAATGCTGCGTTGATTCTATGATAACGAATTAGGGGGGATTGATTCCACCTTAACTCAACTTAACTTACTAACGACGAATCGTCGTAATCCGAATTGAACTGCTATGCAGAGCAATTAGTTCTTCCTAATCCATAATTACACATGGCAGTTCTACCAATTCATAACTAGCATGTGAACGATTAAACCCATTCTCATGGTGAATTAATTGTTTCTAGAGTGGAATAGAAATTGCGACGACTCTACGATAATCGGAATCAAGCTTTCATCAAGGCTTCTCAACCCCCTCTAATGGAGGTTTAGCCGAGAATCATTCCGCAATCATTTCCATATGAATTTAAACTAAACATAATATCAAGATTCCAACTTTACTAATTTAATAAACAATAATTGAAATCTAATTAGTAATTAAGAAATGATATCAACAAGAATTTAAACTAGATCTATAAATGTAATGACAAAAAAAATGAATTGAATAATAATAAACTATTTTATTAATCTAATCAAATGAATAACAATATTTTAAAGGTTTAATCTAAAACAAGGAATGAAATGAAACTAAACTTAATTAAAGACCATTAAAACTAGATCTAGAAGCTATTATAATGGTTACTTTCTATCCTAAGCTTTCAGATATCTTAAGAGTTAAGTCTTCTTTGTTGATATGGAGGAAATTAGATCCAAAATCGTGCATGGGCTTGGAGCCATGTTTTGGACCAGAGATTCAGGCCAAAAACCCAATTCCTTCAGTCCACAGACCCCTTTTTAGCTGGATTAGGCTTCAACAGACTTTTCGTCCACTTTTGCTACTCTGATTGGGCCAAGGCTTGGACCATTGGAAATCTCTTTCCGAGCCGGACGTTTTGACATAAGGTAGGCCCAAATCCGAGGTCTGAGTCCAAATATACGGTCTTCAGAAGTTCTGCTAACTTTGTGCACTGTTTCTGCCCACGTGGACTTTGACTTTTCACCTTTTGACCGGGCTTTACAAAGGCTTTGTCTTCTTGAATCTCGGCCTTTAATCACATAACTCCTTAGCAACCAACCATTTCTCCTTTATATCATCAAAGTGGCACATTTCTGCACATAATTGACTTTGAAGCCCGGAACGCATAAAAACACGTAATCAGTATTAACTCTTAATTATTATTCACATAATTGGTCTAAAAGTATGATTATTAAGGGGTTAAAACTACAGTTTTGGGCTCTTATAAAACCACCCCCAAACAGCATTTTGCTTGTCCTCAAGCAAATATGAGAAATTAGAATAAGTGACCAAAAATGGAGTTCTAACTACTCTCGTTTCACTGAGTGCGATTGCATTGACCATATGCAACAAGGCCTTCAACCACTAGGAATTCCCTGGTGGACGAGTTACAGCCTCGTGGGAGTTTTCCAGTGAAGAAACTTCATCTATACTACAACGACTTAGAAATAAAACTATTGTTTCCTTATTCATGCTCTAAATTAACTATACATCTCACTAGCAATGCATATAGAATAATCAAGTCAAAACCTAAGCTACTATATGCATAGTAATCAATCATCTACAATAAACATATATACAATGAGTAATACTATGAAATGCAGTAACAGGTTCGTTTATGAAAACTCGGAATAGCGACCTTAAGTAGGTTCTCACATATAAGTCAAGATACAAACACTCTGATTTTCCCGCTCAAGTTTTGCTACTCCAGTGTGCAGTGGGCACACTCTACCTTACAATCTCAATGACACACAAGGAAGCCGAAGTCGATCAACACATCTGCCACTTACTATCACACTAATTTATTCCCAATTGAGCTAGAGGTCTTTATTAGGTGTTGCGGGGATTAGGAGATGGTTTAAGAAGGAAGGAAATGGATATTCAAAAAGGACAAGTCTGAGATAATAGAGTCTTCATATTATGTAACTAGAGAAAACCTTGTTATTTACTTTTGCTTCTACACTTTGTTTCCATCCTTAGCCATATTTTTCTTTTTCTTTTCTTTGCCTTTTGCCTCCTTTTATTCTATTTTTTTGGAGTTTTTCTTTTATTTTTATTTTTCTTTTTCTTTTCTTTGGATGGAACTTCTTTTCTTTATTTTCTGAAGCAACTAACTAATTTTTGTTTACACAGGTTTTACTCTTCTTCTTTCTTCCTTATTCTATTCTCAGACTTATTCTAGATTGGGTAGGTTGATTTTTTATTTTATTTTATTTTGTTTTGTTTTTGTAACAGGGTAAAGGATTTGTGGTTTATGAAAGGCTAAAGAAAGGCTCAGAGGGGGGACTAGCGGAAAATAATTCATAGGTTTGAATTTCTGGCTATATCGATCTAGAGAGGGCCTAAATTCTCGCTTAGGATATGGTTTAATGATCAAGCAAGTGGACGTGTGATTTCTCTATCTGGATTTTACTTCTCTCTAGTGTCATTTCTCAAATATTTCGCTTATATAAGGCTTTAGGCTATATTCTAACATGATTTGTAGAATAAGTACTCTAGCCTAGAGTTTATAAACTTACTGCCAAACAATCATAGATACTCATGTAATATATTTATAGATAGATGCAAAGATTATTACCTACATATTAACCTAAGTTTCTAAAAACTATTTTAATGCAAAAGCTACGTGCGACTTCTAGATTATTAAGAGCATAGAGAAAGAAAACAATACCAATATTCCTAAGTGTATAGTAAAAAAAAAAAAAAAATTTATTTATATTTTTGAATTTTTGAAATTTTACTAGAAAACAAGTGCATATTATACATATCTATATTCTAATAGATGCCTTAATTACACGTGTTTCTATGCCCCCCCCCCCCCCAAACAAGAAGCATGCTTTGTCCTCAAAGCATTTAAATAAATAGGGTAGGAAAAATACCATGGAAACGCATGAAATTTTGGAACATCTACAAAACAAGGTTAGAACATAATAATATAGGAAATAAAAAAACTGACGCAACTCTATGAGAGTTCCACCCATTATGGGGTTAACAGAATAAAATTGTTTGGGACATAAGCAGACGCTAACTGGAATTAAAAACTGACCTTATCTCCCGCTTTTATTCTTCATCCTCCTCATCCTTTTCTTCTATAAAGAAGTGAGGTTCCTTCGCGTCCTGCCATGCCATGATAATTTGTCAGGCTTCCCGCCATTTATCATCTATTATTGCTAACCTATTAAGCGCCACTTGGTCTGACGGGGTGTAGGGTGCAACCTGATGAGGTTGTATCCTCCACCCTTGCCAAGTCATTGCACATACGTCCCGTGGCTAAAGCAAGGAAGACGTTGCAAGTGGCATCATTCACAGAAAAAAAACGCCATTCCCCTAAAATGTTTAGCATGATCCAAAACATAACAGTTCCTATGTTCATGGACAGGCTACCAAAGGCGACGTTATATTCCCCTTGGTCCTCAATACGGAAAATGCCTGCCCCATATGACTCATGCAAAAACTCATAAGTGTAGAAATGCATATTATCTACCCAATATCACCATGGGTCTTGTATTTCAGCGGGCATAGCAAGTCCAAGAACAAATGCTAGCAAGAACCTGGTAATTTCCATTGGTTCATCATTAATGATGTCCATCCGGTCCCTCAAAGAAAATGCAATTATCATAAAAATAAGATGCAAGTGCTGGAGAATAAAGTTCATCAGGTCTTACCATAAGCAGTTTCCAGCCTACGTATGTGATCACCTCGCGAAACCAAGCACCATAATTAGTGCTTTGGAACAAATCTTTGAAAGAATGTTCAGGTATTATTGTAGGAGATGTCATCTCAAAACGACCCTCTGGAACAGCTGCAACTGATCTGGGAACAACCCGCAGAAAACTGGAAATTTATGGTCTACGGAGGTCGTAGGCAGTGCGCCGCTCGGCTTGAGGCGCTGCTCCGCTCGGCGAAGCAGTCTTTCGAATGTTTTGGATTTACAGTGTTTTGGGCGCAGGTGTGCTCCGTGTAAAATTTCTGACAATGGCTTAGTAGCAGTGTGCGCTTCCATCAGAAAGGCGAGGTCGAGTCTTGATTTGTGAAAATGGTGAAGAACAACGGGAAACGTGGGAGTGAAAGGTGAGAGATGGAAGTTAGGTGTAGTGTGGGTTGTGAGTGTAGAATGAATGAAATTTTTATAGGTTTTAAGTTGCTAAAACGAATCGGGAAGTTGCCAAAAAGCTTTTACGGCAATTTCCGGAAATACTAAAATTTTCAAACCCGAAAGCGGAAACAACTCATATTCTTGATTCTAAAAACAACCCTAGTATCTTTTAGGTTGAATTTAGGATAAAACTACCTAACTTATCGAGATTTCATCCTACCCCATATTTATTCATAGATATGCCCATATCAGCAATATTCTCACCCTAACTCCAAAATAACTTCTAAAAATAAGGGTCATATAAAAATCATGATGGAATAAATAATACCACCCCCAAACAATTTGGGAAGGTAGGATCAATATTAAACAACCACGCACAATGAAAATAACTGCATTATATTAAATATTTCATTCAAAATACATTTTACTACAAAATTCAAATTACTGAATTAAAACTTACATTAAAATAACTAACAATAATAAAACTACAAATAAAAATCATCAAGCTATACTATCCCTAAACACGTCGGTATTGGTAGCGGAGGGCACACGCTCAGGAGATGGCTCCTGAGCTCCCGATAGGCCAGCACCATTCGTCTTTCGGCAACGACGCTCGTGCCTCGATGATGTATCCTCAGAAAGAGAATCCCCGTGAGGTGGAAAACGTGCAAGCATATTGGCTCGGAACTGGCGCTGAGATTCCAGCTCAGCCCTCATCTGTTCCCACCGCCATCCCTCTGGAGTGGTAATCTCGGGTTATGGTGCATAGTAGCCCTGTCGAGTCCGGAGGTCTTCGCAGATAGTATTGAGTGAACACATGCCACGATAAATCACAGCCAGCCATGCGCATCGCGATCGACCAACACCTCTCCAAGGCATCAAAGATCAAAACATGTCAAGTCATCCTCATCCTCTGAGTCATTCTCATTTCCGACGTCCTCCTCGTCAACTACCCTATCCTCAGGCAACCTCCAAACTTGTTGGATACACTCCTTATAAATCTGAGGATTTCGGTGTAGGGTGAGGCAAATCCTATCAGACGTCGGAGTCGCTCTCAACTTCAGCATGATCTTGGTTATCAAAATAGGGAGAAGTGCAATAGACTTCCCCACTCCCCTAATCATGTGAAGCAAAAACTCCAAGATACAGAACTCATACTTCTGCTCCTGGAGTATCCATAGAATGTGAAGGCAGTTCAGACCGATGTCGCTGACCTTCTCCTTCCCTATGACATTCTTACCAATCCACTGAGCTGCAGCCAGCTGGTTGGTTTTGAGGGATGCCTAGCGAACACAATGCGAGCTCACATTGTAGTTCCCTTCGGTAACAGTCGCGTGCATCAAAGGCTCTACCCCAGTATATTGGGACTCCTGTAATGTGACATAAAGATGGATTCTAGGCGGAATGCCTAGAATCTCAGCCAACAACCTAGTAGTTACTTCTTTTCTCCTCTTTGCCACCGTAACAAAAATTATATTCCCCTCCAACTCCCTCGTGTTGTAAAACTGTCAGACTAACTCTTCGTGGTAAAAGTCGTTGGTCGAGTACCACAAGCTATTCCAATCTCTACTAACCATTTCGTCACCGTAAAACGGCGTGAAGTTTGAACTGATTTGGGGTTTGTAGAAGGTGTAGGAAGCAATGAGGAACAACCTCACTAGAACAACAATGGTGGTGCTGCGGTGGTGGATCGGCAGCTCCAATCTTTGGATTTTTTGGTGGTTTTTTGGTTTTGCAAAATGATGGAGGTGGTGGTGGAAAGGTTTTTGAGAAGATTTGAAATTGATTTGGATGTTTGGCGTGGTGTAGTTAGGTTTCTTTTTAATTTTTTTTTTTTTGTTAGAGTTTGAAGCTTGGATGTTTGTCCATGGCGGTTTGGAATTGAAAACTCACGACTGTTGGTGGAAACAAAGGGGCGCAGGTGCGCTGCCGGTGTGCGCGAGTTGGGCCCAAGCCCAATTCGAATTTTTCGAATTTTTGTCGATTTTTAGCGCGACTTCAAACTAACATTGCCGCTTTGTTACCGGTCCGATTTTTGCGAATGAGATATGGAAATGATCAGGAGAGAATTTCCAATCCAATGATCCATAAAACACTCTATTCCAATCGTGGATGACATATAAGATAGTGGAAAATACCTCGAAGTGCGTGCATGACGTAAGTTATACGAACGAATGAACTCTAAATTCATAGATTATGTCAACCCGAATCAGAATATAATTGAATGGCCTATACAACTCTAATGGGACATAAAACATTCTAGGACGGAAACACGAACACCCCACCCCCAAACAAATTTTTTACAACAGAGTTTAGAAATTTTTTTTTTTTTTTTAAAAGTGGGTCTTTTAAAGTCAGATTCCCGAGACTTCCTAGATTACTATGTTTATTATTTAATATATATATATATATATATTTTTTTTTTTTATAAATACGGATTAATATATAGAAAAACAATAAGCAATAAGGACATAATTCACCTATAGAGAAACATGACTCAAAAACTGAGAAAACATGCATGAGTTTAAAGCGTGAATTATGTTAAACGTGGACTTAGGATCCGGTACTTACAGCCACACACTCCATAGGGAGGGCCCGGTTACCTTAATGGTGCACTCACTAATATCTGGAAATGAAAGGAAATGCACCAAACACAAAAATTGAGTCGTTCATAGTCAGATACTCGAGACTTTATCTAAACATATGTATGAACATGCAGTTTATCATATATCAACAACCGAAATAGTTGTGGATCATTCCATAAATAAATATCACAAAAAACATACCCAAACACAATCAAGCACCAAGATTTCCTATGACGCAAACCTAGTGAAATGAAAGCGAGTCGGATAAACCTATAACGTAACCTAGCATGCACCTTCTTTTTCATCTTTGAACGAGAGGGTGTCCTAGTGAATAAGTGTGGAAAAGTGAATGGTTGTGGAGAATATGGTGGATATGGATAAGTTATAGAAGGAAAGCATGGAAAAAATGAGGATGTGGGTTTAGCACAAAACTCATTCATGGTGTAGGTAGGGACTGTCTCAATTCTGAAAATGAAGGTGTCAAATGGTTTGTCCTTCTGAAGTATTTGTTTTCTAGGAGGATTTAAAAAATTATGAAGCACAAGAGAAACAAAAGGATCGAGTGCAAACTCGAGATTCCTTTGGAATGGTGGAAGGAGGGGAGTCGAGGCGGATGTTGTGCAAAGTAGTTCTTGATAGAGTGACTCATCACCTGCTCTAAGAAACTCATCGAATTCCTCATCTAGCTTGGTCATATCCACATTACTATGGTATTCCTCTATATCTTTGAGAAAGTCATCTATCTCGTCCTCATCCATAATATGTGTATCGACTAGTGTAGGTATGAAAACGTTGGACTCTAAACCTTCAAAGGAAAGAAATTTGGGCATCTGATTATCAGGGAACGTGTTATTGAAATAATCTCGAGCGAAGCTCTCGATCATGCTAACCTCTCCATCCATAGACGAATCGGGTAACTGTATCTTTGGTTTAAACACATTTACTTCAACAGAAAGATGGCCAAAAGACATGGACATCGAACCATTGCGGCAATTTATTAGCACATTGGCAGTTGCCAGGAAAGGACGCCCTAAGATGATTGGGACAGAGTCGTTAGCGACTTCTGTATCGAGGATGATGAAATCAACCGGATAGTAGAAATCCTTAACCTTTACCAGCACGTTTTCAACCACACCCTTAGGATACTTAATAGACCGATCAGCTAATTGCAACATCATTTTAGTGGGTTGCATCTCCTCTAGACCTATTTGTCTATACAAATAAAATGGGAGTAAGTTAACACTAGCCCCCAGGTCTAATAACGTGGTCGTTATATAGGAATCTCATAAGGTGCATTGTACAGTAGGACGACTAGGGTCCTTGTACTTAACAATTCCGTTATGTTCAAATAGAGTTGGGAATTGTTCTGTTAAAAAGGTGTCTTTTGGTATATTGGTCTTACGCCTAGTAGTACACAACTCCTTAAGAAACTTAGCATGGTGTGGTAGCTTTTTAATAGCTTCGAGGAAGGGAAGGTTTATAGTTAGATTCTTGAAAACGTCCCTAATCTCCTCATAATTTGTATCCCTAGTTAACATGGCTAATTTTTGTGTAAACAGTAGTTTCTCTCTATATTTAGCATATGTATCACCTGGATGTTTAACCTTGCCTTTATGTTTCTTAGGTTGTGTTGTAACTGGTACCTCTAAAGTGGTAGGCTCTTCAGTTTCTATTTCGGTATCTAGTAAAGTAGCATGTGTAGGGGCTACTGATTTGGTAACTATAGGCATAGTTACTTTGTTATCAACCACTCTGCCAGAACAGAGAGTGGTGATGGCATTTAGCTCACCTACGTTTTCATTTTCATTACTAGTATTACCGGTTACCTCAAAGGCCGTGTTTGTTGTTTTAGGATTAGGTATCGCGTGACCTGGAAACACACCTTTGGGTTGGGCTTTATCTTGGGCCAACTATTGGCTTAAATTATTAACGGATTGTAGAAGTTGTTGGTTAGATTGAGCCATGGTTTGGAAGAGTTGTTGGCTCACCTATATGAAGGTGTCAAGACGATCCGGTTGGGTGGGTGTAGTGGTCACGGGTGGTGTGACTGGAACTATCTCGCGTTGATTATTTATGGGCGGATTGTGATAGTTATTATTTACCGGAACGATACCTCTATTAGCATTATAATTATTATAATTACCTTGACCTTGTGCTTGACCTTGTCGAGGTTGCGCTTGGTTGTTATAATTATTATAATTACCCTGACCCAGTCTTTGTCGTGGTGGAGCTTGGTTATAACTATGCGTTGGCCTAACATATTGATTATTGTACCCTGGAGGTGTGACTTGTTGGATATTTCTCCAACCGAAGTTGGGATTTTGTCTCCAAGGGGGGTTAGGTTCACTATTAATGGAACAAGCATGTTCATAGGCTATAGGACAGTGAGAGTCGGGATGCTCAGGACTCCAACAGAAACTACATGGATTGGAATTTACATTCATGACGGGGATAGGCTTTTGTTGTACAGAAATGGCCTCTACCTTTTTAGTGAGTGATTCGATTAGAGTTTTAAGCTCAAGATCGTGTTTCATCTCAAACATACCGGCGGCCTTAACTGTATTAGAAGAACTAGCGGAGCGGTGGATATCGTCACTACCCCCCCAGTTGTTATTTCGCTTAGTTTGATCCTCTAAAAATTTATAAGCCTTTGAGGCTCCTTTACTTAGGAAACTACCCCCATTCATTATGTCAAGGACTTCTTTATGGTGGTGTAGAAGTCCTTTGAAAAAGGCACGAACTAACATGTCTTTCGCTAGGTTATGATGTGGACACTCTATAAGGAGATCGGTGAAACGATTCCAAGCCTCTGAAAATGATTCATGAGGATGGTGGTAAAAATGAATCTTGGAAAGCATCTCATCCGTCTTTAGGGGTGGGTAAAAATGTTCCATAAACAGCTAAACAAGTTTAGCCCACGAGTCCACAGAATTAGGCGTTTTGGTAGTTAACCAAGACGCCGCCTTATCGGCTAAAGTGAAGGGAAATACCCTGAGTTTAATTTCTTCAGCACTCACCGTAGGATGGTGGAATGTTGTAAGAACTTGTTCAATCTTATGCATGTGCTGATAAGGTTTTTCATGGTCTAAACCATGGAAAACGGGTAACAAATTAAAAATATTTGGGGGGATTCGGAAATCCCCCACTGGGTCTGCAAGAACGATGCAAGATTTGGGGCTATCGCTCAAGGCTTTATAAAAGTCCGAGAGAGGAGTCTCTCCTTCGTCGGGCATTGTGTCAGGTAGAGTATGTGGAATAGTAGCTAGAGGTGCAATGAGTGGTATACTAGATAGGCGTGCTTGTTGACGTTGCCGTATAATTACGTTAGGTGTTTTTGTTCGACTAGACCTTAATCTCATACAAGGCTAAGACCAAACTTAACTAAACACGACAACACTCCAAACAATCCTGATATACTAGTATAAACATCTAACATAAGATGCGAGGTGTGGAAGAAAGGAATACATGATTGCGTCCTTGCTTCGCTTATGAATAACGTCTTGTTTACGCGTGCTCAGTGTGTATAACAAGTTAGAACACTGAAAACTTGAAGAAATGGAAGTTTGAAACAAACCTGTGGAAATCTGGCAAAAATCACCGAGGCGAGAATTTCGTGTAAACTTCGAGTTACAGTGTTTTGACCGCGGGTCGCGCTTAACTTCCAGAAACTTTAGCGCAGGTCGCGCTCCTTTGGGGCGCAGGTGCGCTCCGTGCAATTTTTGCGAAGAATTTTAATGCTGAAAAAGACAAACACAGTTAGAATCGAACAAGGGTGGGTGGGTGAAATGGGACTTTAAGAAGAGTAGTTATACTACGAAAACAATGCGAAAGTGAAACTAAGATGGCAGCGGCGCCATTTGATAAACGTAAAAATGATAGTTTACCTACGAAATGAACGATAAAACTCAAAACGTAAGTAAAACTAAACGAGATTATATGCCTAGTTTATCAAAGATTGTTCTACTCTCTATCTATTGAACAGATATAGTGGAGTAGGAAGTTCGTTCCACTCCTAGTTCTTTCACATAGTAATGTTCTCTAAGTATAAATAATCTTAACTAACCTTCTAATAAGAGATTTACGAATTATAAACTACGATGTAACTACCCATAAGATACGACTAATTAACTCTTGAATCTTTGCGTTGATTCTATGATAAAGGAATTGGGGGATTGATTCCACCTTAACTCAACTTAACTTACTAATGATTTAATCGTCAGAATCCGAATTGAATCGCTACGTGAGAACAATTGGTTCTTCCTAATCCCTAATTACACATGGCACTTCTACCAATTCATAACTAGCATGTGAATGATTAAACCCATTCTCATGGTGAATTAATCGTTTCTAGAGTGGAATAGAAATTACGATGACTCTACAATAATCGGAATCAAGCTTTCATCAAAGCTTCTCAACTCCCTCTAATGGAGGTTTAGCCGAGAATCATTCTGCAATCATTTCCATATAAATCTAAACTAAACATAATATCAAGATTCCAACTTTACTAATTTAACAAACAATAATTGAAATCTAATTAGTAATTAAGAAATGATATAAACAAGAATTTAAACTAGATCTATAAATGTAATGACAAAAAAAATGAATTGAATAATAATAAACTATTTTATTAATCTAATCAAATGAATAACAATATTTTAAAGGTTTAATCTAAAATAAGGAATGAAATGAAACTAAACTTAATTAAAGACCATTAAAACTAGATCTAGAAGCTATTCTAATGGCTACTTTCTATCGTAAGCTCCCAGATATCATAAGAGTTAAGTCTTCTTTGTTGATATAGAGGAAATCAGATCCAAAATCGTGCATGGGCTTGGAGCCATGTTTTGGGCCAGAGAATCAGGCCCATAACCCAATTCCTTAAGTCCACAAACCCCTTTTTAGCTGGATTCGGCTTCAACAGACTTTTCATCCACTTTTGCTCCTATGATTGGGCCAAGTCTTAGACCATTGGAAAGCTCTTTCCGAGCCTGTCGTTTTGACATAAGGTAGGCCCAAATCCGAGGTCTGAGTCCAAATATACGGTCTTCAGAAGTTCTGCTGACTTTGTACACTATTTCTGCCCGCGTGGACTTTGACTTTTCACCTTTTGACCGGACTTTACAAAGGCTTTGTCTTCTTGAATCTTGGCCTTTAATCACAGAACTCCTTAGCAACCTACCATTTCTCCTTTATATCATCAAAGTGGCACATTTCTGCACATAATTGACTTTGAAGCCTGAAACGCATAAAAACACGTAATCAGTATTAACTCTTAATTATTACTCACATAATTGGTCTAAAACTATGATTATTAAGGGGTTAAAACTACAGTTTTGGGCTCTTATCAGTAGATGTGTTTTTTATCTCTGGTTTGTACAGCCCACTCTTAATAAATATAATTAGGGATAGTTTTTCTACTGGCCTTAATTAGGGATAGTATCTCTTACAAACTTAATAAAATGGTTTTAATTTTAGGCATCTTAGTTGAAAAAGTTAATCTATTTGATATGTATCTCTTAGAGTATATCTTAAACAAATTGATATGATCTGGTATGATCTGTATGCATGTTTAACTATTTTTGTCATCTATTTTCAATTTATCTGGAGAAAAAAAAATCTAAAGGTATGTGATATGGACATTTTCCTTACATATTGACTAATTGCATGAAACTACATTCTTTATGAATTGAACTATTAATTTAGTTGTGTGTGAGATCAATGTAAGTGTAGCATATATAGTATAATAAAAGTCAGTTATTTAAATGTAGTATTGTAGAATTACCCTAAGTATATAGCTTAATGAATTAAATGCATGCCATTTTTTGTTAAATAGGACAGTTACTTTTGTTTCAATGCAAATGATGGTGTTTATTTTCATGGATAAATAGGATCAAATATGGATAAGAGTTGGATGAATATGCCACATAAGCCTATTGAATATGGCCAAGGTATTAAGGATTTTATTGTCCTTGCTAGCAATCATTTAGACAGTGCAGGTAGGGCCCATTGTCCATGCAAGAAGTGCAATAATAGGATGTACCAACACTTCTAAGAAGTAAAAGATCATTTGTATGATAATGGTTTTGACAAAGATTATACTTGTTAGATATACCACGGAGAACCTTTAGAAGTGGCGAGTGATGACGATGATGATGATATTGATTTAGGTGGTGAAAGTGTATGATATGATGGTTTGGATGACATGCTTGAAGATGTGAGACAATCAACACACAGAGACAATCAGGCGTCAGATATCTAACATGGGGAAGCTAGCAGTAATTACATACCCGATGCAACTGACAGGGATGCATTTGCTGGCCATCATAATACGAGTGATGGAAATACAATGTCATTTGATAAACTCTTGAACGTAGCACGCCAACCTCTCTATCTGAGGTGTGAGAAATATAGCACGTTGGATTTTCTCATGAAGATGTTCCATTTGAAGATAATTAATCGTTGGAGCAACAAATCTTTTGACATGGTCCTTGCGTTGGTTAAGTCAGCACTACCTACAGGTGAGAGGCTCCCAAAATCTCACTATGAGGGTAAGCAATTACTGCGGGATTTGGGCCTAGGTTATATCTCAATACATGCATGCTAATATGATTATGTGCTCTTCTGGGGGACAGAGAACAAGGATCTTGAAAATTGCCCTGTTTGCAATGCATCGAGGTATAAAATTAATGAAGGTAAGACTAAAAAAGTACCAGTGAAAGTATTACGGTATTTTCCACTTAAGCCAAGACTTCAGCGGTTATTTATGTCGAGGATGACCGCTGAGGACATGAGATGGCACAAGGAGAAGCGAGTTAGGGAGGAGAATATACTTCGGCATCCTGCTGATTCTAAAGCTTGGAAAGAGTTTGACAAGGAACATGAGTGGTTTTCTAGTGATCCCCGCAATGTCCATCTTGGCCTAGCAAGTGACGGGTTCAACCCTTTTTGCTGACATGAGCAGTATTTATAGCATGTGGCCAGTACTGCTTATGCCGTATAATATGCCCCCTTGGAAATGTATGAAGGAGCCGTTCATTTTCATGTCTCTCCTTATCCCTGGGCCTAAATCTCCTGGAAATGACAATGATGTGTATTTACAGCCTTTAATAGAGGAACTGAAAGAGTTGTGGGTACATGGTGTGGATACATACGATGTCATAACGAAACAAACATTTCGGTTGCACGCTGCATTACTATGGACTATAAATGACTTTCCTGCATTTGCTAATTTATCTGGTTGGTCTATAAAAGGCAAACTAGCATGTCCAACTTGCAACAAGGATACATGTTCTATGTACTTGAAAAATGGCAGGAAGTTATGTTATATGAACCATTGTAGGTTTTTTCATCCACGACATCCTTTGACAAAGCGTGCTAGACAGTTATTCAGTGGAAACAATTGGAGCAGGTTGCCTCCGAACAAGTTGACTGGGGAAGATGTGTTAGAGTAGTTAGAACATGTTGAGGAACAAGGGTATGGAAAGCATCCAGAATACAAGAAGAGGAAGCTTACTGAGATTGAGTTGAATTGGACAAAACATAGCATATTTTTTCGATTACCCTATTGGCGTACCCTTAAATTACCCCACAACATTGATGTTATGCACACAGAGAAGAATATTTGTGAAAGTGTTTTAGGGATATTGTTGAACCTAGATGGGAAGACAAAAGATTCAGCAAAAGCTCGGTTGGATTTGGCCGAATTGGGTATTAGACAAGAGTTGCGTCTAATTCCAAGGGGTAATAAATTTGTTGTACCCCCTACATGTTATACATTGTCTCTTGCTGAAAGAAGGATTTTTTGCGAGTGGTTGAAAATGGTGAAGTTTCCAGATGGTTATGCATCAAACATTTCTCGATGTGTAAATGTTACAGACTGCAAAGTACATGGACTCAAGAGTCATGATTGTCATGTACTTTTACAACGAGTTCTCCCAGCTACACTTCGTGGTTTTTTGGCTAGTGATGTATCTTCTGCTTTAATTGAACTAGGATTCTTCTTTAGAGAGCTTTGCTGCAAAATGTTAGAAGTAGAATTACTCGAGAAATTGGAAAAGGACATTGTAGTGATACTTTGCAAGCTCGAATTGATTTTTCCGCCAGCATTCTTTGATGTCATGGTCTACTTGGCAGTCCACTTGCCTCTTGAGGCAATAGTTGGTAGACATGTACAATACCGGTGGATGTATCCTATTGAGAGGTGATGTTCATAAACTATATTCTACTCATTTTGGTGCTAAAATACTATCATACTTTGATACATCATCTAACTTTGCTTATATAACACTTTATCACAGATTTCTCAAAACAATCAAACAATATGTTTGTAATAGGGCACACCCAGAAGGTTCCATTGCAGAAGCGTACATTGACTTTGAATGTCTAACCTTTTGTTCAATGTATCTTCAAGGAATTGAAACGCGGTTCAACCGTGAATATCGTAACTACGACGGTGGTCAAGTGAAACAAACCAAGGGGTTGCATGTTTTCTCACATAATGTTAGACCATTGGGAGCTCCGAATTATATAACAATGAGTTCAAAGGATTTCAACAAGGCTCGATATTATGTGTTAAACAATTCCGAAGAAATATCATCATATTTAGAGTAAGCGTCTTTTCTGATTAGATGTGTCGTGTATAGATTGTGTTAAATCAATCACGAAAGATAATAATATTCATTTTGTAGTGAGCATATGGTTGAGCTACAAAAGCACAGCTCTCGTGATTTGGAAAAAAGGCAGGAACAACATTTTGCTGAATGGTTCCGGGCTCGTGTAAGTGTTAAATTAAGTTGACATGTAGTTAGGTTCACTCGATTACGAAATATCTTAAATTATTATTAATTTTTTTTCCCATTTGATAGATGGAACAACTATACTATGAGAAATCTCCCGAGGCAACCGATGATTTATATTCACTATCATGCGGTCCCGATCATCGTGTGACTCGATATAGTGGTTGCATTATCAATGGAGTTAGGTTTCATACCAAGGATCATGAGAAAACTCTACGGACTCAAAATAGTGGTGTGGTTGTTAAAGGGGATGACCAATCAAATGATATAGACTTTTATAGTGTCCTGGCGGATGTTATAGAGTTAGAATATATATTTCGGAAATGAGTTTGGCTTTTCAAGTGTGATTGGTGGGATGTTAGTAACAAAAAAATAGGAATCCATGTAGATAGATATTTCATTAGTTTTAATGTGTCTAGGAAGTGGTATAAAGATGATCCATTTGTGTTGGTCACACAAACAAGTCAAGTATTTTATGTGGCAGACACCAAATTGTGTGGTGATTGGCAAGTTGCATAGAAGATAGTTCATAGGAACACGTTTGATGTTCTAGAGAAAGAGGAAGAAATCAGAGTACATCAGAATGCTAAGACTTATCAACAAGAGGAGCAACTCATAGTTGATGAAATTCAAAGTGATAGTTACGCTTGTGCAAATGAATAGAGATGATGTGAACCTAGATGAGGCTGAAGAGGTTGATGCAAATGAGGTGTTTAACAATATTGTGGATGCTAACCAGACTGACGATACAATTATGACCAATGACTATGACACTGAAGAAGATGATACATTGATAGAATATTGTACTGAAGAGGAGATTCTTCGAGTGATAATGATACTGATATTGATTAATCATAATCAATGTAAAAGCTTGTTAATTTTTCTTCTATAAAAATATATATTTCTCAAATACTTATAAATGTATATCACACATTCATACTTGTAGGCTTCGTTTTATTGCCTTTTGATATTATACTCTTCTTTTATTGCCTTTTGTTTAAAAATATTGTACTCTCTAGTGTCCACTTTGTGTTTCGTGTTAGTTGTCAGTTCTTAACTATATGTTAATGGCCACATTTGATAGTTCATAACCTGCCTTCTCTCTTTGTTATGGTATCTCTACATTTTTTTGTGTTTCGTGTTAGTTGTCATTTTTTTTTGTCCTTCACTGGACTAGTCCGTTAAAGGTATAATGGTTCTAACATTATGTGTTGTCTTACTTCTTTTGATGTTTTTTACTAGTAGCAACACCTCATAGTGTGCACATGCTTTTTTAAAAAAAATTAAGCTAGGGTTAGGCAGACCCCCACCTGTATTGATTCAACTATTTCGTACATATATTTGGCCACTTGCATCATCATTTACAATACATTGCAGTCTATGATCTAGTGGAGGGACAAATTGTACAACAAAATTAGCTGCATCATGATGAGAAGCTAAATAGTCCGCAGCTCGGTTCACTTCTCTATAAACATGAGAGAAAGATATAAAAGGGAATTCCGATCTTTTCATATCTATAGCTTTTAGCATGTCCATGCAGAACCAAGGGGGTTTCTCCAGCTTGTTGATTGCATTCACAGCTCGCAGAGAGTCCGACTCGACCTCCACTTCCTTATAGCCTTCTGCTATACATCTGTGTAGGCATATGTTGATAGCTTTGATTTCCTAAAACAGCATAGACACCAAGCATCCACTGCCACTGAACCCCGCTAACACCTGTCCCTCAATGTCTCTGATAACTCCGCCTTGTCCTGCTCCCTTACTGCTCACTGCTCCATCGGTATTGGCCTTCACACGCCTGTCATTTGGAGGCCTCCACACACATTCTACTTGCCTTGGCGTCATATATTTGGGTTCGATGTTAAGTCTCTGAAACAGATCCCTAACTTTTGCCGAATCCTGGACTTCTGGCCTTAAGACTTGCAGGTAGTTCTAAAATCAATTTACAAAATAGTGTGCACATGTTGCAATACATGATATATTGTGTTTTTCTTACTATATATTAGCTCATGAGCCGCGTTTTTAAAATCATCTTTTATCTGTTATACTTCAGCATGTCTTTTGTTTATGTTGCTTTTTGTCATGAAGTTTTGCATATCTAGTATAATGCCTTGTTCATTATAGTTTTTCATTGTTAGAAATATGAATCGTCTCCAACCTATTTTGTTCAGGGGAGCTTTTTTATATTGGATATGTTCATTTCTGAGTTCAAAGCTACTCGTATTTAATTGCCCCGTACAAATTAGGTTGAAACTGACAAAATCCAATTCTATTACCTGGAAATTCATTACTTTTGTGCATTATGAATCATTTCTATGTTTGGATGATTAAGTGAGCTCTGGTAACATATCATATGCATTCTAGTTTATCTCTTAAGTTTAGTGGTATCTCGCTGATATCTTAAGATGTCTCGTTACTATTTACTTGCCATCATTGCTCCTTGGATGTAAGGATATACCAGCTTTTAGTGTTTCTCTTCCTGTGTAGTACTGTAGTGCATATCTGGATAGTTGCAAGGAATTGTAGTACCAATATTTGTACTTAGCGATGAGTTGGGAATCAATCATATATTCGTGGAAGCAACAAAATTTGAATATCTAAAGGATTTGATGTTTAAAGAGACTCTCTAGTGCCTACTTGATTCACCAATTTTTATTGATTTGTGTTGTCAAAACTTGATTATTAAGATATGATTGTACAATATCCAACAGAGTATCTCAATGGTAAAACTATCATATGTTTGTTGAGTTAATGAACATACGAGGATCTGTGGTTTTCGGATTGCATGGCTTTCTTGTTTATTCTGAGGATAAGCGGGGATACTCCCATCAATATCTTGTGGAAATATAGATTAAGAATAAGTGGCCCTTTATCTTTGGGTGTTCTTTGGAGCTCTTAAGAAGGAAAACAGAGTGTGATGTTAGTTATTATACTTATTGGTACGGGTCGAGTGCATTCGATATATTGTTTGTGGAATAGGTCGTGCACTTTTTATCCCCTTTGTGATCATATTGAACTCTTTCATGGCTAGCAGGGTATACATGAAACAAATTTTTTACTGATTTTTAATTGGATGAAAGTTTTCGAGATAAGATTGTGTGCCAATCTGGAATAAATTTGCTAGTTATGTGCATCATATGAATGAAATTGTTGTCTCGGAATTATGTAGGATTAGCATTTGTAAGCGACAATCAAGAATTTTATGCATCTGTGGATACTTTATGTGGTTTCCTCTTGCACAATATTGGTATGTTTCGACTCTTGTTACCCAGTAAATAGTACTTGATCTTATGAGCAGCTACAAGATGATATTGATGAGGAATATACGTTTGATGTTTAAGCTTTAGATGATGAAACCGTGGGTCATTTATCACTCGTCCCGTTCTGTTTGTTCAATTATAAAAAGTTGAAGATTGGATTTTAGGTGTTTGAAAGCTCATTATTACTTCAGAAAATCCCTCTCTAAAATGTTTACTTATTCATGTGGACTGTGTATCTCTTAAGTTAGTGCTTTGCTTTTGTAGAACCTCCGGCCATCTTTTAGTGTCTTGACCCCCGATGAATAAAGTCGAATTTCATGCCCTCCAATGGTTTTCAATCAAAGACACGTCTTGATTTGGATAGGACATTGTCTGTCCTAATGTAAGTATTTGGAGGTTGTATCGTGCTAACATGTGCGGTATTACTTACACATGTAAAGGTTAAGATGTGACTTGAAGTTTTCATTACCCACAAAGACATTGTAGGTTGCTAGTTACTTCGTAAACCCTCGAGGGTTAATGTTGATTATCCTTTCTATAGAGATTCATTAAAATTTGATATTAACTTATGATATGATCTGATTATAGGTGTGATTTAGTCTTTGCTTGAAGCAAATATAAAATAGGTTCAAACTTTCAGGAACCTTTTCTTCTATTGCCTTTTGATATTGTACTTTTCTTACTCTTCTTTTATTGCTTTTTGTTTAAAAGTATTGTACTCTTCTTACTCTTCTTTTATTGCCTTTTGTTTAAAAGTGTTACTATTTAATTTGCTTTGATGTAGCTATGGCACCCTAGTCAGCCCATTACGCTGCACTGTGTTACATCACAGTCTCAGGCCACTCAGCCCACGCAAGATGGTTCTAGTGTTGGTATAATTCTTTCTTAATTTTGTACTATTCTTCTTCATACTAATCTTTTACAGTTATGCTAGTGTTGGTACAATACTTACTAACAAATATCTTGTCTTCTAAATAATTATGAAAGCCAAAAAATGGGAGCCTAGAAAGAAGACCCAAAACCTAATTCTTAAGAACCACTTAGCGCGAGGGGGTGGAAAACCGAGGATAGGGATTGCTATTGGGAAAGGTAGGCATGTATGCAATTGGAGCAAATAGTGGATCACCGAGCTTGGCGTCATTGCTAGGTTTAGAATACCACCTTTTGCCCATTACTGGAAAGACGTGACTGATGATCAAAGGAAAAGTCTTCACAAGCTTGTTTTGGTAATTGATGTTTGCTTATTAATTTTTTTTCTTTTACTAAACTCTTTAAAGTATCGTGCTGAAAATTACGTCTTTATGATATCTTTGTCTGTATTTTATTTTATTTGTTTTTGTAGGAAAAGTTTGATATGGACATCCATCTACCACATGTCGAAAACCATCATTTAATAATTATATTAGGGGTCATTTCGGAGATCATAGGTGTGCCCTTCACAAGTACTACATGAGCATTCCAAATAATGTGAACAAACGCGTCAACACCCATTTAATGGTGTATCACAAGAGTCTTAGGAGAGATGGTGCGATCTGTGGGGAAACAGATAAGTTCAAGGTAAGTGAGTTTACTCCTCTTTTTAAAGAAGAGGTTATGGCGGCCAAATTCAATGTGGGAAGTGGTAGTGCTAAAGGGTTGGTTGTTATATTTATACACATTATAATAGTTCTTTTTATGATGCATTGTTTATTTGTTTTAACCCAGGATGTTAGTACGCATAACCAATACAGCCGTTCATGCCTCATCGTCAACCATTGTGCTGGTTCAAAATCTTTTGTGCAGATCCGTGCTGACATGGTACACTTAATTGATTAATTTTAGATATTATAAATAGTTTTTTTTTTAGTACTAACTTTGGAAGTTTGTCTGTCTTTTGGAATGGCACAGCCGGTTGATCCCGAGACTCAACAAGAGGCTGGGATGATCGCACTATATTGTAAGACTCATTTCAGTGAGAAAAAGGTTGGGTTTCTCAGGAAGCAGAAAATAATTATGTAATTAACTCGTACTTACCCTTTAAGTTAGCTAAATCGTACTTTTGTGAGATAGTTATATCTATTTGTTTTCTTTTCAAGAGAGAATGGTGGAACTACAAAATCAACCTACACCAGAAGGTTCTAACCCTATGACTGAAGAAGAGATTTTTGATTAAGTCTTGGGCATAAGACCTGGTTATAAACGTGGTCTTGGACATGGCGAGACACCCCCATCCCGTAAATGTGTGGCTAAATATGAGCACCCAGATGTGGATCAGTTGAGAGCAAGGGCAAAGGAAGTAAAGTCTCAGCTGGAAGAGTTGTGAGAATGGAAGGAAGCGGCTCAAGAGACATAAGCAACACACCATGCGCAAATTGAACAACAACAACGCCAGTTGGACTATCTCATGGAGAAGCTTGGTGGTCCTCCTTCAATGTGGTATCATTTATGAATTTCACTATTTTTTTATGTGTTGGTGTTGTTTGATTGGGATAAAGTTATTTGATCGGAATGAATAAGCCTCCATATCATGTTTTAGGTTGTATATAGTCCCTTCAGTTTTGGTAAATGGAATATGGGTTTCACCGTCTTATGAAATATATTATTGTAATTTTCAGGTTATGACAAGGTTATTGTATTTATGAAATATTGAAAATACTGAGGAGACTCTCGTAGAAGTCTTGTGAAATATATTATTGTAATTTTCAGGTTATGACAGGTTATTATATTTATAAAATGTTGAAAATACAGAAGAGACTGTCGAAATTTTACTATAAAAGTCACGTATCTTATCTTAGGTATGTAATTGTTTGAGATTTGGGTAGAGATAAACTTTGAGTAGACGACCTATTAGTTCATAGCTCCTCACTAAATTCTTCCACCCCTATTGTTTGTGGCTTTATTTATTTATGTTTAAATTAATTTCTTTAGATTTACTTTCTCGAGTATTGTTTTGATTAGTTCTATTTAACTATATTCTATAAGTATGTATCTTGCAGTATATATAGGTCTATCTTACTTTACTCTGTTATGTAATTTTGAAGATATTTGTTTCGCATTGGTTGTGTTGGGGTGGGGTTTCATGTTGGTGGTTGATTAGCATGATAGGTGGCCTGGGTAATCCTTTTTGTTATGAGGGAGGGCAGAGCTTTTCATTTTTTCATATTGTCTGAGTCAGAACTTTTAGTTAAGACTGATCTTGGGTACAATTTAAACTTAACATAATTGTTAATAGTTAATTTTGACGTGATGAAACTATTATATTTTTTGTTTCAATTTTTTTTTTGTGGTCTAATATATAGATAATATCTTTGTGTGCAGATAATCTTACGTCAAAATGGATCGGTTGGGTATTAGTTTTTGTGAAGAAATAGCGGTTTCGAATTGCAAGGGGTACTAGAGGAATCTAAATGCTATTTATTATCATTTTTTTTTGTTAAGATGGTTCATTCGCAAGCTAGTTGAGTGATGTTTAGAAATGTTTTTGTTTAAGTTCATACATTTCTAAAGATGAGTTCGAAAAATAAAAATTATGAAAGGAGATGATGCAACTCTCTTTTGTTTCTAATGGAGTGAATTAACTCACTTTTATTTATTGGAAATAATTTGTTGTTTAAGATAATTGATGTTATGGTTATTTTATTTTGCATTTATTTGTTGAAGGGGGGGGTGTAATTGTACGAGGATGGTGCACAATTGGCAAGCGATATTAGTGATAAAAAAATAGTCTTTTATTTAATGCGTAATGTGAGAACATGATCACAACTAACAATTTTTTTTTTTGCTCAAGCTACAATCAAAATGTAAACATAACACTAATTCATTTTACCTTTCTCGACGATAGTGACATCACTAATAACACATAAAATTCAAATATTTTAGATCTTTAACGGCGATAACAATGTCGCTTTATATAACTAAAGTTTAAAATTACTAATATATCTAGTGACAATAAAACGCCGCTAATAAAGATCTTGTTTTTTAATTTTTTGGACTTATAGTGATGATTAAAATGTCGCTAATAATACTAAAATTTTAAAAAATTTAAGACATTTATCGACGTTAAAAATGATGCTAGTAATGCCTTATTACCGACGATTTTAAAAACGTCGCCAAAAGTTCATCATTTGCGACATTTCTACATTTAAAATACCAAAATGAGCTAGCGACGAAATTAGAGAAATAGCGACAGTAATAATCCTCGGTAAATATATGTTATTTGGCGAAGTTAAAATATCGTAGCTATATATCATTGCCGACTATAGCATTAGCGATGTTGCCCCGACACACCAAAAAGCGTCGCCAAATGGTATTAGTGACGTTTCTGCGATTTTCAGCGACATTTTTTTTTTGTCGCCAAAGACCTTGTTTCTTGTAGTGTAGGCTACAACAGGAACCATGAGGAGAAATTAGGGTTGGGCCTCCTAACGGGCTTCCCATGTTCGCCTAGAACACACAGACCAAGTCCGATAACAAATAGCTAATTCCACTAAAGGTCATTGTTGCACTACCGCCCTAATCCCAAATTACGTGTTACGTTTATGGGCTCCATATTATATGTTTGTTGATCTCCCCGTGTTTAAGATATCGAATGCCTGTTGATTAAGTTAAGTTACTGACAACGACATTAATCAACTTCTTATGGCCTTGAGTAGTACCACTCAACCTCATTGTCATGTCGGATTAAATCCACCTGCAGGGTTTACATGACAATCCTTATGAGATCCTCAAGGGGACATCATCAGCCCGACTTCCTGCGGGTCATGGATTCCTTTTATAATCAACAACACACCTTATATACAATGTCATTACCCAATCCATCGAGTTTGTTGATTCACAAATGAATCTCACTCATTGATGATTTAAAGCAATGTACAATTCACGTAAGTGCCTGTTATTATATCCGGATTAAGAGGACAAACATCTATAATAACAGAGGTGTTTGTTATCTTATATAGTCAGTATAAAGGGAAACAACCTCACCTAGTCCTGTTCAATACACACAAAGTGTACTAGTGTAATCCTGTAGTCAAGATAGACTAATACCAGATTACACTACAACCGTACCAATGGTTTGTCCAAATCCATTTAGGTTATGAACGTTTACTTATACTTTATAAGGTACTTATGATATGATCTTCTGTATGTCACCACACACCATATCATCTACAACATAAAGTATTATACACATGCATATAACTAATAACATATATAATATGCATAACATTTGCCCATATGATTCTCATTCAAAATATAAAGAATTAGAGTTAATACAAAAGTAATGCTTTTAGTATATAACCATATTATTAACCCCTTAACAATATTACTTTTAGACCAATTATGTAATGAATAAATAAGAGTTAGTGTTTTTTACGTGCTTTTATGTATTTCAGGCATTATAGTCAATTATGTGAAGAAATGTGTCCCTTTTGCGAGATAAAGGAGAAAAGATTGGTTACTAAGAAGTTCTATGATTAAAGGCCAAGATTCAAAGAGAAAAATCATTTTTAAAGCCCGGTCAAAGCTGAAAAGTCAAAATTAATGCGGGCAGAAATAGCGCATAAAAGTCAATAGAACTTCCAAAGGCCGTATCTTTGGACTCCGACCTCGGAATTGGGCCTACCATATGTCAAAATGACTGGCTCAGAAATAGCTTTCTAATGGTCTAAGCCTTGAACAATTATAGAAGCAAAAGTGGACAAAAATGCTATTAAAGTCATTTCCAGCTGAAAACCCTTTTGTAGATTGAAATAATGAGGTTTTGGTCTCGATTTTCCAACCCAAAACATGGTTCCAAGGCCCATGCACGATTTTGTAGACTTAGCCCTCTTCTATATGAAGAGGACTAGGCATAACTCTTAAGCACTTAGATTTTAATTCATAAACTTAGTTATTAATTCATAAACCCATGTTTAAGTTAGTTTTAATTTAGTTTGAATTCTTGGACTCCTTCTATTAGATTAATAAAGTAATTATTATTATTCAATAATGTTTTGTTCTTATTGTTATTATTCTATGAATGATAGTTTGATGACTCAAGGCTAAACCTCTATTAGAGGAGTTTGAGGAAGCCTCGATGAAGACTTGATTGTGTTAGTGTATATATAGTTGTGATAATCTATTTCACTCTAGAAAGTAATTAGTTCACCATAAGAATGGGTTTAATTGCTTCACATGCTAATTATTAGTTGGTAGAGATTGCCATGAATAATTATGGAGTAGAAATACCCAACCTTTACGTGAGAACGTAAAGATTAGGATTACAACAAATTCTATGCTAATTTATTAAGTCGAATCAAGATGGAATCAAATTCCCCTAATTCCTTCCCATATTCTCAGCTTAATATTGGATTGTCGTAGTTTGAATTATAACATCTTGATTAGTTAATTCACCATCTTAGTTTATTTCAATCCATTACTCTCATCGATTTTGGTTAGTATTAATTAATTAGGAAACCTTACATTTAAACAAGCTAGGAAGGGAATGAATTCTTTGCTCACATTATTCCATGATAATTAAGAGTAGATAACTTTGATCACCAAGTAAATTCTAGTTTTAGTCTTACTTATTCATGGAATAAATAGTTAAGAGTAGGTAAAATAATAGTTTTTTACACTTATCAAATGAAGCCATTTTCCGGAGTCGAGTAAGACAAGAGCCACTTCCACGACCTTGAGCTTGAGCGCATTCACGCACCTTGCCCCTCCACAGCCACTTCTAATTTTTTGTTTGGTTGATTCTTCCAAGGTTGATTTTAGGACTCCTAGAGTGTATTTGTTGAAATGAACTCTCCTACACTTATACTGGAGCATTCTTTTGAAGATCTTTTCCGAAGCGACACCTATGGAGGATGGTTCTACGATATAATCGTGCAGTCAAGATGGCAGCATCTACTGGTAGGTCCTAATGACTCGTATTCACCTCAACTTACTAAATATTTCTATAATACTATTGTCAACCTGATGGAAAACAAAGGTTCTTTGTCGTAGTTAATGATACGACAATAGATTTCAACAAGTTTTTGGTTGTGTTTGTTGTGGGAATGCCTATGCCTGATCTTACAAACTCGTGGGGATATATGACTAATAATGCATACCTTTATAACTATGAGTATTTTCATGAGACTTATGGGGCAGGGATTTTTCGTGTAATGGACCAAGTGCAATATAACATAGCCCTTAGTAGCTTGTCCCTAAACGTAGGAACTACCATGTTATTTATCATGATGAATATCGTAAGGGACTAGCGGTTGACTTCTATGAATAATACCACTGGTGACATTTTTCTTGCTTTAGCTTAAGGACGTCTCTTATATGACATTCCCAAGGTTTTAGTGGTTAGTCTAGCAAGAGGCCATAGTATGAGGCATAAGTACCTTCTTATGCCTGTGTTGGTTCGCCACATCATGTGCGGTTTCTTCCCTGATTTCTATACCCAATTCACGGATTGGGTTGGGGTTGAAATTATGAGACCGACTAATGGCATTGTTCGTTCGTTTCGTGTTATGAAATGGCCGAGATGGAGGGTACAACCTCAATGGGTTGCTCCTTACACCCGACCAAACCGAAGTAACACTTAACAAGTTAGCACGGGTTGATGATACATGGAGAAAGGCTTGGCAAGGCGCGCAAAAGAACCCTCGCTTCTATGTAGAGGAGGATGATGACGCCTAAACACTAGATATAAGGTAATTTTTATTTTTTATGCGTAATGCGCTTATGTCCCAAGCAATTTGATTTTGTTATCCCATGCAGGTGGAACTCTTATAGAGTTATGTCTATTTTATTTATCTATATTAGTAACTTTATTTTGCGGATGCTCTAAATTTTCCGTGTTTCAATGGTAATTCCTACCCTTCTTATTTTATACTTTGATGACAAAGCATGCTTTTTGTTTGGGGGTGGCATATAAACACGTGTAATTTTTAAGGCACCTGTGAGGATATATATAGGTATAATATGCACTTGTTTTCTACTAAAAAAATTCAAAAAGTAAAAAAAAAATAAAAATAAAAAGTTTATGTTATACACTTAGGAATATTAGTATTGTTTCTTTCTCTATGATGATACTAGTCTAGAAATCTCATGTAGTACTTGAATTAGAATAGTCTTTAGAAACTTAGGTTAATATATAGGTAATAATCATTGCATCTTTCTATAAATATATTGCATGAGCATCTATGTTTGTATTGGCAATAAGTTTATGAAATCTAGGCTAGTATACTTATTCAACAAATCCGGTGAGAATATAGCCTAAAAACCTTGTATGAGTTAAATGTTTGAGAAATGACAAAAGGAAGAGTAAATTCCGAATAGAGAAATCACATGTCCACTTGCTTGATCACTATGCCATGTCCTAAGAGAGAATTTAGGCCCTTTTTGGATCGATATAGCCAGAAATTCAAACCTATATGAATTATTTTCCGCTAGTCGCCCCTTTGGGCCTTTCTTTAGCCTTTCATAAACCACAATTCCTTTACCCTTTTACAAAAACAAAACAAAATAAAAAAAATCAGCCTACCCATTTTGAATTAGTCTGAGAATAGAGATGAAATGAAGAAAATAAAAGAGAAAAACCTGTGGAAAACCAAGAATTTTTTACTTGCTTCAAATAAGAAAAGAAAGTTTTCATCCAAAGAAAAAAAGAAAAATAAATAAATAAAATAAAAAGATAGAACTCCAAAAACATAATCAAATGAGTCAAAAGCCAAAGAAAAAGAAAATTGGCTAAGGATGGAAACAAAGTGTAGAAGCAAAGTAAGAACAAGGTTTTCTCTATTTATATAATATGAAGACTCTATTATCTCAGACTTGTCCTTTTTGAATATCCATTTCTTTCCTTCTTAAACCATCTCGACTTCGGCTTCCTTGTGTGTCATTGAGATTGTAAGTTAAAGTGTCCCCACTACACACTGGAGTAACGAAACTTGAGCAAAAAAATCAGAGTGGTTTTTGTCTTGACATTTATGTGAGGACCTACTTAAGGACGGTATTCCGAGTTTTCATAAACGGACCTGCTAGTGCATTTCATAGTATTATTCATTGTATATATGCTTATTCGTAGATGATTAATTATTATGCACATATTAGCTTAGGTTTCGACTTGATTATTCTATATTAATTGCTAGTGAGATGTATATATATCTGAGAATAAATAAAGAAATAGTAGTTTTATTTCTTAGTCATTGTAGTATAGATAAAGTTTATGAGTACCTTCACTGGAAAACTCTCACGATGCTATAACTCGTCCACTAGGGAATTCCTAGTGGTTTAAGGCTTTGTTGCATATGGTCAATGCAATTGCACTCGGCGAAACGAGATTAGTTATAACTCTATTTTTGGTCACTTATTATAATTTCTCATATTTGCTTGAGGACAAGCAAAATGTTGTTTGGGGGTGGTTTGGAAAGAGACCAAAACTGTAGTTTTAACCTCTTGACAATAATATTACTTGTAGACCAATTATGTAATGAATAAATAAGAGTTAGTGCTTTTTATGTGCTTTTATGTATTTAGGGCATTGGAGTTAATTATGTGAAGAAATGTGTCCCTTTTTGAGATAAAGGAGCAAAGCTTGGTTGCTAAGAAGTTCTATGATTAAAATCCAAGATTCAAAGAGAAAATACCTTTTAAAAAGCCGGTCAAAAATTTGAAAAGTCAAAGTCAACGCGGACAGAAATAGTGTATAAAAGTCAGTAGAACTTCCGAAGGCTGTATCTTTGGACTCTAACCTCGGAATTGGGCCTATGATATGTCAAAACGACCGGCTTGGAAAGATCTTTCTAATGGTCTAAGTCTTGACCCAATCAGAAGAGAAAAAGTGGATGAAAAGGCTATTGAAGTCATTTCCAGCTGAAAACCCTTTTGTGAACTGAAGTAATAAGGTTTTGGGATGTATTTTCTGACCCAAAACATGGCTCCAAGGCCCATGCACGATTTTGTAAACCTAGCCCTCTTCTATATAAAGAGGACTAAGGCATAACTCTTAAGCACTTATATTTTAATTCATAAACTTAGTTATTAATTCATAAACCTAGTTTTACGTTAGTTTTAATTCAGTTTTTATTCTTAGACTCCTTCAATTAGATTAATAAAGTAATTATTATTCTTTAATAATGTTTGTTGTTCTTATTGTTATTATTCTATGAATGATAGTTTGATAACTCAAGGCTAAACCTCCATTAGAGGGGTTTGAGGAAGCATTGATGAAGACTTGATTGTGTTAGTGTAGATATAGTTGTGATAATCTATTCCACTCTAGAAAGTAATTAGTTCACCATGAAAATGAGTTTAATTGCTTCACATGCTAATTATTACTTGGTAGAGATTGTCATGAATAATTAGGGATTAGAAATACCAAACCTTTACGTAAGAACGTAAATATTAGGATTACAACAAATTATATGCTATTTTATTAAGTCGAATCAAGGTGGAATCAAATTCTCCTAATTCCTTCCCATATTCTCATCTTAATTTTGAATTGTCGTAGTTTGAATTATAACATCTTGATTAGTTAATTCACCATCTTAGTTTATTTCAATCCATTACTCTCATCGATTTTGGTTAGTATTAATTAATTAGGAAACCTTATGATATGTAAAATGATAGTTTTATCTGAATAAGTAACTTGAGACTCAGTATAAAGTAACACTAAAACTAGACTTGAGTGTGTTATTTATCAAAGATTTTCTACTCTCGATTCTATCAAAATATAGTTGGAGTAAAAGATTCGTTCCACTCCTAGTTCTTTAGAATTCGCATTTCCTAAGATTATCAATCTATCTAAAGTTAATGAGAGTTTTACGAAATTATACTACGATGCAAATTATACTAACGAGATACGATAATTCAACTATGAAATGCTAAATTGAATCTATGATAAGGAATTAGGAGGGATTGATTCTGCCTTAACTCGACCTAATTTACTAACGAAGAATTTAAGTAATCCAAATTGAACTGCTTTCGCATAACAATTGGTTCTTCCTAATCCCAAGTTGTTCATGGTAATCTCTACCAACTAACATCTAGCATGTGAAACAATCAAACCCATTCTCATTGTGAACTATTCATTTTCTAGAATGGAATGGAAAATCATGACTATTTTCGCTAACATAAATCAAGCTTCATCAAAGCTTCTTCAACCCCTCTAATTGAGGTTTAGCCTAGAATCATTATGCTATCATTTCCAACTGAATTTAAACAAGACATCATATAAAGATTATAACTTTACTATATTGATTTAATCAAGAATTCAAATCTAAATTAACAACTAAGAAATGATTAACAACTAAGAACTGAATTTAGATCGAGTAATTTAATAAACTAAAACTGAAATTATGAATAACTTACTACTTTTAATAATCTAATGAAGAATAAACCAATGATTCAATAACTAAATTAATAGTCTACTTTGTTCTAAACTAATTACTTGAACATAAAACTAGATCTAAAACTATTATCCAATGGCTACTTGCTACCTAAACTAAGGATTGCTCAAGAGTTAAGTCTTTTGTCTTGAAATGGAGGAGACAAGATCCACATTTTCGTGCATGGGCTGAGGAACCATGTTTTGGGCTGGAAAATTGAGCCCAAAACCCAATTTCTTCAGTCCACAGAGGCTTTTTCAACTGGAATTTTCTTCAACAGACTTTTTGTCTACTTCTGCTCCTCTAATTGGGTCAAGGCTTGAACCATTAGAAAGCTCTTTCCAAGCCGGTCGATTTTTTACATAAGGTAGGCCCCATTCGAGGTTGTAGCCCAAAGATCACGGTCTTCAAAAGTTCTGCGACTTTTTGTATGTTGTTCGCCGCCTCGTTGACTTTGACTTTCCGGCTTTGATCGGGCTTTACAAAGGCTTTTTCTCCTTGAATCTTGGCCTTTAATCATATAACTTCTTAGCAACCAACTCTTGCTCCTTTATCTGCCAAAGTGACACATTTATGCACATAATTGACTTCAATGTCTTAAATACATAAAAGCACATAATCGATTATTAACTCTTATTTATTACTCATTATAATTGGTCTAAAAATATTATTGTTAAAGGGTTAAAACTACAGTTTTGGGCTCTTATCAAACCACCCCAAACAGCATTTTGCACGTCCTTCTCAAGCAAATATGAGAAATTAGAATAAGTGACCAAAAATGGAGTTCTAACTACTCTCGTTTCACCGAGTGCGATTGCATTGACCATATGCAACAAGGCCTTAAACCACTAGGAATTCCCTAGTAGACGAGTATAGCCTCATGAAAGTTTTCCAGTGAAGGTACTCACAAACTTCATCTATACTACAACGACTAAGAAATAAAACAATTGCTTCCTTATTTATGCTCCCAATTATCTATATACTCACTAGCAATGAATAAAGAATAATCAAGTTGAAACCTAGGCTAATATATGCATAATAATCAATCATCTACGATTAAACATATATATAATGAGTAATACTATGAAATGTACTAGCAGGTCCATTTATGAAAACTCGGAATAGCGTCCTTAAGTAGGTCCTCACATAAATCTCAAGACAAAAATACTCTGATTTTTCTGATCAAGTTTTGCTACTCTAGTGTGCAGTGGGCACACTCTACCTTACAATCTCAATGACACACAAGGAAGCTGGAGTCGATCAAACACATCTGCCACTTACTATCACACTAACCTATTCCTAATTGAGCTAGAGATCTTTATTAGGTGTTGCGGAGATTAGGAGGTGGTTTAAGAAGGAAGGAAATGGATATTCAAAATGGACAAGTCTGAGATAATAGAGTCTTCATATTATGTAACTAGAGAAAACCTTGTTCTTTACTTTTGCTTCCACACTTTGTTTCCATCCTTAGCCATTTTTTTTTTTTTTTTCTTTGGCTTTTTGACTCCTTTGATTCTATTTTTGGAGTTCTAACTCTTTATTTTCTTTTATTTATTTATAATTTTTTTTTTATTTGGATGAAAACTTTCTTTTCTTATCGAAGGCGACTAACAAATCTTGATTTCAAAAGTCTTTCTATTTTCTATTCTTCATCTCCATTCTCGGACTCATTCAAAGAATGGGTAGGCTGATTTTATTTTTATTTTGTTTTGTAAAAGGTTAAAGGAATTGTGGTTTATGAAAGGCTAAAGAAAGGCCGGAGGGGCAACTAGTGGAATATAATTTCATAAGGTTTGAATTTCGGCTATATCGATCCAAAGAGGGTCTAAATTCTCGCTTAGGATATGATATAGTGATCAAGCAAGTGGACGTGTGATTTCTCTATCCGGATTTTACTTCTCCCTTATGTCATTTTTCAAATGTTTCACTCATATAAGGTTTTAGGCTATATTCTCACAGGATTTGTAGAATAAGTACTCCAACCTAGATTTCATAAACTTACTGTCAAACAATCATAGATACTCATGTAATATATTTATAGATAGATGCAAAGATTATTACCTACATGTTAACCTAAGTTTCTAAAAACTATTCTCATGCAAAATCTATGTGAGACTTCTAGATTATTGAGAGCATAGATAAAGAAAACAATATCAATATTCCTAAGTGTATAACATAAACTTTTTTTTTTATATTTTTGATGTTTTTTTTGTTTTGAATTTTTACTAGAAAACAAGTGCATACTGTACATATCTATATCCTAACAGATACCTTAATTACACGTGTTTCTATGCCCCCAAACAAGAAGTATGCTTTGTCCTCAAAGTATTTAAATAAAAAGGGTAGAGAAATACCATTGAAAACGGCATGGAAATTCTGGAACATTTGTAAAACAAGGTTAAACATACTAATATAGAAAATAAAAACTGACACAACTCTATAGGAGTTCCACCCATTATAAAGGGTTAATAAGAATTAAACTGCTTGGGACATAAGCAGACACTAACTGAAACTAAAAACTTACCTTAACTCCCGCGTTTAATCGTTATCCTCCTCATCTTCAATTAAGATATGAGGTTCCTTCGCATCCTGCCACGCCATGGTGATTTGTCAGGCTTCACGCCATTTATCATCTACTATAGCTAACCTATTAAGCGCCACTTGGTCGGATGGGGTGTAAGGAGCAACCTGATGAGGTTGTATCCTCCACCCTGGCCAAGTCATTGCACGGAAAGATCGAATAATACAATTGGTGGGTCTCACAATGTCGACCCCAACCCAATCCATGAAGCGGGCACAAAAAACAGGGAAAAAACATAGCATAATACGACAAATTAAAACAGGCATAAGAAGGTACGTATGCCTCTTGCTATGGGCTTGGGCTAAACTAGACATTAGGGTCTGGGGAATATCATAGAGGGTACGTCCCCTAGCTAAAGCAAGGAAAATATCCCAAGTTTCGTCATTCAGAGAAGAATAACGCCATTCCCCTCTAATGTTTAGCATGATCCAAAACATAACAGTGGCCATGTTCATAGACAGGCTACCAAGGACTACGTTATAATCCCCTTGGTCCTCTATCCTAAAGATTCCTTCCCCGTAATGCTCATGCAAATCCTCATAGTTATACATGTACATATTATCTACCAAATAGGCCCATGAGTCTTGTATTTCAGCTGGCATAGCAAGTCCAAGAACAAAGGCTAGCAAGAACTTGGAAATTTCCATCGGTTCATCCCCAATGGTGATGGAGAACACTTGTTCTCCATCTGGTCTATCAAAGAACTTACAATTATCATAAAAATAAGATGTAAGTGCAGGAGAATAAAGTTCATCAGCTCTTATCATTAGCGGTTCCCAGCTTATGTGTATGATCACCTCGCGAAACCACGCACCATAAGCGTCACTTTGGAACAAGTCTTCAAAAGACTGTTCTGCTATGATATGAGGGGTTGTCATCACAAAACTTCTTCCTAGCACAGCTGCAATGGTCCTAGAATAACCCACGAAAAATCGGAATTTTTTGTGTCTACAGAGGTCAGGGCGTGGGGTGCGCTCAACCTAAGCCTTGTATGGGCGCTAGTCGCGCTCAGGAGCAATCGGACTTACAATGTTTTGGGTGCGGGTCGTGCTCATAATTGGTATGGGTAGTATTAGCAGTCGCGGTTCAGAGACAAATGGACTGATAGTGTTTTGGGTGCGGGTGAAACTCAATCTGAGGTGCAAGCATCTACGAATCTTGCCGAGTCTTTGAAGTGAAGAAAAAAGAAGGAAAACTTGGGAGTGAAAGGTGAGAGATGTGAGTTTTGTGTGGAGAATGAATGAAGTTTATATAGGTTTTGAGTTTCCAAAACGAATCAGGAAGTTGCCAAAAAGTTTTAAGGCAGTTGCCGGAAACAAAAAGTTTCCAAAATCGAAAACGGAAACAACCCATATTCTTGATTCTAAAACAAACCTAATATCTTTTAGATTGAATTTAGAATAGTAACTTCTAAACTCTTTTAGATTTCATCCTACCACAACATCTAATCATAGGCATACCAATATCGGCAATATTCTCAACAATCACTCCAAAACAACTTCTAAAATTGAGGATCATATAAAAATTATGCCAGAATAAATAATACCACCCCCAAGCAATTCGGGAAGGTGGGAATAACAATAAAAACAATGCACAATTTGAAAAGAACCACATTATATTAAAATTGAAATTCTAACAACATTTAACTACCCAATTCAAATTTAACTACAGAATTCAAAAATTAACATCCGGACTAAATAAAAACAAATACAAAACAACATCAACTCATAATATCCCTAAACAACGCGCTGCTGGTAGTGGATGGTACATGAGAAGGAGATGACTCCTGAGCTCCCAATGGGCCAGAGCCATCCGTCCTTCTGCGACGACTCTCATGCTTCACAGACGTCTGCTCAGAAGAAGAACCCCCCTGGGGTGGGAAGCGTTCAAGCATATCTTCATGAAACTTTCGCTGAGCTTCCATCTCGGCCTTCATCTCCTCCTAATGCTCATCCTTGCGCTGGGCACGAGTCTCATAGTTACGATGTATGACTGTCTGGCGAGTCCGGAGGTCTTCACAAATTATATTAAGAGAACACATGCCAGGATGAAGCACCGACATGCGTTCTGCATCAGATGTACACTTCGCCAAGGCATCGGCATCAAAACATGTCGTGTCCTCCTCATCCTCTTCAACTACCCTCTCTTCAGGCAACCTCCACGTCTTTTAGATACACTCCGTATAAATAGTAGGATTTTGGTGCCTCTTTAGGTAAATCCAATCAGACTTCGGAGTCGCTCTCAAGGTCATCATGATATTCGTTATCAAAACAGGGAGAGGTGCAATACTCTTCATGACTCTTCTAATCATAGTAATCAAAACCTCGAGGATACAGAAATCGTACTCTTTCGTCTGGAGTATCCAAAGCACGTGGAGACAATTTAGGCTAATGTCACTGACTTTCTCCTTTCCAATGACATTCCTCCCAATCCACTGAGCGACAGCCAGCAGGTTGGTTCGCAGAGACGACTGGTGAACACAATACGAGCTCGCATTGTAGTTACCCTCCAAAACCGTCTCGTTCATCAAAGCCTCGATCCTAGCAAATTGAGATTCCTGCACTATGGCTACTAGAGTCGCCCTTCCTCCATCTTGAAGATACGAGTCAACAAATTTCTATCCACTTCTCTCCTTACTTTATTCACCTTCACAAAATTTTATTCCCAACCAACTCCGGCCGTCCCTATAAAATTGTTGGACCAAATCTTCGTTATAAAAATTGTTCATCGTATACCACAAATGCGTCCAATCCCTACGAATCTGCAGGAACCATTATTTCAGAACGAATATTTCTACAAACCGCGAAAACCCACGAGCAGCGGAATTATTGAGGTTCTCACGATTTTGGATTAGAGAACATACCTTTTAGATCCGGTTTAGATAACTCTGAGAATCCAAGCTTTATGAATCCGAATCAACAATCAACCTCTTGATCTTCTGTTGTATTAATTTAGAACAGATTGGACGTTGTGTGGGCAACGATCTACCAATCCCCTTCTTTCTCACAAAGCTAGATCCAATTTTGGATCTATCTTTCCTTGCCTCTTTTTCTGTTTCAGTGAATAGTGATTTCAGCCAAGAGAAAGAGTATTCTATTTATAGGCTACAACAGGGACCATGAGAAGAAATTAGGGTTGGACCTCCTGATGGGCTTGGGCTTCCCATGTTCGCCCAGAACACACGGCTCAAGTCCATCAACAAATGACTTATTCCACTAAAGACTATTGTTGCACTACCGCCCTAATCCCAAATTATGTATCAGCGTTTATGGGCTCCATATTATATGCTCGTTGATCTCCCCGTGTTTAAGATAAAGAATGTTCGTTGATTAAGTCAAGTTACTGACAACTACATTAATCAACTTCTTATATCCTTGAGTAGTACCACTCAACCTCATTATCATGTCGGAATAAATCCACCTGCAGGGTTTACATGACAATCTTTTTGAGCTCCTCAAAGGGACATCATCAACCCGACTTCCTGCGGGTCACGGATTCCTTTTATAATCAACAGCACACCTTACATACAATGTCATTACCCAATCCATCGAGTTTGTTGACTTACAAATGAATCTCACTCATTGATGATTTAAAGCAATGTACAATGCACGTAAGTGCCTGTTATTATATCCGGATTAAGAGGACAAGCATCCATAATAACAGAGGCGTTTGTTCTCTTATACAGTCAGTATAAAGAGAAACAACCTTACTTGGTCTTGTTCAATACACAAAAGTGTAATCCTATAGTCAAGATAGACTAATACCAGATTATACTACAACCGTACTAATGGTTTGTCCAAATCCATCTAGGTTGTGAACGATTATTTATACTTTATAAGGTACTAATGATATGATCTTCTGTGTGTCCGCACCATATCATCTACAACATAAAGTATTAAACACATGCATATAACTAATATGCATAACATTTGCCCATATGATTCTCATTCAAAAAATGAAGAATTAGAGTTAATACAAAAGTAATGCTTTTAGTATATAACCCTATTAGAATCATCTCGTCACTGTAAAACGGCCCAAAGTGGAAGGGCGTAAATGTGTGTTCTGGCAAAATTCGTCGTCTTAGAGCCATTTGATGTTTGAATGGATTTGTGGGTTTGAATAAGGTGGGGAAAGAGTTTGAAACCAAACTCAATAAAAGTAATGGGAGGGAGGCGGTGTTGGCGGTGGTAGTTCAAAATTTGTGAATTTTTTGTATTTTTTGGTATTCCAAAAGGGAATTGGTGGGGAATGTTTTGGAGAAGATTTGAAGTTGTTTTAAATTGTTGGGCATGGGTGTAGTTAGGTTTTTCTCTTTTTTTTTTTTTTTTTTGTTTTTTTTTTTAAGCTTTTTTAAGCTTTGTTAAGGTGAGGTGAAGGGAAAACTTCTTAATCTGTTTTTCTTTTGGATAAAGGGGACGCACGTTCGTGGCATGTGCGTGCGAGATTGGGCCCAAGCCCAATTCGATTTTTCGAAATGTGTCAATTTTTCACACAACTTCAAATTAAAATTACCGCTTCATTACGTCCGATTTTGTGAATGAGATATGGAAATGATCAAGAAAAAATTTCCAATCCAATGATCCATAAAAACACTCTATTCTAACCGTTGGTGACATATAAGAAAATGGAAAATGCCTCGAAGTGCGTGTGTGACTTAAGTTATACGAACGAATGAAATCTAAATTAATAGATAATGTCAACCCAAATTGAAATAGGATTAAAAGGCCTAAGCAACACAAATGGAAAGTTGAGCAATCAAAGACGGAAAAACGAATACCCCACTCCCAAACAAATTTTATACAATAGAGTTTAGAAGTTTGTTATAACGTGGGTCTTTTAAAATCAGATTCCCGAGACTTCCTAGATTACTATTTTTATGGTTTTGATATTTTTTTACTTTTTATGAATAAAATTTAATATAAGAAAAATGAAAAACAATAAAGACATAATTCACACCATAGAGGGACATGACTCAAAAAAAAGAAAACATGCAAGAGTGGAAAACATGAATTATGTTAACCCTGGACTTAGGATCCGGTACTTACAACCACACACTCCATAGGGAGGGCCCGGTTACCTGAATGGTGCACTTACTAATATATGGAATTGAAAGGAAGTACACCAACCAACAAAGGTTAGTCTTCATAGACAGGGTCCTGTAAAAGGACTTCCTCCACATCAGGGGACAATAGCTCGGGAAAATGTTTCAACCGTTGGCCATTGACTTGAAAAGTACTGTTGTCCTTGGGATTTACCAAGGTGATTACCCCGAAAGGGGTGACTTCAGTAACCAGAAAAGGACCAGACCAACGGGTTTTCAATTTCCCTAGAAAAATATGTAGACGGGAGTTGTAAACCAAGACCTTTTGACCTACCACAAACTCTTTGCGTAAGATTTGCTTATCATGAACACGTTTCATGTTAGCTTTATAATCCTTCGCGAGATCATAAGAATCGCTACGGATTTCTTCAAGTTCATTCAATTGCAACTTTCGCTTGACACCTGCCTCATCAAAATTGAAATTAAGGCTTTTTATAGCCCACATAGCACGGTGCTCCAATTCAACGGGCAAATGACAAGGTTTCCCAAATACAAGTCTAAAAGGAGACATACCTATAGGAGTTTTGAAAGCAGTCTTATATGCCCATAAGGCATTAAATAGACGTTTCGACCAGTCTTTTCTATCAGGATTTACAGTTGTTTCTAAGATCTTTTTGATTTCCCTATTAGAAACTTCTACTTGTCCGCTAGTTTGTGGATGATACGGAGTTGCTACCTTATGTGTAATTCCATACTTTTTCACTAGCGATGCAACAACTCTGTTGCAAAAATGTATTCCACCATCACTAATGATGGCTTTAGGAATGCCAAATCAACAGAAAATGTATTCCTTAACAAAAAACACAATTGTCTTATAGTCATTGCTACGGAAAGCCATGGCCTCTATCCATTTAGACACATAGTCCATGACAACTAGAATATATATATATATAACCGTGGGAAACCGGAAAAGGACCCATGAAATTAATGCCCCATACGTCAAAAACTTTTACCACCATGATTGGATTTAATGACATCATATTACGCTTCGTGATTCGCCCAAGTTGTTGGCAATGAACACACGTCTTGCAATGCACTTGGGCATCTTTAAAAAGAGTAGGCCAATAAAACCCACATTGAAGAATTTTAGCAGCTGTTTTCATACCACTAAAATGGCCACCACACTCTTTGTCATGGCAGAATGAGAGAACCTCATTATATTCCCACCTGGGAATACAACGACGAATAATCGATCCACACAATACTTAAAAAGATAGGGCTCATCGGTAGTATAAGTTTAACTCGGCCAAGAACTTCTTACGTTCATTTCTTGACCAATCAGCGGGAATAGTATCGGATGCTAAATAATTCACAATGTTAGCATACCATGGTGCGAGAAAAAATAGCATATAGATGCTCATCGGGAAAAGAGTCCCGGTATGGACCTCGAATCACTATCATCGTCATTTGTAAGTCTAGATGTTGGTCCAAGAACTATATTTTTACCCTTCTTTTGTCCTTTATTTCTAAGCGTGAACTCTTGCAGGAGAAGAATCCATCGATTAATCTTTGCTTAGCATCCTTCTTTGCAAGAAGCGTACCTAAGTGGCTGCATGGTCGTGTAAACTAGAGCTCGAACCAACCAAATAAGGACAAAACTTATCTAAAGCATAAAAGCGATAGCTAATAATTATTTTTCAGTAGTTGTATAATTCCTTTGAGCATCGTTTAAAAGTTTTACTAGCATAATAAATAACAGTGGACTTATTATCTAGTTTTCTATCCCAAGACAAAGACCAACAAAGATAATCACTAGCATCACACATGAGTTCGAAAGGTTTAGACCAATCGGGAGGTTGTATAATGGGTGTAGAGGTTAAGGCAGCTTTTAAAGTTTCAAAAGCATGTTTACAGTTAAAATTAAAATCAAAGATGGCATCCTTTAAAAGCAGATTAGTTAAAGGCCTATCTATTTTTGAAAAATCTTTGATAAAGCGCTTATAAAAACCTGCATGGCCTAGAAAAGCTCTAATATCATGGACAGTCCGTGGTATAGGTAGAGTCGCTATCTTATCTAGTTTGGCATTATCTACTTCAATGCCATCACTAGATACAATGTGACCTAACCGCGATTTCCTTTTTCACTATGAAATGACATTTTTCCCAATTCAAAACCGGACTCTTCTCTTCACACGTGTCAAAACCTTAGACAAGGTTAGACAAAATCGATGAAAAGAGTCTCCATAGATAGAAAAAATCATCCATGAATACTTCCATGAAACATTTCTACCATGTCACTAAATATATGAAGCATACACCGCAGGAAAGTACCAGGAGCATTACAAAGGCCAAAAGGCATTTGTTTATGTTCCAAAAGGACATGTGAAGGTAGTCTTTTCTTGGTCATCAATATCAATAATAATTTGGAAATAGCTAGAGTAGCCATCCAAAAAACAGTAAAAAGCATGACCAGCTAGATGTTCTAGCATCTTATCTATAAAGGGTAAAGGAAAATGATCCTTTCGTGTCATGGCATTTAAACATCATGTCGATCTGATTTGCCATTTCATAGGACCATCGTTGCAACATATTCACCCTTGGCATTACATTACCATGGTAATCCTTGACTTCTTAGGAACTACATGAATGGGACTTACCCATTCGCTATCGAGATTGGGTATATGATACCCGCATCGAGTAACCATAAAACTTCTTCCCTGACCACCTCTTTCATGGTAGGGTTCAAGTGACGTTGAGGTTCGCGAGAAGTCTTTGTGTTATCCTCCAAATAGATACGATGAGTATATATATTAGGGTTAATTCCCTTAATGTCGGCTAGGGACCAACCAATCACAGAACGATGTTCCCTAATCACCCTAATCAAACGTGTCTCTTCCTCCTTAGATAATAGAGAAGATATAATTACCGGATGACTACCATCCAGATCAAGTTGAATATATTTTAACTCGGAAGGAAGAGGTTTAAGCACCGGGGTAGAAAGAATGTTGATAAATACTTCTGAAGGGTCCTCATCTTGAGTAATGAATACTTGCTTAGGCAGCAAGTCTTCAAACTCAGTAGATGGAGCAACAGAAGGGTCTACGATAGGTATAGACTCAAAGACGGTGTTAATTTCCTCTAAGTAGGAGTCATTGACAAAATCTGAACTTCCAAAGGAAAGGAATTTATGCATATGGTTTTCGGGAAACGTGTTGTTAAAATAATCTTAAGCTAAGCACTCGATCATGCTGACCTCCCCATCTACCGACGAATCCGGTAACTGTTTCATCATTTTAAAAACATTTACCACAATAGAAAGATGTCTAAAAGACAAGGACATCGAATCCTCCGCGGCAATTTATAAAGCGTTGGTAGTTACCAAAATGGGGGCCTAAGATGATCGAATAAGTCGATAAGCGACTTCCGTTATCGAGGATAACAAAATCGGCGAATAGTAGAAATATTGAACCTTAATAAGCATATTTTCAACCACACCCTTAGGATACTTAATAGACCGATCCGCTAATTGCAACGTCATTTGAGTAGGTTGGATCTCTTATAGACCTATTTGCTTATATAAATAACGCGGGAGAAAAGTTAACACTTGCCCCCGTGTCTAATAAAGTTATCATCGTGTAGGAATCTCCTAAGGTGCATTGCATAAAGAGGGCGACAAGGGTCCTTAGACTTAATCCATTCCATTATGTTCTCGATAAAGTTTGGAAACCGCCTCAGTTAGGAAAGCGTCTTTAGGAATATTTGTCTTCGCCTAGTAGTGCACAACTCTTTTAAGAAACTTAGCGTGGTGAGATAATTTTTAATCAGTTTCTAGAAAGGGTAGGTTTATAGTTAGATTTTTTTGAAAACTTCCCTTAATCTCGCCATAGTTTGTATCCTTTTGTTTAACATAGCTAATCTCCTCTCGGGAAATTATGGTTTCTCTATATTTAGCGCATGGGTCAACTAGATGTCTAACCTTGGCTTTCGCTTCTTTAGGTTGTGGTTTAACGGTAAAACTTCTGAGGGGGTAGGCTCTTCAGTTTCTATTTCGGTATCTAGTTCAATATCGGTGTGGGACTACTTTGGTGGTAACTATAGCATAATTAAATTGTTATCAAACCACTCCGCCCGAACGTAAGAGTGGTGATGGCATTTAGCTCACCCCACGCCGGCATTATCCGTATTAGTATTACCGCTACCTCAAAGGTCAGTATTTATTGTTTTAGGATTAGGTATTGTTTGACCCTTAAACACACAGTTTTATACTTTTCTCCAGCTAACCGATGTAAGGAAAGTTGGGATGGCTTGTAAAATTTGTTGTTAGGATTGCATAAAGGCATCAAACGATCCGTTGCGGAGAAGATTTGTTACATATTATTGTGACAGAATCGTATCCACGTTGATTGATTTATTAATTGGTGGGTTGTGATAGTTATTATTTCATCGCAAACAATACCTATTTGTATTATAATTATTATTGTTATAATTATTATAATTACCCTGACCTTGTCCTTGTCGTGGTGGGCTTGGTTATAATTGTTTGTTTGCCTAACATTTTATTATTAAACCCTAGAGGTGTTACTTGTTGATATTCTTCCAACCGGGTTGGATGTCATTCCAAGTTAGGAATAGAGGATAACTATTAATTGAGCAAATGTTAGCTTGTTATGATGTTTGTTGTTCATAAGCTAGAGGAAAATAGAGTCGGGATGTTGAGGGACTCAAATAGAAATTTCATGGATTGAGTTGACATTCATGGCGTGGATAGGGTTTTATTGAGCGAAATAGCCTTTACCTTTTAGTAGAGATTTGATTAAAGTTTTTAGTTTAGGATCGGGTTTCATCTCAAACATATCGGGCGGCCTTAAGCATTTTAGAACTAGTGGAACCAGAGACACGTCACTACCCCTAGTTATTGTGCAGCTTGGTTTGAGTCTTTAAGGGTATAAACTCATAACTTTGAAATACCGAATTCATTATGTCAGGCTTAACTTTTATGGTGGTGTAAAAGTCGCTTTGAAAAAGCGAACTAACATGTAATAACACTTAAAGGTTCTTGCTAGCCTTTGTTCTTGGACTTGCTATGCCCGAGATACAAGACCCATGGTGCTATTAGATTCGATAATATGCATGTCTACACCTATGAGTCTTTGCCGCGAGGCTTATGGGCGAGGCATTTTTCGTATTGAGGACCAAGGGGACTATAACGTTGCCCTTGGTAGCTTTGTCCATGAACATAGGAACAATTATGTTTTGGATAATGCTAAACATTTTAGGGAATGGCGTTTTTCTTACGTGAATGAATTTACTTGCAGCGTTTTCCTTGCTTTAGCCAATGGACGCCGATTCTATGACCCTCGGAACTTTGATGTCTAGTTTAGCACGAAAGCCTATACCCACAGGCATAAGTACCTTCTTATGCCCGTTCTAATTTCACGTATTATGCTATGCTTTTTCTTTTTGTTTTTTGTACCGTTTCACGGATTGGATTAAGGTAGACACGGTCGCGACCCACCAATAGTATTATCCGATCTTTCCGTGCAATGACTTTGGCATGGGTGGCGGATACAACCTCACCAGGTTGCACCCTACACCCCATCGGACCAAGTGGCACTTAATAGGTTAGCAACCATAGATGATAAATGAAGCGGCAAATTATCATAGCATGGCAGGGGCGAAGGAACCTCACTTCTTTATAGAAGTAGAGGATGACGAAGATGATGAATAACAGCGGGAGTGGAGGTAAGTTTTAGTTTCGTTTTGTATGCGCTTATGTCCCAAGCAATTTAATTAAGTTAACCCCATAATGGGTGGAACTCTTTATAGAGTTAGCGTCGGGTTTTATTTCCTATATTAGTGCGTTCTAACATTGTTTTGCGGATGTTTACGCATTTCACGCTTCAATGGTATTTTTCTTACCCTCTTTATTTACAATGCTTTGAGGACAAAGCATGCTCCTTGTTGGGGGCATAGAATCCGTGTAATTAAGATATCTGTTAGGATATAGATATATATAATATGCATTTGTTTTCGAAGTTAAAATTTCAAAAATTTAAAAATATAAATAAATAAGTTTATGCTATACACTTAGGAATATTGGTATTGTTTTCTTTCTCCATGCTCTTAACAATCTAGAAGTCTCACATAGTTGTTGCATCGAATAATTGTTAGAAACTTAGGTTAATCGTAGGTAATAATCTTTGCATCTATCTATAAATATATTACATGAGTATCTATGATTGTTAGCAATGAAGTTTCTGAAATCTAGGCTAGAGTACTTATTCTACAAATCTGTGAGAATATAGCCTAAAGCCTTATATGAGCGAAAACATTTGAGAAATGACACAAGGGAGAAGTAAAATCCGGATAGAGAAATCACACGTCCACTTGCTTGATCACTAAACCATATCCTAAGTGAGAATTTAGGCCTCTTTTGGATCGATATAGCGAGAAATTCAAACCTATGAATTATTTTTCCGCTAGTCACCCTCACGAGCTGTTCTTTAGCCTTCCATACACCACAATTCCTTTACCATGTTACAAAAAACAAAAACAAAATAAAAAAAAGAGAATAAATCAACCTACCCAATTTAGAATAAGTCGAGAATAGAATGAGTGAAGAAAAGAAGAAGAGAAAACCTGTGTAAACAAAATTGTTACTTGCTTCAGAAAATAAAAAAAAAAAAAATTTCCATCCAAAGAAAAAAAAAAAATAGAAATAAAATAAAAACTCCAAAAAAAATAGAATAAAAAGGAGTCAAAAAGCCAAAGAAAAGAAAAAGAAAAAATATGGCTGGGATGGAAACAAAGTATAGAAGCAAAGAAAATAACAAGGTTTCTCTAAGTAACATAATCTGAAGACTCTATTATCTCGGACTTGTCCTTTTGAATATCTATTTCCTTCCTTCTTAAACCATCTCCTAATCCCGTAACACCTAATAAAGACCTCTAGCTCAATTAGGAATAGGTTAGTGTGATAGTAAAGTGGCGGATGTGTTTGATTGACCCGGCTTCCTTGTTGTCATTGAGATTGTAAGGTAAAGTGTGTGCATTAATCAGAGTAGCTAAACTTGAGTGCAAAAAAATCGAGTGTTGTTTCTTGACTATTATTGTGAGAACCTACTGGGGGACGCTTATTCCGAAGTTCTCGAAAACAAACCCGCTAAACATTTGATAGTACTACTCATTGTATATATGTTTATTGTAGATGATTGATTATTATGCATATATTAACTTAGGGTTTTGGTTTGGTTATTCTTATTGTAATTGCTAGAGATGTATAGATAGTTGAGCATGAATAAAGGAAACAATAGTTTATTTTCTTTAGTCGTTGTAGTATAGATGAAGTTTGTGAGTACCTTCTATTTGGAAAACTCTCACGAGGCTATAACTTCGTCCACTAGGGAATTCCTAGTGGTTTAAGGCCTTGTTGCATATGGTCAATGCAATCGCACTCAGTAAACGAGTAGTTAGAACTCCATTTTGGTCACTTATTCTAATTTCTCATATTTGCTTGAGGACAAGCAAAATCTTTGTTTCAAGGGGTGGTTTGATAAGAGCCCAAACTGTAGTTTTAACCCCTTAATAATCATCTTTTGTTAGACCAATTATGTGAATAATAAGTAAGAGTTAACATCGATTCGCGTGTTTTTATGCATTTCGGGGCTTCAAAGTCCATTATGTGCGAGAAATGTACCACTTTAGCGAGATACGGAGCAAAAGTCAGTGAGAACTTCGAAAAGCCGTATCTTTGGACTCGGACCTGGAATTGGGCATACCTTATGTCAAAACGACCGGCTCGGAAAGAGCTTTGTAATGGTTCAAGCCTTGACCCAATCAGAGGAGCAGAAGTGGACGAAAAGTCTGTGGAAGTCAACTGCAGCTGAAGAGGCCTTTTGAATTTGAAAAGAATTGGGTTTTGGGCCTGATTCTCTGGCCCAAACCCTGGCTCCAAGCCCATGCACGAATTTTGGATCTGAATGTATAAAAACAAAAGCTTAAGTCTTTGTTAATGGTAGATAGATAATGGTAGATTAATTAGTAGAGAATTAGGGTTCATAGCTTAGAATAGAAAGTAGCCATTAAAATAGCTTCTAGATCTAGATTTAATTGTTTTCTTTAATTAGTTTCAAATCCCTTATTAGATTAAACCTTTGAATCTTGTTCTTCATTTGATTAGATCAATAAAGTAGTATTCTTTATCCATTTCGATTTTGTCAATTCCAATTTTAGATCTCATTTCAATTCATGTCCTTAGTTCAATTTAGTCATTAAATTAGATTTCATTATTGTTTAATTAAATAAATTTCAATGCTTTATATTATGTTTAGTTTTAATATAAATGGAAATGATTGAATGATTCAAGGCTAAACCTCCATTAGAGGGGTTGTGAAGCCTTGATGAAAGCTTGATTCGATTATCGTAAAGTAAAGTCGCCGTAATTTCCATTCCACTCTAGAAATGATTAGTTCACCATGAGAATGGGTTTAATTGTTCACATGCTAGTTATGAATTGGTAGAAATGCCATGTATAATTAGGGATTAGGAATAACCAATTGTTCTCGAAGCAGATTCATTCGGATTACGACGATTAGGTCGTTAGTGGATTAAGTTGAGTTAAGGTGGAATCAATCCCCCTCTAACTCCTTATCATAGAATCAACGTAGCATTCCCTTAGTATTCTGATAACCGACTAGTTGCATCTTGTGGGTAGTTGCATCATAGTATAATTCCCTTCGTAAACCTCTCATAGACTTAAAAACGACTAGTTAGATTAGAAAACATCCATGCTAGAGCACTAGGAGTGGAACGAACTTATCTACTCACCTATATTTCATAGAATTGAGAGTAGAATAAATCTTTGATAAACTTATAGCATCATTAAGTTTAGTTTACTTACGTTGTGGATTCGTAGTTCATCACGTAGGTAGACTAGTCATTTTGAGTTTATCACTTATAAATGTATATCACACATTCATACTTGTAGGCTTCGTTTTATTGCCTTTTGATATTATACTCTTCTTTTATTGCCTTTTGTTTAAAAATATTGTACTCTCTAGTGTCCACTTTGTGTTTCGTGTTAGTTGTCAGTTCTTAACTATATGTTAATGGCCACATTTGATAGTTCATAACCTGCCTTCTCTCTTTGTTATGGTATCTACATTTTTGTGTTTTCGTGTTAGTTGTCATTGTTTTTGTCCTTCTTTGGACTAGTCCGTTAAAAGGTATAATGGTTCTAACATTATGTGTTGTCTTACTTCTTTTGATGTTTTTACTAGTAGCAACACCTCATAGTGTGCACATGCTTTTTAAAAAAAAATTAAGCTAGGGTTAAAGGCAGACCCCCTTTGTATTGATTCAACTATTTCATTACATATATTTGGCCACTTGCATCATCATTTACAATACATTGCGTCTATGATCTAGTGGAGGGACAAATTGTACAACAAAATTAGCTGCATCATGATGAGAAGCTAAATAGTCCCATTTCGGTTCACTTCTCTATAAACATGAGAGAAAGATATAAAAGGGAATTCGATCTTTTCATATCTATAGCTTTTAGCATGTCCATGCAGAACCAAGGGGTTTCTCCGGCTTGTTGATTGCATTCAAATATTTCAGAGAGTCCGACTTCGACCTCCACTTCCTTATATACGCTCGCTATACATCCGTGTAGGCATATGTTGATAGCTTTGATTTCCTAAAACAGCATAGACACCAAGCATCCACTGCCACTGAACCCCGCTAACACCTGTCCCTCAATGTCTCTGATAACTCCGCCTTGTCCTCGCTCCGCCCCATCGCTTCCTCTGCTCCATCGGTATTGGCCTTCACGCTTTGTCATTTGGAGGCCTCCACACACATTCTACTTGCCTTGGCGTCATATATTTGGGTTCGATGTTAAGTCTCTGAAACAGATCCCTAACTTTTGCCGAATCCTGGACTTCTGGCCTTAAGACTTGCAGGTAGTTCTAAAATCAATTTACAAAATAGTGTGCACATGTTGCAATACATGATATATTGTGTTTTTCTTACTATATATTAGCTCATGAGCCGCGTTTTTAAAATAATCTTTTATCTGTTATACTTCAGCATGTCTTTTGTTTATGTTGCTTTTTGTCATGAAGTTTTGCATATCTAGTATAATGCCTTGTTCATTATAGTTTTTCATTGTTAGAAATATGAATCGTCTCCAACCTATTTTGTTCAGGGGAGCTTTTTTATATTGGATATGTTCATTTCTGAGTTCAAAGCTACTCGTATTTAATTGCCCCGTACAAATTAGGTTGAAACTGACAAAATCCAATTCTATTACCTGGAAATTCATTACTTTTGTGCATTATGAATCATTTCTATGTTTGGATGATTAAGTGAGCTCTGGTAACATATCATATGCATTCTAGTTTATCTCTTAAGTTTAGTGGTACTGCTGATATCTTAAGATGTCTCGTTACTATTTACTTGCTATCATTGCTCCTTGGATGTAAGGATATACCAGCTTTTAGTGTTTCTCTTCCTGTGTAGTACTGTAGTGCATATCTGGATAGTTGCAAGGAATTGTAGTACCAATATTTGTACTTAGCGATGAGTTGGGAATCAATCATATATTCGTGGAAGCAACAAAATTTGAATATCTAAAGGATTTGATGTTTAAAGAGACTCTCTAGTGCCTACTTGATTCACCAATTTTTATTGATTTGTGTTGTCAAAACTTGATTATTAAGATATGATTGTACAATATCCAACAGAGTATCTCAATGGTAAAACTATCATATGTTTGTTGAGTTAATGAACATACAGGATCTGTGGTTTCTGGATTGCATGGCTTTCTTGTTTATTTACAGATAGCGGGCAGATACTCCCATCAATATCTTGTGGAAATATAGATTAAGAATAAGTGGCCCTTTATCTTTGGGTGTTGCTGGAGCTCTTAAGAAGGGAAAACAGGAGTGTGATGTTAGTTATTATACTTATTGAGTAGGTGGCTGAGTCCATTCGATATATTCTTTGTGGAATAGGTCGTGCACTTTTATCCCCTTTGTGATCATATTGAACTCTTTCATGGCTAGCGGGGTATACATGAAACAAATTTTTCTTGATTTTTAATTGGATGAAAGTTTTCGAGATAAGATTGTGTGCCAATCTGGAATAAATTTGCTAGTTATGTGCATCATATGAATGAAATTGTTGTCTCGGAATTATGTAGGATTAGCATTTGTAAGCGACAATCAAGAATTTTATGCATCTGTGGATACTTTATGTGGTTTCCTCTTGCACAATATTGGTATGTTTCGACTCTTGTTACCCAGTAAATAGTACTTGATCTTATGAGCTGACTACAAGATGATATTGATGAGGAATATCGTTTGATGTTTAAGCTTTTAGATGATGAAACCGTGGGTCATTTATCACTTTCGTCCGTTCTGTTTGTTCAATTATAAAAGTTGAAGATTGGATTTTAGGTGTTTGAAAGCTCATTATTACTTCAGAAAATCCCTCTCTAAAATGTTTACTTATTCATGTGGACTGTGTATCTCTTAAGTTAGTGCTTTGCTTTTGTAGAACCTCCGGCCATCTTTTAGTGTCTTGACCCCCGATGAATAAAGTCGAATTTCATGCCCTCCCATGGTTTTCAATCAAAGACACGTCTTGATTTGGATAGGACATTGTCTGTCCTAATGTAAGTATTTGGAGGTTGTATCGTGCTAACATGTGCGGTATTACTTACACATGTAAAGGTTAAGATGTGACTTGAAGTTTTCATTACCCACAAAGACATTGTAGGTTGCTAGTTACTTCGTAAACCCTCGAGGGTTAATGTTGATTATCCTTTCTATAGAGATTCATTAAAATTTGATATTAACTTTGAATCATGAATATGATCTGATTATAGGTGTGATTTAGTCTTTGCTTGAAGCAAATATAAAATAGGTTCAAACTTTCAGGAACCTTTTCTTCTATTGCCTTTTGATATTGTACTTTTCTTACTCTTCTTTTATTGCTTTTTGTTTAAAAGTATTGTACTCTTCTTACTCTTCTTTTATTGCCTTTTGTTTAAAAGTGTTACTATTTAATTTGCTTTGATGTAGCTATGGCACCTAGTCGTCCACTGCGTACTCGTGTTACATCACAGTCTCAGGCCACTCAGCCCACGCAAGATGGTTCTAGTGTTGGTATAATTCTTTCTTAATTTTGTACTATTCTTCTTCATACTAATCTTTTACAGTTATGCTAGTGTTGGTACAATACTTACTAACAAATATCTTGTCTTCTAAATAATTATGAAAGCCAAAAAATGGGAGCCTAGAAAGAAGACCCAAAACCTAATTCTTAAGAACCACTTAGCGCGAGGGGGTGGAAAACCGAGGATAGGGATTGCTATTGGGAAAGGTAGGCATGTATGCAATTGGAGCAAATAGTGGATCACCGAGCTTGGCGTCATTGCTAGGTTTAGAATACCACTTTTGCCCATTCTTTGGAAAGGCGTGGTGATGATCAAAGGAAAAGTCTTCACAAGCTTGTTTTGGTAATTGATGTTTGCTTATTAATTTTTTTCTTTTACTAAACTCTTTAAAGTATCGTGCTGAAAATTACGTCTTTATGATATCTTTGTCTGTATTTTATTTTATTTGTTTTTGTAGGAAAAGTTTGATATGGACATCCATCTACCACATGTCGAAACTACTGTTAATAATTATATTAGGGGTCATTTCAGAGATCATAGGTGTGCCCTTCACAAGTACTACATGAGCATTCCAAATAATGTGAACAAACGTCAACACCCATTTAATGGTGTATCACAAGAGTCTTAGGAGAGATGGTGCGATCTGTGGGAAACAGATAAGTTCAAGGTAAGTGAGTTTACTCCTCTTTTTAAAGAAGAGGTTATGGCGGCCAAATTCAATGTGGGAAGTGGTAGTGCTAAAGGGTTGGTTGTTATATTTATACACATTATAATAGTTCTTTTTATGATGCATTGTTTATTTGTTTTAACCCAGGATGTTAGTACGCATAACCAATACAGCCGTTCATGCCTCATCGTCAACCATTGTGCTGGTTCAAAATCTTTTGTGCAGATCTGTGCTGACATGGTACACTTAATTGATTAATTTTAGATATTATAAATAGTTTTTTTTAGTACTAACTTTGGAAGTTTGTGCGTCTTTTGGAATGGCACAGCCGGTTGATCCGAGACTCAACAAAGATTTTGGGATGATCGACTATATTGTAAGACTCATTTCGATTGAGAAAAAGGTTGGGTTTCTCGAGAAGCAGAAAATAATTATGTAATTAACTTCGTACTTACCCTTTAAGTTAGCTAAATCGTACTTTTGTGAGATAGTTATATCTATTTGTTTTCTTTTCAAGAGAGAATGGTGGAACTACAAAATCAACCTACACCAGAAGGTTCTAACCCTATGACTGAAGAAGAGATTTTTGATTAAGTCTTGGGCATAAGACCTGGTTATAAACGTGGTCTTGGACATGGCGAGACACCCCCATCCCGTAAATGTGTGGCTAAATATGAGCACCCAGATGTGGATCAGTTGAGAGCAAGGGCAAAGGAAGTAAAGTCTCAGCTGGAAGAGTTGTGAGAATGGAAGGAAGCGGCTCAAGAGACATAAGCAACACACCATGCGCAAATTGAACAACAACAACGCCAGTTGGACTATCTCATGGAGAAGCTTGGTGGTCCTCCTTCAATGTGGTATGATTTATGAATTTCACTATTTTTTTATGTGTTGGTGTTGTTTGATTGGGATAAAGTTATTTGATCGGAATGAATAAGCCTCCATATCATGTTTTAGGTTGTATATAGTCCCTTCAGTTTTGGTAAATGGAATATGGGTTTCACCGTCTTATGAAATATATTATTGTAATTTTCAGGTTATGACAGGTTATTGTATTTATGAAATATTGAAAATACAGAGGAGACTCTGTAGAAGTCTTGTGAAATATATTATTGTAATTTTCAGGTTATGACAGGTTATTATATTTATAAAATGTTGAAAATACAGAAGAGACTGTCGAAATTTTACTATAAAAGTCACGTATCTTATCTTAGGTATGTAATTGTTTGAGATTTGGGTAGACATAAACTTTGAGTAGACGACCTATTAGTTCATAGCTCCTCACTAAATTCTTCCACCCCTATTGTTTGTGGCTTTATTTATTTATGTTTAAATTAATTTCTTTAGATTTACTTTCTCGAGTATTGTTTTGATTAGTTCTATTTAACTATATTCTATAAGTATGTATCTTGCAGTATATATAGGTCTATCTTACTTTACTCTGTTATGTAATTTTGAAGATATTTGTTTCGCATTGGTTGTGTTGGGGTGGGGTTTCATGTTGGTGGTTGATTAGCATGATAGGTGGCCTGGGTAATCCTTTTTGTTATGAGGGAGGGAGAGCTTTTCATTTTTCATATTATGCAGTCGAGAACTTTTAGTTAAGACTGATCTTGGGTACAATTTAAACTTAACATAATTGTTAATAGTTAATTTTGACGTGATGAAACTATTATATTTTTTGTTTCAATTTTTTTTTTGTGGTCTAATATATAGATAATATCTTTGTGTGCAGATAATCTTACGTCAAAATGGATCGGTTGGGTATTAGTTTTTGTGAAGAAATAGCGGTTTCGAATTGCAAGGGGTACTAGAGGAATCTAAATGCTATTTATTATCATTTTTTTTTGTTAAGATGGTTCATTCGCAAGCTAGTTGAGTGATGTTTAGAAATGTTTTTGTTTAAGTTCATACATTTCTAAAGATGAGTTCAGAAATAAAAATTATGAAAGGGAGATGATGCAACTCTCTTTTGTTTCTAATGGAGTGAATTAACTCACTTTTATTTATTGGAAATAATTTGTTGTTTAAGATAATTGATGTTATGGTTATTTTATTTTGCATTTATTTGTTGAAGGGGGGGCGGGGGTGTAATTGTACAGATGGTGCACAATTGGCAACGATATTAGTGATAAAAATAGTCTTTTACGACGCACGTAATGTGAGAACATGATCACAACTAACCAATTTTTTTTTTGCTCAAGCTACAATCAAAATGTCGCTTATAACACTAATTCATTTTACCTTTCTCGACGATAGTGACATCACTAATAACACATAAAATTCAAATATTTTAGATCTTTAACGACGATAACAATGTCGCTTATATAACTAAAGTTTAAAATTACTAATATATCTAGTGACAATAAAAACGTCGCTAATAAGATCTTTGTTTTTTTAATTTTTTGGACTTATAGTGATGATTAAAATGTCGCTAATAATACTAAAATTTTAAAAAATTTAAGACATTTATCGACGTTAAAAATGATGCTAGTAATGCCTTATTACCGACGATTTTAAAAACGTCGCCAAAAGTTCATCATTTGCGACATTTCTACATTTAAAATACCAAAATGAGCTAGCGACGAAATTAGAGAAATAGCGACAGTAATAATCCTCGGTAAATATATGTTATTTGGCGAAGTTAAAATATCGTAGCTATATATCATTGCCGACTATAGCATTAGCGATGTTGCCCCGACACACCAAAAAGCGTCGCCAAATGGTATTAGCGACGTTTCTGCGATTTTCAGCGACATTTTTTTTTTGTCGCCAAAGACCTTGTTTCTTGTAGTGTAGGCTACAACAGGAACCATGAGGAGAAATTAGGGTTGGGCCTCCTAACGGGCTTCCCATGTTCGCCCAGAACACACAGACCAAGTCCGATAACAAATAGCTAATTCCACTAAAGGTCATTGTTGCACTACCGCCCTAATCCCAAATTACGTGTTACGTTTATGGGCTCCATATTATATGTTTGTTGATCTCCCCGTGTTTAAGATATCGAATGCCTGTTGATTAAGTTAAGTTACTGACAACGACATTAATCAACTTCTCATGGCCTTGAGTAGTACCACTCAACCTCATTGTCATGTCGGATTAAATCCACCTGCAGGGTTTACATGACAATCCTTATGAGATCCTCAAGGGGACATCATCAGCCCGACTTCCTGCGGGTCATGGATTCCTTCTATAATCAACAACACACCTTATATACAATGTCATTACCCAATCCATCGAGTTTGTTGATTCACAAATGAATCTCACTCATTGATGATTTAAAGCAATGTACAATTCACGTAAGTGCCTGTTATTATATCCGGATTAAGAGGACAAACATCTATAATAACAGAGGTGTTTGTTATCTTATATAGTCAGTATAAAGGGAAACAACCTCACCTAGTCCTGTTCAATACACACAAAGTGTACTAGTGTAATCAGTAGTCAAGATAGACTAATACCGGATTACACTACAACCGCCATCCAATGGTTTGTCCAAATCCATTTAGGTTATGAGCGTTTACTTATACTTTATAAGGTACTTATGATATGATCTTACGTATGTCACCACACACCATATCATCTACAACATAAAGTATTATACACATGCATATAACTAATAACATATATAATATGCATAACATTTGCCCATATGATTCTCATTCAAAATATAAAGAATTAGAGTTAATACAAAAGTAATGCTTTTTAGTATATAACCATATTATTAACCCCTTAACAATATTACTTTTAGACCAATTATGTAATGAATAAATAAGAGTTAGTGTTTTTTACGTGCTTTTATGTATTTCAGGCATTATAGTCAATTATGTGAAGAAATGTGTCCCTTTTGCGAGATAAAGGAGAAAAGATTGGTTACTAAGAAGTTCTATGATTAAAGGCCAAGATTCAAAGAGAAAAATCATTTTTAAAGCCCGGTCAAAGCTGAAAAGTCAAAATTAATGCGGGCAGAAATAGCGCATAAAAGTCAATAGAACTTCCAAAGGCCGTATCTTTGGACTCCGACCTCGGAATTGGGCCTACCATATGTCAAAATGACTGGCTCGGAAATAGCTTTCTAATGGTCTAAGCCTTGAACAATTATAGAAGCAAAAGTGGACAAAAATGCTATTAAAGTCATTTCCAGCTGAAAACCCTTTTGTAGATTGAAATAATGAGGTTTTGGTCTCGATTTTCCAACCCAAAACATGGTTCCAAGGCCCATGCACGATTTTTTGTAGACTTAGCCCTCTTCTATATGAAGAGGACTAGGCATAACTCTTAAGCACTTAGATTTTAATTCATAAACTTAGTTATTAATTCATAAACCCATGTTTAAGTTAGTTTTAATTTAGTTTGAATTCTTGGACTCCTTCTATTAGATTAATAAAGTAATTATTATTATTCAATAATGTTTTGTTCTTATTGTTATTATTCTATGAATGATAGTTTGATGACTCAAGGCTAAACCTCCATTAGAGGAGTTTGAGGAAGCCTCGATGAAGACTTGATTGTGTTAGTGTATATATAGTTGTGATAATCTATTTCACTCTAGAAAGTAATTAGTTCACCATAAGAATGGGTTTAATTGCTTCACATGCTAATTATTAGTTGGTAGAGATTGCCATGAATAATTATGGAGTAGAAATACCCAACCTTGCATTGAGAGCGTAAAGATTAGGATTACAACAAATTCTATGCTAATTTATTAAGTCGAATCAAGATGGAATCAAATTCCCCTAATTCCTTCCCATATTCTCGCTTAATATTGGATTGTCAGTAGTTTGAATTATAACATCTTGATTAGTTAATTCACCATCTTAGTTTATTTCAATCCATTACTCTCATCGATTTTGGTTAGTATTAATTAATTAGGAAACCTTACATTTAAACAAGCTAGGAAGGGAATGAATTCTTTGCTCACATTATTGCATGATAATTAAGAGTAGATAACTTTGATCACCAAGTAAATTCTAGTTTTAGTCTTACTTATTCATGGAATAAATAGTTAAGAGTAGGTAAAATAATAGTTTTTTACACTTATCAAATGGCGCCGCTGCCGGGGAGTCGAGTAAGACAAGAGAGCCCCCCGCGCCCTTCCACCGACCTTGAACGCACCACGCACCTTGCCCCTCCACAGCCACTTCTAATTTTTTGTTTGGTTGATTCTTCCAAGGTTGATTTTAGGACTCCTAGAGTGTATTTGTTGAAATGAACTCTCCTACACTTATACTGGAGCATTCTTTTGAAGATCTTTTCCGAAGCGACACCTATGGAGGATGGTTCTACGATATAATCGTCTGATCAAGATAAAGACATCTTGGTAGGTCCTAATGACTCGTATTCACCTCAACTTACTAAATATTTCTATAATACTATTGTCAACCTGATGGAAAACAAAGGTTCTTTGTCGTAGTTAATGATAATGACAATAGATTTCAACAAGTTTTTGGTTGTGTTGTTGTTGTGGGAATGCCTATGCCCGATCTTACAAACTTCGTGGGGATATATGACTAATAATGCATACCTTTATAACTATGAGTATTTTCATGAGACTTATGGGGAGGGATTTTTTTCGTGTAATGGACCAAGTGCAATATAACATAGCCCTTAGTAGCTTGTCCCTAAAGCGTAGGAACTACCATGTTATTTATCATGATGAATATCGTAAGGGACTAGCGGTTGACTTCTATGAATAATACCACTGGTGACATTTTTCTTGCTTTAGCTTAAGGACGTCTCTTATATGACATTCCCAAGGTTTTAGTGGTTAGTCTAGCAAGAGGCCATAGTATGAGGCATAAGTACCTTCTTATGCCTGTGTTGGTTCGCCACATCATGTGCGGTTTCTTCCCTGATTTCTATACCCAATTCACGGATTGGGTTGGGGTTGAAATTATGAGACCGACTAATGGCATTGTTCGTTCGTTTCGTGTTATGAAATGGCCGAGATGGAGGGTACAACCTCAATGGGTTGCTCCTTACACCCGACCAAACCGAGTAACACTTAACAAGTTAGCACGGGTTGATGATACATGGAGAAAGGCTTGGCAAGACGCAAAAGAACCTCGCTTCTATGTAGAGGAGGATGATGACGCCTAAACACTAGATATAAGGTAATTTTTATTTTTTGTACGTGTCTGCTTATGTCCCAAGCAATTTGATTTTTGTTATCCCCATAACAGGTGGAACTCTTATAGAGTTATGTCTATTTTTATTTATCTATATTAGTAACTTTATTTTGCAGATGCTCTAAATTTTCACGTGTTTCAATGGTAATTCCTACCCTTCTTATTTTATACTTTGATGACAAAGCATGCTTTTGTTTGGGGGTGGCATATAAACACGTGTAATTTAAGGCACCTGTGAGGATATATATAGGTATAATATGCACTTGTTTTCTACTAAAAAAATTCAAAAAGTAAAAAAAAAATAAAAATAAAAAGTTTATGTTATACACTTAGGAATATTAGTATTGTTTCTTTCTCTATGATGATACTAGTCTAGAAATCTCATGTAGTACTTGAATTAGAATAGTCTTTAGAAACTTAGGTTAATATATAGGTAATAATCATTGCATCTTTCTATAAATATATTGCATGAGCATCTATGTTTGTATTGGCAATAAGTTTATGAAATCTAGGCTAGTATACTTATTCAACAAATCCGGTGAGAATATAGCCTAAAAACCTTGTATGAGTTAAATGTTTGAGAAATGACAAAAGGAAGAGTAAATTCCGAATAGAGAAATCACATGTCCACTTGCTTGATCACTATGCCATGTCCTAAGAGAGAATTTAGGCCCTTTTTGGATCGATATAGCCAGAAATTCAAACCTATATGAATTATTTTCTGCTAGTCGCCCCTTTGGGCCTTTCTTTAGCCTTTCATAAACCACAATTCCTTTACCCTTTTACAAAAACAAAACAAAATAAAAAAAATCAGCCTACCCATTTTGAATTAGTCTGAGAATAGAGATGAAATGAAGAAAATAAAAGAGAAAAACCTGTGGAAAACCAAGAATTTTTTACTTGCTTCAAATAAGAAAAGAAAGTTTTCATCCAAAGAAAAAAAGAAAAATAAATAAATAAAATAAAAAGATAGAACTCCAAAAACATAATCAAATGAGTCAAAAGCCAAAGAAAAAGAAAATTGGCTAAGGATGGAAACAAAGTGTAGAAGCAAAGTAAGAACAAGGTTTTCTCTATTTATATAATATGAAGACTCTATTATCTCAGACTTGTCCTTTTTGAATATCCATTTCTTTCCTTCTTAAACCATCTCGACTCCGGCTTCCTTGTGTGTCATTGAGATTGTAAGTTAAAGTGTCCCCACTACACAATCGGAGTATACTTGAAACTTGAAAAAAAAATGAGTGGTTTTGTCTTGACATTTATGTGAGGACCTACTTAAGGACGGTATTCCGAGTTTTCATAAAAGGACCTGCTAGTGCATTTCATAGTATTATTCATTGTATATATGCTTATTCGTAGATGATTAATTATTATGCACATATTAGCTTAGGTTTCGACTTGATTATTCTATATTAATTGCTAGTGAGATGTATATATATCTGAGAATAAATAAAGAAATAGTAGTTTTATTTCTTAGTCATTGTAGTATAGATAAAGTTTATGAGTACCTTCACTGGAAAACTCTCACGAGGCTATAACTCGTCCACTAGGGAATTCCTAGTGGTTTAAGGCTTTGTTGCATATGGTCAATGCAATTGCACTCGGCGAAACGAGATTAGTTATAACTCTATTTTTGGTCACTTATTATAATTTCTCATATTTGCTTGAGGACAAGCAAAATGTTGTTTGGGGGTGGTTTGGAAAGAGACCAAAACTGTAGTTTTAACCTCTTGACAATATTACTTGTAGACCAATTATGTAATGAATAAATAAGAGTTAGTGCTTTTTATGTGCTTTTATGTATTTCAGGCATTGGAGTTAATTATGTGAAGAAATGTGTCCCTTTTGCGAGATAAAGGAGCAAAGCTTGGTTGCTAAGAAGTTCTATGATTAAAATCCAAGATTCAAAGAGAAAATACCTTTTTAAAGCCCGGTCAAAGCTGAAAAGTCAAAGTCAACGCGGACAGAAATAGTGTATAAAAGTCAGTAGAACTTCCGAAGGCTGTATCTTTGGACTCTAACCTCGGAATTGGGCCTATGATATGTCAAAACGACCGGCTTGGAAAGATCTTTCTAATGGTCTAAGTCTTGACCCAATCAGAAGAGAAAAAGTGGATGAAAAGGCTATTGAAGTCATTTCCAGCTGAAAACCCTTTTGTGAACTGAAGTAATAAGGTTTTGGGATGTATTTTCTGACCCAAAACATGGCTCCAAGGCCCATGCACGATTTTGTAAACCTAGCCCTCTTCTATATAAAGAGGACTAAGGCATAACTCTTAAGCACTTATATTTTAATTCATAAACTTAGTTATTAATTCATAAACCTAGTTTTACGTTAGTTTTAATTCAGTTTTTATTCTTAGACTCCTTCAATTAGATTAATAAAGTAATTATTATTCTTTAATAATGTTTTGTTCTTATTGTTATTATTCTATGAATGATAGTTTGATAACTCAAGGCTAAACCTCCATTAGAGGGGTTTGAGGAAGCATTGATGAAGACTTGATTGTGTTAGTGTAGATATAGTTGTGATAATCTATTCCACTCTAGAAAGTAATTAGTTCACCATGAAAATGAGTTTAATTGCTTCACATGCTAATTATTACTTGGTAGAGATTGTCATGAATAATTAGGGATTAGAAATACCAAACCTTTACGTAAGAACGTAAATATTAGGATTACAACAAATTATATGCTATTTTATTAAGTCGAATCAAGGTGGAATCAAATTCTCCTAATTCCTTCCCATATTCTCATCTTAATTTTGAATTGTCGTAGTTTGAATTATAACATCTTGATTAGTTAATTCACCATCTTAGTTTATTTCAATCCATTACTCTCATCGATTTTGGTTAGTATTAATTAATTAGGAAACCTTATGATATGTAAAATGATAGTTTTATCTACGAATAAGTAACGAGACTCAAACGCAAGTAACACTAAAACTAGACTTGAGTGTGTTATTTATCAAAGATTTTCTACTCTCGATTCTATCAAAATATAGTTGGAGTAAAAGATTCGTTCCACTCCTAGTTCTTTAGAATTCGCATTTCCTAAGATTATCAATCTATCTAAAGTTAATGAGAGTTTTACGAAATTATACTACGATGCAAATTATACTAACGAGATACGATAATTCAACTATGAAATGCTAAATTGAATCTATGATAAGGAATTAGGAGGGATTGATTCTGCCTTAACTCGACCTAATTTACTAACGAAGAATCGTCGTAATCCAAATTGAACTGCTTTCGCATAACAATTGGTTCTTCCTAATCCCAAGTTGTTCATGGTAATCTCTACCAACTAACATCTAGCATGTGAAACAATCAAACCCATTCTCATGGTGAACTATTCATTTTCTAGAATGGAATGGAAAATCATGACTATTTTACGCTAACATAAATCAAGCTTCATCAAAGCTTCTTCAACCCCCTCTAATTGAGGTTTAGCCTAGAATCATTATGCTATCATTTCCAACTGAATTTAAACAAGACATCATATAAAGATTATAACTTTACTATATTGATTTAATCAAGAATTCAAATCTAAATTAACAACTAAGAAATGATTAACAACTAAGAACTGAATTTAGATCGAAGTAATTTAATAAACTAAAACTGAAATTATGAATAACTTACTACTTTTAATAATCTAATGAAGAATAAACCAATGATTCAATAACTAAATTAATAGTCTACTTTGTTCTAAACTAATTACTTGAACATAAAACTAGATCTAAAACTATTATCCAATGGCTACTTGCTACCTAAACTAAGGATTGCTCAAGAGTTAAGTCTTTTGTCTTGAAATGGAGGAGACAAGATCCACATTTTCGTGCATGGGCTGAGGAACCATGTTTTGGGCTGGAAAATTGAGCCCAAAACCCAATTTCTTCAGTCCACAGAGGCTTTTTCAACTGGAATTTTCTTCAACAGACTTTTTGTCTACTTCTGCTCCTCTAATTGGGTCAAGGCTTGAACCATTAGAAAGCTCTTTCCAAGCCGGTCGTTTTTACATAAGGTAGGCCCAATTCTGAGGTTGTAGCCCAAAGATACGGTCTTCAAAAGTTCTGCTGACTTTTGTATGTTGTTTCTGCCCTCGTTGACTTTGACTTTCCAGCTTTGATCGGGCTTTACAAAGGCTTTTTCTCCTTGAATCTTGGCCTTTAATCATAGAACTTCTTAGCAACCAACTCTTGCTCCTTTATCTCGCCAAAGTGACACATTTATGCACATAATTGACTTCAATGTCTTAAATACATAAAAGCACATAATCAGTATTAACTCTTATTTATTACTCGTATAATTGGTCTAAAAGTATTATTGTTAAAGGGTTAAAACTACAGTTTTGGGCTCTTATCAAACCACCCCCAAACAGCATTTTGCCTGTCCTCAAGCAAATATGAGAAATTAGAATAAGTGACCAAAAATGGAGTTCTAACTACTCTCGTTTCACCGAGTGCGATTGCATTGACCATATGCAACAAGGCCTTAAACCACTAGGAATTCCCTAGTAGACGAGTATAGCCTCATGAAAGTTTTCCAGTGAAGGTACTCACAAACTTCATCTATACTACAACGACTAAGAAATAAAACAATTGCTTCCTTATTTATGCTCCCAATTATCTATATACTCACTAGCAATGAATAAAGAATAATCAAGTTGAAACCTAGGCTAATATATGCATAATAATCAATCATCTACGATTAAACATATATATAATGAGTAATCTTATGAAATGTACTAGCGAGGTCCATTTATGAAAACTTCGAAATAGCGTCCTTAAGTAGGTCCTCACATAAATCTCAAGACAAAAATACTCTGATTTTTCTGATCAAGTTTTGCTACTCTAGTGTGCAGTGGGCACACTCTACCTTACAATCTCAATGACACACAAGGAAGCTGGAGTCGATCAAACACATCTGCCACTTACTATCACACTAACCTATTCCTAATTGAGCTAGAGATCTTTATTAGGTGTTGCGGAGATTAGGAGGTGGTTTAAGAAGGAAGGAAATGGATATTCAAAATGGACAAGTCTGAGATAATAGAGTCTTCATATTATGTAACTAGAGAAAACCTTGTTCTTTACTTTTGCTTCCACACTTTGTTTCCATCCTTAGCCATATTTTTTTTTCTTTGGCTTTTGACTCCTTTGATTCTATTTTTGGAGTTCTAACTCTTTATTTTCTTTTATTTATTTATATTTTTTTTTTATTTGGATGAAAACTTTCTTTTCTTATCTGAAGCGACTAACAAATCTTGATTTCAAAAGTCTTTCTATTTTCTATTCTTCATCTCCATTCTCAGACTCATTCAAAGAATGGGTAGGCTGATTTTTATTTTTATTTTGTTTTGTAAAAGGTTAAAGGAATTGTGGTTTATGAAAGGCTAAAGAAAGGCTCAGAGGGGCAACTAGTGGAATATAATTTCATAAGGTTTGAATTTCTGGCTATATCGATCCAAAGAGGGTCTAAATTCTCGCTTAGGATATGATATAGTGATCAAGCAAGTGGACGTGTGATTTCTCTATCCGGATTTTACTTCTCCCTTATGTCATTTTTCAAATGTTTCACTCATATAAGGTTTTAGGCTATATTCTCACAGGATTTGTAGAATAAGTACTCCAACCTAGATTTCAGAAACTTACTGTCAAACAATCATAGATACTCATGTAATATATTTATAGATAGATGCAAAGATTATTACCTACATGTTAACCTAAGTTTCTAAAAACTATTCTCATGCAAAATCTATGTGAGACTTCTAGATTATTGAGAGCATAGATAAAGAAAACAATATCAATATTCCTAAGTGTATAACATAAACTTTTTTTTTTATATTTTTGATGTTTTTTTTGTTTTGAATTTTTACTAGAAAACAAGTGCATACTGTACATATCTATATCCTAACAGATACCTTAATTACACGTGTTTCTATGCCCCCCCCCCCCAAACAAGAAGTATGCTTTGTCCTCAAAGTATTTAAATAAAAGGGTAGAGAAATACCATTGAAACGCGTGAAATTCTGGAACATTTGTAAAACAAGGTTAAACATACTAATATAGAAAATAAAAACTGACACAACTCTATAGGAGTTCCACCCATTATAAAGGGTTAATAAGAATTAAACTGCTTGGGACATAAGCAGACACTAACTGAAACTAAAAACTTACCTTAACTCCCGCGTTTAATCGTTATCCTCCTCATCTTCAATTAAGATATGAGGTTCCTTCGCATCCTGCCACGCCATGGTGATTTGTCAGGCTTCACGCCATTTATCATCTACTATAGCTAACCTATTAAGCGCCACTTGGTCGGATGGGGTGTAAGGAGCAACCTGATGAGGTTGTATCCTCCACCCTGGCCAAGTCATTGCACGGAAAGATCGAATAATACAATTGGTGGGTCTCACAATGTCGACCCCAACCCAATCCATGAAGCGGGCACAAAAAACAGGGAAAAAACATAGCATAATACGACAAATTAAAACAGGCATAAGAAGGTACGTATGCCTCTTGCTATGGGCTTGGGCTAAACTAGACATTAGGGTCTGGGGAATATCATAGAGGGTACGTCCCCTAGCTAAAGCAAGGAAAATATCCCAAGTTTCGTCATTCAGAGAAGAATAGCGCCATTCCCTCTAATGTTTAGCATGATCCAAAACATAACAGTGGCCATGTTCATAGACAGGCTACCAAGGACTACGTTATAATCCCCTTGGTCCTCTATCCTAAAGATTCCTTCCCCGTAATGCTCATGCAAATCCTCATAGTTATACATGTACATATTATCTACCAAATAGGCCCATGAGTCTTGTATTTCAGCTGGCATAGCAAGTCCAAGAACAAAGGCTAGCAAGAACTTGGAAATTTCCATCGGTTCATCCCCAATGGTGATGGAGAACACTTGTTCTCCATCTGGTCTATCAAAGAACTTACAATTATCATAAAAATAAGATGTAAGTGCAGGAGAATAAAGTTCATCAGCTCTTATCATTAGCGGTTCCCAGCTTATGTGTATGATCACCTCGCGAAACCACGCACCATAAGCGTCACTTTGGAACAAGTCTTCAAAAGACTGTTCTGCTATGATATGAGGGGTTGTCATCACAAAACTTCTTCCTAGCACAGCTGCAATGGTCCTAGAATAACCCACGAAAAATCGGAATTTTTTGTGTCTACAGAGGTCGTGGGGGGCGCGCGCTCAACCTAAGCCTTGTATGGGCGCTAGTCGCGCTCAGGAGCAATCGGACTTACAATGTTTTGGAGTGGTCGCGGCTCATAATTGGTATGGGTAGAGAATTAGAGTCGTGTTCAGAGCAAATGGGTGATAGTGTTTTGGAGTGCGGGTGAAATTTCAACCGAGGTCTTGGTAGACTACGAAATTTCTTGAGTCTTTGAAGTGAAGCAGAAAAAGAAGGAAAACTTGGGAGTGAAAGGTGAGAGATGTGAGTTTTGTGTGGAGAATGAATGAAGTTTATATAGGTTTTGAGTTTCCAAAACGAATCAGGAAGTTGCCAAAAAGTTTTAAGGCAGTTGCCGGAAACAAAAAGTTTCTAAAATCGAAAACGGAAACAACCCATATTCTTGATTCTAAAACAAACCTAATATCTTTTATATTGAATTTAGAATAGTAACTTCTAAACTCTTTTAGATTTCATCCTACCACAACATCTAATCATAGGCATACCAATATCGGCAATATTCTCAACAATCACTCCAAAACAACTTCTAAAATTGAGGATCATATAAAAATTATGCCAGAATAAATAATACCACCCCCAAGCAATTCGGGAAGGTGGGAATAACAATAAAAACAATGCACAATTTGAAAAGAACCACATTATATTAAAATTGAAATTCTAACAACATTTAACTACCCAATTCAAATTTAACTCTGAGAATTCAAAATTAACATCGGACTAAATAAAACAAATACAAAACAACATCAACTCATAATATCCCTAAACAATGGGCTGGCGGTAGTGGATGGTACATGAGAAGGAGATGACTCTGAGCTCCCAATGGGCCGAGCCATCCGTCCTTCTCAGGACGACTCTCATGCTTCCGGGCGATGCTTTCGGAAGAAGAACCCCTGGGGTGGGAAGCGTTCAAGCATATCTTCATGAAACTTTTCGGAGCTTCCATCTCGCCTTCATCTCCTCCTAATGCTCATCCTTGCGGTGGGCACGAGTCTCATAGTTACGATGTATGGTAATGCGAGTCAGGAGGTCTTCACAAATTATATTAAGAGAACACATGCCGGGATGAAGCACCGACATGGCGCTCGCATCGGATGTACACTTCGCCAAGGCATCGGCATCAAAACATGTCGTGTCCTCCTCATCCTCTTCAACTACCCTCTCTTCAGGCAACCTCCACGTCTTTTAGATACACTCCGTATAAATAGTAGGATTTTGGTGCCTCTTTAGGTAAATCCAATCAGACTTCGGAGTCGCTCTCAAGGTCATCATGATATTCGTTATCAAAACAGGGAGAGGTGCAATACTCTTCATGACTCTTCTAATCATAGTAATCAAAACCTCGAGGATACAGAAATCGTACTCTTTCGTCTGGAGTATCCAAAGCACGTGGAGACAATTTAGGCTAATGTCACTGACTTTCTCCTTTCCAATGACATTCCTCCCAATCCGGCGGCGGCAACCCGGCCAGGTTGGTTTAGAGAGGCGGTGGTGAACACAATACGAGCTCGCATTGTAGTTACCCTCCAAAACCGTCTCGTTCATCAAAGCCTCGATCCTAGCAAATTGAGATTCCTGCACTATGGCTACTAGAGTGCGTCCTTCCTCCATGCTGAAGATACGAGTCAACAAATTTCTATCCACTTCTCTCCTTACTTTATTCACCTTCACAAAAATTTTATTCCCAACCAACTCCGTCGTCCTATAAAATTGTTGGACCAAATCTTCGTTATAAAAATTGTTCATCGTATACCACAAATGCGTCCAATCCCTACGAATCTGCAGGAACCATTATTTCAGAACGAATATTTCTACAAACCGCGAAAACCCACGAGCAGCGGAATTATTGAGGTTCTCACGATTTTGGATTAGAGAACATACCTTTTAGATCCGGTTTAGATAACTCTGAGAATCCAAGCTTTATGAATCCGAATCAACAATCAACCTCTTGATCTTCTGTTGTATTAATTTAGAACAGATTGGGCGTTGTGTGGGCAACGGCGATCTACCAATCCCTTCTTTCTCACAAAGCTAGATCCAATTTTGGATCTATCTTTCCTTGCCTCTTTTTCTGTTTTGGTGAATAGTGATTTCAGCCAAGAGAAAGAGTATTCTATTTATAGGCTACAACAGGGACCATGAGAAGAAATTAGGGTTGGACCTCTCGCGGGCTTGGGCTTCCCATGTTCGCCCGAGAACACTGCGGCTCAAGTCCATCAACAAATGACTTATTCCACTAAAGACTATTGTTGCACTACCGCCCTAATCCCAAATTATGTATCGGCGTTTATGGGCTCCATATTATATGCTCGTTGATCTCCCCGTGTTTAAGATAAAGAATGTTCGTTGATTAAGTCAAGTTACTGACAACTACATTAATCAACTTCTTATATCCTTGAGTAGTACCACTCAACCTCATTATCATGTCGGAATAAATCCACCTGCAGGGTTTACATGACAATCTTTTTGAGCTCCTCAAAGGGACATCATCAACCCGACTTCCTGCGGGTCCGCAGTTCCTTTTTTTATAATCATCGGCACACCTTACATACAATGTCATTACCCAATCCATCGAGTTTGTTGACTTACAAATGAATCTCACTCATTGATGATTTAAAGCAATGTACAATGCACGTAAGTGCCTGTTATTATATCCGGATTAAGAGGACAAGCATCCATAATAACAGAGGCGTTTGTTCTCTTATACAGTCAGTATAAAGAGAAACAACCTTACTTGGTCTTGTTCAATACACAAAAGTGTAATCCTATAGTCAAGATAGACTAATACCAGATTATACTACAACCGTACTAATGGTTTGTCCAAATCCATCTAGGTTGTGAACGATTATTTATACTTTATAAGGTACTAATGATATGATCTTCTGTGTGTCCGCACCATATCATCTACAACATAAAGTATTAAACACATGCATATAACTAATATGCATAACATTTGCCCATATGATTCTCATTCAAAAAATGAAGAATTAGAGTTAATACAAAAGTAATGCTTTTAGTATATAACCCTATTAGAATCATCTCGTCACTGTAAAACGGCCCAAAGTGGAAGGGCGTAAATGTGTGTTCTGGCAAAATTCGTCGTCTTAGAGCCATTTGATGTTTGAATGGATTTGTGGGTTTGAATAAGGTGGGGAAAGAGTTTGAAACCAAACTCAATAAAAGTAATGGGAGGAGGCGCGGTGTTGGCGGTGGTAGTTCAAAATTTGTGAATTTTTGTATTTTTTTGGTATTCCAAAAGGTCAGAATTGGTGGGGGAATGTTTTGGAGAAGATTTGAAGTTGTTTTAAATTGTTGGGCATGGGTGTAGTTAGGTTTTTCTCTTTTTTTTTTTTTTTTTTTTTTTTTTTGGTTAAGGTTTTTAAGCTTTGTTAATGGCGGAGGTGAAGGGGAAAACTCGCAATCTGTTTTTCTTTTGGATAAAGGGGACGCACGTGCGTGGCATGTGCGTGCGAGATTGGGCCCAAGCCCAATTCGATTTTTCGAAATGTGTCAATTTTTCACACAACTTCAAATTAAAACCGCTTCATTACCTGTCCGATTTGTGTGAATGAGATATGGAAATGATCAGTAAAGAATTTCCAATCCAATGATCCATAAAAACACTCTATTCTAACCGTTGGTGACATATAAGAAAATGGAAAATGCCTCGAAGTGCGTGTGTGACTTAAGTTATACGAACGAATGAAATCTAAATTAATAGATAATGTCAACCCAAATTGAAATAGGATTAAAAGGCCTAAGCAACACAAATGGAAAGTTGAGCAATCAAAGACGGAAAAACGAATACCCCACTCCCAAACAAATTTTATACAATAGAGTTTAGAAGTTTGTTATAACGTGGGTCTTTTAAAATCAGATTCCCGAGACTTCCTAGATTACTATTTTTATGGTTTTGATATTTTTTTACTTTTTATGAATAAAATTTAATATAAGAAAAATGAAAAACAATAAAGACATAATTCACACCATAGAGGGACATGACTCAAAAATCGAGAAAACATGCAAGAGTGGAAAACATGAATTATGTTAACCCTGGACTTAGGATCCGGTACTTACAACCACACACTCCATAGGGAGGGCCCGGTTACCTGAATGGTGCACTTACTAATATATGGAATTGAAAGGAAGTACACCAACCAACAAAGGTTAGTCTTCATAGACAGGGTCCTGTAAAAGGACTTCCTCCACATCAGGGGACAATAGCTCGGGAAAATGTTTCAACCGTTGGCCATTGACTTGAAAAGTACTGTTGTCCTTGGGATTTACCAAGGTGATTACCCCGAAAGGGGTGACTTCAGTAACCAGAAAAGGACCAGACCAACGGGTTTTCAATTTCCCTAGAAAAATATGTAGACGGGAGTTGTAAACCAAGACCTTTTGACCTACCACAAACTCTTTGCGCAAGATTTGCTTATCATGAACACGTTTCATGTTAGCTTTATAATCCTTCGCGAGATCATAAGAATCGCTACGGATTTCTTCAAGTTCATTCAATTGCAACTTTCGCTTGACACCTGCCTCATCAAAATTGAAATTAAGGCTTTTTATAGCCCACATAGCACGGTGCTCCAATTCAACGGGCAAATGACAAGGTTTCCCAAATACAAGTCTAAAAGGAGACATACCTATAGGAGTTTTGAAAGCAGTCTTATATGCCCATAAGGCATTAAATAGACGTTTCGACCAGTCTTTTCTATCAGGATTTACAGTTGTTTCTAAGATCTTTTTGATTTCCCTATTAGAAACTTCTACTTGTCCGCTAGTTTGTGGATGATACGGAGTTGCTACCTTATGTGTAATTCCATACTTTTTCACTAGCGATGCAACAACTCTGTTGCAAAATGTATTCCACCATCACTAATGATGGCTTTAGGAATGCCAAATCAACGAGAAAATGTATTCCTTAACAAAAACACAATTATCTTATAGTCATTTGCTCACGGAAAGCCATGGCCTCTATCCATTTAGACACATAGTCCATGACAACTAGAATATATATATATATAACCGTGGGAAACCGGAAAAGGACCCATGAAATTAATGCCCCATACGTCAAAAACTTTTACCACCATGATTGGATTTAATGACATCATATTACGCTTCGTGATTCGCCCAAGTTGTTGGCAATGAACACACGTCTTGCAATGCACTTGGGCATCTTTAAAAAGAGTAGGCCAATAAAACCCACATTGAAGGATTTTAGCAGCTGTTTTCATACCACTAAAATGGCCACCACACTCTTTGTCATGGCAGAATGAGAGAACCTCATTATATTCCCACTGGGGAATACAACGACGAATAATCTGATCCACACAATACTTAAAAAGATAGGGCTCATCCCAGTAGTATAGCTTAACTCTGGCCAAGAACTTCTTACGTTCATTTCTTGACCAATCAGCAGGAATAGTATCAGATGCTAAATAATTCACAATGTTAGCATACCATGGTGCAGAAAAAATAGCATATAGATGCTCATCAGGAAAAGAGTCCGGTATGGACTCAGAATCACTATCATCGTCATTTGTAAGTCTAGATAAGTGGTCGGCAACTATATTTTTTACCCTTCTTTTGTCCTTTATTTCTAACGTGAACTCTTGTAGGAGAAGAATCCATCAGATTAATCTTTGCTTAGCATCCTTCTTTGCAAGAAGGTACCTAAGGGCTGCATGGTCCGTGTAAACTAGAGCTCAGAACCAACCAAATAAGGACAAAACTTATCTAAAGCATAAGCGATAGCTAATAATTATTTTTCAGTAGTTGTATAATTCCTTTGAGCATCGTTTAAAGTTTTACTAGCATAATAAATAACAGTGGACTTATTATCTAGTTTCTATCCCAAGACAGCACCAACAGCATAATCACTAGCATCACACATGAGTTCGAAAGGTTTAGACCAATCGGGAGGTTGTATAATGGGTGTAGAGGTTAAGGCAGCTTTTAAAGTTTCAAAAGCATGTTTACAGTTAAAATTAAAATCAAAGATGGCATCCTTTAAAAGCAGATTAGTTAAAGGCCTATCTATTTTTGAAAAATCTTTGATAAAGCGCTTATAAAAACCTGCATGGCCTAGAAAAGCTCTAATATCATGGACAGTCCGTGGTATAGGTAGAGTCGCTATCTTATCTAGTTTGGCATTATCTACTTCAATGCCATCACTAGATACAATGTGACCTAGCACGATTTCCTTTTTCACTATGAAATGACATTTTTCCCAATTCAAAACCAGACTCTTCTCTTCACACCGTGTCAAAACCTTAGACAGGTTAGACAGGCAGTCAGTGAAAGAGTCTCCATAGATAGAAAAATCATCCATGAATACTTCCATGAAACGCTCTACCATGTCACTAAATATATGAAGCATACACCGCAGGAAAGTACCAGGAGCATTACAAAGGCCAAAAGGCATTTGTTTATGTTCCAAAAGGACATGTGAAGGTAGTCTTTTCTTGGTCATCAATATCAATAATAATTTGGAAATAGCTAGAGTAGCCATCCAAAAAACAGTAAAAAGCATGACCAGCTAGATGTTCTAGCATCTGATCTATAAAGGGTAAAGGAAAATGATCCTTTCGTGTCATGGCATTTAAACATCTGTAATCGATACAGATTTGCCATTTCATAGGACCATGCGTTGCAACATATTCACCCTTGGCATTACGTACCATGGTAATCCTTGACTTCTTAGGAACTATATGAATGGGACTTACCCATTCGCTATCAGAGATTGGGTATATGATACCCGCATCGAGTAACCATAAAACTTCTTCCCTGACCACCTCTTTCATGGTAGGGTTCAAGTGACGTTGAGGTTCGCGAGAAGTCTTTGTGTTATCCTCCAAATAGATACGATGAGTATATATATTAGGGTTAATTCCCTTAATGTCGGCTAGGGACCAACCAATCACAGAACGATGTTCCCTAATCACCCTAATCAAACGTGTCTCTTCCTCCTTAGATAATAGAGAAGATATAATTACCGGATGACTACCATCCAGATCAAGTTGAATATATTTTAACTCGGAAGGAAGAGGTTTAAGCACCGGGGTAGAAAGAATGTTGATAAATACTTCTGAAGGGTCCTCATCTTGAGTAATGAATACTTGCTTAGGCGTGACAAGTCTTCAAACTCGATGGATGGATGTATGGTCTACGATAGGTATAGACTCAAAGACGGTGTTAATTTCCTCTAAGTAGGAGTCATTGACAAAATCTGAACTTCCAAAGGAAAGGAATTTATGCATATGGTTTTCGGGAAACGTGTTGTTAAAATAATCTTAAGCTAAGCACTCGATCATGCTGACCTCCCCATCTACCGACGAATCCGGTAACTGTTTCATCATTTTAAAAACATTTACCACAATAGAAAGATGTCTAAAAGACAAGGACATCGAATCCTCACGGCAATTTATAAGCGCGTTGGCAGTTGCCAAAATGGGACGCCCTAAGATGATCGGAATAGAGTCGTTAACGACTTCCGTATCGAGGATAACAAAATCAGCAGAATAGTAGAAATATTGAACCTTAATAAGCATATTTTCAACCACACCCTTAGGATACTTAATAGACCGATCCGCTAATTGCAACGTCATTTGAGTAGGTTGGATCTCTTATAGACCTATTTGCTTATATAAATAATACGGGAGAAAGTTAACACTTGCCCCCAGGTCTAATAAAGTTATCATCGTGTGGGAATCTCCTAAGGTGCATTGTACAGTAGGACGACAAGGGTCCTTTTACTTAACGATTCCATTATGTTCTGATAAAGTTGGAAACTGTTCAGTTAGAAAGGCGTCTTTAGGAATATTTGTCTTACGCCTAGTAGTGCACAACTCTTTAAGAAACTTAGCATGGTGAGATAACTTTTTAATTGCTTCGAGAAAGGGTAGGTTTATAGTTAGATTTTTGAAAACTTCCCTAATCTCGTCATAGTTTGTATCCTTGTTTAACATAGCTAATCTCTGTGGAAACGGTGGTTTCTCTCTATATTTAGCGTATGGGTCAACTAGATGTCTAACCTTGGCTTTCTGTTTCTTAGGTTGTGGTTTAACTGGTACCTCTACAGGGGTAGGCTCTTCAGTTTCTATTTCGGTATCTAGTTCAATATCCGGTGTAGGGACTACTTATGGTGTAACTATAGGCATAGTTACATTGTTATCAACCACTATGCCAGAACGAAGAGTGGTGATGGCATTTAGCTCACCTACGTTTGCATTATCTGTACTAGTATTACTGTTTACCTCAAAGGTTGTATTTATTGTTTTAGGATTAGGTATTGTTTGACCCGGAAACACACCTTTGGGTTGTACTTTCTCTTGTGCTAACTGATGTAAGGAAAGTTGGATGGCTTGTAAAATTTGTTGTTGGGATTGCATAAAGGCATCAAAACGATCCGGTTGTGGAGTAAGATTTGTTACATATTGTGTGACAGGAACTGTGTCACGTTGATTATTAATTGGTGGGTTGTGATAGTTATTATTTACCGAAACAATACCTCTATTTGTATTATAATTATTATTGTTATAATTATTATAATTACCCTGACCTTGTCCTTGTCGTGGTGGAGCTTGGTTATAATTGTTTGTTTGCCTAACATTTTGATTATTAAACCCTAGAGGTGTTACTTGTTGATTATTTCTCCAACTGAAGTTGGGATGTTGTCTCCAAGGGGCGTTAGGAATAGGATAACTATTAATTGAGCAAATGTTAGCTTGTTATGATGTTTGTTGTTCATAAGCTAGAGGAAAATAGGAGTCGGGATGTTCAGGACTCAAATAGAAATTACATGGATTGGAGTTGACATTCATGACGGGGATAGGTTTTTATTGAACAGAAATAGCCTTTACCTTTTTAGTGAGAGATTTGATTAAAGTTTTTAGCTTAGGATCGGGTTTCATCTCAAACATATCGGCGGCCTTAACTGTTGTAGAAGAACTAGTGGAACGAGAGATATCGTCACTACCCCCCCCCCTAGTTATTATTACGCTTGGTTTGATCTTCTAAAAATTTATAAGCCTCTGAGGCTCCTTTACTTAGGAAACTACCCCCATTCATTATGTCAAAGGCTTCTTTATGGTGGTGTAAAAGTCATTTGAAAAAGGCGCGAACTAACATGTCTTTCGCAAGGTTATGATGTGGACACTCTATAAGAAGATTGGTGAAACGATTCCAAGCTTCTGAAAATAATTCATGAGGATTCTGTCGAAAGAAATGAATCCTGGAAAGCATTTCATCGGTTTTCAGTGGTGGGTAAAAATGTTCCATAAATAGTTGAACAAGTTTGGCCCACGAGTCCACAGAATTAGGCGATTGGGCAGTTAACCAATACACCGCCTTGTCGGCTAGGGTGAAAGGAAATACCCTCAGTTTAATTTGTTCACCACCAACCGTAGGATGGTAGAATATTGTAAGGACTTGTTTAATCCTATGCATGTGCTAATAAGGTTTTTTATGGTCTAACCCATGAAAAACAGGTAACAAATTAAATATATTTGGGGGGATTTGGAAATCCCCCACTGGGTTTGCTAGAACGATGCAAGATTTTGGGTTATCGTTCAAGGCTTTGTAAAAGTCAGAGAGAGGAGACTCTTTCTTCAGCCATTATTTTAGGTGTTGTGTGTGGTATATTAGCTAGAGGTGTAGTGAGTGGTATACTAGAAAGGCGTGTTTGTTGTCGTTGCCGGTTGATTATGTTAGGCATTTTTCTTCGACCTTACCTTAATCTCATGCAAGGCTAAGACCAATCTTAACTAAACACGACAACACTCAAAATAATCCTGATATGCTAGTATGAACCTCTAACAGGAGATACGAGGTGTGGAAGGAAGAAGTACCTGAAAGCCTCCTTGCTTCGCTTATGAATAGCGTCTTGTTTACGCGAGCTAAGTGTATATAACAAGTTAGAAACACTGAATAACTTGAAGAAATGGAAATTTGAACTAACCTACGGAAATCGAGTGTTTTCAAAAGAGGGCACGGGGCGCGCTCTGGTTAAGCCTTGGGAGAGCACGGGTCGCGCTCAAGTGAAACTTCGAAGTTCTGATGATTTAGGGCTGGGTGGCTCTCCAGCGCGATGGCGTGCTGCTCGTATTTACCGATGTCCGATGATTGGGCGTGGTGGGCTCAAATTTAGCCTAGCAAAGGCTCGATCGCACTCCGTGTAATCTTGCGAGGAAAATTTCAGTTCTGAAACGGACAACCACAGTTAGAATCAAACAAGGGTGGGTGGGTTTAATGGGACTTTGGAAAGACTAATTATACTAACGAAACAATTCTAAAGGGAACTAAGATGGCAGCGGCGCCATTTGATAAAACATAAATTGATAGTTTTACCTACGAATAAGTTACGAGACTCAAACGCAAGTAAAACTAAAACTAGACTTGAGTGTGTTATTTATCAAAGATTTTCTACTCTCGATTCTATCGAAATAGAGTTGGAGTAAAAGATCTGTTCCACTCCTAGTTCTTTAGAATTCGCATTTCCTAAGATTATCAATCTATCCAAAGTTAATAAGAGTTTTACGAAATTATACTACGATGCAAATTATACTAACGAGATACGATAATTCAACTATGAAATGCTAAATTGAATGTATGATAAGGAATTAGGAGGGATTGATTCTGCCTTAACTCGACTTAATTTACTAACGAAGAATCGTCGTAATCTAAATTGAACTGCTTTCACATAACAATTGGTTCTTCCTAATCCCTAGTTGTTCATGGTAATCTCTACCAACTAACATCTAGCATTTAAAACAATCAAATCCATTCTCATGGTGAACTAATCGTTTTCTAGAATGGAATGAAAAATCACGACTATTCTACGCTAAAACAAATCAAGCTTCATCAAGGCTTCTTCAACCCCCTCTAATGGAGGTTTATCCTATAATCATTATGTTATCATTTCCAATTGAATTTAAACAAGACATCATATAAAGATTATAACTTTACTATATTGATCTAATCAAGAATTCAAATCTAAATTAACAACTAAAAAATGATTAACAACTAAGAACTGAATTTAGATCTAAGTAATTTAATAAACCAAAACTTAAATTATGAATAACTTACTACTTTTATTAATCTAATGAAGAATAAAATAATGATTCAATAACTAAATTAATAATCTACTTTGTTCTAAACTAATTACTTGAACATAAAACTAGATCTAAAACTATTCTCTAATGGCTACTTGCTATCTAAACTCAGAATTGCTTAAGAGTTAAGTCTTTTGTCTTGAAATGGAGGAGACAAGATCCACATTTTCGTGCATGGGCTGAGGAGCCATGTTTTGGGCTGGAAAATCGAGCCCAAAACCCAATTTCTTCAGTCCACAGAGGCCTTTTCAGCTGGATTTTTCTTCAACAGACTTTTCGTCTGTTTCTGCTCCTCTAATTGGGTCAAGGCTTAGATCATTGGAAATCTCTTTCCAAGACTGTCATTTTGACATAAGGTAGGCCCAATTCCGAGGTCTGAGCCCAAAGATACGGTCTTTGGAAGTTCTGCTTACTTTTGTATGTTGTTTCTGCCTGCGTTGACTTTGACTTTTCAGCTTTGACCGGGCTTTACAAAGGCTTTTTCTCCTTTAATCTTTGCCTTTAATCACAGAACTTCTTAGCAACCAACCCTTGCTCCTTTATCTCGCCAAAGTGACACATTTATGCACATAATTGACTTCAATGTCTTAAATACATAAAAGCACGTAATCAGCATTAACTCTTATTTATTACTCGCATAATTGGTCTAAAAGTATTATTGTTAAGGAGTTAAAACTACAGTTTTGGGCTCTTATCACCTTACATTTAAACAAGCTAGGAGTGGAACGAATTCTTTGCTCATGTTATTGCATGATAATTGAGAGTAGATAACTTTGATCACCAAGTAAATTCTAGTTTTAGTTTTACTTATTCATAGCATAAATAGTTAAGAGTAGGTAAAACGATAGTTTTTTACATTTATCACCCTTCCCATCAGAACGCTTGGTAACACCACCTTCACCCCTAGAGGTCCCCACCACCACCTACAAGCCTCACCAGCCCACTTCGACTCCTGTTCCTAGCCTCCCTAGTTACAATGTCACTCTCTTCCCTCTCCATGCAAGTTTGTTAGAAGACTTACTATCAGCCTAACCACGAGCTTTTTTCTTCTGACTCCTCCTCTTCAGCCTTATATGACGACCTCCCCTTTCCACAAAGTAGGTCGCTACCTCAGGGAACTTCTCCCACTTCTCAGCTCGTCTAAGCTTAGCGAACTTCTCAATCATAGCACGATTCATTTGCCCTTTAATAAGGACCTCTGCGAAACAAACAAAACCGATGTCAGTTCAATAAAACAAATATTGCTCAATGTGCAACAAAAGACACCAAAACATACAAAAAAATTGCAAACCCTAGTTTGCATTCCAAACCCACTAGCACAAAAATTCCCAATTAACAGCAACGGCCTTCTCTCCCAAGGCTTGTTACTCACACCATCCAGAACGCTCGACTTCCTTGTCCGCGTCTGCAAACTAAAATTATTGGCACTTCATCACTTCACAGCGAAGTGCTCAAGAATATTCGCAACCTCAATACGGTACTCCCCGCTATCGTTCAACAAATTGAAAACTCTAAGCAAGCGCCAGGTGTTGCCAACGAACTGGCATGGCGCTTTCTTATAAAAGTTCAAAAAACTACAAGTTTCGAGAACGGTATCCTCATGCCAGCTCGTAACTGCCCCTCACAGGCAACTACCCCAAAGCCTAGCGGTATGTAACCATTGCTAAACACGTATGCATCCTCCCCCAGTTCATGTATCTCAAGGTCGCTTACATGTATATCATAAACTTCCCTTAACTCTACAAAAGCTTTTGCAGCACGCTTATCTAATACCCTAGGCGGTAAACCACTAGAGGATGACGAAAACCTATTACCAGAATTGCTCGCCACAGTGACCACAGAGTCAGAACCAACATCTTCAACTTCCTTACTCACGAAGACCTCTCAAATCTCATCAAATCGAGTATCATCTGAATCAGACATACTTCCTCTTCTAATACAAGTTCACGACAACAAATAACTACAGCTAAGCCTAACGAACCCAACGGAAAACAAGAATCAAAAGAAAGAAAAGCACAAAGGAAAATGGCAGAAACTAACCTTAGCCTCTTAAACTCAAAGGATGCAATGAGAAACTCCTCAATTCTCTAGGTGTATATTTCAAGCCACCGATCCGTTTCCCAAAGAAACACAATCAAGTTATTCAACCCTAACGTGCCACGTCGTTCCACAAAACGAGGCATTCGATTGCGATCCTTCAAATCAACCATCCCACATGCCAACTTAAATCTCTCACCAGATCGCTATCCATTCTTTAACGACTTGCTGAGAGGGAGTTGTGTGAGGGAGTAATATACACGCCTACTGAATATTAGCCATGTGTCCAGCACACTAGGATGATCACACTCATCCATGCATTCAGGTCGCTAACAACTAGTTCGTCAGCACCCTAAACGTCCTTCTCCCAGAATGTCTGCATCCAGAATGTCAAGCTTCCATAATGTTAACTCTAGCCAACACCCCAATGGCTAGTAACATATGTTGCAGCTGGCATCATCAAGACCAGAGCTTCAGCTGCGCTGGCCATTACTCCACCGTAGGACGCCTTCATGGTTCATTAAATGTCATCAAGTCCAGAACATGACCTAACGCGAGAAAGGAGGAGGCGCGGTCACCATTGCCTATATAAAGAAGAGGAGGAACTATGTCTGACCTGATTCAAGTCTCCCCCCAGCAGAGAGAACTTGATATGTAGGCAGTTCGTCCAAACGAACTCGGTCATTTCAATCCATTTAACCCTATCTCCCCCAAAGATTGTCTACATCAGTAAGGTTAACCAAAAATAACCTTTACAATCCTCGAGTTCTATGTTACCATGAATTTTGCAAAGATTCACCAAGGATTCCCAAACTTCTACAGTCGGGTCAAACGATATCTTTTCAATGAACTTCATGGTCTCTTTCAAACATTTGGTACACCCCAACATGTTCTTTACACTTAGATAATGCTCTATGGTTGCTGATTGATTCAAACAGTAATTTAACATCCCCTCATCAAATAGGACACCACATGCTATAAATATTTGTGCATCGGGTGTTAGTCCCATTTCTTTGAACTAATTAAATAGATCGATGGCATCTTCTCCACACCCATTTTTGTGAGACCCATTGTCATGGTACTTCTAATAATGTTGTTGAGTAGCAATATAACGTTTAGCAGCGCATAAATATTTAATATTTGGAAAATTTGTTTTCAGTTTTGCGGGTAAGAAATAAGTTCAACACTGTCCTAGTGTGCTCATCCAATCAACCTAGCTAGTCAAGAGTTAAGACCCCTTCTGATAATTAACTTCTAAAAGTTTTCAACAATAAAAGCCTTCTAAGACAGATTGTATTGTTACAAAAAAAAATGTGACAAATATATGGTAATAAAGTAGGTAAATAGACAAATAAAACATTATTTGTACTGGACATAGATAGAACACTTTTCTAGGATTGTTTGTTTGTTCATCAACTCCCACAACGGTATTTAACGGAAAATAAAATTGCCGCCACAAAGGGAAGCGCTTTTGAGTGGTAATGCTCTGACTCCTTAATTAAGTCCATAGATGTGTTTCTTTCATCATTTTGAGTTAGCAATCCACCAAAGACGATCAATTTCATTAAAGAAGTCTATATATTATTATTGATGAGGTTTTGCAATCAAATAACATAAGTGAAGCACTGCCCAGAATGATAGAATCTTTGTTTCTCTTCTTATCCCTTTTATATTTAAATAAAAATATATACTAAAAAGTGACAAATATATGGCAATAGAAGTAAGAAAATAGACAAATAAAATATTATTTGTACCTAACATAGATAGAACACTTTCTAGGGTTGTTTGTTTGTTCAACAACTCCCACAACAGTATTTAACAAAAATAAAATTGCCACCACAAATGAAAGTGCTCTAGAGTGGTACATGCTCCGACTCCTTAAGTCCATAGATGTCAAAGAGCTTACATGTGTTTCTTTCAGCATGTTCAGTTAGCAATCAACCAAAGACTATCAATTTTGTCAAAGAAGTATGAATATTATTAATGAGGTTTTGCAATCAAATTAAAGAACATAAAATTCATAAACACAGTAGAGTGAAACACTGGCCGGAATGATGGACTATTTGTTTCTCTTCTTCTCTCTTTTTCTAATTTTTATTGCGAATAAAGGAAAATTGTAAATTTAGCGACAGATTTGGAAAATAAAATTGTAAGGAAAATGATATTGAAGATCTAAAGATGCATACAAATAGGCAAGTGAGTGGAGTGAACGTTCTGGGCCGGGGGGGAGGGGGGGGGGGTCACCATATAAATGTCATTTGGTTGGTTTCTGTCTGTCTGTCCTCATTTTTCTCCTCTATTTCTTCTCTTCGTCAGTAAATCCTCCCTCTCCACTCTCCACACCATTTCAATTTTCATCTCCAATTCTCCATCTCTTGAAATCCCATCTCCAATTCTCTAATTCTATCTCTTCTCCATCTCCAATTCTCTTTTCCGACCATTAAGTGTTCTATCTCTTCCAAAAACAAACCTTCGTCTCCAATTCTCCATCTTCAACCCTTCATCTTAATAACTCCCCACTTTCTTGAAAGTAGTGGTGGGAAGAGATATTTGGGGTTAAGGTTTCAGGTTTTGAAATTTTATGCTAGATTTTTTATTGTTGGGTTTTTTTGAATTAGGTCAAAATGGTTCATGTTCTCGGCATGGTATCAACTTCTTGTTAATGATAGTAAAGCTACTTTTTGGGTATTTTTTTTATTATTATTTAAGCATTTGTTTATTTTGAGTAATTAATTGTTGAATTGGTGCATTTGGGGATTTTAGAGTTATTGGAAATTTGAATGTGTTAATGTTATATGGATTTATGGTTTTAAGTAGAAAATATGAACCCTGTATTTGCGTTTGCTAAAATAAGAAATAGGAATTGTCTTTAAATGAACTAGGCTAGGTAAAACTGGAGAAATGCAGTGGAAACTACTACTGGAGTGATATGTAGTAGGTTATGATATAGCATTGCACAACACAACAGTTGCTTGGAATTTGGTGTTGGAATAGTATAAGATTATCACAATGTTATATTGTATTGTTAATTTTTTCTTGTTATTAAGGGGTGTTTCAAGTGATTGAGAAGTGTTGATTCTATTGAATGATTTTTAAGCAGAAGAAATGATTTTATTATTGTGGCTATCGAATTTCGCTTTCAGTCAGATTTTTGCGGTATTTGTCGAATGGAGCATTTAAACAAATCGATGAACTAGATTGGAATTGATGGGTAGGTAATAGAGTTACTGCTTCTAGATATTTAGGGGAGTTTGTCATAGCATCCAATCAAATGGTTGGACCATTGTTCAACGAGTAACTTTGTCAAATAACCATAGCATACGAGGGGCTCCGCTCACACCCCCACTGCTATGCAATATACTAGTAGAATGAGTTGTTAAGTACTCTTTTATATTAAGTACTTGGCAAAAGTAAAAAGGGACGACCTGATTTTATCAAATTTTAGCAAATATTTAGATCTAGCCAACTTCCAAATAAGGTGTTTTATAATATAATAGACACTAAAAATGTTTGATTTGTTTTAAGAAACTAACTTCTACAAATCACCTATTTTCACCTATTTTTTAGCAAATTTTTTTTATTTGGTAAAATATAAAGAAAGTTGAAATACACTCAAACTCTCTAAAAAAAGTTCTACATGGCATTGTAAGTTATTAGAAAAAGTTATCTCTCATATTAGAGTGCCACCTAGGAGAGAGAAAAATCTCTTTTAGAGGTCTCTACTTTAGTATATAGATATAGAATATAGATATAGATATAGATATAAAACAAGTGAATGTGATAAATGTAAATTATTGTATCAGTTTTGTGGAATGAGTTATTCAATTAGTTTAGCTGTCTAGTTTTAAGAAAAATTTCATAGGACCCTAATGTGCCTTGAGGCTTGAGCAATTCATGACCGGCACACTCATCTTGATTGCATAATGGTGATAATCTGAGATGAGCAACGAGTAATAACGAATACTGTTATATAAAGGACAGCTCGTTAACATAATCTGATAAGGAATAGATAGGTAGAGGGGCGCACACCCTTGGTTTGTTCTCTCAGATAGGGCGCACGCCCTTGGGCCATTTTTAGTTCTATCTTTTATTTTCAATTCGTAGGGTTTTAATTGGTGGACTTTAAGGGTCATTTAAGTCATTGTTTGTTTAAGTGTTTGGATGCCTATTTAAGGCGATGTTAGGGGTTTGTAAAAGGGGTTCTTGTTTATTCAATTTATTTGATCGAGTCTTGGTTAAAGATCGACAATTATTTATTCTCGGTTAGAGATTGATTATTTTAGATTGTTTGAGAGCTTACGCTTTGCCACTCCTACATCAGTGAATAAAGGGGCGCACGCCCTTGGTTTGTTCTCCATGAAGGGGTGCACACCCTGTGAGTTATCTTATGACGAGTTTATTTCCTTCGGTAGTTTTGGGCCCTTGTTTTGGTCCATATTTTTGGGTATGTTTTAGGTCGCCTATATAAGGCTAAGTATAGGGTTTTGAGAGGGACTTCTTGTTTATTTATTTTATTTGATCGACTATTGGTTAAAGATCGACTTTTATCAATTCTCGGTTAGAGATTGATTTTTCAGATTGTTTGAGAGCTAACGTTGCACCCCTCCTACATCAGTTGGTATCATAATCAACTACGGACTAGATATGTATGATAAAGAGCACATGGCCGAACTTTCTAGGCAAGTAGCATTGCTATCCCGCCAGGTCACCGCCTTTACTCGGCAGCTTGACCAATCTTATGAGTGTCAAACACTAGGAATGGAAGCCGAATTGAAGGTAAAAAGTTTTAAAACTTTGAATTTTGTTGATGTGGTTGAAAAAAATTAATTTTTAATTTTGAAGTTGAGGAAAAATTGCATATTGTTGATTGGGATTTAACCCCTGTTTTTGATGAGGAGTCTGTTGACGAGAGGCTGTATTATCAAGTTAGTGATAAAAATGAGTTTATCAACTGCGATTTACCACCAGTTTATGATGTTTATCCTGACGATGAAGAATTGTATGTTTTGTGTTTTGTGGATCCGAGTTTGTCTAATTTGGAGGAAAGATCTGGTTGTGTTGGTTTGGTGCGTTTGTTTGAAAGTTTCACAGATCCGTTCCTTGTCGTCTTTGTAGATTTATTAATGGAAAAGAATCCTTGCTTCCTTTTCAGAAGATATTTGTTTGTGCACGTTGTGACAACGAGTTCTTTTCGTCAAGCTATGCAAGTTAGTCAATATTGTGGCAAAGTTCGAGGACGACTTCCATCTGTTTTGTTGTTCATCTTCTGTCTTTGCGCCAGTAACATTCGAGGACGAATGTCCTCCAAGATGGGGAGAATGATAGGGAATAGAAGGGTAGAGGCGTGCACGCCCTTGGTTTGTTCTCTCATAGGGGGCGCATGCCCTTGGGCCATTTTTAGTTTGATCTTTTATTTTCAATCCGTAGGGTTTTAATCAGTGGACTTTAGGGGTCGTTTAAGTCATTGTTTGTTTAAGTGTTTGGACGCCTATTTAAGGCGATGTTAGGGTTTGTAAAAGGGGTTCTTGTTTATTCAATTTATTTGATCGACTCTTGGTTAAAGATCGACAATTATCAATTCTCGGTTAGAGATTGATTATTTTAGATTGTTTGAGAGCTAACGTTTCACCACTCCTACATCAGAATCTTTGGAGCCTGTCGAGTTTCAAATCAATGAGAGCTTCCCAAGTAGTCAACTGATAAATCAAAATTTTGTTGCCATTTCTCTTGAGCAACGACTTGATGTTGAGAATGGCAGGTATTACCCACAACAGGAAACGTGGTAGGGGGTAGGTCTGAAAGTTAATATTTATGTACGAACCATAGAGCCAACCAAAAAAAAAAAAAGTTCACATCTAACATAGAGAAGAGGTTTAATGGGGTTGGCAGCAGAGATAGTATTTGTTGTGGTGGAGTTGTTGGCAGCAGAGATGGTGTAAGTCGTGGGACATGCCTTCATAAGTACTTTGAGAGGTTTTTATGTTGATGTACTTCAAATTTCACATGATCAAGTTGGTTGTAGTGATAGATTGCTCTGTTGTTTACAAAAGCAATTGTTTTCTGATTGAAGACTTAGGTGAAATCAGTGATTACTTGGGTATTGTGGTCTCCATGATTGGAAGGTATGAAGGAAAATGTTGAGTTGTTGATTGCTTGAGGTGCTACCTTCTTGCTACTATGGAATTTAGTTGTAGTCAGATACTATTAAACTATTCATTCAATATTGTGTTAAAGACGCTGCCTCCAACAACTACAAAAGGCAGCGTAAACCGCTAGCACATCTGTAAATGAAGTTGATGTTACTGATCCATCATGGATTCGGTGTACGTCGAAATGCATTGATGCTAAATGCTTAGTGAAGTTTGTGTATATTGATGAGTCTTCAAAAGAGTGGAAGAAGTGAGGTTCATCCTAGATTGTTTGGGCTTGAATGATAGGAGTTTGGAGAAAGGAAGGTAGAGTTCTTATCTTTAGGACTTGTGTTTTTATCTAAGTTATGAAGAACATTGAAAGCAAAGTTAAATTTGTTGAATGATTGAAAGAAACATAACTTTGAAACAAATAAAGAGATTGATTGATTGATTGATTGAAGAACTAACACAAAGAAATAAGATTGATTGATTGAAAATGCAAAAACAAGAACAAGTCCTAATTACATCCTAAATGCAAAAATAAGATTGAAATGAAAGAAATGAAGAACAATAAAGTAAAAGACTTGAATTGAAAAACAAGAAAAATAAATCCTAATGACACTAGATTAAGTCTAGGTGTATTCTCTCTCCCCAACTTTTGGATTATATACCCCTACTTTTGCCTTTTACTGATTTTCCCTCTTCCATTACTTTTGAGACACCTCACACTTCGCTTTTGCTTTTGCTTTTGCTTTTGCTTTTCCTTTTACTTTTACTTTATGCTTTCTTTTTTACCAAGGTAGGTTTTTGAGAATGTCATATTGTAAACACCCCATTTTGGCACCTCAGGCATAATCCATTCATAGTTTTACCTTGAATTAAATATGATCATATAAGGTGATTTGTTTTCTAGAGTCTTCATTTCTACATCAATCTTCTTTCTTTTCATCTTCTTTTAGCGTCTTCAGACTCTCGTCATCATGTTCTAGCTATGGCTGAAGTTTCGTTGCTTTCTGAGTTTTGAGTTGAAAATGACCAAAATGCCCCTATAACATTTTGGAGCCCAAATCTCATTTTTTCCACTCTTTCTTTGGATGAGATTATTTCATATTTAAATTCCCCTTGAAAAATCCTTCGAAATGAGTACAAGCTTGCCTAGGTTCCTTTTGGATTTCAGAAACCCTAATTTTGCCCTATCCCATTTCAGCCCGTTGTGCGCACTGTTGAGTGCAACGATTTTTTGGAGTAAGTTTTCGACCCAATGGTACTTTTAAGAGTTTATAGACCTTCCTAATGGATTAATTAAACAGATTTTTGGGTTTAATCTCCCTGGTTGATACATAACCAACATAAAAACCCCCTCTAACCGAACACATGCATAAAACCTCCCTATTATTTAAAACATAACATTAAAGCCAAAACAGACCAAAATAACCTTGTAAAAACCGGGTTGACGTCATCAATCTTTACTTATAATTTTGACTTAAGGACAAACCGGGCTGACGTCATCCTATGTAAATTTATATTTACATATGAAAATTCATATTTACATAACCTGTGTCACCTGTCAGATGTCAGAAAAAAAGTCTATGAAATTTCATATTTGCATATGTAAATTTGTATTCACATATGTAACTTCATATTTGCATATATAAATTCATATTTCCATAACCCGCGTCACCTGGTTAGAACTCAAATGTCAAAAAAACATCTATAAAAATTTAGTGACTGTATATATAGTTTTACAAAATGTGTCTATATAACATCAAAATGAGCAATCAACGGAGCAGTGCCACCAAGGCCAGCCGGACGACGAGAAAGAGGAGCTTGAACAGGTTCTACAGTCTACAACATAATCCTGCAGTTTCCTTGGCACCTTGGGCAGCAAGAAAAGAGGTGCGGATTGTGTGTGCGTGTGCTGTTTTATTTGCAGGTTACAGAGAATCCTACTTTACACGTCATCAAACCAATGAAATTACACCACCTGCTACCATTTCCAACCATCATATCAATTCATCATCATTCCAGATCAAAACAATAAAGTAATGATAACAGACGCCATTGAAATGAAACAAGCATTTTTCAATAGAGCAGAAAAGCAGTTCATCATAAGCAAATACTGAAAAGTTAAAACGAAACCTAAACATAACCTACCATACTAACTAACATAACCAAGACAATACCATGCACCTTGAACGAGGACCTTCAGCAACACCCTTGATAATGAAATTCAGATACTCGGACTCCATTCCAACCTCATGATCAATAGTCAAATCCATAGCTTCCTCACTAGTAATCCCAAAGTTATTCTCATCTTGCCATTTCTCAAGCTCATTCTTAAACACAGCCTCATTTCTCATCAGAATACCATTCTCCTTCCCCAACAACATCCTACTCAGCTCATCCACACTCTTCTTCACGTACATAATCTATCCCTCTCCCATTAACTCTCTCAGCCAAATCCTTAACCTCAACAGTTCGACCGATCTTCAGCTCTTGGCCCTTCTCAATCTTCTTGGACACAACACCAATACCCATTCCCACAAATATCACATTCGAATCAGTAAAAACGTCTTTCATAACTTGGGGAACTCTATAATAACGACAATACCCACGGTAACCACCAGTCCACCACTATTATAGCTTAGGTTGGTAGTTAAGTAAAACGAGACATGGGAACCGATACTGAGTGATAAGTAGTCAGTCAAGGGTTGTTTTCGATACCTTTCTTAGTGTGGCTAAGTTCACGAAACACTTGAACACCAACGATAAGTGGTTGGGCTTTCTTCTTTTTGTTACGGTAGGCTTTCTGAACTTGGGTAATCCATTTTTTTGCTGTTGACTCTTCGCTAGTGAAGATTGTTAAGATTTTGTTAATTTAAAACTCAGACCTCGAATCAAGTTAAATGCAATCATCAATCACATCGAAATCATCTAAACTGAAACAAATGAGGTTTCTTGAAATCACCCATTCATCATAAATTTGTCAAATTGAAAGAAGCTCATCATCCCCCATTCATCAATAAACACAACATAAATGAGTAAAAAAAAATGTTAAAGAAATGAGACCTTGGAAACAATGTGATCGGTGAGACCAAGACACGCACCTGAAACGCACCTAAACGCACCTGAAAAATGGAGCTTGACAATTAAAAACAATTTATACAGGTCATTGAATCATAAGTTTAGAATATATTATTTATAAAAGATTATCTCAAACAAAGACACGCACCTGAAACGCACCTGAAAGGAGGAGTGAAGTCAATTTCAATCGGATCTTTCTCGTATCCATTTGCATGGTACTTGATCTTATATCCTTTTCCCTTTGTTATCCAGATGAATCGGTGTTCTTCTTGGTCGAAATTATGATGAATATGGAAAAAGGGTAAAACGGGTAATAAAATAAAATAGGAAATAGAAATCGGACTGGAATTTCGCTGTTATTGGAAAGCAGGGGGTTTATGTGATATGGGCCGATAAATAGGGGGGTTATGTGATATGGGTCGATAGGAAGGGGTTTACACTCATCTGGATTAAAACCAAGGGGCTGAGCCCCATTTCTTGACATTTTTTGTGAAGAAGCGTTTGCCTAATTTTGACCCAGTCAAAGGGAATTTGCAGCATTGAAAAAATGACCAGAATGGGCCTTTTTGTGGTTTTTGGACTTGTGCTCGTGGGCTGTGGATCCAGCTTGAGTTGGACCTTTTCATTAGGGTTTCTAGCCCATTTTAAAGCCTCCAAAAATCTAGAGAACCTTCCTTATATGTTTGATTTGATCCCAGAAATCAAGAATATTCTAGAGAATATGCCATTTTGGAGCCAAGTTTGGAAACTCTGGATTGTGGGCTCATTGAAGATGTGTAGGGCTTGTTTGTTTGCCCTAATCCATCTAAAAGATCCAAAAACCAAGGGCCAAGATCGCACCCCTTATCCCACCTCTTGAATCAAGGGCCAGATTTAGGAGGTGCAACCAGAAAGAAATCAAGCCATTGGATTTTAATTAAGAGTTAATAATTTGGACCTAGTTATTCAGAGCTAACAGCCTAGTAGTTTTCTTTTCTTGAGTGTCTTCTTTTTTTTCTTTTCTAGTTCATCATTCTAGAGTAGAATTTCTTTAGTTTAATCTAGAGTTGAAAGTAAAATTTTGACTTCGAGGTTTTGCTAATGAAGTTCTTCGTGTTCTTCGTATTTAGTCTTCTTTTCCCCTCTATCGATCTTGAGTAGAAGCTTCTTTTCACCAAAAGTTGTTTTTTTTCTCAAATCACCTGTTACAATCCAAAAATCATAGTTGTCAATTCCAAATCAAGTTTATCATCATCATTTATCAACAATCAATCAAGATCATCAATCAATCAATCTACAATCAAGTATGAGGAAACATTCCAAACAAGGTGACATCTTTCTTTTCTATTTTATTTTAATTAGTATTGCATATTAGGATTATTTGCTTTTTAGTTTTACTATAGCATATAGTCATTTGCTTTTAAATAATTTAGTGAAGATCATCCAACTTGGTAGATTAATTTTTCAAGCTTTCTTCGTTCGCCTATCTTAATACATTACACCTCAATAGAAGTAAGGCTGGTTTTATCAGACGAGCGTGGGTGCCTAACACCTTCTCACATCGTACCTTGACTCCCGAACCCAATAATCATCTAGTTTCGAGGGCTAGTCCTTCACATAGGTTTTACTAAACTTTTCCTTAATAAAGTTAGTGGCGACTCTAAAATCAATTGCATAGACCTAGGTACACATTTTTGTGCGTACAAGTTTTTTGGCGACTCTGCTGGGGACATCCCTAGAAAGTCAGACTTACGTTTTCTTTTGAGGTGTTTCAGTTAAGATAGGAAAAAAGAAGGCTTATCCGGAAGCCAGTTGGAATAGAAGGCCGGGGTTAAGGTTATCTCATGCAACCATTAACTCGCTTATGGAAATGTAGAATCTACCAACTAATTCTCCTCAAGGGTCTCTTCCACTAGCGTCTCAGCCGATGGTTAGTTCCCCGCTTATCTCTCAAGGTGAACAATCACTGTCTAGCAATAGACAACCACCCCAAGGAGGTGGTCAAAGTCCAACATCACCCCTCCTAGATCGGAAGAACTAATGAGACAAGCAATGGAGAGAATGTTTCAAGAAATGCTACCAAAATTCATGAACATGGGGCAAGGACAATTTTCTCAGAGGCAATCCACTCCACTACCACCACCAAGGTTTGATTTTAACCTACCTACTCCACAAGCTCAGCTGCCTACTAGGAATTTCATGCATCAGTCCACCCAACTACAACTTCCTATACCAACTCAGACTCCAAGCTAACCCATCTCTTATATCGACCCTACCTACATGGCACAACCCACCGTTCAGCATTCATACTACAACCCAAACCAATATACATCCACACCCATGTTCACCCCAAATTTATCCCAACCCATGAGCTCTACACCATTCATGTTCCCTCCTCCATACATCACACAGACACCACAACCTACCACTTATATGAACACCCAAAATTAAATTCCTATCATCCAAGATCAATACCAAGGCCCAGTGGTAGACAGATTGAAAAAGCTTGAGGAAGCACTAACCAATATCAAAGAAGACGAGTTCGATTTGGATAGTCTTTGTCCATATCCACAAATTAGGGTTCCACATGGTTTCGAATTCCTTAAGATGGAGAGATATGACAGAACTGGGTGTCCCAAAGCCCATGTAAAAATGTACGCTAGCTACTTGCAGCCTATGGGGATCGAGCCAAAACTATTGGTCCAATTATTCCAGAGGAGTTTAAAGGGTGCGACACTGACTTGGTGGATGAACACAGACGCTCAGAAGATGAGAACGTGGGATGAACTTGCAACAGCTTTTGTGACCCATTTTTCATACAATACAGACATCTAAATGGGTCGAAGACAATTGGAGGCACTCAAGCAAGGTCTGACTGAGGCATTCACCGAGTATGTAACCATGTGGAGGACCAAAGCAGCTCAAATTCTAGACAGGGCGTCAGAGACCGAACAGATTCGAATGGTGGTAAAAAGTTTGAACTCCGAATATGTAAATCGATTGAGTCTCAGCTATCATCCATTTTTTCAGGCTTTGGTTTCAGCAGGGACTCAAATTGAAGATGCTTTAGCTTATGGAACTATGACCTCAATTGTATCATCAGGTTCAAACAATGCTCAGAAGAAGAAGCCACCTTCAGTTACTGTCAATAAGCCGAAGGACACACATGCTGTTGCCACACAAGTACAACCTCAGCCACATACGCAAATTCAGTCGGAGGTGACAAATCATCATTTTTCCAATCAAGTCATTTTCCCTCCAAGACTGCAAGATAGGGGTTTTCCCAAGCAACAGAGGCAGTTCACAGAATTGGGCTTCCCATTACAAGTTGTATTGAGAGCTTTAGTCCAACAGGGATTGATTACGTTAATGCAACCGAGGCCTCCTCCAAATCCAGTGCCGTTCTGGTACGACGTTTTGAAACATTGTGACTTCCATCAGGCTCCAGGTCACACGACGGAGAGGTGCATGCTCCTTAAACATCTTATCCAAAACTTAATTGATGAGGGTAAGATAGATGCCTCCAGTCTCGGCACTCCCAATATTTCGACAAATCCATTTCCAATTCATAATGGAAGAGTTAATACTTTGGAAGCTGTCAAGAAGGATCCAACATCATTCCGATCAGACAGACGTCTAATGTTAGCACCACAAGGCCAGTTAATCTTCAAGATGCAGTCAGAAGATGCATGGCGCAAACAAAGCCTAGAGGTATTCAATTAAATGAGGTGGTAGCACCATTTCTACATACTCCACAGATTCAAAAGCCGTTCAAGTTTACTAGAGAGCATCTAGAATCCTTTATGATGCAGAGGCCCATTACAAAATGGGTAGATCCTTTGAATACAACTAAATCCGCGATGTCACAAGTTGGGTCAGAACCTCAAGGACCCGTGATTCGCCAGAATCCAACTCAGCAGCAGGTGATCCCAACTCCTATCACGATCCCTAAGGTCCAGTTTGTGCCAGCCAAGAGTCACGATACCGAGGAGGTTCTAGGGAAAAAGTTAATTGAGCCCGAGAAAAGTAAAGATGACTCAGCAATCTCACTACATCAGTTGAAGCAATTAGAGCCTAGTTTGGTAGAGGAATGTGTTGAGACTCACGGTTTGACAAGAGGAGGAAGGATATACAAGGCACCACACTTACAGAAGGATCAGGTTTTGGCGCAACAGCCTGACCCGCCCACGGCTACTAAACTAGAGAAGCAGGAGGGTAATGAAGTAATCTAACAATTGCAGAAAACCAAGTCCAATATTTCCACATGGGGTTTACTCATGGCATCACCCCAACATAGGCAAACAGTTCTTCAAGTCTTGAACCAAGCTCATGTTCCAGCTTCTATCCAGCCGAACGATTTGGCACGTACCGTTGCTTCCCTCAGGAAGTCAAACTCCATAATATTTTCTGATGATGATCTGACCGCAGATGGAATAACCCACACGAAAGCGTTGACTATTGCGGTCTATTGTAACAACTATAAGGTGCCATTTGTACTGATTGACAACGGATCTGGTTTAAATATCTGCCCGGTTAATTCTGCGAAAGCCATTAGAATCATGCCGGAAGACTTCACTTTCACTAAGGATACAGCCATAGCAGTTCATGGGTTTGATAATCAGAAAAGAGAAGTCCTTGATGAGTTCACAACTGACATCCAAATAGGTCCAATCACATTCAAAATCACATTCTTGGCTATGGACATCGAGGCTAATTACAATTTCCTTTTAGGCAAATTGTGGCTACACCAGTCCAGTGCAATTCCATCTACACTTCACAGAAAGCTCAAGTTTTTATGGCAAGGGAAGATTATCTGCATCACTGGTGATTCAGATGATCTGGACTCTTCAGAGGAGCATAAGGTAATACCAATGATTGAAGGAAAGTGTAACTACACCGAGGAACCATTAGGGATTGTGGAGTTTAGAGCACCCGACAAGGAGAAGCTCCCTACCCCATTTTGCAATGGAAATCCCAAGACGACTCAGTTGTTCCGTGAGCAGAACTATTTTCCAGGATTTGGATTGAGAAAAAGCCAAAACGGCATTTTAGAACCACTACAGATTCCTAGTCAAGATGATCGAAAAGGGCTAGGCTATACTGAGGAGTTTGTGGAAGGACTGGCAGAATTATTTATCGACTCTAACGCCACGGTGAATTATCTCATATTGGCTCTACCTGATCTAGGGGCAGAGATTGAGGCTATTATTGATTCCAACATATTTTGGGGGGAAGACGATGACCCAGATCCCAACTTATAAATTGTTGTTTCAGAGCCAGATGTTAATTCCTATTCAGGATATCGCCAACTTAGGTTGGATCATGAGGCTAGATAGTTTAGTTGGATAAATGAGGTTAGATTAACATCCTCCTCGTCAGGTATGGACTATACTCCATCTTTTACTTTGGCCAGTTCCCGGGTTAGATAATTGACCCGTGAGATTTTAGAGGCTATCCTCCTTATCATGTCCAGTTGGACCCTCAGACCATACTTGATTTGGATGATCTGTTGAATATGGAATCTATTGTTGACCCAGTTCCAGTGGATGTTGAGAACATGCCACTTTCTGACTCCCAGACGCAATATGAGATTTGGGAAAGGCTTTTAGAGACCTTAGATTCTGATGAGGATACATTCATTGATGGAGACTATGATGATTAGGGAACGTAAGTCATTATTAATCCAATCCCCAGCCATCATATTGCTCCGGTTGAGCCATCAGATGAATCCGATAGGGCTCAAAGGGCGTGAAACTTTCTGTTCTAACTCCTTTTGTATATAGTTAAAAAAAAAAAAAAAAAAAAAAAAAAAAAAAAAAAAATCAGATATTTCAAAAAAAAAAAAAATCCATATATTTCAAAAGACAAAAAAAATTTAAAATTTTTTAAAAATACAGAAAAAATCAAAAAAGTTTTCAAAATCCCACAGAATATGATTTACCAACTTGCTTTAGTGCAAAATGATTGAATGAATTGTGCAGATTATTATGATCCCCTCCCCCCGACGATGAAGAAGGAATGGACAATGAAGCTGCTGAGTCTATTCTTTCTTATGAGCAGTCTGAGGATTGACAGACGCTAGTCATTGTGGAGACAAAGACCATCAACCTTGGCACTACAGATGAACCACATTATGTGCAGATTGGTATAACCTTGATCCCCTCTGAGCGTTGAAGCCTGATCAAATTACTGAAGGAATCCATAGAAGTGTTGATCATACCTATGACAATCTATTGTCTTAAGGTGGTACATGATTTTCATTGTTCGAAGATGAGAGAATCACTCACCGAGAAGAAGAAATTGAGGAGGAAGAAAGTTTAGCGGTTATGTTTGAGAAGATTTTTCAAATGTCTAAGATCACCAACATTAACATCAACATTCAGCATTATGCATTTACCCTTGTGGAGAGGGCAAAACTCCACAACATTATTTGATCAACTACCCTCCTGAAGAAGGGGAATATTCTGCATTCCATCAATCAATGGCTACTTAGCCAATCAACCAACCAGCTACCCTACCGTGGAGAGGGCAAATTCCATATTGCATCATTAGCCTCCATCGAAGACATGAGAGCTATCTATCAAAGAAGCCAACTGACTCGAATCTGACTAGATCAAAGAGCGGAATGATAAGAGGAGTTCATCTATGACCAACATTCTTGAGAGCCGAGATATGAAGGAAGACATTGATTTTCTACTGGGACTTAGATACCAATAGAGACAGATTGTTGCAAGTAAAGCTGAGCAAGCGGATCCAGATTAGAATGGAATCAATGAACCAGAAAGTTCAAACCCAACAGTGAATGTCCATTCACTATGAAGATTCTACATGGAAAATCCTACCAATGTCGACCAATTAAAGAGGTACTACTTTTTACCCAACTTTGTTTATTTTAAGACGAAGAGTATAGTGGAAATCTTAGAGAGACAATGGAACAAGCCATCTTTGATCGTTTTGTTTTAGCCTCATAAGCCCACCTAATATCATATGTTCCCGATTGAAGCCCATTTGAGCCTTAGCATATTCTTTTGTTTCCCACAATATAAGCCCATATCTTTTAGGAAGCCTAATAAATCCTTAGCCTACCCATAGAATACCCATACCCACTCTTATAGAACTTGTCATAGTCCAAAGGTATCATTACATCCATATTTGATTATGGACACAATCACCCCTATGTTATTTATCCCAAGAAGGTGTCGAAAAAAAAAACAAAAAATCCTAGTGCAAGGGGTTAAAAAAAAAAAAAAAAAAAAAAAAAAAAAAACTCAAAATGCTTAGAGTTGCACAAAATAATCAACACTGGTCCAAAATGAAAAACCTAAACAAGGGGCAGTTTCATTTGAGATTTGGGATCCGTATCATCATCTCACTACCATCATTCCAATTACTCATCCCTTTATATGACAAGTTCTACTCCAAAAATAAATTTTGATCATATCTCTTCTTTCTGAGCCCATCACCTAAGCCTACATTATAGTCCTATGAAAATCCGCTCTTAATCTCTAAGTCTACTATATCTCCTAGTTGAGAAGTACTCAAAAAATAAATAAATAAATAAATAATTGAAAAAAAATGGAAGGCATTGGAGGATTAACTATTAGTGATTGCGATGTATGAGGAAGTCGTCTATAGAAAATTGGTCCTATGCTTTATGCTCTATCTATTTTGGAAGAAAGTTTTTGGGCATCGTTCAATACTTTGTGAAGGTCAAACAATCAAAGGAAAAATAATATCATCTAATTCATAGGTGCCAAGTTTGATCGTACTTCTATCCTATGGTCGTCCTCATGCTCATCTTTTTGTTGGTAACTCATTCCCCCACCTTCACTTGTTATGCAATCATCTGTGGTATTTCTTATTCTGTGAAAAAAAAATTGTTTTGTATTCCATGGTTTTCAAAATTGTTTTCAAAATAAATTTCAAAAAAAAAAAAAAAAAAAAAAAAAAAAAAAAAATTTGATTTGTTTTCGAAAACTTGGTTTGCTTTGGATGCCTTATGATGAAAAATCTAGGATTTCTAGCACGTAGAAAATTCTGAAGCCAATATATCCTAACTAAATCATGCATCTTTTTGTACTAACATAGCATTTAAATAATTTGGTTCGTGTATATATCATAATATCTAGTATCTACTCACTCGGGCATATTCTAATAACATAGTTGTATTATATATACAATGTATATTATACTAACCTGTCATGGAGAGAAATAATGCTCCATACCTAATCTTTGCCAAGAAAGTTTCTCCCAAGTTCCACAGGCCGTCCAAGACCACAAATTCCTGTATGTGATTGACGAGTGTTGGTGAACAAGATGAGCTTCAATAATAAATTGAAGGGTGTAAAGAGGCGTTTCGGTTTACCACTGCATTGTAGAGCCACCATCGCCAATATATCATGCGGAAGACCCATTAGAAAGATGTTCTAAGGATTTTTGTGACTCATCTTGATATGGCGAGACATTAATTCGGGTGATGTCACCGTCGCCACGTTCTTCAACATCTTTTTTTGGACGTGATTTCACCCCAAGGTATGTTTCTCTTTGTCTCTTTTCTTTTCTTTCGGATGGATGTCGGCCAAAGGTATGTAAATTCTTTTTCGTTTTGCTTTCGAAGTTCGTGTGTTTATATAGGGTATGTGCGATATCTAAAATACTTTAAAGATTACGCCTCTCATCTCTGATGGGGAACAAAGTATTTTATTATTTTTTAATGTATCTCTTAGTTACTTGGTCATTTATTATTTGTCCTTCTATTTTTTGATTATTTACCTAATTTACCCTATTTAAAAGAGAGAAAGAGAAAAGTTGTTGGGCATAAAAAAGAGAGATATGGTTGGGTGAGAGGAAAGAGAGAAACGTGCATAGCACGTGCACCATTCTAGTTAAATATAATGATTGGTTAGGAAAGCACACATGTGAAATAGAAACCTTCCTTCAATGAGAAATGGTTTATTTCCAAAAAGACAAAACTGTTTGAATTGTCAAAGATTCCTTTCCGTAATTCCATCGTTTTAAAGGGTCTGTTTTCATAAAATGATATGGTGCTAATACTAAGAAGGAAGGTCGGGGTACCCCTTTACCTGTTTGTCACCCGGTCCGGCCTGGTTCACCCGGTTTGGTCAGTTGACTGATTGGTCGATCGACCCGGTTATCACTGTTTGACCCGGATTTGACCTGTTGGACTGGGTTTGACTTGTTTGACCGGGTTTGATCAGATTGACCCAGTTTTTGAGCTGTTTGACTCGGTTTTCACCAGTTGACCCGATTTTGATAGTTGACTAAGTTGATCAAAAAAATTATAAAAATAAAATTTCAAAAAAATAAAAATAAAATAAATGATGAATACTAGTATCATGGGGTTTTTACCCTACAGTATGAGAAAATATTCATCAGATTTTGTTTTCTATCGCACTATTGGCAACCACTTAATCATTAATATCATTTCGGTAACTCTATTTTTGCAACACAAAAATTGTTCGTGCGAACAATGTCAGTTTTACTAACAGCCTCATGGATGGATCAGCCTGAACTCATAGTGACAGTCTTGTCCAATAAGAATACTTGAACGTAATTGATTGATTGATTGATTGAACTTGAATATCATCATCCCCAACATCCATCTTTCATCTCCAGCACATCTCTTATCTTCCCCAACAGTGTTTGTCTGTGTCTTCGTCCGTCTTCTTTAAAATCTCCTATCCCCCGTGGATCTTCTTGCTTTCCCCGGTGAGTCTTTCATCAGTATTTGGTTATCACCATTATATGAGAATCTTTAATCTAAGTCAGAATCATGAATGAATTGATCTATCTATTTAATTTCACTAGTTTTCCAAAATGAATTTGAAAATATTAGATTTCAAAAAAAAATTTGTCCCTTGATTTCAAAAAGTTGTTCATCCTTATCCTCACCATTTTTGGCCTAAGCGCCACTATCCTAGTACACACTGATGTAATGTAAGACATAAAATACACGCATTAAAAGGTGGGATACTTTGGTTGAGTACTGAAAAAATGTAAGGCGTAAAACACGCATTTGTAAGGTACGATACCATCCTATCTTGAGTGACAACCATTTTCAACTGTGCTTTCACAAACAACTTGAAAAAATTGAGGATTTCAAATATCCAGGGAAATGCCCTCTTTCAAAAATATTTTTCAAATGAATTTTCAAAAATTGCATGAGATCTTTTGGCTGGAGCTTGGCAAAAATGGTTTGTCTCTATGGATTTGCCGTTCAGTTGCAAGCAACCTCCGCCAAAAAGGGGCAACTGTAGACACCCCATTTTTGCACCCCAGGCATAATCCATTCATGATTTTACCTTGAATTAAATATGATCATAAAAGGTGATTTGCTTTCTAGAGTCTTCATTTCTACATCAATCTTCTTTCTTTTCATCTTCTTTTAGCGTCTTTAGACTCTCCTCATCATGTTCTAGCTATGTCTGAAGTTTCGTTGCTTTCTGAGTTTTGAGCTGAAAATGACCAAAATGCCCATGTACCCTTTCTAGCCCAAATCTCGTTTTTTCCACTCTTTCTTTGGATGAGATTATTTCATATTTGAATTCCCCTTGAAAAATCCTTCGAAATGAGTACAAGCTTGCCTAGGTTCCTTTTGGATTTTAGAAACCCTAATTTTGCCCTATCCCGTTTCAGCCCGTTGTGCGCATTGTTGAGTGCAACGATTTTTTGGAGTAAGTTTTCGACCCAAGAGTATTTTTAAGAGTTCATAGACCTTCCTAATGGATTAATTAACATTTTTTGTGAAGAAGAGTTTGCCTAATTTTGACCCGGTCAAAGGGAATTTGTAGCATTGAAAAAATGGCCAGAATGGGCCTTTTTGTGGTTTTTGGACTTGTGCTCGTGGGCTGTGGATCCAGCTGGAGTTGGAACTTTTCATTAGGGTTTATAGCCCATTTTAAAGCCTCCAAAAACCTAGAGAACCTTCCTTATCTATTTGATCCCAGAAATCAAGAATATTCTAGAGAATATGCCATTTTGGAGCCAAGTTTGGAAACTCTGGATTGTGGACTCATTGAGGACGTGTAGGGCTTGTTTGTTTGCCCTAATACATCTAAAAGATTCAAAAACCAAGGGCCAAGATCGCACCCCTTATCCCACCTCTTGAATCAAGGGCCAGATTTAGGAGGTGCAACTAGAAAGAGATCAAGCCATTGGATTTTTCTTCATCAATCCTCAGCCATAGGATCAAACTCATTACCATATTTGAATCCATTCCAAAAATCTATACATATGGGTCTCATTCACCCACAAAAAACATCTGGAGTTACGAATTCGGAGTTAATAATCTGGACCTACCTATTCAGAGCTAACATCGTAGTAGTTTTCTTTTCTTGAGTGTTCTTCTTTTTTTTTCTTTTCTTGTTTATCATTCTAGAGTAGAATTTCTTTAGTTTAATCTGGAGTTGAAGGTAAAATTTCGACTTCGAGGTTTTGATAATAAAGTTCTTCGTGTTTGATAAGAGCCCAAAACTGTAGTTTTAACCCCTTAATAATCATACTGTTAGACCAATTATGTGAATAATAAGTAAGAGTTAATACTGATTATGCGTTTTTATGCATTTCAGGCTTCAAAGTCCATTATGTGCAGAAATGTGCCACTTTAGCGAGATAAAGGAGCAAAAGTCAGCAGAACTTCCGAATGCCATATCTTTGGACTCAGACCTCGGATTGAGGCCTACCTTATGTCAAAACGACCGGCTCGGAAGGAGCTTTGCAATGGTCTAAGCCTTGACCCAATCAGAGGAGCAAAAGTGGACGAAAAGTCTGTGGAAGCCAACTGCAGCTGAAGAGGCCTTTTTAGACTGAAAGAATTGGGTTTTGGGCCTGATTCTCTGGCCCAAAACATGGCTCCAAGCCCATGCACGATTTTTGGATCTGAATGTATAAAAACAAAAGCTTGACTCAGTGTTAATGGCAGTCAGTAGCCAGTAGTTAGAAAATAGTAGATAGCTTAGAATAGAAAGTAGCCATTAAAATAGCTTCTAGATCTAGTTTTATTTAATTGTTTTTTATTAAGTATAGTTTCAATCTTATTCATTTTATTAGATTAAACCTTGAATCTTGTTCTTCATTTGATTAGATCAATAAAGTAGTATTCTTTATCCATTTCGATTTTTGTCATTCCAATTCTAGATCTAATTTCAATTCCTGTCCTTATTTCAATTTAGTCATTAAATTAGATTTCATTATTGTTAAATTAAGTAAATTTCAATGCTTTATATTATGTTTAGTTTTAATCTGAATGGAAATGATTACGGAATGATTCAAGGCTAAACCTCCATTAGAGGGGGTTGTGAAGCCTTGATGAAAGCTTGATTTGATTATCGATTATCGTAGAGTCGTCGTATTTTCTATTCCACTCTAGAGACGATTAGTTCACCATGAGAATGGGTTTAATTGTTCACATGCTAGTTATGAATTGGTAGAAATGCCATGTATAATTAGGGATTAGGAATAACCAAATGTTTCCGCCGAAGCGATTCAATTCGGATTACGACGATTCGTCGTTAGTGGATTAAGTTGAGTTAAGGTGGAATCAATCCCCCTCTAACTCCTTATCATAGAATCAACGTAGCATTCCCTTAGTATTCTGATAACCGACTAGTTGCATCTAGTGGGTAGTTGCATCGTAGTATAATTCCCTTCGTAAAACTCTCATAGACTTAAAAACGACTAGTTAGATTAGAAAACATCAATGCTAGAGCACTAGGAGTGGAACGAATTCGTTACTCCACTCTATTTCGATAGACTTGAGAGTAGGAAACTTTGATAATCAACCACGTAAAAGTTTAGTTCTAGTTTACTTACGTTGTGAATTCATAGTTCATTTCGTAGGTAGACTATTCATTTTATAGTTATCAAATGGCGCCGCTGCCATCTTAGTTGCACTTTAGCATTGTTTTCATAATAGAATTAGTAATTTTTAAGTCCCATTTCACCCACCCACCCTTGTTTGATTCATACTGTGGTTGCCGTTTCATTTTGGAAAAATTCGAGAAAATACAGAAAATAGCGCCGCTACGCTTCAAAGAGAGCGCGACCAGCTATGTTATTGGAATTTGATCAATACATACATCGAAGCCCAAAGAAAGAGAGCGACCCGCTAAGTTATTCTTGGACTTTCGAATTTACATAGAAGCGGCGCTTAGCTGAAGCTGAAATTTCCGGATTTCCACAGTTTGATTCGAACTTCGAGTTGTCAAGTTTTTCAGTGTTCTATTCTCTTATATACACTGAACACGCGTACACAAGACGCTATTCATAAGCGAAGCAAGGACGCAATCAGGTATTCCTTTCTTCCACACCTCGCATCTCCTGTTAGAGGTTTATACTAGTACATCAGAATTGTTTGGAGTGTTGCATGTTTAGTTAAGCTCGACTTAGTCTTGCATGAGATTAAGGTCTGGCCGAACAAAAACACCTAACGTAAATACACACCAACATCAACAAACAAGTCTATCTAGTATACCACAAACTACACCTCTAGCTACTATTCCACACACACCACCTGATATAATGGGGGAAGAAAGAGAGACTCCTCTCTCGGACTTCTACAAAGCCTTGAGCGATAGCCCCAAATCTTGCATCGTTCTAGCAGACCCACCGGGGGATTTCAGAATCCCTCCAAATATTTTTAATTTGTTACCCGTTTTTCATGGTTTAGACCATGAAAAACCTTACCAGCACATGCGTAGGATTGAACAAGTCCTAACAACATTCCACCATCCTACGGTTGGTTCGGAACAAATTAAATTAAGGGTATTCCCTTTCACCTTAGCCGATAAAGGCGGCGCTTGGTTGGTTGCCCGCCGCCTAATTTCGTGGACTCGTGGGCTAAACTTGTTCAGCTGTTTATGGAACATTTTTACCCACCCCTAAAGACGGATGAGATGCTTTCCAAGATTCATTTCTTTCGACAAAATCCTCATGAATCATTTTCAGAGGCTTGGAATCGCTTTCACCGATCCGCTTATAGAGTGTCCACACCATAACCTAGCAAAAGACACGTTAGTTCGTGCCTTTTTCAAAGGACTTCAACATCACCATAAAGAAGTCCTTGACATTATGAATGGGGTAGTTTCTTAAGTAAAGGAGCCTCGGAGGCTTATAAATTTTAGAAGACCAAACTAAGTTTAAATAATAATTGGGGGTAGTGATGATATCCCCCTTCGCCTAGTTCTTCTTCAACAGTTAAGGCCACCGGTATGTTTGAAATTAAACACGATTCGAGCTTAAAACTCTAATCGAATCACTCACTAAAAGGTAGAGGCCATTTCTGTACAACAAAAGCCTATCCCCGTCATGAATGTAAATTCAAACCCATGTAGTTTTTGTTGAGCCCTCGAAAGCATCCCGATTCCCATCGGCCCTATAGCCTATGAACAGGCTTGTTCCATTAATAGTGAACCTAACCCTTGGAGACAAAATCCCAACTTCGGTTGGCGGAATAACCAAAACGCGTCACACCTCAAGGGTACAATCATCAATATGTTAATAACGCAGAGCTTTAACCAAGCTCCACTACGACAAGGACAAGGTCAGGGTAATTTTAATAATTATAACAACCAAGTGCAACCTCGACAAGGTCAAGCACAAGGTCAAGGTAATTATAATAATTATAATACTAATAGAGGTATCGTTCCGGTAAATAATAACTACCAAAATCCATCCATAAATAATTCACGTGAAATAGTTCCAGTCACACCACCCGTGAACACTACACCCACCCAACCGGATCGTCTTGACACCTTCATACAAGTGAGCCAAAAACTTTTCCAAACCATGGCTCAATCTAACCAACAGCTTCTACAATCCGTTAATAATTTAACCCAACAGTTGGCTCAAGATAAAGCCCAACCCAAAGGTGTGTTTCCAGGTAACGCAATACCTAATCCTAAAACAACAAACACAGCCTTTGAGGTCACCGATAATATTAGTAATGAATATGAAAATGTAGGTGAGATAAATGCCATCACCACTCTCCGTTCTGGCAGAGTGGTTGATAACAAGGTAACTATGCCTATAGTTACCCCACCAAGAGTCTCCCTACACCGCTATTTTACTAGATATGCGAAATAGAAACTGAAGAGCCTACCATCGTAGAGGTATTGCCGGTTACAACACAACCTAAGAAACGTAAAGCCACGGTTAAACATCCAAGTGATACCATTGCTAAATATCGTAGAAACCACCGTTTCCACAAAAATTAGCCATGTTAACTAGAGATACAACTTTACGAGGAGATTAGGGACGCGTTTTCAAGAATCTAACTATAAACCTTCCTTTCCTCGAAGCTATAAAAAGCTACCACACCATGCTAAGTTTCTTAAGGAATTGTGTACTACTAGGCGTAAGACAAATATACCAAAAGACGCTTTTTAACGTAACAATTCCCAACCTTATCTCGAACATAATGGAATTGTTAAGTACAAGGACCCCGGTCGCCCCATCAGACAATGCACCTTAGGAGATTCCTATACGACGATCGCTTATTAGACCGGGGGCTAGTGTTAACTTACTCCCATTTTATTTGTATAGACAAATAGGTCTAGACAAGATGCAACCCACTAAAATGACGCGTTGCAATTAGCCGATCGGTCTATTAAGTATCCTAAGGGTGTAGTCGAAAATGTGTTGGTAAAAGTTCGGGATTTCTACTATCCGGCTGATTTTTGTAGTCCTCGATACGTAAGTCGCTAACGACTGGGTCCCGATTATTTTAGGGCGCCCTTTCCGGCAACCGCCAATGCGCTCATTAATTGCCGTGATGGTTCAATGTCCATGTCTTTTGGCCATCTTGCTGTTGAAGTCAATGTTTTAAAACAAGGACACAGCATTACCGATTCGTCTATGGATGGAGAGGTTAGCATGATCGAGCTTTGCTCGAGATTATTTCAACAACACGCTCCCCGATAGTCATATGCCCAAAATTCTTTCCTTTGGAAAGTCAGACTCCAATATTTCCATTCCTACACTAGTCGATACACATATTATTGATGAGGACGGGATAGATGACTTTCTCAAAGATGTAGAGGACTACCATAGTAATGTGGATATGACCAATCTAGATGAGGAATTTGATGAGTTTTTTCGAGTAGGTGAAAATTCACCCTATCAAGAACTAACTTCCACAACATCCACCTCGACTCCCCTCCTTCCACCCTTTCAAAGGAATCTCGAAGTTTGCACTCGATCCCTGTTGTTTCTTCCGTGTTTCATAATTTTTTAAATCCTCCTAGCAAAACAGATACGGAAGGACAACCTATTTGACACCTTCATTTTCAGAATTGAGACAGTCCCCTACACACACAATGAATGAGTTCGGTGCTAAAACCACATCCTCATCAGGTAATGGGCTGTCTTTCTAAAACTTATCCATATCCACCATATTCTCCACACCCATTCACTTTTCCACACTTATTTACTAGAACACCCACTCATTCAAAAAAAATTAAAAAAGAAGGTGCATGATAGGTTACACAATAGGGTAATCCGACTTCCCTTTCATATCACTAGGTTGAGTCATAGGGAAAATTGGTGTTTGATTGTGTTTGGATATGTTTTCTGTGATATTTATTTATGGAATGATCCACAACTATTTCGGTTGTTGATATATGATCAACTACATGTTCATACATATGTTTTAGATAAAGTCTTGAGTATCTGACTATAAACGACTCAAATTTCTGTGTTGGTGCATTTTCTTTCATTCCAATATATTGGTGAGTGCACCATTAAGGTAACCGGCCCTCCCTATGGAGTGTGTGGCTGTAAGTACGGATCCTAAGTCCACGGTTCACATAGTTCACGTTTTCCACTCTTGCATGTTTTTCTCGGATTTTTGAGTCATGTTTCTCTATGGTGTGAATTATGTCTTTATTGCTTATTGTTTTTCCTTCTAAAAATAAAATAAAAAAATAAAAAATAAAAATAAACATAGTAATCTAGGAAGTCTCGAATCGACTTTAAAAGACCATCGCTAAAACAAATTTTCTAAGCTTCACAAAAAAATTTGTTTGGGGGGTGTTAAATGTTTCCGCATACTAAAATGTTTTATGTCCCATTAGAGTTGCTTAGGCCGTTTTATTGTATTACGATTCGGATTGACATAATCTATTAATTTAGATTTCATTCGTCAAGATAACTTACGCCATGCACGATTTCGAGGCATTTTCCACTATCACGTATGTCATCTGAAGTCGGAATAGAGTGTTTTATGGATCATTGGATAGGAAATTCTCTCCTGATCATTTCCATATCTCATTCGCAAAAATCGGACCGGTAACGAAGCGGGAATTTTGATTTGAAATTTAAAAAATCCAAAAAAAATCAAAATTTCGATTTTGGGCTTGGGCCCAAACCCATGGAGAGCTGGCCAAGGCTTTACCTTCTCACGAACAGTTCATCGCGTTCTTCATCTTCCACCGCCATTAACGCCAAGCTTAAAGCTTAAACCTAAAACAAAAATCAAATAAAAAGAAAACTAAAAACAACCCACGCCAAAAATCAAATCCCAACCCCAATCGACTTTAAACACCAATCAAAACAAACTCCACCAATTTAACCCAAGAAAACCACCGAATAAATCAAAAATTGGTGCCGCGACCGCCACCACCACACCGCCACCACCACTTGTTCCTTCAGTCGGTCAAGTTAAACCACCACTACCACACCCTCTACAAACCCCAAACCGTGATTCAAACTTCAAATGGCTCAACAACGAATCATACCGAGCAAGTTTTTTCGCCGACCGACCATTTACCGCTTTTTTTACGGTGACGAAATGGCTAGTAGAGACTGGAATAGTCTTCGGTACTCGACCAAGACTTCTACCATGAAGACTTGGTCCGACGGTTCTACAACACCGTGGAGTTGGAAGGGAGTAGGATTTTTTTGTGTTGGTGAAGAAGAAGAGGATGGAGTTGACTCATCGGGTTGTTATCGAGATTCTAGGCATTCCACCTAGAATCCATCCGAGGCCACTTTACAGAGCCCCGGTTTGACGGGTAGAGCCGTTGATGGGCGCATTGTCATCAATGGGAGTTACAATCCATACTCCCATTGTGTTCGCCAGCATCCTCTCGGGACCAACCAACCGGCTTTCGCTGGATTGGTCGGAATGTCCTAGGCAAGGACAAGGTCAGTGACATCGGTCTGACCTGCCTCCACGTCCTATGGGTACTCCAGGAGCAGAAGTATGATTTCTGCATCCTGGAGTTTTTGCTGAACATTATTAGGGGGTTCGGAAGGTCTTTGGCACCTCTCCCTGTGCTTATTACTAAGATCATGCTGAAGATGAAAGCAACTCCTGCATCTGAGAGGATTTACATTACCCTGCACCGTAACCCGCGTATCTATAGGGAGTGTGTCCAACAAGTTTGGAGGAGGGCTGAGGATAGAGAGGAAGAAGAAGAGGATGGTGGAGCTGGGGGACAGCAGGATGATTCGGAGGAGGATGAGGAGGATGGGACTTGCTTTGATATGGATGCCTTCCAGAGGTGTTGGTCTGATGCTGAGCGCATGGCTATGCTTCATAGGGGCATGCGTTCACTCAACACTCTCTGTGCAGACCTCCGGACTCGACAGGCGACCATTCATCACAACTTCGAGATCCGCACCCGTGAGGGGGAGGATGAGAGATGGGAGCAGGTGAGGGCTGAGATGGAAGCCCCCAGCTTTAGAGTGGATATGCTAGCACGCTTCCCACCTCATACGACTCGGCCCTCGAGGACACAGCCTATTTAGGCATGAGCGCGTCCGAAGGGCGACTCGCTGCTGGACCTTCTCGAGCCCAGAGCCACCACTAGAGATCGTGGCCATCAGCCACCACGGGCGCAGGTGTTTAGAGAGGATGAGGAGTGATAGTCGAAGTTATTTTTGTTTTATAAGTTGTTGTTTTATTTATTTTTGTTGTTTTTATTGTAATGTAATTTTTATTCTCGTAATTTGAATTTTGTAAGTGAAAGGACCTCCAATGAAAATTATAATATAAAGGGTTATTTTCAGATGTGTGCTTGTTTCATATTGATCCCACCTTCCCAACTTGTTTGGGGGTGGTTTTATCATTTCAAGTCAGTATTTTTATAAAACCCTAGTGTTAGAATTTCATCATGGAGTAAGGTGAAAATATGGAGTTTAGGCCTATCTATGATTGAGAATCATTGTAGGATGAAATCTAGATTAAATAGGTACATTCAATCATAAAATCCAAATAAGAGATAATCGGGTTTGAATCAGAATCCGGGATGTGAGTTGTTTCCGTTTGAAGTTTGGAAATTTTAGGATTTCCCGAAACGCCGTAATTAGTTTTGGCAACTTTCCGATCCATTCTAGCAACTTTAAACCTATATAAACTTGATACAATCTACCCTCACAACTCACACTACACCTAAACCCCATCACTCACCCTTCACACCCGCGATTCCCACGTTTCGTCTCCATTTTCACAAAATCAAGAATTTCGGAGCGCCCAGCGCTCTAGTTTAGGCGCCGCGCTCTACACTTCGTCGGAAAATTTGCTTTCGAGAGCGCCAAGGCAAGTCAAGTCAAGCGACCGCTAAGTTATTGGAATTTAAAATACAAAGAGCCGGCGCCCGCGCTATTTATTTGCGCCACGCTGACTTCTCTGGACCAGAAAAATTCCAGTTTTTCACGCGTTGTGCCCGGTCGTTTTGCAACTATTCCAGAACGTAGTTTTGAGATGACATCTCCCATAATAATACCGGAACAGTCCTTCGAAGATTTGTTCCAAAGCACTACTTACGGTGCTTGGTTTCGCGAGGTGATCACATACGTTGGTTGGGAACCTCTTATGGTAAGACCGGGTGAACTTTATTCTCCAAAGACTTGCATCTTATTTTTATAATAACTGCATTTTCTTTGAGAGACCGGATGGAGAACAAGTGTTCTCCATCACCATTGACGATGAACCAATGGAAATTACCGTGTTCTTGCTAGCATTTGTTCTTGGACTTGCTATGCCGGCCGAGATACAAGACCCATGGTGCTATTGGGTCGATAATATGCATGTCTATACTTATGAGTCTTTGCACGAGGCTTATGGGGCAGGCATTTTTCAGATTGAGGACCAAGGGGACTATAACGTTGTTCTTGGTAGCCGGGTCCATGAACATAGGAACTGTTATGTTTTAGATTATGCTAAACATTTTAGGGGAATGGCATTTTTCTTCGTGAATGACGCCACTTGCGCCGCTTTTCCTTGCTTTTAGCCAATGGGGCCGGTTCTATGACCTTCCCGGGACTTTGATGTCTAGTTTAGCACGAGCCCATACCATGAGGCATAAGTACCTTCTTATGCCTGTTCTAATTTAACGATTATGCTATGTTTCTTTCCTGCTTTTTTGTACACGTTTCACGGATTGGATTAAGGTAGATACGGTGCGACCCACCAATAGTATTATTCGATCTTTCCGCAATGACTTGGCATGGGTGGCGGATACAACCTCACCAAGTTGCACCCTACACCCCATCGACCAAGTGGCACTTAATAGGTTAGCAACCATAGATGATAAATGGCGTGAAGCCCGGCAAATTATCATAGCATGGCAGATCGCTGAAGGAACCTCACTTCTTTATAGAAGTAGAGAGGATGACGAAGATGACTTAATAACAACGGAGTGGAGGTAAGTTTTAGTTCTGTTAGTGTCTGCTTATGTCCCAAGCAATTTAATTATGTTAACCCCATAATGGGTGGAACTCTTATAGAGTTGCGTCAGTTTTTATTTCCTATATTAGTACGTTCTAACCTTGTTTTGCAGATGTTTCTAAATTTCACGCGTTTCAATGGTATTTTTCCTACCCTCTTTATTTACAATGCTTTGAGGACAAAGCATGCTTTTTGTTTGGGGGGGGCATAGAAACACGTGTAATTAAGACATCTGCTAGGATATAAATATATAATATGCATTTGTTTTCTAGTTAAAAATTTCAAAATTTTAAAAATATAAACAAATAAGTTATGCTATACACTTAGGAATATTGGTATTGTTTCTTTCTCCATGCTTTTAACAATCTAGAAGTCTCACATAGCTGTTGCATTAGAATAATTGTTAGAAACTTAGGTTAATACGTAGGTAATAATCTTTGCATCTATCTATAAATATATTACATGAGTATCTATGATTGTTAGCAAGAAGTTTCAAATCTAGGCTAGAGTACTTATTCTACAAATCCCCGTGGAGAATATAGCCTAAAGCCTTATATGAGTGAAACATTTGAGAAATGACACAAGGGAGAAGTAAAATCCGGATAGAGAAATCACACGTCCACTTGCTTGATCACTAAACCATATCCTAAGTGAGAATTTAGGCCGCTCTTTGGATCGATATAGCCGTAAATTCAAACCTATGAATTATTTTCCGCTAGTCGCCACTCGAGCCTTTCATTAGCCCTTCCATAAAACCACAATTCCTTTACCCTCGCTACAAAAACAAAACAAAATAAAAAAAAAATATATATATATATATATATATATATATATATATATATATATATATATATATATATATATATAATATACCCAATCAACCTACCCAATGAAGATAAGTCCGAGAATAAAATGAGTGAAGAAAGAAGAAAGAAAAAACCGTGGTAAACAAAAAAAATTAGTTAGTTGCTTCAGAAAAAGAAAAGAAGTTTCCATCCAAGGAAAAAGAAAAAAAAAAAAAAAAAAAAAAAAGAAATAAAATAAAAAAAATAGAATAAAAAAATAGAATAAAAGGGGTCAAAAAAAAAAAAAAAAAAAAAAAAAAAAAAAAAAAAAAAAAAAAAATATGGCTAAGGATGGAAACAAATTGTAGAAGCAAAAGTAAATAACAAGGTTTTTCTAGTTACATAATATGAAGACTCTATTATCTCAGACTTGTCCTTTAGAATATCCATTTCCTTCCTTCTTAAACCATCTCCTAATCCCGTAACACCTAATAAAGACCTCTAGCTCAATTAGGAATAGGTTAGTGTGATAGTAAGTGGCAGATGTGTTTGATCGACCCGCTTCCTTGTTGTCATTGAGATTGTAAGGTAAAGTGTGCCCACTGCATTAATCGGAGTAGCTTAAACTTGAGTGGAAAAATCGAGAGTGTTGTTTCTTGACTATTATTGTGAGAACCTACTTAAGGACGCTTATTCCGAAGTTCTCGAAAACAAACCCGCTAAACATTTGATAGTACTACTCATTGTATATATGTTTATTGTAGATGATTGATTATTATGCATATATTAACTTAGGGTTTTGACTGGTTATTCTTATGTAATTGCTAGAGAGATGTATAGATAGTTGAGCATGAATAAGGAAACAATAGTTTTATTTTCTTAGTCGCCAGAAGTATAGATGAAGTTTGTGAGTACCTTCATCGAAAACTCTCACGAGGCTATAACTCGGCCCACTAGGGAATTCCTAGTGGTTTAAGGCCTTGTTGCATATGGTCAATGCAATCGCGACTCAATAAACGAGATTAGGTAGAACTCCATTTTTGGTCACTTATTCTAATTTCTCATCTTTGCTTGAGGACAAGCAAAATGTCTTTGTTTGGGGGTGGTTTGATAAGAGCCCAAAACTGTAGTTTTAACCCCTTAATAATCATACTGTTAGACCAATTATGTGAATAATAAGTAAGAGTTAATATCGATTACGCTGTTTTATGCATTTCGGGCTTCAAAGTCCATTATGTGCAGAAATGTGCCACTTTAGCGAGATAAAGGAGCAAAAGTCGTGAGAACTTCTCGAATGCCATATCTTTGGACTCAGACCTCGGATTGAGGCCTACCTTATGTCAAAACGACCGGCTCGAAAAACAGCTTTGCAATGGTCTAAGCCTTGACCCAATCAGAGGAGCAGAAGTGGACGAAAAGTCTGTGGAAGCCAACTGCAGCTGAAGATGCCTTTTGATGAAAGAATTGGGTTTTGGGCCTGATTCTCGGCCCAAAACATGGCTCCAAGCCCATGCACGATTTTGGATCTGAATGTATAAAAACAAAAGCTTGACTCAGTGTTAATGGCAGTCAAAGTAGAGTGAGTTAGAAAATAGTAGATAGCTTAGAATAGAAAGTAGCCATTAAAATAGCTTCTAGATCTAGTTTTATTTAATTGTTTTGATTAAGTATAGTTTCAATCTTATTCATTTTATTAGATTAAACCTTGAATCTTGTTCTTCATTTGATTAGATCAATAAAGTAGTATTCTTTATCAATTTCGATTTTTGTCATTCCAATTCTAGATCTAATTTCAATTCCTCGTCCTTATTTCAATTTAGTCATTAAATTAGATTTCATTATTGTTAAATTAAGTAAATTTCAATGCTTTATATTATGTTTAGTTTTAATCTGAATGGAAATGATTATGGGAATGATTCAAGGCTAAACCTCCATTAGAGGGGGTTGTGAAGCCTTGATGAAAGCTTGATTCGATTATCGTGAAAGTCGTCAGATTTTCTATTCCACTCTAGAGACGATTAGTTCACCATGAGAATGGGTTTAATTGTTCACATGCTAGTTATGAATTGGTAGAAATGCCATGTATAATTAGGGATTAGGAATAACCAATTGTTTCTATGGCAAGTTCAATTCGGATTACGACGATTCGTCGTTAGTGGATTAAGTTGAGTTAAGGTGGAATCAATCCCCCTCTAACTCCTTATCATAGAATCAACGTAGCATTCCCTTAGTATTCTGATAACCGACTAGTTGCATCTAGTGGGTAGTTGCATCGTAGTATAATTCCCTTCGTAAAACTCTCATAGACTTAAAAACGACTAGTTAGATTAGAAAACATCAATGCTAGAGCACTAGGAGTGGAACGAATTCGTTACTCCACTCTATTTCGATAGACTTGAGAGTAGGAAACTTTGATAATCAACCACGTAAAAGTTTAGTTCTAGTTTACTTACGTTGTGAATTCATAGTTCATTTCGTAGGTAGACTATTCATTTTATAGTTATCAGTGTTCTTCGTCTTTAGTCTTCTTTTCCCCTCTTTCGATCTTGAGTAGAAGCTTCTTTTCACCAAAAGTTGTTTTTTTTCTCAAATCACTTGTTTCAATCCAAAAATCATAGTTGTCAATTCCAAATCAAGTTTATCACCATCATTTATCAACAATCAATCAAGATCATCAATCAATCAATCAATCTACAATCAAGTATGAGGCAACATTCCAAACAAAGTGACATCTTTCTTTTCTATTTTATTTTAATTAGTATTGCATATTAGGATTATTTGTTTTTTAGTTTTACTATAGCATATAGTCATTTGCTTTTAAATAATTTAGTGAAGATCATCCAACTTGGTAGATTAATGTTTCAAGCTTTCTTCGTTCGCCTATCTTAATACATTACACCTCAATAGAAGTAAGGTTGGTTTTACCAGGCGAGCGTGGGTGCCTAACACCTTCCCACATCGTACCTTGACTCCCGAACCCAATAATCATCTAGTTTCGAGGGCTAGTCCTTCACATAGGTTTTACTCAACTTTTCCTTAATAAAGTTAGTGGCAACTCTAAAATAAATTGCATAGACCTAGGTACACATTTTTGTGTGTACACATATTTTGAGAGAAGGGCCTCCATCTCTGGTCTTCTGAGTTGAGGGCTTTGACCTTTGACTTTGATCGTTGACTTTGACTTTTTCAGCACTTTTTCATAGCAGCTTCTAGTCTTCATAATAAGCGTGATTAAGGCTCTTTTAGGTGTTAAGATGCAGCTTTTATGATAAGTAGTCTAAAATTCTCTGTAACCTGAAAAAGCCAATAAAAGTTATGAGTTCTCTTTTCATTCAGCATAAGAAGGGCTGTAATGCAGCAATATAAGGATAATAAAACACACATTTGAGAGCTGATCACTTAGCACAGTGTTAGTGGTCTGAAATTTTCTTTAGCACTCTCTAGTACAAACTCTGAGAACTATAAGCTACTTTTAGCATCCCAATTGCAATGTCTAAATGACATGCTTCGACCCTTTCGAGCTATATTCCTTGAAGTGCCTCTTTTGATATAAGAAATATGATTATGGATTATCCAAGTATCAAATACAAATTCATTTCATGTCCATCACCATATAGCTCTAACTCATGTTACATCCGTGTATCGAACTACGCATCTCATGGCATTGTTAAAAATGTAATAGTTTATGAGTATATATATTGCGGAATGGAGGGGGTTTAGGGACACATTAGAAAAACACGTAAACATACTCATGATTGTTAGGGCATTTCTAAGTTTTAGATTTGGATAATTTTTCTTACATATGATCTTCCAACTACTCTAAACATTGTCACAAAAAATCATTCGAATCGGAAACTTGTACCCCCATCGAATGTAATCAAGAAATTAAGAATTGTGGGTCGTTCATTTTCACATTAATTGATAGTATATTTGGCAAGTTTAGAAATTTTTTATTATTTTGATTTTTTGTGACACTGTTTAAATAGTTAAGAGATGATAGCTACAAAATATTAGCCAAATCTAAAGTTAGAAATGCCCTAACAATTATGAGCTTGTTTATGTGTTTTTCCAATATACGTCCCTCGAACCTTTCCCATCTTGAAATACTTGATGAAAGTTTTGTTATATACTGAAAGTCAAAACTAGACCAAAACCAACAGTATATATCCAACTAAACTAGACGTCTGCACTTATGATGCAGGACAGTAACATGTTTCTAATTAGGATTAGTTTCTTATTAACTATTAGTCTGTTTTAGAATTATGATATATTTAGCATTATTTCCATAATATAATTAGTAACATACTAATCTATATAAGAACATCGTAGGATGTAAACATGCATTCATTCAATATTATCAATTTATCAAAGTCTTTTACATACCTTTTAACTTTTTAATTCGCTTCCACTATGCCAATTGGTATCGAGCTTTGGTTCGATGGCCCATCACAATGATGCTGACTCGCATTCCTCGGATGCAAATACGCGAGATTTTTTTACCATGGCAGATGTCAATCGTGTTTTGGAGCAAGCTTTTACGGATTTCTGATAAAAAAATCAACACTTCATATGAGAGGTGATTTCAGCGGAGTTCCAGAAAGAAAGAGAATGAGGGAAAAATCAGGCTGAAGGCGACAAACAAATTCTACTTCAAAGCACCACCCATAGTGCACCGGATTCCAACCTTGGACATCTTTCTCGCAATACCGACAATTCCGAGAACAACAACCATCCACTTCCCCAACCTATTCAAACCAATAAACCCGCCCACCGCCACTCATCAACTACAGACCACCACCACCGAATTATCAACCCAACCCCACTTCCAAATTCAACAACAACGACCAATAACTCAACTTTACCAATGTCAAGTTATTCCCCAAACCCTTATTCCTCCCTCCACTATTGGAACTCTTTCTCAAACCCAACATCCCCATGATCCCGGTCCATACTTAAATTACACCAAATACCCCCCTAATCTCCAAATCCAAAATAACCCACCCTTTAATCAAACCGAATATCCCATCATTACAAACCCCATTGCAAATCTTGGGTTTCAAGGTGCCAAAAACGTTTATGGCCATGCTTTCCGACCACCCACCCATCGTCCTCAACCCCAAATTTCATCTGTTTCTGATATTTTTCACACACCTGATCCCTTTCCTCAAACTAACACTAATACCCAACAAGCATACCAAGCCCACCATCTCCCATCCACACATTATTTTCCTAATATTAACCCACCCAATTCACAAGCCTTTAGTATCCAACAAGCCCAATTAGCCCACCAAGCCCAACAGGTCTTTCAATACCCATCCACACATGACCCAGTCTAATATGGTCCAAATTCCAACACACCACCCATTAATGGCCCAACCCAAATTGGTTTTTCATCCCAACATAATTTTCAGCCCGATATTCATGCAAACCTCAAACCTTCTAATGGTCTAGCCAACGATGAAGACGACGATGATGAAATTGAGGAAATTGTTCTCCCAAATACTTTCCAAAATTTGCAAAATAAAAATAATTTTCATCGACAAGGAAATAATTATGGTGGTAACCGAACCAATAATGGTGATAATAGTAATGAGTATCGCATCAAGGCGGATTTGGCTACTTTTAATGGTCTTTTACATATTGAGAGTTTTATTGATTGTCTTAAATCCGTGGACCATTTTTCAATATTATGGAAATTCCCTCCAGAGAAGCAAGTTAAGATTATGGCTTTTAAATTTATTGGTGGCGCCTCTTCTTGGTGGGAGCATAAACAACAAGAGCGTATTCGTCAAGGTTTGAAACTAATCCGTCTCGGAAATGTATGAGGTAGATGTTAATGGCACAATATCCTCCTCTAAATTTTGCTCAACTTCTCTTCACTACACTCTAGAATTGCAAACAAGGTAATCGTACTGTTCAAGAATATATTGATGAATTTTATCGGTTGCTTTCTCCTAATGATTTGCAAGAGAATGATGATTTATAAATTGCTAGATTCATTAATGGTTTATCATGAAATATTCAGAAAGATCTAGTTTCACATCAACACTTCACTTTACATGTCGCTATTAATAATGCACTTAAGGTTGAACAATTCATGGAGAGACCTAAACCTTTTAACCTTCCTTTATATAACCAGAGATCCCCACCATTTAAATCTAACCCATCTTATCATAATTCATCATCTTCTAGTGCTTCACCATCTCCATCTTCACAACTCCCTTCTACCCCATCCACCCCACATGATACCCCTACCCAACCCACCACCTCTCTCTATAAAACACCTCCCTATCATCAACCTCCAAACCATCCTAATACCCGCTCAACTCATTTCCCAAGTTCTTCCAACACTAACACTCAAAATCCTAAACCTCCATCTACCAATCCATATCTCCGTCCCAAAACTAGTACATGTTATAAGTGCAGTAAACCTAGTCATTCTTCAGATGAGTGTCGAAAACATAATATTGCTCTTGCAGACGAGGTCCTTAATATGGATGATGATTTTGAGGCTAATAATGATTGTGTTGATGATGAGCCAACTTATGGTGATGAAGAGGGTAAACACTTTAGTCTTGTGGTTCAGAATTTGTTATACACTCCACAGGTTTCTATTCCACACTAGCATAATTTGTTTAGAACTACTTGTATAGTTCAAGGCAAATTGTGTTCTCTGATTATTGACATTAGTAGTAGTGAGAACATTGTGTCAAAGAAAATGGTGAAAAAATTGGAACTTCCTACCCAGCTATATCCCCGCCCTTATGAAGTTAATTGGATACAAGACGAGTGCAAACAACATGTTAAGGAACAATTCCATTTCACTTTTTCTATTGGCAAGTATAAGGATTCTATTATTTGTGATGTTGTTGATATGAATGCTTATCACGTTCTTCTTGGTCATCCTTAGATGTTTTATGTGGATGATATTCATCGTTGCAAGCAGAATACTTATTATTTTGTCAAGGATGGTTTGAAAGTGACATTGGCTCCTTCTTATGCCAGGCCTAAGTCTTCTCCATCTACTGTTGAGGCTCCTACTTTATTGATATCTACTGATGTTAACTCTGACTTTGAGAAGCCAAATGAGATATTTGCAGTTGCCGTGAAGCCTACTTCTTCTGATTCTCCTATTGAGGTTCTTGATAAATTTGCCCCCATCTTACAAGAATTTTCATGTGTTTTGCCTTCTGATGGCCCTCATTCTTTGCCTCCCATAAGGAACATTCAGCATCATATTGATTTTGTTCCAGGTGCTAGTTTGCCTAATTTACCACATTACTAGATGAGTCCAAAAGAACATGGTATTCTCCAGGAACAGGTTGAAGAGTTACTAGAAAAAGGATTGATTCATCACAGTATGAGTCATTGTGTCTCTCCAGCATTACTTGTTCCTAAAAAGGATGGTTCTTGGCGTATGTGTGTTAATAGTAGAGCAATCAATCAGATTACTATCAGGTATCGCTTTCATATTCCCTGTCTCGATGATATCCTTGATATGTTAGCAGGTTCAGTTATTTTTACCAGACTTGATTTAAAAAGTGGCTATCACCAGATTAGAATTAGAATTAGCAATGAATGGAAAACTGTCACACCCCGAATTTCGATAAATCAGATAACATAATTAATATCTGACTCCTCGATATCCGAGGTGTGACAACTACCTCAAAACTCAACCTATTGCATACTCCCTAATGTATCATAACACCAAAGAATATAATAATAATTAATTAATATTCAAAACAAATATCCCATCATTATGAAAAATTGCAATCAAAGTTAAGTTATAACTTCCTCACTTAACAATTCTGAAATAAACAAAAGCATCTGTCTCCAACAAATTCTACTACATCTCAAAGGAAAATGAATGACATCTTATTGAAAATGCTAACATAACTCACGAACAACAAGCCACCTTCTCGAATGTCAACTAACCCTGTCCAGGCTGATCAACTATGTTCATATAGGAACACACCCGATTAGCAAACATACAAATTGGGTCATTATTATAAACAATGTTGATATAAGTAGCCTTAATAATAAAACAACTTAAATATGCATATATTAATAAGTTCCTCCACCGAGGCGTCTTAGTTTAAGGTAGTTAGTTCATTCATAAAGGCACCTTAGCTCCTAGCTAATAATAAATAAAATTTATGCTACACTTACCTCTATGCATGCTCTATCACAGAGTGGGTTATCTCTTCAAAAATAATTAGTTTAACCCACTCTCCTGCAAAACAACTTTTAGTTGTAATATCATAAAATGAAACGTAACTTGTAAGTCTTAGAATAATAACTATGCAAGAGGAAAAGATCATTTCAAGAATGTTTAATTAACAAGTGTCCCTAGCAGTGCGTCATTTCTAAGTCTTACCTAGTCCTATCTACCACAATCGCTCCCCTCAATTGAGCCAAACATGCACATCCGCATGCCTCTCTCACATAATGGAACCACTCACGTGTGTAGTTACCTTAAGCGGAATGTCGCATACCAGGTAACCCCCACACGGACGCCAAAATTATGTGAGTAAGCCTTTACTAGGCATAACATATCGCGCGTCTCATTCTAAATTGGTAACGAGATAATCAAAGCCATCATTTGGCTACAAGGGCTCCAAGTTCCCTTAAATTCACGTTGTCTTAAAAAGATAACTTTCATATTTATCACAAGAGTTATGGTAGCTAAGGGCTAGGATTTTGAGTCATAAAATTTCTAAGTGTCATTTAACTTGTTTACGTAAAGTTCAACTAATTATCCATGTTCAAACATGTCTCAAATTTATCCAAAGACATTGTCATATTATTTCATAGCAACGCAATCGTAAATATAACGCCATCCTTAATTACATAATCATTCCTCAAAAATATTGCATAAAGGACCCACACCCTTAACTAACAATGATATTACATCATTAATAAAAGAAGTCAACATGGCTAGAGAATGCAACATAACACACCATGGCATTGGTAATTAATCAATCTAGCGTCTTTCAAATGTACAAAAAAAAGTGTTGCAATCCATAATATAGCATTTATAATAGCAACTTTAATATTTACAGACTACCATTAAGGGTTAAAAGAGCTACAGTACACATCCTTAACTATTACAACAATGCTACAGTATGCGCTACAGTAACTATTTATTATAGTGCTACAGTTGCGCTACAGTAACAGTACCATCAATAATAATTTACTGACGCTACAGTGCATAGTGATAGAAAAGTTAGACTATAATGCAAATTCATATATAGTATTTCATAAAAACAACATGATTAATTTAAAAAGGTACCCAAACATAATAGCATGCGTTAACTAATAAAAATCAATCATATAGTCATGTTCTCATTAACGCACAATAAAAAACAAAGCATTTATTCTATAATATCAATTTAATATATGTTACCACACTAAAATAATGGATACTCACCTCTTGTATTAGCGAAAAGAACGTATATAATAGAAATCACGTTACACCATGCCAAAAATCCGATCCAAAGCTAGCTAAGAGATGCACAAATCTGCCCTTTCTCCTGCTTCTTTGTTTTAGTTAACTTGTTTAGTTCTAAGCAAAAACCTTATTTTCTGAAAACCCTAACTTTATGATAAGTCATTCCATTCGAAAGAATTCTATGCCATATGTACGAACCAAAAAAAACTCTTATAGTCTAAAGCAACCAAATCACTTCTCTACAACACCCTCTCTCTCTCTCTCTCTCTCTCTCTCTCTCTCTCTCTCTCTCTCTCTCTCTCCTCGGAGCGCCCCCATTTTTCTCTCTTCTTCTTTCCTTTTTATACCCCTTCACCCTCAATCTGGACCATCCAGCTGTCCCTTCATCTGACGGTCTCCTATCAGTCGTCCCCCGACCACATCCGCCCTAGGGTTCCGCGGACCGATTCCCCTGCCCCTCAGCCTACCTGTTTATCTTGCCTCCCTCCCTCTTTGACCCAGTCCTCTGTTATAAAATGGGCCACTACAAATGCCCCTTCTCGACTTCACGGTCATGTTATGGGCCCGAGGTCGAGAACTTCCACCGTTCTGTCTCCCCTTCAATTAATATCTGTCCATTTTAGGAAGCGTGTGATGTGAAAGACACTCATCACGCGCGTTCTTTCTGGCGGCCCCTGGTTACCCGTGCGCCCACGTGTCACCCTTCGGCTAGTACATCAGCTGTTGCTTTGTTTTCCCCACCGCCTAAAATTACCATTTTGCCCTCAACCTATTTAAACCCCTCGCACTTCTTCTTCTTCCCTCACTTTCTTTTCCACTGTCTACACTCCTTCTCTCCTTTTGCTCAAACTCTCCATTTTTCTTCTTCCCCAAATCTTCACCAGTACGCTCGTGTTTCTCAGTGGTAATCTCCCCTGCACTTTTCATCACTCCGGCTATCCCTCACAACTTCACCAACTCCTTTTCACCATTGATCGGTAAGTACTCTTGGTCCTTTCTCTCTTTAGTTGAACTGTCTTTTCCTTTGTCATTTTGATATAATTCGATTCCTAGAGTTGGTTCATCTTCTTTTCAATGTCGGGCCACGACTCTGGTGACTCGTCTTCTTCCCGTTCAGCGGGCGCCTCCTCTCCTTCTCCTCCTGCTTCCCCTGCCGTACCCTCCACCTCCGGTCGACCCACTACTTTATTGCTGCCTCCCCTAGATCTCATAGACCTAATTTGGATGCCATTAGAGCAGCCTACGGTGTTCTAGCCGACGTGGTATTGGAACACCTGCCCTCTGTCACCCACTACCCCCATTTGGTTCCCTGCCAACCGGGCTCTCTTGTCGTCACCGTAGGTCAAATAGTTGTCAATTTGCGGCTTCCCCTTTCTCTTCTAGATGTTGAAGTTTGCAATTATTTCAACATTCCCCCTTGTCAAGGTATAGGTAATTTCTCGCGGATAATGTACGCCACGAATTCCTACAACCAATCCCGTGTACCCAAGATCACCAGTCGCGATATCTACTCCCAATACTACCTCAAAACCAGTACTAAGGATGTCAGCATTGGCTATCAGTCCTTCTGCGTCCGTCCCAAAAAGCAATCTTTCCTCAAGCTTACCACCTCCGACAAAGTTTGGCACCATTATCCGCTCTACGTCTCAGGCAACTTTTTGTCCGCGGACATTGCCTCTACCCTGACTCTTAACCACCTCGCCTTCCGACTCCACGGTGAGCATCGTAGTTCTTTCTCTATTTTTCCCTTTGTTTCTTTTCTTTGAAAAGTTTTCCCTCTGATCTGCTAACTCACTTCTATTCTTATTTACAAGTTGGCGACCAGATTCCAAATCCAGAATTTATGACAACATTATCTGTCATATATTTCCCCAGCTCCGCGACCTTAGCTCTGCTCAAGCTAACTTTTTAGGTATTCATCCCTCCACCGCTACTCCCTTATTACCCACTCCAGCTCTCAACACCTTTCGCGGCTTAACAGGTCCCTTTTTCTGTCCTCCCCAAAGAACGAAAGCCCCGTGCATCTCCCCCCTCCAAGAAGAGGTCTCGTACCCATACTTCGCACCGCCCCCATCCTCAAACATCCTCCCATACATCCGCTTCCCGTGATCCTCAAAAATTCCACCCTTCCTCGACTCCCAGTGACATCCCTTCCTACCGCTCTATCTCCCACTGGGACGACCAGTTCACCTCTCACCCTTCCCCTACTGTAGATATGGATGTCCACAAGCAAAAATTATTCGATAACGACTCTGATGATGACGTGATGGAGATTCCCCCCATCGACATCAGCCGCCAGCCAAAAGCCTGCAGCCATCCACCTCTGACGAGCCTGTCTCTACAACCCACTAGGCCCACATGCCCGAAGGCCCAACCCCTCCTCCGCCCTCTCATCCAGTTGCCTCCTCTCCATGCACTCGCTGACTTGGCAAGGAGCCCGCTCAGCCCGCCGCCCCAGCCTCTAGTCTTGTACCCGTTGAAGACTTCTGTCCTATTTTCAATGTGCGAAACCGGAAGGTGAACACCGCGGACTCCACCTTGGACAACGCTGTTGTGGCATCTTCCTTGTTTTACAATGCCCATCTGCCCAAGGACATTGCCTATGCTGATTTTTTATTCACATCGCATTTCATTGTGCACCAACTGGGAATGGGTACCCCCTCCTCCTTTTTTTTTTTACCCCTCTATCTTTCTGACCCAGGTGAGTCTAAACATTTCCTTTATGATCCGTGCCCGGAATAAGGTGATCGCCCTGGAGCAAGAGCTCAACGGCCCCGCGGGCTTGCGAGCGTCTTATGCCAGTCTTCAGTCAGATATTGCCGCCGCCAATTTGGCTAAAGTCCAGGCTCAAGATGAACTGGCTGCGGTCGAAGCCTCCCACCAGCGGTACATGGACTCAGTCAATGAACGCCTGCGCTGTCAAAGAGAAGAACTTCTTCAGCACCACCTGCTTGACTCGAATGCCCTCACCCAACAGCATCAAAAGGTCGTGGACGCCATCAACCAAGCATACCAAGATGAAACAACCAAGATTCTAGAGCAGGACCAACAGGATATGATGACTCTTCGTGACCGTTTCAAAGCTCTGGCTGAGAAGAGGGTGGCCCGAAAGGTCCAGGAGGAACTCGACCGGCTCACTCAAGAGGGTCGCCTTCTCCCCGACAAACCTACTGTATCGGTGACTGGACCCTCTGATGCTGCCATCGACCATACAGAGGCCGCTGACCCTCCTAGCCACCCAGAGAATCTTGCGATGGGTGTAGACCCTTTCCAGCTGCCGTCGTTGAAAAGTCCCACACTTCTGCCGTTGAACGTGCTGTTGAAGAAGCTAATATTGATTCGTCCACTTATGGAATGCCCTAGTTTTTCATGTGTATCACCATACTGTTATTAACTTGCGATCTGACTCGCACCCTGTTTATGCATTTTGTTATGTGATTGAGTTTTATATGCTTTCTGCCTTCTCCCCTACAACCTTCTTTCACTTATTAGATTTGCTACATATATCTCTTGTCTCTAGCCTTTCCTTGCCTCTTGTCTCATCTCGCTCTTCAAATACAGCCCTATGAGAAACCAATGGGGCCTCCCTCAATGCCCCAGGTGTCTTTTACCTCGGGAGAAACTCATTTTGCTCTGGGCCTGTTCCTAAGTCATTTGCCCGGTGAAGGGCTCGCCCCACCCCGCTGCTTCTCTCTCTCTTTAAGAGACAGATGCACTCTCATTGCCACCCTGTGTCTTTCATATCCATGATCCGCGGAGGGCTCATCCCGCTCCACATGCTCAGTGCTTCTGGGACCTGCTGGAGCAACTCATCTCGCTCAGGGTCCTTTCCTGCATCAATGTCAGCGAAGGCCTCATCCTCTCCGCTACTTCTCTCTCTCTAGAAGGCAGATGGGGTCACTCTCATTGCCCCATGTGTCTTTCACCTTCATGGTCCGCAGAGGGCTCATCCTGCTCTGCGTGCTTGGTGCTTCCGGGACCTGCTGGAGCAACTCATCTTGCTCAGGGCCCTTTCCTAAGTTACTGTCAGCGAAGGGCTCCTCCCCTCCGCTGTTTCTCTCTCTCTAAGAGACAGATGGGGTCACTCTCATTGCCCTAGGTGTCTTTCTCTTCTATGGTCTGCGGAGGGCTCATCCCGCTCCACGTGCTCGGCACTTCCGAGACCTGCTGGAGCAACTCATCTTACTCAGGGCCCTTTCCTAGGTCACTATCAGCGAAGGGCTCATCCCCTCTGCTGCTTTTCTCTCTCTAGGAGACAGATGGGGTCACTCTCATTGCCCCATGTATCTTTCTCCTCCATGGTCCGCGGAGGGCTCATCCCGCTCTGCGTGCTCGGTGCTTCCGTGACATGCGGAGTAACTCATTTTGCTCAGGGCCCCTTCTTACGCCGTTATCAGCGAAAGGCCCATCCCCTCCGCTGCTTCACTCTCTCTGGGACAAATGGGGTCACTCTCCTTGCCCTATGTGTCTTTTGTGATCACGTTCTCATTCAAAAAGTTTGCCTAACAAACATATTTCTTTTCACAAAAGTGTTGCGGTTTTATATATTTACAAACAACTTTAGTCCTCTACTAGGGACCCTATTTACATTGCTCTGAACTTCAGTACAATCACTTGTAAAACTTTTTTAACATTCTTACGTTCCAAGGTCTCGCTATTAGCTTTCCTTCCAAAGTTTGAAGCTTATAGGTTCCTGACCCTCCTTCCTCCATCACGGTGTACGACCCTTCCCAATTTGGACCCAATTTCCCATCCTTTTCCTCCTTAGTGTTTGGCGTCACCCGGCGGAGCACCAATTCCCCCACCTTGAATTTCCGAGGTCTGACCCGCTTGTTGTATTGCCTCTGTAACCTTCGATGATACTCTTCCAGATAGATGCGGGCTGCATCTCATCTCTCTTCTGCCAAGTTTAAATCTCCAGCCAAAATGTGCCAATTTGATCCTTTTTTCACTGCCTTGGTTCTCCTGGTAGTCGCCACCAGTTTTGCGGGAATCACGGCCTCGACGCCGTATGCTAGGGCGAACGGGGTCTTTTTGGTGGTGGTCCGCGGGGTGGTTCTATAAGCCCAAAGAACATTATTCAACTCATCGGCCCATGCGCCCTTCTTGTCTTCCAATTTTCTTTTCAGATTGTTTAATATCATCTTGTTAGAAGATTCTGCTTGCCCGTTGCCCTCTAGGTTATAGGGAGCCAAAAACCCTTGTTTCACTTTGTAGGCTTCGAGGAACGCCACCACCCTAGCTCATGTGAACTGTGCCCATTATCTACAATGACGACATATGGTAGTCCAAACCGACATATGATGTTCTCCCACAAAAGCTTAATCACCTGAGTCTCCTTTATCTGCTGCAATGGGACGGCTTCTATCCATTTCGTGAAGTAGTCCGTGGCTGCCAACATATACCTTCTTTTGTCGCTAGCCCGACGATATTCAACGCCCACATGGCAAAGGGCCAAGGGCTAGAGACGTTATGCAGGGGTTCCGCTGGTACAAATATCCGTTGTGCAAATCTCTGACACTTGTCACACCTTTTGGCAAATTTGACCGCATCCCGTTTCATATGAGGCCAGAAATAGCACTGCGTCAGTAACCGATGTGCCATTGTCCTCCCTGCAGAGTGGCTTCCACAATTCCCTTCGTGTAATTCTGCCAATACTTCTGATGATAATTGCGACCCCAAGCATTTCAGCACCGGTCCATTGAAGTTCTTCCTATACAGTTCCCCTTCCATCAACACATACCTCTAAGTCACCTGCTCCAACCTCCTTTTCTCATTCCTATCAGTCACCTGCCCTCTTTCTAGATAGCGCTTGATGGGCTCCATCCACCCCCTTTCTTCTTCTGCAACATGGCACACCTCCATTATTTCCTCTGTGCTTGGCCTCTCCAGTCTTCCTACTCTTATAGTTCTTTCCTCCGACCCTGGCATGGCGGCGGCCACATATGCCGGAGCGTCTGCATGCCTATTCTCCCCACGCCCTAGGTCTACAAACTAGAGCTTTGTAAATTTGCTAGCTCTTTGATGCACCACCTACAAGTATTTGGCCATTCTTGGACACCGGGCCGTGAAAGCCCCATTTGCCTGACATACCACCAGATTCGAATCGGAATACACGATCAAGTCTTTCACTCCTAAATCTTCCACCATTCTTAGTCCTGCTATAACAGGCCCATAGTCTGCTTCGTTGCTGGATGCCGCAAAACCTAGTTTCATGGTCAACTTGATCCTGCTATTATCCGGAGTAACCAACACCACCACTATGCCGCTGCATGCGTCTGTAGCTGACCCATCCGCAAACACTCTCCACCCATTCCGCTTATCCCAAGGATCTAGTTGATCGGGCACCCCCTCCTTGTCTGACTCCATGACCATCTCCTCTCCCCACGTCGGGTCCTCTGCTGGGAATTCTGCCAAGAACTCAGCGATGGCCTGAGCTTTCTCACTGTTCTTATCTGATACTGGATCTCGTAGGAGCTAAGCATCACTGCCCATTTCAACATTCGGCCTGACTTCTCAGCCCTTAACACTTGCTTAAGCGGCATATTGGTCACCACCACAATCGAGTGTGACTCAAACTACGGTTTCAACTTCATGGTAGAGAAGATCAAGGCCAGGGCATATTTCTCCATTCTGCTATACCGTGTCTCGGCGTCTAACAATGTCTTGCTTTGGAAATACACCGGCCTCTCCACTCTGTCCTCTAGCCTGACCAGAACAGAACTGACCACATACTCGGTGGCCCCTAGGTACAGATACAATTTCTCCCCCTGCTCCGGCCACGACAGCAATGGAGCTTTGCCCAAATACCTCTCCAGCTCTTGAAATGCCTCCTCGCATTCTGGGGTCCACACGAAGTCAGGAGTACTTCTCAACAACCAATACAACGGTCTACATTTTTATGATGACTTGAAAATGAATCTATTCAATGTTGCGACTCTCAAAGTAGGGGACCCTCAGAACGCTCTGCGGGCGGCGACATCTCTACCAATGCTCTTATCTGTTCTGGATTAGCTTCTATTCCTCTATGATTTACGATGTAGCCCAAGAACTTCCCGGTGGTCACCCCAAACATGCATTTCTCTGGATTCAGCTTCAAATTGTGTTTCCACAAAATCCCGAATGTTTCTTTCAATCCATCTAAATGTTCTCTCTCCGACATGCTCTTTTCCACCATATCATCTATGTATATTTCCATCCCCCTCCTAATCTTGCTCTCAAACATTTTCTCCCCTAACCGCTGAAACGTGGCCCTGACATTTTTTAGCCCAAAAGGCATCCTCGTGTAGCAATATGTGTCGCCTTCTACTACAAATGTTGTTTTCTCCTGATTTGGCCCGTACATTGCGACCTGATTGTATCCCATCAATGCATCCATGAATGAAAATATTTTGAATCCTGCTGTCCTATCCACCAACTCATCCACCCGCGGCATGGGGTAACTGTCCTTCGGGCACTCGGCATTAACGTCTGTGAAATCTACGCACATCCGTACCTTGCCATTCTTTTTAGGTACCGCCACTACATTGGATAACCAATCCGTGAACTCTACTTCTCCTATTATTCCGGCTCCTTTCAACCGCGTAACTTCCTCGCGAATGTCTGCTGCATACTTCGGCCTAATACTCCTTATCTTTTGCCTTACTGGCTTTGCCTCCTTTCTCATGTGTAAACGATGACAGGTGAACTCCGGGTCCAACCCCGTAACCTCCTTAATGGTCCATGAAAACACGTCCTGGTTTTCTGACAAGAACTGAATCAAATCTCTTTTCCACTCATCCATCAAGCGGGACCCTATCGTTGTAAACCTCTCTTCCTCCTCTCCTATATTCACCACTTCAATCTCATCCAAAGTCTTCAGACCTGTTGGTGCATCCCCCTTCTCCTCCACCGCGGCGCACTGTAATTGCTATGCCTGCCTCTTCCTTGGATTTGAGTTTTCCTCGTCCAGCCCTCAGATCAACCGCTTAACTGTACCCCTATGACTGTTCTTGGCTGTCACTTGATCTCCCTGCATTTCATACATACCCAAGGGAGCGGGGAACCGTATCACTTGATAGTAAGTTGACGGGACGGCCTTCATCTCATGAATCCACCGCCTCCCTAGAACTGCATTATACTGGGATGACGAGTCCACCACCATAAACTACGCAAACACAGTCACGGGACCTGTGGTCACTGGTAGTAAGAGCTCTCCCATTGGCTCAGTCATACTCCCATTGAACCCGTATAAGTTAGTCCGCAGAGGCCTCAACTGTCTATGATCGATCCCCATTTCTTCCAACGCCCCTTTGAACAACAAATCCACGGTGCTACCGCAATCCACGAATACCTTTTTCACCATATAATTGCCCATTGCCACCGTGATGACTAATGTGTCTTCATGGGGAGAATACACTACCTGCAGATCCGCGCTACTAAAGACTATCCTATCCCTATCTCTGCTTTCCCTACTCTTGCTCGTGATCTATCAGTCCCCTCATTAACCTGCTGGATGCTCGCAGTTCTTCGCACTCTGTCTCTATGAACATTATGGCTTAATACTTCTCCATTGAAGATCACGTTAATGGTTCCTAAGATACGATCTTGTCACGATATAACCTCCTCGTTCTATCCTCCCTTTATAAACTCCCTCATCCTTCCTTTTTCCACCAAACGCTGAACCATCTACTTTAGTGCATAGCAGTCATCGGTCTCATGATTGTGTATCTGATGGTAAGTGCAGAAAGGTTTACCAGGTATTTCTCCGGATGTGTTCCACGACCCTTCATATCCCTGCATGTTCTTTATCAACGGTAGTATTTCGCTTAGGGATCTATTTAGGGGTGTAACTTCCACCTCGCGGTATGGCTTTCTCTCTCTGTTCTCCTTTCTAATCCCTTCTCGGCTTCTTTCGGCCTGCGCCGTGTATCCGCGGTATCCACCCCTTTCCTTCTCAGACACACTCGCCTTCCTTGTTTCCCTGTCTTTCTCCATGGATAGCACTGCCTTCCCGGATCTCTTGTACTCCTTCTGCATACTGTCCTCATATCGGATATACTTTTCTACCCGCAGATACAGATCATGCAATGTTGCAATCTCATTCTTTGCTACCGATTGGTGTACTCCTGTCCCTGGCCGCAGCCCCCTTTCAAATGCAATCACCGCGGTCCTTTCATCCAGATTTTCGACCTTCAATGTCTCAGCTTTGAACCAACACAAGTATTCCCTTACTGACTCTGTGGATCTTTGTCGCACGTTGAATAATCCCGCGATATCCACCACCCGTTTTTTCTAATGAATGAAGTGATCTATAAACGCCTGTTCCAATTCTTGAAAGCTTCTTACACTCCCAGCTGGTAGTCGATAATACCAATCCGACGGCCCCCCTTTAAGGCTAGTGGGGAACATCATACATTGCAAACCGTCATATCTAGATTCTTGCCAGAGTGGCATTTGCTGCCAGAAGTGGAGGATGTGATCCGCCGGATCACCCTTTCCATCGTACCTTTCGAATCTAGGTTGGTTGAAACACTTTGGGACTTCCAAAGCCCAAATGCCATCCACCAATAGGTTGCAACTTAGCCCAGCCATCACCTGACTAGTTGCTCCCCCGCGACCCTTCGTCTGCTGCCGGTTAGCTTCCCTATCATTGTTTATCATTTCTTGCACCTGCTCCACCGTCAACCCGGTTACCGGATTTTCCACGAGATTCGGCTCATTATTCTCTTCCTTTTCCGCATCCTCGCTCGCCTCTTTATCCGTCTCTTCTTCTTCCCTTTCCATTTCCCTTCTTAGTTTGTCATTCTCCTCTCTTAGCCTCCCTATCTCTTCTCTCATGAGCCGCGTCTCTTTGGTTTCCTGTTCCTCTCTTCTATCTCCTTCTTCCCCAACCACTACCTTGGGCATCGGTTCCTGTATAGCCACTTTCTTCAGTCTCCCTACCTGTTTCTTAGGTGCCAAATGTAAGAACCAAAAAAAAACTCTTATAGTCTAAAGCAACCAAATCACTTCTCTACAACACCCTCTCTCTCTCTCTCTTTGTCTCTCTCTCTCTCTCTTTTCTTTTTTTCTCTCCTCAGAGTGCCCCCTTTTTTCTCTCTTCTTCTTTCCTTTTTATACCCCTTCACCCTCAATCTGGACCATCCAGCTATCCCTTCATCGGCGACCTCTGTCGGTCATCGCCCCGACCCCCTCGCCCCTAGGGTTCCGCAGACCGATTCCCCTGCCCCTCAGCCTACCCATTTATCTTGCCTCCCTCCCTCTTTGACCCAGTTCTCTGTTATAAAATGGGCCACTACACCATATATTATGCTTAACTTTAAGAAACTTTCCATTTAACCAAATATCTCTATTCATAACTATAGAATATTATTCTCTATTAAAAGCACTATATTTATTATATACCTTATATTAATATCTTGTTTCATATTTATTTGAAAACTTTCCAAATATTACAAATTTCTACACAAAAATTTAAAATTCAAACCACTAAATTCCTTTAATACAATTTCAAAAATATTCTCTTCTTTTCCCTCCTTTCTCTTTCTATAATAAAAGTCAAACCCAATTTACTAGTACATTGACTATGCATTAAATATCTAATCTAAAATACTAAATATTGTTACATAATAATGATAAAATAATAAGGGTCTTACAGCATACACACTTTAAAGAAATCTCATCCCGAGATTCAGCGATAGAGTACACTATGCAAATAATTCCGCATGCACGACTCTAATCTTGTCCTCTAAATTCCAAGTAACGTCGTTCTCAGCTTCACTACATTACACCTTCCCTAGGTTCTTTTGCCTCTGCCAAAGATGTTTCACGTCACAGTCCACGATGGTGATAGGTTTCACTGGGTGTGTCAAATCGTCATTAATCTCGATCTCGCCAGGCTCAACAATCTGTGTCGGGTCTTTCATACACTTCCGAAGCATGGAAATATGGAAAACATCATGTATAGAAGATAGAGTAGATGGCAAAGCAAGCTGATATGCCACACTACCAACGCAAGCAACAATCTCAAACGGTCCAATAATCTAGGGTTCAACTTGCCCTTTTTCCCAAACCTCATCACACCACGCATAGGGGACACCTTCAAAAATGCAAAGTCCCTAACTTCAAACTCAACTACTTTCCTCTTCCGATCAGCGTACACTACTAAAAAAAAGGGTTTTTATCTCGGTTCTAAAATTAGCTTTATCTCGGTTCTGCTGATAAGAGAGATAATATGTTCTGTAAATGAGATAATATGCCCTATAATTTAGGTACTAACTCTGAGTATAAATCTGTTATCTCGCCTCTTACTTAACCGAGATAAAATATATAGATTTTACCACTGGTGGATAGGAACTGATATAATAGGAAATTTCATTTATCTCACCATTGTGGAACGGATATAATAGGAAATTTCATTTATCTCACCATTCTAAAACTGATATAATAGGAAATTTAATTTATCTCACATTGGAACCGATATAATAGCTATTATACCAAATATCGGCACTAAAATGATATAATAGCTATTATACCAAATATCTCGGAATAAATTAAAGAAAAGAAATCACAAAAAAAAAATATAAGTCCAAAAAAATTGAACTCCGCTTCTACAAGACTCTCTATCTCGATCAGGAATATCATTCACAAACTCACAATAATGGCAACTGCCATTCTAATCCCAAGTATCTCGCTCTCTGCTATCTCTTCGTTTATTTTTAATCCCAACTATCTCGCTAAAGATCTCGCTCGATCTCCACTATATATCTCTTCGTGTATTTTTAATCCAGCTATCTCGCTCTCCACTATCCGTGTATTTTGCCCTCTTCACCTCTCGCACCAACGATTCAGAAACAATTCAAGTTCCACTACCCATTTCAACTCCACAGCAGTTTAACAACTCTTCTGGGTTTTCAGGTACTAAAATTATCTTAGATTAAGCTAGGAGATTATATAGTGTTCAAAACTAGTCAAATTTTTGAAAATTCATGTATAATTAAGTTAGTGCCTAACCTTTATAAACTGATTTGCAGTTTTTCCATCAGCTATTCATTCCTTGTTAAAACAAATTGGATCTGAGGAGGTTAAATTAGATCCCCCTCAACTTGATTTGCTTTTGAGCAGGTATTACTCTTATCTTTTTTTCAGATAAGGCCTTCTTGTACATAGCGAGCTTTTTTCTTGTATCTATGACTATATCAAGCTAGTGCTATTATTTAAGGTAACGTGATTGCACACAAATAGCTTATAAGAGTATGAGACCAAACAGATTCTTCCGATTAACCAGAATTGAACTTATTCCACCGGCTGTATTGTCTTCATTATTTCAAATAAGAATCATTCATTCTATTTCCAGTTCGTCTGTGCCTTTTCCTTGGTATTTGAACTCTAGTTTCAGTAACACCCACTGGAGTTAAGAATAGATCCAGGCCTGTAGTATTAGAACAAATAGCGCTATCGATAAGCTTGTTAACGAGTTGCCCTCCATAAGACGAAACAAACTTTGTGTCTAATAACATGATTAATAGAAACATTGGCTGCTAGTGGAAGCAATGAGGCATTGATGTACAAATGGTCGGTCACCTGATAATTTAGAGTTCTGGCCACCCAAAGTCAAATACTACTTTTAAATGTCGAAAGCTACCTTTTGCACAACCCCTTAGTCTTCTTATGTGGTCTTGGTAAACTGCATTTTGCTTGGTAATTCATAGCTTTGCAATCTATGTTACTTTATTGCAATCTGTTAAAATTGCAACCCTCATAAGTTTAGCTTTCAGGGTAGACTTCTGCCCTTGCAACTTGGTTTTACGTAAGTTGAGAATGCAAGGTTTTCGTCATGAAATTTTGTATTTGGGTAGTAGAACCATTTGATATGCTTTTTCAATTGTAAATAGGTTCACTCTTGTTTTTTCAGCTTGTTTATTGGCATTGTTATATCCTGAGTAGTGAATTAGCGGCTAAACATTTTATTTATTTATTTGCAGATCTTTTATCACTTCCCAGTCCATGTTAGAATTGAATTGGACAAGAGAAGGTCCTGATTGCTTTGCTCCAACTTGGGTTTCTTTTAGAGTTGGTACACTTCTATCTTCTTTATCTGATTAAGTTTAATCTTTTTGGGTTAACCTTTGTTCATGTGTATATGACTTTATCAATTTTGTTTTGTGTACATGAGTGTGAGGAAACATGTTTTCTGTTATGCACCTTTGTTTTGGATAGTACAACCATTTTTTATTGGTCAATAGTCCATACATTTATAGTTTTAGTTGTTACTCGCTTAAAATGTTGGACTATTGAATTTAAGTATTGTTACTTTCTTGTGTATATGCATGAATATTTATTAATTCAAGTAAGTTAACTTTGATTCTCATAGCATAGGTTTTACTTTCAATGATGTTGATATATAGTTTTACCTAAAAAAAGAGGAAAACCTGTTTTTGTAACGCCTAGTTAAGCTATAAAATGAAGAAGTAACATGGTTACGCATGAATTCTAGTTTGTTCACCTCGTTATTTGTCTTTATGTATTAAATAGCTAGTACCGAGCAACCCCTGGCCATATAATACGTAACATTATTAATGTTTTATTAGAAATAAAGACTGGTCATATAGTGTTCTTGTTAGATTTCATATATGGCATATTCGTGGGGGATTAAAAAATGCCTTTTGATTACTTTGTTAACTGAACAATACTATTTACATTCAGATTACTCTGACACATTCAAAATGGATAAGGGTTGGATGTCCAAGGATAAGTTATCTATTGAATTCCAAGTAGGGGTTCAGAATTTTCTACGATTTGCGAGGGGCCATCTTTGGTGAGGGAAATCCTATAATGATGTCCATGCAAACTATCTTGGGAATGTCAAGAAATTGATGGAACTCGACGCGTTAAAAATCATTTGTATTTCAATGGCATGTGCCAAAGTTATACTACATGGACATGGCATGGGGAAAGAACAACAAGTGCAGCTCCCTTGTATATGGATACAGATGAGCCTTCCCATCATCATTTTGAGTGGGAGCTCAGAGAGGATGCAAACTGAAACAAAGCAAAATTGGTTCAGGCCTTGAGATCAGTATGGGTAACCCCGAAATGATTAAGAAGTTGCTTGAAGATTTGAGGAACCTTTGTATAGAGGATGTTCAAAGTATAATGGGTTATCTGCCAATCGTTAACTTGTTCAATCTGAAAGTGAAGAGTGGGTGGTTCGGACAAAAGCTTCACAAAGATGTTACAAATGATGAGAGACATGCAACCAAGCGAAGAGAATATACGCCCAAAAAATATGGAGGTTAAAAAGACATTGGCGGTGTATGGAATGAAATATGAGAAGATAGATGCGTGTCCCAATGATTGCATACTATATCGGAAGGGGTTTAGTGGCAGAAAGACATGCCCTACATGTGGACTTTCAAGATATAAGTTGAAGGATAATATGATTGAGCAAAGTAATGGTTCGCCTGCAAAAGTTTTGTGGTATTTTCCACCGATCCCTAGATTCAAAAAGATGTTCCAATCAGCAGAGACAGCGAAAAATTTAACATGGCATGCCAATGAGAGAGAAGTTGATGGGCAACTACGTCAACCAGCAGACTCACCCGCATGGAAGCTAGTGGATGATAAGTGGCCAGAGTTTGGAGCAGAACCAAGAAACCTTCGCTTAGCACTTTCGGCAGATGGAATCAACCCACATAGCTCTCTTAGTAGTAAATATAGTTGTTGGCCTGTTGTGTTGGTCACTTATAATCTTCCTCCGTGGTTGTGCATGAAAAGGAAGTTTATGATGTTGACAATGTTGATTTCGGGTCCACATCAACCTGGAAATGACATTGACATATACTTAGCACCTTTGATCGAGGACTTGAAAAAATTGTGGAAGAAAGGGGTTAAGATTTATGATGCTTTCCAACGACAAAAATTTACACTAAAGGCTATTCTCTTATGGACAATTAACGATTTTCCTGCATTTAGTAATTTGTCCGGTGCTTGTGTTAAAGGCTATTACGCTTGTCCGATATGTGGTGAACACACAGATTCTTGCAGATTGAAGCATTGCATGAAGAATGTGTACATGGCTCCTGAGAAGATATCTTCGAGGAAGAGCATCCGTGATCAAAAGCAAAAAAGGCGCGTTTAATGGTAAATGTGAGTTTCGATCTGCGCACCAACACCACTCACCGGTGTGCATATACGAAAGAAGGTTAAAACACTTGTAACTTTTTGGGCAAAAGTGACGAGTCAAAAAGGTTAAGAGCAAATATTGTTCATGATGATGTTACACGTTGTTGGAGGAAGAGGTCGATTTTTTAGGGCTTGTGTATTGGAGACATTTACTTCTCCGACACAACTTGGATGTCATGCATATTGAGAAAAATGTTTGTGATAGCATTATTGGGACCTTGCTTAACATTAAGGGGAAAACGAAGGATGGGGTTGCTTTCAAATGGTGATCTTAAGGAGATGGGTTTGAGAAAGGAATTGGCACCTTAAAGAAAAGGATTGAGAACATACCTGCCACCAGCTTGTTACACATTATCCAAAGTGGAGAAATTACGAGTTTGCAAAACCTTGCATGAGCTAAAAGTTCACGAAGGTTACTCATCTAATTTCATGCCACTTGTTTCGATGGAAGATTTAAAATTAGGTGGTCGAAATCCCACGATTGTCATGTCTTTGATGCAATAATTGCTTCCGGTGGCAATAAGATCGTGTTGCCAAAACATGTGAGATATGTAATTATTAGATTCTACTTCTTCTTCAATGCCATTTTGCGAAAAGTAGTCGATTTGCAGAAATTACGTGAAACTCGGAAAAGAATTGGTAATCACATTATGTCTTCTGGAGAAATACTTTCCACCATCTACATCTTTCTTCGACATTATGGTTCATTTAACCGTACATCTTGTGAGAGAAGTCCAACTTTGTGGTCCAGTTTTCTTTCGATAGATGTACCCATTTGAGAGGTAAGTTTGCCGAATATCATTTATAGTTCAAATTATACCAAGTTAAATATAGGAAATTCCATCAATATTCCTTTTCTTTTTGTGAAGGTACATGCATGAAGGTTTTAAAAGGCTATGTAAGAAATCGTAATCGTCCAGAAGGTTGCATTGCTGAATGTTATATTGCAGAAGAAGCAGTTGAGTTTTGTAGTGAGTTTTTATCTGATTTGGGTGTTGTTGGTACTCCACATGTTGAAAGCAACACAGCCAAGGAGATTGTTTCTGGAAAGCCTCCATCAGGTGGTGATTTGGTAGTTGTTGACCGGAAGTCCTTAGAGGAAGCACATGGTTATGTGTTGCACAATACAAATGTTGTTGAACCTTATATCGAGTAATGACATTTCAAATACATTTGAGGAGTTCAATTTTCTTTCTAATTTTCTGTCATATCTAACCAGAGTTGGTGTTCATAATTTGTAGGAGCATATGAACTACTTAAGGCAAAACCATCTCCGCTTAATCAAAAGCCAAAAGTGGTTACATGATGCACATATTAGCAATATAAGATATGAAGACACCATGTAAGAGTCAAGAAAGGAGCCAAGACAAGATCGGCGGGTGGAAAGGAGTGAACGCAGAAAAGGCCGGTAGAAATAGCCGAGGAGGGGAGAGATACCGCTGACAATCCTCGAGGCCGAAAAGAGGAGGGGAGATAGCTCGGAGAGAGCAGGAGCGGAAGCCATACCGCTGTTGAGCACGCCCCGCTGGTGAAACCATTGAGTGAGATACTACCGATTAAGAATGTGCGGATATGAAGCGGTCGCTAAACCGCTCCAAATGAAATGCCAAACAAGCCCCATCATGGAATATCACCGCGCGCAATCACGACCCAATGATTGTTATGCCTTGAAATGGTTAGTTCAGATGTTAGTAGAGAAGGGATGCCGAGGGAATTCGTGGGGAAAACCCAAACCGAGCCCGGCCCGCCGGATGGATATTGGGGACCATAAATGTTATCTTCAGCGGGAAGTCACCGAAGTCATAATGCCCACCGAGATAAGGGTGAGAAGGACGGCGAGTATCCAAAGAGGTCAACGACCCATGGCGACGAGATACCGAAAGCGTAATCGCTGAGCCGGGAGGAGAAAATCACGCTCTCCAAGGCAGACCTCCGGCGTGGATACGCCACACGAGGACGCGCTGGTCATTACAGGGCGATGGGGCAATTATGTGGTCAAAAGTGGTAATCGATAGACGGCGGGTAGTGCCGTTGATCCGCTATTTAGAGGAGCTCTCGAGGAGATGGGGATCAACCCGGGGCACTTAGGCCTTCGCGGACAAATTTATACCTCTGATTCAATGGGAGTGTAGCAGAGCCTATGGGAGAACTTCGCTGCCGGGTAACAACGGGCCCGTGAATAAAGATTCTCAAGGTTCATGGTGGTCGACTCCAATTCTCAATACAACGCAATCTTGGGAAGGAGATGGATACATGAGATGAGGGCGGCCGTCAACTTATTATCAAGTTATCCGATTCCCCAATCCAACGGAATATATGAGGTCCGCTGAGATCGTGGCATCCAAGAACAAACATCAAAATACAATCAAGAGGATGGCCCGCGGACCGTAAGAGGAGTCGACGGGCTCTAGAAAAAAGGCCAAAGATAGCAATTACAAAGGCCGGGGGAGGGGGGGAGGTCGAGGAGGATCCCAAGACTTTAGATGAGATAGAGATAGTAAACTTGGGAGAGCGAGGAGGAGAAGTTCACATCGATAGAATTGAAGTCTTACAGAGAATGGAGGGATAAATTGGTTCACCGCTTGAGGAGAAATGGAGACGCTTTCGTGGGGAATAGAGGATGTTACCGGTTAGACCCGAGTTTGCGGTCATCGCCGCATTAATGAGGGAGGATGCTGCCGAGAGACGTAGATGAGAAGCATGAGGCCCAAATATGCTGGGCGAATCCGGAAGAGGTGGCGAGGCTAAAAGGGTGCGGGATAATAAGGGAGGTGGAGTTCACGATCGGTTATCCAATGTGGTCGCGGTTTCGAAGAAAAATGGAAAGGTACGGATGTGCGTGGGATTTCACCTGACGTGAATTCAGAATGTCCGGCGACGCTTATCCAATGCCGCGAAGTCGATGAGTTGGTAGACGATCGGGCGGGTTTAGCTTCTTCTCGCTTATGGATGCATCCATAGGGTACAACCAGTGGCGATGTATGGCCCGGATCGAAAAAAATGGCTTTCGTAGTGGAGGGGGGCACATACCGCTATACCGTAATGCCATTTGGATTAAAAATGGGGCCACCTTCCGGTAGCAGGGGAGAAGATGTTTGAAGGCAAGATCCGAAAGGGCATTGAGATATACATTGATGATATGGTGGAGAAGAGCATCTCCAGCAGAGCACTTTGGAAGCGGTTGGAGGAGACATTTCGATACTTGCGAAAGCCAATTTGAAACTCAACCCCGAAGTGCACGCTTGAGTCACCACAGGAAATTTCGGGGTATATTGTGACACAAAATGGTATAGAAGCCAACCCAGAAAGCGATAAGAGCATTGGTGGAGATGCCATCACCCAAGATGCTGAAGGAGGTGCGTTAAATGGTTAGCCGAAGGGTCGCTGCTCTCAACAGTTCATATCAAAATCATCCGACAAGTGTAGGCCGCTATACGCATCGGTTAAGAAACACCACAGATTTCGATGGACGGGCGGAGTGAGAGAGGCATTCCGTGATCTTAAAGGGTATTTAGAGGATATGTCGTCACCGTCGCGGCCAAGAGGGAGAAAATTGTATTTGTACCTGGGGTCTCGATTATAATCACCGGTCCCTCGCTCGAAGTAGTGGAGAAGATTGAAAGGCCCGTGATACTTCCAGAGTAAGACGTTGTTGGACGCAGAGACCAGGTCGGGTGGGAGAAGCACCGCTTTGATCTTTTTTCAAAATTGAAGTTTAAACCCTACTTTGAAGCCCACGCAGCGATCGTGGTCACGCGAACTTGCCACCGGCAAGCTTTGAGAGCGAGAAGTCGGGAAGAATGCTGAAATGGGCCGTGATGCTAAGTTCGTATGACATCCAAAGATCGTGAGAACAAATGAGAAGGCTCAGGCGGTGGCGGAGTTCTTGGCAGAATTTCCCGCAGAAGATCCGACATGGGGAGGAGATGGTTTTGGAATCGAGAGGGAAGAGGAGCCGGATAGCTTGAACCCATGGGATGAACGAAACGGTTGGAGAGTGTTTGCGATCGGGTCCGCGGCGGATGCGGGCAAATGGATTGGGTAGTATTGGTCACGCCCGCATAACAACAAAGCTCGAAGTACGACAATGAAATCGGGTTTCGCGGCATCCAACAACGGCGGAGTATGAGGCGTAATTGCCGCATGAGAATGGCCGAGGGCCCGGGGTGGAAGGAACTTCGTTGTATACTCGATTCTAATTTGGTAGTATGCCAGCTTAACGGGTTCCACAAATGAAGTGCCCCAGTGTTGGCGATATTTTTGGAGTCTTGGCGGTTACGCCGAGGTTCACAAGAATCCGCTTTGCACATTTAAATCGAGGGGAGAATCACCACGCCAGACGCTCAAGCGTGACGCGGCAACGCCATGCCAGATCCGGTGGAAAGGATCCTCCGCGAAGAAGTTGGATAGGCGAAAGGTCGAGGAGGCATGGGGAGTGATGAGCACCGCAGAGTGTGACGAGGGATGGATAATGCCAATCAAACGGTTTTGATAGGGGTGAGGGGATCCGCCAAGAGAAAGACGAAAAGTCGAAATGCACGCCACGAGGGTAATGCATCATGGGAGGGGAATTGTATCGGAGGAACTTTAATGGACCTTTGTTAAGATGCTTGGGGGCGGAACGGGCTCAAGAGGTGCTCATGAGTTACACGAAGGGGACCGGGGGAGCCACTCGGCAAAAGGTGACAACCGATACAAAGTTTGCTAACACAAGGCTACTTCGGCCTCACATGAAAAGAGACGCCGTAGAATTCGGCCGAAAATGTGAGAAATGCCGAGGTTTTCTCGCTTAATATTAGCCCCAGCCAGAACCGCAGACAACCGCGGTTCAGCCCGTGGCCATTCGCAATGTGGGCCCTTGACATAGTGGGACCGCGCCCATGGCTCGCGGGTAAAAGGAGATTCTTGTTAGCCGCGACGGATTATTTTACAAAGTGGATCGAAGCGGTGCCATTGCAGCAGTAATAAAAAGAGGTGCAAGTGATCAAGTTTTTGTGGGAAAACATCATATGCCGGTTCGGGGTGCCTACACACCATCATTCAAGGACAACGGAACCCGGTTTACGGATCAAGGGTTAAGAATTTTCTGCAAACATATCATATCAACAACAGGTTCTCGGCCCCTTACAACCCCGAGGGAACGGGCAAGCGGAGTCCTCAAACAAAACCATACTCAACAATCTTAAGAGAAAACCGAAGGCAAGAAGGGGCCCGGGCCGACGAATTAAATCGGGTGCTTTGGGCGATCGGACGACCCCGGACCTCGACCAAGGAGACCCCTTTGCGTTGGCGTGGAGGAGTAGAGCCGTGGATACCGACCAAAATGGTGGCAACAACCACTAGGACCGCGGCCGTAAATGATGGATCAAACCGGGCATCCCGCCGAGACATAAATCTAGCGGAAGAGAGGAGAGACCACGGCTACCGCGATCAAGCCGGAAGAGTATCGCCGCCGCTTGCAAAAGCAAAGACAACAAGAAATTGAGAGTGAGGAAGTTTGTGGTGGGAGACAAGGTGCTTAGCGAAAGTGACACCCAAAGCACCAAGAAGGCCAGGCGAAGGAAAATCGGGTCCGACTTAGGAAGGGCCATATGTGGTGATCGAGGTGGGGAAACAGCACTTACGGTTACAAACCGGAGGGGGCACGATGTGGATAATAGGCCGTGGAATGTAAGGTTGTTGAAGAAATTTCACGAAGTAGATGTAATGGGGAAGAGGGGGAATGGTGTGAGCTATCTTTACATATATAAAACCGTAGCACTTTTAAGTTAAATATTGTTGCTTGAGTTTTCTTTGCCCCTCAGAGTAAAGGGAAGGGAGGGGGTGAGCCCTCCAAGGACGAGAGGTCCAACTTTAGTGAGGCACAGTTAGGTGCCTCGCTGAAAGACGAAGTTCCGGGCGGGGTCGAAAGTGGAGTTGCCCCGACCTATATGGGACAAAGGCTTAACGGAAGCAAAGAGGCTTCCACACGCCGCAGCAAAGTACCGCCAGAGCTGTAGAAAGTCTTTGGAGGCCTAGTCCGGGCGTGGTCAAGCCAATCAACCACTCCCCACCAATGGGGTCGAATACACTAATAGGGTCTTGCTATTGTTCATGCATGAGTAAGAATATTAGAAGAAACACCCCGCATAATCAAACATAACATAATATAAACATCCCAACAAGAGGGGTAGAAAGAAAGAAAAAAATTGTAGCAAAAGTAGTGTTACAAAATAGTGTCAAGGGAAGCCTAGCCGGGCAAAAACAAGCTAATTTCCATCCGCAGTGCTTTCTTTGATCACGGACTCGGCGGCCTCAGCTATGATTCCATCCGCCACCTTTATTTATCGCCTCGAGAGACCATCGCAAATGCATCTTGCATGGCCGGGGAGTCCGGATGGGCACGGAGACCTCGGTATGGGAGCCGCCGGGGGCTTCGGGAAGGAGACCTCTTTGGTGGAGCGGGCAAATTCCTCCTTGACCTTCTTGGCCACCCTCTTTTCGCCCGGGGCCGAAGTTGTCCCGGCTCGTCCATATCAGCTTCGTGGTGGAGTCGAAGAGCCGACACCTCCTCCTCGATGCTTCGGGAGAGGGCATCCGAGCAGCGCGTCGCGTCGCTTGGAGGTCTCTCGCTACCGATTACTCAGCGGTCATTAACCTTGTCCATGTATGCAAGGTGGGCGGCTTCTGCAACCTTAAGCTCATCCTGGGTCCTCAGTTTGTCCATGTCCGCGGCGGACTTATCTTTTTCCAGCTGGGCGACCTCCCTGTCCAGTTCATCGATCCGCGCCTGGGCACCGAATAGGCCGCGGATCATGAAGGAGATGTCCAAACTCATCTGTGGAAGAGAATAGAAGTTAGAATACTTAAAGAAAGGGAAGGGAGACACTAGAATGAAAAGAGAAGGTTACCTTCTCCCAGCCAGTGTAGAATGAGGTCCGATGAGATTCGAAGTTGCCACCTTCAGCATATGCCATGTCTTTGGGGAGATGGGACCCAAAGAATAGGGAGGAAGCCACTGCCGGATTTTCCAAGGCGAGTCGCTGATGGTTAGGTGGCGGTTACGGTTTGAAGGTGGGGGCGTATGGGGAATCTGAACTGCCCCCTTCTTCTGACCACCCACCTCCTTTCCGGCGCCAGCACCGCCTGAGAGGAAGCTGGTGGGCGAGGTGCATTGGTAGCGAGGGGACCCTCTTCAGAGCCGGTGGCCGTGAAACGTTTGGAGGTAGTGGAGGGAGAGGGAGGAGTAGCAGCAGTGGGGGTAATGGGGATGACATCGCCATCCGAAGTCTTTATCAAAAGAGCCATTGTGGGCACCCATATCCGAAGTCTTGGGAGGCAAGGGGAGGAGAATGAGAGGATGAGTATTGGTCCTCCAGTGGTCGAGAGATCGATAGGGAGTAGGGGCCGCGGGAGAAGCGGTTCTTATGAGCCGACTTGGGCGGAGGGGTGGTTTTGTGGTAACGGCGCTTTCCCTTGGTGGGTGGATTGTTACGCGGTTTTTTTCCTTGGGAAGAGGGGACGGAAAAAGGGGCGCAGATTTTCCACTATGGATCGCAGATTCAGGGATCGCCAATAGCGGGTGGCGGTGGCGGGTCAATCCTAAGTATCACGGCCGAAAGCAGTCCCAGTCGCGAGCTTTTGAAAGGTGGTGGAGGAAATGTTGTCGTAAGGGCGCCGACTTTGAGTCGGGTGCCAACCCTGAAAAGAGAGCCGACAAGTCGATTGAGAAAACAAAAGATATGCATCTAATGGGTGAAGATAAAGAGAGAGACTCACCACTAGGAAGAAAAGCCAAGTGTGTAAGGTTCGGGCCGGAGGAAGATCTGCGGAGAGGAAGTTGCCCTCGAGACATAAAAAGAGGGTAGTGGTGCCACAGTTTTGTCGAGGAAGTGATAATGAAGAATAAAGTGGCGCTTCCCCTAGGACGGACCTGTATGAATGGTAGCCGACACCGACCTCCTTGGTGCTCTTTTGATGAAGAAATGAGCGGTCATGTCGCGAACCGCTATCTTGGGAACTTCGAACGGTTGTAGTGGTTCGCGGCATACATGACCCTCCGTGGTTGCTAATGCCTTGGCAAGGGGATGTTAAAGTGATTGCACACCCTCGACGCTGAGGCGGGTGAGGGCAATCGCAGGCGGCAACTATTTGGCCTACCGTGGCCCTGAGGCACCCCGCCCGTAGGGAACTAGGTGGGGAAGCTGAAGTTAGGTCGCACATGCTCTAGGATGACGCCAGCCGGTATTCCATAAGCCGCTTTAACAACTTCAAGTTAGGTCTCTACCGCTACGCGGAGGCGCGGAGGGCAAAAGCTTGTCCGAAGTTGAAGGGACCTCGGTCCGGTCGGGGAGGGGGAGGCACCGGGAACGGATCGGGAAGAGGGAAGAGGTGGCGGATCTCGGGGCGACATCGGGTCGGAGGAAAGACACGCTTTCTGACAAAGGCGGAGAAGGAAGCGGAAAATGAAATGCGACTCTAACGCCAAGAATCAAGAAGAAAAATGCGCAATATAGCAAGTAAAAGGGAGCTAGAGAGAAGAGAGAACCAACCCGAAGTTAGAAGAAAAGCAAACCGGAGTAAGAATTCCCACCGAGGAAACCGGAGAAACGACGCGATCACAAAAGCAACGGGTTGAAAACTAAGAGGAAAGGTAGAGGGGAAGTTGAAAGAAACCGAAAGGCAAGAGAAAGGCAAAATGAGAGAAGAAAAATCGAAATGGCTTTTTATAAGAGGAGAGGGTAAAAGGTAATTTGAGGGAGCTGAAATCGAGGGACACCAAAAGGAACCAGCCAATGAAGGACGCGCGTGGATGCACAAGAATCGAAGGCCACCGTAGTCACATGGGAACTCGTGAATCCAGTGTTGAAAGGAAGATGGAAGCGGTACGGGGAAAAGATTAATGTAGAGGACTCTCGACTCCCGATCGACATACCATCGCGGACTCGGAGAGGGGCATCCAGTAGTGGCCGTTATGAATCAACCGAATAGAGTAGTGGGTTGGGCGGGTGTAGCCCTTCAAGTCCGTGATCCACCGGATCGATGATAAAAGATGGTGTCAATTGACGAAAACCCTACACACATGGAGCTAATAGGACCGCGAGATGGAGGGACAGGTGGAAGGCCAGGATGTATGGAAAGAAAGGTATAAAGGGGAATAGTGGGTGAGGAAAAGAGGAGGCGGATTCATTAACCTAAGGAGTGGGAGGGACCTAGGGAGAGGAGAGAAAAAGAAAGCTGAGAGAGAGAATAGTGAGGGAGGGGTAGTGAACGGCCTCTTTAGAGAGTAGGTTGTAACAAATCCCCCTACTCTCCCTTGGGCCCTCCATCTGTCCATTCATCTCTCGGTCTATGGATTGCCACGTGGTAAGTTCCCCGTCTTTTATCGTTAGGGTTTCGCCTTTGCTCTGGCGGCACGCGTCCGGATGGTTCAATTCCATGTCGGCTAGCCTTCCGCTACCGCTGTTCTCCGTATCGATCCCCTCGGTTCTCGGCCTCCATACTTGACTCCCATGTCCCCGGTCTTAAATAACATGCCCGTCATCCCACACCCAGTCCTCTTCCTGGATCCATTACCCGCCGGACCCTCGGCCCTCATAAATTGGGTCGCTACAAATTCAATTCATTTTTTCCTTTGTTCTTTTATAGTTTCATTATCATTTTCTAGAAAGAAACTTTGTTATGTTAAACTTCGTCTGAGATTAGTGTGGAAACTATTCTTTGTGGCGTAAAGGTTTTAGGAAAATCGTTTTTGGTTAAAAATATTGTTTTTTGCAATTTAGTTCCCCCCCCCCCTGTAATTAGCTATATTGTTTAGGAAAAATTGGACACTCTGTGAAACTCTAGATGAAATTGTTTATTTATTTATATCCTACTTTTTCATAATTAGTAATAGAGTTTAGAAAAAATTGGAGTCTCTAGAGTGCTCCAAAAAATAGATTGGTGAGGGTATAACTATAATTGTTGTTGTTGAAAAAAACAATTAATGAAAAATCCGAAATTGGATGCAACTGCATTGAACTAACCTCAAATAATAATTAACGGAAAATCGAAAACTGGATGTAACTGCATTAAACTAAAATCATATATTAACTAACAGCCGGAAATCGAAATTGATGCAATATCCTTGATGAATATTTAATGAAAAATCGAAACCGGATGCAAATGTATTTAAATAACCTTAAAGAATAGTTAACTAGAAATATGAAACCGGATGTAACTACATTGAACTACCCTCAAAGCATAAATAATCGGAAATTGATTGGAAGCTAGATGCGAACTAACTTCGAAAAATAATTAACGAAAAATCAGAAACTGGATGTAGATGTATTAAACTAACCTCAAAGAGTAATTAATGGAAAATTGAAACCTTGATGCAAATGCAATTAACTAATCTCAAAGAGTAATTAACGAAACATTGAAAACTAGATAGAACTGCACTGAATTAACTTTAATGAATAACTAACGGAAAATCGTAAACTTAGTGCAACTGCACTGAACTAACCTCAAATAATAATTAACGGAAAATCAGAAACTTGATAAAACTACATTGAATTAACCTAAAAGAATAATTAATGGGAAATCAGAAACTATATCCAACTACATACATTGAACTAGCCTCAATTAACGTAAAATTTGAAACTTGATGCAAATGCATTCTAACCTCGAAACATATTTGTATTATATATAGGGAGAATATAATATCTCGACAAGTATAGTTTTGCATTTTAAGTAGTGTTTATTATAATTATTTTATTATGATTGGGAATGCCTTGCTATTTAAGTAGCTTCAATATCATCTTCGCCACATTGAGCATTCTCACAAAATTTCAATCAAATTTCTATTATTAAACATAACAACAAAAATAAATTGATGGGTTTTACCAAGATTTGGTGTTTTCTTTTGATAGAGAGTGGTGCAAGAAATTTAAACAAGTGATTAATATAATTTTCATATCTCATAGTTATGAATAGTTGCTAATATTTTTTAGAATAATTTAATATAACGACACCCGTTCGTAGGACGGGTTCGAAAGCTAGTTGTCAGATTTAAAACGAAAAAAGGTATCTGTTATAATAAAATAAGTACTATTTATTTTCTTTTCAATCGTCGTCGTCGCCACCTTTGAAGCAACACAAAAAAGCACTACAACGTTTGGCAAATAAAGTAACAAAAAATAATTAGATTAGTTAAAAGGAGTTTATGTGTTACTCAGTTACTTGACCATTAATCATATAGAGTCAGGTGATTTAGAATATTTTCCATGAAACGCATTGCTAATACAATGAACTGAGTACTATAAAATAAAATTCTGAAATCTTTAGATATATATATTATAGCTATACCCTCTTGGCTCTATTTTTCAAGGCTTCATAGAGTTTCCAACTTTTTATAAACACGAATACTAATTACAAAAAAATAGAAATTCCAAATCCTTAGATATATATTATAGTTATACCCTCACCAATCTATTTTTTGGAGCACTCAGATATATATTATAGCGATACCCTCTTTGCTCTATTTTTCAAGGCTTCATAGAGTCTCTAACTTTTTGTAAACACTAATACTAATTACGAAAAAATAGAAATTTCAAATCCTTAGATATATATTATAGTTATACCCTCACCAATTTATTTTTTGGAGCACTCACACAGACTTTAGTTTTTTCTAAATCCCATCTAGAGTTTCACAGAGTCTCTAACTTTTTCTAAATAATATAGTTAATTACGGAAAAAAATAATAAAAATAAAAATAACTAAATTGCAAAAAAAACAATATTTTCAACCAAAAACGATTTTCTTAAAACCCTTATGCCACAAAGTTTAACATAACAAAGTTTCTTTCTAGAAAATGATAATGAAACTATGAAAGAACAAAAGAAAAAATGAATTGAGTTGCTTGAACATTTACTTTATGCATTTGTTAACCACACATGTGTACTTTGGAAAAAGGAAAAAAAAAAAGTAAACTAATCATAAAATAAAATAGTGTACACCCAAAACAAATAAAATTGTATTGTATGCACTATATATATGGGCCTAACAAATAAAGTTGGATCAATTTGAGGTGTCATTCACTGTGGGATTTAGACATTTAGTCATAGTTAAGGATTTCAAAAAACCACATGTCACAATAATTACAACATATTCTAATTAAATTTATGAATTTTATAATTCCCAATTTTAACAGAGTAACGAGATTCAGCTAAAACGGACGTTGGCTTAAATAGATTATATAACTATTGATTTAGTTAAAATGGACGTTGGGCTTAAATAAATTATATACCAAACCAAACCAAAACAAATTACATGTGAAAAATTAAATTATACAAAAAATAACATCACAAAATATATAATAGTAAATTTAAAAAAAAAACAATAATAACAAATATTTTAAAATATATATAATACTGCATGAAACTAACGTTAAAGAACAATTAATGAGAAACATAAAACTAGATACAAATGCATCGAACTAATCTCGAATAATATTTAACGGAAAATCAGAAATTGGATGCACATGCAAGCATTAAACTAATCTTAAAAACTAATTAATGGACAATCAGATTATTGATACAATTGCATTAAACTAACCTCAAAGAATAATTAACGGGAAATCAAAACTTGGATGCAAATACATTGAACTAACACCAAAAAATAATTATCGGAAAATCAGAAACTGGATGCAAATACATTGAACTAACCTTCAGAGATTAAGTTAATGGAAAATCGAAAACTGGATGCAACTGTATTGAACTAACCTAAAAGAAATAACTATAAATTGGAAACAGAATGCAAATGCGTGAAACTAATATTTAAAAATAATTAATGAAAAATCGAAAACTGGATTCAACTACACTAAACTAATTTCAAAAAATAAATTGGATGCAAATGCATCAAGAACCTCAAGAAATAATTAATGAAAATCGAAACCTGGATGCAAATTTATTGAACTAATCTCAAACAATAATTAACGGAAATCGAAAACTAGATGCAAATGCAACCTCATCGAATACTAAATAAGAAATCGAAACCTGGATGCAAATGTATTAAACTAATCTCAAAAAAATGATTAACTAGAAATCGAAACCTGATGCAAATGCATAAAAACGTGCTTGAAGAATAATTAATGAAATTGGAATTGGATGCAAATGCATTAAACTAACTATGAAAAGAATAATTAACAATAAATCGAAACCTGGATGCAACTACATTGAACTAACCTCAAAAAATAAATAACAAAAAATCGAAAATTGGATGCAAATGCATTGAACTAACCTCAAAAATATAGTTGTGTTATATGTTTGTGGGAATGTCTCGATAAGATAATTTTGCATTTAAAACAAGGTTTATTTATCTTTTTTTTTTCAGATAATTGGGAACACCTTGCTATTCAAGTAGCTTCATATGAACTTTATCTTATTAGACAATCTCACAAAACATCAATCAAACTTCTATTATTAAACAACAAATGAAATTAAAGGGTTTTATCAATGGTGAGTTTTTTTTTGTAAAAGAAAGTACGTGGGGTTTTCATGTTATAAGAAATTTGGATGAGTGAGCAATACAATATTTGTATATAATAGTTATGCATATATAGTTGCATATAATTTTTAGAATAATTAATATGACAGGACTCGTTCGTAGATAATTTTTGAAGATCCCACATAGTGAGTCAGGTATATAATTTAAAGAATAATTAACGGGAAATCAGGAATTGGATAATCTTTGATGATCTCATATAGTAAATCAAACATAATTTATTTTTATGTCATATTTGTAAGGACATTATAGATGGATAAGTAGAAAGTTGGTATTACACACCACATTAAATAATTAAAAGGAAATCGAAAAGTGGATTCAACTACATTGAACTGAGCTTAAAGAGTAATAAACAGAAAATCGAAAACTTTATGCAAATGCAATAAACTAAGCTTAAAAAGTAATTAACTAGAAATCGGAAACTGGATGCAACTGCATTAAACTAACGTCAGAAAATAATTAAATGAAAATTAGAAATTGGATGCAAATCCTTGAAAAATATTTAACGGAAATCGGAAACGGTATGCAAAAATGCTACAAATAAACCTCAAATAATAATTAACTTTGAATCAAAAACTGGATGCAAATAATGCATTAAACTAACCTCAAAATATAATTAACAGGAAATCAAAAACCAAATGCAGCATTAAACTAACCTCATAGAATAATGTGACGAAAAAATCGAAAACCTGCAAAATGCATTGAAATATAAATAACCTCAAAGAATAGTTAACGGGAAATCAGAAACCGGGATAAAATTGCATCAAACTAACCTCAAAGCATAAATAATCAGAAATCATAAACTAGATGCGGATATATTGAACTAACCTCAAAGAGTTATTAATGATAAATTAAACCTGGATGCAAATCTGATAATAAACTAATCTAAAGACTAATTAACTAATATAAAACATCAAAAAATGGATGCAAAATGCACCAACTAACCTCAATGAATAATTAACGGAAATCATAAATTTGATCTGTCGCGTTGAACAAACCTCAAAAAATAATTAACGGAATCGAAAACTTCACGCAAAATGCATTAAACTAACCTAAAAACAATTAACGGAAAATCGAAAACCGAATCTGCAATCAGATTGAACTAACCCGAAAAGAATAATTAATGTAAAATCGAAAACTAGATACAATTCCATTAAACTAAAATCATATATTAACTAACAGCCGGGAAATAAAAAATTGGATGCAATATCCTCATGAATATATAACGGAAAATCGAAACCTGGATCTGAAATGCATCGTTGAAATAACCTCAAAGAATAGTTTAATTGGAATCGAAACCGGATGTAACTACATCAACTACCTTCAAAGCATAAATAACCCCAAAATTGGAAACTAGATGCAAACTAACTTCAAAAATAATTAACGGAAAATCATAAACCTGGATGTAGATGTATTAAACTAACCTCAAAGAAAGAATTAACGGAAATTAGAACATTGATGCAAATGCAATTAACTAATCTCAAAGAATAATTAATGAAAAATCGAAAACTATATGGAACTCAGCAATTAACCTTAATGAATAAAATAAATCTCAAAAAATAATTAACTAACGGAAAAATAATTAAACTTGATATACAACTACATTGATTAACCTCGAAGAATAATTAATGAGAAATCTAAAACTAGATCCAACTACATTGAACTAGCCTCAAAAGAATAATTAACGTAAAATCGAAACTTGATGCGAAATCGTTATCAACTAACTTCGAAACATAGTTGTATTATATATAGGGAGAATATAATATCTCGACAAGTATAGTTTTACATTTTAAGTAGTGTTTATTATAATTATTTTATTATAATTGTAAATGGCTTGCTATTTAAGTAGCTTCAATATCATTTTCGCCACATTGGACATTCTCACAAAATTTCAATCAAACTTTTATTATTAAACATAACAAAAAAAAAATCGATAGGTTTTACCAAGGTTTGGTGTTTTCTTTTGATAGAGAGTGGTGCAAGAAATTTGAACAAGTGATTAATATAATTTACATATCTCATAGCTATGAATAGTTGCTAATATTTTTTAGAATAATTTAATATAACGACACCCGTTCGTAGGACGGATTCGAAAGCTAGTGTATATTACAAGCTCAATGAGGAAGAGTACTAATCTCCAGTTGATTACATTCTTAAGTATGCATCTTATGAACATATAATATGTACAAAAAAAAAGTACTAACATAGATCTTGTAGAATAACTCTGAAACAGTTTCCCTTGGCATTAAAGGCCGTCATACACATAATAACCCCCGGAGGTTATATGAGCTCTATTGAAAGGTACTCCTCTTACTGATAAAATTGCCTGGTTCAGTTTAGATGCATGGTGTACCACTTGTTTGAACCTCTGCAAGAACAATCCAACACAATCATGAGATAATAACTTAACAACCAAAAACGGTTGTAAAATCAAATAAGAAGGGCACACGAATACATGAACAATTGATCACAAAAAATTCAGGTGATTTGGCATGTGAATGTGTCCAATACCTGTCTACCATAACATATATTCATTACAATGAACTACCCAAAATGCAACCAGTACAAGGTGTACAAATCTTTGCCAGTAATTATTGACTCTACAAGCCGGAAACCTTAAATTTCCGAATTAGTGCCCCTAATCCTGGTAAACCGTATAATATATATCCTTATTGTACTCAGTGCAGAACCTGACAAGATCTATTGCAGCAATAAAGTCGATCAATATTTGCTATGAAATCGTACACTACATACCATATATATGGTATATTGATATATATGTTCATGAATTTGGAAAAAAAATCACAAACCTTGTTGTCATCAGCATAAATCTGGAATCTAAGCTTCTGATTCTGTTGATGTTTGTGTCTTTGTTGACTCCCTAAGATGAAAATGCAAATGGTAGCAGCAGCCATTCCAAGCGAGCACAAAGCTCCAATTCCAGATAGTCCCCAGTTCAAAAAATTGAAACCGCCCCTACTTTCTTCCCATTTGATCACTTCTTTGCTATTATTCTCCTCCAGCAGTTTTTCTTTCTCAGTCCCCACTTTTGTACTGGCCTTATTTCCCATGTCATGCTTCTCTTCAAGACCCTCTTTTTTATCCTCAAACTGGAATGATTCTGCTTCAGTTTGAGCCTTAATTCCCCTTCCACCGGACTTGGGCGAGTCCATTTTAATGTCGACAAATTCGTTCTCCTTCATTTTCTTGAAGAAGACGTGTTGTGAGATCATTTCTTGATCTTCCCCCAGTGTCAAATTCGGCTTCTCCGAATTATTCACTGGGGATAGTTTACTGGTCTCCAGAATTGGAACCTTGATGACTTCTTTCACTACTTCCTCTTCCGATTTTTTTGGTTCCAAGTGAACTTGTATTGGACTAAGTTGCTTCACATCTCTTGAAACACTTGAATTCTTTGTTTTTTCAACTTTACGACGTGATTTAGGCGAGTGGTATGTGAAGTAATCCATATCGAACACTCCTTTTACACCTAGATTGAAATCCAATTTAGGAGAGACTAACAACCCCTTCCCACTGTTGGGAAGAGCATGAAATCCATCATCTGATAAGTATTCCCACTCATCTAAGTCCATTTCATCTGTGGTTTGTTCCATGAGGAGTGAGGGAGGGAGTTGAAAACTTGAAATAATGAGATGGTATTAAATAATGGTGTTGAATTATTATTGGATCAATGGAAGGTCTCTTTAATGGACTGTTGTTGTGTCTTTTTTGGTGTAACTGATTTCTTTACGAGCAGCCCACACATGATGTCCTGTTGCACTCTTGGAGTGAAGATTGAATCGACAAAGGAAGCTTATCCTTGCAAATAGTGACAGATAGGTTGGACCCCATAAGACATCTTTGATAGGTTGCTAGATATTTCTCTATTTCTAATTTTCTATTCTCAGTTTTGTTCTTCCATGTGGATTCAGATTTAGCAAAATCAACATCATCATTGTTTTGTTATTGTTATTTTGAAGTAAATAGAAAAAAAGGAAAATCGATCAACCTCATTATATTTGTGAAAGAGCATTTTTCTATTAAAAACTTTACGATACATTGTAACATACTAACATTGATACCATTATATACTGCTCTTTATTGAAAAAATAACCCCAGAGGAAATTATCTTGGTTTTAGACTTTAGAATCTCAAAAGTGTTTAGATAAGACCTTTAGTAGCTAGCTAGACTTGGAGACAAAGGTACATACATAACCATGTTCATTTTTCTTTAACCAAAGAGACACCATATGGAAGAAGAAAAGTGAGTCCACTGGATGTAATTACGTACTTGTAGGTTATGCTTGGAATGATATTGCTGATCCAAGTGAAAAGTTAAAGGTATATATAATATATATATATATACAATAATCAAATTGAAAAGGAAAATGAAGAAAAAACAAGAAAGTGAAAGCTCATCTGTCTATAATATGCCATGTCCTTGGTTACACGTAACTGGAGCACCAAATGCCAGCATCGCTTATTCCTATCGTACATACCACGACCCTTCTAGCTGCTGAACATTTTATACTTTCATCCTTTATTATTTTTCTTTCATTTATTAAGTCTCTTAAAGTCTTTCGTGGACAAGGACTTCTTCATTGTGAAAATGTCTGCAAAAATTCTAAACAATGGGAGAAGGTGGACTTTTAGAAGGAACGACAATCATATATATATCCACACATTTCGCGTTATGTTCCGTGTGTGCGCAACCATCAAGTCGTGTTCGGTCATCACGTCATCATGCCTAATTTGACATTTTTGGCTATTGCACATTAGCACATATTCAATCAAGGTTAACATATGACCCGAGCGGTTCATTATTTCTGATTCGTGGTGGCTACGCCAATTTGTATCCAAGGGAGTCATCACCATCAGATGCGATGTTATCGTTTGTAATGTTCTGCCTTGGAAGTTGGAATGCAATACGTAACCAATTTGAAGAGTGTTTATATCTAGCCCAGACAGTCAGATACAAGTCCCACTTTATTATTCACGCAAACTGCCAAGTGCTGCAACAGAAAAATTGTTTATTACACGTGTCTATATGTATGATGGATCCAAGCCCAAGGGCCGAAACCGACCCTATATATGTTGTTTCTGATCCAAAAAAGTCCAAAATTTGAGACACCCACTTGAATTGCAGAAGGGAGAGGGATTTTGACAGTTTTGTCCTCAAAAGCTTGAGAAGAAATTGTAGGGTTTTGGAGGGTAATGGAGGAAACAGGAGAGGTGAAACCATTTTCCGAAGTTATAATCACTGAAACGGAGGACGAGAAAGAGCGTCACTCTCGTGAACTCAAAGCCGGTTTACATCCTTTGAAGGTTTGTCTAAACTCTGTTTAGTTTTCGATTTTGATATATATTTGTTACATTTTCTATAGCTCATCTGATATCTAGGGTACATGAATAAATTTTAATTAAAAAAACTGGCCTGACTTCAAATCAGAAATTTGTTAGGTATAGACAAATGATTGGCTATGCTTATGTAGGGAACTTTGCTTTTATGTAGAAATATTTTGGATGTGACTTTTGCAACTTGAAAATTCTATACCTTCAATTGGGGCAAAAGGTATTTTTATCTTTAATAGAAAGTTTCCTCTTGAGACACCTGAACACTTCTTGGTAAATGAGTTTGGAGGCTTAGAAGTTAGGACTGTTATGTGTCAAATGTGTGGGAGCATGGGGTTGCGTGGGTGATTGTATGGCGTTAGTGTTAGAAGTGGGTGTTCTCTTTTTGTTGGTCTTGGTAGTGAAAAAGTGGCTCTTGTATTTGTTAGTTCACTTAGTTGTTTGATGTGTTATTTAAGTGGTAGAATGAATAATAAACAGTAGGCTAAAGTTATTTGTTGTTGTTCAACTTTGAGTTGCAATGGAGGTCACGATTCCTCAGCAAACCGATTCGGAGGTCTTGGGTTTCCTCGAATTAATCCAAATCTATCTTACAATCTTCAAGATTGTACCAAGGACCAACTTATTTCTGTCTATGGATTTTGTTTACGTTTGAAGAACTTATGTCAAAGAATATGAGTGTTCGTAGTTCACTACTTGGTTGTTAGCTTCTATTCAGATCTTTGTTATTACCGATTTTTGAAATTATGTTATGATGAAGTTTATGTAAAACAAAGTTAACTTGAGCATTTTTCCTTATGTTTCTCTCACATGTGTAACCTGTACCTGGCATTTTTATTTCAAGTTTTGTTACTTCCACCTTGCTAATATATACTCGTTGTTAACTTTTCAGTACAAGTTTGTGTTTTGGTACACTCGTCGAAACCCTGGAGCTCGAACTCAAACATCATATGAGGACAACATTAAGAAAATTGTGGAGTTCAGCACAGTAAGTGTTTGAATCATCATTAATTGATTTGAAGCTCTGTATAAGGTTAAAGGTGGCTCTAGTATACTAGACTCCTAGTTACTGTTCGGATGTAATTGTTTTGAGGAAGTTAAGAATGCTTTTTCATTCTAATAGGTTGAAGGCTTTTGGGTGTGCTACTGCCATTTGGCCCGTCCTTCTTCATTACCAAGTCCAACTGATCTGCATCTTTTCAAAGACGGTATTCGGCCTTTATGGGAGGTACATTCAGTCAGATCATTATTTTTCATGTACTCTTGGCTGGAAATATGCAATAACTGTGATGTTATTTACTTTCTTTCCCACCTATTGTTTCTTACGGATACATCTCACAAAAATATGAAGCGATTATAGTGCCTCAAAATGAGGGCCTGAAATATGCCAGTATCTCGTATACCTTCAATTTTAGCTAATATTATATCTCAAATTCTCAACTCTTGCATGTACTCTCCACTGATACTGTTTAAATCTTACTATTTTTTCTTTTTCGTCTGTATTTTTTTGATCCTGTCTTTTATTCTGCTGTTGTTTAGAATGTAGGGGGAATGTAGTACTATATGTATCCTTCAAAAGGGAAACTTTATATTGTCACACTACAGTTGAGAAGCAAAAGTTTTCATTTGAACAGGACTCTGCTAACTGCAATGGTGGAAAATGGATAATACGGTTTAAGAAGGCTGTCTCTGGGCGCTTTTGGGAGGACCTGGTAAGGAGAAAAGTTATTTTTCTTAAATGATTGTCTTGAAGCTACATTATTCATGCTCTTGTAATAAATAATGTCTCCGTTCGGATTCTTAACTAACTTATATACTGATTTTGATTTAGTCTCAAAACAACTTCGCGTGACATTCTCTGTCACATTAACTTGTTAATAAACATTGTTTTACCAGTGAAGAAAAAGGGTTACATAATTGATAGAAGGTTGATTACAAAAGAAAGTTCAAACTGTTAACCTTTATTACTCTACATATAGTTCCTTGCCCAAATTTAAAATTCTAGCAAGGGAAATTGTCTATATTGTTTTTTATTCTAAAGATGTTGATTTAATGTCTAGTAGTTTGATTTAGATGCATAGTAGACAGCCTTAACATGTCTCAGAAAATAGTGAAGAGCAACGACCATCTTTGGACTAGTGAAGCTGGCTCTTATGTTTTTTTGAATGGTTTTGTGATTGATGATTCAGGTTCTTGCATTAGTCGGCGACCAACTTGAATATGGGGATAACATATGTGGTGCAGTGCTTAGCATCCGCTTTAACGAGGACATACTGAGTGTCTGGAACCGTAATGCATCTGACCATCAGGTTAGCAGTGGCCGTTTCTTCGTTTATGTACATTTTTAAGGATTACAAGATAGGCAATGACAGGCAATTATATTTGGTTTTGTGGTAATTTGTGCTTTATTTTGCAACATCAGGCTGTCATGGCTTTGCGAGATGCAATCAAGCGTCAACTAAAACTTCCCAACAGCTATGTGATGGAGTACAAGGCCCATGATGCATCTCTGCGTGACAATTCTTCGTACAGAAACACATGGTTGAGAGGTTAGAGCTGGCGGTGGACTTGCTTGTGACGAAAGGAGTTGGACAGGTCTAATCGTGTTACATCCGGAAAGCTTGAAATGCCTGATGGTCTTTCCAGGGATCATATAACAAATAGGATTACTGTAGACCTGTAGTAAACTGATGTGCATTCATTGTGCTATCGTTTATGTAGAATTTTGTAAGACATATGTTATCTTCCGTGCGCCTACTTTTACTTGCCAATAGTTGATTTCGACTTTCAGAGTGCAGATATGCAAGTAAAACTCTTAAGAGTTGGGACAGGGTCACAGGGATGTATGCTTTGAACAGAAAAGTGAGAACGTATTTTTAAGCTTAGGGAACACCAAGTGAGACACATACAAATTGTTAAATGTGGAACTCAACATGAGAGTCGGAAATCATGTCTTGGAATGATCTGTGGAGCAAGTTGTATATAGCTCCTTAGTTTGGTTAGTGAGGGAGAGTAATGGCGTTGGGAAACTCTCACTCTCTACAGAACTTTCAAGCGTTTCTGATACTCCCTTCCTCAAGAGCTTTCTTTAGATCTTTCTTAAGAGGGCATAAACGAAAAGTTATCGGCTTAACTCAACCTGGTTCTCCAGTCGAATTTGCTACTAGGGAATGTTTATCAACATTATGGAAGTAGCATTTGCTGAGAATTTGCTACTAGGGAATGTTGGCACATTATTCGAATCAGGACTGGTGTTCCAGCTCAAATATGATACACCTATCCTTCCTTCCTTAGCACTTAGAGACCGCTCTAATCTGGGTGGCCAATTCGGGGGGAAATAGTATGCATACGCTCCTGGACTTTGCTTAAAGCTCTGTGAATTGATCAACAATCAAACTTCTTGACTTATATTATTTCATGAAGAGTTGGAAACAATTCTGAGATATCAACTATTGAATCATTTGAATGTACACCGCTCATAATTCTCGACGAAAGTATCAGTTACATTGTTTCTCGGTGTTATGGATTACAGCAATTTACAAGCTCACGTCTCACGATTAGACAGATGATTGAAGCCCAATGATTCCTGCCACAAGGCATGGGTCAATGTTGCATTAAGAAAGCATAAGCATAAAAAGTGACGTCCGTTAGACTCAACTTACTAATTTTTACAGGGTACATTGCGTGGACTAGAATACCCAAAACCTACGACTGTTCCATTAAGGTGGCCTCCAAGATGAGATCACTAGGAGGCAGCCCTTAATTCATTTCTATGTAGTAATATGCATTGACTAAAGTACTGATTTAACAACTTGCTTTTGCTGCTATATATTGAACTGTCGCAGCATTCATCAAAGCTGACTTTTAGCTTAGAACAATAGATAAAATGTTAACTTACCACATCCCACTCTTGCACCTGCATTGCCCGTTGTCTTGCTTAGTTCATGTCCACCTGTAGCATCAGTTACATAATTAGTTGCAACAGGTTACTCAATAAGAGAACAAAAATAGTTATTGAACGAGATGACGGCTGAAAACAGTCAGTTTCAAAACCATTATTATAAAGATAAAATCAAGACAGGGAAGATAATATCGTCTGGTAGAATATCTAATCTCTAAGCCATGGGAACTGAAGTTCCATCGTAGTCAGTCGTCTTTGTCACTAGGAACATAACCCACCAAAGAAAGGAAAATCATGACTGCTCAGGGGTATGAAGCTCTGGTGTACAAGCAAGTGTATTTTTCTTTTTTGCTCAGTTACAAGCAAGTGCATAGTACACCTTGATTAAACATGTCATGGCTTTGTTAGCACCTCAACCTTAGCTGCAAGCAGAGAAGCAACTTTTGCAGACAAATGCGACAAGTTGTTTTCAGATATTGGAGCAGGAGCTAGATCCAAGAGTAAGAGGATGTGAGAAAAGCGCATCAGACAGAACAATGAGGCACTAACAGTGTCGTCCCACGTAAGTTTAGCTATTTAAATTCCAAGTATAGTCAATTTCTAGAGGCTTCTTTACAGTGAAATGAGCTCATGCCCACATAAGTTTCTGGCTAGAAGTCTAGATCACCAAACATTAGGAATTTCAAATAAACTCTTAAACAACAAGAGTTTCAAAATAATAACTCTTCAGTTCTGAGGAGTTCCAAAGGTCTTTGCTAAAATGAACACTTGTACAAAATTATCTCAAACAGAATTGCTAGACTATAATCATTTATGAGTTTATGACACTTTTAACGCACATAATAACGTAGATCTTCAGCTCACAAGGTCTATCTGTTAGAGGTAATAATAATAACCAGCTTGAGAGAATTGCTGTACACAAGCCCTCAACCCTTATATTACAGTTTGCCTCCGACATCTTTTCTAGTCCTTCCCAAGTGTTTTCTGGTAAAATGTCTTTACTTATTTGCAGTGTCATTCACATTCACAATCACACAAGGCTAGGTGTGAATTTAAAAGACACAACAACTAAATTATTTGAAGTGTTTTGCCAACTTTAGTTGCCGAAAACTATAGAAGAAATGAAATTTTCTTCCACAGTTACTTCCTACTATTTACAATTGTAGTCTACACTAGCAAGAAAACCGTAAGCAATAAGTGAGACTTTAAACTCTTTTAAATGCTTAAATTTCAATGTTCAGATACTCGCATAAATTCGTGACACACAAATCAACCACATAAAAATTTCATAATTAAGTCTAACATGCCCAATATTGACATAACTATGCATATAATACCTTTCCCAAGATCATCTGGATCAGCATGTACAACAACTGCCCTTCCCAATATTGAATGCTGCCCACTAAGCGGAATCTGCGATTCACAAGGGAAAAAAGAGGCATAAATCGAACAACTTATCAAAGTTCTCACTAAGATGAAAATTACTCAAAACATAAAAACTAAGAAAATGGTATGAGCTGTAGCACCTGATAATCCATTATCGAAACTTCAGCAATTCCTACAACATTAGAATATAAATACCCAAATAGTAAAAAAGAACAAAATGAAAAGCATAGATAGATATAGACAATTACAAACACACACACCATCTGGTCCAGCAACTATGTTTCCCAGGTCACCCGCATGCCTCGATTGGTCTGAAGGAGCTCCATGATCTTTCTTTAATGGATTAAAGTGTGGTCCTGCAAATAGCAATTATAAAAGCACAGAATTAAAAAGAAAATGGTAATCATCAAACTATAAGGGATGGCCAAGACATTATGGTAATCATTAAAATGGGTGAATGTTACAACAGAAGCTTAAATAACATAAAAAAACGAAACAATAAAAAAAAAACCATCATTCCCTAAGGCAAATTAGAATAAAAAATTATGAAACAAAAAATAGGTAATCATAAAACTTGAAACTGTAATGAGAGAAAGAGAGACAAAGAAATACCAGTTGAATTGCAACCATTGGTAGTATCACCAAGAGCATGAATATGAAACCCATGAAGACCTGGAGATAGTCCACTTATATTTCCTTTCACTTGTGTAATCCCTGTCAAGAAAACGCAATAATTCAGCTGAAACAACAGTGAAAGTAGCTCAGGAAAAAAAAAAAAAAAAAAAAGTACCACTGGGATGTTGAACGAAATGAAGAGAGCCCTTGACGTTATTTTCTCCATTGATAAGTGCAACTGCTTTTATAGTAGTACGGATTTTTGTTGCCATTACTGAATCAGTGGAGAGAAGTTATCTACTGTAAACTCTAAAATGGTCGCGGCATTTTATGAAACATCGAGACAAATTTTCTCTAAAATATCGAGAAATATCGAACATTTGCCAAAATCATTGAACGACGATAACTTCAAGTTCAAGTTTTCCGGATTGGCACCCGGTGATGAGCAAGTGTACAAAAGGGAAGTTTACTTTTCCTTCTTGGAAGAGCAGAAGAAGTACTAGAAATCATGCAAGCTGCTTTCCATGATTTAAGCGTGCAAAGTGAAGACTGCATTCAAATGCCTTTTGTTGAGTCAATTGAGTGCGTACTTCTCTAACTATCGCTAACAAGTAATTATAGAAGCTGCATTACATGGTAGTATAAAACCTTACTCTATTATGGAATTGTAGGTTGTTAAACCAGCCTCAATCATCCACTGGCGAGAATCGAACTTTGGGGCGGATTCATGCGCTAATTATCTAACAAAGGTTGCTCAATGACAAAAGGCCTGATTTCTTGGCGAAGTTAGAAGATCCAATTTGTACAAACTATAGGTTCATTTAGTGTCAGAGCCATGGAGGATTAAGACCATGAGAAATCTTAATGTACTTTTTCAGTTATTTTTGTTTTCCAATTATTTATAAAATTACACCCTTTAGCTAAAAAAAAAAAGACCAGCCTCAACTACGGACCAAGCTAATGGATTTCTCCAACTTCTGAATTTGGCTCAGGAATATCCATGTCATCTGCAGAACCACCCATTAAACAATCAATAGAAACAAATAACAAAGATTTTTAAAATTGACAAGCAACACAACAGAGATATTGTACCATAACGTGAGGCGCAATCCTAACGCAGTATACAGAAAATCCTGTGTAAAATTTTAGGGGTCCGCCTGACTTCAGAGTTTTCATTGTACAATCCAAAGAACCGGTGTATGGGTATTTTCCGCTTGCATCAAGGTTGCATTTTCTGTATTTGGGTTTTGACATAATCAAAAGGCAAACTGCAGGCAGCAGCAAAGAATCCGGAAACTGTACTTGCACCTGCAAAAGAAACGTTGCTGTTAGTACAATTACTAGGTTATTTGGTTTCAAGAAACTAATGCATGGTTCTTATCATTATCGACACATCAGTCCAAGCTTCAAAGCATATTTTCGATTGACATACCTATATAAAATCCGATAGAAAATGTAAATTGACATGCATGGTGAAGTAAAAAATAATGTGATTCTTATCGGAAAAAAAGCTAATAATAATGGACTTCATAACCCAGGTCAGGGAAAAAGATATTAACAGAGAATGTGTAATGATATATCACAGTATTAGTCTTTAAATTTTTTATTATGCAAGATCTCAGATGGAGAGCTTGTACTCGAAACACAGACGAACAACCTTTTTCAGCACTGTCAAAGTTTAAAATTGCAGAAGGCTGAAAAGCTCTTCAAAAGTAATAGATTGGTCACTTAGCTATGAAGAAGAGACCCAAAGAACTACATACCATGGTTAACATAGGGTCATTCGATTGAGAAAGACCTGGTAAAGTATCTTACCAACTACTGTACTAACTTCACCAAAACCATGGTAATCCCTGAACAACTTGACGCCTTGATCATAGGAGGCAAGCATGCCCACATTCAATGCCATTGCTCTGACTACAGTAGGACCTGCACCTTTCCAAAGTGCCAAAACTTAACCCCTTCATCTGCAATAATGCGATATAGTGCATTGAATGCATTTGTGTAGTTCCGGCGTTGTGCAGCAGGTAAAGTAGCATCTGCTTGCATGCAAATGAGCGCTAAATCTGCTGAACTACCAACAGATGCTCCAATAGCCCAAGTTGTCAGTCCACAAAGAACCTTCTTGATACAGAGGTAGCGGCTTCCCATCATTTGCAGCAACAGCTTTGTTTGTCAGAATCCTATAAGATACCGACTGGGAACAGTATTAACGCTCTTTGAACTTTGGAGTGAAGAAAAGATTCGAAAGAAACAAACTTAAGATTGAAACTTTCCATTGCATGTAAAGTTTGGTATGCCAAATTACAACAGAAATAAATCATAAGACATATATTATCTAATCAAACCTTAAAAGTACGTATTACCACCAATAAGTGGAAATTTATCTTACAAGCGATTAGTGTTGGTTGGTGGTTGATTCACTTTCATGAGAAGGGTATAGCAGATCCACTTATCAGAAAAACAGGAAAGTGAATAAGATGTAACATGTATGGTAGTGGATACACATATTATGAAGTATACGTGTTTTGGTCACTACATGTTATTGCGAAGTCAATCTTATCAATACCTCGTCATACCATTCTCTGTAAGATTTTGTATTCACCATAATATCATAGGCTAAGAATCCTGGTCTTCTAGGGTGTAAAAATGTATTATAAAATGGGAAAATGGGCTTACAAAGTGTTGCATCAAAAGACTTAGCTTCAGACATACTCATATACCACTAGTACTACCTAGGTTGTCTGCTTCTTAAAAAGCACCCAAATGGAGCAAATAGGGAACTAAAAATTCGTTTGGGATGGTTTGCACAAGCAAAGTTCAGAAGTGAAACCAGTGAAAAAGGAGAGCCATAACAGATGTTGAAGAACCTAGAATGGAAAAGTCGGCCCGGCCGCTCTTCCAAATTAATTTGGAGATTATCTATGGTAAATGTGATTAGCCAAAAAAGAAAGAAACGGTCCTTCATGGGAACAAAAAGGTAATACCTTCAATTCCTAGTAAAAAAGTGCTAGACTGATAACAGGGAAGCGAACTATTTAAGACAGATATCAGATAACTGACTGCACCACTCCTGTTTAGAACGTTCTATGGATCGCCTTATTTTTTTCGTGTATAAAATCAGAATTCACAGTTTACTTTTGAGAGAACTACATCACGGTGTGTGGCAACAAACATAAGGTGTTAACGCAGTAGTGATTACACATGTACAATACTCACCTAAATGATCCAAGTCGTGCTGTTGTGTAAGTAGCTTGCCTAAGCAATCCAGCTGACAGGCCCTGATTCCCTGAATAAGACTGATTTCTTTAAGAAGCAATGGAATGTCTTGGTCCCTTGCGATGTCTCCTCCGCTGGTATGGGTGGAGTGGCTTCTGGGGGCTAGAGTCCTGGAAGGACGTTCTCTGCCAAGCCCCCAGTGTTTTCTTTAGCGACCTCAATAAGGGGGTATTGATCAATGTTTTGACCTCGAAGATAAAGTCTTTTACCAACTTGGTTTTGGCGATCTCTCCCTTGTTGTTGACGGAAGCCCCAGTGGGTTTGCTAACTGAGTGGATCTAATTACAATTGTGAGCATGGAGTTGGTTACTTTGGAGCTCCATCATTCCTATGGGGCCAGGAAAACGCAACATTTGATGAAGTGTTGATGGGACGGCTTGCATCTTGTGGATCCAACGGCGTCCTAGTATAGCCGTGTAGGACGAGTTGACATCCAGGACGCTAAAGCGTGTGTTGATGCTGACCTTGTCTTCACGCGATCCCACTGAGACAGGTAGAATGATATCACCTATTGAATCAGCTCGTGATTCGTTAAAGCCATAAAGGGGGGCTATTGGATCGACCATGACCGACTTAGGCATGTTTATCTCCATCAGAGTTCGATAGAATAGGATATCGCACGAGCTGTCTGGATCGATGAGGACGCGTTTGACAGTCCAGTTGCTGATTTTAACGTGGACTACAAAGGCATCATTATGAGGGAGGCACACCTTGTTGAGGTCGGCCTCGGGGAAAGTGATGTCTCCTTAGCTGTGGCCACTTGTGCGTGGGATGGGGGCCGCTTGTGAGAAGAACTGGTAGACTTCCTGGAGGGCGCCTACTCGTCTCCTTTTTCCTCTGGATGACGTGACAGAGTCGTCCTAGAAGGTGATCATGTTGATTGTTCTATCGGTGTCTCTGTCATAGGAGTGCTGGCGACGCTCGTGATGCGATCGCTCATTTGAACGTCCTCTAGCATGAGAACGAGCTCTGTTTGTTGGTCGTGGTGGAGTTCGGCTTCACTCCCTGCGAGCCATGAGTTTGTGGCGCAGGTCGCCATCAGGTATATCAGTGTAGTGTTTGATATGCCCTGCCTCGATGAGGTCTTGAAGGTAGTTTTTGAGCCCCCGACATTCTTTAGTCTCGTGACACTTTGCTTTATGAAAAGCACAATACGGCTTCCCTGGTGAGTCCTCTGGGCGTTTTACCTTAGGTCGGTAATAAGCCATGTTTTTTTATCTTTTCCTGTATGTAACTTGGAGATCTTGTAAGAACAGCGAATTCTCTTTTGCTTTGGTTCCTGGTGCTGATCTGTTGGCCTTGTTGCCTGGGTCACTTGTTGGAGGATGGGGCGTTATCCGAGATCGCAGCGACCTCGCCTGCTGTCTTCAACCTTTCTTTCTCGAGTCCTTCGGCAAGTTTGATGTATTTCTCCACTCGTGCGTACAGCTCGGCAAGTGTTTCAGGGTGCTCTTTCATGAGCGACCTGGATAACTTAGTGTATTTCCTGATTGCATTGGAGAAAGCTACTATGGCAAACGACTCCTTGAGGTCGCTTTCCATGGACAGTAGCTCTGTCTTGAAACATCCAAGGAAGGTGCGAATTGGCTTGTCACTTTTCTAAGACAGTTGAAAAATTGAATTCAGGTTGGCAGTTTTACGTCTATTGTGGACGTACTGGCTGGCGAACTGGTCAATGAGCTTTTCGAAGCTGTCGATGGAGTTTGGCCCTAACGAGTAAACCAATCGAGAGCTCCATCCTTTAAACTTGCTAAGAATAAGCGGCACTGTAGGTGGTCGAACTCCTGTGCACTGTAAAGTGCGAAGCTTTGAATGTAGCGAGCTACGTGTTGACCGGGGCAAGTACTGTCGTCATACATTGCGAACCTAGGCTTAATGAAATATTGAGGAGAGGCTTTACTGAGTACCTCGAGTGTGAAGGGTGATGCCCGGTACGTCTTTAGCATCTTATGGATGACCTGGGTGGCGTCCTTCTTTCCATTACTATGTTCAATCCGCTAGGAGAGGCTATTGATCTGCTGGTTGACCTCATTAATCCCGCCCTCAGCAGTAACTCTGTTCGTGTTCTGAGAATTGACCTGGGTTTTGAGAGTGGCATTCTCTTGTCGGAGCTGGGCGATGCTGCCGATCATGGCTTCCATCTGGGTAGCTATATTCTGCACTTATTCTTGAAGGCTTTCCATGCTTCGTAGGCTTGAAAATTTGGAAATCTAAGAAGGTTGTTGGAAGTGATGTAAATTCTGAGTAGATGAATTTTCAAGAAATTCAATCCACAGACGGCGCCAATGTAAATGTTATATTTGGTATTACCTTACAGATTCAAGAAAGTGAGGGAGATGATGTGCAAATATTGTATTGACCGAGTTCGTATGGATGAACTGCCTACGTATCAAGTTCTCTCTCTAGGGGGGGACTTGAATCAGGTCAAACGTAGTTCCTCATCCTCTTTATATAGGCAAAGGGTTAGCGCCTCCGGTTCACGTGCATCAGGTCAGATCCAGGTCTTCAAGTCACTCGCGCGCCATGGTGACTAGTTAAGGACATTTATGGTGAAGCGTGCCTGAAGCTCCGGTCTTGATGATGGTATTTGAGACTTACGTTACTGTCCGTTGGTGCAAGCGAGAATCTTGGAGATCGCTGTTCGATAGAGGTCGTTCATGTGTAGCGAGTCACTATAGAGCGAGCTTGTACGATGAAGACTTCAGGTCGGTCGACTACTGTTTAGTCAGATCGATTGCCATAGTTGAGTCGCTATGAAGCGAGCTATAAGAACGAGGACCAATGGTCGATCTGTATTCACGTCTGTGCTGGACACCTGCTTAATATTCATTGGATGTGAATATTACTCTCTCACACTTACAATGGTGGCCTATAAGATATATGGGACATATATTACTGTTTGAATTGGTTCTTGCAATGAGTTTGGATTAGCATGTAATCATTGAGTTTTGATCGTCGTAATGTGAAAAATTTTAATGCTTTGAAAACCGTGAAACTCTGTTTTCCGTTTTAGAGATTTAATCCTTTTATGTTGCTAATATTGTGTCGGTTCAATCTGCATAGAGTGATCTTAAGGTTTGATCACCGATCGGCATTTTATGATGTTGTTTAATGAGGGATTAATTTGAACTGCTCGATCACGATCGATCTTTTATTACGAACGTACTGACTTTGTCGTCGTTTATATTCTAGTAGACATGAGATCGAAACTATAAAGTGGTATTACGGTTTCAATCACATATATGGTATTTGGTGTTTTTAAAGATTTGATTTGTGTAGAGACCATAAAGTTTTGGTCTTTAATGGTGGCTTTTGACTACAGTTAATAGGGGTTTTAAAACCCATAAGGTCTGTTCGTCCCTCCTGATTAGAGGAAGAAGATGATGATGTCGTGTGACATCATGATTTCTTTGTAACGAGAAGTTTTCGTTGTTGTTCTCGAACAAGATTAATTTTTTGGAGTTAAAATACTTGGGGGGCGCAATACATGGTACATGCTTCGTTCGTATAGGAAATTTCGATACCGATACCCACAGCCAAATACTCGATACCCACAACCCAATACCCAATTCCCCATACCGATACCGAAACCGAAACCGACACCGAGATCAATAACCAAGTTCGATACCAACCTCAACAGCCAAGTTCGATATCGATACCAATCAATTCTTAAGTTTCTAACAACCCCAAGTTCGATATCAAGAATCCATTCCCACTTTCGATATCGATACCAATCAATTCTAACAACCCCATGTTCGATATCAAGAACATAAAACTAGGTTTAAAACCCTAATTCCGGTCTTTATTAGCTTAAAACCCATTGACTTTATTAATTACACCTAAAGCCCACCCGATTTTTTGAAATGTGAAATAAAGGTTCCAACTTCGGTAAATTTCGAGTTTAAGTCTTTTCTTTGTGTTTCATTTATTCAAAATGCCCATTTTACCCTTTTCAAATTTTTCCTCACAAACACCTCTCTTCTCAAAATATATCTTCATCACCACACTCCAACATACACTAGCTGTCGACCTTCGCATCTCCCACAATCAAAGTAATCACTTTGCCTCTCCATCTTCTTTTCTCCCCACTCTCTTTTTTTCCTCTAATCATTCTAAAAAAATGAGTGTTTTTATTATTTATGATTTTGGGTTTCAAAATAACCTTTGAAATTTGGTATTGATTGACTTTTTGGATTTCATTACAAATGAAGCATTTCCCCTTTATGTAGATTAGTTTTATTGCATACTCCTGTGATTTCAAACGGTTGCTATATATATTGATTGTTTAATTTAATATCTGATTTTCTTTACTTATTTGAATTATTGATATTGTTACTACATACTTTGTAAAGTTATACGTTGAATACATTGTGTAATATTCTAATTGTGTTTTCAAGGTCATTTAACTCATATTGTTTTTGGCACTTGAAGAACAATGTTGGTTATGTTATCTGAGAAAAGATAACAAATTGAGAAAATATGTTGTGAAGCTATTTTCTGATTGTGCTTATATAGCTTCTCATCATGAATTTTTGCCTTGTGCTGAAAAGTTGAAGAAACATGGCGGTTTTCCTATGCAAAGGTTTTTGACAGATATTAGATTGGAAAATTGGGCAAATGCATACTTTCACAGTGCTAGATATGGTAAGATACATGTGCTCGACACTAACTGATCGAATGTTTCAATGAATGATATGGATCACTAAAGAGCGCTTCCTGCCTATTATTCCTATGCTTTTTGGAATCATGGAAAAGATGATAGAAATGACTTAGAACAGATTGGAGGAGTCTATGAAATGGAATTCCGTTTTATGTCCAAAATTGGAGATAGTACTGGTTAGTAAGGTTGAAGCTATAAGGACTTTGAGGGTGGTTAGATCAAATGAAAATCAGTTTCTAGTTCATAGCGACGTCATTCATTCAATTGATTTAATGAATAGATCATGTACTTGTAACTATTAGCGTGTCGATAATTTCCCTTGCATACATGTTATAAGCTTGTATTGGTAGTAAGGGTGATTCCTTTTATAGCTACATTGATGAAGGATATCACGATGATCGCATTCAGCAATGTTACTCACATTCTATCAAGCCCGGTTTGAATGGTTCTATGCCAAGACATATGCTTGATTTTCCTACGGTTTATCCGTGTAGTCCGAAGATTGGTCCTGGTAAACTCAAGAAGAAAAAAATTGAAAGCACCGGTGTGATTCGTTAGTCTGTGATCAGTTTTGATGTTCTCGGCAAACCATATTTTTTTTGTTATCTTAATTGAGATTTTTAAGTATGGTCTTCTGACATTAGTAATGAGAAATTGATACTCATTGTATTCTTTTTATTGAATGTTAGATACTCATTTGAGATTATTCGTTAGTCGTTTTTTTTTTTTTTTGTTATAATGGAATTTATATCCCCGTGAAATTATTTGTGTTGCAATTGTAATTAAGAGTGCAACATTCATGTTCTTGATCATAATTGATAGTGCAACATTCTAATTGATATTGCAACATTCATGTTGCAGTCGTAATTGAGAGTGCAACATTCATGTTGTAGTCGTAATTGATAGTGCAACATTTTAATTGAGAATGCAACATTCATGTTGCAGTCGTAATTGAGAGTGAAACATTCTAATTGACAGTGCAACATTCATGTTGCAGTTGTAATTGAGAGTATAACATTCTAATTGAGAGTGTAACATTCATGTTGCAGTTGTAATTGAAGGTGCAACATCCATATTGCAGTGGGATGTTGTATAAGAACCATGCGTGAGACTTACTTTTGATGTAATGCATGAGACTTAATGCTAGAACTATGCGTGAGACTTAATGCTATATACACATATAAACGAATCTTGGTGGATTTGAACCACCATTCTCTTGGGATTCTTCTCCCAAGCGCTCTACCTTTTTGAGCTAAAGATCCATTCTTTTTATGTTAACTTCATCACGATAATACTTATAGTACATTTGAATCAAAAGTAATAAGTACACTTTCTATTGTGTATAACCATTAACTTTTTTAACATTCATATATGAGTACATGTAATCTCAATTATTTGATGTCAATGTAACAGTGCAACATCCATGTTGCAGTAGAGGTGACAGTGCAACATCCATGTTGCAGTGGTAATTGACAGTGTAACATTCATGTTGCAGTGGTTGTTGTAGTGGTTGTTGCAGTGGTAATTGACAGTGCAATATTCATGTTGCAGTATTAGTTGACAATGGTTGTTGCAGTAGTAATTGACTATGCAACATCCATGTTGTAATGATAATTGATAGTGCAACATCCATGTTGTAATATGAGTTGACTGTGGTTGTTGGAATGGTAATTGATTGTGCTACATCCATGTTGCAATGGTAATTGACGTATAGTGTAACACCCATGTTGCAGTAGGAGTTGACAATTGAAAACAACATGTAAAATCAAACAACAAGCATTAACATTTAAGCTTCATGTTCATTTAAGCAAAAAACAAGTTCATTAAACCAAAACACAAAATACAACTAAAATTATATATATATATATATATATATATATATATATATATGGAAATTTTAAATTTAGTTTCTCACTTTTGTAATAGTTGGTTGTTTTTTGTTTCGAGTAGATCTCGGTTTTTAATGTACAAAATCGGTGGAATCGCCATTAATTTCAAATTTCAAATTTCCATGTTACACTTTTCATACTTTCAGTTTAATTTGGAGGAACTAGGGTTTGTTTTTTTGTTTTTAAACTATTTAGATTTCTGTTTGGGGAAGATGGGGTGAGGGACAAATTTGTAATATTACCAAAAAATTGACTGGGTGGGCTTTTAACATAATTACAAAAGTCTATGTCTTTTATCCGAAATTAAATTAGAATGGTGGGCTTCAGGCCCAATCTCTGTATCAAGAATCCATTCCCACTTTCCAATATCAAGAACCCATTCCCACTTCGCAAAAAAATTTGTATGTGGGGTTTTTAGTATATGGGCATGTGGGTCCAATAGTAGATTGTCATGTGTCCACACATATTAACCTTAGCTAACACATAGTTAGTGAGAGATCTAAATATGGTGAGTTTTAATTCCAAAATTTCAGAGATATCCCAACAAAAAAGGAAACAAAAATAAATAGGAGGCAAAAAATGAGTACCTAAGATTTTTTTCCCTCTTTTTTTTCTCTCTCTCTCTTTCCGCTACCTATTTTACCTCCTTTTATCTTAACAAAATATAGTCACTTGAACTTCCATGATAAAGTTTATTTATTGGCCAAAAAATAATGAAACTTTAGTATCCAAACAAACCAAAGAAAAAAAAAATGAGAAAACAATAATGTAATGACAAACAAACTAAATAATTGATCCATTATTAAAGATCGAATGCTAAACATGATGACTATCATGCATGTCCAAAAATTGTGAGATGTAGTTCTTGTCGCTTGATCAAAATCACGTTTGTCTAAATGTTGAGTACATCACGTTGTTCTTCCCAATACCGCCTTGTTCTTTCCAATTTACTGTATCACATTATTGGTCGCTAGAGTATGGTTTTGAAAGACCAAGAGCCTTGCAGGACCCCTCAATGGATTTGGTCGTGTCACTATGTTTGATGGGTGCTGTGATAGAAGTTCAACAAATCCCTGCATAGACAATATTATTATCACTTTGAAAGGAAAAAAAATGGGATGTTTAATACTCAATTATTGTTCAAGACTAACCTGGGGAAAAATATATGCATGAGTCAGTAAAAGGGAGCAATGAAGTGTTTAAAGGATCATTGTGACCATAACTATTAGAAAGTTTATAGAAGTTAGATTGATTGGTACATTACTGTAGTTTTCTTCGACTTCTCTATCCATCTTAACACTAATATGAAAGACTGAGATTTTTTTTCCTTGAATCAAGAATATTGATGAAAAAAGACGTAGAAGAAGGAGGGGAAATAAGGCGCCAATACTAAAATCTCACATACTCATTTTTTGCCTCCCATTTATTTTTGTTTCCTTTTTTGTTAGGATATTCTTAAAATTTTGGAATTAAAACTCACCATATTTATTTTTCCATTATAACTAAATCTCTCACTAATTATGGGTTCACTAAGGTAAATATGTGTGGACACATGGCAATCTACTATTGGACCCACATGCCCACATACTAAAATTTTCGCCCACTTTGAGACTCGATATAGATACCCGTGGGGCTAAAGTTCTTGATCTCTTTTTCGTTTTTGTTTCGTTTGTTCTTGGGTTCAATAATAATGGCGATCTTGGTTATGTAAGTTTAATAATAATGGAGATGGTTTTGATGAACCTCAAGAGATAAAGGTGTCGAGTTGAGTTGAAAGAGAATACTTTGAGCCCAATCCGATATGGACAAAAGAGTAAAGGACTTTGGGCCCAAAAAGACTTTGAGCCCGATATCATTTAATTGCTTGGAATTGGGCTGATATAGAAAAATCACTTGGGGCCAAAACAGATATACCACTTGTGACTCATATAAACAGATCACTTAGAGCATCTTTAGGAGAGACACTCTCCTAGCATCAAACACCAAATTTCCAACAATTTGGTGCTTTTTCATCTTCAGGAGACTCACATGTTGATGAAAACACCAAAAAAACACCAAACCAAACACCAAATCGGCCAAAATTTGGTTCCAACTTTGGTGCTGTATCAAATCTCTCACGCGGTTTTGCCAACACCACATGGGCTTGGGCTGCTAAGTGGGCTTCTATGGCGCGGTTTGACAACACCGCGCAGTTTTTCCAAAACCGCGTGCTCTTAATGAAGAAACGGGCAAAAAACGACTATATCTTTCTAACACTATAAATTGAAACACTCACACAATAGTTTTACACTCACGTTTTTTTCTCTACTCTCTACTCTTAAAACAACAATGGCTACAACAATGGTCAGTGAAGAACCAAAAGCAAAATCTAGAGGGGCTTCATGGATACAAAAAGAAGATGTTGCTCTCACCAATAGTTGGCTACAAGTTAGTCAAGATAGTGTAGTAGGAAATGAGCAAAAGTTAAACGATTTTTGGAGTAGGATTCTAAATGCATTTCATGCAAATTTAGGAAGAATGACCGAACGCAACTTGACGGGCATGAAACACTGTTGGACTCTCATTCAAGCTAATATCAACAAGTTTCATGCTATTTTCTCTAAGATTCAAGCATCTCCTCCAAGTGGCTATAATGACAATATGATTGTAAGTATTTATTTTTTATTTGTTGTTTTAATTCACAAATATATTTTTCAATTCTAATTTAGTTTTTTCTTAATTAGTAGGTTGAGGAAGCAATAAGTACATATGGGATGCATAATGGGGTTTAGAAGTGGATGCAATGCTATAAGATGGTAAAAGACTCACCCAAATGGAAGAGGCTACAGTTGAGAAATGATTTGCGACCCACCAAAAAGTCGAAGTCAACAGTGGGGAAGGAGGTTCATCAGTTCCAATATCAACTACGACAACTCAACCAATGGATTATGATCTACACCAAGTCGATGGGCTTGAGGATAGGCCTGTTGGAAAGAAAGAAGAAAAGAGAAGAAGGCAAAAAGAGAAAGAAAAAGGTGATTCTAAAGTGGAGGAATCTGCTAAGAAACTTGATGATTTTCTGGTGGAACTTTCTAAAACCACCAAAAAAGGCTATGAATTGGAAGCTCAAATACAATTGAAGAAAGATGAGATGGAATTCGAAAAACTTCAATTGAAGAAAAGTGGGATGGATTGAAAGCTCCAAATCCAAAAAGAAAAATTTTAATTGAAGAAAGATGTGCAATGAGCGCGAAATTTGGCAACTCAAAAAGGTAGAAATTTTACAAAAAAATGAATAATCGATTTGGCAATATCACTGGTAGTAGTCAAAGTAGTGCATAGTCTAAATTTGAGTTTGTATGTCTTTTAATTTGAGTCTTTTAATTTATGTCTTTTAATTTATGACGTACTTTAATTTGAGTTTGTATTTTGATTTTAATTAGAATGTACTTTAATTGAATATTTTCTTTTAATTTGATACTTTTTATCATTCTAAAAAAAATTCGGCAGAGTCTACTTTGTATTTTCAAAATTCTCGTATACACAAATCCTTTCATAAAACCACAAATACATAGAAATAAACTTGGAACACAAATATATAGAGATTGAAACGATAAATAAACACAAAGTCTAAATTAAGTGCAAATAGAAATAGAAATCAAGTCTGACCACGCCGCCCATGCCTACTCCACAAATGCTCGGCCAAGTCATTCTTCAATCTATCATGAACAACTTTTGAATGAACCCTCTCGACGCCAGATGCCCAACGAGATAGAACAAAGTGGCGTTGATCTTTAGATGCACCTTCTCTACATGGCACTTCATACTCGGGACTGTACTGTGGGATATCCGTTTCGCGTTCATCTTCCACAATCATATTGTGTAAAATGATGCAAGCTCTCATAACAGTAGCCATGGTCTCCAAATACCATAACCTGCACGGATTGGCTAAAATAGCCCAACGCGACTTCACTATACCAAACGCCCACTCTATGTCTTTTCTAGCAGCTTCTTGCTTCTTTGCAAAATATTTGTCTTGTGCAACAGTCGGTTTAGCAATCGTTTGAATCAAGGTGGCATAATTAGGATAAATACCGTCAGCCAAGTAATAGCCCATATCATAATGATGGCCATTCACAGTGTAGTTACAAGAAATAGCTTCATAATTGACTATATCATCAAATATTGGTGAGCGGTCAAGCACATTAAGATCATTGTGAGAACCCGCCATTCCAAAAAAAGCATGCCAAATCCACGTGTCACGAGAAGCAACCGCCTCCAAAATCACTGTTGGTTTATGCACATGGCCAGTGTGAGACCCTTGCCACGCAGATGCATGGGCAATTCTTCCATTGCCAGTGCATGCAATCAATGCTTCCTAGCATTCCAAGCCATCCGCATTCCTCAAACTCTTCAAGCAAACGCTGAATATCTACAACATTTGGTTTGCGCAGGTATTCACCTCCAAAAATTCTAATAATTCCATCACAGAAATAGCGCATGCATGCATGAACAGTTGGCTCAACAACATGTAACATGTCATCTACTAGATCAACTGAAGACCCATAAACAAGCATTCGTATAGCAGCAATTACTTTGATTTTTTGGTTAATCCCAAACTTACCCGCACTATTAACTTTTTGTTGAAAATAAGGTACATTATGGTTAAGATGATTGAAAATACGAGTAAATAATGACTGGCCCATACGAAATCGGCGTCGAAAGTCGTGGTCACGAAATATAGGATTTGCGCCGAAGTAGTTAGCATTTACACGAGCCAATGTTACCTCGTATTGACGATTCTTGCATTTTCTTCCTTTCTTCGAACCACCATGTGGTTTATAAGAAGACTCCGCTTCTTGCTGACGCAATAAACTCAGACGATGTCAAACTAAAGGTAGAGCAATAGCCACTAATTTACGAGTTTTAATTGCAGTGTTATCATTTAAAGAGCTCGATGAAGAATTAAAAGATGAATCAGAAGAAGATGAATCATAAAAAGATAAATGATCCATTGAAAAATCGTCAAAAGTTTTGGCTTTTTTTTTTTTTAAGGAGATGAGTTTAGGATTAGACGAAACATGAAAAATGAAGAGAACCTCGCAGGATCAAGAGGGTTAAATGGTTATAGCACGCGATTTCTGGAAAACCGCGCAGTTTTTGAAAAACCGATTGGACTTGGGCCTGTCAGATGGGCTTCAGTGGCACGGTTTTGCAAAAACCGCGTGGGCCAAATGGTACAGTTTATCCAAAACCGCGTCATTTTATGTCGAAAATTTGATGTTGCTCCTAAAGATGGTTGATGTTTTTTTGGTTTGGTATTTTGTTTGGTTCAAAAATTTGGTGTTTTTTGGTTTCACTCTTAAAGATGCTCTTAGGGACAAAAATTGTATTGTCGATATAAGGCTAATTACCTCAAGGCCAATTTTTTCATTGATGGTTTAAGGTGAGAAAAAATATTTTAAAGAACCGATATTTGAAGTTATTATTTGGGGGCGACAAATCAAATACCGATATAAAATTATCGCTTGGGGGCGACTTTTTAATGGCAATATGGATTGATCAGTTGAAATCGGATGAAGAGCTCAAAAAATTCCTTTTATCAAAAAAATTCATTTATCAAATTCTATTTCGAATTCAAAAAAATTTAATTGTCAAGATCCTATTTTTGGATTCAAAAATTATTTTTATAAAAATCAAATCCTATTTCTAATTCAAAATTTTCATTTATCAAATTCTATTTCGAATTCAAAAAATTTAATTGTCAAAATCCTATTTTGAATTAAAAAATTCTGTTTATCAAAATCAAATCCTATTTCACATTCAAAAATTTCATTTATCAAATCCTATTTCGAATTCAAATATTTTAATTGTCAAAATCATATTTTGGATTCAAAAATTCCTTATATCAAAATTCTACTTCAAATTCAAATTTTTTAATTTCATTTCAAATCTTGTTCTTGGCAACAATGTCGAGTTCAGGTCAAAGAAAATTCAGTTATTCAGAAATGTCGAGTTCGGGTCAAAGAAAATCCAGTTCTTTGTAGAAATGTCGAGTTCGAGTAAAAAAATCCAGGTATTAGCAACAATGTCGATATCGGGTAAAAAAAAATGTCAGTATTGGGTAAAAAAAATCCAGATATTGGCAACAATATCGATATCGGGTCAAAAAATCCAGGTATTGCCAGCAATGTCAGTATCGGGTCAAAAAATCCAGGTATTGGTAGCAATGTTGAGTTCGGGTAAAAAAATCCAGTTCTTGGCAGCAATGTCGAGTTCGGATAAAAAAATCCAGGTATTGGCAACAAAGTCGATATCGGGTAAAAAAATCCAAGTATTGGCACCAATGTCAGTATCGGGTAAAAAAATTCAGGTATTGGCAGTAATGTCGATATCGGGTAAAAAAATCATGTTCTTGGCAGCAATGTCGGATTCAGGTCGAAAAATCTTGTTCTTGGAAGCGATATCAAAAATTCCATCTCAGTGTCGAAAATCCCATCTCAATATATTATTTTCTATTTGATTTTCGAAATCTTCAAATTTTCATTTATAAAGACGATGTGGTGGCCAAATATCGTACATACCAATATTCGCCATTATTTCAATAAAGTTCTAATACAATATCACCATAAAAGCCGATATATTCATGATAAATTGCAGGTACAAAATAGGGAAGAAGGATGGACATGTGTCGCTAGGAGATTCGATCAAAGCTATTTGGAAATACTATATAAAGTCTGATTAAGAAGAAAGAAGGATTAGGTTTTGACCCCCACTAAACTTGTAAAAAGAGAGGGATATTAGAAAGAGATCGAGTGATATTGTAGCCACCATTACTACCAAATTCTAAGTTTCTTTTTACTTCAACTCGTTTCTTAATCCAATCCAAATCAATTCAATTTTACAGAATAACTTGATCACTACACTTATATCTTAATATAGGTTTATAGGATGCAAAAAAATTGAACAACCTTATACCTTATATTTCAGCCTACTTTTTGTTTATTAATGGAATATCACTTCTTGCTGAGTGAAAAAAACAGTTCATGGATGTGTGAAAGCATTGTCAAGCTCAGTAATGTCTCAACAATTATACCACAAATATGCTAAAGATTACCATGCACAATCCTTTCTAGCAAAAAATTTACAAATAAAAACATTGTACAAAAGAAAAATAGTTTCACCACATTTTGCCACAACAGAAAGTGCTTTTTGGATGGTCTTGATCTTTGGTAATCTTCCATCACCTCAAATGAATATGGTAAATCTTCAGGTTGATAGTCAACAGCCACTTTAGAATAGGTCAGACGGACAGTATTGGCTCCTGGATGAAGTCGGATTGCGCCTGCTTGGATGAAGTCCGGTAGCACACGGGAGTTGGGGCTGAACATGATTACTCCCTGGTGTTGCAAGTTTTTACCAGGTGAATTGCCACCTTCGACTTGGTGTTTGACTACATAATCCAATCAAGGTAGAGGAACACTTACCAGAAGCCCTTGAGCAGTGACATTTAATACAATACAAACTACATTAATAACAAAAGACCCTCTGTTAGATGAGACTAAAATTTCGGTTATAGAAAGGAAATGGAGAAGACAAACTGACCTTAACTAACTTCATCTGAATATTGGCCTGCCAAAGTTACGTCACGCATTCCTCTGTCTCAACACGTCAGGCATGGAAAGCCTGAGGATGCAAAGAACCTGTGGCACAAACTGACTGTTCAGGAGATGCAAATGTCCTGCTCGATGAGTGAGTACCTTGAACTTAAATCTTCGGTTTCATCTGAATGAGGTACGGAGACACTAGCCAAAGGCTCTCAAGCAAAGAATTATGAATTGCATGCAGTCTTCATCGAGATGCTCTTCCTTGAGATATCTGTAATTTCTACCTAGTTCAGAAGGGACAATTGATAGAACCTCAGTTGGTTAGGAATTCAAATGCTGGTTCAAAGAAGAAAACATATGAGATGAACTGACCTGAACAAACTCCATCTTCATTTGGCCTGTTGGAGTTGGATCAATCAAAGGTGCAACTGGCGCTCAGTTCATCAATCGTCGGACTTTCCAAATTGAAAAATAGCTCTTTTAAAAGCAGACCCCACTTTAACCTTATGACTTTGGCATTTACTTGTGACACGAAATGGCTCAGTAAATTCCCTCACATTAAGGACACTAACAAACATTACAAATCACCTATTTGAGTCACTATCAGAATCAGGAAAGTGAAAGAAAAAAAAATAAAAAAATAACACAATCGAGAATAGGAATAAAAGACGCATTCAAGCGTAAGGTTGTAAAGCTACCAAGTGTATTGTAGAATCTAAAGCATATTATGGTACTCACATGATATACATAAAAAGTTAAAAACAATTCTTGCACTTTGCAACAAAAGAAAGACATAAGAAAATACTGGCGATCACAGATTAGCTAAATAATGTTCTCAATTTCTAGACCAGAAAATTATTTTTATAGGCCTGGTGTTCCAGTTAGTGTTTGATGGTTTACAGACAGGCCGCAGCCAATGAGGTCAAATATGAGGAGCTTGGGTTTGGCAACAGATTAGCATAGCTGATTACAGGGGAGAGCAAAATACACCATAGGACTAAAAGATCATATCACACGTATTCCACCTCAGATACAGATTAAAACTGCCGATTATTTTTTTTGAAATCTCAAATCTAAGTCAGGTAGCCATTTATGTGAAGAAACAATATAAAACTGTCATTATCAACCAACAAAAGAGATAAAACACATTCGAATATGTTGAAAATTAACTGTTATTGTTAGAACATACACCCAGGATTGATTCCTAACATATAAGTAACTTTGGTGACAAAATCAACAATAAAGTCAAGAGAACATTATGCGGTCAATGAAACTTTAGAAAATTATGTAGAGAATGAGATAAGAAACTTACCCTAAACATTGGTGTTGATGGTTTCACAATTCAATATGATTCTCGACTCGAAGGTGGGGAATCCGGTTCCAGTCCTCGCTATATAGCTGTGGATAACATTCAATGACGCGCAACGAAGTTGAGGAGGGAAGCTGTAGCAGCCACTCTGGTAACTTTCTAAAATTCTTGCAAAACCTAATGTTTACCAAGCAGAGCAACGGACTCCATATCACTAGACCAGACAACATATTTGATGAAAGGAATCTGAAGGTCACAAAGAACTATTCACATAGTACAACGAATCGCCACTCACTGAAAAGGCAGGCCTTTCTCTCTCCAACTTAAAGACAATCATACTACTATCATGGCCAGCAGCTATAAGGTTCATCTCTGGATGGAATGCAAGAACCCAAAACCGATCATGCTCTCTGCGGAAAGTCTGTATACCAATCCTCTTTGTGACATCCCACACACATATACTTTTATCCTCGGGATTGGAGACAATAATATCCTGCTTTGCATGGAAAATTACACGAGATAGTTTTTGCAGGCCCTCACAATGTGTCCACCTCCCAAGCTTTCATATCTGGAGAGAAAAAAAATGCAACTTGCTTATTTGTCAGTGTCCTTGATACCCCACTCCCACCAATAATGACTTCCAGAACAAATCATATTTATGTTAATAATAACATCCAGAAGAAGAAAAAAAAACCAACATCAACACTAAAAGTAACAAACGAATATACCGTTCATTCTCCATAATTTAATTTGATGATCATCTGCGCCAGACACAATCAAAGGAAGGGTGGGATGAAATGAAGCCCAATTGACTCCACGGTCACGACCTTCCAATACATACATGACCATAGCATCTACACCCCCAAACATATCTAAGCTCATTTCACTAAGTCGAAGACTGTCATCCGCTGAAGATACTGTTTTCTTCCTCAAGGCACCTATGTCCCAGACACGGATAGTTTGATCCAAGGAAGCCGATACAACCAGATCTTTTTTAGGATTAAAAGCGGCGCACATTACATAATGAATATGTCCAGTTAAGACAGCAATACAAGTGTGTGACTGCCAATTCCATATTTTGATAGTCTGATCATCACTTGCACTAAGAATCCAAGGCGACTCATGGTGGAATTGGACAGTTCAGATGTAATCGAGGTGTCCAGGAAGTGTATACAGACAGTGACGCAATTTATAATTCCAAACTTTGATTGTATAGTCATCTCCTGCAAAAACCATGACAATCATTCAAGACCTTGATATATAACCAGGGCTGGTCATCGAGTCGAGTTGTTCATGAGTAGTCGAGCTTGGCTCGTTGAAGGCTCGACTCAAACTCGTCTGGGCAAAAGTATGAGTCGAGCTTGACCTTAATTTAAAGCTCATTCTAGATAGCGAATAATTCGAGTTCGAGTAGCTCGCGAGCTACGGGAGCTACTCAAGTCGAGCTCGAGCTCGAGTAGCTCGTGAGCTACTCGTTTTATAAGTCTATACGTAGTATATAATTTATAATTTATACGAATTTTATACTTTATACCCAACTATAATTTACAATTTATACTAGTTTTAATGTTTTATACACATTATTTTCATGTTTGAGCTCGAGCTCGAACCTGAGCGTGTAGTGCAAAACGAGTTGAGCTTGAGCTTCAATATTAAACTTGAAGTCGAGTTCAAGTTGAGCTTCTTCATGTGCGAGTCGAGCTCGAGTATAGCAAAACTCGACTTGGGTAGCTCAATGACCAGCCCTATATATAAGCAATCTTATTAAGGAGACAAAAACTCAAGCATTTGGCAATTCGTGACAATCATGACTTTTATTCTTTACTCAGTTATACAGAAAAGCTAATTTCACTTGTAGCCATAAAACTTTAAAAAGGACAAAGTTAAAAAATAGTAAAATAATAACACTATAATAATAGCAACAATAAAGATAATTTGTTACTAGAAAAACCTTGAAAAATGTTTTTTTCCTGTGATTATACATCTCAGTATATATGATTGTTCAAATCCACGGGAAGTTGTAAATGCTACTATATTTGTTGATGCATCAATAAAATTAGAAACTAACAGACAACAATAATGACGAAAACAAGGACGAACTTGTACCAAAAACTCTAAGATTCCATCACTATCCTTCACTTTTCACAATCTACTGATGCAAATTCCCATTAGCTTCATATGTAATGTGTTTATGATTGCTATCAGTGAAGTAGTGAACGTGAGCATACATATGTAGACGACTAGTAATAAGATGCACCCTCTTGGTTAATATTAATCATGTCCACGTACATATAACAGTCATATATATAATGCCACTTAAAAATGTCAAAGGATGAGGTCGCATCCTGAGCCAATTGGATATGAAAATATTATCGACTCCCCCCTCTTTCACCCTAATTAGCCAAATTTAATTTCGAATAGTACATGACTGAAAACTGCAACAATGTGATATCTAAGAGTTTGCATTACTCAACTCGTTTCTACAAAGTTGGAGTACCATTTCTTTCACTGTCAATTATGTGTTTAACACAAATACATAGAAAGGTATCCCCCATGTAATCTTATTCTAGCCCAGTGGGTCTGAGCAGTAGTGCGACTAGGAGAGCTTCACAGTCATAATGTTTAGTAGTATTTGACGTGTGATGGTCTTTAGCATAATCTGTTTAGGTGTTGCCACTTTAGCATTTGTAATTTTTCCATTCTACTCTTGTATGCCATCTCAGCGTCATCTTACTTTCTAAAATTTTCTCCATACATCAATGCAAATACTAGTATATCGATCTAAAACTACATTATCGTCTAGCTTCACAGTCATCGGTATGCAACAGTAATCCAGTAACTCTATTTCAAATATTGCACTCACCACCAATAAAATAATGTCATGTCATACACATTTCAGTGTTTGACACTACCAAATACAATTTAATATGGTTCTCTCATTCTTTACATACTATGCGCGACAGGAAATGCATATTCCATTGTTTTTCAACCAGTAAAGTTCTAATTTTTGTCACTAGCTCGAAATCAGCTACATCAATTGCAAAACATATATTGATATATTGGGCAGGATAGCATAGCTGATTACTCATGGCACTGCTACTGAGTAAACAAATAAACCCACAGATGAAGTAAAAAAATAATAATAATAAAAATAATTAGGGACAACATGCAATAGACCATCATAGCAGTTGTCTTACATAATTTGAAATGAGATTTATCTTATACATGCAATAGACCAACTACGGACAAATAATAGGTTTAACACGTTAAATTGGCAATACAAAGTTTTCACTACATAGAAAAGGCTTCCAAAGGGTTTTAAACTTCAGCAAATTATCTGAAATGAAATTAGAGCAAATCCGTGAAATGGATGGAAATATCAACATGCTCACAAATGTGATAGGAACATATAGAGAATCAGTCAAACGTAGATATAAAGTGTGGTGTAAAAAGGATAAGTAAAAACACGTACAACCAAATATCAGAACCTATGTAACATTGACACTCACACATGGTCACAGAGTACAGGCACACGTGTTAACTACGAGCAAAACCCAATTGGGTAGGGGTGGCAGTTTTGTACATGACCCGCTAACCCGACACGAATCCGACACGAAATTAGCGGGTTTGGGTTGCAAAAAAAGACTTTTGGGTCATTTAAGGGTTGACCCGCCAAACCCGTCAAATAAATGGGTTGGGTTAGGGTCCACATGTTAACCCGGGTAACCCGTTAGTATACCCGATTAGTTCCCAAGTCCAATGGGTCGGGTCATCAACCCGTTACTTGTATGACCTGTTTTAAGTCCTTAAACATATATGTTTCCAAATTTTATTAAATCTCATAATCCCAATTACCTAAAAGAAAATACTAAACAGAAAATGATCAACTAGATTTAGAAGAATAAGCCGGCAATCCAACATATAGAATATTATAGATTCATTCAATAAAATATATTATCACGTACATTAATATTGAACCCTTACCCTAGTCTCAATTATATAAAGAGAACAATGAAGCCGTCAAAGTCATAATAATATTTGCATTTATTTAATATGTTTGCCCACGAGGTAGTAAAGTGGATAAACTGGACATGCATGGTTGTTATTTCTAGTTTGGTTATGTTTTTTGTTTGGCTAACAGGTTGTTTCACTTGTTTGGTTCAGGCGTTCAGCAGATGCATGTGCTTCAACAACTCTGCGCACTTTTGCAAGTTCTTTTATTATTTAGATTAATAAATATGCTTTATCCAAAAAAAAAAAAAAAATAGAATTTACGGGTTATCTGTTAACCCGATCCAAAATTGACCTGCTGGCTTAGCGGGTCACCCGTTGGGTAACCCGTTACATATGCAGGTTGGGTTTGGGTTTGACAAACTTGACACGATTGGTAATTGGGTTGGGTTTGGGTTTGCTCTCCTAACACGTGACCCGAGTATGACACGACACGAACCCAACCCAACACGACCCATTGCCACCCCTACAATTGGGAGAAGAAAAAAAACGGTGGGGGAGGGGGAGAAAAGCCTCAGATACAGATTAAAAATGCCCAAAACAAATATGTGAAATCTTAGTTAGGAAGCATTTATTTGATTAAACAATATGAAACTATCAATATTAACCAACAAAAAAGATAAAACACATATGAATATGTTGAAAATTAACTGTTATTGTTAGAAGTTAGAACATGCACCCAGGATTGATTCCTAACATATAAGTAACTTTGGTGACAAAATCAACAATAAAGTAAAGAGAACGTACATTATGCGGTTAAGGAAAGTTTAGAAAATTATGTAGAGAATGAGATAAGAAACTTACCCTAAACATTGGTTTTGATGGTTTCACAATTCAACATGATTCTCGACTCGAAGGTGGGGAATCCGGTTCCAGTCCTTGCATCTTATATGTAGCTCTGGATGACAATTGATGACGCGAAGCGAAGTTAGTGCTGGAAGCTCTAGCAGCCACTCTGGCAACTTTCTCAAATTCAAGCGCTTGAAGTCTACGGGCATGCTGTATTTCCTCTGGTAAAGACGTCAACTGAGGCAACCAAGCCAACTCTAACTCTTTAAGGGAAATGAGGTGCTGAAAATCAACCAACATGATTTCCAATTCTTGACAACCCATAATAATCAACTTCTCGAGGGCTGTTAGATGTTGCAGCGATGACTCAGATAAAGATTTTAGACTTCCTTGAGAGAAGTCAGGTTTAGTAATCCCTCCGTCAGAGATTCCAAACCTCCACATCTATGAATCCCCAATCTTTGTATTGTCGATTCCAAACCTCCATATCCATGTTCCGTAGGAAGCGTTTTCAGTTTGTCGCAATCGTAGATGTCCAAATATCGCAGACGCGTAAGGTTTCGTAGAGGTGCTTCTGGAAGAGTTTCCACTTCATCAAATCCCGTAATACGAAGGACAGAAAGATTAGGGAGTTTTTCCACCGACTTGAGCGAAGGATCATTGCCTTTCCCCACAGCTAAATCTGTGATAGAAGATGGCAGTGGCGTGGGTAATTTCAATTTGGGGCAATTATAAAGATGCAAACTTTGGAGGCAAGAAGGGAGTAGCAGGCATTCTGAAGACCATCCTTCCACGTTAGGCATGAAGAAACCAGCTTTGGAAGTGCGGTAGAAGACCCTACCCAACCAGGCAACATCACACCTGGGTACCCATAAATACACAATTGTTTGACATTCGCGTAAGGCTTGAGTGCTTCTAACACCTCTTTGCTGTTGTTGCATTCAATTCCAACGTCAACGTCAACGTCAACGTCAACGTCAACGTCAGACACACCAACTGGCCACTTTAGGTGTAGGCTTAAAAGGTTCTCCTTACTCCTTAAGTTGGCTTTGTAAGCATCCCTTGGATCAGGCACGTACTGAAGCCCTTTTATGGTTAAGAACTTAAGATACCTTCAAGATGGTTTAGCTTTTCCAACTCCTGGATACCAACAGAGTCACTAAGTTGACTCACCACAAACGTACTTAACTGCTTCAGGCAAGTCAATTCACCAATTCCCAATGGCATGTGAGTCAACTTTGGATCCTCAATGTTATTAATGTCCTTGTAAATGTCACTGCCAATCTCTAGTTTTCTGAGCTTCCTCATGTTGCTCAAGTTCTTGGGCAACATTTTAAGATTGCGACATTTCTTTAGGTTCAGGATCTGTAAATTTGTTAGGCAGCAAATAGATTCAGGTAAAACCATGATTCCAATTTGATAAAGATCAAGGCACCTCAACTGTTTCAAGTTTCCGATTGATGGTGGTAAGGTTGTTAATTTTAAGTTGTAGCTTAGCACTAGTATCAGCAAGTTTCTTAGCTTACAGACGGATTCAGGTAATGATGCAATGTCCATGTTACTAAGGTTGAGATACCTCAAGTGTTTTAAACGGCCGAAAATAGGGGGTAGACTTCTGAAGGTCCATAAATTGCTGAGATCTAACACTCTTAAGTACTCAAGTTGTGAAAGTCTTGATGCAAAGAGCTCTAACGGGGAACTGGTTGCACAGTGGTGGAAAATAATTGTACGGCAGAATGATTGGGGTTTAAAAATTGTGTTCAGAGTTGCTTGCGATGGTGCCAAATTATATGTCACCGATACATGTCGTGCCTTCCGAGGAACATCTCTTATTGATAACAAATTAAAATGAAAGCAAACTTTATTACAATGATTTGATGATCTTGTTTCTCTGAATACAATGTTGTATATATACTAGTTTAGAAACAGCTGTAACTAACTGCTGACAAGGATCAGTTAGTTATTAACCATACCAGAATTTTAACTAATGAATCTAACTAGAAGTTAGTGCTAACTACACTTGTCTTCTCTGTTATTACCCTCCCTCAAGCTGAAGGGTGAATCTCGCACTGATAGCTTGTGAATTAACAATTGAAACCTCTGAGTTGATAGACCTTTTGTGAATACATCAGCAATCTGGTCTGCCGTACAAACATACTTGATAAGAAGTAATCCACTTGTAACTAGCTCCCTGACATAATGATAGTCAACTTCTAAATGTTTGGTTCTGGCATGAAAAATGGGATTACTAGATAAAGAAATTGCACTTATATTATCACACCAGAGAAGAGGAGGATGAATCATAGGAACTTGAAGATCCTTTAGAAGAATGCTTATCCAAGAGAGTTCTCACTGCGATTATAGGCTAAGCTTCGATATTCGACTCGATCTTTGGATCTAGCAATCTGTTGGTTGCTTCTTGGCACACCAAGAAATGAGATTAGTACCATAATATATCTGAAATCGTTGTTGATCTTCTATTAGTTGGGCAGCCGGTAATCTGATCTGAAAGTAAGTCGTTATTTGATCCGAAGAGCTTTTGGTGAACATAATGCCTTTGGTAATAGTCCCTTTAAGATATCGAAGTACTCTTTTTTAATTTACTGACCATATGAGATGAGGTAGGAGCATGCAAGAACCACCAAGTTGATTGATTTGAGAATGATATGTCAGGTCGTGACCAAGTAAGATACTGCAGAGCTCCAACAGTAGACCTATATTCAGTAGGATCATTTAGTATTTCGCCATCCTGAGGAGTGAGTTTTACTGATGTAGAGCAAGGAGTAGAACAGGGCTTGGCATCGAGCATCTTTGTTTTATCCAGAAGATCATAAGTGTACTTTGTTTGAGATAGAAACAAACTATGAGAATCTCTCTTTATCTCCATTCCCATAAAATAATGTAGAGGACCGAGATCTTTCATTGCAAATCTGACACTTAACTGTTGAATAATAGAGTTGCAAAAGGTAAAAGAGCTACCAGTAATCAATATATCATCAACATAAACAAGAATATATGTGGTTGCTTGAGAGTCACTTCTGATGAATAATGATGGATCAGCTTTTGACAAGGTAAAACCAAGGAACTTGAGAAGCGGTGACTAACTCCTCATACCAAACGAGGAGCTTGTTTCAACCCATAGAGATTTTTTGTAATTTACACACATAGTGTGGTCTATCCAAATCAACAAATCCTTGAGGTTGAGCCATATAAACTTCTTCCTTAAGATGACCATGTAGAAAAGCATTGGAGACATCCAATTGCTTTATAGACCAATCTCTTTGAACTCTGCAAATGATAGAATCATTCTTATGGTAGAAGGCTTTTAGAAAGATGAAGGTTTCAAAGGAAGTCTATACCAGATTTTGATGAAAACCTTTTGCTACTAGTCGAGCCTTGAGTTTATCAATAGTTAAATGCGCCTTTTGCTTGATTCTAAACACCCATTTATAGCCAACAACGTTTTGACCATCGCCAGGAGGAACTAACATCCAAGTTTTATTCCTCAAGAAGTGCATTATATTCTCACGCCATTGCCTCTCCACACGTGGATCTTTTACTGACTTGGGAAAAGGTAGTAGGAGCTTTAGGCATATTTTGTAAAGTGGTAGACAGAAAGCAATTGGGCAAAGGATGTTTGGTTGTTGTGTATATTTTAGGTTTTATGTATACCACTTTTGCCTCTTATGCATTGTATGATCATTAGTCACCGATGGATAATTGGAAGTTGAATTTGAAGTAGGAGAAAACGGCAGGGATTGGACAAACAAGGATCAGAGGAGGAAATAGAATGAGTAAAAGAGTTATCAGGACAAGAGTTAAAGGACTGAGAATTACACTGATGAGGAATTTTGATAAAAGGATGACATGAAGTAAGAGAAGAGTTAGAGTTTATAGTATGATTAGTAAAAACTGTTTTATAAGGAAAGTCAGTTTCATTAAAAATGACATGTCTGGAAACAAAGACTCTACCTGTATGTGGATCAAGACATCTGTATCCCTTATGTTGTAAACTATAACCAATGAATACACAATGCTTACTTCTCATATCAAGTTTGTGGTTTGAATAAGGCTTTAACCAGGGAAAACAGCTGCAGCCATAGCTTTTTAAGATAGAATAATTTGGAAGCTGTTGGAATATCTTTTCCCAAGGACAAATGTTTTGAAGTGATGGTGATGGTAGTCTATTGATCAAGAAAGCAGCAGTTTGAATAACTTCAAGCCACAAAGATGTGGGAAGATTGGATTGAGACAGAAGTGTTCTTGTCATTTCAAGAAGATGTCGATGTTTTCTCTCAACTACACCATTTTGTTCAGGGGTGTGAGCACAAGAAAATTGATGTTCAATACCAGTTTTGTTGAGAAAAGATTTAAATTGTGTGCTAGAAAACTCACCACCACAATCTGATCGCACACATTTTATTTTTTTATCAAGTTGATGCTCAATATATGATTTGAAATTTACAAAAGTGCTGTAAAAATCAGATTTAAGAACAAGAGGAAAAATCCAACAATATCTTGTAAAATCATCCACAATGGTTACAAAATATCTAAATCCACTTACAGAAGAAACTGGTGAAGGACCCCACAAGTCAATATGCAACATATGTAGAGGAGTACAACTCTTGGAGAATGAAATAGAGAAAGGTAGTTTATGACTCTTCCCTAATTGACAATCATTACAAAAAGAAGTAGATTTGATGCTATGTTGTACAATCAACTTATTTCTACTTAGAACTTGATGTAGGACAGATGAAGAGGGATGTCCTAGTCTTTGATGCCATATGGAGAAGGATGCTTTGTTGCTAAAGAAGACTGAAGGTGTGGATGATGAAGTAGATGAGTTGCAGTTAAATGAAAAAGGATAAAGGCCCTTCTCACATTTCCCTTGGAAAAGAATCCTCTGGGTTGCATTGTCCTTTACAGTGAAACCATGAGAATGAAAGGTAAGAGAGCAATTATTATCAGTGACAAATTTGTGTACAGACAATAGATTGTGAGTCATTTGTGGTACATGCAAGATGTTTTTCATATTAAAGCTTGAATATGAATTAGTGGGATAAAATATTGATGAACCAGTGTTAAGTATGTTCAAACCTTGGCCATTTCCCACTAGAACTTTGTCCTTTCCTTTGTAAGATGCATGAGATCCAATATTAGAGATATCAGGAGTAATATGATGTGAAGCTCCCCGGTTAATGCATCACCCGGCTTGGACTTGAAGCATTGAAGTGATCTTTGAGAAGTAAAGTTGGCGGATTGGACATCCAAAGTTCTCACGACTTGAGAATGCTTCGAAGGAAAGTTTGTGTTCCGATAACTTGATATTGCAGAAAAGTTGAGGATGATGCAAAGTTAGCAAAGGGAAATCCCCGAGTTATAGTTGCTTGAGGAAGCAAAATTTGCATTTGAATATCCTTGATGTTTGATTGTTGAAAGAGCCATAAGATGAACCGGCATAGTTGTTAAGATCATGATTGAAACCATAGTGATTCATATCACCATTTCCATAGTAGTTTGATCATAACCAAAATTCTCGATCATAGCCAATCGATATTACGGTCATATCCATTATTCCGATCAAAGATGCAGATGATTTTTGATCAAAGCCACCATATTTTGATCATATCCACTCATATTTGGATCATAGTTTGAAGTATTTTGATCATAACCACGCTTAGCATCATCGGCGTATATATGAAAGTGTTGCAGAATCATGAATATTAGCTAACATAGCTAATTTAGTCAGGTGGGATCTTTCCTGCATAGGCATGACTCATGCGATGATGACAATCATGGCGGATGCCCGGTTTTGCCACATACTTGACAAACTGGCCTATTCCCTTGATTGTGATAGATTCCTTGAGTAGGATTTCCTCTGAAATTGAAGTTTCTATTTGATCCCCTATAAGAGTTTGCATTGTTAAAGTTCCCTCTGTTATATTGAGAAGAGCTGACATTTGGATTTCCTCTGTAGTTCCCTCTATTCCCTCTGAAAGACCCATAGTTGTTTCTATTAAACTGATAATTGCCTTGATAAGAACTATTCTGTGGCATGTAATCTCTTGTTGTAGCAAATGCATGAGAGTTAACATCAGAAGCTTGAGTAGTGTGTGCTTCTTCTACTGAAAGTTCTTCACTCAACAGCAAACCATGTAGCTCATCTGAGTTAACTTGTTGTTGCCTTACACAAATAGAAGTAACAAATGATTTGTATTCATTTGTAAGACCCTTGAGCATATGAAATACCAAATCTGTATCGTTAACTGGTGAGCCAGCAGCAGCTAATGAATCTGCAATTTGCTTAATGTTTTGCATATATGAAGAAATACTCAAATTTCCTTTCTTCTGACTTTGTAACTTTGTCTTGAGTTGCATAACATGAGCAGTTGATATGGTTGCAAAACGTTTCTCTAATGTTGTCCATAACTCATAAGCAGATGAGATCCCAACAACATAAGGTAACACCTCTATTGACAATGTCGCATTCATCCAAATAAGTAATGTTTGGTCTCTTCTAATCCAATCAATATAATCAGGATTGACTTGATTTGTTAAATTTCCTCTTTGATCAATAAGAAATTGATCAGGACATCTTTCTCTACCAGTCACAAGATTCAAAAGATTGAAGTTTCTAAGTATTGGCTTAAACACAGATTTCCACAAGATATAATTCTCTCTATCTAATTTAATGGAAATAAGATTGCATATATTCTCAAAAGAAAGGTTTTGAAACGAACTCACAACCGGATTCAAAAAGATGACGGCATTTGAGAAGTCGATGAATCGTGAAGCCATTAATGGATTCTCAAGAATGTTGAATTGATTCTTTGGTTGGAATATTGGCTTGATTCGATTGTTATTAAACCGATTTGTAGGAGAAGGTTGATTGTGATTGTTGTTTTGTTGAGTAGAAGGTTGAGTAGAAGGTGCTTGAATCGATTATTTCTAGCCATTAATGAAGAACTTGAAGAACAGTTCTTGATAATTTGTTAGGGTTTGATGATTTACACCAACTTGAATCTAAGAAAACTGAAGAACTTCTTGATTACTTGCTTACATCAAGAATTGAATTGATTGATGAAGGATTGAGCAGCGGAATGATTGAATTAATTTTTTTTTTTTTTTTTTGGTAATTTGGGTTTTGAGGATCGATTTGAAATCTCTTTCGAGCATTTAGCTCCGATACCATGATAACAAATTAAAATGAAAGCAAACTTTATTACAATGATTTGATGATCTTGTTTCTCTGAATACAATGTTGTATATATACTAGTTTAGAAACAGCTGTAACTAACTGCTGACAAGGATCAGTTAGTTATTAACCATACCAGAATTTTAACTAATGAATCTAACTAGAAGTTAGTGCTAACTACACTTGTCTTCTCTGTTATTACTTATCTCACCAATTTTCACAGACAAACAATCATTGACCATAACTGAGCATGCAAGATCGTGCATGAGATCGTGCATCTTAAACGTCGTAACTTTGCACAAATTTACATTTTCATGCATGTCTTGGAAGAAAGAGCGCCTTAGTAACTCATTGAAAACTTCGCCACCGATGTCTTCCACCTCTAACCCTCCACTAGATTGGATAAAACCATTTACCATCCATTGATGGATCAATTTTTCTTTCTCCATCATATAATATTTTGGATATATGGAGCAATAGGCAAAACACTGCCTCAAAATTGGAGGCAAATGGTTATAGCTCAATTTCAAGGTAGGTAAGATGGTATTCTCTCCATGTTTTTGAAGAGTCCAAATTTCACTGTCTCTTACACATCTCCAAAATTCATCATTTCTGGAGTGTAACAAGCTTCCTAGTGCCTTTACAGCAAGTGGTACACCTCCACACTTGCTTATAATCTCCTCACCCATTTTTCTCAAGTTTGGAGTGATCTCATCGTTCTCCATACCAAACGCATATTGCTTGAATAGAAGCCAACAATGATGCTTTGGTAGAAAACTGAGTTCATGTGTTGGATTAATGATGCATGTGGTAGAGTCTACAAATGTTTGGAAATGTATAGATTCTACCACTGTCGGGAGACGAGTTGTTACAATGATTGAACTTCCTTCATCTCCACATGTGAGAAGATGTTTTATTTTATTCCACCTCTCCCGATCAGGGTCCCATACATCATCCAATACAAGCAAAAACTTCTTGTTCTTTAATAATTTTTCGAGGTAGGTTTGCATAGGATTCATCTCTGCAAGATCACAGCCTCTTTCAGAAAGAAATTCTATAATCATTTTTGCAACTCTTTTGAGGCTGAAATCATCAGAGATACAAATCCAAATTCTGGTATTAAATTGATCTACAACTCTGACATCATTATAGATCAATTGAGCAAGGGTGGTCTTTCCCAAGCCACCAATTCCAAGTATAGGACAGATGGAAAGATTACTATGACTCTTCGCATTGTCTAGTAGTATCTTCACAATAATTTCTCTGTCCTCATCTCTCCCATAAACTATTGGTTCAGTTAGTTTAGAGCTAGTTTCTCGGTCGGGACCTAACTCTGTACCACCCTCCTCTTTAAGTCCAGGACTCAAATGAAACTTGAGTCTTTCGGCAGCAATATCATCAAATTTTTCCCTGACTTGTTTAATTCTTTTTCCCACTTGGTGACGAAACACAAGTTGTTTGAAATCAAAACAAGTTGAGAGGGAGTTACTTACTTGCTTCCCACAACTCGGCTCCCCAGCGTCTGACTCGGTGCGTTGAAATTCTAATGCGCAATCATCCATGATGTTTTCGGCTTCATAAGCAGCATCCTTGAGCTTTCTTAGCCAATCTCCAATCAGCTTGTCTTTGATCTGTTTCGTCTCGGCGTCGTCAAGGACAGATCGAACAGTGTCCAAAGTGCTGGAGAGTTTCTCCAAGTCCTTCTTCACACCATATAGTAAACCAAACTCGGTGCTGATCAGAGAAGTTAAATTGGAACCAAGAAGTTCAACAATGGGAGAGACGAGTATATCAGCCATATCTAAGTGAATGGGTGAACGTGTGAACGTGTGATGATTAAATTTGCGTCTTGTTCGCCACTTGCTTGTGCTGAAAGTGAAACAGACTTATGTACATAAACAATTGAGAAAAAGCTTCCCTGTTGAATATTTTCTACCACTCATTTTGCTGTTGGTTTGGTGGTAGGTCCATTTAAATTCAGTCATTCAGCGAAAAATAACATCACAGAAAATCCAATCAGAAATGCATCAAGTTTTTGGACTCTTGAACTTTTGATAAGTCGGTCAATGGAGACTTATGAGTCTTTAATAGACCCACACGTTCACCAAGAACCAAACAATATGCAATTCAATTACTTGTAAGTTGTAACTTCTACCTGTCCTTGTTACTTTTACAAAACGTACGTATATAACCCAACATCTTTAAAGCACCTTCCTTGTTGAAATTACTAGGGTTTGCCCGTGCCGTACGGCACTAAACAACTCGCCACGCCTTCGGCACACGCTACCTAGTACCTCTACATACCTATGTACATATTTACACCAAAACATCACCTGGTAACTTGATTATCGGAAGAAAAAGAAGAATAAGCAGAGGTGACTTGAGTGATCAGTTCCAAACAGATAAGATACAATTGCTTTTTGAATAATATGTTTTGGTTTAGGTGTTTCATAATACGTTTACATTCGGTTTGATTCTCGTTGTTTGAATTCTGAACTGTGGATGCTCTTTGCAATCTTGATTCTGGACTGTGGATGCTCTTTGCAATCTTGATTCTGGACTGTGGATGCTCTTTGCAATCTTATAAAATCATGTTTTTAAGTGATTTGAAGGCTTTGACGTGAGACACACCTTTTTGGTTATACATTTTGGTGTCTGCCTTCCTAAGATCAAAACTAAAAATTAAGAAAATGGAACACATCATCTAGAGAGAGAGAGTATACAAAAGTATATGTGCTGTATTTTCCACCAAAGTGCAGTTAACTTGCCGAGTGAAAGTGTGAAACTGTTAACCAAGTCATACAACAATACAAAAGTTAAAGTGTGTTGCCAAAATATTGCCAAAATAGAAACTATCAAGCATTGGACAATGCTTAAGTCAAACTTGGTGAGCTGCTTTCACGTTTAATGTCACCCAGTTTAGTAACTTGTTGAGTCTGGGATGAAAAAGGGGTAGTCTTTGAAGCAGCAGAAGAAGTCATCTTTTTCTAGAGAGAAATCTTATAAGCTTGTATCTTGCTAGCAGCTTGTGATTGGAACTTCTGGTATTGATTCTTGTGTTCTAGTTCCGCTTCAGCTGCTTGATTTGCTAAGGCTTTTTCCTTCTCTGCTTCAAGTTTTTTTCTTAGTTCATCCAAGGCCTTCTTGTGTGAAATTTGAGTTTGGTCAGTCACCCCTCTTTGAAATTGGATCATACTCTCCAAATCAGCAACTTCTCTCTGTAATGCTTCTTTAGCATCTGTTGTCACCTTCAATTCAGACTCAAGTTTTCCAACTCTCTCTTGGAGGGAAGAGATAGTGTTCCTTGCTTCTGCTTCTTTGATGTTGGCCACTTTCAGTTAATCAAAGGCAAAAAGAGCAAATAGCCCAATCTAAATTTAATAAACTATTGATTAGCATGTGAAACCAAATTCAAAAGTACAGTATGAAAGCGCAGAAGTTTATCACTTGTTCAAGAGAAGAACTAAATTGATACTTATGAAAGTTAGTATCTTGTTTCATTCTAAACGAAGATCATTTGTCAAGATGACATGCACTTCTCAAACAAAAGACCACCTTAATTCCGGATCATTCATTCGTATGCACGCAGATAATGGTTTTCCGTCAATGATAAAATCTGGTTTGAATGGGAGAATGGTATCCTCACTTGTGTATTTCTGTTGAGTTTCAGTAGTTTTCTCAGCATTCTTGCGTTTTCTAGACGTGTTATTTTCAGAAACTTTTGACATTTGAGACTTCGAAATAACTTCGCATTCATTTTCACTGTCTCCTGGAGTGACTATTATATATGAAACACGCTCATTCTCGGAATCCAAATGTATGCTCAAATCACTATCAACACCCATTGGTTCTGACGTTCTAGGAACGGGATAGTCACTTACGTCTCCTAAACGACTCAAGCAACCAACAAATTCTCCTTCCTTCTTTTCCTTTTTTTCTTTATAATAGCTCGTGTAAGTTTTCTCTTCGGAACATAAAGAGGATGAAGGAGATTGTTGTCATCAAAATCAGTAGCAACCAGGAAGGGATCTCCCACATAATTCACACCAGTTAAATTCTCCAAGTCATCCCAAGATTCATAAATAAGGTTGCCAATCAAGGCGGGCGATGTTAATCCTGGGTCACCACCATCGTTATTGACACCTGAAGCCAGAATGAACAATAAAGTTAAATAGATGCATATCACTAAAATGCACTTTACATAATTAAAAGTTTCAAATGATTACATCTAAGCTTTGTGAGTTTATATGTAAGAGGTGGAACAACATTTTCTTCCTCAGATTCCCATTTACCACTAACAATGATTGGAAAATCAGGCCATTGCTTATCCGAACGAATCACGAAGATCCTTTATAAGGGACTTCCTATCTTTCCTCCTATAGAAGTAATAATAAGGAAAAATCTGGCCATCTGTTTCCTTAGGCCTCTTTCTCAAAGTACACTGACTCCAAATATCGATAAGTGTAATCTGAGGGCCCGGTTTCTCACGGGTGAATGAGTTCCACGTTCATGTCTATAATGTCTACATTAATTGTCAAGGCTAGTTTCATATTATCCGAAGTCAAGATCAATCCGGTAAGAAGATCTGGACTATGTCCATTTGTACTACTATATCTTCTCATAGATAAACAAAAATTCTCTTGTTTCTATTAATATATTAAGTAGAGTTACTAATAAAAATTAGTGGATTTCAAACGCCTCAAATTCAACGGTATAAATTTTAAGAAATCAGCAATTATTCAATCCATATGATATGTCCCATGAGAATTTTCTCGACATCGAGAAGAGAGTTCAATCCACATAATTTGTCGGTTGAAGGCTTGGAGAAATCAACAACAATAGGGAAAATAATTAGGGGTGCAAAAAAAACCAAATAAAAAAGAAAGGTCTTCATTACTCACCAAAATCGTCTAATGTATCTTACTATGAGGTCGTGGTTGTTGTGGAAATTAAAACACACTTTAAATCAAAGAAAAACGAAAAACGAAAAAACTGGAAGGGAGCTGAGGAGACATGGATACCTGGTTCTAAATCGCGGATGACTCTCTTCAGCCACTGTTTCTCGACAAGATGAGAAAAGGGTGGGAGTGATGGCGGCGGTTAGGGCAGATGTTGGAAGGAAACGATTCTTTCTGTTTTTTTACCCTAAATGAGAGAAGAAGAGATATTGTAGAACTGCTATTAGCTTAGAAATGCAGCACACCACCTAGATGAATTTGAAAGTGCCATGTCACAACTTGTGAGACACAATGACAACCATTGGATGGAGGCCCTGCGGCCCCACACCATTGCTTTTTATTAGATAGATGAGAGAAAGATACACAAAATAATAACGTGTTGGACACTTGCATGTGCTTGAAACGGACTTATGTACAAAAAAAACATGAAGATATTTTAAGCAATCTCACATACATCAATGGTAGGCCATCATATTGAGACCGATATTCCTTATGAAAATACCATTCTTCCACTACAACATAATTGTAGGGGAAAGACACATTCTGGTGCGTCTTTTCTCATGAAGAAGGACACAACCAAAGTGTCGGACTGTGACCCGTTTATTTGGCTGTCTTTTATTTTAAAAGACGCATACAAAAGTGTCGTCTGGCTCACCAAATTGCCTTGTAAAATGACGCTTCATTGTATGTCTTTTTATAGCTTTGGGGTTTTTTTTAAAAAATAACACAAAAACCTGATTGTTTAGGCTCACTAGAGCTTTCCTGTAACCAAGAACCCTGCAGTAACCTTCCAAATAAAGCAATGACAAAACACTAAAATATTATATGAATATCAAAATAAGCATTCCAGACCATTTGTTTTGTATGTAGTTCAATCACCTAGTATTGAGCTAATTGAATCACCTATTACAACAATAAAAAATGTTATTTTCCTACTAAATTTCGCTTTGCTAGTTGCCTTGATCTAAATCCTCCACAGCTCACTAAATGCACAAATCCTCCACAACTTGCTAATTGCACGCATTGCCATTTTCTTCACCTGATTCACAAGCAACATTTTAGATTAATAACTTCAACAGCCAAATCCAGTTACTTCATCAAATAAGCTTATGATCTATAGGAGTGACCAGAATTTAAAGGACAATCAATTTTCTTGATTTCCATCTTCTACATACACAACCAGCAAAAACCAAAAAATGTAAAACCCGTGGTGTATGCACAAGGAAGTAATATAAAACCGAAGTAGGCATAGGTCGGTCCAAATGTAGTTACAAGGTACTATATGCAAAATTCTGACAAATAACTTCATAAATGTAACCTAGAATGAGATGGTGTATATTCTTTTTCACAGTTGTACATATTCTCATGCATAATGGATCTACGCCAAACCAGAGTCACTATCAAATTTGGGTGGACACCGAACTGTGTGCACACTTGTTTTATTCCTGGGGTTGGAGGGAGGTTGCTAGGCAAGTAATGATTTCATTGACTATTCAAAAAGAATACAAGTTCCAGCAAGGGAAGTATATAGAAGTTACTACATACTTCGTCTGGAAGTTCTCAATGTCCTAAAAATGGAGAGGTTGAAAACAGATGTAGACAATTAAGACTTAAGACCGTGTCAAATGAAAATAATAACTCACTTATCACAAAAGACACTATTTAACTAACATTGAACTAATGTAGAAAGCTAAAAAATTCCCTAAAAAGCTAAAAGAACAAATTGAAGCACGTCAACTAAAATATATAAAAGTTGTTTCTCAACATGCCAAATATAAACCAAAGACAAAATAGACTACATTGAAGACATAAGATAACCTTATCATAAAAGGACAGAACCAAAGCTATAAACACACAACAAATAAAAAGATAGTTTAGATAAAAATAAGAGATGTCCACACTCAAAATCAAAATCTGACATAAATCCATAAAAAGAGTACATGCAGACCAAATGAATAATAGAACCATGAAGAAAGTGGCAATTTAGTATTTGTATATATATTTATCACCTGAGCAAGGATTCTGTTGTAAATAAATAACTGCGGAAACAACGTTACCCACAACAAACAGTTCAATCCAATACAAGGATCGATCATTCTCAATAGACAAGACTTCAACACCCTCCAAGCAATATCCCAACACTTCTCAATATCAAATAACAAGCATATAAAGTAAAACAATTAATGTAAAGGAAGAACAAACCACAAGACGAGATATATCGTGGTTCGGCAATTTGCCTACTTCCACACTGCGAGTTCCAAGCTTTACTGTATATCCGGAGTAACAGATTACAAGTCTCTCAATTCACTCACAAAGAATGAACACTCAACTCACAAAGAATTGCTCTCTTATAATATCTCTCTTTCTTGGTTTTGGAAAAGTTAGGTTTCTACAGAAAAAACCTATATTTATACTATTTCCGAAAATTTCCGAAATAAGCCAAAATCGTCTTTGAAATCTGATTGGAAGCGACGACCCGGGTAAGCAAGAGCAAAAGGGGCGGGGTGTCTATATATGAGAAAAGCAAAAAAATCACATTTTTCTCTACATTCTCCACCTCGGTGAGGTTTTAACACATAAAACCGAGCCGAACACATCCATCAAAAACACATCCAGTAGGAACACATCCAGCACGGAAAACTCGCAGTCAATCCGCCCCTAAGGGCCATGCCCACAAAGGGCTCTATCAAGCATGTAGGATTTGGAGCAAGTCCAAACATTGTTGGAACTTAACTCCGGTGACAATCTTAGTCAGCATATCAGCAGGATTATCATGGGTGTCCACTTTCTCAAGTGCTACATCACCATCCTCAACGACATCCCGTATAAAGTGATAATGGACATCAATATGCTTGGTCCAAGCATGATGAACCTGGTTTTTCGCCAAATGAATAGCACTTTGACTATCACAATGCAAAGCAACACTATTCTGCTCAATACCCATACCATCCAGAAGACCTCGAAGCCATATTGCCTCTTTCACTGCCTCTGCCACTGCCATATACTCTACCTCAGTAGTAGATAGAACAACTGTAGCATGTAGCATAGATCTCTAACTAACCGGTGCACCATGCATCATAAACACATAACCAATAGTCGATCGTCGTCTATCTAGATCACCTGCATAATCTGAATCCACATATCCACTGACATAACAAGTGCCTCCTGTCACACCCCGAATTTCGACAGAATTCGGAAAAACAATATTTGTTCCCAACTCTTCGATTTTCGAAGTGCGACGCACTCTCAACTTCCAAAAACCCATAAACAGTTTAAATATGCGGATAATTAAAAACCAATAAAAATTTAACATTAAACAAAAGTCCTCTTCATTACAAAACTTCACAAATAAGATTAGGTTACAACTCTCCTTTCAATAACTATTTAATTAAATTTACAAATGAAAATACAAAAACATTGTCTAGACTGAAAATCTATATCACCTCAAGGGAAAACAAAACATATCCTGAAATGCAACGCTAACGTAAACCACAAGCAGCAACCAACCTTCTTCAACACTAAACATGTCAAGACTTATCAACTATGTTCATTTAATGAACACACCCGATAAGCAAACATGCAAATCGGGTCAGCATTATAAAAATGCTGGTGTGAGTAGCTCTAAAATACAATATATACTTATACATATATATACACAATCCATAAGGCAGTTAGTTCCTCCACCGAGGCGCCTTAACTTTCAACAACTAATACGACATCCTTAAGTACAATAATTAAGGTAGGTAGTTCCTCCACTGAGGCACCTTAACTTCCCACTAATGTCACTCCCCGAGACCCAACACACATCCCGAGGACGTGGAGATGAATCTCGAGACGGTCGCTATCCCGATTCTATCGAAATTTCGGCAGAGTTTCCTTTGTTTAATCAACGTTTTGTATACAAAAACCTGTCATAACACCTGGACATCGCATAATTCATCCTTCCAACAACCATATATATACAAACCAACTTTCTAAACAACAGTGATATATCTATATATCCACAAAATGTTTAAGTGTAACTGCTACTCAATTACATCGAGTATTACATCAAAATGAACTAGCTCTCTATATATACAACAAAAGAATGAACTGGCCTCTCTCTATACAACCCAAAATGAACTTGACTCGGTCCCTCGTCAAGTATAGGGGAAACCACCCAAATCCCCATAACCATCATCACTAGGGTTAGGGAAAGCCTCCTCTGCAACTGGCGTGTTTGAAATGTTAAGGTAGGATGAGCAAACAACTATACCCAGTAGAAACGCACATAGCCAATAAATAATCTACTTATAGCAAAACGTTTAAAACATGGATTCAAATATCGTGACTATATATATACATCACTAACTAGCAGAAATCATTTTGATATGCTTCATTGATATACAAAATAGAGTTTTTCACAATCATCATACAACTATTGTGGCGCATTGATCCCATATTAGAATGGTGAGACGACCGGTACTTTCGGCCATCCACGCACATCTCGGTTCAAGTACTTTTCAGTGTGAACCATGCACCGTTGTTTTCCTGATTTTACCAGCAGGGAGCTGAAATGTCGTTGTTGTATTCGTACACACAAAATCCCCAAAGCTTTTAGGGCTCAGGTGGGCCCTGTGACCACGACCCCCATACGGGTTGTCACCTAACTTACGATGGTCAACCGTTCAACGACTGCAGACTGCTCAAGATCCTGACACACATCCAGGAGTGGACTAAACTCTCACTCTCATTGAGATAACATGTAACCTCACACAAGCTAAGCACCATACAGCATGACACGTACAAGCATTGTCACAGCCCGAATTTCTAAACAATTAAAAAAAAAATGAAATACTTGAAATATAATTATCTCAACCATCACTTGGTTCAATTGTCTAAAAACCCAGGCTATGACGGGGGGATACAACACATGTCAAAACCTAAAACCCACATCACAACAGGATCAACTTAACAACAAAAATCTCCAAATTCCTCAACTATCACTTTATTAAAAACTTTCTTCCATCCCAATACAAACATAAACAAACTTTAAGAATAACGATTTCCAACATCGTATTCTCATGTCATATAAAAATGTAACCTACGTTATTACATTCTCCCAAAAGATCAGACCTAATAAACTAAACTCCCCGGATCGCTCCAAAGTGAGAATCCAAATCACACGCCGCGATTCCACTGCCTTCCACCTATATTCCCAAGAACACACCCAGGTTGCCAAAACAAAGCAAACATGGGTCAGCAAATTGAATTTGCTGGTATGAGTAGACTAAACACATATAAACATTTCAAACTTTTCTTATCCAACTAACACTTTAAATCTATCATAACCTAATCATTCTCGGCTTGGAAGACAGGTTAGTTCCACGTCATCTCATCCGCATAGTTTCTTCCCAAGCAAAACTTCCATTTTATTAACTTCCATTGTATTAACTCATTCTAATAACTCCTTTTAATATCTAAACCATTGAATTACACTTACCGATATCCGGCCACAGATAAGGGTAGGACCCCCTCAAGACAAAATGTTATTAAGTCCTACCCTCCCCCGCAAAAGAAAGTTAGAACTTCTATATATCATATGTAGATATTATATTAGGTATTCAAAAGAAAACTCAAACACTCACATAATCAAATTAATACCACTAACCCGCAAGGCGAATACCTTAGTTCCTCTCTAGGGCAGTCCAAACAATCTGGTCATTCATGGCACATTCAATGAATACCCCTATATAACGCTAACGGGCCATTTATGACACATTCAATGAATACCCTTATATAACGCTAACGGGCCATTTATGGCACATTCAATAAATGCCCACCTAACATATGACATCAACAGTCATAAAACTCAATTCCAAAACTTGAGTCGTGGAGTTCTAAAAGAGTGCGGTAAATTTATTTATGCATTATTGAACTTTATTTTATATATCATTTAAGATAACGAATGAGTATCTTGTTTCCTGTATTTTTTATTTACGCGTTATTAATTTCAGGGATGTCTTAGTGTCATAACGTTGCATATCATAAAATACAACAAAATCACATAGTAGTTAATACACATACACACGATATATAGAGATCTTAGCCTAAAGTCAAGTATGCTAATAGCCCTAGACCTATCTTAATAACCCAAATCATAATCCGAAAGTTAAAAGGTCAAATTGGGTCAACTCGGTCAAAGTCAACCCCGGTCAAAGTCAACTCGGTCAAAGTCAAAGTCAACCATCATGGTCAAGTCAAACCCGCGCTTCCATGTTCAACAAGGTTCGAGGTCATAGCCATGGTTCATGGCTAAGGTCAAAGGTGCATGGCTCATGGGCTCATGGTTAAGGTCATGGTTCGGACCCAACTGGCCAAGCCCAAACCTTAAACCCTAAGTCTAAACATTTAAATACCCAATTAGATCTATTTTAAGTCCCATGGGATCGCCCCCAATAAATATTAGAAACGGGCCCAAAAATTGTTAAGTTAAACTGGTCCACAAACTTAATAAAAATCGGGCCCAAACAAAACTACAAGATTTCAGCCCAATCAAACCAACCAAAATCGGGCCCAACCAAACAACATAACCTCGGGCCCAAATAAACCAACCCAGGCCCAAGCCCAATCCAAAATTACTGTTCATCTTCTTCACACCACCTACAGCTACCAAAATCCGGCCACCACAAGCCTCCACCCATTCCAAACTTCATTACATCGGTTTTACACCAAATCAAAAACCAACCGACTTTAACAAAAGCAAAACCGAAAATCATAAAACAAAAAAAACTATTCCTAAATCTAGATCTCGAATTTCGTTACCATTAGAGCTTGTTCCAAGCTCAAATCGACAGCCCCACAAACCCCAACCACCACTAACCAACCAATAACCAAACATAGTTCAAACAATTGTTAGAAACGCATAAACCCCAAGTCCCAGTATCACTGGCAGTAACGCCATTAACAAGTCCTGGGAGCTTCCACCAAGCTTCCCAGCACCCATTCGACAGCCTCATACGCCCTACACTACCCAATATACCACAACACTTCAACCCCATCATCCACAATCAAAAACGAAAACCAACAATGACAGTTACTGGCAATTTCTTGGCTGCCATTAATAGCCGTTCAAGCTTTTTACCCAAATTCAAACCAACCGACTCTCCAACCACCACCAATGGTAATCCCACTAACCCCACCACACAACAGTTTTAACAAATACAAAATGGGCCGAGGAGCCGCCATTGACGGCTCCTCGAAGCTTTGCTCTTCAAAGCTTTGACAGTTTACCCAATTAACACAGTTTCGATAGTTAAATTCAAATCCGAAATTCAATAAAGTTTAATAAAACATATGGCACGAAGTCCAATACCACGGATAATGAACAGTATCAATACACAGAAAACCATAAGTTCGGTGAAATAGCAAAATAGCTACTCACCTTAACTAACAGCTCGACGAATTTTCCTACCCCGAATCGTCGTGCTCCACCTCTCCAGCAAACCAGCTTCTTTCTCTGCCTCCATTTTTTATATTTTATTATCTTCAAAACCCTATTCTCTAGAACAATGTGTTTATATACTTGGGTCCGAAACCCAAGCCCAACACCGACTCGGGCCCAAAACCAAGCCCACGTATCCCGAGTCCAATCCGATGAATTTTTAAAATAAACAATTAAATTAATTAATTAAATAGAAAAATACGTATAAAAAACACGGGGTGTTATAAGCATGGTTATCTAGAAAAGTAGAAAGGGAATTCCCGGACTACATCCTATGATGCATCCCTTTCAAGATGGCCCACCACCTCGAAAGGTGTACACCACAGTTAGAATCCTAGAGCGAACTGCCGTCTCCGAAAATGAGACAACAATTTATTCTTTATAGGAATTCACCAATTCTTTTCCAAATCCCCTCGTGATAAGCATAGTAATATATATACTCGTATTACTGATTATTTCCAAATACTATAGATACATATTTAGTTTTTCTTTTAAAACTGTTGGTTTTGTATGTGTGAGTTCCTGGATTTCCAACAATCGAGTAATGCAACCTATGACTCCCAAACGGGCCAGTCATAGTAAATGACAACCGATGATTCCCAAACAACAAATCATCGTAAATAACAGCGAACCATCCGTGGAACAATCCAGAACTACAAACAACCGGGTAATCCTTACCCGCATTACAAAATCCATCTCTCTGTCTCCTACTTTGAGACAAGAGATTTAACCCTTCCCAAAACCAGTTTTGCTCTTTTAACAAAGAAAATAAATCCCCGCTACCAGATTTCGCAAAACCATTTCACACGAAAGCTATTCATATATTTAGTTTATATCGAGTAAATACAATGCAAAACATGAATATCACATATACATGCATGGTTGATACACAAACTATCTTTTCCAATTTAAAACCATCAAATAATGCCTGAAAATAAGCATGCTATATATTGGTATGTAAGTTCTTACCTTAGCAAGTTCCGTTCTCCTCAAGCCCACTTAACCGAATCGAGCCCGCTTAACCGAATCCACTCTTATTTGACTCATATAACATCATATACATATACGTCGACTATTAGAAGTTATCGAACGAACAAAAATTTTTATCTAACGTAAGTCGAGAAGAATCTCGACCCTACGAATTTGGTTTCAGGGGATTTTTCCTTTAACTACAGTTAACAGAGCTACATGCCATTTCTAGCATTGTACCTCACATCAACACCAATCATATCACTTCCAAATTTCCAACTACAACAAATTCCACACCTTTCGATTCCTATTAAATCTAGCAACAATTACGATTGTGCTCCTTCCTAATCATTCATTAATCGACCTAATCCTAAACAAGTATATAACTAACATAACTTCTCTAAATAGATTAAATATATCAAAATCCTTACCAAGTCGGTAAGAATAGCTCGACTTTACGCTCCTTAATATCGCCCCACTCTAGCGTCTCCAAACTCTCTTGCCAAATTTAAAACCCCCAATCAATTATTTTCATCAATATATCCAATTCCATCGAAATTGGGTTTAAACTATCTAATTTAGAATAAAACTAACTCGCCTTTCACTTTGGTACGACGAAATTCGAGGAAATTCGAATCTCGCGTTGTCGCAAGAAGAAAACCCGATAGCCACTCCGGCACGTTCACAATTTCTAAACTCCACACTTGACTTTAGTGTTTACAAGAGATGGGTTGTGAAAATCTTTGGATTGAATCAATGAAAATGGACGAATGGAGTTTTCTCTCTCGTAGGTTTTCAGTAGTTGCGAAATGGAGAAGAAGGAGAAATTGGTGCGATTTTGTTTCTTGCGATTTTGTTTTGTTTTGTTTTTTTGTTTTGTTGTCTTCACATGTTTTAATTATTAAGGCCCAAGCCCAATTGTCTAAATTAGGCCTAAAGCATAATTCACTCCTAACCACTAACTAATTTGACTTAGCGTCGAAATTATTTTTCGGCCCATCCAAATTTTATTTAATCTCCTACGCCTATCCCACCAAGAAGTTATAACGATAACCCACTCATGCATGTAAGCTGTTAACTCGTGCCAGCTTCGAACGCAGAAAGCCGCTAACCGACATTTTGTCAAATTTTTCTCATATGATTTGCCTATATAACGTGGCTTATGAGTTTGAGTTAAGTTTCATTAAGTTACGAAAGTTTGAAATGTAAACCCGACCGACCAATTACCTAAATGTCCCTAGGTTAAATATGAAATTTATGAAAATACCCTTAACAAGAATTTGAGTCTTTACAACTAACCACACAACAAACCATACGCATAATAAAAAGGCATTTAGTTCCTCCCCGAGGCACCTTAGGTTCTAACTAACTAATGATCAGCCAAACATATTATATACTTACCGCCTTTCATGCTCAATTACAGAGTGGGTCGTCCCTGCACAAGTAATTAGTTTGACCCACTCTTCTGCAAAACCATATACAATCATCTATCTAAAGATATATCATCAACCAACATATATATTACCATAATTATATTAATTAAGGCTTTCTTTGTGTGTCCCTAAAATCACGTCGTATCTATGTCTTACCTAGTTTCCCTAGCTACCACAATCGCTACCCAACGTCGAACATGTACATCCACATGCCTCCCCTCACATAATGAATCACTCCGTGCGTAACTACCCTGAGCGGGATGCCGCACACCAGGTAACCCTCACACGAAAGTCATTATATGAGTACTACCACTATTCGACATAAAATATCGCGCATCTCGTTCTAATTTTGCAAACGAAATAATCAAGTCACTATTTCATTTGGCTTGTAGTGGCCATTCAGATTCATTCAAAAGCGCCGGAAAGGGCCAAATATATCACATACGCCCATCACTAGGGCCAAATCACATGAGTTGTGGTAGTTAGGTTCTAGGATTTTCGTTACCTAATTTATTCAGGTGTCATACATTCATGTCTCATAATAATTATGGTTCTATCTCATGTCAGTATACTTAATTGTACTGAAGCTCAACGTTTCTCGTTATAATACAATCCACATTATCACGTGCCAATACTATTCATTGCACGATATCCAAGTATCTCTATATCAAATCTCAAAACTTATTATTTCACGTGCCAATAATATATTGCACTACGCCCTATGAAATATCTCAAGCCTTCATACATACTACAATTCATTTAAGTAGCAACTCATAATAATAATCAATAATGAAATATATTCATTCAATATATTTATATGAACTCAAGTCACCATCAAAGGCACGCATTATTTCTATTTGTGCACAATATAAATAGTACATAAATAACCAAAATATATGTCTATTCTACCAATGTCATAATGAAACGACGTTAAAAAAAGAAGAATAACTCGAGTCCAAATATCACGCATAATTATTCGAGTCCAAATCACAAGTTAAGTCAACCTGATCAACCGTCAAAAGCCCAAAACTAAAGTCTATGAATCTAAGTCTGTATGTAGTTTAATTCTCATAAAAACGTATATATCTAAGTCTTATAAGAATTCCCCTCTTGTTACGTGCCAATCTTATATTCTTTACACACTACTCACGTCAAATCTTAATTAGATAATGACAAACAAAGTTATATAATTTTCGACAATATTTTATTACTACATTTGTTCATATTCTTAAATATGTGAAAATCTGGAAAAAGTCAACATTCCACAGTCAACGGTCAAAGTCAAACTCAACACGTCATTTCCATATTCAACAAATTCATGGTCATAGCCATGGTTCATGGCTAAGGTCAAAAGTGCATGGCTCATGGGCTCATGACTAAGATAATGGTTCGGACCCAACTAGCCAGGCCCAAGCCCAAACCCAAACCTTAGAACCCGGCCCCAAAAGTCTAAACATTTAAAGACCCAATTAGATCTATTTTAAGTTATATGGACCGGCCCCCAAAACAAACTTGAAGCTGGCCCAAAACTTTAATTGGTTCGGCCCAAAGAAAACTAAAGTGGTCTGACCCAAGAACAAAATAGAACTGGCCCAACCAAACAACTAGAACTGGGCCAAAGAAACAAAATAGAACTGGCCCAAACTAAAGAAATGAACTGGCCCAATACAACTAAACAATTTCGGCCCAAAACAAAAATATGGCATAAACTTTTTGTTAATGGTGGGGCTTCTGGCATGCTTGCTACTAGTGTCATTCAACCCACTGACATGATCAAGGTATTAAATCTCGTTTGGGTATTGTTTAAATGCAATATTATGGATGTTGGGTTGTTTATTTTTAGTGTTTGATTGGAATGTGTTGTTTCAGGTACGAATTCAATTGGGCCAGGGAACTGCTGCTCAAGTTACTAAGAACATACTTTGTGAAGAGGGCTTTGGCGCATTTTACAAGGTTTGGGATGCGTTCTACATAATGTTGGTTTTGATTTCTTTCCTACATATAATGAAGATTTTTTAGGGTTATATATTTGTGTTTTTTAAGATTTGGGTTGAAAGCAGAAGCTTATATTAAGTTACGAAACCGAAATGGAATGCGTAGTCAAGAATTTGGCCAATTAATAAATATGTTCATAAAATTAATTAATGAAGCCAATACGACAATGTTGATATACTTATCTTATGCATTTTGTTCCACCTATCTTTCACTTACATTGCATTTTACACGTCTCATGCGTTTGTTCCAGTATTGGAAGCCTTCTCTTTACTCATTACTGTATAAACATCTTTCGGAAAAACAGAGGAGTCCTCAACTTTTTTGATACCATACACTGGGCGGGCGCTTACACCGAATTATTATGACTAGCCAGTGGGTGCGTGTGGTTTGGACCTGGGTCTAAACATGGTGATCCAGTTAGTTGTAAATAATAATAATAAAAATAAAATAAAAAAATAGAATAGTAAAAAAAAATTGTCCAAAAAAAATACTTGTACAAAATGTCATGAAGTTCACGTACCGACTTTCAATGAGATCTACACACTATGTCACCGGATCATCATTTTAACTTTCCAATTTTTATCACGAGGAGGTCAGGGGGCGGGTGTTGAGATTTCAACAGTTAAGTTTCCGGCGACAAGATTTTAAACTCTTTCAGACCATCAAGGTAAGCACGGGATTCAAGGAGTTCGCTCAAGGGTAAACTAATAGCAACCCGAAAAAATTAAAATTTCAGAAAACCTTCATGCATAGATGAAAAAGCATTATGTTCTCGTGAAGTTTTATTTAAACACCAATTTTGTGAAATTTTGTTAATAGTGCAATTTTATGACATTTTGTTTAATTGAAAATATATATTCTTGATATGAAGTTTTTAACATGATTTGATGACTTAATTATTAAAAAGTTCGTGTCAACTCAGTTAGGGTGTACACTCAGACATATTGTCTATGTTTGATTTTAAACATGCTTGTCTACTATCTATATACTAAAGCAGAGACCTCTAATTGAGGATTTTCTCTTTCCTATGTGGCACTCTAATATGAGAGAGTTAATTTTTTTCTCTCCCATGTGCACTCTAATACGAAAAAGATAGTCTTTCTAATAAAATTCTACAATCTCACATACATGTAACCTCTTGGGAGAGTTTGAGTGTATTTCTAATTATTATATTTGGAGAGTTTGAGTGTATTTCCAATTCTTACATATTTGATCAAAAAAAAATTGCTAAAAAAAAGGTGATTTGTAAAAGATAATTTCCTATTATGAATCAAACACTTTTAGTGTTCCAATTCTTATATATTTGATCAAATAAAAAAAAAAATAGGTAATTTGTAGAATTCCTTATTACAAATCATACAATTTTAGTGTCTATGATAAAACACCGACTTTATTTCAATATATTCTTAACACGGCCTCAAAACATAGTTAAAACAATTATACAAAAAATAACATCACATCACAAAATATATAATAGAAAATGGAAAAAAAAAACGGCAAAACAATAATGACAAATATTTTTAAAAATTGCTAAAAAATAGGTGATTTGTAAAAAGTAATTTTCTATTACGAATCAAACACTTTTAGTGTTCCAATTCTTATATATTTGATCAAATAAAAAAAATTGCTAAAAAATATGTAATTTGTATAAACTAATTCTTTACTACAAATCATACAATTTTAGTGTCTATGATAAAACACCGACTTATTTCGAATATATCCTTAACATGGCCTCAAAACATAGTTAAAAACAATTATACAAAAAATAACATCACAAAATATATAATAGAAAATAAAAAAAATAAAATAAAAATGGCAAAGCAATAATGACAAATATTTTAAAATATATATAATACTGAATGAAACTAACGTAAAAAAACAATTAATGGGGAACCGAAAACTGGATGCAAATGTATCGAACTAACCTCAAATAATATTTAACGGAAAATAAGAAACTGGATGCAAATGCAAACATTAAACTAATCTTAAAAAGTAATTAATAGAAAATTGGAATATATATGGATACAACTGTATTAAACTAACCTCAAAGAATAATTAACGGAAAATCAAAACTTGGATGCAAATACATCAAACTAACATAAAAAAATAATTGTCGGCAAATCGAAAACTGGATGCAAATGCATTGAGCTAACCCTCAAAGATTAAATTAATAGAAAATCATAAACTGGATGCAATTGCATTGAATTAACATCAAAGAAAAATTAATTATTAATTGGAAATATGATGCAAATGCGTGGAACTAATATTAAAAAATAATTAATGGGAAATTGGAAACCGAATGGAACTGCACTGAACTAATCTCAAAAAATAAACTGGATGCAAATGCATTGAACTAACCTCAAGAAATAATTAATGGTAAATAGGAAACTGGATGCAAATTCATTAAACTAATCTCAAACAATAATTAATGAGAAATCGAAACTAGATGCAAATGTAACTTTATCAAATAATAAACGAGAAATCGAACCTGGATGCAAATGCATTAAACTAATCTCACGAATAATTAATGGAAAATCGAAAACCGGATGCAAATGTATTGAATCGACCTCAAAGAATAATTAATAGGGAATTGGAAATTAGATGCAAATGTATTGAACTAATCAAAAAGAATAATTAACGAAATCGAACCGGATGCAAACCGCATTGAACCCGATCTCAAAAAAATAAATAACGGAATTGAAATTGGATGCAATCAGATTGAACTAACCTCAAAATATAAATAATGGAAAATCGAAACCGGATGCAAATACATTAAACTAACCTCAAAACATAGTTGGGTTATATGTTGTGGGAATGTCTCGTAAAGTATAGTTTTGCATTTAAAATGATGTTTATCTTATCTCTTTCTCAGATGATTGGGAACTCTTTGCTATTCAAGTAACTACAATATATATGAACTTCACTTTATTAGGCAATCTCACAAAACTTCAATCAAACTTCTATTATTAAACAACAAAATGAAGTTGAAGGGTTTTATTAAAGGTACATGAGTTATTTTTTTTTAATGGAGAATAAGGCTTTCACGTTATAAGAAATTTGGTTGAGTGATCAATATAATATTAATATATCAAAGTTTTGCATATTTACAAATATTTTTCAAAATAATTAATATAACAACACCCGCTTAAGTAGATAATCTTTGAAGATTCTACATAGTAAGTCATGCATAATTTAAATAATAATTAATGGGAAATCGAACCGGTAATCTTCAATGATCCCACATAATAAATCAAACATAATTTACTTTTTATGTCATGTTTGCAAGGACACTACTGATGGATCGATTAGAAGTTGGTATTATACACCACATTGGATAATTAAAAAAAGGAAATCGAAATTGGAAATTGGATTCAAATGCATAACCGAGCTCAAAGAGTAATTAACGGAAAATTGGAAACTTTATGCAAATGCAATAAACTAAACTAAAAAAAGTAATTAACTAGAAATTGAAAACCTGGGTGCAATTGCATTAAACTAACGTCGATAATAACTAAAGGGAAATTAGAAATTGTATACAAATCCTTGAAAAATATTTAATGGGAAATCGAAACGGTATGCAAATACATCAAACAAACCTCAAAATAATAATTAATAGGCCGAGAAATCGAAACCGGATGCAAATACATTGAACTAAACTCAAAAAAAAATAATTAACATAAAATAAAAAACCGAATGCAACTGCATTAAACTAACCTCATAGAATAATTGGTGGGAAATCGGAAACTAAATGCAAATGCATTGAAATAATCTCAAAAAATAATTAACGGGAAATCAGAAACCAGATATAATTGCATTGAACTAACCTCAAAGCATAAATAATCAGAGACTAGATGCAGATGTATTGAACTAACCTTAAAGAGTTATTAACGGGAAATCGAAAACTAGATCCAAATGCAATGAACTAATCTCAAAGACTAATTAACGAAACATTGAAAAATGGATGAAACTACACCGAACTAACCTAAATGAATAATTATCGGGAAATTATAAATGTGATGTAACTGCATTGAACTAACCTCAAAAAATAATTAACGGAAAATCGAAAACTTGATGCAAATGCATTGAACTAACCTCAAAGAACAATTAACATAAATTCGGAAATTGGATACAACTGCATTGAACTAACCTCAAAAAATAATTAACAAAAAACAAAAAACTAGATGCAACTGCATTAAACTAAAATAAGATATTAACTAACGGGAAATCAGAAATTGGATGCAAATGCATTGAAATATCCTCAAAAAATAGTTAACCGAAAAATCGAAGTCGAATGTAACATCATCGACCGACCTCAAAGCATAAATGTCGATTTTTTAAGCCTTCTCACATGAGTAATTACGAGTAATTAGGAACTCAAAATGAAAGTGAGTTTAAAAAAACAGACTCTTATATGTATGCAAACCAGATAGAAATTGTAAACTATCGAACTAACCTAGAAAAACAATTAAATGGGAAATCGAAATTGGATGCAGATGTATTGAACTAACCTCAAAGAGTAATTAACGAGAGATTAGAACCTGGATGCAAATTCAATAAACTAATCTCAAATACTAATTAACGAAACATAAAAAACTGGATGCAACTGTACTGAATTAACCTTAATGAATAAGTAACGGGATATCATAAAATGGATGCAATTGCACTGAACTAACCTTAAATAATAATTGATGGAAAATCGAAAACTTGATGCAACTGCATTGAACTAACCTCAAAGAATAATTAATGAGAATTTGGAAATTGGATGCAACGTACTACATTAAACTAACCTCAAAGAATAATTAATGAAAAATCATAAACTTGATGCAAATGCATTCAACTAATAACCCTAAAATATATTTGTATTATATGTAGGGGATAAATGTCTCGACAAATATAGTTTTGCATTTTAAGTAATGTTTATCATACTTTTTTTATTGTGATTGGGAATGCCTTGCTATTCAAGTAGCTTCAATATTATCTTCACCAAATTGACATTCTCAAAAACTTCAATCAAACTTCTATTGTTAAAACTAACAATGAAAAGAAGTCGATGAGTTTTATCAAAGTTTGATGTTTTCTTTTTATAGAGAGTGGTGCAAGAAATTTAATTGAGTAATTAATATAATTTTAATATCTCATAGCTATGCATAGTTGCTAATATTTTTTAGAATAATTCAATATAACGGCACCCGTTCGTAGGACACGTTCATGTGATAAATCTTTTCAAGTGGGAGTAGTGTATTCTTTGAGGATATGGAAACAATCAATCTATTTTAGTGATTTATACACATTAGTACGTAAGCTAAGCGGTGATGATTTACAGTTAAATCACTATAAATCTAATAAAACTATTATACAAGCTAGATCGAGTTTAAGATAATTCTATTTGAAAATTACGGATTAATATCCTAAATCACAAAGTGAAGAGGCTATCTCAATTTGATCCCTTAGTTTCCAAGTACTTATACACCATAATCGCTGCTCGGCTATCTCAATTTGATCCCTTAGTTTCCAAGTACTTATGCACCATAATCGCTGCTCATTAACGTATTTCGGTTTATTTTCAATAAAAATATATTTTGATTCGAAAATTTGCTGCTAAATCACCATAAATCTAAAAAAAATATTATACAAGCTAGATCGAGTTTAAGATAATTTTATTTGAAAATTATGGATTAATATCCTAAACCATAAAGTGAAGATGTTATCTCAATTTGATCTCTTAATTTCTAAGTACTTATGCACCATAATCGCTGCTCATTAACATATTTCGATTTATTTTCAATAAAAATATATTCTGATTCGAAAATTTGAGTGAGACATTTTATAAAGCCTTTTCAACACACAAAATATTTAATAGATCCCGGGCGTATGCCCGGGTCCAAAATCTAGTTTAAACTATATCAGTGTATATATGTGAGATTTTAAATTTACATCTAGTATATTATCGCACTAAGAGAGTATGTGAATCCGATTGTAGCTGTTAGGTAATGAAGACATTCCGAATCCGTACTTAAAATATGGTACTATTAAATGCAATCCGACTATAAGGTGCAAGATCTCAAGGCCGGTCATGAAGCAAAGCATCATGCAAAATCACACAACGGATCCGTATGCTTATAAGACATGTTGGGATCAATTTCCTCATTCTCTCTCTTTACTATCTTAATCTCTCTCAAAATAGAAGCAATGCACGATGTTGCAGGCGTTTTGGTTACTAGATATGTTTGTTTTGTCGTTTTTTGTTTGTTTGTTTTTGTTTTTTTGCGGTTCCTAAATCTAACTATTATCAAATATTTAGTAGCCGTTTGATAATGATCTGCTACTCGAGTCAAATCTTTCCAGATTTAAAGGCTTTAGTATAGATTCCTTGCACGCTATTATCGAATATTTAATAGCCTTTGATAATGATCTGGTACTCGAGTCAAATCTTTCCGGATTTAAAGGTTTTAGTATAGATTCCTCGCACGGTAAGCTAGTTAGTTTATTTCAAAATTTGAGGTTCTAAATATGTTCTAAACATATTTAACTTTCAACTTTTTCAGGTCATGGAGCTTATGGTCAAGTTTTCGGCGTTGAGATTTTGAACTATTTTAGAGCATCAAAATTACATGGTCAATCAAGATTATAAAGTTTTCAAGGTTTCCTTCCTTCCGGGTAAACAATTAGTAACATGAAAAAACTCAAGTTTTCATAAACATTATTGCATGGATGACGAAGCATCATATTCTTGTGAAGTTTCAAATACCGGTTAGTTTTGTGAATTTGTGTTGATAAAGTGCAATTGTTGTGGCATTTTGTTTTATTAATAAGATATATTAATTGTTGATATGAAGTTTCAACTATCAATTTAATAAAATATTTTTTTTTAACATCTTTGTTTGCTAAGATATTTTCTAGACATGAATTTTTGAACCACATTATTTTCTTTTCTTTCATTGATCTTTTATCGTTGCACGCATTGGGCTCGAGAGATAAATTGGTGACTGAAAAATCTCCTTGAACAGTCACTTAAATATGTCTCCTGTTGGGTTTTTTAAACTTAATCTTAACAACTCCTCTTTAAACAATCACCTCTTTAAACAATCATAGTTCTAGTGGAGGTGGTATTGTTAGAAATCACTATGGTGTTTTTCGTTAGTTATTGCCTTCTCTACATTCATTGGCAACATGAGTTCAATATTATTGAGGAGTTTACAAAGTTAATTATAAAAATTTGTTTAGAGAAAAACGTTAGTTCACCCATAGTTGAAATTGAGTCACAAATCATTTTGGCTGGTTTTATGTAGGGTAAAAGCCTCCTCGGTTTCTTATTAAATCATCGTGACATAGTATTAGATTTGATATATGACTTATTTAGATGTCATATATATGTTGGTTCATATTTCCTGGGAAGAAAATTGTGTTGCAAATGCTCGTTAGATATGTTAGAAAAATAGATTTGCATAAATTCATTGAGATATGAATGAGTAATTTATCTCTCAAGTTATCCCACTTCGGATGAAATGAGTTTCACTTAAAATAGTACGTGAAGAGAGAGAAAAATCTTTTCAAAATGGTGTCATTGGTTCGAAACAATGCATTATACAGAAAATGTGTGACCTTTTGAAATAGGTATTAGTCTGAAACAATGTTTCATGCCAAAATGGTGTGTTCTTTTAAAACATGTGACTTTTCAAAGAGTGCCTAATTTTTTCAAAGAGTCACTGTACTGTTTCGAAAATGCACTTCTCACCTATAAATAATAGACAAATTTAGAGAGAAAGACGCACCAGAGCACACATTTTATAATATTTATCTTCTTTCTCTATTCTTAATCAAATATTATGTTGTGTTTGCTGATTATATAGAATTGAAATGCTAGCTTTGTATAGAAAGAAATTTGTTATATCTTGGGGAGACAGTTTCTCATCAACTTTCAAACACCGTGAGGGGAAAGTCTTAAGGACATAGTATTTCTACACTAGGCTTGGATTTAACAAATAAGTACAAAACACTTACAAGATAAAAGATTTGTACTGTTTGGCGATTGGTAAAAAATAAGTACATTTAAGTTGTATATTCCTAATAACAAGATATGCACAGGCCTCACCGAATATCCCATCAATATTTAACAAAAACATCTGGAACCCCAATTATCCCTAATATTTATCTAGAGCATTTGCAACCCCAATTATCAGGTCTTTCCATTAAAGTAGAACCAAGGATCAACAAATTATCAGGTCTTCCCATTAAAGTGGGTCTTCCCATTAAAATAGAACCAAGGATCAAATACGTTTGAAGAATTAGCTAATTAATCTAGCTGAATGAACCCCAATTATCACCGCACTCTTCAGGATATTCCAATTTTCTTCGCCCAAACTCCAGACATTCCATGTGATCTCTTCCCATTTGAAACGAAAACTCCTTCCATAGCTCACTATCAAGTATCAACCTCGAACCTGCACATTTAGGTCTGCAACACATGGAACAACTGTCACAAACTGTATTATTTGTACATCCTAATATTCTCTCAAAACCACATGGAAGTTTCTACAGTACGTCTCATCCTGTAAATAGTTTATATCAAAACTCCTTTTTGAATCTCTTTCTCTCTCATTTTGATGAGGCACCTCTGGAATCTTCAATGCATCATCATGCATGTACCCCTTGTTGTTATGTTTTTTTGTCTATAAATGCAATGTTTTTTAAAAACTACATCAGTTGTCAAGCCCACCTACTGACTTAATTCACCTCAATCAGTCACCACTACTCACCAAGTAGTAAGTACACTGTGAGAGCTCAAAGATTATTTAGCATTTAAATGCTGTTCACACCTTTACTAAGCAATGCAATGATTGGGCTTTGACAGCGCGCCTACATCACCAACCAGTAATGATTGGATTCTGATTCGCCCATACGAGTTAATAAAAATTTACTTTCAGTCTTTCACTAAAGAAAAAGTGGCAGATATTATCCGTTTTGTCGGCATGTGATTTTATTTAGGAGGAAAAAGTAGTTAAAAAAGTCCAAAAAAATGCCGGTCATAGTAGGTAAGTGGGTTGGGCCTATTTCAGCAGTGGCAAGTCAATTTATTTAATCATTTCGGACTCCAACGACTTATTAAATCCACTTTTTTTTTTTCTTTCCTTTGAAACCATTTTTCTCTCACTCACTCACGTTCTCATTTTTTTTTCTCTCATAAAATTTTTCATTTACGTTTTTAGGGTTTGTTTGTTTTGGAAAGAAGGATGAGAGAGATCATAAGTATACACATTGGACAAGCTGGAATTCAAGTTGGGAATTCATGTTGGGAACTTTATTGTCTTGAACATGGTATTCAACCTGATGGCATGATGCCAAGGTTTGTTTTTGTTTTTAATTTATTTTATCACTATTTATTGCGTCATAATTGTTCTTAATTGGATCTAAATTACTCATTAGATCTAATTGGTTGTGTTTTAATTTACGGTTAGATTAATTAATTGGAAATTATTCCATCAGATCTAATGTGTTAATGTACATGGATTTGATAGGTTGGAAAATTTGTGCATATATTTACTGTCATCGAAGCAATACTTGTGATGTGCATAACTCTGTAAAATGTGTTCTGTTAGTGGAGTGGGGTAATTTTGTTTTGGCTGTGTTGGGTGGATTGAGAAAAAGGAAAGAAACATGGTAGATGAAGTTGTGGTGATGGAAATAAACAGTATACGGCGAGAAATATGTTGTATTATTGTAATTCATTCTCCTTTTTCAACATGTGTTTAGAGACTGAGAGTTATGTATCTAAGTTATTGGCTCCCTGTAACTTGTATGATGATCTTCACCCCTCTTGCACTGGCAAATTTAGTCATTCAGAGGGAGACGGGCAAAATAAGTGACAAGAGTATGCATCAGATTCATCATTTTTAACAATTTCCTATCACACTACCTAGAGTTTCAGATCTTGTGAAAATTTGTTATTAAAATCGTTTCTTATTACTGTATGTCAATTTGGCTCACTTTGGCTTTTGTTTTCACCTTCCATGCCTGAGTTTGCTTGCTTGTTACATTTGTTTTTTTTTTTTTTTTTTTTTTTTAAATTAAAAAAATGATAATTTATTTTTAATGATTTCTCTCTCATTCTTACAGTGATACTTCAGTAGGAGTTGCACATGATGCTTTCAACACTTTCTTCAGCGAGACTGGTGCTGGAAAGCACGTACCTAGAGCTATATTTGTTGACTTGGAGCCCACTGTCATCGATGAAGTTAGAACTGGTACATACCGTCAACTTTTTCATCCCGAGCAACTAATATCTGGCAAAGAAGATGCTGCTAATAACTTTGCAAGAGGACATTACACTGGTAAGTAACTATTTTCATCTATGATAATATAAAGATCTGTCAAGAAATTTGGTTGAGATTTTGTTCAATGTCTATCTCATTGGTTTGACTGGGTTGTTGTTGTTGTGAACTGCAGTTGGAAAGGAAATTGTGGATCTATGCCTCGATCGAGTAAGGAAATTAGCTGACAACTGCACCGGTTTACAAGGTTTTTTGGTGTTTAATGCTGTTGGTGGTGGAACTGGTTCTGGCTTGGGTTCCTTACTTTTAGAGCGCTTGTCAGTAGACTATGGAAAGAAATCAAAGCTTGGATTTACTATATATCCTTCTCCTCAGGTAATTTAGTATTCTTAAGTAGTCCCACTCTTAAGTAACCTTTTCCCATTTTCCTTTATTATCTTCAGAAACTTTTGTGCTGAAACATTTTTTTTTTTTTGCAGGTTTCTACTGCAGTTGTGGAACCTTATAACAGTGTCCTCTCCACTCATTCCTTACTCGAACACACAGATGTGGCTGTGCTCTTGGACAATGAAGCAATTTATGATATCTGCCGAAGATCCTTGGATATTGAAAGGCCAACTTATACCAACCTAAACCGCTTGATATCACAAATTATATCATCTCTGACTACTTCCTTGAGGTTTGATGGAGCCATCAATGTTGATATAACAGAGTTCCAGACCAACCTTGTCCCATATCCTAGAATACATTTTATGCTCTCATCATATGCTCCTGTCATCTCCGCTGAGAAGGCATACCATGAACAGCTATCTATTCCTGAGATCACAAGTGCTGTATTTGAACCATCGAGCATGATGGCCAAGTGTGACCCAAGACATGGAAAATACATGGCCTGCTGTTTAATGTACCGTGGAGATGTTGTCCCTAAGGATGTTAATGCTGCTGTTTCAACCATCAAGACAAAGCGGACAGTTCAGTTTGTCGACTGGTGAGTAACAATGCATCTTGTTAATCCAGTAAATTGCTTGCACCAAAATGGATTTTAACAACGCAAATGTGAGAGTGGTCTAAACCTACCACTTTGGCTTCTTTGCTCCTGGGGCAAATGTTTCCTTTGTCTTGGGTGTCACCATTCTATTACTTATCTTGGTACAAAAAGGACAGACAATAAGGTATTCTGCTATGTATCTTATATGCCAGTCAAACAATAGTAGAGTTGCCAGATGCCTGATGACAAGCTCTTGGAGCTGTTGTGTAGAGTTTTGTAGTCGCTTATGCAAAGCAATTCTTTGGTATGTCGTTGTCTTTGTCCTTGTGCTCAAAGTCTGACTTGCTTGTTTGGATATCCAGGTGTCCAACTGGTTTCAAGTGCGGTATTAACTATCAGCCTCCAACAGTAGTACCTGGGGGTGATCTGGCCAAGGTGCAGCGCGCTGTTTGCATGATCAGCAACAACACTGCAGTTGCCGAAGTGTTCGCTCGCATTGATCATAAATTTGATCTCATGTACTCTAAGCGAGCATTTGTTCACTGGTATGTTGGGGAAGGTATGGAAGAAGGAGAATTCTCCGAAGCTCGTGAGGATCTTGCTGCTCTCGAGAAAGACTATGAGGAAGTGGGTGCAGAGGGTGTTGAAGATGAAGATGAAGGCGAAGAGTATTAGTGGGCATAAACTTCTGCTTTGACATGGGTCTGGAGATAAGATCAGTTTGGCCCTTAACCTTTTCTATTGTATTTTCTCAGTGTGTATCTGTAGATTGATGTCTTGTGTTTCTCTGTTGTTATCTTCTTTTCAGTGTTTGCTGTTCTGCTTTTTTAGTAGGAGTCCGATCTCATTGGTCATTTTACATCCTGCCTGATTTTTGTGATAATGAAAAATCAAACTTTCACAATTCAACGTATTTTGTGTCGGAATTACATAGCAATTATATTTAGGGTGAACTAGTATTACCCCCCTACTAGATGAGCCAATTAGGATTTCCCCAAGATGGGAAATTAGGGTCTCTCTCCTAAATACACACAAAAAAAATTGGTCAACCCACTTTGACTTTTTTTTTGTGTGTATTTAGGGGAGAGACCCTAATTTCCCATCTAGTGGGGGGAATCCTAATTGGCTCATCTAGTGGGGGTAATACTAGTTAACCCTTACATTTATGATGAAATTACATAACAAATTCATTTTAAGTTATCGTGCATAGGTGAATCGGAAAGGACAAAAGAAAAAATAGGATCGACTGCAGTCTTACTCATATTATCAAAAAAAAAAAAAAAAAAACTCATTGCTTTGTCCTTGCTAATGTGTTTCTTTTCAATCTTTCTGATTGTTGAGGACTCGGACTTGTTACCTTTTTATTTCTTTTTGGGTTGTTAAATGGGCATAATCTTTGTCCAGTTTAGGAACTTCAGAGTAGGAATTAAACTACATTTCAACGGTTGCTCGCTTGCATCCCAATTTGCATTCAGTTTTGTCAACCATTTACCATTCTGCGATGAAACAAAAGCTTCTAGTGGGATTACAAGAGAAAAAGGGTGGTGTAGACAGAATAACCATTGAAAGAAGTTAGTACTGAAACCTCGATCTATATCTCCAGTTGTCTGTTAGTAGTTAGTACTGAAGCCTCGATCTATATCTCCAGTTGTCTGTCAATTATTTTGCTAAAAACAAATCCTTAGTGAAATTACAAGACGAAAAAAGTCCTTAAGCCGTTCCCTATACTAGCCTAGTAGGTAACGCTTGGGTCATCTGCCGTTGATGTTGATCGTGCTGTCATCCTATCGTATGGCGTTAGAGTGGATGCTGCTGCAAATAATCGATTAACATGAGCAAGGGAGGTTAAAATTCAGTTCATTCGAAGCTAGACGGCTAGACCCACCAACATTGTGCAACATGTTATCATTGTGACTTGTGAGTCTCTGTTGTCAATGCTTTAGGTCACAATCTCATTTGGTAGAAGTCATTTTTCTTCAGCGGGACTCTCTGGTTCTTTTCTCACAAGAGATTGGATCAAGTGTCCACTTCTTCTACGCAACTGTGGATAACCGAAATATGGTGACACAGGGTCCCAATAAGCCTGGCATTTCAACGACCATCTTCTGGATCTTTAATCCCCAAGTATATAAGAAATAAATGTGTGACAACTACAAGCTATTTTATCCTTTACACCTATTTGATTAGTATGTGCATTTGTAAGTTAAAATACACAAGCAACTTGGACGCTTGCTTAATTGACCCAAAATTTGCGACCTAATTAGTGTTGGTATAATTGATAATAGAATGGGATGACTTTGATGATGTCCTTGTGTCTCCATCCATGAGGTTCCTATTTTAAACGTAACAATATAATTAATTTCTTAAATCATATTTAATTACATTGTTACTCGGAAAACTTGAAGAGCATCATGACATTGGAACAATATTGGTCGCTGTGAACTAGGAGTAGTGATACTCCTTGTCCTTGCGTAGAGATATTTTGAAACAATGGCGAGGTGGATTAGTGGTGCAGGTTATGTTGTTAGTTTTTGTTTCATTTTAGAAGTAAAAACGAAGCCCAATTTTTTTTTCCTTTCCCTAACGTTGGTTCCTTGCGATGTTAACTGTGGAAGTAACTGTGATTATTTCCATTGATTATGAGTGGCACTGGGTAGACTAGTATGTTAACGGTGTTTACGAAGCGTGCAAACAATTATAAACACACTGCAATTTGTTTTTGCTCGGTAAGTGTAAATTGTATTAAAAAGAAAGTAAAAAAATACAGGGGTTGGAGAGCTATTAGGTACTCCAGATTACAACACTTTAGCTAAATCTCAAATAGCAACCATATGGCACCTCCCACTTGTTAATCCATGTTGGTCTACCATTCGTTACCAACGTGTCATCTTTGTCTACATTAAGTAGTGCCGTGTTTCGCACCTAGGCCTGCAGCTATGTTTGCCTCCCTCCATGTATGTGACAAGTGAACATCTTGAAGCTTAGTTTCCATCTATTGTGTAGTTGCCATGGATGTTATTTGATTTGAAGGCTGTGATTGCAGCAGCGGAATCAGATTCTACCCAGATATTAAGTCATCCCTTGGCCAACGCTAGCTCAGTGCTCTCAAGAATAGCTAGCTAGACACTCGATCAGCTGTGTGGTTGTCCAAGATAACAAGTCCTTCGCTGAGCACACACAAAAATTCTCCCTGCTGGTTTCGAAAATGCTCCCAATCCAGAAGGACCGGGATTACCCCTTGTGCACGGAAACATGCCTGGATGGCTGGATCGGATAAGTGTTTGCAAGGATTATGTAGTGCCGTAGGCATAGGGCATAAGCTTTTGTAGTACAAAATTTACACAATTTTTTTTATGTTGTATGGGCATTTTGCGTTCATAATCTGTGAGTATAGGATTCATTTAAGGAAGGGCGACAAGTGTTAAGGAGATGTTCCTGATATTGATCGAGCAATCAAAATTTCCTCATATAATTTACACCAAGGAAGTTAAGATTAAGAGAAGATAACACTTAAAACTCAGCTCTGTCCTTGAAAACTACTTGTTCTTTGAACAATTCTGCAACCATCTTAAACATTTTTTAGGCTTCACGAATAGCTTAAGAAAAGGAAAAGAAGAAGGCAAAAGGAGGTATTGTGATAATAAAACCGTCAGATGGAACAAAATAACTGACAAAGAGGAGGGAGATCCCACAAACCATCACTAGGATCATTTACAGTGTCGAAGTAATCTTGCACTCCATTCATTGCATAAAGTGATGCTGATATTTGTCTCTCAACCTTCATCCTTTCAAATTCTGTGATTCGAATTACTTCATCACTTGTCTCAGGCAACAGAGCATTCTTTGGTAAGTCCAGTCCAGCTTGAGTGAGTGGAAACCGATCTATCCCATTACCAAAAAACCAAGAGAGATCTGATTGAGAAGAACCCAAGTCGAAGTCATCGCTGCAGTTACTCAAATCTGGTCTATATCCATCATCACATATCTGATTCTCGTGCTTCTTGTCATAAGAGAGAGAACTACAATCACTACTACTTGTAGTGCTAGTACTGCTATTGCTCAAAGTATTAGTGTAAGCACTAGTGCATTGGCTAGTACTAGAATTGGTGGTAGTATGAGAGGATTTGGATGATGACATAGAAAGAGGGTGTTGTTTGGCACCTTTTTTGTGATTAAGAAGATTACGGATTCGCAAAGCCAAGGGAGAATCAGTGGAGACATGAGTAATGAAGTTAGTTCGAGTATTGGATCCTCGAAGAAGGCAGGCAGCTTCATCGTAAGCTTTAGCAGCTTCTTCGGCTGTTTCAAATGTTCCAAGCCACATCCTTATCTTTTGTGTTGTGTCTTTGATCTCAGCTACCCATCTCCCTGAAGGTCTTTGTCTTACACCTACAAACTTGTTGCTGTTGCTCCTATTGTTCCTCCCTTTGAATCTGTTTCCTTTGTTAACTGATATCTCTCTTTGTTGTTGTTTTTGGAAGTGAAGTTCCATTGAAGCTATGCTGAAAACACAAGTTGGTTGAGGAGAAAGAGAGATGTGTTTAATTTAAACAAGATAGACAAGAAGAAGTAGCTTCTATTGCTCTAGCTCATAGTAGTGGAGAGCTCGTCCTTATATCCTTGTTTGGTTGTCAATGAGAATTTATGCATTTTAAGGATGACTGAGTTCCCTATACATGAGATAAAATCATACTTCTTGGTCATTTTGAGGTGTTTCTATTTGTTTGTTACTGTATGCAACAATATTTTATGTGTCTTTGGTCTCTTATGAAGTGACATTCTTTGTGCCAAACGTGTCCTTCCATTCAATTACCCAGGAAAGTCTGATGTATCAATGTATCATTGAGGTGAAAATGAAATGCGAAGGATCAGATGTGACATGGTGTTGGTGAACTTGTTGGGCTACACCGTTCATAGGCTATATCTTCAATGCTTTTGATTTTCTCAGACTGTATCAGGTATCTGAACTCTGAAGTATGGTAACTATTCCATGAATCCACCCATCAGTCGATTGTAGCTTTGATTAGAGCAAGAAATTAAGCAAAATTCATAAATTTAGGTGAGATCTTTTTGTAGTTCAATTGAATGAAATTTTGCGTAGTTAATTTGTGTATTTATAACCGTGTTAATTACGTTAAATAGTGCTAATTACTGCAGACATACCAGAAGGATATGTCTTTTGAAATTTCCAAGGACACTTTAAGACACCAAATGCAGACAGAAGTCTATTCAATATTTGCATTTTATGTTATTGGAACATAGTCCTTGTCCTCTTTGTTAATTAGTCAACTCAAAGCAGAAAGCCGTGAAGGCACGACAGGGTGCCACTTGGAGGCACGCCACGCTCACTTACATGGGTCTGAAATTAGGGTATTTGGAAGTAGAGAGATAGAGAAGAATATAGTGATCGTGCATACACTGTTTGTTAAAAAAAACCTTCTCCTACATCACCAAATTTTGGTTTATTTAACCTCTATTTGTCCTACTTACTGAAAACAACTATTTTATGCAATGGGGTTGTTCTAGTTGGTCTATATGAATGTAGACTTGGTACACAAAATAAACAAAACTATATGCCTAAATGTCATTTTCACCTCCTGAATGCTGAGATAAATGGGTCTGAAATATAACAAAAGATACCTCTTTGGAGGTATTAGTAACGCAGGACTTTGGAACCATTACAGACTTACAGTGGTGTTTATGAATGCAATTAATCCAATTATGCAAGTGGGTGCTTTGAAAAGGCGTACCAGTTCATATCCAAGAATCTTTTCGTTGTTTTTTTTGGTTGCATGAAACACGAGGAACTGATATGCATGCCTTTCAACAAAATTTTGAGAATCCTATCCCATTGTTAAGGAGTTCGCGCATCTGCGCACTCCACCGACTAAATTACGCAATTTATTAACTTCCTAAGGCACAAATTTGTTCAATGACATGTGAATGTTTAGGTATGCAAGAAGTTGAGAGATGGAAATGAATTGTTATTGACACGTTCACAGATCTCGGACATGTCCTTTTTTATTATTGGGCATGTCCTTAGCTTAGCCGGATATACCACATTCAAGCATTTTCCAAATCGTAACAATGAATAAAGTAGAGCAGCCTAATCTTTTTTTTTTCCCCCCGATAACACCATCCCCTGTTATATTAAAGACAAAAGAAAGAGTTTATAGATTCAAGATTACATGGTGGGTGACTACCAGGAATTTGCTTTGAGGCCCAAAACGCAAGCCCATGAGCTAAGTCATTCCCAACATGACAAACCCAACTAAAAAAGCATAGTGATTCCTATCTTTTTTCAACTCAGATAAGTTCAGAATGAGTTTGGTATTAATAGGCTTCTGCTCTATTCGTGCATTGTTTTTTGACAACCAAAGTTCATAAAAGAAATGAATACAGAAATAACCCCTTCTGCTTATGTCTTCATCCTTATCAAAGCACCAATTGATAAAAATATTAAGCCAGTCCTTTACTTCCCAATCATCATGAGAGCTAATATCCAGCATTGCATTAGAGACATTCCACATCAGCTTCACCCAATAACAGAAAAAAAGAGCATGTAATGTTGTCTCAATACTTTTCTAGTAGAAAGAGCAAGTGATATCCCCTTTAAATTTACATTTGTGAAGAACATCACCGGTAGGGACCCCCAGAGTAAAGTTTCCAGATAAACAGCTGTGTAGCAGCATCTATTTTTAGCTTCCACAATTTTTTAATAAATCAGGGGATTAAAAGAAGAGGTGAATGAAGGAAAGATTATCTTGCTTGGAAAGGAAGATGTAAGCTAAACTGACAGAAATGTTCCCATTCTTAGCATAATGCCAGATGATATGGTTTGAAGGTCTGATATGAACTATGTTAATGGATTGAATAATCTGAAAGGGAAACAAATCTCCCAATCTATTTTGATTCCAATTGGGAAATGCAGGGGAAAAAAGGGAATTGACCTTAAGGTTAAGAAGATCATGCCCATGATCTAGCAGATCTTTTAGGATAAGAGGCTTTTCCATAAAAAGAAGCCAATGATCATTAAAGATAGAAATGGAATAGCCATCTCCAATATTCCATAAAAAGTCTCATTTGATTTCCTTCATAGTTCTGATGATGCCTCTAAAGAAATAAGAAGTATCCCTAGGTAAGACATATATCCATCTCAATCATCTTTTGCCAATTTGGATAAGTTTTCTTAAAAAGAAGAGCCTATTTAGAAATCTCATCCTTCCCTTCAGCATTCTCCAGCAATGTTTACTAATAAGAGTTTCATTCATTTCCCTTGATTTCCTAAAGCCCAGACCACCATTTGACTTACTTCTACAAAGAAAATCCCAACTAATTGTGTGATAGGAGTGAGAGTTAACTGAGCCATTCCACCAGAAGTTCCTATTCAGCTGATCCAGCTTATCAGTAATCTTATATGGGAGAAGATAGGTACTCATTGCATATATAGCCATAGCTTGGGCTACATACTTGATGAGAGTAGTTCTACGAGATAGAGATAGAACTTTAGCTTTCCAACCAGAAATCTTTCTTTGAACCTTTTGTATCAAGTACTCAAAATCTTCACTTTTTTTCTTGCGGCTTAAGAGAATTGGAACCACCAAGTAGATCCCTTTATCATCGAACTTTCTCATCTTTCATTTTTTCATAATGCTCGTTTGATTACTTATACCCACATTCCCACTGAAATAGGCCTTGGATTTATCAAAATTTACTGCTTGACCAGAAGTTTCACAATAAGTGTTAAGGAGAAACATCATATAGTTTGATTGCTGAGTATCTGCCTTACAAAAGATAATTTAGTCATCTGCATAGAAAAGATGGCTGATACCAGGGGCCTTCCTTCTTATTTTGATCCCATAAATCAGATTGAAACCTTCAGCTTAAGCAATGAGTCTTGACAAGGCCTCTGCCACAATGATGAACAAGTAAGGGGACAGAGGGTCTCCCCTGTCTTACACTTTTTTCTGGATAAACTTTTTCTAGAGGGGAGTCATTGAGAAGCACATTATAAGAAACTGTGCTAAGGCATTGTTGAATTATTTTCCTCCATTTGGCAGAGAATCCAAGTTTTCCCAGAATCTGATCAACAAAGCTTCATTCAACTCTATCAAATGCTTTGCCCATATCTAACTTGATAGCCATCCATCCTTGTTTCTATTTTTTCATCTTTCTCATATTAAACAAAATCTCACTTGCCAGTCCAATATTATCCCCAATAGACCTTCCTTTGACAAAAGCACCTTGAAGAGGATAGATGAATTTATGAAGGAGAGGTTTGAGCCTGGTAGACATGATCTTAGAAATGATTTTATAGGAGAAATTACAAAAACTGATAGGCCTGAATTTAGTGATGTGTTCAGGATTAGCTACTTTAGGAATGAGAGTGATGAAAGTTTCATTTAGGCAAAGGGTAAGCCTGGAAAAGGTGAATAAGGCTTTGACAGCTTCAGAGATCTCAGAATGTGCAATATCCTCCCAATATTTCTGGTAAGAAAATACCTTGAAATCTATCAGGACCAGAGGCTTTAAGGGCCCCCATACTTTTAATGGTTACCCAAATTTCATCATCAGTGGGGATTCTTGTAAGAAGAATATTCTCATTGGGTGTAATACATGGTTTAAAGAGATCCAAAATATCATTATTGAAAAGAGGCTCATCAGAAGAAAAAATATTCTTGAAATAGGAGTTTATATTAAGCCCTACATCCTCAACCTTTGAGTCCCAGCCCCATTATCATTCTTGAGTTTTTCAATGCTATTCTTTCTTCTTCTGTAAATAGTGGAAAGATAAAAATATCTAGTATTCCTTCCAGCATCCTTCACTCAATTTCAAGTGGTTTTTTGTTTCCAAAAACTAGCTTCCTTATCCAGAAGATCCTCCAATTCACTTTGAAGGGAAAGAAACTTGTTATAATTCTCCTCAGTCTCTAGATCATCAGATAAGATTTTATCCAAATGCCTTATAACCTTCTTAATCTTTAGTGCCACATCCCCAAAAACCTCCACATTCCATTTCTAAAGCTTTTTACTGGTATTTTTCATTCTATTAAAAACAGACAATGCAGGAGAACCAGAGCAATCTCCTCCAGAGATATGCATTCCAAGCCAACTCAATAGTATCCTTGCATGAAGGTTCCTTAGTCTACATCTCAAAAAATTTAAAAGGTTTTTTCTTTTTTGGTAAGGAATGATTAAGATTAATAGAAAGAGAAAGATGATCAGATGAAGGTGTTTCGGCAGTAAACTGCTTCAACACAACGAGAGTAATGGTAAAGAACGCACTAAGAAATAGAGGAATTTGATGTTGGGGGAGATGAAACTGAACCAAATAATGGCTGCCTACGTACCCAAGATCTATTCTCTAGGGATCAAGTTTCCACATAGTTCCTTATGAAAAATAGTTTGGTATTTATAAAGGTAGAGTAGAGAGTCCTTGTAGCTCAAGTAATCTTGTAGCTTGAGCAATTGTGATAGAATACAACTCTCAACTGATAATTATCTCTTTGATAAGAAATGAATCTGGACATAAATCATTGTACATTAGTGGCAAGCCATGTAGCTAAGGTTCAGCCTTAGACACATGAGTTAATGGGCCTGTACATCGATCCATGGTATTGCAAATTGGGCTTTAGCCCCGTCGATTAAATGAATAAAGTGGAGACCCCTACTAATGGACGTTTGTCACGTAGGTGGGGGTCGAAACACCGCCCCCTCTTTGGCATGCGAACAAAGTTCATATGGTAAAGAAGAAAGAAAAATGAGCGGAATGTATAACGAAGTGTCGTGCGAAAAGAAATAATTGAAAAACTGACTGTCGAAAAAAAATCGTGAATTATCGGAAACGAAATAACGTCAAACTAACGTATACGGGACGTATTGTAGTTTAAAAAAAAATGGCTGAAAAATGCACATTAAAATTTTTTGAACGAAATTGATTGCCGAAAATTGTACCGAACGCATTACGTAACAATACGAAAATTGATTTCGATAACGCGTGCCACCGGAATAGCAATACTAGGATTAGACCGTTGAAAATTAAACGTAGGGGCAGTTTAGTAATAATAGTAATAAAAGGAAGTTAAATACGAATTGAACTCAAAGTGTTCGGATGAGATAAGAATGTGGAGGAGATAAGAATTGAGATTAGAAATGAAGTTGGATTAGAAAAGAATCCCATCAGAATTGAAAAACAGCTCGACCCTATATAAGTGTTTGCGCTTATCAAAACAGTCGTGGTTAAGAATCCCAGTCGTGGTGAAGTTGCAAAAAGCTCGTCCTCTTCCGCATTACTGTCGCTCTAGAACGTTGTGTGTCGTCTTTGCTTTGACTAGCAGGTATGTCTCTAGATCATCAAGAGAGGTTGGAATAGAGATATTTTGAATGAGGGAAAAGGGAAACAGCTCGAGCCAATCTGGGGTGGCAAGAGCTCTATCCAACCTCTCTAAAATATGATTACCAAAGAATCTTTTATTTGACCAAGTGAACTTGGAACCTTTAAAGCCTAAATCAATGAGTCCTAGATCATCAATAAAATCATTAAAAGAATTCATATTTCTATATTGATTACCATTACCTCCTACTTTTTCCAAAGGTGATGAATTCAATAATGGAATTGAAATCACCAAAGAGAATCCAAGGCCCAAGAATAAGCAAAGCAATGTCACACAATTCATCCCAGATTCTTTTCCTCTTATAAGAAAGAGGTTCACCGTATATAAAAGAAAAAAACCAAACAGAAGAAGCATGGTAATTGGAGAGTTTACCTGTAATATGATTAGGTGTAGCTCCCAAAATATCCAGCTGAATATTATCCTTCCAAAAAACAGTCAAACCACCACTAATGCCAGATGCAGGTACTATACATTTGCCAGTGTACTTGTACTTGATTTGCTTACTAACTAACTCCATTTTTTTTTTCTGTTGCTTTGGTTTTTGATAAACATAATATATCATGGTCTGAAACCAAAATGAGGTTCTTAAGTGCTACCATTGTCAAAGCTGAACCAATTCCCCGACAATTCCATGCAGTTGTTGTCATGGCTCTAGAGGTGACTGAAATGGGTTAGTCACCGCGAACCCTTCTGAATTGTTAGAAGCAGCCACATTGAGTCCCTCAGAGCTAGGAGTGTCAGGACCAGAATAACCAGATGAATTGTTAAAACCATTAGACTCATCATCAGAGAGAGAGAGAGACCATTTGAACTAGAAGAACCTCCAGAACCAGAAAAAACATCATTCTTATATGACGTATTAAAGCCATAGCCAAAAGAACCAGAACCTTGTGAACTATCATCCCTATAAGCATTATCACCAGAACCCCAAGAACCAGAACTAGAAGACCGATAACCCTTAGAGACGGAGTCATGAGACTCAGAGTTTTCTGAATCTTTAGAGCCAGAATCTACTGAAACCAAACTTTTTGAACTCCTAGAATCAGATTGTCCTGGACCATAAGAAAAGACACTTGAGTTACTTGAATCCTTGCTAAAAGAATCACTCTTACTTGACTCAGAAGGAGAAGGGGAAGGAGTGACTCCCATAGAGCTATCACCATCAGAACTTGACATGATCTTTTTCCTCTTATGTCCCAATCTATAAGATATTGGGTCCTCAACCTCTTTCCCTTTACTGTATCATCTTCCTCAATAGAACCATCAACTTTCCTCTTGTTTTTAAAGCTTACAAAAATTTTCCTTTCCTCATTTTCACATGCTTCCTTCTTATCATTACCTTTCTCCTTTTTTGAGAGGTCTGGTAAGGTGGGAACATGATCTGTAGTAGAGACAATTTTTAGAGAACTCTTCCCCTAAGAGGATTCTGAACTATCACTCATTTTTTATCTCTTAGAATTTCTAAACTCAAAGGAGAAAATTTCTGTAGAGACCACAAATCTTTTGCGAGAATAATGCTGTACTTCTTTAGAGATGTCAGTGCATGCTTGTGTAGTTTCCAAGATGCAACTTTTCGTTTCATATTCTTGAGATAATACAAATCTACTAACTTTCACAATTTTCTTGGAAACCACATGCTTCCTAGAGCTGCCAAAACTTTTGAGAATATCAACTAGATTTTCTGACAACTTTTCTTAATTTTGGGGGGCGGAGTATGAAATCATAAACTAAGGGATCAAGATTATGGAGTTTTGCATGCTTACTGATACGAGGCTTGGCCAAAGAAACCGGGTTTTTTCTAGCTTTTGGGCTTAGATTGGGCCGACGAGAAGAAAGAAGCTTTGGGCTTAGAATGGGCCTAGCCAAATTGGAAAACACAAAGTCCATAGAAACAGGTAATGAGTCCAAAGAAGGTTCAGGAACAAACTCTTGGGGGGCAACATCCATATCAGACAAAACAGGAGAATCTGAGTCCTTAGAAAGCCCATTAACTAAGGGATCCGGATGAAGCCCAAGATCTATATTAACCAAAATTGGATCTACATCCCCAGGAGAAGGGTCCGAGCATACACCTTCTAGGCCTGGTCCAGAAACAAGAGATGTGCGACTTGTGAACAGCTCAGTTTGGACGCACTCCCATTGAGGATCTTTCACAGGACTGTCTTTTGTCATATCAGGAATAACCGAATTGCCAGATGGCAGATTATCATTGGTAGATGCCTTAGGGAATGTAACATCCATATTGGGAATAAGCTCGTTAACTAAAAACGGCAAAACACATTCCTCTGTTACCGTTATCTTCTCCACTAGGACCTTATCAGAACACCCAGAACCAGCTTCAGAGGAAAGTTAAGTAGGAGAAATTTGCATACCTTTCCTATTTTATGCTTGCATCTTGAGATCCATAGGAACACTCTTTTTCAACTTATCAGCATTAGGATCCCATTCTAGAACTTTTCTGGACTAAATACCAATCCCAAATTTAAAAGACGTAACTTTAATCCTATTTGAAAAAGGAAGAACAGAAGCAACAGGGGGTTTTTTGGTACCCTCTTTAAAAAACAACAGATGATTAATAAAATATTTGCATTCCTTATAATCATGCCTAATCAACCCACAACAATAACAAAACACAGGAAGCTTCTCAAATTTGAAAAAAATCTAAACAGACTTATTTTCATGAAGATTAACCATAGCATTACGTTACTCACCATCTTCCTCCTGATAAGATACATAACTTGGACACGTGAAAAGAAATTACCAGCATCAGAACCACCTACAGAATCAATAGCCACAACTAATCTAAATGTAGAGCCAATTTTATGAATATTCTCCTAAGTAGACCTTTCGAGAGGGAGACCAAACACCTGGATCCATATTCTAAACTCCTTAAACCTATAATTATTAGTAGGATTATCTTGTATCTATTGCTTGAGAGACATAAGAACTGACCATGGACTATTTTCAAGAACAAATCTTAGTTCATGTTCATTTTCAAACCAAAATTTGAATAAACCCTTAGATAAGAAAGTAATCGAAAATTTTGAATTAGTATTTCAGGATTTCACTAATTCATTTTTTATATCAACTTCATCAAACTTCCTGAGGTGAAAAGCTTACCAATTGGAGATTTCTCTCAAAATTTTCTCTCTTTGTCATTAATGGAATTCAGACTAATCTCATCTGGGAACTTATTTATTCTCCACATAGACTCTATTTGGAGATGAAGACGGTGAAGCTCATCCTCTTCACTCTCATCAGGAATAAAATCAAGATCTGGACCACATGATTGAAAAAAGAAGATCTGAAAAAGGAGATATAAAACTAGAGAGGAGATAAAGAGAGGGAGATAAGAGAGACTATGAAGGGGATAGGAAGAGATTAAAGGAGGAAGAACAAGAAACAAAGATGAGATCATAACTCAAGAAGAGGGAAAAGAAGAAAGGGGAAAGAAGTTGCTACGCTCATATTTTCTCTCTGTGCATAAAGAGTTTTTTTGGTATTTTCCTTGACTTGGTCAAGAGCAGCCTAATCTGAAATTGAAATTAGTATACACTTTTTGAGTTCAAAGTTCGATCACGTCACAGTGGCACGCTATCCCGAACATCATTACATAGTCTCATAGAGTCTTAGTAGGTTTATTATCTTGTATAAATTGTTATTGATTGGATAATACGAGTCTTGGATTTGCTTCTCTGTTCACATTTTAGAGTGCAGAGCACCTGCAATGAGCTCAATAAAGCACCAAGAACATATTATAATTCGGACTCGAGATCTCTACAACCGGGTACAGAGATCATCTCTATAACCATGTTATCTCGCCGTTGATCCGAATCCGAGATGTGTGTGTGTGCCTCAATACCTGTGTGTGTGCTCCGAGATGTGTGTGTCTGTGCCGAGATATGAGATGTGTGTGTGTGGTCTCTGAGATTGATCTTTGTCCCGGTTATAGAGGAACCGGTCTCTTATAATTCAGCACAGGTTCAACTGTTCAAGCATGCTCTCCTCAGATAAACCTTTTCTTTCGTTTCATTTTGTTGGTCTCCTTAGATAAACTTGATATCCGATCAACGCGCATTGCTACATTTGAATTTATTGCTTAGCCCACGGCAATATCCTGCTTTCACTACCAGCTTAGCTAGAGGCTACACCGCTACAGCCTACATGATACAAATTTATAACAGCGATTTTGAGTTCACAATTCAATTCCACATCTCTAGTCTGGACACACAAATATTACATTGCCTCCCTCACTCCTATGGCCCTATGCATTGTCGAATTCGTCATCGACTGGGCCATGCTCCGAAACAGGGGAGTTCGTGGGGGTGCAATGTTACATAATGTATTAATAGTTTGCTAGAAAAGTGGCAAGACTATAAAGATTCACAACCCCATGGTTTTTACGGAATTTCTATTATTATCCCTCCCCCCTCCCCTATATTATAATCTTGGACCCCAGGCATTGAATCATGGTTCTGTCCCCCGCGAGGAGAGGTTGTGAGGCATGTTACCGGGAAGATCAGTTAATCTAGGTCGCTCAAACTCCATGAACCAGGAGCAGTCGTAGAGATTACAAGAGCTCCACCCTTTCTTCTACACATTGATACATTTATACCATGCGTGGTTGACTGCCTACATAGTGCTTGGCTTTACCAAAACAACAACTACAAGCAAGTTTTAATTTTCTTGTGCAGATATATTCAGATTGTCTACTCTTAGCCCCTAAAACCAAGTATCATTCAAAGCGATCGAAATGCATTTTTCATTGGCCATCACTCTGGATTTATAGAACTACATTCAATACAAAATGTTAGCTGAAACATAATTCCACCAAAAACCTACTAATACTAAATTTGACGCAAGGCCAGTTATACATGTCCAACATTCATTTTCTGATGTTAACCAGTTTCCATGTCCATTCATACTATTTTTGCCTGATGTTAAAACAATACTTCACATCACCAATCCATATAGGTGATCTCAATACTGTGAATTGCACAAGTAAGCTCGAAACTGGCACTGAAGAAGACAACTGCTGACGTTTAGAAGCACTTGAAAACAGCAGGGATGACTCAATAACATGGTTGCAAGTGTTCACTGTAACCTTTTTCGGGTAGAAAACTTAGTTATTCCACCAGCGACCAGCCCATTCCAAATACAAAGTACTCCAATTCGTGTTACAATAAAAGCTAGTAAATTCGTAAACAGTGAACATTCGATAGGGCAATTATTTGCCTAAGATTCGAAATTTTCAACAATAATACTTTTAAATATTCAGTCCAATAAAACACTAACAGTAAAAATACAATATACGTGTTTTAAACGGATATAATACAAATGTATTCCTTTAAAATTTGACTATATATTTTAAAAGATATATAAGTACATAACATTTTTATTTTTATTTTTACAATTTTATTCATAAAAAAATAATACAAATGTCAAATTTTTGGTTCAACTTACTATTACTAAGACATTTATTTTTGGTTCCAACTAAGGCCCAGACCGTTTTTTTGAATTTCAAAGATCCAGATATTATAATTCGGGTATCATTCAAAAATTCAAAACTTATTCGTTTTATTTGCGAAACCTTATAATTCAAGAATAATTCTGCAAATTACTAGCTATGGTTACCATGAGATGCAAGATAAAAAAACAGATAAGAAATGAAGTCCATCTCGAAAACAATAATAAGGTAGTCTATTAAGTAACCATAATTGTTTCCCAGTTGCTATTAAAATGCAGAAAAGAAATACAAATTGATAACAAGTTCAAAACAAAACTGAAATGAATATAAAAGCAACCAAAAAGAAAAGGGGAAAAAAGAACGCAACCCGTCTTCATCCTTGGTCAGGACTACGTGATTTTGTCCTCAACGGTTGGCCTTGGCTACACGCTCAATCTCGTCTTTCTTCTTGATGGCATAGCTACAACAAACAAGATAAAATTCAATGAAACAGACATAATTGCATAGTATAACTGGATGCAAGCATAAATGGAGTCATATTTACCTATTGGAAGATCCCTTGTGAGCATTAACAAGCTCATCTGCAAGGCATTCAGCAATGCTCTTGATATTCCTGAAAGCACTCTCACGAGCACCAGTTGTGAGAAGATATATCGCCTGGTTGACCCGCCTGAGAGGAGAGATATCAACGGCTTGACGCCTCACAACACCAGCTGAACCAATTCGAGTAGCATCTTCCCTTGGTCCACTACACAAGTACAATAAGAGCTGAGAGGAGAACAATATATATGTACAGAAGCCAGTATAAGGTATCAACTATGAACTACAAATACCTGTTCATCACAGCGTCAACGATAACTTGAATGGGATTGAGATCTGTGAGGAGATGGATAATTTCCATGGCATGCTTAACAATACGGACAGCCATCAACTTCTTCCCGTTATTGCGCCCATGCATCATAAGGGAGTTTGTCAGCCTCTCCACAATAGGACACTGAGCCTTCCTAAACCTCTTGGCAGAGTACCTCCCTGCCGTGTGTGGAATATAAGTAGCATGCTTGGATGATTGAACACCAATGTAATCCACTAATGAAAGGTCAGTAACCTGTATTAAAAGTAAAAGTAGTTAGCTTGCGCACCAATACTGTAAATATGCAAATCCTAGACAAATATCCCCAATTATAGAAATTCAACACTATAGCACATCTGCTACCCAAAACATCATGTTACCATTAAACCAATCAAATGCAATACAAAGACTCAATTAGAGAGAACCAGGAATCCCTGGTTCTGTTGACAATAATCACTTTAACCTAAACTCTTTCCCTTTAAATTACTTCCAAATACTCGATGGAGCATGCCACACTAGACAGAACGGTGTGAAAAACCATATATCAATTAAACAACAAAAAAAAACCCGTATGATGATTATACAAAGAAGGCACTCCGAACATGTAAACTAATTCTACAATGTGGAACATCTTTATTGAATAGCATATTAACAAAAGAATTAGTAGATAATAGACTAGTAAACCCAGGATTAATTTGCAATAAAACATATATGTATTAAAAAGAATAGATCTTTAAGAGTAGACCTGGATTTCTTCATAAGACCATCTGTTGAAAAGCTTTACATCTTGTTGTTGAGCTACTACTGCCATGGCTTTTTTTTTTTCTTATCTATAAAACCCTAATAATGGTCTAAACTTTTTAGCGCAATGGAAAGAAACCCTAACACCTTCATTTTATATCATTTTTTCACTTGTCATATTGTGGCCTTTGGGCTTTTGTAGACCCATGTTACCTTTGACGGCACCCGCCCAAGAAAGTTTCGGCCCGTTAAAAATTTCCTTCCCAGTATGACAAGTGACTGTTCACGGGGAAGCATCTCTAGGTTAGGTTGGCACCAAATGTGCTACATCTACTGAAAATCCACAAACAACTCGTTGGTACTTGGTCACATCTGCCTCTAGAGTTACTCACATTGTGAATAAATCAAACTACTTAGAGCATCTTTAACTGTGAGACCAAATAAATATCAAACACCATATTCTTGAAAATTTGGTAAAACTATATTCAGTAGTAAGACCAAACCAAAAAAACATAAAAAAAAAATCTAATGGCCAAACCAAGTTTGGTTTTTTATGTTGTATCAATCTTTAACCGACGCCCAAATAAATTCAAACACCATATTCTTGAAAGTTTGGTTTTTCAAACCAAACCAAAAAAACATAAAAAAAAAAAAACACCAAACCAAGTTTGGTTTGATGTTGTATCAAACGACGCGATGTTCAATAAGCACGTGGTTTTCAAAAGCAACGTGGGCTTCGAAACAACATGGGCTTTGGGCTAAATTGTAAACAACATGGGCTTTGGGTTTCAAAAAAAGTTGTCGCGGTCGTTTGAAACACCGCGCATGGGCTTTGGGTAAAGCTAAACTGCGGGTTTTTAAAGCGCAGTTTTGAAAACTATTTTTGACTATTTTGGCACGGTTTATCCAAAGCAGCATAGTTTGGTGTAGAATTTTTAATGTCTGGGTTGAAATTGTTTGGTGTTTATTTGGTTTAGTGTTTGTTTGGTCAAAAAATTTAGTATTTTCCAGGTCTTACTATTAAAGATGCTCTTAGCGGCCGAGTAACAACCACTACTAAATACACTCTAGCATCAAATTAGCCCGTTTGGGTTTTTTGTGGGATGCCATGGTATTTTCGTGCGGCGTTATAAAGGGACGATATTAAATTTTTTGTCACTGGTCGTATGTAACTGGTCATTTTTGGTTTATTTAGTTTTGGGTTTGTCCTAAGCAGTTAAAATCGGTTTTCAAAACTAATCGGTCGAGGAGCGATATGCGATTAATCGGTGATTTAATCGGTTATATCGGATGTATATATTTGATGTTTTCAAAATATATATTAGTATAATCATACCTAATATTTCTAAACAGTAATCCGAAAAATATCAAATTCTCATAATCACATCTAACTAGCTCAATTTTGGAGTACTACAGATATGTCAAACACAAAAATTATGTTAAATATTTAAAAGAATAAAGAGATTGAGAAGCGATAATATTTATTAGAGAGATAATACAATAATTTGTATATTTAACTTTCGTTAAAGAAGTGAAAATAAATAAACTCTTAGCTTTGTGTATTGATTGAGTTCTATTATTATTAATACGATTTAAGAATCTAATTTGTTAATTTTAAGTATATTTTTGGATAGGAAACCGATATTTTTAATATTTTTTTTTTCGGTTTAGTGAGAAATCGGTTATTTCGACCGATTAATGGGTCAATTCGGTGATTAAATCGTTTTGGTAAGAAAAAGTAAAAAAATGGGTAAAAACTAATCGGTACCGATATGCAATTAATCCGATATTGATAGCATAGGGTTTGTCGGGGTGAGCAACAGTACTAATGTGATTGCGTCGTCAGAATTGAAAGCGCAACCGATCAGAAACAACGTACAATATTGTCAGATAAGTCGAGTTAAACATTCAAGGTACTTATATATAATATATATACAGTTCAAGTACTCAAATTCACCACTGTACATATTTGCAGCTTTTCATTTCTCAATTAAACAAAGTAGCAAACAAAACAGTCTATACAATAAACTCAAACTATATTTCTTTTCAATATTTTTTGTCCTCTTCACAAAAAAAAATCACTCTCAACTCTCAAATGCACAATTTTGAATCAAAACACTCCCGCCCCAACCAAAAAATGTAAAAATAGAAAAATTATGCACACTCACCAAAAGATTATAAATTACTTTTCTCCTTATATAAAACTCAAAAGAGAAAAAGAAAAAGAAAAAAATAAAATCAACTGTCTTTATCTTGTAACAGAAAGTGAAACTCAGAATTTTGACGGAGGAGAGGTGGCGGGTCCACGTCAGACAAGTTGATATTAAGAAATGATCGTGATATCTCATCCACTGAAAATGGTACGCTGCAATTTATCCCAAAATAAATATGAGTTTTAATACAAACGGAGTCCACGTGTTGTTATATGTAAAACTAGAGTTACCTTGAATTAACGTCGAGTAGGAAAGAATTATTTTGCATGTTGACTGAATCTTCTGTCATCACTAGTCTCATTTTGCTAATTACCTGAAAATCATTTCGCAATGTATTCATATTACTAGTGTTTTATTCTACTCATTTATTAGAATACAAGAAACTTTTCTGGGCAGACTTACATCCTGAGATAATCCTTGGGTTCCGTATTTGTCATCCCAGAACATTGTTCCAATGCGATATATTTGTGGAATGCTCAGTACCTGTAAAAATTACTAAATGTTTTACTTCTAATAGAGCTGTGAGAGGTATATTGAGCCAATGTATGAGGTTCAAATTTAAGTGAAATATGAGAAAGTTACCGGGCAGAGTTCGTTAGTGATCTCATTTAAAGATTTCTGCGGCTTTTGATGTGAAACCTGAAATTGGAGAAACAAAATTCCATGGAACTTGATAGAAGCCAGTAAACTTTGAAGATAGGAAGCATCAATATGTACTGGTATCAAGCCTACGTACCAGAAACCCAACGGCTTGACGTATGTGTTGAAGTTCATCCCATGATGATCCAGCATACTGTAACAACTTCATGGTTTCAATATCTCGGTGTTCATGTTTCTTAGTTGGTAGTGTTCCTACATAAATGCACCAAAAGAATTAAATTACCTCCTCTGTAGCTTTGGAGCACCACTGTTCCAATTCTTGCAAACCCGCTTTGACATACTCTCCATTGCTAAATGAACAGCATTCACGTCGGAGCAATAAACTGCACGCAACCATAATATACTCTGTGAAGATGAACTGTAACTGACTATGAACCCCCATTGAAAATTTTCTTATTGATTCTACAGGTTCAAATCACTCAAATGTCCAATGTCAGAAGAAACTGTTTACCTATTGAAAAGCTGCACATTAATGAAAGCAAACACCTGGCTAAAGGTTTTCCTTGTGATCAACGATGGGACCTGCAGATCACAGGTGAGATAACCATACAGTATTTCTCTGAACCATATATCGTAAAAGTAATAGTTTGACAGAATTTATTATGAATAGCATATACTTACATGATTTTCACACATTACATGCATCGTGTTACCCATGCTCTGTACTATGCTTTGCCAGTGTATGCTTGATGCTTGCTGCTTTGCAACAATGCTCAGATGCATATTTTTTGTTGACCCTCTTATGGATCTCACCCTTGCAGATCTTGGGGCCTGTTAGTAGAGTTTGTAGATTGGTCAAATGCTAAATGTTATCTCTAAATTGTGAGGTCATGCTCAGACAAAGTACTACCTGTATGCAAAGGTTCAAGAATGAACTGATCTCTTTCTTCAAACTGTCACGTATCATTCCATATATTTTCTCGACATATGCAGTTAGGTGTTGCTTGAACAATAGGGCTGGGTATTTTGCTTCAATTCTCGATTTATCTGATTTGCCTACCATGCCACTATAGCCACTTGAAATCCCCATGCTTGTTGGTGATGAACGGAGACCCTGAGTTCAGATTACTGTTAGGTCTCCTTCTTTGGTCTTTCTATACTATAAAAATGGAACTTTGCTTTTTTATTCTAGGTAAAAGAAGCTTACTTGTGCCATTCTAGTGAACAAGGTGGTAGGGGAGTTTCTACTGCGATGTGAAATCGGACTCGCTGTGTTACTTGCTTTGATTGTATTTTGTAAGAGAAACAAAAGGGTAGATGTTGTTGAGAGCCAATAGGCAAGTTCATTGATGTTCTCCTGATTCTGTGAGACATGAACAGGGTAATTGATCACTAAAATGGGTGAAGCAAATAGGTTAGAATCTATGAAACACTGAGAGTACAATGATGTTCAGAGATATGGATGAATTAGAATGACTTTTAAAAGGTTATTTCCTTGAGTCATCTTTAGTCCTTCCCCAAAAGACAGTGTAGTAAAATATTCTTTTAGAACCCTGAAAAGTTATTACCTCGACAGACAAACGGATTGTTTGGATTATCCGGTCAAAGATATGTGTCTTATCTGCTTCAAAGGACCTCCATTGAAGAAGCGCTTTATATACAATACATGCAGCTGCAGGCCTGTTTTTGTCAAACCTCTTATCTTCCATGAGACACTTGATGAGTGCATCATGATTTTCCTGGTCAAATAATCGATGGAAAGGATATTCTGGTAAGATTTTAAAATAGACAAACACGTACCAAAAACTATGAAATATTAAATTTATTGGTTGACATCTAGAACGTTTTCATTTCCTCTTCACTTAAGAAGGTACTATTAACTGCTTCACAACTTACTTGCTGCCTGTCGGTTAAGGACTTCTGTTTTGTTAAGGAGATGTCAATGCGCTCCGATTCCTGTTAACAGACTACAGTCGTTAGATTTTATGTCCTCTTTTAATTCATTTACAATACACCAACCAGATTACAAGTTTTAAAAAAATGTTCGGAGATTGTTGCACGTACTTTAGGTGTTTGGAGCTCGTATGTTATATGACCATTCTCAAAACTCTGCACCGTCAAAGAGGTCAGTCACCCTCAGAAAGATAAAGAAGTAAAGGAATTTGAAACCGTCAGTGTACCTTAGTCACTGGTGTTTTTAATATCTCAGATGGAACTGGTTCTTGCACAATAACTGGTGTTTGATTTCGAAACAACTCATTCTCTGACTTTAATTCTGCAATCTTGCTCTCAAGGCTGGAAATAAGGTTGTGATATATCAGAATTCTCCAATGGTGGTTGTCTTTCAAACAATATATTGGCATTAAACATAAAAGGAAGTTCAGAGTAGGTGCATTTTATAGAGGACTTTCCACCCGAATACTCGGTTCTCACCTTGACTGGATCTAAAACTTTGTCTCCACTCTCCACTACTACTAAATATAAGTATAGTTAAATATACAATTATATATCATTTCAAACAACAGAATGGTACTTTTACGCTATAATAATAATAATAAACAACTTAAGAAGGTCTTAATAACTATAATGCTAATTTTAAGTCTTTTTTTTTTTATTTTTGAACAGTGTGTCAATCCTGACTTCCTTACATGCAGTGTCACTCATTTTCATTGTTGGTTTTTTGTCATAAAAATGAAAAAAGATGTCCAGTAAGTTTCGTTCATGCAGTTATTTAGATATACAAATTCCCACTTTTGGTTCCATTCAGAAAGTTATATAGAAAGAAAAAATACTTAAGCTAGTCCGCAATTTCTTAAACCCTCAAAGGGATCTTGCATTTCTCCATATGATGAAATTTTAACTTTAAACTATCATACTTACAGTTTTACTTGTTCAGAGAGATCTTCATTAGTTGATGCAAGCAGAGCTTGTTGACGGAGAACCTGGTTCTCAGATTCCAAGTTGGATACATTTACTTCTAGTCTGAAGTAAGAAAAAAATAAGAAAATAGATCATACCCATCCATTGGCTGTTTAAGCACTAATGTGCATAAGTATTCATCTTCTATACCTTTCCACATTTTCTTGAAGCTGAGATACTCTCAACTGCAAATCTTTTACCACCTCAGCTCTTTCTTCACTCTCATTTTGGATCTCGGAACATCTTTTCTCGGCCTCATAGGCCTTCTCTGTTGCTTCTCTCAACTCAGCCTATAGATGCAAAACATTTACAAAAAAGACCAAAGGTTCACGATTACAATTGAAGAAAAGAAGGGGTTTGAAAAATTGGAATTATCCCTTTGACTTCCCATGTAAACTGCTGAGAAAGTTATAGTTGTCACCTCTAGCTCCTCATTGCGATTTGTCAGTAACTCTAGCTTGGTGTTATCCACAACTGGCACCTCTTTGATGACTGGGGGTGCTTGCTCGATTGCTATCTTTGCAGCTTCTCTTTCCCTGACGATGTCAGCATGAGCTTCATCTAATTGTCCTTGCATATCATGCAAAGCAGATTGCAGATTTGAAATTTCTTGTCCTTTTGCTTCTTCAAGGTCAGTCTACAGTTGATGAAGTGGATTACAGTCACTCAATTATTATATCTTGTTGTCAAGGTTTCAACTCTTATCGCTACAGTCATTCTTTGATCAATTAGATGTATACCAAACATCAGATTTACAGTTATGGAGGGAGATTATAGCAGTAGCCATATATAACATACTGAGACTTGAGAAGTTTAGGGTAACTAGGTAAGAAACAAATACCCTCATGTGCTTTTCAAGTTCCAATCGCCATGTCAACTCTTCAACCCGCTTCTCCAACTTGTCCTTGGCTTCTCTAAGCGCCCCTGTATCTCTAGCAGCCTGTTTATAGGTCAGATGTTATTATCCAACTAAGTCACTGTCTTTATGTAAGAAGAAAAGAAGAGTTGTCTGTTTAAAACTTTAAATGGGGAAAAACCAATCTTGGAAGTGAAGGGAACATTTTGGTGACTAATAGAAGAAAACTTACTATCCTGAGTTTTTTGAGTTCCTTCCTTCCTTCCTTCCCCCTCCAGAGGCATTGAAGTGTAAGAGTAGCTTTCTTCTTCTTCTTATAACTAGAAAGAGCTTGGATTCTTCGCCATTGAGTCTGTTCGAGACAGAGATCACATGATTAATGCCTTGACTTAAAATAATTTAATTTGGACTATTTCATGACGATCTAAACTTTAATTCCTAAAATTATCTTTTTAATTAATATTGAAAGTAAAAGCTAGAGAGAACTGATTGCCTGAATTTTGACTGCGGCCTTGCTTCTCCTTCTATATCTGAACTCATTACGGGCTGCCATTGCACGCAATCCTGTTTGAATAAATATCGCCGATATTCGTAACTCTGTATAAGCTTTTCTGGCTGTATGAGCACGTGAGTGCTTCTGTAGGAATATTGAAGCTGCTTCCCTCCTCATGTCTTCGTATAGCTTTCGTGCAAGTTGTGCTGCTCAATGGTACAAGAAACGAAAATATTATCTTTCGGTTCTTTCATAAACAATTTCCATCTGATTTTATTTTATTGGGAAGTATAAAATTGCAGAAGACAAGAAACCTCTCCATAGTTTTTGCAAATTTATTGTGGCTCTCCTTAGTACAATGAAATCCTTTCTGATGAGATATGTTCGGATTTGCCGTTGGACGTGTCTTGCAGCATTAGCCAAGACTTCTATTCTTCTGGCATCAAGTTCTGCCATTTGTCCAGCTCTTAGAAACACCTTTGTATGCCCCATCTGAAATAACATATCATGGAATTGTTACATATTGAACATCATTTGTATGGATGCCTCTGTTTAGCTTCGTTATACATATGTACCTGATAACCCTTCAATCCCATTCTGTCACAAATTGTTGCACAAGCTGATTTCTCATCAGAGCTGCCACAAGAGAGAGCATCATAGGTAAACAAACATCAGTTCGCAGTAAGAGTTTATAAAAAAAAACTTGTTCATTTCCTAAAACCCAAATATTGATCGAGTTAGGAGTGCAATTATTTATAAGACTCCTGCCCTGGATGTACAGGTACAGGTAGAATGTAGATAGAGAAAAAACAATTAAGTTGAGAAGTCATACCTGTCTAAAACATCTGGTGCTAGCTGTCCAAAACGATCAATGAATTCATCGAATGTCCTCTTAGTGGGATAACCAGCGCAACTGATCCTAATTGCCTCTAGCACACCCTGCCAAAAGTACTCACGTAGAGGAACTTTAGTTAAAAGGAAGAGTTGAGTGTCGAGCAATCCCAAAGTGGATTACTTATTTTTCATAGTGGTGGAAGGATGTAACTCACCCCGCATCTTAATTGATTTAGGACATTGAAGTTCTCAAAGATCCCAGGTTTTAGAACTGTGTTGGGTTTCACGCATCTGATATAATGTGGTTCTGATGTGCTCAAAGTTTCCATTAAAGATTGAAGTTGTTGCTGTAACATGATGCAAATTACAGTATTAAGTGAATGACATTGGGAGATTTCAAAATAAATACCCTAGGCTTTTACTGAAACTCTTACCTTGAAACGGGTGCCAATAGAAGAGAACTTGGACTGCTTTGAACTTTCTTCTGGTAATGGAGGGAACAGGTTTGCTACAAATGAGCATTTTGAGGCATTCAATAAAGCTTGATGTTCTGCGACAACATAATCCTTGTTCTTGTCCAGAAAATGATCAGCTTGGTAGGTCACCTTTGGAGGCCAAATTCTTACATTAGAAGCAAGCTCACTCCACATAAATAACTTGAGGATCAAATTCAATTAATATTCTGCTTACATCACCAGCATAATGGTTAACTGTGAAGGCTGTTTGAGCAAGCTTTGGCTTACTGAAGCGCTTGTGGTTTTTATATGTCTGGTACATCTTTTGTGCAAACGTCTCATGAGTTGACTTGGGAAACATACTGCAAAATTGGTGGAATCAAGATAATATCAGCTAGAGTTTGAAATTAATCAAATTATTGATATCATAAACAAACCCTTTTATTGTCTTATTATGGCAGAGATACTTATGGGGTTTTGGGGTGTAGTGACAGTAAGGGTTGGATTTCTGATTTCCTGCTAAGAGAACCAAGAAATGATGAAATTGGCTTTATGGTTGTATCATTTGATGATTTATGAGATCCCCCGGTGGAACACGGTCCTCCACAATTAAATGTAGGCGTGACAATTTTTCTGGCTCAGTTTAATGTTGGTTGGACTTGTTGCTAATTTCATAAATAGATGGAACTGTTTGAGGTAGAAGGAGATAGAGCTTACCATGCTTCATCAAGGAGCGCAATTATTCCGCCTGGTTTCTGCATTTAACAAAACACCACAAAGTTTTTGGTTTTATTTGTCAGGGATCATTACAAAAATGGTTTATAGTTTTTCAGTTGGCTAATGAAAATCAAATACCTTCTCAATAAGATCTAAGACATCCTGATTGTCCACAAACTCAACATAACTCCAGTTAATTTCTTCTTTCGTGTATTCCTCTTGCTCCATTTTGAATACGTGCTGACAATGTACACATTAAAATATGAAACAATAATGTGAAAGACTATATACTGTAATCACTAATTTATGTGTTAATTCTTTTTCTTACTTGATTGAAAATGCTGCTGCAGCTTCTCATTTGTTAGGTTTATGCACAATTGCTCAAAGCTGCAAGAAAATGCATATGATCAGATTTGGTTCCAAAGGAATTTAATACCTACATCACGAGAATTCATCATATGCCCATGGTTTTACCTGTTGATCTTGAAGCTCTCAAACCCGTAGATATCTAGGACTCCAATTATACTAGCTGCATTGGGATCTTGACCAATAGAATTGTTGATTTTATCTACAAGCCTGCAATGTTCATGAACAGAGCATTTTTCTTGTCCTTCCACTTAAGTTTTCAACAGATAATCCTAGCCAATTAGAGATTGGACTTGAGACAGAACAGGTGCTATACAGTAACTAACTAAGGGTTCGTTACAAATGATTTACAGATAAACTGTAGGTAATTTGAGGAGTTTCCAATTAGAACTCTATAAGTAGAGAGAAACTAAGAATGCTTGGAATGGAGAATTTACTGTATTGTATAATTTTGCTAGATTACTTAAAGAAAGCAGATCTTTATAGTGTCCTTGGAAAAAAGATTTCTTTACCAATCAAATAATCTGGAGTATACTGTCTTGGCGAGGGCATCACGGTTTGATGCAGCTGAAGCTGGGTCAAGAGGTTTTGTAATGTTACCGTCAGGGGTAACTATAACACGCTTGCAAAGCGAGCCTTCAAGGTCTTTCTCATCACACCTGGATAGAAGTACTATATTATACTTGAGAAGACTGAATTATCATATCAAATTACTGAAGAAGAGTACATATAAGTAAAGACTAGAATTCGCACATGAGAAGTTCTGAAGCTGTTTGAAGATGGTAGAGGGATTTTTCATCTTTCAATTTAGAAGAATCGATGTCCTTCCCTTTCACAAAGTTGATGTTTCCAAGATGAAGGATGGCGGCTACTACACGGAATATTGCATCCTATACAAGCAAACCTGTCGTGTTAGAGTATATAGACTGTCACTCCATGTTTTTTTCGTTATATTTTTATAAACATTACGTCATTACCTGTTCTTCCTGGCTGATCCCAACAATATCCATAGCATTTCTGGTCTCTAGGTACTCTCTAGCATCATTAACATTTGCCACTTCATAACAACTTGTTTGGTTAAGATAATGGAATTGTCTTGGATCCCCTAGCTTGTACTTTTTTACATCCTGAAAAAGACCCTTATGTTTGTTACTTGGCGAGAAACTATTGAGCATAATGTGATAATCAGGACATAGTGTGTTCTACCTGAGATGCCTAGGCATGGACACCTATGAACAGTAGTACAAGAGATGGGTACAGTAATCTATTGCAAATTATATTATTAACACAGTGCTTTTACTTTACACTACATAATCACAGTTCTTGTAAGTACAATCAACCTCCCTTGTAATAAATGTTTATATTATCTGCTATGTATTCTGTACTGAGATTGGTTGGAGTATTGTGTTTTAGTATTTCCTTTGACAAAAGAAATAAGAAAATGGTTGCAAAATAAGAAATATACTAAATACGCTTGAATAATTTGTGCAGTATCAAGTGTGATTAACATATTGCATTGTGTGGAGACCAATTGGTTAGGGATCTTGCTGTATATGGCTGGCATAGGTTAATTTGTGTTGCATCACTGCAGGAGAGTAGGATGACATCGGATGTGACTTACCTCTGGTGGTGCATTACAAAGCATATAGAAGCAATGGTAGTTCCTCTCAGGGTCTGATACTTGGCAAACACGTGACCGTTCAAGGAGATAAGTACGGACAGCTGCCCCAGATATCTTCCCACGCTTATCAAACTGGATCTCAACAAATTTACCGAAGCGACTGGTACATAAACTCAGTCTGTTAGTTTTAATTTTTCAGTAGATTAAGTACAAAACAGAAGAGCATCTGAGTTGTGTACCTTGAGTTGTTGTTTTTCACAGTTTTGGCATTCCCAAATGCCTCTAGGACAGGATTGGACTGAAAGCATGTTGAACAAATACTGAATTAATTTTTTCCTTGATTTCACTCGGTAAAAATATGTAGGATCAACTCCCCTTACCTCCAAGACTTGTTGTTCTACTGTTCTTCCTTCGGTTCCAGATCTTCCTCCCATGAAGGCAAGATATCTCATGAGCATCTTTGTCGTTTCTGTTTTCCCAGCTCCACTTTCTCCACTAACCAAGATCGATTGACTTCCGTGGTCATTGATTAGTGCCCTTGATTGCAGAACAAACAGAACCAGATAAACCGAACTGACATAGACATTAGTTCAACAAGAACTGTGGTATATTACACAGACACAGCATCCATATGTACCTGTAACAAGCATCTGCCACAGCAAAAAGATGGGGACTGAGCTCTCCAAAAGCAGCTCCTTTGTACTGCTCCATCATGTGTACATCATATAAATGTGGCAGCCTTTGGAAAGGGTTCACCGCTATTAGAATGTTCCCGGTGTAAGTCTGTTGTGTTCACAATTGTTTCATAAATTTCCATTTTCTACCTTCTATAGCAATGTGCAACATGAATGGTCAAATGATACTGTTATTAGAGGACTATCAAACTCACATATATTTCATTGAGGGTGAACCTCGAGGCAAGATTTTGTAGGACTCCCGGTTCGTGGAGATAAGCCAACTTGGTCATGTCATCAACCCCAGCAGGAGGCGCTTCTGTGTCCTTTGGGTAAATGCTGGATAGATTTGCCACGACCTGGATTTTGCATATTGTACAAATTATGGTTTCAGTTGTTTAATTGGAACACTTATATTTACACTTTACAGATATCTTCAGTTACATTGTTGAAATATATTATATATCTGATAATCTTTTTTAAGGAACTAGACATGGGAATTGTTGCATGTATTCATTTCATCTCGTCATACACACACTTTCAAATTTTGAGAGGAGAAGATATTTTCTGAAAAACAGAGTGGCTTATGATCCATTATAATCTGTAGGAAATTGAGTATTTGACGTGTTATTAGTTATTACTAGTATACCGCAGAACCAGCCTGACCTCTGACAAATGTGTTCTGTTTCAGGTAATATTCACCAGGCAGATCCAAATCAGGCCTAATCTCTAGCATACTGTAAGTAAAGGTTATACATACAGTTATACTAGTTCTCAGGTTAGACAGAATCTGATTTTGGTGTGAAGTGTACATTATTCCATGGAAGATCCAAGTTTACTGTTCATATTTAGTGGGCAAATGTGCATATCTCAATCTTGTTTCAGCTGTAATCGTACAATGTAACTTTCATCATACCGTTTTCCCATGAGTAGTAATGATGGTAGCATTGTTTCCATTGATTTCTGTCACCACTCCATCGGTCCATGCAGCTTCTGGGTCCTCCACCCACACGTGTGAACTAACGATGATGTTAACCGGAGATCCCTATATCAACAAGAACAAAACCGTAAGAAAAAGTGGAATCAAAGAACTTACAAGATTGATCAATTAGTTCAAAAACATACAAACTATCCAAAAAGAGAGAAAACCCATGAATACTAGTCGGCTTACCATAATTTAAAGTCTATACGGTGTTCATGGAATTTGGACTTCTGCTAAAGAAGATGATCGAGGATATGGATATTGATGGAGAAAAAGTAAAGGAAGTGAAGAACAGTAGAGAGGGTAAAGGGGTGATGTTATGAGATTGGATGAGTTGTGAAGGAATGATGGGACTGTGGATTTGCTGTGAATGAAAACGAAAAAGAATGTTGAAAAGGAATGTGTAAGAGGGAATTGAAAAGCTGAAGGGTCATGCAGGTGGAAACTCAAAAGCAAAAGATAGTAGTAGTAGTAGTCACCCCCCCTACCTCCCCCACCCTTTTTCCTCCCCGCCAACTTTTTTGATCATTTCCAGTTTTCCACTTAGGATTCTGACTTGGCACTTCAACTCTCGAAATAGTGTATACTTTTTAGATCCATGTGTCATACAATGATTTGTTACTAGATCCTTTGCAGAATCCAACTACAAATTCACCTCACCAAAACATCATAAGATCACATTTCAGTTGGTCAAAGAATCTTTTCCAGTGAAAAAGAGGCTGTTTTTGTTTCAATCTGTCATATTCATGTTCTTGTTTAGAACTTAGCTTGCTGTTTTTGTTTCAATCTGTCATATTCATGTTCTTGTTTATAAACTTCATAACACATAACACGACTCTTTAGAACCATATCACTGACGTCCTTGGAGGTATTTTGGGTCTTTTTTTGGCGCAAGGGATATGGTTCGACAAGAGTATAGGGTGATAGGCCATATAGGCCATAGGGTAATTAGTATTGAGAATCAAGGACTTATTATTGATGTTGAAATGTAGGTCCCACTAAGCTTTCAAAAATAGTGGTATCACTCTTGGTAATTGGCCCCACATTTTTCTGCTTTTTGCTTTTTGAATTGAATCTTTTTTGGACGGTGGAGCTGGCAATTTTAGCCGCAGATCTTACCGTCCAGATTTGAATGGGAAAAGTTTTAGCTGTTGGCGGGACCCGAAAACCTTCTTCGCCACGCTTTCTCCCATCTTTTTTTTTTTCTTATTTAATTAAAGAAGTAAATTAACTAATCTTTTTGTTCTTAATTAATTGATTAAGGCTGGCCACCACACTATTGATGGCATGGCAGAAGTGCTCCTCACTTCTGGTGGCTTAGTATCAATTCATTTCTTATTGATGGTATGACAGAATTATTAATTAGAAAATTCAGTCCAATTTGATAGGCTAAAGATCAATGGTATTAGATTGTTTGAGCACGGCATCGGAATACGGATAATTGTAATGGTTTTGATCCTTTATTGTTTAGAACTTTAGATTACTACATTTTCAAACCTAATAAGAGCTTGTTCTCAACATTAATAGACGCATTTGCTGCCATTAAGCTCCCAAACCACAACATTCAACGAATGGTTTATAGACAAGCTCAAATCGTCATCTCCAGATCTATGCTGTGATATTTAAGTATGAGTCTACAACATATTTTATTAGGTGCACATGTACCACTTAATCTAGACTCTTGAACTAACATCCCTGGAGGTGAAAGGAATGTTCATGTTAAATATGTTAAATGGTGCCCACAATGTGTTTCTTTAACACCAAAAGCCTGTGCTCAAAACATAAACTAGATATGTTTTGTTTCCTATAGTTCTGTCTCCATATTAGAGAAATGCATTGGTCTCTAACTCTCTATAGATACGTACGATACGAGGTTGTTCTTAACTGTAATGGTTTTTGAGCCTTTGTTAATTTTTTTGGTGTAATGCAATGTTCTTAACGGGTAATTCATGGTTCTTAACTTCGTATGGGCTTAAATATATCGGGCGGTTATATTTCGTATGCATCTTTGCTATTCATTAATGAAGCCTTTATTTTTTTATTTTTTTTTTAGCGAAAAAAATAAGAGCCTTTGACCTTTGCTGCTTAAATTTTCTAGAGATGATATGATCTTGTAATAGACGCATTTGCTGCCATTAAGCTTCGTAATCACAATTTTAATAAATGGTTTTATAGACAAGCTCAAATCGTTATCTCCAGATCTATGTTGTGATAGGTGTACACGAACCATTTAATCTTGATTCTTGAAGCAACATCCCCGGAGTAGTGGAGTTGAAAGGAATGTCTACGTAAAATGGAGCCCACGATATTTTGTTTAAAACCAAAAACCCTGGTTCAAGCAATAGATTAGTAGATATCATTTGTTCCCTTTTGCTGTGTTCCCTTCTAAGTATACTCAAAACTGGACCCAAAGTAACTAAAATGTTCGCTAAAATGAAATAAGATGAAATTTAAAATCCAGAAGTCATGACATGCTATGATGAGCTTTGAACATTTTGCTGTTTAGAAGTTAAAAACAGTACTTTAGGAAGTCATATTAATCAACCTATGTTTCTAACGAATTGCTACTTTGCTACCACTTTGACATGACAGTTCACCGTCCCAAACGAGTTTTCATATTTTTCAGAGTTTTGCGCTTTTGCTTCCTTTTACTGGAAACTCATCTATCAGATAAGTGGGGCGGTATTGTGAAGTGAACAAATTTGCTCTTAGCCATATGAATATTTCTTTTCGTCATGTATTTCTTTTTTTCCTTACACAATCACACTAGAGAAAATGGATTCCAAGCAATGAGGGACGAACAAAAGATTCTGGGGCCGAAAGCCCAAAACATCATTCATTGGATCTCACCAGCTTCAGTCCTGTCACTATCTGTGATATGATGACAATGATGTAGTAGACCTACAATTAGCAGCACGTTGTGCTCACGCGTGGGTCACTAATGAACATGATGCTGTCTCTATGATAAGTGTTCTACCTCTTCTTGTCTCTCACTTTAATTTGTCAATCCAATCAGTGTCCATGTAAACTTAGCTTGATGGTGATGAGTTTTCTCAAAACAGATTCATAATGGCAATCGATTTAAGCCGACAAACCCACCTCCATAATGGTGAAAAAAAGTGCTCTACAGAAGCATGTTAAAACTTGATCGAACTAACACTGGTAAATCTGTTCTCTGAGAATACAGCAACAGTGGGATTAATTATGGCACATGAATGAAAGTATGGAGATTATCCAAAAAAATGAAGCTTAGCATGAAGTTAACGGGATAAGAATAATATGATTGATATATAACCCTCTCACTAATGCTAGATCAGAAGTTGGCTAAGAATTAACAATCAGTTGGACAAGGAAACTTTCTTAGCTTCTAGGGTATGCAGAAATGAACTTGGAAATCATTAGTGTTGGCAATGGTTGCTAACTTTCGATGCTCTGGTGAATTTATTCAATATAGTTTGGAGAACTTCAAGACCATTGGAATGGTCAGGTATGCAAGATGTGAAGATAGAACTTCAGTGTATTAACCATTCTGTTCTCCATTATATAACTGGCAAAGAACTTACACAGGTAAGCAGGGTTGGTTGTCATTGAATGACACAAATGCAGCCTCTGATGCCGTCCTCTTCATCATCCGAGTCTCCTGATTCACTGTGGGAAAATGTATCAGGCGTCGGTAATTTTGTATCAGAAAAGTGAGTCTAATGTGATATCAAGTACATGGATACAACAATTTGGATAATTTTAAGTAATCTTAGTAATCTTTCTGCTCTTGAATAAGTAGTTAAGTAGCATTTCCAAGTATTTTATCATCCATTCAAGTGGTGGTCAGGAAATTGATAATTAAATCTAATGAATGGATTATCAAGTTCACAGTTAAAGATCATGTCCATGTCAAAAGAACAAGACTAACTTAAAATAAATTCTAGAGTATCTAAACGTTGCATAACACTGAAAAGTTCAAATTCAATCTAGTAAGACGGTAAGTAGTCGAGATGTAAACCGTAAACTAGTGTCTATGTCATAGGCAAAAGATTAAACAATTATACAACTTTGGCATAAGAAAACGGAAATGAAAAGAACAACACAAAAAAAAAGAATAGATCAGTTTGCACTGACAATTTAACATATGTTTTGCCATTTCTTGAACACTCTGTTAGATTGATTCTCTGACTCCCTTCAGTCTTTCAGAATATTTTACATAACCAAATATATGTAAAATCACATAGAACAGATGCCACATGGCTGTGTGTTTCAACTGTTATGAAGGGTTTCTCGTTTAGAGAGTCCCAGACATTACAAGAAGGGCATAATTCGTCCTTGCCAACATACACTGCCAGTTAATAGCTAGTGGTATTTAAAATATAGGAACCCTCCAACATACATATCAACAGACCAAGCCAGTCTAGTCGTCTAGACATGACTAATATTCGTATTGCTCTGCATCTGAGTTCAATAGTTCTTTGGATGCAGGGAGATAAATTACAGGATCGAACGAGTATATAACTGGCTTCTCAAATCACCCTTAATATTCATTTTTGAGGCTACCTTCCGAGAGAGCAAAACTAAGATATGTCTGTATACCATGCAACAATATCCAATAACTCTATAACATTTTACTTGGAGGTTTTTATTCCTGAAAATGCTCCTGGATTTTTCTTTTTACTCAAATCCTCATGAAAAGGGTGAATTGGCAAGAAGCAATCTCAGTTGATTCCACTCAACATCATGCCATGACCTTCAGTTACAAGGACAGTTGAGGATATTTTCCCACTATTTGTTACTGATAAACTAGACTCATTGTCCTGATTGAAGCACATGCTAAAGGTCCATCCTAGTATCCTAGCTACTAACCGCTACCTTCTCTTCCGACAAGGGTATACTACAAGCAGATTTTTTTATTAAGCTTCCAGAACTGTCACGATGCAAATAGATCATAGAAGTTCTAAATAAACATTACCTGCAAGGGTGAACCAGTTACTTAAGGAGAAAAACATCAAAAGAAACCTCACTTCTGTCTTACAACTTAGCACCTAATCTCTCTGATTCTCTGTCTTAATGAACCAATGTAGGAAACAGACAAGACTTCAACAGTCAAACAATCAGTCTTGGCTGTACACTCCCATTGACCAACACGTCTTAAAGCTCTTCAAATCCTCGAAAGAAAACAAGATAAATAGAAGCAGCGAGTGACATTGCATTGGGTGAAATTATTGAAGATTGGTCCAGAACGAGGGGAGGGAATTCTCCACCCTCTGTGATGGGAAAGTTCTAGGATTGCTGATCAGGCTCGACAAGCCAGTCAAGTACCAGAACTTGGAGCTTTTAAAACTCCAGTTCCTCAAAAGGTAATCAAGTTTAACAACAAAACGAACTGACATTAGTACATTACATGTATTTTAAATTTCAAATTCTCAACATGTAAGTTGACCTTTCGGATAGGTAACCTAGATAACACCATACAGAGTTCCCATGTTCAACATTTCTTCAAAAACAAGTTTCTCAGTTATAAAGAGCTTAATGCTTACATAACTCCAGGAGGCTTTTTTAATTTTGTTACACTTAGTCCCATTCTCTACTGCATTCAACTGTTCAATGACTTCAGATTGAAAATTAATTTAAATATCCGTTTATCTTGGGCAGAACACAAAGAATCCAATTCTAGTATACCAAATTCAAGCGTGAGTTGCATATCAAGCTTACCAAATTTCAGTATATAAATTCTTCCTATAAGATCTCAAGGACAACATGCATTAAATGTAGCTAAACTAATTTGACATTAACAACAAGAAACATAGATAGGTTAGGCAATAATAGAACACACCTCGCATCAAATTCCCTGATCTCAGCCAACTCTTTACCAAAGAAATCCATCCACTGCACCCTCCCCTTTTCACCTTCTTTCCCAGCTTGTGAAGATGACTTCTTCAAGCTACTTTTGGGGACAACTTCAACTTCTTGCTTCTCATCTAAGCTCACTTTCTCAACCTCAGCTGCCTCAAGTGATAACTGAACCACACCATCAGGAACTGAAGATACAGTTGTAGGAACATTTGGGGTGTTCTCTAATTTCAATGGAATAGGTGACAAAAGATGAGGAGATGGTTTGCAGAAGCAAATGAAAGAAGGACAGTGGAGCTTGGAGAACAAAACCCTCATGAAATTTTCTTTAAAAACAACTTTGTAGTACAAGAAAACCAATTCATAACATTTAACAGCTGACAAAACTTTAATACCAAATCTTCTTTTCTAATAAACAAAACACCACTACACAAGCCTTATTATTAAAATATTGAGAAAAGATAATTTTTTTCAATGTTTCTGACTGAAAACAGCCAAAAAGAATAGACAATGATTTTGAGAAAAATGAAAAAATTCTGGTGGCTTTGAAGATCCAAGCTGATCAATCAATTTCAAGAAATGGTTTCCATTTGCTTCAGTTTTTACCAAAAAGTGACAGTGTTCTAGTTGCCCACTCAATACTCATATAGAGAAGGAAAAAAAAAAAAAAAAAAAGAAAGCTAAAACTGTGTGTTATCTCAAAATGACCAATATATCCCTCTTGATCAGTTGATCATCTCATTTTTTTTTCCACCATTTTTACTGTGAAATGATTTCAATCAATAGCCTTATAGGGTAGTACAGTACTACTACTCATAAGAACAAAAACAAAAATATTAGCTGGAAAGTTATTTAACTGTAGAAAACACCAAACGAGGAGACAAGACAATGAATACTTGTCACCTCTTCAGGTTTAAATAGTGAAAGAATCCTAAGACTCTAACTCCAAAAAGACAATGCAAATGACAACGCTTATAAATGCCTTGGAGTTGAACCAGAATATAACTTGTTGGGCTTGTTACTTGATTGCAAGGTTAGAATGAATTCGTTGTGTGAGAAGTGAGAACATGTGTTGCATTTGTTGAAGAAAAGAACAAAGCTAGCTAGAACCTATGTATCTTGCATTAAAATGGCAAAGAAGAATCTATAGATAGATCAGTAGTTGTTCTCTAGGCTAAACATTTGCACTAAAATGGCAATCATTTAATATTCTACTTGTGAGTTGTGACCTCATATTTACGGTTTCTTTACACTTCCTGAAGTGTGTGTGTGAAATGTGGCATTTCTTACTTGAGGAACACAAACAAATTCTCCACATAATTTCCCAAATTTCATCACCCTCGATCATGATTCATGAATCTCATATGTTTTCCCCGGTTATCTGGAAATCAAATCAGACACACCCTTAAGGCCGTACCCCATGCACGGCCTTATTTAGCTTACATCTTACCCCACACATGTTCTTATTCAAGTATTATTATTTATAAAGTTTGATTAAATACTTAAATATAACTAAAAATTCTTAAGGTTATTTACAATACACTACCTGATCCTCTGAGATAACTTACCTCCTTCAAGCTAAATTTAGTTAATCATAACGCGGATTGTGAGTAGAAATAGATATAAGATTGGAGACTACTGAGGAAGTGGAGACTATTGAGGAACCTAATATCAAGTATCAACCACTTAAATTGCCTAATGCAAAAAAATTCCAATTTGACAAAGTCCTGCTTCTCTCACTTATGCAAACTCTCCACATTTTCCTCGGAAATGATTACAGAACTATATACAATTCTAGTCTCCCTTCTATTTATTTTTTCGTTATTCTGCATTCTCCATATATCATCAATCTTCTTTTTCATCTCAGTGCAATTGCATATGAATTCAAGAATTACAGCACACATATTTTTCATTTTAGCTTAGGGGTCACAAACAAATGACTCAGGGGATATTGTTTTTAATTCTTTTGATCTCCTTGGCTAAAATATTGGCATGTACAGCAGTTTTTTTGGACCCTCTATGCAGGAAAGAATGTATGCCGGTGTGCATGAAAGAAAGTGCAACTACAGTGGAATGCGAGAATGCTTGCGCCTTGGCGTGCGACAAGGCCAATAATAGTGGAGGCCACGGGAAAGGGCCATTAGCAGCTTATACTTTTAAAGATCTGTTTCACAAAATTTTTGGTTAACTCATATCATTGCTCATAGTAGTGTTATGTTGTTGTGTGATAAAAAATGTGTGTGCCTAACTATTGAGTCCATATTGTAATTTGTCTACGTAGCACAAGAACATGCAACAAATTTTGATGCCATAATATATGTAAATAGCATTGTTATTTCATAATATGGGATTACGAAACTGGGCGGAAAGAATATCAATATATTCTTTACACGGGTAGTTTAAAAGTGGTTTAGTTCATGTAAATAATACTACAATCTTAATCAAAGTTAAATATTTTTCAATTTTCTTATGGTCGTATTTATCGAATAAAAATGAAGAAAAATGTTAATCAGTATTTTTAACCACATTTATACAACACTAATTCACTAAATTAATTAGTATTTGATGATTATTAAGAAGGCTACCATTTCGGAGTAGTTGTGAACTTGTGATGCTCGACTTAACCGTATACGAGTAAAATTTTACTCTAATACCCAAATCTAAATGACATCAATAACAAGATAAACCGTGACACCTGTAAAATTCATATAGGTCAACTTGCTTGAATATGACACCTAGTGGCGGAGCCATGTACATGCCAGGTAGGGTTTTGTATATTTTTGTAGGCCCACATACGACAATCAGGCCCATCTAGATATATTTTTTCAAACAATCTATACGGCTCTGTTTGGCCGCAACTTAATTTGTACTACTTAAAGTTATTTAGGTGACACAAATCTGTAGATGAATTACTTTGATTGAAAGGTGTTGTCTGTCATAGACTTAGCTTGTCCAATGTTTGGTTCGCACTTTGATTGGTTAATTCATGCCTATTATTTTGTTTAAAGAAAAAAAAAATTGATAAAAGCAAAATAAAATAACAAAACTCTGAAAAATTGAACTTGATGGTAAAATTACCTTTCTTCAGGTATAACGACTTCAAGTTAGGAACACTAATTGAAAACACTCAAAACAAACGATTTTCGCAAACCAATGCCCTCCAACAAATTCCTATAAGCAAAACAAATATTCTAAAATTCCAATAGATGTTTATGGCCTTTCATTCTTTGTAAAAATGGTGCATGGGCCTAATCGTTAATAGTGGTCGAAGATTTCAAATGTTATTTCATGTGGAATTTGCTAGAGAATGAGGAAGAGGTTTTGATTCCTCCATTGAAGAAAAAGAGAGAATAACTGTGAAGGAAAATAGAAGAAGAAGTTAGAGAGAATGGAAAAAGAAGAAGACCAAACTTTTTTTCACAAGCAAAAACAAATTCTTTTATTCCACTCTCCTGATTCCGAAGCGTGTTTTACCGTATCTCTCCTTTTCATTTGGATTTCTATATCACCGTTTTTATGTTCGCGCTATTCATCGGGTTGAATACAGTTTTAACTTTTTTGTTGGACCAAACAGCAGTACAACTTATACATTATTGCCACGTCACTTATTCTTGGATAGGGTGTCCTTATACAGGTTGCCAAACAAGGCCTACATATTTTCGCTAAATTTCTAATAATTTTCTAATAAGTTGATTATTATTAATTTTTTTCTATAAATCCCATCCTTTACTTATCCACTCAAAATACAACAAACGAAGATGATCATGAGATCTCCATTGACCATTCTACTTATTCCCTCAAAATTACATGATTTAAAACCATAAAAAATCCCACTAATATAAACTACAACATATACTAATGTGTTTATTATATATTTTGTTGTCGTTGATTTTCTATTAATTTGCCAACTTGTCGTGTCACTAGTCACTTTGAACTAGGCTCCTCTGGACGAAATTTCTGGTTTTGCGACTGATGGCAGCTGTAGAATTACTAGCACAATTGACAAATTGCACTTAAGAAATATGAATCTTTAAACAGAGAATTTGTGTTTGATAACACTTGTGGCTTCATACTTGGAAACTTTTGGCATCCTCCAATATCTCTATTTTCCTTTCCAAATATTCCAAGCCGTACTCCTATTTTCCTGTTAGCGGAAGACACGTTAAAATCCATTCCACTCCAAGTAATAAGGGACACATATAAGAGGAAAGTTACGTATGAATGAGTTGTTGTGAATGAGAATTATTTTTTGCAATTGCAGAACAAGCAAACTGGTCTTACCTTATTATTGCATGTGAATCAATCAACAGTTGCAGGAATGGGTATTGAGTGTTGTTCATGCCTAAAGACTACATGGGAGCAACTTAAGCATGATCCACCATTCATCCAAGTTATGTGATTGTAGCTTATGGCGATAAAAACATAAATTACCCTGCTTTCAAAGTACGTCCTTGATGAATTCTTTTTCCCTTTCTAAGGTCACATATCAAAATAAAAATCAACTTGCTAAGGCTGGATCCAAAGGAATGAATTGAGCACCAGCTGAACTGTGTGTTAACTGTTAAGCTATGAGCAGCAAAGTTTAGTCTTTTTTCTTGTGTGAATTATGTGCTTCCTAAATAAGTTTTCCATTTGATTTAGTCATCTTCATATGCTTTCACACATTCTACAGATTTCCCTCAACACAAGTCAATTACTTATAGTAGTAACTACTGTACTCATTTCATCCCCAATATATATTTACTTCTCCACTGCTAGAATTTACTTGCTATAAAGCCATACAAGGCTACCGATAAATTGTTGGGAGATTTCACTAGAAGGTCACACCTCAATCTAGCTACTTTCTATCCCAAATGATTTCAACTTGGAGATCACACCAAGGAAATCACCCACCCAAGACTTTGGTAGTTATCACAACAACCTCAACCAAGCAAAACCACTCTTGGTATCATCACATTTCATAGCAACAATAATAATGGAAGTAAATACGAAAGAGACACAAAGATTTAGGTGGTTCGGTAAATGTTACCTACATCCACACACAAGAGCCGAAGTTTCCTTTATAACAAAGATTGGAGTTTACAAGAGATCAAGAATCAATAAGAAGAGGCCTCACTCAAACCCTAGCTCAATAGAGCTCCCACAATACCCTAGAAATGAATCTCTCAAAGTTCTACTTCAAAACCCTAATCTATTTCCTTTATATAGGTGTACATAGACAAAGGGAAGTAAAATGGGCTTGGGCGCAATTGAGCACGAACGCCGAAGCGCTTATGGGGGCCGCGCGCCCTCTTTATTTGATCATGGGGCCTGCGCAGCCAGAGGTGGCCAGCGCCCTCTTCATCGGATCATGGCCTGAAGGCCATTGGCCAGAAAGTGAGCGATCCCTCTTCATCGTTCGAGTCGAGGGGTGGCATACGGACACCGAGCAAAGCTCGGCGGTTCCAAATGTTCCAACAATCTCCCACTTGGAACCTTCGAGATTCTTCATGCACATCACATCTCAATTGTAACAACTCAATCCAAATCCAATATACTAAAGAAACACTCGGCTCATCCATCATGGTCTTCAAGCAAAGAAGACCCACCGGGTTGAACACAACTTCAACTTCTCCGATAGGCACGGGTCTTGGTCAACATATCCGCCGGATTCTCACTCCCTCGATCTTCTCAAGTGCCAAAACCTCATCCTCCAACGAGATCGGATAAAATGATACCGAGACCAATGTGCTTGGTCCTAGAATGAAAGGCGGAATTCTTGGCAAGATGTATAGCACTCACCGGTCACTATGTAACACACTTCTCTCTTGCTTCATCCCAAGCTCTTCCATCAATCCACGTAACCGGATCATCTCTTTGCTTGCCTCTCAGAACGCCACATACTCGCTTACGTGGTAGACAAAGCAACAATCTTCAGAATCGAAATCCAACTTCATCGCTGCGGTAGCACCATCGTAAAGACATAACCGGTGAGTGCTTCTTCTCAGCGATCTACTTCTCCCCGCAAAATCGGCATCCACATACCCTTGCAGGTTCACAACACCCCTTCCATAACATAGGCATTTCTCTGTAGTACCTCTCAGATATCTCAATATCCACTTCACGGCTTCCCAATGTTGCTTGCCAGGATTAGACATAAATCTACTGACAGCTCCCACTGCTTGGGCTATATCCGGACGTGTGCAAACCATGGTATACATAAGACTTCCAATGGCAGAGGCGTATGGTACCTTAGCCATGAAGTTTCTTTCCTCAACAGTCTTGGGAGAGTGTTCCTTGGACAACTTGAAGTGAACTGCCAAAGGTGTGCAAACTGGTTTCGCACTACCCATACTGAACCTCTTCAATACCTTCTCAATATACTCAGCCTGAGACAACTCCAGAATACCTTTCTGCCTATCTCTTCTGATCCTCATCCCTAGAATCTGTTTCGCTGCACCCAAGTCCTTCATAGAGAACTCACTTGCTAACTTCTCTTTCAATCTCCCAATTTCGACATATCGAACTTCGCTACTAGCATATCATCAACATATAGCAACAGATGATGGCGTGGCGAGTCGAACCTCTTGAAGTAGCAACAATGGTCACAAGTTGCACTTATAGTAGCCATTTCCTTGCATGAAGTTATCAAACTTCCTACCCAATGCCTAGGGGCTTGTTTCAAACCATACAAGCTCTTTTCGAGCCTGCATACCATATTCTCTTGACCGCTTCTTGATGAAACCCTCCTGTTGCTTTGATATAAATTTCCTCAACTAGGTCACCATGGAGGAAGGCGCTTTTAACATCCAACCGCTTTCAAGATATAAATCTTCATTTCAGAACAATACTCAACACCGATCGAATAGTATTCGGTTTCACCACCGGGAGAATATCTTTGTGAAGTCAATGCCCGCTTTTGGCGAAAACCCTTGACTACTAGCCTTTGCCTTGTATCTCTGGGAACCATCATGTTCCTCTTTGACTCTAAACACCCATTTGTTCTCAGAGCCTTCTTGCCCGTGGGTAGTTTGGCTAACTCCCACGTACCACAAGAGATGAGGGACTTCATCTCATCTTGCATAGCAAGCTCCCACTTGCTTGCATCACTCACCTCCAATGCTTCATCATAGCATTGTGGCTCGCCACCATCGATGAAGTAGCAAATAATTCACATAGGTGGAGGGCGGATATCTCAACTTCGGTACATGTGGCTGGATGTCTTCCTTGGGGCACGAGGTGGAGATGGACTTCGGTGGTGTAGTATCCTCATTATTCTCTCGAGTCACTACTATCGGTCATCCTCTCCGTGGGGCTCCCACTATACCACGACTTACATCAAGTCTTCCAACTCAACATACTTCGTGCGGCTCTGCTGCCCGATTCCTTGGTTTGTGCTTCATCTCTCGTCCTTGTACATCACCTTCTCATTAAACACAACATCTCTACTACTTTTATGATTTTCCGATTTTGATCATCCCAAAAGCGATACCCAAAATCATCAACGCCATAGCCAATGAAGGTGCACTTTAGTGACTTAGCATCAAGCTTGCTTCTAGCTTGGTCACTAATGTGGACATAGGACACACAACCAAACACCTTCAAATGGGAAAGGTTCACATCCTTCCCGCTCCACACTTCCTCCGAATCTTAAAATCCAAAGGCACCGATGGTCCTCTATTGATCGTAAGCTGTCATGCTAACACTTTCTGCCCAGAATCTGCTTGGGCAAGCTCTGAATAAGTGTACGATACACCTAGCTCTCTCTGTCGATGTTCTATTCATCCGCCTCGATACGGTTGTTTAGGACACTCGCACACCCGGTCAGGGTCCGGCCTCCTCATACATGGGATAACTAGTAATCGATATTGTCCCCACTTAACCACCCATTGGGCTTGGGCCACATCTTGGCCATGGGTGTGGGGTTTTATCTTAAAAGGCCTCGGTACTAGTTAGTGATCTTCCCACTTTATCAACCCATGATGAACTCCTTTCTTGTTCAATGTGGGACTATTTCTCTTTTTCGGTCCACACACTCTAACAATCTCCACCTTGGACCGAACTCCAAAGGAGTATCTCCACCTTAGACCGAACTCCAAGGGAGTATCTCCACCTTAGACCGAACTCCAAGGGAGTACATTCGTTCATCGTCGAGCACGATCCAAATGCCAGAGCTCTGGTGTGTTTGGGCCTCTGAGGGAGGGAGATTTTTCTCAACCCCAGAGCCTACTCCACCTCGAACATCATTCCATGTTGTTAGATCCAACTCGAGTTACACCCTATTGAATCTCTACAACATCCAGCCAGGAGCACCAATCTTCGGTGTAACGGGCACACTTCGTTAAGCAACTCCACCTGAGTTACGGCCTTCGCTGGCGCTTTGGCTTGAATGATTTTGTCTCTGATTCTGCATGATCAGTGCCTTTGTCCCTGCCGAACCATCGGCTCTGATACCAGTTGTTAGGACCTGGGCACACCCGCCAGGTCTGGGCCTCCGCGCCAATGGGATAACTAGTACCGATATTGTCCCCCACTTAACCACCCATTGGGCTTGGGCCACATCTTGGCCATGGGTGTGGGGTTTTATCTTAAAAGGCCTCGGTACTAGTTAGTGATCTTCCCACTTTATCAACCCATGATGAACTCCTTTCTTGTTCAATGTGGGACTATTTCTCTTTTTCGGTCCACACACTCTAACATAAATGGCGTACAAGAAGATACTTGTGATGCCCGTTATCCCATGCTTGTAATAATTATAACAGTCAATAGAGCTGATGGAGAATTAGGTCCTGAATGCAACCAAGGTCGCTTGCCAGAGTGCTTGGAACTAGCAGACATGCAGGACTGCAAGAAGGCTTGCACAGAGGCGTGCCAACAAGCCAGGGAAACGGAGAAAGACCATCAACGGGTTATTCTCTCTGTGATTTAATTTATCTGAGGAAATATTGTCATATATCCCTGGTAAATAGGATACATACAGATACATTTCTGTACTAAACTAGCTTCGAAAATGTGGAATATCAATTCCAGTGAAATTTGATTTTATTTCCAAAAGTAATTTTTTCTGATTCATATGTGTAGATGTTTGTTGGTTTACTGGACAACGACCTGATGATTTGTGTGATAGGGAATGGTTGCATTCTTCTTGGGATAAGAGTTGCCTACGTATCAAGTTTCTTGGGGTAAACATGAATCAAGCCTTACGTAGTTCATCTCTCTCTACTTCCTTATTTGCTCCAGGCCTTTATGAAGTGTAGATCTACCTTGTGTGCTATCTTGGAGATTCGTCATTACTCTGATGTTACAAAGTAAATGTCTCCTTGATTGTTGCGTTGACTGAGCTCCAGGATTGCACTAGCTAATTTGCTTCCACAAATGGCTGTAATTGATGTTGGGGACGTTCTAGGTTTGGGTCGCTGGTACGCTCTGATGAATTGGTACAAACTGATGGATTACAACCTAGTGTGTGGACACGTGTACTGTAGTGTAGAACGGAGAGTACTTACACAACCCCTCTTTATTTTATACGTTCTGCGTACAGCTGTGGTGGAAAAAGTACGGGTAAAATAAAGTTTGACAACACGTGTCAGACAGCTGATTAGTTTAATCGGGTTTTGGAAAATGTGCGGGAACTGTTGGGCTGGATTCATGGACCCAAAATCGCGGCGGTTTGTGGGCGAGTCATGATTGCAGTTGTGGAAATACGAAAAGGTTTGTTTTTCTTCGAGGTTTTGCACTATCAAAGGGTTTTGTTGTGTTGGAAAGGTCATTTATGTATTCATTCTACTAGTTCAACGAAGAAAAGGAAGAGAGAAAAAAATACTCAACAACTTTTCTATGCTCTTTCGTTTTCTAGGTGCGTTCTTTGAAAAAACTTGATCTTTATTTATTTTTGCTTTCATAATGTCTATGACCAGTGATAGTTTAAGTAGTGAAGTTGAGATAGATGAGTGGAGAGAGAGAACAGTAAGTGCTGAAGAAGTTGAAGCTAGGGTTTGTAGTGGTGATGAGGCTTCATCGTCTTCATCGTTGGAGACGATGGCTGATGATGCGATGAGGCCTAGGTCGAAAGATTGTTATGCTTCTTTGAGGGAGGAGTTTGGTTGGGTAGAGGCCGATCTGGCCATGTACGACCTGAGTGGGGAGAGGAACTTGTATAGTAGTGACTACGTTCCTTGGGGTGGAGGGGTAGTGGTTTGTTATGGGCAGTTGAAGGCTGGGATAAGGTTGCCTTTTTCTTGTCTTACTGTGGAGGTGTTGAATTTTTTGGGAAAAACCTCTTGTCAGTTCGTAGAAAACAGTTGGAGGATTTTTCATGTGTTGGATTTGTTGAATGAAAGGGTTATAACATCTGCTTATCAGATGTGTTAGAGCATTTCACTGTTAAGAGGTCGGCTGCTCTGAATTTAAGTTTTCAGGTCGGGAATGGGAAATCTCTTGTTATTGTGGGAGTGAGTAATAAGAATTGGGGGCGTAGGCCGTTGTTGGTTGTGGGTAGATATTGTTCTTCTCGTTGGGAGTTGAACACTCGTACTGTACAGTTGGATGGTAGGTCGTTTGTTCTAGGTCGTACTGTGTGTATGTTATATTATACTTTGGACGTTCTGACTTATTTGTTTTGTTTGTGCAGAGGTTCATATTCTTGATTGTACTGAGACCGGTGTTATAGAAAAGTTTGCTTATTTGAGCTTGGAGGAGAAACGAGCTTTGTTTGGGGAGGTTGCACATTATTTTAAGAGGCGTGGAGGAGAAAAAATCAACCGTAAAAAACTGGAGCAAAAGAAGAGGGCTCGCAAGGTTGTTGTTGATATCTCTGATTATAGCTCAGATCCTACAATGGAGAGGGAGAGCCAAAAGAAAGCACATGTTTCTGGAATGAGAATGGCTGGAGGGGCTGCTGATAGTCGTTCTGCTTCAATGAGGACGGCTGCAAGAGCTATTGAAAGTCGTTCTGCATCCAAGCGCTCTGAGGTGGGTGATGGTGAACGTTCTGCATCCAAACATTCTGAGTTGGGTTGTGGAAGTGCTAGTGGTAGTGCTAGTGGTAGTGGTGATGCTCCCACTTCGTTCTGGAGGCCTAATCGGAAGAGGCGCTCCAAAGTGGTTGAGACGGAGGGGGCAAAGAGGTCCCGTACTGAGTCTGAAGAACGACCTGGTGCTAGTGAAGGTCGTACTTCTTCAGGTCGGGTACCTTTGAAGAAGATGAACCTGAGTGATTTGGCTGTTGATGCTGGGGTGGCTGAGGCCTGTGGTAAGATGAAAGCTGGGGAGGCTGGGCCAGCTGCCTAAAAATGTCAGGAATCGGGGAGTGCAGCCCCAGGTGACAAGAGTGGAGATGACGTTCTAAGTAGGCTTGTCATATATGAGGACCCTGCGAGTGGGCTGAGGAAGTTTGTGAATAATGGGGACTGTAGTTAATTTTAAGTCCTCATTGGTGGCTAGAGGGTTGCTGGAGAGCATTGTTCTTGATGGAGATAGGCGTAAGTTGGATTATAGGAAAGGTTTGGATGCGCACCTGAAAGAGATGGATCGGTCGATGTGCTTTGTGAGTGATCTGCTGATCTGAGCTTGTTTTCTTTATGCTTTGTAAGTATTGCTGATCTAACTTATTTTGTTGTTTATTAGGTTCTGGCCATGTACAAGAAGTTGAGGTATATGGCAACCATCTCCGACACATACAAAAATGAAATGCCGATGCATGAGGAGGCCTATGACAAGTTGGTGGGCGGTCGCGATAGATGGAGAGGGTTTGAGGTTGTTGGTGAGGGGCCGGTGCACGATCGGCCGGGGGAATGTGGCCTTGTTGCAACCTGCTCTTGATGCTTCAAAGCTAGAGACTCAGCATTGGGCTGGTGAGTGCAAAAAGGCACTGGTTGTTGCTGGAAAAGCTCAGGCTGAGTATAACAACCTGGTTGATTTGGTAGAGAGTGGGGTTGAGTACGTTTTGATAGATGATTATATGGAGCTAGATCGTAAGTACAACGCCCTGAAGAGATCTGTCGAAAGTGGTTGCAGTGGTAACTGGTGAAAGTACCGCTGCAGATGCTAGTAGACGATCGATCGCCTCCAACCTAGGTCTTTGCTCCAGGTTGCCTCTCTCCCGAGGTTATTGTAGAAAGTGTGTTGAAAGTGGTTGATGATCCGACTAGCAGCTCTGCTGCTGTAGAGGGCTGCGAGTTGGATCCTTTGAATGTAAAGCAAGTCTCCCATGTTGTGTAGTAGGGGTGGGCAATGGGCCGGGTCGGGCTAGCCCGGCCCTAAACATTTAAAGCCTTTAAGATATTAGGGCGGGTCGGCCCTTTAAAATCGGGCGGGGCGGTTGGCCCGGTCACAAGTCGAAAACCTCAAGCCGACCGACCACCCTAGCCCTCTTTAAAGGCTTTAGGGTCGGGCTTTAGGGTCGGGCTTTAGGGCCGGGCCTATATATTTTCTTTTTTTTTACTACATCAGTTTTAAAACTCATTTATATTACAAAAATGTACAATAATCTACAAACTCAAAGTCCAACCAATCTAGTAATAATCCCGATAAGTCCAAAATTTAAAATGCACATCCACAATCTAATGAATCAAGTACATCGAGTTCGAAATTTGTTCTTCCTTGTACTCAAACCTCACTAAAATTACATTTAACATTGAAATACATAGACAAATAATTATATTATCATTTTAAAGGAAGAAGTAATATATATAAAGAAGAAACATAATAGTTTTGGTTAAGGGTCATGGAAGTTGTTAAACTATTTGTAATATCATAAATTATTTCTATAATAGATTCAAACAAATATAATATTACCTTTCTTCTAATTTAAAAGTGATTCAAGCTTTGTATATGGAAATGAAAATATTGGCTTTTGAACAAGTGATGGAGAAAGGTTTGAGATTACAAATGTCATTTTTCCTCGACAAAGGTTTTTTTGGTTTCTATGTTACAAATGTGCGCTCGTATTTTGCTTTTAATGGTGTGGAAGGAAATCTTTAGTTTTAGACTTGGCTTGGATGTGAATAAAAATATAATTTATAAGAAATAAGTGAAAAAAGAAATTGGAATAATAAGTTATGGACTTTGACTTGATGATCAAAGGAATAAAGTCTTATTTTTATTAGGCTAGTGCTCATTGTTCTTCATGGCTAAGTTGACAAGTTTTTGTTATATAAAACAAGTTATTGGAAGTACCCTTGGGTGTAAGTGATAAATTACAAAGGACAATGTTATTTTAATTAAAAATATTTAACAAAGAGTTGGACAATTATGGTATGTGTATTTATAGTGAAAGTATGAAACAGGGCCGGTTAGGGCTTGATTAGGGCTTGGTTAGGGTTGGCCTATGTTTTAGAATCTTAGCCCTAGCCCCGCCTAGGCATTAGGGCCGTCCGCCCCGCCCTAAACTCTGTGAGGGCTTTAGTTGTGAGGGCTTTATAGGGCTTAGGGTCGGGTCGGTCAGGGCCGGGTTAGGGTCGTTAGGGCCAAATTCCCACCCCTATTGTGTAGTATTGAGCTTCTCTAGTTTGAATTTATTTGTTTGTTTGCAGGCTCTTTGAACAATATTTAAACATTTGTGTTTTTGCTACTAATAAACTATATTTTTTATGATGGGGATACTAAGGTCGGTTTCCCGGGATAATCTGGGGGCCTCTAGTATCTATCCAAATTTGTATTTAAGTAGTAATATTTAAATTACTTACTTGCTAAGATTGTGCTTGATGTTTGCCTGCATATGATTGCTTTTGATGTTTTTGATTTGTTGTATGACGACCTGTGTTCAGAATTGATGAACTGTTGGACTTTGATAGGTCGTCTGGTTGTAACAGGTCATAGAGCATTTGTGTATGACCTCATATATTTGCGTAGGTTATACCTAGGCTTTCTCATGCCCTTAGGTGTGTGTGATGAGTCGTTCCTTCTTGGGGGAACTTCTTATTGATATAATTAGCCTTTGAACGGCCATTATGGTTGAGTCCAACTTAAACCATGTCAAGGTTGTAAGCTGGCTTGAGGTCCTTTTGGAGGACCCCTAGATTGTATTTGTCTGATAATTGGCCTTTGAGTGTCAATTACAGTTGAATCAGACTTAACCCTGGCGTTGGTGTTAAGTTGATTTAGGGTTCTTTTGGGGGACCTTGGGTTGAATTGATTGATAACTAACCACTGCGTGGTTGTTGTAGTTGAGTAGTTCTTGACTTTGCCTTTGATGTACGACCTGACATTGTGATGTTTAAGATCGGGTTGTGTAGTAGTGTTAGATGCATGGTACTCATGTAAAGCAAAAGATGACATCTGTACTCGAAATGTTGATAAAAATTTATTCATAACGACTGATATATCTAGGGAAAAAAAATTTATTGATAAAATTGCTTGAGGAGAGCTGTATTCCAAGGTCAGGAAAGCATATCACCGAGCTGAGTTTTGATTCAGTATGCGCCATTTCCAATGACTTTGTCAACAATGTAGGGGCCTTCCCATGTTGGGTCGAGCTTGGCAGGAGCAAGTGTTTTTGAGAACTAGGTCGCCAGCTTGAAAAGATCTTGGGACGACCTTCTTGTTGTAAGATCGTTGGATTATTTGGTGGTACCGAGCCAGGAATATTGCAGTTGTTTCCCTTCGTTCTTCTAGGAGATCGACCTCTTTTGTCAAGATGTTGTCATTTTCTCATGATTCGACGATGTCAGAATGTGTAGTTGTGATTGTGAGTTCTGATGGTATGACTGCTTATGTTCCAAACAAAGTGTGAAAGGAGATTCATTGGTACTGGCTCTGGCTATTGTTCTGTATGCCCATAGAATATTCTCGAGTTGTTCCGGCCATTGACTTTTCTTGCTTTCCAACTTCTTTTGGAGATTCTCCTTGATATCCTTGTTGGTAGCTTCTGCTTGGCCATTGCTTTGTGCATATATAGGTGTAGAAAATGCTTGAATGATGTGCCATTTTTTTGTAAAAATGCTTTGACTTGCGAGCCAGCAAATTGAGTTTCGTTGTCCATGACAAGGGTGTGGGGGAGACCAAATCTTGTGATGATATTGGTCCATATGAAGCTGATGACGTGGACTTCTTTGACTTGAACTAGAGGGATTGCTTCTACCCATTTGGTGAAGTAATCTGTGGTTGCTAGGACGTATTTGAGTCATGTTTTCTTTTGTAGGATGAATGGTCCCCCATGATGTCTAGCCCCCACATGTAGAAAGGCCAAGGGCTGGCTATATTGACCAACTCTCGTGCTGGACTTAGGTGGTTGTGACCAAATGTTTGACATTGGTGGCATTTAAGAACGTACATTTTTGCTTCGATATGCATGTTTGGCCAGTAGTACCCTTGGGTTATTGTTTTATGTGCTAGGGATCTTGCTCCTGCATGGTTGCCACATTCGCTCTTGTGAATCTCGTCGAAGATGAGTTGGCCTTCGCATGGAGTGATACACTTGAGGTGGGGTCCTCCTGCTAATTTACTGAATAAGCGTCCATTGATTACGGTGTATCTGGGAGCTTGGAATTGTATGGCACGAGTGTTCTTTGTCTCTGATGGGAGCTCGCCATGTAAGATGAGCTTGACAAATAGGCCTATCCAAGATTGACTGATCTCTTTCTTGGATGAGGGCTGGAAATTTGTGAGGCTGTTGACGCTTTCTTGTTGGTAGATGGGCCTCTCTAAAATGTCAATGTAGATTGTGCTGGGGCAAACCTTTTATGTCTTTGAGGCTAAGAAAGATAGATTGTTTGCATGTCTGTTATCTTCCCTGGGAATATGCTCTAATGAGAACATTTTGAACGATCTGATGAGGTTACTGACGACCTGAGCATACTTTGCAAGGTTTGCTCCATTCATGACATATTCCTTGGTGATCTGCTTGACTATTAGCTGTGAGTCATTGTAAGCTTTAAGCTTTGGGACTTGTAGTTGTTGTGTAATGCAGAGGCTTGTGATCAATGCTTCATACTCCGCTTCATTGTTGGACATTGCGAAATCGATCTTGATTGATTTTTGTAGTTGGGTGCCTTCTGGTGAAGTTAACACAACCCCCAGTCCACTGCCGTTGTTGTTGCACGCTCCTTCTACGTAGAGGTGATATGTGTCTGGGGTTGCTGGTTGATGGAGTGAAGTGATGGGCTCAGGTTCCCAGTTGACGTCTTCGACGGGGAAATCCGCAAGGAAGTCAGCAACGACCTGTCCTTTGCGAGACGTTCTAGAACGAACTTCGATGTGGTGCTCTCCGAGCTCTTCATCCCATTTGGCCATTCGAGCCGTTTTGTTGTTAGAACTCAAAACTTGCTTGATGGGTACATCGCTTATTACCTTAATGTTGTGGGCATGAAAGTAAGGACGGAATTTCCGAGCTGAGTATAACAGAGACAACATTGTTTTCTCTATTGTCGAGTAATGTTTCTCTGTATCGGCCAATGTCTTGCTGGTGAAGTAGACAGGCTTTTCGATTCCATCGTTTTCGCGAAAGAGGACTGAGCTAATTGCAAAGTCGGTAGTTGCAAGATAAAGTCCCAGCGTTTCTCCTTCTTCAGGTTTAGACAGGACGGTGGAGTTGATAAATAAGTTTTCAGGTCGTTGAAAGTTTTTTAGCATTCGTCTGTCCATGTGAATGCTACGCCTTTTTTGAGTATTTGCAGGAATGGTCTGCACTTATCATATGCCCGTGAGATGAATCTGTTGAGGGCTGAAACCATTCCATATAACTTGTGGATTTGTTGCTTTGTAGTTGGCCCTGGCATGTCAAGAAGAGCTCGTATATGTTCTGGGTTTGATTCAATGCGTCTTTGTGAAACGAGGTAATCTAAGAACTTCCCTGAGGCTATTCCAAATACGCACTTCGCTCGGTTGAGCTTCATCTTGTTTTGGTGTAACCTTTCAAAGGCTTATTGTAGGTGAGAAATGTGATCGCCCGCCTTCTCGCTTTTAACCACCATGTCGTCTATGTATGCTTCCATGGAGTCACCTAGCAAGTCTTTGAATATTTTGGTGACCAATTTTTGGTAGGTCGCACCGACGTTCTTCAAGCCGAATGGTAGGACGTTGTAACATAACGTTCCTTGCTCGGTTATGAAGGACGTCTTTTCTTGATCTTCCTCTGCAAGTGGTATCTGATTATATCCACTGTATGCGTCCATAAATGATAAAAGCTCATGACCGTAGGTTTAATCTACCAGCATGTCGATTCTTGGTAGGGGGGATCTGTCCTTTGGGCAGTGCTTGTTGACTTTGCACCTGACCATTCTTTTTTGGAACGGCTACAATGTTGGCTAGCCAGGTCGGATACTCGACCTCTCTGATGAATCCCACATTTTTTAGCTTTTTATCTTTCTCTTCGCTGATGGCCTTTTGAAATTTGAGTGCTAGTTTCCTATGTCATTGTTTGATAGACTTAACAGTTGGATCTACATTTAACTTGTGGCACGCGACTTGAGGGTCGATTCTTGGCATATCGATATACGACCAAGCAAAAATATCTTTATTGAGAGACTTTTTCTACTGGTTCTATTTGAGCTTGTTTTCCTTTGAGCTTGTCTGCTGCAGTTGCTGGAGGGCTGGATGCTTAAGGATCTTGCTTATTTGGGACGTCCTTGTCTTTGATGACCTAAGGCTTGGGTAAGGTCGTTGTGTTGACGTGATTGCATCGGTGAGCTTCTAGTTGGTTGCTTCTGAGCTCCATAATGCCTCAGGGTCCGGGGAACCGCAGGACTTGGTGCAATGTTGATGGAATTGCTTGGATCTTATGAATCCATCTGCGTCCTAGAGGATGGCAGTGTAGGATGACTTGACATCGATTACACTAAAACGTGTTGAAGTTTTCACCATGTCCTCTCTTTCCCCAATGGAGACTGGTAGGATGACGTCTCCAATGACATCAGTGCGGTCTCCATTAAATCCACAGAGTGGTGTATTTGATTCTATCATCACCAAGTCTGGCAGGTGCATGTCCTTGTAAGTTTGATAGAAAAGTATGTCGCACGAGCTGCCTGGATCGATGAGGACGCTTTTGACTGTCCACCCGTTGATTTTGACGTGCACTACCAGGAAATCATTGTGGGGTAGGCACACCTTGTCTAGATCCTCCTCAATGAATGAAATTGCTGTTGTTGTTTGAGGGTTGGTGGGATTGATCATCTCAGCTTTGTGGGAGAGGTGATAGATTTCTTGAAGCACTCCAACTCTTCAGCGCTTTTCCGACCTAAGGTTTCGTCATTAGAGGTGTCTATAATCATGTTGATTACTTTTTCCTCATCATGGTCATCGGAGGAGTGTTGTCTCCTGTTATGCCTCAACCGACCTGGTGATTTAAATCGTCGAGTCGTTCGGCTCCTGCTTCTATTATTGGCAACTCGTTCATGGTTGCGGCTCCTGCTTCTATGTTGCTTGGCATCCAGCTTATGCCTGAGGTCACTGTTTGGCAGAAACTCCTTCAAGTTGCCTTCCTCCACTAAGTCTTGGAAGTAGTGCTTGAGGCTCCAACATTCATTGGTGTCATGATGATGGAGTTTGTGAAAATGGCAGTATGGACGTTCAGGTATGGCGATCACTTTGTTGATGTTGGGCTTGAAGTATAGTGTTGTATATATCTTCTTCAGGATTTGGCTGGGTGTCCTGGAGAATTCCCTTTTTATGTAAAAAGGCTTGTTGGAGCTGGAGCCCTTGTTGTAATTATTGGTGTTGTTATTATTGACATTGTTGCCTGAATAGTGGTTGTTTTCTTTGGGTCCTCGCTTGTCGCTTACTGCGAGGACTTCTTTTCCTTTGCGTTGGGCAAGCCATTCCTCGTACTTGATGTATTTGTCAATTCTATGGTATGGGTCGTCTAAGTGTTCTGGTTTGTTGCGCATCAGAGATCCTGCTAGGTCAGAGTTTTCTAGGAGAGCGTTGGTGAATGCTGAAGTTGCAAAACTGTCCTTTAGGCCTGGCTCCATTGAGAGGAGTTCCTTCTTGAATCGTCTTTCGCCATGAGCTTGCTTGAGGTAAAACAAAGAGTCAAGGTCGGCTTGCTTCTTTCTGTTCTGGACGAACTCTGCTGTGAACGTCTCAGCTAGCTTGTCGAAGTTGCTAATTGAATCAGGAGTTAGTGTGTATAACCATTCTAACACCCCGTCCTTCAGGCTGGCTGGGAAGAGCTTGCACTTCAGGTAGTCGTACTCCGGAGCGCTGTAAAGTGTGAGAGTTTGGCTGAAATGAGCTACGTGCTAGCCTGGACACGAGCTACCATCATACAGCGGGAACTTTGGTTGGATGAACTCTGAGGGTGGCTGCTTGTCCCTGATTTCAGTAGTGAATGGTGACGCCATGTACGTCTGGAGTATCTTCTGAGCGATCTAGAGTGCGCTAGCCTTGTCATTTGACTTCTCCAATCTTTGTGCGAAGTCTTCTAGCCTTTGATTGGTGGTGTTAGTGAGGGCTGTGACGGCGTTGTTCTCCATTGCGTCTGGAGCGCCGTTATTGGTGTTGGAGGTGGTGTGCTCGCGCATTGTCTGGTTCTCTTGTTGAAGTGTTATAAATGACTCCTGTAACGTCCTCATCTGATCTGCTAATGCTTGTAGCTATGCTTCCATGGTGGCTTGTTGTGACCAACTTCGTGGGCTTGAGAAAATGGTATCTGTGTTTTCTCAAGAGAACGAACCGGCAGACGGCGCCAATGTAGATGTTTGTTGGTTTACTGGACAATGACCTGATGATTTGTGTGATAGGGAATGGCTGCACTCTTCTTAGGATAAGAGTTGCCTACGTATCAAGTTTCTTGGGGTAAACTTGAATCAAGCCTTACGTAGTTCATCTCTCTCTACTTATAGATGTTTGAGCTGACCTTCCTTATTTGCTCAAGGCCGTTATGAAATGTAGATCCACTTTGTGTGTTATCTTGGAGACTCGCCATTACTCTGATGTTACAAAGTAAATATCTCCTTGATTGTTGCGTTAACTGAGCTCCAAGATTGCACTAGCTGATTTGCTTCCATAAATGGCTGTAACTGATGTTGGGGACGTTCTAGGTTTGGGTCGCTGGTATGCTCTGATGAATTGGTACGAGCTGATAGATTACGACCTGGTGTGTGGACATGTGTACTGTAGTGTATAACGGAGGGTACTTACAATATGCAAAACTGCATAAGGACGTAGATTGTGATTGAATTACAAGAGAGAAAATTTTAATGTGACACTGGAGCAAGTGAATGCGTAAATTGGTGTGGATTTGGAATTGCATTGCATTCAACTGCTATCGAAAATTAATGAGAGCCCAAAATAAAATCCACATAATAATGAAAATAAATGGAAGATATAAGAATATAATATTATTCTAGAATGGTAGATTAGGACATTCTAGAATAGTGGAGATCATAAATTGATTTGATAATAATCTTGTTATTCTAGTTTCCTTATTAAGTTTATTGGCTATCTATATAAACCCATTTAAAGGAAGGGAGGGGTTCTAAGGACATATTTTATCTTGACACGTAAACAAACTCAAAATCGCTAGGGCATTTATAAGTTTCGGATTAGGTCATAATATTTTGTAGATACGATCTCCTAACTATTCTAAATATTGTCACAAATAATAATAAAAATCCAAAATTTCTAAACTTGCCAAATATAGTATCAAAAATAGTGAAAATAAACTGTCTAGAATTAGCTAAATTTTGTAAATTGTTAACTACATTTGGTAAGTTTTGATTTTTTTTTTTTTAATTTTTTTGATTATTTGTGACAATGTTTAGAATAGTTAGGAGATCATATCTACAAAATATTATCTAATCCGAAACTTATAAATGTCTTAACAATTTTGAATTTGTTTATGTGTCAAAAAAAATGAAATATGTTTGATGTAACATTGTAATCATCCTAATTACAATAATAAAATCCTATTCTTATTTTCATTACAGAAGTGATCGATCCTTTACAAAGGAGTCTATAGATTCTAGAAATTTATGGGTTTCAATCAATGTTTTGGAAATCAAAATTGAACCACCCTAAACAATGAGGGAAAGATGGACGATTCATCCATGGACCACGGCATCATTCTATCAGCACCTAATCAAACTTTTGTCAAGTCCTGGTTTTGCACTTTTGCTACGTGCCTACGCTGCTTACTGGTCGTATAATGGGCCGAAATTAAAAATGTCTGATCCACTGGTAACTGTTAAATTAAAAATGTCTGATCCACTGGTAACTGGTAACAGCAGATATCCTGGGCAGCCTACCTTATGGGCTTCTGACCATCATTCAAGATCACAAGATACTGAATTCCAAGGAACACTAAATAAGTAAGGAATAAAATGTTGTATATATAACATATTGACATCTTAGAATCGAAAATAAGTTGTTTTATTTCATTCCAAATCAAATGCCATAATTATATTAAATAACTGTCTTGACAACATTAGATTCATAAACTCAGATTTCCTCAGTATGTTGGCTATTCCAAAATGTCCTAACTAATTTCTTGACAACATTCGGCAGATCACCCATACCAATAGCATCCAACATGGCCCTGCCCGCTTTATCGACTTCAATCACCTCCAAGTTCAATGCTGATATATCAGGAACCACGTCCATTCGTCTCTCCCTCTCCTCTTCTTGCAACTTCAATGAGATACCGCGAATGCGTCCCCCACGTTGAATACGCTTCAATGGCTTCATCAAATGTGTAGTATATCCGGCAATCTTATTCCTAAGACGCTTAGAAGGAATGACTGCTACCTCTTCCAAAATCTTCTTGTTTGTATGGAAATCTAGTGTCATTCTAGAGTAATACCTCTCTATCACTTGTTTTGACGATTTTTTCACTGTTTTAGTCCTCACTCTCCCCATTTGTAATCTCTCCGGCCTTCTTTCACAAATGATGCTACTTTGTCCCCATATATACAGGGAAAATTCATGGGCTTTTCTTGCATCCCAAGCAAATCCACGGATCAAAACTAAATCTTTTTGGCCCAGTACGTGGCAAGCAAAGGATTATGGGAGTTGGCTTCCTACTATAGTACAGATAACAGTAGATAAAAACCTGAAAAATATATAGAGAATCTAAAGAAAGATTTTTTCTTCAAGTAATGAAAAGTTTATAAAAGCTACTCATTGTTCATCAAAACTAGACTTTATAAATTTTTTTGCAGCATGTCATCAGAAGCAAAACTCATTTGTTGTTAACAATCAATCCATGGTGAGTTTTGCTTCTCCTTATTATTTTGTCTTGTTGAGAAGACCAATTAAGTAGAGACTGAGAATAAGAAAAAATGACTAAGAAGAGGAAATCTGAAGCTAGTGCTTTGAATGAAATAGATAGGCCTATTTATTCAAGTTTTAGTACTGCAGCAAGTGGTCTATCTCAATTATACTCACAGTCAGTTAATCAACACAAGTTGGCTTTCCAAGCTGGAGAAAAACATGCTTTGGTAAGAAATGACTTTTTCAGCAGTTGTTTTTTTGTTTGATTTGCTTGTGTTATTGATATTTGCATTAAAGTTTAGATTTTTAACAATTTAGATTTGATTCTAGTTGAATTGGTTCGTTTCCCATTTGAGGATAACTGTTTTTATATGAAATTGTGTGTTATTGGTCTAACTGCAGTTTGTGTGAGGTTGGAATAGAGATTGCTTGTGTAAACCCCCATTGTAGAACAAGTTTGCTTCTGTAATTTGTTATTACATTCACTGTTCAAGTTGAGATTTAAGATGTAAGGAGGCTTTTGTGTACAGACTCTAATTTCAAGTCTGATTGAGTTGAATCAATGCCCATTGGAAAATCGATGTTCTTTGGGTAAATTTTTATATGGAATTTCGAGGAGTTTTGCATTTTAACTTGTATCTGTAGACATATCCATTCTTTAGCCTTGTTTACTGGTTTTGGTTTTTAGATGATGCAATTATAGTACTGGATGAGTATGTAATACTGTTTTGTATACATACTATATCTTTGTAGTTTATCTTGTTTCTACCTGACTGCTTGTAGATTGCACATGACCAAAATTTATTGGTACACATCTAATTACGAATGCTAGAAATATGTAGACTATCTAGGGGTAATTACTGGTCAGAGCGATTGGAGATTGCAACATGTTTACACCCAGAAATAAAGTGAAAGTTAAGTATAAAATAAATTTGAGGAAGAAGAAAGAAAGTTATATGTTGGTGACTGATGCTTATTGACTTTTTTCTTCTTAAATCTCTAAATAAGCACCACAGTGGTGCCTGTGGCTCCGTGAGCATCCTCCCAGTGCTGGAAGTTGGCACTCCAAATCCCACTACTGAAAATACAGTAGTCTATTTCTTTAAGTTAAAGCCTATCAACTGTGAGTAAAGAAACCAGCGAGATACGAGTATATGACACTTGAACTTTTCGTTTTCACTTAAGCTTCACTCAGGGGCGCTTGTAAATATTTACCCAAGCCTTGACATTAAAGAACTGTCCAGATATTCCATGAGCCGTCTACAAGGTGAAAAGTTGTGGAGTATTAAACAACTTCACAACACGCAATGTCGAGATATCTATTAGGGAAAAAGCCTTCATCAATTGGAGTATATGGATCTTTCTTGGCGTCATGGTGCTCAACTTGCCATGGCCATGTCATTTAAAATAACATGTTCTTTCCATTTGTTATTCAGGGCATTGGGTGATGACGGGGTCAACCAGTCTTTACACCCTAGAGCATTGCTTGCCCTGAATGTCCCAAATTGGAAATAAATACCCATCTCATTATTTCACGCACATGGACTTTCCAGAATTCCCTAACAATAGGTTAACTTGTATGTTGTATCCTATATTGTATTTTCTTCAGGAACAACTGTATAGCTGGATGATGACAAAGGAAAGGGAGGGGGCAGGAGTATCAGCAACAGATGTGTGTGTATATCTTCAGGTTAGGCTTGTAGTTAAAATCCCTCGGTAATTCAGAAATATTAACAGCTGATTTTGCTTTAAAATGCATTTTTTCTTCTAGCAGGTTCAAACATAAACATTACTCATTTTTTCATAATAGCTTCTTTTATGCTTCCATACTTTGTTCACAAGAGATCAAACAATTTTTTAAGTGTTAAACAGTGTTAAAGAATAAATGGTTAACAATTCATGTTATATATACTTTTGTATGTCTGATTTCAAGTTACATAAAAACCGTGGTCATTGGTATGTGTTTGACATGATAAACTTGCACCATTTATGCTTATGGTCGTACTTGAAGCCCACCTATTTATACAAATAGATAGTTGAATAAGCAGTCATGTAATTAGAATTAGGCAGAGCGCATTGGCAAAGGACAATCCTCTGATTTCAAGTTTCCATTGAAGAGTAATTGTGTGTGCCAACATTGACTTGTCACGTCAGATCTCAGAAATGACTGCTATGCCAGACTGGTTGGGAACTTCAGATTAAATTCATTGGTAAATTTTTTTGACAGATTATGGAAGTGGTTATGGACAATTAAGAGGTCCAGAACTCTAGATTGATGCAGCCATTATCCTTTTTTTGGTATCATATGAAAGAGGACATCAAAAGGTCTACTACATTTTACTATGGTTGCTTGGAGCCTTGGAACATAAAAAAATCCCAGATGAAATGAAGGTTCAATTAGCTGTCATGTTAAACAAATGACATAAAACTATCAAATGAACTCGCCATGTTCTGCTTTATAATTTACATTTGTTGCCTCTTTAAGGAAGTGACCTTTAGTAGTAACAGTTTATACCTCTTTACGGAATACTATTTTTATATCATTGCTGAAGTCCAGTTTCAATGCAGAGCTTTCCCCGTGGCTCTGAGGCAATGACTGAGATCGGATCACAGAATGAAAAGAACTTTGCAAGTCCTATTCCGCAGGAATATAGTGAACGTCAAAAAGGAGCAGCAAATTTGGTTTGTCCTCTTGCGTCAGAAATGGACATTAGTTAAAGCTGACAACACGGTGGTGAAGAGAGCAATGGTTCACCACCCGCATTCATTCCATGTCAATATTGTTTTTTTTTTCTTATTATTTTTATATTTATTTTGTGGTTGAATTTCTTATATGGATTAAGGAATGCTATTAGTCGTGAATGAAATTCCATAATTTACAGTGGTTTACATAGTATCTGCATATACTGAAGGGTTCGTTATCTTATATATGTGAACTTACATCTGCGTTGTATTAGTTGTATCAATATGCTATATTGATGTTGGGGAACAAAAGAAATTAGCTGGTAATTGGTAGAAAGACTAGAAACTGCGGTGAGATCAACTGGGAGTTGGTTGTTGACACTCCAATGGTTACAACAGCTTGCACCTCGCTAGTGCAAAAAGTACAACTCTTAGGACGCTGCTTCAGTGAATCACTTGAGCCCTAATACATTTTCGGTGCTGTGGAGCTAGACCACGTATTTTTGCATTGGCCAGCGTTGACTTTTGGCCCTCATTGAGTAATCGCCACTTCGGCACTATCAAGATAATTTTCAGTTAAATGTATTGGGGAAAGGATCTATTGCGTTAACACACAAAAAGACCTACGCAAATGAAAGTTTAAATGGCCACATTGTACGTTCACAATTCAATGCCAATTGACAAAACACCCATCAAATAGCATAAAGTAAAGCGAATAGTACCAAGCCTTTTACCCTTATAATACTATAGATTACATGGAACTTCCTATACATAATACAAGATCACACAGAAGTTCGAACTGAGACAAAGTTGCTTCTGAAGGAGTACAAATCCGGTGTGAATTCCAACTTACCTAACTTGTTGATCACTTTCAAGTTTCGTGTACTAATGTTGTACGAGGATATCTTCCAGTAGCCTCTCACCTTAAAAGACAACACCACTACGTCTCCACCTTCAAACGGCAATGGTATTGGCCGTTTCTTACCAATCTTCAGAGCATTGTTGTTGTTGTTGTTGTTCTCAACTATCTCCTTCAAGCTCAAACTGTGTTTTTTATCCCATATAAACTCATTATCTTTATTTCTCAAAACCCATATATCTACAGTCGTCCATGTTATCTTCGTATAACTAAGCTCACCGTTGTCGTTTCCAATCTCAAAAGGTTGGTCATGCACTCCATCTGGAGCAGCAACAATGCCTGCATTGTCTCCCTTTACGTCAAACCACAATACATCCTTAAAAAGTTTCCAATAGAACTTCCCACCAATAAAAACTGATCGACTTGTCCTACTTGAACTTTCTAACGAGAACTCACTCCGACATATATAAACATTTGCATTCGAATTGCTCCATGCTCCCACGTTTTGTGATGAAGATACTTTGAAACCAATTTCAACTTGATCATCAATGCGTTCAGAAATATATGGGCATACTATTGTATAACCACTCGAAGGATCAAAATCCAATCCAACAGCTGCATACACTTCAGGCTTAGGAAGAAATATCCACTCTTTAGTTATAGGGTTAGTCAGGTAAAAGAAGACGCGCACAAAGTTCCTATAAAGGCCGCAAAGAATGCCATTGCTAGAAGCATATACCTCGTGAAAGTGAAAATTAAAAGAAGAATCACTGCTAGGAGCGAAAATATAATTTAGTGATAGAGTACCCACTGAGTATTTGTCACCTTCGGTGGAGAATAAGCTTAATTTTTTATTTCTTTTTTCATGCATCATTATTACATGTGGAACTTCTAAGCTTCTTTGGTATTGAGAAGCTTTGAAGAAGACATCTGATGATATTAACTTGTTCCAATCTTGACAAACCACCTTGAACCTAATTAAACTTTTAAGAGGTACCCTAGGTAGGATATTGTATTTAATTATCTCTTCAAGAAGAACACATTCTGCAAATTTAATCTTTTTCCTCGCCATCTCGATCTTAGAAGAAATATTTTTAGTTTTCCTTAGTAGTAAGTAATTCTATATATCACTGGTGGCTGGTTTTTCACTTATATAGCGAAGTAAACGTGTTTTTGTTTTAGGAAACACCTATAGATTTGAATTAGGAAACCTACTCTTTCGTTTTACATGGGTACTTAATTAGGAAACTGACTCTCGAACAGATTTGAATTAGGAAACCGAATCTTTAAAATTCAATATAACAAGCCCGACAAAATATACAACTTTCATTCAAAATTCATAAACTAACAACCGTAAAATTTTGTTCTAATCTAATTTATCATTTTCTTTTCTTTTTTTTCCCCTCAATTCACCCATTAATGGACTTGGTTAAAAAAGATAGAAATCTACGGCGATCAGAAATTCAGAATGAATCACCTGAGAAAATGGAAATATCAAGTATCATCAAGAAAGACCATTCTTTTATTTGATTTGATTTTATCTTTTCTTATCAATCATCGATTATCTACAGGAATACAGGATTGCATGAAGGTATAACCCTTTACCAATATGTTGTGTGTTCTGACCAAAAATTCAAAAAATATGTTGTATGTTTCGTTTTAATAATCATGAATATATACACCAATGTCCTGGCAATATGCACATTTCCCTTCTAATATAATAAACAAAATAAGGGGGAACAACTACAACTCAATTAAATAAAAGGAAAAATGATATACTCCGCGTAGAAGAGATTCCAAATAAACCGATAGAACCCCAAGATGGCATCCTGCAACATAAAATGATAAACAATATCAGTGACAGAATGTAAAAGGTGTCGTCTATATTTACCAGTCAAAAGATTGTTTCGCAAGGCATTTGACAGAGGCAGGTTCTCGGAAATATTTACTCCACGAGTTCATTACCACTTATTCTCACTTCATTTTTATTCAATGCTAGTACGTCCTATCTTGTATAGTCCAATTGCCAAGTTTACTAGTAAAGAATATAATTGCAAACGAGGACTGTCTCAAGGCGAGTGACGGTTCAAGGGTCCTACTTTGGAGGATAAATAGGTCTCCAAAGACTATATATAGTGACTTATGTCCCTGAACATATAGTGCGGACAGATGGTAGGCAATCTTCCTGAGTTCTGAGAGTCGATTGCTAATTGTGGTATGAATGACGAGCAGGACACAGAATGTGGAGGACTCACTTTACTCTGCAGTCAATGTATTTATGTACGAGGGTTTTGGAACTAGGAGTGAAGAGGTTGGAAGAAATGCAGCTGGAAAATTAAAACTTTCAAAGAACTCTGACCAACTGGAAAGGGGGCAAGATTAGGTGAAAACATATGAGCGGTGCTAACGAGGAGAAAAACATTCAGCACTTGTTTTGGGATTATTCATTTATGAAATAAGGTTGGAACTGGTTCCTTGGATCTTTAAATATAAACAATCTATGTGGCCAGTATAGCTGACGTTCTAAGCTGTTGGACTATTCTAACTTCTCAGCTTTTCGGTATCTGTTCTGGAAGGTTTTGTTTCGTTATATTTGCTGGTCAGTGTGGGTAGGCAGAAACTAGAAAACCTTTAATGACCTTCAGTCGAGCAACTTTGCAACCTAAAAAGGGTACGATACGGAGATGGATACTCACCATCCGCCTGTGAGGCGTCTAAGATTTGAATATTTTACTATCCCATGGCAAGATGTGATCCTACCTTATTGTAACTTTTATGTACATGAAGCCTGTAGACCCTCTTCATGAGATAAGTCTGTCTTATCTCATATAATCAATAATGCCCAGTGTTTTTTCTGAAACAAGATAGTCTACTAAACAGCTAAATAAAGACCCACTTACAATAAAGGATTTCAGAATATTAGCTTGTTAAAAATCATTGAACATGAGTATTACCTTGCTATAATTTGTTTGTTCCAATACCCATGTCTGCCAAGAGATATATGTTAGATAAATAGAATCTGATAAATGAACTTTAAAAAAAACAATCATCTCTTATTATTTTTATACCAAAAAAATTTAAATAAATAAATGAAATAGAAACATTAAAACACAACAATAAGAACACTATGACGACAAGATTATGAATGTAAGAACTAAGATATCATGCAGTATTGAACTTACTACAAGAAAACAGTAGAAATGTCACTTTGTAAGCAGAAACCTTTTCGCAATTAAGATTAATCTATTCTCAAATTTTTAACTTATATTTCATTCATCATCCTGTCTCTAAAGGTTTATACTTTTCTGTTGATCAGATCAAAAGTAAATTACTGCAACAGCTACATCACATTTTTCAGTAGAGAAAATAAATAAATAAATCATGGGGCACCTTACTGCGAAGGAAAGAAAGACCAAGTTTTGTGGCCCGCATCTTCCCTTTACAAGTTAAACCTTGCTACATGGGTATGCGTGGGATACACAGGTAGCTATGCATTGTTTGCAGTAGCTATCATATAGGATCAGTTATGTAACATTTGCAAGGAGTCTATATAACTAGTTTTGAAATCAGAACAAAAGGGACGAGAATTATATAAAATTTGTAAGTGTTGTTAACCTAAAGGGGTTTTTGGGTTCCCCTCGAAGTGAACTAAAATGGGAGGAGTTTCTGGATTTCCCCTGAAGTAAATTAAACACTAGATACAGGCTTGTGTCATATACTACTACTACCTAGTAGCATCTAGTACATTCATTCCAGAACCATTGCTGTATTTTGCATGTTATTACATCCTACTATCGAATAAATCTGTGACATACGCCTCAATTGCCTAGAAGGTGACACCTTGCCTTACATGATCATTATGCTTGAAGTGTGTCTTATTTTCTTGAAGTTGAGCTCCTTGCAATACGCAAAATATTCATTTCTTCAACATATGTACTTGGCCGATAGGACGTTGGTAAAATAATTATGTCCGCGCATACAAAGCATCAAATCTTTGGAATAGGAATTAATTGTGACTCTTGAATGTCTCCGAGTTAAACAATCATGAGACAGCAATATTGTATTTCCAAAAAGACAGACTTTCACAAAGATTTATGAAGAAGTAAAAACAGAACGGTAAACTTTTATATTATGCTTTTCCCCTTATCAAAAACACTTGCAACATCCACAGCATGACGTCAATATAGATTTTAAAATAAACAGATGCAAGTATGCAAGCAGTTCATATGACATATTTTTTTCGATAATTAAAGCAGTTCGTATGATATTTTTTATTTTTCTGGTGTTAAGAGAATAGCAAGTCCTCAGAACAGAACCTGGAAAATTAATCCCAAAGCTAAGAGGGTATGTGCAGGTATCATTAAACTCCTTCTAAAAGCCTGCACATAATATGCATTGCGGAGTTAGTATTTGAAACAATCTCCGTGAAACATATATGGACTATACAAAGAACTGAAGTTTGAGCGACAACTTAAAACAGTTAAACTTAGTACAGGCTAATTTAGATGCATTTTGGAACTGAAAGGAACATAACATCCACCAAAACCACCTGTACCTGAGGCAGGTATATTGCTGCAGAGATGGCACCAAGATAATTTACCAGCAGAAGCCCAGAACCAAGTAATGCAATATTTCTAACACCAAGCTTTGTGGCTAATGTTGATATCTGAAACCTGTAAACATAGTAACAATCAAACATTAAAAAAAATAAAAAAAAATGTTTTGTATGGGAGGAAAAAGAAATGAGGAACATTCTGGTTCTTTTTCAAGAGAATTCAATTATCTTTACATAGGTTTCAGTTCTTAGAGAATCCAAGGGATTTCTCCTGAGGATTTTGTGCTTAGGTACAACATACTTAGCTTCTTCTTCTTTAAGGTATATCGACCTAGCTTCAGCATTCTACCGGTGTACCTTTATCTAATTCTATATACATTGTTCTCAAGGGAGAACAGAACACTACACTAGGGAATATTTATTGGCATGAATGCATGATGATTTCATGTCTGTCTCAGTATCAAACTACAAATTTAAAATAATAGCTCACAACATATATTACACAAACAAAAGAAGCTTCCATGCTATGCACCCGAATTTGGATCGATGTTTTGGTACTTACTTGCGATCTCCCTCTACATCAGGAAGGTCTTTTGTTATGGCGATGACTAATGCAAACATGGTCACAAAGGTTGTGATGAAAGCCACAGGTGAACTGCAGGTAAAATTAGGTTGTGGCATTAGATATTAGAGCAAGCTTGATGTGTCTTTTAAAGTAGGAAGCTTTATGCAATCAACCTTCAATATTAAGTAGTTAATGACAAATGGTAAGTCACCTCCACTCAAATGTCAGCCCAAGTGCAGCTCTTGTGGCATGATATACTCCAAAATTTAGAAGGAAACCACGCACCTGAAAACGTTTAATTTAACTTGAAACCCATATTACATCAAAAGATCACTATTTTAAGGTTTTCATGTATTGCTGTTTCTGATAAAGATTCAAGTCCAAAAAAGGAGTCCAAATTCCAGTTCAAGTAAGTTGATAATATCACATATTGTGGTAGACATAGTAGCATTATAAGATAGTCGGACTTATGTGAAAAGAAGTATATCCTAAAATAACAAATAATCAGTTAGAATAGTAGTCTCCTCAGCTTAGGGAGCTACCTATCTGAATTGGCGGTGTGCAGTGCTAAATCTTGTAAGTTTGGCTTACAAAGCATGATCAAATTGCACACTGTTTCTATCATGGTAATGACAATATTATCAGCCTCCAACTAAAATATAATAATAGTATCTAGATGACGCTATTTGCTCCTTAAGATAATGATCGTTCAATTAGAATTACAAATCATACTGATAAAGTGATAATCAAGAAATTCAGATGATTAACACTTTTATCCGAATAGAAAATACGAGAAAATATATTTAAAATAAAAAAAGGTAGGGAGAAGAAGAACTAAAAGCCATTAACTTACAGTTGCAATGATAAGAAATGCTGCAACGGGATATTTCTTCATTCTAAAAGGAGGAATAGAATATATGGTCCCAAGAAAAAGTCCAAGGCAGTACAGGGAAGTAATGAATGGACCAAAGTTGAAGCTAACGATCGAAACACCTGCAACCGCAAAAAATAAGACCAAGGACCATGCTGATTGAACTGAGAGATCCCCTGCGGCTATAGGTAAATAAGGCTTGTTTACCCTGAAAACAACAAAATGCATCGAACCTAAAAATAATAAGAACTATGTAATATATGCTTATATCATATAAGGTTGCGCATCATTAAATGATTAAGACGAAGTAAAACAGGAACGCGGATCATTCTGTATTTGCTTACTTGTCAATACCAACATCATAGATCTGATTAATGCCCACTATATAACCATTACCACATATAAGAGCAAAAACACCACATAGTGCCCTGAACAGCAATGACCACTTAATTAGATCCGTATTTTCAATCAAAGCTCTTGATACCAAAGCACTGCAATAAAAACAAACAGATGAACAACAATCATTACTCTGGGGACTAACATAAACAGTAAGCAAGGCCCAAATATATGTTTGACAGACAAGTTATTAGCAAAGCACTAGCATGATTACTACTTACATAGAACCCAACGCAGTCCCCCGTATTGTATGTGGCCTTAAGAATCTCCAGAATGCATCTTTGAACACTAAAATCTTTTTTAATAATGGATCATCAGATCCAGCATCTCCAACTTGAGTAGAGGCCTGCACATGATATCTTCCACATAAGCTTTATGTCTATATTACAAGCATAGCCATATAGAGTACATATCAAAATGTGCAAAATTAAACCCGAGCTTAAAAAAATGATTATGAAAAAAACAAAAGCATACCCAAACAGAGAAATGCCTCGTCCTTCGCCTTGGTATCGACTTAGTGAAGTTTCTACTGCTAAAACTGGATGAATTCTTGGTGGAATTTGTGGAAAAATGACTAGTTTTCAAGGTAGTAGACTTTATCCGTATCTTATGATGATGATGAGAAGTAGTGATGCAATGGGGTGGAGCTATAGTTGAAGGAGTGTATAAGCAGAGTTCCATTGAGGGAGTGGAAGTTGAAGACTTTTGAGGACATACTTCAGTTCGTTCATTGTTTTTGCTATTTATGGGTTCAGTGGATATCGAACTTGAGGCTAAAAGAGTAAAAGCATTGTGTCTACAGATCCTATGCTCCCGAGAGTTATGTGTGTCTTTTCTTTTATTTTTTGGAAATAACAATGCTAAAAATTGAAAAATATAAACGAATGACTTTAGCCTATTAGGTAGGGGTGGCAATGGATTAAAGGGTTACATATCGACCTAAATTAATCCATAATTCAATTACATATCAATGAAAATTAAATATTGAAATATATTTTTATCGAATGGACCAATATAAAAATTAATATTTTTCTTTTAGTCGTTTATTTTAAGTAGTTGAGATGATAAGATTTTAAAAAATAAAAAAATATATCTTAAAACAGATTAAAAATGTCACAAGTTGATGACCTAATCCATTAACTGGTTATTTAACATATGTGACTATAATCCAACCCATTCATTTAGTGGGTTCGACGAGTCAACCCTTAAATGACCCAAAAATTTTTTTTTCAATCCGAACCGCTAATTTCATGTTGGATTCGGGTCGGGGTTAACAAGTCATGTACAAAACTATCACCCCTACTCTTAGGACAAATCGGGGGAAAAAGTAATTTTCATAATCATTTTTTTAACCACTTACAAAGATGGGGTAGATGAAATATCAAATATAATATATCCTTGATGCGAAATTTAAAAATGGCTCGGGGTAGATGAAATATCAAATATACCCCTAGCATGAAATAATAAACAACTCAGCCCAACCGAAACGACCCAATGCATATAGCATGAACAATCATTGTCATTGTTTGTACCTCAACATAATACATAATTAGTAATAACACATATTGGAATATGAACAATCATTGTTTATACCTCAACATGAGCTATGAACAATCATAATCATTGTTTATACATCAACATATTGTATGAAGTATGTTCATCTATTTTAGTATAATTATTGTTTATACATCAACATAAAGTATATCCATACCAAAGTGACATAAAGGGTAAAATCAGAAAACAATTATTACGATTTATTTTCACTCAAAAATTGGTTTTCCAAAGTAATTTCCACTCGAGAATTGTCATTGAGCGTGATTTAAAAAAAAAACATTGTTTCTAAGAGTGATTTGCATCCGAAAATGGGCCTTGGGACCAATTTTTTGAAATATAAATTTAAATTTTTAATTCGAATGTGAATGTTGAAAATCTAGTTTTTGGAACTGGTCAGAAATCCAGATTTCTAAATCCTAGACTATTGTTACAACTTACAACTTATAATTTGTGGGTAATAGGAAAAAGTGGGAAAAACCATACCAGTCCCAAAGGACCATAGAAGTATTCTAGTACTCCCAACCCTATCTCCTAAAAATCAACTAAAATTCCCATCCGTTAATCTCTACCAAACTTTTAAATTACCCACCAAAAAAACACAAACACCAATTTGAATGAATGGCTTTCTTACTCTCCCCACCACCCTTTCACATACTCCATCTAAAAACTCCACCCAAACTATCATTCCTTCTCACAACTCATTCTCAACACTTATCCATCTTCCCATCCCCACTCCATCGTATAACCAAATCCCAACACGTGGCAAGAAACAATTGGTCATTTGAACAAAGAATGGAAGAAGCACTAGATGTACTAGACCTTATGGAAACTCAAGGAATGAAACTTGACCCCAGATTAATCTGCATTCTACTCAAAAGTTGCACCCAAGAACAAAACCTCGACTTCGGTAAAACGATACATTCTAAAATAGTTGGAACTGAATTGGAAACAGATGTTTACGTTGTCAATAATTTAATCAATTTTTATGCAAAATGTGGCTGTTTAAAAACTGCCAGAAATTTGTTTGATGAAATGCCTAATAAGAATGAAGTAACTTGGACTAGTATAATTTCGATATATAGTCAATCGGGTTTTGTTAAACATGCACTTGGGTTGTATAAGTTGATGAGGTTGGAGTCTTGTGTTAGGCCCAATGCGTTTACTTATACTATAGCTTTGAATTTATGCGCCAAGTTGAGGAATTTGAGAGTGGGGATTGAGATTCATGAAGATATTGTTAAGGATGGGTGTGAAGGGGATGAGTTTATTATTACTGCATTGATTGATATGTATTCAAAGTGTGGAAGAATTGATAATGCATGTCGAGTTTTTAGTAAAGTAAGTGAACCTACGATTGCGGCTTGTACGACAATGATAGATGGTTATAACAATAATAATCAAGCTAAGGAGGCAATGAGTTTGATTAGGAGGATTTTGCATTTGGGCTTGGATATTAAGGTTGTTAGAGAATTGGGTTTTACATGCATGATTCGGTCTTGTACTATGGAAGGGGCATGTCGGCAAGGGCAGGAGATTCACGCCCACATTATTAAATTTGGATATGAGCTAGGTGCGCAAACATTGAGTTCTCTTATACTTTTATATGATAAATGTAATAGAATGGTGCTTGCTCGATGCCTCTTTGACAAGTTGGTAGTGAAGAATGAGGGATTATGGCAGAAAATGATTTCGGGCTATGTGAGGAATGGGATGAACCATGAAGCTTTAGAGCTATATGTTGAGATGGTGTATGCAGATGTTGAACCAAGCTCATTTGCGCTTTCTTGTGCTCTTAAGGCTTGTGTAGGCATATCAGGTTTGAAAGAAGGGAAGGAGATACATGGGCAAGCGATTAAAGTTGGTTATGGTTTATCTGATGATTCTGTGGTTGATATTCTTGCTAAGCTGTACAGTGTGTGTAGGCTTCCTGAGGAAGTGCAGAAGGTTACCAAATGCGAGAAGAGTTGAAGGTAAGGATATTCTTCGAGGTACTGAAAAGTTGTCTGTAAATTGTAGCATGAACAACTTTTCTTTGTTTTAGGTTTTCTTCTTCCCCTTATTTACTAATCATTGCTTGAAAGCTCAATGTGTATGACTGTATCTAACCTAATGAGCACATAATAACTTTGAGCTCATGGATAATTTCTCCCCTTGGTTTTTGTTGTTATGTTTCTGTGTTTATTCACTTCTTACACAATCTATACTGGTATTTCTCATGGTATGAACAAGATTTGAGGATTTCAACTTAATGTGATGTATGTCTAGAGTTTATATTGATCTGCTTTTATGCTTACATAATGAATTTGCAACATGGAAAATATCTTGTCCCATAAGCATTTATCATTGTTTTCTTATTAGAATTTTCCTGACCAGCCCATCTTTTGAGCAAGCACGTAAGTTAGAGTTGAGACAATTCATCCTGCAGGCCTGAATATTCTCTAGCAGAGTAAATCTTGATAAGAACTTAAAATCTGTTTGGACAGTCTGACCATGAAATCAGGCCCAAACCTAGCCAGAGATTCATTCATTTGAGTCCATTGTGCTAAGCTGGGACTGCACAAATTCTGCCTAGCTATTTGTTTAACTATTTAAGTAGTTATACTTTATGTGACCAAAACTTGGGAGACAAAGGTTGGTGACAAGGTCAGACTATGAAAAAAATAATCACATATATATGTTTCCATGGCTACTCAATGCCATTTGGCTATTTCCATTGGTTGACATAGCATACAATTATGCGGATTCTCCTCACAATTGGATAGCAGGTTATAGGAGAAAATCCAAATGGATCATCATCATTATAATCAATCTAGCTGCAATAGATCTTTAGTTTAAAATCATGTATCCAAATAAGACAAACAGAAACCGCCCTAACATGGCAACTTTTATGTACTTAGATCTTGTGTTTGAAATAGTCTTCTATTAGTTTATTACACTGCAGTTTGAAGTAGATTTGGAATAATTAAGATGGCCATTTCAGCATATTAGACGGCAACCTTAAGTTAGTCCCTCCTCTTACATGTAATGAGTGTGAGCCGCTTCTCCTCACTCTATATATACAACTCAATACTAGCTTGTTTTATTCACTACTCAACCCAGATTTTCCATAACCTAGGACCCAATTTATATCCTGAATATGACGGCAACCCCTATTATCTTGTGTGGGATTCTTGCTCTTATTTTTTCTGTTGCTCTAGCAGCTGATCATAGTCCACTCCAGGATTTCTGTGTCGCTGACCTTAAAGCCCCAGGTAATAGATCTGTCTTTTAACTCTGTTAATGTACTATGCAGAATATATTCATTTATCCAGCATTTCACTCGGGTTCTGACCCATCTTAAAACCATGATGTTTATGTGGTACAGTCATAGATACACATTTAATACATTATTCATAAGCTTCAAAACACTTCATACTTTCATTGGGCACGTCTCATATCATCATTTGGAAGAGAACCCTTTTTTCCTTTAGGGTGATTTTTTCTTGAGATGATTGAGTCAATGTTTAGATATTCCATAAAAACGTATCAGGTCAGTATGCTTCTTGCCCCATCAATGTACTCTTGCATTCCTATCCTGTTCCTTTTTGTTGTGGAGTCCATGATCAAATTTGGTGGGGCTGGAACGTTCAGGGCAATCTCATATTGTGTGAAGACAATTTGTTTTAGTGATCATCCCGATTATCACAAGCCTATTCTAACGTTTGTTGGCTCCCCTGACTTTGACCCTAGTGTTTCATGAAGTCTACCATACACTTCTACCCTGATTCTTTATCTGATTAGGTGTGTTTTTCTTTTTGGTCTGGCAGTCTTAGTGAACGGTAGAGCATGCAAGGACCCCAAACTTGCTCAAGCAGATGATTTTTTCTTCAGTGGATTCCACAGGGCAGGTCTCACAACAAATCCAGTTGGCTCTGTTGTCACCCCAGCGACTGTGGCACAAATACCTGGACTCAACACTCTAGGCATTGCCATGGCTCGTGTGGACTTCGCTCCATGGGGCATTAATCCACCACACTTCCACCCTCGAGCCACTGAAATCTTCACTGTCCTCGAAGGCACACTGTATGTCGGCTTTGTGACATCAAACCCTGAGAATCTTCTATTTAGCAAGGTCCTTCAGAAGGGTGATGCATTTGTGTTTCCGGTTGGTCTCATCCACTTCGAACGTAATATCGGAAATGGTAACGCTGTTGCAATAGCATCTCTTAGTAGCCAGAACCCAGGTGTCGTTACAATTGCAAATGCAGTCTTTGGGTCGAAGCCTGATATTTCCAATGACATTCTTGCACCTGCATTTCAAGTTGGGAAGAATGTAACAAATAGAATCAAGGCGCGTTTCTAGATGAGCAAGTGTAATGGCAGGGTTCGATCGATTCCCTTAATTGTTTTGGCGTTTCCTATTGTTTATTTTACTAAGGTCTCTGCTTTATGTTGCTTTGTTGTTTTGATTCAATTTATTATTCTTCTCTGCCCAAATCAAATTATTCTATTCATTCATGCCCTTCATACTCGGCAATGATATAAAAACATAGTCCTTTTTCTTATTCCTTGTGGTCTGGTGTGGCAAATGCTTTGAAGTATAAACTATGACGATGTTGGAGTTGGAGTAAAATATCATATTATATGTCGTTTGAACTTTGGAGTGAGGTTTTGGGAATCATGAAATATAGAAATAAGATTATTATTATTTTATGATAATTAGAATTTAATTTATTGATGAAATTTGAAAATACGATGAGACTACTTAAATGTGAAGATTACACATTTGGCATTGAGATGAAATCTTCAGTAATTAGAAGAGATGTTTCATTCTCATTATTTTGATGGAAAAATAGTATTACATATCCGACCCCTGTTTAAAGGTAAATCCTGAAGAGCTAAATGATATACTCAGATCGGATGTTTTCATTAAATAAAACCTAATTTGGTATTGCACACAGAGCGCCTGTAGCTCAGTGGATAGAGCGTCTGTTTCCTAAGCAGAAAGTCGTAGGTTCGACCCCTACCTGGCGCGTTTACCTATCAATTTTTTTTTTTTTTTTTTTCCAATCTAACTATATTCCCTTTTTTTTCTTGCTTGCAATTAAGATCGTATCTTTAGCAGAGCTACCAAAAAAACACTAAAATTTTGAACTAAAAAAACACCAAACAACTTTAGGAGTAACATCAAATTTTCACCATCAAACTACGCGGTTTTGGATAAACCGCGCCATATAACCCACGCAGTTTTTCCAAAACTGCGCCACTAAAACCCAACTGATAGGCCGAAGCTCAAAGCCCACGCAAAATTTTGAAACCCAACTCGATAGGTTGGTCACGTTTTGAACACCGCGTGCTACTTCTATATAATCAGGACCAAAGCCGCGCACTTCAATCACTTTCAACTCTTCTCTCAATTATAAACCCTCTCTTTATTAAAAAAAAAAAACAAAAATCTACCTAAACTCTTGAAATTTGATATGGATTATTTTAAACCTTTCGAGGGTGATGATTGGCAGTACACAAACGACATTAGCGATGAGGGAGAAGAACCCGATAAAATAGAATACGGTATGGGAGAAGATAGTAGGGGAGAGAACCCGATGATGTCGCGCCGACTGATATACATCCCTATGCACTGGAGTATCAAATGAACGACTTCAATTGACAATTTGCATCCGGTGAAGTACTGGATATGGAAGTTGTGTCTTCTACACGTGATACAAAACACGTGTCGAGTGCAGTGGCTAATACTCATGTAATTAATTAGTTTTGATTAAATATTTTGAATATTATGCATTAATTAGTTGAGTTTGACCAATTAATTATTTATCTTATATGTATTATTTTTTTTCCATAATATCAGCATGTTATTGACTACCGAGTTAGATCGGTTTTACATGGTGTTAGAGAGTAGTGGAAGGTTATTAAAAGTTTTGATGAATTTGTACATATTAGAGATATTATTTTGTATACACATTTGGGTCTTTTGGGTTTTGATTGGTTTATGTAGATTATGATAAGGCTAATTTCATTTTCCTTTGATTATAGTTTTAGTAGAAATGATTTATGGTGGAGTAGAACTTTTTCATACATTTATGGATTTCCCTTTGGATGCGGATGTTTATGATTCTTTTGGTATTAAGTTAGGGGTTATATAAAACACTAGATCTTCACTATGATTTATGGGTTAGAGTCGGTTTCGGCTAGTCATACAAATTATGAGAATATGGATAGTATGCTTACGAACATTTAACCTTTTGGATATTATTAAGGCCGGGAAACCCTTATTGGATCCCAGGCCAACTTTAAGGGCTTTAGATACCTTATATATATATATTTTTTTTTACTACATCGGTTTTAAAACTTCATTTATATTACAAAAATGTACAATAATCTACAAACTCAAAGTCCAACCAATCTAAGTAATAATCCCCAGTATAAGTCCAAAATTTAAAATGCACATCCACAATCTAATGAACTCCAAGTACATCGAGAGTTCGAATTTGTTCTTCCTTGTACTCAAACCTCACTAAAATTACATTTAACATTATACATGAAATAATTATATTATCATTTTAAATGAAGAAGTAATAGATATAAAGAAGAAACATAATAGTTTTGGTTAAGGGTCATGGGATTGTTAAACTATTTGTAATATCATAAATTATTTCTATAATAGATTCAAACAAATATAATATTACCTTTCTTCTAATTTAAAAGTGATTCAAGCTTTGTATATGGAAATAAAAATATTGGCTTTTGAACAAGTGATGGAGAAAGGTTTGAGATTACAAATGTCATTTTTCCTCATGAAGGGTTTTTTTGGTTTCATGTTACAAATGTCCGCTCAGTATTTTGCTTTAATGGTGTGGAAGGAAACCTTTAGTTTTAGACTTGGCTTGGATGTGAATAAAAATATAATTTATAAGAAATAAGTTTTGAAAAAAGAAATTAAGAATAATAAGTTATGGACTTTGACTTGATGATCAAAGGAATAAATTCTTATTTTTATTAGGCTAGTTCTCATTGTTTTTGATCAAAGGATATAAATTTTTTTTTATTATAGTGCTCAAAACAAGTTTTTGTTATATAAAACAAGTTATTAGAAGTACCACTTAAGTGTAATAAATTACAAAGGACAATGTTATTTTAATTGAAAATATTTAACAAAGAGTTGGACAATTATGGTATGTGTATTTATAGTGAAAGTATGAAACGGGGGCGGTTAGGGCTTGGTTAGGTCGGGCCTATGTTTTAGAATCTTATTAGTTTAGATTTAAGCAGGGCCATTACCTAAACTCCTCGGAGGGCTTTAGTTGTGAGGGCTTTATATGGCTTAGGGTCTGGTCGGTCGGTAGGGGCGTTAGGGTCGTTAGGGCCAAATTCCCATAGTTCTACCTAGTAGTGAGGGGTTCATGTATATGTTAGGGTTTTGATGTTTTATTGGGCATGTTATGTTTTCCAATAGTCATTCTACAGTACGACTGAGATATTATGCTTATGTATCTGATTTACATGCTATGAGAGATTATGACCTGGGTAGCTCAATATATGCCACATTGATAGCGGCGTTACATAAAATTTCACAGACATTCGGAAGTAGAAGTCCTCAGATTGCAGGATTCACATGACTTTTACAGATTTGGTTTTATGAGTACTTTCGAACTCTTTGTCCTAACATAGACATGATTGCTGATACTCGTCCTAGATTTGATAGTTGGTCAAGGCCTCACTTGACTCGTAACAGGGGGCAGATTAGAAATAATATCTATATGGCTCGTGCTCAGATTGATATTAGATCATTGTCATCTATTGAGTGGAGACCTTGGCATTTGACTACTGCTTTTGACGATCCAATTGTGTAGCATGCTTGTGTGTTGTCACATCACATAATTATTTTTGCCGCATGTGACTGTATGGTTTGGTACTGTGGCAACAGATGTTGGAGGCAGATGACTGGACGTTATGGAGTTCCATGTGCTCCCATGCTAGATGTTAGTGATGCGAAGTCGTGGGGTAGAATTTAAGTTCATGAAGTTCATGCCATATGCGTATTCTTTTGTTGTTGAGCAGATTGCTAATCAATATTATAGATGGTGGAATCGTGTCTCTATGGGTCCGTTGTTACCCCCTGTTGGTCGGGCTAACAATTTCGAGTTTGTGGGCCTGGAAGGGATGAGACGTGAGCTATGTATTCCTCATCCGCCCACGGCCCGCTTATAACCCACAACCTCTCGAATGCATATCATCCAAACTCACCGTGGTTCCGCCAAAAACCTTAGATGTTTGCCGTGTGTGGACCTGATGGGGAGGCTACTTGGCTACTTACATTTCCATTCTTGAGGTGCCTCGTGCTCATTGCCATGAGTTAAAGCCGCAGATTGATCAGTATACCACTGTGAGTTTAGTTATTTTATTTTTTTTTATTCATTATATATATAATATGTACTCACAATGTATTTTCTTGGATTTTCAGGCTGAGATTCGGGAAAGATATGAGAACCAGATTTGTATGTTTGATGGGATGAAAACTGCCGTGTATCATTATAGCCAAGAAAGGGAGAAGACATATTCTCAGACATATTAGCAATCCTAACGTGCGTATGACGAGATTCGAAAAGCGTATGAGGATATTCAGCAGATGTACACGCAACAACATCAGGGATAGGAGGAACTTCAGGCTGAGGTAGTTAACCTTCGTGTAGACAGAGAAGATCTTGATTCTTAGGTTAGGAACTTAGATGAGCAGCTTAGAAATATCCAAATAGAGAGAGGAGAGGGATCGAGTGGTAAGGGGTGTAAGAAAAAAGCTAAATAAATTTTATGTAATATGATAGGTTTTGGATCATTTTGGATATTATATCATAATCATAGATTTTGGACTTCATAATCATAATCATAGGTTTTTAATTTTTTTAATTTTTTCGATTTTGAATCACAATTCTTAATTTCTTCAATTGCACAATTATTAATTTCTTAATTTCTATGCACAATTTATAATTTCTCAAGTTCTATATACTATAGTTCTAATTTTCAGAAAAAACGCACGCGGTGTTGGCAAAACCACACCCATAGAAGCGCAAGCCCACGCGGTGTTGGAAAAACCACACCCATTTGATACAACACACCGAATCCCACGCCAAATATTAACCGATTGGAAAAACCGGTTTGGTATTTGAGTTGATTTTTTATCAATATGTGACACTCCTAAAATTGAAAAACAAATATTATTGAATTTTGATTTGGTATTTGGTTTACTCCTAAGATTTTTATCAATATGTGACTCTCCTCGAAATTGAAAAACACTATATTGTTGGAAATTTGGTGTTTAAAAAACGAATTTCTAATATTAAATATCAAATTTCTAAAAAATTTACTTAGATTTCGCTCTAATCTAGCTATATGTTTTGATTGCAAGTTTTTATTTTTTTGGTACAAGTATTTACTATAAGGAGAATCTGGTAATGTACAATAATGTTTAGCACAAATGTAGAAAAGACAAGAGAGTACTGCTTTGCCAGAATATGAGAATGTTTGAATCTGAGAATTTGTGGTGGTGTTTTGCTGCAAAAGAAAACTTTATACCTGCAAAAGTCACTTGTAATTGGTCAGAATAGGATAGAGTGTGTCAGAGTACTAGAATCTGGATACACCGGCTCATAGATTCCCTTTTAGAAAGCTTTAATGTGAACAGGGCGGTTTGCTCACCCAACTCGATAAATGCCATAGAACAAACATATAATAATATAATAAAATGGTGGTGGTTTGCGTAAAAAAGAAGAAAAAAAAAGGCGCAAAAAAGGACAAGTTTGTTAAAAGGTTAAACTCGAGACAAGTGACAACACTTTATATCTTGTCGCTATCACTTTACCTGAAAACCTCTGAAACTCTCGTCACTCCCAAAAACAAACTTCTTCTTCTTCCTCCACGTGTAATTTCCATCACGTGCTCCATTCTAGAGATCCACTCTTTCTCTCCTTCTCCTTCCTTCTCGTATGTTTTCATTTCACGGTTTTGAGTAGCAACAAAAAATCCAATGGCAACACTAACGCCAGGAGTACTAACAAAACTAATCGCAAACTCAAAAAACCGGTCAATAAAAGTCTTGCAAAGTCAACACAGATCAGCATTGTTGCAAGTAATAGAAATTTTACCGTCACTAGTTAATAATGAAAAAACGGATCCGTGGAAAAACAAAGGGTTTTATTTAAAAGTATCGGATTCATTAAACTCAACTTACGTATCGGTTACAGATAAAGAAGACATTGAGTTGGTGTTTAATAATAAGATACAACTTGGTCAGTTTATTTATGTGAATAGGTTTGAGTTAGGGACACCGTTTCCGGTTTTGAGAGGAGTCAAAGTTGTGAATAACAAGTGTGCTTGTGTTGGGGATCCGATAGATTTGGGGTTGAGTAGTGGGGTGGATTTAAAGAAAGTGGGGGTGGTGAAAATGAATTTAAAGAGAGTGGGGAATGAGGACAAGGAAATTAGGAGGTTGAGTTTGGATGGGGTGAGGAGAGGCTGGGACAAGGGTGTTGGACTGAAGAAGAATGAGAATGGGAATGGGAGATTCAAAGAGAGAACCAGGCCGAGTTCTTCAGATTCTGCTTCTGTAAGTATTCATCTCTTTTTTTTTTTTGTTTGATTTAGGTTTACATTGTGGTTTTAGTTAGTTATTTGGAAAAGTAATTTTATTTTTTTCTTTTTGGTAGTAAATGTAGGCATTTGTACTGATTTTGGTTGAGAGAAGCAGAGAGCAGAAACTCATTGTCAAAATTAAACCACTGTGTGTAATGAAACGGTTTAGGTTATTTGAAATGTAGCTTATGTAGGATGGGGTTGAAATATTTAAATAGACTCGTTGGTGTACTTTTGTATTGGATGATATGCTAAGAATTTCCGACATTGTTTTTTAGAATTAAAGGATTAGAAATTCCTTAATGGTCTGAAATTTAGGTAAGTTGATCTTGATGACTACACATAATCATCTTCCCTGAATATGAGAGCCAACTTATTTGGATAGGGAATACCTGTACTATTATACTACATATATGTCATTGGTTATTATTATTAGGTTTTCTACTAATAGTATGTCGTCCGACCTAATATAAGATGACATGTTTGTGCAACATAATAATATCTACATCTTCAGGTTCTGTCAGATAATAAAGCCTCTTCTCCGAGGAGGGATACATTGTTGAAGGATAGAGTTCTGAGTAATTCACCATTGAAATGCAAAAGTAATAGCCTGTCATTGAATATGGCAAACAAGCCTTTAAAGAAAGATATCAAGACACCAGCTAAGGAGGCCACTATCCCAAACCCTCTTGTTAAGGTGCCTCTCAAGTTCCAAAGGTGGTCTGATCAGAGCATTTCTTGGGATTTGCTTCCATCCAGTATTCATGATTCTGGCAAGGTATACGGTATTACTTGTATATATGAGGCTTTAGATGTTCAGATTCTTAGCTGTTGATGGTACTTTCAGGATGCTATACGTTGCAGAAATAGTGCTTTTCAGGCTGCTGTGGATGCACTCCATGAAGCATCAGCTGCAGAGAGTGTTATTCGATGCATGAGGTACAACTTTCTATTCTTTCTTTTTCTCCTTTGTTATCAAATTTGTTGACATTATGGTTTTGCAATTAAGATGTCACGTTACAATTCTTTGTATAGTCTCACTCATATGCACGGTTGCAGTAATATGGTGTAATGGTTTTCAATATTCTTACATAAATGTGACTCAAAGACATAGGACAGGGGTTTTACATAGTTGTGCTGAGCTCTAGGTTTTAGTATTTGGAGTTTTAGTTGTAGGAGCTTTATGGGTCTGAAAAATAGATTGTTTTGTTATATGTATTGCAGTGTAAGCTGTTGTAAAGTTTGAAAAGGTTGGAAGATCTTATTAAATGTTTGAGAAATGGAAATTGTGTTACCTCCTAGTATTATATGTCCAACAGGAGAGTGCATGACATTGTAGTGGTACAGTATAATGGGTCTCCACTGTGATTGCCACTTCTTTTCGTCATGACATGTTGTTGATATTGATTGGGGCTCAATAGGATCCGGAGAGTGGGAAAGTGGTTACCGGATTTCTTTATTAGAAAGGGCAAGCAAAGCCCGAAGCTTAAAGGATGCTCTGTAATCAGAAATATCTTTTCTTCTTTGCTAGGTATTGTTATTTAGCGAATTAGTTGAGAAGATTTTGCTTATTGTACGCTTTCTTTGTTTTTTCTGTTAACACTTTCAAAATTTATTTAGGTGCTTACAAAATGAGTTAGTTGTTTGATCCTGAAATTCTGTGCAGGCTTCTGGTTTTTAATACGAGATTCAGAGATTGGATATGACTGTTCATTCAATTTCATATAATGTAACAACAATCGTTTATCTAGTTATCTCTGTGCATCCTAGTCCCTTTCCCTTCTTTTTAGTTTTCTGTAGTTGCTTCTTTGTGCCGTGACGATAAAATTATGTTTCTTCACTTTTTCCAGCCGGTTTGCCGAATTGTGTGAGTCTGCCCCAAGAGATTCTCCTGGGATCTTAATAGGCAAGTTCTTAAACGTCCATCAAAGCATGCAGCGAAAGGCATCTGTGGTTGATGCGTTACTTAAAGCAAGATTTGTTGAAGCAAGAACTAGCGTGGCAAGTAGCTCTGAGCTTTCCTCACCAGAATTGCTCAAAGTTTTCCTTGATAAAAATTTGGATGCTGAATCATGGGTCCAAGCTGCAGTGGATACTGACCTCTCCAAATTTTCTCTGCTTAGCAAGCAAGACAAGATTGGGAATCAACTTGGAAATCAGTGTCACTTTGTTGTCTTAGAACCTAGCCCAGAATTAAGAGAAGTAAAAGTTACAGATCACTTTCCTCAGGATAAAAGAAGCCCTCAGAATCAGGGGCGCATGCTAGATTCCAGTGCCAAAGGTACACCTTCTCCCAGAAGACGGCTAGGGCATTCGGTTTCAAAAAAGACTAACGATGAAAATGTGGCATGGTGTAAGGGAGGAGGTTTGAAGGAGGTGGCTTCTTTGGTAGAAAGACTACTCTTGACATCTCGTGGATGGTTTTTGAAGTACTTGGAGGATTCTTTGAATGTTGGATTTGGATTGAGCAGCAAGGAAGACGACAGCGAGGTCGGAAGTCTCCTTGGGCAGCTTAAAAGAGTAAATCAGTGGTTGGAGGATGCAACTGGGGATAGATTTGAAGTTGATGAGAAAGTAGAGAAGCTGCGGAAGAAGCTTTACGGGTTCTTACTTGAGAATTTGGATTCAGCTATTGTTGCCAGTAGATAAGAGTGGAATACTAACTCATTAAGACGCTTACTTATGCAGATTCTGTAGGTACAGTTTGACATAACTATACAATAGCCAAAGATCTAACCTGCATTTCTTTTTGCCTTAAAGTTGGTGGAGCTTTGTTAGATTGGTTGCAGTTGCTGTCCAAAGGTATTTCCTTATTGTATCTGTTTCAGTATAGAAACCCTAATTTTGTCAGTTCTGATTGCCAAGTCTGTACTCGGTCTTGTATCTTTTTTCATTTCCACTGGAGAATTTTCTGTAACACATGTAGGACTAGATTATGATCAAAGTAAAGTTCTTCGCATTGAGCACTTTTGTTTTTTCTGTTTATTAATATTGAGTAGCTGTAAGTACTTAACAATTTAATATAGGGTACCAGTTCTAATTGGGATGTCATCTATTACAATTCTCTTGCAAAATGAGAGGGCAATAAAAGGACTATAGTCTATAGAGGTTTATGAATTGCAACTGTACAAATGACTTTAGGTAGCAGTGTTATGAACAAATAGCCTGGCTCTTCACCTTTTTCACTCTTCTTTTCTTTTTACATGAAGGAAGCAGTTCTATAAGATCTTGAAACCAAATCTTTGAACAAAAAGAAAAAAGAGAAAAATAAATAGGACAAAAAAACTTGTTCTTTAGTAAGCAGCTTGGGGTTGCTCCTTTAGTATTCCCTCTGTCGAAATATCAGCTGATGACAATTTTCTCAGCACGGTTATTTCCAAAGCTTTTCAATCCTTTACAAGACTTCATGTGAGTATGAAACTTCTCCGGTTTAAATGCCTTCCCACATTGCCTGCAGTGTAATTTCATGGAAACATCACTGTAAGCATTATGATGCCTATAATCAGTCTCAAGGTTGGAGTGGGAGATCCCATCGTCCAGTTAAGCACATGTCACATTGCTCCTTCATACCTTCATGTGGCAGTGTTATTTGTAGATATGCAAGAAAGTAGTAGATGAAATTATTAATCTACTACTTAGTGCGATTTTTTTCCTCCAGAAAATAGTTCATAACAACAACCATCTCACACTCTGTAGTTTCTGACTTTCTGTATAGACCTTACAGAAACCGACTTGTAGTTGTTGACTTGTTTCTACTTTGTACTTAGTTTCTCGATTATCACAAGGACTACAAAATACTCAAAATAATAGTGGTATGACATGGAGCTATATACTGCTATAGAGTTGAATAAGCTACCAATTATTTTGGGCCACGACTTTCATTGTGCAACTCCATCTTTGTACTATAGTAAAAGCATTACCAATGTGTTGTGTAAATTTATACAGCACATAGGTTCACATCAGAGTCACATGTGTTTTTTTAAATAGATTTACACAATGAATTTAATGGGTAAAAAACATATATCCAATAATGAGCTAAAAGACTTTTTTTTTTTTTTTTTTGTGTAAAATAAATAGTGTTGATTTTCCATCGATTTAAAATAATGAGAATGCAAAACTTATGTAGTCCCATTTTTGAAGTAGTGGTTAGTTAGAACTAATTGAGTTTAAAAATGTGTAAAATTATTTTCATTTTTAAATGTGTTTACACAATTTTTAAAATGGGATTGTGTAAACCACTTTTAATGTAAATTTAAACATCCAACTCTAAATTTTTTTTACCAATGGAGATGTGTAAAAACACTTTTAGTTTAAAAATGTTTAATTAAACACATATTTAAAATTAAAAATAGTTTTATACATTTTTAAACTCAATTTGTTCTAACTACCCACTATTTCAAAAATGCACAGGACTCCATAAAATTTTGCATTCTCATTATTTTAAACCAATGAGAAGCCAACACCATCCGTTTTTTCACATTTTTCTATTGGTTCACTATTGGATGTGATTTTTTGATTTGGGCTACTACGAGGATATCCCTATAGGGATGAGTGTGCCGATACCGTTGGATCCGAAAATCAAAAACAAAAAGGAAGAGAGAGAATGTGAATTTGTTTTTGATTTTCGGACCGTTGGATTCGGTATCGGATGTCGTCCCTATAGGGATATCCTCAGGGTAGACGAACTCTGATTTTTTACCTATTAAACTCATATGTGGAGCCTATGTGGCTGTACAAATTTACACAACCCATTGGTAATGCTCTAAGGGTGTTAATGGGTACCCATTTAACCAGAACCGTAGAAAAAATTATGGTTCCAGTTCCTACTTTTAGGAACCATTTAAGAATGGGTACTAAAAAAACCGAACCATATAGAACCAGAGCCGAATGGTTTTACCAGAACCGCAATCGGACTAGAACCGAATGTTATCGTACATTTAACATAAAAAATATCAAAATATAAAATATAAAATTTCAAAACGTTCATTTATATATTACTAAATTATATTTATTAATGTAATATATGGTTTTCATAGTATTTAATGTTATAAATAATATAAAATGGGAGGGATAGAGCCACTCCCGAGCCACTCCATCGGCTTACAAATTGAATTAAGACTCGATTTTTTGTATATATAATCTTCTCACAATGGATAACATGCCCAAAAAATTCCATCCTATTTAGATATGTCTAACATTGTGAAAAATAGTGTTCAATTTTGAACGATTATCTAACGGTCCAGAATTTTCTGATTCCATAATAACATTTGATTAGATTAGACATATTTGAATAAGTCGAAATTTGGTGAGCATATGTTATTCATGATGAGGAAAATATATATACAAAATATCAACTAGTAATTCAATTGGTAGGATGAGATATGACTTTGTACGTTTTGGGAGTGGCTCTATCCCTCCCAATATAAAAATATAGCTTACAAACTTAAATAAAATGTTTTATTTAACTTATTATTGAATGACATAATTAATTATACTAATATTTAAAAAACAACTCATTCATTGCAGTATTTTGTGTTTTTAATACACATTTTTTTAATAAGACCGATAAAAAAAAGTGTGTAAATACTGAATATATTAAGAACCAAAATGAAAAACCGAAACTAGGAATACGGAACCGGTGGTTATGGGTAAAGGTCCACAATTTTAAAAATCCGAATCGCAAAATTAAATGATTTTTGGTTCTTACACCACTAAGAACCAGACCATTGACACCCCTATAATATAGTGTTTTAAGTCGATTGAGAAATCGTGATTGTTGATAGTTCATAAAAATATACTTTGTCACTGATTTTGAGACTTTAAATCACGAAATAGTTCAGCACGATGCAACTGATTCATTGCCTCCCTTTCATTGAAAGTTCAGATAAATCAAAGGTGGGATATTGGTAACATCAGCTGATTTTTTTTTCGGATTTAGATGATAGTATTATATTAGCATGTCAAACATTGGCATCAATCTAGGTAACGTTAATGTTGTGCACTTGTTTGGTCAAATATAAAATCACATAGGTAGGCCAATCAGGTAATATGCAGGACTGAAATCAGATTACAAAAACTTTTGGATTAAGCTTAGATTGGATTAATATGATGATTGATGAAGATCCAGCCTTTGACTCAAAGTTAGATTTTCTATTTTATGTTGACGACAGTGTCACCCCTAACTCACCCAATACAGCATGCAGTTTGCCTTTGGTGATATATTGGTTAAGTCTGCAAAAGTTTGACGTTTCAGCTAAACTTACGAGCAATGTGGTTCCCGCACAGGTTTGTAAGCAGCAGAGATCTTATTCTTGTTTGCAAACTCATTTGATTTCTTCTTACTCCTTGTCCCGCTAAAACTTTTCCTGCAAATTAGTGACAAATTAAACATGAATGAAAGGGAGAGTGATTAATCATTAATGGGCCAACATAAAAAAAAACATTTGAGATCTATGTCAGAAGAAACTCTTCTACTCATTACTCTCAATCTGCATTTGTACCTGAGCTGGATGCTTGTCAAAAGGTCTGATGAATGATACACTTTCTACAAAAATATAATAATTTCTGTTTGCTATGCTGCAGACTTGATTACTATAGGTCTATAGTACTAAATTACTAATAGTAGTATTATACCAGTCCTAACTGAAGTATAGCATGACCTTTTATTGCTTTACTACTTTTTAAATATCTATCTGTGAGCATGCAAGAAGAAGGCAAGAGCTCTAATGTACCTGGCGTATTGTGCTTGCTGCTGATTCCAAGCTGCAGCACTAACGATCCTCTCTGACCCACCCAAAGTGTCCACCCTACAAATCTCAGAAGTATTGTTCAAAGGACTAAAAGTACCAAGAGGCCCACTCTTATTTACCATCATTATAGCTGAATCATTCGTCTCGGTTGCACCACAATTCAAGAGATTTCGAAACACATTAGAACCCCCATTTGAATAACTCTTGCTCTTCCTTTTGTTAAAAGACCATGCTTGTTGTCTGGCTTTCTCAGCTTCCTCCTCTTTATTCAAGTAACACTTCTCCACAACATCCTCATTCAACTCCTCTATTTCTGTTGATGCAGTGTTGGTTTTCAAATAACTTGATATGTCAGGTGTGAAAACTGCACTTGTTTTAAATGATTCCTCTGTTGATGCTGATGTCTCTGAATCCAATGGACCTGAATCTTCTTCTGTATGAGAAGTTTTGGTACTTGATGTGTATGAATTGTTCTGTTCTGTACTTTTAGTAAGAGCTTGTTCGGGTTTGCCTTCATTTCGTATCTTTTTGCCACATGAGCAAGAATCTGATGATCATATGAAAAAAACCTTACGGATGAAGAATGGTAATCAATAATTCGGTATTATGAATATACACGGTAAGATTATTTAGAATTGTAAAACCAAAAGCATTACTTAATGCATACAAAGAGTAAGTATTTGTGGTCCACCCCAAAATCATACAAATCTTATAAGATGTTTTCTTAGGATCACCATATGTCAGCCTCGATGCAAAAAAAAAAAAAAAGGTTGACGTGTTGTGTTGCGTGTTTTTAAGGATCAAGATGAGCTTCTCACCCAATTCATGTTTAACATATCATTATCATTAGTACCTACTATTTATTTTGGACCCTAGAACAATTCTTATCAGTAGTACCTACTATTTAATTAGGAATAAGCGTAGATTGTATTTTAAAATCAATACCACTATTACTTACTAATTAGTATATAAGTTGATAATAGAAGCAACAACTCATTACAGTATTACTTAGTAGTAATGTAATCAGTCCATTTATGGAACAAGCATGCTAAGCATCACAGACATCACACAATAATTCGTTTAAGGGCTAAATAATAAGATTGTGCTCACCGAATGAGATTGCAGGAATTTCAGATCCTTTTAGAACAAATTCATTGTCGGAAATGGGAGTGATGAGGTCTTCGTCCATTAGATCTTGCCAAACGTAACCACTCTTGTACTTCCTACATATTCAACTCGATGATTAGTGCGCAGTGACAAGATTTTGACTGTTGATGAACTGAAGGTTATAACTGTTGTATAGGCGTAAAAAATGTATAAATTGATATAATCCTCCTCGTTGATCGATAGAGAAAAGAAATGCTATAAAAAAAAATTGTAACTCTGTGTAACGCACTTTTAGTTACACTGAGTTATGTGATAGTAAGTAGTTGGGAACTTAGAGGGGTTAGCTGTCGCAAGGAGCATAGAATATCTTAGAATGAGATGCACGAACGCGAAACCTAGGCCAGCTACTTACGTTGTATTTCAACAGAAATCTGGAAAGAGGAAGACACAATAATTGAAGTTTCGAACCTCTTGTAAGACCAGGAGAATGAATCAGGCATATTTTTCCCACGTAATTCAGACAGCCATCTCTTCACATCTAGAAAAACAGAATCCACAACGAGAATCCATCAAAATACACAATTATTTGAAAACAGAACAACACATAGAAAGTTACAGAGGAACAAGTGAAAATGTGAAATACCTTTTAAATGAATGCCATTTCGACTAACGTGATGGACTCTAATGAGATGAGGTTGTTCAACTCGACCCATTCGACTCAGAAAATATATGATATGAACTCTTCTCACTTCACCACTTTCTCTTCCATCATTACCAACTTCTCCCTTCCCTTCCATTCTTCTGCACCAACATCAAAGAGCAACAACAATAATTCTTCTTTTTAGACAAAACCTGGTAACATTTTTCCAAGCAAGAAAGTTAAAAAAAACTGAACCCCTATTAGAGAACACAGAATCTGCAGGCCTGTTTAGTTCAAGAAATTCCAAAAACAAAACAAAATCTCATGTTTTGCAACAAGTTGGTCTTCAACAATATAAAAATGCAAACTCTTGCAGGCATGCAAGCCTGACTAATATAAAACTATGAACATTCCTCTCAAGAATCTAAAAGAGTGTATTGAGAAGTGAATCACCTAATGTTCTTTATCGAAAAGTGTGAAGCAGATGGATTCAACACATACAAAAGAGTTAAAAATGGTGAGCAGATCCCATGCCTTTTATAGTGTTGCAGCAGGACTAAGTCATAAAGCTTATTCGAGAGCTATTTTAGTTGTAAGTTGATTTCCCGCGAGATTTTGGGCCAGTTTTGGTAGTCTTTGACCCGTTTTTACCAAAAAAAACTATACCATTTATTTCATTTCTTTAATTAAGTTTTATGATTTGTTCATGGGAAAAAATGTGAGTAAGTTTTACAAGCTTGACCTGTTAACCAAAATGGAATTGATTATGGTTTTTATGGAATTTTATTAATTTTAATTTTACATTTAAGGCAACTAACTAAACCACCTGCTTTAATAGACTCTAAAATATTTATCTGCACAAAAATACCATTTTTCCAAAATAATGAGCAACTGCAACATTTGCCATCTGAAGGGCAAAGTTGGTATTCCGTTGAAATAAAAGCAACTATGATAGCCAAAATTTGAGATTCCCATGTCAGCCATATAGGAGACACATTTGGTAACCTAAGTTACTAGTTTCAGTAACCAATTGCAAAAAGCCCTTTATTTTCATTCCTTCCTATCATTAAACTTTTTTATTTGCCTTTTATTTTGGTTCTTTTTGTTTTGTGAAGTGCTCTAAAGTTAGGTCACCTGCTATTTGCTAAGCTACTGATCGAGCTAGAGTCGTTTTCAATTGGAACAAGCAAAGAGCAAAAAATTGGGGAAATTAAAGAAGGAAATTTTTTATACATACTTAATTGCATGCCGCAAGGTCTAATGCATTTTAAAAGTTCGTAACGAGTTCAGTATAATATTAAGTATAGGGACCCTTAAATATATACATCATCCGATCCATAATGTCAACAAATGTTTAAATTTCTAATAGCCTGAATATCTTATGAATGCACGTGAATGCACAGAAATATAATAACGGCCATTTACCTAAGAAAAAAATATAGCCAAATATTTTAATGTCGGGTGATATATGGGACTTTATGAAAACTTATATATATTGGATATATCGATATAATATATCAGTAGATATATATATATATATATATATATATATATATATATATATATTTTTTTTTTTTTTTTTTGATTAAAATTTTGTTTTCTATATCGATATATAGAAAATATTATTGATTATATCAGAAATATCGTTGATATATGAATAACAATCAGTTAAAGGTCGGTCAAATTCAACAAAATTAACGATATTTATCGTATATATCAATCGATATATATTAATATATTAGAAAATATATATCAGACACAAAATGTATTAATATATCCATCCGATATATCACAATATATTCATATCGAATATCTAAAAAATTGAGATATATCAGTGATATTTCGGAAACAAATGAGGAACTATGTACTAAACTACTAATCCAAAACAAATGAGGAACTATGTACTAAACTACTAATCCAAAACAAATGAGGAACTATGTCCTACGAGACACGAGTTGGTCATTGTCAATATCATCTACACTTCATTCCATACATTCAGCCAATTATCAGGTGTCAATCTTATGGACTTTGTATAGCTATACAAAACATTACATTCAAGTATTCAACAACACCTACGTTACCCTCTATTCAAAAGACATTTTAAGTTATTTGGTAACAGTAGCACTGTTGTAAATACCAAGTGAAAGCAACAGATCGAGGAATGTTTGTCATGCTGCTTTCCTAAGCTTTAGACCTAACCTTAACTATTAAGGGTAATAACCAGAAATGTTGTTAAAATGAACAAAAATTTGGTCGATATATTTTGCCTGAATTAGATACTAGTAGTACCAATATTTCAAGCCAATAGATAAATAATTTGAAGCAATTTTTGTTTTAGTAAGTTATGCTCCAGTTCAAATTGACCTCATTTACAACTTAACTTGTATCGTGTAGTTTCTTAATTTAATGTGTGAAAGAGGCATAGCTAGTGTTTTAAAGAGCTGACATATCTATCGAGCGTTTTACAAAAAACCGCAAGATAAATTTTTAAAAAGATGTTTAGTTGTTTACAATTAGCATTTATTTTACATATTTACCTTCCCATTCCCACTAGCCTACTTTTTTGTTTGAAAAACAAAGTATTGTTTCTACTCCATTGGCCTACTCGAAATATCGATTCCCATGTGGTTTTGTTCTAAATCCTTATCTCTGAACAGTGTTCATAAAAATCAAGGTTGGATCGTCTGGTCTTTTAACAGTAACAACGACTAGATTACTTTACCAAAAAAACAAAAAAAAATTATTTTAGATTTTTAGTGGCCTAAATTAGGATTTAGGACCGAGAGGGTCTGGTCGATTATAATGGACCGTTTCCGCCCACATATATTGTCTTTATAATAAAGGCCCAAAGATTGGTTTGTCTCATTAAAATGGCCCATGAACATGTCTCTATATATGGCAGTTACATAAGTGGTTTTCTAAACATTGTTGTAAGCACAAAACAAAATGAAGAAGAACATGAGTGAGTATGAGTATGTAGTAAATCAATCTGCAATCAAATAACAGTAATTTTGATGTTCTAACCTTTTTATCATCGCATGCCTTATCATAAACGCAGCCTCTTTTGAAACTTCCATTGCTTAACTGAGATTAAATTACTGAAAGAAAAAGAGTAATGAAACTTCATGCATAAATGCGTTTAAGATGAGTTGTGTAGATTCTATTTCTTACATGTCTTCAAAGATGTTCGAATAGAAGTGATCGTTCGTTCTCGATCACTTGTTCTTGTCTCTGTCTTGTGTGATACTTTATTGTCTACTTCGAAGGTAGCAAATGGCAGAATGTCTCGAGAGAGTTTTTATAGTTGACAAATGTGTGGATAAATTCCGATATATATTTTTAATACCGAAAGCTGCGATCAGGCATTTTCAACGTGCCGTATGGATTGTTTACTGCCTTTACTGGTACGTCGATTATAACATGAGAAATCAACATAAAATGTTCTACTCTCTGTCTTCTCTAAGGTGGGGCCCATATAGGGTCCAAAAGTATCCAATTACTGGTTTATCAGATATGTTGGGCCCAAAGGTTTTGGGCCTCTGCGTAATTGACGTTGGACAACGCAATCCAAGATTGAGTGGTGAAAGATGGACAAAATCTTCAAATAGAGGTACCTCATAATATTTTTGGTGATTTTGATCTTGAGAACCTACCCTGTATAAGGCGTATTGTTTGTTGCTGCCTCAACGACCCACTACATGCATTCCGCTCAAGTTACGCCACACTTGAAGAAGCGTCTTCACTCATTTCTAATTGCCAAGTTTCAGGCCTGTGGTATTGAAATTATGAGAAGATTTTCATAGCTTAATTATTCATGGATATGGACAGTAATTGTGAATAAAGAGTTTTATCAAAAAAAAAATTGTGAATAAAGAGTCACTTGGAAATTGAGCACAAAATCAGAAAGGGCCCCAATCACAAATGCACCATGGTTACTTATGTTAGTTATGTGCCAACCACACATCAAATCATGGGCGATGGTTCTATTGCTGTCCATAAAAATAGTCAAGCAGTCAATTGCTCAAAGTCTCTTCATGTTCACAAACATCGACCTGTTCAAGCTTCTGCTGCAAAGACAGCAGTAGTAGCAATGGAAGCTGTCACAGCTTCTACATTCTCTTCTTTACTCCTCTCTATAATCCCAACCATTCCATCTCCAAAACCCGTTTTCTCCAAACCCTTTAAACTCCATGTACCCAAGTCATCCCTCTCATCAAATACCAGAAACAGAACTAGTATCAAACTTAACTCCGCTACTTTCTCCACTGTTTCAACTGAGCCCAAAGACCCAATTGCACCAAAGGTTGAGAATGAAGTACAAAAAGAAAAGTTTGATTGGTACTCACATTGGTATCCAGTTAGAGCATTTGCAATGCAAGTCATAACTTTCACCCCCTCTATCACCGCCACCTCCTCACTTTTCACCCCCTCTATCACCAACCCGGTGATAAACAAGGTGAAGCTGTGCAATGCAAAGGTGATAAAAAACATCTCGGGACGGGATGTTAGATTCCGCACTGGAGTTTTTTTATACGAGGCGGAATGTAACATCCCGTCCCGATATTTTATAACGAGGCGGGATGTAACATCCCCCCGATGGCTCAATACCAACGACGAAACAAGCGGCTCCATTTTCACTTCATTTCCAGCCAAAATTCCGATTTTGTAGCCTCCATTCACAACCTTTGAACACAAATTTCCATTCATAATGACTTCTCCATCCCCCAACCCATCCCCACCAACCTCACCACATCAAGAGCATTCCCGATGGTTTGGAAATGTCAAAATTTCCAAAAAAAAGGGGCAAAAAGGATCGTCGTCGAGAACGCGTAATGTGGGCGAGGAGGACGAAATTGAACTTGGGTTTAATTTTCCACCGCGTTGTGAAATCGAGGACCACCCACCATTAAGCGTCAACATCGGTCCGGTCCGACGTAGCAAAAATCGAGTGGCGGAATCTCAAAATAAGTTTTGATTTTTTTTTTTTTTTAAGTTAATTATTATTATTTATGTTAGTTTATATCAAGTTTGTTGTTGTTTGAATTTGTCGATTATTTTAGTTTGAATTTGTATTAGTTTATATTAGTTTATTTTAGTTTGAATTTGTTGGTATTATTTTTAGTTTGAATTTGTATTAGTTTATATTAGTTTATTTTAGTTTGAATTTGTCGATTATTTTAGTTTGAATTTGTATTAGTTTATATTAGTTTATTTTAGTTTGAATTTGTCGCATTATTTTTTAGTTTGAATTTGTATTAGTTTATATTAGTTTATTTTAGTTTGAATTTGTCGTTATTATTTTAGTTTGAATTTGTATTAGTTTATATTAGTTTATTTTAGTTTGAATTTTATCGTTATTGCGTGTTTGTTGAATGTAGGAAGTACACTTATGGAAAGTCGTTGTGCACTTTCAAATGTTAATGTCGTGGTGGCGTTGTATGAAATCAAAAACGGATCCTAATTTTGTCACGATTCTGGAGATATTATATCCGCCACACCATTTGGGAGTTTTTAATTGTAATTTGGGACAAAATGATCGAGCGTTGTTGTTTGGGATAGTTGAGCGGTGGTGGCCAACTACCCACACATTTCATTTCCCATGGGGTGAGCTTGGGATTACCCCTCTTGATTTCCTGATGCTCCACGGGTATCCCAATTGGTTATGGAGATGCCGTTCCTTTTGATGAAACTTTAGAGGTTTTACTACGGCGATGAGTTTCTTTGAATGTTTTGATTTGGTTGAAGATGATGAGCAAGACGAGTTTTGAGATTATCGGCCGAAAGCGGTTTAAGGGAGGAGCTATAAATATGAGTTGGTTTACGGCCAGATATTTGAATAGACTCAAGGAGAAGCCGAAAGACTATCATATTGGTGAGGAGTCGATCCACGAGTATGTCGTGCCTTCCTCTTCTACTTTGTTGGTGCGGTATTATTTGGATATCTTTGATAGTTATTTTACGATCGGTGGATGGCCATTGTCTCGGGGCGTAGAGGATGTGGGATTATGGTAGGGGTCAATCCATCTTAGCATACCTTTACCGGGCTAGACCTCGCTGATTGAGGCGAAAAGCCGCTAAAAGGCAATTTGTGCGGCTTTGTTTGGATTATACCGTAAGTCTTATTTATTAAGTTATTGTTTCATTTCATTTATTTATCTAATTATTAATGTTGACATGTTTATATATATATTGATATTGTATTTTATCTATTGATGACAAAGATATTGGTGAATGCGAGCATTTTAGGTGTGATGCATCCCTGTGTTGAAGAGGTTGGAAGAGGATGAGACTCATGACCTGATTCCACGTATTCAAGCATGGGGGGCTTCATCGTGGCGAGGGGGTATGGGGACCTATCACATAATATTCATAACACTTCGTCCGCCAGATTGAGCTTTTAGGAGCTAGTCGAATTGAGTGGCAACCCTGGGCCGAGTCCTTCATCTTTCAGACCCCTTATGCGGATATTCCAGATGTTCCAGAGAACAGTGAGTACCGTAGACTATCATATATGTGTCATAGAGCAAGGTTTCTTTCTCAGCGGCGAATGATACTTATAGGGTCAGTCACTGCATGGTACCTTGGGGACAGATGTTGGCGGCAAGTATCTGGAGAGATTGTTATACCTTACCCACCACCTATGGATATGGCGACCTCGATATTCTTCCTGCTGTTCTTTCACACTATAGAGCAAACCCAAATGAGTGGCCAGACGCATCAGCTTTCAGTTTTACGGGCGACTATGACTTATATTGGAAGAGGGTTGGTCGAGGTCTCTTGCTAGGTGCGTTATACCGGGGCACCAATTTTGAAGGGGTTACTACGGAGCATTGAGGCCCGACATTCATTTCCCAGAGGAGTGGAGTTACCCGCGATCCGACCCAGGTGTTTCATGATATTCGGATGCATAAAGAACTCCACGGATATTTGATGATGATGACCTTTGGCATTGGAGCATGATTACTTCGGGGGCAAGATATGAGAATACCTATTCCACCGATAGATGCCTTGATGGTAGCAGATTTGTGTGATCTGATTCGGCGGTTAGCGAGGTTAGTATGATTTGAATTTATTTATGATTTGTTATTATTAGTATTCACTATAACCCCAACTTGCATTTGTTTTGTTAAACGGGATGAAGTAAGGTCGAGCTCCTTAACTACAGCTCTCTCACTTATGCCATCGTGAGTCCTTCATGGAGTCCTCTCAAATTCCGCAGTTTGAGTACTTACAAGAAGAACGTGTCGAACTTTGGAGCTTGAGGCGTGTGCAAGAGTTGGAGAATCTTTGGAAGTGGAGTACCTCAAGCTCAAGCTCAACCGAGAGAGGCAATAACGACGTAGGGGGAGAGCTCTTGACCGGCCTTCGTAGGGGAGGAGGTCTCGATGGAATATTTTTTGTAGTTTGTAATAACCGTATAGCCATTACTTGTCTTATGGCGTTTGGGATTGTTGTTTGTAATGAATTTTTGATTAGCGTGTTTTTCTTTGATGAGTTTTGGATATGAATATGTCATTAAACAAAGGAGGTTATGTCCAATTTTTAAGAAATTATAAGTTAGTTTTTACCGAGTTTACGTGTTAGACTTGGGTGTTGTTCATGATTGTTGTTTGTCTTCTTTATTATTTTCAAAGTATATTAGCAGGTTTTTATATGAATATGTCAATAAAACAAATGAGGTTATGGCAAAAAAAATTAAAAACTTATAAGTTCAGTATGTTTCCAAAATGGAACATTAGTTTATTTCGTTTCACATTTGTTTCACTCATTTCTGTCATTGTTGAAACAAAGAAAATTTTTAGTTTGGAATATCACTCATTTTGCGGTGGTTTGGTTACGGTGTTCGGCCAGAATAGTGTATGGGGATACCGGGCGGAATGTAACATCCCGTCTGGTTTTTAGACCGAGACGGAATGTAACATCCCGCCGGTTTTTAAAGCCCTCCTCCCTCGCACATTTTACTATTCCAAACAATGCAATTATGGATGGTGGCCCATTTGGAATTATTGAGGGTACATGGATAGACATTTGGATACAATGTGTTTGTCACTTGGAGAGTGAACAAAAATCTAATAAAATGTGTTGTCAATTGGTAAGTGGACCAAAATCAAAGTATCACATGTGACCTTATCATATGTGACCTTACCTTTCATATTTCGTTTTACTCTTCTATCTTTTATATCAAACAAACAACATAGCCATCTTCTTCCCCACAACCAAGCTAAAAATAGGAAAAATGTCTAGAGAAGAAAGAATTACATATAACCAAAGGTTATGGGGAGGATCTAGTAGTAATAGTTAGCCTCTACGGTTTCACCGGGTCGTTAGATGTACTTATACGAAGATGACTACATGGAAAAGAGTAAGAGATGAGCATAATGATATGATGAGGTGAAGGAGGAGGAGGAGGTTGCGGTTATTATCCATCTTTGGGGCATTAATGACTCAAGCAGCCATTGAAATTGAAGATGTGGATCTGAGACAAACGCGGTGGATCTGCGGCAGGAGAGAGTACACGTTTAGAGATGGTGGTGATTTCATAAACAAAAGATAATGAGGGATTACTTCACAACACCTTGTAGGTGGCCTCCTCATAAGTTTAGGCGAAGGTGCACAGGGATGACAAGAGAGCTTTTATGTATATGTTGCATCTTGTTGCATCATTCGACGATTACTTTAAAGACAAGGTGGATGGATTGGGCGGCAAGCAATTTACGGGTTACAAAAGGGACTAGCTGCAGTTGCACAATTAGCAACCGGGTTGTTCTTCTGATTCAACGGATGAGTATTTACAAATTGGAGATTCCACAGCAAATGTATCTATGAAGCGTTGGTGCAAGGCAATTATCACGGCGTTTGAGGAAGAGTACTTGAGACGACCAAGTGAGGCGCATTAATCGCTAGGATATTAGCTGAAAATGCGACAAGGGGTTTTCGAGGAATGCTTGGATCAATCGACTGTATGCACTGGGTGTGGAAGAATTGCCCAAGTGGATGGGCTGGAACACATGTAGGGTACAAGAAGGAACCAACTTTGATACTTGAAGCCGCTGCGGACAAACATTGTTGTTGGATCGGCATTGCTTCTTCGGCCTACCAGTTCGCATAATGACATTAACGTGCTTCATCGTTCTCATGTTTTGAATCATTAGAGCAAGGTGAGGCTCCCTGGCTGTTGCATTTAATGTGAATGGTAATGACTATGATATGGGATATTATCTTGCTGATGGTATTTACCCAAAATGGGGCACATTTGTTCAAGCCATTCGTTATCCAAGAAATAAGCATGAAAAGATCTTTACTCAACGCCAAGAAGCCGCAAGAAAGGATGTTGAAAGGGCGTTTGGAGTTTTGCGCAGGCCGCGATGGCATATTGTTAAGGCTTCGCGTTGTCATAGTGTTGTTGTTCTTGGAGATATAATGAAGGCATGCATTATAATGCATAATATGATTGTTGAGAATGAACGTGAAAGTGGAGTTTGGAATTGGAAAGGTCGAGGAAAGAAACAATACCTGCGCTCTTCGGGAAGATGATGGTTTTCATTTTGTCTATCGATGATTGAAGCAAGAAATAAGATCGAAAATGAAGTTACACATACTAATCTTCAAAAGGACTTAGTTGAACATGTTTTTAATTGGGTGGCATTGAAGAAAACAGCCCGGATCCGGTACCAATTTATGATCCAAATTGGTCGGGATCCGATGAGGGAGAAGGAGGCTGAAAAAATTAAAATGGAAATGAAAATGTATTTCCTATGTATTTCCTAACGTGAACTATTAAGTTCCAACGTATTTCCTATGTATTTCCTATGTATTTCCTAACGTGAACTATTAAGTTCCAACGTATTTCCTATGTATTTCCTAATGTATTTCCTAATGTATTTCCTATGTAGTTCCAACGTATTTAATCAGTTGTATTTTAATGAACTATATTACAATGTATTTTAATTTGATTGGTAATTGTATTTCTATGAAAATAATTATATTGGACAGAACATACATAGTGCATTAATTAAAAAAAAAAACAGTTAGATAAAAATACATAGTTCATTAATTAAAAATACAATGAAATTAAAATACATAGTGCATTAATTAAAAAGACAGTGAAATTAAAATACATAGTGCATTAATTAAAATACATAGTGCTTTAATTAAAATAAAATACTAGATAATTAAAATACATAAGCTTAGTTAGAGCTAGAACCACCTCTAGCCCTTCCCCATTCAAAGACGTATTTCAGCTTGTTGTTGCTCGATTATAAAAGCGGTATCGGGATGGAGGACACTTGTATCGGTCGCTAAAATCTTAGCTTCATATTGCATCTTTTGAAGCCGATTTTTTTCCAATTGAACCTGATTTTTTTTCTGCTTGAATCCGATTTTTTTCTTCTCTTGCCATCACAGTTCTTTGACCATATGCAAGTTCCCTTTCCCTAAGTTCTAAGCATTTTTGTGTTTCATTTGCATCATGTGCAAATGTATCCTCTAAACGTGTAAAGTAACCCTCCAACATACCAAATGATTTTTCTTGGTTCCTTTTGGACTTGGCTTTCTTCGATCCAAGAGGACGCTCCATTTCTTTTGGACGCTCTATTTCTTGAGAACCCTCCAATTCAACTCCACCAACACTTGGTGAATTAGAAGTTGAATCTTCACCATCATTTTTTCATACCTTTTCCTTTGTGGGCGGCTTGACCTTGCCTCAAAAAACGTTACTCCACTTTGGATTATCCTTGAGTATAACGTAACAATGATCAAGTGAAAAAGCGATTTTTCTTGTAGTTGGTACGTCATCCTTGCCTCGGACAACTAAAAAAAAAATGGTGGTAATTAGACTAAAATAATCACTAGGACTAAGATAATTAAACTGCAATAATAATTAGACTAAGATAATAATTAGACTAAGACTAAAATGGAAATAATAAATACACTAAGATAATTAGGCGAAGACGGAAATAATTAGACTAAGACTAAGATAATCAATAAATTCCAAATTGACAACGTTGTAATTACCCGGCTTTGTATTGTTGTACCACTTGCATGTCGAGCCTCCACCGCGATTCACAATTGCAACAAATTTGTTCATCATTTTTGAAATATATTTCCACCTTCCGCTAATTGAATCGGAGACCTATCCGACCCGTGCTTGATTGAACTTCGTTTGTTACACGATTCCAAAATCCTTTTGCATTTTGGAAAGCACCAACAATAGAGTCTTCACTAATTTTTATCCAAGCAAGACATAGAGCTTGATCATCGGACATGCTAAAGTGAGCTCTCGCTTTTGCTTGAGTGCTACCACTTGCTTGAGATGCTTGAGTTGATGCCATTTGATATTTGGTTTTTAAGAACTGATTTTAAAGAAGAAGAAATATGATATATGATTGTTGGAAGTGTGAGTTGAAATGAAACAAATGTTGTATATATACCAAAGTTTTTATTTTGACCGTTTTTGACCGTTCGACTTTTTGACCGTTGGTAGCCGTTAGGACTCGGACGGGATGTTGGATTCCGTCTGGTGAGTTTTGTAATCCGTGACGGAATCCAACATCCCGTCCGGTTAACAAGTCGATGATAAAACTTCGGTGGTTGGTTTCACCTCGTTTTGAATCGGGATAATTATCACCTTCATTATCACCTGCATTGCACAAAGAGTTTTGGACCCAAGTAGGTGATAATTATCACTACCCCCTCTCTATCACCTGCATTGCAAATGCTCTTATGCCACTTTGTGACTTGGACAAAAAAGTTCCACATGCTAAGAAAGTGCTGGGCATTGATATTGTAGTATGGTGGGATAGGAATGTGATAAGGCCTGGCACACAGCCTGACCTCGAGCCTTTATGCCCATGGGATAACTTAGTACCGATATTGTCCCCCACTTAACCACCCATTGGGCTTGGGCCACATCTTGGCCATAGGTGTGGGGTTTTATCCGAAAAGGCCTCGGTACTAGTTAGTGAGCTTCCCACTTTATCAACCCATGATGAACTCATTTCTTCTCCCATGTGGGACTATAAGATTTCAGGTTCACAATACCCAACAATCTCCACCTTGAACCGAAATCCAAGGATCTTCATTTGTTCATCACCATTGCACGATATCATGCCAGACTTTGTAGGTGTTGAGAGGACAAGCTCCACCTCGAAGATCATTACATGTCGTTGGATTCCACTCGGGGTACACTCTCTCGAGCATCTACGACTTCCAAGAGCGCCATAGTGTACAGGGAAGCAACTCCATCTGAGTTGCGCCATCGTTTGGCAGCTCCACCTTGAATAACTTCGTCTTCAAATTCTACATGATCTGTGCCGTTTGTCCCAGCCAAACCATCGGCTCTGATACCATTTGACAAGGCTGCCGTTTGTCCCAGCCAAACCATCGGCTCTGATACCATTTGACAAGGCTTGGCACACAGCCTGACCTCGAGCCTTTATGCCCATGGGATAACTTAGTACCCATATTGTCCCCCACTTAACCACCCATTGGGCTTGGGCCACATCTTGGCCATATGTGTGGGGTTTTATCCGAAAAGGCCTCGGTACTAGTTAGTGAGCTTCCCACTTTATCAACCCATGATGAACTCATTTCTTCTCCCATGTGGGACTATAAGATTTCAGGTTCACAATACCCAACAGAATGAAGAGAAATGGCAAGTTTTTGATGATAAGTGCCCGCATCGCTTGACCCCGCTTTCCGAAGGAAGGATTGATCAGTGGGGACGTTTGCAATGTGTATATCATGGTTGGTGTTTTAATGGAAGTGGTGATTGTAAGTTCATTCCTCAAGCACCACCTGATGGTCCCGCGGTAAGAATTCTTCAACGAAAAATGCTTTAATTGTCGGCACGTGTGTGGTCAATTTATATGTACAAGTACTTTATATGTACAAGTACACTGGCACGTGTGTGGTCAGTTTTTTTTTTTTCTGGCAGCACAAAAATATAATTGTCGGTCAGTGGCAATCTCGTAGTTGTCTGTAATATTGAGGGCAAAACGCCAAATCAGGAGAGAGCTGCGCGTGATTGTCATAAAGTATAGTGGCAATTTTATAATTGTTTGCAAAACTGATGGCAGTGTGCTAAAATGAAGGAGATGCGTCAGAATTTTACTGTATAAATGAACGGTTTTACCCCTCCCTCAATTATGATATTACAAATATATTATTTCTAACATGATTGTAATAATTGAAATTGTATAGGGATAAAATAGAAAAAATCTACTGTTTACGAGACAATTCTCTTTAAAATAGTTAGATTTGACAATAAACTCGACTACATGGTAAAATGTAAATGCATGTGGCGTTGGTACTCTAGTCAATACTAGTGCCTACGTACTAACACACGTAAAAGTGATCGCCTCTAAGCAAACTAGCTTCTTTGTACGTGTCTCTGCCAAGTTAACAATCTCTGATTTTATTTTATTTTTCATTAATTTCTAGACGTGTAACTACCATTTTACCCTTGAAAAAGACAATAAAAAAAACAAAAAAATAGCATAAACTGTAATATTCATGTTTGGAAAAGAACAAAATTGGAAAAAAAATTAATGCCGTGATGAATTCACTGTTGAAGCCCTCGTTTTCTTTAAAGTAGTTAGATATCTAGTAACACACTCCATTTGGCATGCATTCGACACTTCACTTACATTCTCGCCATGTGACTTCATTAATCCTGGTCAAAGTTATGCTTAAGCAGATTCTGATAGTGACTCTACTTACTTGCATCTACACTGCGGACTTCACTCACGGGTAATGCGTTAGTCACTAGGAGTGCTTTGCCTACAACACTAATCTTGTTAATACCTCTGTGCACATAAATTTTAATGGACCGATTCAGGTTATAAGATTTCCGGGATTACCTCGATGCAACAGTTTGATTAACCTTAGCGAAAAAAATATGCAGTCAACACTTCCAAGAAGGCGTGTGCGAAATGTTTATCCAAGTCTTGTACAAAACAAGATTCTTTGGTTTTGGCCAAGCACCGACTCTCGATACAAAGATGTTGCAACAAAAAAGAAAAACCACCTTACATCCCAGAATTAGATGATCCATCTTATGCATCTCCGATGGGAAATAGAGATATTCCATATGGGTATGTAATTTGTATCAGCCTAATACATGACCACTAAGACGACTGGTGGGTTCTGGGCTGGGGCAACATAACGGAAGAAGACGAATGAGCACGGGGTATAGTCCGCGGATAATGTGAAGGCCCCGGACTCTAGAAGTACGAGAAGATCAGTGGAGTTACTATGATTTGAGGCAGATGTTGGATAGGGAAAGAAAGAGCTAGAGCACAGTAGCCAAGACACGATTTCTGAGGAGACATGTGGACGGTTCCAAGACGTGGGACATGGAAGGAGATCATGGAAATAGAAGAACGGTTAGAGAAGATGGGAGCGGTTAAAGAGAGAGGGCGGTTAGGAGGTATATAAAGAAGAGAGAGATAGAAAAGAGAAGGAAGAGAAAAGGAGAGAAAGAAGGAGTTTATAGGTTGTAATTCTGGACAACACATTTGGCGCCGTCTGTGGGGAACGAGAGGAAAGCATACGATCAAGCGATTGCTAAGAAGAAGGTGTGAAGATGGCAACCATAGTGAAGAAAACAAGAGGGAGACCCAAACAAGTGAGGACTGAGGGGGCTGATGATGAAACCAGGAGTGTGGAAATGGAGGAGATGGAGGAGTTGGAAGAGGAAGTTCCCGAGGTTGCGGGGGAAGCAACCAGGCTGTTACAGGAGGAGATAGGAAGGTTGAGAAATGAGAATGACAGTCTGAGGAGAGAAAGGGAATCCACACAGGGGGAGGAGGAGATAAGGGAGCCAGAAAATAGTGAAGTAGAAGGCCAGCATGAGGAAGTGCGTCATAAACCAAGAGGCGATACGGGGGAAAGTATTACCATGGAGATGGTCCAGCGATGATCGAAAAAACGCGAGAGAAATGAATCGGGGCGGAGAGGGAAAGTCAAGTGGTGGTGAAGAAGGTGGTGGCTGGACTCAATCAGAATCCGCTGGCCGATGCAGTCTGGAACGCCGAGGTACCCAAGCGATTCGCGTAACCAAGATTCGAGAGATACGACGGGAAGGGGGATCCTGCGGACCACTTGCACCATTTCAGGCAATAGATGCCGTTGTGGCAAGAGATTAAATATGATGGGCTCCGTTGCATGATGTTTCCCGCCAGTTTGAAGGGTGGAGCGTCAGACTGGTATTATAGGTTGGCATCGCGGAGTATAACTAAGTTCGAGGAGTTGGAGCAAGCATTTGTAGACCATTTTATCCATCAGAAACGAAGGGTAGTGGATATTACAGATCTATTTAACGTCAAACAGAAGTCCGGCGAGACACTCAGGGAATTCTTGTGTAGATTTAAGGAGGAGACCCTAAAGGTGGAAAGTCTGGACAAGCACACCGCAGTCATTGCTTTCCAGCACGGGCTGAAGCCGGGAACCAGAGTCCACGAATCTGTATCCAAAATTGAGGTTACAACGTTGCATGCGTTGTATCCGAAAGTGGAGAAGTACATCCGCTATGAGGATATGTTGCAGAGAAATGCTAAGGAGCCGAGGAAGTCAGAGAAGTCAATACAGAGTGTAGAACAGGAAGACCGGAAAGACAAAGGGAAGGCTGCGATAAGAGAAGGGGGAGCCTATAGAGAGGCGGCACGCAAATCGGAGAGAGGCAGAGATCAAGTTAGGAGGGAGATCCGCGAATGAAAACCATATCGCGATGTAGAGTCCACACCGTTGAACAAACCATTGGACGAAATCTTGCCACTGATTAAAGGGATGCAGCATTACGAAGGTCCGCGAAGCATACCCAGGGAGATAGAAGATAAGCCATTTTGTGCTTACCACCAGATCAGAAATCATACTACAAATGAGTGTTTCGCACTGCGATGGTTGATCGAAAGAATGTTAGAGAAAGGATTGTTAAGGGAGTTTATCAAGGAGATACACCCGATTGACGAGCACCGGTAGTGGCGAAATATATTAGGAACAATCAATGTCATATATAGTGGGGAGACAATGGGGAGGAATGCACACAGGGATAAGGTGCGGAGGACTGCCAGCTTACAGCAGATAAATGAGGTTTCGTGTGTTCCGCGACCAGTGCCAGGGAACGCCCTAGGAGACGAAGGATAGAGTTCACCCCGAAGGATCTGGAAGCAGTAACCGCGCCTCACACGGATGCATTGGTGATTACGGTAGCAGTGGGTAATTATATGGTGAAGAGGGTTTTGATAGATTGTGGGAGTTCGATGATTTTATTTAAAGGCGCGATGGAGAAATGTGCATCGAGCGGGCGGATGAAGCCCCAAGAACAAATTTGTTTGGATTTAATGGCAGCAGAACCGAGCCCATGGGGGAATTATTATTACCAGTAACGGCGGGATCGGTGACGGTATTCACTCGGTTCATGATAGTGGACGCCGCTTCACAGTATAATGCAATTTTGGGGAGAAGATGGATCCACGAAATGAAAGCGATTCCATCCACATACTACCAGGTGATCCGCTTTCCGACTAATGGGGGAACGTATGAAATAAGAGGGGACCAGGTCGCGGCTCAAAATATTCACCAGGTGGTGGTTAAAGAATTGACCCGCGCACCAGAGAAGGAAGTGGAGGGGGAAAGCGAGTCCCCAGCATAGCAATTACAGACTGCGATGGCTAAGGGAGATGGGTCTGTGGGAGGAAAGACCTTGGACGAGACTGCGACCGTGAATCTGGGTGAGGGGGAAGAGGAGAAACTGGTGTCTGTTGGGGCTGAGTGGCCAGAGAGTTGGAAGGCAAAGTTAGTTGATTTGTTAACAGAGAACAACGATGTTTTTGCGTGGTCGATTGAGGACTTGATTGGTTTGGATCCCGAGTTTGCGTGTCACAGGCTGCACATGAGAGTAGAGGCCAAACCCGTCCGACAAAAAATGAGAGGAATAAGACCGCAGTATGCAGAAGGGATAAGAGAGGAAGTGCAAAGATTGAAAGCCGCGAGGAATCATCCGAGAGTGTCAGTTTACGAATGGCTCTCGAACATCGTTCGCGGTACCAAGAAAAATGGGAAGGTAAGAATGTGTGTTGATTTTACTGATGTCAACCAGCAGTGCCCGAAAGATTGTTATCCTATGCCGCGGATAGACGAACTGGTGGACCGAACGGCCGAGTTCAAATTTTTCTCATTCATGGACGCCTCCATGGGGTATAACCAGGTGGTAATGTATGGCCCAGACTAGGTGAAGACCGCGTTCATTGTCGAGGGAGGAGTGTATTGTTACACCAAAATCCCTTTCGGACTGAAGAATGCAGGGGCAACTTTTCAAAGGGTAGGGGAGAAGATGTTTGAATGCAAAATCCGGAGGAGTATGGAAATATACATAGATGATATGGTAGAGAAGAGCATGACTGAGGAGGAACATCTGGGGCGATTGAAAGAAACCTTCGCGATATTGCGAAAATATAGGCTGAGGTTGAACCCTGAGAAGTGCACATTTGGGGTGACTTCTGGAAAGTTTTTGGGATATATCGTCACATACCGCGGAATAGAAGCCAACCCAGACCAGATCAGAGCGTTGGTGGAAATGCAATCGCCCCAAAATGTGAAGGAGGTTCAAATGGTTGCGGGAAGAATTGCGGCCCTCAACCGGTTCATTTCCAAGTCGTCAGACAAGTGTAGACCGTTGTACCGACTCTTGAGAAAAACAACTGACTTTCAGTGGACCAGAGGCATCGCGAGCGAAATTTCAAAGAGTTGAAGATTTATTTGGGAAAGGCTCCTATTTTGTCGCGACCGGGGCAAGGGGAAAAGCTGTATTTGTACTTGGGGGTGTCAGAATATGCTATTAGTTCTGTGTTAATAAGGGTAGTGGACAAGGCAGAGAGGCCGGTGTATTTCCAGAGCAAAACAATGTTAGACGCAGAGACCGATCTGACAAAAAGTTGAAAATTTGCATTGGCCTTGGTGTTTTCTGCGTTAAAATTGAAGCCTCACTTCGATGCTCATTCTGTGGTTGTGGTGACTAACTTGCCTCTCAAACAGGCGTTAAAAGCGGACAAATCAGGGAGAATGCTGAAATGGGCCATGCTGCTGAGTGCATATGACATTGAATTCCAAATCCGGACAAAGGAAAAAGCACAAGCTATGGCAGAGTTTTTGGCAGAGTTCCCCGCCGAAGACCCAACTTGGGGGGACAATATGATTATGGAGCAGGAGGGAGAAAAGCTGTATTTGTACTTGGGGGTGTCAGAATATGCTATTAGTTCTGTGTTAATAAGGGTGGTAGACAAGGCAGAGAGGCCGGTGTATTTCCAGAGCAAAACAATGTTAGACGTAGAGACCAGATACAGCAAAGTTGAGAAATTTGCATTGGCCTTGGTGTTTTCTGCGTTAAAATTGAAGCCTCACTTCGATGCTCATTCTGTGGTTGTGGTGACTAACTTGCCTCTCAAACAGGCGTTAAAGGCGGACAAATCAGGGAGAATGCTGAAATGGGCCATGCTGCTGAGTGCATATGACATTGAATTCCAAATCCGGACAAAGGAAAAAGCACAAGCTATGGCAGAGTTTTTGGCGAGTTCCCCGCCGAAGACCCAACTTGGGGGGACAATATGTTCATGGAGCAGGAGGGAGAGATCAAGCAAGATGTGTTAGACCCATGGGACATGAGAAATGGATGGAGGGTATTCACAGATGGGTCCGCAACGGACACAGGAAACGGGATTGGAGTGGTGGTAGTCACCCCGGAGAATAATCGACTTGAATTATCGATGAAGTTGGGCTTGCGGCTTCAAACAATGAATCGAGTATGAAGCGGTGATAGGCCGGGCTAGATTTGGCCGCGGATCACAGGAGTGAAGGAGGCTGGCGGTGTATTCGATTCCAACTTGGTAATTTGTCGATGAATGGAGAATTCGCTGCCGATGCCCCGATGGCAAAGTACCGAGGTATTACTGAGGAAAGCGAGTGAGTTTGGCAAAATCTGGTTCGGCTCATTTAGGGCGCGGTGAAAATAGACATCTTGTCGTTGGCATATGTAGCCGCGGTGCTTCTTCGGTCCGAGGGCGATCAATTGAGGTCGGGGTGTTAAGCAAGCCAAGTACCTCGTGTGAATGCCGAGGTAGGAATGACCATGAAGGAAAAGCGAGGTGGATAGAGCCCATAAAAATTTCTTATTGGGGAGAGAGATCGAGGATAGACGAGAGCGAAGGAGAATGGAGCAGGTATCCCAAAGATACATTTTAATGGAAGGAGACCTGTACAGACGGAACGTCAGTGGACCGTTGTTGAGATGTTTAGCTTCGCGTCAGGCGAAAGAGATCTTGGCAGAAGTTCATGAGGGGGACTGTGGGAGCCATTCGGCAGGAAGAACGACGGCGCATCGGGTGTTGTCCTAGGGGTATTTCTGGCCACACCTGAAGAGAGAAGCGACCGAGTATGCTAAGAGGTGTGAGAAATGCCAGAGATTTGCACCACTGATACATGCACCCGCTGAGCCTTTGCACAAGGTATATAGTCCTTGGCCATTCGCGATGTGGGCACTGGATATTGTAGGACCGCTACCGATTGCCAGTGGTAAACGAAGGTATATGCTAGCAGCGACTGATTATTTTACCAAGTGGGTAGAGGGTGTGGCACTCCAATAGATCAAGGAGGAACAAGTGAAGAAATTCCTATGGGAAAATATAATATGCCGGTTCGGGTTGCCACACACCATAATCGCCGATAATGGGACTCAGTTTACGGGTGGGAAGGTGCGAGAATTCCTCCAGGCGTTCAAGGTAAAACAAGGATTCGCGGCTCCTTATAACCCAGAAGGGAATGGGCAAGCAGAATCCTCCAACAAGACAATCATGGATAATCTGAAGAAAAAACTGGAGGATAAAAAGGGTTCATGGGTGGACGAGTTAAATCATGTGCTGTGGGCATATCGAACTACACCGCGAACATCCACTCAGGAGTCGCCATTTGCCATGGCATATGGGGTAGAAGCAGTGATTCCAGTAGAGATGGTGGCAGCTACAACCCGGACAAGAGCGGTGGAGGAGGGGATCAATGATATGGTATTGACCGCGGATCTGAATCTCAGGGAGGAGAGGAGAGACGCTGCCCGCATCCGATTGGAAGAATATCATAGAAGGTTGCAAAGACAATATGACAAGAGAGTGAGGCCTCGACAGTTCCAGGTAGGGGATCACGTTTTGAGGAGAGTAACATCGTCAACTAGGAAGGAGGTGGACGGAAAGTTAGGGCCTAACTGGGAGGGACCTTATACTGTGGCAGAAAAGGGGAGCACATGAACATATCGGCTGCAGACACTTTAGGGAAAGGATATCGCGAGGCCTTGGAACATCAGAATGTTAAAAAGTTTCCATGAGTGACAACATGTAATGTGTGGGAATCAATGGCCAAGGCAGCGGCCTCTAGTGATGTAGCGACATTTTATTATAATGTTTAGAGTATAAAATTTATCAATGAATATAGTGTCATTTTGCCTATTTGTTTGCTGCGTTGTTAATTGCAAGGGTGTAGAGAAATTGCCCATGGATGATGAGGTCCCACTTTAATCAGGGGCAAACCGAGTTGCCTTCGTCATTTGTTTTTCACGGTACCGGACAGAGATATAAGCGGGGAGCCGCCCAGCGGACCTGAAGGTCCAAATCTGACTTGGGGGCAAATTGAGTTGCCCTCAATCGAGCCCATCCCGAGATAGCGGGAGCCCTTCTCGGACAAAGAGGTCCAAATCTGACTTGGGGGCAAAATGAGCTACCCTCAATCGAGGAGCCCATCCGAGATAGCGGGGGAGCCCTTCGCTGCGACAACGAGGTTAAGTATCCAACATGGGGGCAAACCCAGGCCCCCCAAGGATCTTCATGTAACGAGTTTAAGTTAGGGCAATTGAAGCGAGGGGTGAAAACGCGGTTGTATAGTATGGTTCAAACACGGTGCCACGCGAAATAAAAAGAAGAAACTACATGAAATGGATGGTTAAAATGAAAACATAAGTGTGAGCCGGCTTTGGGATCACCCGGAAATCTGAGGACATAAAGTACATACAAAATGAGTGAGAACAAAATATGGCTAGGGCTAAGCGAACACAAAGAAACAATCTCTAGTTTAATGTTCAGCAGCAGCGTCTTGTAAAGTGGGGTTCCTAGCTACGTCTTTATAAGGAGAACCTTCAGATATTACCACCACCGCGTCTTCTGCCATGGAGCCAGTGTTGAGATCACCCGCAGGGGGCGGCGAAGAGGCCATTGAAGGACCAACCTCTGGAACAGGGGCCGAAGAGGGCGAGGGGAGTCTCCCAGCAGCAGAGAGATCGTCGAGCTGACGCTGCAACTCTCTGGCTATCTTCTTTTCAGCCAAAACCCGAAACGATCGGACGCGAACCTTCAAATTGCTCGGTTTAAGCAGGCGCCGCCTTTGTGGGCTGTCTTCTCCCCCCATCTTGGCTCGCAGCTCGAGACAATTGTTGATTGAAGGCCTCCTCCGCGGTCCGGTGAAGCTTATGGGATTTAAGAGCGGGCGAAGCGAGCATTATCGCGATCTTTCTCGGGCGCTCATATCGTATTTTCCGGACCCGGGCCCATGAATTTCTGCTTCACCGCCTCGAGTTTCCGAGTGGTAATCGGTCGGGACCCCAGGATGGCGTAGCCTACATCCGAGCTTCAATTTGTACACAAAGGAGACGTTAAGTATCTTATCCACAAAAAATACCAAGATAATAGGGGACTAAGACATACCTTCTCCCAGCCGGTATAGATGGCAGCGCGGTGGGCAGCGAAGGTCCCAGAGTCGCCATAGGCTTGGTCACGAGGTAGATGGGGGCTGAAGAACAGAGTGGCAGCGACTGCAGCGTTATCCAGAGCTGAGTCGCGGGTGGTGACCGCCCGATCCCTAGCTTTGAATTCAGGGCGCCAAACCTCAGGAGCGACTGGGGCAGTTTCCTTGCCTGGACGACGAGTAGAAGCCGAGGGCCGCGGCAATACTGGTGCGGGAGCACAGGGGGTAGAGGAGGTTCCCGCCGTTCTGCTTCTCTTGGCTGGTGGGCTCTTGGCCGCGGAATCAGATTCGCCCTCTTCTTCGTCACTGTCCCACAATTTCAACTTGGTGGCATCCATAGCTGGGGTGGTGGGGGGAGTAGGACCAGCAGCTTGAAAATCGTCCTCCCAATCAGCGATGGAAGAGTAAGGGGCCGGGGCACTGTGGGTGCTGTTTGGAAAGGTTTCAGAGGGGCGTTGAGATTGTTGAGTGGCCGCAGCCCGTTTGGCAGCAGCTTTGGAATGGGAAATCTTCTTGGTATATCCCCTCTTCTTGGGTTTTGGGGCAGCCTTGGCAACCTTTCTTTGGGAGGAGGTAGACGGTAGAAGGGGCCTTGGTACTTGCCAAAGTCTTTGAGAGATGGGTCCGAAGAAGAGAGGAGTGCCTTTCTCCGGATCGATACCTAGAACTTCCTGCTTGATCACTTCCCGTCGCGAAGATTCCCCGGAAGATGGCGAAATTGACAAATCAAATATAGGCCGGAGTGTGAGTCCGGTCTCCAACCTGTGACCATGCAAAGAACATTGGGGTGAGCGATGGGAATACTTAAAAAGAAAACATAGGCGGGCGGTCCATACTTACCGCTCGAGAGAAAATGTAAATGTCTCAGAGATACTTCGATTAGGAAGGTCGTGGATAGGAAGCTCCGGACACATACAAATGGATAGTGGTGCCACACTTTGTCGGGAAGAAGTGATGTTGAGAACAAAGGACTTCTTCGACGACTCTGAAGGATTGGTAGCCTATACTACCGAATTTGGTACTCTTCTTTAGGTAATAGCGGGAGATCATGTCGCGGAGTTGGATGGTTGGGGAGTTGGTTTTGTTATAGAAATTAGCGGCGTACATAACACGCCAGAAGTTGCCAATACCCTGACACGGTGGGATATTGATGAAATGGTTGCAAACTTCTACGTCTAATAGGGACAGAGGAAACCGAAGACCGGCCACGATTTGCCCTACGGTAGCGACAAGAGCGCCTGGCCGAGGTTTGACCAAGTGTGGGAAGTGAGTAACCCCGGGCACATGCTCCAAAATCACATCATCTGGGATACCATAAGCCGCCTTGACCGCAGCCAAGTTGGGTCGGCGGTAGTGTGAAGGGGGCGGAGGGAGTTTGAACGATCTCCCAGACGTGGAAGGGATAGCGACTGGGGAGTCTGAATCTGAGGCCGCGGACTCAGATCTCTCAACAACAGGGCTACTGGATCTGGAGGAAGGAGAACTAGATCTAATGGATCTGGCGGCGGAGGTGCTTGCCGACTCAGAAGCCGACATGATGCAAATTACACTAGTCGTAGAATGGAAAAGATGAAAGAACTAAGCTACGCAAATGGAAGAATCCACAAAGCACTAGAGAACAACCAAACCAATGGTATAATAAAAGTTTGAGAGATAAAGGAAAGAAGAAACGAACTGATTCTGAGGCGCAAGAAGCAAAGCAAAGAGATTAGTAAGAATCAAATCAGGAGCAAAGGCAGTAGAGATTCACCGAGAGGAAGAAGGAAGATAGGAAAGCCAGACGATCCCAAAATGAAAAACAGAGAGAGGTGAAGTTGAAAGGTTTAAGTGAGAAGAAGCAAAAGGGAGTGAGAGAGAAAAGGAAAGGTTGGAGAGAGAAAAGGAAGGGTTTGAACGAGTTTCGAAGCGGTAGGGGTAGAGCAGTAATTTCCAAAATACAAAAATCGAAGAATCAGAAGGAGGGGCCAGCAGGGGGTGACACGTGGAGGGGCTAAGAACGAGGCGACAGGTTCCGCACGCTATCATAATTGCTAGAGGCGTGCGAGGCACGCGAGGGGTATAGATCTCTCAAATCAAAGTCAGGAGAACACGTGGCCTTAAAGAAAGGACCCAACACTGGCTAACCGGACCCCTTCTTCTGGCTTGGTGATGGGCTCTAGGACAGGTACCAGAGATCCGCGGCTTCAGTTGGCAGAAAGTATCTCGGACCCCGAACTAAGGGTTCGAGGACCGAGAGGGGGCATCTGTATCAGCCTAATACATGACCACTAAGACGACTGGTGGGTTCTGGGCTGGGGCAACATAACGGAAGAAGACGAATGAGCACGGGGTATAGTCCGCGAATAATGTGAAGGCCGCGGACTCTGGAAGTACGAGAAGATCAGTGGAGTTACTATGATTTGAGGCAGATGTTGGATAGGGAAAGAAAGAGCTGGAGCACACTAGCCAAGACACGATCTCTGAGGAGACAGGTGGACGGTTCCAAGACGTGGGACATGGAAGGAGATCATGGAAATAGAAGAACGGTTAGAGAAGATGGGAGCGGTTAAAGAGAGAGGGCGGTTAGGAGGTATATAAAGAAGAGAGAGATAGAAAAGAGAAGGAAGAGAAAAGGAGAGAAAGAAGGAGTTCATAGGTTGTAATTCTGGACAACACATAATTCCTGATATGTAATTTGCTTTTTCTTTTACTTTCGGAGAAACTAGATCTTATAATTAGCTGAACACGTCTGCCAATAGCCTAATACACTATGACCCTTTTAAACAATTAATAAAGTGGCTTACTTTCTTCTATTCATTCATCACTTATATAGAGTTTTACATTGTGTATGAGATCCTATAATTTAGGAAGCTCTGTACAAGATAACTACTGAAAATATATCTATGATATCCAAGATACTGGTGAGAATATATCCAAGATCTCTAGCTTATCCATACATAGGAGGTTCGTCAATACTCCCCCGTAAACTTGGCAACATGTTGACGAGTTTGGAACGTAAAAAAATCAAAGCGTTGTCTGGAAAAACCTTTGGTTAAGATGTCTGCAAGTTGGTCTTGGCTGGACACAAAAGCAACTCGATGGGTACCCTTTGCAACTCATTCTCTAACAAAATGATAGTCTAATTCAATATGTTTTGTGCGAGAATGAAAAACTGGGTTGGCAGCCATGTAAGTTGCACTAAGATGTAATGGAGAACATGTAACAAATGATGCTAGCCACGTCAGCTCAAGGCAGTTACAACAGAATCAGAGTTAGTTAGGAATAACATAATGTCAGAATCAAAATTAGTTAGGTGTAACAGAATGTCTAGTTACCAGTTTATGTAGTGATTGTAAAAGTAGTATAAATACAAGAACTGATGTAATAATCATAAGTTTTTCAATTCAATCTTTAGTTTTCAGAGTATTACTCATTTTCTTCTTTATGGTATCGGAGCATTTGCTCAACAGCTTAGATCGATCCTCAAAACTCTAGTCATTTTTTTTGTTAATCAATTCAATCAAATCATCAATCAAATTCATTATTTTTGGGTAAATTCTCAAGAAATTCATCAATTTCGGGTAAATTCTCAAGAAATCTTTCATCAGAATGACGAGAACGAATCAAGTCTCTGTAAACAACCAGATTCAAGGTCAGAATATCAACAACAACAATCAAATTCAAGGTGATGCTTTAAATCAAATTCAAGGTGATGCTTCAAATCAAATTCAAGGTGATGCTTTTAATCATGGGGTTGCTTCAAATCATGGTTTTTCATCAAATCCATTCAACACAGTGAGTTCTTCATCTATGATTCAGAATATATCCAACTTTGTTACTATCAAACTTACTAGAGAGAATTATATGCAATGGTGTTCTGTGTTTATGCCTATTTTACGTACTTTTAATCTTCTTGGAATTGTCAATGGAAATGAACCATGTCCAAGTGAGTTTTTGAATGATTGGAATGGTAATGTTACATCACAAATGAATCCTGCTTATGCTGATTGGGTTAAAAGAGACCAGATTCTACTTATTTGGATCAATGCAACACTATCTCCAGAGTTGTTGTCTTACGTAGTTGGAATACCAACTTCACGTGCGCTGTGGATCAATTTAGAGAAAAGATTACAAGATTACAAGATATGAAAGGCTCATGTTAATCAGTTGAAAGGAAGTTTACAAGATATGAAGAAAGGAGGTTTATCCATTACAATGTATCTGCAAAACATTAAGCATATTGCTGATTCCTTAGCAGCGCGCAGCTGGATCACCTCTTCAAGATGATGATCTAGTGTTTCATATATTGAAACGGTTGCCAAGTGAATATAAGCCTCTTACTACATCTATAAGAGTTCGCTAGCAAGAGGTTAATTCTGACGAGTTACATGGTTTATTGCTTAGTGAAGAACTGTCTATTGAGGATATGCATTCTAACACTCAATCTTCAGTAGGGTAGGGAATCGGGTTGGGTTTGACCCAAATGTGACCAGACCCGAACCCGAATAGTTCGGGTATGAGTCGATTTTTATATCCGTTTATTTATTTGGGTTGGGTTTGGGTTCAGGTTCGGATATGTTTTTCGGGGTTTTTTTTTTTTTTTTTTTTTAATTTTTAGTGTTATCCGATCGGGTTAATCGGATTCGGTTGGGTTCGGGTCGGGTTCAGATATTAAATTTCGGATATAATCGGGTTTGGGTTCGGATATTATAAAACTATTCGATTCGATTCGATATAGCCATATCCGACCGATCCCGCCCCTCTCCTCGTCTCTCATGCCTTCTCCTCAACAACTCGAATCGAGTTTCAATACTTACAACGGGGAGGTTATAATAACAATGAGGTTCTTTTCAAGATAACGAGGGTAACTATAGAGGAAAACCAAGTAATTTCAGAGGGAACGATAATTTTTGAGGTTATAATACTCAAAGCAGAGGCGTTATAACAATCAAGGAAACAGAGGCGCTATAACAATTAGGGCAACAGCCTATTTGTCAAGTTTGTGGAAAGATAGGTCATTTAGCAATTGATTGTCACCATAGGATGAGTGCATGCATATCTTTGGAAAAATACCACCGACTAAATTAGCTATGATGGCCGGTTTTGAAGAAACAAATTGAAACTTGCATCTTTGGATCTTCTTATGATTCGAGACCGAGGATTTTATGATTCAAGATCGCTTTTCGGGAATTATGATCACGGGACCTTCAAACTATAATGACTATAATGATCAAGGTAATAGTTTCAATCCATATGAAGATAACAATGTTGGTTATGAAGGAAGTCATCCTACTGTCAACTATGCATCATTTCAAGGAACTAATCAGAACACCAACTATGCTGCTCATCATCCCAGTTCCTCTTCTCCAAATTGGATTGCTGATACTGGAGCATCTCATCATATCACTTCAGATCTTTCTAATATTCAATTAGCATCCGATTATAAAGGCAAGGAAAAAGTCATGGTGGGAAATGGCCAAGGTTTGCACATTTTACACACTGGATCCTCTTTACTTACTCCTACCCATACAAATGCATGTTTTAAAATGCATAACATTCTTCATGTTCCTCAAATGACTCATAATTTACTTTCAGTTCATAAATTTGTCAAAGACAACAATTGTTCTCTTACGTTTGATTCTTCTGGCTTTACTGCGAAGGACATTGCCACTCAGAGGACAACGTTCCGAGGAGGCAAAACTGAAAATGGCCTTTATCCTTTCACCTTCAACACATCTGCTTTACAATCTACTTCACCTTCAGCCTTTTTGAGCACTAAAGCCACCTTTTCTACATGGCATCAAAGGCTTGGACATCCATCATCTGCTATTCTTCATCAAGTTCTTAATCAAAATAAGTTGATGATACAACATTCTGAGAAATCAAGTTCTTTTTGTAATGATTGTCAGTTAGGGAAAAGTCATAAAATTCCTTTTCAGTCTGCTGTTTGTAAAACAAGTTGTTGTTTACAAATGCTTCATATCGACTTGTGGGGACCTTCTCCTATCATTTCAATCAATGGTTTCAGATATTTTGCTACTATTGTTGATGATCATACTAGATTCTGTTGGATTTATCCTCTTAGTTCTAAATTTGAGTTCTATGATATTTTTGTTTCATTTAAATTGTTTGTCGAAAAACAGCTTAACTCTCCTATCAAATGTGTTAGAACTGACTGTGGTGGTGAATTCACCAGTCACAAATTCTTATCTTTTCTTACACAACATGGCATTCAACATCAGTTTTCATGTGCATACACCCCTGAACAAAATGGCACAGTAGAAAGAAAACATAGACATTTATTAGAAATTACACGAACTCTATTAGCTCAGTCCAATCTTCCTCACTCATTTTGGCTTGATGTAGTTCAAACTTCTTCATATCTTATTAATAGACTACCTTCACCATCCCTCAAGAATCTATGTCCCTGGTAAAAACTTTTCAATCATGTTCCTGATTATTCCTTTCTTAAATCCTTTGGATGTAGTTGTTTTCCTTGGATGAGACCATATACTAAGAACAAGTTTACAATGAGAAGTAAACACTGTGCTTTTATAGGTTATAGTTCTCAGCATAAGGGCTATAAGTGTTTAGATCTCATTAGTAAAAAGATTTTTGTGTCCAGACATGTCATATTCAATGAAGCTGATTTTCCTTTTAAATCCCATAATTTATCCTCTACTAGTTCTAATTTAACTAGTTCTACTTGTTCTGATTTCTTCTTTAAATCTCCTCATACTCATTCTATTCCAACTAGAACGTCAACTCTTTCATCATTTTCAAATTCCCAAACTTCCAATTCAAACACTTCCACCACTTCTCCTCCTATTAACTCTCCAATCGATGACTTAAATTATCATGCCATGAGAACAAGGTCTAAACCTGGTCTAACCAACAAACATCCTCTGAAACTTGCACTGTCTACTACACTTCAAAAACTACCAGTCACTCCAACCACTTATAATCAAGCAGTCAAGGATCTACTTGGAGAGCAACAATGGCTGCAGAATTTGATGCTTTACAAAGAACTAAGACTTAGATCTTAGTACCACCTCATCCTACTCAAAATGTCATTGATCACAAGTGGGTCTTTAGGCTTAAGCAGAAGCCAGATGGTAGTATTGACAAGTTTAAAGCAAGAATGGTTGCTAAGGGTTTTTATCAGCAATCAGGCATTGATTATACTGAAACCTACAAATCCCAGCTAAGCCAACCACTATAAGAATGCTCATATCTGTAGCAGTGCAGAGAGATTGGGATATAAGGCAATTGGATGTTACAAATGCATTCTTGCATGGTCATTTACAAGAGGAGGTTTACATGTCACAGCCAAAAGGTTTTATTGATGAAGAAAAATTAAACCTCACTATGTCTCCAAGCTTCAAAAGTCAATTTATGGTTTGAAACAAGCACCTCATGCTTGGTACCAAGAGTTAGTTCAAGCACTTCTCTCTCATGGCTTTACCACCACTAATGCAGATCCATCTCTATTTGTAATATTTCTCAACTCAACTACAACTTACATCTTAGTGTATGTTGATGATATTCTGGTTACAAGCAGCTCAAAGTCATATTGTGAATCTCTGATTAAACAACTTAGTGTTACATTCTCTATGAAAGACCTAGGTTCATTGCATTTTTTTTTCTGGGAATGGAAGCAAAAAGGGATTCAAGAGGTCTGTTTTTATCTTAAACAAAGTATACTTATGACTTGTTAGAAAGAGCCAAAATGACAGAGGCTAAACCTTGTTCAACACCTTGCTCTACTTCACTCAAATTGGATCCATACAGTGGAGAGTATCTTGAAGATCCAACTGAGTATAGATCAATTGTGGGTGCTTTGCAATATTTAACTTGGACTAGGCCAGATATTTCTTTCTCTGTGAATCAAGTCTGCCAATATATGCACAAGCCTACTACTAATCATTTCACTGCAGTTAAAAAAATATTGAGATACTTGAAAGGTTCAGTTGACAAAGGACTTCATTTCACAAGAGGATCTTCACTTCTGACAGCTTTTTCTGACGCAGACTGGGCTGGCTGCCCAACAGATAGAAGATCTACAACTGGTTTTTGTATATATTACGGTTCTAATTTGATCTCTTGGTGTGCAAAGAAGCAGACAACTGTGTCATGTTCAAGTACAGAATCAGAGTATAGAAGTTTGGCCTATACTGCTGCAGAAATCTACTGGACCTATATCCTCTTGAATGATCTCAAAATTCCATTATTGAAACCTCCATTACTCTGGTGTGATAATATTTCTACTATTTCTTTATCTAATAATCCAATTTTCCATGCTAGAACCAAGCATGTAGAAGTGGATTATCACTATATCATAGAATTAGTCACCAACAAACTTCTGGACATCAAGTATGTGTGTACACAGGATCAGACTGTAGATGTGTTCACAAAAGGTTTGGCTACCACAAGATTTCAAGAGTTGATTACCAAGCTTTTAGTGAGAACATCTCCCTTCAGCTTGAAGGAGGGTAATGAAGAACATGTAACAAATGATGCTAGCCACGTCAGCTCAAGGCAGTTACAACAGAATCATAGTTAGTTAGGAATAACAGAATGTCAAAATCAGAATTAGTTAGGTGTAACAGAATGTCTAGTCACCAGTTTATGTAGTGATTGTAAAAGTAGTATAAATACAAGAACTGATGAAATAATCATAAGTTTTCAATTCAATCTTTAGTTTTCAGAGTATTACTCATTTTTTGCTTTAAGATTATCACAATAGATAACTGTTGGAGAGTGGAGTGGAATGCGCAAGTCTCGAAGAAGATGTTAGACCCAAATAGTATCGGCACAAGCATATACAAGGGCACGCGTTTCAACCCGACGGAGCGAGAGATCCGTGGGTTGCTTTTTGGTGACCAAGAAATTAAGTTGGAACCCAAAAAATAGACGTAAAACCAAGTAGTAGAGCCGCCGATGCGGGTAACCATCCCAATCTACGTCAGAGTAAGCAACAAGCTTTAAAGGGTCAGGTGAGCGCCGAAGGTATAATCCATAACCAAGAGATCCTTTAAGGTAACGAAGGACTCGTTTAGCTGCAACTAAATGTAAGTCACGAGGGCTGCTCATGAATTGTGCAAGGTGGTGAACAACAAAGGCAATGTCAGGTCTTGTGAGCGTCAAATACTGAAGAGTACCAAGAAGATGACGGTATTCAGTCGCATCTAAAAGAGGGTCTCCACTTAACGATGATAATTGGGTACGGGCTGCAAGAGGTGTGGAGCACGACTTACAATCTAACATTTTGCTTTGACAGAGCAAGTCAAGTGTGTATTTAGTTTGGGAAAGATGAAGACCATTGGCATCACGAGTGATTTCTAATCCCAGAAAATAGTGCAAATCACCGAGATCTTTAATCTCAAATTCAGCCCCTAAGGTTGCAATAAAAGATTGTAATTGTTGAGTAGAATTGTCTGTTAACACGATATCATCCACATAGAGAAGAAAAATCATTACTGAGGAACCATTATGATACATGAACATTGAGGAGTTAGCAGTGCTTTGAACAAAGCCACAAGAGATCAGAAAAGAGCTTAGGAGTTGAAACCAAGCACGGGGAGCTTGTTTGAGGCCATAAATTGCCTTGTGTAATTTGCAAACATGATGAAGACGTTTGGGATCAACAAAGTCTGGCGGTTGTGTTATAAAAACTTTTTCAGAGAGGGTGCCATGCAGAAACGCATTCTTGACATTGAGTTGGCGAAGTGGCCAAGAAGAAGAGACAGCCAAGCTTAAAACAGTGTGAATGGTTGTTGGTTTAACAACCGGACTAAATGTTTCGTCATAATTAATTCCTGGTTGTTGGTAACAGCCCTTGGCGACAAGACGAGCTTTAAGACATTCAATGGTACCATTAGATCGCCATTTAATTTTGAAAACCCATTTTGACGGGACTTTGTGCTGACTTGGATGAGGCGGAACAAGTGACCATGTGCCATTTTTCAGCAAGGCATTAAATTCCTCATTCATTGCTTGGCGCCAATGTGGTGATTTTTGTGCTTGAGAGAAACATGAAGGTTCCGTCTCTTTGGACAATTGCATAGAAAATGCTACATGAACGGAATGTCGGGTTGCAAAATTAGCATACTGTGCTGGCTTGAAAAGTTAAACACCAGCCTTTATTCTGGTGGTCATATGATGCTCTGTAATTAGTGGTGGAGCAGTGGATGAAGAAGGAGCTGGAGCAGATAATTCAGGTGTTGGGGATGGAGTAAGTGATGCTTGTGAGGGAGAAAATGGTGCTGGTACTGGTGAAGTATCAGGCGATGTTGGTGGTGTCTCTAAATGTTCTTCAGTGAGTGGAAACTCTAAATTTGATGTTGGTACAGAGAGAGGAGACGGTGGTGATACCTCTAAACTTGTTGGTGGTATATGAAGAGATGGAGTCTCCTGTGCAGTAATGATTGGAATGATTGGAATGATTGGAATGAAGACCAAAGAAGAATAATCAGGCACCACTACTGTACTAGATGAATCGGTTGAAGCTGTTGTATATGAGAAGTTGGATTCATCAAATACCACATGACGAGAGATGTATAAGCGCCAAGTAACCGGATTCAAGCATCGAAACCCTTTGTGACAAGAGCTGTAACCAAGGAAAACACAAGCAGCAGATCTAGGCAATAATTTGTGAGCAGCATAATCTCCAAGATATGGATAGCATGCATAACCGAAAATACGTAAAATAGAGTAATATGGGGTGGAATCGAACAAAGCGAGGAATGGAGATTTGAAGTGCAGAACTGGTGTTGGTAACCTGTTTATTAAGTATACAGCAGTGCAAATCGCCTCAACCCATAAAGTGAGAGGAATACGAGCAGTAATCATCAAGGTGCGAGCCATCTCAGAGATATGACGGTGCTTTCGTTCTGCAAGACCGTTCTGTTGGGGTGTGTGTGGGCATGAGAACTTGTGATGAATTCCTTTATTGGTGCAAAAATGATGGAAAGACGAGTTATCATATTCGCCACCCCCATCACTTTGAAAACACTTAATGGTAGCAGAAAATTGATTCTCAATGGAATTAAACAAGTGAACAAAGTGACTGAAAACTTCAGACTTTAGTTTCATGGGAAACACCCATGAGTAACGAGTAAAATCGTCAATAAAAAGCACATAATAACGGTAGCCAGAGACAGAGGAAATGGGAGACATCCAAACATCACTATGAATTAAATCAAATGGTGTAGTAGTACGATGTTCATGAGTAACAAAAGGAAGTCGTATAGACTTTCCCATGGCACAGGCCTTACAAAATTGACATTGACTAAAGGAAAATGCACCTAAACATTTGTTATTAAATAATTTTTGAAGAATAGAAGAAAGTAAGCCACTTTATTAATTGTTTACATCGTGTATGAGATCATATAACTTAGGAAGCTCTATACAAAATAAGAGAATATATCTATGATATCCAAGATACTGAGAATATATCCAAGATCTCAACTATATCTATGATATCCAAGATACTGCCTGAGAATATATCCAAGATCTCTAGCTTATCCAGACATAGAAGGTTCGTCAATACCTTTCTCATGGACCCTGCTTCTTATCTCTTTTTTAAGTACATACACATTAACTGACTAGAACATTGGAATTTCTAGGTACGAAGTTCTGATTGAAAATCTCATGGATCCTTCTCATGTGCCATATGCACATTATGGAATAATGAATGTTACTAGGTACGAAGTTCTGATTGAAAATCTCATGGATCCTTCTCATGTGCCATATGCACATTTTGGAATAATGAATGTGCCAACTGACAAATCCAGATAAGCCCTTCTCTTACTTATGTTTTGGCGCTGAAAGGTTATAGTAGATAGTCATCACTTTTTAAGATTATATTCGTATATGTTAAGCCCGTCTTACTAATAAATGATGTCCTTGCACACCTAAGGCTGACAGAGAAGGAGGGAGGCCCATGGAGATAGAGGTAAAGAAATTAGATATAAATGGTTTCTTTGCGCAGCAAGAGAGGGGTTACCAATGAGGTTTCTTTGCGTATTCTATGCAATGCCAAAATCTGCGGCAAATACTGGATATGCGTCTTCAGGGGGTATCAATGAGGTAAAGCATTTAGTTTGCAACGAGCTAATGAGGTTTATCTATTGAAGTTCCATCATTTTTACCTTGTATATCCAGATTCATATTTTACTTTTGGTTTGTTTAGGAGACATCAGAAAATGTAAAAGCACGATGGTTTCTTTTGATCTTTATCTGTGTGCCTGTTAGCCCTGGTAACAGCAGATTGATATGGTCCTTTCCGAGAAATGTTGGAGTGTGGATTGATCAAGTAGTTCCCCGATGGATGTTTCATGTTGGACAAAACTTGATTTTAGATTCTGATCTGTATCTTCTCCACTTGGAGGTAATTTTGTACTCAGTATCAATTATAATGGTTCATAGCTTTCAAATGAAATGGGAGGATCATGCTTAACGGTATAGCTTCCAAATGAAATTGGAGGATCATGCTATCTTTTATAAGGGATTGATATTTGTTTGTTAAATACTCAGTAGTATTGATATTGATATGAATGACAGCTCGTGTTAACATTTTCTCTTATTGTGTTTCTTATAGGAGCGTAAGATTACTGATATTGGCCCTTCCAATTGGCAAAGGGCATGTTTTGTTCCGACCAAAGCGGATGCTCTTGTGGTTGCCTTCAGAAAGTGCCTAAGAAAATACTCAGGTGGTCAAGTTGATTTTGGTACCAAATACAGCGGTTTACTTCCCCCATCTCCTCCTAAAGAACAGTTAATGGACAGGTAATTGTCTCCAACATGAAGGATATAGTGTGAACACATTCATGCTAAGTCACCACTGCAGATATGTCATATTGTTGGAGTTATCCCTCACATGAGGAGAAACAAAAACAGAGAGAAATGGGGCTTAATTCGGCATCGCGACATGTCGAGCGCCAGCGCTCGAAGGGCGACTGCGTGCTCGAGAGTTACAAGATTTTAGGCTCGACCAGGCTCAAAGGGGGCCCATTCGCTCGAACTCCAAGACGTTGAAGCGCCAAAGCCAGCCCAATATTTGTGGGCTTCGCTACAAGAATAATGAAATTTGGTTTTTGGAGATAAAAACCAAAATCAAGGTTTTGGAAAACCTAACCTAATAAGTCAGAAGGATTGAAATCCAGACTAAAACAAAGAGAGAGAAACCCAATCTTGAAAGCTATCAAGATTGAGAGATAACCTTTACAGAGATACAACCCTGTAAAGAGATAAGAGTGATCTAGCAAGGTGAGAGACTGAAAGAAGAGATTGTAATCTTCTTTCCCACTTTATTAAGAACCCTTGTGGAAGTAGGCATCATTGGCGAACCAATCGTAAATCTTTGTGTTGTGGTTTGCTTTTACCGCTTTTACATTATTATCCGTTGTTAATAGTTGTTTCAAATGAGTTGGGCATGTTAGTATAGGTTGTAGTTGATATTTAGATTTTGTCCGGAGTTGAATTGTGTTCAAATACAAGTTATCCGTGTAGTGGGGAATCGATTGGTATTGGTATAATCCCCAACAAGTGGTATCGAGCCTTGGTTAGAATAGCCTTTGGGTGTTATCCGAATCTTGGTCGGGAAGGTGTTTGTGAAATTCCCGAGAGAAGATTTGAGGTTAAATAACTTGTAGAGATGGACCATTCCGTGAATACTGCATGATGAGTTTGAATAGGAAGAACTACACCATCCGGAAAGCCAAGATGGAAGACTTGCTATAATTTGCAAGGACTTGGCACTTCCCATTGAGAATGAGGGAGTAAAACCGAAAAAAGATTGATGAGGGCGAAAGTGGAAAAAGCTTGACGAGAAAAAGCGATTGGATACATTCGGCGGTGGATTGATGATGTTGTCTTTCACCATGTGTTCCAAAGAGACTACGCCCGGTCTATGGAAGAAACTTCGAAGACACGTATGAGAGGAAGTCGGGTGGAAACAAAGTGCGGTCGTTAAGTTTGCGCACATGAAGTACCAAGAAGGTTCTTCAATGTCCGAAAGCATCTTAATGAAGTACGTAATATCATCAATCGATGCATTTGATGAAGATCAATTTGGGAGACGAAGTTGAGGCTTTGTTTCTATTAGGCTCTCTACCGAAAGTTGGGAGACATTAGCGGTTCTCTACCTGAGCGGAGCGCCGAGGATGGAATTGTTACCATGGAGATGGCTACCACGCCTTTGTTGAATGAGGAGACTAGAAGGAGTGCAAAGCGGCTCTTCTCACTCGAGAGATCCTTTTCACGAGAAACGGGGAGAGGTCGAAACAGAAAACCATCTCGCTCTAGAGGTGATGACGTATAAATCTAGGGGTGAAGCTAGAACTCTAAGGCGGAGGGCAATGTTACTATTGTGCCACCAAAGGCCACTTCCGATATGAGTCGCGAGAACACTGAAGAGGGATGAGAAAGAATAACCGTGGGTACATGAAGACATGGTGCGTAGAGGAACGGAAACACAAACAGAGATACTACCGCACTAGTCGGCGACCTAGTGGGGAATTGTGTCGATGTGGTGTGTCTTTGCCTTAGTACCTCATGTCGGGATACGAGTGGGTGATAGATACGAGAGCATCCTATCACGTCACACCGCGCGATTGGGGATTCTTCACTACCTACACCGTGGGTGAATATGGTGAAGTAAGGATGGGTAACGATTGAGTCCCTCAAGATTATAGGCATTGGAGATGTTCATGTAGAAACCAATGTCGGCTACACCTTGACACTCAAGGATGTAAGACATGTCCCCGACATACGACTAAGCCTAATTTCGGGGGAAATTAGATGACGATGGCTTTGTAAACTCGTTTGGTAACGGGTATGGAACCGAAAGCGTTTCCATTGAAGCGGCCGGAGGAAAGAAAACTTGCTCTCTTTACAAAACACAAAGGCTAGTTTGTGTAAAGCGAAGTTTAAATCGCGCGAAGAAGAAGCTTCATCCGAACCGTGGGTACAAGAGACCGTGGTCACATGGGCATAAAAGGGATGGAAGTTCTTGCTAAGCAAAAGGCGTGCATTACATTAAAGGTACACATTTAAATACATATACTCATCGTTTGGTAGGAAAGCAACACGCGGGGTGTCTTTCCAAAGATTCCCGCCTCTCGTAAAGGACATCGTCCCTGAACTAGTGCACCTGCACTTATGTGGTCCTATGAGAGTGAAGTCCCACCAGAAGCTTCGTACTTCTTGACATTCATTGATGATCGTCCCAAGAAAGATATGGGCCTATAGTCCGAAGACCAGGATGAAGTACTTGGCGTGTTTGAGAAATTCCACAAAGATGGTGGAAAGAGAGACCGAAGTTGTTGAAGTGTATTCGCCGGATAATGGGGGTGAGTACATTGGGCCATTTGAAGAGTATTGCCGAGTCATGGGATTCACCATGAGCGCACCGCTTCCCAAGACACCGCAAATGTAATGGAATAGCGAGAGAATGAACCGCACCATTGTAGAGGGATGAGATGCATGCTATCTCACTCTAAGCTACCTAGAAGCTCGGGTAGAAATGCGCATACCGCAGCATGTGATCAACCTGTCACTGGCAAAGCCTCCTCAATAGTGATTATCCGAGGAGTATGGTCGCAGAGATGTTGATTATGGATACTTGAGGGGTATTTGGGTGCGGGCATTTGTGCATATTCCGGGGATGAGAGATCCAAGCTTGATGACAAAGCCAAGCGGTGCATTTTTCTCGGGTTATGGAGATGAAAAGTTTGGTTACAAACTCTATGATCCGATTAACAAGAAGGTAATCCGGGTCGAGATGTTGTGGTTCTTAGAAGACCAAACCATAGCAGACTTTGAGGAGGGTGAGAAGCTACGTGCTTTCACCAATGATCTTGTTGATTCAAAACCGTAAGTTCCTACCGTGGAACGTCGCGTAAGGCATTGAGAATCGCAGAGAACCATGAGTTTGAAGCTCATGATGAGAATCCTATTGCTCATGATGGGATAGAACCTATTGGTATAGAAGATGCAGATGAGATGCATGAACCACCCCCGTGAGCAAGCGAAGTGCATCCTCCCGAGGCACCGGCCAGATGGGGCAAGGAGGTTTGACAGGGGGAGACTAGCTTCAACCAGTATCCACCACATACGACGCGTCTTCTATCGGATGGTGGAGAACCTATGTACTATCAAGAGGCACTTGAAGGTACGCATAAAGAAAAGTGGTTGAAGGCCATGCATGACGAGATGGATTCTTTGCATAAGAATCACACTTATGAAGTTAGTTGAAACCCACAGGAGAAAAGTTCTCAAGAATAAGTGGATATATAAAAGTCAAGCATGAGGAGAACAATCCTCACCCAAGGCACAAAGCTCGCCTTGTTGTGGAAGGGATTCGGCCAAAGGAAAGGGATTGACTTTGATGAGATTTTCTCTCTCCAGAAGTGAAGATGACTTCTAGCCGGGTGGTATTGGGTATGGCCGCAAGTATGAACCTAGAGGTTGAGCAGCTAGATGTTAAGACGACTTTTCTTCATGGAGACCTTGAAGAAGATATCTACATGGACCAGCCGGAGGGTTTGAGGTCAAAGGCAAGGAGCACCTAGTATGCAAGCGATAAAGAGCTTGTATGGGTTGAAACAAGCACCGAGACGATTGGTACATAAAGTTTGACTCCTTTATGGCGAAGCAAGGATACAAGAAGTCCGCTTCCATCATTGTCGTTTGTTCGAGATTTCCGGATGGGGATTTCATAGTGCTATTGTCGTATGTGGATGATATGTTGATAGTTGGCCCAAACATCAACAAGATATCCAAGTCAAGAAAGACTTGAGTAAGTCCTTTGAGATGAAGGATTTGGGTCAAGCAAAGCAGATACTTGGGATGACGGATCACTCGTGACAGAAAGAGTGGGAAGTTGTGGCTTTCTCAAGAAAGCTACATTGAGAAGGTGTTGAAGAGATTCAACATGGATCAAGCCGAAACCCGATTGGTTTGGTGGCGGTTCGCATGACCAAAGAGATGTGTCCAAAGGGTGAGCATGAGCAGAGTCAGATGGAAAAGATTCCTTATGCATCCGCAGTGGGCAATTTGATGTATGCCATGGTGTGTACTAGACCGGATATTGCTTTCGCCGTTGGGGTTGTAAGCAGATTTCTGTCAAATCCGGGTAAAGAACATTGGGAAGGTGTTAAGTGGATATTGAGATATCTCAAGGGCACTTCCAAATCATGTTTGTGCTTTGGTGGAAGTAAGCCCTTACTTGAAGGCTACTACATCGATGCGACATGGCGGTGATGTTGACTCGATGAAGTCCACCTCTGGTTATCTGGTTACTTTTGCAGGGGGAGCATTTTCTTGGCAATCTAAGTTGCAAAAATGTGTTGCCATTACTAAAAAAAAGGGTTTTTATCTCGGTTCTAAAATTAGCCTTATCTCGGTTCTGCTGATAAGAGAGATAATATGTCCTGTAATTTAGGTACTAACTCGAAAGTATAAATCATATCTCGCCTCTTACTTAATCGAGATAAAATATATGGATTTTACCATCGGTGGATAGGAACCGATATAATAGGAAATTTCATTTATCTCACCATTGTGGAACGGATATAATAGGAAATTTCATTTATCTCACCATTCTAAAACCGATATAATAGGAAATTTAATTTATCTCACATTGAACTGATATAATTGATATTAAACCAAATATCTCAAGACTCAAATGATATAATAGCTATTATACCAAATATCTAAGGCACTAAAATGATATAATAGCTATTATACCAAATATCTCGAATAAATTAAAGAAAACAGAAATCCCAAAAAAAATAGAAGTCCAAAAAATTGAACTCCCGCTCTACAAGATTTCTCTATCTCTCGATCGTGAATATCATTCACAAACTCACAATAATGGCAACCGCCATTCTAATCCCAAGTATCTCTCTTTTGCTCTCTTCTTCGTTTATTTTTAATCCCAACTATCTCGCTAAAGATCTCGCCGATCTCCACTATATATCTCTTCGTGTTTTTTAATCCAGCTATCTATCTCGCTCTCCACTATCCGTATTTTGCCCTCTTCACCTCTCGCACCAACGATTCGAAATAATTCAAGTTCCACTACCCATTTCAACTCCACAGCCGGTTTAACAACTCTTCCGGTTTTCGTGTACTAAAATGATCTTAGATTAAGCTAGGAGATTATATAGTGTTCAAAACTAGTGAAATTTTTGAAAATTCATGTATAAATAAGTTAGTGCCTAACCTTTATAAACCGATTTGTAGTTTTTCCATCAGCTATTCATTCCTTGTTAAAACAAATTGGATCTCGAGGAGGTTCCGTCTCGCCCTGCCTCAACTTGATTTGCTTTTGAGCGGTGTATTACTCTTATCTTTTTCAGATAAGGCCTTCTTGTACATAGCGAGCTTTTTTTCTTGTATCTATGACTATATCAAGCTAGTGTTATTATTTAAGGTAATGTGATTGCACACAAATAGCTTATATGAGAGTATGAGACCAAACAGATTCTTCCGATTAACTGAATTGAACTTATTCCACCGGGCCGGATTGTCTTCATTATTTAAAATAAGAATCATTCATTCTATTTCCAGTTAAATGCGTGCCTTTTCCTTGGTATTTGAACTTCGCGGTTTCAGAAACACCCAATCGGAGTTAAGAATAGATCCAGCTGTAGTATTAGAACAAATAAGCGCTATCGATAAGCTTGTTAACGAGTTGCCCTCCATAAGGGCAAAACAAACTTTGTGTCTAATAACATGATTAATGTAAACATTGGCTGCTAGTGGAAGCAATGAGGCATTGATGTACACAAATGGTCGGTCACCGAGAATTTAGAGTTCGCCACCCAAAGTCAAATACTACTTTTAAATGTCGAAAAGCTACCTTTTGCACAACCCTTTTTTATGTGGCCTTGGATTTCAGACCACACAATGAGGCTATGGTTCTTTTTGGCAAGTATCGACCCTTCATTTGATATTCAAGACAACTCTAATGTCTCATTATACTTTTATATATAGGCTCGGACAAAGTGGGGAAGCATCCCGGAACTTGACTCTAAACTACTTGTAGGACTTGTCATTTCGGGTAAACAGTTTTACATTTGATTTTTCAGAATAGTTTTATTGTAGCATCAATGATGGATTTCAAACATAAAAATCTTCATTATATGGTAGTAATCACAAATACTTCCAAGAAATTAATGTTTGAATCACAAATTGAAAACTTATATTTGAGATGGAAATTGGACTTATGAGATCATCCCCAATGGTAAATCTTAAGCATAATTCCAAATGGGTTCATACTTGCTAGTCCTTATGTTTCCTACATCTTATTTGGGAGCAAAAGAAGATTACCCTTTCTGTAATATGTTTGCTTTCATTAATCTTCTCATTGGAATATCAGTAGTTTACCTCATTTTGCTTGGTAATTCATAGCTTTGCAATCTATGTTACTTTATTGCAATCTGTTAAAATTGCAACCCTCATAAGTTTAGCTTTCAGGGTAAACTTCTGCCCTTGCAACTTGGTTTTACGTAAGTTGAGAATGCAAGGTTTTCGTCATGAAATTTTGTATTTGGGTAGTAGAACCATTTGATATGCTTTCTCAATTGTAAATAGGTTCACTCTTGTTTTTCAAATTGTTTATTGCCATTGTTATATCCCGAAAGTAGTGAATTAGCTGCTAAACATTTTTATTTATTTATTTGCAGATCTTTTATCACTTCCCAGTCCTTGTTAGAATCGAATTGGACAAGAGAAGGTCCCCGATTGCTTTGCTCCAACTTGGGTTGCTTTTAGAGTTGGTACACTTCTATCTTCTTTATCCCATTAAGTTTAATCTTTTTGGGTTAACCTTTGTTCATGTGTATATGACTTTATCAATTTTGTTTTGTGTACATGAGTGTGAGGAAACATGTTTTCTGTTATGCACCTTTGTTTTGGATAGTACAACCATTTTTTATTGGTCAATAGTCCATACATTTATAGTTTTAGTTGTTACTCGCTTAAAATGTTGGACTATTGAATTCAAGTATTGTTACTTTCTTGTGTATATGCATGAATATCTATTAATTCAGTAAGTTAACTTTGATTCTCATAGCATAGGTTTTACTTTCAATGATGTTGATATATAGTTTTACATTAAAAGAGGAAAACCTGTTTTTTACGCCTAGTTAAGCTATAAAATGAAGAAGTAACATGGTTACGCATGAATTCTAGTTTGTTCACCTCGTTATTTGTCTTTATGTATTAAATAGCTAGTATCGAAAGCAACCCCCAACCATATAATACGTAACATTATTAATGTTTTATTAGAAATAAAGGACTGGTCATGTAGTGTTCTTGTTAGATTTCATATCCGGCATATTCGTGGGGGATTAAAAATGCCTTTTGATTACTTTGTTAACTGAACAATACTGTTTACATTCAGATTACTCTTTGACACATTCAAAATGGATAAGGGTTGGATGTCCAAGGATAAGTTATCTATTGAATTCCAAGTAGGGGTTCGAATTTTCTACGATTTGCACGGGGCCATCTTTGGTGAGGGAAATCCTATACGATGTCCATGCAAACTATGCGGGAATGTCAAGAAATTGATGGAACTCGACGTTAAAAATCATTTGTATTTCAATGGCATGTGCCAAAGTTATACTACATGGACATGGCATGGGGAAAGAACAACAAGTGCAGCTCCCTCGTATATGGATACAGATGAGCCTTCCCATCATCATTTTGAGTGGGAGCCTGTAGAGGATGCAGCTGAAACAGCAAAATTGGTTCAGGCCGCACGAGATCAGTATGCGGGTAACCCTGAAATGATTAAGAAGTTGCTTGAAGATGCTGAGGAACCTTTGTATAGAGGATGTTCAAAGTATACGAAGTTATCTGCCACTGTTAACTTGTTCAATCTGAAAGCGAAGAGTGGGTGGTCCGACAAAAGCTTCACAAAGATGTTACAAATGATGAGAGACATGCAACCAAGCGAAGAGAATATACTGCCCAAAAATATGCGTGAGGTTAAAAAGACATTGGCAGTGTATGGAATGAAATATGAGAAGATAGATGTGTGTCCCAATGATTGCATACTATATCGGAAGGGGTTTAGTGGCAGAAAGACATGCCCTACATGTGGACTTTCAAGATATAAGTTGAAGGATAATATGATTGAGCAAAGTAATGGTTCGCCTGCAAAAGTTTTGTGGTATTTTCCACCGATCCCTAGATTCGAAAAGATGTTCCAATCAGCAGAGACAGCGAAAAATTTAACATGGCATGCCAATGAGAGAGAAGTTGATGGGCAACTACGTCACCCAGCAGACTCACCCGCATGGAAGCTAGTGGATGATAAGTGGCCAGAGTTTGGAGCAGAACCAAGAAACCTTCGCTTAGCACTTTCGGCAGATGGAATCAACCCACATAGCTCTCTTAGTAGTAAATATAGTTGTTGGCCTGTTGTGTTGGTCACTTATAATCTTCCTCCGTGGTTGTGCATGAAAAGGAAGTTTATGATGTTGACAATGTTGATTTCAGGTCCACATCAACCTGGAAATGACATTGACATATACTTAGCACCTTTGATCGAGGACTTGAAAAAATTGTGGAAGAAAGGGGTTAAGATTTATGATGCTTTCCAACGACAAAAATTTACACTAAAGGCTATTCTCTTATGGACAATTAACGATTTTCCTGCATTTAGTAATTTGTCCGGTGCTTGTGTTAAAGGCTATTACGCTTGTCCGATATGTGGTGAACACACAGATTCTTGCAGATTGAAGCATTGCATGAAGAATGTGTACATGGCTCACAGAAGATATCTTCCAGAAGAGCATCCGTATCGAAAGCAAAAAAAGGCGTTTAATGGTAAATGTGAGTTTCGATCCGCACCAACACCACTCACCGGTGTGCGTATACGGAAGAAGGTTAAAACACTTGTAACTTTTTGGGGCAAAAGTGACGAGTCAAAAAGGTTAAGAGCAAATATTGTTCATGATGATGTTACACGTTGTTGGAGGAAGAGGTCGATTTTTTTCAGGCTTGTGTATTGGAGACATTTACTTCTCCGACACAACTTGGATGTCATGCATATTGAGAAAAATGTTTGTGATAGCATTATTGGGACCTTGCTTAACATTAAGGGGAAAACGAAGGATGGGGTTGCTTCTCGTCGTGATCTTAAGGAGATGGGTTTGAGAAAGGAATTGGCACCAGAAAGAAAAGGATTGAGAACATACCTGCCACCAGCTTGTTACACATTATCCAAAGTGGAGAAATTACGAGTTTGCAAAACCTTGCATGAGCTAAAAGTTCCTGAAGGTTACTCATCTAATTTCATGCCACTTGTTTCGATGGAAGATTTAAAATTAGGTGGTCTGAAATCCCACGATTGTCATGTGCTGATGCAATAATTGCTTCCGGTGGCAATAAGATCTGTGTTGCCAAAACATGTGAGATATGTAATTATTAGATTCTACTTCTTCTTCAATGCCATTTGTGCGAAAGTAGTCGATTTGCAGAAATTACGTGAAACTCAGAAAGAATTGGTAATCACATTATGTCTTCTGGAGAAATACTTTCCACCATCTTTCTTTCTTCGACATTATGGTTCATTTAACCGTACATCTTGTGAGAGAAGTCCAACTTTGTGGTCCAGTTTTCTTCGATGGATGTACCCATTTGAGAGGTAAGTTTGCTGAATATCATTTATAGTTCAAATTATACCAAGTTAAATATAGGAAATTCCATCAATATTCCTTTTCTTTTTGTTAAGGTACATGAAGGTTTTAAAAGGCTATGTAAGAAATCGAAATCGTCCAGAAGGTTGCATTGCTGAATGTTATATTGCAGAAGAAGCAGTTGAGTTTTGTAGTGAGTTTTTATCTGATTTGGGTGTTGTTGGTACTCCACATGTTGAAAGCAACACAGCCAAGGAGATTATTTCGAAAAGCCTCCATCGTGGTGATTTGGTAGTTGTCGACCGAAGTCCTTAGAGGAAGCACATGGTTATGTGTTGCACAATACAAATGTTGTTGAACCTTATATCGAGTAATGACATTTCAAATACATTTGAGGAGTTCAATTTTTTTTCTAATTTTTCTGTCATATCTAACCAGAGTTGGTGTTCATAATTTGTAGGGAGCATATGAACTACTTAAGGCAAAACCATCCCCGCTAATCAAAAGCCAAAAGTGGTTACATGATGCACATATTAGCACTTTTAGTGATTGGTTAAGAAAAAGGGTGAGTTACTAAACAACTTGAATTTTTTATTTACTACTCTAATAAGCGTAACTAATTTTATAAAGAACACAGGTTTCAGATGAAAGGAGCATCCCCGTAACAATGTCTCAAAACCTTACGTTGGATAGCTCAAGGTCCTCATATACATGTATTGAAATATCACAATTATGTGATTAATGGTTGCCGTTTCTCCACAAAGGATCGGATGCGCCACGAGTCAATCGAGAATAGTGGAGTGAGTTTAGATGCCGCGGAATGCAGATAACAAGTGCAAGAGATAAAAATCCACTCTTTTTAGAAAGTTGCTACTATGGTGTTATTACCAAAAATATGGTTGCTTGATTACACTAAGTTCAAACTCCCAAGATTCAAGTGTGATTGGGTTGAGAATCGGAATGGCATCAAGGTAGATGACTTGGGTTTTATATCTTGGTTGATCTTGGTAGAATTGGGTACAAATCTGATTCTTTTCGTCTTTGCCTCTCAAGTGAAGCAAGTTTTCTATGTACGGATCCGATCGATCCTAAATGGTCAGTTGCCCTAGCAACTCCTCGAGATATTATGATCATGATAATGAGAATGAAGATGATGACTTCATTGATGATGGTATTGGAGACAACATTCAAGAATGAAGTATTTCCGGATATGGAATCTCCGGATGTGAATGACGATGAACAATCAATGTATGGACGTGAAGATTGTGAGGGGATCTAGATTGCTCACAAGCCTTCAAAGAAAAGAAAAGCCCATAAATGAAACATTTCAGCTCTATTTATTTGATTATTGTATCTTTTATTTTCTTTTTCTTTTCTGTTAGTTCTAATAGTGTAGCTTGAATTTTCGTATTTAGGAGAATCTTGAGATGATCCGAATAAAACTAATAAAGCTTTCAGGCCTTTGTTTATATTCAATTGTCTTGTTTATCTTGTTATTTTCATGTCATTGCTTGGTCATAATTCTGAAGTAGGTTTTTTATTTTTAATTTTGCACTTATCTGCCTTTGCTGTTTTTTTTTTAAAGATAGTCTCTGCCTTTTTGTTGGAAATGCTTATGGGATGCATTAGTTTCCTATATTTTTGTTTAGATTGTTGATTCATCATCCATTATCTTCCTCCTAAATTAGAAAATTGACCGTTAATCTGTCTTACCCTAAAATTTCTACATAGATTTAACATGTGTTGTGCATTTTATTTTGCCATGTAGGTTATCATGGGTACAAAGAAGATGGCCAATCAAATGACAACCGAAAAAGGAACGATGCAACCGAAAAATCGAAAAAGGGAAACACAAAAAGAGGAACAACAATAATGATTGAGCTTAACAAGAAATGGGATGGAAATAAAATTAGAGTTGTCTATGATGAAAAAGGAAGGCCAAATAATCGGGTAGTACGGAGAAAACTTGCTGGTATGGAAGGTCCATTGGCAAGGTCCAAGGTACCATTGAGTGAATTTGAAACTTGGCATGATTTACCAGAACCTTTGAGAGATGATTTATGGGAAGCAATGCAGTGCGTGTCGTTATAATTCTATGTACTTTATATTATGAACAATTTGTTTTTTGCTCTTCTTCCTAAAGCTGATGTCTTACATGCTTTTTTATGTCTAGCAAATATTTGATATTGATCCAAATTGTATGGATAAAGTCATATCATCCATTGGGGAAAGATGGAGGACTTTCAAGACCAATTTGACTAGGAAATATATTACTCCTTACATAAATGACCACAGCCTACTAGAGAAACCACCAAAAATTTATGATTTTATTCGTCAAAATGACTGGGAACAGTTTGTGAAGTCAAGATTGACGGATGAGTTTCAGGTATGTATAGTAATTGTTTAAACTTGGGATGAATGAAATTCAAATTGCATAGTGATAGCTAGTTATGTATGTTCATCCCCTACTATACTTAGTTATTGTTGTCTTTTGAATTCAAAGGAGTATAGCAAGCTGCAATCTGAGAGGAGAAAGAAGAATGTGTATAACCACCGACTCAGTAGAGCAGGCTATGTTGGTCTCGAAGAAGAGATGGTAATCATTTAGTTTTCTAAATTTTCTGTTATTAATTTGGTTTTTTTTTTGTCGGTAAGTGAGGTTTTTACTTTCTCTATATACATGGTTGATGCTGAATTGCTCCATCTCTTCTTTCATATTTTGAATTTTTCGGATCATCTTCTCTGCTGCCCATGGGTACTTGGTTTTCTTTTTCAGCCACGCTATAACATTTGTTGAGTCTGTTTGTACCGCTCTCTTACTTACTCCTTGTGTTAATGCCATCCTCATTCCTTGCTCTACGACCTGTAGCTCTATCAAAGCAATATTCTGCATGTTTGACTTGCCTTGGCTTGCTGCAAGTACTTCTCCTCTATCATTACGTAGTACTGCTGCCCATTCTCCCTCTGTTCCTTGTAGAGTCCCATCAGTATTCAGATTGTGTATCTCCTTCTCTGCTCTCATCCACTTACAGTACTCATACTTTTTCTGTTTTACTCTAACCTCTATCTCCCACATTTCCATGAAGTTCTGTGCTTCCGGTCCTTGCTCCATTCTTATGTTAAGAGTCAGTAGTCGTCTTCTTACATCTCCGATCACTGAGTTTACTAACTGGTCTGCGTCAACTTGCTTATTCTGAAAAATCTTGTCATTTCGCGTTTTCCATATCCCGTGATATAAAAGCATTCCATGTAAACCTGTGACTATCTTGTATGCAGCCTTTACCTCGTGTAATTTTTCAGCCCCATTGTACCTCTTCTTTGCCCACATATGGGCCATGGGCCTCTTGAATCCTATCTTCTCAAGCAAAGATATTACATAATGTTTGCGCAACTGTACATGTATGAAAGAGATGATCTACAGTTTCAGTTTCCCGCCAACACAGCACACAAACATCAGTTGCTAGTTTCTTCCACTCTTTTAGTTTTTGCAACGTCTTGAGCCCTCCTTTCAATGCCATCCAGCTGATGAAGGAATTTTCAGTTATTAATTGACTTCACGAGTTTAGGTGGTCAGTGTGCGGTTTAGGTGTCTGGTTCATGTAGGATCAGGCTATTAATTGATTTACTATCTGGTTATCAAATCAATTTTGTATGTCCGATTAGGTGGCTATAGGTCCAAGGTTTATCACCTCACCTCTTGTCCAATACTCTAGGTCCTATTATATGTTACTGTTTGTAGCAATGAATATAATCTAGTCTAATACAATTTTTTGTTTATGTTTAATAGAAAGAAGAGTTCGGTTCCTTAGTAGAACATGATGATCGGAGTGTCAAATGGCTAAGGGCTCGTCAAAAGAAGAATGGTGAATTTGTGAATGATGCTACTATGGACATTGCAGAAAGAATTGTGAGTTTTCTTGAAGTTTTTGTTAATTTCTTTTTTACTTTTATATATAAAATATTGAAATGTATTAACATAATTCTGTCATGTAGGCTCAATTGAAACTGAAGGAGAAGGAGGGGAATTTAGTAACTAAGGGAAAGAATGATATACTTACTCAGGCTTTAGGAACCCCGGAGCATAGTGGTAGAGTTAGGGGGGAGGGGAGGTTTGTAACTCCAACAGCATACTTTAAACTTCCTAGACGTACTTGGAAGAGAAATAGAGAGGAGCTTGAGACCCAACTACATGAAGAAAAAGCAAGAAGGATGGAAGCAGAAGAAAGGGTGAGATTTCTAGAAAAGGAAAGTGCATTAAGGAAGAAAGAGATGCATAAGTTGCCACCACCTGAGAATGTTGGATCTAATAGTGCTAGAAGTGATAATAGAGTAAACCAACAGGTATCAACTTAGTTATGCATTTGATTATGACTTGTTTGTGTTACGCATTCGATTTCTTTCTTTTTTCTTTGTGGGACTTAATTAGATCTGTCAAACATACAGGTAGAAGATAGGGATACACTTAGCAAGATGTTGCCCAATCTTGAAATCAGTACACCTAAGGTACTTATCCTTTAAATTGATATGATTCTTATCACGATATATGCATAAGCTCTAACTCATATCCATGTTTCTTATAGGCTATTAAGTGTTCTCGGCTTTTTGAGATCCAAAGGCAACATTGTTGCTAAAGGTTTACTTTTCAAGAAGACCGACCGTAAGAAAAAAAGTCCACAACATTCCTTTGGGAGAACACAATGTACGAGTACAGATTGACTTAATAATGAAACCTGATCTCCCCCTCCCAATACCAGTACCAAGTGGTGACTTGAGCGTTATTAGCGATGCATGGCACAGCTTTGTGGCATGGCCAAAAGAATTTGTCATAGTCGGCGATGTGGTAAAGAATCCTAGAAAGATTAATGACGTATTTGGTTGATTTACACTTGTTCATTCATTTGATTCATTATGTTGTTTTCCCCACTCATTTATGTAGGAAGGAGATGGTGATTTTGATGCATCCGAGAAGGCTAGAAACTATAAAAAATCAAGGAAACAGGTCAACATTTTATGTTTACACCGATATCTTCTTAACACTTAGCACTTAGTACTTTTAGTGTACATATATTGATTTATTTTTATTAAACAAGGTGAAAGATGCTGGTATCCCAAAAATGAAGAAGACTCCGACCAATCATGAATTCAGTACACCCAAGGTACTTATCCTTTAAATTGATATAATTCTTATCACGATATATGCATAAGCTCTAACTCATATCCATGTTTCTTATAGGCTATTAAGTGTTCTCTGGCTTTGAGATCCAGAGGCAGCATTGTTGCTAAAGGTTTACCTTTCAAGAAGACTGGACCAGAAGAAAAAGTCCACAACATTCCTTTGGGAGAACACAATGTACGAGTACAGATTGACTTAATAATGAAACCTGATCTCCCCCTCTCAATACCAGTACCAAGTGGTGACTTGAGCGTTATTAGCGATGCATGGCACAGCTTTGTGGCATGGCCAAAAGAATTTGTCATAGTCGGCGATGTGGTAAAGAATCATAGAAAGATTAATGACGTATTTGGTTGATTTACACTTGTTCATTCATTTGATTCATTATGTTGTTTTCCCTACTTATTTATGTAGGAAGGAGATGGTGATTTTGATGCACCCGAGAAGGCTAGCAATGATAAAAAATCAAATAAACAGGTCAACATTTTTATCTTCTTAACACTTCGTACTTTTAGTGTACATATATTGATATATTGATTTACTATTTTTTTTTTTTTTTTTTGTAGGGTGTGAAGTGTAGTTTGGCTTTGACTTTGAAAAGCAACATCGTTGCTAAAGGCTCAGTTTTCAAAAATACTCGACCTCAAGAAAATATTAATGATATTCCCTTGGGAGAAGCCAATTTTCGAGTACAAATTGACACTGTAATCAAACCTGACCTCCCTCTCCCAGTACCGGTTGGTGACTTGAGATTTGTTAAGGATGCATGGCATAGTTTTGTGGTGTGGCCAAAAGAATTTGTGATAATCGGCAATGTGGTAAACTATTAGACAAAAAGTAATGATTATTGGTGTTGACATGCATACACTAATTTTTTTTTTCTCCTTATTCATGTAGGAAGAAAAACATGATTTACTTGGATCAGAGAAGGCTAGAAAGGATAACAAAGGCAAACAGGTCAAAGTTTACATTATTGTATTTTTATATGCATTTTGTACTTTTAATATATGACTTAGATTTATTACTATACTCATGCAGATAAAAGATTTTGGTGTTGTGGCTAAAAGTAAGAAGACATTGCCTAACTTTGAAATTAGTACTCCACAGGTATTTAGCTTATTTCATATGATCATAATCCCATATATTTGCTAATTGTTATTTATAGACTTTTGCATAAAGAAGAATTGGTTTTTCTAGGAACAATCTCATTTCTAGCATTCCCCAGTATAAAGAGTAAATTTACATAAAGGAAGGTACCAATGAAAGGCAGGGAAATGTTCACACTGCACTCATAGCATTAGATAGGTTAATCTAGTAAATAAGTAAAACTAGTACATTGGTAATCAAACACTATGTGCCGTTAATTATTATTAGAGTTTGGTGAACAATCTAAATTGGTTCTAGGACGACTAGGAGGAAAAGTTATTTCATTTTGTATAAACTCGGGTTGTTGTGCCTCCTGGGTAGTAAATGATAGCATGTTGTTAAATTTAGGTCTTGCTCTAAGTGCAATATTCTAGTTTTCCACAAATCCTGTTGTGACTCCCATACTGTTTATAAGTTGAATGATACTTGACAAGTTTCCAACCACTTTTAACATTTTCATTTGTGTCAATTGTATTAGTGTTTTGCATTGTAAACTTCTTTTTTTGAAGATCTTAACTTAACTTAAGTTCCATCCTCATAACCTAATGGTTTCGCAGATGCAACTAGTTTTGGCAGGACTTTAGATTATTTAAACTTCAATCGATTTGAAAGTATGAGTTGATTTTTTTCTTTCTAGATTTAGCGATGATGTTTATAATATTAAGTTGTGAAGTTCTATCCATGTGAAGTAGCTTATTCAAGTTAAATTTTTGCCCTTGTCCTTTTATTCTCTTCAATTTCTTTGGGTTTTCAATTTCAATTTCTTTTGTATAGTTTAGTGCTTTTTATTATTTTTTCTAGTAGCATCAGTGATATAAGTCCATATCTATGTTATGCCCGTCAATATTTTGATTATTTCACATAGGAAAAGGAGGAAACACTTGATGAGATGGAACGTAGTATCAGAGAATATGGCGATATGCTTGACAACACGATGGAATCGTCTGATAATATTGTCATCCCTATAGAAAGGGAGCTTTTCGGGGAAGAGATTGAGCTAGGCCATTTTTCCATTGAAAAATCTGATTTGTTGGATATTTGTAGCATGGATTGGCTAAGTGTCAGCTGCATGACTACATACATGAAGTGAGCTAAAGTTGCATGCTGCTTTAAACATTTGTATTTGATTAGTAGATGCAATTATCGTAATATTTTTAATTTTTTTAGATATCTTTATGGGAGTTTCATGAGTTCTCAAGAAAGATACACATTTGCTAATCCTTCTAACTTCACAAACTATGGGAATGATGATGGGGAGAAAGTTCAGCATTTGCAACACATATTAGGTTATGTAAGGCGGAATCAAATTCTATTGATTCCTTACAATTTGGGGTAAGTGTTTTGTTTGTCTCTTAATCATATTTATTACTTAAATGACTATACCCTATACATTACGGATTAATTATTATCTATTTATTTCATTGTAGTAGGCATTGGGTATTGATTGTTATTGATATATCATCACAACAAGTTGACTGGTTGGATTCTTCTGGAAATCCGACTCCAATATTCAGAATAAAAGTTCTTGTTAACAAGTAAGTTATGTGTTTCATGTATTTTCTTGTATGATTATAATCTTTTTCCTTTAAAATACCAACCCTTTAAGTTCTCGACTTTATTAGAAACATATTCAAACTTGTATTGTCTTACATGATGCTTCTCGCTAGCATCCTCCTTTAGTATATGTTGTGTTAATGCGTGTGCCCCTCGCCGAAGTGAATGCAATGTGAGCTTGGATCTCAAAATGTTTGCAGCAAGGTCTTATATGAATATGTGTATACCCAATTTAATTTCTTTTTCTGTAGTGCTATTAGAGCTTTCACTTATGCTGGAGGGAAAAGAATGATGGCAGGACCAAATTGGCAAGTGGTCAAGGTAAACAAAGCTAAATTCATATATTTTTATTACTTTTTCCTTCCAAGTAAGTATGACTAATCTTATTATTTGTCTTATGTAGTGCCCAAAACAACCAGGAGGTGTAGAATGTGCCTACTACGTTATGATGTTTATGAGACACTTTCTTAGGGATCCTTCTCAATCTTTAACAAATAAGGTAAACACATATATACTTCTTTGTCATATAATTAAATTAGAATATTAATGCCTTATAATATATTAGTTACGTTTTCTTTCCTTCTCTAATTTAGATCCAAGAGTTGGGGAAGATAGCAGCATATACAAAGATGAAATAAGAGACCTTCATTCGGTTCTACTTGACTTTATTCAACAATTCTCATTGAGTATAACTTGAAGTGGTTAAAGGCATTTGGGAGCGAGACTTTTGGTGCATGGTGAGTATTTTCTTACATTGTTTTTCTTTTTTAGAAATTATTTGCTAAATAGTATGCCTTTGTTTTGCTGACAATCAAACCTATCATGGAAAAATGATAAAGTCAAACTCTTTAAGGTGTTCATTTTGGCTTTGTAGGTTTTGGATCATCACTTTCAGTTAGAAGATTCTGGAGATAGCTAGCTTTCAAGGATTTGGAGATTCTCTTAGTTTTCTTAGGTTAAATGTTATTGAAATCACCTTTTGGCTAGTGATTACTTTTATTACTTGACGTAGTTATTACTTTTATTCGTATTCGACATATAAGACTTTTTTCTTAGTAAATAAATTCTTGTAAGGAATTTATATATGCCATATTGCTTGTATTAATTGTTTTGATGATCAATGTGATGGTGGTAAGGGAAATCCTATACTAATACTATGTCCATGCAAACTATGCGGGAATGTCAAGAAATTGTTGAAAGTTATACTACATGGACATGGCATGTTGATACAGGTCAGTTTCTTCTCTATTTTGTTTCCTTGGAGGAAGACTGCAAAAAAGCACAAGAAAGCTATGCCAGGCGTGAAGGAAGACGGAAAAAGCGCTTTGCCGCACCCCATATGGCTTCTACTCCCTTCAGCTTCATGGAGCCCTACACAGAACTATACTACCAAACAGGCAGAGGTCTCAGCCTCTTAGGTATGTTGTTGTAGTCCTAGCATCCTCCTAATCTAATAATTTACTCTTTGCTTCACAAAGACTGGTATTAGAAGCAGTATACTAATGCATAACTTTTCAGGTGTTGCCTATAATGTCTAGTCAGGGATTTCAACCAGAAGCTGCTGTGACCGCTCAAGCTGCCAGTATGGTAAATGTTTCTACAGTCGAAGGACCATCTACCTCATCTGTTTCGGAGCCATTGATTGTTGCTTCTTGTGAGTTCGCTTGCCTGTGGCGCCCTTGGGATCACAATCTACTCAAGTTATTCCTTCCGTGGCACCAAATGTTGTTGGAGGTCACTCTCCGTGGCATCTGTTACTCCCTCACATGCTACGATCACCGGAATGGAGTTTCGCTTCTTTTTGGCAAAACACTACATTGACATATTGACCTATTTAGTCCTCTTGAATTTTACACAATTGTTGGAAGTGAATTTTGGATAATCGTAGTTTGTTGTTTCTCTTCCAATGGTTTCGTGGAATACTTCCATGAATTTACTTCCTCAAGATGTTGCAAATTCTGCTGATGTAGCCTCTGCTCGGGATCCGGAGGTACTCGGTTAAGCTCTCTTATCGGATGCCTTCTTATGCCGTAAAAAGACCGATTAAATTCCTGTTTCCCTTTGCCGAAGTCAATAAGTATACAAAATAGACAAGCATCATTTGTACTATCTTCTTAGGGATGGTATATGGTTTCATATGGATCTTTTTATTTCTCTACTTGCAATGGAGTTTAAGGCACTTGATCCTATTAATCTAATAGTTATAGTGATTAGTTTGCTAATTTAACTTGCACTGCGTATCATGCTGATGTTTTTACTTTTAGCAGGAAGCAAAAAAGGGTATGGCAGTTGCTGGAAAAATAAATATTCCATAAGAGCGAACTTGTGTTTCTTTGCCAATATAGTACTCCATCATGTACTCTGCAACTTCTGCCCATACTGGCGTTGCAATAGCTTTAGGAGAAGCTATTTGAGAGAGTTTGTTTTTAAAGTACTTTGTTCTAGCTGAGGAGCGATGAACTGCAGCTTCGAATTCATCGTTTTTTGTCAAGTTTGGGTTATGGAATGGCGATCTAATGGAGTTGCGGTGGATAAGGCGCGTTGTGAATCCTGTAGGTTTTGAGGTTGCTGTATCACAAGAACTGAGTGATACTAGAGAGATGATTACTAGTATACATGACAGAGTAGCGGAGACTGTTGCAACCATGCTACTCCACTGGAGGAAAAGTCAGTTGATGATGAACCTTTGGTTTATGCTAGTAAACAGGTGCTTGCTTAGGATTCTCCTTTTATAGCACTGAATTAAAAATAAAGTAGAAAATACCTTTTTATAGTTGACTTGTACAGACTAAAAGAAGTTTTCGTTATGTATCCTTTTAGGAGGCAAATATTGCGTTTAAAGAACTTTTGGAATCTGCGAATGTTGAGCCTAATTGGAGCTGGGAACAGGTATATTTATCTCTTCCCAATATTTCAGTTTCTAGATGTGCACTTTGATTTAATGATGAAATCAAAATATTACAGGCCATGAGAGTAATATTTAATGACAAAAAGGCGCGAAGCAAAGATATGAAAACCCATAACTCTTCTTATCTGCCCAAGACCAAGAGAGGAAACAAAGGGCAAGTAAACTCGAGCGGCTACCTCTAAAACCCTACTACTTCCTCTCCAAAATCTTATCCATAAAAAAAAGAAGAAGATGGCGTCTACTAATGCCCTCACCACTTCATCCATCCTCCAATTCCCAACTCAGGGAAGCCTTAGTAATAGGACAAATCAGAGGCAGAAGCTCAATTGTAGACCATTTACTACTGAAAAAGCAAAGCGTGTTTGTTGTACGTGCAAATGCTAAGGAAATTGCTTTTGGTCAGGCTTCAAGGACAGCTCTTCAGGCTGGAATTGATAAGCTTGTTGATGCCGTTGGTGTTACCCTTGGTCTTAGAGGAAGGAATGTTGTGTTGGATGAATATGGTAGCCCAAAAGTGGTGAATGACGGGGTAACAATTGCTCGGGCAATTGAACTTGCAGATCCTATGGAAAATGCTGGTGCAGCTCTCATAAGGGAGGTTGCAAGTAAAACAAATGACTCCGCTGGTGATGGGACAACGACAGCATCTGTTCTTGCACGAGAAATCATTAAATTAGGGTATTTGAGTGTTACATCTGGTGCAAATCCCGTCTCGATTAAGAAAGGAATTGATAAGACTATACAGGGTCTAGTGGCAGAGCTAGAGAAGAAAGCAAGCGTTTAATGAGGTAAGCCGGCCTTCACAATGATGGTTCTTCATTTTCTTTTTCTTCTACGCTTCTCTTTGTTTCTCGTCATCAGTGATATTGTAATTACTTGTACTTTTTGTATTTTAGTACTTGGGTCAAAGGAAAAAACAGGAAGCCGAGGAAAGACGCATTAAACAAAAAAAGTCTCGAGAAGAATTCACGAAAATGCTAGAAGTAAGACGGATAGTACTCCCAAATCTATTATTTTCAACAATAAGATGGGAAACTAATTGATACTTTTGCTTGACAGGAGTCCAAAGAACTAACATCGTCTACAAGATGGAGGTTTGTCTTCTCTCTTAAGTAGCACTGATTTTTCGTGTTGATAGTAAAGTTTGCTATAAAATTGAAACCTTTCAACGTATTTCATCTTTGTTATTAAGTATTTTGAGACGGTATAAGCAGAGTACTATTTAAATGTAATGTCACTTATAACGCTCTATATGAATTGTTTCATTATTATCTAGCAAAGCAATATCCATGTTTGAGGATGACGAGCGATTCAAGGCTATTGAACGTCCTAGAGATCGCGAGGATCTTTTTGAAAACTATTTGTCGGAACTTGAGAAAAAGGCAAGTTTTACTTGTTAACAAATTTCTCTATGTTTGAATGATGTGATTTCTCCTCATGTGGTCTTTAATTCAGTATATTCCATCTATCTAAGTTTTACTTTACAAGACATCTTCCACCGTTCCAGTCTATTGAAGGTCATATGTTGTGTTAAGTTGCATGTTTTCAAATTTTCGCAACCCATCTTATACTGTGTTCTAGTCTTTACCTTACTTTCTTTATTTACTCAAGTCATTTGGTATTCCTTGCTAATTTTGAGTCACAAGACATGCTATTCATCCATTTCAGCTGGGACAATCTTGTTCTAAGAAGGTTGAGAAACAGTGTGCTCACTTTTATTCTGTCGACATAACCGAACAAGAAGCACAAGCAGGCCTTGTCTGTCGAGTCCAATCATCGGACAAGAGCAAGTTTAAGCTATTGTATTTTGAACCGGAGGATAACGGTGGATTAAGCCCGGCATTGCAGGAGGAGAGCGCAAAAAAAAGGAAAAATGTACCTCACCGATGTATTTTCTTGGTTTTCCTTTTTACCGGTTGGATCAAGCAATCAATTCGGTGGCAGCAACAAAGGATCCTAATACTGCTTTCCTTAAAAATGGGACGGATTTCAGCCATGTGAAATATCCGAGCTAAAAGCGGCACCCATGTATTTTCTGTTTATGGTCGGAGTTACGCTTACTTGATCTTTGGGAAATGGTACTTTTGGATTGAAAGCGATTAATCAGTATTCTTAGCCTTTCGGCCGTTTTCTTAATCTTTTGGAATGGTATCTGAAATCTTCGGTCCTTATTATTGTACACAGTGACAAACTTCTTTAAAAGTGCAAGCTACGTAATAGAAGTTCTTTGTCTTTGGACCTTTTTTCAGAAGAAAATGATAAACTTCGTATCGTGGAAGCTTCGAATCTTGACTAAAAGGGTGGAACTATCCAAGTTTGAAACCGAAGTATAGAGGTTAAATTTTTCAATGTAGGCACTCCTTCTATCCTGTATAGATAAGTTCATTCTCACATTTGTTCTACATAGCAGGTGTTGGCACAATTCACAGAGATGACCAGTAGATATGCATAGGAAATGCAAGCTGTGAGTTTACCTTCACTCTTCATCTTGGATTTCATAGTCTTATGAATTGTTCCACATCATTGACTATTGAACTGGAGCAACTACATTTTTACTTGATCGTTACGTATTTACTTACTTATATAGATTGATGAACTCCTGAAACAAAGAAACACAATCCATGCCTCCTACTCAACTGCTCCTCCTCTGAAACGAAGTTCGAGTAGTAGCAAAAGCAGTGATTCCTTCAAAGAATCCAACTTAGAAACGATTTCCACTACCCATTTCAACTCCACAGATAGGTCGCAACTTCACCGTTTGCAAGACGGAGTGAAGCTGATGATCAAAGAATCAATCTCTCGCAGATGGATAAGGGGGTGACTGGAAAACCCGTCATCTCTGGCATCTCAGTAAAGAAAGACCATCAGGCAGGTAACAATCTCTTTATTTTGCAAGCTTCACGTATTTTTTGTATTGACTTACGTGATTAGTTGATAACTTTTCTTGTAATCCACTTTGTTTCTAGTGTATATACTTTGTCTGCTATTTAAATTGAATGTTTTTCAATGCTGAGACTCATTATTTCTTTTATCTAATATACCACTCAGACTCCTGCTGAAAATCTCAAGGTACTTTATTTGCAATATGCAAAGTTGGAGGAGGATTATGGTCTTGCGAAGCGTGCAATGAAGGTCTATGATCAAGCTGCAAAGACTATTCCCGATAATGAGAAGATGAGCATGTATGAAATTTACATTGCTCGTGCTGCAGAGATCTTTGGTGTCCCCAAAACAAGAGAGATCTATGAGGTAACGTCTATTCACTTCTACCTTATTTAGTTGATGCAAACATCTTCATGTATCTTCTTTGAATATTTTGCTAATATTCTGGATGTTTAAAAATGTAAACCAGCTTCAATTTTTTCTTGGGCCTTGTCATGTAGGTACTTTGTGACACAAATTTCCTAGTTCCATAAAACAAACCTGATAAATATTCATGAAATTTGTAAAGCATTGCCTTTCCTCATTCATATCATATTGCTGTGTTGGGATTTCGCCAATTGCCCAAGATTCAAAACAGCTCCGTCCCCCCCCCCAACAAACCCCCGTGGTAGTTTTCAACTTTTCATATTGCATTGGGCTTTGGCCCATGGCCGAAGCTCTCAGATATGCTGATCTGTTTCTTTATGTGAAATCATGTTTGCTTCTTTCTTGCATGTGGCTGGTGCATTATGGTGTGGGTGTCAGTCTTTTGCTATGACATTTTTCATCTTGCTAACTGTGACTAATAGTGTTTTTTGTATTTCTTACAACAAGCAATTGAATCTGGGCTACCGGATAAAGATGTTAAAGTTATGTGCATGAAGTATGCCGAACTGGAGAAGAGCTTAGGAGAGATTGATCGAGCTCGAGCAATATATAATTTCTCGTCTCAATATGCTGATCCAAGGTCTGATGCTGATTTTTGGACTAAATGGCACGACTTTGAGGTGCAACATGGTAACGAGGACACATTTAGGGAGATGCTTCGGATGAAGCGCAGTGTGTCTGCTAGCTACAGCCAGGTTTGTTTATACTCCATTTGGATCTGTAACGTAAACGAAACAGAAATTTGCTACGATGATTTAATTGGTAAGCATATCCTTGTTAGCGTCGTGGCATAATAGATTCGATCTCATCGTAAAAAGAATAGGATCGATTATCCACCACGGATGATAATGAACACTATTGGATGGTCCCAACTCCCATCCATCTTAATCCCTTTCTTTTTATCCCATCACTAAAATACATTTCCGGCAATAGTGAGTAGAAATGGATGTTATGACAATCTTTCTCATGACACCTTTCTCCCGAATTGCTCCAGGTTATATATTTAGGGTGGATCGGATCAACCATTATGTTCGATTCTCGACTACATAGGTTTTAAAATCGGTGTAAAGGCATCTTCCTTGTCGGTATATGCTGATTCCTCGACTAACCTTCTTTTCCTCACTGTTTTCATCTTCTTGCGGACACATTTTATTCTCGAGAGTATCGATGCAAAAAGACCAGAAAATTGAACCCGAAGAAACTGGGACACTCACGAGCGTGATGGGGTTCCCAAAGACGAAATGGCAGCTCTAGAAAGGCAATTTGCTCCGAATCCAATAACATAGCATCCAAAGATGGCGAGAAAACTAGGGTTTGTGAGTCTTTGGAGTGGAATCTCAAACGGGGGTGAGATGAACACCGGATGGTGGAAGGAAAGTTACAGACAATGTTGAAGACATTGATTTGCCTGAAGGTAGTGATGGCGAGGACGGTGACAAAATTGAAATTGCGCACAAAGATGTTCCTGCCATGTGTTTGGCGACTTGGTGAACAAGGTGGAAGAAAACAATAAGGATGGAGATGAAGAAACTTATAGTAAGCTTGGTGCCCTTGAAAGAATCAAGAGAGAGCGAGGGTTTAGTTAGCCTATAAGGCAAGTGTTATTGCAAATTTTGGTCTTATCTTGCTGAACTACTTGGTCTCTGTCACTGATATGTTTGTATTTCATGCTTAGAGTATGTTTTCTCCTGTAAACAAGCTTCAAACACCTGGAACACTGTACTGAGTTGCATTACAAGTATCTGTTAACTATTCATTTCTTACTTCCTAACCACTAATTATTGATTAATCACTGGATGGTTGATGTTGTAGTTAGCAATTAGAATGCAGTAATCACATGAAAATGGTGTTTGAATATGAAGCATGTGAACATATTTTTGTTTCTGATTTTATATGAAGTATATTTTTCAGTTTCTTAAATTAGCTTTGTGATCGTAGGTGGTATGCATCAAGTGGAGCCTCTGCCCAAAAAGTCCAGTGCGATGAATACTTTATCAACACAACAGTGAGTCATATGTTCATACCCATCAGCATTTTGTCGTTGATTACTTATGCAATTTGGTGTCAGAATTTTTTCTTTTATTGTAGATTTATGTTGGAGGATTAGATCCAAGTGTCAGTCTTGAAGATCTCAGGCAGACATTTCCTCGGTATGGAGAGACTACATCTGTGAGAATTCCGGGTGGGAAAGGATTTGGGTTTGTCAAATTTGCCAACAGGTATGGGGAATTATGTCAGCATGTATAATGAAATGCAAATCGATCACTTGCCTATGGTTTAATTCTTTAGCTAACAAGTGATCTGCCATTTCGTTCTTCATTATTCTTGCAGAACTAATGCTGAGGAGGCATTGCTGAAGCTTCATATGACCGACGTGAATACCTTAGGTTTGGGAGCTGTGGATTCTCAAAAAAAAAAAAAATAGTAGGAAATTCAGCAAGAACCATCTGTAAGGAGGAAATTCAACAGGAACCATCTATCTTCTTTGCTGAATATATAGAGAAAGGTTAAAAAAATGTTTTATTATAGTTCGAAGAATAGTAGTTGATACAATATTTGAGTTTCTATAAATAAATGATTGATCACTAGTACTCTTTGAAAGTTAAGATCATGTTTGACATTGTTCTTTCTTATCTTAATGAAATAAGTTCTCCAAAGAATTTACTTATGTTGGGTTGCTTTTGTTAATTGGTGTTGATGTTTATGAATATGCAAAGGGAATGTGGTGGTTTGGGACAGATTTTTATTTGCTGGTTAATTGTCATGAGCAATACCAGCAAAAAATGACAAAGGGTGAGATAAAAGGTTGTCCAACAATCTCCCTTTCCAAAAGAATTTATCACGGTTATTTTTTGATATTATCTCAGTTTCAATAAAAAAAAATATCTCAGTTTTCTTTTATACTAATTGGTTTCAATCAACAATTTATCTCGGTTTTATTTAGAAAACCGAGATAATATATTTAAATAAGATGTCAGACTTCTGAGATAATTTAGTAGTTTATTATCTCGGTTTTATAGAACTCTATTATCTCAGTGGATTTTACCTCGGTTGTTTTTTCCTAGAAAACCGAGGTAAAAACTCTAACATCTCACCTTTTAGCTGAGCTTATAAGTCCTTTTTTTAGTAGTGGTAGCTCTTCTATCGACTCTAAGCAGTCTTAATCCGTTCTCGTATCACACTAACATTCTCTGCAGTCTCTTTAACAATGTCTAGACCAAGTAAGACACCATCACCCACCTCGGCCCAACATGCTGGTGATCTACATGGCCTCCCGTAAAAGGCCTCTAATGGTGTCATGCCAATACTAGAGTGAAAACTATTATTATACGCAAACTCAACCAAAGGAATGTGTTCCTCCTAACTGCCTCCAAAATTAAGGATGCATGCTCGTAACATGTCCTCCAATATCTGATTCACCCGCTCTGTTTGTCCGTCTGTCTGAGGGTGATATGTCGTGCTCAAGTTTAGCTTCATGCCCATAGCACACTAGAAGCTATCCTAAAATTCTGATGCAAAAAGTGGATCTCTATCAGACACAATGGAAACTGGTACACCTTGAAGTCTTACCACCTCCCGAATTTACTTCTCTGCCAAACTATCAGTGTTTCGATGAACTCCAATCGGAATAAAGTGAGCAGATTTTGTCAATCGATCTACAATAACCCAAATCGACTCGTTTCCCCACCGGGACTTAGGTAGTTCATCAACAAAGTCCATTGGGATTTGTTCCCATTTCTATGTGGGAATCTCCAAAAGCTGGAACAAACCTGAAGGCCTTTGATGCTCTGCGTTCACCTGCTGACATGTGAAACAACGAGACACATACTCTCCAACATCCCTGTTCATACCTTCCCACCAGAAAGTCCTCTTCAACTCATGATACATCTTCATACCCCCAGGATGAATAGTGAATCGAGACTTATGAGCCTCGCCTAATATCTCTCCCTTCAACTCGGCATTATCTGGAACACATAGTCTATCCCAGAACCTCAAAGCACCATCAGAAAGCATGGACCAATCCGTAGGGCAATCATCGAGAAGATCAATCACTAAGTCATCCAAGCGTTGTACTAAAGAAAGATGACTAAGTTGTAGGTTCAAAACCTTGCTCACCAAGGAAGGCTGGACAGTCAAACTGCCAACAAAAGCTCTATTTGCCCCTGACTCAAAATGCAAATCTACTAAAGCCAAAATCTCAAGTGACTTCCACTCTTGCACCATAAGTGAAGCCATCATACTGTGTTGCCTACTCAAAGCATCAACTACCACATTTCCTTTACCAGGATGATAAAGAATCTCAAAGTCATAACTAGTAATATACTCCATCCACCTTTGTTGTCTCATGTTCAACTCCTTCTGTGAGTACAAATACTTCAAGCTCTTGTGATCCATATACAACTCAAACCTCTCCCCATATAGGTAGTGTCGCCATACCTTCAAAGCAAATACCACCGCCACCAACTCCAAATCATGTGTAGGATATCGCCTCTCATGAGGCTTCAACTGTCTAGATATGTAAAAAACCACCTTCTGGTCTTGCATCAAAACACATCCCAAACCAGTACCGCTAGCATCAGTAAAAACCACCAACTTCCCACCTCTAATGGGAATAACTAAGATCGGCACTGTAGTCAATCTTTATTTCAACTCTCGGAATGCTCTTTCACAATCATCAGTCCACAAGAACTTAATATTTTTTCGCGTCAACTGTGTCAACGGTGCAGCAAGAAGAGAAAACTTCTCTATGAGCCTCCTATAATACCCGGCCAATCCTAAGAAACTCCTCACTTCAGTGGCATTAGTAGGTTGCTTCCACTCTTTAATAACTACAACCTTCTCAGGATCCACTACTATCCCCTTACTTTATATCACATGCCCAAGAAATCTAACTTCAGTCACCCAAAATGGCACTTGCTAAACTTTGCATATAACTTCTGCTCTCTAAAAATCTATAACACTATCCGCATATGTTCCTTGTGCTCCTCAACACTCTTGGAGTACACGAGAATGTCGTCAATGAAAACAATGACAAACTTGTCCAGATATGGATGAAATACACGGTTCATCAAGTCCATAAAGAATGCAGGTGCATTAGTCAGTCCAAATGGCATAACAGGAAACTCATACAACCCATAATGAGTATGAAAAGCTATAAGAGCAATGCTATGCTCTTCAACACCCATCTGATAGTATCCCGTTCTCAAGTCAAACTGATCTAGGAGTTCATCTATCCTGGGCAAGGGGTACTTGTTCCTGATAGTCGCCTTGTTTAACTCCCTATAGTTAATGCACATCCTCAAAGTACCATCCATATTTGACACGAAGATAGCTGGTGCAACCCATGGTGAATTACTCGAATGTATAAACCTAGTTCATACACACCTTAAATGGTTTATACTTATATACTAACATAATAACAATTAATAAGCACACAACACACAAAAAGAAAATCAAACACAAACAACAAAGGCTCACCCCTTCTGCAACAACTCCTCAAGTTGAACTTTCATCTCATCAAGCTGCTTGGGTGCTAATCTATATGCTGACATGGAAATGGGAGTTGTCCCTGGTAACAAGTATATCCAGAACTCTACCTCTAACTTAGGCGGTAGTCCAGGGATCTCCTAAAAAACGTTTGCATAATCTCGTACCACTTCCACCATACTAATGTCCTTTTCCAATATTTCCATCGAATATAGGAAACTAGACATCACAGAATCTCCATGAGTACAACAATCATAAGTGGCACGCGGTAACCCAGGACTACTAAAAGAAACGGACCTCGCATCATAATCTAATGTAGCATAGTTCTTACTTAACTAATACGTTCCTAAGATGTAGTGGAAACCTTCAAAACCCAAAACTACAAGGTCTACAACAAACTCACGACCCATAAAAGAGATCTCAAAGTCCTTACAGTAATCATACAGAGTCACTGAACCTCCTAATGGTGTTTCAACACGTAAGGGTTTAGGGAGTGGGGTAATTTTAATCTTTTTGCTTTCCACAAGCTGACAAGAAATGAAAAATGCAATGCACCAGTATCAAATAGAACTCTAAGACTGCTATTAGGTGTAGCAAAAGTACTTGCCATATTTTCCTGCCCTGGAAGGGCTGTAAAGGCATAAGCTGGAGCTTCTTGTCCCTATCGCCCCTGCTCTATCCTGAATCCATTAGGGCATGCACTAGCCCTATGTCCTGGTCGCCCACAAGTAAAACAATTGCCAAAAATTGGGGCAATAATCCTTTGAGCTGGAAGAGGTGCCATCTAAGGCCTAAACTATCTGTTATGATGTTACTGACCTTGGTTGCCCTACCTCTGGTTACCATTCCCCTACCTATTATGATACTGATTCCTGCCCTGCGGTTATGATACTGATTTCCCTATCTCTGGAAACCATTGCCCTGCTGGGGTCTTGGTTGGATCTGCTGGGGTCCCCTATTTCCCTGATCATACGGCATGTGCCTAAACCTGTCCCCACCATGACCATGGTGTGGTCCAGATTGTCTGGAATCACTAGCTTTTCCCTTACCCTTGTGTAAAGGTTATGTTTCATCTAACCTTACTAGAGTAGGTAATTTGGGGGAGATAGATTGGTTGATTGGGTTTGACTGAGTTTGTATGAACGAACTGCCTACGTATCAAGTTCTCTTTCTTTGGGGGGGAACTTGAATCAAGTCAGACGTAGTTCCTCATCCTCTTTATATAGGCAAGATGCCAGCGCCTCATGCTCTCCTGCTTCAAGTCAGATCCAGGTCTTCAGGTCACTTATAAGCCATGATGGACACGTGTGTGGTATTCATTGGATGTGAATATTACTCCCTCACACAGCCCCATCTCAGTAGGTCGTTTAGTACGTTTTAACAATCTACTGAGAGAGAATGTTTGCACGTGTGTAGCATATGTGTGGAATAATAACCGCCTCGTTTTGTGGAAGTCGAAAAGACAAGACATAAGGAGACGTGCCGGTTTAGGGTTCATTGTATTGATGGCCTACATTGGGAACTGAACGGGTGGCATGTATAAGACGTTTTAGGGAACTGGAAAGTTATTGTTTTGCCTCATTTCCTTCAAATTTTTGAGATCATTAAGGGCTCAGGTTAGTTCAATCTCCTTCATTTTTCCTCTTCTCGTTTGGTAGTTAAACTTTGCTTATTAGGTTCTTTCCTTTTTTGTCTTCACACCATGTCTGACTCTGATGATACACGATTGGAGGAGGTTATAGTAGGGTCGGTAGGGTTTGATACTGAAGAAGACTATGTAAGATCTGAATCTGTAGTTGCTTTGGAGAGTAGCTCTGGACGTTGTGAGGGTTCTTTTTCTAGTGGGTTGCCCCCTAGAAATGTAGATAAGCATGCTTTGGAAAGTTTTGGAGATTTGAGGGATGCTTGTGGTATAGATGTTAGCGACCTAGAGATACATGAAATAGGAAATGATGTTAACACTTTAAGTAATGCGTACACCCCACGGGGATATGGGGTGGTAGTTTGTGAGGGGCAATTGTGAGCTGGCATGAGGATACCGTTTTCGCCACTTATCTATAATTTTTTAAGCTTTTGTAAGAAAGCGCCTTGCCAGTTCGTTTGCAACACTTGGCATTTGTTGAGAATATTCGACCTGTTGAATGAGGGATTAGGGTACCATGTTGAGGTCACTGATATTATTAAGCACTTCACTGTGAAGCGATCTCGTTCTAATAATTTTAGTTTGCAAACGCTAACAGGGAAGTCGAGCATTCTGGACGGTGTGAGCAACGAGCCTTAGGAGAGAAGGTTGTTGTTGTAATTGGAAATTACTGTGCTAGTGGGTTTGCAGTTCATACTAGGGTTTGCAATTTTTCTGGTATGTTTTGTGTCCTTTGTTGTATATTGAGTGATATTTGTTTGTTTTGAGCTGACCTTGTAACTGGCTATTTTGTAGAGGTCACTATTTCTAGTCGTACTGAGCGGGGAGTGATCGAGAGGTTCGCTAAGCTTAGCCGAGCTAAGAAGCAAGAGAAACTGCCTGAGGTAGTTGCTTTGTGGAAAGGGGAGGATGTGGGATAAGGCTCAAGTAGAGGAGTCAAAAGAAAAGGGCTCGTGGTCAGGTTGATAGTGAGTCTTCTAGCGAGTTCTTCATGGAGAGAGAAGATAGTGGCGTTCTGACCCGGGAGGCTAGGAACAGGAATCGGAGTAGGGCAGTGAGGCCTGTGGGAGGTGATAGGACCTCTGGTGGTGATGGTGGGATGCCCAAACTTAATGGTGGGAAAGGTCACCACTCTGGTTCTGACCCTGCTTCCTGGGAACAAACCAGGAGGCGAGCGCCCGCTCTGGTGGATGTAGATATATTGAGAGTTTCAGTTCATGAAACTGGGAGTTTGTTGAAGAGAAAAGTTGTTGTTGATGACGATAGGGTGGCTAAGGCGGCTCGTCTGGAGGGCATAATAAAGGGGGAGTCTGATCACCGTTCTGATGGGAAGAAAGCTGGGTGTTCTGAGGGAGGGTCGAGCTCTCGGGTGAGGTCATTCCAGAGGGTCGATCTGGGAGATGATGACCTGAACCCGCTCAAGAAGGTGAAGGGTAGTACTGCTATAACTGTTATTCCTCCTGCTAGAAGAGAAAAATCTTCTGGCAAGGGTAGTGCCAAGGCTGGTCTTGGTAAGGGGAAGGGTGGTGCTCTTGAGACGGGTGTCACCTATGTTAACCTCGATATTGGAGAAACCCAATACGTGATGAGGTCTGACTGTAGCATCCAGTCAGCTCCAATCGCGAGTTACTTGTTGGATAGCATCGTTGTTGATGGAGATCGACGGAACTTGGATGTTATGGGCGACCTTGCTGCAAACGTGAGGGCCATAGACCTTGGATATTGCTTGGTATGTACTTGTATAACTTGGCTTTTTGTTGTGTATGAGTAGGATGATTTATTGATTTGTGGATGTACTATTTTTCGTAGGTACTATCCGGTGTCAAAAGTTGAAAGAGCTGGCCGTGATCGCTGATGCTGAAAAGGGCGAGTGGGAAAAGATGAAGGAAGAACTAGAGAACGTACGTTCTGTTCAAGTTGCTCTCCAAGCCAGTTATGATGAACTAAAGAAGCAGCACGATCAGGTCGCTCTGGAGAAAATGGTTATGGCAGGGGTGCTGGAAGAAGCAAATGACGAGCTGTCACTGTACACTAGGTACGTGGAGAAGGCAACAACTGCGGCCAAGGCGGCGAAGGACGCCTATGAGACTCTGTTAGGAGAGGCAACCGAGCTGGCCAAGGAGTACAATGATCTGGAGAAGAAATACCTTGCCTTACAGGAGGAACCAGAACGTGGGGCTCGAGGTGCAACAATGTTAGACGTACCTGGAGATGCTAGTACCATTCTTCCTGTATTTGAAAGTCCTGCTCTCGTGGCTGATGTTGCTTCGGATCCTGCCTTGGATGGAGCTGCTGTGGAAGTCATGTTGGAGCCCCTAGCCACTGAGAATTTGCTAAATGTTTCTTGACTCTTGTCAGCTATGAAAGAATGTCCCTTGTTTTTGTTTATCTTATCTGTGATTAGCTGTTATGATATAATAGAGCTGGTTTCCTGGGCTTGCCTTGCCAATTCGTCTTTATTTATTGCTACATGGCCTATGGCCCGATACATTAAGAGTTGATAACCTGGGCTTGCCTGGGCAGTTCGCCTTTATTATCTGCTTTATTTTGAGTTTGGAATGAATTGGTTTCCACCTAAGTGGCAGTTCGGTAGCTATAAAGAACTAGTTTCCTGAGCTAGTTCAGGCAGTTCGTCTTTTACATTTATGAAATGCATGTTTATTCTCCTAAGCTTGATGTCTTGAATTCAATTTGTCTGATGTTGTTGCACTTGTCTAGCGTTGTAGGTTCCAACTGGTAAGAAGTGTCCAAATTATGCAACCAGCGAGCTTGACTGAGCGTCTTGCTCTTAGAGAGCATTCTTCGCTGAGTCACGTCTAGCGTTGTGATAAACATAAAAATGATAGTTCTACTCACAAATAAGCGATGAAACTAAATGCAAGTAAAACTAAAATTGTACGAAGACTGTGTTTATCAAAGATTATTCTACTCTTGAATCTATCGAAATAAAGTGGAGTAAAAGATTCGTTCCACTCCTAGTTCTTTAGCATTCAATGTTTTCTAATATCATCAGTCCTAGCCAAAGTAGTGAGAGTAATGGTGGGAATTTATACTACGATGTGAATTCAAATAACAAAATATGCTAATTCAACTACGGAATTTCTAAATTGACTATATGATAAGGAATTAGGGGGGATTGATTCCACCTTAACTCGACTTAATCAACTAACAAAGATTCGTCGTGATCTAAATTTCAATGCTTTCGCATATCAAAATGGTATTTCTAATCCCTAATTATACATGGCAATCTCTACCAATTAATAACTAGCATGTGAAGCAACCAAACCCATTCTCATGGTGAACTAATCACTTTCTACAATTGAATAGATTATCACGACGATTTCTAAGTTAACAAAGACCAAGCTTTCATCAAAGCTTCATCAAACCCCTCTAATGGAAGTTTAGCCTTGATTCATAAAACAATCATTTCTCATGGAATTCAAACAAGACATCATATAAAGGTTCTAACTTTACTAAATTGAACTAAACAATAATTCAAATCTAAATTAACAACTAAGAAATGATTAACAACTAAGAATCAAAATTAGATCTAAGTACTTAAATAAATCAAAACCGAAATTATAAAGAACTAACTATTTTATTGATCTAATGAATAATAAAATAATTATTCAATTAACTAAGTTCAAAACAAGATAATAAAAACTAATTAATTTAATGTAAAACTAGATCTAAAACTATGCTCTAATGGCTACCTTCTACCCTAAGCTAAGTATATCTTAAGAGCTAGGTCTTGTGTGTTGAAATGGAAGAGACCAGATCCACATTTTCGTGTATGGGCAGAGGAGCCATATTTTGGGCCGGAAAATCGAGCCCAAAACCCAATCTCTTCAGTCCACAGGCCCTTTTCATCTAGATCTGACTTCAGCAGACTTTTCATCCACTTCTGCTCCTCTAATTGGGTCAAGATTCAAACTATTGGAAAGCTCTTTCCGAGCTGGTCGTTTTTACTTAAGGTAGGCCCAATTCCGAGGCATGAGTCCAAAGATATGATCATCAAAAGTTATGCTGACTTTTGTGTGTTGTTTCTGCCCGCATTGACTTTTACTTTTCAGCTTTTAACCGGGATTTACAAAGGCTTTTTCTCCTTGAATCTTGGCCTTTAATCACAGAACTTCTTAGCAACCAACCCTTGCTCCTTTATCTCGCCAAAGTGGCACATTTCTACACATAATTGACTTCAATGCCTGAAATACATAAAAGCATGCAATTAGCATTAACTCTTATTTATTACTCGCACAATTGGTCTAAAAGTATTATTATTAAGGGTTTAAAACTACAATTTTGGGCTCTTATCAAACCACCCCCAAACATCATTTTGCTTGTCATCAAGGAAATATGAGAAATTAGCATAAGTGACCAAAAATGGAGTTCTAACTAATCTCGTTTTGTCGAGTGCGATTGCATTGACCATATGCAACAAGGCCTTAAACCACTAAGAATTCCCTAGTGGAGGAGTTATAGCCTCGTGAGAGTTTTCCAATGAAGGTACTCACAAACTTCATCTATACTACAACAACTAAGAAATAAAACTATTGTTTCCTTATTTATGCTCCCAATTATCTATATATCTCACTAGCAATGAAGAAAGAATAATCAAGTCGAAACCTAAGCTAATATATGCATAATAATCAATCATCTACGAATAAACATATATACAATGAGTACTACTATGAATTGCACTAGCAGGTCTATTTCTGAAAACTCGGAATAGCGTCCTTAAGTAGGTCCTCACATAAATATCAAGACAACAATACTCTTATTTTTCCGCTCGAGTTTCGCTACTCCAGTGTGCAGTGGGCACACTTTACCTTACAATCTCAATGACACACAAGGAAGCCGGAGTCGATCAAACACATCTGTCACTTACTATCACACTAACATATTCCTAATTGAGCTAAAGGTCTTTATTAGGTGTTACGGGGATTAGGAGATGGTTTAAGAAGGAAGGAAATGGATATTCAAAAAGGACACGTCTAAGATAATAGAGTCTTCATATTATGTAACTAGAGAAAACCTTGTTATTTACTTTTGCTTCTACACTTTGTTTCCATCCTTAGCCATATTTTTCTTTTTCTTTCACTTTTGACTCCTTTGATTCTATTTTTGGAGTTCTAACTCTTTATTTTCTTTTATTTGTTTTTTTTTTATTTGGATGGAAACTTCATTTTCTTATTTGAAGTGACTAACAAATTCTTGATCTCAAAGGTCTTTCTCTTTTCTATTCTTCATCTCTATTCTCAGACTCATTCAAAGAATGGGTAGGCTGATTTTTATTTTTATTTTGTTTTGTAAAAGGTTAAAGGATTTATGGTTTATGAAAGGCTAAAGAAAGGCTCAGAGGGGCGGACTAGCGGGAAATAATTCATAGGTTTGAATTTCTGGCTATATCAATCCAAAGAGGGCCTAAATTCTCGCTTAGGATATGGTATAGTGATCAAGCAAGTGGACGTGTGATTTCCCTATCCGGATTTTACTTCTCCCTTGTGTCATTTCTCAAATGTTCACTCATATAAGGCTTTAGGCTATATTCTCATAGGATTTGTAGAATAAGTACTCTAGCCTAGATTTCAGAAACTTACTGCCAAACAATCATAGATACTCATGTAATATATTTATAGATAGATGCAAAGGTTATTACCTACATATTAACCTAAGTTTCTAAAAACTATTCTAATACAAAAGCTACGTGAGATTTCTAGATTATCAAGGGCCTAGAGAAGGAAAACAATACCAATATTCCTAACTGTACAACATAACTTTTTATTAATATTTTTAAAAATTTTGAATTTTTAACTAGAAAACAAGTGCATATTATACATATCTATATCCTAACAGATGCCTTAATTACGTGTTTGTATCCCCCCTAAACAAGAAGCATGCTTTGTTCTCAAAGTATTTAAATAAAAATGGAAGAAAAATACCATGGAAACACGTGAAATTCTAGAACATCTACAAAACAAGGTTATAACATACTAATATAGCAAATAAAACTGACGTAACTATATAAGAGTTCCACCCGTTATGGGGTTAATAAGAAATAAATTGCTTGGGACATAAGCAGACACTAACTGAAACTAAAAACTTACCTTATCTCTCGCTTAATCGTCCTCCTCATCCTCTCCTTCTATAAAGAATTGAGGTTCCTTCGCGTCCTGCCATGCCATGATAATTTGCAAGGCTTGACGCCATTTATCATCTACGGATGCTAACCTGTTAAGCGCCACTTAGTCAGATGGGGTGTAAGGTGCAACCTGATGAGATTGTATCCTCCACCCTTGCCAAGTCATTGCACAGAAAGATCGAATAATACAATTGGTGGGTCTCACAATGTCGACCCCAACCCAATCCGTGAAACGGGTACAAAAAATAGGGAAGAAACATAGCATAATACGGCAAACTAAAACAAGTATAAGAAGGTACTTATGCCTCATGCTATGGGCTCGCACTAAACTAGAAACTAAGGTTCGGGGAAGGTTATAAAACATACGTCCCATGGTTAAAGCAAGGAAGATGCTGCATGTGGCGTCATTCACAGACGGAAAATGTCATTCCCCTAATATGTTTAGCATGATCAAAAACATAACAGTGCCCACGTTCATGGATAGCCTACCAAGGGAGACATTGTATTCCCCTTGGTCCTCGACACGGAAAATTCCTGCCCCATAAGCCTCATGCAAAAACTCATAGGTGTAGACATACATATTATCTACCCAATAGCCCCATGGGTCTTGTATTTCAGCGGGCATAGCAAGTCCAAGAACAAATTCTAGCAAGAACCTGGTAATTTCCATTGGTTCATCCTCAATGTTGATGGAGTACACTTGTTCTCCATCCGATCTATCAAAGAACATGCAATTATCATAAAAATAAGATGTAAGTGCTGGAGAATAATGTTCATCAGGTCTTACCATTAGTGGTTCCCAGCTTACGTGTATGATCACCTCGCGAAACTAAGCACCATAGGTGGTGCTTTGGAACAAATCTTTGAAAGACTGTTCCGGTATGACTGTAGGAGATGTCATCTCAAAACTACCCTCTGGAACAGCTGCAAACGATCCTGGAACAACCCATAAAAAATCAGAATTTTTCGTGCCCACGGGTCGGGCGGGTCGCTAACCGAGGCCTTGTATGGGCACCGGTCGCTCCCGAGAATTTGGACTTCTGATGTTTTGAAGCGAAAGTCTACTCAACCTATGCCTGGGTAGGTGTCACACCCCGAATTTCGACAGAATTCGGAAAAACATTATTTGTTCCCGACTCTTCGATTTTCGAGGTGTGACGCACTCTCCACTTCCAAAAACCCATAAATAGTTTAAATATACGGATAATTAAAAACCAATAAAATTTTTAACTTAAACAAGAGTCCTCTTCATTATAAAAATTTACAAATGAAAATACAAAAAACATTGTCTAGACTGAAAATCTATATCACCTCAAAGGAAAACAAAACATATCCTGAGATGCAACGCTAACGCAAACCACAAGCAGCAACCAATCTTCTTCAACACTAAACCTGTCAAGACTTATCAACTATGTTTATTTAATGAACACACCCGATAAGCCAACATGCAAATCGGGTCAGCATTACAAAAATGCTGGTGTGAGTAGCTCTAAAATACAACATATACTTATACATATATATACACAATCCATACGGCAGTTAGTTCCTCCACCAAGGCGCCTTAACTTTCAACGACTAATATAACATCCTTAAGTATAATAATTAAGGCAGGTAGTTCCTCCACTGAGGCGCCTTAACTTCCCACTAACCACACAACAAACTATACGCATCATAAATAAGGCATGTAGTTCCTCCATCGAGGCGCCTTAGGTTCGAACTAAACAAATAACCAACATATTACCATAATTATATTATTTAAGGCTTTCTTTGCGTGTCCCTAAAATCACGTCGTATCTATGTCTTACCTAGTTTCCCTGGCTACCACAATCGCTTCCCAACGCCGAACATGTACATCCACATGCCTCCCCTTACATAATGAACCACTTTCGGTCGCGTAACTACCTGAAATGGGATACCGCACACCAGGTAACCCTCACACGGAAGCCATTATGCAAGTACTGCCACTATTCGGCATAAAAATATCGCGCGTCTCGTTCTATTTTGCGAACGGAATAATCAAGCCACCATTTGGCTACGATTGCCCAACACATGGGTCAATCAACATCTTATATATACACCCTACACAAGGGCCATTCATATCACATACGCCCACACAAGGCAAATCACTTGAGTTGTGGTAGTCAGGTTCTAGGATTTTCGTTACGTAATTTATTCAGGTGTCATACATTTATGACTTATAAAAATTTCACTATATCACGTGCATGTCAAATACATTATTGCACTAAGCCACAATATTTAGAAATATCTCAATTATATCTCATAACCACTTTCATTCTTTCACGTGCCAATATATTATTGCACTACGCCACAATATTTAGAAATATCTCAATTATATCTCATAACCACTTTCATTCTTTCACGTACCAATATATTATTGTACTATGCCACAATTCCGTGGGAAAATATCCACAAATACTCTACTAGCATCTCACAGATAAAATAATGGAGTGTCTATACATTTATTTCTCCAAAACTGCATTTAATATATATATCCCAACATATTATATAATGTCACAATATCAACGTCAAATCTTAATTAGATAATGACCACCAAATTTATACAAGCTTCCACAGCATTTTTGCATTTGATTTGTCCATACAAGTTACAACATAAAATGTAGCACAATTAAACAGTCCACAGTCCACAATCAAAGCCCAATATATATATGCTTTACACACTACTCACGTCAAATCTTAATTAGATAATGACAAACAAAGTTATACAATTTTTGACAATATTTTATTACTATATTTGTCCATATTCTCAAATATGTGAAAAACTGGAAAAACAACATTCTACAGTCAACGGTCAAAGTCAATGGTCAACGGTCAAAGTCAACACGTCATGGTCGAAGTCAAACTGTCGTTTCTATGTTCAACAGGTGCGTGGTCATTAGGGCTGGCAATGGGTTGGATCGGTCCGGATATAGGCAAATCCAAAACCGATCTGCTTTTCAACAATACAGACCCAGAACCGGATCCGACCCGAACGGATATTTGAGTTAGAGAACCAGAACCGAACCGAAAACTTTTTTTTGATTCCGGATCCGATCCGATCCGTTCCGAACCAATAAGCTCAATTTCAACACGGTGAACCGAGTTTTTAATAATTGGATCCTAATTTTCATTATATAAATATTAAATAATTTTTTTTTACTAAACACAAAAACAAGATATACAAATAAAAAAGGCATAATGAATGATTTGAAATCCAAATTTGTAATAGAAACCATCTTTTTATTATGTAAAAAAATATCGTAATATTACATATGTATTTTGCATATCTTATTTTGGAACTTTAAATATTGCAATGTTGTATAAGGTAATAGAAATATATGGTGGAGGAAAATTAGAAAGAATAAGACTAAAAATTTTAATTGGATTAGGTCCATAACGGTTCGGTACATACTTAATCCAGAACCAATCCAATAAGAGTCCGGTTCTGATTTTCAAGACCCAGAACCGGTCCAATATACTAACTACCTGTCCCAGACCCGCTTTTATTGGTTCGGACCGGATCGGGTATCGGTTCTTACCCAACCCATTGCCAGCCCTAGTGGTCATGGCCATGGTTCATGGCTAAGGTCAAGGTGCATGGCTCATGGGCTCATGACTAAGATAATGGTTCGGACCCAACAGGCCAAGCCCAAACCTTAGAACCTGGAAGTCTAAAACCAACTTATTTATTCCACTTGACCCAATTGGGGACATAAGGACCAACCCATATAAAATTAAAAACCGGCCCAAAGAAACTAATTGGAAAAGGCCCAAACAAAATAAAATAGAACTGGTCCAAACTTAACAAAACTGGTCTGGCCCAACAACTAGAACTAAATCCCAACAATTTAAAACATAAGCGGGCCCAATCAAAACAAAACAAACTGGCCCAACCAAACACCCCAAACCCAAGAGAAACCGACCCAGGCCCAAGCCCAGCCGGTCATCTTCTTCCTCAGGCTTCTCCTCCACCACCAGCACCAAATCGCGCCGGCCACCAACTCTCCCCTTCATCATATAGGTTTTAATCCCCATAAAAAACCAAACAACATTAATTAACACAAACACCTCAAATCCTTTGATCCATATATTTCTTCAAAACTAGATCTAGAATCGCACCGCCATTAACGACTTCTACAACCTCCGACAGCCCCCATTCGAACATCAATACCCAAACCTCAACCCCTTACTACCCCAATCTTCAATCAACACAAAAAAACAACAACCACAGTTCACCTAACTTTTACTGGCGATTTTTCCTTAATGCCGCCATTAATGCCCTCTAAAAGCTTCGACAGCACCCATTACAACCTCCAAGCTCACAACTGTCGACGCCATTAACGTCTCCTTCCAACCTCAATCAATCCTCCTAACCCCATTACCAACAACCCATAAACAAAATACAACAGTTTAACATCACAATTAAAAACATAGTTTAAACAAATATGAACAGGACGACTCCGTTCCTTTGGCTGGGCGACGCCATTGACGCCCATTCCGAGCTTGAACAGGTTAAGTTCAGAGTTTCCAAAACCACGACCAAACAGAGTTTAAACGAAACACAAGCCGACATCTTGTTGTGGGGCTTGCGCCGCCATTAACAGCTTGTCGATCTCCGAGTCTCAACAGAGTTTCAAAATACAATTTAACCAATTTTTGACAACGACAGGACGAATGCTAATAACAAAATAATGAACCGAAAATATGAGCAGAAACTTTTTAACAGTATACGCCGGTACACGGAAAACTATAAATTCGGTGAAATAGCAAAAATAGCTACTCACCTTTACTAACAGCTCGACGAATCGTCATCGTCCGAATCATCGCGCTCCAATGCTCTAGCCAACGAGCTTCTAGCTCTGCCTCCATTTTTATTATTTTATTTTTCTTCGAACCCTATTCTCCAGAACAATGTGATTATATACTTGGGTCTGAAACCCAAGCCCAACACAGACTCAGGCCTAGAAATTAGGCCCACGTATCCCAAATCCAATCTAGTCGATTTTTAAATAAATAATTTAATTAATTAATAAGTAGAAAAATACGTATTTTAAATACAGGCGTTATAGTAGAGTAGCTGGTCGCTTCGGGGTAAACTGGATTTGGCAAAGTTATGGGCGGTGAGTGGTGCTCCACCGAAAAGCAGCGCCTCGAGGTGCTTTGAAATGCTGAAGTTTATATAGGTTTTTAGTTTCCAAAATAAATCGAGAAGTTGCCAAAAAGTTTTAAGGCAATTGCCGGAAACAAAAAATTCCAAAACCGAAAACGGAAACAACCCATATTCTTGATTCTAAAACAAACCTAATATCTTTTATTTTTGAATTTAGGGTAGTAACTACCTAACTCATTGAGATTTCATCTTACCACAATATTTACTCATAGCCATACCAATATCAACAACATTCCCAACAATCATCGCAAAAGTACATAATAAATTGTGGATCATATAAAAACCATGCTAAAAGAAATAATACCACCCCCAAACAATTCGGGAAGGTGGGATTAACACTAAAATCAACGCATAATTTGAAAAGAACCAAATTAAATTAAAATCAAAATTCAAATACAATTAACTATCGAATTCAAATTTAACTACTGAATTTAACAACTTAACATCCAATCTACTAAAAACAATAAAAACAACATCAAAACAACAAACAACAAGAAGGCTAGCTACGAGATGAGGAAGGGATAAGAATAGGAAGTTGAGTGATCAAGAATGGAAAAACTAATCACCCCACCCCCAAACAAATTTTATAGAACAGAGTTTAGAAAAAATGTTTTAAATGTGGGTCTTTTAAAGTCAGATTCCCGAGACTTCCTAAATTACTATTTTTATGGTTTTAATATTTTTTTACTTTTTATGAATACGAATTAATATAAGAAAAAACAAAAAGCAATAAGGACATAATTAACACCATAGAAGAACATGGCTCAAAAACTGAGAAAACATGCAAGAGTGGAAAACGTGAATTATGTTAACCGTAGACTTAGGATCCGGTACTTACAGCTACACACTCCATAGGGAGGGCCTGGTTACTTTAATGGTGCACTTACCAATCATATGGAAGTGGAATGTAGCACACCAAAGAATAAAATGAGTCTTTTATAGTCAGATACTCAAAACTTTATCTAACACATATGTATATAATGAACATGTAGTTTACCATATATCAATAACCAAAATAGTTGTGGATCATTCCATAAATAATGATCACAGGAAACACACCCAAACAAAATCAAATACCATGATTGCCCAAAATGTGGGCTAGCAGGATGAGAGTGAATGCTGATAAATCTAGAACCTAACCTAGCATGCAAAGTCTTCTTTTTCCTCCAATGAAACGGTGGCCAAGTGAATGAGTGAAAAAATGGATGGTTGTGTAAGATATGGTGGATATGGATGAATTTTAGAGGTAAGGAATTGAAAAAATGAGAATGTGAGTTTAGCATAAAACTCATTTGTGGCATGGGTTGGTATTATCACACAACTAAAATTGAAGGTGTCAGGTGGCTCTTTAGGTAGTATTTTCTTAACAGGAGAGTTTAGAAAATCATGAAGCACAGGAGAAACAAGAGGATCAAGTGCAAACTCTAAGTTCCTTTGAAAGGGTGGAAAGAGAGGAATCGAGGCGGTTAGTGCTCAAGGTAGTTCTTGATAGGGTGAATCATCACCTGCTCTAAGAAACTCGTTGAGTTCCTCATCCAGCTTGGTCACATCCACATTACTATGGTATTCCTCTGTATCTTTGAGAAAGTCATCAATCTCATCATTATCCATAAGATGGGTATCGACTAATGTAAGGACGAAAACACCGTTGTCTGAACTTCCAAAGGAAAAAAATTTGGGCATCTGATTATCAGGAAACGTGTTGTCAAAATAATCTCGAGCGAAGCTCTCGATCATGTTAACCTCTCCATCGACAATCGTATCTAGGTACTATTGAATCGTCTTAAAAACATTTACCTCAACAGAAAGATGGCTGATAAGAGCCCAAAATTGTAGTTTTAGCCCTTTAACAATATTTATGTTAGACCAATTATGTGATTAATAATATAAGTTTATCATTAATTACGTGCTTTTGAGTATTTCAGGCTTTGGAGTTGAAAAAATATAAATTCGTTACTAATTAGGCGCTAAAAGGAGCTAAAGGGATTGCTATGAAAGTTCTATGAAGAAAGTCCAAGTTTCATGGAGAAAAAGCCCTTAAAAAGCCCAAGTCAAAGCTGTTAAGTAAAAGTCAAACCGGATTAGAAAGCTGAAGAAAAGTCAACAGAACTTCAAAAGGTCATATCTTTGGACTCAAACCTCGGATTTGGGCCCATTTTATATCAAAATGACCGGCTTAGAAATCTCTTTCCAATGGTACAACTGGATCAGAGTAGTATAAGTTGGTGAAAACTCTCACTATAGTAACACAACCAGAATGCAAAGTCTTGGATTCAACAAATTGGGTTTTGGGCTCGATTTTTCGGCTCAAAACATGATTCCTCAACCCATACACGAATTTGGGGATCTAGCTCTTCTATATCAAGAGACAAAAGCTTAGCTCTTAAGAATCTGGATCAAAACCTAGTTCTAGTTCATAAAATTTAGTATTGGTAATATAAAATGAGTTTTAATTCATTAACTTAGTTTATATAGATTAATCTAGTTAGTTGTCAATTTTATTAGTTGTTAGAACAAGAATGAATATTATTTATATTAGCTAGACCTAGATTAGAAAATAAATTAGCTTAGACTCCATTAATTAGTTTTATTACATTGTTTTTAATTTAGTTATTGAATCATTGATAATTCTTCATTATATTAATAAAAGTCAAGTTATTGTTCTTCATTATGTTTTCTTATTATTCATATGTTAATGATAGTCTAATGAATTCTAGCTAAACCGCCATTAGAGGAGTTTGATGAAGCTTGGATGAAGACTTGATGTGTTAGTTAGAATTATTGCATTTAAGAGTTCACTCTAGTAGGTTAGTTGATTCGCCATGAGAATGGGTTGAACTTCCTCACATACTAATTATTAGTTGGTAGAGATTGCCATGAATAATTAGGGATCACAATTAATCTTAATTGGTTATGATTGCAATAATCTACACTACCATATTAGGAATTTATTTAAGTGAAATCAAATCCCCCTAATCTTTTCTCCATATTCTTCTCTATATTTTATTCAATTCATATTCAGTTGCTTAGTTAAATTATTATAAGTAAATTCATATAATTAGTTTCATAGTGTAAATTCATCTCTATAAATAGTGCTCTCACCATTGTTCCCTTGTGTTGAGTAATTGATTTCTTTATGTCTTGGTAGTTTAGGAGTGGAACGATTTCGTAGTCTATATATTCCATAAATCTATATGTGAGAGTAAAAAATAAATAATTGATACCATAAGAATAAGGTTAGAGTAAATCTAATTGAGTTTTTACAGGTTATCAAATGGCGCCACTGCCATCTTAAACTCTTTCAAGACAAGAATTCAATTGCTTGAATCCAAAGGACAATCCCCCATTCTCTACCCACCCACCCTTTCAATTTTTCTTTCTTGTTTCTCATATTTTTGTTACTGTTCATGCTTGAAATTCACTATTTTAATCCGCCTTCCCTTTTGCCTTGCACAAAGAAAGCCCGCGCTCCCTTAAGATTGCGGAATCACAGTGACGAATACTGCAGTAAAGGTATTTTTAAATTTTCGAAAATTCTAAAAAATTTCAGGAATAATATCTAAGGTGTTATTGATTTACTGGAATATTTTCAGAATTTTCCTAATTTTTTTACTCTGTGAACAAATATGATCTTTACAGTGCTGCATTTCAGTTTTCAAACTGTAAGTTCTTGAAAAACAGATGAGTAAGGTTACTTAGGCATTTCCAAAAATTCTAAACATTTTACAGGAGTATCTATCCTAAGTTAGAAGTTTGCAGTAAAAATTTGACGAGTTTTTTATTTGTTTTGACCTCCTAACTAGTAGAGTGTTTCCAGTGTGTTTCTGCAGTTTTGCAACACTTAATTTCTGGAACAATAGCCGATAAGGAGGATTTGTAGAACTCCAACTTCTCTAAAGTTTTTACAGAAATACGCATGATCTATCAGAAGTCTCCAGTAAAGTTTTGGCGATTTTTGGCTCTGTTTTGATTGGTTAACCATTCGATTGTTTGTATTGTGTCCAAAAACTGTTTCGCAAACTTTGCAGGGTAGTAGATGGACATTCATAGCTCTGATTGTTCTGAAATTTTACAGACTACTTACTGGACGTCTTAGCAATCTACTATAAAATTTCAAAGTTTTTGGAAAGCGTGACCCATGCCCATACAAGGCAAAGTTTGAGCGCGACCAGCGCTCAAAACATTGTAACTCGAGTTCCACCCGAGCGCGACCCGCGCCCTTCACAGGCAAATTCTGAGCACCCCCCGCGCTTAACTCACTAAAAATTGCCTCAGGAACGAGCGCGACCTACGACATTCACAGGCAAATTCTGAGCGCACCCCGCACCCTCTTCTGGAGCAGCCCGATTTTCACAAGTCAGTCCAAACTTTGATTTCTTCAAGTTATTCGGTGTTTCTAACTTCTTCAATACACTGAGATTACGTATACAAGACGATATTCATACGCGTAGCAAGGAGGCATTAAGGTACTCCTTCTTCCACTCCTCGCCTCTTCTGTCAGAGGAGTTTCAATTCTAGTATAATCAGGCTTGTTTATCGTAAACATCAACGTACATGCCTATCTAGAAATTTATAGTTAGAGTTTTGGTTGCATATTAATTGTCCTATAATATATTTATAAAACCAATATGGCATATCAATATGTAGACCAACAATCATATGATTATTATGCAAACCCTTCACCATGTTCATGATGTGGTAGTCCTTACCATTGGGCTTCTCATTGCCCATCATATCAAAACTTTGAGCCTACAATAGGATATAATAATAATTATGAACCTTAATTTTCAAATTTTTATAGTGACCCATGCAATCAAGAGTTTTCTAGTCATCCAAACTATACAGGGAGTCAACCAGTGTGGTATAATTCTAGTTCCGTAATGAGTGTGTATAACGAACCAAACACTTTTCCGTGCACAATTTGTTCAGATCCAGACCACACTGCCTATTAATGTCCCATATTTATTCAACCTCAACCTATCCCTTCACAATACGAGATCAACTAGAGTCACTCAAACGCCAATAACTGTGACTATCAAACACCATACCAACAAGACATTTCCACCATGCCAGAAATCACCCACACATCTAGTTCGCCACCCTTCCCAGACCAAATTTCCTAAACTATGGTTCAGAACATAGCCCAGATGATTTCCATGATCTCCTCGCCTAACAAAGAACTTTCAACCTTGCCAGAGATCGACACACAACTAGAACAACCTATTCCCATAACCACACCATTCGACCTAGTTAAGACCTACCCTAAATTTCATGAATCATTACCTTCCCATGACCCTCCCAATAACCATTATGTTGACTCCACACCCCACCTAGATGAGGAAATTCTTGAAGACGACTCTTTAGGACATGTTTTGGATGACCACTCAAATTCGATAGATGCCTCCGAGGAACCTTCCACTGATCCATCTGAAGATGAATATAATGATGACACATTAGAAGATATTTATAAAGATGTGACGGAGGAAGAATTTGATAACTATTGGCATTCTCTTAATATGGACCCTCCGGTTGAGCATGTCCAAGCCTTTGTGTTTGCTAACCGCACTCGGCTGGATGATTCCTTGACACATTTGAATGATGTCATTGAGGATACTCATAATGTTTTAGAGGAAGAGGGTGAGGAAATAAAGATTAACAATTCTAATATAAGGCATGAACAAGGTCATGTGCAGGAATTAAAGGAAGTAACTTTTTTATCACAATGTGAATCTCAATTTAGTTTGGCAGCTGAGGAAATAACAATAGAAGAAATAGATGAATTTCTTAAAGATAAAGCCACGAACCACAACTTTATGGATTCAACTAAGCTAGATGAAGACTTCTATGATTTCTTAAGAGCGTGTTGATAACCCATAAAAACTCAACTAGATTACTCTAACTTTACTCTTACGGTATATCAATATTTTATTTCCTACTCTCACATATATATTCATGCAATATATAGAGTACGGAATCGTTCCACTCTTAATCTATCTAGACATAAATGAATTCAATTAATCAAACACAAAGAACAATGGTGAGAGTAATGAGATGTGAAATTTCTATTATAAATAACAACTATTCTAACAAGCAATCATCCTCACATGGCTTCCTTAACCTCCTCTAATGGAGGTTTTCACCTAATATCATTATACTATCATTCCCGACACAAGAACAATAATAACAAGTTATAATTTAATAACTAATTTTAACTTTATAAATCTAATTTTAACAATAGTCTAAGAATCAAAATGAAGACAACCTAATTTATAAATTTAAAACAACTAAAACTAAATAAGAATTTAATCAATAACTAAATTGAAATGAAAACTAATACTTTATTTTAAAACTAATAGTGATTCTAAATGATAATCTACTTTGTTCTAACACTAATTAATTGAAGGTAAAAACTAGATCTAAAACAAGCTATTCTAACTAATTAATGGAGTCTAACCTAATTTTCTAATCTAGATCTAGGTATCCTTAAGAGCTAAGTCTTCTCCATGCAAATGGAGGAGACCAGATCCACTTTTTCGTGCATGGGCTGAGGAGCCATGTTTTGGGCCGAAAAATCGAACCCAAAACCCAATTTCTTCAGTCCACAGAGGCTTTTTCAGCTGGATTTGACTTCCACAGACTTTTTGCCCACTTTTGCTTCTCTGATTGGGTCAAGACTTAGACCATTGGAAAGCTCTTTGCGAGACGGTCGTTTTGACATAAGGTAGGCCCAATTCCGAGGTTTGAGTTCAGAGATACGGCCTTCGGAAGTTCTATTGACTTTTGTGCGTTGTTTCTGCCCGCGTTGACTTTGACTTTTCAACTTTGACCAGGCTTTCAAAAGGTTTTTTCTCCTTGAATCTTGGCCTTTAATCACAGAACTTCTTAGCAACCAACCCTTGCTCCTTTATCTCGCAAAAGGGGCGCATTTCTATACATATTCGACTTTAATGCCTGAAATACATAAGAACACGATAGCAGTACTAACTCTTACTTATTAATCACATAATTGGTCAAAAACAATATTGTTAAAGGGGTTAAAACTACAATTTTGGGCTCCTATCAAACCACCCCCAAACAGCATTTTGCTTGTCCTCAAGCAAATATGAGAAATTAGAATAAGTGACCAAAAATGGAGTTCTAACTAATCTTGTTTCGCCGAGTACGATTGCATTGACTATATGCAACAAGGTCTTAAACCACTAGGAATTCCCTAGTGGACGAGTAATAGCCTCGTGAGAGTTTTCTAGTGAAGGTACTCACAAACTTTATCTATACTATTGTAAAGTCCTGAATTCTTATTAAGGGTAAATTAGTAAAAGACACGTGAACCTTAGGGACGATTACATACGTGGCTAGTCGAATAGACGTTTAGCCTGACGTAACGTAAATTAATTTAACACCGACTGAGAAACCAAGTTGGTTCAGGAAAACCACTTGAAAAATTCTAAGGTTTCATATCACTGGTTACTTAGAATATACGAAGATCGAAAAAAAAAGATAAATAATAACTAGTAAAATAATTCGATACATAGTAAATTCGTGTACGCATAACTAAATACTCGCATAGTCAATACGAGTCTGTCGCCTGTAAACCCAGAAACTTTAGAACTGGACAAGTCATTTGACGACAGGTTAGTAATTACTGGATAATGTGTGCAAACTTAGATCGTTGCATGCGAGAGCGTGTGATCAAAACCCTTGCTTGATAATAGATTACAAGGTAAGGGTAGGATGGCCTTTTTATCTAAACCTTAGAATTATCCCAAAACAAAATCGCACCAAACCAAAAATCGCACCCAATTTCTTTCTTCTCCATTTCGCCACTTAGAACCCTATGAGAGAGAAAAACAAAATCGCCCAATTTCTATCGATTCAATCCTAAAGGTTTCACACCCAATCCCTTAGAAACCTTAAACTCAAGTGTGAGAGTTCGAATTTTCAGCGTACCAACGGGAAAGGTGAGTTAGTCTTCTTCCCAATTAGCTAGTTTAAACTCAATTTCGATGGAATTAGATATATTGATGAAAAATCATTGAATGTGGTGTTTTAAATTTCGGCAGTAGCTATTTGGAGGAGATATGGCTTAGCGAAATGAGTAGAGAAGGAAGCTAAAGGAGATATCCTTACTGGCTTGGTAAGAATCGTTATTATCCACTCTATTTTTGAGGAGTTCATGTTGGTTTATACTGGTTTAAGATGATGTTGATTATTGAGTGAATGAGGAGAAACACCCACCTATTTTTTTTAATAGATTTAATGTGAATTGAAGGGGGTGGAATTTGGTCGTTGTTGGAGTTGGGAAAAGTCTTAATCGTTAGTGGAATTTATAGGATTCGTATTGACATAAAGGCCTGCAGAGACCTGTCAGAGGAACAGTGCTAGAAATGGCATGTAGCACTGTTAATAGTAGATATAGGAAAAGTTACCTGAACCCAAATTCTTAGCGTCGAGATTTCTTCTCGGCTTAAGTTAGATAAGAATTTCTCGTTAGTTTGATAAATTCTAATAGCCTACTTATATATATGATGTTATATGAGTTAAATAAGAGTGGATTCGGTTAAGTGAGGCTTGAGGAGAACGGAGCTTGCTAAGGTAGGAACTTACATACCAATATATAGCATGCTTATTTTCATGCCTGATTTGATTGGTTTAAATTGGTAAAAGATAGTTTGCTTATCAACCATGCATGTATATGTGATATTCATGTTTTACATTTGTATTTTTCCTCGATATAAACTAAATATATGGATACCTTTTGTGTGAAAATGAGTTTTGTGAAATCTGGGTAGTTGGGATTGTTTTCTTTAATTAAAAGAGCAAAAACTGGTTTTGGAAAGGGTTGTCGTCTCTTGTCTCAGGAAGGAGAAAGAGAGATAGATTTTGTTATGTGGGTATGGATTACCCGATTATTTGTAACTATGTGTGAGGTTCTGAATTGTTCCATGTATATAGTTCGTTGTTATTTTCGATGATTCGCCGTTTGGGAATCATCGGTTGTCATTTGCTATGACTGGCCCGTTTGGGAGTCATAGGTTGTATTTAATCGATTGTTGGAAATCTAGGAACTCACACATACAGAACCAACAGTTTTAAAGGAAAAAACTAAATATGTATTTATAGTATTTAGAAATAACCGATAATATGAGTATATATTACTATGCTTATCACGAGGGGATTTAGAAAAGAAATTATGAATTCCTATAAAGAAAGAATTGTTGTCGCATTTTCAGAGACTGTAGTTCATTCTAGGATTCCAACTGTGGTGTACACCTTTCGAGGTGGTGGACCATCTTTAAAGGCATCACAGGATGTAGTCCGGGAATTCCTTTTCCACTTTTCTAGATAACCATGTTTGTACGTGTCACGCTGTATGGTGTTTAGATTGTGTGAGGTTACATGTTTACCTCGATGAGGTTTAGACGCGAGGAGTGAGAGTTTAGTCCACTCCTAGACATGTGTCAGGATCCTGAGCAATCTGTAGTCATCAAACGGTTGACCACCGTAAGTTAGGTGACAGCCCGTATAGGGGTCGTGGTCACAGGGCCCACCTGAGCCCTAAAAGCTTTGGGTTTTGTGTGTACGAACACAACAACGGCATTTCAGCTCCCTGCTGGTAAAATTAGGAAAACAACGCGGCATGGTGGTGCAATCGGAAAGTATCTTGAACCGAGATATACCCGGATCAGGCTAAGTACCAGTCGTACCCTCACCATTCTAATAGGATGCAGCGACCACAATAGTTGTATGATGATCGTGAAAACTCTATTTTGAATATTAAAGAAGCATGCCGAAATGATTTCTGCTAGTTAGTGATGTATTATATAGTCACGATATTTTGATATTATTATGGAAACCCTGCATGTTTTAAATGGTTGCTATAAGTAGACTATTTATTGGTTATGTGCGTTTCTACTGGGCATAGTTGTTTTGCTCATCCTACATTAACATTTCGCATTTAATCGGTTCGCGGAGAGAGACTATCCCTACCACTAGTGAAGATGGTTATGGGGATTTGGGTGGTTTTCCTTATGCTTGACGAGGGACAGAGTCAAGTTATTTTGTTGTATAGGGCAAATCTAGCTCATTTTGTTGTATAGAGAGAGTATAGTTCATTTTTGGTTGTATAGAGAGAGCTCAATTCATTTTGATGTAATACTTGATGTATTTGAGTGACGGTTACACTTAAATATTTTGTGGATATGTATATATACATCACTGTTGTATATAAAGTTAGTTTAATATAGATATGGCTGTTGAGAAGGATGTAGCATATGATTTCCAGGTTATGACAGGTTGTAAGTATACGAAACATTGATTAAACAAAGGAAACTCCGCTGAAATTTCAATAGAATTGGGTTAGTGACTGCCTCGAGATTCATCTCCACGTCCTCGGGATGTGTGATGGGTATACATCTCACTAGTATTTAAACAAGAATGATCATTCTAAAACTTAAACTAATACATGCATAACAATAAAATCATCTTAAGAAAAACAACTATACAATGAACTATGATATGAAATGCAATGTTAGGTCCATTTCTGAAACTTTTGGGTAGCGTACCTAAGTAGGTTCTCACAAGGAATGTGTCAAAACACATAACATTCTGATTTTTCCACTCAAGTTTGCTAACTCCAGTGTGCAATAGGCACACATTTCCTCACAATCTCAATGGCAATCCAAGGAAGCCGAGGTCGATCAAACACATCTACCACTTACTATCACACTAACCTATTCCTAATTGAGCTAGAGGTCTTTATTAGGTGATACGGGGCGTAGGTGTTGGTTAAAGAAGGAAGGAAATGGACATTCAAAAAGATAAGTTTGAGAAAGTAGGGTCTTCATATTATGTAACTAGAAAAAACATTGTTCTTTTGCTTCTACACTTTGTTTCCATCCTTAGCCTTTTTATTTTGGATTTTTGACTCCTTTTATTCTATTTTTGGAGTTTTTATTTTATTTTTATTTTTCTTTTCTTTTCTTTTCTTTTCTTTTCTTTGGATGGAAACTTCTTTTCTTTTTCTTTTCTGAAGCAACTAACTAAGTTTTGTTTACACAGGTTTTTCTCTTTTCTTTTCTTCACTCATCCTATTTCTCATACTTATCCAGATAGGTAGGCTGATTTTATTTTTTATTTTGTTTTATTAGGTAAAGGATTTGTGGTTTGTGAAAAGGCTAATAAAAAGCTCAGTGGGCGACTAACGGATAATAAATTTCATATAGGTGTGAATTTCTGGCTATATCGATCTAAAGAGGGCCTAAATTCTCGCTTAGGATATGGTGTGGTGATCAAGCAAGTGGATGTGTGATTTCTCTACTCGGAATTGACTTCTCCCTTGTGTCATCACTCAGATATTTCACTCTTATGAGGCTTTTAGGCTAGATGCTCACAGGATATATATTAAGTACTCTAACCTAGGTCTCAAAAAAATACTGTCAAGTACAATCAAAGATGCTCATGCAAAATGTTAGTGAAAAGATGCAATGACTATTACCTATGTATTAATCTATGTTTCAAAAATTCAATCCTAATTCAAGTACTACGTGAGATTTCTAGACTAATATCATCATGGAGAAGGGAACAATATTATTATCACTAAGCGCCTAGTATAAACAATATTTATGATTTTTAATTTTTTTATATAAAGAAAAGTGCGTAATTTACATCCTAAAAGTGCATAATTTTTGCAAATGTTTCTATCCCACCCCCAAACAATCGAATGCTTTGTCATCAAAGTATAAAGAGATAAGGAAAGAATTTACAATAGAAACGTGGCAAAAATTGGCAGTACTTGTAACAAAAATATTGTAAAAATGATATGATAACATGAAGCACAATTAAACTGTTACGTACGCACTAACACAAACTCTACTGGAGCAAACATGACAAGCAAGGGGTGGCAAAAAGATTTGAAATAAAATACCAAAATACGCCACCCCCAAACAAAATTAGAAAACTCTTTTTAAGTTTGAAAATTTTTGTTTGGCCTATACTCCAGAAAGTTGGTATTGTACTTTTAAAGTTAGATTCCCTAGACTTAATGTGATATATATGTATTAACATGTAGTTTCCCATATATCAATAATCTAAATAATTGTGGATCTTTCCATAAATAGTTAACACTGGATGCACCATTAAACAGAATTAAGCACCAAGATTTCCTATGGCATGGCTTAGTAGAATGGGAGTGAATTCTGATGGATCTAGAACCTAATCGAGCATAAAGTTTCTTCTTTTTCTTTGAACGAAAAGGTGTTCAAGTGAATGATCGTGAGAAAATGGATGGTTTTGGAAGATATGTAGGGTATGGATAAGTTTTAGATTGAAGGAATGGAAAAAATGAGTGCGTGGTTTTAGCATAAAACTTATTGGTGGCATGTGTTGGTATTATCACACATATAAAAATGAAGGTATCAGGTGGCTCTTTAGGTAGTTCTTGAGAGGATGGATACAGGCTCTTAGAAACTCGTCGAATTCCTCATCCAGGTTGTTCGCATCCATATAATTATGGTATTCATCTCCATCTTTGAGGAATTCATCTATCTCGTCTATTGTGAGATTTAGTCCATCTCTTGTAAGGTTGGAAGGCAGGGTGGAAAATTCTTTCGCTAGTTTAGTTATGTTCAAGGAGTCAAAATTGTGATCTTTGTCTTCTTCCATAAGAGGGGTATCTACTAGTGTGGGGACAAGATCGTTGGAAGCAGTAATGTGATATACAAAACTCTCAATAGACTTCACTTCACCTTCTATAGGAAAACCTAGTTGTCTCTGCTTTTGTCTAAACATGTTAACTTCCACAGAAAGATTTCCAAAAGAAAGAGTCATTGAGCCATCCCGGTTGTCAAGAAAGGAAGCCCTAAGATGATGGGAATATAATCATGAGCAGCTTCTGTGTCAAGAATAACAAAGTTGGCTGGATAGTAAAAATCCTACACTTTAACGAGAATGTTTTCAACTACACCCTTGGGATACGTAATATAACGATCGGCTAGCTACAAAGTCATTTTGGTTGGTTGAAGTTTTGTTAGACCCAATTGTTTATATAAATAAAAAGGGAGTAAATTAACATTCGCTCCCAGGTCTAATAAAGCAATTGTTATGAAGATATCACCTAAGGTGCATTGTACAGTAGGACGACCAGGGTCCTTGTACTTAACAATTCAGTTATGTTCAGATAAAGAGGGATATTGTTCAGTTAAGAAGGCTTCATTGGGTATGTTAGTTTTCCTCTTCTTGGTGCACAACTCTTTTAGAAATTTAGCGTATCCAAGTAGACTTTTTATAACATCTAGAAAAGGTAGGTTTATAGTCAAATTTTTAAACACTTCCCTAATCTCATCAAAAAATTTGTCCTTTTTAGACACAATTAGTCTCTCGGGATATGGTGGTTTACCTCTATATTTAGCAATATTATTAGTCTTTGCTTTATCTCTAGCCATTTTCCATCTAGGTGTTCATATTGGAACCTCTACAGGTGTTGGGTCTTCAATTTCTATTATTGGGTCTTGTAAGGTTTTCTCTTTTGGTTGTGGTTTAACTGGTACTTCTACAGTTGTAGGGTCTTCAGTTTCTATTACAGTATTTGGTATGGTTTCATTTTCAGCTTCTGTTTGCGGGTGGTCTTCAGGCATAGTTACTTTGTTATCAACTACTTTCCCTGAACGAAGGGTAGTGACTGCATGTAGGTTCCCTTGGTTTATATTACCATTACAATGAAAAATTATTTATTTCAAAGGCGGTGTTTGTTAACTTAGGATTAGGCACTCTTTGACCTGGAAACACGCCTGTTTGGTTATTATTTTAGTTAGGAGATATGTCAATAACCTTTTGGCACAAAGACTGCATCATTTGCATCGTTTGTTTCATCATAGTAGAGTTTTGATCATGCTGATCTTTCATCAAGTTAGAGTTTTGTTGCATAATTTCATTTTGTTTTTCCAACAAGGTCACTACTACTACTATTCTGTAGATGGTTGAACTGGAATTAAGGCTTGTTGAGCGTTAATGTCTTGATGTTGATAGTTCTGGGTCATGGGCACTAAACCTCTATTCTAGTTACCTAAGTTCCCTTGTCCTTGATGTTGAGTTAACTGGTTGAAGTGTGATGGTTGTGGTGGTGGTTGTGCATAGACAAGAGGACAATAGAAGTCGGAATGCTCAAAACTAAAACAGACATTACAACGAGTAGAGTTAATGTTCATGACAGGAGTGGGTTGTTGTTTAACAGAGATGGCATCTACCTTTTTAGTGAGGGCATCGATAAGAGTTTTGAGCTTGGAATCATTTTTAACCTCAAAAGAAGAAGGAGTGGAGCGGGAAGAGTCGTTACCTCCCCAATTGTTGTTCCACTTAGATTGATCTTCTAAGAATGCATAAGCCTCCAAGGCTCCTTTACTAAGAAAACTACCCTGAGTCATGATATCTAGAACCTCCTTATGACGATGTGAAAGCCCCTTGAAGAAAGCACAAACAAGCTTGTCTTTCGCAAGATTATGATGTGGGCATTCAATGAGAAGATCAGTGAAACGATTCCAGGCCTCTGAAAAGGATTCATGAGGATTCTGGCGGAAGAAATGAATCTTGTGAAGCATTTCATCTGTCTTTAGTGGTGGGTAAAACTGTTCCATGAACAATTGAACAAGTTGAGCCCATGAGTCCACAGAGTTTGGCGTTTGGGCAGTTAACCAAGACACCGCCTTGTCGGCTAGGGTGAAAGGAAACACCCTAAGTTTAACTTGATCCGGACTTACCCTAGGATGATGGAATGTAGTGAGAACTTACTCTATCCTACGCATATGCTGGTAAGGCTTCTCGTGGTCTAAACCATGAAAAACCGGTAACAAGTTAAATATATTAGGGGGAATTCGAAAATCCCCCACTAGGTCTGCAAGAACGATGCACAACTTAGGGCCATCGTTTAGGGCTTTATAAAAATCAGAGAGAGGAGTCTCTTGTTCTTTTGCCATTGATGCAGGTGTAGTGTGTGAAATTCTAGATAGGTGTGTGGTATTTATGTCTACAAAAAACAAGCCTGATTATACTAGAATTAAAACTCCTCTGATAGAAGAGGCGAGGAGTGGAAAAAGGAGTACCTGAATGCCTCCTTGTTATGCGTTTGAATTGCGTCTTGTATACATGATCTCAGTGTTTGTATGATGTTAGAAACACTGAATAACTTGAAGAAATGAAAGCTTGACTAACCTGTGAAAAATTGGGCTGGTACACAAGGGGGCGCGAGTCGCGCTCAGAAATGGCCTTGGTAGGGCGCGGGGTGCGCTCCGACCTTGCTCGAGGAACAGGCACTTAGGCGCAGGTCATGCTCAAAATTAGCCTTGGGTGGGCACGGATCGCGCTCAGGTCAAACTCGAGTTCCAGGCGCTTGGGCGGGGGCGCTCGAACTTTGCCTTGGTTGGGCGTGGGGCGCACTCAACCTTCACTGATGTCCAGTGTTTTAGGCGCAAGTCGCGCTCAAAAATAGGCTATCTAGGGCGCGGGGCTCACTCCAAAAAATTTGAAATTTTTACAGTAGTTTACTAAGATGTCTATCAAGTAGCCTTTAAAATTTTAGATCAATCGGAGCTATGAAAATCTTTCTACTGCCCTTCAAAGTTTGTGAAACAGTTTTCGGACACAATACAAACAACTGAATGGTTAACTAATCATAACATAGACAAAAATCGCCAAAATTTTACTAGAGACTCTTGACAGGTCATGGGTATTCCTATAAACATTTTAGAACAATTGGAGTTTTACAAACTCTCCTTATCGACTGTTGTTCCAGAAATTAAGTGTTTGTAAAACTGCAGAAATACACTGAAAACACTCCACTAGTTAGGAGGTCAAAACAATCAAAAACTCATCAATTTTTTATTGAAAACTCCTGACTTAGGATAGATACTCCTGTAAAAAGTTTAGAATTTTTGGAACTGCCTAAGTAACCTTACTTGTCTGTTTTTCAAGAACTTACGGTTTGAAAACTGAAATGTAGTACTGTAAAAATCGTATTAGTTCACTAGGTAACACAACTAGGAAAATTCTGAAAAAATTACAATAAATCAATAACACCTTAATAATTACAATTTTAAATATTTAGAATTTTTCAAAATTTACAAATACCTTTACTGCAGTGTTTTCCTCTGTGAATCTGCAGCCCCTATGCCTAACAAAATGAACAGTTCCGAAAATTCAAGAAATAAGAATGAAAAATTAAAAGGGTGGGTGGGTAGAAAATGAGGGATTTCTCCTTGGATTCAAGCAATTGAATTCTTGTCTTGAACAAGATTAAGATGGCAGCGACGCCATTTGATAACCCGTAAAAACTCAACTAGATTACTCTAACTTCATTTTTACGGTATATCAATATTTTATTTCCTACTCTCACATATATATTCATGTAATATATAGAGTACGGAATCGTTCCACTCTTAATCTATCTAGACATAAATGAATTCAATTAATCAAGCACAAAGAACAATGGTGAGAGTAATGAGATGTGAAATTTCTATTCTAAATAACAACTATTCTAACAAACAATCATCCTCACATGGCTTCCTTAACCTCCTCTAATAGAGGTTTTAGCCTAATATCATTATACTATTATTTCCAACACAAGAACAATAATAACAAGTCATAATTTAATAACTAATTTAAACTTTATAAATCTAATTTTAACAATAGTCTAAGAATCAAAATGAAGACAACCTAATTTATGAATTTAAAACAACTAAAACTAAATAAGAATTTAATCAATAACTAAATTGAAATGAAAATTAATACTTTATTATAAAACTAATAGTGATTCTAAATAATAATATACTTTGTTCTAACACTAATTAATTGAAGGTAAAAACTAGATCTAAAACAAGCTATTCTAACTAATTAATTGAGTCTAGCCTAATTTTCTAATCTAAATCTAGGTATCATTAAGAGCTAAGTCTTCTCCATACAAATGGAGGAGACCAGATCCACTTTTTCGTGCATGGGCTGAGGAGCCATGTTTTGGGCCGGAAAATCGAGCCCAAAACCCAATTTCTTCAGTCCACAGAGGTTTTTTCAATTAGATTTTACTTCCATAGACCTTTCGCCCACTTCTACTCCTTTGATTAGATCAATACTTGGACCATTGGAAAGCTCTTTCTGAGCCGGTCGTTTTGACATAAGGTAGGCCCAATTCCGAGGTCTTAGTCCAAAGATACAGCCTTCGGAAGTTCTGCTGACTTTTGTGCGCTGTTTCTGCCCGCGTTGACTTTGACTTTCAGCTTTGACCGGGCTTTAAAAAGGTTTTTTCTCCTTGAATCTTGGCCTTTAATCACAGAACTTCTTAGCAACCAAACCTTGCTCCTTTATCTCACAGAAGGGGCGCATTTCTGCACATATTCAACTACAATGCCTGCAATACATAAGAACACGATAGCAGTACTAACTCTTACTTATTATTAATCACATAATTGGTCAAAAGCGATATTGTTAAAGGGGTTAAAACTATAGTTTTGGACTCTTATCACGTGTGAGGATCCACCAACTGATGAAGCACCAACCAACCACCATCCACCTGAGTTACCACCTCCTATAATCCAACTATCTACCACAACTAAGCCATCTATTCACCCACCATTTCAAAGGAACCTCGATTTTGCCCTTGAGCCAATTGCCTCAGAGACCCTCTATAATTTTTTCAACCCTTACAGTGAATAGTGTTTGCCTAGCACACAATCCCATTGGTACACCATTCTTGTAGTTGAGAACCAAGCTTTGACCAAGTGTAGTGAGACACCTAATTTGTCTTATTTTTCCTCATCTAAGCCTCATGAAAGACATCAGGATCCATACTTCATTCCTTTCTCACCTAAATTATTGCTAATTCATCTTTTGGGTCATTTCAACTTTTTAACGCAGCTACAACATGATGGTTCGCATATGTTCTTTGATGGGTTGCATAAATTTTCTTTCATTCTTCTACATGATTGCTTCCAATTATACAACTTCATTCTATTTGGAGGTGCATTTCGTATCATGTTTTTATGGCTAGACCCCCAACTGTTTCAACTATTAGTTTATAGTTGACCACGCATTATCTATTTTGTGTCACCCCAGTTTCTTGCTTGTTTAGGGGTGTGCACAGTCTAGGGGAATCTGACTTAAAATGACCCCATATTAAGTCTAGGGGAATCTGACTTTAAAAGACCCACGTTTAAAACAATTTTTCTAAACTCTGTTCTATAAAATTTGTTTGGGGGTGGGGTGTTTGGTTTTTCCATTCTTGATCACTCAACTTCCTATTCTTATCCCTTCCTCATCTCGTAGCTAAATTTCTTGTTGTTTTGATGTTGTTTTTATTGTTTTTAGTAGATTGGATGTTTTTTTTTTTTTTTTTTTTAAAGGCACCCCAACCTCGTATAAGCTTAAACTCTTTGATACATCATACCTCTTGCATCCTCCTCCACTATTACAAAAAGCTCATAGACAAGTGGAGGAGTGTTAAAAACAAGACCTAGCCTCACACCAGATATATACAATCCTTTATTGTACTAGACTTGGCGATCAATCGGGCTACTCTATTCATCTCCCTCAGATACATGGGTTACCACCACTGTCTCAAAGAGACGCATGCTTTTCCTAATGGACTCTACTAGGTCCCAACAATACCAAGGACAGTCCTCCTTTCGATTAATCACATTTATCGCTTTCGCAAAGAGTCCGACTCGGATGATCCTTTTACAGTTCATGTAGCAAGTCGCTAGCAATACTCGCTTCAATCCCTTTTAACTCCTATATAATCACTGACCTGAGGTTGGTATTTCCCATGAGCACGATCAAAGGTGCTCCCTCATGGTTTCTAAGCACTCCCCATATCCTGCTCCAAAGAAAGATTCACAGCTCCATCTGAAGTTAATCTTTGTCGTGCCGACTAGTGGCTTTACCCGGTGTCCTTTGTATCGACTTTTTCTCTGCTTAACCAAGAGTTCAATCCCAAGAGCACTCATCATGTTTTTAGTTTCCGCAGAATCGTCAAACTTCTTTTATCACCCTTTGTAAGTAAATTCTCATCATGTTTACTATATCTCTACCGATCGCTTCATCCGGTGTGGGTCTTGCTTTTAAACTTTCGGCCGTTTCTTTCATTCCGGATCCCATAAACCGTAAAGCGCGGTCGTTGTCCTAATTATCTCAATCGGGCGGTAGAGTTTGATCGAGTAATTCTCGTGAGATGATACCATTCAAGATTTGACTTTGCACTACAAATACCCTAATCCCAAAATTGTTTTTTTCACCGCAGCCCATACCTTTTGGGAGAATTCGCAGTCAAATGTTAAGTTGTTAAGTTGTTAAATTCAGTAGTTAAATTTGAATTCGGTAGTTAATTGTATTTGAATTTTGTTTTTAATTTAATTTGGTTCTTTTCAAATTATACGTTGATTTTAGTGTTAATCCCACCTTCCCAAATTGTTTGGGGGTGGTATTATTTCTTTTAGCATGATTTTTATAAGATCCACAATTTATTATGTAATTTTGCGATGATTGTTGGGAATGTTGCTGATATTGGCATGGCTATGAGTAAATATTGTGGTAGGATGAAATCTCAATGAGTTAGGCAGTTACTATCCTAAATTCAACCTAAAATATATTAGGTTTGCTTTAGAATCAAGAATATGGGTTGTTTCCGTTTTCGGTTTTTGAAATTTTTGTTTCCGGCAATTGCCTTAAAACTTTTTGGCAACTTCCCGATTCGTTTTGGAAACTAAAAACCTATATAAACTTCATTCATTCTCCACACACAACTCACATCTCTCACTTTCATCTCTCACCTTTCAGTCCCAAGTTTTCCTTCTTTTTCCTTCTCACTTCAAATTTCAAACCTCGAAGCTGCTTCGCCTCGAGGAGGGCCACTTGCACCCATAACACCGAGTCCCACCTCGAAGCGACCAGCCCAAAATACTTCAGAAGTCCAAATTCTCCGTGAAGCGACCACTACCACCACCGTGGGCATGAAAAATTCCAATTTTTTGTGGGTTGTTCAAGGATCGTTTGTAGCTGTTCTAGAGGGTAGTTTTGAGATGGCACTCCTACAGTCATACCAGAACAATCTTTCAAAGATTTTTTCCAAAGCACCACCTATGGTGCTTTGTTTCGCGAGGTGATCATACACGTAGGCTGGGAACCGCTAATGGTAAAACCTGATGAACAATATTCTCCAGCACTTACATCTTATTTTTATGATAATTGCATGTTCTTTGATAGACCGGATGGAGAACAATGGAAATTACCAGGTTCTTGCTAGCATTTGTTCTTGGACTTGCTAAGCCAGCTGAAATACAAGACCCATGGGGCTATTGGGTAGATAATATGTATGTCTACACCTATGAGTTTTTGCATGAGGCTTATGGGGCAGGAATTTTCCGTATCGAGGACCAAGGGGAATACAACGTCGCCTTTGGTAGCATGTCCATGAACGTGGGCACTGTTTTGTTTTGGATCATTCTAAACATATTAAGGGAATGGCATTTTTCTTCTGTGAATGATGCCACTTGTAGCGTCTTCCTTGCTTAAGCCACGGGACGTATGTTTTATGACCTTCCCCGAACCTTAGTTCTAGTTTAGCATGAGCCCATAGCATGAGGCATAAGTACCTTCTTATGCCTATTTTAGTTTGTTGTATTATGCTATGTTTCTTCCCTATTTTTTGTATCCGTTTCGCAGATTGGGTTGGGGTCAACATTGTGAGACCCACCAATTGTATTATTCGATCTTTCTGTGCAATGACTTGGCAAAGGTGGAGGATACAACCTCATCAGGTTGCACCTTACACCCAATCTGACCAAGTGGCGCTTAACAGGTTAGCATCCGTAGATGATAAATAGCGTCAAGCCTTGCAAATTGTCATGGCATGGCAGGACGCGAAGGAACCTCAATTCTTTATAGAAGGAGAGGATGAGGAGGAAGATTAAGCGGGAGATAAGGTAAGTTTTTAGTTTCAGTTAGTGTCTGCTTATGTCCCAAGCAATTTATTTCTTATTAACCCCATAATGGGTGGAACTTTTATAGAGTTGCGTCAGTTTTATTTGCTATATTAGTATGTTATAACCTTGTTTTGTAGATGTTCTAGAATTTCACGCATTTCCATGGTATTTTTCTACCTTTTTTATTTAAATACTTTAAGGACAAAGCATGCTTCTTGTTCGGGGGTGGGCATAGAAACACGTGTAATTAAGGCATCTGTTAGGATATAGATATGTATAATATGCACTTGTTTTCTAGTAAAAATTTGAAAATTTTAAAAATATAAATAGAAAGTTATGCTATACACGTAGGAATATTGGTATTATTTTCTTTCTCTATGCTCTTAATAATCTAGAAGTCTCACGTAGCTTTTGCATTAGAATAGTTTTAGAAACTTAGGTTAATATATAGGTAATAATCTTTGCATCTATATATAAATATATTACATGAGTATCTATGATTATTTGGTAGTAAGTTTCTGAAATCTAGGCTAGAGTACTTATTCTACAAATCTTGTGAGAATATAGCCTAAAGCTTTATATGAATGAAACATTTGAGAAATGACACAAGGGAGAGGTAAAATCCGGATTGAGAAATCACACGTCCACTTGCTTGATCAATATAACATATCCTAAGCGAGAATTTAGGCCTTATTTGGATTGATATAGCAAGAAATTCAAACCTTACGAAATTATTTTCCGCTAGTCGCCCCTCTGAGCCTTTATTTAGCCTTTCATAAACCACAATTCCTTTACCCTTTTACAAAACAAAATCAAAATCAAAATCAACCTACCCATTCTTTGGATGAGTCTGGGAATAGAGATGAAGAATAGAAAATAGAAAGACCTTTAAAATCAAGAATTTGTTAGTCGCTTCAAATAAGAAAAGAAAGTTTCTATCCAAATAAATAAAAATAAAAGAAAATAAAGAGTTAGAACTCCAAAAATAGAATCAAAGGAGTCAAAAGCCAAAGAAAAAGAAAAATATGGCTAAGGATGGAAACAAAGTGTAAAAGCAAAAGTAAAGAATAAGGTTTTCTCTAGTTACATAATATGAAGACTCTATTATCTCAGACTTGTCCTTTTTGAATATCAATTTCCTTCCTTTTTAAACCATCTAATAATCCCCGCAATACCTAATAAAGACCTCTAGCTCAATTAGGAATAGGTTAGTTTGATTGTAAGTGGCAGATGTGTTTGATCGACTTCGGCTTCCTTGTGTATCATTGAGATTGTAAGGTAAAGTGTGCCCATCGCATTAATCGGAGTAAAAAACTTGAGAAAAAATCAAAGTGGTTTTTGTCTTGGCATTTATGTGAGGACCTACTTAAGGACGTTATTCCAAGTTTCAGAAATGGACCTGCTAGTGCATTTCATAGTATTACTCATTGTATATATGTTTATTCGTAGATGATTGATTATTATGCATATATTAGCTTAGGTTTCGACTTGATTATTCTGTATCCATTGCTACTGAGATGTATAGATAATTGAGACATAAATAAGGAAACAATAGTTTTATTTCTTAGTCGTCGTAGTATAGATGAAGTTTGTGAGTACCTTCACTGAAAAACTCTCATGAGGCTATAACTCGTCCACTATGGAATTCCTAGTGGTTTAAGGCCTTGTTGCATATGGTCAATGCAATCGCACTCGGTGAAACGAGACTAGTTAGAACTCCATTTTTTGTCACTTATTCTAATTTCTCATATTTGCTTGACGACAAGCAAAATACTGTTTGGAGGTGGTTTGATAAGAGCCTAAAACTGTAGTTTTAGCCCTTTAACAATATTGCTGTTATACCAATTATGTGATTAATAATATAGGTTTATCACTAATTACGTGTTTTTGAGTATTTCAGGCTTTGGAGTTGAATAAATGTAAATTCGTTACTAATTAGGCACTAAAAGGAGCTAAAGGGATTGCTATAAAAGTTCTATAAAGAAAGCCCAAGTTTCATAGAGAAAAAGCCCTTAAAAAGCCCAAGTCAAAGCTGTTAAGTGAAAGTCAAACCGGATTCGAAAGCTGAAGAAAAGTCAATAGAACTTCAAAAGGTCATATCTTTGGACTCAGACCTCGGATTTGAGCCCATTTTATATCAAAATGACCGGCTCATAAATCTCTTTACAATGGTCTAGACCTTGACTAGATCAGAGTAGTATAAATTGGTGAAAACTCGCACTACAGTAACACAACTAGAATGGAAAGTCTTGGATTCCACAAATTGGGTTTTGGGCTCGATTTTTCGGCCCAAAACATGACTCCTTAGCCCATGCACGAATTTGGGGATCTAGCTCTTCTATATCAAGAGACAAAAGCTTAGCTCTTAAGAATCTGGATCAAAACCTAGTTCTAGTTCATAAAATTTAGTTTTGGTAATATAGAATAAGTTTTAATTTATTAAATTAGTTTATATAGATTAATCTAGTTAGTTGTCAATTTTATTAGTTGTTAGAACAAGAATGAATATTATTTATATTAGCTAGACCTAGATTAGAAAATAAATTAGCATAGACTCCATTAATTAGTTTTATTATATTGTTTTTAATTTAGTCATTGAACCATTGATAACTCTTCATTAGATTAATAAAAGTCAAGTTATTGTTCTTCATTATGTTTTCTTATTATTCATATGTTAATAATAGTCTAATGAATTCTAGCTAAACCTCCATTAGAGGGGTTTGATGAAGCTTGGATGAAGACTTGATGTGTTAGTTAGAATTATTGCATTTAAGAGTTCACTCTAGTAGGTTAGTTTATTCGCCATGAGAATGGGTTGAACTTCCTCACATACTAATTATTAGTAGGTAGAGATTGCCATGAATAATTAGGAATCACAATTAATCTTAATTGCTTATGATTGCAATAATCTACACTACCATATTAGGAATTTATTTTAGTGAAATCAAATCCCCCTAATCTCTTCTCCATATTCTTCTCTCACTACACCATAATAGCTTTTTTGTGACAGAGGCTTTTTTCGTTTTGTGACGCCAAATAGGCGTCAGAAAATTTGTGATGCTGTTATGGCGTCACTGTATGGGTTTTTTCATCACAATTAATTAAATGATTCATTTAATTTCTCTAAGAAATGTTTAGAAAATATACTGACTTCAAGGTGGCGTCAAAGAATTTAATTTCAAACGCACGTGTTGGCCATGTGCGATAGGACGAGGCGTTAACACGAAACTGTGTCCAAAGACTTCGATTTCTTCTCGACCTCAACTTAACTTAAGAACACCAAATGAGAAACCCTTCTTCTCCACCTTTCTCGATCTATTTGAATTCCACCTGTTATTCGATCTATTCAAAAAAACGTTTCAATTAGACCATCTCTAGAAACCCTTGTATTCAAATTACAATGGATTGAGTTTCAACTTGCCAGAATCTCTGGGCAATCTCCACTCATTGTTGTCCTCAATCATTACTTGCGAAGTAGCAAGCCTCAAATACGGTTGGAAACTTGAAATCATCCGTTTCTCTTGACGGCAACGACCATCGGTTCCCCAACCTCTAGTAAGCTTTCCTTCCCAACTTTTTTCTGTTAACGGCTTTTTTATTGATAAGCATCTCCAGTTTTTTTTATTTTGCTTGGAAAATAATTATTACAATTTTCTTATTAAGAATCCCATTTTTCAAATTTTGATCTCTTCATGAAAAATATATCACCGCCATTTGTTCGACGAATTTCCTGAGAGAATAAAACAGTGGCATCCTATTCAATTTGATTCTCCGCAAAATGTAAGTTTTTGGTTGTTTGGGGTTGAAACAATTTCACAGAGAACAGTCAGGAGGACAGTAATGTTATTCCATTAAGTACTTCTTTCTTCGACTCATTTGTCTACATTTCTTCTATTCAAAATAGCATAAGTCTCAACCAGCCATAATCTTGCTCCATATCTCTTCCTCACTTGGAGAAAAATGGCAGATCACTATATCAAGATGTGGTATACATTGACCACTTTTATGCATTGCAAAATCTATTATAAATTGTTTCTTGACACCGAGGAGAATCTCTATATTTGAGGTTTTAGTTATCATTCATATTGTCAAGGAGGCAAGCTTGTGAACTATCCGCTATGATTCGCTTCTTCAATATTTGAAGGAATTTCTCAGTGATATTATTTCAATGAAGCTTATTCCAATATCATACACTTTCATGAGGTCGTTAGCCTCCCTAGTCCCATTGGAAATGGTAAGGAGGTTATTATCAAGTTTATCTGTGTTTTTATTTTAATGGAATAGTAAGCATATTCTTTTATAGAATATTTATGTCGGCTCACCAGTTGGATGTTGTGTTTGTTTATTGTGATGTGAAAGCTTCTCTCCCCTATTGGAAATATTGTTGTTTCTTTTTGTTCATTGCAGGTAGACAGGATTATCGAGGCACTGACTTGAGGGATAAGCTTGAGAGAAGGCATTCTCCCTAACGAAGATATTCTCCAGGGAGAGATTTTAGGGGACGACATGCATTGCATAGTCAAAAGCAACTTTCTTATGACAGAGGTAATTACTATTTTACAGTTATTGAAATTATTTTCATCAAAGTTTGTTATGCTTTTATATAATAAACGATAGGATACCATGAAAGATTCAAATGCTGGGGCTTATATGGTTATACCATTTTGTGGTAAACAACAACTTGTCTGTATTCCCAAGAAGTTTTCAGACCAAGGGTGTGACTCATGATATATGATATCGTGTATTTGTGAATGGACTGGGCTGATATGCACCTCAAGTTCTGAGTGTGTCACTGCTGAGTCGCTAGTGTGCCTAGTGGCACTTTCCGCTTTTGACTACATAGCTCAGCTTATCTTTACAATTTTTCTAGTCATCTTTTGAGTGTTGCAACTCAGCTTTCTAAGTATATTATGTCCTTAAAGATTCCTTCAGGTTCTATCATAATTTTCTTTTTAAATTTCTTTCCGCTGCTATTTAGCTAGTCTTCGAAAGCTTGATGAACAGCCTGAATGGTTGAAAGGATGAAAACTTTGAGATTATCAGCTTGAGGGATTAAACTTTCTGGTTAACAGGGATGCTATATCCACCTTTCAGGAGTGATGTATAGGTAATTAGCAACATCCTTAGTAATATGGTAATCAGTGGTTTGTTTGTGACAGTTGGAGGAATGATACAAATGTAATTCTTGCTGATGAGATGGGTCTTGGCAAAACTGTTCAGTTTGTTTCCATGCTAGGTTTTCTCCAGGTACGATCTTTAGGCTCTTTATGATATGGTTTTTAACCTTCAGTTATACCCTCTTTTTCTCAAGAATATCTTCTTTTAAATTTTTTGCAGAATGCTCAACAAATTCATGGGCCTTTTCTTGTTGTTGTACCACTGTCGACTTTGTCCAACTCGGCAAAAGAGTTTAAGAAGTGGCTCCCTGGTTTGAATGTTATTGTATATATTGGAAATTGTGCAAGTTGAGAGGTAGGCAATGTTTTGTATGGGGATATATATGACTAGTTGCAAACACATTGTTTTTTCTCGGGTTTCTATTGCGAGATAATTGTAGTCAGTAGTTGCTACTTCTATGCTTAGTTTTTTGCCAAGTTTCTGCTTTACTTTGGGGTTCCCATGGTCTCTGCTAGCGGACCACATAATCTGTAACTAGTGCTTAGGTTAGCCGTGGAGGGTGCAAGGGGCAATGGTAGTTTAGAACATTCTTTATGTGATCTTTGTGTGTCTCCATGCAATTTTGTTTTAAGGATAAAAATCGAACAAGAAAAAGCAAATTAAATTGTGTGATACACCATCTTATTAAGTACTTAATAATGTGACATGGACACCCCCTCTTTGTTGAGATTTCTTAGTTACAATACAGATGCCTCTTCAGCCCCTCTTTTGTTGTTTTTTGTTTTAATGATAATGCTTCTTTTACATAGAAATGAAATTTAATCCTGTGGATCCAAAGCAAAAATGTCTACTGCTGATGACGGGTACAACATCATTCTCTTTTGGTTGCAGGTTTGTGAGCAACATGAGTTTTACACCAACAGAAAAAGTGGTAGAAGTATTAAATTTAATGCTCTATTGACAACATATGAAGTAGTTTTGAAGAACAAGGCTGTATTCTCTAAGATCAAGTGAAATTATCTCATGGTTGATGAGGCACACCAGTTAAAGAACTGTGAAGCTTCATTGTATACTACACTTTCGGTATAACATGCCTCGTTTCTTAATTTATTTCAGGAAAAAGCAATGTTTGTGTAGGTTTGTGAAGGTTATTGTGTTATTTCTTTTTTCTGCAGGAGTTTAGCACCAAAAATAAGTTGCTTATCACCAGTACCCAGTTACAAAATAGTGTTGATGAGCTGTGGTAAGCAATTTTCTTTTTTTCCAATGATAAATTTAGGTTTTGATGGGAAGAATGATAGCATCAGTATTAGACTAGACTTGTTAGATAGGGCAACCCCAAGGATGATTGCAATATGAAGAGTTTTCTGTGTGTTTGTGTTTTTGTGCACGTGCTCGTATGCAAATAAAGCTATTGCGATTTGCACGTGTTAAATTGAAAATTGTGTGTGAATGCCACATGAAGAGAAAGTGGAAAAAATTATTGGGTTGGAGGTTTTTCAGGTGTCATAGACAACAATTTGAGTGTCTAGACCTAATCTTATTGGTAGAAGTTCCAACGCATGAAACAAGAACCACCATGCTCTTAAGTCATTCATTGACATTGTTAATGACAAGGACACATGATAACTTATAACTTATAACTTATTTTACTTCTTTCTTTCTTTCTTTTTTCTATTTGATACACGTTGTCCGCTACCGGAAAAATCCCTCATTAAATGGGTTTTGCCAATACCCAACCTCTATGCTGAATATATGGGTTATGCTACTCGAGTGGTTCTTGTACCATCTTTACAAGATGCTTACCATGATTTTGTTTTTCCTCAGATACGTGCTGTCATTGCCAAATTCTATAAACAATCATTTTCTCCTAACATTATAGCAATGCTTTAATTTTGAAACATTTAGATTTGAAGACTAATATTTTTATTCATCTTCGTTTTGCAGCCTGCATTTGATATCCATTCAGATCTCAAAAATCAGGTATATTCTTATGTTGGCTTCATACTAAGTCTATTTTCTATTTTTCTGTACTGGCCCTTATTGATCATATCATTACTATTCATATTCATTGTTCTTTCTTCTCTCTTGACCCAGATTACCCATATTACAAATCCAAGGCTTTTTTATGCAAATAAGGTAAAACGGCAAAGCTTGATATTTTGATGTAGTCTCACTCTTCAACCGTAAACGAGAGAAGCTTCGATATGTAAAGCTTCTTCTGCAATTCAAGTTTGTTACAAGGAGCAATTCAAGTTTGTTACAAGGCAGTATGTATAGAGTCAATTCTTCAATGTTAGATTCTGCAGTGAGCCTTCATTAAGCTTGGCTGAGAGAAGTTCAAAAGAAGGCTATGAAGACAAAATATGGTGGGCTGGTCTTTCTTGTTATTTTATAAGTCGTTGTCCACTGGTTCCTTGTAAGTGTTAGAACTGGTTCTTTGTAAGTGTAGGCGTGTTAATACAATTGTTGAGTGAAATTTACTATGTGGGACTATGCATGTAATAGAGTTACAATTATATTGTTTGTTGAGAATACAATGTTATATATATTAAATATTTTTAATACAAGATTTCTTATTTTATTTGTGTGGTAATCAGATGTGGATGGATGAATGGAAACAATTGTATAGTAGTGATTAGAGCACTTGCAGGTAGTTTCTAAATATATGGCAGCAGCTGCATTATTATGTTTTTTTAAAAAGCAAAATGAAAATATGATTAGTGACGCCATAACGCCGTCACAAATACAAAATACCGTCACAAAATTACTGACGCCATAATGTCGTCAAAAATTTAAAATATCGCCACAAAATTACTGATGCCAATATGCTGTCACAAATTCAAAATACCGTCACAAAATTACTGACGCCAAAATGTCGTCACAAATTTTTGTGACGCAAATTGAGACGCCTAAATTGTGATGCCTATTTTATTTGTGACGCCAAATAGGCATCACAAAAAAGCTATTTTGGTGTAGTATCTATATTTTATTCAATTCATATTCAATTGCTTAGTTAAATTATTATAAGTAAATTCATATAATTAGTTTCATAGTGTAAATTCATCTCTATAAATATTGCTCTCACCATTGTTCCCTTGTGTTGATTAATTGATTTCTTTATGTCTTGGTAGTTTAGGAGTGGAACGATTCTGTACTCTATATATTGCATAAATTTATATGTGAGAGTAGGAAATAAATAATTGATACCGTAAGAATAAGGTTAGAGTAAATCTAATTGAGTTTTTACAGGTTATCAATGGCCAAAGGATAAGGACATCGAACCATCGCGGCAGTTTATAAGCGCGTTGGCAGTAGCCAAGAAGGGACGCCCTAAAATGATAGGAACAGAGTCGTTAGCGACTTCTGTGTCGAGGATAACTAAGTCGGCTGGGTAGTAAAAAATTTGAACTTTAACTAGCACATTTTCAACCACACCCTTAGGATACTTAATAGAACGATCCGCTAATTGCAACGTCATTTTCATTGGTTGCATCTCTTGTAGACCGATTTGTTTATTTACATAATAAGGGAGTAAGTTAACACTTTCCCCTAGGTCTAATAGTGCAGTTGTCGTGTGATTATCCCCCAAGGTGCATTATACAGTAGGACGACCAGGGTCCTTGTACTTAACGATTCCATTATTTTTAGATAGAGTTGGGAACTATTCAGTTAAAAAGGCGTCTTTAGGAATACTTGTCTTACGCCTAGTAGTGCACAACTCTTTAAGAAACTTAGCATGGTGAGGTAACTTTTTTATCGCTTCAAGAAAAGGAAGGTTTATCGTTAGATTTTTGAAAACTTCCCTAATCTCATCGAAATTCGTATCCTTGGTTAACAGTGCTAATCTCTGTTGAAACGGTGGTTTCTCTTTATATTTAGCGTAAAGATCAATAGGATGTTTAACCTTGGCTTTTTGTTTCTTAGGTTGTGGTTTAACTGGTACCTCTACAGGGGTAGGATCTTCAGTTTCCAGTTCGGTATCTAGTAGAATATCAGGTGTAGGGACCATTGGTGGGGTAACCACAGGCATACTTACGGCGTTATCAACCACTCTGCCAGAATGGAAAGTGGTGATAGCATTTAACTCACCTACGTTTCCATTTTCATTACTAGTATTACCGATTACCTCAAAGGCTGTGTTTGGTGTTTTAGGATTAGGTAACGCTTGACCTGGAAGCACGCCTTTTGGTTAAGCTTTCTCTTGGGCTAACTGTTGGGTTAAATGATTAATGGATTGTAAAACATGTTGGTTAGATTGAGCCATGGATTGGAAAAGTTGTTGGTTAGATTGAGCCATGGTTTGGAAAAAATATTGGCTAACCTGTATGAAGGCGTCAAGACGATCCGGTTGTGTAGGTGTAGTGGTCACAGGTGGTGTGACTGGAACTATCTCACGTTGATTATTAACAGGTGTGTTGTGATAGTTATTATTAACCGGAACGATACCTCTATTAGCATTATAATTATTATTGTTATAATTATTATAATTACCTTGTCCTTGTCCTTGTCCTTGTCTCTGAGGAGCTTGGTTGTAATTGGGTGCTAGCCTAACATTTTGATTATTATACCCTGGAGGTGTAACTTGTTGATTATTTCGCCAACCGAAATTGGGGTTTTGTCTCCAAGGTGCGTTAGGTTCGCTATTAATGGAATAAACATTGTCCGGCTATGCGGATGGATGTTCATAGACTAGAGGACAATAGGAGTCGGGATGTCCAGGACTCAAACAGAAATTACAGGGAATAGAGTTGACATTCATGACAGGGTTAGGCTTTTGTTGAACAGCAATAGCCACTACCTTTTTAGTGAGAGATTCGATTAAGTTTTTAAACTCAGGATCGGGTTTCATCTCAAACATACCGGCGGCTTTAACTGTTGTAGAAGAACTAGCGGAACGGGAGATATCGTCACCCCCCCCACCCCCAGTTATTATTATGCTTAGTTTGATCTTCTAAAAATTTATAAGCCTCTGAGGCTCCTTTACTTAGAAAACTACCCCCATTCATTATGTCAAGTACTTCTTTATGGTGGTGTAGAAGTCCTTTGAAAAAGGCACAAACTAACATGTCTTTCGCGAGGTTATCATGTAGACACTCTATAAGAAGATCGGTGAAACGATTCCAAGCCTCTGAAAATGATTCATGAGGATTCTGTCAAAAGAAATGAATCTTGGAAAGCATTTCATCGGTCTTCAGTGGTGGGTAAAAATGTTCCATAAATAGTTGAACAAGTTTGGCCCATGAGTCCACGCAATTAAAGCTTTAGGCAGTTAACCAAGACGCCTCCTTATCGTCTAAAGTGAAAGGAAACACCCTCAGTTTAATTTGCTCAGCACCAACCATAGGATGGTGGAATGTAGTAAGGACTTGGTCAATCCTACGTATGTGCTGATAAGGCTTTTCATGGTCTAACTCATGAAAAACGGGTAACAAATTAAATATATTTGGGGGAATTCGAAAATCCCCCACTGGGTCTGATAGAACGATGTAAGATTTAGGGCTATCGTTCAAGGCTTTGTAAAAGTCAGGGAGAGGAGACTCTCTTTCTTCAGCCATTATTTCAGGTGTGGTGTGTGGTATATTAGCTAGAAGTGTAGTGAGTGGTATACTAAAAAGGCGTGTTTGTTAACGTTGTCGGTTGATTACGTTAGGCGTTTTTCTTCGACCTGACCTTAATCTCATGCAAGGCTAAAACCAATCTTAACGAAACACAACAACACTCCAAACAATCCTGATATGCTAGTATGAACCTCTAACAGGAGATGCGAGGTGTGGAAGAAAGGAGTACCTAAATGCCTCCTTGCTTCGCTTATAAATAGCGTCTTGTTTACGCGAGCAAGTTAAAACACTGAAAACCTTGAATAAATGGAAGTTTGAAACAAACCTATGGAAATCGGGCAGATTCAGTAGAGGGCGCGGGTCGCGCTCAGAATAGGCCTAGGTAGGTCGCGCTCAGGTCAAGCTGGAGTTCCAGGCGTTTGGGCGCGAGGAGCACTCGAACTTAGCCTTGGTAGGGCGCTGGTCGCACTCAGGGAAAAACTCAAGGTCCATGCGCTTCAGTGCGGGGGGCGCTCGAGTTTTGCCTTGGCAAGGCGCGGGTCGCACTCAGCTAAAAACTGGAGTTCCAGGCGTTTGGGCGCGGGTTGCGCTCTATGTAATTCTGCGAGGAAAATTTCAATGCTGAAATGGACCACCATAGTTAGAATCAAACAAGGGTGGGTGGGTTATGGGACTTTGGAAGTCTAACAATTCTAAAGAAAACAATACTAAGGGGAACTAAGATGGCAGCGGCGCCATTTGATAAACGTAAAAATAATAGTTCTACTTACAAATAAGTGATGAAACTAAATGCAAGTAAAACTAAAATTGTACGAAGACTGTGTTTATCAAAGATTATTCTACTCTCAAATCTATCGAAATAGAGTAGAGTAAAAGATTCGTTCCATTCCTAGTTATTTAGCATTCAATGTTTTCTAATATCATCAGTCCTAGCCAAAGTAGTGAGAGGAATGGTGGGAATTTATACTATGATGTGAATTCAAATAACAAGATACGCTAATTCAACTACGAAATTTCTAAATTGACTATATGATAAGGAATTAGGAGGGATTGATTCCACCTTAACTCGACTTAATCAACTAACAAAGATTCGTCGTGATCCAAATTTCAATGCTTTCACATATCAAAATGGTATTTCTAATCCCTAATTATATATGGCAATCTCTACCAATTAATAACTAGCATGTGAAGCAACCAAACCCATTCTCATGGTGAACTAATCACTTTCTAGAATTGAATAGATTATCATGATGATTTCTAAGTTAACAAAGATCAAGCTTTCATCAAGGCTTCATCAAACCCCTCTAATGGAGGTTTAGCCTTGATTCATAAAAGTATCATTTCTCATGGAATTCAAACAAGATATCATTTAAAGGTTCTAACTTTACTAAATTGAACTAAACAATAATTCAAATCTAAATTAACAACTAAGAAATGATTAACAACTAAGAATCGAAATTAGATCTAAGTACTTAAATAAATCAAAATCGAAATTATGAAGAACTAACTATTTTATCAATCTAATGAATAATAAAACAATGATTCAATTAACTAAGTTCAAAACAAAATAATAAAAACTAATTAATTTAATGTAAAACTAGATCTAAAACTATGCTCTAATGGCTACCTTCTGCCCTAAGCTAAGTATATCTTAAGAGCTAGGTCTTGTGTGTTAAAATGGAGGAGACCAGATCCACATTTTCGTGTATGAGCTGAGGAGCCATATTTTGGGCCAGAAAATCGAGCCCAAAACCCAATCTCTTCAGTCCACAGGGCCCTTTTCAACTAGATCTGACTTCAGTAGGTTTTTCTTCCACTTATGCTCCTCTTATTGGGTCAAGGTTTGGACCATTGAAAAGTTCTTTCCGAGCCGGTCATTTTGACATAAGGTAGGCCCAATTCCGAGGCCTGAGTCCAAAGATATGATCTTCGGAAGTTTTGCTGACTTTTATGTGTTGTTTCTGCCCGCGTTGACTTTGACTTTTCAACCTTTGACCGGGCTTTACAAAGGCTTTTTCTCCTTGAATCTTTGTCCTTAATCACAGAACTTCTTAGCAACCAACCCTTGCTCCTTTATCTCGCCAAAGTGGCACATTTCTGCACATAATTGACTTCAATGCCTGAAATACATAAAAGCACGTAATCAGTATTAACTCTTATTTATTACTCGCATAATTAGTCTAAAAGTATTATTGTTAAGGGGTTAAAACTATAGTTTTTAGCTCTTATCACGTTGTAGGCTTCAACTAGTGAGAAGTGGTAAGTGTATCTAGCATGTGGGCTCGAGTGAGCATCCTGCTCGTAGAGAGCATTCTCCATGTTAGAGAGTTCTACTGAGAGAGGACTTTAGCACGTATTTGGCACTTGTGAGTAGGCAAAATGTTTGAGGGCAGGAATAGTAACCTCCTTGTGTTGTGGAATTTTGAAAAGATGGGGGGTCATGCGGCATATTGGTTAGGGTTTCGATTTATTCATGGTATGCCTTGGGAAGTGAAATGGTTTACCCTAAAATACTTTTCGTGAGAGGTTTAGGGGTACTGGTTCATTATTTCCCTCAAGCTATTTTTCCCAATTTCTTGCCAAAGTTCCAGAGCGCTTCAGGTTAGTTTCCAACTTCTTTTCCTTTCTCTTCTTTTATGATACGTAAGTTTTGTATGCTTATTTTGCTGAAAGTTGCGCTGTCAATGAAGTGTAGGATGGCTAGGTTAACTAGTGATAATGAGGGAGGGCTCTCCCCTTGTTTTGGATGAGATTGATTTCTTGCCGCGTCATAGGGCTGATCTGGGTAAGCAGAAGGCTATCGTTTCTGACTCGAGGGCCACTAAGCGGGCAAAAACTATGGCTCACTCTAGCTCTGGTTCACGCAAGCGAACTGGAGGTGTGGTGTTCAGGTGCCCGAGCTCTAAGAGTGGGGTCGACCTGAGCGCTCACAACCGTGGTGTGGCGAGCAAAGGAAAAGCTACTGTTGGAGAAAGTTCTAAAACTGGTTTGTTGGGGAGGCGGGGTGGCAACCTGGGGAGCGACTTCGTCTATACTGGGAACACGGGGAAGAAGCATGTAGTGAAACGATCTGACTGCAGCTTCGGGTCGGCACCCATAGCTAATTGTCTCTTGGAAGGGATTGTCTTGGACGGTGACAAGGAAGAGTTGGAAGGCCAAGATTTGGACAAGACTTTGGAGACCATGGATATGGCTTGCTGTTTGGTAAGCTTTTAATCTTCTCTGGTCCCTTTCTGTCTCATTGGCGAAAGTAACATTGATGTATCTTTTTGTAGTTTCTCGTTGGATATCAGAAATTGAAGCAGACAGCTCAGTTTATGGAATCTGAGGAAGCCGATATGGGCAAGATAAAGAATGAACTGTTGAACTTGCAGCTCGCTCGAGAGGCTGATAAGAAAGAACTGGAGGATTTGAGGAAAATGCATCAGGACGCTGTATCTGGGAGGTCATCGATGGTCAATTCGATGCTTGACTTGCAGGAAAGACTGGGTGCGGTAACTGAGTACGCCAAGCACTGCAAGTCGGTTGCATGAAAGGCTCAGCAAGCATATGACCGAGTGTGCCAAGATTATGCGTTGCTGGAAGATACGTACTTTGAATTAAAAGAAGAGTGTGAACGTGGGGCTCTAGGTACAAGTATGTTTGTCGTACCTGGAGATGCTAGTAACGCTTCGTCTACCAGTACCGTTCCTACTGAGCGAGCTGATGTGACTGCTGATGATAAGCATGTTACTCCTGGTGCTTGACCATTGCTTCTGGATTTCTTCTTCCTTTGTGTAAGTTGTGAGGTTTTGAACATTTCTCTAATTTCAGTTTTGTAAGTGGTTGTAAAACAATAGAACTAGTTTCCTGGGCTTGCCTAGGCAATTTGCTTTTGAAATGGTTGGGGCATGGCCCAGATACATTAAGAGCTGGTACCCTGGGGAAACCTGGGCAGTTCGTGTTATTAATAGCGTAGCGAACTGGTGTCCACATAAGTGGTCGTTCGGTTATTTTGAAGAACAGGCTTCCTAAGTGTGTTTAGGCAGTTCGTTTATTTTGCACGTTATGGAACACATGATGTGTACTTTCATCTGAATGCTTGTTGCATATTGTTTTGACATTTTCATAGGAATTTGACCTAGAAATATATATCCCGTTATCTAGGAAGACATAGGATGCATGAAGCATTTGAGCTCGATTAAGTGTACTACTCAGGAGAGCGGTTTGACTGTTCCAGAGAATGTTCTGCACTAAGTTGATCCCAGAGTTTGATATATTCAACTAGTGAGAAGTGTTGAAGCTATGAAGCCCTCGAGCTCGAGTGAACGTTGTAGCTTAAGTAAGCATGTTGCTCTTAGAGAGCATTCTACACTAAGTTAATCCTAGAAATGTAGGGTTTGAACTAGTGAGAGGTGTGTGAGCTATGTAGCCCTGAGCACGAGTGAGTGTTTTAGTCATTCAGAACGTTTGAGCTTTGGAGAGTGTTTAAGTTCGTTTGAATGTTTTGCTCTTAGAGAGCGTTATGCACTTAGTTGACCCTAGAAGTGTAAGTCTCCAACTAACGAGCAATGTTAAGGCTAAGTAGCCTGCTAGCTATGTAGCCCTGAGCTCGAGTGAGCCTTTTAATGTGGAGAACGTTTAAGCCATGTATAGCATTTTAGTTCGAGTGAGCGTTTTGCTCTTAGAGATCGAGTTGTGCGTCGATTGATAACGTTGAGAGATTGCAGTGCTTAATGCAAATTAACAATGATGTGTATAAATGCTAAGTGTAAGACTCATGGAAATGGAATTTTATTGATAAAATTTCCTTAACAAGAAAGTATTCTAAGGATGTGGTAGTGGCTATCCATCTTAGGTTTTGATCCAATATGCTCCATTGCCAATGACTCGTTCCACTATATAAGGGCCTTCCCATGTTGGTGCCAGTTTTGAGTCATCCTTTGTCTTTTTCAAGACTAGTTCGCCTGGTTGGAAACTGCGAGGGTTAACTCGCTTGTTGTATGTCTTCCTCAGAGTTTGGTGGTAGGATGCCACTCAAATAGCTGCTAGGACACGTCGTTCTTCAAGTAAGTCGACCTCTCGAGCAAGAATGGAGTCGTTCTGACCAGATTCGATGATCTCCGATCGAATCGTTATAATTGTCAGCTCAGTAGGGATGACGGCGTCAGTACCGTAGCATAGTGAGAATGGTGATTCACCTGTGCTAGAACAAGTTGTCGTTCTATGAGCCCATAGGATGTTTTCTAGCTGCATTGGGCACTGGCTTTTGTTCTTTTCGATCTTCTTTTTTAAGTTTTCCAAAATTGCTTTGTTACTAGCTTCTGGTTGACCATTGCTCTGAGCGTACTAGGGAGTGAAGAATGCGTGAACGATCTTCCACTTGGCCAATAATTATTTGACAGTTTTTCCCTTGAACTGATAGCCATTGTCCATCACCAATGTGTGGGGGAGGCCAAATCTGGTAATGATGTTGGTCCAAATGAAGTTTCTAACATTAGCCTCTTTGACATGTGCCAAGGGAATCGCTTCCACCCATTTGGTGAAGTAGTTTGTTGCAGCTAGAACGAACCGAAAGCCTCTGCTTTTCTATGGAATGAATGGACCCATGATGTCCAATCCCCACATGTGAAATGGCCAAGGCTGGCAATGTTGATCAGTTCACGAGTTGGCTGAATGATGTTGTAGCCAAATGTTTGGCACTTAATGCATTTGAGTACATATTTTTTGGCATCAATCTGCATTCGTGGCCAGAAATATCCTTGTGAGATCGCTTTGTGAGCCAGATAGCGACCTCCTACGTGGTTTCCGCATTCTCCCCCGTGGATTTCTGGGAAAATTGTCTAACCCTGTTCTGGGCTTATGCACCTCAGATGGGGTCCTCTTGCAGATTTTCTGAAAAGTTTTTCGTTTACTAGGCAATAGCGACTTGACTGATATTGAACTTGTCTAGCCTTTGTGTGATCTGCTGTTGCTTTGCCGAGCTAGATATAATCTATGATAGGTTGCATCCATGTTGAACTCATCTGAGTGTCAGAGAGTGGGCATAGGTCGGTAACTTCTAGGACGTGCTCATTTTGGTAAGCAGGTCAGTCGACTACTTCGATGAGTAGATTCCTAGGGTCACAGTTCAGTGTTTGGGTCGCGAGGTATGCCAAGCTGTCAGCGTGGCGATCCTCTTCTCGTAGGAAATGTTGTATGGTGACTTTTTTGAAAGATGGTAGTAATTGATATACAACTTGAAGGTACTTACAAAGGTTACCTTCATTGGTGGTATACTCATGGGCGACCTGGCGAACGACTAGTTGTGAATCGCTAAAGACCTTGAGCTCCTGAACATCGAGCTCTAACGCCATACGGAGTCCCATGATCAGGGCTTCGTATTCCACTTCATTGTTGGAAGTCGCAAAATCGATGCGAACTGACTTTTCCACCATAGAGCCATCTGGTGATACTAGGACTAGGACTACTCCAACTCCACTGCCCCCTGGATTGCTAGCTCCATCCACAAATAGTGACCATACCGATGGGTTTAGTTGTTTAAAGGTCGGGGTGATGTCTTTTGGTTCCCAGTTCAAGTCGTCAACTGGGAAATCTGCTAAGAAATCAGCAACAACCTAACCCTTCTGAAAGGTTCTTAGGGTGAACTCAATGTGGTGTTCACCGAGTTCTTCTGGCCATACTACCATGCGAGTTGTCTTGTTGGCTTTGAGAAGGATCTTCTTAAGTAGCAGGTCGGTAAGCACTTTGATTGGATGTGCTTGAATGTAGGGCCTGAATTTTCTTGCTGAATAAAGTAGTGCCAGTACTGCTTTTTCAATGTGTGAATAGTTCTTCTCAGCTGGCAACAATGTCTTGCTTATGAAATAGATCGGTTTCTCTGCATTCTGATCCTCTTTGAAGAGAACTGAACTGATAGCGAAATCAGACACAACTAAGTATAGCCCCAGCATTTCGCCATCAATCGGTTTTACCAGCACAGGTGGTGTTGTCAAATAGTCCTTGAGAGTAGAGAACGCTTGGTGGCATTGGTCATTCCATGAGAATTGTTCACCTTTCCTGAGGATTTGTAGGAAAGGTCGGCACTTGTCTGATGCTCTCGATATGAATCAATTTAGAGCGGCCACCATTCCTGACAGTTTTTGTATTTGTTGCTTTGTTTTTGGGTTGAGCATGTCCAAGAATGCTCGAATCTGGTCAGGGTTTTCTTCAATCCCACCCTGTGAGACCTGATACCTCAAAAATTTCCTGGAGGATGCTCCAAAGAGGCATTTCTCAGGGTTAAGTTTCATCTGAGTTTGCCGAAGTCTAGAGAACGCTTGCGTGAGATGATCTAAGTGATCTCCAGCTTTCTTGCTTTTGATAACCATGTCATCAAAGATGAAGTCGTCTGTGAGCTTGGTTTTGGCGATCTCTCCCTTGTTTTTGAGTGAAGCCCTAGCGGGCTTACTGACTGAGAGGATCTTATTGCAGTTGTGAGCATCGAGCTGGTTGCTTCGAAGCTCCATCATACCTCTGGGGCTAGGGAAACGCAACACTTGATAAAGTGTTAATAGAACTGCTTGCATCTTGTGGATCCAACGGCGTCCTAGTATAACAGTATATGACGAGTTGACATCAAGAACGTTGAAATGTGTGTTGATGCTTACCTTGTCTTCATGTGACCCTATTAAAATAGGTAAAATGATGTCACATATTGGGTCGGCTCGTGATCCGTTGAAGCCATTGACTGGGGCAATTGGATCGGACATGACTGACTTGGGCATGTGATAAACATAAAAATGATAGTTTACCTACGAAATGAACGATGAAACTCAAAACGTAAGTAAACTAAAACTTATTACGAGCCTAGGTTTATCAAGTTTTCTACTCTCAATTCTATCGAAATAGAGTGGAGTAACAAATTCGTTCCACTCCTAGTTTTTTAGCATGGAATGTTTTCTAGTCAACTAATTAGTCTTAAGTCTAATGAGAGGTTTACGAGGGGAATTCTATACTACGAGGTGAATTCAATTAACAAGTTACGAATAACAAAATGATAGAATGCTAAGGGTTTGAATCTAGATAAAGAATTAAAGGGAATTGAATCTACCTTAACTCGACTTAATCCTACTAACAAAGACTCGTCGTGATCCAAATTGAATGCTTCGCATATCAAAATAGTAATTATAATCCCTAATTATACATGGCATTTCTACCAATTCATAACTAGCATGTGAGCGATTAAACCCATTCTCATGGTGAATTAATCGTTTCTAGAGTGGAATAATTATCACGACGATTTCTAAGTTTAACAAAGATCAAGCGTCATCAAGGCTTCTTCGACCCCTCTAATGGAGGTTTAGCCTTGATTCATACTACTATCATTTCTCATTGATTTAAAACTAGACATCATATAAAAATTCTATCTTTATGCAATTTAACTAAACAATAATTGAAATCTTAGGTAATAACTAGGAAATGAATAACAAGTAATAAAGGAATTTAGATCTAAACAATTGTAAATGACAAAAATCGAAATTGACAAACTAACTATTTTATTTATCAAACTAATGAAGAACAATGATTCTAAGAGTTTAATCTAAAACAAGAATTGAATTTAAACTAAACTTAATTTTATTTAATGAAAACTAGATCTAGAATTATCTATAGTTTTAGGTCCAACTAGCTACCATTAACAAAGAGCTAAGCTTTTGTTTTTTATATGTTCAGATCCAAAAATCGTGCATGGGCTTGGAGCCATGTTTTGGGCCAGAGAATCAAGCCCAAAACCCAATACTTTCAGTCCAAAAAGGCCTCTTCAGCTGCAGTTGGCTTCAACAGACTTTTCGTCTACTTTTGCTCCTCTGATTGGGCCAAGGCTTAGACCATTGGAAAGCTCTTTCCAAACCGGTCGTTTTAACATAAGGTAGACCCAATTCCGAGGTTTGAGTCCAAAGATACGGCCTTCGGAAGTTCTGCTGACTTTGTGTACTGTTTTTGCCCGCGTTGACTTTTCAGCTTTTGACCGGGCTTTAGAAAGGCTTTGTCTTCTTGAATCTTGGCCTTTACTCACAGAACTCCTTAGCAACCAACCATTGCTCCTTTATCTCATCACAGTGGCACATTTCTGCACATAATTGACTTTGAAGCCTGAAACGCATAAAAACACGTAATTAGTATTAACTCTTAATTATTACTCACATAATTGGTCTAAAAGTATGACTGTTACAGGGTTAAAACTACAGTTTTGGGCTCTTATCAAACCACCCACCCAAACAGCATTTTGCTTGTCCTTAAGCAAATATGAGAAATTAGAATAAGTGACCAAAAATGGAGTTCTAACTACTCTCGTTTCGCTGAGTGCGATTGCATTGACCATATGCAGCAAGGCCTTAAACCACTAGGAATTCCCTAGTGGACGAGCTATAGCCTAGTGAGAGTTTTCCAGTGAAGGTACTCACAAACTTCATCTATACTACAACGACTAAGAAATAAAACTATTGTTTCCTCATTCATGTCTCAACTATCTATTTTTCTCACTAGCAAATGAATAAGAATAACCAAGTCAAAACCCTAAACTAATATATGCATAATAATCAATCATCTATGATACAAATATATATACTATGAGTAATACTATGAAATGCCTAGCAGGTTCGTTTCTGAAAACTCGGAATAGCGTCCTTAAGTAGGTCCTCACATAGATGTTAAGACAAAAACCACTCTGATTTTTCCGCTCAAGTTTTCATACTCCAATTAATGCGCCAAGCACACTTTACCTTACAATCTCAATGACAAACAAGGAAGCCGGAGTCAATCAAACACATCTGCCACTTACTATCACACTAACCTATTCCTAATTGAGCTAGAGGTCTTTATTAGGTGTTGTGGGGATTAGGAGATGGTTTAAGAAGGAAGGAAATGGATATTCAAAAGGACAAGTCTGAGATAATAGAGTCTTCATATTAGGTAACTTAGAGAAAACCTTGTTATTTTCTTTTGCTTCTATACTTTGTTTTCATCATTAGCCATATTTTTCTTTTTCTTTTCTTTGGTTTTTGACTCCCTTTTATTCTATTTTTGGAGTTTTTATTTATTTCTATTTTTTTTTCTTTTCCTTGGATGGAAACTTCTTTTCTTTTTCTGAAGCAATTAACTAACTTTTGTTTACACCGGTTTTTCTCTTCTTCTTTCTTCCTCATTTTATTCTCAGACTTATCTAAATTGGGTAGGGTGATTTTTTTTTATTTTTTTTTATTTTGTTTTGTTTTTGTAACAGGGTAAAGGATTTGTGGTTTATGAAAGGCTAAAGAAAGGCTCAGAGGGGCGACTAGCGGAAAATAATTCATAGGTTTGAATTTCTGGATATATCGATCCAAAGAGGGCATAAATTCTCGCTTAGGATATGGTTTAGTGATTAAGCAAGTGGACGTGTGATATCTCTATCCAGATTTTACTTCTCCCTTGTGTCATTTCTCAAGTGTTTCGCTCATATAAGGCTTTAGGCTATATTCTCACAGGATTTGTAGAATAAGTACTCTAGCCTAGAGTTCAGAAACTTACTGCTAACAATCATAGATACTCATGTAATATATTTATAAATAGATGCAAAGATTATTACCTATATATTAACCTAAGTTTCTAACAATTATTCTGATGCAAAAGCTACGTGAGACTTCTAGATTGTTAAGAGCATAGAGAAAGAAAACAATACCAATATTCCTAAGTGTATAGCATAAACTTATTTATTTATATTTTTGAAATTTTTAACTTGAAAACAAATGCATATTATACATATCTATATCCTAACAGATGCCTTAATTACACGTGTTTCTATGCCCCCAAACAAGAAGCATGCTTTGTCCTCAAAGCATTTAAATAAAGAGGGTAGAAAAATACCATGGAAACGCATGAAATTCTAGAACATCTGCAAAACAAGGTTAGGACATACTAATATAGGAAATAAAAAAAACTGACGCAACTCTATAAGAGTTCCACCCATTATGGGGTTAATAGAATTAAATTGCTTGGGACATAAACAGACAATAACAAAACTAAAAACTTACCTTATCTTCCACTTAAGCATCCCCCTCCTCATCAAAGAGATGAGGTTCCTTCGCATCCTGCCAGGCCATTATAACTTGCCAAGCTTGCCGCCATTTATCATCTACTAATGCTAGCCTGTTAAGTGTTATTATATCTGATGGGATGTACGGGGCAACCAAATGAGGCTGCACCTGCCATCCCGGCCAAGTCATAATTCGCAATGAGCGAACCACCCAATTGGTGGGTCTCATGACTTCAACCCTTTTCCAATCTGTGAATTGGGCACAAAATACAGGTAAACAACTACGCATGATGCGGCTTACCAAAACAGGCATAAGAAAATACTTACGCCTCATGCTTTGGGCTCTCTTAAGACTAGCGACTAAAACTCGGAGAATGTCATATCGGCGACGTCCCTCAGCTAAAGCGAGGAAAATGTCACCAAAGATCGCTTTGCGTATGAACCGCCATTCCCCAAAATATTCATCAGGATGAATAACATGGTGGTGCCTACATTTAGGGACAGGCTACCAAGGGCAATGCTATATCGCCCCTGGTCCATTACTCGAAATACCCTTCCCCCATAATACTTATGGAAATATGTATAATCATAAAGGTAGCATTATTGGTCATATATCCCCATATGTGAACGAGGATCGGTATTGGTAATCCCAAACTAAAGCTACCACATATTTATTGAATTCTAGTGTCGTGTCATCGACTCGACGGAGAATTCTTGTTCTCCATCCCGATTACAATAGAAACTAACGTGGTCGTAGAAATAAGCAAAGAAGTCTTTGAATATGAATCGTCATCACTTACCAGTAGATGGCACCATCCTAACTGCACGATCCGCTCGCGGAACGATGCTCCATAGGTATCAGTTCCCAACACGTCTTCGAAAGACTGTTCAGGTATGACTATAGGAGATGTCATCTCAACTACTCTTTTGAACAGCTCCAAAAATCCTGGAACAACCCTCAGAAAATTGGAAATTTTTGTGTTCACAGAGGGGCAAGGCACGGCGCGCTTCCACTTGGGAGAGCAGTGCCTCGATGTTTTTGAGTTACAGAGTTTGGGCGAGCCGCCAACTTGGGCACGAAAGTACGCGGCAGGTGTTTTGGATTTACAGTGTCTAGGGCGCAGGTACGCTGCAAGTGCGCGCGAGTTTGGGCCCAAGCCCAATTTGAATTACGAACTTTTTCGATATTTCGCGCAATTTCAAATTCAATTTGCCGCTTTGTTACTAGTCCGATTTTGGCGAATGAGTTATGGAAATGATCAGTAGAGAATTTCCAATCCAATGATCCATAAAACACTCAATTCCAACCATGGGTGTCGTATAAGAAGGTGGAGAAATGCCTCAAAGTGCGTGTGTGACGTAAGTTATGCGAACGAAGGAAATCTAAGTTTTAGATAACGTCAACCCAAATGTACTACAACTAATGGGTCTAAGCAACACAAATAGAAAGTTCGAGCAATCCGGATGGAAAGACCGACTGCCCACCCCCAAACAAATTTTTAAACACAAAATTTGTTTTAAACGTGGGTCGTTTAAAGTCAGATTCTCAAGACTTGTTGGATTGCTATTTCTATGATTTTAGAATTTTTTTTTTATTAGCTTATTATAAGAAAAACGAAAAACAATAAATACATAATTCACCCCATAGAGGAACATGACTCAAAAACTGAGAAAACATGCAAAAGTGGAAAACGTGAATTATGTGAAATGTGGACTTAGGATCCGGTACTTACAGCCACACACTCCATAGGGAGGGCCCGGTTACCTGAATGGTGCACTTACCACTATATGGAAGTGAAAGGAAGTACACCAAATGACAAAGGTCAATCCTCATAGACAGGGTCCTGTAAAAGGACTTCCTCTACATCAGGGGACAGAAGTTCGTGAAAATGTTTTAACCGTTGACCATTAACTTGAAAGGTATTGTTGTCCTTGGGATTTACCAAGGTGATTGCCCCATAAGGGGTGACTTCAATAACCAGAAAAGGACCAGACCAACGGGTTTTTAGTTTCCCTGGGAAAATATGTAGACGGGAGTTATAAAGCAAAACCTTTTGACCAACCACAAACTCTTTGCGCAAGATTTGCTTATCATGAACACGTTTCATGTTAGCTTTATAATCCTTCGCGAGATCGTAAGAATCGCTACGGATTTCCTCAAGCTCATTCAATTGCAACTTGCATTTGACACCTGCCTCATCAATATTGAAGTTAGGGCTTTTTATAGCCCACAGAGCACGGTGCTCTAATTCAATGGGCAAATGACATGGTTTCCCAAATACAAGTCTAAAGAGAGACATACCTATAGGAGTTTTGAAAGCCGTCCTATACGCCCATAAGGCATCCGATAGACACTTCGACCAGTCTTTCCTATCAAGATTTACAGTTGTTTCTAAAATCTTTTTGATTTCCCTATTAGAAACTTCTACTTGTCCGCTAGTTTGTGGATGATAAGGAGTTGCTACTTTGTGTGTAACTCCATACTTTTTCACTAGGGATGCAACAACTCTGTTGTAAAAATGTGTTCCACCATCACTAATGATGGCTTTAGGAATGCCAAAACGACAGAAAATATACTCCTTAATAAAAAAAATACCACTGTCTTATGGTCATTGCTACGGCAAGCCAAGGCCTCTATCCATTTAGACACGTAGTCCACGGCAACTAGAATATAAATAAAACCGTGGGAAACAGGCAAGGGACCCATGAAATCAATACCCCAAATGTCAAAAATTTCTACTATCAAGATTGGATTTAATGGCATCATATTACGCTTCGTGATTTGCCCAAGTTGTTGCCAACGAATACACGTCTTGCAATGCACTTGGGCATCCTTAAAAAGGGTAGGCTGATAAAACATAAAAATGAATAGTTTACCTACGAAATGAACGATAAAACTCAAAACGTAAGTAAACTAAAACTATTTTACGTGCCTAAATTTTATCAAAGATTTATACTCTCAATCCTATGAGATATAGTGGAGTAGAGTGATTCGTTCCACTCCTAGTCCTTCCGCATGCTGTGTTCTCTACGTATAAGTAAACTTAACTAAAGTCTAATGAGAGATTTACGAAATGGCAACTAGACTACGATGCAACTACCCACAAGATGCAACTAGTCGACTATTAGAACAACTATGGGAATGCTACGTCGATTCTATGATAAGGAGTTGAGGGGGATTGATTCCACCTTAACTCGACTTAATCCTACTAACGATGAATCGTCGTAATCCGAATTGAACTGCTTCGCAGAACAATCTGGTTACCCCTAATCCCTAATTACACATAGCATTTCTACCAATTCATAATTAGCATGTGAACGATTACACCCATTCTCATGGTGAACTAATCATTTCTAGAGTGGAAAGGAAATTACGACGGCTCTACGATAATCAGGATCAAGCTTTCATCAAGGCTTCTCAACCCCCTCAAATGGAGGTTTAGCCAAGAATCATCACGCTATCATTCCCAATGAAATTCAAACAAGACATGATATAAAGATTGAAACTTTGCTTGTTTAAACTCAATTCAAAACTACTAATGCAATAATTGAATTAAACTAATAATGACAAATAATTAAATCTACGAATTGAAATTAAACAATTAATGGAAATAAAACTAGATTATGGAGAACACTATTTTATTAATCTAATAAATAATAAAACAATGATTCAAATACTAAATTAATAATCTAACTAATCTAGGTCTAGCTATCTACGTAATAAGGAAATTTAGATCTAAACAATTGTAAATGATAAGAATCGAAATTGACAAACTAGCTATTTTATTTATCAAACTAATGAAGAACAATGATTCTAAAGATTAATCTAAAACAATAATTGAATTTAAACTAAACTTAATTTTATTACATGAAAACTAGATCTAGAATTATCTATATTTTTAGGTCTAACTAGCTACCATTAACAAAGAGTTAAACTTTGGTTTTTATACTTTTAGATCCAAAAATTGTGCATGGGCTTGGAGCCATGTTTTGGGCCAGAGAATCAAGCCCAAAACCCAATTCTTTCAGTCCAAAAAGGCCTCTTCAACTGCAGTTGGCTTCAACAGACTTTTCGACCACATTTGCTCCTCTGATTGGATCAAAGCTTAGACCATTGGAAATCTCTTTCCGAACCGGTCGTTTTGACATAAGGTAGGCCCCATTCCGAGGTCTGAGTCCAAAGATACGGCCTTCGGAAGTTTTGCTGACTTGTGTGCTGTTTCTGCCCGTGTCGACTTTTCAGCTTTTGACCGGGCTTTAGAAAAGCTTTGCCTTCTTGAATTTTGGCCTTTAATCACGAAACTCCTTAGTAACCGACCTTTGCTCCTTTATCTCGCTAAAGTGGCACATTTCTGCACATAATGGACTTTGAAGCCTGAAATGCATAAAAATACGTAATCAGTGTTAACTCTTAATTATTACTCACATAATTGATCTAAAAGTATGACTATTACAGGGTTAAAACTACAGTTTTAGGCTCTTATCATAGGCCAATAAAATCCACATTGAAGAACTTTAGCGGCTATTTTTATTCCACTAAAATGGCCACCACACTCTTTGTCATGGCAGAACAGTAGAACTTCATTATATTCCCACTGGGGAATGCAATGACGAATAATCTGATCCGCACAATACTTAAAAAGGTAGGGCTTATCCCAGTAGTATAACTTAACTCTGGCCAAGAACTTCTTACGTTCATTTCTTGACCAATTATAAGGCATAACATCAGCCGCTAAATAATTTACAATGTCGAATATACCATGGTGCTAAAAAATAGCATACGATGCTCATCGGGAAAAGAGTCCAAGATGGACTCGGAATCACTATTATCGCCGCTTTTGTAAGTCTAGATAAGTGGTCGGCAACTACGTTTTCGACCCCTCTTTTGTCCTTTATTTCTAATGTGGACTCTTGCAGGAGAAGGATCCATCGGATTAATCTCTGCTTAGCATCCTTCTTTGCAATAAGGTACTTAAGGGCTGCATGGTCCGTGTAAACTAAAGTTTTAGAGCCAACCAAATAAGGACGAAACTTATCTAAGGCATAAATGATAGCTAAGAATTCTTTTTCAGTAGTTGAATAATTCTATTGAGCATCGTTTAAGGTTTTACTAGCATAATAAATAAATAGGGACTTATTATCTAGTTTTACGTCCCAAAGACGAAGACCAACCGCATAATCACTAGCATCACACATGAGTTCGAAGGTTTAGACCAATCGGGAGGCTGCATAATTGGTGCAGAGGTTAGGGCTGCTTTTAAAGTTTCAAAAGCCTGCTTACGCTTAAAATTAAAATCAAAGATTGCATCCTTTAAAAGCAGATTAGTTAAAGGCCTAGCTATTTTCGAGAAATCTTTAATAAAAAACGCCTATAAAACCTGCATGGCCTAGAAAGGCTCTAATATCACCGGACGGTCCGTGGTTTAGGTAGAAATTCGCTATCTTATCTAATTTGGCCTTATCTACTTCGATGCCATCACTAGATACAATGTGACCTAGTACTATGCCCTTTTTACCATGAAATGACACTTTTCCCAGTTTAAAACGAGGCTCTTTTCTTCACACCGTCAAAACCTTAGACAGGTTAGACAAGCGCGTCTGTGAAAGAGTCTCCATAGATAGAAAAATCATCCATGAAAACTTCCATAAAGCTTCTACCATGTCACTAAATATATGAAGCATACAATCACTGGAAGGTACCAGAGCATTACAAAGGCCAAAAGGCATTCGTTTATAGGCATACGTTCCAAAGGGACATGTGAAGGTAGTCTTTTCTTGGTCATCAATATTAATAATAATCTGAAAATAGCCTGAGTAGCCATCCAGAAAACAATAAAAAGCATGACCAGCTAGGCGTTCGAGCATCTGATCTATAAAAGGTAAAGGAAAGTGATCCTTTCGTGTCATAGCATTTAAACGTCTGTAATCAATACAGATTCTCCATTTCATAGGACCTTGTGTGACAACATAGTCACCCTTTCCGTTACGTACCATAGTAACTCCCGATTTTTTAGGAACTACATGAATAGGGCTTACCCATTCACTATCAGAGATTGGGTATATGATACCCGCATCGAGTAATCGTAAGACTTCTTCCCTAACCACCTCTTTCATGGCAGGGTTCAAACGACACTGAGGTTCGCGAGAAGTCTTCGCGTTATCCTCCAAATGGATGCGATGAGTTCAAACATTAGGGTCAATTCCCTTAATGTCGGCTAGGGACCAACCAATCGCAGACCGATGTTCCCGAATCACCCGGATTAAACGTGTCTCTTCACCCTTAGTTAACTGAGAAGATATAATTACCGGACGACTACCATCCGGATCAAGTTGAATATATTTTAACTCCAGGGGAAGAGGTTTAAGCACTGGGGTGGAAGGAATGTCAATAGATGTTTCATCAGGGTCTCCATTTTGCATAATGAATACTTGCTTAGGTAGCAAGTCTTCATACTCAGTATATGGAGCAACCGAAGGGTCTACAATTGGTGTGGACTCAAGGATGGTGTTGACTTCCTCTAAGTAGGAGTCATTTACAAAATCTGAAGTTCCAAAAGAAAGGAATTTATACATCTGGTTTTCGGGAAACGTGTTGTTAAAATAATCTTGAGCTAAGCTCTCAATCATGCTAACCTCCCCATCTATAGACGATTCTGGTAACTGTTTCATCATTTTAAAAACATTTACCTCAACAGAAAGATGGCCAAAAGATAAGGACATCTTACCATCACGGCAATTTATAAGCGCATTGGCAGTTGCCAAGAAGGGGCGCCCTAAGATGATCGGTACAGAGTCGTTAGCGACTTCTGTATCGAGGATAACAAAATCTGCAAGATAGTAGAAATCCTAAACTTTAACAAGCACGTTTTCCACTACACCCTTAGGATACTTTATAGACCTGTCTGCTAACTGCAACGTCATTTTTGTAGGTTGCATTTCTTGTAAACCGATTTGTTTATACAAATAAAACGGGAGTAAGTTAACACTCGCCCCCAAGTCTAATAAAGCGGTCGTCGTGTGGGATTCTCTTAAGGTGCATTTTACAATAGGACGACCAGGGTCCTTGTACTTAACAATTCCATTATTTTCGGATAAACTTGGGAACTGTTCAGTTAGAAAGGCGTCTTTAGGTATGTTGGTCTTACGCCTAGTAGTGCACAACTCCTTAAGAAACTTAGCGTGGTTAGGTAGCTTTTTAATAGCTTCGAGAAAAGGAAGGTTTATCGTTAGATTTTTGAAAACATTCCTAATCTCCTCAAAGTTTGTATCCCTAGTTAGCATGGCTAATTTCTGAGGGAACGGTGGTTTCGCTCTATATTTAGCATATGGCTCGACTTGATGTGTAACCTTGGCTTTCTGTTTCTTAGTTTGTTGTTTAACTGGTACCTCTACAGTGGTAGGCTCTTCAGTTTCTATTTCGGTATCTAGTTCGATATCCGGTGTAAGGAGTACTGATGGGGTAACTATAGGCATAGTTACTTTGTTATCAACCACTCTTCCAGAATGGAGAGTGGTGATGGCATTTAGGTCACCTACGATTGTAGTTTCCGTACTAGTATTACCGTTTACCTCAAAGGCTGTGTTTGCTATTTTAGGGTTTGGTATCGCTTGTCCTGGAAACACGCCTTTTGGTTGGGCTTTCTCTTGGGCTAACTGTTGTATGCCCCGATTTATGGATTATGCGATCCGTTGGTTTGATTGAGTCATTGTTTGGAAAATTTGTTGGGTAACCTTGTATAAAGCGCCGATCACGATCCGGTTGTGTAGGTGTAGTAGTCACAGGTGGTGCGACTGGAACTATTTCACGTTGATTATTTATGGGTGGGTTGTGATAGTTACTATTGTTAACCGGAACGATACCTCTATTGGTATTATAACTATTATAATTACTCTGACCTTGTGCTAGACCTTATCGTGGTTGCGCTTGGTTGTTATAATTATTATAATTCCCCTAACCTTGCCCTTGTCTAGGTGGAGCTTGGTTATAATTGTTTGCTTGCCTAACATTTTGGTTATTAAACCCTGGAGGTGTAAATTGTTGATTGTTTCGCCAACTAAAGTTGGGATGTTGTCTCCATGGGGCATTAGGAATAGGATAGCTATTAATGGAGCAAAATTATCTTGCTCTATTTGTTGTTGTTCATAGGTGAGAGGACAATAGGAGTCAGGGTGCTCAGGACTCAAACAGAAATTACATGGGTTGGAGTTGACATTCATGACCGGGGATAGGCTTTTGTTGAACGTAAATAGCTCTACCTTTTAGTTAGAGATTCGATTAAATTTTTAAGTTCTGGATCGGGTTTCATCTCAAACATACCGGGTGGCCTTAATCTGTTGAAGAAGAACTAGCGAGGCGGGGGATATCATCACTACCCCCACAATTATTATTAAGCTTTAGTTTGATCTTCTAAAAATTTGTAAGCCTCGAAGGCTCCTTTACTTAGGAAACTACCCCCATTCATTATGTCAAGGACTTCTTTATGGTGGTGTAGAAGTCCTTTGAAAAGGCAATTTAACTAACGTGTTTTTGTTAGGTTATGGTGTGGACACTCTATAAGCGGTCGGTGAAACGATTCTAAGCCTCGAAAAATGATTCATGAGGATTCTCGTTTAAAAAAATGAATCTTGGAAAGCATCTCATCCGTCTTTAGGGGTGGGTAAAAATGTTCCATAAACAGCTGAACAAGTTTAGCCCACGAGTCCACAGAGTTAGGCGCTTGGGTAGTTAACCAAGACGTTGCCTTATCGGCTAAAGTGAAGGGAAATACCCTCAGTTTAATTTGTTCTGCACCAACAGTTGGATGGTGGAATGTTGTAAGGACTTGTTCAATCCTACGCATGTGCTGATAAGGTTTTTCATGGTCTAAACCATGAAAAACGGGTAACAAATTAAATATGTTTGGGGGGATTCGAAAATCCCCATTGGTCTGCTAGAACGATGCAAGATTTAGGGCTATCGCTCAAGGCTTTGCAAAAGTCGGAGAGACTCTCTTTCTTCAGCCATTATGCCAGGTGTGGTGGGTGGGATAATAGCTAGAGGTGTAGTGATTGGTATACTCGATAGACTTATTTGTTGACGTTGACGGTTAATTATGTTCGGTGTTTTTCTCTGACCAGACCTTAATCTCATGCAAGTTTAAGTCTAAACCGACAACACTCCAAACAATCTTGATATATTAGTATAAACCTCTAACTGGAGATGCGAGGTATGGAAGAAAGGAATACCTGATTGCGTCCTTGCTTCGCTTATGAATAGCATCTTGTTTACGCGTGTTTAGTGTATATAACAAGTTAGAACACTGAAAAACTTAAAAACTCGAAGTTCGAAACAAACCTGTGGAAATCCGGCAAAATTCAGCTTAATGCACGGGTGCGCTCACTTTGGGCGCAGGTGCGCTCCGTGTAACTTCAAGTTACAATGTTTTAGGGCGGGTCGCGCTCGATTTGGGCGCGGGTCGCGCTCAAGGTTCCAGGCGTTTGGGCGCAGGTCGCGCTCAGTGTAATTTTTAGCGGAACTTTTCAATGCTGAAACGGACAACCACAGTATGAATCAAACAAGGGTGGGTGGGTTTAATGGGACTTAAAAATGACTAATTATACTATGAAAACAATGCTAAAGGTAACTAAGACAGCAGCGGCGCCATTTGATAAACATAAAAATGATAGTTTACCTACGAAATGAACGATGAAACTCAAAACGTAAGTAAACTAAAACTTATTTCGAGCCTAGGTTTATCAAGTTTTCTACTTTCAATTCTATCGAAATAGAGTGGAGTAACAAATTCGTTCCACTCCTAGTTCTTTAGCATGGAATATTTTCTAGTCAACTAATCAGTCTTAAGTCTAATGAGAGGTTTATGAGGGGAATTCTATACTACGAGGTGAATTCAATTAACAAGTTACGAATAACGAAATGATAGAATGCTAAGGGTTTGAATCTAGATAAAGAATTAAAAGGAATTGAATCTACCTTAACTCGACTTAATCCTACTAACAAAGACTCGTCGTGATCCAAATTGAATGCTTCGCATATCAAAATAGTAATTATAATCCCTAATTATACATGGCATTTCTACCAATTCATAACTATCATGTGAGCGATTAAATCCATTCTCATGGTGAATTAATCGTTTCTAGAGTGGAATAATTATCACGACGATTTCTAAGTTTAACAAAGATCAAGCGTCATCAAGGCTTCTTCAACCCCTCTAATGGAGGTTTAGCCTTGATTCATACTACTATCATTTCCCATTGATTTAAAACTAGACATCATATAAAAATTCTATCTTTATGCAATTTAACTAAACAATAATTGAAATCTTACTTAATAACTAGGAAATGAATAACAAGTAATAAAGGAATTTAGATCTAAACAATTGTAAATGACAAAAATCGAAATTGACAAACTAACTATTTTATTTATCAAACTAATGAAAAACAATGATTCTAAGAGTTTAATCTAAAACAAGAATTGAATTTAAACTAAACTTATTTTATTTAATGAAAACTAGATCTAGAATTATCTATAGTTTTAGGTCTAACTAGCTACCATTAACAAAGAGCTAAGCTTTTGTTTTTTATATGTTCAGATCCAAAAATCGTGCATGGGCTTAGAGCCATGTTTTGGGCCAGAGAATCAGGCCCAAAACCCAATACTTTCAGTGCAAAAAGACCTCTTCAGCTGCAGTTGGCTTCGACAGACTTTTCGTCCACTTTTGCTCCTCTGATTGGGCCAAGGCTTGGACCATTGGAAAGCTCTTTCCGAACCGGTCGTTTTGACATAAGGTAGACCCAATTCCGAGGTTTGAGTCCAAAGATACGGCCTTCGGAAGTTCTGCTGACTTTGTGTGATGTTTCTGCCCGCGTTGACTTTTCAACTTTTACTGGGCTTTAGAAAGGCTTTGTCTTCTTGAATCTTGGGCTTTACTCACAAAACTCCTTAGCAACCAACCATTGCTCCTTTATCTCATCACAGTGGCACATTTCTGCACATAATTGACTTTGAAGCCTGAAACGCATAAAAACACGTAATCAGTATTAACTCTTAATTAGTACTCACATAATTGGTCTAAAAGTATGACTGTTACAGGGTTAAAACTACAGTTTTGGGCTCTTATCAGCATGTTCATTTACTTCAGAGTTTGATAGAATAGGATATCGCACGAACTACCTGGATCAATCAGGATGCGTTTGACAGTCCAATCGCTGATTTTGACGTGGACTACCTAATAGGGTTATATACTAAAAGCATTACTTTTGTATTAACTCTAATTCTTTATTTTTTGAATGAGAATCATATGGGCAAATGTTATACATATTAGTTATATGCATGTGTCTAATACTTTATGTTGTAGATGATATGGTGTGGACACACAGAAGATCATATCATCAGTACCTTATAAAGTATAAGTAATCGTTCACAACCTAGATATATTTGGACAAACCATTGGTACGGTTCTAGTATAATCTGGTATTAGTCTATCTTGACTATAGGATTACACTAGTACACTTTGTGTGTATTGAACAAGACCAAGTGAGGTTGTTTCTCTTTATACTGACTATATAAGAGAACAAACGCCTCTGTTATTATGGATGTTTGTCCTCTTAATCCGGATATAATAACATGCACTTACGTGCATTGTACATTGCTTTAAATCATCAATGAGTGAGATTCATTTATGAGTCAACAAACTCGATGGATTGGGTAATGACATTGTATGTAAGGTGTGATGTTGATTATAGAAGGAATCCGTGACCCGCAGGAAGTCGGGTTGATGATGTCCCCTTAAGGAGCTCAAAAAGATTGTCATGTAAACCCTACAGGTGGATTTATTCCGACATGACAATGAGGTTGAGTGGTACTACTCAAGGACATAAGAAGTTGATTATTGTAGTTGTCAGTAACTTGACTTAATCAACGGACATTCGATATCTTAAACACCGGGAGATCAACGAGCCTATAATATGGAGCCCATAAACGCTGACACGTAATTTGGGATTAGGGCGGTAGTGCAACAATGGCCTTTAGTGGAATAAGCCATTTGTTGACGGACTTGGGCCGTGTGTTCTAGGCAAACATGGGAAGCCCAAGCCCGTCAGGAGGCCCAACCCTAATTTCTCCTCATGGACCCTGTTGTAGCCTATAAATAGAATACTCTCTCTCTGGCCGAAAATCACTATTCACTGTATTAAAAAAAGAGGCAAGGAAAGATAGATCCAAAATTGGATCTAGCTTTGTGAGAAATAAGGGGATTGGTAGATCGTTGCCCACACAACGTCCAATCTATTCTAAAGGAATACAACAGAAGATCAAGGGGTTGATTGTTGATTTGGATTCATAAAGCTTGGATTCTCATAGTTATCTAAACCGGATCAAAAGGGTATGTTTTCTATCCAAAACTGTGAACCCCATTGATTCCGCTGCACGTGGGTTCTCGCGGTTTATAGAAATATTCGTTCTGAAAATAACGGATCCTACAATTGGTATCAGAGCATGTAGATGTTGGTAGATGTAGAACTGTTCTAACATGGTTTTGCAGGTATCTAGACCAACTGTTATGGTTAGAATGATTTCTGGAAAGAAATGAATCGTTTTTTATTTTATGAAAAATTAATTGTTTTTACAAGTTTTGATTATCAATGGATGTAATTTAAATCATGGTATGTATCGTGTTATTATATTTATCATTGATGTAATCTATTGTAAAGATCAAAAGATCAAAAAGATCAAAATTTGGATTGGTCAAAATCTGGATCTGAATTTTTCCACCGAGCACCAGGTCGCTAAGCTCTTGGAAGTGAGCCCATACCACGCCTTTATGCAGCACAAACCGGAGAGCTGGTCGCCTTTAATGCCGAAAAGAGAGAAATTGGAGGTGAGTGCGCCACGTGCCTTGGATAGGCAAAAGTGGAGCGCAGGTCGCTATTGATGCTTTGAAGTCGCCGAAGGTATGAAAGGCCACGCCCATATCTGTATATTTGGAGCGTATGTCGCACCCTTCAAGGCAGAAAGAGAAATTTTTTTTCTCTAAGATGAGATGATTTTTGTTTGCTGTTCGGGGGTCTATGAAGTGATTTCGTGAGGTTTCCAGTGAAGGAAACAGGTCACGATTTCTAAAAAAAAAAAAAAAAAAAAAATCGAACCCCGACCGACGGGTCGGGTCGGACTTTCCGAAGGCAACTAAAAGAGTTCGGCGAACAAGATGGAGCAATGAATATGGGTCATAACAATTAGGAATTTGTTTTCCATTTTATTGTTCATATTTGCTTATTATATATGCATGTTTTTATTTGTGGATGTTTGTTAAAGACTAAGCCCTCATGAATAATAGATAACATGGACATAGGCCTGACCAGTAAACAGAAAGATCCTCAGTTCTAAATAACTAAGTGGGAGCAGGAATTTAGTTTCGTATAAATCCCACGGTCTCTATTACTGGTTTGTTGGTAATGTAATTATACTTGCGCGTCGATTTTAGTGCCTTCATCCATATCAGATGAGTCTAATTACGGATTACCAGAACAAACTTCTAAAGGACAACTATATGAAGTTATTAATATATGGATTCACTTCTCCATCTGAAGGGATTCATTACAAATAATGGACTAAGAAGTTGAGTAATGGTATACACTTAGATACAAGTAATGGTATCCTCCCCATCGGAGTCACTGATATTATTTGTAGGACCAAAGAAGGTCAGCATTTTAGTTTTACTTGTCTAGATGGCATGTGTCCACTTTAACGAGTGGTGTGCTATTAAGTTGACGAGAAGTAGAACTAATAGGAAAAACATCTCTACACGAATGTAGATAGGGTAAACGTCCACACTATCGTGGCTTACTACATCTCGGTGTGTAGGGTGCTGACGGGTTAATTAATTGTTTTTTAAGTTAACTCTAAAAGTATTTCCACAAATGTAGAATGGTAAACATCCACACTATCGTGGCTTACTACTTCTCGGTGTGGAAGGTACAAGTGATGGGTTGATTAATTAATTAATTTTTGTTATTAACTCAAGAAGTTTTTGCCCTACATAATAGTTATTTTATATGATTCTCAGGTTTTCAAAATGGTTACTTTCAACCCACTAGCAACTATTCTTAAGGAAAACAAACTTCTTGGCCCTAATTACATAGACTGGAAACGCAACTTGGATATCGTGTTGACTGCTAAAGAGTACAAATATGTACTCAATGAGGAATGCCCACCTAAGCCTGACAATTTTGCTGGGGAAGAGGAGAAAGGAACATATAAGAAGTGGATCAAGGCAGATGAGATGTCGCGGTGTTACATTCTGGCATCTATGTCGTGTCTTTGCAACATCGAAGATCGCCATGACCATGGCTTATGATATGATGGCCAATCTCATGGAACTCTTTGGACACCAGAATAGGGCAGCTAGGCAAACTACCATGAAAAACTTGATGACCACAACTATGACTGAAGGGACTCCTATAAGGGATCATATACTCAGGATGATGGCTTATCTGAATGAGTTAGAGATCCTTAGAGCTAATATCGATGTGGAAACGCAGGTCGATATCATTCTCATGACGCTACCTGAGAGGTTTGAACTGTTCCGCCTTAACTACAACATGAACAAAAAGTTGTATTCTTTGGCGGAGCTTATGATAGAACTTCAGTCAGCTGAGAGTCTCTTTAAGCATAGTTATGTTCAGGTTTATGCTACTGAGAAGGTTTCTACTTCTACGCCTAATGGCGGTAAGAAGAAGAATAATGTTCAGAAGCATAGGAACATGTCAAAGAAGGGCATGGGACATCAAGGAGTTGTGAAAAAGCCTAAGGGCAAATGCTACAAGTGCAAGCAGTCAGGACACTGGAAGCCAGATTGTCCTCTTCTCAACAAAGAGAATAATGAAGGTATATCTCATGCACTAGTCGTTTAACATGTTTAGCGGTGTATCTACCAGTACCTGGTGTGTAGATACGGAAGCCACTAACCATGTCCGTGATTTCATTCTGAGGGTTCCAGGAAACCAAAAACTTAGTCTTTGGAGAGATTGCCTTTATCTTTGGGGATGCTACCGTAGTAGTAGTCGCTTGCGTGGGGAGATGTTTGTTTATCTTTTGGTAGAAATAAGACTAAGGTATTAAAGAATTATCTTTATGTGCCTAATTTTAGAAAGAACTTGATTTCAGTTTCTATGTTAATTAAGAATGGATATTCTGTTTCTTTTAAATGACAAGATTGTCATTAAGAAAAATAAACTTTTTATCTGTTCTGGTACATTAGAAGGCAATTTATACATCATTAATCTTATTCCACCCACAATGCATTAAATTTTACCTAGAGTAGTATTACTCTAGAAGTATTGAGAGGAGAGACATTAAACTACTTCAGTACCAATTGTACAAGAATAGGAACCACAACATGTCACAAATGACGTACAAGAACAAGAGGTGCTTCGTCGTAGTGGGAGGGTTGTTAGACAACCAGATAGGTGATTGGTTTGGGAATGTCTTTAGACATAACCACTGATAACCAAGATCCTGATCCCTGGACCTACAATGAAGCACTCCAAGATAGAGATGTAATATCTTGGCAAAAGGCAATAAATACTGAGATGGAATCTATGGATTCTAATTAGATCTGGGAGCTTGTAGAGCCACCCAATGGTGTAAAACCCATTAGATGCAAGTGGGTCTATAAAATGGATGTCAAGACAGCTTTCCTTAATGGAAGTCTTGAGGAAACCATATATATGGAGCAACTAGAAGGATTCATTGAAAAAGGTCAAGAGCATCTTGTTTTGTACAAGAAATTGATGGAAACGTAGTGGTAATTCTTGTGCTTTATGTAGATGACATCTTACTCATTTGACATAATGTGAAAGTGTTGTCAGACATAAGGGTATGGTTATCAAAACAATTTGATATGAAGGACATGCGAGAAGCAGGTCACATCCTTGGGATCAAAATTATAAGAGATCGCAAGAAAAGGATGTAGTGCTTATCTCAGGCTACCTATATTGACATTGTGTTGACTCGTTTTAGCATGCATAATTCCAAGAAAGGTTTCTTGCCTTTCAGGCATGGAGTTCCTCTATCAAAAGATATGTGTCCCAAGACACCAAAAAAGATAGAGGACATGAAGGCGGTTCCTTATATTTCGGCTGTAGGAAGCTTAATGTACGCCATGCTATGCACGAGGCTAGACATCTGATTTACTGTTGGCATAGTTAGCAGATATCAAAAGAACCCAAGACAAGGGCACTGAACTGCGATAAAACATATACATCAGTACCTGGAAAGGACTAAGGATTATATGTTAGTATACCATGCAGATAGTTTGGTTCCCTTAAGGTATACAGTACACACTATCGTGACTCCAAAAGTATTTCCACGAATGTAGAATAGTAAACGTCCACACTATCGTGGCTTACTACTTCTCGGTGTGAAGGGTGCTGAAGGGTCAGATAGGGACAAGAGTAAGTCTACCTCAGGTTGTGTGTTTACCTTGTGAGGTAGAGCCATAGTATGGAGGAGTGTCAAGCAGAAATGCTTGTCTGACTCCACCATGGAAGCTAAATATGTGGCAGCCATTGAGGCAGCCAAAGAATCAATTTTGGGTCCGGAACTTCTTGTAAGCAAGTAAACACATTGAGCGCAAGTACCACCTAGAAAAGAGGAGATGTTTATGTTACCAAGATAGCATTAGAAGATAACCTAGCTGACCCCTTGACAAGCATGTTGAGGGGATGGGAATCAGATGCTTGGCAACATAACTTTAAGTATAAGTGGGAGATTTGTTAGTAGTATACTAAAAAGCAATGCTTTGAGTATAAGTGGGAGATTGATAAGGTTATATACTAAAAGCATTACTTTTGTATTAACTCTAATTCTTTATTTTTTGAATGAGAATCATATGGGCAAATGTTATGCATATTAGTTATATGCATGTGTCTAATACTTTATGTTGTAGATAATATGATGTGGACACACAGAACATCATATCATCAGTACCTTATAAAGTATAAGTAATCGTTCACAACCTAGATGGATTTGGACAAACCATTGGTACGGTTGTAGTATAATCTGGTATTAGTCTATCTTGACTATAGGATTACACTAGTACACTTTGTGTGTATTGAATAAGACCAAGTGAGGTTGTTTCTCTTTATACTGAATGTATAAGAGAACAAACGCCTCTATTATTATGGATGATTGTCCTCTTAATCCGGATATAATAATAGGCACTTACGTGCATTGTACATTACTTTAAATCATCAATGAGTGAGATTCATTTGTGAGTCAACAAACTCGATTGATTAGGTAATGACATTGTATGTAAGGTGTGCTATTGATTATAGAAAGAATCTGTGACCCGCAGGAAGTCGGGTTGATGATGTCCCCTTGAGAAGCTCAAAAAGATTGTCATGTAAACCCTGCAGGTGGATTTATTCCACAATGATAATGAGGTTGAGTGGTACTACTCAAGGACATAAAAAGTTGATTAATGTAGTTGTCAGTAACTTGACTTAATCAACGGACATTCGATATCTTAAACACGGGGAGATCAACGAGCATATAATATGGAGCTCATAAACGCTGACACGTAATTTGGGATTAGGGCGATAGTGTAACAATGGCCTTTAGTAAAATAAGCCATTTGTTGACGGACTTGGGCCGTGTGTTCTGGGCAAACATGGGAAGCCCAAGCCCGTAAGGAGGCCCAACCCTAATTTCTCCTCATGGTCCCTGTTGTAGCCTATAAATAGAATACTCTCTCTCTCTGGCTAAAAATCACTATTCACTGTATTAGAAAAAGATGCAAGGAAGGATAGATCCAAAATTAGATCTAGCTTTGTGAGAAAGAAGGGGATTGGTAGATCGTTGCCCACATAACGTCCAATCTATTCTAAAGGAATACAATAGAAGATCAAGGGGTTGATTGTTGATTCAGATTCATAAAGCTTGGATTCTCAGAGTTATCTAAATCGGATCGAAAAGGTATGTTTTCTATCCAAAACTGTGAACCCCATTGATTCCGCTGCGCGTGGGTTCTCGCGGTTTGTAGAAATGTTCGTTCTGAAAATAACGGATCCTACACTACCAAGGCATCATTATATGGGAGGCACACCTTGTTAAGGTCGGCTTCAGTGAAGGTGATGTCTCCTGAGCTGCGGTCATTTGTGCATGGGATAGGGGCCGCTTGTGAGGAGAATTGGTAGACTTCCTGGAGGGCACCTACTCGTCTCCTTTTCTCCCTGGAGTACGTGACAGAGTCGTCCTGGAAGGTGATCATGTTGATGGTTCTGTTATTTTCTCTGTCAGAGGAGTGCTAGCAATGCTCGTGACGTGATCGCTCATTTGAACGTCCTCTAGCGTGAGAGCGAGCTCTGTTGCTTGGGCAGGGTGGAGTTCGGCTTCGTTCTTTGTGAGCCATGATTTTTTTATGCAGATCACCATCGGGTATATCAGTATAGTGTTTGATATGCCCTGCCTCGATGAGGTCTTAAAGTTAGTACCTGAGCCCCCGGCATTCGTTGGTCTCATGGCACTTTGCTTTATGGAAAGCACAGTACGGCTTCCCTGGTGTGTCCTATGGCCGTTTTACCTTAGGTCGGTAATAGGTCGTGTTTTTTATTTTCTCCAGTATGTAACTTGGAGATCTTGTAAGCACAGCGAACTCTCTTTTGGTTTGGGTTCGGGTGCTGGTCTGCTGACCCTGTTGCCTGGGTTGCTTGTTGGAAGATGGGGCGTTATCTAAGATCGCAGCGACCTCGCCTGCTGCCTTCAGCCTTTCTTTTTCGAGGCCTTTAACAAGCTTGATGTACTTCTCCACTCATGCATACAATTCGGCCAGTGTTTCAGGGTGCTCTTTCATGAGCAACCTGGACAGATCAGTGTTTTTTCTGATCGCATTGGAGAAGGCCACTATGGCGAATGACTCCTTGAGGCCACTCTTCATGGACAGTAGCTCTATCTTGAAACATCCTAGGAAGGTGTGAATTGGTTCGTCACTCTTCTGAGACAATTAGAAGAGTGAATTGAGGTCGGCTGTCTTACGTCTCTTGTGGACGTACTGGCTGGCGAACTAGTCAGTGAGCTTTTCAAAGCTGTCGATTGAGTTTGGTCCTAATGAGTAGAACCAATCGAGAGCTCCATCCTTTAAGCTTGCTGGGAACAAGCGGCACTGCAGGTGGTCGAACTCCTGCATACTGTAGAGTGCAAGGCTCTGAATGTAGTGAGCTATGTGCTGACTAGGGCACGTGCTACCATCATACATTGCGAACCGGGGCTGAATGAAATCTTGGGGGAAGGGTTTATTAAGTACCTCAAGCGTGAAAGGTGATGCCCGGTACATCTTCAGCATCTTATGGACGACCTGAGTGGCGTCCTTCTTCCCAGTGCTCTGTTCGATCCACTGGGAGAGGTTATTGATCTGCTGGTTAACCTCATTGATCCCGTCCTCAGCGATAACTCCGTTCGGGTTCTGGGACTTGACCTGGGTTTTGAGAGCAGAGTTCTCTTGTCGGAGCTAGGTGATGCCACCATTCATGGCTTCCATCTGGGTAGCCATAATCTTCAGTTAATCTTGGAGGTTTCCCATGCTTCGTGGGCTTGAAAATTAACCATTCTAGGAAGATGGTTGGAAGAAATGAAAATTTTGAGTAGATGAATTTTTCAAGTAATTTGATCCATAGATGGCGCCAATGTAAAGATTATGTTTCGTCTAACCTTACTGGAGTAGGTAATTTGGGGGAGATGGATTGGTTGATTAGGTTTGACCGAGTTCTTATGGACGAACTGCCTATGTATCAAGTTCTCTCTCTTTGGGAGGGGAACTTGAATCAAGTCAGACGTAGTTCCTCATCCTCTTTATATAGGCAAGATGCCCGCGCCTCATGCTCTCCTGCTTCAAGTCAGATCTAGGTCTTCAGGTCACTTATGAGCCATGATGGCGAGTTATGAAGAATCAATGAGCTGCATACCTGAAGCTTCGGTCTTGATGGTTGCAATAAAGGCTTACGTTATGAGCCATTGTGGAGCGAGAGGAGTGAGCCCTAGGGAGGTCGCTTCATGGTGAGATCGTCTACTCGACTCGAGTCACTTTGAAGCGAGCTCCCAGGTCGAGTACGGGAGATCGGTTGGTGGTGACATCACTCTGGGCTCGAGTTGAATAGGTTGCTTGCCTGAGTCGATTCACTATGAAGCGAGCTCTGAGGACGAGGATACGAGGTCGGTTGTTAGTTCTGTATATGTTGGACACGTGTGTGGTATTCATTGGATGTGAATATTACTCCCTCACACCTTATCTCGACTTTCATGAAACATCTTGTTCTGCTCTTCATTCATCAAAGCAAGATCTAGCACTCGGTCAAATGTGTCTTTGTCGAAAGGAAGTAATGACCTCGACAAGTAAGAGTTCAGTCCCTTGATGAACTTCTTATTCTTCTTCTCAGGGGTGTCCACCAACTATGGAGCAAATCGTGATAACTCGTTGAACTGGGTAACATACTGTTCAACAGTCATCGAACTTGTCTGTCTAAGCCTCTGAAACTCCTCTGCCTTTTGTTCCTTCAAAGGTTGGGGAACAAACCTGGCCTCAAACTTCTCCTTTAACTCTATCCAAGTCATTGTATCAGCATTAACATGTGGAAGAATAGACAACCACCAAAATTGTACTGCGTCATCCAGTTGATGGGCAGCCAATTCTTTCTCCTTAACCTCCGTCAGCTCCATGCATTTGACTATCATCTCGTAAGCCCGAAGCCAAGCCTCTGCTACAATAGGGCCACTATTTCCTTATTGTGTTTAGCAAATGGGTCATTATGGTTCCCATGATTATTCTGAACAGCCTGCAGGAGTTGGGTCATCATAACAGCCATATCTACCTGAACAACATTCTCATTCCCATTGGCATTGCCTTGGTGGGTATTGTTTCCTCCAGCCATAACCTTCAAACGAGATTGACACAACATTAGAAACGTCAAAAGATCTCGAAATCACACCAACTCGCCCGAGTCTAAACTAACCAAGTGCTCTGATATCAAACTGTCACACCCTGAATTTCGATAAATCAAATAACATAATTAATATCTGACTCCTCGATATCCGAGGTGTGACAACTACCTCAAAACTCAACCTATCGCATACTCCCTAATGTATCATAACACCAAATAATATAATAATAATTAATTAATACTCAAAACAAATATCTCATCATTATGAAAACTCGCAAACAAAGTTAAGTTACAACTTCCTCACTTAACAATTCTAAAATAAACAAAAACATCTGTCTCCAACAAATTCCACTACATCTCAAAGGAAAATGAATGACATCTTATTGAAAATGCTAACATAACTCACGAACAGCAAGCCACTTTCTCGAACGTCAACTAACCCTGTCCAGGCTGATCGATTATGTTCATATAGGAACACACCCGATTAGCAAACAAGCAAATCGGGTTAGCATTATAAATAATGCTGGTTTGAGTAGCCTTAGTAATAAAACAACTTAAATATGCATATATTAATAAGGCAGTTAGTTCCTCCACCGAGGTGCCTTAGTTTAAGGTAGTTAGTTCCTTCATAAAGACACCTTAGCTCCTAGCTAATAATAAATAAAATTTATGCTACACTTACCTCTATGCATGCTCTATCACAGAGTGGGTTATCTCTGCAAAAATAATTAGTTTAACCCACTCTCCTACAAAACAACTTTTAGTTGTAATATCATAAAATGAAATGTAACTTGTAAGTCTTTTAATAATAACTATGCAAGAGGAAAAGATCATTTCGAGAATGTTTAATTAACAAGTGTCCCTAGCAGTGCGTCGTTTCTAAGTCTTACCTAGTCCTATCTACCACAATCAGTCCCCTCAATCGAGCCGAACATGCACATCCGCACGCCTCTCTCACATAATGGAACCACTCACGTGCATAGTTACCCTAAGTGAAATGTCGCATACCAGGTAACCCCCACACGGACACCAAAATTATGTGAGTAAGCCTTTATTAGGCATGACATATCGTGCGTCTCGTTCTGAATTGGTGACGAGATAATCAAAGCCATCATTTGGCTACAAGGGCTCCAAGTTCCCTTAAATTCATGTTGTCATAAAAAGACAACTTTTATATTTATCACAAGAGTTGTGGTAGCTAGGGGCTAGGATTTTGCGTCATAAAATTTCTAAGTGTCATTTAACTTGTTTACGTAAAGTTCAACTAATTATCCATGTTCAAACATGTCTCAAATTTATCCAAAGACATTGTCATACTATTTCATAGCAACGCAATCGTAAATATAACGTCATCCTTAGTTACGTAATCATTTCTTAAAAATATTGTATAAAGGACCCACACCCTTAACTAACAATGATATTACATTATAGCCCATCAAAAACAATGATATTACATCATTAATAAAAGAAGTCAACATAGCTAGAGAATGCAACATAACACACCATGGCATTGGTAATTAATCAATCTAGCGTCTTTTAAATGTACAAAAAAAGTGTTGCAATCCATAATATAGCATTTATATCAGCAACTTTAATATTTACAGAACTGCCATTAAGGGTTAAAAGAGCTACAATACACATCCTTAACTATTACAACAATGCTACAGTATGCGCTACAGTAACAATGTCATCATTATTTATTATAGTGCTACAGTAACAGTATCATCAATAATAATTTACTGACGCTACAGTACATATTCATAGAAAAGTTAGACTATAGTGCAAATTCATATATAGTATTTCATAAAAACAACATGATTAATTTAAAAAGTTACCCAAACATAATAGCATGCGTTAACTAAGAAAAATCAATCATATAGTCATGTTCTCATTAACGCACAATAACAAACAAAGCATTTATTCTATAATATCAATTTAATATATGTTACCACACTAAAATAATGGATACTCACCTCTTGTATTAGCGAAAAGAACGTATATAATAGGACAGTGACATGTTCAGGGGACTGATGCAGGACAGTAACGTGTTTGTAATTAGGATTAGTTTCTTATTAACTATTAGTCTGTTTTAGAATTAGTATATATTTAGCATTATCTCTAGAATAGAATTAGTAACGAACTAGTTTATATAAGAATATCATAGGATGTAAACATGCATTCATTCAATATTATCAATTTATCAAAGTCTTTTACATATCTTTTTACTTTTAATTCACTTCTGCTTCGTCAACTTACCATGTTCCAAGTTATTATGAAAGCTTTGGGCTTGTCCAGTGGCAGAGCCAAGGTGTGCAAGGGTGGGCAATTGCGCACCCTGAAACTTCCCAAAACTTTGCTACAGTGATAAGCTACCCAAAATGTATTACAAGTGTAACATATTTCAATCACTTGTTTTATTCAAGAATCAAGATTGACTAATTGAACTAGGCTTTTACTAACTTGAGAACACCTGATCAAAACTTCTAATTAGAAACCAAAGAAATCTCATTCTTCTACTGTGTCAGTTTTTTTTTTTTTTTTTTTTTTGCAAAACCCTTACTCAAAAATTTGCCTGTCAAAAGTGGCTTGTGTAATTGATCATTGAAAAGTTCTAATCTCTCGTAAGTTCATCTTCTTCCTACAATTTCTATTATTTCCACAATTCCTAAATTCACAAATTTTAATTAATAATTAATGCCCTTCATCCCCAATTCGAAAATCTTCAACTTAAATTGGAGTTGAGTAGTTGAATGATTGCTTAGTAACATACATTGAGAAGGAGATATTTAAAAGCATTGATTCTGAAGCAAAAACACTTGTAATTTTTTTCTTGATTTCGAGCTTTTGGAAAACTTATTGTTTTTTTTTGTAATGAATTTACACATATATGACATTTCCGATTTTTGGTGTAATAAATTTTGAGTTGCTTTTATAATGAGTCGCATGTTATAATTCGCCCACCCTTAAATAACATCCTGGCTCCGCAGTGGGCTTGTCTATGGGTCATAAGCAACCACAAATATTCGTTTGTGTTTCTTTATTTCTTGATAAATATTCGATTGATTTAACCAAAAGAAAAGAAAAAAAAGAAAAACTGTATCATATTTCTTTCTTGGCCACTTCGTGGCTTCTTTGACAATTTCAAATTAATTTCCCATCTTCTTGCACCTGAAATACAAAGAAACTGCACCCCAATTTCCTTGCAAGTATGAGCATAACTGTATATAACAACTATACGAGTACATGACTGAAAAGAAATAAAAAATACAAAAAAAGAAAGTTAGAGCAACGAAAATAACAAATTATACTATTCTTTTACATAATAATTTCGCTTAATGTAAACAAATTAACTGTCAAGATCTTCTCCAAATAGATAAATAAATATATAATTGCATACTTTTGTAATCGCGGTCAAATGTCAATTGTGAAGAAAAGAGTTTGACATAAATCTTGAACGAATATGACTTGAAAAATATATTTCGTTGACAATACAAAGAAGAGGAAGTCCCTATGCTGGAAAAAGTGAAGAGTTGTCTTTCTCTGTTTTGAAAGGGTCATAACTCATAAGTACGTACAAACGTTCGGGAAAAGAAGAGTTAAGTTGTACGTTCTGGAAATCAGGATGGTGGAATTCAACCGACCCATAGACCAGAGGCTAAGCACTTACAGTTATCTGGTCAAACCAACATTCCCGAAACACAAACTCACGAAGAGACAAGGCCACAAGACCACATTCCAGCTGCAATTGGAAAATATTTTCAATTACTCTGCTTTCGTAGGAAGGACGCACTAAGGGTAATTTCGTGCCGAAACACATATCTATGCCATTTTTGTATAATGAAAATATTAAATTGCCCTATTGTTTCCTATTTCTCTATTGAACCAAACGGCTCAAACAATCGTGATTCCATGGAATAGATTTTGATCATTACTAGGAAGTGCTTAATCAAAGAGAAGTTGGACTTTTGGGAACTCAGGAGCAGATGGGCACTAGTAAAAAGAAGCTGAATTTCCTTACTCACACATGACTACACGAGGGAATTGAAACAAAACATGGCACCAATTTAATTAGTTTTCAACCGTTAATTTCATGTGAAGATCAAAATAACCACACTGGCTATGTAATTGATGTTGCAATTCTTGTAGCAACATCAAAAGTAATGTACAGTGTACATTTTGTCAATAAATAAAATTTTGAGCTTACCTAGCAAACACGAAGGCAACGATTTATCACATTTTCCCATAGTTTGAAAGTTATGAGGTAGCTTTTCAGTTCCTGATATATTTTGAGCAAATAAATTGCAGAATCTGGGTTTTATATGAGTTTGTTGTCACTAATGAATAAGGTGATAAAAAGAAAAAGAACAAGATAAATAATAAGAAAACAAGAACTAATGAATTCATAAATTTTATTATATTATATCTAATCATGAACATTGTGGTGCAAAACCACTTACATAAGGGGGGAAAAATTACAAGACGAAGTAAATACATGCTGACGTAATTTCTTCTTTTCATCTAGTATACAATTTATACAAAGATTATTTTACAATTAATGATGTATGAATAAAAGAATAGAAAAAAATATAAAATGAAAGAATTAAGGTGATTTTGGGCACACCCATAAAAACACTCCCCTACCCAAGAATTAAATGAATATATGCTGTGTTATCTTTATGGGAAAAAAATATATATCTAGAGTATTAGCTTCCTTATTTGCTGCCTCCCTTTGAGGCAATGTTGATCGTATATTAGTTAGTTTCTTCAACATTCATCACGAAGCATTAGATTAACATATAACTGGAACATTCGGGGGTCGAGGTTGTTCTTGTTCTTGTTCTTGCTCAACCTCGGCTAAGCTGTTAAAGACATTGTCCGTGGTTCTCCTTATTAGCTCCGGCCAATTGCTGAAAAGAAGGAGAAAGTTGTCAGAAAGGTTTCATGAAAACAACGAAAATTGCCACATTTATCATAACGAAACTTTCTTTCTATAAGAGGATCGATAAACTTCATTGTTGTCGTACTCATTCGTAATAAAATAAAAAGATCCCCACAAAGAGATCCATGTAACCATGATTAGCTAAGTTGAATTCGAATCTTTCTAAATAAGTGCATTTATATGTTATTATGTGATATAAATTAATTAGACTCTCATTACATTAAAATATGGAGATGTTTCAGTATGATTAGAGTATGCTGATTATAAAAATATACAAAGAGGTGGTTTGAGTACGTATGTATGTACAGTTTATGTGTCATACTTATATGGTAGGCAATACTCTTAAACGTTAATGCGACTTGTATAATCGTGCTAAGTACAATTATAAATGGTTTGATAAGCTAGCAACGAGTGCATTATGTTTCTTTAAGTAAATGATTTGTCAAAGTTCTTGAAAAATATATTTATGTGAGATCACGTAGACTGTTATGACACACCTTCTTGGAACTGATATGGAAATGAGGTGAAGACTGGTAACGATATAAAAAACAAAAATGTTAGCGTGACAGCTACTGTGCTGTATATAGATGACAGCCCAATGGTGTGTTGCAACGTTGAAACTGGATAATTTGGAAACCAATTGACAATTTGTAAAAGGAAAAAAAAAAAAACAGACAATGTAAAAGAAGTTTTAAATTCACTTCATTCTCTTCTCCCACATCTCCTCTTCCTCTCTCAAGGCAAAAACACCCTTTTTACTCTTTGAAAATTGAAATTAAAGAAATGAACAAATTTCACGATTTATAATTTTTTACTACTGCAAGGAACTAAATTTCTCTTAATCTTCTTTGATGATTTTTTTTTTTTTTTTTTTTTATGTGAGTACTCGTGTTTGACGTTAAGTTACAAAACTCATCCATGGATTCTATACTTTTAGGGGAGAAGAATAAACAGGAAACCAAGTTCCCTTTTATTGTTTATTTTTGTTTAATTATTTTTAGTTTTCTGAAATTTCGAGTAAAAAGCGAGAACCGGTTTGAAAAGTATCCAGTTTTCATGTGCAACGTGGCAACATACCATTGGGTTGTCCTATATATTCAACACAGTAGCTGTCACGCTAGCACGACTCTATAAAAAATTATCAATTTGTAAATTACCTAATTTGTAAAAAATATATTCGTTCTTATATTTTACTCTATATTTTATATCAGTAATGCTATATATTTGACCTGCTAGTTCTTATATTTTACTCTATATTTTATATCAGTAATGCTATATATTTGACCTGCTATTTGAACCTACTGATGTGTCAAAAGTCCTAATCATTGAGTGTGTATTGCAATGTAAACCAACATTATCCAAATAGTGAGTCGTAATAGTAGGTCATCTAAAAAGTAGGCCCGGATGGCACTACTCATTTTATATACATCAGTGTGATGGGTACAATCAAAAAAGGAAAATGAAGGATGATATATGGAATAATGTTGTTCCTGGAAAACTTCTCAATAATAAATCCAAAAAAAATAAATGTTAACTGTTTTCAATTCAACAAATATTTAAGATTATCACACAAATATATAATCAAAATACCATTACTAATCGTTGCATTTGTGGAGTACTAATTCTGTTTTTAAGAAAATTTTAATTAGAATTTCATCCTCCGAATTAAGCATTTGGATGTATGTTTTTGTATTATGAATTTATGAGTATATGACATCCTTTATTATGTGAGTCAAGGTATGAAGTCCTTACCCAGTACGCGAGTCGAATGTAATCCCAACAGTGTACCTTGCCTCCTCAAGAGCCCGCCTAAACCTACGGACCTCATTCTCCGAACAAAATCCGTCGTCCACAATGTGGAGCTCCGAGGGCTTAATGTCACAGAATATTGGGATTACTTTCTTCTTGCACTCCATAATAAGAGCCAATTCAAGAAGACAGAAATATGACTCACAGTAATGAGGTGAAAAAACAGCAACCGCAACATCGCATTCCGTTATACCTGAATGAATCTTGTCAAACAACTTGTCACCAGGCTTCAAACTCTCACTATCAAGGAAAGGTCGAATATTATGAAGTGCAAGACTGTCATGAAGCAATCCGGCGACTGTGCGTTTTGTATCAATCCCTCTATGGTTGATGAAAACGTCGCACGGTCGAGAAATATTCATTTGGGTGTGGTTCCTGTAACGCAGAATTTGTTTGCCCATGTTCTTGAGAAGAGAGGGATACATTTTTGAATTCAAGTATGTGTGATAGGTCAGTTGCTAGTTTTTGAGGTTTGATTGTCAAGGTTTCTAGTTTAGGGGAGGCACCTAATTGGATTGATCGTTTAAGGTTTCTGTCTATGGTATTTTAGATTTTTGCCTTTTGCATGGTTTATATAGAAAATTTCAAAGCTCAAGGTAAAAGCTTTGAAGGGGGGAGCTTTTGATTTTCAAGATAGAGAATTCCGTGAGAAAACGTGAGTCCCAAACATCGCGTGCGGTTGATTTTTACTAAGGAACAAAAGCACCAAACAGTTGAGTTTTGAATAAAATTGAACTTTCAGACCTTTCAAACACGTTAATAAGGCACTATTGACAACAACGAGTTCTCATATAAATTGTTCCATCATAATATAATATGAGTAGGTTCTTATTGATTCTTCAATGTAGTGTACGTGTAGATTGATGTTAATCAATCAAAGTTGTGTTAGTCGTAGACTCGTAGTCTTTTCATGGTTAACTACCTGGAATTTAAGGTGCTGCTTACTGACCCCATTCTTTAATTCTGTCTCCGAATGTCTCATGGACTGATGGAGATTTTCGTACGAAATTCTTACTGGTGTTCCTTCTTGAACAGACAGTTCGCACATACTCACCACCGACCTTGAATCTCAAAACAAACATTTGATGTACTTGCAAGTACATTTTCAAGCCCACAAAATCTTTGACTTGCTCAAAACTGACATGTCTATTAAGTTTAAATTGTGTCAACTCCAATGCCTCAGAGCGTCGATTTTGCCTAAATCTTCTTGGGTCAGCTATTGCAATTGCCTCTGTAATTTACTCCTTCCTTTATATTAATTAAGCTGGAGGGCCTTTTCGATCGATAGCTTTTCGTTCCCTACCATTGAAAAAACGAAATGTCCCTGAAACAATCGATTTATCACGGTTTGCGTACATTTTTTGGTATGGTACTTAGAAGATGAATCAATCATACATACGAAATGTTTAACAGATAATGGCTACACGGTTTTTCAAATGAGGATTGAGGAATAGACTCAAGTTTTATTATTTGGTATATTTTCATTTTCTGCTCAGCCATCTCAAATCTTAATTTTGTAATCTCACCAAAGTGAATTACCTGCGAGTCGCTCAGCCAAGTTTTTGTGCTAGCAACCATTTTCCCCCCCGCCGCCCCTCGTGCTAGACCATTTTTTTTTTCCCGATAATCTTGCTAGACCATTTGAGTTTATACTATCGAGGTTCAGTCTTCAATAACAATCTAGATAGTGGATTGACCTATTTGCAACAAATTTGGAAGTAGGCCCGGGAGTGGTGGAAAAATGTCACCAAACTCTGTTTAGGCACTGGGCGGTGCTGTGGGAAAAAAATATTATATATATAAAAAAGAGAAAAAAGAGGCAGAAAACATCACCGTGGTCTGTTAGACATTGAGATAGAGCAGAAGTTTGAGATCGCTCACACAGTTGGTCTGAGGGGAGACATGCATGTGTTGATGTAACTGGAGTCTCTCCGTTGGTAGGGCTTGGGAATGGAGTCTTTGAGGTGGGTGAAGCAGCTAAGAGAGCAGCGACAGGGAAAAATGGAGAAGCATGAGGAAGCTTGCACGGCTAACCAGCATTGTTTCATTCCGTTTAATTTCGACACTTTCGGTTTCTTGGAACAACAATCTGTTGAGCTTCTCAAGAGACTTCAAAAAGTGATGAACAATAACGTTATAACAGCTGGTTCTAACGAGTATGTTTTTAGAAGAATAGGATTTGCTATTCATAAAGAACTTGCGGCGCAGCTTGTTGCACGCTTGTCCTAATCATTTGTAAAATTTCTTATCAGTTTCAATAAAATTTCCACTTATAAAATAAAATAAAAAAAATAAAAAAGATCTGAATTTTTCTCTTTGGCATTGGAAATTTTATGGTTCGAGATCTGAATTGTTTTTTTTGAAGCGATTATTTGGGGTTAAGCAAACCCCCAACCTGTATTGATCAAACTCTTTGGTACAACTTACCAATAGCATCCTCCTCCACTATTACATTAAGCTCATACGTGAGTGGGGGAACACTAACCAAGGTAACTCCTGTATTTATAATTATATCCAGAGTAGTACTAGACTTAGCCAACAAATCTGCCGCTCTATTCTTTTCTCTATAAACATGGGGCACACTAACCGAACCAAAATGGCTCATGAGCCTCCAGATGGCTTCAACTGTATCGAGACAGTGCCAAGGACTTGCCTCCTTTCTGATAATCATTTGGACAGCTCTCATAGAATCAGACTCAACCAAAATCATATTACAGTTCACACTGAGGGCTGCCAGAAGACCCGCCTCTATATACCTTTTAATTCTTGGATAATCACCGATCGTAGGTTAGCATTACCCATGTATAAGAATATGGGAAAACCCTCATGGTTCCTCAATATACCGCCATAACCAGCACAGTCATCAATCACCGACCCATCAGCATTTATTTTGATGAACCCAAGTGGTGGTTTAGTCCACTTAACTAGTTCGTGCACTCTCTGCTTTAATATGATATCAGTACCGAGTCTCGCAATCATTCTACTAGTCGCAAGAGAGGAGTCATCAATGATCTTGATAACTCGCTGCAAATAAGTTCTTATCTTCTCTATGACATACCTGCTTATCGACTCAGCATTGTGAGCTTTGTTCCTGAACATCCTGCTATTCCGCTCGTTCCAAATCCCATACACAGTTGCACAAATCATAGTTCTTACTATCTCACTCGATATCAAGTTCGATCTAGTTAAGCGCAGAAGAAACTGCCACTCAGCAGAGGACTCGCGCACCACTCCCAGCCCTAATCTGTCTTTTACTACAGCCCAAATCTTTTTTGTGAATGCACAGTTAAAGAAGAGATGCTTCGAGTTTTCTGGATGATGATCATCACACAGACTACACTCTGAATGAGAAAGAACTTTCCTATGAATCAGTCGATCTTGGGTAGCAAGGCAGCCCGAAATCAGTTGCCAGGTGATGAAAGAGTGTTTTGGAACATTGTACTTACCCCACACCAATTTGTACCATACAACCTTTTCTCTCATCTTTTTGATGGACATATAAGCTGACTTCGTGGAGAACCTACCTGAGCTTGTAGCAGTCCACCCTACCAAGTCCTGGGCCATGTTGACATTGATGGAAGTCTGCAGAATTTTAGTTTTTAACTCACCATCTGGCAAATTAAAAACCATATCATTCCATGATCCGTTAGTGATCAGAGCACTCACTTTAGCATCATCTGGAACATGAATGAGATTTCTAGCCTGTGCATTATGAAGAAGCAACATAGAGGATATCCAAGGATCATGCCATAAACTTGTACCTTCCCCGTTCGCAATCAAGCATCTAATATATACTTTTGGGCAATATTCCTATGTTTCAGGATACTCCTCCAAACCCACGAACAATCCGAAGGAATCTTCATAGTCCAAAAATGTTTCTGTCGAATGTGGTACTCCCAAGTCCATTGTGTCCAAAGAGTTTCATCCTTAGTTGCAACCTTGAACACCAACCCGCAGTAAGCTGCTTTGTTCCATACCCTAGGGTCAATTATACTTAGCCCACCTTCCTTTTTATGCAACCTCAAAGTTTCATGGCTAGCTTTATGCATCTTCACTTGCAAAGAATCACCAGCCCACAAAAATCTGTTACAGAGTTTAGCAACCTTGTCTAATACACCTACTAGAAGGATAAAAGTCTTCGCCCAATAAATATGAAAAGACGAGAGAATAGACTGTATGAGCTGTAACCTGCCCGCATAAGATAATTCAGGACCTGTTCTTCCAGTTTGACATTCTCATGGTGATTTTTTCAATCAGCTGCAGACAGTCCTTAGAACTGATTCTAGCTGCAGTGAGAGGTAACCCCCCAATATTTAATGGGAGGGGTGACTAGTCAAGACTCCCCAATAAGCCTGCAAGAGCAAGCCCATCTTCTTTAGTCATATCCGGTGAGGAGGATAGTCGTCTTCGTGGTATTTATCTTCAGCCCCGTGGAGAGAAGAGAAATAATCAATGACCGCTTTAATGTACCAAAATAGAGCGGACTCCCTTTACAGAAAAGTAGCACATCATCAGCGAAACTCAAGTGAGTAATTGCAAGTCTTTTACATCTGGAATGAGGCCGGATGCTTTTCATTTGAAGACCTTGCATCAGCAAACCACCTAACAGTTCCATTACCAGCACAAATAGATATGGAGACAAAGGATCACCTTGCCTTAACACTTTTTTCCCTTCAAAGAAGCCATACGGACTACCATTGACGAAGACTAAATAACAAGGAGAAGTGAAGCACATAAATAGCCAACCGATAAACTTGTCGGGGAACCTAAATCTCTTGAGCACCAGTATGAGAGAGTCCCAGCTGACAGTGTCATAAGCTTTTTGGATAACAACTTTGATAGTACATCTCTGTGTCCCATGCTTTCTGTTGTACCCTCTAAGCAGTTCATGAGCCAGTAGAAGATTGTCCTATATACATCTTCCAGCAATGAATGCTGATTGGTTAAGTGCGATCAACTGGTCCATGTAAGGCTTCATCCTGTTGCTTAGAATCTTGGCAATACATTTGTAAGTAATATTACAACAAGCACTCAGACGAAATTCATCAACCTGGGACACAACAGGCTTTTAAGGAACTAGACATAGAAATGTTGCATTAGTACCTTTTATGAATTTTGTTGTGACAGAAAACTTTCTAGCTCTTAGGAAATCGCCTCCAACAATGTCCCATGAATTTTTGAAGAAGAAAGCTGTATAGCCGTCGGGACCTGGGGATTTAAAGTCATCCATAACAAACAATGCTTGTGTAATTTCCCCATTTGTGACCTCTTCAGAAAGTTTTACTACTAAGTCAGAGTCCACAACACGTACCCCTTACTAAAATCTCCTCTAACAACAAATCAGTACTCGTCGTCTGAGACTTAACTCCCAGAAGCTCTTGAAAGAAATTGATGAAAGCATTTGAAACTTGTGTTATACCTTCATGTTTAACTCCATTCATATCTGATACAGACCACACAAAATTACGGTTCCTCCTTTCTTTTATTACTTGATGAAAGAATGCATTTCAATTCCTTTGTCGCCATAGTCAAGCCAATCATTTTCAGCTTTAGCCTTGAGTTCCATAAACTCCATCTCGATTAGTTTACACAGGAGGTTTCTTGCTTCTCTTTCCTTATCACATAACTGGGAATCTGTAGGGTTATTTTGCAGCTCAATTTGTAGACTGTGAAGATCCTCCCTAGCTGCCTCGGTTTTAATATGGATATCAGACATATGTACCGTTGCCCAACCTCTCAGTTTAGACTTAAGAATCTTCAACTTTTGGACCAGAATATAGATACAACTACCCGTCACCTCTATTGCCCACACTTGCTGAATCACCTCTTTGAAACTATCGTGAAGGGCCCAGGAATTACAAAAGCGAAAGGGAACTCTTCCTTTTTCAGCATCAACCAAACAAACTAGCATGGGAGAATGATCAGAAATTCCTTGCAGAAGGAATTCAGCAGAAGCATGAACAAACAAAGACAACCAGAGGATATTTATAAGAACTTTATCAATTTTTTATCATTTCCTATTAGCTCCTACTCCGTAATTTGTCCACGTAAAATAACACCCATAAGCTTTCAAATCAAACAACCCTGTATCAGCTAGGCAATCACTAAAAAGAATTGTTTCTCTAGCGTGGACCGGCTCCCCTATCCTCTCATGAGAGTAAAGAACATTATTGAAGTCTCCATGCACACACCATGGTCATGTAATACTACGGTGAAGATGCCACAAATCCTGCCAAAGCCCCAATCTCTCCTGGCTATAATTACTTGCATAGATAATCGTAGATAAAAAACTTGCTAAGTTAAGAAGTATCGTCACCCTGTAATGTACAAACTGAGCTGTTTCCTGAATCTTACTCACATCCACAAAATTTGGGTTCCAAAGGATCCATATTCTACCCCAGGATTACTACTATAATTACTCTCAAAATTCCAATTCGGAGCACATATATCACTGATGATTTTCCTCTTAACCTCCTTTACTTTAGTTTCCAAAAGACCCAACAAGCAAAGATTATTTTTCAAAATGAATTTATTTATTTCCTTCGCTTTTTTTACGTCATTAAGACCACTGATATTCCATGTACCAATCTTAATCATTTAGATTAATGTTTCTTACTGTCTGACCCCTTAGATCTACCTTTCTTCTTCTTCTCAGAGACCTGAGCTTGTTTACTCTTAACTATACTTCCAGCCTTTTCTCATTGTTTTCTGCTCTTTTATGTGCCCTTGTTTTAGCTTTCACCACCTTTTCCTTAACTGGCTCGTGGTCTGTGAAAAATTCTACAGAAGTTCCTTCAGAGATGTCATCCTCAATCTCTTATTCACTATCTGCCAATACCTGAAAAGCATTTTGTTCCTTCAGAAATTGTTCCTTGTGACTCTTTCCCAAGTTTGTCTAATGGAGCTGATCAGAAGCAGCTGGTGAATCTTAATGGATCGCAATATCTAATCCCCTCTGTACTGGAGACAAAATGTCCCTACTAGGAGCATCAAACATAAAACTTTGTAGGGCCACTTGCGTAGTACATCTAGTTCCTTCTTCAGAAGGTGGAACAAAGTTAACCATTTCCTTGCACCTCCACTACCCCTTCTTCCTCACATTCTGCGTAATTTGAGCCACCATCAGTAGCATCATCTTGCCCTTGAGCTTCCTCAGGTGGATTCACTGTACGGTTATCAGTCTTTACTCTCCAAACTTGTTTTGGACGAGAGGGCCAACTTGAAAACTTATGCCCAAACATTTTACACCTAGTGCATGACATAGGCACCCAGGGATATTCAAGGGTTATATCAATTATATCATCCCCCATTTTAACTGGAATCTAACTCTTGTAGTCGTAGTCTATTGGTACAACTACACAAATCTTAGCAAACATCAACCTGGTTCTTTCTATGGTTGCCTCATCCGTTCGCAAGGGATTGCCAATTAAACTTGCAATATATCCCAACCCTTCATCAGTTCACAGTTCCTTTGGCAAATCCATAAGTTTTACCCAGATTGGGATACTAGTTATCTTGTTCTTTTGAGCTTTGACTTCTCGAGTCCATTGACGGACCACAAAGAGTTTACCTGCTATAAAAATTAGATTTGCATCTAACACTTGTTTTCTATCTTCATCAAGGTTAAACTTGAAGTAGTAAAGCTCTCTATCAGTGGATATAGTGTAACTGCCTTTAATCTTCCAAAGACAAGCCAGCACAGCTTTAACCAGTGGAAATAGTAGTCGTTTCTCTACAAAGAAACCAACCACATAATCAATCCACATAGAGACACCTTTCTCTAAAATGCTTGCTGGAATTTCCGCTATCCCATCCACCTGATGTGTTTCAAATCTTCTCAATGAAGTGTTACTTGAGCTAGATTCACCTGAGAACAAAGACTGCCAGGAACCCTGTTCACCCAGCACCACGGGGCCATTAATGGCAGAAGAAGACGGAGGAGAAGCCATAAAACAAAGCAGGCTTAACAAACAAACAAATGTACAAAGAGGCTTCCTTTCCTTATCGAACTCCCACTGTTTTCCAATGGAGGATTTTACCGAATATAGGAAAGAAGAAAGGAAGAAAAAATATAAGCTATCTTTACCTACTATTTTTTGCTAATAAAGGAAATAAAAAGGGACACAGGATCAAACTGCAACTTAAGTTATGTCTATACTAGTCACCCCTAACCTGGTCCCTATGAATTAAGCTATCTGAATTGTACTTCATGCTAACTCTTGAGGGAATATTTGGCTGTTGTACCACCATACTATGGCCTCTTATAGGTGCCGAATAAATTTGGAGTACACAACAGTACAAAACGTAAGGAATTCCACTGCCAATATTTGTAGTGACTAAATCATGAGGCAATGTTTGTTCGGAGTGTGTTCTATGCTTATTGCGGCCAAATTTCATTTCAAGACTTCGAGACTTCGGTCATTTCAAGAAGTGTGGGGACAGCCCAATGAATAAAATTTACAAATTGACCAATTCGGTTAATTAAGAAATTGCATTGCCTTAACAACAATAGGCACTAAGGTAGGAAATCATTCCTATAGTCCTCCAAATGGTTATAAACAACAATGGCTTGACACTTGGCGACAAATGGACTCTAACAAACACTAAGGTAGGAAATCATTCCTATAGTCTTTTAAAGGGTTATAAACAACAATGGACACTCGGCCACAAATGGACTCTAACAGACACTAAGGTACTGACTAGCAAAGTCGGTAAAACCTTTGGGTGATGATATCAGAGGTCTGGGGCTGTTCTTATTGTCTTTCAAAGGGTTATAAACAACAATGACTTGACACTCACAGCCACAAATGGACCCTAACAGTTAGGGCCTCATATATTCCCTCATCCATGGAGCAAGGATTTCCAAAAAAGCCGAATACTAAAAATTCGAGACATAGAATTTCTCAATTCTTATGCAATGCAATTATTCAATCTAATAGAATGATCTTTAACTCTTTAAGTACCCAGAATAGTAACCAATCTGTGGTGGCCAAATATCATACACTAACGATATTTGCTCTTATTTCAATCATTGTATAAATTGGTAGGTACAAAAGAGTGCGAAAGGAAGGGACACATGTCACAAAGCTACTGAATGAAGCCATGTGGAGCAACTATAAAAGGATTGGATGCAAAAGAGAAGGGACCATATTCATTTCTCACACTTTATTTTTATATTTCTCACATGTAAACCAGAAAGAGGAATGAGAGAACATTGTAAAAGACCATTAATGAATAAGAAAAGCTTACTTAATCTTGATCTTTCTCTTCTTGTATCTCACATTGGCACCGTCCGTTCTTTGAGAAACACATTCAAGTTTTTCTTGGTTGAGCAAAACTGATGAAGAGGAGATTGATTTGTCAATTGAGTTTTTCTTATTCTCTACCATTAAAGCTTAAAAGATGGAAACAAAAATAGTAGAAGAAGTGATAAAGATGTGCTCGACCTTCGAAACAACTAAACTGTCGAGATAAGTTGTTGTAACTCATTATTTAAATTCGTTATATGATTCTTGAACTCATTCTTTAATTCGTTATTAATTTTTTGTTTCTAATACTGTTAATGTTGGTGATAAACCTTGGTCATGTAAATGTAAGAGTATTTTAATAATAAGCTTGAGGTTGTGGGTTCTAGAGTTTTGGTTTTAGTGTTGTGAATGTAACTTTTGTTTCTGTAAATTGGAGCTGAAATAGAAAAATCATTCAAGGCCGATATAGAGTTATTGATACTGGGCATCGGATTCAAAAAGACCACAAACAATTTTCGTTATCAATATAAAGTTAATCAATATGAAGAACCGATACTGAGTCGAATTCGATACCGATACCAGTCCAACCACTACACCAAAACAGGCTATTTGCAACGGCAAAAAACCGTTGCTAATAATTTTTGCAATGCTTTTTAAGTGTTGGAAATTTTTGCAACGGTAAATAAGCGTTGCAAACAGAAATTTCCAACGATTATTAACCGTTGCAAACTAAACTTTCCAACGCTTATTAACCGTTGCAAAAAGAAATTTCCAACGCTTATTAACCGTTGCAAGAAAAACTTTCCAACGGTTTTTAAGTGTTGCAAATATTATTTGTAACGCTTGTTTATGCCTGTTTCATACAAAATTTTAGCAACGTTTTTAAATTTGTAACGGTTATGAACCGTTGCTGATGGGTTGCAAATAAAAAAAAAATCTTATTTTATTTTGTAGCAACCAGCTAAACCTGCCCCATATTGAAACAACATCTCAATTCCATAATAAAGTCCACATTACCTTTTCATACCATTTGACAAGTAAATAATAGCATACACAAACAAAAGACTGAAAAAAATAGGATATTCGTTAAACCATGTATGCAATATAACTTCAAAATATTTTTTAAGAGTTACAAATTCATATTTATTACAAATAAGGATAATATATTCAATACGATTTTCCAAGCAATCTCGAATCATTGCAATACCAAGTATTGGTGATGTCTTCACTCACTATAAATCCTAATCACTCACTAGAAATCCTAATGCGGCTCCACAAAGTCCATCTAATTCCTAAAAATTCACAAAACAAATAATAAACTTAGAAATACAATAGTACTAATTAAACTCGTGCAATTAATTAAATATTTGAAAATCTACCTAAATGAAGTAAGAAGTTAAACAAATGAGAAAATAGAGGGTGGAATTTTAAGCTTTTACCTTGACAAGGAGCTTGAGGTGAGCATGATCATTTGATTGGGGAGCAATTATTTTGGTCTGCTTCTTGTTTTTCCCTCCATCAAATTGATACCCTACACAACACACTGAACAACACATTGAACGGCAACAAAATGATCTATCTAACTATTCTAAAAGGCTTTGAAACACTTTATATATAAACAAAAGCACCACTTCTATAAACCTAGGACTGTCCAAAAATATTGTCCTGCATCAACATGTACTAGCAAGCCATGGACCCAACATAACTATCAGAACATAACAATGTATAAAGCAGGTCGACCTACTTTGTACCAAGTGAAATTCAAATTTTCAAACAAACACTTGTGTCCAATGATAATATATAGAGCAAATAATGTGGATTCTCTAACCATGACACCCAACTAGAAGCATCTAGTTATCAAGACATTAGTTTCAAACATGGAGATAAATGGGGCAGAGAAATTGTAGATAAAAAAAAAAAGGTAAGAAAGAGTTGTATGAAAGATTTGTCTAACCTGTTTTATATTTCTTAATCACAATGCAAACTCAGATACCGAGTAGTCCACCAATAGGGAAAACCAAACCTAAAAAGTCAACAAATAATGATAAATTGTGAAGACATTGACACATGGTCAAGCCACGCGTCCTTGTAAAGTTAGTATAGCGGCTCATAAAGAGCAATGAGGGTCATGTGCTCCATTGCTCCATAATATATATAAAGTATTCATTCCATGACTAGCTATGTATGTACTAGTGCAACTGTGCAAGTTATGAATGAAACAAAACTTATGTGCCTATGTACTTAGTCAAATATGTACAATATATTACTTCCCAATAAGTGGAAGCTCAAAAGGAATTAATTGTGTGGAAGAAACATACAAAATCTTAATAGTATTTAGCTTCATTTGCAGCTTTAATATGTGACTCTAAGTTGTGCTCATCAAGAGAAGAATTAAGGCTTCGAACATGCGCCCATGCTCGATATTCCAAATCTCTAGCTTCTAGTACCTCCCTGTAGAACCAACAAAAACATATAATTAAACTAATCACATTCTTTATACAAAAACATATATTTTCAATTGCAAACACTAAACTCATCACAGAGAAATCCACTACGTTTTCTACTTTTCTTTTGCACTACATGATACTAATGTAATCGCGCTCACACAAGCAGGCACACACGCACATGCAAAAAATAAAAAAACAATAACACAAAAGAATAAAGTCGAGCAGCGGTACCCACGACCCAATCCCCCCCCCCCCCAAATTCATCACATATCTTGTTATGGTATAGTTAATTCATGAGGAAAAGTCGCTACAAGTTTACAACGAAAGAGCAAATGGCTTGATGGTACGTAAGTTGTCTAAAATAAGGAAAAAGAAAAGGGTAGATTAACTTGTGAATCATGAGCTGTTATATCGAGGGGTTTACTAGTATTGTAGGCAATGATCATTGATCAACACAAATTTACATACGTAGGGCACGACGGCAATTCGCAAGAGAAACAAACAAAATATGAGTAAACCTAAAACATTTGTAGGAAATAATGAACAAAATCTCTCTCCCACACACAGACATAAAATCAATGACTTTGGTGGTTCAAGAAAAGATTATTAAGAGCGTATAATGAATGTGACTCGACTGTCGTACTGTGCATATAAAAAAACCAACCATTATGCAAAGACTCAGCAATAATAGTCTTGGTTCACGAGATCAAACACTAATGGCTAGTGCTTTTCCACTAACCGGATAATCAATCAAGTTTTGCGGGTTTGGCATGATAACACTAAGAGTGAATGTTCGGAATCAATAACCGATAAAAAAAAAACAATGTGTTCGAACAAGTTGACGACATGGTATTAAAATGGCAACTACAAAATGACTTGGGTATACAACCAAATATAAAGTTAGACATCCAAATCATGGCCCGGCCACATGAAAACTGAAAAAGGCAAGATGCAATAACAAACTTGAGAACAATTAAAAAGAGGAAATTAATCAACTAGGCAAAAAAAATAATATCCAAATTCAAGACAAAGAAGAAGACCATAAGGAATGGTATTGTTTAAAACAACTTTGTGATACCTTCCTTCCTCAAATCCTAGAACCGAAAAAGATTCCAGTCTTGGACCTTGAAGCTTCGGACCGCTAGTTTGAAAACATCAGCCATCCGCATGCATCCAGTTGCATGGCAGAACAACTAAACCAACTCTTACAGGTCCTTGCGCTTTCACTAAAAGGGCTGAATCCATAAACATGATACAAGGATTATTAGGATATATACAAAAATAAATGATCGTCACGATAACAAACAAAGTACAAGAACTTTATTCCTGCAAGTGTATGGCAAGGAGAAAAAGGAAGAAATGGGTCATGTAAGGCATAAGTTGGACTCCAACAGTCTTATTAAACAAGGGGGAGCTCATTTTCAACTTTTATATTATTTGTTCCTCAGTGCAATCAAAGCGACTTGCATAACTAAAGCTTGGAATGGTATGAAATTTAAAATGATATTTAAGATAATTTTCAACCCGTGCTCGAGCATGTCCTTTTGCTTAAGAATAAATCAATGTACAAATATCAGAACAACAACTCAATTCTCCATCTAACAAAGCAACCTAGCAGTTCAGAACTATTGAAACTGCAACGACACATTTGAGATTAATCAAAACATCAATGGACTTTACATCTTGATCAATTATTTGAGATTATTCTTTTTCAATTGTGATGGTGATACTTGCTATTTTAAGAGTAAGGATTTGCTCACAAATTGCAGGAGTCAAAACCCAAAAAAATACTACATCAGTAAATGTCCAAGCCTAAAACAAAAAAAAAACCCATCAAGTATCATATTTATTCTTTTTCCACAAAATACTGGGAGCAATATACCGTATCCAAGTGTGGTTGGAAGCTCTTAGCTCTAGAACGTTGAAATGCTAAAGAAGTTATGGTCCTATGGTCCAACTGCTAATTAAAACACTAGATTATATTTTTCTGCAGTGAGAAAATAACAATCGAAACTATTGAAAACTGGTTGTCAGAAGAATACCAAAAAAGAAAACCCGCCTGTAACTCGACCAGTGATACCTATTAGAAGAACAGGTAGCTCCCAAGAATTCCTCTAAACTATACCAACTGAAATTCTTGACACAGATCTATATATAATTCTACTTACGCTAACAAAACAAGTAAGCCTAAACCAATTGAAGCACTTTGCTTCTCACACACCTATGATGAAGAGGGCAGCTTTCCACACACCAATTGAAGCTCGACTAGGAATCATTTTCAGAATCGCAAAAGAGAGGGTTTATTAGCTTCTAATTATCCTCTTCCTGTATCTTCCTCATAAGCACATATTCAGACTCCCTTTGTGAAGTGAGTGATTAAGAAAATTAGATACAACATATCATAAGCCTAATAGTGAAAAAGACGTACCTCGTGGATATACACATGGTGCTCTTTCATAATAGCCAGGAGCCTTTGTTGTAGGCTGCCTTGAAATCCCTTGTCATAGTACTTTCTCCTGCTTTGCAAGAGTTTTCATAAGACTTTGATTGTCTCCCAATATCACTATATGCAGAGCACAGAGTTTCCTTGTCGATATAATTGCGAAGTTCAACACCTTTGCACCGCTTGCATGGCATTTTGGCATTTAAACTTGTAAAACTGCTCCAAGAATCCTTCCATCGTGTCTCTTACAAAAAGCTGTTGCAGCTCGTCTTCCTGTATCTTTCTCATAATCATGTAATCGACTAAATAATAGAGACCCTGTTCAAAGTAATTTCTGAATTCAAAGGTAGCTATGATAAGAGTTGGGTCAGCAATTAACGTAGTCTGAAGACTCTGAACTTCATAACTAGTCTCGACAACAAAATCAACCCCCAATAAACTGAATAGTAATAAAAGTAAGTAGGGATCAGCAATTAACATAGTCCCATCTCCAATATATGTTACTAGCATGTTCAGAACCAAGAACAAATACATTTTTGGTTCAAGATTTAAGTGCTTTCATTATATTTCAATACGGCCTTGCTAGACACTTAGTACCTGTATCTAATCTAGGACACTAACTCATGTACTCGTGTCAATGTCAATTAGCTAAATTGTAACTACTAACAGTTTGGAATTTCTAATTGCTAACAATGTATTAAGAGGGGTGAGACAACTACATGAATATCTTCAGGATTTCTAGAGGAAAAATCAGGCTGCAATTCAAATCCTAAAGACAACTACGTGAACATGTCATAAATCTATGCATAAAGAAAAAAATATGGCTGAATTCAAACCCTAAAGACAATTGGATGAATATGTCATGGATCTAGGCAAATAAATATATAATAAACAGAAAGGGAAAATATGGCTTACGTTCAAATTCTTAAAGCAGTATTCAGTAATTACTAGAATATCCAGGGCACGACATAAGAAAAACCGTCTCTCCAGTCTCCAAACTATTTTTGTCTCATCAATATATATATCAAACTGAAACTTATCTCACAAAATTCATCAGTTTGAAAAGCTAAAGCCTTGATTGGACCTCATCGGAAGGCGATACAAGATTACATGCTGCTGTCTGGAAGGCAGATAAATGATTACATGCCTGGATGGAAAGAATACACAAGACAGATTTTAAGACTACATTATGTCTTATTAGGCTCAGTGCAATTGCATTCTAGAGTCTAGACAGAATACAAAGCATACAAGGTTTCAATGACAAAGGAAATGCAAATACCTGATGAAGTGGGCAACAAAGGTTATAGTTTTCAGCTATCACTTGCAATGCAACATCATGTCTATGCCTTGTCTACTAAGGGAAACTCAATGGTGTAAATTAATGACTTGTAAAATTGTGATCAACTTAAACACAAAATAAAATTACAAAACCCACCCAATTTCTAATTGCTTTTCTTAGTCCCTAACAAAGAAAGGATGAGCTGGATTTCAATTTTTTCAATCACTAAAAAAACTTCAAAAACAAAGTAAACCATACTAGCCATCGAGGCAAATGCAATCCCTATCATATAAAAAACATTTTACACAAAATTGCTAAGAATGATTGGCTATGTATGATGTGCAAGAAGGCACCCCCAAACAAATAAAAAAGATAAACAAAAGTAAACCACATATAGAGATTCAGCTACAAACATAAAGAAAACTTATTTTTGAATATATATGGACTCAAATGCACTATTCATAATCAAAGAAAATTAGATACACTTTCGCCCGTCTAAAGTAAGAACAAAAGAAGTTGTCGTCTATTTTTCGGGCTAAGGCCTCGCGACGGGTTTTATCATGTTTGGGACTCAAAAGCCCATCCTAAATTTAAGACAGGAATGCCTGTCTCAATAGGTCGTCCTATTGAGACATTACTGACCACTCTACACAAGATTCCACTAACAATACATTAATAAAAAAAATAAGGAAAAAAAATAATAATAAACATCAAACTAAGAGAGTGGTTCATAACAAACTTATAGCAACACAATGTGCAAAAGTATAATGTACACCAATTGCATGCACTTCAAGAGTAATAGCAGCTCCAATTATTTGAACAAAACCCACATCTCTACAAACAAATAAATTTCCGTAGGCCTTATTCATCAACAATTAGACCTTATAGAAACAAATAATTTTCAGTGTGTGAAACCCATTTACCCAAATCTACATATTTATACACTAGCTTGAAACCCCAACAGTGACAAATCTAATTAGCTATTCAAACACCGAAATATCCCAACCTTACTTTATCAATTGTCTATTATTGACATATGGAAACATAGTAATTAACATAATAAACACTAGAAAAACTGGAAAGGCAAAGCTACAATCTTTAAGTAGAAGAGTAAAATAAATGAATATGAAAACCTTTGAAGAAACTAAATTGATGTCACAGCCCGAATTTCTAAACAATTAAAAAAAAAATATTTGAAATATAAATATCTCAAACATCACTATATTCAATTGTCTAAAAACCCAGGCTATGACGGGGTGGATACTACACATGCCAAAACCGAAAACCCACATCATAAAAGAATCTTAACAACAAAAATAATCTCCAAAATTCTCTTTATTACTTTATAAAAAGTCTATCTTCTGTCCCAATAAAACATCAAACCACTCTAAGAATAACAGGTCTTCAACATCGTATTTTCATGTCATATGAAAAGAAAACTACGTTATTACATACTTTCAAAAGATCAGACCTAATAAAATAACCTCCCGGACTGCTCCAGGCAAGAATCCAAATCACACACCGCGGTTCCACTGCCTTCCACCTATGTTCCCAAGAACACACCCACGTTGCCAAAACAAAGCAAACATGGGTCAGCAAAATGGAATTTGCTGGTATGAGTAGACTAACCACATATAAACATTATCATACTTTAATTATCCAAACAATCATGTTATATTTTCCCATAACTTAATCATTCTCAACTTGGAAGACAGATAGTTCCGTCATTTCAACCAGCATAGTGTCTTCCCAAGCAAGACTACCATTCTATTAACTCATTATCATAACTCGTTATTATAACTAGGTAACTGAATTAAAACTTCCTGATATCCACTTTTGGATAAGGGTAGGACCGCGTCCCTGCACAAAATGTTATTAAGTCCTACCCTCCTGCAAAAGAAAGTTAGAACTTCTATATAACCTATGTAGATATTATATTAGGTATTCAAAAGTAAACCCAAACGCTCGCATAATCAAATAATACAACTAACCCGCAAGGCGAATACCTTAGTTCCTCTCTAGGGCAGTCCAAAGAATCTGGTCATTCATGGCACATTCAATGAATACCCGGGTCATTTATGGCACATTCAATGAATACTCTTATATAACGCTAACGGGCCATTTATGGCACATTCAATAAATGCTCACATAACATATGACATCAACAGTCATAAAACAAAATCCCAAAACTTGAGGCGTGGAGAGTTCTAAAAGAGTGCAGTAAATTGTTTACGCATTATTGAACTATATTGTATAAATTATTTCAGAAAATGAAAGAGTATCTTGATTCATATATTTTGGTTTACGCGTTATTAATTATATGGATGTCTAAGTGTCATAACGTTGCATATCATAAAATACTGCAAAAATCATATAGTAGTTAATACACGTACACACGTATATATAGAAAGTTTTAGCCTAAAGCCAAGCATGCTAGTAGCCCTAGACCTATCCTAATAGCCCAAATCATAATCCAAGTTAAAAGGTCAAATTGGGTCAACTGGTCAAAGTCAACCCTAGTCAACGGTCAAAGCCAACTCTGGTCAACAATCAAAGTCAACTCTGGTCAATGGTCAAAGTCGACCTGCCAAGGGTCAACAGCAGTCACCCAGTCCCAAACCGATTTATCTAAGCTGACCAGGTTCAATAACTTAAGCCTTAACCCGGCCCATAAACTGGGTTGGCCCAACTTGAAGATCCACTTAAAATACTATGGACCAGCTCCAAAAACCAAACAAGTTAAGGCCCAAACAAAACCAACAAGTTTCGGCCCAAGGCCCAACTGACCCAACAGGTCGACCTCTTCCTCCAACATCTCTCCAACAGCTCCTCTCCACCAATCGGCCACCACCACTAATCCACCACTCAACCACCTCCATCATCCTATCGGTTTTGACCCCGGAAAACCCCCCCATCAACCGATACCATCATAACGCGATTTTCTTATCTTGAAAAAGCAGGGATCGAGCCCATTAATGGTCGCTAGAGCTTCACACCCCAAACTAGTATTTAACCCTTCCACCGCAACCAACAACATAACCTCAAAACAAAATCAAACAACCAATCCTTGAAGCAACACAAAAAATCGGACGATTTGGTTCTTGCTTGAACGCCATTAATGGTTGTTCAAGCTTCACAGCACTCCCACTCTCAAACAATCACCTCTACTTCACCACGCACAGCCCAACAGCTTAACCAACGAATCTAAACCCGACATCAACACTAACTAACAGTATACATCACAACCAAAATTTCTAACAAAACTATCAGTCAAACACCACAAAGAATAAGGTGTCTTGAGTTCTGAGGTTGACGCCAGTAACAACCGGCGTCAAGGCTTCGACAGTTTAAGTTCAGAGTTCAAAACCACAAACAAAAATAGTCTAAACGAAACACAAGCCGAAATCTTCTTTGTGGGGCTTACGCCATTAATTAATGACTTGTTTCAAGCTTCGACGGTTTAACGTCACAAGATATCAGACATATTCGATTCGACAGTTCTATATCAAATTTTATAGTTTTAAGTTTTAACAACACTACATATTTCAACCGAAAAGAAATCGACAGTAACGAGGATTTAATAAAATAAATCCATAAAATATCTACTCACCTGTAGCGCTCTCCGATTATCAGCCAGCTACAAGAAAAAACTTCCTTTTCTTCTTTTAGAAAAATCTCGTTTTTCTGTCTAAAACTCTCGCTTGGTTTTTCCCCAAAAACTCTACGTGAGAAAACTTCCCGAAAAACAAAGACAACCCTTATCTATTACTTACGGGACTTTTATCCTTAACTGATAGTTATCATCTATCCATTATCTATTTTCATTATTATTATTATTTTTTATTATTTTTTTTTTTATACTATAAAAACAAAAGAAAAAGCCGGGGTGTTATAATTGACTTGGGTTTCGGTCAGCAACGATTCCAAGTTGAGACGTTGAAAGGAAAAAAAATGTGTCTTTGAGTAGTGAAGAGAAACAAAGCTTGTAAATCCTAAGAAAATTAAAATTGAAAATTTTTGTCAAATAAAACCCTACACAAAAAAATCGGTGCTTGAAATAAATAATTTTTTTGATTCCATTACCTTGTTGAGATGTAAGAAGAAGAAAGAGTGGAAAAAAACATAAAAAAAAAAAGAGCAAGTCGCTAATTGTGGGGAGCGGTAGTGGGGAGAGAGGAGAGAGACTAAAGTTAAGGTTATCTTTTATATTTCGGCCGAAATAATAGAGCGCGATTTTTTTTGTTTCCCTCTTTCACAAAATTTTCAAAATTTTGATTTGTAACACTTATCAAACGATTTTTAAGCGTTAGAAATTAATTCCTGAAATTCACCCAATTAAAGCAACACTTAACAACATTACCAACGCTTATATAGTGTTGGCAATTTGCTAATGATAAATAACCGTTGCAAAGCAAAAAAGACCTGTGTTGCAAATATCCTATTATGGTGTAGTAAACCCCAACAACAAGATTCAATATCGACACAAATCAATTACAAACAGTCCAACTTCGATACCCACCTCCCAAAAGTTGCACAAAAACTTCTTGCAAACTTCACTACATTCAAACACCCAATTTCGATACCGAACAAAAACACCCAATTTCGATACTGAGTCAAGTTCTAACATAAAATTCCGATACCGAATCAAACCCAAACAACCAAATTTCGATACGAATCAAAAACCAACAGCCTGAAGGTCAACAAAAAACAAAATCAAAATCCAAGAAATAAAGAAGTGGCTTGGACATTAGATTCAAAAAGCTTGGTATGGGTGCATGGTAGCCGATACCACTCACCTGGAGGCGACATTCCATAGTTTCGGAAACAGAGTTTCAAGTGAGACATATCACTTGGGGGCGAATTCAATACCTATGATCCTAATCCAAAAATTTCAGTTGAAAATAATTGATATTGGCAAAGAATGAACTCTAAGAGTTTGACTTTGGCAAGATTAGTTTCTTAAAGTCTTGTTTGGATTTTTTGTTTAAACTTCGGCATTTCGGCTGATGGGTGGATAATATTGGCAATGGAGATGAGCATCGGTTTCAGAAGTCAGATTTCATAAATAGGTCTAAGAAAGATAAGTGGGCATCGGTTTCAGAAAAAGTTTGGGTCGCGGTATTGAAACCCCACTTTATGGAATTGGCGCCCTTTTTACCAATTCAAAAGTACTAGCACCCTCCATTAATCACATAAAAAACACTCACGACAAGAAGTTGCCGCGATATCGCACAATCCACGACATCGGGTTGCCGCGAGATCCTATATTCCACGAAAGGTGGTTGCTGTGGGTCCTTTTTTCATTTAATTTTTTTTTAATAGCCACCGTAAAAAAAGTTAGTTGCCGCGAGATGGTTGTGTTAACCATGGACCAAAATATCGACGATATATCCGATATATCGCCGATATATATCGGTATTTTGGTACACCGATATCGATATTTTCGACATATATCCACCGAATATAGTACCCTTTTTTCCGATATAAAAGTTTATATCGCCGATATAATCGATATATCCGATATATATCGTTTGACTTTTTGACCATTTTTTAATATAAATCCGATATTTCCAATATATTTTTTATATATTTCCGATATTATATTTCCGATATATCCGATATTTCTGATATTTTAAATAGTTTGGACTGATCACCAAAAAAATGGATATATCCGATATATATCGGTTTTTGGGTACACCGATATATTCATCGATATCGATATTTTGAACCTTGGTGTTAACTAAAATAGAGTCTTTGCTTGTGTTAATTATCAAAACTCTTCTTCATTAATTTGATCACAAGTTTTTCTTATAGCATATGAAAATATTTGCCGCGAGATAGCAAAATTATGTTTTGATTGTACATTTTTTTTTTCATGGTTTTGGTGTTGTTCTTGGAGTGTATAAAAAAGCTTGAAAGAAGAAAATGAGGTATCCATATATCGTGTGTATTCAATACGCAAAATTTGAAGTGAAAAAAAAAAACAAAAAACATAAAAGAAATGTTCCGTTGCAACTGTCTGCCGTGGAATATGAGATCTCGCGGCAACCCGATGCCGTAGAACTATGGGCATGTGAGGTGTAAAAGGACATATAAAAAATAACCATTATTGTTTTACTTTTTGCTAAAGGGGTGCCAATCCCATAAAGTGGGGTGCCAATAGTGCGCCCCTAAAGGTTAACTCATCACTTGAAGACAAAAAATGTCACATGGTCGATATAGAGGCTGATCACTTTTAGTCAATATTTCATTACTGATATAGGGGTAACCCGATACCACTGATTTAAGGCCAATACTAAAGAAACACTTAGGGACGACATGCTGATATAAACCACACTTGGAGACAAAAATTGTATTGCCGATATAATCACCTCAGGGCCATTATTCATTGGTGAATTAAGGTGTGGACGGATATTTTAAAGAACCGATATTTGAAGTTATCACTTGGGGGCGACTTTTTTGTGACAATATGAATCAATCACTTGAGATTGAATGAAGAGCTCAAACATTCATCAAATCCTGTTTCGAATTCCAAAAGTTTCATTTATCAAATTCTATTTCGAATTCAAAAATTTCATTTATCAAATCTTATTTCGAATTAAAAAAATTTAAATGTCAAAATCTTATTTTTTTTATTCAAAAATTCCTTTTATCACAATCAAATCTTATTTCGCATTCAAAAATTTCATTTATCAATCCTATTTCGAATTCAAAAACTTTAATTGTCAAAATCCTATTTTTGGATTCAAAAATTCTTTTTATCAACATCAAATTCTATTTCGAATTCAAAAAAATTAATTATCAAAATCATATTTCATATTCAAAAATTCATTTTATCCAAATCATATCCTATTCTAAATTTAAAAAAAATATATATATATATATATATATATATATATATTATTATTTTATATTAATTAATAGCCCTGGTATCTACAGGGATGAGCGATATCAGGCACTATATAAAAAAGCCCTAGTATCGACAGGGATGAGCGGTATCAGGCACTATATAAAAAAGCCCTAGTATCGATAGGGATGAGCGGTATCAGGCACTATATATAAATGTCCTGGTATTGACAGGGATGAGCGATATCAGGCATTATATCAAAAAGCCCTGGTATCGACAGGGATGAGCGATATTAGGTACTAAAAAAAATGTCATATTGAATTTCAAAAAATTAATTGCAAAAATTGTCATCTCGGATTTCAAAAAACTATTTACAAAAATGCCATCTGGAGTTTCCAAAAATAAATTGCAAAAATTGCTATATCGGATTTCAAAAAATTACTTACAAAAATTCCCATCTCGGATGAACAAGGAATAATATCGGATGAACATTATAAAGGAATAGTATCGGATGTACATTATTGATTAACAGTATCGGATGTACAATATTGAGGAATAGTATCGGATGTACAGTATCGAGGAATAATGTATCGAGGTACAGTATCAAATGAACAATGCTGATGAATAGTATCGGTTGAACAGTGTCGACGAAAAAAAAACGAATTTCAAGTTTACTTTCTATTGTTTCTCGAAATCTTTAAATTTTCACTTATAAAATTTGAAAATTTTGAAAGGGAGCAATATGGTAGCCAAATATCATACACGATATTTGCTCTTATTTCAATCATTATATAAATTGGCAGGTACAAAAGAGTGCGAAAGGAAGGGACACATGTCACAAAGCTACTGGATGAAGCCATGTAGAACAACTATAAAATGATTGGATGCAAAAGAGAAGGACCATATTCATTTCTCACACTTTATTTTTCTATTTCTCACATGAGAGAGGAATGAGAGAACATTGCAAAAGACCATTAATGAATAAGAAAAACTTAGTTAATCTTGATCTTTCTCTTCTTGTATCTCACACAATCCAACTCATTTCATGAATAAAGTGTTTGCTATGCTAATGGTTGAAGTGTTTGCTATGCTAATGATTGAAGTGTTTGAAGAGGCCTCGACACTAGGTGGGGAAAGACCCACTCCAAAATCTTTGCTAAGTTAGCACCATCACTCTTGTCTGTACGTGCTCAGCTTGGATGACTAAATTTGAGCGCGAGAGATTCTTAGTGAAAATATGGACAAACTAATGAGAGGCAGGAATGTGTTCATTTTGTTGAGTACTGAGTACCCATTAGCATCCTGGTCCCTAATAAAAGAACTTTTACATAAATGATTTTTCGAAATCTTTCAAATGTATCCATCATGATTGTCAAACTATAGGGTAAATTACTGGACTGGTGCCAAGGATACCCATATCGCCAGAGGCACGCCCACTATAATGAGTGCTGAAAATAGGTGAGTGACTCGGTGCCAGTGATGAACTGGTAGTCTGGTACCATACTACCATGAATCCCAGAAGGTTTAGGGCAATGCTAGAGACTTCACAAAGTTGGTTTGTAGGTTTGAAAAAGATATATCCCAACCCCAACCCCAACCTAAGTGTTATTCGGGCTTGACATTCTCATTCCAACCGAAACCTAGTATGAAGAATGCTAGCTGACTGGGCTTCATTTTAGCCCGCCACTTTCGTTCATTTTGTACAACACGGATAACTCATAAGTCATCTAGTTTGAGAAGAACTCTGAGTGTTCTTGGTAAGTATATATATATGAATTATCCATCAGTATTGTTTGATTTTTACTAGGATTCTTTCTCTTGATTCCGTATCAAGAAAGATAAACTTTATATATATATATATAGATGAAAACAGAGGCCTAACAGAGCACAATACCAACTAAGAAAAAATAATGAAGCTTTCGGGGCTCCAACTCTTTCTTCTTTCTTTTACTCTTCTCACTGTTCTACAGCAACCTGCATTTGCTATTAAAAAGGCATGTTGCTCTCTAACCATTCTTGCATTTGTTCTTTGTGTGATTGTTTGATTAGTATTACTAAGCGGTATGTATTTACTTTTATGGTACAGTCTTATGTAGTGTACTTGGGTGGCCATTCACATGGCCCAGAAGTTTCACAAATGGATCTTCAACAAGCAACTGATAGCCATTATGAATTATTAGGTTCTCACCTAGGGAGGTAAACCATCTACCAACTCCTTTTCAATTTTGCGAGCCGAGTATGCAACATTGTTAACATTTTCCTTTAGTAATTAAACAGTAGAGAGAAGGCCAAAGATGCAATCTTCTACTCGTATAACAAACATATTAATGGTTTTGCTGCAATCCTCGAGGAAGAAGAAGCGGAAGCTATCTCTCGTATGATATACAATCCTCTATTCATTGCATGCACTGATGTTCTTTTTAATGGCCATGTTAGACCATTATTAACTTATCATTTTTGCGTGTATGTTCTTTTGTTGAATTGTAGAGGATCCTAGTGTTATATCAGTTTTCTTAAACAAAGGAAGAAAACTACACACAACTAGGTCTTGGAGCTTTCTTGGACTAGAGAAGAATGGAGAAGTTCCTGCTCATTCACTTTGGAAGAAGGCTAGATTCGGTGAAGATACAATCATTGGAAACCTTGACACTGGTAAATAAATTTTTTTTCCATTTTATTTGTCGATTTCCTGTTTTGGTAGTGACGGGTGACTAATATATTTAGGCTTCTAATATATGATGTTGGTTCAATAAATAATGTTGGTTCATCAAATAATGATGATAAATAATGGTGTACTTTTAAAACTTAACAGACAGAATACTAATGTATTGCAAGATTCAATTTTTGTCTTCTAATGAGTAAGCAGTTCTCTTTTTCGAATAAAATGATTGCTTCTTGTATGTCATAAGTGTATATGGATCAGCATGCAGTAATATGTAGCATCTTTGACAATGAAGAGGACGGGTATCTTTCCTTTCTAGTCATATGATGATAATATAATATGAACCCAAAATAAGTTTCTGATTCCCATTGATCATTTCATTAATTTGCTTTTACTATCCCTAGTTCATTGGGAATTTTATATTTTCTGCCTTATCTTATCTTCTGATCCTTTAGTATGCTGCCTTTTGTCATCGCTATCAGGTTTGACAATTTTTTTTCGCCTTTTACCAATGTGTAACCCTTAAATTAGGGGCATGGCCAGAATCGCCAAGCTTTAACGATCATGGGATGGGACCAATTCCAACGAAATGGAAAGGTACCTGCCAGAATAACACCAAGACTGGAGCTCCTTGCAACAGGTCTATTCTCTTTACCAACTTTAAGTTGGTTCTCTCTATCACACTAACACCAATTCAGTATCTTCTTTTGGAATAATCATGTTCTCTTCCGAGGAGAATGTTCACTTGCGTTAAAGTGGCATCACTTTTACATGAATGTACTTGGGGGACCAATATTTCTTTTGCCAGATGATTAAGTCCTAATGTTTAGGAAGGAGTGCAAATTAAAGAACTCTTGATTCTTCATAGTACTTCAAGTTGTTCTGTTTCACTCTTGAAAGTAGCTTATTATGGTTGCTATTCCAGGAAGCTGATTGGAGCAAGGTACTTTAACAAAGGCTACAGGTCCTATGCGCAGCAAGTCAACGTGACCCTCAACTCCACCGTCAACTCGGCACGCGATGAAGATGGTCACGGGTCTCATACCCTTTCCACTGCCGGAGGTAGCTTTGTTCGTGGAGCAAATGTCTTTGGTTTTGGTGAGGGAACAGCCAAAGGAGGGTCGCCCAAAGCTCGTGTTGCAGCATACAAAGTTTGCTGGACACCAATCGGAGGTGGTGAATGCTTTGATGCCGATATCATGGCTGCCGTCGATTATGCAATTCATGATGGTGTTGATGTTTTGTCGGTGTCACTTGGTGGGGATCCATACAATTACTTTGGAGACGGCATATCTATTGCGGCATTTCATGCTGTTCAGAAGGGCATTGTTTTTGTCTGCTCAGCCGGTAATTCTGGACCAACGGCTGGCAGTGTTTCAAATGTTGCACCATGGATCCTAACTGTGGGTGCAAGTACGATGGACCGTGAATTTCCATCTTATGCTGTTCTTGGCAACCGGAAGTCAGTCAAGGTTAGTTATATCCGTTGTAAACCCTTAAACTAGTCAATAAGTAATGTTCCAGTTTTGCGTTGCACACTTGCACGCAGACAAATTCACACTCACTCAGGTTTGGGGGTTATCTTACATCAATATTCTTTATTTCTGCTAACTAAGGTTCAATTATACCAAGCAAAAAATGAAAAGGGTTATCTTCAACATACAATTTACTTTTCTTCAATTTTCTATACCAGGGAATGAGCCTTTCAGCAAAAACTATGACAGCTGAGGACCACCCATTGATTAGTGCCGCAGATGCAAAAGCAGCAAATGCATCAAATAGCGAGGCGTAAGGCCATAGATACCTAAGATGCTTTTGTTTGGGATCATGCGTACTATATATTCAATCATTCTCAATTCTTGTTTTATTTTATAGTTGTCTAAGCTAACCGACACTGATGACTTAACTTAATCTTGCAGTCTACTTTGCAAGCCAGGCTCGCTTGATCCCAAGAAGGGGAAGGGTAAGATATTAGTTTGTCTTCGAGGTGGCAATGGAAGAGTGGACAAGGGCGTCCAAGCAGCTCAGGCTGGTGCTGCTGGGATGATCCTTATCAACGATGTTTCAACTGGCAATGAAGTTATAGCTGATGCTCATGTCCTTCCTGCTACCCATGTCACTTACAGTGATGGCCAAAATGTCTACCAATATATAAATTCTACCAAGTGAGTTGCTCTTAACATACCGTTTCATGTTTAATTTGGGCATTCAGTAGAGAGTATGATCTCAGTGTTACTAAAAGAGAATAAACATATACAGTTGTAGTGTAGTGTCACTACTTTGATATCTGAGTTTCATGCACTGCTTCTATCAGGTCACCAGTGGCTTATCTGACGCCTGCACGGACCCATTTAAACACAAAACCTGCTCCTTTCATGGCTTCTTTCTCCTCGCAAGGACCTAACTCTATCACACCTGAGATCCTCAAGGTTAACAATGAAAATTCTTGCTCCACATTTTTTTAGTTAGAGTATACTTACCTGATACTGTGCTTATTATTAATGCTAACCTATGTCACTTCTTACACATGATCTTGTCAGCCTGATATTACGGCACCAGGCGTGTCTGTAATAGCTGCTTACACCCAAGCAACAGGACCTACTGGTATGGAGTCTGACACCCGACGGGTTCTCTTCAATTCAGAATCAGGAACATCAATGTCGTGTCCTCACATTTCGGGCGTCGTTGGCCTTTTAAAAACTCTCCACCCTGATTGGAGTCCATCAGCAATTAAATCAGCAATCATGACTTCTGGTAAGAACTCAATGTTTACCTGGTAAAATTGGATATTTTTTGTACAACTGATAAAAAATTAAAATGAATCTCTTTTCTTATACATGTTGTATTACCTTTTGTACAGCCACAACACAAGACAATATGATGGAGCCAGTGCTAAATGCATCTTTCGTAAAAGCAACTCCATTCAGCTATGGAGCAGGACATGTATGGCCAAATCGTGCTGCAGATCCTGGTTTGGTCTATGACTTGGGTACCAACGATTACTTGAACTTCCTGTGTAGCCTTGGCTACAACGAAACACAAATTGCAGTATTCTCAAATCAACCATACAAATGCCCCAAGTCTTACAGTATCTTGGACCTAAATTACCCTTCAATCACTATCCCCAGCCTCTCTGGCTCAGCTACTGTTTCTCGAACAGTTAAAAATGTCGGTGCTCCTAGTACGTACCACGTGGTGGTCAATCAGCCAAATGGCATTTCTGTATCTGTGGAGCCAAAGACGTTAGAATTCAAGAAGATAGGAGAAGAGAAGACATTTCAAGTAACTGTTCAGGCTAAGAGTCAACGTGCAGCCAAGGACTACGTGTTTGGAAGGCTGACATGGTCTGATCAAACTCATTATGTTAGGAGTTCTATTGTGGTGAAGGCAAAATAGAAGACAAACTCATTGACTTTTTAGGTGCAGTGATAACAGCATAATTATTCTATATTTCCTTTTTCTTAGACACATAAAAGATGGGATACTGAAGGACTTCTAAAGTGTAGTGACATGAGTTCTTTTCAGAGTTATGCTTTGAGTTCCAGTAACCACAGGATGATCCACATTATCGGTGGCTGGATTCAAACCAATGGCTTGGTCCGGCGGTTTCACTGATACATTGTTTCCTGCAAATAAAATTAACAATCGTACTTTTACGACTTCCGCCCATTCATATTCTCGATCAATCTACTATATATTGTGCCGCTTTAGAATTTAATGTTATGTTCTCGTTTATATCCATTGACCAAATTAGTGGTGAATTTGTGTGTAGATGTTAAGGTGTTTTTCCAAATGTCTATAGCAAAATACTGGGATCAACGTCCTCATTGTGTTTTTTAACGTCAACAACCAACTAGCAATAACCTCTTGGCATATAAGCTAACTTTTGAATGTTGGGGCTTCTTTCCTAATTCATGCACGGAAGCCACGTGACTTTTATATTTTCTACACTATAGATATTCTGTATCTAGAATAGCAAATTTTTTTTTTTTACTGGCAAGTCTGTTTTAAATAGTAAATCATCTTCATTTCATCATAAGGCTACTTCTTGGTATTTTTACAATTCAATGATATATATTCAGTTCTTGGATATTATGTCTTCCACTCCCTTCAGTACTCCATATTTTTACAATACACCACTATATCCACATTTTTAAATTCACTCTCTTATATCCCAATTTTCTTTTTTTAAGCTAATTAGAACCTTGCATAAAATGCTAATTCCTTCTTATATTTTAAGATCTTTTTGAGGACATCTCTACACTATATGATCGAACTGTGTATTTGTAATCTCTCTATTTTATGATTTTAGAACCACCTCCCTTAATTATTCTAATCAGCTCCATCCTTTTTAAACAATTTACCAAAAATTCTCTCACTTTATTGAAATTAGAATTAGCTTCAAATTATATTCAATCCCTCCTAATGTTTTTATATTATTTTTTAAATTATAACTAGAATTCAAAAAATCATACTATCATAGAGATGTTAGAGCGACAGGTTTAAAGATTTGAAAAAACACCCGTGAGGCGTCGGATCAGAACCCATACATAAAAAAAACATGAGAGAACAAAAAGGAAAAAAAAATCACTTTTCACTCATTCGTTCTCTTCATAAAAATAAGAAAACCCTCGCTCTCAAATCCCTCTCGAATTGCAAATCACTCTCGAATCTCAAATCGCTCTCAAATCACTCTCTTCTCAATCACATCTTCAGGTAATTTCGATCACTTAAATTGACCTTTTGATTTCAATCCCAAATAAACGATTTCAGTTTTAATTTCGATCACTTCAATTGATGTTTTGATTGATTTCGATCACTTCTTAATCATCACAAATTGTTCACTTTAAGCTGTTTGATCATTGTTTTAACATCATCAGTAAGTAAACAAACCTTGATTTCATAGCCCTAAATTTTTGTATAAATGTTAAATGTTTATTTTGGATATGTTTTTAGCTTATTATTGATTGGTATTGGTTTTTTGTGATGTGAAGATATGAAATAAAGCTTGAAATGACTTGAAATGTGTTGTCTTCTTATTAGAAAACATTAATGTTATGGTGGAAATGACTAGTAATGGTTACAAAAGTATCAGTTAGTTATAATTCAATTGCATTTTGATAAAGATAAAAATGAATAATCTACCTACGAAATAAATGATGAACTCAAAACGTAAGTAAACTAAAACTATTTATGTGTGTCTATATTTATCAAAGTTTCTACTCTCAATTCTATCGAAATAGAGTGGAGTAACAAATTCGTTCCACTCCTAGTGCTCTAGTATAGAATGTTTTCTAATCTAATTAGTCGGTCTTAAGTCTAATGAGAGCTTTACGAAGGGTGTTATACTACGATACAATATGAAATTGATTATGTTGAATTTAAACTACTTAATGCTATGGAAATATGATTGTTTTTAATCTAGATAAAGGATTAGAGGGAATTGAATCCACCTCGAATCCAACTTAATAACCTAGCATAGATTCTTGTATCTCGATTCTTACGTTCTTACGGCAAGAATTTCGAAGTTCTAATCCCTAGTGTTCATGGCATTTCTACCAAATACTAACTAGCATGTGAGGTCGCCGGACCCATTCTCATGGCTTAATCACGACCTTCTAGAGTGGAATAGATTCTACAATGTTTCTACACTATACCACTAAGTTTTCATCAAAGCTTCATCAACCCCTCTAATGGAGGTTTTAGCCTTGAGTCATCAAACCATCATTTCCCATTGAATTATAACTACTCATCATATTAAAATTCTAACTTAACTAAATTAACTAACAATGTTTCAATCTACTTAAACTACGAAATGATAATCAACAAGAATTAAAACTAGATCTATAAATTGAGATGACAAAAATCGAAATTAACAAAATAACTATTTTATTTATCTAATCAATCAAAAACAATGATTCAAAGACTTAATCTAAAACAAGAATTTAAAATGGAACTAAAACTTAATTAAAATACTGGAAACGAGATCTAGAATTATCTATATTGTTTAGGTCTAACTAGCTACCATTAACAAAGGGCTAAGCTTTGGTTTTTATACTTTCAGATCCAAAAATCGTGCATGGGCTTGGAGCCATGTTTTGGGCCAGAGAATCAGGCCCAAAACCCAATTCTTTCAGTCCAAAAAGGCCTCTTCAGCTGCAGTTGGCTTCAACAGACTTTTTGTCCACTTCTGCTCCTCTGATTGGGTCAAGGCTTAGACTATTGGAAAGCTCTTTCTGAGCCGGTCGTTTTGACATAAGGTAGGCCCCATTCCGAGGTCTGAGTCCAAAGATACAGCCTTCGGAAGTTCTGCTAACTTGTGTGTTGTTTCTGCCCGTGTCGACTTTTCAGGTTTTGACCGGGCTTTAGGAAGGCTTTGTCTTCTTGAATCTTGGCCTTTAATCACGGAACTCCTTAGTAACCGACCTTTGCTCCTTTATCTCGCTAAAGTGGCACATTTCTGCACATAATGGACTTTGAAACCTGAAATGCATAAAAACACGTGTCGTGTTAACTCTTAATTATTACTCACATAATTGGTCTAAAAGTATGATCATTCTGGGGGTTAAAACTACAGTTTTGGGCTCTTATCAAACCACCCCCAAACATCGTTTTGCTTGTCCTCAAGCAAAGATGAGAAATTAGAATAAGTGACCAAAATGGAGTTTTATCTACTCTCGTTTCGAGTCGCGATTGCATTGACCATATCAACAAGGCCTTAAACCACTAGGAATTCCCTAGTGGGCGAGTTATAACCTCGTGAGAGTTTTCCAGATGAAGGTACTCACAAACTTCATCTATACTACAACGACTAAGAAATAAAACTATTGTTTCCTCATTCATGTCCCAACTATCTATACATCTCACTAGCAAATGAATAAGAATAACCAAGTCAAAACCTAAGCTAATATATGCATAATAATCAATCATCTATGATACAAATATAAATACTATGAGTAATACTATGAAATGCCTAGCGTGTTAGTTTTCAAAACTTCGAATAAGCGTCCTTAAGTAGGTCCTCACATAATTGTCAAGGCGAAAACCACTCTGATTTTTCCGCTCAAGTTTTGCTACTCCGAAGGTCATGCGGTGGGCACACTTTACCTTACAATCTCAATGACAACAAGGAAGCCGGAGTCGATCAAACACATCTGCCACTTACTATCACACTAACCTATTCCTAATTGAGCTAGAGGTCTTTATTAGGTGTTGCGGGGATTAGGAGATGGTTTAAGAAGAAAGGAAATGGATATTTAAAAGGACAAGTCTGAGATAGTAGAGTCTTCATATTATGTAACTTAGATAAAACCTTATTATTTACTTTTGCTTCTATACTTTGTTTCCATCTTTAGCCATATTTTTTTTTTCTTTTTCTTTGGCTTTTGACTCCTTTTATTCAATTTTTTTGGAGTTTTTATTTTATTTCTATTTTTATTTTTCTTTTCTTTGGATGGGAACTTTTTTTCTTTATTTTCTGAAGCAATTAACTAACTTTTGTTTACACCGGTTTTTCTCTCTTCTTTTTTTTTTTTTTTTTTTTTTTTTTTTCTCATTCTATTCTCAGACTTATTCTAGATTGGGTAGGTTGATTTTTTTTATTTTGTTTTGTTTTTGTAACAGGGTAAAGGATTTGTGGGTTATGAAAGGCTAAAGAAAGGCTCGAGGGGCTTAATTAGCGGAAAATAATTCATAGGTTTGAATTTCGGCTATATCAATCCAAAGAGGGCATAAATTCTCGCTTAGGATATGGCATAGTGATCAAGCAAGTGGACGTGTGATTTCTCTATCCGGATTTTACTTCTCCCTTGTGTCATTTCTCAAATGTTTAAAGCTCATATAAGGCTTTAGGCTATATTCTCACAGATTTGTAGAATAAGTACTCTAGCCTAGATTTCGTAAACTTCTCGCTAACAATCATAGATACTCATGTAATATATTTATAGATAGATGCAAAGATTATTACCTACATATTAACCTAAGTTTCTAACAATTATTCTGATGCAAAAGCTACGTGAGACTTCTAGATTGTTAAGAGCATAGAGAAAGAAAGCAATACCAATATTCCTAAGTGTATAGCATAAACTTATTTATTTATATTTTGAAAATTTTTGAAACTTTAACTAGAAAACAATGCATATTATACATATTTATATCCTAACAGATGCCTTAATTACCGTGTTTCTATGCCCCCAAACAAGAAGCATGCTTTGTCCTCAAAGTATTGTAAATAAAGAGGGTAGGAAAAATACCATTGAAACGTGTGAAATTCAGAACATCCGCAAAAAACAAGTTAGAACGCACTAATATAGGAAATAAAACCGACGAACTCTATAAGAGTTCCACCCATTATGGGGTTAACCGAATTAAATATGCTTGGGACATAAGCGCATAATAACAAAACTAAAACTTACCTTATCTCCCCGCTTTAAACGTCCTCCTCCTCATTAAAGAGATGAGGTTCCTTCAAGATCTTGCCACCCATTATAACTTGCCAAGCTTGCCGCCATTTATCATCTACTAATGCTAACCTTTGTTAAGTGTTATTATGTCCGATGGGATGTACGGGCTTACCAATTGAGGCTGCACCCGCCATCCCGCCAAGTCATTATTCGCGAATGAGAACCACTCAATTGGTGGGTCTCATGACTTCAACCCTTTTCCAATCTGTGAATTGTGCACAGAATACAAGTAAACAACTACGCATGATGCGCCTTACCAACACAGGCATAAGAAGATACTTACACCTCATGGTTTGGGCTCTCTTAAGACTAGCGACTAAAACTCGGGGAATGTCATATCGGCGACGTCCCTCAGCTAAAGCGAGGAAAATGTCACCAGCAGTACTGTTTGCAGAAATGAACTGCCATTCCCCCAAAATATTCATCAGGATGAATAATATGGTGGTGCCTACGTTTAGGGAAAGGCTACCAAGGGCAATGCTATATCGCCCCTAGTCCATTAATCGAAATACCCTCCCCCATAATACTCATGGAAATATGTATAATCATAAAGATATGCATTATCGGTCATATATGCCCATGTGTGAACAGGATCAGGTATTGGTAATCCTGAAACTAAAGCGACCACATTTTTATCGAATTGATGTGTCGTGTCTTCGACTACGACGGAGAATTCTTGTTCTCCATCCTGATTACAATAGAATTTAATATGGTCGTAGAAATAAGTAGTAAGCTGTGGTGAATATGAATCGTCATCACCAGTAGATGACACCATCCTAACTGCAGGATCCTATGTCGGAACCAATGTCCATAGGTCTCGGTGCCCAACACATCTTCGAAAGACTGTTCAGGTATGACTATAGGAGATGTCATCTTAACTACTCTTTGAACAGTTCCAAAAAATCCTGGACTGACCCTCTGAAAATTGGAATTTTCCGCGTTAAGAAGGCGCGTATGCGGGCGCTTACATAGAGAAGCGCGTCGCTCACTGTGGGTTGTAGAATTTACAAGTGTTTTGGGTCAAGGAGAGGGCGGTCGCGTCGCTAAAATTTGGGAAAGTGTACGGGGCGCAGGCCGCGCTCGACGAGCAGGCGCGCCCGGCGTCGCGTGAAACAGAAATTTGGAAGAAAATGAAGGAAAAGCTTGGAGTGAAAGGTGCGGGATGATGGTGGGGTGTAGTGTGGTTTGTTAGTGTAGAATGAAGGGAGTTTAAATAGGTTTTGAGCTTCCAAAATGAATTGGCAAGTTCCCAAATTGTGTTAAGGCAATTTCCGGAAATAGAAAAATTCCAAACCCGAAAACGGAAACAAACCATTTTCGTGATTTTCTAAAAATCCTGGTATCTTTCATAATGGATTTAGAATAGTAACTTCTAAACTCTCCTACATTTCATGCTACCACCACACAAATCATAGATATGCCGATATCGCCAAATTATCAACCTTTCCTTCAAGACTACTTTATCATGGATGATCATATAACGAATTATGCTCGGTATAAATATTACCACCCCCAAACAAGTCGGGAAGGTGGGATTAATGATAAAAACAAGCAGTACTAGAAATTAACCAATTATATTAAATATAAAATTTAAATCCAAACAACATAAAACAAACACATTAATATTTAAATTTAACTACTTAATTAAAATTCAACTAATAAAACAATCAAAACTATGAAATAACAGCGAACACAACTGATGGTGAACACCTAGTTGTGTGATGGAGATTGGCCCTGGGATGGAGATTGGCCCTGGGATGGAGAATGGCTTGAACCATCTGTCCTTCGGCGACGACGCTCATGCCTGTCGGACTCGGCTGAAACCGATTCCTCCACTGGTGGCATGCGTCGTAATATCTTTATTCGGAACAAGCGTTGTGCTTCCATCTCAGTCCAAAGTACTGCATACTGGGCTTGTTGATGCTGGTGGATAGTCTCCATGTTAGACAAGATATCGTCCTGAACCCCTTCGAGCATTTCAAGTCTCGTCTGAAGGTTCGTTTGCTTCTTTCAAATTACAATCTGTCTATCTCGGATATCTTCACAAATACCATAAATGCAACGCAAGGCAGTTTGCAATACTTGCATGCGTTCTAAATTAGAACTACATTTATCTAATGCATCGTCATCCAGACATGTCATATCCTCCCTTTCATCCTCCGACTCATCTATTTTTTCTTCAGACAACGGCCAAGTCTCTTAGATGCAATCCGTATAGATACTTGCATTAGAATGCAATTTGATCTTAATAGGAGTAGATCTTGCGACAGCTCTAAAGGAGAGCATGATCTTAGTGATCAATACGGGAAGAGGCGCCAAGCTCTTCCCCACTCCTCAAATCACATTAAACATTAAATCAATGATGCAGAAATTATACTTATTTGTTTGCAAAATCCAGAGAACGTGTAGACATTGCAGGCCGATATCACTGACTTTGTCTTTCCCGAGGACGTTCCTACCAATCCACTGAGCTACAGCCAGTTGATTGGTTCTCAGGGTTGACTGGCGGACGCAATGAGATGTCGGATTGTATTCACCCTCCACGACAGTATCCTTCATCAAAGCAGAACTCCAAATATACCGGATTCCTAAATTGTCGCTACTGTGTTGCTTTCAAAGCCGTAATTCCTAACAGATTCACCAACAACCGTCTTTACTTTCCCTCCTCGCCTCGCTACCTTTATGAAAATCCTATCCCCTCAAAATTCTCGCTTCTTATAAAATTGTTCTACCAAATCATGGTGATAGAACTCCTCAGTCAAGTACCACAGTCCGTTCCAATGCCTCCTAATCATCTCCGCGTCGTAAAATGGCGCCGGAAGTTTGATCGGACTTCAAAGCGTGCTCGGCAAAATTCTTCGTCAGAGCGACATTAAAGTTTCTGAGACAACTAATGGTTTTATAGACTGTGGGGGAGGCGAGATTGAAGAAAAACAACTAAAACAACGGTGGTGGCGGTGGTTACTTGGATTGGTGGCGGTTTTGGAGTTTGGGGTGGTGGTATTAATGGTTAAAGAAGATTTTAGTTGGATTTGATTATGTTGGTGTAGGTGTAGTTAGGTTTTCTTCTCTCTATTTTTTTTTTTTTTGGTGTTCAAGGTTTGTTTTACCTTGATAACCGCCGGGATTGACGAAAAAGAAGGAAACCGTCGCGTTTGTTTTGGGAAGGAAGGAGGACGACAAGCGTCAAACGCGGTTTTGGGCCCAAGCCCAAGATGAATTCGAAATTTTCTAATTTTTCGCAATTTCAAACTCAATTTGCCGCTTCGCATCGGCCCGATTTTGGCGAATGAGTTATGAAAATGATCAGTAGAGAATTTCCAATCCAATGATCCATAAAACACTCAATTCCAACCATGGGTGACGTATAAAAGGGTGGAAAAACGCCTCTAAGTGTGTGTGTGTGACGTAAGTTATGCGAACGAAGAAAATCTAAGTTAAGATTACGTCAACCCAATTGAACTACAAGTAATGGGCCTAAGCAACACAAACGGCAAGTTCGAGCAATCCAGATGGAGAGACCGATTGCCCAACCCCAAACAAATTTTTAAACACAAAATTTGTTCTAATGCGGGTCGTTTAAAGTCAGATTCCCAAGACTTGTTGGATTGCTATTTTTATGATTAAGAATTTTTTTATTATTATGTATTTTATTTATTATTTTTTTTTATTATTATATATATATATATATATATATATATATATATATATATATATATATATATATATATATTTTTTATTAGTTTATTATAAGATAAACGAAAACAATAAATACATAATTCATCCCTTAGAGGAACATGACTCAAAACCGAAAAACATGCAAAAGTGGAAAACGTGAATTATGTTAATCGTGGACTTAGGATCCGGTACTTTACAGCCACACACTCCATAGGGAGGGCCCGTTACTGAATGGTGCACTTACCACTATATGGAAGTGAAAGGAAGTACACCAATGACAAAGGTCAATCCTCATAGATGGTCTTGTAAAAGGACTTCCTCTACATCGTGGGACGTAAGTTCGTGAAAATGTTTTAACCGTTGACCATTAACTTGAAACGTCTTTGTTGTCATTTGGATTTACCAAGGTGATTGCCCCGTAGGGGGTGACTTCAAGAACTGAAAAAGGGCCGACCAACGGGTTTTTAGTTTTCCGGGAAAATATGTAGGCGGGGAGTTGTAAAGCAAGACCTTTTGACCGACTACAAACTCTTTGGCGCTAAGATTTGTTTATCATGAACACGCTTCATGTTAGCTTTATAATCCTTTATGAGATCGTAAGAATCGCCACGGATTTCTTCAAGCTCATTCAATTGCAACTTCAAGTTTGACACCCGCCTCATCAATATTGAAGTTAAGGCTTTTATAGCCCACAAAGCACGGTGCTCTAATTCAACGGCAAATGACATGGTTTCCCAAATACAAGTCTAAAGGGAGACATACCTATAGGAGTTTTGAAAGCAGTTCTATATACCATAAGGCATCCGATAGACGCTTCAACCAGCCTTTTTCCTATCGGGGTTTACAATTGTTTCTAAAATCTTTTTGATTTCCTATTAGAAACTTCTACTTGTCCGCTAGTTTGTGGATGATACGGAGTTGCTACTTTGTGTGTAACTCCATACTTTTTCACTAGGGATGCAACAACTCTGTTGCAAAATGTGTTCCACCATCACTAATGATGGCTTTAGGAATGCCAAACCGACGTAAAAATATATTCTTTAATAAAAATACAACGGTCTTATGGTCATTGCTACGACAAGCTAGGGCCTCTATCCATTTAGACACGTAGTCCAGTCCACCTACAACTAGAATATAAATGAAACCGTGGGAAACAGGGAAAGGACCCATGAAATCAATGCCCCAAACGTCAAAGATTTCTACTATCAAGATTGGATTTAATGGCATCATATTACGCCAGTGATTCGCCCCGAGTTGTTGGCAACGAATACACGCCTTGCAATGCACTTGGGCATCCTTAAAAAGGGTAGGCCAATAAAACCACATTGAAGCACTTTAGCGGCTGTTTTCATCCCACTAAAATGGCCACCACACTCTTTGTCATGGCAGAATGATAGAACTTCATTGTATTCCCACTCGGGAATACAACGACGACGAATAATCTGATCCGCACAATACTTAAAAAGGTATGGCTCATCCCAAAGAGTATAACTTAACTCCGGCCAAGAACTTCTTACGCTTCATTTCTTGACCAATTATAAGGCATAACATCAGCCGCTAAATAATTTACAATGTCAGCATACCATGGTGCTGAAAAAATCGCATACAGATGCTCATCATGAAAAGAGTATGGTATGGACTCAGAATCACTCTGATCGTCGTTTGTGAGTCTAGATAAGTGGTCGGCAACTACGCTTTTTACCCCTCTTTTTGTCCTTTTATTTCTAATATGAACTCTTGCGGAGAAGGATCCATCGGATTAATCTCTCACCTAGCATCCTTCTTTGCAAGAAGGTACTTAAGCGGTCGCATGGTCCGTGTAAACTAAAGTTTTAGAACCAACCAAATAAGGACAAAACTTATCTAAAGCATAAATGACAGCTAAGAATTCTTTTTCTAGTTGAATAATTCCGTTGAGCATCGTTTAAGGTTTTACTAGCATAATAAATAACAAAGGACTTATTATCTAGTTTTTGTCCCAAGATCGCACTAACCGCATAATCACTAGCATCACACATGAGTTCGAAAGGTTTAGACCAATTGGGAGGTTGTATAATTGGTGTAGAGGTTAGAGGCGGCTTTTAAAGTTTCAAAAGCCCGCTTTACGCTTAAAATTAAAATCAAAGATTGCATCCTTCAAAAAGCAGATTAGTTAACGGCCTAGCTATTTTCGAAAAAGTTTTTAATAAACCGCCTATAAAACCTGCATGGCCTAGAAAGGCTCTAATATCACGGACAAATTGCGGTTTAGGTAGAGTCGCTATCTTATCTAGTTTGGCCTTATCTACTTCGATGCCATCACTAGATACAATGTGACCTAGTACTATGCCCTTTTTCACCATGAAATGACACTTTTCCCAGTTTAAAACGAGGCTCTTTTCTTCACACCGTGTCAAAACCTTAGACAAAGTTAGACAAACAAATGAAGGAGTCTCCATAGATAGAAAAAATCATCCATGAAAACTTCCATAAAGCTCTACCATGTCACTAAATATATGAAGCATATACACCGAAGGTTCCAGGAGCATTACAAAGGCCAAAAGGCATTCGCTTATAGGCATACGCCCAAAGGGACATATGAAGGTAGTCTTTTCTTGGTCATCAATATCAATAATAATCTAAAAATAGCCCGAGTAGCCATCCGTAAAACAATAAAAGCATGACCAGCCAGGCGCTCGAAGCATTTGATCTATAAAAGGTAAGGGGAAGTGATCCTTTCGTGTCATAGCATTTAAACGCCTCAGAATCAATACAAATCCTCCATTTCATAGGGCCTTGTGTGACAACATAGTCACCCTTCCCGCTACGCACATGGTAACTCCCCGATTTCTTAGGAACTACATGAATGGGGCTTACCCATTCGCTATCGAGATTGGGTATATGATACCCGCGATCGAAAGTAATCGTAAGACTTCTTCCCTAACCACCTCTTTCATGGTCGGGTTCAAGCGACGCCGAGGTTCGCGAGAAGTCTTCGCTTATCCTCCAAATGGATACGATGAGTGCAAATATTAGGGTCAATTCCCTTAATGTCGGCTAGGGACCAACCAATCGCGCAGACCGATGTTCCCTAATCACCCGGATTAAACGCGGTCTCTTCATTCTTAGATAACGAGAAGATATAATTACCGGATGACTACCATCCGGATCAAGTTGAATATATTTTAACTCGGGGAAGGGGTTTAAGACCGGGGTGGAAGGAAAATCAATAGATGTTTAAATTCGGGGTCCTCATTTTGCATAATGAATACTTGCTTAGGTAGCAAGTCTTCATACTTAATATGTGGAGCAACCCGGTGTCTACAATTGGTGTGGACTCAAGGATGGTGTTGACTTCCTCTAAGTAGGAGTCATTTACAAAATATGAAGTTCCAAAAGAAAGGAATTTGTACATATTGTTTTCGTGAAACGTGTTGTTAAAATAATCTTGAGCTAAGCTCTCGATCATGCTAACCTCCCCATCTATAGACAAATCGGTAATTATTTCATCATTTTAAAACATTTACCTCAACCGTAAGATGGCCAAAAGATAAGGACATCTTACCATCGCGCAATTTATAAGTCGTTGGCGGTTGCTAAGAAGGGGCTTCTAAGATGATCGGTACAGAGTCGTTGGCGACTTCTCAGATCGAGGATAACAAAATCAGCAGGATAGTAAAAATCCTGAACCTTAACAAGCATGTTTTCCACTACACCCTTAGGATACTTAATTGACCTGTCCGCTAATTGCAACGTTATTTTTGTAGGTTGCATTTTCTATAGACCTATTTGTTTATACAAGTAATACGGGAGTAAGTTAACACTCGCCCCTAGGTCTAATAAAGCGGTCGTCGTGTAGGAATCTCCTAAGGTGCATTTTACAGTAGGACGACCAGGGTCCTTGTACTTAATGATTCCATTATTTTCGATAAAGTTGGAACCGCTCAGCTTAAAAAGGCGCCTTTAGGTATGTTGGTCTTACGCCTAGTAGTACACAACTCTTTAAGAAACTTAGCGTGGTTAGGGGAGCTTTTAATAGCTTCGGTGAAAAGGAAGGTTTATCGTTAGATTCTTGAAAACGCTCCTAATCTCCTCAAAGTTTGTATCCCTGGTTAGCATGGCTAACTTCTGAGGGAATGGTGGTTTTGCTCTATATTTAGCGTATGGCTCGACTTGATGTGTTACCTTGGCTTTCTGTTTCTTAGTTTGTTGTTTAACTGGTACCTCTACAGTGGTAGGGTCTTCAGTTTTTACTTCGGTATCTAGTTCGATATCCGGTGTAGGGAGTATCGATGGGGTAACTATAGGCATAGTTACTTTGTTATCAACCACTTTTCCGAATCCGGAGAGTGGTGATGGCATTCAGTCACCTACTATTTCGCTTCCGCACTAGTATTACCGCTTACCTCAAAGGTCGTGTTTGTTGTTTTAGGGTTGGGTATGGCTTGTCCCGAAACACGCTTTTGGTTGGGCTTTCTCTTGGGCTAACCGCCAGATATGCCCCGATTTATGGATTGTAAGATCTGTTGGTTTGATTGAGTCATTGATTGGAGAAGTTGTTGGGTAACTCAGATAAAGGCGCCTCTACGATCCGGATGTGATTGTGTAGTAGTCACGCAGGTGGTGCGACCGAACTATCTCACGTTGATTATTTATGGGTGGGTTGTGATAGTTACTATTGTTAACCTAACGATACCTCTATTGGTATTATAACTATTATAATTACCCCGACCTTGTGCTAAAACCTTGTCGTGGTTTATGCTTGGTTGTTATAATTATTATAATTTCCCCGACTTAGTCCCCGGCCTTGCCTAGGTGGAGCTTGATTATAGTTGTTTGCTTGCCTAACATTTTGGTTATTAGACCACGAAGGTGAAACTTGTTAATTGTTTCGCCAACTAAAAGTCGGATGTTGTCTCCATGGGGCATTAGGAATAGGATAGTTATTAATGGAGTAAACATTATCTTGCTCTAATTGTTGTTGTTCATAGGCTTAGAGGACAATAGAGTCGTGGTGCTCGGGACTCAAACAGACATTACATGGGTTGGAGTTAACATTCATGACGGGGATAGGCTTTTGTTGCACAGAAATAGCCTCAACCTTTTTAGTTAGAGATACGATTAAATTTTTAAGTTCTAGATCGGGTTTCATCTCAAACATACCGCGCCTTAATCTGTTGAAGAAGAACTAACAGAGCGGGGATATATCACTACCCCCAATTGTTATTACGTTTAGTTTGATCTTCTAAAAATTTGTAAGCCTCCGAGGCTCCTTTACTTAGGAAACTACCCCCATTCATTATGTCAAGGACTTCTTTATGGTGATGTTGAAGTCCTTTGAAAAAGGCACGAACTAACGGTCTTTTGCTAGGTTATGGTGTGGACACTCAATAAGCGATCGGTGAAACAATTCCAAGCTTCCGTAAAAACGATTCATGAGGATTTTGTCGGAAAAAATGAATCTTGGAAAGCATCTCATCCGTCTTTAGGGGTAAAAAATGTTCCATAAACAAATTGAACAAGTTTAGCCCATGAGTCTCTAGAGTTAGGCACTTGGGCAACTAACCAAGACGCCTTTATCGGGCTAAGGTGAAAGGGAATACCCTCGCTTTAATTTGTTCCGCACCAACCGTAGGGATGATGGAATGTTGTAAGGACTTGTTCAATCCTACGATGTGTGATAAGGTTTTTCATAGTCTAAACCATGGAAAACGGGTAACAAATTAAATATGTTTGGGGAATTTGAAAATCCCCACCGGGTCCGCTAGAACGATGCAAGATTTAGGGCTATCGCCAAGGCTTTGTAAAAGTCTGGAGAGGAGTCTCTTCTTCTTCACCATTATGTCCGGGGTTGGTGGAATAGTAGCTAGAGGTGTAGTGATTGGTATACTCGATAGATTTGTTTGTTGACGCTGACGGGTTAATTACGCTCGGTGTTTTTCTCCCACCGCACCTTAATCTCATGCAAGTCTAAGTCTAAACACGACAACAATCCAAACAATCTTGATATATTAGTATGAACCTCTAACCGGAGATGCGAGGTATGGAAGAAAGGAATACCTGATAACGTTCTTGCTTCGCTTTATTATGAATAGCGCCTTGTTTACGCTGTTCGTGTAAATAACAAGTTAGAACACCAAAAACTTAAAAATCGGTTCAAACAAACCTGTAGAAATCCGAAAATTTTGCTTAGAGCGCAGTGCGCCGATAGCGGACGCGGCCGTCCCTCCGTTCCAAGAACTTAGCTGGTCGCTCGCTGGTATGAGGGCTGGTCGCGCCGGTGTGAGGGCTGGTCGCGCCGTGTTCCGTGACTATAGGCGCAGCGCTCCTTATAGGCTGTGGGTCGCTTCCGTGTAGTTTTAGTTTTGTCGCGGAATTTTTCAACGCTGAAACGGATAACCACAGTATGAATCAAACAAAGGTGGGTGGGTTTAATGGCACTTAAAAATGACTAATTCTACTATGAAAACAATGCTAAAGTGCAACTAAGATGGCAGCGGCGCCATTTGATAAATGATAAAAATGAATAGTCTACCTACGAAATAAACGATGAACTCAAAACGTAAGTAAACTAAAACTATTTATGCGTGTCTATATTTATCAAAGTTTCTACTCTCAATTCTATCGAAATAGAGTGGAGTAACAAATTCGTTCCACTCCTAGTGCTCTAGCATGGAATGTTTTCTAATCTAATTAGTCGGTCTTAAGTCTAATGAGAGCTTTACGAAGGGTGTTATACTACGATACAATATGAAATTGATTATGTTGAATTTAAACTACGAATACTATGGAAATATGATTGTTTTTTAATCTAGATAAAGGATTAGAGGGGAATTGAATCCACCTCGAATCCAACTTAATAACCTAGCATAGATTCTTGTATCTCGATTCTTACGTTCTTACGGCAAGAATTTCGAAGTTCTAATCCCTAGTGTTCATGGCATTTCTACCAAATACTAACTAGCATGTGAGGTCGTCCCACCCATTCTCTTGGCTTAATCACGACCTTCTAGAGTGGAATAGATTCTACAATGTTTCTACACTATACCACTAAGTTTTCATCAAAGCTTCATCAACCCCTCTAATGGAGGTTTTAGCCTTGAGTCATCAAACCATCATTTCCCATTGAATTATAACTACTCATTATATTAAAATTCTAACTTAACTAAATTAACTAACAATGTTTCAATCTACTTAAACTACGAAATGATAATCAACAAGAATTAAAACTAGATCTATAAATTGAGATGACAAAAATCGAAATTAACAAAATAACTATTTTATTTATCTAATCAATCAAGAACAATGATTCAAAGACTTAATCTAAAACAAGAATTTAAAATGGAACTAAAACTTAATTAAAATACTGGAAACTAGATCTAGAATTATCTATATTATTTAGGTCTAACTAGCTACCATTAACAAAGAGCTAAGCTTTGGTTTTTATACTTTCAGATCAAAAAATCGTGCATGGGCTTGGAACTAAGTTTTGGGCCAGAGAATCAGGCCCAAAACCCAATTCTTTCAGTCCAAAAAGGCCTCTTCAGCTGCAGTTGGCTTCAACAGACTTTTCGTCCACTTTTGCTTCTCTGATTGGGTCAAGGCTTAAACCATTGGAAATCTCTTTCTGAGCCGGTCGTTTTGACATAAGGTAGGCCCCATTCCGAGGTCTGAGTCCAAAGATACGGCCTTCGGAAGTTCTCACGACTTGTGTCTTTGTTTACGCCCGTGTCGACTTTTCAGCTTTTGACCGGGCTTTAGGAAGGCTTTGTCTTCTTGAATCTTGGCCTTTAATCACGGAACTCCTTAGTAACCGACCTTTGCTCCTTTATCTCGCTAAAGTGGCACATTTCTGCACATAATGGACTTTGAAACTTGAAATGCATAAAACACGAATCGTTTAACTCTTAATTATTACTCACATAATTGGTCTAAAAGTATGACTGTTACAGGTTAAAACTACAGTTTTGGGCTCTTATCACATTTTGTCAGTTGTTTATTGTATTGTAAGTTTTAGGTTCTGGAAAAAAAAATTAATGAATTTTAGCTGAACTTTTAGTGTGTGTTTAGGAATTTAATATTGTGTTTAGGAATTTTGGAGCTTCTCGAAATTTGGAAATTGAATTCCAATGCTCCAATAAAATTAACGACTCGAATTAAGCTTGTTAATACATTTCTAGCCTGTCATTTGTTTAAGATCTACTTTTGGGAGATACTGAAAACACACAAACTATTTTGTATATAGACTGCGGCAAGAGAGCGTTGTCTTGATTCTTGATAGTGTTTTTCTCATCACCTGTAAAACAGCAGGTTTGTTGTATCATCTAATTTCTGTTTTTGGTATTTATTCTTTTGTTTAATTTTTTTCTTCCTTCAAAGTGTATTTGTCTTTGAATCTAATATCGATTTAGTGTGACTAAAGAAATATGAAGGATGTCCGCTTTTCTCGATTTACGTTTATATATCGTCTTCGAACTAGCGATGCAGCTTAAAAAAATGAGGGGGCAAGAGTCAAAAGGGGACAACCTTTTAATGTGGGCAGTGTTGTATGCAGATAAAAGAAAACAATAGAAGACAAGGACGTAATAAAAGGTAATAACCAAGGCTGATTAGGGTCAGTCCTTAAGGAAAGATTTAAGCCCCTTCCAATGGTGCGAGAAGGCAACAAGCATGCCTTCCCTCACAGATTCAATGGTTAACAAGAGGCGACTTTGCACTAGAAAACGGACTACCCTCTAGAACAGCAATATAACTCTCTCTGGCGGCTGACAGGAAGAAGAGAAGAAGAATAGGTGTGAATCTCTGTTTATGAGAAGTGGGATGAAGGCTGATAGAGTATTCACGATTTCTGGTTTTCTCTTGAATTGGATTTGCTGGTGTATAGAGGCAGCAGTAGCACGACTTCTGTCTCTCTCGATATAGAGGCAGCAGCAGCACCACGGTATACACGAGTTCTCTCTCGGCGTCTCTCTCTCTCTGTTCTGTGATGATCTCTCTCTATGAACACAGCAGTGTTTATATAGAGGTATGATCGGTTATCATAGATGGAGAAGGACACCTCTCCAAGTCGGTTTCACAAAACCAATTCGAAGTAGAACTCTAGCTAGCCGAAACTTGCTACAAAAGCAAAAACCAAGTTTAGGCAATTGGTAATCCACTACCCACTAGACAATCAGCCCAAGCTCGAACCCGACAAGAACAAGAACAAGACTCGGCGGTTCGGTTGGGCAAAAGGCGCCAGTGGGTGTGGGCTTTGGGTGAGTCCTCCCTCCTAACACAAAAGTCTTTGTACCCTAAGGGCACGCCCTTATGTTGGAAGAATTTCTCATATACCTCACTTGCTAGTGGTGGTTCACCAATGTGGGACTAAACAACACACAAGTATTTTGAAATACTCATTAGAGATTTCAACAATCCCCCACTATTTCAAAATACTAATAGTCCCCCACTATTTTGGAATAGGATATTACAAAAGAAATGGGTTAACAAAATGCCAGAGAGAATCGAAAAAACAATGCATAAGATACGGGTGCTTTTCGGGCTTGAACCAGTCATAGGGTAACATGTCTTATAATACGTGAAAGTGGTGGATTAAAAAATCTTTGAACCAACATTCCCTTGTAGTAAAATAGAGGACATGCACCCACATTGCTCTTTCATTATATGCCCGTTTCTGCTGTTATTTATTTTTTTGGCCCTTTACGCTCGTGTTATGTGAATGCTCTAGAGTACTTGCCTGAATACTCATAAGAACCGATCCAGTTCTACATTCACGTAGGTGGATATCCATCAAGTGTACATAGCAGTTAGAATACACTATCTCATAAAAATAATGGACTATGGATTCCATTAAGAGTAAAATAACTCATCCTTTTCTCATTGCTATTCAAGTTATACAAAGTATACAAAAATGCTATCTAGTCATAGGGTGGGACGTCTCAAAGAAAGACAATAGCATACCAGAGCGACAAGGTGACTTGTTTTTCCCTTTGAACCTACTTCATGGGATCTCCAATCACATAGGTGGGGTTGCCGTCGATGTAAGCCCTCTATCTAAGGCAAAAGTCCCATCCCCTCGACGTATCAACCACTTGTCTCCCCGTTAAGTGATTCGTCGAGGATCGACCAAATTTAACTCGACCTCACATAATCTAGAGCCACAACTCCAGATTCCAAAGAAATTTGCTTTATAGATCGTAGTCTCGCATTTAATATGCCCGCTTTTCCCATTATACAATTTGTTTTTGCCTTTGCTATTCATGGCCCCGACAAATCCAATGCATGGTATACCGAGGCGGTTTTGTACCAATAGGAAGATCTGCCAAGAGGTTTCTAAGCCACTCACCTCAAAGACTTGCTTTATCTAAAGCAATAAGCTCGGACTCCATGGTTGAACGAGCTATTAAGGTCCGCTTAAAAGATTTCCAAGCGATCGCACCTCCACCTAGAGTGAAAATATAAACACTAGTGGACTTGATATCATGAGAATCGATATCCAACAGCATCATAATAACCCTCTATCACGGTGGAGTTTGTCTAAACCTTATGTCGTAATTCATTGTTCCTCTCAAGTACTTGGCTAGTCTCTAAAGGCACTCCAATGTTCCCCGGCTAGGACAATGAGTGTATCCGCTTAGCCCGCTAACTTTATAAGCAATGTCGGTCTAGTGCAATTCATCAAGTACATGAGACTACCAATAATTTGGGCATATCTAGATCGAAGGACACCATGTTGAGCATTTTTCCTGAAGTTCACTATTTGCCTCATAAGGTGTCGACCAAAGCTTACTATCATAAAAGTTAAACTTCTTCAAAAACTTCTCAACATAATGCTCTTGTGAAAGCGTATAGCCATCATCAAGCTTTCGATGATTTTGATTCCAAGAATCACATCGCCTTCTCCCAAATCCTTCATTTCAAATTGGGAGGATAAAAACATCTTGGTGTTTCTCACAACATTAAGACTAGGACTCATGATTAACATGTCATCCACATATAGACAGATAATCACATATGTATTCACATTAAAAGATTTAAAGTAAATACATTTATTAGCATCATTTATGTGATATCCATTAGACATCATGACACTGTCAAACTTTTCATGCCATTGTTTTGGCGCTTGTTTCAACCCATATAAAGACTTAACTAACTTGCATACCTTATGCTCATTCCCTGGTACTATCGTACCCTCAGGCTGCATCATATATATTTCTTCATCAAGATCACCATTCAAAAATACAGTTTTTACATCCATTTGATGAATAAATAAATTATGAATAGCAGCTAGAGCCATTAAAACTCTTATAGAAGAAATCCTAGTTACAGGAGCATAAGTATCAAAATAGTCAATGCCTTTTTTCTGGGAGAATCCCTTAACTACAAGTCTAGCCTTGTATTTCTCAATGGAACCATCTAGTTTCAATTTCTTTTTGAAGATCCACTTGTAACATATAGGTTTTGCCCTAGGAGGTAGATCCACTATCTCCCATGTGTGATTAGCTATAATCGAATCCAGTTCTGAGCGTATAGCATCCTTCCAGAAAGGTGCATCTCGAGAACTGATTGCCTCATTATACATCACAAGATCATCATCAAGAATAAATGTGTAAAAGTCATCACCAAAATTGGTGGATTTTCTGTCTCTTTTACTCTTCCGAATTTCTTGTTCAGAAATTTCAGGATATGTTGATTGTTGTTGACTAGGAGCAACCAACCTCTCAATGCCAATTTTCAAAGGAAACAAATTCTCAAAGAAATCAACATTTTTACTCTCTATAATAATGTTAGCATCGACAAGGTTATTATCTGATTTTACTACTAAAAATCTATATGCAGCACTATTATGAGCATAACCAATGAACATACAATCAACAGTTCTAGGTCCCAATTTTCTCTTTTTAGGTTCGCTCACAAGAACCTTAGCAAGACACCCCACATTTTAAGTATGTCGTTAGGTACATGACCTTTCCAAAACTCATAAGGTGTCTTATTCCCTGTTTTCTTGTTGGGTATCCTATTCTCAGATATGGCAAGCAAATAGGATTGCTTCCCCACAAGTTCGTGGAAGCTCGAACTTCTGAGCATAGCATTCATCATCTCTTTTAGTGTTCTGTTTTTCCGCGTTCGGCTACTCCATTAGACTCAGGAGAGTATGGTGGAGTAGTCTCATGAATAATGCCACTCTTGTCACAAAAGTCCTGGAAGGGGTTAGACTCATACTCTCCACCCCTGTCAGACCAAAGTCTTTTAATTTTACAGTTAAGCTGGTTTTCAACTTCAGCTTTGTACTTGAGAAACATCTCACCTACCTCATGCTTGTTTCTAAGTACATATACCATGGTGTACCTAGAGAAGTCATCTATGAATGTAATATAATAAAACTTCCTCCCTCTAGACATGGTACTTCTGAATTCACCCAAATCCGTATGAATAAGAGTTAGTAATCCAGTTTTATCTCTAGAAACAGTTCTGCATGGTTTCTTTGTGGCTTTATTCTCAGCACATATCTCACATTTATCATTAGAAAAATCAGAAATATCAGACAATAAACCACATACTTTCATCCTTTTCATATACTGAACATTCACATGTCCTAGTCTACCATGCCATATATTAAAAGAGTCAAGCAAGTAAGGTATGCATTCATTCTTATTAATAATAATGTTGTCAAGTACATTCAACATGAAAAGACCACCACATTATTACAATAACCTTTACCAACAAAACCCTCATTCTTTGTCGAACAAACTTGTCACTCTCAAAAGTCACCTTGGACGACTTTTCCCAAGAGGGACACACGAAATCGATTCGACGAATCTCGGAACATGAAGAACATTACTAAGTGAAAGGGTTTTCCCCGGTTAACTTCAAAGAAGAACCTTGCCAGTTCCCTCAACAGGAACATACCTAGAGTCACCCATATAGACCTTTTCATCTTTCACTAGTATGTAGTCTGAGAAGGCTTCAACATCACCACAGAAGTGGCGGGTGGCACCAGAATCTAGTACCCAGTTCCTCTTCCCAATGGCTATGAACACTTGTGACACCACAGCAGCAACTATATCATCTCCCTCAACTAGATTAGCATTGGGAGGATCATCAGTGTCTTTCTTTGTATGCAAGACCGAAAAGCCCTATGTCCAGTTTACCACAAAACATAACAATTTCCATTGCCGGTTACCACTCCTTTTTGAAAGAAGTGCCTTTGACCTTGAAATTTTATTTTTTGTTGTATTCCGCTTTTAGAGGTTTTGTTAGATTTGCTGGGATTACCTTCAATGATATTGGCTTTAGAATGGAATTCCTTAGACAACACCTCATCCCGAGTCTTGTTCTTTTCCTCTATGTGAATGTGAATGATCACATCCTCAAGAGTCATCTGCTTATGCTTATGATTCATACTATTTTTATAGTGTTTTCCAAGACTCGGGGAGTTTCTCAATCAAACATCCAGCAACAAAGGTTTCGGGTAAATTAATACCCTCAGTTTTCAAATCATTAATCAGCACATGAAAATCATGGATTTGAGACGTTACATCTCTATCCTCTCTCATATGGAACTTTAGAAAAGTCCCAATAGCACATTTCTGAGTACCAGCATCCTCTATTATGTATTTCTTGTTCAAACTCTCCCATATATCATGTGCATTCTTATTTGAACAATAAATATCAAAAATTTCATTAGACAAGGTACTCAAAATAGCATGACGACATACCTTATTCCCATTGAGCCAAATAATGACTTGATTTCTTTCAAATCATTAGAACCCTCCATGGGTGTCTTTGACGATGAGATACTTTGCATAGTTGAGTACATCTAGGGCTGTGAACACCCTTTCTCTCCATCGCTTGAAGTGTGAACCGTTGAAAGATTCAATCTTTGACACATTGGGTAAGTTGCGAGCATTCAAGTAGAGGTCGCGATCTCTTATAGACGGCAACTTCCATGACTCGCATTGGTTTCTTTGATCGGCGTGGTGTCAACAGTGTGTAGACATCGTGTTCTTTCCTTAAGATTGTTGTATGCATAAAAGAAAGCAATAGAAGACAAGGACGTAATAAAAGGTAATAACCAAGGCGGATTAGTCGTCTCTAAGGAAAGATTTCCCCTTCCAATGGTGCGTAAAGGCAACAAAGGCATCATCTTCCTCACAGGATTCAATGGTTAACAGTAGCCTGACTTTGCACTAGAACAGACTACCCTCTAGAACAGCAATATAACTCTCTCTGGCGGCTAACAGGAAGAAGAGAAGAAGAATAGGTGTGAATCTCTATTTCTGAGAAGTGGGATGAAGGCTGATAGAGTATTCACGATTTCTGGTTTTCTCTTGAATTGGATTTGCTGGTGTATAGAGGCAGTAGTAGCACGACTTTTGTCTCGCTCGATATAGAGGCAGCAGCAGCACCACGGTATACACGAGTTCTCTCTCTCTCTGTTCTATGATGATTTGTCTCTATGAACACAGCAGTGTTTATATAGAGGTATGATCGGTTATCATAGATGGAGAAGGACACCTCTCCAAGTCGGTTTCACAAAACCAATTTGAAGTAGAACTCTAGCTACCCACTAGACAATCAGCCCAAGCCCGAACCCGACAAGAACAAGACTCGGCTCGGTGCGGGGCGGGCGCGCGTGTGGCTTTGGGTGAGTCCTCCCTCCTAACACAAAAGCCTTTGTACCCTAAGGGCACGCCCTTATGTTTGAAGAATTTCTCATATACCTCACTTGCTAGTGGTGGTTCACCAATGTGGGACTAAACAACACACAAGTATTTTGAAATACTCATTAGAGATTCCAACAGGCAGTGCTATCCTTGTCTCCTAAAAGCACAAAGCCTATACTGTGCTCTGTGCCTCCAGCGCCCTAAGCCTAAGCTCTGTGCTGGTCTTCGAAGTTGGAATTCTAATTTTCTAAAACAATACAATTTTGTAAGGTTATTCACTTATTCCCGAGCTGACATTTTATGTTTCAGGCAGTTCATACAGGTGCTGATCTTGAATCCGCTATTGACACATGTTTGGGTTACTCTGCCAGGGTAAATTTGTCCAAGGAGTTCATTTGTTTGTTTAAAAGTTGTCTACACAATTCAACGGAAAATTAAGATTTCCTGTTCCAATTTGGCAACAGGGTAATGATTTTATGAAAGGGGTCTGAGTTAATCCTGTTGGAGCCTTACCATCAAGATTGCAGGTAATCTGACTTCCGATAAAAGAAGCGAGTCATTTTCTCTTCGACCCAAGTTACTCCCTTTATATCCACATTGCATTTTGAAGTTCACTTACCCCCAAATGTTCATTTTTCACAAATGGAAAGAAGCACTACCACATGATTTCATTGTTAATGGGTAAGTTTCATATAGCAAGCAGTAAAAATAATCGAGATGCAGAAGTTGTATTATCTTTGAACTGCATAATGATAATTAACATTGTGCTATATGGACCATATAGAGATCAGAAAAAATTGATAACAGTAGCGTTCATTTAGTACATCTTAGATCGATCGTCATACTTGTATTGTAGCTTCTACATGTAGAATTTAGTTGATGGATGTCCAATGATAATTTCTTTTTGCAGGTGGAGAAGATTTTTGGTCCTGGAAATCAGTATGTTACAGCTGCAAAAATGATTCTCCAAGTATGATTCTCTGCAAATGCTGAAATTTTCGAAATTGGACAAATACCTATAAAACTTCAATGAAACTTAGTCTTCTCATAGAATTGATTAGGACTCAGGGACCCCCAGCTTAAGTTTTCTTCATAAATGCAGAATAGTGAAGCCATGGTTTCAATAGACATGCCTGCCGGCCCATCGGAAGTCTAGTAATTGCGGACAAATATGCTAATCCAGTTCACATAGCAGCCGATTTACTATCTCAGGTAATAATGCTTTTATTAAATATTTTTTTAACTCCACATGGTCGGGGTTTTAAATTGAAAGACTGAGGCAATTGATCCAACAATTCTGCCTTTTCTAGTTAGGACATTTGATACTCAAATAATCTTGACTAAAATTTTCTACTACGCAGGACAATTCTTTGTTCTTATTGCATATCCTAACTTCTTAATGCCTTATCATCTGCTTGATTGACATGATTGTTTTTGCTCTCTTTCAGGCAGAACATGGTCCCAACAGTCAGGTTGTTCTGGTAATTTCTGGGGATGGTGTGGATGTGGCGGCCATTGAGAAGGAAATCAGCAAACAGTGCAAGACCCTTCCAAGGAGAGAGTTTACCCTAAAAGCTTTGAGCCACAGCTTCATTGTGTTTGCTCACAATATGTTTGAGGTTTGATCTTCAGATTTTCAAGTTGGTTTTGTTCACCTTTAGAAAATGAACCAAATATTATATTTCTCGAGAATAAAAATGCGAATTATATTTTATTCAGGGATAATCTATATAACTTGAAACTATTCCTGCATAAAACTAATGTGGGGTGGATGGATAAGGGCAATTGGTCTTTACTCACGATTGGCTTGTAGTTTTTATGGGATTTTTCTTTATGGACTGATGCTTTTCTGAAGCAGCTTGTACCAGGTTCTTTTAGATTCATCATGAAATTATTAATCTGATATAGTGAATGCGAACGCACTTTTACCAACTGGAACCAGCAAACAATTATGTGCAAGGTTGTTGTATAAGAAAATATTCTTTAAATAGATTTTGTGGACTATTGTTCAGGATTGTTGGTTCTATTGAAGTAATTCTTGATTTGATCGTAGAAAGAAAACCAAATTGAGGGGAATGCATGTTAGCAAGCATACGGTTAAGAGTATGGACTTAATGTTTTTGTTGTGTATTTGAATTCCTACCCCCTAAAAATATCCCTCTGCTGGGATTCCACCCTTTTTCTCTGTTTCAATGAGATGTTAGCTGGTAAAAGGAAACAAAGAAAAAGAAAAGGAAGGGGAAATAGAAAATAGAAAATAGAAAATAGAAAATAGAAAATAGAAAATAGAAAATAGAAATTGAAAATGGTTGTTTTCTAGAAAGACCTTCATTTTCTACGTTCTTAGTGATATACAGAAAAATTAATTCTTTTTAAAGTTTGTCCCTCGATTACCTTCCGAAAATGAATTAATTCTTTTTTCTGTTCTACTTTACTAAGCTATACCATCAGGATCATCAGGACCGCATCCTTCTGGAGCTTGAGATGGTGCCATGGTGGCTTTGGTACTACATACTTTTCTTTTCGAATATTTACTCATCAGAAGTTAAACTGAAAATTCTCTGCATGAGATATTTGGAGTATTTAGATTTTTGTACAATTTAGATCATTGTAATAGTATATGAATTGAAATTTTAAGTTTAGAATTTTGTTGAGTGGTATGACTGTATTATTTAGTAGGTGTGGAAATGGAAAAAAATTTGAATTTACTTATATTTGGCTTATGTTGTTATTGTTGTATGAAGATGGGTCTGTTTAGGAAGAAATGTCCATTTTGTTTGGTTTTCTCTATGTAGACTGGGATTTTTTTTAACTCATTCAACGCTTTAAAAAAAAATGAAAATTTGATAAACGATGCACTTTTAGTGTGAAATGAAAAAAAAAAACTACTAAAAAAAGTCACCATCCTACCTTCTAAAATGGCGTTTTTCTGAAAAAACGACGGCTCTGTGTTGTCTTTTTTCAACTGTTCTGGTGTAGTGATAGCGTCTGCAGGTACAATGCATTTGACAGTCATTTGATTGTTGGAGAATTGGGAACCATACGTCTTTTATCAAAATGATTTCACAGATTCACATAGAGCGCTGAAAAAGAGGAAATGATGAAGCTGAACTGGAACTGGTAGTGTATATACTTTACTCATATGTAACCTTGAGACCCCATTTCGCGCTAGTCCTGTATCTATTAACCTTGGTTAAAGTATGATCCCCTATCGTGGATTAAAAATTTGTGGTTTCGACTAAGGGTGATCCTATTACAGGAATAGCATCAGGTACGTCTGTCACAATTTTGACTGCCCAATAACCAATTCGGTCCCAAAGTAAGGAATTACCAGTTACACCAAAAGATATGATGCAGGCATGCAGTTAATGAATTCCAAAACCCATTCCGCTACAACTGTCTTTTTGATTGGTACCCCCAGTAGCCCTTTCGTTATAACAGTTCTTCAGGTGCAAATTCTAACAGTTAACAGTTGCGCTGAATAAAGTATGTATTTTTATCTAGGCTTACATAATCACCCAGTCATTTAAATTGACATTGTGAACTTAATGTGATTCATGATGGTGCATTTCCCAAAATTTTCTTTTGGCAAGTATATTTCTTTGTTACACAACTCCTAGCAGTCATGGTTGTCCTCTGCCAATTTAGGAAACTCTAAAAACACCAGCAGCGAATGTGAGCTTGTTATTGCCTCCCTCTATAAATTCCGCATTTCCTTCATATTTTAATAATTTTGGGTTGACTTTTTTTTTTCAGGAGATTGTTAAAACATCTTATAGGGGGGTTTCTTTCAATGCAACATGTTGTATGCATATAAAAGAAAACAATAGAAGACAAGGACAGAATAACAGGTAATAACCAAGGCGCGGATTAGGCTGTCTTTAAGGAAAGATTTCGCTCCTTCCAATGGTGTAGAAAGGCAAATGTTGTGTGTCTTTCTCACAAGATTCAATGGTTAACAGCAGCCTGACTTTGCACTAGAACAGACTACCCTCTAGAACACCAATATAACTCTCTCTGGCGGCTGACAGGAAGAAAAGAAGAAGAATAGGGCATGTAATGGTTTCTTTTTTTTTGAGATGTGTTTCTAATCAACTGTGTCTGTTATAGACGCACAGCCCCTGTATTTATAGAGGTAAGGTGGTCGGTTTCAGATAGGATAAGGACTCACAATTTCACTCTAAGTCGGTTTCAAACTCTAAGAGATAAAGACTCATCCTCAAACTCTAAAGAGATAAAGACTCATCATCCTCATCCTCAAACTCTATTGGTGAAATCGACTAGACACCGAAACTAGTATTTAGAAATACTCCTAGAGATTTCAACAATCTTCCACTATTTCAAAATACTAATAGTCCCCCACTATTTTGGAATAGGATATTACAAAAGAAAATGGTTAACGAAATGCCAGAGAGAATCGAAAAACCAATGCATAAGATACTGGTGTTTTTCGAGCTTGAACCAGTCATATGGTAACATGTTTTATAATACGTGAAAGTGGTGGATTAAAAAATCTTTGAACCAACATTCCCTTGTAGTAAAATAGAGCACATGCACCCACATTGTTCTTTCATTATATGTCTATTCTGCGGTGTTACGCTTTTTGGCCCTTGCGCTGTCTGTGTTCCATGAATGTTCTAGAGTACTTGCCTGAATACTCATAAGAACCGACCCAGTTCTACATTCACGTAGGTCGATATCCATCAAGTGTACAGAGCAGTTAGAATACACTATCTCATAAAAATAATGGACTATGGATTCTATTAAGAGTAAAATAACTCATCCTTTCTCATTGCAATTCAAGTTATACAAAGTATACAAAAATGCTATCTAGTCATAGGGTGGGACGTCTCAAAGAAAGACAATAGCATACCAGAGCGACGAGGTGACTTGTTTTTCCCTTTGAACCTACTTCATAGGATCTCCAATCACATAGGTGGGGTTGCCGCCGTCGTCGCCTCTATCTATCTAAGGCAAAAGTCTCATCCCCTCGACGCTTCAACCACTTGTCTCCCCAAGTTAAACGGTTTTGTCGGAGGATCGCCAAATTTAACTTTGACCTCACATAATCTAGAGCCACAACTCCATTCCAACAAATGCTTTATAGACTATAGTCTCGCATTTAATATGCCTCTTTTCCTATTATACAATTTGTTTTTGCCTTTGCTATCATACCCGACAAATACAATGCATGTACAAACTAGAGGCGGTTTTGTACCAATAGGAAGATCTGCCAAGAGGTTTCTAAGCCACTCAAATTTCAAGACTTACTTTATCTAAAAGCAATAAGCTCGACTCCATGGTTGAAACGAGCTATCAAGGTCTCCGCTTAGAAGATTTCCAAGCGAATCGCACCTCCACCTAGAGTGAAAATATAACCACTAGTGGACTTGATATCGTGAGAATCGATATCCAGGTTTGCATCACAATAACCCTCTATCACGTGGGAGTTTGTCTAAACCGTATGCCGTAATTCATTGTTCCTCTCAAGTACTTGGCTAGTCTCTCTAACGCACTCCAATGTTCCTGGCTAGGACAATGAGTGTATCTGCTTAACCTGTTAACTGCATAAGCAATGTTAGGTCTAGTGCAATTCATCAAGTATATGAGACTACCAATAATTTGGGCATATCTAGACTGAAGGACACCATGTTGAGCATTTTTCTGAAGTTCACTATTTGCCTCATAAGGTGTCGACACAAGCTTACTATTATAAAAGTTAAACTTCTTCAAAAACTTCTCAACATAATGCTCATGTGAAAGCGTATAGCCATCACTATTTCTGATGATTTTGATTCCAAGAATCACATCAGCTTCTCCCAAATTCTTCATTTCAAATTGGGAGGATAAAAATATCTTGGTGTTTCTCACAACATCAAGGCTAGGACTCATGATTAACATGTCATCCACATATAGACAGATAATCACATATGTATTCACATCAAAAGATTTACAGTAAATACATTTATCAGCATCATTTATGTGATATCCATTAGACATCATGACACTGTCAAACTTTTCATGCCATTGTTTTGGCGCTTGTTTCAACCCATATAAAGACTTAACTAACTTGCATACCTTTTACTTATTCCCTAGTACTATAGTACCCTCCGGCTGCATCATATATATTTCTTCATCAAGATCACCATTCAAAAATGGAATTTTTACATCCATTTGATGAATAAATAAATTATGAATAGCAGCTAGAGCCATTAGAACTCTTATAGACGAAATCCTAGTTACAGGAGCATAAGTATCAAAATAGTCAATGCCTTTTTTCTGGGAGAATCCCTTGACTACTAATCTAGCCTTATATTTCTCAATGGAACCATCTAGCTTCAGTTTCTTTTTGAAGATCCACTTGTAACGTATAGGTTTCGCCCCAGGAGGTAGATCAACTATCTCCCATGTGGTATAATCGAATCTAGTTCTGAGTTTATAGCATCCTTCCAGAAAGGCGCATCTCGAGAATTGATTGCCTCATTATACGTCACAGGATTATCATCAAGAAGAAACGTGTAAAAGTCACCACCAAAATTGGTGGATTTTCTGTCTCTTTTACTCTTCCGAATTTCTTGTTCAGAAATTTCAGGATCTGTTGATTGTTGTTGACTAGGAGCAACCAACCTCTCAATGCCAATTTTCAAAGGAAACAAATTCTCAAAGAAATCAGCATTTTTACTCTCTATAATAGTGTTAGCATCGACAAGGTTATTATCAGATTTTACTACTAAAAATCTATATGCAGCACTATTACGAGCATAACCAATGAACATACAATCAACAGTTCTAGGTCCCAATTTTCTCTTTTTAGGTTCGTTCACAAGAACCTTTGCAAGACACCCCTACATTTTGAAGTATTTCAGGTTAGGTACATGACCTTTCCATAACTCATATGGTGTCTTATTCCCCTCGCTTTCTTGTTGGGTATCATATTCGTATATGGCAAGCAGATAGGATTGCTTCCCCCACAAGTTCGGGAAGCTCCGTTAACTTACAAGCATAGCATTCATCATCTCTTTTAGAGTTCTGTTTTTCCGCTTGGTTACTCCATTAGACTCGTGAGAGTATGGTGGAGTAGTCTCATGAATAATGCCATTCTTGTCACAAAGTCCCGAAGGGGTTAGACTTATATTCTCCACCCCTATCGGGGCAAGTCTTTTGATCTTCTGATACCAAGTTGGTTTTCAACTTCACTTTTGTACTTGAGAAACATCTCACCGCCTTCATGCTTGTTTCTAAGTAAATATACCATGGTGTACCTAGAGAAGTCATCTATGAATGTAATATAATAAAACTTCCCCCTCTAGACATGGTACTTCTGAATTCACCCAAATCCATATGAATAAGAGTTAATAATCCAGTTTTATCTCTAGAAACAGTTCTGCAGGGTTTCTTTGTGGCTTTAGTCTCAGCATATATCTCACATTTATCATTAGAAAAATCAGAAATATCAGACAATAAACCACATGCTTTCATTCTTTTCATATACTGAACATTCACATGTCCTAGTCTACCATGCCATATATTAAAAGAGTCAAGCAAGTAAGCAGAAGCATATTCATTCTTATTAATAATAATGTTGTCAAGTACATTCAACATGAAAAGACCACTGTTATTACAATAACATTTACCAACAAAACCCTCATTCTTTGTCAAAACGAACTTGTCACTCTCAAAAGTCACCTTGACGCCTTTTTTCCCAAGGGACACAAAATCGATTCCCGATTTAATCTCGTGAACATGAAGAACATTACTAAGTGAAAGAGTTTTCCCTGAAGTTAACTTCAGGAGAATCTTGCATGTTCCCTCAACAGGAACAGACCTAGAGTCACCCATATAGACCTTTTCATCTTTCACTAGTATGTAGTCTGAAAAGGCTTCAACATCACCACAGACGTGGTGGGTGGCACCAGAATCTAGTACCCAGTTCTTCTTCCTAGTGGCCATGAACACTTGTGACACCACAGCAACAATAATAGCATCTCCTACAACTATATTAGCATTGGGAGGATCATCAGTGTCTTTCTTGTGTCTGCACTGAAAAGCCTTATGTTCAGGTTTACCACAAACATAACAATTTCCATTGCTAGTACCACTCCTTTTAAAAGAAGTGCCTTTGACCTAGAAATTCTTATTTTTGTTGTACTTCTGCTTTTTAGAGTTTTTGTTGGATTTACTGGGATTACCTTCAACGATATTGGCTTCGGAATGGAATTCCTTAGACAACACGTCATCCCGAGTCTTGTTTTTTTCCTCTATGTGAATGTAAATGATCACATCCTCAAGAATCATCTGTTTACGCTTATGCTTCATACTGCTTTTATAGTGTTTCCAAGACTCGGGGAGTTTCTCAATCAAACATCCAGCAACAAAGGTTTCGAGAAAATCAATACCCTCACTTTTCAAATCATTAATTAGCACATGAAAATCATGGATTTGAGACGTTACATCTCTATCCTCTCTCATCTGGAACTTTAGAAAAGTCCCAATTGCATATTCTGTTTACGCTTATGCTTCATACTGCTTTTATAGTGTTTCCAAGACTCGGGGAGTTTCTCAATCAAACATCCAGCAATAAAGGTTTCGAGTAAATCAATACCCTCAGTTTTCAAATCATTAATCAGCACATGAAAAAATCATGGATTTGAGACGTTACATCTATATCCTCTCTCATCTGGAACTTTAGAAAAGTCCTAATTGCATATTTCTGAGTACCAGCATCCTCTATTACGTATTTTTTGTTCAAACTCTCCCATATGTCATGTGCATTCTTATTTGAACAATAAATATCAAATATTTCATTGGATAAGGTACTAAAAATAGCATGACGACATACCTTATTCCCATTGAGCCAAGCAGCGTGATTTCTTTTGAAATCATTAGAACCCTCCACGGGTGTTGTATCAGTGAGATACTTTGCATAGTTGAGTACATCTAGAGCTGTGAACACCCTTTCTCTCCATCGCTTGAAGTGTGAACCGTTGAAGGATTCAATCTTTGACATATTGGATAAGTTGCAAGCATTCAGTAGAGGTGCAGCATCTCTCATAGTCGAAGTAACTTCCATGACTCCAGAATTGGTTTCTTTGATCGGCGTGGTGTCAACAGGTGTAAACATCTTGTTCTTTCCTTAAGATTGTTGTATGCGGATAAAAGAAAACAATAGAAGACAAGGACGAATAATGTAATAACCAAGGCGCCGGATTAGGTCAGTCCTTAAGGAAAGATTTCCGCCTTTCCAATGGTGCGTAAAGGCAATGGCATCTTCCTCACATGATTCAATGGTTAACAAAGCACTGATTTTGCACTAGAACAGACTACCCTCTGAACAAAGAATATAACTATCTCCTCGGGCGGGCCGCCGAAGAAGAAGAAGAGAAGAAGAATAGGGCATGTAATGGTTTTTTTTTTTTTGATGTGTTTCTAATCAACTGTATTCATTATGGACGACAACCCTCAGATTTATAGAGGTAAGGTGGTCTGTTCCAGATAGGATAAGGACTCACACTTCCACTCTAAGTCAGTTTCAAACTCTAAGAGATAAAGACTCATTCTCAAACTCTAAAGAGATAAAGACTCATCATCCTCATCCTCAAACTCTAAAGAGATAAAGACTCATCATCCTCATTCTCAAACTCTATTGGTGAAACCGACTAGACACCGAAACTAGTATTTAGAAATACTCCTAGAGATTCCAACACAACATAGACTTCATATAAGATGAAGATAAAAATAAAGAGTAAAAAAGGTTTTAACAGCTTAGTTCATATAGGCCTCCAAGACGTTCCCTGCATCAAGAGGAATATACTGTACTGCTCAAGTTACTCTTCAAGTATGTGCAAAGGATGGATGAATGGCTAAAAGGTGCTGCCAATACTGGGTTGGTATATTGTTTTACCATTGGTGATTACATTAACATTCTTCGTAGCCTTGGCAACATTGGCTACTGTAGAACACAAATTGCAGAATTACACTTCAATTAATATCCCCTGTAAGGCCGCAGATACATAATCCACTTTCTAATTTGTTTGATAATCAGTTTAAAGGGATCATACATAGTTCTATTATATATTAAGCATTCTTAATTGCTTCTTTCTCTTAACAGTTGAAGTTCAAGCTAAAAGGTACAGATGATTTAGCTTTTATGTTGCAGTCTACTCCACAAACCAGGCTCACTCAATCCTAAGAAGGGTAAGATATTATTTTGTCTTGTGGCAGTGCAAGGAGTTAACGAGGGCGTGCAAGCATGGTGCTGTTGGGACTAGCATACTGCAAAGCAAAGACCAAAATATCGATATCGGTTAATATATCGGTGTACCCAAAAACTGATATATATCGGATATATCTATTTTTTTTGTGACCAGTCCAAATTATTTAAAATATCGGAAATATTGGAAATATATTGGAAATATCGGATTTATATTAAAAAATAGTCAAAAAGTCAAATAATATATATTGTAAATATAGGATATATCGATTATCTCGGCGATATAAAGTTTTATATTGAAAATTCTAATATATATCAGGAAAAAAGAGTTCTATATTCGGTGAATATATATCGGAAATATCGATATCGGTGTACCAAAATACCGATATATATCGGCAAATTTTATATTCGGTGAATATATATTGGAAATATCGATGTCGGTGTACCAAAATACCGATATATATCGGATATATCGACGATATTTTGGTCCATATTGTAAAGCAGTGGGAGTGAGCGGAGCTACGGAGTGAGGGAGAGAGCGCGAGTTAGGGCTTTGGGTGGGTGAAGAAGGAAGAAGAGATGAGAGAGATATTAGAGAAATGTCATTTCAAGAGAATTAGACATTAACATGTTCGACTAAGCTTAATTTTAATCTTAGCCGAGATTATAATGGACATTGACACCGTGGAGTGTCTAAACTTACTATTGAAATGGTTGTTAGCAGCAAGGTTCAAAATATCGATATCGATGAATATATCGGTGTACCCAAAAACCGATATATATCGGATATATCGGATATATCCATTTTTTTGGTGATCAGTCCAAACTATTTAAAATATCGGAAATATCGGATATATCGGAAATATAATATCGGAAATATCGGAAATATATCGGAAATATATTGGAAATATCGGATTTATATTAAAAATGGTCAAAAAGTCAAACGATATATATCAGAATATCGGATATATCGATTATATCGGCGATATAAACTTTTATATCGGAAATTCATATATATCGGAAAAAGAGGGTACTATATTCTATGGATATATGTCGGAAATATCGATATCGGTGTACTAAAATACCGATATATATCGGCGATATATCGGATATATCGTCGATATTTCGAACCTTGGTTAGCAGACAACGATTTACTGTTGTCATTATTGGGGAATCTTCTCTATTTAAGAAATTTCAAGTTAGACCGGATTTCGAGTTTTTGAACAATGCTGAGAAGAATATATAGCACAAGTTGATAGATGCCCTGCTTTTTCAACATTCTAGTTTTGAGCAAGGCCCAAAATATCGATATTGATCAATATATCGGTGTATTCAAAAACCGATATATATCAAATATATTTATTTTTTGGTGACCATTTTAAACTATTTAAAATATCGGAAATATCGAATATATCGGACATATAATATCGGAAATATATTAAAAATATCGGATTTATATTAAAAAATGGTCAAAAAGTCAACTGATATATATCGTAAATATCAAATCTCTACACTATATGATAGCCGGATCCGGATCTTTAGGAGGAAAATTTCTCAACCGAACTCACAGATTTTGTAATCTCTATTTTATGATTTTAACCACCTCTTTAATTATTCTAATCAGCTCCCTCCTTTTTAAGCAATTTACCAAAAACTCTCTAATTTTATTGAAATTAGAATTAGCTTCATATTATTTAAAATAATTTATAAAATCTCATTCACGTCACTCAAATTATATTCAACCCCTTCTAATGTTTTTATATTATTTTTTAGATTATAATTAAAATTCAAAAAATCATACTATCAGAGAGATGTTAGAGAGACAGGTTTAAAGATTTGAAAAAACACCGATACGTAGCACGGTTCGCATACTCGTATATCAATTATATCGGCGATATAAAAATTTATATCAAAAATTTCGATATATATCGGAAAAAAAAAGAATTCTATATTCAGTAAATATATATCGAAAATATCGATATCAGTGTACCAAAATACCAATATATATCGGCGATATATCAGATATATCAACAATATTTTGGTCCATGGTTTTGAGTAGCCAATGATAAAAGCTTGTACCTTCCAAAGAAGTCCGACTGTTAGGAGTTGGTTTTAAACACGGTACTCTACACATGAGGATTGAGTCATGGCCTTCATACTCTAAACTCTTAATGATCGTATCTTTCTTTTCCCCATAAACCCGGATTTTGCTGTCAGAGCACAATATCCGTCATGATCATCCAAACAGCCATTTCCGCTCGTTCTTCCTCAATTAGATTTTTTATACCCCTTCATTTTTCTTATTACCAACAATTAATGGAACACAATTCAAAGGGCATAATGAGATACATAAATACATAATGGCTCGTCATATTGCTCACGCCCGCACCAGTACTCGATCGAATATATATGTACACTAGTCAAATATTATTGCTTGAGTTGAGCTAGCACTTACGTTGTAATCAAATTTCCACTTATCACTATCAATTTACATCGGGATAGTATGAGCTAACACACTGGTGGACAACAGAAATAAGCTTATCTTAAGTAAATACTCCAAGATACAGCTACAATCTCCTCTGGAGAACATATTATGCAACCACAGGATACGAAGCACATGTAGCAATACCTGCAAAAAAATAATTCATATTTTTCATCAGTATATACTGTGGAAGGCTGTGCAACAAATTTTTATCATTAGTTTACATGGAGGGCTAGCGAGTAGCGACATACATATCATATTTCCAGGTTATGTTTGTGTTTTGTCTTTTGTCCGATCAATTTAATGATAAAAAGACTTACCACACATGTTCTTCCCCATCTCCATCTTGAAGTAGCCATTGTCACCCCAGTCTGCTCCCCATGAATTTTTCACAAGCCAGTAAGGGATGCCATTTTCCACACCGTACCCAACAGCCAGAACAGCATGATTTACGTCCTGCCAACATGAATTTTTAACAGAATTAGAAAAAGCTAAATGCATATGTTGTGGTAGTCTTTGCTAAATGCATATGTTGTGGTAGTCTTTGCATTCTTTCTCGATATTTGAAGTTCTCACAAAACAATTGGGGATAATTAGTGGTAAGCACCTAGTAAAATTCAGAGGGGATATATTCCAACCTAACACACAATGCTTTCAACTGTACAACACTATAGTGAGAAATTTCTTGGAATTAAATGACTTGAACTCACCATAGGACTGGTGCCACAACTGTTGCTGGTGAAAACTCCTCCATTGTAGAGTCTGAACTCGTGAATCACTTGGAATGCAACGCTCACTGGCCTAACGAGTGCAACTGCATGCTTTAACTCATCCTCAGCGCCCTGTTATACATCATCGTGATTAGATTATCATGTCTCACAAATATATTTCAAAAAGTATATATCGTGTATGTGTATGTGCGTCTTGCAATGGTCATGTGTTGATGGTGTTCTCACTACCCATTCTAATCGTTAGAGCATGTGATGTGTGTTGAAAAACTCCTAGTCCATACAATGTGATACTAACATATTATTGGATTAAATAGAAAACACCTAATAGTATTTTCTAATTTAAGCTTGTAGAACTGTTGACAGCTGCCCAAGTGGATAATTAGCCTAAATAATATTGTCAATGTGTGACACTACAAAAATCAACATCTATGTTGAAGATGGGATATTACTTGGGTGATGTTCACTGAATCAACAACCCGAACAGCTGCATTCTCAGAAGAAAATTTGCAACTACCATCCTTTCCCGTGTAGGGGTATGCTCCTTCAGCTTCGAGACCCCCATTGTACTTGATGTACTCAAAGGCTTGCGAAGGCAACCCACCATTGCATCCAAAGTTGTTGAAGGCTCCAGCACAATCTACTAGTTGTTGTTCTGACAAAGAGATGTCTTTTCCAAAAGCCTGCTTGTATGCTGCCTCCAGAGCTCCAGTGGTGCTGCACGCATTAAAATTTCACATATCTTAACCACTAAACAATCATACTGCGAGATAAGCCTGTATTTTCATAGCACCTATATAGTCCCAGCTCAAATAAGACAGGTAAAATAATAAAAGCTCCCAATTTCTGAAAGACAAACACTCTAATACCTCACCCTCTAACTTAAAACATATAGCCCGGAGTAACTTCAGGGATGACCAATTCTTACTTAGCTAGAGACCGTCACTAGGTTCATGCCCTCCCATAAGGTAGTTGGGGGATGAGCAAGATCAATTATGCTTGTCCCCTGTTATCTCACAGCTTTCATGAATCCAAAATGTGGTCTCACGACTCAATTTTTTAACATAACAAGATGAGAAAATCACTTTTTCGATTGCCAAAATCACCAAGTTCTGAGGCTTATTGATTGACACTGATCATTACCTGAAAGTCCAGCAAGATCCACAGTGGCCTTGGTCTTTGACTGGGCTTACTATGCCTTCTTCCCTCCAATCTTTCTGTACATCCAACGTAAATAAATAAAATTAGACAGCAACAGACATGAAGGGACACTAACCTACAATGTTCAAGTGTAAGGTGAGGTAACTAATAACCTTCATGGCAAATAGTGCAGACCATCATCATGTAGGACTTGGTTAATAAACCACAATAATGTTAAAGGTTCCCACTGTTTTAAAATTAATAAATTAACATATTTTTAACTCTACATAGCAAAATTCATTTTAAGGTTAATTCTTCTTATTCGTCATTTTGGGTGTTGACTAGTCTCACAGTATGATCTTTGCTATGTCGCCAGATTCAACAAAAGCTGACTTCAGGATTAACATTATACACTAGCAGTGATTTTTTTCATATTACAAAATTTGACAGATATTGAAATAAATCTTTTGAAACTTATAGTGCATGTTAGTTTTTGCCATGTATTCTTATTATAGTGAGCTTATAAGTAGTACCACTGGTGGGAGATTAGCGTCAGTGAGCAAATGATTCCCTTTGGTGGCAGAACATTCTTGAGCCGCTCCCAGCTTATGTTTTTGGAATTCCTCCCAGCTCATATCAGCAAATTCTGTGAAACAAAAATGAACAGTATAGTTACAAGAAATCTATTTCTATGTCATATATATTTCTCTCTCAACAATATGTAGATCGAGTATCATACAAGCATACAATATGGTTTTGACTTTTTATTCCTTGGTCAACACCAACACCATGACGTACTGAAAAAAAGAAAAGAAAAGGTACTTACTATTGAGTGATAGCTTATAACTCAGACCCTTTCTGTTAGTTGATCTAATCAACTCCATGCTCTCCACAAAATTACTAAATCTCTTTTTTATCTCATCGACTGTCTCATACCTCTTCCCATGCCTTCAAAAAAAAAAGTCAACCACACGTTAAAAAAGTTTTAAAAAAAAAAAAAAAAAGAGTTCATATGTTAAAGCCAATATATATCTATAGATTTTAATTACCGGTGAGCGAAACGAGCGAAGGCGACAGCATGACGCGTGTCACCGATGGTCTGTAGAAGGGTATTTTGGAATTCATTAAACTGGTCTGTGACCAATTTGATTGGATTTTGATCATCGAAATTTGTTGCTGCATGCACAGCAAAGATGCAACAAAATAGAAAGAGAATGGAAAATACAGCAGAGGAATGGAAAAGAGCCATCTGTCTATCACTTTTTTTTTGCTCTCCAGATTCACGGGAGGTTTGAGGGATTATATCGAGTGAGAGAAAGAAACCATTGGTCACTTTATCGAGGAATTTTGGTTCATGACGTGTATGATGATGTTGGTGTAATTATTGCTATTGTTATTGTTACTGTAAATTGTCTATTGTACAACGACGTCGCGCACAAATTGGTTCAGCCGTTTATAAAAATCAGCTCTAGCCTGTAGACCTCCAGTAGAAAGTTGAACGTAAATATCTTTTCAATGATTGATGATCATTAGGTATGGGGATCTCCGGATCTGAATTGAAATCTGACGGCAACTTATACTTGAGATGGCATTTTTGTGTCAGACCTCGTTGTGCAATATTAATATCTATGCTATTATTGGCTTTGTCGTGGTATGAATGAATTAGAGTCCATGTTGTGTAAGATAATGTCGCTAATTGGTTTGTTGTGCCTTCTTTAACGCTTGTGCCAAAAATATCTCAATAAAGAATCTGAGCAAGGTGGAATTAGAATCACAATTCACTAGTGTGTTCATCGTGTTGTTATCGATTGAGACCCAGTGTGATCTCACTCTCTGTTCCAGATACATGGTACTCTGTTCAGTCTGTTGGGATTCTTGTTTAATTGATGACTTACTATTATAGAGAAAAGGTAGCCTGATGGCCATATCCCTCAGGCAAATTTTGTAACGGCCCAGATCCTTTTTGCCGCATACTAACCCAATATACATGATGACGTGGAGTCATGCTGGCTAGACAATAGGAAAAGAAAATGAAGAGCAAAAAACAAGTCCATTCATTTCTCCTTCATTATTTTATGCAATTCCTTACTGTCTGAACCAATTAATGAACACTAAAGAGAGAAAGAGATCCAGATTTTGGGTTTAATCTCCCTGGTTGATACATAACCAGCATAAAAATCCCCTCTAACCGAACACATGCATAAAACCTCCCTATTATTTAAAATATAACATTAAAGCCAAAACAGACCAAAATACCCCTGTAAAAACCAGGCTAACGTCATTAATCTTTACTTATAATTTCGACTTAAGGACAAACCGGGCTGACGTCATCCTATGTAAATTTATATTTACATATGAAAAATTCATATTTACATAACCTCAGGTCACCCGCCGATGTCGAAAAAAACGCCTATGAAATTTCATATTTACATATGTAAATTTGTATTCACATATGTAACTTCATATTTGCATATGTAAATTCATATTTCCATAACTCGCGTCCACCGATTAGAACTCAAATGTCAAAAAGACGCCTATAAAAATTCAAAATGATCAGAAATATAGTTTTACAAAATGTGTCTATATAACATCAAAATAAGCAATTAAATATATTATGCATTGCTTCTTGAACGAGCCCAAAGAACCAAGGCCGGACCGGACGACGAAAAGAGGGCATCTTCGAAAAGATCCGTCCCACCAAAGATAACCAACATAACCTCCAATCATAATACTCCAAGAAACAACATTCCTCTTAGACATCTCATCAAAAATAGTTCTAGCCACATTCATATCCCCGCATTTCGCATACAAATCCAATCGTGCATTATTAATAAACATATTGCTCCTAAACTCCCCTTCCACAATAAATTTATCGATTTCATTTCCAATTTGTAAACACCCTAACCGAGCACAAGCCGATAAAGCACTAACAAGAGTCATACAATCAGGCTTAACTCCATTTACTTCCATTTGCCTAAACACTTTTATCGCCTTATCAGCATACCCATATTGAGCATAAGTAGACATCAAAGCACTCCAACAAACCAAATCTCTGTTAACCATACTCTCAAACAAATACTCAGCAGAAGCCACTTCACCAAACTTTACATAAAAGCAAGGGTTTAGAGTAGGCTTTACCAAGAACACTCGACACCGTACCAACAGAAGCAAATTGCTTTTTAGGTTTCAATGATTTGGAATTCCTATCTGCATTAATCGGATTCTCTGATGGAATAGTCACCGCTTTCGATGGAACGCCTCCTCACGACCCCTCATTGGATGTTTGACTAGTAGAAGCGTAAGAAGTACATCCATTTGATTCAAACCAAAATTCTCGCAATGATTTCAATATACGACCCGCTTTGCAAAATGCCGGGCAATCTCCCTTAGAGAAAATGCGTAAAAAAATATCAAGTAACCCCGCCAAGGCCCTTGTTTCATCATCATGCTCTAAACTGCCCGGTTTATGTACTTCCATTTCCACTATTCTTCAAAATTCAGAATAAGACAGAGCATCAGACACACTTCATTATTAACTATATTCAACAAATAAAGCAAGGGAGAAATCTATCTAATTCACCAATAATACAATTATAAAAAAGATGATACCTAACAAGTAAACCGATTTTAGTTTCATCAATATCTTTTGTCATTTTGGTCCTTGACACCAATCATAATGAAAGATAACACTCCAAAAAACAAGAAATTTGCCAAGCTCCTCTATCAAAAAATCAAATCATTCAATCAACAGTTAGGTATCTTCTTGAATTTTTTTATACTGGTCATTGAATCATAAGTTTAGAATATATTATTTATAAAAGATTATCTCAAACAAAGACACGCACCTGAAAGGAGTGAAGTCAATTTCAATCGGATCTTTCTCGTATCCATTTGCATGGTACTTGATCTTATATCCCTTTCCCTTTGTTATCCAGATGAATCTCGGTGTTCTTCTTGGATGAATATGGAAAAAGAGTAAAACGGGTAATAAAATAAAATAGGAAATAGGAATCGGACTGGAATTTCGCTGATATTGGAAAGCAGGGAGTTTATGTGATATGGGCCGATAAATAGGGCCGCGGGAGGTTATGTGATATGGACCGATAGGAAGGGGTTTACACTCATCCGGATTAAAACCAATGGGCTGAGCCCCATTTTTTGGAAAGAGATCTAAAAGACTTTCAAGATGCTTTTTGGCCCTATTCTAGTTGTGAATCGAACCAAATTGTGTTCATATTTGCTCTTGGAGGTTCTACTTCACTGAAAAATTAGTTACTTTTCTTTAATCTTTGATGTGTTTTATTAACAGACAAATGTAGGCTTTATCACTACAATCGCGCATTCTGTTTGAGCAACAATATCTAAAATATCTAGTTCTGAGACAATCAAAGAATCAATGGTAGTCAAAGGGTAAGATAGAAGCGAAAAAGTAGCACAATCAATTAATGGTCTAGTTAATGTCTCAACAATTTAGTTTTACTCTTGAGAGCTTTGATGATGAACGATGTCCCCATTAAAATAAAATAAGAACAAATACTTGCAAAGAATGAGAGAATAGAAGAAGAAGATGGGTAATAGACCTGTTTATTATCTTCAGTTTTTTTATATTAGTTTTTTTATTAAATTGGAAATTTTATTGATACCGAGTTTTATAAATAATTAAGACAAGTGTCCAACAATCTCTTTTTCTGAATAGAAAATTCTAATTTTTTTTTTCTCCAGTAGGATTTATTTTTTTATTTTTTGCTCAATAACCAAAAATTTGTATTGACAAAAAACGAAAAAAAAAATAATGACATTTCTCCAGCAGGACTCCACGTCATTACGTAATGGGTTAGTGGGTTACGTAGAAATATGGGACAAAATATTAAACTATAATAGAAGGACAAACACTGGAGAAAGTAATGGAAATTGAGACATTCTCTCTTCATATCTTCATTGATTTCAATACACTTATTTATAATTACAATATGAGATCTTTCCGAATATTATTGGATCAATCACTCTATAACAAGTAAAGAATTTACAGAAACAAAAAGAAAGATCAACAGGGAAAGAAAGAGTTTCCTACTATAACACAACTGACTTATATCTTGCTTAATATACCATGATTGGTAGTATCTTGTCTAGTATTCTAAGACTCTCCCTCAAGTTGGAGTGTGGAGATTCGTAACACCAACTTGCAAAGAAGATAATGAAATTGTTCACGACCAAGTGCCTTGGTAAATATATCAGCAAGTTGTTGTTGACTGCGCACAAAGTAAGTGGTGAGAATCCTTGCTGTGAGAGAGTAATATTCACATCCAATGAATATTACACACGTGTCCAGCATATACAGAACTACCAACCAACCTAGTATTCTTGTCCTCCGAACTCACTCCATAGTGACTCGACTCAGGCAAACAACCTATGCAACTCACGCTCAAAGCGATATCACCACCAACCAACCTCAGGTACTCGTCCTGTGAGCTCGCTTCAAAGTGACTCGAGCAGAGATGGTGATCTCGCTAAGTAACGATCTCCTCAGCACTCACTCTCCCCGTCCCACAACGGCTAGTAACGTATGACTTAATGACTGACATCAAGACTGAAGCTTCAGGTGCGCATCACAGTAAATGTCCACTGTTGGTAACAATTGCTGCAACAAGAACAAACAGTGAATAAGAAGGCTGGTTGAGGCACGGATCAAACGCTTTCTTTAAGGTTGTTTCGCATCTGTTCCTCTTTATGCAGACAAAGTGCGTCAACCTCCAAGATACAACAGCCAGATAGACTCTCCTTTGTTTACTACAGATAAACCAAAGAAGAAAAGAAGAACCACGATACTGATCTTATGATAGCCATCAACTTAGTATAGAAAATAGTTTTTCGCATATCATATTAGCTGCTGCTCTATGAGTATTTATAGAGGAAAAACGTGGAGCACTTAGTAGATTCGGATTGTAGGGAACTACTTCAGTTTCCCGATAAGGATTGGATTCTACAAGTCTATCACGTTCTTGTTTCCCAATCCATATCCAATTCTGTTTCCAAACTTATCCGAAAACAGTTTAAGGAAAATGCTTTGCCAAAAAGAAGATAAGGGATTAAAGAGCCCAAGCCCAAGCCCAAGTTCACCTCTTGTTTGATTCAAAATAACACAACAATCCCCCACTTATTTTTGATAAAAACAAAATAGAAAATATACTTAAGGGCAATCAATATCAGTATCAACATGTTATGCATAGATGAAGGTATCCACGACTTAAACCTTTACGTAGTGAAAATTACTCAAAGTATAAGAACCATAAGTGACTAAGTCTTAAACTTAGGTATTGAGTATACAATAAGTCATAATCACGCACAACATATCCAGTGTTCTCCTTTCATGTTCTGCACATTAAAGGCCCTATGCTCTCTTGGATTCATGAATGATTTAGAGAATCAACCCTCATTCTCATAGAAAGCGGCCTTTACTTTCACATTCACTAGGGGAGTCTATCAAGAGTGCTCTTGTAGCTATACACTCTACCCATAAGGACCATAGAACTTCATTAAGAGTTTTTCCTAGAAAACCTCAACCTTTATTATCGCTGCAGGATTTCATACATTTTACTATCCAACTACGGGACAAATAAGTAATAATGTATGTCTCACAACCAACATTCTATGACTTGTTCTTCCCATTGAACCTAGTTCTTGGGATCTCCAGTCTCTAGGTTGGGTTACCATCATAGATGTTCATATTCCAATTGGCTTCAATCCCATGCTTCTGGCAATAGTCCACAGTTTTTCTTTGGCCAAAGCTTTGGTAAATGGATCTGCTAGATTATCACCAGATCTCACAAAATCAAGTCACTGCACCTCTAGATATAAAATTCCTGACAGTACTATGTTTATGACGAATTTATAAAAATTTACTGTGGACACGCCCGAAAGCATCAGTGTTATCACAATGTATTAAAGTGGCTGGTACCGGTTTATGCCAAACCGGAATATGAGTGAGAAGATCTCGTAACCAACCAGCCTCCTCACTTGCACTAGCCAAAGCAATCAGTTCAGACTCCATGGTAGACTGCGCTATAATAGTCTGCTTCTTGGACTTCCAAGATACAGCACCTCCACCAATGCTAAACACATAACCACTGGTGGCCTTAGAGTCTTCTGAGAGAGTGTTCCAGTTAGCATATGTATACCCCTCAAGAACAACATGATATCTCTGATAATGAATACCCAAATGACTGGTTCCCTTTAGGTATCTCATTAACCTGCCAATTGTTTGCCAATGCTTAGCGCCAAGATTACTAGTATACCTGCAAAGAACACCTACTGCATAGGCAATGTCAGGTCTAGTACAATCTATAGCATATCTCAAACTACCAATGATACTTGCATATTCATTCTGATTCACAGGTTCACCATTATTTGCAAATAATTTAACATTGTGATCAGAAGGAGTACCAACGGCTACACAATCAAAGTAGTTATACTTCTTCAACATTTTCTCAATGTAGTGTGACTGATCCAGCCATATGCCATCAGACGATCTTATAATTTTGATTCCCAACATTACATCAGCCTCACCTAAGTCCTTCATATCAAAGTTAGAAGACAACAGGTTCTTGGTTTCTTTTACAACATGTAAATTAGAACCAAAGATTAGTAGATCATCAACATATAAGTATATAATAACACATATCCCATCATAGTACTTATAATAAATGCACTTGTCACTTTCATTTATCTTGAACCCATTGGTAATGATAAAGTTATCAAATTTCTCATGCCACTGTTTAGATGCCTGTTTCAACCCATAAAGTGACTTAAGTAATTTGCATACCTTTTTACCCTTACCTGGTTCCACATAACCTGTTGGCTGATCCATGTAAATCTCTTATTCTAAATCCCCGTTTAGAAAGGCTGTCTTAACATCCATCTGATGAATAACAAGATTATGAACAAATAGCGCGCAACAACAGAAAGTAATACTCTAATGGATGTTACCCGTGTAATAGGTGAATATGTGTCAAAGAAATCAAAGTTCTCTCTCGGTCGAAAACCTTTGATACCAGCCTTGCTTTAAACTTGTCCACTGAACCATCGGTTTTACTTAAAACCCATTTGTTTCCTATAGTCTTGCAACCAGGAGGCAAATCAATAAGCTCCTAAGTTTTGTTCTCCATGAGAGAATCAAGCTCACTCTCTGTGGCTTCTCTCCAAAACTTAGAGTCAGAAGATGTGAGAGCTTCTTCAATGGAGGAGGGATCTCCTTCCAAAGCAAAAGTGACAAAATCGGGTCACAGTTCCTTAGCAACCCTTGCTCTCTTACCTCTTCTCGGTTCAGATTTTATAACAGTGTCTCTGTCATGTATTCTAGGTATATAAGTGTCAGAAACATCAGAAGTAGGTGCCTTGGAGGAAGACGCACCCCCACTATTTCTAGATAGGTATGGAAACATGTCTTCAAGAAATTCAGCATCAGATAATTCAAACAAGACATAAGTCTTCATATCTAGAAACCTATAGGCCTTACTGTTCATAGCATAGCCTAGAAAGACACACTCATAAGCTTTGCTCTTAAGCTTTGAGATCTTGGGATCATGCTTCCTTACAAAAGCCAGACATCCCCATGTTCTGAAGTAACTCAAATTAGGTTTCCTGTCCTTCCATAGCTGATAAGGTGTAACTTTCGTCTTAGAATTAGCAATTCTATTCAGCACATAGCAAACAGTCAAAACAGCTTCACCCCATAAATTTGAGGGTGTTCCAGAACTAAGTAACATAGCAACAGTTAATTCCTTAAGAGTTCTGTTTTTACGTTCAGCTACTCTATTCATTTCAGGTGAATAAGGAGCTGTCGTCTCATGGATTATACCATGTGATTGCAAGAAAAGATCAAATTCAAGCAGAACCATATTCAGTACCTCTATCACTTCGAATTACTTTAATGTTCCTGTCATGTTGATTTTGAACCTCAAGTATATAAGCTTTAAAAGCATCAAATGCATCACTTTTATTCTTCGGCAAATAAACATATGTAAACTTCGAGCAATCATCAATAAAAGTAATAAAATATCTTTTACCACCTCTAGTCAGAACTCCTTCAAGCTCACAAATATCAGTATGTACCAAGTCTAGTAGGCTTGTACTTCTCTCAACTGATTTGTGAGGTTTCTTTGTGATTTTCGCCTTAGTGCAAGATTCACAGTGTTCAAAATCATCATTCAAGTTAGGAATTAAGCCAAGTACGCTCATGTTCTTAACATACTTTCTATTAATATGACATAATCTACCATGCCAAATATTAACAGAACAAGAGATCATGTAAGTAGAAGTAGAAGTTTTATTCATATCAGCAACATTCAACTTAAATATCTCATTACATGCATAACCCTTACCAATAAAAACCCTAGACTTAGTGATCACATACTGATCACTACCTATGACTTGCTGAAATCCAGTCTTGTTCAAAATAAAACCAGAAACCAAATTCTTCCTAATCTCAGGAGTATGAAGCACATCCTTTAACAGCAGTTTCTTCCCAGAAGTGAACTGCAGCTCAACATCACCAGTACCCAGAACCTTGGTTGTATGATTATCACCAAGTAGGACTTCCTGATTCATAGTTGTGGTATAACTCTTGAACCAGTTCCTATTATAGCAAACGTGCCTAGAAGCACCAGTATCAGGCCACTACCCCTCACAGACATTAACAAAATTGACCTCATTTATCATAGCAACAAAAGGTTCCTCAGTAACATTAGCCTCACTGACTTTACGACTCTTACAGTTCCTAGCATAATGCCCTTTCTTCTTGCAAGTATAACAGACAACTTCTGACTTGTCAACAGGTGGTTTCTGATTCATATGCACCTGATTCTGGTTTTGATATTGTGGAGCTTTCTTGTTAACAGGTTTGTTCTTCATGGCCTTCTTATTAGGTTTCAAACTAGATTTAGTCTTACTAGTTTGTTGGTTTACCACATTAACCTTAGCCTTAGGAGATGACATGGCAACTTCCTCATTAAGGTCTTGTTTTCGTGATTCCTCTTCTATACAGAGTCTCATAATAAGACTCTCCATCGAAAACTCTTTAGACTTATGCCTCAGTATGTTCCTGAAATCCTTCTAAGAGGGAGGAAGCTTATCAATGACGACAACAACCTGAAATTACCCGTCAATTTTCATCCCTTCTGAAAGTATTTCATGAACAATAATCTATAGGTCATGGCACTGAGACACAACAGATTTGTCATCTACCATCTGAAACTTAAGATAACGACTTACAGCGTATTTTTTGGAGCCAGCTTCCTCAGTATTATACTTCTTTTGTAGGGCTTCCCAAACATCAGAAGCAGACGGAAGTTTAGAGTATAAGTCGTATAGATTATCAGCAAGCGAGTTCAGGATGTAATTCTTACACTTGAAATCAGCAGTGATCCACTTATCAACAATAACAGATAGAGCAGGTTCCAACAAGACATCTTCATCAAGAATCGGTTCACTTAGAACATTTTCTACTTTCACCAGGGACAGATAGAACATCATCTTCGCCTTCCACAGCTTGAAGTGCTCACCAGCAAACTTGAACGGTCGATTATGGCTATTGTCGTTGTGGGACCAGGACTGGTTATTTTCTTCATGTTCCATTGTCAAACAACCTTAAAATTGTTTGTAACAATTGTTGCAACAAGAACAAACTGTGAATAAGAAGGCTGGTTGAGGCATGGATCAAACGCTTTCTTTAAGGTTGTTTCGCGTCTGTTCCTCATTATGCAAACAAAGCACGTCAACCTCTAGGATACAACAGCCAGATAGACTCTCCTTTGTTTACTGCAGATAAACCAAAGAAGAAAAGAAGAACCACGATACTGATCTTATGATAGCCCTCAACTTAGTATAGAAAATAGTTTTTTGCATATCATATTAGCTGCTGCTCTAGGAGTATTTTTAGAGGAAAAACGTGGAGCACTTAGTAGATCCGGATTGTAGGGACTATTTCAGTTTCCCGATAAGGATTGGATTCTACAAGTCTATCACGTTTCTGTTTCCCAATCCATATCCAATTTTGTTTCCAAACTTATCCGGAAACAGTTTAAGAAAAATGGTTTACCAAAAAGAAGATAAAGGATCAAAGAGGCCAAGCCTAAGCCCAAATTGACCTCTTGTTTTATTCAAAATAACACAACATCTACTCTATTTAGAAATCCGTACCGCCCGTGACATCAAGACCGTACCGCCCGTGAGTTTCCTCCCCTCCGTACCGCCCATGAGTTTCCTCCCCTCTTTGGACTTTGCTTTTCTATTAAGAGTCTACTCTATTTAGAAATCCCAATCTAGACTGCATCCTTTTTAATGTGAGTTTCCCCGATAACTCTTCTTTGGATAAAAGGTTATCCCTACCGGAAACGACAAGATATGCTTCCAAGATTCCTTCATTATCATTGAGAACCGTCCTCTCATGTTTTCTTATGTTCAGTTACTGTCTATATCAGTTCCTAATGGAGAACACTTCTGCTTAGAGGCGGTTCATCACGTGATAGGTATTTGCCACTAAAGTCACGTGACACGCACGAGTTTACTTATCCTCATAACTGATCCAATAGTCCTCGTCTCATATGGAGGGGTATGTAGTTTCAGTATATTTTCTAACCACGTGTCATCCAGACAAGAGCGGGAAATCCCCCTCCCCCCCCCCACTCGATCTTCTATGGCTTGTTTATATACAACAAGAATTCTTTGGAACACCTTGAGAGGTTTGATATGGCTTTTGAGTCGGTGAAGAAGCAACTTTTCGGGAAAACGCACATTGTTGTTCGTGAGCAACTGTTTCCAAAAGAGTAATGGCTGTCGTTGAGCGTATGGGATGGAGTCCTCTACAAATTAGTTATCCATATCTATGTTATAGGTACTTTTGCTTTTTGCTTTTAATCTTTTTGATAATTTAAGCAATTTTTAGTTCTCCGAATGATGGATATGGAGGTGCATCTTTAATTTACCAACATCTCTGCTGATGTCTTCTAGTGCTTCGACCTGAAATGCCCATGGTTTGTCAAACTTATGTCACTTTGCATCTATGTGAGATTCTGAGTATCGTAAGATGAGTGAAGGCATCTTCAATACTTTTAGAACAACTGAAGCCGAAACCCTTGCTAAATCTGCATTCCGGACGAGACGTGTTCCACAACTCTGTTCGGTAAGTCTTTTAAAGTTTTCTGCTTATTCCACTGAGTACTCTATCTCATTCTTTGCTAAATCACCATTGCATATGTTCTCCATCAGTTGATCTTTCAAGGGTGAGTCGCCCTATACAACAGTGAGTCACCCTTCAATGTTTCTGTCTCGGCCATTTTTCGTCTAGGGGCGAGTCACCCTTCAAAGTTTCTGCCTACTTTTTTCTATAGAGGGTGAGTCACCCTCCAAAGTTTCTGCCCACTTAGTTTCAAAGTTTCTGCTATCCCTGCTCAAATTTATTGCCTTCTTATCATTCTCTTATTTCACTTTGCCGATTGATATGTGCATTACGTGGAATTCTATGGTTAGTTGCTGAATATTGGATGCTCAATAACTTTGGTATTAATTGAGTCTTCAAGAAATGGGTCATCTTATATAATTTCTTCGATCTTGTCCGTGAATTCAAGTGACGAATGATTGATTAGTTATCAGTGGCATGATTTCTTGTTGATTGTTGGCTTTGGAATCTTTGCTTACTGTTTTGCCTTGTACTGAAATGGAGTTAAGATCACCTCCTTTTGGGAAAAAAACAAAGAAATCAGGAGTCACATCATTTCTTTCCCTTCATTGATTTAAGTAGCTTATCATTTCTTGTCTCCTGTATGGGTTGTTCTTCTTTAAGTCCTTGAGATTTAGCTGAAGTTTGTCATTTATATTCACTGTGGTATTGAAGCTGAAGGTATTCAAAAGACAGTTTGGATCAAAGGTATGGTGGTATTTGCAAACTATATGATTTAGATGAGGTGGCATGAATTTTATGTACTTGTACTGTTCTTTACATATTTTGAAACATCATTTTTACACTCCTGCTTGGACATTTAGATAGTTTAGTATGTCGGGAATACGAAGAGTTTAGTATTATAGCAACCTTAATTGAGAGTATTACAACAACCTGATTTCACCTTGTGCTGCAGTCTGTCCCAGGTCAGCTGCACTGGACTGATTTCCAGCTGTGTTTTGACAAGATTAGAGTCACATTTAGACAGAGATTACACTTATTAATGTAGGTGAGAAACGCATCATAAGAACGAAGTTACAAACAAAAACCAACTTGTTTAAACGGAAATGTTTGCTGTAGAACTTAGCAGCATTTGGTCGATCAACTTGTCTAGGTTCAAGTGAGACGATCTGCCACGTGCAGTGGCCTCTTCGGCACTCTTCTTCCATTCTATGGCTTTCAGCTTCATCTCCATTCCTTTATCTCCTTGCATCAATTCTCTCACAAGGCTTTCTATTTCATCTCTCTTCACATTGTTATCAATTTCCATGCCTATACCCCATTTGCTGCATAAGTATCGACAGTTTGTTTGCTGTTCTGCAAAGAATGGCCAACATATCATTGCCACACCAGCACACACACTTTCTAAAATTGAATTCCAACCACAATGTGTTAAAAATCCACCAATTGAAGGGTGATTGAGTACTTGTTCTTGTGGACACCAACTTACTAGTAGACTTCTTTCTTTTGTCTCGGTTATGAACTCAGGTGGAAGAATTGCCGAGTCACCAATGACTATATCAGGTCGAATAACCCACAAGAATGAGTGTTTGCTATTAGCTAGACCCCAAGCAAATTCAATGAGTTGGTGTGATGTCATGACCGTTATACTACCAAAATTCACATAAACAACTGAGTTTGGTTCCTTTGAATTGAGCCATTCAAGACTCTCGGTTTTTTCTTCCCGTAGATTAGACCCAGTGGACTCTAATGCGGATTCTGAAACAGGTTTTAAAAGCAAATGAAGAGGACCAATACTGTAAATAGGTGGTAACGGTGGTGTCAACTCATACTTAATTGCATCTAAAACCTCTTGTTCAAATACATCAAAAGTATTTAAAATAACAGCAGAAGCTTTATAGCTTCTTTCAGTTTCTCCGATAACATAGTTGATCATGAAGTCGTTTGGATCTGTAGTTCAAACAAAACTTGGTAGATCTCTTAGTCGGACATCTCTCATTCCCGGTATCCAATCCATGACTTTGTCTAGATAACCATTTGTCAAATCACTCTCATCTACATATAATATCAATACTATTGGCTACGCAACAAGAAGTTCATTCAACTAAAAAATATTTGCATTAAATTAGTTATATATGGTACCTTTGAGTGGTATGATACCTCTTTTGACTAGATGGGAATAGTGTAAGTAACCTGTCCAGCCAAAAGCACCGAGTGTCCAGAAAAAGACTAAAGGAATGGACAAGTCTTGAGAAACTTTTAGAGTGAAACTCATGGTCCCATCAGATACAATGCAAGAAACTGGCGGTGCATTGGAGATTGAAGTGTTGTTCAATTCAGTGACTAGATTGCTCAAGGGAACCGCACAATTCTTTCTAGTGGATTCACATAGAGATGGAATGTCTTGGGTGGTGTCGGTATCAGTAGGGGGAAGACCATCTGGGATTGTTTTGAATTGAAAATCAGGTAAGCCATTGAGGGAATCAGGACCTCTTGATTTCAGTAAACGTCTATGGTTGTATTCAGTGTTGACAAAGGTAATGTGAAATCCTTTTTGGTATAGGAGCTTGGCTAGTTTGAGCATAGGGTTAATATGGCCTTGTGCTGGGTATGGTATGCATACTGCATGAGGTTTAGTGACATCTGATGCAGAACCCATCTCCAGCTACTTTATCTCTGCGTGTGGTTTTATTAAAGGTAAGGAGACTAGCAAGAGACTACCATTATAGGGAAAAAATGGTGGGTAGTCGAGAATTCAAGATACCATATATGGTTGAGAGGAATCAAATTCGTTTAAGTAGTACAGGTCTCATTTTGTTTTAATTCTATTGAAATGATGTTCATTTTCCTTCCTATTATTGTGACCATATCGAATCATTAACGTGTGATAATGGGCACCTACTCTATTTTATTATAGCAGCGACTGTTATCATCTCCATTTTATTATTTCAATAATGTCAATATCATTCAATTACTATAAATGCAGTACGATATTGGCAGTAGAACTATAGCACTTTGATTCGGTCACAGTCAAGATACAATGATATTTTTAATTTTGTGAATTCCATTACTTCTGTTTGATTTCTTACGGATTTACGTGTAAAGGTTCTGTCGATTGCTTTATATTTCCAAGCAGAAAATTTAGTCACAAAAATTTCGGAGTGTCTTAGGATGTGTAGACCTGAATCAGTAGTGCCGTGTTTAATTAGTAGTCGGCCTTTACAGACAAATCCACGCCTATGACCGCTGTTAAATTGTTATCAGAGCCGAGAATCAATTAGAGCTGTATTCGAATCAGTTGAGCTAGGATGTACTCGAGCTCGCCCTTGTTTTTTAGAGGAGCCATAAAAATTGTTCAGACTCGGCTGCTATTGCAATACAATTATACAAGTGAACCAAGCCCCAGTGGAACTCAGTTAGTTTACCACTGTAGAGACAGTATCAAGCTGCCTCATTCCTCCATTTCTAAATGAGTTGAAATCTGTCCAGAACACAAGCTCTGCTGAAGTTGCACAACTTGTTTTTACTTTTTACCAGTCGCGTTAGCATTGGCCCTGGGCGAGTAGGTATAAACGTCTGAATCTTTAGAGACTCTGATTTCTACAATTCTATTGGCCCCAAAGAGATCAGGCGGGATATCACAGAGAGAATGTAGAACACTAGCTTTTAGAACGTGGACTAAACTCCATCCAAGTATATAGTCATATACTTGTTTGTTGAACAGCAATAAATCCAGCCGATGTTAATGTGGACTTTTAATTTAACACTTTGACAGCAATAATAGCGCAGTTCCCAATCAACGGAAGACAGCTGTTTGGGTCCTCACTATCATGGATTAAGTACAACGTCATTACTCATTGGTCCCTATCATAAATTTAGGCCCGTACCCATAAATTGGTAAAGAATTTCGGTTTTAGGTTGGGATGAATAATAATTTTGATATTAGGATAAAATCGGGCTCACATCAGCCGCTATCATTAATAATTTCGGTTTTAAGATATTTTTGAGATGTCGTTAGCTAATTTATTTTTATTTAATACCAATTATGATTTTTTTCTCTATCTAGCAAAAAAAAACTTCAACTAGAAAGTTGTAAAATAATTTTCAGATATAGTTGGTTTTATCTTTGAACTAGCTGATTTGTGTGTTGTGAATTTGTGATAAGTGATTTAAGATATGAGAAAACATCTATCTTCTTCTCCCTGTAACTAAAAAAAAAAAAAAAAAAAAAAAACTCTAACTAGAAACTTAATTTTGTTTTTTGAAATTTAGTTGTTTTTATCTTTGAGCTAGTTGATTTGTGTATTGTGATTAATGATTTAAGCTATAAGAAAACATCTTATTCTCTCCTAACAAATACTTTTTTCACTTTCCAATCTATATTTTCACTTTTCAATTCTAGATGATTGATAATTGAAAAATAATTAGGTCGATTTCGGCATCGGTTTGACAAACAATTGAACAACAATTGAATTTTCTTTTCCAAATTCTCGAATCTTATGTTAATCAATCGTGTGATTTACCTCGATTTTAATATTGTTGTCGTCGATGATATTTTTAAATTTGGAGTAGTAGTCTGATACACATACAAACACCACGATGCATATGTGACATGCACTGCATGTGTATACGAACATGCAAATATCATTATGCATGTGTAGACGAACATGTACACACCATTAATTATACATGTATATAATACACATGTAAATATCATTATGCATGTGTATAACACACATGCAAATACCACTATACATGTGTGCAACAAATATGCACACACCACTAAGTATGTGTACAATAAACGTGCGTACATCACTAAGCATATATACAACACATAGAGAGAGAGAGAGGCTACATACATTTGTGTTTTTTTTTTTAATTAAAACACTTAGAGGGGCAAAACTGTCTTTTTAAGTTTTTTGTCCTGAAACCATAATTTCTAGCCGCACCTGCCTAGAGTCGTAATTCCCACCCAATTCTGTCATATGGGCCTGATTTCTGCTAAAAAACCCCAAACCAAGGTCCAAGGACATCAAGTATCAACTGTACCGCCGCTGAATGACCATAAATTGTAGAGAAGACATCCATAGATAAACTACCACTTGAAGAGAAGATCATACTCACAAAATTTGACACTACATAAAAACGCCATCTCTTGTAGTTTGTAAAGGGGTGAGTGGTGGTATTTACACCCCATGAAATGGGATTAACACCCATTGACTAAAATCACTGGTATCGACACCCCTCATTTAATTGATACCTTAGTTGTACACTCCTCCATTTACTAAAAAACAAAGCACCCCAATCCATCTATCTCAATCGGCTGAACCAAAGGAAAAAAGAAGAAGAGAAAGAGGTCACGAAAGAAAATTTCTTCACGCCAAACTCGCGACAACTCTCCCCTCCATATTCAATCTCTCAACACTTTTATACCTTCGATAAAACTATCACAAAGAACAAGTAGAAGTTGAAGAAGTAGTATAGGAGATTTGATTTGCATTTTTTAGCGAGTTTTGGATTTCTGCGCTGCCTAATGTATGAGATCTTTGAATGATACAAACACTTTATTTCAGTTCACAACTTGACCACCTACAGTTGGTTAATGAAACTTCTATAGTTCTATTGTCCAGTTCATTTTAAAGTGTTTGAAGCGTAAATACCAAACATAATAAATTCTAATCCAAACTCTCAAAAAAGTTGGGGGTTTTATTTTGATTGGGGAAAACTCATCAAAGAGCCTCAAGTCTTTCGGATTAGTAGCTTACTATTTTGATTAAAAACTATGCAAGAAAAAAAGGGAGCTACGACATTGGGATGCCGTGGGTGTTGCCTTTTGGCGGCATCCTTGTGCCGTGTGTTTTCTCTGTTGCAGGATGTGTCTGCCGTGGCATTCCAGTAGGGAAAAAAAAAGAGCTACGATAGTGATAGGTCGTGGGTGTTGCCTTTTGGTGGCACCTTTGTGCCGTGGTTGTTGCCTTTTGGCAGCACCCTTGTGTCGTGGGTTTTCTCTGTTGGTGGAATGTGTGCCGTGGCATTCCATTACGAGTAATAAGAAAAAAAAAGATCTACAACATTAGGATGTTGTGGGTATTGCATTTCATCACTCATATTTGAAGGAAGTAAATTTTGGTGGAATTTGGTTTCGGTAAGGTGATTCGTTGATTTTAATTGGGTTGGGTGTTTTTTCTTTTGAGCAAGTTGGAAATTCTTCAAACAAGAAGAAGAGAATTGGGGGAAGAGAGAGAAATTTGGGTTGTTGGATTTTTGAGATTTCAAAACACAAACTTGTAAAACAATTGAAACTTTAATAGGGAGAGAGATGGGAAATGCTCAACTTTACTATTAGAGTTGAATCATCCATTTAAAAAGAGGTAACACTTGTAAGTCTTTACATCTATTTTGATTTATAGACAAACCAAAGTAAATGTGTAACTTTTGATCTCTAGAAGAGACTTTCAATTCTATCTCTATATTAAACTCAACTAATATGAATGAAAAATGAGAGATCTTTATCTCTGAATGATCTTCTTAATCTTTAGTTCCTTCTCCACATTAGCTATTTTGGAGCTTAGTATGGAGAATGAACTTGTGAAAACCTTACATAAGAGTTACTTCCATTAAAATGGAGTTTTCTCCTCCAAATGGCTTCATTAAACGACTCAGTATCATAGGTCATGTTCCTTTAATTCATCTCAGACATGTATACATCTCATTAGCGGTGAATATATATGGACTAATTCCTTGAAACTTAAACTAATGCATTTACAATAATCAAATCATCTAAGGATAAACATGCATGCAATGAACTATGAAATACACAAGCAGGGTCGCTTCTAGAACTTTTGGGTAGCATCCTTAAGTTAGGTTTTTATAGGTATGTGCCAGGACACAAATTTTTCTCATGATTTTTCCGCTCAAATTTCGCTTACTCTAGTGTGCAGTGGGCACTCGCTTTCTCACTATCTCAATGATTTTCAAGGGATTTGAGGTCAATCGATCACATCTACCACTTACTATCATACCACCTTATTTCTAATTGAGCTAGATATCTTTTATTAGGTGTTGCGGGGCTTAGGTAGTGGTTAAGAAGAAAATAGAATGGATAACAAAAAAATGATAAGTTTGAGAAATTAGGGTCTTCAAGTACTTGTAACTAGAGAAACTTTTTTGTTCTTTTGTTTCTGAATTGTGTTCCATATTTAGCCTTTTTTGGCTTTTTGATTCATTTTGATTTGACTTTTGAGAATTCTAACTTTGATTTTTCTTTTGGTAGAACTTTTCTTTTAAAACAACTATCTGATTTTGTTTTTGCACATGTCTTTTTTTTCTTTTTTCTGCTTTTCATCCTATTTCTCGAACTCGTCAGATAGGTGGGCCTATTCTATTGTTGGTTTTGATGGGGGTAAGGAAGTGGTGGTGAACACAATGGATAGACTTAATGAAGGCTCAACGGGGAAAACTATGAATTATTGCGTAGATTTGAATTTTATGGCTATATCGATTCAAAGAAAGCATAAGTTCTCACTTAAGATGTGGTATAGTGATCAAGCAAGTGGATGTGTGATCTTTCTATTCGGAAAAACTACTCTTTTGTGTTATCACTCAGATATCACTCATGTTGAGGCTTTTGGTTAGATTCTCACCGGATTTGAAAAATTAAGAATTCTAGCCTAGGTCCTAGAAACTTACTGTTGTGTACAATCAATGATGCACATGCAAGATATTTATGAAAAAATGCAGAGACTATTGTATACGTATTAATCTAAGTTTCTAAGAACGAATCTCAACTCTATTGCTACAATGAGATTTTTAGACTATTTTCATCACTGAAAATGAAACAATACCATTATTACTAAGTATTTTTTTTTCCCAATATTTAAAGAAGAGGGCATCTAGGGTGCATCACGATGTATGTGTGCGCAAAAATGAGAGCCGTTGACAGTACTTCTTTGTTGCAATACACACGAATCCCCTGCCTATATGAGTGGCCCAAATGCCTGTGCATGGGTACACCTTGCACACACTAGCTTTTCGGTTTAAAGAAAGAGAAAATACATAATATATAACCTAATGGTTCCTAATTTTTGCAAAATGTTTCTATTCCCACCCTCAAACAGAATGATGTTTTGTCCTTAAAGTGTAAAGAGTGGTAAGGAAAGAGATTGCCATAAAAACGTGAGCAAAAAACTAGGTACAACTTGCAAAAGTGAAACACAACAAGAAAAGGAAAAATGAATGTGTAACTCGCTCCATAGATAAACACTACCCAAACAATGAGAAAAAGTGCTAGATTGGACTGCGCGAGCTACAAAACGGTGGACTCAGGATCTGGCGTTTACAACCACACACTCCAAAATGAGGGCCCGGTTACCTAAATGGTGCACACCCAAAAAGTTGAAAATTGAATGCATCAGAGAAGAAGATGAGTCGTTTATAGTCAGATACTCGAGACTGAATGTGGGGTCGTTTTCAATCAGATTCCCCAAGACTAGGCATAACCCCTAAACAGGATCAATCTAAGTAAACTGGATCGATGAGGTCGATCTGCTCAATTAGAGAAGTAACAACTTCTTTGAAAGGTTTTAAACGTTGACCATTGACTTGAAAAATGCTACCGTCAGATGGATTTTCAATAGTAATTGCACCATAAGGAGTCACAAATTGGACAATGAAAGGTCTAGACCATCGAATTTTCAATTTTCCCGGAAAGATGTGAAGGTGAGAATTATATAGAAGAACCTTCTGACCGTGGTGAAATTCCTTGCGTATGATGGTTTGGTCATGGATCCATTTCATTTTGTCTTTGTATTTCTTAGACAAATCATAGACATCATGGTGAAGCTCCTCCAACTTATTTAACTGAAGTTTACGTTGCTCTCCTACTTTATCAAAATCAAAGTTGAGGCGTTTGATTGCCCAATAAGCATTGTGTTCCAACTCAACAGGAAGGTGGCAAGGTTTTCTGAAGACAAGACGATAAGGAGACATGCCAATGGGAGTTTTGAAAACAGTGCGGTAATCCCACAAAGCATCTGAGAGACACAAAGACCAGTCTTTCCTATTTGGATTGAGTGTTTTTTCTAGAGTTTGCTTGATTTGGCGGTTAGAGACTTCCACTTGGCCAGTTGTTTGCGGGTGGTATGCGAGACAAAAACTTTGTGGTTTACGCCATACTTTTTGAACAAAGATTCCATGAAGCGGTTGCAGAAGTGTGTGCCATTATCAGAAATAATTGCATGAAGGGTACCAAATCGCGCAAAGATGGACTCCTTGAGACAACAACTTTGTGGTCATTAGAACGACAATGGACAACTTCTATCCATTTAGAGACATAGTCGACAACAACTAAGATATACTGAAAACCATGAGAGTTTGGAAAAAGTCTCATGAAGTCAATGCCCCAAACATCAAAGATCTCACCAAGGATAGGGTTGAGAGGCATCTCTTGCTTTCGAGACATGCGCCCAAGCTGTTGGCATTTAGTACAAGCTTGACAATGTAAATGGGCGCCTCGGAAGAGGGTTGGCTAATTGAAGCCGCACTGCAAGACTTTAGATGTATTGTGGTATTCTTAGAACTAAAATTGGCCACAAGCTTGATCACGGCAGAAAGATAGAATGCTATGATGTTCCTCCTCTAGGACACACCGTCATAAGAGCTGATTAGGACAATACTTGTAGAGATAAGAGTCATCCCACAAATAATACTTGACATTAGCCATGAACTTATAACGATCAATTTTGTTCCAATGGCTAGGGATCTTGTTAGTGACTAGGAAGTTGACGATGTCGGCGTAGCAAGGGGTATGAGAGATAATAAGGAGAAGGTCATCTGGAAATGATTCATGAATAGGCAAAGAATTAGAGGAAAGGCAAGAGAGATGATCAACGACAACATTTTGGGTACCTTTCTTGTCTCGAATCTCTAAGTCAAACTCTTGCAACAAGAAAATCCAATAGATTAACCGTGGTTTGGCGTCCTTCTTGGTGAGAAGGTATCTTAGTGCTGCATGGTTTGTGTATACAATGGTGGGAGATACAAAAAGGTACAATTGAAATTTGTCGAGAGCATAAATGATGGCCAATAACTCTTTCTTAGTAGTAGTGTAATTGTGTTGGGCATCATTGAGGGTCTTGCTCGCATAGTAAATGACATGAGGTTGCTTATTACTCTTTTGGCCCAAAACAACCCCAATGGCATAATCAGAGGCATCACACATAAACTCAAAGGGTTTGGTTCAATCTGGTGCTTGGATAATTGGGGCAGATGTCAAGGCAGATTTTAATTGTTCAAAAGAAGAGACATAAGCGTCATCAAAGACAAATGGGGAATCCTTAACCAATAGATTAGTCAAGGGCCGAGCAGTTTTTGAAAAATCTTGAATAAAACGTTGATAGAAACCAGCAGGGCCCCAAGAAAGGCACGAATATCCCTTACAGTTTTAGGGACCGGAAGACTGGAAATGATATCGATCTTGGCTTTATCAACCTCAATGCCTTTATCTGAGACAACATGGCCTAAGACAATGCCTTTACAAACCATGAAATGACACTTTTCCTAATTAAGAATAAGATTTTTCTCCTGACAACGCTTAAGGACTTGAGTCAAATGAGATAGACAATGATTAAAGGAATCACCATGGATAGTGAAGTCATTCATAAATACTTCCATGAAGTGTTCAACCATATTGCTAAAGATACTCAATATACACCATTGAAAGGTCGCAGGTGCATTGCAAAGACCAAACGTCTGTAGGCAAAAGTGCCAAACGGGCAGGTGAACGTAGTTTCTCTTGGTCTTCTGGTGAGATAGGAATTTGGAAATAGCCAGAATAGCCATCTAAAAAGCAATAAAAAGCACGACCAGCAAGACACTCAAACATTTGGTCAATGAAAGGGAGAGGAAAATGGTCTTTGCGGGTTGTAGCATTGAGTCGGTGGTAATCGATGCAAATCCGCCATTTAGTGGGTACACGTGTAGGGATTAATTCATTTTCGTTGTTTTGGACAACTGTGATGCCCGACTTCTTAGGTACCACATGGATGGGACTAACCCACTTGCTATTAGAGATAGGGTAGATGATGTCATCATCTAACAACTTAAGAATTTTGGAACGTACAACTTTTTTCATGATAGGGTTAAGGCGGCGCTGAGGGTCGTGAGAAGTTTTGGCATCATCTTCGAGGTGGATGCGGTGAGAACAAATGGATGGGAGTATGCCTTGGATGTTGCCAATGGTCTAACCTATAGTAGTACGATGTTCACGAAGAACTTTAACAAGTTGTACCTCTTACTCAGTTAAAGAAGAAGAAATAATAACTGGTTGACTTTGGTCCGGACCTAGGTATACATATTTTAGCTCAACTGGCAAAGGTTTTAGATCCGGACTAGGTTGTATGAATCGGTGGAGTAGTGGACTCAGGAGTAGTCACACTATCGGCAGAAAAAACATATGGTGATTGGGGAGATTCAAATTGGTCAGTCTCAACGATAGGAATTGAATCCAATAGAGTATTGACCTCCGCAATGGATGCGTCAATATCAAACTCATGATCAAGGTGAGTCAGAGTTTGTTGAAAGGCATCCTCAGGATAATGGTGAGCAATCATATCAAAAACCAGAGAGTCAATAAGACAAGCTTCCTCCACATGTTCAATGTATGGAGATTGCTGTATGAGCTTAAATACGTTGACCTCAACAATAATATTTCCGAAAGAAAAATTCATTGATCCGTTTCTACAGTTAATAAGTGCATTAGCAGTGGCAAGGAACAATTGACCCAATATAATTGGTATAGAATCATCAACAAAAGCTTACATATCCAAGACTACAAAGTCAACATGATAGTAAAAGTCAGAAACCTTCACTAGCACATCCTTGACAACACCTTTAGGGACCTTGACAGAGCGATCCGCTAATTGGAGGGTCACTCGAGTAGGCTTCAGGTTTTGCAAGCTTAATTGCAAGTACAAAGAATATGAGAGTAAATTAACACTTGCACCCAAATCTAGTAATGCATTAGAGGTGTACTTGTCTTCTAACGTGCAAGAAACAGTAGGACGACCTGGATCCTTGTATTTGATAACACCATTATGTTGGACCAAAGACAAAGAATGGTCAGTCACGAAAGCATCACGATGGACGTTAGTCCTCCGCTTGGTTATGCACAAGCCTTTAAGAAATTTAGCGTAAGATGGCATCTGCTTAATGGCAGTAAGAAAGGGAAGATTGATGTGAAGACTCTTAAATACTTCTCTAATCTCATCAAACTGTGTTTCCCTCTTTGCTTGAATCAGTCTATCTGGGAAAGGTGCTTTTGGCACATGAGTTTGGACAGGACTAGGAGAAGAAATTTTCTTCTTGCTTATGTTCGGGCCTTTGCAAAGCTCCTCCACAGTTGTATCCATTATTTGGACAAGAGGAGGGGTGGGCAAAACAACATCAGATGTTGACTCTAGAGGCTCAATTTGATTGTCCACTTGTTTCCCAGAGCATAAAGTGGTGACTGACTTCAGTTTATCTTGAGAATTGGATGGGCCAGATGAAGATCCAATCTCGAAAGCAGCCGCCTCTTTGTTGCTACCTTTTGGGTTTGCAATAGGTTGGCTAGGAAACCGACCTCTCTCTCTCTCTCTCTCTCTCTCTCTTGTTTAGACTCAATTTGGGTCATCCTTTGTTCAAGGCGTTGAATAGCCTGTGTTTGCTATTGTGAGGATTGCTCCTGTTGAGTCATGAATTTACATAAGAGGTTTTCGCAGCCAAGTTTTACTTGTTGAGGTGCACCATACTGTGGTTGCGGCACAAGTTCTCTAGAAGAGCTTGGGTGATATGAGTTATCATAAGCTGTACATTGAACTGGAACAAGTTGTTTTGAGTGTTACGAAGGTGTGGAATGGGCTTAGGCTTGACCATATTGTGGATGAGGTCTTTGTGGTCCTTGAAAACCCGGAGGATTACCTACTTGTCGTGGAACCTGGGGCTGATCTTGTTGCCACGAGAAGTTAGGATGTTTCCTCCACTCTGGTATATAGTGATTTGGCAAATTGTTTGTGTTATTCTTTTGAAAATTGAAAGTGCAAACTTGTTCTATCAGAACTTCAAGCTCACTGGGCATAAAAGGGTAGATGGAAGCATTATGATTTGTGCTTGAATAGATAGAACATGCTTCTTGGATTGAACTAGCTTGCTGATTTTTCATTGAGATAGCCAAAGCTTCTACAGTTCTGGTCAATCCTTGAAGAAAGTTTTTAAGATCTGGGTCAGTCTTTACTTCATAAATCCCACCAGTTTTGGGTATAGAAGTAGATGTAGTAGGATCAGTTCTACTCAGTTCGGTAGGAGTGTCCCAATGTTGAGAGTCCTCAGCGAGCTCTCTTAAGAACTCATAGACCAGAGTACCAGTTAAGTATGTGAACTTACCCTTGTGCATTGACTAGATCATCTGTTGTGTGTGAAAAGACGCACCTCTAAAGAAACAACGAACTAGTCCGCCCTTGTCAAAGTGATGATGAGGGAATCTAAGCAAAAGGTCTTGGAACCGTTCCCAAGCCTCATGAAACTTTTCATGTTCACGTTGCGTAAACTTTCGGATCTCATCTTGAATCTCAATGGTTTTACTTATTGGGTAAAACTTTTTCATGAATAGCAAATAAAGCTCGTCCCAAGTAAAAATGCTCCCTGGTGTCCGAGAATGAAGCTACATTGCGGCCTTATCATGCAACGAGAAAGGGAATAATTGAAGTCTAACACCATCATCATTGACGTTTTCAGGCTTGAAAGTTGTACAAATCGATAAGAAACGTTTGACGTGAAAGTAAAGGTTATCACGATCAAGTGCATGGAAAACAGGAAGCATGGCAATAGTTTGGGGCTTGATCTCAAAGTGACACATGCCAACTGGAAGCGGAGGAATTGAAGAACTATGCATGATGGTAGACTAATGGTGAGAGGGGCAAAATGGTCATGAAGTGGACGTTCTGCCACCACATCTGGTTGTGGATCTTGAGGAGGATTCATCATGGGAGGATTACGTGGAATGAAGGGTGTGGGCAAAAGCCCAGGAGTTGGATGGGGTGGAAGGATAGAATATGTCGTGACTAAGAAAATGCAAATGCTAGACTAGTTTATGATGCACAATACAAATGTCAATCAATATGCAATCCTAACCATTCAACAACTTTTTTCTCATCCTTCAAGTTGTGTTCCTATCCGAGAATCGGAGTTTTCACCGTGGGCCTTACCACAATTCAATCTTCACTGAGCCCTTAGCTGAGCAAGTGTGTAGGTGTGTGGGGGGTGTTCCCGAACACCAAAGTGTTGGGATTCTCAATTAGATAACCACACAAGCCTGAGGTCAAATTAATGCCTCGCGACAACACTCACCCAAACTAAGAGGGAGATCGATTGATGCAGAGTTTTCCCAAAGTCCATCTCTTTAGTTGGCTCCTAGTAATGAACACCGAGCTAAAGTCTACTAACCATGGTTGGTTCAATTTTAATCAAGTGTACCAATTGGCCGTTGGAACCATTGGTTGATCAAACAAGGCTAGTTAGTGTGTCGGTGAGGATCAAGTCCAACACCTTTTTGGGCCAGGCTTAGGCCTTAGTCCGGTTTAGGAATTGAAATGACAAGTGTGATCAGTCTCCAAATGTGCGTTTTATTATCTTTACAATGCTTCAAATATGCCATTCTTATGCTTAATGAACAAACAAATTATAGTTTTTGCTACCGTTTGCAGGATACAGGCTATTTAGGACGTATATTCCTAATACGTGCATTTTAGCACAAAAAAGATGGCTATTTACGCTGCTTGGAAAGATTCTAGCTTAGGAGCAACAATGCTGGAAAGTCAAAGTCAAAGACTCGAGGACTCAACACTGAAAGCTATTGACTCAGGGACCTAAAGCCAAAATCAAGACTTCTATTGTATGAGCTTAAGTCAAAAGCCCATAAGATTGTTTATAGAAGGAAGGGTATAATTGTAAATGGTGTCCTATATAAACCAAAACTGTAGAGAAAGAATATTACCCTAGAGCTAATCTTTGGTCATTAGGAGTAGATTAAATGTTTTAATTTAAATTGTTATTTACTTATTTTCCTTTTTTATGTTCTTCAAGCTTTAATGTAAACCAAGTTCTTAATTATTTCAATATAAGTTTTCATTACATCTTTTCAATACAAGTTTTCATTATATCTTTTCTTCATTACAAATTTTCTTTACTTATCTCATATTGATTTAAACCCACAAGCACAAGTTATACTAATTTGACAAGTTCAAATGAGTATAACTTTGTGAGTAGTAAGATAATCATCAAACCCAATTTCATTCCATATTTCTCTATTGAATGTGTTAAGATTTTAACAAGTTAAGATAAGAACTAGTGTTACTACCATTAGAACTTATGAACCATAAGAAAGATTAGAAAATAGTAGAGAGAGTAGTTTCCATCCATCAAACCCATCCTCTAAACAAAGAATCTAAAATGAACAACATAACCCTTCTCAACACTATTCTACTCAAATCAAATGGCGCCGCCGTCATGGATTCAAATGGGAAGAGGAAGATGGAGAAAAACAACACTCATTGAACCCTTCTTCTCAATCTTCATTTCAATTTTTTAGTTTTTTTTCTAAATTTCGTTACCGATGTTTCGTTTTCGTATGTTTCCAGTACATTTCTGTGCAAACGGAGAAAAAGAACCCGTGCTGTGCCTGTCACACGCGCGCCCGTGCATGTAATGCACCCACGAACCATTTCCCCGCGTTTGTGTACGACATGCACCCGCGAACCGTTTCCCCACTCCCGCAAATGACACGCGACCGTGCCTCGTTTACCCGCACCACACCTTGTTTTTGTCAGATGAAGATTCCATTGGCTCGGAATCTTCGTATGTAAGTCCACTTTAATTCCCCCAGGTCTTTTTAATTTAACTGTTAGTAGATAAAAAGTAGATAGATTTACAAAGTTTTGAGTTTTCAAAAACCAAAAATTCAATTAAAAAACAATTTAAAAACTAAAAGTTTTTATTAATTAAAATGAATTACTAATCCATCAGCAAGGTTAAATATTAGAATTAGTTTAGTAGTATGTTTAGGTTTTAGTTTTCATTAATTGTTGTTTATGCATGATTAGATTAAGATAATATCATATAGTTAAGTCAAAACACAAAAAAAAATTAATTAGGGTAAATACAAAATAGTTTAAGTTTTGGAAGTTTAGTCTTTTGGTTTAAGTTTACCAAGAGTTGGGGATTCAACCAACTTAGACCGGTTGGATGTGTGAGGCACGAAGGAGTAGTACCACGTGCGCACATCACAACCTAACTTGGGGGTTGAAGTTCCAATCTTTGACGAACACTTTCCAAACTTATGTATTTTGTTTAATTAATCATTAGTGAATAGTTAATTAGTTAAACATAGTTAAATTTTCGTGTTTACCGCTTTCATAGTTTAAGCTCACGAAGGCAAATTTTTTTTAGTCCCACGAAGGCAATCAATTGTAATTTATTGGCTTTGCCAATATTTCGACCCGACTTGTGGGTCTTAGTTAGATTAAATTTGTAATCGTAAGGAAAAGTTCGAATGGTGGGTTGACACACAAGACACCAAACACTTTGTTTACCCCACCACCTCGCCTTCACCCCAAGGGTCGTGTATGCACACCTAGGGCGGTAATTTCTAGCCCTCCTTGCTACAAAGTGTAAGAGGATATTTGTATGTTACTAAGCATGCTTGGATGATTGTGTGATTTATATTTCAGTCTCATCTTTATATTAACGCTAAGGCTTACCTGAGCCCTAAAAGAACAAAAAGTTGGATTAAGACCCACTTTAGAATAGACGTTGCGTGAAATGTTTGTTACATAGACCAAATTAAAAAGATAAAATCAACCAAGCAGAGCTAATTTAGTCACGTCCATCACAAACATCTAGCACGAACAAAGAGAGTAGTAAACTACCAGATTCCAGTGGACCAACCACCTTCCTCACTCCCTTCCCTTAGAAATACCGTGGGTGAGATTCTTGGTGGCACACCATCTGGTGAAGTAGTGATCTTTTCCTTCGATGCATGGAGTTCCCAAAACCTAGTTTCGCGCCCACTGTTAAATTCAAACAGGGCATAGTATCTAATCTCCAGACATTGCATGCAAACTTTTCAAAAACTTCAAGGTCACAAATGAATTTCTGCAGATTGTGCATCATTCTTGTTTAAGCATTCATGTTTTATCAATATGCATCACAACCGTCATGGAATTATAATGCAAACCCAGAACCTTTGTTCTTGCTGTGGTAGTCTGTATCATTGGGCGTCTCAATGCACATCATATGCCGAGGTTGAGTATACTACAAAAAATCCTTACAATTTTGAACCTCAATTTTCAAACTTTCCTAATACCCAATACACCCCAGAGTTTTCTAATCATGCAAACAATTCATAGAGTTCCACCACAAATAGTCAACCACCATTCATGTATCCATATAGTCAGTCAGAGTGCGGTTTCACCCAAAGCCCATTACCATTCACATCACCATCTATCATATACCAACTTTACCAAGCAATGGTCGAGCAAACAATTCAAATACAACAAATAGCAAAGACCTTCTGTTCTCTCCAATCCATTTCAATCGACATCTGAGACTAATATTCTTCCCACCAGTCCAGATCCCAACCAAAAAGAGGAACAAGGTGTTGCTATAACAGAGCCAATTGCTAAATCCCATCCTGATATTTATGACCAATTAAAACCCCATCACCATCCACTTGACTATTGTGTGAATTCCAGATTCTATGATGATGACTATATGCATGAGAACACTTCGACAAAAGAAACTCTAGAACCTGTGTTGGAAAGTAACTCGACAAACTTGGACGATGAAATTGAGAAAATTTATGAAGTTCTAGATAAAGAGGACAAAGAAAAGGAAGTGCCTGGAGAAGAGGATATAAATTATATAGTGAAAAGTGGATCTAATTTTAGTTTGGCCGTTAAAGACTTATCGATGGAACAAATTTGTGACATCCTTAATATTGTCGATATGAACCACAAATTTCTGGAAACGCCAAAGCTAGATGAAGAGTTCTCTGAGTCCTCGATATCATATAAAGAACCACCACCTGACCATCATTCCCCCGAGTTAACACCTCTCGAAATCCAACCTCCATTCATAAAAAATCCATCAATTTCTGAGGACTACACCACTAAACCATTTCAAATAAACCTCAAATTCGCACTTAAGCCAATTGCCTTTGAGATCCTTCATAATTTTCTAAACCTTCCCAATAAGGAGACTTTGCCCAACATACATACTCACGAACCTATAATTCCAGTTGATGAGAACCCTGCTTTGATTGAAGTGTTAGAAAAAGAGGAAACAAATTCTATGGTGTTATGTGGATCCCAATCTAGCTTGGTCGTTGTGGACTTAACAATGGACAAAATCGATGATTTTCTTAAAGATGTCGACACTAACCCCGATTTTGTAGATTCACCCAACCTAGATGAAGAGTTCTTGGAGTTCTTGAAAGCATGCAATGATGAACCCATCATTCAAGTGGTTAAAAAGCCTAGTATGTCATATTCCGCATTATCTGAGCTTCATGAAGAACAACTACTACCACACTCACACTCTTTTGGACAATTCAACTATGACGAGTTATTGCATAAGTTCCATAATGGGTTGCATAAACTATCTCTTATCATTATGCATCTTACACTCCAAATGCATTATTTCATTCTGTTTGGGGGTGTATACTTTTACATGTTTTTCTATAAAGATCCCAACTATTTAGATTTTTAGTACATAGCTAATGTTTCGACCCCCACATACGTGGCAAACGTCCATTATTAGGAGTCTCCATTTTATTCGTTTAATCGATAGGGCTAAAGCCCAATTTGCAATACCATAGATCAATGTACAGGCCTATTAACTCATGTGTTTAAGGTTAAACCTTAGCCATATGGCTTGCCACTAATGTACATTAATTTATGTCCAGATTCATTTATTATCAAAGAGATAATTATCAGTTAAAAGTTATATTCTATCATAATTACTCAAGCTACAAGATTACTTGAGCTACAAGGACTCTCTACTCTACTTACATAAATACTACATTATTTTTCATAAGGAACTACGTGGAAACTTGATCCCTAGAGAATAGATCTTGGGTATGTAGGCAGCCATTATTTGGTTCAGTTTCATCTCCCTCAACATCAAATTCTTCTGTTTCTTAGTGCGTTCTTTACTATTGCTCTCGTTGTGTTGAAGCAGTTTACGCTCGCTTAGTTCATTACTATCATTATGAAAAAATCTGACGAAGTTACCACATTTAGCTTTGTCAGTCTAAGTTTGAACGATTTTTACGCTCGCTTAGTCATTACTATCGCTACAACAAAATCTGACGAAGTTACTACGTTTAACTTCGTCAGTCTAAGTTTGAATGCTTTTACGCTCGCTTAGTCCGTTACTATCACTACGACAATATCCGACTAAGTCATCGCGTTTCGTTTTGTCAGTTGAAGTTCGAACGTTTTTATGCTCGCTTAGCCTAATTTTGCAAAGTTAAGTACGCATTGGGGGCGTTTTTTTTCTACATGGGGGCGTCTCGTTCTATTTCATTTCAACTGCATAAATCTACAACATTGTCAGTTTTCCGCAGGTATGTTATCTGATACAACAACAATATTCAATAACAAACCCATCTTTATTGGTTTGGGAAAATCCAATGGTTCCTTACCAATTTTCCGCTTATACAACTTATACAAATCTTTGTAATTCATCTTTTCACATTCTAGTTGATCTCCCGTGTCTGTTAACGTCTCTGTCAATTGTTTTACGGTCGTTTGATTAAATCTTCATTTTCTTCTTCGAAATCTGCATTCGCTTCGCTTAGCGCTTTCAGTTAACTATTTTCCGTAGTCATTCTTTTTTCTAAGGCATTATGCCGATCTTTCTACGAAAAATTTTCCGAGCGAAAATTTTCGTCAGCATCATTATTTTTTCTAAGGCATTGTGCCGATCTTTCTCCAAAAAAATTTCCGAGCGAAAATTTTCGTCAGCTTCATTATTTTTTCATAAGGCATTCAATCTTTCTACGAAAAATTTTCCGAGCGAAAATTTTCTTCAGCGTCATTATTTTTTGTGGCATTGTACCGATCTTTCTACGATAAATTTTCCTAGCGATAATTTTAGTCAGTTTCATTATTTTTTCTAAGGCATTGTGCCGATCTTTCTACAAGAAATTTTCCGAGCGAAAATTTTCGATAGCTTCGTTATTTTTTCTAAGGCATTGTGCCGCTCTTTCTCAACGAAACTTCTGCCAGCTTCTTTAATTTTTCTTCGGCATTAATTGACACATTTCTGTGCGAAATTTTTCTCCGTCGATTCTTTGTAAATATAATTTGCTCGTAATACCGCCGTTTCTTCGTACAAGAAAAATTCGCATTACGTCAACTTTCTTAGCGAAAACTTTCCGACGACTTTATTATTTTTTCTAAGGCATTAAGCTGATCTTTCTGAGCGAAACTTTCCGAGTACGTGAAACTTTTCGTCCGCTTCATTAGTTTTTTCTAACACATTGGGCAGATATTTCTGAGAGACACTTTTCGTCGGTTTTTCTGCGCGAATATTTTCTCCGGCTTTTTTATTTCTTCTACGGCATTGCAGCGCGATCACCCTGAACATAACCTTATTTTTTTATAAGGCATTGAGATCTTTCCGCTCGAAATTTTTCGTCAATATCTTTTGCTATAGTATTGTTATAGTCATTCAACAACAAACTACCTCCACTCCTCAATTTCAGGCCACCACCACCAATTTCCAACCCCATCTCCAACATCAAGTTATTCCACAAACTCAACAACTCACTGAATTCCAACAACAAATCATCCCTACCGATCTTTCACAACAATCACTATCCTATTCAAAATAAAAACAAACCCCATCCTCAAGGATTCCACAACCCCATTTTTCTTTCGACGGGATACTGTCTGTTCGACAAGAAGAAAAGGATAAGACGACCCTATTCCTTTTTTTTTTTTTTTTTCCTTCGCGAGTTATGTTTTTGTTGTGTTCGTCCACTGTTCCAAGTTACGGAGCTTATCACTTCCTAATCCGGATTTAAATTCGTTGCATGGATGTGGTTATCACTTCTTACCTTTGTTTTATCTCTTTATCTCCTTCTTGCCACAAACACGAACAGTTCACTTATCCAATCTGAATTAACTTTCTACCTTATCCAATCCGGATTAACCGACCGACTTAGTAGATTTAAATTCTTCCTACCTTATCCAACCCGGATATTTTCAATATACTGGACCGGCTTAATATCCCAGGTTTAGGAATCTTTGAAATTCAAAAATTAATTTGACCATGTGGAGACTCGAACATTGTTCACCCCTCTCACCAACAAGTGGGTATGCCACTACAGCCCAACCACTTTCTTGAAAGGGATCCATTTTTTTTTCCAATACTTCTATTAATGCTAGATCTGGAAATCCGGGTTAAAAATTGGTTTTCTTTATCGAGTTTTTGTCACCTATTTTAATTCTTGCTTCACCCTCTATCAATTAATTACATTGCAGCCTCATATAAATTAGTTTAAAATTATTTAACACACAATATTTCAGGCATTTTTCTCGACATTCCATTTTTCTATCATTTCCTTTCGCATGATACTTCGTTATACACTACGCTCACTCTTTTCTTATTCCATTTTTTCCTTGCTTTTTCTTCTCTTCTTTGCCATGTGAACTTTGTTCGCATGACAAAGAGGGGGCGGTGTTTCGACCCCCACATACGTGGCAAACGTCCATTATTAGGGGTCTCCATTTTATTCGTTTAATCGATAGGGCTAAAGCCCAATTTGCAATACCATAGATCAATGTACAGGCCCATTAACTCATGTGTCTAAGGTTGAACCTTAGCCACATGGCTTGCCACTAATGTACATTAATTTATGTCCAGATTCATTTATTATCAAAGAGATAATTATCAATTGAAAGTTATATTCTATCACAATTACTCAAGCTACAAGATTACTTGAGCTACAAGGACTCTCTACTCTACTTACATAAATACTACATTATTTTTCATAAGGAACTACGTGGAAACTTGATCCCTAGAGAATAGATCTTGGGTACGTAGGCAGCCATTATTTGGTTCAGTTTCATCTCCCTCAACATCAAATTCCTCTGTTTCTTAGTGCGTTCTTTTCCATTGCTCTCGTTGTGTTGAAGTAGTTTACTACCGAAACAGCTAATAACATATCATCCCTCATATGCATATAGTCTTGGGAAATCTAACTTAAAACGACCCCACATATAGTCTTGACTATAAAAGACACATCGTGTTTTCTCGATACATTCCATGAGAGTGCATCCTTAAGGTAACTGGACCACTCCACTTGGAGTGTGTGGTTGTAAGTGCCGGAACCTTAATCCACATATATCTCGCATATTCTTTATAAAACACTTTTTACTCGTTGTTTGAGTAAGTGTGATCCTATGGAGTGAGTATACAATTTTCATTTCTTTTTCAAAATAGTTGTTTTTCTCCGTTCTCATAATAGAAGGTTCTTGATATATCAATTGTCATGTGATTTTTCAAAAATAAAAACAAAACGGGCAATGGATTCCACATAGACCAACCCTTAGAAGTAAGCAATCTCCATTCTTCTAAGCGCGGTTTGAGGATCAGTTATGTGTTACTAAGGGTCGCCCATATCACCATACACTTTCTGCCTCAGCTTAACCCACATAGATACCAATTGTCCCTTACGCACCAACATACCATCAAGAAGTCTGTGCTTTCAATATACCAAATGCACCATGGAGGCAACACCCAAAGGCACAAACCCAACCACCTCCAGGGTTCGTTAAACCACCAACTACATTCAGACAAGGACAAAGTACCTACAACAATCAGAACAGAGCATTGGTTCCACCCCATTTTAACCAGAACTACCAAAATCCACCAAAGAGACCTAGTTCCACCATCCACTAGTGTCCAATCAGATAAACCATCCCACTATGTTTTGCGCAGTAAATCCCGCAACACATAACTGAAGCCACAATCTGACTAGATTGGGTTAAATAAAGAGCCCACACGAAAGTTGCCTAAGATCACCTGTTATGGTTTGTTTTTCAAACTTAGATTTAGAAATCAAAGCTTTTGTACGAGTTATCTTTAAAACATCTCTACATAGTTTTTCAAAAACTTGAGGAAATAAAAATTAAAATCTTACACCCTAGAGTAACCAAAATGATACTGGATAATTGTATGATTTTATCTTCTTGTAAAGACCCTCTATATGGTTAGAGATACCTTTTGAGAAAAATAAGATTCAAAAAAAAAAAAAAAAAAAACCCCAAACATTTCATGGTAGAATAATTATTTAGCTTACTATTTAGATACACCATGAATTTCTCATTCTATATCTATCAACCCACGTTCCAAACTTGTTTGGGGGTGGTATATTTTCATAACGAAGAACAGAGCACAGGTTATTGTCGTTTTTGCTCTTGTTCCTATGGTAATCTCTTTCCTTTTCTTCATACTTTGATGACACAACATATTTTTATTTGGAGGTGGTATAATAACATTCTATAAAAACTAGACATTTATTATATATCATTTCTTATATTAGATAGATTTAGTATATTTCTTTCTTTCTTAAAATATTTTGAAAAGACCAAAAATATTTTTCTTTTTAGTACCAAAAGTCTTGTTTTCCTTTTTCTATGATGAATAAAAGGTTTAGAAATCTCATTATAGCAATAGAATAAAGATTTGTTCTTCGAACTCAGACTAATATACATATAATAATTTCTGCACCTTTTCATGAATGACATGCATCAGCATTTGATTGTATATAGCAATGAGTTTCCAAGATCAAGGTTAGAACAATTAAGTTCTATATCCTATGAGAATTTAGCCAAAAGCCTCATCTGAATGATTATTGAGTGATGACACAAGGATGTCTGGATAGAGAGATAACACGTCCACTTGTTTGATCACTACACCATATCCTAGGAGAGAATTTAGGCCCTTTTTGGATCGATATAGCCAAATAAACGTTAAAAACCCAAAAAAATAAATTTTCCTCTAGTTACCCCCCTTGAGCCTTTACCAAATTCTAAAAGCCTTTTTATTTCTTCGCCATCAATCTCTGAACCGTTACTACACACACAATAAAAAGCTTATCCAACTGACGAGTTGAGAATTTGATGAAATGTAAAAAGAGAAGAGAAGGCCTTGTTCAAAAATATAATAGTTAAAAGCTTCAAAAGAGAAAAGAAAGAAAAGATTCAAAGATCGAAATCTCCTAAAAGTTCAAAATCAAAAGGAGTCGATTTCAAAAGAAACAAAAGCAAAGTTAGAACTCCCAAAATTCAAAATCTTATGGAGTCACAAAGCTAAAGGGCTAAAGAATGAATCACAATTTCGGAAGCAAAGAACAAAACGAGGTTCTTTTCTAGTGACAAATATCCTGAAGACCCAAATTCTCAACTTATCAGAGTTTGTTTTCCCTTCCCTTTATTTCTAAACCACTACCTTAGCCCCGTAATTCATAATAAAAGACCTCTAGCTCAACTAGGAATAGGATGTTGTGATAGTAAATGGATATTGTGATCAATCGACCCCGGTTTTCTTGGACGTCATTCGAGTAAAGTGCCTCTGCACTTGAGAAAGTGAAACTTGAGTGAATCTATCAGACAGTTGTGATTCCAACACACCCCTGTGAGAACCCAACTTAAAGACGCTCTCCAAAAGTTTCGGAAACGACTCTGCTTTTGCATTTCACCGCTCATGTTTTGCACGGTTATGTTTAGATGATTAAACTACTGTATATATATTATTCTGAGTTCAAATGAGCTTTTCTTTATTCCCCCGCTAATGAGATGTATAAACCTCTGAGAATAAATAAGGAAACGAGACCCTTTGTACTAAATAGAGGAAGTTTGTGAGTACCTTCTCTGGAAAACTCTCACGAGGCTTAAACTCGTCCACTAGGGAAATCCTAGTGGTTTAAAACCTTGTTGCATATGGTCAATGCAATCGCACTCCGCGAAGACTAGTATAATAAATCACACATTTGTGTCTTAGTTTTTTTTCTCTCATCTTTTGCTTGAGGACAAGCAAAATGTTGTTTGGGGGTAGTATATCAGTCCCTAAATGTGCGTTTTATTACCTTTATAATGCTTCAAATATGCCATTTTTATGCTTAATGAACATACAACTTATAGCTTTTGCTACCAATTGCAGAATACATGCCATTTTGGACACATATTCCTAATACGTGCATTTAGCACAAAAAGGATGGCTATTTACGCTGCTTGGTAAGATTCCAGCTTATGAACAACAGTGCCGGAAAGTCAAAGTCAAAGTCAAAAGTCAAGTCAATTGTCAAAGTCAAAGACTCAAGGACTCAAGATTTAAAGCTACTGACTTAGGGACCTAAATCCAAAATCAAGACTTCTATTGTATAGGCTTAGGTCAAAAGCCCATAAGATTGTTTTTAGAAGGAAGGGTATAATTGTAAATGGTGTCCTATATAAACCAAAGTTGTAGAGAAAGAACATTATCCTAGAGTCAATCTTTGGTCATTAGGAGTAGATTAAATATTTTAATTTAAATTGTTATTTAATTGTTTTCCATTTTTATGTTCTTCAAGTTTTAGTATATACCAAGTTCTTAATCATTTCAATACAAGTTTTCATTACATCTTTTCTTCACTACAAATTTTCTCTACTTATCTCATATTAATTTAAGCCCACAAACACAAGTCATACTAATTTGACAAGTTCAAATGAGTATAACTTTGTGAGTATTAAGATAATCATCAAACCCAATTTCATTCCATATTTTTCTATTGAATGTGTTAAGATTTCAACAAGTTAAGATAAGAACTAGTGTTAGCACCATTAAAACTTAAGAACCATAAGAAAGATTAGAAAATAGTAGAGAGAGTAGTTTCCATCCATCAAACCCATCCTCTAAACAAAGAATCTAAGATGAACAACACAACCCTTCTCAACACTATTCTTACTCAAATCAAAGTGCAAGTGTGTGAATAAGTGAAAATCAATCACCAAACATGCTTACTTAGAACACTCCAAATATCCTCTAACATGGGATTCGAGAAGAGTGAGAAGTACCTCCCAAGTTGTGCTTACACGCACTTGGGGTGGAGTTGACTTGAGTGATCCTTGACTTGTTGACTTTTTGAGTCAAGGTCACTCACCTACATACAAAAATTATTACAAACATTTTAGATACCCACACGCGGGCCAAAATGTGGCTTAAAGCCCAATAATGTACAAATGTCCAAGGCCTACCACAATAATCTAAACTATACTCTTTTTTTTTTTCGATAATAACATATATATATATATTTAGAAAATTAGAACACCATCGGTACCACCTTGTTTGACAGAAGACATTGTGGTAGTTGGCTCACAAGCTGCTGATGGTAGATCCATTTTGCAAGCTCATGTGCCTCCCTATTTCCCACCCTACTAATCCAACTATACTTACAAAACAGCAAGGAGGAGCTTAGGTTTTTTACATAATCCCTTAAACATGCATACTTCCAAGAACATGAAGGATTGTTCAGAGCTTGTATGACTTCATCACAGTCTCCTTCTATCAGCACTTCCTTCCACCCTATAGCTTTTGCTAGCAAAATAGCCACCTCTGCTGCCTCCATTTCAGCTTCTGCTGCAGACCTGGCTTTGTATCTTCTTACTGCTGCTCCCACCACCTTGCCTTCATTGTCCCACGCAATGGTGCCAGCTGCAGCCCATCCAGTTGTAGCCTTGTAGGAAGCATCAAACCTGATGATAATGCAGTCATTAGGGATGATAGGAAATAGAATATCTAGAGAAGAATTCTTATCTTGCTTTAAAGAGAAACTAGAGAGAGTTGGGATCTTATTCTCCAGACGTTCTGCAACCACTCCTGCATAGCATTTCTCTGCTTCCATATCACTTTTTCTTATAATTCTTTCTCTATTAGGTCTCTTATGTTCAAACTTAGCTTCATTCCTTGTTATCCATATGTTGTACATTAGATAACAAGCTTTGATGCCAGCCTGCACTTCCATTTGGTCCTTGCTGTGACACCATCTGATGAATTTTGTTACCCAAGCTTTGCTGTCATTGTTCCCTTGGTTCTCCATTCTCAGCCCAAGGGCTGAGGTGAACCACATGGCCCTAGACCATTCACATTCAAAAAACAAGTGTATATCATTCTCTGTTGTCTTAAAACACAGAGGGCAAGCAAAGTCCCCCTTCATTCTTCTCATTTCCAGCATGTTCCCCATAGGCAAGGCATACATATATGCCTTCCACAGGAACAACTGAACATTTGCTGGTAATATGGTTTTCCAGAGGAGCTTAGAGGTTTGGGAATTGAAGCTAGAACTCTGCCCTGCCTCTTTCTCCTTTGTGATAAATTTGTAAGCAGATTTTACTGAAAACTTCCCATCCTTGGCCTCACTCCACAGCATCTTGTCCTTGCCAAGACCCAAAGGTCTCACAACAATCTCTTTTATTCTTATGACTAGATGGGATGGGAGACAGGCTGCAAGCTTATCCTCATCCCATCCAGAGCCATCCACTTTAAACAACTCAGCCACATGGAGATTATTAAGGTTGGGATCTTCCACCCCTAACTCCCTCAGAGTCCTGGGTTTTCCATTCATGCAGACCCAAGGGTCATCCAGGATAGAGGTGGAAGTTCCACTATGTATCCCCCAGATCAGGCCACCACTTATCATATTAAAAGTTTTATGTATGCCTTTCCAGAAGTAAGAGGCATTTCCAGGAGGTTTCCAAATGTCCCCAATCCAGTTTTTTCCATATATGCTAGCTAGAGTTTTTGTCCAGATGGAGTGTATGTCAGTAGCTGCTTTCCAAGGCAGTTTGGATAGCATAGCAAGGTTCATATCTTTCATCTTCCTGAACCCCAGTCCTCCTTGCGACTTGGGTTTACATAAGTTGTCCCACCCAATGGTATGGACACTTTTTGCTTCCTCAGTGCCATGCCAAAAGAAATCCCTACATGCTCTGTCTATCTTTTGGCAAGTAGACTCAGGGAGCATGTAAGTGGCCATAGCATACAAGGGAGTGGCTTGCACCACAGATTGTATCATGGTAGCTCTACCAGCTTGTGAGAGGACCTTAGCTTTCCACCCTTTGATCTTACTGTGTATTTTATCTACTAAATAATCAAAGTCCTCAGCTTTTTTTTGTGAAAGCATGATAGGAATCCCCAAGTACTTATCTTTTGGGTCAAAGGCCCTCATCCTCCAAAACTTTTTCAGCTTTATTTTATTTCTAAATTTAATATTTCTACTAAAAAACATACTAGATTTTTCTAAATTAATGCTCTGGCCAGAAGCATCACAGTATTCTTGAAGAATCTTCTTGAGGTGGCATCCATCCTCAAGATTACCTTTTGTAAACAGAATTAGATCATCTGCATATAACAGATGAGTAATAGAAGGAGAGGACCTTCTTATCTTAATCCCATGGATCTTCTCTTCCAACTCAGCCTTGGCAATCATTCTGGACAAGGCCTCAGACATGATAATAAAAAGGTAAGGGGACAGAGGGTCCCCTTGTCTGAGGCCTCTGGTAGGCCTGATTTTGTTAAGAGGTCTACCATTAAGAAGGACTTGAAAGGTCACAGTAGACAAGCATTGCTGAATCATGCTTCTCCATTTAACATTAAAACCCAGCCTTTCAAAAATACTGTCAATTAGAGTCCACTCAGCCCTATCATAGGCTTTTGCCATGTCCATTTTCAGAGCTACCCAGCCTTTGTTTCTAGCCTTCATATGTTTCATTTGATGGAATAATTCACAGGCCAAACCAGTGTTATCCCCAATGTTTCTCCCTTTTAGGGCATCTCCAATGGGGGGTGTAAACCGTATAGAGTGGAAATTTTACACCTCAAATATAAAAAAACTCTCTCCAATGGGGGTGCTAAACCGTAGGTAATAGTGTATTAGCTAATAGAGAGGGTGGGGAATTCCCCTCTTGCTATTAGTTAATAAAAAGCCCGGACGTCACTTAAAATAACGCCTGTTTAACTTAAAAACTTCGGGCGTCCACTTGAACACACGTTTGAAGCTTTATTTTTTAACTTCGGACGCCACTCCAAGTGGCGTCGGTTTAAATTAAAGAGGGACGTCACTTGGAGTGACGTCCGAGTTTAAAATCTATTTTTTTTACACCCTTCCATTGGAGAGTATAAAGTGTGGATATTTATGAGTTATACAATACTATACAATTAGAGGTGTAAAATCCTAATGGCACCTACGTGGAGCCTAGGTGGAGGTGTAATTTTACACCCCCCATTGGAGATGCCCTTATGAAGGCCCCCTGGAAAGGGGAGACTATCTTATTCAAGTGGCCTTTAAGCCTATTAGCCAGGATTTTAGAGATCACCTTATAGCTGAAGTTACAGAGGCTAATGGGTCTAAAGTTAGCCACAGCCTCAGGGTTGCTCATCTTGGGAATGAGAGCAATGAAGGTTTCATTGAAGGTAGGATTCAAGATCCCTTTAATGAAGAAATCCTTCACAAAGGCAGAGATACTAGGCCCTACTATCTCCCAAGCCTGTTGATAGAAGCACCCTTGAAACCCATCAGGCCCAGGAGCCTTCAATCGACCCATCTTCCTGACAACTCTCCATATGTCATCATTGGTTGGCACCCCAGTCAGAATGCTATTCTCCCTTTCAGAGATGCAGGGGTGAAAAAGATTGAGAATGCTGTCATTCTTGGTGGGATGTTCAGAGCTAAAAAGCTCCCTGAAGTAACTATTTATGTTATCCCCCACCTCAACATTACCCATACTCCAGCTGCCATCAGGTTTTAGCAATTTCTCAATCCTGTTCTTCCGTCTTCTATATATAGTAGACAGATGAAAGAATCTAGTGTTTTTTCCTCCTTCTTGCAACCAGTGGGTGGTGGATTTTTGTTTCCAGAAGCTCTCTTCCTTATTCAGCCAGTCAAATAGGTCAGATTTTAGCTCCTTTGCTCTCTCATAGTTGGCTGGAGAAAAGGGTTTTTTCAAAACCTCCTCCAGCTCTTTATTCACTCTTTTTAAATTGGTGAATATGTTACCAAACACTTTTTTATTCCAAATCCCAAGGTGTTGTTGAGTCACCTTATGCTTAAGAATAACACTTATGTCTGGCATGTTGTGAGTGATAGAGTTCCAGGCAGTGTCAATGACAGGCATACATGACTTATCTGCTAACCACATATTAAAAAATCTAAAGGGTTTATCATGCTCGGACTTATTATCATTATTAGTATTAAGATTAATATTAATGGAGAGATGATCAGAGGTAGCATTCACTACATTATTTACTTGCATATGAGGAAACAAAAGAAGCCAAGCATCATTAGCCATGGCTCTATCTAGCCTTTCATGAATATGGTCCTGAGGGCCTCTATTATTACTCCAGGTAAACTTAGGCCCCTTAAACCCCATATCAATAAGCCCTAGATCATCAATCAGATTGTTGAACTCAACCATACTTTTGTTAAAGCTGCTTCTACCCCCTATCTTTTCATCCAAAGATGTAATAGCATTAAAATCCCCAAACAAACACCAAGGCCCAGGGATCAGAGAAGCTACATCCCTAAGCTCAGACCAAACTTTATGTCTATTGCAAGCTAAAGGTTCTCCATACACAAAGGAGAAAAACCAAGGCTCCTTACTAAGATAATTATTGAGTTTACCTGTCACCTGGTTCCGAGAAGCTCCCATGATGATCAGGTCCACATCCTCCTTCTAGAGCCAGCCCGAATTTCACCACTACATTTCTTTTTGGGACACTGAAGCACCCCTTGTACTTAACCATTCTACCTATCCTACTCATTCTTTCACTCCCTACTTTAGTTTCAGAAAGACAAACAATATCTGGGTCATATCTACCTAACAAGTCCTTTAGTTGTTGAATCGCCGTGGAGGAACTAATTCCCCCTGAATTCAGTGTGAATCATTTCCGACTAGGTCAGCTGTTTTGGGGACGGTTTGCCCACGAACCCCTGGAGGAGGACCACACAGACCTCCACTGCTTGTAGACTCACCACTAACACTACTAGCACTAACATCCCCACAGTACCCACTAGCTTCTGCTTTTTTCCCACTTCCCTCTTCACTCAAGCGTATCTGTTTGTCTCTTGCCTGTTTCCTACTCATCACCAGAGAGTCGTCTATAGCCAAAGGTGTTGGTTGAAAGACCAGAGGCAAAGAGATGCTATCCTCAGACTCATATCCCCCCCCTTCCAAACTTCCTTGAGTCAGATCCAAAGGAGCATTCCCTATAGACACCTCTTCCTGACCCATCCCAACATCATCCCCCAAATTCCGATTACTGCCATCAGAGAAATAGTCTTCTCCCCACTCCGTGAAAGCATCAGAAGGTATCTGATCCTCAGGTACTTCTGGTCCATATTCTACAGATGGTTCACTTGGATCCAAAGTGAAGTCTGAACTAGTTTGCTCCTCAGAAACAACATTGTCACTTGATATCTCAATCACCGGAGCTTCCTCAGGAATAAGAAGATGTCCCAACCCTCTAGCCCTCATGTCATCAGCCTCTCTTTTTGCTCTCTTAGACTGTAGAGCTGCCAACCTTAACTTTTGTCTCCCCTCACCTCTATCCGCCATTATCAGCCAGTGTTGTTCCTCCTGCTCAGCTTTCTTTTTGTTCCCACCCCAGAGCTGTGTTCTGATCTAGTTCTAACTCCTCTACTTCTCCCTCCTTTCCTTGACCCTCTAAAAACCAAGTTTCTGATCTCCTTTCCACGTGTTGGTATCCCTGAGAACCTAAAGTTAGCTTCCCCAAAACCAGCCTCAGCTTTATCATCATTTTCCCCCACCACCTTGGAATACTCGCGAGATATTCTGATTTCCTTGGAAAGGGGGGGGAGAAAATTCGGCGTTGCGTGCTCTACCTCAAGATTGGTTTGAGTTCCCAAGACCACCTTTTCCAGACCTAGCCCCCCTTGTTCCTCATCAGCAGCTTCTAGAGTTCCCAAGACAATTTTATTTCCTGTGTCGGGCTCGTCCTCCTTTTGGGCCATGTCCTGATCCAAGTCTGTCTCGAAAAGGCTTGGGCCCCAAACCACAATAGCCCCCCCACATCCCTCTGATTCAGAGTCCATCACCATCTGATCTCCTCGGGCTTGCACTGCTATAGCCTGCTCCAACTCTTTTTCCTGCTGTACTGGCCCATCTCCATTTGGGCCTTCCAAAGCTGGCCTATCCATGTTCAAACTATGCCACGCATCCCACATGCTCACGAATTATCCGTTCTGACCTCTGCCACCCCAGTCCCTCTTTTCTCTGAACTGCTGGTCCTTGCCTCATCTCCAGGGGCCCCACTCACCTTCCTTGGTGGTGTGGTCAGCAACCCTTCCCCTTGCCAAAATTTCCGTACCGGCGACCCTCGAAATCTGGCTGGGATCTGATCCAACCTGGGTTTTTGAGGGGTTCCTGAGATGATCACCGAGTTGGGGCAAGATGTGGCAGCCCCATTATAGAACACATTGGCGCGCATCATGAAGGAGAAATTGTTTTTTATATCCCTTGTCGATCCCCCAATCTTTCTGACCTCCATACTGAATTTTTCCCTGAGGTTACAGTAGTGCAGATCATGTCCAATGCACCCACAGAAGTAACAAAATATATCCAGTTTTTCATATTTAAAGGTGACTGGGATCACTTCCCCTACCTCCGTGCATAACTCTATGCCTTTGAGCAGTCTTTCTTTTATGTCCAGTCGGACTCTCACCCTTGCTACCGGCTTGTTGAATTCCGTTGAACAACAGAGATCCACCTTCTTTACTTTACCAAGGTTCAGACCTACTGTGGTGACATTTTCCTCATTTATCCTCTCTTTCGGAAGCCCATAAATCTGTATCCAGAAATCCACCATGTCGAACAGATGTTCCTTCTCCAGAGCATCTTCATCTTTGGCTGTTTTCATGGACATGATGAACCCTTGTATCACCCAAGGGCCATTCTTCCTGACATGCCTGTATTCCTCCTCATTTTCGAAACTCATCTTGTAAACCCCTTTAGAGATTACTTCTATCTCTGTTTTACCCCTTGTCTGCCAACATCTATGCAGCTCTTCTGCGATCTCCTGGAGAGAAATATTTTTTCCACCATACAACTTCCCCAAAAGAGTCAACTTCTCTGTGATTACCTCTTTCTTGTTCTTACTGCCAATCACCACTCTTCTTTTCTCTTTTGAGCTAAACAGGGTTTTCATATCCTCCTGCAGCTGTTCCATCTTTGCTTTATTAGAATCCCCTGGTTCCTCTGGTCTAGCCTTTTCCCCGGTAACCTCCTCCATCATATCCATGCCTACAACAGCTATACCGCCCAAAGTTTTCCTTCCTGTAGCGTGTACCCTGTAAAGATATGTTAGCTAATCAGGGGGGTTGCAACAGAAAGGTTATGTTATGTTTTTTTTTTTTTTTTTTTTTTTTTTTTTTTTTTTTTTTTTTCCTTAACCACTCTCACTCCCCTAACCCAATAATCTAGATCCACTCAACCACAAACAGTATAAAGGATTGGATTAACAAGAGAAATTTGAATTTGAAAATAAGATATGGGGGGAAGAAAAGACAAGAAGAGAGAGAGAGGGAGCCTGCTTTCAGCCGCAGTAGAGCCTCCAACCATGTGTAATCTAGTAATGTATTGTCCTTCTTCTTCAATCTTTGCACTTCTTTCCACCTTCCAAGCTTTGAATCCCTTGGATTTCAATGAGAAATGAGGTTTATTGGCCAATCTATGTCAACTAAGCACAAGAAAACATTAAATCTCATAATCTAGCACAAAGCTGAAAGTTTTCCAGTTTTTTAACCTTTCATTCAAAAATTCATAATTTCTTCAATTCTCAATGAAATTTCAAAAGAATCTCCAATTTAGAAAGATATTTGAACTGTTGTTTCCTAGAAAAATCAGGAAAATTTTCACTGTAATGTAACCTGGTCAAATATCTATGCAAAGTCAGGTTGCACAGATTTGTTTATGAAATGGACAGGTCTCACCAAAACAATTCTAGAAAATTCATTTCTTAATGGAATTCAAATCCGAAAGATATTTTAGAAAGAGGAAAAACTGAAGAATTCCCAGAATTTTACTAATGAATTAAACGATCTGTATAACATGCCCGAAATAGTACCCAAAGTTCAGGAACAGAAACTTTGAAAATTCTGCACAAACCTTGGTACACTAATTCATTATTTCCAACTTCATTTCTTGATGAAAATTTTCATAAAAATATGTTTTGGAAAGCTAACAAAGAGGAGAATACAATAATGTAATTCCTCAATGCAAACTACAAACCTAAATTTTCATAAACTTCAATAAAGAACAGTAGAAAGAGAATGGGTAGGAAAGAAAAGAAATTTGGGGAGAAGAAGATGGAGGATGGCCCTTCTTGGTTTGAACTTCCAATTTGATTTAAAGAGGTATCGGTGCCATTTGATTCGTTGATATCAAACAAGTTGAAAATTCCTCAAACAAGAATAAGAGAATTGGGGGAAGAGAGAAATTTGGGTTGTTTGATTTTTGAGATTTTAAAACACAAACTTATAAAACAATTGAAACTTTAAGAGGGAGAGAGATGGGAAAGGTTCAAATTTACCATTAGAGTTAAATCCTCCATTTAAAAAAATGTAACACTTGTAAGTTTATACACTTACTTTGGTCCATTTGATTTGTTGATTTTAATGGGGTTGGGTGTCTTTTCTTTTGAACAAATTGGAAATTCTTCAAACAAGAAAAAGATAATTGGGAGAAGAGAGAAATTTTGGTTGTTTGATTTTAAAACACAAACTTGTAAAACAATTGAAACTTTAAGAGGGAGAGAGATGAGAATGGTTCAACTTTACCATTAGAGTTGAATCCTCCACTTAAAAAGATGTAACACTTGTAAGTCTTTACATTTATTTTGATTTATAGACAAACCAAAGTAAATGTATAATTTTTTTTTTTATCTCTAGAAGAGATTTTCTATCTCTATATTAGACTTAACTAGTATGAAGGAAAAATGAGAGATCTTTATCTCTAAATGATCCTTTTAATCCTTACTTCCTTATCCACATTAGCTATTTTGGAGTTTAACATGGAGAACGAACTTGTGAAAACCTTACACAAGAGTTACTTCCATTAAAATAGAGTTTTCTCATCCAAATGACTTCATTAAACCCTCCCCAAGAGAAGGAGTTATCCAATTATCATTGGAACTACTTTTACACTAAGAATTAAAGACATGAAAACTAGATAAGATAAAAGCTAAACAAGTTTGTATTAATAGAGGCTAAAAAGAGAGGCTAGCAAATGAGCTAATGAAAATAAGATATGATAAGGTTTGGAGGCTACCGTACTTTTATATGTTCCAAGTAGGATTTACGTGTGTGGGTTAGTTAATGGGCAAAAAATATCACTAGAGTCCAATTTTTTATTTTTTATTTTTGGTAAGCCTGTTTTAAATGAGATCAGTAACTCTTTGATGCTGGTGGGGTTCAAGCTCCAGACCTCTGGTATCATCACCCAAAGATTTTACCGACTTTGCTAGTCGGCACCTACTCACTAGAGTCCAGTACATTACATACAAGCCACAAATGTGTTAAAAGAGCACATGTATTACTGTAGCACCATTATTGTCTATTTATATTGGTCCTATGCAAATATGCTTCATATCACTAAAAAGAACTTCTCGAGCCGGTTGTTTTGACATATAATGGGCCTTAATCTGATATTCGAGTCAAAAGTTATACCCATTTAAATTTGGCTTAATTACAGAAATATACAACGTCGTACTTAGGTCCTCTTAAGACTTGTATCATCATACAATTTTTTTTAACACTTATATCAATATACTATTTTCGATTTCACAAAACTAGCAATCCGTTAGCATCCGTCAGTTAAGTGATGATGTATCAATTTATTTCCAATTTTTTATGTGGCAAAATGTGCAACTTAAGCTACATTCCATTTCGTAATATCGGTACCATGACAATTCAAAATTTCATAAATTTCAGCTAATTCGAAATATTTGGAATTTCAGCTACTTTCCTTCTCCTTCTCCTCAAAAGTCAAAACAATACCATGTTCTTCCATTTTAGTTCTTTCTAAATCTAAAAAGCAAATCTGGTAATCAAATGTAAGATTTGATTTGATAGTTTAGATCTCAAATTTGAACTTCGATTCAAGTTTGAAATCAGGTTCAATTTGTCACGATCTAGTTTTCTCTAATACTAATTCAAGTTCCATGATCTGTTTCTCTGTATGAATTTGGTACTACCCTATCTAGCTCCCGATTTCCAATGGACTCATATCTTCTTGTTTTGTCACTTTTAAAAATCTCCGGTCATTTCCAATATCTCTGATCTACTTGACCAATCGACCTCGATCAATTTCTCCGATCTACATAGACCTCAATATCTCCGATCTACAAACAACTTTGATCAATCTCGGCTCCGATCTACAAACAGTTCTCAGATACCTATCGATGTTCTTCCAGTGATTATGGGTTTACAACCAGTTCTCAGATTCCTGCCGATGTTCACAATACAGTTCTCAGATTCCTGTCGATGTTCACCCATTGATTTGTTATTCTCTTAATGTGTATTGTAGTTTAATGTGGTATACGAAGTAAAATATACATTACACAAATCAATATGATTCTAAGAGGGGAAGGCCAGCTGGTTAGTTTCAATGCCTCCAAAGACAATTGTTGGTTAGTTTCAATGCCTACATAATTCTATTAATATTTGTTATAGAGTCTAATCTTGTAGGATAATGCGGTCTGTGAGGATGAGGTTAATTCTGAAGAGATTTGCCGGGTTATATATTTCGAATAATTAACGACACGCGTGTTGTGCGTGCTTAGGTGTAAAATATTTGCACATTTTGCCATATTATGTGCTGGTTTTGTGAAATCGAAAATAGTATATTGGTACAAGTGTTAAAAAAAATAGTATGTTGATATAAGTGTTAAGAGGACCTAAGTACGTTGTATATTTATGTAATTATGCCTTTGAAATTCTGTTAACTTTTAAGCATTTTTGCTATCTAGGTTGACTTTTGCTTGACTTTTTTGACTTGGGCTTTTTGAAGGCTTTTTCCTCTTGAATCTTGGTTTAAGTCTATGGAATTCTCCTAACAATCAACTTAGCTCCATTTCCATACAAATTTGACTTCTTTTCACACATACTCAATTCCAAACCCTGAAACATACAAAAGGAGTAAATGGTGATTCATTCACATTATTATAAACATAATTGACTTAAATGAAGTGGTCTTAAGGGGTTTAAACCACAATTTTAGGTATTTATCATAAGGCGAGGAGTAGTTACCAGAACTCTTCTTCATCAACTTTATCACAAGTTTTTCTTAGAGCGTATGAAAAATGTTGCCACGAGATAGCAAGACTATGCCTCGCTTGTAGATTTTTGTCATGGTTTTGGTGTTTTTCTTGAAGCGTTTGAAGAAGTTTTGAAAGAGAAGATGAGGTATCTGTATGCCGTGGGTGTTTCAAAATTTGAAGAAAAAAAAAACAAAAAAATCATTCACAGCAACCCGATAACGTGGAACGTGAGATCTCGGGACAACTCACTACCGTGAAACTTTCGAACATGTGGGGTATAAAAGGACATATAGGGCATAACTATTATTCTTGTACCCTTTTGCCAAAAGGGTGCCAATCCCATAAAGTGGGGTGTAAAGACTGCGACCCTTTGTAAGGACTTCCATGAGACCATGACCCGTCACAATAATGGGGGTTGAGCGTCTAGTCTTTAGGAATACAAAAATCACCATCTTTGTGTACGTAAATGGGGGTCCCGCTCTTAGAAGTAAATAAGTACATAAGTAAAACTTCACTTAGAAAATGAATTTAAACATAATTTTTTGTGGATATGATTTACTCACCAATAAAGATCATCTCCACAAAATTTCATCTCATTTGGAAACATTTAACCTAGATAATAAATGTTGTCATCTTTAAAAAGAAATCTAACGGTCCAAAAATATCGAGTTTTTGCAATCATCTTTTACCTAGGTTAGAAGTTTCCGAATGAGCAGCAATTTTGGGGAGATGATTTTTATGGTGAGTGCTTCATAACCACAAAAAATTAGGGTTGAATTCATTTTCTAGATAAAGTTTTAGTTATATACTTATTTTAAGTTAACTTAAGTAGCTACTTTTTAGAGAAAAACTATATATATATATATATATATATATATATATATATATATATATATATATATATATATGTGTGTGTGTGTGTGTGTGTGTGTGTGTGTGTGTGTGTGTGTGTGTGTGTGTGTGTGTGTGTGTGTGTGTGTGTGTTAGGGAGGCCTAAATTGTCCTCAAAGATGTTGATAATTTCAACATTAGCAGTATCCTGAAAGGATTCAGAGGCCATTGGTGGTTGCTCTGTGTATTGTCCTTATAATGGATTCTCCAATGAACCAAATTGGAGCATTCTTGATTCTGTAAAAGACATTAAATTATGTCTTAGATGCACAGGATATAATCCCAGAGAAATATTCTATGAATAATAATGAAGAGTATGTTGTTTTCAAAATATTTGGATACTTGTAAGAACATCTGTTTGTGAATTATATTTCACAATCTTGGCTCTTTCTGTCCTGCAAAGAAGAGGAAATAAATTCGAAGACCAAACGGTGATCCTCAAAGTTAGTGTAAATACCATAATTATCAATTTTATTAATAGGAAGAATGGTATTTCTTCTGGTATTATCAATGTAACAAGAAGAGTACTCAGAATAATACAAAGGCCCCAAATATAGAGGAAAAGGTATTCACCCCTTTAACTCTTGGCCTTGCAGACCTGTATGAAAAAAATCGAACTAAAAAATGTTATCGCCCGGCCCGCCGCTACTCCCCTACGTAGGGGATAAAATCGAAAATGCAAATATCAATGCGATGATATTGGGCATGAAACAGATCACCGCAGAGCTTTGAAGAAAGAAGTTCAACGCGCCGACGAGGGATGACTTTATCGAGTTTGTTCAAAACAAACCTCGGTCAGCCCATAAACTTGGGTCAACACAACGCTTATCGATGTATGCCACGCGCGTGTCGATAGCGTCTCACGTCGTCAGCGTAAGATAGAATCACGCTTGAAACTTCGTCATATACAAGATCATTATCATTACCAGGTCAACAGTTTCAATTTTGACCAAGGTATCAATACGGAAACCTATGAAGGTCACGAGTTGAAGTTCACTGAGAATGACGAAAAGGGAGTGTATTACCCTCACAATGACGTTGTTGTCATTACTGCATGGATAGGAATCTTTAGGGTGCAGAAGATTCTTATCGACACACGAAGCTCGGCTAAGCGTGTTATTCACCGTATTTACTCGAATGAAACTTTTGGAGGACTTGATCATAGAAGATCATAACCCAATCATTGGATTCAACGGGCGAACCAGCCCATGCCATTGGAAAGGTTCATCTCCCTCTCACAGTTGGGCATCAATCTGTCGGGATAAATTTCCTTTTGATAGATTGTGGTTCTTGTTACAATGCAATTTTGGTAGGGATTGATCCATGCAAATCAGTCATTGTTGTATCCACCTTCCACCAAGCGTTGAAATTCCCCACTACATGAGTATGTAAGATCCGCGAAGGACCGGATGATGTCACATCGGTGTCATGATTTGGCACTAGAAGATACAAGGAAATCAAGTCCGGGCAACACGATTCTCCAGGTTGATCATGCCAAATAGCAATTACAGAAACGTTGGGCTTATCAGGTACGAGAAGCCCGATGCTCTGAAAAGGGTCCCTCGATCGATCAGTTGGAGGAAGTTCAGATAGGGGGCGAGAGCCACGAAACTACTTTCATCGCTGCCGGCTTACCCCCAACCGAAAAAAAAGCTCTAATTCACCTGTTATGGGATTATCAAGAAATATTTGCTTGGGATATCAACCAAATGCCCGGAGTTGACACAGATGTCGCTTGCCACAGGCTCGATATTGACCCGAGATTCAAACCGGTTCGACAAAGACCAAGGCGGATGGCTCCCGAACGAAAACTAAAGGTCAATGATGAGATTGGTAAACTGCTTGGAGCAGGGTTCATTAAGCCCGTCCGAATAATTCGACTTGGGTATCCAATATCATCGCGGTTCCAAAGAAAAATGGGAAGCTCAGGGTTTGCATTGACTTCACCAACCTAAACAAAGCTTGCCCAGTGCATCCATACCCATTACCTCGCATCTCAGATCTAGTCGATGCGACCTCGGGTTTTGAGCGTCTGTCGTTCATGGACGCTTCCTCTGGTTATAACCAGATACCTCTGCTTGAGGAGGACCAGGAGCACACGGCGTTCGTAACGGACCATGGCCTGTATTGCTTTAGAGTCATGCCATTTGGTCTGAAAAATGCAGGTGCCACCTATCAGAGGATGATGAATACAATGTTTGCCGATCTAATTGGGTGTATCATGGAAGTTTACATCGATGACATGGTGGTCAAATCCAAAGAAACACCCGACCACCTTCAGCATTTACAAGAGGTATTTGATAGGCTCGTAAGATATAAATTGAAGTTGAACCCTTCGAAGTGTTCTTTTGGGTTAGCATCTGGAAAGTTCTTAGGATTTCTGATGACTCGACAGGGTATTGAGGCAAACCCTGAACAGATTTGGGCCATTCTCGAAATGCCCCCACCCCGAATAAAAAGAAATTCAATGCTCGCCCGGTCGCTTTAGCAGCCCTCGAATAGATTTATATCGAAGTATTCGGATCGATGCAGGCCATTTTTTCAAACGTTGAAAGGTGCCTCAGTTTGGAACGAGGACTGTGATAGGGCTTTTCAAGAAATTAAAGCATACTTGGTATCACCCCCATCCGGGTTAGTCCGCGAACCGCCAAGACATTGAATTTATTTGACAAACGAGATCGCGATCGATGGTAAGCAGATTGTTTGTAGAAAACCCGGAGGAGTGCCCAATCTACTTCATTAGCAAGATGTTGACTGGATCAGAGAGTAGGTATTCTAAAATTGAGAGAATCGCGCTTGCCCTTGTGCATGCAGCACGCAGACTTAAGCCTTATTTTCAGGGACATGTGGTGAAAGTGTATACAGAATATCCCCTTCGCAAGGCACTCTGACGAGCCGAAGAGTCTGGCCGCCTTGCTGATTAATCTAGCTACCTAAGTGCTTACCACATCTTATATGAGCCTCGCACTGCAGAAAAAGGTCATGCATTAGCTTCTTTGATGGCAGATTTCCCGGTAGAAGATATCATGGTTTCACCCGAGTTATTCGAGGAGGAACAATTGCCAGATTTTCCCAACCACCAACCTGACTCCGTTGAAGAGAATTTCACCGGAGGCGAGGCGTGGGTTGTGTATACAGATGGTTCAAGTAATAGGAAGGGGTCCGGGATCGGTTGTGTGATAGTTGACCTAAACGGTAACCGAATCGAGAGGTCCGTCCGACTTTGCTTTCCTGCTTCCAACAATGAAGCCGAATATGAGGCAGCAATATTTGGAATGAGAGCGGCGCTCGAAATGGGGGCAAAGGAAATCAATATGGTAATGAACTCTAAGGTAGTTGCTTGTCAGTTTGGAGGGTCATATCAAGCACGAGATGAGCGAATGGCGGCTTATTTAGATGTGATACACGATCTCGCTGCAAAATTTGAGCGCATCTCAATTTCGCAAAGACCAAGGAATGATGTTCGGCACGCTGATGCATTGACCTACCTTTCAGCAGTAGTTGATTCAATTGAACCTCGCAATATCAGGGTAGAGGTCCAGTTACTGCCTAGCATTGACCTCCCATTGCCCGATATGGCTGACGTCTACGCTGCCGAATGCGCGGCATTCATGCAGATCTATGTAGTCACTACGCGCAGCAAAGCGCGGGACAAGCACCAAGAGCATCCCACTCAGGATTCTCCTCGCAGCCATGAGGAGGATGCTGACGTCTCCCCCACGGTGGATACTGACTCTGCAGTGGCGGAAAACGAGGTTGTACAGGAGGAAGACTCTGCAACTGATTCCGAAACGGATCTTGCTGACAATGCTCCTGAAATACCAGATGATCAGTTTTCCAACATTGAGTCAATGGAACTTCTACTTCCTGATTGGCGACAAAATATGGTTGAATTCTTACTTAACCGAGAACTCCCCTTAGATGTATTTTATCCGACAAAGTCAAACGGGATGCATGGCGGTTTGTGTTGTTACCTACCCTGAGGGGGTCCGCCTTCTTTAAAACCCATGGGTTCGGCCCACTCCTCCTCGTGCCTTTACTCCCAACATGGACAACAGATTTTAAAAGAAATTCATGAAGGCATTTGTGGTAATCATTCTGGTGGTCGGAGCCTCACTCACAAAGCTCTCACCCAAGGATATTGGTGGCCATATATGCAAAAAGATGCCAAACGGTTTGTCCAAATATGTGTACCATGCCAGAAACATGCTCGGATCATTAAGCTTCCTGCAAATGAGCTTCATCCCATACTTAGCCCTTGGCCATTTGCTAAGTGGGGACTCGACATTGTGGGTCCTTTACCTAAGGCCCCAGGTAATGTGAGGTTTCTCTTGGTCGCAACTGATTACTTCACGAAGTGGGTTGAAGCCGTATCCTTGAGTCAGATTCAGTCTTCAGACGTCAAACGGTTCATCTGGCGCGATATTGTGTGCCGATTCGTGTCCCAAATGAAATGGTATCGCATAACGCCGCCATTGATTCTCACTGATCCACATCTTTTGCAAGTCCCCGAAGATACGGCATAACTTCTCCGCACCCTATTATCCCTGTGGAAATGGATGAGCGGAAGCAACGAACCGGTTATTCGACACGCTTGAAGAAAAGGCTTGAATCGCCTAAAGGAAACCGGGTTAAACAGCTACTGGGGTGCTTTGGGCTTATAGACAACCCCCGCCGCTCAACAGAATGTCTCCCTTTTCATTAGCATATGGAATGGAAGCAAAGATTCCCAACTGAAATAATCGCCCTAACAAGCTCCACAAGCCATCTCCACGAGGTCAGGTCAATGCGACATCTTGGCTCGCGACGAGCCATGGTGGCGGACCTTAGAGATGAAGCCCCGCGAGAATCTCATGACTTACCAGATTCTATGAAACGCAGTTATGACAAGAAGTTCTGCCGCGACGAAAGATTCAAACCAAAGATTGGGTTTTACGCACAAGGCAAAGGAGCAACGAAGAACCCAACAAATGGAAACTCGGTGAGAACCGGGAGGGGCCTTTTTCTCATTGAAAGGCTCGCATCCAAAGGTTCTTATTTTCTCAAGAAATGGGGCGATGTCCTAACCAAACCATGGAACGCTGCATTATTTTTTGCGTTTATTTCACAAGTAATTTACTTATCATTAGTTCCACCAATAAATTTCACATACATTGTACTTTCCTTCCATTTTTCATCAATAAAATTCTTTTCCATTTATGTTGTGTTTTAATTTCAAATGGGTCATTTAGTTTGAAATTTATTAAACCCGGGTGGCGAAGGCAATCCTACACTTCAGTTTCGGTTTGCGTGGTGTAGTGTGCCTACGCCTGGCATCATGGTTCGACAATGAAAATCCAAGAACGATAATGTATCGCTTTTGGTCTGGGTGCGATTGTTTAGAGTACATCAAGCGTATACCCTTGGTGGCGGAGTCTAAGCTACACTCTGATTTAAACCCAACTACTGAGGCACTTCTGAGTTGTCTGTTGGTCTCCTCAAGGATCGTCTATGGGAGAATCTTTGCAGTATAACTACGCTTGTTCGTCAAGTGACTTAGTGACATTGTTATCGTCGCGGCAACGGTAGACCACCGTATAATATTTTATAAAGATGGTTAAATATTACACATATTCTATCCATGGTACGTCCACTTTCGCAAGTTCTATGAAAAGAATCTTATGGATTAGTGTCGATTCGGTTGGAGATGTGTCCCAATTCCAAAGATTCAAATTCTATTTCTCCTGATTTGGCTTCCATATTTCTATACCGGGCCATGTAACACAAGCGGGGGCATCTTAGTTGATGCATTTACGAAGTCAGCCATGTCGGCTAGATTTGCCGCATAGAGCATATATAGTTTAAGACTTGACTATCAAATAATAGATCAGCCACAAGCCCAGTCGTTCAAGACATCTGAAATTCATTTTTCGAATAGCCTCCCGTGTATTCAACAAAGGCCTATTCCAAAAAAAAAAACCCTAAACCCTAAACTCTAAAACCCTAAACCCTAAACCGGTTCAGTGCATTTCAACTCTTGACCCTCTACCACCGGCGACCGGCACCGGCACCGGAACCGGCCATTTCAGGCATTTTTCCAACCTGTTCAGGTGGTTTACGTCCGGTTTAGACATTTTCCAGCCGGTTCAGGCATTTTTCCAACCGGTTCTGGTGGTTTACATCCGGTTTTGACATTTTTCCAGCTGGTTCAGGTATTTTCCAACCGGTTCAGGTGGTTTCCATCCGGTTTTGACATTTTTCCAGCCGGTTCAGGTGTTTTCCAGCTTGTCTAGGTGGTTTTCCTCCTGGGTCCCGTACTTCCTAGCCGATTCAGTCGGTATACAGGCCGATTCCAACAGTTGCTAGGCCGGTTCAGGCCTACTTAGATCTGGGTCTGATGAATTTCCTACATTTTCAGGCCGGGTCATAATTTTTTCTTCCTGATTCATCAGTGTGCTTGCCGGATCAACCGGTTTTCTAGCCAATTTTAGTCTTTTTTCGACTAGGTTAGCATCTTCCATGGTCATATCATTTAATTGGCCACTCGTTTTACCCACTCCAGTGTTTACGCTTTTCAAACTTTCTGGCCTATCTCCATTACATGTTCCTTCTTACTTCATTTTGGTTTTTTCGATACTTTAATTATTCAACACATCATCTTCATCTTCGTTTTGATCATTTGTTGAAGAGGGGGCAATGTGTGTACCCTACGTCATATTTCCGGTCCAAAGTATACTTCGGACTATGAACCGGGTGTAAGACCCGGAGGGCGGACCGGTTTGGGGCAAACACTTTGATAATCCGTCCTCTAATCCGTTAGAGTTCACAACGGGTTTAAGGCCCATCCGGGTGGCCCGAAGTTCGTGGACCCCATCCGTCTGGATCATTCTCGATCCAAATCTCCGATAAGATCCTAATGCAATCCGATAAGATCTTGCACAAGGATAGAATGGAATCTTAGAGAATGATCCTATTTTAGATAGAGTCATGATAGGATTCATGAAAGAATGCAATCTCCGAATCACTTTCTTGGCCGCCAAGGCAGGAGATTGCTATATATATGGAGGCTTCTGCATCCTCCAGAACTACGTTTTAAGAGACTTGATCCCAGATTCTTCATTGGGTAATGAGGGCAACCGTAACGCGTTGCGCTTTTTCACTTCCTCAAAAATCCCAATCCCCCATATCTTTTGAGCCTTCGGAAGCACCATCACATTGGGAGTGTCGGGTTAACGTTTTGCCTCGACATTTCATAATATGTGTAATCCATTATAAAACAAAATCCATCTCAGACGCTGTGGGAGATTCCCTAGCTTTCTGTGTATAAATACCATGTGGTATATGCCGATTAGAGATACGAATCTCTTCTACAGATTGATTATACTGAGATAAGGGTTCAGCTTCTGAAACTGAATTCCAAGAATACTGTGGAATGGAGATCTTATAAGAGGATTGATAAGAGCCCAAAACTGTAGTTTTAACCCCTTAACAATTATACTTTTAGACCAATTATGTGAGTAATAATTAAGAGTTAATACTGATTACGTGTTTTTATGTATTTCAGGCTTCAAAGTCTATTATGTGCAGAAATGTGCCACTTTAGCGAGATAAAGGAGCAAAGGTCGGTTGCTAAGGAGTTCTGTGAATAAAGGCCAAGATTCAAGGAGACAAAGCTTTCGTAAAGCCCGGTCAAAAGTTGAAAAGTCAACACGGGCAGAAACAGTGCACAAGTCAGCAGAACTTCCGAAGGCCGTATCTTTGAACTCAGACCTCGGAATTGGGAGTATCTTATATCAAAACGACCGGCTCGGAAAGAGTTTTTCAATGGTCTAAGCCTTGGCCCAATCAGAAGAGCAGAAGTGGACGAAAGATCTATCGAAGCCAACTACAACTGAAGAGCCCATTTTGGACTAAAGAAATTGGGTTTTGGGCCCGATTTTCCGGCCCAAAAGATGGCTCCAAGCCCATGCACGATTTTGGATCTGAAAGTATAAAAACAAAAGCTTGACTCTTTGTTAATGGCAGTTAGGTTAGAAAGCTAATGTTAATGGAGTTTAGGGTTAGAAAAAGATAGTTAGATCTAGATTAGTTAATTACTTAGTTTTCATTCCATTAATTAGTTTCATTCTTTGTTTTAGATTAGTTATTTAAATCACTGAATATCATTCATTAGATAAATAAAAAAGTTGTTATTCATTCAATCATATCTTGTTCTTATTGTTCTATTAGATAAATAAAGTTAAGTAGTTCTCCATAATCTAGTTTCATTTTCATTTATTTATTAGCTTAAATCCTTAAATTTACTTATTTGTCATTATTAGTTTAATTCAATTATTGCATGAGTAGTTTCGAATTAAGTTTAAACAAATAAAGTTCAATTCTTTATATTATGTCTTGTTTAGATTCAATTGTTGGGAATGGTAGAATAGAAATTTCACATCAAATCATTACTCTCACCATTGTTCCTTTTGGATTTGATTAGTTGAATTTGTTTAAGTCTTGAGGTTTAAGAGTGGAACGAATCCTAACTCTCTTATATTACTTCGTTATTGAGAGTAGGAATATTGATATAAACACGTATTTACGTAAATTGATTATTTGTGTTTACGATAGATAGTTAGAATCGTGTAAAATCACTTTTATCAAATGGCACTGCCATCTTAATCTCGTTCAAGACAAGAATTCAATTTCTTGAATCCAAGGGGGCAATCCCCATTCTCTACCCACCCACCTTTTTATTTTTTCATTCTTATTTATTGAATTTTCGAACTGCTCAACGTTTTAGGCATAGGGTTCATGGATTCACAGAGAAAAACACTGCGGTGAAGGTATTTCTAAATTTTCGAAAATTCTGAAAATTTTCAGACATAATATTTAATGTGTTGTTGATTTACTGGAATATTTTAAGATTTTTCAAAGTTAGTTTACCTTGTGAAAAAAATGCGATCTTTACAGTGCTGCATTTCAGTTTTCACACCGTATGTTCTTGAAAAACAGACGAGTAAGGTTACTTATGGAGTTCTAAAAATTCTATAATTTTTACAGGAGTATCTATCCTAAGTCAGGAGTTTGTAGTAAAAATTTAACGAGTTTTTGATTTGTTTTGACCTCCTAAATAGTAGAGTGTTTCCAGTGTGTTTCTGCAGTGTTGCAAACACTTAATATCTGGAACACTAGCCGATAAGGAGAGGTTGTAGAACTTCAATTACTCTAAATTTTTTACAGGAACAAGTAGGATCTGTCTGGAGTCTCCAGTAAAAATTTGGAAATTTTTAGCTTTGTTTTGATGGGTTAACCATTCGGTTGTTTGTATTGTGTCCAAAAACTATTTCGCAAACTTTGCAGGGCAGTAGAGGGACTTTCATAGCTCCGATTGATCTGAAATTTTACAGGCTACTTGATAGATTTCTTTGAAAATTACTGTAAAAATTTCAAATTTTTTGGAGTATGATAAAAGGCCTAAAACTCGAAAACCCTGAAGCGCGACCAAAACCAAACCGAAAGCACGACATGCCCCAAAACACCGACATTCGAAAAAACAGAGGGCACCCGCGCCCTCCAAGGAAAATTCAGCGTGAACAGCCCGATTTTCACAGGTTAGTTCAAATATTTATTTCTTCAAGTTATTCAGTGTTTCTAACTTGTTAAATACACTGAGATCGCGTATACAAGACGCTTATTCAAACGCCAGTAGCAAGGAGACATTTCGTGTACTCCTTCTTCCACCTCACCTCTTACGTCAGAGGAGGAGTTTTAATTCTAGTATAATCGGGCTTGTTTTTCAGAGAAATAAATACAACATGCCTATCTAGAATTTCACACACTACACTTGCATCAATGGCTAAAGAACAAGAGACTCCTCTCTCTCGATTTTTATAAAGCCCTAAACGATGGCCCTAAGTCGCATCGTTCTTGCAGACCTAGTGGGGATTTTCGAATCCCCCTAATATATTTAACTTGTTACCGATTTTCCATGGTTTAGACCACGAGAAGCCTTACCAAAGACATCGTGGGATATACCAAGTTCTCACTACATTCTATCATCCTAGCGTAAGTCCGTCCGTGATCAAGTTAAACTTAGGGTGTTTCCTTTTACCCTAGCCGACAAAGGCGGCTTGGTTAATTGCCCAAACGCCAAACTCTGTGGACTCATGGGCTCAACTTGTTCAATTGTTCATGGAACAGTTTTACCCACCACTGAAGACAGATGAAATGCTTCACATGATTCATTTCTTCCACTATAATCCTCATGAATCCTTTTCAGAGGTCCGAATCGTTTCACCGATCTTCTCATTGAATGCCCAAGATCATAATCTTCGCGAAAAGACACGCTTGTTCGTGCTTTCTTCAAGGGGCTTTCACATTATCATAAGGAGGTTCTAGATATCATGACTGGGGGTAGTTTTCTTAGTAAAGGTGGAGGCTTATAAATTCTTAGAAGATCAATCTAAGAATAACAACAATTGGGGAGGAAACGATTCCTCCCGCTCCTCTCCTTCTTCTCTTGAGGTTAAACATGATCCCGAGCTTAAAACTCTTATCGATGCCCTCACTAAAAAGGTAGATGCCATCTCTGTTCAACAACAACCCACTCCAGTCATGAATATTAATTCTACTCGTTGTAATGTCTGTTGTAGTCTTGAGCATTCCGACTTCTATTGTCCTCCTGTCTATGCACAAACACCACCACAACCATCACACTTCAACCAGTTAACTCAACATCAAGGACAAGGGAACTTAGGTGACCAGAATAGAGGTTTAGTACCCATAACCCGAACTATCAACATCAAGACATGAACGCCAACAAGCTTTAATTCCAATACAACCATCTACGGACAAAGTAGTAGTGACCTTGTTGGAGAAACAAAATCAAATTATGCAACAAAACTCTAACTTGATGAAAGATCGGCATGATCAAAACTCTAATATGATGAAACAAACGATGCAAATGATGCAGTCTTTTGTGCCAAAAGGTTATTGACATGTCTTCTAACCAAAATAATAACCAAACCGGGCGTGTTTCCAAGTCAAGCAAAGGCCTAATCCTAAGTTAACAAACACCGCCTTCAAATAAAAAGTATTCAATTAGTAATGGTAATATAAACCAAAGGGGACTCTACAAATCACTACCCTTCGCTTCGAGAGAGTAGTTGATAACCAAGTGACTATGCCTAAAGATCACCCAAAAACTATAAATGATACCATACAAGTAATCGTCATAGAAATTGAAGACCCTACACTGTAGGGGGTTCCAATATGGAAACCTAGTTGGAAAGTGATAAAAGATAAAGCAACGGTTAACAAATATATTCCCCTCATATTAGGTATAGGGATAAAACACCGCATGAACAACTAGATTTTCCTGTAGAAGGTGAAGTTAAGTCTATTGAGAGTTTTGTATATCACATTAGTGCTTCCGACGATGTCGCCCCTACACTAGTACATATCCCTCTTATGGAAGAAGACAAAGATCACAATTTTGACTCTTTGAACATAACCCACCTAGAGAAAGAATTTTCAACCCCGCCTTCGACCATAGAAGAGATGGACTAAACCTCACACAATAGACGAGATAGATGAATTCCTCAAAGATGGAGATGAATACCATAATTATATGGATCACGAACAACCTAGATGGGAATTCGACGAAGTTTCTAAGAGCTGTGATGATCCACCTTCTCAAGCACTACCTAGAGCACCACCCTACCACCATCCACCTTAGTTAATCCCTCATAAAAATCCAATCATTCTTCCCACCCTTTTTCTCTAACACTTATCCACATTCCAAGTATTTTCCAAAACCATTCATTTACTCACGATCATTCACTTGACACCTTCTTATTCAACTAAGTTGCGTCAGAGAAAGTTTTGGAGCTTGATTCTCGTTTGGTGGTGCATTCCATGTTAACTATTTATGGAAAGATCCACAATTGTTTAGATTATTGATATATGGGAAACTGCATGTAAATACATATATATCACTTTTAAAGTCTAGGGAATCGACTTTAAAAGACCCGTTTTTAAAACAAATTTTTACAAACTTGTTTTCAAAAATTTGTTTGGGGGTGGGGTGTTTGGTTTTTCCATGCTTGATCACTAAACTTCCTATTCTTATCCCCACCTCGCTCCCTTTAAGAGTAGCTAGATTTCTCCTTGTTTGTTGTTTTGATGTTGTTTTTATTATTTTTAGTAGATAGGATGTTACGTTGTTAAATTCCGTAGTTAACTTTGAATATGGTAGTTAAATGTTGTTTGAATTTCAATTTTAATATAATGTTGTTCTTTTCAAATTGTGCATGGATTTTATTGTTAATCCCACCTTCCCGAATTGTTTGGGGTGGTATTATTTATTCTATCATGATTTGTAGAAGATCCTCCATTTTAGAGTTTGTTTTGGAGTGAAGGTTGAGAATATTGTCGTAATTGGCATACCTATGATTAGATGTGGTGGTAGGATAAAATCTAAGAGAGTTTAGAAGTTACTATTCTAAATCCAAAGATAAAAGATACCGGGTTGTTATAAAATCAAAAATATGGTTTGTTTCCGTTTTGGTTTGGAAATTTTCTATTTCCGGAAATTGCCTTAAACAATTTGGAAACTTGCCGATTCGTTTTGGAAGCTCAGAACCTATTTAAACTTCCTTCATTCTACACTCACAACCCACACTACACCCCACCATCATCTCTCACCTTTCACTCCAAGCTTTCCCTTCTTTTTTCCTCTTAAACTTCGCCCAAGATTTTACGAGCGCACTGCGCTTTCAAGAGCGCTCGCCCTAGACAATTTCAGAAAAGTTTACTCGAGTGCGACCGCTGAACTTGAGCGACTTCGCAAACACACGTGAACTCCAAAACCTCGAGCGCCAATTCGCGGCAAGTGGAGCGAGCGCACCATCCCTTCCTTCGGAACACGGAAAATTCCAGTTTTCTGCGGGTTGTTCCCGGTGATTTGCAGTGTTCGAGCATAGTGTTGAGATGACATCTCCTACAATAATACCGGAACAGTCTTTCGAAGATTTGTTTCAAAGCACTACTTATGGTGCTTGGGTTCGCGAGGTGATCACACACGTAAGCTGGGAACCGCTTATGGTTCTTGCTAGCATTTGTTCTTAGACTTGCCATGCCCGCTTATGGGGCAGACATTTTCCGTATCGAGGACCAAGGCGAATATAACGTCGCCCTTGGTAGCCTGTCCATGAACATAGGAACTGTTATGTTTTGGATCATGCTAAACATTTTAGGGAATGGCGTTTTTCTTCGTGAATGATGCCACTTGCAGCGTCTTCCTTGCGTTAGCCACGGGACGTATGTGCCATGACCTTCCCAGAACCTTGATGTCTAGTTTAGCATGAGCCCATAGCATGAGGCATAAGTATCTTCTTATGCCTGTTTTAGTTTGCCATATTATGCTATGTTTCTTCCCTATTTTTTGTGCCCGTTTCACGGATTGGGTTGGGGTCGAAATTGTGAGACCCACCAATTGTATTATCCGATCTTTCCGTGCAATGACTTGGCAAGGGTGGAGGATACAACCTCATCAGGTTGCACCTTACACCCCATCCGACCAAGTGTCGCTTAACAGGTTAGCATCCGTAGATGATAAATGGCGACAAGCTTGGGAAATTATAATGGCATGGCAGGATGCGAAGGAAGCTCACTTCTTTATAGAAGAGGAGGATGACGAGTAAACGCTGGAGTGGAGGTAAGTTTTTAGTTTCAGTTAGTGTCTGCTTATGTCCCAAGCAATTTAATGGGTGGAACTCTTATAGAGTTGCGTCAGTTTTTTTATTTCCTATATTAGTATGTTCTAACCTTGTTTTGCAGATGTTCCAGAATTTCACGCGTTTCCATGGTATTTTTCTACCCTCTTTATTTAAATGCTTTGTTTATTTAAATGCTTTGAGGACAAAGCATGCTTCTTGTTTTGGGGGGGGGGGGGGCATAGAAACACTTGTAATTAAGGCATCTGTTAGGATATAGATATGTATAATATGCATTTGTTTTCAAGTTAAAAATTTCAAAAATATAAATAAATAAGTTTATGCTATACACTTAGGAATATTAGTATTGTTTTCTTTCTCTATGCTCTTAACAATCTAGAAGTCTCACGTAGCTTTTGCATCAGAATAATTGTTAGAAACTTAAGTTAATATGTAGGTAATAATCTTTGCATCTATCTATAAATATATTACATGAGTATCTATGATTGTTAGCAAGTAAGTTTCAAATCTAGGCTAGAGTACTTATTCTACAAATCCTGTGAGAATATAGCCTAAAGCCTTATATGAAATAAACATTTGAGAAATGACACAAGGGAGAAGTAAAATCCGGATAGAGAAATCACACGCCCACTTGCTTGATCACTATGCCATATCCTAAGCGAGAATTTAGGCCCTCTTTGAATCGATATAGCCGAAATTCAAACCTATGAATTATTTTCCGCTAGTCGCCCCTCCGAGCCTTTCTTTAGCCTTCCATAAACCACAATTCCTTTACCCTGCTACAAAAACAAAACAAAATAAAAAAATTCAACTTACCCAATCTAGAATAAGTCCGAGAATAGAATGAGTGAAGAAAGAAGAAGAGAAAACCCGTGTAAAACAAAAATTAGTTAGTTGCTATTCAAAAAAAGAAAGAAGTTTCCATCCAAGGAAAAGAAAAAAAAAATAGAAATAAATAAAACTCCAAAAATAGAATAAAAGGGAGTCAAAAAGCCAAAGAAAAGAAAAAGAAAAAAAATATGGCTAAGGATGGAAACAAAGTATAGAAGCAAAAGAAAATAACAAGATTTTCTCTAAGTTACATAATATGAAAACTCTATTATCTCGGATTTGTCCTTTTGAATATCCATTTCCTTCCTTCTTAAACCATCTCCTAATCCTCATGAACACCTAATAAAGACCTCTAGCTTAATTAGGAATATGTTAGTGTGATAGTAAGTGGCGATGTGTTTGATCGACTCGCTTCCTTTGCTTGTCATTGAGATTGTAAGGTAAAGTGTGCCCACCGCACCGGAGTAGCTAAACTTGAGCGGAAAAAATCGAGTGGTTTTGTCTTGACATTTATGTGAGGACCTACTTAAGGACGATATTCGAAGTTTTGAAACTAACCCGCTAGGCATTTCATAGTATTACTCATAGTATATATATTTGTATCATAGATGATTGATTATTATGCATATATTAGTTTAGGTTTTTGACTTGGTTATTCTTATTCAATTGCTAGTGAGATGTATAGATAGTTGAGACATGAATGAGGAAACAATAGTTTTATTTCTTAGTCGTTGTAGTATAGATGAAGTTTGTGAGTACCTTCACTGGAAAACTCTCACGAGCCTATAACTCGTCCACTAGGGAATTCTTAGTGGTTTAAGGCCTTGTTGCATATGGTCAATGCAATCGCACTCAGCGAAACGAGAGTAGATAGAACTCCATTTTTGGTCACTTATTCTAATTTCTCATCTTTGCTTGAGGACAAGCAAAATGCTGTTTGGGGGTGGTTTGATAAGAGCCCAAAACTATAATTTTAACCCCTTAACAATCATACTTTTAGACCAATTATGTGAGTAATAATTAAGAGTTAATACTGATTACGTGTTTTTATGTATTTTAGGCTTTAAAGTCTATTATGTGCAGAAATGTGCCACTTTAGCGAGATAAAGGAGCAAAGGTCGGTTGCTAAGGAGTTCTGTGAATAAAGGCCAAGATTCAAGGAGACAAAGCCTTTGTAAAGCCCGGTCAAAAGTTGAAAAGTCAACACGGGCAGAAATAGTGCACAAGTCAGCAGAACTTCCGAAGGCCGTATCTTTGGACTCAGACCTTGGAATTGGGAGTATCTTATATCAAAACGACCGGCTCGGAAAGAGCTTTCCAATGGTCCAAGCTTTGGCCCAATCAGAGGAGCATAAGTGGACGAAACATCTGTTGAAGCCAACTACAGCTGAAGAGTCCATTTTGGACTAAAGAAATTGGGTTTTGGGCCCGATTTTCCGGCCCAAAAGATGGCTCCAAGCCCATGCACAATTTTTGGATCTGAAAGTATAAAAACAAAAGCTTGACTCTTTGTTAATGGCAGGTAAGTTAGGAAGCTAATGTTAATGGAGTTTAGGGTTAGAAAAAGATAGTTAGATCTAGATTAGTTAATTACTTAGTTTTCATTCCATTAATTAGTTTCATTCTTTGTTTTAGATTAGTTATTTAAATCATTGAATATCATTCATTAGATAAATAAAATAGTTGTTATTCATTCAATCATATCTTGTTCTTATTGTTCTATTAGATAAATAAAGTTAATTAGTTCTCCATAATCTGGTTTCATTTTCATTTATTTATTAGCTTAAATCCTTAGATTTACTTATTTGTCATTATTAGTTTAATTCAATTATTGCATGAGTAGTTTCGAATTGAGTTTAAACAAATAAAGTTCAATTCTTTATATTATGTCTTGTTTAGATTCAATTGTTGGGAATGGTAGAATAGAAATTTCACATCAAATCATTACTCTCACCATTGTTCCTTTTGGGTTTGATTAGTTGAATTTGTTTAAGTCTTGAGGTTTAAGAGTGGAACGAATCCTGACTCTTTTATATTACTTCGTTATTGAGAGTAGGAATATTGATATAAACACGTATTTACGTAAATTGATTATTTGTGTTTACGCATAGATAGTTAGAATACGTAAAATCACTTTTATCAAGGATCTCGAAGACAAACTTCTATTAACAAAAGGTTTCTTAAAGTTTAATATAACTTCACCTTCTGTTGATTGAATTATCTGATCTAAATCATTATTAATAATTGGCTGTGGTTGAACAACATTTTTGCAAATCCATGAATCAGGAAATTCAATTTCACTCCAAGGAATCATCTTGGGTGTTGCTACACTAGAAGTTAAAAGATTTGTGTCGATTAACACAGTTTTACCCGGTGTAGTTTTATGCCGTGCATTAGGAGTTAAAGTTTGTAACACCTTATAGTGAATTCTGTATGTAATTCCAATCACCTCAGATCCAGGTAAAAAATTATAACCTTTAGTCTGAATTTGTAATGATAAAGAATCATAAAGATTTCTATCCGATAAAGATAAACTTAAATTAGGATAGACATCAAAATAGACGACGCCATCTCTGGAGCTGGTTCTTGCATTACTAACTTTTTTGGTCTACCTACCCCTCTCTTCGCTCCCGGTGCCATCTCTGAAGTGCTTTGAACTCGTTTCCCACAGACGACGCCAAATGTTGTGACCACTTTTTCACTCTCTCTTCTCTAAGTGCCTATTCCTTTCTTCTCCTCTCTTGCCCCCTCTCTCTTTTTTCTCCTCCCCTTTTTCTTTTTCCTTTCATTATTCTCTTTATACCCCCTCTCTTCTCATCATGAATGTCCATCTATCCTTCTATCTCTTGGTCGCTCCTCTTGCCACGTGTAGGGTTTCCGCAATTAATGGAGGGTCCGCGGATCTATCTTGTGCCCCGCAGGTACGTACCATCCTTATCTGACTCCAGGCCCCTTCACCCTTTCACCCTTGGCATTCCTCTTTCGGTCCCACGCCTCACGCGTTCCCCCTTGCATCCTTATCTCTGCTGCTGCGGCCATGTTAGGATGCTCCCTGTTCCACTTACTATCATCCCACCGCGACCATCCATCCTTGTTCTTCGAGCTATCATAATTTGGGTTTGGCTAGGGTGACATCTTAACTGTGACATCCTTATTGTACATCCTATCAAAAAGTGCATTTCAACAATGAATTAGTGTATGATTTTTTGTAGATATAATCTACTCTTCATGGATTATATCTACAAAAAATTACCTCAATTCGATATTTCTAGCATTGTCAAACTTAAAATTATTTCTAGACTATTAGATAAAATTGCAAACTTAAACACTGGCAGATGACAAAGTTCCACATATTGGATTGAGCTAATTTTTTGTAGAGATATAATCTATGAAGAGTAGATTATATCTACCAAAAATCATACAGTAATTCATTGTTGAAATGCACTTTTTGATAGGATGTACAATAAGGATGTCACAGTTAGGATGTCACCCTAGCCAAATCGATATATATATATATATATATATATATATATATATATATATATATATATATATATATATATATATATATATATATCAAACATGAATCCAACTATAATTTTTTTGTGGATATGATATAATCAACATTAAGATCATCTCTGCAAAATTTCAACTCATTTGAAAACCTTTAACATTGGCAGAAAATGATTGCAACAACTCAACATTTTTGGACCGTTAGATTTCTTTTTAAAGATGGCAACAATTGTTATAAATGTTTGAAGTTTCCAAATGAGTTTAAATTTCGTGGAGATGATCTTTATGGTGAGTATTTTATAACAACAAAAAATTAGGTTTGAATTCATTTTCCAGGTGAAGTTTTACTTACGTACTTATTTGAAGTTAACTTGAGTAGCTACTTTTTAGAGAAGGATGATATACGGAAATGACATACACAATCCTACCTACCTACACAATGAACTAAAAGCTGATTTTCTGAGGATGTGATCTCCACAAAACATCAGCTCCTTTGAATATGTCTAATCCTACCAAACATTGAGTTCAAGTTAGAAATTTATCTGACGGTCCAGATTTTAAACACCTTTTTGACAAGACAAGAGACATCCAATTGAGTTGATTTTTTGTGGAGATATTATCTATGGTAGGTAAGCCATCTCTACCAAAAATCAGCCCCTAGTTCAATGTGCATGTCCTCTTTTGAAATGCGTATGTCAAGTATATATGTGTGTGTGTGATCTCTCACTGTGTTCAGCTAATAAATCTTCATCGAGATACTTGCATCTTTCACAAGATTTTACTTCTAAATCTTAGTCTACATACCATCTTTTTTTTTTTTTTTTTTTTTTTTTTTTTAATCACCCATCTTTTTAAAACTTAAACTTGAACGAGTTTACAATCTAGAGATTTAATACATTGTGATTTGTGAAAGAGGTCCCATGTCTTGATGCTTAATAGCCCACCTAGCAAGCTCATGTGCCTCCCCATTAAAAAGTCTATTAATCTAGTGCATATGGATTTTGATACTAATCCTAGTCTTACTAACAGAAAGTTTTCTTTGAAGTTGTTACAATGGGATTTAACTGCCAGGATAGGTTATATAACAGACTAACATAGTGAAAATTGTATGATTTGATAGAGTTTGAATCAATGTTTGGTTATCTCCTTTAATGAAAAAACAACTTGCACATAGAGTTCCAACTAGGTGCATGGATAGCAGTTTGAGATGTAAAAAACTCAGCTTCTTCAACATTCTTGCCTTTGAAGGCTCTGAAAATTGTTGCATTTGTATCTGAATTTCATTCCATATCCCATGTTATAACTCTAGGTGCTCCTGGCTCCTGCTCATCTCCCTCTTTTCTTGTCAAAAGCGGTATTTAAATCTTATTTAGAAGTACTCAAAAGTGTTGGTTGCGCTATTGTCAAAGCATTATATTTCATTACATTTCTAATTTATGTTTATATAAATAGAAATATATCTTTAAGAAATGAGAGAGGGGTCACATTTAAATAAATAGAATGATATATAAAACGATTTCTGATCCAACGACTTTATAATGTTATAATTTTAGAACAAGTTATGTCAAGTTATCATAACTAGCGTTGAGCACGTGGTTCCCATGTAGGTACCGTCTCTCTATCTCTTTTTTGATATTAAAAGAAAACAATAAACAAAAATAAACACACATAAAATAGAAAACATTGCGTACACGTGTAAATTAGCAATGGTTATAACCGATGGACAGTTCCATCGGCTAGCTCGCCCACACCATTTATAATTAGTAGAGATTTTAGATTGACCCATTTTACTTGTAGTAGTTATATCATAACTTTAAAATGAGTTTTGGCAAGTCAATCAACCAATTATTGTACCAAACTCAACTCAAATCTTAGTTTGTCCATATTCATAATGGGTCAATCTAAAGAGAACCTGTTGTTAAAAAAAATTGTGACAAGGTATAGGTGGTGTTGTTAACTTAGTAACTTCATTACATCTGCTAAAAAAAACACTTTTCGGTTGGGTCAGTTTGCCCAACTATGGGTGTAGGGTTTTCACTTAATAGGTCGACTACCCAATATAACCAAATCCCACCACCTTAGGAGAGAGTCGTCATCCGCTCTAATGATACTGTCTCCACTTACATCACCTAAAGGCCCATGTCTAAAGTTAGGCCTCATTTATGGCGTGGGGTTTTCACTTAATAGGCCTCCACATTAGTAAGTGGTAGTCGATCCAATATAGTTTAGGACGACTTCCTAACAGATGTGGGACTAAACCCAATCCAGGATTGCCACAATTAGAATATGGTTGAATGTATGGACAAATTCGAGTTGGGCCTATAAGAGACCGCTTTACCCAAGCCCGCCAGAACAAAGTCCTTGAGTCAACTCAAGGCTGTTTGGGCCTGGCTCAAGTCCGACATGCTCAAATGGATGTGTGGATGTGCGCATATATATATTCTCAAAAAATTATATTTTTTGTTTCTTGATAACAATTGCCCCATTAGTATTAACATAATAAAAGTATCAAGCCAAAAATTACATGGATTACGAAAATAAATATAACCATAAACACCATGTAAGCGTGGCTACATTCGAGTGGAACCACCATGAAACTGCTGAACCGCCTTGCATGTTCCATTCTTACCACCACAGCATCAGCCACTGCTATGTGTACGTGAATCATGAATCTCCATCTCCGACGAAGCACAAAGTAAGCCACTTTGTACCAGTAAGTGTTAGATTAGTATGTCCAAAAGGAAATACCCCACCATACGTAGTATGGAGGCGCGACGGTGCCCCGACAAGATCAATTTTCAAGGCATCTACACGCTAGGAGATTAGAAGAGGCAGACAGGCTGGAGAACCAAATTCCACATAATTGAAGATGAAAACAACAACAATATATAGATGTTTGGGACCCTCCTTCGTAGGCCCCCAATGGGTACAGACCCATTACCAAGTCCAGGTCCACAAATCCTAGCTGTAATGGACATGGATCGATCACAGTCAAGCCTAAATGGCTTAGCTCTATTAAAGCCCAATGGCTCAAATCCATTGACGAATAAACCCGGTCCTTAATAACTGGACACATATGCTTGGAACCAACCAAGCCCATACGCAGATTTGCTAATTACACGAGGAACCAAGGTTCAAAATATCGATATCGATGAATATATCGGTGTACCCAAAAACCGATATATATCGGATATATCGGATATATCGATATATCCATTTTTTTGGTGATCAGTCCAAACTATTTAAAATATCGGAAATATCATATATCGGAAATATAATATCGGAAATATCGGAAATATATTGGAAATATCGGATTTATATTAAAAAATGGTCAAAAAGTCAAACGATATATATCGTAAATATCGGATATATCGATTATATCGGCGATATAAACTTTTATATCGGAAATTCCGATATATATCGGAAAAAAGAGGGTACTATATTCGGTGGATATATGTCGGAAATATCGATATCGGTGTACCAAAATACCGATATATATCGGCGATATATCGTCGATATTTCGAACCTTGCGAGGAACTGACCTTGTAGAGTTAGGAAACGAGTCCAATACTGAATTGCTATATTCTAAAGACGATGTGATTCAATCTTGTCGCTAAAGCAAGATTGAGACCGAACGAGAAGCTTTCGAATCTTGTTATCTTATTAGAACATAAACAGTAGAATTAATAAACTCAAACAAAACAAATTCACAACAGATTGAAGTAGATCTACAAATCTTGAACTTAATTGAAACCTAGCCCAAAAACTAAAAACAAAAACAAAAACATGATAGATACATCAGATAGTAGATTCGGATGAAATGAACAAATTTAAAAAAAAAAAGGAAAAGCAATTCAAGAACAATCTCTTCAAAAACCCCAAAATTGAAAGCATGAACGGATCGTTGCCGATTATAACTAGAGTTATCAAAAAGCAAGGAATTTTTGCCATTTTTTCTTCTTTTGATTTGTGATATTGAAGATAAGGGTAGAGAATAGAAGATTTGAGCACACCGGAGGTTTGAGATCACATGAGATTTTAGAACTGAGGAGATTTTTTTTTTCAGATCTGATTAGATCTAGAGATTATGGTTGAGAGACTTTGCTCACCAGTGCAGGTGAGTCCCTATAGGTTAACTTTAAAAGACTTTGCTCTCCAGTGCAGATTCACGACGATCATTGCTAGAATTGAACCCAAATTTTGCATGTGCTCCAACACGTGCACTTAACTTTTTTCATTTTTTGGTTAGACTGTACACAAAATAAAATAAAATAAAAAATCTCTAACAATTCATTTACCAATAATGTCAATACAATACAAAATATTTAAACACAAATCTCAATTATTGCAAAAGAAATTCAAGGAAATTTTTACAGAGAAATAATACCCATTAACTAAAAAAAAATGTCATCTTTAGAATTTGATATTACAATAGGCCAAAAAAAAAGTGGAAAGAATTCAAAAGAAAAAGAAAAAGGATTGCAATTTGCAAATAATACAAAGTTTTATTAAGGAAGAACCACTCATTTGAAAATTTTGATGCATTTAGAGAAATCTAACAAAATAACTCGTGCATCTCTCAAAAAGATTCTAAGGAGAGAAAGTAGGTAAGATAGGGTGTGGGAGGGAAGAGAGACTGAGTAGGAAGTTTCCATGGAGTTTAAGCACAAGTCAAATGATGGTAGGATGCTTGAAACTAGAAAGAGAAAGGAAAAAGACGAGTGGATAGATTACAAAGAAAGTCTTTTTCAATTTTTTCTCTCTCCTGTATTTATCTATTGTATATCATTATCTCTCTTAAACCAAGAGATACTACTGTACACGGTTTTGTTCGCTTTTGTGGTTTGGCAATTTACCTGGTTCACAACATACTCATTAGTTGTGGGCTCTATTCATAAAATTGGCCGGACCAAACACCAACACATGCTATCAAGGGCCTTATTCCTTCTACAGGTTGGCCAATCCATGCTGCAAACAGGACCTTATCATCACACCACGTAATGTAGACAATCTTGTTATACTTTTATTCAAAATAATATTGTACTCTTTCAATTGAAAACAAATAAAAACTACAACCATTGGATGAAAATTTCAGGTTGGGCCATTATCAAACCAAATAGGAGTTTGTCCTAAACTGGCCCATCCAATAGGCCTATCGAGCCAAATTTAATGTCTAAGAGCATCTTTAGCTGAACAACAAAAAAAACACCAAACAACTTTAGGAGCAACATCAAAAAAACACCAAACAACTACGCAGTTTTGCCAAAACCGCGCCATATAGGCCATGCGGTTTTGCCAAAACCGCTCCATAGAAGCCCATCTTACAGGTCCAAGCCCACGCGGTTTTGCCAAAACCGTGCAGTTTTCCAGAAACCGCGTGCTATAACCATTTAACTCTCGGTTTTGCGATGTTCTTTTCATTTTTCATGTTCCCTCTCATCTAAACTCATCTCCTTGAGGAAAAAAAAAAAAAAACCTACCAAAATTCTTGAAGATTTTTTCAATGGATCATTCATCTTCTTCTGATTCTTCATCGAGCTCGAGCTCTTCAAATGATAACACTGCAGTTGAAACTCGCAAATTAGTGGCTATTGCTCTACTTTTAGTTCGACATCGTCGAAGTTTATTTCGTCGACGTCGGAAGCGGAGTCTTCTTATAGACCATATGGTGGTTCAAGAAAGGAAGAAAATATAAGCCTCGTCGATCGAGGCAACACCGCTCGTGTAAATGCTAACTACTTCCGGTATAAAATCCTATATTTCGTGACCCACGACTTTCGACGCCGATTTAAGTATGGGCGATCATTATTTACTCGTATTTTCAATCATCTTAATCATAATGTACCATATTTTCAACAAAAAGTTAATTGTGCGGGTAAGTTTGGGATTAACCCAAAAAATAAAAGTAATTCTTTGCTATCTGAATGCTTGCTTATGGGATTGCCGGTGATCTAGTAGATGATATGTTACATATTCTTGAGCCAATTGTTCATGAATGCATCGCTATTTACGTGATGGAATTATTAGAATTTTGGAGGTGAATACTTGTGCAAACCAAATGCTTTGCAGATATTCAACGTTTGCTTAAAGAGTCCGAGGAATCGCGGATGGCCTGGAATGGTAGGAAGCATTGATTGCATGCACCGGCAATGGAAGAATTTCCCATCCAGTGGGCAAGGGTCTCACACCGCCATAAGCATAAACCAACAAGGATTTTGGAGGCGAGATTTGCCGATCGTGACGCATGGATTTGGCATGCTTTTTTTGGAATGGCGGGTTCTCACAATGATCTTAATGTGCTTGACCGCTCACCAATATTTGATGATATAGTCAATGATGAAGCTATTCCTTGTAACTACACTGTGAATGACCATCATTATGATATGGGATATTACTTGGCTGACGGTATTTATCCTAATTATGCCACCTTGATTCAAACGATTGCTAAACCGACTATTGCACAAGACAAACATTTTGCAAAGAAGCAAGAAGCTGCTAGAAAAGACATAGAGCGGGCGTTTGGTATATTACAGTCGCGTTGGGCTATTTTAGCGAATCTATGCAGATTATGGTATTTGGAGAACATGGTTACTGTTATGAGGGCTTGCATTATTTTACACAATATGATTGTGGAAGATGATCGCGAAACGGATATCCCGCAGTATATTCCTGATTTGGAAATACCAAGTAGAGAAGGTGCTCCTGAAGATGAACGCCACTTTGTTCTATCTCGTTGGGCATTTGGCGTCGAGAGGGTTCGTTCAAAAGTTGTTCGTGATAGATTGAAGAATGACTTGGTCGAGCATTTGTAGAGTAGGCGTGGGCGGACTTGATTTCTATTTTTATTTGCACTTCATTTAGACTTTGTGTTTATTTATCGTTTCAATTTCTATGTATTTGTGTTCCAAGTTTATTTCTATGTATTTGTGGTTTTATGAAAGGATTTCTGTATATGAGAATTTTGAAAATACAATTTTTTTTTAGAATGATAAAAGTATCAACTTTAAATTAAAAGAAAATATTCAATTAAAGTACATTCTAATTAAAATTAAAATACAAACTTAAATTAAAAAATACGTCATTAATTAAAAGACATAAATTAAAAGACAAATTAAAATACTCAAATTAAAAACATACAAACTCAAATTAAAAAGACATATAAACTCAAATTTAGACTATGCACTACTTTGACTACTACCAGTGATATTGCCAAGTCGATTATTCATTTTTTGTAAAATTTCTGCCCTTTTGAGTTGCCAAATTTCGCGCTCGTCTTCGGGTAATCCTTCTAATTTCATTCCTAATATTTTCGCATCATTTTCATCTTCTCGAACTCGGAGCGCATCTTTCTTCAATTGAAGTTTTTGTTTTTTTGGATTTGAAGCTTCCAATCCATCGAACTTTTCTTCAATTGAAGTTTTTCGAATTCCATCTCATCTTTCTTCAACTGTCTTTGAGCTTCCAATTCATAGCCTTCTTTGGTGGTTTTAGAAAGTTCCATCAGAAAATCATCAAGTTTCTTAGCGGATTCCTCCACTTTAGAATCACCTTCTTCTTTCTCTTTTTGCCTTCTTTTTTTGTCTTCTTTCTTTCCAAGAGGTCTATCCTCAAGCCCATGAACTTGGTGTGGATCATAATCCATTGATTGAGTTGTCGCAGTTGATATTGGAATTGATGAACCTCCTTCCCCACTGTTTGACTTCGACTTTTTGGTGGGATGCAAATCATTTCTCAACTGTAGCCTCTTCCATTTGGGTGAGTCTTTCACCATATTATAGCATTGCATCCACTTCCAAACCCCATTATGCATCGCATATGCACTTATTGCTTCCTCAACCTACCAATTAAGCAAAAACTAAATTAGAATTGAAAAATATATTTGTTAATCAAAATAACAAATAAAAAGTAAATACTTACCATCATATTGTCATTATAGCCACTTGGAGGAGATGCTTGAATTTTAGAAAGAATAGCATGAAACTTGTTGATATTAGCTTGAATAATAGACCAACGGTGTTTCATACCTGTCAAGTTGCGTTCGGTCATTCTTCCTAAATTTGCATGAAATGCATTTAGAATTCTAGCCCAAAAATCGTTCGACTTTTTCTCATTTCCTACTACACCATCTTGACTAACTTGTAGCCAACTATTGGTGAGAGCAATATCTTCTTCTTGTATCCATGAAGCCCCTCTTGATTTTGATTTTGGTTCTTGACTCATTGTTGTTTTAAGAATAGAGAGTAAAGAGTAGAGAATAAAGAGTAGAGAGTAGAGAAAAGAAGTGAGTGTAAAAATATGTGGTGAGTGTTTCAATTTATAGGGTTAGAAAGATATAGCCGTTTTTTGCCTGGTGTTGTAATTGAGAGTACGCGGTTTTGGCAAAACCACGCCATAGAAGCCCAAGCCCACGCGGTTTTCCCAAAACCGCGTAAGTGATTTGATACAGCACCAAACCTGGAACCAAATATTGGTCGATTTGGTGTTTGGTTTGGTGTTTTTTTGGTGTTTTCATCAACATGTAGCTCTTCTGAAGTTGAAAAAATAAGAATTTGGTGTTTGATGCTAGGTTGATATCACTGCTAAAGATGCTCTAAGCCAATACAAGGCTTGTAACAAAAAACAAACAAGTTAATAGTGATAATTTTACAATATTATTAACATAATTGGTCTAAATGAAGTGTTATGTTATGGGGTTTAATTTACATTTTTTGGTGCCTATCAATTACCCCCCAAACAACATTTTGTTTGTCCTTAAGCAAAGATGAGAAATGAAAACATATAAACGGCAAAAATATATATTATTCTGGACAAACTTACATAATGATCTTTTTTTGTTGGGTGCGATTGCATTAACCATATGCAACAAAGTCTTAAACCACTAAATATTTTCTAGTAGACGAGTTGTAGCATTGTGAGGGTTTTCCATAGAAAAAATCCACAAACTTCACTTAATTATACTACAATAATGACTCAATAGTAAGGGTTTTCTCATTGTATTTATGAGAAATCTATACGTCTCTTGTAGCGGTGAATATGACTAACTCTTAGGAAACCAAAGTTAATAAGAAAACAATAATCAAAAGATCAAGATATAAATGTAATAAGCATGCTAATGATGAACAAAACAATCAATGCAATGTTTAAAGTATGGCCATTTCTAAAACTTTAGGTGACATCTCCTTAACTTGGGTTAGTTCTCACGCACGGTATGTGTACAAGACACAAATTCTCTCATATTTTACCACTCCGAGTCGTGGGGCTCTCAATTGTGCAGGGGAACATGCTCCTTACAATCTCATTTTGATGTACCAAGGGGAGCCAAGATCGATTGACTACATCTACTACTTACTATCACACTATCCTACTCTTAATTCAGCTAAAAAGCTAGTCTTTATATGTGATGAGCTTACTGTAGAAATCTTACCAGTAACAATTAGAATTTTACTAGACTAAGCTCATCATAGATAATGATACTATATTTTTTTTACTATAAATATAAAGTATGTTATTTTTTTGGTTTTTTTGAAAATTAAGAAAGAAAAGTATACAAAAATGGATAATATACATCCTAAATACGCCTAAACTTTTGTTGAAAACGTTTCTATCCCACCTACAAACAGAAAGACTCTGTCTTCAAAGTGTATTGTATACATGAGAATATAAAGGAAAGAATTAGCTCTATTGATCTAAAACTTGTAGCACTCCAATCTAAATCCTAGCCTACTTTTGTTTCAGTAACTAAGAACTACAAGACTATAAAGCACGTAGAGGTTCTCTTGAAACACAAGAACGACTACTCTAATATTCTGCAAAGAGCACTTTTATACTCGTAGTATAAGTTTGTAGTTTATAACTTAATATGTAACGAAGAATCCCACTATAAACCTAATATCCCATGGATCTATATTTTCCTAATCCCACTTTGTCTGCCCTGTTTGTGCTTAGAAACTTTTCTAAAGAAAATGATGACATGCATCCTAGCTAATACTTCCTTTTTTTTTTTATGAAAGTAAAAATATTTCATTAATATTTGGGCGCTGCTAAAAATCATCGTACATATACATAGTACAAAAAAGAATGGCAACAAATGTATGTATATACTATCCCCTCCCTTAGGCCATGCACTCCCCATCGTCCCATTATCGGCCGAGACATGTGTCACACCCCAAATTTCCAGAAAATTTAAAATATGAAATTATCCAAGATATAATTATCTTAATCGTCACCCTATTCAATCATCTGAAAACCCAGGATGAAGCGAAACCCTAGTAACATATTATCAACCACGATATTAAAATCTGAGATCAAATTTAAAACCAAAATGAACAATCCTTCAATCACATTATTAAACTACAAAGAAACTAACCAATTCTATTACATCTGTCCCAAAACAAAACCGTACACTTCAGAAAAACTTAAACCAGAAGACTCCAAGAGCAAATCCAAATCAGGTGTCCTCATCCACTGCACTCAACCATCTATGTTTCCAAGAACACACCCACGTTGCAAAACAAAGCAAATATGGGTCAGCAAATTGAATTTGTTGGTATGAGTAAGATTAAAAATAAAAAAAATAATATGTTCAATATTTCAAATAAAGGAATATACTATTACAATCATTTCAACTTGGAAGACAAGTTAGTTTCGTTTTTTCAAAACGGCTTGTAGTTTCTTCCTAAGTAAGATTTCACCCCCAATATACAATTCCAAAAATCTCATATAATACTCATCATTCCCACTTTCCAAAATAACTTACAACATAAATATCATTTAAATTCCATTTATTAAATGCACATATGATAACCTAATTAAATATGAGTTTGATACACCTTATCTTTAAGCCAACACATCGTCTTAAGGTAGGGTATTTGCGTCCCTGCACAAAAGATGAATAGATCCTACCCTCTTGCAAAACAGAGTTAGACATCACAATAAAATTATTTATCTCAGCCAGTCAAATTTTCATTCATAATCAAACCTTATTTAAGACATTTAAGTCTAATACAACCTGGTTCGTCCCGCATATTCGGGGAATACCAATTATCATAATACCTATATCAAGGGTAGTCATTCACATGACATCATTACGTTATAAAGTTTCTGCGTGCATAACCATTGATATCAGACTATCACAAGTCATTAATATTTTCGTAATAACATATCAAGTTATAGTCATTTCACAATCACATAAAAGATCACAAGCATTCACTAATATTATTCACAGTCACACTTCACATCCATAACATCACACAAATTCACATACTTTTAGTTCATTCAATTCCACAATGTATCTGGTTTATTAATCACTTATTTACTGACCTCACCTTTAGTTCCTACTCCACGATTTGCACTTCACATATTTGCCAAATCACACATACCCGTGTGCATCTCTCACACCGAGTACCACTACAAGACATATGTCCCAAGTGGGGATATTGTCTCCAGGAACATATTTACATCTTGCAAACTCGTAACTTGTGAGTCACAGCTATCTTTGGGCTTTCCATGCACATAATCACAGCCTCTTATGGGCATTCAATATATCAGGTCATTCATGGCACATTCAATGAATACCTTGGGTCATTCCCGCCACAATCAAGGAATACCCATCATACACTAACAAGTCATTTATGGTACATTCAATGAATACCTTGGGTCATTCCCACCACATTCAAGGAATACCAATCATCCACTAACAGGTCATTCATGGCACATTCAATGAATACCTTGGGTCATTCCCGTCACATTCAAGAAATACCCATCATAACACTAACATGTCATTCATGGCACATTCAATGAAGACCTTCCTATCACATGACATCTCAAGTCATAATATATCATTACCAAATCCCGAGGCGTGGAGAGTTCTAAAGGTGTGGTCGACTCGTTGAAAATATTATTCTCAGCTCACTTATCATTGTACTAGCATTAATCATACACAACAATTGATCACACGTGCATATTTATTTTCACGCATCAATGCAAATCAATCACGTATTTAAATATCATTGAATGCAACACGAATGGTCATCAATCAAATATAATTCAAATTGCCATAATCACATACACAATTAAATATTAAGATTATACACATATAGGTATCACAAAAACTAATATATAATATATAATATAGTGGCTGCACCTGTACATAAGGCTACCTACGTATCCAATCTTTCTAGATTAGAATCAAGCCTTACGTAGCTCTTAACCAATAAATATCAACATTCTTGTATATACCTTTAAGGAAAACAACAATTTATATTATATAGAATCAAATACATTAAGTTTCAAGTACTCCCACGATCATATATTTAAAGTTTCATACCCAGAGGTACACTATGAACCTTTAAATCCAAAAACTCACAAATGAATATTTATCTACTTTTGATTCTAAAAAAAATGATCTTATGAACCATGTCGATTCCAAATAAAACCACAATCTAAAAGTAGGCTACAAACACTATATAAAACACCCAAGAAGAGTTTAAGAAACTCTTAGTTCATTACTAGACATATTTTCCAAAATAGGTTCATGCACATAAAGGATAACACGGTAGGTTTTCTAGCCAACTTGTCAATGCTATAGTTTTTCATATATTCATCCAAATGACATAAATGAATTATTTAGAAACCAGGGTATGTGGACATACTTTTTCATGTAGAACTCGAAGTCCCAACCTCAGCCCATCTAGAAGAAAACTTAGGTTAAAAACGGTAAAAATCCTAATTTCAGCAAATTAGATTTATGACGGACTATCTTCCGAATGACACAACTCTTTCCACAGATATCCAAATGCATTGAGGCTTTTTGCGTTGAAAATCTAACACACAGAAATTACTTTCTTATGTTTTACAAAAATAGTCAATCTCATTCTAAATGTACGAAAACTAGGTTCGAATATAGTGCATAGAAACTGATTTCTGATGCATTGTTTTCTGCCAGTCAAACTTCCAGATGCCATAATTAATTCCACGGGTCTCGGAATGCAATGAGGCCAATTGGAATAGAAATAAGACTTCCAGATCTTACTTTTTCATGTTTTCATAAAAATCTAGTTCAACTAAAGTGTTTGGTTTTACTCCTTATCAAAAACCCACATTTGGATATAACCAAAACTCGATTCCCCTCACTTCCCAAAAATTGATCTCGACACCATTACTGCCCTGCAAAGGCTAGTTTCAACCGTACCAAAACCAACCACCAACATCTACCCTTCACTCGAAAACAACAACCCATATATTATATTCATTCGGCAGTATACAACAATCCTTATATCCAATCTAAATCGACAGTATAAAACAACCCATATACTCCATCTCAATCGGCAATATAAAAGTATTCAATACCCATTACTTTAAATTTAAGGAGAACAATTTTGACAGAGCATACATAATAATTCAGAACGACACAGAGTGAATAAAACTTAACTAACACAGTTATATAATTATATATAATCAGTTTTGTATAAACACAATTATATGGAATCACTAAACCTTTTGTTTTGAGCGAAAACATTCAATAAAAGTTCTGTGAAAGATTAAAAATCTACTCACCTCTAGTATCCCACAAAAAGAATATATAGAATAGAACGCCAAAAATCCGATCCAAGGCTAGCTAAGAGGTGCACAAATCCGCCCCTTTCTCTTTTCTTTCCTCTCTGTGTAAAACTCTCTGTGTGAACTCCTCTCTGTGTTTATTGTTTTTTTTCCCAAAACCCCTGAAAACAGGGAAGAGGGTTTATCCTCTTTACCCACGTTTTCTCTTTCCACTAATCTTTATCTTATTTGTTTTATTTTATTTTTTCTTATTTGTCTTATTATTCTTTTTATAGTACTAGGAAATATATAAAAATATATGGGGTGCTATAACATGCATCGTATAGGTGGACCCAGGTTATTATTTGGGTCAGTACAACCTCTCTATGGCTTGGGTGGAAGTCTATGTACATTGAGGGGGGGATCCTCAACCAGTGCCAACATCTAATGGACTGTTCACTTTAATTTATCACCAATAACCACCATTGTAGAAAACTAGAAACATAACCCAAACTTCATCAAACGATCCGCCACATCCATACTCAACCCCCCCATTGCAGCAACATTACACCACATTTCATTGAGCTTTAAGCAAATCATCCCACCTACAAATGATATCTTCGAAGTTGTGCTTTTTTCTAGATTGATAACTTGTCGCCTTCAAACATAACCAACCCCAAATTGTTCCTTTTATTCGAGCGACCACTTGACTGATCGACCATTAGTTTCTTATTCTTAAATTGCTTCATGGGTTTGTGAAGATGGAGAAACCCAATACGTGGTGGGCCTGCAAGCTTTGACCAGTGGTAGACCCGAATGTTGACTTTTACAAAGTCCCATCTTTGCGTAGGGTACATCATACTGATCATTTTGCCAGGTTACTTGCTGAATTATGAGTCCATAATCAGGACATATGAGCTTCGGAAGTTCGTTGATTTTTTTTTTACGATTGACCTAGTTTGACCCGGAAATGACCTGTATTGATTGGAGTTGTGTCCATGGGCTTTAGTCGCGCCTTTTTGAGCTTCAAATGGGCTGAGCAAGAAGACTTCATTACAAGCACTATTTTGTTCAGGGTTTCACGCTTAAGACACGGGTTCTGCTAGAATTTCATCGCTGACTGCCGAAACCTGTGAAAGCATGAAAATATATTTATTTCATATTTATGAAATACATAATTAACCAAAATGCAATGTCTCTACAGGGTTTATAATACCATTTTTGGGTGCTTATCACGTGTCTTCATTCATTTTCTAGCAACCTTGTGTACTATGTTTTCAAAAAACTTGTCTTGAGGATGCCTCTCCGATCCAAAGACTACACCTATAAGGTTAATTAACTTTTTTTGGCTTTCTGTTATTATATCACAACCTCCATAGTTGGCATCCACTACTTTTCTCCACAATGCGTCTTGCTCGGTTCTATATCTCCAAATCCATTTTCCAAGAAGTGCTTATATTGGTCCATTACTTGTATTTGGCGAATACCCAATCCCCCTTGGTCATGTTGAGTGCACCTTATCCCATGTAATGAGATATATCTTTTTCTTACCTTTTTCAGAGCCCCAAAGAAACTCACGAGTGAGTCTCAACTTTTTTAGCTACACTTGTGGGGACGGTGAGAAGAGAAAGGTATGTAGTACACAGGTAGGCTTGCAAGAGTACTCTTGATATGAATGAGCCTACCTACCTTAGAGAGCATCTTTCATTTCCACCCACTTAGCTTCGAGTGGAATGCTTCAATAACTTTATCCCAAACTTGGACATTCTTGTAACTAGCACTAAGGGGGAGCCCTGATATTTGAAAGGTAGTTTGTTGCCAATATATTGCACCCTATGAATTTCACTAAGCTCTCCCAATTGTCCACCGTACCAATAATTCCATACCAACAAGATTTGTAAAGCTTCATACTAAGCCTGGACACCATTTCAAAGATGAAGAGAATAGTCTTAATGGTGGAAATTGATTTCATGTTTGCCTTGGTTATGAAGAGGTCTTGGTGTCGTCCGCAAATTGAAGGATTCCCACATCAACATCTCCATTACCAATACGGAAGCCATCCAACAAATTTCACCCTTTGGCTTTTTTTGTTAGGTGGGAGAAGGCTTCGATCTATGACAAGAATGAATAAAAATGGAGACAATAGGTTGAGTCTTATATACCTTTGTGATTTGAAATTACCCTCAGATTCCCATTCACCATAATAGAAAACCTCGCTAATAATACTTCAATTCTTTATCACATTCTTTCTCTATAAACTTTAATTAAATAAGAAGATAATATTTTAAAAAAGTTTGGTCATGTGAAAGTTTTGTGAGAGTTCAAGATTCTTCTATGAGTTAGATTTTTCTTTTTATTTAGCTATTAGGAGGATGGAGTTGCCTTGCTTTTGTCAAAGGCAACGTCTCTTTCACTTTTCCTTCATGAAAAGTTGAATTGCTTAGCTCTTCATGCAATCTGTATTTCAACTTAATTATTAGTACTAATCCATTTTCAAACAAAGTTTGTGAATGTATTCCTAACACGTATGTAGTGATCAGAAGAAACTAACTAAGATTGATAAGAATGAGTTACTAAAAGTAAAGGTTAAAGATTGAATCGAATTGAAAATGAAGTTGTTATTGAATATCAGTATCGGTTACAATATTCTCTCTCTCTCTCTTGTTCTAAGTTTACAGATTTTGTATAATGATTTTCCAATGAATCATTTCCTTATTTTCTAGCCTTTATATAGTGGTGTAAGTACAGCTTTATCTAATCAGCTTGCGCCACGTGTCCCTTCTCTTTATCTTCCTCCTTTTCCCGCTTATACCTGCAACATACAAACTACAATTGCGAAATATCGATCTTTACATCGATATTTCTCATTAATCATGATATATGGGCTGGAATATCGGGTTGACGATATTTGCCCGCGACATCGCCCCCTTTCGACACTTTCAAATTTCGACCACGAAAAATTTGAATGTATCGAGAACCAACATAATTTTAAAATTTTAAAATTTCAAAATTTCAAAATATCAAGCGGTTATCTCTGGAAAATGAACAATTATCACGAAATATTAGATATAAAAGCTTCCAATCGCTTTCTCTCTCTTCACTTATTCACAAAAACTTGAGACACTCCAAGCCCACCACCATTAACGAACTGAAAAAGCTTCAACTTGGATTTTTTTGCTGTCTCTATCCTCAAAACTTTCTGCAAACTTGTCAGGTTAGTCAACATAAATACTTAAGATGTGATTTTATGCAATAAACTCATCGTTGTCTTTAATTTTCTTGATGAATTACACCTGTTTCTCTTTCTATATTACTAAAAATTAGGGTTAGGGTTTTGAGCTTAAAGATGCTATCTGTGTATCTCTATACTAACTAGACCTTGAATTATAATTTTTGACAGTATGGCTAGGAGAAAAACTTGTATTAACTTTAAACGCACCCTCTCGAAACAATCATGGCTTCAACGTCAAGAACGCATGCTATTGACACACAGTTCTTCACCTCGAAACCCAACATTATTTCCAAGAGACCTCGATACGCGTTTAATTAATAATATATTATATACTTATACTAGATATAGCGATAGTGGTTCAGATAAATGATATAATTCTAATAAAAAATTTATTGTTTCTAGTGATACCGACATGTCGACCGAAAGTATTGAATCTACAACTCGAATCAATTCATCCTCTTCAGCCTCGTCATCCCAAAGAACCGAGATTGACTAACCAGAATGGCGTGCCACGTATCTGGCTGATGGCTTAGCTTGCCATCCCTTTGAGATTGTGGAATCTGACTTTGATCGCGAAGTTATGGACGATCATAGCATATGGAGTAATGGCTTGAACCCTTGTTTTCCAAAAAGACCCAACTTAGACGTAGTTAAAGTTTCCTACCAAATACCAGATTATGTCCATCTTCGACATTACGTATGATGTACAAAAGGAACTCGATGCCAAAGTGGCAAACTCAAGACCACCATTATTACTGTTGGGCAATTAGCTGCTGGCTTACGCTTACCCTTATCTCACCTCGATCAAGAAGTACTGAACTACCTGACCATTTACCTTGGCCAAGGCACAGGAAATTTCTGGCGATTGCTATACATTTGTAATTTCTATAATTCTCACCTTGCACCCGATGTCCAATCATCCAAAAGAATTCGTCTTGTCGATATCCAAAAACACTATACCTTTGTTAAACGTACCGAGAAGAATAAACATGGTATAAAAGAGCCCAGTGGTTATTTTTATCTCAAAAAATGAATTAACCGTGTATACATCATAAGGATAAACCGAGATAATGATTTTAGATGGCCATTATACCCTGTCGTTGTATCTGGAAAATGGGAGTCAATTGCTTCGATTGTTGTTCCATCCTTGGCATATCCTATTTTTAACATTAGAGGTACGTTATTTTACGACACCCCACACCACCTCTATCTCGGACCTGCTATCCGACTAGTCTATCGTTGCGACTTTGTTTCAGTGCCAAAACCATCCTCGATGAAAAGTCTTGGAGAATCCACTAGAGTAACGGATCTTCTAAAAGGCACTGAAGAGGAAATCAACGCTCGAACTGGCGCTGATAAATACGGCAATCCAACACTGACTGTCGACCTTCTGGATATCGATAATTATATCACTCTTTTAATCTTCTTAAAAAGTACCATCCTTCGAGGGCAAGATTCTTTACCTCCCCAATCTACTATGCTATGCGAAACTATTCCATGTCCCTTACAGCCCTGTTCCTCTGACAAAGTATTAAGAAAAACTTTTGATTCTACTAAATTACCTGCTAATACTCATCGATGTTATTTTGAATATATGCTTAATGGTTTTAAAATGACTGAAGATCTTTTTCCTCAAATCAAACAAGAGATTCCTGATTTCTATAATTATCCCCTTTTGAACGATATGTTTGATCACCACTGCTTATTGTTCACAGATATGGCATCTCGCATTCCCCAAGTTCCAGTCCAATCATCAAAATCTGTGGACAAGTTCCTGCTCAAGAAAAAACTAACAGATGGCAGTTCTTCTCAAGCTCCCACCTCCTCTAAAGACAAAAATACCGACACTGGGCTTCATTCCAAAAAGTGAAAAGATCCTTGCCATATTCCAGCACCACCAGCCTCGAAATCGAGCAAAACTGCCAAAACTACTACCACCGCTCCTGTTAATATGCCCTCCAAATCTTCAACTATTCCATCAAATCCAAAGACTACTTCTTCTGATTCTTCTTCTTCAGGTGGTGATTTCGAGGTGGAACTCGTCTTTCGAGATCACACCGAAGTCCCCAAAATTGCTTCCCTGTTAGCTGAACCTCCGATACCGGGTCTCGGCGAAGCTCTTGTACTGAACACTATACTTCCTCGAGATAGGTTAGCAATGACTGAAATCAGCATAGATGAACGATTCCAACTTCTGTGTTCTTCTATTGAAAAAGTAAGTATCTATCATTTTCCTTCCTCTTATCTTGATTTACTTATTCTATATTCATTAAATATATCTCCCTCCCAGGTTAAAATTGCTGTTGTTGGACAGTTTGATAGCGAAATGACTAGTTTTCGTCGTTATAGGGAGGAGAATCAACAATTGAAGAAGGACAAAGAAAATCTTCAACAATCCCTTGTTAAAGTTTAGAAAGATCATGCCGACGAGATGAATAAATATTTTGTTGAACACAAGCTGCTGCACAAAAAGCTACAAAGCTTTTCTTAGGCTATGGAGAAAGACCTAGCCCAAACCAAAACCTCCCTCGCTACTGAAAAAACTGCATGGGCAGCTGAAAAAAATGACCTGGAAGCTGAACTAGAGAAAGCCCATTCCAAAGTGGTTTCTTATGCTGCTAACATGCAATATTGTGTGGACACCATGAAAAGCTTCAAACCATATCTTCCTGCTACTCTTATTAAAGACTATAAGCTTGATTCAGATGATGAAAGTGAGCTGCCCACCGATATTGCTAATTATTTAGATGCAAACGCTATTGATTCTGTCACCACTGCTACTGGGACTGTCGAGACCACAGTGGCTACCCCAATTACTGATGCTGTTGAAGCCAACACGTCTACCCTAGTGTTCAATCCTGACTCCTTTATCAGCACTCATAGCTTCTTAGACGATCCAGAAATTTGAGATGGTCTTAATAACCTTCTGGAATCAAACAAATTTAATGCAAACCCTACCGATACTTCAACCCAGCTCTAATTTCTTTGTCTTACAATTTTGTAACTGTAATATTGATGCAATGATCCACCTATCTCTTGAAACTGATCTTGATGCTGAATTTTGAATATTGATGTTGGTTTAAAATAATTACGTAACTGCTTTAAACTCCTTTTGAATTATGGAAAATATATCTTTTTGCTTTTTATAATCTCATTTTGTATGCAACACATATGATATTTATCATACTTGAATAGGAAATAAACTCATTTTCGATACCCCTCTTAAAAAAGAAAAAAGTATTGTTACTTATATATACCTTTATTTTTAAAAAACAAGTTTTGATACCACTCCAACTAAAAGCAGTATTGATACTTATATATACTTTTATTTAAAAAAACGAGTTTCGATACTTATATATATCTTTATTTAAAAAACGAGTTTCGATACCACTCCAACTAAAAGCAGTATCGATACTTATATATACCTTTATTTAAAAAACGAGTTTCGATACCACTCTAACTAAAAGCATTATCGATACTTATATATACTTTTATTTAAAAAATGAGTTTCGATACCACTCCAACTAAAAGCAGTATCGATACTTATATATACTTTTATTTAAAAAATGAGTTTCGATACCACTCCAACTAAAAGTAATATCGATACTTATATATACCTTTATTTAAAAAATGAGTTTCGATACCACTCCAACTAAAAGCAGTATCGATAATTATATATACTTTTATTTAAAAAATGAGTTTCGATACCTGATAAGAGCCCAAAACTGTAGTTTTAACCCCTTAGCAGTCATACTTTTAGACCAATTATGTGAGTAATAAGTAAGAGTTAAGACTGATTACGTGTTTTTATGTATTTCAGGCTTCAAAGTCAATTATGTGCAGGCGTGTTTTTATGTATTTCAGGCTTCAAAGTCAATTATGTGCAGGAATGTGCCACTTTGATGAGATAAAGGAGCAATGGTTGGTTACTAAGGAGTTCAGTGATTAAAGGCCAAGATTCAAGAAGACAAAGCCTTTGTAAAGCCTGGTCAAAAGATGAAAAGTCAAAGTCCACGCGGTGAGAAAACAAAGGCACAAAGTCAACAAAACTTCCGAAGACCATATCTTTAGACTCAGACCTCGGAATTGGGCCTACCTTATGTCAAAACGACCGGCTCGGAAAGAGCTTTCCAATGGTCAAAGCCTTGACCCAATCAGAGGAGCAGAAGTGGACGAAAAGTCTGTTGAAGCGAACTGCAGCTGAAGAGGCCTTTTGACCGAAAAAGAATTGGGTTTTGGGCACGATTCTCGCCCAAAACATGGCTCCAAGCCCATGCACGATTTTTGGATCTGGATGTATAAAAACAAAAGCTTAGCTCTTTGTTAATGGTAGCTAGTTAGACCTAAATTAAGATATAGAATTCTAGATATAGTTTTATTAATTAATTAAGTTTTAGTTCCATTTCAATTCCTGTTTTAGATTAAATTCTTGAATCATTGTTCTTGATTGATTAGATAAATAAAATAGTTAGTTTGTCAATTTCGAATTTGGTTATTTCCATTCTAGATCTAATTCCAATTCTTGTTCTTATTTCATTCCAGCCATTAAATTAGATTCATTATTGTTAGATTAAGTAAATTTCGAATCTTGATATTATGTTTAGTTATAATAATATGGGAAATGTTAGTTTGATGAATCAAGGCTAAAACCTCCATTAGAGGGGTTGATGAAGCCTTGATGAAAACTTAGTGGTTAGTATAGAATTGGTTGTAGAATCTATTCCACTCTAGAAGGTCGTGTTTCGCCATGAGAATGGGTGGGCGACCTCACATGCTAGTTAGTATCCCAGAGGAATGCCATAAACACTAGGGATTAGAACTCCGAAATTCTCGCCGTAAGAACGTGAGAATTGAGATACAACATTCTACGCTAGGTCGTTAAGTTGGATTCGAGGTGGATTCAATTCCCCTCTAATTTATTTATCTAGATTCAAACAATCGTATTTCCGTAGCTTTCGTATTTAACTTTAGTTTATATTTTATCTTGTTACTTATTATATCTCGTTAGTTAAATTAACGCGTCTTGTTAGCATAACATTTCGTAAAGCTCTCATTGACTTAAGACTGATTTCTTAGACTTAGAAAACAATCCATGCTAGGGAACTAGGAGTGGAACGAACTTCCTACTCCACTTAGTGCAATTCGCATCGAGAGTAGAAGCTTTGATAATAGAGACTTGTAAGATTAGTTTTAGTTTACTTACGTTTTGAATTCATCGTTCATTTCGTAGGTAAACTATTCATTTTTACACTTATCAAATGACGCCATTCGCCATTACAGTTATCAAATGGCGCCGCTGCCATCTTAGTTGCACTTTAGCATTGTTTTCATAGTAGAAGTAGTCATTTTTAAGTCCCATTAAACCCACCCACCCTTGTTTGTTTCACACTGTGGTTGCCCATTTCAGCTTTGACAAATTCCGCGAGAAAATACACGGAGCGCGCCCGCGCCCAAGGAGAGCGCGACCCGCGCTAAGTTACTGAAATTTCGTCTACCACTAAGCGCCACCGCTTCATACCAAAGCGCGACCAGCGCTAAAAACACTAATAATTTGAAAATTACTTCGGAGCGACACGCTTATGCGAAAGCCTGAAAGCCTCTGGTTAAATTTTTCGGATTTCGGCGGTTTTGATTCAAACTTTGATCTTTCATATTTTTCAGTGTTCTAACCTGCTCTATACACTTGAACAAAGCGTAAACAAGACGCTATTCATAAGCAAGGGCCTTGTCGTATTCCTTTCTTCCACACCTCGCGATCTCCTCGTTAGAGGTTTATACTAGTATATCGAATTGTTTGGAGTGTTGCATGTTTAGTTAAGCTCGACTTAGTCTTGCATGAGATTAAGGTCTGGTCGAACAAAAACACCTAACGTAAATACACAACAACAGCAACAAACAAGTCTATCTAGTATACCACACACTACACCTCTAACTACTATTTCACACACACCACCTGATATAATGGGGGAAGAAAGAGAGACTCCTCTCTCCGACTTTTACAAAGCCTTGAGAGATAGCCCTAAATCGTGCATCGTTCTAGCAGACCCAGTGGGGGATTTTCGAATCCCCCCAAACATATTTAATTTGTTACCCGTTTTTCATGGGTTAGACCATGAAAAACCTTATCAGCACATGCATAGGATTGAACAAGTCCTTACAACATTCCATCATCCTACGGTAGGTGCGGAACAAATTAAACTGAGGGTATTCCCTTTCACATTAGCCGATAAGGCGGCGTCTTGGTTAACTGCCCAAACGCCTAATTCTGTGGACTCGTGGGCTAAACTTGTTCAGCTGTTTATGGAACATTTTTACCCACCCCTAAAGACGGATGAGATGCTTTCCAAGATTCATTTTTTCCGACAGAATCCTCATGAATCATTTTCTGAGGCATGGAATCGTTTCACCGATCTCCTTATAGAGTGTCCACATCATAACTTAGCGAAAGACACGTTAGTTCGTGCCTTTTTCAAAGGTCTTCTACACCACCATAAAGAAGTCCTTGACATAATGAATGGGGTAGTTTCCTAAGTAAAGGAGCCCTGAGGCTTACAAATTTTTAGAAGACAAAACTAAATGGAATAATAATTGGGGGTAGTGATGATATCCCCGCCAAATAGTTCTTCTTCAACAATCAAGGCCGCCGGTATGTTTGAGAAGAAAACCGATCCAAAACTTAAAAATTTAATCGAATCTCTAACTAAAAAAGTAGAGGCTATTTCTGCTCAACAAAAGCCTATCCCGTCATGAAATGTAAACTCCAACCCATGTAATTTCGTTTGAGTCCGTGAGCACCCCGGCGATTATTGTCCTCTAGCTTATGAACAACAACCACCGTAACAAGATAATGTTTACTCTATTAATAACTATCCTATTCCTAACGCCCCTTGGAGACAACATCCCAACTTCAGTTGGAGAAATAATCAACAAGTAACACCTCCAGGGTACAATAATCAAAACGTTAGGCAAGCAAACAATTATAACCAAGCTCCACCTAGGCAAGGACAAGGACAAGGACAAGGTCAAGGGAATTATAATAATTATAACAACCAAAGCGCCAAACCACGACAAAGGTCAAGCACAAGGTCGAATAATTATAATAATTATAATACCAATAGAGGTATCGTTCCTGTTAATAATATTAACTATCACAACCCACCCATAAATAATCAACGAGAGATAGTTCCAGTCGCACCACCCGTGACTACTACACCTACACAACCGGATCGTATCGACGCCTTTATACAAGTTACCCAACAACTTTTCCAGACAATGACTCAATCAAACCAACAGATTTTACAATCCATAAATCGGGGCATACAACAGTTAGCCCAAGCGAAAAGCCCAACCAAAAGGCGTGTTTCCGTGACAAAAGCGATACCAAACCCTAAAACAGCAAACACAACCTTTGAGGTAAACGGTAATTCTAGTACGGAAACTACAATCGTAGGTGACCTAAATGCCATCACCACTCTCCGTTCTGGAAGAGTGGTTGATAACAAAGTAACTACGCCTATAGTTACCCCATCGGTACTCCTACACCGAGATATCGAACTAGATACCGCAATAGAAACCGAGGAGCCTACCACGGTAGAGAGGTACCGGTTAAATCACAACCAAAGAAACCGAAAGTCAAAGGTTACACGCCAAGTAGAGCCATATGCAAAATATAGAGCGAAACCACCGCTCACTCAAAAATTAGCCATGCTAACCGGGGATACAAACTTTGAGGAAATTAGGAACGCGTTTTCAAGAATCTAACGATAAACCTTCCTTTTCTCGGCTATTAAAAAGCTACCTAACCACGCTAAGTTTCTTAAAGAGTTGTGCACTACTAGGCGTAAGACCAACATACCTAAAGACGCTTTTTAACTGAACAGCCCCAACTTTATCCGAAAATAATGGAATTGTTAAGTACAAGGACCCGGTCGCCCCATCGTAAAATGCACCTTAGGAGATTCCCACACGACCCGACGACCTTTATTAGACATGGGGCGAAAGTGTTAACTTACTCCCCGTGATTACTTGTATAAACAAATAGGTCTACGTGAAATGCAACCTACAAAAATAACGCTGCAATTAGCGGACATGTCAATTAAGTATCCTAAAGGTGTAGTGGAAAACGTGCTTGTTAAGGTTCGTGGATTTCTACTATCCTGGCTGATTTTGTTATCCTCGATACAGAAGTCGCTAATGACTCTGTACCGATCATCTTAGGACGCCCTTTCTTGGCAACTGCCAATGCGCTTATAAATTGTCGCGATGGAAAGATGTCCTTATCTTTTGGCCATCTTTCCGTCGAGGTAAATGTTTTTAAAATGATGAAACAGTTACCAGATTCGTCTGTAGATGGGGAGGTTAGCATGATCGAGAGTTTAGCTCAAGATTATTTTAACAACACGTTTCCTGAAAACAATATGTACAAATTCCTTTCTTTTGGAACTTCAGATTTTGTAAATGACTCCTACTTAGAGGAAGTCAACACCATCCTGGAGTCCACACCAATTGTAGACCCGTCGGTTGCTCCATATACTGATTACGAAGACTTGCTACCTAAGCAAGTCTTCATTACGCAAGATAAGGACACTTATGAAACATCAACGGACATTCCGTCCACACCAGTGCTTAAACCTCTTCCCCTGGAGTTAAAATATATTCAACTTGATCCGGATGGTAGTCACCCGATAATTATATCTTCTCTATTAACTAAGGATGAAGAGACATGTTTAATCCGGGTGATTAGGGAACATCGGTCTGCGATTGGTTGGTCCCTAGCCGACATTAAGGGAATTGACCCTAATGTTTGCACTCATCGTATCCATTTGGAGGATAACACGAAGACTTCTCGAACCTCGGTCGCTTGAACCCCGCCATGAAAGAGGTGGTTAGGGAAGAAGTCTTTGCGATTACTGATCGCGGGTATTATATACCCAATCTCCGATAAATGAATGGGTAAGTCCCATTCATGTAGTTCCTAAGAAATCGGGGAGTTACCATGGTACGTAACGGGAAGGGTGACTATGTTGTCACCAAGGTCCTACGAAATGGAGAATCAGTATTGATTACGGACGTTTAAATTCTATGACACGAAAAAGATCACTTTCCCTTACCATTTATAGATCGGATGCTAGAACGCCTAGCTGGTCATGCCTTTTATTGTTTTACGGATGGCTACTCCGCTATTTTCAGATTATTATTGATATTGATGACCAAGAAAAGACAACCTTCACATGTCCCTTCGAACATATGCGATAATCGAATGCCTTTTGGCCTTTGTAATGCCCCCGGTACCTTCCAAATATGTATGCTTCATATATTTAGTGACATGGTAGAAATGAGCTTTATAGAAGTGTTCATGGATGATTTTTCTATCTATGGAGACTCCTTTACTGAATGCTTGTCTAACCTGCCTAAGGTCTTGACACGGTGTGAAGAAAAGAGCCTCGCTTTTAAATTGGGAAAAGTGTCATTTCATGGTCAAAAAGGGCATAGTACTAGGTCATATTGTATCTAGTGATGGCATCGAAGTAGATAAAGCCAAACTAGATAAGATAGCTTAATTTACCTAAACCACGGACCGTCCGTGAGAGATTAGAGCCTTTCTAGGCCATGCGGGGTTTTATAGGCGTTTCATTAAAGATTTTTCAAAATAGCTAGGCCTTTAACTAACCTCGCTTTTGAAGGATGCAATCTTTGATTTTAATTTTAACTGTAAACAGGCTTTTGAAACCTTAAAAGCCGCCTCTAACCATCGCACCTATTATACAGCCTCCTCGATTGGTCTAAACCTTCGAACTCATGTGTGATGCTAGTGACTATGCAGCTTGGTGCCGTTTTAGGACGTAAACTAGATAATAAGTCCACGGTTATTTATTATGCTAGTAAAACATTAAACGACGCCAACGGAATTATACAACTACTGAAAAGAATTTTAGCTGTCATTTATGCTTTAGATAAGTTTCGGCCCTTATTTGGTTGGTTCTAAAACTTTAGTTTACACGGACCATGCAGCAGCTTTTAGGTACCTTCTTGCAAAGAAGGATGCTAAGCGAGATTAATCCGATGGATTCTTCTCCCGCAAAGAGTTCACATTAGAAATAAAGGACAAAAAGAGGGGTCGAAAACGTAGTTGCCGACCACTTATCTAGACTTACAAATGACGATAGTAGTGATTCCGAGTCCATACCGACTCTTTTTCCCGATGAGCATCTCAGATGCTATTTTTTCATCACCATGCCATGGTATCGCGGACATCGTAAATTATTTAGCGGCTGATGTTATGCCTTATAATTGGTCAAGAAATGAACGTAAGAAGTTCTTGGCCGAGTCAAGTTATACCACCGGGATGAGCCCTACCTTTTAAGTATTGTCGGATCGATTATTCGTCGTTGCATTCCCCAAAGGGGAATATAATGAAGTTCTATCGCTTACGCCATGACAAAGAGTGTGGTGGCCACTTTAGTGGAATGAAAACAGCCGCTAAAGTTCTTCAATGTGGATTTTATTGGCCTACCCTTTTTAAGGATGCCCAAGTGCATTGCAAGACGTGTATTCGTTGCCAACAACTTGGGCGAATCACGAAGCGTAATATGATGCCATTAAATCCAATCTTGATAGTAGAAATTTTTGATGTTTGGGGTATTGATTTCATGGGCCCTTTCCCTGTTTCCCACGGTTATATTTATATTCTAGTTGCCGTGGACTACGTGTCTAAATGGATAGAGGCCCTAGCTTGCCGTAGCAATGACCATAAGACCGTTGTATTTTTTATTAAAGAATATATTTTCTGTCGGTTTGGCATTCCTAAAGCCATCATTAGTGATGGTGGAACACATTTTTGCAACAGAGTTGTTGCATCCCTAGTTAAAAAGTATGGAGTTACACACAAAGTAGCAACTCCTTATCATCCACAAACTAGCGGACAAGTAGAAGTTTCTAATAGGGAAATCAAAAAGATTTTAGAAACAACAGTAAACCCTGATAGGAAAGATCGGGTCGGCGTCCTATCGGATGCCTTATGGGCATATAGAACTGCTTTCAAAACTCCTATAGGTATGTCTCCCTTTAGACTTGTATTTGGGAAACCATGTCATTTGCCCGTTGAATTAGAGCACCGCGGCTCGCGGGCTATAAAAAGCCTTAACTTTAATATTGATGAGGCGGGTGTCAAACGCAGTTACAATTAAATGAGCTTGAAGAAATCCGTAGCAATTCTTACGATCTCGCGAAGATTATAAAGCTAACATGAAACGTGTTCATGATAAGCATATCTTGGCGCAAGAGAGTTTGTGGTCGGACAAAAGGTTTTGCTTTACAACTCCGCCTACATATTTTCCCAATGAAACTAAAACCCGCTGGTCCGGGTCCTTTTCTCGTTATCAAGTCACCCCTTACGGGGCAATTACCTTGGTAAATCCCAAGGACAACAGTACCTTTCAAGTTAACGGTCAACGATTAAAACATTTTCACGAACTTCGCCCCGATATAGAGGAAGTCCTTTTACGGACCCTATATACGAGGAATGACCCTTGTCATTGGTGTACTTCCTTTAACTTCCATTTAATGGTAAGTGCACCATTAAGGTACCCGCCCTCCCTATGGAGTGTGTGGCTGTAACCGGATCCTAAGTCCACGGTTCACATAGTTCACGTTTTCCACTCTTGCATGTTTTCTCGGATTTTTCAGTCATGTTTCTCTATGGTGTGAATTATGTCTTTATTTGCTTATGTAGCATGTCAAAAAAAAAAATAAAAAAAAAAATAAAAATAATAATAATAATAATTGTTTTCATTTTTAGATATAGATATATATCTAAACCCGAGAACTAGCAATCCAACAAGTCTTGGGAATCTGACTTTAAACGACCCCATGTTAAAACAAATTTTGTGTTTAAAAATTTGTTTGGGGGAAAATCAGTCTTTCCATCCGGATTGCTCGAACTTTCTATTTTGTGTTGCTTAGGTCCATTAGTATAGTTCATTGGGGTTGACGCCATCTAATTTAGTGTTCATTCGTCGCGATAACTTACGCCATGCACGCACTTCGAGGCGTTTTCCACTATCTTATATGTCACCCAAGGTCGGAATAGAGTAGTTTATGGATCATTGGATTGGAAATTCTCTCCTGATCATTTTCATATCTCATTCGCAAAAATCGGACCGATAACGAAGCGGGAAATTTAGTTTGAAGTTGCGCTAAAAATCGACGAAAGTCGAAAAATCGACCGGCTTTGGGCCAACTCATTCACCTACAGCTCGCACGCGCCCATCCTCCAAAACAGAATCGCGACTTCATCTTCTCAAACCGCCTTTCACTAATTCAAATTAAACCCTAGCAACCAAAAATAAAAAAAAATAAATAAAGAAATAAAAATAAAAATAGAATACATCAAAATAGAAAGACCACCCACGCCTTTGTGGAAACACCAACACAATCTCCAACCGTTTCCACCAAGAAAACACCCACCAATTCAAGTCTTCAAACCTGCCACCGTAACCACCACCGCCACCACCATTGTTTCTCATTGTTTTTATCAAACTCGCCTCCCCACAGCTACAAAACCATTAGTTATCTAAGAAACTTCAATGGCGCTTACGACGAAGAATGTTGCCGAGCACGCAGCGCGTTTGAGCCCGACCATTTCGCACCATTTTACGACGCCAATATGATTAAGAGGGATTGGAACAGATCGTGGTATTCGGCAGATGAGTTCTATCACTATGATTTGGTAGAACAATTTTATAAGAAATGAGAATTGGAGGAAATAGGATTTTCATTAGGATGTTAGCAGAACGAGGAGGAAGTAACGAGACAGCTTGTTGGTCAACTATTAGGAATCACGCAGAACCAACCTAGATACGACCATTCAGGAATCCCAAAGATAATCGGAGTTCCTACTTTGATGAAAGATACGGTCATAGAGGGTGAATACAATACGATATCTCATTGCATTTTTGCCGATTTGACCACGAGAACCAATCAACCGGGTCAGAAGCTCGGTGGATTGGTAGGAACGCCCTCTGAAAGACAAAGTCGGTGACATCGGACTTCGTGTCCGACGTTCTCTGGATTTTGCAAACGAATGAGTGTAATTTCTGCATCCTCGATTTAATTTTGAATGTGATTAGAGGAGGGGGAAAGAGCATGGCCTCTTCCCCGTGATTAATCACTAAGATTATGCTCTCATTTAGAGCTGCCGCTAAATCTGCTCCTATTAAGATCAAATTGCATTCTAATGCAAGTATTTATAAGGAATGCATCCAAGAGACTTGGCCGTTGTCCGCAGAGAATGAAGTTGAGTCGCATAATGAAGGGGAAGATATGACATGGTTGGTTGAGGATAATTTTGATAGTCATACTTCTAATTTAGAACGAATGATAATGCCGCAAAACGGTTTTAAATCATGCGTTATCGATATCGTGAAGATATCCGACATAGACAAATTGTACTTGAAATAAGCAAACGAACTTTCGGGGCGAGAGTTGAAATGCTCGAAAAGGGGTCGAAGATATCTTGTCTAACTTGGAGATTATCCACCGTAATCACCAAGCCCGAGATGCGCGATACTCAAGATCGAGATGGAAGCACGCTTGTTCAGATAGAGATGCTACGACGCATGCCACTTTCGTGGATGAGTCCGTCTCACCGAAGTCCGAGAGGCATGAGCGCGTCGCCGCCGCAGCCGATGGCTCAAAGCCATTCTTCACCACATAACCAGTCTCCATCCCAGGGACCATCTTCTTCACACGCCTAGGTCTTCACCATCAATTGTGTCCTGTTATTTCATTGTTTTATTTTTTTTATTGTTTTGTTAGTGAAATTTTATTTCAGTAGTTAGATTTGAATATTAAGTTGTTTGTTTTCGATTGCTTGGATTTCATATTATTTTAATATAATTTATTTTGATCATCTTTCGGTAAGGTTGTCTTGGAGTCAAAGTTGAAAATAGACCGATATCGGCATATCTATGATTTTTTTGTAGTGGTAGCATGATATGTAGTAGAGTTTAGAAGTTACTATTCTAAACCAAGTTTAAAAGATACCGTGGTTGTTAGGAAATCAAAACTATGGTTAGTTTCCGCTTTCGGTTTGGCAGTTTTCTATTTCCTCGAAATTGCCTTAAAACAATTTGGCAACTTGCCGATTCGCTTTGGAAACCCGAACCTATTTAAACTTCCATCAATCTACACTCACAACCCATACTACACCCCCACAATCATCTCTCACCTTTCACTCCAAGCTTTTTCTCGCTTGTTTTTTTGTAAACACTATTTACAGATTCTACGAAGCTAGCGCTGCCTATACATCGCCTTAAATTTTTTTGTCGAGGCTACTACGCTTCAAGTAGAGCGCTAACTTCTACAAACATCAGAAATCGAAAAATCTCAATGAGCGGCTTCAAGCCACAATGACGCCAAACGACCAGCGCCCAAACACCGTAATTCCAAAACCTACGAAGCGATCGGCGCCTATATGGCCGAAGCCGCCTCCCTCCTCCCGTAAGCACGGAAATTCGATTTTCGAGGTTTCTTCCAGGTTTTCGCAGCCGTTCTACAGAGTAGTTTTGAGATGACACCTCCTATAGTGATTCCCGAACAGTCATTTGAAGACTTGATGGGAACCGATACCTATGGAGCATCGCTCGCGAATCGATCGCGCGCTTAGGATGGCGGCATCTTCCGGTGAGTGATGACGATTCTTTTTCACCTAAGCTAACTGAATTCTTCTATAATAATATTACTTTTTTTGTACCCAAGAAGGAGAACAAAAATTTTCCCTTGCTATTGATGGCACGACTATATGGAATTCAAGAAGCAATTGATAGCTTTGGTTTCGGGTTGCCATTACGACCCTATGCACACGTGGGGATATATGACGATAACTCATACCTATATGAATATGCCTATTTCCATGAGTATTATGGGGAGGGGTGTTTCAGATCATGGACCAAGACCAATATAACATCGCCTCGAAAGTAGCCTATCGCCGAATGTAGGCATTAACCATGTTGTTCATCATGATGAACATTCTAGGGGAACGACGGTTTACTACGCCAATAATATCGCCGGTGACGTTTTCCTTGCTTTAGCCGAGGGGACGTCGTCGGTATGACATTCCCCGAAGTTTTAGTTGCTACTCTCGGCGAGGCCATACCTTGAGGCATAAGTACCTTCTTATGCCTGCCTTGGTTTGCCGCGATTATCGCTTGCCTTACCCATATTCTCACGCATACCGCATTACCGCATTGGGAAAGGGTCGAAACCATGAGACCCACCAATCGCGGGTAAGATCATTCCGAGCCATGACTTGGTCGGGATGGCAGGTGCAACCACATTTGGTTGCCCCTTACACCCCATCGCACCAAGTAACACTAGATATGTTAGCACTAGTTGATGATACACCCACGGAAGGCGGCAAGTTGTTATGGCATGGCAGGGATGCGAAAAAGAACCTCATATAGAAGAGGAGGATGACGAGTAAATGCCGGGATGCGTAAGTTTTAGTTAAGTTAGTGTCCGCTTATGTCCCAAGCAATTTCATTCGTTAACCCCATAATGGGTGGAACTCTTTATAGAGTTCGCGTCGTTTTTATTTCCTATATTAGTACGCTCTAACCTTGTTTTGCGGATGTTTCAAATTTCCGCTGCGCTTCAATGGTATTTTTCCTAACCTCTTTATTTAAATGCTTTGAGGACAAAGCATGCTTCTTGTTTGGGGGGGGGGGCATAGAAACACGTGTAATTAAGACATCTGCTAGGATATAAATATGTATAATATGCAATTGTTTTCTATTTAAAATTTCAAAAATTCAAAAATATAAATAATACACTTAGGAATATTGGTATTGTTTCTTTCTCCATGCTCTTAACAATCTAGAACTCTCACGTAGCTGTTGCGTCAGAATAATTGTTAGAAACTTAGGTTAATATATATGTAATAATCTTTGCATCTATCTATAAATTTATTACATGAGTATCTATGATTGTTAGCAGTAAGTTTCTGAAATCTAGGCTAGAGTACTTATTCTACAAATCCTGTGAGAATATAGCCTAAAGCCTTATATATGAAATAAAACATTTGAGAAATGACACAAGGGAGAAGTAAAATCCGATAGAGATATCACACGCCCACTTGCTTGATCACTAAACCATATCCTAAGCGAGAATTTAGGCCCTCTTTGGATCGATATAGCCGAAATTCAAACTTATGAATTATTTTCCGCTAGTCGCCTCTCGAGCCTTTCTTTAGCCTTCCATAAACCACAAATTCCTTTACCCTGTTACAAAAAAAAAAAAGAATAAATCAACCTACCCAATTTAGAATAAGTCTGAGAATAGAATGAGTGAAGAAAGAAGAAGAGAAAAACCTGTGTAAACAAAAATTAGTTAGTTGCTTCAGAAAAAGAAAAGAAGTTTCCATCCAAGGAAAAGAAAAAAAATATATAGAAATAAATAAAAACTCCAAAAAAATAGAATAAAGGGAGTCAAAAGCCAAAGAAAAGAAAAAAAAAATATGGCTAAGGATGGAAACAAAGTATAGAAGCAAAAGGAAATAACAAGGTTTTCTAAGTTACATAATATGAAGACTCTATTATCTCAGACTTGTCCTTTTGAATATCCATTTCCTTCCTTCTTAAACCATCTCCTAATCCCCGCAACACCTAATAAAGACCTCTAGCTCAATTAGGAATAGGTTAGTGTGATAGTAAGTGGCAGATGTGTTTGATCGACCCCGGCTTCCTTGTTGTCATTGAGATTGTAAGGTAAAGTGTGCCCACCGCATTAATCGGAGCAAATAAAACTTGAGTGGAAAAATCAGAGTGGTGTTTTTCTTGACATTTATGTGAGGACCTACTTAAGGACGCTATTCCGAGTTTTCAGAAACGGACCTGCTATTACATTTCATAGTATTACTCATTGTTATATGTTTATTTTAGATGATTGATTATTATGCATATATTAGCTTAGGGTTCTGACTGGGTTATTCTTATGTATTTGCTAGTGAGATGTATAGATAGTTGAGACATGAATGAGAAAACAATAGTTTTATTTCTTAGTCGTTGTAGTATAGATGAAGTTTGTGAGTACCTTCACTGGAAAACTCTCACGAGGCTATAACTCGTCCACTAGGGAATTCCTAGTGGTTTAAGGCCTTGTTGCATATGGTCAATGCAATCGCACTCAGTGAGACGAGAGTAGATAGAACTCCATTTTTGGTCACTTATGCTAATTTCTCATATTTGCTTGAGGACAAGCAAAAAAATGCTGTTTGGGGTGGTTGATAAGAGCCCAAAACCGTAGTTTTAACCCCTTTAGCAGTCATACTTTTAGACCAATTATGTGAGTAATAAGTAAGAGTTAAGACTGATTACGTGTTTTTATGTATTTCAGGCTTCAAAGTCAATTATGTGCAGAATGTGCCACTTTGATGAGATAAAGGAGCAATGGTTGGTTACTAAGGAGTTCAGTGATTAAAGGCCAAGATTCAAGAAGACAAAGCCTTTGTAAAGCCTGGTCAAAAGATGAAAAGTCAAAGTCCACGCAGTAGAAAACAAAGGCAAAGTCAACAGAACTTCCGAAGACCATATCTTTAGACTCAGACCTTGGAATTGGGCCTACCTTATGTCAAAACGACCGGCTCGGAAGGAGCTTTCCAATGGTCCAAGCCTTGACCCAATCAGAGGAGCAAAAGTGGACGAAAAGTCTGTTGAAGCGAACTGCAGCTGAAGAGGCCTTTTGGATTTGAAAAGAATTGGGTTGGGCCGATTCTCCGCCCAAAATATGGCTCCAAGCCCATGCACGATTTTTGGATCTGGATGTATAAAAACAAAAGCTTAGCTCTTTGTTAATGGTAGCTAGTTAGACCTAAATTAAGATATAGAATTCTAGATCTAGTTTTATTAATTAATTAAGTTTTAGTTCCATTTCAATTCCTGTTTTAGATTAAATTTTTGAATCATTGTTCTTGATTGATTAGATAAATAAAATAGTTAGTTTGTCAATTTCGAATTTGGTTATTTCCATTTTAGATCTAATTCCAATTCTTGTTCTTATTTCATTCCAGCCATTAAATTAGATTCATTATTGTTAGATTAAGTAAATTTCGAATCTTGATATTATGTTTAATTATAATAATATGAGAAATGTTAGTTTGATGAATCAAGGCTAAAACCTCCATTAGAGGGGTTGATGAAGCCTTGATGAAAACTTAGTGGTTAGTATAGAATTGGTTGTAGAATCTATTCCACTCTAGAAGGTCGTGTTTTCGCCATGAGAATGGGTGGACGACCTCACATGCTAGTTAGTATCCCAGAGGAATGCCATGAACACTAGGGATTAGAACTCGAAATTCTCGCCGAAGAACGTGAGAATCGAGATACAACAATTCTACGCTAGGTCGTTAAGTTGGATTCGAGGTGGATTCAGTTCCCCTCTAATTTATTTATCTAGATTCAAACAATCGTATTTTCGTAGCTTTCGTATTTAACTTTAGTTTATATTTTATCTTGTTACTTATTATATCTCGTTAGTTAAATTAACGCGTCTTGTTAGCATAACATTTCGTAAAGCTCTCATTGACTTAAGACTGATTTCTTAGACTTAGAAAACAATCCATGCTAGGGAACTAGGAGTGGAACGAACTTCCTACTCCACTTAGTGCAATTCGCATCGAGAGTAGAAGCTTTGATAATAGAGACTTGTAAGATTAGTTTTAGTTTACTTACGTTTTGAATTCATCGTTCATTTCGTAGGTAAACTATTCATTTTTACACTTATCAAATGGCGCCATTCGCCATTACAGTTATCAATACCACTCCAACTAAAAGCAAATACTTATATATACTTTTATTTAAAAAACGAGTTTCGATACCACTCCAACTAAAAGCAGTATCGATACTTATATATACCTTTATTTAAAAAACGAGTTTTCAATACCACTCCAACTAAAAGTAGTATCGATACTTATATATACTTTGCACTCTATACCATGCATTTAATATAACCAAAACCATGATCTACCTGGCTCAAAAACCACCATTCATTACATTAAGCCATATCATTAAAGCTTATTTAATTATCATTCAAACTTATAACTGTCCTGTGCACAAACCCTGAAGAATTACTTTTTCGGACAAACTCCTCGTTTTCATGCTCACCTACCATTAATACTCCTCTTTTTCTTGCGAATCTACATTAAATTCTCTCGTTTGTATAAACTTTTTCTCCTATAAAAACCCTTTTAAAAACTTGATTTTGAAATGTCTTTTACAAACTCCCTACTGGTTACACCTTATTAGTTTAACTTACAGAAAACCATGTCTCCTATTTCCCTCTTTCTTATTACATTAGCCATTTTGATGGTTTTGCTCGACTGTTCTCCTCCTCCTCACTGGTCTGACTGCCACACTACCGACCTTTCTGATGATGAGGATCACACAGAAAAAGAAATGGAAGAAGAACAAGAACATGGAGAAGAAGAAGAAAATGAAGACGCATATGAAGATGAATGGTTGAAAGATCCATATTGCTATGATTATGCTAAAAATGGCGATGAGACTTCTAACATTGATGATGATAAGGATGATGGTGAAGATGGTGATGATGAAAATGAAGATGAAGAGGATGATGATGATAACAATGAAGATGATGATTAGTTTTGTTTCCTATATTTTAAGTTTTTACTCTGACTTGTAATAGGCTGCTTAGCCTACCCTTTTTCTCTTTTTAACAAAATATTATTGCACTATCTCAGATACTGGCCACCTTAATTATTAATACATGCTTCGCCCTTCGACATAAAAAAAATTTATGCCGACATTAGACATTCGACATTAACATTTCATTAAAAAATTTATTTATAAAAACATACCTTACTTCCTCCGTATTCTGGTATCGACCACTCAATACCCCCCATATTCCATATTTTATGCTACCACGATCTTGATCTTTGTTCGCAAAACTAGATTTTATTGACCTAAACTTGCATTTCTGCCAAGAATAGGATTTCATTGACCTGGTATCGAGATGAGGATCTACAGATCACTAGGGTTTTTTGACCCAAACTTGACAGTTCTGCCAAGAACTGGATTTTATTGACCTGAACTCGCATTTTTGTCAAGAACAGGATTTTATTGACCTGGTATCGAGATGAGGATCTACAGATCACCAGGATTTCTTGATCCGAACTTGACATTTCTGCCAAGAACTGGATTTTATTGATCTGAACTCGCATTTCTGCCAAGAACAAGATTTTATTGACCTGGTATCGAGATGAGGATCTACAGATCACCAGGATTTCTTGATCTGAACTTGAGATTTCTGCCAAGAACTGGATTTTATTGACCTGAACTCGCATTTCTACAAAGAACAGGATTTTATTAACCATGTATCGAGATGAGGATCTACATATCACCAGGATTTCTTGACCCAAACTTGAAATTTCTGCTAAGAACTGGATTTTATTGACCTGAACTCATATTTCTGCCAAGAACAGGATTCTATCAACCTGTTATCAATCATATAATTCTAGAGATACAAAGATCTGGTATACATGTATAAACATTGATTTCGAGAATGACAATATCTTTATTGAATGTATAACCTTGATAACTAAAATTACACCATGATACTTGAAACACTCTTTATTGATAAAATGCTTTCAAATTGCTTACATTTTGAGGCTTTGGTAATATTACACCTTCAACTGTTTTTAAGTAGTAAACTCCATTGATTTCGACTTTGTGAATGATGTAAGGCCTATCCCAGCTTGCTGCTAGTTTGCCAGCCCCTTTTTCTTTATTAGCTTGAGTGACCACTTTCAAGACCAAATCACTTTCCTGAAAATGCCTTTCTCTTACTTTCTTATTGAAAGTTTTTCTGAGCTGCCTATGGTATGTGTCGAGTTTTAGCCTTGCTTGGTCCCTTATCTCCTCGAGATTGAGAACTTCTGAAGCCATTCTTTCATTATTTTGACCATTCTCTATCATCTTTGTTCTGGATGTCGATACCACAATTTCTGATGGAGTTACTGCCTCCATACCATAAGCTAAAGTAAAAGGTGATTCCCCTATAGCTGTTCGAGGTGTTGTTCTATAAGCCCATAAAACACTATTTAGCTCATCCACCCAAAGACCTTTCTTGCCTTCTAATTTTTTCTTGATATTATCCATAATGGTCTTATTTGTTGCCTCTGCTTGCCCGTTACCTTGAGCATAATATGGCGCAGATGTGAAGTGCTTAATCTTGTAAGATTCCAAGAAAGCTTTCACCTTTCCTCCTTCGAACTGCGACCATTATCTGATATGATAGCATAAGGCAATCCATATCGACATATGACTTGTTCAAAAAGGAAATTTACGACATCCTTTTGTTTGATATGTTGCAGAGCTATGGCTTCTACCCATTTTGTAAAATAATCTGTGACTGCCAATATGAACCTTCTTTTGCCTCTCCCTGGTGTAAGCAGACCGACAATATCCATACCCCATAGAGCAAAAGGCCATGGGTTTGAGACACAATGTAACTCTTCAGCAGGAACATGTATGGCTTTCCCATGAACTTGGCATTGTACACACTTTTTCGCATATCGAAGACAGTCCTTTAGCATTTGAGGCCAAAAATATCCCTGTCTCGTGATCTTATTGGCTAACGATCTACCAGCTGAGTGGTTTCCACATTCGCCTTCGTGAAGCTCGACAATGATTAGTTGTGCTTCCTCATACGATATGCATTTCAAATGTGGACCTCCAGGATTATTTCGATACAATTCATTATCAACCAATACATATCTTTGGGCGCCAGACTTAATTCTTATGGCCTCGTTTTTGTCCTCCCCTACTTTCCCATTAGTCAAATATGAGATATATGCTTCCATCCATGACGCTCCCAGTGTATCAATTTCCATTACTGTTGAGCCATCAATGTCGATGCTTGGCTTCTCTTGAACGTCGATATGCAGAGTACGACCCTCTGTGTTTTCCAGCATCGCTGCCACATATGCTAAGGCATCCGCATGCCTATTCTCATTTCTATTGAGATGCTGAAGTCTTATTTTACTGAAATTCTTCAACTTGGATTTTATAAAATTTAAATAATCGACCATATTTTCACATTTTGCTAAGTATCCCCCATTGATCTGGCTGACCATGAGCATCGAGTCACTAAAAATCGATAACTCTTTTATATTGAGAGATTTAGCCATCTCGAGACCAGCTATTAGGGCTTCATATTCAGCCTCATTGTTCGACGCATGGAAACCCAATGTTATTGCAGTCTCGAGTCTTTGATTTTCAGGAGTAACCAACACCACTCCGATGCCACACCCCTTTCCTCTAGAGGATCCATCAACAAATAGTCTCCAACCATTTGGTCCAGCCCATGGATCGTTTGCATCGATAACATCTTTAGGCTCTTGCAGCATTGCGAACTCCTCTTCTTCCATGCCCCAACTGGCATCCTTAGATGGAAAATCAGCCAGGAAGTCGGCTAGTACCTGACTCTTTTCCGATATGCGGTTTAGATATTCGACTCTGAATTCATTTATTAGTACCGACCACTTAGACATCCTTCCTGACTTAGCAGTTTTTGCTAGAGTTTGCTTTAATGGGAGATTTGTCATCACAATCACCGAATGTGCTTGAAAATATGGCTTTAATCTTTGAGATGAGAATAAAAGTGCCAAGGCATACTTTTCTATCATCAAATATCGAGTCTCAGCCTCGAGTATTGTTTACTTTGAAAATACACTAGTCTTTCCAATCCATTTTCTACCTTCATGAGGACAGAACTTATAGCAAAATCTGATACAACCAAATAAAAAAGCAAACTTTCTCCCTCATCCGGCTTTGTTAGAGTTGGCATTTCTTGCAGATATTTCTTTAATTCAGAAAACGCGTCTTCACATTCCTCATTCCAATAGAACTTGACATTCTTTTTAAACAACTTAAAAAGTGGCTTATCAGAAGTTCTGGAAATGAATCTATTGAGTGCCGCTATTCTTCTCGTCAGCCTTTGTATTTGCTTTCGAGTTGTAGGTGATGGCATTTGTTGAAGCACTCGTATTTGCTCAGGATTAGCATCGATACATCGCTTTGTGACTATGTATCCCAAAAACTTGCCAGAACTGACCCCGAAAGTACATTTTTCGGGATTAAACTTCATGTTAAACTCTCTCAATATTCTAAATACAATGTCGAGGTCCCTTCACTACAACAAATGAGTCTTTTTGCGACGTTTATAAGCGTTGCAAAAGCTTATTAGCAACGGTTTATAAAGCGTCGATGTGTAGTTGCAATTGATGCCGACGTAGATGATAACCAACGACGAATAAAAGCGTAGCAAAAAGAATATGCTTCAACTATGTATTGAAGCGTTGCTAATGTAATAAAAGCATCGCTGATTATTTTCTTTTCTTATTTTGATGATTTGTATTAATTAATTTTTCCCGACGCTTTTAAGGGTTGCAAAAGGTTCCATATCTGCAACGTTTTCGTAACCGTTGTTGATTGTCTATTTTGGCTACGGTTTAGAAGCGTTGGTGATGGGTTCCTATTTGCTACCCTTTAGTACCGTTGGTGAATAACTATTTTTTGTACTATTTGCATACGCTGATATTATTCTTTAGATAGTATTAGCAACGCTTGTAAGGGTTGTAAAAGGACTATTTGCATGTAAAATGAGTTATGTATTTACAACACTTTTCAAAAGCGTAGCAATTACACTTTTATATTTGCAACCATTTGCATGTGTTGGAGAGATCTTTTCTCCAGATATGATTTCCTAATTTACAATTTTCATACAGGGCCTAAAGAAAACTTTACACACTCAAAAACATTTAACTAACAAAATATTTAATTTCATAAGCTCCAAATGTAGAAAAGTGTCACAATATCCAAAATAATTTCCACATAGCCTCGCTAGTATGTTTACAATAATCACAAATCCTTCCTAAGCTTGCAAAAAAAAATATATATATCATTCAAAATTCTAGGGATAAGTATTGCGTTTATGATCGTCTTTGATCCTTTTCAACCCCAACAGTCCATCTTTGCAAAGTACTCATGAAGTTGAACCATTCTGCAATTCCAAAAAAGAAAATTAGTTATATATGAGGGCACCAAGAAATGGCAAGTAGAGTTTAAGTGACAAAATATACGCTTAAAAATGATTTTCAATTCCACACAACTAATAACTAATAACCATTCCACACAACTAATAACTAATAACCAATATTCTATTTAGTCATTTCGAGAAAAACTCGCTAAGAACCTGTGTTGATTTCTAACTATGAAACTAGCTTCCAAAGTTTTTTTTTTTCACTAAGCAGACCATCCAAAATCACTGACATTGAGACTATTGTTTCAACACTCCAAATGAAAAGAAAGAAAACTACCAAATATCCAAAAATACTAAATGTCAAGTACAAGAATGAGATAGGTGAAGACTTAATCAACTTCCTCCATCTTGCTTCCCTCGCATCAACATCCTCCAATGGTGGCATGTCGTGTCGGCTTCAAGATCGGCCCCGCCCTCGCCAATGCTCGGACCCAACTTAAGCATCCCGTGAATCCGGTTGTCGAAAGTATTGGGCTCATCAAGACTGAAACCCGAAGTGAGAAGGGCAGTTTCAAACAACAACATAACCAAATCTTTAATCGACTTGTCATTCTTATCAAAGATCGAGCCTCTTCCCTCAACTCTTCCATGATAGAGTTTTCGGGTTGATCTCCATGGTCTTCTTACTAGACATGTAGCCAGCCATGCTTGAATCCCCCCCGAGTGCCCGAGCCTTCATGATCCTCTCCATGTTAGTCAGTCCACCATACTCACCAAATGACCAAACAAAGGGGAGAATCCACAACACGGTCGAGACAATCACCTTCTCGACCTTGTCACCTAGAACATCCTTGATCACCTTGCAGAGACCCTCAAACTTTTCCTTCGCCTCCTCTTTCTTTTTTTCGCCCTCACTCTCATCTAGCTTCGGACCCTCCTTTGTGGCAGAGACAAGCTTTTTGCCTTCAAATTCCTTCAACCCGACCCACAACATACTCATCAATAGCATCAACCATGTACAAGACCTCAATACCCTTCTTCTTGAGCTTCTCAAGGAAAGGAGAGTTCTCCACAGCCTTTCTTGCTTTCACCCGGTGATGTAATAGATGTCATTCGCCTTCCTTCATCCTAGTCACATAATCCTTCAAACTAGTCAACTCATCACCACTCTTGGTCGAAAGATACCTAAGTTTGTATGGTTCCAAAGTTTCCAAAGTTTGTATGGTTCCAATTAATATTTCTAGAATGGTGCAAAATATACCCAACCGCCAATTATCAAAAAAAAAAGTCCTAGGCCACTGCAGACCATTCTTTCTTGAGTTCTCTGACACGCTATTCGCTAAGTAGGTATATTACTTCCTTCAAAAGCCAAAAAACAGCACCACACCATCCACACAATTATCTTTTAGTCCTACGTACTTACACATCAATCAAGCATATACAACTACGTACTCACCAACCACCACAGACCCTTATCTCACATAAAGGTTATGGTGAATTGAGGTAGAGTAGACCGATGATCCTGTAGTCATTTGGCCGGCTATTGAAAGAAAAAGCTTGTTTCCAGTTTTCTTGGTTCCGCTATTTACTAAAATGAATCGAGGAGAGGCTCGACTGAAAGGAGAGAAGCCGGTTAACACCCTTAACGGAAGGGGCTGGGGAAGAATTACCCAACGGGGTTTTGAGTTGGACTGACCGATGTTCAAATCTCATTGACACTGAACACCAACCTAATCGAAAGCCCCCTCCCGGTTCTCTGCCGCGAACTGGGATCACTCGCCAGCTAGGTCAGATTGGAGCAACATTGTATGAGAACATATTACCCATCTTCGGGGATAGGGGGTGGAACGACAATTCTTCACGTTTTCCTCAGACAGGGAAAGGCATTCTACAGCCCCCATCCTGCTTTTCTAGCGAAAGGAAATCCATTGACAACACGACTTTGCTCTGCTCATCCTAGTGAACTTTGGCTATGCCTTTCTAGCTTCATCAGCTGATCCTGTGTTGTATTGGCTTCAGTGGCATCCACTGCCTTTGTTCCTTCTTCAAGCGTCGGCCCGGGGCCACCAAACCTCACCTAGAGGATCGGGATCTTGTCCGCCCCCGAAGGCACTTGGTTGGAACACAAGGCATCTAGTCCCGAAGCTAACCTTGCTCGAGGGTCGATGTTCGGTAATAACCGACATATATACCGACCATCACGCGAATCGAAACAGCAACGCGCCGAGTGGAAGTCCCGCAAATGCATAAAACTTAATTATTCAACTAACCTGCGCTCAGAACCACGAGGTTTCCAAGCCTCCAAGCCATCAGGGTGGTTAACCCAACCTGAAGACGTCCTTGGCCTTATAGTGATAAGTGGCATCCAATCCATTTGTAGCAGCAGGGGTAAGACCCGGATTAGAGATTAGATAGAAGCACCCCCAACCCCTTCTTTGTCTTTCCTTCGAGTAGGTCCGCTCACTGGAAAGTTAGGTCAACAGAAAAGTTCCATCCTGCCAGAGAACAACGGTAAGCGAACTGATTGCTTTCTTAGCCAATGTTATAAAGAAACATGTCAGACACTATTCAATGGAGACTTCAACGTCTCAACTCATCAAACCAAAAATTAGGTTGAAACAATATAAGAAATTAAGTATAGAGTGGGTGTTACTCTACAAAAGAAGAACTAAAGTAAAGAGCACTACTACCTAGTAAGAATGCTAGAGGCCATATATATTAAAAAGCATGGCACACATGAAATGTTTTTCCCAAGCATTTCAAAGTTTCCAACTAGTAATGCTAGAACTGCTAAGGAACTATTGCAACAACCATATTGCACTTGAGAAAAAGAGCATATTAAAATTTTATATGTCGAGGGCTTAGCACCGTAAACTCTTGAACTTTGTATATACTTTTACGATAATTCGTGAGTTTGTGTCTTCATGAATTGCTTGAGGCTCAGAAGACCGAGTGTTACCTAGCTAAGAGGCTAGGACTGAGTGTTACCTAGCTAAAAGAAAAAAAGAAGAAGTTAGAAAGCCGTATGATAGGTGGTAACTATCTTGAACGGTTCGGGGTAATCGGCGCATCTCGATCGTCGGAGAATCTTTGGCTCTATCGAACATACAGGAATTGGAGGTGGCATTCCACCGATGTCAAGTCATGGACCAGTTCCTCCAGCCTTTTTTCTATGTGTTGGTGTTATATATGACCGACATAAAACGGACTTGCTAGATATTACGGAGGTTCAAAGTGAGCACCATGCCGAATCTCTCTACCATATCCTTCTTTTCCACCGCCAATATGAGTTCACCGGTACTAGCAGCTTTATCGGGAATTTCTCATCTTAGTAGGAGCTTCCCAAAGAAATAGCTTAGTAGCCACATTAGCAGCGCTTGGGATGATTTTAGGAGCGGCGTATTCCCTTTGGCTATATAATCGTGCGGTTTCTGGAAATTTAAAACCCGATTTCCTCCATAAATTCTCCGATCCAAATGGTAGAAGTTTCCATATTTATACCTTTTCTTGTTGGAAGGGCGACCGTCCATTGAACTACCAAAGAAAAAAGGGTAACCAATGTGATCATGACATTGTAGATTCTTGCGATGGTGCTCACTGAACCAATTCGACTGAGTGTTACAACCACACCCCCCCCCCCTCCCTTTTTATCCATTCTTTCTTTAGTCTTTAGGGAGCAAAATATGGTACACTACCTGAGAAGAAGATACCCGGGGGCCGAAGACTTGTTGGGTGTAGTGACTTAGATAGAATTCGTCATCGTCACACATTGGAATGTAGTTCCATCGTGGCTACGCTTCCTTTTGGCCCTTGATGGAACTAACATCTAAGCACCTACGCTTATGGGTTGTTCGCCCCCGGGCGTAGGAGCGCACTTCTGTTTTCTGGCCTGGGACCGGTGAGAAAGAAAGGACGGGGACCATGCATGGCACTTCGACCACGGCTCCGAGGGACAGGTTGAACGAGCGACTCATGAATGCTGCCGGTCGGATGAGCCAATAACTCAAACGCTGTTGATCTGTTTTTTGAGCAAGAATCACAGCGTTACCTAACCTTCACCATGATAAGGACTCCAAATTCTTATGGCAGAGCACCGGAGATTTATCATCAATATGATGATGGGAATGGAAACTAGAAGCATGACCATTCATGGTCCGAGATAATACTTACATCGAATGAACGTAAGCATGAGAATTTTTGGTAGTACCGATGAACCGGATGGCTGCGGCGATGGAATCGGGACGGAAGACTCGTAGTATCTCTCTAGATCCGCAAAAGCGAAAAGACCCGTGAACGGAATTCGATAAGGTGACCCACCGAGCCCACTCGGCCTCACGGGGCATCCCCGCGGGTGCGAAATGGAGCTGCCATAGCTTATGGCTAGAAACAATGGGAGGGGGGCTACAGAGAGAACAGTAAGGATAACGAGCGCTTCGCCCGCTTGGCGGGCTGTAGGAGCAGCGGGCAAGTGCTTGGTAGGCCAACAGCCCAGTGAACTGGGCGAGGCACTCGACAAAAGGAGGGCACACTACACTGAGCAAGTACGAGAAATTGGCCCCGCTCCGCTTTCTTAAAAGCTAGGACCACTATTAGACCTCAATATACTTTCATAGCGTAGACAAAGATAAAGATCACCACACTTGTATGTAAATTCATACCACAGAAAAACGGGCCCCAATGTGCGCCATAAGAAACTCCAATTTAACTTTAGAAGCTGTTTTCCAATTCTGTAGCTCCTCAACCCTACCCTCATTTTCATGCAAGCGAGTTGTGAGCTCTTGCGCTTGTCTCTCATACTCCTTAGCCTGTCTCTCAGCTGCCTCAGCTCTCCTCCTAAGGTCTTCAACCTCTGGATTATTGTAACCGAGGATGACAAGGATCCACGCCGTGTCCAAGACCCATGACATAACCAGGTTTTGTACCTAAGACTTTGTCAAGAATTTCATCTTCATCATAGAGGTAGAGCCTTCTTGTAGGGACTGAAGTCTGCATCTCCAAAGATTTTATCCTATGATTTGAAATATGGCACAAGTATTAAATGAATATACTCTTCATAAAACTAGAATTGCACACAAATAAGAAAAACCGAACTTGGTCATTACATAATTTTCTTTCTTGAGCCATTGGGCCGGACCAGCCTTGCCTCGGTTTATAGTACATCATCATCGATAAAATTCAATCCTTCCGGCTCTTGTTGAGTCTCTCGTGATTAACCTGTAACAAGCTTAGAAAGATACATCAATATGTTGATACAAAATCTTGAAGTAGAAAAAGTAACAGATGAAAAGAAGGCTACTAAAAAATAATAAACAATTTATACTACCTTATTTACTAGGTGATTTAGAAAGGACCTCGAACCACCACGGTGATTAACCTTCTTCTACCCACGATTTGCCTTGTTTTTTGTGCTGAGTTTCTACCATAGGAAATATTTAGTTAGAAACACAATAAAAGATAATTACAAAAAATCATATAAATTACTTTGAATTTTTCTATTTCAAACCAATCACAAAGCAATTCCCAATCCCCTTGCGCGACCATCCCCTCATATGGCTTCCGTCTACGTTGGTCATTTGGGAGACCCTTGTAATATTTGTGCAGCCTACACTTGTACTCTTTGAGGCGCTGTCCTAGATTCTTATTAACAGCCTTTTCTACATGCGGCAGATGGATATCAATGTCAAAGCTCTTCTGCAAACAAGTTATGCATGCAATACAATGTTAAAATAAATAAATAAAGAAACAATATAACTAGTAATAATATTTTATTACCATTATATGTTCGTGCATCGTATTAACTTTTGACTTGAACTCCTTCTTCACCGTTCTCTTCACAGCTGCTACCGAGAGGTGCATACTTGCGGCAAATTATGCCAATTTCATAAGCAAATTGTTCACTCCAACTCCCTACAGGTTTTAACCTCCCTGGTGGAATCTCAATTCTCGGTTTCTGACCTGTCCTTGCTTTATGATTGATTAGAGTTGTGTTCATTGCTTTACCTCTTTTTTTAGTGGGGAGTAATGGTGTCGAAGCTGTTTATAAGCAAAAAAAAAAAAAAAAAAAAAAAAAAAAAAAACTCAGTCTGCCGCAAAAAGCTAAAAGTTTTACTTCTTATTTTCTTTACCTCTTCCATTTGTGCTGTTTGTATGGAAAAAAAATTGTCTTACTAGCACCAGACCCGCTAGACGATCCTACAGAAACATTGGGCCTAGACTGAGGCAGTGTACTAGAACTTGCAAGATTTACCACCGATTCCATGACTACAAAAAAAATATACATGGAGAGAAAAGTTGGAAGTCTTTAACTCAATATAACCTATAATTTAGATGGACTAAAAATTGATATCATACCACCAAGAGAAGCATCTGGCGATTGGGAGCTTGGCATAGATCGAGGTCGAGGCCGAAAGCCGCATTTAGAGCTTCTAGTGGTTCTTCTACCCTCGGCCCATGATCTGTAAAAGAAATATATACTTACCAAAGCAGAAAAATTAATGTAAATCATTTTTCAAGTGTAAATAGCTGCATTCAATTCTCCCAAGTGTGGCCTGACACTAAAACTGAAAAAAAAACAAAAACCAAATACAAACAAGTAGATAGGAAGTCGCTACTGACATTACTAACAAGGAATTCAAAACATAGAGAACACTTTAGAGAACACATATAGAACACTTTAGAGAACACATTTAAACTTAATCTATGTCAGTATCATCATCACTTGATATGACTTTCTCTTCTTCAGAACTACAATAGTTTATGAGCGTATCATCTTCTTCATCAGATTCATCATCAACAATGAAATGATCATCCATCTGGGTTCTATTTATATTGGTCAAGACCACATCTGCATCAACTTCAGTTGGGATCAAATCATCCCTATTCAAAAGTACAGGTGCAAGTTCTTCCGTTTGAATATTATCATTGTTACTTTCTTCAAGTGTTTGATCTTGTTGGACAATGCCATCCATCGCATCCTCGCCCTCTTCTTGAAATGCGACGCCATGCCTTGCTACAATCTCTTCCTCTCTCTCAAAGAACGCCATACACATTTCTAGGCTTTATCTTCAACAACAACTTGCCAACTACCACGCAGTTTAGTATCACTCACATAAAAGACTTGACCTGCTTTGGGTAGCTAGCACAAATCGGTCGCCTTTGTACCAAGTTCGTGAGACATTAACACTAGTAACATGGCCATCTGTTTGTATTCCACTCCTTCCATTGCCGACATCCCACCAATCACACTGGAAAAGATAAACTTTCTTGGAAGATAAATAGTTTAAGACTATGACATCAGTTAAAACACCATAGAAATCAATCTCTTTTGATTGGTGACACCCCTCGACAACAACACCACTATTTTGTGTTCGAAGATTTACTTCTCTATCCTTTGTGTGAAATCTGATCCCATTCACAATGCAGCCACTATATCGAATTGCACGAGGACCAGGCCCACAAGCTAATGAATATAACTCATCAGTAGCTTCTGGGGAATTCTGAGATCGCAATTCATGCATCTATCAACAAAATGAACAACAATCAATAGAAAATATAATAATAATGAAAAACAGCAAGGGGTATTTCCCGTGAAAACTTACTCGTCGTTCAAACCATTCAGAAAATATAGTTCCCCGCCTCTCTTCCAAATTATGTGGACTTTGCCTAATAAGCTCGCCTCTATGTTCACTACATATAGAAAATGTTGTATATATAAGAAAACATGATAATAATGTGTATATATTGTGTCTTACTAAAAGCTGTACTTACTCAAGGTATGGTAATACTTCTTCGAATTATTTAACACGTAATAACGGGCCTTGTCATAATCTTTTAAGCTTAGGGTCGATAACTTTAAAAGCCCCCAATGGTCGCGACATTCTCGTGAGAAAACAAGCAGCCCGTGGGTTGTTTCTCTTGGCCACCATCAAAATTCCGTTCTTCACGCGGTTGAAGCGTGTTTCAATATCTTGGAGATACATGGAAATGAAAGTGAGGCATTCGTTATCGATGTATGCTTCCGAATTGAACCTTCGACGACGCGCTTTGTTTCGACATACCGCTTTTAAAGTGTGTAAAACCTGTTTAACAAATTATATTAATTGAAAGCAAAACAAAGTATATATTAAAAGTTACAAATGATATACATGTTACCTTTCAATGGGATACATCCACCGATATCGCATGTGTCCGCCAAGCAAAGCCTCGTGTGGTAAAGTGAACAGCCAAGTGAACCATTACATCAAAAAATGCCGGTGGAAATATTTGTTCGAGTTTACAAAGTATCACGACAATATCCTTCTCCATATTCTCGAGCACTTCTAACCTCAGTGTCTTGCAACACAACTCTTGGAAAAACACACCCAACTCAATCAATGTAATTGCTACATCACTACACAAGAAACCACGTACCGCAGCTGGAAGAAGACGTTATAAAAGCACATGACAGTCATGGCTTTTCATTCTTGATACTTTACCCTCATTGGCATTCACACATCGAGATATATTTGATGCATAAGCATCTGAAATTTCATTGATTTCAGCCATTCGCAATGCCTTTTATCGGTAGATGACATTGTATAGGATGCAGCCGGCATGATATACTTATTACCATTCGGAATTAGATGCAACTCCTTTCTAATACCCAATTCAGCCAAATCTAGTCGAGCTTTAAAAGAATCTTTTGTTTTACCATCAATATTCAACAATGTTCCCAACACATTCTCACAAACGTTCTTTTCAACATGCATCACATCAACATTATGACGCAACTCAAGGGATGGCCAATATGGTAAATCAAAAATACACTCTTCTTTGTCCAATTTAACTCAAACTCGCGATGCGGCTTCCTTTTTCTTGTTAATCGGATTCTTTCCAAGTTTTGTTCCTCGACCAAATCAACTTGTGATAACACATCAGCCCCATCCAAATCCTTTGGTTTTGGTCTGTTCTCAACCTTCCCGTCGAACAGATTTTTACCACGTCTTCGCCATGAATGTCGTGGTGGCAAGAAACGACGATGGGCCATATAGCATAATTTGTGGCCATTTTTTAAATACATAGAGACCGTGTCTTTGTTACAATTTGGTCAGGCCATTTTGCCTTTGGTGCTCCAACCAGACAAGTTCCCAAATGCAGGAAAGTCATTTATGGTCCACAATAACGCAGCATGCAACTTAAATGTTTGCTTGGTCACAACATCGTATGTCTCCACGCCATTGTCCCACAAATCTCTCAATTCATCTACTAAAGGCTGTAAATATACATCAATGTTATTTCCTGGGGATTTGGGACCAGGAATAAGAAGCGACATGAAAAGGAAAGGATCTTTCATACATTTCCAAGGAGGCAAATTATAAGGCACAAGCATTACCGGCCACATGCTATAAGAGGTACTCATGTCACCAAAAGGGTTGAACCCATCACTTGCAAGGCCGAGGCGGACATTGTGAGGATCATTGGAAAACCACTCATACTCCTTGTCGAAATCTTTCCATGTTTTAGAATCTGCTGGGTGCTTGAATACATTCTCTTCCGGGACTCATTTTTCTTTGTGCCACCTCATATCTACAGCAGTCATCCTTGACTTAAACAACCTTTGAAGCCTTGGTTTAAGTAGGAAATAGCGCAAAACCTTATGTGGTATTTTCTTACACTTGCCTTCAGAAGCTTTATACCTCGGTCCACCACATACTGGACAACTTTGAAGATCTTTGTATTTGTCCCAGAAAAGAGCACAATCGTATTTGCATGCATGTATAGCAATATACCCAAGTCCTAGTTCTCGCATTAATGTCTTAGCCTCGTGATAGGACTTTGGCAACGTCTCACCCGCAGGCAATGCAGCTTTAATCAATTCAAGAATCATGTCAAATGATTTGTTACTCCAACGATTAATCACCTTCAGATGGAACAACTTCATGAGATAATCTAATTTGGAAAACTTTTGGCAACCTGGATACAAAGGCTGTCACGCTTCACTCAAAAGTTTATCAAACAAATTCGGATCGTCACCATTACCCCCATTGCCATTACCCCTATTAAGACCAGAAGAGGTATCTGCATGTTGTGTTGTGGCAGTATAATTATCTCCACCCCCATATTGCATGTCTGGTACAAAATTATCCATAGGAGTCGGTCCTCTTAAATCGTGAAGCAAGTCTTCCAACCTATCAAAATGAACTCCTTCATCACTACCAACATCATCATAATTATCATCGTCATCAGCAAGGTGCTCTTCATAACCTTCACCATGATGGAGCCAACGAGTGTAATGCTTGTCCATTCCATGTTCAAGCAAATGATCTCTTACTTCACTGATTTGCTTGTAGTACCTATTATTGCAGATTTTACAAGGGCAAAGAGTCCTACCAGCGCTGTCTGCATGATCAGTAGCAACCACAATGAATGCCTTAACGCCTTCAATAAATTGAGTGTCAAACCGATCCGCAGATTCATCCAACTCTTGTCCATATTTACGTGCAATTGTTATACATTGTAAGTGAAAACAATATGTTAATAGCAAGACACACATGGAAGTGGCTTCTCTCAAGAACCTTGAATTGAAAAAGACTACTTGTAAAGGTACTAAGGAGCCCCGCTCTCTAAAGGCACTAAGGTACACCGACCCACATTGAACAAAATCAATTTGAATTCAAAAGGTGTTCGTGATCCAAAACTAGCTAACCAAAACTCAACCAAACAAGCCAAAGGGTTCAAACAGACCAACAAATCATACAAAGTATTTATAAGCTTATCCCATTATCACGTGTTAGCCATATCCAAAACTAGCTAAACAAAACTCAACCAAACAAGCCAAAGGGTTCAAACAAACCAACAAATCATACAAAATATTTATAAGCTTATCCCATTATCAATGTGTTAGCCATATAGATGATACTATCAGACGTTATCAAGTTTGATGGTGCTAAGAATATAATAATCCTAGATCAATTAACATTCATGAGTTTGTCGCAAAAAGAATGCTCAGTCTTATTGTAAACATGGTAAAAAGGAAGAAAAAAAATTATAAAGTGGACCAAACTTAAGTTCATAATCAAATACTTAGATTACTTCTACACTTGCAAAATGGACAAAAAAAAGTAGCAATGTCAAATTACAAATCTAGTTTTTGTCCACCAATTTAAACAATATTTTAAAAGAAAACACTAACATTCACTTCTTATTATTGCTATATATTCCAATTTATCGATACAATATGCACATACAATTATACACTCAAAAAAGGTTGTCAATAAAGTATGCACTAAATTTCCTGATTAAGTGCCTATAATTTTTCTATAATACTAGGCTGAACCCAACTATAATTACACTAAGAATTATAGAAAATTAATAGAAAATTTAGTCAAAATCATAACTACAATTATTTAAACTTTTCACATTTTCAACACCTAGTCATGTTAGCTAAACAAAAGAACTAAAAGCATGGGCCGAATAGATGAAAAGCTACCATCTCAAAGTGCTTCATGTGAGAATGAGCAATCTTAGTATTCTAAATTTGTATCTTAAAGCTCATCTAGAATAGTATTTACAATTTGTATCTTAAAGCTCATATTGAATGCTATGTCTTATAGGTGAAGGCTCAATTTGTATCAAATATTTGAAACCTGATACATAATGGGTACATCAGAAAAGGTATATATTACTAATTTAATGAAAATATCTTGTAGCCCCTTTGACATATATCAAACAGACTAAATTTATAAAATTGAACACTTAAAGTAACAAACGAAGAATACAAGACGATGATCCAGATTTCAAAGCTTAAATAATTTAAGTTTATTTGCAATCTAGTTGGATCACCTACTTGAACTTTTTTTTTTTCTATAGAGAATCTCTTACTTGAACCATTTGTAGTATATAGTACATAGTTATACAAAGACCCAAGTCGAAACCATGAGACCATTTCATCACCCCAATGAGTACATTTTTTTTTTTCTTCTTTTTATATTCTAGTATCTAATCCAGTTCTAAAATAAGGGTGTGAGGGACACATGAACAGGAAAGAGGGCATACATATTCAATTAGAACAAACGCAGAGTTGGAAAAGATGTTGGGCATTCTAATTGAACAAGCCAAAGACACTACTACTAAACATTCAAGGGTGCACCGAACTCAAGTTAATCACCACACTACATTTTTTTTTTCTAATGATAACAATTGTTCAAAAGCCATATATCTCATAATTTATGAGATATATGGCTTTTTCTTCACCTTCTTCTTCTTCTTCATTCATTCACCTCTGTTTCTTTTCAAGACTCATTCTTTGCTTTTCTCAAACCCAACCACTTAACTATTCTCAAACTCCAAACCCATCTTAGTAATCTCCGTATTTTTATCTACATTGTTATATACAAAGAGTTATATACATAACACATACATGCTTATACATACTAGTGTAGTACAATGGAGTTGAAAAAGTTTCTAAGGTCACTTGGTTTATCAGAACAGTTTATAACTACAAAAAGTAGAGTGTTTTATGGTTTTGGTTTAGGAGTTATAGCTTCTGTTCTTTTGTTAACTGTTTTGTTTCTTAACCATCCTTTAAAGGCTTCTCTTTTATACCCTGTTGTTCAAGGCTTTAGTAGTACTAAATCTCCTCTTGTTTCTTGGCCATTCCAGTTTTCAAGTAGGAATAAAACTGCCCAAGAAGGAATTTTCAAAGAAGTGAGTAAAAAATTCTAGCTTTACTCGCTTTTAATGATGGGAATTTAGTTTCAAACAAGTCCCAGAGTGAGAATTTTACTTTGAAATGAGAAAAATATAACAAGAATGGTTGTGGATAAAACTTATCAAGGGAATTTATCTAGAGAAGTAAATAGTCCAAATAGTAGTTTTGTTGATAGGAATAAGGAGAAGAATGTAAATGTATAGGGGAGAGAGTGGGAGAAGTAATAATGGAACAAAAGAGAGTGTGATAGAAAAGTGGGCATGTGCAGAATTTGACAAAGGAACATATATTAACAAGTTCTTTTAATGATTCTGGGATTACAAGCATAAATCTAATGATGCTTATCCGTCTTTATCTCAAAATACAGATTAGATGACTGATAATGGCATATTAATTAGAACAAGACAGAGAGCGACGCCACATTAGATTGTTAGAAGATTTGAGGTATCATGAATTGAATTTTTCGGTTTTGTAAACATCTTAAGGCTTAAAATATCAAATCTTCCACTCTTGAGACTTGATATTGCAATGTGTTACCAATACATCAATATATGTGTGAATGGTCTAACCATATATATCCATGGACACAGAAAAAAAAATGAAAAAAAAATAAGAACAATTCCTTATCAAATAAAATATGGGCATGGGATTTCAAGCTCACTACACCACTTACACTTTAAATAAAAGGAAAGAACAATTGACTCTACGTATCCATGGGGCAAAGGCTACATGACTTCTAGTTATGATCGATAAACCACTCATAGTTAGTGAAAGCCACTTTCATAAAGATTTATTCATTAGCTATATGTATTTTACTAACTTCAGAACACCTTCATACTCATTAGACATCAACGTTTAAAATGAGCAAAGTGTAAACTAATATACACTTCATAGGTACAAAGATAAGTGTCCAGTTGAGGCCAATTATCTGGATTTATCCTCCACAAAAAACAACTTTTTACTCTGGATTTTTTAAAACCCAAAAAATAAATTCTAGCTTGATTAGAACAAAAACCCCAAAAATACCTTAGCTTTTCCGCTAAAAAACTGTTTCAGCGAATTTTTCGGTTGCAACAAAGCCTTAACTTTTCTACCTAAAGTATCTAAACAAAGTAGTATTCAGTTGACAAAGAGAGCAATTAAAATATAAACTTGAAAGTTTTGATTTTTAGAGTATTGAAGAAGAAAAAACCCAAAATTAACCAAATCCCATCTAAACAAACTCCATTAAAACAAACCCCACATTATAGCAAAATGAAGCAAACAATTCACATTAGAAAGGTCTAAATTTTCACTACCCTTCATAGATCATATAACCAACACTAAGAGAACAAAAAAAAATCAAAAATTTAAACACCCCAAACCCCAAACCCCAAACCTGAAAACACACGAAGCATAATTTGCACTATACCAAACCCCAGTAGTCATAATTTGCACTATAACAAAACCCAAAATTAGTAACAATTTAAGTCATAATCAAATAATTAAAATACCTGCCAATAGGAATTCCGAGATAAAAACTTAAGAAATTGTGAGATACCCGAGCAACAATATGGAAATTTGGATACCTGCCAACAGGAAGATGAGAATAAATATTCTCAATTGGAGAGAGATATATATAGAGCGAGAGAGAGAGAGACTTACTGGTGGTCTGAGACAGACAGGAAATCGCAAGTTGCAACCTTTTTTTTTGCTTTTGGTTTTGTATCGTCGGACAAAATTGATGAAGTTTTGGTTTTGTGTTGATTTATTTTTCAACTTTCCTTAAAACATAAGCCCGCGAAATATCTGAAAATTTTGGCGCATTTAGTGAAAATTTTGGCCAAATAACTAAAATGGGGGGAAAAAAAATGACAACATTTATCAGCGCCCACTTACCCTAAAGAAGACCAAATGACGATATCACGGGCGTGGCGATGTAATAGAAAGCGTAGCCGATGTTATAGCTGTTGCTACCCTTTATAGGGTTGCTGATAAATATTATCATTATCGACGCTTAAAAACGTAGCTATTGAACTTTAACAAAATATAAACTATTTTCTTTAGAAAATAAAACATGGAATATCTTTACCAACTGTTAAAAGCGTAGCAATTAGTGCCCCACAATGTACACTACCAAAATTTATTTGTTACCCTTAAATTCGTCGCAGATGCTATATATCAACAACAGTTTGAAAGCGTCGGTAATAATATGGTCGCAAAAGGTCCCATCTCTTGTAGTGCTTACGTGATCTCTAACTTTTATAGACTTGATGACCATATCATCGATATAGACCTCGACAATACGTTTGATGAGTTTCTTGAACATCTTCTCCACTAGCCTTTGGTAAGTAGCTCCCGCATTTTTCAACCCGAATGGCATTCTGATGAAGCAGTATATTCCACCATTGACCATGAACACCGTTTTTAACTGGTTTAACACAGCCATTAGAATCTGAAAATACCCTGAATAACCATCACAAAAACTGATCAACTCAAAACCAGTTGTTCGATCAACCAATTCATCAATTCTAGGCATGGGATAATGATCCTTTGGACACTTTTTATTTATATCGGTAAAGTCGACACAAATTCGAACCCTACCATCTTTCTTGGGTACAACCACTATGTTTGCCACCTATTCAGAATGTTCAACTTCTCTAATGATACCATTATCTAACGTCTTTTGTATCTCCACTTGGACTGCTTCTTCATACATTGGCCTCACTTTTCTATGCTTCTGATGTACTAGAGTTGCATTTTCCTCCATATTCAGTTTATGCGAACATATTTCTGGATCGATACCAATGAGATCTGACATCGACCATGCAAAAACATCTTGATTCTCTTCCAAAAATACTATCAACTCCTTTCTTATATCTACATCCATTTTTGTACCGATGAACGTATGACGCTCACTTTCTCCTACCGATATTAATCTTGTCCACCGCCTCTATGGTTTTTCTTTCCCATGGTAGTTCCTCATGCTTGTTCATCTCTTGAGTGAACTTTACCTACTCCTGTATCTGTATGCTGGTATCGGCAGGTAAAGTTTGTTGTAATTGCTAAGTAGAGTTTTCCAAGACGCCCCCAGTGTCTTGGCTTTTCCCCTTCATCATTCCCTTTACTATAACGAAATTACATTTTTCTGACTCGGACTGATCGCCCCTAATCTCGTGCAATCCATATATGGTTGGGAATCTGAGAACTTGATAAAATGTACTAAGCACAACACGCATTTTGTGTATCCATTTCCTTCCCAATATAGCATTGTGATCAGATTGGTGCTTGATGACCATGAACTTCGTCATTACCATTTGAGGCCCAGCTCGAACTGGCAATTTTATCTCCCTAGCAAGTTTGGCAGAAGTTCCATTAAAACCATATAAATTGAACTTATTTGGTGGTTTTAAATGCGACTCATCGAGACCAACTCTTTTGAATGCTTTCCAAAATAAAATATTAACTGAACTACCACAGTCCACTAATATCTTCTGTACATCATAGCCCGAAATACGCAGAGTGATTAGCAAAGCATTATCATGTGGCAACATTACCTTAGACAAGTTCTCCGGTACGAACATGATTGCCCCAAGAATGCTAGACGATATCAGCTGCTGACTAACTAGCACTGGTTCGATATTGACCTCGAGAACTTCTTTGACCGTCGAGATCTTCCTTATCTTATCTCGAAAAAAAAAAATTCTGAAGAATTTCCCCCTTATAAATCATGTTTATTATGCCCAATGGCTTTTCTCTTATGGTCGCTGTCTCTGTAGGTCTAACATCGGCACAAAACTCTCTTAGTTTCCCATATTTCATAAGCCTGTCTATCTCTTTTAATAACTGGAGACACTTATTAGTCTCGTGGTTCTCAATCTTGTGAAATTTACAATAAGGCTTTCCTTTCATTTCTCTAAGAGTGTATTTCGGCCACACCACAAAATCTTCCTTTGCTATTCTCCGCAAAATATCTTCTGCCGTGGAATTTAGAGCTATGAAATTACCTGAATCAAGCTTTTCTTTCAATGTTCTGTCATACTTTCTTTGTTGTTGAGGCTGATTATCTCGATTTGTATAATGCTCCTGAGGTCTTTTGTTATCTAACCTCGAGGAGTCTCGATTCTCATAGCGATCATTACTATCTTTCTCTTTTTTCCCTGCGTCGGTGACTTGCAATACCGCTTGCACCATGGCGGTTCTCAACCCCTCCTCTACTATGATATCTCTATCCACCTTATCATACAACTCTTGCAATATTTTCACCTTTTTCCTCAACAAATACTTAGGCATATAAGATCCTGGTATTACTCCAGCTTGAAAAGCTATGACAACTGTCATTTCTGATTCATCCAATCTTTCCACTAACTGCGTTTCCGCCTTGAACCTTGTTAAGAAATCTTTTAACAACTCCTTCTTCACTTGCTTCAATTGGAACAAGGCTGACACCTGCTTTGGCTTCACCCTTTGGTGACCATAATTAGTAAGGAACCTTTCTTCAATCACTCGAAAGCATGAAATGGACCCCTATGGAATTGTACAAAACCACTTTAATGCCTTCCCTTTCAAGCTTGACGAAAATAATCGACATAGTACAATATCCCAATATTCGGTGCCCTGATATATCGAGAACTGATGTCGATAACTAAAAAGATGGTCCATGGGGTCAGTAGCTCCTTCGTATTGGCTCGATTTTGGATTTTTGAACTTCGGACGTAACGAGGCCCTCTCTATCTCCTTTTTAATGGGTTTCTACTGACATCATCTGCTAACTTTCTTATCGACGCCGAGACCTTTTCCAATAACTGATATCCTAATTGCTTCCGCATCATTTCCTGCACCATCTCCTTTGTGACTAGTGCTTTACCTTCTTCTTCTTGCACCACTTTCGGTGTCGTTCTCGCTACAGATTGTACTTCTTCAAGATGACTCCTTCTTCTCTCTTCGAGATGATTCTTTCGTACTACTGGAGTTCCAGAACTCGACTCCTCGTCATCCTTCTCATACATAGCGTCTTCAGCACGCTTCTCCTTCTCTTCCCTTATTGCTTTATTCTCATCCATTAACATCTGATTCTGCTTTTCGAACTCATTCATCCTTCTTAACAAGTCTCTCAGAGATACTTTTTTTTCTTGTACCTCATCCACCTCTTCCACCAGTCAACTTGCTGACCTTCTAGTTCTTCGATCTGCATTCTTTGATGCTGCTTGAGACGTACTTGCTTCTTCTACCATTAATGCTTTACTTGTTGTCGCTCGTTTAGGAGGCATCTTGATAACACTCTTTAACCAAATTCCTATTCTCCACTGATCCTCTCAAACTCTTTCCAACTCCTTCACAATAGATTCGCAAACTTCAAAGAAACCAAGAAAAGAATGTTCTTTCTTGATCCTTTATCCCTCACTGATCTTACCAATAGTTTCTCTTTATCACCAAGATTTCAATCAATGGATTTGATCAAAGAAAAATAAACGAAAGACAAAACAATCGACCATTGTCTTTGAACCCAGACGACGCTAATGTAGTGATCAGAAGAAACTAACTAAGATTGATAAGAATGAGTTACTAAAAGTAAAGGTTAAGAATTGAATCGAATTGAAAATGAAGTTGTTATTGAATATCAGTATCGGTTACAATATTCTCTTTCTCTCTCTTGTTCTAAGTTTACAGATTTTGTATAATGATTTTCCAATGAATCATTTCCTTCATTTCCAGCCTTTATATAGTAGTGTAAGTACAACTTTATCCAATCAGCTTGCGCCACGTATCCCTTCTCTTTATCTTCCTCTTTTTCCGGCTTATACCTACAACATACAAACTACAATTGCGAAATATCGATTCTTATATCGATATTTCTCATTAATCATGATATATGGGCTGGAATATCGGGTTGACGATATTTGCCTACGACAACGTAATCACCAACAGTTTGCCATGTGGAACACTCTGATTAAATGATACAGTGCACATAATTGTAAGATGGACTATGAGTAGAAATCAGTCGTGTATATCCGGCAGTTGAAATGTCATGCTGATATTGCTGTATGTTAGATGTACATGTTTCAAGCAACTGGTTATATGTAGAAATGTAATTAATTTGGTATGGTGGTGCACGTACTCCTTTAAAAAACAAGGATGTCTGAACAATGGCAACTTGATACTACATAGGATTTTTTTTTCCTTCTTCTTTTGGTAGAGCGTTGGAGTATATGTGAGGACAATACTTCGATTATTCATGTTTGCTATGAAAGTAACAAGACGTAGCTTTAATAGTCTCATCCAAAATTCCAAATTAGATAGGTCAAGTAAGAATATACGTGTAGATATATAACCTTAATTTTCACTAGATTCGGGGGGAGAAAATGGAACTAGATTTCAAATAAATCTTGTACCACGTATTGAATTTGCATGCGAAATACTAGTCAAATACACAGAAATATTGTATTAATTTATACTTTAATGAAATGAAACGAAAAGAAAAAGAAAGTGGTCAGTTCAAATCCAAATGCAAGGATGCAACTGAGAGTGTGTTAAATTTACGCATAATTTTCATGAATGTGGCAGTCGTCTTGTAACCAACTCAAAGTCCAAATGCTATGCACCAGACCCATGCCCAGTGCACCACTAAAGCACCAACAGCCAAAGGCACGTTTCATGAATTCGCCATATTGTCCTAAACCAGCTCAAATCCTCCCCACATGCCATATCGTCCTAAACCAGCTAAAACCCTGAAAGCTGTTCACCCGTATCCATTCGAGACCAACATCACACGTTCCTACAAAGAGGCACGAGCAAATATACTCGGAACCTCGGACTAGAGAGACTGTATGGTACACTACGGACACAGCACCCATCAAAACACTCACAATACTGAATACTTTGCTTTGCCATCCGTCCATAACCCAGTTTTAGTAATACAACAATATCATATTTTCACACGATAGTGGTCCCCACACCCACCTGATCCCATCAACATAAAAAATGTCAGCCAGCTCAGAGTAGGCTGTACGTTACTACCAACTGGTAGTAACTCGACACCGACAACAAACCGCATACCTTTTTAGCTTCTTAAATCTACTTAATAACTCTCTTGAAACGCCATTCACACCATTTTATTTTGAGTTAGAAAGTTTTGGTGAATTTGAACAGCTATTATGGCTTCTTCAACTATTATATTAGTTTTTGTATTCATTCTTGATCTCGTTGCTTTTGGTCTTGCTGTTGCTGCTGAACAAAGAAGGAGCACTGTATGTCCTTTCTGATCACCCCTTTTATAACTTGTTTTTTTCTTTATCTGTATGGAGTCATGGATTTCAAGTTTTAACTGCATGCTTGACTGGGACATGGTTATTAGATCTATATTATAGTTCAACTCTGGTTTTTCTTGATGTGAATTTGCTTGAGAATAGGATGGTTTACAACCCTTTTCGCTTCATGCTGGTATGATGTTAGTTTGTGCATTGTGATTTGACTCGCTTTTGTTCATTTGAGATGCAAAACGGGTTTTTAAGAAGCCCCTTATCTTGATATTAGTGTTTAACTCCGTAATTGGAGATTTGATCCTGTATAGTATTGCAAGACCAAGGGTTTCATTTGACCTTAGTCCAGGGGAAATTGATAATGGACCATGGTTAGATTTGGGCCAGATTTAAGTTGGTATTGTCTTTGGGTTTCAGATCTTGACTTTCGGTTACGATACATGAAACTATTGGGGTCCAATAAAATAGTTGATCAAATCAAATCCAATCGAAGTACCCTTCTGGCCTTCTACTTGGGGGTGAACTGGGTTGGATCTGATTTGGTAAGGAACAAACTTTCGAAATCAAATTAAGTGATGTTACTGGGTACTTTGTTGTATGATGATATTGTTTACGAATTTGCTGATGGGATTTGGGTTTTAGGCTCCCTAGGTCAACAACTCTCTCCCCTCATGGATTAGATTATTCTGTTCATTTTGTAAGGATCCAGCGTCTCTACTCATTTCATAAAATTAATTTAGTGGAAGGTTACCAATCCTCTCGTTGTGTGTAAAATACTGATGTCTAATTTGATCGGTTCTGATTTGGTACTCACAATGCTTATTGTGATGTACAATCCCTTTCGGCTCCATGAAAGTAGAGATGATAAGTAAAATAGTCCGGAAATAAATTAGTATGGCGGTCAATTTTCTTATATATGTGGTGAAACTTTTGAACTGGAACTGGTTTTTGTGCCAGAGAAGGTGTTCAATGGCACAAAAATAGCTATCTGAGCAATCTGTGAAAAACAATTGGCAAGAGAAGAAATCTCACATAGCATTAAAAAACGCTATTTTTAAGACAAGTTGTGGGCTCCTTTCATACAGAGAGTCAAGTTAATATTGTACATTGCCTATTTTTGTCTAAGTACCAAGATGGATGTCTTTTCTTGCAGGCTAATATTGTCACAGACAGTGAAAAGAACTATAACTACTGTAGGTATGACTCAGACATCTCTACTGGCTATGGTGTTGGATCATTTTTGTTCCTCCTGGCCGGTCAACTCTTAATCATGGTCGCAAGCAAATGCTTCTGCTGTGGGAGGGCTCTACGTCCTGGAGGTTCAAGGGCATTGGCAATCATCCTATTCATAGCATGTTGGTACGTAATGGTTGTTTGTTGGCAGTCATGGCAGTTGGATTTAGAAAGAGATAGCCAACTGATCCATGATCAAGATTGCCTTGTTTCAACTCTTGGAATGGGATTAAACCAATCTTTTTTGTCCAGTATCACAGTATATGTAACGTATTTATCAATGACTTGTTTCAGGGTCACATTCTTTATTGCCGAGGTGTGCTTGCTAGCGGGATCAGTGAGGAACGCTTACCATACCAAATACAACACAATCTTCGGAGAGGATCCTCCATCATGCGAGACCGTTAGAAAGGGAGTCTTTGCGGCAGGGGCAGCCTTCATTGTCTTTACAGGGATACTAACTGAGTTCTATTATGTTTGCTACTCAAAGGCCAGGGACAGCTTCCAGTCACCATACGAGACTGGCGTTGGCATGGGCACTTACAGCTAAGCTTAATTCAGCTTATTTGAGGGCATTCACAATAACCATTGAACGCCATATGAATGATTTGAATGTCTGGTCTAGGTATATACTTAACTCCGATATCTTTCAGTGTTCTTCCACTAGAGATTAATCTACTTAGGAACAGGAAGTTGTGTTGTGAATCTTTTATCTCATAATTTTTGTTTGTACAATATTCTATTATATTGTTGTCAGACTTTTTTGTTGACAATCTTATATTATATATATTGTGGTTTGAAGAAAAACAAGAAAATTTTCTTTTATGAAGGCACAACACTGTTCCAGTGTAATTAATGTCGGTAAAGGCCTCAATTGGAGTCGAAATGACACAATGAGGAATAATGTTTTCTCAAAGTCCACAAATCAAGTGACTATGTAAGGGCCTCCACCTCACAGACAGGGGCGGCTCAAGGCTTTTGGGGGCCCTAGGTGAAACCGGGTCCTTCAACCATTAGAGAAGGGGAGCTTGAATTTGGACTATAGTGATATGAGCCTACTTTGATCAGATTTGAGAGAAGCTACATACATAATTAAATTAGAACCTTTTATCAAATACAAGTATCGAATGGAATATGTTAACATATTCAATGATTTCAAAAATTACTTGAACCTAAATGGTACACGTACATGATACTGTCATTGAAATATACGTCGTTTCAGGCTCCACAAATATTCATAGACAGTAGGCTACAACAGACTCAGCACAAAGCCCCAAACCTTAAAACCCAAACATTCGTCGTTAGTATCTATAAAAAACTGAACCCAAACCTTAGCAACAGCCACTGTTCTAAAAATGGGTATAGGCCGGTCTCTAGGCGCTAGGCGGTGCCCAACCGACTCGCCTAGGCTCAAGTTGTTTAAAAAATCGGTAGACCGATTAGGTAGACTCTAGGCGGTCCAATCAAGTTTTTTTTTTTTTTGAATAATTAAATATCGAAAATTAAAGACCCGTGTAGGTTTAAGATTTGAATGAGTTTAAAAGACTAAAGTCTAATGTAAATTATATGCTACTATAAGAAAGGATATGTTTTTATATGAAGTCAATATTCTTCAACTATTACACATTTTCATAATAAATATCTTTTTTTGTGTTTATTTTTTGAGTTATGGTAAATGATTTTCTTCATTTCTTGTATAATATATGTATATATATATATATATATATATATATTAGGGGAAAAAAACCGTCTAGCGCCTAGCTCATCTAGGCATGCACTGTCTAGAAGGCTTATGCACTAGGCAAGTTCCCACCGCCCGACTACCACCTAATGTTTTTTAAAACACTAGCAACACCTTAAAGACCCACCCATTAATCTAATACTAAAATCAAAACCAATTTCGTCAACAAGTAAAAATGGGCTGAATTTGGGGCCCTTGGCTTGTCGGGTCTCTATGCAACTGCCTATTTTGCTATATGGTAGAGCTGGCCCTGCTCACAAGAGTGTAGAAGTCAATACTAATCTTATACTGTGTAACAAGAAAGCAAATTAAAAATATTGCAGATCAAAACTAGCGTAACTAAAAAGCTTTTTATCAACAAAAGAAGGTCCTTTGAGCTAAGAGCGCAATTGGTGCAGCTTCTTGGGTAGTAGTGTAATGTGAATTTGAGAGAAATGAAACTTGTAAACAGGGGCAGTGATAAGCACCCAAAACTGTATTATAAAAACCTGTAGAGACATAACATTTCGGTCAATTTTGTGCTTAATAATCATGAAATAATCGCATCTTCGTGCTTTTTGCAGGTTGGAGCAACTAATGTAAAAATGATGATAAAGCCAGCATTTAAGCACGGATAGGGAGTATACACATACCTTCCGATCAAGCCCATGTGAAGCCCAACAAATTCGGACTAAAGCCCAAAGACTCAAATAGTACGTAATCCAAATAAACGGATTACGCGCGATGTAAGCATCAAACTTCCGAGCTCATATCTCTTGAACCAGACTCGAATGCGACGAGCGAAGCTACTCTCCGACGATCATTCAAGGATGAACTCTACAAATAAATGGAAGGAAGTTGTAAAATGCCAAAAGACCGGACCGCCATCGGACATCAGACGTGGACCCACTAGGCGGGCCCATAAGATTTGATGAGTCATCATGCAAGTCAAGACAAAGGTGCAAATAATTGGTGCAAATTTGACACCTTGCATGAAGTTAATGAGTTAGTTGGATTTAGGTGATGATTATCTAAAAAAATGAAAGGTGTCAAATGGGGTTAGTTGTGGATAAGTGAAAAATAAATGAGAGGAGAGTTTTCACGTGGGAGAAGAGAAAAAGGCTCTCTTATGTAAAGGGGGGGCTGATTTTGGGAGTTGGGAGCTTTTACTTCCTTGACTTTTTTTACTTTTCATTTACATCCATGTCTTCAATTTTGTTTTTAAGTTCTTAGTTTTTAGAGAAAAGCTTGTAACTTGTTAATGGGGAACTTTCTCTAGTTTTTTAAAAACTCTTCTTCATTTAGGTAAACAGTTGTAGTTTTCTTGTTTCATTCTTTCTTTTCTTTTCATTTCACATATCTTCTTGTAGTTTAATTCAATCCTAGGATCATGAGCTAAAACTCTCCCAAGGGAGGGTTAATGATGCTCATGTGAGGATCATGCTACAAATTTAGGATTCCAAAATCACTACTTAAAAGACTTAGGTTCTATTTTTCATCCCCGTCCCAAAATGACGAGATTGACAATTATCCGATCAATTGTTGTAAAGTAGAACTAGGAGTTGGAATGATATTTCATAGATGAAATATCATTTCAATTCTACATGCTAGCATGATATGTTTAGAGATAGGTATATTATGTTAGGGATTTGAGATGGTAGTGACCTGTTTCTAAAAGACTTGTAGCTAGGCCTTGCATGAGTAGGATTAATCCTTCCCTATCTATCTCTCTCTTTCATTTAACTATAAACAAACTTACAAATTTTAGATAACTTGTGTAAAAAAAATCTATCTATAAAATCCTTCTCACTTAGTTATCCAAAGTGTAGATTCCAGTTGTGATCATTTAAATTCTTGTCTTAGAAGTTGGAACGAAATCCCTACTCGAACTAGATTGACATTCTCAAAGAAAAAAAACAGTGAGTAAAGAATTATTGAGTTTTAGCACGTAGTAAGTCAACTTCTAAAAACACTGAAAAGTGCTAAGATCAGGCAACCCTAAGTTTGAAGTGGCCCTAGGCAAGTTCCGAGATGGGAGCCTATATAATATAATAAAAAGGAAAAAACAAAAAACACGTCTCAATTTGATGTAGAAAATGATCTAGTTGTTGTTTTTGCACTGTTAAAAAAAATATTTATGGTTTGAAAGTATAACATAAACACTATGGGTAACTTTTAGTCAACCATGAAAGCTGGAGGATAGTACAAATAAATGTAACTGTAAAAATAATCACAACTAAATGGCCTGTCAAAATTGTTAGTGGTCTGGCTTATCACATGTAGACATATGGCACAGAGTAGAGACTAGAGAGTTAATGGCACTTGGCATATATGGCAGAGGGACCAATTTTGGGCTTAAAAGTATTGAAAATATTGAGTAGACTTGAAACAAGCTTTGAGTTGGATAATAGACTTGAAACGGGCTTTGAGTGGGATATAGTTGGATCTGGGCAAGTTTGGCGGACTGGCTGACTAGGGGCCCTATTTTGGGGTAAAAGTTTGGGGCCCCAGCCAGCCGCCTGTGTGGACTGTCCTCAGGGTCAGCACTGCTTGTAAACACAATGTGGATTCTGCAGTGTCATGCAGGCATGTAGCACAAGTTACATCTGATCGTAGATCGTACTCGTACTCACTATACATATAGAGTATAGTGCCCACAGAAAGTTTGTCAATCTAATCTAAACAGTATAAAAATCCGGGGCGTGACTTGCGAGCAACAGTGAATCTTGCACAATCGTAATTTTGCCGTTTCTTAATTTCCTGATTTATTATTATTATTTTTTGTTATAATATATAGGTTGGCCCAATGTGGCTGCCCACTATGAGGTTTATCATTTATCTATGAAGACATTACCTTATTTAACATACGTTTCCTATTATGTTTTATATCTTGGAGGAGGTTCACTCATCTATATAAATGTAAACCTCATCTCATTTTCTGACACACTCATAATAAGAATTCATCTATTACTCTCATATATTGAACTTTACTCATTTGTATCATTATTGAGTCGCAACACGTTATTAGCACGCTCTACGTACATCTCTAATTTAAGACCAAAAAGTATGTAACCTTAAATTAATTTTCACATGTCTTAAAAAGCATCTGCTTGATCTCCTTAATTTTGGAGTTAAAACAATTATATTATTTATGTTTTATGTGATACTTAATAATTTGTTAAAACGATCATTATTTTAATGTTACGTTTATGTGATACTTTATGTAATTACGTTTTACGTGATACTTTAAGTAACTCTATGGTATGTTATCCAAGGTTATTATTATTATTATTATGAATATCATTACCATAAATATATTCAATTGTAAGAGTATGTTGAATATGGTTAATATCCCTGCCCCAAAATATCAACTTTAAATGGGCACATATTCACATTTACAGATTTACCCAAACATTCACAAACTCAAAAGTTTCGAATTGCATGGGTAAATATATAAATCATTACCAAATCATAATGATGCATGTGTTGAAAAGGGTCACAAACCCTATCTCCAAAGCAAAACTTTGATGGACACACATCTTAATAAACTCAAATATGCACAAACTAAATAAGTTTTGAATTGCATGAGTTTATTCACTCAAATATGCACAAACTCAAATAGTTTTGAATTGCATGAGTGTACTTTCACTTAAATATGCACAAACCATTGGTTTTGAATTACATGAGTGAATATTCATTGCACGATTTGGATTATAATGTGTCATTACAAGTCAATTGATAATTAATGGTGGTTGAATATATATTTGTCCATGTTTAAATATCATGTATATTTAACTTGGTCTCTCTTTGATAACAACTATAGATAATATCCAAAAACCTTCAGTATGGAGACAAGAGAGTAATAGAAACTTATAATGTATGCATAGCTTGTGTTATCAGTCCCTTATTGAAAATTTATGCAACGTAAGATTGTCTAACTAGTATATCGTGAGACGGTGTGTCAAACTTGCTAATCATCGCCAAATTGAAAAATAAATAAATAAATAATAAATAAATAAATAAATTTCCATTCAGAAAGGACTTGCAGCGCAGCTTGTTGCACGTTTGTCCTAATTATTTGTAAAACTCGTTATCATTATTAATAAAATTTTCACTTATAAAAAAAAAATAATAAAAAAAAATCGGGAGGGAGGAGAAAGAGGAAGAGATCAAAAGAGGGAAATATGAACATACATATTACTTCAAAGAAAATTGAATGAGAAATAACAAATTGAATAATCGAAAAGAGGAGAGAAAAAAAGAGAGAAATCAAGAACACAAAGTAATGAAGCAGGTGCAGAGGGAGGAGACAGATTTCTTTTCCTTGGCGATAGATATCCATGCGACAAACAAAGTTTTTAACCCCCACCCCAAGAACACTCGCTTTGCTCATTTGATGAACTCATGCAATTTTTTTTTATTATTATTATTCACTACTAAAAAAAGGACCTATTATGTTGGCTATTTTTTTTTCTATCTTGACAGCTTTGTCAAAACCATCAAGATAAGAGATAAGTGTCTTGGTGATATTTTTATGGCGGTTGTTGCTGAATAGTTACGAGTGTAAGACAGGTGTCGTGAAAATATTAAGTTTTTCTAACGGATTTTCTGAAAATGTCAAGTTCGCTATATACTAAATCGTCAAGAAAAGCTCCTTAAAATATTTTTATGACTATTCTGTGTGAATCGCCTTTATTTATTGGTATTCGTTACTGCCGGACCCCATATTGTGTTGGGCAGACCCCAAAAACAAAAACAATTATTACAAATGTGTCATTGGCCCCAAAAGTTGTTTTGTGTTGGGCACCTCCCAAACCAACGTGAATTTGACTTGTTGCAACCTTTTCAGTCCTTCTCTTCTATTCTCTTCTCTTCCACCATCAAAAACCTTAAACCCTAAAGAAAACTATATCCTAACACTAACACTAAACACTAATGGAAGAGCATGAAGATGAAGAAGAAAATGTAATGCATCATGACCCCATTCAAGAAGAAAATGTAGAACAAGTTCCAAGTGACCCCATTAAAGAAGAAAATGTAGAACAAGTTCAAAGTGAAGAAAATAGAGAAATAGATGATGATGCATTTAATAAGAATAAGATAAATCTAAATTAAATGTAATTATGCATGTAGTAATTATGTATGTAGTAATTATGCATGTATACAGTGATATATAGGGCAGAAAGAGAAAATTCGAACACCTGAGGCTTAAACGACCCGGCTAGGTCGTTCGTATTGCACACCAAATGGTCTGGTCACACCGTCTGGATTGAGTCCAAAACGATGTGGCCATGTCGTTTGGGATTTGGACTTAGAAAAAAAAAACTTACCGGTGTGGTCATACCATTTGGAGTAAGTTCCCAACGATATGACTACACCGTTTGAACTAAGTCCCAAATGGTGTTGCCATATCGTTTGGATTTGAACTTGGAAAAAACATAAAATTCTATTTTTTGGCCTCTTTACCGGTGTAGCCACACCGTTTGGGACTTAGTCCACACGACGTGGCCATATCGTTTGGGATTTGAACTTGGAAAAACATAGAGTTATGTTTTTTGGCCTCTTTACCAGTGTGTCCTCACCGTTTGGGACTTATTCCAAACGGTGTGGCCTTGTCATTTTAGGATTTGAACATAGAAAAACACAAACAGTGGTAAACGGTGTGTTTGTGGCATTTGGTACTTAAGCCAAACAGTGTGGCTATGTCTTTACGGGGTCCATAATACATCAATTAACAACTGTTCTTCATTTAGGATCCTTCGGTGTGTTTCGAGAACTCTGGAAACTCGAATGACGTGGATGATGTTTAACCGCTTTCAATGGATACAACATAAATATTTACTACGGAAGAGGTACATAGTAGGCATTGTTTTCACTTGTTTTTATTTTCTAAATGAAATTATATTAGTTTATTGATTGTTGTTTTCTTTCATATCTTTAGGTATTTCATACACGTAATGACGAATTGGTTGGTTGAATCGCTTTCGGGAAAAACAATGTAATGTGGTTGTGGTAATTGGGAAGTCGCAGAATGCTAACGGAACCGAAAGTACCAAGGCTGGATTTAGCTTATGAGAGTTCGAAATGTGTATCGCTCACACAAAAAGGTAGAGAAAGCTAATAAGAGAAATACGGGAACCAAGAAACGTGGATGTCCATTTAAATTAAGATGTATTTTCCAACGCGGCACTGTCGATAGTTGGAAAATTGCCGTTCTTAATGGTGTTCACAACCATCCATTGGTGAAGACCCTTGAAGGACATGCATTTGCTACTTGACTGACCGTTCCACAATTCGAGTTCTTGTCAGAGATGACTCAAAATGGAGTTAAGCCTAAAGAAGTTTTGAAGTCCATCAGACATAGGTTTCCTGATAACCTATCTAGCATATGTCAAGTCTACAATGCCAGGCACAAGGTGAGGACATTGGATATGAACGATCACTCGCAAATGTAGAGATTGCGTGAGTTGTTAGCAAAAATCCATTATTTCGAGGAGGTGAGAGAGGATACAAATATGGATGAGATAACGAGATTGTTATGGGCCCATCCAGACGGTGTTAAAATGGCTCGGACTTTTCCAAAAGTTTTCATCATAGATGCTACCTACAAAACCAATAAGTATCGGTGGCCTTTTGTACAGTTTGTGGGGGTGACTTCAACCTGGAAGTCTTTCACGGTCTGTCAAGTGTTGCTTCAATCCGAAAGAGTGATAGACTATGAGTGGGCTTTGCGTCAGTTTAACGACTTTTTGGGTGAAGAAAGGCCATTTGTGATCGTGTATGACAGGGACTTGGCCTTGATGAGTGCCGCTGATATTGTGTTTCCTGACGCGCACAAACATCTCTGTAGATAACATATCTCTATGTGCTTCCTTCAGAAATACAATGATTTTTTTTCCCACCACAGAACTTGTAGATAAAGGCCAGTTCCCATGGAACACTGTAGTGAAATCGAGGATTGAGGATATCTTCAACCGTAGAATTGCTGCTTTGGAAAAACACTATAGGGTTGAGTACTCCAATTTTGTTAGTTATCTGCGAGAGACTTGGTTATCTACAAGGATCGATTCGTATGTTGTTGGACAGATCAACACATTCACTTTGGAAGTACAACGACCAATAGAGTCGAAGGGTCTCATGCTCAGGTGAAACGTGTTCTAGGAAACACAAACAGACATGATTTTCTAAGTATGTTTTACTTGATCCACCCAATTTTAGAGATCCAGATGTCTAAGATTAGAGGAACATTTGAGAAGAGTCTGATTGTAACCCAACACCACCACCGGATTCCTTTATTTTGTGAACTTAGAAACCTGGTCTCAAAAAAATATTTTGACTTGCTTTATGAAGAACTGGATACCCGTGTAAGTCGTGCTGCTAAAGACTCTGAGTTCATTTGTGGGTGTTATTTGCGCACCAGTCATGGATTTCCATGTGCTCACGAAATCATTGAACTTCGAAAGCAAGAACGTTCCATATCTTTGAGTGCTATCGATCCCTTTTGGAAAACTTTGTTTGCTTTTCCAAGTGTGTCGGTGGGTGTTAGTCCCAATTGTAGACCTTCGATGGATATGTTTATGAAAAGGTATGAAATGGCTTCTGAAGAAGAGTAGAGGGTTATGGTTAGGTAACTTATGGAGATTGCTGTGCCAGAAAGTACATGGCTAGAACCACCTCATGAGGAGGCGAAAACCAAAGGTCGGCCTAAGGATAGCTGCAAGAGAAAGCTTCCAACTGAAGATGAGAACCCTTCAAAGCGAGATTCATCTGGTTTTGAACATTCCCAACGTGAACATGAAGAGTGGGTCTCGTCGCAACAATCGAAATGTATGCCAAATTCCAAGCCTTCTCATAAAACACCCACACCATCGAAATACACTACTCCAAACCCACCTGCAGAGAAGTTTTCTCCGAAACCACCTTTGCCACAAAAAAAAACCACACCACAGAAGAACTCTTCTCAAAAATCACATTTACCACCTAAAACAACCACACTACGAAATAACTCTTCTCAAAAGTCACATTTACCACAAAAAACAACCACACCACGAAATAACTCTTCTAAAAAATCACCTTTACCACCTAAATTAAACAACCACACCACGGAATAATTCTTCTAAAAAATCACCTCAAAAGTTAGACATTAGCATCCTGAGGGGGCCGAAACATTACGGTTTGGATATTCCAGAAGAACTGCACAAATATATTGTTAAAGTGGATGATCCTGTGGGTAATGACAATTGCGCGTATAGAGCAATGTGCATTGCACTGGGAAAAAGTCAGGAAGAGTGGCTGTGGATGAGAAATGAGTTGTTACAAGAACTTAATTAATAACAACCTCCCCCTATACTGTACATTGTACACTCACAGTGAGGTTAGTTTTGTGAAACCTACAATTTCTCATGCATGTGGTTGGGCACCCTATAATAAGTGGATGGCCATGCCTTTTGTTGGATATCTATTTGCTTCGAGATTTAATGTCGTCCCCGTACATTTAGGAAGTACGTACTGCCATCTTATCTTGCCACTGAGAACCCAAGCAAATCTTGAGAGAGTAAAGAAAGTGTTGGGTACCGCTTACGTACAGGGATGTCATTTTGTCCATGTTGAACTTGTTAATGATTGTCCGGTTCCAAAATCGATGCGAAGATGGCGTATAGCTCGACACTTAATTGCAGATAGTTGGGATACTGCATTACAAGCAAGACAAGCACAATTTACGGCATTGAACATTCCCAATTTAGTATTGAAAGATGAGCACACTAATGATGGGTCCAAAATACCAATAATAGATGTTGATTAGGAATAAGTCTATGTAATTAATGTTCATGTGGTTGGAATTGTAATTTGGTTTTTGATACAATTTTCTTAAATTTGATGGTATTCTTTGGTTGAATTTGATGTATGGATGTATGTTTGTTTGATTTGGATGGTTTGGATGTTCAATGGTGTGGCCATGTCTTTTGGGATTTGAACTTGGAAAAAATATAAAGTTATGTTTTTTGGCCTCTTGACCGGTGTGGCCAAGTCGTTTGGGACTTATTCCAAACGGTGTGGCCATGTCGTTTGGGATTTGAACTTGGAAAAAATATGAAGTTCTATTTTTTGGCCTCTTGACCGGTGTGGGCACACCGTTTGGACTAAGTCCCAACGACTTGGCCACACCGTTTGGGACTTAGTCCAAACGGTGAGCCCACACCGGTCAAGAGGCCAAAAACAGAACTTCATATTTTTCCAAGTTCAAATCCCAAACGACATACAGCACACCGTTGAACTAAGTCCCAAAACGACTTGGCCACACCGCTTGGGACTTAGTCCAAATGGTGTGGCCATGTCGTTTGGTACTTAGTCCAAGCGGTGTGCCCACACGGTCAAGAGGCCAAAATAGAATTTCATATTTTTTCCAAGTTCAAATCCTAAACGACATGGCCACACCGTTTGGACTAAGTCCCAAACGGTGTGGCCATGTCGTTTGGGATTTGAACTTTGAAAAAATATGAAGTTCTGTTTTTTGGCCTCTTGACCGGTGTGGGCGCACCGTTTGGACTAAGTCCCAAACGGTGTGGCCAAGTCGTTTGGGACTGAAATTTGGCGAACCTCAATTTCTTTTTTTCTTAACTTCCATTTTCCAACAATTCTAACACTTCCATATTCCAACAATTCTAACACTTCCAAATTCAACTTCCATATTCCAACAATTCTAACACTTCCAAATTCAAAACCAAACACATCAAATGGAGAATCACATAACATCAAATAATATTTTGAAATAACATACGACAAAATCAAGTATTCATAAAGTTGGATACAGATATCACAACGTCACTCTTTACAACAAAAGCAACCTAAACATCCCTATACTACTAGAACTCCAAGAGTTGAGATCAATGCTCAAGAATAGGCTGCTTCTTCACCTATGCTTATTCACGATATCGTCCGCTAATAAACTTGCACTGGGTCAAATTGTATGCCTCCATGAACTCGTTACGTGCATCGTCTAGAATCGCAATCCCACCCAATTGCAGGCTTTGATCGAGCAAGCGAGAAATTTCATCGATGATGGGGTGCTGTCAAAATTAAAATGAAAAACTATATTAGTATATACATTTATAAAATACCAAAAAAAAAAAAAAAAAAAAAAAAAAAAAACTAACGTTGTAAGGTATTAACTCACTAGATTATGATATGGAAGACTCTGTAAGGAGTAGCGATTAGGATGATCACGGTTTATCATTCGAATATGACTATTGTTTTCGTACCAACTCATGTATCTACTAACACACTCTCATGGATAAGACGGAATGGGTCCTCGATGTTCAAGTTGTACGTATCAAGTGATTCTGCCATTTACTCCAGTAGGAAGACGCAATATTAAATTTCACATCGTACCCGCATCCGAAAGTAGTTCGCGTTGAGGTCTTTGGTCTTGGGGGATCTGAGGGTACAAACTGCATATGACCCAACTGACGCACAACCCTCGAAACATTGTATTGCTCAACATCATCAAGAAAGCATATAAATCCCTCGAAAAATGCTATTTTATCCACCGGGCGTTTAGCTCGGACTTCAGCATAGGGATACCATTCAACCTGTCAAATAGCATATGATCGAGAAAATTAATCATTAACCACATACTAATAATATCAATTAATAAATAAAACTATTTACAAACAAAAATGCTTACATCGGTACAAGTCATATTATCAATCACCGCTCGGGTATGCTTCAATGCAGCTGTTGTGCTAACATAAAAAGACTGAGTAACTGAGTACCTATGAGCACGCGACATGCTCAACTGATAGCCCTCATTTGGGAATGGCCTGAACACCGGGAAGTACTCATAAATCCATGCTTAGATTAATATAGACACCCAGTTAATATTGTAATAAATAGATAAAATTGACATTGAAAAGAAAAACAAAAAAACTAATACCTGTAGGAGAGTGAAATAGCCTGAAACACCCTTCACCTTGGCACTTGTGGCAGTCCCAAGACCCCTGTACATGTAAGCCAGTAAGGCTGCACCCCACGCGTAGTCTCTGATCTCGGTAAATTTCAAAAGCAGTCTCAGATAACAAACGAGAACTGCAGTTCCAGACATGTCGGTGAAGGCGGTACATCCAAAGAAAAATAACATATAAGCTATCACAGCAAACTGCAACTCTTTTTGGGTTGACGCCTTCTTCACAACAACCCCATTTTCATCACGTAAATCTTCATCCGTTACCTTCCGAGCAAACTGCTTCATCAAGAAATCCATCCTTACTTTGGAAGTGAACTTATTGGTTTTCATCTCCGCATCTATCTTGTCCATGGGTATGCCAAGACCTTTGTGGAGGAGTCTTTTTGTCTGTTTCAGGGTCAAATCAGTGTCCCCAGTCACTGCTTTGCCTCTGATCGGAACTCCTAAGAGTTGGGAAACATCGTCCAACGTGATTATCATCTCGCCCCACGACATATGAAACGTGTTGGTCTCTGGATGCCACCTCTCCACAAACGCAGAGACCAACACAGGATCCTGATGCCTGTATACACCTAAGACCAGAGCACATAAGCCGGTCCTTTGAAGCTCCACGTAAAAATTAGAACAGTCTGAACACTCTCCGACGATATCCTATTGTACCAACTTGTTTAGGTGCCCATGGCACTTCAACACCCCTCGCTCCGCCTAAAACAACAAAAACTCAGTATTAATGTATGCGCAAGGTTTCGTAATAAAAAATTTAAATACTAATAGACACTATATGATAATATTACCTGCCCCTCCCAAACATCATGAGCCACATGCACTGCATAGTCATACAACAGATGTGGCACACAAGGGCCACCTCCATAAACACCTCTCTGGAACTCCAAGTCATTGTTGGACTTTCTCAAAATATTCACTAGAGGTATAGGTACATGGACTTCCTCGTCATCCTCCTCCTCCTCCTCCTCATCCTCCGCGTCCTCCTCCTCCTCGTCATTCTCCTCTTCGGCATCATCAACACCCTTTTCGTCATCTTCTTCACAATCATCTTCTTCACTATCATCTTTTTCACCATCACCATGACTTACAACTACACTCTTCCCACAATCCATATTTACGTCATCTACATCTACATCACTCGGAAATGTCCCCTTTCTTCTCTTTTGATTTCCTAAGTCTACACCACTTACAACTACATTACTGGGATCATCCACTTTCCGATTCCCTCTACAGACTGATACCGAGGTGGTTGTTCCCCTTCCTCTCTTTTTCTCAGGTGGGTCACCGCGATCCGAACTACTACTCCCCCCACCTAACAGCTTCTTAGCACCTGTGAAAACACTTTTTGCTACATTCTTCACATTCTTTGTTTGAGGCATTGCTACAAAATATAACTAACACAAACACAGAAGAATAAGTTTGCCGAGAAACACAAACACAAACACAAACACATAACTCATTTTCAGGTAAAGAAAATTCTGAAAGAGAGAAATCATTTTCAACATAGGGAAAAAACTAGTAATCATTCAAACATATTTGTAGGATTTTTCCTATCTTTGTTTAGCCTTTTGATCATTAGGAGACAGGGAGAATGAGAAGAACCCTTTGGATAGGAAACCCATCCTAACAAATACAGGTACAAACCCATCCAAACAAACTATTATTGTCTAGTTCAGTTTCATTGTCTAGGTGCATGCAGACTTCAATCCCGAAAACAAGAGCACAAAATATTTAAGCAAACAAAAGCTTTAGACACTAGAATAAAACAAGAAGTTTGTTCTTAAATAAATTGCAACAGATTCAAACTATCTAACACAATAGTACATGATATACTCGTATGATCTAACATGATATACCAAGACAAAACTCCCTATTTAGATTGGTACAAGGGCTGCCTCAAGTAGTCAAGTGTAATAATTTATGTAGCATACTGCTCAAATCAATTCACTCACAAGCCAGGCCATACTAGAAGGAAAAGTATTAGAGAAGAGAGGGAAGCAATGGAAATTCATATTTGTAATGGAACAAAGCATGTAATCTTTACAAGTAAGGCACCACTAAAGCATCTCGTTATAGATAGGTTACAGAAGAAGACCTACTTGTTCAGCACCAAGGGCCTTCACAAATGACACCTAAACGCAAAGACTACAAAACTCCATGTCGTCGATCCCTTTAATTATCTAGACATAACTTAATAAGATGAATAAAAACCCAATCAACTTTGTTTTTGTTTGTTGATAAAGAGCTAAGAACCGAGTTGTTTTATCAGTGAAATGAAAACTTGAAAAGTTGAAAACTTGTTTTATCAGTGAAATGACATGTCTGTGATTGAACAAGAATTGAAGGCGCAACAAATGAAAACTTGTTTTATTAGTGAAATAACATGCCTGTGATTGAACAAAATATGGCGAAATGACTAAGGCTAAGCATCCAAAATTCAGGTTAATGTTAAACCAAACAATGAATCGATTACAGATCTAATAACCAATGTAACAAAATTATAACAAAAACAATATTAAAGATCAAGAACAATAGGATTAAAACTTACATATCAGATCTAGATAAAGAATATTGAGATCGAAAGAGAGAATCGCAGTGTGTTTTTGTTCAAACAAATTTTTGGGAGCAGAAATCGAAAGGAAATCGAGGGTTTTTGATGGAGACGAAGGGTGGAACTGGTTTTCGCCGGTTTCTCGATTTCTTAGGTATTTAGTTGGGGAGTGTATGGTTCAAAGTTGCGCCCAACACAATGGGCAAACCCCAGCCCAACACAAATTGTGGTCTGGCAGTAACAGGACTATTTATTTTCTACTTTTTGACCGGCAGAAGAAGTGTTAATATATATTTCCTCTCTTTACGGAATATTTCAGTTTTGGGACTTACTAAAGCGTCAAGACCCAGGACAGTCTGCATTCTCTTTGATCAAGTGAAAGAGATTAATAAAGTTTTATCCAAAGTAAATCGTGGACCTTTGTTCTACTAGGGCAGTAAGAAAAGTTTAAGCGAGAGTATTTCTTATCCCAAACTCCTATAAAAAAACAACATGCCACTCGATCTCTTCCTGAAGCCTTTTTTTTTTTTTTTTTTCCTCTCAAAGTCTCAAGTACATGAAATCCTAATTCCATCCATCTGATCGTTTCCTTCATTTGCTCATTTGGTTCTGAACTTGAATTGATGATATCGCAATCGACCACTGGTGAAGTTGAGAAGTATATCCTCGTGAAACGTCTATTAGCTGAACCAAACTCCTCTGCAGATTCGAGAAAAAAGGTGCCTTTTTTGTTCTTATTGTTTTTTCTAATCTATTATTTTTGTCTCTATTGTGTATTAAATTTTCCCTGTTTATTATCTTCAATTCTGACCAACTATGTTAACACCTTTAATTTCACCGGGCCTGCATCAACAAGAAGAAAAAAAAAAATCGGCATCCCCTGTTCTGAATTCGTTGGTTTTCTTTTTTTTTTCAGGAGAAAAAAATAGTAACTTGGCAAGGGAGAAGCAGTGATATTACTTATCCTATCAACCAGTGATTAAATCCCTCAATCTAGTTTTCTTTCTGATAACTATTATATTGCAATGAATAGTTTGTTTTTTACCATGCTTGGGGTCTCTACGCAAGTGCATATGAACTGTTTGAATAAACTTGTAATAGAAATATGCCTGGGGTCTTGTCCTCTCGTATTCTAATTATAATTCACATTAGACTAGCTAGTATTACATTATATATCATTGTTCTTTTACTATTGAATTGTGTATATAATGTGGAATGATTACTGAATTGGTATTGCCAGGTTATTAAGTCCAAAGAAAGTTAATGGCAATGGAAGTAACCAAGTTCTCAATTGGATCAAACTAGAAAGCCAAAGCTATTGCGAAGGTACTTTGCACACTGCACTAATGTAGTTTATATTGAATTATATTAAACATTGATGGGGAAGTGTAACCTTGTGTGGAAATGTTTGGACTTTGTAGAAGTTAGAATATGGGTCATATAAGGATGCATTGTAACTTCTGATTCCATTCGGAATTCATTGGAATAAAACTAGCAACAAAAGCTATTAAGAAAGTGAGTGCACTAGCAATCCATGCTGATGTTTAATTGTTTGTTAGGTTGTTTAGTAAACATTAATTTGGTATTGGATTTGCACATGTTAGTAGAAATACTAATTAGAGGACAAACTATGTAGTTGTATGTGCTCTCTAGCAGTTACATTTATGAGTGTAGTGTGTATGTTCCTTTTTTTTTTCTTGATATATTTTGTGGTGGTAATACCTTGTTGTTATTAATGCTTCCATAAAAGGCTTACATATTCCATTAAGGTCTTGCACTAGTACATGTTCGTAGTTCAACCATCTCGTATTCTAGTTTCTATTCCATTCAGGTCTTGCAATAGGGGCAATGGTACAGTTCTTGTAGGACTTCTTTTGGCCATTAATAGTACATTCCCTATTGCATTGGTGTTTGTTGATCTGGTGCAATTTGTCCTTTTTATCCATGCTGGCCTTTGTCTTATCATATAGCTTGTGATTTGCTTGTCTGATTTGGTCCGTGCTGGCCACACTTATAGCAGCTTCGCTCTCTCTCAATCTATCACCAGGAATGAATTTAACACTTAAATTTTTCTTTCAATCAACAACTTTGCTTTCTCAAAGGTGTTTATGAAAGTGAATATTAACTGTTTGAATAAATTTATGATAGCAATGTATATCTATCAAAAGCTTGGTCTTCTTGTGTGTGCTTGTGCTCTGGCTCATCTTTGAGACAACTCGTAGCTTGTTCTCCTGAATATCCAAGGTGGTTGTTTATTTGTGTCTCCTTTCCGTTAATTTTGGACTAGTCTATTGTTTTTTTTTTTTTATTATTTTGTTTTTGTGCTTATGGTTACTCTCCTCAAATATATATCAACATTGCCTTCTTGAAAATTTGTTGCAGGATGTATTGTATACTAAGAGACGCTTCTATCTTGTGGTTCATACTTGGAATTAGATTCGAAGAAGCACATGGAATGCCCTTCATAGTTTTCTAAAAATTGGTGGTAGTAAAAGTGCAGGCCCGACATCAAACTCTCAATTGAACCGATTATTAATATTATACTTTTAATACATCTATCTTGATTTCTTGATTAGACTTAAATGTTCACTTTTGTTTTGAGAGTCAAGTTACTGCTCGTCAGAAAGATGTATATGCACTATTTTGTAGTTTTGATGCTGTTGTATGTGATTTGCAATATTATTTCATGTGGGTAGACAAGTTAAGTAAAGTCTCTTCATAGTGAAGTAAACTCTGGTATGGATGATGTTATAGCTCTATTCACTGCCTCATAACTAATAGCATGATTTTGTTTCATCAAAATTTGTATATCAGATTCTCCATGGTATTGCTTATTGCCATTCTCAAAAGTCTCCACTAGTATCTGAAGCATTGATAATTGTAAAAAATGATTAGTTTACCTACACATAAATGATGAAATTCAAATGCAAGTAAAACTAAAACTTTACGAAGACTAATTATCAAATATTTCTACTCTCGAATCTATAAAAATAGAGTGGAGTAAAAGATTTGTTCCACTCCTAGTTCCTTAGCATCCAAAGTTTTCTATATATTATCAGTCCTAGCCAAAGTTAATGAGAGTAATGGTGTGTAATTATACTACGATGTGAATTCAAATAACAAGATGCGCTAATTATTCAAACTACGGAATTTCTAAATTGACTATATGATAAGGAATTAGGGAAGATTGATTCCACCTTAACTTGACTTAATCAAATAACAAAGATTCGTCATGATCCAAATTTCAATGCTTTCGCATATCAAAATGGTATTTCTAATCCCTAATTATACATGGTAATCTCTACTAATTAATAACTAGCATGTGAAGCAACCAAACCCATTCTCATGGTGAACTAATTACTTTCTAGAATTGAATAGATTATCACGATGATTTATAAGTTAACAAAGATCAAGCTTCATCAAGGCTTCTTCAACCCCATCTAATGGAGGTTTAGCCTAGAATCATTATGCTATCATTTCCCAATGAAATTAAACAAGACATTAATAAAAGATTGTAAATTTACTTATTTCAATTCAAATGGAAATCTAATTATGCAAGAATCGATTGAAACTAACAATGATAATAACTAAATCTAGGAATCTAAACTACAATGATTAATGAAATGAAACTATATTATCAAGAACTAAATTACTTTATTAATCTAATGAATAAATAACAATTGATTTAAAATACTAAATTAAACAAGGTATGAAGCTAATTATTTTATTATTCTAACAAGGAATAACAATGATTCAATAACCTAGATTAAAACAAGGTATGAAAACTAATTAATGGAAATCAAAACTCAAAACTAGATCTAGAATCATATATCTAATGCCTACTTCTATCTAACCTAATTCTGCTTAAGAGTTAAGTCTTATGTGTGGAAATGGAGGAGACCAGATTCACATTTTCGTGCATTGGCTGAGGAGCCATTGGGCTGGAAAATCGAGCCCAAAGCCCAATTTCTTCAGTCCACAGAGCCCTTTTCAGTTGGCTTTGACTTCAATAGACTTTTTGTCCACTTTTGCTCTTTTGATTGGGTCAAGGTTTGGATAATTGGAAAGCTCTTTCTGAGCTGGTCGTTTTGACATAAGGTACGCCCAATTTCGAGGCCTAAGTCCAAAGATACGGTCTTCGAAAGTTCTACTGACTTTTGTGTGCTGTTTCTGCCCGCGTTGACTTTGACTTTTCAGCTTTTGACCGGGCTTTACAAAGGTTTTTTCTTCTTGAATCTTGGCCTTTAATCACAGAACTTCTTAGCAACCAACCCTTGGTTCTTTATCTCGCCAAAGTATATTTCTGCACATAATTAACTTCAATGCCTGAAATACATAAAAGCACGTAATTAGCATTAACACTTATTTATTACTCGCATAATTGGTCCAAAAGTATTATTGTTAAGGGGTTAAAACTACAGTTTTGGACTCTTATCAAGCATCATAATCTAATATTAGATTGCCGAAACAAAGTTGTAAAGCTTGGTGGCTTTATATTAGCTTGGTATTCATGTCAGACGTTTACTTACCAGGTATCAAAATGCACCATTTGTAAATTTCCCTTATTTCACATATATCTCTGTTTTTTTCTCTCCGGTGTTCAACTAAAATGATACCTAGTGGCAGTTTTATTTTGTGTTATTTTTTGGTTGCTTCATAAGTAAGCAATATGCTTTAGCTCTCTAACAACCATGTACTATACATAAATGTCGTAGTAAATATCTTGAACCACAATCCATTTGCATGGTAGGTATTTTCATTTATTTTTCTTTCCTTTGTGAGAACTAGGTCCCATCGCATTGTTCCTCTCATGTCATATATAAAATAGCCTGCTTTTGGTCAGTGGCTTGAGCTTTTGGTAGCAAATTTACTAATAATGTTTCTTTACTTTGTTTCTTAAGTTTGACAACGTTCGATCGATCGATGGATAATACTTAATTTTGTTAATGATGGAGTTGATTAGAATGATATTTAGTTTGGTTGATTTTTCAATGATGTTGGATAAATGATAATAACTTGTTATTTTTTCTTATTGAATAAATTGATGTAAGAAATAAGTATTTTCGAATGGTTTGAAAATATATGGGGTTGAAGTTACTGTGAATGTTCTAGTTTTATTTTTGTGAATTTTATAGTTGTTTTATTGGTGAAATAAGTTTACAGGTTAGGAATTGAATTACAGGTTATTATGCACTATTTTTGGCAGGAAAAATATAATAATGATAGTATAAATAATATAATTTAAAAAAAAAATAGATGACGATTTTAGAATAACTGTCATAGTGTAAACAATTTGTTGACGTATTATTTTTTTCGTAAAATGATGGTTTCACAGTGATCAATAGGCATTTCTTGACGGTTCTGACGTGAAGTGTTCAAAAATATTGTGAATTTCTTGACGGTTTTAACTATAATTTATGACGAGTACATATGAGGTGTCATAAAAAAGTTTACCTACTTTGACGTTTTAAAGACTAATATATGTCATAATGGGAGGAATTTTTACGACGTCTTACTATAAACCGTCATAACTTTAATGACGGTTTTGGTTGATGTCTTATGACACCCTTAGTAATGACAGTTAGTTTTTCAATCAGAAAGTGTCAAGATATGTATTTCATGACAGCTAAAAGCTATCATAAAAAGCCTATTTTTTAGTAGTGATTTTTTTTTAAATGTTTGTGCATACCAAACATTAGAAACTAATATACACAAAGTTGGGTATGCATTGATGTCAATCCATAGTGCATTCCCCTCTCATGTGTGCACAAATGTATGTGAATATCCCCACCTCAGGTATGCACAGTTGTCAGTGCACACCTGAGAGGGGTATCCCAATTATTAATGAACTCAAGTGCACCTCGTTGGAGATGTCTATTAAACTATATCTTATACAAAAGTAAGGTATACAAAGGTGTTTGTACTTACCAAGCTAATAAAGTATGCAAAGATGTATGTGGATACACATTATTATTGCATTCGAACCATCAACCTCTTGAATAAGAGCTCTCTTGCCATTTTGAGCTTATGAACCTAGTGGAAAACACATATTGGTATGTAACAATGAATAAATTGTTCAAAAACAAATTCTCCAAAAATTGTTCATTGACAATATAGAATTTCGAAACAAAAAATATAATTTTGATTGACAATATTATACAGGATTTCTACCAAAGAATAAAAGTTGTTCACAATTAAATATATAATTATATATGTTTTTGGGTTGTTAACTGATTTGAAATTTTTTAGTTTTCGACAAAGGAATATTGTTTAATGAATACATGAATAACTAAAAATTGAACAAAAAAATAATGCTTCAAAATGTAACCTTAATTAGGATGTTCCTGCGAAAATAGTATGCACAGATGCATGGCAGTGCTTAGGGCTGTCGATGGGTTTCGATATAACCCGATAACCGACCCGAACTAAACCAATAAAAAACGGCTTGGGTTTTGGTAATTTGGTTTGAAATCGAACCGAATCGATAAGATATTGGTTTGGTTTCGGGTTTGCCCTCCACCGAACCGATATGAACCCGAACCGATAAGATAGTATTTAAGTAATATTTATGATTAATTTTGTATATATTTATCAATTATGTGGTTGAAATTAATTAATTTAATTTAGAATTTAATTGATTTTATAGTTTTCATTCCGGGTCAGTTCGGGTTCGGTTTGCAATATATCTTATTGGTTTGGTTCGGTTCGGTTTCGGGTTACCAATTTTCTTATCGGTTTGGGTTTTCCAAAACCCGACCCAAACTGATCCATTGACAGCCCTAGCAGTGCATACCCCCACCTTAAGTATATACAAAATATGGTTGTGCACATCCCATGATTTTGCTTTTGCAAAGTTCCACATTTTTTTGACGTTGTTCCTAATTTAATCTCATAACAAACTTAAACCTCATTCGTGAATGAAAGGAAACCTAGCTTATTAAAGATTGAAAAAGGAAAACCAAACAAATATTATTCAAGATCAAAGTTTTAATATTAATTTATACCCACAAAGCAACTAAAAATGAAGAACATTAAAGACAATATAAATTTGAAAAGAAACCAACAGAAATTAATATAAAATTTAGATAGATCTTACAAGATAACAATAAGAACGAATCATGAAAAAAAAAATCTCATCAAATTGATTATGAAGAGATGGAAACGGATATAACGATTACGGAAGAGAAAGTCGCGAAAGAACCAAAATCCATATAGAAATACAGTAATCACATACCTTATCGTTAAATTGATGATGAGAAATAATCTAAAAAAAACCTCATTAATCGATCTAAAAGATTTCACCCAAATGCTTGTTTTTTGTTTCTAAGTTTTGGATCCAAACTTGTAAACACATAGAGAGATTGAGATAAAGTTAAAAATGAAATTTAAAATTTTAGAAAGTCCGGTCAAAGTTGAATTGTCCTTATTAATGATTGAAAATGGAAAACAGGTTTTCCTAGTGATTAAAATGTATATATAATTTGTCCTAATCAAGGATTTGTAAATCTGGCTAGCCTTGACCATGATAAAAACTAGATGAATTAGGGCCTAAGGCTCATTTTCTTAATTATAATTTTTTTTTTGTACTCCAATAAATGCATGAATCCAAAGTAATTCATGATGGCATCACGCCATCACAATGTAAATGAGCATGAATCGAATGCAAATCCAACATCCTTCCCTAAATAGTTTGTGCCCAAAAAATAACAAAAAATTCAAGTTCTCATTATCATCATAGACATAATGACCTAAATATACAATATACTTTGCAGTTTTTTATATTAAATACAGTGTATTATTTTTCTTGCCTAAAAATACAACATACTTTCAATTTATTATAATTGATACGATATGGTAAATCAGATTCCACTTTTTGTTGCAAAGGGAAAATGGGGTCCTTACTTAGGGCGACTGGAAGCAACATTACTTAAGTTGCTCATGTGATCCGATACACCCTTCCTTTCCTGTTTTAGTTAAATTTCAGAGTTTTCCCTCGCTTATCCACTCGTGACTTCAGTTTCTTCCCTCTTCTGGTAAAATCCTTCACTGCGAACAGTGCAAGTTCGGAGAAGGAATTTAAGAGCTTGGGACGCTAATCTCATTCATTCGACAACATGGCCTCATCTAGTTACCCTTAGCAGTCATCAAATCAGAACAGACAAGCTGGAAATCGACCAAGCTCATGGAGTGCGCTGTTTAATAGAAAGGGTTCTCAACAAGATACGACTGTAGCATTTAAAGATTTCACACCAGTCATAGTAAATGGAGTAGCACAATTCCCTCAAGAGTTGATCAAACAAGGTATTCAACAATGGGATGAATACTTGGTGGGGTATTTTCTGGACTCTAGACTGCCATTTCTTATGGTTAAGGAGTTTATGGAGAAGAAGTGGAAGTTGAAGGGTTCTTTTGAAATAACTATTGACAAGGAGTTGTTTTACATGAGCTTCACTAGCACTGAAGATCGGCAAATGGTGATGGAAGAAGGTCTAGTGTTTATAGCTGGGAAAGTGTTTTTTGTTAAACCTTGGACAGTGGAAGTGGATAATTACAGAAACAAGGTTGCCTCGGCACCGGTCTGGGTCAAGCTGATGGATGTTCCTAAGGAAATGTGGACGTTGGATGGGTTGTCATATCTCGTGAGTCTAGTAGGAGGAACACCTATGTTTATGGATGCGGCAACCGCACAACGGAAAAGGCTTTCATTTGCGAGGTTTTGCATTGAATTCCCTGTGAACCACGAGTATAAGGAGGTTATAATAGTGAAAGCAGGAAATCGAGAGGTTGTAATCCCACTAGAATACCCATGGAGACCAGTTTCCTGCTCAAAATGTAATCTGTTTGGACACTTAGAGGACAAATGTAATGGAAGAAATGTTTGAGTTTGGAGAAGACAAAATACTCAGCATAACGATCAGACACAAGTAAATGAAGACACAACTATGCATGAAAGTTCTCATGAAGGTGAGACCACGAGGGAGCAGGCAACAAAATATGGAGAAGTGGCAGAGGGAGAAGGAGTGGTGGCTACCACTACTGAGGAGGCGAGCTTGTCAGGTGGTATTGATAGCAGGGCAATAGTCCCATATGAGGGTGGTACTCACGTTCTTAGTACCCTGAGTGTAGGAACCGAGGGGCCATATGTTGGAGCGATACACTCCTTAGCTGGAGCTAACTCCAGTTTACAGGGTAACACAGAGGATGTAACAGTTGAGTCCATCTCAGAGACTGGAAACACAGAGGGGTTCAGTTACCCAGAGGCAGCTCCATTGGATGTTAGTGGAGGTAGATTTGTCATCCTCCAAACACAAAGAGAGAATACAAAGATGCAATACTGAGTTGGTCATCCATTGTGGAAGTCCCAGAAGTCCGGTGAAGAACCTGCAGGTTTTGGGATAAGCAAGTCATTTATGAAGCAACAGTGCTGGAAGAAGGAATAATTGATGATGACCTTTCTGAACCAGAAACGGAGCTCTTTAATGACGAGCAGCCACAGCAGGCAGCCTCTGCAGCTGTGCTTCCCCTTCAAGTTATAACAAGGTCACAAGCTCAGGACAGCTCCCGGAAGAATGGAAAGGGAAAGAATAAGGGCTCGAATAGGAAAGGGAAACACAAACAATAGAAATGACGAAGATTGCTATATGGAATGTGTGAGGTCTAAATGACAAAATTAAAGCTAGATATATGAATAATTTTAGAAATGAGAATAAATTGTGCATTTTTGGTATATTGGAAACTAAAGTCAAGATTGAGAAGTTCCAGGCTCTCAGCAACATCTGTTGCCCTTCATGGGCCTTTGTTAACAATTACAGTAGTGATCCGAGTGGTCGAGTATGGCTATCATGGGATCCGGGCATTATTTCCTTGGTGAAAATTTTGGAAACGGAGCAACTTATTCACTGCAAGGTTGAACTGTTACCTACTATGAAATCGTTCTTCTTAACTGTGGTATATGCTAGCAACTCAAGTGCTGACATACTGAGGTTATGGAGAGATATTTGCTCTATCCACTCGGACTTCGGGGTGGTGAGTGGTGTGTTGCAGGGGACTTTAACAATGTGTTGTACTCCTTTGAACGTATTGGAGGGGAGGCGGTGCATGCCCGGGAGACAGGGCCTTTTTCAGACTGCCTAGTTCAAGCTGAACTGTATGATATCAAAGCTACAGGGGGATTCTACACTTGGACTAACTTTGCCAGGAAGTGGTCTAAAATTGATAGGTGTTTGGTAAATAGCTCTTGGAGCTCGTCATTTTCATTCTCTTTTGCTGAATTTTTGCCCCCAGGCACGTCTGACCACTGACCTATTATTATCTCTATATTGAATAATGTCTCTATTAGTCTCCCCTTCAGATTCAGCAACTTTTGGGCTCTGCATCTTGATTTTTTGGGCACGTTTCTGGCAAGCTAGAATGAAGCAGTGTTTGGGTGCCCCATGTACGTCCTCACCCAAAAGCTGAAGATGCTGAAGAGTAAGCTTAAAGGGTGGGCAAAATTCTACTGTTCAGATTTATCTAAGCAGACATAAGCGGCAAGGAAAGAGCTCAAGAGCATCCAGAAAGTTTAACAAAGCAATCCAATGGATAGGCTGTTAAGCATACGGGAGAAGGAAGCCAGAACCACTCTTTGTCAGCTTATTATTATGGAAGGGGAGGATCTCCGACATAGAACTAAATGTGACTGGATGAAGTACGGGGATAAATGCACTGAATTTTTCCACAAGATGCTCAAAGAGAGGAAAGGCAGGACTCTTATATGGGCCATTCAGGATACTACTGGTTTGAGGAGGGAGGGTCAGGTGGGAGTATCAGAAGCATTTGTAGACTACTACAAAGGGTTGTTGGGGGCAACCTGCCCCGGTTCTATGTGATGCGGCTAGCTTGGAGGAGTTCCACTTCCCAAGGGTACTCACTACACACGAGGCAGATCTGATAGTGCTCGATTTTACTGAAGCAGAAGTACAGCTAGCTTTGTTTGAAATGGAAGATAATAAGGCCCCAGGGCCTGATGGGTTCAATGCATTTTTCTTCAAAAAGAACTGGCAGCATGTGAAGGCGGAGTTTGTCAAAGCTGTTACTTCTGTGTTTGCATTGAAGACAATTAATAGAGGAGTCAACCCTACCCACATCAGCCTCATCCCTAAATGTGCAACACCTTCAAGAGTAGAAGAGTTCAGACCTATTGCCTACTACAATGTCATCTATAAGTGTGTATCTAAACTTCTCACTAACAGAATGAAGCCGTATATGCCTGACATCATTTCCATGCAACAATCGGCATTCATCCCTGGCAGATCGATACAAGACAACCTCCTACTGGCTCATGAGCTTATCAGAAGCTATAATCGGGAACACGGGACTACTAGATGCTCCATCAAGATTGATATTACCAAAGCATATGATACAGTCAGCTGGCAGACTATTGAGAAAGTAATGGCGAGATTTAGATTCCATGAGAAGTTCATTAAGTGGACAAAGATGTGTTATTCCTCTCCGTACTATTCTATTATAGTTAATGGTACACCACAGGGTTACTTTGCTGGCTGTAGGGGCCTCAGACAAGGGGATCCTATATTACCGTATTTGTTTGTCCTTGTCATGGAGGTATTTGGTGGAATGCTGAATCGGAGTGTTATGGCGAAAGAAATTTCTTACCACTCTAAATGCAAGAAACTGGACATTACGCATCTGAGTTTTGCCGATGACGTCCTGGTGTTCTGTAAAGGGGATGAAAAGACAGTGAGGGCAGTGAAGAAGGCTATTGATGATTTCTCTCGAGTGCACCGGGTCTAAAGCTAAGTAGACGAAAGACCACCCTCCTTCTTTGGAAGCATGAGTAACCACGAGGCACGAACCGGCGGATATAATGGAAGTACAGCCCCACCCCAACTTACCTAGGATTGCCTCTCACCGCAGCAAGAATGGGTATTAAAGAATGCCCGCCAATCGGACGGAAATGGTCACCAAGAAGATTTCTAATTGGAAGAATAAGTCGCTCTCTCATGCGGGAAGGCTCCAATTGATTCAATCAGTCCTATCCTCTCTTCATGTTTACTGGGCTCGAACGTTTGTTTTACCCAAAAAAACCCTGGGAGATATTGCTAAGATTTGCAATAGATTCCTATAGGCAGGGCCAGACATGACACAGAAGATGCACCATGCTAGTCACACTTACTAGAATGGATAAAGAACAGGGAGGATTGGGTATTGTGGACCCTAGCATGTGAAATAAGGCTGTCTACTGTGGCCTTGTTTTCAAGATAGCCAACTATGAGGACTCTTTATGGGTCAAATGGACAGTTGAACATCATGTTAGGAAGCAACACTTCTGGACGATGGCAATCCCAGTGGACTGTTCATGGGTCTGGAGGAATGTCCTAAAGACCCGCAAAGCTGCTCAGAAGCTTGTTAGGCACCAGATAGCGAGAGGCGAGCAAACATATGTATGGCATGACCCATGGTGCCATGACACTCCACTCTTTTTTTGGGATAAAGCAGTTCAACTGCTACAGGTTCCTTACAATGCTTTGGTTAGTGATCTCATTTCCGATGGAAGGTGGAATCACATTGTTTCTAGCCTGCCAGATAGTGCGCTGAAGAAGAAGATTGAAGGCACCGAATTAAATCATATGCTACAGCAGGACCAAGTCATCTGGACACTGACTTCTACAGGCAGATTTACGGTCAAATCAGCGTACATGTCTTTGAAACAGCTCCGACCAAGAGTTAAATGGCATCGAGTGGTTTAGGGTAAGTTGGTTATACCGAAACACTCGTTTACTGGATGGCAGTTATTTTCGAATTGCTTACCCACCCAGGACCGACTGGTTAAGAAGAAAATTATCCATCACTTTCGATATCGCTTCGCAATGCTTCTAGGGAGCATTCCAAACACCTCTTTTTCGATTGCCCGTATACAAAAGAGGTTTGGTCTAGTGTAAAAGGATGGCTAGGTTTGAACACGCAGGTGAAAGCGTCGACTACCGAGTGGTATAGCCTCCTTAGGATTTGTCGTAGTGCCTCGATCGAATATGAAATTACTAGAGCAGTAACCTCTGCCACAATATATGCCATCTGGATAGAGAGGAACTTGAGGAAATTTTAGCAGAAGAGTCACTCAGAGGTGCAGGTATGTGCAAAGATCAAGAAAGAGATGAAGACGTATCTTCAAGTTATGTTGGCTGAAGTGCCTGACACAGTGGCTGCCAAGGTTCTACTGGACAGGATCGGTATCCAAGTTCATTACACAGCTCGAGCCCCAGTATGGTGCAAATGGTCCAAGCCGCAACCAGGGGATTTACTAGTCAACACGGATGGGGCAGTCTTAGAAGACGCTAATGGTTATGGTGGTGTTATTCGAGATGAGTTTGGTGCCGTCAAACTAGCGTTTACAGGGAGCTCGACTAAAAGATCGGTTATCACCCAGGAGTTGCTGGCAATTGAGGCTGGTATGAAGGGAGCAATCCAGATAGGAGCCGAGGCGAATTAGTGTATGCTCGGACTTCGAAGGGCAAGAGGAGCTATTATCGGTCCGAGGGAGCCTTTTGGTAATGCTGCCTTAACATAGTGGCTGCTATTGACCGCTTGAAGTTACATTTTGAATGGATAGACTTCAAGCATGTGTTCAGGGAAGCAAATCGAGTTGCTGACTATTTCTCTAAGCTAAGCAAGGAACATGAGGATTCAATTTTGTATTTCCTACCTCCTGTAGACTATGAACTATCCGAAATAGTAAAGGAGGATGCACAAGGGAAACTGTACTTGAGAACATGAGTTTTTTCTTTTAATACAGGTCGAGGGCTGCCTAACCTCTAAATGCTTCAAAAAAAGATTCGACGGAATTCAATTTAGCCGTTAAAAAATAGTCACTTGACATAGCATGGTGGTTTTATCGAAAAATAAATGTGATGCAGGACATCAAGCATAGGATACAATTTTTTAGTTGCTAATATTATATATTGTTTTGAATTTAGAATAATTACTTTTTAAGAATTTGGAATATTTAGTATTTTCTATTTAGAGTTTAATTAGCTTTAGAAGTCTAGGTTAGATTTAGAAATCTAGTTTCCTTATTAATCGAGTATATATGGCTTATCTATATAAAGAGGTCATTGTAGTTTAGTTCATTCATTCAATTATCAATTATCAAACTATCAAATATCCAAAACCTGTTATACTTTTCTCCCCCAACTTCTACAATTCTTCTATTCAATCTCCTTCTTTCTTAAATCTATTCTCTCATTTGAAGATCTCTGTATCTTTTTTTTTTTTTCTAAATCTCTTTTTATTCCTCATCAATTGGTATCAAGAGTCCTACTTTTTAGATTTTTATCTAGAAAGCGATCCTCCACCACTTCTACAAACCACCCAAAATTTTTTCTCTCTCTCAATGGCTGAATTTGTTACAAAGGAATAATTCAACAAGTTCGAAATAAACATTGATTCAAAGTTTGAAGCTTTTGTAGCAAAACTTGAAGCTTTGGAGACGAGACTCATGAATATGTTTAGAGAAGGTATGGCAGCTAAACCAATCACTGAATCCTCAAATAAAGATCTTCCCCCCAACCCTAAAGATACCCCAAAAACACAAGATCCACTATTACCACATCCATTAGCCAAAAAAATTCCACAAAAAAAAAGCGAGTTTCTAAATAACCCACCCAAAAGCACATCTTTTTCCACAAACAAAAAACAATCTTTTGATGAAGATGATGATAATGATGATGATGTTTTCGGAGTTGAACAAGATGATATTGAAGGTGATACTGATCGTCGTTATGAAGATGAAAAGCATCTCAACCAAGATGTAAACCGAGTGAATTATGGCGTTATTCCATAGTACAAACTCAAGGCTGACATCCCTAATTTTTCAGGTAATTTTAAAATTGAAGGATTTCTATATTGGGAATATGAAGTCAAATCTTTCTTTGATTTTATGGAAATACCATAAGATAAGCAAGCTAAGATGGTTGCTTATAAGTTAAAAGGAGTTGCAGCTTCTTATTGGCTTAGTTTAAAAGAAGAAAGATATCATAAAAGTCAACCTGAAATTTTGAGGTGGTATAGGATGAAAATAATTCTTTGCAAGAAATTTTTGCATGAGGATTATAAACAACATTTGTTTACTAAATTACAAAATTGTCACCAAGGAGCACGCTCTATTGAAGAATATGTGACAGAGTTCTATGGTCTTCTTGCTCGCAATCAAGTTACTGGGACAGAATCACAATTGGTATCTTGTTTTCTTAATGGTCTCAATCGGACTGTTAAAAATTAGTTGGTTACTCCGGTTCATACTATGGTTGATGTTATTCAGACGAAGATAAAAATTGAAGCTACTTTGAGTTCTTCTTCCCAAACCAACAGTTCTTCTTACAGTAACAACAATTATTCTAGACCTTACCAACCCAAATCCTACAATTATTCACACCCACAACATTCCCCTACCCCTTATACATATACCAATTCTCCTTCCGACACTTTTAACTATTCACCTCAACCTCCATCTTCCTCTCGCCAATGCCCATCCTACCAAACCTCTTCACACCAATATTCACCTCCTTTACTTCCTTGACCTACACCACCACCATCAAATCCTACCACTCCTCCCTTTACCCGTCCTACCTTTCAACAACCTCAATACAATACCCGCAACAACCAACCCCGAACCCAACCTTTCAACCACCAAAATTCTAAATCCAATAACTCTTATGCTAAACATAGAGGAGACCACTGTTACAAGTGTGAAGATGCTACTCACACTTCCGCCCAATGTTGTCAGCAACAAGTTGTTGGTTATGTGGAGCGTGATACTGAACTCGATTGTGAACAAGTTAAGGATTTTTCTAATAATAAGCAAATCGATCAAGATACAACTTACGAGATTAATGAAGTTGACGGTGATCCCATACTTGCTATTTGTTATCCAGTGTTACTTGTGTAGCTGATAACCCGAAAAAACAGTAGAATCCTAAATATTAATGCTACAAGAACACTAATACGTAATCCTACCGTTCTTACGTTTAAATCAATATTTCTTACTCTCAAAACAAAATCATGCAATACAACGAGTAAGGATTCGTTCCACTCTTAAACCTTCAAGACTTAAATAGAATTCAATTTATCAAACACAAGGAACAGTGAGAGTGATGTGTTATATGAAATATCTATTCTATGATTATACTACGGATTTAATTTATACTAACAAGATACGATAATTCAACTACAGAAATACTAACTGGACTCTATGATAAGGAATTAGGGGGATTGATTCCGCCTTAACTCTACTTAATCTACTAACAAAGAATCAGGTACTCCAAATTGAAATGTTCAATTTGGTAAATCTAATCCCTAACTATTCATGGCAATCTCTACCAAGTAATAACTAGCATGTGAAGCATTAAACCCATTCTCATGGTGAACTAATTACTTCTAGAATTGAATAGATTATCGGGGCCTAATTCTAAGCTAACAAAATCAAGTTTTCACCGAGGCTTCCTCAACCCCTCTAATGGAGGGTTAGCCTAGAGTCATTAAACTATCATTTCTCATGGAATCTAAACAAGACATAATATAAAGATTTGAACTTTACTTGTTTAAACTCAATTCAAACTACTCATGCAAAAAATTGAATTAAACTAATAATGATAACAAACAAGAATTTAAACTAGATCTATAAATGTAAGATGACAAAATCGAAATGACTAATAATAACTATTTTATTTATCTAATGAAATGAAGAATAATGATTCAAATGTTTAAACTAAAACAAGAATTTGCGACTAATTAATTAAAACTAATTAGATCTAGATCTACTTTTTCTAACCTAACCCTAGCTACCATTACAAGGAACTAGTTTTCTAAATAAAACTAGATAACTTAAGAACTAAGTTTTACTTTGTTTTTATATGTTTCAGATCCAAAAATCGTGCATGGGCTTGGAGCCATGTTTTGGGCCAGAGAATCAGGCCCAAAACCCAATTCTTTCAGTCTAAAAAGGGCTCTTCAGCTGCAGTTGGCTTCGACAGATGTTTCGTCCACTTTTTCTCCTCTTCTTGGGTCAAGGCTTGGACCATTGGAAAGCTCTTTCCGAGTCGGTCGTTTTGACATAAGGTAGACCCAATTCCGAGGTCTGAGTCCAAAGATATGGTCTTCGGAAGTTCTCACGACTTTGTGCATCAAGTTTACGCGCGTGGACTTTGACTTTTCATCTTTTGACCGGGCTTTACAAAGGCTTTGTCTTCTTGAATCTTGGCCTTTAATCATAGAACTTCTTAGCAACCAACCCTTGCTCCATTATCTCGCTAAAAGTGGTACATATCTCGCACATAATGGACTTTGAAGCTGAAATACATAAAACACGTAATCAGTATTAACTCTTAATTATTACTCACATAATTGGTTTAAAAGTATGATTATTAAGGGGTTAAAACTACAGTTTTGGGCTCTTATCAAACCACCCCCAAACAGCATTTTGCTTGTCCTCAAGCAAATATGAGAAATTAGAATAAGTGACCAAAAATGGAGTTCTATCTACTCTCGTTTCGCTGAGTGCGATTGCATTGACCATATGCAACAAGGCCTTAAACCACTAGGAATTCCCTAGTGGACGAGTTACAGCCTCATGAGAGTTTTCCAGTGAAGGTACTCACAAACTTCTTCTATACTACAACGACTAAGAAATAAAACTATTGTTTTCTCATTCATGTCTCAACTATCTATACATCTCACTAGCAAATGAATAAGAATAACCAAGTCAAAAACCTAAGCTAATATATGCATAATAATCAATCATCTATAATACAAATATATATACTATGAGTAATACTATGAAATGCCTAGCAGGTTCAAGTTTAAAAACTCGGAATAAGCGTCCTCCTTAAGTAGGTCCTCACATCAAAGTCAAGACAAAAATCAGTATGATTTTTCCGCTCAAGTTTCACTACTCCAGTGCGCAGTGGGCAAACTTTACCTTACAATCTCAATGACACACAAGAAAGCCGGAGTCGATCAAACACATCTGCCACTTACTATCACACTAACCTATTCCTAATTGAGCTAGAGGTCTTTATTAGGTGTTGCGGGGATTAGGAGATGGTTTAAGAAGGAAGGAAATGGATATTCAAAAAGGACAAGTCTGAGATAATAGAGTCTTCATATTATGTAACTAGAGAAACCTTGTTATTTACTTTTGCTTCTACACTTTGTTTCCATCCTTAGCCATATTTTTCTTTTTCTTTTCTTTGGCTTTTGACTCCCTTTTATTCTATTTTTGGAGTTTTGATTTATTTCTATTTTTCTTTTTCTTTGGATGGAAACTTCTTTTCTTTATTTCCTGAAGCAACTAACTAATTTTTGTTTACACAGGTTTTTCTCTTTTTCTTTCTTCCTCATTCTATTCTCAGACTTATTCTAAAATGGGTAGGTTGATTGATTTTTTTTATATATATTTTTATTTTGTTTTTTTAACATGGTAAAGGAATTGTGGTTTATGGAAGGGCTAATGAAAGGCTCGATTAGGCTACTAGCAGAAAATAATTCATAGGTTTGAATTTCTGGCTATATCGATCCAAAGAGGGCCTAAATTCTCACTTAGGATATGGTTTAGTGATCAAGCAAGTGGACGTGTGATTTCTCTATCCGGATTTTACTTCTCCCTTGTGTCATTTCTCAAATGTTTCACTCATATAAGACTTTAGGCTATATTCTCCGCAGGGATTTGTAGAATAAGTACTCTAGCCTAGATTTCAGAAACTTATCGCTAACAATCATAGATACTCATGTAATATATTTATAGATAGATGCAAAGAGTATTACCTACATATTAACCTAAGTTTCTAACAATTATTCTAATGCAAAAGCTATATGAGACTTCTAGATTATTAAGAGCATAGAGAAAGAAAACAATACCAATATTCCTAAGTGTGTAGTATAACTTATTTATTTATATTTTTGAATTTTTGAAATTTTACTAGAAAAACAAGTGCATATTATACATATCTATATCCTAACAGATGCCTTAATTACACGTGTTTCTATACCCACCCCCAAACAAGAAACATGCTTTGTCCTCAAAGTATTTAAATAGAGAGGGTAGGAAAAATACCATGGAAACGCGTGAAATTCTGGAACATCTGCAAAACAAGGTTATAACATACTAATATAGAAAGAAAACGGACGCAACTCTATAAGAGTTCCATCCATTATGGGGTTAACAAGAAATAAATTGCTTGGGACATAAGCAGACACTAACTGAAACTAAAAACATACCTCCACTTCAGCGTTTAACTCGTCATCCTCCTTTTCTATAAAGAAGTGAGGTTCCTTCGCGTCCTGCCATGCCATGATAATTTGCCATGTTTCACGCCATTTATCATCTATGATTGCTAACCTATTAAAAGCCCACTTGGTCGGATGGGGTGTAAGGTGCAACCCCGATGAGGTTGTATCCTCCACCTTGCCAAGTCATTACGGGAAAGATCTGATAATATAATTGGTGGGTCTCACAATGTCGAATTCCAACCCAATCCGTGAAACGGCACAAAAATAGGAAAGAAACATAGCATAATACGGAATTAGAACAGGCATAAGAAGGTACTTATGCCGCATGCTATGGGCTCGAGCTAAACTAGACATCAAAGTTCTGGGAAGGTCATGGCACATACGTCCCGGCTAAAAGCAAGGAAGACGCTGCAAGTGGCATCATTCACAAAAGAAAAATGTCATTCTCCTAAAATGTTTAGCATGATCCAAAACATAACAGTTCCTATGTTCATGGACAAAGCTACCAAGGCGACGCGTTATATTCCTCTTGGTCGACGATATCGGAAAAATGCCCCATTCCATACGACTCATGCAAAACTCATAAGTGTAGACATACATATTATCTACCCAATAGCACCATGGGTCTTGTATTTCAGCGGGCATAGCAAGTCCAAGAACAAATGCTAGCAAGAACCATAAGCGGTTCCCAACCACGTGTGTGATCACCAGCAAACCAAGCACCATAAGTAGTGCTTTGAAACAAATCTTTGAAAGACTGTTCCAAGATTATTATAGGAGATGTCATCTCGAACTACGCCTGGAATAGCTGCGCGAATGAACCGAACAACCCGCTGAAAACCGAATTTTTCTCGTCGACGGAAGTCGGCTGCCGAAAGGCCAACTAACTAGAATGCCGAAGTCGCTCTCGTATTTGGAATTCCAGTGTTTGAGCCGAAGTCGCTGACCTTGTAGCGCTGGGCGCCCTGAACAAAATTTCTGACAAAAGTGTAGCTGAGCGGCTTCCCTCCGTATGCGCGCCATCCGAGGTGTTGATTCGTGAAAAATCACGACGAAACGTGGGAAACGTGGGAGTGAAAGGTGAGAAATGGAAGTTAGGTGTAGTGTGGGTTGTGAGTGTAGAATGAATGAAGTTTTTATAGGTTTTGAATTGTTAAAACGAATCGGTAAGTTGCCAAAAAAGCTTTTAAGGCAATTTCGGAAACAATAAAATTTCCGAACCCGAAAACGGAAACAACTCATATTCTTGATTCTATAACAACCCTAATATCTTTATAATGGATTTAGACTAGTAACTTCTAAACTCTCTTAGATTTCATCATACCACCACATCTAATCATAGGTATGCCAATTATGACAATATTCTCAACCTTCACTCCAAAACAAACTCTAAAATGGAGGATCTTCTACAAATCATGATAGAATAAATAATACCACCCCCAAACAATTCGGGAAGGTGGGATTGACAATAAAAACCATGCACAATTTGAAAAGAACAACATTATATTAAAATTGAAATTCAAACAACATTTAACTACCAAATTCAAAGTTAACTACGGAATTTAACAACGTAACATCCTATCTACTAAAAATAATAAAAAACAACATCAAAACAACAAACAAGAAGAAATCTAGCTACTCTTCAAGGCAGCGAGGTGGGGGGTAATAATAGGAATTTGAGTGATCAAGAATGGAAAAACCAAACACCCCACCCCCAAATAAATTTTGAAAATAGGTTTGTAAAATTTGTTTTAAAACGGGTCTTTTAAAGTCGATTCCCGACTTAATGTGGGGTCATTTTACGTCGATTCCTAGATCGCACACACCCCCAAACAAGCATGAAACCGGGGTGGCACAAAGTGGATGATCGTGGTCAACTATAAACAAATAGTCGGAAGAGTTGGGGTCTAGCCATAAAAACATGATACTAAATGCACTCCCAAACGAATAATGTTGTATAATTGGAAGCAAACATGTAAGCAAAGGAATGAAAACTTATGCATCCTATCAAAGAACATATGCAAACCATCATGTTGTAATTGTTTTAAATAGTTGGAATGACCAAAAAGATGAATTAGCGATACTTTAGGTGAGAAGGGAATGAAGTGTGGATCCTGATGTCTTTCATTAAGCTTAGATGAAAAAAAATAAGACAAACTAGGTTTTTCACTACACTCGGTCAGAGTTTGTCTCTCAATTATCGAATGGTGTACTCATGGGATTGTGTGCTAGGCAAACACTCTTCACTGTGAGGGTTGAAAAAATTATAGATGGTCTCTGAGGCAATTGGCTCAAGGGCAAAATCGAGGTTCCTTTTAAATGGTGGGTGAATGGATGACTTAGTTGTGGTAGATGGTTGGATTATAGGAGGTGGTAACTCAGGTGGATGGTGGTTGGTTAGTGGTTCATCGGGTGGTGGATCCTCACATGCTCTTAAGAACTCTACATCTGGCTTAGCTGAATCCACAAGGTTGTGGTTCGTGGCTTTATCTTTAAGATTTTCCTCTATTTCTTCCATTGTTATTTCCTCAGCTACCAAACTGAATTGAGATTCACATTGCTCTAAAGATGTAACTTTCTCGTTTTCTTGCACATTAACTTGTTCATGCCTTAGATTTGAATTGTTAATCTCCATGTCCTCACCTTCTTCCTTTAAAACACTACAAGTATCCTCAATGGCCTCATTCGAATGTGTCGAGACATCATCCATCCGAAAGTCGCGGTTTGCAAACTCAAAGGCCCGGACATGCTTAACAGGGAGGGTCCATATTACGAGAATGCCAATAGTTATCAAATTCTTCCTTCACACATCTTTATAAATATCTTCTAAAGTGTAATCATTATATTCATCATCGGTGGATCGAGTGGGAAGTTCCTCGGAGACATCGCTCAAGTTTGAGTGGTCATCCGAAACTAGTCCTAAAGAGTCGTTTACAAGAATTTCCTCATCCAGGTGGGGTGTGGAGTTAATATCATGGTTAATGGGAGGGTTTTCGGAAGGCAATGGTTCATGAAATGTAGGGTAGGTGTGAACTAGGTTGACTGGGTTAGTTATGGGAATAGTGTCGATCTCTGGGATGGTAGAAATGTCTGGCGCAGGTGAACCTAGTATCTTTAGGTTCCGGTTGATTTCCTGAAGTATTATTTTGGTTTGGGCCATCATTTCATCGAATGTTGTTAGCTGAGGTGAAGCTTGGTGGTGTGGGTCTGGTTGGTATGGTGTTTGATAGTCATAGTTATTGGCGTTTGAGTGACTCTGTTTGATGTCGTACTGTGATGGGTTAGGTTGAGGCTGAATGGCTGGTTGATTGTTATTGGTGGAATTACATGAATAGTTTGGATGACTAGGAAACTTTTGATTGTATGAGTCACTATAAAAATTTGAAAATTGAGGCTCATAATTATTACTATATCCTATAGTAGGCTCAGGCTCTTGATATGATGGGCATTGAGAAGCCCAATGGTCAGTACTACCACAACATGAACATGGTGAAGGGTTCCCATAATGATTACAAGATTGCTCTTGATATGATGGGCATTGAGAAGCCCAATGGTCGACTACCCACAACATGAACATGGTGAAGGGTTCTCATAATAATTACAAGATTGCTCTTGATATGATGGGCATTGAGAAGCCCAATGGTCAGGACTACCACAACATGAACATGGTGAAGAGTTTGCATAATTATCATATGATTGTTGGTCTACATATTGATATGCCATATTGGTTTTCAAATATATTATAGGGCAATTAATATGCAACCACAACTCTAAGCATACATTTCTAGATAGGCGGTGGTATTTCGTTTTAAGAAAACAAGCCTGATTATACTAGAATTAAAACTCTTCCCGCGAAGAAACAAGGAGTGAAAGAAGGAGTACCTGAATGCCTCCTTGCTTCGCTTACGAATAGCGTCTTGTATACGCGATTTCAGTGTATTTAACAAGTTAGAAACACTAAATAACTTTAAGGAATAGAAATTTGAACTTTCCTGTGAAAATCGGGCTGTTCACGATGAATTTTCCTTGTAGGGCGCGGGTTAAGCGCGGGTTGGGCGCGGTCGCGCTCAAGGTAAGTTGAAATTACAGTGTTTTGGCGCGGGTCGCGCTCGGTTTGGGCGCGGGTCGCGCTCCAGGGTTTTCAAGTTTTAGGCCTTTTATCTTACTCCAAAAAATCTGAAATTTTTACAGTAATTTTCTAAGACGTCTATCAAGTAGCCTGTAAAATTTTAGATCAATCGGAGCTGTGAAAGTTCCTCTACATCCCTTCAAAGTTTGCAAAACGGTTTTCGGACACAATACAAACAACCGAATGGTTAACTCATCAAAACAAATCCAAAAATTGCCAAATTTTTACTGGAGACTCCTAACAGATCCTACTTGTTCCTGTAAAAATTTGAGAGCAATTGGAGTTCTACAACCTCTCCTTATTGGCTGGTGTTCCAGATATTAAGTGTTTGCAACACTGCAGAAACACACTGGAAACACTCTACTAGTTAGGAGGTCAAAACAAATAAAAAACTAGTCAAATTTTTACTAAAAACATCTGACATAGGATAGATACTCCTGCAAAAATTATAGAATTTTTAGAGCTCCCTAAGTAACCTTATTCGTCTGTTTTTTAAGAACATACGGTGTGAAAACTGAAATGCAGCACTGTAAAGATCGTATTTTTTTCACAACGTAAACCAAATTTGAAAAATCTGAAAATATTCCAGTAAATCAACAACACATTAAATATTATGTCTGAAAATTTTCAGAATTTTCAAAAATTTAGAAATACCTTCACCGCAGTGTTTGTCTCTGTGAATCCATGCCCCTATGCCTAAAACGAAGTGAAGCCTTCGAAAATTCAAGAAATAATAATGAAAAATTAAAAGGGTGGGTGGGTAGAGAATGGGGGATTGCCCCTTGGATTCAAACAATTGAATTCTTGTCTTGAACGAGATTAAGATGGCAGCGGCGCCATTTGATAACCCGAAAAAACAGTAGAATCCTAAATATTAATGCTACAAGAACACTAATACGTAATCCTACCGTTCTTACGTTTAAATCAATATTTCTTACTCTCAAAACAAAATCATGCAATACAACGAGTAAGGATTCGTTCCACTCTTAAACCTTCAAGACTTAAATAAAATTCAATTTATCAAACACAAGGAACAGTGAGAGTGATGTGTTATATGAAATATCTATTCTATGATTATACTACGGATTCAATTTATACTAACAAGATACGATAATTCAACTACAGAAATACTAACTGGACTCTATGATAAGGAATTAGGGGGATTGATTCCGCCTTTAACTCTACTTAATCTACTAACAAAGAATGCGACTCCAAATTGAAATGTTCAATTTGGTAAATCTAATCCCTAACTATTCATGGCAATCTCTACCAAGTAATAACTAGCATGTGAAGCATTAAACCCATTCTCATAGTGAACTAATTACTTCTAGAATTGAATAGATTATCAGGACGAATTCTAAGCTAACAAAATCAAGTTTTCACCGAGGCTTCCTCAACCCCTCTAATGGAGGGTTAGCCTAGAGTCATTAAACTATCATTTCTCATGGAATCTAAACAAGACATAATATAAAGATTTGAACTTTACTTGTTTAAACTCAATTCGAAACTACTCATGCAAAAATTGAATTAAACTAATAATGATAACAAACAAGAATTTAAACTAGATCTATAAATGTAAGATGACAAAATCGAAAATGACTAATAATAACTATTTTATTTATCTAATGAAATGAAGAACAATGATTCAAATGTTTAAACTAAAACAAGAATTTGCGACTAATTAATTAAAACTAATTAGATCTAGATCTACTTTTTCTAACCTAACCCTAGCTACCATTACAAGGAACTAGTTTTCTAAATAAAACTAGATAACTTAAGAACTAAGTTTTACTTTGTTTTTATATGTTTCAGATCCAAAAATCGTGCATGGGCTTGGAGCCATGTTTTGGGCCAGAGAATCAGGCCCAAAACCCAATTCTTTCAGTCCAAAAAGGGCTCTTTAGCTGCAGTTGGCCTCGACAGATGTTTCGTCCACTTTTTCTCCTCTTCTTGGGTCAAGGCTTGGACCATTGGAAAGCTCTTTCCGAGTCGGTCGTTTTAACATAAGGTAGACCCAATTCCGAGGTCCGAGTCCAAAGATATGGTCTTGGAAGTTCTCACGACTTTGTGCACTTTGTTTACGCCCGTGGACTTTGACTTTTCATCTTTTGACCGGCTTTACAAAGGCTTTGTCTTCTTGAATCTTGGCCTTTAATCATAGAACTTCTTAGCAACCAACCCTTGCTCCATTATCTCGCTAAAGTGGTACATATCTGCACATAATGGACTTTGAAGCCTGAAATACATAAAAACACGTAATCAGTATTAACTCTTAATTATTACTTACATAATTGGTCTAAAAGTATGATTATTAAGGGGTTAAAACTACAGTTTTGGGCTCTTATCAGTAGCCTTCTCCATCACAAAGGCACAATATTTTTCACTCTAAGTGCTTCATTAAAGACAATGTTTGCAATTTAATTGTTAACAGTGGCAGTACCAAAAATTTAGTTTCTTGCGCTTTGGTTGAAAAGCTTTAGTTACATGTTACTCTCCATCCTAAGCCATATTCTATTGGTTGGATAACAGATAATTGTTCTTCTAAGGTAACCCATCAATGCCTTGTTGAATTTTCTTTTGGCAATTATGTTGATTCTATTGTTTATGATGTTGTGCCTATGACTACTACTTACTTACTTCTTGGACGACCTTGGCAATATGATGTTCGTGCTATGCATAATGGCTTTGAGAATACTTACTCCTTTTGTAAGGATGGTGCAAAATTTCTAATGCGTCCGTCTCGTTCTTCTACTCTTGCTCATTCACAAAGTAATGCTCAGACACAAGCTTTGGTTGCTACTATTCTAAAATATTTACATCCGCAAGCATCTACTCATCATTCTCTTAGTGCACATGAAGCTACAAAACCTCCAGTGGAAATTCCTCCAAAGGTACAACCCTTGATGTCTGAATTCAGTTTTTTTATTTCCCGATGAGTTGCCAAATTTTTTACTGAAGCTGTGTAAGTGGTGTGTAACTTCAAAAGAGTATTGTAAGAAGTGAGGTTCATCCTAAATTGTTTAGAGTTTGAGTGTGGGAGTTAAGAAGAAGAAAGGTAGACTCTTGGTAAAGATCGACTTATTTAGTTTAAGCTAATGAAAACATGAAAACTCAAATTGTTGGTATGTAAATGACATGAAAACATTGAAATAAATATTGATTGAAGATTGAAACAAGGAAAACAAGATAAGATTGATTGATTTAAATAAACAAAGCAAAATAACAAGATTTAAATAAAAGGAAATGAAAAACAATAAAGTAAAAGACTTGAATTGAAAAACAAGACTAAATCCTACAAACCAAATGGTTTGGACCCTAAAACAATGGATGCCTTCTCTCTCCCTAACTTTTAGATAATATACCTTTACTTTTGCCTTTTACTGATTTGCCCTCCTCCATCACTTTTGAGACACCTCACACTTCACTTTTGCTTTTGTTTTTTCTTTTGCTTTTTGATTTCTTCTTGACCAAGGTAGGTTTTTGAGAATGCCATATTTTTAGATAAAGGTCTCCATCTCTGGTCTTCTGAGTTGAGGGATTTGACCTTTGACTTTGACCATTGACTTTGACTTTTTCAGCACTTTTTCATAGCAGCTTCTGGTCTTCATAATAATCGTGATTAAGGCTCCTTTAGGTGCTAAGACGCAGCTTTTATGATATGGACTGAAATTCTCCGTAACCTGAACAAGACAATAAAAGCTATGAGTTGTCCTTTTATTAAACGTAAGATGGGCTGTAATGCAGTAATATAAAGGTAATAAAACGTACATTTGGGAGCTGATCACCACCCCCCAAATAGCATCTTGTTTGTCCTTAAGCAAGGATGAGAGAAAAATTGAGATCATAAATGAGTGATTTATTATAAGTTATATTAATCTCGTTTCACGGAGTGCAGTTGCATTGACCATATGCAACAAGGCCTTAAACCATTAGGAATTCCCTAGTGGACAAGCTTAAGCCTCCTGAGAGTTTTCCAATAAAGGTACTCACAAAACTTTTTCTATTTAGTACAAAAGGTCTTGTTTCCTAATTTATTCTCATAATTTCATACATCTCATTAGCGGATAATACGGACAAGCTCCTTTGAACTTAGAATAACATTTGTATAGTCATTTAATCACCTAAAGATAAATGTGCAAAACATGAGCAATGAAATGCAAAAGCAGAGTTGTTTTCGAGACTTTTGAAGAGCGTCCTTAAGGTGGGTTCTCACAGGGGTGTGTTGAAATCACAACTCTCTAATAGATTCACTCAAGGTTCGTTCTCTCAAGTGCAGCGGACAATTATATTTCTTCCATACTCAAATTACGTCCAAATAAACCAGGGTCGATTGATCACGCTTGCCACTTACTATCACACCATCCTATTCCTAATCGAGCTAGAAGTCTTTTATTAGGAGTTACGAGGCTAGGGTGATGGTTTAGAAAGAAAAATGAAGGAAAAAACAAAATCTTATAAGTAGAGAAACTGGGTCTTCAAGATACTTGTAACCAGAGAAGAACCTCGTTTTGTTCTTTTCCTTCTGAATTGTGATATATTCTTTTTGCCCTTTGGCTTTGTGACTCCATATGACTTTGAATTTTTGGGAGTTCTAACTTTTCTTTTATTTCTTTTTGTTTTTGATATCGTCTCCTTTTGATTTTGAACTTTTGGGAGATTCGATTTTTTAGACTCCTTTGATTTTTTTTGGAGTTTTGGTTTTTGATAGGTCTTTCTTTTCTTCTATTTCTTTTTCATTTCTAAGCAAATAATTATTCTATTTTTGTACAAGGTTTTTTTTTCCTGATATCAATCCAGTTCTCAACTTGTCAGCTAGGTAAACTTTTTATTGTGTGTTATAACAGGTTAGGAATTTTTGGTGAAGAATATATAAAAAAAAAAACTTTTAGAAAAGGGTGAAAGCTCAAGAGGGGTAACTAGAGGAAAACTATCTTTTTGGATTTTTAACGTTTATTTAGTTATATCGATCCAAAAATGGCCTAAATTCCCTCATAGGATATGGCGTGGTCGGACGGTCGGTGATCAAACAAGTGGACGTGTGGTCTTTCTATCCGGACATCCTTTGTGTGATCACTCAATAATCATTCAGATGAGGCTTTTGGCTAGATTCTCATAGAATATAGAACTTAATTGTTCTAACTTTGGCTTCGGAAACTCGCTGCTATATACAAACAAAAGCTGATGCATACCATTCATGAAAAGATGCAAAAACTATTGTACGTATATTAGTCTAAGTACGAAGAACGAATCTTTACTCTATTGCTATAATGAGACTTCTAAACGTTTTATTCATCATAGAAAAAGGAAAAAAAAAACTTTTTAATACTAAACGAAAAAATATTTTTGGTCTTTTTCGAAAAAAATTTAGAAAGGAAGAAATATAGTATTATATCTACTATATAGAAAATGTCTAGTTTTTGCAAAATGTTACTATACCACCTCAAATAGAACTATGCTTTGTCCTCAAAATATAAAGAGATAAGGAAAAAGATTACCATAGAAACATGAGCAAAAACGGCGATACACCAGTATTCTGTTCTTCATGATGAAAATACGCCACTCACAAATAAGTTTGGGGTGTGGGTTGTTTGATATAGAATGAGAAATACATGGTTTATTATACTAGGAATATTTATTCTATTATGAAATCTTTTTTGGGTTTTTGTATTTTTGAAAATATATATGAAAAAAAAAAAAAATTGGCATGATGTATTTGTTTTACCTTCTACTCATATACCAAATTCCACAATAAAACAAAAAACAAATATATAATATTAAGCATATAATTAAACTTATACTAACGTCATACACGTAAGAAAGAAAAAGATAAAAATAAATATATCCAACTATATGGACACTAGGAAAAATCCTAGTCAGAATCCTTGATGACGTCGGGTCCTAACATGTCTATCACTACACGGAAGCGCGTCTCTGATGCTCTGCAGTGTTCTAGTGACACTGTGCTGAAAACGTCGTTGCTCCTGCTGGAAGGACCGCTGCTCCTCTCTGAGGGTATGTTGTTCCGCTCTGATGTTCCGTTGTTCCGCTATAATGTTCCCGTAAGTTTCCCTGAGCTAGTGGAGATACGAATGCAGAATCATCTGGCCGCCATGGAGGAAGTGAATTCCGTCCATGGCCTGAGTGAACTGTCGAGTGGCATCTTCAGCGAAGTAATCCACTTTCTCAGTCGGGCGTGCTTGCTCAGCAGCTCTGGCTTCATGTGGAAGCCATAACTTCTAGACGCAATAGGCATATATAGGACCTGTGGTAACGTCCTTGACCTCCACTAGGGAGTCTGTGTCATGGAATCCCCAGTGCTGCATGATCCTGGTGACCAGCACTGGTAAAGGAGCAGTGGACTTCTTCGGTTTACAAAGTTGTTCAAAGATGCAGAAGTTATTCTTCTGTTCTTAAAGAATCCATAAAATATGAAGCATCGCCTTACCTATATCCGAAGGCTTGGTTGAGCCTAGCAGGTTGTAGGTTGTCCACTGAGATACTGCCAGGTGGTTCCTTCATAGCGAACTCTAAAATGCGCAGTGAGACTTGGAGTTTTTCACCACCTCGAGAAGTGCCTCTACCATCATCACGTCGATAGTCTTACCTTCTGGGGACTGTTCTGTCTAAACATAAACCTTCAGAGGAATCCCCAGAACTCCACTCACCACCTCCTTGGTGAGCTCCAGTGAGCGACCATCCTTGACAACCGTGATGCGGTCATCCTCCCCTCTAAGTATATAGTTATAAAATGAAAGAGTGAGAGAGGGAGAATAAGCCACACCTTCCAACAAAACCAAGGGTTACCATTATCTTCTTCTAATCTCCGCCTTGAAGTACACTTCAAATAGATCGGAATTGAGGAGGTTTTGAAAATTTTGCTCCGACACGATTTTAAGAACTCGAGCCATTTAGAGTAGGGATTGATAAAATTGGGGTTTTGAGTTGGAATGAGGATTGAAAATGGGGTAGGCTGTAAAAATTTGGAGTGGTGGTGTTTTGGGGTGAGGTCGCGGTCGCGAGCTAGAAGGGGGCGGTCGCGAGCTGGTGTGGGCGGCTAGGGTTGGGGATTTTCATGATGGAGAAGATAGGATATGGGCAGTCGTGTGGGCTAAACAGTTTGATGGTACGTGCTTCACACAAGCCTTTTTAATGAATTTGAAATTTTGGCCCAAGCCCAAATGAAATCAGGAAATTTCGATCTTGTCCTCAGTGCCTTACCAACTTCAAAAGCCAATCCGTACTTCGTTACTTGCCTGATCTTTCCCCGTGAGGTACCAAAACGATCAGCATAAAAACTGCAATGTAACGGTATAGGGTGCACTCAAATCCAACAGTGGATAAAAAATAGATGAAGGAAAGAAACGAAAAGGAACTGTTAAGAAATATGTACAGATATCAGAAGGAAAATTTAATTAATTTTTTTGGGTTTTGAATAAGTTTGACTGAAATTTTAAAAAGGTGGATCATTTTAAGTTAGATCCCCAAGACTTAGAAGTTTTTGAAAACTTGAGTCAATCTCAACCAGATGGCTAGATTACTCTCCTCAGCTGTGCTCGCTGAGCAGGTGGCTGGCACATGAAAACTTTTAAAACTGAATTCTCACTATAAGGTTGAAGATCGGGGCAAGTTGATGTTTGACAATTCGAGCACCAGCCTTCTCTCATAGCTCGTCTCTTACCTACGTATGAACTCTTACCTAAACTTGGAATGATTTTCGGTATATCTGTCCATATCTTAAGCTGCAGTTCTCTAGGAAGTGCTTGCACATGATCATTGAAATTGATACATCTAGTCTTGTTAGGTGGAGGGTTTTTGTTTGCTACAGAAGACATTTTTGAAAAGTTTTTCAGAAAAGAGAGAAATTGAGAAAGGAAAAAGATTTTTAAGAAAGGAAAATTTTGAAAATTTTGTACAAGTTTGAGTATTTTAATGTCAGATTCTCGAGACAAAATAAAAAGGTAGAGGCAAAAGATAGAATTAAACTGAGAATAGTATGACTTTAGGTTACTCTATTTGTTTAATTCTTGTTTGGAGACACCACGTCTTATTTTTATTTTATTTTATTTTATATTTTTAGTAGTTGGTTTTCTCAATAAAAAATATATGTCTAACCATATAGAGATTTTGACAAGAAGATAAAGTTATACGTTAATCCTGTATCATTTTGGTTACTCCAGGGCGTATAACTTTCATTTTTATATCCTTTAGTTTTGAAAACTATGGAGAGATGTCTTAAGGAGAGATGTCTTAAGAAACTCATACTCAAAAGTTGTGATTCTATATGCTACTACTTGAAAACAAACCATAAGAGATAATCTTAGGCAACTTTCGTGTCGGCTTTGTGGCAAACCCAATCTAGACAGACATCGCTTCAGCTACGCGAGTGTAGGGATTTACTACGCAAGACATGGAATATCCTGATCAAGGCAAATTGCTCGGTGATATAGGCGACCCTTAGTAAGCAAAGTTGATCTCAAACCGCCCCTAGATTGTGTTGTTCTAAGGGTTGGTCTGTGTAAAATCCATTGCCCGTTTTGAAAAATCACTTAACTATTGATGTATCGAGAATCTATCATTAATAGAACAAAGAAAACAAACATTTTTGAAAAGAAAATGTAAAATAAAGAAAAGAAAAATTGTATACTCGCTCCATAAGTTCATACTTACTCCAACGACGAGTAAAAAGTGTTTTACAAAGAACATGTGAAATATATTGTGGACTAAGGCTCCGGCACTTACAACCACACCCTCAAAGTGGAGAGGTTCGCTTACCTTATTGATGTACCCCCTTAAAGCAAAAGATGGAATAGAATAGGAAAAGAATACATCAGAAAAGAGGATTCAATCCTCGTAGATGGGATGATTAAGAAAGTGTTTTTAGCGCTCCAGCTTCATTCACGTCACTTGTTACTTCAAAGGCTGTGTTTGCTGGTTTAGGATTAGGAATAGTTTGACCTGGGAACACACCATTTTGGGTTTTATCTTGGGCTAATAAGTTCATATATTGTTGAATGGATGCTAGGATTTGGGTTTGTTATTGCATGACAGATATCATTATTTCGGTGGGCTTATATGTTTGGACACTAGTTGATGGTGTAATGGGAACTAGGTCTCTTTGGTTGTTGACAAGTGGGTTTTGGTAGTTCTGGTTAAACTGGGATGGAACTGATATTCTGTTTTGATTGTTATAGGTACCTTGTCCTTGTCTGAATGTATTTGTTGGTTTGTTGAAACCTGGAGGTGGTTAGTTTTGTGGAATGTTGGTCCATGCGAAGTTTGGATGTTGTCTCCATGGTGCATTTGTTACATTGAAAGCACACACTTCTTCTGGCTGAAGTGATAATAGGTTTGTGATCAAGGGATAGGTGGCATCTATATGATTTATGCTTAGACAGAAATTGCATGGTGAGGTATTTATATTCATGACAGGATGAGTGGTTTGGTCTTTTTGTTTGGTTGTGAGGGCATCTATCTTTTTTGTGAGGGTTTCAATTAAAGTTTTGATTTCTGGATCTGATTTCACCTCAAAAATACCACTAGCCTTAGATGTACTGGGTTAGGATGTTCTGGAATTGTTTATGTCGCCCCAATGGATACTCTTTTAAGCTTGGTTTTCAAGAAAAGTTAAGGCTTCAGTTGCATTTCTATCCAAAAAATTATCATTACTCATGATGTCGAGGGTTACTTTGTGTTCTAGGAGAAGACCTTTGAAGAAACATTGGACAAGATTGGATTTTTCTAGTTTATGGTGAAGACATGAATAGAGTAGGTCAGAGAATATATCCCATGCTTCTGAAAATGTCTCACTCGGACTCTGTCTGAAGAACTATATCTTGCTTCTTATCTCTTCTGTTTTCTTCGGCGGTAAGTACTTCTTCATGAAAGAGAACACAACATTATCCCATGTATTGAAAGAGTCGGCCTTCTACAAAAGAAGCCAAATGTGACTCTTACCAGCTAGAGTGGAAGGAAACACTCGTATCTTAACCTGATCATCGGTGACGCCCGGATGATGAAAAGTATTACATACTTCATATCTCTGGCATAGATGTTTGTACAGTAACTCGTGTTCTAACCCATGGAAGATGGGTAGAAGATTGAACACGTTCGGTGGAATACGAAAATAACTCATGAGCGGTGTGAGTCGTATACACGATGGAGGTCCATCTTGTAATGGTGTGTAGAAATTGGAGAGAGACTCTTCAACTTGCACTACTTCTTCAGCCATCTTATTAGATGGAGAACTAGAAACAGGAGAGTGTCTAGGGCAACGTGCTCTCCTACGTGAGTAAGTTTTATTCTTGCTAATGTTATAAGTGCCTGAACGCAGTATCATGCACCTTTAGCAAGACCCCAAAACTATCATAACATGCGCAAACGGGGCAATGTATGCTCAAAGCATGCTTGAGCACACAAGGTATCATCTTACTTGGGATTCGAGGAGGTTTAGAATTTACCTCTCAAGTAGTGCCTACACGCTGCTTGAGGAGAAGGCAACACCGGTTAGCGTGTGATATGAGAATCAGGCCCAACCTTTCGAGTTTTACCCTGTTTTAAGTTACAATAAAGGCCCACTTAAAAAGCCCACAAGTTGGATTTTTGATAATTTATACAACTTTTCCTTCAAGGGCCCAAAACTTAAAACTAAACTAATACTATACTAATCTACTAGATTAACTAGTTTTAGATTGATAATCCATATTAACTAGAGTCAAATGGACTTAGAGTGTCGATTACCAAGTTGATCCAAAGTATGTGAGCTATGATTCACAACTTGTCTCACACACTTAAACTTCCCAAGACAATTAAAACTCTAATCCCTTGGTAAGTATACAACTTTAACTAAGTTCAACTCATGTTTATCCACAAAAATCAATCAAAAACCCATTGTTTTCTATTTTTTTCGTTTTTCTTTTTATCTCTAAGTATTACAAACAAGTTCCACTTATTTATCCTACTCTATTACAAAATCCAAGTTCGGTGTTCAAGTATACATCAAAAAACAACCGAACTGGCAAAAAATCAAATGTTGGTATGCTGACGTGGGCCCTTGGTCGCCCATCTAGTTCCAACGAACTTCTGTCGGCTTTTGTCCACTGCTTCAGCTCCTCTCCAGCTTGTTGATCCCGAACCATGATTTGCAAGAAAGTAAATTAGTACTGAAAAACAACAAAATAAAACAACAAAATTTTAAAAAAAAATAGAAATAGAAAGATGAGAATGGTGCTTCCTCCTTAGATTCTCAACCAAGCACTCTTGCTCCTTCAATCCATGACGGCGGCGCCATTTGAAGCTGTGTAAGTGGTGTGTAATTTCAAAGAGTATTGTAAGAAGTGAGTTTCATCCTAAATTGTTTAGAGTTTGAGTGTGGGAGTTAAGAAGAATAAAGGTCGACTCTTGGTAAAGACTTGTTTAGTTTAAGCTAATGAAAACATGAAAACTCAAGTTATTGGTATGTAAATGACATGAAAACATTGAAATAAGGAAAACAAGATAAGATTGATTGATTGAAACAAACAAAGCAAAATAACAAGATTTAAATAAAAGGAAATGAAGAACAATAAAGTAAAAGACTTGAATTGAAAAACAAGACTAAATCCTACAAACCAAATGGTTTGGACCCTAAAACAATGGATGCCTTCTCTCTCCCTAACTTTTAGATTATTTACCTCTACTTTTGCCTTTTACTGATTTGCCCTCCTCCATCACTTTTGAGACACCTCACATTTCACTTTTGCTTTTATTTTTTGATTTCTTCTTAACCAAGGTAGGTTTTTGAGAATGCCATATTTTTAGATAAAGGCCTCCATCTCTGGTCTTCTGAGTTTAGGGCTTGACCTTTGATTTTGACCGTTGATTTTGACTTTTTCAGCACTTTTTCATAACAACTTCTGGTCTTCATAATAAGCGTGATTAAGGTTCCTTTAGGTGCTAAGACATAGCTTTTATGATAAGTGGCTTGAAATTCTCTGTAACCTGAAAAAGACAATAAAAGCTATGAGTTGTCTTTTCATCAAACGTAAGACGGGCTGTAATGCAGTAATATAAGGATAATAAAATGCACATTTGAGAGCTGATCATTTACCGCCTACGAGAGATATTCAACATAACATTAATTTGATACCGAGTGCTAGTTTACCCAATCTTCCTCATTACCGATTGAGCCCTAGTGAAAATATTATTCTTCAAGGGCAAAAGATTTGTTACAGAAAGGGTTGATTCATCCAAGCAAGAGTCCTTGTGCTTGCCCGGCTTTCTTAGTTTCTAAGAAAGATGGAGGATGGCGTATATGTATTGATTATCGAGCATTGAATTGCATAACTATACCTTATCGGTTTCCCATTCCTCGCATTGATGACATGATTGATATGCTATCTGGTTCTGTGGTTTTTACTAAGATTAATCTTCATAGTGGCTACCATCTTATTCGTATTTGTCACGGTGATGAATGGAAGATAGCTTTTAAGACATGAGAAGGTCTTTATGAGTGCCATGTTATGCCATTTGGATTATCTAATGCTCCTAGCATTTTCATGCGACTCATGAATTAGGTACTTCTTGAGAATGTCTTATATGTAAACTTGAAAAAGTGCGCATTCATGACAAATCGTGTACTTTTCTTGGGTTATGTGATATCTGATAAAGGTGTCCTTGTTTATGATACTAAAATCAAAGCCATTCGTGATTGGCTAATTCCAACTTCTATAAAAGATGTGAGAAGTTTTCATGGATTAGCTACCTTCTATCGCGTTTTGTTCGCAATTTTAGTTCTTTTGCTGCACCTCTCACAGATTGTCTGAAATAAGATAGATTTCAATGGAATGAAGCTACTGATAAAAACTTTAATCTTCTTAAAGAAAAGCTTTGTACTGCTCTTGTTCTAGTATTACCAGATTTTGATAAACCTTTTGAGGTTGATTGTGATGCTTTTAAACTTGGTATTGGTGTTGTTCTTTCTCAGGAGAGTCATCTTATTGCTTATTACAGTGCAAAGAATTATGATGCGCGCAAGAAATGGTCGACTTATGAATTGGAGTTGTTTGCTGTTGTCCAAGCTCTTAAATAATGGCACACTTATTTGATTAATAGAGAGTTTATTTTCAACACAGATCATCAAGCTTTGAAGTTTTTGAAGTCTTCTTCTAAAGTCAATCGCATGCATAATCGTTGGCTTTCCACCATTAACAAGTATACATTCTCTATTAAGCATAAGAGTGACCAACTCAACAAGGTTGTTGATGCATTAAGCCATCGTGGTCATCTTCTTGTTACAAACTCATATTGAGATCACTACCTTTGACTATTTGAAGGACTTATATGTAGGGGATGGAGACTTTCAATCTATGTGGCAAAAATGCTCTAATATGCAATCTGGCACCGATGATTTCCTTATACAAGATGGCTTTCTCTTTAAGGGTAATCATTTATGTATTCCTCAAGGTTCTTTATGTGACCATATTGTTTATGAGCTGAGCTGCATGCAAGTGGTCTTGGTGGACACTTTGGTTGTGACAAAACCATTGCTTTGGTTGAGGAACGTTACTACTGGCCATCTTTGAAAAAGGATGTTGACAAGTTTGTTAGAAGATGTTTTGTTTGTCAGCAATCAAAGGGACATTCTCATAATACTGGTCTTTACACTTCTTTGTCTACTCCAGCTACTCCTTAGGTTGATTTATCAATGGATTTTATTTTGGGACTTCCTTGTTGACTCTGTTATGATAGTTGTTGATCGATATTCTAAGATGGCACACTTTGTTCCATGTAAGATGACTTATGACGTTTCTCATATTGCTTTTCTCTTCTTTAAAGAGATTGTTCATCTTCACGGAATACCAAAATCCATTGTTTCTGATCGTGATGTCAAGTTCATGAGTTACTTCTGAAAAACCTTATGGATGAGGCTAAATACTTCACTGAAATTTAGCAGCACATCTCATCCCCAAACTGATGGGCAGACAGAGGTTGTTAATAGATCTTTGAGAAATTTGATTCGTGCTACTTGTAGTGAAAAACCAAGGCTATGAGATCTTCTTCTGCCTCAAATGGAGTTTTCTTACAATACTTCGGTAAATCGTTCCACTGGCAAAGCTCCTTTTCAAATTGTTTATTCTAAGGTTCCTAATCAAGCTATTAATTTAATGGTGTTACCCAAAGCTCCAGGGTCTAATATTTCAGCTGATCATATGCTAGAGGAAACTTCATAAATGCATGCTGAAGTTCGTCAAAAGCTTGAACCTTCCAATGCTCGATACAAGGAAGATGCTGATAAGCACCGTCGTTTCAAGACTTTTGCAGAAGTTAATTATGTAATGGTTCATTTGCGCAAGGAAAGATTTCCTACTGGAACTTATAACAAGACAAATATGAAGAAGTATGGTCCTTGATAAGCACCAAAAACTATAATATAAATCCTGTAGAGACATTACATATTGGTTAATTATGTGTGTAATAAATGAAAATTAAATATATTTCTATGCTTTTGCAGGTTTCAACACGTAAACGATAAAATTTCAACAAAATTGGCATTTTGGCATGGAAACAAGGTGAATATGCTAATTGGAAACAAAGTCTTTTTATCGAGTCCAAAAGAAGCCCATTGGAAGCTGAAAAAGATCATAATCAAGCCCATGAACCCAGGTCAGAATAGTCAATTCCGGGTCAACCCTGGTCAAAACTTACAGAAAAGTCAACGAAACTTCAGAAAATCATATCTTTTGACTCCGAACTCCATTTTGGACGTGTGACCTGCCAAAACGATCAGCATGACAAACTCTACACAATGGTATATAGGTTGTATCAATTTACTGGACTGGAAATTAAAATAGATCCGAACCAAGACAAAGTAAAAATCCAATAAATGCACAAACCACTCCTAATTATTTATCTTGTAATGGGAATTACTATTCATCCACTTTCTCCACTTAGAATAAATAAATTCTATTATAAAAGTAGATTAATTTGTAACATTTGGATTGAAAATATAAGATGTAATCTTGGCCACCCATTTCACTCCTTTGAAACTATAACTAGGATGGGTGGTGCTCTAAATAAACTTGCCAATTTATTTGTGATTTGTGGCTTGTAGCCTTTCACTCTCTTCTTCTTTCTCTTTTAGTTTCATTTTTAGGAAAATAATTCTATAGTTTAGGAAATAAGAAATTTCTTCTTCTTCTTCTTCTTCATTTTCATTAGTTGTAATTATCTCATTATGAGCTAACTTATTCCTTGTGGAGGGTTAGATAAACCCATGTGAGGATAACTCTACTAATGAAGATGTAATTCAATTGTTTTAAACTTAACAAGTTTGATTTTTACTTCAATTAAAAAATAGTTAGAAGTGGAAAACAAACTAGAGGTTGAAAAAGTGCTCTAGAGATAGGGTCCTAATTTAATCTCTCATGCTAGTAGAATCTCTTTAGAGATTTAGAAATTTTACTAGGGATCAAAGTTCATTTTTTCACTTTGATTTGTCTATGAATCAAAGTGAATATGAAAACTAACAATTGAAATATTTCTTTCATTAATAGTAGTTTGAATCATATGATAAATCAATCCTCCGCAACTTTCTCTCTCTATCTTCTCTAAGTAAGTTTAGATTTAAGTTGTTGATTGTAATTTGAAAGTGAATTTAAAGTAAGTGCAGTTTAAAACTTCTAAAAAATCCTTCGCTCATAAAGGTTTCTTGTGATTAGTTTAGTGAAGTTGTGAACCAAGAGTGCTTCAATGTTAGGCATGGGACGAAATCTTGGTTGAGCTACTCGAACAATGATTTGAGAGCAAGGTACTTGATATAAATCAGCTTAAAAGTGATTATCAAATGGCGCTGCTGCTGGGGAGAACCTTTTCTGCAAAAATTTAGCGTATTATTAGCTTGTTTATAGTTTTACTTTCTTTTCTTTTCAACGTATTTAGTGACAAAGTCTTGTTTCCGTTTATGTGATGAAAACTGTCTAGAAATTTCACCTTAGCACTAGGATGAGAATTTGTTCCTTGAAACTTAGGTTAATACATAAACAATAGTTTTTACATCTTTTCATGAACATTTATGCAATGAGTATCATTGACTGTACTTAGCAGTGATTTTCTGGGACCCACTGTTAGACTACTTAATTTCCAAATCCAGTGAGAATCTAGGCTAAAAGCCTCGACAGGAGTGATTTATGAGTAATGACACATAAGTATAGTTATTTCGAGTAGAGAAATCACATGTCTACTTACTTGATCACCATCTGAATCCTAGAAGAGAATTTAGACTTTCTTTGGATCGATATAGCCATAAATACATACATGTACAAATTTTTTACCGCTAGTCGCCCCATTGAACCTTTCATTTAGCCATTTTCGTTTTTCACCAATATTTCCTTACCCATCTATTAACCCCAAAATATAATAAACCCACCTATTTGATGAGTATGAGAAATAAGATGAATGCAGAAAAGTGAAGAGAAAGACTTGTCCAAACAAAAATCAGTTACTTACTTCAGAAAGGAAAAGAAAAGAAAAATAGAAATCCAAAATTTATAGTTAGAACTCCCAAAAAAAAAATCAAATCAAAAGGAGTCAATAAGTTAAAAAGGGCTAAGCATGAAAAATATATTTTAGAAGCAGCAAACAAAGGATTTCTCTAGTGTTAAAATTTTTAAAGACCTTATTATCTCATACTTATCATATTTTTGAGTTTCCATTCCATTTTCTTCTACACTACCACCTAATAAGCCCCATAATAATTAATAAAGACCTCTAGCTCAACTAGGAATAAGGTAGTGTGATAATGAATAGTAGTTGTGATCAATCAACCTTGGCTCTTCTGAATGTCATTGAGTATGTGAGGAAACGTGTGCCCACTGCACATTGGAGTTAGCGAAATTTGAGTGGAAAATTTATGAGAGAATTTGTATTTTGACACATACCTGTGAGAACCTGCTGATGGACGCTCTCCAAAGGATCCAGAAATGGCTCTACTTGTACAGTTCATTGTAAAAATTCACTACATACATAATCATATGTAGATGTTTTAATTATTATGAATTTATTAACTTAAGTTTCATAGGAATTAGTTCTTGTTCTCCGCTAATGATATGTATAGATATCTGAGATCAACTAAGGGAACAAGCCCTTATTACTGAGTCGTTGTAGTATAGGTGAAGTTTGTGAGTATCTTCTCTGGAAAACTCTCACGATGCTATAACTCGTCCACTAGAGAATTTCTAGTAGTTTAAAGCCTTGTTGCATATGGTCAATGCAATCGCACTCTACAAAACAAGAATTAGCTTAGACTACACATTTTTTGCCATCCCACTTATCTGTTTAGTGTCTCTTCTTTGCTTGAGGACAAGCAAAATGCTGTTTGGTGGGGGGGGGGGTTGATAAGCACCCAAAACTGTAATATAAACCCTGTAGAGACATTATATATTGGTTAATTATGTGTGTAATAAATGCAAATTAATTATATTTCTATGCTTTTGCAGGTTTCGACACGTAAACGATGACATTTCAACAAAACCGGCATTTTGGCATGGAAACAAGGTGAATATGCTAATTGGAAACAAAGCCTTTTTATCAAGTCCAAAAGAATCCCATTGGAAGCTGAAAAAGATCATAATCAAGCCCATGAAGCCTGGTCAAAATAGTCAATTCCGGGTCAACCCTAGTCAAAACTTACAAAAAAGTCGACAAAACTTCAGAAAATCATATCTTTTGACTCCGAACTCCGTTTTGGGCGTGTGACCTGTCAAAACGACCAGCGTGACAAGCTCTACACAATGCTATATAGGTTCTATCAATTTACAAGACTGGGAATTAAAATAGTTCCGAACTAAAACAAAGTAAAAATCCAATTACTATTCATCATGATGTCATTAAGTAGAAGCTTATGTAATCACCAACTTTCTCCACATAATAAATGCACAAACCACTCCTAATTATTTATCTTGTAATGGGAATTACTATTCACCCACTTTCTCTACTTAGATTAAATAAAGTCTATTATAAAAGTTGATTAATTTGTAACCTTTGGATTGAAAATATAAGATGTAATCTTGGCCACCCATTTCACTCCTTCGAAACTATAAATAGGAGGGGTGGTGCTCTAATTAAACTTGCCAATTTACTTGTGATTTGTGGCCTTGTATCCCTTCTCTCTCTTTTAGTTTCATTTTTTGGAAAATAATTCTATAGTATAGGAAGTAAGAAATTTCTTCTTCTTCTTCTTCTTCATTTTCATTAGTTGTAATTATCTCACCATGAGCCAACTCATCCCTTGTGGAGGGTTAGATAAACCCATATGAGGATAACTCTACTAATGAAGATGTAATTCAATTGCTTAAAATTTAACAAGTTTGATTTTTACTTCAATTACAAAATAATTAGAAGTGGAAAACAAACTAGAGGTTGAAGAAGTGGTCTAGAGATAGGGTGCTAATTTAATTTCTCATGCTAGAAGAATCTCTTTAGAGATTTAGAAATTTTACTAGGGATCAAAGTTTAATTTTTCACTTTGATTTGTCTATGAATCAAAGTGAATATGAAAACTAACAATTGAAATATTTCTTTCATTAATAGTAGTTTGAATCACATGGTAAATCAATCCTCTACAACTTTCTCTCTCTATCTTCTCTAAGTAAGTTTAGAATCAAATTGTTGATTGTAATTTGAAAGTTAATTTAAAGTAAGTATAGTATAAAACTTCTAACAAAATCCTTCGCTCATAAAGGTTTCTTGTGATTAGTTGAGTGAAATTGTGAACCAAGAGTGCTTCAATGTTAGGCTTGGGACGAAACCTTGCTCGAGCTACTCGAATAATGATTTGAGAGCAAGGTACTTGATATAAATCAGCTCAAAAGTGATTATCAAATGGCGCCGCTGCCATCTGAACTTCTACCGAAACGCAACAACGAAGCTCGTCTACGTCACGAGGAACCCCCCCTCTTCTCTCCCTTCCTTTTTTTCTCTTTATTTTTTTTTAATTTATTTTTGTCTACTGTTATTTTTTAATTTTTGTTTTTTTTTAATCACAAGTTCTCATATCACTAGATTCCAGTCGTGGGATGCGACTAAAAAGGTGGCATGTGCGTCCCCCAGTTTAACAGTGTCGGCGCGCAACTTGTGGTTGTTGTTTTTGAGTCGTGCACGCTATTGTTCTGGGGAATTAGATTCCCACGTTTGAACGTCAAGTCCTCCAAAATCCATATGATATCACTACCTACTTGAGGCAGTGAAACCAGTTCCTAGAGGGGATATTAGTGTTCCATATCATGCAAGGAAGTTCCAAAATCATTTCTATATCTATAAGGTGGAGTTTTGGGATGCTTTTCAGGTTCCCTTTTCTACCACTCCTCGACTCACTTGCTAGAAGAGTAACTTCTTGCATGATATAATTTGTTTAGACCTCATATACGTATAATCGTGTGTATTATAGTATTTGTATGCATGATTTGGATTGTTTCGTATATATGTATGTATATATGGTTTGGATGTTTTGTATAAGCATTCGATTTTGTCAATAAAGAGGAGAACATTCCAACAAGGGTTAAAATCCGAGTTGGGTAAATTGTTTCTAAGCCCTTCGGGGCAAAGCTGCTCTCTATATGACATTCGCAATCTCAATAAGTATTGATGAAATTGAATCGTTATACAAAACATGCGTTAACTAGTGTCGTATATATTGTGTAAACAGACGCATGTTTCGTGAGTTGTTGTATATAGCATGCTTATAATTTCATATTCATAATATGAGATTTGTTTTTATGTCGCATGTTAAAATCTGTTGATTATAAGTTGCTTGCATGCTACGTATTTTTGTACCTTGTATAACTTGTGTTTTAGTTTGTGTTGTATTGCCATATTTGTTTATATAATTCGTAGTAAAAACTAATAATATATATATAAATATATATTACGTGAGTATATATATATATATATATATATATATATATATATATATATATATATATATATATTCATATATATATATATTTCATATTCAAACAATGTGTAGGAAGCTTGCAAAAATTGAGGTTCTCAATCTGTCAAGTGACATGGCTATTTGTCTAAGCCAACGTAATCCTTGTTCAACTGTTATCATTAGCAAAGGCTCAAGCTTACGTTGTCCATCTTCATCCTCACATAATTGAATTAATCACGTAAAAATTCATTCTTTGTATGCCTTAGCTAATTTTATGCTTGCATGAGATTAAGGTCTGGTACTAAAGGAACTTGAACACACATATCATAGAAGAAAATACGATAAGCAATTACGTAAATTATCACCTCAAACAAGCTACTCCTCTGACACTAAATCTCAAAAAGCGAATCCGTTACCATTAACTCCTCTAGTTATGGTTGAAACGACTACTATAGTCGAGAAGCCCCTTTCGGACTTCTACACTGCTTTAAATGAAGGACCTTCTTCCTGTATCAAACTTGCAGACCTTAATGTGGATTTTTGAATCCCGCCAAACGTCTTCAATTTGTTACCTGTTTACCATGGGTTGGAACATGAGAAACCATATAATCATCTTCGTCGAATCCAGACAGTCCTAAATACTTTCCATCATCCCAACGTTTCCAACGAACAAGTCTTGCTACGGTTGTTTCCTTTCACCTTAGTCGATAAAACTTCAATCTGGCTAGCAGGCAAACCACCTCATTCTTACGACACATGGGAAAAATTAGTACAATCATTCATGATTAAATTCTACACTCAAAAGAAAACCAAAGAGATGTTTCAGAATATTCAATTCTTTCATCAACATCCTCAGGAATCCTTTACGGAAGCCTAGGAAAGATTCAATCATCTTCTTCTCGAATGTCCCCATCACCAACTCGACACTGGTGTCCTCGTTCGTTCCTTCTTTAACGATTTTTCCGATCATCAACAAGAAACGCTCGATATCATGAACAGTGGTAATTTCTTAGATAAAGGCGCTAATGAAGCATTCAAATTCCTTGAAAAGCAAGCATCGCGAAGTACCTCTTGGGGAAACACGAATTCTTCTCGTTCCTCTCACATCACTCCTCAAAAAGCCACATCTATGTTTGAAGTCAAACCTGATCCAGAATTAAAAACTCTGATTGAGTCTCTGACCAAGAAAGTAGATGTTCTTTCCGTACAGATGAATGATAAAAAACCGTAACAAGTCATAAACGTCAACAGTTCCCCATGTTATCTTTGTCAGAGCCTTGACCACACTGAACTATCTTGCCCATTGCTCTATGAATCCAATCCTTATCAACCAGAAAAAGTTTGTGCCTTCAACATTCCTAACGCACCATGGCGACAACATCCAAATTTTTCTTGGAGTAACAACCAACAACAGCAAGGACCTCCAAGTTTCGCCAATCAACCCGTTAGGCCACCGCCAAACTTCAATTTATATCAGCAAGGATATAATCAACAATTCTAGCAAGGACAAGCTCAGTTCCCGAGTAATCCTACTTCCAATTTCAACTATGGTCTTGTTCCCGTCAATCAAAATTTCTCACATCAACAACCCATCAACAACTACCGTGATCTCGTTCCTACAACACCACCTGTGCAATCTCCAATTGATAAACTCAACGACAATTTTATAACTTACATGAATCAACAATCTCAAATCCTAACATCAATTCAACAATCTCTTTAGATGTTAACGCAAGACAAAACTCATAAAGGCGTGTTTCCTAGCCAAGTAGTACCAAACCCTAAGCCTACAAACACAGCCTTTGAAGCTAGCAATACTCAAGGTACTAGTAATCCAAATTAGGGTGAGGTGAACGCAGTCACCACTCTTCGTTCTGGCAAAACTGTTGACAATCAAATCTGTATGCTAGAAGTTCAACCTTTTGAAGCTGAGACAGAACATGTACTTACATCTGCCGAGAAGCCTACAACTGAAGCGACATACCTCACTAAGTCTCAATCCAAGATTAAAGGAAAAGAGCAAGTTGATCCGTTTGAAAGATACAGACCAAAAGCTCTGTTTCCAGCACGATTGGCCAAGAACAAACCTGATGAAAATTTTGATAAAATTCGATAAACCTTCAAAAAATTGACAATAAATCTTCCATTTCTCGATGCTCTAAAACATTTTCTACGACATGCTAAGTTTCTTAAAGACATGTGCACTACCAAAAGGCAAACACATGTTCCTCAACAAGCGTTCCTCACAGAACAATTTCCTTCTATCACCGAATTCAATGGAATAGTAAAATATAAGGACCCTGGCCATCCCACAGTTCCATGCACCTTAGGAGTTAGACTTGGGAACAAGTGTCAACTTACTTCCCTACTACCTTTTCAAACAGCTAGGTATCCATGAACTCAAACCTACAACCATGATGTTGCAATTAACTTATCGTTCCATCAAGCATCCCAAGGGCATTGTAGAAAATGTCCTCATCAAGGTCCAAGATTTTTACTATCCCGTTGATTTTGTCATTCTAGACACGAAATTTGCATACGACTCCATTCCTATTATCCTAGGGCGTCCATTTCTTGCAACTGCAAATGCCCTCATCAATTGTCGTGATGGTTCTATGACTATGTCCTTTGGAAATCTCACTGTGGAAATAAATGTTTTCAAATTGATGCCGCAAACTATGGATGGTGAGATCCACATGATCACCAGTTCAGTTCATGTCTTAACTCCAACATTAGTACCCATTCTACTTACGGAGAAAGACAAGGATTATAATTTCTTTGGCGACATCACTACCGAGGATATTGAAGATTTCCTTAAGGATGCACATACTTTTGTAGATAAAGATTATCCTGTAGATCCAGACAAGCTGGATGAAGAATACTTCGAATTCTTAAGAGCGTGTGATGAGTTACCACCTATAGAAACCCACCCACTGATAAGCACCCAAAACTGTAATATGAAACCCTATTGAAACATATAAATTTGGTTAATTATGTGTTTAATAATCATGAAATAAATATATTTTCGTACTTTTGCAAGTATTTGTAGTAAACATGAAAATATTGGTTAAACCTGCGTTAAAGCACAGAGAACGACGTATATATGAATTCTTCCAAATCAGCCATGTAAAGCCCAACAAATCCGTACAGACGCATCAAACTTTTGAAGCTCCTACCTCTTGAACCAGGACTCCGAATGCGACAAGTGAGCTGCTCAGACAATCAGGGCGATGAACTCTACGCATAGGCGGGAAGTTGTAAAATTGCTAAAAGACTGGACCGCCACTAGATTGTATGTGGACCCACTATGCGGGCCTACAAGATTTGATAAGTCATCAATCATGGAGCATGTCAAGACAAAAATGCCAAATTATTGGTGTAAAGTTGACACCTTGCATGTAATTAATTAGATTAGGTGTTAATAGTGAAAAAAAAAAAAGGCAAGGTGTCACTTTATTTTAATGTAGTGGGTAAAAATGAAGTAAATGTGGTTTGGTGTTTCACGTGGGAGGAAATGAGATTTCTCTCAAATGGAGAAGAAAACAAAACAAGGGGGGGACAATCCATTTACTCCCTTGACTTCTTTTCCTTTACCTTGTATTATTTTAGTTCCTTAGTTTTAGATAGTTTTTAGTTTTGGTTTTGGAACAAAAGCTTGTATAGTTTTAATGAAGGAAACTTTGTTTTCTTCTAGTGGAAATAAAATCTAAATGCAAGTGAGTTTTTATAGTTAGTTTTCTCTTTTTGTTCTCTCCCCCTCTTTTTACATTCTACATTAGTCATCTTTTAGCCCAAGGACCATGAGCTAAACCTCCCCTTTGTGGGGAGTTAATAATACTCATGTGAGGTAAAATCATTGTTATTTGGTTTAGTGAGTTGTTTAGGAAGAACAACTAGACCTACATCCTATCCCAAAATGATAGTTGGTGTAGTGTCTAGTTAGGGATCAAAGTGATGAGCTTAGAGATAAGTCATTGCTTTGGTTCTACATGCTAGCTTGTATGAGCTTAGAGATGAGTCATATATGTTAGGGATCAAGTTTTCTTTTATTAGGACTTGTCTAAGAGTTCTAGGAAGATTAGAAGCACTTACTAAAATCAAATAACAAAAGTTATCTTCACATGAGGAGAATTAACTCTCCACTTTTGTTTTATTAAAATTTTATCTTGTCTTAGTTGCATGTTTACGTAACTTAATGTTTTAAATTTTTGTGTAGTAAAAAAACCAAGTATTTAGTATTTATAAAATCATAGCTAAACTTACTCATTAGTTTCCTAAAAGAGTAAAACCAAATTGTAAGTGGTCCTAGAATTTAGGTTGGTTCGAATCCCTACTCCAAACAATATGAACACGAAGATCGTGAGTAAGGAAAAATATCTTTGAATTCGCACTTTGGCCAAAGAAGAGATTCAAATCTCTAATATAGCAAAAAGGTGAATATCAAAATGGCACCGCGCCGCTGCCATTCTAAATACCGAAGGACATGTGCTTGCAAACTAGAATTGCTCCAAGGGGAAGCCCCCACGCTCATCCTTTCATATATTTATTTTTCTTATGTTTTCTTCATTTTTTTTGAAATTTCCCGCGTTTTTGCTACTGATCCGCATACTGATTTTGGTTGTACTGACAAGTTCCAAATACTAAGACCTGGAAACTAGGCTACAACAACCACTAAGCTTACTGTAAAACATTTGGTCTACTGTTCACGTTTCTTTCATTTGGTGGATGATAACCCGTAAAAACTCAATTAGATTACTCTAACCTTATTCTTACGGTATCAATGATTTATTTCCTACTCTCACATGTATATTCATGCAATATATAGAGTACGGAATCGTTCCACTCTTAAACCTCAAGACTTAAACAAATTCAATTGAACAAACCCAAAGAACAATGGTGAGAGTGATGTGTTATGTGAAATATCTATTCTATGATTATACTACGGATTCAATTTATACTAACAAGATATAATAATTCAACTACAGAAATACTAACTGGACTCTATGATAAGGAATTAGGGGATTGATTCCACCTCGAATCCAACTTAACAACCTAGCGTAGAATGTTGTATCTCAATTCTCACGCGTTCTTACAAATGAGAATTTCGAAGTTCTAATCCCTAGTGTTCGTGGCATTTCTACCGAATACTAACTAGCATGTGAGGTCGCCCACCCATTCTCATGGCAAAACACCTACCTTCTAGAGTGGAATAGAATCTACAACCAATTCTATACTAACCACTAAGTTTTTCATCAAGGCTTCATCAACCCCTCTAATAGAGGTTTTAGCCTTGAGTCATCAAACTAACATTTCCCATTGAATCTAAACTAAACATAATATAAAGATTGAAACTTGCTAAATTTAAACCTTAATAGCAATTACTCATGCAAGAATTATTTCAATCTAATAAAGACAACTATTGAATCTAAGAATTAAACTAATTTAAGTAAAGAAATTGAACAAGATTATCAAGAACACTAATTTATTTATCTAATGAAATCAACAACAATAATTTAATACTGAATTTAAGGCAAGAATAAAAACTAATTAATTAATCTAAAACTAGATTTAGAACTAAGGTTTAATGGCTACTTTTCTTATTCTAACCTAATTTATTTTCTAACCTAACTATCTACCATTAACAAAGAGCTAAGCTTTTGTTTTTATACATCCAGATCCAAAAATCGTGCATGGGCTTGGAGCCATGTTTTGGGCCAGAGAATCAGGCCCAAAACCTAATTCTTTCAGTCCAAAAAGGCCTCTTCAGCTGCAGTTGACTTCGACAGACTTTTCGTCCACTTTTTCTCCTCTGATTGGGTCAAAGCTTGAACCATTAGAAAGCTCTTTCCGAGCCGGTCGTTTTGACGTAAGGTAGGCCCAATTCCGAGGTCTGAGTCCAAAGATATGGTCTTCGGAAGTTCTGTTGACTTTGTGCACTGTTTCTGCCTGCGTGGACTTTGACTTTTCATCTTTTGACCGGGCTTTACAGAGGCTTTGTCTTCTTGAATCTTGGCCTTTAATCACAAAACTCCTTAGCAACCGACCTTTGCTTCTTTATCTCGCTAAAGTGGCACATTTCTGCACATAATGGACTTTGAAGCCTGAAATGTATAAAAACACGTAATCAGTATTAACTCTTACTTATTATTCACATAATTGGTCTAAAAGTACGATTGTTAAGGGGTTAAAACTACAGTTTTGGGCTCTTATCAAACCACCCCCAAACAGCATTTTGCTTGTCCTCAAGCAAATATGAGAAATTAGAATAAGTGACCAAAAATGGAGTTCTATCTACTCTCGTTTCGCTGAGTGCGATTGCATTGACCATATGCAACAAGGCCTTAAACCACTAGGAATTCCCTAGTGGACGAGTTATAGCCTCGTGAGAGTTTTCCAGTGAAGGTACTCACAAACTTCATCTATACTACAACGACTAAGAAATAAAACTATTATTTCCTCATTCATGTCTCAACTATCTATACATCTCACTAGCAAATGAATAAGAATAACCAAGTCAAAAACCTAAACTAATATATTCATAATAATCAATCATCTATGATACAAATATAGATACTATGAGTAATACTATGAAATGCCTAGCAGGTTCGTTTCTGAAAACTCGGAATAGCGTCTTTAAGTAGGTCCTCACATAAATGTCAAGACAAAAATCACTCTGATTTTTCCGCTCAAGTTTCGCTACTCCAGTGTGCAGTGGGCACACTTTACCTTACAATCTCAATGACAAATAAGGAAGCCGGAGTCGATCAAACACATCTGCCACTTACTATCACACTAACCTATTCCTAATTGAGCTAGAGGTCTTTATTAGGTGTTGCGGGGATTAGGAGATGGTTTAAGAAGGAAGGAAATGGATATTCAAAAGGACAAGTCTGAGATAATAGAGTCTTCATATTATGTAATTTAGAGAAAACCTTGTTATTTTCTTTTTGCTTCTATACTTTGTTTCCATCCTTAGCCATATTTTTTCTTTTTCTTTTCTTTGGCTTTTGACTCCCTTTTATTCTATTTTTGGAGTTTTTATTTATTTCTATTTTTTTTTTTTTCCTTGGATGGAAACTTCTTTTCTTTTTTCCTCAAGCATCTAACTAATTTTTGTTTACACGGGTTTTTCTTCTTCTTTTCTTCACTCATTCTATTCTCGGACTTATTCTAAATTGGGTAGGTTGATTTTTTTTTTTTTTTTTTGGTTTGTTTGTTTTTGTAACAGGTAAAGGAATTGTGGTTTATGGAAGGCTAAAGAAAGGCTCGAGGGGCTTACTAGCGGAAAATAATTCATAGGTTTAAATTTCTGCTATATCGATCCAAAGAGGGCCTAAATTCTCGCTTTAGGATATGGCATAGTGATCAAGCAAGTGGACGGTGATTTCTCTATCCGATTTTACTTCTCCCTTGTGTCATTTCTCAAATGTTTCGGCTCATATAAGGCTTTAGGCTATATTCTCACAGGATTTGTAGAATAAGTACTCTAGCCTAGATTTTAAAAAACTTATCGCTAACAATCATAGATACTCATGTAATATATTTATAGATAGATGCAAAGATTATTACCTACATATTAACCTAAGTTTCTAACAATTATTCTGATGCAAAAGCTATGTGAGACATCTAGATTGTTAAGAGCATAGAGAAAGAAAACAATACCAATATTCCTAAGTGTATAGCATAAACTTATTTATTTATATTTTTGAAATTTTTAACTTGAAAACAAATGCATATTATACATTTCTATATCCTAACAGATGCCTTAATTACACGCGTGTTTCTATCCCCCAAACAAGAAGCATGCTTTGTTCTCAAAGCATTTAAATAAAGAGGGTAGAAAAATACCATGGAAACGCTGTGAAATTCGAACATCCGCAAAACAAGGTTAGAACATACTAATATAGGAAATACAAAAACCGACGCGACTCTATAAAGAGTTACACCCATTATGGGGTTAGCGTAATTAAATTGCTTGGGACATAAGCGGACACTAACTGAAATTAAAAACTTACCTCCACTCCAGCGTTTACTCGTCATCCTCCTCTTCTATAAAGATGTGAGGTTCCTTCGCGTTCAGCCATGCCATGATAATTTGCCAAGCTTGCCGCCATTTATCATCTACGGATGCTAACCTGTTAAGCGCCACTTGGTCGGATGGGGTGTAAGGTGCAACCTGATGAGGTTGTATCCTCCACCCTTGCCAAGTCATTGCACGGAAAGATCGAATAATAGAATTGGTGGGTCTCACAATGTCGACTCCAACCCAATCCATGAAAACGGGCACAAAAAACAGGGAAGAAACATAGTATAATACGGCAAACTAATATAGGCATAAGAAGATACTTAAGCCTCATGCTATGGGCTCGTGCTAAACTAGACATCAAGGTTCTGGGAAGGTCATGGCACATACGTCCCGTGGCTAAAGCAAGGAAGACGCTGCAAGTGGCATCATTCACAGAAGAAAAAAAAAAACGACATTCCCCTAAAATGTTTAGCATGATCCAAAACATAACAGTTCCAATGTTCATGGACAGGCTACCAAGGGCGACGTTATATTCCCTTGGTCCTCGATACGAAAAAATGCCTGCCCCATAAGCCTCATGCAAAAAGTCATAAGTGTAGATATGCATATTATCTACCCAATAGCATCATGGGTAATGTATTTCAGCGGGCATGGCAAGTCCAAGAACAAATGCTAGCAAGAACCATAAGTGGTTCCCGCCACGTGTGTGATCACCTCACAAACCAAGCACCATAAGTAGTGCTTTGAAACAAATCTTCGAAAGACTGTTCCGGTATCAATGTAGGAGATGTCATCTCAAAATTACGCCTGGAATAGCTATGAATGATCCGAAACTACCCGTGAAAAATGGAATTTTTTTCTGGTCCAAGGAAGTCGAGGCCGAAAGCGCGCTCGATAGATAACGCTGGCGCTCTGAAGTTTGTAGAATTCCAGTTTTGCGCTGGTCGCGCCAGCTTTGTAGGCCGCTTCTAGGTCCGATCCGAGGGATGAGGGCGGTCGCGCTTCGGCTTGAAGCGCTGGCGCTTTCTAGGTCCGATAGATAAGGCGGTCGCTGGTCGGCTTGAGGCTCGTATGCGGCGCTGTCCGGTCCAGTAGATGAGGGCGGGTCGCTCGCTTTTATGAGAGGGCGGTCGCTCGACTAAATTTTCCAAAATGTGAAGGGCGCAGCGGCGCCTCGATGAAGCGGCGCTCTGAAGGGCTGAAACCGGAGTTTAGATGAAAAAGAAAGTAAAACTTGGAGTGCATGGTGCGGGATGATGGTGGAATGTATTGTGGTTTGTTAGTGTAGAAAGAAGGGAGTTTAAATAGGTTTTGAATTGTTAAAACGAATCGGTAGGTTGCCAAAAGCTTTAAGGCAATTTCCGAAAAAAATAAAATTTCCGAACCCAAAACGGAAACAACTCATATTCTTGATTCTATAACAACCCTAATATCTTTCATATTGGATTTAGACTAGTAACTTCTAAACTCTCTTAGATTTCATCCTACCACCACATCTAATCATAGGTATGCCAATTACGACAATATTCTCAACCTTCACTCAAACAAACTCTAAAATGGAGGATCTTCTACAAATCATGATATAATAAATAATACCACCCCCAAACAATTCGAATGTGGGATTAACAATAAAATCCATGCACAATTTGAAAAGAACCACATTATATTAAAATTGAAATTCAAACAACATTTAACTACCAAATTCAAAGTTAACTACGGAATTTAACAACGTAACATCCTATCTACTAAAAATAATAAAAACAACATCAAAACAACAAACTAGAAGAAATCTAGCTACTCTTCAAGGAGCGAGGTGGGGGTAAGAATAAGAATTTGAGTGATCAAGCATGGAAAAACCAAACACCCCCCAAACAAATTTTTGAAAACAGGTTTGTAAAAATTTGTTTTAAAACGGGGTCTTTTAAAGTCGATTCGAGACTAAATGTGGGGTCATTTTACGTCAGATTCCCCTAGACTGTGCACACCCCCAAACAAGCATGAAACTGGGGTGGCACAAAGTGGATGATGCGTGGTCAACTATAAACAAATAGTCGGAAGAGTTGGGGGTCTAGCCATAAAAACATGATACTAAATGCACCCCCAAACAGAATAATGTTGTATAATTGGAAGCAAACATGTAAGCGAAGGAATGAAAACTTATGCATCCTATCAAAGAACATATGCAAACCATCATGTTGTAATTGTTTTAAATAGTTGGAATGACCAAAAAGATGAATTAGCGATACTTTAGGTGAGAAGGGAATGAAGTGTGGATCATGATGTCTTTCATGAAGCTCAGATAAGGAAAAATAAGACAAACTAGGTTTCTCACTACACTCGGTCAGAGCTTGTCTCTCAATTACCGGAATGGTGTACTCATGGGATTGTGTGCTAGGCAAACACTCTTCATTGTGAGGGTTGAAAAAATTATAGATGGTCTCTGAGGCAATTGGCTCAAGGGCAAAATCGAGGTTCCTTTTAAATGGTGGGTGAATGGATGGCTTAGTTGTGGTAGATGGTTGGATTATAGGAGGTGGTAACTCAGGTGGATGGTGGTTGGTTGGTGGTTCATTGGGTGGTGGATCCTCACATGCTCTTAAGAACTCTACATCTGGCTTAGGTGAATCCACAAGGTTATGGTTTGTGGCTTTATCTTTAAGATTTTTCTCTATTTCTTCCATTGTTATTTCCTCCGCCAAACTGAATTGAGATTCACATTGCTCTAAAGATGTAACTTCCTCGTTTTCTTGCACATTAACTTGTTCATGCCTTAGATTTGAATTGTTAATCTCCATGTCCTCACCCTTTTCCTCTAAAACACTACAAGTATCCTCAATGGCCTCATTCGAATGTGTCGAGACATCATCCAGCCGAGTGCGGTTTGCAAACTCAAAGGCCTGGACATGCTCAACAGGAGGGTCCATATTACGGGAATGCCAATAGTTATCAAATTCTTCCTTCGTCACATCTTTATAAATATCTTCTAAAGTGTAATCATTATATTCATCGTCGGGTGGATCGATTGGGAAGTTCCTCGGAGACATCGCCAAGTTTGAGTGGTCATCCGAAACTAGTCCTAAAGAGTCGCCTACAAGAATTTCCTCATCCAGTGGGGTGTGGAGTTAATATCATGGTTAATGGGAGGGTCTTTGGAAGGTAATGGTTCATGAAATGTAGGGTAGGTGTGAACTAGGTTGGTGGCTTAGTTATGGGAATAGTGTTGATCTCGGGATGGTAGAAATGTCCGCAGCAGAAACCTAGTATCTTTAGGTTTCGGTTTATTTCTGAATTATTAATTTGTTTTGGGCCATCATTTCATCGAATGTTGTTAGCTGAGGTGAAGCTTGGTGGTGTGGGTCCGGGTTGGTATGGTGTTTGATAGTCATAGTTATTGGCGTTTGAGTGACTCGGTTGATGTCGCATCTTGTGATGGGTTAGGTTCAGCCGAATGGTTTGGTTGATTGTTATTGGTGGAATTACATGAATAGTTTGGATGACTAGGAAACTTTTGATTGTATGAGTCACTATAAAAATTTGAAAATTGAGGCTCATAATTATTATTATATCCTATAGTAGGCTCGGACTCTTGATATGATGGGCATTGAGAAGCCCAATGGTCGACTACCACAACATGAACATGGTGAAGGGTTCCCATAATAATTACAAGATTGCTCTTGATATGATGGGCATTGAGAAGCCCAATGGTCGGGACTACCACAATATATGAACATGGTGAAGGGTTTGCATAATTATCATATGATTGTTGGTCTACATATTGATATGCCATATTGGTTTTTCAAATATATTATAGGGCAATTAATATGCAACCACAATTCTAAGCATACATTTCTAGATAGGCGCAGGTGGTATTTCGCTTTTAAGAAAACAAGCCTGATTATACTAGAATTAAAACTCCTCCGATAGAAGAAACAAGGAGGAAAGAAGGAGTACCTGAATGCCTCCTTGCTTTACTTAATAATAGCGTCTTGTATCTGCGATTTCAGTGTATTTAACAAGTTAGAAACACTAAATAACTTTAAGGAATAAAAATATGCATTTACCTATGAAAATTGGGCTGTTCGGATGAATTTTCCTTGTAGGGCGCGGGTAGGGCGCGGGTTGGAGCGCGGGGCGCTCAATTTTTACGGTGAATAAGGGCGGGTCGCGCTCCTTGTAGGCGCGCTCCAGGGTTTTCAAGTTTTAGGCCTTTTATCGTACTCCAAAAATCTGGAATTTTTACAGTAATTTGCTAAGACGTCTATCAAGGCCTGTAAAATTTCAGAAATCGATTACAGCCCTTCAAAGTTTGAAACGGTTTTGGACACAATACAAACAACCGAATGGTTAACCCATCAAAACAAATCCAAAAATTTCCAAATTTTTACTGGAGACTCCTGACAGATTCTAGTTGTTCCTGTAAAAAATTTAGAGCAATTGGATGTCTACAACCTCTCTTTATTGGATGGTGTTCCAGATATTAAGTGTTTGCAACACTGCAGAAACACACTGGAAACACTCTACTATTTAGGAGGTCAAAACAAATCAAAAACTCATCAAATTTTTACTACAAACTCCTGGATTAGGATAGATACTCCTGTAAAAATTATAGAATTTTTAGAACTCCCTAAGTAACCTTACTCGTCTGTTTTTCAAGAACATACGGTGTGAAAACTGAAATGCAGCACTGTAAAGATCGTATTTGTTTCACAAGGTAAACCAACTTTGAAAAATCTGAAAATATTCTAGTAAATCAACAACACATTAAATATTATGTATGAATATTTTCAGAATTTTCGAAAATTTAGAAATACCTTCACCGCAGTATTTTTCTCTGTGAATCCATGAGCCCTATGCCCCTAAAATAAAGGAATGGTTCGAAAATTCAAGGAATAAGAATGAAAAATTAAAAGGGTGGGTGGGTAGAGAATGGGGGATTGCCCCTTAGATTCAAGCAATTGAATTCTTGTCTTGAACGAGATTAAGATGGCAGCGGCGCCATTTGATAACCCGTAAAAACTCAATTAGATTACTCTAACCTTATTCTTACGGTATCAATGATTTATTTCCTACTCTCACATGTATATTCATGCAATATATAGAGTACGGAATCGTTCCACTCTTAAACCTCAAGACTTAAACAAATTCAATTGAACAAACCCAAAGAACAATGGTGAGAGTGATGTGTTATGTGAAATATCTATTCTATGATTATACTACGGATTCAATTTATACTAACAAGATATAATAATTCAACTACGGAAATACTAACTGGACTCTATGATAAGGAATTAGGGGGATTGATTCCACCTCGAATCCAACTTAACAACCTAGCGTAGAATGTTGTATCTCAATTCTCACGTTCTTACAGCGAGAATTTCGAGTTCTAATCCCTAGTGTTCGTGGCATTTCTACCGAATACTAACTAGCATGTGAGGTCGTCCACCCATTCTCATGGCAAAACACGACCTTCTAGAGTGGAATAGAATCTACAACCAATTCTATACTAACCACTAAGTTTTCATCAAGGCTTCATCAACCCCTCTAATAGAGGTTTTAGCCTTGAGTCATCAAACTAACATTTCCCATTGAATCTAAACTAAACATAATATAAAGATTGAAACTTGCTAAATTTAAACCTTAATAGCAATTACTCATGCAAGAATTATTTCAATCTAATAAAGACAACTATTGAATCTAAGAATTAAACTAATTTAAGTAAAGAAATTGAACAAGATTATCAAGAACACTAATTTATTTATCTAATGAAATCAACAACAATAATTTAATACTGAATTTAAGGCAAGAATAAAAACTAATTAATTAATCTAAAGCTAGATTTAGAACTAAGGTTTAATGGCTACTTTTCTTATTCTAACCTAATTTATTTTCTAACCTAACTATCTACCATTAACAAAGAGCTAAGCTTTTGTTTTTATACATCCAGATCCAAAAATCGTGCATGGGCTTAGAGCCATGTTTTGGGCCAGAGAATCAGGCCCAAAACCCAATTCTTTCAGTCCAAAAAGGCCTATTCAGCTGCAGTTGACTTCGACAGACTTTTCGTCCACTTTTTCTCTTCTGATTGGGCCAAGGCTTGAACCATTAGAAATCTCTTTCCGAGCCGGTCGTTTTGACGTAAGGTAGGCCCAATTCCGAGGTCTGAGTCCAAAGATATGGTCTTCGGAAGTTCTGTTGACTTTGTGCACTGTTTCTACCTGCGTGGACTTTGACTTTTCATCTTTTGACCGGGCTTTACAGAGGCTTTGTCTTCTTGAATCTTGGCCTTTAATCACAAAACTCCTTAGCAACCGACCTTTGCTTCTTTATCTCGCTAAAGTGGCACATTTCTGCACATAATGGACTTTGAAGCCTGAAATGTATAAAAACACGTAATCAGTATTAACTCTTACTTATTATTCACATAATTGGTCTAAAAGTACGATTGTTAAGGGGTTAAAACTACAGTTTTGGGCTCTTATCAGTGGACTTGCGGGAAGTTGCAGGTTCCAAATTTTCAATATTTTGCATGTTTCACATGTATGTAGTTATTATGTCGTAGTTAATGGACTATATTTTGCGTATTAGTTTAGTAATATGCATAAATCATGTGAATACGCCTTTGAATATATATATATATATATCAGTCATATGTTTAGCATATATATTACCGTATGAGTGGTTATTTGCATGTTGGCATATATAACTTAGGAGTTATACATAGTAATTAGGGTGTGTTTTGGTATTTTGGCCATAACTTTGGCTACGGTTTTCTAAATCACGCGTATGAGCTCAATTCGGAAAGATCTCGACGGCGCGCACGCTGTCACCACCGAGGTCAAAATCAACTGTTTTCCCCTCCAAAATCATCATTTTAGAAAATTGTGTTGTTTAATAAGTCGATTTTGTTATAAAAGAGGAGAACATTCCAACGATGGTTAAAATCTGAGTTGGGTAAGTTGTTTCTAAACCCTAAGGGGTGAAGCTGCTCTCTATATGACACTTGCAATCTCAATGAGTATTGACAAAATCGAATTATTATGCAATACAAGAGTCGTATTTTAGTCTAGGTAAAATACGTCGCCTGTTTAGTTTACGTTTTCACATATTAGTATATATATGCATACATATAATATTTTCACATGCTACCGTATATAAATACGTATGAGTAATTCAAATTTGCCTGTAACTGTAGATATACGTCTACGCAATATCAATTTACAAATTAGCGCATATATATCACATTATTCGATGTATATTTGCCATGCGTATGGAAATATTTATCGATGATACAACATTGCCTATTCAGATAGCTATAATTATGAGCAGTATATCTTCACATGCTACTGCATCTAGTATTGTATGAGTAGATCGTATTTGTATGCTTGTATTTTCACCCTTGCATAAATCTTTAAAAAAAAAAAAAAAAAAAAAAAAAAAAAAAAAAAAAAAAAAAATTAAGAACGACCTTGCATAAATTTTAATTCCATAAATCTTAATCATATTCCAACGGTATCTAGGAAACTTGACAGATTGAGGTTACTTAATTAGAACCGTGCTTGCACGAAAAGCCTCCCTCATATCTCTCTTGTAACATGGCCGTTGGTTTATGCACACGTATTCCTCGCTTCACTGCTACATTGGCAGCAGCTTAGGCCTACGTTGTCCAACTCTAATACTTCAAGAGAATCATAAAACTCAAGTAATAATAAATTCCTTATGTAAATTAGATCTAATTTTATGCTTGCATGAGATTAAGGTTTGGTTCCACTAAAGAATTTGAACATACCTATCGTCGAAAAAAATACGATAAGCAATTGCGCAAGTTCTCACCTAAAAATTGTTCTTCTTCTGTTAATTACCTTCATCAAGATCCTTCGTCGCCATTACCTTCTATCGTAATGGCCGACGATCCTCCACCAACTGAGAAGCCCCTGTCGGACTTCTATACTGCATTACAGGAAGGACCTTCTTCCTACATCAAACTTGAGGACATTGTCGGTGATTTTCGTATCCCGCCAAACGTTTTTAGTTTGTTACCTGTGTATCATGGTTTGGATCACGAAAAACCATACAATCATCTTCGTAGGCTTCAACAAGTGGCCACAACATTTCACCATCCAGCTGTCTCTAAGGAACAACTCTTGCTTCGGCTATTTCCATTCACTTTAGTAGAAAAAGCGTCAATTTGGCTTGCAGGACAACAGCCACAATCCATAGACACATGGAATAAACTTGTTCAAGCTTTCATGCTTCAATTTTACACTCAAAAGAAAACTACTGAAATGCTTCAGAAAATTCAATTCTTTCGTCAAAATCCTCATGAATCCTTTACGGAAGCATGGAGTCGCTTTACTGATCTTCTTTTAGAATGTCCTCATCACCAACTAGACAAAGCCGTCCTTGTTCGTTCCTTCTTTAATGGACTTTCTGATCACCAAAAAGAAACTCTTGATATAATGAACGGTGGTTGCTTCATGGACAAAGGAGCTACTGAAGCATATACTTTTCTTGAAAAACAAGCGAAAAAAGGTACACACTGGGGTAACACTGAGTCGTCTAGATCATCAAAGGATACTGTAACAAAGGCTACATCTATTTTTGAGGTAAAACCCGATCCCGAATTAAAAAATTTGATAGAATCCCTAACTAAAAAAGTAGATGCCCTTGCAGTTCAAGTAAACGATCAACTCCCAAAACAGGTCATGAACGTTGACACATCCCCATGTGTTCTTTGTCTCAGTCCTGACCATCCTGATGCTTATTGTCCCTTGTTATATGCCTCCCCTTCTCAATCATCAGAAGAGGCATGTACATTCAACATTCCTAATGCACCTTGGCGACAAAGATCCGATTTCACTTGGCGAATAATAACTAACAGTACCGGGGCTCCTCCAGGTTTAGCTAATCCACCTGTTCGACCAACCAACAACTTTATTCCATACCGCCAAGGAAATAATCAACAATACCAACAAAGTCATAATTAATTTCAAAATACTTCGGATGCTAACTATCAAACCAACCGCATCCTTGTTCCAGCCAATCCAAATCCCAACTATAATCAACAACTTCTCAGCAATAATCGTGATCTAGTACCTGTTGCACAACCTATGCCACTCATTAAGGATAGGACAAGTGAGACTTTCTTAGCTTACATAAACCAACAATCTCAAATTTTAATGTCTATCCAACAATCACTTCAACAATTGGCGCAAGAAAATAGTCAGAAAGGCGTATTTCCTGGACAAGCAGTTCCAAACCCTAAGCCAGCAAACACTACCTTTGAACTCACCAATGCACCTGGTACAAGTACTCCCAACCAAGGTGAGGTGCACGCAATCACTACTCTTCGATCTGGAAAAACTGTAGACAATCAAATACGTATGCCAGATGATCAACCAAAGGAATCCGACGGTTCATATGAATCTATTTCCAATAATGAACCTACGGAGGATTCACCAAATACAACAAAGTCAACATCTCAGAATTTAGGAAACAAGCAAGCGGTTTGCCAAATTCTGCCCTAAGGCATCGTTTCCTGCACGCTTGGCAAAGAATAAACCTGATGAGAATTTTGCTAAAATTCGAGAGACTTTTCAAAATTTGACAATCAACTTACATTTTCTCGACGCCTTAAAGCTATTGCCAAAACATGCAAAATTTATGAAAGATATGTGCACCACAAAAAGGAGAAATAATGTTCCTCAACAAGCGTTCCTCACCGAACAGTTTCCATCCATCACCGAACACAATGGTATAGTCAAATACAAGGACCCTGGTAGACCAACGGTTCCATGCACCTTAGGTGACAAATATACGGCTACTACGCTACTAGACCTAGGAGCTAGTGTGAACTTACTTCCATATTACTTATTTAAACAACTTGGTCTTCATGAGCTGAAACCTACCACCATGACTCTACAGTTAGCCGATCATTCCATTAAGTATTGATAAATGATAAAAATGATAGTTTACCTACGAAATGAACGATAAAACTCAAAACGTAAGTAAACTAAAACTTATTACGTGCCTATATTTATCAAAGATTTCTACTCTTAATCCTATGAGATATAGTGGAGTAGATTATTCGTTCCACTCTTAGTCCTTCCGCATGTTGTGTTCTCTACGTATAAGTAATCTTAACTAAAATCTAATGAGAGATTTACGAAATGGCAACTAGACTACGATACAACTAGTCGACTATTAGAACAACTATGAGAATGCTACGTCGATTCTACGATAAGGATTTAGAGGGGGATTGATTCCACCTTAACACAACTAAATCCTACTAACGACGAATCGTCGTAATCCGAATTGAACTGCTTCGCAGAACAATCTGGTTACTCCTAATCCCTAATTACACATGGCATTTCTACCAATTCATAACTAGCATGTGAACGATTACACCCATTCTCATGGTGAACTAATTATTTCTAGAGTGGAAAGGAAATTACTTAATTTACTCTACGATAATCGGAATCAAGCTTTCATCAAGGCTTCTCAACCCCCTCTAATGGAGGTTTAGCCGAGAATCATCACGCTATCATTCCCAATGGAATTTGAATAAGACATGATATAAAGATTTGAACTTTGCTTATTTAAACTCAATTGGAAACTACTCATGCAAGAATTAATTGAAACTAATAATGACAAGTAATTGAATCTAAGAATTGAAACTAAACAATTAATGGAAATGAAACTAGATTATCAAGAATACTATTTTATTAATCTAATGAATAATAAAACAATGATTCAAATACTAAATTAATAATCTACTTTGTTCTAAAGTAATTAATTAAACATGAAACTATATCTAAAACAAGATATGAAAAACTAATTAATTAACTAATTGAAATTCTAAAACTAAGTTCTAAAACTAATTAATGGAGGCTAACTAATCTAGGTCTAACTATCTACCATTAACAAAGAGTCAAGCTCTTGTTTTTATACTTTCAAATCCAAAAATCGTGCATGGGCTTGGAGCCATGTTTTGGGCCAGAGAATCAAGCCCAAAACCCAATTCTTTCAGTCCAAAAAGGCCTCTTCAGCTGCAGTTGTCTTCAACAGACTTTTCATCCATTTTTGCTCCTCTTATTGGTCAAGGCTTAGACCATTGGAAAGCTCTTTCCGAGCCGGTAGTTTTGACATAAGGTAGGCCCAATTCCGAGGTCTGAGTCCAAAGATACGGCCTTCGGAAGTTCTCACGACTTTGAGTCTTTGTTTACGCGCGTCGACTTTTCAGCTTTTGACCGGGCTTTAGAAAAGGCTTTGTCTTCTTGAATCTTGGCCTTTAATCATGGAACTCCTTAGTAACCGACCTTTGCTCCTTTATCTCACTAAAGTGGCACATTTCTGCACATAATGGACTTTGAAGCCTGAAATGCATAAAAACACGTAATCAGTGTTAACTCTTAATTATTACTCACATAATTGATCTAAAAGTATGACTATTACAGGGTTAAAACTACAGTTTTGGGCTCTTATCAAACCACCCTCAAACATCATTTTGCTTGTCCTCAAGCAAAGATGAGAAATTAGAATAAGTGACCAAAAATGGAGTTCTATCTACTCTCGTTTCGCTGAGTGCGATTGCATTGACCATATGCAACAAGGCCTTAAACCACTAGGAATTCCCTAGTGGATGAGTTATAGCCTCATGAGAGTTTTCCAGTGAAGGTACTCACAAACTTCATCTATACTACAACGACTAAGAAATAAAACTATTGTTTCCTTATTCATGCTCTAAATTAACTATACCTCTCACTAGCAATGCATATAGAGTAATCAAGTCAAAACCTAAGCTAATATATGCATAATAATCAATCATCTACAGTAAACATATATATACTGAGTAATACTATGAAATGCCTAGCGAGTTCGTTTCTAAACTTCGGAATAAGCGTCCTTAAGTAGGTTCTCACAATAATAGTCAAGATACAACACTCTGATTTTTCCACTCAAGTTTCGCTACTCCAGTGTGTAGTGGGCACACTTTACCTTACAATCTCAATGACAACAAGGAAGCCGGAGTCGATCAAACACATCTGCCACTTACTATCACACTAACCTATTCCTAATTGAGCTAGAGGTCTTTATTAGGTGTTGCGAGGATTAGGAGATGGTTTAAGAAGGAAGGAAATGGATATTCAAAAAGGACAAGTCTGAGTTAATAGAGTCTTCATATTATGTAACAAGAGAAAACTTTGTTATTTACTTTTGCTTCTACACTTTGTTTCCATCCTTAGCCATATATTTTTTTTTCTTTTTCTTTGGCTTTTGACTCCTTTTATTCTATTTTTTTGGAGTTTTTATTTTATTTCTATTTTTATTTTTCTTTTCTTTGGATGGAAACTTCTTTTCTTTATTTTCTGAAGCAATTAACTAACTTTTGTTTACACAGGTTTTTCTCTTCTTCTTTCTTCCTCATTCTATTCTCAGACTTATTCTAGATTGGGTAGGTTGATTTTTTTATTTTTTATTTTGTTTTGTTTTTGTAACAAGGTAAAGGATTTGTGGTTTATGAAAGGCTAAAGAAAGGCTCGAGAGGGGCTTACTAGCGGAAAATAATTCCACGAGTTTGAATTTCTGGCTATATCGATCCAAAGAGGGCCTAAATTCTCTTAGGATATGGCATAGTGATCAAGCAAGTGGACGTGTGATTTCTCTATCTGGATTTTACTTCTCCCTTGTGTCATTTCTCAAATGTTTTACACTCATATAAGGCTTTAGGCTATATTCTCCACGAGGATTTGTAGAATAAGTACTCGCCTAGATTTGAAAACTTCTTGCTAACAATCATAGATACTCATGTAATATATTTATAGATAGATGCAAAGATTATTACCTACATATTAACCTAAGTTTCTAAAAAATTATTCTAATGTAAAAGCTACGTGAGACTTCTAGATTATTAAGAGCATAGAGAAGGAAAACAATACCAATATTCCTAAGTGTATAGCATGAACTTATTTATTTATATTTTTGAATTTTTGAAATTTTAACTAGAAAACAAGTGCATATTATACCTATCTATATCCTAACAGGATGCCTTAATTACACGTGTTTCTATGCCCCCAACAAGAAGCATGCTTTGTCCTCAAAGCATTTAAATAAAGAGGGTAGGAAAAATACCATTGAAGCGTGAAATTCAGGAACATCTGCAAAACAAGGTTAGAACGCATACTAATATAGGAAATAAAAAAGCTGGCCTTTATCAGATAAGAGTTCCACCCATTATGGGGTTAACAAAAATCAAATTGCTTGGGACATAAGCAGACACTAACTAGAATTAAAACTTACCTTATCTCCCGCTTTATTCATCATCCTCCTCATCATCTTCTTCTATAAAGAAGTGAGGTTCCTTCGCGTCCTGCCATGCCATGATAATTTGCCAGGCTTCCCGCCATTTATCATCTATTATTGCTAACCTATTAAGCGCCACTTGGTCTGACGGGGTGTAGGGTGCAATCTGATGAGGTTGTATCTTCCACCCTTGCCAAGTCATTGCACGGAAATATCGAATAATACTATTGGTGGGTGGTACAGTGTCGACCGTAATCCAATCCGTGAAATGTGTACAAAAAACAGGAAAAAAACATAGCATAATACGGGAAATTAGAACAGGCATAAGAAGGTACTTATGCCTCATGCTATGGGCTCGAGCTAAACTAGACATCAAGGTTCTGGGAAGGTCATGACACATACGTCCCATGGCTAAAGCAAGGAAGACGCTGCAAGTGGCATCATTCACAGAAGAAAAATGTCATTCCCCTAAAATGTTTAGCATGATCCAAAACATAACAGTTCCTATCTTCATGGACAGGCTACCAAAGGCGACGTTATAGTCCCCTTGGTCCTCGATACGGAAAATGCCTGCCCCATACGACTCATGGAAAAACTCATAAGTGTAGACATACATATTATCTACCCAATAGCACCATGGGTCTTGTATTTCAGCGGGCATAGCAAGGCCAAGAACAAATGGTAGCAAGAACCTAGTAATTTCCATTGGTTCATCATCAATGTTGATGGAGAACACTTGTTCTCCATCTAGTCTCTCAAAGAAAATGCAGTTATCGTAAAAATAAGATGCTAGTGTTGGAGAATAAAGTTCAACAGGTTTTACCATAAGTGGTTCCCAGCCTACGTATGTGATCGCCTCGTGAAACCAAGCACCATAAGTAGTGCTTTGGAACAAATCTTCGAAAGACTGTTCCGATATTATTGTAGGAGATGTCATCTCAAAACGATGCTCTGGAACAGCTGCAAATGATCTGGGAACAACCCGCAGAAAACTGGAAATTTTTGTGTTTCACAGGTCGGTAGCGTGTCGCTTCCCACTTGAAGCGCAGAGCGCTCGATGATTTTGGAGTTCCAGTGTTTGAGCACGAGTCGCGCTCACCTTGGGCGCGGGTGCACTCTATGCAAAATTTCTGACAAATGAGTAGAGCGAGTCTTGCTCCTGCTGGGTGCAAAAGGCTCCGAGGTGCTGATTTGTGAAAAATGAGACGAAACGTGGGAAACGTGGGAGTGAAAGGGGAGTGATGGAAGTTAGGTGTAGTGTGGGTTGTGAGTGTAGAATGAATGAAGTTTATACAGGTTTTAAGTTGCTAAAACGGATCGGGAAGTTGCCAAAAAGTTTTTACGGCAGTTTCCGGAAATACTAAAATTTCCAAACCCGAAAACGGAAACAACTCATATTCTTGATTCTAAAACAACCAGTATCTTTTAGGTTGAATTTAGGATAGAATCTACTTATTTTATCGAGATTTCATCCTACCATGATATTTATTCATAGATATGCCTAATCGGCCATATTCTCACCCTGACTCCGAAATAACTTCTAAAAACGAGGGTCATATAAAAATCATGCTGGAATAGATAACACCACCCCCAAACAATTTGGGAAGGTGGGATCAATATTAAATAACCATGCACAATGAAAATAACGACATTATATTAATATTGGCATTAAATGCCCTTTTACTACAAAATCCAAATTACGGAATTAAAACTTACATTAAAATAACTAACAATAATAAAACTACAAATAAACATCGTCAAGCTATACTATCCCTAAACACGTGCGTCGGTCTCGTAGCGGAGGAGGGCACACTCGGGAGATGGCTCCCCGAGCTCCCCGATGGGCGGCACCATTAGATCTTTCGGCGACGACGCTCGTGCCTCGATGATGTGTCCTCAGAAGGAGAATCCCCGTGAGGTGGGAAGTGTGCAAGCATATCAGCCTAGAACTGGCGCTGAGCTTCTAGCTCAGTCCTCATCTGTTCCCACCGCTCATCCTCTCGCTGGGTACGGATCTCGAAGTTATGGTGGATAGTAGTCTGTCGAGTCCGGAGGTCTTCGCAAATAGTGTTGAGTGAACGCATGCCACGATGAATCACAGCCATGCGTTCTGCATCTGACCAACACCTCTCCAAGGCATCAGCATCAAAACAAGTCAAGTCATCCTCATCCTCCGAGTCATTCTCATTTCCACCATCCTCCTCGTCCTCTACCCTATCCTCAGGCAACCTCCAAACTCGTTGGACACAATCCTTATAAATCGAGGGATTTCGGTGTAGGGTGAGGTAAATCCTATCAGACGTCGGAGCTGCTCTCAACTTCAGCATGATCTTGGTTATCAAAACAGGAAGAGGTGCAATAGACTTCCCTACTCCCCTAATCATGTTAAGCAAAAACTCCAAGATACAGAACTCGTACTTCTGCTCCTGGAGTATCCATAAAATGTGGAGGCGATTCGGACCGATGTCGTGACCTTCTCCTTCCCTAGGATGTTCCGACCCAATCCATCGGTAGCCAGAGCCCGGTTGGTTGGTTCGAGGATGCCAGGCGAACACAATCGCGAGCTTCGCATTGTAGTTCCCCGATGCTTGTCCGCGTTCATCAACGGCTCGACCCCATTATATTGGGACTCTGTAACGTGGCATCGGATGGATTCTAGGCGGAATGCCTAGAATCTCAACCAACAACCCAGCAGTTACTTCCTTCCTCCTCTTCGCCACCGTAACAAAAATTCTACTCCCCTCCAACTCCCCCGTGTTGTAAAACCGTCGGACTAAGTCTTCGTGGTAAAAGGCTTCGGTCGAGTAACACAAGCTATTCCAATCTCTACTAATCATTTCGTCACCATAAAACGGCGCGAAGTGGTCGCCAGTAAATGCTTGCTCCGGCAAAATTCGACGTTGTTGAGCCATTGGAGTTTAAACTGATTTGGGGTTTGTAGAAGGTGTAGGAAGCAATGAGGAACAACCTCACTGAAAAAAAACGATGGTGGTGGTGGTGTGGTGGAGCGGCAGTTCAAATGTTTTTATTTTTCGGTGGTTTTTGATGATTTAAATTGGTGGAGGTGTTGTGGGAAAGATTTTAGAGAAGATTTGAAGTTGATTTGAACTGTGGGCGTGGGTTTAATTAGGTTTCTTTTTAATTTTTTTTTTTAGGTTTTGAAGCTTTGTTGGTCGTTAATGGCGGTTTTTAGAAGTGAAGAACGCGACTGTTGATGCAAAGGTAAAGGTAAGAGGAGTCTTGCGGCTACCTGGTGAGTTGGGCGAAGCCCAATTCGAATTTTTCGATTTTTTGCGCAACTTCAAACTAATATTGCCGCTTCGTTACCGGTCCAATTTTTGCGAATGAGATATGGAAATGATCAGGAGAGCATTTCCAATCCAATGATCCATAAAACACTCTATTCCGACCCTGGATGACATATAAGATAGTGGAAAATGCCTCGTAGTGCGTGCATAACGTATGTTATGCGAACGAATGAACTCTAAATTCATAGATTATGTCAACCCGAATCGAAATATAATTAAACGGCCTAAGCAACTCTAATGGGACATAAAACATTCTAGGACGGAAACACGAACACCCCACCCCCAAACAAATTTTTTACAATAGAGTTTAGAAAATTTGTTTTTTAACAATGGGTCTTTTAAAGTCAGATTCCCGAGACTTCCTAGATTACCATGTTTATTATTTAATATTTTTTTTTTTTACTTTTATAAGGAAAAACAATAAGCAAGAAAGACATAATTCACCCCATAGAGAAACATGACTCAAAAATCCGAGAAAACATGCAAGAGTGGAAAACGTGAATTATGTTAAACGTGGACTTAGGATCCGGTACTTACAGCCACACACTCCATAGGGAGGGCCCGATTACCTTAATGGTGCACTCACCAATATATGGAAATGAAAGGAAATGCACCAAACACAAAAAATTGAGTCATTTATAGTCAGATACTCAAGACTTTATCTAAACATATGTATGAACATGCAGTTTATCATATATCAACAACCGAAATAGTTGTAGATCATTCCATAAATAAATATCACAGAAAACATATCCAAACACAATCAAGCACCAAGATTTCCTATTACGCAACCTAGTGAAATGACAGCGAAGTCGGATAGACCTATAACGTAACCTAGCATTCACCTTCTTTTTCATTTTTGAACGAGAGGGTGTCCTAGTGAATAAGTGTGGAAAAGTGAATGGTTGTGGAAGATATGGTGGATATGGATAAGTTGTAGAAGGAAAGCATGTAAACAATGAGGATGTGGGTTTAGCACAAAACTCATTCATGGTGTAGGTAGGGACTGTCTCAAGTCTGAAAATGAAGGTGTCAAATGGTTTGTCCTTCTGAAGTATTTGTTTACTAGGTGGATTTAAAAAATTATGAAGCACAGGAGAAACAAAAGGATCGAGTGCAAACTCGAGATTCCTTTGAAAGGGTGGAAAGAGGGGAGTCGAGGTGGATGTTGTGCAAAGTAATTCTTGATAGGGTGAATCATCACCTGCTCTAAGAAACTCATCGAATTTCTCATCTAGATTGGTCATATCCACATTACTATGGTAGTCCTCTATATCTTTGAGAAAGTCATATATCTCGTCCTCACCCATAATATGTGTATCGACTAGTGCAGGGATGAAAATATTGGAGTCTGAACTTCCAAAGGAAAGAAATTTGGGCATATGATTATCAGGGAATGTGTTGTTGAAATAATCTCGAGCGAAGCTCTCGATCATGCTAACCTCTCCATCCATAGACGAATCGGGTAAATGTGTCTTTGTTTTAAAAACATTTACTTCAACAGCAAGATGGCCAAAAGACATGGACATTGAACCATCGCGGCAATTAATGGCGCGTTGGCGGTTGCCGGAAAGGGCGCCCTAAGATGATCGGACAGAGTCGTTAGCGACTTCATCGAGGATGACAAAATCAGCCGGATAGTAAAAATCCGAACTTTTACCGGCAAAGACATTTTCGACCACACCCTTAGGATACTTAATAGACCGATCAGCTAATTGCAACGTCATTTTAGTGGGTTGCATCTCGTCTAGACCTATTTGTCTATACAAATAAAATGGGAGTAAGTTAACATTAGCCCCCAGGTCTAATAACACAGTCGTCATGTAGGAATCTCCTAAGGTGCATTGTACAGTAGGACGACCAGGGTCCTTGTACTTAACAATTCCATTATGTTCAGATAGAGTTGGGAATTGTTATGTTAAAAAGGCGTCTTTTGGTATATTGGTCTTACGCCTAGTAGTACACAACTCCTTAAGAAACTTAGCATGGTGTGGTAGCTTTTTAATAACTTCGAGGAAGGGAAGATTTATAGTTAGATTCTTGAAAACTTCCCTAATCTCCTCATAATTTGTATCCCTAGTTAACATGGGTAATTTTTGTGGAAACGGTGGTTTCTCTCTATATTTAGCAATGGTATCACCTGGATGTTTAACCTTGGCTTTCTGTTTCTTAGGTTGTGTTGTAACTAGTACCTCTACAGTGGTAGGCTCTTCAGTTTCTATTTCGGTATCTAGTAAAATAGCAGGTGTAGGGGCTACTGGTGGGGTAACTATAGGTATAGTTACTTTGTTATCAACCACTCTGCCAGAACGGAGAGTGGTGATAGCATTTAGCTCACCTACATTTCCATATTCATTACTAGTATTATCGGTTACCTCAAAGGCTGTGTTTGTTGTTTTAGGATTAGGTATTGCGTGACCTGGAAACACACCTTTGGGTTGGGCTTTATCTTGGGCCAACTGTTGGCTTAAATTATTAACGGATTGTAGAAGTTGTTGGTTAGATTGAGCCATGGTTTGGAACAGTTTTTGGCTCACTTGTATGAAGGTGTCAAGACGATCCGGTTGTGTGGGTGTAGTAGTCACGAGTGGTGTGACTGGAACTATCTCGCGTGAATTATTTATGGGCGGATTTTGATAGTTATTATTTACCGGAACGATACCTCTATTAGCATTATAATTATTATAACTACCTTGACCTTGTGCTTGACCTTGTCGAGGTTGCACTTGGTTGTTATAATTATTATAATTACCCTGACCCTGTCCTTGTCGTGGTGGAGCTTGGATAAAACTGTGCGTTGGCCTAACATATTGATTATTGTACCCTGGAGGTGTGACGTGTTGGGTATTTCTCCAACCGAAGTTGGGATTTTGTCTCCAAGGCGTTAGGTTCACTATTAATAGAACAAGCCTGTTCATAGGCTATAGGGACGATGGAAGTCGGGATGCTTTCGGGCTCAACCCGAAACTACATGGATTTGAATTTACATTCATGACGGGGATAGGCTTTTGTTGAACAAAAATGGCCTCTACCTTTTTAGTGAGTGATTCAATTAGAGTTTTAAGCTCAGGATCGTGTTTAATTTCAAACATACCGGCGGCCTTAACTATATTAGAAGAACTAGCGGAGCGGTGGATATCGTCACTACCCCCCCAGTTGTTATTTCGCTTAGTTTGATCCTCTAAAAATTTATAAGCTTCCGAGGCTCCTTTGCTTAAGAAACTACCCTCATTCATTATGTCAAGGACTTCTTTATGGTGGTATAGAAGTCCTTTGAAAAAGGCATGAACTAATGTGTCTTTCGCTAAGTTATGATGTGGACACTCTATAAAGAGATCGGTGAAACGATTCCAAGCCTCTGAAAATGATTCATGAGGATTTTGTCGAAAGAAATGAATCTTGGAAAGCATCTCATCCGTCTTTAGGGGTGGGTAAAAATGTTCCATAAACAGGTGAACAAGTTTAGCCCACGAGTCCACAGAATTAGGCGCTTGGGCAGTTAACCAAGACACCGCCTTATCGGCTAAGGTGAAAGGGAATACCCTCAGTTTAATTTGTTCCGCACCAACCGTAGGATGGTGGAATGTTGTTAGGACTTGTTCAATCCTACGCATGTGCTGATAAGGTCTAAACCATGAAAAACAGGTAACAAATTAAAAACATTTCGGGGGATTCGGAAATCCCCCACTGGGTCTGCTAGAACGATGCAAGATTTGGGGCTATCGCTCAAGGCTTTGTAAAAATCAGAGAGAGGAGTCTCTCCTTCTTCAGGCATTATATCAGGTGGTGTGTGTGAAATAGTAGCTAGAGGTGTAGTGGGTGGTATACTAGATAGACTTGTTTGTTGACGTTGTTGTGTAATTGCGTTCGATGTTTTTGTTCGACCAGACCTTAATCTCATACAAGGCTAAGACCAAACTTAGCTAAACACGTCAACACTCCAAACAATCCTGATATACTAGTATAAACCTCTAACAGGAGATGCAAGGTGTGGAAGAAAGGAATACCTGATTTCGTCCTTGCTTCGCTTATGAATAGCGTCTTGTTTACGCGTGTTCAGTGTATATAACAAGTTAGAACACTGAAAAACTTAAAAAATTGAAGTTCGAATCAAACCTGTAGTAATCCGGCAAAATTCAGCTCGGTATGGTCGCTCGCCACTTTGAAGGGCGGGTGCTTAGTGTAACTTCAAGTTTCGGATGTTTTAGCGTATTCGCCAAGGCTTCCGATAACTTGAGCGTCAATTCTCGCTTTGGCTTTCAGCGCTCCGTGCAATTTTTTTTTTTTTTTTTTTTTTTTTTCCGTTTAATGCTTTGAAAAAAGACAACCACGTTAGAATCGAACAAGGGTGGGTGGGTGAAATGGGACTTTAAGAAGAGTATTTATACTACGAAAACAATGCGAAAGTGAAACTAAGATGGCAGCGGCGCCATTTGATAAAACATAAAAATGATAGTTTACCTACGAAATGAACGATGAAACTCAAAACGTAAGTAAACTAAAACTTGATTACGTGCCTATATTTATCAAAGATTTCTACTTTCAATCCTATGAGATATAGTGGAGTAGATGATTCGTTCCACTCCTAGTCCTTCCGCATGTTGTGTTCTCTACGATAAGTAATCTTAACTAAAGTCTAATGAGAGATTTTACGAAATGGCAACTAGACTACGATGCAACTACCCACAAGATGCAACTAGTCGACTATTAGAACAACTATGGGAATGCTACGTCGATTCTATGATAAGGAGTTAGAGGGGATTGATTCCACCTTAACTTCGACTAAATCTACTACTAAATGGAAGTAATCGTCGTAATCCGAATGAATCGCTTCGTTACTCTGTTAATCCTAATCCCTAATTACACATGGCATTTCTACCAATTCATAACTAGCATGTGAATGATTACACCCATTCTCATGGTGAACTAATCATTTCTAGAGTGGAAAGGAAATTACGACGACTCTACGATAATCGGAATCAAGCTTTCATCAAGGCTTCTCAACCCCCTCTAATGGAGGTTTAGCCGAGAATCATCACGCTATCATTCCCAATGGAATTCGAACAAGACATGATATAAAGATTTGAACTTTGCTTATTTAAACTCAATTGGAAACTACTCATGCAAGAATTAATTGAAACTAATAATGACAAGTAATTGAATCTAAGAATTGAAACTAAATAATTAATGGAAATGAAACTAGATTATCAAGAACACTATTTTATTAATCTAATGAATAATAAAACAATGATTCAAATACTAAATTAATAATCTACTTTGTTCTAAAGTAATTAATTAAACATGAAACTAGATCTAAAACAAGATATGAAAAACTAATTAATTAACTAATTGAAATTCTAAAACTAAGTTCTAAAACTAATTAATGGAGGCTAACTAATATAGGTCTAACTATCTACCATTAACAAAGAGTCAAGCTCTTGTTTTTATACTTTTAGATCCAAAAATCGTGCATTGGCTTGGAGCCATGTTTTGGGCCAGAGAATCAGGCCCAAAACCCAATTCTTTCAGTCCAAAAAGGCCTCTTCAGCTGAAGTTATCTTCAACAGACTTTTCGTCCACTTTTGCTCCTCTAATTGGGTCAAGGCTTAGACCATTGGAAAGCTCTTTCCGAGCCAGTCGTTTTGACATAAGGTAGGCCCAATTCTGAGGTCTGAGTCCAAAGATACGGCCTTCGGAAGTTCTGCTGACTTTGAGTGTTGTTTCTGCCCGCATCGACTTTTCAACTTTTGACCGGGATTTAGAAAGGCTTTGTCTTCTTGAATCTTGGCCTTTAATCACGGAACTCCTTAGTAACCGACCTTTGCTCTTTTATCTCGCTAAAGTAGCACATTTCTGCACATAATGGACTTTGAAGCCTGAAATGCATAAAAACACGTAATCGGTGTTAACTCTTAATTATTACTCACATAATTGGTCTAAAAGTATGACTGTTACAGGGTTAAAACTACAGTTTTGGGCTCTTATCAAGTATCCAAAAGGAATTGTGGAAAATGTCCTTGTAAAAGTCCAAGACTTTTTCTATCCTGTAGATTTTGTTATTTTGGATACAGAAGTTGCATGTGATTCCATTCCTATTATCTTAGGACGTCCGTTCCTAGCAACTGCTAATGCTCTTATTAACTGTAGGGATGGTTCCATGATCATGTCCTTCGAAAATCTTTCGGTCGAGGTAAATGTGTTCAAGATGATGAAACAAATTCCAGAGCTTGACATTGATGGTGAGGTGAACAGGGTTGATAGCATTGTGCAAGAGTATTTAACAAACACTTTTCCTGAAGATGAAGTATACCAATTTCTTTCCTTTAGCGATTCTGAATTTGAGGATGATGATTATACACAAGAAGTAAACGAGTTATTAGAGTCAATACCATTATTTGACCCTACGACCATGATGTCCAGTGATTTGGATAAACATCAATCTGTTTACTCTATGGACGATGACTTTCCTCAAGAATCTTTAATACCCACTCCACCCACCCCTGACTTAAAATCTCTTCCTTCGGAATTAAAATACGTACATCTTGATCTAGATAGTAGTCATCCAATTATTATATCATCTCAATTGACTAATGATCAAGAATCCCATTTAATATATGTCATTCAACAACACCATTCTGCTATTGGATGGTCCCTCGATGACATTAAGGGCATTGACCCTAATGTATGCACCCATCGCATACATCTTGAAGAAAATGCTAAGACGTCGCGTGAACTGCAACGTCGTCTAAACCCAACCATGAAAGATGTGGTACGGGAGGAAGTTTTAAGATTACTCGATGCAGGTATTATTTACCCTATATCCGATAGTATTTGGGTGAGTCCAGTACACGTTGTTCCAAAGAAATTTGGCATTACAGTTGTGCGCAATAATAAAGATGAATGCATCTCCACTCGTATTCCAATGAAATGGTGAATATGCATTGACTATCGCAAACTTGATGCAGTAACTCGTAAGGATCACTTTTCACTGCCCTTCATCGATCAGATGCTTGAATGGTTAGCCGGTCATGCGTATTACTATTTTCTTGATGGTTATTCAGGATATTTTCAGATAGTCATAGATCCTGCTGATCAAGAAAAGACTACGTTCACCTGTCCTTTTGGTACATTTGCATATAAACGAATTCCTTTCGGCCTTTGCAATGCACCTGGTACTTTCCAACGCTGCATGCTTCACATTTTGAGTGATATGGTTGAATCTTTTATGGAAGTATTCATGGACGACTTCTCAATATATGGAGATTCTTTCGATAGCTGTCTATCAAATCTTGAAAAGGTCTTTCCACGTTGTGAAGAGAAAAACCTTGTTCTTAATTGGGAAAAATGTCATTTCATGGTTAAAAAATGAATAGTTTTAGGACATATTGTTTCAAAAGACGGAATCGAAGTCAACAAAGCTAATATAGAAAAAAAAATGTTTCACTTCCTATACCAAAAACAGTTCCCGACATTTGCGCAATTTTAGGACACGCAAGTTTCTATAGGAGATTTATTCAAGATTTCTCAAAGGTTGCTCGACCTTTAACCAATCTCTTGCTTAAAGATGTTGTTTTTGACTTCAGTTTCAATTGCAAACAAGCTTTTGAGACTTTAAAATCTTCCTTAACTATCGCTCTGATAATTCAACCACCTGATTGGTCTAAACCTTTTGAATTAATGTGTGACGCGAGTGACTATGCTATTGGAGTTGTACTAGGGCAACACCGAGAAAATAAGCCAATTGTCATTTACTACGCGAGTAAAACCCTTAATGAAGCTCAATGTAACTATACAACCACTGAGAAAGAGTTTCTCGCCGTTGTATATGCCTTGGATAAGTTTCGTCCTTACCTAGTGGGTTCTTCCACAATTGTCTACACTGACCATGCGGTGCTTTGTTACCTATTAGCGAAAAAAGATGCAAAACAGAGGTTAATCCGTTGGATTCTCCTCTTGCAAGAATTTACTCTAGAAATTAGAGATAAAAAAGGTTGTGAAAATGTGGTTGCCGACCATTTATCAAGACTTGTCAGTGATATTGATACTGATACAGAACCTATCTGTAATTCCTTTCCGAATGAACACTTATATTCCATTTTTTCGTCCCCCTGGTACGCTGACATAGTAAATTACTTAGTTACTGAGGAAGTACCTTCATCTTGGTCTCGTAATGACCGAAAAAAGTTCTTATCCACTGTGAAATTTTATTTCTGGGATGATCCCTACCTCTTCAAGTATTGTTCCGACCAACTAATCCGTCGTTGCATTCTCGACTGGGAACGCAATGACGTGTTATCCTTCTGCCATGAACAATCTTGTGGTGGTCATTTTAGTGGTAAGAAAACAGCGGCGAAGGTTCTACAATGTGGATTTTATTGGCCAACACTGTTTAGAGATGCACATGAGCATTGCAAAGCATGCAACCGCTGCCAGCAGCTAGGACTCATTACTCAACGCAATATGATGCCCTTAAATCCTATTTTAATTGTGGAAATCTTTGATGTATGGGGCATCGACTTCATGGGCCCCTTTCCAAATTCTCATGGTTTCCTTTACATACTGGTAGCAATTGACTATGTGTCAAAATGGATTGAGGCATTGGCATGTCGTGCTAATGATCATAAAACTGTCGTTTTTTTCGTAAAAGAAAATATTTTTTCTCGATTTGGCGTTCCAAAAGCTATTATTAGTGATGGGGGAAAATATTTCTGTAATAAAAATTTTGAATCATTAGTAAAGAAATATAGAGTCACGCACAAAGTGGTAACTCCGTATCATCCTCAAACCAGTGGCCAAGTAGAAGTTTCTAATAGAGAGATCAAATCCATTTTGGAAAAAACTGTTAATCCATCTATAAAAGACTGGTCTCTACGATTATCTGATGCCTTGTGGGCTTACAGAACAGCTTTTAAGACACCTATAGGGATGTCTCCTTATCGCCTCGTTTTTGGAAAACCTTGTCACCTACTGGTTGAACTTGAGCATCGTGCTCTATGGGCCATCAAAAGCCTCAATTATAATATTAATACGGCAGGTGCAAAGAGAAAATGCAGTTAAATGAGCTTGAGGAAATTCGGAGTGATGCCTATAATCTCTTAAAATCTTATAAAGCCAACATGAAAAGAGTGCATGACAAGCACATATTGAGAAAATATTTCAAAGTTGGTCAAAAAGTTTTGTTGTACAACTCAAGATTACACATTTTTCCAGGAAAATTAAAAACTCGATGGTCTGGTCTTTTCATTGTCTCTGTTGTCACCCCTTATGGGGCTATATCTTTGAAAAACATAAATGATGACAGCAAATTTCAAGTAAATGGCCAACGCGTTAAACATTATCATGAGTTGCGCTCTCCAGATGTCGAAGAGACTCTTCTCAAAGATCCAGTCTACACAGACTAATAAATTCACTGGTGTACTTCTTTCCATGTGATATAAACAGGGAAAGTATGCCATTAGGGTAGCTGGGCCCTTTTCTATTTCTTTTCTAAAAATCCCTAGAGTGTGTCGTTGCAAGCGCCGGAACCTTAGTCCATAAAAACTCTACTTCAGAACTGAGTATAAATGTCTTCTGTTAATCGAGCAAACGTGCCTTCTGGTAAACAATAGGTACCAAAAATTTCAACTCCCTCCTTCTCTTCCCTTTTCTATTCTCTTCCTCGCGAACTTCAGCTCATCATTTGGTGTAAATCTCACCCATCTTGAATAGGTAATGGTCGTAGTACTTTTTCTCGAAAGCAACGGGCGAAAAGGATGGGGTGGTGTATGAATTGTCAAACACCTTTCTGTCCAGGTCTTGATCTACTATCCGATTTGAGTCGGTATAAGGTATATTATTGTCTGACACCAGCTCAGCAGGATAAACTTCGTCGTCGTCCCGTTGCTCCCACAGGTTGGGATTTGTCTTGAGGATCTGACGTTAAAAGACTCACATTCGTCTTAAGGATCTAACGTTAAAAGACTCACATTCGTCTTGAGGATCTGACGTAAAAAGACTCAGCATGTATATACTCATTTTTTTTTATCTTTCCCTTAGCACCAAGCATGCATGGTGCCCAAAGAGAGTCGTGATATGCAACATCGGACATTTCCTAGTTCGTGCGGGCAATGGATTCCACCCAGGCTAACCCTGATCGGTTTTCTATGTGACTGTATTTCGGGGAGGTTTGAGGCTATACCATATGTACTAAAGGTAATATTATTATTAGACCATTACACATTGGTCAGGGATGGTATCGTCCTGAACCCTAGGCCCCCAAAACATAAAGGTTAAGCCATAGTCTGGCTGGATTGGGCTCGCCCCAGAGCCGACATGAAAGTTGCCTGATTTAAGCTGTTTGTGGTGTTTTGTTTTTTTTTGACTGACGGTGTTGTCGACACATTCCTCTCGACTTGTACATTTGTATATAAAATTTGTAAATAAATAAAAACTTCTTAAAAAAAAAAAAAAAAATGGGAGGTCAGGTTCGTTTTTACAAGATTCAACCCCCAAAATAAAAAATAAACAGGTTTGAATATGCCTTAGCCATACTCCATTGGATGGCATTTTTAATGCCGATCATTTTCACATCTCATTCGTTCAATTTGGAGTTAAAGCGAAGCGAAATTTCACGTTTGAAATTTCGGGACACTTCAGGACATAAGGGGAATTTATGGAAATTAATTGGGCTTAGGCCAAAAATTAGAACCCGACCCAAATCACGAGTCAAAACCCAACGGACTGATCCCAACGGTTAGATTTTCCATTATAAATCCAACTCTCCTCTTCCACTTTCACTCATCCCCTTCTCTCACTCTTCACAAATTCTCATTTTCTTAAACATAATGAATCCAATTGAGCGATGGGAAAAGGAGCAACGCGAATGGGCTGTAACAATATTCGTGATAACCGTGTTTATCATTGTTCTACTGTCGCTCATGCATAACATGCTCCAGAATATCTAGATCTATGTAACCGACATCTTTCTTTCCCTTTGTCACTTTGTATATTACTATGGTGTGTTAAATAATTCTCCACCATTTGTACGGGTTACGTATTAAATGGAGAAGTTCCGTAATAAATATTTGTGTGTATTAGTTGTATTTTTACCTATTAAAAAAAAATCAACAACTAAGAAAACCATAACAAAGAAATTACCATCTAAATATCACCAAAATAATTCTATCTCTACTCATGGTGTTCAGAGAAGATCGCGCACGCTACACGGTATGCATAACACTTGTCACACACGCAGCTCGATTATTCTATCCATATTCTATTACTGAGGTATGATCATAAATTCTGAAATTATGGGTAGGTCTAACTACCATGTGAAACCTTCCCCCATACTTTCTATCATTTTAACATCTTATTAATTGTTTGTGGAAATCTGACATGAAAAGAGTTACTATGGATACCCATTGTTGTTGTTCATAAAGGTCGGTGTCACAACAACACATAAGTCACTTGTGTTTTCATATATTAATTTTGGATTTAACTAAACTTGGAATCCTGTTTGGTACAGACTCATAGATTGCCTATAAATCTTTTCTTTTCAACCATTCTCTTTCAAGCGTTCTTCACTATACTTCCCTCCATAATACTTCCAAATGGATCAACCAAGAAAAATAATGCCTGAGAAAGACTACCTGAATTTTTTTGAAGATGGCCGGTTTTCTCCTTATTTTGACACTAAAATTGTACGTCGAGGATGGACGCCTCTTCTATATCATTCAGCAGCTGGTTATTCCCAAGAATTGGTTATGATGTTCTACCAATTTAGCGGAACTAAAAATGGAAAATGCTATTTCAATGCCTATGGACGACGATTGGAATTGACTAGGGAAATTATCTCCGACATACTTCAAATCCCAATGAATACCCAGGAGTTCTTTTTTCCAGAGTCATCATTTGATTCCGTCAAAACTTTACTACGAGCTACCGTATCCCATGGCGAAGTCGGAAATAGACATCACGTTGTTCTTCAACGCTCTTTGAAATAGAATCAACGAGTTGTGCTCCACTGGTTGGGACACAATGTGGTAGGTACATCATACCAATCAGAAGTCACAAAGTCTCAACTTCACCTACTTTGGGTTTTGCAGACTATAACACCCCGGCTTTTTCTTTTGTTTTCCTAGTATAAAAAAATAATAATAATAATAATAATAATGAAAATGAAAATAGATAAAACAGATATAGGATATCCAGCAGTTACGGATAAAAGCCCGTAAGTAAGTAGATAAGTTTCAGTCCTTGTTTTTCGGTGAGTTTTCTCACGTAGAGTTTTGGGGAAAAACACAGCGAGAGTTTTAGACAGAAAAACGGGATTTTTCTGAAAGAAGAAAAGGAAGTTTTTCTTGTAGCTGGCTGATAATCGGAGAGCGCTGCAGGTGAGTAGATATTTTAAAGTTTTTAGATTTCTCGTTTATTGTAGATTTTATGATACGAGGAAAAAAGAAAATATACGATTTTTACTGTTCAAACTGTTCTATTCAGTGCTATATTCTATTTACTGATAACTGCGTTTATAAGTGCGTTTATGGTTTGAAGAAACTCTGTCTCCGGTGTCTCCGGAAACCTTGTCCCGACTCGTGATAGCAAGCGAGTGCTCAAACGAAATCAGGCCTACTGTAAATAGATTGGTAGGTCGCGAGTTGGTGGAAGCTTCTGCGCGGTTCATGGCGGCTAAAGCCCCACATAATAAATCGTCTATAAACTGTTGAACTGGGATATATATATTTTTTGGGTTGATTCATGATGATGGGTGGTTATTGTGAAGTGTTGGGCATGCAATTGATGTTTGATTGGGTGTGTGAGTGTTGTAGAGTGAGGGAAAGGCACTGTTGAAGCTTTAAACAGGGCTGTAATGGCGTCGAGACCTATTGGTTAGGAGTGAGGATGTTTGGGGTTTGATTAAAGTTAGTTTTTTGGTGGAGATCAAAAGTGGAAACCGATTGGTGGTGGTTGGAGGTTACAGTGGTGCAGGTGAAGCTCGGAGCAGCCATTAATGGCCGTAGATCGCGATTTTCGCAGTATGAGGAAATCGCGAATTGTTGGTATCGGTGTTTAGGGGTTTCTTCAAGGAACCCAACCGCTGGGTTCAAATTGGGTGGCGAGTGATGGCCGGTGGTGGCTGTGGTGGTGGAGGCTGTGAGGGAGGAAGGAGATGAACAGTGCGTTTTTGGTTTTTAGTTGGGCTTGGGCCGAACTCAGTTATGGGCTTTAGTTTAGATTTTCAAATTTTGATTTTTGTATTTGACTTTGGGCTTTTGGGTTAGACGAGTTTGGGGTTGGTTGACTGCTGTTGACCCTTGGCAGGTCGACTTTGACTTTGACCAGAGTTGACTTTGACTAGAGTTGACTTTTGACTAGGATTGACTTTGACCAGTTGACCCAATTTGACTTTTTAACTCGGATTATGATTTGGGTTATTAGGATAGGTCTAGGGCTATTAGCATGTTTGGCTTTAGGCTAAGACCGTTATATATACGTGTGTATGTGTATTAACTACTATGTGATATTTTCGTATTTTATGATATGCAACGTTATGACACTTAGACATTAATCTAATTAATAACGCGTAAACCAAAAACTACATGAATCAAGATACTCCTCCGTTCTCTAAATAATATATGTAATAAATTTCAATAATGCGTAAATAATTTACCGCAACCTTTTAGAACTCTCCACGCCTCAAGTTGTGGAATTGAGTTTTATGACTGTTGATGTCATATGTTAGGTGGGCATTTATTGAATGTGCCATAAATGGCCCGTTAGCGTTATATAGGGGTATTCATTGAATGTGCCATGAATGACTGATAAGAGCCCAAAACTGTAGTTTTAACCCTGTAACAGACATACTTTTAGACCAATTATGTGAGTAATAATTAAGAGTTAACACTGATTACGTGTTTTTATGCATTTCAGGCTTCAAAGTCCATTATGTGTAGAAATATGCCACTTTAGCGAGATAAAGGAGCAAAGGTCGGTTACTAAGGAGTTTCGTGATTAAAGGCAAAGATTCAAGAAGACAAAGCCTTTCTAAAGCCCTTGGCCAAAAGTCGAAAAGTCGCCACGTAAAAAAGACACAAGTCGTGAGAACTCCGGGCCCATATCTTTGGACTCAGACCTCGGAATGGGGCCTATCTTATGTCAAAACGACCGGCTCGGAAAGAGCTTTCCAATGGTCTAAGCCGTGATCCAATCAGAGGAGCAGAAATGGACAAAAAGTCTGTTGAAGCCAACTGCAGCTGAAGAGGCCTTTTTGGACTGAAAGAATTGGGTTTTGGGCCTGATTCTCTGGCCCAAAACATGGCTCCAAGCCCATGCACGATTTTTGGATCTGAAAGTATAAAAACAAAAGCTTAGCTCTTTGTTAATGGTAGATAGTTAATGGTAGATAGGTTAGAGTAAAAAGTAGCCATTAAAGTAGCTTCTAGATCTAGTTTTTATTTAATTGTTTTTAATTAAGTTTAATTTCAAATCCAATTCTTGTTTTAGATTAAACTATTAGAATCATTACTCTTAATTAGTTTGATTAATAAAATAGCTAGTTGTTAAATTTCGATTCTTGTCAATTACATTTGTGTTAGATCTGATTCATTTATTACTTGTTATTCAATTCTTAGTTATTAATTAGATTTTAATTATTGTTTAATTTAGGTTAGTAAATTTCAATTCTTTATATCATGTTTAGTTTAACTTTAATCGGAAATGATTGCGTAATGATTCTCGACTAAACCTCCATTAGAGGGGGTTGAGAAGCCTTGATGAAAGCTTGATTCCGACTATCATAGAATCGTCGTAATTTCCTTTCCACTCTATAAACGATTAGTTCACCATGAGAATGGGTTTAATCGTTCACATGCTAGTTATGAATTGGTAGGAATGCCATGTGTAATTAGGGATTAGGAAGAACCAATTGTTCTCGCTGGCAGCTTCAATTCGATTACTTACGATTCGTCGCGTTAATAGGATTAAGTCGAGTTAAGGTGGAATCAATCCCCCTCTAACTCCTTATCATCGAATCAACGTAGCATTCCCTTAGTTATTTTGATAACCGACTAGCTGCATCTTGTGGGTGGTTGCATCGTAGTCTAGTTGCCTTTTCATAAATCTCTCATAAGACTTAGAGTTAAGAGTACTTACACGTAGAGAACAATAACATGCGGAATGACTAGGAGTGGAACGAATCACTCTACTCCACTATATCTCATAGGATTGAGAGTAGAATTCTTGATAAACATAGACCCATAAGATTAGTTTTAGTTTACTTACGTTTTGAGTTTCATCGCTTTATTTCGTAGGTAGACTAGTCAAATTTATGTTTTATCAAATGGCGCCGCTGCCATCTTAGTTTCACTTTCGTATTGTTTTCGTAGTGTTAGTACTTTTCTTAATGTCCCATTTCACCCACCCACCCGTGTTTGATTCATACTGTGGTTATCCGATTCAACGTTGGAAAATTCCAGGAAAAATTACACCGAAGCGATCAAGGCCTAGTAGAGAGCACACACCTCTATAGCTGAACAAGAGCCGAATTCCAGCCCCCATGTGGAGCACGACCCGCCCTAAAAACACTGTAATTTGAAAATTACCCGAGAGCGATCATCTTCTATCGCGCACCATCCCGCCTTTGTTAATTTTTTTTTTCGATTTCGACGGCTTTGATTCAACGTTGTTTTTCAATTTTTTTCAGTGTTCTAACTTGTAATATACACCGAACACGCCACAAGACGCTATTCATAACAAGAAGGACGCTATTCATAAGTGAAGTAAGGACGCAATCAGGTATTCCTTTCTTCCACACCTCGCATCTCCTGTTAGAGGTTTATACTAGTATATCAGAATTGTTTGGAGTGTTGATGTGTTTAGCTAAGTTGGTTTTAGCCTTGTATGAGATTAAGGTCTGGCCGAACAAAAACACAGAACGTAATTACACAACAACGTCAACAAACAAGTCTATCTAGTATACCACCCACTACACCTCTAGCTACTATTTCACACACATCACCTGACACAATGCCCGACGAAGAAGAGACTCCTCTCTCTGACTTCTACAAAGCCTTGAGCGATAGCCCCAAATCTTGCATCGTTCTAGCAGACCCAGTGGGGGATTTCCGAATCCCCCCAAATATTTTTAATTTGTTACCCGTTTTTCATGGATTAGACCATGAAAAACCTTATCAGCACATGCGTAGGATTGAACAAGTCCTAACAACATTCCACCATCCTACGGTTGGTGCGGAACAAATTAAACTCGGGTATTCCCTTTCACCTTAGCCGATAAGGCGACGCGCCTTGTTAACGCCCAAACGCCTAATTCTGTGGACTCGTGGGCTAAACTTGTTCAGCTGTTTATGGAACATTTTTACCCACCCCTAAAGACGGATGAGATGCTTTCCAAGATTCATTTCTTTCGACAAAATCCTCATGAATCATTTTCAGAGGCTTGGAATCGTTTCACCGATCTCCTTATAGAGTGTCCACATCATAATTTAGCGAAAAGACACGTTAGTTCGCGGCTTTTTCAAAGGACTTCTACACCACCATAAAGAAGTCCTAGACATAATGAATGGGGTAGTTTCTTAAGTAAAGGAGCCTCGTGAGGCATATAAATTTTGGAAGATCGACTAAAGCGTAATAATAATTGGGGTAGTGACGATTACTCCCGCCCCGCTAGTTCTTCTTCAACAGCTAAAAGGCTACCAAGATGTTTGAGGTTAAATCAGATCCCGAGCTTAAAACTCTAATTGAATCCTCACAAAAAGGTAGAGGCCATTTCTGTACAACAAAAGTCAATCCCCGTCATGAATGTAAATTCAAATCCATGTAGTTCCCATTGAGCCCCGAGCATCCCGACTCACAATCGCCCTATTGCCTATGAACAAAGCTTGTTCCATTAATAGTGAACCTAACGCCTTTGAGACAAAATCCCAACTTCGGTTGGAGAAATAACCAAAACGCCACACCTCAAGGGTACAATAATCAATATGTTAGGCCCACGCACGCCTTTAACCAAGCCCCACTACGACAAGGATGTGGTCGGTAATTTTAATAATTATAACAACCAAGCGCAAACTCGACAAGGTCAAGCACAAAGTCAAGGTAATTATAATAATTATAATGCTAATAGAGGTATTGTTCCGGTAAATAATAACTATCAAAATCCACCCATAAATAATTCACGTGAAATAGTTCTAGTCACACCACCCGTGACTACTACACCCACACAACCGGATCGTCTTGACACCTTCATACAAGTGAGCCAAAAACTTTTCCAAACCATGGCTCAATCTAACCAACAGCTTCTACAATCCTTTAATAATTTAACCCAACATATGGCTCAAAATAAAGCCCAACCCAAAGGTGTGTTTCCAAGTCACGAAATACCTAATCCTAAAACAACAAATACAACCTTTGAGGTAATCGATAATACTAGTAAGGAACATGAAAATGTAGGTGAGCTAAAGGCCATCACCACTCTCCGTTCTGGCAGAGTGGTTGATAACAAAGTAACTATGCCTATAGTTACCCCACCAGTAGCCCCTACACCTGTTATATTACTAGATACCAAAATAGAAACTGAAGAGCCTACCACTGTAGAGGTACCAGTTACAACAAAACCTAAGAAACAGGAAGCCACGGTTAAACATCCAGGTAATACCATTGCTAAATATAGACAGAAACCACCGTTTCCACAAAAATTAGCCATGTTAACTAGGGATACAAATTATGAGAAGATTAGGGATGTTTTCAAGAATCTAACTATAAACCTTCCCTTCCTCGAAGCTATAAAAAAGCTACCACACCATGCTAAGTTTCTTAAGGAATTGTGTACTACTAGGCGAAGACCAATATACCAAAAGACGCTTTTAACAAAACAATTCCCAACTTTATCCTAACATAATGGAATTGTTAAGTACAAGGACCCCGGTCGCCCTATCAGATAATGCACCTTAGGAGATTCTTATACGACGACCGCTATTATTAGACACGGGGGCTAGTGTTAACTTACTCCCCGCTTTTATTTGTATAGACAAATAGGTCTAGACGAGATGCAACCCACTAAAATGACGTTGCAATTAGCTCGATCGGGTCTATTAAGTATCCTAAGGGTGTTGTCGAAAATGTTCTCGTAAAAATTCAGGATTTTACTATCCGGGCCGATTTTGTCATCCTCGACCACGTAAGTCGCTAACCACTCGGTCCCCAATCATCTTAGGGGCCCTTTTCTCGAAACCGCCAATGCGCTCATTAATTGCCGAATGGTTCAATGTCCATGTGTTTTGGCCATCTTGTTGTTGAAGTCAATGTTTTTAAAACAAAGACACGCATTACCCGATTCGCCTATGGATAGAGAGGTTAGCATGATCGAGCTTTGCTCGAGATTATTTCAACAACACGCTCCCCGATAATCATATGCCCAAATTTCTTTCCTTTGGAAGATCGGACTCCAACATTTCCATCCCTACACTAGTCGATACACATATTACGGATGAGGAGGAGATAGATGACTTTCTCAAAAGATATAGAGGACTATCATAGTAACGGGATATGACCAATCTAGATGAGCAATTCGATGAGTTTCTTAGAGCAGGTGATGATTCACCCTATCAAGAACTACTTTGCACAACAACCAACCTCGACTCCTCCTTCCACCCTTTGAAAGGAATCTCGAAGTTTGCATTCGATCCTTTTGTTTCTTCCGCTCCATTATTTTTAAATCCACCTAGTAAACAAATAATTCAGTAAGGACAACCCATTTGACACCTTCATTTTCAGACTTGAGACAGTCCCTACACACACAATGAATGAGTTTTGTGCTAAAACCACATCTTCATTGTTTACAGGCTGTCTTTCTACAACTTATCCATATCCACCATATTCTCCACAACCATTCACTTTACCACACTTATTTACTAGAACACCCACTCATTCAAAAATGAAAAAGAAGGTGCACGCTATGTTACGTAATAGGGTTATCCGACTTCACTTTCATTTCACTAGGTTGCGTCATAGGAAATATTGGTGCTTGATTGTGTTTGGATATGTTTTCTGTGATATTTATTTATGGAATGATCCACAACTATTTCGTTGTTGATATATGGTAAACCAGATGTTCATACATACGCTTAGATAAAGTCTCGAGTATCCGACTATAAATGACTCAACTTTTTGTTTGGTGCATTTCCTTTCATTTCCATATATTGGTGAGTGCACTATTAAGGTAACCGGGCCCCTCCCTATGGAGTGTGTGGTGGTAAGTACCGGATCCTAAGTCCACGCTTTGACATAATTCACGCTTTTCCACTCTTGCATGTTTTCTCGGATTTTTGAGTCATGTTTCTCTATGGGGTAAATTATTATGTCTTTCTTGTTTATTGTTTTCTTTTTAAAATTAAAAAATAAATAAATAAATATATATATATATATATATATATATATATATATATATATATATATATATATATATAATAAACATAAACATAGTAATATAGGAAGTCTCGAATCGACTTTAAAAGACCCATCGCTAAAACAAATTTTCTAAGCTTCATGAAAAAATTTGTTTGGGGTGGGTGTTCGTGTTTCCGTCCTAGAATGTTTATGTCCCATTAGAGTTGTTTAGGCTGTTTAATTGTATAACGATTCGAGTTGACATAATCCATGATTTTAGAGTCTAATTGTTCGCATAACGTACGTCATGCACGCACTTCGAGGCATTTTCCACTATCTTATATGTCATCCACGGTCGGAATAGAGTGTTTTATGGATCATTAGATTGGAAATTCTCTCCTGATCATTTCCATATCTCATTCACAAAAATCGGACCGTAACGGCGGAAATTTTGATTTGAAGTTTCGCTAAAAAATCGAAAAAATCAAAATTTCGATTTGGGCTTGGGCCCAACCCACTTCACCGACGACACATCGACCCTTTACCTTAGCCAACAGTCGCGATCTTCTTCTCCATCCGCCATTAACGCCCAAAAGCTCAAACAAACCTAAAAAATAAAAAATAAAAAGAAAACCTAAATTAACCCACGCCCACAATCAATACCCAACCCAAATCGACTCTAAAAGCTTCCCACCACAACCCCCACCGATTTACATCACCAAAAACCACCGAAAACTCCAAATTTTGGTGCTGCCGCGCCACCACTCCACCACCACCACTGTTGCTTCAGTCGGTCGATTTAAATCCCACCACCACATCCCATTTAAACCCCCACTACATTCCAAACTTCCAATGGCTCAACAACGCCAAATTTTGCCGGAGCAAGCTTTTACCGGCAACCACTTCGCGCCGTTCTACGGTGACAAAATGATCACCGAGACTGAATAGCTTGTGGTACTCGACCGGGCCTATTACCACGAGGACTTAGTCGACGGTTCTACAATACGAGGGAGTTGAAGGGACTAGGATTTTGTGTGGTGGCGAAGAGGAGGAAGGAAGTGACGACCGGTTGTTGGTCGAGATTATAGGCATCCCGCCTAGAATCCATCCGATGTCACCCCCGCAGGAGTCCCAACATAATGAGCCATTGATGAACGAACGAGAGCAGTTATTGAGGGGACTACAACGCGAGATCGCATTGTGTTTGACAAGCTTCCCTTAGGACCAACCACCGGCCGCAGCTCGCTGGATTGGTCTAACGCCCCGGGAAGGAGAAGGTCACGACATCGGCCCGAATCGCCTCCATATCTTATGGATACTCCAGAGCGTAAGCACGAAGTTCTCAGATCTTGAGTTTCTACTTAGCATGATTAGGGGAGTAGGGAAGTCTGTTGCCCTCTCCCCCTCGTGGTTGATAACCAAGATCATGTTGAAGTTGGAGCAGCGGCTCAGCGACCGATAGATGTACATCACCCTACACCGTAACCCGCGATCTATTGGGAGTGTGTCCAACGGGTTTGGAGGTTGGCGAGGATAGAGAAGAAGAAGAAGAGGCTGGTGGAGAGGAGAATGCCGAGGAGGCCGGGGAAATCAGAATGCCTCGGAGGATGAGGAGGATTTGACGCGTTTTTGATGCGGATGCCTTGGAGAGGTGCCGGTCGATGCGTAACGCATGGCTATGATTCATCGTGGGTATCGCGCTCAAGCTCAACACTATCTGCGAAGACCTCCGATTCGACAAGCAACAATGCATCATAACTTCGAGCCCGCATTACCCGCAGAGAGATGAGAGGTGGGAACAGATGAGGGCCGAAGCTAGAAGCTCACCAGTTCCCGGGCAGAGATGCTTACACGATTCCCACCTCACGGGACTCTCCTTCCGAGGACACACCATCGAGGCACGAGCGCCGCCGCCGGGGATCTAATGGTGCTTTGGCCATCAGAGCCTGTGAGCAGCCTCCGGACCGTGCCCTCCGCTACCAATTCGAGAGTAGTTAGGGATAGCATCGCTTGATGTTTTTATATTTATTTGTAGTTTCATTATTGTTATTTATTTTAATGTAAGTTTATTTCCGTAATTTGAATTTTGTAGTGAAATGTAATCAATGAAAATTTTAATATAATGCGGTTATTTTTATTATGTGTGGTTGTCTCATATTGATCCCACCTTCCCAAATTGTTTGGGGTGGTTTTATCTATTCCAAAGATGATTTTTAGATAACCCTCGTGTTAGAATTTATTATGGAGTCAAGGTGAAAATATGGCCGCTTTAGGCATATCCAGAATAAGTATAAGGGTAGGATGAAATCTAGATTAAATAGGTAGATTCTATCATAAATTCAACCTAAAAGATACTAGGTTTGAATTAGAATCAAGATAATGAGTTGTTTCCGCTTTTCGGGTTTGGAAATTTTAGAATTTCCTGAAACCGCCAGAAATACTTTTGGCAACTTCCCCGATCCGCTTTTAGCAACTTAAAACCTATATAAACTTCATACATTCTACACTCACAACTCACACTACACCTAAACTCCATCACTCACCTTTCACTCCCACAATTCCCACGTGTTTTCGCTCATTTTCCGAAGTTTCAAGAACTCCGAAAGCACACTTTCGCTCTCAGATATTTTTTTCACATTTTTTGTCGAGCGCGACTTTCACTGCCGAAGCGCCGACCAGCGCCAAACACTGGAAATTTCAAATACTCGTGAGCGACTCGCTCACTGACTTCCGTGGACTAGAAAATTTCCAGTTTTCAGCGGGTAGTATCCGATCATTCGCAACTATTCCAGAGCGTTATTTTGAGATGACATCTCCAACACCGATACCGAACAGCTTTTCAAAGATTTGTTCCAAAGCACTACTTATGGTACTTGGTTTCATGAGGGCGATCACATACGCCGGGCTAGGAGCCGCTTTATGGTAAGACCGATGCACTTTATTCTCCAACACTAGCATCTTATTTTTACGATAACTGCATTTTCTTTGAAAGACCGGATGGAGAACAAGTGTTCTCCATCAACATTGATAATGAACCAATGGAAATTACCGTGTTCTTGCTAGCATTTGTTCTTGGACTTGCTATGCCCGCTGAAATACAAGACCCATGGTGCTATTGGGTAGATAATATGTATGTCTACACTTATGAGTTTTTTGCATGAGTCGTATGGGGGCATTTTCATTTCGAGAGACCAAGGGGACTATAACGTCGCTTTTGGTAGCCCCGGTCCATGAACATAGGAACTGTTATGTTTTGGATCATGCTAAACATTTTAGGGAATGGCGTTTTCTTCCGTGAATGATGCCACTTGCGCCGCGTTTCCTTGCTTTAGCCACGGGGACGTATGTGTCATGACCTTCCCTAACCTTGATGTCTAGTTTAGCTCGATCCATAGCATGAGGCATAAGTTCCTTCTTATGCCCGTCTAGTTTCCCATATTATGCTATGTTTCTTTCCCTGCTTTTTGTACACGCTTCACGGATTGATTACGATTCTCGACACTATACGACCCACCAATAGTATTATTCGATCTTTCCGCGGTAATGACTTGGCAAGGGGTGGAGGATACAACCTCATCGATTGCACCCTACACCCCGCCGTCACCAAGTGGCTCTTAATAGGTTAGCAATAATAGATGATAAATGGCGTGAAGCCCGCAAATTATCATGGCATGGCAGATCTAAAGGAACCTCACTTCTTTATGGAAGAAGAGGATGAGGAAGATGATGAGTAATGCGAGATAAGGTAAGTTTTCATTCTAGTTAGTGTCCGCTATGTCCCAAGCAATTTCATTCTTCTTAACCCCATAATGGGTAGAACTCAGATAGAGTCAAGCGTCGGTTTTATTTCCTTTATTAGCACGCTCTAACTTTGTTTTGCGGATGTTCCTGAATTTCACACGCTTTCATGGTATTTTTCTTACCCTCTTTATTTACAATGCTTTGAGGACAAAGCATGCTTCTTGTTGGGGGGCATAGAAACACGGTAATTAAGGCATCCGTTAGGATATAGATAGAGTTAATATGCATTTGTTTTCTAGTTAAAATTTTAAAAATTCAAAAATATAAATAAATAAGTTCATGCTATACACTTAGGAATAGTGGTATTGTTTTCCTTCTCTATGCTCTTAACAATCTAGAAGTCTCACGTAGCTTTTGCATTAGAATAATTGTTAGAAACTTAGGTTAATATGTAGGTAATAATCTTTGCATCTATCTATAAATATATTACATGAGTATCTATGATTGTTAGCAGTAAGTTTCTGAAATTTAGGCTAGAGTACTTATTCTACAAATCCTGTGAGAATATAGCCTAAAGCCTTATATGAGCGAAACATTTGAGAAATGACACAAGGGAGAAGTAAAATCCGGATAGAGAAATCACACGTCCACTTGCTTGATCACTATGCCATGTCCTAAGCGAGAATTTAGGCCCTTTTTGGATCGATATAGCCAAAAATTCAAACCTATGAATTATTTCCCGCTAGTCGCCCCTCTGAGCCTTTCTTTAGCCTTTCATAAACCACAATCCCTTTACCTTGTTACAAAAACAAAAACAAAATAAAAATAAATAAATCAACCTACCCAATTTAGAATAAGTCTGAGAATAGAATGAGGAAGAAAGAAGAAGAGAAAAACTTGTGTAAACAAAAGTTAGTTAATTGCTTCAGAAAATAAAGAAAAGAAGTTTCCATCCAAGGAAAAGAAAAAAAAAATAAAAATAAATAAAAACTCCAAAAATAGAATAAAAGGGAGTCAAAAGCCAAAGAAAAGAAAAAGAAAAATATGGCTAGGGATGGAAACAAAGTATAGAAGCAAAAGAAAATAACAAGGCTTTCTAAGTTACATAATATGAAAACTCTATTATCTCGGACTTGTCCTTTTTGAATATCCATTTCCTTCCTTCTTAAACCATCTCCTAATCCCCATGACACCTAATAAAGACCTCTAGCTCAATTAGGAATAGGTTAGTGTGATAGTAAGTGGCGATGTGTTTGATCGACTCGAACCTTTGTTGTCATTGAGATTGTAAGGTAAAGTGTGCCCATCACAAGACTAGAGTAGTGAAACTTGAGTGGAAAAATCAGAGTGTTATATCTTGACTATTATTGTGAGAACCTACTTAAGGACGCTATTCCGAGTTTCAGAAACGAACCTGCTAGGCATTTCATAGTATTACTCATTGTATATATGTTTATTATAGATGATTGATTATTATGCATATATTAGCTTTGGTTTCAACTTGATTACTCTATATGCATTGCTAATGAGAGGTATAGATAATGTAGAGCATGAATAAGGAAACAATAGTTTTATTTCTTAGTCGTTGTAGTATAGATGAAGTTTGTGAGTACCTTCACTGGAAAACTCTCACGAGGCTATAACTCGTCCACTAGGGAATTCCTAGTGGTTTAAGGCCTTATGCGATATGGTCAATGCAATCGCACTCAAATAAACGGTAGAGTAGTTAGAACTCCATTTTTGGTCACTTATTCTAATTTCTCATCTTTGCTTGAGGACAAGCAAAATGCTGTTTGGGGTGGTTTGATAAGAGCCCAAAACTGTAGTTTTAACCCTGTAAATGCACATACTTTTATACCAATTATGTGAGCAATAATTAAGAGTTAACACTGACTACGTGTTTTTATGCATTTCAGGCTTCAAAGTCCATTATGTGCAGAAATGTGCCACTTTAGCGAGATAAAGGAGCAAAGGTCGGTTACTAAGGAGTTCCATGATTAAAGGCAAAGATTCAAGAAGACAAAGCCTTTCTAAAACCCGGTCAAAAGCTGAAAAGTCAACGCGGGCAGAAACAGCACACAAGTCAGCAGAACTTCTGAAGGCCATATCTTTGGACTCAGACCTCAGAATGGGGCCTACCTTATGTCAAAACGACCGTCTCGGAAAGAGCTTTCCAATGGTCTAAGCCGTGATCCAATCAGAGGAGCAGAAGTGGACAAAAAGCCTGTTGAATCAAACTGCAGCTGAAGAGGCTTTTTTGGACTGAAAGAATTGGGTTTTGGGCCTGATTCTCTGGCCCAAAACATGGCTCCAAGCCCATGCACAATTTTTGGATCTGAAAGTATAAAAACAAAAGCTTAGCTCTTTGTTAATGGTAGATAGTTAATGGTAGATAGGTTAGAGTAAAAATTAGCCATTAAAGTAGCTTCTAGATCTAGTTTTTATTTAATTGTTTTTAATTAAGTTTAATTTCAAATCTAATTCTTGTTTTAGATTAAACTATTAGAATCATTACTCTTAATTAGTTTGATTAATAAAATAGCTAGTTGTTAAATTTCGATTCTTGTCATTTACATTTGTGTTAGATCTGATTCATTTATTACTTGTTATTCAATTCTTAGTTATTAATTAGATTTTAATTATTGTTTAATTTAGGTTAGTAAATTTCAATTCTTTATATCATGTTTAGTTTAACTTTAATCGAAATGATTAGTAATGATTCTCGCTAAACCTCCATTAAAGGGGTTAAGAAGCCTTTGATGAAAGCTTGATTCCAACTATTGTAGAATCGCCGATATTTTCTTTCCACTCTAGAAACGATTAGTTCACCATGAGAATGGGTTTAATCGCTCACATGCTAGTTATGAATTGGTAGGAATGCCATGTGTAATTAGGGATTAGGAAGAACCAATTGTTCTCGCTGGCGCTTCAATTCGGATTACTTAATTAAATTCGTTAATAGGATTAAGTCGAGTTAAGGTGGAATCAATCCCCCTCTAACTCCTTATCATCGAATCAACGTAGCATTCCCTTAGTTATTTTGATAACCGACTAGTTGCATCTTGTGGGTAGTTGCATCGTAGTCTAGTTGCCTTTTCGTAAATCTCTCATTAGACTTAGAGTTAAAAGTACTTACACGTAGAGAACAATAATATGCGGAAGGACTAGGAGTGGAACGAATCACTCTACTCCACTATATCTCATAGGATTGAGAGTAGAATTCTTGATAAACATAGACCCATAAGATTAGTTTTAGTTTACTTACGTTTTGAGTTTCATCGCTTTATTTCGTAGGTAGACTAGTCAAATTTATGTTTTATCAATGACCCGGGTATTCATTGAATGTGCCATAAATGACCAGATTCTTTGAACTGCCCTAGAGAGGAACTAAGGTATTCGCCTTGCGAGTTAGTTGTATTCTTTGATTATGCGAGTGTTTGGGTTTACTTTTGAATACCTAATATAATATCTACATATGTTATATAGAAGTTCTAACTTTCTTTTGCAGGAGGGTAGGACTTAATAACATTTTGTCTTGAGGACGCCGTCCTACCCTTATACAAAGAAAGGATATCGGTAAGTTTTAATTCAATGGTTTAGATATTAAAACGAGTTATTATAATGAGTTATATAATGGAAGTCTTGCTTGGGAAGAAATTATGCCGGTTAAAATGACGGAACTACCTGTCTTCCAAGCTGTGAATGATTAAGTTATGGGATAATATAAAGTGATTGTTTGAATAATTAAAGTATGATAATGGTTTTATGTGGTTAGTCTACTCATACCAGCAAATTCCATTTTTGCTAACCCATGTTTGCTTTGTTTTGGCAACGTGGGTGTGTTCTTGGGAACACAGGTGGAAGGCAGTGGAACCGCGGCGTTTGATTTGGGATTCTTGCCTGGAGCAGTCCGTTAGTTTTCTTTTAGGTCTGATTCTTATTGGAATATATGTAATAACGTAGTTTTCTTTTCATATGACATGAGAATACGATGTTGAGGACATGTTATTCTTAGAATGTTATATTGATGATTTTTTATGGAAGATAGACTTGCATAAAGTAATAAAGAGAATTTTTGGAGATTATATTTGTGGTTAAGATTGTTTATGATGTGGGTTTTAGGTTTTGACATGTGTTGTATCCACCCCGTCATAGCCTGGGTTTTTAGACAATTGAACCAAGTGATGTTTAAGATATTTATATTTCAAATATTCATTTTTTTAATTGTTTAGAAATTCGGGCTGTGACATTTTGGTATCAGAGCTTAGGTTAGCCTAGATGTGGAAGGTCTAGGTGATCCTCGGAATGTGGTGATTGGGTGTGTTTGAGTTTAAGATGTTTGGAGTACTAATAGAAGTCCGTTTTGTTTTAAGGTGATGGCTGGAGATGACAATGACGTTACTGGTACTGGAAGTAATACCATATCTGCTGATTTGGGATCAATATTAACTCAGTTGGTGCAAACTATTTAGAGGGGTCAACATGCTAATCTAGGAGATCATTTTGCTAGGAGAAACAAGGATTTTGTTACTTTAGGAGGCCAGAAGTTCAAGGGGGAGAAAGGGGCCATTGATGCTGAGAAATGGGTTACTATGTGTGAGTCCGTGTTTGCTAAGATGCAACTCACCGAGGTGCGTATGTGAGTTGGCTTCTCACCAGTTGGAGGGGTCAGCTTTATTTTGGTGGAGGTCTATCAAGGATAATGTGGATGTGGAAACTATGACTTGGAAGGATTTCCAGGTAAGATTTGAGGGAAGGTTTGTTCCTAATGCTGTTAAGGAGAAATTAACTGAGGAATTCTTTAATCTGACCCAAGGAGGGAAAACTGTTACAGAGTACGTGACTAAGTTCAATGAACTATCGAGGTATGCTCCTTATCTAGTGGATACCCAAGTAAAGAAGAACCAGAAGTTCATCCGTGGACTAGAGCCATGTCTATCGAGTTATTTGATACCCTTTGATTCAGAAACTTTCGATCGCGTGTTAGATTTGGCATTAAGATATGAACAATTGGATAATAAATCCAGAGATGATAAGATTAAAGAGAATGCCCCAAAACAAGCCAGCTTACACTTTATTTCTAGTCAGCCACGCCAAGGGCAGAGAAAAAGTCAGCATCACCCATATAATAGGCAAACCAATAAGCATGTGAATAAGGACGCGAGTGCTTCGCTAAAGAGATTTGATGGTAATTGTTTGAACTGCGGGGAGGTTGGACATACTATTCGAAGATGTTCTAAACCCAATGAACTAGTAGGCAAGTGTTATAAATGTGGACAGTTGGGACACTATGTTAAGAACTGCATTAGTTAATGTTAGGTATGTTTGGATTTGTTGTTTACTAGTTCCTTTATTAGTTCTTAGCATATAAGAATTTATCGTCTGATTATGAAAATAAAATGCTGGTTGTTTTAACGGTTAGTTTCTTATGATTTATAATTGAAATTGTTCAGCATGTTATAGTGTTGTTTTCATAACGGAGTTTTCGATTTTAAGTAAGTATTGGTTAAAGAAGAAATTGTTATTTTTAAAATTTCATATTTGAGTAATTTGGAATTTACCCAAGGAATACGGAAAACCCTTATGATAAAGGTTGGATTTGAAAGTTTTTTTTTTTTATATATTGTCCAAGTTATGTATATCGTTGGTGTGTGATCCAATATACATAGCATCTCTCTGTATGCATCAATGGAGTTTGATCCAGTGTATACATGTACACCGTTGGAGTGTGATCCAGTGTGCATACAACACATTGTTGGTGTTTGATCCTATGTGATGGTAGAGAGTTAGTATGCTCGTTGGTGTGTGAACCAGTGTATACTTGCATATCGTTGGTGTGGGAGCCAGTGTGCATGCATCACATTGTAGGTGTTTGATCCTATGTGATAGTGGACATAGTATAAGTCATTGATGATATGAATCTGTTGAACTGTGAAAGAATGATTTTAATTGAGTGTTGGCAATTGAAGAAAATTAATTACGTTTATTCCTTTTAAGGTGTGTATACTTGCGTATACACGTATGTCTTATTTTTATTGGTTGACGTACTGTTTGTTTGGTTAATCTACACTCTACCTTGAATCTCGGGACGAGATCCTTTTTAGGTGTGTATATTATAACACCCCGGCTTTTTCTTTTGTTTTCCTAGTATAAAAAAATAATAATAATAATAATAATAATGAAAATGAAAATGAAAATAGATAAAACAGATATAGGATATCCAGCAGTTACGGATAAAAGCCCGTAAGTAAGTAGATAAGTTTCAGTCCTTGTTTTTCGTGAGTTTTCTCCGTAGAGTTTTAAGGGGAAAACACAAATGGAGTTTTAGACAGAAAAACGGGATTTTTCTGAAAGAAGAAAAGGAAGTTTTTCTTGTAGCTGGCTGATAATCGGAGAGCGCTGCAGGTGAGTAGATATTTTAAAGTTTTTAGATTTCTCGTTTATTGTAGATTTTATGATACGAGGAAAAAAGAAAATATACGATTTTTACTGTTCAAACTGTTCTATTCAGTGCTATATTCTATTTACTGATAACTGCGTTTTATAAGTCGCGTTTATGGTTTGAAGAAACTCGTCTCCGTGTCTCCGAAACCTTGTCCCGACTTCGATAGCAAACGAGTGCTCAAACGAAATCAGGCCTACCAGAAATAGATTGGTAGGTCGCGAAGTTGGTGGAAGCTTCTGCGCGGTTCATGGCGGCTAAAGCCCCACATAATAAATCGTCTATAAACTGTTGAACTGGGATATATATATTTTTTGGGTTGATTCATGATGATGGGTGGTTATTGTGAAGTGTTAGGCATGCAATTGATGTTTGATTGGGTGTGTGAGTGCTGTAGAGTGAGGGAAAGGCGCTGTTGAAGCTTTAAACAGAGCTGTAATGGTGTCGAGACCTATTGGTTAGGAGTGAGGATGTTTGGGGTTTGATTAAAGTTAGTTTTTTGGTGGAGATCAAAAGTGGAAACCGATTGGTGGTGGTTGGAGGTTACAGTGGTGCAGGTGAAGCTCGGAGCAGCCATTAATGGCCGTAGATCGCGATTTTCGCAGTATGAGGAAATCGCGAATTGTTGGTATCGGTGTTTAGGGGTTTCTTCAAGGAACCCAACCGCTGGGTTCAAATTGGGTGGCGAGTGATGGCCGGTGGTGGCTGTGGTGGTGGAGGCTGTGAGGGAGGAAGGAGATGAACAGTGCGTTTTTGGTTTTTAGTTGGGCTTGGGCCGAACTTCGCCATGGGCTTTAGTTTAGATTTTCAAATTTTGATTTTTGTATTTGACTTTGGGCTTTCACTTTGGGTTTTTGGGTTAGAGGAGTTTGGGGTTGGTTGACTGCTGTTGACCCTCTTGGCGTGTCGACTTTGACTTTGACCGAGTTTGACTTTGACTAGAGTTGACTTTTGACTAGGATTGACTTTGACCAGTTGACCCAATTTGACTTTTTAACTCGGATTATGATTTGGGTTATTAGGATAGGTCTAGGGCTATTAGCATGTTTGGCTTTAGGCTAAGACCGTTATATATAATGCGTGTATGTGTATTAACTACTATGTGATATTTTCAGATTTTTTATGATATGCAACGCTATGACACTTAAACATTAATCTAATTAATAACGCCAGAAACCAAAAAACTACATGAATCAAGATACTCCTCCGTTCTCTAAATAATATATGTAATAAATTTCAATAATGCGTAAATAATTTACCGCAACCTTTTAGAACTCTCCACGCCTCAAGTTGTGGAATTGAGTTTTATGACTGTTGATGTCATATGTTAGGTGGGCATTTATTGAATGTGCCATAAATGGCCCGTTAGCGTTATATAGGGGTATTCATTGAATGTGCCATGAATGACCAGATTCTTTGAACTGCCCTAGAGAGGAACTAAGGTATTCGCCTTGCGGGTTAGTTGTATTCTTTGATTATGCGAGTGTTTGGGTTTACTTTTGAATACCTAATATAATATCTACATATGTTATATAGAAGTTCTAACTTTCTTTTGCAGGAGGGTAGGACTTAATAACATTTTGTGCAGGGACGCGGTCCTACCCTTATACAACAGTGGATATCGGTAAGTTTTAATTCAATGGTTTAGATATTAAAACGAGTTATTATAATGAGTTATATAATGGAAGTCTTGCTTGGGAAGAAATTATGCCGGTTAAAATGACGGAACTACCTGTCTTCCAAGCTGTGAATGATTAAGTTATGGGATAATATAAAGTGATTGTTTGAATAATTAAAGTATGATAATGGTTTTATGTGGTTAGTCTACTCATACCAAAGAAATTCCATTTTTTGTCGACCCATGTTTGCTTTGTTTTGTTAACGTGGGTGTGTTCTTGGGAACACAGTGGGAAGGCGATGGAACCGCCGGGCGCTTTGATTTGGGATTCTTGCCCGAGCAAAATTGTTAGTTTTCTTTTAGGTCTGATTCTTATTGGAATATATGTAATAACGTAGTTTTCTTTTCATATGACATGAGAATACGATGTTGAGGACCTGTTATTCTTAGAATGTTATATTGATGATTTTTTATGGAAGATAGACTTGCATAAAGTAATAAAGAGAATTTTTGGAGATTATATTTGTGGTTAAGATTGTTTATGATGTGGGTTTTAGGTTTTGACATGTGTTGTATCCACCCCGTCATAGCCTGGGTTTTTAGACAATTGAACCAAGTGATGTTTGAGATATTTATATTTCAAATATTCATTTTTTTAATTGTTTAGAAATTCGGGCTGTGACACAGACTCAAAGGGATGATTTTTGTCTAATCCAACACCTCTGGAAAGCGATCACCAGGAAAACAAAAAGGTCAGCACCTCTACCTACTTTAGTCACGCAGATTATGATACGTTGGGGTTATCCAATAATTTCTCTAGAGACACCCCTTCAAAGAGCAAATATTAGTGTACTCCAAACAGACTACTCCGTTGGTTTCTGGACTCCTGACACTCTCACAGATGAACAGAACAACCCAAGCTCAAACTCCGAACTTTTCTTTGATGAAAATGCCATGATAAACATTTTTAATCCCATGGAAGGCATTCAACTTCTTCATCACGGCATGCGGGAACTATACGCTCGTCAGAATATCATCATTACAACTCTTAAGGAATTCCAAGAACGTCAAGCAATCCATGATGTTGAACAAGAGGAAATCTTGGAAAATCATTCTCAGTCCTTGGAAAATCACACTCTCCTAATGGAGAATCAAACTACACTCTCTGCCAGCCAAGGGGACATTCAGATGCAGCTCAGACAACAAATTGAAGAACTAAACACCGTCTTTTGCGATATCGTCTCCAAGAGCATCATAATAATCCATGATTTTCTTATTGAATAAAAATGGAATAATAATACTAAGTGAATAAATAAATAATCATATATATTATTACGTTTTTCATCGTATTATTAATTTTGTTCTTATTTTTGTGTCTTCTTTTGTAAGAAATGCTTGCTAGAATTATTTACGTTGTGACTAACTAATTTTAACATGTGATTTTTAATGTCATTACAGGAGGGTTTATTTTCTTCCATACTCATTTATCCATCCAGTTGCCTTTCTCATTGCCTATTTCTTTACTTCATCCACCATGGCATCTTCATCAAACATTGCATCTTTATCAAACATGACACCTCCAAAACTCATTCCTGAGCAATCCTTTCAGTCTATGATGGATTCCAATACTTATGGCCATCTCTTCCGTGACTACATCACTAACATTGGGTGGTCTTCCCTAGTTCTTCAACCTGACCAAACTTATTTTCCGAGTTTGGCCGCATACTTTTATGCTAATATGGAGGACACACCAGCTTTCAATCATGCACATGGCTTCTACTTAGATGGGTTCACAATCCTAGTTGATGACACACATCATATTTTTTCTGAACAACAGCTTGCCCTAACTTTGGATCTTCCATATCACGAACTGGTCGCATCATGGCACTACATCTATCATAATTCTTACCGTTCCTTTCAGTGGCAAGTGTTTCGCGAAACTTACGGTGATGGTCTTGAGATTAAACGAGAAGGAGACGGCCATGTACCATGGCGAGACATCACCATTCCCTTAGCAAGCATGACCATGAACATGGGGACTGCGATGTTGTTTGTACTCCTGAACATCATGGGAGATTGGCATTTTTCTACTGCCAATGAGGCTGCCTGTGTAGTATTCAGTGCACTGGCTCAAGGTCATACATTATTTAACATCTTAGGTTGTGTTATTTCCAACCTGAAATGAGCTCACACTTTTCAGGATCGGATATTCTTTTACCTCAGAATCGCTTTTAATCATGAAGACATATTTCCCATAGTTTGCAGCTACTTTTCATGACTGGGTCAAGGTAGATTCTATGTGCCCAGCAAACAAAATCATTAGCTCATTAAGGTTTAGGCAATGGAAACGTCCCGCTCAGTACCTGAGGCATGTTCGTTGCTACCCGAAGGATGAAAATATGAAGAAACATTTGAACAAATCCGGAGACAAAGAATGGGCAGAAATTTGGCAGACTATTATCTTTTGGCGCGATGCTAAGGAAATGCATTTCCTTATTGAGGATGCCAGACCTACACATCCTACTGGATGGTAAATTTGAGCTTGTCATTGTACATATATCTAGCTAAAAATTATGTTTTGTGTGCTATGTTTCGTGTGCTATTATACATTTCATTGTTCCTTTTTGTATAATATATTATGTTCTCCAACCTTTCTGTTCCAGCAATTTTAATTTTGCTCAAGGTTCTCAGGTAATTTCTCTCTTTATTTATTGATACTTCGAGGACTAAGCATCATTCTGTTTGGGGGTGCTTTTAAACCTATAGCAAAAATTAGGCATATTGTAACCTGTATATAGTTTTTTTTCTTGTTAATAATTGTACTTAGTGACAAAGTCTGGTTTCCTTTTCAATGATGAAAATTGTCTAGAAATCTCACATTAGTATCCGAATTAGGATTTGTTTTAAGAAACTTAAGATAATATGTATGCAATAGTTTATACATCTTTTCATGAACATTCATGCACTGAGTATCATTGATTGTATATAGCAGTAAGTTTCTGGAACCAACGGTTAGTTACTTAAACTATAAATCCTGTGAGAATCTAACCAAAAGCCTTGACATGAGTGATTTTCTTGTACACTGTCACCTAAGCCCCACAATACCTAATAAAGACTTCTAGCTTAATTAGGAGTAGGGTGGTGTGATAATAAGTAGTAGACGTGATTAATCGACATCGGGCTCCTCCTCACCGCTATCAGATGTGAGGGAAACGTGTGCCCACTGCACACTGGAGTTAACAAAACCTGAGTGGTAAAATTTTGAGTGGAATTGTGTTTCGACACATACCTGTGAGAACCCATTTAGGTACGCTCTCCAAAGGATCCAGAAACGACCCTGCTAGTATATTTCAATGCAAAGTTCACTATATGCATTATCATAGGTAGATGTTTTAATTATTGGATGCATATTAACTTGTGTTTCAAAGAAATCAATCCTCGTTCCCTGCTAAGGAGATGTATGGATATCTGAGATTAATTTAGGAAATGAGTTTTTGTCACTAAGTCGTTGTAGTATAAATGAAGTTTGTGAGTATCTTCTCTGGAAAACTCTCACGAGGCTATAACTCGTCCACTAGGGAATTCCTAATGGTTTAAGACCTTGTTGCATATGGTCAATGCAACCGCACTCTGCGAAACGAGAGTTAGTTACGACTACACATTTTGGCCACTTATCTATTTTAATGTCTCTTCTTTGCTTGAGGACAAGCAAAGTGCTGTTTGGGGGTAGTGTGATAAGCACCCAAAACTGTAATATGAAACCCCATTGAGACATATAAATTTAGTTAATTATGTGTTTAATAATCATGAAATAAATATATTTTCGTACTTTTGCAGGTATTCGCAAAGAAACATGAAAATATTGGTTAAACTCCGTTAAAGCAAAAGGGGACGACGATATATGAATTCTTCCAAATCAGCCATGTAAAGCCCAACAAATCGGTACAGAAGCATCAAACTTTCGAAGCTCCTACCTCTTGAACCAGGACTCCGAATGCGACAAGTGAGCTGCTCAGACAATCAGGGCGATGAACTCTACACATAGGCGGGAAGTTGTAAAATTGCCAAAAGACCAGACCGCCACTGGACTGCATGTGGACCCACTATGCAGGCCCACAAGATTTGATGAGACATCAATCATAGAGCATATCAAGACAAAAATGCCAAATTATTGGTGCAAAGTTGACACCTTGCATGTAATTAATTAGATTAGGTGTTAATAGTAAAAAAAAAAAAGGCAAGGTGTCACTTTGTTTTAATGTGGTGGGTAAAAATGAAGTAAATGTGGTTTGGTGTTTCACGTGGGAGGAAATGAGATTTCTCTCAAATAGAGAAGAAAACAAAACAAGGGGGGACAATCCATTTACTCCCTTGACTTCTTTTCCTTTACCTTGTATTATTTTAGTTCCTTAGTTTTAGATAGTTTTTAGTTTTGGTTTTGGAACAAAAGCTTGTATAATTTTAATGGAGGAAACTTTGTTTTCTTCTAGTGGAAATAAAATATAAATGCAAGTGAGTTTTTATAATTAGTTTTCTCTTTTTGTTCTCTCCCCCTCTTTTTACATTCTACATTAGTCATCATTTAGCCCAAGGACCATGTGCTAAACCTCCCCTTTGTGGGGAGTTAATAATACTCATGTGAGGGAAAATCTTTGTTATTTGGTTTAGTAAGTTGTTTAGGAAGAACAACTAGACCTACGTCCTATCCCAAAATGCTAGTTGGTGTAGTGTCTAGTTAGGGATCAAAGTGATGAGCTAAGTGTCTAGTTAGGGATCAAAGTGTTAGAGATAAGTCATTGCTTTGGTTCTACATGCTAGTTTGTATGAGCTTAGAGATGAGTCATATATGTTAGGGATCAAGTTTTCTTTTATTAGGACTTGTCTAAGAGTTCTAGGAAGATTAGATGCACTTACTAAAATCAAATAACAAAAGTTATCTTCACATGAGGAGAATTAACTCTCCACTTTTGTTTTATTAAAATTTTATCTTGTCTTAGTTGCATGTTTACGTAACTTAATTTTTTAAATTTTTGTGTAGTAAAAAAACCAAGTATTTAGTATTTATAAAATTATAGCTAAACTTACTCATTAGTTTCCTAAAAGAGTACAACCAAGTTGTAAGTGGTCCTAGAATTTAGGTTGGTTCGAATCCCTACTCCAAACAATATGAACACGAAGATCGTGAGTAAGGAAAAATATCTTTGAATTCACACTTTGGCCAAAGAAGAGATTCAAATCTCTAATATAGCGAAAAGGTGAATATCACCCACCTTCTACCACCACGATTTCCCATCCTCCACCCTTTCAACAGAACCTTACATTTGCATTTGACCTTCTTGCCTCACCTGTTCTTCACGAGTTTTTCAACCCGTCTAGCGACGAAGTAATAACCAAGACAACACCAACGGACACCTTCATTTTCAAATGTGAAACAGTAGAGCCCACTCATTCAAAGAGTTTAGATCTAAACCCAACTTTCTCATCCCTTCTGAAACATCTACATCCTAAATTAAATGTGCTTTCCGAGCATTGTTTTTCTCATTGTCATCTCCTCGAATACCATTCCGTTTGACAAAACCAAAAGTGCATGCTCGTTTAGGTTCTCAGTCTACTAAACCTCGAAGTAACAAATCTTGGTGTCTGAATCTGTTTGGGGGTGAAAAATGTGTTAGTTGGACAGACCCACAACTTTTTCGGTTGTTGATATATGATAAGTTGTGTATTGATTTTTGAGGACCCCACACGTTGAATTAAAGTCTCGAGAATCTAACTTTAAACGACTCATCTTTTTCTTTCAGTGTATTCGAATCTTATATAAAGGGAGTGCACCATTTTGGTACCCGAGATCTCCTTTCTTTTCTTCTCTTAAAATTATCTTGGAGTGTGTGGTTGTAAACGCCGGAGCCTTAGTCCACAACAACTCTATTTCAGAACTGATTATAAATGTCTTTTGATAATTGAGCAAATATGAATTCTGGTACAAGATAGGTACCTAAAATTTCCCCTCCTTCCTTCTCTACTCTTTTCTACTCTCTTCCAACTGACATTCAGCTCATCATTTGGTGTAAATCTCACCCATCTCGAATAGGTCAAGGTCGTAGCTCTTTTGCTCGTAAATGACGTGCGCAAAAAATGGGGTGGTGTATGCATTGTCAAACGCCTTCCTGCCCCGGTCTTTAACCGCTGGGAGATGCTTGCCAGTACAAGGTGTACACTTGCCTCACACCAGCAAAACGGGATCAGCTTCACCTCCGCGTCGTTGCTCCCACAGGGTGGGAATCGCCTTGAGGATCTGACGTTAAAAGACTCCTATTATTTCTACTCGTGTCTTTTACAATTCACATTTGCGTTATTGCTGCGCACAAAAAGATTTTGTGTAGGCCGTCATATGTTTACCTACTAGGGACACGGGCAATGGATTCCACCCACACCAACCCCTGGAAGTACGCAATCTCCATTCTTCTAGAGGCAGTTTGAGGATAAGCCATATGTAATAAGGGTAGCTTAGTCCGCCGCGCTCCTCGCAAGGTCCAGGACGGTATTGTCCTGAGCAATAAATCCCCCAAAACATAAAGGTGAAGCCATTGTCTGGCTGGATTGGGTTTTATGAGCCAATATGAAAGTTATCTAGGATCATCTCGATTGAAAAAGAGTTCAATAGCCGTAACAGTGATGGTAACACATTAATCTTCCCTTGTACAAAAAAAAAAAAAAAAAACCCCGTTAACGATCGTTAAAAAAAAAAAAAAGAAAAACCCCATTAACGATTGTTAGTTAACTTATGTCTGCTAACGGTTGTATCTCAACGATCGTCTTAACGGTATGCTAACGGTCGTCTTAACGGTCTGCTAACGGTCGTATCTCAACGGTCATCTCAAACGGTCTGAAAACGGACACCCCAACGTCTCTCTCTTCCCTCCTATATATTTAGGATTTTTCACCATAAATTCTTCTTCCTCATCTCCATTCACAGTCCCAGTTAGATTTTATGGATCCATTGGAGCGGATGTATAAACAAGACATTGAAGATGCAAAAATGGTTTTCTGGTTCACTCTTTCGTTTTTGTCATGTTGTTGCTCTTACATCACGTGCTAGTTAATGACCTCTAGATCCATGTAATTTTCTTTCTTTTTCTCTTGTTGTACATGTGTGATGTTTGTAATAATTCCTCAATAATTTGTACGAGGTACGAATTATTTTGAGACGTTATCAATATATATATTCTTGTGTGTGTATTAGTTGTATTTTTCCCTTCTCATAAACCAAAAAAATCAAATAACCTCATTAAAAATCATAAAAATCAAAAACTTGAAAAAAAAAAAAAAAAAAAAAAAAAAAAAAAATCTATGATATTCCCCAACTCAAGTAGCGCACACCACTATTTCAGTCGCGCGCACTACCCTTTCGGCTCTCCAAAACTTCCAGTTTCGGGGTTTGCTACATCTTTTCAGAATATGTGTGTTGGTCTTACTACCCTGTGAAATCTTCCTTCATATGTTCTACCTCAGTAAGAAAGCATCAATCACCGTCTTAGGGATCTGACGTTAAATGACCTATTTTTTGAAATCCAAGGTAGAAAATACGTGTTGGTCCAACTTCATTGTGATGAGAAAATACGTGTTGGTCCAACTTCATTGTGACACCTTCCTCCGTATTTTCTAATATTTTTGCACAACTTGTTCTTCGTCTTGGGAATCTGACGTTAAAAGACCCACTTTGAAAACTACTCACTTTCACATGAATGCCTCATCACAGTATTCAGACAAAAACACATGTATCCTTTGCTTTTAGTCTTAACCTTCCCTACATAATCCGGATCTCACCACTCACTCCCATTCTCATCAACGTCTACTTATATCTTGGCTGCAAGACTCTTTCTTACAACCACCTCTGATATTAGCACTTTTACGGGTTTTAGAATCAAATGTTTTCTATCTCCATTCTCGTGCCAAAATTCAAGTTCCTTACTCACATTCTTCGTGTGTATAATGAAAGTAAGGGTTTCGTTCCAACTAAAGCCAAGGATGGCGTTACAACTAAAGTTTACTCGAGGGAAACTAGTGAGAAAGGATTTTTTTTTTATGATTTAGTTATACTAAAACTACTTAACTTACTTTTAGATTCTTAAGGTTACGTAAACATGCACACTAAAAAAATAGAAATCGATATAGAAAGGTGTGGAGATTTAATTCCACTCATGTGAATACAAACCTCTATTGTTTGACTCTAGTTTATTACATCTTAAATCTTTCTAGAATTCATAGACAAATCCTAAGAAATATTCTATTTTTGATCCCTAACAATATAACTCATCTCTGATATCATATTGCTAGCATGAGGAACAAAAGCAATGACTTATCTCTAAGTCATCACCTTAATTCCTAACTAGACTCTACACCGACTACCATTTTAGGGTAGGATATAAAGTCTAGTTTGTTTTTCCTAAACAACTAACTAGAAAATCAATACAAAAGTGGTTCCTCACATGAGCATCATAAACCCTCCACAAATGAGGGTTTAGCTCATGATCATAGGATTACAATGATCATATAATATGTTCTATGATATTATAAAAGTGAAAGAAGAAGAATAAGAGAAGAAACTAACTTTGCCTTAAGGAAATGTAGAAATTTATTCAAGAACTAAAGAGTTTCCATCATTACAAGAAAACTACTAAGCTTAGAAAAGAAAAGAAAAAATGAGTTCAAAAGTGAAAAGTGAGAGAATAATGAAATGTGGTCTCAGGAGTTATTTCCAAAAATCAGCCCACACTTTAGCTTTCTCTCTTCTCTTCCCACGTGAAATCACCTTCCCCCATTTATTACAAACCTATCTTGAAAAACCAAATCATGCCAAAATTTCACTATTTTGGATAACCATGCATTTAACCACATGTAATGTGTCCATTTGTGCCAATAATTTGGCACTTTTATCTTGACATACTCCATGATTGATGACTCATCTCTTCTAGTGAACTCAGAAAGTGGGTCCATTTGCTATGTCTATTGGTGGGCCCGGACATCGATTTCTGCAAATTTTGGCCTGAGATAGAGCTAGTCGTACTGATCATCTAGACAGCTTACTTGCCGAAACCGGAGTCCCGGTTCAAAAGATATGAGCTCCGAAAGTTGACGTTTTTCTTCCCCATCTTCATTTAGCTTTCCACGACTGATTTGGAAGACTTCAGCTATACATTGTTCCCGTGTTTTAACACAGGTTTAACCAATATTTTCATGTCTACTGCGAAAACCTGCAAAAGTACAAAAATATAATTATTTCATGATTATTAAACACATAATTAATCAAATTGATATGTCTCAATGGGGTTTAATATTACAGTTTTGGGTGCTTATCAACCTCCCTTTCATTCCATCATATCCATTCTTCTATTTCTTTTCTACTTTCCATGGCTAATAGGCAAGTAATTATGCCCGAGCTTTCATGACAGCCTATTTCGTCCCTTTTTCGACACTGAAATCATACGTCGAGGTTGGTTACCTCTTTTGCATCATTCAGGAACCACATTTTCCTGAGAGTTGGTTATGATGTTCTACAAACATAGCAACTTCCATAACGGTAAATTCTTTTTCCTAAGGAATGGAAGGCAACATGAATTGACTCGGGAACTTATTTCCGAGGTCATTCAAATCCCCATGACAAATCTTGAGGTACATCTTCAAGAAACCCCTTTTGACACTGTGCAACAACTCATGCTTGCAACAATTCGGTATGGTGAATTCCACGACAAACTTCATATTGTTCGTCACAGGTCTTTACAAAAAAATCAACTAGCTGCGGTCCACTGGTTGGCATCCAATGTCGTTGGCAACGCCAAAACATCTGAAGTAACCAAATCTCTTCTCCACCTACTCTGGGTGTTACAAACTAAACGAGACGATTTTTGCATAATCCGGTATCTCTGGCATTCGATTACTCATACCAGAAGTGGAGCAGCCCCTTTACCTACCATAGTCACATGAATCATGCTGAAGTGGGATTTCTACGTTGAATATCCTCTGATCCCTCTTAAAACGGCTCGCAATATAACAATTCACTCCAACTACTTGGACGGTTATTGGACACCATCTGCCGTAATGAACCAGGGCAATGACCAAGCTAACAACACTCTCTCTTCTGGGAATTTCTTCGCTGAGGATACCCTTGCCCACATAGTTAACCCTATAGAGGGTATTTAATTTCTTCACCAAGGCCTAAAGGCCTTCCATAACTGTCAAAACATCCTCATCGATAAATTGCTAGAACTACAGGAACGTCAAACGGTGCATGACAAGGACTATAAAGAGTTCATGCAAGCCCACACTCAGTTCTTAGGAAATCATACCCTCAACTTGGAGCATAAGACTGAGATTTTTTAGAACCAGGGCAATCTGCAGTAGCAAGTCCTCGCGCAAGTTGATGAACTTCACCATCTTGTGACAAGTTTTGTTCCACCTTCTACTTTTCCTACTCATCAACACGGGCTTCCCTCTTCTCATTATGCTCGCCACTAGACTTTATTTCTGGGTTGTTTACTTGATTTTTCTTTCTAGGTCCATCTCTTTTGTTTTTATGTGTTATTTGGAGTGTTTTTGAGTGATAGTTCAATTTGGTGTTTTTTTTAGGTTGTAACTAAGTATATTAGTTTTATAATAATATTTTGTTCCTACAGCCCATTTTACTCCCTTTGTTTATAATTCTGCTTGGGAGTACAATCTAACTATCATCCATCTTCTTTCATCATTAATGCAATTCTTGGATTCCAACTTTTCTTGCTTTCCCTATTCCAGCCAATGTGTGCCTCAAGGATTATATATGTTTACTCTTAAGTGGAGAACATAATCACGAGTTTTAAGGAGTGGACTATTCAGTGCTTAAGCCAATGTAACTACCTTTTTGACTTTTGATCGATCAAACTGATTACTAGTCTGTCAGGCTTAACTGTTATAAATTGCACATCTTATATCTCATATGCCATTCCTTTCTTCACTCATTCTTTCCTAAAACAGAATTGATCTTTACTTTCTAAGCTCAGTTTTTGTTGCATAATTGTTCTTAAACTCCCTCTCTTACAAGCTCCATCTTTTTCTCTCAGGATGTCGACTCCACAAATCATTCCTAAACAATCTTTCCAAGCTATGATGGACTCTCCCTCTTATGGACTTCATTTTTGTGACTTCATTAATGACATTGGTTGGTCTTCCCTCATTCTTCAACCCGAGCAAACTTATTCTCCAAGTTTAGTTGCATACTTTTATGCTCATATGGAAGACATAACTACTTTCAACCGTGCACATGGTTTCTTCCTTGATAGCTTCACAGTCCGACTTGGCGATGCACACCATGTTTTTCCTGAACCTCTGATAGCTATGCCTTTGGACCTACCTTATCACAAGCCGACCGCCACTCTGCCCTACATCTCTCAAAACACTTACAATTCCTTCTCTTGGCCTACCTTTCACTACTCTATGAAGCTTCACCTGGACAATGGCCTGACCAAAACATTCCCCTTGCGAGTATGACAATGAAGGTAGGGAATGCAATGTTATTTATCCTTCTAAACATCATGGGTGATTGGCATTTTTCTACTACCAATGAGTCTTCCTGCATCGTCTTCAAAGCACTTGCTCAGTAGCATACATTTTTCAACATCACTCACCGTGTAGTTCATAATATAAAACGAGCTCGGGACTTTTGACACCATTATTTACTTTTACCTATCACAGCCAGCCGCTTAATGAGGGTTTTCTTCCCACAGTTTTCAGCCGGTTTTACTGACTGGGTTATAGTAGATTCCATGTGTCCTGCAAATAAAATAATTTGTTCTTTACGATTTCAAGAATGGCGTCGTTTTTCAAGGTACCTGAGAAATGGCCCTTGCTACCCGGACGACAATAAAATGTTGCGACACTTGGACAGGTTCAGAGCAACAAAATGGAGCGAACTATGGCAGGCCATTATCAACAAGCGTGATGCTAAAGAGTGGCACTTCACATGTGATGATCCTAGATTGGATGTGCCCTAAATTTACATGTTGGGCCGTATATATATGTATTTGGTGTGCTCTTCCCTTTTTGTTGTGTGATATTTGTTTGTTTCTTTGTATGTTGTTTGTTTTCTTTGCTTAGTGTGATAATTTCAGTTTTCTTTTGGTATATTGTATATTGTGCTCGAATAACTTTTTGTTGCAGTTTGTTTGCTAAATTTTTGCTCAAAACTTCTCAAGTATCTTCTTTCTCTATCTTACACTTTGAGGACAAAGTGTCTTTCTATTTAGAGGTGGTTATAACCTTTTTTGCAAAAATTTAGCTTATTATTAGCTTATTTATAGTTTTACTTTCTGTTTTTTTTTTCAACGTATTTAGTGACAAAGTCTTGTTTCCTTTTCTGTGATGAAAACTATCTAGAAATCTCACCTTAGCACTAGGATGAGAATTTGTTCCTTAAAACTTAGGTTAATACGTAGGCAATAGTTTTTACATCTTTTCATGAACATTCATGCAATGAGTATCATTGCATGACTGTACTTAGTAGTAATTTTCTAGGACCCACAGTTAGACTACTTAATTTCCAAATCCAGTGAGAATCTAGCCTAAAAGCCTCGACAGGAGTGATTTATAAGTAATGACACAGAAGAGTAGTTATTTCAAGTAGAGAAATCGCATGTCTACTTACTTGATCACCATCCGAATCTTAGAAGAGAATTTAGGCTTTCTTTGGATCGATATAGCCATAAATACATACCTGTACAAATTTTACCGCTAGTCGCCCCATTGAACCTTTTATTTAGCCATTTTCATTTTTCACCAACATTTCCTTACCCATCTATTAACCCCAAAATAAAATAAACCCACCTATTTGATGAGTATAAGAAATAAGATGAATCCAGAAAAGTGAAGAGAAAGACTTGTCCAAACAAAAATCAGTTACTTACTTCAGAAAGGAAAAGAAAAGAAAAATAGAAATCCAAAATTTATAGTTAGAACTCCCAAAAAAAATCAAATCAAAAGGAGTCAATAAGCCAAAAAGGGCTAAGCATGGAAAAATATATTTTAGAAGCAGCAAACAAATGATTTCTCTAGTGTTAAAAATTTTAAAGACCCTATTCTCTCATACTTATCATATTTTTGAGTTTCAATTCCATTTTCTTCTACACTACCATCTAAGCCCCATAATACCTAATAAAGACATCTAACTCAACTAGGAATATGGTAGTGTGATAATGAGTAGTAGTTGTGATCAATCGACCTCGGCTCTTCTGAATGTCATTGAGTATGTGAAGAAACGTGTGCCCAATGCATACTGGAGTTAGCGAAACTTGAGTGGAAAAATTATGAGAGAATTTGTGTTTCGACACATACCTGTGAGAACCTACTTAAGGACGTTCTCCAAAAGATCCAGAAATGGCCCTACTTATACAGTTCATTGTAAAAATTCACTACATACATGATCATATGTAGATGTTTTAATTATTGTGAATTTATTAACTTAAGTTTCATAGGAATTAGTTCTTGTTCCCCGCTAATGAGATATATAGATATTTGAGATCAACTAAAGGAACAAGCCCTTGTTACTGAGTCGTTGTAGTATAAGTGAAGTTTGTGAGTATCTTCTCTGGAAAACTCTCACAAGACTATAACTCGTCTACTGGGGAATTCCTAATGGTTTAAGGCCTTGTTGCATATGGTCAATGCAATCGCACTCTGCGAAAGGAGAATTAGCTTAGACTACACATTTTTGGCCACTTATCTGTTTAGTGTCTCTTCTTTGCTTGAGGACAAGCAAAATGCTGTTAGGGGGTGATATGATAAGCACCCAAAACTGTAATATAAACCCTATATAGACATTACATATTGGTTAATTATGTGTGTAATAAATGCAAATTAATTATATTTCCATATTTTTGCAGGTTTCGACACATAAATGATGAAATTTCAACAAAACCGGCATTTTGGCATGGAAACAAGGTGAATATGCTAATTGGAAACAAAGCCTTTTTATCAAGTCCAAAATAAGCCCATTGGAAGCTGAAAAAGATCATAATCAATCCCATGAAACCTAGTCAAAATAGTCAATTCCGGGTCAACCCTAGTCAAAACTTGTAGAAAAATCAACGAAACTTCATAAAATCATATCTTTTGACTCCGAACTCCGTTTCGGGCGTGTGACTTGTCAAAACGATCAGAGTGACAAGCTCTACGCAATAGTATATAGGTTTTATCAATTTACTAGACTGGGAATTAAAACAGGTCCAAATCAAGATAAAGGAAAACTCCAATTATTATTCATCATGATGTCATTAAGTGGAAGCTTATGTAATCACCCACTTTCTCCACTTAATAAATGAACAAACCACTCCTAATTATTTATCTTGTAATGGGAATTACTATTCACCCACTTTCTCCACTTAGATTAAATAAATTCCATTATAAAAGTAGATTAATTTGTAACATTTGGATTGAAAATGTAAGATGTAATCTTGGCCACCTATTTCACTCCTTTGAAACTATAAATAGAAAGGGTGGTGCTCTAAATAAACTTGCCAATTTACTTGTGATTTGTGGCCTTGTAGCCCTTCTCTCTCTTTTAGTTTCATTTTTAGGAAAATAATTCTATAGTTTAGGAAATAAGAAATTTCTTCTTCTTCTTCTTCTTCTTCTTTTTCTTCATTTTCATTAGTTGTAATTATCTCACCATGAGCTAACTCATCCCTTGTGGAGAATTAGATAAACCCATGTGAGGATAACTATACTAATGAAGATGTAATTCAATTGTTTAAAATTTAACAAGTTTGATTTTTACTTCAATTACAAAATAGTTAGAAGTGGAAAACAAACTAGAGGTTGAAGAAGTGCTCTAGAGATAGGGTGTTAATTTAATCTCTCATGCTAGTAGAATCTCTTTAGAGATTTAGAAATTTTACTAGGGATCAAAATTTAATTTTTCACTTTGATTTGTCTATGAATCAAAGTGAATATGAAAACTAACAATTGAAATATTTCTTTCATTAATAGTAGTTTGAATCACATGGTAAATCAATCATCTACAACTTTCTCTCTATATCTTCTCTAAGTAAGTTTAGAATTAAGTTGTTGATTATAATTTGAAAGTGAATTTAGAGTAAGTGTAGTGTAAAACTTTCAACAAAATCTTCGCTCATAAAGGTTTCTTGTGATTAGTTGAGTGAAATTGTGAACCAATAGTGCTTCAATGTTAGGCATGGGACGAAATCTTGCTCGAGCTACTCGAACAATGATTTAAAAGCAAGGTACTTGATATAAATCAGCTCAAAAGTGATTATCAGTCCTTTCAAGGTGCTACATACACAAAATCAATGACAATGTATATGTGATTGATCTTCCTTCTACCTTTAGCATCTCCAACACATTCAGCGTCCAAGACATCTTTCAATTTCATGGTGAGGATCGAAAGATACTCATATTCCGGACATTAACACGAAGTCGGTCGTGTTCTTTTCAAGAAGGGAGCCTGATGCAAGACATCAAGCATAAGATACAATCTTTTAGTTGCTAATATTATTGTTTTGAATTTAGAATAATTACTTATTAAGAATTAGAAATATTTAGTATTTTCTATTTAGAGTTTAATTAGCTTTAGAAGTCTAGTTTCCTTATTAATCAATTATGGCTTATCTATATAAATAGGTCATTGTAGTTTAGTTCATTCATTCAATTATCAATTATCAAACTATCAAATCTCCAAAACCTATTATATTTTTCTCCCTCCACTTTTACAATTCTTCTATTCAATATTCTTCTTTCTTAAATTTATTCCCTCATTTTAAGATCTCCGCATCTTTTCTTCTAAATCTCTTTTTATTCCGCATCAAAATGTGGCATAACAACTAAGAAACGTACTCCAAAAAGGGGTTTTTTTTTTTGAAGAAACTCCAGGTAGACCTGACATAATTACCACGGCCATGGCGATATTCAATATTTAAAATAAAATTAAAAAAATTAAAATTAAAAAATAAATAAATAAAAAAATAAATAAAAACAACAACAACAACAACAAAGTTATGGGAATCAAACAACAACAAAGTTATGGGAATCAGCATATACTCTACTTGTCCATAATCTGACAAAACAATTTGTGTCCCTACACTTTTTAACAAACAAAAACCATCTTATGTGTGAATGCATGTGTGATTGGCGAATAAGTACATTGAGATTTTTTTTTTTTTTTGCTGAAGGGTAATTTTGCATTAAAATTTTAAAAAAAGTTACAAGAAAAGATAAATTAAAATTTGTTACATCATATGTGGCCATGGATATATGAAGTTCCATGCCAGATTTTTATGTAAATATGTAGTAGGTTGCACTAGGGTCTTCTAGTGCTTGTATGAAGTCTGGCCTATGCGTTCACCATCGTTGATCACCATTTGCAAGAGTGCATCCTTCCTTAGCACAAGAATCAGCCCCAAAGTTTACTTCCCTCCATGTTCCAGTGATGTTCACAATTGCGCTTTGAGTTTCTGCCATGTAGTTTTAGGGCCGCAGTATTGACACCCCCATAAATAGAACTAGCACCCCTCTATTAAATACACAAAAAACACTAATGGCAAGCAGCTGCCGTGGGATCGCACAATCCACGGTATCGGGTTGCTACGAGATCCCATATCCCACAGAAGGTGGTTGTTGTGGGTCTTTTTTTTTTTTTTTGAATAGCCACCGTAAAAAAAGTTAGTTGCTGCGAGATGATTTTGTTTACTAAAATGGAGTCTTTGCTTGTATTAATTATCAAAACTCTTATTCATTAATTTGATCACAAAATTTTCTTATAGTATATGAAATTATTTGCCGCGAGATAACAAAATTATGGCTCGATTGTATATTTTTTTTGTCATGGTTTTGGTGTTGTTCTTGGAGTGTATAAAGAAACTTTAAAGAAGAAAATGATGTATCTATATGTCGTATGTGTTTAATACGCAAAATTTGAAGTGAAAAAAAACAAAAAACACAAAAAAAAAAAATAAATATGTCGCCAAGTGCTTGCCGTGGGATATGGGATCTCGCGGCAACCCGATGCCGTAGATTGTGCGATCTCACGGCAACTGCCTGCCGTAGAATATGAGATATCGGGTCAACTGCCCGCCATAGAACTACGGGCATGTAAAAAGACATATAAGGAATAACTATTATTGTTTTACTTTTTGTCAAAGAGGTGCTAGTCCCATTTATAGGAGTGCCAATATCGCGCCCTTAGTTTTAAACATCCAAAGTACCCTGTTTCCTTGAAAGGCATAGACAGCGGCTTGTGAGTCAGATTCGATCCATATGTCTCTCCATCCGCTCAATTGCTTTCCTAGTACCCTCTATGATGCAGTGTTTATGTTCTTACATTGAGATTTCAAAAGGTTTCAACAAGTCAACATCCCAGTGATTTATATAAACCGTTGCTCCAAGACATTAGCCAAAGTCTTAGGCAATTCCAGGAATGCGTTGTTACATGGAACTTTCGAGAAGCTAATGAAGCTGCAGACGCTTTTGCTAATCATGCATGGTGCTCGTCAAGTGCGTGGTGGATAATGAATGACTGCTCATCCTTTGCCTCACCAGCCATTGAATTACTATCTACTCCCACTATGGTGTACGTCTCCTCCAGGTTTTGGAGTGATTTTTTGCTCCCAGCGAGTTTTCCTCCAAGAGCTCCAAGCGAAATTTAGACCACACACGTGTCCCCAAATTCCATCAAAATAGGGTGCGACAGCTCGCACATTTTCTTCGCAATTTGTTAAATACTATATTATCCTCACTAGAAATCAAAGAATAAAGGGAACCTTTCACACGTTTTTGATTTTCACTTATGCCCAGTTTATTATATTTGGCTTTGGTGTCTCTCCATTGTGCACGAACATCTGGGCTTTGACTGTTCTTCTAGTTGTTGCAAAAACATTTCACTGCTAGCTCTAATTCACAATTGAAATGAACCTTGCATCTAATATTACCCCAAGTCAATGTGATGAATTCGTTTTAGTAGTGTTGCTCGAACATACTTCGACAAAACTTTACTCTAAGAAACAATAACGGACAAACCGACTATGCACTATTTGCTAACAATCAATTAAACTTTCAAGAAATGGGTTAAACTATAAAATCGTTTGCCTAAAGTGAGAGGTAGATAATGATGAAAGAAATCACAAGTAGAAAAGCAGTCTCAAAACCCGCGCCAAACTTTGAAGTCAATGACTTTGAAAGAGTTTCCATGAGGGCAATTGCGTAAGAATTTGTGACAGTTTTTCACTCCTGTTTTGTAGGAATTTAGTGTAAACGTGTATGGCCCAAATTTCGCTTGGAGCTCTTGGAGCAAAACTCGCTGGGAGCAAAAAATCACTCCAGGTTTTGTATCTTCTATTGTAAATAACGAAATACAAGGCGTATAAAGTGATAAACAAATAAAAACTATATATCTTTACCAGAAAAAAAAAAAATAGGAAAAAAAATCAAAAAGTTTCAAGTTTCATATCTCATCCTTATCCTTTAATTTATTCAGAATGCAAATGCAAGTCTTGTTGGTTACGGGATCCATCGTCTCTTTCTATAGGGATTCAGGCATTTGTTATTATATTCTTAATAATTAATGTACTCGATCTATATTTGACTTCGATGGTTTTAACCGATAACAATATTAAATCATAAGCTACTTTTTACAAGTAGATATTAGATTGATCGCTCTGCCGTCCAATGAGAATCAACAATCTTGTATGGTTGTATGATCTGAATTGGCCTCATGTAAACCACGAAAATGAAGTTTGGTACAAGGCAAATATAGGCAATATTGCACGTATTTGGTTGACTATATTAACTACCAGTCCTTTTGCGTAACATGATTTTTAGCTCACATAACTATTTGAGAACATGAACGCCGGATGCTACGCCCCATGGTCTAGTGGACGAGCTATCAAGCATTGTTATATCCAAGCTAGAAGACGAATCAAACTCGTGACTCCCTGGAAAATGCGGCGATTTGACCAACTTGGCTAAGAGCTATATTGTGCCACACAGGGCTTTGAGTTTGTTACAGTCTTATAATGGCATAAATTTGCGGTGAAGTCAAAGAGAAAAGAAAAATGATGACCAGATTTGATCCAGAATAGTAATTTGGTTTAATTCAGCAATTAGGAAAGATATTGCGCCATAAGAAGGAATTGTATTTCTTTTCTAAATGGATTCATTATGTGTATCAGCACCATGGTGGTCGAGGAAAACTACGTACTAGGACGGTAGCACCACGGTGGTTGACTTTGATATGATCCAATTCACTTCGAGGAAATTAATGTTTAGATAGCCAATGAATTGTGCCTACTATATTAGAAAAGCTTAATTTAACAGTATTTTAATTATAATTAACCAACAATAGTGGAAGTTGGTGGTTGGAACGTGGACTGGAGCAACAAAGATAAGGTAAGCTTAGTCCTGAGCTTATCCTTTCCGTTTCCTACAAAGTTGGAGATGCAGTGGCCGAGCGATAACTTAGAATCATTCATTTTTTCTGTTTTGATAAGTAAGCTAGAACGATTCCTTTCTTGAATGTGGTTATTAATACTAATGGATCCCCATTATTGCATTGTTTCACATATACAATAGAATGTTCTCCTTAACACTTGAAGCATATTCTAAGTCAAGACGTTTTTCATACAATTATACTGTTAGGCATTTGAATTGTTTATACAATTACATCTATTTGATTAAAATTAAAAAATGACGATTTAAGCTCTCTTAATTATCTGATAGAAAATGTGAATGTATATATACAACATTTATCATCAGCTATATGCAATCATATCATTCAAGCCATATCGGACACATTTGTTTGTTCTTTGATTTGATTACAAAACTATAAGTAGACGCCAATGTTTGTTGAAACTTAGAATTTCCATATAAATTCAAGTTAATAATATCCAGAATAATCATGAACCTTTACCAAAAACAAGAATAATCATGAACTACTTGTACATGTATGTACAGAGAGTTCGCAGTACAATTGATTGCAGATGAAGAATTAAAGTTTTTATCTGATAAAATCTTTTAGAGATTAACTATTGCTATATTTTATGTTCCATCACTTTCCCAACAAAAGTATCAACCTTATACAAATCTTTGTTGCACTGTTTGTATATAGGAGCAACAACTAAAATTTCGACCTCTAGCAAATGATGATTCAAAATCAAATTATAATTAACAGATTAAGTTTCGATTAGGTCAGATCGCCGCCCCTTGATGCTTCACAAGCTAGCTTGTACCATTGTAGGACCTGATTAGGATTGACGCTTAGCAAAGCCTATGACCATTTCTTGGCGGTGCTTCCACCTTGATTACATTCTGTAGCCCAGCTAGTCTTGATTTTCTTGCAGATATTTTTTTTTTTTGTAATAAAGAATGGATGGAGTTAGTCATGTAATTTGGAAAGCAATGTCACTAACAACCCCAAAACCACTACTCTTGTCAACTCTTTAATTTAATAATTTCTTTACCGTAACTTGGTTTTCATTGTAAGTTATTTGTACGGAATGGCCAAATAATGGTTCTCTTTGAAACTTAATCGCATTGGATTAAGATCAAGTTATTAGTTCAGGGCTTCAGGCTTTTGCATTGTCCCCTACATTTGGCAAAACAATAGACTCCTTTTGTTATGCCCCCACACGGCCACACCCCCACTATATTGTGGTTTTATTTGCCTTACTAACCTTTAGCCTTGCATGCTAATTATTGTTAATAACACACTAATAATGTTGCACACATCGACCGCTTACTTGCCAGGCGCCCCTAATCTTGATAAGATTGTCTCGACTCTTGATTAACCTATATAATCCGTCTACATGCCTGTACTAATTAGTAGAAACCCAAAGTTTCTTGGCTTTTGCTTAATTAGTTTTCTATTAATTAATTGGCATATCATTGTTGAATTGGAATTAAATAATGCTAATGTCGAGCTATGTGGAAGAGGCTACTCAAATTATAAGAAGAATATCAGTAAGAGTTCAGACGTAGTTGCAAAACGAATTTCTAACATAAAGGTCTTACCCTCTCATCCGGTTCCAGTCATAGCCAAAAGAACAATCTGATACAAGCAGAGACGACAACAATAACCAATTATCGAAAAAAAAAAAGACAACAATAACCTCAATAATAAAAACAATATTTTTGTATAAACCAGTGTTCAATGACTTGTATGTGCTAGCTCGTTATTAATAAGTGTTCAATGAAAACCAGTGTTCAATGACCTGCATGTGCTAGCTCGTTATTATTCAACATACATGTCAATAACGAGCTAGCACATCATACATGTCAATAACGAGCTAGCACATACAGGTCATTGAACACTAGCTTTCATTGAACACTTATTATTGAGGCGGCCATGCGGCAGTAGTAAAGAGAGGGAATTTTAAGAGGAGTACCTATATGTGTGGAAATTTAATGCGGACAGACAACCCTCTTCGACATATATCACCTCTCTTTACCAATGTCGCCTAGTTTTCTTGATGATAGCACTTAGCAGATACAGTCATAGACACGACAATTGTTGCATGCGTAGCTTATTAACATAATCATTGAAACAAGTTATTAAGAAATGAACCGTATGGAGAAGGGGGTTTCTTTTACTCAATTTGGCTCTCTATATGTTTGTATTTTAAGTTTTCAGCATTCAGTGGCGCTGAATTGTTAGTTTTCAGCATTCAACCTTTCAAAAAGTTGTTTGTTTTTTATTTGACTTCAGCGTTAAGTGCCAAAATCGGCAATCTTCTCGCTAAATGCTGAATTCAAGTGCTGAACGCAATGAAATCCTATACTACCTGTTTCGACCCCCACCTACGTGGCAAACGTCCATTAATAGGGGTCTCTATTTTATTCATTTAATCAACAGGGCTAAAGCCCAATTCGCACTATCATGGATCAATGTACAGGCCCATTAACTCATATGGCTAAAATTGAACCTTAGCCACATGGCTTGCCACTAATGTACATTGATTTATGTCCAGATTCATTTCTTATCAAAGAGATAATTATCAGTTGAGAGTTATATTCTATCACAATTACTCAAGCAACAAGATTACTTGAGCTACAATGACTCTCTACTCTACCTCTATAAATATCAAACTATTTTTCATAAGGAACTTCGTGGAAACTTGATCCCTAGAGAACAGATCTTGGAGTGCGTGGGCGACCATTATTTGGTTCAGTTTCATCTCCCCCAACATTAAATTCCTCTGTTTCTTAGTGTGTTCTTTACCATTGCTCTCGTTGTGTTAAAGCAGTTTATTGCCGAAACATAAGTGGCGCCATCTGTGGGAAAAGAGAATTCATTATCACGTGAAACAATCAAGATGGTAAGCACGAGAAGCAGACCAAATAGTCAACATATTCTTCCTACTAACAAGAATCGCAACCCTCGAAATTCAAATCGGGCGATGCACGAACCGTTGAACAATCAAGTTGCTCCTAGTAGTAGGATCAATTCTCAACATCCGATCAGAAGATAAGCCCGCCGCCCACCGCCTCCGCCTCCAAGAAAGGCGTTACAAGTGCCGCCACCCTTAACACCTTTTTGCAAAGAAAATCGACAAGTCGGTAATCCTCCATGCGGTCCGGTCCGTCTATCCATGTCGATCCTTCATTGACATGGATATGGACGTGGACATTACTCTCCGCCAACTAGCGGAAAAGGTGATAGTAATTAATGACCAATTCACCCCTAATACGGTTGGCGGGAGTTACGACGAGTCAAAATTTTAAATAGGAATTTGAGAAGGAAGCTGGCAAAGAGGCAAAGGCCGGTGGACGATGTTGCAAATTCAACAACATCAAGGCGACCACGAAGGGACGTAGGCCATTCCAGTGTATGGGACCGTCTTGACGATCCACTTCGTCGTCCTCAGCAACGTGCTATTTCTCAAGCACAATCAACCAACTGCGCTCAGGAGTAATGACCCTATTACCCGTACTTATGGGAGAGAATCGGATTGGCGGGGATAACTACTACCCTAGACATGTCCGATCTCAAAGGGAAGATTTACCTCGAGAAGCAATTTCATGGAAGATCGCCGTCCGAGATATGTCCGACATGACCGGAAGAAGCGGGCATCCCGCACAAAGAGCAACAAAACATGGAGAAGTGGTATAATTATTCCAACCACCCGGCCAAGGGTGACTACCGCCTATACTGGTACTGGTTCTGAGGGATGACAAAGACAATCACCGGTCGGAGTGATGCGTGCGTCATCGCCAAAGATCTCTAACTCCAATAAGAGATAATAGAAGGTATCCTTCTCCACATGGGCACGACCGGCCAGCGTCCCAAATGTTTGAGCCAATACTTTAACTCTAACGAACAACGGTGAAAGAGTTGATTGCAAAAGAACTTAACGATAGAGAGTCAAAGGATGTAAGAATGAAAAACTTGACGATCGATGATGGCGTGCTAGATAAGTTTTTGGTCGACATTCAAGAAGCTTACCACCATCCCGACTTCAAACAACCCGATTTTGAACTTTATGATGAGTCGGAAGGAGATCCCGTTTGCATGTTCTATCGTTCAAAAAATAAGTTGGTGTTATGGGGAGGAGATGATCCGCTCATATGTAAGCTCTTTCCATCGACTCTAAAGGGGAGAAGCATTACTGGTTTAGTGAGTTGCCTTCAAGATCAATTCACCAATTCAATGAACTAGAAAATCGGTTTGTTAATCGTTTCGCCACAATTGCAAGGCGCCAAAGGATGTCGACTTCGCTTCTAAACATCAAGCAACAACGTGGCGAAGTTACATACTTTTGTTACTAGGTTCCAAAAGCGGCGGATGTTCGAAGTTTCGATGGGATGCTTCTTTTCGCCTTTAAAGAAGTATTATATTATGAAAGAGACGAAGTTCGAACTTCATTGTAAGGGATCTTTACCACTCTCTAATTAAAGATGTCCCTAAAACTTCGATCACGATCATGCGTTAGGGCTGAACAACGATCCGTGTCGAGGAGAACCTATCGGCGAAAAGCAAAGGACAAACAAAGATATTCGAGTAAAGATTTTTCGGACAAAAAGAATTTTAAGCGGCGGGCAAGGCGGATCGGATCAACAACATAACGATGGAAAGAATGACAATCAGAAGCAAGTCAATTTCAATCATGATGGAAAAACTCTACCTGAGCTAAAACTGACCCCGCTCAATGCCAAGTACTCTGTTATATATGAGAAGTTGAAAAGTGGGAATCTTCTTTCCCCGCCGTATCCACTTTCAGAAGATACCAAAGCGACAAGGGACAAAGCCTTGTGGTGTAAATTCCATAATGACTATGGCCATGAGACAGAACTTTGTCGCTCTCTCCGGGGTCGGATTCAGAAATTAGTGGAGAAAGGACTTTTGAACGAATATCTTACGAAAAACTCTCAACAGGCAGTTGCTGCAACTTATGAGCATGTCATTAATGTCTCCCATTCTCATGTTGAGTCTCTTTCCAAAAGTCAGAGTAAGAATCAAAAGCGTTTGAAAGTTAGTTATGTTGGTGAATTTAACCGTATCAACAAAGTCGATTTTGTCAAAGGAATCCGCAGACCGAGACTTCGCTAAGAGCCCCTCCGATTCAGCGATGATGATCTCCTTGGTGTATATCACCCTCACTATGACGCAGCTTTATAATTTACTGTGTCTATAGGTGCTTCTCGTGTTCAATGGGTAATGATCGACCGGGGGGGCCACCTCCAAAGATCATTTTCGGTGGATGTTATTCTCGGATGCAACCGGCGCGAGGGTATGATCATTGCGAAGACAATCCTATCATCAATTTTGATGGGACAACATCTTCGCCGTTGGAAGAATTACCTTACCAATCAAATTAATGAACAAAGAAGTTGAGCTCGATTTCTTATTGATGGACCGTCGATCCCACTATAACGCAATTTTTGGGGCGAGATTGATACATTCCATGGGGGTCAGAGTCTCCACATTTCATCGGTGTGTGTCAAGTTCCCATTCTCCGGGCATATTTGCAAGGTTAAGTAGTGACCAGGTATCTGCCCATTCCCTCGCATGACAAAGTAATGGATGACTATAAAAATCTGAAGTTCGAGATAATACGATCCTTGCAAGTGCCCCTGCCTAAGTTACGCCAAAGCGGCATGCCCTCCATCTATAATATTGAGGCTCATGTGCAAGGGCCGCCCGGCCGATGGATCGACTTTTGGAAGTGCAAGTAGGAGATTCAGCGAAGAAACCACTTTTATTTCCGGCTGAACTTTCGAGCATAGAACAACAAGAGTTGGTTTCCCTTTTACAGTGAAATAAAGCGTATCTTAAACTTGGAAAATTGAGGAAATCTGCCGAATAGACCCTTACATTTGCTGTCATAAACTTGACATTGATCCAAGTTTCAGGCCCGGTTAAGCCAAAACCAAGAAGAATGGCACCTGATCGGAAGCTCAAAGTTAAAGAGGAGATTGATAAGCTACTTGCGGTTAACTTTATCCGACGAAGTTACTTACCCAAAATGGCTTGCTAATGTCGTCGCGATTGCCAAAAAGAAACGGACAAATCAGAATTTGTATTGACTTTACAAACCTTAACGCAGCTTGTCCGATTCATCCGTTATCCATTGCCACGAATTTCGAACTAGTGGATGCCACTTCGGGATTCCATCGCCTATCTTTCATGGATGCTTCTTCAGGGTACTACCAGATCTCTTTGAATGTTGATGACCAAGAGTTCACCGCTTTCATTACCGACCAAGGCATTTTCTGCTACACTGTTATGCCTTTTGGTCTGAAAAATGTCGGTGCAACCTACCAAAAGCTTGTCAATACAATTTTTTCCGATCTGCTAGGGATAATAATGGAGGCTTATATTGATGATATAGTCGTTAAATCGAAGCTTACTGGTGATCATCTTTCCAATCTTCAACTTGTTTTTGATAGGCTTAACAAGTATAACATGAGACTCAATCCTGCCAAATGTTCTTTTGGCCTCTCTTCTGGAAAATTTCTGGGATACCTCATGACTCGTAGAGGTATTGAGGCTAATCCCGATCGATCACGTGCGTTATTGATATGTCATCACCAAAAAATAAGAAGGAAATTCAACGGCTTCGGTCGGGCTTGCCGCTCTTCATAGATTTATTTCTAAATATTCCGATCATTGTCATCCTTTCTTCCGGACTTTAAAGGGGCGCAACTTGGAACATTGATTGTGAGATGGCATTGCAACAAATGAAGAAATACTTGGTCAGTCCTCCTATATTGACAAGTCCTTTAACGGGTCAACCGATTGGCATGTACCTAGCAGCTACAACTCAAGCTGTTAGTGATGTTCTTTTCGTCGATGATGGTAGACCCGCCTTTTTATCGATAAGACGTTAACCGAGTGAGTCTCGTTATTCAAAGATGGAAAAAATGGCACTTGCATTGGTTCATGCCGCTCGTCGGTTAAAACCATACTTCCAAGGGAGGTTGGTCAGAGTTTATACTGAGTATCCCTTACGCAAGATCTTTCGTAATGCACAGGAATCAAGCAAATTAGCCGAATGGGAAAGTTATCTTAGTGCATATAGCATTGTCTTTGAAAGTCGTACTGCTGAAAAAGGACATGCTCTAGCTTCTTTGATAGCTAATTTTCCGATTGATGATTCTCCTATTGACGATTTCTTGTGCCAAGAAGAATCTATGGAAGACATTCGCCACCAATAACGGGGCGAATTTAAGACTTAACTTGCAAACGCAATTCCTAATCCCATTGACCTATGGATTGTTTATTCGGATGGCTCCCATAATAAATCTGGTCCGGAATTAGATGCGTTTTTGTTAAACCCGCGAAAGAAGATTGAGAAATCATGCGACTTGGCCGCCGTTTCAAATAACGGCCGAGTATGAGGCTGCCGTTTGTGCCTTGAGAAACGACTTTGAAACCGGGGCGAAAGCTCCAGTTATACACGGATTCTCGCCTTGTGGCCAATCAGTTTGGCGGGTCTTTTAAAGCAAGAGATGACCGTATGGCGGCTTATCTTGGTTTGATACATAGCCTTGCTCGACAATTTGATAGCATCTCTATCACTCAAAGACCCCGAAACGACATACGTCATGCTGATTCATTGGCTTATCTCTCCGCCACCGTTAGAAGCGAAGAGTCAAGATACATCACTGTGGAGTTCCAGAAAGAGCCAAGCATTGACTTTACCGAAAAAGAATTGCATGACTTGTATGTACATGAAAGCAATTACTTGTTTTCCTTGTACGCAACAGCGAAATACGACCCACGTATAATCGCACCAATCATGACTCGGAAGCGGAAAATGGAGATGGAAAATTCACAACATGACCATATTTTGGATCTTCCATTAGAATCTGTAGATCCATTTGTTCCTCCTGAATTCGCTCCCGAAATAGATAGTGAGTTAGTACATGAAGCAGATGATAGTCCTGAAGTTCCCGATATGATACTATCAGAGCCAATGATGATCTCCGATGAGCAAGATTGGCGTCTTCCTTATATCCACTATTTGCAAGTTTCTTCGCTTCCGCCAGAACCAAAACTCGCTGAAAGAATCAAACGCGATGCATGGAAGTTTTTGGTGATATCTGTTACTGACGGAAGTTTGCAATTATATCGCAAAGGCTCAGACTTAAACCCTATGTTGCGATGCCTCTCAAAACATGAAGGACTTCAAATTTTGGAAGAGATTCACTCCGGCTTATGCGGAAGCCACTCCAGGGACGAAGTTTAGCTCATAAAGCTATGACACAGGGCTATTGGTGGCCAAAGATGCAAAAGGATGCAAAACACCTATCTGAGATGCCAAAAGCACGACAATATGAGTAAACTCCCTGTTACTGAGTTGCATCCCATGCTAAACCCGTGGCCATTTGCCAAATGGGGCTTAGACATTATTGGCCCTTTACCTAAAGCTCCAGGAAGTATACGATTCCTTCTTGTGGCAACCGATTACTTTACCAAATGGGTAGAAGCAAAACCTTTGGTCCAAATCCATGCTTCCAATGTCAAAATGTTTTTGTGGAGAAATATTGTTTGTCGTTTTGGCATCCCTGCGGCACTTGTATCAGATAATGGTAAACAATTCGATGCTGAAGAAATTCGTCAATTCTGTGCTAATTTGAAGATACGGCATAACTTCTCCGCACCTTATCATCCGCAAGCCAATGGGCAGGCCGGAGCCACCAATAAGGTGATTTTGGCCAACCTAAAGAGGCGTTTGACTGGCCGCCAAAGGAAATTGGGTAAAGGAGTTACCACCGTCTTGTGGGCTTATAGGACAACGCCAAAATATTCAACTGCATTATCACCTTTTAACCTTGCATATGGTGCTGAAGCAGTCTTACCTACAGAACTGATTTCCAGTACATCTCGGTTGATTCTTTGTTGAAACAGGTTCTAATGACGCTGCTTTGGCTCAGTCAAAAGCTCTTATTGATGAGGTTCGCTCTGAGGGACTACAACAGCTTATTAAGTATCAAGCTGACATGAAACGGAATTACGACAAGAAGATCCATCCTAAGTCTTTTGCTCCTAAAAGACTGGGTTCTCTCAGAAAACCCAAAGCTTATAGAATCAGGAAAGTTTGGGGAAAATTGGCAAGGACCCTACATCATAGATCGTCCAGCATCTAAGGGGTCATATTTCCTCCGTACGATTTCTGGAAGAATAATAGAGAAGCCATGGAATGCTTACCACCTTCGCAAGTTTTACCGTTAGGAAATTTTTTGCAAATTTATATTACTTCATCAATAACAAATCTATCCATCTATGTAGTTCGTTCTATGTTATCCATCAATAAAGGCATTCGATCAACTTCCATTCTCTTAGTTTGGTTGTCATTTTACATTTCTCTATTCATCTGTACTTTTACTTTCAACAATGTCATTCATTAACGTTCATTCTAGGGAGGTCATTCATATTATGCCTTTTTCGGTCCAAGTAAGTCGCATTCATGCCTACTTGACGGAAATCCGAGTCAATAAGATGGTTATTCTTGCTCGGAACAATTATTGCAATACTCCCACAATACAGTATCCGTGCTAATTCCACTACTAAGGCAATAGCGTTGTGTTTTAGTTTGGTCCCAGTGCACGGGTGACGACTTTGAACCTATGACAACTCCAACAGTTGTCAGGCCGTGCTTCACGTTCGGTACAAATATTTTAACACCTGAATAGCTAGGTTCATGGAGGACGATCATGTCCCCTTTGCCTTTCAATAACTTTCTCTAATGGTTCTATATTGGGAGGTTTGTCTCTCTACATGGGGGCGTCTCGTTCTTTTACATTCATAAATCAACAACACTAAGTTTTATACAGGTATGTTATCTGACATCACAATGATATTCAATAGCCAACACATACTTTATTTTTATTTTCATAAAAAGAATTTTTAGCTCTACGATATTACATACTCACAATCACATGATCATTGGTTTGGGAAAATCCAATGGTTTCTTCCCAACTTTCCGCATATACAACTCGTATAAAATCCTTGTAATTCATCTTCTCACGCTCTTCTAGTTCATCGCCCATTTCTATTAAAGTCTCATTGGGTTATCTTACGGACGATTCACAGTGTGTCATTTGCACGTGATCTTGGCCGAGCCGCTCGTTTAAATCTGTCATTCGCTTGTTATTTTTCTCTACCTCTTTTTGCGCACGTTTAAGTTTCTGATCTTTGGTCGCCACGAGTGACTTCAATTCTATCACATCTGCTTTTAAGTGTTTGTGTTCCTCCATTATCTCACAGGCTTTCCCAAATTCTTCGTACGATCTCTCATCTGCTTCTTCCGTCCGCTCGGTTAAGTTTTTGTTTTCGTCTTCTAACTCTCTGATGGTTCCGCTCAACGCTTTGTTTGCCTCTTCCAATTTTTGGTTGAGTATCTTCACTTTCTCTATCTTTTCTAAGGCATTGACTTCATTCGGAACGATATTTTTCTTCGCGACTTTTTCATGAATTTCTTTGGCCCGTACTACCGCCGTTTTAACCTGCGGCAAAAAAAAAAAAAAAAAAAAATCTGATTTCATCATCTTTCAGACTTAAACACAAGTTTGCAATAACTGATAAAAATAATACTATCATACCTGGTTTATATTATCGAAGATCATTGACATTGCTCTGTCATATTCTCTGATGTTCTCCGTATTCTGGTCACATTTTTGATATTTTTCGAGCCCTTCCATTGGCGTAATCCCGGGCGATCCCTTCACTTCGTCTTCCAAGCTTGAACATCTCTGCTTCATCTGCAATTTTCATCGGTTTAATGTTGGACACAAATTTCTTTACCGTCCTAACGCAATAGTAAAAATCAAAGGTCAACTTACTGTTAACAGATTCTGTGGTTTTCCTCCATGAGTAGTATTACCCCTGACGGTACTTGCCAGTGGTTGTTGGATTCTTTGCTCCTGCATTTTGTTTTGCCGTTTGTTTTCTTTCACCAACTTTGTGTTCTTCGCTGCACTATCTTTTGTAAGTATCACTATTTCGTTCTTTTCCCCGCCATTCTTTTCCTGTATATACCAAACCAGACCGAGATATTACATTTCACCACACTTTTACATATCTATGTTTTCTACGATACATACCTTTTCCTCTTGATGTTGCGTATGTATTATATTTCGTCTAGGATGTTTGGTGCATTGTAGTCTCATCCCTCGAGGCATCATACATTGTAACGTTGGTTGTCTCTCTTGGTCTCCATTCGCCCGTTTTCTTGTGGCACATCTTCTTTTGTACAATTCATTTTTTGCTTGGCAAACTCAGCACTAGTTCTCGGCCGTTTAACTCCGTTCCATCTCTTCTTTTTTCACTATCGCTATCGCTGCCAAATATTGCATTTTTGAGACTCTTACTCTTCTTCGCCATTTCACTATGTGTCTCCTTGACCTATTGGGCGTTGTTCGATACCCCCATAATGTCGGAAATCAACGATATCATCAAAGTAGCTCAGATCTACCAATCTTTCGTCAGAACATTCATGAAAGAAGAAACGAAGGTTGCTCTCCACTTCCTTGTCCAATTCAATGTCTGGTAGTGTACTCGCGTTCTCTGTTAAACACAATAATAACTCGTGTTAGTCAACAGTTTATTCGTAGTACAAATTTCAATACTTATGTTTTGGCTTACCTCGACATTTGTTCGGCACTTTAAATTCTGTCGGATTCCACTTCCCTCGCAAGCGGTACAGAAATCTATCCCATCCGGTGTATACTTTTGGGAACCCTTTAAAACTTCTGTTTGAATCCTTGAATTCAACTTCAAATTTTATGTACCCTTTCGTCAGTATGGCTTTCGGTCGTATCAACGCCAAGATTTCTTGAGCCCCAACCTTCATTAAATTCATTTTGTAAACGGTGCGCTCTCGTAAAGATCAACCGAACGATATTGGTAGTTGTCCCGCTATTTGCCACCACTCCAATAATTGTGCAATTTCTTTGCTCAACGGAATTGCATTCCTGCAATTTAATTGTGTGTAAGCCAACTACTTCATCTTCTTCGACTTTTGTTTCAAATTCGTACACTTCATCAATCTCAAATTTCCCGAGTCCTAGTATTTTCTGTATTTCCTTAAGCGACCATCGACGCGGTTCCAGGTAGTCGTTGTACCTGTCACCTTCTTTCCACCTCACCAAGTCTGCAATCGTCATTGAGTTTTCTTCTCGGTTATTTTTCGCTACGGTAGTTCTACCTGTAAAAAAAACCGGGTCAGAAAGCACCAAAACCGGGTTCACTGGCCTTATTAAAGGAGCGCAAGTATGGTGCCCCTCCTTTACTGGTAGTGCACGGTATCATGTTTTCTTGAACAAAGTTTCAAATAAGAGGCGCCATCACTCCATCAGTATCGCCTTCACCATTTTTCTTTTTTCTCATCAGCTCCTGTAGGAATTCGTTCCTTGCATACACCATCCACTTTTGTGTCGCCACCACATGTTCTATAGAGAAGTCATCCTAAGGAAAGATTTCCAACGCTCAAAGGCGATGCAAAAAAAAAAAAGATAACGCGACAAAGAAATGCTTACCGCGATATCTTCGCATGTTCGCCGTTGGTTCCTTTGAGGACCTTGTATGTACACCGCGCCTCTCACATCTTGCTTGTTTCGTGCAAGATGCAAAACGCTTTTTTTTCAAATCATAGTAACAGGTTGAGTTTTTGCCGATACGCGGATTTTTTTTGGTGGTCGCTCCGATCACCTTTTTACTGGTGCGATAGTAAGAATAGATGAAGACGATGAGGAGAGGAGTTACCGGGAACCATAGGAACGTATCGGTGGATTAACACGATGTCGGTGGATTAACACGTATCGGCCCCAACACCAATTACTTTTTCTGTGTTCACATCGATTTTGAATCCCCCAAGTTTAATAACCTCAATTGTTATTTTACCTTCTTCTCCTCTTGCCTATCACATGCCCATAGTTTGTACAGTGGGTGATATGGTGTACACAATACGATATCAAAACTCAAAAAACCAAGAACAGGTAAGAGAGAAGGAGAGAACGCCTAGATATCACTTAGTTTATAGTACGTACCTTATCGTCCTTCTTTTGAGAAGTCCGTGATAACTGTTTTGAATGAGAATTCTTGTCGCTTGCGACATCATGGGCACACCGCTTATATAAGGTTCGAAATGTTTTCCAAGCATCGTGGGATTCTTTTCTGTTCCAAACTTCATCCGTCGATCAATTCTTATCTACTTTACATTCTTATCTCATCCCAAACCTTTGAGTCCAATTAGTATTTAACTTCCTTTTTATTATTATTATTACTATACTGCCCCTACGTTTAATTTTCCACGGTATAATCTAAGTATCGCTATTCCGTTGGCACGCTTCATCGAATTCAACTTTTCATAAGTTATCGTGACGCGCTTAAGTACATTTTCATTTTACCACTCAATTTCTTTTGCAATTTTATTTATGTGCATCTTTTATTTTTTCTCGTACATTTTCAGCCATCTTTTCTTTTAACTACGCCATTCGTCCGCCTACATTTATTTGACATTATTTCGCTTCCGCTAATTCACGAATTTTTTCCGATTGTCCATTTTCTTATCGTTTCCGTTCACACGATACTTTATTATACACTCCGCTTCCTCTTTTATTATTTCAGTTTTCCTTGGTTTTTCTTCTCTTCTTTGCCATGTGAACTTTGTTCGCATGACAAAGAGGGGGCGGTGTTTCGACCCCCACCTACGTGGCAAACGCCCATTAGTAGGGTCTCTATTTTATTCATTTAATCAACGGGGCTAAAGCCCATTAATATCATGGATCAATGTACAGGCCCATTAACTCATATGGCTAAGGTGAACCTTAGCCACATGGCTTGCCACTAATGTACATTGATTTATGTCCGATTTCATTTCTTATCAAAGAGATAATTATCAGTTGAGAGTTATATTCTATCACAATTACTCAAGCAACAAGATTACTTGAGCTACAAGGACTATCTACTCTACCTCTATAAATATCAAACTATTTTTCATAAGGAACTACGTGGAAACTTGATCCCTGAGAGAACGATCTTGGATGCGTGAAACGACCATTATTTGGTTCCATTTCCCCAACATTAAATTCCTCTGTTTCTTAGTGTGTTCTTTACCATTGCTCTCGTTGTGTTGAAGCAGTTTATTGCCGAAACACTACCATTTTCTCTTTCAACTTTAAGTGAAGAACTCAAGAATCCATCTGTTTTTGTTACCTCGCATCAATTATTGATGAACCCATCTTCTTCATTTAATTTTAACTTCTTAAATTTTTGTCTAGTAATTTGAAATGGAGCTAGTATGAGGTTTTTTATTCCGGTTGAAAAAGATGGAGCATGGGGTTTTCAATCCAGAATGAGAGATCGTGGGTTTTTAATTTGAGACGATGGGTTATGGGTTTGTTTTGGAAATAAGACTTTGATGTCTTACTTGACATCCTCATTCGATGCTCACTTTCATATATTGTGGCACAACCTGACAACCATACCTGTGAAAATATATTATACTTAAAATGTATTTTCTTATTTAAAATGTAAGTTTTTATATGGGGTTTTTAGGTTTTGGTCCTCCTAATAATAGAGTAATTAGGCTTTGGTCCACCAATGATCGATTATTAGGTTTTGGTCCTCCTAACCGTGAGTTGACCACATTGACCAACGATGGAGCCCAACTCACATATTTTGTTATTACCCACAATACCCTTATGAGGTCAATGTTGACCGAGTTGACTATCTCCAATTTTATAGTTTGATGCCAATTCGACGGTATGTGATGAGACACGTGGTCTATTTTTAACGGGTAAGATCATATATTATTTGCTTTTAAAATTATTTTTGTTTAGTAGTTATTCTAATAGGGGCATCACTTAGTCTATACGAGGGAGATAAGTTTTGTAATCAAACCCATCAATCAACATTAACAATCGAAGACTTTTCTCATAAAATTTGAGTTTCTTCTTCGCTTCTGCTTTGTCATTTGGTTGCCAGAGCTAAGGTTTGATGCCCCCAAAACAGTTGATACGTGTTCCCAAGATGAAAATACAAGTATGTGTTTCACCATAACAGATTTGGATCAATCTTTTGCAAAGTTTGTAGTAGATTTTCGAATATCCATACTCGAGTCTATACGTGGATTAATCATGGAAGAGCAAGAAGGTGTTACATTAAAGTCCACAAATAAAGATAGAGATGATGCTGCCAACCCAAAACGCACCAACCGAAATGCGCGCACCAGCTTTTTTACCCCAAGTTCAACATTCTTCCACAACTTGAAACCCAACCAGTCACAAATTTTCTGCCGTCCATCATACCCATGCTTCCAATACCCGGCCACCCTGTTTACATGGCATCAACCCCACACCCACTTCCTTCAAACAATCAGTACCCACTTCAATTTACCATCACCCAATATACCCATCTTCTCAACAACTTAAATTTCCCTCCCACCAATATTACCTACACCTAAATTCCATCAACCAAAATCAACCTTTACCCACATCCTTCTGCACATTCTTATGCCTTTCCCACAAAGTCAACAACAGTTTAATACTCCAATCAACCCAAATAAGTTGTAAACTCTTAGACACTGCTTTGAATGTGTTGGCACACATTTTAGACACTGCTTTGAATTTCATGAATTGTAAATTTTCACATGTTTTTAGAGAGGCCAATAGGCCTGCAGATCATCTTGCAGGACTAGCTCCTTCTCATTGTAATGAACTAATGCTTTATGGACCTTCAATAGATAGAGAACTTAGTAATCTCATAGAGGAGGATGCATTAGGCACCAGATATGTACGTTTTGGTTTTGGTTAATAGATACAGGTGGGGGTCAGCCTAACCCCAGCTTATTGTTTAAAAAAAAAAAAGTTGTAAACTCAACAATTTGCTTCTCATAAAAATTTAACTCCAGCACATCAACGTCCTGTCCAAACAAACCATCGCAAGTTTTTGCATCTTCACGACCATCACAAACCTTATGACGGTATGATGATGATGATGATTTTGCATAAGAAGTTCTATTTCACCAAGTCCCAAACCAACCTCAACATTCATGTATGTTCAGATTTTGACACGTGTCTTATATTTTTTATTCAAAAACCAATAAGTCACGTGTAAGGCACGTCAAGGGTATTGTGGGTAATAGCAAAATATGTGAGTTGGGCGAACATCCATCGTTGGTCAACATGGTCAACTCACGGTTAGGAGGACTAAAACCTAATAATCGATCATTGGTGGACCAAAGCCTAATTACCCTATTATTAGGAGGACCAAAACCTAAAAACCCCTTTTTATATTATAATATCCTTATATACTTAAAATTCTTATGTAAGAAAAACAAAATAAAAAGTGATGACATTAATTAGGGTGATCTTGGGGCACACCCATAAAAACACTCTCGTACCCTATAACTAACTAAAGTTTTTGTCGTACCCCAATAACCGCCTCAATTCAATAATATCTCCCAAATTAATTTGGAGTATTTCCAATAGAGGTAAAAAAAAAAACGCCTTTTTTTCCAGCAATTTTCTTCTTTCCCCATTCGTCAAAATTTGATTTTGATTTTTTTTTTTCATTCATCTTCATTAGGTTGGTATTCATCCCCATTACTTTGATATGGTTTATTCAAATTAAAAGTTGATACTTACATGTTTGTTAGTGAGAGAAATGTTGCTAAAGAAGAAATTATTGGAGAAGAAATCAATATCATTTTTTTAATAGAAAAAGAAGAACATGTTTTTGTTATTTTTCAGTTACAAGTGAAAAACTTATTCTACGGTTAAGTATTGAATCCTTAATATATTTTAATAAATGAATTGTTTTGTCTTGGGTACGCCTAATAAAAAAAATGATAATTTCGGAACATAAATGTGTCTAAAACAATTTTATTGTATGGGAGTGTTTTTATGAGTGTGTCCAAGATCACCCATTAATTATTGATTTTATATATAACTATACATTTTTAACAATATTAGTTTGCATTATTTAGTCAAAACTATTTGTTTTCATTATTCATAAAATAATTTTTTAAAATGTTGACAATAATATATTATTTTCAAACAAAATATAAAGATTATGTTAGTAAAAAGAAATTACAATTTCATTTGGGAAAATGGTCAAAATAACTTATATTCAGCATTCAAAGCCTAAAAAAAAAAAACAAAAAACAAAAACAAAACAAAGTTTTAGAGTTTAGCATGGGTGATCTTGGACACACCCATAAAAAACACTCCCATACCCTATAACTAACAAAATTTTTTGTCATATCCCAATAACTGACTCAATCCAAATATATCTCTCAATTTAATTTGGGGTATTTTCAATAGGGCAAAAAAAAAAACAAAAAAAAGGAAACAACACGCAACTTTCTATTTTCCAGCAATCTTCTTCTTCTTCCGGTCTATTTTCTACAGGGAAAAAAATTGTTTAGGTATAGTAGGAGGTAGGAATTGGTGATACTCCCATACATTTGATGGTTATTTGCCAGACGTTTAGAGATTTTTTTTTTTGAAAATAATACTGGCCAAAGAATAGATGGCATCTGATTTTGATTTGGAAGTTGTTGCTAATATAGCCGACAGATACTCTAGAAACATAAACACTCGCAGTTATAGGGATAATCCTCTGTTTGAATAACTAGCTTCATAACGCATCCTCTTGCTTATCTAATTTTTCTTTTGTTCTTTTTCTCTTTTTCTCTTTATCTCCTATGTATCATTTGTCACAAACCTTAGAATCATAAAAATTAATCTGCAAAGGTTGTTGTACGTGTCTATTTAAACCAACATGCATTTTAATTTGGATTTTAGAAGTCAGCAAAAGTAGACCATATCATAGTATGTCAATCGCTCACCATGGTCTCTTTTGTTCTTCAAATGGGGTTTATATGAGCCTCTTTGTAATGAAGACCTCCCTCACCAGCTTGCTCACTTTTCTCATTCCCTTTCTATCAGCCTAGACAGGAGTCTCCATATATTGTAAAATAAAAAGAAGACCACAAAATTGACTCGAGGGCAGTTCACCCATGACCCTCGATCAATTCCTGGGGTGAGTGTACTATGCATACGCCTTTAACCGCGAGCCGACGTGATGAAGTCATGGTTCTAATTGGCTCTATGATGTTAAACAACTTAGCCCAGGAGTCCTTCAGACTGTAATCTCTCATCAGCCAGGCCACGATACGGTTCTCATGTTGAAAATGTTGAAACTAGCAAATTAACCTCTTTAATGTTGAAACTAGTTTAATATTAAAGCTTTCATCATATAGGGGCCAAAATGTTGTGCGACAGTGTATTTTTTGGAGCAGTTTACTGGACACTTGTTGAAGCACCTGAAAACAATCAATATTGAAAATTGTCGAGTTTCATATAAGGAAGAATTGCACATTAGATATATTTACTTGAGAATGCCATCTCTTTGAAGACGATGAGCATTGTACACCATCCTAATTAACGTTACAAAATATGTAAACTTCTGGTTGTTGGTTGCCAAGTCTTTATTGATTTTTATTGGATCCAAAATTCCAAATGTATAATAAATGACTTGTTTGGTCTGGGGTACGCCTAATAAAAATAGGTACTTGTTACTGCCGGACCCCATATTGTGTTGGGCAGACCCCAAAAACTAAAACACTTATTACAAATGTGCCATTGGTCCCAAAAGTTGTTTTGTGTTGGGCAGACCCCAAACCAAAGTGAATTTGACTTGTTGCAACCTTTTCAACCCTTCTCTTTTATTCTCTTCTCTTCCACCATAAAAAATCATAAACCCTTAAACCCTTAAACCCTAACACTAAACACTAATGGAAGAGCCCAACCCCATTTTAGAACATGAAGATGACGAAGAAAATGTAATGCATCATGACCCCATTCAAGAAGAAAATATAGAACAAGTTCCAAGTGACCCCATTCAAAAAGAGAATGTAGAACAAGTTCAAAGTGAAGAAAATAGAGGAATGGATGATGATGCATTTAATAAGAATAAGGTAAATATAAAACGTAATTATGAATGTAGTAATTATACATGTAATAATTATGCATGTAGAAATTATTGATGTGTACAGTGATTATACATGTAATAATTATGCATGTAGTAATTATGCATGTAATAATTTTGCATGTAGGAATTATTAATGTGTACAGTGATTATACATGTAATAATTATGCATGTAGGAATTATTGATGTGTACAGTGATTATACATGTAATAATTATACATGTAATAATTATACATGTAATAATTATGCATGTAGTAATTAAACGACGCGGCTAGGTCGTTTGTATTTCACACCAAACGGTCTCGTCATACCGTCTGGACTGTGTCCAAAACGATGTGGCCATGTCGTTTGGGATTTGAATTTGGAAAAAACGATTTATCTGTTTTTTTGCGACTTGAACGGTGTGGCCACAACGTTTGAAGTTAGTCACAAACGACATGGTCACACCGTTTGGACTAGGTCCAAAACGGTGTGGCCATGTCGTTTGAAACTAAAACTTGGAAAAAATATGACTTGCTGTTTTTTTGGCATTTGGACGGTGTGGCCACACCATTTGGACTTAGTCTCAAACGGTGTGGCCATGTCGTTTGTAATTAGTCTCAAACGACATGGCCACACCGTTTGAGACTAAGTCCAAACGGTGTGGCCATGTAGTTTGAGATTTGAACTTGGCAAAAAAAATTCTCTGTTTTTTTGGCATTTGGACGGTGTAGCCACACCGTTTGGACTTAGTCTCGAACGGTGTGGCCATGTCGTTTGAAACTAGTACTTGGAAAAATATGACTTGCTGTTTTTTGCATTTTGGGCGGCCACCACACCGTTTGGACTTAGTCTCAAACGGTGTGGCCACACCGTCCAAATGCCAAAAAAACATACATACAAGGGGTCTGGAGTCCATCAAAGATAGAGAAGTCTGCTGCTACATGATCTCATGCAAGGATTCGATCAACATAGACAGTGTCATTGATTGGCTTATCAAACACTCAAAAACGGCAAAATGATCATTGGTGTAATCTTTATATGGTCTGTATTGTATTTGTTTGGAAAATTTATTTAATTCTAGAAATGAAACAGTTCTAAGAATGCTTCAGAGTTTTGCAATCTGATGGTATATACTTTTTATATTCCAGTTGACATATTGTATCTGAACACAACAACAGCTAGAGATATGAACAGAGATGTAGCATTTAAAAAGCAAAACACTTGAAACCCAACATTGTCAGCAATGTTGGCTTTCCCAAAGATCGTCCAAGGTGCAAGTCTTCGACCGGGTAGATTGAATATAGCCATGAATGCTATAGAGGCAAAAGAGCGACAACAGTTATAGAATTTGTTGTGTTTTGAGCGACTTCTCTATGCAGTTTCAGTAGCTCTTTTGGCAATACCGGACATTCTTTTTTGTGGGTCTTTGCATTACGTATAAGCTGTGAATGCACCTCATGCTTTATATCACTAACAGTTCTTTTCGGTTCCATTGCCTCATACCTAGCATGCTTCGCACCGACCTCAACCGGACCTTCCTTAATCTCCATATTGGAGTTTATCCGCCAAATCCATTCATGGTTTCATTACGATGATTAATAGCATTGGCGTCAACAGATACAAAGCTCGAGAGAAGGTTCACAATCGTAAGCAAAATATTTTATTCAAGATGGATGGTAGTTTAATTGAGTCACCAACTTTCCTTTGAATGAGTTCAAATTTGCGAAAATGATGGGGTCATCTGAGCAAAATAGTATTTGTCTTTTATGTATGCTAATGAAGCTCACAATCAATCACTAAATATTCATGGAGATAATTGACTCCCATCATATGTGCTTCTTCCAAGACTAAAGGAAACAAAAGAATAACTAAAGAAAAAAAATGACTTCGTACAATGATCGTTGATTAGTTGGATGATTGGATCTTGGTTGTTCGGATGCACATTAATCAAATCACATCTTAACCGAAGAAGCAAAGCTTACGAGTTGTTTAAATTTTAAAATATGTGTGTGAAACGAGAGAAACAGAGTGTGTGAAAAGAAAGAGGATATTTGTGCTAAGTTAAGTAGAAGGGATGATTATGAGTATTTGTGGGTTTTGGTGCGAAAAATCGAGGGTTTGAAGCGAAATCGTGAAATGGAAATCGAGTGTGTGTGGGGGTTTGTGGGGTTGCCGGTTTGCGGTTTATTGGTATTTGGTTGGGGGTGTATGATTTATGAGTTCAAGCCAACCAATGGGCGCATTCCCGCCCAACTCGGCCCAACTCGGGGTCTGCCCAACACAAATTGGGGTCTGGCAGTAATAGGACCCTAAAAATAAGGATAATTTAAGAACTAAATGTGTCTAAAACAAATTTATTTATTTATTTAAAAATTGGGATACGGGAGTGTTTCTATGGATGTGTCCAAAATCACCCTTTAGCATTCATTATTTCGCATTCAGATAGTAGGCTTATTTAGTATTCAACATTCAGTAGTCAGAGGCTCGAAAAAAAACAAGGTTAACAGGTTTTATATTCCACAAGTTTGAAGTAAATATAAACTATTGTTATGTTAAAAACAATTGTTTCAGTAGGTGTAGCAACACTAATTTTACGGTGTGGGTTATATTTCTGTCTCGTACTGGACCGAAGTAAGAAGTAGCTTAAATTTTAATTGTTAATCAGAAGTAACTGGAAAGGAGGAAGATATCTTGGAAATTTACCAGTCAATCAATATTTTGTGTTTGATTGGCTATTTGGCTTCGATAAGAATGTCCCCAAAAGGCACATTGTCGCAAATTTTCTTTAGAATTCGTACTTCGAACTTCAAATGCAGGAAATGTTGTAGGGTCCGAGCACTATAATTTAGACTTCACTATGTCGCTTTTTTTTTTTTCTTTTCGCTAATCAGACCATGCACTAAAAGGTCTTGACCTTTTTCCTCAAAGATCACCAAAACAGAAATAAATGGGGACACGTGTCAAGAGTTCGTACAACTACTAACCTCAAAGAAGATATTTTCTGACCAAAAACGATAACAATGATGAGGCGAGGTAACTGATGCACCACCGACACGTGCCGATTCCCACCGACTTGTAACGGCCCTTATTTTTGACTTTTTGTGTAGGACAACAACTTCTCTAACGTTGATTACTTTCACCGAAAGTGAGTGCCCAACGTTTTGCAGAAGCCACGAGGCATCAATGAGTGAATCTAAACACAGTGAGAAGGTACTGATAAAAGTTGTGATAAGAAGAAATCATTCTCTCTATGGATCAAGGCAAAATAGCCGTTGGATGAAAAAAATTCTTCCCGAGGTCAAAATTGTTGTATAGTCTACAACTGATAAACCACACCAAACCATATAATTATATCATCCAACGGCCGATACGAAGTGCACACTAAATTTAGAGAGAATGATCTCTCCTTATCATTTGCCTACTAATAATTCTAGCTTGATTATGAAAAATGGAGATGTTTTTTTTGTGGTAAGCTTCTATACGAAAAAATTGAGAAATTATCAATATGATCAGATACTTATTTAATCTTATAAATAAGATTTTTTTTTAGATACGCATGTTTAATTGATATCGTGATTGTACATAAACTTATTTGTGACTTGATAAATATTGTGCAAATATGCTAGGGACCATGACAACCATTTAGTTAACAAGGAAGAAACTAATTTTACAAACGCTCTATGTTCACCCGAGGCTTTGAATCCTTCTCTTTCCTCACCTTCACCTAATTCACCAACTTTACCATCCAAGTACCGATCGATGCCAATATTCCAACATTTATTGAAATCTTTGTACTATGTGATGGAAATCAACATGATTCTCATGGATTTTAACATATATTTGGGGAGAAAATGACCTTTTGATAAATATGTGTCATGTGAGAAGGTATAATTCCAAACAAATGACTAATTTTAACGGTCAACATTTATAGGTTGATCACCTTCAATTCTGGAATGCGATTGGAAGTCTTTCTTATTTCACATTGACATAAATCCATAGCCCAGTTTCTAAATAAAATTATAGTAAAATGAAACTCACGAAAAATAACACTGGATTTCACTTTTGTTGCACTACATTTTTGTTGCGATTAATACACACTTGTAGAAAGAGATTAATTTTCTTTTCATAGAAGTTGATTTCAAACCCTACTAAATTTGATTCCAAACAGATCGAGAACTAGTAGACAATGTAAAGGTCAGAGCAGGTGCGGACCCTTGTTGTGTATTGGACCACATTATTATTGTTAGGAAATGCTCTTCAAGTGCACTATGTACACATACTGGTCAAATAAACGTGGGTTGCCTACAAGGTGGAGAATCTATCAATTTTGCATGTGCCCATCGGACCATATATTCCTTTTGTCTAAGAACACTCACCAATTTACCATTAAATCTTGATCTAGTACTTGCGGGCTAGATATCCCTCGTTCCTCCTCATTGTTATGGGACAAATGCGTGCGTTTCTCTTTCCTGTATATTATGCAACTTTAAAACAGGTGCTGCCGACCCATGGAGGCGTCATCAGGGAGGTTGTCTTGTTATTTACCTTAAAGAGCAGCAATTTGACACAATTACAATTATCAAACTCTAAATTCTAATCATAAGGCACATCAGAAATACATACAACTTACACTGGGTAAAAATAAAGTATAACGATAGTCTATAGCCAATTCTATAGCTGTTATTGTTTTTTAAACTTCAATAATGTAGCAAAATTTGAGTTGTCATCGTAATATTAGGGATAACGTTATTATCACTGTAGTCATTAACACCAGTGGTTAGAGTGTTGAAAATTTTGATGGTCGGTCCTGTTTCGCCTTGTGATTATTGACTAGTAGCGCACCAAAGAGTGCGCGCCGAGGTGAGTCAGCAACACCATATAAGAGCTCAACATCAAAGGATCTTAAATTGAAAAGACGCACAGGATCACGAGTTAGACACGGAAGACCGGTCAATTGATCACCCAAATGATCCAATAAATCAGCTGTAAGTCTGTAACATCTAGTGTGTACTACATATAATACTAGTATGTGGCATGTGCTCATGCATCTGTTCTCTACATCTAAGGACTTGAGAAAGAAAATAATTGCTAGTACAAATTTTAGGATAAAATATTTTATAATTATATGAACTAATATGCTGGTTAGATCGAGTTTAACTTTTTTTAATAGGGACAAAACAGTTTTGAGAAAATAATGACTAAGATATTAGAGATATATAAAAAAATATTTTTTTTCATGCCTGATTATAGATGAGATCGCGATTTTTAAAGTAATAGAGAAACTAGAGATATACAACGTTTCGTGTTCTCATTGGGAAGAGGTTATAGAAGGAGGAATATGCGTATGGTTCATTAAGTAATCTAATCAGGTCTTCTTAAACTAAGATTGTCTTTGGCATTTCAACACAGATACTTTTGAATTTTTTTTGTGTAGTTGTATTCCTTCTCGTTATATATCTTGTCATATACGTCATTTAAATGGTCATCTAAAACTTTTTTAGAGAGATATATACTATCCAATATCCATGATTCCGTGTAACTGACCTTGCTGAGTTAATGCCGAATCTTCTTATTTTGCTCTTTTTGAAAGCTAGAGGAGTTAGGAGTTAGGAACCTTAATTTAGAGAAGTGATTGCAAACACCACTATATACTGTATATATTTTAATAGCAATTTTCCACTGTAGCAATGAAGACAGTGTTACAAATTACGCAATAAGAAATGCAGTGCAAGTCTATAAGACTCGCCCACCGGTCGTGTATCATTTTAGTCCCAGCCATAGTTCACGATTTCGGAATCAACGGAATTCCGATAACTCAAAAAACCGGAATTCCGAACGGAACTCCAACCACTGTATCGAAATTTACAAGGTCTTAAATATTATTTAATAAATTATGTGAATAATCTGGGCCATTGGATTTGATAGATATGATATCATTCTATGTAAGTTAAAAGCTGGCTGTAATGAAGTGGAGGCAACAATGGTGGCTTGTAGATGGAGCACCACCAATCCACCATAAAATCTGTAATGAAGTTCCAAAAATCTAAAAGAAAACAAAAAAGGAGCATTGAAGATGATTTCAGCACCCTCAAGATTTAATTTCAATGGGTTGATGGTGAATTTGGGATAGATGGTGAAGACGATCTCAACCATTGGTTGGCTAGATCTTGAAATCAAAAGTGGAGGATTCCAACTGTTTCAGGTAGTTGTGGAGAAGATGACTAAGTTTGGATGGTTTTACCATACATTCCGACATTTTTCAAATATTTACAATTATACCCCTGGCGGAACATACCGTGATGCCGATGCCGTTTCGTTTTTTTGAAAAACCGAAATATCCGTCGAAATTCCGTCATTCCGTTCGGAATCACGAACCATGGTCCCAGCACGCCCAAAAGTAACCAGACAGCCACTCACAAGCTACATATCAACAACATATAAGCCTGGAAAAATTCTTAAAAAATATTACAATCGGCATAGTTATACTCTCATGGAATGTGTGGTAGTTTTTTCGTTACGTATTCTCTAAAGTACAGGCAGATTTATATAAAATTTATCTGTTTTATTTTCCATTTTTAAAGAAAAGCATTGACTGTACAAATTGGAGTAGAAGCAACGAAACAAAACTTGCAAAATCTCTTTCTTGAAAAAAACCTTACCGCGTGGGACCTATAACTTTTCTTCTTCTCATGTGGCCACCTATAAAAACCATGTCTTCACATCTCTCTGCTTTCACAGAATCACAGATTTTGATTTGATCCAGAAGATTCACAAAGAACCTCGAAGTCTCCCTACTTGGCAAATTCAAATTCCTCATTTCTTTCTCCACCTCTATTTTCATCATTTCCACTCTGTACTCTCTTATTAAGATGGGTTGGTTTTATACTAGTTTCAGTTTATGTCCATATTAGCTATCATCTACTTGGGTAGTCCTAAGTTTCATCAAATTTTAATCAGCTTTTCTTGTTTTATTTGCAACCCCGTCTCTTTATTTCTTGTAAATATTATTAGACCACCCATCTTCTTCTTCTTCTTAGTATATATTTTTGTAGGGAGACATGGCAGCAACAGCACCAGCTAAGAACGGTAGTAGTAATAGATCAAGAAAAGGGAGTGGATTGGTTTTGGATGAAAAAGGTAGTAGAGATTTTAATAGTGTAGAAAGGCAACAACAATGGAAGCCAGTTTTTGAAGAAGCTTCTATTTCACCAAGGCCTTTAAAGAAAACCAAAAGTCCAGAACGTCAAATAAACCATCCCCCTTTTTCTCCTTCTTCAAGTACAACTAGTTCTTCTAGTAATCTTCCCTCGTCAAGGCTAATTTTCCCTTTTTCTTATGATGGACCACAACCAATTCCTATTTTCCATCCACCACCGTTACCACAACAACAACAGATTCAGCAGCAACAGCAGCTTTTAAATCAGCAAATGATTTCTTTTGCTGCAAATCAACATGGGTATTCACCACAGCAACAGCAACAGCAACAGCAACTTCTTCAGTATTGGAGTGATACTTTGCATCTAAGTCCCCGTGGAAAAATGATGATGATGAATAGATTGGGTCAAGATGGAAGAGCTATGTTAAAGAATCCAATGCCTTACACTTCTACATCTACCAAGCTTTACAGAGGAGTGAGACAGCGTCACTGGGGGAAATGGGTAGCCGAAATTCGCCTTCCTCGTAATAGGACTCGCCTTTGGCTCGGCACATTTGATACTGCCGAAGACGCCGCCTTGGCTTACGATCGCGAGGCCTTTAAATTGCGCGGAGAGAATGCAAGGCTTAATTTCCCCCACCTCTTTCTTGGTAGGAATAGTAGTGAACAAGCAGCAGTGACGACAGTTCCACCGCCTACTTCACAAGAAAATGTGCAGACTCAGCAGCCTTATCAACCTCAACAGGTACCGCAATCGCCTTCTCGGTATATGGAGTTTACGCAGATACCTCAAGATAGTCTCAATGAAGATCTGGATAAGCCCAACTCTCCGGGCAATTCTTCTTCTGGATTCGATTTGAGCGAGGTTACGGCAAGTAGTGAGGTTTATGAGCCCACTACTACTACTTCTATGGCTGGAGAAGGTCCTTCGGAATTCGTATGGGGTGATATGGATGAGGCATGGTTCAATACCTTATCAACAGGCTGGGGTCCAACTAGTCCTGTTTGGGATAATTTTGATTCTACTAATAATCAATTGCTTCAATCTCATGTCAACATACCAAATTCTCAACCATTTGAATTCAACAGTTCCAATTTTCAAAAGGAACAAGATCATTTCCCCTCAGCTTCTTCTTCTTCTTCTTCTTCCATGAAGTTCTTTTGGGAAGACTAATTTCACTTTGATTGCTGCCATCCCATTTATCCGTACGTAATTGGCTTTCTTTTTCTTTCTTTCAAACCCACAAAGTTTGGTTTTATGAAGAACTTTGTGTGCGTTAGGCCAATCCCCTCATAGTAATCTTCACTGTTGCATATTTTTTAGACAAACAGTGACATTGCTTAAAAGTATTACAGTCCTCTTCATTACCTAGTGATCCTATTTACCTATCGACACCCATTTTGGTTTTTTTCCAAGTTACATTTTGCAGTACTGTGGCCACTTTTCTCATGCCTTCTTTTCATTGGCTTTAGATCGAGTGCCCCAAATCTTCAATAATCTTACTATGGAGAAGAGCTGCTCATATGGTTTTTGTTTATGAAGCTATGTAAATGTAGTTGAAAAAGTTTTAGATGTGTAAGACTAAGGAGGCAGGAGACAGTTTTGTGATCTCCCCTCTCATTAGTTCTTCAATCTTAGTTTCAAATTTCTTTTATGTTAAAATGATTTGTAAATACTTTGTTTGGGAAACTTTGAATGGCCCCCTTTCTGCTTTCGTTATTAGCATTAAAGACTTTAGTTTGCAGACATTTTGTTTTTCTTCTGTTTGTTATATCATATTTTACAATATGCTGCTGATATATGATTCTAATCATCAATCCTTGGCTGCTATTGAATTTTTGTGCTGTAATAGTAATACCATGGCTATTTCAGTTGTTTACTGTTTTACCAGTTAAAGATCACTTTTTTAGTGTAAATCAAACAAACACTAGTCGCGGGGGAAAAAAAAATAAGGACACTGACAGCATGAAACAAGATGGACGTACGTCTGAAAGCGCCCCCCCCCCCTGCTGCAATACAAAGACCGTTCTGACCCCCTCCCTTCGTCTTCTTCCCCATTTCCCTCGCCGATTTCTGTTAGCAGTTTTCTAGTAATATTGAGCAGTTGAGTTGAGAATGCTCACAATGAAACACGTCAGCTTTTTTTTTTTTTGTGAACAATAAGAAAAAAATGTAAAAGAAAATCAACACAAACTCTTCGTCAAAACCCCATCCCAAAAGGAACGAGGTCTTTTTTCTCTCTCCTTCAATTTGGGTATTGACTTCTTTCCTCCCGGCTTCTAATTTGTTCAGGAAAGAGAAGTTGGACATCTGAATCGGGTATGGTTTTTCTACTTCTACCTTTTTTTTTTCAACCATTTATATGTTCATCGATATATGGTTTCTCTCCACAACGTTCAGTGTACTCTTGAGCTCAGGTATGAATAGAATTCAATATATGAAACACAATATTATAACTATTAAAAATCATGGGAGAAGATTCATCCATTACAAAAATATTTATTTCCAATTCATCCGCAAAAATGCTAATTGAAATTTGCAACGTTATTCATTGTACTGTAAATTTGAAAGTGTTTCATTGCATTTACAATCTTTGGCTCACATGTTTATATTAACACAGGTGTAACCTGCTGCTGACGTTTGGTTTATGGAGTTAAGTTATGTAATTCTTAGGTGGGTGGAACAGGTACTTCAATACCATCGATTCAACTAATTACTTACAAAATATCTCGCGTATTGATGATAGTCCCAAGGAAATTCGACATGGAGAGGAGGTTGCGTGGTATGCAGATGGAGAGACCATTAGACCATTGTACGCAATGAAGATGGTATGTTTTCAGTGTTCTATTCCTTGATTGTTGTGTTATATTTTGATAGTTTATATAGGTGAGGATGATAAGAATTGTACAAGTCGCGGAGGTTCCTTGGATACTCTTAACATTGTGAGGATACTACATTTTGGGGTTTTTTTTTATTTTTATTTTTTTATTGGCAAGCCTGTTTTAAATGAGATAAGTAACTCTTTGATACTGGCGGGGTTCGAGCCCTAGACCTCTGGTATCATCACCTAAAGGTTTTACCGACTTTGCTACCATACATCTTACTATATAGAAAAATATAGGGTATGATGAATAGTGTTTTCACGTAAGTCACAGGGGCAGTTTGGTAATTTCACATTCTCTTTTATTTTTTACTTTTTGTAGGGGTAAAATTGTAGTTTTATAGTTTTTTAAATTAATTTCTAATCATAATGGGCCTTATGTTTGGAAAAGTCAAACAAATAGGGGTAAAATAGTCTTTTTCACATATGTTATAAGGGTATAATTGTAATTTTTTTTTAATATCTAAACTTTGCCATTTGTCTTCATTGGTGGGTCTCCTCATCACGTGAGAAAGTTAAACAACGGCTGTACAGTTGAATACGTGCGCAGCACGTGACTTTTGCTAGTACATATGTAGAAATTCACACTTCATACATATCATAATTGAGTCGACTTTTTTGCATGGGTTCTAATGGATTTGGTTGATATTGGGCACGATCATGCTGATTCAGTTGTAGAGCAATTACGATATGTATTAATAATTAATAGTTAAATGTAAAAAGTGTACATGATTCATTCTAAAGCATGTTCAGCAATGACATAAAGACAAAGTTAAACTTGAGATACTTTACACTAATGATTTTAGTTAATTTGCAATCTAACAGAGCCATAGTTTAGTTTTTTTTGTTTTCTTCTCATGCCGTTGTTTTATGTGAATTGGTTAGGGGACCTAGGGCACTGGTATGCAATCTGAAAAGATATCCGCAGATAAACTTAGAAATGAAATTCAAGGAATAGTTCTTTATGATATGATATGTATAGTTCAGCGAAATTCAGATTTTGTTTTTTGTTTTGGTATCATCGATGTATTGATTGAACTATACATACTTCTGCTATGGGTTTCACCTTCAAGTACAGGAAGGTCGCTAAATTGTAAGTTCATCTTCCTTCTTTTTCAGTTCATATTGCAGAAGACATGACTGGCACCTGATGCGAAGGTAAAATTAGTCTCACTTTATTTCCAAACATGTCTGATTAGATTTCAGAATGGTGCATGTGAAAACTAGTCAAATCAATTGGTCATTTCTTAATGGATTCTAGCATTGGGCATAGATGCATATTAAATAGTGGCCTGAAAGTACGGTGTTTCAAAATGCTCTAAATGGATACACGTTAGGATAGCTTTTTAGTTTTTACACAATGAGGACACATTATTTGTATTGTTTGTGCACATACGACAAATAGACTTCCAATTTAAGGAACACCCCAATAGTGACTTTGTGAGATGGACCCCCAAAACTTCTCTTTGAGCAAAGCCCAAGAAAAGTCCTTACACCCTAATAGGTTAACGACTTAACGTTGTAGCTTGCTGTTGTAAAATGGAGGCTTGATATAAATAGAGGTATAAGAAATTTTCTTTTCATGTTAAAGAATAGATGGGTGGATATTTCACATTAGATTCTGAGATAGCATCTCTCTCTTTCTAATGGATTCGTAACTTTTTGTTTTTCTTCAGTAAATGATGGTGGACATGATGAGAATGCGTAGGTGCTCGGGTTAGGTTTAATGTAGTTCCACGAAGAATTGTTTAGCTTTTGTTGCTCCCCTGACCATATCTTTCAGTAAGCCTATGCCAAATACTCATATTTGTTTATATTGATTCAATCCTCATAAAGTAGGATATTATATTCTGTCTTCATCAGATCCAACAATGTCTCATTAGCATGAGTAGTAGGTTGATAGTAAACATATCTTATTTGTTCTATTCCTACTTCTTTTTTCCCCTTTACTATTAGATTAAATTGAAGAGAACTTACATTTAGAAAAGCTTCATGTGAAGAAGACATTTCTCAATTGAATTATTTGATCTTGCTCACTATTTTTAAATTGTACAAATCATATGATGACGATGTATATGATCAACCAATCACAAGTTAGAGGGGGCTAAATAAGGTTTTGTTCACTATGAATCATTTGAGATTTTTTTTTTGTTGGATGAATGCTAAGAGCATGGCGCAGTGTCTTTTCTAGCTAAACCATAAGTATTAGAAGATTTTGCAACGGTACTAGAATGATTAACATGCTAAACTTTAAGATTGTGTTTTGATAAAGTGCAGACCCACTATTCAAATTGCTGTCACTAAATAACGATATGGTTGTTTGTATGTATATCAGGTCAAAATAAATGAGGAAGACTGTCGCCGAAAAACAAACAAAATGGGCAACGGAATCTTAAGTTTACTTACAGTAAGTGCATTTTTTAAGCTTATATTGGTAAATTTATGAAGAAGTGATTTTAGGCATAAGTGGTGGATTGATTATCTTAAGACAGTGAACTGATTATGATATTTGGGACAACAAGCTAGGTTCTTCAAAATTACTTTAGCATGTACATTTCTACTGAGAGAGACGTACTAGAGAATTGTCTGTCAAAGAATAGATGAATGTGGGGAGGTATAATGTTCAAAGATTGACACTTGAGAGTAGTGACATGGATGTTTAGTAGGATCGGTAAGAGAGCTCTATAATTTAGAGGACTGATTTTTTTTTATATTTCACTTTTCAATGTTCAAAGATTGACAATTCAGATAATTTATTTGTAGTGGAGTGTTTGTATGTATTTGTGTTGTTCATTTGGTTAATGGATTAAAACAACTCTTTTGACTATTTTCCAAACCAATTGCAGTGGAGTTGTTAAGTACATGATTAAAAAGAGATAGACCTTAAGGCAGTGTTTCTCCTATTGATTTATATGGTTTTTAATGGTGATTGCAGCTGTGTGATGGTGTTGGCGTTGTGCGTCAATAAAATGGTTTCAGGTACTTTCGAGTGCCTTTTTAAATCTACGAATTTAAAATTTATACATTTAAATTATTGACGACTTTTTTGCGACTCAGGTGACACTATTATGTAATCATATTTTTTAGTAGGAGTTGCTTTCTATATAGCTTTTGATCTTGAATTGCCCTTCAGGTATAGTTTTCACATTTATGTTACATTAATATTATTTGTTTTGGTGGGTATGTTGCCTAAGATGTAGGAGCCTGCAAGGCTTTTAATTGAAAATGTATTGCCTTGGAGAAGGAAGGTTAGAGTGTTGCTATACCTGTTAATAAAAAATGTACTGTGCCACAATGAAAAGTTGCAGGTGTCTAGATAAATAATGCTTTTTTCCACTTTATATTGTAATAATCTCTTGATATTGGCTTATTACTTCTTACTGTAGGCTGGGCAGCAAGATTTATTCTAACAGAATGAGTTCTATTAATGGTGCAATTCTCTTCATTGGCTTATAAATGAAGAGAATATAGAGAAAGCTCTCTTCAAATGTATTCTCTACTATTAATGGGGCAACTCTCTTCATTGGCCAGTTATGGTTGTCAAAAGAACAGTCGTTTATAGAGAAAGCTCTCTCAAATGTATTTGACAGCTCTATGCCTTTTGACAGGTAACACATTATTTTCACTTTAGAAAGTTATCAACATGAACCCATCATGCTTTTAGATTTTAACCAATCTCTATTACTTTGAAGTTACTATACTTGGTGAGTGATTGATTGACGTTGAAATGTTTCCCACTATTAGGATATGCTCCTCAGTTTCCACCAAACTCTTAACAATTCTCCAACAAGTTTTTATTGCTTATCAGAACCAACAATCTACTTTGTAATCGTCTTGAGAAATCAACTCATTATGGCTTCTTAATCTTCTCCCTCACAGTTTTGAAGGTAATGCAACTTGCTCTAATTTTCTATCTTTCCTCCAATCCCAGTTTGTTATTGAAGTCATTCAGTGGAAAACAAACCTCGGAAAAGAACTTTTTGAGAAGCTAATGAAATAGCTTCCTGTCTCAAGAGTTGATTCTAGTGATTATAGGCAAAAGCGTTGTGTGACATTGGCAGCAATACCATAAGGGCGAGTGAAAAACCTGTACAGGTATAGGGCCGAGTCTATTGGCTTTCTTAGACTATGGACTTTCTATATTGATGTAGGGTGGAATGCGTAGACAACATCTTGTTCTGCAATGTTTGATTTTTTATTATTTTTTTCTTCCTTTCCTTTTGCTCAATGGATTGGTGCTTTAGCGGAAGCTATGTTGTTTTGATTGTGTTTGGTTTACTTATTAAATATTTTTATGCATAGTGATATATTATGCAGGAGGTTTTAAGGAAATACATTGGTGAATAAGGTGTTTACTATTGTTCCTTTCGATTTGAATTCAGCATTGAACATATCATTGAAAACCGGTCTATTGACTGATGAAGAAACAAGATAGTGTCAATATGCTTTGTTTAGGTAAGAGAAGTCTTTTCTTCTTTCAATGAATATATGATTACTTTTGTAACAACTCATTTATAGACTACCTTCGATACTAACTGTGTAGAGTTCATCTTCCACGAGTATGGTCAGATCTTTGTCATTAGTATTCTTCAAGTGTGCTTGGTAGTTTATTTATCTGTATTGCTACTGGCTAGTATTTGGAGGAACAACAATGACCCAGAGGTACAATCACTTTTGTTGATTGAGTTTGCATTCTTATTTTAGATGGATGGATGTTAGTATATGATTTATTAGACCCATATGATAGAGTTATATTTGGTTAATATGCAGGTTAGCACTGTAAGTGCACGATGGCGGAGAACATTTGGCATTTGAGACGACAGATTGCTAGCCCAAGATTTGGAGAGTATCACCTACGTAAGATTTCTTTGCACCCTTACGTTTTGAGCTAGATTTTTAAGTTGGAAATGTTATGATTTTCTTCTTACTGCCCATTGTTATAAATGTTGTATCTTCGTTTGCGCAGTTTTTTTCTCTAACATTATGAAGGACACCCAGATTCATATACTGGCTGATTCCAATGAGCAAGAAGTTGTGCAGCAAGTTCAGGTGATTTTGCTTTCAGTAGCTAAATACCTAGGTTACATTGACACGCCGTATCGGACATGGATACGAATTATCGGACACGGCAAAATATCAAAATTCGAGGTAAATTACATGCAATATGTGTCGGACACGGACACGTGGATATGTATCCGACACGGATTTTTTTCAAAATATGGTTTGTCCATGTAACCTAGCTAAATACTTAACTAAGTCTCATTCCATTTGTCTTTAAAATCATTATAGAGCCATACATCATCTAACCTTCTCCTACCGTAATAAAACTTTATAAAATTTAGTTGTGTTTCAAGTAATATTTTTCTAAACTATTAGAGAAATTTTGCAAATAGTAATAATTTTTAAAGATTGAAAGTTAATCGCAGTCTTTCCTATATGGTTTGTGTCATCTTAGTTTCCTTTGCAAAATTCTTATTATGATAAAATCATTAATATAAAGTTTCTCATGAAGCGATAAGAGTTGGTGTTGCAAGAGGGACAGTAGTGAGCTTAATTTGATTGGAAACAAAGCATTAGAGAAATCACTGTACCTACTAAAGCCAACTGTGATTTTGATTCTTGACTCTTGCTTTTATTTGCACTTATACTTTCATATCTGATAAAATATTTGGAATCTTTTTGAGGGGTTCACTCTATGAAGCACCGATACGTCCCTAAGGGTGAAGTATCGGTGTCCGATACATGTCTGACACGGATACGCTCCGATCGCGTCGTGTTGGATACGCAATTTGGAGTATCCGATTTTATAATTAATTTTTTTAATTTCCGACACGTGGGGGATAGGGGGGGGGGGGACAGTAATCTCACACATACAAAATTTTTTTTTGGAACTTCAACTAAGTGAAATAAAATCCAAGTTAAGAAGAGATGCAAGAGAAGAAAGATGAAGTGATTAAGTGGTACCTGACTAACTAATTTTAATTTGCAATCTCCATGGATAAATCTTCAAAACCTTCCTTTTAAAACCCCATGAAGAAAGAAGAAAGAAGAAAGATGAATTGCCATTTTAATTTGAATTTGGTGAAAAATGCTCAATTATATAATATTTATATATATATTATTCAAATGTGTCCATGACGTATCCGTGTCCTATATTTTTGAAAAATGCCGTGTCCGCGTATTCGTGTCGTATCCGTGTCGCGTATCGGTATCTATGCTTCCTAGGGTTCACTTGCCCCATTTTCACTTCCTGACGCATTATTAGTATTTCAATTTGTACATTCTAAGCTGAAGTTTTTGTTGTAATATTTCTGTTGAAATCTAATATTTGTTGGTGCTTACTTCCAACCCATCTCAAATTTCTTAAGAACAAAAGTTTTGAATGTAGATCATCCAGCTCACATTTTTTTTTAGCATCTCATGCTCTGAAATATTACCTAATCAAATCAAAGAACAATATTTGAACAATGAGTATATCTATTCTTTGTATTTGGTGTTGATTGTTCCCAATGGAGCTATGTTATGTTTTTGTGATCAGATGTTCAATGTAATGAAGGAAGGATTACTGTTGGATAACTGATTTTTATGTATTTAGTCTTTTAGCAAGAGTAAGTCATTGTATATAGTATAGCGTTATGCGTTACAATTCAGGGTAGAGAAAAACATGTTTATATCAGTTTTCTTTATGTCGGAATATACTTTAGAAATGGTGAAAGATTACAGTCTTTGGTTTCTCCATATGTAGCTTTTCAGGTTTTAAGGGACATCAGTCTAACGACTTTATAGTTGTGAAAGTTGTAAGCAACAAGGACGTTGTTGATGATCTTAAAGGTTCCTGTGAATGTTCCAGTCTAGAGATGGGGGAGGTAGTCTGTGAAGCTATAACTAATACTTAGCCCCCCTAATACTTAGCATTTGGTTAAGTTTTCTTGTTAAAATTTTCTTTTGATATGTTATTTACCTTTTCTTTGTTCTTTTTTTTTTTCAACAATTTCATTTATTTAGGGCATTGGAAAATTCTACATTTCTAGACAATTAGTTTGTAAAAAATGTGGTTTGTACAGATAGTCAGGAGCATTTTAGCTTTGTCCAAGCGACATTGGGCAATAAAAATAGAAATTAATATTTTGTAGGTTTGTACCTTCCTCCTTATATTTAAGCTATATCTTATATGGACAGACATGTGTTGAAAATAATATGTGCCGAATAAGTGACACCCAAATTTTATTTGATAAAACTCACTGTTTGGAAAATTTGAGGAGAATTTTATATACCTCCTGCTTAAGTGGTTTCTTTTACAAATATGATGAACTATAAGAATTGGAGGATCAAGTAAAAATAGTAGAAACAGTTACGGTTATAATTAGAACAACCTGGCCGAAACCACTTTCATGAGCAAAAGCATTCGCTCCAACAAAATTGTCATAAGGGAAGCATAGTAACAAATTAAATAAGATTAGGTTACCAATTGTACTCCAACTATCATCTCCAATCTCTACTTCAAAACTTGAAATGGTTTGAAAATTAACTAGGTTATGATGTAGGTCGGGGGTAAAATAATGTATAGATAATGAAAAATCAACTTCATCATTCAAAAACAAAGACCCCCACTAACAAATAGAAAAAAACTTGAATTTGAACAATCCAACTTTTACTCAATCGTATGACTCTTACTCAATATTTCAACAACGGCACACAACACTATCAGTCATCATCAATAATTGCCTTTAAGAGCATATTTAGGAGAGCAACCAAAAACACACCAAAATTTTGAACCAAATCAAACACCAAACCAAAAAAACACCAGCCATTTTTAGGAGTAACATTAAATTTTTGACATCAAATGACGCGGTTTTGGATAAATCGCGCCAAATAGTCCACGTAGTTTTTCCAACACCACGCCACTTATGCCCATGTGACAGGCCCAAGCCCACGCGGTTTTCCAAAAACCACGCGGTGTTCTGAACACCACGTGCTATTTCTACACGTGATACAAAACATGTGTCGAGTGCAGTGGCTAATACTCAGGTAATTAATTAGTTTTGATTAAATATTTTGAATATTATGCATTAATTAGTTGAGTTGGATCAATTAATTATTTATCTTATACGCATTATTTTTTTTTTCATAATATCAGCATGTTATTGACTACTGAGTTAAATCGGCTTTACTTGGTGTTAGAGAGTGGTGGAAGGTTATTAAGAGTTTGGATGAGTTTGTACATATTAGAGATAGTATTTTGTGTACACCTTTGGGTCTTTTGGTTGATGTTGATTATGAGAAGGTTGATTGGGCAGAGGTTATAGCTTTAGTAGATAGATGGTGGAATACAACTCATACATTTCATTTTTCTTGTGCGGAGTTAGGGTTCACACCACTAGACTTTACCATGATTTCTGGGTTGAGTATCGGTATAGGCCAACCGATACCTTTTGATACAAATTATGAGAATATGGGTAATATGCTTATGAGTTTTCCTCGCTTAGATGCGGATGCTTATGACTCTTCTGGTATTAAGCTATCTCATATTAAGACTACATATATGGAACCCCTCTTGGATCCTGATACACGAGCGGAGTTAGCTTTGATTGTTCTACCTGTTAGTGAGGGTGTTGATGTGTATGTTAGGGCTTTTTTAATATTTTTTATTGGGTATGTTTTGCTTTCAAATGGTCATTCTACGGTACGACTTGGATATATGCTTATGTTTCTGATTTGCATAATATGGGAGATTATGACCTTGGTAGCTCAGTATATGCCACATTGATATCAGCGTTAGATAAAGCTTCACAGACATTCGGAAGTAGAAGTCCTCAGATTGCAGGATTCACAAGACTTTTAGAGATTTGGTTTTATGAGTACTTTCGATGTCTTTGTCCTAACATAGACATGATTGCTGCTACTCACCTTAGATTTGCTAGTTGGTCAGGGCCTCACTTGACTCATAACAGGGGGCAGATTAGAAATAATGTCTGTATGGTTCGTGCTCATATTGATATTAGATCATTGTCATCTATTGAGTGGAGACCTTAGCGTTTGTCTACTGCCTTTGACGATCCAGTTGTGCAGCATGCTTGTGTGTTGTCACGTCACAGAGTTATTTTTGCCGCACGTGACTGTAAGATTTGGTATTGTGGCGACAGATGACTGGACGTTATGGAGTTCCATGTGCTCTGATGCCAGATGTTAGTGATGCGAAGTCGTGGAGTAGAACTCAAGTTCATGAAGTTCATGCCAGTTGTGGTCCTTGGCCAGATGCGTCTTCTTTTGTTGTTGAGCAAACTGCTGATCAGTATTATAGATGGTGGAACCGTGTCTCCATGGGTCCGTTGTTGCCCCCTGTTGGTCGGGCTAGCAACTTCGAGTTTGTGGGCCTAGAAGGGATGAGACGTGAGCTACATATTCCTCATCTACCACAGCCTGTTTACAACCCCCAACCTCTGAATTCATATCATCCATCTCCTGTGTCTGCCAGTAATCCTCAGATATTTGCTGTGTGTGGACCTGATGGGGAAGCTACTTACATTTCTATTCTTGAGGTGCCTCGTGCTCGTTGCCATGAGTTAAAGCCGCAGATTGATCAGTATACCACGGTGAGTTTAGTTATTTTATTTTTCTTATTCATTATATATATATAATATGTACTCACAATGTATTTTCTTGGATTTTCAGGCTGAGGTTCGGGAAAGATATGAGAATTAGATTTGTATGTTTGATGGGATGATGATTGTCGTGTATCATTATAGCCAAGAAAGAGAGGAGGCATATTCTCAAGCATATCAGCAATCCCAACGTGCGTATGACGAGACACGAAAAGCGTATGAGGATATTCAGTAGGTGTATACGCAACAACATCAGGGATATGAGGAACTTTAGGCTGAGGTAGTTAACCTTCGTGCATACAGAGAAGATCTTGGTTCTCAGGTTAGGAACTTAGAGGAGAAGCTTCGAAACATCCAAATAGAGAGAGGAGAGGCATCGAGTGATAAGGGGCGTAAGAAGAAAGCTAAATAAATTTTATGTAATATGATAGGTTTTGGATCATTTTGAATATTAGATCATAATCATAGATTTTGGATTGCACAATTCTTAATTTATTTAATTTCTTAGATTTTGGATCACAAATCTTAATTTCTTCAATTGCACAATTCTTAATTTCTTAACTTCTATGCACAATTCTTAATTTCTGAACTTCTATGCACAGTTCCTAATTTTTAGAAAAAACACACGCGGTGTTGGCAAAACCGCGCCATAGAAGCCCACTTAGCAGCCCAAGTCCATGCGGTGTTGGAAAAACTGCGCGGTTTTGCCAAAACCGCGTGAGAGATTTGGTATAACACCAAAGCTGGAACTAAATATTGACCGATTTGGTGTTTGGTTTGGTGTTTTCATCAACATGTGACTCTCCTGAAGTTGAAAAAACACCAAATTGTTGGAAATTTGGTGTTTGATGCAAGGAAAGTATCACTTCTAAAGATGCTCTAATCCACAGTTTGAGCAACAGGTACCAACTCAATGATGTAAGGAGGAAAAAAACATGCTTTACTGTCACACTTCTGAATCAAGCAAAAAGTCAAGCTTTGTTGAACATAAAATCAATTTTAGGAAAGAGAAAACTTAATTTTGAATAAAAAACTCTAGCTTCACCAAAATGAGACAGAGAAATCTGATGTTACTCTTTTGTTCTTTTGAGCATTTTTAATAGTGAGACCTGAAAAACATCACATATTTTGACCAAACAAACACAAAAACACCAAACATCTTCAGCCCAAATATCAAAGATTTGACATAAAATTCCGTTGCTTTGGATACACCGCGCAAAAAAAGCCAACGCTACGTTTTGAACACCGTGCCATATAAGCCCAAAGTACAAGCCCAAACCCATGCGATGCTCGATAAACCGCGTGATAGCACCTTATAATCTACCAAAACCGCGCGGCTTTCCTCATTTCTCACCTTCTTTTCTAGAATTAAACTTCTCTCCTTAGCCAAAAAATAAAAATAAAAGTACTACCGAAACTCTTGAAATTTTTCTATGGATCATAATGATTTTGAACCTTTCAACGACGATGATGAATATTGGTATTACACAAATGATATTAGCGATGACATACAACAAGATGATGTAGAGGAAGAAGAAAACGATAAAGCAGGAGACAATGAGAGAGAAGAAAACGAGGAAGCAGAGAGTTGACTGATTTACAGCCATATTTCATTAACTACCAAATGCACGACTTCAATTGGCAATTTCATACGAATGAAACGGTGGATATGCAAGTAGTGTCTTCTACACATGATCCAAAACACATGTCGAGTGTAGTGGCTAATTCTCAAGTAAGTAATTAGTTTGGATTAAATATTTTTAATATTATGTATTAATTTAAATATTTAGGTTTAAATTAATTGTTTATCTTATATGTATTATTATTATTTTTATAACACCAAAGAGTAGTAGACTACCGGGTTAGATCAGCTTTACAAGGTGTAAGAGAGTGGTGGAACCTTCTTAAGAACTTGGATGAGTTTGTACATATTATAGATAATATTTTGCAGACACCTTTGGGTGCCTTGGTAGATGTAGATTATGAAAGGGTTGATTGGGCAGTAGTGATTGTTTTAGTAGAAAAATGGTGGAATACAACTCATACATTTTATTTTCCTTGTGCGGAGTTGGGGTTTACTCCAATGGTCATTCTACTATACGACTTGGGTATTATGCTTATGTGTCTGATTTGCATCGTATGAGAGATTATGACCTTGGTATAATTCAATATCATGCGACATTGATAGTGACATTAGACAAATCTTCACAAACATTTAAAAGTAAAAATCCCCAGATTGTAGGATTCACAGGACTTTTGGAGGTTTGGTTTTATGAGTACTTCCGTTGTCTTTGTCATAACATAAACATGATGGCTGACACTCGCCCTATAGATTTGCAAGTTGGTCGGGGCCTCACTTGACTCGTAACAGAGGGCATATTAAAAATAATGTATGTATGGCTCGTGGTAAGATTGATATTAGATCATATCGTTGTCATCTATTGAGTGAAGACCTTGGCGATCGTTGTTTCGACCCCCACCTATGTGGTGAACGTCCATTAGTAGGGGTCTCCATTTTTATTCGTTTAATCGACAGGGCTAAAGCCCAATTTACAATACCATGGATCAATGTACAAGCCCATTAATTCATGTGTCTAAGGCTAAACCTTAGCCACATGGCTTGCTATTAACGTACATTAATTTATGTCCAGATTCGTTTCTTATCAAAGAGATAATTATCAGTTGAGAGTTATATTCAATTACAATTACTTAAACTACAAGAATACTTGAGCTACAAGGAGTCTCTACTCTACCTATATAAATACCAAACTATTTTTCATAAAGAACTAAGTTCTTGAGACTTGCTCCCATCGATAATTTGGGTACGTAGGCAACCGAAAGGTACAGTCTCATCATTCTCCCGATCACCATCACTTTTCTAACTACTTTTCTATATTCTTCATCTCTTTCATCACTACTTAGTGTTTTGATCATATTTGGTCGAAACAATCGTCTACTACCTTTAGCGATCCAGCTGTGTGGCATGTTTGTATTTTGTCACGTCACAGAGTTGTTTTTGTCGCACATGACTCTAAGGTTTGGTACTGTAGTGAGAGATGTTGGAGACAGTTGACTGGAGGTTTTGGAGTTCCATGTGCTCCCCTACCAGATGTTAGTGATGCTAAGTCGTGGAATACAGAGAAAGTTCATGAAGTTCACGCTAGTCCACGTTGCTTTCAAAAAACCGTGACGTAGGAGCCCATAATTCAGTAAAAGCCCACACGGCGTTTGAAAAACCGCGCGGTTTTGGGTAAACCGCGATGATAATCGCATTTTTGCACTTGTAAAAATCTATGACTCTCACACACACTCGAGTACACTCTTTCAAATACCTAACTCATGTGTTCATTATATTACACCTTGAATAAGGGAATCGTTCCACCTAGAGTCTAGAGCACTTGTTTGTAGATATTTCAATAGAATTTCAACCTAGGGAATTAGTGAGAAGGATTTTTGGTTAATTAATCAAACTACTATTCGATGTTGGAATTAATATTACTAAAACTTCAAAAGCAAAAACTGATTTATGTATGATCCTTAGATTTTACAAATTACAACAACTTAACTTCATTGTAAAGAAAATACAATAACAAAAGAAAATTCTACTTATTACTTAGAAATGATTTTAAATTAACTACATAGATTTCAAAACATATTACAACTTTAACTTAAAAAACCAAAAAAATACAAATATGGAAACTTTCTACTCCGGACTAAAACTAGCTAATGGAGCACAAGTTATTTCTTGCTCATGAAGACATCTTTTTATAGCAAATGAGAGTGCTCATTTTCTTTACCTCCACGTGAATTTTAACATCCAGTTGCATCCATAAATTAGAAATCTTGATTTTTTTTCTAAGACATTAAGCCACCAATCAGGACTTTTGTGCCAAAATCAAATAAATTTGTTTGCCACCTAATCATGCCACCAATTAGGACTTTTGTGCCAAAGTTAAGCACAAAAGTCTTTCATAGTTTTATTGCAGCTTGATTTGTACGAAAGCTTGATGTGTGAGCTTGGTTGCCAGATTCTGTGGGTCCGCACAGTGGGTCCCTCATACCTCGACCAGTGGTGGGTCAAAAAAGTTGACTTTTTACAAAGTCCCGCCTATGTGTAGAGTTCGCTGCATTGATCTTTTTGATGATTCATTTTCCACCATTTTAGTCCAGGTTCAACAAATACGGGCTTCGGAAGTTTGATGCTTTTTCGGCGCTTTGATTCTGTTTTGACTTGGAACTGTCATGTTTGATTCCCTGGGCTTTAGTCGGGCTTCATTGAGCTTCACGTGGGCTAAATAGAAATACTTCATGTAGACACACTATTCCGTGCTTAAATACTGGCTTTTATCCTCATTTTTCATGTTGATTGCTCAATCCTGTAAAAGCACAAAAATATCATTAATTTATTATTATTAAACATATAATTAACCAAAATGCTTTATATTACAATTTTGGGTGCTTATCACGTGACGTACATTTGATACAACATCAAAGCAAACACCAAATTGAAGCCGATTTGGTGTTTGGTTTGGTGTTTTTTTTATGTTTTTTTTTTGGTCTTACCACTGAAGATGGTTTTTACTAAATTTTCATGAATTTAGTGTTTGGTATTCATTTGGTCTCACAATTAAAGATGCTCTTATAAATTATTGCAAAACATTAGCAGATCTATTAGCAGGCAACCAAAATATATTTGCGGATATATTATTGTAAATTTGAATTTTGTAGTAATCTCACTCGTATTTTCTGATCTTTTGAACTCTTACTTGAAGGCATTTTATTAAATAAACTTAGGTGTTTCTCGTTATAAGTTTGTACTTACGTTTCATTTTGCTAATTTGTTGTTGAATCTTTTTAGTAGTTGAACATTTCTACACATAGTTGTATTTTGAAGATCTGAAATTTACAATTTTATTTTTGAAAAAAAAAGAAAAAAGAAAAAAAGACACATCATTATGCTACCACACACCTTGTATAAAATATTTTGTAGTTTAATTTATTTGAAGATTCATTGCAGCATAGAAAGTAGCTAGTTTTTAATAATATTTCCATCTTTCAGATGGATAAACTGAGTTTTCATAACTTTGATATTTAGGTTTTAGCCTTTTCCATATTTAGGTAGTGAATCACTTTATAATGATATCAACAATCTATTCTTAAATTTTCGGGTTACCTTGATATTGTAGTAGCCATCGTGAACCATATTTTAACCCATTTCTAAAGTTGACGAGGGAGACCGAGGTTTTTATTTATGATAAATCATGGTTACTCAAGAAGATTGTTCTTCTCTTGAATTTTGTTGAAGATTTAAACATTATTGGGATCATGGATTTGATTTTGGGTATTGTAGTGACCCGAGACCGATCTCCTAACCAAGATCGGTAATTCACATGTTAGTGCTAGTCCATGCCATATTATCAAAATTATAAAAATATTCACACATTAAATTCTTAGAGTCAAAAGAAAATAAATAGTAAATATATTGCAAAACAACATAAAAATCCTTTTAAAACTAAAAGAATGTGAGTGCACGTTAAATTCTTGTAAGCTTTCTAGATCACCCGCCTTAGCAATAATAGAGTGCACGTTAAATTTTCTGAACAAGCTCTTATAAATTTTCCTATCTTGCGGAGCACCTGTTCATCCCTGTGAAGAGATTCCAATGATAATGTTAGATATTTAGCCAATAAATAATATTCAAAGGAAAATAAATTTATTAACGGTTGGTAAGGTTTACTTACCTTTTGGCTACATAACGAAGCTTACCGTTTTCTTATGAAATCTTGATAAACGCATCGATTAACTAAATATCAAGAAACACGTTAGCATTCAATGTAAATCAATAATACTAAACACGCACATACTAAAATATATTGTTCTCGTGTTAAGAAAAAAATGTTAATATTTAGAACAACTGTTTTTCCTTCTTAAAGGGGTGGTCGTTTTCCTATGAAAGTGGTTGTGTCGAGTGGCTACTGAAGCTTTAATATTGTAGTGAGTATACTTCAAAAGAATTAGATTAAGAGTTGAGGTTCATCCTAAATTGTTTAGAGTTTGAGTGAGGGAGATAAAAGAAGAAATGTAGACTCTTGAATATTAAAATGGTTATAAGCTAATGGACTTGAAAGTTTTGATTGTTGATTAAAATGACTTGAAAACATGAAAGGAAGATTGATTAAAACATTGAAATGAAACAAGCAAACAAGATAAAGATTGAAACAAAGAACACGTAACAAGTTGATTGAAATAAAGGAAATGAAATAACAAGTTGATTGAAAATAAAATAAAACAACAAGAAATTAAAAACATGAATTGAAAAATAAGACAAGAAAATAAATAAACCAAACGGTTTGGATCATAAGACAATGGATGAGTTCTCTCTCCTTTGCTTTTTGATTATATACCCCTACTTTTGCCATTTACATATTTGCCCTCATCCATTCTAAACTAGACACCTCAATCCTATCACTTTTGCTTTTGCTTTTTGGTGCTCTCTTGACCAAGATAGGTTTAGGGATAAGTCTTCATAATTTGAAATAAGGGCCTCCATCTTTGGTCTTCTGATTTGAGTCATTTGACTGTTGACTTTGACCATTAACTTGACTTTTTTAACACTTTTTCTTAGCAGCTACTGGTTTTCATAATAAGCGTGATTAATGCTTTTTTTGGTGTTAAGACGCAGCTTTTATGATAAGTGGTCTCAAATACTCCTTAACCTGAAAAAGGCAGTAAAAGCTATAAGTTGTCTTTTCGTTAAGCATAAAAAGGACTGTAATGCAGCAATATACGAGTAATAAAACAATGCACATTTGGGAGCTGATCACCTACCTACGTACCCATTTTAGGGATCAAGCCGTTTGTAGTTCTTCTATTAATTAGGGTGCCTCTATAGGAATATATCGAGCCATTCCAATGAGAAAGGCGACATGGATCTTTCTACCCTTTATTCTAACTAATTGATAATCGAGATCTGGTGAGCTAAATAATGAATGCGCATACTATAGCCGTCACTAAGACTTTCAAGAGTAATTATAGTTCACCAAAGATTAAAATCACATCTTTTTATGTTGTGTAAACAAGTGTCCTTGTTAAAATTCAAATGGTCGATCAACACCATATGATTAGATTTAAGTTCTAATTTACATCATTCAAGCAACCAACGTAATTTTAGCAATCATAAAATCATAAGCATCCATAACGATTTTGATTTGGAGAATTAGAATTGGTATTCTCAGTAGATGACGTCCCTATCATAAGCCTAGTCATTAATTGCTCTCAAATAAAGACAAACTTTCTACTTTATATGTCACCAAGGATCAACATTCTACTAATAACTCTATTTTGATATGGGGTTTAAGAAGAAAGACAAGTTCCACTCAACCAATCATAAAACAAGTTATCAACTATTATTTATCCCTTAACCTTACTCTCTTATATCATTGAGAGTACATGGAGTATGGGTGATTGTATTTGTTTTATGTGAGTAAATGGAGATGAGATGAGATGGGAATATGGATTATGGATGCATGGTTGTTGTTGGTTAAAACACACAAAATCAAAACTTAAATATCCTTCAATGAGTAAATGATGAGTATGGTACCAATCCACTTCTGATTTGTATCAATATGAAGGATGAGAATAGAAAGGGGGTTTGAAGGATTAAAAACTGTGGTTGTAGAGATTAGATTAAACTAATACTAATAGTAATACTAAGCTATTGAGAAATTGAGAGAATATGAGAGAGGAAATTTAAGAGAATTGAATCCACCAGTATCTTTGATTCACGGACCTTTTGCTTCATGGTTGTTTTCATAAGTAGACTACAATCGAGCAATCAAGCAAGTGTTGATGCTTTTTTGGACAAAACATTGTTTAACAATTATTTCTACTTTCAGGTTGTTTATATATTTATGTTACCAATATATTCTTTTCTTTTTATGTAAGCTCGAGCTGCCATCAATGTATTACCGAGAGCAACCTCAAGGAGTACTTCTCAATTAGGCAGCCATTCAATAAATTACCACTTAAGGCAAACACAAAGAACACTTCCTTTGGGCATGCACAACCACTCCCTGAATTACCCATTCTAGGGCAACACAAAAAAATACTTCCCTAACTATAAAAACTACATTACTCGAAGAAAAGTAAAGAACATTGAATAATATTGAATTGCAAAACATAAACCCTATTATATACTTTCATCTTCTTATGCGCGAGCAATGAGACTAATAACTAACAAGACATAAAAAACATTGTTTCGACCAAATATGATCAAAGTGCTATGTGGTGACGAAAGAGATGAAGAACGTAGAAAAGTAGTTAGAAAAGTTATGGTGATCGAGAGAATGATGAGACTGTACCTTTCAGTTGCCTACATACCCAAATTATCAATGTGATAAAGTCTAAAGAACGTAGTTCTATATGAAAATAGTTTGGTATTTATATAGGTAGAGTAGAGACTCTTTATAGCTCAAGTATTCTTGTAGCTTAAGTAATTGTAATTGAATATAACCTTCAACTGATAATTATATCTTTGATAAGAAACGAATCTGAACATAAATTAATGTACGTTAGTGGCAAACCATGTGGCTAAGGTTCAGCCTTAGACACATGAATTAATGGGCATATACATTGATAAATGGTATTGCAAATTGGGCTTTGGCCCTATCGATGAAACGAATAAAAATTCAGACCCTTACTAATAGACGTTCGCCACGTAGGTGGGGGTCGAAACACCGCCCCCTTTTTGGCATGCGAACAAAGTTTCCAACAGGCTACTCATAGCAAAGATTTCAAACAACCAAAGTTTGATCAATATGATGATGTCGAGGGCTGCCCTATGCTTCATATGATTAATTTCACGAACAAACTGGTTTTATTAGGAGGTGATGATGCTTTGAAATGCAAACTTTTCCCTTCTATATTAAAAGGGGAAGTGTTGGTATGGTTTAACGAATTACCCCTACGATCTATTCTTCGGTTCAAGGACTTAACTAAAAAGTTCAAATTAGCCAACTCTCTGAAGAGACCACTTTTATTTCGGCCAAACTTCCAGAAGCGAAGAGACAAGAGCTTATTTTGTTATTAAGGAAGAATAGTCATGTTTTTGCTTGGCGAATAGAGCAAATGCTTGGTACAGATCCTTCTGTGGCTTGTCATAAACTCGACATTGATCCCAATGTTAGGCAGGTTAGACAAAAGCCCCGAAGGATGGCCCCCAATAGAAAGATGAAAGTGAGAGAAGAAATCGACCGTCTTTTGTATGTTAATTTTATAAGGCCTGTGACTTATCCAACATGGCTGTCGAATGTAGTCACAGTGCCTAAAAAGAACATCAAATTACATGTTTGTATCGATTTCACGAATCTCAATAAAGCATGTCCGATTCATCCGTATCCATTGCCTCGTATATCTGAAATGGTCGATGCCACATCTAGTTTTCAGCGTTTGTCTTTTTTGGATGCTTATTCTGGTTATCATCAAATTCCGTTATTCATTGAGGACCAAGAGTTCACTGTATTCATTACAAACCAAGGAATTTACTCTTACCAGGTAGTGCCTTTTCGATCTGAAAAAACGTTGGAGCCACATATCAAAAGCTAGTCAACACCATTTTTTATGATATACTTGGAAAGACAGTCGAAACATACATCGACGACATGGCTATCAAATCTACAGAAGCACCTGATCATCTTACTGATTTGCAAGCTATTTTCAACAGACTCTCCAATGTCAACATGCGTTTGAATCCGGCTAAGTGTTCTTTCGGTTTGTCGTCTGGTAAATTCTTAGGATACATGATGACTAGACGCGGAATTGAAGCAAATTCAGATCAGATTCATTCTATCCTTGAAATGCCTTCTCCGGCATCAAAGAAAGAGATTCAACGACTTACAGGACACTTGGCTGCCCTAAATTGCTTTATCTCTCGGTATTCTGATCGATGTCGTCTTTTTTTCCAAACATTGAAAGATGCATCAATTTGGACGAAGGACTGTGAACTTGCATTTCATCACTTGAAAGCGTAGTTAGTCCAACCTCCAGTTCTCGCCAGTCCAGTAACGGGGCAGCTTATAGGTCTGTATTTAGCCGCTACTGACCATGCCTTAAGCGCCGTCTTATTTGTCTACGGTGACGATAGTCGTCCTATATTCTTTGTTAGCAAGACTCTTACAACGGCTGAAACAAGGTATTCTCGAGTGGAGAAAATTACATTGGCCTTGGTTCATGCTGCCCGACGTCTTAAGCCTCATTTCTAGGGACGAGTTGTCAAAGTTTATATCGAATATCCACTGCGAAAGCTTTTTCGCAATGCCCAGGAATCAAGTCACCTCGCAGAATGGAAAAGTTATCTTAGCGCTTATAACATTGTTTTTTAAACTCACACAACTAAGAAAGTGTCAGCTTTGGCTTCGCTAATGGCCAATTTTCCTATTGATGATATTCCTATGTCTGATGCATTACTAGACGAAGAAAATATTGTCGACAACACACCATTACCTTTTGGGAGCGATGACTTTCCACACTTATCAGATGTATCTGCCGATTGTTGGATTGTTTACACTGATGGTTTGCATAATAAGTCTTGCTCTGGTATTGAGTGTGTAATCTTGCAGCCGAATGGAGAAAAAAATTGAGAAGTCAGTGCATTTGGGTTTTGACGCTTCAAATAATGAGGTCGAGTACGAAGCTATCATTTGCGGCTTGTGCACTGCTTTTCACCTGGGGGCGACTAAGTTATGATTGTTCACAGATTCTAAGTTAGTCGCTAGCCAATTTGGAGGATCGTATGTGGCTCGTGACGAGAGAATGACAGCTTATTTGGACTTAATTTATCGGATTGCTCGAAATTTTGAATCTATCAATATTGTGCAGCATCCGCGTCATGATGTGCAACATGCTGATTCTCTCGCATATTTATCTGCGGCAGTTAAGTTAGATGATGAGCCTCGTCAGATTACCATTGAATTTCAAAAGGAGCCGAGTATCGATCTGTCCATCGAGGACTTGCGAGATATATACATCACTCAGCGTTGTTTTTTCATCGAGACATTTTCTGACGAATTACGTCATGCCAATTTGATATCTCCTATGCTGACTCGGAAGCGCAAGCGTGATCTTGATAATCATGTTGTCGTTGTAGAGAAAACACTTGATCCACAACTTATGCTATCAGAGGATCATTGTCTCGGTCCATACCGATGATGACCATGAAGCTGACAATGCTCCAGAAGTTCCTGATGTAAAGCTAAGTTTTCCGCTTACGCCTTGTGACGAGGATAATTGGCATCTTCCTTATATCATATATTTGCATGATCACATCTTGCCTCTCGATCATAATGTTGGTGATCGTGTCAAACGCGATGCTTGGAAATATTGTCTCATCTCAACTTTGGATGATCTTTTGTAACTTTATCGCAAAGGCACAAGTCTTAACCCTATGCTTCATTGTCTCAGCAGAGCGGAAGGTTTACTCGTCCTCGCGGAAATTCATTCAGGCCTATGTGGGAACCACTTCCGGGGGAGAAGTCTCGCTCATAGAGCAATGACACAAGGGTACTGGTGGCCATACATGCAAAAGGATGCTAAGCGTTTGTCTGAGAAGTGTGTTCCTTGTCAGAAATATGCTAATATGGGAACACTTCCAGCGATGGAACTTCATCCAATCTTGAGCCCTTGGCCATCTGCGAAGTGGGGTCTTGACATTGTTGATCCTTTTCTGAAAGCTCCTGGCAGTGTTAATTTCTTACTTGTCACAACTGATTATTTTACCAAGTGGGCTGAAGTTGTGCCCTTAGCCCGTTTCAGATGTTAAAAAGTTTTTATGGCGTGATATTGTTTGTCGTTTCGGTATTCCAATATTATTGACTTCCGACAATGGCAAACAATTTGACGCTGAGGAAATTCGACAATTTTGTTATGACTTAAAGATTAGTCACAATTTGTCGGCATCATACCATTCGCAAGCTAATGGACAAGCTGAAGCTACTAACAAATCCATTCTTGCAATGCTCAAGCGGCGACTTCAACAGGCCAAAGGAAATTAGGTTAAGGAACTTCCTACAGTTATGTGGGCTTATTGAACCACGCCTAAGCATTCAACGGGATTTTCTCTGTTTAATCTTGCTTACAGTACGGGAGTGGTCTTGCCTATAGAGTTGATGACTCCAACCACACGAACTTTTGCCATGGAATTGGAGTCGAATGATCAAGCACTTGCTCAAGCCAAAGCCTTGATAGATGAGACGAGAGATGTCGGTTTGCAATAGTTAATTCGTTATCAGGCTGATATGAAACAAAAATATGATAAGAAAGTTCAACTTAAAGTGTTTGAGAAAGATGACTGGGTACTCTGTCAAAAGACGAGGTTGATCAATTTCGATAAATTTGGAGAAAACTGGACAGGTCCATACATCATTGATCGCCCCACCACCAAAGGATCTTATTTTCTCCATAATTTAGATGGGACTGTTCTCGATAAGTCGTGGAATGCGTTTCATCTACGCAATTTCTATAAGTAGATTTTAGTTGTTTTCCCATTATCCTAAAAAAAATAAAAATAAATAAATAATAATAATAATAATAATAATATTTAGTTTGTTTCTAGTTCAGTCGTTTATTTTCCGTTATTATCTTTACACTTTTCAAGACTCGATCATCAATAAAGATATAGTTCTTTCACTTTAGTTATAATGACATTATTATGGTTCTAGCGAACCTTATTATCGCTACGATAAAATCTGACGAAGTTACCACGTTTAGCTTCGTCAGTCTAAGTTTGAACGCTTTTACGCTCGCTTAGTTCGTTACTTTCGCTACGACAAAATTTGATGAGTTACCACGTTTAGCTTTGTAAGTCTAAGTTTGAACGTTTTTATGCTCGCTTAGTTCGTTACTATCGCTACGACAAATCTGATGAAATTACCACGTTTAGCTTCGTCAGTCTAAGTTTGAACGCTTTTACGCTCGCTTAGTTCGTTACTATCGCTACGACAAAATCTGACAAAGTTACCACATTTAACTTCGTCAGTCTAAGTTTGAACGTTTTTACGCTCACTTAGTTCGTTACTATCGCTACGAAAAATCTGAGGAAGTTACCACGTTTAGCTTCGTCAGTCTAAGTTTGAACGTTTTTACGCTCGCTTAGTTCATTATTATTGCTACGACAAAATCTGACGAAGTTACCACGTGTAGCTTCGCCAGTCTAAGTTTGATCGCTTTTACGCTTGCTTAGTCCGTTACTATCGCTACGACAAAATCTGACGAAGTTACCACGTTTAGCTTCATCAGTCTAAGTTTGAGCGCTTTTACGCTTGCTTAGTCCGTTACTATCACTACGACAATATCCAACTAAGTCACCGTGTTTCGTTTTGTAAGTCGAAGTTTGAACGTTTTTACACTCGGTTAGTCTAATTTTGCCAAGTTAAGTTAACATTGGGGGCGTTTACTTCTATTTCGTTTAATCTGCATAACTAAACAACATTGTCAGTTTTCCACAGGTATGTTATTTGACATCACAACGATATTCAATTGCCAACACCTATTTTATTTTATTTTTCATCAAAAGAATTTTTAGCTCTATGATATTACATTCACACCATCACATCATAATTGGTTTGGGAAAATCCAATAGTTCCTTACTAGTTTTTCGCTTATACAACTCATACAAATCTTTGTAATTCATCTTTTCACATTCTAGTTCATCTCCCATTTCTGTTAGATTCTCTGTCAATTGTCTTACGGTCGATTTACAATGTGCCATTTGCACGTGATCTTGGCCGAGCCGCTCGTTTACATCTGTCATCCGTTTGTTAATTTTCTCTACCTCTTTTTGTGCATGTCTCAGTTCCTGATCTTTGGTCGCCACGAGTGACTTCAATTCTATCACCTCTGCTTTTAAGCGTTTGTGTTCTTCCATTATCTCATAGGCCTTCCTGAATTCTTCGTACGATCTCCGCTCTGCCTCTTCCGTCCGCTCGATTAGGTCTTTGTTTTCGTCTTCTAATTCTCTATTGGTTCCGCTTAACGCTTTATTTTATTTTTCCAAATTTCGGTTAAGTATCTTCACTTTCTTTATTTCTTCTAGGGCATTGATTTCATTTGGAATGAAACTTTTCTGCGCGGTCTTTTCGTGAATTTCTTTCGCACGTAGTACAACCGTTTCAACCTACGATAGAAAAGATATCTAGTTTTTCATCAATTTTTCAGACTTAACCAAAGTTTTAAGATAACTGATAAAAAATACGAACATACCTGTTTCATACTGTCGAAAATCGTTGACACCGCTCTATCATATTCTCTGATATTCTCCGAGTTTTGGTCACACTTTAGATATTTTTTGAGCCCCTCCATTGTGCACGACACATTGTATTTATCTAATATTCTTTGGATAGTTGGCCCCACGTTCTCCCAAAATATCTCGCTTGTTTCATCATTCTTTCTTTTTGAACGCGATTCTAGATTTTCTTTTTGCTCAGACAAATTCTTTTCATTGTTTTTTTCTTTTTCTGAGTTTCTGCCAGTGTCCTTAGTACTTGACTTGGTCTTTGGCGATACATTCACTTCGTCTTCCATCCTTGAGCATCTCTGCCTCATCTACAAATTTTATTGGATTAGTGCTGGGAGCAACTTTCATTACCATTCAAACACAAACCGATGAATCAACAACAACTTACTTGTAATATGCTTTGTGGTTTTCCTCCTTGAACGGTATTATCCCTGGCCGTACTGGTTTTTCCTTGATTTTTCTTCTCTTATTTGCCATATGAACTTTGTTCGCATGCCAAAGAGGGGGCGGTGTTTCAACCCCCACCTACGTGGCGAAAGTCTATTAGTAGGGGTCTCAATTTTTATCCGTTTAATCGACAAGGCTAAAGCCCAATTTGCAATACCATTGATCAATGTACAGGCCCATTAATTTATGTGTCTAAGGCTGAACCTTAGCCATATGGCTTGCCACTAACGTACATTAATTTATGTCCAGATTTGTTTCTTATCAAAGATATAATTATCAGTTGAATGTTATATTCAATTACAATTACTTAAGCTACAAGAATACTTGAGTTACAAGGAGTCTCTACTCTACCAATATAAATACCACACTATTTTTCATACAGAACTACGTTCTTGAGACTTGATCCCATCGATAATTTGGGTACGTAGGTAACCGAAAGGTACAGTCTCATCATTCTCTCGATCACTATCACTTTTATAACTACTTTTCTATGTTCTTCATCTCTTTCGTCACCACTTAGTGTTTTAATCATATTTGGTCGAAACAAGGATGATGGTAAATTTTTCAAGAAGAACTATTAAGACGTTCTCTTAGAAAGATGAAATGGAACAATATCACATCAGAAACAAAGATTACCTGCTTTCAACACCAAGTATATTCAAACCAGCCTTTGAATTTCTATTAGTAACCTCTTTCGTGAAACCCATTGGAAAGATGCCTCCTTCAAGCTTTCGTATAACAGTAAAATGGCTAAGTGCTCCATGTCTATTCAAGTTAGATGCCAACATAAGAGTGTCAATCTGGAAAGCAGAAAAAAGGACAGATCGGCATTATTTCCATCATACCCAAAAACCAGGTTCTGGTCATTGCTTGTTCCTCAGGAAAAATTTAACACTACTAACAAAAACCTTGGTTATAAAGCTCCATCAAACAAAAGATATTCTTTAAGTCCAAAAGTCATGTTAATTCCTAGGCTTAAGAACTTGCAAAATTTTTAGGCCTTAATTAAAAGTTCACATCAATTTTCATGTCCAAGTAGTGCTGTCTCGTTAATACAACTCCATGAATAGCAATCTCATGAATGAAAAAAACTCATGAAGAATGAAAAAAAATCCTGCTATTAGCTTGAGCAGAACATGAATGCTGTGATATTATAGTTATTGGAACTAGACTCACATAGAAAATGCACCAATAACAAATAACAGAACTAATGATCTTTATTCAAAAAAATTAGATGATTGAACTCCTGGAGAAAACTTCTTGTAAGCTATAAACGACCATTTTTTATATACGCCAGTTTCCAGTTTTGAAAAACTACCCCCTAGTGGCGTCCTCTTGATATTGGTAAACCAAAGTCAGCAGATTGTATAATGGAAGTCAGTTGGTGTCCTCCTGATATTGGGTTTGTTAAAGCCAAAACAGATAAAGTGCTTAAGTAAAAATATCATGGCTCTTGGCATCCAAGAAGCTTGGCATTGACACCAGGCACAATCCTGTTCTCTGCCTTCCATCTAACATAATTAGTGCGAGAGAACTTGGTTAAACCCCATCCACGTACTTTCTCCTAACTTAATCAGGGTTTGGGAAAACAAGACAAGACATATGCTCTATTCATATTCTTAGTCTAGACATAATTAAATTAACAAATTATTACCTGAGATGCATTTCCAAGCCCTGAAGATTGTCGCTTAAGGTCTGCAACTTCATCCTCAAGTATCTTGCAAGCCTTGTCTGCTTTATCAAGTCTTGCCATGATCGCCTCATAACCTAACTCACTGTTTTCACGCACTCTCTTCTCTCTTTGAGCAATCTTCTTATAAAGAGTTGAAATATTAGATTCAGTTACCATAATGAGTTGATTAGAAGGGACAGGTTTTAGACTGTTCACATTTAAACATTGAGTGATTGAGATAATATTAAACAATACGAACATCCAAGGACTACTTGCTAATATGCTACCATTTTGTTCATAGTAGTAGGTATAGGAAAAAAATGAAGAGTCCAGCCAATAGCCAATAGCTGACAGAAGTACATTGCATACAAGGGTATGGCACGAGCGATCTCGCAAATCGCGGGGACAAGCGGTGACTATGCCACCAAAATCCACAAACAACAAACAAGGTCATAAAAGTGTCAATAGCTAAGGAAAAGATAAACAAAAGATATTGACTCACCTACTTAATCATATCTGAGGCCTTAACGCGAGCAACTAGTTACTTCATGTTCCATAGGATCAATGAAGCTGGATAATAACAGGGTGTGATAGGAGAAACACTGTTGACCACGATTTCAAGAGAGAAAGAGAGTTGTACAGGTAGAAGAGAGTACACGCGGTTCCATAAAATATTATGTACATACAATTCAACTAAAAAAACGATCAAAATTTTAAACCAAAACAAAGTTTAATTTTGTGATAAAAATCTCAGTTGGTAGTAAATAAATATCATGAAATATGAAAGCCTACTACTTTGATTTGCACCAACCAAATCAAATATTTCCCATTCCCCTCCCTCAGTTTGTTCCCTCCAAAGAAAATTCTGAGGGTAGAAAATAGATTATAGAAGCTTCCTGCTATCTCATGAAAATTTACCGCAACAAACTGAGTTATGCACCATGGATTTTCTCTCGTACAGAAAAGAAAACATAATTTTGATAGAAATGTATGAGTAATATATTTATCCCACCAAGGACAACACCAACAACAAAACCCCTCTTTTATTGCTAATTGCCCCAAGTGAGAAGCAAACACCAGCCAAGCCACGCATTCATTCAATCAAACACATAAAGAGCAAGACAAGCTATTTAGAGAACAACCAACAAACTACAGTGAATCATCACAAATAAATCTTAGTAGAATATTTATTGCAAGTTTGACTAAGAAAAACAAGTCTGAGATATTTATGCTACAAATCGGTATATGGTATATAAAAAATACAAATGTAAAATCATGGTCACTCGGGGCCGATGAAACTAAAAGGAATATAATTTGCATACACATATCACTTGGTGCACAAAACAAAAACAGAAAAGAAAACAAATAGAAAAATAACAAAAAAAGGAAGTTGCAAGCAAAATGAAGATACACACTGTAAACTTCTCAAGCTCCTTTACAGCACATTTATAAAATCCAATTGCAAGGGGGTCGTTTTTTTCCCCATTTTGCACAGCAACATTAACATTGCAATTCAATTCAAATATGTATGTGTATAGATATATATATTATGATAACTACATTCCATTAAATTACTGTAAATCTCAGTGATAAGACCACATGCCTAATAAAACTATTAAAGATCAAATAAGATAATAATAAAACATAGATGATGCCATACTAGTAATCCGAACCATGGTTTCCCTTCCAGACAAATCAGTAACATGCTACAGTTCAAATAAACACATTTCAACTCTCAATTATCTAGAAACGAACTGAACATAATTAAATGACCTAATACTTACAATGAATGTGTCATTAAACGATGCAAAAATATGGGCCACACCAAAAACATACTCCCCATCTCGTACAACAGGTCCAAGGCTTGTCACATCTCAAACTTAATTGGCAAGAAGTCTACTAAGATTTATTCATAGGAGTAGGAGTGTGATGACAAACATAGATCAAACACCAGAAATTTTAAAGTATAAACTAGAAATTCTTACCAGATGGGAATGAAGAAAATCGAAAAAGGAATCAAAAGATCTTGTGAAGCATGAAACAAGATGAACACAACCTGATAAAGCACACACACTGATCTTTTAAAGTTTGGGTTCGAATTGCAGAAGAAAGTTTAAGCCTAACCCTTGAGCGCCGACGGTTTGGAGTTGGTGGAGTGTGTGTGGGCAGAGAGAGAGGGAGGAGACTGGAGAGTGTAGCGGTGGTGAGAGAGAGAGAGGAGAGAAAGTAAAGTTATGTTTTATATTTCAAGTTTTTAATTTGTAACACTTCTCAAACGATTTTTAAGTGTTAGCAATTAATTTCTGAAATTCACCGAAATAAAGTAACGCTTTACAACATTGCTATTTTGCTAACGCTTATATAGCATTGGCAACTTGCTAACGGTAAATAACCATTGCAAAGCAAAAAAGGTGCGTGTTGCAAATATCCTATTATGGTGTAGTAGCTTTGGTCTGGTATATTTTTCCCTCTTTGCTCTTTCTTTGCAGGCATTGGTCCAAGTAACGGGTCCATTTGCCTTGGGCTTCCAAATAAGTTTTAAACAGATCCAAGTCCTTACTTTCCATAGCTTTAAACCTTGGGCCTTCTCCATAGTTATCCATGATCGAAGATGGGGAAAAAGGGTGAGAAGGATTTTTAACTTTTGGAGAGGAAGAACAACTAAACTACCAGACTAAACTAATACTAAAATATTTCAAAGTTGTTTTAAAGAAGACTAAGAAGAAAAAGAAAGAAAAGTTTTATAAGAAGAAAACTATGAAGAAGGGTATGGAGGAGGGTTCATTTCACCATTTTGAGTGAACCCCTATCAATGAATGAAGTTTTCCTTAAGTTTTCTTCCTCATTAGTTCACAGACAAACTAATTGAAACATGAAAACTTGTTTTATCCCTAAAGGAAGTCACACATCTTTATGTTCAACCCTTTTAGCTTGTGAAAACTCATCTCACTCTTATCTCTAAGTGGCTCAATGAGTTTTCTAACCCATCACTCTCCTTTGAAGTATTTTGGAGTTCAAAGAAGAGGATGGGTTCATGAAGTTCTAAACTAAACAACCTCTGACCATTAATGGAGATTCTCCTCAACCTTTATTCTTCTCTACCATTCTATGCTCTTATATTCTCTTCTAAGAATATTCATTTTCTATTCTAATGACAACTTGCTCATTTGTCTTATTTTGTTTTTGCTTTTGGAATACATAAATAGATAAGAACAAATGAAGCTTTTACTCTTGGGTCTTTTAAGTAATGAAGTCCATGTCTTTGAATGTTGTTTGAGTCTCTGGGGTTTAGTCTTTGAGTCTTTGGCATCATTTTTTGACCTTGCTCTTGAAGGTAACTTTGACTTTGATATTTGATTGTTGACTATTGAATTTGACTTTTGTGGCTTCTTTTCCAATTACCTCACACTTCGATAAGATGTGCTATTTTAAGTTCTTTTTAGCGCTAGATGTCCTCTTTTGAGATTTTTCGTCAATTCCGATCTAGGCTTGTATCCTACAAAAATAATAAGAACATGGATTTTCTACATTATTGAACACATAATTGACTTTATTAAAGCATTATAAGGCGATATAAATACATATTTGAGTGCTTATCAACTACCTCCAAACAACATTTTGCTTGTCCTCAAGCAAAGATGAGAAAATTAAAAGATAAGTAGTGAAATATATATGTGTATTCCTAACTAGTCTCGTTTTGCAGAGTGCGGTTGCCTTCACCATATACAATAGGGCTTTGAACCACTACGAATTCCCTAGTAGACGAGCTTAAACTTCATGAGAGTTTTCTAAAGAAAGTACTCACAAACTTCATCTACTTAGCAACAAAGGTATTGTTTCCTTAATTATTCTCAGAAGTCCATACTCATTAACGGGGAATTAAAGACAAGCTCTTTTGAAACTTAGGATAACATATGTGTTTAGCGTAAATCTACCTAAACTATGAAGTAGAACGATGTGAGGGGATGGATGTGTTGGAATCGGTGAGATTGGACTTCGGAGAGTTGTCTACGTACCCTTGCAGTATGGGATCAAATCTCAAATAAGAAGAGGAATCTGCTCAGTCTTGCTTGTGTAGTTTGATAATCGTAAAAATAGTAGAATCCTAAATATTAATGTTAACAACACTAATACGAAATCCTACCGTTCTTACGTTTAAATCAATTCTTCTTACTCTCAAAACATAATCTTACAATATAATGAGTAAGGATTCGTCCACTCTTAACTCTCTAGACTTAAATCGAATTCAACTAATCAAACCTAAAAGGAACAATGGTGAGAGTAATGATTTGATGTGAAATTTCTATACTACCATTCCCAACACAAGAACAATAATAACAATAAGACATAATTAAATTAAACTGAAATTAAAACTAATTTAGAACTAAGATTGTGAATAACTAATTATGAATTTAAGACAACTAAATCTAAATAAGAATTTAAGCAATAATCTAAATTGAAATGAAGAACTAATACTTTATTCTAAAAACTAAAATATTATTTTAAACTAACTAATTGAATGAATGTAAAAAAACTAGATCTAGATCTAAAAACTAATCTAGATCTATCTTTTTCTAACCCTAAACTCCATTAACATTAGCTTCCTAACCTAACTACCATTAACAAAGAGTCAAGCTTTTGTTTTATACTTTCATATCCAAAATCGTGCATGGGCTTGGAGCCATGTTTTGGGCCGGAAAATCGGGCCCAAAACCCAATTTCTTTAGTCCAAAATGGGCTCTTCAGCTGTAGTTGGCTTCGACAGATGTTTTGTCCACTTCTGCTCCTCTGATTGGGCCAAGGCTTGGACCATTGGAAAGCTCTTTTCGAGCCGGTCTTTTTGACATAAGGTAGGCCCAATTTCGAGGTCTGAGTCCAAAGATATGGTCTTCGAAAGTTCTACTGACTTTGTGCACTATTTCTGCCCGCGTGGACTTTGAATTTTCAGCTTTTGACCGGGCTTTACAAAGGCTTTGTCTTCTTGAAAATTGGCCTTTAATCACAGAACTCCTTAGCAACTGACCTTTGCTCCTTTATCTCGCTAAAGTGGCACATTTCTGCACATAATGGACTTTGAAGCCTGAAATACATAAAAACACGTAATCAATATTAACTCTTACTTATTATTCACATAATTGGTCTAAAAGTACGATTGTTAAGGGGTTAAAACTACAGTTTTGGGCTCTTATCAAACCACCCCCAAACAACATTTTGCTTGTCCTCAAGCAAAGATGAGAAATTAGAATAAGTGACCAAAAATGGAGTTCTATGTACTCTCGTTTAGCTTCAATCAAGATTGCATTGACCATATACGCAACAAGGCCTTAAACCACTAGGAATTCCCTAGTGGACGAGTTATAGCCTCGTGAGAGTTTTCCAAGTGAAGGTACTCACAAACTTCATCTATACTACAACGACTAAGAAATAAAACTATTGTTTCCTTTATTTATGTCTCAATTATCTATACATCTTACTAGCAATGAATACTGAGAATAATCATGTCGAAACCCTAAGCTAATATATGCATAATAATCAATCATCTACAAATAAACATATATACAATGAGTAATGCTATGAAATGCACGATAATGTGTCCGTTTATGAAACTTTGGAATAAATCGTCCTTAAGTAGGTTCTCACATAAAAGTCAAGACAAAAATCACTTTGATTTTTCCACTCAAGTTTTGCTACTCCAGTGTGCAGTGGGCATACTTTACCTTACAATCTCAATGACACACAAGGAAGCCGAAGTTGATCAAACACATCTGCCACTTACTATCTCACTAACCTATTCCTAATTGAGCTAGAGGTCTTTATTAGGTGTTGCGGGGATTAGGAGATGGTTTAAGAAGGAAAGAAATGGATATTCAAAAGGGACAAGTCTGAGATAATAGAGTCTTCATATTATGTAACTAGAGAAAACCTTGTTATTTACTTTTGCTTCTACACTTTGTTTCCATCCTTAGCCATATTTTTTTTCTTTTTCTTTGGCTTTTGACTCCTTTTATTCTATTTTTTTGGAGTTTTTATTTTATTTCTATTTCTATTTTTCTTTTCTTTGGATGGAAACTTCTTTTCTTTATTTTTTGAAGTAATTAACTAACTTTTGTTTACACATGTTTTTCTCTTCTTCTTTCTTCCTTATTCTATTATCAGACTTATCTAAATTGGGTAAGTTGAATTTTTTTATTTTGTTTTGTTTTGTAACAGGGTAAAGGATTTGTGGTTTATGAAAGGGCTAATGAAAGGCTCCGATTAGGCTAACTAGCGAAAAATATACTTAGGTCAGAATTTCTAGCTATATCGATCCAAAAAGGGCCTAAATTCTCTCTTAGGACATGGTATAGTGGTCAAGCAAGTGGACGTGTGATTTCTCTATTCGGAATATACTTCTCCCTTGTGTCATTTCTCAAATGTTTCACTCATATAAGGCTTTAGGCTATATTCTCACAGGATTTGTAGAATAAGTACTCTAGCCTAGATTTCAGAAACTTACTGCCAAACAATCATAAATACTCATGTAATATATTTATAGATAGATGCAAAGATTATTACCTACATATTAACCTAAGTTTCTAAAAACTATTCTAATGCAAAAGCTACGTGAGACTTCTAGATTATTAAGAGCATAGAGAAAGAAACAATACCAATATTCCTAAGTGTATAGCATAAACTTTTTATTTTTATTTTTATTTTTATTATTTTTAAGACAAATAATACGTAATATACAACCTAATACGTGCTTAACATTTACATCGTGTTTCTATACCACACCCAAACAATTTGGGAGAAGGGGGTTCATGAAACAATTCAATAGCACAATTAAATTATGTAACTAACTAATTTTTATAATTTTTAACATTTTATAAATAAAAGTGCGTAATTTACATCCTAAAAGTGTCTAATTTTTGCAAATGTTTCTATCCCACCCCCAAACAATCAACGCTTTGTCCTCAAAGTGTAAAGAGATAAGGAAAGAATTTACCATAGAAACATGGCAAAAATTGGCGTGCACTGTAATGTAAATATTGTAAAGATGATATGATAATATGAAGCACAATTAAACCGCACGCGTGCTAACTAACACAAACTCTACTGAAGTAAACATGACAGGGCTTAGGGGTGGCAACATGATTTAAAATGAATACCAAAATATGCCCCCCAAAACAAAATTGGAAAACTCTTTTTAAGTTTGAAAATTTTGTTTGGCCTATAATCTTAAAGTTGGTATTGTACGAAAACTTGGGTATTTTAAAGTCAAATTCCCTAGACTTACTAATATATATGTATTAAAATGCAGTTTACTATATATCAACAATCGAAAAAGTTGTGGGTCTTTCCACAAATAATTAACATGGAATGCACCATCAAATAGAATTAAGCACCAAGATTTCCTATGACGTAGCTTAGTGGAATGAGAGCAAAGCCTTATAGATCTAAAACCTAATCGAGCATAGAGTTTCTTCTTTGTCCTCCCACTGAAGGGATGCCAAGTAAATGAACGCGGAAAAATTGATGGTTGTGGAAAATACGTGGGGATGTGGATAATTTTGAGAAGGAAAAAATGGAAAAAATGAAAAAGTGTCGGTGGCTTGTCCTTGGGTGTTACTTCTTCACCACCAGTTGGTTTTAGATAGTTATGAAGCATAGGAGAAACGCCAAGGTCAAGTACAAACTCAATGGTTCTTTGAAAAGGTAGAGGGCGAGGAACATTCGTGATGGAAGGTGAATGAGTGACATGAGGATGTGAGGTGGGTGAATGGTGTTCAACTAGTGTTCTTAAGTCTATATCATCAAAGGCCTTGAGATATACAAGACATTCCTCAATAGGTGGGTAAGAAGAATCACTGGGATAGAGGGCGAAAAATTCTTCTTCCGTCATGGCGTCAAGAGGTGAATGGATGTCAATAGGAAAGAACTCGCGAGGCGGCAAAGAAGGATTGCAAAAGAGTCGAAGGAAATCCTCCTTGATGTTATCTACGTCTAGGGAGTAGAAATTGTGATCCTTGTCTTCTTCCATAAGAGGGGTATCTACTAGTGTGGGGACTAAAGTGTCAGCCACACTAATGTGAGGTAAAAAACTCTCAATGTACTTCACTTCCCCTTCTACAGGCAAACCTAGTTGTCCCTGTTTTTGTCTAAATATGTTAACTTCTACAGAAAGATTTCCAAAAGAAAGAGTCATTGAGCCATCCCGACAATTGATTTGGGCATTGGCGGTTGCCAAGAAAGGACGCCCTAAGATGATGGGAATGGAATCATGAGCAACTTCTGTGTCAAGAATAACAAAGTCGGCTGGATAGTAAAAATCATGTACTTTAACGAGAATGTTTTCAACTACACCTTTGGGATACTTAATAGAACGATCGGCTAACTGCAAAGTCATTTTGGTTGGTTGAAGTTTTGTTAGACCTAGTTGTTTATATAAATAAAAAGGAGTAAGTTAACACTCGCCCCGAGTCTAATAAAGCGGTTGTTATGAAGGTATCACCTAAGGTGCATTATGCAACCAGATCTAACCGACCGAGGTCCTTGTACTTAACAATTCCGTTATGTTCGTGAGAAAGAGGATATTGTTTAGTTAAGAATGCTTCGTAGGGTATGTTGGTTTTCCTCTTCTTGGTGCACAACTCTTTTAGAAACTTAAGCGTGTCCGTAGACTTTTTATAGCTTCTAGAAAAGGTAGGTTTATAGTCAAATTTTTAAACACTTCCCTAATCTCATCAAAATTCTCGTCCTTTTTAACACAACTAGTCTTTGGGGATATGGTGCTTTATCGCTATTTTTTTAGCGAAGGGATAAAAGTATTATTAGTCTTTGCTTTATCTCTATCCGTTTTCCATCTAGGTTGTCCATATTAGAACCTCTACAGGTGTAGGTCTTCACTTTCTATTATTGGGTCTTGTAATGTTTCCCCTTTTGGTTGTGGTTTAACTGGTACTTCTACAGTTGTAGGGTCTTCAGTTTCTATTATAGTATTTGGTATGGTATCATTTTTAGTTTGCGGGTAATCTTTAGGCATAATCACTTGGTTATCAACTACTCGCCCTGAACGAAGGGTAGTGATTTTGTGGGTCCCCTTTGGTTTATATTACCATTATAGTAAATACTGTTTATTTCAAAGGCGGTGTTTGTTGACTTAGGATTAGGCACTGCTTGACTTGGAAACACGCCGGTTTGGTTATTATTTTGGTTAGAAGACATGTCAATAACCTTTTGGCACAAAGATTGCATCATTTGCATTGTTTGTTTCATCATATTAGAGTTTTGATCATGCTTTGATCTTTCATTAAGTTGGAGTTTTGTTGCATAATTTGATTTTGTTTCTCCAACAAGGTCACTACTACTTTGTCTGTAGATGGTTGTATTAGAATTAAAGCTTGTTGAGCGTTCATGTCTTGATGTTGATAGTTCTGGGTTATGGGTACTAAACCTCTATTCTGGTCACCTAAGTTCCCTTGTCCTTGATGTTGAGTTAACTGGTTGAAGTGTGATGGTTGTGGTGGTGTTTGTGCATAGACAAGAGGACAATAGAAGTCGGAATGCTCAAGACTACAACAGACATTACAACGAGTAGAGTTAATGTTCATGACTGGAATGGGTTGTTGTTGAACAGAGATGGCATCTACCTTTTTAGTGAGGGCATCGATAAGAGTTTTAAGCTCGGGATCATGTTTAATCTCAAGTAAAGAAGGAGAGGAGCGGGAGGAATCGTTACCTCCCCAATTATTGTTCTTCTTAGATTGATCTTCTAAGAATTTATAAGCCTCCAAGGCTCCTTTACTAAGAAAACTACCCCCACTCATGATATCTAGAACCTCCTTATGATAATGTGAAAGCCCCTTGAAGAAAGCACGAACAAGCATGTCTTTTGCAAGATTATGATGCGGGCATTCAATGAGAAGATCAGTGAAACGATTCCAGGCCTCTGAAAAGGATTCATGAGGATTCTGGCTGAAGAAATGAATCTTGTGAAGCATTTCATCTGTCTTTAGTGGTGGGTAAAATTGTTCCATGAACAATTGAACAAATTGAGCCCATGAGTCCACGAGTTTGGCGTTTGGGCAGTTAACCAAGACGCCGCCTTTGTCGGCTAGGGGTGAAAGGAAACACCCTAAGTTTAACTTGATCCGGACTTACACTAGGATGATGGAATGTAGTGAGAACTTGGTCTATCCTACGATGTGCTGGTAAGGCTTCTCATGGTCTAAACCATGAAAACCGGTAACAAGTTAAATATATTAGGGGGATTCAAAATCCCCACTAGGTCTGCAAGAGCGATGCACGACTTAGGGCCATCGTTTAGGGCTTTATAAAAATCAGAGAGAGGAGTCTCTTGTTCTTTAGCCATTGATGCAAGTGTAGTGTGTGAAATTCTAGATAGGCGTGTTGTATTTATTTCTCTGAAAAACAAGCTTGATTATACTAGAATTAAAACTCCTCCGACGACGAAGAGGCGAGGAGTGGAAGAAGGAGTACTGAATGCCTCCTTGCTACAGCGTTTGAATAAGCGTCTTGTATCACGCTTGATCTCAGTGTATTTAACAAGTTAGAAATACTGAATAACTTGAAGAAATAGAAATTTGAACTAACCTGTGAAAATTGGGTTGTTCACGCTGAATTTTCCTTCGAGGGCGCGGGTGCCCTCTGTTTGGGCGCAGGTGCGCTCAGGGTTTTCGAATGTTTAGTGTTTTGGGCGCGGTCGCGCTCGGTTTGGGCGCAGGTCGCACTTCAGGGTTTTCGAGTTTTAGGCCTTTTATCGTACTCCAAAAAATTTGAAATTTTTACAGTAATTTTCTAAGACATCTATCAAGTAGCCTGTAAAATTTAAGATCAATCGGAGCTATGTAAGTCCCTCTACTGCCCTGCAAAGTTTGTGAAATAGTTTTCGGACACAATACAAACAACCGAATGGTTAACCCATCAAAACAAAGCCAAAAATTGCCAAAGTTTTACTGGAGACTCCTGAAAGATCCTACTTGTTTCTGTAAAATTTTTAGAGCAATTGGAGTTCTACAACCTCTCCTTATCGGCTGGTGTTCCAGATATTATGTGTTTGCAACACTGCAGAAACACACTGGAAACACTCTACTATTTAGGTGATCAAAACAAATCAAAAACTCGTCAAATTTTTACTACAAACTCCTGACTTAGAATAGATACTCCTGTAAAAATTATAGAATTTTTAGAACTCCCTAAGTAACCTTACTTGTCTGTTTTTCAAGAACATACGGTGTGAAAACTGAAATGCAGCACTGTAAAGATCGTATTTTTTTCACAAGGTAAACCAACTTTGAAAAATCTGAAAATATTCCAGTAAATCAACAACACATTAAATATTATGTCTGAAAATTTAGAAATACCTTAACCACAATGTTTTTCTCTGTGAATCCGCAGCCCCTATGCTTAAAACAATGAACAGTTCCGAAAATTCAAGAAATAAGAATGAAAAATTAAAAGGGTGGGTGGGTAGAGAATGGGGGATTGCCCCTTGGATTCAAGCAATTAAATTCTTGTCTAGAATGAGATTAAGATGGCAGCGGCGCCATTTGATATCCGTAAAAACAATAGAATCCTAAATATTAATGTTAAGAACACTAATACGTAATCCTACCGTTCTTACGTTTAAATCAATTCTTCTTACTCTCAAAACATAATCTTGCAATATAATGAGTAAGGATTCGTCCACTCTTAACTCTCTAGACTTAAATCGAATTCAACTAATCAAACCCAAAAGGAACAATGGTGAGAGTAATGATTTGATGTGAAATTTCTATACTACCATTCCCAACACAAGAACAATAATAACAATAAGACATAATTAAATTAAACTGAAATTAAAACTAATTTAAAACTAAGATTGTGAATAACTAATTATGAATTTAAGACAACTAAATCTAAATAAGAATTTAAGCAATAATCTAAATTGAAATGAAGAACTAATACTTTATTCTAAAAACTAAAATATGATTCTAAACTAACTAATTGAATGAATGTAAAAAAACTAGATCTAGATCTAAAAACTAATCTAGATCTATCTTTTTCTAACCCTAAACTCCATTAACATTAGCTTCCTAACCTAACTACCATTAACAAAGAGTCAAGCTTTTGTTTTTATACTTTCATATCCAAAAATCGTGCATGGGCTTGGAGCCATGTTTTGGGCCGGAAAATCGGGCCCAAAACCCAATTTCTTTAGTCCAAAATGGGCTCTTCAGCTGTAGTTGGCTTCGACAGATGTTTCGTCCACTTCTGCTCCTCTGATTGGGCCAAGGCTTGGACCATTGGAAAGCTCTTTTCGAGCCGGTCGTTTTGACATAAGGTAGGCCCAATTCCGAGGTCTGAGTCCAAAGATATGGTCTTCGAAGTTCTCACGACTTTGTGCAATCAAGTTTACCCCGCGTGGACTTTGACTTTTTAGCTTTTGACCGGGCTTTACAAAGGCTTTGTCTTCTTGAAAATTGGCCTTTAATCACAGAACTCCTTAGCAAACCGACATTTGCTCTTTTATCTCGCTAAAAGTGGCACATTTCTCGCATTATAATGGACTTTGAAGCCCGAAATGCATAAAAACACGTAATCAATATTAACTCTTACTTATTATTCACATAATTGGTCTAAAAGTACGATTGTTAAGGGGTTAAAACTACAGTTTTGAGCTCTTATCATAGTTCATCTAGGGTTTTCCCTCTGTTTATATAGGGAACTTAGATAGTTGGAAAGAGTCCTAATTAGTATAAGAAAGCTTCATGTTCGGTCACGATCTTGCTTCAGTGGCAAGATTGAGTTTATCTTTTCAGAATATGCTAATTCAGTATTGGACATGTTTCCTAACTCTTCAAGGTCGGTTCCTTGTGTAATTAGGAAGATTTTATTCAGGCTTGAATTGTTCCAAGCATAAATGTCCAATGGACATGGGTTAGGCTTTGTTATCAATGGATTTGAGTTATTGGGATTTGTTTGACATTGATTCGTGCCCATTATAGTTAGGGCTTGTGGACCTGGACTTGATAATGGGTCTGTATCCGTTAGGGGTATACAAAGGAGGGTCCCAAACATCGCCCCCTCTTTGTCATATGGTAATGATGTGTGGCAAAGAAGTGGATGTTGTTGTAGTTTGTTTTGAAAGGTTGTACAACGGTTGAGAACATATGAAAGGGCGTGGAGAGATTTTCAGAGAATCTGTCGAAACATTGCAATTTTCCAAATCGGTTTTGGCAACTATCTTGTAAGTATTTATTGACATCTTTTGCATATTTCTTCGGTAGAAAAGGGGAAAGAGTTAGGGTTAGGGTTTGAAAGTGATTAATCTCGGTAGATTTTGTGAAGGGAAGATGTCTTCTGATAGTTCTGTTGCAAAACCGGTCAATAATCTTGTGCCCTTGGAAGCGGTGCCAATGGAGCTTGAGGAAATTGAAAAGCGTAGGCGTTGGGGAACAATGCATAATCCAAATGGTCAATTTCCCATAACTGTGAGACCGGAAAATCTTGATTTGGAGTTGGAACTGCAAGTGAATCTTATTATTCCTTGAAATGTTGGGTTGCGAAGGATTCATGGTGAGAATTCGCTCCGCGCCGCCTCCTGCTAGTGCATTTGCGGCTAGCTATTACAAACTTCGTTATGGATTGAGTTTGCCGTTGGACTTTGAAATTCTGATGATGCTGAGGGCCTGACATGTTGTTCCTGGGAAAATGCGTGTCAATTTTTATCTGATTTTGTCACAGATTGCTAGGTTGGATGAAGCATTTGGTCTGTCGTTCCGTCAGAAGGAACTAATGGCAATTATGCAACCCAGTCACTGGAGCGGGCTGAGATATTTTTCCAGTGTTATAACAACCCTATTTTTTAAATTAAATAAATAAACATTTATAGTGTGTATTTTATTTTGTTTATTAATATTATTTGGACATGGGTTTAAGTGGGCTTTAATTAGGAAAAAAAAAAAAAAAAGGATAAAAAGTGAAAGAGAAAAACGTGGGTAGAGAAGAGATAGGGGGTTATAACCACCGAACCTCTTTTCTTGTATTGGGGGGAAAAAAATGATACGTGAGAAAAAGTGAAAAAAAGGGAGGGGAGAAAGAGTTCTAGGTTTTAAAACAAAGAAACGTAAATAGGGAAAAATGCTATTGGAAAGCAATTGGTAAAGATCGATCAATCAAGTCTCGCTCTTCCGGAATGAAATTGATTGGTATGAAGAAGACCCTGGTTTTTCACACTAGACGCGCTCCTCGTGGTGAAAGGACTCACTGGATAATGCATGAATATCACATGAGCTGCACTGAAGAGGTACTATTTAAAATACCCCTTACAGTGGTATATACCGCATTTGAACTTGGTGAGCATGGGTTGTTGATTGTTTGTATGTTATGTGAATACGCCAAGGATATTGTTCTGGTTTTCTATTTTATTTGAAGTTGTTAGTTTTTTTTGTAAGGTTACTCTAAACTCTATATATAAAACACCTACTAGCTATGGACCACTGTCTAGAACTTGTAAACAATATTCAGTAAGGATATTAATATTTTTATTGCATGTCATATATACTTAATGAAATTTATCTATTTGGAATCGGTTAAGAATTAAAATGATGTGAAATTCTTTAGTGGTAGTTGTGAGGAGATTTTAAGGAGTGAGTACTAGGGAAGAGTTGGAGATGATGTGTACGTGTTGATGTCTTGCAAGTACGTGGAATCATACTTACTAATTTTCTATTGCTGAAGAATTGGAAATTTGTAGAAGAGCTAGGTATGAGCATATTAATCCAAAGGAGTGTTTGGCCTTTGGTGCCACAGATGAGAAAGGAGTCTATGACAAAGTTCTCTAATAGAAACAAAGCTATATGTTGCTCTGTCAGAAATTATTTGAGAAATGGCGCTACAATCTGCTAAGTTACATGTCAAGTTCGACTTGTATGCAGATACGTCGGTCTACTGCTGAACAAACTAAGTAGTTTGGAAAATAAAACACGAATATAGACCTGCAAATAGATAGCATAATAGTATATCATCGCAAACATACAAAACCCAAAATCCAGTCCAGGGAATTAGAGAACTCAGGAGAAAAATAATTTTCTACATAGGGTTTGATTACAAATTGCATAAATCTAGGGGGAGAGTTAGAGTTTTTGTAAAACATGAAAAGTTGAGTTTTATGAGTCTTCTTTCTAACTCAATTGGCCTCATCCTATTCCGAGTCCTGTGGAGACAGCTATGATGTCTGGAAGTTTGGTTGACAGAAAATAGTGCGGCAGAATTCAGTTTCTGTGCACTGTGTTCGAGTCCAGTTTTCATATAATTAGAGTGATATTTAGTATTTTTGTAAAACATGAAAGAGTAAGTTCTGAGAGTCTTATTTTCAACACAAAAGGCCTTGTAGCGTTTGGACACTTGTGGAAAGAGTTGTGGTCTCCGAAAAATAATGCGTCAGAATTTTAGTTGGTTAAAAATTAGGATTTTTACCGTTTTCGACATAAATTTTTATTTAGATAGGCTGAGGTTGGGAATTTGAGTTTTATATGAAAAACTAAGTCTGCATACCCTAGTTTCTAAATAATTAAGTTGCGTGTCTTTTGGATGAATGTAGGAAAACTATAGTATTGACAAGTTGGCTAGAAAACCTACCGTGGTATCATTTTATGTGCATGAATCTGTTTTGAGAAATGTGTCTAGTAATGAACTAAAAGTCTCTTAAACTTTTCTTGGGGTGTTTTATATAGTATTTGTAGCCTACTTTTAGACTGTGGTTTTATTTGGAACCGACATGGTTCATAAGATCGTTTTTGGATAATCAAAAGTAGAGAAATATCCATTTTTGAGTTTTTGGATTTAAAGGTTCATAGTGTATCTCTGAGTATGAAACTTTACATATATAATTATGGGAGTATTTGAAACTTATTGTAGGTGATTCTATATAGAATAATTGTTGTTTTCTTTAAATGTACATACAAGGATATTGATAAATTGGTTAAGAGCTACGTAAGGCTTGATTCTAATCTTGAAAGATTAGATACATAGGCAGCTTTTGTAAAGGTGCAACCACCATATTATATATTATATATTAGTTTTAGTGATAATTATATATGTACAATGTTAGTACTAAATTGGGTACATGATACTGGTTGTTTAAAAAATAATGTATTCATTGAATGTGTCATGAATGACCTGTTAGTATTATGATGGGTATTCTTTGAATGTGGCGGGAATTATCCAAGGTATTCATTGAATGTGCCATGAATGACCTGTTGGTGTTATGATGGATATTCCTTGAATGTGGCAGGAACGACCTAATGTATTTATTAAATGTGCTATGAATGACCTGTTGGTGTTATGTTGGGTATTCCTTGAATGTGGCGGAAATGACCCAAGGTATTCATTGAATGTGCCATGAATGACCTGTTAGTGTAATGATAAATGGTATTTCCAAAGATGAGGGACAAACCATGTTTTATCAATTAGACTTCAATGTCTTAAATAAGGTTTGATTAAGAATGAAAATTTGACTGGCTGAAATAAATCCTGTTATTGTGATGTATAACTCTGTTTTGCAAGAGGGTAGGATTTGTTAATCTGGTATGCAGGGGACGTAAATATCCTACCCTAAAACGACGTGATGGCTTAAAGATAAGGTGTATCAAACTCATATTTAATTAAGTTATTATATGTGTATTAAATAAGTGGAATGTAAGTGGTATTTATCTTGTGAGTTAATTTGGAAAATAGGAATGATGAGTACGGTTATATGAGTTTCTTGGAAATGTATATTGGGATTGAAATCTTACTTGGGAAGAAACTACATGCCGTTTTGAGAAAACAGAACTAATTAGTCTTCCAAGTTGAAATGATTGAAATATATTTTATTGGTGAATGAAGAGTTGTTATTTTGGTTTTAATTTGATCTCATTTTTTTTTATATGGTGTTTAATAATGGGTTATTAGGGTTTCGTTTCATCATGGGTTTTCAGAATATGGAATAGGGTGAGGATAGTTCCCTATTTTAATTTTTTAGAAATTTGGGGTGTGACAAGTGTCTTCAAGGCTGGTTATCAGAGAAATTTTTTTGGGCTATCCAAAGGTTACTTGGGCTGGGATTCCCTTGCTTTCTTTGTGGGTGAGGCTTGGTCCTCCCCAGGGCCAACCCTGCGTTTGAATGGCCCAATGCAAGGTCCGTAGAATGAGGCCTTTATTTCTTTGTTTTTTTTTCCCCCAAAGAATGAGCTTTTTTAGATTAATGGGGCCTTTTGTTTTGGTTTATATTGGGGCCTCTGCAAAGCCTTAGACAACATCACTCATTTTCACAGTAAAGATTTGTTATCCTCTGGCTTTTGAATTGTTGATACTGATCTAATTGATTGTATTTGCAGATGCTGATGTGCTAGTTTGGTCATGTGACTCTGCAAACTTAGAGGCACTTGGAATCTTGGATCTACTTTAGCGTTAGACTTTCGGATTTATCTATCTAATAAGATAGGGGTTTTTTTCCCCAACTAAAAGACAAAATAACACACAAAGGACGGCTCAGATCTGTTTGAGCAAGATCAAACGGCTGTTCTTCATCCTCACTTTTCTTCTCGAGTCTTTCTCTCCAATATCGAGTCTCTCACCAAAGAAGCTCGAGCCCGATCTACTCTCTCTGATAGAAGGTCGTCTTTCTTCAAGAGAAGGAAGCTCCCGATACGCTTAGTTACCAGTCACTATTCCTAAGGAATTCTCGATCTGCCTCCATGTCTGGTGAGTCATACATGTTAACCTTTATGTGAAGCATAGAAAAAAAGTTTCCTGAACTAATGATAGTTTGTGTAATCTCATGTTTTTTTTCTTGAACTTTCTTATAATAATTAGTTGTTTAGCTTACTTTCTTATATGCACTCATTTCGTTATTTTGATTTTTGTTGTAAGTTTACTGTTGAACGCGGGAATTGTAAGTTTATTGTTGGATTTGAAGTTTAGCAAATAGTAGACGAAGTCAGTTTATCATTGTAAACATTGTTTGACAGAATAAACATTGTGTTATCATGTATGCAAACAGTGTAAACATTGTGTTATCATGTACATTATGCTATCCCAAATTAGTTTATAAATATGTATGACAGAGTTGACTGCGTGCTGAATTTAGTCATGTTTTTCTATTAACCTGAAAGTCCATTTTCACAAGGTTTGGTAAGTAGTCTAGCCTATAGTATACCACAGAAAATTTAAAGCTATGTTCAGTGTATACTTTTTCCTTTTTTAGTTAAGGTTTGTGCGGAACTTATGTTGGTTTATGAAGGGAGAAACACCATGCTAGGATTGTGAAGAGAGGGTTTGCAGTAGATTTGTTTGGGCGGAATTCTCTAATTTATATGTATTCTTCGATTAGGAGAATTTGAGATGCGAGGAAGGTGTTTGATGAGAGGTGTGAGTTTGATTTGGTGTCGTGGAATTTGAAATATGATTGTTGGGTATGTGAAGAATGGGGAAGTTGGTATTGCAAGGGAGTGTTTTGATGTGATGCCTGAAAGAGATATTTAGAGCTGGAATTCAATGATTGCGTGGTATGTTGGAGTCGGCGATATGGAGGCTACTCGAGAGCTTTTTGAGGGGATGGTGGTTAGAGATGTTGTCAATGTGTTGATGCTTTGTGTTTACATATCGTTTGTGACATATTACAAGTTTCTTAGAGTATTTGTCATTATGCGTCAATGTGTTGATATTACGATACTGTTTTGTGTTTTGCTTTGGACTGTTTTATATTGGTGCTGCTTTCGTTAGAATTTATCAAACCTGAATAGAAAAAAAAACATAGATTTGGCAAACTGTTTTGTGTTTTGCTTTGGATTGTTTTATATTGGGGTGCTGCTTTCGTTAGAATTTATCAAACCTGAATATAAAAAAAAAAAAAAAAAATAGATTTGGCAAACTGTTTTACTTCATGTTATTAGTTAACACCATTTTTTTAGGCAGTATTTGAATTTTATTTTTTACTTCCAAGTGAGAGGATTGGAGTCAATCCTCTGATGAAATTAAATTAAAACATATATTGGTGTGGTTTTGTTGACAATCACTCATCTGATTGTCAGGAGGATATTCATGAGCTTCTCGAGGATATTAAAATCCCATTTTTTGTTCAGGAGGATATTCATGAGCTTCTCGAGTTTCACAGAAGTTGGTTAGAGCTCCCCTAAACCAATATTCCAGGTATAATATTTCACCAGCTTTTGTTTTTAGAACTCCCCTTATTAAACCATCATTTCAGTTATGATACCATTTAACTTTACGCATAATTTCCTTCCTAGATAATCATGGTGAAAGAGCGAATTCAGGTTGTGAAAGAGCGAATTGCAACAGTATGAAATACTATTATGTGATTTCACTTTGTGTCATAACCACTTTTAAATATTACTTGAACATAGTCCCGAGTAATGAAATTGTTTTTTTTACATAGATTTACACACACCCATATATATGTCCAGTTACATATCTATCATTATATTGATTGTTTGTTATTTATGAGTACAACTATATCAACATATTAACGGGCGTATCTTAGGTCGTGACTTCATTACCACAAACTGGAGAAATGAAAGAGAGGGGAAAGGAGTCGTTAATTCACACAGTCAATTCTATAGCACGACATCCTATTACGCCTTCCAATCCGATATATGTGCCTCCCTATCGAAGATATGTTACACCCCCCGAATCTGGTATATGTGCCTCCTAATCGAAGATCTACTACTTCTTTATCTGATGTGCTTCATAATCAAAGATCTACTCCTTCTCCATCTGTTGTGCCTCATCATCGAATATCTACTCCTTCTCCATTTGTTGTGCCTCCTAATCGAAGATCTAATGCAACTCCCAATAGGCTATCTGTTGTGCCTCCTAATCAAAAATTTACTGCAGCTCCCAATAGGCTATCTGTTGTGCCTCCTAATCGAAGACCCACTGCAGTTCCCACTAGGCTATCTGTTGTGCCTCCTAATCGAAGTTTATTGTGGTTCCCAATATGTTATCTGTTGTGCCTCCCAGTCAAAGATCTATTGCACCTCCTAATCGGAGATCTGTTGCACAATGTCTTCAAAGAGAAAGGGAAATGCAAGTGCCTTTAGATCACAATCAAATTACTATAGCACAACAAAATCGGAGACAGAGAGAAAAAGATGTTATGTCTGATTACATAGCAGATTCTTTTAAAAAGACGAGGTCAACGTACAAAGTTGGGTCATCTTCATCAATGTATGATATCTCTCACAGAGAAAACTAGCCTCCAGTTACAAAAGATGTAACAATGCAAAGTTGTGAGGATAACACTATGTGAGTCAAGTGCTTAAATTCTCACTCTTATGTTAGGTTTCAACATACCGTAAAGCGTGATATATCATAGGTCTATTTTTGCAGTGATTATGATATGGTTGGATTTGACGAAAGTAAAGAAGAAATTCTTAATCCTCATAGAGGCCATGCGCTTCCAGTTCCAAATCGCCGCACTTTCTGGGAAAGATGGATGTTCTTTGTCCATTTTGTTCGGCCATTTATTGGAAAGATGAACAGCTATCGAAATCAAGACGCAACCAACCTTTATTTGGAACTTGCTGTTTACAAGAAAAAGTTAAGCTACCGCTTTTTTCTCCACTGCCTCCTGCACTTAAATCTTTATTCGAAGGATCTAATAAACGTACAAGATTATTTCGTGAGCAGATTCGGCAATACAACGTGTGTAATGCCTTTACCAGTCTTGGTTGCAAATTTAACGATCGTGTGTTACATAGACGTGGTCCTACCTCATTCACTGTTCATGGGGAGTTGCGGCATCAAATCGGTTCATTGTTGCCTAATCCAGGGATAAAACCTAAGTTTTCACAACTTTATATTTATGATCCCTTAGCTGTTTTGGATCATCGCCACAATCGCAACCCGAATTTGTCAAGGGAAGTGTTGAAAACTGTACAAGAAACTCTTCTGCAGACCCACAAGTTTTGTGATATCTATACGCAAGCATTTGAGGTTTTAACTGAAAATGCTTCTGAGAATAACAATGTTTCGGTCCATTTACACTATGATCCGCGTTCGGATAGACGAATGTACAATCTTCCGACAATTGATGAGATTGCAGTGATATTGCCTGGAGATGGGAGTAAGGTTGATGCCATGCGTGATATTATACTTCGCTTGAGAGGATGGCATGAGTTGGAATGGATAAGCGAATGTCATCCCGCTTATTTACCTTTGCATTATGTTCTTTTGTTTCCTTATGGGGATTTGGGTTGGTCACTTGATTTAAAGTTGTGGGACGTCAAGAGAAATGCTCCAAGCAATGCAAGACTCACCCAATTATTGTATTACGCCTACCGTTTGTTTGAATGACCCACAGAGTACTCATCCATCTTGTTAGGGTGTAAATTGTTGCATGAATTTTTGGTTGATGCTTGGGTTGCATATAAACAGAACCGGCTGCGATACATTAGACTAAATCAAGACACCATCCGTTCGGATGTGTACAAGTGCTTGATAGATGTTGCACTTGAGGGATTAAGTCCTGATCAAATTGGCCAACGGTTCATTTTGCCTTCCTCGCATGTTGGAAGTCCAATGCACATGTACGAGATTTTTCAGGATTCAATGGCTATCACCCGACACTATAAGCACCCAGATATTTTTCTTATGGTGACTGCAAACCCTAATTGGCAGGAAATTAAAGATGCGCTCAAGGATCACCAAACTTCGACACTTCGGCCTAAAATAGTTGTATGGGTATTCGAGTTGAAACGAAAAGCAATTATGAAAGAAATCTTGAAGAATGATATCTTCGGTCGGGTGGTTGTATATGTCTATACCATTGAATTTCAGAAGCGGGGTCTTCCACACATGCATTTCCTTTTATTTCTCGCGCATGATGACAAGATCCGAAACAGTGAGCAAGTGCATAAATTTGTATGTGCTGAATTCCCAGACCTTGACACCCACCCTGCATTGTTTGAAACAGTGAAGAAGTGCATGGTTCATGGTCCCTGTGGTGATCGAGATCCGAATGCTTCATGTATGGAAAATGGTCGATGCACCAAAGGCTATCCAAAAGAGTTTGTGGAAGAAACAATTATGGATAAAAAAGGGTACTCTATTTATCGAAGGCGCGACACTGGCAAGAAATATTTTGTGAAGAGGAAGAATAAAATGGTTAAAGTTGATAATAGAGATGTTGTTCCCTACAATGCATATCTGTCTGAAATGTTTGACTGCCATATCAATGTTGAAGTTTGTGCATCGTGTCAAGTTGTTAAATATATTAACAAGTACATCTACAAAGGCTATGACAAAGCAACAGTGGTGGCGGCAGGAACAAATGATGAGATTCAGCAATATATCGATGCAAGGTACATTGGACCAACAAAAGTTGCATGACATCTATTTCAGAATCTAATGCATAAAGAGTTTCCAAGTGTCCAACGATTGGTGCTTCATTTAGAAGGTATGCATAGGGTTGTTTTCAATAGCAAAGAGCCCATGGATGCAATTCTTGCCCGAGCCAGAGACCAAACTTCAACACTGATAGCTTTCTTTAAGCGTTGTGCTGAAGATCCAGATGCATGAGCCTATACCTATCAAGAATTTCCACGACACTATGTTTTCCACAAAGACTCTCAAGAGTGGACTCCTAGGACTCAGGGACCTTCCATTGGTAGGATGTATTTTGCAAGCCCTAATACCGGGGAACGGTTTTATCTACGCTTGCTACTTACTATTGTAAAAGGGCCTACCTCCTTTGCATATCTTTATGAAGTCGGTGATACCGTGTACAACACATACAAAGAAGCATGTATTGCCTGTGGGCTGTTGGAAGCTGATGATGAGTGGATACAATGCCTAGAAGAGGCGTCGATAATGAAAACTGGATATCAACTGCGGAGGTTGTTTTGTGTAATTCTTTTAGAGTGTCATTCGTTATGACCAGATCTACTTTGGAGTAAATTTGCATCGAGTATATGTGATGATCTTGGACACTGGCTTCGAACAAAGCACGACATCCTAGATCCAACTGATGAGCAAATAACAGATTACGGCTTATATCTGGTGAAACAAATCCTTTTAGAATCTGGGAGGACATTGAAAAATTTCCCGCCCATGCCAAAGCCAAAAGAGGATTGGAGTAAAATTGTTGGCAATAGGCTCATTTGGGAGCAACGCCAACTTAAGCATGAAAGCATAGGAGAAGAGGCTGCAATTGATGTGAGTCATCTTAATGACGAACAACTTCATGCTTACACTGCTGTGACTGATTCAGTATTTGGTGACAAGGGCAAACTTTTCTTTTTGAATGGAGCAGCTGGTACAGGGAAAACTTTTTTGTATAATACAATTGCAAAGGCCTGTCGCAGCATGGGTCTTATTATCATCATAGTGGCATCACAGGGAATTTCATCTTTGTTATTGTCTAGTGGACGCATTACTCATTCTACATTTAAAATTCCAATTGATATGATGGATACCACTTTTTGCGGCTTCACTAAACATTCTGACCTTGTGACCTATTTAAAGAAACAAAACTAATTGTTTGGGATGAGGTGCCCATGCAACACAGATACTGTGTTGAGGCTGTGGATAGAACACTTTAAGATATTTGTGGAAACAAGAAGATATTTGATGGTATCACTACAGTTCTTGGTGGTGATTTTCGACAAACACTACCTGTTATACCGTTAGGCCAGAGAGAGCAATTTGTTGGTGCATCACTACGACGCTCTTTTTTTTGGAGTTATTTAGAAGTTTTGCACTTGGTATAGAACATGCGGCTTGAAATGGCAGAGTCCGAGAATGTCGAATTCGCCTATTTTTTGTTGGAGGTGTGCTACTAATGCCTTCTAATTAGAATGTTTTTTTTTCCATTAGTTCCATATATAAACGAACTATTTTAGAAACTAATGAATTTATTTTTTTCTTTGATTCATTTAGATTGGTTCGAATCCCAAAGAATGCGTACAATTGCCGAATGGAATACGCAAGTGTACCAATATCCAAGAACTCATCTTCTCTGTCTATCCCCAATTAGATGTTATGGACACACCGTCTCCAAATTTCTTAACTGATCGTACTATTCTTGCTGCCCGTAATGATGATGTGAGTGCAATTAATGAGGTTGCACTGAATTTGTTCCCTGGTGAAGCGCTTGAGTATTTGGCTGCAGATAAAATCATCGAAGATGATATTGATAATCCAAGTGGGGCTCACTATATATCTCACCAAGTTTCTGAACTCCCTTGACCCTTCTAGCTTACCACCTTTCAATCTCAAGTTAAAACCTGGATGCCCTATAATGTTGCTCAGGAACATAACACCTAAAGATGGCCTTTGTAATGTGACACGACTTATGGTGCTTCAATGTGCGAGTAAAGTCCTTCAAGCCAAAATTTTGACTAGAGAGAAAGCTGGAAATCCGGTACTCATCCCAAGAATATCTTTGGCTCCCTCAAATTCAGAGTTGTCTTTCAAACTATCAAGGCGACAATTCCCTGTTCGACTAGCTTATGCCATGACAATTAATAAGTCGCAAGGCCAGTTAGTGAAATATGTTGGCATTGATTTGAGGACACCGGTTTTCAGTCATGGACGACTCTATGTGGCTATGTCCAGATGTACTTCTTTAAAAAAAATATCCGTTTTTCTTCCACCTAATGCAAGAAATTGTACCACAAATGTCGTATACCCAGAAGTTCTTCTCTAAGGACATTGATACCAATGAGAAAATGCGAGTAAGAAATTAAAGAATGCTACTTTTATTGGTTTAGAAATTAAAGAATATGTTGTATCCATATACATGCTATGTAAGTTTTAATGATAGTTTTTTTTTTTTTATGATAGCGTGGATACTTAAAAATAAGAATAGAGATTATTTTATTTTGAGAACCATCTCTTTTGTAAATAATATGCTAAATGTATCAAGTCTAAAAAAATCATGTGTATGTGGTTTGTTTGCAGGTACCAAGTTAAATTGCCATAATTTTTTAGCGACATGATTGTAGTCTTTATTCCATAGCGCATTTATCCATATGGTAGCATAATGGTGTGAACAGTATGCATAGAGGGGAGAATAAGAGAAATGAGGAACTCGATCAGTAGGCGTAGAGTATTTATTTTATTTTATTTTTCCCTTTCGTTACTAGAATTAGCCCCAGGTGAAAAATTATGCAAAGTCTTCTGTAATGTTTAATGAGTTGTCTTTTAGTTTTAGAAGTAATTTGTGTTATGTATAAATATAAAGTTATATATTTTGGTATGGTTGATCTATGAGAATTGTATTGTTTGATTTTCAGGTTATGACAGGATTTATATTTTTGAAATGTTGAAAATACAAAGGAGACTCTGCTGGATTTTTTATTTAAAAAAAAAAATGATGATGCTCTTAATTGAAGACTCTCTCCCTTTATTTTCATCATTCTCATTCTGATATGTATTGAATTAATGATTGTGTAAGGGTATGTGTAATAAATTGGTTTGTGAGAAATGAAATGTATAGAATTGCAATAATTAAGCTCACTTGAGTATGCGTATAAAATGATTGTGAAGTATAAAACTGTTAGAAATGGTTATATCATCGATCTAATGCTACTATAGAGATGGTCTTTTGGAGTGTTGTTCAAAAACAATGTGTCTAGAGTGCCAACTGGCACGGGCATTTAATAGTAGTTATAATAATCTCTATTAGTAAAGTACATCATAATTAACCTGGCCTTTTAAATTAGACCAGCCTTTTTACTACCACCAAATACCCCTAATGAAATATAAATAAAAATTATTCAATGTCTTTAAAAAGGACTATTTCGTCATTTACATTTTTATTTCTATTTATACCCTTCAGTTACAACACACTCACAAAGGAGTTTTATGTAAATTCAGGTCGAAAACCAAATCCTCGCCTATATTGCTATATTGAAATGTACGCGGGTAGTCTTACCATTAATACCCACTTAAATGCCATTAATACGGGGTCTTAAAAACAATTCAAAATTTTTTGTTCTTTCAACTTCCCCTCCTTTCTTCAAATGTTTGGTTTTTCAGATCTTGAGAAAGACTCATTTGTATGTACAAAGATGACACAGTAAGGTACCATTTTTTTTTCCACTCCTCATTTCTCGACCCCAAACACTCTTCTCTCAAATTCCCACCACGAATCACTCTCCTCAAAACATCATTTCACATCAACACACCAACTCATTACTCACCTTTAACTTTTCTCCTCACTCTCCACGACACATTTTAAAGGACTTGATTCTGACCCCAAAAAAACATTCTTTTCATGGAACCAAGCACCAGTAACAGTCAATAATGGAAATGTAGCTGTTTTTAAGGAAAAGAGGAGTGTATTGGCGGTGGTGATGTTGGGTTGGTTAGGAGCTGATCAAAAAGTCATATGAAGTCGTAACAGTACTGATTTTTGTTTTATGCAAGGACTGGGGATTTTTTCAAGTGATCAACCACGGTGTACATTCTGATTTACAGAAACGCATTGAATTAGTAGCAAGGAAGTTTTTTGGTTTGTCAACAGAGGTTTGTCAACAGAGGAGAGAAGGAAGGTGAGTAGAGATGAGGAGAATCCGTTGGGATATTATGATACTGAGCATACTAAGAATGTTAGAGACTGGAAAGAAGTTTTCGATTTTACAGTTTCCAATCCAACAATACTTCCTGCTTTACATAACCCTGAAGATCATGAGGTGCAAGAGTTGAGGAACCAGTGGCCTGAATATCCCCCTGAAATTAGGTAATTTTGTTTCATTTTGTTAATTATCTTAGTTCTGGAGAATAACAAACTCCAGAAGTTAAATCTTTGATGAACTTAATTAGAGACAGTGGTTGCTAGAGTGTGATTGTGTTTTATTGTAGACAGGACTTTGGGCATTTGATTAGCAATGGCCAGGTTAGGGTTGGCCCTGACGCCATTCATAGGAATGGCAGATTTCCTTTATTTTCTATTCAGTGTCGAGCAATTCTTTCTTACTTTTTAAGGGTGTGGCTCATCAGTATACCTTGCCTGTCTCTAAGAGGCCTCCCTATACCTCATCCAGGGAGTGGGTTGAAAGGACGACAACATTCAATCCTGCAGGAAACTTGCGCGTGTGGCTCAGAGCGTTTAATGAGGCTAGCTCGGAATACACTAAGAATGAATCTTTTGTGCCGGTCATATGATCATTGTTATGGTCAGCATAACAGCCAACTACAGCTGTAACTGGAACAGCAATCAGTTATTCAGCTGAGTATTAGCTGATGAGACTTGGTGGGTTCACATATTCAAAGATGAAATGAAGCATTATGATAACGGGTGTGTGGGAATCCGAAAAGCCATTTACCCCGTATTTGAGCCCCAATGCGGCAAAGTGTTAGACAATTACTCTTAACACTTAGTCTTCATTGCATTGAGAATGTACCTAGACTCCTATACCTGATCGTCCAGTCTTAGGCCCAAATCCGTTTTTTCATTCCTCCCCACTGAATGCCGTGTCTCCCTTGCTATAATAAGAACTTACCATGGGACAAGGAAACTCCATTGATTTATAGATGAATAACCAAGTTCTGATTGCAGTTGTGATAGGCTTTCCATCTTATGGTCTTAAATAGATCAATTTGATTTGCATTTAATAAGTTCCACTTGCCAGTACTCACCGTTCTATGTTATTGCTCTTCTGGCAGTCTATTTTTTGTTTCTACTTTAGTTTTACAGTCATCTGAACCTGGAGTAAAACCATGCTCTGTTTAGTCCTCTAAACCGACATTGCATTCTGCTCAGCTTTCCCAGCTGAGCCAAATTTGACATCTAACCATCCTCATTAGTACATGCAATTAACTGACTTTTTAAACTATTGAAACAGGTTTTGGCTCACACTGTGTTGCAGTTACTTGCACTTCGGAGTTCGGATAAGTTCCTACTAACCTCTCTTTACAAAGTTCACTAGAAAATTTTATCATTGAAAATTGCTTCTAAATTAACGTAGTTGTATGTTTTCGTGATTGTGTTTTCAAAGAGCACCACAAGTTGTTGCCCTCAATATAGGATAATATTATTTCCTGATATTATTTCAATATATGATATGCTACATGTCCTCTTGGTCATCTGAATATGCTTAATCATAACACTACATTTGAACTAATTATCAGTTTCTAATTGAGTAGTTGAAGGAAAACAAGTAATGAAACACAACTAGGTTTACTGCAGCTCACGTGAGGCTAAAAAACTAACACTAAAAATACGAACAATGCACTACGCGTGCGCTCTTATGTATTTAATGTTTCTTATGACACCAGACAACGAGATATGATATGTTAATTATTGCAACTTCATATTCTGATAGTCTACGGACGATTTATGCTTCGTAAGCTATACCGATTTAGAAGATCTACATAGATCAAGAACCTTAATCCTAATGTGTGTTTACCATCTTTGGCAAAAGCTCTTCTATATAACATTTGGCTATCATCTGAATGTACAATTGATTCATTATAGAATATGTATAAGACCATTTATTATACGGAAAAACTATACTCTTAGTTATTTCAGACATACATTGTATGTGGTCCAAATAGGCTATATATAGGGAAGCCACAATAAACATATCATGCCTTTGGAACCACTATCATGTCTTTCATTTAACTATAAATATTGCATCGAGAGTATGCTTTTACTTTGTCCACAAGGATTTATAGTATTGTATGTCGTTTCTCCCCTTAGAGACCATTGTTCTTAAGCACCGGTGTAGCGGGCATTGGAAAGTCTTCAACTCCAGTGAGATTCTGATTCAAGTTCAATGAGACAAGTTAGTTATTTCCTTCCTCTTGGCAGCTCTTATATAAACTTTTATTGTTTATTTGTCTTAGAAACATACTGATTACACTTCCCTTAGGATTCCCAAAGATTACTACCGTGTGTGGTGCATATATATAGGTGCTTACGTGAGGAGTTTGCCCCTCAATACCATGGAGCCATATATTTTACGTCTTAGTTAATTTATCGTTTGGAGGAGATTATTACATCTTTAAGCTAGGATATATTTTTCCCAACTCCTACAGAAGTTGATCTGAGGAGCTTGGTTGGTTCTGAAAAGTTGGACATATACTACTGTACAAGACAGAATTTCATGCTTTTCAACACCAAGTAAACTAAACTTAAAAGGACACACATAGATCCATCCCGTTTCTTAGTGTTTCAAAACTAGACCCTTGAACAAGAGCAAGCAAAATTCCCAACAATACAATGTCAAACTTAATTGTGTTGTGTTTGTGTCTATCGTGCAACAACATGATTTAAACTTCACTTACTTAATTTGAAGGCGGAAAGGAGAATTTTTAAGCTTTTGTTTCATTTCATTTCCTTTTAACCAATAAGAATAGAGTTCAATGATTTCCCCATAAATAGCCAATTTAAACCCATGGTGCGGGGTTATGGCTACCATAATGTATCTTTGTTGGAGGCTAAAACACATTCGGTTAAATGTTACAATAGTTTTATGCTTGGTTGATTCCATTACTACATGTTAATTAGGTTCCACAACTATGTGTACTTTTGTTGATAAATTGCTAATCCTACATCATTATGCCAATGTTTATTTGCGGACTAAATATCGGTCAAGCGTAAGGGGAAGCACTTGCGAAGCTATTCAAACTGGCATTGTGAAGAGGGAAGACCTTTTTATTACCACTAAGGTCTTAAAATTGCACATCTGTTTTAGTTAACCTTTTTAGTTCTATGTTTATTTTGTTTTTATTTGCACAAGGGTGATTTGTCCCTTCCCTTCAAGCTCTGTTTCACTTTGGAATTCAGACCATGGACATGTTCTAGAGGCTTGTGAAGATAGTTTGAAAAAGCTCCATCTAGAATATCTAGATTTATACCTTGTCCATTTTCCTATAGCCGACAAGTTCACTGGTAATTCATTCTTTGCCATTTTAGTGTCCATTTTGTCTTTCATTACTTCTCCGATAATTCAACTATATCCTGAAGCATATATATCCAGAATGTTTCAATTCCTTAGCAACGGCGATGATGTTATTGGAATTCTAATGCATTTCTTATCTCCAAACTAATGCGGGCATTGGTAAAACTTCAAGTGTTAAAGATGAGAATGGTGATCTTGACATAGACACAACAATATCACTTGAAACCACCCGGCATGCGATGGAAGGTCCGGTTTCAATGGGTTTGGTCCGCAAAGATTGGAGTAAGTTAAACGTAAACCAACCCTCTTCAAATGATAAGGAGGGTTTACCCGAGTTATTATCCAAACTTTGGTACCGTAAGTTCTAACAGAGTAACCACTCAACCTACTCTAAGACCTTATACATATTCCTTGCATTTCGTAATTTTGGACTGAACTTTACTTCTGTTATATAGGCATGAAAGCCTAAATTTTGTAATCTAATGTTGATGCATGTTGCTTTTATATTATTTTGACATATGTAAATACTCAAAATTCATCCTACACTTTTATTTTCCATCCACGTGTGAGCACGTGCATTTTAGCTAGTTATAATAAGGGAAGGACTATATAACGACCCCATCTCACTCTCTCTCCAGGCATACCCTATTTTTTTTTATCAAATTGACACTCAAAATTGTCGTTGGCCCCGGCCTTGTTAACCCAAAAACAAAAAATCAATTGTTTTCTCTTTTCACTTCTCACTTTCTTCGGCTGTTCTCATTCTTCGGCTGTTCTCATTCTTCCTCCTCCTCAAAAAAAAAAAAAAAACCCAAGTGTTTAAGGTAATAAGTTTTTCAAGTTTCAATTTTTTTGTACTTAAACTTGTTTATCCTTTAATTGTAAACTTTGGGTTTTATAATATTAGCTTAACGATGTAAAGATACTGGCGTACATATTTATTCTTCTTCTCTGGTTAATGTGACGGAAACACACAGACTAATCATCAATTCTAGGATTTTGCTATGACCTTTGTTTGCTGAAAGACCACGTTCTAACTCTGTGACATTTTCAAGTATCACATGCTTGTATTGTTTAACTTGTTTAAGTACAAAACTTAAACATTCTTCTTCTCTCCGTTTCAGGTAATAAGAACACCACCTCATTCTTCAAGTTTCAATTTTTTGCCCTCTTTTGTTAATCTGCGGTTTAGAACTATCGCCACAGGTTATTTTGCCCTCTTTTGTTTGCTTCATAGATTCATTTATGTATGATACGCTCACTCCCCTCCGTTCTTGTCAATAGCATCTCTAGTTTTGAGTCAAGTGGGCAAGAGCAAATCCAATGCGGTACTATATGGGCTGCCAAAGAAAATGTAGCACCGAAATCACAAAAGTTTTTCCAATGGGGCTGCTATACGAGCTCTAAATTTAACTGGTGTGATAAACCCAGTTAAATTGGAGGTGATGGACGGACCTCAGAATTTTAAATGTACATACTAATCGACGGACAGCAGATTTTAGCATTGTTGGAATAATGACTTGCGGCGCTAAAAATATACCAGGGATGGGAGGTGGGATAAGTGCTAAAATAGAAATGCGGCACCTAGTTGAGTAGTTGGGCAGTCTGTATATTGGACTTTGCTCTAACCATCCACGAGTCAAAACCGCACGCACCCCCTTCAGAGTTCCTTCATTTCTTAAATAGATTTAGTTATGTTTCCTGCTTTCTTGTGTAGTCATCACCAAATTTGATTCAATGGCTACTTTGTTCTTAAACCCTGCTACAACCCCAGCAACAAAAATACCAACTACCTTAAACCATACCAATACCACACACCACAACCTTTTCTTTTCAGCCAAATCCTCAAAACACAAGTCCATCAAATGCTGTTTCTCACACACCCTCCGTGCATACATCCCGAATACAATTCCTGATCCCAACTATGTCCGTATCTTCGACACAACTCTTCGAGACGGGGAACAATCCCCTGGGGCAACAATGACTAGCAAAGAGAAGCTTGATGTCGCTTGCCAGCTTTCTAAACTTGGGGTTGATATTATTGAAGCTGGATTCCCTGCTTCTTTGAATGATGATTTAGAAGCTGTTAAGATTATTGCTAAGGAGGTTGGTAATGCTGTTGATGATGATGGGCATGTTCCTGTTATTTGTGGTCTTGCTAGATGTAATAAAGCTGATATTGATGCTGCTTGGGAAGCAGTTAAGCATGCGAAGAGGCCAAGAATACATACTTTTATTGCGACGAGTGAGATTCATTTGAAGTATAAGCTGAGGAAGTCGCGAGATGAGGTTATTGCTATTGCTAAGGAAATGGTTAGTTATGCAAGAAGCTTGGGATGTAATGATGTTGAATTTAGTCCTGAAGATGCTGGAAGGTTGGTACTTTTTTGTTTTATAAACTTTGAATGACTCCCATTTTTGATCTGTAGTCACAACTGATATGTGTATCTGTGAATATAATTTGTTTCAGATCTGATAGAGAGTTCCTTTATAAGATTCTGGAGGAAGTTATCAAGGCTGGAGCGACAACTCTTAACATTCCTGATACAGTTGGTTATACTTTGCCTAACGAATTTGGAAAATTAATAGCTGATATTAAGTTGAATACGCCTGGAATAGATGATGTGATAATATCGACGCATTGTCAAAATGACCTTGGACTTTCTACTGCCAATACTATTGAGGTATGTAATTTTTTGCTACAAGAAGTAAATACTACATGTCTACATGGTTGGAAAATTGAAGTAGACTAATATCTTGAGTGTTCTTATTTCAGCGGGTTGGTGCAGGTGCAAGACAGTTAGAAGTAACTATAAATGGCATTGGAGAGAGCTGGAAATGCTTCTTTGGAAGAGGTATGGACATTTAACGCTTATGGCATTTGTCATATATCAACAATTACAATATCTCGTAAAATAAATTTCAATTTCGATGATTTGAAGTGATGGTTGAATTGTTATCGTTCTCACATGTTCACATCATTTTGAACTCTTGGAGGTATTAACTTAAAATAAAACTTGGGTGCAATGTTGCACTCATGCGGACGCCGCAGCTGCATCTCAAAAAAAATAGGACGTGGACACGATCTAGACACGGGAATTAAATAATATATGTAATTTATTTATTTTTAATAATTGAACATTATAAATTAATTATTATGTATCATAAATTCATGAGTATTCAAAATAAACATCCACAAAATTAAGCAAACATGGTATTTAATCAAACTTCAAAAGCATTTCATAAGTCTTAAAGCTTAATAAGTCTTAACAAAGCAAGAACCAAAATAAAACGCACAAGACCACAAGAGTAAGAAGAAACAGAGTAAACAAAGAGCCCTAAAATTCCACAAGACAACATCATCAAGTTTCTTCTCCCTCTTCCGCTTCCTTTTCAATTTGATTAAGCTCATTCTCAATACTAGTTGCCTCGTTTGTAAAAACATCGCCTCCATTTCCAGCTCATCAAGTGAAAGGTCCGCTATCTCAAATATGCCAACACCCTTCAAGCTATCAAATGTATCTCCCCCAATGTCCCACATCGTAGTTATCCCTTCTTTGTATTCCTTGGATAAGAGGCGAAGATTAGAATGAACAAATACCAAGTCTTCGCCTCTTTGCGGTGTTCAAAGAGTTTATGAAAGAGTAAGTACTCCAATTCCTCTCACAACATAAAGAGGAACATGGTTACCCAACTAGCTTTAAGGCTAAGCTTTGGAGCAAAGGCGTAGTAGTGCCATAACTAACCCACCACACATCCGGTTCCATATATCTTCTATTCTCAATAGATTCACCATTTCCAAACTCTTCCAAAACCGTAGAAAAATAAGCAAACTCCGTATTCACTGTTCTTCGCTCATCTTCATTAGGGAAGTATTTTGTAAAACACTTTAATCTCTCAGCAGAAATCCCCTCGTCTTTGTGTGGTGCAATGCGAGTAGGACACTCATTGAGCCATCTAGCACCATAGTACCTATATGAGTATAGTGTTTGTCATTAGTAGAAAGAACAAATATTAAATAATATATCACACTACAAAGATTAAATGAGAAGAAATTATTGTACTTGGGATTCAATGAGTGAGCCAAACAGTGAAGCAGTGTGTTGCTTTTGGTCCATCGAGCCACTAGTATCCGGTGGACAACTATATAAAAATCTGAGCTCTCGTGATCAAGTATTTTCTCATGGCTGTAGATAGCAATCTTTACCTTCCGTATCATTGAATCCCACATATCATACACCAAATGGAGACAAGGCTGATCCGTGTCAGCTTTCCTTAGCATCTCATACATCGGCTCAGTGGAGGCAAGTAATCAATATTATCCCACCACAAATCATCTAATATCCTCTCTTTGACATGGGCAGTTTTACCAACATCATCCTCCCTATAGTTTGCCCAGTTAGGACTAATCACCATATTCAACCAGCTTTGCTTTATAAGTGTAAATCTTCTAAGCATGATAATGCTAGAAGCAAAGCGTGTCTCTACAACTGAAAACAACTTCAAATGTGAGTACTCGTTAAACATAGACAATCACATCGAGTGGTTCATAATGAAGTTCTTAATCACCATTACATCTCCAACAACTTTAGTAATCCACTTACACTCCGAATATGTTTCTGAGTTCGCTACGGTATTCTTTGTTGCACATTTGTTCTTTAGAGCAAGGTTCAAGGTGTGCACTACACAAGGAGTCCAAAAAATATGTGGATATACTTCCTCCACTAACAAGCCAGCACCCCTACACACGCGGGCATTGTCTGTAATCACTTGGACTACATTTAGAGGTCCAACTGATTGAATCGTCTCTTTGATCAAGTTAGCTATGAAATACTTGTCTTTATACTCACCCTAACAATTGATTGCTTTCAAGAACATTGGACCAATTTTAGAAGCCGCCATGAAGTTGATAATTGGTCTCCTTTTGAGCATCCGTCCACCCATCACTAACAACACTGACACCCTTATCCTTCCATGTTAGATTTAATAGGCTCTAGCAACCTCTTAATATTTGCTCTCTCCATTTGCAGAAGTATAGTTCTCAATGCATTGTACCCGGGAGGAACATAACTCGAAAGATTTTTACTTTGAGCGGTCGCCAAAGAGAACGCTAGATAATAGTAAGGATTTTTTGCAAGATTAAATGGTAAACCACCTGAGTAGAACATCCTTGCAATAACACTAGTTAATTCATCCCGAGCTTTCATATTATAGGCTTTCTCAATGGCTGATTCACATGTTCCTCTCTTTCGTTTTGATTGAGAAGCCTCAAATACACCCATAGTACTTGCAGTCGAGGCAGAGGAGGAAGAACTTCGAGTTCTACTGGCGGATGGTGGTAACGGAACTTGCTTGGGTAATGAATTCTTTAGCTTTTGGTCATATTCTTCAATGCTCTTCTTCATCTCAGCCAAGTGCTCAGCAGTGACTTTGGCACATGATTTACTCTCACTACCACCAACTTTCATTAGATGACCCCTCACTCTTGGATACGACCCGACAATTACTACCGAACAAAAATTGCATTGGAAACGGACATCGCCTCCTCCTGGGATTTTCTCCAAAACAGTAACATACTTCCAAAGAGGAGGTCTTTCTTGCGTACTCATTTCAGTAGAATGGAAGTCGCAGCGCTAACAATAAACGGAGGCCAACATGTTAAATCAATTTCAAAATTAATAATATTCCAGCAACCACTTCATACGAAAATCATAATTCGATATATAAACAGATCAAACAACCTCCTAACAACAATAACAAACCAACTGGAAGTTCACACAAGGAATCATAAAACTTGGAATTTATTTTTGTTAAAGTTCGCACAAGGAATCATAACAAACCAACAATAGACTTAGGTCATGAGAAAAAATGAAAAAAATGTTACCCTGAGTTGCGGCAAACTTGAGAACTTCAGAAAAAAATCAATAGAACTTAACAACTTCAAAATCAAGATGAGAGACACAGGTGGAATTGACCCCAAGCTTGGTTCATGTTTTAAGAATGAGATTATTGGTCTTCAATGCGAAGGGTGGTGAAGACAGCCTCTGATCAAGGAAGTGTAAAAGGGTTTTGGGGTTTTCTTTTCTATGTTCTTTATTTTTTAGACTGAGAATTCCAGGTTCAAGGTTTAGGCTTTAGACCGTTATTTATTTATTTTTTTTCTTTTTTACATTTGATCCTGACCTTACTTGGAGGTCAATGTAGTTTGTTTAGAATCATTCAATAAATCAATCAAATTATAAAATCTCCAAAAAACCTATTATCCTCCTCAAATTCTAAAATTCTTTGTAATCAATTTTTGTTCTTCTTTACTCCTCTCCTTTTTTGAGGATCTCTGAATCCTTTCATCTCTTTCTACACCCTTGTTACCCATTAATAGGCATGTGATACCCATGCTTCTTGTGGGAGCAAAATACCGTGTCTGCACGTGGACTAACACAATGTCAACATGTTACATTCGATTGGATAACAACGCCATGTTCCCTGCCCTATGTAGAATACCACTGTTTACAAACATGTGAGCTGAACTTTCATTCCAGACTTATCTCGTGAATCAGCACACATGGGATAGCACATGCAAAAATACATGTCTTACTGCATGAGCTAAACACATGCTTTCCCTAACGTCCTCATGACCAGTCTATGTAGAAAATGCCGTTATGGTACTGTGAAAAATCAAAATAATGGGAATTTCAACTCATGGAGTGGCTGCAATACGTGTCTTGCGACAGGTTATGAGATATGTGCTATCTGAACTTTTGGCAGTTATCGCAAAATTTGTGTTATTGCTCCTGACAGCCATATAACAGGACACACGGGAGAACTCATGATAGAATATTATTCCCGCCAAATCATTGTGGTTGAGTGAATTACATGGCTCTCTCCACTCCTTAGGAGGAAAGAGATGATTGGAAATTTTCAATGCTTAGGGAATGTCTAATTATATCTTGGGATTACTTTGAGTTTGTTTGATTTTTCCACAATTCTTCATGTCTACAGTATATAATCAGGAAACTCATTCGTTAAGGAATTATGTAAAGGCTTGAGCCCTCTTCATTAGTGTACATGAGTAGCCTTTACTAGTGCAACCACATTTTTCCTCTATGTCAGGGATCTCTGGTTTAACTTTAAGTAAGAAAATCACTCTAAATATTGAAAGGGATATCAAAAACTTTTATGAGTATGCTTTTCATATTGGTTTCATTTTAAGTTACATTGACACGGATAGGTGTGTCCTTATCTGACACAGACACAAAGTGTCTGAGACAGCGAAATATAAAAAATTGAGGTATATCTCATACAATATGTGCCCGCTATGTGTCCGACACGGACACGTGGATACGTATCCGACACAGATTATTTTTAAAATATGGCGTGTCCAAGTAACATAAGTTTCTTTCATTTGTTATCTGGACTTTGCTTTTGTTGCCTAAGCTTCTTGTAATGGTTTTTTATAGGTTGTAATGGCTATAAGATGTCACGGAGAGGAACTACTTGGAGGGCTTCGTACAGGGATTAACACCAGACATATTGTTATGGCAAGCAAAATGGTACTTTTTATGAATCTTTCGCTTGCTTTGGTTATTGTTAATTACTAATGGTTCTGTTTTCAATTCGGAGGGTCTCTTGACACAATTTTCTTATTGAATATTTATTCTTTTCTAGGTTGTGGAGTTTACTGGTTTGCAAGTACAACCACACAAGGCGATTGTTGGAGCAAATGCTTTTGCTCATGAAAGTGGTATTCATCAGGTTGGTCCAATTATTTATTTTTATTATTAACGTAATGCTCTAGTTCTTATACCTATTACATGAAAGTATTTTTCCTTTAACATTGATTGATATTTGTTATCAGACCAACCTCACGGAGTACGTGTTTCAGACTTAGAGGTCTATTTAGATTTTTTGAATGGTCTGGATATTTATTTTTTACTATTTTCTTTTTCTTTTTTTATTATTGTCATATGGGTAAATCATGGAAAATGCCACATGGATTCAGTGCTTTCTTGCTATTGGAGATTGGACTTATGATTTATCAACCATATGCGTCCATTTTTTTTTGTAGGATGGAATGCTAAAATACAAAGGCACTTATGAAATTATGTCTCCTGAAGATATTGGGTTATCCTGATCCAATGACTCTGGCATTGTCCTTGGAAAACTTAGGTACTCACCTTTTATTTTTTTTTACCTAATGTATTTACATGGTTGATTCTGTTGAGTTTTCTCCTAACCAATTGTTTCGAATATATATTCAAAAGAAATGTCAACGATTTTGCCATTTTGCAACCTATAAGTTGTCAAAGAGAATTTCTGAAGTACTGCAATATGAATATGTATGCCTTTCCTGATACCAAATAATCTGTGGTTCTTGTTTGGAACGTGAAGTTATGGATAGATCCGAACAACCATCTTTATGTCTTTCTACTTTTAAAGTAAAGAAAGAGGATTCCTAGATTTGAACAACCTTCTTTACTATGAAGGTGTCCACTGGTCAAGGGTTGGGGGTTGGCCCCAAGGTCTTTGGCTCTATTCCTACCTACGGCAGGAAAGGGGGTTTAGGAGTTAACCGCTAATAAAAATTATGTGCCAGTATATAAGTTTTATTATTTGATTTAATTGTTTTTTATAATAATGCCAATATATGAGTGATAGTGAATATAAATAAAGTAACGTTTTGTTGTTTCCTTCTGGTACAGTGGACGACATGCTCTAAGATCTCGATTGTTGGAGGTACTATGGTTTCCCTTTTCTTTTTCTGCTATACGCCTTTACTTCAGTGACAATTTTATGGGCCCTTTTTTGGTTTATAAGCCTTTTTGTTGTCCCAGCTTGGTTATGAATTAATGGCAGAACTTGATGTTGTCTTTTGGCGTTTCAAAGCAGTGGCTGAGAAGAAAAAGGTGAGTAGAATGTAATGAGTGAATTCTGTTATTTGTTTGCATCTTTTGCTATATTAATAAACTTTGTTAGTATAGTATTTTTATGTTGCACTAGATTGTAGTCCTAAACCCCGTAATGGTGGAGGTTTGTGTCAGATAAGAAGCTTCTGTAAACGTTACAATCTCCTCCCACAATGTATACACTGGCTTAATTTACACCCTAGGCATCTTTGCCTCCTGCCACTATATCCTAAGAATCTTTTTTGTTTTTGCAGCATCTTTCTGATGGGGACATAGAAGCATTGATATCAGATGAAATTTTCCAGCCACAAGCCATTTGGTCTCTTGGTGATCTGCAGGTAGTTCTGCAGTGTACAAGTCTCTATGTATAGCCTAGTAAACATAGTTGCATCTAAATATCTAATACTACTGAGTCACAATACAGGTTATTTGTGGAACCCTTGGTCTTTCTACAGCCACTGTAAAGCTTATTGGTATAGATGGAGAGGAGCATATTTGTTGTTCAGTTGGAACAGGTCCGGTTGATGCAGCTTACAGAGCCATAGATCAGATTGTTAAGGTTTGTCTGATTTTGTTTAAAGGATTGTAGTGTTTTTTTACCCAATCATATTTTAGTCTATTACCTCTAGTAGGCCAAGTGAATCGGTGACAGTAGATGAAACACACACACACCGGTTTCTTTTGCTTTATATTTCTGTTGTGTGTATCTCTGTAGGATCTATTGTCTGTATTTCCATTGCCTTATACTTGTAAGTTACTTAAACCTGCTACGCTTAACCAAATCTTCTCCTTTACTGATAATAAGGAAACTAGCAAAAATATTGAGTTTATTTTCATTTTTGGGAATCTGTTCTATTATATCCTTCCCCTACCATTGAATGCCAGCATAAAATTTTGAATGCGCACTAAAAGGTGTCTATAGGATTATGCAATTCTTCTACTGTGTCAGTGAAAGTACATTTCAGAAATGATCTTATTAAGAAAGTGATCAATCAATTAGATAAGGTTATGGGAGAAAAATATCCATTTAGATGGAGCATTTTGATGGGCAGAAGTAAAATATTCGGAAACATTTATTGTTTTTGAAGGTTTGCTCAGCCATCCTGTTTGTTTATTTTCTTTGTTTTTGGTAAGCAATAATTTGCTCTCAATTTTTGGTTGGCTTTTTTGACGAGTGTATTGTAACAATCATGTACATGTTTTTCCTCTTGTAGGAATCGGTGACACTTCTTGAGTACTCCATCAACTCAGTGACGGAAGGCATTGATGCCATAGCCTCCACAAGTGTTCTAATAGCTGGAGAGAATGGCCACTCATGCTATTACTGGACAAACCGTTCATCGGACATTCAGGTGTTGAAAGTTTATGTTTCTTTATTGTTGTTTCCATCATATATATATGTTTTTTATAGCATTTTCCGTATATAAATTTTTTTCTCCTCGACAGTGGAGCTGGGGCAGGAATGGATATTGTCGTCTCCAGTGCCTGAGCCTATGTTAGTGCACTTAACAAGATGTTGGATTTCTCAAGAACATCCAAGGTCTCAGGGAGTTCTAATGTGGCTGCTTAAAAATGTGCTCCTATCCACTGTCTATACTAATTGCTAACAGTAAAATATTTTTACAGGCAACTTGCAGCTCGACTCCTTAGACATGTTTATAATATGGAATAAGTTGTCTTTGTACTACTTAGTTCCTTTTCTCTTATAGTAGCTATTCATTCCGAGTTTTAGCATTAGTTCTATGTTGTGAATTTTAAGTTTTTCATAAATGTTCTGTTTGGTTTTCAACTGCTGTAGGATGACTTAGATGTTTGAGCTGTTTGAAAATGTCCTAATATTACTTATTCTAGACCATATCTCTGTCATATGTGACCATCAGAGAACATAGGTGGGACACACCTAGAAATTGGGGTAATATTGTGTAAATGGGTGATTTCTTTCTTTGTCTCTGTAAAATGAACCATCACCAAGTTGGTGGGCATGAACTTAACTGCTTTATAAATTTGGTAATTAAGTGTCATTTGTATCTTCATTTGAGTGTTCCCAGATATACGCGAAAATTCATACAAATTGTGAGTATAGAAAATTAGAAATATTCAATTTGTGAGTATGTATAGAAATACTTAGTCTCTGCAGGTTCGCATTATGTCAACCCTGTCCCCATTGACGAAGTTAATTAATTGTAGCTAGGTTGCATAACTGCTGATATAATCCACATTCAGATACACAGGAATTTGCTCAATTTTTCTAATTGCCAGTATTCAACAATCCAGAATAAGTTCACTATGTCTTCTCGTGAGTATCATTTTCCACTATAGGACTCTTAATCATTCTCCATAATGTTACACTGACAAGATTGTCTATCATTCCCCACTATATGATTCCTAATCATTCTCCTTTATGCCGCATGGAATCTTGTTTTTATGATCCCACTGATAAGATTGTTGAATAACTTCATTACTAAATATTCTAAACGATGTCCAAACTGTCACGATTTGTACCTCTAAATTTTTTACATAGGTTCTACTACCAGTCTACCACACCCTCTATCTCTTGCACCCTCCAGACGTTGAACCTCATTCCGCCTGTGATTGTTGTGGGATTATGGGTAATCCTAGGTATGAGGCCCCGGCTTTGGGCTATGCAGTTGGGCTTGGAGCTTTGAGCAGAATCTTATGTTCATAAATCCCAAAAGCCCGAGAATAAGAAGCAAATTGCTTGGCAACCATCTCTACACTATATGATAACGGTCGTTAGAAGAACAGTATATTTCTAATCTCTCTATTTTAAGATTTTAAAACCACCTCCTTTAATTATTATAATTAGCTCTCTCCTTTTTAAATAATTTACAAAAAACTCCTCCACTTTATTGAAATTAGAATTAGTTTTATATTATTTAAAATAATTTAGAAAATTTCTTTCACGTCACTTGAAATTGTATTCAATCTCTCATAATATTTTTATATTATTTTTTAGATTAGAACTAGAATTCAAAAAATCATATTATTTGATAGATGTTAGAGCGACAGGTTTAAAGACTTGAAAAAACACCGATGCATAACACGTTTCACATACTTATGATTTTATGATGGATAAACTTTTGAAGTAATGTTAGTTTATTTAAGTATTTCAATAAATAAATGTCGTCAACTTAAGTAGTCAATTCAATCCCTAAATCTTTAAATACCCTTGTAATTAATGTAAATGAAATCCTGGACATCTATAAATTGACTTAAAAACTCGAGTGCGAATTTGTTGCACACAGATTTATCCTGGTGTTTGTTGACACTGAGTATCTGTCCTTTTTAACTTAGATTTTGGACTTTAGTAATAAAGATAAGAGAACGAATTTGTGGACAGGCATGGGAAATCTGTCCACAGGACAACACAATCCTATTGGTCCAGGTATGAAAGCGCCACCTCCTTTTGTTAGTTGTGAAAATGAGTAAAGGTAAAAACCCAAAATAACCTTCTTCTATATCCAAGAAACAGAACTTCAATTCATTCGCTGGTTCATCTTCTCCATTGGTGCCATTGAAGGAGCTCTGAACAAAATTGTTCTCTTATGTTGTTGGTTTTATAAAGAGGCGAATTCGTTGTATTTTTTGAACTTTTTTGGTTTCATTGCTAGATTGAATCACTTGAAGAAGTCCTTGATCCATTTGAACCAAATCAAGAAGCTCCATTAAAACACGTCCAATTGTAAAAACAGATTTCAAAACACTGAAAACATGATTTTATAAAAACCCAGCTATAACTGAATGAAGCTTGATGTGTAGACCTGCTTTGAATCTGGTAGAATATGGTCCCTAAACCCCACGCGATTGAAGATTGTATTTTTTGAAAGTAAGAAGTGTAGGTTGGGGATTGGTTAGTTGTGGAAGACCAGACATGTTGGCATTTTGGGTTGTTTTATCGAGGAGAAGAGATTATTTTGGGTGGTTTTGGTGGGGAAGACAAAAATTAGTTGGGCAGTTTTGTACTCTCATTGACGAGAACAAATAATTTTTCTAGGCAAATAATATGACGTGGCATGCTCTTATACGTGAACCAATAGGAGCATGTTGTCTCGTGGACAGAAATTCAATGCCTGTCCACAAATTCGTTCTCGATCTAAAAATAAAACTAAAAAGTTTAATCCGTTCAGACCAAACTGCTCTCATCTTCCACAATATAAATTCTAGTTGTTGCAAAGTACTTGAAGATGAAAATAAGAGCTGGGTTCTCTACATTGTGAACAATGGAAGACCAATTTTGAACTCTGAAACAATGGTAATTTAACACACTACCAAAATTTGCTTGATCTTTAAAGACATGCATTTCCAAACGTCTTTGATTAAAGTTTCTAGTTGGGTTAAGAACATAATAGGGATTTACTGCCTTGGGGCTTCGGCTCTACCCAAATGTTTTTTTCCTTCTTGCAAACCTGTACTGCAATCATTGACGTGGGAGAGAATAGATGGATCTGGAATTTGCAAAGTGGAAGATGAGGGTAGTTTGGTCAGAATGGGTTAAACTTTAGTAGTTTTATTTTTATTACTAAAATCCAAAAACTAAAAAGAAAAAGACTGATACACGTGGCCCAATGAGCTACAGGGTCAACAAACACCCAGATAAATCCGTGTGCAACAAATTGGCACTCTAAAAACTCAGTGACAAGAGAGTTAGAAGCAAGTGATGCTTTGTGTGAACCTAATGAACTAGAAGAATTGGAAGTGAGAAATGTTATTGATAGTGAAGTTGCGGAGAAGCTGATGGAGCAAGTTACAAGCATAGAGATCAAGGAAGCTTTGTTTTCAATGAAAGACAACAAATCACTTGCCCAGATGGATTTAATGTTTTCTTTTTCAAAAAAACTTGGTCTATAGTAGGGGAGGAATTCACTAAAGCAGTAAAATCAGTGTTTTGCAGCAAAGTGATACATGGAGGAGTTAACTCTACTCTCATATGCATGATTCCAAAAAAGAACAAACTAGCAAGAGTTGATGAGTTCAGACCAATTGCCTGCTGCAATGTGGTCTACAAATGTATTTCAAAAGTTATAAGTAATAGGATGAAACCTTTCATGCCATTACTTACTGAACTGAACCAGTCAACCTTTGTGACTGAAAGACTTATTTAGGACAATTTGCTGCTTGGGCATGAACGGATAAGAGGGTACAAGAGAGTACATGGAGCCTTGAGATGCACTATTAGGATAGACATACAAAAAGCCTATGATTCAGTGAGTTCGGAAGCAATGGAAATTATCTTGTTGCGATTCAAATTCCCTAGAGTATTTGTGGAATGGATCAAGATGTGTTATACAACACCAAGCTTCTCCGTTATGCTAATTGGAATCATAGCTAGTAATTCGCCGAATTATTCGCGAATTATAAGGTTTGGCGAATAAAACGAATAAGTCGGCGAATTTTTGAATGATACGGTTTAATTCGCGAATTGGTTGGGCCGGGCTTATAATTGCCGAATTATAATGTCCGGATTTTTGAAATTGAAAAAAACGGGTCGGGCTTTAGTTGGAAAGTGGAAAGAACTGGAAAGTGGAAACTTACAAATCGGAAATGGAAAGTCTCCCATAAAAATCTCAACCGAACCAACTAAGATTCTAAGAACAGACGAACAGTAAAATAGAATACGAGTAGACTTTAGAGGTCAGAATGAGAATAAAATGTGTTTAGTTCTTGTCTTCTTGAAGCGGTGAAGGCGTGAACCGTGAAGCACTGAAGCCATAACATATTGCCATATTGCCCATATTCTACCATTTTTTCCTTCTTCAAACTTGAAACTTTGAAAGTGCTCAAAATGGTTAGAGGAAAAGATCCTTTTTGGCAATATGGAGAGGATTTAAAGGGTCACTTCACTTGCAAATTCTGCAAATGTAAAAAGAGTGGAGGAATTTCAAGATTGAAAGCACATTTATCTTGTTTACCAGGAATGGATGTTGTTGGATGTACGCTTGTTCCGGAGGATGTCCAAGCTGAAGCTGTTTTACTTGTTAAGGAGAAGGAACATCCAAATAAGAAGTTGAAAACTGGGGGAGTTCAACATGAAGGTACACACCATGATTTCTCTGCTTTGCGTCAAAATACGGTACCATCCATGTGTGATAAGAAGGACAAGGAACACGTGGATCATGCACTTGGGCATTTTTTCTTTGATAATAATATTGCATTCAATGTTTTTCAAAGTCAGTCCTTTATAGATTTTTGCATCGCACTTTCGAACTATGGAAGTGGATTTAAAGTACCATCATACTCGACTCTCCGCACGAAATTGGTGCAAAATGCAAAGGCTGAAGTTGTTGAATATGTCTCGCAAGTTAAAAATTCATGGTCTCAAATTGGATCCGGTTGTACTCTTATGTCTGACGGTTGGACCGATCTTAAGGGTCGTTGTTTTATAAATATGATTGTGTATTCTCCAAAAGGTGCTGTTTTCTTGTACTGCATTGAAGAATCAAGTGAAAGAAAGACTGCAGTGTATCTCAAAAATCTACTTTGTAATGCCATAGAGGAGATTGGTGCTGAAAATGTGGTACAGATTATTACTGATAATGCTTCTAACTATGAGAGTGCTGGGCAAATGGTAATGGAAGTATATCCTCACATCTACAAAACCCGTTGTGCTACTCATGGAGTCCAATTGCTGCTCAAGGATATTAACGATGACATCGGTTGGATACGAGGTGTTTTTCAGGAAGCTAAGGTGATAGTGGATTTTCTTTATAGGTTTCCAGCAGTCACATCATTACTAAGGAGTAAGACAAGCAAAGAGTTAAAAAAGCCTTGTACGACTAGATTTGCTTACCATTTTCTGATGCTTCAATCTATTATAGATGTTGAAGATGGGTTGCGTGCGATGGTTGCATCACCTGATTGGAGAGCTTTGAAACAATGTAATGATGTAAGAGGAAGACAAGTTACAAATATTATTCAAGGTATTGTTTTTTGGGATTATGGGAAAGAAGTGATATCGGTATTGGAACCTCTTATTAGTAGTTTCCGTTTGGTAGATGGTGAAGGATCGACTGCTGGGTATCTGTTTGAGGCTATGGAAAGAGCAAGAGAGGAGATAAAGCACCGGTGTGATAATGATCCAATAAGGTACGAACAGTTATGGGACTTATTTGATCCAAGGAGGGACAGAAACATACTTCATGAGGTACACGCGCTTGCTGCATTTCTAAATCCGAAGTTTATGATTATTGAAAGGATAAAATATGGTCATCCATTAGTGAAGAAGGGCTTAGTATTTGCAGCAACACATATGATAAGTAATGATGCAGATCGTCGAGCTTTCAGTACACAAATAACCGAGTACAATACTAAGAGTTAAGATATCTTTACTCCCATTGCTAATTATCAAATGGAAACTATTCATCCTCGTAAGTATAAATAATTTCAAGTATATTTTTTTTTTATCATTATGAGATTTATATTTCTTATTTATTGTGGAAGATGTATTAATTTACATAAATGCAGGAGTGTGGTGGTTACAAAATGGTGGTTCAATTCCTATCGTTCAAAAGATTGTCGTCCGAATCTTAAGCCAACCATGTAGCGCATCAGCATGTGAAAGGAACTGGAGTGCTTTTGAAGCGGCTCAAACAAAGAAGAGAAACAGCTTGTCACCAGAAATGCTAGAAGATTTGGTTTATATTTGTATGAATTCGAAGATGAAGGCTAACTGTGAAAACTTGGAGAAACGAGATACAAAAGCCATCGATCTTGAATATCTTGGAGAACTTCCGGAATATGAAGAACGTGGAAATGGGGATGTTGAGCTTGCAATTCCTAATGAAGCTACTGGAAATGCTAATGATGCTACAAGTAATGCTACTCCCCCTACTCGTGATGATATTATTTTTGAAGAGCTCTTTGGGTCTTCTATGTGATAGGACTTCATAGAATTTTCACACTGTTTTGGGATTTAGGATTTAGCTAGTCTGCAAGACATTTGAGTTTTTGTTTGGATTTTATTGAGCCTGTAGCTGCAAGACATTAGAGTTTTTGTCAGTTGAACAAAGTTTGTCATTTTGTCATTTTCATTTTGTCAGTTGAACAAAGTTATTTTTTTTGATGACATCAAAAAACATGACCAAAGGTTTGCCGACAGTTCTACATCCATAAATGATTTCTTCACAGCATTCAGTGATGAACTCATGAACACTGATGGAGTGATGGGTCATAACTCATAAGCAGATTGAAAATAAACAAAAAAACAAGAGCTTGAAGCTCTGAAAGTTGATTGCTGATGGTAAACGCTACATAACCCTGAGCATGTAAGGATTAACTTGAAAAAAAACTCAGGTACGAACTGGGGCAGGACCGCAGGACTCAGGAGCTCCAGCCTCCAACTGGGCGTGGGGCTTGTCTAGGGCTGCACACTCCACTCACATGTTATCGATATGGTGGAGTATCACAAACGACAAATTCTTTCTGCAGTAACACAATTTGCAAACATAGATGCTTGTTAGTTCCGATTAATATATGTCCAACGGCCTTTTTGAATCTACAATTCTCTAATGTGTGAAGTGTGAAGACTATGAAGTGTGAACTACGTAATTAGTGTACTCCTTTAAAAGGCGAACAGTTTTCCCAACTAATTATTTGGGATGAGTAAAAACAAACGGTGAAAATAAAAACTAAAACACTGTAAAATTTTGATTTGTGTCATTCGAATCATTCCTAAGTCCTAACGAGCTGGAAATGCTCACATCGAAATTACATATGTAATGCGCCCCGATCCAAAGCATGACGTGCTTTGATCCACAGCTTGCTTAGTGGCTTGTGCCTTAGCCTCTGCACACCCAGCAGGGTCAACTTTGTCATCCTAAAATCTGTGGTTTGAGCTTGCAAGAGAAAGAATCCTTGCAGGGAACACATTGCTCTTTCCTTGTGCCTATGAAAGGGAAAAAGAGAAAGTATGCTAGCAGCCTTATCATAGGCTTTCATAATCCGTTTTTTACTTGCTAGCTATATAATTATATATCAAAATTTTAAATGAAAATATATATAGCTGATAAAAGATAAAATGAATAGTCTACCTACGAAATGAACGATGAACTCAAAACGTAAGTAAACTAAAACTATCTTATGTGCCTATGATTTTTATCAAAGATTCTACTCTCAATCCTATGAGATATAGTGGAGTAGAGTGATTCGTTCCAGTCCTAGTCCTTCCGTATGTTGTGTTTTCTAGTCTAATTACTCTACTCTAAGTCTAATGAGAGATTTACGAAGTGGCAACTAGACTACGATGCAACTACCCACAAGATGCAACTAGTCGGTTATCAAAATAACTATAGGAATGTTACGTTGATTCGATGATAAGGAGTTAGAGGGGGATTGATTCCACCATAACTCGACTTAATCCTATTAACGACGAATCGTCGTAATCCGAATTGAACTGCTTCGCAGAACAATTGGTTCTTCCTAATCCCTAATTACACATGGCATTCCTACCAATTCATAACTAGCATGTAAACGATCAAACCTATTCTCATGGTGAACTAATCGTTTCTAGAGTGGAAGGGAAATTACGACGACTCTACGATAATCGGAATCAAGCTTTCATCAAGGCTTCTCAACCCCCTCTAATGGAGGTTTAGCCGAGAATCATTACGCAATCATTTCCGATTAAATTAAAACTAAACATGATATAAAGAATTGAAATTTACTAATCTAAATTTAACAATAATTAAAATCGAATTAATAACTAAGAATTGAATACCAAGTAATAAATGAAATCAAATCTAACACAATGTAAATGACAAGAATAGAAATTGACAAAATAACTATTTTATTTATCTAATCAATCAAGAACAATGATTCAAAGACTTAATCTAAAACAAGAATTAAAAATGGAACTAAAACTTAATTAATCTACTGAAAACTAGATCTAGAATTATCTATATTGTTTTAGGTCTAACTAGCTACCATTAACAAAGAGCTAAGCTTTGGTTTTTATACTTTCAGATCCAAAAATCGTGTATGGGCTTGGAGCCATATTTTGGGCCAGAGAATCAGGCCCAAAACCCAATTCTTTCAGTCCAAAAAGGCCTCTTCAGCTGTAGTTGGCTTCAACAGACTTTTTGTCCACTTTTGCTCCTCTGATTGGGTCAAGGCTTGGACCATTGGAAAGCTCTTTCTGAGCCGGTCGTTTTGACATAAGGTAGGCACCATTCCGAGGTCTGAGTCCAAAGATACGGCATTCGGAAGTTCTACTGACTTGTGTGCTGTTTCTGCCCGTGTCGACTTTTCAGCTTTTGACCGGGCTTTAGGAAGGCTTTGTCTTCTTGAATCTTGGTCTTTAATCATGGAACTACTTAGTAACCGACCTTTGCTCCTTTATCTCACTAAAGTGGCACATTTCTGCACATAATGGACTTTGAAACCTGAAATGCATAAAAACACGTAATCAGTGTTAACTCTTAATTATTACTCACATAATTGGTCTAAAAGTATGATTCTGAGGGTTAAAACTACAGTTTTGGGCTCTTATCAAACCACCCCAAATAGCATTTTGCTTGTCCTCAAGCAAAGATGAGAAATTAGAATAAGTGACCAAAATGGAGTTCTATCTACCCTCGTTTACTTGAGTCGCGATTGCATTGACCATATGCAACAAGGCCTTAAACCACTAGGAATTCCCTAGTGGACGAGTTATAGCCTCGTGAGAGTTTTCCAGTGAAGGTACTCACAAACTTCATCTATACTACAACGACTAAGAAATAAAACTATTGTCTCCGTATTCATGCTCTAAATTAACTATACCTCTCACTAGCAATGCATATAGAGTAATCAAGTCGAAACCTAAGCTAATATATGCATAATAATCAATCATCTACAATAAACATATATACAATAAGTAATACTATGAAATGCCTAGCAGGTTCGTTTATGAAACTCGGAATAACGTCCTTAAGTAGGTTCTCACAATAATAGTCAAGATACAACACTCTGATTTTTCCACTCAAGTTCATTTACTCCGATTAATCCAAAGCGTGGGCACACTTTACCTTACAATCTCAATGACAACAAGGAAGCCGGAGTCGATCAAACACATCTGCCACTTACTATTACACTAACCTATTCCTAATTGAGCTAGAGGTCTTTATTAGGTGTTGCGGGGATTAGGAGATGGTTTAAGAAGGAAGGAAATGGATATTCAAAAAGGACAAGTCTGAGATAATAGAGTCTTCAGATTATGTAACTAGAGAAAACCTTGTTATTTACTTTTGCTTCTACACTTTGTTTCCATCCTTAGCCATTTTTTTTTTTTTTTTCTTTTCTTTGGCTTTTGACTCCCTTTTATTCTATTTTTGGAGTTTCTATTTTATTTCTATTTTTATTTTTCTTTTCTTTGGATGGAAACTTCTTTTCTTTATTTTCTAAAGCCATTAACTAACTTTTGTTTACACAAGTTTTTCTCTTCTTCTTTCTTCCTCATTCTATTTTCAGACTTATCTAAATTGGGTAGGTTGAATTTTTTATTTTGTTTTGTTTTGTAACAGGGTAAAGGATTTGTGGTTTATGAAAGGCTAAAGAAAGGCTCGAGGGGCTTACTAGCGGAAAATAATTCATAGGTTTGAATTTCTGGCTATATCGATCCAAAGAGGGCCTAAATTCTCGCTTAGGATATGGCATAGTGATCAAGCAAGTGGACGTGTGATTTCTCTATCCGGATTTTACTTCTCCCTTGTGTCATTTCTCAAATGTTTAAAAATCATATAAGGCTTTAGGCTATATTCTCACAGGATTTGTAGAATAAGTACTCTAGCCTAGATTTGAAAACTTATCGCTAACAATCATAGATACTCATGTAATATATTTATAGATAGATGCAAAGATTATTACCTACATATTAACCTAAGTTCCTAACAATTATTCTCGATGCAAAAAAGCTTCATTGAGACTTTTAGATTGTTAAGAGCATAGAGAAGGAAAACAATACCAATATTCCTAAGTGTATAGCATGAACTTATTTATTTATATTTTTGAATTTTTGAAATTTTAACTAGAAAACAAATGCATATTATACATATCTATATCCTAGCAGATGCCTTAATTACACGTGTTTCTATGCTCCCCCCAAACAAGAAGCATGCTTTGTCCTCAAAGTATTGTAAATAAAGAGGGTAGGAAAAATACCATTGAAAAGTGTGAAATTCAGGAACATCTGCAAAACAAAGTTAGAACGTACTAATATAGGAAATAAAAACTGACGCAACTCCATACGAGTTCTACCCATTATGAAATTGCTTGGGACATAAGCAGATACTAACTAGAATGAAAACTTACCTTATCTCTCGCATTACTCATTATCTTCCTCATCCTCTTCTTCCATAAAGAAGTGAGGTTCCTTTGCGTCCTGCCATGCCATGATAATTTGCCAGGCTTCCCGCCATTTATCATCTGTTATTGCTAACCTATTAAGGGCCACTTGTGCGGCCGGGGTGTAGGGTGCAACCTCGATGAGGTTGTATCCTCCACCCTTGCCAAGTCATTACGCGGAAGGATCGAATAATACTATTGGTGGGTCGTATGCGATTAATCGTAATCCAATCCGTGAAACGTGTACAAAAAAACAGGGAAGAAACATAGCATAATACAGGAAACTAGAACGGGCATAAGAAGGAACTTATGCCTCATGCTATGGGATCGAGCTAAACTAGACATCAAGGTTCGGGGAAGGTCATGACACATACGTCCCGTGGCTAAAGCAAGGAAAACGCTGCAAGTGGCATCATTCACAGAAGAAAAACGCCATTCCCCTAAAATGTTTAGCATGATCCAAAACATAACAGTTCCTATGTTCATGGACAGGCTACCAAAAGCGACGTTATAGTCCCCTTGGTCCTCGATCACGGAAAATGCCGCCCCCATAGACCTAATGCAAAAACTCATAAGTGTAGACATACATATTATCTACCTAATAACACCATGGGTCTTGTATTTCAGCGGGCATAGCAAGTCCAAGAACAAATGCTAGCAAGAACCTGGTAATTTCCATTGGTTCATTATCAATGTTGATGGAGAACACTTGTTCTCCATCTGGTCTTTCAAAGAAAATGCAGTTATCGTAAAAATAAGATGCTAGTGTTGGAGAATAAAGTGCATCAGGTCTTACTATAAGCGACTCCCAACCAACGTATGTGATCGCTTCGCGAAACCAAGCACCATAAGTAGTGCTTTGGAACAAATCTTCGAAAGACTGTTCCGGTATCAATGTTGGAGATGTCATCTCAAAATTACGCTTTGGAATAGGTGCGAATGATCCGGAAACTACCCGAAGAAAACTGGAATTTTTCAGGTCCACAGAAGTCCGGTAGCGAGTCGCTCGACAAAAAACTGAAAAAATTGCGGAGAAAGAAAATCTTCGAAGTTCTTGAAAACTTCGGAAAATGAGGCGAAAACGGGATTCGTGGGGAGTGAACGGTGAGTGATGGAGGTTAGGTGTATTGTGAGTTGTGAGTGTAGAATGTATGAAGTTTATATAGGTTTTAAGTTGCTAAACCGGATCGGGAAGTTGCCAAAAGGTTTTTACGGCAGTTTCCGGAAATACCAAAATTTCCAAACCCGAAAACGAAAACAAGTCATTTTCTTGATTCTAAAACAAACCTAGTATCTTTTAGGTTGAATTTATGATAGAATCTACCTATTTAATCGATATTTCATCCTACCATGATACTTATTCATAGATATGCCTAAACAGCCATATTTTCACCTTGACTCCGCAATAAATTCTAAGACGAGGGTCATATAAAAATAATGCTGGAATAGATAAAACCACCCCCAAACAATTTGGGAAGGTGGGATCAATATTAAACAACCACGCATAATGAAAATAACCACATTATATTAAAATTTTCATTCGAAGTACATTTCACTACAAAATTCAAATTACGGAAATAAAACTTACATGAAAATAAATGACAATAATGAAACTACAAATAAAAATAGAACATCAAACGATACTATCCCTAATCACTCCCAATGATCGGGTAGTGGAGGGCACACGCCGAGATGGCTCCGAGAAGCTCTCGATGGGCCGGCACCATTAGATCCTTCGGCGACGGCGCCGTGCCTCGATGGTGTGTCCTCGGAAGGAGAGAGTCCCGTGAGGTGGGAATCGTCGCGAGCATGTCGGTCCGAATCGGGCGGCGAGCTTCTAGCTCGGCCCTCATCTGTTCCCACCTCTCATCCTCTCTCGGGTACGGATCTCGGTTATGATGGATAGTTGCCTGTCGAGTCCGGAGGTCTTCGCGAGATGGTGGTGTGAGCGAACGCGATGTCACGATGAATTACGGCCATGCATTCGTCGTCGACCAAAGCACCTCTCCGGGCATCCGCATCAAAACAAGTCAAGTCATCCTCATCCTCCGAGGCATTCTGATTTCCCCATCCTCCTGGCATTCTCGTTTCCACCATCCTCCTCGTCTTCTTCTCTATCCCTCGGGCAGCCTCAAACTCGTTGGACACACTCCTTATAGATCACGAGGGTTTCGTATAGGGTGATGTAAGACCTATCGGGGCGCTTGAGTGCTTTCAACTTCAAAGATGATCTTGGTTATCAACACGGGGAGAGGTGCAACGGACTTCCTACTCCCCTAATCATGCTAAGCAAAACTCCAAGATACGAACTTCGTTATTACGCTCACGGGAGTATCCATAAGATGTGGAGGCGATTCGGGCCGATGTCGCCGACCTTCTCCTTCCCCAGGACGTTCCGACCAATCCACTGAGCTGCAGCCAGCTGGTTGGTCCTAAGGGATGCCTGGCGAACACAATGCGATCTCGCATTGTAGTTCCCTTCTGTAACGGTCACGTTCATCAATGGCTCTACCCCATTATATTGGGACTCCTGCAACGTGACATCCAGATGGATTCTAGGTGGAATGCCTAGAATCTCAGCCAACAACCCAGTAGTCACCTCCTTCCTCCTCTTCGCCACCACAACAAAAATCCTAGTCCCTTCCAACTCCCTCGTATTGTAGAACCGTCGGACTAAGTCCTCGTGGTAATAGGCTTGGTCGAAAGTACCACAAGCTATTCCAGCTCTCTATCGATCATTTTCACACCGTAAAAACGGTAGCGAAGTGGTCTCGATAAAAAGCTTGCTCGCAAAATTCGACATTGTTGAGCCATTTTAGTGTTTGGAATGTAGTGGGGGTTTAAATGGGATGTGGTGGTGGAATTTGTATCGGCCGACTGAAGCAAACAGTGGTGGTGGCGCGACGGTGGCGCGACAGGTTACAAATTTTTTTTAAATTTTCGTGGGTTTTGGTGATGTAAGTTGGTGGAGGTTGTGGGCGGTGCGGTTGGAGTCGATTTGGGTTGGGTCTTGGATTGTGGGCGTGGGTAATTTGGTTTTGTTTTTATTTTTTTTTTATTTTTTTATTTTTTTTATTTTTTTTATTTTTTTTATTTTTTAGGTTTTTGGAAGCTTTGTTAATGGCGTTAATGGCGGTTTGGAGAAGATGAACGCAACTATTGAAGGTAAGGGCGCGGGTGCGCTGTCGGTGGGCGCGGGTTGGGCCCAAGCCCAATTCGAAATTTGTGAATTTTTCGATTTTTTTGCGAAACTTCAAATCAAAATTGCCGCTTCGTTACCGATCCGATTTTTGCGAATGAGATATGAAAATGATCAGGAGAGAATTTCCAATCCAATGATCCATAAAAAACTCTATTCCGACCGTGGATGATATATAAGATAGTGGAAAATGCCTCGAAGTGCGTGCATGACGTACGTTATGCGAACGACTGAACTCTAAATTCATAGATTATATCAACCCGAATCGGAATACAATTAAACGGCCTAAGCAAATCTAATGGGACATAAAACATTTTAGGACGGAAACACGAACACCCCACCCCCAAACAAATTTTTTTACAACGAAGCTTAGAAAATTTGGTTTTAGCAGTGGGTCTTTTAAAGTCAGATTCCTGAGATTCCCGAGACTTCCTAGATTACTATGTTTATTCTTTAATATATATATATATATATATATATATATATATATATATATATATATATATACTTTTAAAAAGAAAACCAATAAACAAGAAAGACATAATTCACCCCATAGAGAAACATGACTCAAAAATCCGAGAAAACATGCAAGAGTGGAAAACGTGAATTATGTCAAACGTGGACTTAGGATCCGGTACTTACAGCCACACCCTCCGTAGGGAGGGCCCGGTTACCTTAATGGTGCACTCACCAATATATGGAAATGAAAGGAAATGCACCAAACACAAAAGTTGAGTCGTTTATAGTCAGATACTCGAGACTTTATCTAAACATATGTATGAACATGCAGTTTATTATATATCAACAACCGAAATAGTTGTGAATCATTCCATAAATAAATATCACAGAAAACATATCCAAATATAATCAAACACCAAGATTTCCTATGACGCAACCTAGTGAAATGAAAGCGAAGTCGGATCACCCTATTACGTAACGTAGGATGCACCTTCTTTTTCATTTTTGAACGAGTGGGTGTTCTAGTAAATAAGTATGGAAAAGTGAATGGTTGTGGAGAATATGGTGGATATGGATAAGTTGTAGAAGGACATCATGTAAACAATGAGGATGTGGTTTTAGCACAAAACTCATTCATGGTGTGTGTAGGGACTGTCTCAAGTCTGAAAATGAAGGTGTCAAACGCTTTTGTCTTCTGAAGTATTTGTTTTCTAAGTGGATTTAAAAAATTATGAAGCATAGAAGAAACAAAAGGATTGAGTGCAAACTCGAGATTCCTTTGAAAGGGTGGAAGGAGGGAAGTCGAGGTGGATGTTGTGGAAAGTAGTTCTTGATAGGATGAATTATCACCTGCTCTAAGAAACTCATCGAATTGGTCATCTAGATTGGTCATATCCTCGTTACTATGATAGTTCTCTACATCTTTGAGAAAGTCATCTATCTCATCCTCATCCGTAATATGTGTATCGACTAGAGTAGGGATGGAAATGTTGGAGTCTGAACTTCCAAAGGAAAGAAATTTGGGCATATGATTATCAGGGAACGTGTTGTTGAAATAATCTTGAGCAAAGCTTTCGATCATGCTAAGCTCTCCATCCATAGCCGAATCGGGTAACTGTGTCTTTGTTTTAAAACATTGACTTCAACAAAGATGGCCAAAAGACATGGACATTGAACCATCGCGCAATTAATGAGCGCATTGGAAGTTGCCGCCGGAAGGGCATACTAAGATGATCGGGGCCGAGTCGTTAATCGACTTCGTATCGAGGATGACAAAATCAGCCGGATAGTAAAAATCTTAAACTTTTACCATAACATTTTCGACCACACACCCTTAGGATACTTAATAGACCGATCAGCTAATTGCAACGTCATTTTAGTGGGTTGCATCTCGTCTAGACCTATTTGTCTATACAAATAAAACGGGAGTAAGTTAACACTAGCCCCCAAGTCTAATAACGCTGTCGTCGTCAGATAAGAATCTCCTAAGGTGCATTATGCGATAGGGCGACCGGGGGTCCTTGTACTTAACAATTCCATTATGTTCGGATAGAGTTGGGAATTGTTACGCATTAAAAGCGTCTTTTGGTATATTTGTCTTCGCCTAGTAGTACACAATTCCTTAATAAACTTAGCATGGTGTGGTAGCTTTTAATAGCTTCGAGGAAGGGAAGGTTTATAGTTAGATTCTTGAAAACATCCCTAATCTCCTCATAATTTGTATCCCTAGTTAACACGGCTAATTTTTGTGGAAACGGTGGTTTCTGTCTATATTTAGCAATAGTATCACGTGGATGTTTAACCGTGGCTTCTTTTCTTAGGTTGTGTTGTAACCGGTACCTCTACGGTGGTAGGGTCTTGGTTTCTATTTCGGTATCTAGTAAAATAGCGGTGTAGGGCTACTCGGTAACTATAGGCATAGTTACTTTGTTATCAACCACTCTGCCAGAACGGAGAGTGGTGATGGCCTTTAGCTCACCTACATTTTCATATTCATTACTAGTATTATCGGTTACCTCAAAGGCTGTATTTGTTGTTTTAGGATTAGGTATTTCGTGACTTGGAAACACACCTTTGGGTTGGGCTTTATCTTAAGCCAACTGTTGGGTTAAATTATTAACGGATTGTAGAAGCTGTTGGTTAGATTGAGCCATGGTTTGGAAAAGTTTTTGGCTTACTTGTATGAAGGTGTCAAGACGATCCGGTTGTGTGGGTGTAGTAGTCACGGGTGGTGTGACTGGAACTATTTCACGTGAATTATTTATGGGTGGATTTTGATAATTATTATTTACCGGAACGATACCTCTATTAGCATTATAATTATTATAACTACCTTGACCTTGTGCTTGACCTTGTCGAGGTTGCACTTGGTTGTTATAATTATTAAAATTACCACGACCGCCCTTGTCGTGGTGGAGCTTGGTTAAAACTTTGTGTTGGCCTAACATATTGATTATTGTACCACGGAGGTGTGGCGTGTTGGTTATTTCTCCAACCGGTTGGGATTTTGTCTCCAAGGGCGTTAGGTTCACTATTAATGGAACAAGCCCGTTCATAGGCTATAGGACGATGGGAGTCGGATGCTCGGGGCTCCAAATGAAACTACATGGATTTGAATTTACGTTCATGACGGGGGATAGGTTTTGTTGAACGAAATGGCCTCTACCTTTTTAGTGAGTGATTCAATTAGAGTTTTAAGCTCGAGATCGTGTTTAATTTCAAACATACCGGCGGCCTTAATCGTATTTGATGAACTAGCGAGCGGTGGATATCATCACTACCCCCAGGTTGTTATTTAAGCTTAGTTTGATCCTCTAAAAATTTATAAGCCTCCGAGGCTCCTTTGCTTAAGAAACTACCCCCATTCATTATGTCTAGGACTTCTTTATGGTGGTGTAGAAGTCCTTTGAAAAGGCATGAACTAACGTGTTTTGCTAAGTTATGATGTGGACACTCTATAAGGAGATCGGTGAAAGCGTTTCCAAGCCTCACGAAAATGTTTCATGAGGATTTTGTCGAAAAGAAATGAATCTTGGAAAGCATCTCATCCGTCTTTAGGGGTGGGTAAAATGTTCCATAAACAAATGAACAAGTTTAGCCCACGAGTCCACGTAATTAGGCGTTTGGGCTTAACCAAGACGCCTTATCGGCCTAAGGTGAAAGGGAATACCCCGAAGTTTAATTTGTTCCGCACCAACCGTAGGATGGTGGAATGTTGTTAGGACTTGTTCAATCCTACGCATGTGCTGATAAGGTTTTTCATGGTCTAATCCATGAAAAACGGGTAACAAATTAAAAATATTTGGGGGGATTCGAAAATCCCCCACTGGGTCTGCTAGAACGATGCAAGATTTTGGGCTATCGGTCAAGGCTTTGTAGAAGTCAGAGAGAGGAGTCTCTTCTTCGTCGGGCATTATGTCAGGTGATGTGTATGAATTACTAGCTAGAGGTGTAGTGGGTGGTATACTAGATAGACTTGTTTGTTGACGTTGTTGTGTAATTACGTTCGGTGTTTTTGTTCGGCCAAACCTTAATCTCATACAAGGCTAAAACCAAACTTAGCTAAACACATCAACACTCCAAATAATTCTGATATACTAGTATAAACCTCTAATAGGAGATGCGAGGTGTGGAAGAAAGGAATACCTGATTGCGTCCTTGCTTCGCTTATGAATAGCATTTTGTTTACGCGTGTTCAGTGTATATAACAAGTTAGAACACTGAAAAACTTGAAAAATCAAAGTTCGAGTCAAAACTGTTGAATTCGGAAAAATTAGCAAAGGGCGCGGGTGCGCTCTCATAAAAGCGTGATCGCTCAGGTGTAATTTTCAAATTACAGTGTTTTTAGGCGGTCGCTCCACATGGGGGTGGGTCGCGCTCGTGTTCCAGGCTATAGGGCGCAGGTGCGCTCCTTATAGGCGCGGTCGCACTCAGTGTATTTTTGTCCGGAACTTTTCAACGATGAATCGGAAAACCACAGTATGAATCAAACCAGGGTGGGTGGGTGAAAATGGGACTTTAAGAAAAGTACTTACACTACGAAAACAATGCGAAAGTGAAACTAAGATGGCAGCGGCGCCATTTGATAAAACATAAAATGAATAGTCTACCTACGAAATGAACGATGAACTCAAAACGTAAGTAAACTAAAACTATCTTATGTGCCTATGATTTTTATCAAAGATTCTACTCTCAATCCTATGAGATATAGTGGAGTAGAGTGATTCGTTCCAGTCCTAGTCCTTCCGTATGTTGTGTTTTCTAGTCTAATTACTCTACTCTAAGTCTAATGAGAGATTTACGAAGTGGCAACTAGACTACGATGCAACTACCCACAAGATGCAACTAGTCGGTTATCAAAATAACTATGGGAATGTTACGTTGATTCGATGATAAGGAGTTAGAGGGGGATTGATTCCACCATAACTCGACTTAATCCTATTAACGACGAATCGTCGTAATCCGAATTGAATCCATCGAGAACAATTTGGTTCTTCCTAATCCCTAATTACACATGGCATTCCTACCAATTCATAACTAGCATGTGAACGATCAAACCCATTCTCATGGTGAACTAATCGTTTCTAGAGTGGAAGGGAAATTACGACGACTCTACGATAATCGGAATCAAGCTTTCATCAAGGCTTCTCAACCCCCTCTAATGGAGGTTTAGCCGAGAATCATTACGCAATCATTTCCGATTAAATTAAAACTAAACATGATATAAAGAATTGAAATTTACTAATCTAAATTTAACAATAATTAAAATCAAATTAATAACTAAGAATTGAATACCAAGTAATAAATGAAATCAAATCTAACACAATGTAAATGACAAGAATAGAAATTGACAAAATAACTATTTTATTTATCTAATCAATCAAGAACAATGATTCAAAGACTTAATCTAAAACAAGAATTAAAAATGGAACTAAAACTTAATTAATCTACTGAAAACTAGATCTAGAATTATCTATATTGTTTTAGGTCTAACTAGCTACCATTAACAAAGAGCTAAGCTTTGGTTTTTATACTTTCAGATCCAAAAATCGTTCATGGGCTTGGAGCCATGTTTTGGGCCAGAGAATCAGGCCCAAACCCAATTTTCAAATCCAAAAAAGGCCTCTTCAGCTGCAGTTAGCTTCAACAGACTTTTCGTCCACTTCTACTCCTCTGATTGGGTCAAAGCTTGGACCATTGGAAAGCTCTTTCCGAGCCGGTCGTTTTGACATAAGATAGGCCCTATTCTGAGGTCTGAGTCCAAAGATACGGCCTTCGGAAGTTCTGCTGACTTGTGTGCTATTTCTGCCCATGTCGACTTTTCAGCTTTTGACCGGGCCTTAGGAAGGCTTTGTCTTCTTGAATCTTGGCCTTTAATCACGGAACTACTTAGTAACCGACCTTTGTTCCTTTATTTCACTAAAATGGCACATTTCTGCACATAATGGACTTTGAAACCTGAAATGCATAAAAATACGTAATCAGTGTTAACTCTTAATTATTACTCACATAATTGGTCTAAAAGTATGACTGTTACAGGGTTAAAATTACAGTTTTGGGCTTTTATCAATAGCCTAATTTCAAAAGAATGCATTCGTATTATACCCATTTAAAACACGAATCGTATTTTTGCCGTTAGCGTTTTTTTGGACCGAATATTTAAAAGTATTATTGTTGAAAATTTCGAATCTTAGGAGAATAATTGCTGTATCGAACTTTTGCCGTCCCCGAATTTACTAGCTATGATTGGAATACCACAAGGTTACTTTAAAAGTGGTAAAGGTTTAAGGCAGAGAGATCCACTTTCTCCCTACCTATTTGTACTTATTATGGAGGTCTTAGGTGGTCTATTGAAGCAAGCAGTGGATAGAAAACTCATTGACTACCACTCGAGGTGCAAGAGAGTACAACTTATGCACCTTTGTTTTGCAGATGATATGATGCTTTTTTGTAAAGGAGAAGCCAACTCTATGTATGGAGTAAAGGAAGCCCTCTCTACTTTCTCCTCTTTGACAGGTCTCAAGGTTAATACAAGTAATTATAAGACCTATCTACTTACTGGTAGTATCAGTCTCTCTTCAAGAAATACACTAGCAGGAATTCTTGGAGTTAAGCTAGTTTCACCCCCATCAAATACTTATGACTGCCTCTTACACCCTCTAGACTAGGGGTTAAAGACTATCTACTGATAAGAGCCCAAAACTGTAGTTTCAACCCTTTAATAGTTTTATATTTAGGCCAATTATGTTTATAATAAATAAGAGTTAGTAATGTTTACGTGTTTTTGTGTATTTCAGGTCTTGGAATCGATTATATGAAGAAATACGTCACTTTTGCAAAATAAAGGAGTCAAATTACTTGCTAGAAAAATTATATGATTAACGCCCAAGTTTCAAGGAGAAAAAACCTTTTTAAAGCCTAGTCAAAGCTAAAAAGTCAAAGTCAACTCGGGTAGAAAAAGAGCAGAAAAGTCAATAGAACTTTTGTAGGCTGTATTTTTGGACTCAGACCTTGGAATTAGGCCTATTATATGTCAAAACGACCGGCTCATAAAGAGCTTTCTAATGGTCAAAGATTTGACCCAATCAAAATAGTAAAAGTGGAAAAAAAGGGTGTTGCAGTAAATTCCCACAGAGAAACCTTTTTTAGACTTAAGTAATTAGGTTTTGGGCTTGATTTAGGGGCCCAAAACACAGCTCCAATGCCCATGCACGAAATTGTAAACCTAACCTTCTCCTATATAAAGAAGGTTAAGGCTAAATAAAACTTGGCTACTCTCCTATTTAGTTTAGTTGTAAATTAGGGCTCTCTCTCTCTATCCCTCTCCCCCCCTTCTTTAGTTTAATATAGTTTAAGTAATTAGGTTTTATAATTGTAGCCTCCATAAAACTTCTATTAAAATACCTTCAAGTTATTATTATTATTATTATTCAACTCAATTGCTTTTCTTTACATTATGTCTTCGTTTCATTGTTTTAGTTTAATTAATCCAATGATATTAGGCTAATCTCCCCTATTAGAGGGAGAGGGAGTGATTATGAAGCCTAAGGAGGAATAGATTGCTTAGTAGAATTATTTAATTGTGTATGTGTTTCAATGAGTTTAATTTATTATATGACTTCCAAAATAAGCATATAGTAAATTAAACTAAGGATTATTGTTATAATTAAGTCGAGAGACTTGGTTGTAATAATCCTACATGTTAGTAATAATAACTATAGAGATGTAGGTTGTTGCTAGGGATGATAAAGTTTGAGGCTTTAGGTTGGATCATTGCGTGAAAGCCTAAATACAATCTATTTTCAATGAATAATTCGTAACTTGCATAAAACTAATCATTAGGTGGATTTATTACTCGCTTTATATCTTTTTCTCATCATTAATTCTACTGTTTCTTCACATTCAATTTTCTATTTTGGTAGTATAAATTAATTCGTTTATCAAATGGCGCCGCTGCTATCTTAAACTCATTCAGAACAAGAATTCAATTGGTTGAATCCAAAGGGCAATCCCCCATTCTCTACCCCCCCACCCTTTTAATTTTTCATTCTTGTTTCTCATATTTTCGTTACTATTCAAACTTGATATTCACTATTTTAAACTAAGAGTGCGCCCGCCCTTACTTTTGCCTTGCACAGAGCGCGCCCGCGCTCCCTTAAAATTATGGACTCATAGTGAAAAATACTGTGGTAAAGGTATTTTTAAATTTCCACAAATTCTGAAACTTTTCAGGCATAATCTTTAAGGTGTTGTTGATTTACTGGAATTGTTTCAGATTTGTTCTAGTTCTTTTACCTAGTGAACTATTACCATCTTTATACTGCTGTAGTTCAGGTTTCACACCATAAGTTTTTGGAAAAACAGACGAGTAGGGTTACTTAGGCAGTTCCAAAAATTCTAAGTTTTTTACAGGAGTATCTATCATAACTCAGGAGTTTGTAGTAAATATTTGAAGAGTTTTCGATTTGTTTTGACCATCTAACTAGTGGATTGTTTCCAGTGTGTTTATGCAGTTTTACAACACTTAATTACTGGAACAACAGCTGATAAGGAGGGTTTGTAGAACTCCAATTGCTCTAAACATTTTACAGGAAAACGCATGATCTGTCAAGAGTCTCCAGTAAAATTTTGGTGGTTTTTGACTCTGTTTTGATTGGTTAACCATTCGGTTGTTTGTATTGTGTCCGAAAACTATTTCACAAACTTTGCAGGGTAGTAGAAGGACTTTCATAACTCTGATTGTTCTAAACTTTTACAGGATACTTACTGGACATCTTAGCAAACTACTGTAAAAGTTTCAATTGACACCATTCATTTCTCGACGCCATGACGGAAGAAGAAATTTTCAACCTCTATCCCACTGATTCTTTTGACCCACTTATTGAGGAATGTCTTGCATATCTCAAGGCTTCTCATGATCTAGAACTAAGAATAATAGTTAAGCACTATTCACCCACCTCACATCCTCATGTCACTCATTCACCTTCTATCACCAATATTCTCCACTTTCCACCTTTTCAAAGGAACCTTGAGTTTGTACTTGACCTTCTTACTTCTCCTGTGCTTCATGATTTTCTAAACCCTCCTGATATGGAAATAATACCTAAGGACAAGCCACCTGACACCTTTATTTTTAGATTTGAGATAGTTCACACTTACACCATGAATGAGTTTTGTGCTAAATCCATATTCTCATTTTTTCATTCCATCTTTCTAAAACTTATCCATATCCCACGTATTTCCCACAACCATCCATTTTCTCACGATCATTCACTTGGATACCCTTTCGTTCAAAGAAGAAGAAGAAGGTGCATGCTCGGTTACGTTCTAGGTCTATCAGGCTTCACTCTCATTCCACTAAGCTGAGTCGTACAACATCTTGGTGCTTGATTCTGTTTAGGGGTGCTTTCTGTGATAGTTGTTTATGGAAAGACCCCCCAACTTTTTCAGTTGTTGATATATGGTAAGCGACACGTATATATGTATTACTTAGTCTCGGGAATCTGACTTTAAAAGACCCAAGTTTTTGTAAATACCACCTTAATGGAGTATAGGCTACAAAAAATTTTAAACTTAAAAAGAGTTTTCAAATTTTGTTTGGGGGTGGCGTATTTTGGTATTTCATTTCAAATCTTTTTGCTACCTTTTGCCTGTCTTGTTTACTCTAGTAGAGTCCATATTAGTTAGTATGTAACAGTTTAATTGTGTTTCATGTTATCATATCATCTTTATAACATTTTTGTTACAGGTACTGCCAATTTTTGTCACGTTTATATGGTAAATTCTTTCCTTATCTTTTTACATTTTGAAGACAAAATGTTCGATTGTTTGGGGGTTGGATAGAAACATTTGCAAAAATTAGACACTTTTAGGATGTAAATTACGCATTTTTCTTTATAAAATATTAAAAATCATAAAAATTAGTTAGTTACATAATTTAATTGTGCTATTGAATTATTTCATGAACCCCCTTCTCCCAAATTGTTTGGGGGGTGGTATATTTAATTTTAGCACATTGTACGTTCACGTATTAAAATTGTATATATAAATATCGAAAGAGAAGTTCACATCGATAGGATCCAGTTAGCCAGAGGAGTGGAAGGGTAAGTTGATACAATTCTTGTCCAAAAATAAAGATGTTTTCGCTTGGGCGATAGAGGAGGTCACGAGGTTAGACCCTAACCTTGAATTCGCTTGTCACCACTTACACATGAAGGAAGACGCTAGGCCCGTGAGGCAAAGGATGCGCGGCATCAGGCCTAAATATGCAAAGGGAATCCGCGAAGAAGTCACGTGGTTGAAAGGGGCGGGGATAATCTGAGAAGTTGAGTTCATAGACTGGTTGTCTAACATAGTCGCGGTACCAAAAAAGAATGGCAAGGTTCGTATGTGCGTGGATTTTACAGATGTAAATCTCGAGTGCCCAAAGGACAGTTATCCCATGCCGCAAGTAGATGAGTTGGTGGATAGGACAGCGGGGTTCAAGATATTTTCCTTCATGGATGCGTTGATGGGGTACAACCAGGTTGCCATGTACTAGCCAAATCAGGAAAAGACAGCGTTTATGGCAGAAGGCGGTACATACTGCTATACGAGGATGCCGTTTGGTCTGAAGAATGCGGGGTACCTTCCAGTGGTTGGGCAAGAGAATGTTCGAAAGCAAGATTCGGAAGGGGATTGAAATCTATAGATGACATGGTGGAAAAGAGCATGTCGGAAGAGGAACATATAGAGGGTTTGAGAGAGACCTTCGGGATACTATGGAGATACAACTTGAAGTTGAATCCTGAAAAGAGCACATTCAGGGTGACTACGGGAAAGTTTTTGGGTTATATTGTTACTCATAGGGGAATCGAGGCTAACCCCGAACAAATAAGATCATTGGTGGAGATGCCATCTCCGCAGAATGTTAAGAAAATACAGCGGTTGGCAGGAAGGATCGCGGCTTTAAATAGATTCATTTCCAAGTTATTCGATAAATGCAGACTGCTGTATAGGTTGTTAAGAAGTACACCGGATTTCATGTGGACCGCGGAGTGTGAGGAGGCATTTCAGGAATTGAAAAAATATTTGGGCAAAGCGCCTTTGTTGTCATGACCAGAGACAGGGGAGAAGCTGTATTTGTATTTGGGGGCCACAGAGTATGCAGTTAGCTCAGTTCTGGTCTGAGTTGTAGACAAAGTGGAGAAGCCGGTATATTTTCAGAGCAAGACATTACTAGACGCAGAAACGCGGTATAGTAGAATTGAGAGGTATGCCTTGGCGTTAGTGTTTTCGACCTTGAAGCTGAAACCCTACTTCGAGGCTCATGTGGTAGTGGTGGTGATGAATTTACCTCTGAGGCAAGCATTGAAGGCAGAAAAATCTGGTAGAATGTTGAAGTGGGCGGTGATGCTAAGTTCCTATGAGATACAATATCAGGTAAGAACCGCGGAAAAAACACAGTCGATGGCCGAGTTTTTGGCAGAATTTCTCGTAGAGGACCCCACTTGGGGAGAAGAGATGGTCATAGAACAAGAGAGGGAAGGGGAGTCAGACCTCCTCCTGGACCCATGGGATAAGAGCAACGGATGGAGGGTATTTGCAGATGGATCGGCTACAAATGCGTGCAGCGGTATAAGAGTAGTATTGGTTACACCCAATAATACCAGAATAGAGCAGACCATGAAACTAGGCTTCGCGGCATCCAGTAATGAAGCAGAATATGAAGCGGTGATAATGGGATTGAAAATGGCTGAGGATTTGGGAGTGAAGGAACTGACAGTGTATTCCGATTCAAATTTGCTGGTGTGTCAAGCGAATGGGGGGTTCGCCGCCCGATGCCCCAGAATGGCAATATATTTGAATGTGCTACACAAACGATCTACCACATTCACAAAGATCAAGTTCATCCACTTGGATCGCGGAGAGAATCGACATGTCGATGCCCTGGCATATGTAGCCGCCGTAATTCCCGGGTCGAAAGAAAGAACGATACGAGTGGGAAGGTTGGAGAAACCGAGCACTGAGGACGCGATAAAGATTTGTCAGGTCGCAGAAGAGAGTGGGAGTTGGATGGATCCAATTAAGCGCTTTTTGGCAGGGGATGAAGTGATAGATAAGAAGGAAAAAAGACGATGGGAACAGACTTCTCAGAGATACGTTCTGCTGAAGGGAGGGTTGTACCAAAACTTCAATGGACCGCTATTGAAATGCTTAGGTCCGCGGTTATCATTCGAGGTGTTGGCAGAATTACAAGAGGGAGATTGCGGGAGCCATTCAGCGGGAAGAACTACGACACATCGGTTATTGACACAAGGGTATTTCTGGCCCCATATGAAAAGGGATGCAGTGAAGTTTGCTAAAAGATGTGACAAATGTCAGAGGTTTTCCCAGTTAATTTTTGCCCCTGTAGAACCATTGCATAACGTCTCGAGCCCATGGCCGTTCGCTATGTGGGCTATGGATATAGTGGGACCGCTGCCCATTGCCAGTGGCAAACAGAGGTTCATGCTCGCAGCCATTGTTTATTTCACGAAATGGATTGAGGTCGTACCCTTGCAGTAGGTAAAGGAGACGCAAATAGTCAAGTTCCTATAGGGGAATATTATCTGCAGGTTTGGATTGCCATATGCCATTATAGCAGATAATGGGACTTAATTCACAGGAGCGAAAGTGACCAGTTTCTTGCAAGCTTATAAGGTGAAACAAGGGTTCTCGACTGATAAGAGCCCAAAACTGTAGTTTTAACCCCTTAACAATAATACTTTTAGACCAATTATGCGAGTAATAAATAAGAGTTAATGCTGATTACGTATTTTTATATATTTCAGGCATTGGAGTTAATTATGTGCAGAAATGTGTCACTTTTGCGAAATAAAGGAGAAGGGGTTGGTTGCTAAGAAGTTTTGTGATTAAAGGTAAAGATTCAAGGAGAAAAAGCTTTTTCTAAATCCCAGTCAAAGCTGAGAAGTCAAAGTCGACGCGGGCAGAAACATCACACAAAAGTCATTAGAACTTCCAAAGACCGTATCTTTGAACTCAGGCCTCAGAATTGGGCCTACCATATGTCAAAATGATTGACTCAGAAAGAGCTTTCTAATGGTCCAAGCCTTGATCCAATCAAGGGAGCAAAAGTGGACAAAAAGTCTGTTGAAGTCAAATCCAGCTGAAAGGGCCTATGTGGACTGAAGAAATTGGGCTTTGGGCTCGATTCTCCGGCCCAAAACATGGCTCCACAGCCCATACACGAAAATGTGGATCTGGTCTCCTCCATTTAAACACACAAGACCTAGCTCTTAAGACTTACTTAGTTTAGGTAGCGAGTAGCCATTAGAGAATAATCTAGATCTAGTTTTGAGTTTTTGAATTAGTTAATTAATTAGTTTCATTCCTTGTTTTAGATTAGTTATTGGAATCATTGTTTATCATTCATTAGATTAATAAAAATAGATAGTTTTTGATAATATCAATTTTGTTATTTAAAATTGCTTAGATCTAATTTCAATTCTTGTTTGTTAATGATTTCTTAGTTGTTAATTTAGATTTCAATTATTGTTTAGTTGAATTTAATAAAGTTAGAATCTTTATACTATTTGTAATTCAATTTCATATGGAAATGATAGCATAATGATTTTAGGCTAAACCTCCATTAGAGGGGGTTGAAGAAGCCTTGATGAAGCTTGATCTTTGTTAACTTAGAAATCGTCGTGATAATCTATTCAATTCTAGAAAGTAATTAGTTCACCTTGAGAATGGGTTTGGTTGCTTCACATGCTAGTTATGAATTGGTAGAGATGCCATGTATAATTAGGGATTAGAATTACCATTTTGACATGCGAAGCATTAAAATTTGGATCACGACGAATTTTTGTTAGTTGATTAAGTCGAGTTAAGGTGGATTCAATCCCCCCTAATTCTTTATCTAGATGCAAACCTTAGTATTTCGTCGCATTTCGTAGTTGAATCATTATAGTTAGTATCTTGTTATTTGAATTTGCATCGTAGTATAATCCCACCATTACTCTCATTAGACTTTAGATAGATTCGCAATATTAGAAAACATTGAATGCTAAAGAACAAGGAGTGGAACGAATCTTCTATTCCAACTCTATTTCAATAGTATCGAGAGTAGAAATATTTGATAAGAACTGTCTTCATATAAGTTTTAGTTTTACTTGCGTTTAGAAGTTTATCTTTTATTTGTGAGTAGAATTAATCAAAATATACGTTTATAAAATGGCGCCACTGCCGGGGATTCGTCGTGATCCAAATTTCAATGCTTCACATGTCAAAATGGTAATTCTAATCCCTAATTATACATGACATCTCTACCAATTCATAACTAGCATGTGAAGCAACCAAACCCATTCTCATGGTGAACTAATTACTTTCTAGAATTGAATAGATTATCACGACGATTTCTAAGTTAACAAAGATCAAGCTTCATCGAGGCTTCTTCAATCCCCTCTAATGGAGGTTTAGCCTAGAATCATTATGTTATCATTTCCATATGAAATTGAATTACACATAGTATAAAGATTCTAACTTTATTAAATTCAACTAAACAATAATTGAAATCTAAATTAACAACTAAGAAATCATTAACAAACAAGAATTGAAATTAAATCTAAGCAATTTTAAATAACAAAATCGAAATTATCAAGAACTAACTATTTTTTATTAATCTAATGAATGATAAATAATGATTCCAATAACTAATCTAAAACAAGGAATGAAAACTAATTAATTAACTAATTCAAAAACTCAAAACTAGATCTAGATTATTCAAAAACTAATAGATTTGTTATTTAGGATTTTAAGTTTATGTTTTCTTGACTTAGAGATAAGAAGAGTTTAACCTAAACTAGAGAATAGTGAGTTTGCCATGAGAATGGGAACAAGCTTTCTCTCATGCTAATTATTTTATGACTAGAGATAGTATAAAGTAATTAGGGATCATTAAAGGACTAGTCTTTATATTTTAATCTTGTGTGAGAATATCTAGACTAGAGTTTTCTATACAAATCTATGCTAGCATGTTAAGAACTTAAAAAGTGGATTTCAATCTCTCTATAGTTTTCTCCATATTTGATTCATCTATATTTTTATTAGTTTAGTTAATTTAGAGTTATTTAAATCCATAGTATAATCGTAGAATAGAAATTTCACATCACACATTACTCTCACTATTGTTCGTTGTGTTTGATTAGTTGAATTCACTTATGTCTTGATAGTTTAAGAGTGGAACGATTCCGTACTCTATATATTACATGAATATATATGTGCGAGTAGGAAATAAAAATTGATACCGTAAGAATGAAGTTAGAGTAATCTAATTGAGTTTTTACGGGTTATCAAATGGCGCCGCTGCCATCTTAGTCTCGTTCAAGACAAGAATTCAATTGCTTAAATTCAAGGGGCAATCCCCCATTCTCTACCCACCCACCCTTTTTATTTTTCTTTATTTTTTCTCATATTTTTGTTACTGTTCACTATTTTAAGCACAAGGGCGCACGCCTTCCATTTTGCCTTGTTCAGAGCGCACCCACCCTTCTTTGAGCCTACGGAATCATAGTGAAGAATACTGCGGTAAATGTATTTTTAAATTTTTGAAAATTCTAAAAATTTTCAGGTATAATATGTAAGGTGTTATTGATTTACTGGAATATTTTCAGAATTTTTCTAATTGTTTTACCTTTTGAACTAATACTATATTTACAGTGCTGCAATTCAGCTTTCTCACCGTAAGTGTCGGGAACAACTGTCGAGTAAGGTTACGTAGGCAGTTCTAAAAATTCTAAAACTTTTCCAGGAGTATCTATAATAAGTCAGATGTTTACAGTAAAAGTTTGAAGAGTTTTTGATTTGTTTTGACCACCTAACTAGTGGATTGTTTCCAGTGTATTTCTGCAGTTTTGCAACACTAAATTTCTAGAACAATAGCCGATAAAGAGGATATTCAGAACTCCAATTGCTTTAAAATTTTTACAGAAACACGCATGATCTGTCATAAATCTCCAGTAAAATTTTGGCAATTTTTGGCTCTGTTTTGATTGGTTAACCAGTCGGTTGTTTGTATTGTGTCCGAAAACTATTTTGTAAACTTTGTAGGGAAGTAGAAGGATTTTCATAGCTCCGATTGATCTGAAATTTTACAGTCTACTTGATAGACGTCTTAGAAAATTATTGTAAAATTTCAAATTTTTTGGAGTGCGTCCCGCGCCCTAGATAGCCTATTTCCAAGCGTGCCCTGTGCTTAACCGCCTGGACATTGTGTCAAGCATGAGCGCGACCTGCGCCCTAGATAGCCTATTTCCAAGCACGCCCCATGCTCAACCGCTTGGACATTGTGTCAAGCAAGAGCACGACCCGCGCCCTACCAAGGCCATTTCTGAGTGTGACCCGCGTCCTCTTATGGAGCAGCCCGATTTTCATAGGTCAGTCTAAATTTTCATTTCTTCAAGTTATTTAGTGTTTCTAACATCATACAAACACTAAGATCGCGTATAGAAGACGCTATTCAAATGCATAGCAAGGAGGCATTCAGGTACTCCTTCTTCCACTCCTTGCCTCTTTTGTCGGAGGAGTTTTAATTCTAGTATAATCAGGCTTGTTTTTCGTAGACATAAATACCACACGCCTATCTAGAATTTCACACACTACACCTGCATCAATGGCTAAAGAACAAGAGACTCCTCTCTCTAATTTTTATAAAGCCCTAAACGATGGTCCTAAGTCATGCATCGTTCTTGCAGACCTAGTGGGGATTTTCGAATTCCCCCTAATATATTTAACTTGTTACTGGTTTTTCATGGTTTAGACCATGAGAAGCCTTACCAGCATATGCGTAGGACAGAACAAGTTCTCACTGCATTCCATCATCCTAGTGTAAGTCCGGATCAAGTTAAACTGAGGGTGTTTCTTTTCACCCTAGCCGACAAGGCGGCGTCTTGGTTAACTGCCCAAATGCCAAACTCTGTGGACTCATGGGCTCAACTTGTTCAATTGTTCATGGAACAATTTTACCCACCACTAAAGACAGATGAAATGCTTCACAAGATTCATTTCTTCAGCCAGAATCCTCATGAATCCTTTTTAGAGGTCTGGAATCATTTCACTGATCTTCTCATTGAATGCCCGCATCATAATCTTGCGAAAGACACGCTTGTTCGTGCCTTCTTCAAGGGGCTTTTACATCGTCATAAGGAGGTTCTAGATATCATGACTGGGGGTAGTTTTCTTAGTAAAGGAGCCTTGGAGGCTTATACATTCTTAGAAGATCAATCTAAGAGGAACAACAATTGGGGAGGTAACGACTCTTCCCGCTCCACTCCTTCTTCTTTTGAGGTTAAACCTGATTCCGAGCTAAAAACTCTTATCGATTCCCTCACTAAAAAGGTAGATGCCATCTCTGTTCAACAACAACCCACTCCAGTCATGAACATTAAATCTACTCGTTGTAATATTTGTTTTAGTCTTGAGCATTCCGACTTCTATTGTCCTCTTGTCTATGCACAACTACCACCACAACCATCAAATTTCAACCAGTTAACTCAACATCAAGGACAAGGAAACTTAGGTAATAAGAATGGAGGTTTAATACCCATGACCCAGAACTATCAACATCAAGCTATGAATGCTCAACAAGCTTTAATTCCAGTTCAACCATCTACAAACGAAATAGTAGTGACCTTGTTAGAGAAACAAAATCAAATTATGCAACAAAACTCAAACTTGATGAAGGATCAGCATGATAAAGACTCTAATATGATGAAACAAACGATGCAAATGATACAGTCTTTGTGCCAAAAGGTTATGAACATGTCTCCTAACCAAAATAATAACCAAACAGGCGTGTTTCCAGGTCAAGCAGTGCCTAATCCTAAGTCAACAAACACCGCCTTTGAAATAAATAGTATTCATTGCAATGGTAATATAAACTAAGGGGACCTACAGGCAGTCACTACCCTTCGTTCAGGGAGAGTAGTTAATAACAAAGTAGCCATGTCTAAAGACCACCCACAAACAAAAACTGAAAATAAAACCATATCGAATACTGTCATAGAAATTGATGATCCTACACCTGTAGAGGTTCCAATATGGACACCTAGATGGAAAACGGCTAGAGATAAAGCAAAGACAAATAATATTGCTAAATATATAGATAAACCACCATATCCCCAGAGACTAGTTATGTCTAAAAATGACGAAAATTTTGATGAGATTAGGGAAGTGTTTAAAAATCTGACTATAAACCTACCTTTTCTAGATGCTATAAAAAGTCTACTTGGACACGCTAAGTTTTTAAAAGAGTTGTGCACCAAGAAAAGGAAAACCAACATACCCCACGAAGCATTCTTAATTGAACAATATCCCTCTTTATCTGAACATAACGGAATTGTTAAGTACAAGGACCACGGTCGATCCCCATCAGTCTGATGCACCTTAGGTGATACCTTCATAACAACTGCTTTATTAGACCTGGGGGCGAGTGTTAACTTATTCTCTTTTTATTTATATAAACAACTAGGTCTAACAAAACTTCAACCAACCAAAATGGCTTTGCAGTTAGCCGATCATTCTATTAAGTATCCCAAATGCGTAGTTGAAAACATTCTTGTTAAAGTTCATGATTTTTACTACCCCGTTGACTTCATTATTCTCAACACAGAAGCTACTCATGATTCTATTCCCATCATCTTAGGGAGTCCTTTCTTGGCAACCACCAATGGCCAAATCAATTGTTGGGATGGCTCAATGACTCTTTCTTTTGGAAATCTTTCTGTGGAAGTTAACATATTTAGACAAAAGTAGAGACAACTAGGTTTGCATGTAGAAGGAGAAGTGAAGTCCATTAACAGTTTTGTATCTCACATTAGTGTGGCCGACGCTTTTGTCCCACAATAGTAGATACCCCTCTTATGGAAGAAGACAAATATCATAATTTTGACTCCTTGGACGAGATTGATGACTTTTTCAAAGATGCAGATGAATACCATAATTATGTGGATGCAACCAAGCTAGATGAGGAATTCTATAAGTTTCTAAGAGCCTGTGATGATCCACCCTCTCAAAAACTACCTAGAGCACCACCCGACCACCATCCACCTAAGCTAATCCCTCATAAAATCCAATCATTCTTCCCACCCTTTTCTTCTAACACTTATTCACATTCCAAGTATTTTCCACAACCATTCATTTTCTCACGAACATTCACTTGGACACCCTCTCATTCAACTAAGTTGCATCATACAAAGTCTTGGTGTTTGATTCTATTTGGGGGTGCATTCCATGTTAATTATTTATGGAAAGACCCACAACTTTTTCGGTTGTTGATATATGGCAAACTGCATTTTAATACATATATATTAGATAAAGTCTCGAGTATCTGACTATAAAAGACTCATTTTATTTTTTGGTGTACTCCATTCCAATCTTATGTTATGGGAGTGCACCATTAAGGTAACTGGACCCTCCTTTTGGAGTGAGTGGTTGTAAGTGTCGAATCCTTAGTCTACGTTTCATGTGACTCACATTCATCTCTTGCACTTTTTCTCATTGTTTGAGTAGTGTTTCTCTATGGAGTGAGTTTCATTTTTATTTCTTTACCATAATTTTGTTTTTTTTTTCCAAAAATCAAACATAAAAAAATTTAAAAAATTAAAAACATAAACATGTATTAGTAAGTCTAGGGAATCTGACTTTAAAAGACCCAAGTTTTTGTACAATACCACCTTCCTAGAGTATAGGCCAAACAAAAATTTTCAAACTTAAAAAAGTTTTCCAATTTTGTTTGGTGGTGGCGTATTTTGGTATTTCAGTTCAAAACTTTTTGCCACCCTTTGCCTGTCATGTTTACTCCAGTAGAGTTTATGTTAGTTAGTATGTAACAATTTAATTATGCTTCATGTTATCAAATCATCTTTACAATATTTCTGTTATAGGTACTGCCAATTTTTGCTACGTTTCTATAGTAAATTCTTTCCTTATCTCTTTACACTTTGAGGAAAAAACGTTCGATTGTTTAGGGGTGGGATAGAAATATTTGCAAAAATTAGGTACTTTTAGGATGTAAATTACGCAGTTTTCCTTACAAAATATTAAAAATCATAAATATTGTTTGTACTAGGCACTTAGTGATAATGGTATTGTTCTCTTCTCCATGATGATATTAGTCTAGAAATCTCACGTAGTACTTGAATTAGAATATTTTTTTAGAAACTTAGGTTAATATGTAGTTAATAATCATTGCATCTTTCCATAAATGTATTGTATAAGCATCTATGTTTGTATTGACAGTAAGTTTATGAAATCTTAGGTTAGAGTACTTATTCTACGAATCCTGTGAGAATATAGCCTAAAAGGCTTAGATGAGTGAAATATCTGAGTAATAACACAAGGGAGAAATAAATTCCGAATAGAGAAATCACATGTCCACTTGCTTAATCACTATACTATATCCTAAACGAGAATTTAGGCCTTTTTTGGATCGATATAGCTAAAAATTCAAACCTATATAAAATTATTTTCCACTAGTCACCCCTCTGATCCTTTTTTTAGCCTTTTCATAAACCACAATTCCTTTACCCTTTTATAAAAAACAAAACAAAAATAAAAATTAGCTTACCCAATATTTGAATAAGTCTGAGAATAGAGATGAAATGAAGAAAAGAAGAGAGAAAGACCTTTGGAAAACCAAGAATTTGTTAGTTGCTTCAAATAAGAAAAGAAAAGAAAGTTTCCATCCAAATAAAAGAAAAAAAATATAAATAAATAAAATTAAAAGTTAGAACTCCAAAAACAGAATCAAAGGAGGCAAAAGCCAAAAGAAAAAGAAAAAAATGGCTAAGGATGGAAACAAAGTGTAGAAGCAAAGTAAGAACAAGGTTTTCCCTAGTTACATATTTTGAAGACTCTATTATCTCAGACTTGTCCTTTTGAATATCCAGTTCCTTCTTTCTTAAAACCATCACCTAATCCCCGTAACACCTAATAAAGACCTCTAGCTCAATTAGGAATATATTAGTGTGATAGTAAGTGGTAGATGTGTTTGATCAACTTCAGCTTCCTTGTACGTCATTGATATTATAAGGAAAAGTGTGTCCACTGCACACTGGAGTGAGCGAAACTTGATTGGAAAAATCAGAGTGCTTTTGTCTTGACATATTTGTGAGGACCTACTTAAGGACGCTATTCTAAAGTTTTAGAAATAGACCTGTTATTGCATTTCATAGCATAGTTTATTATATATATGTTTATCAGTAGATAATTGATTATTAAGCACGTATTAGTGATAAATGATAAATTTGATAGAGTTTACCTACGAAATGAACGATAATTCTCAAAACGTAAGTAAACTAAAAATATTTATGCGTGTCTATATTTATCAAAGTTTCTACTCTCGCGCTCCTATGAGATATAGTGGAGTAGGAAGTTCGTTCCACTCCTAGTGCTCTAGCATGGAATTGTTTTCTAATCTAATTAATCGGTCTTTAAGTCAATGAGAGCTTTACGAAGGGGAATTATACTACGATGCAATATGAAAAGCAATATGTTGAATGTCACTACGAAATATATGGAAATACTAATGTTCTTGAATCTAGATAAAGAATTAGAGGGGAATTGAATCCACCTCGAATCCAACTTAATCACCTAGAATAGACTGTTGTAATCCAATTCTTACGTTCTTACGGTAAGAATTGCTCGTTCTAATCCCTAATTAACATGGCATTTCTACCAATTATAACTAGCATGTGAGGTCGTCCACCCATTCTCATGGCTAAACACTCACCTTCTAGAATGGAATAGACTCTACAACGCTTCTACACTATACAACTAAGTTTTCATCAAGGCTTCATCAACCCCTCTAATGGAGGTTTTAGCCTTGATTCATCAAACCATCATTTCCCATTGAAATTGAATACAACATATTACAAAGATTCTAACTTTATGAAATTTAACTAAACAATAATCGAAATCTAATTAATAACTAAGAATTGAATGATAACAAGAATTGAAATTAGATCTAATAAATTGTAAATGACAAAAATCGAAATTGACAAGAATAACTATTTTATTTATCTAATCAATCAAGAACAATGATTCAAAGACTTAATCTAAAACAAGAATTGAAAATGGAACTAAAACTTAATTTAATTAATGAAAACAGATCTAGAATTATCTATATTATTTTAGGTCTAACTAGCTACCATTAACAAAGAGCTAAGATTTTGTTTTTATATGTCCAGATCCAAAAATCGTGCATGGGCTTGGAGCCATGTTCTGGGCCAGAGAATCAGGCCCAAAACCCAATATTTTCAGTCCAAAAAGGCCTTTTCAGCTGCAGTTGGCTTCAATAGACTTTTCGTCCATTTCTACTCCTCTGAATGGGTTAAGGCTTGGACCATTGGAAAGCTCTTTCCGAGCCGGTTGTTTTGACATAAGGTAGGCCCCATTCCGAGGTCTGAGTCCAAAGATACGGCCTTTGGAAGTTCTGCTGACTTGTGTGCTGTTTCTGCCCGCGTCGACTTTTCAGCTTTTGACCGGGCTTTAGAAAGGCTTTATCTTCTTGAATCTTGGCCTTTAATCACGGAACTCCTTAGTAACCGACCTTTGCTCATTTATCTCGCTAAAGTGGCACATTTCTGCACATAATGGACTTTGAAGCCTGAAATGCATAAAACACGAATGTCGTGTTAACTCTTAATTATTACTCACATAATTGGTCTAAAAGTATGATTATTAAGGGGTTAAAACTACAGTTTTGGGCTCTTATCAATTAGCTTAGGTTTCGAATTGATTATTCTATATTCAATGCTAGTGAGATGTATAGATATCTGAGAATAAATAAGGAAACAATAATTTTATTTCTTAGTCATTATAGTATAGATGAAGTTTGTGAGTACCTTCTCTAGAAAACTCTCACAAGGCTATAACTCGTCCACTAGGGTATTTTTAGTGGTTTAAGCCCTTATTGCATATGGTCAATGCAGTTGCACTTAGCGAAATGAGACTAGTTAAAAATACATTTTTGGTCACTTATTTTAATTTCACATATTTGCTTGAGGACAAGTAAAATGCTGTTTGGGGGTGGTTTGATACGAGTCCAAATTTGTAGTTTAAACTCTTTAATAGTATTTCTATGTAGCCAATTATGTTATTAATAATATAGGTTTATCACTAATTACGTGCTTTTGAGTATTTTAGGCTTCGGAGTTGAATAAATGTCAATTCATTACTAATTAGGTGCTTAAAGGAGCTAAAGTGATTGCTAAAGAAGTTCCATGAAGAAAGCCCAAGTTTAATGGAGAAAAAGCCCTTAAAAAGCCTAATTCAACACTGTTAAGTGAAAGTTAAACCGGATTAGAGAGCTGAAGAAAAGTCAACAGAACTTCAAAAGACCATATCTTTGAACTCAGGCCTCGGAATTGGGCCCGTTTTATATCAAAATGACCGGCTCAGAAAGCTTTTTCAAATGGTCTAGGCCTTAACTCGATCAGAGTAGAATAAGTCATTGAAAATATGTGCTACAGTAAGATGCCCAAAATTGGAAGTCTTTGATTCAACCAATTGGGTTATGGACTTGATTTATGGGTCCATAACCTAACCTAAAAACCCATGCACGATTTTGTATCATTATATAAGAGAATAAAAACTGTAAACTATCACTCTCCCTTCCATTAGTTAGAATAATTTAGCTATCTCTTTCTTTCTTTCTTTCTTTCTTTCTTTTTAGTTTTAGTTTATGAGTTTAGTTTGTAGCTTTCATTAGAATCTTTTAATAAAAGCTTTAGTTTATTCAATTTAATTAATTCTTCTTTACATTATGTCTTCCTTTCATTATTTTAGTTTAATTAATCCAATGATATTAGGCTAATCCCCCCCATTAGAGGGAGTGATTATGAAGCCTAATGAGGAATAAATTGTTTAGTAGAATTATTTAATTGTGTATGTATTTCAATGAGTTTAGTTTATTGTATGACTTCCAAAATAAGCATATAGTAAATTGAATTAGGGATTGTTGTAATTAAGTTGAGAGATTTGGTTGTAATAATCCTACATGTTAGTAATAATGACTATAGAGATGTAGGTTGTTGCTAGGGATGATAAAGTTTGAGGCATTAGGTTGGATCATTGTGTGGAAACCTAAAGATAATCTCTTTTCAATGAATAATTCTATACTTGCTTGAAACTAATTATTAGGTGGATTGATTACTTTTTTCTATAACTTTCTCTTCCATCAAAACCCTATTTCTATTAGTTTAGTAAATTTAGATTTACTTGTATCCATATTATAATTGTAGAATATAAATCTCTCAACATAATATTACTCTCACCATTGTTTCTTTGTGATTTAAATTAGTTGAATTTCTTTTATGTCTTGGTAGTTTAGGAGTGGAACGAATCCGTACTCTTTAGATTATTTCATTATTATTTGAGAGTAGGAATATTGATATAAGCACTTGTTTAGTTGATTGATTATTTGTGTTTACGCATATATAGTTAGTTTACATAAATTTGTCTTTATCAGTGCTCAAGTCAACGCGGTATCCCATAAAGGCCCTTTCATCCTTTTCACTGAGGCTGACTGTTTCAGCATCTAGAGTCCACATGAGGATGCACTTGTTCTTACACTCCCTTTTGGAGATTATGATTTGCATCGCATATTGGTTGATCTAGGAACTTCAGCATATGTGTTATACTATGACGCATTAAAAAAACTACAGATTCCTGACTCTGAGATGGTCGCCACCAACTCCAACCTATATGGATTCAGCGGGGACAAAGCTCTAACAATTGGGGAGATCCAACTACCCGTAGATATTGGTCTGGTAATTCTCATCATAAATTTTGTTGTGGTAAAAGCTAACACACCTTATTACATGATCTTGGGTAGGACTTGCTGCACAGACTCTGTGTTGTTCCCAGCACCTATCACCAATGTCTAAAATTCCCACATAATGGGAAAATTGAGACAATCAGAGGATATCAGGTGGCCGCCAAAGCATGCTACGCTCTAGTGACAAAGCAGTCCCCACTCCCTTTTGAACCAAGGGAGCTGGGGCAACCCGCCAAATATCAATTACAATTGGATCCCCCTCTCCCGGACTTGGTCCCAAGAGAGAGGGAGGATCCCCCCTCACTAGAGCCGTTAGAGGAAGTGGAAATTGTGGGAGGTAGCTCGCCAAAAACCACTTTTATCGGCACCTTTACTGAGTTTTGAAGAGCGCCAGACTATAATACACTTCCTTCGAGAACACAAACACGTGTTTGGATGGTCATTCGAAGAAATGCCAGGAATTGACCACATGTGGCATGCCACAGGCTCAATGTCCGCAGTGATGTAGTAGTAGTCAAGTAGAAACTGAGAAAGATAGGTGCTGATAGATCCAAAGTGGTAAAAGCCGAAGTTGAATAGCTAAAGGCAGCTAATTTCGTTAGGGAAATCAATTTCCCCACCTAGATTTCTAATATTGTCCCAGTACGTAAGAAGAATGGGTCATGGAGAATCTATATCGACTTCACGGATCTGAACCGCGCGTGTCCAAAAAACAGTTACCCTCTGCCACAGATTGACAAATTGGTAGATGCAACGGTTGGACATGAATTATTATCTTTCATAGATGGGTCATCTGGCTACAACTAGATCCCATTGCATGAGGAAGACCACAAGCATGATAGTTTCACAACCGAGAGTCATGCCGTTCGAACTGAAAAATGCAGGAGCCACGTACCAACGTTTGGTAAACAAAATGTTTGAGAGATTGATAGGCAACATTGTGGAGGTGTATATAGATGATCTCTTAATCAAAAGCCTGAGACAGGGATACCATCTCTCTCACCTGAAACGGGCATTTGACATTCTCCGAGAGTATCACATGAAACTCAACCCTGCAAAATGTGCTTTCGCTGTCTCATAAGGGAAGTTTTTAGGGTATCTGGTTACTAAGAGAGGAATCGAGGAAAACCCAGATCAAATCCGGGCGCTCATAGAAATGCCTTCACCTAAAAACATGAAAAAGGTTTAAAAAGTTACAGGCATGTTAGCAGCTCTGAATAGGTTCATCTCCAAGAGTTCAGATAAGTGCAAATCTCTGTTTCAGTTATTACGAAAGAATACCTCATTTACATGGACGGAAGAATGCCAAAAAACATTTGATCAACTCAAAATGTACCTGGGGGCACCACCAATCCTTTCCAAACTAATTGAGGGAGAAGTTTTGGGTCTTTATCTCTATTCATCTTACTACGGTATTAGTTCTGTATTGATATATATGGACGAAAAGAAGGTTGAAAAACCTGTCTATTTCTTAAGCCGAACGCTCCTTCCTAATAGGGTTATATACTAAAAACATTACTTTTGTATTAACTCTAATTCTTTATATTTTGAATGAGAATCATATGGGCAAATGTTATGAATATTATATATGTTATTAGTTATATGTATGTGTCTAATACTTTATGTTGTAGATGATATGGTGTGTGGTGACACATAGAAGATCATATCATCAATACCTTATAAAGTATAAGTAAACATTCACAACCTAGATGGATTTAGACAAACCATTGGTACGGTTGTAGTATAATATGGTATTAGTCTATCTTGACTACAGGATTATATTAGTACACTTTGTGTGTATTGAACAGGACCAAGTGAGGTTGTTTCTCTTTATACTGACTATATAAGAGAACAAACACCTCTGTTATTATGGATGTTTGTCATCTTAATCCGGATATAATAACAGGCCCTTACATGCATTGTACATTACTTTAAATCATCAATGAATGAGATTAATTTGTTAATCATCAAACTTGATGGATTGGGTAATGACATTGTATGTAAGGTGTGCTGTTGATTATAGAAGGAATTCGTGATCCGCACGAAGTCGGGCTGATGATGTCCCCTTGAGGAGCTCATAAGGATTGTCATGTAAACCCTGCAGGTGGATTCAATCCGACATGATAGGTTGAGTGGTACTACTCAAGGACATAAGAAGTTGATTAATGTAGTTGTCAGTAACTTGACTTAATCAACGGGCATTCGATATCTTAAATACGGGGAGATCAACAAGTATATAATATGGAGCCCATAAACGTAACACGTAATTTAGGATTAGGGCGGTAGTGAAACAATGGCCTTTAGTGGAATAAACCATTTGTTAACGGACTTGGGCTGTGTGTTCTGGGCAAACATGGGAAGCCCAAGCCCGTCAGGGGGCCCAACCCTAATTTCTTCTCATGGTCCTTGTTGTAGCCTATAAATAGAAACCCTTCTCACCTAGCCAAATTCACTACTCATTGATTGAAAAAGAGAGGCAAGGAAAGAGAGAAATAAAGGGTTGGTAGATCGTTGCCCACACAACGTCCATTCTAAGGATATGAATACAACAGAAGATCAAGAGGTTGCTAATTCATAGATCTTGGATTCTCAGAGTTATCTTAGCCGATCTAAAAGGTAAATTTCTAACCAAAACCATGGACACCCCTTATTCCACTGCGCGTGGGTGTTCGCGGTTCAATAAATCAATCTATGCAACCTTAACGGTTCCTACACTTCCAGAAGAAACAAGGTACCCTAAACTCAAAAGAGTTGCTTTAGCCATTGTTTTTGTAGCAGAGAAATTACAACCATACTTCCAGTTCCACAATATCAGAGTAATCACAGAGTGCCAACTATGATCAGTTCTGGAAAGGCCGAACAGGTCAAGAAAGTTAGCTAAATGGTTCGTGCAACTGTCAGAGTATGATATTATCTACGTACCAAGAATCTCAGAGAAGTGTCAGGCACTAGCAGAATTCTTGGGAGATTTCCCAATGACGTACACTGGGTACGACTCAATAACCCCCAGTCCAGATGATGGCATCCTGCTTGAATCTCCAAACACCCATCTTGACCCTTAGAAGCCGAGCTCCGAATGGCGATTGTTTGTGGATGGGCCTTCAAATGACAGAGGTGCAAGAGTTAGAGTTATGTTAGTTACTCCTGACAACATGTGACAGGAGAAATCCATCCGATTAGGTTGGAATGCCTCTAACAATGAGGCAGAGTGTGAGGTGACACTTGCTGGTCTCACAATGGCTCTCGACCAGGGCCTCACACACCTCATAGTTTTTAGTGACTCACAGCTGGTTGTGTTTCAAGTTGATGGAGGATATGAGGCCAGGGATGAACGAATGGCCAAATAACTAAAACTGGTAAGGGGCCTTTAGGGCAAGTTTGAGAATATTTAGTTTTATCAGCTGCCTCGATCAGAAAATTGACACACAGACAGTTTGGCATATGTTGCCTCAATGATGGGCAACAGTGAGTCTCGCTCCATCCCTATAGAGTTCCAATACAAACCTAGTATCCAAGCACTCAATGTTACAATAGTTTGTGTCATTCCAACCACCATACCAAACTGGATGGATCCATACAAGTCTTACCTCAAAGACGGAACACTCCCAGAGGATAAAAACACATCAAGGTGTCTGATTGCAAAGGTACCAAGATTCATCCTTATTAAAGATGATCTCTACAAGAAGTCCTTTTAGGACCTCATCTCTAATGTCTCTCCCCAGACCTCGCTGAACAGGTCATGCAAGAGGTTCACGAAGGAATTTGGGGCAACCACGTGGGGGGCTGAACACTAGCTCTCAAGATCCTAAGGCAAGGATACTTTTGGCCTTATATGGAAAAGGATGCACAAGTTTTTGCCTACAAATGCGAGAAGTGTCAATGACATGCTCCATTTATCCATGCTCTAGCAACAGAGCTGCACCCGTTGGCCACCTCATAATAGGGAAAATGATAGTTTTACCTACGAATAAGTGATGAAACTCAAATGTAAGTAAAATTAAGACTATTTTCCGTTCTAAAGTATCAAAGTTATCTACACTCTCGATGCTATTGCAATAAGTGGAGTAGAGAATTCATTCCACTCCTAGTTCTTTAGAATTCACGTTAACTACGATAATCAGTCTATCAAAGTCAATAAGAGTAATGATGGAAATTATACTACGATGATGAATCAATCAATCAAGATGATATGATTTTAACTACGGAAATACTAAATTGACAATATGAGGAGGAATTAGGGGGATTTGATTCCACCTTAATTCAACTTAATCAACTAGTGAGGAATTGTCGTAATCCGAATTTCAATGCTTTCACATAGCAATTGGGTCTTTCTAATCCCTAATTGTTCATCGTAATCTCTACCAACTAACAACTAGCATGTGAAGCAATCAAGCCCATTCCCATGGTGAACTAATTACTTTCTAGAATGGAATAGATTATTACAAACAATTCTACGCTAACAATAATCAAGTTTTATCAAGGCTTCCTCAAACCCCTCTAATGGAGGTTTTAGCCTTGAATAATTATACTATCATTTCTAAAACAAGAACAATCAAAACAAGTTATTATTAAATAAGTAATTAACTTTATGGATCTAATTTAACAATAGTCTAAGATTCAAAATGAATTAAACTGAATTAAAAACTAATTTAGAACTAAGATTATGAATAACTAATTATCAAATTAAGACAAACTAATTATGAATTTAAGACAACTAAAGCTAAATAAGAATTGAATCATAAAACTAAGTTGAAATGAAAAACTAATTCTTTATTATAAACTAAATCTGATTCTAAATAAAACTCATTTCTTTGTTCTAAAACTAATTAATTGAATGTAACAACTAATTCTATCAATTAAAACTAAGTAAAAACTAACTTTAAAACTAATTTTCTAATCTAGAACTAGGTAGCTTAAGAGCTAAGCTTTTGTCTGTTGATATAGAAGATGCCAGATCTACAATTTTGTGCATAGGCTTGGAGCCATGTTTTGGGCCAGAAAATCGAGCCCAAAACCTCAGTATTTCAGTCCACAAAGGGCTTTTCAATTGGAAATGATTTCAACAGCCCTTTTCATCTACTTTTACTCCTCTGATTGGGTCAAGGCTTGGACCATTGGAAAGCTCTTTCCAAGTTGGTCGTTTTGACATAAGGTAGGCCCAATTCCGAGGTATGAGTCCAAAGATACGGCCTTCGGAAGTTCTGATGACTTTTGTGCGCTATTTCTGCCCGCGTTGACTTTGACTTTTCAGCTTTGACCGGGATTTAAAAAGACTGTTTCTCCTTGAATCTTGGCCTTTAATCGTAGAACTTCTTAGCAACCAACTCTTGCTCCATTATCTCGCAAAAGGGGCGCATTTATGCACATATTTGACTCCAATGCCTAAAATACATAAGAACACGATAACAATACTAACTCTTACTTATTAATCACATAATTGGTTAAAAAGAAATATTGTTAAAGGGTTAAAACTATAGTTTTGGGCTCTTATCAAACCACCCCCAAACAGCATTTTGCTTGTCCTCAAGCAAATATGAGAAATTAGAATAAGTGACAAAAAATGGAGTTCTAACTAATCTCGTTTCGCCGAGTGCGATTGCATTGACCATATGCAACAAGGCCTTAAACCACTAGGAATTCCCTAGTGGACGAGTTATAATCTCGTGAAAGTTTTCCAGTGAAGGTACTCACAAACTTCATCTATACTACACCGATTAAGAAATAAAATTATTGTTTCCTTATTTATTCTCAAATATCCATACATCTCACTAGCAATGAATACAAAATAATCAAGTTTAAACCTAAGATAATATATGCATAATAATCAATCATCTACGAATAAACATATATATAATGAGTAATGCTATGTAATGCACTAACAGGTCCCGTTTCTGAAACTTTGGAATAACGTCCTTAAGTAGGTCCTTACATAAATGTAAAGACAAAAACACTCTGATTTTTCTGCTCAAGTTTCGCTACTCCAGTGTGCAGTGGGCACACTTTACCTTACAATCTCAATGACACACAATGAAGTCAAAGTCGATCAAACACATCTGCCACTTACTATCACACTAACCTATTCCTAATTGAGCTAGAGGTCTTTATTAGGTGTTGTGGGGATTAGGTGATGGTTTAAGAATGAAGAAAATGGATATTAAAAAGAACCAGTTTGAGATAATAGAGTCTTCATATTATGTAACTAGGGAAAACCTTGTTCTTACTTTGCTTCTACACTTTGTTTCCATCCGTAGCCATTTTTTTTTCTTTTTCTTTGGCTTTTGACTCATTTGATTATGTTTTTGGAGTTCTAACTCTTTATTTTAGTATTATTATTATTATTATTATTATTTTTTCTTGGATGGAAACTTTCTTTTCTTATTTGAAGCACTAACAAATTCTTGGTTTCAAAGGTCTTTCTCTTTTATATTCTTCATCTCTATTCTTAAACTCATTTAAAGATGGGTAGGTTGATTTTTATTTTTATTTTGTTTTATAAAAGGGTAAGGGATTTGCGGGTTATGAAAGGCTCAGAGGGGCGACTAGTGGAAAAATAATTTCATAAGGTTTGAATTTCTGGCTATATCGATCCATAGATGGCCAAAATTCTCGCTTAGGAAATGGTATAATGACCAAGTAAGTGGACGTGTGATTTCTCTATCCGGAATTTACTTCTCCCTTGTATCATTTCTCAAATATTTCACCCATATAAGACTTTTAGCTATATTCTCACATGATTTGTAGAATAAGTATACTAGTCTAGATTTTAGAAACTTACTGTCAATACAAACGTAGATACTCATGCAATATATTTATAGAAAGATGCAAAGATTATTACCTACATATTAACCTAAATTTCTAAAAACTATTCTAATACAAAAGCTAACGTGAAACTTCTGGATTATTAAGAGTATAGAAAGAAAACAATACCACTATTCCTAAGTATATAGCATAAACTTTTTATTTATATTTTTGAATTTTTGAAATTTTTACTAGAAAACAAGTGCATATTATACATATCTATATCCTAATAGATGCGTTAAATTACACTATTCAAACAAGAAGCATGCTTTGTCATCAAAGTATTGAAATAAAAAGGGTAGAAAAATACCATGGAAATGCGTGAAATTTTGGAACATCTGCAAAACAAGGTTAAAACATACTAATATAAAAAAAAAAAACGCAACTCAATATGAGTTCCACCCGTTATGGGGTTACAAGAAGTAAATTGCTTGGGACATAAGCAGACACGAACAAAAATAAAAACTTACCTCCTATCCAGTATTTAAGTGTCATCCTCCTCCTCTTCTATAAAGAAATGAGGTTCCTTCGCAACCTGCCATGCCATGATGATTTGCCAGGCTTCATGCCATTTATCATCTACGATCGCTAACCTGTTAAGCGCCACTTGGTCTGATGGGGTGTAAGGTGCCACCTGATGAGGTTGTATCCTCCACCTTTGCCAAGTCATTGCACGAAAAGATCGAATAATACAATTGGTGGGTCTCACAATGTCGACCCCAACCCAATCTGTGAAACGGGTACAAAAAACAGGGAAGAAACACAGCATAATACGACAAACTAAAATAGGCATAAGAAGGTACTTATACCTCATGCTATGGGCTCACGCTAAACTAGAAACTAAGGTTCGGGGAAGGTCATAGAGTATACGTCCCGTGGCTAAAGCAAGGAAAATGCTGCAAGTGGTGTCATTCATAGAAGAAAAACGCCATTCCCCTAATATGTTTAGCATGATCCAAAACATAACAGTGCCCACATTCATGGACAGGCTACCAAGGGCGACATTATATTCCCCTTGGTCCTCGATATGGAAAATTCCTGCCCCATAAGCCTCATGCAAAAACTCATAGGTGTAGATATACATTTTATCTACCCAATAGCCCCATGGGTCTTGTATTTCCGTGGGCATAGCAAGTCCAAGAACAAAGGCTAGCAAGAACCTGGTAATTTCCATTGGTTCATCCTCAATGGTGATGGAGAACACTTGTTCTCCATCCAGTCTATCAAAGAACTTACAATTATCATAAAAATAAGATGTAAGTGCGGGAGAATAATGTTCATTAGGTCTTACCATTAGCGGTTCCCAGCCTACGTGTATGATCACCTCGCAAAACCAAGCACTATAGGTTTCGCTTTGGAACAAATCTTCAAAAGACTGCTCTGATATGATTGTAGGAGATGTCACCATAATAAACACACTCTAGAAGTGCTGCAAACAACCCTGAAAAAACTCACAAAAATCAGAAAATTAAAGTGACTGCGAAAGTCAGGGAGCGTGGTGCGCTCCAAAATTGCCTGTGAAAGGCGCGGGGTACGCTCCTGTCTTGGGCGAGGTCCAGAGAAGAGAATGCAAGGTGCGCTCTTAATTGGCCTTGGAAGGGCGCAGGGCGCGCTCTGGTCTTGCTTGAGTTCCAGAGGAGAGAGCGCAGGGTGCGCTCTGGAATGGTGTGTGTAGGGCGCGCTCCGTGTACTCTGAGCAGGATGAAGTGAAAAACAAAGGAAAAAATTTAGGGGTTCAAGATGAGAGATGCAAGTGAGATGTGTGGGTTGTGAGTGTAGAATGAATCAAGTATATATAGGGTTTTATTTTCTAAAACGAATCAACAAGTTGCCAAAATTTTTTAAGGTAATTGCCGGAAATAAAATATTCTAAAACCAAAACGGAAACGAGTTAGGTGCAAATTCCGAATATAAACCAATAGTTTTTTTTTTTGGTTAAATTCAAAATGGCAACTTCCTAATTCTATTCTTTGAAATTCCATTCTACAACAATATCTAATCTTAGCTACACCCATATCGGCAACATTCCCAACAACTCATATTTCCACGATTTGCAAGATTTAACTTCTAAAACGGTGGACAAGATAAAAACAATGCGAAAAACAATAATACCACCCCCAAAGAATTCGGGAAGGTGAGATTCATTCAAAAATCATTGTATGCTTAGACAAGAACCAAATTAAATTAAAATAGAAATTAAAATAACAATTAACTACAGAATTCAAATTTAACTACTAAATTTAACAAATGAATATCCAATCTACTAAAAACAACAAATTTCCTAAACCACTAGCCACGAGATGAAGATAGGGCCTGAGATGAAGATGGGCCCGAGTCATTCGTTCTTCGGCGATGACGCTCATGCCTCACAGACTCGTCTGAGGAAGAACTCCCGATGGGTGGCATACGTTCTAGGATTTCCACTCCGAACCGGTGATGTGCCTCCATAAATGCCTTCATCTCTACCTAACGCTCATCCTCACGCTGGACGATAGTCTCCATGTTAGCCTAGAGATCCGTTTGACCATCGTTGATCAATTCAAAATTCATCTGAAGGCTCTTTTGGTTATGTTGAATGTTAACCTGCCTAGTCCGTAAGTCTTCACAAATATTATTAAGGGAACGCAAGCCACGATGCAGCACTGACATGCGTTCTAAATCAAAATTACACCTCTCCAAGGCATTGGCATCAAAACATGTCGTATCCTCTTCCTCATCATCCGAATCAACTACCCTATCCTCCGGCAACCTCTAAGTTTTTTGGATACACTTCATATAAATAGTTGCATTTGAATGCAACTTTAACATAATATGATCAAATTTTGTAACAGCCCTAAAAGAAATCATGATCTTAGTGATCAATATAGGGAAGGGTGCAATACTTTTTCCAACTCCTCTAATCATATTTAATATAAAATCGAGGATGCAGAATTTATACCTTTTCTCCTGCAATATCCAGAGAACATGCAGACAGTTCAAACCGATGTCGCTAACTTTCTTTTTCCCAATGACATTCTTACCAATCCACTGAGCTACAGCTAGCTGGTTGGTTTGTAGAGATGACTGTCAGACACAATGTGATTTCGGATTATACTGTCCCTCCATGACAGTGTCTCTCATCAATGCAGGAACTCCACCAAACTAGGATTCCTACAAGGTGGCTTCGAGATGGCGTTCTGGCATAATGCCTAAAATATCAGCCAACAAATCTCTAGAAACTTCTCTCCTCGTCCAAGTCACCTTCACAAAAATTTTCTGACCCTCCAACTCCCTCTTCTTATAGAATTATTGGACCAAATCGGAGTGATAAAAGTAATTCTCCGAATACCACAACCCTTTCCAATTCTGCTGAATCATTTCACCACTATAAAATGGCGCAAAGTAGTTGGCTTTAAAAGCTTGTTCCGGCAAAATTTGTCGGTGTTGAGCCATTGAATTTGGAATGAAGAGTGGGTTAGAGTACACTGTGGGGAATGAGTTTGAATCAAACTCACTCAAAATTTTGGAGTGGGCACGGTGGTAGTTGGAATTTGTTGATTTTTTTTCTATATTTTCGGTGGTTTAAACTGTTGATAATGGTGGTGGAGATGATGTGGAGAAGATTTGGAGTGGGGGAAACTTTTTTGGTGTGGTGGGGGTTTTTTTGTTAGGGTTTGGTTGGTATTAATAGTGGAATGAAGAAGATGAGATTGCGAACTGGTTTTGTATTTAAGGAAGACGCACGTGCGTGCGATATTTGGGCCCAAACCCAATTCGATTTTTAACAATTCTATTTTTATGCGCGCAAACTTAAACTAAAATTCTTGATTCGTTACCGGTCTGATTTTTCGAATGAGATATGAAAATAATCAGAAGAGAATTTCCAATATAATGATCCATAAAACACTCTATTCTAATTGTAGTTGATATATAAGGTGGAAAACACCTCGGAGTGCGTGTATGACGTAAGTTATGCAAACAAATAAAATCTAAATTTATAGATAAAGTCAACCCGAATCAAAATAAGATTAAACGTCATAAGCAACAAAAATGGAAAGTTGAGCAATCAAGGATGGAAAGACCAACACCCCACCCCCAAACAAATTTTATAGAACAGAGTTTAGAAAATTTGTTTTAAACGTGAGTCTTTTAAAGTTAGATTCCCGAGACTTCCTAGATTACTATTTTTATGGTTTTGAAATTTTTATGAACACAATAAGCAGTAAAGACGTAAATCACTCCATAGATAAATATGACTAAAAAACCGAGAAAATATGCGAAAGTGGAAAGCGTGAATTACATTGATTGTGGACTTAGGATCCGGTACTTACAGCCACACACTCCAATAGGAGGGTCCGGTTACCTGAATGGTGCACTTACCAATATATGGAAGTGAAAAAAAGTATACCAAACAACAAAGTGAGTCTTTTATAGTCAGATACTCAAGACTATATCTAAAACATATGTATATAATGAACATGCAGTTTACCATATATCAACAACCGAAATAGTTGTGGATCGTTTCATAAATAATGATCATAGGAAACACACCCAAACACAATTAAGCACCATGATTTCCCAAAATATGGCATAGCGGAATGAGAGTGAATATTGATGGATCTAGAACCTAACCTAGAATGCAATTTCTTATTTTTCCCCCAATGGGTAGGTAGCCAAGTGAATGATTGTGAATGAATGAATGGTTGTGGAAGATATGGTGGATATGGATAAGTTGTAGAAGTATGGAATGGAAAAAGGGAGCATGTGGGTTTATCACAAAACTTATTAGTAGCATGGGTTGGTATAATCACACAACTGAAAATGAAAGTATCAGGTGTCTCTTTAGATATTTTTTCCTTACTAGGAGAGTTTAGAAAATCATGAAGCACAGGAGAAACAAGAGGGTCAAGTGCAAACTCAGGGTTCCTTTGAAAAGGTGGAGGGTGGGGAACATTGATGGAAAGTGAATGAGGGACAGGATAATGTGCGGTGGGTGAATGGTGCTCAACTAGAGCTCTCAGGTCTATATCCTCAGAAGTTTTTAGATATGCAAGACATTCTTCAATAGGTGAATTAGAAGAATCACTAGGATATTGTGTGAAAAATTCTTCTTCTGTCATGGCGTCAATATTTGAACTTCCGAAGGAAAAAATTTGGTGCATCTGATTATCAGGAAATGTGTTGTCGAAATAATCTTGAGCTAAACTCTCGATCATGCTAACTTCTCCATCAGAAGTCGTATCTGGGAACTGTTTCGTAGTTTTAAAAATATTTACTTCAACAGAAAGATGACCAAAGGACAAGGACATCGAACCATTGCAGCAATTTATAAGCGCGTTGGCAGTTGCCAAGAAAGGACGCCCTAAGATGATCGGAACAGAGTCGTTGGCGAATTCTATATCGAGGATAACAAAATTAGTAGGATAATAGAAATCCTAAACCTTAACAAGCACATTTTCAACCACACCCTTAGGATACTTAATAGACCGATTCACTAATTGCAACGTTATTTTAGTAGGTTGCATCTCCTGTAGACCTAATTATTTATATAAATAATAAGGGAGTAAGTTAACACTAGCCCCCAGGTCTAATAGTGGGGTCTTCATGTGGGAATCTCCTAAGGTGCATTGTACCGTAGGACGACTAGGGTCCTTGTACTTAACGATTCCATTATGTTCGGTTAAACTTGTAAATTGTTTAGTTAAAAGGCATCTTTAGGAATATTTGTCCTAGGCCTAGTACTGCACAACTCCTTAAGAAACTTAGCATGGTGAGGTAACTTTTTAAGCGCTTCTAGAAAGGGCAGGTTTATCATTAGACTTTTGAAAACCTCTTTAATCTCATCGAAATTCGTATCCTTGGTTAAGATGGGTAATCTCTGGGGAAACGGTGGTTTCTCTCTATATTTAGCATATGGATCAACAGGATGTCTAACCTTGGCTTTCTGTTTCTTAGGTTGACCTGGAAACACACCTTTAGGTTGTACTTTCTCTTGGGCTAACTCCTGTAAGGAAAGTTGGATGGACTGTAAAATATGTTGTTGGGTTTGCATAAAGGCGTTTAAATGATCCGGTTGTGGAGGAGTGTTTGTTACAGGTTGTGTGACAGGAACTATGCCACGTTGATTATTAACAGGTGGGTTGTGGTAGTTATGATTAACTGGAATGATACATCTATTAACATTATAATTATTATTATTATAATTATTTTAATTCCCTTGTCCTTGTCCTTGTCATGGTGGAGCTTGGTTGTAACTGTTTGTTGGCCTAACATTTTGATTATTATACCCTGGAGGTATAACTTGTAGATTATTTCTCCAACTGAAGTTGGGATGTTGTCTCCAAGGGGCGTTAGGAATAGGATAGCTATTAATAAAGCAAACATTATCTAGTTGTGATGTTTGTTGTGTAGGAACCATTTTGGTTGCACCGAATGTTTACGAACCGCGAAAGCCTACGCATAGCGGAATAAGGGGTTCTCATGGTTTTGGATAGAAATCATACCTTTAGATCGGTTAAGATAACTCTGAGAATCCAAGATCTACGAATCCGAATCAACCTCTTGATCTTCTATTATATTCCTATCAATGGAATGGACGTTGTGTGGGCAACGATCTACCACCCTCTTCTTTCTTTCTTGGCCTCTCTCACTCACAAAATTTGGAACCGATTTTAGATCTACTTTTCATGAGCAAAAATTTGGTAGAAAACGGCCAGAGAAAGAGGTTTCTATTTATAGGCTACAACAGGGACCATGAGGAGAAATTAGGGTTGGGCCTTTTGACGGGTTTGGGCTTCCCATGTTCGCCCAAAACACACGGCCTAAGTCCGTCAACAAATGGCTTATTCCACTAAAGGCCATTGTTACACTACCGCCCTAATGCCAAATTACGTGTTACGTTTATGGGCTCCATATAATATGCTTGTTGATCTCCCCGTGTTTAAGATATCGAATGCCCGTTGATTAAGTCAAGTTACTAACAACTACATTAATCAACTTCTTATGTCTTTGAGTAGTACCACTCAACCTCATTGTCATGTCAGATTAAATCCACCTGTATGGTTTACATGACAATCCTTATGAGCTCCTCAAGGGGACATCATCAACCCGACTTCCTGCGGGTCACGGATTCCTTCTATAATCAACAATACACCTTACATACGATGTCATTACCCAATCCATTGAGTTTTTGATTCACAAATGAATCTCACTCATTGATGATTTAAAGCAATGTGCAATGCACGTAAGTGCCTATTATTATATCCAGATTAAGAGGACAATCATCCATAATAACAGAGTTGTTTGTTCTCCTATATAGTCAGTATAAAGAGAAACAACCTCACTTGGTCCTGTTCAATACACACAAAGTGTACTAGTGTAATCCTGTAGTCAAGATAGACTAACACCAGATTATACTACAACTATACCAATGGTTTGTCCAAATCCATCTAGGTTATGAACGTTTACTTATACTTTATAAGGCACTAATAATATGATCTTCGATGTGTCACCACACACCATATCATCTACAACATAAAGTATTGGACGCATGCATATAACTAATAACATATATAGTATGCATAACATTTGCCTATATGATTCTCATTCAAAATATAAAGAATTAAAGTTAATACAAAAGTAATGCTTTTAGTATATAACCTTATCATGTTGTTCATATGCAATAGTATAATAGGAGTCAGGATGCTCAGGACTCAAACATAAATTACATGAATTAGAGTTGACATTCATGACAGGGATGGGCTTTTGTTGAACATAAATAGCTTCTACGTTTCTAGTAAGAGATTCAATTAAAGTTTTAAGCTCAGGATCGGGTTTAATCTCAAACATATCGGCAGCCTTAACTGTTGAAGAAGAACTAGCCGAGCGGGGGATATCGTCACTACCCCCCAGTTATTATTACGCTTTGTTTGATATTCTAAAAACCTATAAGCCTCTGAGGCTCCTTTACTGAAAAAACTACCCCCATTCATTATATCAAGAACCTCTTTATGGTGGTGTAAAAGTCCTTTGAAGAAGGCACGAACTAACGTGTCTTTCGCAAGGTTATGATGTGGACACTCTATAAGAAAGTCAGTGAAATGATTCTAAGCCTCTAAAAAGGATTCATGAGGATTCTGTCAGAAAAAGTGAATCTTGGAAAGCATTTCATCTGTCTTTAGTGGTGGGTAAAAATGTTCCATAAATAGTTGAACAGGTTTGGCCTATGAGTCCACAGAATTAGGCGCTTAGGCAGTTAACCAAGACGCTGCCTTATCGGCTAGGGTGAAAGAAAACACCCTCAGTTTAATTTGTTCTGCACCTACCATAGGATGATGGAATGTGGTAAGAACTTGTTCAATCCTACGCATATGCTGATAAGGTTTTTCATAGTCTAACCCATGAAAAACTGGTAACAAATTAAATATATTTGGGGATTCGAAATCCCCTTTGGTCTCCGCAAAACGATGCAAGATTTTGGGCTATTGTTCAAGGCTTTGTAAAAGTCAGAGAGAGAAGACTCTCTTTCTTTAGCCATTATTTCAGGTGTAGTGTGTGGTATACTAGATAGGTTTGTGTGTTGACGTTCACGATAGATTACGTTAATCATTTTTTCTCTACCTGACCTTAATCTCATGCAAGGCTAAGTCCAATATTAAAGAAATACGACAATAGTCAAAACAACCCTGATATGCTAGTATAAATCCTCTAACAGGAGATGCGAGGAGTGGAAGAAAGAAGTACCTGAATACCTCCTTGCTTTGGTTATAAATAACGTCTTGTTTACGTGAGCTTATTGTATTTAACAAGTTAGAAACACTGAATAACTTGAAGAAATGAAAGTTTGTACTAACTTGTGGAAATCGGGCTGTTCAGAAGAGGGTGCGGGTCGCGCTTCTGTCTAGCTCAAGTTCCAGGTACTTCAGCGCTAGGCGTGCTCAGAATTTGCTATGGTAGGGTGCGGGTCGCGCTCGTGCCGTAGACTGTGTCCAGGTGCTTCAGTGTTAGGCGCGCTCAGAAGTAGCATATATAGGGCACGGGGTGCGCTCAGGCTATTTCTACGTAATTTTTTTTAGTTTCTGAACCAAACGATCACAGTTAGAACCGAACAAGGGTGGGTGGGTTTAATGAGACTTTTGTTGGATTATCACTACTAAAGAAATTGAAACTAAATACAACTAAGATGGCAGCGGCACCATTTGATAACAGGTAAAACGATGAAACTTAAACATAAGTAAAACTAGAACTATTTTCCATTCTAAAGTATCAAAGTTATCTACAATCTCGATGCTATTGCAATAAGTGAAGTAGAGAATTCGTTCCACTCCTAGTTCTTTAGAATCACTACAAGAAAATGGACTTTTGCCCACGGTTACCCGGTATTTTTAGCCACGGTCATGAATCCTTGCATAGTTTCCTACGAATTTGGACCATAGCAAATAGTTTTTTCCTTGTTCCGTAGCTTTAATACTTTTAGCCATGGTTTAATTGTTTACTTATGTCGTGGGTGGTGCCACGTATAGAAACCGTGGGTATGCTTTTTTAACTTTGACGACATGTTCCACGCATTTTGACCGTGGGGTACGGCTCTAAAATGTTGGGTGTTTGCTTCCCCTTTCCAAAATAATTCAACACAGAGAAGTATCGAACAAAAGATACTGGACAATTCCCCCACCGCCATGCCACTTATCTTTTCTCCTTACCCCAGTTAGCTTCGTCCCCCACAGCCACTCACCTTTTTTTATGTTTTTTTTTTCTCTTTCTTCCCTCATCTCAACAAGGTAATTAAAGTAAAATATTAATTTCAAGCACCAATTTTTTTTTTCTAGGGTTTAATTTTAAAATTGGAAGAACATCCTTTTTCAGTTTTTTTGCTCGATTTCTTTCTTTTAATCAAACATTAGATGGAGACTGGAGAGGTTATATTAATTTTCATTTTTCTTAATAGTCAATATTTTAATTGAATGAAGAATATAACTCTCCTTGCTTGCTTGTTTGGAATGCAACATAGGCGTTTCGATCTCAATTGGTGTGATTGATTCTCTTCCTTTAGAAATGCCTCCGTTAGTGCGCTAGTTCACGCAAAGTAAAAGAAGTTATCGCGGAAAATTAGGTTGCACAGAAGGTTCTTAAAGAAACGGCTGAAAATATGTTGCTTGGTGTTTGTTGTCTACTTTGCAAACCTTCATTGCTTTGTTCTAGGAACTAGTTTGGTTTTCAATTTTTTTTTACTGTGGTGCCCTTTCAATCGTCTAAATTGGTGTCTCTTTTTTGTAGGCTTTGAAGTGGGGATTATGAGGCAACATCTTTCATTCTAAGATCAGGTATGTTCATATCGATCTTTTACATAATCTTGACAAATTTGACTATTGCTGATTTTAATAAAAGATGTTGATGGTTTATTTTTATTTTTTTTTAATTTGTTTGCATGGATGTGAGTATGCAATTGAGTTGTCCGCTGGCTACTGCTTAGTAACTAAAGTTATTTAGTTGAATAGTTTCATCAAGTAGTGACTTTCATGTGTGATTATTTGTTTTATAATGCATTTTTTTTAAGATCAGGTAATTTACAATGGTTAGCAGGACATCACATGGTTCAGTTCCACTTCAGGAATTCCTAGGGGCAGGTAATGTGTTATTTACAAGGATATTACCTCAAAGTTCATTGCCATCCTCAGGAATGAAATGTTTACTAATATTTTGCGACCTTATTTTGCTAACATTAGGCTACATAACATTTTGCTTCTCTGACTTCCACCCATTTTATGATCAGGTATGTCTGCCACTTCATGGTGAAGGTCGGGTAATATTAGAGGCCCAGCTATACCGCTTTCAAAAAGGTTAAAACAGGGTGAGAAAATTGTTCTTCGACTAACTGAAGACACCTTGTAGCCTTGCTCCCCTAAACAAGGTGTACATCACTTGTCTAGTGAAATTGCTACACTTGTTAAGCGCGAGATCTCAATTTATTATAAATATTTTCTAGATATGATCTTAGGTTGTGCTGAATAGTTTATTTTATTCATCTATTTATTTTTATTTTTTCATTGTGGAACTTGCATATGTATGTATGTATATGTGTTTGATATTTAGGTGGTGGACTCTACTCAATTGTACTAGCCCCTTTTTAACTCCACCAATGCAAATTTATTTGCATTGTCGGTCCCAAGCCCTAATAAAGGAGGAGGGAAAAGGGTGGCGACTTGAAGGAATGTTGAAACATAGGTATGTGCTATTCTACTTTGAAATATTTACATCTCACTCTTTTTAAAATTTCAAGTTCACTAAGTAAAGTTTGGTAGGCATCAAGGTGGTTACTGGATGCGCTGTTGCACGAAGCGGAAGCTAAGGGAGGAAGAAGAAGCTATGGGTTACTGGTTCATTTACAACCCAAACCGGTGGCGAGATCATGAGAAGGAAAAACTTAATGGACATGTTCGTCTACATTTGAAATAGATATTCTATCTTTTGGTTTATAAACAAATGGTTGGATTAGGTGTGAAACCGGATAAGTTTACTTACCCGTCTGTTTTTAAAGCTTGTGGTTATGAATTGGATTTGAGTTTTGGAAAAGAAGTACATAAGTGTATTGAAGGTAGTTATATTGAATGGGATTTGTTTGTGCAAAATGCATTAGTTACTATGTAAAATGCGGTGAGTTGAATTTTGCGAGTAGTATATTTGATAGAATGCCGGTTAAGGATGTTGTTACTTGGAGCACGATATGGTAACTTCAACTTCTAAATAATTGTGTCAAGTTATGCAATAGAGTAACAAAAAATATTTTCTCTATATGAAAAGAGTTCTCTGTTTCTAATTGGAATTATATATTTATAATATGAGTTTATTATATTAGATTTGTGAAATGGAACCATTGCGAAAATATTGTGAATCAAAAGATCTAGTCAACAACAAATATTTATGTTTTATAAATATTGTGAATAAAAAGATCTAGTCAACAACAAATTGTGATAAGCTGGTTTAAAACCTCTAACTTATCGCAAAACCAGTACCACTATCGTCGGCCTAGTTTTCCAGGTCCAATTTTAAAACTAAACTTTTTAATTAATTAATTATTAATAATAATTACTAATTAACTAATCTTTTGTTTATTTCAAGATGGAATTATACTTGGAGTAGATACAAGAGCTATTGAGGGACCTATAGTTGTTGATAAGAATTGTGAGAAGATTCATTATATGGCACCTAATATATATTGTTGTGGAGCTAGGATTGCTGCTAATACTGAGGCAGTTACAGGTAATACATTATCACCATTTTTTCTTGTGTCTTTTTAGTTGGTATGGATTGTATTTTATTAGGTCCATTTGTAGACATGGTCAGCTCGCAGTTGTAGTTACACTGTTAGGTAACTGCTTGTGAGCCCGGGGTTGTTATAGCTTTTACATTATTAAAGACTCACCTTTTCGGGTAATTACGTTTTTCCATCCCTTATGCATACAACTGGAGTAGGACTAATTGTATTGATTGTTGTTTAGTTACCAAGGACATGTGAGTGCTGCTTTGGTACTTAGTGGAGTTGATATTACTGGACCTCATTTGCATAATGTGAGTTTAAACTGCTCTTGATATTAGAATAATTAGTTCAATTTAGATATGTTTTTGGGGTGTGATGTTGATATTTTCTGCAGATCTATCCTCATGGTTCGACTGATACACTTATGTGACAATGGGCTCAGGTTCTTTGGCTGCAATGGCTATGTTTGAGTCAAACTACAAAGAAGGCCTTTCTATAAGTTAACATTCTATTTAGTAATTGTGCTTCTCTGCTCTTGACAATGGGCTCAGGAATGATGAGTCTCTTCCCATTCCTGGATGAATTTTTCTAATATGAGTTTATTATGTACGACCGGTCCAAGCTATCAAGAATTGATTGGAAGTATATCATAATCGACGAAGTACAACGAATGAAAGACAGGGAATTAGTTCTAGCGCGAGATCTCGATAGATATCGCTACCAACACGTTTACTTCTTGCTAGCACTCCATTACAAGTAAGTTATCCTCTCATGTGTAATAATTAGAGGTGTATTTGCAGCTTGAAATAAATATATAAATAAGCAACGAACCAAAGTGCATTTTTTTACCTTACTTTATTTTGAAATTTGTGCTAGTGTAATTTATGCTATATTTTTCTTTCCACTGGCCATTTAGGGTCTTGTACAGTTGTAATTGTATTATAAGGCTATTCATATGATATATGACTAGGCTAACATTGTCGAGTTTATCAAAGTGGTTTTTGCCATACCCTGAGAGAGTATGTTGTTTATTCTAGAAAGGTTAGCTCTCTTTTTTGCTGAATTTGCTTGATGCACACTAAACTTGTATTTTGTAATTCTATCTATGGTACAGTTTGGGGACACACTTAGTGATTTAAAGGCTCAGGCAGAAGCATTGGTCTTGTTTGCGAATCATTCTGATGAGCTATTAACTACTGTGTTAAGTCCCAAGCAATGTCTTTGGACCAAAGCGATGTGAAACTTCGTACCATTTCTCCTAAGGGCAGCAAAATCTGGTCTGGCCAAGGTCTATACTTTGTCTTTGAACAGATACAGTTACACTACACCATAACAGGCTATTTGCAACGGTAAAAAAGCGTTGCTAATAATTTTTGCAACAGCTTTTAAAAGCGTTGCAAATATGGCGTCGGTAAAGTGTTGGAAATATTTGCAATGCTTAAAAAGCGTTGCAAAAAAAAATTTCCAATGCTTAAAAAGCGTTGCAAACAGAAATTCAAAGCGTTGCAAACAGAAATTTCACAAACGCTTTTTAAGCGTTGGTAATTTGTTAAAATTTTTACCAACGGTTTGTAACCGTTGCAAAGTTGTTAGTTAATTTTAAAAAAAATAATTTAAAATTCATTTGTAACGGTTATAAACCGTTGCTGATGGGTTGCTAATAAAAAAATAATAATTTCTCATATTTTGTAGCGAGACCAGCTAAACCTACAATAACCAATGAATACAAGAATCCAATGAATACAAGAATGGTTTAGACAAATATATATATAGCTACAAACTCACTCCAAACTGAAGCAAACAAAATTAAGGACAGAAAGCAAACTTCCCACGAAACAAACCACCCTTGCTTTCAAAATCTTCCTTTCACTCTAGGAAGTCCTTGGCATCTTCAAACCCAAAAAGCTCAACGCCTTCGCATTCCCCTTCCACGGCCACAGAAACCTACCCCGCCACGCCCTCAACCCATCGCTCTAGCAGTAGCATCTCCTTGTGCACTCTCCGACTGGATTATCAATACAATGAATAGCCATTAGAAAATAACAATGCAAAGAAAAATTAAAAACACTGTGACTACCAAGGATGGCACAGTGGAATGAAAAAGAAATAAATGTATTTGAACAACCTGAACTCTTGGGATATGAAGACACGAACTTTTGGCCAAGTGTAACATGTTTGATAGATAACACTACAAAAACGCCATATACAACTAGCTGGAGAAAACCTTACCTTTGGGTTCTTCACGGTCTCGTCCACACTTAGAATTAGGCAAGCTGCCTCTGTTGTCGCATTTATAACATTTATCTGAGACATTTGCAATCACGACCAATGTAGGTAAAAAGAAACTGAACAAAGCAACATGGGAAAGAACATTGAATACCTTAACAACAGTAGGTTCCCATACAAAGTTGGCAAACATATTTTGGTATTAAACGACTCAGCTAGTCAGCTTATGAGAAAAGAGCATAGCATCAACACGTACTAAGGGGTTCTTACTAAACTAGTCCAAACTCCTGGGTGACTCAGTAATTTGAACATCATGAAAGCAATTAGAGGCCTCGGCTTGTCAGCTTATGAGAGGAAAAAACAATTAGGGCAACAATCAATATCAGAATACTGCCTACAAATCGATTTCGGGGCGTAGAAACGGGGCAAAAAAAATATGCAATAAGCGAAAGAGTTTCAAGGATCACCGGAAGCCGATCCGAAAGAATTAACAACAAATATGTCAAGAGGTTTCCCTGCAATATATTAATACAGGATTAACAAGGAAGTCTAATAGTACAACATCAAAAGAAACACTTCACTACTAACAAAACCAACCGGAAAGACCGGTTCACTTTTAAGATTAACATGGTGCCAATAGGCATAATTAACAAAAGAAAGAGGGAAGTGAAAAAGAATGAATACCTTGAGGCTTTAGCTGCATCAATGAAGGCAAATTCTCGATGGAGAAAAAAAGAAATGGATCACAGTTTTTCTAAAACAATTATTGTATAGATGCCGAGAGAGTGTGTTAGTAATGGCAACCTTAATAATGGATGCACCGCTTGAAATGCGGATGAAGCTATCATTAGTCCAGGCCATATGATGTCGATGTTAGATAGCGATTGACCCTCGTCGATCCACTACACTCACAATAAACAAGGAAGTCATCAATATACCTACTAAACTGCATGGGAAAGTAGACATGCATGATAAACGATTCCTACATTTGAAAGCTCTCTAATATTCTCCAAGACACGTACTTGTTTGCAACGTGTCCTTTCATAAAAGTGTACAAATAACCTTCTTTCCTCGATAACAACTTCATAAACTACTTATTACAATGGTCGACACATCACACATGTCTGCAATCCCAATATGAGAGAGACTGATCAGCCAAAAGAATGAGGTAACAAAATAAAGAATATACAAGAAGAAGTAGATAAAGAGGGGGGGGGGGGTTGTTGGTTATGACTTGAATCAACCCGATTATATCCGTGCACTATCTATGAGAAATTCACAATATTACCAAGATTATTTTGGTAGCTCCTATAGCTCTAGTGATTACCAGGAGTTCAAGGTTCAAGTTCACTCGTGAATTAACTTCTTTGATCACACCAAAAAAAAAATCAAGAAAAGCAAATGCATTCAAACTTCAGAGCCTTTTCAGTCAAAATCACGAATGCCTATATAAAGAGATCCAAATGCATACCTTGTTACTGCAACAACTACACCAACTGCCACAAGTAAGCAACCGACAATTTGATTAAACATATACTTTCTTCCCAAAATCACTGTAGAGAGCAGCAGTTGCCATACCAAAAATGTTTGCGAGGTAAGAAAACAAAATGACGAGGATGCCAAACCAATATATGACAAGTTGGTCTAACAAGGCCCATTAGACAATAAAGATAGAACATCACACTTATATGGAGTAAACAATGAATGAGCAATCAGATTCCAAGTTTATTCAACAATTTTTTGGTACAGGAAAGATATAACAGGTTTCATTCATTTGTTTTTTATAGGATAAATCGAGACATAACTAACTTTTTTGAGTCTAACTATGGCCGTATAATTGGGTAACACTTGTTCATTTTCGTAATTAGGTAAGAGTATGAACAATTATGCCAGTTTTTAAGAGCTAAAAACATAAAATGAAGATGGAGCTCAGGTACTCTTTGACGGTCATAATGAGTATGTTACTATCTAAGTCTTCTTTGCAAATTGGAAGAAAGTGAATTGAACTTTACAAATCAACATCACCGACTTTAATATTGGTATAGCTTTGGTCCCGAAGCATTGCTTGAAAAGGGGTATGCAAAACTCATTAGTACACAAAAATTAATAATGCACCAACTAATTGTACCTTTCCACCCTTTAAAAGCTCAACAAAGGAGAACAACACGATCTTTGCTTATGGTGCTCGATATCCGACTTATATAAAAAGCAAAGTTTCACTTGTATCAATAAACCACAGGAACAAAATGGAATATACATTTCAGTTCGTCCGGAGCATTGAATTTGAATAATGATCTCTACTTAATCGTGAATCGCCTTCGCCTAAATGTAATACTAACTACGATCTAAGTTTCAGATATACCTCCAAAGACATCCCAAAGAAGAAGTCCAAGGGCTTCTAGAATACCAATTAGCACAAAAGAAGATTTGGGAAGGGATAGCATTTCCTTCGTCACGAAGTCCAAAGACAATATCTTGCGAACAAGATGGAAAAGTATATACCAACATACCTGCATATAAGAAGTAAAACATTAGTGAAAGGGGCAATTACAACATTTATCTTAACCAACATTCCAATTCCCACCTTGATACAAATACACTTTGTACAATCTAGTCTGTCTATGAAACCAAATACACTCAAACTTAATTTTCACAACCAAAGAAAAATACCCAAGTCCCAAAACTCAAACAAATCTCATGAGCACAAATATACATTGGTGCACAAACAATTTTACACTACAATAAAAACAATTACGTAAAACAGATTACCCGAATGTGGTGAATTGAGCAAGAAAGAAAGGGTACTCCTTCATAGGAACAAGAGCAAGTTTATATAAAACTCAATTCACGACAAAAAAAACAATAATTGCAGAACCAACAATGATCGGTCCCTTAATACTCTCACTACTACTCCTCCTCCTCGATTCTTCTTCGATGATGATAAACATTCAACTCTTTTACTATGAAATGTATTCCTTCTACTATAAACAGTAAATGGTTTATTAAATGGTGTGGTTAGAGAGAGTTTTGAGCTGAAGTTCTGAGGTGGTTTGATTGAGATGAGTGAAAAGTGTGAGTTGTTATGAAAAATGGAGTTGTTATTTATATGCAAGTGTTTATGAGAAGGAGGGAGAAGGAGAGATAGTGAAGTAGAAATTGCCATGAGAGTAACGTTGTTTGTGGTGCTTTTTTTGAGTCTGTGTTTAGAAGCTGTCTTAGGGTGTGTTTGTTATGATGGAAACACTATGGAAAGGAAAGAAGCTTAAACTAGCACCAACAGTATATTGCTTCAGTATAGGAAACAACCACACATTGGCTTTAGATGTTTAGAGTTACCTGTTTGGAGTCGCGGGAGTAAACAAGTAAATTCATTTGGGACTCGGAAAGAAACTTGACAGGGGCTGAAAGTCACTCCTCAGATTTCACCCTATCTACAAGTTCTCTCATAAACCCTTAGCCTATCGTCCCATCTACAAACACAGTTTTCGCAAGAGATTTTCGAATGCAAGCATGACTGGTTTTTGAAAAAAGAAGGGGGTGATATTATTAGAGATGATGACTTCGAGGAAGACATATATATTGATATACAAGAATGTTGAAAGATAACGAGAATATCCCGACTTAACGAGAATATCAGATGTTCAATATTGATTTTTCTAATATATATGTCCACTAATCTTTACAAACTATTTTGCATTTTCCTTGATATCAAAATACCATACTATATAACCTATATGTCGGTAAAATATATAGAAAATCAAGGGTTTGATATTTATCACTTTGTTTCAACAAAGTGCATTCTTGAAATCTGAAATTGCACCATAGATCTCTGAATCTATCAAAATAATGAAATGGATGAACTTAAAATGGTATCATCACATGTAGTTGGCTAAATGCAAAACAATAGTGAAATTTAAAGGATGTGAGGAACTGAGGAAGTGATAAACCATGATGAGACAAAAGAGTAAGTGAAAGAAAAGGTACCTTGTGGAAGTTAAAGACCAAATCTAGCTCACAGAAGTAGTTGCTGAAGAAATGATCCAAAATCTCGAAAAATAAATCTAACTCAAATTGAACGATCTAAAGCTTCAGTAGTTGGAAATGCATCCTTAAAGTCAGAAAAACTCCCATCAGAATCATAATCCTCAGTAACCAAACTTGTATTACGACCATTTTCAGTAGCAATCTGGCCGAGGTCGACTATGTGAACCTGAGTCCTTGGCGTACTCACACCAGATTCGAAATGAAATCCATTCTCAACTTCTCTCGGGATTTTGAGAATTCCCTTCGATGGAAAAACCAATCCCCATCAAGTCGCTCATTGTTGCTAAATCCAAATAGAGATCCTTCAAAACTTTCCTACATTGTCCCATCAACCTTCAAAATATAAGATTCAATGTAACAAACAACAACAACATTTTATAACACTACTCTAACAACTACACTAACAATGCAAGCAAGAACAACTCATGGGTCCAAAGCAAAAGGTCAATGACTCACCGAACTACACTTTGTTTGTAGTCACTGTTGCAGATGGTGGTGGTGTTTCTGGGATGACCCAAGAATAAAAAATGTTGTCCACTTTCTGCAAAAAGGGAATAAATTATAAATAACAGTCAAGTAATTTATTATTTCACAAGAAAAATATAACAAAATTCTCGACCTTTATTTCAAAATCTAGAGTTTCGAATCTGACATCTTTAAATTCCCAATCATCATCTTCATCAATATTTTCAACCTTGATCTCTTCATTAAAACCAGGCCAAGATCCATTCTTTACATTAGAAACACTATTAATGACCAAGTCAGATTGTAATTCTTCTTCTATATCACCAAATAATGATAAGGGTAAAGCTCCTTTAGGTTTCTCCCATGTGTTCTCGAATTGAAGAGAGTTTTTTGAGGTTGTGAAAAAGTGTCCATGAAATCACCCCAATCCTCTCCCTCAGTATTTTGTTTGGAATTTTGAACTAAAATCTCCGAAAATTTAAATCTCTTCTTCTTCTTCTTCTTTTTCTGCCATTGACCAAAACGGAAGAGGAAAAAGAGATACGGGCTGTTTTTTCAGTTAGATTTCGCGCTTTGATTACGTAGTTGCTCATTATCAGTAATGTCAACACACATGGAGAAGAAGAGTCCAGCATATCTCCGGTAGATAACCTTGTGTGTGCGAAACTAGCAAGGTCATGACATGAATTAATAAATAATAAACAATAATAAAAATTGAAAGTAATAAGTCGATAGAAAGAAACCCTCGACAAAGTTTGTGAACTTGGGATCGCGATTAACAACTAGACGATGAACCTGCGTTATGATTCGACTTTGTGCTTTTCAGAAAGAGGAGGAGGGTTGAAGGACAGAAAAGAGGGACAAGGGTCGACGACGATTTATCAAAAAAATAAAGTCATACCGGCCCGTTTTGATCCGATGCCAAAATCTCAAGAACCATAGCTTTCTTATCCATCGCCATAATAACCAACAAGATTCTTGGCACATTTCTCAAATTTGAAATTCTAGAAGTAGAAATCAAACCCCCAAAAGTGCAATCAAAGCAACAAAGATCATAGATGAATTCAGCCCTAACCCTCTTCAACTCAAAACTTTTTTTTTACCTAAAACATAATAATAGGAAGATGGGCACTCTTGACCGGGTTTGGATTTTTCTGTTACTATTTAGGAGAGAAATCAGAGAATTTGAGAGAGGGAGGAAGCAGGCAACTACTGACAAGTGAGTGAGAGCTTGAACAATAAAATGAACAAATAAACTAACCGAAAAGGTCTTACCTTGAGAACTGAAAAAGTTAGGAAGAAAGGACGAGCTTGAGCAAATTTTAACAAATCCACTATTTTTCAGGATCTGAAAGTGCAAGTAAAGCAAGGATAAGGTGCAGTCGAACTTTCATCTCTTTCAATCCATACCTGATGAGAATAATCATACCACGACTTCCTCCAAAATTAACCACTGAAACAGTTTATTGAATGGCCAACATAGAGTAAAACCAAGAAACCCCATTTCTCATATACTAAACCCCCTAACCCTTGGTTTAGAAATTATAAAATAGAACTAAAAAGGGGTGGTAAAATTGCATATTGTGGCTTCCAAACCCCGTCTCTCTTTCTCCATTTCATCGTGCTCTATAATCTATATGGTGGTTCTGGTACACAAGTGTGTTTTCTTTCAGTAATGGTCTAATGGAACTGTAGAATGAAGGTTTCTCTTTGTTGAAAAGGACATAAAGATAAGAAAACCCTAACCTAACCCAGCGGCTGTGAGAGAGAAAGAGAGGTTTTCTATTTTGACATACCGACGACGATTTCTTTTTTGTTTCTCTATTTTTGAAATTTCGAAGTTGTTTTGGTTTTTTGGATTTGTAACACTTCTCCAACGCTTTTTAAGCGTTAGCAATTAATTCCGGAAATTCACTCAAATAAACCAACGCTTTACAACATTGCCAACGCTTATTTAGCGTTGGCAATTTACTAACGGTAAATAAGCGTTGCAAAGCAAAAAAGGTGCGTGTTGCAAATATCCTATTATGGTGTAGTGTTAACTGAAATTTATGAAATGGAACTATGCCTATTATAGCACTTCTATGAGTTCTAACCCATGTGACCTGGATTTTCTTAGCACTTATTTTATCAACAAAATCAGTACTAGTGACTTCATGTACTGATTTTCTTAGCACTTAGTACATGTGACCTGAGTTCCATTCCAGTTTATTGTAGGAACTGGTGAAAATGTTTGTGACTTCACGTATGTTGATAACGTTGCACATGCTCACGTGTGCGCAGAGGAAGCTTTACGCTCTGGGATTGCTTTTGTGGAGGGAAAGGTACTACCTTATAGAGAATCTTGTGTGGAGATTTCTATAAACGACTGTCCTTATAGATTCACATTTTTTAACATATGAACATATGCAGGCTTTCTTTATCACCAATCTTGACCCAATGAAGCTTTGGGATTTTGTATCTCTCCTATTCGATGGTTTGGGATATCCAAGGTAAACTACAGACCCTCATTCTTGTGCTGAAAGGTAATGATGTTCTTATGTGGTATAACCTAACCAGTGAATTTTAATTTAAAGAGAATGTGAAGTTGGATTACGGATTTTGGAGGTTAAATTTAAAGATAAAAGTTGGGGTTATTCTAATTGCAGACCCAGATTCAAGGTTCCCGCTAAGCTGTTCTTGTTTGTGGCTGTGCTTTCCAACTGGCTACATGAGAAACTGGAGCAAAGAGATGCCCATTCAGTTCTTACTCCTATTGTTCACCAACTCTCATGCAATATGACCTTCAACTGCTTTGAAGCTCGAAACCATATTGGATACTCACCCATTGTCTCCCTTTAGCTGAATTTCATTTTAGGATTTACTTTCTTTTAGTAATCTAATTATTTGATCAATATGCAGAATTAAAATATCAATATTTTCTTTAAAAAAAATAAATAACTCTGCCACAGTCCATAACCGTTGCAAATGCACTTCTTCCCATGGTCGTTCACTTTACCCACGGTTAAATAACAACCAGCCAAAAACTAAAATTCACGACGCAAACAGCAAATCCCACGAACTAAGACCGTAGGAAATAGCTTTTCCCACGGACCCTAACCGTTGATAAAACCAATTTTCCCACGGCCTAAGACCGTGGGATATATTGATTTTTTCCGATGGCTTTTCCTACGGTTTAAAACCGTGGCAATAACGACGGCAATTACCGACACACAGACCATCGCTATTAGTGGGCTTTACCGACTGTCATGACTGTTGGCATACCATTTTCGATGCACAAAAAAGCCCACGATCCTCCGACGGTCCAAAACAGTAGGAAAAACCCCTTACCCCTTTCCCATGGTTTTGGAGCGTGGGCAAAAACCTTTTTTCTTGTAGCGAATTCACGTTAACTACGATAATCAGTCTATCAAAGTCAATGAGAGTAACGATGGAAATTATACTACGATGGTGATTCATACAATCAAGATGATATGATTCAAACTACGGAAATACTAAATTGACAATGAGGAGGAATTAAGGGGATTTGATTCCATCTTAATTCGACTTAATCAACTAGCGAGGAATTGTCGTAATCCGAATTTCAATACTTTCGCATAGCAATTGGGTCTTTCTAATTCCTAATTGTTCATGGTAATCTCTACCAACTAACACTAGCATGTGAAGCAATCAAACCCATTCTCATGGTGAACTAATTACTTTCTAGAATGGAATAGATTATTACAAACAATTCTACGCTAACAACAATCAAGTTTCATCAAGGCTTCCTCAAACCCCTATAATAGAGGTTTTAGCCTTGAATTAGTATACTATCATTTCTAAAACAAGAACAATCAAAACAAGTCATTATTAAATAAGTAATTAACTTTATTGATCTAATTTAACAATAGTATAAGATTCAAAATGAATTAAACTGAATTAAAAACTAATTTAGAACTAAGATTATGAATAACTAATTATCAAATTAAGACAAACTAATTATGAATTTGAGACAACTAAAGCTAAATAAAAATTGAATCATAAAACTAAGTTGAAATGAAAAACTAATTCTTTATTATAAACTAAATCTGATTCTAAATAAAACTCATTTCTTTGTTCTAAAACTAATTAATTGAATGTAACAACTAATTTTATCAATTATAACTAAGTAAAAACTAACTTTAAAACTAATTTTCTAATCTAGAACTAGGTAGCTTAAGAGCTAAGCTTTTGTCTGTTGATATAGAAGAGACCAGATCCACAATTTCGTGTATGGGCTTGGAGCCATGTTTTGGGTTGGAAAATCGAGCCCAAAACCTCAGTACTTCAGTCCACAAAGGGCTTTTCAGCTAGAAATGACTTTAACAACCCTTTTCGCCCACTTTTGCTTCTCTTATTGGGTCAAGGCTTAGACCATTGGAAAGCTCTTTCCAAGCTGGTCATTTTGACATAAGGTAGGCCCGATTCCAAGGTCTGAGTCCAATGATACGACCTTCAGAAGTTCTGTTGACTTTTATGCGCTATTTCTGCCTGCGTTGACTTTGACTTTTTAGCTTTGACCGGGCTTAAAAAAGGATTTTTCTCTTTGAATCTTGGCCTTTAATCATAGAACTTCTTAGCAACCAACCCTTGCTCCATTATCTCATAAAAGGGGTACAAATATGCATATATTCAACTCTATTTTCTGAAATACATAAGAACACGATAACAGTAGTAACTCTTACTTATTAATCACATAATTGGTCAAAAAGCAATATTGTTAAGGGGTTAAAACTATAGTTTTGGGCTCTTATCACCAGCCCTTGGCCATTTGCATAGTGGGAAACTGACATTGTGGGACCCTTCCCACCCTCTCCCGGCAATGTTAGATTCTTACTGGTCGCGACGGATTACTTTACCAAGTGGATAGAAGCAATTCCCCTTGTCTTCATTCAAGAATAGGACATCAGAAAGTTCATTTGGAACAACATTGTCTGCAGGTTTGGCATACCCAAAGTTGTCATCTCGATTAATGGGCAACAGCTAACTAGCAGATTGGTCACTGAACTCTGTGAGGAGTTTCGCATTACCCATTTGTTATCAACTCCACGGTATCCACAAGGCAATGGCCAGGCTGAAGCCTCTAATAGGGTTATTTTGGATAACATGAAGTGCAAATTAGATGACGCAAAAGGTTTATGGGTCGAGGAACTACCTAAGGTCCTATGGGCATACTGAATTACACCCAGGCGATCAACTGGTGAGTCCCCATTTTCACTGACCTACGGAATTGAAGCTATCATACCTCCTGAACTGGTAGCTCCCACTCACAAGTCGGACATTGTGCACACCCTGGACAATAAGGAATTATTATGCAGATAAATAGATCTCCTAGATGGAAAGCGAGAAGGTACTGCACTGCACTTGGCTGCCAACTAGCAGATTCTGAAAATATCATATGACAAGAGAGTCCGAATTCGATCTTTCAAATCTGGTGATCTGGTTCTACGTGAGATCCTAGAGCATAATGACAAGCTTGGGCCCAATTGGGAAGGATCGTACATCATTGACAAGGTTGATCGAACTGGTTTTTACTACTTACGTACTGTTGAAGGGGACGTTCTTGTCAAACCATGGAACACATAGCACTTTCGCAAGTACTATCAGTAAATTATTATTTCATACTTCTTTATGCATTGTTTACTCTCTCCAGTCATTAATAAAGTTCCTCACCTTGCAATCAAATTTATTTCTTGCGTCAGTTCTTTATCGATTATCCATAATGGACTAAGCCTTTAGGGAATTATCTTCTCACTATCTGTTCAAGAATATTGTATGCCAATTTGCTTTAGAACCAGTGATACTGAGTTTGGGGAAGTTGAACTGTATGCCAGTTCCTTTCTCATCCCCATGCAGCCTGAACTGTTCGCCAGTTCTTTCAGACTGCAATTATCCTCGATGGGTTAAACCTTTAGGAAATCTAACCACACTAACTGTTCAGTAAACTATATGCCAGTTTGACTTGGAACAAGAGATAATGTTCTTGGGATCTCGAACTGTATGCCAGTTCCTGGAGCTCACATAGCATCAAACATGGGAGTTCTTGGGAAGATCTGGGTTGGATCCAAATCCAAGCATGCCATTATTAGCCTGGAATTATATCGGCATGATGGCGCTGAGGAAGACTCCCCCACTATTGTTCTGGCGATAACCTATTTATTTTTAAAATAAATAGGACCTATCGTTATTAAGCACAGTGTTGTGCTCAAGGCACCTAGTTACTTTTGCAAGACACATGGCTTTTCTGGGCACTATGTCTCTATTATGATCAAACTTTTAATTACAGTTAACTTGAACGGCTCCCATGATATCCTGATCAGATTCTGATTAAGCCTCATTTTAACATGTTTAGTGTAGTAGGGTCACCTATTGTTCCAAATGAACTTTGGGGGCATCAGGGGTAGAATATGCATAGTAGTACATGTCATTATATGCTATATAACATAAAATACTTTAAATGTATGCATAAACTAGAAGAGCTGCAGAGCTCAGTAAGTAAATAGTAGGTGAGCTACATAACTCAATATTATAGACCCATATGATAATTGTTTCAAAATAATTGTTTTCTAAATCATGAACTGAATAGCTAAGTCTTTACTTATCCTGTTGAGTAGGGGTAGAATCAAACTTTGGTTCACCATCAGTACTTGCTGCTGCATCATCATCAAGAACTCCTAGACCACTATCAAGAACTGACTGTGTGATCGGACTGGCTAGAACGATTGAAGGCTGAATAGAACACTCACCTGAAACTGGCACTAGCAAAAAAGGAAGCTGAACGGGAGGCATGTCATCACCGATGTCTTTTTCAGAAGATAAGGAGGCATTAGGTATAAGTTCATTCTAAATCGCGGACATACTGGTGTCCAGATCAGGAAATAAGATGAAAGGGTTGGTTACCCCCCCTGATCATCCAACTGAGAAACATACCCAGTAGCCTTAATAGCCTCCTCAAACTTAGCTTGTTTGGCTGTATTGAAGGACTTTTTAGAAACATCAAGTACTCTCAGAGCAAAATGAATGACATTTTCAGCTGACCTCTTCTTCACCTCCTGCACCACTTTAGAATAGAACTCAGAGGTCTCCGCTAAGAGATCACCAGCCTTCTTCTCAGAACGTAGGCGCTTATCTTTGAGAGCCCTTTCATAACCAGTCATGACTTAATTGGCATGGGCAATGGCTTGGCCAAGGGTTCTCATCTTGGTATTCCTACGGTGAAGCTCCCCTTGGACTTGATCGTGCTTTGCTTGCAAGGTGGTAAAGTGGGAACGTAGTTCCAAGAATTTCACTTTCCACGAGGCAGCATCAGCAGCTCCTTTTTGGGCCTTATCTAGAGAGTTGCGGAGGTTGGAGATCATATATCTCATATTCTTGAAACCAGCATCAGATTTCTTCTCTTTTGCCAAAAGCTGGTCAACCTAGATCTGCAGCCCCTCAACACTTTTCTCAGTAGCCTCTTTTGCCCAGATCAGCTCACTAGTAGCCATGTCATCAGTGGCTGTATCGGCTGACGCTGCAAAAATTGGTTCTTTCATGGCCAAAAAGTTATTCACTAATTGGAAAAGAATATAGAATGTATAAGTAACACAATGAGAGAAACAAAACATTGAACAGAGAAGAAAGTCTTACCTTGGCAAAATGAATAACGAATCTATGGAAAGACAGACTACCAGCCATATTGGCTTAAGCCTTATCAATAGGAAGTCGTGCAACTTCTAGAACTCCAAGCGCGATAACAACATCATTAACAGAGTGTTTGTTGGTAATAGGAAGTTCATCAGTTCGGCCCCAACGCCTCATCTCCACGATTATCTCCCTTTCAGGAGAATCTGGAGATTGTGGCGAGAACAGAATGTGATCACTCACCCTCCTCCTATCGCCAAATTGAGGAGGGGGGAGAGCAACAGTTATAGCAGTTGTCTTAGCAATGCCTTTCCCCTTTCGGTTATCGAGGAGGGAAGGATCAATAGTCAAAGTTACATAGTCACCACCCTGTCCAGAACATATAGGAAGATCTTGAACTTGTGGAGGTACAACTACTTTCTAAAAGGACTTACCAAAGGGGGGAATACTCACAGGAGCCTTGAAAAGTGTTTATTCATTCACAGTCAGAGGGCGAAATTTAATTTTCTTACCAGATGGGGCAACATCAGAAGCGGGAGCAAGATCAGCTCTCTTCAGTCTTGAACGATTAAACGGACGTACTTCCCTCTTAAAATTGCTAGTAGTTAAAAGTTCATGAGGCAGTTTAGGGCCCCTCCCGCCAGTGATCACACAATCATCACTGACAGTAGGCTCCTGAACTGAACCCGATGTCGCAGCATCGGTAGAGGTTGCCATAAAACTTTTCTCTTTATAGTTTCCTCTTCTTTTAGTAATCAAAGCGGATTCATCCTAAATTGGAGGAGGAAAAAGTCTAGCATCCTGATCCATAGGAGGAGGAAGTACTGTGCGCCCAGAATTCACAGTGTTTATCCCAAAAGGGGAAAAGTTGAGGGCAAGTTCCAGTAGTTCTTCAGCAGACATGTTGAAATATTCAAAAAGATGGGTGTGGTTAGGAACTATCACCCAAGGCATCCTTTGTTCCTTGGGGATCTTCTTGATGAAGTCCACCGTAGCAGCATTAGTTGCAGTTAATTGATTCCAGGGGAGGAGTCATGTAAGGAATAATAGCAAAAAACTCAGTCGAAAGACTCTTATAATGATTGCAAAATTCGTGAGAAAATAGAGTTATTGGTTGGAGCATGAGTATGTTTTCTAGGAATAGGAATTCCCAATGGCTCACCATCAGTATCAGAAGGACGAACGTCCCATGCATCACCCAACACCCAAAGATGGCGATCAGCCCAACCCTCGTCACTCTGCTTCCCCTTAAAAAAGACAATCGGAGAGTTCTTATCTCTGGTCATGAGGTAGTAGTAAGATTGGTCCTTAATGCGGCGGACCTCATAGAAATATCCAAACACCCAACGATTCAGAACGAATCCATGTTTCTTGGCTAATATGGTAGAGTACATGATAGTTCTGTAAAACAGGGGTGCTACTCGACCAAGAGCAAGATTGAAGTGAATCAGACATTCTCTTAACAGTGGGTGTAGGGGAAGGGTGAGTCCGGCCTTAAGTTGACCGATTGTGATGAGCGCTACTTCCTTGTAGGGCAACTCATCGGACAATCTCCCACTCTAGGCTAATATCATCAGGAATGTGAAATTTCTCATGGATCAGTTCTAGGGAGGAAAGTTCTCCGAAGTTTATGAGTGACCAGTTGGGATTTATGATCAGTAAAGAAAGAAAGTTTTGAGTTTTAGTTAAACCCTAAATAAGAGATCAAAGGGTTCAGTATATAGGGAAAAGGTAGCAAAAGAGATAATAAGGGTTCTCTCACTAGATCCTCTATCTATAGATAAGATGGACGGTTATGATTAACCCAAGCATTGCATCTTTTCGGGATGGAATTGCCATCATTACCTTTTTTGGGAAAGAACGTGTCTGTTCGAGCCATCTTTTCAGAGCCTTAACTAGTTGAGTTCGTAAGTAGTTCCAACAACTGTTTAGCAAAAAGATTCTCGCGCCAAAAGCAGTGTTGCTTCAAGCGCCCACGTGCTAGATGGCACGAGAGGGGACATCTGTAAAGGGGATTTCCCATCTTTGGATAGATGGCACGTGTATAGGAAATAACCCAGGATTATAGATGTCCAGAATGAGATGAGGACCATCAGATCAGTTCTGCAAATATGTGATCTCGTGTTTAGCACGAGTGTTTAGTAGGCATGTGACTGACCACCTCTAAGCATAACAGTTTTCCAAGTTGTTAGGAACTAATATGGACGGTTCCTGAACAGAAGGAAACTGAAGAGGGCGATCTTTGATGATAACGAAGGAATCGTGATGGCATATCTTTAAGAGTTACCTTTTAGATATAATCTTCCCACATACGATGGGACATTATGATCAAGAAGGAAACCTACCTCTAATAAGATATTGTCTAGATTCAGACTTCTATAAGGGGAGGATTCATAATAGGAAGGTATAGTCCAAAGATGGAAGGGAACTCACAAGCGGTGAGGACAACCCTAACCCTAGGACTCTCGAAACTCTTCCTATATAAACCATAGGGATTTACTCTTAGGAACTACAAAAGATGGGGTTTGATTCTCCTAAACAAACAAGGAGATACGTATGTAGCCTCCAGGCGGTTCAACCCTGAACTTTATGTCATCTCATCCTTTCTCTTTCAAGAACAGGGCTCTTGAATCACAAGGCACAGAGGAGGATCAGGGGATACTCAGAAACTCCCCTACAGTATGAACATTGATTGTTCAATGAGTTTTTATATCTCATGTTAAGGTATTAGCAACCTAAATAGGTATGAATAGTGATTGTTCATACTTCCAATAGGTATGTACATTATGTTGAGGTATGAACATTGATTGTTGGGTATGAACAATGATTGTTCGTAGCTCATGTCGAGGTATGAACAGTGATTGTGCATACCCCAAATAGGTATGAACAATGATTGTTTATACCCTAATAGGTGTTCTTACTAATCATACATTATGTTGAAGTTTGAACAACCTCATGGGTATGAACAATCATTGTTCATACTATATACACCGGTCGTTTCTGTTGGGCCAGGCCATTTATTATTTCACATCAGGGTATACTTGACTTTTCATCTACCCGAGCCATTTTTAATTTTGTGTCAAGGGTATACTTGACCTTTCATCTACTTGGTCCTTGTGAATGATTAAAAAAAAGTTGGTTCAGAGAGTTACTTTTTCCCCCAATCTGTCCTGGAGAATCACTCTATATGATTTTTATATGTTATGCCAAATTGTTGATTGATAAGCATTTTGCCCAATATATAGAAATAGAAGGATGAGAGATTGAGAGGCATGCCTTGATGTAATCAAATAGAAGGAAGCCCTCACGATTATCTTTACAATATAATGTAAATAAAAAAAATACGTTAATCCATATAGTTTTTGGTTCACGAGTATGACAATCACAAATAAAGAGAACATGTTTCTCTTTATATTCTTTTAGGAGTGACTTTGGAATTTGGATTGTGTTGTATCACTCACTCTTCCTCTTCACTCTTTTTCTTTCTCTATGTCTTTTTTCCTCTCCCTTTACATTTTTTTGGTCCCCTTCTTTCTTCTTCTCTTTATACCCTCGCCCACTCTCTCCATCCATACACCTGTCCTTCCATCTACGGTCCTCTTTTCTCTACGTACGCTTTCCACATCCACGGTTTATGTATATGCAGTCATGCTACCCTACTCCTTGACTCTCGTTGTTATTTTGCTTCCTGTACAACTCACCGTTGACCCAATCCACTTCTCCATATTGGGCCCCTACAGATGCCCCTTCTCGACTCCGCAGTCATCTAATTGGCCTGGGGTCGAGAACTCCCGTCGTCCTTTTTCTTCTGTATCTGGTTTTCCTCTTCTAACTCTACATCAGTATGCGTATGATGTTGAGAGCAATCATCACGCGCATTTTTTCAGCAACTCTTTGTTTTCCATGCTTCCACATGTCACAATTCTGCTGGACCACCTAATGACTCTTCGATTCCTTCGCCCTATGGAATTTACTCTTTTACCCTTCCCCTATTTGAAATCCCGCTCATTTCTTCTTCTTCCTCCCTCATTTCATTTCTCCACTCACTCTCTACTCTCACTTCTCCCCAACAATTTTCCCCTTTTTGATCACTCTCAAATCTATATATTTCATCCGTGATTGCTCCAGTGTAACTCTTCTCTGTTGGAAATCCGACTCAGGTTCGTTATCTTCCTCTTCCCTTTCTCTTGGTGCATTTTCTTTCCTTCATTTCATTTTATTTTGCAACTGTTCTTGAGTCTTCTGCCTCCTTTGAGTTTGTTCATCTTCCATTCCCAATGTCAGAATCCGACTCCGGTGACTCCTCATCTTCCCCGTCTAATATGGTGGCAACACCTCCAATGGCCCTTGTTGCGCCCCCCTACACATCTGAGCGGCTCATCCCCCCTACCGCCACCCCCTTCACGATGTCGTAGACCTAATTTGGATGTAATTAAGGCTGCCTATGGGATTCCCGTTGACATATTCCTAGAACATGTGCCCTCAGTCACAGTAGGTCAAGTTATTGCCGGCTTGTGGCTTCCCCTAACATTATTAGATGTCGAGGTATGCAACCACTTCAATATCCTTCCTTGCCAAGGCATTGGGAACTTTTGGAGGGTCATCTATGCCGCGAACTACTATAATAGGTTGGGAGATCCCAAGATATCCTATCACGATATCATCTTTCACTATTATATAAAGACAAATACTAAGGACGTCGATCAGTGTGGGGTACTAGTCTTTTTGTGTTCACCCTAAAAAGAAATCGTTTGTCCTACGTATTACCACTTCGGACAAGATGTGGCATTACTATCCGTTATATGTATCTAGGAACTTTTTGTCCGCGGACCTCCCTTCAGGATTGACACTTAACCATCTCGCCTTCCAAACCCGTGGTGAGTCTTATTATAATTTCCTTCTCTTTTGGTATGCAATCCATGTTATTAACTGACCTATGGCTATCTTACTGTGCAGGTTGGTGGTTTGATTCCAAATCAAATATTTACTCTAGAATAACTTTTTCCATTTTTGAAAGACTCTACAGTCTTGGATCTGCCCAAGCTGATTGTCTGGATATGCATCCTACCCAGGGTACTCCATTATTGGAAGTCTGATCCCGACAATCCATACCATCGGTGGGTATTCCCCTCCCTTTTACCATCCTCCACCTCTTAAGGAAAGGAAACCTTGAGCCTCGCCCCTCCCAAGAAAAGATCCCATACCCAGACTTCCCGCCGTAGTAATCTTTGGGATTCATCCCACTCTCTGGCCCCCAATGTACTCCACGAACCTCATTCTTCATCCGCACTAGAAGCCATCCCTTCCTACAGGTCTATTTCCACCTGGGAAGATCAATACACCTCCCTGCTTTCTCCATCTGTGGATATGAATGTTAATAAAATGAAGTTGTTTGATAGCAATACTGACGACGATGATGAAATGATGGAGGTACCCTCTACTGAGGTGCTTGCTCCCGCTGATGGGCCACCAAACAAAAGGCTGCAGACTTCTGTGTCTGAGGAACCTGCACCCATTACCCTTGCTGTCAATTATGTGGCTCCTTCCTCCCATACCCGTCGGCCGGGTAAAGAACATGCCATATCATCAGGCAAGGGGTCCGCGACCACTACCTCAGAGGAGTTTTGCCCCACATTTAAGGTTCGCAACCGCACGATGAACATTACAGACTTAGCTATGGAAAACCTTGTCGTGGCCTCATCCCTATTTTATGGCTCCCACCTTCCCAAAGACATGGCTTACGCGGAAGGGGGGTCATTTGAACATCACATGACTTCCCTTTACACCAACTGGGAGAAGGTACACATCCTTAATTTTACCTTTACTCTTTCATATTTCACTCTTGACCTAACACCTTTCTTGTTCTCAGGTGAGCCTTGACATCTCCTACATGATTCACGGTCTATTCGGCGCCAGGGCCAAGGTGGATTCATTGGAGAAGGAACTTAGCAGTCCTAAAGGACTGTGGGCTACCTGTGCCTGACTCCAATAAGAACTAGAGGCTGCTGACCTGGCCAAACTCAAGGCTCAGGATGAGCTAATGACCGTGGAGGCCTCCCATCAACAATATATTGATGGAGTTAATGACCATTTGAGCAATCAGCGGGAAGTACTCCTCTAGCACCATCAAGAGAGCCTAGACGCCCTTACCCAGCAATACCAAGAAAATTTTGTGGCCCTTCTACAGCAGCACAAAGTGGACATGGACAAGCCCTAAGAACACTTCAAGACCTTAGCTGAAAAGAGGGTGCCAAAGAAGATCCAAGAGGAACACGCTCGACTCCTCAGGGAAGAACGCCTTCTTCCCGAGAAGCCCACAACCCCTGTTGATGATGCCACAGAAGATGCCACTGAAGCTGTGGAAGATGCCATTGAAGTTGTAGTAGCAGTTGCTGCGGATAGCTCTGCTGTGGATGGATCTGCCGTGGAAGATGCTATTGAACCTACTCCTAATATAGTTTAGAGCTCCGATTCATTGTTGGTTTAAAACTTAGACTATTTTGTTACTCCCTTATGCTTTACTATGTTATTATTGTACTCATGTGTGTGAACTCATGACTCCGTTTGTTAGGAATCAACATTTTGGATATTTTGTTTCATGTACTTGTGCTACACCCTTTAAACTCAATTGTAGAATTCTAATCCCCACTTGAAATCTGTTTGAACGCAAAATTATGAATTACCTTACTCTAATGATTTTTGAAACCTGTTATTTATCCTTCCAAATCCACTATGGTTTCATAAGTTTGGATAATTTCCAATGGTGGTTAATATACCCTATTTGATATTTTGGAACACACACTCTCGTTGTTATTATATTGTGTTCTATCACATTTTTCCTATCTCTTTATTTTCCCCATTGTATGATGTTTCCCTAAACTCTAAGCTCCAAGGACATCTCTCTATGTCCCCGCTCTCTTTGATTGGTTGTGAAGCCTGCTGGGGGCAGCTCACTTTGCCCCCAAGTTTGATTTGGACCTCATATCTACGAAGGGCTCGTCCCCCCCACTATCTCTAGTTGGTCATGAAGCCTGTTGGGGGGCAACTCATCTTGCCCCTAACTTTGATTTGGACTTCATGTCCCCATCCCCATCCCCCCTTGCCTCTTGTCGGTTGTGAAGCTAGTTGGGGGCAACTCATCTTGCCCCCCAAATTTGATTTAGACATCTGATAAGCTCCCAAATGTGCATTTTATTACCCTTATACGACTGCATTACATCCCTTTTTACGTTTAATGAAAAGACAACTCATAACTTTTATTACCTTTTTCAAGTTATAGATAATTCATACCACTTATCATAAAATCTGCGTCTTAGCACCAAAATGAGCCTTAATCATGCTTATTATGAAGTCCAAAAGCTGCTATGAAAAAATGCTGAAAAAGTAAAACTCAAAGGTCAAATCCCTCAACTCAGAAGACCGAAGATGGAGGTCCTTATCACTAATTATGGTATTCTCCAAAACCTATCTTGATTAAGAAGAAATCAAAAAGCAAAAGGAAAAGCAAAAGTATTAAGTAAAGTGTGAGGTGTCTCAATTGTAATGGAGAAGGGCAAATCAGTAAAAGACATAAAGTAGTGGTATATAAACTAAAAGTTAGGGAGAGAGAATCCACCTAGACTTAATCTAGTGTCATATAGGATTTAATTTCTAGTCTTTTATATTTTCAAGTCATTTTACTTTATTGTTCTTCATTTTAATCTTGTTATTTTGCTTTATTTCAATCAATCAATCAATCTTCTTTTGTTGTTCTTTGTTTCGATCTATCCTTTTAATCTTTTCTTTCAATGTTTTGTGTTATTTCAATTTTCAACAACTCAAGCTTTCAATGTTCTTCATTCCAATAGAAACTAAACAAGTCCTAAACTAAGAGTCTACCTTATTTCCTTCAACTCCCAAATATTTAACCTCTAAACAATCTATGGTGAACTATATAAAAAACAAACTTTGAGATACTCCAAACTAGTCTATTTCAAATGGCACTCCCGTCATGGATTGAAGGAGCAAGAGTGTTTGGTTGAGCATCTAAGGAGGAAGCACCATTCTCACCTTTTCATTTCTTATTTTTCTAATTTTTGTTGTTTTATTTCGTTGTTTTTCATTACTAACTTACTTTTATGCAAATCCAGGTTCAAGATCAACATACTGGAAAGGAGCTAAAGCTGTGGACGAAAATCGACGAAAGTTCATAGGAACCGGATGGGTGACCGTGCCTTAGCCGGTGAGCGACCGCGAGGCCTTGTCAGAACACCGGGGTCCAATTTTTTGCCAGTTCAGTTGTTCTGAGATGAGAAGTTGAACTCCAGACTCGGATTTTGTAATAAAGTAGGATAAATACGTGGATACTTGGTTAAAGTTCTAAACTTACCAAAAAATTAGAGTTTTCATTGCCTTGAGAAATTCAAATGTGCGAGGCAAGTCATGAATCATCGCTCACACACTTTAAATCAACACTCTAACTAAGTTTAACTTTAGTTATTCTAGATAATCTTTCTTAACTAGTTAATCTATTAGATTAGTATAATATTAGTTTAGTTTCATTTTTTGGGACCTTGAAGGCAAAGTTGTTTAATTATCAAAAACCCAACTTGTGGGCTTTTTAAGTAGACCTTTATTGTAACTTAAAACAGGATAAAACTCGAAAGGTTGGGCTTGATTCTCAGATCACGCGCCAACCGATGTTGCCTTCTCCTCAAGTAGCGTGTAAGCACGGCTTAAGAGGTAAATTCTAAACCTCCCCAAAGGCCACGTAGGAGGATACCTTGTGTGTTCAAGTATGCTTACATGATTGTTAGAAATTTAATTTCCGCACTGCAATTTACATTCACGCATAAGGATGAACCCGAGCCACATAACAACCATTAGGAAGTCATTCCCAATGTAGGTAAATTGGACGTTGCTTGATTCTAGAAACCCTAGACTAAAATAATGTATTAAAATCAATCAACTAGAGCCCAAAGTAGTCACTCTCTTCCAGAAAAGGACAAAAATATAGCCACGAGGATTTAGAGTAATCAGTTACGAAATTCCGGTGGACCAACTACCATCCTCACTCCCGTCCCCCAGATTCATCGTGAGTGAGATTCTTGGTAGCACACCACTTGGTGAAGTGTCGCCTACTCTTCTGAGACGTGTAATAGAGCCATCCTAGTCTTGCGCCCAATTATTCCCTTGAACAGGGCATATTAAATTATAGACCAAAACAAAGTTTTCAAAACTCCATATGTAAGGGGGATTTCCCGTATTTGATTAGATGACATGTGCATGGGAAATGACCCAGGATTATAGATGTCCAGAATGAGACGAGAACCATCAGAATAGTTCTGTGAATAAGTGATCTCGTGTTTATCACGAGTGTTTAGTAAGCATGTGCCAGACACGTGACTCACCGCCTCTAGGCATAACAGTTCTCCAAGTTGTTAGGAACTGATATGGACAGTTCCTAAATAGAAGGAAACTGAAGAGGATGATCTTTGATGATAAGGAAAGAATCGTAATGACATATCTTAAGAGTTACCTTTTACATATAATCTTCCCATATACGATGGGATATTATGATAAACAAGGAAACCTACCTCTAATAAGATATGGTATAGATTCAAATTTCCATGAGGAGAGGATTCCTAATAAGAAGGCAGAGTCCAAAGATGGAAGGGAACCCACAAGCGGTGAGGTTCACCCTAACCTTAGGACTCACAAAGCTCTTCCTATATAAACCATAGGGATTTGCTCTTAGGAACTATGCAAAATAGGGTTTGATTTTCCTAAATAAACAACTAGATATGTAGGCAGCCGCCAGACAGTTCAACCCTGAACACTAAATTATCTCATCCCTTCTCTATCAAGAAAAAAAGCTCCTGAATCACAAGGCACATAGGAGGATCAAGGGATACTCAAAAAATCTCTTACATCTTGTGGCGTTGTCTGTGGGGATGAAACCAGGTAAACATTCGTTTTGAATGACTGATTTAGTTTAAAAACTCTTACCATTGTGATGGCTGGAGCAAAGAAAACAAAGGGTGGCGCTACCATGTGCAGCGTCGCTGTTAGAGAAGAAGATCATAAGATGCCTAAAGGGGGGGGGGGGGAGAATGTCAGTCACCATGATGCGAATAGTCCCCTCCAAGGACCTATGAGCAGCACTGACGGACTAGTTGCTCCCGGTGCAGGCCCTAGGAATAACGCTCAAGAGGAACGTCAAAACAGTGAGAATGTTGTTCTCACTAACCCAGAGTCTGTTCAGGCGAGCCAGGCAGTATAGGCTCTGGAACAGGAAAAAAGCAACCTTGAGCGAGAGTTACAACGGCTGAAGGCATTTTTATCAATTTGACACTGAAAAGGAGCCACTCATCGATCTTGATGATGATGGCCTTCCAAAAGGTGGTCGTGCTAGGAACCCAAGGTGTGGGGATCTAGTTCGACGCGAACCATCAGAGTCAGAATACAGTAACTCGGATGAGGACTTGGATACGGCACCAGAGCCAAAGTCAACTGACCAAGATCGTGATGTCGATCCCCGACACTGAAAAAGAACCTAGAACAATAGACTTTCTACCATAAAAAGTGCATGGGAAACTAAGAAAAATAACCTGATCCATCAGATGCATCGGATGACAGGCAAGGGGAGAAAAATGCAAGACTCCCTTGTTCAATCCACCATAATGGGGGCAGGCAGATCTCCATTCACATCACGAGTAATGAGAAAGCCCTATCCCCACGATTACAGACAACCAAAGTTCAGTATCTTCAGTAGCAAGTCAGATCTGCTGGATCACGTATTCAGATATCGTGCCACCATGGGAAAATATGAAAGGTATGACCATATTATGTGTCAAGAGTTCAAAGCTTCCCTGTCTAGATCTACCCTCCAGTGGTACCACAGGTTACCTGAGCGACATATCAGGTCTTTAGAAGAACTGTTTAGGACCTTCATTGACAGGTACTCGTGCAACAAGCACCAACCAAAATGGATCTATGCACTGTTCAACATCAAGAAAAAGGAAGGAGAGGCATTGAGGTCCTACATGCAATGATTCATGGAAATTTCAATCCAGATAGAGTCTTGTGATGAACAGACTACTATAATAGCTTTCAAACAAGGGTTGGATAAAAATAATGCCTTATTCAGGCCCCTTTCTAGGAAACCACCCCGTGATTTTGAGGAACTCTTAGACAGGGTTGAAACTCATGCATGGTTGGAGGAGGATGTCCTGAACAGACGTCAGGAAGCAAAGAAGACTAATCGAACAACCCTTGTGGTCCCACGCGAGGGGAACGACAACTCTCCACCTTAAAAGCTAAAGAGAGGCCGTTATTGTGGTCGCCAAAGGGCTGAATCCCCATCCAAGGGTTGAATGCCCAGAGGGCAGTACCAAAATGTGGCCAGTAATGCAGATGGAAAACCACAAAAGAAGTCGTGGATGGAAAGAGCAAAAGAAGCTCTTCCCTCGATGGACAGAAGCTTCGCCCCTCTAAACAAAATGCCAGATGAGGTCTTGTACTTGATCAAGAACCAAAGTTATCTCAAGTGGCCAGCTCCACTCAAGCCAGGCTCCCTGGGTACCAGAGACCAGAGGACCTACTGCAAGTTCCATAAGAGTAAGGCCACAGTACCAGAGCCTGCAGGACCCTGAAAAATGAACTACAGGATCTGATTAAAAGGGGGTATTTGAAGCAGTTTATAGCACATGAGCAGGCGATTGCAATACAGCTTAAGGAGATTAGAATGTCAGTTCAGGATCCCCTAGGTACTGGAACACTCAATAGCAGGCTCCAGATAAATATGATTTTAGGAAAAGCAAGCAAACGACTTGGGCATGTCACTGAAAAGGGTGCCCGATACCAAATATGTATCACCAAGCAAATGTGGATCATGAATAGCGAATTGACTACCGGTGCTCAAGTTAGTGCGTTACCCCAACAAAGATCCACTCATCCTTTTCACTAAGGCCGACTGTCTCAGCATCCATAGTCCACATGGGGATGTATTAGTTATCACACTTCCTTTTGGAGATTACGATTTGCACCTTATACTGGTTGATCTGGGAAGTTCAGCAGATGTGTTATACTATGACGCATTCAAAAAATTGCATATTTCTGACTCTGAGATGGTCGCTACCAACTCTAATCGGTATGGATTCAGCGGAGACAAAGCTTTAACAGTTGGGGAGATCCAGCTACCCATAGCTACTGGTCCGATAGCCCTCGTCATAAATTTTGTTGTGGTAAAAGCTAACACACCCTATCATATGATCTTGGGCAGGACCTGGATGCACAGACTCTGCACAGTTCCCAACACCTATCACCAATGTCTAATATTCCCACATAACGGGAAAATTGAGGCAATCAGAGGAGATCAGGTGGTTGCTAAAACATGCTATGCTCTGGCGACAAAGCAGTCCACACTCCCTTTTAAACCAATAGAGGTGGGGCAACCCGCCAAATAACAATTATAGTTGGATCCCCCTCTCTAGGACCTGGTCCCAAGAGAGAGGGAGGATCTCCCCTCACTGGAGCCATTAGAGGAAGTGGAAATTATGGGATGAAGCTCGCAAAAAACTACTTTCATCAGCACCTTATTAAGTTGTTAAGAGCGTCAAGCTCTAATACACTTCCTCCGAGAACATAAAGACGTGTTCGCTTGGTCATTTAAAGAAATGCCAACAATTGACCCCCATATGGCATGCCGCCTCAATGTCCGCAATGATATAGTAGTAGTCAAACAGAAACCGAGAAAAATAGGTGCTAACAAATCTAAGGCAGTAATAGCCGAAGTTGAATAGCTAAAGGCAGCTAATTTTGTCAGGGAAATCAATTTCCCCACCTGAATTTCTAATATTGTCCCAGTACATAAGAAGAATGGGCCATCAAGAATTTGTATCGACTTCACGGATCTGAACCGCGCGTGTCCAAAAGACAGTTACCCTCTGCCACAGATTGACAAATTAGTAGATGCAACGGCTGGACATGAACTGCTATCTTTCACTAATGGGTCATTTGGCTACAACCAGATCCCATTGCATGAGGAAGACCACAAATTGCTAGTTTCACAACTGAGGATGACCTATACTATTATCAGGTCATGCCGTTCGGACTGAAAAATGCGGGAGCCACGTACCAACATTTGGTAAACAAAATGTTTAAGGGATTAACATGCGACATTGTGGAAGTGTATATAGACGATCTCTTGATCAAAAGCTTAAGACGTGGAGATCATCTCTCCTACCTGAAACGTGCATTTGACATTCTCTGAGAGTATCACATAAAACTCAACCTTGCGAAATGTGCTTTTGCTGTTTCATCAGGGAAGTTTTTAGGGTATCTAGTTACTAAGAGAGGAATCGAGGTAAACCCAGATCAGATCCGGGCTCTCATATAAATGCCTTCACCTAAGGACATGAAAGTGGTTTAAAAAGTTACTGGTAGGTTAGCAGCTCTAAATAGTTTCATCTCCAAGAGTTTAGATAAGTGCAAACATCTATTTCAGTTACTGCGAAAGAATACCTCATTTGCATGGACGAAAGAATGCCAAAAAGCATTCGATCAACTCAAAACGTACCTGGGGGCACCACCAATCCTTTCCAAACAAGTTGAGGGAGAAGTTTTAGGTCTTTATCTCTGTTCATCTAACTATGGTATAAGTTCTGTACTGATACGTGTGGATGAAAAAAATGTTAAAAAACATGTCTATTTCTTGAGCTGAACACTCCTATCAGAAGAAACAAGATACCTTAAACTCGAAAGAGTCGCTTTAGCCCTTGTTTTTGCGGCAGAGAAATTACGACCATACTTCCAGTCCCACACTATCAGAGTAATTACAGAGTACCAATTATGATCAATTTTTGAAAGACTAAACATGTCAGGAAGGTTAGCTAAATAGTCTATGCAACTGTCAGAGTATGATATTATCTACGTCCCCCAAATCTCAGAGAAGGGTTAGGCACTAGCAGAATTCTTGGGAGATTTCCCAGTGACCTACACTAGGTATGACTGAACAATCCCCATTTTAGATGATAACATCCTACCTGAATACCAAAACACCCATCCAGACCCTTAGGAGCCGTGCTCCAGATGGCAACTGTTTGTGGATGGATCTTTAAATGACAGAGGTGCAAAAGTTGGAGTTATGTTAGTTACTCTTGATAACATGTGACTGGGGAAATCCATTCGGTTAGGTTAGAATGCCTTTTATAATGAGGCAGAGTATGAGGTGACACTTGCTAGCCTCACAATCGCTCTCGACCTGGGTCTAACAAACCTCACAGTTTTTAGTGACTCACAACTGGTTGTGTTTCAAGTTGATGGAGGTTATGAGGCCAGAGATGAATGAATGGCCAAATACCTGAAACTGGTAAGGGGTCTTCAGAACAACTTTGAAAATATTCAGTTTTATCAGCTGCCTCAATCAGAAAATCGACACACAGATGCTTTGGCATATGTTGCCTTAATGTTAGGCAACATCGAGTCACACTCCATCCCTATAGAGTTCCAAGACAAACCTAGTATCCAAGCATTCAATGTTACAACAGTTTGTGTTATTTCAGCCACCATACCAAACTGGATGGATCCATACAAGTCTTACTTCAAAAATCGGAACACTCCCAGAGGATAAGATCACAGCAAGGCGTCTGCTTGCAAAGGTACCAAGATTCACCCTCATTGAAGATGATCTTTACAAAAAGTCCTTTCTGGGACCTCATCTCTGATGTCTCTCCCCAGACCTCGCTGAATAGGTCATGAGAGAGGTTCACGAAGGAATTTGTGGCAACCACACTGAGGGTAGAATATTAGCTCTTAAAATCCTAAGACAAGGGTACTTTTGGCCTTATATGCAAAAGGATGCACAAGTTTTTGCCCGCAAATGTGAAAAGTGTCAACGACATGCTCTGCTTATCTATGCTCTAGCAAAAGAGCTGTACCCATTGGCCAGCCCATGGCCATTTGCATAGTGGGGAACTAAAATTGTGGGACCCTTGCCACTCGCTCTCGGCAATGTCAGATTCTTACTGGTCGGGACGGATTACTTCACCAAGTGGATATAAGCAGTTCCCCTTGTCTTCATTCGGGAACAAGACATCAGAAAGTTCATTTGGAACAACATTGTCTACAGGTTTGGCATACCCAAAGTTATCAACTCAGATAATGAGCAACAGTTCGCTGGCGGATTGGTCGTTGAACTCTGTGAGGAGTTTCACATTACCCATTTTTTCTCAACTCCAAGGTATCCTCAAGGTAATGGCCAAGATGAGGCCTCTAATAGGGTTATTTTGGATAAAATGAAGCACAAATTAGATGACGCAAAAGGTTTATGGGTCGAGGAACTACCTAAGGTCCTATGGGCATACAGAACTACACCAAGACGATCGACTGGTGAGTCTCCATTTTGACTGACCTAAGGAACTAAAGTTGTCATACCTCTCGAACTGGTACCTCCCACTCAGAAGTCGGATATTGTGACACCTTAGACAATGAGAAATTATTAAGCAGAGAAATGGATCTCTTGGCTGAAAAGCGGGAAGGCGTCGCACTGTGCTTGGCTGCCAACCAGCAGATTCTGAAAGATCATACGACAAGAGAGTTCGAATTCGAGCTTTCAAATATGGCAATCTGGTTTTGCACAAGATCCCACAGCATAAAGGTAATCTTGGGCCCAACTGGGAAGGACCATACATCATCGACAAGGTTGGATGAACTACTTTTTACTACCTATGTACTGTTGAAGGGGATGTTCTTGTCAAACCATGGAACGCACAACACCTTCGCAAGTACTATCAGTAAATTGTTATTTCATGCTCCTTTATGCATTGTTTATTCTCTCCGGTTATCAATAAAGTTCCTCATATTGCAATTGAATTTATACCTTGCGTCAGTTCTTTATTTATTATCCACAATAGACTAAACCTTTAGGGAATTATCTTCTCACTATCTGTTTATGAATATTGTATGCTAATTTTCTTTGGAACCAGTGATACAGAGTTTGGGGAAGCTGAACTGTATGCCAGTTCTTTCCGACTGAGATTATCCTCGATGGGTTAAGCCTTTAGAAAATCTAATCATACTAATTGTTTAGTAAACTGTATGCCAGTTTGACTTGGAACAAGAGATAGTGTTCTTGGGTGCCCGAATTATATGTCAGTTCCTTGAGCTCTCATAACATAAAAAATGGGGGTTGCTGGGAAGATCTGGGTTTGATCCAGATCCTAGGACCCAATCATTGGCCTGGAATTATATCGGTATGATTGCGCTAAGGAAGATTCCCCCACTGTTGTTGTTGCAATAACCTATTTATTTTTTAAATAAACGGGACCTATCGTTATTAAACATAGTGTTGTGCTCAAGACACTGATAAGAGCCCAAAACTGTAGTTTTAACCCTTTAACAGTCATACTTTTAGACCAATTATGTGAGTAATAATTAAGAGTTAACACTGATTACGTGTCTTTATGCATTTTAGGGTTCAAAGTCCATTATGTGCAGAAATGTGCCACTTTAGTGAGATAAAGGAGCAAAGGTCGGTTACTAAGGAGTTCCGTGATTAAAGGCCAAGTTTTGAGAAGACAAAGTCTTTCTAAAAGCCCGGTCAAAAGCTGAAAAGTCGACGCGGGCAGAAACAACACACAAAGTCAGCAGAACTTCCGAAGGCCATATCTTTGGACTCAAACCTCGGAATGGGGCCTACCTTATGTCAAAACGACCATCTCGGAAAGAGATTTCCAATGGTCTAAGCCTTGACCCAATCAGAGGAGCAAAAGTGGACGGAAAGTCTGTTGAAGCCAACTGCAGCTGAAGAGGCCTTTCTGGACTGAAAGAATTGGGTTTTGGGCCTGATTCTCTGGCCCAAAACATGGCTCCCAGCCCATGCACGATTTTTGGATCTGAAAGTATAAAAACAAAAGCTTAATTCTTTGTTAATGGTAGATTTTTAGGTTAGAAAATAAAAGTAGCTTAGAATAGAAAGTAGCCATTAAAATAGCTTCTAGATCTAGTTTTATTTAATTGTTTTGATTAAGTGTAGTTTCAAATCCAATTATTGTATTAGATTAAACCTTGGAATCTTGTTCTTCATTTTGATTAGGTCAATAAAGTAGTATTTCTATCAACTTCGATTTTTGTCATTTCCATTTCTAGATCCAATTTCAATTCCCCGTCCTTATTGCATTATAGTCATTAAATTAGATTTCATTATTGTTTAATTAAGTAAATTTCAATTCTTTATATCATGTTTAGTTTAAATTTAATCGAAAATGATTAGTAATGATTCTCGGCTAAACCTCCATTAGGGGGGTTGAGAAGCCTTGATGAAAGCTTGATTCCGATTAACGTAGATTCGTCGTAATTTCCTTTCCACTCTAGAAACGTTTAGTTCACCATGAGAATGGGTTTAATCGTTCACATGCTAGTTATTAATTGGTAGAAATACCATGTGTAATTAGGGATTAGGAAGAACCAATTGTTCTGCGAAGCAGTTCAATTCGGATTACGACGATTTGTAGTTAATGGGATTAAGTCGAGTTAAGGTGGAATCAATTTCCCTCTAACTCCTTATCATCGAATCAACGTAGCATTCCCTTAGTTATTCCCATAGTCGACTAGTTGCATTTTGTGGGTAGTTGCATCGTAGTCTAGTTGCCTTTTTCATAAATCTCTCATTAGACTTTAAGAGTTGAATACTTATACTTAGAGAACATTAACATCTTGGAAGGACTAGGAGTGGAACGAATCACTCTACTCCACTATATCTCATAGGATTGAGAGTAGAATCTTTGATAAATATAGGCATCATAACTTAGTTTAGTTTTACTTGCGTTTGTAAGTTTCATCGCTTCATTTTAAGGGTAAAACTATTCATTTTTGTTCATTATATGTTTTATCAAATGGCCACTTTTATATCTTAGTTGCACTTTCGTATTGTTTTCGTAGTGTTAGTACTTTTCTTAAAGTCCCATTTCACCCACCCACCCTTGTTTGATTCATACTGTGGTTGTCCATTCCAGAGTTGAAAAATTCCGGGTCTAAAATTACACTGAGCGATCGCGCTGTAAAGGAGGCGCACTTTCGCTATATAGTCTGGATCCGACGGCGTCGCGCGGCTTCATTGAGCACGACCATTTAACTAACTCACTGGACCTCGAGCGCGATCCGCCCTTAAACTCTTGAATTCCAATTAACGAAGCGATCAAGGCTTCTATCACGCGGCGACGACCAGCCACCAGCAATTTTTTTCGGATTTCGGCGGTTTTGATTCAACTTTGATCTTTCATATTTTTCAGTGTTCTAACCTGTTATATACACCTAACAAGCATAAACAAGACGCTATTCATAAGCGAAGCAAGGACCTTGTCAGGTATTCCTTTCTTCCACACCTCGCATCTCTCGTTAGAGGTTTATACTAGTATATCGAGAATTGTTTGGAGTGTTGGCGTGTTTAGGTAAAGTTGGTCTTAGCCTTGTATGAGGTTAAGGTCCGGCCGAACAAAACACCGGCGTAAAATACACAACAACATCAACAATCAAGTCTATATAGTATACCACCCACTACACCTCTAGCTACTATTTCACACACACCACGATATAATGGCGGAAGAAAGAGAGACTCCTCTTTTGACTTCTACAAAGCCTTGAGCGATAGCCCCAAATCTTGCATCGTTCTAGCAGACCGATTGGGGATTTCCGAATCCCCCAAATATTTTTTATTTGTTACCCGTTTTTCATGGATTAAACCATGAAAAACCTTATCGGCTACATCGTTAGGATTGAAAAAGTCCTAACAATATTCCACCATCCTACGGTTGGTGCGGAACAAATTAAATTAAGGGTATTCCCTTTCACCTTAGCCGATAAAGCGCGCTTGGTTAACTGCCCAAGCGCTAATTCTCGGGACTCGTAGGCTAAACTTGTTCACCGTTTATGGAACATTTTACCCACCCCTAAAGGCGGATGAGATGCTTTCCAAGATCCATTTCTTTCGACAAAATCCTCATGAATCATTTTCGAGGCTTAGAATCGTTTCACCGATCTCCTTATAGAGTGTCCACATCATAACTTAGCGAAAAGACACGTTAGTTCGTGCCTTTTTCAAAGGACTTCTACACCACCATAAAGAAGTCCTTGACATAATGAATGGGGTAGTTTCTTAAGCAAAGGAGCTTGGAGGCTTATAAATTTTTAGAGGACCAAACTAAAGCGAAATAACAACTGGGGGTAGTGACGATTACTCCGCTCCGCTAGTTCTTCTTCAACGATTAAAGGCTACCGGTATGTTTGAGGTTAAATCAGATCCCGAGCTTAAAACTCTAATTGAATCCCTCACAAAAAGGAAGAGGCCATTTCAGTACAACAAAAGCCAATCCCCGTCATGAATGTAAATTCAAATCCATGTAGTTTCTGTTTGGAGCCCCGAGCATCCCGACTCCCAATCGTCCTATAGCCTATGAACAGGCTTGTTCCATTAATAGTGAACCCTAACGCCCTTGGAGACAAAATCCCAACTTCGGTTGGAGAAATAACCAAACCGTAACACCTCAAGGGGTACAATAATCAATATGTTAGGCCTACGCCGCGGCTTTTTACCAAGCTCCACTCACGACAAGGGCGGGTCGGGGAATTTTAATAATTATAACAACCAAGTGCAACCTCGACAAGGTCAAGCACAAGGTCAAAGTAGTTATAATAATTATAATGCTAATAGAGGTATCGTTCCGTAAATAATAACTATCAAAATCCACCCATAAATAATTCCGTGAAATAGTTCCAAACACCACCGTGACTACTACACCTACACAACCGGATCGTCTTGACACCTTCATACAAGTGAGCCAAAACTTTTCCAAACCATGGCTCAATCCAACCAACGGCTTCTACAATCCGTTAATAATTTAACCAAACAAATGGCTCAAGATAAAGCCCAACCCAAAGGCGTGTTTCCGTCACGAAATACATAATCCTAAAACAACAAATATAGCCTTTGAGGTAACCAATAATACTAGTAGCGAAAGTATGAAAATGTAGGTAACTAAAACCATCACCACTCGGATTAGGTAGAGTGGTTGATAACAAAGTAACTATGCCTATAGTTACCCCACCAAGAGTAACCCTACACCTGCTATATTACTAGATACCGAAATAGAAACTGAAGAGCCTACCACTGTAGAGGTACCAGTTACAACATAACCTAAGAAACAGGAAGCCACGGTTAAACACCCAGGTAATACCATTGCTAAATATAGACAGAAACCACCGTTTCCAAAAAAAAATTACCCATGTTAACTAGGGATACAAATTATGAGGAGATTAGGGATGTTTTCAAGAATCTAACTATAAACCTTCCCTTCCTCGAAGCTATAAAAAAGCTACCACACCATGCTAAGTTTCTTAAGGAATTGTGTACTACTAGGCGTAAGACCAATATACCAAAAGCGCTTTTTAACGTAACAATTCCCAACTCTATCGAACATAATGGAATTGTTAAGTACAAGGACCCTGGGTCGATCCCTCTTGTACAATGCACCTTAGGAGATTCTTATACGACGACCGCGTTATTAGACTTGGGGGCTAGTGTCAACTTACTCCCGTTTTATTTGTATAGACAAATAGGTCTACACGAGATGCAACCCACTAAAATGACGTTGCAATTAGCTGATCGGTCTATTAAGTATCCTAAGGGTGTCGTCGAAAATGTTCTAGTAAAAATTCAGGATTTTTACTATCCGGCTGATTTTGTCATCCTCGATACAGAAGTCGTTAACGACTCTGTCCCGATAATCTTAGGGCGTCCCCTTTTAAAGCAACCGCCAATCGCGCTCATTAATTGCCGCTGATGGTTCAATGTCCATGTCTTTTGGCCATCTTGCTGTTTGAAGTCAATGTTTTAAAACAAAGACACCACGATTACCCGATTAGTCTATGGATGGAGAGGTTAGCATGATCGAGAGCTTTGTTCGAGATTATTTCAACAACACGCGTTCCCGATAATCATATGCCCAAATTTCTTTCCTTTGGAAGATCAGACTCCAACATTTCCATTCCTACACTAGTCGATACACATATTACGGATGAGGAGGAGATAAATGATTTTCTCAAAGATATAGAGGACTATCATAGTAACGTGGATATGACTAATTTAGATGAGCAATTCGATGAGTTTCTTAGAGCAGGTGATGATTCACCCTATCAAGAACTACTTTGCACAACATCCACCTCGACTCCCCTCCTTCCGCCCTTTCAAAGGAATCTCGAGTTTGCACTCGATCCTGTTGTTTCTTCGGTGCTTCATAATTTTTTAAATTCACCTAGTAAACAAATACTTCAGAAGACAAAAGCGTGTGACACCTTCATTTTCAGACTTGAGACAGTCCCTACCTACACTATGAATGAGTTTTGTGCTAAACCCATATCCTTATTTTTTCCATGCTTTCCCTCTACAACTTATCCATATCCACCATATTCTTCACAACCATTCACTTTTCCACACTTATTTACTAGAACACCCACTCATTCAAAAATGAAAAATAAGGTGCATGATAGGTTACATAATAGGGTTATCCGACTTCGCTTTCATTTCACTAGGTTGAGTCATAGGAAATCTTGGTGCTTGATTGTGTTTGGATATGTTTTCTATGATATTTATTTTTGGAATGATCCACAATTATTTTGGTTGTTGATATATGATAAACTGCATGTTCATACATACGTCTAGATAAAGTCTCGAGTATCTGACTATAAACGACTCAACTTTTGTGTTTGGTGCATTTCCTTTCATTTCCATATATTGGTGAGTGCACCATTAAGGTAACTGGGCCCTCCCTATGGAGTGTGTGGCTGTAAGTACCGGATCCTAAGTCCAAGTTTAAACATAATTCACGTTTTCCACTCTTGCATGTTTTCTTGGATTTTTTTGAGTCAATGGGGTGAATTATGTCTTTATTGTTTATTATTTTTCTTTTTAAAATTAAATATATATATATATATATATATATATATAAAAAAAAAAAAAAAAAAAAAAAACATAGTAACTTAGGAAGTCTCGGGAATCTGACTTTAAAAGACCCACTGCTAAAAACAAATTTTCTAAGCTTCGTTGTAAAAATTTGTTTGGGGTGGGTGTTAAATATTCGCATTACTAAATATTTATGTCCTATTAGAGTTGCTTAGGCTGTTTTATTGTATTACGATTCGAGTTGACATAATCCATGAATTTAGAGTTCAATTGTTAAGCATAACGTCGTCGCCATGCACGCACTTCGAGGCATTTTCCACTATCTTATATGTCATCCACGGTCGGAATAGAGTGTTTTATGGATCATTGGATTGGAAATTCTCTCCTGATCATTTCCATATCTCATTCGCAAAAATCGGACAGGTAACGAAGTGGCAATTTTGATTTGAAGTTTCGCTAAAAATCGAAAAAAAATCACAAATTTCGATTTTGGGCTTTACAGGCCCAACCCGCCCGACCCGACATACCTTACCTTAACCAAACCAACGCGATCTTCTTCTCCATCCGCCATTAACGCCCAAGCTCCAAAAACCTAAAAAACAAAATCAAAAAAAAAAAAATAAATAAATAAACCACGCCCAAAAATAAAAAACCAACCCAAATTGACTCCAAACACCACCGACCACCATTACCACCAAATTAGATAACCAAAAATCCACCAAAATATCAAATTTTGGTGCTGCCGCGCCACCACTCCACCACCACCACGGTTTGCATCAACCGGTCTATTAAAATCCCACCACCACATCACATTTAAACCCACACTACATTCCAAACTTCCAATGGCTCAACAACGCCAAATTTTACAGGAGCAAGCTTTTACTGCCGACCACTTTGCGCCGTTCTATGGTGACGAGATGATCAGTTGAGATTGGAATAGCTTGTGGTACTCGACTGAAGCCTATTACCACGAGGATTTAGTCCGACGGTTCTACGATACGAGGGAGTTGGAAGGGACGAGAATTTTTGTTGTTGTGGCGAAGAGGAGGAAGGAGGTGACGACTGGTTTGTTGGCTGAGATTCTAGGCATTCTGCCTAGAATCCATCTGGATGTTAACCTGCAGGAATCCCAACATAATGGGGTAGAGCCATTGATGCACGAGACAGTTATTGGAGGCGACTACAATGCGAGATCACATTGTGTTCGACAGACTTCCCTTAGGACCAACTAGCTGGCTACAGCTCAGTGGATTGGTCGGAACATCCAGGGGAAGGGGAAGGTCAGCGACATCGGCCTGAACTGCCTCCACATCTTATGGATACTCCAGGAGCGGAAGTATGAGTTCTGCATCTTAGAGTTTTTACTGAGCATGATTAGGGGAGTAGGGAAGTATGTTGCCCCTCTCCTTGTGTTGATAACAAAGATCATCTTGAGAAGTTGAGAATATCCAGTTTCGGGAAGGATTGGTCCACAATATCCGGGGAAGGGGAAGGTCGGCGACATGATTAGGCCCGAAATGCCTCCACATCTTATGGATACTCGGATCATGCGGAAGTATGAGTTCTGCATCTTAGAGTTTTACCGAAATGCATGATTAGGGGATAACTCGGTAGGGAAGTTCTGTTGCCTTCTCCTGAATGTTGATAACAAAGATCATCCCTCGCTCCCCGAAGTTGAGAGCAGCTCGCGATCGAACATCGAACATACATCACCCTCCACCGTAACCCTCTCATCTATAGGGGAGTGTGTCCAACCGGTTTGGAGGTTGGCTGAGGATAGAGAAGAAGAAGAAGAGGTGGAGAGGAGAATGCCGAGGAGGCCGGGGAAATCAGAATGCCTCGGAGGATGAGGAGGATTTGGCGTGTTTTGGCGGATGCCTTGGAGAGGTCTTGTCGGATCACGAAACGCACGGCTGTGATTCATCGTGGCATCGCGTTAAACTCAACACTATCTGCGAAGACCTCCGGACTCGACAGGCAACGATGCATCATAACTTCGAGGTCCGTACCCAAAGAGAGGACGAGAGGTGGGAACAGATGAGGGCCAAGCTAGAAGCTCAGCGCCAGTTCCGGGAACAGATGCTAACACGATTCCCACCTCACGGGGATTCTCCTTCTGAGGATACACCCTCGAGACACGAGCGCCGTCGCCGAAAGTCGAATGGTCTTTGGTCCATCGAGAGCTTCGAGAGCAGTCTCCGGACCGTGTGCCCTCCGCTACCAGTTCCGGAGTAGCTAGGGATAGTATAGTTTGATGTTTTATGTTTTATTTGTAGTTTCATTACTGTCATTTATTTTTATGTAAGTTTATTTCTATAATTTGAATTTTGTAGTGAAATGTACTCCGAATGAATTATTTTTAATATAATGGGTTATTTTCATTATGCGTGGTTGTTTAATATTGACCCCACCTTCCCAACTTGTTTGGGGGTGGTTTTATCTATTCCAACATGAGTTTTATATAACCCTCGTGTTAGAATTTATTGCGGAGTCAAGGTGAAAATATGGCTGTTTAGGCATATAAATGAATAAGTATCATGGTAGGATGAAATCTAGATTAAATAGGTACATTCTATCATAAAATAAACCTAAAAGATACTGGGTTTGAATTAGAATCAAGGAAATGAGTTGTTTCCGTTTTCGGGTTTGGAAATTTTAGGATTTCCGGAAACTGCCGTAATTAGTTTTGGTAACTTCCCGATCCATTTTAGCAACTTAAAACCTATATAAACTTCATACAATCTACACTCATAACTCACACTACACCTAAACTCCATCACTCACCTTTCACTCCCATGATTCCCACGTTTCGGCTCATTTTCCGAGATTCAAGAACTCGCAACTCGGCGCCTTCTCAGAGAGCGCTTTTCGCTTTGTATATTTTTATGAGTTTTGTCGAGGCGCCATGCTTCAAGCTGAAGCGACCCCACGCTCAAACACTGGAAATTTCAATTTTTTCAGAGCACGCTCGCGCCCTATCAGAGCGCACTCGCGCACTGACTTCCGTGGACTAGGAAATTTCCAGTTTTTCGCGCGTAGTATCCGGATCATTCGCAGCTATTCCAAAGCGTAATTTTGAGATGACATCTCCAACATTGATACCGGAACAGTCTTTCGAAGATTTGTTCCAAAGCACTACTTATGGTGCTTGGTTTTGTGGCGATCACATTCGTTAATCGGGAGCCGCTTATGGTAAGATCGATGCACTTTATTCTCCGACTCTAGCATCTTATTTTTACGATAACTGCATTTTCTTTGAAAGACCAGATGGAGAATAAGTGTTCTCCATCAACATTGATAATGAACCAATGGAAATTACCAGGTTCTTGCTAGCATTTGTTTTGGACTTGCTATGCCCGGCTGAAATACAAGACCCATGGTGCTATTGGGTAGACAATATGTATGTCTACACTTACGAGTTTTTGCATGAGTCGTATGGCGCGGGCATTTTCCATAACGAGGACCAAGGGGAATATAACGTCGCCTTTGGTAGCCTGTCCATGAACATAGGAACTGTTATGTTTTGGATCATGCTAAACATTTTAGGGGAATGACGTTTTTTTCTTACGTGAATGATGCCACTTGCGCGCGTTTTCCTTGCTTTAGCCACGGGGCGTATGTGTCATGACCTTCCCCGAACCTTGATGTCTAGTTTAGCTCGATCCCATAGCATGAGGCATAAGTACCTTCTTATGCCCGTTCTAGTTTCCCGTATTATGCTATGTTTCTTTCCTATTTTTTGTACACGCTTCACGGATTGGATAACGGTCGACACTGTCCGACCCACCAATAGTATCATTCGATCTTTCCGTGCAATGACTTGGCAAGGGTGGCGGATACAACCTCATCAGGTTGCACCCTACACCCTGTCAGACCAAGTGGCTCTTAATAGGTTAGCAATCATAGATGATAAATAGCGGGAAGCCTGGCAAATTATCATGGCATGGCAGGACGCGAAGGAACCTCACTTCTTTATAGAAGAAGAGGATGAGGAAGATGATGAGTAATGCGGGGGGATAAGGTAAGTTTTCATTCTAGTTAGTGTCTGCTATGTCCCAAGCAATTTCATTCTTGTTTACCCCATAATGGGTAGAACTCGTATAGAGTTGTGTCAGTTTTTATTTCCTATATTAGTACGTTCTAACCTTGTTTTACAGATGTTCCCGAATTTCACGCGCTTCAATGGTATTTTTTCTACCCTCTTTATTTAAATGCTTTGAGGACAAAGCATTCTTCTTGTTTGGGGTGGCATAGAAACACGTGTAATTAAGGCATCTGTTAGGATATAGATAGAGTTAATATGCATTTGTTTTCTAGTTAAAATTTTAAAAATTCAAAAATATAAATAAATAAGTTATGCTATACACTTAGGAATATTGGTATTGTTTCTTTCTCCATGCTCTTAACAATCTAGAAGTCTCAATGTAGGCTGTTGCATCGTAATAATTGTTAGAAACTTAGGTTAATATATAGGTAATAATCTTTGCATCTATCTATAAATATATTACATGAGTATCTATGATTGTTAGCGATAAGTTTCAAATCTAGGCTAGAGCACTTATTCTACAAATCCGTGGAGAATATAGCCTAAAGCTTTATATGAGCGAAACATTTGAGAAATGACACAAGGGGAGAAGTAAAATCGGATAGAGATATCACATGTCCACTTGCTTGATCACTATGCCATATCCTAAGCGAGAATTTAGGCCCTCTTTGGATCGATATAGCCGAAATTCAAACCTATGAATTATTTTCCGCTAGTAAGCCCCTCTAAGCCTTTCTTTAGCCTTCCATAAACCACAAATCCTTTACCCCTGTTACAAAAACAAAACAAAATAAAAAAAAATTCAACCCACCCAATTTAGAATAAGTCCGAGAATAGAATGAGGAAAGAAAGAAGAAGAGAAAACCCGTGTAAACAAAAGTTAGTTAATTGCTTCAGAAAATAAAGAAAAGAAGTTTCCATCCAAGGAAAAGAAAAATAAAAATAGAAATAAAATAAAAACTCCAAAAATAGAATAAGAGCGAGCCAAAAGCCAAAGAAAAAAAAAAAAGAAAAGAAAAAGAAAAATATGGCTAAGGATGGAAACAAAGTGTAGAAGCAAATGTAAATAACAAGGTTTTCTCTAGTTACATAATATGAAGACTCTATTATCTCAGACTTGTCCTTTTTGAATATCCATTTCCTTTCTTCTTAAACCATCTCCTAATCCCCGTAACACCTAATAAAGTCCTCTAGCTTAATTAGGAATAAGTTAGTGTGATAGTAAGTGGCAGATGTGTTTGATCGACTCCGGCTTCCTTGTTGTCATTGAGATTGTAAGGTAAAGTGTGCCCACTGTGCACTAGAGTAGCGAAACTTGAGTGGAAAAATCAGAGTGTTGTATCTTGACTATTATTGTGAGAACCTACTTAAGGGCGCTATTCCAAGTTTCAGAAACGGACCTGCTATTGCATTTCATAGTATTACTCATTGTATATATATTTATTATAGATGATTGATTATTATGCATATATTAGCTTAGGTTTTTGACTTGGTTATTCTTGTTCATAGCTAGTGAGAGGTATAGATAGTTTGGAGCATGAATAAGGAAACAATAGTTTTATTTCTTAGTCGTTGTAGTATAGATGAAGTTTGTGAGTACCTTCACTGAAAAACTCTCACGAGGCTATAACTCGTCCACTAGGGAATTCCTAGTGGTTTAAGGCCTTGTTGCATATGGTCAATGCAATCGCTTTTCGGCAAAAACGAAAGTAGATAGAACTCCAATTTTGGTCACTTATGTTAATTTCTCATCTTTGTTTGAGGACAAACAAAATGCTGTTTGGGGGTGGTTTGATAAGAGCCCAAAACTATAGTTTTAACCCTTTAACAGTCATACTTTTAGACCAATTATGTGAGTAATAATTAAGAGTTAACACTGATTACGTGTCTTTATGCATTTCAGGGTTCAAAGTCCATTATGTGCAGAAATGTGCCACTTTAGTGAGATAAAGGAGAAAAGGTCGGTTACTAAGGAGTTCCGTGATTAAAGGCCAAGTTTCGAGAAGACAAAGCCTTTCTAAAAGCCCGGTCAAAAGCTGAAAAGTCGACGCGGGCAGAAACAGCACACAAAGTCAGCAGAACTTCCGAAGGCCATATATTTGGACTCAAACCTCGGAATTGGGCCTACCTTATGTCAAAACGACCGGATCGGAATGAGATTTCCAATGGTCTAAGCCTTGACCCAATCAGAGGAGCAGAAGTGGACGAAAAGTCTTTTGAAGCCAACTACAGCTGAAGAGGCCTTTCTGGACTGAAAGAATTGGGTTTTGGGCCTGATTCTCTGGCCCAAAACATGGCTCCCAGCCCATGCACGATTTTTGGATCTGAAAGTATAAAAAGAAAAGCTTAATTCTTTGTTAATGGTAGATTTTTAGGTTAGAAAATAAAAGTATCTTAGAATAGAAAATAGCCATTAAAATAACTTCTAGATCTAGTTTTATTTAATTGTTTTTGATTAAGTGTAGTTTCAAATCCAATTATTGTATTAGATTAAACCTTGGAATCTTGTTCTTCATTTTGATTAGGTCAATAAAGTAGTATTTCTATCAACTTCGATTTTTGTCATTTCCATTTCTAGATCCAATTTCAATTCCCCGTCCCTTATTACATTTTAGTCATTAAATTAGATTTCATTATTGTTTAATTAAGTAAATTTCAATTCTTTATATCATGTTTAGTTTAAATTTAATCGAAATGATTATGTAATGATTTTCGGCTAAACCTCCATTAGGGGGTTGAGAAGCCTTGATGAAAGCTTGATTCGATTAACGTAGATTCGTCGTAATTTCCTTTCCACTCTAGAAACGCGTTTAGTTCACCATGAGAATGGGTTTAATCGTTCACATGCTAGTTATTAATTGGTAGAAATACCATGTGTAATTAGGGATTAGGAAGAACCAATTGTTCTGCGAAGCAGTTCAATTCGGATTACGACGATTTGTAGTTAATGGGATTAAGTCGAGTTAAGGTGGAATCAATTTCCCTCTAACTCCTTATCATCGAATCAACGTAGCATTCCCTTAGTTATTCCCATAGTCGACTAGTTGCATTTTGTGGGTAGTTGCATCGTAGTCTAGTTGCCTTTTTCATAAATCTCTCATTAGACTTTAAGAGTTGAATACTTATACTTAGAGAACATTAACATGCGGAAGGACTAGGAGTGGAACGAATCACTCTACTCCACTATATCTCATAGGATTGAGAGTAGAATCTTTGATAAATATAGGCATCATAACTTAGTTTAGTTTTACTTGCGTTTGTAACTTTCATCGCTTCATTTTCGTAGGTAAAACTATTCATTTTTTGTTCATTATATGTTTTATCAGACACCCAGTTACTTTTGTAAAGACATATGGCTCCTCTGGGACGCTGTGTCTTTATTACGATTGAACTTTCAGTTACGGTTAACTTGGACGACTCCCATGATATCCTGATCAGATTCTGGTTATGCCTCAGTTTAACCTGTTTAGCCTATTAGGGTCACCTATTGTTGTTCCAAATGAACTTTGGGGGCATCAGGGGTAGAATATGCATAATAGTTCATGTCGTTATATGCTATATAACATAGAATGTTTTAAATGCATTCATAAACTAGAAGAGTTGTAGAGCTCAGTAAGTAAATAGTATGTGAGCAACATAGCTCAATATTACAAACCTATAGAAAAATTGTTTCAAAATAAATGTTTTATAAATCATGAACTGGATAGCTAAGTCTTTACTTAGCCTGTTGAGCAGGGGTAGAATCAAACTTCGGTTAAGCATCAGTACTTGTTGTTGCACCAGCATCAAGAACTCTTAGACCTGATTGTGTGGTTGGACTAGCTAGGATGGTTGAAAGCTGATCAGAACATTCACCTAAAACTGGCAGAGGCAAAAAAGGAAGCTAATCGGGAGGCATGTCATTATCGGTATCTTCTTCAGAGGATGAGGAGGCATCGGGCATAAGTTCATTTTGAATCACTAAGATACTGGTATTCAGGTCAGGAAACAAGATGAAAGGGTTGGTTACCCACCCCTGATCATCCACCTGAGAAACATACCCAGTAGCCCTAATTGCCTCCTCAAACTTAACTTGTCTAGCTGCATTGAAGGAGTCTTCAGAAACATCAAGTACTCTCAGAGCAAAATGAATAACATTCTCAGCTGACCTCTTTTTTACCTCCTGGACCACCTTGGAATAGAACTCAGAGGTCTCTGCCAAGAGATCACTAGCCTTCTTTTAAGAATGTAGACGCTTCTCTTTGAGAGCCCTCTCATAGCCTGTCAAGGCTTCATTCGCTTGAGTAATGGCTTAGCCAAGGGTTCTCATTTCAATATTCCTACGGTGAAGCTCCCCCTAAACTTGGTCATACTTTGGTTGCAGAGTGGTGAATTGAGAATGCAGTTCTAAGAATTTCACTTTCCAAGAAGCAGCCTCGGCAACTCCCCTTTGGGCTTTGTCTAGAGAATTTCGGAGGTTGGCAATGGTCTCTCTCATGTTCTTGAAACCATCGTCTGACTTTTTCTCTCTGGCCAAAAGTTTGTTTACCTGGGTTTGCAGTTCCTCAGCCTTTTTCTCAGCAACCTCTCTTGCCCAGTTCAGCTCACCAGTGGCCATGTCATCGGCAGCTATACTGGTTGAGGTTGTAAAGATTGGTTCTTTTATAGCCAAGAAGTTATTCACTAACTGAAAAAGAATACATGATGTGTAAGTAACACAATGAGATAAACAGAACATTGTACAGAGAAGGAAGCCTTACCTTAGTAAGATAAACGACAGATCTATGAAATGACATATCCAGACTACGAGTGATAGGAATTTAACCAACCTAAATAACAGGCTAATTAAATCCTATTTTACTTATAATAATACTCTCAAGCGCACGAGGTCTATTGTAATAGGTGTGCAAATATGAGGTCGATCCCACAGAGAATGCGTGTTGGATACAATTGATTATTAAAATACTACTTAACCTAATCCGAACTATATTGGTTTGTAGGAATAGTAATTATTAACTAAAGCTAGTTAAACTATGAAAATAATAAAACTTATATTAAATACTTATAATGGAGAGCAACCTAGGACTGTTGAATCCACCTTAAACCGTTGTTTGTATTCTTAAAATCAATTCCAAAGTCCCATAAATTATACTAGTAACATGAGGAAAAGGTAACCTTAGCTTTCTCGAAGATGTGAACGTGATAAATCTTAGTTAACACGTATCTTCTATAATTCAGCACTGATGATCAAACTCAAAAGATTACTCGTCTTCTTACGGCACGAATAATATCCAACTTTGACATTAATAATTAAAACAAGATTTATCTAATAGCTACAATTATCAAACTATAATGGATTCATGACATACAATATGAAAGATAGAGTTTTACTATGAGATGTGAACTTAGAAGATTTGTTTGAATATAAGCATATTGGAAATCATTGAAACTAATCTAAAAACACGAAACATTAGTCTAAGGCTTCATCTAAGCCCTAGCTTGGATTTAGCTACACATCATAATAATAACCCAAAAACTAAAGCAAGAGATAGATAAACTCATGTATGTTGACAGTGGTTTTGTTTCTCCCTCCCTTCAAACTTCTGTCTTTTTCTTTGGTTCACTTGTGCTATTCCAGAGTTTCAGCCTCAAAAGATGTCTCCTGTTTTTGTGCAAGCTTAGCTCCTCTCCTGTTCTCTTCTCTCTCGGCCTCTCTCCTCTTGCTATTGTTTCTCTATTTCTTTTCTCTACGTTTTTGTGTTGTCGAGAGGCCCCCTCAAATCTCTCTCCCCTGTTTATATAGTGTCTCCCAAAACCGAAATTAGGAAGTCCATTTGGTTTAGGAAACTCTCCCAAAAAGATACAGTTGGAAATTGGAATATTCTCGTGAAATTCGGTAAGACAGTTTTGCATCGAGAAGTCGGTACTGTTTGTATAAAGGGAAGAGCTATGATTTGGTGCTACAGGTTGTATCAGATGGATGGTAGATGATGTTGTGGGCTTTGATTTTGGTTTACTGGTTGGTTTGATTTTGGAAGCTTGAATGTTTGATTTCATTCACCAGAATTTGCGGGATGGGTTTTTCTGTTTCTGTTCGTGAGAGACGAAGGGTGGAGACTGATCAGGTGGTCTGGTAGCTAGGAACTATGGTGGGAACGGGCTCTAGTTTATATGGGCTTTGGTGTGGATATGGGCTGGTGCTAAGAAATGTGATGGTTCGGTCTTAGTTCTTGGACCAACTAAACTTGGTCCCATGTATTCTAACAATCCACACCTCACCTATTGGCTCATATTCTATCAAACAGACCCAAGACTTCGGGCATGAAGAAACACATGGATAGGAAGTTTTCACCTTGGTCACATGCCCACTTCAGTTTTGTCTTTATGTGCATTCCCAAATATCCATAGTTATAGCCTTGCTTCCCTGTTACTGATCATGTGCTAATCTAAATGCTACTGATTTGCAAATAGATGCAAATACATCTTATTGTGCATAACTTGCATCTAAATTGTTTGGTTCTTTGCTAGTTTTTTGGTTCGCATATAAATCGTACATATTATTGTTCTAATTCAATTCAAATTTTGAATAATTTTAAGTAAACAAAATAATTCTAACAAACAAATTAATTTTAAAAAAATCAAATAATAATGTTTTAATTTTGAATAATGTAATTCAATGAATCTAAGCATTGAATGACACATTTGTTAAAATCCAAGCTTAAGCACACAAAAAAAGGGAAAAAAACTACTAAACCCATCTATTTACATATCCATCAAATTTATTTCTAAACTCCCAACTAAAAAATAAAAACAGGAAATCAAATATCTCCAATTAGATCACGAAGTTCCTGTACCATTTCTTGTTTGAGCTCCAAATCTCCGCCTAAGAAGATTTCTTTCTCAATGGGGTTCCTCATTAGGATTGTGTAAGCCTTCCTTAAGTATCGTTTAGTAAAACCTTCAATCTTCATAACTTGCTCACAGACATACTCTGCACGAGCTGCAGGATCAACAACTTTTTTAAGATCACCTATTGCACTTGTCATATCTTGAACAATCTCTTTCACTTCATCAACCACTCTCACTTTCTTACCATGTGGCATTTTCTCCTCCAACGTGTTTTCTGACATGGCTGAGGACTTTCGTTTTTCAGTACCATTTTTTGTTTCACCTTCTCCTAAACCAACGGGATTCTTTTCTTCATTTTCAACGTTCAAGTCAGGCACACTATCCATATGGGTTAGATCAACAGAGTCTATGCCTCCAACTGAGTAGGATCCCGATGCGTATGTGTTGCCAAAGATAATAGCCAAGTGATCAAGAGGCCACTTTGGCCCCCTATCGCGAAATCCCTTATACTTTTCATTTGATTTCTGAAAAAAAAACACACACTAATAAATAAATAAATAAAATAATAAACTTACACGTTATTTCTACAGCTTAATAGGATGAAATACATCTCTAATACCGATGAAGAAAAGTTGTGTTAAGTTTCACATCGAATATGCTGTTATACAAGTTAGGTAATCATTCAAAGTACTGATAACTGAACCATACATTTGCTTTTTATTGTTGAAACACGATATTTAAGGATGGGTACCGATGGAGGAAATATGGTCGAAAAGTAACCAGAGACAACCCATGTCCCACAGAGCTTATTTCAAGTGCTCGTTTGCCCCTAGCTGCCCTGTCAAAAAGAAGGTACAAAGAAGTGTAGAAGATCGTTCCATCCTTGTTGCCACATACGAAGGCGAACACAACCACGCACACCCTTCTCAGGCCGATGCAACTTTAGGTATAACGCAAGGGCCGATTAGCGGATGTCTTCCTGGCTTGATAAAATCCCGGGATTTGTTTGTTGGGAAGACGAGGAAAACCATGCGGCTAACTCCACAGACATCGAAGGCCAAAACTAGTAACTAGATAAACACACCGTATACCACTTCCCTTCTTATTTTATCCCTTTCATGCCCTCTCGTTTATCATTTTTCTGTATAAATTTGTTTTGGCATTGCAATGGTCACTTGACTCGGTAAAGATATCTTTGTATGTAACTTGGTTTTATGTATGCTTTTCTTGTTTTTGAATTGGTAAAGATCTTGTATGTATCTTGGTTTTTATGTATGCTTTTCTCTCGATTAAGATTTTCGGTTAAAACTTGTCTGTTCAAGTGTTTGTAGGATAATACAAGTAGAGGTAATGCATTTATTATCACAATCTGCATGAAATATCACTAGTTTTTCTTCATAGAAGGTACATTAGTATCTGTTGAAATTTCAAATTTCCGTAAACCGTTGAGCCATAAGACTCTAGTTTTGAACGAAAAAAATGAGATCATTGCAGCTTCTAAGTAGTTAGCATATATTCCATTTCTAAAGGGAAACTAACATAAAATATGAAATACAGGGAAGAATATGCTGCCATTGAAAACTTAATATTTTAGCTGCATTTGCATTTTCTTTTTGGAAGGAATTTACAGGTAGAAGTGTAGAACTGTAGAAGCACCTACAATTTTTTGAAGGACTTCCTCTGAAACATCTACAGCTTGAAACATCATTAATTTACTTATTTACTTCAACATCCATATTCTAACCAAAACTTACATGGAAGCATTTACGTGCAAAACTAAGCGCCCAACCTAAGAAACGATTCTATTTTCCTTTAGACTACAGTGCCTAGATCGATCACTCATAACCGTCTATTCGGCTCAGTTAAAACAAACTAAGACCAGATATGCTCATTTTTGTCACAGTTCATTGTCTGCCTCATTTTTTGTCACAGTTCATTGTCAGAGGAACCGTAGAAGTAGCTTCTGCAAACAATACTTCATAAACAGATATGCTACAACCACTTAGCCTCAGCACTTGGCAGTGCTTCGTAAGAAATGTCTTTGGCCCCATTTTTTTTTTCATCAGTTTATTATTTACTCAGTAAAACTAATAGTTAGCTGGATTTTATCAGAAGAGGGATAACATAAGAAACAAGTACAAATGCAACTTACCGGATCAGCTAGGAGCTCAATCCAAGCTGAAGGAGGAGCTGTGATTGTTTGCTTAATTGGGTCCCAGCCGAATCCACTTCTTGACGCCAAATCAGTAAAAGAGTTGTACTCTTTCCTCATTGTACGCATTCGGCTCGTGATATGAGCCTTTTCAACTTGCTCTTGAGTTTTGGCCAATACTGCCAATTGGACTGATGTATATACTGCTTCATCCCAAACCCTACCATGTTTCTTGTTTTGCCCATATGCATCAAGGAAAGTTTCTGTTAGTGCAGCATCCATGGAAAAAGTCCAACTTATTTGCTTCTTCTCCTTTTCAGACTTTACTTCGGGTACTTTGTCGGCCATATCTGTAATATAAATTAAGCAACAAATTCACAATAATTGTACACACTGAGTGAGAGAGAGACAAGTGCACTTAAAGAAAATATCAATTAAAATCACACATTCAATTAAGCGAATTTACAAACACAAACAAAACAATGAGTATACATAGAAGTCTGCTACCAATCTCTTATAAGACCAAAAAAAAATAAAAACTATATATACTTATGCATTTCTTCCCGCATTTCTACGTTGTTTGTAGTTTTGATAGTCAATATACATTTTGTTAGCAGTGTTGTCCCTAAATTGTAGCCATCGAGCTTGTTCAGCCCTAAATGTAGGTCGTTGGCTATTACTACTTGACGGATCTACTTGCTCTTGGCTATTACGACTTGATGAAGAACCAACTTGTTGTCGAGATGCTAGGATTTCCTTGTCTGTTTCCTCAATAATCGGATCCTTTGGGTCAACACCCATTATGTGATTGTGGAGTATGAAGCACGCCATAGCTATCTTAACTTGTGACTTGTATGAATAATGGGAACGAGCTGATAACATGGGCCACCGCTTCTTCAATACTCCGAAAGCCCTCTCAATTGTGTTTCTAAGTTGCGAATGCCGCTTATTATACAACTCTTTAAAGTTTCGAGGCTCACGAATAGTAATGTATTCACTAATATGGTATCTTGTATTCCGATATGGAGTTAAGACCCCAGGCTCATTACCATATCCCGCGTCACCTAAGTAGTATTTACCTATAAAATAAAAATCAAAGTTATTACATAGTTATTACATGTACTTTAGGTAGTAACAATCAACCAAAAATATAATGTTATAGATATCTACCTGAAGGAATAACAAATGGATTAGGTCTAGTACGAGCGTTATCCAAAACTCTTTGGTCATGTGCAGTCCCTTCCCAGCCAACTAGTACATATGTGAACTTCAAGTCAAATGAGCAAGCTGCTAACGCATTTTGAGAAGTAAAGTCCTTCCTACCACTCCTAAATCTTTCTACATCCTCTTCTGGAACAGTAGCTCTAATATGAGTACCATCTAGTGCTCCCAAACAATCCTTGAAATATTGTGCATATCTAACATCACTTACGATTACAGATGGGGTTCCTCCACCATGTATGGCTTCTCCATGGTTAGCTACCAAGCATGGGTACAATTTCAAAACAGCAACAAGTACTTCATTAAATTGTCGACAAATAGTCTCTTGTGATCGGAAAAATCGACCCGACATCACACTATGCCTCACATCATGCCCAAGTAAATGTAGGAATCTCATTAGTATTTCCTCAACTTGACAATTTCGCGTGTCTTCCAGTAGACCTTTTTCCCTAACCAACAAAAGCGAGTCGATGGAATGACTCCATTCCCATTCAGTAAATTTTTACGACACTTTTCATCATTATATATGATCGAGTCGATATATGCATTTCGTTCGGCAACATGACGAACATAAGGTTCTCTTGGTAAGTTAAAAGAAAAGTATGCAGTAAATATTGTTGCTACATGTGCAACGCTTGCACAAGTGACAGCAACAACCTCTCTAATTCGCTCCTCATCTTCAAAATTATCCATAACTTCTATACTATTATCTGCCAGTAGAGAAAATTGATCAAGAGGAGTATTTAACATTATCACGACTCTTTTAAAATAGAAGAAGGACAGGAATAAGGGGTGGTAGGGTACTAGGGTTACCGACCCTCAAAAAAAATGAGAGGACATGAAACAGGATAGGTGTTTCCCTACTAAAATCTTCATGCTTTGTGATGCTACTACCTTTATTTTGTTCAAATTCTACATGAAAAACTTTAATTCACAACATAAACAATCAAGTGTGCACGCCTATTTGAATATTAGTTACTTAACTTCTTCCTCAGATTAGATATCACCTCCATATTTGTTTACATTATGATTATGTACATAGTCAAACTAAACATGTATTTGATCGGTGTTTCTAATGAATGGAGAAACGAATATAATAGAACATACTTTTCCTATAAAAATTATTTTTGAGTCAAGGAGGCACATTGATTACATTCATGATATATCATTTATCCCACCAAAGCAGTATAGAATGATAGATTACAAGAAATGCCATATTATCTTGGACTGATTAGCTTTTCTTTAAATCCAGCCAACTTGCCATTCTTAATTAAAGAATAACCCAATAGTGGTTTGGCCTCTGTCTTATTCATATGTATAAGTAGAAATTCTCAATCTTTTAGCCATACCTAACTCATCAATACACCAACAATTACGGGGAACTAGCCAATGAACCAAATAACACTATGTTGAGGAACAAAGCAAAAGAAATAAAAGTTTGAAGTCTAAACATGTGAGCAGAGCAAAGTTATTACATAGTCTAATTATATTGATGGACGATGGGATGTGAAGCAAAATAAATTGAGGGGAAAAAATACATAAAAGTCTATCTATCCAACCAATTCAATCGAGAGATATATAAGAAAGAAGAAGAAGAAGAAGAAGGTGAAGGCTAGGGCAAGGGCTTACCTTTTCGTAAGGAAACTCCAATAGAAGCACAACAATAGCCGAGATCAAGAGAAGATAAGATCCGTGATTTTGCTTAGAGTTCCAGAATAGAGAGACAGTTTTACGTTTGTGTTACACAAAAAAAGAGAGAAGAAAGATCGTGCAAGTGGATGCATGGGTTTTTGGGTTGCAAATGGGTGTTGTGCGAGCTATTTATACGCGGGAAGTGGAGATACCCATTTGCTGTAACGGGTTCTAAGCAATAGCGGGCCAAACACCAGTAAATGGGAAGTTAGAGGGAAATGGGTGCAAATGCAACCCATTGCACCGAACCAAACAGAGCATAAAGTACCAATTCCAGATTAATAACGACTCCATTAGACACAAACATCAAGGCCAAGGCCAATGCACACAAAATATATTTTGACCAACACCGGATACCTCCACTGAACTACACAATCAATTGTCAGGCCAACCAACATAAAATTTCTGCATTGGCAAGCCCCTTTATTGGAGTTCAAATCTATATGCAGAATCTCAACGTTTATGCCATTTTAATACATTGTGCCTATTTTCTGCACATTCACATGAAACACACTAACTAAATGAAGCAAATAAAATAAACAGACTAACTAATATAAAATTGGGCGTAAATAATATAACATTTACGTGCTTATCAACCAGCCATGTTGGCTTCCAGCTTTATCAACAGGAAGTAGCGCAGCTTCCAGAACTCCAAGCGCGATATCAACATCATTAAACCGAGTGCTTGTTGGTGATGGGAAGTTCATCAGTTCTGCCCTAACGCCTCATCTCTACAATCATCTCCCTTTCAAGAGAATCTGGAGATTGTGGTGAGAAGGGAATGTCGTTACTCGCCCCCCTCCTATCTCCAAATCGAAGAGGGGGGAGAGCAATAGTTACAACAGTTGTCTGAGCAACGTCCTTCCCTTTTTGATCATCGGGGAGGAAATGATCAATAGCCAAAGGTATAAAGTCACAAGCCTGTTCAAAACTTATGGGAGGGTCTGGAACTGGTAGGGGTACAACTACTTTCTCAAAAGACTTACCAGAATGGGGAATAGTCACAGGAACCTTGAAAAGTGTTTCTTCATTCACACAGAGAGGGCGAAATTTTATTTTGTTACCAAATGGGGCAACATCAGAAGTAAGAGCAGGATAATCTCTCTTCAGTTTTGAACGATTGGATGCACGTACTTCCCTCTTAAAATTTCTAGCAGCCAGAAGTTCATGAGGCAGTTCAGGGCCCCTCCCGCCAGTGATCACACAGTCATCACTGACAGCAGGCTCCTGAACTGAACCCGATGTCGCAACATCGCTGGAGGTTGCCACATAACTCTTCTCTTTGTGGTTTTCTCTTCTTCTAGTACTCAAAGAAGATTCATCCTGAACTAGAGGAGGAAGAAGTCCATCATCCTGATCCATAATAGGAGGAAGTATTGTGCGCCCAGAATTCACAGTATTTATCCTAAAATGGGAAAAGCGGGGGGCAAGTGCCAGCAGTTCTTCAGCATACATGTTGAAATATTCAAAAAAGTTGGGTGGGGTCAGGAACTATCACCCAGGGCATCCTTTGATCCTTGGGGATCTTCTTGATGAAATCCACCGTAGCAACATCAGTTGCAGTTAATTGGTTCCAAGGGGAAGAGTCATCTAAGGAAGAATAGTAAAAGAACTCAGTCGAAAAACTCTTACAATGATTATAAAATTCACGAGAAAATAGACTTACTGGTTGGAGCATGAGTGTGTTTTCTGGGAATAGGAATCCCTACCGACTCACCATCAGCATTTAGAGGACGAACGTCCCATGCATCACCCAACACTCGAAGGTGGTGATCAGCTAAACCCTCATCACTATGCTTTCCCTCGAAAAAGATGATAGGAGAATTCTTGTCTATGGTCATGAGGTAGTAGTAAAATTGGTCCCGGATACGGCGGACCTCATAAAAATTTCCAAACACCTAACGATTTAGAATGAATCCATGTTTCTTAGCTACTATGGCAGAGTACATGACAATTCTGTAGAATAGGGGTGCTGCTTGACTAAGAGCAAGATTGAAATGAATCAAACATTCCCTTAACAATGGGTGGAGGGGAAGAGTGAATCCGGCCCTAAGTTGATCGATGGTGATGAGCACTACTTCCTTATAGGCCAACTCATCAGACTATCTCCCCCACTCAAGACCAGTATCGGTAGGGATGTGAAATTTCTCTAAGATCAGTTCTAGCAAAGAAAGATCTATAAAGTTTATCAGTGACCAGTTGGGATTCATGATCGGTAAAGAAAGAAAGTTTGGAGTTTTGGTTAAACCCTAATGAGAGATCAAAGGGTTCAGTGTATAGGAAAAAGATAGCGGAAGAGATAAAAAGGGCTCTCTTACTAGATCCTTGATAAAAGTAAAAATGATAGTTTTACCTACGAATAAGCGATGAAACTCAAACGTAAGTAAAACTAAAACTAATTTATGCTTAATTATCAAAGTTCTCTACTCTCGATGCTATTGCAATATAGTTGGAATAGAAAATTCATTCCACTCCTAGTTCTTTAGAATTCACGTTAACTAAGCTTATTAGTTCTATCAAAGTCAATGAGAGTACCGATTATATAATTATGCTAACAACGATGGAAAATAACATAATCAAAATGTTCTAAATAATAAGATGGCAATTAAAATACTAAGGTTTGAATCTAGATAAAGAATTAGGAGAATTTAATTCCACCTTAACTCGACTTAATTTACTAACGAAGAATTGTCGTAATCTGAATTGCAATGCTTTCGCATAACAATTGGGTCTTTCTAATCCCTAATTGTTCATGGTAATCTCTACCAACTAACAACTAGCATGTGAAACAACCAAACCCATTTTCATGGTGAACTAATTACTTTCTAGAATGGAATAGAATATTATGATCTATTCTATGCTAATCGAAATCAAATTTCATCAAGGCTAATGGAGGTTTTAGCCTTGAATCATTACCCTATCATTTCTAACACAAGAACATATAGAACAACCCATTATTGAATAAATGATTAAACTCATAAATCTAATTGAATAATAATAATAATGATTCCAAATGAATTAAAACAAGATTTAAACCTAATCTAGAACTAAGATGATGATTAACTAATTATCAAATTAAGACAACCTAATTATGAATTTAAAACAACTAAAACTAAATAAGGATTGAATCAATAAACTAAATTGAAATGAAAAACTAATAATTTATTATAAAACTAAATCGGATCCTAAATAATATTCATTATTTGTTCTAACTAATCTATTGGAATGGAAAACTAATTCTATGAAGTAAAAACTAGATCTAAAAAACAAGTTCTTGGATAATTGCTAAGTAAAAAAAACTAGATTCTTAAGAGCTAAGTCTTTGTCTCCCATATGGAGGAGACAAGATCCACTTTTTCGTGCATGGGATGAGGAGCCATGTTTTGGGCCAAAAAATCGAGCCCAAAACCCAATTACTTCAGTTCACAAAGGGGTTTTCAGCTGGATTTGAGTTCAACAGACTTTTTGTCTATTTATACTCCTCTTATTGGGTTAAGGCTTGGACCATTAGAAAGCTCGTTCCGTGCTGGATGGCACGAGAGGGGACATCTGTAAGGGGGATTTCCCATCATTGATTATATGACACGTGTATAAGAAATAAATCAGGACTATAAATGTCCAGAATGAGACGAGAACCATGGAATCAGTTATGTGAATAAGTGATCTCGTGTTTATCATAAGTGTTTAGTAAGTATGTGCCAGATGATAATAGCCCAAAACTGTAGTTTTAACCTTTTAACAATATTGCTTTTTGACCAATTATGTGATTAATAAGTAAGAGTTAGTACTGTTATCGTGTTCTTATGTATTTCAGGCATTGGAGTCGAATATGTGTAGAAATGCGCCCTTTTTGCAAGATAATGGAGCATGGGTTGGTTGATAAGAAGTTCTTTAATAAAATGCCAAGATTCAAGGAGAAAAAGCCTTTATAAAGCCCCGTCAAAGCTGAAAAGTCAAAGTCAACGCGGGCAGAAATAGTGCACAAAAGTTAGCAGAAATTTCGGAAGCCATATCTTTGGACTCAGACTTCAGAATTGGGCCTAGTTTATGTCAAAATGACCGTCTCGGAATGAGCTTTCTAATGGTCCAAGCCTTGACCAAATCAGATGAGTAAAAGTGGATGAAAAGGCTGTTGAAGTCAAATCCAGCTGAAAAGGCCTCTGTGGACTCAAGAAATTGGGTTTTTGGCTCGATTTTCCGGCCCAAAACATGACTCCTCTGCCCATGCACGAAAAAGTGGATCTAGTCTCCTCAATTTGAAGAGACAAGACTTAACTCTTAAGTAGCTAGCTTTTAGAGTTAGCCATTATCAAATAACTTAGTTTAGATCTAGTTTTTACATTCAATTAATTAGTTTTAGAACAAAGTAGATTATTATTTAGAATCAGATTTAGTTTTATAATAAAGTATTAGTTTTTTCATTTCAATTTAGTTTATTGATTCAATTCTTATTTAGATTTAGTTGTCTTAAATTCATAATTAGTTTGTTTTAATTTGATAATTAGTATTCAAAATATTAGTTCTTAATTAGTTTTAAATTCAGTTTAATCCATTTTGAATCTTAGACTATTGTTAAATTAGATTATAAAGTTTAATCATTTATTTAATAATGAGTTGTTATATTTGTTCTTGTTTAAAAACTGATAGTATAATGATTCAAGGCTAAAACCTACATTAGAGGGGTTTGAGGAAGCCTTGATGAAACTTGATTTCGATTAACATAGAATAGTTCATAATGTTTTATTCCATTCTAGAAAGTAATTATTTCACCATGAGAATGGATTTGATTGCTTCATATGCCAGTTGTTAGTTGGTGGAGATTACCATGAACAATTAGGGATTAGAAACACCCAATTGTTATGTGGAAGCATTGCAATTCGGATTATGACAATTCTTCGTTAGTAAATCAAGTCGAGTTAAGGTGGAATCAAATTCCTCTAATTCATTATCATATAGTCAATTTAGTATTTCCGTATTTTGAATTATCGCATATTGATTAGTATAATTTCCATCGTAGCATAATTACATAATCCATCATTACTCGCATCGACTTTGATAGAATTGATAATCTTCGTTAACATAAATTCTAAAGAACTAGGAGTGGAACTAACTTTCTATTCCAACTATATTGCAATAGCATCAAGAGTAGAAAACTTTGATAATTTAGAACAGAAATTAGATTTAGTTTTGCTTGCGTTTGAGTCTCGTCGCTTATTCGTAGGTAAAACTATCATTTTACCTTTTATCAAATGGCGTCGCTGCCATCTTAGTTCCGTTTAGAATTGTTTTCATTAGTATTTTTAGTCTTCCCAAAGTCCAATTAAACCCACCTACCCTTGTTTGATTCTAACTGTGATTGTTTGATTCTAACTGTGATTGTTTGATTCTAACTGTGATTGTTTGGTTTAGAATTTTTTTTTCCAAGAACAAGCCTGAGCGCGCCCCGCACCCATACAAGGTAAAGCTTGAGCGCCTAAAACTCGGTTTCAACCTGAGCGCGACCCGCGCCCTATCATGGAAAATTTCAAGCGCTCCCTGCGCTGAAGCGCTTGGAACTCGAGTTGGACTTGAGCATGACCCGAGCCCTATCTAGGCTATTTCTGAGCGTGACCCGCGCCCTCTTCTTGAACCGCCCGATTTTCACCGATTAGTACAAACTTCCATTACTTCAAGTTATTCAGTGTTTCTAACTTGTTAAATATACTGATTTAGCATATACAAGACGTTATTCATAAGCAAAGCAAGGAGGCATTCAGGTATTTCTTTCTTCCACTCCTCGCATATCCTGCTAGAGGTTTATACTAGCATATCAGGATTGTTTTGACGGTTCTCGTGTTTAGTTAAGATTGGTCTTAGCCTTGCATGAGATTAAGGTCAGGTAGAAGAAAAACGCTTAACGTAATCAAACGTCAACGTCAACAAACACGCCTTTCTAGTATACCACTCACTACACCTCTAGCTAGTATACCACAAACCACACCTGATATAATGGCTGAAGAAAGAAAGTCTCATCTCTTTGACTTTTACAAAACCTTGAATGATAGCCCAAAATCTTGCATCGTTCTTGCAGACCCAGTGGAGGATTTCCGAATCCCCCTAAATATATTTAATTTGTTACCCGTTTTTCATGGGTTAAACCATGAAAAACCTTATCAGCACATGCGTAGGATTGAACAAGTCCTTACCACATTCCATCATCCTACGATCGGTGCTGAACAAATTAAACTGAGGGTGTTTCCTTTCACCCTAGCCGATAAGGCGACGTCTTGGTTAACTGCCCAAGCGCCTAATTCTGTGGACTCATGGGCCAAACTTGTTCAACTATTTATGGAACATTTTTACCCACCACTGAAGACAGATAAAATGCTTTCCAAGATTCATTTTTTTCGACAGAATCCTCATAAATCCTTTTCAGAGGCTTGGAATCGTTTCACCGACCTTCTAATATAGTGTCCACATCATAACCTTGCGAAAGACACGTTAGTTCGTGCCTTTTTCAAGGGACTTTTACACCACCATAAAGAAGTACTTGACATAATGAATGGGGTAGTTTCCTCAGTAAAGGAGCCTCAGAGGCTTATAAATTTCTAGAAGATCAAACAAAGGGTAATAATAACTGGTGGGGGGAGGTAGTGACGATATCTCCCGCTCCGCTAGTTCTTCTTTAACAGTTAAGGCCACCGGTATGTTTGAGATAAAACCCGATCCTGAGCTTAAAACTTTAATCGAATCTCTAACTAAAAAGGTAGAAGCTATTTCTGTTCAATAAAAGCCTATCCCCATCATGAATGTTAACTCTAATCCTTGTAATTTATGTTTGAGTCCTGAGTATCCCAACTCCTATTGTCCTCTCGCATATCAACAACAAACATCACAACAAGATAATGTTTGCTCTATTAATAGCTATCCTATTCCTAACGCCCCTTGGAGACAACATCCCAACTTCAGTTGGAGAAATAATCAACAAGTTACACCTCTAGGGTATAATAATCAAAATGTTAGGCCAGCAAACAATTACAACCAAGCTCCACCACGACAAGGGCAAGGTCAAGGACAATGTCAGGATAATTATAATAATTATAACAATAATAATTATAATGCTAATAGAGGTATCATTCTGGTTAATCATAACTATTACAACCTACCTGTTAATAATCAACGTGAAATAGTTCCTGTCACACACCTATAACAAACACTCCTCCACAACCAGATCATTTTGATGCCTTTATGCAAACCCAACAACAGATTTTACAAGCCATCCAACTTTCCTTACAGCAGTTATGACAAGAGAAAGTACAACTAAAAGGTGTGTTTCCAGGTCAAGCGATACCTAATCCTAAAATAATAAACACAACCTTTGAGGTAAACGGTAATACTAGTAATGAAAATGCAAACGTAGGTGAGCTAAATGCCATCACCACCCTCCGTTCTGGCAGAGTGGTTGATAATGCCGTAGCTATGTATAACAACCCTATTATTTTAAAATAAATAAATAAATAAATATAGCATGTATTTTATTTTGTTTATTAATATTATTTGGACATGGACCTAGTATCTACAATGTGGGCTAGTGGGGTTTGATAATAATAATAATAATAATAATGAGATAAATGAAGAAAGAGAAAAAAAAAGGGATAACTGTAAAGGGTCGTGCATACAGGGAGTGGTTAGAGGAAATATAGGAAAAAGAATATTTAAAAGAAGTGATAGTTTCGATAGACAGGACTCTCAGCTCTCAACATTTCATGAGAGGAAATTGGGAGTGCATGGATATCACTTAGCAAGCCCTGATAACTGATGGAAGTCATATTTGGTCCTGCTAAAGAGTTAGATCTGACGGGTATGGATAATGAATACATCTCCTTGCACCAAGTTCATCACCTTGTACATTATGCGAGCTAAACACTGATGTGTTGGATTGAGTTTCGTATACTATTGGGAACTAGTGGGTGATATTGTGTTAGTAAGCTAGTGCCTGCTAGCGTCCATGTGCGTTCTTGATCATTTGGACATTCCGGTTCAGCGTAAATTACTTGGTTACATTGATCATCATGGTTCTGATTTTTCCAAACTAGCTGCACCCAATGGACCGTAGTAAGTTATTCTCTTGTCACTTTTATTTATTGTTGCCTATAATTGGTCTGAGTTAGCATGTGCATGTTTGTCTTCTCTTTTTGGTGTGATAAATCATCACTGTTGGTCAGATCAGTTTGCCAAGTTGTGACATATATGATGAAACGAGTGGATCTGGGGAATCAGGATGCTGTAAGAACTTCGTACTAGTAATGTCATTTTGAAACAATAATAAAACGGGGACGGACTCTTATCGTCTTATTATACTAACAAAATGTATACTTAAAAACAAGTCATGTTGCCTATAATTTGGCCATAAGGTATGATAAATTGATAACATATGTAACCACCCACCGGCACTAGTGTAAGATTTTCTTGAGACTCCGTCCTTAATATATATATGTATGTTGGAATATTATATATCTAGTCGAGTCTCTGCTGTGTGGACATATTTTAGCCCAAATTTTCTCCTTTTCGAACGGTTACACATAAGTATGGAAATAACTAGAATCATATTGAGACTACCCCTTCTGGCCTACATTTGCAAAAGACTTTTGTAAGAAGCATACGTCAATCTGTTTCGATGGTTATTTATTTGAGTGGAATTTTTGTCATGTGCATTGTCAATTCTTTTGTTGCTCTGTGTGTGAGTGTAATCCTCCAACAATTCCTTGAGTATGTAGAGTTTCTGATTATACTTTTCTTTGTGGAAATGTAAAAAGTATAATATTATTATTATTATTCTGTTTAGATGGTGACCTTTCCTTACTCGGATTTGTATGAAATTTAATCCGTAGTTTCCTAACACATTGTAGTCTTTCATATTAGATTTTTAGATTTATCCAATGGTTTGATATCTGTCGAGGCTTCCATTAGTGGGACTGGTTGTAGTAGAAACTACACCAGAAAACTGATGGGTGCAGTCTTTTGTTTCTGCATAGATGGAGGTCAACCTATTATCGGATTGACATCAAATTTAAATCCGTAGATTCTTGATATCCAGTTAAATGACATATACAAATTTTAGGCAGATCCAATGGTGTGTTGTCTGTCAAGGCACGGATTAACAAGGTTGTTTGAATTAGCTAAAGTTTAAAATGGATATAGTTGGGTGGTTACATGATGGCATTAGATGGTCAGTGGTTATTATACTTTCGATATATTCTTACTATTGTGGAAATATTAGTGTGGAATGAAAATATATCTATATGTTTTCTTTTATCGTGATTATTAAAATAATAAGAAAAGTTAAGAACTACGAAGGCTTGATTCCAATCCTGAAAGATTTGGATACGTAGGCAGCTTTGAACAAAAGTGCAGCCACTATATCTATAATATATATATTAGTTTGTGTGATAACTATATGATTGTGTTAGAAATTACTGTTGTTTTGAGACTACATAAATATATATGTGTGAAATAGAAATTGTATATGAATATAGACTTTAGTATATGTGGATCTATTTTGGACATTAGTGTGTGTGAAGTTGAATTTAGGCTAATGAAATATTTGTTTACGATATTGTGTATATGAGTGTGGTTATGTAAATTGTATTTGTTTGATTATAAGTCTGTTTACATTCAATGATATTTAAGTGTTTGATTTGCCTTGACGCGCGAAAATGACTCTCTGCATATGTGGTCTGTTTTGACATGAGTAATGCTAGTATAATTATAAGTGATAATAATGTTTTAATGTGTCGCCCACATCTTTAGAACTCTCCACCTCGAGGATTTGGTAATGAGATATTATGACTTGTGATGTCATGTGATAGATGGGTATTCATTGAATGTGCCATGAATGACCCAATAGTTTGACCGCCTAGAGAGGAACTAAGGTATTAAGCCTTGGGTTGGTTGGTATTTTCTTGAATGTACGGGAATGTAGGTTTGGGTATTCCTTGAATGTGGTGGGAATGACTCGGGGGCATTTATTGAATGTGCCATGAATGGCCCGTTAGTGTTATGATGGGTATTCCTTGAATGTGGCGGGAATGACCCAATATATTCATTGAATGTGCCATGAATGACCTCGATATTTTGTTATGCCCAAAAGAGGCTTTGTGATTATGTGTATGGAAAGCCCGAGAGATGGCTGTGACTCACAAGTTACGAAGTTTACAAGATGAAAGTATGTTTCCCCGAAGGCGATATCCCGCTTGGGGCCGTATGTCTTGTAGTGGTACTCGGTGTGAGTGAGGCGCACGGATATGTGTGATTTGGCAAATGTGTGTAGTGCAAATCGTGGAGTAGGAACTAAAGGTTGGGCTGTGTCTTTGAATAAATGAGTCAACAAAATAATTAATCATAAAAGTGAAAATATTGATTTTACGTGTGATGGAGTTATTGCATATGATGTATATGAATTCTTATGAGAAATATATACGTGGTTTGTATGAGTTGAGACTTACAAAGGATGAATGTACTCCTTGGTTGTGACTTTTCCTCGTTCTCATCAGTAGACGAGTGGTTTTTAAGTAAAAATATATGAATTGTGTGATATTATGGATGTGAAGTGTGACTGTGAAAAATATTAGTAAATTATTGTGATATCTATGTGACTGCGAAATGATTATAACTTGATATGTCATTACGAAAATATTAATGACTTTTGATAGTCTGAGATCTATGGTTATGCACGCAGAAAACTTTATGACGTAATGATGTCATATAAATGATTACTCTTGATATAGGTATTATGATAAGTGGTATTCCTCAAGTATGTGGGATGAACCAGGTTATATCAATTAGACTTAAATGTCTTAAATGAGGTCTGGTTATGAATAGAAATTTGACTGGCTGAGATAAATCATTTATTGTGATGCCTAACTCTGTTTTGCAGGAGGGTAGGATCTATTAATCTTTTCTGCAGGGACGTAAATATCCTACCCTAAGACGACGTGTTGGCTTAAAGGTAAGGTGTATCAAATTTATATTTAATTAAGTTATCAGATGTGCGTTTAATAAGTGGAATGTAAGTGATATTTATGTTGTGAGTTATTATGGAAAGTGGGAATGATGAGTACCGTTATATGAGATTCTTGGAATTTTATATTGGGGGTGAAATCTTACTTGGGAAGAAACTACATGCCATTTTGAGAAAATGGAACTAACTTGTCTTCCAAGTTAAAATGATTAAAATTTTTATTTGTGTTTAGTAATAGGTTATTAGGGTTTAGTTTCATCATGGGTTTCCAAAATATGGAATAGGGTGTGAAAATTCACTATTTTATATTGTTGGAAATTTGGGGTGTGACACTATGCCTATAGTTACCCCACCAGTAGTCCCTACACCAGATATTGAACTAGATACCAAAATAGAAACTGAAGATCCTACCCCTATAGAGATACCAGTTAAACCACAACCTAAGAAACAGAAAGCCAAGGTTAGACATCCTGTTGATCCATACGCTAAATATAGAGAGAAACCACCGTTTCCCCAGAGATTAGCTATGTTGAACAAGAATACAAATTTTGATGAGATTAGGGAGGTTTTTAAAAATATAATGATAAACCTACCTTTTCTCGAAGCGATTAAAAAGTTACCTCACCATGCTAAGTTTCTCAAAAATCTAACTGAATAGTTTCCAACTTTAACATAACATAATGGAATCGTTAAGTACAAGGATCATGGTCGTCCTACTGTACAATGCACCTTAGGAAATTCCCACACGACGACCGCTTTATTAGACATGGGGGCGAGTGTTAACTTACTCCTGTATTATCTATACAAACAAATAGGTCTACAAGAGATGCAACCTACTAAAATAACGTTGCAATTAGTGGATCAGTCTATTAAGTATCCTAAGGGGGTGGTTGAAAACGTGCTTGTTAAGGTTCAAAATTTCTACTATCCTGCTGATTTTGTTATCCTCGATACATAAGTTACTAACGACTATGTTCTGATCATCTTAGGGCGTCCCTTCTTGGCGACTGCCAACACGCTTATAAATTGCTGCGGTGGTTCAATGTCCTTGTGTTTTGGCTATTTTTTTTGTTGAGGTAAATGTTTTAAAAATAATGAAACAGTTACCAGATTCGTCTGTAGATGGGGAGGTTAGTATGATCGAGAGCTTAGCTCAAGACTATTTTAATAACACATTTCCAGAAAATCAGATGCATAAATTCCTTCCATTTGGAAGTTCAGATTTTGTCGATGACTCCTACTTAAAGGAAGTCAACACCATCTTCGAGTCAACACCTACCATAGACCCTTCTGTTGCTCCATCTATGGAGTTTGAAAACATGCTACATAAACAAGTCTTTATTACTCAAGATAAGGACCCTCCATAAGCATTTATCGACATTCCTTCCACCCCGGTGCTTAAACCTCTTCCTTCTGAGTTAAAATATATTCAACTTGATCCGGATGGTAGTCATCCGGTAATTATATCTTCTCTATTATCTGAGGAGGAAGAGGTACGTTTGATTAGGGAACATCGTTCGGCAATTGGTTGGTCCCTAAATGATATTATGGGAATTGACCCTAATGTTTGTACTCATCGTATCCATTTGGAGGATAACACAAAGACTTCTCGCGAACCTCAGCGTCGCTTGAACCCTACCATGAAAGAGGTGGTCAGGAAAGAAGTCTTAAAGTTACTCGATGTGGGTATCATATACCCAATCTCTAATAGCGAATGGGTAAGTCCCATTCATGTAGTTCCTAAGAAATCAAGAATTACCATGGTACGTAATTCCAAGGGTGAATATGTTTCGACGCATGGTCCTATGAAATGGAGGATCTGTATTGATTACAGATGTTTAAATGCCATGACACAAAAGGATCATTTTCCTTTATCCTTTATAGATCAGATGCTCGAACGTCTAGCTGGTCATGTTTTTTATTTTTTTTTAGATGGCTACTCTGGCTATTTTTAAATTATTATTGATATTGATAACCAAGAAAAGACTAACTTCACCTGTCCTTTTGGAATGTATGCCTATAAACGAATGCCTTTTGGCCTTTGTAATGCTCCTGGTACCTTCCAACAGTGTATGCTTCATATATTTAGTCACATGGTAGAGCGCTTCATGGAAATTTTCATGGATGATTTTTCTATCTATGGAGACTCTTTCACTGACTGCCTGTCTAATGTTTTAACATGGTGTGAAGAGAAGAGTCTGGTTTTAAATTGGAAAAAATGTCATTTCAGGGTAAAAAAAAGGAATTGTCCTAGGTCACATTGTATCTAGTGATGGCATCAAAGTAGATAAGGCCAAACTAGATAAGATAACATCTCTACCCATACCACAGACTATTCGTGATATTAGAGCATTTCTAGGCCATGCAGGTTTTAATAGGCGTTTTATCAAAGATTTTTCAAAAATAGTTAGGCCTTTGACTAATTTACTTTTAGAGGATGCCATCTTTGATTTTAATTTTAACTGTAAATAGGCTTTTGAAACTTTAAAAGCCGCCTTAACATCTTCACCCATTATACAGCCTCCCGATTGGTCTAAACCTTTCGAACTCATGTGTGATGCTAGTGATTATGCCGTTGGTGATGTCTTGGGACAGAAACTAGATAATAAGTCCACTGTTATTTATTATGCTAGTAAAACTCTAAACGATTCTCAAAGAAATTATACAACTACGGAAAAAGAATTCTTAGCTGTCGTTTATGCTTTAGATAAGTTTCGTCCTTATTTGGTTGGTTCTAAGACTCTAGTTTACACGGACCACACAGCCTTTAGGTACCTTCTCGCAAAGAAGGATGCTAAGCAGAGATTAATCCGATGGATTCTTCTCCTACAAGAGTTCACATTAGATATAAAGGACAAAAAAGAGGTCAAAAATGTAGTTGTCGACCACTTATCTAGACTAACAAATGACGATGATAGTGATTCTAAGTCCATACCGGACTCTTTTCCTGATGAGCATCTGTATGCTATTTTTTCTGCACCATGGTATGCGTACATTGTGAATTATTTAGCGTCTGATATTCTTCCTGATTATTGGTCAAGAAATGAACGTAAGAAGTTCTTGGCCAGAGTTAAGCTATACTACTGGTATAAGTCCCACCTTTTTAAGTATTGTGCGGATCAGATTATTCGTCGTTGTATTCCCTAGTGGGAATATAATGAGGTTCTCTCATTCTTCCATAACAAAGAGTGGTGGCCATTTTAGTGGTATGAAAACAGCTACTAAAATTCTTCAGTGTGGGTTTTATTGGCCTACTCTTTTTAAAGATGCCCAAGTGCATTGTAAGACGTGTGTTTGTTGCCAACAACTTGGCTGAATCACGAAGCGTAATATGATGCCATTAAATCCAATCATGGTGGTAGAAATTTTTGACGTATGGGGCATTGATTTCATGGGTCCTTTTCCTATTTCCCACGGTTTTATATATATTCTAGTTACCGTAGACTACGTGTCTAAATAGATAGAAGCTATGGCTTGTCGTAGCAATGACCATAAGACGGTTGTATTTTTTGTTAAGGAATACATTTTCTGTCGATTTGGCATTACTAAAGCCATCATTAGTGATGGTGGAACACATTTTTGTAACAGAATTGTTGCGTCTCTAGTAAAAAAGTATGGAGTTACACATAAGGTAGCAACTTCTTCTCATCCACAAACTAGCGGACAAGTAGAAGTTTATAATATGGAAATCAAAAAAATCTTAGAAACAACTGTAAATCCTGATAGGAAAGATTGGTCTAAGCATCTAACTGATGCCTTATGGGCATATATGACTGCTTTCAAAACTCCTATAGGTATGTCTCCCTTTAGACTTGTATTTGGGAAACCTTGTCATTTGCCCATTGAATTGGAGCACCGTGCTATGTGGGCTATAAAAAGCCTTAACTTCAATTTTGATGAGGCGGGTGTCAAACACAATTTGCAATTCAATGAGCTTGAAGAAATCTGTAGCGATTCTTATGATCTCGCGAAGGATTATAAATCTAACATAAAACGTGTTCATGATAAAAAAAATCTTGCGCAAAGAGTTTGTGGTAGGTCAAAAGATCTTGCTTTGCAATTCCCATCTACATATTTTTCCTGGGAAATTAAAAACCCGTTGGTCCGGTCCTTTTCTGGTTACTGAAGTCACCCCTTATGGGGCAATCACCTTGGTAAATCCCAAAGACAATAGTACCTTTCAAGTCAATGGCAAACGGTTAAATTATTTTCATGAGTTAATGTCCCCTGCTGTGGACATTCAGGTAACATTGGTTACCTTTCAAGTCCTTTCTTTTCCATATATTGGTTAGTGTACCATTCAGGTAACCAGGCCTTCCCTATGGAGTGTGTGCCTATAAGTACCAGATCCTAAGACCACTTTTAACATAATTCACGTTTTCCACTCTTGCATGTTTTCTCGGTTTTTGAGTCATGTTCCTCTATGGTGTGAATTATGTTTTTATTTCTTTTTCTTTTTATTATATTAAATCTTATTCATAAAAAGTAAAAAATATCAAAACCATAAAAATAGTAATTTAGGAAGTCTCGGGAATCTGACTTTAAAAGACCCACTTTTAAAACAAATTTTCTAAACTCTGTTCTATCAAATTTGTTTGGGGGTGGGGTGTTGGTCTTTCCGTCCTTGATTGTTTCACTTTCCATTTTTTTTCTTGCATATGCCATTTAATCATATTTTGATTCGGGTTGACATTATCTATAAATTTAGATTTCATTTGTTTGCATAACTTACGTCATTCACGCACTTCGAGACATTTTCTATCATTTTATACATCACCCACTATTAGAATAGAGTGTTTTATGGATCATTGGATTGGAAATTCTCTCCTGATCGTTTTCATATCTCATTCGCAAAAATCGGACCGGTAACAAATCAGAAATTTTAGTTTGAAGTTTGCGTGCATAAAATCAGAAATGTCAAAAATCGAATTGGGCTTGGGCCTAAAAAATTTCGCACGCATGTGCGTCTCCTTCCTCAAACCAAAATCAGTTCACGATTTCTATTCTCAATTCCGCCAGTAGCGCCCACAAAACCCTAACCCAAAAAAAAAAAAACTAAATCCCACCACGCCAAATAGGATTCCCCCACTCCAAATCTTCTCCACATCATCTCCACCACCATTACCAACAGTTTAAACCACAAAAAAAAAAAAAAAAAAAAAAAAAAAATCCAAAAAAATTTGAACCACCACCGTGACCACCACGCCCACTCCCAATTTTTGAGTGGGTTTGATTCAAACTTGTTCCCTACATTGTCTCAAGCCCACAAATCGACTACAACCTTTAATGGCACAAAGACGAAGAATTTTGTCGGAACAAGCTTTTACTGCCGCCTGCTTTGCACTGTTTTTAGTGACGAGATGATTAGGATGGATTGGAATAGGTTGTGGTATTCGACAGATGATTTCTACCACTCCGATTTGGTCGAAAAATTCTATAAGAAGAGGGTGTTGGAGGGTTAGAAAATTTTTGTGAAGGTGGCTGGGAAGAGGAGAGAAGTTTCTAGAGAGTTGTTGGTTGATATTTTAGGCATTACGCCTGAACTCCATCTCGAAGCCACATTGCAGGAATCTCAAATTGGTGGGATTGGGCCTTTGATGAAAGAGACGGTTTTGGAGGGAAACTATAATGCGAGTTCGCATTGTGTTCGTCAGTCGTCTCTGCGAACCAACCAGCTGGCTGTAGTTTAGTGGATTGGTAGGAATGTCATTGGAAAAGAGAAAGTCAGTGATATTAGTCTGAATTGTCTTCACGTTCTATAGATACTCTAAGAGAGGAAGTATGAATTCTGTATCCTCGAGTTTTTAATAAATATGATTAGAGGAGTTGGAAAGAGTATTGCGCCTTTCCCTGTGTTGATAACAAAGATCATGATGAGTTTGAGAGCTACTCCGAAATCTGATCGGATTATGCTGAACTCGCATTCAAATGCAAGTATTTACACGCAATGTATCCAGAAGACTTGGAGGTTGTCGGCTGATAGGGTTGTTAGTTCGGATGATGAGGAGGAGGACACAGGATGTTTTGATACTGATGCCTTAGAGAAGTGTACTTCTGATGTAGAACGCATGTCAGTGCTTCATCGTGGCATGCATTCTCTTAATACTATTTGTGAAGATCTTCGGACTCGGCAGACTACCATACATTAGAATTATGAGACTCGTGACCAGCGCGAGGATGAGTGTTGGGAAGAGATGAAAGCATTTATGGAGGTACATCGCAAGTTCCAAGTAGAAATGCTAGAATGCTTGCCACCCCAAGGGGGTTCTTCTTCTGAGGAGGCATCTGTGAGGCATGAGCGTCGTCGAAGAAGGACGACTGACCCTGGCCCTTCTTCATCTTAGGGGTCATCTTCATCTCGCGGCTAGCTGTTTAGGAAAATTTGTTGTTTTGATGTTATTTTTTATTATTTTTATTAGTTTGGATGTTAAGTTGTTGAATTCAGTAGCTAAATTTGAATTTGGTAGTTAAGTGTTATTTGAATTTCGATTTTAATTTAATTTGGTTCTTTTCAATGCATGTGATGATTTTTGCATTAATCCCACCTTCCCGAATTGTTTGGGGGTGGTCTTATTTCTTTTAGCATTGTTGTTATATGATCCACCATTTTAGAAGTAATATTTCGATGATTGTTAGGAATGTTGTCGATATTGGCATGGCTATGATTAGATATTGTGGTAGGATGAAATTTCAATGAGTTAGGAAGTTGCTATTCTAAATTCAATCTAAAAAATATTAGGCTTGTTCTGAAATAAGGAATACGGGTTGTTTCCATTTTCGGTTTTGGAAATATTTTGTTTCCGCAATTGCTTAAAATTTTTTTTTTGGCAACTTGTCGATTCATTTTACAAACTAAAACCCTATATATACTTCCTTCATTCTACACTCAAAACCTACACATCTCACTTTCATCTCTCACCTTAAACCTCCAAATTTTTCCTCTTGATTTTCACTGCACCCTGCTCTTCACACATGTAGTGCGACCCGCGCCCAAGCAAGACCAATTCTTGAGCCTAAGCTGAAGAAGTGCTGTAACTTCGATTTCCATCCGAGTACGACTGCCTTTTCTTAAGGCTATTTCGAGCGCGCCCGCCTACGACCTTCCAAAACCCTAAAATTTATATGATTTTTTGAGAATTTTCCAGGGTCATTTGCAGCTCATTTAGAGTGTGTTTATTGTGATGACATCTCCTACAATCATATCGGAGCAGTCTTTTGAAGATTTTTTCCAAAGCGGCACCTATGGCGTTTGGTTTCGCGAGGTGATCATACACGTAGGTTGGGAACCACTAATGGTAAAACCTGATGAACATTATTCTCTGGCACTTACATCTTATTTTTATGATAATTGTAAGTTCTTTGATAAATCGGATAGAGAACAAGTGTTCTCCATCACCATTGAGGATGAACCAATGGAAATTGCCAGGTTCTTGCTAGCCTTTGTTCTTGGACTTGCTATGCCTGCTGAAATACAAGACTCACAAGCCTATTTGGTCGATAATATGTACCTTTATAACTATGAGAATTTGCATGAGCATTATGGGGCAGGAATCTTTAGGATAAAGGACCAAGGGGAATATAACGTCGCCCTTGGAAACATGTCCATGAACGCGGGCACTGTTATGTTTTGGATCATGCTAAACATTAGAGGGGAATGACGTTATTCTTCTGCGAATGAAGAAACTTGTGATATTTTCCTTTCTTTAGTTGGGGGACGTATACTTTATGATATTCCCCAGACCCTAATGTCTAGTTTAGCACGAGCCCATAACATGAGGCATAAGTACCTTCTTATGCCTGTTTTAGTTTGCCGTATTATGTTATGTTTCTTCCCTATTTTTTGTGCCTGCTCTACGGATTGGGTTGGGGTCGACATTGTGAGACCCACCAATTGTATTATTCGATCTTTTCATGTAATGACTTGGCAAGGGTGGAGGATACAACTTCATCAGGTTGCACCTTACACTCCATCCGACCAAGTGGCGCTTAACAGGTTAGCGATTGCAGATGATATATGGCGTGAAGCCTGGCAAATCATCATGGCATGATAGGATGCGAAGGAACCTCATTTCTTTATAGAAGAGGAGGATGACGCTTAAACGATGGAGATAAGGTAAGCTTTTATTTCAATTTGTGTCTGCTTACGTCCCAAACACTTTACTTCTTGTAACCCCATGGGTGGAACTCATATAGAGTTGCGTCTGTTTTTCTTTTTCTATATTAGTATGTTTTAACCTTGTTTTGCAGATGTTCCAAAATTTCATGCATTTCCATGGTATTTTTCTACCCTTTTTATTTCAATACTTTGAGCACAAAGCATGCTTCTTGTTTGGGGGTGGCATAGAAACACGCGTAATTTAAGGCATTTGTTAGGATTTAGATATGTAGAGTATGCACTTGTTTTCTATTAAAAATTTTCAAAAATTCAAAAATTCAAATAAAAAGTTTATGATATACACTTAAGAATATTGGTATTATTTTCTTTTTCTCTGCTCTTAATAATCTAGAAGTTTCATGTTAGCTTTTGCATTAGATTAGTTTTTAGAAACTTAGGTTAATATGTAGGTAATAATCTTTGCATCTTTCTATAAACATATTGCATGAGTATCTAGGTTGTATTGGCAGTAAGTTTCTGAAATCTAGGCTAGAGTACTTATTCTACAAATCCTGTGAGAATATAGCCTAAAACCTTATATGAGTGAAACATTTGAGAAATGACACAAGGGAGAAGTAAAATCCGGATAGAGAAATCACACCTCCACTTGCTGGATCACTATACCATATCCTAAGTGAGAATTTAGGCCCTCTTTGGATCGATATAGCCAAAAATTCAAACCTATGAATTAATTTCCGCTAGTCGCCCCTCTGAGCCTTTCTTTAGCCTTTCATAAACCGCAAATCCTTTACCCTTTTACAAAAACAAAACAAAATAAAAAATCAACCTACCCATTTTAGAACGAGTCTGAGAATAGAGATAAAGAATAGAAAAGGGAAAGACCTTTGAAATCAAGAATTTGTTAGTCACTTCAAATAAGAAAAATCAAAAATATAAATAAATAAGTTATGCTATACACTTAGGAATATTGGTATTGTTTTCTTTCTTTATGCTCTTAATAATCTAGAAGTCTCACGTAGCTTTTGTATTAGAATAATTTTTAGAAACTTAGGTTAATATGTAGGTAATAATCTTTGCATCTATCTATAAATATATTACATGAGTATCTATGATTGTTAGCAGTGAGTTTCTGAAATCTAGGCTAGAGTACTTATTCTACAAATCCTGTGAGAATATAGCCTAAAGCCTTATATGAGCGAAACATTTGAGAAATTACATAAGGGAGAAGTAAAATCCAGATAGAGATATCACACGTCCACTTGCTTGATCACTAAACCATATCCGAAGCGAGAATTTAGGCCCTCTTTGGATCGATATAGCCAGAAATTCATACCTATGAATTATATTCCGCTAGTCGCCCCTCTGAGCCCTTCTTTAGGCTTCCATAAACCACAATTCCTTTACCCTGTTACAAAAACAAAACAAAATAAAAAATTCAACCTACCCAATCTAGAATAAGTCTGAGAATAGAATGAGGAAGAAAGAAGAAGAGAAAAACATGTGTAAACAAAAGTTAGTTAATTGCTTCAGAAAATAAAGAAAAGAAGTTTCCATCTAAAGAAAAGAAAAATAAAAATAGAAATAAAATAAAAACTCCAAAAAAAATAGAATAAAGGGGTCAAAAGCCAAAGAAAAATATATATATATATAATAGGAAGACAAAGTGTAGAAGCAAAAGTAAATAGCAAGGTTTTCTCTAGTTACATAATAGGAAGACTCTATTATCTCAGACTTGTCCTTTTTGAATATCCATTTCCTTCCTTCTTAAACCATCTCCTAATCCCCGCAACACCTAATAAAGACCTCTAGCTCAATTAGGAATAGGCTAGTGTGATAGTAAGTGGTAGATGTGTTTGATCGACTCCGGCTTCCTTGTTGTCATTGAGATTGTAAGGTAAAGTGTGCCCACCGCATTAATCGGGAGTAAATAAACTTGAGTGGAAAAATCGAGTGTTGTATCTTGACTATTATTGTGAGAACCTACTTAAGGACGTTATTCCGAGTTTCAGAAACGAACCTGCTAGACATTTCATAGTATTACTCATTGTATATATGTTTATTGTAGATGATTGATTATTATGCACATATTAGCTTAGGTTTCGACTTGATTACTATATATGCATTGCTAGTGAGAGGTATAGTTAATTTAGAGCATGAATAAGGAAATAATAGTTTTATTTCTTAGTCGTTGTAGTATAGAAGAAGTTTGTGAGTACCTTCACTGGAAAACTCTCACGAGGCTATAACTCGTCCACTAGGGAATTCCTAATGGTTTAAAGCCTTGTTGCATATGGTCAATGCAATCGCACTCAGCGAAACGAGAGTAGATAGAACTCCATTTTTTGTCACTTATTCTAATTTCTCATCGTTGCTTGAGGACAAGCAAAATGCTGTTTGGGGGTGGTTTGATAAGAGCCCAAAACTGTAGTTTTAACCCTGTATCAGTCATACTTTTAGACAAATTATGTGAGTAATAATTAAGAGTTAATACTGATTACGTGTTTCTATGCATTTCAGGCTTCAAAGTCCATTATGTGCAGAAATGTGCCACTTTAGCGAGATAAAGGAGCAAAGGTCGGTTGCTAAGGAATCCTGTGATTAAAGGTCAAGATTCAAGACGACAAAGCCTTTCTAAAGCCTGGTCAAAAGCTGAAAAGTCAACGCGGGCAGGAACAGCACGCAAAGTCATCAGAACTTCTGAAGGCCGTATCTTTGGACTCAGACCTCGGACTTGGGCCTACCTTATATCAAAACGACCGGCTCGGAAAGAGCTTTCTAATGGTCTAAGCCTTGATCCAATCAGACGAGCAAAAGTGGACAAAACGTCTATTGAAGCCAACTGCAGCTGAAGAGGCCTTTTTGGACTGAAAGAATTGGGTCCAAAACATGGCTCCAAGCCCATGCACTATTTTTGGATCAGAAAGTATAAAAACAAGAGCTTGACTCTTTGTTAATGGTTGCTAGTTAGACCTAAAACAATAGATAATTCTAGATCTAGTTTTTATTTAATTAAATTAAGTTTAGTTTATATTCAATTCTTGTTTTAGATTAAACTCTTAGAATCATTGTTCTTAATTAGTTTGATGAATAAAATAGCTATTTGTCAATTTCGATTCTTGTCATTTACAATTGTTAGATCTAATTTCATTTATTACTTGTTATTCAATTCTTAGTTATTAATTAGAATTTAATTATTGTTTAATTTAGATTAGTAAAATTAAATTTTTTATATTATGTTTAGTTATAATTTAGTCGGAAATGATTGCGTCATGATTCTCGGCTAAACCTCCATTAGAGGGGGTTGAGAAGCCTTGATGAAAGCTTGATTCCGATTATCGTAGAGTCGTCGTAATTTCCCTTCCACTCTAGAAAGGATTAGTTCACCATGAGAATGGGTGTAATTGTTCACATGCTAGTTATGAATTGGTAGAAATGCCATGTGTAATTAGGGATTAGGAGTAACCAGTTATTCTACTGCAAGCGGTTCATTCGATTCATTAATTTATTAAAATCGTTAGTAGGATTAAGTCGAAGTTAAGGTGGAATCAATCTCCCTCTAAATTCTTATCATAGAATCGACGAGCATTCCATATAGTTGTTCTAATAGTCGACTAGTTGCATCTCGGGTAGTTGCATCGTAGAAGTCTAGTTGCCATTTCAGTAAATCTCTCATTAGACTTTAGAGTTAAGTTTACTTATACGTAGAGAACACAAAGATCTTGGAAGGACTAGGAGTGGAACGAACTTCCTACTCCACTATATCTGTTCAATAGATAGAGAGTAGAATCTTTGATAAAATATAGACTCGCACATAGTTTTAGTTTACTTACGTTTTGAGTTTTATCGTTCATTTCGTAGGTAAACTACCATTTTTATCGTTTATCAGCTACCAAAGGTCCTATCTATGCCTTCTGCATCCATAAACTTTGGTTTCCACCAACTGCCAAAGCCGCCGAGTAAGCACTCCCAACTGAGAAAGTGGATTACTTCGCTGAAGATGCCACTCGACAGTTTACTCAGCCCATGGATGGAATTCACTTCCTCCATGGAGGCTAGAGGATTCTGCATTCGTACCTCCACCAGCTCAAGCAAACACAGGGAAACATCATAGTGGAATAGCCGAACATCAGAGCGGAACATCAGACCCTCAGAGAGGAGCAGCGGTCCTTCCAGCAGGAGCAACGACTATTTTTAGCACAGTGTCACTAGAACACTGTAGAACATTAGAGACGCGCTCTCGCGTAGCGATAGGCATGCTAGGACCCGATATCATCAAGGAAAAGGATCTTCCCAACGTTGAGATGAGTTACACATGGATTCTTCCTAGGCAGCTCCCTAGTGTCTTTATAAATAGTTTATAATCTTTAGTTGTTGTTTTATTTTTCTTTTTTTTGACGTTTAATTATATGTTTTATATGCTTGTTTTATTTTTCTTGTGGAATTTGGTATATGAGTAGAAGGTAATACAGATACATCATGCCAAAATTTTACATTCTTCTTATATGCATTTCATATATGTTTTCAAAAATAGAAAAAACCCAAAAAGATTTTATAGTACAATAATTATCCCAAGTATAATAAACCATGTATTTCTCGTTCTATATCAAACAACCCACACCCCAAACTTATTTAGGGGTGGCGTATTTTCATCATGAATAACAAAATACAGGTGTATCGCCATTTTTGCTCATGTTTTTTTGGTAATCTCTTTCCTTATCTCTTCATACTTTGAGGACAAATCATAGTTCTATTTGGGGGTGGTATAGTAACATTTTGCAAAAACTAAGCAATTTTCTATATAGTAGATATAATAGTATATTTCTTTCTTTCAAAACAATTTTCGAAAAAGACCAAAAATATTTTTCTGTTTATTATTAAAAAGTCTTGTTTCTTTTTCTATGATGAATAAAAAATTTAGAAGTCTCATTATAGCAATAGAGTAAGGATTCGTTCTTCGTACTTAGACTAATATATGTATAATAGTTTCTGCATCTTTTCATGAATAGCATGCATCAGCATTTGTTTGTATATAGCAATGAGTTTCAAAGACTAAGGTTAGAACAATTAAGTTCCATATCCTGTGAGAATCTAGCCAAAAGCCTAATCTTAATGATTATTGAGTGATGACAGAAAGGATGTCAGGATAAAAAGACCACACATCCATTTGCTTGATCACCACGCCATACCGTAAGATAGAATTTATGCACTTTTTGGATCGATATAGCTAAATAAACGATAAAAACTCAAAAAGATAGTTTTTCCTCTAGTTACCCCTCTTGAGCCTTCACCATTTTCGAAAAGCCTTTTTATTCTTCACCAAAAATTCCTAACCCGTTACAACACACAATAAAAAAGCTTACCCAGCTGACAAGTTGAGAACTGGATGGATATCAGAAAAATATAAGAGAAGACCTTGTAGAAAAACAGATCAATTAATTGCTTCGAAAATGAAAGATAAGAAAAGAAAGACCCATCAAAAACCAAAACTCCAAAAAAACAAAGGAGTAAAAAATTGAATCTCCCAAAAGTTTAAAATCAAAAGGAGACAATCTCAAAAACAAAAACAAAAAGAAACAAAAGCAAAGTTGGAACTCCTAAAATTCAAAATCATATGGAATCACAAAGCCAAAAGATTAAAATAATGTATCACAATTCGGAAGCAAATAACAAAATGAGGTTCTTCTCCGGTTACAAGTATCTTGAAGACCTAGTTTCTCAACTTATCAAATTTTGTTTTTCCTTCCTTTTTCTTCCTAAACCATAACCCTAGCCCCATAACTCTTAATAAAATAGCTCTAGCTCAATTAGGAATAGGATGGTATGATAGTAAGTGGCAATCATGATCAATCGACCCCGATTTCTTTGGACATCATTTGAGTATGCGAGGAATATAAGTGCCCACTGCACTTGAGAGAACGAACCTTGAGTGAATCTATTAGAGAGTTGTGATTGCAACACACCCCTGTGGGAACCCACCTTAAGGACTCTCTCCGAAAGTCTCAAAAAGGACTTTGCTTTTGCATTTCATTGCTCATATTTTGCACATTTATCTTTAGATAATTAAATTACTATAGATATGCTATTTAAAGTTCAAAGAAGCTTGTCCTTATTCCCCGCTAATGAGATGTATGGACTTCTGAGAATAAATAAGGAAACAAAACCCTTTGTACTAAATAGAAGAAGTTTGTCAGTACCTTCACTAGAAAAGTCTCATGAGGCTTAAAGCTCGTCCACTAGGGAATTCCTAGTGGTTTAAGGCCTTGTTGCACGCATATGGTCAATGCAATCACACTCTATAAAACGAGATTAGTATAACTTATAATAAATCACTCATTTGTGATCTTAGTTTTTTCTCTCATCCTTGCTTGATAACAAGTAAGATGCTATTTGGGAGTGGTAATCAGCTCTCAAATGTGCATTTTATTACCCTTATATTACTGTATTACAACCCTTCTTACGTTTAATGAAAAAACAACTCATAGCTTTTATTGTCCTTTTTAGGTTACAGAGAAATTCAGACCACTTATCATAAATATGCATCTTAGCACCAAAAGGAGCCTTAATCACACTTATTATGAATGCCAGAAGCTGCTATATGAAAGTGCTGAAAAAGTCAAAGTCAAAGGTCAAAGTCAAATCTCAAAGCCCTCAACTCAGAAGACCAAAGATGGAGGTCTTTATCACTAATTATGGCATTCTCTAAAACCTATCTTGATAAAAAAGAAATCAAAAAGGAAAAGCAAAAGCAAAAACATAAAGTAAAGTGTGAGGTGTCTCAATTGTAATGGAGAAGGGAAAATCAATAAAAGGCATAAAGTATGGGTATATAAACTAAAAGTTAGGTAGAGAGAATGCACCTAGACTTAATATAGTGTCATGTAAGATTTAATTTCTAGTATTTTCCATTTTCAAGTTATTTTACTTTATTGTTCTTCATTTTAATCTTGTTATTTTGCTTTATTTCAATCAATCAATTAATCTTCTTTTGTTGTTCTTTCTTTCAATCTATCATTTCAATCATTTCTTTCAATGTTTTATGTTATTTCAATCTTCAACAACTTAAGCTTTCAATGTTCTTCATTCCAATAGAAACTAAACAAGTCCTAAACTAAGAGTCTGCCTTCTTTCCTTCAACTCCCAAATATTTAACCTCTAAACAATCTATGGTGAACCACATTAAAAACAAACTTTGAGATACTCGAAACTAGTCTACTTCAACATCCTATCTGTGAAGGGCTTGTCCCCCCACTGTCTTTCGTCGGCCATGAAGCCTTTCATTACACGCGGTAGTACCTTCTCAAAAGTATCGTTACATTATTTATTTTGCAAACAGCTCAAGTCTCTCATACTAGAATTGCATTACATTTAAGTGTAGAATTTTTTCAACAATCTCACATTCCACGACCTGTCTATCACTTTTCCTCCAACCATTTGTAGATTGTAAGTGCCGACTCCTCCTTTATCCACCACTATATATGGCCCTTCCCAGTTCGGGCCCAAATTTTTGTCGTTCTCTCTCCTGGTACTAGGAGTCACTTTGCAAAGCATTGAATTTCTAACTTGGAATTGCCATGGCTTCACTCTCTTGTTATACTGTCTTTGCAAACGCTGGTGGTACTCCTCTAATCTGATACGCGCGGTGTCGCTTTTCTCTTATGCTAAATTCAAATCCCTTGACAGTATACCCCAGTTCGAACCTTCCTCCACGTCTTCGGTTCAGGTTGTGGATGTCCACGGTGTAGTATGGTATGCCCAGAGGACATGATTCAGTTCATCCGCACACGCTCCTTTCCTGTCTTCCATATTTCTCTTGAGATTGTTCATTATGGTATTGTTAGATGACTCAGCCTGTCTGTTGCCCTCTGGATTATATGGGGCCAAGAATCCCTGTTTCACCTTGTATGCCTGCGAGAAAGCTTTCACTTTTGATCCTGTGAACTGCATTCCATTGTCCGCTATGATACTATAAGGCAACCCAAATCTGCATATGATGTTTTCCCACAAGAATTTAATCACCTGCTCCTCCTTCACCTGCTGCAATGGCACAACTTCTATCCACTTGGTGAAATAATCGGTGGCTGCTAACATGAATCTCCTCTTGCCACTTTCCAGCGAACTTATTATATCCATGGCCCACATGGAAAAAGGCCACGGACTTGACACGTTATGCAACGACTCCACAGGTGCAAATATCAACTGGGAGAAACTCTAACATTTTTCGCATTTTTTTTAGCAAAGTCCACTGCATCCTTTTTCATATGAGGACAAAAGTACCCCTGAATCAAAAGCCGGTGTGTGGTGGTTCTTTCTACTGAATGGCTCTCACAGTCTCCCTCATGCAGTTTTGCCAATACCTCCTGCGCCAACTTCGACACGAGGTACTTCAGTAGTGGCCCATTGAAATTCTTTTGGTACAACTCTCCACCCAGCAAGGCGTATCTCTGGGAAGTCTGTTCCAACCTTCACTTCTCTTTTTTATCAGCCACCTCTCTCCCAGACAAAAAGTTCTTGATAGGGTCTATCCACCCCCCCCCTCCCTCCGCGGTTTGAAATACACCTTCCGACTCCTCGGTGCTTGGTTTTTCCAACCTCCATACTTTTATTATTCTTTCCTCGGATCCTGGGATTGCCGTTGCTACGTAAGCCAAGGCGTCTGCATGTCAGTTTTCTCTGTGCAACCCAATTGTATGAACTTGATATTTACAAACTTCACAACCTTTTTACGCAAAACCTCCAAATATTTCACCATCCACGGGCATCGAGCTGCAAATCCTCCGTTTGCTTGGCACACGACCAAGTTTGAGTCTGAGTATACCGTCAACTCCTCTATTCCCAAATCCTCCGCCATTCTTAATCCTGCTATCACAGCCTAATATTAAGATTCATTATTCGATGTCGCGAACCCCAACTTCATCATTTGTTCCATTCTTGTATTATCAAGGGTGGCCAACACGACTCCTATTCCACTGCATACGTCCGTTGCTAACCCATCTACAAACACTCTCCATCCGTTCCTCTTACCCCAGGGGTCTAGAAAATCCTAATATGTATCATGTTTAGGCTCCATGACCATCTCTTCCCCCACATGTGATCCTCTACCGGGAATTCCGCTAAAAACTCCACCATAGCTTGGGCCTTTTCTGCTGTCCTGATCTGATATTAGATTTCATAAGAACTGAGCATCACGACCCATTTTAGTATTCTCCCAGACTTCTCCGCCTGTAGTGCTTGCTTGAGGGGCAGATTTATTACAACCACTACCGAATGTGATTCGAAATATGGTTTCAGCTTTAGTGTCGAGAAGATCAGCGCCAACGCATATTTCTCAATCCTACTATATCGGGTCTCTGCATCCAACAAGTTTTTTCTCTAAAAATACACTGGCTTTTCTATTATGTTGATAACTCGGATGAAGACTGAGCTAACCACGTACTCTGTGACCCCCAGATACAAATACAATTTTTCCCCCTATTCTAGCCATGACAACAAAGGAGCCTTTCCCAAGTAACTTTTCAGTTCCTGAAATGCATTCTCACATTCCGCAGTCCAAAGGAACTATGGGGTACTCCTAAGCAATCGATACAATGGTTTACATTTATCCGAAGACTTTGAAATGAATCTATTTAGCGTCGCGACCCTTCCTGCTAGTCGTTGTACCTCTTTGACGTTTTGAGGGGACGACATTTCTACCAAGGATCTTATTTGCTCGGGATTTTCCTCTATTACGCGGTGAGTAACAATGTAACCAAGAAACTTCCCTGTAGTCACTCCGAAAGTGAACTTCTCCGGATTGAGGTTTAGATTATAGGTTCGCAGTATGCTAAATATCTCCCTCAGACCTTCTAGGTGTTCTTCCTCAGACATGCTCTTTTCCACTATGTTGTCAATGTAAATTTCGATTGCTTTTTGAATCTTGCCCTGAAACATCTTTTCTCCCAACCGCTAGAAGGTGGCCCCGACATTCTTTAAGCCGAAAGGCATCCTTGTGTAATGAAGTAGACTAGTTTATAGTATCTCAAAGTTTGTTTTTGATGTGGTTCATCCTAGATTGTTTAGAGTTCGAATGATGGGAGTTTGAAGGAAGAAGGTAGACTCTTAGTTTAGAACTTGTTTAGTTTTTAATTTATTAATGAAGAACATTGAAAGCTTAAGTTTATGAAGATTGAAATAACTCAAAGCATTGAAAGAAAATGATTGAAATGATAGATTTAAACAAGAACAAAAAAAGAAGATTGATTGATTGATTGATTGAAATAAAGCAAAATAACAAGATTGAAATGAAAATGAAGAACAATAAAGTAAAAATGACTTGAAAAATAAAAGACTAGAAATTAAATCCTACATGACACTAGATTAAGCTAGGTGCATTCTCTACTCCTACAAACCAATTAGTTTGGACCCTAAATGCAATAGATGCCTTCTCTCTCCTTCACTTTTAGTTTATATACCCTTACTTTATGTATTTTATTGATTTGCCCTTCTCCATTATATTTGAGACACCTCACACTTCACTTTATGCTTTTGTTTTTGCTTTTTGATTTCTTCTTGATCAAGATAGGTTTTGGAGAATGCCATATTTTTAGATAAGGGCCTCCATATCTGGTCTTCTAAGTTGTGGGCTTTGGCCATTGACTTTGACCTTTGACTTTGATAGTTGACTTTAACCTTTTCAGTAGTCTTTCATAGCAGTTGCTGGTTTTCATAATAAACGTGATTAAGGCTCCTTTTGGTGCTAAGAAGCAGCTTTTATGATAAGTGGTCTGAATTTCTCTATAACCTGAAAAAAGCAATAAAAGCTATGAGTTGTCTTTTCATTAAACGTAAGAAGGGCTATAATGCAGTAATATAAGGGTAATTTTAAACACACATTTGGGAGCTAATCATGAAACAGTATGTACCACCTTATGTAGGAACCGTTATGGTTGGAACGAATGTTTACGAACCGCAAAAACCCACGCGCAGCGGAATAAGGGGTTCTCATAGTTTTGGATAGAAATCATACCTTTAGATCGGCTAAGATAACTCTGAGAATAATCCAAGATCTACGAATCCGAATCAACCTCTTGATCTTCTGTTGTATTCTTATCAATGGAATGGACATTGTGTGGGCAACGATCTACCACCCTCTTCTTTCTCTCTTGGCCTCTCTCACTCACAGAATTTGGAACCGATTTTAGATCTACTTTTCTTGAGCAAAAACTTGGTAGAAAATGGCAAGGGAATGAGGTTTTTATTTAAAGCCTACAACAGGGACCATGAGGAGAAATTATGGTTGGGCTTCCTGATGGGCTTGGGCTTCCTATGTTCGCCCAGAACACACAGCCCAAGTCCGTCAACAAATGGCTTAATCTAGTAAAGGTCATTGTTGCACTACCGCCCTAATCCCAAATTACGTGTTACATTTATGGGCTCCACATTATATGCTTGTTGATCTCCCCGTGTTTAAGATATCGAATTCCCATTAATTAAGTCAAGTTATTGACAACTACATTAATCAACTTCTTATGTCCTTGAGTAGTACCACTCAACCTCATTGTCATGTCGGATTAAATCCACCTACAGGGTTTACAAGACAATCCTTATGAACTCCTCAAGGGGACATCATCAACCCGACTTCCTGGAGGTCATGGATTCCTTCTATAATCAACAGCACACCTTACATACAATGTCATTACCCAATCCATCGAGTTTGTTGATTCATAATTGAATCTCACTCATTGGTGATTTAAAGTAATGTACAATGCACGTAAGTTCCCGTTACTGTAGAAATTGTTATTTCAGAATGTAAATTTCTACAAACCGTGAAAACCATGTACAGCGGAATTAATGGGGTTCACGATTTTGAATGGAAATCATACCTTCAGATCGGCTTTTTATCTCTGAGAATCCAAACTCTATGAATCCAAATCAACCTCTTGATCTTCTGTTGTATTCCAATCAATGGAATGGACGTTGTGTAGGCAACGATCTACCGCCCTCTTCTTTCTCTCTTGGCCTCTATCACCCTCAAGGTCAGAACTGAATTTGAACTAATCTCTCTTAAGTAAAACCATGAGTAAGTCGGCTAGAGAAAAAAGGTTTCCTTTATATAGGCTGCAACAGGGACCATGAGGAGAAATTATGGTTGGGCCTCCTGACGGGCTTGGGCTTTCCATGTTCGCCCAGAACACATGGCCCAAGTCTGTCAACAAATGGCTTATTCCACTAAAGGCCATTGTTGCACTACCACCCTAATCCCAAATTATGTGCTACGTTTATGGGCTCCCTATTATATGCTTGTTGATCTCCCCGTGTGTAAGATATCAAATGCCAGTTGATTGCGTCAAGTTACTGACAACTATATTAATCAACTTCTTATGTCCTTGAGTAGTACCACTCAACCTCATTGTCATGTCGGATTAAATCCACCTGCAGGGTTTACATGACAATCCTTATGAGCTCCACAAGGGGACATCATCAACCTGACTTCCTGCGGGTCATGGATTCATTCTATAATCAACAACACACCTTACATACAATGTCATTACCCAATCCATCGAGTTTGTTGATTCACAAATGAATCTCACTCATTGATGATTTAAAGCAATGTACAATGCACGTAAGTGCCCGTTATTGCAGAAATTGTTATTTCAGAATGTAAATTTCTACAAACCGTGAAAACCATGCACAACAAAATTAATGGGGTTCACGATTTTGAATGGAAATCATAACTTTAGATCAGCTTCTTATCTCTGAGAATCCAAACTCTATGAATCCAAATCAACCTCTTGATCTTCTGTTGTATTCCAATCAATGGAATGGACGTTGTGTGGGCAATGATCTACCACCCTCTTCTTTCTCTCTTGGCATTTATCACCCTCAAGGTCAGAACTGAATTTGAACAAATCTTTCTTGAGTAAAATCATGAGTAAGTCGGCCAGAGAAAAAAGGTTTCCTTTATATAGGCTACAACAAGGACTATGAGGAGAAATTAGGGTTGGGCCTCCTGACGGGCTTGGGCTTCCCATGTTCGCCCAGAACACACGGCCCAAGTCCGTCAAAAAATGGCTTATTCCACTAAAGGCCATTGTTACACTACCACCCTAATCCCAAATTATGTGCTACGTTTATGGGCTCCATATTATATGCTTGTTGATCTCCCCGTGTTTAAGATATCAAATTCCTGTTGATTAAGTCAAGTTACTGACAACTATATTAATCAACTTCTTATGTCCTTAAGTAGTACCACTCAACCTCATTGTCATGTCGGATTAAATCCACCTGCAGGGTTTACATGACAATCCTTATGAGCTCCACAAGGGGACATCATCAACCCGGCTTCCTGCGGGTCATGAATTCCTTCTATAATCAACAACACACCTTACATACAATGTCATTACCCAATCCATCGACTTTGTTGATTCACAAAAGAATCTCACTCAGTGATGATTTTAAGCAATGTACAATGCACATAAGTGCCCGTTATTGTAGAAATTGTTATTTCAGAATGTAAATTTCTACAAACCGTGAAAACCATGCACAGCGGAATTAATGGGGTTCACGATTTTGAATTGAAATCATACCTTTAGATCGTCTTCTTATCTCTGAGAATCCAAACTCTATGAATCCAAATCAACCTCTTGATCTTCTGTTGTATTCCTATCAATGGAATAGACGTTGTGTGGGTGACGATCTACCACCCTCTTCTTTCTCTCTTGGCCTTTATCACCCTTAAGGTCAGAACCGAATTTGAACTAATCTTTCTTGAGTAAAACCATGAGTAAGTCGGCCAGAGAAAAAAAATTTCCTTTATATAGGCTACAACAGGGACCATGAGGAGAAATTAGGGTTGGGCCTCCTGACGGGCTTGGGCTTCCCATGTTGGCCCAGAACACACAGCCCAAGTCCGTCAAGAAATGGCTTATTCCACTAAAGGCCATTGTTGCACTACCACCCTAATCCCAAATTATGTGCTATGTTTATGGGCTCCATATTATATGCTTGTTGATCTCCCCGTGTTTAAGATATCAAATGCTCGTTGATTAAGTCAAGTTACTGACAACTATATTAATCAACTTTTTATGTACTAAAGTAGTACCACTCAACCTCATTGTCATGTCGGATTAAATCCACCTGCAGGGTTTACATGACAATCCTTATGAGCTCCACAATAGGACATCATCAACCCGACTTCCTGCGGGTCATGGATTCCTTCTATAATCAACAACACACCTTACATACAATGTCATTACCCAATCCATCCAGTTTGTTGATTCACAAATGAATCTCACTCATTGATGATTTAAAGCAATGTACAATGCACGTAAATGCCTGTTATTGTAGAAATTGTTATTTCAGAATGTAAATTTCTACAAACCGTGAAAACCATGCACAGCGGAATTAATGGGGTTCACGATTTTGAATGGAAATCATACCTTTAGATCGACTTCTTATCTCTGAGAATCCAAGCTCTAGGAATCCAAATCAACCTCTTGATCTTCTGTTGTATTCTTATCAATGGAATGGACGTTGTGTGGGCAACGATCTACCACCCTCTTCTTTCTCTCTTGGCCTCTATCACCCTCAAGGTCAGAACTGAATTTGAACTAATCTTTCTTGAGTAAAACCATGAGTAAGTTGGCCAGAGAAAAAAGGTTTCCTTTATATAGGCTACAACAGGGACCATGAGGAGAAATTTGGGTTGGGCCTCCTGACGGGCTTGGGCTTCCCTTGTTGGCCCAGAACACACGGCCCAAGTCTGTCAACAAATGGCTTATTCCACTAAAGGCCATTGTTGCACTACCACCCTAATCCCAAATTATGTGCTACGTTTATGGGCTCCATATTATATGCTTGTTGATCTCCCCCTGTTTAAGATATCAAATGCCCGTTGATTAAGTCAATTTACTGACAACTATATTAATCAACTTCTTATGTCCTTGAGTAGTACCACTCAACCTCATTGTCATGTCGGATTAAATCCACCTGCAGGGTTTACATGACAATCCTTATGAGCTCCACAAGGTGACATCATCAACCCGACTTCCTGCGGGTCATGGATTCTTTCTATAATCAACAACACACCTTACATACAATGTCATTACCCAATCCATCGAGTTTGTTGATTCACAAATGAATCTCACTCATTGATGATTTAAAGCAATGTACAATGCACGTAAGTGCCCGTTATTATATCCCGATTAAGAGGACAAGCATCCATAATAACAGAGGTGTTTGTTCTCTTATATAGTCAGTATAAAGAGAAACAACCTTACTTGGTCCTGTTCAATACACACAAAGTGTATTAGTGTAATCCTGTAGTCAAGATAGACTAATACCAGATTATACTACAACTGTACCAATGGTTTGTCCAAATCCATTTAGGTTGTGAATGTTAACTGATAAGAGCCCAAAACTGTAGTTTTAACCCCTTAACCATCATACTTTTAGACCAATTATGTGAGTAATAATTAAGAGTTAATATTGATTACGTGTTTTATGCATTTCAGGCTTCAAAGTCCATTATGTGTAGAAATGTGCCACTTTAGCGAGATAAAGAAGCAAAGGTCGGTTGCTAAGGAGTTCTGTGATTAAAGGCCAAGATTCAAGAAGACAAAGCCTTTCTAAAGCCTGGTCAAAAGCTGAAAAGTCGACGCGGGCAGAAACAATACACAAAGTCAGCAGAACTTCCGAAGGCCGTATCTTTGGACTCAGACCTCGGAATTGGGCCTACCTTATGTCAAACCGACCGGCTCGGAAAGAGCTTTCCAATGGTCTAAGCCTTGACCCAATCAGAGGAGCATAAGTGGACGAAAAGTCTGTGGAAGCCAACTGCAGCTGAAGAGGTCTTTTTGGACTGAAAGAATTGGGGTTTGGGCCTGATTCTCTAGCCCAAAACATGGCTCCAAGCCCATGCACGATTTTTGGATCTGAAAGTATAAAAACCAAAGTTTAGCTCTTTGTTAATGGTAGATAGTTAGACCTAGATTAGTTAGCCTCCATTAATTAGTTTTAGAACTTAGTTTAATTAGTTTCAATTCATTGTATTAGATTAAACCTTTGAATCTTGTTCTTCAATTGATTAGATCAATAAAGTAGTATTTTTATCAATTTCGATTTTTGTTATTTCCATTTCTAGATCTAATTTCAATTCTTGTTCTTATTTCATTTTAGTCATTAAATTAGATGTCATTATTGTTTGATTAAGTAAATTTCAATTCTATACATTATGTTTAGTTTAGATTCAATGGGAAATGTTAGTTTGATGAATCAAGGCTAAAACCTCCATTAGAGGGGTTGATGAAGCCTTGATGAAAACTTAGTTGTTAGTGTAGAATTGTTTGTAGATTCTATTCCACTCTAGGAGGTCGTGTTTCGCCATGAGAATGGGTGGACGACCTCACATGCTAGTTAGTATTTGGTAGAAATGCCACGAACACTAGGGATTAGAACTCGAAATTCTTGCCGTAAGAACGTAAGAATCGAGATATAACAATCTATGCTAGGTTATTAAGTTGGATTCGAGGTGGATTCAATTCCCCTCTAATCCTTTATCTAGATTAAAAACCAATAATATTTCCATAGCATTCGTAGTTTAAATTCAAATAATCAATTTCATATTGCATCGTAGTATAATTCCCCCTCGTAAAACTCTCATTAGACTTAAGACTGATTAATTAGATTAGAAAACAATTCCATGCTAGAGCATTAGGAGTGGAACGAATTTGTTACTCCACTCTATTTCGATAGAATTGAGAGTAGAAACTTTGATAAAAATAGACACGTAGAAAGTTTTAGTTTACTTACATTTTGAGTTTTATCGTTCATTTCGTAGGTAAACTAATCATTTTACATTTATCATTTACTTATACTTTATAAGGTACTGATGATATGATATTCTGTGTGTCACCATACACCATATCATCTACAACATAAAGTATTAGACACATGCATATAACTAATAACATATATAATATGCATAACATTTGCCCATATGATTCTCATTCAAAAAATAAAGAATTAGAGTTAATACAAAAGTAATGCTTTTAGTATATAACCGTATAAACATTTTTATATCCGGATTAAGAGGACAAACATCCATAATAACAAAGGTGTTTGTTCTCTTATATAGTCAGTATAAATAGAAACAACCTCACTTGGTCCTGTTCAATACACACAAAGTGTACTAGTGTAATCCTGCAGTCAAGATAGACTAACACCAGATTATACTACAACCGTACCAATGGTTTGTCCAAATCCTTCTAGGTTGTGAACGTTTACTTATACTTATAAAGTACTGATGATATGATCTTATGTGTGTCACCACACACCATATCATCTATAACAAAAAGTATTAGACGCATGCATATAACTAATAACATATATAATATGCATAACATTTTCCCATATGATTCTCATTCAAAATATAAAGAATTAGAGTTAATACAAAAGTAATGCTTTTAGTATATAACCCTATCACCTTTCACCACGAAGGTTGTCTTCTCCTAACCCGGTCCATACATTACGACTTGGTTGTATCCCGTAGATGTGTCCATGAAAGAAAATATTTTAAAGCCAGCCATTTTATCCACTAACTCATCTACTCATGGCATTAGATAACTGTCTTTAGGACACTCTAGGTTAACATCAGTGAAATCGACACACACATATAGACCTTGCCATTTTTCTTGGGTACCGCGACGACATTGGGCAGCCATTTTGTGAATTCCACCTCCCTTATTATTCCCGCCCCTTTCAGTCTAGCAACCTCTTCACGAATCCCCTCCGCATACTTCGACCTAATGCTTCTCATATTTTTCCTCACGGGCTTTGCATCAGCATTCATATGTAGGTAGTGAGATGCAAAACCTTTATCTAAACCTGTGACGTCTTCAATTACCCATGCAAATACATCTTTATTTTCTGACAAAAATTGTACCAGCTTACTCTTCCACTCATCCAGTAAGTTAGACCCTACTGATGTAAATTTCTCTTCCTCCCCCATCCCCCAAGTTCACTATTTCAATCTCATCGAGGGTCTTCAACCCCATCGAAGGCTCCTCCTCTTCCTCCATGGTGACACTCTATAATTGCTATACAGACCTATTCCCGATGTCAGAAGGCTCTCTTTATGTTCTGCGGACCATACCTTTCACCATCCCCTGATGGCTATTCTTAGTTGCCACTTGGTCACCGCAGACTTCATACATTCCCGTCGCTATTGGAAATCGAATCACTTGATAATATGTCGACGGTACTACTTTCATCTCATGTATCCAACGCCTCCCTAGAATTGCATTGTACTGTAAGTTTGAATCTACCACCATGAACCAGGTGAATATCGTCATCGGTCCCATTGTCAAGGGTAGCAAAAGCTCTCCCATAGGTTCAGTCATACTTCCGTTGAATCCATACAAGTTGGTCTGCGAAGGTCTTAGCTGTTTTGCATCGATCTTCATTTCCTCCATAGCCCATCTGAATAGCAAGTCCAATGCAATACCATAATCAATTAACACCCTCTTAACCATGTTATTGCCCATCGCTACTGTAATGACCAACACATCTTCGTAGGGGGAATCGATAGCTTTGAGGTTCGCGTTCGTGAATACTATGTGATCCATTCCCTCCGCAGACCATGAACTTAGGCATGAGGGACCTATTACCTCGTTGACCTGCTGAATACTAGTAGTTTACCTTATCTTCTCTCTATGGGCATTGTGACTTAAAACATTTCCGCTGAAGATCACATTGATCATTCCCAATATCCTACCCTGAACCAGTACCTGCTAATCTTTCTAAGCTCCCATTATAAACTCTCTCAACATCCCCTTCTTTATCATCCTCTGAATCAACCATTTCAATGTGTAGCAATCATTAGTCTCATAAATTTGTATCTGGTGATATGCACAATATGGTTTACTCGTCATTTCCATTAGTGTGCTTTGTGGTCCCTCATAGCCATGAAGACTTTTGATCAAAGGCAAGTTCTCACTCAGCGGTGTCTGTTCCAACTCGCGGTATGATTTTCTCTCCCTATTCTTGATAAAAGGTAAAAAGATAGTTTTACCTACGAATAAGTAACGAAGCTATACGCAAGTAAAACTAAAGCTAATTTCAGCTTAATATTATCAAAGTTTTCTACTCTCGATGCTATTACAATATAGTTGGAATAGAAAGTTCATTCCACTCCTAGTTCTTTAGAATTCACGTTAACTAAGATTATCAGTCTATTAAAGTCAATGAGAGTACGAATTATGTAATTATGTTACGATGGTAATTCAAAATATGGAAATACTAAATTGACTATATGATAATGAATTAGGGGAATTTGATTTCACCTTAATTCAACTTAATCAACTAGCGAGGAATTGTCGTAATCCTAATTGTAATGCTTCCACATAACAATTGGGTGTCTCTAATCCCTAATTGTTCATGGTACCCACTCCTAGTTCTTTAGAATTCACGTTAACTAAGATTATCAGTCTATCAAAGTCAATGAGAGTACGAATTATGTAATTATGTTACGATGGTAATTCAAAATATGGAAATACTAAATTGATTATATGATAATGAATTAGGGGAATTTGATTTCACCTTAATTCAACTTAATCAACTAGCGAGGAATTGTCGTAATCCTAATTGTAATGCTTCCACATAACAATTGGGTGTCTCTAATCCCTAATTGTTCATGGTAATCTCTACTAACTAACAACTAGCATGTGAAGCAATCAAACTCATTCTCATGGTGAACTAATTACTTTCTAGAGTGGAATAGAATATTACGAACTATTCTACGCTAACAACAATCAAGTTTTTATCAAGGCTTCTTTAAATCCCTCTAATGGAGGTTTTAGCCTTGAATCATTATACTATCATTTCTTAAACAAGAACAAATATAACAACTCATTATTGAATAAATGATTAAACTTTATAATCTAATTTAACAATAGTCTAAGATTCAAAATGGATTAAACTGAATTTAAAACTAATTTAGAACTAAGATTATGAATACTAATTATCAAATTAAAACAAACTAATTATGAATTTAAGACAACTAAATCTAAATAAGAATTGAATCAATAAACTAAATTGAAATGAAAAACTAATACTTTATTATAAAACTAAATCTGATTCTAAATAATAATCTACTTTGTTCTAAAACTAATTAATTGAATGTAAAACTAGATCTAAAATAAGTTATTGGATAATGGCTAAGTAAAAAAAACTAGATGCTTAAGAGCTAAGTCTTGTGTCTTCAAATGGAGGAGACCAGATCCACTTTTTCGTGCATGGGCTGAGGAGCCATATTTTGGGGTGGAAAATCGAGCCCAAAACCCAATTTCTTCATTCCACAAGGGCCTTTTCAGCTGGATTTGACTTCAATAGCCTTTTCGTCTACTTCTGCTCCTCTGATTGGGTCAAGACTTGGACCATTAGAAAGCTCGTTCCGAGCCAGTTGTTTTAACATAAAATAGGCCCAATTCTGAGGTCTGAGTCTAAAAATACGGCATCTGGAAATTTTGCTGACTTTTATGCGCTATTTCTGCCTGCGTTGACATTGATTTTTCAGCTTTGACTGGCCTTTAAAAATGCTTTTTCTCCTTAAATCTTGGATTTTAATCATAGAACTTCTTAGCAACCAACTTTTGCTCCATTATCTCGCAAAAGGGGCGCATTTCTGCACATATTCGACTCCAATGCCTGAAATACATAAGAACATAATAACAGTACTAATTCTTACTTATTCATATAATTGGTCTAAAAGTAATATTGTTAAGGGGTTAAAACTACAGTTTTGGGCACTTATCAAACCACCCCCAAACAGCATTTTGCTTGTCCTCAAGCAAATATGAGAAATTAAAATAAGTGACCAAAATTGGAGTTTTAACTAATCTCGTTTCGCTGAGTGTGATTGCATTGACCATATGCAACAAGGCATTAAACCACTAGGAATTCCCTAGTGGACGAGTTATAGCCTCGTGAGAGTTTTCCAGTGAAGGTACTCATAAACTTCATCTATACTACAACGACTAAGAAATAAACTATTGTTTCCTTATTTATGTCTCAATTATCTATACACCTCACTAGCAATGAATAAAGAATAATCAAGTCAAAACCTAAGCTAATATATGCATAATAATCAATCATCTATTAATAAACAAATATACAATGAGTAATACTATGAAATGGACTAACAGGTCCATTTCTGAAACTTTGGAATAGCGTCCTTAAGTAGGTCCTCACATAAATGTCAAGACAAAAACACTCTGATTTTTCCGCTCAAGTTTCGCTATTCTAGTGTGCAGTGGGCACACTTTACCTTACAATCTCAATGACACACAAGGAAGCTAAAGTCGATCAAACACATCTGCCACTTATTATCACACTATCATATTCCTAATTGAGCTAGAGGTCTTATTTAGGTGTTGCGGGGATTAGGAGATGGTTTAAGAAGGAAGGAAATGGATATTCAAAAAGGACAAGCCTGAGATAATAGAGTCTTCATATTATGTAACTAGAGAAAACCTTGTTCTTTACTTTTGCTTCTACACTTTGTTTCCATCCTTAGCCATTTTTTCTTTTTCTTTGGCTTTTAACTCCTTTAATTCTATTTTTGGAGTTCTATCTCTTTATTTATTTTTTTTTTATTTTTTTTATTTTTTTTATTTGGATGGAAACTTTCTTTTCTTATTTGAAGCGACTAACAAATTCTTGATTTCAAAGGTCTTTCTCTTTTCTATTTTTCATCTCTATTCTCAGATTCATTCAAAGAATGGGTAGTCTGATTTTTATTTTTATTTTGTTTTATAAAATGTTAAAGGATTTGCAGTTTATGAAAGGTTAAAGAAAGGCTCAGAGGGGCGACTAGCGAAAAATAATTCATAGGTTTGAATTTCTGGCTATATCAATCCAAAGAGGGCCTAAATTCTAGCTTAGGATATGGTATAATGATCAAGCAAGTGGACGTGTGATTTCTCTATCCAGATTTTACTTCTCCCTTGTGTCATTTCTTAAATATTGCACTCATATAAGGCTTTAGGCTATATTCTCACAGGATTTGTAGAATAAGTACTTTAGCCTAGATTTCAGAAACTTACTGCCAATACAACATAGATACTCATAAAATATGTTTATAGAAAGATGCAGATTATTATCTACATATTAACCTAAGTTTCTAAAAATTATTCTAATACAAAAGCTAACATGAGACTTCTAGATTATTAAGAGCATAGGGAAAGAAAACAATACCAATATTCCTAAGTGTATAACATAACCTTTTTATTTATATTTTTGAATTTTTTGAAATTTTTGCTAGAAAACAAGTGCATATTGTACATATATATATCCTAACAGATGCCTTAATTACACGTGTTTCTATGCCACCCCCAAACAAGAAGCATGCTTTGTCATCAAAGTATTGAAATAAAAAGGATAGAAAAATACCATTGAAATACGTGAAATTTTGGAACATCTTCAAAACAAAGTTAAAACAAACTAATATAGAAAAATAAAATAGACACAACTCTATATGAGTTCCACCCGTTACGGGGATAACAAGAATCAAATTGCTTGGGACATAAGAAGACACGAACTGAAACTAAAAACTTACCTTAACTCCATCGTTTAAGTGTCATCCTCATCTATAAAGAAATGTGGTTCCTTCGCATCCTGCCACGCCATGATGATTTGACAGGCTTCACGCTATTTATCATCTACAATCACTAACTTGTTTAGTGCTACTTGGTCGGATAGGGTGTAGGGGGCAACCCAATGAGGTTGTATCCTCCACCCCGGCCAAGTCATTGCGTGGAAAGAATGAATAATGCAGTTGGTGGGTCGTACTATGTCGACCCCTACTCAATCAGTGAAACGGGCACAAAAAATAGGAAAGAAACATAGTATGATTCGACAAACTAAGACAGGCATAAGAAGATACTTATGCCTCATACTCTGGGCTCGTGCTAAACTAGACATTAAAGTCTAGGGAAGGTCGTATAGCAGACGTCCCTCAGCTAGAGCAAGGAAAACATCTCAAGTGGCGTCATTCGTAGAAGAAAAATGTCACTCCCCTAATATGTTTAGCTTGATAAAGAACATCACCGTACCCATGTTAAGGGACAAGCTACCAAGGGCTATGTAATATGTCCATTGGTCCTATACACAGAAAATTCCGGCCCCATAAGTCTCATGCAAAAGCTCATAGTTGTAGGCAGAGAAATTATCAACTAAATAGCCCCATGAGTCTTGAATCTCAGCAGGCATAGGAAGTTCAACAAAAAAAGCCAACAATAACTTGGTTATTTCCATTGTTTCGTCATTAATGGTGCCGCCCATTCGATAAAAGAATTTACAATGGTCATAAAAATACAAAGTATGTGCAGGAGAGTAAAGTTCATCAGAACTTACTATTAAAGCTTACCATCCTGTTTGTATGATCACTTTGCGAAACCAAGATCCGTATGTGTCGCTCGAGAACAAATCTTTGAAAGATTGCTTAGGTATGAGTGTAGGAGATGTCATCACAATAACTACTCTCTAGAAGAGTTGCAAACAACCCTGGAACAACTCACAAAAATCAGAATTTTTCGTGGCTACGAAGGTCGTAGTCTGGTCGCGCCGTATTAAACCGAAGTTACAGTAACTTCGATGCTAGGCACGCACGCAGAAATTGGTCTTGCTAGGGCGTGGGTTACGCTCCATGTATGAAGAACAGTGTGTAATGAAAATCAAGAGGAAAAATTGGAGGTTTAAGGTGAGAGATGAAAGTGAGATGTGTGGGTTTTGAGTGTAGAATGAAGGAAGTATATATAGGGTTTTAGTTTCTAAAACAAATCGACAAGTTGCCAAAAAAATTTAAGGCAATTGCCGTAAACAAAATATTTCCAAAACCTAAAACGGAAACAACCCATATTCCTTATTCCAAAACAAGCCTAATATCTTTTAGATTGAATTTAGAATAGTAACTTCCTAACTTATTGAAATTTTATCCTACCACAATATCTAATCATAGCCACGCCAATATCAGTAACATTTCCAACAATCATCGAAATATTACTTTTAAAATGGTGGATCATATAAAAACAATGCTAAAAGAAATAATACTACCCACAAACAATTTGGGAAGGTGGGATTAACACAAAAATCATCGCATGCATTGAAAAGAACCAAATTAAATTCAAATTCAAATTCAAATAACAATTACTACCAAATTCAAATTTAACTACTAAATTCAACAACTTAACATCCAATCTACTAAAAACAATAAAAACAACATCAAAACAACAAATTTATAAAATAGAGTTTAGGATGGAAATACCAACACCCCACCCCCAAACAAATTTTATAGAACAGAGTTTAGAAAATTTGTTTTAAACGTGGGTCTTTTAAAGTCAGATTCCCGAAACTTCATCTCTAACATATGTATATAATGAACATGCAGTTTACCATATATCAACAACTGAAATATTTGTGGATCTTGTCATAAATAATTAACATGGAATGCACCCCCAAACAGAATCAATAACCAAGATTTTCTACGACATAACTTAGTGAAATGAAAGCGATGTCTGATAGACCTAGAACGTAACTGAGCATGCACCTTCTTCTTCATCTTTGAACGAAAGGGTATCCAAGTGAATGATCGTGAGAAAATGAATGTTTGTGGAAGATATGTTGGATATGTATAAGTTTTAGAAGGAAAGAATGGAAAAAATGGGAATGTGGGTTTAGCATAAAACTCATTCATGGTGTAGGTAGGAACTGTCTCAATTATGAAAATGAAGGTGTTAAGTGCCTTTTCCTTGGGAATTATTTCCGTATTAAGAGGATTTAGAAAATCATGAAGCACAGGAGAAACAAGAGGGCCAAGTACAAACTCAAGGTTCCTTTGAAAAGGTGGAAGGTGGGGAAAATTGGTGATGGAGGATGAATGAGTGACAGGATGATGTGAGGTGGATGAATGGGGCTCGGTTAGAGCTCTCAGGTCTAGATCATCAGAAGCCATATGCAAGACATTCCTCAATAGGTGGGTCAAACGAATCACAGAGATAAAGGGTGAAAAATTCATCTTTCGTCATAGCGTCAAGGGATGAATGGATGTTGACAGGGAGGGACTCGTGAGATGGCAAGGAAGAGTTGCAAAAGAGTTGAAAGAAATCTTCCTCGACTTCTAGGGAGTTCTCGTCGAAGTTGGAACTTCTAAAGGAAAGGAATCTGTGCATCTGATTATCAAGAAACGTGGTTTTGAAATAATCTTGAGCTAAGCTCTCAATCATGCTAACCTCTCCATCTGAAATTGTATCTGGCAATATTTCGTCATTTTAAAAACATTTACCTCAACAGAAAGATGGCCAAAAGACATGGACATCAAACCATCACGGCAGTTTATGAGCGCGTTGGCAGTAGCCAAGAAAGGACGCCCTAAAATGATCAGAACAGAGTCGTTAGCAACTTTTGTATCGAGGATAACAAAATCAGCAGGATAGTAGAAAACTTAAAACCTTAACAAGCACATTTTCAACCACACCCTTAGGATACTTAGTGGACCGATCCGCTAATTGCAACGTCATTTTAGTAGCTTGCATCTCTTGTAGACTTATTTGTTTGTATAGATAATAAGAGAGTAAGTTAACACTAGCCCCCAGGTCAGCTAATAGCACGGTCATCATGTGGGAATCTCCTAAGGTGCATTGTACAGTAGGATGACCAGGGTCCTTGTACTTAACAATTCTATTATGTTCGGTTAAAGTTGGAAACTATTTAGTTAAAAAGGCATCTTTAAGAATATTTGTCTTATACCTAGTAGTGCACAACTCTTTAAGAAACTTAGCATGGTGAGGTAACTTTTTAATTGCTTCAAGAAAGGGTAGGTTTATCGTTAACTTTTTGAAAACTTCCCTAATCTCATCGAAATTCGTATCCTTGTTTAACATTGCTAATATCTAGGGAAAAGGTGGTTTCTCTCTATATTTAGCGTATGCATCAACAGGATGTCTAACCTTGGCTTTTTATTTCTTAGGTTGTGGTTTAACTGGTACCTCAACAGGGGTAGGATCTTCAGTTTCTATTTTGGTATCTAGTTCAATATCTGGTGTAGGGACTACTGGTGGGGTAACTATAGGCATAGTTACGGCGTTATCAACCACTCTGCCAGAACGAAGAGTGGTGATGGCATTTAGCTCACCTACGTTTGCATTTTCCTTACTAGTATTACCGTTTACCTCAAAGGCTGTGTTTGTTATTTTAGGATTAGGTATCGCTTGACCTGGAAACACACCTTTTGGCTGTACTTTCTCTTGTGCTAACTGCTGTAAGGAAAGTTGGATGGACTGTAAAATCAATTGTTGGGTTTGCATAAAGGCGTCGGAACGATCCGGTTGTGGAGGAGTGTTTGTTACAGGTTGTGTGACAGGAACTATGTCACGTTGATTATGAGTACGTGGGTTGTGATAGTTATGATTAACTGGAATGATACCTCTATTAGCATTATAATTATTATTGTTATAATTATTATAATTATCCTGACCTTGTCCTTGTCTTTGTCGTGGTGGAGCTTGGTTGTAATTATTTGCTGGCCTAATATTTTGATTATTATACCCTGGAGGTGTAACTTGTTGATTATTTCTCCAACTGAAGTTGGGATGTTGTCTCCAAGGGGCGTTAGGAATAGGATAGCTATTAATTGAGCAAACATTATCTTGTTGTGATGTTTGTTGTTCATAAGCGAGAGGACAATAGGAGTCGGGATGCTCAGGACTCAAACAGAAATTACATGGATTAGAGTTGACATTCATGATGGGGATAGACTTTTGTTGAACAGAAATAGCTTTTACCTTTTTAGTTAGAGATTCGATTAAAGTTTTAAGCTCAGGATCGAGTTTAATCTCAAACATACCGGCGGCCTTAACTGTTGAAGAAGAACTATCAGAACGGGAGATATCGTCACTACCCCCAAGTTATTATTACACTTTGTTTGATCTTCTAGAAATTTATAAGCCTCTGAGGCTCCTTTATTGAGGAAACTACCCCCATTCATTATGTCAAGGACCTCTTTATGGTGGTGTAAAAGTCCCTTGAAAAAGGCACGAACTAACGTGTCTTTGGCGAGGTTATGATGTGTACACTCTATAAGAAGGTCAGTGAAACGATTCCATGCCTCTGAAAATGATTCATGAAGATTCTGTCGAAAAAAATAAATCTTGGAAAGCATTTCATCTGTCTTCAGTGGTGGGTAAAAATGTTCCATAAATAGTTGAACAAGTTTCGCCCATGAGTCCACAAAATTAGGCCCTTGGGTAGTTAACCAAGACGTTGCCTTGTCGGCCAGGGTGAAAGGAAACACCCTCAGTTTAATTTGTTCAGCACCAACCGTAGGATGATGGAATGTGGTAAGGACTTGTTTAATCCTACGCATGTGCTGATAAGGTTTTTCATGGTCTAACCCATGAAAAATGGGTAACAAATTAAATATATTTGGGGGGATTCAGAAATCCCCCATTGGGTCTGCAAGAACGATGCAAGATTTTGGACTATCGTTCAAGGCTTTGTAAAAGTCAGAGAGAGGAGACTCTCTTTCTTCAGCCATTATATCAGGTGTAGTGTGTGGTATACTAGCTAGATGTATAGTGAGTGGTATACTAGAAAGGTGTGTTTGTTGACATAGATATTTGATTACGTTAGGCGTTTTTCTTCTACCTGACCTTAATCTCATGCAAGGCTAAGACCAATCTTAACTAAACATGACAACTGTCAAAACAATCCTGATATGCTAGTATAAGCCTCTAACAGGAGATGCAAGGAGTGGAAGAAAGAAGTACCTGAATGCCTCCTTGCTTCGCTTATGAATATTGTCTTGTATAAGCAAACTCATTGTGTGTAATAAGTTAGAAACACTGAATAACTTGAAGTAATGGAAGTTTGTACTAACCGGTGAAAATTGGGAGTTCAAAAGAGGGCGCGGGTCGCACTCTGAAATAACCTAGATAGGGCGCGGGTCGCGCTCAAGTCTAACTCGAGTTCTAGGCGTTTCAGCGCAGGGGGCACTCGAAATTTACCTTGCTAGGGCACGGGTTACGCTCAGGTCCAACTCGAGTTCCAGGTGCTTCAGCAGCAGGGGGCGCTCGAAATTAGCCTTGTATGGGCGCAGGGCGCGCTCAAGCTTGTTCTTGGAAAAAATTTTAGTTTCTGAACCAGACAATCATTGTTAGAATCAAACAAGGGTGGGTAGGTTTAATGGGACTTTGGAAATACTAACAATACTAATGAAAACAATTCTAAATAGAACTAAGATGGGAGCGACGCCATTTGATAAAACGTAAAAAGATTAGTTTTACCTACGAATAAGTAACGCGACTCAAATGCAAGTAAAACTAAAATTGATTTCTGCTATGTTATCAAAGTTTTCTACTCTCGATGCTATTGCAATATAGTTGGAATAGAAATTTCATTCCACTTCTAGTTCTTTAGAATTCTAAGTTAACTGCGATTATCAGTCTATCAAAGTTAATGAGAGTAACGATTGGATTATACTACGATGGGAAACTACTAATCAGGATACGATAATTCAAACTACGGAATTGCTAATTTGACTATATGAGTAGGAATTAGGGGGATTTTATTCCACCTTAACTCGACTTAATTAACTAGCGAAGATTCGTCGTAATCCCAATTGCAATGCTTTCGCATAACAAATTGGTATTTCTAATCCCTAATTATTCATGACAATCTCTACCAAATAATAACTAACATGTGAAGAAATCAAACCCATTCTCATGGTAAACTAATTACTTTCTAGAATTGAATAGATTATCACAACAATGTCTAAGCTAACACAATCAAGTTTTCATCAAGACTTCCTCAAACCCCTCTAATAGAGGTTTTAGCCTTGAATCATTATACTATCATTTCTTAAACAAGAACAAATATAACAACTCATTATTGAATAAATGATTGAACTTTATAATCTAAATTAACAATAGTCTAAGATTCAAAATAGATTAAACCGAATTTAAAACTAATTTAGAACTAAGATTATGAATACTAATTATCAAATTAAAACAACTAATTATCAAATTAAAACAACTAAATCTAAATAAGAATTGAATCAATAAACTAAATTGAAATGAAAAACTAATACTTTATTATAAAACTAAATCTGATTCTAAATAATAATCTACTTTGTTCTAAAACTAATTAATTAAATGTAAAAACTTGATCTAAAAACTAAGTTATTAGCTAATGGCTAACTCCAAAACTATCTACTTAAGAGTTAAGTCTTCTGTGTTCAAATGGAGGAGACAAAATCCACTTTTTCGTGCATAGGCTGAGGAGCCATGTTTTGGGCCCGAAAATTGATCCCAAAACCCAATTTTTTTAGTCCACAGAGGCCTTTTCAGCTGGATTTGACTTCAATAGCCTTTTCGTCCACTTATACTCCTTTGATTTGGTCAATCTTGGACCATTGGAAAGCTCATTCCGAGTCGGTCATTTTGACATAAGGTAGGCCCAATTCCGAGGTTCGAGTCCAAAGATACGGCTTTCAGAAGTTCTACTGACTTTTCTGCGCTATTTCTGCCCGCGTTGACTTTGACTTTTCATCTTTTACCGGGCTTTAAAAAGGCTTTTTCTCCTTGAATCTTGGCCTTTAATCATAGAACTTCTTAACAACCAACTTTTGCTTCTTTATCTCGCAAAAGGGATGCATTTCTACACATATTCGACTCTAATGCCTGAAATACACAATAACATGATAACAGTACTAACTCTTACTTATTAATCATATAATTGGTCAAAAGCGATATTGTTAAAGGGGTTAAAACTACAATTTTGGGCTCTTATCAGCGCATCATGGAAGTTTTCATGGATGATTTTTCTATCTATGGAGACTCTTTCAGTGACTGCCTGTCTAACCTCTATAAGGTGTTGACACGGTGTGAGGAGAAAAATATGGTTTTGAATTGGGAAAAATGTCATTTTATGGTTAAAAAAGGAATAGTGCTAGGTCATATTGTATCTAGTGACGGCATAGAAGTAGATAAGGCTAAATTGAATAAGATAGTGTTGTGACATTAGAGCCTTTTTAGGCCATGCAGGGTTCTATAGGCGTTTTATCAAAGATTTTTATAGCTAGGACTTTAACTAATCTGCTTTTAAAAGATGCCATCTTTTATTTCAATTTTGACTGCAAGAAGGCTTTTGAAACTTTAAAAGCCATTTTAAGATATGCACTGATTATACAGCCTCCTGATTGGTCTAAACCTTTCGATCTTATGTGTGACGCTAGCGACTATGCTGTTAGTGTTGTGTTAGGCCAGAAACTAGATGATAAATCCACTGTTATTTATTATGTTAGTAAGACGTTAAATGATGCTCAACAAAATTACACTACTACTGAAAAGGAATTTTTAGCTGTGGTTTATGCTTTAGATAAGTTCCGCCCTTATTTGGTTAGTTCAAAGACCTTAGTCTACACCAACCATGCAGCTCTTAGGTACCTTCTCGCCAAGAAGGATGCTAAATAGAGATTGATCCGATGGATTCTTCTCCTGCAAGAGTTTACCCTATAAATTAAGGATAAACGAGGGGTCAAAAATGTAGTTTCCGATCACTTATCTAGACTTACCAATGACATTGATAATGATTATGAGTCTATACCTGATTCTTTTCCTGATGAGCATCTCTATTCTATTTTTTCTGCACCTTGGTATGCCGACATTGTGAATTATTTAGCTTCTGATATTATTCCTGGTGTTTGGTTAAGAAATGAACGAAAGAAGTTTTTAGCCAGAGTTAAGCTTTACTACTGGGATGAGCCTTACCTTTTTAAGTATTGTACGGATCGGATTATTCGTCGTTGTATCCCTCAGTGGGAATATAATTAAGTTTTATTCTTTTGCCATGACAAAGAGTGTGGTGGCCATTTTAGTGGTATGAAAATGGTAGCTAAAGTTCTGCAATGTGGTTTTTATTGTCCTACCATTTTTAAAGATGCCCAGGTTCACTACAAGACGTGTGTTCGCTGCCAATAACTTGGGCGTATCACTAAACGTAATATGATGCCCTTAAATCCCATTATGGTGGTAGAAATTCTTGATGTCTGGGGCATTGATTTCATGGGTCCTTTTCCTGTTTCCCATGGTTTTATTTATATTCTTGTTGTCGTGGACTACGTTTCCAAATGGATAAAGGCCATGGCCTACCATTGCAATGACCATAAGACAGTTATGTTTTTTGTCAATGAATACATATTCTGTCATTTTGGCATCCCTAAAGCCATCATCAATGATGGCGGCACTCATTTTTTTAATAGAGTCGTTGCTCCATTAGTGAAGAAGTACAGAGTTACCCATAAGGTGGCTACTCCTTATCATCCACAGACTAGTGGCCAAGTAGAAGTCTCTAATAGGGGAATAAAAAAAATATTAGAAACGACTGTAAATACTGATAGGAAAGATTGGTCTAAGCGTCTAACTGATGCCTTATGGGCATATCAGACAACTTTTAAGACTTTTATAGGGATGTCTCCCTTTAGACTTGTGTTTGGGAAACCTTGTCACTTGCCCGTTGAATTGGAGCATCGTGCTATGTGGGCTATAAAGAGCCTTAACTTCAATATGGATGAGGCAGGTGTCAAGCGCAAATTACAATTAAATGAGCTTGAAGAAATCCGTAGCGATTCTTATGATCTCGCAAAAGATTATAAAGCTAACATGAAATGTGTTCATGATAAACAAATTTTGTGTAAAGAGTTTGTGGTTGGTCAAAAGGTCTTGCTTTACAACTCCCGTTTGTATATTTTCCTAGGGAAATTAAAAACCTGTTGGTCTGGCCCTTTTCTGGTTACTGAACTCACCCCTTATGGGGCAATCACCTTGGTAAATCCCAAGGACAACAGTACCTTTCAAGTTAATGGCCAATGTATAAAACATTTTCACGAGTTAATGTCATCACAGGTGGAGGATGTCCTTTTACCCTGTATATGAGGACTGACCTTTGATATTCGGTGTACTTCCTTTCATTTCCATATATTGGTGAGTGCACCATTCAGGTAGCTGGGCCCTCCTTTTGGAATGTGTGGCTGTAAGTACTGGATCCTAAGTCCACGTTTAACATAATTCACGTTTTCCACTCTTGTATGTTTTTTCGATTTTTGAGTCATGTTTCTCTATAGTGTGAATTATGTCTTCATTGTTTTATTGTCTTTCTTTATATTAAACTTATTCATAATAAATAAAAAAGTATTAAAACCCTATACAGGTAATAATCTAGCAAGTCTCGGGAATCTGACTTTAAAAGACCCACGTGTTTAAACAAATTTTCTAAACCCTATTTTCAAAAAATTGTTTGGGGGTGGGGTGTTTGGTCTTTCCATTCTTGATTGCTCAACTTCCTATTTTTGTTGTTTATGTCGTTTAGTCGTATTTTGATTTGGGTTGACACTATCTATGAATTTAGATTTCTTTTGATCACATAACTTATGTCATTAACACACTTTGAGGCATTTTCCATTTTCTTATATGTCAGCCCTGGTTAGATTTGAGTTTTTTTTTATAGATCATTGGATTGTACTCTCTTTGATGATCGTTTTCATAGCTCATTCACAAAAATCGGACCGTTAACGAATCGGGTATTTCAGTTTTAAGATATACGAGGCATGGGACAGGATGGGTATTATCTATATTGTTTTCGGCTTGGGCCCAACAAGTTAAACCCTACGCTTTTAAACCCTAACGCATTTTCTTCTTTCTTCTCCACGCCTCTATAAAAAAAAAAAAAAAAAAAAAACAAAACAAACCAACTAAGAAAAAAAAAGCGTACACCCTCGTGTCGCGCCCTAACCTCCACACTGTAAGAACTGTTATGGTCGCAGTATACAAACCATGAAAACCATGCGCAGCGGAATAAAGGTTCTCACGATTTTGGATAGAAATTCATACCTTTTTTATCATCTTTGATTTCTCTGAGAATCCAAGCTCTACGAATCAGCAACCTCTTGATCTTCTGTTGTATTCATATCCTTATAATGGACGTTGCGTGGGCAACGATCTACCAGCCCCTTCTTTCTCTCTTTGCCTCTTTCACTCACAAGGTCAGAACCGATTTTGGAACTAACCTTTCTTGAGAAAACCTTCAATATTTCGGCCAGGAGAGAAGGGTTTCTATTTATAGGCTACAACAGGGACCATAAGGAGAATTAGGGTTAGGTCTCCTGACGGGCTTGGGCTTCCCATGTTCGCCTAGAACACACGGCCCAAGTCCATCAACAAATGGCTTATTCCACTAAAGGTTATTGTTGCACTACCGCCCTAATCCCAAATTAGGTGTTACGTTTATGGGCTCCATATTATATGCTTGTTGATCTCCCCATGTTTAAGATATCGAATGCCCATTGATTAAGTCAAGTTACTGACAACTACATTAATCAACATCTTTTGTTCTTGAGTAGTGCCACTCAACCTCATTATCATGTTAGAATAAATCCACCTGCAGGGTTTACATGACAATCCTTATGAGCTCCTCAAGGGGACATCATCAACCCGACTTCCTGCGGGTCACATACTCCTTCTATAATCAACAGCACACGTTACATACAATATCATTACCCAATCCATCGAGTTTGTTGATTCACAAATGAATCTCACTCATTGATGATTTAAAGCAATGTACAATGCACGTAAGTGCCCGTTATTATATCCGAATTAAAAGGGCAAGCATCAATAATAACAGAGGTGTTTGTTCTCTTATATAGTAAGTATAAAGAGAAACAACATCACTTGGTCCTGTTCAATACACACAAAGTGTACTAGTGTAATCCTGTAGTTAAGATAGACTAATACCAGATTATACTACAACCGTACCAATGGTTTGTCCAAATCCATCTAGGTTATGAACGTTTATTTATACTTTATAAGGTACTGATGATATGATCTTCTTTGTGTCACCACACACCATATCATCTACAACATAAAGTATTAGACGCATGCATATAACTAATAACATATATAATATGCATAACATTTGCTCGTATGATTCTCATTCAAAATATAAAGAATTAGAGTTAATACAAAAATAATGCTTTTAGTATATAACCCTATCAATCTCCCACTTATACTCAAAGCATTGCTTTTTAGTATACTGCTAACACACACAACCCATACTCAAATTTCGATCGAGTGATCATTTCCCTAAACCCCTCTTTGCATTAACCACAAATTTTCAAAATCCACACAATGGCTCCAACATAACCCAAGATTCTTCTCGAACAAGTTTTTGATTTTAATCGATTCTCACCCTTTTACTGTAATGAGATGATTAATAGGAAGTGGCAAAAGTTGTGCTATTCAACTAATAATTTTTATCACACCGATTTGGTGTATAATTTTTATAAGAAGAAGGAGACTGAGGGTCGACGGGTTTTTGTGAAGGTGGGTGGTAGTATGAGGGAGTTAAATACAGCTGTGTTGTATGAGATTCCTGGCATTGGGCAAAGGCCACTCGTCCACACACTGTAGGAATCTTAGTTTGGTGGGATTGGTACTTTGATGACTGAGACCATATTGGAAGGACAGTACAATGCTGGCTCGCATTGTGTTCGACGGTCGTCTCTGAGAAAGAACCACTTGGATATCGCTCAGTGGGTTGGTAGGAATATTACTGGCTCCATGAAAGTGAGTGACGTTAATACGAATTGCATGCATGTTCTCTTGATACTTCAGAAGAAGAGGTATGTTTTTTGTATCCTCGATTTTATGCTAAGTGAGATTAGATCAGTTAGTGTATCTACCGCCCCTTTACCTACATTGATTACCAAGATTATGATGTTATGGGGCTGTGTTCTGAAAACTGATAGGATTAATTTGAAAGAGCATGCAAATCCACGGATTTATAAGGAATGTATTCAGAAGATGTGGAATATGCCTGAGGTTTTAGCTGCTGAGAGGGAATCGGATGAGGACAACACGTCATGTTTTGATGCCAGAGTTTGGGAAAGGGCTACTATGGATGTAGCCCGTGTCTCCTTACTTCATCGTGGCATGTAGACTTTCCATACTCAGTATGAGGAGAATCAAACGAGGTAGTGTAACATTATCCATAACCAAGCTGAGCTTCAAACCAATTTTCAGACGCTAGCTGATGGTTATAAAGATCTCCACGCTAACATGGATATTCTCGTCCAGCGTGATAATGAGCACGGGGAAACTATGAATGCATTTATGGAGCAATAGCAAAGATTTCAAGTAGAAGTTCTACGACGCTTGCCACCTCACGAGGGTTCTTCTTCTGATGAATCTGGGAGGCATGAGCGTCGTCGGCATAGGCCGGATGACTCTGGCCCATCTTCGTCTCATGGCTAGTTTTTATTGTATTATTATTGTGTTAAGAGTATTTTTCCTATTTTTAGTAGATTTTGATTCCGAATTGTTTAGTTAAGTAGTTAATATTGAATTATGTATTTGTTATTTTAAATTTGAAGTCGTTTTAAATTCTGGTGTATGCTATGTTTTGTATCGTGAATCCCACCCTTTCAACTTGTTTGGGGGTGGACTTATTTATTTTAGCAATGCCTCTAATCATATCCACGTGTTTTTTGTCGAAATATTATTGCCTGCTTGATAATGATCGGTTTATGTGAGTATGTTGCTAAATTGGTGTAGCTAGAATTAGCTAGTGTTGTTTGGTGCAACCTCAAGGAGTAGTAATTAGATGATTGTTATTTTAATTCCAACCAAAAAGCTATTGGTTTGGTTTTGGAATATACATCTTGTTTGTTTCTATTTTGGATTTAGAAATTTTCTTTTTCCATCTTGTTGCCTTAACTATTTGGGCAACTTGTGGAACTTAGAAACTAACCCTCTATAAATATAGGATTCACTCTAACCTTAACATCAAAACCTCTCACTTTGCCCCTCTCACCCCGTCTGATTGTAATGATCATAACTGGACACAAGGCTGGAAATACTGTATTTATTCCGAGGATATCCCTAACGCCATCATCAACTGAAATGCTATTTCAAATGTCAAGACGGCAATTTCCCGTTAGACTGGCCTTTGCAATGACAATCAACAAGTCTCAAGGACAGTCAGTCAAGTATGTCGGCATCAACTTAGAGACCCCAGCATTCAGTCATGGCCAGCTCTATGTCGCACTATCTAGGTGCACGTCTTCAAAAATAATTATTGTCCTACTACCACCCGATTCATCCAATTGCACCACCAACATTGTATACCCTGAAGTGCTTTTGTAGCATCATTAAAGGTAAGCCGGCTTATGTCTATGCCTTTCTTACATTGCCTATTATTAGATATACATAACTATACCCTTCTCTTGATTGTACTGTACATCTTGGATTCTTAGTCGTTGTGATGTATTACGTGGGTTTATAAGAGCACTTAGGCATTATCAGCAACTTAATAATGGCACTACTACTTTATTAAAACAAATGTTTATAATCGATGACTGTATTGTGGCACATTAATCACTCATGGACGGGTGAGTCAGATTAACTTTTGAACATGATCTTAGTATTATGGGTATTAAGCGGCATGCATTTATTTGTCGTCCTTCTATTTTTCGTCTTATTCGCTAAGCACTTGGATTAGGGTGTTAGTTCTATTAGGGAGGAAATGTTAAATGCAAATAAAATATGGCACGATTGGAGAATTGTTTTTATTTTGCCTTTTACGAGAGAGTGTTAGGTCATGATTTATAAAAAATCTGAAGAACATGAGTTCCTCATGTTGAATGATTTCTTTAACTTCCACACCTAGAATATGTCGTACTTTTGTTGTTTTTTTCCCCCCTTTTTCTCATTTGTACATTTCTTTTTTCCATTGCTTTCTAACAAGGAGCCTAATTCTCAAGTGGTGCAGGCCAGTATCGGTAAGCTCAATATAGGTGGCAGCAGAAGCAACCAATTCTACTCATATGCTACCATACCAGTTCAACCTAAGATTTGCTAAATACAATGTGCACGGCGAGCAGCAAAACATGACATTCAATTAGGTTGCATCATATTAATGTGAGTCACTTTGAAAGGAAGTCTATGCAGTTCACTGTTTTGCTTCTTCTATGCTATGCGCCTGATGCGTGGTTTAAAAAAATACCGTTTCCACTCATAATTTTTTTACCCTCAAGAAGTAATCTGATTTGGTCAGCCTGGTCATATAATAAAAAATAAGGTAACAAAATCCAAATAGCATGTCTTCATTTGGTCATATAATAAAAAGTAAGGTAACAGAATCCACTAACAGATATATTAGGATCTACTTCATGTACAAGTAGTCCATTCTATATTTGAGCATAATAACTTACCATATACATTTTATTTCTTTTCCCCATGGATGGTAGAATTACCAACGGCAAATATGGACATACATAATTCACTCCCATAAAGAAATAATCTAAAGAAAAAATACTTACCCAACAAATACTTCAAATCTAGGTAACTTACTATATACATTAATTTTCTTTACATTGATAAACTTGGTAATTGATACAAATGGGGTCAACAAATAATTTTATTATGAATATATAGAAACTATACATATACATAAGCTTGGTATTTTTAGCATTAAACGATCACATTACCAAGCACCTCCTTATAAAGACTAAGTAATCGTCTGTACAATGTTATTCACAATCAACTCCTTCCAGTCAAAGGTTTGTTATTTATTTACAACAAATATACTTAGTTAAATAATGCATTCTTTCCTCTAATTGACATATAATGTTGTGTTTTTAGAATGGATAATCTTTGCAAAGTACCCGGTGACTCCAGCAAAAAAGTTCTTGCTACGCGCGAAGCAACACCTCCCAGGGGCTCCTCGGGTGGCCATGCAGCCTTAACAATGTACGACTACAATAACAAAGCACATCTAAAGCTCACTATCAAAATTAGAAATAACAATGGAAATAATGTCTCGACAGAACCAGAATGTTTGTGTGGTTTTCCTAACAGTTCACAATGTATGGAGAGTATTGATTAACTGACCTTTGAAATTTAACAACTTACAAAGAGCTTAATAAAGGTTTAAACGAAATATATTTATTCACCGTTACATGTGTTAATGTATGTTGATTGCCATTTTTATGTATTGACCATTATCAAAAAAAAAACAAAAATTCTCCTAATGGGCTTCGACGTGGGCTTAACGCGTTGCCCTTTCTCCCTCTCCCTTAAACACCCTTTCCAAACCATTACTTAATAACAATCGCAATCAACATAATAGTACACTAAATTAATTCCATTATTTAAAAAATACTAATAATAACTCCATTTATCAGGCCTTCCTCTTTGTCCAAATTTTCTGCCCAATAAATTCATAACCATAAAAGTAGTCGGTTACAAAGTTATGGATTAAGTAACGTTCCCAATTTGTCATCTCAACTCTACTAGTATAAAACCCGCGAGTTTGCAACCTTTCTCCTCAACACTTTGAACAAAGCTACTTGGTGTAGACATCCACCAGATAACTGAGTGTTTGACACCATTTTGGTTACTACCTCCTAAACTTCAAGACGACCTCAAGTTTTTTTAAGAGGTGAGTCATGGTTTATTCACTCTTCTCTCTCTTTACTAAACTTTGACTTTTTCCTTTATTTCCCTTTCCTTATTATTGTTGCTGTAAAATAAAACTTATGCTTCTGTAATAGAAAAACTAAATTGGTTTATTGTATATATTTTGGGAATTCATGTACCTGTTTCCAATTTAAAAAAAGAAACAACAACCTAACAACCGGAGCTTTTTGGCTTCAGTGGTGTGTTTTAAAATTATTACTCTCTCCCTCTCTCTCAGTGGTGTGTCTTTAGATTGTATTCAACACTAAAAAAGAGATTCACAGAGCAGCAACCACGAATCCACAAGCTTTAAATTATGCTAAAATTTCTATACTAAAATTTTGTCTTCATTTCTATGCTAAAATACCTTCCCCATCCATTCTAATTGTTTTTTTTTTTTTTGGCCTATTCAATTTTCCTGCTATTTCGTTTCTAAATCCCACAAAGGTTTAAACCAAATCTTTGATTTGGTACATCCCTATCATCTGCATACTGCTTTAGTGTCATTGACAAGAAATCGATTATGCTTGCGTTACTTGAACCTATCTATGCGCCTATAGATGATTACCTAACAACTTTAATTCATTCTCCTTATGGTTATGAACATACATATTGTTTATCTTGCTTGGTTGCCCATTGGTAGTATTTTTCAATTCCATAGCACAACTAACAATTTTGCTTAATATGTAGGTCATGGAATTGGGTATGTCAGTTTACACCATTTCTTTCAAAACCTTACTCCACCACATGCTCAAGCATTTCAACATGCGCAACAGTTCCTACGGATACACCCTAGACGAAAATTTATATGAGGCATGGGTAGAAGTTGAAATCTCCAGAATAAAAAAGCAGAAGATATTCTTAGGAATACGTTCACATGACAAAAAAACATTGGAACAGGATGTTGCAAAGAAAGCAATTGCTTTTTTACAAGAAGCCCACGGCTGCGAAATAGAAAACTTCAACTATAAGGACAAAAAAAAGTACTTTGTGCGCTACCGACGAATAGAATTCGCATTTGACAAACTACTTGAAGAACATCAAGCTATGCAGGCAAGTTATCAGCAGCTAATTGAAGAAAATAAAGTTCTGAAAGAGCGTCTCACAATTGAAAAGAACGAGCATGCTGAAAGTGAAGAGGAATATGATAGTCAATATGACCCATCTGAAGATGAGGATGTCAACCACAGTTCTTGACATTTTTTAACCCCTTTGGAGAACAAATAGTACAATTTATCCATTTGTTATGCTTTCAATTACAAGTTTTTAATAAATATGAAGACAATCATCAAGATACCAAAGAAAGCTAAGGTAACATATTATGAATTACGATTTACTCCAGTATTATATTATTGTTTGGGTTAAGGATTTTTAACTTGCTTATTAGAGGACTGTTCAAACATTTTCGTAACCCCCGCGGCCTACTACTTGCTCATCTATTTTAAGTGATTTATTTTTACTCTATTTATATGTGTTTAGTGATCCAAACATCTGGATTATAATTGTGCCCACTGGATTCTAAATTGATTGGTTAGGTTAGTTAGTTTGTCTATGATTTTCATTGCCAAACATTGGCTAATACTATACTATTTTGGATTTCAGGTTTAATGGGTAAAGAAAACTTATATTTTCCCAGTTATGTTTGATGGTGATTACAAAAGGAATAGAGGTGATACTCCAAATGGTGAGACAACTTTTCACAAACTCATATCCTAGATTTATTCAATATTCACTGATATTACTTGATTGACATGTATAAAGATAGAATAAAGCTTTTACGATAGTCATTGAACTTTTTTAGCAACCCCTACTCAATAAGTAGAACCTTAGTAGAACCTCCACTTGGGTCTCTCTCAAAACCCAAAAAAGTTCATTTAAAAGTAGGATTGCCTAGACAAATTTAGTAAAAGGATTGCAAAAGCAGTATAACTATTGTGTCATGATCGCTATCAAAAGTGCCAAATTACGTGGATGGTATAAAAGGAGTCGGCCTATTCCTATGATGTCATGGTTTAAGCCTATTGACCATGGTCTTATTTTCTTTTCTTCGTGTGTTGGAATGCAAAATGATGCTAACTTACAGGCTATGTCATGTTGACTTTCATGATAAAGTGAGTAAGTTAGAAGACTATGGAGATATCTTTGAAACACAAATGTAATGCCTGTGTTCAGGCTCCATCTAGAACACCTAAGTCGTGCTGTACTATTACTAATACAGGTTGAGGACTATGAAACGCGCTTTCGTTAGCTTTATTTGGTATCATGAGCGCCCTTCCTAAACAACAATATCATATTATTGATAACGCTTAGCTAGAATAAACTCAAAAAAAAGTAAACAAACACAAGTAGATTAAAACAACTTTTCTTGCGAAGAGATTACCTTCCTTAATTACTTAGCTTTGAGACATTATAAAGTACTCATTGTGATTGAAGTGTACGGTAGTGTTCATATTAAGTCCTTTAATATGGTAGCAGCCATAGGGGATAGACTGCAATGATCAGATCTTTTTTCTTCAATCCAATTGTAGTATGCAACTTGTTTGAGTCCAATGGACTCGCATATTTTACATGATAAATTGAATTTTTAGTATTCCGTATTTTTAGTTGTTGCAAGGTTAGTGAACTAGCCACTCTGCTGAATGCATATTTTCGCTCTCTTGGCGGGTACCACAACTATTACTTGGAAGGTACTCACTACGATTCGATAATTTGTAGCTAAAGTAAGAAAAATCCCTCGACACCTTTTTAAACTCCAATATAGTTAAAGTTTAGAATCATTGCAAATTTTTCCCTGCCAATAGTATCATTGCATCCCCTTACCACCTTTTTAAGCTCCAATAGAGTACAAGTTTTGAATCATTGCAATTTGTTTCCTACCATTAGTGTCCAATATGTAGTTCATTGCATTAATACACTTTTTGCTATCTGAATTTGACTTTTGTTCAAGTCTATTCGATTAAAATTCATAACATATGTTGATTAGAGAATTAACTTATGTAGTTTGCTAAGCCTTGAAATTCTTACGATTTGGTGTTTGTTATCCTCTAATTATATATGTCAACCCATTTTAAGATGCTTAATAATATGTATGCGTCTTTGCTTTTAGGATTTCCTCCTTTGATTATTTACGTTGCCTATTACTGCATGATTCAGTTTAAGAGATAAAACGAAAAATGCTTATTGGACATAAAATCGTTTGAATGTGACTTTTTGGTCCATTTGTGGTTATTGTGTTTAATAGGCAGATCTATACCTGCATTTCCATGCAACAAACAAATTTCTATTAGTCTTTATCTATAAAAGTTTGTTGTTGCCTAAGGTTAGATGGCGAGCTTACTGCAAAGTATTTAGGCCACTTCTACTACATTCAATATCTGACAAACCAACATTTCAACTCTACATATCTTGAATCATCATGTCTGTGATATGCTTGGTTCTTATTGTTCACTATTGTAGTTAAAAAAAAAATCTTAACCAGCTGGAACTTATTGGGTCAATATATTTTATAGATTTTGCTGTTTATATATATATTGCTATTAGATTTTGTTGAATTTCAAATTAGAAAACTACATTTCATGAGCCCTAATATACTTAGCATGATGGCCATTATCAAATTCAAATTGATCATATTCAGCCATGCCATAGAATGTGATCGGTAGTGGATAAACTATTGTTCCATTCACAACCTACTCTTTTATACAAAAAAAAAAAAGATACTGATTTTTGTTTTCTCGCATTGGATCAATAATTTTGCTGATCATCATCTTGACGTGGCTACAAGCTATCCAATTGGCTTGACAAGAGCATTCTTTTATATATGTCCCCCACCCAAATCACAAATACCACAGATACGAGCGTAATGGCGTCAAGGTTTTCATATGGTGGCCAGTTAAATTCTATATGGTGGAGTTTCCGTTTATGCCATGCCTATTAGCTCCCCATGCAAGGAATGTTAACAACTTTATTTTTTATGTATGTCTCGTGCTCTCGCTGATTTTGGTTTTCCTTTGTTCATGTGTTATCTGTTCTTTTTTAGGAACAACTGTTTCTTTTTCCTTTAATTTTTTTTTAGCGTGCATAATGTTTGTGTACTGGGTAGTGATGACTCAATTCACTTGCCGACCAGATGTTGCATTCATTTATACTTGAGCAACTCTTAATTGTGTATTTACAAAAGAAATTCTATGAGCACAATTTTTATGTCTAACTTCTTATAAATTGTAATTTTGTATTGGCTTCCTCCAGCTATCCCTCTTAAGGCAAATTCGAGTGTATGGGGCTGTTATATTGTCGTCAGATTCAACATTGGCTCATCACAGATTTACAGCTAAAAAAAAAGATAAAACTCTAGGATTACATACCAGCTGACCTCGACTGTGTACTGTTCTTCTTTTTTGTCCTTTTTGAGTTTTGATAGATTTTGTTGTGTTACTTTTGTACCAGCTCAATGTGTGTGTGTGTTTTTGTTACCAACATCAGATGAACAAATCATATTTTATGCTTCGTGTTGAACTATCCTAAATACATTACACTGTTAAAAAGAAAATGAGAAATTTTGTGATATAATCCTTGTTTGTGTTTGTACTGTAAGTGACGAAACTTGCAGAATGTAGATGAGGCCAAAATGATGATTGGACTAAAGGTTAATACTCTTGACCTACTTGGTGGACTCTATAATTTTCAAAAAGTGCTTCCACCTCCACTATATCAACAAGCTCAATAGCAGTCTTTTCCAATGCTTAACATATAATGACCTCTTCATTCATATACAGTTTAGTCTACTATGTGCCAGGAGCTAATATTTGATGTGTTTTTTCCAGGCCAAAGTGGGATGGTGGTCATTAGGAAGGTGACGAAACTTCACGACTGGATGCACTTTGTTTAGCAATACAACTTTGGATCGATTATTATGTTGACATCGAGCTCATGGTATCCATCTGTTTAATTGCCACTGATAACACATATTGTGAATGGAGTTGATATAAGTGACACGTGTTTTGTTTCTTTTAGTTCTTCGTTTTTCATAAATGTTTTCCAGTTCTACCAGGCAATGCGAAGGAACTTCCTGCTTTCATAGACTAATGTCTCAAATGTTTAAGAATTAACATACCGACCCATCATAACTAAACTGCATCATGTTTTATAGGTAGTCGATGGCCTTTGACATTAAAAATGCTTCTACAAGCTATTTATATCATGAAAAGTAGCATATGCGATTATATTACCGCTTCCTTCTCTTTTTTTGATTGTGGGTGACCTTTCTTTCCCTGAATTAGTTGTAAGCCCTTAGTCCCTTTTAAATTATTTTGTGGAGTACAACTCAAGAACAATGTTTCTTGCTTTTACTTAATCGTCTTTGCAAAAGAATGGCTAATGACCACAAATTTTTTGTCTAACTTCGTTTATATTATAATTTTGTATTGGCTTCCTCCACCAATCCCACTCATGGCAAATTCGGGTGTATGGGGCTGTTATTTGGTAGTCAGATTCAACCTTGGCTCACATCTCAGTTTTAAAGCTCAAAAAATGGGAAAGATTGAAGCTGGAGAAAGGTTTATTGTCTATGTTGTGGTACCAATGTGGCCAGAAGGGATACCAGAGAGTGGATATGTTCAGGCAATCTTAGAATCGCAATAAGAGGACAATGGAGATGATGTACACTAACACTATTCAGGCTCTTGAGGCTAAGGGAATACAACCAAACCATAAGGAATAATCATAGTCATTAGCTCCGTTTTCGTCTCCTCAAATTTCGGCTAAGCACACAGGAACACAAGACTGATGAAGCAATTGTAAAAGCAAGGTAGATTTATGGTTTGTCTTGGTTATTATTATTACTATTATTAATTTTTTGCGAACTCATGTCCTTGATGCTTCTTTTTTTGCAGTGAATACCCATTGTCGATTATTTTAGTGGGAGTTGGGGATGGACCTTGGGATATGATGAAGGAATTTGATGACAATATTCCTGCTCGAGCTTTTGATAATTTCCAGGTAATCGCTAGCGGGCGACAATCACACCCCTTACTCTGTTTGATTGTATTGCACGCCACATATTTTATGATCACAACCTTATATCTCTCTCTTTTAGTTTGTGAATTTTACCGAAATTATGTCAAAGAATATGCCTATATCCAGAAAAGAGACGGAGTTTGCTCTTGCAGCTTTGATGGAATTTCCTGCCCAGTATAAAGCGACAGTGAACTTTAATATATCGGGGTAACAAGAGATGTCTTTCCTTTAAAGGTTTTGATTTTAACCGTCTGATTTTTTAAAGCATATTCCATATAAACATAACAACAATGCACTTACTCTAGAGGCATTTTTTAAAGCAGTTCTCGGAATGAGAAATTTGTAGAAAGGGTGCCTCTTTCACCACCGCTTTACAGTGCTGCTTCATTTAGCACAAAGAAACCCTCCTGGTCCAGCAGTTTCTAGCACAGTGTGCCACCATATAATCCCCAAGCAACCTCTAGAGGCACAACTCCACCTGAAAGTTCAACATTCGATAACAAGGTCAAACTTTCATGTTGCCATCTTATCTCTTATAACTTCTAGAGTGATTTAAGGGCCTGTCATTGTAGGTTCACTTATTAATTTCGTTTGATACATTTTAGATGCAACATATTTTCCCAAACTTTGTGCACCAAACTATTGTTTATATATATATAAGAGCCTACAGCCTACTGCTTAGCTATAATTTACAGACTTTTAAATGATTAAGTCTTAAGAAAAAACAATGTAGGTCTTCTATTTAGCCTTTTGTTATTCTTGTGTAGGTTTTAATTATAAACATCAATGCATTTTCATTTGATTTTTTTTTTGCGTGCATAATGTTTGTGTGCTGGGTGGTGATGACTCAATTCACTTGCCAACCAGATGTTGCATTCATTTATACTTGAGGAACTCTTAATTGTGTCTTTACAAAAGAAATTCTATGAACACAATTTTTACGATAGATTGTGTTCATAGAATCTTTTTTGCGTACTGTTAATCTTTTTTGTTCTTTTTGAGTTTTCATAGATTTTGTTGTGTTACTTTTGTACCAGCTCAATGTGTGTGTGTTTTTGTTACCAACATTGGATGAACAAATCATATTTTAGGCTTCGCGTTGGACTCTCCTAAATACATTACACTGTTAAAAAGAAAATGAGAAATTTCGTGATATAAGCCCTGTTTGTGTTTGTACTTGCAGAATGTACCAAGTGACGAAACTTGCAGAATGTACATGATGCCAAAATGATAATTGGACTAAAGGTTAATACTCTGGACCTACTTGGTGGACTCTATAATTTTCAAGCAGTGCTTCCACCTCCACTATATTAAGAAGCTCAATAACATCCACTATATTAAGAAGCTCAATAACAGTATTTTCCAATGCTTAACATATAATGACCTCTTCAGTCATATATAGTTTAGTCTACTATGTGCCCGGAGCTAATATTTGATGTGTTTTTTCCAGGCCCAAGTGGTATGGTGGTCATTATGAAAGTGACGAATTTCACGACTGGATGCACTTTGTTTAGCAACACAACTTGGATGAGATTATGTTGACGTCGAGCTCAAGGTATCTATCTGTTTAATTGCCACTCAAAACACATATTGTGAATGGAGTTGATATAAGTGACACGTGTTTTGTTTCTTTTAGTTCTTCGTTTTTCATAGATGTTTTCCAGTTCTACCAGGCAATGCGAAGGAACTTACTGTTTTCATAGACTAATGTTTCAAATGTTTAAGAATTAACATACTTGACCCATCATAACTAAACTGCATCATGTTTTATAGGTAGTTAGATGGTCTTTGACATTAAAAAGCTTCTACAAGTTATTTATATCATGAAAAATAGCATATGTGATTATATTCCCGCTTTCTTCTCTCTTTTTCGGATTGTGGGTGACCTTTCTTTCCCTGAATTAGTTGCGCCCTTAGACCCTTTTAACTTCTTTTGTAGAGTACAACTTAGCAACAATGTTTCTTGCTTTATGAATTGTCTTTGCAAAAGAATTGCTGATGACCACAAATTTTTCGTCTATGTATATCCTATAATTTTGTATTGGCTTCCTCCACCAATCCAACTCGCGACAAATTTGGGTGTATGAGGCTGTTATTTGGTAGTCAGATTCAACCTTGGCTCACACCACAATTTTAAAGCTCAAAAAATGGGAATATTTGAAGCTGGAGAAAGGTTTATTGTCTATGTTGTGGTCCTAATGTGGCCAGAAGGGATACCAGGGAGTTAAAATTGTTCAGGGAATCTTAGACTGACAGAAGAGGACAATGGAGATGATGTACACTGACATTATTCAGGCTCTTGAAGCTAAGGGAATACAAGCAAAGCCTAAGGAATATTTGACATTCTTCTGTCTGGGGAATCGGGACTTGAAGAAGAGTGGTGAGTATGTACCCACGGAGCAACCAGAACCTGATACAGATTACAGCAGAGATCAAGCAGCTCGGAGTTTCATGATATATGTTCATGCAAAGATGATGATAGGTAAGTGAAGGTTTATTGATTACCCAGAAATTCATTTTTAACTCCTGCTAACTTTTATAATCGAAATTAATCATGAAAACTCTCCAAATCAGTTAACTTGAAGCTCATTTGTAAAGAGAGTTCTTTTGTCAACTCTTTGTACAGCACTATTAAGTTTTAGTGCTTTCATTTCTAATAACAAGTGGTGTTAATTTCTTTATTGGTAATATCTTCTTGCAGTTGATGATGAATACATAATCATTGGATCTGCCAACATAAATTGAGGCTTACATACCAACAACATATACTGTGTATTGTTCTTCTTTTTTGTTCATTTTGAATTTTGAAAGATTATGTTGTGCTACTTTTGTACCAGCTCAATGTGTGTGGGTGTGTTTCTGTGTGTTTTTGTATTAGCCTGCTATCAATAGTGAGTTAAATGTTAGTGATTCAAATTACCGGATCCTAACCTTTTATCTACTTTGTCGCTTCTTATTCCGTTCTTGCCTCAAGCGAAAAGTACTATTAAGCATGAAATTTGATTTTTTCGGTATATGTTCTCACTAATTACTCGAGTGATTTCCTTGAATAAATTGAGTGCCAAGTTTTAGTCAGTCAATTCTGGCTTTCAATTAATACATACTAAGCAAATGCAATTCACTATAATTAACGCCGAATATCAAACCGTGTCGTAAAGACGGATTATACCTAGTTTAAAATAAACCAAAGACGAACACTGATTTGCCATGTGGCCCAATTTTTCATTTATTGATGTCTATAGTGTATAGTATATATTCGTTTATGTCACTACGTTGGAAAATTCTTCCAATCCATATCGTTCATGGGTGGTCTCATTTGAACTGTTAAAAAATTATAGGATCTGAATGTAAAAAGTAAAACAAATCAAGGAAGGAGCCAGGAATCTGAGATGAGGGGGTAGGAGTACAAAGTATAAACGTTCAAAATAGGCTTAGGAGTTATATATATGCTTAGGAGGGGAGTGCAAGCTGCATACGCTTAGGAAATGGTTCGTGACTTCTGACACTGCGTAGTCCAGATAATTACAAGTTAATTAGGCTTCAATTGGATAAACTGCACTAACCTGTCTCTTTAATCTACCTAGATGGACATTCTAATCAACTCAAGGTACAAGTAGAATTCCTTTAGTAGGCACTCTTAATTCTTTTTAAAGACTAAATTAACAGAGGAAGGAACTCATGTTCTTTGCTAATAGTAGGAATGCCATTGCCATGCAATCAAAGACAATTTTATCTGAGCGTACAGGACCAAATAAATTAGTCCACAACGACCAAGTACAAGTATCACTTCATGCTTCCTCCCAAACAAATATTTTCTTCCAGTAAGAACTGGAAGCAAAATCCCTTCAATAAACATTGGAAGATCCCAGCTCCTTTTGGTTGTACGCCTACTCTTGCCGACGGCAAGATACTGCAGGCTGCAAAAATGGGAGAGAGCTCCTTAGTAGACCAAACCTTCGATAGTATCTTGAGCGGAAAAAAAAAAATCAAGAGAGGGACCCAGATTTTTTAACTAGGGTATTCAAGTCGAAATTGACAACGAAACAAATTACTTAAATGTTCAGTTAAAAAAATTCATAGGCAAAAACAATTAACAATTACCTAACGAAAACAATTAACAATTACCAAACGAGTCAAAATGAATTTCATCGATCAATAAGAACAGTTGAGAACACTAGAGCCATACAAGTTTTGTGTACCATACACGTTTATGAATACATTAACTGCCATAAATAAGAGGGGAGATGAGAAATGGAAGATGAATGGATGGAGAAACTGGTGAAAATAGACTAAAGAGAATTGGAGACTTCACGTAAGTATTGTAAAGTTTGTCTTTCAATTGTAAAGAAGTGGTGTGTGATGGACTGGTGACCCTAAGTTAAAGTTCGAAGGGCATCTCCATTCTCCAATTGGGGTAAAATTACACTTCCACGTAGGTGCCACTAGGTAAAGAACAACTCCCCCCCTCATGTATTCATCCAAAATATACATACTGGATAGTCTCCACTAAAAATTAGTACGGTGTGTATTCTAAAACTTCGGACGTTGGTTAAAGTGGCGCTTTGAGAGAAAGATGTCTTGAAGCGCCACTAAAAATGGCATCCCTCCTTTTCCACGTCAACACCCATGTCTTGTTTCTAGTCAATCAACCTCACTTTTTCATTTCTTCTTCTCAGCTTCTCAACCCATTTCTGTTCCTTGTTCTATGTTTTTATTTTTATTTTTTCAGATCGACCTCCCTCTCTCTCATTCTTCAACAGCTATTTGCAACTGATCATCATCATCAATCACTGTTTTTCATCAATTCACTGTTTTTTCAATACTAATTTTCATTCTGAGACAAGAATCTAGAGCTTATTGAGTTCAAAAACACCGAAAAGTGTTCACTTTCACTCTAAAAGATTCTCTTTCAATACTAATTTTCAGTCTGATACTTTTGAATTCATTTCACTCCAACTCGAATATATGATTTCATTGGCAATTTCCGTAATTTTGATTAGTGTGAAGTTTTGAGGTGTGATTGGGATATTTGAGTTGTTGAATCAGTGGTTTGATGGATTTTGAGATTGGTTGAGAGTGTTTATTGGATTTTGTTGATTTTGAGTTGTGACGAGTCAAACGTCCGAAAGTTTTTTTGTTCGGTCATTGGCTAAAGTCTCGCCTAAGTGTTTTAGCAACTAATATCTGGATAGGGAATTCCCCACCCCTTTATTAACTACTAGTATATTACCTAAGATATACCACCCCATTGGAAAGAGTTTTTGACACTTGGGGTGTAAACTTTACAATATACGGTTCTATACAGTTTACACCTCTGATTGGAGATGTCCTAAGGAATAAGGATCCAACATGTTGAATATGAGTGGACTTTCACTACGAAATAATAAGTGCTGGAATAGTGGGCCAAGTTATATGTTATGGGAGTAGTAGTTTTACTTTTATGGAAACGCGTGGGTCCGTCCTTGGGAGAGACTGAAGTATACAAGAATGTGAAAAGTATTCAATTTTCAGCTAGGCGATAGCTGCAAAAGTTGATGACAAATTTCCCTTGGTTTTGAGTTTTTTCTGAGATAGAAAAAGATACATTGGACCGATATTGAAAGTAGGGGAAAAAACATGACAAAAACCAAAAGAAGTGGAGAATAATCAAAGTAAAAGTATAGACCTGGGCACTCAGATTCTCTCCCACTCGGATGGCATACTATTGACAATATGTAACTACAAGTATACAAAATATTGTGGCTGGTAAAAACGAAGTAACAGAATGCAAGTGTGACTATGGAAGAAAAATTTACAGTATACATGCTACAGACATGCAATTTAAAGATTGTAAGCTCCAAAATATCTAACTTTGTTTGGCAAGGTGGTTTTAAGTTCAAGGGAGTGCTATACTTTTTGAATTCAAATCAGTGATGAAATGAAAAGCAGAACACAAAACCACCACAACAACCGATCACCATCCATGACACGTACGACATATGGTGTGACGAAGGTATGACATGTTTTATAGCCCGCTTATCCGGGTATGATGACATGAGCTAAAGCTATAGGCATAATGATGCATGAGCATGGATTATTAATTAATTAGTAGTTTCTATTTTATTTGGTTTCCTAATTCAATTAGGATTAGGATTTAGGATGGTTTCTATTTGGTTTCCAATTAGGTTTAATAGTTGTTTTCTATATAAAGGCATCTAGGCCTTCATTGTTAGGGGGTTATTATTGATTATTAATTCATAATAATCTTTGTGAATTGTTCTTCATGTTTGAAGGTTTAAACTATAGATTTAGGTGTTTGTTTTATTAAATCTTATTGATGTTCATCCATTGTTGAAGCTTCCGCCAACAAGATACATCAAATTTGGTATCAAGAGGCAATCGATTTTTGGGATTTTTTTTTAAAGGAAACACAGCCTCTATAAGCTCTCGTGAACGACAAGCTTGTGTTGCCATTGATCCCATGACAGACAAACACACTGACCACCAACCGAATGATCCAAGGAATGCTTCAAAAGATTCTACTTCTACACCAACTGAAGATGATACAAAATCCCAGGCAGATCATGTGGTTCGGAATAGTATCTTGGTAAGTGAGGACAAATCCAACCAACTTTCAGCATATGATACTGCTGTAAAACATCATCTATTCCCTTCTCGTCAACAATTATTATCAATTGAAGAGGAGAAACCCCTATTGGATTCTACAATGGTGCAATTTTCACCGGGGGCAGCGAAAAATATTACGAAAGAAGTTAAGAAAGATGAACTAGATGGGATTGATTTTCAAATTGCTAATTTGCATGTCATCTTTAATACCCCACTTCCGTCATCTCCAAGATATGGGAATTGTAGTGAGTTACGTAAACTTTCTACTGATTATGTGGGTCCGTATGTATCCAATTTCGAGGAGGATTTTGCTTGCCCCTACAAAGCAGTTCAATGTCTCTTTCGTGACTTCCACTATCCGTTGTGTTTCTCGACAAGAGTACTAGCAATATTTTGGTGCCATGTTATTTATTTGAGTTGATATTTGGGCAAAATTCGAGGTTGAATTTTCTGCCACCATGGGAGGGTGACGTATACGACTATGAAGAGCTTTTGTGCGTTGATGGATTTTTATAACTCCAAACTCGAGGACGAGTTTATTTCAAGCCGAGGAGTATGATGCATGAGCATGGATTATTAATTAATTAGTAGTTTCTATTTTATTTGGTTTCTTAATTCAATTAGGATTAGGATTTAGAATGGTTTCCTATTTGAGAAAGTTGTAAAAATAATAATAATAATAAGAATACAAAAATAAATACAAAATCTTTCTGATGTATCTTGTTGGCGAAAGGTTCAACAATTGATAAACATCAATAAGATTTAATAAAGAAACACCTAAAACTAGGGTTTAAAATTTCAAACATGAAGAACAATTCACAAAGAATTAATAATCAATAATAACCCCCTAACAATTAAGGCCTTGATATCTTTATATAATAAACTCAACTACTAAATCTAATCGATTCCAAATAGGAAACCTCCTAATTCCTATTCCTAATTGAATCCTCCATAAATAATAGAAAGTACTAAGTAGCTATTACTAATTAATAAAATTAAGTAGCTATTACTAAGTAGCTATTACTAATCATTGAGGAGGATACAAGAGGAACAATCTATGTAAGATTTTGATTAAGGAATGCGGGTGTAGGGTCCGCCTAACCCCATAGCTATCATTCAAAAAAAAAAAAAAAATAAAATTAAGTAATCTTCTTCCATGCTCATGCATCACTTTCACATTTGCACTGATCACAATACAATAATCCTTACCCGGTTACCCATCAATATTACAATTTTATGTTCAACGAATTAGCATAAATCATGCCCTCACGGACAGAAATAGTGACTATTCCATCCTATCCAACATATACACTCAAAATAACTCCAACTACCAGATTATACCATCAAGACTTTACTTGGTGCTACTAAGCGGTTATATATACTTTCAAGTTTGCATAATGTAAGAAAAACAATTTTTTTCCAATAAGCACTTACCAGGGCACCACCATAGTTACTGATCATAGCATGAGCCAAAACCAATTGGAGGTCTCCGGGCATACATATTTTTTACGGGAGCTGCCGGAACTCCACGTCGAGTCAACAAGCATCTGAAGTATTCTAGCCTGGGCAACACTGTCACGCTTATATTTCCGGCAGAATTCTCTCTCCTGCTCCACAAGCGCGCTGCAGTAGAAAAAGAAATGAAGATAATTATATATCGTATCAATAATTCAATAGAGTTTTTAACTATTTAGTACCATGAACTTTCATTTTTATTCCTAAATGGTACCCTAACTTCTTTTCATGCCTATCAGTACCATGAACTTCCAATTTTTTATGATTTGATACATTTAGATATTTATCTGACCAACAAGAACCCGTGTGCAGAACTCGGATAAGAAATGATCCATTTTTTTAAAGCACAATGGAACATCTTGTTAGGTAAAAAGTGAGTCCAAAGTTGATTTATAAGTTATATTACAGGAGAGATACATAATGAATTTTTCTTTAAGAAAGGTGAGAACTTAAACAAAGAAAGCGACAATGAAGTGCTCAGTCTAACAAGTGAACGTTAAGATGACAACAACTCAGTCCCTTAGACTCTTAATTTCATCCTCATGTTCAAAGTACGAGTGTAACGGGAATTAGAGTTTAACTCTATAGGAGAAACTGAGTTCAAATTCTGTGGTAGTGTTGTAACTTATGAAGCACCGATACGTCCCTAAGGGTGAAGTATCCGTATTTGACATGGATACGCCCCGATACGCGTCCGATACGTGTCGGATACGCGATTTGGAGTATCCGATTTTATAATTAATTTTTTAATTTCCAACACGCAGGGGACAATAATCTCACACATACAAGAATTTTTTTTGGAACTTCAACAAAAAAAAAACAAGTGAAATAAAATCTAAGTTATGAAGAGATGCAAGAGAAGAAAGATGAAGTGAATCCAAGTTATACATGTAAATTGCTGCTTAATGTGTTTGAATTGGTCATTTTATGAAGTAGAATTGCCATTTTAATTTGAATTTGGTGAAAAATGCTCATATATATATATATATATATATATATATATATATATATATATATATATATATATATATATATATATATTATTCAAACGTGTCCATGACGTATCCGTGTCCTATATTTTTGAAAAATGCCGTGTCCTCGTATCCGTGTCGCGTATCGGTATCCGTGCTTCCTAGGTTGTAACTAAAACGTGCAACACTGCTTCTTAGATCCCAGGGATCACAGACCGACCATAGAACCCTGTTCAATATGTGGAATGCATTAGGTGTCTGCTCGTAGGTTGGGTCGTCAAACGACTGCAGCTTGCAGCCTTGGTAAATAGAATATCTCTGGCCAGAACTTGAACAGTCACAATCGAGTGAGGGAACTTTTTTAATAAGGTGCCCAAATGGGTAGATCTTATGAATTTTTCTTTCCGGACTTGGATCTCCTGAGAATATGAGGTCGCTAATACCAAAGGTAATACAAAGGAAAAATATCCTTCAGCAGCAGAAGAAAGAAAACTCATAATGAGGACTACAAATTATCTGAACGACGTAAAATCTAGACAGATAATGACAAATGACCAAAGAAGGTAGGGCCCCAAGTATAAATGGAACCCTATGTATTAACAATTTAACAGTCTTGTTTTGGGCTCGAGAGCGAATATAGGTCCGTAAGATGTCCATGGGAAAATCTTGAGCGAGTAGATGTGAAGTGTGAACTTCCCGTTAGAATCGGATAAACATCGAGAACTGCCAATAGTAAAATACACAAACTCACTACATGTCATTACTATAAACAATCTTAAGCTATCGTTTCATCTATTTATTCATTCTGTCTACAAGTAACTTCCCGTTTTTTGGTTGGTTCAGAGTGATATAAACTGACTACAAATAAATAACCACTCAATAGTTATTTGAATAAATGACATGCACACCTGAAGCAGCTGCAGCACGTGGCCATATTGTTTGCTGAACATCTGAGGGATCAGCTGTCTCACTCCACATGCAAACTTCTCCGCCAAGCACAAGTTTTTGTTCTAAAACGTCATTTATTCCTTCCAAAGGGTCACTGTTATAGACACCCTCCCAAGGGACATCCAAATGATCAAGGTACCATACACCTTGATTGCTAAAAATGCATCTGAAACCTTTTGCTACAGCTTGTGGGCAAACCCCTCCACCCAACCTGTAAAGATAGATAGATAACAATTTGTTTCCTTAACCTTAATACTGTAACACTTGAGAGTACTTCGAAGTAATTGAATTATAAGAGGTGGCCTCAGAAAACTAACCAATTATGCACCACGGTCCTTGGGTTAAGGTTTTCCTTGAACGTATTGAAAGTCTCTTCCCTGATATCAGATGACAAGGTTCAGATCTATAGTAAAAATTTAATGATTTAACTTTTTGTGTTAGTTGTTGCACCAGAGTAGCAGAGCTGTAATGAGACTTTCACAACTGTAATGCATCACATATATAAACAATTTTGTCAAATTGCCAATTTCTCCATAAGCTCAAACTTATGTAGAGGGGCAAATTCTACGAATATGAGAGAGGAGGCCCGGGGATAGAACATAGGCAGGATGCACCTAGAAATCGGAATTGGGGTAGAGTGACCTAAGCAAGAGTGAGAGCATGTAAGAATATTCTTCCTCACATCCAATCCTTCCAATATATTTCTACATATAAAGATACACATAAATTTAAACAATCAAAATAGCCATGCTCTAGCATCTCTCCTAGAGTCTCAAGTTTCAAATAATTATATTTATTTTTTCTTTTATCTGTAAAACAGTAACATTATTAATTTAAAAAGTGAGGGGACGTAGATAGAGTGAGTGAGCAACACTACTTTGCATTTGTTAGAGTTCTTTTTTATTTACGGAACAATTTCTCAAGGGCGTCCACAGGCCTAGGTGTGTCCCCATGCTGCTTGCGGATGGTCTATTAGGGGATCGGGGAAATCACTTCGACCCAAATTTTTTTGGATGCAAACTGATGTAGATTAAACTGGCGGAAACTTCAATTTATCATAATCTACTCTTGAATTAAACAAAACAACTAAAACTAAAACAAATCTTTATTTCTCTTTGAAATATTCTCAATAACACAACTATCTTTTATTGAATCTCATAAATTCTCAAACAAAACAACTACCAATGAACCCTAATTACAAGCCCTTATTTATACTAACTGACAACAAAGCAAAACCAATAGGAATAAGACATGTGGCCACTACTAATTAAAACAAATCAAATTGGACCAACTAAATTATATGGGGGCTCGCCTATGCGACCCATGGGCTTGACATGACTTTGACTTGACTCATGTCCACATCATTCTCCCATGTTGAAAGAATTCGTCTCGAATTTTGAAGTTTCAAGAATCCACACAATCGTCTCCAAATCATCACACATCACCCTCCCAGTTTTGAGAAGAATTTGTCCACGAGTTTTACCCTTGTAGTGAGTAACAAAAATATTACACCAAGTCGCCCTAGACATTGAACTTGAAAGATGAAGGAATTGTATTACTGCAGAAACATGCGCATCATAGTGTTTAACAAAACCCACCCATATTGAATTCACATGTAGGATAAATAATCTCCCGGGCACCAAAAGAAGTCTTCAAATATAAAATCAGAAACTCAGACTTTTGATCTATGGGTAAGACTTTTGCAGAGACAAAAACTTCAACTTGCTCCTCAATCACCTCCCAACACAGATCAATAGATGCAATCTCTAAATTAGCAGATTTGTAAGAAGTTTCACAAACAACTTCATCTCCAAAAATTGAATAGAAATCAGCAATACCATAAACTTCCAAGTTTTGAAATTTTGTTCGGGTTGTCTCATCTTTGTCTTCATCAAACATGCTAAAAAAATAATCAAATTCTTCTTTTTCCTTGAGACTTTTCTGTCAATCTACAACTTCAACAAGATCGTGCTTGATATTTTTTAGCGATTCTATTAAATTTAAAAACTTTTCCATTGCCTGCTCAATCAAATCCAGTTGTTGAATAGTTGGTTCAGACACTTTCTCAAACATGTTGCTAACATAATCTTGAAAATACCGTGCGACTATCGTTGGAATTGGTGGGGTATATATATATTGGAAGAGGGTTGGGATAAGAGTAAGAATATGCATTAGGTTGCACATATGAAAATACAGAAGGATATGCATATGGATTTTGAAAACATGGTTGGTAAGAAACGACATATGGATACAAGTATGCCATGCCAAAATAAAACAAATGAAAACCCTACTTCTTGACAAAATCCATAAAAATGAAATCTTTCCTAAGAAATATCAAACCTTTTCCCGGATTCTTAGAAAAATTGAATCTTTTCTTTTTCCCAAAAGAGCGATTCGTGCTCCGATACCAAATAATGTAGATTTAAACTGGAAGAAGCAACAATTTAGCAATATCTACACTTTAATTCAAAACAAATAAAAAAACCCTAAAAGTCTCTCTTTTATTGAATCTCATAAATTCTCAAACAAAACAACTACCAATGAACCCTAATTACAAGCTCTTATTTATACTAACTGACAACAAAACAAAGCCAATAGGAATAAGACACGTGGCTACTACTAATTAAAACAAATCAAATTAGACCGACTAAATTATATGGGGGCTCGCCTATGTGACCCATGGGCTTGACTTGACTCATGTCCACATCACAAACCCTATTACTTTAACCACTCCCTGTGTACAATCCTGTCTTGTGGAAGTACCCCAGTAGGAATTTCAGCCTCACGAAAAAAAATTAGCTCGTTTGAATGTCGAGCAATATGAAAAAACTGAAAATTTGTAGACTGTTAGATTAATCCTAAAAACTTCAAATGTCATACACAAAATTTGATAATGTCATACACATTCAAATGAGTTGATCTTTTCTGAGGATGATCTTCACAAATGAAGAGGGTATATCCACAAATACTAAGTCTTTGAAGTGTAGGTCCAGTTCTTTTTATGGAGTGGCTCTAAGGGAGTGCTGTAACAAAGAGGCTATATCCTTTAATTGCCAGACTCGTTAATAATGCATGGAGCTCCAGCTTTAGATCATAATGCATGGAGCTCCAGCTTTAGATCATAATGCATGGAGCTCCAGCTCTAGATCTGCTAAATGAGAATAGTGTATCATCCACGCTCCTAAACCCACAGATCCGCAACTCAATGTCAAAAGAACCGTGAACTTTTCTCTCATTGAAGTGGGATCTCTGTGGTTTCTTTTCAAAAGTTTATGCTATTATATTGTCTTCTTTATTGAAATACTGCTTTACTGAAAAGTTGTCTGTTTGACTTTGACTTCAAATGCTTTTACTAACTCCAACCTACCCACCTAACCCTTTAACCTCATGTTTCTACCTAAGCAGTTAAAATTGGTTTTCGGAAGTAATCGGTCTAGGAGCGGGATGCGATTGGTTAATCAGTTTTATATTATTATATACATAAACAATTATTTATACCTCCAAATTATAAAATAGCAAAACATATCACTAGCTTACCTACTTCACGGACAAAAAACAAAACATCTCTCTTAATCATCTGTGACCATTTCAAGTGCTTTCTCTTTTTGCTAAAAAGGTAACACACTAAGTAAAGAAAGAGAGAACTCACCACAAAAATCGATGAGTCATAAAATGGAAGAAAGGAATACCAACCATCTAGTCTATTTTAGTTATTTCTTTAAATATTATATTCTCCTTCACCTTTATAAACTTACTTCTCTCTTAGTTCTCAACTATTACCTTCAAAACCGTAGAAGCACATCCAAATAATTTTAAGCCCAAAAAATTTCCCTAATCTGTAATATCTCAACCCAAATAGCACGAATAGTCTCAACTTTACAAAAGATGAAGATAAAATTTTGTTCTCCCTGCGACTACAAGTGCAACAGCAAGATGCTCACCACCAGTTCAATTTCATCTTCTAAATTCTACTTCTAAATGAAGATGGTACAGGTACAAAAAGGAGTTTTTCTGCAACGACCTAGAATCGGAAGTTGATAATTGTTGGGTTCCGATAATATCGGTTTGATGGCATCTCTATTTCGCTTAAGAAGACAATTCTCTCGATAAAAGCTTTGTTATTTCGGTAGTCTAAAGTCTTCAAAAAGTTTAGAGGATGCTTCTTTGAGTCTTTTGTTGCTAGATGGGATCATCTTATGTTTTTAGACATGGGGTCATAGTGCATGTCTGGGGTTTTTTGTTTTTCTTCTTCTTATGTTTTGTTTCATCGCTTAAATATTTATTTTTCAGTTGTTCTCTTGTAATGTAGGCCTTCTCAACCTACTTTTATTTTACTAATGGAATATCACTTTTTACCGAGCAAAAAAAAAAGATAATATCGGTGAGTTTTGCTCATTTTCCCGAGAAAATCGGTGTTCAATCACCGAAGATCACCGAATAAACCGCCAACTGAGTAATGATTGAGAAATCGGAAAATATAATATCGCTTGACCACGATTACTCACCGATTAAATTCGATTTTAACTGCTTAGGTTTCTACATACACTTTCTCCAAATATGTAATTCTCCTTCCATCAAATAATCATAGTCCATCCTTCTCTCTCCCATTCCATATTAACCACTCATCTCCAGTATTTCTCTCAAATTGATAGTCACACTTGCTTGTCGACCACATGCTAATTATTAGTTGGTAGAGATTGCCATGAATAATTAGAGATCAATTACTTAATCTTTATTCGTTAGGATTGCAAGAATCTACACTAGTATATTAGGAATTTATCTAAGTGGAATCAAATCCCCCTAATTCCTTCTCCATATTCAGATCTTAGTATTTAATTGCCATAGTATAAGTTAGAACAATTTAATTAGTTAAATTCCCATATTAGTATAATCATAATCCATTACTCTCATTAGTTTTGTTAGAATAAATTAAACTAGTGAAACTTACATCTAAATAAACTAAGAGTGGAACGAATTCTCTACTCCACATATTGCATGATAATCGAGAGTAGATAACTTTGATCATATAGTAGTAAAATAACTTTAGTTTTACTTATTCATAGCATAATTAGTTAAGAGTAGGTAAAACTATTGTTTTACATTTTATCACACCCCCATAAATCTCTTTGATGGGGTTTCTAATCTCTAGGTCACCGTTATGAGTTCTATCTCTAGAATCTCATAACGAAGAATTTGAAACACTAATTACAAAACAATTACTATTCTAACTACCAATCATCCTCACGTGGCTTCATTAACCTCATCTATTGGAGGTTTAGCCTTGTGTCATTAGTTTGAAACTACTTAAACAATGAATAAAAGACATTAAAGTAAAGAATTGAATATAACTAAAAGGGCCAATTCTACTAGAAATTACGTCAATGTCCTTTTCGTACACTTTTACAGCTCTAATTAGGGTAAGGCCAGGTCCATTGGAAAGCTTATTCCAAGCCGGTCATTTTGACATAAAGTAATCCTAATTCAGAGGTTCAAGTCCAAAGATATGCCCATCTTTGACTTCCCATCTTTGAGTAGGCTTAAAAAGGTTTTTTCTTCTTGATTCTTGGGCTTTGAATATAGAACTTTTCTAGCAATCATCTTGACTCGTTTTCCATACAAAATGACATCTTTAAGCATGTAAACAGCTTCAAGACCTGAAATACACAAAAGCACGTAAACAGTACTAACTCTTATTTATTTTAAACATAATTGACCTAAGTAGAATACTATTAAGGAGTTTAAACTACACTTTTGGGTGCTTATCAGCAAGGTTACTTCGTGTACTTCTTACTGCTTATCTTCTTCATCATTCTTCTTATTAACTGGTTTGTGTGTGTGTATGTGTGTTAAGGGGAGGGGACTCAAATGCTAAAATTAACTTCTACCATTTCAAGTTCATCAGAACACAGGAAAATGTTTTGAATGCGGGGAGCTTGGTCATTGGAAACATGATTGTCCATGGTTGAACCATCCATGTGTCAATGGGTGCCCACAGAAGATGAAGATGTATTGGATTGCTCAAGAACTCTCCAAGGATAAAAGATTTATTTCCTGTAATGGAGGACCTAAATGAAAAGGTTTTGTCTGGGTTGATAACCTTTCTAGCTAACACAAAAACACAAGTAGAAGAAATGATTGATGGTAGGAACCTAAAACTTACTATTTATGGACCTGTTAACATGCAAATGGAAGGGTCTATCAATAATGTAAGTGAAATTGTAAGGAAATTGACCTTAGGAAAGTAATGGAATGAAAAATGGTATTTTATCATTGTTTGGCTCTTGTATTAACACAGCAATAGTTCTAACAAAGTACCTACAACTATTACAAGCATTCAATACAACATTAAGTAAGCAAACCAACAACCAAAAAGTGGCAACAACATTTAACAATATATCATAATCACCATTCAAAGCCAAGCAAAACAGTTAAAATGTAGCAACATAACATCCAACTTAACAACCAAAATATGGGTACCCCCAAAATATCTTGTCTACACATCCAAAGTAATAACAAAAACCAACATCAAACCGTAGTGTTTAGACACATACATAACCCCAAATAAAACAAAAGAAATAACCAGAAGCACTTATGACTTCCTTGACCTTATCCTTCTTAATTCTTCCGGCAAAGTTGGTGCTAAAGGTATAACCAGTGGGGTCTAACAGTGGATGGTGGTGGAGGGGTTGGTTAAGTTTGAGTCATTGGTGGTTGAGAAAAACTCAATGGTATCTCAACAGGTGCAACAACATTAGCAGGTCCTCTTCCCCTCCCTCTAGTTCCTTTTCCTCTCCCTTTAGTTCCTCTTCCACCCCTTCCCCTAGGTGTCACATTAGTAGTATAAGCTTCACCAGCATCAATTTGTCCTCATTGACAACTTCTTGTATTGTGCCCAAATTTTCCACATTTTCCACACCTTCTTGTGTTTGCATTCTCATCCTCTCATATTCTCCTATTAACTCTTGGCCTTCCAGGTTGTCTCTGCCTAATGGGTAGAAATACATACTCAACTGGTGAAGGTTGCACAAATATAATAAGTTAGCATCTTATATGTCTGACACATATGGTGAATCTATACTTATGTAATTACAAGCACCCACTTTCTCTTAATCATCTTCAGGCTCAATTGGAGCTATGTGGCCAGTAGATGCTTGTTTATAAGCTTTAGCAAGTAGATGTGGACTATAAAAGTTGCCATCAAATACATGCAACATAATAAGCAATAAAATATATGTTAAGTACATAAAACATAAGTAAAGATATGTAAACCTTACTTTTTCCATAACAACCTTCTAAGTTTGATAACACAAACAGCATGAATGCAAGGAATCCTAGTCACTTGCCATTCATTGCAAGTGCACTCCTGTTTCTCTAGATTAACTATCCACTAATGTGTAGTATTCCATGATACACACAACTTGTTATTATCTGAACTAGTTACATCATAATCTTTGATATCTTCACACCTCTTATTGATCAACTTATTTACCCTAGGTACTAATTCATCATCCTCCCACAACTCAGATTTCAACTTTCTTTGGTACAAAATCTTCATTTGCAACATCAAAATCTTTGAAATCATCTTTGCAACAGGCTTGTCTCTGGCATCCAAAATGTAACTGTTCCAAGCCTCAGTGAAATTATTGGACAGATGGTCTGATTTTGTTGTTGTGTACTTGTGTCAAAATATGATCTTACCCACAGACTTGGATTCTCAAGCATTAGCCAATCATGTGCCCCTGCATCTTTCTTCCTAATGATTTCCATTTTATGTGTCCATTGTACAAATGAAAATTATTTTGCTACATCCCATGATTCCAACTCCAAACCCCTATACTTTCACTTCATATTCGTCACCATATACCTGAAACAAAACCTCTTATGATAATTTGGTAATACACCTTGGATTGCATTACTCAAGCATTTCTGCATATCTGAAATGATGGTAAGTGGCTTTTGATGCCTCATGATATATGGAGCAATGATACCCAAAAATTTTAACCAACTCTCAGTATCTTCAACTATGCAAATGTAAAATGTCAGAGGATACAACCCATTATTCCCATCTAAAGCAATCATACTTAAGCATACATGATAACCCGTAAAAACAGTAAAATCCTAAATATTAATGCTACAAGAACACTAATACGTAATCCTACCGTTCTTACGTTTAAATCAATTCTTCTTACTCTCAAAACAAAATCATGCAATACAACGAGTAAGGATTCGTTCCACTCTTAAACTTTCAAGACTTAAATAGAATTCAATTTATCAAACACAAGGAACAGTGAGAGTGATGTGTTTGGTGTTTAAACTAAAACTACTTATAAATTTAAGACAACTAAATCTAAATAAGAATTTAAGCAATAATCTAAATTGAAAATGAAGAACTAATACTTTATTCTAAAAACTAAATATGATTTTAAACTAACTAATTGAATGTAAAAACTAATTAGATCTAGATCTACTTTTTCTAACCTAACCCTAGCTACCATTACAAGGAACTAGTTTTCTAAATAAAACTAGATAACTTAAGAACTAAGCTTTTCTTTGTTTTTATATGTTTCAGATCCAAAAATCGTGCATGGGCTTGGAGCCATGTTTCGGGCCAGAGAATCAGGCCCAAAACCTAATTCTTTCAGTCCAAAAAGGCCTCTTCAGCTGCAGTTGACTTCGACAGGCTTTTCATCCACTTTTCCTCCTCTGATTGGGCCAAGGCATGGACCATTGGAAAGCTCTTTCCGAGCCGGTCGTTTTGACATAAGGTAGGCCCAATTCCGAGGTCTGAGTCCAAAGATATGGTCTTCGGAAGTTCTATTGACTTTGTGCACTGTTTCTGCCCGCGTGGACTTTGACTTTTCATCTTTTGACCGGGCTTTACAGAGGCTTTGTCTTCTTGAAATTGGCCGTTAATCACAGAACTCCTTAGCAACTGATCTTTGCTCCTTTATCTCGCTAAAAGTGGCACATTTCTCGCACATAATGGACTTTGAAGCCCGAAATGCATAAAAACACGTGTCGATATTAACTCTTACTTATTATTCACATAATTGGTCTAAAAGTACGATTGTTAAGGGGTTAAAACTACAGTTTTGGGCTCTTATCAAACCACCCCAAACAGCATTTTGCTTGTCCTCAAGCAAATATGAGAAATTAGAATAAGTGACCAAAAATGGAGTTCTAACTACTCTCGTTTATTTGAGTCGATTGCATTGACCATATGCAACAAGGCCTTAAACCACTAGGAATTCCCTAGTGGACGAAGTTATAGCCTCGTGAGAGTTTTCCAATGAAGGTACTCACAAACTTCATCTATACTACAACGACAAAGAAATAAAATTATTGTTTCCTCATTCATGTCTCAACTATCTATACATCTCACTAGCAATTGAATAAGAATAACCAAAGTCAAAACCTAAACTAATATATGCATAATAATCAATCATCTATGATACAAATATATATACTATGAGTAATACTATGAAATGCCTAGCAGGTTCGTTTCTGAAAACTCGGAATAGCGTCCTAAAGTAGGTCCTCACATAAATGTCAAGACAAAAACCACTCTGATTTTCCGCTCAAGTTTAAGCTACTCCGATTAATGCGAAAATGGGCACACTTTACCTTACAATCTCAATGATAACAAGGAAGCCGGAGTCGATCAAACACATCTGCCACTTACTATCACACTAACCTATTCCTAACTGAGCTAGAGGTCTTTATTAGGTGTTGCGGGGATTAGGAGATGGTTTAAGAAGGAAGGAAATGGATATTCAAAAGGACAAGTCTGAGATAATAGAGTCTTCATATTATGTAACTTAGAGAAACCTTGTTATTTTCTTTTGCTTCTATACTTTGTTTTCATCCTTAGCCATATTTTTCTTTTTCTTTTCTTTGGCTTTTGACTCCCTTTTATTCTATTTTTGGAGTTTTTATTTATTTCTATATTTTTTTTTCTTTCTTGGATGGAAACTTCTTTTCTTTTTCTGAAGCAACTACTAATTTTTGTTTACACAGGCTTTTCTCTTTTTCTTTCTTCCTCATTCTATTCTCAGACTTATTCTAAATTGGGTAGGTTGATTTATATTTTTATTTTGTTTTGTTTTTGTAACAGGGTAAAGGAATTTTGGTTTATGAAAGGCTAAGGAAAGGCTCAGAGGGCGACTAGGGGAAAATAATTCATAGGTTTGAATTTTTGGCTATATCGATCCAAAGAGGGCCTAAATTCTCGCTTAGGATATGGCATAGTGATCAAGCAAGTGGACGTGTGATATCTCTATCCGGATTTTACTTCTCCCTTGTGTCATTTCTCGAATGTTTCGCTCATATAAGGCTTTAGGCTATATTCTCACAGGATTTGTAGAATAAGTACTCTAGCCTAGATTTCAAAAAACTTTATCGCTAACAATCATAGATACTCATGTAATATATTTATTGATAGATGCAAAAATTATTACCTACATATTAACCTAAGTTTCTAACAATTATTCTGATGCAAAAGCTACGTGAGACTTCTAGATTGTTAAGAGCATAGAGAAAGAAAACAATACCAATATTCCTAAGTGTATAGCATAAACTTATTTATTTATATTTTTGAAATTTTTAACTTGAAAACAAATGCATATTATACATTTCTATATCCTAACAGATGCCTTAATTACACGTGTTTCTATGCCCCCAAACAAGAAGCATGCTTTGTCCTCAAAGCATTTAAATAAAGAGGGTAGAAAAATACCATGGAAACGCGTGAAATTCTGGAACATCTGCAAAACAAGGTTAGAACATACTAATATAGGAAATACAAAAACTGACGCAACTCTATAAGAGTTACACCCATTATGGGGTTAGCAGAATTAAATTGCTTGGGACATAAGCAGACACTAACTGAAATTAAAAACTTACCTCCACTCCAGCGTTTACTCGTCATCCTCCTCTTCTATAAAGAAGTGAGGTTCCTTCGCGTTCAGCCATGCCATGATAATTTGCCAAGCTTGCCGCCATTTATCATCTACGGATGCTAACCTGTTAAGCGCCACTTGGTCGGATGGGGTGTAAGGTGCAACCTGATGAGGTTGTATCCTCCACCCTTGCCAAGTCATTGCACGGAAAGATCGAATAATAGAATTGGTGGGTCTCACAATGTCGACTCCAACCCAGTCCGTGAAACGGGCACAAAAAACAGGGAAGAAACATAGTATAATACGGCAAACTAATATAGGCATAAGAAGATACTTATGCCTCATGCTATGGGCTCGTGCTAAACTAGACATCAAGGTTCTGGGAAGGTCATGGCACATACGTCCCGTGGCTAAAGCAAGGAAGACGCTGCAAGTGGCATCATTCACAGAAGAAAAAAAAACGACATTCCCCTAAAATGTTTAGCATGATCCAAAACATAACAGTTCCAATGTTCATGGACAGGCTACCAAGGGCGACGTTATATTCCCCTTGGTCCTCGATACGGAAAATGCCTGCCCCATAAGCCTCATGCAAAAATTCATAAGTGTAGATATGCATATTATCTACCCAATAGCATCATGGGTAATGTATTTCAGCGGGCATGGCAAGTCCAAGAACAAATGCTAGCAAGAACCATAAGCGGTTCCCAGCCTACGTGTGTGATCACCTCATGAAACCAAGCACCATAAGTAGTGCTTTGAAACAAATCTTGAAAAGACTGTTCGGTATCAATGTAGGAGATGTCATCTCAAAATTACGCCTGGAATAGCTATGAATGATCTGAAACTACCCGTAGAAAACTAGAATTTTTCTGGTCCAAAGGAAGTCGAGCGAGTGCGCTCGATAGAAGCCTTGGCCTTTCTGAAGTTTTAAATTCCAGTGTTTGGCGCGGGTCGCTTCGGCTTAGCTGGCGCTTGCTTGGCGTGCGGCGCTCGAAGTTTTAGAATTCCAGTGTTTGGCGCGTCGGTCGCCACTCGGCAAAACGGCGCTCTAGGTCCAGTAGATGAGGGCGGGTCGCTTCGGCTTGAGGGCGGTCAGCGGCTCGACTAAATTTTCCAAAAATGTGAAGGGCGCAGCGCTACGCTCGGGCGGAAATTTGAAAAACGGAGTTTAGATGAAAAAGAAAGTAAAACTTGGAGTGCATGGTGCGGGATGATGGTGGAATGTATTGTGGTTTGTTAGTGTAGAAAGAAGGGGAGTTTAAATAGGTTTTGAATTGTTAAAAGCGAATCAGTAGGTTGCCAAAAAGCTTTAAGGCAATTTCCGGAAACAATAAAATTTCCGAACCCGAAAACGGAAACAACTCATATTCTTGATTCTATAACAACCCTAATATCTTTCATATTGGATTTAGACTAGTAACTTCTAAACTCTCTTAGATTTCATCCTACCACCACATCTAATCATAGGTATGCCAATTACGACAATATTCTCAACCTTCACTCCAAAACAAACTCTAAAATGGAGGATCTTCTACAAATCATGATATAATAAATAATACCACCCCCAAACAATTCGGGAAGGTGGGATTAACAATAAAATCCATGCACAATTTGAAAAGAACCACATTATATTAAAATTGAAATTCAAACAACATTTAACTACCAAATTCAAAGTTAACTACGGAATTTAACAACGTAACATCCTATCTACTAAAAATAATAAAAAACAACATCAAAACAACAAACAAGAAGAAATCTAGCTACTCTTCAAGGGAGCGAGGTGGGGGTAAGAATAAGAATTTGAGTGATCAAGCATGGAAAAACCAAACACCCCACCCCCAAACAAATTTTTGAAAACAGGTTTGTAAAAATTTGTTTTAAAACGTGGGTCTTTTAAAGTCAGATTCCCGAGACTTAATGTGGGGTCATTTTACGTCGATTCCCCTAGACTGTGCACACCCCCAAACAAGCATGAAACTGGGGTGGCACAAAGTGGATGATACGTGGTCAACTATAAACAAATAGTCGGAAGAGTTGGGGGTCTAGCCATAAAAACATGATACTAAATGCACCCCCAAACAGAATAATGTTGTATAATTGGAAGCAAACATGTAAGCGAAGGAATGAAAACTTATGCATCCTATCAAAGAACATATGCAAACCATCATGTTGTAATTGTTTTAAATAGTTGGAATGACCAAAAAGATGAATTAGCGATACTTTAGGTGAGAAGGGAATGAAGTGTGGATCATGATGTCTTTCATGAAGCTCAGATAAGGAAAAATAAGACAAACTAGGTTTCTCACTACACTCGGTCAGAGCTTGTCTCTCAATTACGGAATGGTGTACTCATGGGATTGTGTGCTAGGCAAACACTCTTCATTGTGAGGGTTGAAAAATTATAGATGGTCTCGAGGGCAATTGGCTCAAGGGCAAAATCGAGGTTCCTTTTAAATGGTGGGTGAATGGATGGCTTAGTTGTGGTAGATGGTTGGATTATAGGAGGTGGTAACTTCAGGTGGATGGTGGTTGGTTGGTGGTTCATTGGGTGGTGGATCCTCACATGCTCTTAAGAACTCTACATCTGGCTTAGGTGAATCCACAAGGTTATGGTTTGTGGCTTTATCTTTAAGATTTTTCTCTATTTCTTCCATTGTTATTTCCTCAGCTGCCAAACTGAATTGAGATTCACATTGCTCTAAAGATGTAACTTCCTCGTTTTCTTGCACATTAACTTGTTCATGCCTTAGATTTGAATTGTTAATCTCCATGTCCTCACCCTTTTCCTCTAAAACACTACAAGTATCTTCAATGGCCTCATTCGAATGTGTCGAGACATCATCCAGCCGAGTGCGGTTTGCAAACTCAAAGGCCTGGACATGCTCAACAGGAGGGTCCATATTACGGGAATGCCAATAGTTATCAAATTCTTCCTTCGTCACATCTTTATAAATATCTTCTAAAGTGTAATCATTATATTCATCATCAGGTGGATCAGTGGGAAGTTCCTCGGAGACATCGCTCAAGTTTGAGTGGTCATCCGAAACTAGTCCTAAAGAGTCGTCTACAAGAATTTCCTCATCCAGGTGGGGTGTGGAGTTAATATCATGGTTAATGGGAGGGTCTTTGGAAGGTAATGGTTCATGAAATGTAGGGTAGGTGTGAACTAGGTTGACTGGCTTAGTTATGGGAATAGTGTTGATCTCTGGGATGGTAGAAATGTCTGGCGCAGGTGAACCTAGTATCTTTAGGTTTCGGTTTATTTCCTGAATTATTAATTTGTTTTGGGCCATCATTTCATCGAATGTTGTTAGCTGAGGTGAAGCTTGGTGGTGTGGGTCTGGTTGGTATGGTGTTTGATAGTCATAGTTATTGGCGTTTGAGTGACTCTGGTTGATGTCGTACTGTGATGGGTTAGGTTGAAATTTGAATGGCTTTGGTTGATTGTTATTGGTGGAATTACATGAATAGTTTGGATGACTAGGAAACTTTTGATTGTATGAGTCACTATAAAAATTTGAAAATTGAGGCTCATAATTATTATTATATCCTATAGTAGGCTCAGACTCTTGATATGATGGGCATTGAGAAGCCCAATGGTGAACATGGTGACTACCACAACATGAACATGGTGAAGGGTTCCCATAATAATTACAAGATTGCTCTTGAAGATTGCTCTTGATATGATGGGCATTGAGAAGCCCAATGGTCGACTACCACAGTATGAACATGGTGAAGGGTTTGCATAATTATCATATGATTGTTGGTCTACATATTGATATGCCATATTGGTTTTCAAATATATTATAGGGCAATTAATATGCAACCACAATTCTAAGCATACATTTCTAGATAGGCGTGTGGTATTTCGTTTTAAGAAAACAAGCCTGATTATACTAAATTAAAACTCCTCGATAGAAGAAACAAGGAGTGAAAGAAGGAGTACTGAATGCCTCCTTGCTTAAACTACGAATAAGCGTCTTGTATACTCGATTTCAGTGTATTTAACAAGTTAGAAACACTAAATAACTTTAAGGAATAAAAATATGCATTTACCTATGAAAATTGGGCTGTTCGGATGAATTTTCCTTGTAGGGCGCGGGTAGGGCGCGCTCAAGGTAAGTTGAAATTACAGTGAATAAGGGCGGGTCGCGCTCAACATGGGCGCGGGCGCGCTCCAGGGTTTTCAAGTTTTAGGCCTTTTATCGTACTCCAAAAAATCTGAAATTTTTACAGTAATTTGCTAAGACGTCTATCAAGTATCCTGTAAAATTTCAGATCGATCGGAGCTGTGAAAGTCCCTCTACAGCCCTTCAAAGTTTGCGAAACGGTTTTTGGACACAATACAAACAACCGAATGGTTAACCCATCAAAACAAATCCAAAAATTTCCAAATTTTTACTGGAGACTCCTAACAGATTCTAGTTGTTCCTGTAAAAATTTAGAGCAATTGGATGTTCTACAACCTCTCTTTATTGGATGGTGTTCCAGATATTAAGTGTTTGCAACACTGCAGAAACACACTGGAAACACTCTACTATTTAGGAGGTCAAAACAAATCAAAAACTCATCAAATTTTTACTACAAACTCCTGGATTAGGATAGATACTCCTGTAAAAATTATAGAATTTTTAGAACTCCCTAAGTAACCTTATTCGTCTGTTTTTCAAGAACATACGGTGTGAAAACTGAAATGCAGCACTGTAAAGATCGTATTTGTTTCACAAGGTAAACCAACTTTGAAAAATCTGAAAATATTCTAGTAAATCAACAACACATTAAATATTATGTATGAATATTTTCAGAATTTTCGAAAATTTAGAAATACCTTCACCGCAGTGTTTTTCTCTGTGAATCCGCAGCCCCTATGCCTGAAACAATTGAACAGTTCAAAAATTCAAGGAATAAGAATGAAAAATTAAAAGGGTGGGTGGGTAGAGAATGGGGGATTGCCCCTTGGATTCAAGCAATTGAATTCTTGTCTTGAACGAGATTAAGATGGCAGCGGCGCCATTTGATAACTATAAAATGAGTAGTTTACCTACGAAATGAACTATGACTTCATAACGTAAGTAAACTAGAACTATTCTTTTACGTGGTTGATTATCAAAACTTCTACTCTCAATGCGAATTGCACTAAATGGAGTACGAAGTTCGTTCCACTCCTAGTTCCCTAGCATGGATTGTTTTCTAAGTCTAACTAGTCGCTCTTAAGTCAATGAGAGCTTTACGAAATATTATACTACGATACTTAATTAAGATGATTACTAGAAATTTACTACAAATGCTATGGAAATACTATTGTTTGACTCTAGATAAAGGAATTAGAGGGATTGATTCCACCTCGAATCCAACTTAACAACCTAGCGTAGAATGTTGTATCTCAATTCTCACGTTCTTCAAATGAGAATTTGAGTTCTAATCCCTAGTGTTAAGTGGCATTTCTACCTAATACTAACTAGCATGTGAGGTCGCCCACCCATTCTCATGGCTTAAACACACCACCTTCTAGAGTGGAATAGAATCTACAACCAATTCTATACTAACCACTAAGTTTTCATCAAGGCTTCATCAACCCCTCTAATAGAGGTTTTAGCCTTGAGTCATCAAACTAACATTTCTCATTGAATCTAAACTAAACATAATATAAAGATTGAAACTTGCTAAATTTAAACCTTAATAGCAATTACTCATGCAAGAATTATTTCAATCTAATAAAGACAACTATTGAATCTAAGAATTAAACTAATTTAAGTAAAGAAATTGAACAAGATTATCAAGAACACTAATTTATTTATCTAATGAAATCAACAACAATAATTTAATACTGAATTTAAGGCAAGAATAAAAACTAATTAATTAATCTAAAACTAGATTTAGAACTAAGGTTTAATGGCTACTTTTCTTATTCTAACCTAATTTATTTTCTAACCTAACTATCTACCATTAACAAAGAGCTAAGCTTTTGTTTTTATACATCCAGATCCAAAAATCGTGCATGGGCTTGGAGCCATGTTTCGGGCCAGAGAATCAGGCCCAAAACCTAATTCTTTCAGTCCAAAAAGGCCTCTTCAGCTGCAGTTGACTTCGACAGGCTTTTCATCCACTTTTCCTCCTCTGATTGGGCCAAGGCATGGACCATTGGAAAGCTCTTTCCGAGCCGGTCGTTTTGACATAAGGTAGGCCCAATTCCGAGGTCTGAGTCCAAAGATATAGTCTTCGGAAGTTCTATTGACTTTGTGCACTGTTTCTGCCCGCGTGGACTTTGACTTTTCATCTTTTGACCGGGCTTTACAGAGGCTTTGTCTTCTTGGAAATTGGCCGTTAATCACAGAACTCCTTAGCAACTGATCTTTGCTCCTTTATCTCGCTAAAGTGGCACATTTCTGCACATAATGGACTTTGAAGCCTGAAATGCATAAAAACACGTAATCAGTATTAACTCTTACTTATTATTCACATAATTGGTCTAAAAGTACGATTGTTAAGGGGTTAAAACTACAGTTTTGGGCTCTTATCAATACACGCCCATGCTTCCCCTTGAGAAAACACCCATCCAACCCTATTAAATTATATGCCTACATCTAGTGACAAATCCATCTAAATAAGGTTTCACTGCTATACATATGTCTTCAAAGGTCATGTAGTTTGGGTTTCTATTAAATTTTGTTGTACCACATGGGTTCCATTTCAAGATTTTCCTACACAATGTAGGAAGTCTCTAGTATGAATCATCGTAACTACAATGAATTACCTCCATAGCTATATTCCTAGCATATACCAAGTTGTATAGTAGTTTAAATGTACCGATATCTCTTCCAAAACAAAGTTATGATATCACTTGCCCTGAAGCTTTTGTGATCCCTCAAATTTGCTTCAACTTGTGCAGCAACCCAAGGTGCATTTGCTAATTAATTCCAATTTCCAGGATTAGCTTCACATGTGTGCACATCATTTAATTTCCTCAACTTCATTATATGATGATCATTTGTCACCCTTATATAACACCTCCAACTCTAATTTTTATCTAAGCACACAAATTTTATCTTGTCATTATCATTTCTTTTGTACCAAAATGAAAACCTTCTCCTTATAGCATGAAGCATCATAGAAGCCCTGCATTCATACTTATCACCCTAAATCTGGCCAACATACAACTTATTCTCTGTTGTAACTCCAACTGGACCTTCATCACTTGGAATCTGAAAAGTTCTTTCAGCCACATCTTCTTCATGATCATTAGTGTGAACTTTATCTTCATTAACTACAAGCCCAGCTGGGGCCACATCATCTGGTTCATTAATTTCATTTTCTTTAGGCATGTAGTTATCATCTTCAGAAAAATCTAAATAGTACTCATCCTCAACATCTATTTGATTTATGTCCACCTCTCTAGCACCTCTTATTCTCACCCAAACATTAAAAAGCATAAGAAACTTTAATAGAATATAAATTATAATAAATAATCTAAATTAATTGATACTTATAATAAATGCTCACCATTACTGGAAAATCCAGCTTCAAAAGTTGATCTAGTTGGATTATTGTTAGCTGATCTAGTTAGATTGATGTCAATTGTTTCTGCTTCAATTCCCTCTTCAAGAATCTCTACAAAAGTATCACTTGGAATATTCTCAACTGCTTCTGGTTCACTTATGTCCTCATGAATCTCTACGAAAGTATCAGTTGGATTCTGCTCCAGCAAACCATCATCAGAATCTTCATCAATAATACCATATGGAACACTACTTCTCTTCTTATTCAGCCTCCCAGATCTAAAGTTGAATTTTTTTTCTCTCTTTTTAGCATTTTTTTTTTATTTTGGAGTTTGGTCACCCCCCCCCCCCCCCTAGAATCCAAGTTCTTTCAATCTATGATAGCGCCACCATTTGAAGTAATATTATCGTGAGCAAGTATTTCAAAGATTATTTGATTAAGGTTCATCATATATTGTTTAGAACTTTGATTGAATGGGAGTTGTGAAGGAGAAAAGGTAGTACTCTTAGCTTTTAGGACTTGTTTTTAAGGACTCTATTTGTATTGAATGAACAACTTGAAAAGAAACAACTTGATTGATAAAATAAAACTTGAAATAAACTTGTTTGATTGAATGATTGAAACATAAACTTGAAAGAAATAACTTTGATTGAATGATTAAAACATAAACTTGAAATAAAAAAGGATTAAATTGAAGAACAAAAAGTAAAACAAACTTGAATGTAAATGACTTGTAAAATAAATCCTACACTACTCCTACATGACACTACAATAAGTCTAGTTGTATTCTCTCCTCCTACTTTTTGGTTCTTATACCTCAACTTTTACAAAAGTCTAATTTGCCCTCTCCCTTTACAATCAAGACACCTCACCATGGTTGCTTTTTGCTTTTTCTTTTGCTTTTGCATATCTTCTTGATGAAGCTAGGTTTTGAGCAAGTCTTCTTTAGTATCAAGGCCATCCATCTCTAGTCTTCTGAGTTAAGGACGTGACTTTCAGTTCTCTGGTTTTGAGTCATTGACCTTTGACCTTTGACTTTGACTTTGACTTTTTCAGCACTTTTTCATAGCAGCTTCGAGTCTTCATAATAAGAATAAATAAGGCTCCATTTGGTGCTAAGATGAAGCTTTTATGATAAGTGGTCTGAATTGCTCTGTAACTTGAAAAAGAGCAATAAAAGCTATGAGTTGTATTTTCATTATGCATAAGAAGGGTTGTAATGCAGTAATGTAAGGGTAATAAAACGCACATTTGGGAGCTGATCACCACCCCCACATAGCATTTTGCTTGTCCTCAAGCAAGGATGAGAGAAAAAACTAAGATCACAAATAAGTGATTTATTATTATTATATTAATCTTGTTTCGCAGAGTGCGATTGCATTGACTATATATAACAAGGCCTTAAATCACTAGGAATTCCCTAGTAGACGAGCTTTAAGCCTCGTAAGATTTTTCCAAAGAAGGTACTCGCAAACTTCTTCTATCTAGTACGATGGGTCTTGCTTCTTTATTTATTCTCAAAAGTCTATACATCTCATTAGCATGGAATAAGGACAAGCTCATTTGAACTTAGAATAACATATGTATAGTAATTTAATCATCTAAAGATAAATGCGTAAACATGAGCAATGAAATGCAAAAGCAGAGTCGTTTCCAAAACTTTTGGAGAGCATTCTTAAGGTGGGTTCTCACAAGGATGTGTTAAAACACAAACTCTCTGATAGATTCACTCAAGTTTCATTCTCTCAAATGCAGCAGGCATTTATATTCCTCACATACACAAATGACGTCCAAAGGAAACTGGGGTAGATTGATCACACTTGTCACTTACTATCAAACCATCATATTCCTAGTTGAGCTAAAGGTCTTTTATTATGAGTTACGGGGCGAGGGTGATGGTTTAGAAAGAAAAAGTAAAGGAAAAACAAAAATCTGATAAGTTAATAAATTGGGTCTTCAAGATACTCATAACTAGGGAAGAACATCATTTTATTCTTTGCTTCCAAATTGTGATTCATTCTTTAGCCCTTTGGCTTTGTGACTCCATATGATTTTGAAATTTTGGGAGCTCTAACTTTGCTTTTGTTTCTTTTTCCTTTTGTTTCTTATATCGTCTCCTTTTGATTTTGAACTTTTGGGAGATTCGATTTCTGACTCCGTCGATTTTTTTTTTTTTGGAGTTTTGATTTTGATGGGTCTTTCTTTTCTTTTCAAAGCAACGAACTGATCTGTTTTTGTACAAGGTCTCTCTTCTCTTTTTCTAATATCCATCTAATTCTCAACTCGTTAGTTGGGTAAGCTTTTTATTGTGTGTTGTAATAGGTCAAGGATTTATGGTGAAGAATAAAAAGGCTTTTAGAAATTGGTAAAGGCTCAAGAGAGGTGACTAGAGGAAAAACTATCTTTTTGGGTTTTTAACGTTTATTTGGCTATATCGATCCAAAAAAGGCCTAAATTCTCTCATAGGATATGGCGTGGTGATCAAGCAAGTGGACGTGTAGTCTTTCTATCCAAACATCCTTTGGGTCATCACTCAATAATTATTCAGATGAGGCTTTTGGCTAGATTCTCACAGGATATGGAACTTAATTGCTCTAACCTTGGTATCGGAAACACACTACTATATACAATTAAATGCTTATGCATGCCATTCATAAAAAGATGCATTAACTATTGTACGTATATTAGTCTAAGTTCGAAGAACAAATCCTTACTATATTGTTATAATGAGACTTCTAAATTTTTTATTCATCATAGAAAAAGAAAACAAGACTTTTAGTACTAAACAGAAAAATATTTTTGGTCTTTTTTCGAAAAAATATTTTTAGAAAGGAAAAAATATACTACTATATCTAATATAGAAAATGCCTAGTTTTTGAAAAATGTTAATATACCACCCCAAATAGAAATATGTTTTGTCCTCAAAGTATGAAAAGATAAAGAAAAAGATTACCATAGAAATATTAGCAAAAACGGCGATACACCTGTATTCTGTTCTTCATTATGAAAATTCACCACCCCCAAATAGTTAGGGTCGTGGGTTGTTTGATATAGAATGAGAAATACATGGTTTATTGTACTAGGGATAATTATTCTACTATGAGCTTTTTGGGTTTTTGTATTTTTGAAAACATATGTAATGTAGAATGATAAATGGATAATTTTGGCATGATGTATTTGTATTACCTTCTACTCATATACCAAATTCTACATAAGAAACAAATAAAACAAACAGACAATATTAAAATTACACTACTAGTTATAAAACAAACTCAAAATAAAACATAACTATCTATACGAACACTGGGGAGCTGCCTAGTCAGAATCCGTGTGTGACTCGTCATGACGTTGAGAAAATCCTTCTCCTCATTAACATGGGTCATACGCTGTCTATCACTACGCAGGAGTGCATCTCTATTGCTCTGCAGTGTCCTTGTGACACTGTGCTAAAAACATCGCTGCTCCTGCTGCTCCTCTCTGAGGGTTTACTAAGCCACTCTAATAACTTCCTGACCTTGCCTGAGGTGGTGGACGTGTTGGTGCAAAATCCTCTGGCCCTCATGGAGGAAATAAATTCCATCCATGGGCTGAGTAAAATGTCGAGTGCGTACTTGGTGGCGTGTGCTTGCTCGGCGGCTTTGGCGACAGGTGGATGCTAGAGTTTATGGATGTAGTAGGCATAGATAGGACCTATAGTAGTGTCTTTGACCTCCACTAGAGCGTTTGTAGCATCGAACCCCCATTGTTGCATGATCCTAGTGACCAGCACTGGTAGAAGGGCAGTGGACCTCCTAGGTTTGCAGAGTTGCTCCCAAACGAAGGTGGCGATGCAGAAGCTATTCTTCTACTCCTGAAGAATCTACAGGATGTGAAGCATCTCCTTACCAATATCATAAGGTTTGACTGAGCCTATCAAGTTGAAGGTTGTCCATTGAGATACTACCAACTTATTCCTTTGTAGCGAACTCTAAAATGCGCAGTGTGACGAGGGGTTTTTCTTACCCTTGAGAAGCATTTCTGCCATCATAACATCGATGGTTTTGTTGTCTGGGGACTGTTTTGTCTGAGTATAGACCGTCAGAGGAATCCCCTGAGCCTCATTCACCACCTCCTTAGTGAGCTCAAACGTGTGGCCATCCCTGACAACCATGACACGGTCATCCTCCCCTTGTTACATGTGGTTGTAAAACAAAAGAGTGTAAGAGGGAGAATAACTCGCACCTTCCAACAAAACCAAAGACTCCCATCCTCTTCTTCTAATCTCAGCCTTGTAGTACAATTTAAATAGATCGAAATTGGAGACGGGTTCAAAATTTTGCTTTGGCATGATTTTAGGACTCGAGCCCATTTAGAGTAGGAGTTGATTAAATCGGGGTTTTTAGTTGGAATGAGGGTTGAAAATGGAGCTTACTGTAACAATTTGGAGGGGTAGTGTCTGTAGGTGGGCGGCCAGTCGTGCGGTGGAAAAGGGCGGACGCGCATGCGATTAGGTGCGGCTGGGGTTGGGAAATTTTGGGGAAGATGAGGTCGGTCGGGTGCTCACGTGGCTTAAAAAGGGTTGATAGCACGTGCCTTTTAAGTTGTTTTAAAATTTTGGCCCAAGCCCAAATAAAATCAGGTAATTCCGATCATATCCTTAGTGCCTTGACAACTTCAACAGCTGATCCGCACTTCGTTACTCGTCCGATCTTGACCCGTGAGGTACCAAAACGATCAACATCGAAAATGCTAGGCAAAGGTATAAGATACACTTACATCCAATAATGGATGAAAAACAAATAAAGAAAAGAACGAAAAAGAACTTAAGGGAAATATCTACAAACAAAAGAAGGAAAAATTTTAATTAATTTTTTTGGGTTTTGAATAAGTTTGAACTTAAATTTTAAAAGGTGGGTCATTTTAAGTCAGATTCCCAAGACTTTTGAAGTTTTTGAAAACTTGAGTCAATCCCAACCAGATGGTTGGATTACTCTCTTCAGCTGTGTTAAGTGAGCAGGCGGCTGGGACATGAAAACCTTGAAAACTAAATTTTCACTATGAGGTTAAAGACCGAGACATGTTAGTGTTTGATAGTTCAAGCACCAGCCTTTTCTCATAGCTCGTCTCTTACGTGCGTATGAACTCTTACCCAAACCAAAAATGGTTTTTGGTATTGTAGGAACCGTTATTCAGAATGCAAATATTTCTACAAACCGCGAGAACCCACACGCAACGGAATTAATGGGGTTCTCACGATTTTGGATCAGAGAACATACCTTTTAGATCCGGTTTAGATAATTCTGAGAATCCAAGCTTTATGAATCCAAATCAACAATCAACCCCTTGATCTTCTGTTGTATTCCTTTAGAACAGATTGGACGTTGTGTGGGCAACGGTCTACTAATCCCCTTCTTTCTCACAAAGCTAGATCCAATTTTGGATCTATCTTTCCTTGCCTCTTTTTCTAATACACTGAATAGTGAATTTTGGCCAAGAGAAATAGTATTCTATTTATAGGCTACAACAGGGACCATGAGGAGAAATTAAGGTTGGGCCTCCTGATGGGTTTAGGCTTCCCATGTTCGCCCAAAACACATGGCCCAAGTCCGTCAACAAATGGCTTATTCCACTAAAGGCCATTGTTGCACTACCGCCCTAATCCAAAATTACGTGTCAGCGTTTATGGGCTCCATATTATATGCTCGTTGATCTCCTTGTGTTTAAGATATCGAATGTCCGTTGATTAAGTCAAGTTACTAACAACTACATTAATCAACTTCTTATGTCCTTGAGTAGTACCACTCAACCTCATTGTCATGTCAGAATAAACCCACCTACAGGGTTTACATCACTATCTTTTTGAGCTCCTCAAGGGGACATCATCAACCCAATTTCCTGCAAGTCACAGATTCCTTCTACAATCAACAGCACACCTTACATACAATGTCATTACCCAATCCATTGAGTTTGTTGATTCACAAATGAATCTCACTCATTGATGATTTAAAGTAATGTACAATGCACATAAGTGCTCATAATTATATCCGGATTAAAAGGACAAGCATCCATAATAAAGGCGTTTGTTCTCTTATAGTCAGTATAAAGAGAAACAACATCACTTGGTCCTGTTCAATACACACAAAGTGTAATAGTGTAATCTTATAATCAAGATAGACTAATACCAGATTATACTACAACCGTACTAATGGTTTGTCCAAATCCATCTAGGTTGTGAACGATTACTTATACTTTATAAGGTACTGATGATATGATCTTCTGTGTGTTCACACCATATCATCTACAATATAAAGTATTAGACACATGCATATAACTAATAACATATATAATATGCATAACATTTGCCCATATGATTCTCATTCAAATTATAAAAAATTAGAGTTAATACAAAAGTAATGCTTTTAGTATATAACCCTATCAGGTATATGTGTCAATACCTTCAACTGCAATTCTCTCGGAAATGCTTGCACACGATCATTGAAACTTATCCATCTAGTTTTGCTACGTGGTCGGTTTTTGTTCATAACAGAAGACATTTTAGAAAAAAATTGAAAGTTTTTAGAAAGAAAGGTTTTGAGAAGGGGAAAGATTGTGAGAAAAAAGGAAGATTTTTTTTGAAAATTTGTACAAGTTTGAGTCTTTTAATGTCAGATTCTCGAGACAAATAGAGAGGTGGAGGCAAAATATATAATTAAATAGAGAATAGTATCACATTGGGTCACTCTATTTGTTTAATTCTCGTTTGGAGACGCCTTATTTTTCTTTTTTCTATTTTTTTTAGTTGGTTTTCCCAAGCAAAATATATCTCTAACCATATAGAGGTTTTGACAAAAAGATAAAATTATACGTGAATCCGATATCATTTTGGTTACTCCGAGACGTATAATTTTCATTTTTATATCCTCAAGTTTTGAGAACTATGAAGAGATGTTTTAAGATACTTGTACTCAAAAAGTTGTGATTCTAAATGCTAATTTTTAAAAACAAACCATAACAGGTAATCTCAGGCAACTTTCTTGTCGGCTCTGGGGCGAACCCAATCTAGACAGACAGAGTTTCAGCTGCGCGAGTTGGGGGATTTACTGCGCAAGACATGGAATGTGAGAATAGAGCCGTGATATAGGCGACCCTTACTAAGCAAAACTAATCTCAAGCCACCCCTAGATTGCGTTGTTTTAGGGGTTGGTCTGTGTAGAATCCATTGCTAGTTTTGTTTTTGGAAAATCATATAACTATTGATGTATCGAGAATCTTGCATTAATAGAATAGGAAAACAACTATTTTGAAAAAGAAATGTAAAATAAAGAAAAGAAAATTTTGTATACTCGCTCCACAGGTTCACACTTACTCAAACAATGAGTAAAAATGTTTTATAAAGAATATGTGAGATATACGTTGATTAAGACTCCGACACTTACAACCACGCACATACTCTAAATGGAGGGTCCGGTTACCGTATTGATGTATTTCCTTTAAAGAAAAATGTGGAATGGAATGGGGAAAGAATACATCATGGAAAAGAGGATTTAATCCTCATAAATAAGATGATCATTAAAGAATTTTTAGCACTCCAGCTTCATTCACATCACTTGTTGCTTCAGAGGTTGGGTTTGTTTATTTAGGGTTTGGAATAGTTTGTCCTGGGAACACACCTTTTTGGGTTTTGTCTTGGGCTAACAAGTTCAATGATTGTTGCATGGATGTTAGGATTTGAGTTTGTTATTGCATGACAGATAGCATTAACTTGATGGGCTTATCTGTTTGGACTCTAGTTGATGGTATAACTGGAACTAGGTCTCTTTGGTTATTGATAGGTGGGTTTTGGTAGTTCTAGTTAAAATGGGATGGAACCAATGCTCTGTTCTGATTATTATAGGTAAATTGTCCTTGCCTAAATGTATTTGATGGTTTATTGAAACCTGGAGGTGGTTGGTTTTGTGGATTATTAGTCCATGCAAAGTTTGGATGTTGTCTCCATGGTGCATTTGGTACATTGAATTCACATACTTCTCTTGGTTAAAGTGATGATAGGTTTGTAATTAAGGGACAGGTGGCATCTATATTATTTAAACTTAAACATAAATTGTATGGTGAGGTGTTTTTGTTCATGACAAGATAAAGAGTTTGGTCTTTTTGTTTGGTTATGAGAGCATTTATCTTTCTTGTGAGGGTTTCGATTAAAGTTTTAATTTCCAGATCGGATTTCACCTCAAAAATACCACTAGCCTTAGATGTACTGAATTGGGCTATTCTAGAATTGTTTATACCGCCCCAATGGGCACTCTTTTAAGCTTGGTTTTCAAGAAAGGCTAAAGCTTCAATTGCACCTCTATCCAAAAAATTACCATTACTCATGATGTCGAGGCTTACTTTGTGTTTTGAGAGAAGACATTTGAAGAAACATTGGACAAGTGTTGATTTTTCTAGTTTATAGTGAGGACATGAATGGAGTAGGTCAGAGAATATATCCCATGCTTCGAAAAATGTCTCACTCAGACTCTGTCTGAAGAACTGTATCTTACTCCTTATCTCTTCAGTTTTCTTCGGTGGAAAGTATTTCTTCATGAAGGAGAACACAGCCTTTTCCCATGTATCGAAGGAATCGGGCTTCCGAGAAAGAAGCCAAGCGTGACTTTTACTAGCTAGAGTGAAAGGAAACACTCGTAGCTTCACTTGATCGTTAGTAATGCCCATATGGTGGAAAGTATTGCATACTTCATGTATCCGGCGTAGATGTTCATATGGTAACTCGTGTTCAAACTCGTGAAAGATGTGTAGAAGATTGAACATATTTGGTAGAATGTGAAAATCGCTCGTGAGTGGTGTGAGTCGTATACAAGATGGAGGTCCATCTTGCAACGGTGTGTAGAAGTTGCAGAGAGGCTTTTCAACTTGCACAACTTCGTCGGCCATCTTAATAGGTGGTGGACGAGAAATTGGAGATTGTCTAGGATGACGTGCTCTCCTACGTGAGTAAGTTTTATTTTTGCTAAAACTTGTAATGCCTGAATACAATATCATGCACTTTTAGAAAGATAGCAAAACTATCCTAGCATGCGCAAACGATGCAGTGTATGCTCAACCAATCGAAATTCATTTTGCAAGTTTAGAGTTTTGAAAATCTTTGCTAGGTCTATAATTTCATATGCCCTGTTCAAAGGAACAATTGGGCACGAGACTAGGATAGATCTACTACATGGCTCAGAAGAGTAAGCAATCACTTCACCAAGTGGTATGCTACCAAGAATCTCACTCACGGTGAATCTGGGGGAGGGGAGTGAGGAAGTTAGTTGGTCTACCTGAATCTAGTAACTAATTACTCTAAATCCTCGTGGCTATATTTTTGTCCTTTTCTGGAGGACCGTGACTACTTTAGGCTTTAGTTGATTGATTTTAAATTGATTAATTGGTCTAGTGCTTTAAGAATCAAGCAACGTCCGATTTATCTACATTGGGGAATGACTTCCCAATGGTTGTTATGTGGCTCAGGTTCAACCTTATACGTGAATTGACATTGTAGTGTGGAAATTAAAATTCAAATAATCACGTAAGCATGCTTGAACACACAAGGTATCCTCTTACATGGGTTTCAAAGATGTTTAGAATTTACCTCTCAAGCCGTGCTTACATGCTGCTTGTGGAGAAGGTGATGTTGGTTGGCGCGTGATCTGAGAATCAGGCCTAACCGTTTGAACGTTCCCTGTTTTAGGTTACAAAAAAGGTCTACTTAAAAAGCCAACAATCCGGCTTTTTAATAATTAAACTACTTTGCTTTCAAGGGCCCAAAACATAAAAGTAAACTAACACTAATACTAAGACTAATAGATTAACTAGATTACCTATATTAACTAGAGCTAAACGTAATTAGAGTGTTGATTACCAAGTTGATTCAAAGTGCGTGAGCATATGATTCACGACTCGCCTGGCACACTTGAACTTGCCAAGGCAATGAAAACTCTAATTCTTGGTAAGTTTTACAAATTCAACCAAGTGTTCAACTCATGATAATCTACATAACTAACAAAAACATTTTTTTTTTCGTTTTTCTTCTTTTTTTTTTTCTTATCTCTATCTATCATAACAAAGTCCACTGATTTATAGTACTCTATTACAAAATCCGGATCTCTAGTTACAACCATACATAAAAAATGATCGAACTGTGAAAAAACGATAGTGGAGTAAGGTGCCTGGGCGAACGTGCGGGCGGTCGCCCCACCGATTCTGGCCAAGTTGAGTTAGCTTCCGACAGCAGCTTCAGCTCCTCTCCAGCAGTTGAACCTCGAACTTGGATTTGAAATAAAACATATTAGTATTGAAAAATAACAAAATATATTAACGAAAAATTAAAAAAACAAGAAATGAAAAGGATAGAATGGTGCTTCCCTCCTCAGAGCTCAACCAAGAATCCATGTTCTTTTAATCCATGATGGTGGCACCATTTGAATTACTATTATTATGAGTAAGTATTTCAAAGATTATTTGATTGAGGTTCACCATAAATTTTTTAGAACTTGGATTGAATGGGAGTTATGGAGGAGAAAAGGTAATACTCTTAGAGCATCTTTAGGAGAGACACTATCCTAACATCTAACACCAAAATTTTAATAATTTGGTATTTTTTCATCTTTAGGAGAGACACATGTTGATGAAAACACCAAAGCAAACACCAAATCGGCGAAAAGTTGGTGTTTGCTTTGGTGCTATATCAAATCTCTCTCGCAGCTTTGGATAAACTGCGCGGTTTTGCAAATGCCGCATGGGCTTTGGTGTTAGTTTGGGCCTCTTTCTCATAGTGTTTCAAACACCAAATTTTGATGTGTTGCGGTTTACCAAAAATCGCGAAGGCTTGGGCTTGGCCTCTTGCGCGGTTTTGCGAAAGTCGTGCGTGGTTTGGTGTCAAATATTTGATGATGTTTCTCCTGAATTTGCTTGGTGTTGGTTTGGTTTGGTATTGGTTTGGTTCAAATATTTGGTGTTTTTCTGGTATCTCTCCTAAATATGCTCTCAGCTTTTAGGGCTTGCTTTTAAGAACTCTACTTGTATTGCATGAACAACTTGAAAAGAAACAATGATAGAATGAAAATTAAGGTTTTACTCCTACTTGCGCTAAAGAGACTACGAAGAAGTAAACTATAATTTGCATGTCTTTTTATATCAAAGTTCTACTCTCAATTATCATGTAATAAAACTAGAGTAAAAATTTGTTCCACTCCCAATTGCTTAGATAATAACTAATTCCACTACTGATGAACAATTAAACAGCATGAGAGTAATGATTTAAAATAGAACTAATATGGTGAGAACTAATATTAAATATATTCTAAATTAAACTATGGCAATTAAATATTAAGATGTGAATATAAAGAAGGAATTAGAGAGATTTGAAATCCACATTGATTAATCCCTAACATGTTAATATAGAGTTTGTTGCAGCCCTAATATTTATGTTTTCACACAAGGTTCAACATAAATGTTAGGTATTTGTATCCCTAATTATTCATGGTATCTCTAGCCAACTAATAATTAGCATGAGAGAAAGTTGAAACCTATTCTCATGGTGAATGAACTACCCTCTAGTCTAGGTTTATTTTACGTATTGCTAAATAGAAAACCCTAGACTTGAAGCTCTTTAATACAACTATTCTATACTAACACATCAAGTCTTCATCAAAGCTTCAATCAAACCCCTCTAATGGAGGTTTAGCTATGATTCATTAGACTATCATGGAATAAATAATGAGAAGAAGAAGACATAATTAAAGGAATACTTGTCTTAAAAATAACTTAAATTGTATTAATGGTGGCAATGCTAATAAACAAAAACTACGTTTAGACTAAAGAGAAGAGGTAGGAGTGAATTAGAGTTTTGCATTAGTCCTCTTTATATAGGAGAGGGATAGGTTTACAATTTCGTGCATGGGTTTTGGAGCTATGTTTTGTGATAAGACCCAAAACTGTAGTTTTAACCCCTTAACAATCGTACTTTTAGACCAATTATGTGAATAATAAGTAAGAGTTAATACTGATTATGTGTTTTTATACATTTCAGGCTTCAAAGTCCATTATGTGCAGAAATGTGCCACTTTAGCGAGATAAAGGAGCAAAGGTCGGTTGCTAAGGAGTTTTGTGATTAAAGGCCAATTTTCAAAAAGACAAAGCCTCTGTAAAGCCCGGTCAAAAGATGAAAAGTCAAAGTCCACGCGGGCAGAAACAATGCACAAAGTCAGCAGAACTTCCGAAGACCATATATTTGGACTCAGACCTCGGAATTAGGCCTACTTTACGTCAAAACGACCGGCTCGGAAAGAGATTTCCAATAGTCTAAGCCTTGACCCAATCAGAGGAGTATAAAAGGACGAAAAATTTGTCAAAGCCAACTCCAGCTGAATAGGCCTTTTTGGACTGAAAGAATTGGGTTTTGGGCCTGATTTTCTGGCCCAAAACATGGCTCCAAGCCCATGCACGATTTTGGATCTGAAACATATAAAAACAAAGAAAAGCTTAGTTCTTAAGTTATCTAGTTTTATTTAGAAAACTAGTTTCTTGTAATGGTAGCTAGGGTTAGATTAGAATAATTTAGATCTAGATTTAGTTTTACATTAATTCATTAGTTAATTTTTGTTCAATTTCAGTATTACATTATTGTTATTCATTTGATTAGATTAATAAAATAGTTTATTATTATTCAATTCATTTTTTTGTCATTACATTTATAGATCTAGTTTAAATTCTTGTTGATATCATTTCTTAATTATTAATTAGATTTCAATTATTGTTTGTTAAATTAGTAAAGTTGGAATCTTGATATTATGTTTAGTTTAGATTCATATGGAAATGATTATGAATTATTCTCACTAAACCTCCATTAGGGGGGTTGAAGCCTTGATGAAAGCTTGATTTGTGTTAGCGTAGAATAGTCGTAATTCCTTTCCACTCTAGAAATGATTAGTCACCATGAGAATGGGTTTAATCGTTCACATTCTAGTTATAATTGGTAGAAATGCCATGTGTAATTAGGGATTAGGAAGAACCAATTGTTCTGCGAAGCAGTTCAATTCGGATTACGATGATTTGTTGTTAGCATGTTAAGTTGAGTTAAGGTGGATTCAATTCCCTTTAATTCTTTATCTAGATTCAAACCCTTAGCATTCTATCATTTCGTTATTCGTAACTTGTTAATTGAATTCACCTCGTAGTATAGAATTCCCCTCCTAAATCTCTCACTAGACTTATGATTGATTAGTTGACACGAAACTATCGCATGCTAAAGAACTAGGAGTGGAACGAACTTCCTACTCCACTATATCTTAATTTGATTGAGAGTAGAAAACTTTGATAAATTAGATACACGAAAATAGTTCTAGTTTTACTAACGCGAAAATAGTTCTAGTGTTTCTGCAGTTTTGCAAACACTTAATTTCTGGAACACTAGCTCATAAGGAGAGTTTATAGAACTCTAATTACTCTAAAAGTTTTACAGGAACAAGTAGGATCTGTCAGGAGTCTCCAGTAAAATTTTGGCGATTTTTGGCTTTGTTTTGATGGGTTAACTATTCGGTTTTTTGTATTGTGTCCAAAAACTGTTTCACAAAGTTTGAAGGGCAGTAGAGGGACTTTCATAGCTCCGATTGATCTGACATTTTACAGACTACTTGATAGACGTCTTAGAAACCTACTGTAAAAATTTCAAATTTTTTGGAGCACGTTAACCTTACTGGAATTAGAGCCAAGCCACGAACGCACCTGCGCCCAAACGCCTGAAACTCTAAGCGCACCTACGCCCAAACAGAGCGTGACTGCGTCCTAAACTGCTGAATTTGCCCGATTTCCTCAGGTTTGTTCCAAATTTTCATTTCTTCAAGTCATTCAGTGTTTCTAACATCATACAAACACTGAGAACGCGTATACAAGACGCTATTCGTAAGCGAAGCAAGGAGGCATTCAGGTACTCCTCCTTTCACTCCTTGTTTCTTCTGTCAGAGGAGTTTTAATTCTAGTATAATCAGGCTTTTTTTCTTAAAACGAAATACCACACGCCTATCTAGAAATGTATACTTAGAGTTGTGGTTGCATATTAATTGCCCTATAATATATTTGAAAAACCAATATGGCATATCAATATGTAGACCAACAATCATATGATAATTATGCAAACCCTTCACCATGTTCATGTTGTGGTAGTCCCCACCATTGGCTTCTCAATGCCCATCATATCAAGAGCAATCTTGTAATTATTATAGGAACCCTTCACCATGTTCATGTTGTGGTAGTCCTGATCATTGGGCTTCTCAATGCCCATCATATCAAGAGCAATCTTGTAATTATTATGGGAACCCTTCACCATGTTCATGTTGTGGTAGTCCTGACCATTGGGCTTCTCAATGCCCATCATATCAAGAGTCTGAGCCTACTATAGGATATAATAATAATTATGAGCCTCAATTTTCAAATTTTTATAGTGACTCATACAATCAAGAGTTTTCTAGTCATCCAAACTATTCATGTAATTCCACCAATAACAATCAACCAGCCATTCAAATCGGCCTAACCCATCACAGTACAACATCAACCAGAGTCACTCAAACGCCAATAACTATGACAATCAAACACCATACCAACCAGACCCACACCACCAAGCTTCCCCTCAGCTAACAACATTCGATGAAATAATGGCCCAAAACAAAATAATACTTCAGGAAATAAACCGGAACCTAAAGATACTAGGTTCACCTACGCCAGACATTTCTACCATGCCAGAGATCGACACTATTCCCATAACTAACCCAGTCAACCTAGTTCACACCTACCTTACATTTCATGAACCATTACCTTCCGAAGACCCTCCCATTAACCATGATATTAACTCCACACCCTACATGGATGAGGAAATTCTTGTAGACGACTCTTTAGGACTAGTTTCGGATGACCACTCAAACTTGAGCGATGTCTCCGAGGAACTTCCCACTGATCCACTTGACGATGAATATAATGATGACACTTTAGAAGATATTTATAAAGGTGTGACGAAGGAAAAATTTGATAACTATTGGCATTCTCGTAATATGGACCCTCCTGTTGAGCATGTCCAGCCTTTTAAGTTTGCTAACCGCTTTTCGGATGGATGATGTCTCGACACATTCGAATGAGGCCATTGAGGATACTTGTAGTGTTTTAGAGGAAGGGGGTGAGGACATGGAGATTAACAATTCAAATCTAAGGCATGAACAAGTTAATGTGCAAGAAAACGAGGAAGTTACATCTTTAGAGCAATGTGAATCTCAATTCAGTTTGGCAGCTGAGGAAATAACAAGGAAATAAATAGAGGAAAATCTTAAAGATAAAGCCACGAACCACAACCTTGTGGATTCAGCTAAGCCAGATGTAGAGTTCTTAAGAGCATGTGAGGATCCACCACCCGATGAACCACCAACCAACCACCATCCACCTGAGTTACCACCTCCTATAATCCAACCATCTACCACAACTAAGCCATCCATTCACCCACCATTTAAAAGGAACCTCGATTTTGCCCTTGAGCCAATTACCTCAAAGACCATCTATAATTTTTTCAACCCTCACAGTGAAGAGTGTTTGCCTAGCACACAATCCCATGAGTGCACCATTCCGGTAATTGAGAGACAAGCTCTGACCAAGTGTAGTGAGAAACCTAGTTTGTCTTATTTTTCCTCATCTGAGCTTCATGAAAGACATCATGATCCACACTTCATTCCCTTCTCACCTAAAGTATCGTTAATTCATCTTTTTGGTCATTCCAACTATTTAAAACAATTACAACATGATGGTTTGGATATGTTCTTTGATAGGATGCATAAGTTTTCATTCCTTCGCTTACATGTTTGCTTCCAATCATACAACATTATTCTGTTTGGGGGTGCATTTAGTATCATGTTTTTATGGCTAAACCCCCAACTCTTCTGACTATTTGTTTATAGTTGACCACGCATCATCCACTTTGTGCCACCCCAGTTTCATGCTAGTTTGGGGGTGTACACAGTCTAGGGGAATCTGACGTAAAATGACCCCACATTAAGTCTCGGGAATCTGACTTTAAAAGACCCACATTTTAAAACAAATTTTTACAAACCTATTTTCAAAATTTTGCTTGGGGGTGGGGTGTTTGGTTTTTCCATTCTTGATCACTCAAATTCCTATTCTTACCCCCACCTCGCTCCCTTGAAGAGTAGCTAGATTTCTTCTTGTTTGTTGTTTTGATGTTGTTTTTTATTATTTTTAGTAGATAGGATGTTACGTTGTTAAATTCCGTAGTTAACTTTGAATTTGGTAGTTAAATGTTGTTTGAATTTCAATTTTAATATAATGTGGTTCTTTTCAAATTGTGCATAGATTTTATTGTTAATCCCACCTTCCCAAATTGTTTGGGGGTGGTATTATTTATTCTATCATGATTTGTAGAAGATCCTCCATTTTAGAGTTTGTTTTGCAGTGAAGGTTGAGAATATTGCCGTAATTGGCATACCTATGATTAGATGTGGTGGTAGGATGAAATCTAAGAGAGTTTAGAAGTTACTAATCTAAATCCAGTATAAAAGATATTAGGGTTGTTATAGAATCAAGAATATGGGTTGTTTCCGTTTCAGGTTTTGAAAATTTCTGTTTTCGGCAATTGCCTTAAAACGTTTTGGAAATTTCCCGATTCATTTTTGGAAACCTAACCCTATATAAACTTCATTCATTCTCCACACACACACATCTCTCACATCCATCCCTCATTTTTCACTCCCAATTTTCGCTTAATTTTCCTTCGCACTTCGGCACTACAACACCCGAGCACTGCGCTCCGGATGGAGTGCACTGCGGCCCTAATCACCGTCGAAATTCTACCCCGAGCCTTCCTCTTCAAGTTGAGCGACTTCGTGCCCAAAACACTGTAAATCCAAAAACACTTTCGGCGCAAGCTTCAAGGAAGAGCTTTTGCGCCTTTAACTCGATGAAGACGAAATTTCCGATTTTTTGCGTGGGTTGTTCCAGGATAGTTGCAGCTGTTCCAGAGAGTAGTTTTGTGATGACATCCCCGCGTATCATACCGAACAGTCTTTCGAAGACTTGTTCCAAAGTGACACCTATGGTGCTTGGTTTCGCGAAGTAATCATACAAGCAGGATGGCAATCTTTAATGGTAAGTTCTGATGAACTTTACTCCCCTGCACTTGCCTCGTATTTTTATAACCATTGAACATTCTTTTATCGGATGGATGGAGAACAATGGAGATAACTAAGTCCCTGTTGGCTTTTGTTATTGAGATTCATATGCCTGCTAAGATTCAAAACCCATGGGGCTACATAGTTGATAATTTCTCTGCCTACAACTATGAGCTTTTACAGGAGAATTATGGGTCCGGCATTTTCCGTGTAGAGGACCAAGGGAAATATAACGTAGCCCTTAGTAGCTTGTCCCTTAATGTGATACGGTAATGTTCTTTATCATGCTAAACATATTAGGGGAGTGGCATTTTTCTTCTGCGAATGATGCCACTTGCGATGTTTTTCTTGCTTTAGCTGAGGAACGCCTGCTATATGACCTTCCTAAAACCTTAATGTCTAGTTTAGCACGAGCCCATAGCATGATGCATAAGTATCTTCTTATGGCTATATTAGTTTGTCGTATTATGCTATATTTCTTCCCTGTTTTTTGTGCCCGTTTCACGGACTGGGTTGGGGTCGACATTGTGAGACCCACCAATTCTATTATTTGATATTTTCGTGCAATGACTTGGCAAGGGTGGAGGATACAACCTCATCAGGTTGCACCTTACACCCCATCCGACCAAGTGGCGCTTAACAGGTTAGCATCCGTAGATGATAAATGGCGGCAAGCTTGGCAAATTATAATGGCATGGCAGGATGTGAAGGAACCTCACTTCTTTATAGAAGAGGAGGATGACGAGTAAACGCTGGAGTGGAGGTAAGTTTTTAGTTTCAGTTAGTGTTTGATTATGTCCCAAAAAATTTAATTATGTTAACCCCATAATGGGTGGAACTCTTGTAGAGTTGCGTCAGTTTTTTTATTTCCTATATTAGTATGTTCTAACCTTGTTTTGCAGATGTTCCAGAATTTCACGCGTTTCCATAGTATTTTTCTACCCTCTTTATTTAAATATTTTGAGGACAAAGCATGCTTCTTGTTTACTAGGGCATAAAACACGGTAATTAAGGCATCCGTTAGGATATAGATATATATAATATGCATTTGTTTTCAAGTTAAAATTTTCAAAAATATAAATAAATAAGTTTATGTTATACACTTAGGAATATTGGTATTGTTTTCTTTCTCTATGCTTTTAACAATCTAGAAGTCTCAATGTAGCTTTTGCATCGGAATAATTGTTAGAAACTTAGGTTAATATGTAGGTAATAATCTTTGCATCTATCTATAAATATATTACATGAGTATCTATGATTGTTAGCGATAAGTTTCTCAAATCTAGGCTAGAGTACTTATTCTACAAATCCTATGAGAATATAGCCTAAAGCCTTATATATATGAGCTAAACATTTGAGAAATGACACAAGGGAGAAGTAAAATCCGATAGAGAAATCACACATCCACTTGCTTGATCACTATGCCATATCCTAAGCGAGAATTTAGGCCCTCTTTGGATTGATATAGCCAGAAATTCAAACCTATGAATTATTTTCATCTAGTCGCCCCTCTGAGCCTTTCTTTAGCCTTCCATAAACCACAATTCCTTTATCCCTACAAAAAAACAAAACAAAATAAAAATTCAACTTACCCAATCTAGAATAAGTCCGGAATAGAATGAGTGAAGAAAGAAGAAGAGAAAAACCCGTGTAAACAAAAATTAGTTAGTTTGAGGAAAAAGAAAAGAAGTTTCCATCCAAGGAAAAGAAAAAGAAAAATATAAATAAATAAAAACTCCAAAAATAGAAAAAAGGGAGTCAAAAGCCAAAGAAAAAAAAAAAGAAAAATATGGCTAAGGATGGAAACAAAGTATAGAAAAAAGAAAATAACAAGGTTTTCTCTAAGTTACATAATATGAAGACTCTATTATCTCAGACTTGTCCTTTTGAATATCTATTTTCTTCCTTCTTAAACCATCTCCTAATCCCAAAGAACACCTAATAAAGACCTCTAGCTCAATTAAGAATAGGTTAGTGTGATAGTAAGTGGCGATGTGTTTGATCGACTCCGCTTCCCTTGTTTGTCATTGAGATTGTAAGGTAAAGTGTGCCCACTGCACATTGGAGTAGTGAAACTTGAGGAAAAAATCGAGTGGTTTTGTCTTGACATTTATGTGAGGACCTACTTAAGGACGCTTATTTCGAAGTTTTCGAAAAACAACCCGCTAGGCATTTCATAGTATTACTCATAGTACATATATTTGTATCATAGATGATTGATTATTATGCATATATTAGCTTAGGTTTTTGACTTGGTTATTCTTATTCATTTGCTATTGAGATGTATAAATAGTTGAGACATGAATGAGGAAACAATAGTTTTATTTCTTAGTCGTTGTAGTATAGATGAAGTTTGTGAGTACCTTCACTGGAAAACTCTCACGAGGCTATAACTCATCCACTAGGAAATTCCTAGTGGTTTAAGGCCTTATTGCATATGGTAAATGCAATCGCACTCAGCAAAACGAGAGTAGTTAGAACTCCATTTTTGGTCACTTATTCTAATTTCTCATATTTGCTTGAGGACAAGCAAAATGCTGTTTGGGGGTGGTTTGATAAAAGCCCAAAACTGTAGTTTTAACCCCTTAACAATCATACTTTTAGACCAATTATGTGAATAATAAGTAAGAGTTAATACTGATTACGTGTTTTTATGCATTTCAGGCTTCAAAGTCCATTATGTGCAGAAATGTGCCACTTTAGTGAGATAAAGGAGCAAAGGTCGGTTGCTAAGGAGTTCTATGATTAAAGGCCAATTTTCAAGAAGACAAAGCCTCTGTAAAGCCCGGTCAAAAGATGAAAAGTCAAAGTCCACGTGGGCAAAAACAGTGCACAAAGTCAACAGAACTTCCGAAGACCATATCTTTGGACTCAGACCTCGGAATTGGGCTTACCTTACGTCAAAATGACCGGCTCGGAAAGAGATTTCCAATGGTCTAAGCCTTGACCCAATCAAAGGAGTAAAAGTGGACGAAAAGTTTGTCAAAACCAACTCCAGCTGAAGAGGTCTTTTTGGACTGAAAGAATTGGGTTTTGGGCCTGATTTTCTGGCCCAAAACATGGCTCCAAGCCCATGCACAATTTTGGATCTGAAACATATAAAAACAAAGAAAAACTTAGTTCTTAAGTTATCTAGTTTTATTTAGAAAACTAGTTCCTTGTAATGGTAGCTAGGGTTAGATTAGAATAATTTAGATCTAGATTTAGTTTTACATTAATTCATTAGTTAATTCTTGTTCAATTTCAATATTACATTATTGTTATTCATTTGATTAGATTAATAAAATAGTTTATTATTATTCAATTTGTTTTTTTTGTCATTACATTTATAGATCTAGTTTAAATTCTTGTTGATATCATTTCTTAATTATTAATTAGATTTCAATTATTGTTTGTTAAATTAGTAAAGTTGGAATCTTGATATTATGTTTAGTTTAGATTTATATGGAAATGATTGCGGAATGATTCTCAGCTAAACCTCCATTAGAGGGGGTTGCGAAGCCTTGAAGAAAGCTTGATTTGTGTTAGCGTAGAATAGTAGTAATTCCTTTCCACTCTAGAAATGATTAGTCACCATGAGAATGGGTTTAATCGTTCACATGCTAGTTATAATTGGTCGAAATGCCATGTGTAATTAGGGATTAGGAAGAACCAATTGTTTTGCTGGCGCTTTCATTCGATTACTGACGATTAAATTCGCCGTTAGCAAGTTAAGTTGAGTTAAGGTGGAATCAAATCCCCCCTAATTCCTTATCATAGAATCAACGTAGTATTTCTGTAGTTGAATTATGGTATCTTGTTAGTATAAATTGAATCCGTAGTATAATCGTAAAATAGAAATTTCACATAGCACATTACTCTCACCATTGTTCTTTGTGTTTGTTCAATTGAATTTGTTTAAGTCTTGAGAGTTAAGAGTGGAACGAATACTGACTCTATATATATTGCATGAATATATATGTGAGAGTAGGAAATAAAATATTGATACCATAAGAATAAGGTTAGAGTAATCTAATTGAGTTTTTACGGGTTATCATTTTGGGCCACTAAATCAAGCCCAAAACCTAATTACTTAAGTCCTAAAAGGGTTTCCCTATTGGAAATTACTGCAATAACATTTTCATCCACTTTTACTACAATAACCTTTTCATCCACTTTTACTCCTCTACTTGGATCAAAGCCTATACCATTGGAAAGCTCTTTTGGAGTCGGTCGTTTTGACATATAATAGGCCCAATTCCAAGGTTTTAGTCAAAAGATACAGCATGCGAAATTTCTATTGACTTTTATGCTCTATTTCTGCCCGCGTTGACTTTGACTTTTCAGCTTTGACTGGCCTTTAAAAAAGCTTTTTCTCCTTGAAACTTGGGCCTTAACCATTGAACTTCTTAGCAACCAATTTTTTGCTCATTTCCCTTGCAAAAGTGACATATTTCTTCACATAGTTGACTCCAAGACCTAAAATACACAAAAATACATAAACAGTACTAACTCTTACTTATTATAAACATAATTGGTCTAAATGTAATTCTAATAAGGGGTTAAAACTACAGTTTTGGGCTCTTATCAAACCACCCCCAAACAACATTTTATTTGTCGTCAAGCAAAGATGAGAAATTAAAATAAGCGACCAAAAATAGAGTTCTAACTAATCTCGTTTCACCGAGTGCAATTGCATTGACCATATGCAATGAGGCCTTAAACCATTAGGATTTTCCTAGTGGACGAGTTATAGCCTCATGAGAGTTTTACAGAGAAGATACTTACAAACTTTATTTATACTACAACGACTAAGAAATAAAATTAATGTTTCCTTATTTATTATCAGATATCTATACATCTCACTAACAATGAATAAAGAATAATTAATTCCAAACCTAAGCTAATAAGTGCATAATAATCAAATCATCTATGGATAAACATATATATAATGAACTATGCTATAAAATGCAATAACGGATCCGTTTCTGAAACTTTGGAATAGCATCCTTAAGTAGGTCCTCACAAATATGTCAAGACAAAAACACTTTGATTTTTCCACTCAAGTTTCGCTCACTCCAGTATGCAATGGGCACACTTTTCCTCACAATCTCACTGACGTACGAGGGAGCCGAGGTCGATCAAACACATCTGTCACTTACTATCACACTAACCTATTCCTAATTGAGCTAGAGGTATTTATTAGGTGTTGCGGGGATTAGGTGATGGTTTAAGAATGAAGGAAATGGATATTCAAAAGGACAAGTCTGAGATAAAAGGATCTTCAAAATATGTAACTATAGAAAACCTTGTTCTTACTTTGCTTCCACACTTTGTTTCCATCCTTAGCCAATTTTTTTTCTTTTTCTTTTGGCTTTTGACTCCTTTGATTCTGTTTCTGGAGTTCTAACTTTTTATTTTTTTTTCTTTTCTTTGGCTGGAAGCTTCCTTTTCTTTTCTTATTTGAAGCAACTAACAAATTCTTGGTTTTTCACAGGTCTTTCTCTTTTATTTTCCTACTTCTCAAACTCATTCCTAAAATGGGTAGGCTGATTTTATTTTTATTTTGTTTTTATAAAAGGGTAAAGGATTTGTGGTTTATAAAAAGGCTAAAGAAACACTCAGAGGGGCGACAAGCGGAAAATAATTTCATATAGGTTTGAATTTCTGACTATATCAATCCAAAAAAGGCCTAAATTCTCACTTAGGATATGGTATAGTGATCAAGCAAGTGGACGGGTGATTTCTCTATTCAGAATTTACTTTTTCCTTGTGTCATTACTCAGATATTTTACTCCTATAAGGGTTTTTAGGCTATATTCTCACAGGATTTGTAGAATAAATATTCTAGCCTATGTTTCAGAAACTTACTACCAATACAAACATAGATGCTTATGCAATATATTTATGGAAAGATGCAACGACTATTACCTACATATTAACCTAAGTTTCTAAAAACTATTCTAATTTAAGAGCTAACGTGAAACTTCTAGCCTAGTATCATCACAGAAAAAGGAACAATACCAATATTACTAAGTGCATAGTATAAATACTTTTTATTTATATTTTTATTATTATTATTTTAATTTTTTTACTAGAAATCAAAGTTCATATTATACATATATATATCCTAATAGGTGCCTTAAATTGCGCGTGTTTCGATGCCACCCCCAAACAAAAACATGCTTTGTTCTCAAAGTATAGAAATAAGAAGGATAGAAAATACCATGGAAAACGTGTGAAAATTTTAGAGCACCTGCAAAACAAATTTAGAACATACTAATATAAGTAAAGAAAAACAGACACAACTCCTATATGAGTTCCACCCATTATGAGAATAACAAGAAATAAATTACTTGGGACATAAGTAGACACTAACAGAAAGTAAAACTTACCTTATATCCAAAACTAAGCGTTGTCCTCCTGATAAACATAAAATGAATAATTTACCTACGAAATGAACGATGAACTCAAAACGTAAGTAAACTAAAACTATTTACGTGTCTATATTTATCAAAGTTTCTACTCTCAATTCTATCAAAATAGAGTGGAGTAACAAATTCGTTCCACTCCTAGTTCTCTAGCATGGAATATTTTCTAATCTAATTAATCGGTCTTAAGTCTAATGAGAGCTTTACGAAGGGTGTTATACTACGATACAATATGAAATTGATTATGTTGAATTTAAACTACGAATGCTATGGAAATATGATTGTTTTTTAATCTAGATAAAGGATTAGAGGGTAATTGAATCCACCTCGAATCCAACTTAATAACCTAGCATAGATTCTTGTATCTCGAAATTCTCACGTTCTTACGACAAGAATTTTGAGTTCTAATCCCTAGTGTTCATGGCATCTCTACCAAATACTAGCTAGCATGTGAGGTCGTCCACCCATTCTCATGGCGAATCACGACCTTCTAGAGTGGAATAGATTCTACAACGCGTCTACACTATACCACTAAGTTTTCATCAAGGCTTCATCAACCCCTCTAATGGAGGTTTTAACCTTGAGTCATCAACCCATCATTTCCCATTGAATTATAACTACACATCATATTAAAATTCTAACTTAACTAATTTAACTAACAATGTTTCAATCTACTTAAACTACGAAATGATAATCAACAAGAATTAAAATTAGATCTATAAATTGAAATGACAAAAATCGAAATTGATAAAAAAAAAAAATAACTATTTTATTTATCTAATCAATCAGGAACAATGATTCAAGACTTAATCTAAAACAAGAATTGAAATTGGAACTTAAACTTAATTACTCTACTGAAAACTAGATCTAGAATTATATATATTTTTTAGGTCTAACTAGCTACCATTAACAAAGAGTTAAGCTTTGGTTTTTATACTTTCATATCCAAAAATCGTGCATGGGCTTGGAGCCATGTTTTGGGCCAGAGAATCAGGCCCAAAACCCAATTCTTTCAGTCGAAAAAGGCCTCTTCAGCTGCAGTTGGCTTCAATAGACTTTTCGTCCACTTCTGCTCCTCTGATTGGGTCAAGGCTTAGACCATTGGAAATCTCTTTCCGAGTCGGTCGTTTTGACATAAGGTATGACCCATTCCAAGGTCTGAATCCAAAGATACGGCCTTCGGAAGTTCTACTGACTTGTGTGCAGTTTCTGCCCGCGTCGACTTTTCATCTTTTGACCGGGCTTTAGAAAGGCTTTGTCTTCTTGAATCTTGGCCTTTAATCACGGAACTCCTTAATAACCGACCTTTGCTCCTTTATCTCGCTAAAGTGGCACATTTACATTATAATGGACTTTGAAACCGAAATGCATAAAAACACGTGATCAGTGTTAACTCTTAATTATTACTCACATAATTGGTCTAAAAGTATGACTGTTACAGGGTTAAAAACTACAGTTTTGGGCTCTTATCACCTCCCCTCCTATAAAAAAAGTTATGTTCTTTGCATCCTGCCAAGCCATGATAATCTGCCAGGCCTCACGCCATTTATCACCTACCTTTTCTAACCTGTTAAGCGCCACTTGGTCGAATGGGGTGTAAGGGGCAACCCAATGAGGTTGTAGCCGCCACCCCAGCCAAATCATAGCATGAAAAGAGCGTACAATGCAATTGGTGGGTTGTATAATGTCAACCCCAACCCAATCCGTGAAACGGGTACAGAACTTAGGAAAGAAACATAGCATTATGCGGCAAACCAAAACAGGCATAAGAAGGTATTTATGCTTCAAACTATGGGCTCATGCTAAACTAGGCACTAAGGTCGGGGGAAAGTCATACAACATACGTCCCTCATCTAGAGCAAGGAAGACATCACAAGTAGCGTTATTCACAGAAGAAAAACACCATTCCCCTAAAATATTCAGCATAATAAAGAACCTAATAGTGCCTAAGTTAAGGGACAGGCTACTTAGGGCTACGTTATATTGCCCTTGATCCTCTACACGAAAAGTCCCCGCCTCATAGGTCTCATGGAAATTGTCATAACTGTAGATGTACACATTATCAGACATATAACCTCATGAGTCACTACTAAAAGAAGGGCTTTTTGTGTCACTTTTTAAGTGACACAAGAAGTCACTTGTGTCACTTTTGAAACTAATTCTGAAGTGACCTATAAGCCCGCGACACATAAAGTTCTACCAAAAGTGACACAAAAGCTTTACTAAATGTGTCACTTTTTGTTAATAAAAGTGACACTTAAGAATAGCCTCTTGTGTTACTTTTAAGAAAGAGTGTCACAGTGCTTGTCCAAAGTGACACTAGTTGTATCTGTTTAGGACCAGAGTGGGACATAATTTCATCAAAAGTGACACATTAAGTATACTAGTTGTATCACTTTTGGACCAGAGTGAGACATAAGTACGTCAAAAGTGACACATTAAGTATACTAGTTGTGTCACTTTTATACCAGAGTGAGACATAAATACGTCAAAAGTGACACATTAAGTATACTAGTTGTGTCACTTTTGGACCAGAGTGAGACATAAGTACGTCGACACATTAAGTATACTAGTTGTGTCACTTTTGGACTAGAGTGAGACATAAGTACGTCAAAAGTGACACATTAACTATACTAGTTGTGTCACTTTTGAACCAGAGTGAGACATAAGTACGTCAAAAGTGACACATTAAGTATACTAGTTGTGTGACTTTTGAACCAGAGTGAGACATAAGTACGTCAAAAGTGACACATTAAGTATACTAGTTGTGTCACTTTTGGAACAAAGTGAGACATAAGTACATCAAAAGTGACACATTAAGTATACAAGTTGTGTCACTTTTGGACCAGAGTGAGACACAAGTACGGCAAAAGCGACACAAAAGCCCCTTACTTCTTGTGTCACTTTTGGGAATAAACTCCATGTAACTCGTATGAAAAAGAAAGCGACACATAAGAGTGGTCAGTTGTGTCACTTTTAATAGATATTATGTCACTTTTTCCAAAAGTGAGACAAATGAAAATAATTTTTTTTAAAAAAAATTTCTCATTTTTGTATTCGATCGTATTCATTTCTCAACCTACATCCTATACGTCATAACCAAAATCCTATTAACTTGCTTTATGACATAAACAACATCCACATATATTTATCAAAACATCACAACCAAAATCACTTTAGCCTGCTTTATGATACGGAAACAACATCCACTCGAGAAGAAAGAAACAACATTCAAAACAATTAACTTCTATTGATTTTATCGATCAAACCAAATATTTATCATCTAGTTTGACTCCCAACAAAATAAGTCATTCCAATACCAAAAGAGTCACAATTAAAAAAAAATAAAAACTACATAGCGCCAATACTATCCTAGCAATATCTTAGCTTGTTGTGCGTACTTCCAACACCAAAAACCTAGCTGCCATCTATTCATCTGTTAATCGATTCATGACACCTGCATCATATCATGAAGTCGTCATTCCACTATGACTAGTATATAAAATTAAAAAGCAAGTGAATCAAGAAGGATATATTGTACAAGTAAGAAAAAAAAACGATAAGAAAAGTATATATACATAAAGAAAGGGAAAATATGGAAGCCCACTTACCCAAATTAACTACTCAGATAAATTGTTGGATAAAGTCGATGAATTCAAGACGAAGTTCATCTATTTCAGTGGTGTAACTCTTCTTGCTAGAGAACTCTAATACATGTTCGACGAAAAATATATTATAAATATTATGAAAATGAATAATGCAGACAATGCCTTGCCTACCATATTTACAGATGCACCAATTTATAAGCTGGCTAAGACTATATGAAAAATAATGCTACTTTACAGTCACCTTCTTTTTTATTAGTGGACCAGGATCCTCTACTAAATCTCGCATAAAGTGCAATACATAATATCCGCATACAATCCCCTTTGTTGTTATGGGCACTATACATAATTAATACTTGCATTAACACATACACAAATTGGAAGATACTTTGTATTATATTCCAAAGAAACTAAGCTTAATGTCACATAGTTCTAATTTGGATTTGGATTTGGATTCATCTTTCTCTTTTCTTTGGACATATTTGATGTCTTGATCGCACTGAAAATGCATTTGTTTCATTCTCATTATTTTCAAGATATAGAATCAAATATACAATGAAAAATACAATAAATAAAGACTAAACTTACGTGTTTACTAATAGTTTAAAACCTGGATCCAGCGGCCCTAGAAAATCTTTTAAAGAGTCCAACCAGTACACTTCCATTGATAGTATGTCAAGAACCATTAAGACCTAATGACCCCTACATGACCAGTTATGTGGATCCAAATTCATTTAAGTACTTTTAATTATACAACCAATAGGAAAAAAATAAATAAAAAAAAATAAAATAATTTTAATTATATGAAAATAATGTATATGTACTGCAAATGTATAAGCACAGTTACCCTGTGCTGAAAGGAATTAAAAGCACACGATCACCGTGTTCTTCAGCCAACTTCTGAATATATCGAGCCTTCTCATCATCCTTTGTATAAATAGTAAAACTTTCTAGGTTACCAAATGCATACTTTGCTCGAGCAATTCCAAAAGTCGCATATAAATATCTACAACATATATATACATTCTGTTAAGTCGTCGCATATGAAAAGTTAAATTATAACTAACACAAATAAGCTCACCAAATTATTCATACCTCATGTAGGAGATAATGCAACTACCATTTAACATTCTCTCCTCACACACATCCATCAACTCATCTTTTGAAACTCGTATTTCCGACATCTCATCATGAAAAAGAGTTCCAACCATTGGAACCTCTATAAAAGCGTTTTCTTTCACTATTGTGTCGACACAATCCACAAACTTTTTTATCTTATATTGAATACTGCCCCGCGGAAGTGGAATACGCTTCTCTACCTAACAAAAAGTTGATGAACAAGATTGATGTTTATATAACAAAATTAAGTAAATTACCATACAATTATCCATATCCTTATACTACCTCATCACTTTTAAGTATCACAAGTTCCCTAGGCCATGCCACAAACGAGGTTACCGCATCTTTAAAAATACATGTTCATCGCCATTTCGAACTAGGAGAAGGGCATCACCACACAATGCTTTATTTATTGAGACCTTCAGATATGACTCTCCCAAAGGCATGTTGTGAACAATATCCTCTGGCCCCTTCCTTCCTGAAACACGACCTTCGACAACAATGTTGTCTTTAAATCCTAATGCCAATCTACAATCTTGGTCCTATAACAAATAAGCAAAACAAAGACAGCATTATCTAGTAACAAATTTGTCGCAAACATTTAATCAACATTTTTAATTAAGAAAATATTTTTTTACCTTCCTATCTTTAGCTTTAAGTTTTTCAGAATCCACAATGCTCTTTCCATTGTCTATTTTTGACTATACGACGAAGTGTACATCAAGTTAGTATATGTGAAGCACTTGGAACAAAGGAATGAAAAAAGCTATGTATCATTCTCTGCATTTACTCCTATAACAAATAAGCAAAACAAAGACAACATTATCTAATAACAATTTTGACACAAACATTTAATCAACCTTTTTTAATTAAGAAAATATTTTTTTACTTTCCCATCTTTAGCTTTATGTTTTTCGAAATCCACAATGCTCTTTCCGTTGTCTATTTTTGACTATACGACGAAGTGTACATCAAGTTAGTATATGTGAAGCACTTGGAATAAAGGAATGAAAAAAGCTACGTATCATTCCCTGCATTTATTATACCACAATGAATATAACATGGTTAAGGCAATTATAGAATGAACATACCTGTACATTTTTCAACGTAAGTTTTACTGAAGTCACACCTTTTTTTGTTGACCACCATCTTTTCTCTATACATTAAATATGAGTTTAGTTAAAGAGAACACTGGAAATGTGTAGAAAATCAGAAATACAAATTTAAAAGCCAAAAAACACACCTGCTTAGACTTGGCAATAACCTGATGCCTATTATCACTTTTGGCACTATTGGATTCCACATTTTCTAATGGCAGCGAGTTGATGAGTTTTGGTCCTTGCTTGAGCAACTCGCTAAACAGTTCTGTCATCGTTGGTGAATTAGTCTCACTTTGTTCTTTAAGCACATGTAGCACCAAAATTTTCAACTTCTCGTTTTGAGCTTCTTTCTCTTTTAACTTCACTTCCAAATCCTCGTGATATTTCTTTGATCTTTTATTAGGAAGATTGAAGTACATAGTGGGAGTCGTATATTGTCCACCCGTCCTAACTCGACCACTAGGCTCTAGAGTTCCCAATGCCATAATAAGTATGTCATTCTTTCCTTCCGTTGCCAAAACCCCCTCCTCTACCTTATTTTTCAGCTCCTCCTGCAAAAATAGATATAAAATTCAAAATCAACGAATGAGCGACCACAGGCTGTTCTAAGAAGAGACGAAGACGGAGAAAAAAGCTTCTAAGACTTGAATATAACCTCCATCTAATTTTATCCAAGTCTGCCTCATGTATGGAAAGCCCGAAAACTATTTCTATAATGTTATGAATAATATAAACAGATGCAATATTATACACTTCCAACATTTCATGGTCTATTACAATACCCTCTAGAATCCCCAGACCCTAAGAAGCAAAACTGATTTTCTTATCATGCAATCATCCTCCCAGATTTAGTCTCATTGGAGCGTGTGACCCTACCAGAAACAGAGTAGCAAATGGAAAGATTACAGATACTTCGCTTATAGTTTAGACATTTTTGCTAGGTTTGAAGATCAATCTTATATACGTTAATTTAAGGATGATATGGAGGGATTAAAGAAAAATAAAACAATTAGCCACTCCTCATATTCAAGTGGAGCTTAACCGACTGCGAAAATTTCTTAAGTAAAAAATAGTCAACTCAAGCAAAAGGTATCAAGTGAACTTTCCATTACCAAGCGTTAACAGAAGAAACAATTTCCCTCTTAAAATACATAAACCAACGAATGAGCGACCACAGGCTGTTCTAAGAAGAGACGAAGATGGAGAAAAAAGCTTCTAAGACTTGAATATAACCTCCATCTGATTTTATCCAGGTCTGCCTCATGTATGGAAAGCCCAAAAACTATTTCTATAATGTTATGAATAATATAAACAGATGCAATATTATACACTTCCAACATTTCATGGTCTATTACAATACCCTATAGAATCCCCAGACCCTAAGAAGCAAAACTGATTTTCTTAGGAGAATGGCGGACATATCGAAGACAACATTATTAAACCAAACTCTTGTCTACTTATTAACTGCTCCTCCTACACTCCCTTCATCTCTTATATATTCTCTTCGCTGTAACTTGTTCGCATGGATTCCGTGCCACTTCTCCCTTCTTTTCACTGTTCTCTACGTACAGTTACACATGTGTAAGCTATGCTTGAAAAGCGGTTTTAATCCCTCTGTGTAATGCCACCTCAAAGAAGTCTCCATTCGCCCAAGGCGTTGGAGTAGCTGGAAGGCTTTCCTTTTCTCTAGTAACCAGAAAAGGGACTCTTTTACCATGTTTTGAGGCTGCAGAAACAACAACAGTAGTAGCTACTCCTGATGTAGGCTGCTTTGGATAGCAATTCAAATGGGCCAGTGGAAAAGAAAAGTGTAAATGGTGCAATTTTCCCTAAGGGATTTTAGGAATTAGTCCTTGAAGTTTGTGATTAGACAGATGTGGCAGAACTAAAGCTAAAGATCGGAGACTTTGAGATGAATCTGAAATGTAATATTGGAGCAACAAGTACTTCAATACCTGTTATTTCACCTTCAGAGCCAACAGCAATTCCAAGTAAGCTAGTAGCCGAATCAGCTCCCACATCATCACCACCCTCACCACCAAAAGAGAGCATCAGTCCATTTAAATATGTCTCTCTAGAGAAGTCATCAAAGTTAGCATCCTTAGAAGCTTCTAGATCAAATGGATATGTTCTAGTCTCATCACCAACAGTTGGGTCCATTCAAACAGGAAGAACGGTGAAAGGAAAGAAGCAACCTCCCGTATCTAAAGTGGGTGATGTCATTAAAGAAGGGCAGATAATTGGCTATTTGGATCAGTTCGGCACCGAACTTCCAGTGAAGTCGAATGTTGCTGGAGAAGTCCTCAAGCTGATGTTCAATGATGGGGAAGTAATTGGCTATGGAGACCCCTCTTCTTGCTGTCTTGCCATCTGATAAACGTAAAATAATTAGCTTACCTACGAAATGAACGATGAAACTCAAAACGTAAATAAACTAAAACTATTTATGATGCTTATATGCTTATCAAAGATTTCTCTACTCTCAATCCTATCAGATATAGTGGAGTAGGAAGTTCGTTCCACTCCTAGTGCTCTAGCATGGAATTGTTTTCTAATCTAATTAGTCGTTTTTAAGTCTAATGAGAGTTTTACGAGGGGGAATTATACTACGATGTAATATGAAAAGCAATATGTTGAATGTCACTACGAAATATATATGGAAATACTAATGTTCTTGAATCTAGATAAAGAATTAGAGGGGAATTGAATCCACCTCAAATCCAACTTAACCACCTAGAATAGACTATTGTAATCCAATTCTTACGTTCTTACGGTAAGAATTGCTCGTTCTAATCCCTAATTAACATGGCATTTCTACCAATTATAACTAGCATGTGAGGTCGTCCACCCATTCTCATGGCGAAACACGACCTTCTAGAATGGAATAGACTCTACAACGCTTCTACACTATACAACTAAGTTTTCATCAAGGCTTCATCAACCCTCTAATGGAGGTTTTAGCCTTGATTCATCAAACCATCATTTCCCATTGAAATTGAATACAACATATTACAAAGATTCTAACTTTATGAAATTTAACTAAACAATAATCGAAATCTAATTAATTAACTAAGAATGAAATAAGAACAAGAATTTAAACTATATCTATAAATGCAAATGACAAAAATCGAAATTGAATAATAATAACTATTTTATTTATCTAATTAAATGACGAACAATCATTCAAGGAATTAAATAAAAACAAGATATGAAACTAATTAAATTAAACTAATTAAATCTAAGGAAAACTATATCTAGAATTAATTAATGGAGGCTACTAATCTAATTCTAATCTAGGTCTAACTATCTACCATTAACAAAGAGTTAAGCTTTGGTTTTTATATGTTCAGATCCAAAAATCGTGCATGGGCTTGGATCCATGTTTCGGGCCAGAAAATCAGGCCCAAAACCCAATTCTTTCAGTCCACAAAGGCCTCTTCAGCTGCAGTTGGCTTCAACAGACTTTTCTTCCACTTCTGCTCCTCTGATTGGATCAAGGCTTAGACCATTGGAAAGCTCTTTCCGAGCCGGTCGTTTTGACATAAGGTAAGCCCCATTCCGAGGTCTGAGTCCAAAGATACGGTCTTCGGAAGTTCTGCTAACTTTGTGTGCTGTTTCTGCCCGCGTTGACTTTGACTTTTCAGCTTTGACCGGGCTTTAGAAAGGCTTTGTCTTCTTGAATCTTAGCCTTTAATCACAGAACTCCTTAGCAACCAACCAGTGCTCCTTTATCTAGCTAAAGTGGCACATTTCTACACATAATAGACTTTGAAGCCTGGAATGCATAAAAACACGTAATCAGTATTAACTCTTACTTATTACTCACATAATTGGTCTAAAAATATGATTATTAAGGGGTTAAAACTACAATTTTAGGCTCTTATCAAACCACCCCCAAACAGCATTTTGCTTGTCCTCAAGCAAAGATGAGAAATTAGAATAAGTGACCAAAAATGGAGTTCTATCTACTCTCATTTCATTTGTCACGATTGCATTGACCATATGCAACAAGGCCTTAAACCACTAGGAATTCCCTAGTGGGCCGAGTTATAGTCTCATGAGAGTTTTCCAGTGAAGGTACTAACAAACTTCATCTATACTACAACGACTAAGAAATAAAACTATTGTTTCCTTATTTATGTCTCAATTATCTATACATCTCACTAGAAATGAATACGAGAATAATCATGTCGAAACTTAAGCTAATATATGCATAATAATCAATCATCTACAAATAAACATATATACAATGAGTAATGCTATGAAATGCGATAACGGGTCCGTTTAAAACTTTGGAATAGCGTCCTTAAGTAGGTTTCTCACATAAAAGTCAAGACAAAAATCACTCGATTTTTCCACTCAAGTTTTGCTACTCCAATGCATTGGGCATACTTTACCTTACAATCTCAATGACACACAAGGAAGCCGAAGTTGATCAAACACATCTGCCACTTACTATCCCACTAACCTATTCCTAATTGAGCTAGATGTCTTTATTAGGTGTTTCATGGGATTAGGAGATAGTTTAAGAAGGAAGGAAATGGATATTCAAAAGGGACAAGTCTGAGATAATAGAGTCTTCATATTATGTAACTAGAGAAAACCTTGTTATTTACTTTTGCTTCTACACTTTGTTTCCATCCTTAGCCATATTTTTTTTTTTCTTTTTCTTTGGCTTTTGACTCCTTTTATTCTATTTTTTTTGGAGTTTTTATTTTATTTCTATTTTTATTTTTCTTTTCTTTGGATGAAAACTTCTTTTCTTTATTTTCTGAAGCAATTAACTAACTTTTGTTTACACAGGTTTTTCTCTTCTTCTTTCTTCCTTATTCTATTCTCAGACTTATCTAAATTGGGTAGGTTGATTTTTTTTTTTTTTTTTTATTTTTGTTTTGTTTTGTAACAGGGTAAAGGATTTATGGTTTATGAAAGGGCTAATAAAAGGCTCAGTGGGGCGACTAGCGGAAAATATACTTAGGTCGGAATTTCTAGCTATATTGATCCAAAAAGGGCCTAAATTCTCTCTTAGGACATGGTATAGTGGTCAAGCAAGTGGACGTGTGATTTCTCTATTTGGAATATACTTCTCCCTTGTGTCATTTCTCAAATGTTTCACTCATATAAGGCTTTAGGCTATATTCTCATAGGATTTGTAGAATAAGTACTCTAGCCTAGATTTCAGAAACTTACTGCCAAACAATCATAGATACTCATGTAATATATTTATAGATAGATACAACGATTATTACCTACATATTAACCTAAGTTTCTAAAAACTATTCTAATGCAAAAGCTACGTGAGACTTCTAGATCATTAAGAGCATAGAGAAAGAAACAATACCAATATTCCTAAGTGTATAGTATATACTTTTTATTTTTATTTTTTTTAAGACAAATAATACGTAATATACAACCTAATCTGTGCTTAACATTTACATCGTGTTTCTATACCACCCCCAAACAATTTGGGAGAAGGGGGTTCATGAAACAATTCAATAGCACAATTAAATTATGTAACTAACTAATTTTTATAATTTTTAACATTTTATAAATAAAAGTGCATAATTTACATCCTAAAAGTGTCTAATTTTTGCAAATGTTTCTATCCCACCCCAAACAATCGAGGCAGCTTTGTCCTCAAAGTGTAAAGAGATAAGGAAAGAATTTACCATAGAAACGTGGCAAAAATTGGCGCACTGTAATGTAAAATATTGTAAAGATGATATGATAATATGAAGCACAATTAAACCATTACGTGCTAAATAACACAAACTCTCTTTGGAGTAAACATGAGGCTTAGGGTGGCAACAAGATTTGAAATGAATACCAAAATCATCGCACCCCAAACAAAATTGGAAAACTCTTTTTAAGTTTGAAATTTTTGTTTGGCCTATACTCCGAAAGTTGGTATTGTACGAAAACTTGGGTCTTTTAAGGTCGATTCGAGACTTGCTAGATTACTATTTTTATAGCTTTAAACTTTTTACTTTTTATGAATTAGGTTTAATATAAAGGAAAACAATAAGCATAAAGACATAATTCATACCATAGAAAAACATGACTCAAAACCAAGAAAACATGCAAGAGTGGAAAAACGTGAATTATGTGAACCATGGACTTAGGATCCGTACTTACAACCACACACTCCATAGGGAGGGCCGGTTACCTGAATGGTGCATTCACCAATATATGGAAATGAAAGGAAATGCACCAAACACAAAAATTGAGTCGTTTATAGTCAGATACTCGAGACTTTATCTAAATATATGTATGAATATGCAGTTTATCATATATCAACAACCGAAATAGTTGTGGATCGTTCCATAAATAAATATCACAGAAAAACATATCCAAACACAATCAAGCACCAAGATTTCCTACTCTGTGCCTAGTGGAATGAAAGCGAAGTCGGATAGACCTATAACATAACCGAGCATGCACCTTATGTTTCATCTTTGAACGAGAGGGTGTCCTAGTGAATAAGTGTGGAAAAGTGAATGGTTATGGAAAATATGGTGGATTGGGATAAGTTTTAGAGGGAAAGCATGGAAAAAATGAGGATGTGGGTTTAGCACAAAACTCATTCATGGTGTAGTTAGGGACTGTCTCAAGTCTAAAAATGAAGGTGTCAAGTGGTTTATCCTTGGGAAGTATTTGTTTACTAGGTGGATTTAAAAAATCATGAAACACAGGAGAAACTAAAGGATCGAGTTCAAACTCGAGGTTCCTTTGAAAAGGTGGAGGGTGGGGAATATTGGTGATGGAAGGTGAATGATTCTCAGCTAGAGCTCTCAAGTCCATATCATCAGAAATCTTGATATATGCAAGACATTCCTCAATAGGTGGGTCAAAAGGATCACTGGGATAGAGATTGAAAAATTCATCTTCTGTCATAGCATCAAGGGATGAATGGTTGTTGGCAAGGGGACTCGCTGAAGTGGTAAAGAAGCGGTGCAAAAGAGTTGCGAGAATTCTTCTTCGATTTAGCCTACTACTACCGTGGAGTCATTGTTAAAGTCGAATTTCGAAGGAAAGGAATTTGTTAATCTGTTTCTCCGAAAACATGTTTTTGAAGTAATCTTGAGCTAAGCTCGATCATGCTAACCTCTCCATTTGTAGATGAATCGGGATCGCGTGTCCTCGTTTGAAAACATTTACCTCAACGAAAAGATGGCCAAAGGACAAGGACATCGAACCATCACGGCAGTTTATGAGCCGCGTTGGCGGTAGCCAAGAAGGGGCGCCCTAAAAATGATAGGTACAGAGTCGTTAGTGACTTCGTTAATCGAGGATAACGAAGTCACCGGGTAGTAAAAATTTTGGACTTTAACCAAAGACGCGTTTTCAACCACACCCTTAGGATACTTAATAGACCGATCGACTAATTGCAATGTCATTTTAGTAGGTTGCATCTCCTCTAGACCTATTTGTTTATACAAATAAAAAAGCGGGAGTAAGTTAACACTAGCCCCCGTGTCTAGTAAGCCCGATGGTCGTGTGTGAGAATCTCCTAAGGTGCATTGTGCGAGGGGCTGACCGGGGTCCTTGTACTTAACAATTCCATTATTTTCGGATAAAGTTGGGAACCTGCTCAGTTAGAAAGGCGTCTTTAGGTATGTTGGTCTTACGCCTAGTAGTGCACAACTCCTTAAGAAACTTAGCGTGGTTAGGTAGCTTTTTGATAGCTTCGAGAAAAGGAAGGTTTATCGTTAGATTTTTGAAAACGCGTTCCTAATCTCCTCAAAGTTAGTATCCCCGGTTAGCATGGCTAATTTCGAGGGAACGGTGGTTTAAACTCTATATTTAGCGTATGGCTCGACTTGATGTGTAACCTTGGCTTTCTGTTTTTAGGTTGTGGTTTAACCGGTACCTCTACGTGGTAGGTTCTTCATTTTCTATTTCGCATCTAGTTCGATATCCGGTGTAGGGAGTACTGATGGGGTAACTATAGGCATAGTTACTTTGTTATCAACCACTCTTCCAGAACGGAGAGTGCTGATGGCATTTAGCTGACCTATGGATGTAGTTTCCGTACTAGTATTACCGTCTACCTCAAAGGCTGTGTTTGCTGTTCTAGGGTTGGGTATCGCTTGGCCTAGAAACACGCCTTTTGGTTGGGCTTTCTCTTGGGCTAACTGTTGGTTTAAATTATTAACAGATTGTAGAATGTGTTGGTTAGATTGAGCCATGGTTTGGAAAATTTGTTGGCTCACTTGTATGAAGGTGTCAAGACGATCCGGTTGTGTGGGTGTAGTAGTCACGGGTGGTGTGACTAGAACTATCTCGCGTTGATTATTTATGGGCGGATTGTGATAGTTATTATTTACCGGAACGATACCTCTATTAGCATTATAATTATTATAACTACATTGACCTTGTGCTTGACTTTGTCGAGGTTGCACTTGGTTGTTATAATTATTATAATTACCCTGATCCTGTCCTTGTTGTGGTGGAGCTTGGTTATAACCGTAAGGCGTTGACCTAACATATTGATTATTGTACCACAGTAGGTGTGACTTGTTGGTTATTTCTCCAACCGAAGTTGGGATTTTGTCTCCAAGGGCGTTAGGTTCACTATTAATGGAACAAGAATGTTCATAGGCTATAGGGCCGATTGGGAGTCGGGATGCTCGGGGACTCTAACGAAACTACATGGATTTGAATTTACATTCATGACGGGGATAGGCTTTTGTTGTACAGAAATGGCCTCTACCTTTTTTGTGAGGGATTCAATTAGAGTTTTAAGCTCAGGATCTGATTTAACCTCAAACATACTGGTAGCCTTAACTGTTGAAGAAGAACTAGCGGAAATGGAGTAATCGCCACTACCCCCCCATTATTATTACGCTTTAGTCCGATCTTCCAAAAATTTATATGCCTCCTCGAGGCTCCTTTACTTAGGAAACTACCCCATTCATTATGTCTAGGACTTCTTTATGGTGGTGTAGAAGTCCTTTGAAAAAGGCACGAACTAACGTGTCTTTTGCTAGGTGATGGTGTGGATACTCTATAAGGAGATCGGTGAAACGATTCCAAGCCTCTGAAAATGATTCATGAGGATTCTGTCGAAAGAAGTGAATCTTGGAAAGCATTTCATCCGTCTTTAGGGGTGGGTAAAAATGCTCCATAAACAGCTAAACAAGTTTGGCCCACGAGTCCATTGAAATTAGGGCGCTTGGGCGTTAACCAAGACGCCGCCTTATCGCCTAAGGTGAAGGGAAATACCCTCGGTTTAATTTGTTCCGCACCAATCGTAGGGATGATGGAATGTTGTAAGGACTTGTTCAATCCTACGCGATGTATGGATAAGGTTTTTCATGGTCTAAACCATGAAAAGCGGGTAACAAATTAAATATATTTGGGGATCGGAAATCCCCAATCGGGTCTGCTAGAACGATGCAAGATTTAGGGCTATCGCCAAGGCTTTATAAAAGTCAGAGAGAGGAGTCTCTCTTTCTTCATCCATAATATCAGGTGGTGTATGTGAAATAGTAGCTAGAGGTGTAGTGGGTGGGAAACTAGCTAGACTTGTTTGTTGATGTTGCCGTGTAATTACGTTAGTTGTTTTTCTTCGACCAGACCTTAATCTCATGCAAGACTAAGTTGAACTTAACTAAACATGCAACACTCCAAACAATTCTGATATACTAGTAGAAACCTCTAACTGGAGATGCGAGGTGTGAAAGAAAGGAATACCTGATTGCGTCCTTGCTTCGCTTATGAATAGCGTCTTGTTTACGCGTGTTCAGTGTATATAACAAGTTAAAACACTGAAAAACTTGAAAAATCGAAATTCGAAAAAAACCTGTAGAAATCCGGAAAATTTTGCTTAGGCCATGTGCGCCGCGATAGCGCTGGTGTCGCTCCGTGTTCCATAACTTAGCTGGTCGCCATTGTTCCAAGAACTTAGCTGGTCGCGACTTTCGGTATGGGCGTGTCATCCGTGTTCCAAGAAACTTAGCGGGTTCGCGCCGGGTATGGCGGTCGGCGCTCGTGTATTTTTCGCGGAACTTTTCAATCTTTGAAGCGAACAACCACAGTATGAATCAAACAAGGGTGGGTGGGTGAAATGGGACTTAAAAATGACTAATTCTACTATGAAAACAATGTTAAAGTGGAACTAAGATGGCAGCGGCGCCATTTGATAAACGTAAAATAATTAGCTTACCTACGAAATGAACGATGAAACTCAAAACGTAAGTAAACTAAAACTATTTATGATGCTTATATGCTTATCAAAGATTTCTCTACTCTCAATCCTATCGGATATAGTGGAGTAGGAAGTTCGTTCCACTCCTAGTGCTCTAGCATGGAATTGTTTTCTAATCTAATTAGTCGTTTTTAAGTCTAATGAGAGTTTTACGAGGGGGAATTATACTACGATGCAATATGAAAAGCAATATGTTGAATGTCACTACGAAATATATATGGAAATACTAATGTTCTTGAATCTAGATAAAGAATTAGAGGGGAATTGAATCCACCTCGAATCCAACTTCATCACCTAGAATAGACTGTTGTAATCCAATTCTTACGTTCTTACGGTAAGAATTGCTCGTTCTAATCCCTAATTAACATGGCATTTCTACCAATTATAACTAGCGTGTGAGGTCGTCCACCCATTCTCATGGCGAAACACGACCTTCTAGAATGGAATAGACTCTACAACGCTTCTACACTATACAACTAAGTTTTCATCAAGGCTTCATCAACCCCTCTAATGGAGGTTTTAGCCTTGATTCATCAAACCATCATTTCCCATTGAAATTGAATACAACATATTACAAAGATTCTAACTTTATGAAATTTAACTAAACAATAATCGAAATCTAATTAATTAACTAAGAATGAAATAAGAACAAGAATTTAAACTAGATCTATAAATGCAAATGACAAAAATCGAAATTGAATAATAATAACTATTTTATTTATCTAATTAAATGACGAACAATCATTCAAGGAATTAAATAAAAACAAGATATGAAACTAATTAAATTAAACTAATTAAATCTAAGGAAAACTAGATCTAGAATTAATTAATGGAGGCTACTAATCTAATTCTAATCTAGGTCTAACTATCTACCATTAACAAAGAGTTAAGCTTTGGTTTTTATATGTTCAGATCCAAAAATCGTGCATGGGCTTGGATCCATGTTTCGGGCCAGAAAATCAGGCCCAAAACCCAATTCTTTCAGTCCACAAAGGCCTCTTCAGCTGCAGTTGGCTTCAACAGACTTTTCGTCCACTTCTGCTTCTCTGATTGGATAAATGCTTAGACCATTGGAAAGCTCATTCCGAGACGGTCATTTTGACATAAGGTAGGTCCCATTCCGAGTTCTGAGTGCAAAGATACGGTCTTCGGAAGTTCTACCGACTTTGTGTGCTGTTTCTGCCCGCGTTGACTTTGACTTTTCAGCTTTGACCGGGCTTTAGAAAGGCTTTGTCTTCTTGAATCTTGGCCTTTAATCACAGAACTCCTTAGCAACCAACCATTGCTCCTTTATCTAGCTAAAGTGGCACATTTCTGCACATAATAGACTTTGAAGCCTGAAATGCATAAAAACACGTAATCAGTATTAACTCTTACTTATTACTCACATAATTGGTCTAAAAATATGATTATTAAGGGGTTAAAACTACAGTTTTAGGCTCTTATCACCATCATTTCATGGAATTAAGGACTAGGGATGGAGGTCTAAAGATGATAGTACTCTGAAACTCTGATACTCAGATACTCAATTATTGTTTGTGAGAATAATGGAACCGCGGCTTTTTACTTTGTCAAAAAAAAAACTGATTTTCTTATCGTGCAATCACCCTCCCCAGATTTGGTCTACTGGAACGTGTGACCCTACCAGAAACAAAGTAGCAATGGAAATATTACAGATACTTCACTTATAGTTTAGACATTATTCTCACTGAGCGCATACAGTTACAAAACAACCATCAACAGCTCTAAGTTATATCCATTCATGGAGCAAAATACAAGGACAAATTAGAGCTCGTCGACAATTTATGGTAGCTGAGGGCCGGATTAGGCATAAGAAACTAGAGAACCAATTGAAACTTGAAGCAAAGCTTCACGAGCTTGAGGTAATGACTTTTATTCATGTTAGTTGGTTAGTTCTTAGAATCTCTATTCACTCGAACTTTGAACGCATGGGTTTAGGGGACCAATGACGTGGTATGCATTGTGTGGACTGGTGGTGCAGTGTGTGAACTGGTGGTGTGCAGTGTGTGGTGGTTTGCGTTGTGTGGACTGGTGGTGCAGTGTGTATGTGGATTGTTGGTGTGTAGTGTGTGGTGGTGGACTGGTCGTGTAGTGGTGTCAAAACGCAGATTTAGCAGTTTTAGAAATATAAAAAGCTAAGCATATGGAGTGTTGCCTCCCTCCAACAACCAGACTACAAGATGCCTATAATGAGTCTAGGAATAATTCCCACAAATCAAACACGCCCTACATATACTTTCAAATATTATCATTTATAGGCTTATACCTAAACCTCTAAACATTGAAACCCCTGTGGTAGTCTACAAATGTGCATGGGAGACAAAATTGGGCCTGAGGTGAAGTCTAAAAATAAGCATTTTGTAGTTTTGTACATTAGTTGCCAGAAAACATTTTATGAGGCCTTTTTGTCGCAGACATCAAAGCATCATAAAGTCGACATACCTTCAATTGTAGAAGAGGGGATTATCAGTTGGACTAAAGTTTCTTTGATGCATCCTTTGATAGGACAATTAACAACGGAGCAACTGGAGCAATTCGAAAGAAACTTCGGAAGGGGAATTCTAGCGTAAGCATACAAAAAAAGTCGAGCCCAAAGACCTAAAGATGCAGAATACTTGGCAGCAGAGGTTGGGGCAATGCTAGCAACCGGGGAAGGGAGAACTTCATCCACCTGGTAGGAGATAACCAAGGAGTCATCACAGCACTCAGGAGGCCAGAAGAAGCAAACTGGAGGATTACCAATGTGGTCGCAGCCATTTTGTAGACTCTGGATAGAAGTAGTGCTAGGATTTGATTTTTGTAGACTCTGTTATTCATTTACTTTAACTGGGTAATGAGATTTTGGGTGAAAGGATTGGTAACTAATAACTTTCTTGAACCTCAACACTAGTAGGCACTTAGACAGGATAGATCTATATATATGATGCTTGCTAGATTAGTAAAAAAAAATCATATGTCGAAGCTAGATCAAGCTAGATAGGGAACCACATCATTTAGATCAGTACAAAAATACATCAATATATCAAGCTAGGTATCCTACAAAATATCAAATATATTAAAGCACTTTTTATACTTAATATATATATATGGCCGCCTAATTGGGTGTTACAAGTGACAATGTGACTGACACATGTAAACTAGACCCATATGTTAAAGAAAACAATACACATGCCTCTTGAGTTTTCATTCTAAGGCTGAAATTGTCGATATGCTTCGCAAACACACATACAATGATGAGCTTGATACTTACAATTGTTTGAACTACCTCCTTTGTGGCATCATCAGCATATTCACCACTTTTGTCTTGTCGAGCTAAACGCCACAAAAGAGATCTATCATCTTCATTTATAGGTATCCCATCTTCTATTTATTATCAATTACAAATAACCAAACCAACCAAGTAATATTAGATTACCTACATTGGTTTTATCTAACAACCTTAAATATAATATCTACTTACCATCTTATCGATAAGGCCATCATAACCTAATTTGCTTAGTCAATGGTTACACTTGTTCAAGTTTCTTCTTTCCAATTGAATCTTGCTTAGTTCCTAACAACCCAAATGAAAATAGTATATTATTTTATCACACCTTAACAAAATTATAAATTTATTAGAAATGAAAATTCAAAGGAAATGACAGATATATACCTAGAACTCTTCCGATAACCTTATTTTTACAAATTTCTCCCAATCTTGCTTCTTAACATTCGGATAGATTTTTGTGGATTCATTAGATCGTGGTCATCTATGTAAGGTATGACAAAATATTTTGTCCAATAATTATTAAATTTCCATCATATCTTACCACATTGCTGCAATCCTTTTTTCTTAAACTTAGGATCTGCCTCAAATTTTTCCTGCAAATAACCAAGGCAGAGATGAGTCTACACTTCTAGAAAGACAACAATAATAATTCAAAATCAGTATAATAGGCAAAACAACCGCTTACCAGCACTGAATCCCATACATCATCTTTTATTTGCTTGTCAACTTTCATCTTTTATTTTCTTGTCAACTTTCATCCAGTTTGGGTACTCAGCTAGTGGAACCATATTTTTAACTAGTGTGCCAACCCAATTACTGAACTCACTTCGAATAAATGCACCTTTGATCTTTCCTTTCGCATTAAACTCCACCACAAGCTTACCTTTAAAATGCTTAGTGAGTGAAAGCTTTTTAGCTTGACCCCTAACACTTGTAATATTGTCACCTTCCTCGATTGGATGCTTCCTTTTTTTTTTGAGATGATTTGGCACTTGTTTTTGGATCCATATCTAACTAAACCTTTAAAAAAAAAACTATAGAATAGGAAAATCATTAGAAGATGACATGATCAATAGAAATAAGCATGTCTATGGCAAAAACCTAATATCATAATTTGAACAGAACCAAAATAATTGTAAGGCCAATACATAAAAGACAAAAGTTGGTCACAATCTCTTATTAACAAACCAAATTTCGATTCCACCACAAAAAACAATGAAAACTAATAAATCAAGAAGTTTTTTTATGCTCAACCCAAGTGCCCTCACAATCTTCATGGACGTAAACTGACTGAGATTCGTCATTAACTTCCAATGAGTAAACATTTGGCAATTCAACAAAATTGTCATCTCCTACATGAGCATCAACGAGCTCATCATCATTATCGTCGTCGTATTCGTGAAAGCATCTTTGAGGAGATTCTACAACAACTGACCACGTTGGGTCAAGTTGATCAGGTACATAGAAAACTTGACCGGCCTGAGAAGCTAGGATGAAGGAATCAAATTTATGGCCAACTCTACCAAGATCCACTAAAGTGAAACCCATGTCATCTTTCCCAATTGCATTCTTGCTATCAACCCAGTCAAACTTGAACATTGGAATCTTGAAATTTGTATAATCAAGCAACCATATTTCAACAATAACATCGTAGAAAGACATGTTCGAAAAAATCGGGTTTTGATCCTTTGTGCTTGAAACCTGCGGTGTTGTTGCTGTCAAACTCACGCCATTGTTTTGATTTACTCGTAAAGCGTCTTGCCGTTTCGTAGCAAAACGATAGCCATTAGTGACATAGGTAGAATATTTGTAAACATGTGCCAAAGGCCCCTTCTGGATAGGGTTCTATACTAAAAGCATTACTTTTGTATTAACTCTAATTCTTTATTTTTTTAATGAGAATCATATGGGCAAATGTTGTGCATATTATATATGTTATTAGTTATATGCATGTGTCTAATATTTTATGTTGTAGATGATATGGTGTGTGGTGACCCCATAGAAGATCATATCATCAGTACCTTATAAAGTATAAGTAAACGTTCACAACCTATATGGATTTGGACAAACCATTAGTATGGTTGTAGTATGATATGGTATTAGTCTATCTTAACTATAGGATTACACTAGTACACTTTGTGTGTATTGAACAGGACCAAGTGAGGTTATTTCTCTTTATACTGACTATATAAGAGAACAAACACTTTTGTTATTATGGATGCTTGTCCTCTTAATCCGGATATAATAACGGGCACTTACGTGCATTGTACATTGCTTTAAATCATCAATGAGTAAGATTCATTTGTGAATCAACAAACTCGATGGATTGGGTAATGACATTGTATGTAAGGTGTGTTGTTGATTATAGAAGGAATCTGTAACCCACAGGAAGTTGGGTTGATGATGTCCCCTTGAGGAGCTCATAAAGATTGTCATGTAAACCCTACAGGTGGATTTATTCAGACATGACAATGAGGTTGAGTGGTACTACTCAAGGACATAAGAAGTTGATTGATGTAGTTGTCAGTAACTTGACTTAATCAACGGGCATTCGATATCTTAAACACGGGGAGATCAACAAGCATATAATATGGAGCCTATAAATATAGCACGTAATTTGGGATTAGGGCAGTAGTGCAACAATGGCCTTTAGTGGAATAAGCCATTTGTTGACGGACTTGGGCCGTGTGTTCTGGGCGAACATGGGAAGCCCAAGCCCGTCAGGAGGCCCAACCCTAATTTCTCCTCATGGTCCCTGTTATAGCCTATAAATAGAAACCCTTCTCTCCTGGCCAAATTCACTATTCATTATTTCATTTTTTATTGGAAAAGAGAGGCAAGGAAAGAGAGAAAGAAAGGGTTGGTAGATCGTTTCCCACACAGGGCAGCAGGCATAGAAAGTCTAATAGCATAGGCTAACAAAAAATTGCTTAAATCCATTGTTTCATCATTAATTGTGACAGAGAACACTTGTTCCCCATCTGGTCAATAAAAAAACCTACAATTATCATATAAATAAGCAGTACGTGCAGGAGAATAAGATTCATCAGCACTTACCATTAGAGGCTGCCAACCTGACTGCACAATCATGTTGCGGAACTAGAACCCATAGGTGTCACTCTCGAGCAATTCTTCAAAGGACTGCTCCTGTATGATTTGAGGAGATTTTATAGCAAACAAACACACTACTGAACTCCTAGAATTTACTATAGAAAAACCAAAAAATATAGTACTGGATGTATGTTGAACTAAGGGCACGGGCGCACTCAGAATGGCTTATGTCAGAGGGCGGGCGCGCATTCTATTGATAAAAACAAATTCTGCGATACTGGATTACAGCACAGGCGCGCTCTATGTTAATGCAATATAAGGGCGTGCGCCCTCTGAGCAAGACTTGTGATATGAATTTCAGAGGTGCAGAGTGAAGTACATGGCGTGCCATGTATTTATAAGCCACAAGCTTCTTAAACAAAGGTTCCCAAATTGATAAGGAAAGAGATGGAATAAGAAAAGGGCTTCTAAAACCAAAATAGAAAAAGCCAAGAGCAGACTCCACAACCAAACCTATATGGTTTTAAGCATGGAATCAAAATAACAATCTTGATGCTTCTAACCCTTGAGGTTGCACCAAATAACAGTAGCCAAATCTAGCTACACTCTATTAGCAGGATGCTCATATAAACTATATTCCTTAAGCATTGCAATATTAATTCCAAAAACAAGTAGATATGGTAAAATACATTGCTAAACAAATAATGCCACCCCCAAACAAGTCGGAAGGGTGGGATTCATGAAAAATAGATAGTATGCGTAGACAAAAATTAAACCAACTTAAAATTCAAATAACAACCAACTTACATAATCTAATATTAACTATTTAAACTAACAACTGGGAATACTAATTCTACTAAAATAGGGAAATTTTCTTAAAAAAATAATACAAATGAACTAGCCACGAGGAGGAAGCCCCCCTTACACTCACGCCTTCCAGAGTCAGCAGAGGAAGAACCATCATGAGCTGTCAGGCGTCGTAGAACTTTGTCTTCAAACATGCACTGTTGTTCCCATACAATATCCACAGCTTCCCAACGCTCATTATAAGTACGAGCGAGAGTCTCCATGTTAGCCTGGAGATCCTCGTGACTATCACCGAGCAACTCAATATTTGACTGAAGCTTATCTTGGTTACGGATAATGGTACCTTGCCTAGTCTGGATGGCCTCACAGAGGTCACTAAGAGAACATTGGCCTATTCGATCATCTCATACTAGTTATGGAGAGATCGCATGCCACGATGAAGTAAGGAGAAACAGGCTATATCCATAGTAGCCCTTTCCAAGGCTCCTGCATCAAAATAGGCTGCATCTTCCTCCTCCTACTCCTCCAATTCTATCTCAGCAGCCAAAACTTCCGCAAATTCCATTCCATCTTAATATACTCTCGATAAATACGTGCATTCTCATGCAACTTCAACTTAACCTTACTAGATTTCCGAACACATCCCCAATACAACATAATCTTCGTGATCAATGCGGGGAAAGCGCGGTCAATTGACCAACCGCTATAATCTCATTTAATAAAAAATTCGAGGATGCAAAACCCATACCTTCTATTCTGAAGGTTCGAGAATATGCGATAACTTCGAATTTATGTCAATCGGGCTTTAAATGGTGTCAATAAGATTCCTGCCGACCCATTGAGCCACCGCCAGTTAGTTTCTTCTCAGAGACGATTGACGAACACAATGCGACCCAGGATTGTAACATCCTTCCAACACCGTCTCCATCATTAAAGTACTGATACCTCCAAGTTGAGATTCCTGCATGGTGACTACGATGTCTCTTTCCTCAATGCCAGTAATCTCAGCCAACACTGCTGTACTCAACTCCTTACGACTACCATTCACATCCAGTACAATCTTACGACCACTAATCTCCCTCTTCTTGTAAAAAGAGAACACCAAATCAGGGTGATAAAAATCATCAGCAGGATACCACAACCCTTCCCACTTCCTAATACGCATTTCGGTATCGAAGAAAGGTGCAAACTGTGCACTAGAAAAAACTTGTTCTAGAAGAATTTTTGGGTTTTAGGAGCCATGGAGATCTGGAATTGGATATTGTGGTGATGGTTAAGGTGTGGGAGAGTGAAAAAATAACTCGGTTGAAATTGGAAGGGTAGGTGTGTGGAGGTAAGGGCACGGGCGTGCTTCATATGGCCTGAATACGAGGGCGTGCGTGCTTAATTTTTTTCTTTGGTTCAGGCGGTGTTCTTGAGTGGAGGCGAGGAAGAAAAAGAGGAAAAACGCGTGGGGTTTTAAAAAAAGGAGTCACTTGCGTGGCACATGACCTCATAGGGTTTTAATTTTCGGGCCCAAGCCCAAAACAAATCCATAATGCCCATCATGTCCTATGCCTCGTATAACTTAAAACTAAAATTCCCAATTCGTTAACAATCCGATTTTGGCGAATGAGCTATGAAAATTATCAGTAGAGAAAATATAATCGAATGATCTATAAAAAAAAAACTCAAATCTAACCGTGGTTGACACATAAGGAGATGGAAATTGCCTCAAAATGCGTGAATGGTATAAGTTATGTGATCGAAAGAAATCTAAATTCATAGATAGTGTCAACCCGAATCAAAGCATGACTAAACGACATAAGGAATAAGAATAGGAAATTGAATGGTCAAGAATGGAAAGACCAAACACCCCACCCCCAAACAAATTTTTGAAAACAGGGTTTAGAAAATTTGTTTTAAAACGTGGGTCTTTTAAAGTTAGATTCTCGAGACTTACTAGACTAATGTTTATTGGGTTTTAATATTTTTTTTACTTTTTATGAAAGGTTTAATATAAAAGAAAACAATATAGCAATAAGGACGTAAATCACTCCATAGAGAAATACGACTCAAAAACAAGAAAACATGCAAGAGTGGAAAGCGTGAATTATGTTAAACGTAGACTTATGATCCGGTACTTACAGCCACACACTCCAAAAGGAGGGCCACGTTATCTTAATGGTGCACTACCAATATATAAGGAAATGAAAGGAAGTACACCAAACATCAAAGGTCAGTCCTCATAGACTGGGTCTTGTAAAAAGACATTCTCCACATATATGAACCTTAACTCGTGAAAATGTTTTAAACGTTGACCATTGACTTGAAAGGTATTGTTGTCCTTGGGATTTACCAAGGTGATTGCCCTATGAGGGGTGACTTCAGTAACCAGAAAAGGACCGCACTAACAATGGGTTTTAATTTTCCTTAGAAAATAAGCAAACGTGAGTTATAAAGCAAAACCTTTTGACCAACTACAAACTCTTTTATGCAAAATCTGTTTATCATGAACACGCTTCATGTTAGCTTTATAATCATTTACGAGATCATAAAAATCGCTTCACGGTTTCTTTAAGCTCATTTAATTACAATTTGCGTTTGACACCCGCCTCATCAATATTGAAGTTCAGGGTTTTTATAGCCCACATAGCACAGTGCTCCAATTCAACGGGCAAGTGACAAGGTTTTCCAAACACAAGTCTAAAGGGCAACATTCCTATAGGAGTTTTAAAAGCTGTTTGATATGCCCATAAGGCATCTGTTAGACGCTTAGACCAATCTTTCTAATTAGGATTGACTGTCGTTTATAATATTTTCTTAATTTCCCTATTAGAGACTTCTGCTTGGCCACTAGTTTGTAGATGATAAGGAGTTGTCACCTTATGGATAACTCCATATTTATTAACTAAAGAAGCAACAACTCTATTGAAAAAATGTGTTCTGCCATCATTAATAATGGCTTTAGGGATGCCAAAAAGAGAGAAAATGTATTCCTTAACAAAAAAAAAATACAAGTGTCGTATGGTCATTGCTACGGCAAGCCATGGCCTCTATCCATTTGGAAACGTAGTCCATGGAAACAATAATATAAATAAAACCGCAGGAAATAAGAAAAGGACCTATAAAATTAGTGCACCATACATCAAAAATTTCCACTACCATAACGGGATTTAAAGGCATCATATTACGTTTAGTGATACATGAAGTTGTTGGCATATAACACACATCCTGCAGTGTACTTGGGCATCTTTAAAAAGGATAGGCCAATAAAAACCACATTAAAGAACTTTAGCTGCCATTTTCATACCACTAAAATGGTCTCCACATGTGATAAGAGCCCAAAACTTTAGTTTTAACCCCTTAATAATATTACATTTAGACCAATTATTTTTATAATAAATAAAAGTTAGTACTGTTTATGTGCTTTTGTATATTTCAGGTATTGGAGTCAAATATGTGAAGAAATATGTTACTTTTGCAAGAGAAATGAGCAAAGGTTGGTTGTTAATAAGTTTTATGATTAAAGCCCAAGTTTCAAGGAGAAAAACATTTTAAAAGCCCACCAAAAGTCAATGCGGCGCAGAAAAAAACATAAAAGTCAATAGAACTTTCGTAGGTCGTATCTTTGGACTCAAACCTCGGAATTGGGCCTACTATATGTCAAAACGACCTGCTCGGAAAGATATTTCTAATGGTCCATGCATTGACCCAATCAGAGGAGTAAAACTGGATGAAAAGGCTGTTGCAGTAATTTCTAGCAAAGAAACCCTTTTTGGACTTGAGTAATTATGTTTTAGGCTTGATTTAGTGGCCCAAAACATGGCTTCGAAGCCTATGCACAAAAATTGTAAATCTAACATCTCCTATATAAAGAGGACTAAGGCAACTTTCTTAGGGGATAACCCTAATTAGTTTAATTTTAATTAGCACTCTCTCCTATTACTAAAAGAGAACCCATTAGATAATAAATTAGTTTTCTTCTTTTGTTTTAAACCATAGTTATTGTTTTATTAGCCTAGCCACCTTAATTCAAGTCAAGTTATCTTTATTAAAGTAGTTCTTCATTATGTCTTGTTCTACTTATCATTTTGTTTATCATAGTCTCATAATTTATAGCTAAACCTCCATTAGAGGGGTCTGATTAACGCTTGATGAAGACTTGATGTATTAGTATAGAATAGTTGTAGTAAGATATTCCACTCTAGAAGGTAGTTAATTCACTATGAGAATGGGTTTCAATTGCCTCACATGCTAATTAATAGTTGGTAGAGATGTCATGAATAATTAGGGAATAAAAAGACATAACCTTTATGTGGAAACATAAAGATTAGAAATACTACAAAATCTACACTAGCATATTAAGAATTAATCAAGGTGGAATCAAATCCCCCTAATCTCTTTTTCTCATTCGCATCTTCTCATTAAATTGCCATAGTATAATTCAGAATATCTTAATTAGTTATTTTCGTCATATTAGTATAATTAAATTATTGCTCTCATTAATATTGTAGAATTGTTAAGTTAGAGAAATTTACGTCTAAGCAACTAGGAGTGGAATGAATTCTGACTCCAATTTTATTATAAGATAATTGAGAGTAGAACTTTGATAACAACTAGTGGTAATTCACGTTTTTACTTCTACCAAGTTTAATTAGTTAAGTAGGAGTAAAAGCGTGTTTTTATATTTATCAAATGGCGTCGCTGCCATCTTAGTTGTGTTTAGATTTGTTTCCCTTTGTGTTTTCAATTTTACCAATATCCCACTTCACCCACCCACCCGATTGTTTGTGTTCTCATTGTGTTTATTTTTTTTAGAAAAAACGGGATTTTTGCTCTTGGAAGTCGACTGAAATTTTTTTCGAAACAGTACCTTGATCGCACCCGTGCCCCTAATACCTCTATTTTTTAGCGTGCCTGTCCTCTTTGTACTGGATTTTTTTTTTTGAAATAGTACTTTGATCTGCGTGACGCCGCGGTTACTCTAAATTTGAAGCGCCAGCTTCCTTCGAAGAAAGCCCGATTAACCGGTTATATACAAGCTCTTTTTTTGTTCAAGTTATTTTATTATTCAGTGTTCCGAACTTCTTCAATACACTAAGATTGCATATCAAAGACGCTATTCATACACGTAGCAAGGAGGCATTCAGGTACTCCTTCTTTCACTCCTCGTCTCTTCTATCAGAAGAGTTTTAATTCTAGTATATCAGGTTGTTGTTTGACTGCTGCTAGTGGTTTTTTTTTTCATATTGAATTGGGTTTAGCCTTGCATGAGATTAAGGTCTGGTAAGAGTAAACCATCTAACGTTATCTATCGTAAACGTCATCGCACACGCCTATCTAGAATACCACACACTACACCTGCATCAATGGTTGACGAAACAGAGACTCCTCTCTCTAATTTTTACAAAGCCCTAAACGATAGCCCTAAGTCATGCATCGTTCTTGCAAACCCAGTGGGGGATTTTCGACTTCCCCCTAATATATTTAATTTGTTACCAGTTTTTCATGGGTTAAACCATGAGAAGCCTTATCAGCATATACGTAGGATAGAACAAGTTCTTACCATATTTTATCATCCTACCGTAGGTTCAGAACAAATTAAACTAAGGGTGTTTCCTTCCACCCGAGCCGATAAGGCGGCATCTTGGTTAATTGCCCACGCAGCCTAATTCTGTAGACTCATGGGCCAAACTTGTTCAATTGTTCATGGAATAGTTTTACCCACCACGGAAGACAGATAAAATGCTTCAAAAGATTCATTTCTTCCGCCATAATCCTCATGAATCCTTTTTAGAGGCTTGGAATCGTTTCACTGATCTTCTCATTGAGTGTCCACATCATAACCTTGCGAAAGAGATGCTTGTTCATGCCTTTTTCAATGGGCTTTTGCATCATCATAAAGAGATTCTTGATATAATGACTGGGGGTAGTTTCCTTAGTAAAGGCGCCTTAGAGGCTTATAGGTTTTTAGAAGATCAATCTAAGCGTAATAATAACTGGGGGGTAATGATATCCCTCGCTCTGCTAATTCTTCTCCATAACCAAGGCTACCAGTATGTTTGAGGTTAAATTTGATCCCGATCTTAGAACTCTAGTCGAATCTCTCACAAAAAAGGTAGAAGCCATTTTTGTTCAACAAAAGCCTACTCCTATCATGAACATCAACTCTATTTCATGTAATTTTTGTTTGAGTCCTAAGCATCCTGACTCCTATTGTCCTCTCGTCTATGAACAACCATCCGCACAGCAGGATAATGTTTACTCCATAAATAGCGAACCTAACGCACCTTGGAGACAAAACCCCAACTTTGGTTGGCGAAATAATCAACAAGTTACACCTCCGGGGTTTAATAATCAAAATGTTTGGCTAGCGAACAACTACAACCAAGCTCCACCAAGGCAAGGACAAGGGTAAGGTAATTATAATAATTATAATAATAATAGAGGTATCGTTCCGGTTAATAACAACTATCATAACCCACCCGTTAATAATCAACGTGAGATAGTTCCTGTCACACCACCTATGGCCACTACACCTTCACAACCGGATCGTTTCGACACCTACATGCAAGCTAACCAACAGATTTTACAATCCATACAATAGTTAACCCAAGAGAAAACCCAACCGAAAGGTGTGTTTCCAGGTTAAGCTATACCAAATCCTAAAACACCAAACACAGCCTTTGAAGTAACCAGTAATACTAGTAATGCAAATTTACACGTAGGTGAGTTAAATGCCATCAGCATTCTCCGTTTTGGCAAAGTGGTTGATAATGTCGTAACTATGCCCATTAATACACCACCAGTGGTCGTTGAAAATGAAAAATTACTAGATACCGATATAGAAACTAAAGATCCTACTCCTGTAAAGGTACCAGTTAAACCACAACCCAAGAGGAAAGCGGCCAAGGTTAAAACTCCTATTGATCCATATTCTGAATATAGAGAGAAACCAACATTTCCCCAGAGACTAGCCATGTTAAATAAGGATACAAATTTTGATGTAATTAGGGAAGTTTTTAAAAATCTAACGATAAACCTATCTTTTCTTGAAGCTATTAAAAAATTACCACAACATGCTAAGTTTCTAAAAGAATTGTGCACTACTAGGCGGAAAAAAACATTCCTAAAGATGTCTTTTTAACTGACAGTTTCCCACTCTATCTGAACATAATGGAATCTGTAAGTACAAGGACTCTGGTCGTCCTACTGTACAATACACCTTAGGGGATACCCACATGACGACTACGCTATTAGACCTGTGGGCGAGTGTTAACATACTCCCTTATTATTTATATAAACAAATAGGTCTAAAAGATATGCAACCAACTAAAATGACATTGCAATTGGTTGACCGTTCTATTAAGTATCCTAAGGGTGTTGTTGAAAAACGTCTTTGGTTAAAGTTTAAGATTTTACTACCTAGCTGATTTCATTATCCTCGACCGCGTAATTCGCTAAACGACTCTGTTCCTATCATTTTAGGGTGTCCCTTCTTGGCAACTACCACGATGGTTCGATGTCCATGTCCTTTATCCATCTTTATGTTGACGTAAATGTTTTCAAAATGATGTAACAGTTACCCGATACAACTATTGAAGTTAGCATGATTGAGAGCTTAGCTAAAGATTATTTCAATAATACATTTCCAAAGAATCAGATGCACAAATTCCTTTTCTTTGGAAGTTTCGACTCCGACGCTTTCGTCCCCACACTAGTAGATACCCCTCTTATGGATGAAGACAAAGATCACAATTTCGACTCCTTGGACGAGATTGATGACTTTCTCAAAGATGCAGATGAATACCATAATTATGTGGATGCAACCAAGCTAGATGAGGAATTCGACGAGTTTCTAAAAGCCTGTGATGATCCACCCTCTCAAGAACTACCTAACACACCACCCAACCATCACCCACCGAGCTAATCCCTCATAAAATCTAATCATTTACCACCACCTCGATTCCCCTTCCTCCACCTTTTCAAAGGAACCTTGAGTTTACACTTAACCTTTTTGCTTCTCCGTTGCTTCATGACTTCCTAAACCCATCTGGTAAGGACATAATACCCAAAAAAGAGTCACTTGACATATTTATTTTCAGATGTGTGATAATACCAACCCATGCCACCAATGAGTTTTGTGCTAAACCCACATTCTCATTTTTCCATTCCTTCCCTCTAAACCTTATCCATATCTCACATATCTTCCACAACCATCCATTTTTTCACGATCTTTCACTTAGCTACCCTTTCGTTGGAGAAAAAAAAAGACATTGTATGCTAAGTTAGGTTCTAGATCCTTCAGTATTCACTCTCATTTTGCTACGCCACGTCATAGGAAATCTTGGTACCTAATTCTGTTTGGGTTTCCAGTCCGTGTTAATTATTTATGGACAGACCCGCAACTCTTTAGATTGTTGATATATGGTAAACTACATATTAATTATATTTTAGATAAAGTCTCGAGTATCTGACTATAAAAGACTCATTTTATTCTTTGGTGTACTCCATTCCAATCTTATATTATAGGAGTGCACCATTAAGATAACCGGGCCCTCCCTTTCGAGTGTGTGGCTGTAAGTACTGGATCCTAAGTCCACGGTTAACGTAATTCACGATTTCCACTTTTGCATGTTTTCTCGATTTTTGAGTCATGTTTCTTTATGGAATTATTTATGTCTTTATTGCTTTATTGTTTTCCTTTATATTAAACCTTATTCATAAAAAAAATAAAAAATTTTAAAAACGATAAACATTAGTCTAGAAAGTCTCAGGAATCTGACTTTAAAATACCCACGTTTTAAAACAAATTTTCTAAACCATGTTTTCAAAAATTTGTTTGGGGGTGGGGTGTTTGGTCTTTCCATTCTGGATCACTCAACTTTCTATTCTGGCCTTTCCTCATCTCGTGGCTAGTTTGTTTAGTTGTATTATTGTTTTTAGGAAATTTCCATGTTTTTAGTAGACTATTTTTTTATTTCCAGTTGTTCAGTTAAGTAGTTAATTTTGGATTATGTATTTGGTTATTATTTGAATTTCAAGTTAGTTTAAATTTTGTCCGAGCATGCTATCTATTTTTCATGAATCCCACCTTCCCGACTTGTTTGGGGGTGGTATTATTTGGTTAGCATTGTATTTTATCCTATCCACCTATATTTGGAATTTAATATTGCAAGGTTTTGAGAATATGGTTTGTGTCAGCATGTTGCTAATATGGTGTAGCTAGAATTAACTACTCTTGGTTTGTGCAACCTCAAGGATTAGAAATTTGGATGATTGCTATTTTTAATTCCAGCCTAAAAGCTATAGGTTTGATTTTGGAGCCTGTTTCTATTTTGGTTTTAGAAGCCTTTTCTTATTAAATGTATTTCCATTATCAATTAGGAAACTTAAGGACCTTAGATTAAGAAACTTAGGTTATATAAATACATGGGATGATCTAAACTTCACACAACACCTCTCACTTCATACCACATATAGCACTCGGAGCGCGCACGCCTTCTCTGATGCCTTATAAAAGAGCGCACCCGCGCCCAAGGACCTGGAACACAGAGTCAAAGTTGAGCATGTAAGCCTCTTCCATAGACCATTACGGAAATGGCGCTAACCTCTAACCTCAACATACCTCCGGTTCTATTTTCTCAAGGGGTTTTCGCGACTCACTTCCAGGAGTTTAGTAGTGTATTTGTTTGCTATGAAATCTCCTCAAATCATACCGGAGCAGTCCTTCAAAGAATTGCTCGAGAGCGACACCTATGGATACTAGTTCCACGACTTGATTGTGCAGGCAGGATGGCAACCTCTAATAGTAACTGCTGATAAAACATATTCTCCTACAGTTACTGCTTATTTCTATGATCATTGTAAGTTCTTTTATCGACTGGATAGGGAACAAGTGTTCTCTATCACCATTGATGATGTAACAATGGACATAACCAAGTTTTTGGTAGCCTTTGCTGTTGGGATGCATATGCCTGCTCCCCAAAACTCATGGGGCTATATGTCTGATAATATATACCTATATAACTATGAGTGTTTCCATGAGACTTATGGGGTGAGGATTTTTCATGTAGAGGACCAAGGGAATCTTAACGTAGCCCTTGGTAGCCTGTCCCTTAACGTCGGCACTATCCTGTTCTTTATCATGATAAATATCTTAGGGAAATGGCATTTTTCTTCTGCGAATAATGTCACTTGTGACATCTTCCTTGCTCTAACTGAGGGACGTATGCTCTATGACCTTCCCCAGACCTTAGTGTCCCTAGACCTTAGTGTCCAGTTTAGCACGAGCCCAAAGTATGAAGCATAAGTACCTTCTTATGCCTATTTTGGTTTGCCACATAATGCTATTTTTCTTTCCTAAGTTCTGTACCCGTTTCAAGATTGCATTATACGCTCTTTCCGTGCAATGATTTGGCTGGGGTGGAGGCTACAACCTAATTGGGTTGCACCTTACACCCCATCCGACCAAATGGCGCTTAACAGGTTAGCAAAGGTAGATGATAGATGGCATGAGGCCTGGCAAATTATCATGGCTTGGCAGGATGCAAAGGAACCTTACTTCTTTATAGAAGAAGAGGATAACGTTTAAATGCTGGATATGAGGTAAGTTTTACTTTTTGTTCATGTCTGCTTATGTCCCAAGTAATCTTTTTTGTTATTCCCATAACGAGTGGAACTCATATGGGAGTTGCATCTATTTTTATTTATCTATATTAGTATGTTCTAAATTTGTTTTGCAGGTGTTCTAAAATTTTAACGCATTTCTGATAAGGTTATATACTAAAAACATTACTTTTGTATTAACTCTAATTCTTTATATTTTGAATGAGAATCATATGGGCAAATGTTATGCATATTATATATGTTATTAGTTATATGCATGTGTCTAATACTTTATGTTGTAGATGATATGGTATGTGGTGACACATAGAAGATAATATCATCAGTACCTTATAAAGTATAAGTAAATGTTCACAACCTAGATGGATTTGGACAAACCATTGGTATGGTTGTAGTATAATCTGGTATTAGTCTATCTTGACTATAGGATTACACTAATACACTTTGTGTGTATTGAATAGGACCAAGTGAGGTTATTTCTCTTTATACTAACTATATAAGAGAACAAACACCTCTGTTATTATGGATGTTTGTCCTCTTAATCTGAATATAATAATGGGCACTTACGTGCATTGTACATTGTTTTAAATCATCATTGAGTGATGAGATTCATTTGTGAATCAACAAACTCGATGGATTGCGTAATGACATTATATATAAGGTGTGTTGTTGATTATAGAAGGAATCCATGACCCGCAGGAAGTCGGGTTGATGATGTCCCCTTGAGGAGCTCATAAGGATTGTCATGTAAACCCTGCAGGTGGATTTATTCCGACATGACAATAAGGTTGAGTGGTACTACTCAAGGACATAAAAAGTTAATTGATATTTTTTGTCGAGAACTTGACTTAATCAATGGGCATTCAATATTTTAAACACAGGGGGAGATCAACGAGCATATAATATAAATCTTGACCGCGTAATTTGGGATTAGGACGATGGTGTAACAATAGGCTTTAGTGGAATAAGCCATTTGTTGATAGACTTGGGTTGTGTGTTACAGGCTTAACATGGGAAGCCCAAGCCCGTCGAGGAGGCCCAACGCTAATTTCTCCTCATGGTCCCTGTTATAGCCTATAAAAAGAAACCTTTTTCTCTGGCCGTTTTTTTCTAAGAGACATCACTCAAGCAAAAACAGATACAATTCGGTTCTAAGGTTGTGAGAGAGAGAGAGGCCAAGTGAGAAAGAAGAGGTTGGAAGATAGTTGCCCACACAACGTCCACTCTGTGCATAGGAATACAACAGAAGATCAAGAGGTTGCTGATTCTGGATTCTCAGAGTTATCACAACTGATCTACAAGCATGTTTTTGTTTTGGAGTGGCATAGAAATACGCGTAATTTAAGGCACCTATTAAGATATATATATACTATGCACTTAGGAATATTGGTATTATTTCTTTTTCTGTGATGATAGTAGTCTAGAAGTTTCACGTTAGCTCTTAAATTAAAATAGTTTTTAGAAACTTAGGTTAATATGTAGGTAATAGTCATTTCATCTTTCCATAAATATATTGCATGAGCATCTATATTTATTTTGACATTAAGTTTCTAAAATCTAGGCTAGAGTACTTATTCTACAAATCCTGTGAGAATATAGTCTTAAAGCCTTATATGAGTGAAATATTTGATATAATGACACAAGGGAGAAGTAAATTCCGAATAGAGAAATCACATGTCCACTTGCTTGATCACTATACCATATCCTAAGCGAGAATTTAGGCACTTTTTGGATCGATATAGCCAGAAATTCAAACTTATATGAAATTATTTTCCGCTAGTTGCCCCTCTGAGCCTTTCTTTAGCTTTTACATAAACCACAAATCCTTTACCCTTTTACAAAAACAAAATAAAAATAAAATTAGCCTACCCATTTTTGAATGAGTCTGAGAATAGAGATGAAGTAAAGAAAAAAAAAGAGAAAGACATGGAAAACCAAGAATTGTTAGTTGCTTCAAATAAGAAAAGAAAGGAAAGTTTTCATCCAAAGAAAAAAATATATATAAATAAATAAATAAAATAAAAAGTTAGAACTCCAAAAACATAATCAAAGGAGTCCAAAGCTAAAAACCAAAAGAAAAAGAAAAAAATGGCTAAGGATGGAAACAAAATGTAGAAGAAAAATAGAACAAGGTTTTCTCTAGTTACATATTTTGAAAACTCTATTATCTCAGACTTATCCTTTTGAATATCAATTTTCTTCCTTCTTAAACCATCACCTAATCCCTGCAACACCTAATAAAGACCTCTAGCTCAATTAGGAATAGGTTAGTGTGATAGTAAATGGCGGTGATGTGTTTGATCGACTTGGTTTCCTTATATGTCATTGAGATTGTAAAGGTAAAGTGTGGCCACTACACAATCGGAGTGAAATTAAACTTGAGTGGAAAAATCGAGTGTTTTTGTTTTGACATATGTGAGGGACCTACTTAAGGATGTTATTCCAAAGTTTCATAAATGGACCTGTTATTGCATTTCATAGCTGTTTCGACCCCCACCTACGTGGCAACGTCCATGGGTAGGAGTCTCCACTTTATTCGTTTAATCGACAGAGCTAAAGCCCAATTCACAATATCATGGATCAATGTATATGCCCATTAACTCATGTGGCTAAGGCTGAACCTTAGCCACATGGCTTGCCACTAATGTACGTTGATTTATGTCCAGATTCGTTTCTTATCAAAGAGATAATTATCAGTTGAAAGTTATAGTATATCACAATTACTCAAGCTACAAGATTACTTGAGCTACAAGGACTCTCTACTCTACCTATATAAATACCAAACTATTTTTCATTCAGAACTACGTTCTTGAGACTTGATCCCACTAATAATTTGGGTACGTAGGCAACCGCAAGTCTCATCATTCCCCCGATCACCATCATTTTTCTAATTACTTTTCTCGTTCTTAGCGTCTTTTCATCAACACTTGGTGTTTTGATCATATTTGGTCGAAACATAATTGGCGCCGTCTGCGGTTCTTATACTACACCCTCGATCCGTTAGCGCGAAGTTATGGCGCGATACTTCGAAGAGCTTAAGGTCCCGATGTGATTATCGACGATCATCCGCGAACATGATAGTCAAGGACAACTTAACTTGGCTTAAAGTATAATACCTTCTAATACTGTCGTTCCACCAATCGCCAAATTATTCAGCGTGAGGTTATTGCCTCGGCGATTCTCGATTATCGATCGCGGATAATGTAAGTCATATGTCCTCGAGAAGCACTTCTTCAAAAGTTAAAGGCGATCCACAAACAATAATAATTACTACATCGTCATCTTAAACAACGCTCCACTCGTAGATGATGTTGGATCCGTCACACCACAACGCGTTACACCGCGCGCAACGACATAATAGTGTGTGGGATCGTTTAAGTGGTGAGGATGAGATTCGCGATATTCGCAACAGCTATCAACGAGTTAAGAGTAATGGGCGGCGAATTCCCGACCTCCGCCGAGAAATCTCCACCCACTTGGTCCGTTCTCGGTAGGCAAGGTCTTTACTAATAATCGTCCGACCGCACTTACCGATCCTACAAATTTTTAGCAAGTCAGGAATTCAAATGGCCGAAACGAAATAATGATCGCACTCATGATCGGAACCATCGGTGGGTGAAACACTTCAAAGAAGCGGTTCTTATCATTCGAACATTATCGTCTTGAAAGCCCAACGTACTATCCACAATCATCTCGACACGAAATGATGAATCTTCCGTCATTTTCTTCTCGTTCCCTCCCAAAGCGTCATCGTCGACTATGATCACAATCCAATGATCACGGATCGATGACTCCCTGGAACGTGTCGAGAAATGATTACAAAAGCTCTTATGGGCGGCGATTCTTTTGAATCGACACTAGAAAATCTGGCGGTTGAAGATGGTATTTTGGACAAATTTTCTTTACCGTCCAAGGGCTACTCATAACAAAGACTTCAAACAACGAGTTTGATCAATATGATGATGTCGAGGGTTGCCCCATTCATGTGATTAATTTCACAAACAAACTGGTTTTATCGAGGTGATGATACTTTAAAATGCAAACTTTTCCCTTATACATTAAAAGGGGCGTTGGTATGGTTTAGTGAATTACCTCCTCAGCTTTATGTCGTCGATTCAAGGACTTAACGAAAAGTTTTCAAGACATTTTCATCATAATCTCAAAGCGTCAAATGGAGTCCGAGTTCTTTTCAACATCAAGCAACAACGTGAGGAAACTCTCCGTAGTTTTTATCGCGTTCCGCTTTTGCCGCGGTGAGATTTACGAGCAATCCGATCTAATGGTGGTTTTACGGCTTTTAAAGAAGCTATCTTGTTTGATAAAGATGGGTTATACAACTCTCTTGTTCGGGATATTCCATCTTCCGGCGCGTCGTTATACCGATGAGTTCAACAATTTATCAATGTTGAAGGCGACGGCGCTTTCGAACTTCTGCGTGACAAAGATAATAAAGGAAAGGATTTCAATGATCAGCCGAAAATAAAAGCGAAGAATCCGACTTTTTTAACAAAGACACGATCGGGGAAGCCTCAGGTAAGAAAGAAGACTCCACGAAAGCGAATTTGGAAAGCCTTTTCGATTTTGAATTAACTCCGGCAATACCAAATATCACGGTAGTTCTGACAAAATCAAGGATAAGAGTCCGCTCATCCGCCCGTTTCCCTTCTAGCGGCGACACACTAAAACAACTTCGCGATAAATCATTATGGTACAAATTTCATAATGATTATGGTCATGAGACGGAGAATTGTCGGTCTTTGCGGGGGAAGAATTGAAAAGCTTGTGTAGAATGGGAAACTTGATCAATATGTGCGGAAGAAAGTAACAACTCAAGCTTTAACTATCACGATCACAATGTCATTAAGGTTGGACATGCCATCATTGATTCATTGTCTAATACTTTCGGCGGAAAAACTGCTTGTGGATTCTAAAGTCAAATATCCGTCTAATTTGTCACGAAGTTAATCGGGATCAATTTAGTGGAAGGTTTCCGCCGCGGAGACTATTGAAGATGAACCATTATGTTTCACTGACCAAGATCTAATGGAATGCATGTTCCTCATTATGATCTTTGTCGTGATAACTGCATATATCGGTTGTATCGTGTACAACGATAATGATTGACACCGGTAGTTCAGCTAAGCGTCATGTTTTCTGGTGTTATCGCGGTGTTCTTTCTTTTATTGATAACGGCAGGTCACCCCTAAAAATGTGCCTCGTTGGTTTTGATGGTACCGCTTACTCATTCGTTGGAAAGGTGTCTCTCCGGTCACTCTTATGCGGAAGGAAGTCAATATTGATTTCTTATTGATGGATTATAAATCCGCACAATGTCATCCTTGGCGAGATTGGATTCATTATATGGAAGTTGTCGTCTCAACATATCATCAAGCCATCAAGTTCCCATTCAATAAAAAAAGTCATAAAGGTCTTGCCCGGCAATCAAAGTAGCATCTCTAATTTGCCACGACAATGTTCTCGATGATTATAAGAAGTCTGAAGTTGTTGGACGAACTATTACGAGTTCCAACGCCGTCAAATAGCAATTCGACATCATCCGGGACCTTGGTTTACTCGCCAATAGAAATGTTGAAGGACCCCGACGATCGATCCACTTTTAGAAGTTCAAATTGGCCAACTCCCGAGAAGATACTACTTTTATTTCAAATAGAACTTCCGGAAGAGGAGAGACAAGAGCTTATTTTGTTATTAGCGGAAGAATAATCATGTGTTTGCTTGGCGAATAGAGCAAATGCACCGGTATAGATCCTTTCGGTGGCTTGTCATAAACTTCGACATTAATCCTCTGCAAAACCCGGTTCGACAAAAGCCCGAAGGATGGGCCCCGATAGAAAGATGAAAGTGAAAGACCCGAAATCGAATTCTCTTGTTTGTTAACTTTATAAGGCACGTGACTTATCGAACATGGATGTCAAATGTTGTCCGCGGTTACTGCCTAAAAAGAACAAATTACGTGTTTGTATCGATTTCACAAATCTCAATAAGGCTTGTCGGTTCATCCGTATCCATTGCCTCGTATATCTGAAATGGTCGATCACAACATCACGGGTTTCGGCGTTTGTCTTTATTGGATGCTTATTAAGGTTATCATCGATTACATTTATTCATTGAGGACCAAGAGTTCACTCCATTCATTTCGGACCAAGGCATTTTATGTTACCGGGTAATGCCTTTTCGGTCCGAAAAAGCGGCTGGAGCCACGTATCAAAAGCTAGTCAACACTATTTTTCGACCTACTTGGAAAGACGGTCGAAGCATACATCGGCGACATGGTTGTCAAATCTACATAAGCACTTGATCATCTTCTTGATTTGCAAAGCTGTTTTCGAACCGAACTCTCAATTTCAAAATGCGTTTGAATCCGGCAAAGTGTTCTTCGGTTTATCATCCGGTAAATTCTTAGGATACATGATGACTAGGCGCTGAATTGAAACGCAAATCCGGATCAGACCGAGTTGTCCTTGAAATGCCTTCTACGATGTCAAAGAAAGAAATTCAAGCGACTTACGGGGCGGCAAGCTGCCCTAAATCGCTTTATATCTTGGTATTACGATCGATGCAGTCCTTTTTCCAAACATTGAAAGAAATAGCGGCAATTTGGGCCGGAGGATTTGTGAACTTGCATTTCGTCATTTGAAAGCATACTTAGTCCAACCTCGGTTCTTGCCGGTCGATCGCGTTAGGCTATAGGTCAGTATTTAGCCGCCACTCATCATGCGTAGGTGCGTCTTATTTGTCAGCGGTGGCGATAGTGGTCCTATATTCTTTGTTAGCAAGACTCTTACAACCTATTTGAAACAAGATATTCTCAAGTGGAGAAAATTGCATTGGCTTTGGTTCATGTTGCCCGGCGTCTTAAAGCTTATTTCCGGGGGCCGAGTCGTCAAAGTTTATCACGGAATATCCATCTGCGAAAGCTTTTTAGTAATGCTTTCGGAATCAAATCGCCTTGCAGAATGGGAAAGTTACCTTAAGCGCTTATAGCATTGTGTTTGAAACTTCGAACGGTGAGAAAGGACAAAGATTTGGCTTAAGCTAATGGCTGATTTTCCAATTGAGGATATTCTTATGTCGGACGCATTACTAGACGAAGAGAATGTAAATGTCGACAACACGCCATTACCTCTCAGGGATGATGATTTGCCAAACTTATCAGATGTATCTGCTGATTGTTGGATTGTTTACACCGATGGTTAGCATAATAAGTATGGCTCCGGTATTGGGTGTGTAATCTTTACAACCGAATGGAGAAAAATTGAGAAGTCGATCGCGTTTAGGTTTTAACGCTTCAAATAATGAGGCCGAGTACTGAAGGCTGTCATTTCGCGGCTTGCGGCCTTTCTTCACTTAGGCGACTAAAATACAATTATTCATAGATTCTAAGTTAATTAAGCTAGCCGGTTTGGTGGATCGTATGCAGCTTGTGACGATAGAATGGCGGCTTATGTGGACTTAATTCATCGGATGGCTCGAAATTTTGATTCTATCGATATTGTGCGGCGTCAGCGTCATGGCGTCGCGACATCACTGATTCTCTCTCATATTTATTCGCGTGATTAAGTCACTAAGGCCAGATTACCATTGAATTTCAAAAGGAATCGAGTATCGATCATCCATCGAGGATGTCGCGATATGTACATCACTCAAAATTGTTTTCATCAAGACATTTTACGAGGAATCCGCGTCATGCCAATTTGATATCTCTTGTGTTGACTTCGGGCGCAAAGGCGTGATCTTGATAATCAAGCTATCATTCGCGGAAAACGCTTTTTGATCCATGACTTATGCTATCGGATGACCACAATGATCCCGTCAATGATATTGTTTTAGGTCCATACCGGCCGGCGATCATGAAAGTCGACAATGCTCGAAGGTTCACGATATAGAGCTAAGTTTTCCACTTACACCTTGTGACGAAGATGATTGGCGTCTTCCTTATATCACATATTTACATGATCACATCTTGCCTCCCGATCATAAAGTAGGTGATGGTAATCAAACGCGATGCTTGGAAATATTGTCTCATATTGACTTGAGCGGTTAACGTTGCAACTTTATCGCAAAGGCACAAGTCTTAACCATGTTCGTTGTCTCGGGGAAGAAGGTTTGCTAGATCCCCGCGGCGGAAATTCATTCAGGCTTATGTGGGAACCACTCGGGGCGAAGTCTAGCCTCATAGAAACAATGACACAAGGATCTTTGGTGGCCGTGCATGCAAAGGATGCTAAGCGTTTGTCCGAGAAGTGTGTTCCTTGTAAAAATATGCTAATATGGGGAAATCTTCCCGAAGAACGGAACTTCATCAATCTTGAGCCCTTGGCGTTTGCAAAGTGGGGGTTTGACATCGTCGGTCCTCTTAAAGCTCACGGCGGTGTTTGTTTCTTTACGTTTACAAGCGATTATTTTACCAAGTGGGCTGAAGCTATGCCCATAGCCGGATCCATGTTTCGGATGTTAAAAATTCTTATGGCGAGACATTGTTTGTCGTTTCCGGTATTCCAACATCATTGACTTCCGACAATGGCAAACAATTTGATCTTTGAAGAAATTTTTTGTTGACTTGAAGATTAATCACAATTTCTGGCACCATACCATCCTCAAGCTAATGGACAAGCTGAAGCTACTAACAAATCCATTCTTGCAATGCTCGGCGGCGACTTAGCAGGCCAAAGGAAATTGGGTTAAGGAACTTCTGCGGTTATGTGGGCTATCGAACCACACCTAAACATTCAACCGGATTTTCTCCGTTTAATCTTGCTTACGGTATGGAAGCGGTCTTTCCTACAAAGTTGATGACACCAACCACACAAACTTCTAACGTGGAATTGGAGTCGAATGATCAAACACTTGCTCGAAGCAAAGCCTTGATAGATGAGACAAGAGGGTTGGTCTTCAACGGTTAATTAGTTATCAAGCGGATATGAAGCGAAAAATATGATAAGAAAGTTCGACTTAAAGTGTTTGAGAAAGATGACTAGGTACTTTGTGAAAGACAAGGTTGATAGATTACGGTAAATTTGGAGAAAATCGGGCCGAGTCCATACATCATGGATAAATGCCGCCAAAGGATCTTATTTTCTCCGAGATTTAGATGGGAATGTTCTTAATAAGCCGTGGAATCGCGTTTCATCTGCATAAGTTCTATAAGTAGATTTTAGTTGTGTTTTCCGTTATCACGAGAAATAAAATAATACAATATTTTGTTTCAGTTTGGTATGTATTTTCCGTTGTTATCTTTGTATTTTTTTAGACTTCGGAAATCAATAAAGAAGTAGTTCTTTCACTTTAGTTCCAATTGTATAATTTTGGTTTTAGCGAACTTTATGTCGCTACAACAAAATCTGGCGAAAATTACCGCGTTTAATTTAGTGGGTCCCCAAGATGAAGCAGCTTTTCGGCTTAATGAGTGCGTTACTATCGCTACAACAAAATCAGCGAAATTACCCGCGTTTAATTTTGTCGGTCCTAAATCGAAGCAGCTTTTATGCTTGGTGGTTACTATATCTACAACAAAATCGGCGAAATTACCGTTTAATTTCGTCAATCTAAAATCGAGCAGCTTTTACGGCTAAACAGGCGTTATATATCAATTACCAACAAAATCTGGCGAAATTACCAAGTTTAATTTTAGGTCGAGTCCCTGATGAACACTTCGGCTTCGCTTAGTCGTTACTATCATTTCTACAACAAAATCACGAAATTACCACATTTAATTTTAGATCGGTCCCCAAGATGAGCGCTTTTGCATTCCGGCAATTACTTACTATCGGTACAACAAAATCGATGAAATTACCGCGATTAATTTTGGTCCGGTCTAAATCGAGCAGCTTTTCACGGCTTCGCTTAGTGATTTTACTATCGTACAACAAAATCGGCAAAATTACCGCGTTTAATTTAGTCCGGTCTAAGTTGAAACGTTTTCTTTCAAACCGAGTGGTTACTATAAATTACAACAAAATCACAACAAAATTACCGCGTTTAATTTAGGTGATTCTAAAGTTGAGCAGCTTTTCGCGGCCGCTTATTAATTATTATTGCTACAACAAAATCGGCCGAAATTACCGCGTTTAATTTACGTGGGTCTGAAAATCGGCACTTCTTTCGGCAGTGCGTTACTATTGCTACAACAAAATCAAAAATTACCCACGTTTAATTTTGTGGGTCTAACTCGAAGCGGCTTTTCGGCTTGTAGTGCGTTAATATGCGGCTCGACAAAATATGACAAAATTACCGTTTAATTTTAGTCAATCTAAATTGAATGATTTTCGCATTTCGCTTGATGCGGTTACTCCACGTCTATGTCAACATCGATGACATTACCCGTTTAGTTTAAATGGGATTCGCGTCGAGACATTTTTTAAGCTCAATCGAATTTTGCAAAGCTTAAACTTAGCATTAGAGTTTCATTCTATTTAGGTGTCATCTATACAATTCAACAACATTGTCGGTTTTCCACGGGTATGTTATCGACATCCTGCGATGATATTCAATTGGCAACACATACTTTATTTTATTCAAAAAAATTTTTAGCTCTATGGTATTACAAGCGCCAAAATCCATGATCATTGGTTTGGGCAAAATCAATGGTTCCCTACAAACTTTTTCGCATATACAGCTTCGTACAAATATTTGTAATTCATCTTCTCCGCGTTCTAGTTCATCTCCCGTTTCTATTAAAGTCTCTCTGTCAGTCGGGACGATTCACAATGTACCATTTACGATCTTGATCTTGGCAGAGCAGCTCGTTTAAATCTGTCATTAAACTTGTTATTTTCTTTCTGCCTCTTTTGCGCGTTTAAAGTTCACGATCTTTAGTGCGATACGGTGCTTTTAATTCCTATCACATCTGCTTTTAAGTGTTTGTGTTCTTCCATTATCTCGGGGCTTTCCCAAAGTCTTACGTCACGATCTCTGCTTTCGGCTTATTGCTCCGTCCGGTTCGGTTAAGTTTTGTTTTTAGATCTTCTAACTCTGCGGTTCCGGCTCGTACGCTTTGTTTTGCCTCTTCCCGATTTTTGATTGAATCTTTTCACTTTCTCTATTTCTTCTCGGCATTGACTTCATTCGGATCGATACTTTTCTTACGCCTTTTCGCGAATTTCTTTGGCCCGTACTACCACCCGTTTTAACTGCTGCTTGAAAAATATTCATTTTCATCAATCTTTTAGACTTAAACACAGTTTGCAATAAATGATAAATAAATAAATAAATAAATAAATACTATAAGTACGGTTCGTAGTATCAAAAATTGATAGCTTTGCTCTGTATTCTCCAGATGTTCTCCGTGTTACGGTCGGTTTTGATATTTTTCAGCCCACTCCATTGCGTGGTCTGCAGCGATACCAGCCAAGCTTCATCGTCGAACTTGAACATCTTTGCTTCATCTACCAATTTCATCGATTTGTGTGGGACATAAATTTCTTTACCATCCTAATGCAATAGTAAAGTCGGCGGTCAGCTTCGCATTAACGGTTACGTGTGGTTTTCCTCCATGAGTAGTATTACCCCCGGTACTTGCCGGTGGTGGTTGGATTCTTTCTCCCTGCATTTTGTTTTTTCTTTTGTTTTCTTTCACCCGACTTTGTGTTCTTACATTGCCTTATCTTTTGTAAGTATCCGGTTTAGTTCTTTCCCGCCATTCTTTTCTTGTATATACCAAACCCAGGCGAGATATTACATCTCCCACTTTACATATATATGTTTTCTTCGGTTTATACCTTTTCCTCTTTGTGTTGAGAATGTACTTTGTTTAAATCCGTGGCTGTTTTTGTGCATTGTAGTCCTAGATCCCTCGAGGCATCATGCATTATAGCGTTGGTTGTCTCTCTTGATCTCTGTTAAGCCCGTTTTCTTGTGGAACATCTTCTTTGTACAATTAAGTTATTTGGCGTTTGGCAAGCTCGGTACTAATTCTCGGTGTTAATTCCACGTTCCATCTTCTTTTCACTATCATTCTTTTGCTTAAATATTGCATTTAGAATCTTATTTTTTCTTAAGCCATTTCACTATGTGTCTCCTTGGACTATCAAAGGCTGTTGTTCCAATACCCCATAGTGTTAGAAATCAACAATATCATTGGAAATAGCTTCGGATCTACCCGATCTTTCGTCGAACATTCATGAAAGAAGGTTTATTCTCCAGCTTCCTTATCAGATTCAATGTTTGGTAGTGTGCTCGCATTTTTTATGTTAGACCTGAAATAGCTTCGTGTTGATCAGCCGGTTTATAAGTAGTACACTTTTCAATACTTATATTTTGGCTTACCTCGAAATTTGTTGGTGCTTTAAACTACAGCCACTTCCCTTCCACCATGGCCGATGCAATCTATCCCGTCCAGGTGTATACTTTTTGGGAACCGCAAAAGTTACGTTTGAATCAACGTTGAACGAATTTTATCTTTTCTTTTCGTCCGATTATGGCTTTTGGTTAAGTATCAATGCGAAGATTTCTTGAGCCCAGGCATTGTATTCATTTTGTAAAATGGTGGCTCTCGTAAAGATTAACGGAATGATATTGGCGGTTATCGATTACAATTTACGCCAGCTCAATAATTCGCCAATTTAACTTTGTTCGTGATTGTATTCACCGCAATTTAATTGTGTGTAAACCGTTACTCTTCATCTTAACTTCCAACTTCGTTTCAAATTCGTTTTACTTCTTCCATCGAATTTCGAGTCCTAGTATTTTCTGTATTCCTTAAAAGCGACCATCGGCCGGTTTCAAATAGTCATTTATTATCACATCACCTTCTTTCCACCTCACCAAGTCTCCGTCGTCATCGAGTTTTCTTCTCGATTATCTTTCATCAGGTGTAATCTGATCGTTTCTACACCACAAAAAAAAAAAAAAAAAAAAAAAAAAAAAAAAAAAAGCCGGTTAGGATAGCTCAAAAGGCCGGATGCAATAGCTCCCTTGGGTGAAGCTGGGTCGGATCAAGCAGCAAGTGGTTATGCCCTCCTTGGCTGGCATGACACCTTATCATGGTTTTGTATTTCAGTTCAGTTTTGCACGGCCATATTAATAAAAGGCAGTCACGGTGCCGCTTTATTGGCTCTTAAAAAGAGGGCTTTTTGTGTCAACATTTTTTTTGTCTTTGTGTCATTCTTCAGAAAAAAGTGACACACCAGAGTTTTTGATGTGTCACTTTTTTATGGAAGAAGGACTGATGTGTTGCTTCTAGGAAAAATTGACACAAAGTAATTTTATTTTTGTGTCCCATGATTTGAGAAGTGACACTAGTGGTTTGACTTGTTGTCATCTTACGGAGTAAAATGTAAAGTAAAATTAACAAATTATAGAAATAAATAAAAAGCGGCAAAAGTCTGAGTTTTTTTTCGATAGCGATGCGAATCTGATGTGGTTGCCATTAATGCCATAAAATTCAAAATGCGACGTGATTTGGGCATCGACTATATTTTAAGTTCCCTCGAAAAAGAACTAAAACTTACTAAACCTAGAAAGAGAAACTAAAGCTAAATCACTTAGATCAAGGGAAAAATAGAAAAAAAATGTATGGCAAAATCATTAATATCATCCACCACAGGGGGCAATCACTTCGTCTTTTGTCTTTTGTTTCCAATGTCAACAAAAGAGCTGCGAAAGAGAGAGACGTGAGAGAGAAAAAGAAAGACGGTAAAACAGAGAGAGAAAGAGAGATACGTGCGTAGCACGTGCCACTGACTAGTTGATATATTTGCCCACCCCTACCGAGGCGACCATTATACTTGAGTCTAAACTTAAACCATGACGAGGTCCTAAGTTGGCTTGGGGTCCTTTTGGAGGACCCCTGGATTGTATTTGTCTGATAATTGGCATTTGAGTGGCAATTACAGATGAATCATGCTTAACCCAGGCGTTGGTGTTAAGTTGATTTAGGGTCCTTTTGGGGGACCTTGGGTTGAATTGTTTGATAACTAACCACTGTGTGGTTGTTGTAGTTGAGTCGTTCTTGACTCCGCCTTTGATGTACGACCTGACATTGTGATATTCTTTGTTCATACCACAATTGGACTATGAACAATGATTGTTCATAGTACGTTCAGTATGGACTATGAACACTCATTGTTCAGTATGGACTATGAACACTCATCAATTTATGATGAAGGGGTGGGTGGTTTATTGTGTTCGAAGGATTCTATCTACTTTTGTCTTAAATATTGACAAGTTATGCGAAGTGTAAATTCAATTGTTTTCACCTCAACTGTTGTAAGCTCAGATGTTGATTTTGTAGAATGCAGACATGGATACTAGCGATTAACGATTCGCCCGATCGAGTGCTCATTACAAAATTGGCTTAAGCTGAGTGTGGGTAGAGATAGTATGTCTTGTTACATCAATTTCGATGCTGCAATAAACAGGTAAGAGTATGCAGGTGAACTTTTAAACATGTGAGGAATGAATCCATAACTAAAAGTAGGCTTTACACCGCTTTGCACATTGCACAGGGTAAGAGTATAAAGGAAAGGGTTATTTTGACATAGACCCCCAATTAGAGTGCTCATTTGATATAGACCCCCAATTTTTTGGACTTTTCTTTTGGACCCCCAATGTAACAGGCGACTGGGTCACCTGGTCATTCTTTTACTTCGTGACCAAAGTACCCTTATGATGTTTTAATATCGAAAATGCCACCAGCTATGGTTGTAGTTTTATCACTACGTGGTTACATCTGAACCAATCATCAATTACTGTAGAAGTAAAGCAATTTACGGTGGAGAGGCCACATGCACTTCACGCAAATCAAATACATATATTTTTTTTTTTTCATTTTTTCTCTATCAACTCAATTCATTTAGAGAGAAGAATATGTAGAGTGTTTTTCTCTCATCCACAGTAAAAGAGGGGACTTTATGCTCTATTAACTCCAATCGAAGCGGTTTTTTTTTTCGGGATTTGTTGTAGTAGAAAGAAAAATGGCGATTAACTTTCATCAAGCATTTTCAAAGTACCAAAAGGTAAAAGTTTTATTGGTTTTGTTTTATATTACGTTAGTTTATGAAGAAAGTAAGTCGTTTTTTTTTTTTTTTTTATCAAAAAACTTATTTTGGTGGCCTAAGTTTTTTTTTTTTTTTTTTTTTTTATACAGATAATGGCTTCTTATGAAAAAAGAAATTTTGTGATACATTATGGAGGTCGGTTTGAAAGGGCTACACTAAGTGATGGAACCGCGGGGATTTTCGGTTTGATAAGTGCGTTAATGGAAAAACCACTAAACCGCTTAACGTTGATGGTGATCTTGTGTTTGTTTTCTCGATTTTGTTAGTTCCAGAACTACCTCGGTGTCATTCCCTTCGATGCATTTTAAAGATAGTTTATCCGTTGGGTGGGGTTCACGATAACTTGTTCTAGTGACGAAGATGTCATGTTGATGTGGAAAGATCTTGAGGTTGATCCATATGGATTTTCACACATATTTGCTAGTTGGGATGATGTGGAGATTATACCAACCCCTTGTGCTTTTGCCACCTCCTAGATCTACGGTGGTAGTAGTTGATCCCATGATGATGAGATCCCCATAATTGTAAGTTGAAGATGATGATTTTCCTCATTTTGGATAGTCGCAGGTGTAGTTGGGTTAAAATGGAAGAGGTTGACATTAGCAACAAAAGAGAATAAGAGAGACTAGTGTTTTTTTTTTTGAATAAGTTTTGGGGTTAGCCTCTACCCGCATTAAACTATTGAACTCATTTTTTATCCTCCTCCACACATGTCTCAAAGTCTAGAGGAGGAACAAAAAAGATAACCTCATTTACATTTGAAAGAGGGTAAAGTTGGGTTGAAAATGGAAGAGGTTGACATTAGTAACTCCTTCGATAGACCTAAGAAGAGTATCCACCTTCGAAAAGTTAATAACTCCATCCGACCTTGCAATATTGGGAGTTCTTGATGATGACTTTGTCCCACCCCACCTCAAGATGGAGGTTTCTCAAAAGATGCGCACAATGTTTTTGCTAATGAAGATATTGACAATGAAGACATTAGATTAAATGCAGAAAATGTTTTACAAGTTGGGATGCATGGCCAACCATTTTAGCATGCAGAAAGTTTTGAAAGAATTACTCATAAAAAAAGTTTCTTGTTACATATGTAAAAATGAGCGTTATGGAATCAGGGTGAAGTGTAAGGCTGATGGCTGTCCTTGGTTTGCTAATTTTAGAAGGTTATCTTCTGATAGACACACAATTGAATGCAAGAAAATGTGTGGTGACCATGTATGTACTGCCGATGAAAACAACAAAAATCCAATGGCTGATTGCAATTGGATAATGGAAGTTGTGGAAGATGGAATCAAGAATCACCAGAAGTCATACAAGCCATTTGACATTCAAGAAGATTTGTGGTGGAGTTTTGGTGTGAAGGTTAGTTATTGGAGTGCATGGCATGCAAGAGCTAAGGCACTCCAGAACTTGTTTAGGAGTTATGAAGATAGCTATAATTTAGTACCTGAGCTTTGTAACCAAGTCTTGATTAGTAACCCTGGGTCCATTGCAAAATACTGTAGAAGTGACGATGGTTGTTTCTTAGGTTTGTGTGTTGCTTTTAAAGCCTCATTGGATGGATTTGTTAATGCTTGCAGACCCATTATTGGGTTAGATGGCTGCTTTTTGAAAGGAAAATTTGGTGGTCAATGTCTCAGCATCATTGGGTTGGATGGTGATAATGGGTTATTCCCTATAGTCAGTGTACATTTGCGTATGAGAGTAATCGAAAGTTGGACTTCATTTCTCGAGCATTTAGCCCCATATCTGAATATGCACCCTTTACCACTCACGATAATTTCCGACAGACAGAAAGGACTTGTGGGAGCAGTTGTGACTTTCATTAATGGGTTGAATTGTTTGATAACTAACCACTGCGTGGTTGTTGTAGTTGAGTCGTTCTTGACTCCACCTTTGATGTACGACCTGACATTGTGATATTCTTTGTTCATACGACAATTGGACTATGATGAACAATGATTGTTCATAGTACGCTCAAGATGGACTATGAACACTCATTGTTCAAGATGGACTATGAACACTCATCAATTTATGATGAAGGGGTGGGTGGTTTATTGTGTTCGGGATTCTATCTACTTTTGTCTTAAATATTGACAAGTTATCGCGAAGTGTAAATTCAATTGTTTTCACCTCAACCGTTGTAAGCTCGGATGTTGATTTTGTAGAATGCAGCATATGGATACCGCTAACGATTCGTCCGGACGATCGAGTGCTCATTACAAAATTGGCTTAAAATCGAAGTGGGGTAGAGATAGTATGTCTTGTTACATCAATTTCGATGCTTGCAATAAACAGGTAAAGAGTATGCAGTGAACTTTTAAACATGTGAGGAATGAATCCATAACTAAAAGTAGGCTTTTTACACCGCTTTGCACATTGCACAGGGTAAGAGTATAAAGGAAAGGGTTATTTTGACATAGACCCCCAATTAGAGTGCTCATTTGATATAGACCCCCAATTTTTTGGACTTTTCTTTTGGACCCCCAATGTAACAGCGATCGGGTCACCCGTCATTCTTTTACTTCGTGACCAAAGTACCCTTATGATGTTTTAATATCGAAAATGCCACCAGCTATGGTTGTAGTTTTATCACTACGTGGTTACATCTGAACCAATCATCAATTACTGTAGAAGTAAAGCAATCTACGGTGGAGAGGCCACATGCACTTCACGCAAATCAAATACGTATTTTTTTTTTTTTTTTTTTTTTCTCTCTCAACTCAATTCATTTAGAGAGAAGAATATGTAGAGTGGTTTTCTCTCATCCACAGTAAAAGAGGGGACTTTATGCTCTATTAACTCCAATCGAAGCGGTTTTTTTTTTTTTTGATTTGTTGTAGTAGAAAGAAAAATGGCGATTAACTTTCATCAAGCATTTTCAAAGTACCAAAAGGTAAAAATTTTATTGGTTTTGTTTTATATTACGTTAGTTTATGAAGAAAGTAAGTCGTTTTTTGTTTTTTTTTTATCAAAAAACTTATTTTGGTGGCCTAAGTTTTTTTTTTTTTTTTTTTTTTTTTGTATACAGATAATGGCTTCTTATGAAAAAAGAAATTTTGTGATACATTATGGAGGTCGGTTTGAAAGGGCTACACTAAGTGATGGAACTGCTGGATTTTCGGGTTGATAAGTACGCGTAATAGCAAAACCACTAAACCGCTTAACGCTGATGGTGATCGTGTTTGTTTTCTCGATTTTGTTAGTTCTCAGAGCTACCTCGTGTCATGCCCTTCCTCGATGCATTTTAAAGATAGTTTATCTCCGGTGGGGTTACGATAACTTGTTCTAGTGACGAAGATGTCATGTTGATGTGGAAAGATCTTGAGGTTGATCCATATGGATTTTCACACATATTTGCTAGTTGGGATGATGTGGAGATTATACCAACCCTTTGTGCTTTGCCACCTCCTAGATCTACGGTGGTAGTTGACGATGATGAGATCCCAGTAATTGTAGTTGAAGATGATGATTTTCCGATAGTCGCAGTTGAAGAAGCTAGCAACAGAAAGAGAATAAGAGAGACTAGTGTTGAGCCGGCTATTGAACTCATTTTGGACTCTACACCTCAGCATCGAAGGGGTAGTTGGGTTAAAATGGAAGAGGTTGACATTAGTAACATCGAGGCAGAAGAAGAGTATCACAACCATAACTCCTCCGAAGGTGAGTCGGATGATGACTTTGTCCCACCTCAAGATGGAGGTTTCTCAAAAGATGCAGACAATGTTTTTGCTAATGAAGATAGTGACAATGAAGACATTAGATTAAATGCAGAAAATGTTTTACAAGTTGGGATGCAGTGGCCAACCATTTTAGCATGCAGAAAGTTTTTGAAGAATTATTGCATAAAAACAAGTTTCTTGTTACATATGTAAAAAATGAGCGTTATAGAATCAGGGTGAAGTGTAAGGCTGATGGTTGTCCTTGGTTTGCTAAATTTAGAAGGTTAGCTTCTGATAGACACACAATTGAATGCAAGAAAATGTGTGGTGACCATGTATGTACTGCCGATGAAAAGAACAAAAATCCAATGGCTGATTGCAATTGGATAATGGAAGTTGTGGAAGATGGAATCAAGAATCATCAGAAGTCATACAAGCCATTTGACATTCAAGAAGATTTGTGGTGGAGTTTTGGTGTGAAGGTTAGTTATTGGAGTGCATGGCATGCAAGAGCTAAGGCACTCCAGAACTTGTTTGGGAGTTATGAAGATAGCTATAATTTAGTACCTGAGCTTTGTAACCAAGTCTTGATTAGTAACCCTGGGTCCATTGCAAAATACTGTAGAAGTGACGATGGTCATTTCTTGGGTTTGTGTGTTGCTTTTAAAGCCTCATTGGATGGATTTGTTAATGCTTGCAGACCCATTATTGGGTTAGATGGCTGCTTTTTGAAAGGAAAATTTGGTGGTCAATGTCTCAGCATCATTGGGTTGGATGGTGATAATGGGTTATTCCCTATAGCTGTGTACATTTGCAGAAGTGAGAGTACTGAAAGTTGGACTTCATTTCTCGAGCATTTAGCCCCACATCTGAATATGCACCCTTTACCACTCCGCGATAATTTCCGGCCGCATGTAAAGGACTTGTGGGAGCAGTTGTAGATGTTCTACCGAGGCCCTCGCGATAGGATTTGTTTCGCACGTATCAAAACTTTAAGAAGGAACACAAGGGTAGTCATCTGGAAAATTTAGCTTGGGACGCTGCGAGGGCATATAAATTGACAGATTTCAATAGAGCCATGGAAAAGCTTGAGGCTGAGGACAAAGATGCAAAAGCTTGGTTAGACAACGCGGAGCCTGTGCAAGCATGGGCTAGGTCACAGTTTGACCATACATCTAAGAGTGATCACATAACAAACAACTTCTCGGAATCATTCAACAAATGGATTTTGGAGTTGAGGGACAAACCGATTGTGACTTTCATTAATGGGTTGCATATTGCATTTATGAAAAACATTTATGACAGAAAACAAGTTGCAAATGAATTAGGAGAGAATGAGGTTCTTCCAAGGGTGAAGAAGCTTATTGCCAAGTATGTCAAGTTGATTAACAATTACATTGTTCGAGGATCATCAACTGATCATGTGTATATGGTGAGGACTCAATATGGAACTAGGTGGGAGGTAAACTTGGTGACCAAAGAATGCAAAGTATTAAATGGCAATTGTCGGGACTCCCTTGTGTACATGCAAAGTGGGTCGTCTTACATCCCATGAGGTGTGATTGGGTGGACTACACTCATCCATATATGAGTGTCGAGCATACAAGGAAACTTATGTTGGTTCTATTAGACCGATGGTCGATCTCAATGACACAAAATGTAAGTATATCTATATATTTGATTTTATAGTTGCTAAGTCCTATAAAATTTCTGTTTTACTTTTGTGATATGAGGACCCAGTTTGTTCACTGTGACATTGCATGACTCCAAGCACTCATCAGAACATTAGGAATGCAATTCTCATAATGTTATTTTTTTTACCTTTCCAATTGCGTAAGTCTTGTCTCATTTCTTCTTCCCCGGCGATCCAAATTTATGAGCTGGTCTAGGTTTTCCATTTAAACAACTTTCCAAACTAGGGGTTTGTTTCTTAGGCATTGGCAGACCTAAGAAAAATAGGAAGAGGGCCCCGGATGAACCTGCACCTACTGGAAAAGTAAGGCATTGTAAACGTTGCAATGGAACTAACCACAATTCCAGGACCTGTAAAGGTGTTCCTGCTCCTAAAAAGAAACATACAAAGAAAGGTACATTTGATTATTACCCTAAAAATAATTCGTATTGTTAATGATCATTGTTACTCATTTATTGTATTTGTGCAATGCTTACAGCTAAAGAGGGCACCTCCACTAGTAGCAATGAACCAACACCTATAGCATCACCACATCAGCAGCAACCCAAAGCAACAACAACAGCAGCAGTGCATCAACAACCCATAGCAGCACAACAGCAGCAACCCAAAGCAACAACAACCCATAGTAGCATAGCAGCACATCAACAATCCATAGTAGCACAGCAGCAGTCCAAAGCAACAATAGCAGTAGCAAATAAAGAACAACCCACAAAGAAGCCAGAAGAACCCAAAGCAAAGCGGCAGAAGAATAACCCATAGCAAAGACAAAGAAGAAGAACCCAAAGCAAATAAGCAGAACAACGCAGCAAAGATCACAAAGATTACAACAACAACAACGTGGAGCAACAACACAACATCAGCCCATAGCACCAATGCAACAAAGAGCCAGCCCGAGCACCAAATAAGATCACCACTTCTCGTGAGGACCGGGCGATCAAAGATTTCGACCCCCACCACTTCAAAGAACAGTTTGCACCTCCATGTCGCTGAAGAATTTAGTGCCCCTGCACCACCGCAATACTTTAGAGCTCCAGTTCATATTCCTCAGCAACACTTCATTACACCAGCTGGAATGCAACAGTCTAGGAATCCAGCATTGAGGCCCTTGTTTGTCGCGAGGCCAACTTCAAATGCAAAGGAACCTCTATGAACTCAAGTACTATGTATTATGGGTTGGGGGGTTTATTACGTCTAATATTTTGATTTTTGGACACATGTTTTTTGCTATCAAAATACAAAGGAACTTTTGAGATGAACTCAAGTACTATGTATTATTGTCGGGGTTTATGGGGTCTAATATTTTAAATCTTCATGATTTTGTTGGTTCTCCATTGAGTTTCAATTGGATTGAATTGTTATTTATAGCTTGATTGGATTGTCACCTCTATTATAGGTTGGACTATAAGACTAATCAAGTAGCAAAAGAAGTTATATATGGGTTGATGTCTTTGCCTTTTAGCAGCTCCTTGGAGGCAGTCAATGAATGAATGAAAAAGAGGTTTTCTCTTTTTTACGATCTGCCTTCTTCGTGAGAATTGTGTATTCGCACACAAAAGAGTAACACATATAGTTTTCAGATTGTTTGGATTATCTAGTGTAACTCAATGAAAGATACTAAATGCATTTTGTTTATTTTGTTTGCATATTTGGATGCTTTGCCACTTCACGCATCTAAACATGGTAAGATATTCTTTAATCACCGTTTTGCTGGACACTTTAAATCGAAAGTTTTGGAATACTATCTCTGTTAGTTGTTGCTTATTGTTTACACATCTAGCTCTATCAGTGATGAATCAAGACAGAGACCAGTGTACTACTATACTTCCTCAAGTTGTTCAAGTTGTTGGGAATTCATTTCGATTCTTTCAAACTGTCAGAATCTAGTTGTTTCGAACTTTGGCAAATGCTAAATATATGCTGCAGAGGCTGCAGCTTTTATGAATGCTCAAAACAAGGACACAGGGTGGTCACTGAGTAATAATAATAAACAAGAAGTCGTTACATTCTTCAGTTTATCATACAAGCATATATACCACCTATCAAACAAGCATAATCAAGTCGCAAGTAAATTTATCATTCATTCATCACCTCCACAAGTACAATGATCACTTGGGTATGTTTATTACAAGTTTTGTTTCAAACCCATTAGAAATATCATCAACATTGACCTCAACAGTGTATTTCACAACAGTTTTCCCCCATACACTATCTCCATTCGCTTCCATCTTCGCATCTTTAAGCCACTGAAAACCTTCGCACCGTCTACACTTCAAGAACTTTTGTCCATATGTTTTTTCAAGACGAGAAGTAAGGAGTGCCCTCCGCATCCCCATAACAACACTTCGGTGAAAGGTGAGCTTCCAGGGGCAATTTTCGAGCCAATGACCATCTTCGTCACATCCGAAGCACTTCGTCAATTTGCCTTGCATAATTGGTGATGATGTACATGCTCCATCAGCTATTACCTTTTCCAACAACTGAAACCCAATGCACGAAGTCATTTTGACACTTCGAAAACCTTTTTCCGCTCAATTTAGTAAGAAACAAAAGCCTTTGCAACCTGGTTCTTTGCAAGCTCTCAGGTGACCAAGGACAAACCCCACATTGGTCATCAAGACCACAGATTGAACATGACATCTGCAAATTCAAATGTAAATATTGAAGAAGAAGTCACCAATTATGCAAGGCAAAACCAACTACAATAGAAATACAAATAAATAAATATAACAAAATACAAATAGTTCGAACTACAACCAACTACAAGAGAAATACTAAAAATCCTATTAAAGTTTGTCAGTTCTACTTCGAAATTTTCACTCATCATTCTAAAAGATTTGATAAATAGTGTACAATAAGAATTCTACAGGTTTGAAGATGCCAAGGTTAGCGCAGACAATCCAATTGAAGCAACTTGAAGCAAACAAACAACTTATTAATTATTATTGAATTGAATACTATATATAGCAATGCATGTTAGTTATGTGTGTACATATAAATATTTGAAGGTGACTCCGGGGTGATTAGGAACCACTCGAAGGGCCACGTTTAACGAAAATGAAAATGGTGAAATACTAGTGAATAACACAAACAAAACATCACCTTTACAGATTTGTTGAACAAATTACCACCCATCTTCTCCTCTAGAGTGATTGTGTAAAGTTCCAAATTTATTTCTTTGATCTTCACCTTCTTTTAATTTGAAATTTTTTTTCTTTTATCATTTAGTTAGATCTATGGGTGCGTTTGTTTACCAGGAATCGGACTTGAGGAGTGGAATTAACTGGAATTCTTGGTGGACCACTCACTTTTGGCCTATTTGGAGACATAGAATCCAATTCTATTGGATTCTAAACGGACTCCAATTCCTTTTATTGAGTCTTTGACAGACCCCTATTAATCCCAAGGAATCCTAGACTATGGGAATCGGTTTTTTATTTCTAATCCAAAAATGGGGAAATAAACTAAAAATTGGAGTCTGTTAGAGGATTATATACGGCAACCAAACACATTAATTGAAGTAGGAATTGAATTCCGATGATTTCTGAACGTTTGCCAAATACACATTTTGTAAATTGGAATCAAATTCTATTCTAATAGATTCCATTCCAATGGTTTCCCACTCCATTCTATTCCTAATTAGTTTCCAGTCTCAGTTGCCAAACACACTCTAGGTTTCTGTTTTTTTCATTCGCTAGTTAGATCACTTCCTCAATCACTTCGCCTGTAAGATCACTTCGATAATCCATTTTAATCTCATCCGTATGTGCAGTCGTATCTTAGATTGACACGTGTCCAAGGGCATTTAGGTCTTCTAAAAAAAAACCCAACAACAAACTGACGACAACCTGCATTGACTGACTGTTGACCCGGTCAACCAATGAGATTGGGGGTCCAAAACAAAAGTCCAAAAAATTGGGGGTCTATATCAAATTAGCACTCCAATTGGGGGTGTATGTCAAATTAACCCTAGAAAAAATAACCTGATATTCCCTGTGAAAAAGAAAGGGTTATGTATGCAGCAATGATTGGCTAAAGAAAGTTAGTACGAAGCATTGGCTAACGAAAAAGTTCTAGATTGACATAGTTATTTGTTTGAAACTTTCCACTATTTAGAGTGTGTAGTGTTGACTCACGCACTTATTTGTACTAATTGTATCCTTATTTTCTTCATCTATTAACTAGCTATCAGGCACGGGTACTCACGTAGGATCTATAGATTTTTTTTTAAAATTTATAAATGTTAAATTACTGTTTTATCTCTTAAAAATTAAAAAAATAATTTAAAAAAAATGTGAAATGACCAAAATGCCCCTACGTCCACACACATTCACTATTCACTTGGCCCCTCGTTTTTCTATGTAAGATGAGCAGCGATTAAAGATAGGACGGAGAAGCTAAAAAGGTTGATGATGGTGACAACCGTGATGATGCTGACAACGAAAATATTTGTTTAAAAGTGGAGCACTTTTAAGTTTTAAGTATGCGTATAATGTACTTCCCAAATGCAATTATAATTGCGTATCCTTATATTTAAGAGTAAACATTACATTATAAATAGAGAGCTCGCTTAATTGTGGGGAAAAAGATGGACTAATTTTAAACTTTTTAAATTGAATAAGCGTTTAATTATTAATTAGAAAATAATGAGAATGCTCTAATTGCCGGGTTAACGCCAAAAATCGCCAGACTCGGCCCAGCCCACGAATCCATCCCAACAGTTCCCGACATTTCCTAAATCCTAAATTCAAAACAAAACAAACTGCCGACACGTGCTTTAACTTTACTTTTAAACCGTTCTTGTTCCACGCAAAATACCGGCCCAAAGAACGTATATAAAAGGGGGCGTGTAAGTACCCTCCGCTCTCTATACTACAGAGCACGGTCCACAAAGCAGGACGTCTCACTCCAGCTCGTCCCACAACACCAGATCATACCAATGACCCAATCCTGGAGCTCAGCCAACGCAACAATCAAGGAGACATTTACTTTGTAACATTATAGTCGTAGTCCCAAAATAAGCAACATCTACAGTCATTAGCATATATCATAACACTCTCTTCATTGATTGCTCCCCGACCGATATTCGTGCTCGACTAGTTAGGGACTCCAGAATGACAACCCTCCTCTGTTCAGGTGCAAAGACGTATAAACACTGAATGTTCATAGTCAACTATGTCTCAAACGACATATAATTTAGGGTCTTTTAACTAAATGGCCGTTGAGCTATGAACAATGAGTGTTCATATAATACTCTTGATGGGCTACGAACATTCAGTGTTCATACACCTAGTGGAGTATGAACAATGAATTTTCATACCTATTTGGACTATGAAATTCATTGTTCATACCTGACCATCAACCGAATAATGTTTATACTTTGCTATTTTTTAATTTCTATATTTGACCTTCATTTATACTTTGTTTTCAATCTTAAAAATGCTCAATTCAACAGGTCATCGACTGGTGGTCTCTCCAACTTTGCAAAAAGTTCCCAACCAAAAAATTAACATGTCTACTATCTGCCAACTCAAAGGTGAATTATTTATTTCAAATTATTGTTTCATATCTATTTTGTGGTTGGTCTCACATTCTTATTATTTCATGCACTCAATGTCACAGCATATACTGGAAGGAGGCATTGCAAAAATAGTGGACACAATCGACTTGAATTGCACAAATTTGGAAAAGTTTTTTTTTGTTGGATTCGATATGTTTTGATGGTTTATTTTCTGAGCATACACCCTCACCTCTGTGTGTGTGGCCCAGATGTATCTAGTTATTGCTTTTGCTTTCAAACATGGCTAAAAGTGGTATGCTAGTTATATTGACCAGATTGATTGGGTCAAGAGCATAAAAAAACGTACTTCACTGATTAGGCTATTTCATTTCGACTGCTATTTGATTAGGACTGCTAAAAACAAAAAAATTGATTATGTTCTCGTTTAATTGCAGTATAACCATTCTACATTGGTGTATAACTAAACTACATTGTCTATTTAAAGAACATGAACAAAAACCGGAATCGATAATAAACTAGATAATAAACAAGAAAGATTGATGTCACCCTAAATATAAGTAGTACATTAATTACAAGATACAACTACGGGTTAAACTGAGTTGCAGTGAAGTCTGACATGAATGGGAGAATGGAGTGATTGCCCCAGGTTGGGATTCTTTTGACAAATAGCAACTTCTCACCACTGAAATCGTAAAAAAGGATCTCGTTGTTGCATTCAAAAACTATAATATTTTCTGTGAGTAGGTCAACGAAATGCGGGTGACGGTAAGAGAGAGAATACAATTTGTCCAATGAATACGTCCTCGGTTCACTCCACAACCTGTTGTCGTATTCTTGTAAAACCCTAAGTTCTAATTTCTCAGGAGCATTGTACTCCTCACCCCAGTACTTGAACATAATAGCAATAGTACCATTAAACTGAAACAGTTTGTAGGAATCTGGGGGGGATTTAGTCTGCGGTAGCCCAATCCTCGTCCAAGATTCGAGGGCAATGTTAAATACCAATATGCAGTCATTAGAAAAAGACCAGTGAATAGATCCTTTTGCAGCCACCGCGGGGCGGTTCCCCGATATGTTCATCATTAAACGACAACTCCAAGTCATTCAACCTTCTCCATTTCAAACTTCGGGAATCAAACAATTCAACATGCATGATGATGACAAGTTGCTTAGTTTTACTTGCTCGGGTAGGCTTTACAGTGTTGAATTTGGGCTTTGACAATCGAACTATAGTGAAACCCAATGGTTCCATTGAATTCACCAACATTCCATGGGATTCTGTAAAGAATCTAACCCGAGGAGTATTGAGTTGATAGACCTCTCCTGTCGTTGGTTTGCAAACGTAATAATTTTGGTTTTTCTCGTAAGGTGTTGTCAAGAGAACAATACCTTGCATTGAAGACACAGCTATTGTAGTACGGCCAGTACCGTGTGTTGTGTTCTTCAGTGTTGGGGTTGGAATTGGTGGGTTGTTGTCAAGGCTGGATGCGAAAGATACAGTGGATTCCCATTTTTGCACAGTATTTATAACGTAACCAAGAAATGATCCCGTGAGTAACGCGTTGTCCATTACAAAGGAATTTGGACTTGTAAGGCTTCCCCATTCTCTGGACACAAATTTTGACTTCTGGACAAATGGGAGTGGAGCACGTTTAAGAACCTCTGCCCACATATCTGTATGCAACTCCTTTATGTTGTTGTTGTTGTGTGCAGTAGGAGAGGCCGCCATTGTATGTTTGATCTGTTGACTGTTTCTGCTTTGTATTGCAAAAACTATTTCCACGACTCTGTTTAAGGATTTTATACTGAATTGGATGGAGGTTACTGTAACCGTTTTCTCAAGTCTCGGTTCCCTTTTTGCAAACTAATAACCGTGTATAGTATGTTTGCAAACCTTAGAAAGTAGATTTGGCGTGTCAAAAGTAGAAGGGAGAAAAAGAAAGGAAAGTTCTAGTAGTGAATAATATCTCTCAAAGCTCTGGGTGTTGGGTTTATAGGAAGAGTCTATAGGAAGAAACTGAAGGGGTGAATTGGGGTCTGTGTTATGTTATGGGGACCTGCGTTTCCCACTTCCCAAAGAGACAGAATAAATATGAGTGTAATGCTACGGGAACAGCCTGGACTCCATCTAAGTGACAAACCAAACAAAATACGCCACGTTGCTTCCCATTTCAAAGAAAAAAGGGTGGTAGAGACCGTAGAGTTCCTTGATTAACCAGTATCCAGTTTCGTAGTTACCACGTGGCATATTGTGTTTGGTCTGTCACGTAGATAGAGCCATAGAGGCCAGTAGCTGTCTCTTTAGCATTTTTGAATAAATATGGGAGAATAAACCAACCCAATAAGTCAGCCTATGTTTATATGTTGAGCCTTATATGTTTATTCATTACAAGGATTTGGCACTCATATCTTGATTCATTCATGCATACATTACTTTTAAGACACATTTTTGCAAAGTCTGATAGTGCCATCTTTATACTACATTGTGAGTTAGTTGCACATAAAATAGACCTTATACTACATTGTCGGACAGGTATACTACATTGTCGCAGAAAAAAACAAATATTTGGTTTTGAGTTTTTCCCAAATTGTGCAGAGAGTATCACATCCTAGTTCTTCAAGTGTAGCACTCCTTCATCTGTAGTACAAATCATCCATGAGAATAGCCTGTTGCTTTCCCTTCAACTGAGTCAACGGCTATGAAACAGTAGCTGTGATAAAATAGCTTCATAACCAGCCTACACTACATTGTCGATAATGCATAATACAGTCTCTCTTAAAATTTACTCACCCTCAAAAATGTGTAACACGCAGAATGTTTTACTAGCCTTAAATATAAGGATCCGTAAATTTACGCATACTAAAAGTGCTCCACTTTTAAACAAATATTTTCGTTGTCAGCATCATCACGGTTGTTGTCACCATCATCAACCTTTTCAGCTTCTCCGTCCTATTAATAGATGAAGAAAATATGGATACAATTAGTACAAATAAGTGCGTGAGTCAACACTACACACTCTAAATAGTGGAAACTTTCAAACAAGTAACCTTATGTCAATCTAGAACTTTCATTAGCCAATGCTTCGTACTCACTTTCTTTAGCCAATCATTGCCGCATACATAACCCTTTCTTTTTCACAGGGAATATCAGGTTATTTTTCCTTTATACTCTTACCCTGTGCAATGTGCAAAGCCGTGTCAAGCCCACTTTTAGTTATGGATTCATTCCTCACATGTTTAAAAGTTCACCTGCATACTCTTACACTGTTGATTGCAGCATCGAAATTGATGTGACAAGACATAATATCTCTACCCACACTCAGCTTAAGCCAATTTTGTAATGAGCACTCTGACTGTCCAGACGAATCGTTAGCAGTATTCATGTCTGCATTCTGCAAAATCAACATTTGAGCTTACAACAGTTGAGGTCAAAACAATTGAATTTACACTTCGCATAACTTGTAAATATTTAAGACAAAAGTACATAGAATCCTTCAAACACAGTAAACCACCCACCCCTTCATCATAAATTGACTTGTTCAGATCAATTGAGATTTCCCCTTCGACGCCAAAAAACAAAGGGAAGAAAGACGCATCCAGTATTGCAATCAACCAACCAGTGTACAAACAAAAAAGATAAAAGCATGGAAATACCAATTTTGCAGCAGTTGATGTTTGTAATCTGCGACCGCTGTTATCAACCGCCACTTCACCGCAATTATTCTCAACAACTCCACCACTGGTGTTCCGAACATTTTGCAGTTGAGAACCCCCCAACAGACTCATTTTCCAATGAACTTATGCTTAAGACTTCATTGGGTAGGTCTTCTCCCTCTTCACATTCTTTTTCAATTTCAACAACATTCTTCTCTGCAATTTGCTGAGATAAATCATTATCATTAGAAAGTTTTGTCTTTTGGGTCCTGGGCTTCTTAGTAAAGGGTAGAATCTTCAAACCGGACTTGTGTGTGGTCCTCACTTCGCTTCACTAGAGGTTCATGTCGTGTGACTACAGGTTTTAGTTGATGGTTGCCTCTTCCTCGGCCGGTTCGGGTCGCCCAAAACTTGCTTGGTGTCCGATTATCTTTTCTCGCTTGGTGAGACTTCTCCCTCTTGGGAACCTCTTTGCCGATTATTCTGCAAACACATCATCACCACAGATCCTCCGGTACCACAGTTTTGCCCTTCAGTTCCTCAACTACCACAACAGTCCAAAGAGCTTTGCTTGAAAGCTCCCATAAGATCTCCTCAGCTTTTTCGTTTAATCACCACATTTACAAGATGAGATTCATGCCAACATACATCATCGATACTTATTAGACCGATGGACCAAAGAAACAGAGGAAGATAAAACATTACCTCTGTTTGCATTGCTTGATGAAAAAAATGTCCGGAGGAACCTCGGTTATCGCCAGCCTTCTCTCTCAGAACAAACAACCCAATCAAAAACACTTTTAATAAAACAAACAAAGGATCGATCCGCATTTCAACAAAACAAATTTACAACTTAACCTTGAATCGCATCTCTGTAGATTCTCATTGCTTGCACATTCCGTGGAACTTGTAAGTCATTCACCACACGAACTTTTCTCATGTTCTTCAAATTGGGGTCCCACTTACTGTCCCGCATGGTTTTCCTTGCAACTTTAACCTACCCTAGAAACCAGGGGAAAACGTTCCTATCCAATCGGTATGCATCCAAAGAGGGAACGTGAAGGAATATCCACAAGGTGAAAGCAAGTGCACACCCGTCTAGGGTGTGTTTAAACGGCTTCTCCTAAAAACTTTTAAACTGCTTCTCCATTTCAGTGTTTAGATGCTCCACACCAGCTTTAATGCCTTCGAAAGTAAGATATCCCCATGGAAATGCATCAAACTGTTCCAAAACTTGTGCAATGTCGACATGAAGTACACTAACTCCGTTCGTAGACTTTGGAATAAAAAAAGCCCCAACCACAAACAATCTGTTCAGGCGGTATATGTCATTCCTAGTCGTCTTATTCCTCCGTACTGACTTTGTCTTAGCTAACATCCGTGCCGTCAAAATCTCCGTTAGCAAAACATCGTCCACAATAATCGCGACCGGGTTTGGTTGTCCCGAATACCTTAACCGAAGGCGAGGCACCGTTGAATCCATCCGAAATACCGGTCGGGTCGATCCGTGGACGACCCAATTAGAAGGGCCACGTCCGACTCCTTGAAAGTTAAGTATACCTCTTTTAATTTGTAAGTCGGTGGTAAAATCCTCTTTTTGCAACACTTCCACAATCGATTGCAGGGGCAAGCATAGTATACCTTTTATCGTCGGTCCGATCTACTATATTAATATCTAGAAGAAAACCAAAAGGTGATTTCCTGAAATCAACCCTTTCATCTATATCAAATGTCGAAAACAACTTATCCTCGAAAGCATTTTCGACAAAGATCGACCGGTAACTTTGATACCACCTCGAGGCCGGACCGCCTTCAACTTTTTAGGCTTATATTTATACACATCTTTCTTCATCCTAGAAAAAATAACATAAAACATAATAACATTTTTCTTCCTAATTAGCCAACAGTTTCACCAATCTGAAATAGTAAACATTGTTTCCCCAATCAAAATACCTTCTCCACCTCTACCAATAACTACAATAAGATATCTCATGATCAAATGTAATTACCAAATTCGACAATGAAAATAACTAAAGCAGCACTGTCTTATGTGTTGTATCAATCGTGTGGATATTTATCTATATCTATGGAACAACCTTGTACCAAAACTTAACCTAAAACGTAAAGAAATAATTGAAAACTTGGACATGAAAGAGTTACCTACCTCCGGTGGATGTATAGTTATAATGATCTATCCTCTCAAATTGAAAGTTTTTTTCAAATTGAGAAGACAGATCATTATAACCGAACACCCACCGGGATAGCCAACTCTATCATAACCTTCCTTTCAAATATTTTTCCCTTATTATATTTGTCAGGATGCTAAACCTTTTACCCAAACTTAACCTAAAACGTAAGGAAATAACACTACACATTTGTTCAAGAAAAAAAATATGGGAAAATGGTGAAAATATACGGGTTCCGAAAATATAATTGCACAAATACGAATACAATCACGTCAAATTAAAATAAAAACTTGAAGTGTACCTTCCACTGCAGATGCAAATCGGGTATACAATTTCGCTTTCAATTTAGGGTTTGAGTCCGGTGTTTTATTAGGGGTTTCAATTTAGGGTTCGAAAAATTGAAGAGAGAAAGCCTCAAATAAGGGTTTTCGGGTTGGAGAGAAAAAGGTCCTTTTGGACATTTGGAGAGAGAGAATATGCTAATCGTTTGGGGACTTAATCCAAGTCGTTTGGGGCCGGTGTGGCCAAGTCGTTTGGGACTTAGTCCAAACGACCTAGCCGGTCGCTTCATATCGCAATTGAACTATGAGCGAACAAGTGATTGTTCATAGTTAGGTAGCTATGAACTCTCACCGCTCATAGCTACTTAACTATGAACAATGAGTGTTCATAGTCCATACTTCTTCCTTGGGATTATATGAACAATCCGTATATGAACAATCAATGTCTCAAACGACATATAATTTAGGGTCTTTTAACTAAATGGCGTTGAGCTATGAACAATGAGTGTTCATAGTCCATATCAGACGCACAATCATGAACAATGATTGTTCATAGTCCATAATGTACCTACTAGAGTATGAACAAAGCGTGTTCATCCCTATTGGAGCTATGAACAATGGATGTTCATATCTCATGACTACGAACAATCATTGTTCATAGTCCAATTGTGGTATGAACATGGAATATTCATAGTTCATGACTATGGACATTGATTGTTCATAGTACAGTATGGACTATGAACAATCACTGTTCATAGTCCAATTGCGATATGTACAAAGAATGTTCATAGCTGATGACTATGAACAATCATTGTTCAGAGTCCAATTGTTTAAATTTTGGAACAACGTGATTTCAATTTTCCAAAATTTAAATCCGATTTAAACGACAGAAATTTGGGTTGAAATGTTGGTTGAAAAGTTGGCTTCAATTTTCATTTGGAAAAGCAACTGTTTTCCACATTCGACAAAGATGAAACCAAACATTTCAAAAAGTTCCATTTGGTTTTCTCCTTGATATGAATTCAGTTGATGTGGAAGGCGGTGAGAAAACTCATTTGGTTACCCACCCAAATTTGATTGTTGAGGTTTTGGAAAAGAAGATTTTGGCAATGACTTTCAACATTGGAAACCGATATTTGACTGCGGAGTGAGTGAGTCGCGTCAAGATTCTCAGATATATATCGGTTGTTATGAAAGACAAATAAAAATCCGTATATTTGTTTATCGAGTTGTTATGAAAGTGTAATATCATAATACAAATAGGTTGTTGAAGTAGGTAATAAGCATTACCACCCATTACGTAAAACCAAAGATAAACCTACAAAGAATAAATTCGAAAGGTAACATGAACATCAACGCTTGCATAAACTAGAAAGATTGATGTCACCCTAAATATATGTAGTACATTACAAGATATTACTTAATTTTAAATAAAAATATAAGCTCTCGATAAATATAACATGAATGGTGACATCAACTATAGGTTAAACCGAAAGTGCAGTGAAGTCCGACATGAATGGGAGAATGGAGTGATTGCAGAAGGTTAGGATTTTTTTGACAAATACCAACTTCTCTAGACTGAAATCGTACCAAAGGATCCTGCCGTTAGATTCAAAACCTGCAATATTTTCTGTGAGTAGGTCGACGAAATACGGGTGACGGTAATTGTAGTGGTAGTATGGGGGCCCGAAGTATCCAAGGGAGGATGCGCCCGAGTCGACGAAAGGTATTGAGGCGCGGCGTACAGGATCAGTGCTAAGGCACATGGTCGCAGTACGGAAACCCTACACGCGGAGAGAATGAGACCGCGAGATGGAGGGACAGGTGGAGGGCCTGGATGGAGTAAGAAACCGATATAAAGAGAAAGAGGAAGAGGAGAGAGAGGAGGAAGAAAAGAAAAAACGAGAGAAGAGGGAGAGAGCGGCCATCAGAGAAGAGAGGGGGAATAGTGCTTTAAGATCTAGTGAATAGTGACAACAACAAGGCGTGGGGTACGTAGGCAACCGAATTGGTGCAGCCGATCCAAAATATAGAGTGAATTTGAATAAAGTTAGAACATTATCGAGATTGGCGGTAATGTAGTTGTAACAAATGGCGCCGTCTGTGGGGACTCGATTTCAAACTTCTAGCCGTCAAGTTCTAATAACAGCTCACTACTATTCACTACTATTCGAGCCATCATGTCCAATATTCAATGATCAAAACCCATCAAAACTAGCCCAAACACTCACCTGGGCGTGATGATCAGCAAAATCCACTACCCCATCTTCCATTTCCATAATCAAAGCAGGCATTTCATACCCATCTTCACTTTAAACCTTTTTAATAAATCCAAGCAATTTGTTTTAAACTGTGTTGGACCAGTTCGTCTTTACAGTGAGCCGGTTATGTCAATTTATGTGGAAACTGGTTGAGTTTATTTAGATGTATGGGGTGAACCTGAGATTATGAAGAAAATGGAAGTGAGATATCACGGAAAAGCGGTGGCGAAAGGGTCGTTGGTGGCTTCGACAGGTGGGTTTGAGTCAAGTCAAGCGGAATTGGGGCTTATGTTTTCAGTGTGAACAGTGGGTACCGCCTTCGGTGTCGTATAAGATTGAGGCATAATTGAGTTTGGAGCCTGAGAAGAGTATTGTTGGGAATTTTGGGATGTATTGAGTTTGGAGTGAAGCATATGGGTGATCTAGACATTAAACCATTTCGAATAGCACGTTATCGAAAATATCCTTCTAATATTGCTGATGACAAAGCAGCTCAACTTTGTTCTTTATGGCAAGCTCGTTTGGGAGACTCTAATTGGTATCCGTTTAAAGTTGTTCACTGCGGTGCGGATGAGGAAAGAAGAGGAACATGAGTTAGTAATGTCGATGAAGAGGATAAGAAGAATGGTCATGGTCTCAACGCGAAGATTTTTGGCTCACGAGGTCTAAAATCGGGTGTACTTCTCACGAAAGGAATATAATGAATATAATCCTAGTGGTCGTTATGTGGTAGAGGAGCTTTGGAACTTCAAGGAAAACCATAAAGCATCTCTGAAGGAGGCTATCACTTTGTTGCTGAAGATGTTGCCTAACTAGCAAACTTGATGGTGGAATAGAATTCCTTTATCTCGGGATCAAGCCGCCGTAGTTCACCATCAAGTTTGCTAGTTAGGCAACATCTTCAGCAACAAAGTGATAGCCTCCTTCAGAGATGCTTTATGGTTTTCCTTGAAGTTCCATAGCTCCTCTACCACATAACGACCACTAGGATTACATTCATTCAGCTCCTTCAGAGAAGTACACCCGATTTCGTAGACCTCAGAGCCAAAATCTTCGTTGAGACCATTCAGCTTCTTATCCTCTTCATCGATTACTAACTCATGTTCCTCTTCCTCATCCTGTACCGCAGTGAACAACTTTAAACGGATACCAATTAGAGTCTCCCAAACGAGCTTGCCATAAAAACAAAGTTGAGCTGCTTTGTCATCAGCAATATTAGAAGGATATTAGAAAAATAGATTCAATATTCGGTTGAGATATATTGGGTATTTCCATCTCGGTGTACCCAAAAAACGATATATATATATATATCGGCAATTATTTTGGCCGGTTCAATTACATACCCTTCTATCAAGTAGACTATGAACGAGGCAATCTTCATAGCTCATCGAGCTCCAAGTGCAAAACGAGTCGAGCCAGGAGCCGTGTTGAGCTTCATCTTCAATATTAAGCTCGAAGTCTAATTCAAGTCAAGCTTCTGCATGTGTGAGTCGATCGAGCTTCAGTATAGCAAAACTCGACTCGGGTACTCGGGTAGCTCGATGACCAACCCTACCGAATATTCTTTGTTCATACCACAATTGGACTATGAACAATGATTGTTCGTAGTCATGAGCTATGAACATTCTTTGTTCATATCGCAATTGAACTATGAATAGTGATTGTTCATAGTTAGGTAGCTATGAACTATCACTGTTCATAGCTACCTAACTATGAACAATGAGTGTTCATACTCCATACTGAACGTATATGAACAATCAATGTTCATAGTCATGAACTATGGCCATACGAGGCAATAATTCCTAAAATATCGATACCGGTTTGCTAAAAAACCGGCTTATGTCGTCATATTCCGCAGCAGTGCAGGACTATAACATAATATATATATTATACGTAAAAGTTATGGCACTCCCTGTGACATAATACATTGACTTTTCATATTCGGAACTCTACTGCATGGGAGGCTGACAAGAAGAGGATAAACAAATTTGGTTACAGATAAATTGTCGGGATCATATAGCCTAGGTATAATTGTTTAAACCACTCACTGTTTCGATCAGACACATCATACCAGTCAAAATTTTGTTTTGTATGTCGATGTATCGGATATATTGTCTATTATATCGGAAATACAGTCAATATATCAGTCAAAGTCAACAATATTCGGTCAAAGCCAACAATATCTGTCAAAGCCAAAAAATTATATCGTATATATCGGTCGATATATATCGTTATATCTAAAATTGCAAAATATATCGGGAAAAAATAGATTCAATATTCGGTTGAGATATATTGGGTATTTCCATCTCGGTGTACCCAAAAAACAATATATATGAGAATAGCCTGTTGCTTTCCCCTCAACTGAGTCAACGGCTATGAAACGGTAGCTGCGATAACATAGCTTCATAACCAGCCTACACTACATTGTGGCATACATACAATACAGTGTCTCACTTAAAATTTACCCACCACTCCAAGTTTTGAAACCAAAAATGTAACATGCAGTAATGTTTACTCTTAAATATAAGGATCCGTAATTATAATTGCATTTGGGAAGTACATTATACGCATACTTAAAAGTTTAAACAAATATTTTCGTTGTCAGCATCATCACGGTTGGACTATTAACATTCAGTGTTCATACTCCATGTGGACTATGAATCCCGAATGTTCTTACTCTTGTTGAACTATGAATATTCAGTGTTCATACTCCTAGTGGACTATGAACATTCAGTGTTCATACTCCTAGTGTTCATACGTCTTTGCACCTGAACAGAGGAGGGTTGTCATTCTGGACTCCCTAACTAGTCGAGCACGAATATCGGTCGGGGAGCAATCAATGAAGAGAGTGGTACGATATATGCTAATGACTAAATGAGAACATAATCAATTTTTTTGTTTGTAGTAGTCCTAATCAAATAGCAGACATAATGAAATAGCCTAATCAATTGTAGAGGTTTGGTGTTTAGGGGACAACGACACGATGACTTGGTACTTAACCGGTGGAACACGACTGATGTGTGGACCGCATTAATCTTGGGTGTAGAACGGAGGGTACTTACACAGCCCCCTTTTATCCGTTCTTTGGACAGCTGTTGTGGAAAAAAGGAAGGGTAAAATAAAGTTTTGGAACACGTGTTGGACAGCTGGTTTGTTTAATTAGGTTTTGAAAAATGTGCGGCGGTTTGTGGGCGAGTTATCATTGCTGTCATGGGAATGCGAAAGGTTTTGTCAGTTTTCGAGGTTTGTGCAACATTCACTGTTCATAGTCCAACAAGAGTATGAACATTCACTGTTCATAATTCAATGGTATGAACAATGAATGTTCATAGTCAAACAAGAGTATGAACATTCATTTTTCGTAGTCCAATAGGATTATTGATGTAGAGAAGAACTTATAAGTTGCAGATTTTCACAACCTACACTAAAGCCTGTTGATTTCTTGTGAAATACCAGGGATTAATGGCTTCAAGGTTTGTGGATTCACACACAAGGAATACCTAATATTATTAACTCTAACCAAAACGGAAAACCCTAATACGGACTACCAGCTTTTGTATAGGCGGAATACCCTAATTACCACAAAACTCGAAATTTTCCAAAAATGGAAAGTTTTGGGATAACCACATATTAAGAAACTACTAATCAAAATAGAACTAACCCAACTGACCAAATCGAAAACGGACTCTCCTATCAAAAGATATAGAAAAAACAAAACTTTCCTAAAACGGCAAAAACGTGATTTTGAAGGCCTAAACGATGGATGCTTCGCCGTGGGTTATGCTTATTTTGACGTTTCCAATCAAATATGGCCGCGTCCATGTCTTTCCGACTTTGTTTCCCGCTTTTCCAGTTAATTATTGACATATGCATCATATGCCAAGTTCATTGACATATGCATTGGCAAATCAGATTGCGTCAACTATGAACATTGAATGTTCATAGTCCAACAAAAGAGTATGAACATTCAAATGTAAATAGTCCACTAGAGTATGAACACTGAATGTTCATGGGTCAATTTGAGATACCCCCTGTTTGAGCCACTAGGAGTATGAACACTTAAATTCCACTATGTAGTATGGAGGACAATAGAGTAGCATTGAAGATAAGATAAGAGAGTGAAGATAAGATAAGGGTATAGCCATAAAATATATTTCGACCAGTTACAAATTTTTGGCAGAGAACAACAAATTCTAAGAACATTCAACAAGCATTAAAAATGTCATAACTAAATCAAAATGAAAGAGAGATGAACCTACTCTAAGCCTACGATGGTTGGCAATGAAATTTCTAGTGGAGGAGTTGTCAACAATGGGAATTGGTGGCACTTCGTTACATTTTCTTTTTCGGGTTTGGGGGTCCGGCAGTAATAGGAAAGGAGAAATTGAGATAACCAAAAAGAGAGAGAGAAATAAAACGCATTGATCCGAGAACACAAGTTCAGTTTCTTTCTTCTTCCTCGGATTTCCCTAAGTTGAAACAGATTTGATACACAAGGATAGAGAAAAAGCTTGAGTTAAGGCTAGGTCCACAAGGCCAGGGGAAGATGAAAGAGACGAGTTAATGTGTTATGCTTGGTGTTAATGTGTTATGCTTCTAAAACTTACAACAAGAGCAATACTTGGTTGATTAACAATTGTGGGGCTATTTTCTGTCTCCATGTAGCATTAGTCCTGTAAATACTCAGCAACAGATTATGAATTCATCTTACGTTCATCAGTATCTATCTATGTTGCAATATGTTTTCTATCCCTTCATCATTTATGTTAAATAAGATTTTGGTGAATCAATATGAGAGATCAAACTCTGAATATAACATACAAACACCAACGAAGATCAACGTATTTAGCTGAAGAAAGAGAGAGATTAGTAAAAGGAGATAGAATGAACTCACTGTGATATTTACCTTTACTTTTCTCGTCTATTTCTCATTTTAGTTATCTATTCTCGCCACGTCATTTTTCTAAACCAATCAGGCTTGACTTCGTAGTACTGGCCATGTGTGATAGTCAAACACTAGCAATATTGCGCCACTAATAGTCAAGTCGATCCTTTGCACGCTCTTTTGGTATTGGAAGAAATCCGATCCATTCTCATAGTCCAACAAGAGTATAAACATTCTATGTTCTTAATCCACTAGGAGTATGAACACTGAATGTTCATAGTCCACTAAGAGTATGAACACTTAATGTTAATAGTCCAACAATAGTACGAACATTCAGTGTTCATACTCCTAGTGGACTATGAACACTGGGTATGAACAACAAAGGAAAGGAATGAGAGAGAAGAAATGGGACCCATGATTGTCCTTAACTCATTACTAGTTTCGGCTCTTGAGTTCTCGACTCAAGCTCAAAGCCATATTCCTTCTGAACAAAGTACATGGCTGTCCACCTAAGCAAAAAACTGGCCATTAGATTAATTGATACGACACGCTATTTAGAGTACAAAAGTGAGTAAACCGATCCATTCCCTATATCTATATTTCTTCGGCCGTTTGAGAGTCAATTGACTGTGAATTTGTTCTTTACTTAAATAGTTTAATTTGTTATTTCGGTATATTAGAGGACATTTGATATATTTGACAATATAGCTAAAGACAATATAGTGTTCTTAATTGTATTTTATTGTTTTTCACATATACTTGATGTTAAGGCATCCAGCTCCATTGCCTAATTCCACAATTGTCAAGGAAACACAAAACAAAGGGCATGGTTTTCAGCTAAAAGGTGCAAGGGGCATCGATTTTCAGCTAGAAGGACCCTCGGTGCGGTGTTACTACAAAGAGATGTAGTCGACGTTGGCAAACAAATTAAAAGAAGGGGAATAAGCGGAAGCTTGGTGTTAAAGAGTCAAATTCCACTCCTAAAGTTGCGGGATTACAAGATCGATGAAGCGCCCGAAGGTTTTGACATTTGTGGAGTTTTACGCCAAAGCAATGTTACATTTACATTGGCGTAGTGTTTCTCTTCATAAACAGACGAGTGTTTCTCTTCATCAAGTATTTTGGCAATGTAAATAATCAGGTGATAAAGTTACAATCTGAGTTTGAAGTAGCCGATGCAAATCCAGAAGATTGTAAGCTTCTTCAAGACTTGGAAACTAAAGAAAGATGTTTAATCAATGCAGAGTCAAATAGATTCCATGGAAGCTTAAGGATAGAATCAAATAGATTCCATGGCGACTATGTCCCAATCGAAATTCAATTCTATTACTATTGAGACATCTGCACAGCCTAAGCCATGAAAATCCATGAAAACCTATAATCACTCAATCATCATGTATGTTGAATTGTTCGATTCCCGAAGTTTGAAATGGAGAAGGTTGAACGACTTGGAGTTGTCATTTAATGATGAACACATCAAGAACCAGCCCGCAGTGGCTGCAAAAGGATCTCTTTATGATGCAAGCATATTGGTATTTAACATTGCCCTCGAATCTTGAACGAGGATTGGGCTACCGCAGACTAAATCCCCACCACAGCACAAAACTGTTTTAGTTTAATGGTACTATTGCTATTATGTTCAGGTTAGAACATTGCTACTGTGAAATTAGAACTTAGGCTTTTACATGAATACGACAACAGGTTGTGGAGTGAACCGAGGACGTATTCATTGGACAAATTGTATTCCTCTCACCGTCACCCGTGTTTCGTCGACCTACTCACCCGTGTTTCGTCGACCTACTCACAGAAAATATTGCAGTTTTTGAATGCAACGACAGGATCCTTTGGTACGATTTCAGTCTAGAGAAGTTGGTATTTGTCAAAAAAATCCCAACCTTTGGCAATCACTCCATTCTCCCATTCATGTCAGACTTCACTGCAACTCGGTTTAACTCGTAGTTGATGTCACCATTCATGTTATATTTAACGGAGCTTATATTTTTATTTAAAATTAAGTAATATCTTGTAATGTACTACATATATTTAGGGTGATCGACATCAATCTTTCTAGTTTATGCAAGTGTTGATGTTCATGTTACCTTCGGAATTTATTCTTTGTAGGTTTATGCTGGTTTCTGTGTCAGTAATGTTTATTACCTACTTCAACTACCTATTTAACACTGCAATTCTTATCACCATAGTTAACACACAAATTTAGGTTCGACAAAAGTTCCTAAGAAGGACAGTACTACCCACAATGTAGTAATTCAACAAGAGTATGAACATTCAGTGTTCGTAGTTCCATTGTATGAACACTGAATGTTCATAGTCCAACAAGAGTATGAACATTCAGTGTTCACACTTGTAAGACATGAGTTTATAATAGTTTCAAATAAGAAAATAAAGATTAAGAGAACACATGATAAACATCAATAATAGTTCACTTTCATAACAACTGATATACAGATATACTGATGCATTCACGCACATTCATTCATGTCAAAATATAATGTTTTATCCTTCCTACATTAATTATTCATTAAACAACCCCATTCGATAATTTTGCATAAACAAATGATGTTCTATAGTCCAGCTTCTTGGGCTGTCTGTCAGTAACAGGCATGCAAGTTGAGGGCGCATCTTCTGTGCTTCTTTTGCTTCTGTTACTTCAGAGAAATCCCATTGACCATTTAAAAAAAGAATTTCCATCATTTTGCAAACATGGAGTCCACAATCAGTGCTGCAATTTAGAAAATACAAATCTCAGGTCAATTATAATTTTCTTAATGTAGAAGTTTATAAGAATTTCAGTGAATAATTATGCATTTACCTATTGGTTTGTCATGACATTTTGGAGACTGTATTCTTACTTCACTACTGAGCATATTAATTGTCAATTTCTCCTTTTTGATCCGAAGATTTATTTTCTCAACCAGTTTCGTCTTCTGCAAAATATAAAGAAGTTATTCCTTTATTTATGTTAGAAGATACAAAAGTTTCTTCTCATTTTAGTGTGGAAATTACCATGTCTTTTGCAATTTTGAATGACTTTTCCTCGTGTTTTAAGGAGTTGAAATGTAACCATTTCTCTTGTTGTCCCATTACGAACTCCACAACCAGTAGTGTCCAATGGTTTTCTGAATGTATTGGAATCGCCAAGAATTTGGCACTCAAGTCGATTGTGTCCACTATTTTTGCAATGCCTCCTTCCAAAGATATCTTTGTGACATTGAGTGCGTGAAATAATAAGAATGTGAGACCAACCACAAAATAGATATGAAACAATAATTTGAAATAAATAATTCACCTTTGAGTTGGCAGACAGTAGACATGTTTGTTTTTGGGTTGGGAACTTTTTGCAAAGTTGGAGAGACCACCAGTCGATGACCTGTTGAATTGAGCATTTTTGAGATTCAAAACAAAGTATAAATGAAGTAAGTTCTACAAATAAATGAAGGTCAGATATCAAAATTAAAAAATAGCAAAGTATAAACATTATTCGGTTGATGTAAGGTCAGGTATGAACATTCGTTGTTCATAGTTCAATGGTATGAACATTCATTGTTCATAGTCGACTAGGTGTATGAAGTATGAACACTGAATGTTCATAGCCCAACAAGAGTATGAACATTCATTGTTCATAGTCAAGAAAGGGGTATCAGAATTTACCTGATAATCAATTTCCCTATCAAACAAAAGGTCTTCTACTAGAGAACCAGCTATTTGGAAATTGTCACCATCTCCCCATGCGATTATGCTTCAAAAACCCCAAGAAATTAGCATCAGTAAAAAATGCTATTTGATGTCATTTTAAACTAGTAAAACACTTACAGTCTTCCTAGATTTACCTGGTGTCCGCCATTTTGAAGAAAGTGTCAATAATTTGTCTATTGCTTTCTTCTAATCCATGATAGTAGGGACTTGTCTTAGGGTCTAGCAGTGGCCCAATGTCAATATCTCTGACTTGCTTCCCCTTATCAAGAATTTTTTTGCCAGTGCCAAGGTTCATTACTTTTTTTTGAGTGGTTTTGCCTTCCCTTCTTTGGTGAAATTGGGGTCCATCTGCATAGTTTTCCTATCTCCTTGTTCTTCACTTTCCTGATTATGGAAGTCATTTTAATTTCTTTCTCAGGTTCTTTCTCCCCATCATTTCTCTGTTCTTTTTCTTTCTCCTTGGGTATAGGTGACAGAGGAATACGGATGGAAATTGATGGACCTCTAAAGTCTGGAGACTCATTTGGCACCATTTCTGCATCCTCATTCGGTACATGATGGTGGACTGGTTGCACTTCTTCCTTATCCCCCTCTTGCCGGTCCTTCTTTTTCAACTCTTCCTTGAACTTTTCATTTTCTTCTTTGCACAACAGAAGTTCTTGTTCGAGTGTGTTCACCTTCTTTTTCAACTCTTCCTTTAACTTTCCATTCTCTTCTTTGCACAAAAGAAGTTCTTGTTCAAGTGTATTGACCTTCTCCCTCAACTCTTCCTTGAACTTTTCATTTTCTTCTTTCCACAACTGAATGTCTTGTTCGAGTGTGTTGACCTTCTTTTTCAACTCTTCCTTCAATTTTTCATTTTCTTCTTTGCACAAAAGAAGTTCTTGTTCAAGTGTGTTGACCTTCTCCCTCAACTCTTCCTTCAATTGTTCAATTTCTTCTTTGCACAACAGAAGTTCTTGTTCAAGTGTGTTGACCTTCTCCCTCAACTCTTCCTTCAATTGTTCAATTTCTTCTTTACACAAATGAAGGTCTTGTTCGAAAAGGTTGACCTTCTCCCCTCAAAATTTGGTTCTCCAGTCTTATTGACATGGCCTCATCATCTTCTTCACCATAGGTCGGGACAATCATTTCTAGATCGGAGGGTACAACGCCACCTTTGGATATGTTCTCATGCAATGCTATTTCATCATCCGTTATACCTTCGACATCAACAATTACCTCGATAAAAGTTCAAAGATCAACAATTAGTGTTTGAAATTTGGACCATGAACAATCAATGTTCATACTCTTATTGGACTATGAACATTCAGTGTTCATTCCTATTTGGGGGTATGAACAATGATTGTTCATAACCAGTTTAGTGGTATGAACAATATTTGTTCATAACTGTTTTTGGATATTAATAATACTAATACTATAGTATATTTATACACTAATACTATAGTGTGTATTTATACACTTCATATAGGTTGAAATCTACCTGATCAGAGGGTACAACGTCACTGGATATGTTCTGCGGGAATGCTATTTTCTCATTTGTTATAGCTTCGGCATCAACAATTACCTGATAAAGTTCAACATCAACAATTAGTGTTCGAAAGTTCAGCATGAACAATCAATGTTCATACTCTTATTGGACTATGAACATTCAGTGTTCATGCCTATTTGGGGGTATGAACAATATTTGTTCATAACTACTATTGGATATTAATAATACTAATACTATAGTATATTTATACACTAATACTATAGTGTGTATTTATACACTTCATATAGGTTGAAATCTACCTGATCAGAGGGTGCAACGTCGCCGATATGTTCTGCAGCAATGTTCTTTCCTCATCTGTTATAGCTTCGGCATCAACAATTACCGATAAAGTTCAAAGATCAACAATTAGTGTTTGAAATTTGGACCATGAACAATCAATGTTCATACTCTTATTGGACTATTAACATTCAGTGTTCATCCGTGGAGCGTAGCGAACTCTTGAGGTCGGGCAAAAAGCCCCTAAAATCCACTTTGTTGGTGTTTGCCTGCACTGCCCCCTCTAATAGTCTCTCTCTCTTCTCCTCCCCTTCATCTCCTCCCTCCTTCATCTTCCTCCTCTCATCCTCCTCTCATCTGATCTTCTCTTCATCTCCCTCCTTCATCTTCCTCCTCTTATCTCCTCCCTTGGTACGCTCACTGACCATCAGATATGCAGTTATTCTAGTTATACACTAATACTATAGTGTGTATTTATACACTTCATATAGGTTGAAATCTACCTAATCAGCTTTTAACATGTTGAGTGCTGTGCTTCGGAATTGTCCAATCAATTTCTTCAGATTCCATCTCGCACACCTTGGGAATTTTCTTTCATGATTTTCCACCTTTTTAATGAGTGTGGTGTGCTCACATATCCAAAACTGCAATGTGTGTGATGAAACCCATATTTAGTGCTAAAAATGTTATACAAACAGGCATTTACAAAGATTTCATATATGAACAATCATTGTTCATACTCCACCAATTGTTATACAAACATACAAACATATATATTAAGGAGATGCAATTGAAATACTATACCATAAACATTATTGTGCATCCACTGATCGTCTTTATCTTCGTCTTTTTGTGCTTTTTGGCTGCAGCAATCAATTCATCGTGTATGGCATTGGGCCAAGACAACTTTCTCAATGATTCCAAGTCTTCTACAGCCTTGATTAAGGGCCAAGTTACTCTGGAATTGGCGTTAGCAAAGAAGCAAGTGGTGAACATGTAAAGCGACATCAGCCTTGAGAAATCTTGGTGCATGTTCATCATTTGTCTCATTCAAGGTCTGCAATATTGCACCCCTTATATCAGCCTTGTTGATTATTGATTTCTCCCCACCACCCAAGTACTTTGATATGAATCTTGTTTGTTTATCTTTAGAACCAATAGTCTCCGTTGGATTAAAAACATTTTTATTACAAAGCCCAAACATTAGACTTATCTCCTCATAAGTCGACTTTAAACTTTTTCCATCTATCTGAAATTCATTAGAGTTGAAATCATATTTGTCCAAGAGATTAAATATTTCTTTGTTGGGCTTGTTTTACGTTACCTTCTACAATCTCCCTTTCCCACAATGCTTTAAACAACAAACTTAATGGTGTCTTCTTCATTGCCTCAACATAATTTTCTGAATTTTTCTTTTCCTTTAGAAGTTTTACTAGTTTTATCATACACAGAGAGGTTGCTTAAGCAGCATTGAGGTGCCTCGTGGCCCTTGGTCGATACTAGTTCCTTTCCCCGATCTTCCTTCTCCTCCTCTTCATTCTCCTTTTCACTCTCCTTTTCTGCCTTCTTTTTTAGAAACTGCTTTCCTACTCTTCTTTTTTAGGAACTACTTTGTTGCTTGACTCTTTCTTCCTTTTCTTGGTAGGAGTGCTACTTTCGATTAAACTTCATTTGCTTAGTTGCAGATTTCGAACATGCTCTTTTCCCTGGGGACTTATTTTTCTTTGATTTGTTCTTCCTCTTTGATTTGCTTTTCATCCCTTGGAGTAATTCCTACAAATAAATGAACAAATAAATGAACGTCAGATATCAAAATTAAAAAATAGCAAAGTACCCTACAAACATTAGTCTGTTGATGTATGGTCAGGTATGAACATTCACTGTTTATAGTTCAATGGTATGAACACTGAATGTTCATAGTCCAACAAGAGTATGATCATTCAATGTTCATAGTCCACTCCATTATATGAACACTGAATGCTCATAGTCCAACAAGAGTATGAACAATGAATGTTCATACATATATTTCCTAACATTCATATCCTAACATGTAAACTGTGCAAGTTACCATGAAAATCCAAATAGTGATATGAACAAATAATGTTCATATCTTTTTATAGCAAAAAAATCACGAATTTCAATAATTATAACATGAAAAATATAATTCAACATCATTGAAATGTACCCATAATGGTAGTTCGCCTTCTTCCCCGTTCTCAAGTTGTGAAAATAACACAATTTGTTGGTCTAATTTATCTTGGTGTTCTTCACAATAAATTTGATTTTGAAGACTTAGATTTGTGCAATTTTCAGTGTTGCATGTGTTCTCTTCAGTCCGCAATGGTGATTTTGACATTTTGTTTTGTTTTGATGGAAATTTGAGATTTTGCTTAGGTTTTCGGTTTGTGGAGAGTTTTTTGCGGGAGTTTGTGAAGCATTTTTTTTGCGGGGGTTTTTGATTGTGTACACGTATTCAAGGGCAAACTTGAACTTTCCCCCGTCCCTGTCCTTGAGAGTGATTATGAAATAAGCTTGGGTTTGGGAGTGATTATTTCACTCGGTCTCTCATTTATATCGCTTAAACTCTTCTCCAAACTCTACCGGCTTTCAAAAGGTAACAAGTATTCTGTTTAGTCTCTTAATTATTTTTCACTCTTCTTGTTTCTAAACATATATACTTGGAATTAGGGATTTGGAGATATCACCTGCGACCATTCCGAACTCCTTTTTTATTTTATTTTTTTCTTTTGTTGCATTGTTTTTATTAACATACGAGGGCATTAACTTATTAACTTATTTGGTTGATTATTTTTCCTCTTATTGTTTGCCCCTGTTAATGTGTTTTTTTGTTACATATAAGCATCCAAACCGATCGCTCATTTTAAGATAGTTTCATTGGAGTATACTCAATCTTTTAATTATTATTTATTTGAGGTGGTTGCATTTAGTTTTAAACTATGTTTTAATATAAACGAGAAACACCTACAAATACGATTATGCATCACAAAATTATTGTAAACGTTCTAGTGATGGGAGATGATCCTCACTTGGTTACAAACTGACATCTAAATGATTACGTTGCAGGTAACTTCTACTAGAACCAAAAGAAGTAGTCTGCACGAAATGGGAACGGTCATACCGAGGCGGACCAGCAGTCACTTGTATATGCAAGATGACCATATATCGTCGTTACTTGTGGAGGGAGTGGTAATTTATTTCGATTTCTACTCTGCTTTAATTTTATTGCACATATCGATTCACAACCAATAACTTCGTGTAAATGATAAACGGGATCGTCCGATTGGTTCGTACCCATGAGCACACTAAAAATTTACATCGATGGAAGTTATCCGAAAACCAAAAGAAGATGGTTTCAAAAATGGGGTTTCAATACCTTAGAAAAATTCAACATTTCCAAGGGGACAGAGAGTTGATATCTGCTCTGATTGACCGATGGAGACCTGAAACCAATTCTTTCCACTTCCCGTCGTTTGAACTTACAATTACTCTTCAGGATGTAGGTCATATATTAGGCTTGAACATCTTTGGGAATGCCCTTGTTGACAACTTGGACTGGAGTGCAGAAAAGGCTTGCTCAAAAAATTTGGGCATTTCACCCCTAAAGACAAAGTAAGAGGGAAAAGCGTTGATATCCGATGGTTGACAGATACCTTTTCCAATGTTGGATCTGAACATCAGACAAGGGCCACAATTGCATATGTCCTGTACCTCATTGGAAGCACCATATTTTCTGAAGGAGGGGGCAACTATGTCCATACCAAGTACCTACAATTTCTGAACAATATTGAGTCTTGTGCCATGTATGCTTGGGCTAGTGCTGCTCTTGCGTATTTATTTAAGGCCCTAAAGGGAGCATCAATCCGCTGTACACCAAATGAGTGCAAGAGAGGAACAAAATCAAATTTTCGACTCAACTTGTATGGTTCTTCTACATTGTTGTTGGTACGTATTGTTGGGTATAGTTGAACTTTTTTGGATTAATTGTAGAGCATGTCTTCAGTGCGCATGCTGTATGGTACGCAAGATGTATGGGCCTTTAGATTTAGCCTTAATTGTATATTGTGGAATTGATGTAACTTTTAAAATTTTGACTGTAGACTTGGTTTTATGAGAGGTTCCGCTTGTATCCATTGACTCGTGAACCAAAAGTTGTATTCCCTGCGGCTTGCAGATGGAAATATATCAGGGATCGACCTCACAGAAAGCAATCGTATCAAGTTATCAGAGATGAGTTGAACACACTCGCGAGGATCGGGTTAGCGTCTTATCGCACCAACAATTTATAAAACACATTATGTCCGCATACCGCTACTAATATTAATTTGTTTCTTAGGTTGTCCGCAGCCATGGGATAAGTGGTCAATACTCTGATTTTGCCTTTTGTCTTCACTCTTGGTCCCGACACCTACCTGGGTGATCCACTTCGATTATGTAGTGAAGTATATGCCTGATCGTTGTATGAGGCAATTTGGGTTTCAACAACATATACCAGCCCCGCCCCGGATGGATGGGACCGTGAAGCGAAATCGAATTCATGGAAAGATGTGTTAGGGAGTGGAATGATTGGTGGATGGGTCATTGTGAACACGTAGTAGACTACCCCGGGATCTGAGTGAAGTGTATCTGGATTGGTACCTGGATCACTATTTGACTCGAGTTACACCACTGGCTTCTGGCGAGTTGTTGTTCATGGATAGATGGCATCGAGAGGTGATTTTTTGTGAATCTATTAGTTTGCTCTATACCCCAACTTCTACTATGATGTGACGAATCACTTGAAAAAAAAATTAAAATTGGTGTTCAAATAAATAGTCCGATGGTGACCTACCCATGCCCTATTGTTGTCAATCTATGATGGACTTGTCATTACAATAGTCTCGTTATTTTTGTTTACTTATGGTTAGTTCTATAATTGATGTAACCTCGATCTATAACAGGTTATTGTAAGTTTCGTCTTTCTTGCAGAGGGAGCGCTCTGTTCAGTTTGCAAAGTTGGTTGAACCAATACTGCTAAATACTCGTGATCGAGAAATCCCTCCACAGTTGCGTTCGATGCTTGCGGAGATATTAAAAGATTCCTCAATACAGCAAAACCCACGTACGAGTAGCGAGCAATGTGACCTGACTGCAACTGATCCTGGATTGGTATCAACTTATACAAGCTCCGATAGTGGCAGTGACACGGACGGAGAGGCTGAAGATGACAGTGATGATGATGCTCCAACTGGTGGCACTTTAGCCACTCATCTTGATAGCAAATCCATTAGGGCCCATTATGGAGGGATTTGGGTTGGTAAAAAGATGAGAGGGATGAAAGTGTGGGTGTACAATGGTGGTCAAGTTGTTGATTCTCCAGAGATGCAGCTTAATGAAATGACAAGAGCGAAGTTGTTTAATTGGATACGAGAAGTTATTGAATGTCCCTCCTCGATGAAAATGTTACTTTGTTTGTTGGCTGGTTAGGGGCATGAAAATTACACTAGAGACCGACGACGCGCGGTGATAGAGTTCTTTGCCAATTCGCTCCTCACGAAGACGGGCTCGTTCATATTTATGTGGACTTTGTGCAAGATCTGACAGAGACGGTGCTACCAAGAATTCAACCAACCAACCAAGATGGTGAGTATTCCTTTTCCATCTTCACTTGTCATTGTCACATGATTTTCCTAAGTTCGATGGGTGAAACCGAAGGGACTGAAAGACTAAGAGTAACATTCAGTGTTCATAGTCCACTAGGAGTATGAACACTGATTGTTCATAGTCCAACAAGAGTATGAACATTCTATGTTCTTAGTCGACTAGGAGTACGAACACTGATTGTTCGTAGTCCAACAAGAGTATGAACATTCAATGTTCATAGTCCGCTAAGAGTATGAACACTAATGTTCATAGTCCAACAATAGTATGAACATTCAGTGTTCAAACTCCTAGTGGACAACACTGAGTATGAACAACAAAGGAAAGGAAGGAGAGAGAAGAAATGGGACCCATGATTGTCCTTAACTCATTACTAGTTTCGGCTCTTGAGTTCTCGACTCAAGCTCAAAGCCATATTCCTCTGAACAAAGTACATGGCTGTCCACCTAAGCAAAAAACTGGCCATTAGATTAATTGATCCGACACGCTATTTAGAGTACGAAAGTGAGTAAACCGATCCCTTCCCTATATCTATATTTCTTCGGCCGTTTGAGAGTCAGTTGACTGTGAATTTGTTCTTTACTTAAATAGTTCAATTTGTTATTTCGGTATTTTAGAGAACATCTGATATATTTGACAATATAGCTAAAGACAATATAGTGTTCTTAATTGTATTTTATTGTTTTTCACATATACTGATGTTTCCATTGCCTAATTCCACAATTGTCAAGGAAACACAAGCGAGTGCAACGAAGTCAAAAGGGGGGCATCAGATTTTCAGCAAGAAGGACCCTCGGTGGAGCAACTACAAAGAGATGTAGTTGACGTTGGCAAACAAAAGAAGGAGAATAAGCGGAAGCTTGGTGTTGAAGAGTCAAATTCCACTCCTAAAGTTGCCAGGATTACAAGATCGATGAAGCGTCTGGAAGGCTGACATTTGTGGAGTTTTACGCCAGAGCAATGTTACATTGGCGTAGTGTTTCTCTTCATAAACAGACGAGTGTTTCTCTTCATCAAGTATTTTGGCAATGTAAATAATCAGGTGACAAAGTTACAATCTGAGTTTGAAGTAGCCGATGCAAATCCAGAAGATTGTAAGCTTCTTCAAGACTTGGAAACTAAAGAAAGACGTTTAATCAATGCAGAATCAAATAGATTCCATGGCAACTATATGTCCCAATCGAAATTCAATTATGTTACTATTGAGACATCTGCACAGCCTAAGCCATGAAAATCCATGAAAACCTATAATCAATCAATCATCATGTATATGACATTTATGTTAACTTAATCTAAAATCAAGCGGCAATCAATCCTCCCTACATCAATTGTACCAGTCATTTACCAAAAAACCAAACCCAACAGAGACTCAGACTGTACAGAAATGAAAAGAAGCCTTGATTGCATACATCCATTGAGGGATTCAAGCCATCATCCGCCTGCTTTTACGTTTAACTTCACGCATGGGGATTACAAGCCTGCCTAATAATACATCAGACCTAGTCAATTAGGATAACACCCTCCCAGCCACCACTACCATTATGCCACATGCCCACATGTAAGTATAAAAGTCATCATGAAAAGACAGTCTATCAGTTTAAAGCACTAAAGGAGATAAACACAGAAGGAATTGTGGCAATAAAAATAAGCAACTGTTTCCAACTTGTGAGGATGACCCAAAAAAGAAGAAGTCTAATTACACATGCATAGAATGCTAAGTGATCAATACTTAAAAAAAGAAAATAAATTGGAAAAGGCAAATGATGAAACCGAATGAAGACATGGTACGTTGCTATCTTTTTGTGAAATATGAGCACTTTATTTGCAAACTATCCTAATACTGTGTTTTTGAGGTTCATTGATTACCGAATTTACAGTGCAGTAATAGATTATGCAATGTCCAAGGTTCGGAAATGAACATGGCAACATGCTACCTCATTTCAACAGGACAAGAAAAGTATACAGTTACAGGGTTGTATGCGTTAACAAAAGCATTCAATGATGCAACTGCGTCATTAATGAAGTCCATGACCTGAAAAGAGGGAGAGAGAGTATTATGTTACAGTATAAAATGAAGCATATGCCCAGCCTCCGCGGACACTCACCTTTAACAAATCCATGAATTTGACCATCTCCGGGATCATCATGACCTCCGAAAGAATATGAATTATGTATATCCGAATTGAAACTAACTCGATTGATTAATTATGAACCGGCATGTTAAATCTATTAATAAAGAATCAAATGACGATTATTTAGTTAACATACAAATGTTACAATACCTCCACCAATGAATCACAACGTTGATGCATTGTTTGGACAACACTAAGAAAATGAGAAACTACAGCAGATAGATTTTCGTGAAGCATTGGTTGAGCTTTGCATGGCGTTGGTAACCCTGAAAAACCCAGTTAGCAATTAGATCTCAATGCTATTTTAGAATAATGATATCCATATACCATAGTGTGGAAAACTGAAATTCCTTTTAAAGATAAAGAGAATTGCAATTGTCGAATTGAGTTTATGGGAAGGCACCATATTGTATATGTTTAATGTCAATAGTAGTGACTTCAGATCCTACATTCAGTAATGTATATTGGAATTTCTGAAAACCCATACCATTACGGACCGAAAAATGAACAATCAATGTTCATATAAATTTTGGGTATGAACATTTATTGTTCATATATGTTTTGGGTATGAACAATTAATGTTCATGTCTGTTTTGGGTATGAACATTTATTGTTCCTATATGTTTTGGGTATGAACGATCAATGTTCATATTTGTGCACAATATTAAGGCCACTATAGTGTTTTAATTAGTTGATTGAATGTAGTTACATCCTCTAAATTCTAAAAGATAACATGGTTAATTATCATCATTGCATAAATTTCCCAAATGACTGGCGGAGCAACACACTAACACTGCAAAAGTTTTATAAAACTTTGATTGTTTGACAGCGACGTATTTACACGTGATGATACTATGATAGTAGTGTATCGTTTAGATTTCAAAAAATATCCCTTTCAAAATACAAGAACCTTTTTGGTCCAAAGACAAGTCAAATTCTCAATATTGTTGTCTTTCTCACATGATTGTAATGTTACTTAATCGGTAATCGAGTGCTACTCTAGTAAAATTTCCCTTTGACTCGAACGGCTTTGATGAGCAAGTTAAAGTTGAAAATTTTACCTATACGTCATGACAGAGGGAAGATATTATGCTCTCCAAAGAACCAAGGTAAACATTATATTACGGATTGCAACCGCATTTGGGCAACCAAAGAGAGTGTGAATGAAAGTCGCTTTGCAAGCCGTAAAAGTAGCGCATACTTGAGACGCGTTGAGTGATGTTAATAAAATATATCCGGAGGCATGAGTCGACGCGCGGTTTTAGAGCTGCTAGGCACATTGGTGCAACAGCTAAGGCAATGGTTCCTGTGCGGCTGCGTGTTTTGGGTGTGGTATCCCGACGTCACCATCTCTCTCCAATTTGCAGATCCTGGAAGCTATATGTTTTGGGTATGAACAATCAATGTTCATGTCTGTTTTGAGTATGAACAATCAATGTTCATATCTGTTTTGGGTGTGAACATTTATTGTTCATATCTGTTTTGTTCATACCTATTATTCATAGCTAATGTTCATAATTTTAATTTGGGATATGAACAGTTATTGTTCATATATGTTTTGGGTTCATGTTTTCATAGCCACAATCAATGTTCATAGCTGATGTTCAGCATGGGTAGGTATGAACAATCAATGTTCATACCTATTGTGGGTATGAATGAAAATAGAACCTGTCAATCAATGTTATCAGTTATATCAGTTATCAGTTATGCCCATGCCTACGGGCCATGAGACCTCGATGCGACTCTCCACTGTTTTGAATACTGTAAGAAGGCTGGGCATACAATTAACTGTGATTGAATCCACAAGTGTATCACCGAAATGCATTAAATGGATATATGAAAATGCGAAATTTAGGCCCATCTTCTAAATGTACTTAAACATAAAACAACACTAATACAAGCATATATATCAATAAGATATGAGAAGCATAATAGAGTAATAGATAAAACAATGTTCCACCAAAGTGAGGGTACATTAAGGAGAAAGCCAAACAAAATATTACAAAGAAGGGGCCGTAAGAGCACCCCACAAAAAAAGTATGCCCCGAGGAGAAATATCATTATTTCCCGGGACCTTAATTTGAGTTGCCAAGGTCAGCACCTCATAAGAAATCCCATGCCTGAAGAACACTTAATTGAAGAATTAAGTAATTGTCTTGTATGTCTGCTTGGAAAACATTAAATAAGGAGCTTAAATAAGAGCGTAAGTAGAAAGTGAAAATAGGAACTAAATATTCGAAGTGAAACAAAGACGCATATGATGTTATAGTAAAAGTAAATGGAAACTGACCACGTTGCAAAACTGGTTGTGAAAGACTCTTGGCTAGTGTGAACAAAAATTGAATATCTATTCAACTGCAGGAAGTAAAGTTTTTAAATAAAGTGAGTGCCAATAGATGGACTTGTTGAATAAGTAAATGTAAACAACCATGAAAAGAAAATAAAACTAATAATAAGGAAAAGAAACTACTTATGCACTGACCTAACAAATGCTTAAAGCAAGATCGACTTCAGGGTATACGACATTTGTAGTAAGTTTTTCAGTGTTTGGAGGTAAAAGAATACTTATTCGGGCTGCGGAAGTGCACCTAGATAATGCCACATATAACTGGCCATGGCTGAAAACTTCAGTTTGAAGATTGATTCCCACAAACTTCACAGATTGACCTTGTGATTTATTTATGTCATGGAATAAGCCAAATGGATAGGAAATTATCTTCGTGTCATATTGAAAGGAAAATCTGAAGAGGATGGTGACAAAGAGATCCTTGGAATAAATACACGGTTACCCGATTTTTCACAGTAAGAATTCCGCCCGGATAACATGTGGTTGACATTGCAACACCATCAAGCGAGTCCCATTGCATAACCCATCTCTGGGGGCAATATTGCGCAGCAACATTATTGGACAACCTTCTTTTAGCTTGAGTCGAAATGGTGGCAGACCCGTGGGATCAAGTGAGTTTAGGTACTCATTTGGATCTTGATTAATATTTCTTGGATTATTTGCATCCGCCTCATCCAACTTGTCGCCAGCTAGAAAAGTCATAGTTTCTCCCGGGAACATCACGTAAAAGGCTCTTTGTATTAATGGCATTGACATCATCATTCCTCACGAGAAAGAATTGTCCGCTTCGGTTAAATAGTCGGGGGTGACAATGGAAGTTTCATCCAAATGAGGATAAGTAGCGAAATCAGTCCCCGAAGAAGATGTGTGCAATGATGGATCGTTGAGGGTAGCTCAATAACCGCCAGGATCGTTTCCAACCTGATGACATAAAATGTGATATAGAATATTATGAGAATTCTAATAGAGAGGAATATTATAAATTAGATTTAAATGTTTGTACCTTTGTTATCTAGAAAAGGTACAAACAAGCATGGTTATCTAGAAAAGTAGAAAGGGAATTTCCGGACTACATCCTCGTGATGCATCCCTTTCAAGATGGCCCACCACCTCGAAGGTGACCACCACAGTTGGAATCCTAGAGCTTAACTGCTGCCTCCTCTCGAATGCAACAACAGTTCCTTCTTTATAGGAATTCACCAATTCTTTTCCAAATCCCCTCGTGATAAGCATAGTAATATATATATACTCGTATTACCGGTTATTTCAAAATACTATAATTACATATTTAGTTTTCCTTTTAAACTGTTGATTCTGTAGGTGTGAGTTCCTGGATTTCCCACAATCGAGTAAAAGCAACCTATGACTCCCAAACGGGCCAGTCATAGTAAATAACAACCAATGATTCCATCTATAGTGTCCTTGCAAACATGACATAAAAAGTAAATTATGCGTAATTTACTATGTGCATGGGATTATCGAAGATTATCCAGTTCCCGATTTCCCGTTAATTATTATTTAAATTATGCATGACTCACTATGTGGAATCTTCAAAGATTATCTATGAACGGGTGTTGTTATATTAATTATTCTGAAAACTATTTGCAAATATGTAGAACTATTATATATTAATATTATATTGATCACTCAACCAAATTTCTTATAACGTGAAAACCTCGCTCTCCATTAAAAAAAAAACTCACCTTTGATAAAACCGTTCAACTTTATTTTGTTGTTTAATAATAGAAGTTTGATTGAAGTTTTGTGAGATTGTCTAATAAGGCGAAGTTCATATATATTGAAGCTACTTGAATAGCAAAGAGTTCACAATCATACGAAAGAGATAAGATAAATACCATTTTAAATGCAAAACTATATTGAAGCTACTTGAATAGCAAAGAGTTCACAATCATACGGAAAGAGATAAGATAAATACCATTTTAAATGCAAAACTATACTTATCGAGACATTCCCACAACATATAACCCAACTATGTTTTGAGGTTAGTTTAATGCATTTGTATTCAGTTTCTGATTTTCTGTTATTTATATTTTGAGGTTAGTTCAATGCAGTTGCATCCAATTTCCAATTCCCGTTATTTATTTTTTGAGATTAGTTCAATGAAGTTGCATCCAGTTTATGATTTATCGTTAATTATTCTTTTCGGTTAGTTCAATACATTTATATCCAATTTCCAATTTCCTGTTGTTAATTGTTATATTATTTGAGGTCAGTTCAATGCATTTGCATCCAGTTTATGATTTCCCATTAATTATTCTGTGAGATTAGTTTAATATATTTGCATCCAGTTTTCGATTTCTCATTTATTATTTGATAAAGTTGCATTTTCATTTAGTTTCCGATTTCCCGTTAATTATTGTTTGAGGTTAGTTCAATGAGTTTGCATCCAGTTTCCGATTTCCTGTTAATTATTTCTTGAGGTTTTGCATCCAGTTTATTTTTTTATATTAGTTCAGTGCAGTTGCATCCGATTTCCGATTTTCCGTTAATTATTTTTTAAGATTAGTTCCACACATTTGCATTATGTTTCCAATTTATAATTAATTTTTCTTTGAAGTTAGTTCAATGCAACTGCATCCAGTTTCTGATTTTCCGTTAATTTAATCTTTGAGGATTAGCTCAATGCATTTGCATCCAGTTTCCAATTTTTCGACAATTATTTTTTGATGTTAGTTTGATATATTTGCATCCAAGTTTTAATTTTCAGTTAATTATTCTTTGAGGTTAGTTTAATGCAGTTCTATTCATATTCTGATTTTCTATTAATTAATTTTTAATATTAGTTTAATACTTGCATTTGCATCCAATTTTCGATTTCCCGTTAAATATTATTTGAGGTTAGTTCGATGCATTTGCATCCAGTTTTCAGTTCCCCATTAATTGTTTTTTTATATTAGTTTCAATCAATATTATATATATTTTAAAATATTTGTCATTATTGTTTTGCCGTTATTTTATTTTTTTTTCATTTTCTATTATATATTTTGTGATGTTATTTTTTGTATAATTGTTTTTAACTATGTTTTGAAGCCGTGTTAAGGATATATTCGAAATAAGTCGGTGTTTTATCATAGACACTAAAATTGTATGATTTGTAATAGAGAATTAGTTTCTACAAATCACTTATTTTTTTGCAATTGTTTTTATTTGATCAAATACATAAAAATTGGAATACTAAAAGTGTTTGATTTGTAATAGAAAATTATTTTCTACAAATCACCTATTTTTTTTAGCAATTTTTTTTTATTTAATCAAATATATAAGAATTAGAAATACACTCAAATTCTCTAAATACAAGAATTAGAAATATATTCAAACTGTCCAAAAAGGTTCAATGTACATGGATTATAGGCTATTAGAAAATACTATCTTTCATATTAAAGTGCCACATAGGATAGAGAAAAAACTAACTCTCATATTAGAGTGCCACATAGGAGAGAGAAAATCTTTCTTTAAAGGTCTCTGCTTTAGTATATAGACTAGCTATTATACCCGGGCATATGCCCGGGTTCTTTTATGAAATTTTCATTTCCAGCATTGTATAATAGGAGTAAGGGTATTATCATGTAATTTAACTAAATGAGAAATTTCATTTCCAACATTGTGTAATAGGAGTAAGTGTATTATCATGTAATTTAACTAATTGAGAAATTATTGTGTAATAAATCACAAACATGTAATAAATTTAAGCATATATTTGCGTGCTTGATAAGCTTAAAACTTGGCACAATCTATAACCTAATTATTACTCCTAAAATAAGTAATAGTTCCATTAAAATTTATTCTACTGATCATCATCATCACTAATGTTGATTATCTTAACAACTTCATCACTCGTCATGTCAACATTAGTAAATGATGTTCGTAATTCTCTATTTTCTTGCCTAACGTGCATAATATCAACACGCAGTTCTTGATTTATTTCATGAAACTGTTCATTGGCTTCTTGAAATTGTATGATTTCGTTTGTAGCTTCTTCATGAATCTGACGCAGATGATTGATTTCGCTCCTTGCTTCTTTAAGTTGTTGTCGTATATGGCTAAGTTCTTTGAAGTTGAAATCTCTGACGTCGAATTGGTACAATTCACGAAGTGATGTGAGAGCAGCCGGTGCAGCTTGATTTTCAGCTATATTTTGTGTTTCTTCTAGAGTTCCATAACATGTTTGCAATGTTGACAAATTATCATAGTCGTCACAATATTCTTTAAATATTCCTTGTAAAATAGGAACGTCTATAGTCACATTAGATCCAAATCTATCGCCTATAATTTCCGTTTTGGAAACTGGTGGTGTATAAATTTCGTTATGCATTAGTATCTGATTCAATATTGCTTTCCTTGAAATAGGAAATATTTTATCATCATCCATTTTGCTGCACAAAAAATTAAACATAATTAGTACGTTAAATTGTGAATAAGTTTATATACATGTTGGCATAATATCTACTATCGTGCCGATGCAATATTCCGGATATAGCATTTAGCAATACATTTGTTAATTATATTTGCTAAAGTAATATGCCAAGAAATATCGTGAGTTCCACATAGCGATATTTCTTTAATATTCAACAATGATAATAATTAGTATGTGAATTCCATGTACGTGTAATCCAAATTCCAACTAATTAGAAACACGTACACGATATTAAATAAATATCGTGAGTTCCACATAGCGATATTTATTTACTATTCAACAATTCAAAAACACTTGCCATTGGTACTCTGGCAGTACTGCTATTTCTGGTTTGGTTGATCATTATTGATAATTTCATCAAGCAATGCTACGACTTTGAGTATGATAAATATACTCAAAATTTGGAAAGGAAGCATTGAAGAATTGTAAATTCAAGGTAATTTTTTCTAGTTATCCACGTTTATTTTATTTTATTTTTTTTATCTTACAGTCTACTCTAGAAGGTAGAACTAATCTTTTTCCAACTGAAGTTGGTGTTGTGTCTCCGACAACAACTGCATCTTGGAGACCTTGGTACAATTCTGATATGATCTTTTTATGGTTATCACGTATCCAATGTAGGCGGAGTTCCACCACGCTTGTTTCTGCATCAACAACTAACTGGCTCAAAAGACGTCCACCTCTCATCAGTCTCTGTCCTTCATTTTTTCTATGTTGAAGCCTGTAAGCATAGAATTCTCTAATGCTTAATGTATTACGTTTTGTCAACTTACCTCCACTTACATTATTTTTTAAAATCTGCAAATGGAAACCATCTTCTCCAAATGGAAAAAGAATAGGATACTGCATAGCCATAAAGCTTGATTGTAACTCATTCATCCTTTTTAAGCCTTCTGATCTTTTCTCGACAATTACGTCTCTACCGTTATTATTTTCATGTCTGTCTCCAACAATTAATCTAGCAACTTTTGCTGCCTCTGGTATGTTGTACTGCCTTGCATCCTTGTTTCGTGTTTCGATGATTCTCAAGCACACGTGGATCAAATCAGACTCTCAAAATCTTTCTCTTGTTGTTCTGAAAGATTTTATCAGATTATTCTCAACATTGAACATTTTTATCAATCCGTCAACAATTTCTTTATCTATGTTTTTCGGATCTTCCTTTTCTTTTCTTTTCAAAAAATCCACTCGGTTTTGAACTTCGTTTTCTGTGTCATGTATATATAACTGAGCAAATCTTGGCTTCTGGCCTGACATTGGCAGTAAAAAACCTATCTTATGATGCTTTTGCCCAGTCAATTTGAAAACATAGGGTCCACAACCTTTTTTGTTTATATCTTTGTCTATTTTTCCACCCATAGACGTCATAGCAAACATCGTATTGTATGACCGTATGTTTTCTCTGAATTTTCTTGATCTAGGTCTCCCATTGTAGTCCATGAGCTGCTTTAGAAAACTCGGAGGTTCTTTTAGTAATGGCAATTTTACCTTCACTTGTTGGCAACAGATGGTGAACTTTGGATTCTTGGGTCTCTTATATTTTGTGTTCCTCTCCTCATACCAAAGTATAGCACCACAGTGAGAGTAGACACTTGAAGGTCCTCCGAAATTCCACGGCGTAGAGAATTTTCCTGAAAATGAAAATGCACACATGTTAATAATATAAATTAATTTAGCAAAACAATAATACAATTAGAACTTACTATTGGTGACAACTTTGTCTTGATTGTTCTGTTGATCCGTAAACATCTCGTCTGCTAAATTGTCATCGTCTATAGCATTAATAAGGTGTTAACAAATGATTTTGTGATATACACTAAGAAATGCATTAATAAAGTATTACCAATTGTATCATAATCAATTTCCATATGATCATCGCTTGCCAAGGTTGTGGCATTTGTGTATACAGTCGAAACCTCTTGTGACCTTTGTGTATTGCAAGAGCCAATATCTGGACGTATAGATGAGAAAAGTAAGAATCCTAAAAGTTTTATTTCATAAATATATTATCATATTTTCAATATTGTACCTGATTGATATTGAGGAAGATTTGCATATTGAGTCTGCTGGAATAATGATTGTGAGATTGGATGTGATGGTTGCACATTGTTATATCCAATTGCTGCACACATAATGATGTAATTAACTTCTCATAAACGTATATAAATATAATATAAATATGAATTTTTTTTACCTGGTGAATGTTGAACATAAGGAAAGTACTGGTATTGTGAATGTGAAATCATAGGTGATGATTGCACGCTCCTATTGTACTGAAAAGATAATGGATACGAAGGAAAGAATCCATGTGCTTGTGCTGTTGAATGTTGAACATAAGGAAAGTATTGGTATTGTGAATGTGAAATCACGGGGGATGATTGCACGTTGCTATTGTATGGAAAAAATAATGGATATGCAGAAAAGTATCCATGTGCTTGTGCTGTTGAATGTTGAACATAAGGAAAGTATTGGTATTGTGAATGTGAAATCACGGGGGATGATTGCACGTTGCTATTGTATGGAAAAAATAATGGATATGAAGAAAAGTATCCATGTGCTTGTGTTGTTGAGATAAAGATATGTTAGTTCATGTGCTTGTACGTGCTTGTGCTATTGAGATAAATGAATGTGATAAGAATTACCAAATGCTTGACCGGCGGGTGAGTTTTGTCTCGGCGTGTTATGCATTCTTCTTCTATGTGTATGGTTTCCCTTTACTCTCAACTTAAACATTCTTTCGATGCGTGCTTGTTTTGCCTTCAGTTTTTTGGAGATATCCATTTAGTTCTGCACTGTAAAATAAATTAGTCAATAAAATAAATATATACAAACTAATATGGCATGCTCTCTGTAGGATGGCTGACTCCTCGTGCTACTATGAATGTTATTGTGCTATGAATAATGCAGATCAGCTTATGAAGGCCTCAGTACAATCTAATATATAAGGAATAAATCTAAAAAACTCATCGGATGAAGCATTCGAGAGATGGAGGAAGCTTTGTGGATTTGTTATGAATCGTAAGCGTAGGTTTCACTGCCAATCTTTCCAAATGTTATGAAGCTCAGGTTATGTGTCAAACCAATCAGGTTGTTACATTTCCTACTTTGTCTCGTTTGTAAAATTTGTGCATGTTGATTTTTTCTTCTCCGGAACTTTATCTACAGAAGTTACTTTAATTTTTTCTTATGACGTGACAATCAAATTTGGATTCTCTAATTGTTTGAACAAAATCAATGTGAGTTGGGGTTCGGAATGGAATTTTTATTCAAGTGAAATTGAGGATATAGGTCTATCTATTTATTTCTAGTTCGAGGACTCGTAGTTCTAGGAGTTAACTCAGTTCTAGGACTATTATTTCCATTAATAAGGGTATGGTAATTGGTCAGACTACAATAAAAACACTTATTAGCTTCCTTGATCTAATCCATGACGTCTATTATACATGATGGACGTAGAAGAACCGGAAATAAACGATTAAAGTTCAATAAGATAGAAATGAAATTGAGATTAATATTGTTCCATTTTTTATTTTTTCACAGGTAAGTCAGTTCCATTCTTTATTTTCAGGCTCAAAGTAAGAATTGAGATGAAAGAGGAGAAATAGTAAACCCCCCTTTCAGGGCTTGGTATCAACTTTGTCGTAAGGTCATCGAGCCTCCACCGACTTCGAAGCCTACCTCAGTGAGGCAACCTTGAAGGAAGGCTAGAAGAGCCCAAGCATTTCAAAGTGGAATACCCGTTGTGCACTAATGTGATCATGACGTACTAATGTGCGGTCGGTTGGAGCAAGATGTTAGATGCATATATAAAGGCCTACATGGGTATTCAGTGGAATACAGGGGGCAATGGATGGTGCCAAGGGAATGATAAGAGAAGCGATTGGAGAGAAGCTTCATGTTTCTTCTTCCTCTCCATCAGGCACAATTATTTATATTGCAAACTTGGGATGTTCAGTAAGACAGAATACATTCCTTGCAATACATACCATAGTAGAAGCCATATAATGCATATTTCAATCGCAAGGCCTTGTCCCTCAAACCCCTGAGTTTCAAGTATTCTTTAGTGATCAAGTCTCAGATGACTTTAACAAACTCTTCACTTCCTTTTCTCCCAAAAGACAATATTTTGCAGCAGCAGTACCCGGTTATTTTTACTCTTGCCTTTTTCCCGAGTCTCTCCATTTTATTTACTGTTCATATTCACTTCAATGGCTCTCGAAAGTACCAAAAGAAATCTAATGAAACAAATCAAGGACGCTATGATTAGTGCTACTGGATTCTTACAATGTTGAATGTGCCCAATCTAATTGCATATGTTGATGCATTGTGAGGTATGGTTTCAGACTAAAGTTTTTTGGACTAAAGTTTTCTTTTGAAGTTGGTGGTGAGGTTTTGTTGGGGATTTTTCTGGTCAGCTTATATGTGTTTCTTGTTGTTTGGTTTGCTAGTATTGGGATTCGTTATAGGTGGTGTTACAATGTACTACCTTGATGAAGAACAGATTCACATATCAGATAACCTTAACTTCGATTATACCAAGAGTATTATCTCCATCATCATGTCTTGCCCAAGCGTGTCATGTGGCTTGAATTGTAAAGAGAATATTGAACTTGAAAAATATGTAGGATCGCGTGTTATTGCTCCTAATCAGAATTTGAATCTTGCTATTTCGTTGAAGTTGCCGGAGTCAGATTACAATCAGAAGCTTGGAGATTCCAGGTATATACATTTGAATCACTTTAAAAAATGTTAGATGTATTACGTTCTATGTGTAGTGATTTTGTTGTCTGTCTGTAGATCTAAGTTTTACGTGCTTTTCGTGCTTATGCTAGTTTCGTTGTCTTGTTGCATTCCATCATGTTGGGAACAGCTTTCCTTGGAAAGACTACAAAGGACCCTTATCAAAACTTTGGTTCTTTGGTTCTTTGATTCTTAATTGTACACCATGGTTGTTCATTATATATGTGTGTCTGACTTAATGACTTATCGACCAATGTTGTGTGTATAGGTTAAGGTGAACCTCTTATCGACTGATGGTGAAGTTACTGCCAGTCCAAGCTATCCATGTTGATCTACACGGTGGGTGTTAGCAACTATTTTTATCTATTAAACACGGTAGCATATATTAAACACGGTGGGTGTTCTATTATTTATTTTCAAGTTTAACAAAAGAATTGAGATTAAGGCAAATACTTTCGGGTGGACTCGAAGATCCACAGATAACTTGGGTAGATGAACAAATTATTGTTAATATATGGAAGATGAGCAGCACAATTCGATTGCTAATAGAATTTGTTATCTATTTGTCGTACGGATTCAATTGCTAATAGAATTTGTTCTAATAATATTTAATAGATTGTGATGTTATCTATCTACAGAGTTTTAGTGGAGAGATGAATCTACGTGGAAGTCTACAGAGTTTTAGTGGAGAGATGAGTCTACCTGGGAGAGCTCAGTTATAAGAAATTGCCACCTAGGATTGTGATTGCCACCTCAGGTGGACTCTGCTTTAATATAGAGAGATGTGATAGTAGATTGTATGATTTGTAATAGGGAATTAGTTTCTACAAATTACCTAATTTATAGTATTTTTTTTATTTGATCAAATATATAAGAATTGGAACACTAAAAGTGTTTGATTCGTAATAGGAAATTACCTTCTACAAATCACATATTATCTAGTATGTTTTTTTTTAATTTAATCAAATAGATAAGAATTGGAAATACACTCAAACTCTCTAAATATAAGAATTGGAAATATACTCAAACCTTCCAAAGAGATCCCATGTACGTGGGATTGTAGGATAGAAAATACAATAGGTCTCTGCTTTAGTATATAGATAGTAGGTTGCTTTAGATATATCTACGATATTTGCATATCAAACAAGGGAGGGGTTCTAGGGACATATTTTAGCTTAACACGTAAACAAACTCAAAATCGTTAGGGCATTTATAAGTTTTGAATTAGGCTAATTTTTTGTTGATATGATCTCCTAACTATTCTAAGCATTCTCACAAATAATAAAAAATCAAAAATTCAAAACTTGTTTAATGTAGTTAACAATTTACAAAATTTGGCTAATTGTAGACCGTTCATTTTCACCATTGTTGATATTGTATTTAGCAAGTTTATAATATATATATATTTTTAAATATTTGTGACAATGTTTAAGATAGTTAGAAAATCATATCCACAAAAAATTAGCCTAATCCAAAACTTATAAATGCCCTAACAATTTTGAGTTTGTTTAAGTGTTAAGATAAGATATGTACCTTGAACCCCTCCCATCAAACAATGTAAAATGTCCCCAAAGATGGGAATATATCCACGATACATATCAAGAAATTGAGTATCGATAAACACTCATATCCTGATATTTTGTACTATGGGTTGAAGTTTGAACTGCCCGATTCAAGTTATGAACTGGTGAACCGGTCAACTCGGTTGTTCAAATGTTAAAAAACGTGTTTAACTTTGGAGTTTTCAATTAACCTGGCCGTGTTGATTCAACCAAATACTTCCTTTAGTTGCCTCAATTATAATTGAGCCATTATAATTACAGGTTATATAATCATATCGCTAAATCTACGATGTGCTGTGTGCGGGCTGTACCAAAACTAATGGCGCGCGATTTTTCTCTAACAAAGAACCACTCTGATTTTATTTGAACTAGTGGTCTAACCTGATCCGGTCAAAAACCAGGTTCGACTTTGACCCAAATCGGTAAGGTTGACGAAATTTAGTCAAATTTCCATCGGTTCGACTTCGATACTTAAATTTCATAGGGTCATACTGGTCAATGCAAATTTCAAAATTTTGCGAAAGAGGGAAACCAAAGCAACCCGAAAATTTGGCGAAATTTGGAAACCAAAAAATCCCGCTCTATCATTATTTTGAATCCTTTTGGAAACCTCAATATCCCCGCTCAATCGCTCATATATGAGGAAACAAAACCTCCCTTTCTCTCCTCTCTCCCTCACCACCCTCAGCGGCTAGTACACACTCTTTTCTAACCTGCTGGCATGCGATATTCTAAACTAGCTAGGGTAAGTAGAATACTCCACTCATCTCTCCATTAATTGTTAACAAATTGTTTTTCATCTCTTTAATTTATGGTTTTTCGTTTACGTTGCTTAGATTTTGCTTGCATTGATTCTCGCTTTGATTTTCTTGCTTGAAGGTATGGTTTAACGAGGATGTTTTATATTTTGTTAGTTATTGATGTGAATTTAATATATCGATACTGTTCCGGTTTTGCTTGGTTTGAAGATACTTTATTTTTATCTTATTTGTTTGAAATTAGTATCTTCATACTGTTATAATTTTGGTTGGTTCAAGGGTGTTTACTTCACAATGATTTTATTTCGTTTGAAATTATGGGGGTGTTTCAATTTCCGCATAAACTCTAAAAAATAATAGAGCGAAAAAAAAGTCTTGTTTCTTGAGTAAATTGGACGTATTTTCAAGTGAGCGGACAGAACGATCTAGGCTGGGGGGTTACGCGGGACAAAAGGGAGTTTGGTTGGTTTCTGTCTGTCCTCAAGCGTCCCACTTTGGAGCATTGGTACTGGAACGGACCTATTCACTCACAAGAACGAGGCCTCAAGATAGTAGAACCAAATACTTATTCACTTGCAACCCATGGTAAAGAAAATGTATAGCTATATTAAAATGTGTCAGGTATTTAAGTTAGTTAAAATTCACCATCTGACCAAATCATGTCATATACATTCTACATATATGGTACAAAGGTTTAAATTCCAAGAAAACTAGATAAATTTGTCCAAAGTATACATAGCAAAATAAATATGCAACCCGCGATAGAGGTACTACCAAAAATATCTACAATATTTAGCCAATAATTAAAAAAAACGCTATATATGCGGGGCCGAGTCCGATCTGGGACTAGGACTACTTCACTTGGTCATCTATGTTTGCTTAGTGTGTTTACACTTAGGTGTTCATTCTGTGTCCGACCATACTTATCATAATTAGAGTAGGACTACATTAAATATTCTGGTCGTGTATAATTTTGTTGTTGTTCATCATGTATTTTGGACAATTTGTAGTTTCTTTAAGTTTGTTATATATATTAACTTGTGTAAATGGCACCACACGATGAAGCAGTGGTGTTTAGTTTTGTTACAAAGCTTTCGCACTTGTGTTATCTTTTGTGTTGTGGCCTTGTGGGTGGCAACTTGGCTTGTTCGGAGGACTCGCGTCATCGAGTCACCACAGGTGCGTTCCACAACCAGTATGCCCTAAAGGGGACCCTGATAACTTTTTCTATATAAATGATGCATAAATTGCTTAGGCTTAAGAGTCATGGAAAATAAATAAATTGTTCCATGTTATGTGATTTCATTGCTACAGCTGACCCAATCCCCATATGTTGACCGGACTGGTACACATCGCTTATGTCATGGTGTTATATCCATGTCTGGATACAATACCACTCTCGCACCAAACATTTTATACTAAGTGCACGGGATGTGTTGCATTGCATATGGCCACGTCTCAAGTTTGTGAAGGTGAGATTAGGTTTGTTTACTTGTCTTGTTAGTGAGTTGTCTCTTTTGAGAGAAAGAAAAGAATGTGGGAGACGAGCAATTGAGACGGACACTGGATGGTTGACCCAATTATGGTTGGATATAATATCCCCATTTGTTTGAATTGTATCTAAATTTCTTGATTTTGATGTACATTCTCTTTAACTTAAGTTACCTTTTTTCTTTTCTTTTTTAATCCTTGGGCAGTTCCTAGTATCTCATACCCATCATTTGGGATACGTGGCTAACTTACTAGAGTAGTTAGGGTTTCAAACAGACTTAAAAGGTAAATTGATGATATTGGAGGATAGTGTTTTGGGAACAATGCTAGGTCAGGGCTTTTGCTTGGTATAGCTCTAACTAAAGGCAAGTGATTCTACATTGGTAGAAAATGGGTATTAAAAACAATAAGCTTTAATGCTCTATTGTCATGCGTACTAAACTATCAAATACTCAATATTGCTTATAAATGCAGTGGCAGTGGGGAGTGAGCGGAGCTGTGGAGAGAGAGAGAGAGAATTGGGTGATGCAGGGGAGAGGGAGAGATGGGTGAAGGAGAAAGAGAAAAAATGAGAGAGAAGTGAGGACAGACAGACAGAAACCAACCAAGTTGGTTTTTGTCTGCATAGCCCCCTTCTGCCAAAATCGTTCGCTCCGCTCACTCGATTATCTTCCATATCGTTCATCTCTTTTTCAATTTGTAATGTATTTGAGTATGCCTGGGGATGCAATTTTGTACTCTACTCTCCACTGAATGAAAGCCTACAGTGTATTGTGGAAAAAGACTGTCTTGGGATACAACTCATTGAATCACGAGTTTGGGTCGCCTGAACCCCTAACCTTTTCATAACAAAAGAACAAAAACATTACATTTACTGCATTCACACTTCTTAAACTAGTATCTTTGCTAAGCGGTGGGGGTGGAGCGGGTGGGAGAGGAAGATGGAGGAGTGGAGATGGAGAAGGAGGAGTGGAGATTTAGAGTGTGCGGAGGGGAGAGGGAGAAAAAGGGAGAGTGAGAGAGGCGAAGAGAAAAAATGAAGGGAAAGAGATGAGGGACAGAATGCGCAAAACCAACCAAGTTGGTTTTGTCTACATAACCCTCCCCTTCTCCCAAAATGTTAAGCTCAGCTCACCCGGACAAGTCATTGGAGCTTCTGTGGTGCTCAGATTTCTTGCACTTTAGTTAACTATAAGAAAATAAGAGGTCGATCTCTTAACACTGCATTTGACCAAGCCTTTCCCATTTACCGCTCTCAACGTAATTTAATTGCTTGCACGAGTGTTCTTTGCATCATAGCATTATCTTGATCACCTCCATCATCTATGGAATCGAGAAAAACTTGAAATGCTTATTGCTTGCATCTTTCCTTACATTACCTTTTCACGATAATAAGGATATTTAGGTCATTCCGTAGGGTATTGTAATCAACTGCGGGGCATATATTTGGGGTATGTATATATTTGTATTAGGTTTCTAGGGTTATTGAACAAGTCAATAGAATGTAGCCTTTAGATTTGTAATACCTTAACACTATTGTCTTTGCATCGGTGTTGGTGAGCTCTTACTATTGATTCTAAACATGCACATTTCATATGTTCTTCTAAATGTTGATTAAGCTAAACCGTAGACCTACTAGGGCATTAGGTTTTTAGGTCTAGCTTAAGACTCTTCAGAAGCAGGAATTTCCATGGTTATGACTTCAATTAGTTACCTGGAGTAAAGTATTTTACTTAGTTCATGTTCAAGAATTAATATGTTGCAAAACGTTGCAGACTAGTGATAGGTAGAGCAATAAAAGCGATTGAGATAATGATTGTAACAAAATCGATAAGTAAGATTAACTACTAATTGTTTACTTGGACTCGAGATTAGATGCCATTACTTGGGATTTCATTGCTTCTCTTTTTCGGATTCCACTATTTTCTTCGAATTTCCTAAGAATCATATGAAACGAAAATTTGAACCAACTAACAAAATCCATATTCAACCAAATACTATATTTTGGAATTATTTATGTTCCGAAGTTACACACTTATCCAAAAAGCTTGGTGCCTAAGTATCATCTAAAATAGATCATCATATTTGTCCATCACTATTGGAGATGCTATTGTGTAGCTATTGGACTCCACCCTACTGGAAAATTTTCCTAACTCGTACCATTCATTATGTGTGCTGTGTGCAACATTCATTCCTCCAAGGCTCCATGGAAGCTGCAAAATCCTAGCTCACTTCATTAACACTCAAAACTCACAAAGCATTATACGTAGTAAAGTATGCCATTAAAAACGCTTCACTAAAAATTAGTATATACAAATAATTGTTATATCAATATGTTTGACATACATGATAGTATGTCATATGAATAGTCATATCCAAGAAAGTATGTCATGAGTATCAAATCATACTCCTAGGGTTAGATTCTTTATAAAATCCCATGGAATGTTGGTGAATTCAATGGAACCATTATGTTTTCGATTTGTCGGATCCCAAATTCAACTCAGAAAGGCCTACCCGAAAGGATAAAACGAAACTATCTCAAGATCAAGTATGTTGAATTGTTTGATTCCCAAAGTTTGGAATGGAGAAGGTTGAGCGACTTGGACTTGGCATTTTATGATGAACGCGTCGAGGCGCCAGCGGTGGTGGCTGCAAAAGGATATCTTCACTGGTCTCTTTATGAGGAAGGCATATTGGTATTTAACATTGCCCTCGAATCTTGGACGAGGATTGGGCTACCGTAGACTAAATCCCCACCAAAGTCGTACAAACTGTTTTAGTTTAATGGTACTATTGCTATTATGTTCGTTCAAAGGGTGAGGAGAACAATGCTACTGAGAAATTAGAATTTAGGGTTTTACATGATTACGACAACAGGTTGTGGAGTGAACCGAGGACGTATTCGTTGGACAAATTGTATTCACTATTCACTACATTACCGTCACCCATTTTTCGTTGACCTTCCCACAGAAAATATTGCAGTTTTTGAATGCAATCCTTATTTGTAATGCTAACCCAACTTCTTCCCCACTAAAAACAGCGCAACTTTACCGAGGTAAACCGTGTTCACCAAAAATCTAGCTCATAATGTAGTAAAGTATGTCATTAAAAACGCTTCACTAAAATTAGTATAAACAAATAATTGTCTATATCATTATGTTGATGATAGTATGTCATCCTAATAGTCCATAGCCAAGAAAGTATGTCATAAGTAACACCTACGAAGGTACTATGTAAAATAACGATGTATGTTATTATAAATAACATACATAGTATAGTATGTCATGGAAAATATCATAGCATACCGTCATACATAACAAAAAGTACATACCCAACGCTGATGTTAATGTATTATGTAAAAATAATTGTAAATATGCTTTTAATTAACATACATAGTGTAGTATGTTATGCAAAATTTCATAGAGTCTGAGTAACGTGGTCTACTACCGGTACATAAGAATTAAGGATAGTTTTATAAACGGAAAGTATATCATACTTTATGCCAAATATATGCAACTAGAAATGGCATTGTGGAAGCATCGACATATGCGATGAGATGTCAACGATTGGAGTTTTACCTTGCGAAAGTATGTCACTTAAAGTAAGTGACATACCGACCCGTCGATTTTGTAAGAAGTGACATAACATATAAGTATAGACAGTTATAGTGTCATATCTACTCATGAGCTTATATCACGACATTATATGGACGCAACTTGAATAAGCTATGCACAACACTATATAACAAAGAAAGTTTATATACGACAATGTATAAGTCATTTCCAACAAGAGTATGAACATTAGTTGTTCATAGTCCGACAAGAGTATGAACATTCATTGTTCATAGTCCAACAAAATGAACATTCAATTCTTCATAATTCAATGGTATGAACATTGAATGTTCATGGGTCAATTTGAGATACCCCCGTTTGAGCCACTAGGAGTATGAACACTTAAAGTCCACTATGTAGTATATGGAGGACAATAGAGTAGCATTGAAGATAAGATAAGAGAGTGAAGATAAGATAAGGGTATAAAATATATTTCACCGGGTTATAAAATTTTGGCGAGAACAACAAATTCTAAGAACATTCAACTAGTATATCTTGCATGGCAAGGGGGAGTGAGCGGAGCCGGGGAGAGAGAGTTGGGTGAAGGAGGAAGGGTATTGGGGGCTTAAGAAAAATGAGAGAGAAGTTGAGGGGCGAGACGAAACCAACCAACTTGGTTTTGTCCGCATACCCCCACGCCAAGATCGTTAAGCTCCGCTCACTTTCGACAAGCATGAAAAATGTCATAACTAAATCAAAATGAAAGAGAGATGAACCTACTCTAAGCTTCACGATGGTTGGCAATGAAATTTCTAGTGGAGGAGTTGTCAACAATGGAATTGGTGGCACTTCGTTACATTTTCTTTTTTAGGGTTTGGGTGCTTGATCCTCCTGCGTGTTAAGTGGAGGCATGTTTAAAATGACGGTTTAGAACATTGATAGTTAGGGTTTAATGATAATTGTAATCTCCATGAAGTCATTGCTACATATGATATCCCAAACTTTATAAAAAATGTTATAAGAGAATGTTTGAAAAACAAAAGTTTGTGCAAAACGTGATTAAGAAACATTTGTCAGAGATTAAGATGTGTATTGGACTCTGGGTTGCTCGTTCCATTGCCAATTCACTAAATTAATGCAAGTTCAAACAAGTGCCAAAATTAGTTATAAAAACAGGATTCATAGTACACTGCAGAGCATCATAAACATACTCTGACTTGTGTTTACAAGAGAAAAAAAAAATCTCTTTGCATTTACTGTATGACAGGAATATCCTTGCTAGTTCGCCAGTCCTGAATTCTTATTACGAATTAAGATAGCTTGTTCTAGAACCCATCAGTCCCTCGTTCACTTTGTGCTGTAAAGGCAGCTGGTGTTCTTTTGTCACAACACAAGTGATAAAGCTCACCGGCCTGAAGCTCGATACGCCTTTGGTTCCTACCTTAAACCGACAAAGCACTTACCATATTCTTGCATTTTAATGCTATTTACAGAGCACTTAACAAAAACTAGTTAATACCATTTCTGACATATTCTAATACATTCTGCAATTTATGACAGTATATACTATATACACATACACAAAATAGATATTAATGCCAAAAAACCCTGTCAGTACAAGGATAGTTACGAAAGGTCTAAATCCATAACATTTTTGGAACCCTTTTATACCACTTCCGCGATCCTTGGTTCCATTATAGTTGCCCAATCCCAAGCTTACGTCCATGCAAATGACTCCCCACCGGAGCAAGTGGCGGAATAGGACTATCATCTTCAAGCACGAGTTTCACAAAATATGTGCCTCCTCCAATGTGGCCTATTGCCGCTATCCGGACACGAGTTGGATCGGAGCAGCGATCCACAAAGGAAAGTATGACATACATTCTTTCTCTCCAATGACGACAAGGACACACTTGAAAAGTATTAGCGGCTAAAAATCCCATTGAAGGAAGTTCAAACCATTCTTTGGGGTTCATCGTATATGGAACTGCATACATATCGTAGATTTGTCTTGATAAATCGCTTTTTTCGTTCTTCTCCACCCATCATGAAGTATAATCTGCCTCATGGGAAATCAACTCTGTCAACATAAGAGCCCTCCAAGGTAATCCATGCATCACCTCCATTAGACCCTAAGCATCGTGGTAATCAAGCTAAATCCACAATGTCCATTCGGTTCAACATCTTGCCAATCCACAATGAAGTCTCAGTATCAATGGATTTAAGTCAATGAGCCCATCATCCCATTTAGACCCAATTTCGGTAAATCTACAAACACTTGAAGATGAGTTCTTCTTGGTTTTCTTTTGCATGGTACCAACTTCGGGCTTTACTATTCTTGCTTTCTTGAGTTACAATTTGTTCCTCAACCGTTTGTGCATACTTTCGAAAGTCGAAGGCTCTCTCTTTGTGTCCCTTTTTATCTTTACAAGTCTTCACACCAATTTTTATTCCGTGGCCTACCCCTCACATTGGTGTTGACCGAGGCTCTCGCTGAAAGTTGCCTTTGGATCACCTAGTTCTACACACTTTTTAGCATCAAAACCTTTTGTTCATCCGAGAGCGGTGAAACTTCTTCTTCCGGGACGGCAAGCTCGGGCTGAATATCAAAGTTAGGAAGATCAATCGAGTGCTACTAAAGTCGTCTCCACCTAGGGTGTATCAAAGATAAGGGGATGCTTCCCCTACCAATTAGAACAATTTCACATAACTCATGCGCAAGGAAGCCCATACATACTCTTGTAAACACAACGACAACGAATTTCATCTGTCCCAACTCTAACGGACCTTATTAGCTCTTTTGCTATCAAATCCAATGCATCTCTAGAAATGTACCCTCTAAGTTGCACATATGTGTTTTGTTTGTAACGATGATCCCGGAGATTCAAGCTCCTATTAAAAGAACTTTCAATTTAAATCACTTGGTTTGTCGAGATTATTAATCAAATTAAAGTTTCGCGTGAAGTTACCATTATTGCTAGAACGCAAATGCCTCTTCAAAGAGGAATGCATACTTTCAATTCCGGTTCTTTGCTTTCGAAGTACCAAAATGCATATGGAGATCTATCCAAGCCGAGACAAACCTTTCTTTGTACTTTCGAAAGCCACCGGTCTTCTATGTATTCCATAACACCATAATGATCTCCGTACTCAAGTTTAAAACAACGTAGGTGTTCCAAGTACTCAACTTCAAGACGATGCGGTTATCATTGTTTGAACATAAACATAAATTGTTCATACTCAACAAATTTCTCAAATGTTTTTTGGCCTTTGTCTCGATGTTCCTCGATGTGAACTTCGACACAAGAGTGTATGTCGCGACTTAGAAACACTATAGCTATCGCGTTCATAAGTGCCAACTCACAATCGGTCGTAATTATCTTTTACGTAAGTAGCTTTGTAGTCCGAATATCACGAACCTCTTCAAAACCCATAGGTAAGAACCTTCTTTCTCACTCTCCAAATACCCAAAAGCAATACAGAATGTCTTCATTGTGGATGTGAACCCAACAACTTCAAACAATGGCATCTTGAAGACATTCGTCTTGTACGTGCAATCCATGACAATGACCTCGGGAAAACACTTTGCCAAATGAATTGATTGGGGATGTGCAAACAACAAATCTCTACATTCACATTCTTTGGATTATCCCTATGAAACTCGCGGTACCCAAATTCTTCTAAATTTCTTAGAAATTCTTGCATTTGGTTTCTTCCACTCAACCGAACCAACCGATTCTTATGGCGATAATTGTATAAAGTGCTTTTGTTTGACAAATTATTGTCATCTCTCTGTTTCAAGAGGGGTAAAATTTCACGCGGTTTAACACCACTCAAAGACAAATCCTGAACAATCAATTTTTCTTCAGCTTTTAACCTTCCGACGAATGCACGACCAATAAGATGCTCCCCAATAGTATGATTATGAGTTCCACACATAACACTCAGTATCCATCCACCTTCGTTTCGTAATTCCCCTTTCAACACAAATGGACAGCCACATTTCTTCAACCGATTGCCTATATTCTTTGGTTTTTGTTCAATATTTTTAGCTTTATGGATGGTCCAAATTTTCCACTCCTTTCGCGAACTCAAGAAAACTCTAGGTCTTTGCCCAAGTCCCGAATTATCGGACCTTGATATCACAACCACAACTCCAACAAATACCAACCAACCGTCGAACACCATCGGATCAACGAGTGGACGATCTTCAAGACGCGTAAACCCTTGATCTTAGATACTATTGATCGAAAATTGTTTTTGCTAAGTTATTGATAAAATAAATAAAAAATACAAGCTTTCAAATTACATTATTACCTCAATTGTTGTAAATGATTCGGTCATATCGGGATAGCTAATTTCAATATTGTTGTAAAGTTCATCATCGAATAATAATTTGATTGCGGTAGTGTTAAAGTGACTCCATGTCACTTTTAACACTAATCAAAGTTATCATTTTGATTTTGGCGGAGAATTTATCTTGAACGTTGCTTCCAGCACATGAGTCCATTCTTAAAGTGAAAATTTGGTGGAAATAACAACAATTTTGTGGGTGACTCAAGACTAACCTAAGAGAACAACAGAGGGAGGGGGAGAAATTTCAGAGAGCATGAGTGGTAGGAGTGTTCGTGGAGTAGTAAGTACGGTGAAGAGCTCGTTTGAATTACAATGGGGTGTGGAGAGAGTTTTTTAAGGTTATAATGGTCATATTAATAAAAATGGGGTGTGGAGAGAGTTATTTAAGGTTATAATTGTCATATTAACAATGGGGTGTGGAGAGAGCACCAGTTTTTTTTGGAATAAACGTGCCGTGTGTAGAGAGACAATCGGGGGGTGTGACGAGTTTTACAAATGTTAAGAGTAACATAGGGTACGTGACCTACTACCCGGTATTGCATTGTAAAAGCATGGATATATGTTATAAAAAATGTCATATAGGATGTAGTATAGCATACTTTATGGTATATCATACTCATGTTCTATAAACAGAAAGTATATCATACTTTATGGGTGGTCCAATTGTTTAATTCAATATAAGAGTTTTACGTTTGGTAGTATGTCATAAGCGCTACAATCACTGATATGACTATACTCATAAATGTCATACTCGAATGTTATTTCACTTTTTATTTGATATGTCAATAAGAGTTTTATATGTTGGGTCTAATCATAGATAGATATGACACTATATATATCATACTCGAATATTATGTTACTAATATATGATATTATAATATATGCTACTAAGAGTTTTATATGATAGATATGACACTATATATGTATACGTAAAAATATACCGAAAAGTAGAATTGTTCATAGTTCGGTAGCTATGAATAATGAGATGTTCATAGTCCCTTTCTCCCCACGATTACAATCAAGAATTGGTTTCTTAATCTCATTCTTGTAATTAGTACTAATCGGGCAAGTCCTCATCATACGAGGAGGAACCAAAGATATTATATTCACAATAATAATTTTAGATCTTCCGACCTCCTAGGAGTTATGTCGATAATTTTAGATATACTCAATTTGATAGATATGACACTATATATGTCATACTCAATTTTTATGTCACTATTTATAATATATGCTAATAAGAGTTTTATACTTTTGGTAGTATTAATAGCTCTAGAATCGCTGATAGATATGACACTATATATGTCATACTCAAATGTTATGTGAGTTTTTATAATATATTCGTTCGGTAGTATATCATAAGAATCACAGATAGATATAGCACTATATTTGTTGTCATACTAGAATGTTATGTGTTATTAACATATGACATATTCCTCTGCAAGCGCTCCAACCTTCTGTTATGTTCATAGTCCAATTGTGGTATGAACAAAGAATGTTCATAGCTCATGACTATGAACAATCATTGTCATAGTCAATTGTGGTATGAACACTCATCGTTTTTAGCTCAACACTCATTGTTCATAGCATTGAGTGTTCATAGTTACCTAACTATGAACAATCATTGTTCATAGTCGAATTGTGGTATGAACAAAAAGAATATTCATAGCTCATGACTTCCACATTGATTGTTCAGTAGTAATGCATCAAGATATCGAAAACATACCGAAAGTAGAATTGTTCATAGTTCGGTAGCTATGAATAATGAGATGTTCATAGTCCCTTTCCCCACGCATTACAATCAAGAATTGGTTTCTTAATCTCATTCCGTAATTAGTACTAATCGCAAGTCCTCATCATAATTTAGGAGGAACCAAAGCAGGTATATTCACAATAATTTTAGATCTTCCGACCTCCTAGGAGTTATGTCGATAATTTTAGATACTCAATCGATAGATATGACACTATATATGTCATACCGTATGTTATGTTATCTGTTTATGGCATATTCCTCCGTTCGGGCTACCGTAAAAACGAATGATCCATTTATGAACATATCAATATCACACTAATCGACATATGTCCGATGATTGAGGGACAACCCCAACATCCCAACAATAAGAAACAAATGTAATATACAAACAATGCTTGTCAATATAGCGTATAAAAATATTGTGCTATTTCATTGATTAAACCAAAGAAAATAAGAAAATAACACCATAGATACCGCTACAAAATAATTTAGAAGCCAATCTTGAAATCTTCACCATTGTGCGATATTACAAAAATGCTTACAAAAATCTTGTTAGAAGATTAGCAACAATCGCTCTAAAGCTTAGCAAAGATTGTACTCCTCTTTCTAACGCCAACCATCCGTATATGGAAAAAGACTCTCCCGTCGTCACTATAAAACTTTCCAACATTGAATTTCTCCTCAAACCTTCCTCCCAACCTCATCCACGGAAACGCCATAAGTTCAACAGAGAAAAATAGTCACTCTAATGGTACACTCTAAGTTTAGTTTACTCCCTACTAGAAAAATTACGCCAAGAAAAATTGTGTCATACCTTCCAAATCGGGACACCTACACTTTGTGTGCTCCGTAGATCGACACTTGCTACATTGCTTGGTCTTTCGAGATCCTCCCCGCTTCATTACCAACTTCCACTACGCACCAAACAAGCAACATTACTTTGAACCCCATGAAAATAACAAACAAGAAACATTTTCTTGCGTTTATAAAAAGAAGATAACGCAAAAAATTATCACTTACATCCAAGATCTCTATTTAACCCGCCATCATCCTCACTCACATCGGCAACTCCCCGCAAAGACGCTTTCGACATAGTTGCGGCTTTAGCACTTGGACCGTAAAAAACAAGGCACCACAAGAAAGATATTGACGAATACAAATTAGAATCAACAAACTTTTGTAACTATTTAATGTTAACAGACAAGTGAAATATGGCAACGGTATAAGAAACTTACCCCCATCGTTTGGATGCAAAAGTGGACATGTGGGCCTTGTGTGCCCGACGATACCACAGTAGCCACACTTTTTTTTTCTTGTCTCATTCTGACCTTTCAATCTACTACGTTTATGCGGCCTACCCTTCGATTTTACGTGTGGTGGATCATTAACAAATGGACGATGGGCGGTTTTAGGTGGGGTGAAAGGCATCTCTACCTCGGCGGTGCCTTTAGAAGACGGAATGCCATCCATTGTACCACTTTCTGGTGGAATATAAGGCATTTCAAAGGGAACTTGTGGACTGCCTTCAGAAGCTCTAGAAAAAGATGATAACATGGATTTAAAAGCTTCATTTGTTTGTGGGTCGTTTGAGAGGCCCACAAACATATCTTCTTGCATTTCCTATAAGCTCACCGTGACGAATAATGGAAGCGACTGCGAAGAAAAAAACTTGGATTGTTATTTGGAATGACAGATTTAGCAACTCGTGTCCATCTCCTTAAAAAAAAATTTCAGGGGTATTTCACGAAGGTCCTCGTGTTTGTAAACCGAAATGATATGTCTACATGAAAATCCAAACGATCAAATAGCCCACATGAACATCTAGCATCCCGCTTCTAAAAGGTTGTATTCCACACTCGTCTTTTTGCCCTGCTCGGATGACGGCCGATGGTGTATACACGAATATTGTCACCCACATCACGTTTATCTTCGCGGTTGTACATCGATTCCTCCCAGAATCGCTTCCTAAAAGCAAGAAAAGCAGTATATAGATGGATTCTTTTGCTTTGCATATTCAATCAAGTGGCTACCAATGAAAGGCTTCGTCGTTGCGATCCTTTACCTCTTCTTCGTTTCTCGGTGATTGGATATTTGCAACCGCCAATTCCATTTTCCCAAATAGCTCAAACAACCGCATCCCGGCTTAACATGATGTCTTATAACAGAGAGTTAATAGACTCATAACGTTGGTTATACGAACCGCCAAAGAACTCACCATGAAGATACGATTACGCCCTTCGCCCGTTTCTTACGTACCTTCATCACCCACGTGTTATGACTAACTTTGTATTTTTCCACTAGTCGTCTCCACCTTTCTTCCTCTCTCCCGAGAGAACATTTCATAAACATAATAGAGTTGAACTCATTGCAAATCCGGGATTTTGACATTGGTGATGCAATTTTTCAATACGTGCCAAGAGCACGTACCCGTGTTTCAATCTGAAGAATAGATTTCAAAGCTTACGAATCGCCGCGTCACCATCGGTAATGACTCGATTTAGGGTGTTCACCACACATTCGTCAATAAAAATGATTTCAATACCCACTTATAAGTGTCGCCGCACTCACTTATGATCAAAGCAAAACCAAAACTATAGTGCGTAGGTGGTTGTTGATTCCAAAAAACACAACGACGCGGATCCGGTACCGATTGCTCCTCATGCGTTGAATCAAACAACAACACATCACCAAAGCTACAAGAAATCCGGAGGTGGAATCCGCCCAAAACAACCCAAAATCTAACCGCCCACTCGCATTTAACTTCATAGTTGTAATGAAATAAAGGATCTAACTTCACCTTGTCCTCTAAGTTGGCAAGCGGTGTGTTGGCCGCCATCAATACAACGACGACTTCTCCTCTCTTTTCCCATTTTGTTATACAAGTCTTTTTCGTAAAACCAACATTAAGGAAACCTCCAAATATATGCATAGTGACCCATCACTTGGCATTTACTTAACACCGACATCATTTAGGCATGTAGCAAATTCCAACGCTTCTCGACTCACATTTCTATGTGACCGAAGAAACATTGAACTTCGGATAATGATACAAGTGGATGTGTGTGTTCCCCAATAAACTCTTTCACAATCCACAACTTTGCTTCGAATCAAAACAACAACAATGCGGGCTTTACAATTGAACCTAGTGACTGTCATGCGGGTGTTCTTTTTGGGTGTCATCGATTGGAGTTTATCTCATGTGTCGTTGACCTTCTGGATGAACACACAAATCTCCGCTTAATAGCAACTCCATTTGGATGAATTCTATAAACATCCTTACGAACACCGGCCAACCGATTTGGCATACTCATTATAAATAGTGTAGGCCTCGTCCCGAGGTCTTGAACCGATAGATAAAAATGTTGTTTGTCTTCTATATAAGCCCTATATGTATCGGACTCTTCAAAGATCGCTATCACTATCATCAATATTTTCATTCTCCATCGTGGAAACAGTTGATTCCACATCCGGAGAATCACTTTCATCATACGCAAAAACTTTCAAACATAGACTTCTAAGAAACTCTTCATCATCATCGAGCCTTATTCGATTAAATCCATAGAGCCCTACCTAAATAAAGAAAAAAACTTTTTTTTACAAACGACCTAAATATATGAAAAAATCTAATGTACCTTAAAGAGAAGAGGAAATATTAAATCGACTTCAAATGATTGGATGATAAACTAACCTCAATGTTCGAACGTATTCAAGCCGTGTAGTGTTGTTGGTTGGCCCACTCTTTTGCTCTACTTCGCTGTCAGAAACTTTAGAGAGTGAAAGAAATAAATGATTGACCATGAATTTAAGAAGAGGTGAAAGGGGTGAGAAGATTTGGGCGCGCAATCTAATTGAGAAGAATAGAAAATACGATTAATTGGGGATGAATGAAAATATGTGAAATGCCAACGCTACCCTCAGGTGGGCACTTCGGCTACCGGTTACGGGTTGGAAAATATGTGGTCAGGAATTGTGCGTAGCCATACATCACGCGCACTGAAGACTAGCTCTATATATATATTTATATACCTATCTTTACCAAAAAAAAAAAGGGTGCTAGAATTTTCCAAATACGTTTATTCGGCACTTTTATGGTAAATTCCTACATAACATTTAAAGTAGTTTTTTTAACGTTGTGATGTATTGCACTAACATTTCTAGTAGTATGTAAGGAATGCTAGAGGTCTCTACGCAGAAGCGAACTTTGTTGCCGGTTGGTTCCGACAGCAAACTAAGGAGGAATTGGAGTTCATTATTTCTAACCTCACCACCCCTTCACGATGACTCCTTTGGTGTTTCGTAAGTTTGGAAAAGGTCAAAATAAAACTAAAGCAGGGATTTGTTCAACGACTTTGTGGGCGGTTTCCACTTTCCACAGTCAAAATCCCTACAAACAAGATGCAAACCAGCCCCATTTTGCGAACTTACCAAGCACAGCTAACATATAGTTGATTAGTAGAGTAGACTGGGTGCCCGGTGTTTAATTATGAATAAACTGTGATCTTTATTTTTTATTCGATTCCATACTTAAAGAAATTTAATAAATGAATAAAGGAAAATAACAAGAAAAGAAGAAACAGACTGAATTGTTGCGCACCTACATTGTTCCACAAGAAGTTCTTGTTTTCACTTCACTGATTGAATTCTCATAAATGATTGAAACACGCAAAATGCAAAATGAGATCTCTAACATCTTTTTAATTGGTGTAGATGAGAAAAGAGATTCGTGTCTGATCCAACTTCAAAGTAATGGAGTTTTCCCTCTCCCAGAATTGCATAGCACACTGCAGACCTTAAGCCTGTCGCAGAATGTCATCTTCTTCTCATTTTCTTGCCTTTTTTCTTCCATCGGAACCGTCTAGATTTAGATAGAGTGCAGACATTCCCATCGCATTTAACTTGTCTGGATCTGAGAAACCAGACTAGAATTTTCGAGAAGAAAGCCATAGAGGAAATTATGACAGTATTCAAGATCAATCCTTCAAAAGACACCACCTCCTCTCATTCCAAAATATACTACTTCAAATATGTACTAGTCCATCGTTCTAAAGCAAAAAAGTGGACTTGGAATTGTTCATATTACAGGTGAAGTGGTGAAGTCAATTGCCTAGTCAAAATAGTGGGCTGTGATAGAAAATTTTGCTTCTCTTTCACATGTAGACGTCTTCCGCAATTATTTCACATTCAACTACTACCTCCTGATTGCATTAGTATGGTGTCCCTGTGGACTTAATGTATCTGATTTTGGATTATGTAGAATTCTAGATGTGTACTAAGGTTATAGCAGAGCAGCCGAAAACGGAGTACAGCTGGAGTATATGTTTTCAACTTTTCATGGATGCATGGGCTCTAACTTGAGGTCCAAGCCTGAATTCCACCCAAAAGTAGAATAATCGCCTGGATGGGACTGAATTCTTGGCTTGAGCCAGCTTACACCTTTATGTTAGATCCAAAGCACCATAGGCAACGTTATTCCTCCAAACAAACGTTTTGGATTGCATATGATCTCCTATTATTAAGGCTGATATGACAAATGTAACATATTAAGCAGAAATTAAAAGAAATAGCTACCCTATCTATTAAAACCCAAGGAGCACCAATTTCAGCAAAAGCATGAACTTAAGATCTACCAAACTGCCAGCCTGATATTTTACAGGTCCGCCCTATTTTTTGGTGTCATCTAACTTGGTAATAAAACTTGTTTCCGGGATCTCTTCCTAATGTTTAACTGACAATTTGTCAACAGAAAAAGAGTCTCAAAAAAAGGTGTACCCAAAAGACTAGAGTGACCTCCTAGAGTCCTACAATTAGCATAGAAAATTGGAGCTCACTTGTCTCATCACCACTAGATCCTATCATTTTATCCTCATTTGAGCTAAAGTACTGCATAGGATATTGCCTTGCACTCCTACTAGTTATATCTTAGAGACATGCTCTAATTATCACAGCCTTTGAAGCTCTGCTCTTCTTAGATACAAACCTGACAAAAAAAATTTTGTTTCAAATATATAAAAAGCTTATGGGTGTATTTACTCGTGTCTAAGCTTCTCTGCATATGATCTAAAATGCAAGAAAAAAAGTCTTCATGCCATATTGTCACAGCTAAGTAACCAACCTGGGACCTGTGGACAATGGGCCACCACACTTTCACCGCGCTACTCTGATTTTGATAATGTAGTCATGCTGTCTTCCCTATGATAACCCAATTATTCGTTCATATACTTATCTGCCTCGATCACAACTCCTATATTAATGGCTGTTTCTTTGTTACATTCTATCACTCTCTCCACTTGGTTCTCCTGAAATGCAGTGCCAAAAGAAAAGCATATTATTTCCTCCATGACGATCGCAAGTTTGTCACTTGAATGTTGATATAAGCTCTGAACGTCTGCTTCATTTTCAGACATAAGGACTACAGTACTTCATTAAGCAACAAACTCCAGTTTATTGCCTAACTTAGGCTATCTAACGTTTCCAGTTATAGTCGACATCCTAGAATCCCTCTACTCCTAATGATTACCGTACCTCCTTTATCAATGTTAATTTGTCAGGCCTGACTTCATTCTTTAATTCCAATTGTAAGGAAAGTGTGTGTGCACCCTGATTCCCATATAGTTTCTACTCTTTCCTTACTTCCACCATTGTTAGCCAGAGATTCTTAGCTGTTAACAATGATGCATCTGATGTTTCCTCTTCTAAATATGGAATTGATACAAAGAATCTACGCGCAACTTCTTTTCCCAGCCATTAAGAGATCTGGGAGCCCAGAAAATGCTGCTTCCCTCTCACTTGATGTACACAAATGCTTAGAGCGCATACTAAGTTGCCTTTGCCATTGCTTAAAAATCCCATATATCTCTTGTAAAATTATCCTATCTCCTCACTGATTTTGGGTCATTTGCTGCCTACTTGTATTTATTTTACTAGACACAGGAAGCTAGTAAAATAAAAAGAAAAGAAAAGAAAAAGTTATCAAAATGAGATTCCTAAAACAATAGCATACGCACTCCAGTTCCATATACCATCCACATACAGAGAAATCCGAAATATTAATAGAAAAAGAAAAAGAAAGAATTATTGCAAAGTGGTTTTATTACAGTGAGAAACAGAAAAGTGAGCTGAGCTTACTGAGGGCAGTTATTTTGAAAGATGATGTTCAAAGAAATTTCCTATATGGCCTTCCAGCATCCTCGTCTTGCATATGCTGTTAACAAAAAAAAAATCATTAATTAATTAATTAATAATGATTAAGAAAGAAAGAGAAAGAGAAATGATTATTACGAAATCACGGACGATGCCCTTGTAAACAAGGATAGGAACAGCGATGCCGAAGATGCCAATTAGTGCAAAGTTGCGACGGGTCCAGCGGAAATTCTGTTCGAGAGTCTCCCTAGCTGCACCCCACTCTTCGATGTATTTGTTCTTCTTTGCTTCCATTCCTCCTCCCATCTTTATTCACCTCTTCTTTTCTTCTCTATATTTTCTCGTCTTTATGCTGCCGATATTCACCGATATAGTCTGGCAGACTTATTTGAGATTTTACACTTTCTTTTCACCTTTACTATCCTGCTTCTTCTCATTATTGCTGCTTTTGGATCATTCAATTTATTTAAAATCCTCAATTTCCATTATTTTACTAAACTCCAACCAAGCACATCAAAACTTCATATCGTTTCAATAACAATGGAACAACTAGCATATCAAATTGCAACTTCGATCCCAACTCCAAATTGAAAATTGAGACAATTTCGTTATGTGAAAATCCCTTTTCATTCCCGTGTTTAAATATAATGTTGTACCTGCCAAAAATATATATATAAATCTAGATTTTTTTTTTTTTTTTAAACAATTAATAGGGTTAGGCTGACCCTTGGACCTGCATTAGAGTCTAAGACCCCATCAGTTTCAACATTAATCTCTGTTAAGTTTAGATCAAGTGGAGGGCTATTACAATTATAGTTCACCTCTCTGTATAGATGGCACAACTTTACTTCAAGCAAAAGTGCTAGTGATATATTTATGGCTAAATCTATGGTGCGCAGGTCATATGGTATGGCCACTCATACCAAGGGGTGCGTGTGTATTGCATGGTAAAAATACTGATCCAAAGGCCCACATTACCTGCGCACCATACATCTCGCGCACTGAAGACATGCTCTATATTTATAGTTTCTACAATGTTAGGTTGGTGCAGGACCATAGTGCTCCCTCTTGTCTATTTACTTGAAAAATTAAATAAATGGGCGTTGACTTAATAATTGTACAAATTCTTAATAATTTAATTAAAAATTTGTATGGCTCTTTTTTAGTCAGAACATACATGAATCTCACTGAATTACTTCTGAAAGCAAATCGAGAGGCCAACTTCAATTGCCGTCAGTTCCTGGTAAAGAACTTATTTCCCATGCTCTCGTATAAAAGTGAATATCACATTAGCTTCTTGATCGATAGTAAGACAACTATATCCCACTCTCTGATCAGTGACCGAGCCATCAGTGTTCAGTTTGAAGAAACCTGAAGGAGGCATTGTACTTCAAACCTGAAAGAGGCATTATAAGGGAGTAATATTCTCATTGAGGAATATTAAGCACGCGTTAAGTATAAGCAAAGATCGTAACGAACTCATGTCATCGACCTCCAAGATCGATTCACTTCAGCTCGCTTCATGTAGGTGGTACACTTCAGCTCGCTCAAGAATATCTCAAGGCGAATGAACGACCTAAAGCAGAATGCTTCGAATAAAGACACCATCCCTTATCCAGATGTAATCATCACCAAAGCCTTATTTGTACTTCCAATCACCGTGATATATGAACTACTGCACCCACTCCCAATCATCACACAATTCCTACCAAAACCAACCTAACACACATTCATAATCTCCATTCTACACATGTACATGTCAATGCACATGTCTCATGGATCAACACCCTTTTATGTCAATAAATACCACCTACATGAACTACGTAAAATCTGATTCTTCTCTCCTCCCATAATCAAGAGAAAATACGTAGGTAGTTCGCTCAACAACGAACTTGGTCCAAACCCTTTTCCACATCTAATTCCAATTCCATTCTCCTTCCTCCCCCGTATATGAAGGAAACTAAAATGCTCATTTACATTAGCGCCATCTGTGGTCTCGATTACTTGAGAAACCACTTTCACAAAAACCAAAAACCAAAAATCTCAAGCCCACGAAGCATGGCAAGCCTCAAAGCTCAAGTTCAAAGCCTCGCTAACTAGCTAGGTCTAACGAATGAGAGCATTTTCTTGCTCAGGCAGGAAAATGTTGCTCTACGTGTACAAGTTGACGCACAACAACAACCAGTTGGGAACGTCACTGAAAATGGCATCAACGAAGTTAATCAACAGATTAACGAACTGTCGCAAAGGATTGGCCAGAGTGCAATAAGAAAAGACGCAACCCAGATCGTTCAGAAAATGCTCAAGACGTACCGCGCATCCCCGTTCACCACTGAAGTACTCAGTAAACCCTCTCCTCAAGATTTCGTTCAACTACGTTTTCTGATGTACGATGGCAGCACGTGCCCTGGTCAGCACGTGGATCGCTACATTCAAAGCTTTGCACTCTACGGTTCACCAGAGTTCGATCACCTCCACTGTCATTTGTTTCCCGCCAGTCTCAAAGATGGCGCACTCGATTGGTTTTTCTCACTTGAGCCAGACTCGATAAAGACCTTCGAGCAGCTCACCGATTCATTTGCTAGTCAATACGTCCATAACAGGCGTAAAAAAGCTGATCTTAATTCGCTGTTCCAGCTCTCCCTTAGCGAAGACGAAACAATTCGTGAATTTCTAGGTCGGTTCAAAGCTAAACTACTGTGCATGGAAACAGGTCTGAAAGAATCCTTCGCCACCCTGGCATTCTCCAATGCCTGCCGTGTGCGCAACTCGGCACTCGCCAGATCGCTGATGAAGGAATGCCCCGAGACCTTATCTGAGCTATACGCTCGAGTCGACAAGTATACTAAACTGCAGGAAGGCCTGAAGCGCCAAGGCCTACCAGAAGAAGAATAGGTCGCAGCAATATCTAACGACCCCCTAGCCTCCAAAAAGCGATCTCGACAGCAAGAACGAAAGTCGGGAAACAGAATAAACAATGACTGTGAGTTCGCTGTTCTCACACGATCTCCCAGTTACATACTGGAGAAGATCAAGAAAGATACCTATTACCGACCTACTGTACGACAACCAGAAGATCGATCAGGCAAGCCTTATTGTGCCTTTCACCGAGCCAAATGACACGAGACCGATGCGTGCTGGGGGCTAAAGCATTACATTCAGGACTTCATCGAAGCAGGACATATCAAGCACTACACCAACATCGCTTATGGAAATCTGCGCCATAAGCTCATGGCTCGCCGAGTGCGCAGTCGATCTCCACCTCGCCATGAACGTCACAATGACCAAGCTCGCTCCCGTAGCAGAGGAGGACCAAGAGATCGCTCCCACCACGAGCGTCATCAGCATTCGTCAGACCGAGACAACGACAGAACCATTCACATGATAATGTTTCCAGATGATTCAGTAACATCGTCCAGAGAGAAAAGATGGCGTGTTGGCGCCCTTCAAGAAGTTTACCATTTTTCTTCCTGCCGCCGCGCCCCACCGTTCGATCGCGGTTTAGGTGATATCACTTTTACGGAGGCCGACCTCAACAAGGTTTGCCTCCCACACAATGATGCACTTGTAGTTCACATCAAAATCAGTGACTGGACAGTCAAGCGCGTCTTGATAGATCCCGGTAGTTCATGTGACATTCTGTTCTACCATACTATTCAAGAGATGAATTTGCCCAAGTTGGTCTTCATAGACCTCATCACTCCTCTCTACAGGTTCAACGACTCCAGAGCCGACCAAATCGGTGACATCATACTCCCAGTTTCGGTGGGATCTAGAGAGGACAAAGTCAGCTTCAATACGCGCTTCAGCGTTCTAGACATCAAGTCGTCCTACAATGCTATTCTAGGACAGCATTGGATTCATCAAATGCAAGCTATACCATCAACGTTGCACCAAGTTCTCCTCTTCCTAGGCCCAAGGGGCATGATGGAGGTTTGAAGCAATCAGCTCGAGGCTTATCATTGTAATCAAATCCTCTCAGCGAACAAGACCGCCGACCTACCTTCCTACATCGAAAACGAGCCCACCAGCTACACAATGGCCAAAGACTTAGTCGCCGAGGTCAAAGCTAAAGCACCAAAACAGAACGCTGGTGGCTCCAGCAAGAAGGTCTATTCATCCGTTCAAATCCCAGAAGTCACTCAAGCCATTGTTGCTCCACAAGTCAAGACCCCAGAGGTCATTCCAGTAGTTGTTGCTCCACCAGCTACGACCCCAGAAGTCATTCCGTCATTTGTTGCTCCACTCGTCAAAACTCCAGAGGTCGCACCATTATGGGTCACACAGCTAACACTGATTCCAAAGGTCACTTCAGCCCCTATTGTTATGACCACAAATGCCACATCAGCCTCTGTTGTCATCGCCACAGAGGTCGTTCCAGCTCCTGCTGCCAGTTCCACTCTCCCTCAGGTCGACAAAGCATCTCCAGATATCAGTCCACTTGAGGACGCATCCGCGTCAAAGGCAGCATCTCAACCTGCAGACAGAGTGCGAGTGAACCTAGGAACAGAAGATGACCCTGAGTTCGTATACGTAGGGACTAACATAGACCCTACACTCAACGCTCAACTTGTAAACTTTTTAGTAATGAATAAAGATATTTTCGCTTGGTCGTATATTGATGTACCAGGTATAGATCCTAATGTTGCATGTCATAAACTAAACGTAAATCCTAATGCTAGGCCAGTTCGTCAGCGACCTAGAAGGGTATCTTTACAGTTTTAAGAAGCAATTAATGATGAGGTCGACAAACTCAAGCAAGTCAGTTTCATCAGAAAAGTTGATTACCCAGACTGGATCACTAACATAGTAGCCATTCCAAAAAAGAATGGCACAGTTCGCATTTGCGTTGACTTCAGCAATGTTAACCAAGAAACACCTAAAGACAGCTTCCCTTTGCCTAGAATTGACCGACTTGTGGACCAAACCTATGGCCATGAGCTCTTGTCCTTTATGGATGCATACAGTGGATACAATCAAATCCCACTAGCTGAAGAAGACCAGGAGAAAACATCATTCATCACCGAACAAGGAATTTACTGCTACAACGTCCTCCCATTCGGCCTCAAGAACGCTGGAGCGACTTATCAACGGCTAGTCACTGACATGTTCCAAGACATGTTATGGGATACCATGGAAGTCTATATCGACAACATGGTTGATATTAACTTTTTACTACGTTAGAGATTTGACTCTCTAATTTGGCGAAAGAGCGAATTCAAAGTTCCTTACTCACGATCTTCGCGTTCGTAAAGTTGAAGTAAGGATCGAACCAACCTAAAGGTTAGGACAACTACAACTTAGTTGTTACTCTTAGGGAACTAGTGAGTAAATTTATATTAATACTAGGTTTCTTTCCTACACAAACATTAAAGAAAAACATTAAGATTCGAAATATGCAACTAAGACAAAATACAATTTACTAAAGAAAAGGTGGAGAGCTAATCCTCCTCATGTGAAAATAACATTTAGTTGTTGATTTGAAAATGTTCATTTGATTCTTCCTAGACTCATAGACAAGCCCTAATGGAAGAAAATTTGATCCCTAACATGTATGACTCATTTCTAAACTCATACATGTTAGCAATTGGAATCAAGCAATGACTTATCTCTAAGCTTATTACTTGATTCCTAACTAGACACTACACCAACTATCATTTTGGGATAGGATGTAGGTCTAGTTGTTCTTCCTAACAACCTAGCTACCAAGCCAACAACAATTATTTTCCCTCACATGAGTTGGATTAACTCCCCAAAAGGGAAGTTAGCTCATGATCCTTGGGATAAAGGATTACAAACTAGAAGAACAAAAAGAGAGAGCGGAAGAGGAAGAAGAAAAACTAACTAAACTCACTTGCTTTTTATTTATTTCTAGAAGACAACCAAAGTTTTTCTCCATTAAAACTATTACAAGTTTTTCTTACAAAAACTAAAACTAAATAATAAAAATGACTAAGGAACTAAAATAATACAAGGTAAGAAAAAAAAAGTCAAGGGAGTAAAGTGTCCCCCCCCCCCTTTGTTTTGTTTTCTTCTTCATTTGAGAGACATCTCATTTCCTCCCACGTGAAACATCAAACCACATTTACTTCATTTTTATCCACCACATTAAAACAAAGTGACACCTTGCCTTTTTTTCACTATTAACACCTAATATAATTAATTACATGCAAGGTGTTAACTTTGCACAAATAATTTGTCATTTTTGTCTTGACATGCTCCATGATTGATGACTCATCCAATCTTAAGGGCCGATAGTGGGTCCTATGTGCACTGATGGCGGTCCAGTCTTTGGGCAATTTTACAACTTCCCCGCCTATCTTGCAGAGTTCATCATACGATTGTTGTCCGAGTAGCTCACTTGTCACATTCGAGTCCCGGTTCAAGAGGTAGGAGTTTCGAAGTTTGATGCTTAAATGCGAATTTGGAAGATTTCATATATATGTCGCTCCTCGTGCTTTTTATCGCAGTTTAAACCATATTTCCATGTCTACTGTGAATACCTGCAAAAGTATGAAAACATATTTATTTCATGATTATTAAACACATAGTTAACCAAATTTATATGTATCAATGAGGTTTCATAATACACTTTTGGGTGCTTATCACACAACCCCCAAACAGCACTTTGCTTGTCCTCAAGCAAAGAAGAGACATTAAAACAGATAAGTGGCAAAAAATGTGTAGTCCTAACTAAGTCTCGTTTCGCAGAGTGCGGTTGCATTGACCATATGCAACAAGGCCTTAAACCCCTAGGAATTTCCTAATAGACGAGTTATAGCCTCGTGAGAGTTTTCCAGAAAAGATACTCACAAACTTCAGTTATACTGCAACGACTCAGTGATAAAAACTCGTTTCCTAAATTATTCTCAGATATCCATACATCTCCTTAGCAGGGAATGAGGATTGATTTCTTTGAAATTCAAGTTAATATGTATTCAATAATTAAAACATCTACATATGATTATGCATGCAGTGAACTTTTTATTGAAATGTACTAGCAGGGTTGTTTTTTAATCCTTTGGAGAGTGTACCTAAATGGGTTCTCACAGGTATGTGTCAAAACACAATTTCACTCAAAAATTTTCCACTCAGGTTTTGTTAACTCCAGTGTGCAGTGGGCACAAGTTTCCTCACATCTCAATGACAGTCAGAGGAGCCGATGTCGATCAATCACGTCTACTACTTATTATCACACCACCCTACTCCTAATTGAGCTAGAGGTCTTTATTAGGTATTATGTGGCTTAAGTGATGTGTACAAGAAAATGGAAATGGATAATCAAAATTTACGAGTATTAGAGAATAGGGTCTTCATATATTTACATTAGAGAAATCCTTGTTTTCTTTCCTTCTTCTAACTGAGTTTTCTAACCTTGTTCTTAAGCCTCTAATGGATTTTTTTTTTTTTTTTAGATGTCTTAAGAACATGATTCTATTTTTCTTTCCTGAAACAAGTAACTGACTTTTATTTGGGACAAGTCTTTCTCTTTATTCTTTCCACATTTCATCATATTTCTCATACTCATAACTTAGGTAGGTTCTTTTATTTGGTTTAATAGATGGGTAAGGATTTTTTTTTTTTTTTTTTTTTTTTTTGGTAAAAGTGAAAGGTTTGATGAAAGGTTAAGTGGAGTGACTAGCGGTAAAATTTGTAACAGGTAAGCATTTTTAGCTATGTCGATCCAAAGATGGCCTAAATTCTTGCCTAGGGTTCGGGTGGTGATCAAGTAAGTAGATGCGTGATTTTTTCTAATCGGGAAAACTACTCCTCTGTGTCATCACACACAAATCACTCATGACAAGGTTTTTTGTTAGATTCTCACAGGATTTATAGTTTAAGTAACTAATCGTTGGTTCCAGAAACTTACTGCTATGTACAATTGATGATACTCAGTACATGAATGTTCATGAAAAGATGTATAAACTATTACATACGTATTATCTTAAGTTTCTTAAAAACAAATCCTAATTCGGATACTAATGTGAGATTTCTAGATAATTTTCATCATTGAAAAGGAAACAAGACTTTGTCACTAAGTACAATTATTAACATGAAAATAAAAATTATATAGAGGTTACAATTTGCCTAATATTTGCTACAGGGTTAAAGCACCCCCAACTGAATGATGCTTAGTCCTCGAAGTATCAATAATTAAAGAGAGAAAGTACCTGAGAACCGTGAGCAAAATTAGGGCTAGATTGCTGGAACAGAAAGGTTGGAGAACATAATATAATTTATTATTCAGAAAGACAATAAAATGTTCAATAGCACACTAAACATAGCACACGAAATAATGAAAAACAATAACACACCAAACATAAGGTTTAGCTAGATATGTACAATGGCAAGCTCAAGTTTACCATCCAGCAGGATGTAAAGTTCTGGCGTCCTCTTGAAGAAAATGCATTTTCTTAGCATCGCGCCAAAAGATAATAGTCTGCCAAATTTCTGCCCATTCTTCATTTCCAGATTTCCTCAAATGTGTCTTCATATTTTCATCCTTCGGGTAACAACGAAAATGCCTCAGGTACCGAGCGGGACGCTTCCATTGCCGAAACCTCAATGAACGAATGATTCTGTTTGCTGGGCACATAGAATCTACCTTGACCCAGTCATGAAAAGTAGCTGAAAACTGTGGGAAATGTGTCTTCATGATTCGGCAAGCGGTGACCGGTAAAAGTATATACTGATCCTGAAAAGTGCGAGCTTATTTCAGGTTGGAGATAACACAACCTATGATGTTAAATAATGTATGACCTTGAGCTAGTGCACTGAATACGACGCAAGCAGCCTCATTGGCAGTAGAAAAATGCCAATCTCCCATAATGTTCAGGAGTACAAATAACATCGCAGTCCCCATGTTCATGGTCATGCTTGCTAAGGGAATGGTGACGTCACGCCATGCCACATGGCCATTTCCTTCTTGTTTAATCTCAAGACCATCACCGTAAGTTTCACGAAACGCTTTCCACTGAAAGGAACGGTAAGAATTATGATAGATGTAATGCCATGATGCAACAGGTTCGTGATATGGAAGATCCAAAGTTAGTGCAAGTTGTTGTTCAGAAAAGATATGAGGTGTGTCATCAACATAGATTATGAACCCGTGTAAGTAGAAACCATGCGCATGGTTGAATGCTGGTGTGTCTTCCATATTAGCATAAAAGTATGCAGCCAAACTCGGAGAATAAGTTTGGTCAGGTTGAAGAATTAGGGAAGACCATCCGATGTTTGTAATGTAGTCACGGAAGAGATGGCCATAGGTATTGGAATCCATCATAGACTGAAAGGATTGCTCAGGAATGAGTTTTGGAGGTACCATGTTTGATGAAGATGCAATTGATGAAGATGCCATTGATGAAGATGCCATAGTGGATGAACTAAAGAAATAGGTAACAACAAAGGCAAACTAGATGGATAAATGAGTATGTAAGAGAATAGACCCTCCTGTAAGCACATGTTAAATTATATTTGTCACAACGCAAATGATGACAATCCTATTAAGCATTTCATACAAAAGAAGACACAAAAGTAAGACAAAATTCATAATACGACGAAAAATGTAATAACATATACAAGTATTTATTTATTGACTTAGTAATATTAGAAAATTATGGATTGTTATGTTGATCTTGGAGACGCATATCGTGCACCAGACTGTTTAGTTCTTCCATTTGTTGGACGAGTTGCATATGAATGTCCCCTTGGCTGGCAGAGAGTACAGTTTGATTTTCCATCAGGAGAGCGTGATTTTGCAAGGACTGAGAATGATTTTCCAAGATCTCCTCCTGTTCAACATCATGCATTGCTTGATGATCTTGGAAATCCCAAGAGTTGTGATGATGATATTCCTCGACGAGCGTGTTTCCCTCAAACCATGATGAAGAAGTTTAATGCCTTCCATGGGATTAATAATGTTCATCATGGCATTTTCATCAAATAAATGGTCAGAATTTGAGCTTGGGTCGTTCTGTTCATCTATCAGAGTATTAGGAGTCCAAAAACCAACGGAGTAGTCTGTTTGGAGTACTTTTATATGTGCTCTTTGAAGGGGTGTCTCTGGAGAAATTACTGGATAACCCCAACGCATCGTAATCTGCGTTACTAAAGTGGGTAGGGGTGCTGACCTTCTTGTTTTCTTGGTGATTACATTCCAGAGGTGTTGGATTAGACAAAAGTCATCTCTTCAAGTCTGCAAAATCCAAAGTAGGTAAAGTTGAGGCTTTGTGACTTCTGATTGGTGTGATGTACCTACCACATTGTGTCCCAACCAGTGGAGCACAACACGTTGATTCTGTTTCAAAGAGCGTTAAAGAACAATGTGATGTGTATTTCTGACTTCGTCATGAGATACGGTAGCTCGTAGTAAAGTTTTGGCGGAATCAAATGATGACTCTTGAAAAAGGGACTCCTGGGTATTCATTGGGATTTGAAGTATGTCGGAGATCATTTCCTTAGTCAATTCCGATCGTTGTCCATAGGCATTGAAATAGAATTTTCCATTTTCAGATCCGCTAAATTGGTAGAACATCAAAACTAATTCTCGGGAATAACCAAATTCTTGAATGATATAGAGACGCCCATCCGCGACGATGATTTCGTGTCAAAATAAGGAGAAAACCGCCATCTTCGAAAGTTTTCAGGTTGTCTTTCTCTGCCGTTATTTTTCTTGGCTGATCCATTGGTAGTTTACTGAGGGAAGGATAGTGAAAATTGTTTGAATAAGAATGGCTGAAAAAGAAGAGATTTATAGCCAATCTATGAGTCTGTACCAATTTGTATTCCAAGTGTAGTTAATGACCCATGTGATTATGAACAGCATCAATGGGGATCCATAGTAAGTCTTGTCATGTCATATATCCAAATACAATTAATGAGATGGTTCAATGTTAGAAAATACAGAGGAAAGTTTCACAGGGTAGTTAGACTTACACGTAATTTTAGAAATGATGATCATAACTCAGTAATAGAATATGGATAGAATAATCGAGCTGCATGTGTGACAAGTGTTATGCGTACCTTGAGCGTGCGCGATCTTCTATGAACACCATGTGTATCAATTAATTATTTTGGTGAGTTTTGGATGGCCTTTCTTTGTTATGGTTTGTTTATTTATTTATTTATTTTTATTTTATTTTTTTTTTAAGAGGAAAAGACAACTAATATATACAAATAGTTAATACGAAACTTCTCCATTTAATACGTAATCCGTACAAATGTGTAAGAATTATTTAATTAACACACCATACTAATATACAAAATGAAAGTCAGAAAAAGAGATGGTTACATAGATCTAGATGTTCTGGATCATGTTATGCATGAGTGACAGGAGAATAATGATAAACACTGTTATCACGAATACTGTGATAGCCCATTCGAGTTGCTCCTTTTCCCATCGCTCTATTTTATTCATTATGTTCAAGAAATTTAGAATTTGCGAAGAAGAATTTGTGAAGAGGGAGAGAAGGGAATGAGTGAAAGTGGAAAAGAAGAGTTGTATTTATAACTTGATTTCTGACCGTTGGGCATCTGACCGTTGGAATCAGTCCGTTTGGTTCTGACCGTTGGGCTTTTAGAGTAGGCCCAATGCATCAAGGGACAACTAATATAGTAGGAATTACAATAATTGCATAACATAAATAATTTCTCATTCAAACCGTCTGGAGATACAAAATTATGAGAAATCAACCGATATATAATATTTTTATCACAAGAAAACTAAAAATGCAATGCATAAGGGAAATAAACATGCGACGAAATCCTCCGGGTTAGCGTAAGATGAACCCGGTTTCTACGCCAGCCGGGCCACGATGAATTTCTGGTTGAAATGACCGGTCCGAATGTGGCCTATAGATCAGAGCAATTGATCTTGAATTGCAGCTGATTTCCCATCATCATTCTCTGAAACGGCCTTGGCGATTTCGCATTTCTTCTTTGGAAGTCATTTTGGGAAGTAATCATCTCTTCCCCGATGAAGAAACATCCCGCGCATACTAGTGTTCATGTGTCTCAAGGCTTCCATGGGAGTGTTGATTCGGTGCATGGTAGCCCCATTAAAACAAATGGGGGTGAAGGGGAGGAGGAGGTACGTTATCACGCTCAATGTCATCTCTAGCTATGGGTCCCGGTCAGCAAGTCTCGAAAATTCGAAATTCTCGAAAAGACCTTGTTGAATTTGAAAGGAGTAGCGGATGGAACCCTAAGTTAAGAATAAGCCGAGTAACAAGTACGAAGAAGAGGAGATGACCCGCTTGACGCTGTCGTAAGAATATGGCCCAGGAAATGGACCATACAGAAAGTGTTCTTCCTCTCCTGGAGGATCCACAGCAGTGCAAGAAAGTCTTGTTCATGTCAAACGCGTCTTTGAAGTTCCAATGACGTTAGACGCCAACCATTAGTGACGGGCGAAGTTGGTTACGTCCCGAGAATCTTTGTACAAGCGATTCGAGCGGTGTTGTACTCTCCTCGAGAAGCATGTCAAACATCAAATCCCTCATAGTCGGATACTCGACAATAATTGAGGAAGTCGGACTATCGAGTTTATCGGAATCGTGTTGTATTCGATATTAACTCCAGCGTGAGTTCACGTTCCAACCCATCCGCCGTAATCCAAAATTCATCACCCCGGAAACCTCCATTGTTGTAAAATTTCAACACTAAATCTTCGGAGTACTGAGCTGGAATTCAATGCAATAGATATTCCCACTTTCTACTAGCAATTTCCTCATCGAAAAATGGGTGAAACATCCCGGAATTGTAGAGATTTTCGAAATTTCTCTCAACTGTGATTCTCCTTCGTGCTGCCATAGTGCGGTGTAGATGATATTTTAAGGGTGGAAATAGCTAGGATTGGTGGAGGAGATGGTGCTAGAGGAAGGATTTTTAATTTGGTGGAGTTTGGCCTGCGTGCACGGGTTGAATTCACTTCTGTAGAGTCGCGTGCGCGAGGGGAGTGTGAGGGAGACCAAGATCCGGATTTTTAGGGGGAAGAAATGAGAGGGGTGGACGCGTGGGTGCCCCGCGTGTGGGTTTTTGTAGCCGGGTCAGTGATTTTGGGTTAGGTCCAATTTTTTGCCCAAGCCCAAATGATTTCCAGAAATTTCCCTTATGTCCCGAATTGTTCCGAAATTTCAAACTTGGAATTTCGATTCGTTTTAACTCCAAATTGAACCAATGAGATATCAAAACGATCGGCATTAAAAATTCCATCCACTGGAATATGACATAATCACATTCAAACTCAATTTTTTATTTTTATTTTTATTATTTTTTTTTGGATTTTATTTATTTACACATTTATATACAAATGTACAAGATGAAAGGAATGTGTCAACAACACCGGAAGTCCAAATAAAACAACACATCACAACAACCTTTAACTTCGAGGCAACTTTAGGTTCGGGCTGGGCTTAACCCAATCCAAACGGATGTGGCTTAACCTTTATGTTATGGGGGCCTAGGGTTCAGGATGGTACCATCCCTGACCAATGTGCAATGGTCTAGTAATAATATTACCCTTAGTACATATGGTATAGCCTCAAACCGCCCCTTGATACAGTCACATAGAAAACCGATCGGGGTTGGCCTGGTGGAATCCATTGCCCGCACAAACTAAGAAATGTCCGATGTTGCATATCACGACTCTCTGGGCACCATGCTTGGTGCTAAGGGAAAAACGATTATATACATGTTGAGTCTTTTAACGTCAGATCCTCAAGACGAATGTGAGTCTTTTAACGTCAGATCCTCAAGACGAATCCCAACCTGTGGGAACAATGGGACGACGACGAAGTTTATCCTGCTAAGCTGGTGTCAGATAATAATATACCTTATACTGGCTTATCTCGGATAGAAGATCAAGACCTGGACAGAAAGGAGTTTGACAGTTCATACACCACCCCATCCTTTTTGCCCATCGCTTTCGAGCAAAAGTACTACGACCATTACCTATTTGAGATGGGTGAGATTTGGACCAAATGATGAGTTGGAGTTCGCGAGGAAGAGAATAGAAAAGGGAGGAGAAAGAAGGAGTTGAAATTTTTGGTACCCATTGTTTTCCAGGAGGCACGTTTGCTCGATTATCAGAAGACATTTATACTCAATTCTGAAGTAGAGTTTTTGTGGACTATGGTTCCGGTGCTTGCAACCACACACTCTAGGGATTTTAAGAAAAGAAAATAGAAGAGGGCCCGACTACCCAAATGGCGTACTTTCTCTGTTTAAACAAATGGAAAGAAGTACACCATCAAATCTATTAGTCTATGTAGACTGGATCATTGAGAAGAGTCTCTTCGACATCTGGAGAGCGCAACTCATGATAATATTTAAAGCGTTGGCCATTTACTTGAAATTATTTGTCATCATTTACGTTTTCAAAGAAATAGCCCCATAAGGGGTGACAGCCAGACGGTGAAAGGACCAGACCATCGAGTCTTTAATTTTCCTGGAAAAATGTGTAATCTTGATTTGTACAACAAAACTTTTTGACCCACTTTGAATTCTTTTCTCAATATGTGCTTGTCATGCACTCTTTTCATGTTAGCTTTATAGGATTTCGAGAGATCATAGGCATCACTCCGAATTTCCTCAAGCTCATTTAACTCCAATTTTCTCTTCGCGCCTACCGCGTTAGTATTATAATTGAAGCTTTTGATGGCCCATAGAGCACGGTGCTCAAGTTCAACCAGCAGATGACAAGGTTTTCCAAAAATGAGGCGATAAGGAGACATCCCTATAGGTGTCTTAAAAGCTATTCTGTATGCCCACAAGGCATCAGATAATCGTAGAGACCAGTCTTTTCTAGATGGATTGACAGTTTTTTCCAAAATGGATTTGATCTCTCTATTATAGACTTCTACTTGACCACTAGTTTGAGGATGATACGGAGTTGCCACTTTGTGCATGACTCCATATTTTTTTTACTAAATATTCAAAAAATTTATTGCAGAAATATTTTCCCCCATCACTAATTATAGCTTTTGGAACACCAAATCGAGAGAAAATATTTTCTTTTACGAACAAAACGACCGTTTTATGATCATTAGCACGACATGCCAATGCCTCAATCCATTTTGACACATAGTCAACTGCTACCATAATGTATAGGAAGCCATGTGAATTTGGAAATGGACCCATGAAGTCGATGCCCCATACATCAAAGATTTCCATAATTAAAATGGGATTTAAGGGCATCATATTGTGTTGAGTAATGCGTCCTAGCTGCTGGCAGCAATTGCATGCTTTGCAATGCTCATGTGCATCTCTAAACAGTGTTAGCCAATAAAATCCACATTATAGAACCTTGGCCGCAGTTTTCTTACTACTAAAATGACCACCACAAGATTGTTCATGGCAGAAGGATAACACGTCATTGTGTTCCCAGTCGGGAATGCAACGGCGGATTAGTTAGTCGGAACAATACTTGAAGAGGTAGGGATCATCCCAGAAATAAAATTTTACAGTGGATAAGAACTTTTTCCGGTCATTACGAGACCAAGATGAAGGGACTTTTTCGGTAACTAAGTAATTTACTATGTCAGCGTACCAAGGGGACGAAAAAATAGAGTACAAATGTTCATCTGGAAAGGAATCACAGATAGGTTCGGTATTAGTATCAACATCACTAATAAGTCGTGATAAATGGTCTGCAACCACATTTTTGCAACCTTTTTCATCTCTAATTTCTAGAGTAAACTCTTGCAAAAGGAGAACCTATCAGATCAACCTTTGTTTTGCAACTTTTTTCGCTAATAGATAACGAAGTGCCGCATGGTCAGTGTAGACAATAGTTGGAGAACCCACTAGGTAAGGACGAAACTTATCCAAAGCATATACAACGGCGAGAAACTCTTAATTTCTCAATGGTGGTATAGTTATGTTGAGCTTCATTAAGGGTTTTACTCGCATAGTAAATGACAACTGGCTTATCTTCTCAGCGTTGCCCTAGTACGACTCAATAGCATAATTAAACTGCGTCACACATTAATTCAAAAGGTTTAGACCAATCAGATGGTTGAATTATGGGAGCGGTAGTTAATGCGGTTTTTAAAATTTCAAAGGCTTGTTTGCAATTGAAACTGAAGTAAAAAACGGCATATTTAAGCAGAAGATTAGTTAAAGGTCGAGCAACCTTTGAGAAATCTTGAATAAATCTCCTATAGAAACATGCGTGTCCTAAGAATGCACGAATGTCTCGAACTGATTTTGGTATAGGAAGTGAAGCAATTTTTTCTATCTTAGCTTTGTCGACTTCAATTCCGTCTTCTGAAACGATATGTCCTAAAACTATTCCTTTTGTAACCATGAAATGACATTTTTCCCAATTAAGAACAAAGTTTTTCTCTTCACAACGTGTAAATACATTTTCAAGATTTGACAGACAGCTATCGAAAGAATCTCCATATATTGAGAAGTCGTCCATGAATACTTTCATAAAACGTTCAACCATATCACTAAAAATGTGAAGCATGCAGCGTTGGAAAGTACCAGGTGCATTGCAAAGGCCGAAAGGCATTCGTTTATATGCAAATGTACCAAATAGATAGGTGAACGTGGTCTTTTCTTGATCAGCAAGGTCTATGACTATCTGAAAATAACCTGAATAACCATCAAGAAAATAGTAATATGCATGACCGGCTAAACGTTCGAGCATCTGATCGATGAATGGGAGTGGAAAGTGATCCTTACAAGTGACGGCATTAAGTTTGCGATAGTCAATGCATATTCGCCATTTCACTGGGATACGAGCGGAAATGCATTCATCTTTATCATTTCTCACAACTGTAATGCCAGATTTCTTGGGAACAACGTGTATTGGACTCACCCAAACACTATCAGAGATAGGGTAAATAATACCCGCATCGAGTAATTTTAAAACTTCCTCTCGTACCATATCTTTCATGGTAGGGTTTAGTCGACGCTGCGGTTCACGCGACGTCTTAGCATTTTCTTCAAGGTGTATGCGATGGGTGCACACAGTAGGTTCAATGCCTTTAATGTCATCAAGGGACCATCCAATTGCAGAACGATGTTGTTGAATGACATTAATTAAATGAGCTTCCTGATCGTCAGTTAATTGTGAAGAAATGATAACTGGGTGACGACCATTTGGATCAAGCTGTACGTATTTTAATTCCGAAGGAAGAGGTTTTAAATCAGGGGGGAGTGGGTATTAAAGATTCTTGAGGAAAGTCATCATCCATGCAGTAAACAGATTGATGTTCATCCAAGTTACTGGACATCACAGTCGTAGAGTCAAATAATGGTATTGACTTTAATAACTCATTTACTTCTTGTGTATAGTCATCGTCCTCAAACTCGGATTCACTAAAGGAAAGAAATTGGTACACTTCATCTTCTGGAAAAGAGTTTGTTAAATACTCTTTGCGAATCTTTGTCAACCCCCCTTTCACCTCACCATCAATGTCAGGCTCTGGAATTTGTTTCATCAACTTGAAGACATTTACCTCTACCGATAGATTTCCGAAGGACATGGTCATTGAACCATCCCTACAGTTAATAAGAGCATTAGCAGTTGCTAGGAATGGACGTCCTAAGATGATAGGAATGGAATCACATGCAACTTCTGTATCCAAAATAACAAAGTCTACAGGATAGAAAAAGTCTTGAACTTTTACAAAGACGTTTTCCACAATTCCTTTTGGATACTTAATGGAACGATCGGCTAACTGTAGAGTCATGGTGGTAGGTTTAAGCTCATGAAGACCTAGTTGTTTAAATAAGTAATATGGAAGTAAGTTCACACTAGCTCCTAGGTCTAGTAGCGTAGTAGCCGTATATTTGTCACCTAAGGTGCATGGAACCGTTAGTCTACCAGGGTCTTTGTATTTGACTATACCATTGTGTTTGGTGATGGATGGAAACTGTTCGGTGAGGAACGCTTGTTGAGGAACATTAGTTCTCCTTTTTGTGGTGCACATATCCTTCAGAAATTTTGCATGTTTTGGTAATAGTTTTAAGGCATCGAGAAAAGGTAAGTTGATCGTCAAATTTTTAAAAGTCTCTCGAATTTCAGCAAAATTCTCATCAGGTTTATTCTTTGCCAAGCGTGCAGGAAATGGTGCCTTAGGGCGGAATTTGGAAAAGGGGTTTTCTTGCTTATTTCCTAAATTCTGAGATGTTGACTTTGTTTGATCTGGTGAATCATCCGTAGGTTCATTATTAGAAATAGGTTCATTGGAACCTTCGGATTCCTTTGGTTGATCATCTGGCATACATATTTGATTGTCTACCATTTTTCCAGATCGTAGAGTAGTGATTGGATGCACCTCACCTTGATTGGAGGTGCTTGTACGTACCAGGTGCATTAGTAAGTTCAAAGGCTGTGTTTGCTGGTTTAGGGTTTGGAACTGCTTGTCCAGGAAACACGCCTTTCTGACTCTTTTCTTGCGCCAATTGTTGAAGTGATTGTTGGATAGACGTTAAAATTTGAGACTGTTGGTTCATGTAAGCTAAGAAAGTCTCATTTGTCCTTATCCAAAACGGGTTGTGCAGGTTGATTATAGTTGGGATCTGGATTAGCTGGAACAAGGCTGCAGTTGGTTTGATAGTTAGCATTGGAATTATTTTGAAATTGACCTTGTTGGTATTGTTGATTATTTCCTTGGCGGTATGGAATAAAGTTGTTGGTTGGTCGAATAGGTGGATTAGCGAAACCTGGAGGAGCCCCCATTTGTTGGTTATTTTGGCTTGGCCGAAGTTCGATGTTGTCTCCACGGTGCATTGGGAATGTTGAAAGCACATGCCTCCTCCGGATTTGTTGAGAAGGGGAGGCATATAACAAGGACAATAAACATCAGGATGGTCAGGACTGAGACAAAGAACACATGGGGATATGTCAACGTTTAGGACCTGTTTTGGTATTTGATCGTTTACTTGAACTGCAAGGGAATCTACTTTTTTAGTTAGGGATTCTATCAAAATTTTTAATTCGGGACCGGGTTTTACTTCAAAAATAGATGTGTCTTTTGTAACATTATCCTTTGATGACCTAGACGACTCAGTGTTACCCCAGTGTGTACCTTTTTTTCGCTTGTTTTTCGAGAAAAGTATATGCTTCAGTAGCTCCTTTGTCCATGAAGCAACCGCCGTTCATTATATCAAGAGTTTCTTTTTGATGATCAGAAAGACCATTAAAGAATGAACGAACAAGGACGGCTTTGTCCAAATTGGTGATGAGGACATTCTAACGAAAGATCAAGAAAAGCGACTCCATGCTTCCGTAAAGGATTCATGAGGATTTTGACGAAAGAATTGAATTTTCTGAAGCATTTTAGTTGTTTTTTTCTGAGTGTAAAATTGAAGCATGAAAGCTTGAACTAGTTTATTCCATGTGTCTATGGACTGTGGCTGTTGTCCTGCTATCCAAATTGACGCTTTTTCCACTAAAGTGAATGGAAACAGTCGAAGCAAGAGTTGTTCCTTAGAGACTGCTGGATGGTGAAATGTTGTTGCCACTTGTTGAAGCCTACGAAGATGATTGTAAGGTTTTTCATGCTCCAAACTATGATATATAGGTAACAAATTGAAAACGTTTGGTGGGATACGAAAATCACCGACAATGTCCTCAAGTTTGATGTAGGAAGAAGGTCCTTCCTGTAATGCAGTATAGAAGTCTGAGAGGGGCTTCTCAGCTGGTGGAGGATCGTCGGCCATAATGACAGAAGTTGATGGCGACGAAGGATCGTGATGAAGGTAATTAATGGAAGAAGAACAATTTTTAGGTGAGAACTTACGCAATTGCTTACGTATTTTTTTCGACGATAGGTATGTTCAATTTCTTTAGTGGAACCAGACCTTAATCTCATGCAAGCATAAAATTAGCTCTAATTTACAGAAGGAATTTAGTAGTACTCGAATTTTATTATTATCTTAAGCATTAGAGTTGAACAACATAGGCCTAAGCTGCTGCTAACATAGTAGTGAAGCTAGGAATACGTGTGCATAAACCAACAGCCAGGTCACAAGAGAGATATGAGAGAGGCTTTCCGTGCGAGCACGGTTCTAATTAAGTAACCTCAATCTTTCAAGTTTCCTAGATATCGTTAGAATATGATTAAGATTTATGGAAATAAAATTTATGCAAAGGCGGTATTAATTTTAATTTAATTTGTGTTTTTTTTTTTTTTTTTAAGATTTATGCAAGGGTTAAAATACAAACATGCAAATACGATCTACTCATACAATACTAGGTGCAGTAGCATGTGAAGATACTCTACTCATACGTATAGCTATACGAATAGGCAAATTTGTGTCATCGATAAATACTTCCATACGTACAGGCAAATATACATCAGTAATACGTATATGTACGCTAATTTGTAAATCGATATTACGTAAACGTATATCAACAGTAACAAGCAAATTTGAATCATTCATACATATCTAAATACATTAGCATGCGAATATAGTATACATACGCAGATAAATACGACAAAACTAAACATACAAAGTATTATACATAAACTAAAATACGACTCTTGTATTGCATAATAATTCGATTTCGACAATACTCATTGAGATTGCGAGTGTCATATAAAGAGCAGCTTGACCCCGTAGGGTTTAGAAACAACTTACCCAACTCAGATTTTAACCCTCGTTGGAATGTTCTCCTCTTTCTTGACAAAATCGACTTATTAGACAATACCGTGTACGTTAACGTAGATAAATACTAAACATGCAATAATAGATATTTATACATATAAATATAGATAACCATGCAAAACAGTATCATTGGTATGTACATATACATTAATATGCAATTCATACCCACTTAATCGCATATAAATATTTACGGACGTATTAATATGATTCATGCATATTTCTAGCCTAAGACGTAAATAATAATCCATAAACTAATTTATAATAACTACGTACATGACATTCATGCAATAAAAAAATAAAAAACAGTAAAACGTTGGAACCTGTAGCTTCCCGCTAGTCCGCCAAAGAGTGAAACAGACGTTTCAATCGTTGACGTGATTAATCCCAATAGATATTCGAAATTTCAGGTACAGTCCGAGATTTAGGCCCGGATATGGATCAAGGTAGATCGGGGGATCTTTGGAGGTAAATTATTAGCACCAACAGAACAAATGCACCCGCGGACGCGGGTAAGACCAGCGGACGCGTGTCCAATACCGCGCACGCGTGTCTTTGATGTCACAATGAGTTCAACTTTTCATAGAACTCTTATAATCGCCTGAAGTGTACTTTCTCAGTCCTAACTTTTGGTACCTGGAAGTACAGCAAAAAATCCGTGAGCGAACAGGTTGTTTACGAGTGAAAATTCGAAAAAAATGTACTAAAAACAAAAGGGAAGAAAGGAAGAGAGTGGGGGTTCCCCCTTGATGCAACTTCCAATCTGTAGAACAAGTCCTATGCCTTTAGAACAGCAAATTTCCATTTGATATTAACTTTTTACTACGTTAGAGATTTGACTCTCTAATTTGGCGAAAGAGCGAATTCAAAGTTCCTTACTCACGATCTTCGCGTTCGTAAAGTTGAAGTAAGGATCGAACCAACCTAAAGGTTAGGACAACTACAACTTGGTTGTTACTCTTAGGGAACTAGTGAGTAAGTTTATATTAATACTAGGTTTCTTTCCTACACAAACATTAAAGAAAAACATTAAGATTTGAAATATGCAACTAAGACAAAATACAATTTACTAAAGAAAAGGTGGAGAGCTAATCCTCCTCATGTGAAAATAACATTTAGTTGTTGATTTGAAAAGGTTCATTTGATTCTTCCTAAACTCATAGACAAGCCCTAATGGAAGAAAACTTGATCCCTAACATGTATGACTCATTTCTAAACTCATACATGTTAGCAATTGGAATCAAGCAATGACTTATCTCTAAGCTCATTACTTGATTCCTAACTAGACACTACACCAACTATCATTTTGGGATAGGATGTAGGTCTAGTTGTTCTTCCTAACAACCTACCAAGCCAACAACAATTATTTTCCCTCACATGAGTTGGATTAACTCCCCAAAAGGGAAGTTAGCTCATGATCCCTGGGATAAAGGATTACAAACTATAAGAACAAAAAGAGAGAGAGGAAGAGGAAGAAGAAAAACTAACTAAACTCACTTGCTTTTTATTTATTTTCTAGAAGAAAACCAAAGTTTTTCTACATTAAAACTATTACAAGTTTTTTTACAAAAACTAAAACTAAATAATAAAAATGACTAAGGAACTAAAATAATACAAGGTAAGGAAAAGAAGTCAAGGGAGTAAATGGAGTCTCCCCCCCCTTGTTTTGTTTTCTTCTTCATTTGAGAGACATCTCATTTCCTCCCATGTGAAACATCAAACCACATTTACTTCATTTTTATCCACCACATTAAAACAAAGTGACACCTTGCCTTTTTTTTTTTTTCACTATTAACACCTAATCTAATTAATTACATGCAAGGTGTCAACTTTGCACCAATAATTTGTCATTTTTGTCTTGACATGCTCCATAATTGATGACTCATCCAATCTTGCGGGCCCGTATAGTGGGTCCTATGTGCAGTCCAGTGGTTGTCCGATCTTTGGGCAATTTTACAACTTCCCGCCTATGCGTAGAGTTCATCACCCTGATTGTCTGAGCAGCTCACTTGTCACATTCGGAGTCCTGGTTCAAGAGGTAGGAGCTTCGGAAGTTTGATGCTTCTGTGCGGATTTGGAAGATTTCATATATATGTCGTTCCTCGTGCTTTATCGCAGGTTTAAACCATATTTCCATGTCTACTGCGAATACCTACAAAAGTATGAAAACATATTTATTTCATGATTATTAAACACATAGTTAACCAAATTTATATGTCTCAACGGGGTTTCATAATACACTTTTGGGTGCTTATCAATGGTCGTCAAGAGCAAGAAAGCAGGTGACCACCTCTCTCATCTTGAGAAAGCATTCTCCAGGTTATGCCAGACTTGAATGAAGTTGAATCCCAAAAAGTGCCTCTTTGGAGCGTCCTCAAGGAAGTTTCTAGGATACCAAGTATCACAAAGAGGTATCGAAGCTAACCCAGACCAAATCAGAGCGTTCTTCGACATGCCCGATCCACAGACGAAGAAGCAAATACATAAGCTATCAGGAATGGTTGCAGCACTAAACCGATTCATATCCAGGGCGTCCGACAAATGCCGACCGTTCTTGCAACTTCTTAAAAAAGGTGAGCAGTTCTTGTGGAACGACCAGTGCCACCAAGCGTTCTCCACCCTCAAAGAGTACCTGACTACTCCTCCCGTCCTGGCAAAACCAGCAGATGGTAAAATGGTAGGGCTATATCTAGCAATATCAGACTTTGCCATCAGTTCGGTTCTCTTCAAAGAGAAAAACAACTCAGAGAAGCCGATCTATTTTACAAGTAAGACACTCACTCCAGCTGAAAAGAATTACTCTTACATCGAAAGAGCAGTACTAGCATTGTTATATTCTACATGAAAGTTCAGACCTTACTTTCAAGCGCATCCAATCAAAATACTCACCGACCTCCCGTTGAAGAAAATTATTCACAAGGAGAACAAAACAACTCGCATGGCAGTATGGGCCGAAGAGCTCGGGGAGCACCACATTGAGTTCATCCCACGTACCTCACAGAAAGGACAAGTCGTTGCAGATTTTCTAATAGATTTCCCTATATACAACCTAAACTGGGAGCCAAAAATTGATATTTCATCCACAAAGAAGAATGACAAGACCGTCTGGTCTCTCTTTGTAGATGGATCTAGCAATCCTGGAGGAAGTGGAATTGGAGTTGTCCTAGTATCGCCAGATGGAACAATGTTGGAAAAATCGGTTCGCATCGACTTTGCGACCTCCAACAACGAAGTGGAGTACGAGACATTAATCATGGGGCTCCGCATGGCGTTGCAGCTCGGTGTCCAAGAGCTCCAAATCTTTAGTGACTCGCAACTGGCCGTTCGCCAGGTTGTTAAAGAGTACACTACCCACGAAGGTAACTTTTCTAAGTACCTTCAAGTTGTTTATCAGTTACTTTCGGCTTTCAAGAGAGCCATTATACATCACTTTTTGCGTGGCGAGAACCGTCACGTAGACAGTTTAGCTTACTTGGCTACTCAAACACCGAACTGCGCCCCTAGACAATTACTCATTGAGGTAGTTGACCGACCTGCTCACCAAGTGGAACACGTCTTAGAAATCAGCGACCTGTGCCCACTCTCTGATAATCAGATGAGTCAAACATGGATGCAGCCCATCATATAGTACATCCAACAGGGCACGCTCCCAGAAGAGCGTACCAAAGCCAAGCAAATCCTATATCAGGCGCGCCGTTACTGCTTGGTCAATAACAAGTTGTTTAGAAAATCAGCTGGCGGCCCTCACTTGAGGTACATAAGCCCAGAACAAGGTCAATTGATTTTTGCTGAGATTCATGAAGGAGAATGTGGAAACCATGCTGGAGGCCGCTCTTTGGCTCACAAAGTGATCTCCTAAGGATACTTTTGGTCTCGAATGCAGATCGACGCCAAAACATTTGTCCTCAAGTGCGTCAAATGTTAGACATTTGGCCACTACATCATACAACCAGCTCGTGAATTGATTAACATCGCTAGCCCTTGGCCATTTCACATGTGGGGCATGGACATCATGGGACCATTCATCCCACAAAAGAGCACCGGTTTTCGTTTTGTCTTAGTCGCAACTGATTACTTCACTAAGTGGATCGAGGCAATCCCTTTAGCTCATGTCAAGGAATCACACGTCAGAAACTTCATTTGGACTTATATCATTACCATATTCGGCTTGCCACACACATTGGTGATGGATAATGGTTCTCAATTCAAAGGAAAAACAGTCAAGGAGTTTTTGGCCAAGTGGAAGATCGTTCATGCATTCTCCACTCCTCAGTACGCTCAAAGCAATGGCTAAGCAGAGGCTAGCAACAAAGCAATATTAGAAAATCTGAAGAAAATGATTGAAAAGAACAAAAGCCAATGGCCAAATCAATTAGAAAACATATTGTGGGCTCATCACACCATAGCTCGCTCCAGCACAAGCGAGTCACCATTCTCCCTATGCTATGGCACAGAAGCCGTTATCCCCACTGAGCTGACCGTCACTACGACTCGATCAGAACTTGCCGAGTTTGGACACAATGACTCCGTCCTAGCACGAGAGGTCAATTTGCTAGAAGAACGGTGCGACCTAGCCGCCATTAGAGTAGCATCTTATCAACAAACTCTGAAGAAGTCCTTCAACAAACGAGTACACCCTCGATCTTTTCAACCTGGTGATCTAGTTCTGAAAAAGACTCAAGATGACTCCAAACTAGCACCAACATGGGAAGGATTGTACATAGTGGAACGAGTTGTCGGCAATGGAGCGTACTGGATCAAGACCTAAGAAGGGAAATTATTACCACTCCCTTGGAACACTTACTTGTTAAAGAAATTTTATAAATATAACTACATTGTTGTATATTCCATGTTTTCATTTACTGTAAATTCAAGTTTAGTTTACTTATGTTTGTTATTACAATCTACTCCATCGCCAAGGCACGCAATCCGCACTGCAAGCACCACAAGTATACATGCACTATCGACACTTTCTGAAGTTCAACGCTCTCAGTGAGTAATACGCTTTTATAAGCTAACACCCTCTCCATGAGCAGCACGCTCTTTTGAGCTTACAAGCTCCATAGCCTCTCCGAGTCTCGCTAGTTGAGGACCTATATTTCTAGGATCAACTCAGTAAAAACGCTCTCAGTGAGCAATACACTTTCATAAGCTAACACGCTCTCCATGAGCCGCACGCTCTTTTGAGCTAACAGGTTCCCGAGCCTCTCCAATTCGCACTAGTTGAGGACCTATACTTCTAGGATCAACTCGGTAAGAACGCTCTCAGTGAGCAATACGCTTTCATAAGCTAACACGTTCTCCGTCAGTCGAACGCTCTCTTGAGCTAACAGGCTCCCGAGCCTCTCCAATTCTCACTAGTTGAGGACCTATATTTCTAGGATCAACTCGGTGAGAATGCTCTCAGTGAGCAATACGCTTTCATAAACTAACACGCTCTCCGTGAGTCGCACGCTCTCTTGTGCTAACAGGCTTCCGAGCCTCTCCAATTCTCACTAGTTGAGGACCTATATTTCTAGGATCAACTCGGTGAGAACGCTCTCAGTGAGCAATATACTTGCATAAGCTAACACGCTCTCCGTGAGCATCACGCTCTCTTGAGCTAATAGGCCCCTGAGCTTCTCCAATTCTAACTAGTTGAGGGCATATACTTCTTGGATCAACTCAACGAGAACCCTCTCAGCGAGCCTTACGCCATAGTAAGCTAGCATGCTCACCTAAACTACCAGGGTTCACAGCCTATACGGTTCTTACGCGTGAGCAACTTACACATAAAAACTTTAGCTACGAGCAATCGAAAATCAAGCAAAAACATACATTCCATACACATTCATCAATGGAACTGCCTGACCAACGCCCGAAAACCAGTTCACAAATCAACTGATCTGCTGGGTCTACCCAGGAAATCCAAATCGGTATTCGTACAAGTTAGCAAAATATCAAACTGCCACTTTGGAAACCAGTTCAATGCGTCTTAATACCAAAAAGGCGAACTGATCAGGCAAGCCTGAGAACTCAGCTCTATTGTTTAACTCTCATACAGATAGGAGAACAGACAAAATACTTACAAATTTTCAACACTGACAAAGACAAGAACGAAAATCACCATCAAGGAGCAGCAACAACATGTTTATCCTTCGGGGCAACACTCGTTGAGGGAGTGTGCCTTGCAACTCTCAGCACCATCGCGCATACCCGTTCCCTGATCCCCACCATCACACGCCTTTGTCAACTATAAATACTTCTCATCCAGTTCGACATATTGGATACAGCGCATGTCTTACGCATTTTGCGCTTTGCGCGCAACCCCCTGACATTGTTTGGCGTATTCCGTAACTTTAGCCAGCTTCCCCTACAAATCCTTCATCGCATTAACTAACACAGCATTCTCATCAATAGCATCCTGGTACTTTTTGGTCATGACTTCTAGTTTCTTCTTGTCAACTCCCCATGCAACACGCATACACCCCAGCTCGCCTTGAGCATTGACATCAGTACTAGCACGTTGCACATCGTTCTTCAGCTTATCGTACCCCGCAAGAAACTGCAAGTACAATACCAAGATTAGAGTCGCCTGACAAGCAAAAGAAAAACAGAACAGATGAAAAACTCACCAAACAAGAAGCCATGTCCATGGTACCCAACAGTGTCTCCATATCTTCGTATTCCACCTCAGCCTTATCACCATCCAGTATGATCCCTTTCAGAAAGCAGGTCGTTATAGGTGCTGATTGGAAACTACAGTCAGAACGCTTCACAGCACGCTTCTTTCCCATCTTCCCTACATACAAGAATTCGCTCCCCACGTCCCCGAGACGGTGGGGCGAACTCTCACTAGCGACGTGGTGGCATTGACCCTGGTCGCTACGTTCCTCAGCAGCCAGATCGGCCTTATCCATCTGCCGATGAGACCTAAATACAATGCCACCCGGTCGGCGACTGAACTCCTGGGGTCGCTTTTATTGCCACGGAAGCAAACGGCTTTTCTCTTGCCACGATCACCATGCTGATAAGGGTGGAACTCCATTTCTTCCATTATAAGGGGGGAGGTTTCCCTCAAACTCCCTTCACCCTTACTATATTTACAGCACCTGGCCATAATGAAATCTACAAGCAAGACTAACATTAAGCTAGTTAGCAACCCAGACATAGGTTTCTGTTCAAAAGGTATAGCCAAATATGGAAACAAGCATACCTGAGTAAGCATCAACAAAAATGGTGCACAACGGTTTGGAGAAGAGGAAATGCAGCGAGAAGAAGAGAAAATGCCTTTGGTATTCTAGGAACTGTTCTACTTATTCTGAAATAACGTATCTTCCCTAGGCACGCCATAATTATATCGAGACGCCAAACGTCAGGCCACCTGGCAGCCATCATTTCATATTTCTAACCATCCATATTCCTACACGTGTCACGCACGTGCAGAAATACTTCAGCTCTCCAGAATAAAGAGCACGGCATACGTCCTACTATATCCGCAGTTCGTACATAGTCACTAACTTTCATCCAACGTGACCTACAACGCTAAGGACAAATTAAGGACAGGACGCTCACTCAGGACCACCGGTTACTTAAACTCATCTACTTTTACAAGGAGTCGGCTAAGCAACCACACCGATATAGCAATATTGCCACTCATACATTCAACCATGCAAGAGCTAAACAAAACAAAGAAGCCAACAGCGAAAATAGCTTATAAGCAAAAAGATGAACTGGTCGGGCAAACCCAGATCACAGTTCGCATCTTAGCCAAGTTGATGAGTCTACTCAGGAAATCCAGCTCGGCTAATTACCATTCATCATCACATTGGCACCCCAGACCAATACGGGGCACCAGATCGTTCAGTAGATTAACAAATAGAAACAAGAAAAAACAAACTGCGCCAGGTTGCCCTGAGAAACTAGCTCTATTGTATCATAACTTACAAATTTCAAAATCAATAAACTACTGTCACAACTCGCTAGCTCCAGGGAGAACAGCCGAATTTTCAGCCGCCAATGAGTCCTCAACTTTAGCATCCCTCTCCTCGACCACAATTGATACACCATCCACATCTAAATTCACGAATACATCTGACAAGACCGCTTCAGTTCGAGGTTCAACAACCTCTTGTGCAACGACTTCAGAAGTAAGAGCATCACTTGCATCTCCCTGTACCTGTACCACTGAGGTACGGGGAGCCCCGCGTTCATGCTCCTCTTTCAAGGCTTTATAATCAGCTTCCAGCTCAACAAAGTCAGCATCCAAAATGTCATAAGCTTTAGTAGCGTCCTGAGCAACGCCCTTGCAGTGTATAGCGTAGTCATTCAACCTACCAATTTCTACAGTAGCAGCGTGAACGTTATCTTCAGTAGCTTCTAGTTTCAGCTTCAGTTCTTCCACCTCACTATCCTTCAGCAGCTTCACCAACTTAAGATCCTGGTACTCCTTCTTCACCACTTCAAGCTCACGGCGATCTATGCCATATGCATCCTGCACCCCCTTTAACTCGTCTTTCAGCTTCACCACAGTCTCTCTGTCTGATTCAGCGAACTGGGCAATCTCTTTTAGCTTCTGGAATCCACTCACAAGCTGTAATCGCACACATATAATAGTAATCAGTTCACAGCAAGTCTCGTAAGTGAACAAGCAAACCAAATCGAGACAGTTTCACTTACCAGACATTGCGCTATCTCCATTAAACCGGGTTATCAGCCCGACCCCTTGGTATCCGGCTCGCTACGGTTACCATCCGAGCTATATGTTCAAGTAAGCATCGCGATACCTTACTTCGACTGAAGAAGGCGACATCGGTTAAACTTCCGCAACCGATGTACCCCCTGATCATCCAAGTACACTAGTTGCGACTCCAAGTCCTCAGCAGTCATAGTCGACTTCCCACTAGCCTTACTTGGACCTTTCGCCTTCGCCAGCAGGGTAGGCTCTCGAAGCACGGGGGACGAGCTCTGTCTAGCCCCAAAACTTGCCAAGTCCATAACTGGTGCCGACCTCGATCGGGCGCTGCGAGTGGCTTTATCGTGAACTCGAGCATCACCAGGACCAGCCTATCTTTGGAACCATCCCCCCGGTACATGCTTCCGCGACTTTGGCGACCTTGGCGACATCCCCTTTCGAGACGCGTCTACTTTCCTCTTCACCGAGCTGCTCTGCGTGTGAGGGTTGAAGACCACCCTCTCCAGCTCCACAAGCGCATCAATCGACCCCCCTTTAGTCGTCAGCCCGACCCACCAGCCCCCGAGGCACCAGCACCTCCGGAAGGTCGTCTAGAACCAGCTCGACCTCGGTTCCTATCTTCCCTGGTTACCAGATCGCTAGTTCTTTTCTTCATCACTCTTTCACTAGCTTAACCCCGAGCCCTTTTTTTCTGAACTCTTCTTTTCTGCATGCGATTCTTTGGACCTCCTTTTTCTACAAAAAAAAATGAGCTCTGCGCGGGCGGTTTAAACTTGTTTTCGGGCTCGAGTTAACCGTGCGAACCTCTCTATCTCCTGCCGATTAGTTAAATTGTTTTTACGATTGAACTCGCAAAGGTGAACAAAACACAATTCGACTATTTTAACAATAACTCACCCATTAAAACGACATGAGCAAGACACTCCCACCCACCGAAGATATTGCAAATCCTAGTTTGCAACCTACATCCGCTAGCACAGTAGTTGCCAACTAGCAGCAACGACCTCTTTGTCCAAGCCTCGTTGCTTACACCGTCCATCACACTGGAACGCGTCGTCATAGTTTGCAAGCTAAAATTGAAATTACCAGATCGCCTTAAAACGAAGTGCTCAGTAATATCAGATACCCCTATGTAGTATTCACCACTCGCATTCAGTAGATCGAACACCTTGAACAGCCGCCAAGTGTTACCAACAAACTGACAAGGGGATTTCCAACAATGAGCTAAAAAGTCACAAACCAGTTTCGAGAACGGTATTTGCATATGCGCTCTCAGCTGACCCTCACAGATTATTACCCCACCGTTCGGCGGGTTGTATTCCTCACTCCGTACATTTTCACTCGAGCCTGGTTCGTATATCTCCAGGTCAGGTATATATATCCCATAAGCTGCCCTCAGTTCGGGGAACGCACTCGCTGCAAGCCGATCCACCATCCTAGGGGCAACCCACTTGAGGACAACCCCTCATCATGACCTGACGTGCTAGCCACATTACCCCCAGAGCCAGATCGTATACCACCCTCATCTTCCCTAACTTCAACCTCACCATATTCAGAACGACTTTCAAGACTCACCGACTTTTCGATATCCTCCTCATATTCACCACAACTTAAAGATACTTCCTGAACCTCTTCCGATCGTGTATCGTCAGAGTCAGACATTTTTGCGTTTTCTTCTTATCAAATACCCAAACCTAAGCAACAAAACCTGACACCGACCTACTTATTAGACACACAACACTTGCCTAAGCATAAAGAAAACTGGAAATGGAAAAGCAGCGATAGCGAAAGCACTCACCTGAGAAACCCTAGCCTGCGGTTTTGCTGAAGAAGAAAACAGAAAATAGCTTTTCAGTTCCCCCAAATTTGATTTTGTGCAACCTCCCGTTCAGTTCCCAAGAAGTTATGATTACAACCTACGCCCTAGCCCGCACACGTGTCTCAAGGACCTGTCTTTTCAAGATTCCAGAAAATGTGGCAACACGTTTCCTTGCCAACTGCTATGATTCTGTCATGTGCCAACCACACGCCAACCTACACCTCACTTCAAGTCATTATACAACACGACTCGACCCTTACAGGGCGGTAGTCAGTTCCGTTCACACCAGCCCGCTCTTCCACTCATGCTCAACACGTACTGCCGTTTTCTCTCAGCAGATCGCTTCAATGTACAACACAATCTACTGAGAGGGGGCTGTGTAAGGGAGTAATATTCTCATTGAGGAATATTAAGCACGCGTTAAGCATAAGCAGAGATCGTAACGAACTCATGTTATGGACCTCCAAGATCGATTCGTGAGCAGCTCGCTTCATGTAGGTGGTACACTTCAGCTCGCTCAAGAATACCACAAGGCGAATGAACAACCTAAAGCAGAATGCTTCGAATAAGGACACCATCCCTTATCCAGATGTAATCATCACCAAAGCCTTACCTGTACTTCCAATCACCGTGAATATGAACTACTGCACCCACTCTCAATCATCACACAATTCCTACCAAAACCAACCTAACACACATTCATAATCTCTATCCTACACATGTACATGTCAGTGCACGTGTCTTATGGATCAACACCCCTTTATGCCTATAAATACCACCTACATGAACTACGTAAGACCTGATTCTTCTCTCCCCCTAGAATCAAGAGAAGATACGTATGCAGTTCGCTCAACAACGAACTCGGTCTAAACCCTTTCCCACATCCAATTCCAATTTCATTCTCCTTCCTCCCTCGTATGTGAAGGAAACTAAAACGCTACTTTACAGATATCTTCTATCTGCATAGAGTTGGATTCTTGATTCTGTACTTAACTTGAATGTCAAGTCTTGTCAGCAGACTCTTGATTCAAATGTCAAGAACAGTGTCTATATATCTTGATGCTAAGATACATTTTCATGTCTTTGAGTATAGACTTGGGAAGACTTTGCAAAGATGTCTGGTTGTTGAATCTTCTACCATTTCTCTAAGACCAAATATAGCCAATGGTGGCACATAGATTAATGAGTTTTAGTTCAACCATTTAAGGGCCTTTTTTTAATTGTAAATCTGTGTATCTGGATTTTGCAATTGCATTATCACCGTGATTTTTTATTCTCTATTGGGATCAGACAACATGAATGAACTACATGAATAGAAAATAATAAATCAATTCATTAAGAATAGACAGAACGTCTTTTATTAAGAATAGACAGAAAATTGGCACCCTATATAATAGTACCTGAATCCCATCACAAATAACTCGCATGTCCTATCTAATTCTACACAGAAAACACACACATTATATATCCTACCTTACATGAACTCATTTACACCACCATCTCAATCATGAGATGAAATTAATACATAAAGAGGAGATAGGCTGAACTTTGGACACTCACGACCCAACCCCTTACAAAACAAATTAAAACCTTTCCTTGAAGCCAAACTAAAAATGACAGCTTCAAAGTTCGAACTATCAACATATCATTAAACATAAAGCTTACATGAGCGAAATATAATAAGAGGTTGGGGATGTTAGGAATGAGTACATGTAATACCACACAGAAGAACAACTGATCGAAAAATTAATGGTAACAAACTGAATGTCCTATTCTCTGTTTAGAGATGGAGTCATCCCAGGGCTGCTTGACTATCAGTTCAGATAAGTATGTTAAGATCATCCCAGTTCCAATAGCTTGATGAATCCACTTCACTATTGGTGGATGGGATTTGCAGTTGCACTGGCATCGGCGTAATGGTAGCAGAAGTGCTGAAATCCTCAGAACATTTGGCTTCACCGCTGTAATTTAGGACGTTAGGTGATTGAAAGCCAGCGTTGAAAGGGGAGGACATAGAAGTAGGATTATTAAAAGCGCTCAAACTTGTGGAGGGAAGGTTAGGGAGAGGAAGTAATGGATCCAAAGACAGTGCAGAATTCAGGAGGTTGCTGTTAATATAATTTGATTGCAGCGATGGCACTAGAGGCGACGTTGTGGACTGAAGAAGAGATTGATAAAGAATCTCGGAGAATTTTCTCTCATCACCAAGTCCAAGAGAAAGCTGTTGCTGGACTTGCTGCCCAGGTTGAATTAAATCTTTGGTGATCTTACTTCCATGGCTTGTTTTATCGTTCTTGTTGTTTGTGGTGCTTCTTGTTGAATTGCTTGTCTTAAGCCTCTTGTTCTTACGTCCACCTCCAACTGGGACATTGCGAAGTGTACCTCCTTTAGTCCAATGCCTCCGACATGACTTGCAGAAATGGCGAGGCTGCGACCTATTATAGTTGTTGTAGTAGCAAAACTTGGTGTTAGTAGATTCACACCTAGGACACTTCAAAGTAGGAACTGGCTGCTGTTGTTGCCTGATTGGAGTCACATTTGGAAGCTCCAACGCACCGTTCTGCATTAAATTCTTTGCCCAATCAAATCCGTCCCCAGATACTTGTTTCGAGCTCAATCCCATGTCTTTGTGCAAAAAAGAGTAATATAAAGAGGAAGATCAAGCTAATGGAAATCAACTAATAACCGAATATACCCTTAAGAACACAACCAAGATAAGATTCTTGTGTTTGAGCAGGAGGGTGTTTTGGATGCAAGAAACAAATGGGTTTGGAGTAATGGAAGGAGCAAACAAGATAGGAACCTTATGACAAGTGAGCATGTCTAAGTCTTGATAGGAATGGCTGGGCCGGTTCTCTATCTATCTGTAAAGAGAGAGAAAGATCAAATCAACTTGTTTGTAGGTTTGTGTGTGGGGAGCACTACTGAATTATAGAACTTGGGTTCCCATCTATACATCTATCACTCTCTCTTGTCCTTCACCACATGTTTTTATAGAAGGAAGAAGAGGAAGGTAGACTATGAAATGAAGAAATAATATAGGTAAGTTACTTAGGCCTTAAGGTTAAGGTGGAAAAAATGGATAGTGGGACCTTTAGTGCCCTCATCCCTCTTTTAGTGCCCTCGTCACTGGTCCTATAAAGGGACTTATAGCCCGTTAGCCACATACCATCCAATATATATCAGGGTAGATTCTCCTCTCCAGGCCAAATTGCAAACTCCTACTTGCAAATTAGTTCCCTATTATATGATGTGCGCGCCACTTGTCAATAACATCTTAATCCTTGTCAACTTCTAATGTCTTGATATCCATTAATCATACATCTATTTCTAATAAACTTTTGACAAGTACGTGTTTTAATTTGTTTGATCTTCAGGATCTTGAGAATTTTCCATATCAAACAATTTGTGTTTAAGATGGCTGTAGTACGTCCAGCTCCGAGTATAGCATATACGTGCTTATGAAGGTTTCTTCGTGCGTCTGTTTAGTGGTCCCAGTGCAAAATTGACCACCAAAATCATCAAATTTTGCAGCCACTGGAAACTTGCTAATAAGATTCATGCCAACTTGTCAAAGCAAACCAGAATCAACCTCCCTGCAGCCTATTACATAGTCAAAATTCACTTTGGTTCCTTCAAAGTATAAACCGACCACAAACAAGTATTTGGGTGTGTTCAAAAGTTCTTTGATGTACCTAGTTAAATAGTTAGAAGTACCTAGTTACTGTAAGTCCACACACCATTTTCCCAAGTCCTCACTACGAGATCGTAAAATTATGTAAAAGAATATCCATTTGAACAGGGGAAATCTTCTGGAGCAGTTTTACCGATTGATGTTGTCGCATGCTTAAGAGCACCGAGGTCCTCAAGATCATGACTATCCGAACAGAACCAACAATATTCACACTATTAGAAAATTAATTGGGAATTGGAAAAAAACAAGTGAGACTAGCTAGTTTACAAACTAGGTGCTTGAACCTTAACAAATCTCATCTTTGCTGATGACCTGAACATAGTATCAAACTATCAACTTTCAATCTTGCAGAAGAAAGCTCTGCTCCAATACTCATGACTACTCAGTGAACCAAAGCAACTATTTGCCGCACACTCTAATAAGTTCAAATTTTCTAGTTTCTACTAGGATTTGCCACGAATAGTTCCCTTGTGCAATCAATCACACTCTAAGTCAATGAGGGACCTCTCCAAAATCAACAAGACATGTGCATATCTACGTTGCAGTGGACTGTGTATAAGCTATACATATGAACATGAACAGTTTTCTTTTTTTTTTTCTCTTTTTTTTTTATCGATAATTATACATATGAACAGTGAGTGATATGAGAATACCATGCCAGTATATGGGCAAAATGTGTCAAATGACAATATTCCCTTCTTGTATATTAGGAAAAAGTTACAACATTTCTCGACTTAAACATATCCCATTGGTTTGGACTTTCAACCATATGATTAGTTAATACATATTTAATTTACGTGTAAAATATTTTAACTCAAAAACACAATAAAACCGAGATAAAGGAAATTTTCAGTCGTTCCTGAATTCTTTGCAATGGAATCAAATAAAATTTCCATGTGCAGTTGTGCACAACATAGGAAGGAGATTGCATACCAAATCGTCAGAAAGGGACCGAGTTAATGGTCCTAAGGAGTAAGAAGTGTGGTCGCAGTCTGATTTGGTGGAAATTTGTTAGTGCGCTGCAACAGGACAAATAGTGTAAGAGAGAGAAGGACACCAAGAAAAAACGAGAATGGACGGTGTGGTGGGCGAATTAAGTGGAAAATGTTTGTACCCAAAGGTGCAAATGGGCCCATTAGAACTTAGAATCATATGGTTGTTATGTCACGTGCTCTCTCGTGCCACTGATATTTTGAGTTAAAAACTGATTTAGTTGCTGTGATCATTCTTAACACGTGATAATAATATGTTTATTCGAATAATTGTATGTGGTAAACTATATTGCATATTTGTATGTAGATGTGAAAGTGCTGGACTAATATATAGTAGCCTAACGTACATTTAGGATTTTATTGCTTAAAAGTTAAAACCCTGGTACAGTGTCCACTTATTTGCAACTGAAGAAGATATTTGTTGTCCTAAACTTTGCAGTCCTAAAATTCCCAATTGCTAATGTTGTGCTTTCAGATTTCACAAGCACCTACCCAGGCCTGTCACCGTGTACATAATGATTAGGCATTCTTTCCAGAAGTCTACTATATTCATTTACATATATATGAAACCAAATGCTCAAAATGTTGTTCGCCTGCCACAAAATTGGCAAATTATCATGTAGCCCAATGGCCCATAGAATATACATCATCCACTAACATATATTCATCATTGGTCTAATATAGCTGCTGCGCCATCATTCTTTTGGTTAAATATTTAGCTGAAACATTTTTTTGCTAACCAATGTGATTAATTACAAACCTAATACACATCAGGCATGCATGGTTTTAGGCTTTAGGTAAATTCCATGAGATGTATGGAGAGAATAATTGGTCCAAAAACACATGGTCGGCTCTGCATATTATTCGCCAGGGCTGTTTACTTTGGAGTTTGGACCACTCAGTAAGCAGAGAATGATGGTTCGAGCTTAACCATGATTGTGATGTGAGGAGGATGTTTTGATTATTTCCTTTGAAATTAAAGTTAGCTTCATTAATCGTGTTTAATGATAGAAATAAGATTCTTCATCCTTAAATGGCCACGTCTAGTCGAGTACAATAGATCTCACTAAAAAATGTCAGGTCTAACTGTCTAAGTGTGAACATTCAGTGAAAAATACGTGTGAACATTCTCCATAAATAAATGTGAGCTCTAGGTACGAACACTGAACAGTGTAATTTCTCTCGGAACGTGTAATTTTCTGACCAAATAAACGCATGATTAACGATTCAACGCATTGCCAAATAAGTTGGGACACATCAGCTTTTTCGTCGACCGGCCCAAATTGTACAATGCAATTTTTGTTTTATTCTCTATCTATAAATGGAATAGGAAAATTTGTACCGTCTCAAATTATTTTTCTTTTTAAAACGGTTTTAAAAATGATTTTTCACCTATTATAAAGTATAAACTAGGTTTAATTTTTGTCTTATTTTTCTCCAATTTGAAACAGCGAAATTTTTTCCGTCGCAATCGTTACTAAATTTTAACATATTTTAGTTTAGATTTTGACAATGTGTAGTGGATGCAAATTAGTATAACAATGGTGTTGGGAGTCCGAATTCTAAAAACAAAAACTGATCTATCATGAAATAGCAATGAGTTGTGAGAATGCAGCATTGATGATGCTCTAAATGATCTAAAGTTACCCTCATGCTTTTTAACTGCAACAAAGTCTAATATGCTCGAATACACCAATTTTAACGATGGACTAAGTTAGTACAACTCATCAAGCCTGTAAGGGAGTGATATTCCTGAAAGTTGCGTACTCAGCATGATGGAAATACCACACCGACTTGTGGAACCAGATTGCGTCTACAAGTTAAGAGAACGCTCCAGCACAGTTCGCGCCAGCACGCGAATCAGGCTATAACGTGACTCAGCTTACCTTCTAGAAGTAATCATGAACAGAGATGCACATGCACAAATCACTGCCACCAGCTACTAACCACTGCCACAAGCTACTTGCTCAAACTACTAATCCCCATCATCACAGCAGACCTATAGAAACAGTTCTCGCACGCCTCCCTAATCTACACCCCACATTTGTGATGCACTTTACACGTGGTGAATGAGGATTCACTCTCAACATCTATAAATACCCCTCCTATGAACTACGCCAGACCTGATTCTTCTCTCCCCCCAGAATCTAGAGAAGATACGTACGCAGTTCGCTCCTTGACGAACTCGGTCTCAACCTTAATCTAAATCGTTCTCCCTCCCTGTGTATGTAAAGGAAGCACCAAAACACTCCTTTACATTGGCACCGACTATGGTCTCGATTTCTTGAGAAACCACCTAAGAAATCCAAACTCCGTAAACCAAAAGTCTCAAGCCCACGAAGCATGGCAAACCTCAAAGCTCAAATCCAGAGTTTAGCTGGTCAGCTAGGAACGATGAACGAACAAATCACCCTGCTCAGGCAGGAGAACGTTCAGCTGCGCACGCAAGTCGACACTCAAACTCCACCTCCTCTCCTAGCAGAGGACGACATCAACGAAGTTAATCAACAGATTAACGAGTTGTCACAACGGATAGACCAGAGTGCTGTCAAGAAAGACGCCACCCAAATCGTCCAAAAAATGCTCAAAACATACCGCACGTCTCCATTTACTGTCGAAGTACTAAGCAGAGCTTCTCCTCCAGATTTCATCCAACCACGTTTCCCGATGTATGATGGCAGCGCATGTCCTGGCCAGCACGTAGCCTGCTATATTCAAAGTCTGGCACTCTACAGCGCACCTGAGTATGACCACCTTCAATGTCGTCTGTTTACCGCCAATCTCAAAGATGGAGCACTCGATTGGTCCTTTTTACTTGAGTCTGACTCGATAAAGACTTTCGAGCAACTCACCGACTTGTTCGCTAGTCAGTACGTCCACAACCGACGTAAAAAAGCCGATCTCGATTCGTTGTTCCAGCTCTCACTGGGCGAAGACGAAACCATTTGGGAGTTTCTGGGCCGATTCAAAGCAGAGCTACTATGCATGGAAGCCGACCTGAAAGAATCATTTGCCACCTTGGCATTCTCCAACGCCTGTTGCATGCGCAACACGGCACTTGCCAGATCGTTGATGAAGGAATGCCCCGAAACACTGTCCGAGCTATACGCTCGTGTGGACAAGTACATTAAGCTACAAGAGGGGCTGAGGCGCCAAGGCCTACCAGAAGAAGAAGAGGTCGCAGCAATCTCCAATGACCCCTCAGCTTCAAAAAAGCGACCTCGACAGCAGCCACAACAGTAGGAACAGAAACCAGGAAACCGGATGAACAATGATCGTGAGTTCGCGGTCCTCACATGATCTCCCAGTTACATACTGGAAAAGATCAAGCGGGCTGCATACTACCGACGATGTCGCGGCAACCCGGCAGATCGACCATCGCGCGGCCTTTCACCGAGCAAAATGTCATGAGACCGATGCATGCTGGGGGCTAAACCATTACCTGCAAGATCTCATCGGCCGACACATCAAGCGAGACACCAACATACGATGGTGACTGCACCATAAACCGATGGCTCGCGGGGCTCTGCGGCCGAACTCCACCCGCCTTTGATTGCCCTGAACGATCGGACTTCGATCTTGCGGCGAGGGGCGCCCCAAGGACCGTTCTCACCACGAGCGCCGCCTGCACTCATCAGATCGCAACAATGAAAGAACTATTCATATGTTCACATTCCCTGACGACTCGGTCAGCTCATCCAGAGAGAAAAGAAGGCGCGTGGGTGCCCTTCAAGAAGTTTACCATTTCTCCTCTCAAGCAGCTTCGACCCCACGAGTTCAACTTCGCGGCACCACGAGGGAGACATCACTTTCCGCGAAGAACCGACCTCAACCGCGGTTTGTCTCCCCATAATGACGCTTGTAGTCCACGTCAAGATCAGCGACTGGACAATTAAGCGTGTTCTGATCAACCCTGGTAGCTCATGTGACATTTTGTTCTACCACACGGTCCAAGAGATGAACTTCCCCAAGTCAATCTTCATAGATCCTATTGCTCCTCTTTATGGGTTCAATGGCTCCAGAGCCGACCCAATCGGTGATATTATACTCCCAGTTTCAGTGGGATCAAAAGAGGATAAAGTCAGCTTCAATACGCATTTCAGCGTCTTAGACATCAAGTCGTCCTACAACGCCATCCTAAGACGGCGTTAGATTCATCAAATGCAGGCCGTACCGTCAACACTGCATCAAGTCTTTCGCTTTCCAGGCCCCAGGGGCATGATGGAGCTTCGCAGCAACCAACTCGAGGCCTATCATTGTAATCAAATCCTCTCAGCGAATACAACAGCCGAACCCCCTGTTAGCATAAGAAACGAGCCCACCAGCTACACCATGGCTAGAGACTTAGTCGCTGAAGTCAGAGGCAACACACCAACTCAGAGCGCTGGGGGCTCCAGCAAGAAGGTCTATCCATCTACCCAGACCCCGAAGGTCGCTAAAAGCGATTCTGAGATCCAATCATCGGGACCCGGAGGTCGCCTCCCCGATTCATTACCCCACTTGTTCGGACCCGGTGATCGCCCCGCCGGATCACATACAACCAATATAGCTTCAGACAAATACTCTAGCCTCTGTTGTTATGACCACAGAAGTCATCTCTGACCTTGTTGTCGTACCCACAGAAGATGCTCCGTTTCCTGCAGCAGTTCCCATTACTCATCAAACCGACAAAGCAACTACAGAGAGCAGTCCCCCACAGGACGTTCACCCACCACATCTCACGGTCCCAGCTGAAGAAAGGCAGAAAGTGAACTTAGGAACAGACAATGATCCTAAGTTTGTCTATGTAGGGGCTAACCTCAACCCCATACTCAAAGCCCAGCTTGTAAACTTTTTATCCATGAATAAAGATGTTTTCGCTTGGTTATATGTTGATGTGCTGGGTATAGATCCTTGCGTTGCATGCCATAAATTAAATGTTAATCCTAATGCTCGATCAGTTCGACAGCGACCTAGGAGACTATCATTACGATTTCAGAAGCAATCAATGACGAGGTCGACAAGCTCAAGCAAGTCGGTTTCATCCGAAAAGTCAACTACCCCGATTGGATCGCTAACATAGTGGCAGTTCCAAAGAAGAATGGCACGGTTCGCCTTTGTGTTGACTTCACCAATGTCATCCAAGAAACACCCAAAGACAGCTTTTCCTTACGCAGAATCGACCGATTGGTGGACCAGACCTGTGGCCACAAGCTACTTTCCTTCATGGACGCATACAATGGGTACAACCAAATACCACTTGCGGAGGAAGATCAAGAGAAAACATCCTTTATTACAGAACAGGGCATTTATTGCTATAATGTCCTCCCGTTTGGCCTCAAGAACGCTAGAACGACGTATTAATGACTGGTAACTGACATGTTCCAGGACATGTTAGGGGATACCATGGAAGTCTATATTGATGACATGGTTGTCAAGAGCAAGAAAGCAAGTGACCATCTCACTCACCTTGAACAAGCGTTCTCCAGGTTACACCGCACTCGAATGAAGCTCAATCCTGAAAAATGCCTGTTTGGAGCGTCCTCCGAGTAATTTCTGGGCTATCAAGTCTCACAACGTGGAATCGAAGCTAACCCAGACCAAATCAGGGCGTTCTTGGATATGCCCGACCAGCAAACAAAGAAGCAGATACAGAAGTTGTCATGCATGGTCGCTATACTCAACCAGTTCATATCCAAAACATCAGACAAGTGCCGACCATTCCTATAACTTCTCAAAAAAGGTGAGCAGTTCTCATAGAATGATCAATGTTACCAAGCGTTCTCCACCCTTAAAGAGTATCTCACAACACCTCCTGTCCTAGCTAAACTAACATATGGCGAAACGTTGGGGCTTTATCTCGCAATTTCAGACTTTGCTATCAGTTCGGCTCTCTTCAAAGAGGATCACAACTCCGAGAAACCTATCTACTTCACAAGTAAGATGCTAACCTCAGCCAAAAAGAACTACTCTTATATCGAAAGAGCAATACTCACATTGTTATACTCTGCAAGAAAGTTTCGACCTTATTTCCAAGTGCACCCAATTGATAAGAGCCCAAAACTGTAGTTTTAACCCCTTAATAATCATACTGTTAGACCAATTATGTGAATAATAAGTAAGAGTTAATACTGATTACGTGTTTTTATGCATTTCAGGCTTCAAAGTCCATTATGTGCAGAAATGTGCCACTTTAGCGAGATAAAGGAGCAAAAGTCGTGAGAACTTCCTAATGCCATATCTTTGGACTCAGACCTCGGATTGAGGCCTACCTTATGTCAAAACGACCGTCTCGGAAAGAGCTTTGCAATGGTCCAAGCCTTGACCCAATCAGAGGAGCAAAAGTGGACGAAAAGTCTGTGGAAGCCAACTGCAGCTGAAGAGGCCTTTTTGGACTGAAAGAATTGGGTTTTGGGCCTGATTCTCTGGCCCAAAATATGGCTCCAAGACCATGCACGATTTTTGGATCTGGATGTATAAAAACAAAAGCTTGCCTCATTGTTAATGGCAGTTAGGTTAGGTAGATAGTTAGACCTAGATTAGTTAGCCTCCATTAATTAGTTTTAGAACTTAGTTTAATTAGTTTCAATTCATTGTATTAGATTAAACCTTTGAATCTTGTTCTTCATTTGATTAGATCAATAAAGTAGTATTCTTTATCAATTTCGATTTTGTCATTTCCAATTCTAGATCTAATTTCAATTCCTGTCCTTATTTCATTTTAGTCATTAAATTATATTTCATTATTGTTTAATTAAGTAAATTTCAATGCTTTATATTATGTTTAGATTTAATTTAAATGGAAATGATTGGAATGATGATTCAAGGCTAAACCTCCATTAGAGGGGGTTGAAAAACCTTGATGAAAGCTTGATTCCATTATCTATCTGATTGTCGTAATTCCTTTCCACTCTAGAAACGCGTTTAGTTCACCATGAGAATGGGTTTAATCGTTCACATGCTAATTATTAATTGGTAGAAATGCCATGTGTAATTAGGGATTAGGAAGAACCGATTGTTCTCAAGTGGCGATTCAATTCGGATTACTGACGACTTCGTCGCTAGTGGATTAAGTTGAGTTAAGGTGGAATCAATCCCCCTCTAACTCCTTAACATCGAATCAACGTAGCATTCCCTTAGTTGTCGGATAGTCGACTAGTTGCATTTTGTGGGTAGTTGCATCGTAGTCTAATTCCCCTTCGTAAAGCTCTCATTGACTTAAGACTGATTTCTTAGACTTAGAAGACAATCCATGCTAGGGAACTAGGAGTGGAACGAACTTCCTACTCCGCTTAGTGCAATTCGCATTGAGAGTAGAAGCTTTGATAATAAACTCGTAAAGGATTAGTTTTAGTTTACTTACGGATTGAATTCGTTCATTTCGTAGGTAGACTATTCATTTTACAATTATCACCAATCAAAGTACTCACCGACCTCCCGTTGAAGAAGATCCTCCATAAGGAAAACAAGACAACTCGCATGGCTGTATGGGTTGAAGAACTCGGGGAACATCACATTGAGTTCATCCCACACACCTTGCAGAAAGGATAGGTCGCGGTAGACTTCCTTGTCAACTTCCCTGTCGACGACCTGCATTGGGAACCAGAGGCGGACATCTTACCATCAAAGCAAAGAGACAAGACTGTCTGGTCTCTCTTTGTGGATGGCTCTAGCAACCCTGGAGGGAGTGGAATAGGAGTTGTCTTAGTATCGCCGGATGGAGCAATGATGGAGAAATCCATTTGCATCGACTTTGTGACCTCCAACAACGAGGCGGAGTACGAGGCATTAATCATGGGGCTCAGAATGGCGCTACATCTCGGTGTACAAGATTTGCAGGTCTTTAGTAACTCGCAATTGGTCGTTCGCCAGATTGCTAAAGAGTATATTACCCATGAAGGTAACCTTTCTAAATACCTTCAAGTTGTTAATCAGTTACTCTCTTCTTTCAAGAGAGCCACCATACACCACTTTTTGCGTGATGAGAACCGTCACGCAGATAGTTTAGCTTACTTGGCTACTCAAACACCGAACTGCGCCCCAAGACAACTATTGATTAAAGTAGTTGACCGACCTGCATACTAAAAGGACTCTGTTTTAGAAATCAGTGACCTATGCCCACTCTCTGAGACTCAGATGGTGGATGCAGCCCATCATAGAATACCTTCAGCATGGTAAACTCCCAGAAGAGCGTGCCAAAGCCAGACAGGTCCCATATATGGCTCGCCGTTATTGCTTAGTTAATAACAAGTTATTTCGCAAATCCGCTGGTAGACCTCTTTTGAGATGCATAAGCCCAGGACAAGGTCAGTTAATTTTTGTAGAAATTCATGAAGGAGAGTGTGGCAACCATGCTGGAGGGCGCTCTTTAGCCCACAAAGCGATTTCCCAAGGATACTTTTGGCCCCGTATGCAGATCGACGCCAAAGCATATGTCCTAAAGTGCGTCAAATGCCAAACTTTTGGCCACAACATCATCCAACCAGCTTGCGAGCTGATTAGCATTGCAAGCCCTTGGCCATTTCACATGTGGGGCATGGACATCATGGGTCCATTCATCCCACAGAAAAGCACCGGTTTCCACTTTGTCTTAGCTGCAACCGATTATTTCACAAAGTGGGTCGAAGCAATTCCGTTAGCACATGTCAAAGAGTCACATGTCAGAAACTTCATCTGGACTCACATTATCACTAGATTTGGTTTGCCGCACACCCTGGTGATGGACAATGGTTCCCAGTTCAAGGGCAAAACAGTCAAAGAATTTCTAGCCAAGTGGAAGATAGTTCATGCATTCTCCACTCCCCAGTACGCTCAGAGCAATGGCCAGGCAGAGGCCAGTAACAAATCAATCTTAGAAAACTTGAAGAAAAAGATTGAAAAGAACAAGAGCCAGTGGCCAAACCAACTAGAGAACATTTTGTGGGCTCATCGTACCACAGCTCGCTCCAGCACTGGCAAGTCACCATTCTCCCTATGCTATGGCACCGAAGCCGTTATTCCCATCGAAATGACAAATACCACGACTAGATCGAACTTCGTCGAATCGAGACGAATGACTCGATCCGCTCGTGAGGTTGATTTCTTTGGAGAGGAACGCTGATCTTAGCACTTTTCAGTGTTTTTATAAGTTGACTTACTACGTGCTAAAACTCAATAATTCCTTACTCACTGTTTTTCTTTTAGAATGTCAATCTAGTTCAAGTAGGGATTTCGTTCCAACTTCTAAGACAAGAATCTAAATGATCACAACTGAAATCTACACCTTGGAGAACTAAGTGAGAAGGATTCGATAGATAGATTTTTTTTACACAAGTTATCTAAAATTTGTAAGTTTGTTTATAGTTAAATGAAAGAGAGAGAAAGATAGGGAAGTGTTAATCCTACTCATGCAAGGCCTAGCTACAAGTCTTTTAGAAACAGGTCAATACCATCTCAAATCCCTAACATAATATACCTATCTCTAAACATATCATGCTAGCATGTGGAATTGAAATGATATTTCATCTCTGAAATATCATTCCAACTCCTAGTTCTACTTTACAACAGTTGATCAGATATTTGTCAATCTCTGTCATTTTGGGACAGGATGAAAAATAGAACCTAAGTCTTTTAAGTAGTGATTTTGGAATCCTAAATTTATAGCCTGATCCTCACATGAGCATCATTAACCCTCCCCTTGGGAGAGTTTTAGCTCATGATCCTAGGATTTGATTAAAACTACAAGTAAGATAAGTAAAAATAGATAGAAAGAAGAAATGAATACAAAGCCAATTAATTACCTAAGGAAAACAGAAGTTTTTATTCAAGAACGAGAAGGTGCAGTCCTCCATTAACAAGTTACAAGCTTTTTTTCTAAAAACTAAAAACTAAAAACTAAAAGTAAAGACATGGAAGTAAATAAAAAGTAAAAGTCAAGGAAGTAATAGCTAGCTAACTCCCAAAATCAGCCCCCCTTTACATAAGATAGCATTTTTCTCTTCTCCCACGTGAAACACTCTCCTCTCATTTATTTTTCACTTATCCACAACTAACCCCCATTTGACACCTTTCATTTTTTTAGATAATCATCACCTAAATCCAACCAACTCATTAACTTCATGCAAGGTGTCAAATTTGCACCAATTATTTGCACCTTTGTCTTGACTTGCATGATGACTCATCAAATCTTATGGGCCTGCCTAGTGGGTCCACGTCGCGATGGTCCATTGGCATCCAGTCTTTTTGGCATTTTTACAACTTCCCGCCTATGCGTAAAGTTCGTCGCACTGATCGTCGGAGCAGTTCACTCGTCGCATTCGGAGTCCTGGTTCAAGAGATATGAGCTTCGGAAGTTTGACACTTCTGTGCATGTAATCTCGTTTCTGACTGGATTCTGTACTATTTGAGTCTTTGGGCTTTAGTCCGGATTTGTTGGGCTTCACATAGGCTTGATCAGAAGACATGTGTATACTCCCTATTCCATGCTTAAATGCTAGCTTTATCATAATTTTTACATTAGTTGCTCCAACCTACAAAAAAACATGAAGATGCGATTATTTCATAATTATTAAGCACAAAATTGACCGAAATGTTATGTCTCTATAGGTTTTTATAATACAGTTTTGGGTGCTTATCAAACGCTGTGACCTGGCAGCTATCAGAGTAGCATCGTATCAACAGATCCTAAAGAGGTCCTACAACAAACGAGTACATCCTCGATCCTTTCAACCTGGTGATCTAGTTCTGAAAAAGACTCAGGATGACTCCAAACTATCACTAACATGGGAAAGATCGTACATAGTAGACCGAGTTGTTGGCAACGGGGCCTATTGAATCAAGATGCAAGAAGGGAAACAGCTACCACGCCCCTGGAACACTTATTTGTTAAAGAGATTTTATCAATAAAGATGCAGTCTTGTACACAGTCATGTTTTTTAATCCTTGTCAATTCAGGTAGTTTAATTATATTTGTATTATCAACCACCCTGTTCAATTACATTCACGATAAAGCTACACTTGCACCAAATGCACCACCAGTACGGGCGCACTTCCAGCCCTCCCACTGCATCCAACGCTCTTAGTGAGCAGTACGCCTTCAGAGTCAAAATACGCTCTCCACGAGCAGAACGCTCTCTGGAGCTTACAGGCTCATAGCCTCTCCTAATCTCGCTAAGTTGAGGACCTATACTTCTAGGATCAACTCCGCGAGAATGCTCTCAATGAGCAGTACGCCTTCAAAGGCTAAATACACTCTCCGCAAGCAGAACGCTCTCAAGAGCTTATAGGCTCATAGCCTCTCCAAATCTCGCTAAGTTGAGGACCTATACTTCTAGGATCAACTCTGGGAGAATGCTCTCAGTGAGCAGTACGCCTTCAGAGGCTAAATACGATCTCCGCGAGCAGAACGCTCTCAGGAGTTTACAGGCTCATAGCCTCTCCAAATCTCTCTAAGTTGAGGACCTATACTTCTAAGATTAACTCTGTGAGAATGCTCTCGATGGCGATGCGCCCCGAGGAGGATAAATATGCTCTTCAGCGAGCATAACTCTCTCGATGAAGCGATGCGCCGCCGAGGCTAAATATGCTCTTCACGGGCATAACGCTCTCAGGAGCTTACAGGCTTATAGCCTCTCCGAATCTCGCTAAGTCGAGAACCTATACTTCTAGATTCAGCGCAGTGAGATCGCTCTCTTGAGCAATACTTAACAAGCATAACACTTTCTTAAACTAAATCTCAAGCTCCATATCCACAATAGACAACAAGCATCATAAACGGAACACTAGCTACAAGAAATCAAGCATAAGCAAAAGCATGAATTCCATACATATTCGTCAAAAGTACCGCTGGCCCAAAGCCCAGGAACTAGTTCGCGCATTCACCGATCTGCTAGGTTTACCTAGGAAATCCAGATCGGTAGTTCTTACAAGTGTTGAAAAACATCGAGCTGCCACTTTCGTGGAAACCAGCTCGTCAAGTATCTAAACCAAAGGGCAAACTGCTCAGGCAAGCCTGAGAAACCAGCTCTATTGTTAACTTTCTTACAGAGAGGCAAAATTATAACACAAACAAACAAAACAGTCATTTTCAATGCTTACAAAGAGAAGTTCAGAAAATCAGTGTCCTACATCCGACACAACATGCTTATCCCTTGGCGCGGCACTGGTAGGGGGAGATGACTCACATCACGGGCAACAGCAAGGGCGGCGGCGTCTTCAGCTTCCTGGTCATGCTTCTCCAGTAGCTCCACGTACAACTCCGCCAACACAGAGTGATCTTCACAAGTTTGATCATACTCTTTTTGCGCCTTACGAGCCACCATTTAACACTGCTTGGCGTACTCAGTCACGGACGCCAACTGCTTTTGCAGGTCTATCATTGAGTTCACCAGTACAGTCTTCTCCTTCAGCGTCTCATGATGCTTGTTCCTCAGGGATGTCAGCTTCTTCTTATCGACCTCCCAAGCAGCACGCATCCTAGCCAGCTCGGCCACGCCACCATCACCAGTACCAGGACGCTGACGCTTCAACCTATCATACCCCTGCCAAAAACTACACGAAGGACATTAATGTTTAACTGTCCTCATTCAAGCTATAATAAATGATACAAGTAGAACACTTACCAAACAACAAGCCGCGTCGGTGGTCTTCAAGGTCATCTCCAAACTTTCACTCTCCAGCTCGGCCTTATCACCATCGAGAACTATCCCTTCCAGGAGGCAGCTCGTTATAGAGGCCGAGTGGAAGCTACAATCAGAACGCTTCACCATGCACTTCTTCCCAGTACGACCAACGTAGTAGAAGTCGCTCCCCACATCACCACGACGCAGGGACGAGCTGCCAGACGCAACATGGCTATCTTGTTCCCGATCGTCGCCCCCTCCGCGACTCGGAAACCCGAACACGACCCCCCTAGGTCGCCCATTTCCAGCCACCTTAGCATGCTTGCCTTTCCTAGCGCCAGAATCATCAGCTTTACGCTTACCGTGGTTCCCAAGAGGGTGAGGTCGGAAGGCCATCTCCTCCATTACGAGGGGAGAAGTTTCCCTCACCCCCTCACTACCACCAGCACTTTTGGCATTACGTCTAGCCATTTTCAAACCTACAAACACATTCAAGCATCAGCGAGCCACCACGCAAACAAAATTTACTAGGATAAACAATGAACCAAGCAACACAACCACGTACCTGAGATGATCAGTCGAGGAAAGGAAGCCCACACCGTCTAAGAAAGCATAGAAAACTTAAGGAAGGAAACGAGCAAACAACTCTTCAGATTCTTGAAACAGTTCTATTTATGCCCAAAAAACGTCTCTTCCCAAGGCAAGTCATAATGGCATTGAGACGCCAAATAGCAGGCCACCTGGTAGCCATCATTTCATATCTCCCGACTGCTCATATTAATACATGTGCCAAGCATGCACTGTAACTCAAGTGACTATAGCTTATAGAACGATCCAAGCGTCCTCAGGATAAACGCAATCTACAACGCTTAAGTTAACTAACATGCAAGACAGGTCAATAGATGCACAGGTCGAGTAACCTATATCACTCTCACAACCAGTTGCAACAACAGGCACACGTTCATATAGGGCAATCAGACATATATTACGCAAGGAGAATAAAACAAAGTTAGCAGCACGCTTCCCATACATGCAAATGAAGCTTAACCGGCGACTACTGGTTTAGCCTCGGTTACGACTAACCGAAACTCTTGAGTCTACTCAAGAAATCCAACCCAGTTAGCCCTCAGTCATCACTACTTGAACTCCCCAATACATTCAAGGAAGCCAAGTAATTCATTGTTGTCCCAAACTTAAAGAAAGACGAACTGCCTAGGTTACCCTAGGAAACAAGCTCTATTGTTTCAGACCAAAGGCCATATACAAACACCAACTTATACGACCATTTTTAAACAACACGGTCAAAACTTTCATTAACAAGAGCATCCAAAATTTGCGACGAGCCAGGATCACCAGAGGTCGCTCCAGCTGCATTAGTCATGGTCGTATCCAGTTCGTGTGATACTGGAGGCTGTTCAATCACTGCATTAGTAGACGAAGGAAGCATAACTGCAGGAACAGTACTCACATCTTCGAGCGGCTCACCCCCATGACCACCCAGAGCCCCGCATTCTTGCTCCTCTTAAAGATCATAATATTTCTTCTCCAGCTCCTCTATCTCAGCACGGATAGTCAGATAAGCGTCCTTCGCCTGCAGCGCGGTAGTTTTACACCTTTCAGCATAAGCATTTGTAGTCGCTACCTTCTTCTTCAGGTCATCCACCTCATGCCTCAGCCTGACCGCCTCATTGACGGCTGACGTCTTCTCCAACGACAGTGTTATCAGTTCTGTCTTCACAACCTCCAGCTCTTTCTTCTCCGATTGCGCCACTGCTCGAAGAGTCGAGAGCTCGTCCCTCAGCGACTCGACCTCCATTTTTTCCAGCTCAGCGATCTGGGCAGCCGTCTTCAATTTCTGATGCCTAGCAATCAGCTGCGACAACTCGCACACTATATCACGTTAGCATCAAACAACAACATACAGCACAATAAGGCAGACAAATAATAGCACAAGAGTTACTCACCATGCACATCACCTTATCCATCCCCCTCAGATTCGACTCTAGCTCCTTCGAATCCAGGTCTTTCCTATCACCGTCTAGCGTCATCCCCTCCAGCAAACAAGCAGCTATCAGTGCGGACTTGTAGCTACAATCCGATCTTCTCACATAACGCTTTTTACCAGTCACTTTATCTACATACAGTAGGTTGCGCTCCAGCTCATCTTTCCCAGCACTGGAGTGCCCTTTACCAGTCTCTTTCATACTAGCCTTCCCCTTCATCTTGCTAGAAGTATCTCCAACAACCCTGGTCGGAGCGACCTCCGTGGCCTCCTCACCCAGAACGCTGAAGTCGGGCATCGGCCTCGCCCTCGAGCTACAAGCCGTCCTTCCCCCGGTTTGCCCTTCACCACCCCCCAGTGCGGTCTCGGCTACCCTCGCAATCTTAGAAGGTCGAGACTCTGGGTCGTTACCCTTCCTCGTCGACAAGCGAGGCTCAAGGATTTCAAAGAGAACGTCCTCCAAATCGAACGGAGCATCCTTTTGACCCTTCCCAACTCCAAACCCAGACGCACCAGCACCTCCGGCGGGTCGCTTCACCCCAGTACGGCCTCGGTTCTTATCTTCCCTCGTCACCAGATCACTCTTAGGTTTATCCATCATAGACTTCCTCGATGTTTTCCCACTCACCTTACCCGCGCCCTGCTCTTTTGCACTTCCCTCTTCTCTCTAATCGCAGGTCCTCCCCGTTCTTTAAAGAAATGCGCAACTTCCAAAAGCTTCGCTTGTTTCTCAGCTCGAGTGAACCTATCGAACTTCTCTATCACCTTTCAGCTCGTCTCCCTTTCCAGAGCGAGATCTGCACAAACAAAGCAATAGTAATATCAGTACAAAATCAACCAACGCAAGATCAATATTCTCAGAGAGTGTACTGGTACCAACCAGTAAAGTCGCATATTTTATTTTCCATACTGAACCCACTCGCACAGTAGTTTCCAACAAGCAGCAATGGTCTTTTATCCCAAGACTTGTTACTCACACCATCCAGAATGCTCGACAGCTTAGCTTGGGTTTGCAAGCTAAAGTTAAGCGACCGAGATCGCTTTAATGAGAAATACTCAATAATATTAGTGACCTCTATCCGGTATTCACCAGCTGGCGTTTAACATGTCAAACACCTTGAACAACCGCCACGTGTTACCCACAAACTGAATAGGCACTTTGCCACAGCGGTTCAAGAACTCACAAACCAGCTTCGAGAATGGTAATTTCATATACGCCCTCAGCTGCCCCTCACAGATGATAACCCCATAGTTCGGTGGGGTATACCTATCACTATAGACCAGAGCGTTCTGATCGGGCTCATGGATCTCCAGACCGCTTACGGTTATCCCATATTTTTTCCTTAAATAGGGGAACGCCCTCAAAGCGTGGTTGTCCACAGCTCTAGGTGGTAGCGCGCTAAAAGACGACCTCTCACAGCGACCTGAAGTGCTCGCTTCAGCAACCACAGACGCAGATCGAGCCTCATCTTCCCCACTTCCAGCCTCCTCAACTGCCTCATCTTCATCACCACCCTCACTCACCCCACACACCGACTCATCTTTCTCTTCCTCGTCATCATCCCAACCAAGAGAAACTTCGCGAACCTCATGAGATCACGTATCATCTGAATCAGACATCTCTTCTTTATCCCTAACAGTTCTAGCCACTAGTAACTAATCGAACGTCCTAACAACTCTAGAACAAAGACTAAGCACGAAGCAAGAAGCAGGAGTTCAACAATGGCAGAAAACTAACCTGAAAGTTGTTGTTGTAGTGAAGTATTTTCTATAAGGCGAAGCAGCAAAATGACGTTTCAAAGAGCCAGCGTAATCTTTGAACAACCACCCCTCCAGTCTCCAAGGCATCATGATTACACCCTAACCCTAGCCGCACACGACTTCCAACAAACTGTCCTGTCTTTTAAAATCCCGAAAAAATGGGGCAGCACGTTTTCTCTGCAACTGCTCAGATTCTCTCACGTGCTGAACACGTGTCAAACATCTATGCCCACCAGCTCACAGGATAACACAGATCGTTCTCCCCAACTCGTTGGATATTTCCACATCTAACACGCTCCACACGCACCACTGTTTTCTCTCAGCAAGTCATTTCCATGATCGGCACGCCCTACTGAAAGGGGGCTGTGTAAGGGAGTGATATCCTCTTTCAGGAATATCAGGCGCGTACTCAGCATGATGGAAATACCACACCGACCTGTGGAACCAGATCGCGTCTACAAGCTAAGAGAACGCTCCAGCACAGTTCGCGCCATCACGCGAATCAGGCTATAACATGACTCAGCTTACCTTCTAGAAGCAATCATGAACAGAGATGCACATGCACAAATCACTGCCACCAGCTACTGACCACTGTCGCAAGCTACTTGCTTAGACTACATAACCCCATCATCACAGCAGACCTATAGAAATAGTTCTCACACGCCTCCCTAATCTACACCCCACGTTTGTGATGCACTTTACACGTGGTGAGTGAGGATTCACTCTCAACATCTATAAATACCCCTCCTATGAACTACGCCAGACCTGATTCTTCTCTCCCCCCAGAATTTAGAGAAGATACGTAGGCAATTCGCTCCTTGACGAACTCGGTCTCAACCTTAATAGAAACCGTTCTCCCTCCCTGTGTATGTAAGGGAAGCACCAAAACACTCCTTTACAAAGCCGAAACCTAGTTGGTAAGTTAAACGTAGCGAACGTAAAACAAATTCCTCCACATACAAACCTAACCTTTTTTCTTGTTTCTATTTATTATTTTTTTCATTATAATTAAAGCTAACAAATGCTAATTTTATTTGTGATTATAAGGTGAAGAAACCAATATAATTACTCCTAAAAATCCCTAACATGCATTCAAGACTTGTAAGAAAGCCTAGCTTACTTGCAACAACCCGGCCTGTTATAGGAAGTTAACATAAATAAGTGTTTTAATGTGTAGCTCAATTTTATGTATATGATATATATTGTTTCCTAGCTTGTACACCAAACATGCAAATAATTGAATTAAGAAGTTAACTTGGCAATTTTGATGAGCATCCATCTTATCATGCATATGAGTTGTTAGGGCTCAATTAATATTACCTATCAACAACAAGTTCATTATGACAACAAGTTCATTATGGTATCTATTTTGTCGATCACATCTTTATTTGAAAAGTTACTTGCATGGATGTTGAAGTGGAACAGTTAGTTGATGTGTTGTATCAAAATTATCTCACGACTCCTATAAGTTACAAGTAAATTATCATTGGACTGAATTGTATTGCATGGACATTGGACAAAAGAAACACATACAAATAAGTTGAATAAATAAATAAATAAAAGGCAAACATCGATGACATCCCACGAGCATGAATTTGTCACCTGCGTTCTTTTTCACAGAGAAACACGTATATTAATATTTTTTTAATTGTCGTAATAATCAACATTCAATATTATTTGGAAACAACATTGCCATACTTTATGCCATATATTTCCCGAAGTACATTTCCATGGGCGTGCGGTGGAGATTAGAAAGAGAATGTCATAAGTTAAGTGATTGCACTTTTGTTCTATATTCAAAATTTGCAAGTTTTGTCGTGTACTCATTACTCTTTATTAGCTTTAAACTTTAAAGGGGGAGATTCATGCATGTTTAATCTACAGTAGTATTTTGATAGCTTTCTTAGTGGTGAAGTTATTGTTAATTATTTATTGTACGTGGTCTACTTAATTGAGGAATCTACTCATTTTTATGCACCTTTTTTATATTTCAAAATATGAAATTGAATAAGAATTAAAACCCCAATTTGTGTGTAATTGTCTTTGGGCTATATATATATATATATATATATATATATATATATATATATATATACTAGATTTTGAACCCGAGCATACGCCTGAGATCTTTTAGGTATCTTTCATGATGTAAAGGAAATACTTTATTATGATAATTTTTATATTTAAAAAATTTATGGTCTAATTCAAATACAAAATGTGTGACTCTTTCGCGTAAAACTCCTAAAAGTATAAGCAACTAACCCAACCAATGAGGCAGTGACCCACTACTAATTTTACTATCATCACTTGAAGTTTCCAAGTTGAAGTAGAGTTTGGGCGGATGGAGATGTCTTGGTGTCAAGTCTTACTTAATTCAATATGCTTTTACCTATAGCTAAAATGCTAATACCATTGGGGGTAAGATAATGCGTATGTGACATGTCTGTATACACGTGGTTTATGCTGCAAATAGATAGTCTTAAAATAATAATATGAAGTCCATTTATGTTGTTGAGAATGGAAATCAAGACATATATTTAACATTGTTCTTTCCATGATCACCGTGTTATGCTAGTTTCCGGTCAATTTGTATTCTTTTCTACTGTGCTTTTATGGCTTCATTGCCTATTATCTATTCTCTCCGAAACTTCCAATTATTTTTAAGGTTTTTAGGAGAGCTTCTGATTTACGTATTTTTGAAGAAATAATTGCTAGTTAAACATAATTATTTTTGCTAAATTTGTAGGGTAATTTCTTTCCTATTTTTGAGGAAATAATAGTTAGATAAAAATAATTATGCTTTAGGAAATAATTGTACATACTAATTTGAATTGCACTTAAGTTGGGAGAGTTGTACTAAAAGAGTATGTCTTGTTTAAATGGCTTATGTTGATCTTTAATTCCAATATTGAAGGAAAACCTATACATACATAATTTGTGGGGGTAATAAGATAATGTTTCCTATTTTTTAGGAAATAATTGATATATTCTTTAGGAATTTGTGTGGTAATTTCTTTCCTATTTTTGAGAAAATAATTGCTAGTTAAACATAATTAGGAATTTGTGGGGACTAATTTGAATTTCACTTAAGTTGGAAGAATTATACTAAAATAGGAAACAATGTGGTAGAACTATATTAATGGTAAGTATGCACTCTTTTAGAAAGTAGAAATTGAATCAAACTCTCTAAAGACTCCACGTGGCATATATGGTAGAAAGCATTATAGAAAACCACGTAGGAGAGAGAAAAAGTTATCTCTAATATTTTAATGCCACCTAGGAGAGAGAAAAATCTCTCTTAGATCTCTGCTTTATATATATATATATATATACCCGGCTCTTAAACGGACTAGTCCGTTTACGGACTTGTGTCTTGAACAACTTATATAGTGTCTTGAACAACTTTTTTAATTTACACTTATTAACTTTTTAATTTATGCTTATATATGACACTATATAAGCTATGCAAGACATTATATAAGCCGCGCAAGACACTATATAACAAGTCCGTAAACGGACGTCCGTTTAAGAGCCGGGATGTATATATATATATATATATATATGGAGGTCATATCCATGGTGAGAACATCTTATCCACAAAAAATTAGTCCTTAAAACATCTTGAAGGGTCCTGTGAGGGGTATTGTATAAAACGTTGTATAAAAAGTGTTGTAAACGGAACCTATCCGATATATATATATATATATATATATATATATATATATATATATTTTTTTATTTTTTATTTTTTTTTATTTTTTTTTCCTGCAGGCAAGTAGGGAATTTTTTTTATAAATGAATGGATGTGAGAGACATTACATTATAACATGAATTATATTTTAAACCTTTACTTAGTCCTAAAAGGACTCTATGTATTGTACAAAATCAGGTCTTTATGTACTTGTACTACATGCATCACCACCTTTCAACACATGCATCACTAAACAACACTTTCTTTTTCGTTTTCTTTTTTGAATAATTTAAAGGTTATGGCTAACCCTAACCTGCATTAGAATGAAATCTCTCATACATGTACCCAATTCTATCCTTCTCCCCTATCACAGAAAGTCCTAGACTTAGTGGGGGGATACCAAACATAACTCCTTGTCCATCTGCAGCACTAGACTTTGCAATATAGTCTGCAGCATGGTTACATTCTCTATACTCATGTCTTACTTCTACCTGCTCATACATAGTTAATAAATGATTAATAGTGGCAGTAACATTTAGACAATACCAAGGACTCTCTTAAGCACCTAAGATAACATTAACTGCCCTCTTAGAGTCTGATTCAACCACTATGTTCTTTATACCTAGCATCAACCCTGCTTCCAGTCCTATTTCAATTCCTTTCATCTCTTGCATCATAACAGATCGAACTCTAGCACTTCCTGTGTAAGTGATGACCACTTGTCCTAGATGATCCCTAATCAAGCCTCCACAACTAGTATCCACATCTGATAAAGATCCGTCTGCATTTAGCTTCATGTATCCTTCAGGTGGTTTGCTCCATCCATGAACCATAAGTATCATCTGATTATACCGAGAAACAATCCCCAACCTTTCCAGCAACATCCTAGCTTCAGGTGCATCTTGCACTTCTTTGAGGGTTTGCTGTAAGTAAATCTTCATTTTTTTCATTGCTACAGTAATAACAGCATGAGCCTTTCCTTTGAATTTCTGAGAATTCCTCTCATTCCACACTGCATAGATAGTTGCACATGCGAATGTTCTAATGATCTCAAACTTAGTTGTATTTCTTCTTGTTATTCTCAAAATATCATTCCATTCATGTGTACATTCTTTCACTATGTTGCTCAATTCTAGAGCCTCCTTTACTCTCGACCAAACCTCCTTTGAGAAGTTACAGTTGAAGAACATATGTTTGAAGTTCTCTCTCTGTGATAGTTGCATAAGCTACACTCCGACTGAGTTAACACCCTTCTCTGAATAAGCCTATCTTGGTTGAAATGCAACCTGCAAACAATTACCAAGATATAAAGGAGTGATTGGGTATATTATACTTCCCCCACACCAACCTATACCATTTAACTTTCTCTTTCAGTATCTTGAGCAACATGTAGGCATATTTAGTGATATATCTCCCTGTGTTGTACCAGTCCACACAACTTTGTCATCTATTAGTCTGCTGAAAATGTCCGTCTGAAGAATTTGAGTTTTTAAGTCACAATCTGGTAAGTTCAGCACTATATCATTCCACTTACCATCAGTTAGAAGTTCTTCAACTTTTGCATCATCAGGTAAGTTTAAGAGAGACTTTGCATGTACATTATTCTGTAGTAAAGTTGAAAAGACCCAAGGATCATGCCATAGACTGGTGCTTTTTCTATTTGCAATGATATACTTGATGTGCTTCATGGCAGTTTTCTTATATTTGAGCACACACCACCACACCCAAAAATAGTCAACTGGTACCTTCATAGTCCAGAAATGCTTATCTCTAAGCTGGTAAACCCACACCCACTTGGTCCATAAGGTATCCTCCTTGCTAGCAACTTTAAACACAAATCCACAATATACTGCTTTATTCCACATTTTTGCATCAATTATGCTCAAAGCCCCTTCACTTTTGTCAAGTTTGAGAGTTTCATGACTGGCCTTGTGCATCTTTCTCTTCATTTCAACACCAGACCATAAAAATCTATTGCATAGTTTAGCCACATTATCCATCACCTCAACTGGTAGTATAAAAGTTTTTGCCCAATAGGTATGAAAAGAAGAGAGCACAAACTGGATCAATTGTAGTCTTCCTGCATAAGTGAGAAATCTATTTTTCCAATTTGATATTCTAATAGTAACTTTCTCTAGTAGCGGCAAACAATCCCTTGCACCTAGTCTGGATGAGGTAAGAGGTAACCCCAAGTAAGTCACGGGTGGAGTCACCAAGTTAACTCCAAGAATTTCTGCTAAAACTTCACCATTTTCTTGTGTGATACTCCCTATGAGTAAAGTAGTCAGTAGTCTTCATGGAGTTCAATTGTAACCTAGTAAGAAGAGAAAAGTTATCAAGAATGTTCTTCACTGAATGTATAGACTCACTCTCTCCTTTACAGAACAAAAGAACATCATCTGAGAAACATAAGTGTGTGATTCTGACCCTCTTGCATCTCGGGTGGTACTTCATGTCTTTTGAGCAGATTCCATTCTTCAAAAGTCCTCCCAAAACTTCCATGACCATCACAAAAAGATAAGGGGGCAGGTGATCTCCTTATCTCAGTCCCCTCTTGCCCTCAAAGTAACCTTGAGCGAGGCATTCCATTAACTAAGATAGACAACATAAGAGAAGTGAAACACATGTTGATCTAACTAATAAAAGTGTCAGGCAATCTGAGTCTTCTAAGAACCTTGAGTATAGCATCCCAACTAACATAATCATATGCCTTTTGGATGTCGATCTTTATAGAACATCTATGTGAACCATGTTTCCTTTTGTAGCCTCTAATCAACTCATGAGCAAGGAGGAGATTATCTTGAATAGCTCTCCCAGGGAGGAAAGCAAACTGGTTAAGTTCTATCAACTCAGAAATATATGGCTTTAACTTGTTGCTAATCACCTTCGAAATACACTTGTAAATCACATCACAACAAGCTATAGGTCTAAATTCATCTATCTTAACAGGATTAGTTTTCTTTAGAACTAAGCATATAAAAGTAAAATTTGTACCTTTGTGAATAACATTCATAAAGAAAGCATATTTAATTGCAAGAATAAAATCTCCAGCCACTGTATTCCATGAAGATTTGAAGAAACGAGCATTAAAGCCATCTGGCCCTGGGGCTTTGTTGTCATTCATGGAAAAGAGAGCCTATTTGATCTCTGCATCAGTTATCTCTTCTACAAGCTTCTGAGCAGTAACTATATCTACCTCATCTCTGAAAGATAGGTTCTCTAGTACCTCAGAGTCACAAACACTATCCGAAGTAATACCCAGCAGTTCGGTATAGTAGTCGATGAAAGCTTGTGATACCTGCTCCTGGCCTTCATGCTTTGTACCCCTTGTGTCTTGTATACTCCATATGAAATTTTTATTCCTTTTTTATTTTATTGCATTGTGGAAAAAAGCCCCAAAAACAAACCAGTTGCATTCAACTCTTTGCTTTATATCCTCCTCCTCCATTTCAATCAACTTACAAAGCTGAACTTTGGCAACCCTCTCTTGAGAGCATAGAAGATCATTTAAAGGTGAAGTTTGTAAACGTATTTGAATATCTTTGAGTTCTCCTCTAGCAGCTTCAACTCTATAATGCAGCTCATACAAATGTTCCCTGGCCCAACTCCTTAACTTCAATTTCAAAATCTTAAGTTTTTGACTTAAGATATACATTGGAGTACCATATAGCTGAGTATCCCATACTTGCTTTACAACTTACTCATAGTCATATCATGCAGTGCCCAGAAATTACAAAATCTAAAAGGAATGTGCCTTTTCTCAACTTCAATCAAATGTAAGAGTATAGGGGAATGATCAGATAATCCCTGTGTAAGAAACTCTGCCATAGAACTAGGAAGTACACTAAGCCAGAAGTGATTTACTAGGACTCTATCAATTTTGGACCATTTCCTTAAATCATCATTGTAATTGGTCCAAGTAAAGAAACATCCTGTAGATTTAAGATCGGATAGACCAGCAGCATTGAGACATTCTGAGAAAGGTAAAGTTTCCTTATGATGCACTACTTCTCTCCCAACTCTTTCATGAGAGAACAAAACATTATTGAAATCTCCTAACAGACACTATGGTCCATCCACACTAGATTGCAAAAATATTGAAGTCCCTCCCTGATAACTATAAAATGTATAGTCTACCTACGAAATGAACGATGAATTCAATCCGTAAGTAAACTAAAACTATCTTTTACTATCTCAATTATCAAGCTTCTACTCTCGATGCGAATTGCACTAAGTGGAGTAGGAAGTTCGTTCCACTCCTAGTTCCCTAGCATGGATTGTCTTCTAAGTCTAAGAAATCAGCCTTAAGTCAATGAGAGCTTTATGAAATGTTATGCTAACAAGACGCGTTATTTTAAATAACTAGATATAATAAATGACAAGATAAAATATAAACTAAAGATAATCTATGAAGCTACGGAAATAATGATTGTTGACCCTAGATAAAGAAATAGAGGGAATTAAATCCACCTCGAATCCAACTTAATAACCTAGTATAGATTGTCGTATCTCGATTCTTACGTTTTCCACGGCAAGAATTTCGAGTCTAATCCCTAGTGTTCATGGCATTCCTACCGGATACTAACTAGCATGTGAGGTCGCCCACCCATTCTCATGGCTTAAACACACGACCTTCTAGAGTGGAATAGATTCTACTACCAATTCTATACTAACCACTAAGTTTTCATCAAGGCTTCATCAACCCCTCTAATGGAGGTTTAGCCTTGAGTCATCAAACTAACATTTCCCATTGAATCTAAACTAAACATAATGTAAGAAATTGAGATTTTACTTAATTAACAATAATGAATCTAATTTAATGGCTGGAATGGAATAAGAACAAGAATTTAAATTAGATCTAGAATGGAAATGACAAGAACGAAATTGAATAATAACTATTTTATTTATCTAATCAATCAAGAACAATCATTCAAGAATTTAATCTAAAACAAGAATTGTAATGGAACTAAAACTTAATTAATTAATTAAAACTAGATCTAGAATTCTATATATTAATTTAGGTCTAACTAGCTACCATTAACAAAGAGTGAAGCTTTTGTTTTATACATCCAGATCCAAAAATCGTGCATGGGCTTGGAGCCATGTTTTGGGCCGAGAATCGTGCCCAAAACCCAATTCTTCGGTCCAAAAGGCCTCTTCAGCTGCAGTTCGTTTCAACAGACTTTTCGTCCACTTCTGCTCCTCTGATTGGGTCAAGGCTTGGACCATTGGAAAGCTCTTTCCGAGCCGGTCGTTTTGACATAAGGTAGGCCCAATTCAGGTCTGAGTCTAAAGATATGGTCTTCGGAAGTTCTGTTGACTTTGTGCACTCAAGTGCCTGCGTGGACTTTGACTTTTCATCTTTTGACCAGGCTTTACAAAGGCTTGGTCTTCTTGAATCTTGTCCTTTAATCACCTAACTCCTTAGTAACCAACCATTGCTCCTTTATCTCATCAAAGTGGCACATTCCTCGCACATAATTGACTTTGAAGCCCGAAATACATAAAACACGTAATCGGTCTTTAACTCTTACTTATTACTCACATAATTGGTCTAAAAGTATGACTGCTAAGGGGTTAAAACTACAGTTTTGGGCTCTTATCAAACCACCCCAAACAGCATTTTGCTTGTCCTCAAGCAAAGATGAGAAATTAGAATAAGTGACCAAAAAAATGGAGTTCTAACTACTCTCGTTTACTGAAAGCGATTGCATTGACCATATGCAACAAGGCCTTAAACCACTAGGAATTCCCTAGTGGATGAGTTATAGCCCTCGTGAGAGTTTTCCAGTGAAGATACTCACAAACTTCATCTATACTACAACGACTAAGAAATAAAACTATTGTTTTCTCATTCATGTCTCAACTATCTATACCTCTCACTAGCAAATACATAAGAATAACCCAAATCCGAAACCTAAGCTAATATATGCATAATAATCAATCATCTAAAATAAACATATAACAATGAGTAATACTATGAAATGTAATAGCAGGTCCGTTTCTGAAAACTCGAATAAGCGTCCTTTAAGTAGGTCCTCACATAAATGTCAAGACAAAACCACTCGATTTTTCCACTCAAGTTTTCATTTGCTCCATTGCAGCGAGTGTGGGCACACTTTTACCTTACAATCTCAATGACAACAAGGAAGCCGGGTCGATCAAACACATCTGCCACTTACGATCACACTAACCTATTCCTAATTGAGCTAGAGGTCTTTATTAGGTGTTCTGGGGGATTAGGAGATGGTTTAAGAAGGAAGGAAATGGATATTCAAAAAAGGACAAGTCCCGAGATAATAGAGTCTTCATATTATGTAACTAGAGAAACCTTGTTATTTACTTTTGCTTCTACACTTTGTTTCCATCCTTAGCCATATTTTTTCTTTTTCTTTTCTTTGGCTTTTGACTCCTTTTATTCTATTTTTGGAGTTTTGATTTTTTTTTTTTTTTTTTTTTTTTTCTTTGGATGGAAACTTCTTTTCTTTATTTCCTGAAGCAACTAACTAATTTTTATTTACACAGGTTTTTCTCTTTTTCTTTCTTCCTCATTCTATTCTCAGACTTATTCTAAAATGGGTAGGTTGATTTATTCTCTTTTTTTTTTTTTTTTTTTTTTTTTTTGTGACAGGGTAAAGGAATTGTGGTTTATGGAAGGCTAAAGGAAGGCTCAGAGGGGTGACTAGCGGAAAATAATTCATAGGTTTGAATTTCTGGCTATATCGATCCAAAGAGGGCCTAAATTCTCGCTTAGGATATGGCATAGTGATCAAGCAAGTGGACGTGTGATTTCTCTATCCGGATTTTACTTCTCCCTTGTGTCATTTCTCAAATGTTTCGCTCATATAAGGCTTTAGGTTATATTCTCACAGGATTTGTAGAATAAGTACTCTAGCCTAGATTTTAAAACTTATCTTAACAATCATAGATACTCATGTAATAAATTTATAGATAGATGCAAAGATTATTACCTACATATTAACCTAAGTTTCTAACAATTATTCTAATGCAAAAGCTATGTGAGACTTTTAAATTGTTAAGAGCATAGAGAAAGAAAACAATACCAATATTCCTAAGTGTATAGCATACTTTTTATTTATATTTTTGAATTTTTGAAATTTTAACTAGAAAACAAGTGCATATTATACATATCTATATCCTAACAGATGTCTTAATTACACGTGTTTCTATGCCCCCCAAACAAGAAGCATGCTTTGTCCTCAAAGCATTTAAATAAAGAGGGTAGGAAAAATACCATTGAAGCGTGGAAATTCGTGAACATCCGCAAAACAAAGTTAAAACATACAAATATAGTAATAAAAACTGACGCAACTCTATAAGAGTTCCACCCATTATGGGGTTAACAGAATTAAATTGCTTGGAACATAAGCAGACACTAACTTAACTAAAAATTTACCTGCACCCCAAATTTTACTCGCCATCCTCCTCTTCTATATGAGGTTCTTTTCGCATCCCCGCCATGCCATAACAACTTGCCACGCCTTCCGTGGGTGTATCATCAACTAGTGCTAACCTCTCTAGTGTTATTTGGTCCGATGGGGTGTAAGGGGCAACCAAATGTGGTTGCACCTGCCATCCCGCCAAGTCATGGCTCGGAATGATCTTACCATTACGCGATTGGTGGGTCTCATGATTTCGACCCTTTCCCAATGTCGTAAATCGCGGTACGAATATGGGTAGGCAAGCGCCGATAATGCGGCAAACCAAGACAGGCATAAGAAGGTACTTATGCCTCAAGGTATGGCCTCGCCTTCAGAGTAGCAACTAAAACTCGGGAATGTCATACCGACGACGCCCTCGCCTAAAAGCAAGGAAAACGCCACCAAATGATATTATTGGCGTATAAACCGCCGTTCCCTAGAATGTTCATCATGATGAACAACATGGTTGTGGCCTACATTCAGCGATAGGCTACTCAGTATGATGTTATATTGGTCTTGGTCCATGATATTTAAACACCCTCCCCCATAATACTCATGGAAATAGGCATATTCATATAGGTATGAGTTATCGTCATATATCCCCACGTGTGCATAGGGTGGTCGTAATGGCAACCCCTCAAACCAAAGCTATCAATTGCTTACTGAATTTCATAGTCGTGCCATCAATAGCAAGGGGAAATTTTTGTTCTCCTTCTTGGGTACAATAAAAAGTAATATTATTATAGAAGAATTCAGTTAGCTTAGGTGAAAAAGAGTCGCCATCACTCACCGAAGATGCCGCCATCCTAATCGCACGATCCGTCAAGTTTAACGATGCTCCATAGGTATCGGTTCCCATCAAGTCTTCAAATGACTGCTCGAATCACTATAGGAGGTGTCATCTCAAAACTACTCAGAGAACAGCTGCAAAAACCTGGAAGAAACCTCGTAAAATCGAATTTCCTGCGCTTACGGGAGGAGGAGCGCTGGCGCTTCAGATAGAAGCGAAGTCGCGCTTTAGGTTTTGGAATTACGTGTTTGAGCTGGTCGCTCTGCTTAAGCGCTGGCGCCTTCGAGATTTTTCGATTTACAGTGTTTTAGGGCGAAGTCGCTCTGCTTGAAGCGTGGCCTCGACAAAAAAAAAATTATGGAAGTGTATAGAATGCAGCGCAGCTACTAAAGTAGGCGCCAAGGCCTCGTAAAACAAACAGTGTTTACAAGAAAAACAAGCTGAAAAAGCTTGGAGTGAAAGGTGAGAGATGATTGTGGGGTGTAGTGTGGGTTGTGAGTGTAGAATGATGGAAGTTTAAATAGGTTCTGGGTTTCCAAAACGAATCGGCAAGTTGCCAAATTGTTTTAAGGCAATTTCGAAAATAGAAAACCGCCAAACCCGAAAACGGAAACTAACCATAGTTTTGATATCCTAACAACCCTGGTATCTTTTAAACTTGGTTTAGAATAGTAACTTCTAAACTCTCCTACATATCATGCTACCACTACAAAAAATCATAGATATGCCGATATCGGCCTAATTTCCAACTTTGACTCCAAGACATCCTTACGAAAGATGATCAAAATAAATTATATTAAAATAATATGAAATCCAAGCAATCTAAAACAAACAACTTAATATTTAAATCTAACTACTGAAATAAAATTCCACTAACAAAACAATAAAAACAATGAAATAGCAGGACACAATTGATGGTGAACACCTAGGCGTGTGAAGAAGATGGTCCCTGAGATGGAGACTGCTTCTGTGGTGAAGAATGGCTTGAGCCATCCGGCTCGGCGGGCGACGACGCCATGCCTCTCAAACTCAATCGAGACGACTCATCCACGAAAGTGGCATACGTCGTAGCATCTCTATCCCAACAACAACTGTGCTTCCATCTCGCCTTGAGTCTTTGCATCGCGATAATCGGCTTGGTGATTACGGTGGATAATCTCCAAGTTAGACAAGATATCTTCCTCCTTTTCGAGCATTTCAACTCTCGTCCGAAAGTTCGCTTTGCTTATTTCAAATTACAATTTGTCTATGTCGGATATCTTCACAGATACGATAACTGCATCGCAACCCGTTTTGCAAAGATTATCATTCGCTCTAAATTAGAAGTATGACTATCGAAATTATCCTCAACCAACCATGTCATATCTTCGCCTTCATTATTCGACTCAACTTTATTCTCTGCAGACAACGCCAAGTCTCTTGGATGCATTCCTTATAAATACTTGCATTAGAATGCAATTTGATCTTAATAGGAGCAGATTTAGCGACAGCTCTAAATGAGAGCATAATCTTAGTGATCAATACGGGAAGAGGCGCCATGCTCTTTCCCACTCCTCTAATCACATTCAAAATTACATCGAGGATGCAGAAATTACACTCATTCGCTTTGCAAAATCTAGAGAACGTCGGCATTAATCAAGTCCGATGTCGCCGACTTTGTCTTTGCCGAGGGCGTTCCTACCAATCCACCGAAGCTACCCCGGTTGATTGGTTCTCGTGGTCGTCCCGCTTAACGCAATGAGATATCGTATTGTATTCACCCTCTATGACCGTATCTTTCATCAAAGCAGGAACTGCAGTATACTGGGATTCCTGAATGGTCGTATCTAGGTTGGTTACAGGTGTGATTCCTAATAGCTCAGCCAACAACCGCCTCAAGTTATTTCCTCCTCGCTCCTCGCTATCCTAATGAAAATCCTATTTCCCTCCAATTCTCGTTTCTTATAAAACTGTTCTACCAAATCATAGTGATAGAACTCATCTGTCGAATACCACAGTCTGTTCCAATCCCTCTTAATCATATTGGCGTCGTAAAATGGTGCGAAATGGTCGGCCTCAAATGCGTGCTCCGGCAACATTCTTCGTCGTAGCGCCATTGAAGTTTCTTAGATAACTAATGGTTTTTGTAGCCTGTGGGGGAGGCGAGTTTGATAGAAAACAACGAGAAACAATGGTGGTGGCGGTGGTGGTTACGGTGGCAGGTTTGAAAACTTAAATTGGTGGGTGTTTTCTTGGTGGAAACGGTTGGAGATTGTGTTGGTGTTTCACAAAGGGCGTGGGTGGTCTTTCTATTTTGATGTATTCTATTTTTATTTTTATTTTTATTTTTTTATTTTGGTTGCTAGGGTTTGAATTTAAATATGTGACAAGCGGTTGGAGAAGATGACTTGCGATTGGGTTTTTGGAAAGGGAGGCGCGGGCGCGCTGTAGGTGAGCGCGAGTTGGGCCCAAGCCCAATTCGATTTTTCGACTTTCGTCGATTTTTAGCGCAACTTCAAACTAAATTTCCCGCTTCGTTATCGGTCCGATTTTCTCGAATGAGATATGGAAATGATCAGGAGAGAATTTCCAATCCATTAATCCATAAACTACTCTATTCCGACCATGGGTGACATATAAGATAGTGGAAAACGCCTCGAAGTGCGTGCATGACGTAAGTTATGCGAACGAATGAACACTAAATTAGATGACGTCAACCCCAATGAACTATAGTAATGGACCTAAGCAACACAAATAGAAAGTTCGAGCAATCCGGATGCAAGGATCGATCGCTTGACTTCCAAACAAATTTTTAAACACAAAATTTGTTTACAACGGGTCGCTTTAAAAGTCGATTCCCAAGACTTGTTGGATTGCTATGTTTATATGAGTTTAGATATATATCTATATCTAAAAATGAAAACAATTATTATTATTATTATTATTATTATTATTTATTTTTATTTTATTTTTTATTTTATTTTTTTTTTTTTAAATAAGCAAAAAAACATTAAGCAAATAAAGACATAATTCACACCATAGAGAAACATGACTCAAAAATCCGAAAACATGCAAGAGTGGAAAACGGAAATATGTGAACCGTGGACTTAGGATCCGTACTTACAGCCACACACACCCATAGGGAGGGCCCGGTTACCTTAATGGTGCACTTACCATTAAATGGAAGTGAAAGGAAGTACACCAATGACAAAGGGTCATTCCTCATATATAGGGGTCCCGTAAAAAGGACTTCCTCTATCGAGGGGACGTAAGTTCGTGAAAATGTTTTAATCGTTGACCGCTAACTTGAAAGGTAATTGTTGTCCTTGGGATTTACCAAGGTAATTGCCCCGTAAGGGGTGACTTCAAGAACTGAAAAAGGACCGCACTAACGGGTTTTAGTTTCCCTCGGAAAATATGTAGACGGGGAGTTGTAAAGCAAAACCTTTGTCCCGACCACAAACTCTTTCAAAGAAGATATGCTTATCATGAACACGCTTTCATGTTAGCTTTATAATCCTTCATGATCGTAAGAATCGCTATGGATTTCTTCAAGCTCATTTAATTGTAACTTCGTTTAACACCCGCCTCATCAATATTGAAGTTAAGGCTTTTATAGCCCACGAGCACGGTGCTCTAATTCAACGGGCAAATGACATGGTTTCCCAAATACAAGTCTAAAGGGAGACATACCTATAGGAGTTTTGAAAGCAGTTCTATATGCCCATAAGGCATCCGATAGACGCTTCGACCGGTCTTTTCCTATCGGTTTTTATGTTGTTTCTAAAATCTTTTGATTTTCCTATTAGAAACTTCTACTTGTCCGCTAGTTTGTGGATGATAAGGAGTTGCAACTTTGTGTGTAACTCCATACTTTTCACTAGGGATGCAACAACTCTGTTGCAAAATGTGTTCCACCATCACTAATGATGGCTTTAGGAATGCCAAACCGACAGAAAATATATTCTTTAATAAAAATACCACGGTCTTATGGTCATTGCTTGCTAAGGCAAGCTAGGGCCTCTATCCATTTAGACACGTAGTCCACGGCAACTAGAATATAAATATAACCGTGGGAAACAGGAAAGGGCCCATGAAATCAATACCCCAAACATCAAAAATTTCTACTATCAAGATTGGATTTAATGGCATCATATTACGCTCCAGGATTCGCCCAAGTTGTTGGCAAATCGAATACACGCCTTGCAATGCACTTGGGCATCCTTAAAAAGGGTAGGCCAATAAAATCCACATTGAAGAACTTTTAGCGGCTGTTTTCATTCCGCTAAAGTGGCCACCACACTTTTTGTCATGGCGAACGATAGAACTTCATTATATTCCCACCGGAATGCAACGGCGAATAATCTGATCCGCGACAATACTTAAAAAGGTAGGGCTCATCCCAAAGAGATAACTTGACTCGCCAAGAACTTCTTACGCTCATTTCTTGTCCAATTATAAGGCATAACCTCAGCCGCTAAATAATTTACGATGTCCGCATACCATGGTGATGAAAAAATAGCATACAGATGCTCATCAGGAAAAGAATCCGGTATGGACTCGTAATCACTACTATCGCCGCTTTGTAAGTCTAGATAAGTGGTCGGCAACTACGCTTTCGTTTTTCGCCCCTCTTTTGTCCTTTTATTTCTAATGTGAACTCTTGCGGAGAAGAATCCATCGGATTAATCTCGCTAGCATCCTTCTTTGCAAGAAGGTACCTATGGCTGCATGGTCCGTGTAAACTAAAGTTTTAGAACCAACCAAATAAGGACGAAATTTATCTAAAGCATAAATGACAGCTAAGAATTCTTTTTCAGTAGTTGTATAATTCCGTTGAGCGTCGTTTAATGTTTTACTAGCATAATAAATAACAATGGACTTATTATCTAGTTTCGTCCCAAGACAAAGACTAACCGCATAGTCACTAGCATCACACATGAGTTCGAAAGGTTTAGACCAATCGGAGGTCAGATAATAGGTGCAGTGGTTAGGGCGCTTTTAAGGTTTCAAAAGCCTGTTTACGCTTAAAATTAAAATCAAAGATTGCATCCTTCAAAAAGCGAGGTTAGTTAAAGGCCTAGCTATTTTCGAAAAAATCTTTAATGAAACGCCTATAAAACCCTGCATGGCCTAGAAAGGCTCTAATCTCACGGACAATCCGTGGTTTAGGTAGGGTCGCTATCTTATCTAGTTTGGCTTTATCTACTTCGATGCCATCACTAGATACAATATGACCTAGTACTATGCCCTTTTTGACCATGAAATGACACTTTTCCCAATTTAAAACGAGGCTCTTTTCTTCACACCGTGTCAAGACCTTAGACAGGTTAGACAAACATTCTGTAAAAGGAGTCTCCATAGATAGAAAAATCATCCATGAACACTTCCATAAAGCTCTCTACCATGTCACTAAATATATGAAGCATACATCGCTGGAAGGTACTAGGGGCATTACAAAGGCCAAAAGGCATTCGCTTTATAGGCATATGTTCCGGGGGACATGTGAAGGTTGTCTTTTCTTGGTCATCAATATCAATAATAATCTGAAAATAGCCAGAGTAGCCATCCGTAAAACAATAAAAGGCATGACCAGCCTAGACGCGTTCTAGCATCCGATCTATAAATGGTAAGGGAAAGTGATCCTTTCGTGTCATAGCATTTAAACGCCCCAGAATCAATACAGATTCTCCATTTCATAGGACCTTGAGTGACAACATAGTCACCCTTCCCGCTACGCACCATGGTAACTCCCGATTTCTTAGGAACTACATGAATGGGACTTACCCATTCGCTATCGGAGATTGGGTATATAATACCCGCGATCAAGTAATCGCAAGACTTCTTCCCTAACCACCTCTTTCATGGCGGGGTTCAAGCGACCGAGGTTCGCGAAGTCTTCGCGTTATCCTCCAAATGGATACATGAGTGCAAACATTGGGGTCAATTCCCTTAATGTCGGCTAGGGGACCAACCAATCGCAGACCGATGTTCCCCGATCACCCTTATTAAACATGTCTCTTCATCCTTAGTTAACAGAGAAGATATAATTATCGGGTGACTACCATCCGGATCAAGTTGAATATATTTTAACTCCGGGAAGAGGGTTTAAGAATCGTGCGGACGAATGTCCATTGATGTTTCATAAGTGTCCTTATCTTTATGTAATGAAGACTTGCTTAGGTAGCAAGTCTTCGTAATCGATATATGGAGCAACCGACGGGTCTACAATTGGTGTGGACTCCAGATGGTGTTGACTTCCTCTAAGTAGGAGTCATTTACAAAATCTGAAGTTCCAAAAGAAAGGAATTTGTACATATTGTTTTCGTGAAACGTGTTGTTAAAATAATCTTGAGCTAAACTCTCGATCATGCTAACCTCCCCATCTACGGATGATGAATCGTAACCTGTTTCATCATTTTAAAACATTTACCTCGACGTAAAAGATGGCCAAAAGATAAGGACATCTTTCCATCGCGACAATTTATAAGCGCATTGGCAAATTTGCCAAGAAGGGCGCGCCCTAAAATGATCGGGTCAGTCAGTCATTAGCTTTACTCAGATCGAGGATAACAAAATCAGCCAGGATAGTAGAAATCCTCAAACCTTAACAAGCACGCTTTCCACTACACCTTTAGGATACTTAATTGACTGTCCGCTAATTGCAACGCGTTATTTTTGTAGGTTGCATTTCCTGTAGACCTATTTGTTTATACAAGTAATACGGGAGTAAACACTCACTCGCCCGTGTCTAATAATAAGCGGTCGTCGGTGGGAATCTCCTAAGGTGCATTTTACGGGGATCTACCGGGGTCCTTGTACTTAACAATTCCATTATTTTCGATAAAGTTGGGAACCGCTCAGTTAAAAAGCGCCTTTTAGGTATGTTGGTCTTACGCCTAGTAGTGCACAACTCTTTAAGAAACTTAGCGTGGTTAGGTAGCTTTTAATAGCTTCGAAAAAGGAAGGTTTATCGTTAGATTCTTGAAAACGCGTTCCTAATTTCCTCAAAGTTTGTATCCCCGGTTAGCATGGCTAATTTTTGAGGGAACGGTGGTTTCGCTTCTATATTTCGCGATATGGCTCTACTTGCTGTAACCTTGGCTTTCGGTTTCTTTGGTTGTGATTTAACTGGTACCTCTACCGTGGTAGGCTCCTCAGTTTCTATTGCGGTATCTAGTTCGATGTCTAGTGTAGGGAGTACTGATGGGGTAACTATAGGCGTAGTTACTTTGTTATCAACCACTCTTCCAGAACGGAGAGTGGTGATGGCATTTAGGTCACCTACGATTGTAGTTTCCGTACTAGAATTACCGCTTACCTCAAAGGCCGTGGTTTGCTGTTTTAGGGTTTGGTATTGCTTGTCCCGAAACACGCCTTTTGGTTGGGCTTCGCCATTAACTGTTGTATGCCCCGATTTATGGATTGTAAAATCTGTTGGTTTGATTGAGTCATTGTCCGGAAAAGTTGTTGGGTAACTTGTATAAAGGCGCCGATACGATCCGGTTGTGTAGGTGTAGTAGTCACGGGTGTGTGGATGAACTATCTCTCGTTGATTATTTATGGGTGGGTTGTGATAGTTATTATTATTAACCGAACGATACCTCTATTGGTATTATAATTATTCTGACCTTGTGCTTGACCTTGTCGTCGGTTTAGGCGCTTTGGTTGTTATAATTATTATAATTCCCTTGACCTTGTCCTTGTCCTTGTCCTTGCCTAGGTGGAGCTTGGTTACAATTGTTTGCTTGCCTAACGCTTTTGATTATTGTACCACGGAGGTGTTACTTGTTGATTATTTCTCCAACCCAAGTTGGGATGTTGTCTCCGCGGGGCTTAGGAATAGGATAGTTATTAATAGAGTAAACATTATCTTGTTCTCGGTGGTTGTTGTTCATAAGCTAGAGGACAATAATCGCCGTGGTGCTCGACTCAAACAGAAATTACATGGGTTGGAGTTTACATTCATGACGGGGATAGGCTTTTGTTGAGCGAAATAGCCTCTACTTTTTAGTTAGAGATTCGATTAAATTTTTAAGTTCGATCGGTTTTCGCCTCAAACATACCGCGGCCTTTATTGTTGAAGAAGAACTAGCTGAAATGGGATATCATCACTACCCCCAATTATTATTCCGCTTAGTTTGGTCTTCTAGAAATTTGTAAGCCTCCGAGGCTCCTTTACTTAGGAAACTACCCCCATTCATTATGTCAAGGACTTCTTTATGGTGGTGTAGAAGACCTTTGAAAAGGCACGAACTAACGCGTCTTTCGCTAAGTTATGATGTGGACACTCTATAAGGAGATCGGTGAAACGATTCCATGCCTCGAGAAAATGATTCATGAGGATTCCGCCGGAAAAAAATGAATCTTGGAAAGCATTTCATCCGTCTTTAGGGGTGGGTAAAATGTTCCATAAACAAATTTGAACAAGTTTAGCCCACGAGTCCACAGAATTAGGCGCTTTGGGAAGTTAACCAAGACGCCTTTATCGGGCTAATGTGAAAGGGAATACCCTCGGTTTAATTTGTTCCGCACCTACCGTAGGATGATGGAATGTTGTAAGGACTTGTTCAATCCTACGATGTAGCCGATAAGGTTTTTCATGGTCTAACCCATGAAAAACGGGTAACAAATTAAATATGTTTGGGGATTCAAAAATCCCCAATCGGGTCCGCTAGAACGATGCACGATTTAGGGCTATCGCCAAGGCTTTGTAAAAGTCGGAGAGAGGAGTCTCTTTCTTCACCATTATGTCGTATGGTGTGTGTGATAGTAGTTAGAGGTGTCGGGTGGGTGTACTAGATAGACTTGTTTGTTGTCGTGGTAATTACGCTTTGTTGTTTTGTTCGACCGCACCTTAATCTCATGCAAGACTAAGTTGAGCTTAACTAAACATGCAACACTCCAAACAATTCCGATATACTAGTAGAAAACCTCTAACCGAAATGCGAGGTATGGAAGAAAGGAATACCTGATTCGGCCCTTGCTTCGCTTTTATGAATAGCGCCTTGTTTACGCTTTTGTTCAGTGTATATAGCAGGTTAGAACACTGAAAAATATGAAAGATCAAAGTTCAATCAAACCTGTGGAAATCCGAAATTTTAACATCACGGGCGCCAGATAGGCCTTCCAAGGCCCGAGTAATTTTAGATTACAGTGTTTTTAGGGCCGGTCGCGCTCCAAATGGGGCGGGTCGCGCTCAGTGTGTAGTCGAGTTCCAGTGTTTGAGCTGGTCGCTTTGGTCGTATGCGGCCAGCTGGTAGAGACAAAATTCCAAGAACTTAGCTGGTCGCCTTCCTTTGTTGCCGCGCTCCCGTATTTTCTCGTGGAATTTGTCACAACTGAAATGGGCAACCACAGTATGAAACAAACAAGGGTGGGTGGGTTTAATGGGACTTAAAAATGACTACTTCTACTATGAAAACAATGCTAAAGTGTAACTAAGATGGCAGCGGCGCCATTTGATAACTATAAAATGTATAGTCTACCTACGAAATGAACGATGAATTCAATCCGTAAGTAAACTAAAACTATCTTTTACTATCTCAATTATCAAGCTTCTACTCTCGATGCGAATTGCACTAAGTGGAGTAGGAAGTTCGTTCCACTCCTAGTTCCCTAGCATGGATTGTCTTCTAAGTCTAAGAAATCAGCCTTAAGTCAATGAGAGCTTTACGAAATATTATGCTAACAAGACGTGTTATTTTAAATAACTAGATATAATAAATGACAAGATAAAATATAAACTAAAGATAATCTACGAAGCTACGGAAATACGATTGTTGACCCTAGATAAAGAAATAGAGGGGAATTAAATCCACCTCGAATCCAACTTAATAACCTAGTATAGATTGTCGTATCTCGATTCTTACGTTTTCACGGCAAGAATTTCGAGTCTAATCCCTAGTGTTCATGGCATTCCTACCGGATACTAACTAGCATGTGAGGTCGTCCACCCATTCTCATGGCGAAACACGACCTTCTAGAGTGGAATAGATTCTACTACCAATTCTATACTAACCACTAAGTTTTCATCAAGGCTTCATCAACCCTCTAATGGAGGTTTAGCCTTGAGTCATCAAACTAACATTTCCCATTGAATCTAAACTAAACATAATGTAAGAAATTGAGATTTACTTAATTAACAATAATGAATCTAATTTAATGGCTGGAATGGAATAAGAACAAGAATTTAAATTAGATCTAGAATGGAAATGACAAGAACGAAATTGAATAATAACTATTTTATTTATCTAATCAATCAAGAACAATCATTCAAAAATTTAATCTAAAACAAGAATTGTAATGGAACTAAAACTTAATTAATTAATTAAAACTAGATCTAGAATTCTATATATTAATTTAGGTCTAACTAGCTACCATTAACAAAGAGTGAAGCTTTTGTTTTTATACATCCAGATCCAAAAATCGTGCATGGGCTTGGAGCCATGTTTTGGGCCAGAGAATCAGGCCCAAAACCCAATTCTTTCGGTCCAAAAAGGCCTCTTCAGCTGCAGTTCGCTTTAACAGACTTTTCGTCCACTTCTGCTCCTCTGATTGGGTCAAGTCTTGAACCATTGGAAAGCTCTTTCCGAGCCGGTCGTTTTGACATAAGGTAGGCCCAATTCGGGTGTCCTGAGTCTAAAGATATGGTCTTCGGAAGTTCTGTTGACTTTGTGCAATCAAGCTTCTGCGCGGACTTTGACTTTTCATCTTTTGACCAGGCTTTACAAAGGCTTGGTCTTCTTGAATCTTGTCCTTTTAATCACCTAACTCCTTAGTAACCAACCATTGCTCCTTTATCTCATCAAAGTGGCACATTCCTCGCATTATAATTGACTTTGAAGCCCGAAATACATAAAACACGTGAATCGGGCCTTAACTCTTACTTATTACTCACATAATTGGTCTAAAAGTATGACTGCTAAGGGGTTAAAATTACAGTTTTGGGCTCTTATCACTCCCCATAGTCCAACTCTATCACTCCTAGTGTTACTAGCATACACTATAGTGATGTTGAGAGTAATAGATTTCTGAAGGCATCTAACCTCACAACGTATGAATTGGGATGTCTCTTGTAGCTTTGTAACCCTAACAAAATTAGTATCCCAACATAACCATATCCTTCCACTTGAATCACATCCATAGTTATTCATGAAATGCCAGCCTGGCGCACACAGATTGCTTAAAGACACTCTTTGCTTCCAACACTTTAGTTTAGAGCAAACCCAAAAGATAAATCTTATTTGATACCCTAAACTTATTTACCTCTTTAGCTTTCTTATGGTCATTTAAACCCCTTAAATTCCATACACATAGTTTTGTCATATCCATTTAGATTGGGCTTTGGTGTTGTTCTTACTAGTGCCTTTAGGCCGTCCTCTTGGTCTCCTCTCTTGTGGAGAGTTGCCTTTCCCTAAAGTAGTAGGAATAAATGCTTCTTCCACTACTCTCCTTTGTGCTCTAGTCTTGGCTTTAACCACCAGCTCTCTACCTACAATGGGATCAGGTTCAACATGTTCTTCATGGTCATGGAAGAATTCAGTAGTGTCTGTAGGAACCGTTATGGTTTCGCCGAATGATTTACTACGAACCGTGAAACACCCACGCGCAGCGGAATAAAGGGTGTCACGGTTTGGTTAGAAATTTACCTTTTAGATCAGCTTCTTGATATCTCTAAGAATCCAAGCTTTATGAAATCAACAACTTCTTGATCTTCTGTTGTATTCCTATGCATAGAGTGGACGTTGTGTGGGCAACGATCTTCCAACCTTTTCTTTCTCTCTTGGCCTCTCTCTCTCTCTCTCTCTCACAACCTTAGAACTGAATTTTAGATCTGTTTTGGCTTGAGTAAAACCTTGAGAGCTCAGTGTAAAATGGCCAGAGAAAGAGGTTTCTTTCTATAGGCTACAACAGGGACCATGAGGAGAAATTAGGGTTGGGCCTCCTGACGGGCTTGGGCTTCCCATGTTCGCCCAGAACACATGACCCAAGTCCGTCAACAAATGGCTTATTCTACTAAAGGTCATTGTTGCACTACCGCCCTAATCCCAAATTACGTGCCAATGTTTATGGGCTCCATATTATATGCTTGTTGATCTCCCCGTGTTTAAGATATCGAATGCCCGTTGATTAAGTCAAGTTACTGACAACTACATTAATCAACTTTTTATGTCCTTGAGTAGTACCACTCAACCTCATTGTCATGTCGGATCAAATCCACCTGCAGGGTTTACATGACAATCTTTATGAGCTCCTTAAGGGAAAATCATCAGCCTGACTTCTTGCGGGACACAGATTCCTTACATACAATGTTATTGCCCAATCCATCGAGTTTGTTGATTCACAAATGAATCTCACTCATTGATGATTTAAAGCAATGTACAATGCACGCAAGTGCCCATTATTATATCCGGATTAAGAGGACAAACATCCATAATAACAGAGGTATTTGTTATCTTATATAGTCAGTATAAAGAGAAACAACCTCACTTGGTCCTGTTCAATACACACAAAGTGTACTAGTGTAATCCTATAGTCAAGATAGACTAATACCAGATTATACTACAACCATACCAATGGTTTGTCCAAATCCATCTAGGTTGTGAACGATTACTTATACTTTATAAGGTACTGATGATATGATCTTCTGTGTGTCATTACACACCATATCATTTACAACATAAAGTATTAGACACATGCATATAACTAATAACATATATAATATGCATAACATTTGCCCATATGATTCTCATTCAAAATATAAAGAATTAGAGTTATTACAAAAGTAATACTTTTAGTATATAACCCTATCAGTGTCTTCTTCTGATATATCATCTTCCAACTCTTCCTCACTGTCCGCTAGTACTTGAAAAGATAGTCTCTCAGAGCTGTAGTTAGATTTTGCAAGTTGCTTTCCATTTACTACTGATCTAGTTGACTGCAATCCAGAGCTACTGTGAGCATTTCCAGAGTCCCTCTGAGACATGGATCCACCTTTCTGAGAAGTTGTGTAATCATTACTCTGTGTATGTTGCTTTTCAGATCATGTTTCTTGCGAAGTAGATCCACTATGTGACCCATGTTGTTGTATTCTATCCTTTGTCCTTTGCCCTGCACTAGCTACATTATGGCTACTTGTTCCTCCATTTCCTCTCCCATTCTGGCTTCTCGGACTAGCTTGCGTATCTATTCTATTATTTTATGGAGTTCTTCTATAAGTTATTTCTTGCCATTCCTCTGTATTTTGCGGTCTCCTTCCTATAGGAATCAATGTTTCACCAATCCTAGCCACTGAAGGAGGGGCTATCTCGAGCACATATAGTGCAAGGTCTAGTCCTTCAATAGGGCTTTGTGCATCTTCACAATCAAAGTCGTTACTACCACCATTTAAACCTTCATTCACCACTGGTTCAGCCCTGTGTACCTCCTCGTTCCTCTGAAATTTAGCCAATCGGTTTTCTTGAGTGTCCTTTGTTTGTCCCACTTCTACTCGTTGCCTAACAACCCAAGCTATTGAGCAAGTGTTCATACATCTGTTTGCCACATGTCCAAACCTTGTGCACTTTGTACAAGTAGAAGGTTTCCAAGTATAGTCAACTTCCACATGGACTTCTCTCTCTTTCACTTTAATGTCAATGGAACTAAAATAATCAAAAGTAATTGGAATTACAATGCAGAGTCTAGCATATGATAACCTTTGTTTCTTTGTTGTAGCTTCATCCATACACAAGGAGCGTGCTATTAAGTTAGCTAAGTAAGATAAACCATTAAGAGTCCACAATTCTTTTGGAACGTTTGAAAGTTTTACCCAAATAGGTAAAGTGGAAATCTTGTTTCTTTGTGCTTCAATCTCCTCGGACCAAGGTCGAAGAACAAATATTCTACCTGCTATGAATACAAACCTTTTGTCTATCCTCAGCAACGGAGAATGTTATATAAAACAGCTCCTTGTCCGAGGTAATCTCCAAATTACCTTTCAACTTCTAGGTTCTCTCTAAAACATTTTTGACATGAGGAAAGGACAACCTTTTATCCAAGAAAAAACCAACAGTTACATCTTTCCATGCTTCTACACCTTCTTGAATGAGATCAATAGGTATCTTAGAGAAACCAAGTGTTCTCTCAGGATTAAAAACTTTGAGTGCAGTGGTATTCCTTATTGTAAAGGGGTGTTTTGGTTTTCCTTTAGATATTGTGAAGAAAGGGGAATGGGTTGAGGTTTTCTGCAGAGACCGAGTTCGCTGATGAGCAAGCTGCCTACGTATCCTCTCTTGGTTTTTCTTTTTAGGGGAGAGAGGAATCAGGTCTCACGTAGTTCAAGTAGGTGGTATTTATAGGCTTGTGGAAGTGTCAATCCTAGAGACACGTGTGTCTCTTGCACACGTGTAAGGTGGAGAATGTGAATGAGTGTTGGGCTGGTTTTAGTATAAGTCGTGTGCTAATTGGGAGTTGGCGCAGTAGTCCCTATTTCCCGGTGGTGGGAAGTACAAGTAAGATTTTGGTAATGATTACCCCTGGTGGTGACTTTAACTGAGGCATTCTGTCTCTGGCCGTTTGTTCGTACTGAGACATTCTTGTTCGTACCACCTACATGAAAGGAGCTGCTCATAGATCGGTCTTGGAGGTCGATGTCTTGGGTTCGCCTATGCTGCGCGCGTATGTCTTCACAAGGGAGCTGCTCACAAATCGGTCTTGGAGGTCGATGTCCTGAGTTCGCTTATGCTTCACGCGTGCGTGATATTCCTTAATGAGGATATTACTCCCCTACACTTATAGAGTTAGAATTTGAAAAAAGAGCAGTCCAAGACATGGGAGCTCCATCTCTCAGTGCTTGAGAAGAAGATGATTCGTCCATAGGTTCAAAGAAACATAAACAGAGATGGGGCTTACCTTTCTTCGATTGTCTGTACTGAAAAACCTACCCGAAATAGCTAAAACCTTTAAGAAGAAATAGATAAGACCAACCTACGAGCACCAAAATTATTAGAAACAGCAACAAATTGGCACACACGATCAAGGGAGTTGAGTTGTTAAGTGACACCTGGTTGCCTAAAAATCGCCTCACTTGAACCCATTTTCTTTTAATTAACCAGTTAGTACTTGTTGAGATTTTTGTTACTAAACAACACTCTACATAGTCACAGATTCGGAATTCACCCCAGGGATCTTGCGTTTCAGTAGTTAGAGAAATTGATCCCATGATCGAATCTGGTCCATAACTCTGGAGTCACATAATCACATAACTAAATAAATAAAACGTAGTAAGTTTGTGGTATTCTCCTCTTCATACACAAATAAATAAATGTTTTTTTAATCAAAAATATATTTATTGATATAAAAAATAAATCAAACAAATGATTTAGAGGTCAAGCACGCTACAAATTGTGCCACTAATCCCTTCTGAATAGCAAAACCAATTCTCCTAATAAACACATTCGTGAGAACCAGGTATCATCACATTGTTGTCTAACACTTTCTACACCCTTCTAAACAACTCAACAACATCTGGGGTTAAAAAACCAGATGTCTCAAACACAAACTGAACGAAACAATGTTGATTAGCCATGCACGCTCCTTCATATTTCTCCACCTTCGTTATAGTTGCACTAATAGTTGCTTGCCCTACTCCAAAAACTCCATTACAAAAACCAACAAAATGAGCTACTCTTGTAACTTCCACACATGTATGGTTTCCATTTGACCAATTATATATCAAGAAATCTGTTGGGTGAAGCGACGATCTATCTTCTCTGGGATCAATAAGGAGTTGATAGGAACCTCCGGCCTTCACTTGTATACCAGCAAGCCCGACCGCATCATATAAAATATCACGTACATAGTCATGCCTATACTTAAACCCTGGAAAGTGTTTGCATTGTGTTGCATGATCTCCAAAAGCGTCAAGGTAACTTTTCATACACATAGGACATCGGTCAGCATCGGTGTACAAAGGGATCATGAGGCGGTAATGAAGGATAGCCTGATACTCAACCGGTATCGTACGTTGCCCACTACCATTCATAGGAATAGCAAGGAGACAGTCCTTGACATGTCCAGACTGTAGGCAGCTAATAACAACTTTCTGACGATCTGACAAGTCGAATTCTCTTTAAAGTCATGTAAAATCCAAATTACATCAGATGAAGTGAGATCAGGGCTGGCTCAAGGGTGGATATGGCCTTAGGCGACGATCTAAAGTGAGGTTTTTTTTATTCTAAGCTCATTGACAACTGACAAGTTGACTAAAACATAAAAGCAAAAGAATTAAACCAAGCAAAACTAAAATGACAACAACATTTAACAAGTTAATAAGCCATGTTACAACATACCCCAATTAACAAGTCATGTTTTTTTTTCATTACATACATGTGCGAGAGAAACCGGCGAGAACATTATGATTAAGCTAGCACCAAACATGAACTGGTTATACAAAGTTGCAAGGACTTGGAACAACAACACAACTGCAAGATAAAAAAAAAATCTCATAGCACTAGTAGCAAAACAGAAGAAGGAAATAAACATGAACCAACCCAAGCAAAGCATCATTTAAAGTCTACTTAACGTACAACAACACAACTGCAAAATGGAAAAAAAAAACATATCATAGCACTAGTAGCAAAACAGAAGAGGGAAATAAACATGAACCAACCCAAGCAAAACATCATTTAATAAAGTCTACTAAACAACAACACAACTACAAAAACAAAAAAAAAAAAAAAACAAATCTCATATATAGCACTAGTAGCAAAACAGAAGAGGAAAATAAACATGAACCAACCCAAGCAAATCAAGGCATCATTTAAAGTATACTTTTCTCACCTTTTGAGGTGCAAAGGCATCAATTAAATTATCATAGTCAAGTTTTTCCAACATATTATTTTCAATAGATAGCATAGCTAAACCATTAAGTCTTTCTTGTGACATAGTGGATCTCAAGTAAGAATTTATCAATTTTTAGTTTTGAAAAGCTCCTTTCACCAAAAGCAACAGTTACGGGTATCGTCAATAATATTCTGTATGCTATGCAAGCATTTGGAAAACAATTAATTCTTTGGAAGAAAATTTAAAGCCTCAATAGGCAAATTATTTTTAGTTTGTAAAATCTCTTTCGCAATGTTTAACTCTTGAAACAAATCTAAGCCATTAATATCAGAAACCATGTCATGTCTTAAAGAACTTTCAAGATTTAGACAATATTTTTTCAAACTAGTCTCATCCAATGCTTTCAACTTCCTTAAATCATACAAAAAACCAAATACATCTTCATACATTTGAAACTATTCAACCCTAGCCTTAATGGAAGAAAGAGCTCGATCAATTATATATAGAAAAGAATCAATTCTAAAAGCTTCTTATGCTGATTTTGCTGCCTTGTCATTGTCATTTTCATCAAATTGTTTTTTCCTATGAATCTTCCGCTTTTCATGAAATACAGGTTCTATTTCCATTTCAAGTGCAATCTCTTTAGCTAAAATCATAGCAGAAGTAAAACTATTTTCCCTATATTTTTCAAAAAATGAAATAAAGACCCTTTAACTGAGCTATAGCAATATCAATTTGCATGCCTTTAGATTGCAAGCTTTTCAAAACAGAATTAATAGCAAATAATATATCATACCAAATGATCATGACCAATAAAAACTCAAAGTTTTCAAGTTCATAAGTTGCTAGACACACTCAGCTTCACTCTTTGTTTTAGGATCTTCACTAGTTTTTGCTAATTGCAGTAAAGCATTTCTTAACTGAGGAGCTTGGTATTTTATTGCTTCAAGTCTTTAACACTGTTAACACGACTTTCGTCCCATCGTGTTGGAGACCATGACTTAAGTGTGAAGCCTGGTACATTGTCTTTTCCTAAAAAATTTTCTAAGATTTTCCAACGCTTTGTCGAAGAAGAGAAAATTGTGTAAATACATTGCGCAACTCCGAAAAATGAAATTGCTTTTGGACAAGAGTTACCCATATCACAAAGCACTAGATTAAGACTGTGAAAACCACAAGGCGTATACAATACTCTAGGATTTACTTCTAATAGTCTTTTTTGTACTCCTCATTCTTTCCCCTTCATATTAGCTCCATTATCATAGTCTTGCCCTCTTACATCATTAATATCGAGCTTAAGATTCTTTATTGTATTTGTAAGTTCATCAAAAAGTCATTTCCCTGATGTATCATCTACTACTAACAATTATAAAAAGTGTTCTTCAACTTTTATCGGGATTGATGAAATATCCACACACCGTAGCACAAGAGACATCTGTTCTTGATGGCTTACATCAGGAGTACAATCAAGGATTACTGAAAAGTACTTTGCTTCCTTAATTTTTTCAACTATCATAGTTTTAACCTCAAGTGCCAATAGACTTATCAATTCATTTTGTATATTGTGACCAAGATAATGAGTATGAATTTCACCATGTTGAAAACGACGAATATGTTCTTTTATTACACGATCAAACTCTGCAATCATTTCAATTATGCTTAAAAAAAATTCATTATTTTCTTCGTAGAGCTTCTCGTTTGTACCACGGAAAGCCAAGTTGTTTGTTGCAAGAGTTTTCACTAAGGCAATAATTCTCAATACCACACCTCTCCAATGTTGCCTCTCTATCTCAATTTGCTCATGTACCTTTTTATCAATTGTTTTACCTTTTATCAATCTCTCTTTTAAATCTGCCCAAGCAATCATACAATTAACGTGTTCTATATTTAACTCATGTCTTTGGAGACTACTAGTAATATTTTTCCAATCTTTACTTCCTTTACTAGCTAATTGACTTGTGTTGCTGTTAGAACTAAACAATTTGCAACAAAAACAAAACACTCTATCTAAGTCTTTTGAGTAGACAAGCCATGTCCTCTCAAGCTTGCCTCGACTATTTGGTTTTTGAGCATAATGTACTGCAGAAAAATGCCTAGCATTCTCATCTTTAGGATAATTAAAACCAGGCTCCTCCCTAATTGGAGCTCTTTCCACCAAAAAATCTCTCAAGTTTGTACTAACATTTTCCTAGTGCTTTAGATCATATATATTTGAAGGTCTCAATTCTGGATTGTCATTAAGACCTTCATTTTCTTCAGAAATATGTGAACTATGCATTTCATTATCAGTAATATTTTCATCTCCATGAATTTGTTCTGGTCTTTCGTTATTTTCTAATTGTGCTAAATTGCTTGGTGGCTCATTTACTAACTCTTCAGTAGAACTAGTTGTCACATTTTCTTTAGTTTTAGTGACATACTTAGGAAGAGCTCCTTTTTGCGATTGAATCAATTCTTCTTCTTTTCTCTTTTTTTTGAGTTTGGTATATCCATAATCAAATTTTCTTGACATACTTACAATAAAAGGACATACAAAAAATGAACAAGAGAAAAGAACAAAATCACCTTATTTTTATGAGAAAATTAGCATCCTTTTAATTGCTTTAGTGTGTAATTATGTCAATAGGCGCCAAAATGCAAAGAATTTCTGAAATTGACAATAGAGAATAATATGTAAATAATATATTCATATCAAAAAAGAAAATTATCAATTTTACATAAAATAGTATAAATTGATCACCTTCCAAATACAAAAGCATTAAATACCAATTTGTGAGAATGTGAGTTTAAGATATCAATGGTTGGGGGTGAAACCTAGAAGTAGTGAGAGAGCGAGAGAGACATTGAGAAAGAGATAATTGATATAGAAATTGGTAAATCTGTCTTTAATTAACTTCAGAAGAAGTGGGAAAGGCGCCATAGAATGTGGAGTTTTGCATTAACCGTGGGATTTTGCATTTTCATTTATTCTTTCCAGTTAAGAGGTCTAACTAGATGAGGAAACTCCCACAAAAAATGAGACGTACTACTACACGTTTGTAGCCATCAAATTTGTCATATAGTTTTGAGAAGCAAATTATGTAGTGGACTATTGAATATTATTTCCTTTAAACCAATTCAATTCCCGAAATTTAGTGTGGTGGGGAGAAATGGAGAAAACAAATAGACGGCATTGTCCCTTTTTGTGTTTTGTTTGCCTTTTAAAAAAATGGTAATATCAAACATGTACAAGGAGAAACAAAGAAATTTTGAGGCCTTTCAAATTTGAGGCCTTAGGCGGCCGCCTAAGTCGCCTAATGGATGAGCCAGCATTGAGTGAGATAGTTAAATCAACAATTACAACGGTTCTAGACCAGCGCGGTAAAATCTATATTTTCTTATCTTGAATCGAGGTAATATATATCTGCTCGAAGCTAAAAATTGATTTATGGAACTTATTATATTAGTTTTAAGTACAACTGAGATAACACAAAATAAAAAACCCTTCTTTTAGTAGTGATGTTGAAGAGCCAACAAGGTCAGGATGGCCGAGTGGTCTAAGGCGCCAGACTCAAGAGCAGGTGCCAACTAGCAAAATCGGTAAAACCTTTGGGTGATGATACTAGAGGTCTGGGGCTCGAATCCCGCCAACATCAAAGAGTTACTGATCTCATTTAAAAACAGGCTTTCCAATCAAACAAAAAATGTTGAAGAGCCTTGTAGCATTGAAGAAGTCCCTTTTGACAACAGAATCTGCACCGAAGTTGCCCTGGCTCTAGTACTCTTTTAGTTGTTATTTGTTGAGTCCTTTCATATTAGGTGAACCCCGCCCTCAGCCACCCTGACCAATTAGCGACAAAACCGTGTAGATGCCTACTACTCAAGCTCATATATTGTATTTAATTTCTTATATCCTTTTTGATAATGAATAAATGTATCATTTATTGGAAAAGATAAATGAATGTCAACATTATAGATTTTCTAGTGTTGATCATTTTACCCATATTGTATCATTTTATTTTTTTACTGTATTGAGGAAAGCTAAACATCAAAACCAATTAGGTCGTAAACTTGTAGTGTTAGTTCCTCATTTTCTATTAGCTTTTCCGTAGTAGCGCAAGCCTGAGAAATAGTCAATAATTCGTCGTTTTATAACAGTTTCAATATATACATTAATAATAATATCAGTAACTTAATTGTTACAAATTTTAGGTTGGCCATTCTTGCAAAGCATTGAAAGTCATGGAGACATTGGAAAAAAATAGATAAAGAATTAAACTGATCGAAATAATGGTGATGGTTCGACATGCATACAAGAAAATTTGTGATTGATCAGTAGTGGGGATCTACACAACCTGCCATCTAAGGCATCCACAGCCCACAGGCCACAGCTACTATCTCACAAGTCACCTTTCTTAATTCTTATGAAAAACTAAAGCCTTGATTATCGAAACTGAAGCAATGGATTTGGGCTTTAGCACTAACATATCTAACGAACTTGAACCTGTCACTAACTCGGTAAAGTTGGATAGAACCACATGTACTGATATTTTAGTCCAAATATACACTAATGCATGCAGGCTATTAATTCAATGTTTGTGGAATTTTTCCAGCCGCTAATTCGCTAGATTGTGATCCTCCCTCCACACTAGTAGATGGTGTGAGAATTCGCACACTTGAACTGCTCCAATGCAAAAACTCTACAAGTTTGTATTTTAGAAAACGGACGTTATTTTAAATGACGCACTTTATTTTAGTTGCAAATGTCTTCTTATATGTCGCCCCACCAATAATCTAGTTCAATTAAGTTTACTCTTTTCGATCTTGTTTGTTTGTTTTATGGTTTTTGTTCACAAAGTCCAAATCTATGATAATATGTCAACCATATCTCTATGTCTTCTTCTTCAAAGGATTGACTTTACGTTGATTATTCTAGTTTGCGTTGTTCACAATTGATAGATATTGATACTGTGCAAATAAGAACTACAAGAACTCTAATGTCTTGAATGTTTTCAGAATATCTCTCCAATTTTAACCTACCAATGCATCTAGCTTCTAATTTCTGACTTTATACAATATCCTTTATTTAAAATTAAATTAGACAAATGAAAAAAAAAATTAAAACCCCATCTCAGATTTTTTTTAAAAAATCAACAAACAATTAACCAAATGAGAAATGGATATGAGAGTATTTGTTATGTAGTGGAGATTTTTATAAAATTGGGCATGTAATTATGCACTGTTGAAGAGAGGATGAACAAGATGGCCATTGATTAGATTTGAGAAAAGAGGAAGTATGCATCAGAGTGGACATGGAGAAGACTAAAGTGATGGGCAAAAAAAATATAAAAACTTACAGGAAAAAAAGAATGAGAACTTTGGCATGTCAGTTAAAGACATAGATATAAGTGTGTTGTTGAATTTCCCCCTTTCGATATTAGTTATTAACTAATACATACGGTATCCACCGCTACCTTCCATTAGATGGACTTTTTTGGGTTTTGGGGTGTAAATTTTCCATTTTATACTGTCTACACCCCCGATTGGAGATACTCTCATATCTATGTTTCCTCCACTTCTGGTGTTATTGATCTCAGTTTAGAAAGAGGATATGCAAAATTTGCTCTTCTAAAAGCCCGGAACCAGAAGGGCTCATCCAGTGGGGGAGCCCAGGGTACGCCCTTGCTCATCTTGAAATTTGGAGAAAGCAGTGTTTTTGAGTTTGTTAATTGGAAACTTTGCCCCAATATGCACATAAATTATCTCTCTCTAGTCTATCGAGTAAGGGATTTCATTGATGTCAAAAAGATAATTAACTATAAAGGTTGATTGGGTAATTGCAATGTTATTTGATTTGCACTATGTGAATTTAGTGGGACAGCATGGGTCCACTTGAAATTACTATTTATTCATAGAAGCATAATAAGACAATAATCCACTCCAGTAATCCTAACCCGCCCATCGTAGTTTATGCTTCTTTCATTGTTAAAAACCATGGCATTTAAGACATGACATTGCACTAAGTGATTTTTTTTTTTTTTTTTTTTTTTTTTTTTTTCTTTCTTTCTAAAAGACATATATATATCTTTAGATATATATTATAGCTGTACCCTCTTGGCTCTATTTTTTTTGCCTTCACAGAGTCTCCAATATTTGTAAAACTCTTTAGCTAATTATGAAAAAGTAGGAGACAAATAAGATAAAATCAAACAAATAAAGAATTTCCAACTTTGGGCGGGATGTTTATACTCTTTTTATTTCCTTGATTTTCAAGATGGTTAAGTTGTCAAAGTTAAGAGCGTGTCTCCTTCTTCTTTTTTTTTCACCAAGGCAAGCAGCGAAGTACTTTTCAAGACCAAAAGAAGTATTTTATAAGCTAGGGTATCCTATGTTTAAGGCCCTTCTAAGAAAATATGATTTGAAAGAACTCATAAAACTGTATAATCTTCATCAATAGATTTAAGAGAAGGCATGTCCCACAACAACAGTAGCAAGTAAGAACTTTTCTGCATGCCCTTCTGCTACAAAGACCTTTAGTCCCATGAAATAGACTATACATGTACATGAATTATTACTGGAGATTTAGCAAAAATAAATAAATAAATAAATAAAATGCTGGAGGAGAAAAAAAAAATCCTCTACTGAGGGGTTGATTACCAAGATATCAAATCACGACAACAGCAAACGTTATGCAGTAGTACTCTTATGGAAAACATGTTGAACTGTACATGGGATGATGAAAAACCCCATTTCATATACAAAACACAAACTGTGGTTCAAGAGGCCAATGACGATTCATCGTCTGGATTTTCAACCTCTGTGGTTTCTACACTCTTCTCTTCCACAATAAATCCATCACTGAACCTATCGTAGTTTGTCTGCTTATCTGACTTCCAAGGACGTTCCCCTAGTACTCTAATCATATCCTCTTGGTGTAAAACCTCCTTCTCCAGCAACAGCTCAGCAATTTGAGCCACACGCTTTTTATGCTCGCTCCTCTATTAGTCTACATCAATAAAAAACCACTGAAAGAGAAAATTTCACTGAAGAACTTTTATGAAGTTTTCAATCCTCTTTAGTTTTCTTTAAGGGGAGATGGTTGATTGGGCTGATTGCTTTTACACAACCACTGACTTTTCTAGATTTCGCGTTGGCTGATTGCTTTTATGAAATAATGTTTATTACATAGATAGCCATTCTGAACGTATCCTACAACCATTGAGCTCCAGGAAATCATATCTCAATACGTAGTATCTTCAAAGACAGAATCAACATATTGAATTGAATCACATTTGGTGTAAACAGATACAAGAACATTTCTAATCCTTCTTTCAGAATCCAATATGTTCTTGTAGGAGTAGCCATGGATTTTTGTATTATTTCTTTACAATTATCAAGCTACACTAAAGATATTGCTGGTAGGGAGGACACTTGCTAAGGTTATGACATTCAGCTTCAAGCCCAGATCCAACATGCGAATGAAAATGCTCACGGCATCACTAGACATAGTATATTGAGCAAGAAAAGAAATAACCCCACTATATATAACTACATCTGCGTTTAACCCGGCATGCTTTATGTCCTGTAGGAGTTGTATGTTATCCTAATAAAAACCGTTTTGAGCATAGCTAGAAATTAGAGCATTCTACGCCTTATTTTCTCTTCGGGCTTGAGATTTTTAGCACTAGATGTTGGTATTCTCCTCTTATAGAAGGCATCACAATTACACATAATTTGGTTCTAAATAAACTTCAGTTAATAGTGAAAATGACTCATGTTTGTCGTCTTTACACATAATAGTTCTAAACTTTACATTTGATGGGATTTTCTTGCTATGGTTTGAACAGGTTTAATGATAGTTTAGGATATCTAAATAGGGCTAACAATATATTGTCAAAGTTAGAATCAGAACCCGCCCTTGACTTGCTTCAACATGAGCTAGCAGCTTAAACGAATACCACAACTCAATTATTGCAAATAGCGAGCTTAGTGTGCCTGATAGGAAATTAGCCTAAGCTATTGAATAATAAAAGCACACGTTTATGTTGCATTGTTGATTAATAAAGAGGTTTTGCCACATTGTTTATACGCATTAGAAAAACATAAAGGAGATGATGATTCAGTTGAGGGTTGTCTATTTATGCGTCTTCTTAAAGTTGTATATAAGAATCGGGGAAATGAGAAAGCTTTGGAGCAAAATCAACTATCTCAGAAGGAATTTAAGAATCGGGGACTGAGTGCAAATGTGCAGAAGTTGACGTTGTTAAGTTGGGGAGGTTTCATGTCACCATTAGTATAATCCTTATTAATAAACACATGAGGAGAGTATGGTTAGAGTCTAGAGCTATGACACTTATTGCTATTTTAGAGTCCCTCTATAACCACAAAAAATTTCGAGCTTCTAAGAAATCTCTTACAAAGGGGTTTGATTTATTTGGAGTGGTTTACTTACAAGGTTTTAATCATACTAAGATTTGTGACGCGAGACATTAAACTAATCTCAAAAAATAATTAAGTGAAAATTAGAAAATGGATTCAAATGCATTAAACTAATATCAAAGAAAAATAAATGAAAAATCAGAAACTGGATGCAACTGCACTGAAGTAACCTAAAAAAAAAATTAACGGAAAATTGAAAACTAGATGCAAATGCATTGAACTATGTAACCTCAAAGAATAATTAACATAAAATCGGAAACTTGATGGAATTGCAGTGAACTTCAAAAAATAATTAATGAGAAATTAGAAATTGTATGTAAATGCATTGAACTAACCTAAACTAACATCAAATAATAATTAATGAGAAATCGGAAACTGGATGCAAATGGATTGAACTACCCTAATTAACGGGGAATCGGAAACTGGATACAAACGCAACGAAATAACCTCAAAGAACAATTAACGGGAAATCGGAAACTGGATGCAACTACATTTAACTAACCTAATTAATGAAAAATTGGAAACTGGATGCAAACGCAACAAACTAATATCAAAGAACAATTAACGGGAAATTGAAAACTGTAAGCAAACACATTGAACTAACATCAAAGAATAATTAACTAAAAATTGGAAAGTTGAAGCAACTATATTTAACTAACCTCGAAAAATAATTAACGGGAACTCAGAATCTATATGTAAATACATTGAATTAACCTCAAAAAATAAGTAAAGGGAAATCGAAAACTGGATGCCATTGTATTGAACTAACCTCAAAATATTACTCATAGGAAATCAGAAATTGGATGTAACTGCATTGAACTAACTTCAAATAATATTTATCGGGCAACCTGAAAATTGGATGCAAATGTATTTAACTAACCTCAAAAAAGAATTAACGTGAAATCGGAAACTAGATGCAAATGCATTAAACTAATCCCTAAAACTAATTAATTGGAAATCGGGTTCGATCTGGTCGCAAATGTATTAAACTAACCTCAAAGAATAATTAAAGGGAATCAGTAATTGGATGAAATTGCATGAAACTAATATTTTTCTTTTGCATGGAACTAACCTTAAATAATAATTAACGAGAAATCGAAAACTAGATGCAAATGCATTGAACTAACCACAAAGAATATATAACGGAAAATTCGAAACTGAATGCAACTGCATTGAACCAACCTCAAATAATAAATAACGAAAAATTTGAAATTAGACGCAACTGCACTGAACTAAGCTAAAAAAATAATTAACAAAAAATCGGTTTAGACGCAAATGCATTGAACTAACCTTAAAGAATAATCAATGGGAAATCGGAAACTGAATGCAAGTGCATCAAATTAACCTCAAAGAAAGTCGAAAATTGGATGCAAATGCATTGAACTAATCTCGAATAATAATTTACGGGAAAGCGAAAACTGGATGCAAATGCATTGAATTAACCTCAAAAAATAATTAACGGGAAATCAGATTTCTTAAAGAATAATTATCGAAAAATCAGAAATTGGATAAAACTACATGAAACTAACTTTTTTTTTCTTGCATAAAACTAACGTGAAATCGGAAACTGGAAGCAAATGCATCGAACTAACCAAAAAATAGCAATTAACGAGAAATTGAAAACTGAATGCAAATGCATTGACCTAACTTCAAAGAATAATTAATAGGACATCAGAAATTGAATGCAAGTGCATTGAACTAACCTCAAATAATAATTAAAAGAAAATTAGAAAATTGGACACAACTGCATTGTATTAACCTTAGAGAATAATAATTAACCTAGAAATCGTGACTGGATGCAAATGCATTAAACTAACTTTAAAGAATAATTAACGGGGAATCAGATACTGGATGCAAACACACAACAAACTAACCTCAAATAATAATTTACGGAAAATCAAAAACCTAATGCAAATATTACGAACAAACCTCGAAAAATAATTAATGAGAAATCGGAAACGGAATACTAATGCGTTAAACTAACCACAAAGAATAATTAATTAACGGAAAATGGAAAACTAGATACAAATACATTGAATTAACCTCAAGTAATAGTTAACATGAAATTGAAAACTGGGTGCAAATTCTTTGAATTAACCCCCAAGAATAATTAAAAGAAAATCGGAAACTCAATGCAACTGCACTAAACTAACCTAAAAAATAATTAACGAGAAATCGAAAACTGGATACAAGTATGCAACTGCATTGAACTAATCTCAAAAAATAATCAACGGGAAATCGGAAACTAGATGCAATTGCGTGTAGCTAACTCAAATAATAGTAATGCAACATGAAATCAGAAATTGTATGCAACTGCATTGACCTAACTCTCAAAGAATAACTAATGAGAAATCAGGAACTAGAAGCAACTGCATTAAACTAACCTAAAGAAAATCACCGGGAATTCTCATAAATTGGATGCATATGCATTGAATGAACTAACCCTATTTATTTATTTAATATTATTTTTTGCATGGAACTAACCTCAAATAATAGTTACTGTGAAGTCGGAAACTGGATGCAAATGTATCGAACTAACCTCAAAGGATAATTAACGTGAAATCGGAAATTAGAGGCAAATGCATTGAACTAGCCGAAAAGAATAATTAACGGGAAATTGAAAACTGGATGCAACTACATTGAACTAACTCAAAGTATAATTAAGGAGAAATTAGAATGGAAGCAAATGAATTGAACTAACCTCAATGAATAATTAACAAATAAAAAAATTGGATACAATTGCGTTGAACTAACCTAAAAACATAGTTGTATTATGTGTCGTTGGAATGTTCGACAAGTATAATTTTGCATTTAAAATAGTGTTTATCATATCTATTTTCGTATGACTGGGAATGACTTGGTATTGAAGTAGCTTAAGTATGATCTTCGCCTTATTGAACATTCTAACAAAACTTTAATCAAACTTCTATTATTTAACAACAAATAGAAGTCAAAAGGTTTTATCAAAGTTGTGTTCTATCTTTTTATGGAGTATAGGGTTTTCACGTTACAAGAAATTTGGATGTGTGATCAATAAAACATTTATATCTTATAATTGTGCATAGTTACAAATATTTTTCAGACTAATTTAATATAGTGGCACCCGTTTGTAGGACGGGTTTGAAAACTAGTTATAATAATATAGGAATACACATAGAGTCCAAACAACATTTTGGAAGAGTACCCATATCAGATGAGTTAGACGCCCATTTTGCAAGATCATGGGCCTCTCCATTAAAACATCTTCTTAACCAACTGAAGGGGGGGGGGGGGGGGGGTGGGGGGTCAAGTATTTAATTAATTGCATGAATTTAATTAGTATGATTGTTTTTCTAAGTTCATTATTTATTTTGTAATTTTTTTGGAATTAGATGGGCTTTGTGGAGCGGCACTAGGATTTATATTGAGTGAAGCCATCGTCACTAATGCTTGTTATTGCATTTTGAAGATTCGGGATTGCTTGGAAAATCGTATAGAAATTTGTAACCCTTAGTAAATCTGAATTTGTAATCCTCAAAACTCTTTCGAAGTTATATATATGGTTCAATGAATATAATATTTTTTTTTCGGCGTTTGCTTGTGTTTATTTTACTTGTCAAATTGTATGAAAAAGTATTGGTAATTTTATTTGCTTCTATATGAAAATTATTTTATTTTATTTTAAGTGCAGGTTCAGGGCAGGAAAAAAATTAAAATAATTTTTTTTACCATATCAACACATTAGTAACTGTTGTAAACCGTTGCAAAGTAAAAAATATATATTAGTGCATCTATCAATAATCGTTATAAATCAAACTACACAACGCTTTTTAACCGTTAGTAATTGTCACTCTGCAACGGTTCATAACTGTTGGAAAATTTTTAACCATGGCATTTAAGACATGTGACATTGCACTCTAAAATACTTGACATATATATATTATAATAATATAGGAATACACTTAGAGTCCAAACAACATTTTGGAAGAGTACCCATATCAGATGAGCTAGACGCCCATTTTGCAAGATCATGGGCCTCTCTATTAAAACATCTTATTAACCAACTGAAACATGAATAATTAAATTTACTAGAAGTTCTAATAATAACTTTCAGCCAAGCCAAACTGGACTCCTGGGCCTTCAAGCTGTTGATGACATTGATGTTATCACCTGCAAACACAAAATTTCCCCTTCCTAGATGTTTTGCCAGTTGCACTGCTACCTCAGCTGCTAGAAGCAGTTCACTCGATCTCTTTAGCTGACTTTGCCTTAAATCTTCTTACTGCAGCAGCTACTAGAGATCCCTCCTCATTCCATGCCATGGCAGCAGCAGCAGCACCTGATAGAGTTCTCTTATTGAAAGCCGCATCAAACCTGATATTTACATAATCAACTGAGTGAGCTGGTTGACACCTACCAACAGCCAAACTAGTATTATTACCACTTTTAGAAGTGGTAGCTTGTATGTTAGTGTGATTATTGCTACTTCTATTTACAGAATTCACTACACCAAAACAGTTTTTTTGTGACGCCAAAAGGGCGTCACAAATAATTTTAGTACCATTTTGGCGTCACAAATATGGCGACACAATTTGGCGCCAATTATTTTTGTGACGCCATTTTGACGTCACAAATATAGTGACACCATTTTGACGTCACAAATTAGTGACGCCAAAATGGCGTCACAAATATTTGTGACGTCAAAATGGCGTCACAAAATATATTTTAGAAAAAAAATAATAATAATTGGTTGTTATACATCCACCATCCACCGGTGGATGTATAGCAACCAATTATTATTATTATTATTATTCAAGATACAACTAGCCCTAGCCACCACCGGTTGCTATATGAACTAGCCAAAATACAACTCTTTTAAAAAACAGTTCATTCCATAAAATACACAATCACCGTCAATCCCATTCAAGAATAAAATATTCATTTCATCACTCAAAATTATCAAGTCACTTGTAAACACCAAGTACTTCAATTTTTTAAGCGAAAAGTACAATACAAATCACTTTCTAAAAATAGTAAACAATCTTTACTAGAAAGAACCTCGGAATCTCCCGAACTTGTCGAGTATTTACGTATAGGTGTGCACTCAGACCTGCTTACTGGTGTGGGCATCTCGAGTGCATCACTTATTGTAACTGAATCTGCAGAACCAAACCCATCTGAACTAGGTGTATTGAGTTTTGAATAAACACCAGAGTCTGATTTCTCTAAGCTGGTGGTTTCTGGGGTTGGAGGCAAGCATTGAGACAACTCCAACGCATACTGTTGAATAGCTTGTGTTTGACCGCAATAAACCTGAACCACATGCTCCCCATCGGTAAAAAATACTTTGTTCCAAAGAAGAATCAAAATAGGCACTGCAACAGTAAATTCTACAATATAATCAATGCGTGTGGCCATGGGATTTGGACCATACTAGAGATATGCACAAAACGATTCAGCGTCACTTGGTAGCAGCCACCCTTCTTTACTTGCTAAAGTCCATATCTTCACTTCACTATTCAGAGCTACATAAGAAAAAATCATTTAGTAGTGCTTTTCACTAACCCAAGATAGAGAAAAATATCATAAAACCAGCTGAGATTTGAACCACCCTTCGACTCCCAACTCGAGTGGATCCAAGAAGACCCACATTCTCTCTGTAGCGTTTTACATATATTTATGAAACGGCAGTAACTTAGAACACAGTAAAGGAAATAAGAGTGCAAGGAAATACTTGAAATATATGTGCTACTTACATAGACACAGTAAAGCCGACCAGTTCCTGTCCCAAATAGTCCATCCAATAGGATTCCAATCCCCTGTTGAAGATGAACCATCAATTTTTTTTTTTTTTTGGAGTTCCATCTAAAGCAGACATGTACCACATTTAGTATAACTTGCTCACCTGCCAGCCTATACCACGGCTAAGAACATGAGCGGAGGAGGAGTAGCACTAGCCAATCGCAGCGACCTTATATGCTCCAATTGACTGCCAAAACAAATGCCAGAGTTAACATCGAACGTCAAACCATTCCTGTGCCCCTATACGCTATCTATAGAATGAGATACCTCTACTAAGGAAACAAAAACAGCAGCCATCATTCCGAACGCATGACCAAAGATCAAATGTAGGTGCACCCCATTGAAGTGGGTATGGGATTTTTATCCCGCATTTTGTAAGTGCACAAGGTTAACAATTGGCTCTAAAATGATAACGACATACTTTGTCGGGAACCAACAATAGGTATACCGACCAAGGTGCGAAGAAATGAGATAGGCCTTATCGGTTAAGTTCATTTGAGTCTTTTTCGGACGATGTTTGTATCGCCATCGGGCGATCAAGAGATGAGCATATGCCCATATCAATCGTGGATCGATATTACGAGAGCAAACCGTTCCAATACTGGCAAGTGCTTTGCCTGAAAGTGTTTTAGATATTGTACACAAAAGACAACATATGAAACAGATTCTCAATTTCCTTCTCTGACTACAATTACAGTTTGTTTCCTATAGAAAAATAGAAGGGAAAAAACACGAGAAAAGTAGCGCTTCCAATAAGATAAAGAGCAAGGAGCCAAATCAATGGAGATAGATGGTGCTACCTGGGAGAAAGCGATGAATAAGATGAGCATGGGAATTCCAATTTCTACACATTATCCAACCTGCCAAAGAAAGTAATGCAAGCGCTAATGCTTTTGAAACTTAGAACAAATGAGTGAAATGACCTACCAAAACGGTAAAAAAAAGCACAAAATACATAATAAAAAGAGCAAAGGGATTTCATGTTTTCTATCTAAAAAGAAATTGCTTTAAAAATAATTAGAACCTGAAGGACACCGCTGTGACAAGATTAATGTGATTGGGACGATCTGTTGCAGTCAAGAAGTTAGTTGCATACACAGGTTGACCATCATGACACCCCCCTCCAAATTTCCGGAGAGATAAAGAAGGAAACCCTCCCAATTTCCAGAGAGAGACCGAAAGCGAGAGAGGAGGCAGAGCGTATTCTCTCCCTTTCTCTCTCTCTCTCTTTTTTTTTTTTTTTTTTTTTTTTTTATTTTTATTGGTTCAATGTTATTGGACTTTATCAAGCACAACTCACCCAAGGCCCAAAATATGGGGTTTTACAGTAGATATTGAACTTAAAGATGCATGGATGTCATCACAATAAAAACATTTTAAGTAGTAAACATTCAATGACAAACTAATCTACAGATTGGAGTGGTAGACCCCGAACTGAACCTGAATTTTGCAATAAGAAATGTATACCTTGTGCAACTGACCAAACCCAATCAACACGTTGTAGCCACTGGATCTGTTGGGACTTCCTTAGTAGATGTGTGTCACCAAAAGTTTGAATTTACAAACACAACTCGATTTTAAATTATATAACTTTCACGGATGTCATCCAAGTATTGGTAGAATCAAGTTGTACACTTGTAATATGACCAAACCCAATCAACTACATGGAGAAAAATTTCTTAATACAAACATAAATAAGAATATGAAGTACCTTGAGAAGCAACATTGACAATCAGTAACACCTATCCTTCCAAAAGCTTAAATACACATTATCTCCTTTAGCATCCTGACCAAATAATAAAGGATTAGAAGAACAATATCTAACCAAACCAAAATCAAGTAAACCCAAAGCTTGAATCCGTAAACATTGGCAACCACAAACACCAACTACACTAAGCATCGTCAATGAAACAACTAAACTTGAAACAATCCAATAACAATAGACAATTTGTGCCTATTACCTCAATACCAGATTTATGCCATTTACGTCATCTCACTACCAAATTATATAAGTTCTAAGTGATAACCTTTAGGAATGATCTAGATTTCCATAGTATGAACATACTACACGACATGATCAACTACATACTTATCTATAGATTCAAAGACATGAATAGAATGAGACGTCACTTCTGAATATATTCAAGCAACAACTAAACATGTGCAAACTTTTAGCCGATCATGCCCACTTCTAATAACACCGTTGTCTACCCTAAACCCAAACCATGCTCATGAGTACTTTTCCCTAAATACCCAAGGCCTCATGTGAAAATTGCTGATTTATATCGTGGTTTTTCCCAAGCATCAAGTCGTGGTTTATATCTCATTTCAAAACCATATATAACTCTCAATACTCTTAATTCTCATAACTGTAACAAAAAGTTGATAGAAAGACAAACCTGAATTGAGAAATCCACCTTCAGCGAAATCAAAAGTCCTAGTACAAAATCCAGCTAAAACGTTCACTAGTTTCACCAAAACATGAAAAGAATCTAATTTTATGGAAAAAAATAATGAATAAGACAGCAGCAGGTCCATGGCAACAGCAGCGGCACCAGCAGGCACCAGCGGTAGCAGGCAGGCACCCGGGGGTGAAATATAATGAATAAGACAGCAGCAGGTCCATGGCAACAACAGCGGCAGCAGGCAGGCACCCAACAGCAGCACCCAAAATTATAAACCCTAGAAAACAAAATCACGTTAGAAATCCCAAAACAAAAATCAAGACAAACAAAACTTATCTTCATCGACTGCAACCTTAACTAGAATCTTCACATTTCACTCATACAACAACATCTTACAATATATCAAATCTGCATATTAACCCAATACCTACAAGCACAAAGAAAACAACACTGCAATCCAGGTATTCAGCCTGTAATTGAGACTCTAGAAAATCCACCTAAAAACTGATTTCTAATCATTTCTACCGATATTAAGCAGGGCAATACCCGAAACCCCTAAATTCCGCCTTAATAAAAAAAAAAACTATAAAAGCCTAAATACAATTTTCACCAAAATTTGAAATCTTTTCATTTCACATCTTATTTTCAAAACATCAATACAACACAACACAAGCTTATATCTTCTTATAAACTGACTTGGGCTCGATTTTGTCATTTCACTAATACCAAAACCACAAATCAGTAAAAACACAGTTAGTAGATGCATGTACATAACAACACAAAACAAATGTAAGTCTTACATCAAGTAAAGACAAAAGCTCCTCAACAGAAGAAGGTGGTTCCAATAGTTTAGTTCCAAATTCCATAAAATTTTGTTTTTTCTAACTCTTTCTCACCCATTTCTAACAACAATCCAGATCTTCAAACCCTAGAAATCATCACAAATGTAAAAAAAAAAAAAAAAAAATTAACACCTAGGGTTAGTAACAGTAACAATAAACCATAACTAGAATAATGATCCAATTGATTACTTGTTAAACCATAACTAGAATCTTGAAGCTGTTGCTGCATCTGAACTCAATAATTCTGATTGTTCATTTCCCTTTTTTGCTCCTGATTCCTATTATCTCTAGACTGAACTTGAACCATTTGCTCTCCATAATACATTTGCTTCGCTCTCATAGTCTCATCATCCCATCAGGGACACTATTATCTCTGTACATAATAATAATAATAATTCACTTAAAATCAAGCTCATAACTATACCCTTCCATTACCTACCAACTAATTTAAACAAAAAACTAATAAATTATTTCTTAACAATTGAACTAAACATTACCTTGAATTTTGATCGGGTGAATGTAAATCAAGACCCCCACTACTTTTCTGCACCAATTGCGGCTGCGGTGGCTTTCTAAACCCAGTCCCCACTCCTTGTTCTGACCTTTCCGATCTCTCAGACCTCTCCGACTTCTCGGATCTCTCATCATCCGAGAAAACCCGGCTCGTATTTTCAACAATACCAACAACATTAAAAGATCGAAAAGAGAGTACCTCTGTTTAAGATGGAGATGTTGGGATAAACAAAACTACCGTCTTCAATTCACCGTCGTCGAAATTAGGGGAAGGAGGTGGAATATGAAGAAGTGGGGAGGAAGAACATATTTAGGGCAAGGGTTTCACTCTTTCAGAGAGTTGAGATCGAGAAGAAACCCGACGTCTTTCGAGTTTGACGCCTGTGCAGAACACGTGCGCTGATTTAAATTTTTTATTAGCTCAAATTTTTATACCTTTCACGCCCATATGCCGTCACTAATTTTTTATAAAATTTTCTTAAAAAAATAAAATAACCTTTTGATTTATTGTGACGCTAAAAACTGAATAGTGACGCCTAATTGCCGTCACAAAATTTCTGACGCTATTTTGGCGTCACAAAACCTCAAAAGCCTCTGTCACAAAAATACAGTTATGGTGTAGTGATTAGAGCTAGGGTTAAGAGTCTCCCTTTCAAAGGCTTTGATTCTTCTATCCCATTTGATTTTAGTGTCTGTCAGGATTGCATCTCTATCCAAAGCCCCTTTGTCAAACTTTTCTAAATTTATGTTGTCCCACATAGCTTGTAACAAGGTGCAAGCATACACCCCAAGTTTCCTATATCAGTGTCTTTGTTTTCACACCATTCTATGATTTCATCCACCCATCTCCTTGAACTCCATCAAATATAAACATCTGTTCTTAACCCTAGTGGTGAAGCAAACCACAAAGCTTTAACCCAATCACACTCAAAGAAAATATGTTCCTGGTTTTCTTCCTTTCTAAAACAAAAGCCACACATGGTATCTGTATTCTTTATCCTCTTCTATACTTTCTCTCCAGTAGGCAAAATGTTCATATACATCTTTCACAAGAACACTTGTTCTCTAGCTACTACCTTTGCTCTCCAAATTCTTCTAATAGTTTTAGGTTGGAAAGTTGAGTCACAAACTTCCCATTCCTTAGCTTTTAGCATGTTGTGGGCAGATTTGACAGAGAATTTACCCTTAGTGTCAGAGTGTCAGACCACCAAGTTAACTCATCATCCCCTCCTTCTTGGGGTATAATATGTCCCTTTAATAAGCTCAGCCACTACTGGGTCAAAAGCTTCGTCTATTAATTGGTCATTTCACCCAGTTCCATCTGCCTTCATCAAATGTTTGACTTTCCAATATTTTTGGGCCCCCACAGGTGGTGCAAGTCATGTAGTAGGATAGTTTTATCATGAAACATCAACCAAGGATCAGAGAAGAATGAAGTATGAGCTCCATCTCCTATTGTCCATATGGACCCTTTGTCCACAAAATCAAAACTCTTATTTACCCCTCTCCAAAAATAAGAAACATTGGAGGGTAGATTTTGTTCTTTTCCCATACCTCTCCTACCATAAGTAGCATTGAAAGTTTGGTACCATATAGAGCTTTTGTCTTTTAAGGCTCTCCAACTTTGTTTAGCCAAGAGAGCCTTATTCATATCTGAGAACTTTCTAAATCCTAGTCCCCCTAAAGACTAGCCTTACAAAGTTTATCCTACTCAATAGTGTGGATACTCTTTGATTCCTCATGTCCATACCATTAGAATTCTCTACACACTTTATCCATATTATCACATATAGATGCAGGGAGGGAGTATGAAGTCATGACATAGAGAGGAGTTGCTTGGGCAACAACTTGTATGAGAATCGTTTTTCCTGCTTGAGATAAGAGTTTGGCTCTCCATCCTTTTATCTTTTTATGTACATTATCTACAAGGTAATCAAAATCAGCTTTTTTATTATCCATAAGTAAAATAGACACACCAAGATATTTATCCTTATTTGTAAACTCTCTCATCTTCCAAAACCTTCTCATAATTTTTTTGTATTTAACATGTACATTTTTACTAAAGAACATACTCTTAATAAAGCTGATACTCTTAAAAATATTTTGTATGAGTATTGTAAGGCCTCTGGCCAACAGATAAATTTTGACACTAAGTGATCTTTTATCAAGGAACTTCCAGAAAAATATATTGTAGACATCTTATTTAAGAAATAGATATATCAATTAATAAATCAAATAACGTAATGAACAAACCTATGCAATTAATCCAATAAACTAATAAACTAGACTCCAATAAACTATACGCTAAAACTAGTTGATGTAAGTTGCGATCCAATACTTAAATATTGACAAAATCATTTAAAAATAATTGGTTTATACAAAACATTTATATATTTTGCATATAGGCCGGATAACAAATGTTTAATTAAAAAGAAAATAAACTATTTATGCTTGTGTAATTGTGTGCACTCTAGTTAAGTTCAGTTGAAAACTTGTAGTGGTCACGGGCTCACTCTGGAACTAATTTCTGGCTCCGCCACTGGGCTCATCTTCTTCTTCATTGCCCGAAAGCTGCTACACACTATTAGAAACCACAGAAAGCCTTACAGATCATGAGTTCATGGTTGTTAAGTCCGATCCAGATAAAACCGACGACAGGCACATCTTTCAATAAAATGGGCCTTAGAGTTAAAACCACTCTTTCAAATTCAGTTGATAAAATCCATGCAGATATATCATCAATATTTCACCTCGATTCTCAGCATTATATGGTTTTTCAAGCCAATGTTGCTACTGTACTGTCGACATTCCAACAGGATACATAAAACTTGAAAATATCGGTAAAATGTGTTGCATGATCATTTCTCTAGTATGCTTGTGTGTACGCATGAAATGATGGAACTGTGTCTGAATTTTCCAACTATTATTCCTACTCAACTCTGAAGTTGCAAATTGGAATACCGTATATACCAAGGACTGTGCGGAGTGTTATCCATGTGGGAAAACTTAGTTTTGTTTGAAACCCATGACCTGATGAAATGAACTGACAAGATAACATTATGGTACCCCATTATATAGTCACAAGATATCCTTTGTGTTGGGAGTTGGGTCACCGACGTCGAAAAACGAACCAAAATATCTGTAAACCATAAGAAAACATATAAAAATTAGAGACGAAATCTAAATCGACAAACCACGTTGCGACACATGGAAAATCCATACGCCATTGGTCCCTGTTATCCACTACTTACAAAATCCAAACAATGGGAATACTTTGTCACATTTCGCTCAAGCAGTCTTGCATACAGTATAAATAGCATCACACAGCATTAGTTCAATTAGTGCATACTCGGGCTTTTAACTTGTAATATTCCTCCTAGAAAGCCTGAATAGAAGACATTAGAGAATAATCAAACCTCTCTCTGCTTGTTATGGCAACCTCTATCTTGTCATCTGCTCTCTCAATCCACAAAGAGGTTTGTTCATATAACCATTTAAGTTGGGAGACTATCTTTCTCTATAGGTTTTGCTCCCTAAGAATTGACTTGATGCAACATTTGCGAAAAGCAAAGACTGCAATTCTTAGACGGCACATAACATTGCATTTATCAGTTTCTTCTAATTGTTTAGAATAGCAACATTCTCAAATATCAGAACCATAACACCCACCATGAAGTTTTCGCCCCTTCAACATTACAATGTACTGTACCCAAAGGACCTGAATTCAGTTTTTCAAGTTTCGCAATGCTGCATTCAAAGAACTTAAGAACTCTGGTGCATCGTGCATTACTTTTTGAGTTTTTATATTTAACTTTTAATTTGTATCTACGTTAACAGGGAACCTCCAATGCATCTCTGAAGGACACAGGCTTCTTGGGGATTTCGCTCTCTAACCATCTGAAATCAGACTTTTTCCCTCCCGTCCTAAAGAGCAAGGTACTCATGGAATATCAGTTCAGAAAACGAAAATGGCATTATGTTCTGGTTTTTAACTGGGAACACAAAATAATCCGACTTCGAACCCAGCAGGTCTAGAATCATATGCTAGTATATAGAATTCTTAGGCAAAGGTAAAAAAAACTAGAAAATAGTGGTAGTTTGAATTGCCAATAAGAAGTAAAGTTCACAGGTATAATGCGTATCACAAGTCTAGCTTAAAAAATATTGGTTGGCTTACTTTATTCGAAACTTTCAATACAGATGAAAAGCGTTATATTCTTTCAGACACTGTGTATTCAATATTTGCTCTGGAAAGGCCGTAATCACATGAACAACCACACAAGATGCCTGGTATAAGCAGTGTTGTCAAAATCCTACAATTCCCTTATAAGACTGACGAATACCGTATTAGTCAGTACAGTCTATCTAGCGACATAATAAGATCACGATTTGTCATTTGTACTGTTCTTGATTAATACCATTTAAGTTGTTTCTCATGGTATCATTAATGGGATGGCCATGCAGAGGACACTTAACCACAGGAAGTTATCAGTAAGCACAGTCAGAGCCCAGACAATAGCAACAACTCCTACAATCACCCGTGCTCCCACACAAGGACGGAAAACTTTAAGAACAGGAAGTGTGGTGATTACTGGAGCCTCATCAGGATTAGGTCTAGCCACAGCTAAAGCCCTGGCAGAGACAGGAAAATGGCATGTTATAATGGCTTGCAGAGATTACCTCAAGACTGAGAGAGCCGCTAAGTCGGCTGGTATTGCAAAAGAGAATTACACCATTATGCACCTAGACCTTTCCTCCCTCGACAGCGTCAAGCAGTTCGTAGATAACTTCGGAAGGTCAGGTAGGCCACTTGACGCATTAGTCTGTAATGCAGCTGTCTACCAACCAACTGCAAAAGAGCCCAGTTTCACTGCTGATGGGTTTGAATTAAGTGTGGGAACCAACCACCTTGGACACTTCCTACTATCTCGTTTGCTTCTTGATGACCTAAAGCAGTCTGACTATCCATCGAAGCGTCTCATCATCGTAGGCTCAATTACAGGTATCACTTTGGCTTTGTCATCCTGAGGCATTCCACTGAATTAAACATATAATTGATCTAGTAAATTTGGTCCTGATTCACTTCGCGGAAACTCAGGGAACACAAACACCTTGGCTGGGAATGTACCTCCAAAGGCAAACCTTGGGGATCTACGTGGATTCTCAGGAGGCTTGAATGGGCTGAACAGTTCAGCCATGATTGATGGAGGAAATTTTGATGGCGCCAAAGCCTACAAGGACAGCAAGGTCTGTAACATGCTCACCATGCAAGAGTTCCATAGGCGCTACCACAAAGACACCGGCATTACCTTTGCTTCTTTATATCCTGGTTGCATTGCTACAACTGGCTTGTTTAGGGAGCACATACCATTGTTCAGACTCCTATTCCCTCCATTCCAGAAGTACATTACCAAAGGATTTGTCTCAGAAGAAGAATCTGGCAAAAGACTTGCACAGGTATATAGAGAAGAGTGGAGATTGCCTATGCATGTACTTTCTAAACAGAATGGAAACCTAACGTTTTTTTAAATTTTATTTCAGGTGGTGAGTGATCCAAGCCTAACCAAATCAGGTGTTTACTGGAGCTGGAACAAAGACTCCGCCTCTTTCGAAAACCAACTATCCCAGGAAGCTAGTGATGTCGAGAAGGCACGAAAGATGTGGGACATCAGCGAAAAGCTTGTCGGGTTGGCTTGAAAGAGACTATAAACAAGTTCCTTCTGCTGACATCATGTTCCCCAGGATGTGCTAACCAGACCAGATTGGGTGTGGCAACCTTGCCTGTTGAAACTTAGTTGTGTGCAATTTTCTCCTGTAAACGTAGGAAATTTGAAGTACTGATAAATAAAACATGCATTCCCACAGTAAAATTCAGATTCCACAGAAACATCTTCTAAACACAGCTCAATCGAAGTCGAATCCTTAGCCTAAAACATATGGAGCACAATATTAACTTCAAATTTTGGAGTTTCCACCATGGATACCTTCTTGTCAGAGTAAACAACAAAACCTTGATATTTATATATCAATTTCATGGTACAAAACTCATAGTACGGAAGGTCAACTAACAGTTACCGAAACTGCAACATCAATGTCAATATTAATCAAGAAAACAAAAACCTGGATATAAAAATTACCCATGACAGAAATGAGAAACCTAAATTTTCATCTTTTTTTTTCTATTCTTTTTCTTTTTCTAGGAAAGCAAAAATAGTAGTAATACATAGGTCTCTAAGGTTTCTACAGATGAAGCCCTTCACTTGGTCAACTCTAAAGTAACTCTCATCAGGTACCCACTGAGAGTGAGAAGTTCAAATTGTTGAGAATTACAAAAAGAAAATTATTGCAATTACTACCCCTAATCACCCTACAACAAACATACAACAAACATTTACAATTACCTAGTCATGTATGCTTGTGCCAATAGCTTGTCAGCTCATGTTTGTAGAACACAGATGATTTTAGCTAGTTAATATCAAGGATGAACGCAAAGCAAGGAAGAAAGCTAAAGTAGAACGTAGTCAGTACAACTCACGGTATATTAGACACATTTGTCACATGGACAGACCATCGAAAGCATTCAGATTATAGATTATACGAAAAGTTGTAAAATATTTAATACGTTTTACATATTTCATAGTTTTATTTCTTCTCATCTTCTTTTTCATAAAGTACGAAGTAATTATATGGATAAAACCAATTGGTGATAATTGGAAATCCCCAAGATTTATATATTTGAAAGCAAGGCTTTAGACACCCATTATGGGTTTCTAAATCTCAACACGCACGCCCCCTCACATTTGGCGTATTCTTGAGCCTTAACACGAGGACAATTGCTTATATGGGTGAAACATAGTAAATGGGCCCTTTGGGCCAGAGAAATAGTGATGTATCTTGTTGGCGGAAGCTTCAACAATGGATGAACATCAATAAGATTTAATAAAACAAACACTTAAATCTAGGGTTTAAACCTTCAAACATGAAGAACAATTCACAAAAAATTAATAATCAATAATAACCAACCTAACAATGAAGGCCTAGATGCCTTTATATAAGAAAACAACTACTAAACCTAATTGGAAACTATCTTATTCTTATTCCTAATTCCTAATTAGAAACCAAATAGGAAACCAAACTCTATTCCTAAAAAGAAACAACTAGTCTAAATAATAGAAATATGTAAGCATGTGCGTAGCACATGCTAATCATCATGTTCCTCACATCAAATAGCCTGCTCTAATACCATGTAGAAGATGGGCATCCAACTTAAAACCAATTAAACCAATTGGTGATAAGTGGAGAGGCCCAAGACATATATATTTGAACACAAGGCTTTAGACACCCAATATGGGATTATAAATCTCAACACATAATAGGTAAGCCAAACTAAAAACAAATTTCAGAAACCTAAAAAGTATATATATTTGAATTGATCAAGACTTTCTCTTACTCTATTTTTTCACTAGAAACTGCATCCTGGCTTGACCGCAAATCCACTTAGAGGCAGGAGTGAGTAACACTTAAGATTCCTGAAACAAGCAATTCACACACAGATAGATAGGACGGATATTTTCCTTTATTGCATCACTATTTCATTGAGGATCAACAACTAAGGTATCAATTCCAATGAAGATGATAAGCAATAAGGTTCATTAACATCACGAAGAAAAAACAATCTTTCAAAAGATCATACATCTTCAGAAGTCAATAAGAAAGGGATGTCAAGATAACCTACAAGCCCACAAGGGAAAACATAACTTGATGTATAACCGCATAAATAGATAAATTCAAATCAAAGACAATAAAACTCCAGAAAACTATCTCCTGAAACAAAATATTTCAAAGATTATAATGATAATAACAACTCCAATTAAGACCGCACCCTATCTAACTGAAACTCACCTTCAAGTCTGAGTGGATCTAAAGTACCTACAACACAATAAAAGTGACAATGTCCCATGCATACAATGAAATGCACCATCAAAAAATAAAAACAATGAAATGTGAATCCAACATAACAAATGAATTGACTTGATCCATAGGTGATGTGCTTCCGAACAAGACTAAAACCATTCAATTCCTCATACAAGCTAGTAAACCATTTCATGAATTTTAAAAATGGTTAACTAGAGGACCTGGAAACCTAATTAAAATGGAAGATTTTGTTCTCAACAAAATTCTAGAAACGAAGTCATATGATATAAAAATCAATAATAGAAAAAGTAGAGGACATTTTGCACAAGAAACCAACTCAAAGTTGCCAGAAGTGATGCAGATGAAGGAAACAGAACTTGGAAACATAAACAAATGACCTCTAATCTATCAACTAACAAAGTTACGAAAGGAGAGGAAGTTTCTTGTGACACGGCCTCTTAACTACGAACCAAATTCCCGCTCACCACATACCAACTATAATTATTTCAAAATCAATAAGAGAGTAAAATAAGAGAATTCACTAAGAATGAAAAGAATCTCGTTCAACATTCTCTTCGTCAAACGTCAGCTACATAAGGAGATATTTGACAAATGAAATAACTTAAGGAGAGAGGAACAGTCAAGAACAAGGTGACAAGAAGCAATAAACATTTTTGTAAGACTCGTATTTCAGTCTTGGTATTGTTTTAAAAGTTGGGATGGACTTATGTGAAGTACCAAAAAACTTATAGAGGAAGGTCTAATGTCCACATAACAAATAGTCGAAGAGTAACCATTGCTCTTTTACATGGGTATAGGTACATCATATATTTTCTTCGAAGAGAAATAGAACGTGGATGTGAAACCATGAACAAAAGATGGAAACATGCTATGATAGAACTCCAAAGTGAAAATGCTGATTGCTGAAGAAAGAAGTGAAGGAGAATCCGAGAAACAAAGAGAGAGGTCCCATTTTGCTATTTGATATACAAAGACTCTTCTCTATATGGTACAAGTACCTTCACATTGGTGGTTGTCACTCATCAAGTTCAGAACTTTTCAGAACACCGATCACAGAGTTGCAAAAAACCTTGACCATTACAAAGTAGCAATCATGCAAGCCTCTGACAAAATAAAGGAATCTATCATATAGTTTACAAGCATGTCATTTCCTTTTTCTTTCCCAATTTTTGCAAAATAAGCTGAGATTTAAGGGCATTATTCAAATTGAAAGAAGTTAAAAGGAAGCACTAACAAATGCTAAAGAGAACTGCTCATTTAACTGGGGATCAAAACAGGATAGCCATTCACATTAGAATCAACATTCCAAATGGCAGGTTCGTATGAGGAATAGAATGGTTTTAGTCTTGTTCAGAAGCACAGGACCTATGAATCAAAGAATTCGTTACGTTGGATTCACATTTCATTGAATGCGTAGGGAAATGGTGTATTAAATTGCTTGATTAACTGTCAGATTCTTAAAACTATTGTAAGTCAACCCATCAAAGCCAAAGTATTAATATAACATTAACCCATAATTAAAATTAAAATTAAAAAAGAATGAAATATTGGAGGGATATGTTTCTCACCGAATTTGCAAAAGAACAGTGATGTTGTTGACAGAAAGATTGTAGAAACCAAACGTGGTAACAGGAGAAAGCAAAATTAACAGAGTTCAAACAAAGCCAATAAAAAGTAGTATATGTAGCGAAAGAATTATTAACTTGCCTACCAAAGGAGGTATATATGACAAAGATTAGCATCAGTCAAACAGATTAGGGTCTGTAAGTACAGATAAAATGTAGACATTGTGCAGAATACAGTTCAAACAAATGAAAATAACAGAAACACAATATGCACGTACCTATATGACTAAAAGATGCTAGCTCTCAGTTCCTAAATATTTTTTTTATTACCTGGCAATTGTTTAGTGGATGCTTATCCACACAAGATAGACTTATATCTAAGAACATTCAGACACATTCTAAATGTTGCTTATGCGAGAGGGATAGAGAAAACTCTCAGCACCTTTTCTTTGACTGTTCTTACCTATACTGAGGAGAACAAGGAGCAACTCTACAGATTCAGAAATCATAAGGTGTATGGTGTGTGCAGCGGTGTCTGCAGTGTGGAATGAAAGGAACAGCAGAAGATTTAAAAGAAAGATAAATTCAGCACATGTAACAGGATATATCATAAAGAAAAAGAAAGGTGTGCTGAAGCAAGCAGAAGACTCACCTGAAACTAGCACTACTAGGTATCCAAACACAGCTCAATCCAATGCAACCAACTCTGTGCAGCTGGGAAAGACCACCAAATGGTATCCTTATGATCAGCCCTGATGGGATTATGCAGAGTAACACAGTAGGTTTGGGAGGTCTGTAAACAGATACTGAAGGAAATGTAATGCTAACTTTACACAGGCAGTAACACAAGGAGGTCAGTTCATTCCAAGAGCTACATGGAATACCAGCTGGGTTACAAGCAGCTAAGGAACTTAATGTCAGGCATGTCAGACTCAATTCTGACTCCATGAGGGCAGTGAACATAATACAAGGGAGGGAGACAGCTCCATGAGTCCATGGTACTGTGAAAAATAGCTTACAAGCTATTGAGAACCATGATGCCTTTCTTTCTATAGAAGTGTACCACATTTTGCAGAGAGCAGCGTATTATATAGCTAAATCATCTAATATGGATGATGGAAATATCAGGTATACCATGCATCCCCTAGATGGAAATCTAAATTGTAAGGGAAGATGCTAGTGGTGTACTGTATCCAAGATTTTAAGCAATGCAGGTTGGGATCTTCCCAACCCCTAAATGTTTGAAGGAAAAATACAAGAATGCATAGCACCTTCTTTGTGTAATAGTTATTATATATTAATATAAATTCTCATTTTACCAATCAAAAAAAAACAAGTAACTCCCAATAGAAATGTACAAAGCTAGCAAACTAAGCTGCTTACTTTCAAGCTGCTAAAGAGTGAGAAGCTACCAAGAGACCATACAGCTTCAATCCCCACAAGCAGACTAGGAAGGCAAATATCTAATTAGTTACCAACACGTATCTTCCAAATGAGCAAAATCTCAATATAATATACAATAAAAACAGAAAATTTAAATTCATACAAGAGTTTTAGTGTTTGTCACTCCATACAGCAATAACAGATAATTCACTGAGAAAGTAACCTCTTTGATCTATTGGCTAATGAGAATTCTCCACCACTTTGGCAGCACTTTCTGCTGCACTTTCTTCCTTTCCCAACGCGACCACTGTCTTTTTTAATATGGCTTCTATGGGTTGGTGGGAATTCTCAACTGCTTTGGATATTGCCTGCCACCTCTCACCATGCTTTGGCTCTGCAGCAATGCATTTTTGCACTACATCCTTTTGCAACTCATCAGTCCCATGCTGAAGTTCAAATTTGTAATACATAGCCCAAATGTCTCCAATATCCGGGCCAAGTGTAACTGCCCTGATGAGCCAATTCCTTGCCTTGTCGACCTTCCTGTCATACCAAAATAATTTTGCAATAGCAGCAATTACATGGGGATCATGACTGCATTTCTTCATTGCATCAGTGCTCTTGCCTCGGCGGTTGGGGCGTGGTGCCATCTCAATACATGCTGCCCACAGGATACCACTTGTGGGACATTCCTGCAATGCCTTGGACATCAATGCATCAGCTTCCTTCTTGTTTCCATGCCTTGATTCCGCTCGAACTGCAGCAAGCCAAAGTTCATCGTTCTTAGGGTTCCTTTTCCTTGCCATTGTAAGAATTGCTCTGGCTTTACTCAGACCATGCATTTTCTCCTCCAAACTAGCAAGTGAAAGCCACATGGGAATGCAACCGGGGCATCGCTTCAGACCCGACTCATATACTTCTTTAGCTTGCTCCAACTGACCAAGCTGCTCCTCTAGCTGTCCAAGCATCAACCACAATTTGAAGAACGAAGGGAAGTTTCGTAAACCTTCATCAAGTAGTCTCCTCTCCTCCGTCGTGTTCCCAAGTTCTCTCTCAACAATGGCTGACTTCATCCATACTCTTTCCGTTCCTCCTCTTTCCCTGGCTTTGGCAAGAAGCATTCTTGCTCTCTCAGGCTCATTGTTCTCAAATTCCAGCTTGAAAGCTGCGAGCCAAATCTCTTCAGAATTCGGAATGGCAGCATAGGCTTCCTGGAGAATAGCTCGCGCAGCAGGAACATCACCAGCAAGCCATTTCTCTTTGGCTCCCATCAGCCATAGTACCTCAGCCTGTGGCCGGTAAGTGACGGCTTTTCTGAGAAGGGCATCAAGAGATTCCCTAGTTCCATCGGTTTTCTCAAGCTGTGCTGCCTTTAACCATATGCTCTTCTTAGTCACAAAGACAGTCAGTGCATGAGCATAAATAGCCCGAGCAGTCTCAATGGACTTCCTCTTTTTACACTCTTCAGCATCAGCAACCCATGTCCTCTTTCGGTCAATATCTTCCACCCCAATTCCAATTGTATTACGAATTATAGCCTGACAAGTAGCAACAGATCCAGCTCGTTCTGCAGCCTCAGCCTCCTTCATCCAAAGTTCTCTATCAATGTCCAAACCTTCTCTTTGCAAAGCTCGAATACCTCTCTCAATAATTTTTCCAACCATAGCAGTATTACCATTTGCTTCTTCAAGCTTAGCAGCTGTAATCCAAATAGCAGGCTCCTTAGAGAGCTTCTCTCTTGCCTTATTCAAAACCTTCTTTGCATTATCATATGTTTCAAGCCTCGCAAGAGCGAGCCAGAGCTCAACATGCAAGGGACAGCACTCAACAGCTCTCTGAAGGAGAAGCCTAGCATCCTCCTCATTGGCAAGCTCCACAACTGCTTTCCAGAGCCTCACAGAATCAGGGATATGCTCAAGTCCTTTCCTTAGCACCCTACTCTTATTTGCAACATCATGCTCCAGTTTCGCAGCCTGAGTCCATAGTTTAACTGAATAAGGAATTGCCTTAACTCCCCTCGCAATAACTGCTTTGGCTTCATCAGGACTTGCCAACCTACAACCCTCCAACCAAACATCCTCATTCTTAGGACACTCTTCACATCCTTTCTGTATCAACTGCCTAGCAGCTTGAATCTTCCCTGCAACCTCTTCCAATCTAGCCGCAGCAATCCAACCCGGTGGGTGTTTAGGATTCGTTTGTGTAACAGACTTAAGTAACAACCTAGCTTTCTTAATATCCGAAATTTCCGCATCACTAGTAATTTTCATACTCTTTAAATCAGTCAAATAACCCTTAGGATCGACAACAGTTAAACCAGACACAGAATCAGACAACCTATCTAATTTCAAAGATAAAACAGTACCTCTTCCTTCTCCAACCGCAGTTAAATCCGTAACAGGTGTCTGCCCCCATGGAGTCTCTGTCCCACCCGCAGCTCTACTCCTAGGGTCCAGTGCAGTAACATGAGCTTGTTCCTGCCTGGCTTTCTCAAGTAAAGTATCTGGCACCGGCACAAAACTCTCAAACCTCTTCTTCTTATTCCTTGATGAGTAATCCCCAATATCCGGTATACTCTCCCAATCACTCTCCTCCATATCATGCAACTTCCTCTTCAAATCAGCAAACTGTTCCGTAATCTTGGGATTAGACGCCCTATACTTCTCAATCTCTTGTTTCAACCTAGCCTCCCGTCTATCTTTCCTCCTCAAATCCATAGTCTTATCAATCCTATCCCAAACCTCATCGGCTTCCCTATCGTCCTCATCATACTCCGCGGAAGCAAACAACCCAACATCGTTCCCTTCAAACTCATCAAACTTTTGATTCTCATCATACCCTTTTTCATCCTCCCCTTCCCCATCTTCCTCCTCCTCATTCCCACCTTTCCCTCTCCCTCTCCCTACAGCCGGCCCCGCCCCGCCGCCGATCGTAGTGGCAGACCTGTCAGGCAAATCAGGTGCAGCCCTAGCTGGACCAATATCTGACCTAGTGGTAAAACCCGTGGCACCTCGACCCAAACCCGCTACATAATTAGGCGGGGGCTTATTATTCAAGAATTCTAATTTTGGTTTTGGTGGATTTGGTGGTTGCATTCCCGTCCCGCCTAATAATGGGATGTGTAATGTTAATGTTGAGTTTTCTTGAACACCAAGATTTGAAATTAGTGTTGATTTTGGACCGAGTAAGTGTTTTGGAGAGAGGAATAGACGTTGGTGAGTTATGGGTATGTTTAATTTTTGTTCAATTAGTTCTTTTAATGTTTCTAAAGTTGTGGATTTTGGATTTAGGTTTAGAATTTGGGTTTTGTTTTCATAGGTTTTCAGGTACACCATTTTTTGGGTTGGGGAAGAAAATTAAAAGGAAGAGACGAGTGTTTTGGTATTTGAGAGAGTGAGATATGATCAGGTGATACGGTTTGATGGTGTTGCGAATCATATCGGTTAGTTCTGGATGTGGATATGGGAACATTGGTTTGGGTCAAGCAAGGCCCAAAATATCGAATTCGGTTAATATTTCGATATACTCAAAAACCGATATATATATATATATATCAAAAATATCAGAGATATCTATTTTTTGACCTGTCAAAATTTGGTTTTTCATGTCGATATATCAGAAATATCGTCGATTATATCGGAAATATTGTCAACATATCAGTCAAAGTCAACAATATTTGATCAAAGTCAACAATATCGGTCAAAGTCAACAATTTATATCGGATATATCGTTATATTGGAAATTGTGATATATATCGGGGAAAAAAGATTCAATATTCAGTTGAGATATATCGAATATATCCATGTCAGTGTACCAAAAAAAAATATCGGCGATATATCGGATATATCAGTGATATTTTGGGCCTTGCGGTCAAGTAGATTAATTGATGTTTTCTTTTTCGACAATCTGTTAATTGATGTTTCCAGTTTAGAGTATTGGTTTGGGTGCATCATCCACGTATTAATTTGCAAGGGCTTACCTTTCTTTTTTTTTTCTTTTTTTTTTTTAATAACGAGTTTTATATATAATTAGGACAAGTTTGCAACAAGCTGGCGCAGCAAGTCCTTTTTGAATAACAATTTTATTTTTTACTTATTATTATTATTTTTGTTTAAACTTAAAGATAAACTGGGACACATAAATTATCTCACATACACTTCGGAATAGTAGAATTCTCCAACTGATGGTTAGCCCATCTAGCCAGTGAGTTTGCATCCCCACTTGAAATCGTGCTAATCCATTTAAAAGTACATGAGCTAAAATCCAAAATAAGATAGTTCATGTAGGTATTTATAGCTTCCATTGACCATTTGCACTCTAATCCTTGTAAAGTTTTTATCACCTCCATGTTGTCTCCTTCCAAAACATAGTGGTCATAACTAGGTCATAACTAAGTTGTTTTGCCATAAGGATTGCAACTTATGTTGCTCCCATTTATGCTTCTTCAGCATCCTTAGCTTTAAATCTTCTAACAGCTGCTCCCACAATACATCCTTCACTATTGCAAGCTATCGATCCAACTCCAGCCCATCCTGTGTCCCTGATAAAAGAAGCATCAAATATTATTACAGTGCACTTATTTGGAATGGTTAGAAACAAACTATCAATATTTTCATCATATGTACTAAAGGAAATTCGAGAGATAGAAGATTATTCTCTGTATGTTAGGTAGCATTTATCAACCAAAACTCTGCTTTTGTTGTCTGACGATCCTTTCCCTATTAGCCTTCCTGTTTTCAAACTTGACCTCATTCCTTATACTCCACATGTGTTGAAGTAAGTACATGATGTGTGTCCCAGCAAGACAAAGCTAACTATTCTTGTTGGTACACCATGACAGATACATGTCCATCCTCTCCCTCATACATGATTGCTGTTGAGTTCTATTAATTCTCAATCCCACTTGAGAACTGAACCAAACAGCTCTAGTCCAGTCACAAGTGAAGAAGAGATGTTGAGCATTTTCTAGCTCTCTATAGTAGAAAGCATATCTAGTAATTCGCCGAATTATTCGGGAATTATAAGGTTTGGCGAATAAAACGAATAATTCGGTGAATTTTTGAATGATACGATTTAATTCGTGAATTGGTTGGGCCAGGCTTATAATTGCCGAATTATAATGTCCGGATCTTTGAAATTCAAAAAAACGGGCCGGGCCTTAGTTGGAACCAAAAATAAATGTGTTAGTAATAGTAAGTAGAACCAAAAAATTGACATTTATATTATTTTTTCATGAATAAAATTGTAAAAATAACAATAAAAACGTTATGTACTTATATATCAAAGTTTTAAATGTAAAATATATAGCCGAATTTTAAAGGAATGCATTCATATTATATCCGTTTAAAACACGTGTATCGTATTTTTACCATTAGCATTTTATTGGACCGAATATTTAAAAGTATTATTGTTGAAAATTTCAAATCTTAGGCGAATATTTGCCGTATCGAACTTTTGCCGTCCACGAATTTACTAGCTATGGCAGAAAGGGCCAGAGAAATCACCATTAATTCTTTTTTCTATCAGCCTATCTCCCATAGGCAGCACTTTCATATACATTTTCCAGATGAACATCTGAATATATGTTAGGAGAGGTGATGCCCAGATATGTTTGAGAGCTTTATAGTTAACACTTGAACTCTATCTGACTTCATTCTTAGCTTGCAAAAATTCATAGGTAGACTTAATAGTTAGCCTCCCAAACTTATGTAGCACCCAAATCATTTTATCAGCAAAAGCAGAGGCAGGTCTAACAATAACCTCCTGTACTTTTTGGCAAATGACAAGATGGAAGTGTTGATTGAGTTTTACTAGATCCCATCCACTTTCATCAGCAAAGAAAAGGTCTGAGACATGTAGGTTAGTAAGAGTGTTATCCACATGTAGGTTAGTAAGAAACCGTTATCCAATTGCCTACCCCTCATATAAAAAGAATGAGTTAGAGAAATATTTTGACTATGATCTCATTCATGTTAAAATGATGAATTTAATATATTGGATTATGAAAAAAATTATGTCCAATTTTTCGCAATTGCACGCGTGATCATGTGTCTATAGTTCCCCTATCTATTTTTAAAACATATAAAATAATGATGTCCGAAATAGGTTAATTACTTCCAAGTTCATTAGAAGGTTTGAATGAAATTGAAGAAGAAATAGATATATATTTCAAATGAGGTTTCTTATTGTTTTTTTTCTTCAATTATACCGGGTTTTATCCTACTCGAAATCCAAACCCGAGCCCAATTGGTACTCGAAATATAGGGTTAGGGTAGAGTTTGGTCACACTTCTCAACAAAATACCCGACTCCGAACCCGACCCACTAAAAACCGGTCCTGGTCTGGGTAACCCAATACCCGTTCAAAACTCAAAAAAGTCGAGTTCGGGTTGGGTTAGGTACCCGTCTGGACATCCCTACTAGGGAGCGGTTTCCCACTAGTAGTGGATGTTATAACAACCATAATAGAATCTGAAGGCAAAAGGCCTTGCATATCAACCAAGGTTGTTAAATCGGTTTCATTTCCGATCTTCTTTACAACTCGAGCATAATCAACTAGGTGAGGTACTAGGGACTCAAGTTCTGGAAATTTTTGTCGGTATGTAGTGGCTGCAAATGAAATTGTGGACAGTAACAATCTCATTGTCGATATAAACTATAAGCTTTTATTCTAAATTATTATCATCGTTCGGAAAATACATATTCCCCTTGATCTCAAGTTTATGCTCGAGTTTCTGCATCATGTCAAGGTAGCCCTGTGTTTATGCAATTTTGAAACGCTCTCAAGGTCATCATAAGTCACACCACTACAAAAAACAAGGGTCTAATGTGTCACTTGGTTTGTGTCGGTTATATTCAAAAGTGACACACTACGACATCCTAAGATGGGTTGATGTACTTTTTCCCTATGCGACTCTAAAAATAATTTGTTGTGTTACTTTGATATTCCTTGAGAGAACTACTCCTTGAGAGAATCTTCCTTTGTTTCCACCCTTTTTTCATATTGTCATTCCATTCTCTCCTTCTCCTACATCCTATCCTTCACATCATCATACTTATACAACATTACTGCCTGCTTTGCTCTTTTTATTTTATTTTTCCTTTCCTCCTCTCTTTCTGTTAGGTCTTTCTACTGGTGAGTGTCTGTGATGTCTGGGTTAAGCAACTTCGAGTGGGTCATGATTATGGTAATGGAGAAGAACTTGGTCCAAAATTTAGCTCCAAATTGACTTTCTCAACTAAAATTTCTCAGTTGCCACAACTACCATCCCTTGACGAGAATGTTACAGTCAAATGGAAGCTCAATGCTTACAGCAAATTGATTTCTCATCGAGCTTTTCGTACGGATTATATTCAAGGGCAGCTTCAACTTCAATGGGGTTTCAATGATTTTCGGCTTCAAGTGGTTAAATATGGGTTGCTTCTTTTTGAATTCTCTTGCGACGATAAGTTGCAATTTGCGCTTGAGCAAGGTCCATGGATTGTTGGGGGGCATGTAATACTTTTTAAAGCCTGGGAAATGGAAAAAAACTCATGACAAAATGAATTTTCAAACTATGGATTTCTGGGCTCAAATTTATCAAATCCCTTTGGAAAGATTCTCAGCAACTACTGGCAAATTATTAGGATCTTCCATTGGGTCTGTTCAACGGGTTAATACACGGCGCCACCATAATCGTGATGGCTCTTACTTACGCATCCGCATTGCCATTCCAACGAATGCTCCATTGCCCACTCATGCTGAAGCTTTGGATCTATCACACAACTTTGTCAGTTACCCTATTAAGTTGGAAAGATTATAAGTTTTCTGTTTTGAATGTGGAAGGCTGGGGAATGATAAATCGTCTTGTGGCATCCAAGAATCAATCAGTTGGGCCAAACGTTATTCACGCCGGAAAAGATACAATTATTGGCTGTGCGGCTATCATTTTGACCGCTTTCCCCCAGCCCCTTCACAGCCAGCATCTCAAACCACTTATGGCATCCACACCCTTCCAACCACAACAGTCCAAAATTTGCATCTTCAGGGCCCAAGTGGCACAGGTGATGTACTTCATCAGCCTTCTAGTACAAATGGCAACCGTTACTTGCCAAGCAAGGATCAAGCAGGTCCAAGCAACACCAAAGAATCTCATGATTATTCTAGCATGCAACTTGCAACAGCTGCAGAGGTTCCTCAACACTTGGACAATAATAGGGAGCCAAACACTCATGTGGGTGACAACTCTACAATTGTTACTCCTATGGAGATTGTGGTTCCGCCACCTGGCAATGATAGTCTGATAGGGAATCTCGAAGAGCAACACATGACTCAAACTACTGATCCCTCTATTGCTTCTGGCACACTCCATCAGGATAGCAATACCATGGATGTATCTCCTCCTTTGGTGCATACCGGTATTCCAAGCGCACGTGATAAAGGGAAAAGTATTGTTCAGGACAGAGGGCACACCATCCCAGTGACTACAGATGATCTCTCTTTCTTGGAACTTACTTTAGCCGCAGTCACTACAGTTTCTCCACACACGCCGTCAATAAAATTTTACTCTAGGAAAAAAAACATAAAATCAAATCTCCACTCTAGAAAACACCAACCGTCCCTAGCTGCTCACAAAGCTAAAAAAAACCTTTAAAAGACATAAATCCAAAATGAATTCTACTAGCACCTCACACCAAGCTCTAGAAAGTCTCCCTCTTAACCAAGTGAAAGCCAAAAAACGTCCTAGAAGTGAAGATGCCAGTGATCAAAAGTGTGTTGCTAAGTACTCTCCTCCACTCAAAAAGAGGAAGTTACTATATGATCATGCAGTTGCTAATAGTGAAGTGCTGGTTATGGAGTTCCCATGCAACCTGCAGGATGATTCCGATGATGAGAACTCTGTTGATGAATCTACTCCAAGTTCTTCTCATGTTTATAATGAAACCCATGACAACTCGAATGTGCTTGATCCAGAACATCCAACAGCTCACCAGGTACACACATCTAACGTCTCTCATTTATTTTCATATACTTCTCCTTTGATTACCGTTCCTCACTTTCTTGCACCTTCTATAAATTCAAATCAAGTAGATTTTTTTCTTTCACCTTGGCCTCCACCTACACAACACCATGAAAATTTGTTCTTGGAATTGCAGAGGGAGTGGTAAACACTCCACTGTTAAATACTTACTTAATCGGCATTCTAAGCTTAAGTTTGATATTTGCTTTGTCATGGAGACAAAAGCATCCATGCATGATAGTCAGTTTCAACTTAAATCTCTTCCTTTTCAGCATCATTGCATTGTTCCTTCTGTTGGCTTAAAAGGTGGTCTTTGGTTGCTTTGGTCGAGTCAAATTAAGTTAGACATTCTTTTTCTTTCTCAAAACATTATACATACTAAAATCTATGATCATAACTCTACACCCTTACTTATGTCCTTCATATATGTGCCTCCACACCCTCGAAATAGATTCATGCATGCTTTGGACTCATCTCCAACAACAATGTGCCCACATTGACTCTGATTGGGGCATTATAGGTGACTTTAACAACATCCTATCTCCTTAGGAAAAATATGGAAAACCCTTCAAACAAACAAAGTCCTCCAACGCGTTGCAATCATTCCTACAACAAGCTCATCTTATAGACTTAGGCTTCCATGGCATCACCTTTACTTGGACAAATTACCAATCTCTTCACAATCTCACAAAAGAACGTCTGGACAAAGCTTACCTTAATACACAAGCCTTACAAAAATTCCCTAATACAACTCTCTATACCCTCCCGATCACATATTCCGATCATATCCTTATCAACCTCGACATCAATCCCACACACTGCAAAATCGTTAAACCTTTCTTCTTTCAGTCAGCATGGGTTACAGACTCTTCCTACAAAGAGCTTATTGAGCACAACTGGCAAACACATAATAATACTTCTTTCCAGGAATTTGAAAATAATTTACATCTAATGCAAAAGATCCTCTTAACTTGGAATAAAGAACACTTTCAAAAAATTGACTATGAGATTCAAAGCCTTTTAAATCATCTTGCTAAAATTCAATTAAGTAATTCTAATTATAACACCTTAGCCCTTGAACATGAGATACAATCCAAAATCACTTCTTTAGATACCAGGCAAGAGTCCTACTGGAGGGATAAGTCTAGATACCTCAAATTAACGTTAGGCGATCAAAATACCAAATTTTTTCATCAATCTGTTATATCCATACGACATACTAATCGTATTTTAACTTTAAAAGATGACAATAATCAATGGTATAACACAAGAGATGAGATTGGTACTCACATTGTGTCCTTCTTCACCAATCTTTTCTCCACTTCACATCCTATTCTCCCTCCTCATTTACCTTTCATAAGTAGAATCATCTCAGAAGATGATAATTATGAGTTAATAAAAGATGTAACTATGGAGGAGATTCATTCGGCTCCTTTTGCTATGGACCCTTGTAAAGCTCCGGGACCGGATGGTTTCACCCCCCTTTTTTATCAAGATAATTGGAACTTCCTAAAAAATGATATTTTTCACATCGTTCATGATTTTTTCACAAATAACAATCTAATGTAGAGTTTCAATCATACTAACCTCACTTTAATTCCCAAAATACCTAACCCTATTAATATTAAAAACTTTCTCCCCATCAGTTTGTGTAATTTCAAAAATCGCCTTTCCAATCAGATTTTGTCAAAATTGCCAAATCACTGATAATACTATTTTATTACAAGAGATTTTACACAAATTAAAAAAGAAAAAAATGTGTGCAAGGTTGTATGGCTGTAAAATTAGATATGTATAAAGCCTTTGATCAAATCGAATGGGCTTTCATTTTCAACATCTTAGAACAATTTGGTTTTTCTGATAAATGGATTTCATGGATAAAACTTTGTCTTACTAGTTCTTCTTTTTCTATTAACCTTAATGGTGCTCCTTTTGGGGTTTTCTCGGCTACCCGAGGCATTCGTCAGGGAGACCCTTTGTCTCCCTTTCTGTTTATCATTTGCACAGAGTATTTTTCTAGATGTATAAATCATTTGATGGCCATTAATAAGTTACATGGCATAAAGATTGCTCGCCACTTCCCTCCTATTTCCCATTTAATGTTTGCCAATGATTGCTTTGTTTTGTCAGAGCCAACTTAGTTGAAGCTCATAATATTGTTGATTGCTTGACTGACTATTGTAATCTTTCAGGGCAATGTATAAATTTTGATAAGTCCTCAATTATTTTTAGTCATAATTTACATCCTCTACTACGCAAACTTGTTGCTCGAGTGTTAAAAATCCCCGTGTCTAATCAAAACAATAAATATTTAGGTCTGACTTTTAATCCCATTAAACCTCATAAGTTTAATACTAATACCATTATTAGAAATATTTCAAAGAAATTATCAAGTTGAAAAAATACTTTAATCTCCAAAGTTGGACGTGGAACTCTGATTAAAAGTGTAACTAGTGCTATACCTATATATAACATGCAAACCCATCTTTTCACGAAACAAGATTGTCATGAACTAGATCAAACTCAAGCTAACTTCTGGTGGGGTAAAAATGAACATGGTAATCCAAAAGCCCACTTCATCAGTTGGGAAAAATGTTGTGGGAAAAAAAGTTTGGGAGGCCTGGGATTCAAATCTTCTTACTTTCAAAACAAAGCTTTGTTATCCAAGCTGTGTTGGAAACTTATTTCAAAACCACATCTCTTTTGAGTTTAGATTTTAAAATCCAAATACTTTCCTCAATGTAACTTCTTAAATGCTAAAGCCAAAGTTTCTGCTTCTTCTTGGTGGAAAAAGCTTATTAAGATAAAAAATGAAATAAAATATATTCCTTGTCTTCTAATCAAACATGGCCGAGATACTAAGATCTGGGAGGACAATTGGATTCCTACCCTGCCTTATAAAAAACCTATAGGTCCGCCCCCTAATGATAACATAGTTTTTGCATTAATTGTTTCTGATCTAATTATGAATAATTAATGGAATTATAATATGATTAATAGCCTTTTCACTGAAGAGATTGCAACTGAAATTTATAAAATTCATCTAGATCATAACTGTGTTTCTGAGGCTTGGATTTGGATAATAGAAAGAAATGGTAAATTCACAATTAAATCCACTTATAATTGGTATATGCAACTTCTTACCAACAGTCCTTCCTCAACTCCAATCCCTGATAAAATTTGGAATATCATCTGGAAACTAAAATCATCTCTAAGGATTCAACTCTTTATTTGGCAAGTACTACACTCTATTCTTCCAACTAAACATTTCTTAACTCATAGACATATGGCTACCAATGACATTTATCCTCGTTGTACCCAAGCGCCTGAATCCATTGACCATGCTCTGTTAACTTGTCCTTCCTTAGCAACAACATGGTTCACTAGTCCCCACTCTCTCCGCACACAATCTCAAACAACCTTTCTGGACACTTTCCTTAAAATCTCTATGGACACCCAACCCAAAGATGCTATCCTTTACAACTTAACACACTTTGCAAACTTATCTTACTTCATTTGGTTTGATAGAAACCAACTAATATTCACCCCAAACCACAAACCTTTATCCTCGATCAAACTTGTAGCCCAATCAACAACTTCTTTCTTACCTTCAAAACCCAAACCTTTGTGCAAATATTATATCCCAAAAACCTTTTTACCTAAGTTATTTCTTATAACAATTGATGAAGGATATGAGAGTCTCTAAAAAACAGGTGGCATAGGTCTTACTATTTGTAAATGGTCATGTGATATTTTGTTTGTAGGAAGCAAGCACTGCATAGCATCGGGATCGGAGGAGACGGAGTTCCAAGCTCTTTTGTGGGGTTTAGAAAAAGCTTTGGATCTGGATATTAAAATGGTGATCATTGTATCTGATTGCAAAAGCATGGTTGATGCAGTTAATGGGCAAATTGCATGTTCTTCTTGGGAGTTAGAAGATCTAAGGTCAAAGATCCAGTTTATCAGGTAGTCTTTTGGGTTTTGTCGTATTGTTTAGTGTTCTAGGAGTCTGCTTGCAGAGGCTGGTAAAAGTCGCACAAACTTGTCTTGTAATGGGACTGTGGTTCCCTTATCTATTAGTAGGGTCTTTTATCGAGTCAAGGAGCATATGTATGAAAACTTTGTTGTTACCTTATGATAAACTAGTTTTCGAACCCGTCCTACGAACGGTTGCCGTTATATTAAATTATTTTAAAAAATATTAGCAACTATACATAGCTATGAGATTTGGTTTTTTTTTTAATATGGAAGCAACAGACATTGATAAAACCCATTAGTTAATCTCTGATTTTATTTTTGTAATATATCTGATTAGAGCAATTTATTACTAAATGATTACATTTATTACTAAAAATATGATTCCATATATGTAAAAATGTCTGATAAGTCGTCTCATCTCCAAGATTGAACAGATAATTACGTAGAGAGAATCATAACTCTACCATTCTCTATTTATAATTGGCTTTAGATAATCAATATATTTTTTAGAGGGTTAAGTTTTTGAAATTTGAAATTTATAGATCAATTTATTGTTAGTAAAACACTTTAAAATTACAATTAACCAAAAAAATATAAATGTTAAATTTGTTTACCTTTTTATTGAATTTGTTGAGACTCGAGTACCGTTCTTTATTCTCCTTGATCATGAGTTTGGTATTGTCTAAAATAATACTTATAATATCTGTACTAGATATTCCTCGACGTGTTTCAATTCTTCTAACCTAAACTTTAAAAAGTTAGTGATATATAACATATAAAAATCATATTAAATAAAAAAAACTTGACTTTGTTTGTTGTTTGATATTCCAGTCTTTTCAATGAATTTTGATGGTCATCCTTTAAAACTTATGATTTTAGACGCAACTTCCACACCAACTACATCATTTCTCACCCTGACGCTTGCATTGTACATTCTGTTATGTATTGAACTTTCGTAAACAGGTTGATCCAGATTTAGCTTGTTAATTATTTATTCCAGCATAGGTTTGAATGACACTTCAATCCCTCCTGAATATTGCTTTGTTCACATCTCCATAGTGATCCTTTTATGTGTTTTTGTATAAGATAGCCAAGAAAAAAATGTTATGTTCACATTGTAGTAAGTAGAAGATTATTTTTTTAATTGAAGACACTTGGAAGAAGCCTTAAACCTTGCAGTGACGATGCCTATTGAGGCGTGTGTGGAGCACTATTTGGTGTTTGTCAGATCCATGGAAATCCTGATTATAGAAAAAGGAGTTAGAAAGAAACCTGGCTGCAGCTTGATGGAAGCAGAGGATTGGATTATACATGAGTTATTTTCTGGTGACATTATGCACCCAAAGTCAAAAGAGTTCAAGGAAGCACTGGAGAATCTTTTATAGACATCATTTGGACTATTTAGTACGAATGCTGGAATCCCCATTAGGATTGTAAAGAAACTCATAATTGATTGTGCTCTTGTGGTAATTTGTGGTGATTTAGGAGAGTTTATATAATGGAATTGCAAAACTGCCCCGATAATACTAAAAAAATCTAGACATCTAAGAATGTTGCTAACTGCCTAATTATTTCGCACTACCAATGATGTGTTTTTTTTTTAAAGTTCATTTGGTATTTGGCATTAGAATACTGAAGGAGGACCTCACTATCTCATTAATATTTGGAAGACACTGTCCAGTATTTACATTGTTGAATGTTCAGTGCATCCACTTATTTACAATTACTCACTTCTCTTAGAAGGTCAGCAAACGAAACAATGCTATGATACGAATACCTACTCCAAAGGTGACAAATGACTTATATTTTTTTCGATAGCGAACACAATATAACTTGAAGTAGTCGAATTTGAAAAGCGAGTGTGCTAATATTATAAATTTAAACTGAAAATTAACGAACTCAATAGTTACAAACTTTCATAAATAAAAAGCGTTAAACCTCGGCCATTAAAAAAATACTATGTGACCAACATAATAAAGTTTTGGTATTAAAGTACTAATCCTCATGGTTTTATTTTCTTTATTATGGAACTCTACATGCCTTTCATTCCTTTAATTTTTTCTTCGAGATAATATATTTTATCTTTGTTGTGTTTATCATCAACCAAACAATCTAGCATAATATTTTTGAGGATATCGAGTTGATTCTGTTTCTCTTCAACTTCTATTCTTTTCTTCATAAGTTCTTTGAAATTGAAGTCTTCAATTTCCATATCACGTTCATCCTTTATAAACTCAGATTGCGTGAAAAGCTCACTGAATCCTCTGCTTTTGCAACAGAATATGTTGGGCTTCCATCAATTTCTTTAACTATGACGTCTTCACTGTTAAAGAATAAGTCTTTTGGTACCTTTAATGTCATAGTGCTTTTGAATCGTCCGCTCTCTAATTCTGTGTTGTAGACTGGATCTTGTTGAATGTTAAGTCCTGCTTCTAGAATTTCCTTTAGCATTTTTTTTTCGTAAGCTGTAAATCTCATGAACAAAATATATTTTAAAAAATATTAGCAACTATGCATAGCTATGAGATATGATTTTTTTTTTTAATATGGAAGCAGCAGACATTGATAAAACCCATTAGTTAATCTCTGATTTTATTTTTGTAATATATCTTATTAGAGCAATTTATCTTTTCAAAGATAAATGATTACATTTATTACTAAAAATATGATTCCATATATGTAAAAATGTCTGATAAGTCGTCTCATCTCCAAGATTGAACAGATAATTACGTAGAGAGAATCATAACTCTACCATTCCCTATTTATGATTGGCTTTAGATAATCAATATATTTTTTAGAGTTTGTACTGGATATTCCTCGACGTGTTTCAATTCTTCTAACCTAAACTTTAAAAAGTTAGTGATATATAACATATAAAAATCATATTAAATAAAAAAACTTGACTTTGTTTGTTGTTTGATATTCCAGTCTTTTCAATGAATTTTGATGGTCATCCTTTAAAACTTATGATTTCAGACACACCTTCCACACCAACTACATCATTTCTCACCCTGACGCTTGCATTGTACATTCTGTTATGTATTGAACTTTCGTAAACAGGTTGATCCAAATTTAGCTTTTTAATTATTTATTCCAGCATAGGTTTGAATGACACTTCAATCCCTCCTGAATATTGCTCTGTTCTCATCTCCATAGTGATCCTTTTATGTGTTTTTGTATAAGATAGCCAAGAAAAAATGTTATGTTCACATTGTAGTAAGTAAAAGATTATTTTTTTAATTGAAGACAATGTGAAGGTTGTGGAAATGGATTTTGGGCAATCTAGATGGAGTACAAAGAGCAGGAATGGCTATTTAACCAACGATCATGTTGAAAGGGGAGATCAAAGATATTCACCACATTATTATACAGAACTAAAGCAAAATTGTCTCTGCCACATGTTATTAGCAAAGATGAGCCCTAATGCCCGCAGTAGACATTTTGCTAATTACTCAGTGAGTACAAAACAGAGCAGCTCCTGTCACAACTTAAGTGTGTCAAAACTTGATCCAAGTTTATTAAGTATTTTTCAATTTTGGTTAAAGCTATTGTAATAAGGATGCTTTCTAGCTTATCCGGAAAATAAACATTATTTTGATATTGAAATTATATATCTAAAGCTACATGATGTTCTGTACTCATGTAAAATATCAGAACAAACCTTAATTCCACAAAATATAATTTTTATTTCCTACCCTGTGTTTTCGTCCTCCATTTACATCCAAAAAATTTAATATGGATATGTTATCTTTCCTTGGCATTGTTATCAGGCACATTGTAGTTGAGTGTTCCACCAAGTCATTGTGTTGGAATTGTTGTTAGCCTGGCCACATGGGTAGTGAGTTCCAAAATGGGGTGACGTAGTAATGGTAGATCTTCTTGGTCGTGCTGGACACTTGGAAGAAGCCTTAAACCTTGCAGCGACGATGCTTATTGAGGCGTGTGTAGAGCACTGTTTGGTGTTTGTCAGATCCATGGAAATCCTGATTATAGAAAAAGGAGTTAGAAAGAAACTGTCACAACCCGAATTTCTAAACAATAACAAAGTGAATATTTGAAATATAAAAATCTCAAACATCACTAGGTTCACTTGTTTAGAAACCTAGACTATGACAGGGGATACTACACATACAAAACCCTAACAGCCATGTCATAAAAGAATCAACTTAAAATAAAATAATCTCAATAATTATCCGCAACTTCTTTATTAAGATAACATACTTCCAAATAAAACATCAAACAAACTCTCAATATAAAATTCCTCACTACCATGTTCTCATGCCATGAAAAAGGTAAACTACGTTATTACATCCTTCCAATAAAGAATCAGACCTAAAAGAAAACTAACGGACTGCTCCAGGCACGAATCCCAATCACACGCCGCGATTCCACTGCCTTCCACCTATGTTCCCAAGAACACACCCACGTTGCCAAAACAAAGCAAACATGGGTCAGCAAAATGGAATTTGCTGGTATGAGTAGACTAACTACATATAAGCATTTCAAACTTTACTTATCCAACTAACACTTTAAATCTATCATAACCTAATCATTCTCAGCTTGGAAGACAGGTAGTTCCGTCATCTCAACCGGCATAGTTTCTTCCCAAGCAAAACTTTTATTTTATTAACTTCCATTTTATGAACTCATTCTAATAACTCCTTTTAATATCTAAATAATTGAATTACACTTACCGATATCCACCGCTGTATAAGGGTAGGACCGCGTCCCTGCACAAAATATTATTAAGTCCTACCCTCCTGCAAAAGAAAGTTAGAACTTGTATATATAACATATGTAGATATTCTATATGTATTCAAAGGTAAACCCAAGCACACTCGTATAAACAAATCAATTTCTCTTGTCAATTACTCAATTACTTTTCTTATACACCCACCCTTTAGTACCTACTCCACGATTTGCACTCTACATATTTGCCAAATCACACATTCCTGTGTGCCTCTCCCCCAATCGAATACCACAATATCATAGCCATCTCTCGGGCTTTCATACACATATTTCACAGCCTCTTTGGGCACAAAAAACTCGTGTCATTCATGGCACATTCAATGAATACCTTAGGTCATTCCCCGCCACATTCAAGGAATACCTATCATATCACTAACGGCCATTCATGGCACATTCAATGAATGCCCGGGTCATTCCCCGCCACATTCAAGGAATACCCAATCCTACATTCCCGCACACTTTCGAGGAATACAACTAACCCAAGGCTAATACCTTAGTTCCTCTTTAGGGCAGTCCACTACAATCTGGTCATTCATGGCACATTCAATGAATACCCGGGTCATTCATGGCACATTCAATGAATACCCTTATATAACACTAACGGGCCATTTATGGCACATTCAATAAATGCCCACTTAACATATGACATCATCAGTCATAAAACTCAATTCCAAAACTTGAGGCGTGGAGAGTTCTAAAAGGGTGCGGTAAGTTTTGTTTACGCATTATTGAACTTTATTGCATAACTTATTTAGAGAACGAAGGAAAAATCTTGATTAAATTATTTTTGGTTTACGCGTTATTAATTTTATGAATGTATAAGTGTCATAACGTTGTGTATCGTAAAAGACTGAAAAATCACAAAGCAGTAAATACACGTACACAAGTATATTTATAAAGGTCCTAGCCTAAGTCAAACATGCTAAAAGTCCTAGACTTATCCTAATAGACTGAATCATAATTTTAGGAAAAAGTCAAATTTTCGGGTCAACTGGTCAAAGTCAACCCTGGTCAAAGTCAAAGTCAAAGTCAACTCTGGTCAACAACCAACCTTGGTCAACCATGCCTAAACTCCAAAAACCTAAAAGCCCAAAGCACTAGGGCCCATAGTCTAACTTAAGTTAAAAAAATAAAAATCAAAAAGTTAAAGCCTAAGCCCAACCCACGATTTTCGGGCCCAATCCCAAATCAGACTTTACTGTTCATCTTCTTCACTCTTCTCCTCCACCACCAGCAGCCAAATTTCCGGCCACCACCATCTCCCTTCTCCCTCATATCGGTTTGACTTCTTTTGAAAAACCAAACCACTTTAATAAACGCCAAAACCTCAACTCTTGAATTTAACATCTCGCCCAAAACTAGATCTGAGACAGAATTCCCGCCGCCATTAATGCCATTTCCAAGCTTTTCCTAAGCTTTAATAGCACCTATTAACAGCACCCATCCCAATCACAGTTTGATAATTCAACAGCATACACCACACAACAACAAAACAGTTCGAATAGTTTACTGGAGGATGGGCGTGCCGCCATTAATGGCTGCTTGGAGCTTTCCACAGCACTCACAGCCCTCCCCACGAATCTACACTCAATCCCTCGCGACAATCAATTCGCATACAACCCAAAACAACTACCATACAAATTCAATACCACAATAAAAGAGTTCAAACGAAATCCTAGACGATTTCTGCTGTTGGGCATACGCCGCCATTAACAGCACACAAAACTTTACCAATACCATTTCATAGTCTCGCAAATCAATATGATTAACATGTTTATCAATTCGACAGAAAACAACAACGGAAGAATATACAGAACAAAAATCCTAAGTGGAAAACTAAGTTTTTCTTCGTACCATAAAACTGTAAAACTCAAGGTGAGGTGAAATAGAAAAAAAATATGACTACTCACTATTTTAAAACCGAACAGCTTCCCCAAGAGCGAAACCCCGAAAGCCCAACGTCTACTGTCGCGCGAAACTGGACGATCTTTCTTGTTCAAACCCCCCTTTTTTTTTTTCTCTCAGTAAAACTCTCTTTTTTTTTCTAAAACTCTCGTTTTGTTTTTCCCTAAAAACTCTACGTGAGAAACTCTATTTTCTAGTTTTTAAAAACTTCTCAAAAAAAAATGATAACTCTTATCTAGTTATTTACGGGCTTTTATCCGTAACTACTGGATATCCTATATCTATTTTATCTATTACATTATTATTATTATTATTATTATTATTATTATTATTATTATTATTATTATTATTATTATTATTATTATTATTATTAGGAAAAATAAAATAAAAGACGGGGTGTTATAGAAACATGGCTGCAGCTTGATGGAAGCAGAGGATTGGATTATACAGTAGTTATTTGCTGGTGACATTACGCACCCAAAGTCAAAAGAGATCAAGGAAGCACTGGAGGATCTTTTACAGACATCATTTGGACTATTTAGTACGACTGCTGGAATCCCCATTAGGATTGTAAAGAAACTCATAATTGATTGTGCTCTTATGGTAATTTGTGGTGATTTAGGAGAGTTTATATAATGGAATTGCAAAACTGCCCTGATAATACTAAAAAAATCTAGACATCTAAGAATGTTGCTGACTGCCTAATTATTTCACACTACCAATGGTGTGTTTTTTTTTAAAGTTCATCTGGTATTTGGCATTAGAATACTGAAGGAGGACCTCACTATCTCATTAATATTTGGAAGACACTGTCCAGTATTTACATTGTTGAATGTTCAGTGCATCCACTTATTTACAATTACTCACTTCTTTTAGAAGGTCAGCAAACGAAACAATGCTATGATACGAATACCTACTCCAAAGGTGACAAATGACTTATATTTTTTTCGATATCGAACACAATATAACTTGAAGTAGTCGAATTTGAAAAGCGAGTGTGCTAATATTATAAATTTAAACTAAAAATTAACGGACTCAATAGTTACAAACTTTCATAAATAAAAAGCGTTAAACCTCGGTCATTAAAAAAATACTATGTGACCAACATAATAAAGTTTTGGTATTAAAGTACTAATCCTCATGGTTTTATTTTCTTTATTATGGAACTCTACATGCCTTTCATTCCTTTAATTTTTTCTTCGAGATAATATATTTTATCTTTGTTGTGTTTATCATCAACCAAACAATCTAGCATAATATTTTTGAGGATATCGAGTTGATTCTGTTTCTCTTCAACTTCTATTATTTTCTTCATAAGTTCTTTGAAATTGAAGTCTTCAATTTCCATATCAATGCTCATCCTTTATAAACTAGTATTAGTGAAAAAGTCTGCTGAATCCTCTGCTTTTGCAACAGAATATGTTGGGCTTCCATTAATTTCTTTAACTATGACGTCTTCAATGTTAAAGAATAAGTCTTTTGGTACCTTTAATGTCATAGTGCTTTTGAATCGTCCGCTCTCTAATTCTGTGTTGTAGACTGGATCTTGTTGAATGTTAAGTCCTGCTTCTAGAATTTCCTTTAGCATTTTTTTTTTACATAAGCTGTAATTTTCATACGCCATTATCTGCAATATACATAATAAAATGAAGTCAATAAATAATTGTAAATAATAGAGAAGAGGAAGAAAGTAGGCTACCTGGTTTTTGGATATGTGTAGTTAAATTGTTTTTTTTAGGTTAATAGATTATGTTTTACTAAGTGATTGGAAGTTTACTTTTCGTAGGTTTTTAGTTTGTATATCTCTTAAATTTTGATATTTTGGAACATAGAGGTTCTCCTTTTTTGCAGCCTCCACTTTATTAGGAGCATGGATAATGACACGTGTCGGGTATTTTGAAATTTGGTTTTTTAGTTTTATGGTGTCTGCACGTGCAAAACGTGTGAGGGGTAATTGTTGAATTTTGAAAGGGCATAACACCAGACACACCACAATAGACGGTCAAACTTGGTAAATGAATCGTTAATTAATGATAGGGTTACCTAAAGCTAAGAAACGTAAAACTTTGGGTCCAATGCAAATACCCTTATTATTGGGAGGACCTAAAGCTAAATCACCTTATTTTAAATTAGATATATATTTTTTAATTAGGTAGAAGTAGGGCAGGGATCGGGTCGGGTTCGGGTCGGATATGGCTATATCCGAATCCGAATCCGAACCCGATTATATCCGAAATTTAATATTCGAATCCGACCCGAACCCGACCGAATCCGAATAACCCGATCGGATAACACTAAAAATTCAAAAAAATCCCAAAAATTATATCCGAATCCGAACCCGAACCCGACATACCCGAATCCAAATCCGACCCAAATACATAAACGGATACAAAAATCAACCCGAACCAAATATATTCGGTAATTGGGTCGGGTCGGATTCCGGTCTACCCGACCCGATTCCCTGCCCTAGGTAGAAGCTATTGGGTTTAGAAACCCATAAGTATACTATTACTGTTGGGCCTGGGCCGAACAAATTGCGGGTATTGAATCTAAAATTCAATTCAAATTTGAATTGCTATCTCTTTTTCCCACGCGGCTTCCTTTCAACTAAATTGCTCCAGTCTTCTTGTTAAGATATGTATCTGATTATTTGGATTTTAGTATGCCATGCTATCTAGTAATGACATATTTTGGGATTAATTAAAGATTTTAGTATGCCATGCTATCTAGTAATGGTATCTTTTGGTATTAATTAAGATTTTAGTATTTGGATAGAATTTTCTTTTCTCAGCATCTGTTTAAGTGCTTTGAGATCAATATTAGATCTTAAATGTTGTTTTATGGGATTTCTTTTATTATGCATGAAACTTTTGAGATATTCAAAGTCTGTTTTACTTATGGATTCTATGTTATATTTTTTTTTTTTTCAAGGAGAGACCGACTCGGGTATGTTTTCAGATTTCTTGTTTCCACTCGGTTTTAGTCAGTAGAGGATACCATTTAGTTCCTACTCATGCTTTTAGCCTCATCACCTAGAGCACTTCTAACTCCCTTTTAATTTGTTTTTTCAATTAGCTAAAATCAGTTCAGCACCCTTCCCCTCCTTTGGAAAAGGAAATGAGACTTGCATAAGATTTTGAGGTGTCAAAATGCTTGGAATTTTCTCAAGTTCTACTGGATGCTTTTAATTAACTGCAACTCTACCCTGTAGACTTTTCCCTGTTCATAAAAAAAACCAAATTGTTTACACCCCCACTACGCCTATTATAAGTTCGGGTTGATTCGATTCCCCCGCTTGCATAGTATTGTGATTAAACTTGATATAAAGTGAGCTATGTTTATGTTTATGTTTATGATTAAACCGCCTTAATATGTTTTATGTTTCGATATAATGACATAGTTTTGTTTGGTGAAAAATCTTCGTATAATTTAATTCCTTTGTTAGACTTCAAGAAGCAATTTCCATTCCAAAGGATTAGGTTCCAGTTTAATGGATGACCTTAAAGACCGACTTTACTATTAACAATGAAACGGTGTTATATAGATCATTGTTTCGAGCCCTTATTGCAGCCGATGCTACTGAATCAGCTGCTTTATTTTTTGTACCAACTATTAAGAATTGTTAGTGGCCTGCCTCGTAAGAAAGCTCTGCAGGACCAGACACGATTGCAGAACGCTCTTCGGAGCATTTTCCCCTTCCAATATTTTTCTATTGGAGCTTCGCTCATTCCTTTTATTGAACACAATGATGCGAATCGGGCTTTAATGAAATGTCAGATTGGTCCACTTTGAATAATATGCAAACTGTAGATAGGAGTGACTATATTAATGTTTTTTGGTTGTTCTTTATATGTTTCCGTTCTTCAAATTAGGTAATGATTTGCTGTGTTTTTTTTCCTGTATATTTAGTGGCACGCGGATCAAGACCCACAAACGGATTATAGCAGCTCCTCTGGACCCTGCCGCATTTGCAGATGCATTGGTCCAGATATATCTGGTTCATAAGGTCAGGCACTGATTATTTTTGGAAAATACGAAGTTTATAAATAGAAAAAGTAATTAAGAAAATCAGGTGTAAGAGCTTTCTATATGAGCACTGTAGATATGTCACCTCTTTGAGATATCAGAGGAGACTGACATATCTGAAGTCATTGACATTGTGAAGCAACGTGTTAAGGATGCTAAGCTGCCTGACGTTGAGGTCGTACGCATTCTATGGGATGTAATTATGGATGATGTTTAGTGGTCGTGGAAAAAATCGGCGAAAAAATGCCAATCTTTGCATTAAGCGCCCGAGTTTGTGCTTTACCATTTCATTAGTTTTTCTAATAGGTGGTAAAAAGCTAATGAAACTGTTTGTGAGGTGTCAGTTTCGAATGTTACCTTTTTTTTTTGCTGATGATATAACTATGCTATTTCTTCTCATATTGAGCTGTTTCCATTTTTCTGTGTTGTGATTCCTCTGAGTATTGTTTGAACTGTGTAGCTCGATCTATACTTGAGAGAGTGAGTGTGTTCCTTTACAAATTTACCTAGCAGTGTTCGAAGAGAGTTCTTGCTTTCTGTTGAGAAAGGGTTGCCGTTAGGGAGTGGTGGTTTGGGTTCGAGTGGTGGTGAGTCTTTGCCGTTCCGTATTCATAGCGATCAATGAGATTTTTGGTGGGAGAGTTTTTGGAAGGAGAGTGGTTTGGGGTCGAAGTGTGGCGAAAAGCTTTCTTTGCAGCTGTAGCCCGCTAATGAGATTTTTGGTGGAAAAGTGGTTTGGGGTTTAGTGGGCGAGTGTTCTTTTGCACCGTAGTGGAATGAGATTTTTGGTTGTAGAGTGGTTTGGGGTCGAGTGATGCGAGTGCTGCTGCTGCAGCTGTAGTTGTTAATGAGATTTTTGGTGGGAGGTTAACTGTTCCTGATCTTGTTCATGGTGGGTTGGATTGGAAGCGAAGGTTTCGGGCTATCATGCGGATAATGTTTTTTTAATTCCATTATCTGTAAAACTGTCATGCTGTTTGATAGAATTATAGTTTCGATATTGTGTTCAGCAAGCCATTTAGGGAAGTTTCCATCGAGCTCATTCTCGCTTAGATCAACGGGTTCGACAACATGACCTCAAAGATAACTGAGACAACATGCACTTTGGAGCTTTATTAGCATTGTTGTTCCAAGTAAGGTTGTTTCCTCCAAGGTTGAAAACCCTCAGCGCCTTGATATCCATTAACTATATCTTGTTCAAATTCTGTAATGACAAAGGGATTCCACCAGTCAACTGGTTCTTGCTTAAGGCTATAGTTGAAATATTGGACAAAGTTCTAGTGTTGGTAGGAATTTGAATTGATGGAGAGTTGTTGCGCAAATCCAAGACTTGGAGCTCAGTTAAATGCAAAAGTGAATTTGAAAGCCTACCAGAGAATCTATTATGGCGAAGCGACAATTGCCGCAGCTATGTTAGATTTCCAATTTCCATAGAGGAAATTTTAAGCTAAGTTCAGTACTCTCAATTTCCGAAGGGCGCCTACTTCTTGACTAAGGATTCCATTTAACATATTACTACTCATATCAAGGTATTGTAGCCTTTGTAAACGGAACAATTTAGTAGGAATGGATCCATTGAAGCTATTTTCCCTCAAGTCGAGGTGAAGCAACTTGATAAAGTTGGCAATCCCATTTGCTGGGAGTTCACCTTGTATAGAATTGGAGGAGATGTCAAGCTTTGTCAAAGTTGTTATACGAAACAATGGTGCTAACACTGCTGATTTTACAACAACCTCTGGAGCCAGTGAAGTAACAAATGAGTAAATATCAAGCGCGACAACATTTCTTGAAGGTGAGCGGGGTTGCAGGTGACCAAGTCCTATTGACAACAATCTAAACTTGAATTCCATGACTCTATTCCACCAAAAACTGTCTCTAATGATGGGTTGCTATTGGTTTCATTGATGAGTTTTTTGTTTGTTTATGTTGTAACAATGAATTACTGAAAATGACAACTTCAGATACACTCCATGTTTAGCCTTAGTCCTCTACTCTTTGTTTCTGCCTTTCAGGTAAGCTAATTCGTTTCAATTACCTCAAAGGATTACAAAAAAAAAATGCTTGGAAGGATTACAAAATTGTATGAGTTTTGCTCAGCGACAATTAATGTCCCTTGTTTAATAAGAAATTGGCTAACCAATTAGTAAATACGATGTAATCAAGAAGACGGCAAAATCATTTGCATTGTATACCACAACCTTAAATACTAAGGCAAACACCTATCTCTACCCTATATTGACTTTCAAATGCTACCTGATGTTAATATAATCTTACTTATAAGGACTTGTAATCTTCTCCGCCTGTTTGTGAGTGCTCATACTGGTTGCTTGGAGCTCCAAATGAGTGCGAGTTAGATCGTTTTCAAGCTTACTCAGGGAAGAGTGTAGTTTTTCCATCTTGAGCATGCAGGGATCAGACCTTACAACACGGTCGTTAAGCTCTGCAGTCGCTCCAATAACCTTCGATGAGAAACAAAAAAAAATCAGAAGGACAAAGAAATATAAAACTAAATACATGCATAACAATAGTAAATAGGAAAATAGAAAGCCTCACCCCTGATAAGCATCTGGCTATGTAGGTGTAATGCTGTGATGCATCCCTGTATCAGATACATTCGCCGAGCTCCATGAACTAACCCAAGAGCAGCGTCATCCATGAAAGTAGATTGGTCAGCTTTCAAGGGTCCCTTTTCAGGATTTTCACCAATGAAAAACTCAGGGCTCAAAACAGTAGGACCTGAATGGAAGACTCTTTTCATCTTTTGCTTTAAAGTGGGGCTTTAACCAAGGGTCTAGGCGTGGCTATGTGAGCTTCGCAAAGTTAATGGTGTTAGAGCTGGATGGGACGTCTGATTGCTTTCTGCCCACGGGAGAGCAAGAAAGTTTCTAGCTGAATCTATTAAGCAGGTGTGTAGGGTTAGAAGTTCACCACATCATTTAAACCCGCTTTAAAGAGCATTGACATCAGAAGCTGCAGGTATTTTATTGTAAAGATAGTACATGCTCGTGGTGCTAACTGTATAATTTGGAGGCTCTTAAATGAATCTTTATTACTAATTCTTCACCTAAAAATTCCCAAATGAAAACTTGTACTGTAGTTTGTAAGCAGCAGGATGCTCTCTCTAAATTGAAGGTTGAGGCCAGTGGTTTAACCAAATTTTTCGTTTTTCTTACTGTATAAGGAGTATCTCCTTCAACAATGAATGCAAGCCATTCATACAACTTCATAGACAATGAATGTAAGCCATTCATATATACAACCTGTCCTTCAGCAACTTCTTGATCAGTGAAGAACCAACATGAATCAAAGATGATTCTCTCTACAAATTACAATTTCTGATAAACACAAATAAAATGATAATTCTTCACCTAAAAATTCCCAAATGAAAACTTGTAATCTGCTTGTTTGTAAGCGTGAATGCTCTCTCTAAATTGAAGGTTGAGGTCAGTGGTTTAACCAAAATTTTCGTTTTTCTTACTGTATAAGGAGTATCTGAAAAATGTGATATGTTGTTTCAAAAGAGGGAGCAATTAGTGGAGAGGATGGATGTATTTCTCAGAGTGGTCACTTCCATACCTGGGATTGACAAACATGATGCTAATGCAGTAATTTTGTTCTGCCATTATGTTTTACTGCTGAACTGAATAAGAGTTTTACTGAATAAGGTTTATGTGTGATAGATAACACATCTTTATTGTCAAAGATGTATGCTACTTCTCATAATGGGAGTCTGAACTGCATTATCTTCATTCTATATAATGATATGTACTCTGACATTATTATCAAAAAAGTGATGAATGTATTATAATATCTTGATGATTAATATAAAATCCTAATAAAAGAAAAACAATTATTGAACTACTGAGAATTATTTATTCCTCTCCAAAAGATTCTTCATTTGCTTGATACTCTGCTGTCTTCATCACTTTACTCTTCATTTTTTTAGCTTTCTTTGATGGTCGAATTTCTTCAGTAATTTCTTTGGAAATCTGCTGCTTCATTTTAACATAACAATATATTAGTTATTTATTTTCTCAAAAATAGTAAACAAAATATTCGAAAGAGGAATTGTAATAAAATTTGAACATACCTTTGCATTTTCTGTCATTGATTCAACATCTTTATTATCTTCAGATAACATATTTGTTATGGTAAATGATGGAAACTTTTCATGCATACTATATTTATTGAGTTTGACTTGAAATATCCAATGACTACCAATATTTTTTCAAGTTCTTTTCGATGTCATCGAAATCTTGACCCCTAAAATTATATAATAAACAGTTAATAATAATTTAATATTGAAATAAAATTAAACGTGTTTATGCTTTACTTGCCTTTTTCTCTAAATCAAGAACTTTTGCAATTGGTACTTTCACAATATCTTCTGCTTTGTTACCAAAAGCTACTGGCAGATCATTTCAGTTTCATCCTCAACCCGTAGTTTTAAAAAGGTATCTCAGAATTAAAACATTTAGAATATTTGTACTCAATATCCTTTTTATTAGACATTTGTTGGAAGACTTACCTTTTTTTTGGTCTTAAATATTTGGCTCCACAATCTGTGCATGTATGTTTTGAACCACTATCAACGTGTTTTACAGTACATTTAACACAAGTTTCGTAGTACCAGTTGGTCCCTAACAACTTAACAAATATTCCTCTGCATGTGAAGACCTTTCCCTGTAAAAAGTCATAGATTACAAAACTAACTATATAAATCATATGATATTGAAAATATATGAAAAATAATGTAATAGTAAATGGCTAACCTAATTTGTTGGTTCCATCCCATATGTTATGAGTTCTTCTATTGTTATCCTGTCCTTGTTCATCTTTTCCTCTAATGAAATTGGTTCTTCGTTGTCTGTTTCTTCTATTCCAATTTTTTTATCGGGGTTTTCAAATCTTCACAATTGAAAAAAATAATCATTATAGAAAATATGAATAATTGAAAATTTTGTAAATAAAATTGATCATAAATTACCTTTTTATCATTTCATGAACATATTTTAAATCCAAATTTATGTAAAGCTTTGTTGCTGATGAGACACATACTTGGAATTGCACTATTAAATAGGAAACAGTTTAGTATGATAAGAATTATTTTGGAAACTAATACAAAGATGATGTTAAAGCTTAAACTTACTTCCAATCTTTTTCAGAAATAGGGATGTCAGAATGATAATAACATTTTCATCCTTATTGCTTATATTAGAAATTGTATCAGACATTTCTCCCCATAAAGCCACGGTCTTCTCATAACCCCTTTAAATTATCCCAAATTGTCAAATACAATTTAATAATAGAAGAAAAAATTGCGTACTTCTAAATTAATGTTTACCTTTTGTCTACCAAAGTAATTTCTTTGAAACCTTGTGGTTTTTTATTACCAATTTTTTTCAAAATTGTTATTATATCTGTATTACAAATATTGTTAGATCATTCGAATATGCATTATTAAAATATACAAAAGATAATAAGTTTATAAAATACCTTTCAAGTCACATGCTGAGGCATCTTCTGTTGCAAGAAATTTTTCGAATCCAACAAAAGTGAACTTGTAATTTTCAATACTCTTATCATCTTCATTGGTAGGAGTTACTATAGTTGCTTTTGTAAACAAAATTTTGCAGTTAAATCGTACAGGACGGTAACTCTTGTTTTCTTTGTCCACTTCAAATTTCTCAAAAGTATAAATTTTTCCCTCTTCTAGTTTTTCTCTAAATTTGTCTTTTAGGCTGTCCTGTACCTTGGCATGGATTTGATCTCCCTATGATTACAAAATTAAATTATTAAGTAAAAAAAAGTGATTATTAATTAAATGTATATTTCTGACCTTTTCATCAATGAGAAGCATGTCTATTCCAAAAGTTTGTTTTTTGTTCAACGGATTAAAAGGAAACCACAATCTGCTGACACGTGCTTTCACTATACACTTGTCTGTTTTTTGGTTGAGCTCGGCAAGTCCTGTGTATTTATTTTCCATAGTGTAATTCCTGCAAAACAATATTATAACATTGTTAATTAGTTCCTTAACAAAAAACTATCAATATATATTGATTGAGAAATTATTGTGTAATAAATCACAAATAGACACTTGGGCACCGCCATCTTGAAGTTTGATGACTGGCATAAGATTCACGTCAAGTTCAAAAAGGTATTGTTATCATTTAACGCTTGTGCTATGGAGTTAAATAGCTTGACCATAGGGAAAGGAGTGAAACTGGATTGAGATGCAGGGGCGCATCACCAGAAGAGATTGAGCTAATTATAGTTGAATCATCATCAGTGATAGAGGTATGGGGAAGGCAGGAGTAGGAGTTTACCCAGCGTGGTACTTGGACTGACTGTGCCTTGCTTGCCACAGTCTTATGATAAAACTCACCGCTTCCAGAACTGTAATTGTCTAATTGTCTAAGACTGTCTAAGAACTGAGTTAGCTTTAGACTTTTAATTGTCTGGAAATTATAAGCCAACATAAAAACGAAAAAAGAGGAGAAAAAAACTGAGCGATAAGTATCTGGAAAAACCCACGATTCAATTGTAATTTAGGACAACTTTCAAAGCATTTAAACGATTTGGTGTTGAAATGATATGCTTTTTGTATAAAAATATTTGGTAATGGGAGGTTTCCAACTTCTGTAATACCTAAAGAAATCATTCCAAGGTATAGTAAAATACCTAGAACCGATGATAAAGACATTATGTCCAAAATAAAAGAACCAACACCGGAACTGAAAAATTAGTATAAATTATGCTTAATCGGTTATCAGTATTTTGAACATAATGTGAACATGAGAGTACGTAAATTGTATTACAACAAACAGACCAGATAACTGAACTGATGCCTAAGCCCCATGTAACAACTAAGTGCCTAACAATTATGATTCGAGGAAAGCTCTGATTAATCTCCTCTTCAGTGATCATAACAGGCCAAGTCTCATTATTATCCACGAAACATTTGCTCGATCTCTAAATCGCCCCTTATCCAAAATCATCTCTAATGCTCATGTAGATGTGTCTTGGCAAAGATCAAAAACTTGCTCAACTCCGTTAACAAATGTGACTTTGATTTCGGTGGATGGTCATCGGTTCTTCTTTGCACTTGAAGTTGACAGGCTGGGTTGGATTCCTTGGCTTTTCTAGCATTGCATTGGGCTAAAAATTCCAAATACTGATAAGAAATTTAAATAAAAACTCACTTACAGGAGTGATGTGCATTATTTAATAACTGGTTTAAGATGAACAAATTTATTATGATTAGAGAGCTAGGTTATTGGTTAGAGTAACTGATAAAATAAACAAACATTAAAAAATCAAGTGCACTCTCAAGTCGAAACACATCGGATCCTAGAAGGGCTAACCCCATGACAAAGGATTCCACATAAAACCAAGGAATTTCAAGAACTTGTTCTCCTGCAGGTACTTGAGATAGTATGGGGATACTTGAGCACACACATACATAATGTGAGATGACTAAAAGAAAATGAAATAAAAAAGATATGTGGTCAAGACTGCCTTTTCCTCGAGCTTGTTATGACAAAATATAAACAGACGGGCTTCAGCATTTTCTGACGAAAGACCTTGACGTGATGATCTTAGCTGTTGAAAAACTTCTTAATCAATATACTTCACAATCAAGTACCTATTCAAGTATATATTATAGTTTCATTAGTATCAGGAAGCTCATTGAGACCATAGTTCAGCACCACACGGTCTGTCTGTTTTGTTTCAATTGATGTCACAACCGAGCTAGTAGGGATAGGAGTCTCGGACACTGCTGTCTGACTCGGATGAACTACCTGTGTTGTCATCGCCCAAGTAGTAGTGGTGTAACTTTCGAACACCGTTGGTGAAGCCGAATGACTTGCCACACACTTTGCAATGGTGACTCACCTCTCCCTTTGAGTCGCCCACTTGTGTCACTTCTGTTGATGGTTCATTAGCTCTTGCAGAAATTTCAGTATGAGTTATCTCTGAGCAATCCTTGCTTCATAGCTAAAAATAGTGTTCCTTAGTATTATTTAATGAACAGTCAAATAAAGTAACTTTTCATGTTGCAGTGTAGCTAAGCAACAGCACATTGATAGTTCAGTAAAGAAGCGTAAAAGTACCACTACTCAAAAGAAAAGGGGCTCTTCCAAAAAGGTTATTGACATTGACCTTGATGAGGATGATGAAAGTTCTGGTGGTTTAATTACTCATTCCCAATCCTGCATCCTGCGTACAATTTAATATTAGCAATTCCACTTCTTTTTTATGTAAATTGTAATCGATGACTTTACTCATGTAGGCCTGTTCAGATGTTAAAAAATTACGTACATCTTTGTAGGTCAATGATGAGGAAGTTGAAGCCACCTTGCCTGCTGCGGCATATGCACTTGCAAAAATTCATATGCATCTTGTATACAGCGGTTAAGACCACCATGAGTTAGTGGTTTTCAGTTACTTGCAGTAGGCAACACTTTTCTGGAAGGGTTGTTTTCATTGTAGATAGTGACATGACCTTATCGGGAGAGCATGATACGCTGTCACTGATTTTTGGTTTACTGATTTCATTTACATTGCATATTCTTTATTTTTCCGGTACCTATTAGATTCTCATTACCACGCACAAGGGGAGGGTTCTCGCTTTTCGAAGAGGATGTTTTCGAATTTGGCACGGGTAACATCCATTTTCCATCTTTACTTATATCTTCTATGTGGTCCATGTATCTTAGAAATTAGTTTTACCATTTCCTTAAATTGTTAAGCAAGGGGGCATTGCTTCCAACTTGAAATAACAAATCGCTACAATACTACAACAAATTTTAGACTTTTCTAGTTTTGTCTCACCTTACACTATCGTCGAGATCGAGAGAGAGAGAGAGACCTTGGCAGATACATCTTCTCTTATATGCTATACATAAGTGTAATAAAGGTTCCCACATTAATCTGTTTTTCTAAAATATTCCAAGTAGACACCGAGAAAGACCTTTGTTTTTGGACCTTTCAATCTCAAACAGTGGACCTTCACGACCTGATCCTTGGACATGGTTATTTGAACACATTTCTGTTCAGTTCATTATATCCATACACATTGTACTGACACAAATTAAAAAGATGGAGCATAAGAGTCATACGCTCATATGACCCAATCTTGAATGTGCAGTACTTCTTACATTTACGTGATCTGTGTTTGTTAAAAATGGTTTAAGAGCTGTGTTGCACGGGTACGGCTGAGACACACCGGGGACACTCCAGAGATACGACATTTTCAATTAAAATATGGAGTGTCCGACTCGGGTACGACTTCCATTTTGCAGTACCAGCGCAACACAGTTTAAGAGTATATATGGCAAGGTAAGCTCTTCCTCACAGTATTTAAAGGTCATATAGGATTATTTGTTGCCAAAAGGATTTCTTTATGATATGCTCCTTTCTCAGGGAAAATTCATTCCGACTTAACATTGTCCCTATATTGCTAGTAAGTGCTTTTTCTTTTTTCTCTTCACATATGTCAAATTGGTTTTTCATTTATAGCTGTGGAAATTAAGATTATAGGACTTCATATTCAATTGTGGTGGACTATCAGTAGAATTTGTTTTTGTGACGAACTGGGATTCTGATTGTATGTCCTCCATCTTTAGCAGGTAATATGTTTATTACTTTTATTCTAACCCTTTTTCCTTGAGCTGTCCGACATCATGATGTTACTCGAGTACGTGTTTAAAGGGCAATTCGAAATCTCTATGTGATTATCACTCTCCCGACCACGAGCAAAATGATTCCTTTGTTCGTAATTATTTCAAGTGAGTTGCCAATCCACCCGTGATCAAACTGGTTTTACATGACAAAATTCTGTTTTTGAGGAACTTGGATATGTAGGTTTAAGTAAGGTATGGCATGGAGATTGGCGGGCCAATATTTGTTCCAAATCAAGACTTAGAGATGGGATTTGAAAAGATTGTAAAGATAGCACATGCTCGTGGTGGTAACTATATAATTTGGAGGCTCTTAAATGAATCTTTATTACTAATTCTTCACCTAAAAATTACCAAATGAAAACTTGTACCGCAGTTTGTAAGCGGCGGGATGCTCTCTAAATTGAAGGTTGAGGTCGATTGGGTTAACCAAATTTTTCGTTTTTCTTCTCAGATAAGGAGTATCTGAAAAATGTGATGTTTCAAAAGAGGGAGCAATCGTGGAGAGGATGGATGCATTTCTCGAGTGGTCACTTCCATACACAGGATTGACAACCATGATGCTAATGCGTAATTTTGTTCTCGCCATTATGTTTAACTACTTTGGAATCAATAAGAGTTTGACTGTACATGCATGTTTAAAAGGCAACTGAATCTATGAGAGGAATGAACTTCTTATCTTTCATAGCTGACCTGTACCACTATAGGGGACTCACTTATGAGTTATCCCCGATGAAGAAGTCATCCTTAGAATACTACGGCAAGTAACTCATCTCTTACTTCCCATTGGACCGTCTGTGTAGATATAGCTGTCATTCAGCTATGTTGGTGTTTCTATTTGTCTGCGTTTTACCATAGGTGTATTTATGCGAGGTAGGACACCGGTGTTTATAAGTTATAGAATAATATGCTTGAGTGATACTTGAAGCAAGCTATTTCGCACTAACCGTTAGTGTCCCACCGGGTAAGAACCATATTGACCCTCACCTTAAATACAATCCCGATTTATTTTCAATGTGATGGCATGTGTTGTCTATTTGAAGAGAGTTCATGTATAAACTCATACCCTTGTGTATCTAATTAATCGGGTCCTAATAGCTCAAAGATGTACTCCAAGAAAATATTGGACATGTATTGAATCTTTAGTTTTTGCTATAATAATAAAATGATCTTACTTCCGAAATGTAGTGACTTCGATATATCCAAGGTCTCAGTTTTGGTTATCTTTACTAACTGGATTGGGACATTTCAGCCTTTGTATTGCATGCAAAAACAAAAACCTGTTGAATGATAGGTCTTTTGAATATTCAATTTCCGTATATAGACATTATGTGTAACCTGCATATATTCCATGGAATATTAGGTGGATGAATGGTCGACATTTAAGAGCTCTACCTTGAGAACAGTTAGTCAAGCTTTTGGGTGAACAATGGAAGGTTCTTTGGTATCCTCGTAGAATCGAAAGGAACATTTGTACAGGGTTGGATTATGGATTCATTTTTTTTTACCTTAAAACTGATTTTTCATTATTACTTGCTATTCAAAGTGTTAATCCTTTTTATTAACCCCTTAAACAGAAGTCGCTAAACCGCTAAAGGATGGTATTGATTTGGTTACAGATTCAGATAAAGTTTTATCAAAATTGCTCTCGTATCCCTTGCATTCTACTTTGGCTAGGTACCCTATATTTTCTCCTATGCGTACTGTTTATTTTTATGCTGTTGTCGAAGACAACGTAAATAGTGTTGAATTTTGAGGCCAAGGTCGTCTTAGAAATCTGCTTCTTAGTTGACTTTTTCATTTAGTATAGTACTTATTATTTTGTGAATGCATATTAGAAATAGAAAAATGTTGTTTGGAGGCTCAAGGTGTCTTTAGTAATGGGGTATTTGCAGTCCTGAAGGTAAACCTGTTTTAGAAGATAAGCTTTCGGAAGTCACTACCCATCTGTTATCAACATACGACAATGGAGAGCTCACTGTTGCACTTGAAGAAGGTCACACCGATTCGCAGAAATGGGTTAAGAGCTTTGGCAAATCAATGAAGCGCAAGGTTGGTTTTTAGTAGATGAACTACCAGAGCTTTCTTTTCTCCTTACCACCCTTTCAGAACATGGTTTTGTTTTTGTGCAAAATACTTCAACCCAGGAATATTACTTGTGCAAGAATTGTATTGATATTGAAAGGCGGTGAAGGAAAAAAACATTACTTGTGCAAACATTGCAGGCGGTGAATGTCAATGTCAACCTTAATAATTATTTTGTAGCATAGTTGAAAGGAGTGGGTATAGAGTTTATCCTGTAATGGGGAAGTAACTTGAATGTCAATGATGTTCCTGCTGTTTCTTGCCTCTTCCGTTGACTGTGCTTCACCTCTTCAGTTGTTGTATACAGTTGTTTGTTATGTGGGTAAAGTGATTGTCCAGTTGTAAAGCGTCAGCTAAAGCAATAGGTTCAAACATGATATATAATCATTTCGTTTTGTATGCGTTTACAGGCATTGGCAGTGTTTATTAGTTTTCTCTGTTTGCTTAATTACATGGATATGCACATTATTAATTGTTTTACTATTTTTTTTTTACATTGTTATTAAGGTTTCGAACCATATTTATGTAACTCTTACTATATCTATTAAGGTTTTGGCGACGGGTGTCTGGCTTAAATGTTATTCTTGTTGACTGCTATATTGGATATATAAGTAATTAAGCATCATTTGATGCTTTATAAACATTTAGTTATATCCTGAGAAGCTTTATGGATTTGTTGGTACAGTTGGTTCCAATTGACAGGTTTTATGGGTTGGATTTTGTAATTATTATACTTGAAACATTAATTTAATCTGATGAAACATCTAACTTTTTGCAGAGAAGGCTCAAAGCAAAGCAGGGCCTTGAGTAGGCAAAACAAAAAGGAGAAGAAGCTTTCCTGAAAAAGGATTATCTAACGGCGATAACTTGGTATACTAAGGTAACCAAGAGTATTTTTTTCAATAATACTTTCTACTTAAGGTATTTTTTTACTGTTCATTTTTAAAAAAAATTCGTTCTAAATCGCTAAGTGCAGATTATGAAATAGGAACATTATTCCTATATCCAATATGATAGAATACACAAACTTTTAAATAGGCACACAAACAAACTTTGGAGTGAGTTATCCAAAGTAGAAAAGGGGAAAAATCTAGTACATTCTTCCCATACTTTTATTCGTGATCAGCCAATGTCACTACGGGACATGAACTTGATGCCTAAATGTCAGCAATGACAGACAGACAAACAACAAACATGTAGTAAAACACACTCAGTTATCATAAAAATAAGACCAAAACAACCAGTCAACCATATAAAAATTGTAGCTGGAGATACCTGAGTTGCAAATATATATTGTAGTATAGAGTGTGTTAACGATAAGATAGTGTTCACCATAAACAGATATCTCAACAGTTTGTACTTCACCAAATTGTTATGATAAAAGATTTTCTCTATAGCTTCTAGCTCCTGAAAAAGAACATAATTCCTTCCAGAACCACCACAAAAAGCCAAGACAACTTCACCTAGATGGTCGCTTGCAGCACCACCATATCCAACGCTAGTAGACCTGTTTAGATTAAAGTAAACACTCTTTTACAAATTGTATCCTAGACTTACAGAAGAGAGAATCAATCTAATTCCCAGGAGATCTGCTGCCATGTCATTGTATTATGCAAGAAATTAATATATATTTATTTAACTTGTTTTTATTTTAATCTTGTATGTGATTCATCTTAAATGTAAAATAGCTATATTAGGACATACCTTGAGTTAATATCTTTATATTGAATTGAAAACTTCTTTATACACGATGTTCTTTGTGCACCTTTCGGGTTCATTTCCGTCCTTTTTTATTAGGAATTTCAATCCCTTTCTTGAGGTGGTTCGCGAGACAGCAACATATAACTGGCCATGTGTGAAAATTGGTCTTGGTAAATAAACACCAACCTTATCAAAAGTCTGACCTTGACTTTTGTTTATAGTCATAGCGAAACAAACTTTGACAGGAAACTGTTTCCTCCTGAAGACGAAAGGCCATTTTGTGTCACTTGGAGACATAATCATTCGGGGAATAAAAACTGGTTCTCCTATCTTTGTTCCAAGAATAATTGTTGCTTCTATGACTTTTGGAGCAATATTTGTCACCGCGGAGTCTAGTACCATTACACGATCCTCTTCACTTTGATTCATGTTTCATCGAAGATAATAGGGACTCCACGCTTTAAGCTTCAAATTGTGGTTTGGTACTCGGAAAATTCCAAGCCGTTTAAAAATTCATTGGATACGTAACATCTTGTTCTCTGCGACTTTCCTCGGATTGGACATAGAGTCTGCACTTAAGTAGCTTTTAAATCTCCGTGAATTTTTGAAACAACTGAAATTTATTTCGCTACCGTGTCATTCTTCGGTGCTAGAATACTCCTCTCTTTCAAGTACTTAACTTCTGTATACTTATTCACCAAATCTGGATAAATGGTGCTGATGATATATTCAACTGAGTTGTCACTTTCTGAAATGAGTAAGTCATCAGGTATTTTGATCCAAGTTGGCTCTATTTCTTCGTTCATCGCCTTTGCAGGTAGGTTCCCATCTCTTAAATCTAGAACCCATTTGCTAAACTCATTTACAGAACTAACAGTGTCATAGCCCATCACGTCACTCTTGAGTCTCATGTTTTCACTCAAGTGAAAAACTTGGCAGTTTTTCCAAAGTTTTGATTTGTTAATGGAAGCTTTAACAACATCAATTCTTTTACCTCTTGGTATGACTGGCAAAATTTGTCTGAAATCTCCACCCATGAGAAATGTCTTTCCACCAAAATCTCTAGTATCTGGTTTCAATAAGTCTTTCAGAGTACGGTCAACGGCCTCAAAGCCGTTCCTATGAGTCATTGGAGCTTCGTCCCACACAATAAGGTCAGCTTTTGAAATAAGCTTGTGTAGTTTTGAACCATGAGAAATGTCACAACTTGTGGTCTCATCTATAGGTATTATAATTTTAAACCTTGAATGCTACTGTTCTCGCCTACGGTAAAAGAAGTGATGCTATTCTTCGAAAGAAGTAACTTAAGAACAATTTTACTTTCGAACGGAGTTTTGAAATGATAGTCTTGTAGAGATATGTTTTCCCAGTTCCCCCGCTTCCGTAGACAAAAAAAACACCTCCAGATTGCTTCTCAACTGCATCAGTTACACAGTTGTAAACATTTTTCTGTTCATTGTTGAGACCGTTATAGAGTTTGATATGTTCATTGTGTGCAACTCTAAGCGGTTGTAATCCAATTCTTCAAAGAATCAATTTGTTACCATAGAATGCTTGTGAAGAAATATTGAATTTAGGAAAACCTTCAATATCTGTAAGTGTTTTCCCCCTACGAACCATGATATTCTCAATTTCACAAAGAGTATCATTCTTTATCTGGTCATCACTTAGCTGGAGACTTTGGTTGTGGTTGGTTTTTCTGTAACGAAACAAAATATCTTCACCAAGGCTTTTCTGATGATTTTCAAAAAGTATTTCTGGAGATTTAACCTCACACAGCAAGATTAAAGTGACAAAAAGTTCTCTTAAAGAAGCTAGATTTGCCCACTCGCTTGCTTGCTTCATAGCATCATTCCATTCACTGTCGTCCTCTAGCAAACCATATGTCTGTAATCCAAAAATGAAGGATTACATAATATAAAATGAAAAACTTGATATTAACAAATAAGTTAACAGGACTTAAAGTAGACTCTTCAGGAATGCAACATCTCAGGCAGCAGAAAGCAAGTAATATTTCGCATGAAAACTGGGTGTTTTCCCGAAATGTATTTGGGGGTTCGTTTGGTGCATGATAGAGTTACTTACTATATCATTTTACTCATGTGCATGGATTTAAGGATGCCTGGCATGAAAGAGTACTATTATTATTCAAGGGGGTTGAGTTTCTTGAATCACGTGTTTCCATGTCCAACATGTTCATCTTGCTTCTACTACTTTGGCAAGAACGGAAGTATAAGTGGTTTTGGAGATGAGAGGAAACCATTTTTGGAGACACCTAGCAGAAATGCCAGAAAACCCTTCAATGGAAGACTATGGACTAATGTCCTCATTGCAATCAATGTCTTGTGAGTATAAAATATTTTGAAATCGGATTGTTGTACTTCTCCTATGATAAAAATTGAAGTGCACTTGGCTTTAACTTGGGATGTCTTAAAAAAAAAATTGAGAATATTTCCTACCTTACTTTCGTTCAACCACACATGAATGAATAAATGGTGTATTCTCAGAAAACCTATATTATCCATAGGAATGTATTGAATCAAATAGGTCCTATGTGTTAATCCGGATAGTGTTATTGATATAAATTTTTTATTAAGTAATGATCATTTAGGTGTACCCTTTATTTTACGGGCAATAAGAACAGTACCTTATTTGATGGTTTTCTTTGGTCAAAGCATATGTCGCACAACTTGCAAGCCATGGAAAGCTGGTGCTTTGGGGAGCTAAGGTTTGAATAAGAAAATTGGTTTGCATTTATAATTTCCTTTCTATGTACTCACTAAGATTCATAAGTATATTATGTATTTATGTCTACAGATTAACAGCCTCATTGACAAAGGACAGTTATGGAGGTTGGCCACTTCATCCTTTCTTCATTCAAATGTTGGGCACCTCATGGTCTGGTATTGAACTTGCATACTAAATCTGTGATGTTACTACCGATTTTGTTAAGTTAACAGCTTTTTGTTGAGGTTTGCATGAGTTTAGCTGGTACGAAATCGTTCCTTAAAGGTTCTAGTAGGATTTTAGTACTCTCTAGAGGATTAGGCATAGATTGTCCATACTAAATGTGAAATATAAAGAGGCCTCAATCTCAATTGTTTACAGGTGCTATCAATCTCCTAGACTTTAATATATTACAAAAAGCTGTTAGTAGTAGATGGACAATTGAAGTAGTTGAAAGATTACCTGACATGCTGCTTTAAAAGTTGGATGTGGGGTTCCATTAACTGTACGAATATCTTCATAACTCCTAGGTCCTTTAACAATATTAAGCAACATTCTTAAGTAGAACCTTTCACCTGATGTAGGATGTGCATAGTAAACTCGTCCAACTGATATTCCTCGTTTTCGTAGAGTCCACTTATTATACTTTTTTTTCCAAACAAATTTAGTTGGGAAATCAACATACGTAAGTGTCCTGGCTAATTCATACTCTTCATTTGCCTAGAACCATTCTCAGAACTTTGTTCGACGCTTTTCACGACGACTACTACTTTTGGATCATCTTACTCACTGTAGTATACCATATTCTGACCTTCAAGATAGAATGGCAACCGCTCGACACTCGGATTTCTGTACTGTATATCAAAATTTAAAAGCATCCAAACTCCTTCAGAAGAAGAAAGAAATCGACAGTCTAAGAAGTTTGATATTTCATCAACATCCCCGACAATTTGTTCCTTCTCGTTATCGCTCGGCTACTACATTCTCAACAATCATTGCAGATGCTCTATCCTTTCCCTTGTTAATATACTTGAATAGGTACTTGATTGACCTTGCTTTGTTGCAGTTGTTCAACATTTATGTGGGCTTGAAACTTCACAATCAAGTCCACATTGGTGGAATGACCCATTTGTTATCAAGAGTTATTCCGTCTTTTTTTTTGTGCAGATTCGACCATTGTCTCTCCTCATATAGACCGTGAAGTCATTTTCGCCAATCGTTGTCTCGCTACTGAGAATGGTTTCGGATAGTGCCTAGAGCATTTTTATTCCCATCATCAGTTTTACCATGCAAGGAGAATCTGGTTTAGACCGCCACATGGACCGTGAATCATGAATTCCACAACCGCATTATAATGCAACTTTGTCAGCAGGTCGCAATTCGGCGATATAAACTCGTTGACTTGCGAAGGGGTGGAAGGCTTTGCCGAAGTTCTCCAAAACAGCAAGATATGAGCATGGGGCAAGCCTCTTTTTGGAACTCTATTTGTGTATAGAGCTGCAATTAATTGGAAGTTAGTATCAGATTTTCATACTTTAATAATATAATATTTACTAAAACTTAACAAGAAATATAAAGACTTTCCAACAAATTGTTTACAGATGCTATGTAAAGAAGTTGCAAACTAACAGAAGCAATGGAAATAAACTAAAAAGTGGACCACTTCACCACTCTTTGATTGACTGTTCCTTTTGGTATATAGGACTTTTAAGGGGATGGAAACCTAGGATGCTATTCCACATAGCCATATACGAAGTACATTAGAACAAAAACAATTTGTAGACTTATTAGGATGAATTTGTGTGTATTTATATTGAAATTTACTGCTTGATTTACTTGTAAACTTTACTGGGCCTGGGCTTTTAAAATAGGTGTCAATAATCTTTCATATGGTGACTTGAAAGGTAATAACATAAAAATTCTGATTCAGTTGTAAGGAGAAAACTTATACTCTTATGCTTGATGATATCTTGAATGTATTTTAATGTGTTCATGACTTATTTTTTCCTCTCTTGATCTGTTTGTTTGATGTTCACCGTGATGTTTACTATTAGGTTCTCCCCGGTTCATAATGAATAAAAAGAGACTTCGCAAATATTGCTCTTTGTTGGGGACTCTAAATGGGTGACATTGTGAGACGTAAGAGCACTATCGAGGCAAGGATCATGGTTAATCTTTCCTGGTCCGAAAAAGTAACTAAAATTAAACAGGCAAGAACTAATCTCTTGTATGGCTTTTCGAAAGTATTGTTTGTAGCTTTTCTAGTATAACATCATATCCGGGACTTCTATGTCATGTCCCTATGTTAGTGGTGCGTGTGTTTACGTGAAGACTTTCCACCTCGATTGGTCACCTTCAAAGAATCAAGTCTGCCCTTATGACTACAGGTACTTTGTGTTGTAATAAAGATTTATTTGTTTGTTATGTAGAATTCTTAATACCAATTTCATGAAGCAGCTCTTAAAGCTTCTAAAAGAGTTCACTTTGAGAACTAAAACTAATCCCCGACTCGTTTTGAAGTTTTTCAACACACGGATTCACCAATACTCAAATATCAACCATGATCGCTTAATTACCGTTGCTTCTCTTGTCCGATCCTAACAAAACCCTTTGAACCCAAACTTCGTTTCTCAAAGAGGTTGGTTTTTCCTCGACACCGACATAGGTAAGCTCCTTTCGAAAAGCAATACCTATCTCTTTGCCAGTTTAGAACACTATAATCCCGTCTTTCAATTCGCTTAAGATGTTACTTCAAATAGAAAAGAATGTCGTTTCGGCAATCAGGGCTAGCAATGGTGTGGATATTCTACGTTTGGAACCTCAGAAGTTTCTAGAAACCAAAATTCAAATCTTGCGGGATCATGGTGTACCCGACTCAAATATCTCTAGATTCATTTCAATTGAATTTCAACACTTGGGTGTAAAGAACAATGATTTTAATGACGTGGTTAAGGAAGTTATTGCAATGGGAATCGGTCCATCAAGCAAGGGGTTTGCACATGCACTTTGTATAGTGTTAGCCTGTTAGGGATGACTAAGGCTAAGCGAGAAGCGAAGATGGGAATTTATAAGAGTTTTGGATGGTCGGATGAGGAAATCCTTTTGGCTTTCAGACGTCAGCCCATTTGCTTAGCTATTTTGGAGGAAAAGCTTAGGATTGGATTGGATTTTTTCAACGTGAAAAGAAGTGGGAGCCTGCATGTCTTGCCAAAGCTCAAAACATACTTGGTCTTAGCATGGAGAAGAGGATTATTCTGAAGTTAAATGTTATTGAATTTCTTATATCAAAGTGCTTACTTGAGAAAGACATGCACATTGTTAGTCCATTATTTCTGACTGATGCCAAGTTCATCCGTAAATAAGTGGCCAAGTATGAGGGCAGAGCCCCGAACTTTTTGAAGTTGTACCAAGGTAAGCTTCGATCAGTGTAATTCTCGTTCCAACTTTTTTGTGTTTTAATATTTGAGGGACATCAGACTTGAGTTTCAGAAAGTGAATGACATTGTGGATTGTAGGATGTGAATTGATCTTAAATTGTCAACAAAGTATGCTTCATTTGTCAATTCATTATACTTTCTTGTTATGAGCAATTTGGTTACATGAAGCAAATTTCTTTTATCTATTTAATTTTCTTGTAGAATTATTAGTTCTCTTAGTTGCATTTTATTGTTTGGCAAATATGAGTGTTGCTTTAAAGGGAAATCTTGGAATGCAGAATGGTTCACATTGAAAATCCTGGATTCATTAGTGCTTGTATTATTTATCGTGATGATATTTGTTATCTAATTGTACCATAAGTCCATTACATCGGCACTAAGAATTGTCTTGGAATTTGGAAATTAATTTAGCTCGGAATAATTCATACTTGTGTATTGTTTGGTAACCTCGTTTTTTTTTTTTTTTTTTTTTTTTTTTTTGAGTGATGAGTGAAGTCTAGGCTTGAGTATATAGAAATAGTCTTGGAGGATTTCTGCACCTATTTGCATGTCTATCCGTGTCCAATTGGAAAGCAACTAAACCCTTTTCTTTGTGCCTCTCAAAGCATTACAGATGTTAGAATTCTTTATTTATTTATCATGCAATGGTTTGTCTGTCAATTTGAAAAGATTTGATTCATGTTGAGAGATGTTGACCCATTTTGTAGTTTCTCGAAGTCTGACATTCAGATCCATCTACGGTTAATCTTGTAAGTACTTATGTTTGTTCATTCATTCAATTCATGTGGTTGTTCACTTGTTCTAACTATTGTAAGCACTTATGTTTCTTGGTGTTTGTAGCTTTCCCCCTAAATCCAACAACTAACCCAGATGCTGAATCGGTTATGGTGTTTTGACATATTGATCCCGTAAAGGCTGTAGAAGTCCCGGCTTAGTCTATGATGCTATTGAAGGCTTACTACCTAAAATTTCTATGCAACATAGGGTATACTATGGAGCCGACAAAACTCATATCATTCATGTATATTTCAAGAGCTCAAAGCTAGGTATGTGCCTATCTATATTACAGATTTACAGCATGTTATCATAGACTGGTTTCTTGTTTGGATCATTTAGGCATATTTTTTTTTTCAATATTTAGCATCTATTTATAGATTAATTATATATTTGAAGGGGGAGATATTTTTTTCTTAGCAATATGATAGTCATAAAGTCTACAAATTAACTAAAAAGTTAAAAATTACGAAAGAATAAGTTATAAAAACAACTAAATTAGTAAATTACTTACCTGCCCAAGCTTTTCCGAACCTTTTACGTTTTTGCAAATCCGTCATAAGTTCATGCAGCTTGATCTCAAAAACTCTAGAGATAATTTCAGGGAAATCGACGTGTGAATATCCAGGAGCAATCTTGTCAATACATTTTTGAACTTCAGGCCATTTAGGATTGCAAGTAAAAGTTATGAATAGATCAGGAGTTCCAGCCCATCGACAAATCGCAATAGCGTCTTGGTAGTTTTGCAGATATAACGGGACCTCCGTGAAAAGAAGATGGTAAAACTATTCGCCTTCCAACAAAACCTGGTTTTGAATCTCCGTAGTACCGCGATAAACTAATCCTTGATAAAGCTCAGCACGAATAGTCTGCTGGTTATTTCTAACCCAATCAACTCTAATCTGTTCTACAGCACAATAAGAATCAACAATAAGTTGTTGTTTCAAGCGTCCACCAAGAACAATTGTTTTTCCTTCTTTTAGTCTCATTTGCAACCTGAAAGTGTAGAACTCCCTCATGCTTATGTTTGTCCTTTTCCCAACTTTGACATTATTCCGATAAGGGATATCAATCCTGCACTGCCTTTCAAAGATGAGGAAACAAAAGAGGATATTGCATGGCCATGAAACTTGGGTGCAATTCATTTATTCTTTTCAGGCCATATCCTTTTTTGTCCACCACAATATCACGGTAATTACCAAATTCACTCTATTCCTCAACAATAAGTGCAGCAACTTCAGATGATGTCGGCATGTTATAAAGTCTTCCATCCTTTTGTCTTGTACTAATAAGCTTTATAATCGAAATCACCTACTTCGGACTCTTTAAACCTGTCCCCTTGCCATTCTATAAGTCTCGATAAGTTTGTTTGTATTGTTTAACATATCTATCGGTCCTTTCACAATATCTGGATCCAACTCTTCTTCTTCGGACCCGTTTGTCAAAAATTTTCTTACTAAGAGAGTTCATTTTGTTCACAACTTCATTATCAGTATCATATATGTAAAGTTGGGAAAACTTAGGGGGTAAACCTTCAGGTGGAAGCAAGGTGCCAATTTTGTGGTGGTTTTGCCCTTTTATCTTGTAGACGTAAGGACCATGACCATTGTTTATTGATTCTTGAACATCACCTCCTGTTGATGTGAAAGCAAACATGCTGTTATATACTCTGATATTTTTCATAAACTTTTTGGATCTGGAGCTAGAATTGCAGTCCATAAGCTCATTTAAAAAATCAGGTGTATCTTTCAAAAAAGGTAGCTGAACTTTCCCTCCACCGCAACATATAGAGAACTTTGGATTTTTAGGATTTTTCGTTCGGTCATTCCTTTCTTCATACCAAACAATGGCATCACAATAAGGACACACTAATGTTGGTTCTCCAAAATCCAATGGTTGGAAACAACGCCCTGAATTAAAATGAATGTTAAAAACTATAACTAATAATATAAAAAATAAAATAATATTAAAAACTATAACTAATAGTATAACTAATATATTACTTACTTTCATGCAAAACTTCACTTGGTTTCTCATGGGAAACTGCAACTTCCATATGGTCATTTGTATCGTTTTCATCTTCTACTTCTGAATCATTCCCACTGATTTGAGAATCGTAGTCATCGCCACTTTCTCCAACACCGCCCGGTTGATATAAGTGATTTTTTCGGCAATAATGGTTGTCATCGCTTGTTTCACCATCACAATTAACATAACCATGAGTTTCAACTGGGTGGATTTCTATTACTCAATATCGCCTCCTTTTATATCGGCTATTTTTTGCTTTTTCATTATTTGATTGTTGTCCATCCACTGTATAAGAATAAAACATGTTAAATACAACTTAAAGCCAAGTAAAAATGAACAATGAATTATTTGATTGCGGTCCATCCACTGTATAAGAATAAAACATTTTAAATACAACTTAAAGCCAAGTAAAAATGAACAATGAAGAATGTCTTACCAAGTTCATTAGAAAAAGACGGTGAAGGAAAAAAACCATCAAGTTGATGTTTAGTGGATGTAGCATCTGTTGACAAAATTAAAAAACATTGTAAAGAAAAGACTTATACTTATTTGATTGCCATGAAACTTAGGTGCAATGAAGAATGTCTTACCAGGTTCATTAGGAAACGACTGGGAACTGTGTTTATCTTTTTTGTATTTGACTCGACGATTCCTGAACCAATTCTTTATATTATCTTCTGAAATTTGACCATGTATTGACAGTTCAGTTGTCAAGAGTTTGATTTCTTCCTTAGTATAATATGATTTTTTTTTTATTAAATGCACTTTCAAGTATCTCGGTTTCATCGCATGCGTTATGACCAACGTTTCTCATAAGAAACTTCAACTTCAATATGGTCATCCATTGTATAAGAATAAAACATATTAAGTAAACAACTATAACTTAAGTAACAATTAACAATAAAGAATGTCTTAACATATGTTGACAAAATTATAATGGAAGACCTTCCACTCGGTCCATTCTTTCGGATCTCTCCCGCTTGTTATAAAACCACTTATGCACATTTGTTTATGTAACCTCACTATGTTCTTTCAACTGATTTGTGATATCTTGGATTTGCAGTTTAGTAGGTTGATTGAAATGATTGAAGGTCTGCTCCAAAGATTTGAATCAAGCATCGTTGTAGGACTCCAACGCTTTTTGGTCGCCATCTAACAAATTAAGGCATTGAAAAATTAAATTAGGGAAATTTTCAAGCAAGGTAAGACAGTGAGAGGAAAGAATTATATTTTATAAAAATCGGCATGAGACGGTGATGTATATATAACCACACACGAAGTGTTTTGTCTTAGAAGTCTAATATAATGGAAACTCTATTATATATGGACATATATACACGAAGTGTTTTTGTCTTAGAAGTCTAATACAATGCGAACTCTATTATCTTGATTTTGTCTTAAAAAGATTGCTTTTGTTTGCCCGAATGTGCTGCCTTGGGGCATATCTAACTGATAATGATCTTTGCGTGCTTAAGCCATTCTGTTTTTCACACTTTGCTTGCCCATCTATTCTTTTGGAAACTATGCTGTTTGTCTCCCTTGAATCTTTGTGTAGAATGTGCTGGGATATCTTGAGGTTCTTTTTTAACCATGATGAGGATGATGAGAGTTCTGGTGGTTTAATTACTCATTCCCAATCTTACCATCCTGCTTCTTTACCAAACCCACCTGCTGGATTTGTTTTGGACCCCAATGGAAAGGTTGTTTTGGTGTCGTCGGCCGGATAGTTACCATTGTAAGTTTTTTTTTTTTGTTTTTAAAATATATAAGTTTCAGAAGTTACCTTGATTAATACATAAGCTACTATTGGCGTGTTGATTCTACAAACAATTTGCCATTGGAGTGTGTAATAAGGAGAGTGTTCGAAAGTTCTCAAGGGGATGACTGTATGTTGTTGTGCCCAGTTGATACATAAGTAGTTTTGTTTCTAGAGCAGCTATGCCACTTCTTTTTATGTAAATTGTAATCGATGACTTTACTCATGCAGTCTGTTCAGATCTTGAAGAATTACTAACATCTTTATAGGTGAATGATGAGGAAGTTGAAGCTATCTTGCTCTGCCGCTGCATATGCACTTGCAAAAATTCATATGCATCTTGTATACAGCCGGGTAAGACCACCATGAGTTAGGGGTTCGCCATTTTGCAAGAAGCAACATTTTTCTGGAAGGGTCTGTTTTCATTGTAGATAGTGACATGACCTTATCGGGAGAGCATGATATGGCATCACTGATTTTTTGGCTTCTTGATTTCATTTACATTCCATCTTCTTTCTTTTTCGGTACCTATCGATTACATTTACCACGCAAGGGGAGGGTTCTGCTATTCAGAAGAGGATGTTTTCGAATTTGGCACAGGTAACATCCATTTTCCTTCTTTACTTTACTTATATCTTCTATGTGGTCCATGTATCTTAGAAATTAGTTTTACCATTTCCTTAAATTGTTAAGCAAGGGGCATTGGCTTACTCAGGGTTCAGCTTTTGATCCAACTTCTGAAAAAGATTTTTTCCACTTCTTGATTTGGATGCGTGGTGTTATCATCCTCATTTAATTTATGCACAACTAACCTAGAATCTGAGTGAGTTGAGCCCATAACTTTGTGATGAAAATTTAAACTCTTTTCTCCTTTTCCGAGCTTATCCACTGTGCCTCTGCCCTTTTTGGCACCTAGTGGCTTAAGGTTTTTGGGTTGAGTCAACTAACTCCTCTTTCCTCTTGCTAAAGAAATAACCACCTCCCTCATCCTCATGGCTGTCATCCCACTCACACTATCGTAGATTGAGAGAGAGAGAGACCTTGGCAGATACATCTTGTCTTATATGCCATGCGTAAGTGTAATAAAGCAAACATGTTGAATAAGGTGTAAAAAAATTCTTTTATTCTTGACCTGATTGGGTGTCCAGTGATTCTAGTGTCTTATAAAGGAATTTTGTTTGTTTTGGTTGAATTTGTGGGAGGGGTTGATTGACACCCCGTTTGTGTTTTGGTTGACCATCGCTTTCTTGTAGACATAGCTACGTAGTAAGAAGAACTCAAAATCATGTTGGTATGAAAGAGATAAGGCCGTTAATCGTTAATGTAAAGTTGCTGAGAGAACTCGCTGAAATAAGACTTGTAGAAATAACTCGATAAATATTGGAAACTTGTGTATAGATTAGGAAACTAAATTAAAACTGATCAAAGAAACATAATTAATTGGGACCCTGGAGCTCTAGTAGTTAATATTGGAGACGCTTCCCGCAGTGGCAAGACAATATTGAACTTATCGCAGGCAAGACAATAGCACATTGAACTTCTATAGGTATACACAATTCCTAATTGTGTAGTTTCATTGTCTTTGGCAGGATTCTCTTGAGAGCAGAAGTGAAGCTTGTAGAGACTTTTTGGCCGTTTGAAAGAATCATTGGCAGTTTGGGGAATTAGATTACCAGTTGATGCTAGGCATTTACATTGCTGCTGTTATTTGCATTAAATATTTGAACGGTTAGAAAAGAAATGGAATCAAGCTAGATGGAAAGAAGAAGTTCATTAGTCAACTTCAGAAGGATCAGAAAATTGTAGCCATGGTCGGCGATGGAATCAATGACACAGCTGCCTTGGCAGCATTAGACATTGGAGTTGCCATGGGTGGAAGTGAAAAGTATCAAAAGGTAATCTATGTGGTGCGTTTGGTAGGATAACTTGGCAGCATTAATGTTTGATGTTTGTGTTTCATATAGATAAAAAGTCTATTAGAGGTATAATTTATTATTAGAGTTCGGTGGAACCATTCTACTTTGCTAAGGAATAGAGGGTGCTAATCATTCTACTAAAATTTCAATAAACATTCACGGGTAGGTCACCCACAACTACTTGAACATTTTTTTTTTTTTTTTTCTTTTTCTGATTTCTTTTCAGGTTATATTCTTCGATGTCAAGGGTTCCTCTTGTCTACTTCAAATACATATGAATGTTTGCACATACACATGATGAGGTCTAAGAACGGTATGAGCTAGAAGGTCAGAAATTGCAAACTATTTTCAAGCTTAGATGGTTTGTTGAAACAACAGTCCGATCCTTGCTCATTGTAAGATGAAGAAGCACCAGTACTTGTTGACCCAAAAGAAGTTAAAGCAAGAAGTTGGGGCTCGGGGGTGTGTAAGTTGCAATAACTGGAAGGATCAAAACAAAATCGGCCTTGCAATGGTAGATCCAAATCTAGAGGAGTCGAGTTCTTCTACCATTATCGACGGACACTGATCTCTATAGTAAAAGATTATTAAAGAATTGTTAAGCTTTATTTTGATTATGAAAGAAGATATATTAAGGTTTATTTTGAAAATAATGAGACCAGTCCAATATTAAATTTGGTGGTACTCTTACTTCGCAGTTTATTCCTCCTTTTTTTTCTCATGATTTCCAGAGAGTACGTTTTTCCTTTCCTGGCAACAGATAAAAGCTTTCTCAGATTCCAAAATGTGGGCATGTTCCCCAAATGCATCAATGCTGGCAGAATAACACTCTGAACTCGACTTCTGGAGCATCCCAGCTTCAATGTACTATACATTCTAGTTAAAGCAGAATGCATGTACTCATCAATCTTGAGATAAGGTCTTCAGCTTCACCAACCATATGCCTAATAGAAAAAGCATATAAAAGGGTACGGTAACTCACATAGTTTGGTTGGAGGCCATTTTCTTTCATCTTTGAAAGTAGCTCCCAGCTGAAGTTATATTGTGATGCTTTGCATGTAGAAAATTAGAATGTTATGCGTTCGTGTCGAAAGACATCGAAGTTCTTCTATCTTATTTATCAATGAATCAACCTCTTTGAACTTCCCATTGTTCCCACATATGTGAATTATTGTATTGAAAGTTACGATGGTGGGGACAATTCATTCTCGTTGCATTCGTGAAAATGAATCAGATACATCTTGGAGTTGGCCAGCCTTCCCGTACATATCCATTAAGGTATTATAAGTGTAAGAGCTTAAAGTTAGCAAAGGTTCAAACTTGGTATTATTAGTATCAGCAATTTTGCCTATACCGTTAGCCATGTTCTTTGATCCATTGTCATTTATACTCTATAAAGAATTTCCTAAGATCCCATTGTGTACCATGTCTGGAAGAAAATAATAGAATAAATCAGCTAAGCACATGTGCAAGTACTAATATCAACATGGATAGAATGGCGTTCATTAGATCATACAAAGCTCTAAAGGGCATGTTAAAATCAAGGTCAGAGTGCAATAAATTACAGATAACTACTATTTAATTTCCTTCCTTGCTAGGTGTTTTCCTTACATGGGCATGTCGACAATTGCTCTTCAAGTTGCATGAGAATGTAAGAGTTACCAAATGGTCTGACTCTACCAAGAACTACTTTCTTCTGAAGTTGTAGATCAATAGCTCTGGCCTTGACATGAGCTGTATCAAGAACTTATACATGAAGGTATACCTGGCATACCCTTGTGGTACCTCCATCATGTGAGTCCAGGTATGAATTGTCTCCACATCCAGGGTGCACTATCAGTTCCATCTCTGCAAGCATCTATGAACTCCTTCGCATCTCCTTCAGAGATTGTATACTTCCAAAGTCTACTGCTATTTTGTAGCCAACAATTCTGCCTCTGCGGAGGTACAGGACTTCATCTGCGGAGGCAGTATCTTTGGCCCTTATTTCAGCTGGTTCCACACGAAGAGTTGTCCATTCTTAAGAGAAAGCCTTCTGCCAATGCTCAGAAAGTTTAGAATAGATTCATGAGAACTTTTAATTTTTTAAAACTTCTAGAACCGACTGGTCACCAGAGAAACTAATGTTCTTAAGATGCAGATACTTGAGGCTTGCAAAACAAACCGGCGCAGTAGGAACATTTACAAAGAAATTTTTGTGTCCCCTTTTCGAAAACTGTGACAGACTCAATTTTCAATATGCTCAACGATTTAAAAGTGAAAAGGCAATGGGGAAATATGTAAGGATGCTTACGACAGTTGTGCCTGTACAGGCTTGCAAGTAATTTCCGACCTCAATTCTTCTCGGTACTTTTCTAGGAACACCCAAATTAAATAATAATTAACAAAACAACACTAACAGAAGGAGAGGGGGGGTGGAGCACCTGATAAGTCCACAATGAGCTTGAGAGGTCAATTTCCCGCTTTAAAAGCCGCTTAGCTTAACTTTTCCTCTAAATCCTACTCCATCCTTCTCTAGAAAGGAACCATAATTCTGCGCAAGGATATATGTAAATATAAATATATATACAATTTAACTCAAATATATATATTTGCTACTAACTTTTTCTTCATTATTTGAACTCAGATACAAAATGACTGTTAAAAGTAAGGGAAACATCGCAAGACACCAAATTTACTCATGATGCCGTGTCTAGCATCGCATGTTGTCTGCATAATTGAATCAACAAAATTCTATGAGTGACTACTCCACAAAAAAAATTCTATAACTAACATAACAGGCTGTATCCGTAGAAATAGAGCACAATGACGCAACAAAGCTCACATTTCCCTCATGTGTTGCAACAAAACTTGATGCCTATTGCGAGAGTATTTGTTTCATCTGCCAATCTAGCTTTTTGCATTTTTATATAGACCTATGTTGGCATCAGATCACGTGACCCTAGATATCTATATTTGTGACTATTACCTGCAAACACACTGTGTCTGACAATAGAGCCAATTCGTTGTATCCTTGTTGCAAATGAAGTGGTTGCGCTACACGAACCCAACGCCCAACTGCAATGCCTTCATACGCATAAGGCATGTTAGTGTGCACAACAGCAGTTACCTAGTGAATGTCAAGAGCATGTAACAAATGACATGCAGGGACACATAACCTATACTAAAGTGAATCCTTTTCAATTTTAAGGTAACCTAAGTTTCGCAGTAGGTCCTTTTTTTCATATGTGACTTTCTAAGTTCAAAGACTAATTATGATTTTTTTTTTTTGTCGGGGAAAATATGACTTACCTCTCCCTTCATAATTTTCTGATTGCATCTCCTGCAAGTAGCACCCGGTTCAAGTCATATTATTCTAGAAGATAGTTATATCTTCTTCCAAAGGATTTTTCTCGATCCGTACTATTCAAATCTAACTTCCCTTTAGAACTTGGATAGGCTAGCTTTCCCAAGAGAACCCTTCTTGGTCTTCTTATTTGTTTTACTTCCTCCACCATACCGAAATAAGAACCGTGAACTACTTTCGCAATTCCTACAACTTGAGAGGGATCCAGTTTTGTGCCGAGGCACATTACCTATTCCAAAGATCCAAGAGAAATTTTATGCCGGGGTGGTCTCTGATATCTTGACCTACTTGGGGTGCATCGATCATGGGTGCAATGTTGAACTTGCTAAGTAGTTCAGAGGGTCCAATTCCACTTAACATGAGGATTTGGGGAGTCCCCATTGCTCCTACAGACAACACCACATCGCCCTCGGATTCTGAATTAGATGCTGGATTCAAGTTTACCTCATAGGATTAAATTCGATTCTTTATATTAAATCGCCGGTTTTTAGGTTTAGGTTTGATCACTTTTGGGAGTTGAAATCGCCGGATTTCTCCTGATTTCTCGTGAGTAAAAAGGGTACTTAAAATTAGCCTACGTGGACACCCTCACAGCGCAGCAAAAGAGACTGCTATTATATATATATATAAAACAGCCAATTGGAAACCAATAGTCATGCTTCTAATCTTCCAAGCTACCAACAAATAAACTATACACCATTTGATCCCTCTCTAAGCCAAAAATTGTAATAAAATGCATGTCAACACAGACTATCATGTATGCAAACAGACATTAAGAATATGTTTATTATTTTATGGGTAAAGTATAATATTATTTGATACAATCGAAAAGGAAATAGGATGGGATACCTTTTGATTTCACAGTTTCGGCAAGGAAAATTTTGAGTTTGATTCTTAACTTTTTTAAAAAAATCATAAAATGGGAGGAAGGAATTCAGAAATAAAAAAATCATATCAAGCAATATTTTTATTATAGAAGGAAACATTTACCTTCACACCTGCACTATCAAGAATAATGCCTTCTGGTGCATATGTTGTTCTGCTAACACGGAACTCAGCCGTAATAGCACCATGGTGCACAGAGATAACGACACATATCTAGAAAGAAGTATCAACGAAATAGTAAGTTAGGAATCGAAACGATTGCTTAAACTACACAGCAATAGGAAAATCGTTTCCAGGTGTATTCTTCCTACTTAATCAATAAAAACTAAAACAGTAATTATATTACTTTCACACTAATGAGTAATGATAGAGAGACTGAAAGAATGAAGCTCTTAATAGATCGCCTAGGTCAAACATCGGTCTCTCTTTGTCAAAGAACTCTAACTCTACTCTTCTTTCAGGATCAAAGCCTCTTTTCGTCGCATTTTGCACTTTTTCTTCATCTGCAACAAATCTCAGTCAATTCAAGATGTTGAATAAGTCCTAGTTGTCGGATGCCTTAGAGCATCCACGCAAATGAATAAAATTCTTCTTGGAGAGTAAGAACCAAATGGATCTTGGCCCTTGGATTCGAGGGGCAAGTTTTGAATTCACATATGAAGCTCAGAAATTTTGTGTTTAGGTAGCCAGGTTATACCAAATCCTTATGATTGCTCTTAATATCTAAAATATGAAATTGAAAGATATACATCCGTACCTGATACATCCTCTCCATCGCCCTGAAGAACATTGATTTTCCTAAAATAACAAAAGAAAGCAATCATGACGATTCCAGAGTTGCTTGATCAAAAGCCGGGATACCAACAGTGAGTAGATTTTGCTGCAGCTGTAGAGATGTCAATTCTGGCAAGTCGATGTAGTGCGTTAAAGTTAGAGATTCTGGGTTACCTTGAAAGAGATGGTGAAGATAGCATAGTTGGTTTCATTGGAGAAGAAAGATGAAAACATAGTCTCCAACATCGACTAAGTTTCATAGGTGAAGATGAAAACATAGTTTCATTGGAGAAGAAAGATAACATAGTTGGTTTTTGATTTAAATCGCGGGGTTTTTAGGTTTAGGTTTGATTACTCTGACAGTTGAACTTTATAAGTGGCTTGAAAGCCTTGAGAAGGAAAAGCGCACAACCATGGCTAAAAAAACATTGACTCGTACTTTATTTTGATAACGGAGACATTCTTTCGGTGTTTTAAAACGAAACAAAGATTCGGTGGGTTTTGCAGACTTTTTAAGGTGTTCACCAGTTTTTTCTCCGTTTTTTTTTTCTTAATCCATCCTGATTTCTCGTGAGTAAATAGGGTACTTAAAATTTGCCTACGTGGACACCCTCACAGACCAGGAAAAGGGACTGCTATTATATATATATATAAAGATGAGTGGAGAATGGATTTTTTGTAAAAAAAAAGACATAAAAAGCAACCTAGGTCCTAGAGTATTTATGCTTCATGTATTCAATTAATCACTTTCAAACGATAATGAAACTAAAAGTATTATATTATTCTGAAGAAAAAAAAAAAAAAAAAAAGTGACACGAATAAACAAATTTATTGTGTCACTTTACATTCATGCCCCCATCAACATCTTCTACCTCGATTCCACGCTCAGGCTAGCAAACCACCAAAACAAGCTGTTGTTATCTCGAGAATAATAAATCTTTGTTGTCGTGGTGGCGGGTTTTAGATTTTATCACGTGTCGTTTCCTGGGCTTTCTTATTCTCTCGTTCAAACTGAAGCAACTTTAAAGTGTTAAAGCCATTAGAAAGAAGTGGGAATTTGATGATGAATAGTTTGCGTTGTATACTAAAATATCAAAAGGGCTTGTCAACGATGTGTAACAAGAATATTGCTCATTCATTCAATAAGGTATATGTAATCTAGTACACTTGATTAATTTTTTTTTTTTTTTTTTGGTGGTACAAACTTTTTGATGGTCTTACAATTGCAGGTTGTTGAGTCGTCTGGTCGCGTGAGAAACTTTTCTGCTGGTGCAACATTGTTGGCAAAGGTTACTGTTGCTGAAAATTCATTTGTTCTCTTTTTTGCTGATTGATGACTAGACGCTAATTGTATGTTGTCATCTTTTCTCCTGCAGGATATATCAAAGGTTGACGGTATGTTGCTGATTTGCCTATCATGAAATTTGTTTTCGCATGTGAGAATAATGTATAGAAAATATGCGGGTCTAAAGGAAATTATTGGCCCTGATATTCCATCAAAGGGGAAAAAAATGGAATTTTCATAGAAGAGTCTGATATGTTGAATAATGTGTTTGACAGTACCACTCAACCAATGCTGATTTCATCTGATCTACCTTTTCCAAAAGAGTGACACATGTCAAAGGCTTTTCTACTACAATTGACTTCTACCTTCTAAACGATTGAGAGCATTAACTGTGCTGAGGCAAATATTCAGGGAGACTTCCTGAGTAGAGACAATAGGGCTTCTTGAAGATCAAGAAGGTAGTTATTTAACTCATCTAATAAGTAGAAGTAATATTCTCTTACTCCTCCCATGGCCTCTACATAGATGATCTTGTAGTCAATACTGGTGGACCTTGAATATACCCGTCTCTGTGAGAGTCATAGAAAAATGAATTAGATTTTATGGTTTAAGACATTTATCCGCCTTATCAATTTGGTGTGCCATACAGACTGCTTGGTCAGTGTCCTCTAAAAATGAATTCAGTTTCATGGTTTATGAAATTTATCCACCTTATTACCTCGTCTCTTACGTGCAACTCACCCAGAGCAATAAGCTGGTGTGATATGTTTTATCAAAGTTACCAAAAGGCTTGGTTTTATCAAACCTAAGGCCCAAGTCTCGCTTGGTAGGTCTGTCTGATCTTGTGGCCGTTTAGTCTTTTTTAGATAGTTGGTATATGTTTTGAGGTGCGTTTCAGTAAGAAAAATTCTCTTCAAAGACAATGACATAGTAGGAAGTAAACTTTATTGCTTGACCATGATGTTCTGCAGGAAATAATATTTTTTTCAGAGGAGGGCACATTAACGAGGGTAGAGCTAGTTTGCTGACTCCACAACAACTCAATAAATGTAATGGAGGTCTCCCTGTGCTTCCTTGTTTCACTAGGTCCCTGGCATCCATTTCAGATTCCCATTTATCAGGTCAAACTCAACAGCAGGTAAGCCACGAATGGCCTCCATATTTTCTATTTATTTTATGAAAAAAAATTGAATATCTATTCAGTTTTTTTTAAGTTCAGTTTCAATCATCGGATAGGTACTACATCTTTTATTCTATCATTTTCTTTTTCCTGTTACATGGTGTTTGCATGTTCTATATTCGAATAAAGAATTTCTTCTTGAGCAGCACAGAAAAGACATATCTATTATTGATGATCCCTTCGATTCTCCCACATACAATATTCCAGAGGAGCCAGTGACATTTGTAGAGGGAGCTTCATATAGTGTTTTCATACTTGCTGGGTTTGGTGTTGCTACTGTCTGCGGATATTTTGCTATTAATGAGCTACTAATGGAATCAAAAGAGTGAGTTTATTACAATTTCTCTTAACTATATTTCTTGGCTCAACTTTGGACTTCTAGAAGTTTCTTTTGTTATGGATTTAACTCATATTTGGATCTCACGACTCCTTTAGGCACAAGGTTTTTGGGAAGGCTCTGGAAAGGGTACGTAATGACAACCAGGTTAGTTCTTGGGACTAGTATTCTTTATTTCTTTTTAGTTTAGGTTTTCTTAAAGTTATGAGTATCTGTAATCCCTGTAGAAAAATTCGTATCTGTATCCCTGTAAAAAAATTCGTATCTCTTGGTCTCTCATTTTCTTATAATGGAAAAGGGAAGTGCCACCTCTCAAGTAAAATGTACAATTGTAGAACAGCAGGAGCTCAATTATTAACTTAACTGACCAAAGCGGATCACTTGGAAATACCTCGTCTATGCCTTGGACAGTTAGACTGTACCAGATTGAACACTCTTATTCCCTTATGTACTCTGATTTTGGGCAAGGTTGAGATGCTTCTGAGTAGATGATGGTATAAGAGTGCTAAATCCAGTGTGGTAGACTATCTGAAGCACATATGAGATGCTCCCAAATGATGCATTTTTTGGGAGTTGGGTGAGAACTTAATAAACCTGCTTCTGTAGTTTTAAAAGTACACCACCCCCCTCCCTCCCCCCATTTCCATTTTGAGGAAATGAGTAAGTAAGAGGTTGAGAGAGATTGTAATGTGGATTCCTCCTATCTGGGGAGTAGGAGAGGCTAATTTTCTGGTTGCGTTGTCTATGACGTGGTCCTATGATCTAATGATCCTGTAGGCTACTAGGATTGTAAGATTATAAGGATGATTATTAACTTGTCTCACGTCATATGCCATGATCCAATCCCAAAGAATTAATAGGACCTCTGCATATGGGACCGAAGCCATGCCCATATTTATTTAAAAGGGAAAGAACAAAACTCTTAACTCTCTCTCCAAAGCTATCACCTTACCTTTTGGGTTTGAGGACGTGGCATTAAAGGATTAACTCTAGTAGCCAATCCTCTGAGTCAGCATTTCTAGAACCAATACGTGGAGATGAGATTTTAATTCGCAGAGTGCATCTATTGAGTAAGGCATTGGGAAGGCTTGTAAGAGCACGCAATTCCATTCATTGGATATTCACACGTAAGGTAGGACTTGTACCTATATTTAAGGTGTATATAGAGTCAGGTTGTATTATGGGATGTAGAAATATAGACGCACGTCCAAGGGGCTCACATGCAGAAGACTAAAGGCTGATTTTCAGTGGAATTAATCTCCTCTCCATGGAGGTCATTTTCACCAATGTTATCTAATTCGAAATTCCTAACCTTCTTAGAAGTGTTGCAGATGGTCAAGCGAAGTAGCGGGATGCATGTGACACTTGCGTGGAATGGACCAATATGTCTATGCCATTCTTAAAATTTATTTTTCAGCTCACCTAACTGCCTCTTCGCTTGTGAATGCTACAGAAAAATGGGCAAGTATCATATGACTATTGTCAACCTTTTGAACAAAATCATTTATTTTCCACTAGAATGGTGCTTGCATTTGTGTATTTTTATCTGCTGAGTAACTTACTGAGTGGATTTATTTCCTTTCCCTGATGGGTACCATGGGTTTGATTCAGTGTACCATAAATGGATGATAGATCACCTTTTTTACTTGTCCTGGACGAGGGATCTTTAGGTCAGAAACGAACCCAACCAAACCTGACCACATTCGGTTTTGGAAAATATTTCAAACCAAAAGGTTCATGTAATGATAAACAGGCTGATCTTATTTTTGACCCAGGAGATTGAATAGGTGGAGAGAGAGTGCTGGGTCTAGTCTACATTTGTGTCCTCCGTTGTGCTACTTATTCCCAATCTTATGTTGTGCCCTGAATTTTTTCCTATCGGGAACATCTCCGCCTCATTTCACATAATTCTCTTTCTTGCAATGCTTGACAGGTTAGAGCGAGAATTGGATCTCCTATTTCGGGATATGGTCAGGAAAGCAGAAACCGACATGCTCGCCAACAGATTCCGAACAGGAAATGGACTGACGAAGATGGTGTTCAGCGAGTTGAGGTAATCTGTCTCTAGAAATTATTTTGGGACTTATCTGCTCATGTTCAGTCTTATTTGAAGGAATTAACATGCCAAATCCATCTACTTTTATACCATAAATCAAATGCAACCCAATGTTTTGCAGGTTAACTTCTGTATACGTGGACCTCATGGAGCGGGAATTGTTTTTTCTGAGATGTTCAAGGACAAGGTGGACAAGCAGTGGAAGTACACTTACTTGATTGTTGAGATCAAATCACCTTCAAATGCACAACTGATACTGGAATCGTATCTCCCAGGCTCCCAGCTTAAGTGGTAGAGATGTGAATGATGGTAATCAGTGGAAAGTCACTACCAAAATCTCAGATAATTCTACAGTCAATTAACCAGGGCACTGTCCTTGAATCATGTTAGAGTGGCTTTCATTTTTGTACAGAATGCTTGAGTTATTATGTTCTTCAAAGAACAAATCTTCATAACTGGGTTGTAATTGTTTGTTTTTTATAAGGATAACTGGGATCTATAGTTTCGGTTAACCCACATTTTTTTACCATGTCGATGGGTTTGAGTTGATTATTGGTTGTTGACTATATCCGAGTCTGTTGAAAGTTTTCACTTACAAGTTTCCTAAATTTTAGACTGAAAAGGCTAGTTTTGCACATCTGGGCGACGTGAAATAAATGACCGCCTAATACGCTAGGATAAGCAAATACTTTATTGACCCTAAGCCCGTAAGGAGGCCTCATTTGGGGGACATGAAGTCCTATTATTGACACCCCAAAATTGTGTTGGGCAGACCCCAGATAAGCCCGGTCCAATTTGGGCATGGTCCCGTACGCCCCAACAAAAAAAACCGAACTTGAAATAAAACCGACAAACCAATTATAACCAGTTTCTTTCTTCTCCTCCAGTCACTATACACCATTTTACTTCTTCATTTTCTATCCAATTACAAACTCTTATGAAAAGGTCAGACAAAAAGAAAGATCAAAGCATCAAGCTCAACCATTGATGTATACAAGAAATTACATAAAAGAAATACTTATTATTGATGACGACAGTTATTCAACTCTTTATCCCAGAAGACTTGGTAGTATTGCGCTTGGGCTAATTTTCCATCAAACTCCGGAATTTCATAGATTAAAGATTTCAAAATGATGTCACTTCATAAGATTTCATTATATTATTTCTCAATTTGTGTCAATGATTTGTGTAGAAGAAAATAGACTTGAGAGTTCTGAAAATGGGAGGAGGGAGGAGAATGCAAAGAAGTGGAGTCTTTTAGGGCGAATGGCAATAAAATGTTGCAATAGGTTACTTTGATATAGTTGGGAGGTGTCCGACGCAAAACATGTTTTTTATGTCAATGGCAAACATGTAATAATTTTTTTTCGGGTCTGCCCAACATAAAATGGAAGGTGCCCATAGCGAGTACCAAATGGGCTGTTCGATTCTAAATTCATGCTATTTAATTATTTTGGGGATTGCTTGATTTATCGAACTTGCATTCTCCACCAAGGACCAAAATATCGAATTCGGATAATATATCGTATACCCCAAAAAAACGAGATATATTAGAAATCGAAGATATCTATTTTTTTGTTGACCTGTCAAAATTTTGTTTTGTTTGTCGATATATCATAATATATCATAAATATCTTTATATCAGAAATATCATTGATATATTAATAAAAATCGGTCAAAGTCAACAATTTATATTGTATATATCAGTCGATATATATCGATATATCGGAAAAAACAAAATTCAATATATTCAGTGGATATATATATCGAATATTTACATGAGTGATATCTCATAAATCTAGGCGATATTTTGGGTCTTGTTCTCCACCACATGAGTAGGTTCGACCGTACAATTATACCAAAATGATCTTATATATATATATATATATATATATATTGATGAAGCAGGCCGAGCTGCCGAGCTAATACTTGATGGAAAGTGTTAGCTAGGATCTTAGAACTGTTATGATCCATATATAACTAGTTCAGATGTGATTAGTCAAAGTGTTAGTATAGTGGTAGGATCATCTGCGATATAATGGATGAGTGGTAATGCGATCTGATGCGGGCTATGGTAGTGGGAACCGAGGAGTAGGGGATCGACATGGGGATGGACTCGAAGCAAGATATGCAGGGAGCTCATGAGTACAGTAGCAGACCAGGATCACGCGGGTGCACGGCTGGAACCCTACACGTGGCAGAAAGGGGAGTGAGGGATGAAAGGACAGGTGGACGGCTGTGATGGGAGACAAGGTTGTATAAAAAGAACATTGAAAGAGAGAGAAAGAGGAGGAAAAAAGAAAACTAGAGAAGCTAGACCTAGGAAAGAAAGAGAGATAGTGAGTGTGATATTTAGAGGTACAACATTTGGCGCCGTCTGTGGGGACTGAGATCTAGACAACTGGAGAAATGGCCACAAGAGTGAAGAGAGGAGTAGGAAGGCCAAGGAAAGTGGCTGTTGCAGAGGAGGAGGGGGAGTCAGTGAGGAATGGTAGGGGAGAGCAAGGAGGAGAAGAGACCACCGCGTCGGTGTCGGAGAGAACACAATTGTTACATGAGGAAATAGCGAGGTTGAGGGAAGAAAACGACGAGCTTCAGAGGGAGAAGGAAACCATAGAGGAGTCAGAGAGAGAGGCGTCTGAGTCGGAGAAAGAGGAGGAGGGGAGGCCCAACTTGGCGGACAATGTGTTACTTGGACTCACGAGGGAGCAAGTGAAGGAAATGATAGCCAGTGACCTGAAAGCGAATCTGGAGCAAGCTAAAGGCATTAGTGGAGCGGCGAACCAGGTGGTGGCGGGGTTGAACCGCAACCCATTAGCTAACGCAATCTGGAAGTTTGAGGTCCCAAAGCGGTTAAACCAGCCCAGATTTGAGAGGTATGACGAGAAGGGAGATCCGGCAAATCACATTCACCACTTCCGACAACAGATGCTGTTGTGGCAAGAACCTAGATATGATGGACTGCGATGTATGATATTCCCTGCAAGCTTAAAGGGGGGAGCTTCCGACTGGTATTATCGGTTGTCGTCGAAGAGTATAAACAATTTTCAAGAGTTAGAGCAAACTTTCGGGTAGTAGATATCGTGGCTCTGTTCAACGTAAGACAAAGATTCGCGAAGTCGGTGATAGACTTGTTATGTAGATTCAAGGCGGAGACGCTGAAGGTGGAAAACTTGGATGAAAGAACTGCGGTGATTGTGTTTGAAAGGGGGTTATGCCCGGGAACTAGGGTACACGAGTCTGTGGCCAAGAACAAGATCACGACATTACAAGATTTATATCCGAGGGTGGAGAAATATATAAGATATGAGGACACTATGCAAAAGGAGGTGAAGAGGTCGGGGAAGGCCGTGTTGTCGTTGGAAAGAAGCGAGGATCGCGGAAGATACGAAGCATCAGACAGGGGAAGCAGTGGGTATCGGGGATATTCTTCGCGGCCCAAGAGGGGGAGAAACAAAGTCAGAAAGGAGTATAGGGAGAGAAAACCTTATCGGGAAATGGAACGGACACCGGTGATTCGGTCGCTGAGCAAAATATTGCCGCTGATTCAGAAGGTGTAGGGCTATGAAGGGCCGCAAAACAAGCTAGATGAAATACCAGGTAAGCCTTATTGTGCCTACCATCAGATACACAACCATGAGATGAATGAATGCTACGCGCTTACGTGGTTAGTACAGAGGATGATAGGGAAGGGGTTATTGAAGGAGTTTACAACTGGGAAAGGGAAAGAGGAGCATGTACCAGATCAGGGGAATATACTGGGGATAATCAATGTCATTTTCAGCGGGGAGATTTTGAGTCATAACGCCCACCGAGATATGATAAGATGAATTGCGAGCATACATCAAGTCAATGAAACAACAGGACACTCGTGGCTAGCCCCATGGTTTACGGCTGAAAGGGGGAGCATAGTGTTTACTGAGGCAGACTTAAAGGCGGTTGATTCCCCGCACGAGGACGCGTTGGTAATCACAGTGGCAATGGGTAACTACATGGTGAAAAAGGTACTAATTGATTCGGCAGCGCTGTGGATTTGTTGTTCAGAGGGACAATGGAGGAGATGAAGATCGACAGGAAGCAGTTAAGACCATCGTAGACTAATTTGTACGGTTTCAATGGAAGCATGGCTGAGCCTTTAGGAGAACTCTTGCTCCTGGTGACAACGGGACCGGTGATAGTGTTCTCTCGATTCAAGGTGGTGGACGTCAATTCGCAGTACAATGCCATTCTAGGGAGGTGGTGGATTCATGAGATGAAAGCAGTACCATCCACTTACTACCAGGTGATCCAATTTCCCACCTTGACAGGGATGTACGAGGTTCGCGGTGATCAGGTGATGGCGAGAAATAGTCATCAGGGGACAGTGAAGAGGTTGATTCGAGGGGATGAGGGAGAGACATCGAACCTTAGGAAGAGGCAGACATAGCAATTACAGTGTACCTCTGCGGAGGGGGAGGCGGAGGCGGCACCAAAGACTCTTGATGGAGTTGAGATAGTAAATTTGGGGATGGGGGAGGAAGAGAAGTTTACTTCAGTAGGGTCCAGTTTGCTTGAGGAGTGGAAGAACAAACTGATACAGTTCCTCTCTGATAATAAGGATGTCTTTGCTTGGACAATAGAGGATATCACCAGATTAGACCCAGATTTTATATGTCATCGTTTGCACATGAGGGAAGATGTTAAGCCAGTGAGACAAAAGTTGCAAAGCGTTAGACCAAAGTATGCAGAGGGAATCCACGAGGAGGTTGCAAGGTTAAAAGGAGCAAGAATAATACGGGAAGTGGAGTTCATGGATTGGTTGTCCAACATCGTCGCGGTACCAAAAAAGAATGGCAAGGTACGTATGTGCATCGATTTCACAGATGTCAACTCAGAGTGCCCTAAAGACAGCTATCCTATGCCTCGAGTGGATGAGCTAGTGGACCGAACGACGGGATTCAAAATATTCTCATTCATGGACGCGTTGATGGGGTATAACCAGGTCACGATGTATGGACCGGATCAGGAGAGGACGTCCTTCATAGTGGAAGGGGGTACATATTGTTATACGAGGATGTTGTTCGGTTTGAAGAATGCCGGGGCCACTTTCCAGTGGCTGAGAGAAAAAATGTTCGAGAGCAAGATCCGAAAGGGAATCGAAATATATATAGATGACATGGTGGAAAAGAGTATGTCGGAGGAAGAGCACCTAGAGGGCATGCGGGAGACATTTAGCATACTGTGAGCACACAATTTAAAGCTCAATCCAGAGAAGTGCACATTTGGGGTTACCATAGGAAAGTTTTTGGGATACATTGTGACTCATCGAGGAATATAAGCCAATCCTGAGCAAATACGAGCACTGATAGAGATGCCTTCACCGCAGAATATTAAACAAGTATATCGGCTAGCGGGAAGAGTCATGACATTGAACTGGTTCATTTCTAAGTCGTCAGATAAGTACGCCGGACTTCGTTTGGACTGTAGAGTGCGAGGAAGCATTTCAAGAACTGAAGGGTTATTTGGGCAAAGGCACTTTTGCTGTCGTAGCTAGAATAGGGAGAGAGGTTGTATCTATACTTGGGGGTTACCGAGTACGCTTTGGCATTGATATTCTCAGCATTGAAGTTGAAACCTTACTTTGAGGCGCATTCGGTAGTGGTGGTGACAAATCTGCCCCTCAAGCAAGCACTGAAAACAGAGAATTCAGAAGAATGCTAAAATGGGCGGTGATGCTTAGTTCTTATGAAGTTCAATATCAAATAAGGACTGCGGAAAAAGCACAGGCAGTGGCTGAGTTTTTGGCAGAGTTCCCAGTAGACGATCCTACATGGGGGGAGGAGATGGTCATGGAGCATGAATATGAGGGGGAACCAGACTTGCTAGATCCATGGGATAAGCGGAATGGATGGAGAGTGTTCGCGGACAGTTCAGCCACAGACACATGCAGTGGAATAGGTGCAGTAGTGGTTGCTCAAGATAACAATAGGATTAAGTTGTCAATAAAGTTGGGGTTCGCGACAACCAATAATGAGTCATAATATGAGACAGTGATAGCGGGATTAGAAATGGCAGAGCATTTGGGGGTGGACGAGTTAACGGTGTACTCAGACTCAAACTTGGTGGTGTGTCACGCAAATGGAGGTTTTTGTTGCTAGATGTGAGCGAATGTCGAGGTATTTAGGAATTGTGCACAACAGAGCGGCGAAGTTCAAAAAGATCAGGTTCATTCATTTGGGTCGTGGTGAGAACATACATGCGGACACCCTGGCTTATGTCACGGCTGCAATACCAGGGTCAGAAGAGAGAACCATAAAAGTAAGGAGGTTGGAGAAATCGAGTATCGAGAGGGAGGTGGAAATATACCAGATCGCGGAAGGGACAGGAGGATGAATGGACCCGATTAAGAACTTTCTATCCGGAGGAGAGGTGATTGATAAGAAAGAGAAGAGAAGGTTTGAACAGACTTCGCAAAGATACACTCTGGTAAAGGGGGAGGTGTACCGAAAGAATTTTGATGGACTGCTGCTGAGGTGCCTGGGGCCGAGCTTGGCGCAAGAAGTACTGGTAGAATTGCTTGCAGGGGACTGTGGGAGCCATTCAGTAGGAAGAACCACAGCACACCGACTACTGACGTAGGGTTACTTTTGGCCTCATATGAAAGGGACACGGTAGAGTTTGCTAAAAGATGTCGAAAATGCCAGAGGTTTTCTCAGTTAATATATGCACCAGCGGAGCCGCTGCACAATGTATCAAGTCCGTGGCCGTTTGCCATGTGGGCCATGGATATTGTGGGTCCGCTGCCAATGGCCAGCGATAAGAGGAGATATATGCTAGCCGCTACAGATTATTTTACCAAATGGATAGAGGACGTGGCCTTGCAGTAGGTGAAGGAGGAGCAAGTGGTTAAATTTTTATTGGAAAACATCATATGCAGGTTTGGATTACCGTATTCCATCATAGCGGACAATGGAACACAGTTCACGGGGTCAAAAGTGAAGAGTTCTTGCAGGCTTATAATGTGAAACAGGGGTTCTCAACTCCCTACAATCCTGAGGGGAATGGACATGCCGAATCATCTAATAAGACCATAATGAACAACCTCAAGCGAAAGTTAAAAGATAGAAAAGGGGTGTGGGCTGATGAATTGAGTCATGTGCTCTGGGCTTACCGTACCGCACCGCGAACCTCCACTAGAGAGACTTCTTTCTCGTTAGCATACGACATAGAGGCAATGATCCCGTCAGAGATGGTGGCATCCATGACCTGCACTAAGGTTGTCGAAGGGTTGAACTGGGGCATACTATCTAAAGACTTGAACTTGGCTGAGGAGAGGAAGGACACGACACGAGTCAGATTAGAGGAGTTTCACCGATGCCTGCAAAGGCAGTACAACAAGGGGCTGAAGCCACGACAATTTCAAGTAGGAGACTTTGTACTCCGCAGAGTGACTCCAAGCACCAAGAAAGTAAATGACGGAAAGCTGGGACCAAATTGGGAGGGACCTTACACGGTGGCGGATGTCGAAGGGGCTGGCACCTACAAGTTACGGACCATGGAAGGGAAGCTGATAGAAAGGCATAGAGAGGCCTTGGAATATAAGAATGTTGAAAAAGTTTTATGTTTAAATGTAACACCAGTCCGGGGCAAGGGACTTGAGCTGTTTACACATATATAATACAATGCCACTTTTGAGAAATGGACAAGGCAAATCAAACTTAGGGGCAAGGTGTTGCCCCAACAGGCTCGTTAGCATCGAGAGACAAAGGAGGAGCTCTTCGCGGACTGCACGTCCGAATCAAACATAGGGACAAGGGGAATTGCCTCCAACAGACTCATCATCCTAAGTGAGACAGCGGGGTGGGGCGATCCCTTTGCGCACGGAGGTTCGAATCAAACTTAGGGGCAAAGAGAGTTGCCCCCAGCAGGCTCATTAGCCTTAGAGATAGCGAGGGGGGAGCCCTTTGCGGACAACACGTTCGAATCAAACATAGGGGCAAGGGGAATTGCCTCCAACAGGCTCATCAGCCTTAGTGAGACAGTGAGGGGGGGGGGGGGGTTGAACCCTTCGCGGATAGAAGGTCCAAATCAAACTTAGGGGCAAAGAGAGTTGCCCCCCAGAAGGCTCATTAGCCTCAGACGGATAGCAGGGGGGGGGAGCCCTTCGCGGACAGCGCGTCCGAATCAAACTTAGGGCAAAGTGGCAAAGTATTGCCCCCAACAGGTTCATCAGTCTCAGAGAGACAGCGGGGGGACAAGACCTTCGCAGACATCATGTCCGAATCAAACTCAGGGGCAAAGTGAGTTGCCCCCAAACTGATTCGCGAGCCAAGAGAGTTACCATAGTGGGCTGCCTGGGGAAGAAAAGGCATTGAGCATGGATTTACACCAACTATGATGAGAGAGACAATTGGGGAAGCAAGAACGGAATACGAAGGGGATTATCTTAACTATTGTGCAGAGAGAGAAAGAGCATACAGATTCCAAGAGGGATTAATATTTGGTTACACAAGAACAAGAGTAGTAAAAGATGCAACTGAAGCATAGGGAAAGAAAGAAAATATCCATAGTGTCAAGTACATGCCCAAAAGCAATGACATACAAAACATCAAAAACATCAAAACATCAACAACATGAGCCTTTCAAAGGCTAACAAGAGACAAAGTTTCTTCCAGATTCAAAAGCCATCACCACGGGTTCAGAGTGTGTTAGAGGGGGGCACCGTAGAGGGTGTGTCTGCAATGGTAGTTCCTGTTTCAGGGATGATGTCCTATGCAACATCTTCAGGGTGCTCCTCTGCTTCATCTAGCACCTCAGTTCTCGCAGCATCTTCAGGGTTCCCTTCTGCAGCCACTTCAGCAGGGGTGGACGGCTTCTTGGGTAGGAGGCGTCCCTCCTTGAGAAGCCGATTGTGTTCTTCTTGAAGTTTCTTAGCCACCCTCTTGTCGGCTAGAGCTTTGAAGCGGCTTTGAAGAGTGATTATATCCGCCTTGTGCTGCTTTAAAAGTGCCACAGTATTTGCCTGATGCTGCAGAGCAAGAGCATCTAGAACAGATTGGTGCTGCTGGAGGAGTGCTGTATGCTTGTGACTTAAACGTTCATTAACCATATCCATATATAGTTGGTGGTTGGTTTCTACAGTCTTTAATTCATCCTGGGCCTAGGTTTTGGCTAGGTCCGCGGCCTCTAACTCTAGCTGGAGTCGGGCACAAGTGGCTCTCAGGCCATTGGGACCGCTGGATTCCTTCTCCAAAGAATCCACCTTGGCCCGAGCGCCAAAGAGACTGCAGATCATATAAAAGATGTCAAGGCTCACCTAAAAGCAAGAAGGATAATAAGTCAGCAATGAAAGAGGAAGGAACAAGGGTGGGGATAAGAGAGGGTACCTTCTCCCAGTTAATGTATAGCGAAGTACGATGGAGATCAAAGGTTCCACCTTCTGCGTAGGCCATATCTTCCGGTAGATGGGAGCTGTAGAAGAGAGAGGAGGCCACATTAGGATTTTTGAGAGCCGAGTCTGTGACATTCACTTTACGGTTGTGCACCTTAAAAGTTGGGCCAAACACTGCTGGGGCGATATCTCAGTCAGAAGGGAGAGTTGTTTCCTTACCTGGCCAGCGGGCAAGCTTAGCAGGGGCCTCAGGTGCAGTTGCCCGAATGATGGGAGAAGGTTCCTCAGACACAGTGGTCCTCATTCTCTTACTTGGCGGCCTATCAGTCGGATTACCCACCGCAGTTGGGGAGATTTCCATCACTTCATCATCATCCTCATCGCTGTCAAACAATTTTATTTTTGTGACATCCATGTCTGTGGAGAGAGAGAGTGGAGGAGTATACTGATCTTCCTAGGTGGAAATGGACTTGTAAAAGGGAGGGTTTTCTAGAGCGAAGGGGAAAAGGGCTTCACTGGATGCAAAGGTAGTGTGAGAGTGAGAGGAGTTGCAAAGTGGGCGGCGGCGGGAAGTATGGTGTTTGGAGCATTTTATGGAAGGAGGCGAGACGCGTGCTTTTCTTTCTTTGTGGGGAGGAGGGCGGTAAAAGGGAGCGGAAAAGCCCGCGAAGTTGTGAAGGGACGGGGCCTCTAATAGAGGGGTGCCTGTGGTGGGATGGAGGTTCAAAAGGTTAGCTTGAGCTGGACTGAGACCGTGGAGTCTTTCAAAAATGGGATAGATGGTCCCTAAGGTAAATTCGAGATTTGGAATCAGGCCACCAACCTGCAAGGAAAGACAACCAGGAAAATATTAGTAGTGCGGATTAAATGCAAGAAGAGATAGAGGCTATAGTGAGACTCAACCACTGGATTGGAAGGCAAGATGGTTAAGTGTTAGCCTAGATGGGAGGTCCGCGAACAAGAAATTCTCGGAGACATACAACAGATAGTGATGCCATTGTTTATCGGAGGTGGTGATGCGGAGTACAAAGGATTTCTTTATAAGGCAAACGCAAAAGGATTGATACCCCACACTAACGTCCTTGGTGCTTGTCTTTATGAAGTAGTGGGAGACCATATCGCGGTAGGTCAGTTTGGGATCACCGGATCTATTGTAGTAGTTCGCGGTATACATCAACCTCCAGAAGTTTCCAATGCCTTGGTAGGGAGAGTACACACTTCAACATCTAATAAGGTGAGTGGAAGCTGCAGACTGATGACAATTTGGACTACAGAGACTACAAGATACCCCGGTCGCAGGGGAACTAGATGTGGATAATGGGTGATAGATGGCACGTGCTCTATAAATGATGTCAGTAGGGATTCCATAAGTAGCCATAATCGCACCCAAATTAGGTTTACGATATCAGGACGGGGACGACAATGGGGGATGAATCGTCCGGATGTGGACGGGGACGCAGCAGCGACCACAGGAGGTGGAGTGCCCAGAAGCCGTTGTCAACATCGAGAGGGAAAGATGAACAGATTCGAAGAAAGGAGAAGACTCCAACAGTTACTATACAAAGGGAAAGAAAGAGGCAAAGAAAATCACTAAGACAAAGGGGAGGAATCCCAGTGTATAAGAGCCAAACCAGAGTGAACGCCGAAGGGTCAAGTGGATCAGAGTGAGTGGGAAGGGGAGGAGCGGCTGGAGAAAGAAAGGAGTGTAACTGAAGAAAAATGAAGTGAAGTGAGGGAAGAGGAAAGAATGAGCGGGACTTTAAGTAGAGGAAGGGTAAAAAGGTAATATCCTGAGGGTGAAGAAACCGAAGAGTCGGCAGGTGGTCTAGCAGATGAGTGGCACGTGGAGGCTCAGAATACGAAGGGGTAGTGACAAGATGCGCATGATGAGTACTCATTGCAGCACACGCATATTGATGTGTTGTTAGAAAAAGGGCGGCTGGGTGTTGCGGCAAGCAAGGAGCTAGTATTCTTAACCCCAGGCCTATATAGGGCCGCGAAGTCGAGAAGGGGCATCTGTAGTGGTAGGATATACGATATAATGGATGAGTGGTAATGCGATCTGATGCGGGCTATGGTAGTGGGAACCAAGGAGTAGGGGATTGACATGGGGATGGACCCAAAGCAAGATATACGGGGAGCTCGTGAGTACAGTAGCAGACCATGGTCACACGGGTGCACAACAGGAACCCTACATGTGGCAGAAAGGGGAGCGAGGGATGAAAGGACAGGTGGACGGCTGCGATGGGAGACAAGGGTGTATAAAAAGAACAGTGAAAAAGAGAGAAAGAGGAGGAAAAAAGAAAACTAGAGAGGCTAGACCCAGGAAAGAAAGAGAGATAGTGAGTGTGATATTTAGAGGTACAACAGTTAGCATCTTGCCACTTCAAGTGATCACAAAAGTTGTTGTTGCATAAACCTAAAGTGATGATACAAGTAGTAGTTGGACTGGTTCGCTGTTTGTTTTCATCATTCTCTAAAAAACACAGGCAATAAGTTGTCTTCATTACCACGTTGCTGACAAGTATTCTGTAAATTTTCCATTTCTCTCTGATCCCATTTTGCACTCATAACTCACAAGGTTTGTTATAGGCGTGAAAAGGTGCCCACTTTCATTGGAGAAACATGTACAAGTTTTAGAAAGCCCAAAATAGTCAAACAACCCCTACCCCATTTTGACATTTTCTTTTACGTCTGAATTACCACAATTTGTACTTATTACATTGGACTATAATGGAATTATCCACAAATTATGACGACATTATTCTTCCTAAATATAATAAATTTTGTCTCGAAGATTTCATTCTTTGGACTTTGGTCACTCTCATTCAACCCAAATACTCAAGATTCACTGGTAAGACTTTTTTTGTTTCTAGCATTCTCATTATAATCAAACATGTACTAGCATTGATGAATGTTCTTTATTTTTTTTATCTTCCTTTAAAAATCCTATCTTTGCTGTGTTTACTTATTCAATGTATTGAGTTATGGGCTTTACTTCAATGAATTATATTTTTCTGTATGTTTTTTTGTATAATGAGTCTATATTAATGTTTTACTACTAATTATAAGAAATGTTATGGGGCGAAGCCGTAGAGGAATGTGGGGTTTGCGTGAGATGTTACTACTAATTCTAAAACATGTTAAATCAAATTGCATTAATGTAATAATAAGAGCAAACTTAATGTATTAGAATCGTGATTGTCATGATAGTTTTGATTTGCTGACATTTGTCATTCGCAAATTTTAGCTCAAAACTACATATTTCATTACCAAATAGCAAAGAATTTGTACAACTTGGACTTGACATGACCATAAGTAAGTTTGAACAATTCCACATAAGTTAGTGCATAAAGTTTTGGATATATGTAGTACAATTCTTCCCCTGTAAATTCTACAATTCTTCTTATTCAATATTTTACTTCTTTGATCTCTTTCTCTTTTTTGAAGATCTCCGCATCTTTTCATCTCTTTCTACACCTTTGTTCCCCATTAGTAAGCATTTTTGAAACCGTAGCCTCTTGGCTCTTTCTCTTACAATATAAATCCCTCTTAAGATTCTCACTTAAGGTAATGTATTTTATTGTCTCCATTAGGTTTGGACCCCTACCAGAAATCTGAGTTTAACTTAATTAGTTGGGAACACACTTGTTTGGAAAACAGATGGGTCTGCATAGTGCATAGTGGATACAGGGATGGATGAAGCAACACTCTTGATAAGAGTACCTCCACCCGCTTTAGAAAAAGACTTAACTTTCCAGCTATGAGTAGTTTTAGATAATATTAGGTTTTATCATATTAGGTTTATTGGGATAAAAATCTATGCATAAATAAGTATAATTAGAGTTAGAAATAGGGATATTAAGAACTCTAGATATAAACTCTCTCATCCTAAGATGCATGTTATGACTAAACAAATAGAGGATTTATCAAAATTGACTTTTAGCCCAGATAGATTATAATATACACATTATAGCAATCCATAATATTGTGAGATTCTCTAAATTAGACTTAGGAAAATAAAGCAATCATCACCGAACATAAGGTGAGTGATAGGTGGATCATTTCGATATGGGGATAAAGGTTCCCGCCTGTCTAATGCCCCTATTGGAGTAGAAAATGACATAAGGGGTGCCATTCAGATTTATAGAAAAGGAAGCGGTAGATAGACAAACTGATGTAGAACATTAGTGTGTTGCTGATGTTGAAGGCGTGTGCCCCTTAGTCGAGTCTAAGCACATGGTCATATAGGAGTCTATTAGTTAGTTGTGGAGACATGTCTGTTTTCTATTAGTTAATTGGTTTCTAGGTTTAGTATAAATAAAAGGGCTTGTAAGTAGGGTTCTTCAGTGTTGAAGTTTATGAGTTGTGAGATTTAATAAAAGAGTCATCTTTTAGGTCTTTTTGTTTTGTTTAATTCAAGAATAGATTTAATAAACTGAAGCTTTCGTCAGTTTAATCTACATCATTTGGTATCAAAGCAGATTGATTCACGGGATTACTATTCACGAGCATTGTTCACCGTGTTACTGTTCATTGCGAATTGTTTCTTGAAAAAAAAATCAAATTTTATTGTTATTATGGTGAATAACAAAACAACTTGAGGTCGTTCTCCCTCTATGGATACTCGCATGTTTCGTTTAGAAGAAAACATGAAAAACATGACACAGATGTTCTAGAACTTTACTGCAACAATGGCCACAATACAGAGAGAGGTGCAGCCGCCACCCCCACCACTTCGAAATACTGGTTCAGTGGTTTCAGATACTGATGATGCGTCCTTGCAGAGTGATGGTACAGTTCCTCTTCTAAACCTTTTTACGCCTATTGCTCCAGAGAATAATGGCGGGGAAAGAGTTGTTGGAGAGAATAACAACATTCAGGTTCATCCCTTGGGTGTAGTAGGTGATCGTATACCACCTATTGTTGGAGATGGTCAAGGTGATGAAGGTGTTGGTGAACCCCCTGTGTGTGTTTCACTTATAGTGCCACCACCAGTTCAACAGCAACCTGTCGTGCGCCCCCAAGGGCCACAATATCCAAATTTTCAGCCAAGGTTAAACCCTAATGGCCAAAATCAAGGGCTACCCATGCAAGAGGCACCTTGAGGTGTGCGTCTTCCTCAACAAGGGTGTGAAAATCTGCGTGTTAATTAGGTTTGAGGTCGAGGTCATGGTTATCGTCGTCCTATACAACGCTTGGTTGTTGGTGATAGGAATTTTTGGGAAAAACCCATTCCTCGCAATGTAAGACAAGAGAATAGGGGGCGGTATCCATCTCCTCCTTCTTCTCCTTCTACTGATCGAAGTGGTCGTAGGGTAGACTGTGAACCTAATCGTCAGGCAGGTGATTTTGAAAGGTATGACAATTTTAATTTTTTTTTATGAAGATCATGGTATTCAGAATATTGATAATGGGGTTGTTGATGTTAATCGTTTCCTCTACATATTGGAGAGGAGTCAGGCTGGTGATGTTAAATCGATATGCCTACTTTTGATGGTAAACTCGATCTTGATGAGTTTATTGATTGGCTTAATCAAATTGAAAATGCCTTTGATTATAAAAACTTAAATGATGGTAAAAAGGTTAAATTAGCTGCTACTAAATTGAAGCTCATTTTGTTCATTCATTCATCTACAAAATTTGAAACAAAATTTGTCTTCAGTTCAAGAGTATACTGAGCACTTTCAGTTGTTGTGTACTCGTGCTGGGTTGGTTGAAACTGATGAACAGAGAGTGGGTCGTTATCTGAATGGCCTGAGCAAGGCAATTTGTGAAGCATTTATCATGTTTGAGATTGATGACATGGTTACCGCATTTAATTATGCATTGTGTGCTGAGAAAGTGCTTTCACCTAGTATGACATCAACACCTCCTTATATTTGTTCGACAAGTGGAATTATTGCTGCTACTCTTGTGTCGGCTGCTGGTATATAGTGTTGCTAGAAAGTGCTTTGAATGTGGCGTTATGGATCACATTGTTGCCAAGTGTCCTAAGAAGAAGATGCGTCCTGTTTTATTAGCTGAAAGTGAAGATGAGGTCGAAGATATGATGTTGCTGCCAAGCCACCTGATCTTTTCCAAGATTTCCAGCACGAAGCTTTGTCAATGTTTCCTGCTTTAGGCGTACCACTGCTTTAGCTTGAGGACAAGATTCTTCAACATGGGGAGAGTGATGTAGAACATTAGTGTGTTGCTGATTGTTTTAACCCCCACCTACATGGTAAACGTCCATTAGTAGGGGTCTCCACTTTATTCGTTTAATCGACAGGGTTAAAGCCCAATTTGCAATATCATGGATCAATGTATATGCCCATTAACTCATGTGTCTAGGGATGAACCCTAGCCACATGGCTTGCCACTTACGTACATTAATTTATGTCCAGATTCATTACTTATCAAAGAGATAATTATCAATTAAGAGTCATGTTCAATTTCAATTACTTGAGCTACAAGAAATCTCTACTCTACATGTAGGGAATTTTTCGAGTTTTCCCTAATCTTCTTCTGTGCCGTGTGATCTTGGAACCTTTAAATGAATGGAGAAGGGATGAGATGATTGTGACTTCAGGGTTGAACCGTCTAATGGCTGCCTACGTATCTCCTTGTTTATTATGGAGAATCAAATCCTATTTTGCATAGTTCCTAAGAGCGAATCCCTTTGGTTTATATATGAAGAGCTACGAGAGTCCTAGGGTTATGGTTGCCTTCACCGCTTGTGAGTCCCCTTCCATCTTTGGACTCTACCTTCCTATTAGGATTCCTCTTCTTATGGAAGTCTGAATCTAGACCATATCTTACGAGAGGTAAGTTTCCTTATTGATAATAATGTCCCATCATGTATGGGAAGATTATATCTCAGAAGGAAACTCCTAAGATATGTCATCACGATTCCTTCCTTATCATCAAAGATTGCCATTTTTAGTTTCCTTTTGTTCAGGAACTATCTATATCAGTTCCTAATGACTGGGTAACTATTATGTTTGAAGGCGGTCAATCATGTGCTTGGCACATGTCTACTAAACACTCGTGCTGAGCACGAGATCACTTATTCACAGAACTGATCCAATGGTCCTCGTCTCATTTTGGACATCTATAGTCTTAGGTTATTTCCCATACAGGTGTCATCTATTCAATGACGAGAAATCCCCCTACAGATGCCCCCGCTCGTGCCAACTAGCACGTGGGCGCTTGAAGCGACGTTGCTTTTGGTGCGAGAATCCTTTTCCAAAACTGTTTGTTAGAACTGTTGACGTACCCAACTAATTAAGGCTCTAAAAAGATAGCTCGAACAGACACACCGTTTCTCGAAAAAGGTAATGATGGCAGTTCCATCCCGAAAAGACATACCACTTGGGCTCATCCAAACCGTCCATCTTATCTGTATATAAAGGATCTAGTGAGAGAACTTTCATTATCTCTTCTGCTACCTTTTTTTGCATACTGAACATTTTGATCTCCCGCTAAGGTTTAACCAAAAGCTTGAAACTTTTTCTCTTTCTCGATCATGAATCCCAACTGTTCACTTATAAACTTCGGAGATCTTTCCTCGCTGGAATTGATCCGTGAGAAATTTCACATCCCTGAAGATATCGGTCTGGAGTGGGGGAGGTTATCTGACGAGTTATCGTACAAGGAGGTGGCACTCATCACTATTGGTCAGCTTAGGGCCGGACTCACTCTTCCCCTCCACCCGTTGCTAAGAGAGTGTCTGATTCACTTCAATCTTGCTCTTGGTCAAACAACACCCTTGTTTTACAGAACTGTTATGTACTTTGCCCTTCTTGCCAGGAGACATGGGTTTGCTTTAAACCGTTGGGTGTTCGGTTAGTTTTATGAGGTCCGGCGTATTCGAGACCAGTCGTATTATTACCTCATGACTAGAGACAAGAATTCTCCGATTGTCTTTTTTGAAGGGAAGCAAAGTGACGAAGGCTGGGCTGATCACCACCTCTGTGTGTTGGGTGATGCGTGGGACATTCGCCACTCCGATGCTGATGGTGAGCCAATGGGAATTCCTGTTCCCAGAAAACACACCCATGCTCTAACCAGTAAATCTTCTTACTCAGGTACTTTATAGCTTGATATAAGAGTCTTTCGCCTGAATATCATTTGCTATTATTCCTTAGGCAACACTTCCCCCTGGAATCAACTAACTGCAACTGATGCTGCTACGGTGGACATTATCAAGAAGATCCCCAAGGAACAGAGGATGCGTTGGGTGATAGTTCTTGATCCCACCCGTCTTTTTGAATATCTCAATATGTCTACTGAAGAACTGCTGCAACTTGTTCCTGGCTATTACCCCTTTGGGATAAATACGGTGAATTCTGGGCGTACAACCCTTCCTCCTCCTGTTGATCAGGATGTCGGACTTCTTCCTCCTCCAGTTCAAGACAAATCTTTTTTGATTACTAGAAGAAGAGGAAACCACAAGGAGAAGAGTTCGGATGCCTTCTCCAGTGATGCTGCGGCGTCAGGTTCAATTTAGGAGCCTACTGTTAGTGATGATTGTGTGATCATTGGCGGAAGGGCCCCTGAATTGCCTCATGAACTGCTAATGGCCAACAATTTTAAAAAGGGAGTTTGTGCGTCCAACAATTCTAGATTGAGAAGATCTGATACCACTTCTGATGTTGCCCCCTCTGGTAAGAAAATGAAGTTTCGCCTTTTATCTGTTAGTGAAAACCCACTTTTTAAAGTTCCTGCTAGTATCCCCCACACCGCTCTTGTGAGAATGTAGTCAGATTCGGCCCCGCCTCGGATCCTTCTATAGGTTCTGAACAAACCGGTGATAATGTCTTTCTGACTGTTGACCCCTCCCTCCCTGATAATCACAAGGGGAAGGGTATTGCTAAAACCACCTCTATAACTATCGCTCTCCCCCTCCTCAATCTAGTGATAGGAGGGGGGTGAGTGACGACATTCCCTATCGCCAAGATTTCCAGATTCCCCCGAGAGGGTGATTGTGGAGATGAGGTGTTAGGGACAAACTGATGAACTACCTGTTACCAACAAGCATTCTGTTAAAGATGTTGATATTGCGCTGGGAGTTCTAGAAGCTGCGCGACTTCCTGTTGACAAGGTTGAAGCCAACATAGCTAGGAATATGGATCTGTCTTATTGTCGATCTGCTATTCACCTTGCCAAGGTAAGACTTTCTTCTCTATTCAATGTTCGGTTTCTCTCATCATGTTACTTACACATCCTATATTATTTTCCAGTTAGTGAATAACTTTTTGGCTATGAAAGAACCCATCTTTGTGGCCACCGTCGATACATCCACTGATGCCATGGCTACTGGTGAGCTGATCTGGGCAAAAGAAGCTGCTAAAACGAGAGCTGCGGAGCTGCAGATCCAGGTTGACCAGCTCTTGACGAAAGAGAAGAAATCTGATACTAGCTTCAAGAATATGAGAGATACTATCTCTAACCTTCGGAGCTCTCTGAAGAAAACCCAAAAAGGAGCTGCTGATACTGGCACTTGGAAAGTGAAGTTCTTGGAACTGCGCACCCACTTCACTACCCTGCAAGCAAAACATGACCAGGTCCAAAGGGAGCTTCACCGTAGGAACACTGAGATGAAGACCCTTGGCCAATCTATTGCCCATGCAAATGAGGTCATGTCTGGCTATGAGCCCCCTGAAGGAGAAACATCTTCGTTATGGTAAGAAGGCTGATGACCTCCTAGTTGAGACCTCCAAGTTCTATTCCGAGGTGGTGCAGGAGGTGAAGAAGAGATCAGCCGAAAATGCCATTCGTTTTGCTTTGAGGGTACTGGATGTTTCTCAGGAGTCCTTCAATGCGGCCACAAGTTAAGTTCGATGAGGCAATTGAGGCTACTGGGTATGTTTCTCAGCTGGATGATCAAGGGCGGGTAACCAACCTTTTTGTCTTATTCCTTGATCTGGACACTAGCATCTCTGCTATCCAAGCTGAACTTATGCCTGATGCCTCCTTATCTTCTGAAGAAGACATCGATGATGACCTACCTCTAGTTCAACTTCCTTTTCTGCCAGTTCCAGCTTTAGATGAATGTTCTATTCAGCCAACCATTCCAAATTAATCCAACCACATCGATGAATGCGGCGAAGCAATCGAAGAACCAAAGTTTGACCATGCTTCATAAGCCTTTCAGTTGATGATTCACATAAACAATTATTTGTAAATAATTATTCTATGGGTCTGTAATATTAAGCTATATAGCTCACATACAATTTACTTTACTGAGCTCTGTAGCTCTTATATTTTATGCATGCTATTTACTTACGGAGCTCTGCAGCACTTCTATTTTATGTATGCCTTCGAAGTATTTTATGTTACATTACATATATTACTATATATTACTGTGCATACTCGAAAAAATTATTGATTTGGGTACCGAACTATAGTGGATTTTACAAAATGGGTACTGTATTATTTTTTTTGCAAAATAGGGTACCGTATTTTTCAAATATGGCTAAAATGGGTATCATCTATATATACTATGATGTATGTATACGTATTTGATAATTTGGCGTACATAATACATACACATGGGCAACTCAGTCTCCACATAAGCAGGCATACACGAAGTACATGAGTCTCATTTAAAATTTCAAATCGCAAAATCAAACACCCACGCTCTGTCTCACGCGCGTTATCTTTGGGCTTTCTTAAAGCCCATGTTCATCTCCCTCCAAAATCCCAAAATCCCGACCCTAAAATCCCTAACTTCACAAACCCTCGTCTGAAGAAATTCAGCTGTTCTTGTTGAAATTCTTGTTGAAAGAAAACCTAGTTTAACTATCTAAACAAGTAAGTTATATTATTATTACTTTTCTTTGTATTTCATTTCGATATGTGTATAGAATATGACCTATAATGATATATTATAATTGGTGGTTCTTTATTTGTATAGGTTTGATATAATAATGTTTGTTCTTTATATTATTTGAAATTATTTTTATATCCTTTTCAGTGGAAACTAATCATGAGAGTATGATGATAGAATTCCACCATTCCGGGGGATTTAAAACCTCACCAATGCTAAATTACAGTGGTATAATAGAGTATGTCACAGAGTTGGACTTTGATCGGATTTCTTATTTTGAACTTTTGGGGATAGTGAAGGATGATTTGAATATACATAATTTATCAAACATGTATTGGGCACCTCAAGGTAGAGTTTTGCAGAATAATATTCACCAAATCCTTAGTGACAAAGAGACAATTGAGATGGTTGAGTATGCTAGGAGAACAGGTGTAGTTGAGGTGTATATTGAACACAATGAAGCTGTGTCCCAATGCCTTATTATAGAAGAGGATGTGAGTAGTGATGAATTTGAGACTGTAGTAGAAATGGAGGATGAATCTGATTAGTCTGATGCTGCTAGTATAGATCATATAAGTGATATGAATGAAGAATTGCTTGAAGTAAGAACACAACAGTTGGTTAGTATGAAGAAGAAAAAGAAGAAGTTAAAAGTTATGGAGGATGTGAATGACAATTTGGATGGCAATGTGAATGTTGAGGATGTTCTAATTGATGGAGGTGGTCCAAGTATTGAGGGGTTAGCACTAATGGTGGATGGAAATGAAACTGATTATGCTAGTAGCGATGATCATGATAGTCCTGAGGTTAGTAATGAAGAGGATGAGATGAGGCCTAGGTTAGCAGCTAGAAATAGGAACAAGTTCCTAATATTTAATACCAAGACTGAGATAAAAAAGATTCAGTTTGAAGTTGGGATGAGGTTTGGTCATAGAAATGAACTGAAAGGTGCTTTGAAAGATTATGTTGTTGCTACTGGGTGCCCAGTTAAGTGGTCTATTAACAAAGCAAGTAGGATGTAAGCAAGATGCTACCTAGAAGGTGGTGAATGTCCTTGGAGACTGTGGGCTAGTCTTATGCAGAATGAAGAAAGTTTCCAAATCAAGACACTTGTTAATGTGCATAAATGTTCAAGGAACTTGAATAGTAGGCTTGCTAACTCTCAGTGGTTGGCTAAATCTTATCATGATAGAATCATTAGTAATCCAGGTTTGAAGTTAAGTGATTTCAAGTTTGAAGTGTTGCAAACTTACAAGTTTAATGTATCAGAAACAATGTGCTTCAGGGTTAAAAGAAAGTGTATGGGGGACATTGAAAAGAATTTGGTTGAGATATATTCCAAAATTAGGAACTATGGTTTTGAAATATTAAAGAGGAATCCAGGGAGTACAGTGAGAATATACAAAGAGAATGTATATTTGTTTTGATGCATGTAAGAAGGGATGGGTGGAAGGTTGCAGACCTGTCATAAGTCTAGATGGTTGCTCTTTAAAGGGGTATTGCAAAGGGCAACTTCTTACTGCAGTTGGGAGGGATGGCAATGATCAAATGTTTCCCATTGCTTAGGCTGTTGTTGAAGTTGAGAATGCAAGCAGTTGGAGATGGTTTCTTGATTTTTTGATTGATGACCTTGGAATTGCCCATGGTGTTGGTTTGACTCTAATCATTGACTAACAAAAAGGTTTGCTGCAAGTCATTAATGAGATGTTACCATTTGCAGACCATAAATGTTGTGCAAGGCATATCTATGCAAACCTGAGGAAGAGACAACCAGGTAAATGTGTTTTTGTTTTTACAATTGTTGTTTTCATATGCAATTTAAATGTTTTTGTTTTTACAATTGTTGTTTTAATATATGCAATTGCTGTTTTTATAAGAATTTAAAATTTTAAATGTTTCCAATTACAAGGTGCAATTTACAAGAGTTTGTTTTAGCAAGCTGCCAAGGCAAGCATTCCTGAGGACTTTGATCTTACCATGGAAGAGATAGCAAAGCTGTCTGATGAAGCAAATAAATATTTGACTAAGCAGCAAGATGCAAGATGGTGGTCTAGAGCTTTCTTTTCTTTTGTGCCCTATTGTGATGCATTTGAGAATAACATGTGTGAGATATATAATGGTGTAATCAGAGAAGCAAGAGGGGAAGACTATAATTGCAATGCTAGAGGATATAAGATTGCAATGTATGGAAATGATGCATAAAAAGAGAATTATACAACAAATGGCATGATGTGTTGTGTCCAAGGGCTAGGGCAAAAATTGAAAAAAACAAGGATGATGCTAGGAATTGGGTAACCATTTACAGTGGGGCCACAACTTTTGAGATTAGAAGACCTCAAAGCTATTCCCAATCACAATGTGTTGATATAAAAGCTAAAACTTGCACTTGTAGGATGTGGGGGTTAAATGACATTCCTTGTCAGCATGCCATTTCAGCCATATATTATATGAAGTTAAATCCAGAAGATTATATGGCTCATTGGTACAGAGTGGAGTATTATATCAAGGCATACCAACACTATATACAACCTTTGACTGGTGAAATGCAATGGCCAAAGAGCACTTGTTCTATTTGCTTGCCACCTGCTGATAGAAGGATGCTAGGAAGGCCTAAAAAGAATAGGAAAAAGGAAGTAGGTGAGCTAGGTGCAAATTGAACCAAGGTTAGTAGACAGGGGAGGCAGATTGTATGCTAAAGGTGTTTTCAAGTTGGCCATAATATGAGGAATTGTTGCAACCACTACACCATAATAGGATATTTGCAACACGCACCTTTTTTGCTTTGCAACGGTTATTTACCGTTAGTAAATTGCCAACGCTATATAAGCGTTGGAAATGTTGTAAAGCGTTACTTTATTTCATTGAATTTCCGGAATTAATTGCTAACGCTTGAAAATCGTTTGAGAAGTGTTACAAATCCAAAAAACCGAAACAACATCGAAATTTCAAAAAGAAATAAACAAAAAAGAAATCGTGGTCGGTATATAGAAAACCTCTCATTCTCTCTCACAGCCGCTAGGTTAGGGTTTTGTTATCTTTGTTCCTCTTTCTCTCCTTCAACCCCTCCTCCTCTTCCCCAGAAAAATCACATCCTACCTTCTTCTTCCTTTTCTAATTACCAACAAATGGATTGGGTTGAAACCAAAGCTTTCAAAACCCGTTTTTAGCCTGAGATGTTTGCTTTGAAAACAACAACAACGACCCAACAAGTTTGAGGCCCATCTTCTTGTTTTTGCAGCTATTTGTGTTGGGTTTCTTGGTCTCTCTAACTTAAGAAGTATATATTTTTTTCTGTAAATCTACTGCTGTGTGTTTGAGCTTCACGTTCTGCGTCGCAAATAGTCATAATAACTTCTACTCAGACTCATACTTTTATTGCTTTCCTGTAAGTAACCGTTATCTTAATGGAATTTTAATCCCTTTAGTTAATGGTGAAGAATAAGAAGTTAAGTGTCCGGTCCGATCTTATCTTGTGCGAAATGTTGGCATCTTTGGTGCGGTGTTTATTTAGAAATCCCCGATGGTGGAAACTTGGCGAAAACAATTCATTCTAAGGTGATTCTCAAGTCTTAATCTGTTCAATTCCTCTATCATACTTCCTGTTCCGGTAAAAGGACAGTTAGCGAAAAATTGTTGGCTGGAGGAGAGTGGATAAGAGTACTTATAAATGGCTTCTCTATTGATTCTTTGATAAAGTTAATTCCTGATTCAGATGTTTTTTCTTGGCAGGGAGTTCCTTATGTTATATATTGGAAGGATTCGTTGTCATGTTATGCAGCTTGCCATTTTCGTGAGGCATTAATGTTAGTGGTTCAGAAGTACTACATTTAACTGTTATGAAAAATGCATCTTGGATGGTGGGGATAGCTAGTTAAATGTGTATCTGTTCTATGTCTAATTACTTAAAACTTGCGCCTAGGGTTGATACTTGTCACATGTTTGATCAACACTTGTGGTAATCAATCATTTTATGAATCTTGGCTATCAAAAATAAAAGGAAGTTTTGCGTTTCTTGAAGTGAATGGCCGGTCCCGGAAAATAGTCTTCAAGTTATTGTTAATTCTTACATTATTTGTCTATCCACTCGCGGCGGACCGGCACTTATGCGTTTATGTTGAGGGTGTTTTGACGAAAACTCCTCAAGGTACTAAACAGAAAGTTGAATTAAAAGTCGACAAGCTTTTTCATGTTGGTCCCGTCGATTCGGCTACTTACCCGATTCCCAAAACCAAACTCACTCTTGAACGGCTTAGAGATTTTGTTCATATGAGGCCAAGGACTAACACCGTAATTTTTTTTTATATACTATACTGTATGATTTATATTATTTATTTATCTTGTGTTTTTGGGGTTCATATTTCTGCAGTTGCTCGAATCAGGAATGCACTGGCTTATGCAACTCACACATTTTTTCAGATGCACAACTTATATGTGCACACTCCGATTATTACTACTAGTGATTGTGAGGGTGCCGGAGAGATGTTTCAAGTTACAACATTATTTAGTGATGCAGATAAGGTGGACAAGGAGCTGAAACAGAAACCGCCTCCATCTGAAGCTGATATAGAAGCTGCAAAAAAACTTGTCTCGGAGAAAGGAGAGGCCGTCAAATCTGCTAAAGCCAAAAAGGAAGATATAACTGATTTGGTGACTGAGTTAAAGAAGGCCAATGCAAGGATGATCTAACACATCTAGAAGAAAGATTTAAACTCAAACCTGGCCTCCCAGAGAAGGATGGGAAGATTGATTATACTCGTGATTTTTTCGCTTGGCAAGCATTTTTAACAGTGTCGGGCCAACTCTAGGTTGAGACATTTGCTTGTGCTCTTAGCAATGTTTATACATTTGGACCAACTTTTCGAGCTGAACATTCTCACACATCAAGGCATCTCGCAGAATTTTGGATGGTAGAGCCTGAGATAGCATTTGCAGATTTAGAGGTATGAGATGTTATTTTACGTCATTTCAATTGTACCAACATAAAACTGACTCAAAGATTACACTCCAGCTTTATAAAATGTTCATGATATACAACAACACGTGCATACACACATTAGAACACACACTGGTTGAACCTCCAAAAATATGTTTGTATCAAACATAGTCAGACATTCATGTAGTCCACTGTTCACATAATCAAAATAAAAATTGTCTCATGATCTCCCTTCTCCCTAGATTAACCTTATTTTTTTTTTATCCGTGTGCGATTAGGGTGTTTCTATGACAGGTCATATTTTGTATTTCTTTTAACTGTTTTCTTTGTAGGGGATATCGTGTACATGAGTGTTTACTGGACCTCTAACTTTAATCTCCAACTAATTTTTGATATCTATTGAACTTTTTTTCAATCTTTCTTGTTTAATCTCTTGTTATTTTTATTCTCGGATCTGGGTGCACAGCAACGTGTTTTTAGTTCTGTTTGATTAAACATTGTTTCTTTGTAACTTCAGATACATTTTTAACAAGTTCTTCAGTTATTTGTTTATATCAAGAAGATGTCATCCAAAATTCATAGGTTAAAGTTTACTTTGAAAGTGCATTTCTAAGAGCAGTTGCAATGTGCTCTTGGCAACGGAGTGTGGCTCAGTGTGGCAGGCTTAGAGGTGTACTGTTGTGTTCTGAGTTATGGCTGATGAGAGTTGAAACATGCTCTTAAAGCTTCTTCTTAGTTGGCTGCAAAAGAAGGTCCTTACGGCGATACCCAAAGGGTGCCCTGTGAGCAAGGTATGTAACTAGAGGGTTGTAACTTCTTTTGTGCATTTCTGTTTCCCTTGGGAGGAAGAATACACAATCCCCTCTCATTTGAATAAGGATAAAAGATGTGGCTTGAGTTGTCTGTTAATAAATCATTCGTTGTGCATGTAATAAGGATTTTATAATTTTTGGACTATAGGGGATTCTTCAACCAGACATGTGGGGTGTAGTACCATCAGATAGGTGGGATTGGTCAGCTCTCAAGTCACTGATCAACAAGAATGGAGGGAGAAATTCTCTTCTTGTAGCTCCTATGTCGACTGCTTCAACTAGCCAAATACTTGGCAACAATGAGTGCTTTGAGCCGTATACCTCTAATATATACAGCCGTAGAGTTTTAAGGTAAACTATTATCATTGTTATGATAATAATATATATTTTTGTATGATTATTTTTAAGATTTCAAAAAGTTATGTACTATGCAACCTTATCCCCATTTTTTATTTATTACAGCGGTGAATTTGTTGTGGTGAACAAAGACCTTCATGACTTAGTTGAGATGGGTCTGTGGTCTCCTGCTCTGAAAAACAAGATAATTTATGAAAATGGATCGGTTCTTACAGTCGTAGAGATTCCCGATGACTTGAAAGCCATTTACAGGTATAACTGGGAAGTTCACATTATTTTATGATGGCGGAAAAATGAAGAAGAACTTTTGCCCAAGAGTTGTATACTTGTTCAGTGATGAATTTTTCTAGTTTATATTATTTATCTTTCATTTCATGAAGACAAAGTGCGAACAAAAATACGGTTCAGTTATAAATATTTTTAGAATTAGTTAGGTTTTGATTATATATGAGTTATCATTTGTCGTAAGATCAATTGAATATATTGTTACTCATTTCCTAATTAGAGAAAAGATGTAATTTTTTATTCTTTTATAATCAGAAGTGTTTCAAGTTCAATTTGTTTAATTGCTTATTATTATTATTTTTTAATATATTTTTGCTGGAAAATGATTTGTTTAGGTTCATGAAAAGGAAAAATGGATAAGTTCATATATTTGTTTCTATATGTAACCTGTCATTTGTGCTGGTTATGGGTGTATGGGGCAGGATTTTTTTTTTTTTTTTTTTTTACCCTATCAACACATTAGTAACGGTTGTAAACCGTTGCAAAGCAAAAATAAGTATTAAAGCATCTATTAATAATCATTACAAATCAAACTACGCAACGCTTTTTAACCGTTAGTAATTGTTACTTTGCAACGGTTAATAACCGTTGGAAAATTTGGTTTGCAACGCTTTGTAAACGTTAGTAATTGTGACTCTGCAACGGTTATTAACCGTTGGAAAATTTGATTTGCAACGCTTTTTAACCGTTGAAAATATTTCCAACACTTTACCCACGCCCAATTTGCAACGCTTAAAAAGCGTTGCGAAAATTATTCGCAACGCTTTTTTGCCATTGCAAATAGCCTGTTATGGTGTAGTGAACTTATTGCCACCAGCTAGTGTTGTAAGTAAATGTTTTGTCAGTTACCCTTAAGTTTTCTTTTTTGGTTAACTTGTGTCTTTAACTTACATCTCAGACAACCATGCCACCAACTGTGCAACCAAAAGTTGAAGAACCATCTCAGACAACCATCAGACCAACTGTGCAATCAGAAACTAAAGAACCATCTCAGACAACCATGCTGATAAGTGCTCAAAAAGTGCAATTTAACCCTCGATTATGCCTCTTGTTTAGCCATCTTAGTGGACTAATGGTGTTTGTAAGTTATGTTTTATGATTCTACAGGTGAAAGACAGAGTTTTGTGGAATATTAGAGAAAAATAGGTAAAACGGAGCAATTCGGAGCATTAAGGATCACATGGGAAGCTCGTGGACAATCATGGAGAAGGCCAAGAAATTGAAGCTATTAAAGATGCAATTTGAACCTATTTTAAAGCCTATTTGGAAGCCCAAGACAAAAGGATTCGTTGCTTGGACCGAAGCCTACAAAAGAGGATAGAAGGATAGAGCAGAAGAGACAAAATAGACTTCCGCGTCTGGGACGCATGGATCGCGCGTCCAGACGCATTGCTCGCGTCTGAGACGATGGATCGTGCGTCCAGACGCATGAAACGACACTGTAGCCAATTCCTTCTCAGTTTTGGAGACAAAGTTGGACTCTGAAAGAAGTCTATTTGTATTAGGAAACAAATGGCGGTTTGGAATGCTTCTAGAACTCATTGTAACCCCTATAAATAGAAGACCTAAGTGCCTCATGTAATTTGCCAATTCACTTACACTCTTGTCTCCAGAACTTGAGGCAGAGAGAGATTAATAATAAAAGATTCGGTTTTAACTAGCTGAGTCTTAATAAGTTAGTCTTTCTAGTCTTATGTTCTTCGACTCTTCTTCTTCTCGTTCTTCGTGTTCTTTCTTCTTTATGGAAGGCCAATCTTCTCCTTCAAGGGAGGAGATGAAGCCGGTGCTTAAGGTTTAATGATTCTTCTGGTTCATGGTATTCTCTAATCAGGTTAGTTCTTTATGTTTTTAGTTATTAGTTTCATTGCCCAGACTAGGGGATCGAAGTATAGATTAAGGTTTTTATTTATTGCAATCGAATATCATGCTAGTTTAGGATTTTATTTATTGCAATTGAATATTGCTAGTGACATGTTTTTATTTATTGCAATTGAATATAATGCTAGAATAGGATTTTATTTATTATAATTGAATATTATACTATTATTTTCCACTTTTCTTCTAGTTGTGTAGTGTTTTAGAGTAAGGGAAATATTTCTTGTGTTTGCCTTAAATGGTGATTCATTGAATAGCTGCCCAAGCTCACATAAAAGGAAAGAAGATACTAGTAACATGAACATAGGAACAACTTTAAGTAGAGTAATTCGTTAACGATGTTTCGTCCAAGAGGGCATCGGCACTCGCTCGATTGCCTAATTGTAGTTTACTTGTGAGAACAACCATGAAGCAGAAGGTCATAGATCAAAAGTATTGGTGGATTCTAATCTCTTGAATTCCCCTCTCTTATAAATTCTCAATAGTTTAGTTTAGTTTAGTTTAGCATTAGAATCTACAATATCTATAATCATAGTTTTTAATCCCTCAAACCCCCTTTCCAATCCTGTTCTTCATATAAACATACACTTAAAAGTGGAACAATACCCTACTCATTCTTTACTTATTGAGGGATAATTAGGTTTTGATACGCTTCTATTTTGTTCAACGACCATCATCCATCTACATCATCTATCTATATCATCTACATCCATATCACATCTACATACACAAAAGGAGCGCGTGTCAAATGGCGCCGCTGCCGGGGATATAATTAATTGTAGCCCTAGAAGCGTGTCAAATGGTGCCGCTTCCGTTTTAAGTTGTTTATGTTTAACGTTTTCTTTCAAGATTAGAACTTTGGATCTTGAGGTAATTTTAGCCGCATCATCCATCCTTTTAAGAAAGAAAGAAGCTTGAAGGATATCTCGAAGACAAGATCTACCATCCAGGTTAGTCGAATCTTCATTCTTTTTATTGCTTTCTTAGTATAGTTGCATCGTAGTTTAGTTTTATTGCTTTATAGTATAATTGCATTTAGGACCTTTTCAACAATTGAAGTTGTAAGCCAACACAACGAAACATCAAACTCTAGTGTTTCTTGTCTGAATCTTGACAAACGGACTATCGTCTGTGGGCAATGGTACTTAAGCAATCCAAGTGATTCACCATAACCCTAGAAGAGACAACTTTAGACAACGGGCGAGATACTAGCTACAAAGCCCAACCCAGTTGAAGGAAAATAGTTTTGCATATTAGTATAATTTAGAATAGTTGCATATTAGTTTAATTGCATTGAAGCATAGTGGGATAGTTTTTCATCATCTTCGTATAGCAAGAATACTAGACAAGATTGATACAATGGCTGCACGCAATGATGGAGGTGTTATAGACACCAATAATCCTGAAGCTATCCCACCCATGCAAGCATAACAGAGGAAGAAGCTGAGCGATTTCTATTCGCCAATCATTGGAGACCCACCCAAAGAATTGTTTTTCCGAGACGTAAGCTAAACCGGTTTGAACTTAGAGCATCGGTAATCTCTATGCTTCCAAAGTTCAATGGTTCGCATAATGTTCACCATATGTTCACATGAACAAATTTCTATCAGTCCTCAGAACTTTCAAGAACCAGAATATCAAAGATGAGAGTATCAAGTTGATTCTTTTTCCACTCTCACTCGAAGGTAAAACTTTCGAATGGTTAACTGCACAACCGATCAATTCAATAGACAACTGGGAGAAGTTGAGAACAAAGTTTACGAACAAGTTCTACCCACCCCAAAAGATTGATGCCATGCAGCAAGCTATTAGCAATTTCAAAGGAAAAGCGACTGAAGAATATCATTATAGTTGGGAGCGATTCAACAATCTGCTAGTCTCGTGTCCACATCATGGATATGACAAGAGCATACTAGCTCATTTTTTCTATCGAGGAGTTTCGATGATGAACAAGCAGATGATACAGTCAATGCAGAAAGACAAGTTTACATCAATGGATGGAGAGGAAGCTTACAACTTTCTCGAGAATTTAGCTGAAGAAACACAACAGTGGACTACTAGTAACGAGGATGTAGCTAGCATGGAGGGGGAGCCAAACCAATTTGGTTACCAAGCACATGAACAAGCAGATCAAGAACTGAAGTCTACATTGGCCAGCCTGGCCACCAGCATTAAAACTTTGAGTAAGAAATTCAACCAGTTCTCCATGAATCCCTCCAAGATCAACAAGTCTCAAGCTAAATCTCTCCCAGTCATGCAAGCTAGCCGATACTACGAAGTATGTTCGAACACTTCTCATGCAACTCTAGAATGTCCTGGTTACTATCAACATATATCAGTTGGAGAGTACAATATAAACTCATTTCAGAGGCCCAACCAAGGTGGTAATAACTTTCAAGGCAATTATTGGAGACAGAACGCTAGACCCCCAGGTTCTCAAGATCAAAGTTATATTCCACAGACAAGTCAAGCTTCATAGTTGGTTCCTCAACAACAATTATACTCTCAACATAATTCCAATACAAGTGGAGAGTTAGTACTTGATCCTAGGAGAAATTATGCCGCACCTGCCAACCTGGAGAATGCTATTAGTTTGTTATCACAGAAAAATCAGAAGTTTGAAAGTGTTCTAGAGCTTCTTGCACAATCTCAACTCAATCTCCAGCAATCTCAGGCAAGTCAATGTTCTAGAATGGAGTCTCTAAAGGCTAAGGTCGACCAACTCACTACTGCTTTGTCTGTAAACACACAAGCCACTCAACCTAGCTTATTGGAACTAATATTGAGGAGTGAAGATGTATGCCACATTGGGACAACTTCTAGTACTTATCACCTCCATGATCATGTCAGCTCAGTTACTACTCTCAGATCAGGATTGAAGATAGACAACAAGATTAACTTACCTTCTCATTATGACATTGCTACAGAGCAATCGGTCAAGATTTCAAATGAAGTTAGAAAGGAAGTGGGAGAAATCCTTTCCACTCCCATTTGTCAAGATGACCAAGACAAGATATGCAAGAATGCTGAAGAGAAAGAAGAGAAGACACATGCTGATGTGTTTGTACCAAAGGAACCTTTTCCTATATTTTTTGCTTAAAGCAAAAAGGACAAACAATTTTTAGAGATGAAGGAGGCATTTGAGAAAGATAACATCAATATCCCCTTTCTCAAAGCGATTAAGTAGTTGCTATCATATGCCAAATTCTTGAAGGATGCATGCAACATAAAGAGAAGTACTCATGTTCCAAAGCGAACATTTTTAGTTGGACAAACAACATCTATTATCCATCAGCAAGCTCCAGTCAAGCTCAAAGATCCAGGAAGTCCTACAATATCATGCAAGATAGGAGAAAAATTCACGGGTAATGCTCTTTTAGACCTTGGTGCTAGTGTTAATCTCTTGCCATATCATGTGTACCAAGCATTGGGCTTGGAGAACCTAAAGCCTACAAAAGTCAAATTGAAGTTGGCTGACCGTTCTACCAAGATTCCCAGAGGCATAGTTGAGGATGTTCTTGTTCAAGTAGCCGATTTCTACTATCCAGTGGATTTCATTGTGATAGACACCCAGGAGACCTTTGATAAAATTCCAATTATTCTAGGCCGACCTTTCCTCGCTACCGCAAAAGCTTTGATAAATTGTTACAATGGTGAAATGAAGATCAACTTTGGTAAGATGTTCATGGACATAAATATCGTTCACCTGTTGCATAAGGATTGTGATGACACCAAAGTTGGAGAGGTGTACTTCCTTGATAGCATGATACAAGAATTCTGCCCATTCAAAAATACAATTGAGAGTGCTCAATATACAGAAAACTGTGATGAACCTGAGAACAAAACCACAGAGGCGTTGCTAGCCATGTTCTTGGAATCTTTGCAAAAATTCAGGATTTAAGTGAGCAGAATGGAAAATTGACAGAGAGAGTATCATACCTTGAGAAGATGAACTCTACATTTCAGGATGAACAACAGACTTCTGCCCAGAAAAATCAGTTACTAGAGAATCAACTTAAAGAAGTTTTGGAAAAACAACAGAATCTAGAAACTGAAATGAGTATTCTGAAGCAGAAAATGGACCATATTGATAAGAAGCATTGCACTGTTGAAGCCTCTTCTACACCATCATTGTCTGAACGAGAGAAGTATGTGAACCAGTCTACTGCTCACTTTGAGCGTAGTCAGCCAGACATCCATTATCATTACTGTGGTGGTAAAGGGCACATTAGATACTATTGTCTTGTTAGAAAGAAAGATTTTTGTCAAACTTCTACATAGAGGAACCACAAGGCATATCACACAATTATCATACCTGAAATAGTTCAAGGTAGAGAAGCAACTTCACCAGTAATCTTTCCAGCATATCAAGAAGTATTTTAGACAACCCACAAGGTGAGACCTCCTCGTCCTCCAAACATTCGTCAGATTTGGGTAAGAAAATATGATCTCCTCACTCCAAATTGATAATGCATGATATATAGTCTTAGGGATCTGACTTAAAAGACCTAACAAAAAAAAATAAAATAAAATAAAAAAAAAAAATAAAAAAATAAATATATATATATATATATATATATATATATATATATATATATATATATATATATATATATATATATATATATATATATATATAAAAAAGGAAATGTTCTTATTTTTGGGATAAATTTTGATATTCGGCATCAATGGTAACATCTTCCCCTTTTCTCATTCATTTCATTTACTTAATTTCTATACATTGAGGACAATGCATATGTTAAGTTGGGGGAGGGTGTATTTGAGAAATGAATTTCGAAAATTAGCTTTCAAAAACAAAAATATTTTTGTTTCTATTTCAGCAGCATGAAAAAAAAATGAATTTTAATGATGAGTCTGGGATATAGATTCTATACTGCTTAGTATTGAGTTTGATAGATAGTTGATATTGTTGATTTCATTACCGCTTAGACTATTTATTATGCTCAGACATAGTTCTTGTTGATAGAATTCTTTAGCAAGGCACCACCATAGTACTTGGTCAATTTTGTGTACTTTTGCTAGAAGAGAGATTTAAACTCCTAGTAAACTGGAAGTAGAATTTTTTAGACTTAGCCCATGAGACTTGAGCTTTATACCCATTCTTTGGAGAGTTCTTACGAAAAATCCAAGTCTTAGTGACTCAACATCTTTTAGTTCTTTATGTCGTTGTAATATAGTCTCATTATTCGTTGATTTGGTTAATCACGAAGTGACATCAACTGGGGAGATAGCCATTAGGTCTTGTAGTCTATTCAAAACTAGAGTATCATACTGATAAGTCAAGTAGTGAACCCATTCAGCCTTTATCCCACCTAGTAGGACCATCATGTTAAACCCTTTTGAGCATTACAATAAGCCATTTTCTTTCATAAAACCCTTTACCCTTTACCCAACTCCAGACAAGAAGTATAGCCAAAATCTTTATCAGCCATACCCATATGTTTCTGAGAATACGAGGGGAACAAGGAGGAAGAAAGAGCACAAAAGGAAGATTACAAGGAAATATCAGAGAGATACAATGAAAACTATCATTCTGTTCTAAGTGAAAGAAGCTAGTGGAAAACAAGCATATCCAGTACTAATCAAGGATATACCATTGAGTTTTAAAAAAAAAAGTTGAACAGAATGGATGGAAAAGCTAAGACAAAGGAAGAATTTTCTCTGCAATACAGAATTTGAAGAAATCTTCCAAAGAAAGAAGAAAAACCCTTAGTGTTTTTAGAAACAACCTTTGAATCCTTTTTACCTTTCCTTCATAAACCAATACCCAAGCCAAGTTATAACCCATGACTTATCAGTACAGTATGGTACGAAGTCTAGAATAGGTGAGAGGATGCTAAAGTGAAGGACCCGATACTTCATACGTGATTGACATTCTTTCCATAAGACTACTGTTATCTAGAAGTCTATTTTTCAAGGTAGTATGTGGGATGTTCGTATTCATTATTCTTTTTCCTACATATATGAGGTAAAATAGTAGACCATCTTCTGAGATATTCTTTTCTGAGAGTATAACCGGTGAAGATTGAAAGTCAAGATTATCTGTCTAAAGGTAAATTAGGGATTCCATTTCTTAGATAGGAGAGTATAGGAGATTGACTAAAGTACACACATAAGCCTTGATTAAGAATTTTGTCAATTTTTACTATCTCCCATCGTAATCTATGAGTATTTGCAGCAATGTAGTTAGCAATGGAGACCGTCTGTTGGAATAAGCACTAAGTGGGTAAGGAATTTCTCTCTCTGAAAAATACAATCATTCTTGAACATGCTATTGATTGATTTTGTGGGTATATCACCTGAAAACCCTCACGAGACTATAACTCGACCTTTTTGGGGGAACTTAAAGGTTTAAAGCCTTGTTGCATATGGTAAATGCAATCGTTATGCCTGTGAAAGTGAGTTAGGATTTTATTTTTGTTATTAGGATGTGATTTTGATCACTTGTCTATTTTTTATCTTATTTGCTAAGAGACTAGTAAAAGGCTAGTTGGGAGTTGTGATAAGTGCTCAAAAAGTGTAATTTAACCATCGATTATGCCTCTTGTTTAGCCATCTTAGTAGACTAATAGTGTTTGTAAGTTATGTTTTATGATTCTACAGGTGAAAGAGGGAGTTTTGTGGAATATTAGAGAAAAATGGGTAAAACGGAGCAATTCGGAGCATTAAGGATCACATGGGAAGCCTGTGGACAATCATGGAGAAAGCCAAGAAATTGAAGTTATTAAGGATGTGACTTGGAACTATTTTAAAGCCTATTTGGAAGCCCAAGACAAAAGAATTCGTTGCTTGGACCAAAGCCCGCAAAAGAGGATAAAAGGATAGAGCATAAGAGACAAAATAGACTTTCGCGTCTAGGACGCATGGATCGCGTGTCTAGATGCATTGCTCGCGTCTGAGACGCATGGATCGTGCGTCCAGACGCATGAAACGACACTGTAGCCAATTCCTTCTCAGTTTTGGAGATTAAGTTGGACTCTGAAAGAAGTCTATTTGTATTAGGAAACAAATGGCAGTTTGGACTTTGGAATGCTTCTAGAACTCATTGTAACCCCTATAAATAGAGGACCTAAGTGCCTCATGTAATTTTCCAATTCACTTATACTCTTGTCTCCATAACTTGAGGCAGAGAGAGATTAATAATAAAATATTCAGTTTTAACTAGCTGAGTCTTAATAAATTAGTCTTTCTAGTCTTATGTTCTTCGACTCTTCTTCTTCTCGTTCTTCGTGTTCTTCCTTCTTTATGGAAAACTAATCTTCTCCTTCAAGGGAGGAGATGAAGCCGGTGCTTAAGGTTTAATGATTCTTCTGGTTCATGATATTCTCCAATCAGGTTAGTTCTTTATGTTTTTAGTTATTAGTTCCATTGCCCAGACCAGGCACTACAAGAAAAAGGGGCTTTAGCCACGGATGACCCGGAGCATTAGCCACGGACCAAAGCTGTAGAATTATTAGCCACGGTCAGCAGCTGTTGACATAGTTATAGTTGTCGTAGCATGGCGTGACACTATTTTGCAACCTTTCGCGACGGTAACAGCGCGTGGGTGTTCCCACAGCTTCGACCGTTGGATCAGATCTTGGCACAGTATGTTTTCACCCACGGTTATCTTTCCTCTGTATAGATCCAACATTGCTCCAAAGTTTTGAGCGAGGAGCACCAAAATTTCTCTCCCACAAAAATTAGATACCCACAGATAAGTTGGAACTAATCTCACCACCTCTAGCTTCCACAACCTTTGTAGCAAAAAAAAAAAAAAACTTTCACGGCCTCTCTCACCATCTCTCTCATCTTCTTCCCTTACAGTTCGTCACTATTATCGGTTCTCTCGCCATCTCTCTCATCAAACACCAAAGTAAAGCTTAAAGGTATCTTTTTTAAGTTTTTAGTTTAGTAAAAGTTGCGTTTTTTTTTTTTTTATTTTGGATGGAAATTGAGTAAAAGGTGTTCTTTTTATTGCTGTTACACACAAAGGACGTCTGACTATACACAAAATCAAACTCTTGGGCTGGTGATATTGTAGGTAGATGGTACATGTTACTATTATCCTTCTAACTAGTGGGTAGCAGTATGGTATGTATTTTTCTGTTGGATTTTATTAACTGAACTTTGTTAGTCATTTCTACAGTTCAAGAAAATTAACTAGTGAATTCGTAAAGCGCATTTTTGTTCCTGAATTGATTTAGATGGGAGCTTCATTCCTCTTACACACTGTGTCAACAAACATAATTTTCTTTTCAAATAACATATAATGAAAACTTTTTTAGATTAAGAAAAGGGGGATAAAGATAAAGAAAGGGAGAATGTGGACGTGAGTTTTGCCATTTTGTTAAGTTGTATATCTAAGAAAAACTTATATGACTCTGTGACTTCCTTTTTGAAGCTATCCACCAGTCCCAGTATATATAGAGACAACTCTGAGGGTGGGTGTTCTTCACTCGCCACTTGTCCGCAGGGCTAATGGTTTGCCCGAGACTTCTATAAGCCGATAAAGTGGGTTGGCTTACTGCAAAGACAAATAAAATTGCTGTCCAATGCTATTATGTAGGATGGAAAACATTAACCGATGGCAGCAGTGATCCGGTATAATATTACAGAAAAACAAGAGCAGACAAGAGCTCTTATATGCTAATAACTCTAAGTCAGTAGATCTCATAATAATGTTGGGGAAAAGCGACTTATTATTATAGATTCTATATGTCAAATGTAATTGTGGAAATAGCGAGAATAGAATACTTCCAACAACAAATACAAAATATATTCTTAAGTCTTTGCCGATTTATTACTTCATCTATAATAGCCATGCTAAACTTATTATGCCCATTAAATTGAAATCGAGTAAATGCAAATAAAGGCTGTCTAGATTTATAGCAGAGGTTTAATTTAACAAAAAAACAAATATTTTCATCTGAATTTCATTTTTGTTACAAAGTTGTTGAACTTTTGAAATGCTTTATTCCCTGTATGGGTTAAGCTTCACCTCTATATTCTTCTCGCTACACCTAACATTACACTTTCGGGTATACAATTTAGACTGTGATAAAGAAATGTACCTTCTCGATCTACATATGCATTCTTGACAGTTGATATGAGAAATTGATTTGCTCAAATGCCTTTGTTCCTCATTATAACTTTTGTCCGCTCGTGCTCACATGGTTCGAAAGCAACCCGGCTTCAACTTGGTACCAAGTCATGCTTTTCCTAACAGTCACAGTTTTGAGTCTCCAAGTCTACCACTAACACCGGGGTGTGTTTTTAATGAATGTTTTCTCTTAAAAGTGTTGTGGTGTTTGTTTACCTCTTAAGTCTTGGTCCCTTTGATATACATTTCTGTGCCCTTCTCCATAATCTCAGTTTTTTGGGGAAACATGGTATGAGTATGGCTTGTTCCTAGGACGTAAAATTTGGGTTTGAGTTTGCTTTCAAATGAGAGCAATAATCTTGGTGTGGTGTGTGTGTGTGTGTGTGTGGGAGGGGGGGGGGGTATGGTATGGTATGAGTATGGCTTGTATATAGTTTGAGCATATTGCACAAATTTATTTATTTCAAAAATGGATTTACATTGATATTTGTTTGGTTACTGTCTCTTTTGCTTTATCTGTTACAATTTTTTTTTCATTATGAATTGCTTAGGTTTTAAATACATATTTATGTGATTTTTGCTAGTCCAGTAAAAATAATTCATTTTTAGAGATTTTGTTAATTTGGTTAGACATTTTTTGCTTGAGATGAGGGTTTGGGATAGGTGTATTCATGAATGGATCATGCTATTTATCTTGTATATAGTTTGAAGTTTTGAACTTGTGTGATTCTTGTTTATTTGTAGATATGTCATGGAGGGTTTTTCTCCAACTGATAGAAGTAGTTGGGTCAATTTAGACTGCCATGACACCTGCTTTATAAATGGGGTAAACTATTTTATGGACTTTGTGGTAAAAAACTACCGTAACAAGCTCTTAATACCGCGTCCTTGTCGTGGTGTGTAAAAATGGAGGGAAAGCAAAACCTACTTAACTTCGTGAGGTATCACATCTATAAAAACCGATTCGACCCAACATATTTACACTGGATATTTCATGGTGAAGAAAGACATGATCCGAATGTGGAGTCCCATGGGAACTCTAATCTGCATGAGATGAATATAAATGATGCATTTACTACCGTGATTGAAGAATTTGGTGGTGAAGAGTTAGATTCATTTCTTGGAGGTCTCGGAGTTGATAATGGAGAGGCACCGGGCATTGATGATGCTGAATCAATATTGTCAGATAAGAACTTTGAAGAGACCATGAGTGCTTTGTATCCTGGTTGCAAGAATTTCATTGTCTTAAGGTTTGTCATAAAGCTGTTTAGAATCAAAGTTACACGTGGGTGGTCTGACATAAGTTTTACCGAAGTTGCTTTCAAGCATTTAAGGCAGCGTTGCTGGCGGATAATAAAGTTCTGAAAGACACGTATCGATCTGAAAAATTAGTTAAGGAGTTGGGGCTAACTTATGAGAAGATCGATGCATGCCCAAATGATTGTATTTTATACTGGGGGAAGAAAAATGAATTGTTGCAAGAATGTCCTACTTGTAAGGTGTCGAGATATAAAATTGCAACAATTGAGGAGAGAAAAAATCGTGTAAGACTACCTGCGAAGCAGTTGCGGTACTTTCCAATTGGGGATAGGTTGAAGAGAATGTATGGTGTCGGTTGGGTAGCCAAAGCTATATGTTGGCACTCCACAAATAGATTGGGGGATGGTGAGTTGGGTCACCCAGTTGACTCATCATCTTGGAAACACATTGATAGGACATACCCAAGCTTTTCTTCTGAGCCATGTAATGTTCGATTGGGCCTTGCCACTGATGGGTTCAACCCCTTTGGAATGCAAAGCACATCGTATAGTTCTTGGCCAGTGATGTGTGTCACATATAACCTCCCTCCTTGGCTATGTATGAAACTGCAATTCACTATGCTAGCACTGCTCATTGAGGGACGGCGACAACCTGGTAATGATATAGATATTTATTTATAGTCGTTGGTCCATGAATTGCAATCCTTGTGGGATAAAGGAGTGCTAGTCAAAGATGCTAATAGGGGTGATGTCTTCAATATGCGTGCAGTTCTCTTATGGACAATTCACGACTTCCCAGCTTTTGGGAACATCTCTGGATGTAGGACTAAGGGGAGATATGCTTGTCCCCTTTGTGGTCTAAATACATCTACTGTGAGACTTGTTCATGGGAGAAAAAATGTTTACCTTGGTCATAGACGATTTTTGCCGCAATTAGATCCAAATAGACTTGATGTGAGAGAATCTACTTTCAACAAGGAAGAAGAGCTCAGGTCACAACCCCTGCGTTTGTCTGGGGAGAAGGTTAAAGAGTTAACTCATAATCTCAAAGTGAAATGGGGAAAGTTAAAGAAAAGGAAACGGGGAGGTGGTGACTCTGAGGATGAGGAAGATTTGGTTGGGGAAGATGTGGACAGTGATTCTAGTTTTTTGAAGCAGTCAATATTTTCTAAACTTCTTCCATATTGGGAAGAACTCCCCGTTCCTCATAACATTGATGTGATGCACACTGAGAAGAACGTATGTGAAATTCTTATTGCTTTGATGTTGGACACGAAAAAAACCAAAGATGATCTCAATGCACGCAAAGACTTGAAACTTTTGGGGATAAAGAAGAAGTATTGGGTGACAGACAATAATCACAAAAAGCGTGGAGTGTTCTATCTTACACCTGCCGAGAAATCTTTGTTTTTTACCACCTTAAGAAACATGCGCGTACCTGTTGGTTTTAGTAGCAATTGGAGGATTATTGTCAAGGAGGGGTCCATGGAACTCAAAGGGATGAAGTCTCATGACTATCACATTCTAATGCAACATCTGCTTCCTGTATTGATCCAACACGCATATAAAGATCGGAAGGAGGCCCGGGCTGTTATATTGAGTTTTTGTACTTTTTTCCGTGCTTTATGCTCGAGGAGAATTGATGTTGATTCTTTGGTTATACTTGAGATGGGTATGGCCAGAACCTTATGTGAGCTTAAGAAGATGTGTCCTCCATCGCTTTTTGTCATAATGATGCATCTTCCCATTCATTTAGCCTATGAGGCCCGCGTGTTAGGACCAGTGTTCTATCGATGGATGTATGTCTTTGAAAGGTATACTTAGATCAAAAACTTTTCACATGATTATTTGGTTTTATTTCTCGTACTTTCTATTTAAGTTTTGTTATTTAAAGGTTAATGAAGCAAAGAAAGGATTATGTTACTTAATAAAAAAGCCTTGAAGGTTGCATTCTTTGAAAGGATACTTGAAGGAGGAGACAATGATATACTATGGAGGATATGAAGGAGGGGGTGGCCTCCTTCAAAAGCTAGAAGAGTGCACCGAGGGTTTTGAGGTAACAATGCCTCCTAGTTTGCTCGATGAAGTAGGTCCTCTTGGTCCAAGTAAAAGTTGCCTTTTAGAGGGTGTTGAGTGGGAGCAAGCACGTAAGTGGATATTGAAAAGTCATCCAAAGTATGAAATGTGGGAGAAGTAAGTCTATTGTAGTTTACGTGTATGTATTTTTCAATTACCAAATAGACATTTTTATATTATTTATTGTGCTTTTATTTCCTCGATGTCTACAAGAGAAACACAGGAAGAAAGTCTGGCCAATTCAAAGTACCTGAAAAAGACGAGGTCATGCCATGGTTAAGGAGACAACTTGATGTTCAAAACCCGAAAGATGACGAGCTTATAGAAATAGCAAGGGGACCAGCACGTTTTGCTATAACATATGAGAAGTATGCAATCAATGGTTTTTTATTTGTCACCAAAGATTATGAGTTGACTAGAAGAAACCAAAACAGTGGAGCTTGTACCAAGTGCCCAACTACCTTTCGCTCGAGTGCTAAGGTTAAAATTCCTATAGAAGCATCTACTGAATACTATGGTGTTCTTAGGAAAATTGTTCAATTGGAGTACCCAAATACTGATTACAAACCAGTGTTATTCAAGTGCGATTGGGTTAAGCTCCCAAATGGTGTAAAGGTGGATAACGAGTCAAAACTGTTGTTGGTCAATCTATCCAATATGCTTGGTTCATCTCAAATGAATGACGAGCCATTCATTCTTACTAAGCATGTATCCCAGGTCTTTTACTCTAAAAACCCAGTCAATCTTGATTGGCATGTGGTTATTGAGGTTCCAAGAAAGGTTTACTCTGATATGGACTCAACAAGAGTAGTGTCAGAAAATATAGTTGTGGATGAATCGTTCGCGAGGCCTATCATTCCAGAACGTATGGAGGATGGGTTGATATTTAATGAAGAGAATATGGTTGCTGCTGTTGAGGTTATCAACCGAAGAAAAAGACCTAGAAAGAAATGAGATGTTATTTTATTATATGAAGTCTTTTGTTCCGAGAATTACATATTTAAACCTGTTTTGCTGTTTTTTTCTGAATTCATATTTAAATTAGTGGTTCACATTTTTAAATTAGTGTTTCACATTTTGACTAATTTCTGAATTCATTTTTTGTTATTTGTACATTGATCCTTATTGTATTGATTATTAACTTAATCAGATATGCAAGTGCTTGTTTAATTTGCAGAGTTTAGTTATCGCTTTGTACTATAGCTACTAGCACATCCCCAAATTCAGCTCACCCACTAGAGGACTCCCCCAACACTAACACTGGTAATTAGTTAATAATTCATGATTATCTGATTAAGTTAATTATTTCCATTTCATCCTTGTATAACATCATCAATTTTTTCATTATCGGTGGGTCTCACTTCACGACCCGGCTTCGAGATAACACTAGAGGTCCTACTCTACCTATATCCGATCATTTGGAAGAGGGGCAAAGAATTGAACTTTGGCTTAATATCTATAACCAGCCTGATTTTCCTGAAGAAGGTGTCAGCAGGCTATCTAGTGAAGCTGCTCGCCTTGCGGACCGTGAGATCCCATGCTTCTATAAGGATTGGCCAACTATGATGAAACTTAGTAAAGGAACTCACTATAACAGAATCATTAAAAGCTTGAACGACACTTTTGTATTTGTTAATGGTGACGAAGACAAGGGGGTAGACTGTAAGTATGTTCGGGATAAAGTCATGGCCGCATGGAGGAGCCACAAGGGTGAACTGAAAAAGAAATATGTTGCTGGTAAGGATCCAGAAATTGTGAAAATGAAGGCACCAGACGGAATCCCTTTGGAGGATTGGAAAGCTTTTGTGAATCATTGTCATTCAGATGAATTTAAGGTACTGTCTTAGACATTCTAACGATATACTATACGATATGCACTGTCCTTACTAGCTTATAAGATACAAAGCAAATTGTAACTTAATTTGTGTATGTTATGTAGGCATTAAGTGCGAGAAATATTCAGAACCGTGCAATGCAAATTGAACCAAACTGTGGGGGGAGGACACCAGCACAAGTTTATCGCCGTAAAATTGCAAAGAAACAAGGTGTGTCAGTGGAAGAAGTTGATCGGGGTGATATGTACGTAGAAATGCACACACTTAAAAAAACTGGTACAACCCAACGACAAAGTTTGGCAGTAAGTCTTTATTTTATATGTTTATTTTATATATATATATATATATATATATATATATATATATACTATTTAAAAGTGTATGCTTAGTCAGTGATACATCTGTGTTATCTATATGATTTTAGATTGTTTTTATGTTTTCCATTGAATAGGATAAGATTTCTCAACGTTCCCCTTTGAACTCTAACACGACCTCCAACTCCGACTTTGAAGCATGCGACAATGATGTTGTGACAAAGGTATGAATTTATACTTTGCTCAGTTTTATTTTTATTCCTCGAATTAAAATCTCCAAGTACACAAAGTTGTTGGTAAAGACTCAAGAGGGCGATGCGGTCATGGGTTCTCGTGTCTCTAAGTCTTCATTTAAGCATTCGCTCCTTATAGGAAGAGATATCGAAACAGATTAAGGTCACCGAGGAGTTAAAAAATCAGTTTGAAAAGAAAATTGATGAGCTGAAGGACTCATTTGATGGAAAAGTAAATCAGATTAATGAAACGGTGCAGAATCTTGTCTACCAGATGCCACCCACATGTAATTTCCCTGTTGGACCCTCTTCTTCTGGATCACATGATATACTCTCTCAGGTACGAATACGTATGACTTTATTTTATTCTCATAGTAATAGTAAAATTTAATGGTTTGTGTATTTGAAATTTTAACTAATGTTATTTTATTTTATTTTTTATCTATTTTTTAAGGGACCTGATTACATGAATGCTGAAGTCAATGTGAGAGCCTTTTGGCCCTTGAGAAAGGTTGCATCTGGGAGGGTGAAAAAAGTTGATCCAACATTTAAGATTGAAAATAGAACTTTGGGGGATGGAAAATTCTTGGTTTACATTGAGGCGACATCTTGTAGGTTCTTGCGAATTGCCCGAGCCCTATAATCACTTTCGCACCCTTGGTCAAGTTGGGCAGGGACATGTTATTTGGCCTAAGGAATTTCTGCAGTTTCTCCCCCCTTGTTGTTAAAGGCCATTTCCCCTTTTTTAGTAGACACATAGTGTCATTTTCATCTTGGACTTCGAAGTATTTTATTTTGTATTAGTCAAGTCAGGATTTTGGACGTGTTACTTTACTTTTTGGATATGTTGTTTTGTTATGGATACTTCTGATGTGTTATTTTGTTTTATGGATATTTTGGTTGTGTTATATGTTGGATGAGCTTGTTTTATGGATATTTTGGTTGTGCTATATACGGTACTTGCAATTGTGTGGTTGTTTGTTTACTTTTTCAGGTGGCGAGATTCACTGTACTAACCTAACCCCTTTTTAGCTCTGCAAACACGCAAACTAGATATTTGCATTGCTGGTCCCAAGCCCTGATAAAGGAGGAGGGAAAAGGCTGAACTGATTTGTTTTTGCAGGTTATAAAGTGAGAGCAACCTCACTTGTTCCTTGAAGCACAAGAATACGTAGATTTAGTTCCCGAGTTGAATAATATAGTGTCTGCAATTCAAGTGTTATTAGTAAGTTATTGTGTATAGCCGTGTTACTTTGATACTTATCCATTTTTTTTTTCTTCCAATGAACATTGAATCTCTTGATAATTTCTTGAAGGTGAGAATTGTTCGTAGCCTGAGAGGTTTGAGTTTTCTGGAGGTTCTTCTTGGAATAACAAACATTAGGAAGGTAGAGCCTTACATGCCCTGATTCCTCCGTTCTCACAAGGGAAGGTAGAGCCTTACATGCATTCCCTACTTTATGACATTTTAAGGTAAACCCTTATATTTTTTGGTATGTAGGCTCAACAAAAGTTACAACCGTTGACCCTCCAACAGTAAATGGGTATTCGAGGCGTCAAAATCCAAAAGCAAGCTTCATAGTGGTTCAACCAGAAGTTGTACCAAGGTATCTATACTAGTTTCAAAATTTTAAGGACTTAATAGAAATGTCTGTCAATATTGATGCTAGTTTCTACATTTATGCCTCAAATACTAATTTTATCTTGCTACATTTAAAAACATAAAAACTAATTTTATGCCATGCTACATTTATCTTGCTCTTCAGATCTACTAGTTTTGAACGCTGAAGAGTTCATACTGATTGTTCCCTGCTTTTAATACAGAAACCTTAGACTCTGCTGCAGACATTTGGCGGACTAACAATCATGGTAGCTCACATGATGGAAATCGTGAGTTGGCTGTATATTTTTTTATAGCTACATTTTTAATTATCATACTTCTTTTTATTTTTCTCTTGCTTCAAGGTCTTGAATACTAAACCTAGAATAATGTGTTTGCTATTTTTTGAATAAATGCAGAATCTCTTAGTGGATTGGATCAGCTCGAGCAAAATCCCGAGCATAAGCCCATTTCTATCAAGGCAGAGAGTAGACAAGAGGGTAAGCATATACTGTAGAAGAAGAAGCATGTCTACCAAAGGTTCTAAATCCTTTAGTTTTTGCAAATCGTCTAACGCCTTTCCTGCCCAACTTAGAGGAAAATGCTCAACCTGAGAGGCAAGTCTCCCCAGAAAAGCTTTATCGAGCAGCTTTATTGAGAGACCGGTTTGCTGATACTATCCTCAAAGCTCAACAGAAGACTCTCGATCAGGTGGGTTACAAATTTGGGCTGGTTATTGAAATATACCATGTTCGTACCTGTCTATTTTCTTAGTGTTTTTTGCTCCGGATGTGATCAGGTACAATTTGATCTGCTGAGGTTAGGGTGAAAAGGGAGATCCTGAGAAACTGTGGCGTGAGCGAGAGGAGCTTGAAAGGAAACAAAGGGAAGGTTTGAACTTCTAACCTGTTGCATTGAAACTTTGATTTCTTAAAGGTTGTTTACTTAGTTACTGACATCTTGGGGTTAATGGTGATTAATTATAAGTCATGTGTTTTTATGAGATCAGAAAAAGCTCGGTTGCAGGCAGATGCCAAAGCTGTAGAAAATGCTTGGAGGCAGGCTGATGTAGAGGCTGCAGTTGAAGCCAAAAGAAAGAGGGAGCTTGAGAGAGAAGCTGCACGCCAGGCTTTACAAAATGTAAATAACAAGAATTATTACTTCAGTTTCCGTTTAGTGGATCTGTACTGAAAGCGTTCGTTGAAATCTCTCCCATTATTTGTCTACAGGGAATTCTGTAGCATGGTTCGCAAGATCTTCACCTACACAAGGGAAGAACAGAAAATGAACCCAGGGACTTTGAACTCAAGGGTTGACGAAAATCCTGTGATTGCAGAGGAAAGAACGGGTGCTAAGGAAACTATTTCATTGCCGGTGCCCTCTGCAACTAGTCCTGAGAACTGCTAAGCTTCTCTCACATGGCTAGCTTGGTTAGTAAGTTGTTGGGATCCTTTCACATGACAATGTCGATGATTTAACTGTCTATGGAAGGGATAATTAGTGGTTGTGTGGTTTGAACTCCTGCTTCAGGTGATGAACTTAAGGAGTCAAATTGCAAAGGTCAAGTGGAGTATGTGCTTCCATCGTCAGAGGAAGAAGTTGAACCCTCGAAGTTGAGTGAGTCATTGTCCGTAACAGAAGAAGAGGATTTCCCCATCTATCTTGAAGGTACCATTCTTATTTCTAGATTAAGTAGATTTCCCCATCTGTCTTGAAGGAGTCATTCTTATTTTAGTATCACAAATGTTTTAGTTTAGGTCACTGACTGATTACTTTGGTGCTTGATCGAGCTCTTTACTTAGTTAAGTTTTATTAGTTTTTGAAGAAGCGAAGCCGAGTGACCTTTATAACTCAATTGTCAATTGTGTAAGCTATTATTGTGTCATGCTGTGGTTGTTTCCATGGCCGTACACTGGCTGTTATCTTAATGAGCTGTGACAATAATGATGCCACTCGTGGTTTTGGCCCTTTGTTGGTCATTTTAAAGTTGATTTTTGTGTGGACTTGAAAAGATCTTAATGGGTATGTAAGTTGTACCATGCATCCTTAATCCTGGCAGTTATTTTTGTTATTGATTACTAATTAAGAATCTAGTGGTCCTTTTGGCAGAATGGCAGTTCTTGCCTATGATTGTAGTCACACTTGACCACCACATGCATGGGATCCTAGTTGGGTGTCTTTTCCATTTTGTTGTAGTATTAATTGGTTAACATCATGTAGGGAAGTTTGATTAGCAAGATTAAATTAATGCAAAGTTGGCAACTTATCTGTGGTCCTGCTTTAGTGATCTCACACCTATCATTTCGACTTAATCAGAACACCTACATAGTGTTCTGATTAATTGTTGTGCTGTTAAGCTCATATAAAAAATTCTCTCAACCTTGCGACCGTTGTGGGAGAAGGATTTCCTGGTCTGAGCCTCTTAGGACACAGTTCTGTGAAACCATTCCACATCTTCCTCGAAACTTAAGGATCGGTAGCTGTTTATTATTATTATTATTATTATTAAAGCCCAAGAATGTATTTTCTCATTACTATTGCCTAACAAAATGCCCTTTGGGTTTTATGAAATTGACAATCCAAACATCCAGTTTGTCTAAATTCTACAAGCAGCATCTCGAACGCTTTTTGTTTCTTTGATTATCAATAGAACTTTTTTTTGTTATAAGTGAAATTTATTGATTAATAGAACTGAGTTTGCATCCATCAGCAGGTCATGCAATAGTTGCTTCAGAGACAGGATCCCATCCAATTACAAGGACACAATCCCCAAATTCAAGCCTTAATTCAAGCGAGAGACTTTTACAAATGACATCAACAAAGCAATTAAAGAGATTTTGCAATCTATATATGCAAATGAAAGTGCAATTGCAAATGATGATAAAAGTGATTTTACGTATTCCAACTATCTATCGCGTAAACACAAATAATCAATTTACGTAAATACGTGTTTATATCAATATTCCTACTCTCAATAACGGCAATATATTAGAGTCGATTCGCTCCACTCTTAAACCCTCAAGACTTAAATTGAATTCAACTAATCAAACCCAAAAGGAACAATGGTGAGAGTAATGATTTGATGTGAATTTTCTATTCTACCATTCCCAACAATTGAATCTAAACAAGACATAATATAAAGATTTGAACTTTATTTGTTTAAACTCAATTTGAAACTACTCATGCAATAATTGAATTAAACTAATAATGACAAATAAGTAAATCTAAGGATTTAAGCTAATAAATAAATGAAAATGAAACTAGATTATGGAGAACTAATTAACTTTATTTATCTAATAGAACAATAAGAACAAGATATGATTGAATGAATAACAACTATTTTATTTATCTAATGAATGATATTCAATGATTTAAATAACTAAGCTAAAACAAAGAATGAAACTAATTAATGGAATGAAAACTAAGTAAATAACTAATCTAGATCTAACTTTTTCTAACCCTAAACTCCATTAACATTAGCTTCCTAACCTAACTGCCATTAACAAAGAGTCAAGCTTTTGTTTTTATACTTCAAGATCCAAAAATCGTGCATGGGCTTGGAGCCATGTTTTGGGCCGGAAAATCGGGCCCAAAACCCAATTTCTTTAGTCCAAAATGGGCTCTTCAGCTGCAGTTGGCTTCGACAGATGTTTCGTCCACTTCTGCTCCTCTGATTGGGCCAAGGCTTGGACCATTAGAAAGCTCTTTTCGAGCCGGTCGTTTTGACATAAGCTACTCCCAATTCCGAGATCTGAGTCCAAAGATATGGCCTTCGGAAGTTCTGCTGACTTATGCACTGTTTCTGCCCATGTTGACTTTTCAGCTTTTGACCGGGCTTTACAAAGGCTTTGTCTCCTTGAATCTTGGCCTTTATTCGCAGAACTCCTTAGCAACCGACCTTTGCTCATTTATCTCGCTAAAGTGGCACATTTCTGCACATAATAGACTTTGAAGCCTGAAATGCATAAAAACACGTAATCAGTATTAACTCTTAATTATTACTCACATAATTGGTCTAAAAGTATGATTGTTAAGGGGTTAAAACTACAGTTTTGGGCTCTTATCAAACAACAACAGCAACAACTGAGGCAGCAAATGCAACAACTAGGTCTGCAATCTGTATCTGAAGTTAAGCGCCCCTATGAGAGGTGTATGTGCTCGCCGATTAATGCAGTACATTTATCATCAACTCCATCGCCCTCCTGTAAGTTACCTGTACATTGATCTTAAGCATACCGTTTCTCTGCTCCTTTACCAACTTTTCAATCTTTGCCAAGTCAACTTTTTATATGTTGTTTTTTTTTATATATGTTGCTTGGTGAATCCACATAAAAAATTCTTCATTCAGTTACACAAGTAATCTCTAACTGTGTGCTCTTTCCTTTTTTAGGAGAATATAATTGTTTAAGGCTAAGGTTTATTAAAGTTTATTAAAGTTTCGGTGGATGCTCATGAAAAGGTTAAGGCTAGAGTTCTAAAAAGCTAGGACTTCAAATCATTTCCGAAAGTATTCGAGTGCATGGCAATGATAAAACGTAACGGAGAAACATGCACGAGGTGAATTTTTATTGGGAAATATTTGGAAATTCATATTTATATTGAACTTGGATAGTAAATGCTACAAATTTTTTTTTTTTTTTTTTTTTTACTTGTATGAATATTAATCTCTTTATCATCTGTTTTTCGATAAAGGAATACTGATTGGGAATATGTGTCTTCCTTGTGGTATTATTATTAGGATAGATGAATTATTAGTTGGATTGAAAAACAAAAGTGGACATAGGATAAAACAATAATTATATATATATATATATATATATATATATATATTCATTATATATAGCCACATTTTCGATATACAAATGAATTAAGGCCTAGTTTTTTTTGGAGATGATCTCCCCACCATGAAGATCATTCTCACAAAAAATCATAATATTTGGATATGTCTAACCATGTAAAATTAGTGTTCATTTGTGTTTATTTTTGAACTTTTCATCTAACGGTCTAAAAAGTTTTGTAAGCATATTCTAATGTTAGACTTCTTTGAATGAGCTAAATTTTTGTGAGCATGTTCTTTTGTGGTGGGGAGATGATATCTACAAAAAATCAGCCCTTAATTCAACTTTTAAGTCTATGATTTTGCTTGAATTAATTTACAATGTGGCTATAATGTGGCGATAAGAATGTGCCTCTATTCCTCCCCTATATATATATATATATATATATATATATATATATATATATATATATATATATTTTTTTTTTTTTTTTTTTTAATTTGAAATGTTTTAGCCACGACCAATATCCGTGCTATAGGACTAAAAGGTCGAAAAAAAGCAAGTTTTGCTACAGCCTATGCCACGGCTTTTATCCCTTGTAAAATTTGAATGCTACGGCTTCTACCACAGCCCTCATCAGCGGAACTAGCAACGGCTTATGCCACGGTTGCCTGCTGTAGAAATTGCGACGATTGTTCCCATGGCCATTAGCACTAGCAACTGCTACGGCTATTCCCACGGACCTTATCAGTGGCAAGTTGCAACGGCTTGAGATGTCGGGTGGACCGTCGCATGTACCCACGGTCTTATGTTGTAGCTAAACCTTTAGCGACAGGTTGAAACCCCACGGTCTTGCGTCAGTCAATATCCGTAGCAAAAGAGCTTTACCCACGGACTTGGGTCGTGGCTAAAAGTATGCTTTCTTGTAGTGAGGGGATGGAAGTATAGATTAAGGTTTTTATTTATTGCAATCGAATATCATGCTAGTTTAGGATTTTATTTATTGCAATTGAATATTTGCTAGTGACATGTTTTTATTTATTGCAATTGAATATAATGCTAGAATAGGGTTTTATTTATTATAATTGAATATTATACTATTATTCTCTACTTTTCTTCTAGTTGTGTAGTGTTTTAGAGTAAGGGAAGTATTCCTTGTGTTTACCTTAAATGGTGATTCATTGAATAGCTGCCCAAACTCATATAAAAGGAAAGAAGATACTAGTAAAATGAACATAGAACAACCTTAAGTAGAGTAATTCGTTAACGATGTTTCGTCCAAGAGGGCATCGGCACTCGCTCGATTGCCTAATTGTAGTTTACTTGTGAGAACAACCATGAAGCAGAAGGTCATAGATCAAAAGTATTGGTGGATTCTAATCTCTTGAATTCCATTCTCTTATAAATTCTCAATAGTTTAGTTTAGTTTAGCATTAGAATCTACAATATCTATAATCATAGTTTTTAATCCCTCAAACCCCCTTTCCAGTCCTGTCCTTCATATAAACATACATTTAAAAGTGGAACGATATCCTACTTATCCTTTACTTATTAAGGGATAATTAGGTTTTGATACGCTTCTATTTTGTTCAACGACCATCATCCATCTACATCATCTATCTATATCATCCACATCCATATCACATCTACATACACAAAAGGAGCGCGTGTCACATGCCACCAACTGTGCAACCATCTCAGGTTAGTAGTTTAGTTTATTGGTTTATAATGGTATGAGGTTAGTTTGTTACTTTAGTTTAGTTTGAATTTTTTATTATAATTTTTGCATTGTAGGACACTGTTAGTGCAAGTGTTAGTATAAGGGGGAAGAGAAAGAGTAAGAACATACAAGAGTTCACTCCTCAGCCAACCATGCCACCACCCAGTGTGCAACCATCTCAGGTTAGTAGTTTCTAAATTTCTTTAGTTTATTAGGTTATTGGTTTATAATGGTATGAGGTTAGTTTATTAGTTTGAATTTTTTATTATAATTTTTGCATTGTAGGACACTGTTAGTGCAAGTGTTAGTACAAGGGGGAAGAGAAAGAGTAAGAACATACCATAGTCCACTCCTCAGCCAACCATGCCACCACCCAGTGTGAAACCATCTCCGGTTAGTATTTTCTAAATTTCTTTAGTTTATTAGGTTATTGGTTTATAATGGTATGAGGTTAGTTTATTAGTTTGAATTTTTTATTATAATTTTTGCATTATAGGATACTGTTAGTGCAAGTGTTAGTACAAGGGGGAAGAGAAAGAGTAAGAACATACCAGAGTCCACTCCTCAGCCAACCATGCCACCACCCAGTGTGCAACCATCTCAGGTTAGTAGTTATCCAACTTGTGTTTATACTACTTATGTTTATTCTTATTAGTGTATATTAATGGTTGTTGTTCTTACATTGTTTATATCCTTATTAGTTTATATTAATGGTTGTCTTTATTAGTTTATCCTTATATATTGCAATGTATATTGTAGGACCAAACCAAGAAGAGAAAGACTTCTAGGAGAAAAGAAGTGCCTCTACAAGGTTATGGCCTATATATATCAGAACACACTGGCAGCCATTTCATTTGTTCAGGAAGCAATGCACCACCAATCAAAGTTTATAATGGTTAAGGTTCAAGATTGACTGCAACTTCTTCTTCTGCAGCTAAAAATATGAATGTTCCTATACCAAAAGCATATGGAACTCAAGAACGTGAAGCTGGAGCTCAAGGAATTCAAGCAAGGCCAATTCAAGCTAGAAATAAGACCAGAGCTGGTGCAACTAAGACCAAGACAATAACTGAATGCAAGTCACCAACAATAAGGTCAATGACAAGTAAACAAGGAGCTGTTGCAACTAAGACCAGAGTTGGTGCAACTAAGACTAAGCCAAACACTGTTAGGCCAATTTGGAAATGAATGTAATTTTGACTATGGAAATGAATGTAATTTGACTATGGAAATGGATGTAATTTAACTAAGATATTGACTTATCTTTGAATATGGAATTGTGGCAATTAATGTAATTTGACTATGGAAATGAATGTTGGGCCTGGATTATATGTGAAATTGGATTCGAAACTATTTTGGAACTATAGCACACTACTAGATTAGGAACTGTTTTGAAATTGCAACACACTACTAGATTAGGAACTGTTTTGGATATATTATAGTAAATATTTGGTGCTTTCTAACTTGTGCTTAATGAGTGTATTACTTGAGTAGTAGTGTCTATTCATTTTGTATTCATTTCTTTACAGGTACCAATGCATGCCAATGGTTAATTTCGTATTCATCTTCTATATAAGAACAGCTCCACTCACACCACTCTCACCACTCTCTACTCAAGACTTTTAGAAATCACTTGATCACTCACTCTCAGGTTGACATGGTGAAAGGAGCCGTGAAGAGTGTTCAGATGGACACATCCATGGTATCTCAATCCTATGATAAACTATGTGAAATCATGAAGACAACACAGGGAAGGAAGGTGTTCATGGAAATGGTGTACCAAGATGGAGACCTACATATTAGAGTCTATCCTAAGTGTCAGAGGTTATGCTACATTGAGGTGCTTGGGAAGAAGGACAAGCAGAAAAATGTCTTCCCTACTATTTTGTGAAAGAGAAAGATGTTGTTCCAACTGATGATGATGAGCCACCACCAGGATTCCAGAAGTTTACTGTGTCACAGAGGAGATCCACTTGGCTTGGTGCAAGCACCTCAAGCACAGCAGCCCCAACAGTGCCATCTAAAAAACAAATTAAAGAATAAGTTGTTTTAGCACTAGCAGCTACAGGTGTATGTATGAAAACTATAGAAAAAACTCTGAAGAAGAAGTGATGGTGTCTAGTATTGTTGGAGTCTATATTGTTGTCTAGTCTAGTTTGAGTCTTTTGTTAAGGAATGTCAAACAAACTTGTTTGTTTGCTATAGTTTCTTTGCTATATGTTTGTCTTTTGCTTTATGTTTGTAGTTGTTTCTATTGTTTCTGTCAGAATTTGGTATGTTTGCTGAAATTTCTATGTTTGCTCTGTCAAAATTTGGTATGTTTGCACTATGTCAGAATTTTGTATGTTTTGCTTTATGTTTGTAGTTCAGGGATAATATTTAAACTAGAACTTGTATGTTTGCTCTCTGTCAGAAAAGAATCGTCAGAAAAAATCTACCACTTAACTAAAGCCGTCAGAAAAAATCCACCATTGAACTAGAACTAGAACTACTACTTGCATGTTTAGAACTAGAACTTGTATGTTTAGTACATTGAACTATGAAATTTCTTGAACTATCTATCAGAATTTAGTACATATCTTTATTCATTTATTCATATCTATGCAAACCTGTCAGATGTTAGTACATTGAACTATTTGTCAGACTTTACTACATTTTAAATTTCATATGTTTGCTCTATCTGTCAGAATTTTTTGTCAGAATTTCAATAGAACTAGAACTAAGTTGCTTCTTTTGTTAACAACTTGAACTAGAACTAACACTCTAACAGTTGGAACAAAAGTTGAAGAAATCAAAGTTGAACATAACATAAGTTGAACAAAACTGAAGCTAAAACTCAAACAAGGGTTTTTTTTTTTTTTTTTAATAATGGATATTTCATTAACATACAACAATACAATACAAGGTGGAAGAGTGCTCGGATTTGCAGCCTTAGCTAGTTCATGAGCCTCCCCAATAAAAGACCTACTTAACCAACTAAACTTAAAACAATAAAAGACTAGCCACTTCAGCAACAACAACCTCTGCTTCATGAATTCTCCTCCCTCAGTTTTTGCAACTACTCCTGCTATTGCATTTCTATTGGAATTGCTCATCCTTTTATATTTAGCTTTGAGAATTCAGATAGAGCCATTTTTAAGGTAACAAGGGGTTCCGTTGTCAAAATGGTTCTCTTATTTCTTAACTCCCTCTTTAGTGCATCTTCAAGCCATTCAAATTCCCCACAACTCTTGCATTTCAAATACTTTTTCCCAATATTCATTCCATACTTGGTAGTCTTAACAGACCTCTTTCCCCTACAATCATTTCTCTTGCAGTCACAATCTACCTATGGGCACTCCTGCATCTAATAGCCTGCTTGACCACACTTAAAGCATTCATTTCTTGATGAGCTTGATCCAATCCCAAACAATCTTTTTGCAACAGCTTCATCCAACCATTGCATATAACTTGGACATGATTGATGTTGGCACTTCAAGTACTTCCGTCCTGTATTATTTGTTGTTTGTGATATGCCCAACTTTCGAATCCCATCACATGTAGATTCCTTACAGGGAGAGTACATAAATTGGCACTCAATAGCTGAGTGTCCAACCTTATCACAGACATGACATTCAACCTGTGGTGAACAAAACATGTACTAATTACTTACTGAAGAAATAAAAGTTAACAAAAAAATTTGAAACTATAAGAATGTATAAAGCTATCACAAGGACAAGCATAAATATTATAATCATATTATAAACACCTCATGTATTCATTAGAAACTAATAGACATTTCAAACTAATAATACATATGCTTCAATATTGCAATTACCTTCATTTTTGCAAGTTCTTTTTGGAAAAAGAGAGCTCCTGTTTGCTTTTTGGTTTGATCTTGAATAAAAGCGTAGTGAGGGTTTGTGAAGTTTTAGGGATTTTGTGGTCGGGATTTTAGGATTTTGGAGGGAGATGAACATGAGCTTTGGGAAAGCCCAAAGATAACGTGGGTGAGACAGAGCGTGGGTGTTTGATTTCACGATTTGAAATTTTAAATGAGACTCACGTGCTTCATGCATGCCTGCTTACGTGGAGACTGAGTTGCCCATGTGTACGCATTATGTACGCCAAATCATCAAATACGTATACATACATCACAGTCTATATAGACGGTACCCATTTTAGCAATATTTGAAAAATACGATACCCTATTTTACAAAAAAAATAATACAATACCCATTTTGTAAAATCCATTATAGTTCGGTACCCAAATCAATAATTTTTTCTACATACTCTACCCCTGTTGCCCCCAAAGTTCATTTGGAACAACAATAGGTGACCCTAGCAGGCTAAATAGAATAAAATGAGACATAACCAGAATCTGATCAGGATGTCATGGGAGCCATTTCAACTTAACTGTAACTGAGAGTTTGATCGCATAGAGGCATATGCCTTTGCGAAAGCAATTTGGTGCCATGAGCACAACATTGTGTTTAATAACGATAGGTCCAATTTATTTTTGAAAAATGAAAAGGGTATCACCTAAACAACAATGGAGGAGTCTTCCTCAGCACCATCATGCCGATATAGTTCCAGGCCAATGGTGGTGTGCTAGGATTTGGATCCCACCTAGATCTTCCTAGCAACCCCTACGTTTGATGTTTTGAGAGCGCCCGGAAATGGCATACAGTTCAGGCTCGCAACAACACTATCTCTTACTCCAAGTCAAACTGGCATACAGTTTACTGAACAGTTAGTGTGGTTATATTCCCTAAAGGCTTAACCCATCCAGGATATTTGCAGTTTAAAAGAACTGGCATACAGTTCCAGCTGCATGGGGATGAGAAAGGAACTGACAGTTCATCTTTCCCTTACTCAGTATCACTGGTTCCAAAGCAAATTGGCATAAAATATTCTTGAACAGATAGTGAGCAAATAATTCCCTAAATGCTTAGTCCATTGAGGATAATAAAGAACGTTCAAGAAATATATTCGATTGTAAGGTGAAGAACTTTATTGAATTGATGGTAAAATATGCATAACAAAGCATGAAATAACAATTTACTGATAGTACTTGCAAAGGTGTTGTCCGTTCCATGGTTTGACAAAAACGTCACCTTCAACAGTGCGTAAGTAGTAAAAACCAGTTCGACCAACCTTGTCGATGATGTATGGTCCTTCCCAGTTAGGTCCAAGTTTGCCGTTGGGCTCTGGGATCTCACGGAGAACTAGAGCGCCAGCTTTGAAAGATCGAATCTGGACTCTCTTGTCGTATGATCTTTTCAAAGTCTGTTGGTTAGCAGCTAAGCGAAGTGCGACACCTTCTCACTTTTCATCTAGGAGATCCATTTCTCTACATAACAGTTCCTTGTTGTCCAGAGTGTGCACAACATCTGACTTCTGAGTGGGAGCTACCAATTCTGGAGGTATGACAGCTTCAGTTTCGTAGGTTACTGAAAATAAAGACTCACCAGTTGACCGCCTGGGTGTAGTTTGGTACACCCATAGGACCTTAGGCAGTTCTTCGACCCATAAACCTTTTGCGTCATCTAATTTACGTTTCATGTTATCCAAGATGACCCTATTAGAGGCTTCAGCTTGGCCATTGCCTTGTGGATACCTTGAAATTGAGAATAGATGGGTGATGTGAAACTCCTCACACAGTTCAGCAACCAGTCCTCCAACAAACTATTGCCCATAATATGAAATGATAACTTTGGGTATGCCAAACCTACAGACAATGTTGTTCCAAATGAACTTTCTGACGTCCTGTTCTCGAATGAAGACAAGGGGAACTGCTTCTATCCACTTGGTGAAGTAATCCGTTACGACCAGAAAGAATCTGACATTGCCAGGAGCGGGTGGTAGGAGTCCTACAATGTCAGTTCCCCACTGTGCGAATGGCCATGGGCTGGTCAATGGGTGTAGTTATGTTGCTGGAGCATGGACAAGTCGAGCGAATCATTTACACTTTTCGCACTTGCGGGAAAAAACATGTGCATCCTTTTGCATATAAGGCCAAAAGTATCCTTGCCTTAGGATCTTGAGAGCTAGAGTTCTGCCCCCAGCATGGTTGCCACAAATTCCTTCATGAACTTCTCGCATAACCTGTTCAGCGAGATCTGGGGAGAGACATCTTCTCATACCCCAAATTTCGACAGAATTCGGAAAAACATTATTTGTTCCCGACTCTTCGATCTCCGAGGTGTGACGCACTCTCCACTTCCAAAAACCCATAAAAGGTTTAAATATGCGGATAATTAAAAACCAATAAATTTTTTAACTTAAACAAAAGTCCTCTTCATTACAAAAATTCACAAATAAGATTAGGTTACAAATCTCTTTTCAATAACTCTTTAATTAAATTTACAAATGAAAATACAAAAACATTGTCTAGACTGAAAATCTATATCACCTCAAGGAAAAACAAAACATATCCTGAGATGCAACGCTAACGCAAACCACAAGCAGCAACCAATCTTCTTCAACGCTAAACCTGTCAAGACTTATCAACTATGTTCATTTAATGAACACACCCGATAAGCAAATATGCAAATCGGGTCAGCTTTATAAAAATGCTGGTGTGAGTAGCTCTAAAATACAACATATAATTATACATATATATACACAATCCATACGGCAGTTAGTTCCTCCATCGAGGCGCCTTAACTTTCAACGACTAATACAACATCCTTAAGTACAATAATTAAAGCAGGTAGTTCCTCCACTGAGGCGCCTTAACTTCCCACTAACCACACAACAAACTATACGCATCATAAATAAAGCATGTAGTTCCTCCATCGAGGCGCCTTAGGTTCTAACTAAACAAATAACCAACCAAACATATTATATCCGTACCGCATTTCATGCTCAATAACAAAGTAGGTCGTCTCTGCCCAAGTAATTAGTTTGACCCACCCTTATGCCAAACCATATACAATCATCTGTCTAAAGATATATTATTAACCAACATATTACCATAATTATATTAATTAAGGCTTTCTTTATGTGTCCCTAAAATCACATCGTATTTATGTCTTACCTAGTTTCCCTGGCTACCACAATTGCTTCCCAACGCCGAACATGTACATCCACATGCCTCCCCTTACATAATGAACCACTCCGTGCGTAACTACCCTGAGCGGGATGCCGCACACCAAGTAACCCTCACACGAAAGCCATTATGTAAGTACTGCCACTATTCGGCATAAAATATCGCGCGTCTCGTTCTAATTTTGCGAACGGAATAATCAAGTCACTATTCGGCTACGCTAGAAGGGCCAATCACATTACTTACGCCAGAAGGGCCATTCAGATTCACTGAAACGCCAGAAAGGCCAATCACATGAGTTGTGGTAGCTAGGTTCTAGGATTTTCGTTACGTAATTTATTCAAGTGTCATACATCTATGACTCATAATAATATCACTATATCACGTGCATGTCAAATACATTATTGCACTAAGCCAAATATATTTAGAATTATCTCAATTATCTCTACTAGTAGTATAGCCTATAATGATTGTGGCCTCTTAAATTCATCCGGATCTTTTTCTGACACATAATACCCTTGATGAATAATAAAATCAGATGCTTAAATATTTATTAATAAGGACTACTTTGTCTTTTTATGTATTTATAAATTTTCAATTCCGATATTGTCCTTAAATAAAAATATTGCTTAACACCTTTAAATAGGAGCAATCAGTCTTTTCATGTGGTAATATATTAGAAAACCAAATCCACGCCCATTCTCAATTGTACGCCTACTATAAATGCCATTTAATTAGCAATAATTATAAACCATTTAATTAGTAATAATTAGGTTATTTAATAAGAGGTTAAGAAAAGTGTAATCAGAGAATACGAACCGATTCTTTTCCCTTCTCTCCCATCTCTTCTGTTTCTCATAATTCTCTTTCCGTCTCCCTCTCAATCCCACTCTACGTCTCTCACTTCTCAACAGTAAAAAAAGAAAAATGAAGGTTATGCCATCTCTCTCTTCAATTTGAGTTCTCTCATTACAATAAATTTTCAGCCATTCAATCGAGATGAAAAAAAAAATGAATTTGTTTTATCTTTTTGATTTAATAGATTGCGTTTTAGATTCGTGACGTAATTATCAGTGTTTATGCTTCTTCAATTTTCAGGCCACTTCTTTAAGATTTTTAATTCTTTTTCGATTTTTTTTTTCCAAATTTTATTTGTTCATGATACCCTGTTTCTTTCATTATTCAATTTTGTTTGAGTCTCCTTCTGTTTGAGACCGCTGCAATGGGCTATCTGGAGGCAGAGCGTTTGCACAAGTATTTTGCTGATCAAGGAACTGACAGACGCATGGGAGACCAATCATGTACTCTTCTACCCCGTGGGAAGCGTCAACTATATGGTTATATGGCGCAAAGAGGACATCGACAATTTCAACAGTAATCGCCAAGGTTCTCGCTCATAACTTGAAACCTCTCATTGTGGTTTTGTGCAAATGCACTTAGGTCTCTATGTTTCGCTTGCATGACCATCGTTTTCTTCAATCGTAAGCTTGGTAGCTTACCACACCTGCTTTATATAGATAGGACTGACAATATACTATGTTGAGTCTTTTTTTCATTGTCCCGGATAACCGATATTTGTAGGAAGTTGGTCCTTATTCTATTTCTCTGTCTTTTTTTTGTTATAAACTCAACTCTAATTCATTCTCGCTTTGATTTTTGTTTTTGAGTGGCCTTGGTGACTCATCAAAAATATTACAAGGTATCTACATCCAATCAAGCTTATTTTTGTGGAGCCTTTTTATTTTAACTTTCAAAAAAAAAAATTCTGGTATGACTATGTACAAAGACAACTAAGAAATGGAAAATAGTTTTCTGAAAGAAACCTATGTCTTAGGACCACCCTCTCTTTACAGATTTCTATTATGAGTAAGCAAAATTCAGTATGCATAAGAAACAAAATCACCGATCTTGGAAGCGGGGCCACATACCTCTTTAATTTGTTTATTTTGAGGGAGGGAGAGGCTAAAGTATCATAATTGTAGTTCAGGTGAAATGAAAGCTCTTATGATGGATTTGATATATATACAATGTACTATTGTAACAATGATAATTTTAAGAATGTGGTAATGGTTTGGCAAATCGTTGAAAGGGAATGAGAGATGCACCTGTTACTAAGCAACTATTATATATCTCAACAATCAATATTGATTTGAAAACCAAAGTTTGCAAAGTCGCTTGAAGTTTGTATTGGGAGATGTGTTTGAAATGATAAAATCTGTGGTGAGTGAGGAGATAATTTTAAGTCAAATTTAAGATTTAAATATCATGATGATGAAGTGAGGTATGAAGTAACAACAAGAGAGCGATGACTAAGCATATACAGGATAAGTAAGACGTTCTAACATGTTTACATGTAACAAATGGATTCTATTAATTGAAAAGAAGTTACATTCAAGTTTCACATTTATCGGTTGAAATGGTGGCCCAACATATATCCTGAATGTATTTGAATTGGGCTTAAATAATTAAAGTTACAAAGTCTGAAAAGAAATTAAGTGCTGGGATTTTTTAAATTTATATTTGATTGCTACAATTTTGAGCAGAGGAGATGGCGTTGTTTACTTTAGCCGTCAGCTTACCAACTATTTTGATTTTGGATGCAGGTACATAATCAAACAGTAGGAAAAGTAAGTAATGGGCGCTCTCAGCCCCGGACAGTAAGTGATGAAAAAGTAAGAGAGATGAAAGATCAGGTGATCAGGGCCAAGGCGTTCTTGAATTTTGCGTCTCTAGGCAGCAATTCTCACTTAGTAAAAGAGTTAAGATTGCGGATAAAAGAGATAGAACAAGTAGTTGGTGAAGCATCCAAGGATTTAGATTTGTCAAGAAGGTATGCTAATGCTTAGTGTAATTGAAAAGATGTTTTCAATTATAAGTAAGTAACCTGAAAATGAGTAGGACAAGAGATAAATGCTTGAATCATCTATCTAAAACCAAAAGATTGTCAGTGCTTTGCAGAAAATGAAATCCATGGAGGCTGTCCTTTGCAAAGCGGTCGATTTACCCCTCGACCGCTTTCCATGGCGACTAAACTTCGTGCAATGACCCATAATGTCTTTGAAGAACAGTCCGGACACGAAAAACCGGAAGAGCTATCTTGTTCAGCTTGCTTCAAGGACTACTCCAAAAGGACTACACCGCCTATCCATGCGGTGACTACATTATTACTTTGCTCGCAACCTGAAGAGAGGGTGCTTCCAAACCAACACGATTGCACAAACCAGATTTCCACTATCTTTGTTTTCTCAGACAATATCCTTGCATGCGCTGTGGTTGTGAACTCTACTATCTCTGCTTCTCGGGTAAAACTTTATCTTTATTATGAACTTTGTTACAAAGTTTTCATTTTGCACTTTGGTCTCATGGTTTTTAGTACGCTTTGTGTCCGTTGAAGAAGAAGAGTAATACTAAAAAACGATTATAATAAATTAAAATGTTGGACCTCGACGCTTTTGCTGGATCTCTGAACTTGAAAGATCAAACTTCTGAAGGACGTGTGGATCATGATCACGACAAAAATATGGGTAACCCATCCAGTTAGGTGGAGAAGGTTGAATCTATGCCGTAGGTTCCAGAATTGAGTAGTGATTCTAATTTCACCGAGAATATGGTTGACAGCGGTAAAGATGAACATATTACTTCTTCCAAAGAAATTGACATGGTTGATAAATATATCGGAAATACACAAGAGGCATCGTTGTTGGTGGTGGGGGGAGTAGATACTGCTGAAATCAATGCCAGTGCTTCTAGAAATCTTTTCATGTAGGGGATGCCTATTTGTGTTCGATTATCACAAGGGTGTAGTAACTCTTAATCGCTTTTCGAACGGGATGGTTTGCTAGAAAATGTTGGTCAAGAAAGCAAGCGCTCTAATTTCGTAAAGTAATGCTGAAAGTTTATCGGAAGAAGAACGCATGGTGTCTCAAGGTCAAGGAAACGAAAGTAGTGATGTTCATTTAGAATATTTAGTCAGCTTAGTGAAGGAGGTGGGCTTTTCAGATTATTAGCATTGAAGAAGTTGTTTTGCGTTGATGCCCTCCTCATTCATTCTCTTCTTCTATCTTTTTAATTTTATTATTATTTTTTGGAGAAGATTGGGGGAGGCAATTGGAAGGCTGCATTTTACAAATTTATACGGAACTTCGTTGGTTTTTACATTAAAAGCTTGAATTCTGTGTTTGGTGAGATTAATTGTAATGAATCTACTATTCTACTGCTAATATATACTAATAAAAACATCTACCAGTAAAAAAATAAAGAAGATGTTTGTATGTGATGATGATATTGATCGATAACTTCCAAATTTTTTTGATCTAATTGTGTGCTCTGCTTTGCATTTATAGGAGACCTACACTAGTAGAGGAAATCCTGACAATAGAGATCAGACCAGGTTGGAAAAAGGGAACCAAAATCACTTTCCCCGAGAAAGGCAATGAACAACGAGGTGTGATATCGTTTAGGGTTACATTATTAGTTGATTTTTTCCTTTTTGTTTCATGTTTCTAATGTCAGTCGGCGTTGTTGGTCAGAGTCGTCACTTGGTGTGAATAATAGGATTGGACCAAAATCACTTTCCCAGAGAAGGGCAATGAATAGCGAGGTGTGATATCGTTTAGGGTTACATTATTAGTTGATTTTTTCTTTTTTGTTTCATGTTTCTAATGTCAGTCAACATTGTTGACCTTAGTTGTCAGCTTGGTGTGAATAGGGATTGTGGCTGAACTGTTGAGGTGGCCAAACAAAAATTTGAAATTGGCAAAAAGATAGGAGGTGCACAAACATCACGGGTTGCACGTTGAAAGGAGAATATGGTTGACGGATCGGCAAACCGGAACTCCCGTAAGTTCATCTTCATGTTGAGTGTCTATTTATTGATTTCCTTATGTTAAATGAACTTTAATGGTACATATTTCTAAATGATGGGATTTAAGACTGATTTTAGAACATGTTTTGTGTTGGGCAGTTTAGTGTTGAATATGTGGGGTTTTATTTTATATATATATATAAAACCTTGATGGAATTTGGTGTTAAGTTCATCTTGATGACTTTTCTTAATGGTTCATTGTAAACTCTATTACTAAACAGTAAACCACAAACCTCAACCGTAGATAGTCGTGAAATCCAGTCAATTATCTCTGCAGTGTACACAATAATAAGTACAATAAGACCACTTGACTTACTGCGAATTCCATGCACATTTGTAAGTTGGTACTCACCTGTCAGCTACCTAGCTTGGCGACATTGCGTATTTTATAATCTTAGTTATTTTGTGTGTGTATCGAAATCAAGCCTTCTATGTTGAAGTTTTCTATTGCTTTGAACCTATTAGTTAATCGTATTTATACTTTGAATCACTTGGTGAAAACTTTTCCTGTAAAAATAGTTCTCTTTCTTGGCTCAACATGTAGTTATGCTATTAGAATTGGGACTCATCAACTTGATTGGAGTGAATAATTCCACCTTCATTTAGTTGATTTGCGTTATGTGTAATTGAAATGTAAAAAGTTACACCGTTGAAGAAATTGCTTAAACTTGGTGTAGATTATAGTAATAATAAATTCCACTTAGTGATTTTTGTCTTTGGCCTGAATATATGCTTTTGTGTTTATAATCTTTTTAGTATAATTCATATACGATTTGTTCACTGTATAAACATACCAACAAATTTTGGAACTCTAGGTTTCAATAAGTTAGTAAATTTTAAAAGTTAATCGACATTGCCAAAATCATTAATATTTCCTATTTGAATTTATGTTTTGTCGTGAGGAAGGTGATTTCTGTTACTGAATTTGCATTTTCGTTAGTTTTTGAATTATTATTTGTGACTTGACTGTTGACATAATTTTCAACTTAAATGAGTAAAGAAATTTTTTCTAACTGAATTAAGTTCATCCCAAAGATACTCGGTTAATATTGGAGTATCAATGAATTCAATGGGTTGTATTCTTGATGGTTTCTTGCATATATGTGAGTATGATGCATTCCATTTCATAATACAGTTACTATACAAGAATCATTCCCTTTGACAATTGCTAAGTTTATGGTCGTATCTGGGGCTCAGTTTCAAGCCAACGCCCAATGCATGAACACTCATAAGAAGAACGTACTTTCATAGATTACCCACCCGTCTCACTCTACCTACGCCTATCTGCTTGCGAGTAGATGGTTGCAACATACCAGCTATTATAGTGGAGGACAAGTCAGAGTGACCTATTTCTTTTTGTTATTGGTGTACTTTAATTCTTATATTGATGTAATATCCTATGTAGACTGAGTATGTCGTTGTACCGCATATGCCATTGTAACTCCATTTTGGATGATTGATTAACAAACCAAATGACTCAACTCTGGAGTGTATGTCCCATTCTTCCAATTCAATACTTACGGTTGCATATTACCTATTTACCTAACGGTTGGATACTGATTTCAGTGAATAACGTTACATAGGTGCTTTTGATGCACTAACTTTTCATCTTTGTCGTTGCAATGTGCACTTGCTGTGATGAGAGGCTCAAAGTACATGTTATTTTGAGCTATACTTAAAAATTTATTGCTTAGGTATGTCTGAAAATCAAATAGGAATGGAGTTCCATTCAATTCAAAATTTAAACGGCTGCCAGTGGGTCTGTTCAGACATAATGTCAATTGTAAGTGTGCTCACCCAAATTCTGTTTACACTTTTCGACAAGTTTTGTTTAACATCGCGTGCATAGCACGTGCATGTTGCTAGTATCTCATAACCACTTTCATTCTTTCACATACCAATATATTATTGCACTACGCCACACTCCCGTGGGAAATATCCAAAAATACTCTACTACCTCCTAGTAGCATCTCACAGATAAAATAATGGAGTGTTTATACATTTATTTCTCCAAAACTATTGCATTTAATATATATATCCCAACATATTATATAATGTCACAATTGCTTCAAACGTATCGCATACATTTTTATAGCATTTTAGGAATATTATATCTCCTAAAGTTTCTATCTTGTCACGTGTCAAAATATACACAATATCAACGTCAAATCTTTCTTAGATAATGACAACCAAATTTATACAAGCTTCCACAGCATTTTAGCATTTGATTTGTCCATACCATTTACAACATAAAACGTAGCACAATTAAACAGTCCACAGTTCACAATCAAATCCCCAAAAATCTAAAGTCCATGAATCTAAGTCCGTATGTAGTTTAATACTCATAAAAACATATATATCTAAGTCTTATTATCATAATTCTCCTCTGGTTACGTGCCAATCTTATATTCTTTACACACTACTTACGTCAAATCTTAATTAGATAATGACAAACAAAGTTGTACAATTTTCGACAATATTTTATTACTATATTTGTCCATATTCTTAAATATGTGAAAAACTGGAAAAAGTCAACGGTCAACAGTCAACGGTTAAAGTCAAAGTCAACACGTCATTTCCATGTCCAACAGGTTCATGGCTAAGATCAAGGTGCATGGCTCATGGGCTCATGACCAAGGTAATGGTTCGGACCTAACTAGCCAAGCCCAAACCTTAGAACCCGAAAGTCTAAATGTTCAAAGACCCATTTGGGTCTCTATTAAGTCCTATGGACTGGCCCCGAACAATATTAGAAACTGGCCCAAAAACTTTAAATTGAACTGGTCCACAAATTAAAACAAAACCGGGCCCAATCAAAACAAATGAAACTGGCCCATAGAGCTTAATCTAGAAATGGCCCAACAACTTAAAACAAAACAGGGCCCAACAACTTAAAACAAAACCGGGCCCAATCAAAAATAGAAATTTCGGCCCAACAACTAATAAGTTAAGGCCCAAAAAACCGAAACCGGCCCAAGGCCCAGCCGGTCATCTTCTCCCTCCAGCAGCCACCAAATCGGCCACCACCAGCCACCACTAATCTCCACTCGTCCAAACCAAATCGAAAATACTCAGGGGAAAAACCCCTACTACTTTAATTAAGGAAAAAACCTCAAATCCTTAAATCCAAACCCTTCATCAATTCTAGATCTCAAAATTTTCGACCTCCATTAATGGCTTGCTTCAAGCTTTCAACATCCCCCAATCCAACCTTTAATCTGACATCACTACCCAACCTCAAACCAACAAAGAACAACAACACAACCATAAGGGTTCAAAATAAAAATGCGCAGGCGACGCCATTGATGCTGGATTTACAGCTTTGACCGCACCACTGTCAACCTCCAACCACCACCAAATCGAAACATCACCCACTCATCAATCAATCCCATAACAAAATACCACAGTTTAACATCACAAAAACATAGTTTAAACAAATATGAACAGGACGATTCCGTTCCTTTGGCTGGGAGACGCCATTGACGCCCCTTCAGAGCTGGAACAGCTCCCTAACAGTGTACCACCACAACCCAACATCCCTCCATAAACCCCGACATCAGCCAACCATCAAAACTATACACCAGTTCAACCCACTTACTAGCCGATATTTTTCTTTGGGCTTAAGCCGCCATTGACGGGCCCAAACAAGGTTCGACAGTTCAAACCTCAATTTTTCTGAATTTCCACCATGACCGTTTAACCAAAATTTAACAACGACAATTTTAACAAGTGTTTAACAACGATAGGACAAACAACAATGACCGAAGAATGAGCGAAACTTTGAACAATAAAATTTTACGTGAAATAGAAAAACTAATCTACTCACCTTAATCCCAAGCTCTAAGAATCCTCCTAGTCCGAATCGTCGCGTTCCAATGCTCTAGAAATTCAGCTTCTATCTCTGCCTCCATTTTTATTATTTTTTTATTCTCTAAAAACCCTATTCTCTAGAACAATGTGATTATATACTTGGGTTTGAAACCCAAGCCCATCACAGACTCGGGCCCAGAAACCAGGCCCACATATCCCAAATCCAATCCAACCAATTTTAAATAAATAATTAAATTAATTAATTAATAAATAAATAAGATACGTATTTTAAATATGGGCGTTACACATCTGAGATGAGGTCCTAGAAAGGACTTCTTGTACATATCGTCTCCTACGAGCGTGAATCTTTGTATCTTTGTAAGCAGACGCCTTGCTATATTCTTATCTTCAAGGAGTGTCTTTTCTTTGAGGTAGGACTTATATGGATCCATCCAAGTTGGAGTAATGGCTGGAATAACACAAACTGTTGTAATTGGGACCTGAATGCTAGATTTCTCCTAGAACTCGATAGGGATTGAACGAGACTCGCAGTTGCCCAACATTGAGGCAACATATGCCAAAGCATCTGCGTGTCTATTGGCTGACCGAGGCAGCTGATAGAACTGAATATTCTCAAACTTGCTCTAAGGCCCCTTACCAGTTCCAGGTATTTTGCCATTCGCTCATCCCTGGCCTCATATCCACCATCAACTTGAAAAACAACCAGCTGTGACTCACTAAAAACTGTGAGGTGTTTCAAGCCCAGATCGAGAGCCATTGTGAGGCCAACAAGAGTGGCTTCATATTCTGCCTTGTTGTTGGAAGCATTCCAACCTAACCAGATGAATTTCTCCAATCGCATATTGTCAGGAGTGACTAACACAGCTTCAATTCTTGTGCCTTTGTCATTCAAAGATCTATCTACAAACAACCGCCACCCGAAGCTTGGCTCTGAGGGATCTAGATGGTTTTCTGGAGATTCAGGCTGGATGCGATCATCTGAACTGGGGGTAGTTGAGTCGTACCCTGTGTAGGTCATTGGGAAATCTCCCAAGAATTCTGCTAGTGCCTGACCCTTCTCTGAGATTCTGGGGACGTAAATAATATCATATTCTGACAGTTGCACAAACCATTTTGCTAGCCTCCCTGAAATGTTCGATCTTTCTAGAACTGACCGCAATTGGTACTCTGTGATTACTCTGATAGTGTGGGACTGAAAGTATGGTCGCAACTTCTCTGCTGCAAAAACAAGTGCTAGAGCGACTCTTTCAAGTTTTGGGTACCTTGTTTCTGCTTGAAGAAGCGTGTGGCTCAAGAAATAGACAGGCTTTTCAACCTTCTTTTCATCCACGAGTATTAGTACAGAACTGATATCATAGTCAGACGAACAAAGATAAATACCTAAGACTTCTCCCTCAAATGGCTTGGAAAGGATTGGTGGTGCTCCCAGGTATGTGTTGAGTTGATCAAATGCTTTCTCGCATTCTTTTGTCCATGCAAATGAGGTATTTTTTCGCTGTAACTGAAAGAGAGGTTTGCACTTATCTGAACTCTTAAAGATGAACTTGTTTAGAGTGCTAACCTGCCCATAACTTTTTAAACCTCTTTCATATTTTTAGGTGAGAGCATATCTAGGAGTGCCCGGATGTGATTTGGGTTTGCCTCGATTCCTCTTTTAGTAACTAGATACCCCAAAAGCTTCCCTGATGAGACAACAAAAGCACACTTTGCAGGGTTGAGCTTCATGCGATACTCCCTAAGAATGTCGATTGCACGCTTCAGGTGGGAAAGATGATCTCCTCGTCTTAGGCTTTTGATCAAAAGATCATCTACATACACCTCCACAATGTCACCTATCAACCCTTTGAACAACTTGTTTACCAATCGCTGGTATGTAGCCCCTGCATTTTTCAGTCTGAATGGCATAACCTGATAGCAGTACATGCCATCCTCGGTTGTGAAACTGGCATGCTTGTGATCCTCTTCATGCAAGGGGATCTGGTTGTAACCAGATGACCCATCTGTGAAAGATAATAGTTCATGTCCAGCCGTTGCATCCACCAATTTATCAATTCGTGGCAGAGGGTAGCTGTCCTTCGGACATGCACGGTTCAGATTCGTGAAGTCGATACAGATTCTCCATGACCCATTCTTCTTTCTTACTGGGACAATATTAGAAATCTAAGTGGGAAAATTGATTTCTTTGACAAATTTAGTTGCCTTCAGCTTTTCAACTTTGGCTTTTACAGCTTTGGATCTGTCAGCACCTATTTTCCTTGGTTTCTGCTTGACTACTACTGCATCACTGCAGACATTGAGTTGGTGGCATGCCACATGGGGATCAATTCCTGGCATATCTTCAAACGACCAAGCAAACACGTCCTTGTGCTCTCGGAGGAACTATATCGATCCATGTGCTCTCTAAAACTCAACATGGTACCGATGAAAGTGGTTTTTGGCGAGCTGCCTCCCCCAATATCCACTTCCTCCAACGGCTCTAGTGAGGGGGGATCCTCCCTCTCTCTTGGGACCAGGTCCGGGAGAGGGGGATCCAACTTTAATTGCTATTTGGCATTTTGCACCACCTCCATTGGTTCAAAAGGGAGTAGGGACTGCTTTGTTACCAAAGCATAACACGTATTGGCAGCCACCTGATCTCCTCTGATTGTCTCAATTTTCCCATGATGTGGGAATTTTAGACATTGGTGATAGGTGTTGGGAACGGCTCAGAGTCTGTGTAGCCAGGTCCTCCCTAAAATCATGTGATATGGTGTGCTAGCTTTTACCACAACAAAATTTATGATAAGAGTTACCGGACTAGTGGTTATAGGTAACTGGATCTCCCCAACTGTGAGAGCTTTGTCCCCACTGAATCCATACAGGTTGGAGTTAGTGGCAACCATCTCCGCATCTGGGATCTGCAACTTTTTGAATGCATCATAGTAGAGTACATCTGCTGAACTGCTTGGGTCTACCAATATGCGATGCAAATCATAATCTCTAAAAGAGAGTGTGAGAACCAGTGCATCCTCATGTGGGCTTTGGATGTTAAGGCAGTCAGCATCAGTAAAAAGAATGAGCGGATCTTTCTGGGGTACCGTATTGACCTGAGCTCTTGTAGTCAGCTCGCTGTTCATGATCCTTATCTACTTGGCGATGTACATTTGATATCGCGCACCCTTGTCAGTGACTTGTCTACTTCGTTTACTTGCTTTACCAGAAATCATATTTATCTGGAGTCAGCCGTTGAGCGGTCCAGTACCTAGGGGGTCCTGAACGGACGTGCTAATCTCCTCATGTTGTACTACATTTGCCTGTTCGTGTGCCACAAATTGCTTCAAATACCACCTTTCAATCAGATCATGTAGTTCATTTTTCAGGGTCCTGCAGGCTCTGGTGCTGTGAGCCTTACTCTTATAGAACTTGTAGTAGGTTCTTTGGTCTCTGGTACCCAGGGAACCTAGCTTAAGCGGAGCTGGCCATTTGAGGTAACTCTGATTTTTTATCGAGTCCAAAACTTCATCTGGCATTTTGTCCAGAGGGGCGAAGTTTCTGTCCATTGAGGGAAGAGCTTCTTCAGTTCCTTCCACACGTGGTTTCTTATGTTGCTTTCCATCTACACTACTGGCTACATTTTGGTATTGCCCTCTGGGAATTCGTCCCTTTGATGGGGATTCAGCCCTTTGGCGACCACGATTACGGCCTCTCTTTGATTTTTGAGGGGAAGAATTTCCATTGCCTTCTTAAGAAACTCCAGGAACTGTCTGACTTGTTTTCTTCGCTTCTTAATGTCTGTTCAGGACATCTTCTTCCCACCCCGCATGAGTGTCAACCCTGTCAAGGAGTTCCTCTAAATCACGGGGTGGTTTCTTAGAGAGAGATCCGAATAAGGCGTTGTTTTCATCCAACCCTTGTTTAAAAGCTATTATAGCAGTTTATTCATCACAAGACTCTATTTGGATGGAAATTTCCATGAACCGTTGCATGTAGGATCTCAATGCCTCTCCATCCTTTTTCTTGATGTTGAACAATGCATCGATCCGTTTAGGTTGATGCTTGCTGCATGAGTACCTATCTATGAAGGTCCTAAATAGTTCTTCTAAGGACTTGATCTAATACTCAGGTAATCTGTGGTACCACTGGAGCATAGATTAAGACAAAGAGGCTTTGAATTCTTGACACATGACATGGTCATATCTCTCATATTGTCCCATAGTGGCACAATACCTGAATACGTGATCTACCGGATCTGACTTGCCACTAAAGACACTGAACTTCGATTGTCTGTAACCACAGGGATATGGTTTCCTCGTCACCCGTGATGCGAAAGGAGATCTGCCTGCCACCATTATGGAGGATTGAACAAGGGAGTCTTGCATTTTTCTACCATTGCCTGTCATCCGATGCATCTGACGGATCAGGTCATTCTTCTCAATTTCCCGTGCAGCTTCTTTGGTAGAATGCTTCTTAGTCTGGGCTATTTTTCTGTGTCGAGGGTCGACATTATGATCTTGGTTGGTTGACTCTGGTTCGGATGTTGTATCCGAGTCCTCATCTGAGTTGCTGTATTCCGACTCAGATGTCTCGCGTCGAGCTGGACCCCTACGCATTGGGCTTTTTGCACGACCACCTTCTGGAAGGTCTTCATCATCGAGATCGATGAGTGGCTCCTTCCCTATGTCAGATTGATACAAATGCCTCAGCATCTATACTTCTTGTTCAAGATTGCTCATTTGTTGTTCCAAAACCTGTACTGCCTGGCTTGCCTGAACAGACTCTGGGTTGCTGAGGACAGCATTCTCACCATTTTGACGCTCTTCTTGAGTGTTATTCCTGGGGCCTGCACCGGGAATTGCTGGTGCGTCGGTGTTGGTCATGGGTCTCTGGAGGGGGTTGTTCGCATCGTGGTGACTAGCGTTGTCCCCTCCTTCAGGTGTCTCATGCTCTTCTTCTCTCACAGCGACGCTGCGTGTGGTAGCGCCACCTTTTGTTTTCTTTGCTTCTGCCATCACAACAGTAAGAGTTTTTAGGCTAAATCAATCGCCCCGAAACTATTTTACCTGTTTTTCGTCCCCCCTACGCACGGCACCACTAGATGTAGGGGATTTTTTGAGTTTTTCCTGATCTTCCTCTGTGTCGTGTGATCTTGGAACCTTTAAATGAATGGAGAAGGGATGAGATGATTGTGAGTTCAGGGTTGAACCGTCTGACGGTTGCCTACGTATCTCCTTGTTTATTATGGAGAATCAAACCCTATTTTGCGTAGTTCCTAAGAGCGAATCCCTTTGGTTTATAACTTTATATAGAAAGAGCTACGAGAGTCCTAGGGTTAGGGCTTTCTTCACCGCTTGTGAGTCCACTTCCAACTTTGGACTCTGCCTTCCTATTATGATTTCTCTTCTTATGGAAGTATGAATCTAGACCATATCTTACGAGAGGTAAGTTTTATTGTTGATAATAATGTCCCATCATGTATGGGAAGATTATATCTCAGAAGGAAACTCCTAAGATATATCATCACGATTCCTTCCTTATCATCAAAGATCGCCATCTTCAGTTTTCTTCTGTTCAGGAACTGTCTATATCAGTACCTAACGACTGGGTAACTGTTTTCTATTGGTTTCTAGGTTTAGTATAAATAAAAGGGCTCGTAATTAGGGTTCCTCAGTGTTGAAGTTTATGAGCTGTGAGATTCAATAAAAGAGTTGTCTTTTAGGTTTATTTGTTTTGTTTAATTCAAGAGTAGATTTAATAAACTAAAGCTTCCTCCAATTTAATCTACATCACAAACACTTGTCCCATTTATCCATTGAGCCGAAAAACCAAATTGTATTGGACACCTTTTTTCTTCTTCTTTTTGAGCTTATTCAAAATCTCTTGCAGAAGGATGGTGTTGTCAGAGATCTGCCTATGCTTAACAAAGGCAGATTGGAAAGGAGAAATGATCGTATCTAATAAAGGTTTTAGCCTAGTAGCTAATATCTTAGAGATATTTCTATATACGATGTTACATAAAGTGATGGGCTGGTAATTTTTTTATTTGAATAGGGTTTTCTATTCTATTCTAAGAATAATATTAGTTTCATTAAATACGGACAGGAGATTATTATTGTCAAAGAAGTCCTGGACAATGTTATAGATACCATTTTAAAGAAAAGGCCAATTATCCTGATAAAAAAGAGGTATAAAACCCATCTTGCTCTGGGGCTTTACAAGGTTCCATCGAAAATAAAGCATCATAAAACTCCTCTAAATTAATAGGTTTGCAAAGGTATGCATTGTCCATGTCAGTTACGATATGGGGGGTCTATGAAAGAAAAGTTTCAGGAAGATCTGGTTCAGAAGAGGTAAAGAGATTTGTTACGAAGTCGACAACGTAATTTCCATTGTCTTGCCTTGTATCTTACCAGTTTTCATTTTCATCTTTGAGTCTAAGAATAAGATTAGCACGCCTACGAGATAAATCACTTTAATGTAAAAAAAATCAGTATTATTATCTCCTAAAGCTAATTTTAGATACCTAGATTTATCACCCCAAAAACCTTCCTGTATGAGATATAACTCGAGTATTTTTCGTCTAATCTCATCTTCTAAAGCCAACGTGTTGTCACCAGGATTTACAACTTGAATCTCAGATAACTGTTGAAGCAAGGTTTGGATTTCGAAATCTAGTTTTCTGAAATGATTTTTCATTCCACTGAGTTAACTTATTTTTACAGTACTAAGATTATTAGCAATGGTAATAGGATCATTGGTATGTATCACGGTCAACTTCTTTACATGATGGGTCAAGAGTCCAGGTAGGCTGAAAGTTTTAAGTTTTATAGTACTAGGTTCAGTATTAAGTAAGATGAGACTGTGATCAGAGTAGATAATGGGAAGGGTCATTGACAAAGATTTTAGTCAAAACACTCTTTGTTGAATTTAAAAAAGGTGTTGGCTATTGGTCCAGGTATAAGTAATAACTCTTGAAAAGCCTATGCTCCTTTAAGAATAACTAGTTTAGAGTCTTTAAGTTACCATTGAGAACTATGTAAATACGCTATTCTTATGGTTTGTGGTTGGTTTTCAGGTCGTTCTGAAGTTTATGGAATCAGTGAATAAGGTTTGAATTGATAAAGAATCTGTTGAACAGTGTCAGGCTGTTTACATTAGAATGGAATTTGATATATATGGCCATGTTGTATGCTTCCTCAAGAACATATTCCGAAGGTAGAGGACTGTCCCTCTCCGCTTATGGCGATGATGCCACCTCCAACAGAATCTGCAAGTTCTCACCCATCAAATATGATTAATGGGTATGAAGCCACATCATCCAGAAAAAGGAGGGTCAATCCAGGCAAATCAGATTCCTTGAATCATTTTGATGTTGATGATGTTAAAAAAGATGATGGCACTCTAGAAACTAAAGCCCAGTGCAGGTATTGTCGTAAGTTGATGTCTTGCGTTGCTTCAAACGGAACTAGTCAGTAGTCACCTTAGAAGACACACAGAAAGTTGTCTTAGTAAGAACACACACAAATTAGGCTAGAACAAGTCACAACTACACCCCCTGGAGAAGTGGTTGTTAATTCTCCTTTGGATCAAGCTCGAGCTTGTAGGGACACAGCTAAACTTGTTATCAAGCTTGAATTGCCATTTAGTTGGGCAGAAGATTCACACTTTGAGCAATGGGTCCATTCCTTTAACCCTCATCTTGAACCTATTTCACGTCACACTATAAAGGATATTGTATTGGAAAAGTTTGAAGAAGAGAAATCTGTGTTACGAAGTTTGTTGCAAAGTATTTCTGGAAAGGTGTGCCTAACATCAACTTTGTAGACAACGGATCAAAGCATGGGATATGTTTGCATTACGGCGCATTTTGTAGATCAAGAATGGAAACTGAATAAGAGAACTATTAGTTTTCCTATGCCTGAATACCATAATACTGAATTCACGATCTTTGAGGCCATTTATAGTAGCATTTTAAGTTGGAACTTGAGTGAAAAAGTGTTCACTATAACTTTAGATGATGATATTTCCACTGATGTCACAAGACGGCTCAAGGACTTGCTGTTTACAAATAACCACTCCTTGGGCGAACAGTTGTTTCATGTACGTTAAGTTGTAGTACCTACATCCTTAACAAGATTGTAGATGAGGGGCTAGAAGGAATCCATCACTCACTTGAAAACATTAGGGAATCTGACTTTAAAAAGACCCAAGTTTTTGTAAAATATCCACCTTAATGGAGTATATGCCACAATTTTTTTTAAACTTTATAAAGAGTTTTCAAATTTTGTTTGGGGTGGCGTATTTTGGTCTTTCATTTTAAATTTTTTTTGCCACTATTTGCTTGTCATGTTTACTCCAGTAGAGTCTAGCTTAGTTAGTTACGTAATTTAATTGTGTTATTGTATTATTTCATGAACCCCCTTCACACAAATTGTTTGGGGGTGGTGTATTTAATTTTAGCATATTGTACGTTTACATATTAAAATTGTATATATCAAAATATTGAATCCATAGACATTGTTGATTAATTGGGATGCATAATGTAATTAGGTTCCTTAATTACGTGAAATTTTACTATTTCATAGAATTTCATAAGCTAATCCTATAGGAGCCATGATATGCGCATGCTTGATTTATGAACTTATGATATTATTTTATTTCTGTTAGAGTCCGCTTATGTCCCAAGCGCTATTTATTATTTCATGTCATCCCCATAACAGAAGGAACTCATATAGGAGTTGCATATGTTTTTATTTCCTTATATTATTATATTAGTATATGTTAACATTCTTTTTCAGGTCCTCCCATTTACAAGCACGTTTCTATGGTACTCTCTATCATTTATTTTTATTTTATACTTTGGGGACAAAGCATGATTCTGTTTAGGGTGGTATAGAAACACATTATAAATATTTAAGCACATATGAGGTTGTATATTACGTATTAATTATCGTATAAAAAATAGAAAAGTATAAAAATTAAAAAAATAGTTTATACTATGCACTTAGTGATGGTATTGTTCCCTTCTCCATAATGATATTATTATAGAAATCTCACATAGTACTTGAATTAGGATTTAATATTTGAAACTTAGATTAATATGTAGGTAATAGTCATTGCATCTTTTCACGAACATCTTGCATGAGCATCTATGATTGTACTTGGCAGTATTTTTTTAAGACCTAGGTTAGAGTACTTAATACATATCCTGTGAGCATCTAGCCTAAAAGCCTCATAAGAGTGAAATATTTGAGTGATGACACAAGGGAGAAGTCAAATCCGAGTAGATAAATCACACATCCACTTGCTTGATCACCATACCATATTCTAAGCGAACATTTAGATCCTCCTTGGATTGATATAGCCATAAATTCTGACCTAGGTATATTTTCTGCTAGTCGCCTCACTGAGCCTTTTCATTAGACTTTTCACAAACCACAAATCCTTTATTTAATAAAATAAAATAAAAAATAAAATCAGCCTACGTATCTGGATAAGTCTAAGAAATATGATGAGTGAAGAAAAGAGAAGAGAAAAACTTGTGTAAACAAAAATTAGTTAGCTGCTTTAAAAGAAAAATAAAATAAAATAAAAAGTTAGAACTTCAAAAACATAATCAAAGGAGTCAAAAGCCAAAACAAAAGGGCTAAGGATGAAAACAAAGTGTAGAAGCAAAGTAAGAATAAGGTTTTCTCTAGTTTTATATTTTGAAGACCCTATTATCTCAGACTTTTTTTTTTTTTTTTTATTATCTATTTTCTTCTTTCTTTAACCAACACCTACGCCCCATATCACCTAATAAAGACCTCTAACTCAATTAGGAATAGGTTGGTGTGATAGTAAGTGGTAGATGTGTTTGATCGATCTCAACTTCCTTTGATTGTCATTGAGATTGTGAGGAAATATGTGCCCACTGCACACTGGAGTTAGCAAACTGGAGTGGAAAAATCAGAGTGTTATATGTCTTGATACATTCTTTATGAGAACCTACTTAGGCACGCTACCCAAAAGTTTCAGAAACAGACCTGTCATTGCATTTCATAGCATAGTTCATTGTATAGTTGTTTATCTTAAGATGATTTGATTATTATGCATGTATTAATTTCGAAGTTATATTGATGATCCTTGTTTAAATACTAGTGAGATGTATATATATCTGAGATAAATTAGGGGACAATTGCTTTTATTTCTTAGTTGTTGTAGTATAAATAAAGTTTGTGAGTATCTTCTCTGGAAAACTATCACGAGGCTATAACTCGTCCACTAGGAAATTCCTAGTGGTTTAAGGCCTTATTGCATATGGTCAATGCAATCGCACTCCGCGAAACGAGATTAGTTAAGACCACATTTTTTACCACTTATTTGTTTTTATTTCTCATATTTGCTTGAGGACAAGAAAAATGCTATTTGGGGGTGGTGTGATAAGCACCCAAAAGTGTAGTTTAAACCCCTTAATAGTATTACATTTAGGGCAATTATGTTTATAATAAATAAGAGTTAGTACTATTTACGTGGTTTTGTGTATTTCAGGTCTTGAAGCTGTTTATGTGCTTAAAATACCATGTTGCATGGAAAATGAGTCAAGATGATTGATAGAAGAGTTCTATATTTAAAGCCCAAGAATCAAGAAGAAAAAGTATTTTCAATCCCAGTCAAAGTCAATTTGGGTAGAAAAAAACATAAAAGTCAACAGAACTTCAAATGGGTGTATCTTTAGACTTTGGCCTCAAAATTGGGCCCATTTTATGTCAAAACGACCGACTCAGAATTTGCTTTCTAATGGACCCGACCTTGCCCTAATCAGAGTTGTAAATATGGATGAAAAGGGCACTGAAATAATTTCCAGCAACTGTGGCCTGTTTAGACTTAACCTAATGAACTTAGGGCTCACATTAGAGGCCTAAAATCTCCCTTTTTGGCCCATGCACGAAAATATAACTCTAACCCTCTTCTATATAAAGAGGGTTAAGGCTAAACAAAACTTAGTTACTCTCTTATTTAGTATAGTTTAGTTTTAATTAGGTCTCTCTCTTTCTTTCTCTCTCTCTCTCCCCTTTCTTTAGTTTAGTTTAAGTTTAGTTAAATAATTAAGGTTTTATAATTGTAGCCTCCAAACTTCAATTTAATTCAAGTTCTTTCTTATTAATGTCTTCTTATTATTGTTTTAGTTTAATTAATCCAATGACACAAGGCTAAAACCTCCATTAAAGAGGGTTAATGAAGCCACGTGATGATGATTTGTTAGTAGTTTAGTTATTATTTTGCATAAGAACTTCAAGTTATTCGTTGGAAGTGTCTAGAGATAGAGCTAATAACGGAGAACTAGAGTTTAGAGCCACCATCAAAGAGATTTGTGGGGGAGCTAAACTCTCAGGCTAGTGAAGCCTTGATCTGAGACGATTTGGTGTTCACTAGGGATCGAACAAGCAATTCGATAACTAACTAATAGTCAATCGAATCGCGTGGTGGATTGAACTTCTCTTTATCCCTCTCTCATCAATATTTATCTACTGTTTTAGCACTTATTTTTATTGTTTTCATAAATCATATTACTCTCTCATTAGTGTAATAGTTGTTTACTCTAAACTCGTGTCAAGTACGTGCAAGCAAGAGTGGAGAACACGATTACTCTCCTCTTCAACACATGTTTAGAGAGTATTATATAAAATTGATTAGAATGATTTAGTACTATTTTAACTACTATTTTTACACTATTAAAACTTACTTATCAGGGCTCTCTACATTGGTTTTTATAGTTTGTACTTGTCCACCATCCTTTTTTAGGGAGGCAGCTAAGACTTTTGACCGACATATTCGCCATGTTCTTCAGGATATTATAGTTTCTGATGGTCCTGGCTTCGCTGATCTATAATAATGTTTAGTGACGTTTCCATTACATCTTGGTGGGTTAGGAATCTATTGTGCGTTTGATGTCTCTGGATTTTCTTTTGTGGCTTCCCACTTTCAGACTTTTGAGCTTCAGAATCACATTCTTAGGAGTTGTCGTCTAATGCATATAGGTGAGATTCTTGATGATGGTACCAGTGCATTGCATCTCTGTCTTCCTGATTTTGACTTTGATTCTCAGGCTGTGAATGTTACCTGATAAGCACCCAAAATTGAGTTATAAACCTCGTAGAGACACTACGTATTGGTTGATTATGTGTTTAATAAATGTAAATTAAATGCATTTTCATGCTTTCATAGGTTTCAACAGTTAATGACAAAATTTTACTAAAACCTGCATTTTAGCATGAAAACGCTGTACAGAATAGTGCTTGAACTTGAAGTCTTATTTTTCAGCCCATTTCAAGCTATAAAAAAAAGGCCAGAATAAAGCCCGTGGACTTAACACCGATCATTTCTGGGTCAAACCATGACAACTATGCTGAAAAGTTGAAAAACTTCAAACGCTCATATCTTGTGATTCTGGACTCCGAATTTAACAAGTGAATTGTCAAAACAATCAGTTCGGCGAGCTCTACGCAAAGACATGAAGTTATAAAAGTCAACCTGGGCCTACATGGACCCACCACTGGTCAAAACACGTGGGCTTATCACTTATCAGTTTCTCCATTATTTGAGCACTAAAGGAGACAAAGCCAAAGTGAAGCACTAAGAGCACTAAATGCACTAAGTGGAGCACTAAGGGGAGCAACAAGTGGAGCACTTATGTTTTGCACTCATTCCATTAAGTTAGATTTGAAATTAATAGTTTGGTAAGTAAGAATTCATATGATGTTTGAGTTTGAGAAAACCTTGTAAGTTGTTAATGGAGTCTTCTCCATAGGGAAATAAGAAACTTCTTCTTCTTCATCATCTTCTTTCTTCTTTAGTTTTTTTTTTCTTAGGATCATGAGCTGAACCCTCCCTTGTGGAGGGTTAATGATGCTCATGTGAGGAACATGTTCCATTTTTGGAGGCCTAAGTCTTTTGCTCTTTTGGTTAGGTAGAACAAATTTTAATTTACATCTTGTCACAAAATGGCAATGTGCAACCAAGTTTGGAGTCTGGAATGCAATATAAAGTAGTGCACGTGACCCAGGTGACACTGGGGCTAATCGCGTGCGCTACTCCATAGTAGTAACATGCCTTGAATTTTGGAAGGCTGGTGTAGAGTAAGGCTAGGAGTTGAATGAATATTTTAGAGATAAAATATCACTTCAATTCCTCATGCTAACAGGGTGTTCACAGAGATGAGTTCACCGTGTTGAGGATCAAAACTCGAATTTGTCTTCGAGTTTGTCTATGAACCCAAGAAGGATTAGAGATGCAGTGATGAAGTCCTTAGAAATAGTAGTTGCTTTTGACATGAGTGGATTTAACTCTCCACAATTCTTTCTCTCTCTCAATTCTCTTTGTGTAAGTGTTTAAGAGTTAAGTTTACGTAATTTGTAAGTTAAGGTAAAAAAAAATTCAAGTATAGTGTAAAAACTTTTATAAAAATCCTTCTCACCAAAATGATTCCAAAGAGAATATTTCAATACTATTATTATAACATGCTCAAGTGTTTAGGTATGGGTACGAATCCTTGCTTGAATTATACATCAACATGATTTTTTGAGCAAGGTATTGGTACAATTGTAGGTTTAGTTGTGTTTGCATACATAACAACAAATCAACAATTATCATTATAGTCCCCTCAAAACCACAAAAAGTTTTGGAGGCAGTTTTCTACGGTAAAATTGTTGTTGGTTTTGAGAGGGAGTTTGAGTTATCTGAGAGTCAAAAAGCGGTCATTGGATTCTTGCAGTTAGAACATGCAAAAGATTTTCTACTTGCTATTCAGATGGAGAGACTTTGACAACAATATCGTGCCATTCTCTAATACCGTATTATGATTCCTTTATACTCTTATGGTGGACTTTGCCCTGTATGCAAAAAGAGTAGACTAGATGTCTTTGGGGACCATGCAACACATTGTAGACATTTTCCCAGTTTTAAATATTGGCATGATCATGTTAGAGATATTTTATGTGATACATTTTGGAGGGTTGGGATATAAATGAAGAAAGAGGCTCCTGTTAGCTTTCTCATTAATCCGAATGAGGGCAAATCGACACTTTGGCCTACGGATGTCTTGATTTATAGTTGGTATGAGGGGAAATATGCATGTGTTGATGTACTTGGAGTCTTTTTGTTGGTAGGGCTGAGGAATGATGACTTTGAGGTGGGTGAAATAGCTAAAAGAGCAGCGATAAGGAAGATTGATAAGTATGAAGATGCTTATAGGGCTAACCAACATTGTTTTATTCCATTCAGTTTTGACATTTTTAGGTTATTGGGACAACAGTTTGTTAAGCTCCTCAAGAGACTTAAGAAAGTTATAGACAGTAACCAATAGCAGCCCTGAGTTTTGCGGGGCCTTAGGCGAGTTCCTAAAGTGTGGCCCCTATCGAAGAGTCACAGGAGAAAGGTACACCATCCAAAACAAGAAAAGAGAGAGGAGTGAAGAGGCAGGAGTGCATGACTTGGTGAAGTTGAGTGAAAAATAACTGGTTTGGTTTACTAGTTTTTCAATTTGTTTTTGTTTTGGAGAGAAAAATGATGGGTCAGCTAGTTAAAATAGGATGCATACGTTGGGTTCCTAAGGGATTTTGGGCTTTTGCTTATTGTTTGTTTAAGGCTTCATGTTTGGGCTAAATTTAGAGCCCAATATTGGGGCGAAACATAACAGTAGGTAGGCAGTGCTCTAAAAAACGCTAGGCGGTAGTCGGGCGGTGGGAGAGCACCTAGCACCTAGGCCTTCTAGGCAGTGCCTAGACGGCTAGGCGCTAGGCGGATTTTTTTTCCTAATATATATAGTAATACACACATATACTACAAGAAATGAAGAAAATCATTTACCATAACTCAAAAAATAAACACAAATAAAGATACTTATTACAAAAATGCGTAATAGTTAAGGAATATTGATTTCATATAAAAACATACTCTTTGTTATAGTGACATATAATTTACATTAGACTTAAGTCTTTTAAACTCATTCAAATCTTAAGTCTACACCTAGGCCTTCTAGGCAGTGCCTAGATGGGCTAGGCGGTGTTTTTTTCCTAATATATATAGTAATACACACATATACTACAATAAATTAAGAAAATCATTTACCATAACTCAAAAAATAAACACAAACAAAAATACTTGCGTAATAGTTGAGGAATATTGACTTCATATAAAAACATACTCTTTGTTATAGTGGCATATAATTTACATTAGACTTAAGTCTTTTAAACTCATTCAAATCTTAAGTCTACATAGGCCTTTATTTTTCGACATTTAATCATTCAAAAAAAAACTTGACTAGACCGTCTAGAGGCCGCCTAGACTGCCTAATTGGTCCGTCTAGACCCGCCTAGTTGGTCCACCGATTTTTTAAACGACTAGGGCCTAGGCAAGTCGGTTGGGCACCACCTAGCGCCTAAAGACTGCCTAGACCAATTTTTATAACAGTGATAGTAGGCTTATTGTGTGTTTAAGGCTTCATATTTGGGCTTAGCATAAGTTTGGGCCAGATTAAAAAGAACAATAGTGCACAAATGTTTTCATACTTGGGTCCCTCGTTTTGGGGCCCCAGACAGCCCGCCTATGCGGACTGTCCTCAGGGTCGGTCTTGACAGTAACATTATGATAGCTGGATTAGCTGGTTCTAACCAATTTGATTTTAAAAGGATCTGATTTGCTATTCAGAAAGGACTTGCGGTGCAACTTGTTGCATGCTTGTCTTAATTATTTGTAATACTCGTTATTAATAAAATTTCCCTTAAAAAAAAAAAAAAAAAAAGATAAACAAAAACAAAATAAAAAATATATATTGTTTCTTTATGTGCCAAAGGTTATAATATAAAAATAAGCCCATCATCCAAAACAAAACTTTGACCGGTTAACAAAAGAATATATATATAGGGATATAGGGGTAGGATATGATAGAGGCACAGTCACTGTAGCCACATTCTAGGCACAGTGACTCCAATCCACTGATCTGTTTCCAATCCAACAGATATGGGGTAGTCTCAATTAGCCAAATTTGAAATAAACGAAATTTCGGGAAATAAATTTTTTTGAAACAAAAAAATGAAAATCTCCAAAATTAGATCCAGAACTCCTCTCAAACTTCTCTCTCTCAAACTCTTCCTTCTCCACTATCTATTCTCTCTGAAAATCAGTTGGCTCCACCACTTCTCTCTCCACCACTCCAAAATCAGGTCACCTGCAGTTCGTGTGCTTCTTTTGAGGTAAATTTCGAGTTGATCTCTCTTAATTTCTCTTCTCTATTTCTCGATCTTTTACTCAATTTCATTTGCATTATCAACGCCACTTTTGGAAGTTAGTATCATCTCGATTGTTTGTTGTCAAGTTTTTTTTAAATTAAATTTTGTTTTTTTTAATTGGGCTTTTATATGATATGGGAATTTGGTGTTAATTGTGAATCATTTGAGAATGCAGCAAGCTTCCTTTGTCTATATATATCTAAGGATTTTTTGTTAAGAAATTTAATTGAAATATATGGATTTTACAGCATTGTTTCTTTTAATAAGACTTTTATATAGGCTTTTATATGATATGGGAATTTGGTGTTAATTTTGAATTTTGAGGAACTTAATGTTATGGAGTTTTTAATTGGGTAATTTTATTGATTGTGGTTGGCTAATGGAACATTTTGCATGAGTTATTTGCAGGAATGGTCGACTCCATATTGATTGATGAAGTTTGAGAGCAGGAAGAATATGGTTCAGGTGAGCTAATTTTTCAATTTTATTTTCGATTTCTACCAACGAATTCAATATTGTATTATTGTACCGTGTTAGTTTTTTTGTTTTTTGTTTAGATGTGGACACATTTATTTGTAGTACCCGAGCCTTTTGCGACATTTTCTTCCTCTGTTCAACCTCCCGAGTTTGAAGTGGAAGTGGAAATTGTTAAGCCACCATGTTTGGGAATGTGTTTTGAAACTCTTTAGGCTGCAAAACAATTATATATAGATTACGGAAAATCATTTGGATTTAGTCCCGTAATTCGAAGCTCTGAAAACTCATTTTCTCGTTTGGATGAAGTTAGTAGTTGTCAAATGACTTGCTCGCGATTTGGGGTTTATAGAGATCGAGGAGGCAAAAATAAGAGTATGGATGGAACTGAGAAAGAAGTGAGAAAAAGAAACACAAATACAGTTAAATGTGGGTGCCTTGCTTCAATGAGGGTGACAAAGCAGTAAAATAGTGGAATCTGGAAAGTGGTGAAATTTAGTTGCAAGCACAATCACAACTTGGTTAGTCCGGCAAAATGGATGCGTATGCCTGTTAATAGAAATATGCCTGCTGTAGCTAAGATGTTGATTGACTCATTTCGTGATGGTGGTGTACATGTGAATAAAGTTGTTGATATACTTGACGAAATACAAACTGATTTTGATGATAGGGATTGTTGGAACCATTTGGGCCCCTCGAAAGAATACAAGAAACCGGTGAAAGGTGATGCTACCGCGGTGCTTCATTTTTTCAAGAAGAAAAGTATAGAGGGTCCTAATTTCTTTTATGCAATACAGATATATCATGAAGTAAGGGCCATTAAGTTTTTCTGGGTGGATGGTTAGTCGCGTACACAGTTTCAATATTTTGGTGACGTGGTTTTCTTTGACACCACATATCGTAAGAATATATATGAAATGCCATTTGCCCCATTTATTGAAGTTAACTACCATATGCAATCAATCCAATTTCGTTGTGCACTGCTTTTGGATGAAACAAAAGATTCTTTTCAGTGGGTTTTTGAGACTTGGCTTGGAGCTATGGGCGGACGTGCCCCATTTACAATTATCACAGATCAAGATAGAGCTATGATTCTAGCTGTTGGTACAGTATTCCCTAATACTCGACACAGATTTTGCCTATGGCACATTATGAAGAAGTTCCTAAAAAACTTCCAAATTATTATTACAAGAAGTCAAAATTCAAAAAAGAATTCAAACACTGTATTCGGCAAATATTTATTCCTTATGTGTTTGAAAGGAGGTGGGCAGAATTGATGTCTAGTTTTAAGTTGGGGGAGAATGAATGGCTTCAAGAGATGTACAAGATTCGACATAAATGGGCTCCAGTTTATTACTTGGATACTTTTTATGCCGGCACTTCGACTACCAGGCATTCTGAAAGCATGAATTATGTTTACAAGAACTTTTTCACATCTACGACAACTCTTAGAGAGTTTGTAGTGAAGAATGATAAGTGTTTGATGAGGATTGTTGAAAGAGAAAAAAAAGAGAGGATTATATTACTGAACACTCGAATCGGATTGTATTTAGGCGGTAATTCCTTTCTCTTGAAGAGTGCAGCAAATGTATATACAAGGAATGCGTATGATAGGTTCAAGCAAGAATTCGAGTTAGCTGAAACTAAGTATGTCCTGCATGATGATGAAAAAGGTACCGACGGCAACAATACCTACACTTATAAGTCGCGATTTACAGGTGATGAGCGTGAATGGAAGGTGAAGTTCAACCCAGTGACAAAAGAAGGTAATTGTGAATGCAAAACTTTTGAGTTTCTGGGGATACCTTGTGGGCACCTCATAAAGGTATTTCAGAGTCGTGATATTGAGATTCCCGAGCACTTTATTCTTAAGAGGTGGATGAAAGGGGCAAATAAGTATAGAGCTGAGTATGACCATGAACTAGTAAGTGGCCATGAGAACTCTGAGGTATTGAGAATTACTCAACTTCAAATGGTTACTAATCAGTTGGTTTATGAAGCTGTAGAAACTGATTCGTCTTATCAATTAATGCTGCAAAGACTACAAGAACTGTCAGTGGAGCTCAAGAAACAGAAGGAAGTTAACCATGGTGTTTCTGTTGTTAATTCATGCACCATTGCCGATAGTTCAACACCGCCAATTGACGACCCATCCCAAGTTTTACTTTTGAATCCTAATATCTCTCAAACAAAAGGAAGAAAAAAAGTCATGAAGATTTATAATAAAACTAATGACAGTGGTAGAATAAAAGGGGGTCTTGAACAAGCATGTGCAAAATCCAAAGCAAAGACAGAGAGGAGATGTACATGTTGTAACAAAGTTGGTGTTAACCATGACAGACGAAATTGTCTAGAAAATCCAAACAGAAAGAAGGGCCCAAGTACGTATAATATTGCTTCCTTAAGCTTAATTCGTAGTATCCTATGTTACGCAATTGCCTTTAAAACTTGACGTCTTCCATTCTTTTTGCTTTTCAGTATTGGATGTAGAGTTAGAGGATGAAGATGACGATGAGGAGAACGAAGACGAGGATGGGGAGAAAAATGAAGACAAGGACACAAATGAAGACGAATATGATTGAAGCTTGTATTTTCTATATTAAACTGTTGAATGTTAGAGCTTGTGTTTCTCTTTTTGGAGCTTGAAGCTTGTATTGGAGTGTGGAAGTAAGACTGTTGCATTGGCTGCTTGTAATGCTGTTTTGGGTGTTTGTACTACTTCCGTTGGGCACAAAAGGTTTTGCGAGTTGCATGCTGTGGAGAAGCTTATGTAAGCTTATGTAAGTGTTAAATTCCATTTATATTCTTAATTGATATTTGCGCGTAAGCTTTATTACTTACTAAGCATACTTGACTAGATAAACTAAGGTGCTCCATTGTTTATTTATGCAGTATGGGGAGGGGAAGCAGTAAGTGATTTAAGGTTTCAGAGTTCGGTTGTTGCTGCTTTGCAAGAAGCTGCTGAAGCTTATTTGGTGGGGCTGATTGAGGACACGAATCTCTGCGCCATTCATGTCCTCAACTTTATTTGGTGGGGCTGTCAGAGTTCTGGAATTGTGAAGAAGTTTTAGTGATTTGAGTTTTATTTGGGTTTTAGTTATGGGGTTTGGGTTATTTGGGTGAATTTTCAGAGTTTTAGTAATTTGGTTATTTAGTGAATTGTCAGAGTTTTAGTTATTTGGGTTTTAGTAAATTATTTGTTCATTTTGGAACCTGTCATAAATTATTTGTTGTCAGAAATGTCATAAATTAATTTGGAACATTCTTGAGCCTCTGCAGTACCTGTTTGTAGTGTACACCAAAATCTTATTAAGAGGGACAGTTTGATACTCAGAAATAGGTAAGTAGGCTTATACCCCCTCAGGATCAAATGCGTCAGGATCAAACTCTGACAAACTAATGTGTCAGGATCAAACTTGTACTTGTGTGTAGCAATGTGAGTGCTGTGAGGGGAGTCATGTATTGGATGACGTGCAAAGGAGTTGTTACAACACTGCCTAAACTCAAATCCTGCTTCGCCTAGTCCTCTTGAATAAACCATAAGACTTTTAAACAAAAACTCAAAAGGACAATCACATTGTTTCCCATTTGTCTGAGATCTGCAATACAAGCCCAATTACAAGATAAAAGGGAAAAACTTGTAGGTCACCCACGAAATTTCTGGAAGCAAAATATGTGACTAATCCAACACTAAAGATTAAATAAAACTGGGGGACAAAATGCATTAATCAGTAACCATAACCAAAATACGACATTCACATGTTTTCAACAGAAGTAACACAGAAGAAAACAACATAAAAGTATCTAGAATGGTTGGACTAGAACCTCATAAAGCTAAACTGAAAAGACTTAATCAACCTCCTCAATCTTGGGTCCTGCACCGCTACCACCAGCTGAAGGAACATCCTCATCCATGCCACCATCCATGTTAGCACCTGCGCCCTACCCTTGGACCAAAAGACTCCATTTTCTTTACTACATTCTTCCAGTTCATACCATCAGGTTCATGCTCAGAATGCTTGGGAATACTAAACAAAGATTCCAAGATTGTTTGAGGGAGGCTTGTTTTTGTAGATGTTGACTAACTCTTACAGAGTTTTTTAGGTCCAACAAAAACCTCTAACTTTTGAGTAACAAAAATCACTCCATATACATCAAGAAGAAAGAAACTCATTTAAATAGTTCACTTACTCCCTGACGAAATCCAGCCATCAATCCCATATAAGATTCATTCAAACAAAAAAAAAAAAACGTTAGTAAACACAAATAGTTAGTGATGCATACAAAGCCACCAATGAAAATGCATACAAATCCTTGTTACATAGAAGAATCCAAGAGTTAATTTCAACAACTCCCTTGTTACATAGTAACCGACGTAATTACATTCACCACAAGTTCACAAAAAATAAACGCAATACAAAGAACTTGAAATCAACCACTCATTTAATTTTACAATGAAGCTCGAATTCTTTCGACAAACCATCGTCGTCAATTTCAACTGTAATTTTGACTTTTTTATCTTTTTTTGAAGACGAGAAAGAGGTGACTGTGGAAGAGCTTGAAATCGCTGCCAACTCAATGTTACTCCTTAACAAAGTTAACAATGTACCCAACCATTCGAAATCCTGACCACACTCGGTGCAATTCAAGAATTTTCTGCCTTAATTTTCATTTTTCTTCATTGTTGTGTTAACCTTTCTAAACCCAACGCAATTCAGCTGTCTGCATCTTAGATTCTCCAGAGGTACTAATGACGATGCTCTCGCGTCTTCCAACCATTGGAAGTCTCCACAAGCGCAATAGGTCAAATTTTTTCCCCAAGAGATCGGATTTGGTTCGACTGTTTCAGGATCTTACTTCCACGGCATTTTTTAATACAACAAGGCATAGACAACCAACAATATTTCTCTGATGAATGAGTGTTATCACCACACCTATTGCACAGAGTTCTTTCCATCTACAGTAACAAAAAATCCAAACTCTAGCTTTAAACTAAAACATTACAACCTTCGATCACTTGAGAAGCTACCACAGCTTTAAACTAAAACATTACAACCTTTGATCGCATTATATTTCCCTATGTTATCCTAGCAAACTAGTGAACTCAAACTCCTACACCTAGTACAACCTTCGATCACTCGAGAAGCTACCACAACTTCAAATTTATTCAAAAAGAAAAATAACTCATGCAGAATGTTCCATTAGCCAACCACAATCAATAAAATTACTTAATACCTTAGTGCTTACTTATCCAAACTCTAGCTTTAAACTAAAACATTACAACACAAAATTCAACTAATACATACGCTAATTAAAATTACCCAATTAAAAACTCGGTCCATAACATTCAGTTCCTCAAAATTCAAAATTAACACCAAATTCCCATATCATATAAAAGCCCAATTAAAAAAAACAATGCTGTAAAATCTAAATATTTCAATTAAATTTCTTAACAAAAAATCCCTAGATATATATAGACTAAGGAAGCTTGTTGCATTCTCAAATGATTCACAATTAACACCAAATTCCCATATCATATAAAAACCCAATTAAAAAAAACAAAATTTAATTAAAAAAAACATGACAACAAACAATCGAGATGATACTAACTTCAAAAAGTGGCATTGATAATGCAAATGAAATTGAGTAAAAGATCGAGAAATAGAGAAGAGAAATTAAGAGAGATCAGCTCGAAATTTACCTCAAAAGAAGCACCCGAACCACAGGTGGCCTGATTTTGGAATGGTGGAGAGAGAAGTCGTAGAGCCAACTGATTTTCAGAGAGAATAGATAGTGGAGAAGGAAGAGTTTGAGAGAGAGAAGTTTGAGAGGAGTTCTGGATCTAATTTTGGAGATTTTTCGTTTTTTTGTTTTGAAAAATTTTATTTCCTGAAATTTCGTTTATTTCGAATTTGGCTAATTGAGACTACCCCATATCTATTGGATTGGAAATAGATTAGTGGATTGGAGTCACTGTACCTAGAATGTGGCTACAGTGACTGTGCCTCTATCCTACCCTATATCCATATATATATATATATATATATATATATATATATATATATATATATATATATATATATATATATATATATATATATATATGATCCTTCTCTAAAAGTAGCTATTTAAGTTAACTTAAAAATAAGTACGTAAGTAAAACTTTATTTAGAAAATGAATTCAACCCTAATATTTTGTGGTTATGAAGTACTCATTATAAATATTATCTCCACAAAATTTTAATGCATTTGGAAACCTCTAACATAGATAAAAATTGTTGTTATTTTTAAAAAGAAATCTAATAGTCTAGAAATGTCGAGTTTTTGCAATCATTTTTTGCCAATGTTAGAGGTTTCCAAATGAGCTGAAATTTTGTGGAGATGATCTTAATGTTAAGTATATCATATCCACAAAGAATTAGGATTTAATTCATTTTCTAGGTGAAGTTTTTACTTACGTACTTATTTTAAGTTAACTTAAGTAGCTACTTTTTAGAGAATTACATATATATATATATATATATATATAGTGGGTGGGGATATAGCCACATTGTAGACACAGCCGATCCACACCTTTCATCTCGTGCATCAACAGAACTGATCCTACGGACATAGTCCATTCTTCTCCAAAAAACGAAATTCCAGAAAAACCAAAATTTCATGAATTTTGAAAACAAAAAACACGAAATAGGATTCAAATAAAAAATCGAATGTTTACCTTCTTCTCCAAAAAAATCATTGTTTACGAATCAATCTCCAAAAACAATCAGTGGACACAGCTACACTCTCTGAAAACAATTAAGGTTTGTGTTTACATTCTCTCTTTTAATCTTATCTCCAAAAAATCAGTGTTTCACTCAAAAACAATGTGCTAATTAACCATTGTTGTGTTGAATTAAGGTGTTCATTGATCTAAAACAATCTTCGCTTCAAGCTTGGTTTAAGTCGGAGCAACCTTTATTTTCACAGGTTTGTTTCTTCCATTCAAACAAGATTTTGTTGTTCATAAATTGGGATTTTGCTTCTTTTTTATGGAACTAATTGGCGTTGCTATGGGTTTGTTTGATATTTGTTTGCTTTATAAACATTTAAGTGGGATTGAATTATTAATTGAAGATATTTTGTTTGTTTACTTGATTGGATTTATAGGAGATGAATGATTCAAAATAAATAAATCATTAAATCAAGCAATGAAGTTATGAACGGTGAACTCTTTCAGAGTTCAGAGTTTTGAAATCTGTCAGAGTTCGGTGAACTCTTTCAGAGTTCAGAGTTTAGAGTTTAGAGTTTTGAACTCTTTCAGAGTTCAGAGTTTTGAACTCTGTCAGAGTTCGGTGAACTCTTTCAGAGTTCAGAGTTTTGAACTCTGTTATAAGAGATGAATGATTCAAAATAAATAAATCATTAAATCAAGCAATGAAGTTATGAACGGTGAACTCTATCAGAGTTTTGAACTCTGTTAGAGTTCAGAGTTTTGAACTCTGTCAGAGTTCGGTGAACTCTTTCAAAGTTTTGAACTCTGACAGAGTTCACCGAACTCTGTTAGAGTTTTGAACTCTGTCAGAGTTCAGAGTTAACAGAATTGGCTCATTTGAAATGAAGTAAGTTAGGAGCCACCCTCAAAATATGTATATTTTTTCCTCTTTGTGTCCAGCGTGTCTGCCTATGAGCTACAACAAGCTTTTAGATGCATCTGCATTGTGCAGTTAGGTTTTAAGTTGTTCTTGGATCTCTCAGTTTAGCCTGACTTTCTATATAAAATTAGAAAACTCAACTTTTTATTGGTTTGTTGGACAAGTGAAGTAGGGAAGAACTCACTTTTATGGTTGTGCATGGGCTTTCTTTTGTATTTAGTCGGATCAGGGACTTACGTGGAAATGTGTTTGAAGCTTGCGATGTTTTGGTTTTGAAAGACATTTGGTTCTCTTGCAGAAACCAGAGGCCTCTCTTTATCTCTTTCGTTCTGTTGCCATGAAGAGAGTGTGGAATACCCTCTTCTCTTTAGTTCACCTTAACAATCATTGTAAGAGACTGGAATTTGTACAAAGTATGACATATGACATCGATTGCATTGATTTTATCTTAAGTCTTCTAAGCCATATTTCCGTAGGCCTCCTCTAACACTAGGTTTAAAGCCCAAATGTTTACCAAACTCTGTGTCAAAATACTTTCATGAGTACTGACCCAGATTGGACTAGGGTAATAGACTTGACCCCCTGTTTGTAAAGGTTACTGCAGGGAAGATACTTATGTGGTTGGTTTTCCCTTCTTTTGACTATGTACTTTTACTATAGGCTAATGGAAGCCTTTTACTGTGAAGTTTTACTTAGTACCTCGTACTTTACTTCTTTAAAGTCTATGTGAAAAAAGGAGCTGTTGATACAAAATTGGGAAGTTGAAGTTAGAATATCTAATGTGAAGGCGTGAGGCTAATTCTTAAATACGTTTTAGAGATGAAGTTGCAAAGGAAAAGGTGATTTGGATAGTTATACAATCAGAGGTGTCCAAGAAGAGATATCTTCAGCTTCGGAGTGATGACAAAAATCAAATTTTGGATTTTGCTAAGTAACATGGACACTTTGTATATGACATATGGCCACTTCCATAGTTATTTATCTGTAAAGAGACACTTTTTAAGGTCTTGAACCCAAGAGTTAGTTGTGTAACTAAAGAATAGAAATAGTTTTCTTTTTAATTAGTCGTGTCCTTGTGTCCTAGTTCAAATAGGTCGTAGTTTTCTTTTTATTGGTTTGTTAGACAAGTGTAGCTAAATGGATGTTTGTTTGTTTGGATTTTTGTTACTGTAGATGGAAAGAACTCTGTGCAATAGGTGTGGTGATAACACTCATTCATCAGAGAAATGTTGTTGGTTGTCTACGCCTTGTTGCATTCGAAAATGTCGTGGAAGTAGGATCCTGAAACAGTCGAGCCAAATCCAATCTCTTGGGAAATTTTTTTTGACCTGTCGCGCTTGCGGAGACTTCCAATGGTTGGAAGACGCGAGAGCATCGTCATTAGTACCTCTAGAGAATCTAAGATGCAGACAGTTGAATTGCGCGGGGTTCAGAAAGGTTAACACAACAATGAAGAAAACGGAAAATGAAGGCAGAAAATTCTTGAATTGCACCGAGTGTGGGAAGGATTTTGAATGGTTGGATACGTTGTTAGCTTGGTTAAGGAGCAACATTGAGTTGGCAGCGAGTTCAAGCTCTTCCACAGTCACCTCTTCCTCATCTTCAAAAAAAGATAAAAAAGTCAAAATTACACTTGAAATTGACGACGATGGTTTGTCGAAAGAATTCGAGTTTCATTGTAAAATTAGATGAGTGCGTGGTTGATTTCAAGTTCTTTGTATTGCGTTTTTTTGTGAACTTGTGGTGAATGTAATTATGCTTTGGTTAATTCATTTTGTGAACTTGCTTTGGTTAATCCATTTTGCTTATCTTGGTAACAACTTGTGGTGAACTTGTGGTTATGACTCGATGTAACTATGACTCTGGTTATGAACTTGTGGTGAACTTGTGCTCATCTACTGTAACTATGACTCTGATTTATTTGCAGGTTAAGTGAATATACAGAAGGTTTTGACTGGAGGTTGAGAGTTCTGACACAATCGACAATGTTAAAGCGAAAATTCAGGACAATGAGGGAATTCCACCAGACCAGCAGACGCTCATTTTCGCTGGTAAGCAGCTTGAGGATGGTCGTACCTTGGCAGATTACAACATCCAGTAGGAGTCCACTTTACATCTTGTCCTTTGTCTACGTGGTGGCATGCAGATTTTTGTTAATACCTTGACTGGAAAGACGATCACTCTAGAGGTTGAGAGCTCGGACACCATTGACAATGTGAAGGCTAAGATTCAAGACAAGGAAGGGATTCCACCGATGAAAGAGGGCTGATCTTTGGTGGGAAGCAACTTGAAGATGGTCGCACTATGTTGTCTGTTTGGTTTGTTGTCTATTGGATCCTGGATTCTGTGCTAGTTTTATTTGCTACAGAATCTTGTGTTGATGTAACAATGAATAAATTTGATTGGTAGTTTGTTCTAATAACAATGAATAAGTTTGATTGGTAGTTTGTTCTAATAGTTTCTGTCAGAAAATAAAAGCTAAATAAAAGCTGTCACAGTTCCTACAACTTAAATAGTTTTGCTGTCATAAACATAAAGATAAACAAGTTTCTACAAGCTGTCAGAGAACAAGTTTTGGTCCGAAACATTGGTCCGAAACATAAACAGTTCCTACAAGTTGTCAGAGAACAAGTACAAGCTGTTAGAGTATTGGTATTTCACAGAAACATACAAAAAAAACCGCAAGTAGAATAGAAAAAAGACAATGAGAACACCGACTGAAAAAATCACAAGCTAACATAACATAACGCAAGTCTGTACTAGTTTTACACTCCGACAACTTGCGCATTTTAGTTTGTCATTGCAGAACATAATGTTTTTGCCAAAACACGAAACAGCTGTTTTTTTGCATCTTGAACGGTGTGGCCTAAACCCTAAACACCTTTTGAACGGTGTGGCCACACCGTTCAAGAGGCAAAAAAAACAGACAACACCATTTTTATCCAAGCTCAAATCCCAAACGACATGGCCACACCGTTTGGGACTTAGTCCAAACGGTGTGTGACCACACCGTTTGGACTAAACTATAAAACGGTGGCCATGCCGCTTGGGACTAATTCCAAACGGTGTGGCCACACCGTTTGGGACTAAATCCAAACGGTATGATCACACCGTTCAAGAGGGAAAAAAACAGACCACCATTTTTATCAAGCTCAAATCCCAAACGGCATGGCCACACCGTTTGGGACCTAGTGAAAACGGTGTGCCCGCACCGCTCAAGAGAGAAAAAAACAGATCCACGCTCAAATCCCAAACGAAATTTCAGAAAAACAAAATTTTGCAAAGCAAAAAACACGAAATAAACAAAACATCAGTCTTCTCCAAAAAATTACATCGAGAATTCTTCTCCAAAAATTTTCTACCCTCTTCTCTCCATAATTCACGAGTGGGTTCTCTCTTTGGGCTGTGTGCTTCTTTCACAAAAGGTAATTTCTCTATTTCTCATTAATTTCTCTATTTTGAATTTCCTTATGCATTTTCTCGACTAGCCTTATTATACATTTACACTTGTGACTTGCTTAAATGGACAACAATTTGTTTGAGTTGTAGTTGCTACTATACTTTGTTCACAATGCCCTTGTTTCCACAATTTTGACATTTTTTGTTACTGTAGATGGACAACTCAATATTGATTGATGAAGTCGGAGAGAAGGAAGAATACGGTTCAGGTGAGCTAATGTTTCAATTTTATTTTCGATTTCTACCAACGAATTCAATACTGTATTATTGTACCGTGTTAGTTTATTTGTTTTTTTTTTGACGTGGACACATTTATTTGCAGTACCCGAGTCTTTTGCGGCACCTTCTGTGGCATTTTCTTCCTCTGTTCAACCTCCGGAGTTTGAAGTGGAAGTGGAAATTGTGAAGCCACCATGTTTGGGAATGTGTTTTGAAACTCTTGAGGCTGCAAAACAATTCTATATAGATTACGGAAAATCATTTGGATTTAGTCCAGTAATTCGAAGCTCTGAAAAATCAGTTTCTCGTTCGGATGAAGTTAGTAGTTGTCAAATGACTTGCTCGCGATTTGGGGTTTATAGAGATCGAGGAGGCAAAAATAAGAATGTGGATGGAACTGAGAAAGAAGTGAGAAAAAGAAACACAAATACAGTTAAATGTGGGTGCCTTGCTTCAATGAGGGTGACAAAGCAAAATAGTGGAATCTGGAAAGTGATGAAATTTAGTAGCGAGCACAATCACAACCTGGTTAGTCCGGCAAAAAGAATGCGTATGCCTGTTAATAGAAATATGCCTGCTGCAGCTAAGGTGTTGATTGACTCATTTCGTGATGGTGGTGTACCTGTGAATAAAGTTGTTGATATACTTGACGGAGTACAAATTGGTTTTGATGATAGGGATTGTTGGAACCATTTGGGCCCCTCGAAAGAATACAAGAAACCGGTGAGAGGTGATGCTACCGCGGTGCTTCATTTTTTCAAGAAAAAAAGTATAGAGGATCCTAATTTCTTTTATGCAATACAGATGGATCATGAAGCAAGGGCCATTAATTTTTTCTGGGTAGATGGTCGGTCGCTGCATTACCGCAGTTTCAATATTTTGGTGACGTGGTTTTTTTTTATACCACATATCGTAAGAATGTATATGAAATGCCATTCGCCCCATTTACTGGAGTTAACCACCATATGCAATCAATCCAATTTGGTTGTGCACTACTTTTGGATGAAACAGAATATTCTTTTCAGTGGGTTTTTGAGACTTGGCTTGGAGCTATGGGCGGACGTGCCCCATCTGCAATTATCACAGATCAAGATAGAGCTATGACTCTAGCTATTGGTACGGTATTCCCTAATACTCGACACAGATTCTGCCTATGGCATATTATGAAGAAGTTCCCTGAAAAACTTCCAAATTATTATTATCGAAAGTCAAAATTCAAAAAAGAATTCAAACACTGTATTCGACAAATATTTATTCCTGGTGTGTTTGAAAGGAGGTGGGCAGAATTGATGTCTAGTTTTAAGTTGGAGGAGAATGAATGGTTTCAAGAGATGTACAAGATTCGACACAAATGGGCTCCAGTTTATCACTTGGATACTTTTATGCGCTTCGACTCACCGCTACAAAGCATGAATTTCGTTTACAAAAACTTTTTCACATCTACGACAACTCTTAGAGAGTTTGTAGTGAAGAATGATAAGTGTTTGATGAGGATTGTTGAAAGAGAAAAAAAAAGAGGATTATATTACTGAACACTTGAATCGGATTATAGGCAGTAATTCATTTCTCTTGAAGAGTGCAGCAAGTGTATACACAAGGAATGCGTATGATAGATTCAAGCAAGAATTCGAGTTAGCTGAAACTGAGTATGTCCTGCATGATGATGAAAAAGGTACTGACGGCAACAGAACCTACACTTATAAGTCGCGAGTTACAGGTGACGAGCGTGAATGGAAGGTGAAGTTCAACCCAGCGACAAAAGAAGGTAATTGTGAATGCAAAACTTTTGAATTTCTAGGGATACCTTGTGGACACCTCATAAAGGTATTTCAGAGTCGTGATATTGAGATTCCCGAGCTCTTTATTCTTAAGAGGTGGATGAAAGGGGCAAATAAGTATAGAGCTGAGTATGACCGTGGAGTGGTAAGTGGCCATGAGAACTCCGAGGTAATCGAGAAATTACTCGACTTCAAATGGTTGCTAATCGGTTGGTTTATGAAGGCTGCGAAATTGATTCAACTTACCAATTAATGCTACAAAGACTGCAAGAATTGTCGATGGAGCTCAAGAAAGCGAAGGAAGTTGACCACGGTGTTTCAGTTGTTAATTCATGCACTATTGTCGATAGTTCAAAGACCGCCACTTGATCGACCTATCCCAAGTTTTACTTTTGAATCCTAACATCTCTCAAACAAAAGGAAGAAAAAAGTCGCGAAGAAGATTTATAAGAAAACTAAGGACAGTGGTAGAATAAAAGGGGGTCTTGAACAAGCATCGCAAAAGCCAAAGCAAAGACAGAGAGAGATGTACATGTTGTAACAAAGTTGGTGTTAACCATGACGATTTAAATTGTCCCGAAAATCCAAACAAAAAGAAGGGCCCAAGTAAGTATAATATTGTTTCCTTAAGCTTAATTAAGTAGTATCCTATCTTACACAATTGCCTTTAAAACTTAACGCGTTTTCCATTCTTTTTATTTACAGATTGGATGTAGAGTTAGAGGACGAGAGACGGCGATGAGGAGAGGAGAACTAAGACGAGGATGGGGAGGAGAACGAAGACGAGGGCACAAATGATAACATTTTCCCTTTATCCAGTTTTATCCTGCTTTCATATGGAACCTAGCAAGGAGGCGGTGGTGGGGCTGTTTGAGGACACCGAATATCTGCGCCATTCATGTCACCAACTTTATTTGGTGGGGCTCGAAGTTCTGGAATTGTGAAGAAGTTTTAGTGATTTGAGTTTTATTTGGGTTTTAGTTATTTGGGTGAATTGTCAGAGTTTTAGTTATTTGGGTGAATTGTCAGAGTTTTAGTTATCATAGTTTTAGTAAACTATTTATTCATTTTGGAACCAATCAGAAGTTTAGTAAATTATATGAACTTGATTATATGTCAGAACTTGATTACCTTTCGAAGTTTTACATGTTTTGTGTAAATTATATGAACTTGAGTTTTAGTATAACAGTTGATTTAAACGTAATTATGCATGTAGTAATTATTGATGTGTACAGTGATTGGACTGGACTGAGAGACAAAATTCGAGGCTAAAACGACCTGGCTAGGTAGTCTGTATTGCACACCAAACGGTGTGGCCACACCATTTGGACTAGGTCCCAAACGGTGTGGCCATGCCGTTTGGGATTTGAACTGGATAAAATGGTGGTGTCTGTTTTTTGCTCTTGAGCGGTGTGACCACACCGTTTGTCCTTAGTCCCAAACGGTGTGGCCACACCGTTTGTCTTAGTCCCCAAGCGGTGTGGCCCCTTAATTAACGGTGTGGCCACACCGCTTGTCACAGTCCCAAAACGGTTTTTTGGATTTGTCTTGGGTTAAAAATGGTGTTGTCTGTTTTATTTGAGTCTTGAACGGTGTGGGACTAAGGACAAAGCGGTGTGGCCACACCATTTTGTACTAAGGCCAAACGGTGTGGCCACACCGTTTGGGATTTGAACCGGGTTAAAAATGGTGTTGTCATTTTATTTGAGTCTTGAACGGTGTGGCCACACCGTTTGTCCTTAGTCCCAAACGGTGTGGCCACACCGTTTTGGATTTGAACTAGGTAAAAAATGGTGTTGTCTGTTTTATTTGAGTCTTGAACAGTGTGGCCACACCGTTTGTCCTTAGTCCCAAACGGTGTGGCCACACCGTTTTGGATTTGAACTGGGTAAAAAATGGTGTTGTTTGTTTTATTTGAGTCTTGAACGGTGTGGTCACACCGTTTGTCCTTAGTCCCAAACGGTGTAGCCACACCGTTTAGGATTTGAATTGGGTTAAAAATGGTGTTGTCTGTTTTATTTGAGTCTTGAACGGTGTGGCCACACCGTTTGTCCTTAGTCCCAAACGGTGTGGCCACACCGTTTGGGATTTGAACTGGGTTAAAAATGGTGTTGTCTGTTTTTTTGACTCTTGAACGGTGTGGCCACACCGTTTGGCCTTAGTCCCAAACGGCATGGCCACACCGTTCAAGAGGCAAAAAAACAGATGTTTTGTGTTTTGGCAAAAACATTGCGTTCTGCATTAGATTTGTGTGTAAATTGTTATTGATTGGATAATGGTAGACATTTTGTGAAAACCATGGGGTTATAGTCTGGCCACTTTTCTAGCAAACGCAACTAAGCAATAAATTCAAATGAAGCAATGCGCGTTTATTTGAGGAGACCAACAAAATGAAACGAAAAAAATTATTAGATCAGGCTCGGGTCAAGTTTCAGGCCCCTTTGCAAGTCCATATACTTTCGTGCTATGATGAATCCATAGACTCATAGAGGCAATAATACACAACACAACATTTTGCACAGAACACAAACAAAAAAATAAAAGTGTAATCAATCAGGTCAGGCAAAAGAACAGTGTTTGTTTGTGTAATCAATCCTGACCACCTGAATAATAACCAGACACCCTCTGAAAGTACTAATAAGTTTTCAAAATCAATGTTATCAAAATCTAAAATGTGAACAGATAAGTTACTCAAGCTTCAGGAACTGTAGTAACATGTTTCAGGAACAGAATTTCAGGGTTAACATGTTTGTTACACATGCTCAAATACTTTGACATCCCAACAAATGACACTACAGTTCTCCGGTGACTTAAAAGTCCGCAATCTCTCCGGTAAAGTGGACATAACTTTCAAAAAATAAAATTTATATATAATAGATGATAAGAGCCCAAAACTGTAGTTTTAACCCCTTAATAATCATCTTGTTAGACCAATTATGTGAATAATAAGTAATAGTTAATACCGATTACGCGTTTTTATGCATTTCGGGCTTCAAAGTCCATTATGTGCGAGAAATGTGCCACTTTAGCGAGATAAAGGAGCAAAAGTCGATAGAACTTCCCGAATGCCATATCTTTGGACTCAGACCTCGGAATGAGGCCTACCTTATGTCAAAACGACCGGCTCGGAAAGAGCTTTGCAATGGTCCAAGCCTTGACCCAATCAGAGGAGCAGAAGTGGACGAAAAGTCTGTGGAAGCCAACTGCAGCTGAAGAGGCCTTTTTGAACTGAAAGAATTGGGTTTTGGGCCAGATTCTCGCGGCCCAAAACATGGCTCCAAGCCCATGCACGATTTTTGGATCTGAATGTATAAGAACAAAAGCTTAACTCAGTGTTAATGGCAGTTAGGTTAGGTAGATAGCTTAGAATAGAAAGTAGCCATTAAAATAGCTTCTAGATCTAGATTTAATTGTTTTATTTTATTAGTTTCAAATCCTTTATTAGATTAAACCTTTGGATCTTGTTCTTCATTTGATTAGATCAATAAAGTAGTGTCCTTTATCAATTTCGTTTTTTTGTCATTTACAATTTATTAGATCTAAATTCAATTCTTGTTACCATTCAATTCTTAGTTATTAATTAGATTCCATTATTGTTTAATTAAGTAAATTTCAATGCTTTATATTATGTTTAGTTTAAATTTAAATGGAAATGATTGCGGTATGATTCAAGGCTAAACCTCCATTAGAGGGGGTTGAGAAGCCTTGATGAAAGCTTGATTCCGTTTAACGTAGAGTCGTCGTAATTTCTATTCCACGCCAGAAATAATTAGTTCACCATGAGAATGGGTTTAATTGTTCACATGCTAGTTATAAATTGGTAGAAATGCCATGTGTAATTAGGGATTAGGAAGAACCGATTGTTACGTGTAGCGAGTTCAATTCGGATTACTGACGACTTCGTCGCTAGTGGATTAAGTTGAGTTAAGGTGGAATCAATATCCCCCTCTAACTCCTTATCATCGAATCAACGTAGCATTCCCTTAGTATTCTGATAACCGACTAGTGCATTTCGTGGGTAGTTGCATCGTAGTCTAATTCCCTTTGTAAAACTCTCATTGACCTTAAGTAGAGTATTGAGACTAGAAAACAAGCATACGGAAGGACTAAGAGTGGAACGAATCACTCTACTCCACTATATCGTACTATTGATCGAGAGTAGAAGCTTTGATAATAGATAGTAAAAGCATAGTAGTTGTTAGTTTCACTTACGTTGTGAATTCATCACTCATTTCGTAGGTAGACTACTCATTATTATCATTACCAAATGGCGCCGCTGCCATCTTAGTTTCACTTTCGTATTGTTTTCGTAGTGTTAGTACTGTTTTTAAAGTCCCATTTCACCCACCCACCCTTGTTGAATCATCCGTGGTTGTCCATTTTATAGTTGAAAAATTTCGGCAAATTTTACAAATTGTACATGGCATCCTCCTTGAATTGACCGCCCCCATATGGAGCGACCATACTAAAAACACTGTAATTTGAAAATTACTTTCCGGCCGGCCAGCGCCGCTATCTGGCCTTGGCCCCTATGTTAAATTTTTCGGATTTCGGCGGTTTTGATTCGAACTTTGCTTTCTTTCATATTTTTCAGTGTTCTAACCTGCTATATACACCTAACAAAGCGTAAACAAGACGCTATTCATAAAGCGAAACAAGGGCCTTGTCGAATTATTCCTTTCTTCCACACCTCGCGATCTCCTGTTAGAGTTTTATACTAGTATATCGAGAATTGTTTGGAGTGTTGCATGTTTAGTTAAGCTCGACTTAGTCTTGCATGAGATTAAGATGCGGTAGAACAAAACACCAAACGTAAATACACAACAACAAAGAACAAACAAGTCTATCTAGTATACCACACACTACACCTCTAGCTACTATTTCACACACACCACCGATATAATGGGGGAGAAAGAGACTCCTCTCTCGACTTCTACAAAGCCTTGAGCGATAGCCCCAAATCTTGCATCGTTCTAGCGGAGACCAGTGGATGATTTGAGAATCCCTCCAAATATTTTTAATTTGTTACCCGTTTTTCATGGTTTAGACCATGAAAAACCTTATCGGCTACATCGTAGGATTGAACAAGTCTTAACAACATTCCACCATCCTACGGTTGGTGCGGAACAAATTAAATTAAGGGTATTCCCTTTCACCTTAGCCGATAAGGCGTCTTGGTTAACCGCCCAAAGCCTAATTAATTTGGACTCGTGGGCTAAACTTGTTCACCTTTTATGGAACATTTTTACCCACCCCTAAAGACGGATGAGATGCTTTCCAAGATTCATTTCTTTTCGACAAAATCCTCATGAATCATTTTCAGAGGCTTGGAATCGTTTCACCGATCTGCTTATAGAGTGTCCACACCATAACTTAGCAAAAGACACGTTAGTTCGTGCCTTTTTCAAAGGACTTCAACATCACCATAAAGAAGTCCTTGACATAATGAATGGGGGTAGTTTCTTAAGTAAAGGAGCCTCGAGGCTTATAAATTTTTAGAGGATCAAACTAAAGCGAAATAACAACTGGGGTAGTGATGATATCCCCCGCTCCGCTAGTTCTTCTTCCACAGTTAAGGCTACCAGTATGTTTGAGGTTAAATCAGATCCTGAGCTTAAAACTCTAATTGAATCCCTCACTAAAAAGGTAGATGCCATTTCTGTACAACAAAAGCCAATCCCCGTTATGAATGTAAATTCAAATCCATGTACTTTCTGTTGGAGCCCTGAGCATCCCGATTCCCACTGTCCTATAGCCTATGAACAGGCTTGTTCCATTAATAGTGAACCTAAACGCCCTTGGAGACAAAAAATCCCAACTTCGGTTGGCGGAATAACCAAAACGTCACACCTCGAGGGTACAATCATCAATATGTTAGGCCAGCGCAGAGCTTTAACCAAGCTCCACTACGACAAGGGACGGTCGGGGGTAATTTTAATAATTATAACAACCAAGTGCAACCTCGACAAGGTCAAGCACAAGGTCAAGGTAATTATAATAATTATAATACTAATAGAGGTATCGTTCCGGTAAATAATAACTACCAAAATCCACCCATAAATAATTCACGTGAAATAGTTCGATCCACCACCCGTGACCACTACACCCACACAACCGGATCGTCTTGACACCTTTATACAAGTGAGCCAAAAACTTTTCCAAACCATGGCTCAATCCAACCAACAAAACTTCTACAATCCGTAAATAATTTAACCCAACGGTTGGCTCGAGGATAAAGCCCAACCCAAAGGTGTGTTTCCGTGTAACGAATACCTAATCCTAAAACAACAAACATAGCCTTTGAGGTCACCGATAATACTAGTAATGAATATGAAAATGTAGGTGAGATAAATGCCATCACCACTCTCCGCTACGGCAGAGTGGTTGATAACAAGGTAACTATGCCTATAGTTACCCCACCAAGAGTCCCTACACCTACTATTTTTTACTAGATACCGAAATAGAAACTGAAGAGCCTACCACCTTGTAGAGGTACCGCCATACAACAAACCTAAGAAACATAAAGCCACGCTTAAACATCCAGGTGATACCATTGCTAAATATAGACAGAAACCACCGTTTCCACAAAAATTAGCCATGTTAACTAGGGATACAAATTACGAGGAGATTAGGAACGTTTTCAAGAATCTAACTATAAACCTTCCCTTTCTCGAAGCTATTAAAAAGCTACCATATCATGCTAAGTTTCTTAAGGAATTGTGTACTACTAGGCGTAAGACAAATATACCAAAAGACGCCTTTTTAACAGAACAATTCCCAACCTTATCCGAACATAATGGAATTGTTAAGTACAAGGACCCCGGTCGTCCCTCTTGTAAATGCACCTTAGGAGATTCCTATACGACGGCGTTATTAGACACGGGGGCTAGTGTTAACTTACTCCCATTTTATTTGTATAGACAAATAGGTCTAGACAAGATGCAACCCACTAAAATGACGCGTTGCAATTAGCTGATCGGTCTATTAAGTATCCTAAGGGTGTAGTCGAAAATGTGTTGGTAAAAGTTCGGGGATTTCTACTATCCGGCTGATTTTGTAGTCCTCGATCTGTAAGTCGCTAACCACTCTGTCCGATCATTCTAGGGCGTCCTTTCTTGGCAACTGCCAATGCGCTCATTAATTGCCGTGATGGTTCAATGTCCATGTCTTTTGGCCATCTTGTCATTGAAGTCAATGTTTTAAAACAAGGACACAAGCATTACCCGATTCGATCTCTATGGATGGAGAGGTTAGCATGATCGAGAGCTTTGCTCGAGATTATTTCAACAACACGTTCCCCCGATAATCATATGCCAAACATTCTTTCCTTTGGAAAGTCGGACTCAAACATTTCCATTCCTACACTAGTCAATACACATATTAGTGATGAGGGCGGGATATATGACTTTCTCAAAGATGTAGAGGACTACCATAGTAATGTGGATATGACCAATCTTGATGAGGAATTCGATGAGTTTCTTCTTGAGTAGGTGACAATTCACCCTATCAAGAACTAACTTGCACAACATCCACCTCGATTCCCCTCCTTCCACCCTTTCAAAGGAATCTCGAAGTTTGCACTTTCGATCCTTTTGTTTTTCCCCGTGCTTCATAATTTTTAAATCCTCCTAGCAAACGGATACTTGAAGGACAAACTACTTGACACCTTCATTTTTTCAGAATTGAGGCAGTCCCTACACACACAATGAATGAGTTTAGTGCTAAAACCACATCCTCGGTGTGTTATGCGGTAGTCGTCTTTCTACAACTTATCCATATCCACCATATTCTCCACACCCATTCACTTTTCCACACTTATTTACTAGAACACCCACTCATTCAAAAAATTAAAAAGAAGGTGCATGATAGGTTACACAATAGGGTAATCCGACTTCCCTTTCATATCACTAGGTTGAGTCATAGGGAAAATTGGTGTTTGATTGTGTTTGGATATGTTTTCTGGGATATTTATTTATGGAATGATCCACAACTATTTCGGTTGTTGATATATGATCAACTGCATGTTCATACATATGTTTTAGATAAAGTCTTGAGTATCTGACTATAAACGACTCAAATTTCTGTGTTGGTGCATTCCCTTTCATTCCAATATATTGGTGAGTGCACCATTAAGGTAACCGGGCCCTCCCTATGGAGTGTGTGGTCAGTAAGTAAATCGGATCCTAAGTCCACGGTTCACATAGTTCACGTTTTCCACTCTTGCATGTTTTTCTCGGATTTTTGAGTCATGTTTCTCTATGGTGTGAATTATGTCTTTATTGCTTATTGTTTTTCTTTCTAAAAATAAATAAAAAATAAAAAATAAAAATAAACATAGTAATCTAGGAAGTCTCGGGAATCTGACTCTAAAAGACCCACTGCTAAAAACAAATTTTCTAAGCTTCGTTGTAAAAATTTGTTTCATTCGTTCGCATAATCTATTAATTTAGATTTCATTTGTTACGATTTGGATTGACATAATCTATTAATTTAGATTTCATTCGTTCGCATAACTTACGTCATGCACGCACTTCGAGGCGTTTTCCACTATCTCGTATGTCACCCGAAGTCGGAATAGAGTGTTTTATGGATCATTGGATAGGAAATTCTCTCCTGATCATTTCCATATCTCATTCGCAAAAATCGGACATGTAACGAAGCGGGAATTTTGATTTGAAATTCGCGAAAAATCGAAAAAATCAAAAATTTTCGATTTTGGGCTTGGGCCCAACCAGCCCACCACCCCCATGGAGGCCGCTTCGGCTCTTACATTCTCCACGAAACAGTTCATCGTTTTTTCATCTTCCACCGCCATTAACACCAAGCTTAAAGCTTAAACCTAAAACAAAAATCAAAATAAAAAGAAAACTAAAAACAACCCACGCCAAAAATCAAATCCCAACCCCAATCAAAACAAACTCCACCAATTTAACCCAAGAAAAACCACCGAAAAAATCAAAAAAATTGGTGCTGCGCCGCCACCACACCGCCACCACCACTGTTCTTTCAGTCGGTCAAGCTAAACCACCACCACCACATCATATTTAAACCCTCACCCCATTCCAAACACTAGATGGCTCAACGCCGAATTATACCGAGCAAGTTTTCATCTTGCGACCATTTCGCCGCTTTCACGGTGACGAAATGGCTAGTAGAGACTGGAATAGTCTTCGGTACTTTCGACCCAAGCCTTCTACCACGAAGACTTGGTCCGATGTTTCTACAACACCGGGAGTTGGAGGGAGTAGGATTTTGTGATGGTAAGGAAGAAGAGAAGGGAGTTGACTACTGGGTTGTTGGTGAGATTCTAGGCATTCCGCCTAGAATCCATCTGGAGGCCACCTTACGAGCCCCGGTTTGACGGGTGGAGCCGTTGATGGGCGTTCTCGTCATCAATGGGAGTTACAATCCAAACTCCCATTGTGTTAGCCAGCATCCCTCGGGACCAACCAACTAGCTACTGACTCGATGGATTGGTCGAATGTCCTAGGGAAGGACAAGGTCGGCGACATCGGTCCGACCTGCCTCCCGCGTCCTATGGATACTCGAGAGCGTAAGTGCGATTTCTGTATCCCGGAGTTTTTTTGAAAGCATGATTAGGGGTCGGGAAGGTCTTTGGCACCTCTTCCGTGTTTAATCACCAAGATCATCTTTGAAGATGAAAGCGACTCTCCGGCGGTAGGATTTACATTACCCCGCACCGAACACGCCAGATCTATAGGGAGTGTGTCCAACAAGTTTGGAGGAGGGCGGAGGATAGAGAGGAAGAAGAAGAGGATGGTGGGGCTGGGAATGAAGAGGAGGAGGATGAGGATGCCTCAGGATGAGGAGGACGTGACTGCTTTTGATGCAGATGCCTTCCGAGGGTGTTGGTCTCGATCGCGAACGCATGGCTATGCTTCATAGGGGCATCGCGTTCACTAAACACTATCTGCGACAGACCTCCGGACTCGACGGGCGACTATTCATCACAACCGAGATCCGCACCCGGAGGGAGGATGAGAGATGGGGCAAAGCGGGCTGAGATGAAGCCAGAAGCCCGTTTAGAGTGGATATGCTAGCACGCTTCCCACCTCATACAGACTCTGCCTCTGAGGACACAGCTACAAGACATGAGCGTCGTCGACGAAGGACGACTGCTGCTGGACCTTCTGGAGCCCAGGAGCCACCACTAGAGACTGTGCCCTCACCACCACCAATCGGGCGAGGTGTTTAGAGAGGATGAGGAGTGATAGTCGTAGTTATTTTTGTTTTATAAGTTGTTGTTTTATTTATTTTTGTTGTTTTTATTGTAATGTAATTTTTATTCTCGTAATTTGAATTTTGTAAGTGAAAGGACCTCCGAATGAAAATTATAATATAAGGGGTTATTTTCAGTATGTGTGCTTGTTTCATATTGATCCCACCTTCCCAACTTGTTTGGGGGTGGTTTTATCATTTCAAGTCAGTATTTTTATAAAACCCTAGTGTTAGAATTTCTTCGGAGTAAGGTGAAAAGATGGAGTTTAGGCCTATCTATGATTGAGAATCATTGTAGGATGAAATCTAGATTAAATAGGTACATTCAATCATAAAATCCAAATAAGAGATCTTGGGTTTGAATCGAATCCGGGATATGAGTTGTTTCCGTTTTCGAAGTTTGGAAATTTTAGGATTTCCTGAACCGCCGTAATTAGTTTTGGCAACTTTCCGATCCATTCTAGCAACTTTAAACCTATATAAACTTGATACAATCTACCCTCACAACTCACACTACACCTAAACCCCATCACTCACCCTTCACACCCGCGATTCCCACGTTTTATCTCCATTTTCACAAAATCGCAACTTCGAATAGCGCTTCTAGTTGAAAGCGCGCCGCTACACTTCATTTGTCGAAAAAATTTGCTTTCGAAGCGCCAAGCCTTCAAGTCAAGCTTCGACCAGCTAAGTTATGGAATTCTAAAATATAAAAAGCGCCGCCACATATTTGGCTATTTGAGCGCCCTGCCTACGACTTCGGACCAGAAAAATTCCAGTTTTTAGCGTTGCGTTGCGCCGGTCGTTTTGCAACTATTCCAAGCGTAGTTTTGAGATGACATCTCCCATAATAATACCGAACAGTCTTCGAAGATTTGTTCCAAAGCACTACTTACGGTGCTTGGTTTTGTGAGGTGATCACATCGTTGGTTGGGAACCTCTTATGGTAAGACCGGGTGAACTTTATTCTCCAAAGACTTGCATCTTATTTTTATAATAACTGCATTTTCTTTGAGAGACCGGATGGAGAACAAGTGTTCTCCATCACCATTGACGATGAACCAATGGAAATTACCGTGGTTCTTGCTAGCATTTGTTCTTGGACTTGCTATGCCCGGCCGAGATACAAGACCCATGGTGCTATTGGGTCGATAATATGCATGTCTATACTTATGAGTCTTTGCACGAGGCTTATGGGCAGGGGCATTTTCCAGTATTGAGGACCAAGGGGACTATAACGTTGCCCTTGGTAGCCCGTCCATGAACATAGGAACTGTTATGTTTTGGATTATGCTAAACATTTTAGGGGAATGGCGTTTTCTTCTTACGATGAATGGCGCCACTTGCAGCATTTTCCTTGCTTTTAGCCAATGGGCGCCCGGTTCTATGACCTTCCCGGACTTTGATGTCTAGTTTAGCACGAGCCCATACCATGAGGCATAAGTACCTTCTTATGCCCGCTCTAATTTCACGTATTATGCTATGTTTCTTTCCTGTTTTTTTGTACACGCTTTCACGGATTGGATTAAGGTAGACGACGGTCGACCCACCAATAGTATTATTTCGATCTTTCCGTTGCAATGACTTGGCATGGGTGGCGGATACAACCTCACCGGTTGCACCCTACACCCCATCGACCAAGTGGCACTTAATAGGTTAGCAACCATAGATGATAAATGGCGTGAAGCCCGGCAAATTATCATAGCATGGCGGATCGCTGAAGGAACCTCACTTCTTTATAGAAGTAGAGGATGACGAAGATGACAAATAACAACGGAGTGGAGGTAAGTTTTAGTTCTCATTAGTGTCCGCTTATGTCCCAAGCAATTTAATTATGTTAACCCCATAATGGGTGGAACTCGATAGAGTTAAGCGTCGGTTTTATTTCCTATATTAGCACGCTCTAACCTTGTTTTGCGGATGTTTACGAATTTCACGCACGCTTCAATGGTATTTTTCCTACCCTTTTTATTTACAATGCTTTGAGGACAAAGCATGCTTTTGTTTTTTGGGGGCATAGAAACATGGGTAATTAAGACATCCGCTAGGATATAAATATATAATATGCATTTGTTTTCTAGTTAAAATTTCAAAAATTTAAAAATATAAATAAATAAGTCATGTTATACACTTAGGAATATTGGTATTGTTTCTTTCTCCATGCTCTTAACAATCTAGAAGTCTCACATAGCTTTTGCATCGAATAATTGTTAGAAACTTAGGTTAATACGTAGGTAATAATCTTTGCATCTATCTATAAATATATTACATGAGTATCTATGATTGTTAGCAAGTAAGTTTACGAAATATAGGCTAGAGTACTTATTCTACAAATCCTCGTGAGAATATAGCCTAAAGCCTTATATGAAATAAACATTTGAGAAATGACACAAGGGGAAAGTAAAATCGGATAGAGAAATCACACGTCCACTTGCTTGATCACTAAACCATATCCTAAGTGAGAATTTAGGCCGCTTTCTTTGGATCGATATAGCCGAAATTCAAACCTATGAATTATTTTCCGCTAGTCGCCACTCGAGCCTTTCATTAGCCCTTCCATAAACCACAATTCCTTTACCCCTGTTAAAAAAAAAAAAAAAAAATAAAAAAAATATATATATATATATATATATATATATATATATATATATATATATATATATATATATAATAAATCAACCTACCCAATGAAGATAAGTCCGAGAATAAAATGAGTTAAGAAAGAAGAAGAGAAAAACATGTGTAAACAAAAAAATTAGTTAGTTGCTTCAGAAAAAGAAAAGAAGTTTCCATCCAAGGAAAAGAAAAAAAAAAGAAATAAAATAAAAACTCCAAAAATAGAATAAAAGGGAGTCAAAAGCCAAAGAAAAAATATATATATATATATATATATATATATAGCTAAGGATGGAAACAAATTGTAGAAGCAAAAGTAAACAACAAGGTTTTCTCTAGTTACATAATATGAAGACTCTATTATCTCAGACTTGTCCTTTAGAATATCCATTTCCTTCCTTCTTAAACCATCTCCTAATCCCCGTAACACCTAATAAAGACCTCTAGCTCAATTAGGAATAGGTTAGTGTGATAGTAAGTGGCAGATGTGTTTGATCGACCCCGGCTTCCTTGTTGTCTTTGAGATTGTAAGGTAAAGTGTGCCCACCGTATTAATCGGAGTAGCGAAACTTGAGTGGAAAAAATCAGTGTTGTTTCTTGACTATTATTGTGAGAACCTACTTAAGGGCGCTTATTCCGAAGTTCTCATAAACAAACCCGCTAAACATTTGATAGTACTACTCATTGTATATATGTTTATTGTAGATGATTGATTATTATGCATATATTAACTTAGGGTTTTGACTGGTTATTCTTATGTAATTTCTAGAGAGATGTATAGATAGTTGAGCATGAATAAGGAAACAATAGTTTTATTTTCTTAGTCGTTGTAGTATAGATGAAGTTTGTGAGTACCTTCACTAGAAAACTCTCACGAGGCTATAACTTCGTCCACTAGGGAATTCCTAGTGGTTTAAGGCCTTGTTGCATATGGTCAATGCAATCGCGACTCAAATAAACGAGTAGTTAGAACTCCATTTTTGGTCACTTATTCTAATTTCTCATCTTTGCTTGAGGACAAGCAAAATGTTTGTTTGGGGTGGTTTGATAAGAGCCCAAAACTGTAGTTTTAACCCCTTAATAATCATCTTGTTAGACCAATTATGTGAATAATAAGTAAGAGTTAATACTGATTACGCGTTTTTATGCATTTCGGGCTTCAAAGTCCATTATGTGCGAAAATGTGCCACTTTAGCGAGATAAAGGAGCAAAAGTCGTGAGAACTTCCGAATGCCATATCTTTGGACTCAGACCTGAATGAGGCCTACCTTATGTCAAAACGACCGGCTCGGAAAGAGCTTTGCAATGGTCTAAGCCTTAACCCAATCAGAGGAGCAGAAAAGGACGAAAAGTCTGTGGAAGCCAACTGCAGCTGAAGAGGCCTTTTTGGACTGAAAGAATTGGGTTTTGGGCCTGATTCTCTGGCCCAAAACATGGCTCCAAGCCCATGCACGATTTTTGGATCTGAATGTATAAGAACAAAAGCTTAACTCAGTGTTAATGGCAGTTAGGTTAGGTAGATAGCTTAGAATAGAAAGTAGCCATTAAAATAGCTTCTAGATCTAGATTTAATTGTTTTATTTTATTAGTTTCAAATCCTTTATTAGATTAAACCTTTGGATCTTGTTCTTCATTTGATTAGATCAATAAAGTAGTGTCCTTTATCAATTTCGTTTTGTCATTTACAATTTATTAGATCTAAATTCAATTCTTGTTACCATTCAATTCTTAGTTATTAATTAGATTCCATTATTGTTTAATTAAGTAAATTTCAATGTTTTATATTATGTTTAGTTTAAATTTAAATGGAAATGATTGCGGTATGATTCAAGGCTAAACCTCCATTAGGGGGGTTGAGAAGCCTTGATGAAAGCTTGATTCCGTTTAACGTAGAGTCGCCGTAATTTCTATTCCACGCCAGAAAATAATTAGTTCACCATGAGAATGGGTTTAATTGTTCACATGCTAGTTATAAATTGGTAGAAATGCCATGTGTAATTAGGGATTAGGAAGAACCGATTGTTCTGTGTAGCAGTTCAATTCGGATTACGACGACTTGTCGCTAGTGGATTAAGTTGAGTTAAGGTGGAATCAATATCCCCCTCTAACTCCTTATCATCCAATCAACGTAGCATTCCCTTAGTATTCTGATAACCGACTAGTGCATTTCGTGGGTAGTTGCATCGTAGTCTAATTCCCTTCGTAAAACTCTCATTGACCTTAAGTAGAGTATTGAGACTAGAAAACAAGCATACGGAAGGACTAAGAGTGGAACGAATCACTCTACTCCACTATATCGTACTATTGATCGAGAGTAGAAGCTTTGATAATAGATAGTAAAAGCATAGTAGTTGTTAGTTTCACTTACGTTGTGAATTCATCACTCATTTCGTAGGTAGACTACTCATTATTATCATTATCAATAGACCACTGCTTTACTGCCTAAAGAGAGGGCACTCTGAAGTCTGAACCCATTTCCTCACTTTCTTAACTTCAACTTCTTCAACATTCTTTGCAAAACCATTATCGCAACCTGCACCAAGAGGAACACTACAAGTCTTATAAGGATGAACATTGTAAGCAACAACGTATTACAAATGTTTCAGATAAAGCCAAATATAATTAACTATGCAATAGACCTTTTGCAATCATTAAGCGTAATATCAATTCTATTAAGGTCTCCAAATCCAAGATTCAGTTCTATAACGATCAAGAAGAAGAGCAAACAAGCTTCTATTAACAGCTATAAGATAAGTTCGTAATGATCAAGGCAAATTGGACAAATGTCCCTCGGTGAGTGGTGATGATAGCCCTTTAGAAAGATAATACATTCTGTTATGAGAATGTATCTAAACACAACAAAAAGATTTTGGTATTCATAAGAATGGCTTTCTAAATCCACTCCAAACCAAATTTTGATCTCACAATCATGAAACTTCGTAAAGGAATAGTTATCACGGATTTTAAATTTGCAGAAACATCATTGTCTTCATATATCTAGCGGACATTAATCAGCTAAAGGAATAGTCCAAATAGAGTGTACCCTAGAGCAGCAATTAAATTACTCAAGCTTCAGGAACTATAGTAAATACCTATCAACTACAAGTCCATGTGCACTAATTCCTCATTCAATGTACTCTAACACAACAGTCCAAATCCTCAAGGTTCAAAAACTCTACAAACAACATAGCAGCTACAAATCGCGAGTTTGTTTTACTCCTAATCTATTATACACTAGCACAATCCTTAAAGCTTTCCAGTTTCAAAGTCAATTAACATGTGTGTGTGCTTTATTCCTGCAAAACTAACCTCTCCACTTGCTTCCTCATGTTCACCATTTCCATTTCCAACACTCGTCCCAACACAAGATAAAAGGAGGTAAACTAACCAAACTCAACATACCTAAATCCTATGCTAACCACTAAACCCTAAACTAACCAAACTCAACATACCTAAATCCTATGCTCATTCACGATATCGTCCGCCAATGAACTTGCACCGGGTCAAATTGTATGCCTCCATGAACTCGTTCTGTGCATCGTCTGGAATTGCAGTCCCACCCAATTGCAGGCCTTGATTGAGCAAGCGAGAAATTTCATCGACGACGGGGTGCTGTCAAAATTAAAACGAAAAACTACATTAGTATATACATTTACATTTATAAAATACCAAAACAAAACAAAACAAAAATTAATGTTGTAAGATATTAACTCGCCAGATTATGATATGGAAGACTCTGTAGGGAGTAGTGACTAAGATGATCAGGGTTTATCATTCTCATATGACTATTGTTTTCGTACCAACTCATGTATCTACTAACACACTCCCATGGATAAGACGGAATGGGTCCTCGTTGTTCAAGTTGAATCAAGTGATTCTGCCATTTACTCCAATAGGAAGATGCAATATTAAATTTCACATCATACCCGCGTCCGGAAGTAGTTCGCGTCGAGGTCTTTGGTCTTGGGGGATCTGAGGGTACAAACTGCATATGACCCAACTGACGCACAACCCTCGAAACATTGTACTGCTCGACATTATCAAGAAAGCATATAAATCCCTCGAAAAATGCTATTTCATCCACCGGCCGTGTAGCTCGGACTTGCACATAGGGATACCATTCAACCTGTCAAATAGCATATGATCGAGGAAATTAATCATTAACCACATACTAATAATATCAATTAATAAATAAAACTATTTACATACAAAAATGCTTACATCGGTACAAGTCATATTATCAATGGTGGCTCGGTATGCTTCAATGCATTTGTTGTTGCTAGCATAAAAGATCGAAATAATCGAAAGTACCCACGAGCACGGGCACATGCTCAACTGATAGTCCTCATTTGGGTATGGCCTGAACACCGGGAAGTACTCATAAATCCATGCCTACATTAATATAGACACCCATTTAATATTGTAATAGATAGATAAAATTGACATTGAAAAGAAAAACAAAAAAACTAATACCTGTAGGAGAGTGAAATAGCCTGAAACACCCTTCACCTTGGCACTTGTGGCAGTCCCAAGACCCCTGTACAAGTAAGCTAGTAAGGCTGCACCCCACGCCAGAAGTCTCGATCTCGGCAAATTTCAAAGCGTCCTCGGATAACAAACGGAACCGCTGCGGTTCGGGCGATGTCGGTGAAGGCGGTACATCCAAAGAAAAATAACAGATAAGCTCTCACAGCAAACTGCACCTCTTTTTGGGTTGATGCCTTCTTCACAACAACCCCATTTTCATCACGTAAATCTTCATCCGTTACCTTCCCAGCAAACTGCTTCATCAAGAAATCCATCCTAACTTTGGAAGTGAACTTATTGGATTTCATCTCCGCATCTATCTTATCCATGGGTATGCCAAGATCTTTGTGGAGGAGTCTTTTTGTCTGTTCCAAGGTCAAATCAGTGTCCCCAGTCACTGCTTTGCCTCTGATCGGAACTCCTAAGAGTTGGGAAACATCGTCCAACGTGATTGTCATCTCGCCCACACATATATGAAACGTGTTGGTCTCGGATGCCACCTCTCCACAAACGCAGACCAACACAGATCCCGATGCCTCAGATACACCTAAGACCGAGCACATAAGCCCGGTTCTTTGAAGCTCCACGCGAAAAGTAGAACAGTCTGAACACTCTCCTCTGATATCCCATTGTACCAACTTGTTTAGGTGCCCATGGCACTTCAACACCCCTCGCTCCGCCTAAAACAACAAAAACTTAGTATTAATGTATGCACAAGTTTCGTAATACAAAATTTAAATACTAATAGACACTAAATGATAATATTACCTGCCCCTCCCAAACATCGCGAGCCACGTGCACTGCATAGTCATACAACAGATGTGACACACAAGGGCCACCTCCATAAACACCTCTCTTGAACTCCAAGTCATTGTTAGACTTTCTCACAATATTCACTGGAGGTACAGGTACATGGACTTCCTCGTCATCCTCCTCCTCCTCCTCCGCGTCCTCTTCCTCCTCGTCAGTCTCCTCTTCTGCATCATCAACACCCTCTTCTTCACTATCAGCATGACTTAGAACTACACTCTTCCCACGATCCATATTTACGTCATCATCATCGTCATCGTCATCGTCATCTACATCTAAATATAAATCTAAATCTACATCTACATCTACATCTACATCTACATCTACATCTACATCTACATCTACATCACTAAGAACTGTCCCCTTTCTTCTCTTTTGATTTCCTAACTCTACACCACTTACAACATTACTGGGATCATCTGCTTTCCGATCCACTCTACGAACTGATGCCGAAGTGGTTGTTCTCCTTCCTCTCTTTTTCTCAGGCTCCTCATCGCGACCCGAACTACTACTCCCCCCACCTAACAACTTCTTAGCACCCGTGAAAACACTTTTTGCTGCATTCTTCACATTCACATTCTTTGTTCGAGGCATTGCTACAAAAGAAATTGGAGTTAAAAATAAGACATTCCCCCTTCAACTAATTCAAATTGTTGCAATACCAACGTGAAAATACAAAAAACAAAATAAGGCGGTGTGCATGCCAATCTATATCTAAGGTGTGCATGCTATCTAGGCAAACTATACTCCTCTATTAAATCCCCCCTCCACACACTAATAAAAAAAACCCAATCTAATTCAAGCATGCGAAATCAACTAGGAAAACTTTGCGAGAACGACTCATGTAAAACTTTAAAGCCGCCATGGAGATAATGAACATCGAAAAAAGAAGCACATTTGTAAAACGAAAATAGTCGACGCAGCATAAGAGAAAGACAATATAAGAGTTGAAGCTCGATGGGGAAAATGAAAGGGCCATAATCTCACGAGTGAAGGAACGAAGAAAGACCAACGTCAAAGGGGAACAACTGTCGATACTCGATCTTAAGTCTCTAACTAAAAAACTAATGAATATGAACTGAGTGTAGAAGCTATTAAAGTCACAGCGGTGTATACATAGCACATCAAGATGAAGAAGTCGATAAAAGCTCAGAGAGTCAAATGCATCTACTTTGCACATATACATATAGCAGGAGGCATTATAGAAAAATTGCTATCAGTTATTAAGTTGGATTCGAGCATATGGCATAGATGCAAGTTAAATGCAGCCACGTGGTCTTGAGTTTGAGGCAAGAACAGTGTCGGCGATACACATTAATGAATTTTGGCGTCTCTCTTGCTAGTTTGGGACATCCAACATAAACTAAAATGTCAAAAACTTTTAATCTTTTGTACTTGCATGATCTTCATGGCAAATTCTTAGTTGGAAAGAAGCCTTACTACGACCATGCGAGAGTACCGGTGGTAGGGGAAAATGGAGGTAGTCGGGACCTTAATTAGTTTAGTTAAGCGTCACACTCCTACTATGATTTGCATGTACAAAATGGGTGTCTAAAATTCAAAAGAATTGAATCAAACATAACATTATATAAAAAAAAAGAAGATAGAAAGATAGAACAGTTACTACGAAACAGAGAGCTATATATTTATTTTGAATCAAGCAAAGCGATACTCCGGATATATGGCCTCAAATAAAAATCTAGTGATATCAACAACAGAGAGACAATAAGTTCATAAGTTCATTGCTTGATTTAATGATTTATTTATTTTGAACTTGGATAAACATAACATTGATGTCTCTGTCTCCATTTCTATAAATCGAAAAAATTAAAAATATAAATAACTTAAACAGTCAAAAATCCCAATGTACATAAACAGTGTAAATAACTTAAACATCAAAACTCTGACAGAGTTCAAAACTCTGAACTCTGATAGAGTTCACCGAACTCTGAAAGAGTTCAAAACTCTGATGTCAGAGTTCAGAGTTCAAAACTCTGATAGAGGAGTTCAAAACTCTGACAGAGTTCAAAACTCTGAAAGAGTTCAAAACTGTGATAGAGTTCACCGAACTCTGAAAGAGTTCAAAACTCTGATAGAGTTCACCGAACTCTGACAGAGTTCACCAAACTCTGAAAGAGTTCAAAACTCTGATAGAGTTCACCGAACTCTGAAAGAGTTCAAAACTCTGATAGAGTTCATAAGTTCAAAACTCTGACAGAGTTCATAAGTTCATAAGGTTACTATCTATATCATGATAGTAACCTTCTAAGGCTACTAGAACTCACAAACTAGACTTCTAGACACTTCTAAATTAGGCTTAAAGAATAAAAATGAAAATAACTTGTTTTTAGTATAATTGGATTTACTAAAAACAATTAGACAATAAACATAGGCTCTATGTTCTACATCAATCCTGCCCAAAATGTTGCGATGTTTATCGGTTTTTAAAGGCACTAGGCAATAAATCACTAACACCAATATCCTGCCCAAAATGTTGCGATGTTTATCGTTTTTTAAAGGCACTAGGCAATAAATCACTAACATCTTATTTCTATCATATAAAAGCAGCGCACATCCTATATTCTCTAGTGTTTAAATGAAACTGCTCCTCTCCAGCTCTCCTCCTCTTCAACGTTCAACTTACCCAAACTTATGTAACAAACATGTCGATATGTTCTGATGATTCGGTTTTAGAGGTGAAGTGGAATATTGAAAATAACCCTGCATTTGTAAACACAACACCAGCTGTTTCTTTCAGCAATGATCGTTACTCGACAATTAGTGATGGATTTGTTGCGGTACCGTTTAATGAAAAGGTGCAAGGAGTATCTAGCTGTTCATCACCAGAAGTTCGATACAAAATTGAAAACTCTTCACCAGAAACAACTAAATATCTAGCCTTAAGAATGTATGATAGCTTAAAGAAGCATGGGCTTATAAATGAAGTTGTCATGACACTTGGAGGGGATGCTATAGAGGCAGAAGAACTGAAGGAAGTGGAGCTTGGAGGAAGCAAGAAAGTAGAAGAGCTAATGGGCATGGAGTATCTACTGAAAGATGGTTTTGTTAGTTATCTTCGTGATGTGGTTCGTATAACACCCCCCATCCCTCAACAGGTAATGGACTGCAATATATGAATATGGTAATCTGCATAAACTGTGTTGACGTGTTGTGTTGTGTTACTTTTATTGTTGTCGTCGTAGTCCATAAACCCAAAGGGTGTACGTATGTGGGAGAAATTTACAATCTCCATGCAAAAATACACTTCAGAGTTCACCGAACTCTGAAAGAGTTCAAAACTGTGAACTCTGACAGAGTTCACCGAACTCTGACAGAGTTCAAAACTCTAAACTCTGACAGAGTTCAAAACTCTGAACTCTGAAAGAGTTCAAAACTCTGATAGAGTTCACCGAACTCTGAAAGAGTTCAAAACTCTGAACTCTGAAAGAGTTCACCGAACTCTGACAGAGTTCAAAACTCTGAACTCTGAAAGAGTTCAAAACTCTGAATGAGTTCAAAACTCTAAACTCTGAAAGAGTTCAAAACTCTGAACTCTGAAAGAGTTCACCGAACTCTGACAGAGTTCAAAACTCTGAACTCTGAAAGAGTTCAAAACTCTGATAGAGTTCACCGAACTTTGACAGAGTTCACCGTTCATAACTTCATTGCTTGATTTAATGATTTATTTATTTTGAATCATTCATCTCTTATAAATCCAATCAAGTAAACAAACAAAATATCTTCAATTAATAATTTAATCCCACTTAAATGTTTATAAAGCAAACAAATATCAAACAAACCCATAGCAACGCCAATTAGTTCCATAAAAAAGAAGCAAAATCCCAATTTATGAACAACAAAATCTTGTTTGAATGGAAGAAACAAACTCAGAAAAATAAAGGTTGCTCCGACTTAAACCAAGCTTGAAACGAAGATTGATTCACAATGAACACCTTAATTCAACACAACAATGGTTAATTAGCACATTGTTTTCGAAAGTGAAACACTAATTTTTGGAGATAAGATTAAAAGAGAGAAGGTAAACACAAACCTTAATTGTTTTCGGAGAGTGTAGCCAAGACTGGGGATTTTTTGGAGAAGAAGGTAAACATTCGATTTTTATAGTACTTGAAATCAACAAACTAAGTGTACAATAATAAGTTAGAACCACATGGCAACTCACGGGAAGAGGAACAACTACTTTGTCTTTGAATCAAAAGAGGTAGGTGGAGCAAATTGCTTGTGTAGTTGGGGTAGCCGTTTAAAGTCATGAAGAATGTTCCATGAGATGACCCATAAGAAACATAAAGGTTAATCATCACTACACACTAGCTTATCTCATTGCAAGGAAAAGAATACATAATCATAATCACCACACATAAATTAGAAGAAGAAATTTGTGAACTCACATCGATCCAAGAACCATTAATACCAAATAAGATTAATACTGAATTTGTGAACTCTCGAGTCAAGAACCATTAATAATGAATTTGTGGAGAATACATAAAGGTTAATCATCACTACACATAAATACATAATCAGTCAAGAACCATTAATACCAAATAAGATTAAGTTGAGAGAATAGTTATACCTAATTTCTTCTTCAAATGAATCTCTTTTATGGATTGAACACAAAAAAATTTGTTTTCGCTTTCTCCTTTATAGATTTTGGAGAGAGATCGGTGAAATTGGAGGAGATTGATTCGTAAACACTGATTTTTTTGGAGAAGAAGGTAAACATTCGATTTTTTATTTGAATCCTATTTCAGAAAGTTTTTGTTTTCAAAATTCATGAAATTTTGGTTTTTCTGGAATTTCGTTTTTTGGAGAAGAATGGACTATGTCCGTAGGATCAGTTCTGTTGATGCACGAGATGAAAGGTGTGGATCGGCTGTGTCCACAATGTGGCTATAGTACCTGTGGCTGTGTCCACAATGTGGCTATATATATATCGGTTTTTGGAAGGTCCAATATATCCCCCGATATTGAAATATTGGGCCTTGATTTAGACTAGTATCTATGCAATGATATAGTTTAGTAAATCTCAAATATCATTAAAAAAAAGGCTGGTTTGTTATTGAAAAAAAATAGAGAATCATCGTGAAATGTAAACACAATTACTAATCATATTTTGAACCATATATACAAAATATGCACAAACTGATCTTAAGCTAACAATTGATTAACGATTACGATTACAAACAAACTAATGACATTACTAATACTTCGTAGACATGTTTCTTACATGCTTTTCGTTTCTTTTTCATATGTATGTTCGATAATTAAGTGAAGAATATATATATATATATATATATATATATATATATATATATATATATATATATATATATATATATATATGGGTCTGGCTACCTTGACAAACTTTAAAATGACAACCCATCTTAACAGCTCATCATCGTCCCATTCGATTATACCCGATCCAACGCCCGGATCTTGCGCTAATTTCACAAAGCAAATATGAGAGGGTACAATAGTCATTTTATTTTTCTTTCACAAATTAGATTAGAAAATTAGGTAAAACTGGCGCTTTTCTTTCCTCATCCTCTTTCTCTCTCTCACTATATAGGACACCCACCACCACGTTTTTTTCATGAAAACTCTGCTTGGAAACTCAATGGAACCGGTTAACCCACAATCAAATCTTAAGAATCAAAAGGAAAATATAATTAAAACCCAACTCAATCAAGTTTGAAGAACTCATTTGAAAATTGATTACCTCCTCGCCAACAATAGAATCAAACAGATACAAAAACTCACCAAGATTCTCAACTCAACCATATCTTTAATTCCTTCCAATGGTTTACATAAAAAAATGTGTCATAACAATATAAGGTATTTCTTTATCAATGATTCAATGGAAGTCAAAGAATTCACTTCAACAGATAACCGGATAACCCACTTCATATTTATGAGGATAACTCCAAGGTAAATTAAACTCATCTCCAAATTGAAGAATTATACACAAATCAATACCCAACTATGAAGTTTTGTGCAGAGATGACTTTTGTTAGGAGGAAGAAGAATGAGGTCGTGGTTTTTTTATGGATCTATTTTTTTTTTTTTGAATAGAAAGTCAAATGACCATTGTACCCTCTCTTATTTGGGGTATGAACAATGTTCATACCCCAATATGAGCTATGAACAGTCGTTGTTCATATGAACATTCATTGTTCATACCTATTTGGGGTATGAACAATCAATGTTCATACCTCACTATATAAGCTGTGTACAACACTATATAACTGAGAAAGTTTATCACCGATGAGCCCCCATTGAATTTACCTTTTCGATCAGTCAAAAACCGTGTTCAATCAGTTGAAGTCAACAAAGTCAATCAAAGTCAATCATACTGCCGTATGTTGTTAAAATTGATTAAGATTAGTGGAGTGGTCAATTGGGATTTTTGAACAATTGAACTGATGAGTTATTTGATTTGAAAAAGCATTCCGTTTTTTTCTTGTAGAAAATTTTGATAGGGGAAAATATTGATTTTTCATATAACAAATTTTGCCAAAAGAAATTATATGGGGAGTACTTTGACTACTTTCCGTCAGAAAATGTCTGTTTTCATGAGAAAATTTTCTAAGCAATCAAATACGTATATTGTAGACTTAAATCTACAAATTATATCATTGGAGGAAATTTGAAGTGTTACACCACCATGATCAAACCCAACAATAGTAAGAGAGTGGAAATAAATTAGCATTCTTCTAATTCACACAGACACACACACATACCCCCATAAATACAATTTACGATTGGGAGGTGTTTATGATGTACTTGTGAGAATGTTTGCGTGTGCTCAGGATGAAATCATAAATCCAAGGAAGTAGACGAAATTGAAACTGTATTAACCACCAAACTTTAATAGAAAAACATGCTGGCACATCGCGTATGCTAATTTGGAAAACAAAACAATATATATTCGATCCATTTGGTTGAGCTTTAGTTGTCTATAAAATGTCACAATTCAGATGATGGGCCGCTCATTCTTGGCTCGAGCAAGTTAATTTGTGCTGTAATATGGGCCGAGTCTGAACATGCTGAAATTTGACTTCCCGACAAAGTATTAGTGAATTTCGAGCTACTCGAGGTTCTACTCGTTTCTAGCTCCCTCAAGCTTGTTTCATGTTGCAATTTGAGCTGAGCTTAAATAACTTTTTTTTTATGGGAATTAAGAAAAAGCAATGTTTGATTAAGAAAATCTAGCCATTTCTTGGTTTGTATTTTGTTACCTGTTTTGTGTAGCTTCAAGTATTTGATCGAGGTGTGTTAGTGTATACATTGAAAGCTTTGTAAACTTAAAGCTTTGTTATCAGCAATGTAAAAAATAATTCAATGCTATGCTATTGTTTATATGGGTTCATTCATTATTGTTGTATTTGAATGCCAATTGGATACAGAAACAGTTCTTTGTGGACTATTAACAAAGAATGTTCATAGCTCATGACTATGAACAATCAATGTTCATAGTCCAATTGTTCATAGTCACAAAGCCCACAATCTACTCACCGAAAATAACAACTGAAAAGTAAAACCCAAATAGGCGCCCGCCCTCTTATAGTGCTTGGGATATAGGCTCACGCCCCTAAACCCAAATAGGCGCCCACCCTCTTATAGTGTCTGGGATATAGGCGCACCCCTAAACCTAAATAGGCGCCCGCCCTCTTATAGTGTCTGGGATATAGGTGCATGCTGACAATATTGCACCAACTCATTTTTTGAATGATATGAACAAAGAATGTTTATAGCTCATGACTATGAACAATCATTGTTCATAGTCCAATTGTGATATGAACAAAGAATGTTCATTGCTCATGACTATGAACATAAATTGTTCATTGCTCATGACTATGAATATTGATTGTTCATAGTACAGTATGGACTATGAACAATCACTGTTCATAGTCCAATTGTGATAAAAACAAGGGTCCGGTTCCTGGGACTCAATTTTATTTGACTCAAGTTTAACTCAATTTTTGGACTCTTGGATTATCTTAATCTAACGGTACAAAATTTCCAGATGATAGGCATTTAAAAGATGACGTCATGTAGGCCCCTTATCATTTCATTACGTTCGTGCTCGCCAAAAATCAAAAACTCTTTTCACCCTCACTCTAAAGGCTCCTTTGATTTCTTGAGAAAAAAAAAATCGTTTCATGATTTAACAAAAAAAAATATCACTAACAACGTGTGATGATAATCAATCTGCCGACCTTCCTTGAAACAAAGACCATAATGGTGGTTTCAAACAATTCAAAAAATTCAAACAATTCAAAAAATTGACATCATTCGTGTTCGTGGTGGCACTTCGTTCCAATTTTTTGAATTGTTTGAATTTTAAATTGACTATCCAGTTTTTTGGGAGCTTACAGTGTGGAAGGACCGTCATTTTAAACATGCCTCCACGAACACGAGGAGGATTAAGCACCCAAACCCGAAAAAGAAAATGTAACGAAGTGCCACCAATTCCCATTGTTTATGAACCCAATGAAGAAATCGCAAAATCAACAATGAACACTTAATGTTCATACTCTTGTTGGACTATGAACATTCAGTGTTCATACTCCCAGTGGACTATGAACATTGAATGTTCATACTTTTGTTAGACTATGAACATTCAGTGTTCATAGTTGATGCAATCTGATTTGCCAATGATGTCAATGAAGTTGGCATATGATGTGTATGTCAATGAAGTTGACATACGTCAATGAACCGAAAAGCGGGTAACAAAGTCGGAAAGACATGGACGTGCCCATATTTGATTGGAAATGTCAAAATAAGCATAACCCACAGCTTTGTTGTGGGCACCATCATTTAGGCCTTCAAAATCATGTTTTTTGCCGCTTTAGGAAAGTTTTGTTTTTTTTATATCTTTTGATAGGAGATTCCGTTTTCGATTTGGTCAATTGGGTTAATTCTATTTTGATTAGTAGTTTCTTAATATATGGTTATCCCAAAACTTTCCATTTTTGGAAAATTTTGAGTTTTTGGAAAATTAGGGTATTTCATTTATATAAAGGCTGGTAGTTTGTATTAAAGTTTTCAGTTTTGGTTTTGAGTTAATCATATTAAGAGTTACCACAATTGGACTATGAACAGTGATATTAAGAGTTAATCATATTATGGGTTATAAACATTCTTTGTTCATATCACAATTGGACTATGAACAATGATTGTTCATAGTTCGATAGCTATGAACACTCATTGTCCATAGCTATGAACTATGAACATAGCTATGAACAATGAGTGTTCATAGTCCATATTGTACGTACTATGAACAATCATTGTTCATAGTCCAATTGTAGTATGCACAAAGAATATTCATAGCTCATGACTATGAACATTGATTGTTTATAATACGTACAGTATGGACTATGAACACTCACTGTTCATAGTTCAATTGTGATATGAACAAAAAATGTTCATAGCTCATGACTGTGGTATGAACAAAGAATGGTTAATTTGAGATACCCCCTTGTTTTGCAGTGAGAGGAGTGATTTTTCCCGATAATAATATCATCTTTATTTTTGTTTTGGTAAACGGTTGAGATTAGATCATCTCATTTATTTTAGATCGGTGGTCGAGATTAGATCTAACCATTTTGGTAGTCTTCCACACGTGCACAGCTTATACATTGTCGTATATAAACTTTCTCTGTTATATAGTGTTGTACACAGCTTATATAGTGAGGTATGAACATTGATTGTTCATACCCCAAATATGTATGAACAATGAATGTTCATATGAACAATGAGTGTTCATAGCTCATATTGGGGTATGAACAATGATTGTTCATACCCCAAATAAGAGAGGGTACAATGGTCATTTGACTTTCTATTCACAAAAAAAAAAATAGATCCACAAAAAATCCACGACCCCATTCTTCTTCCTCCTAACAAAAGCCATCTCTGCATAAAATTTCATAGTTGGGTATTGATTTGTGTATAATTCTTCAATTTGGAGATGGGTTTAATTTACCTTGGAGTTATGCTTATTTTGACATTTCCAATCAAATATGGGCACGTCCATGTCTTTCTGATTTTGTTACCCGCTTTTCCAGTTCATTGACGTATGTCAACTTCATTGACATACACATCATATGCCAACTTCATTGACATCATTGGCAAACTGTATTGCATCAACTATGAACACTGAATGTTCATAGTCTAACAAGAGTATGAACATTCAATGTTCATAGTCCACTGGGAGTATGAACACTGAATGTTCATAGTCCAACAAGAGTATGAACATTAAGTGTTCATTGTTGATTTTGCGATTTCTTCATTGGGTTCATAAACAATGGGAATTGGTGGCACTTCGCTACATTTTCTTTTCGGTTTGGGTGCTTAATCCTCCTCGTGTTCGTGGAGGCATGTTTAAAATGACGGTCCTTCCACACCGTAAGCTCCCAAAAACTGGATAGTCAATTTTAAAATTCAAACAATTCAAAAAATTGGAACGGCGCCACCACCTAACACCTAATGATGTCAATTTTTGAATTTTTGAATTGTTTGAATTGCTAATTAGAAATCATTGGTGTTTTTTTTCTAATTGTAAGAATTATAAAACTATCCAATTTTTTGGGAGCTTACACCAATGATTTCTACAACCTAGGATCAGCTGCCTCATGCCATTTTTCTAGTATCAATTATCCGACATAAAAAAAAACCAAAATCATTGGTGTAAGCTCCCAAAAATTGGATATTTTTATAATTCTTAGAATTAGAAAAAACACCCAAAAAAAGGCAAAGGCAAGAGAACATAACCAACGGTCCTTCCACACTCAACAAGCATGTCATTCCACACTCTTGTTTTTTATTTTTTCTCGACAATTTCTGAGTCGTGGCTTAGCAATCTTATTACAAGATTTACACATTCTTCCTAGATTCTCTAAGGCTTCCTCCTCGGGCCTTTTCATTCTCCCGTTTTCTTCTTCCTCCCCTTCGCTTGAGAAATGTTGGGATTTAAAACCAAGAGCTGAAAAGAAGATTTAAGAGTTAAAATCAAATAAGATTTTTATCATTGCAAAGATAAAAAAAACAAACTAAATAAATTACCTGTGAGGTATCAACTATAGGCTCTTCAACTGGAGGTGCTTCATTATTCATTGCATCCGTTTTGTTGATAGTTTCCTTAAGCTCCGAAACTCCAATAGACATTTCACTCATCTTCTGAATAAAATATGCATATGTCTCAACACTAGTTGATGCATCATAAGCCAATTGAGTAGCAACCTTGATACAATGGGCAACTCTTAATGGCTCATGGTCTTCATGACCGACCACTAGTCCACCATCAAACACCGCTCTGTATGTGTTTGCCTTTTTAGGCCCACCGCTTCAAAATAAAATGATCCGAATCTCTTCGATGTCATAACGCTGAAAAAGCTTTAAAATGTGAGCACAAAGTAATCCTTCGAACTGAAAATTCTTACATTCACAAATACCCTCCAAAGTTCCTCTATTAAAAAGTCACTTTCCAAATTGAAGTTTGCTTAATGTCTCTTGTCTTCACCGTGATAAATTCCTGTTCCATGTATGTCTATCTCTTCTCCCACAATTCTATACTTCATCTTAGCCTTTTCTAAATGTTTCTTGAATTTATTGAAAGCACTAATGGTATAAACTTTACCTGCATGCTTGAGGAGGAAAGCATCCTTAGCCACAATGCGAGAAGTATGTTCTGCACGGTAATCGATTCCCTTTCATTCCCGGCTATCGATTCCAAAGACCTCTCATTACCATGGACAAATTCCATAAGTGTAGTCGTTTAACTAACGAATTGATCATAATGAGAATTCATTGATTCACTTCTCACCCGTCGTCATGCATACCAAAGCAAAAAATGTCATTGTGATAAGCCGAACCCAAGACGACGGTTTTTTATATTTATTTCAACCAAGTATTTTCAGTCAAGTTATACTTCAACAAAGAGTGCACCACCCACTTTCTTTCAAAATCAACAATCCTATATGACTTCCAAATAATATATGTAAGCTCAACACAAAGCATCGAGCCTATGGTAAACAAATGACAACTTCTCTGAAAATTTCTGCATAATGTGCCAAAGACAAAATCGATGTCGAATAGTAGGGAAAACTCTTCTAACTCGCCGCAGTCATCGCTAAATCTTGGTCGATAAGTATTGAAGTTGGTGGGATCGACCACCCATAGCTGCAAGCCATGTCTGAAACAACCACACAAATGTCTCTTCTGTCTCATCAAGTAGCAGGGCACAACCAAATTGAATGGACTGCATATGGTGGTTGACTCCAGTAAAAGGGGCAAACGGCATACCGTAAACATTAGTTCTATATGTTGTATCAAAAGATACGACATCCCCAAAGTACTCATATTGGACACGGGACCTTCCATCAACCCAAAAGAAATTTACTACTACACCTTTTGTATCTAATTGAACGGCATAGTAGAACTGAGGATTTTCAGCACTCTTCTGCCTAAAATAGTGAAGCACGGCTGTTGCATCGTTATCTTTAGGCATTTTTCTCATCAAACCATAATGGTGGTTCCAACAATGCTTTCTCCGAAACCCAATCTCATCCCCATGGAAAACGTCTGCCACTTTCCCTACAGGTATACCATTGTCATGAAAAACCTCTCAAAAACTCTTTTGCAGCTTTCGGGCATATTTTTGTTACCTTTCATATATTGTCTCTTTGATGGAGTGACGAAACCATGGCTATGGCGATTTTCAGCCAAACTCACATCATATATATCTTCAAGTTTTCTTTTTGTAACTCGCATTCTAGCTTGGCAACCACATCTAATAGTCGGTACTTCTCGGCTACACCTTCAATTTCTTCTTTCTTGTTATGGACCCCTCGCGTTAGCAAACCAATAGACAACTAGAAGGCAATTCCACACCCGCTTGTTTTTATCCAGAGTCCCAACACCTAATCTCAAATCCCCCCCCTTTTACCAAACTCTCTCAGAGTAAGTATTTGCTTCATCAACACTATTAAATTTCATACCTAAGTGTGGAGCAACTAATTTATTAACGCCATTACTTTGAGAATCAAGACAACAAGAAGAAGTGCCAACAAAAGCTCTAACATTTTTTTCCATTTCTAGCAAAAAAAAAAACAGAGAAAATATCAAATGACGCAAAATAGATATTAATGACTCCCATATATTAAATTGACAATTTTAACGTCTATTCTAATTAGCAAAAAACGATTATAGTATAAAAGAGGGTTATAGAGCAATTATTCGAGAACAAACAACTAAGAATTCTAATTCGAAAAGAAAGCACTTAAGTTCAAAAGGACAATATCAAAGCAAAGAATATTAACTTCTTACAAATTGGAAAAACCAAAAGAACGATAAAATAAGATTAACTTACCTTGGTTTACAGAGATGGCTAATTCCAAAAAAATAGTATAGTGATTTTTTGTGAAAAAGAAAGATAATGGGCTCCAATTGAATAGTCGGGTGATCTTTTGTGAAGAAGAAACCGGCGTGGGTTTATTTGTAGAGAGTGAGTGAGGAAGAGAGAGGAAGAAGAAGTCTCAGAGTGTTTTGTTGGGTTTTTTGTTTTTTTTATGAATAGAAAATCAAAATGACCATTATACCCACCCTGAATTCTTTGTTTGATAAGGAATAGTTCTTGGGCTTGGATGGGTTGGATCAAACGGACGGATCAAATAAAATAAGATAAGTCAATCAATTGAGTCGAGGTAGCCAGCCCCATATATATATATATATATATATATATATATATATATATATTTGGTCAATCACACGAGAGTCATTCAAATAAAATGATTAGTAAAATAGTAGTTTCCTAATTATATATATATATATATATATATATATATATATATATATATATATATATATATATATATATATATATTTGGTCAATCACACGAGTCATTCAAATAAAATGATTAGTAAAATAGTAGTTTCCTAATTATTTATGGGTGATCTTGGACACACCTATAAAAACACTCTCATACCCCATAACTAACATAAGTTTTTGTCATACCCCAATAACTGCTTAAATCCAATAATATCTCCTACATTAATTTGGGGTATTTCCAATAAGGGCATGGGGCAAAAGGATTAAATTTTTTTTAAAAAAATAACGACACACGTCTATTTGGTATCCCTGTTTTCTAGTGAAAGTTTCTTTTCGCCTTATTTGTTGTCCCTCACACGATCTTGATTGGCAAACTATCACTTATAAGACTCAATTCATACTTGCTGGTCTTGTGCTGTTTGTTTGTTTTGATTCGAGAGCTCATCATTGTCACTTGACAAACTTGAAACGTTGTTGCAATAAGCTGCGTGCTCTGACTCTGATTCTATTTATTTTGGGACGTGGCTAACTCTATCAGAGTTTCCCTCCGAAAATTTTCTACATTTCAAAGAACTTAAAAACCGACTTTTTTTTAAGTTAATCAGATTACAGTGTATTATTATGGCAAACTTGTGGCAAGGAATAAATATTTGTGCATTAGCTCCCAGAAGCTGTAAATCATTTTGAAAACCCACCATTTCTACTATGTTGATGCTTTGAAGAGCAGTATTGTATAATTTACTCCTTTATTGTGTTTTTTACAAGATATACTGTCGAACATTGAGAAGTTCCAATTTTTGAATAAGCGTAGAGAAATTTAAGACTAACCACTTCAAGAGTTGCAGCTTTTGCAATTCTTCAGGAAGCTATACAAATATAATTTCTTTCTGTAGGTGTTTATGTTAGGAATATACAACTTAATTGTACTTACTCTTTATCAATTACTAAACTATACAAACCTTTTATCTTGTAAGTGTCTTGTACTTCTTAATTAAATTCGAGCCTAGTGTAGATACACTATGTCCTTAAGACAGATTTTTCCCCTCACAGTGCTTGAAGGTTGATGGGAAACTGTCTCCCAAGATAGAACGGATTTTCTTCTATAGAAAGCTAGCACTTCAATTCTATAGAATTAACGAACACAACATAGTATTTGACTAAGAACAAAGGGAGAAGAGAAAGATCAGAACTCTGTATGATCTGGTGTGTCTTTCTCTCCAAATTCATCCACTATTTATAGGTGAATGGTGCTTCTTCCAAACAACACAGTGACTCTTGGGAAAAAGTAAACAACTCTTTGAAAAGTCACATGTTTCAAAAAGACACACCATTTCGACATAAAACATTGTTTCGAACTAGTGCCTATTTCGAAAGGTCACACCTTTTCGGCATGATGCATTGTTTCGAACCAGTGCACATTTCGAAAGGTCGCACCTTTTCGGCATAATGCACTATTTCGAACTAGTGCATCCTTTTGAAAATATTTTTCTCACTTTACGTACTGTTTCAAGAGAAACCCATTTAATCTCAAGTGGGGTAACTTGGAAGACAAATTATTCATTCATATCTCAATGTAATTGTGCAAAACAAATCAATTTTTCCAACAATCCCCCACATGAATGAAAATTTGGCTTCTTCTATCATAAACATCAGATTTATGTTCTTTTACAAATGAAAAGACACCGCATCAGGTCAAGCAACATGGGAGGCCTTGAACTTGCCTTAGTGAAAGACGATCGGATTTAATTGGATGATCAGTAGACTTCAATTAATGTCCTTGAACTGTCAGCCGTTTGTATAAACTTAGACAATCATCTTCACGCAGTACCTTCTCGAATACTGTTGATTCTCACGTTTGTGTTCATTTTGGCCTTGAACGCTTCTTGGTTTCAAAGAGTATTTTTGAGACATTTGCCTTAAAATATTTCTCATAGAAGCGGCCCCACTTCACACTCACATAGGTGATTTCTATAAAGAGTATCTTGGAATACTCCACTTGGATAACATAACTTTCTAAGATATAGTAAATCATTAAAAGCTTAACTTATCCTGGGTCTCGCGGCAGATATACACTGTCTTATATAGGAATGGGTTAGAGTATAATATTACTCTCCAGTGCTAACTGAGTCACAAACATAATTCAGTTAGCCCATTGAACCTAGATCTTGGGATATCGAGTCAACTAGGTTGGTTTTTCCATTATGATGACTCTTGGTTGATTATCTCAAAGGCTTTAAGCCCATTCCTCTTGATAATCTTTCCACTTACTCTCTTGTTAAACCTTTTGTAAGAGGATCCGCAATGTTATCTTTTGACCTTACATAGTCGATTGAGATAACTCCATTTGAAAGCAATTGTCTAACGGTGTTATGTCTACAATGTATGTGTCGAGACTTCCTGTTATACATGCTATTCTGTGCTCTACCAATAGCAGATTGGCTGTCACAGTGTATACACACTGCTAGCACAGGTTTAGCCCAGTTTGGAATATCCTCTAAAAAATTTCAAAGCCACTATGCTTTTTCTCCAGCCTTGTCCAATGCAATGAATTCTGATTCCATAGTGGACCTCGCTATGCACGTTTGTTTTGAGGATTTCCAAGAAACAGCTGCACCTCCAAGTGTAAAGACATATCCACTTGTGGACTTTGAGTTTTTAATGTCAGATATCCAATTAGCATCGCAATACCCTTCTGGAATGACTGGATATCTTGTATAGTGCACACCAAAATTCTGAATATACTTTAAGTATCCCAAAACTCCCAGTATATGGCAGTCTAATGATCTCTGCCAGGATTACTCGTATATCGACTTAGCTTGCTCACATAGTATGCTATGTTAGGCCTTATACAGTTCATGACATACATTAAACTGCCAAGTATACGAGAGTATTCTAGTTGAGATATGCTATCTCCAGTATTTTTGACTAAATAAAGATTTACGTCAATTGGTGACCTCTTTGGTGTGATGTTATATTTCTTGAACTTTTCAAGAATCGTCTCAATGTAATGAGATTGTGATAGAACAAGTCCATCCTCTGTCCTAGAGATCTTAATTCCTAGGATAACATCAGCGACACCTAAATCTTTCATGTCAAACTTACTAGACTTAACATTTGTTTGGTAGATTTTATGACATCCATATTACTACCTAAAATTAGCATATCGTCTACATAGAGACAAATAATGACACATCCCTTTTGAGTGCTTTTGACATAGATACACTTGTCACACTCGTTTATTTTGAAACTGTTTGACAACATTGCATTGTCAAATTTCTCATGCCATTACTTAGGTGCTTGCTTTAGTCCATATAAGGATTTAACAAGCTTGCAAACTTTCTTTTCTTGTCCAGGAGCAATAAACCCTTTGGGTTGTTCCATGTATATTTCTCCATCTAACTCACCATTCAAGAATGCCGTCTTTACATCCATTTGATGTATCTCAAATTCATGTATTGATGTTATTGCTATTAGCATCCTTATGGAAGTTATTCTTGTAACTGGAGAGTAAGTGTCAAAATAATCTAATCCATCCTTTTGTCTAAAGCCTTTGACCACAAGTCTAGCTTTATACTTGTCGATTGATCCATCAGTCTTAAATTTCTTTGTGAACACTAGCAGAAAAAAAGGGTTTTTGTGACTGTTTTAAAATGTTATTTGTGATTGTTCTGTTTGAAACGGTCACAAATGGCAGAAAAGGGCTTTTGTGACTGTTTTGAAATGCTTTTTGTGACTGTCAGATCTAGAACCGTCACAAATCCTTTTTTCTTTGAAAAAATTCGTATATTGAAGATTATTTGTGACCATTCTCCCAAAACAGTTACATACTCCTGCACTTTATGTCACCATCTTAAATGACCTCATTTACTTTTCGGTCCGCCACAATTCCACTAAAAAATAACTAATTAGATACACAAACACACCCCAGTGAGCCCATGTTCAGACTCCCGCTTCCTACAAACATTTCCAGCCCATATGTGGCCACGTGTACTAGAAAAAGAAAATCTTGTCTAAAATAATCCCAACACTAAACACACTTAGAAAAAAAATACTAGGCAGTTCCAAATGAGCCAACTTTCTCCTTCACCCACTTAGCTTCGTCCGCCACCGCCTTTGCCAATTAACCATTTTTTTTTCTTTTTCTTTTTTCTCTTTCTCCTCACTACACCATAACAGGATATTTGCAGCACACACTTTTTTGCTGTTGGTAAGTTGCTAATGTTATATAAACGTTGGGAATGTTGTTTAGTGTTGCTTTAATTCGGGTGAATTTCGTGAATTAATTTCTAACAATTTCAAATCGGATAAAACCGTGTGATAAGTGTTACGTACAAATCCTGAAAACCCAACACATTTCAAAATTTGGCGATACAGGGAAACAAAAAAAAAAATCACGATAGCATTATTTCGTGAAATAGAAAACATAACCTCGTCTCTTTCTCTTCTATCTCACTGATGTTCTTCTTTCTAACTGCCGTTGCCGAGTACTTCAATCAATTAATTTCGGTGGATAACTCAAACCCTCTTTTCTTGAAACCGAATTTTGTCCGTCCTCCATGCTCAATACCCCTTCCACTTTCTCTCCTCGTCTCAAAACCCCTTATTATTTCTCTACTCTAATCACTGGGAGGTCGCTCTCAATCACGGGAGAATTTAATTAGCATGGATTTGTATGAGAATGCGCTCGAAGGAAGTATTCCAAAATCTGTGTCTAAATTGAAGTCACTCAAGTTTCTGTAAGTTTTATTTGGAGAAGGGTTTTGATTTGTTGTGTTATTAGATTTTTATTATGTTCTTGTAATTTGTAAACTCATTGTTATCTTGTATTTTGATGGCTTTTCCGTTTGAAAAATAACAAACTCATAAGATCAATTCCAAGAGAACTCGCAAAGCTTTCAAACCTCAAAGTCTTGTAAGAATGAAAAGACATGGTCGAATGAAAATTAAGATTAAATTTGGAGGTAGTGCATCTCTTTTTATCCCCTTTAATTAGTTTATTTCTCCAGCCTCCTTTTAAATGCTAACCAATTTATTCTATGAGTAATTGCCTGAGAAGCATGTACCTGGGGTTTTATGGTTGGGGCTGTCCAAACTGAGTTGTTGTAATGTTTCAGGAGAAATGAAGTTGAGGGGATGGATGGGTTGTAATGAGGTGTTGACTTTTGCTTGAAATATTGCAATGCATCCTGAAACTTGGCTTGATTTCCCTCTTGCTGACGATGAAGACTCCGATGGTACACGGCCCATTACTAGTTATTGCAATGCAGATTGAACTGTTAAAGTTAATATTGAATTCCGATTATACTTTTAACTTTTTTTCTCACAAATTTTGATTTGTCTGATGCCCAACAAGAGCATGCTTTAGCTGTTGAACGTCTTGCACCAAGATTAGCAACCCTTAGCATTGAGATTTGCCCGGGATATATGAGCGAAGGATGCTTTTGGAAGATTTACTTTGTTCTTTTGCATTCTAGGCTCAATAAATATGATGCTGAACTTCTCTTAACCCCACAGGTAAGCTGTGTTAGTGCATTTCCATTTATCATTTATTTAAAAATCTGAAGTTATTCATTTAGTGCGATTTTGTCGTAAGCAGTATTGCCTTCATTTAAAGGTCAGAGGTGTCTAGTATATAGTGGCTAAAAGATTGGTCCTCTGAGGTATTTTTGAGACTCTTAGTTCTTTGTTAGTCCGTTTTACTTTCTGGTCTCAGTAAGGGCTGGCTTTCTGAAAAAGTTGCTCGTAATTTGGAACTGGCATCAGTACATGACGTGGGATATTATGGTCTGCCGTTGAGGATGCTTACCCATGGTATATAAGTAATAATAAATGGGAAAATAAGAAGAAAAACTTAATTGATTAACTCCACCCCATTACCAACTTATGGCTAATGGCGTACGAGTATTCAGACCATTTGGGATTGTGTTACAACTTACTTGGAACCACTGAAAGCATCTCTAAGTAAACCCCATATATTCCTAGCAAGCTGGACCCCAAGCTTAAAATGCCAATTTTAAGAATCTCCTATGGGTCTAACAATTTGTAAATCCAATATGGTTATTTTCTTTAGGTTATTATCGTATCCAAATGTATATCCTGTTCTTAGTAATAACTTATTACTCACCTGTTTTGATATTTAAAGCATATACAAACTAAATGAAAATATACCTTCTGGTTACTTGTGTACCAATGTGGAATTACTTTGTTGCTGATAACGTGTAATGAGTTTCCTATTTATAGCATTTTCCATGGAAATTTTTTTGGTGTCTGTAGATATTATTCCTCGGTCTTGCTATTAAAATTGACGGTTTCAATATTGTTGTTCTGACTTACTAAAATAAAAAGGTTACCTTCACGCACGTGTTTTTACTTGGTCAACATGGTGTTTGTTCCTATTGCTTATTCTAGAATTGTTGTAGATGAAAGATGTTAGATGGAACCGAAGCTCGAGGGGTCAAAATATTGAAATGACCTTGGTTGAGTACTTTTATGATGAATTTAATATCTAAGTATGGTTTGGGGTGGATGTGAAGAAATTCCCAAAACCAATGGTTATGGCTCCAAAGAAGAAAATACTATCTTAACAATGTTTTCCTTCATGATCTATCTCTCAAAGAAGAAAATACTCATCTTTTTTGAAGACCAAAGGTACATACCCTCTCCCTTCCATATTGTTCTTAGATTTAACCGCAAGGCAGTTGTTTAAAATGGCATTCATTGATTTAGGGTTGCTTTCAAGTAAAAGGCGATTCTTTTATATAGCTCAAAGGGTGGAGACAAGGTAAGCTCAAGCTCGATCTGTTTTCTCTCATTTGTCTCTTCGTATTTCAATCCAATTTTTTTTTCCCATTTTTTTTTTCTTTTCACTTCTATTAAGTTCCAGCTATTCAACCTAAATCCATATGCTTGGAGCACCAATCTGTTCAACGGGGTTTCCTTAAAATCCTTAATTTGAAATCCTTCATTATCCCATTCATCAAGGTATTTTCAATCTCTTTATTTTGAATAATTTTGATACATCAATGACAAACCTAGAAACTTGTATATGGGGCTGTCCTTTTACTGGTTATTGTTTGTTTTTAATGGTTGCATCCTTTGCAGGTTATGAACACTAGCTCTGTTTGTTTATTGGGTAAATTTGTATGGTTAAAACAGTGACATTTGGAGCAAATCCCACTGGTTTTCACTTCAATGGATTATGTTACGGAGGTTCAATCAGTTTCAATTTCATATGTAAATTTGGACAATTTATTTATCCTCCAATTGTTTCCAACTTTTAGGCTTATGGGTGTTGGTTGTATATTGACACTGAAAGTTGATGTAATCTCTTCTCCGCTCCCTTTTTGTTTGGTATATGTAGTCTTCTGTCGATAAAAGCTAAGGCGTTGTATTATAAAAAAGCAATTATTATTCTGTGATTTTTGCTCTTAGGTGATAACATTGGAGATGCTAGTGAGGATACACACAAGTTAGCTTGAGTGGCAGACTGGATCAATTCTAGCCATATGGACACTGTTGAACTTCCGATGTTTTTCGAATTCCCCAAACATCTCTAGGCTAAAGATACAATCACAAGCTTTTAATTATTTTCCTTTCTTTTTCTGTTTCTTTGTTGTGCACATATTTTAGTCCTTAAGAGTGACTAACTGACTATCCTCCACTTGGGTGTCCCGTATTCTTGAGTTTATATATGAACTAATTACTTTATTTCAAAATTCAGTTTGCATGTCATTGTGTCATTCGGTATGTAGAGCTTAAATCCTTACTCCATGAATGTTTTGTTTGCTCAACAGAGTTTAGTTGAAGAAATTGGACAAGATTGGTGACAAGCAAGCAGTTTCGGCCTATCTTTTTCTTAAGTAATGGAGGTTTATGAGAGGTTGTGTTAAGGTACCACTTCAATAAAGTGAATGTCATTGTGTAGACAATCTTGTGTATGTTTATTTCTTATGCATTTCGTCTGCCGATCTTTTCTTTACATCTTAATATTGTGTCATGTTTCTCAATAAACGTTTACGATTACTCTTTGACCTAAGGCCTTCTAACACAACGGATCAGGGTGAGGCAAGGTGCTAGGTTATATAGTTTCGCCTTGGATCCCCTTTGGAAATAGATATGATAGCAATTTGCAACTACAATACAAATTGTAGCCTTGGGCCTGCAACACATGGGTATTATTCTAAGACTGTCGTTTGACAACCTGTTATGACATTACGTGAGTTTGTGAATAATTTAGGTGTTGGCACTATGTTAATAATGGCCTCTTGTACCATCCACTATTAGGTGTTGATTTGACATATTGTTTTGTAGGACCTTGTAAACCCTACTTCCAAAGAATCCATAGATTAGGCTGGTGCCTTTTATTTATATATTTATTGAGAAATGAGCTTTGCTTCCAGCATAAGTTTAGGAAATACCACATTGGATACTTGGAGATTCTAATATGTTAATGTATCTTTTGTAAAGAAGCACCACATAACTTTTCCAATTATTTTATACGATTGGTTTATTATATTTCCGATAAAGAATCTTGGCCGTAAAATGGCTTACACCTGCAAGGAGATATCAGAGTGATGTTCGAATAGAATTTGTTCAGTTCATCCAAGAATGTATTATAAACTATTCTCAAGATGAAAATCAGATGCAGAACAACCACAAGGCTTAAAACATACACGTGGGTGATCGACTTGGGCAAGATTAGGTTCCTTTTTTCAATTAGATTTGGCTAATTTAATTTATATGTATTACATTGGGAATGTGTTATTTCCTTCATTATGTTTTAGAATATACAAATATATATTGGTTATCCAAAGGAATTGGTCGATAATTCAATGGAATTAGCACTTTATGAATGCTTCTTGAAAATTTAATGGATAATATTCAGAGTGGCTTATTACAGGTCTAATTCCATATGAGGTATGTTTTCACATGTATTCGATATTTTTTTAAAACAAAATATATATTTATCACGGTTTTAACCAAATCGTCATGAATAGTTGTCCTTTTTGTGACGGTTACAAGATGATTACATTACTGTTTTGTTTGAACCGTCACAAACGATATGCTTTTTTGTGACTGTTTTTAAGTGTTTGTTACGGTTTTATATGGTGGATATAGGCTTATTTAGAGGAATTATTTGTGACGGTTTTGAAAAAAAAATGACCCCCACTCCATCACGGTTTTGGAAAAAAAAAAAAAGTGACAAAAGACTTTTTGTTATTATTTTTAACAGTGATATAAAATATTTTTTCTTGTAGTGGAATATCCACTTATATCCCAAAGCCTTGGAACCTGGTGGTAAATCTACCAATTCCCATGTATGATTTTGCATTATGGATTTAATCTCGCTATTTATTGCTTCTTTCCAATAAGTAGCTTATGGAGATGGCATTGCCTCCTTGAACGTTTGAGGATTATTTTCCAACAAGTATGTTAGAAAATCAGGTCCAAAAGACGTTGACGTCCTTGATCTTTTGCTACGTCTAGGTTCTTCCTCAATTTTGCTTTGTGTATGATGGTTACTAGTTGTAGGATCTAAAGTTCTTTTTGTTGAACCTGGCTATATACACATGTTATACGGAAACGTATTTTCAAAGAATGAAACATTCCTTGACTCAATAATCGTATTAACATGTATATCTTGAATCTTTGATTTATGAACCTGAAAATGATATGCACTACTATTGTTTGCATATCCAATGAATACACAATCAATAGTCTTGGGTCCTATCTTTACTTTCTTAGGTTTAAGGACTTCCACTTTAGTAAGACACCCCCACACTTTTAAGAATTCGTAGAAAGTCTGATGACCTTTCCACAATTCGTATGGTGTTTTAAGCGTCTCCTTATTAGGAATCTTGTTGAGAATGTAATTGGCAAAAGCAAAGCTTCCCCACAAATTCTGGGGTAAACCAGAACTTAACAACATAACATTCATCATCTCTTTTAGAGTTCGGTTTTTGCGTTCCGCAATACCATTTGATTGAGGTGAATAAGGAGCCGTAGTTTGATGAATGATTCCATGTTCAGAACAGAAACCTTCAAAAGGTGATTCATATTCACCTCCTCTATCACTCCTTATAACTTTAATTTTTTTGCTTAGTTGATTTTCAAATTCATTTTTATAGTGTTGGAACACTTCAATAGCCTCATCTTTACTTCTCAACAAGTAAACATTAACTATATCTAGTGATATCGTCAATAAAAGTAATAGAATACTTTTTACCATCTCTAGTTTGCACGTACTTAAGATCACATATAGCTGTATGTATTAAGTCTAGAGGTTCAGTACTTCTTTCAATGGAACGAAAGGATGATCTGGTCAACTTGGATTCTACCCAAGTTTCATATTTATGGTGTGGGTCTATTTTTATATTTGGTATATAGTTCAAATTAATTAATCTACGCAAAGTATCATAATTAACATGTCCTAATCTACCATGCTATACATGTGAAGACTCAATCAAGTAAACAGAATATTCAACTTTATTGGTGCTCTTTGGCGCAATAGTAAAACAAGACATCCTAAAGAGCCCATCTTGAAGATAACATTTTCCCACGAATACATCATTCTTAGTTACTACAAATTTATTAGAAACAAAGACTAACTTAAAACTATTCTTGCTCAGCAGCAACCCAGAAACCAAGTTCTTGCGAATGTCAGGCACATAGAGCACCTCATTCAGAGTTAGTTCCTTCCCAGAAGTCAACCTCATTACCACCTTTCCTTTGCCTTCAATCTTGGACGAAGAAGAATTTCCCATAAAGAGTTGTTCTTCCTTTTCCACAGCATGATAAGTGGTGAACATCGACTTGTTGGAGCATATGTGGCGAGTAGCACCATTATCCACCCACCATTTCCTTTCATTTCCAATCATGAGACATTTAGAAACCACATCAGATAGGTTCATGTGTCATTAACATTATCAGAAAGCGTGTCCATTGTCACATTTGCTTCAGTCTTTTGCTTCTTGTACTTCTTTGGCTTGCGACATTCATTTGCCTTATGTCCAGCCTTCCCACAGTTGTAGCACTTGCTCTTGAACTTAGTAGTCGTACTACTCTCTTCACCTTGAGCTTTGTCTTGGTACTTCCTCTTTTCCTTAGCACTTGATCCTTCCACAACATTGGCCTTTGCCACCATAGGATCCTTGCCCTTCTTCTTAGATAGGCGATAGTTCTTAAAATCCTTCCAAGATGGTGGTAATTTCTCAATCATAGCAGCCACTTGGAAAGATTCTCCTAGGGTCATTCATTCAGCAATGACATCATGGAGGATTACTTGAAGTTCTTGGATTTGGCTTATGACAGTCTTACTATCCGTCATTTTGAAATCAAAAAATCTGCCAAATATGAATTTCTTCATGCCAGCATCTTCACACTTGTATTTCTTGTCCAATGAATCCCAAAGTTCCTTAGCAGTCTTGAACACACTATACACATTGTATAATGAGTCAGCCAACCCGCTAAGGACATAATTTCTACATAAGAAATCAGCATGTAACCAAGCATCCTTGGCCAAAACCTTCTCCTTGTCGGTTTCATCAGGGCTTACATTAGGAGCCTTATCCCACAGAAACCTTGCCAAGTTAAGGGTGGTCAGATAGAAGAGCATCTTCTGTTGCCAGCGCTTGAAATCAGTTCCATTGAACTTTTCAGGCTTCTCCCCATGAGGAACATAATGGGGAACAACAGTAGGAACAGTAACAACAGGTGTAACTGGTGGTGTTGCCATATTCTGAAATACAACCACACTTTGTTATTCTTTTAAACCAAAAAAGAAAACAAAACAAAAACAAATTCTGTTCGGTAAAGAAAAATAAGAAAAAATATATGTCTTAAGTTGTTAGGAATATACAACTTAATTGTACTTACTCTTTACCAATTACCAAACTATACAAACCTTTTGTCTTATAAGTGTATTGTACTTCTTAATTAAATCCAAGCCTAGTGTAGATACACTATATCCTTAAGACAGATTTTCCCCCTCACAGTGCTTGAAGGTTGATGAGAAACTGTCTCCCAGATAGAACGGATTTCCTTCTATAGAAAGCTAGCACTTCAATTCTATAGAATCAGCGAACACAACATAGTATTTGACTAAGAACAGAGGGAGAAGAGAAAGATCAGAACTCTGTGTGATCTGGTGTGTCTTTCTCTCCAAATTCATCAACTATTTATAGGTGAGTGGTGCTTCTTTGAAACAACACAGTGACTCTTGGAAAAAAGTAAGCAACTCTTTGAAAAATCACATGTTTCGAAAAGACACACCATTTCGGCATAAAACATTGTTCCGAGCTAGTGCCTATTTCGAAAGGTCACACTTTTTCGGCATGATGCACTGTTTCGAATTAGTACACATTTTAAAAGGTCGTATCTTTTCGACATAATGCACTGTTTCGAACTAGTGCATCTTTTTGAAAATGTTTTTCTCACTTTACGTACTGTTTCAAGAAAAACTAATTTCATTTCAAATGGGGTAACTTGTGAGACAAATTACTCATTCATATCTCAATGTATTTGTGCAAAGCAAATCAATTTTTCTAACAGTTTCCACTTAGTCCTGGCTTATATAGTTTGAGTGTCTTCTTTCTTAAAGCCATGGTCCAGCATGCAAATGACAAGTTAATTTAGGACATATAGATGTAGGGGATGGTTATATGAACTCCACTAAAACGAACTCCAAATGAACTCCACCACTTAACTCAATGAACTAGAAGCTGATGTTTGGTGGAGATGTTTTCCACACAATAGAGATCATCCTCACAAAAAATCAGCTCATTTGAAGATGTACAACCTCATCAAAAATCATTTAGAAAGTTATGAAATTATCCAACGGTCCAGATTTTTTTAATTTCGATACAATTTTTGACAAGGTTAGACATATTCAATTGAGCTGATTTTTGGTGGGGATGTTCTCCATCATGATATGTACACATCCACAAAAAATTAGACCTCAGTTCATTTTGTAAGTTCATTTTTATGAGTGGAGTAACTTTGGAGTCGCTATAAGGTGGAGTTCATATAACCATCCCCATAGATGTACGCTTATCTCATGCTATGGTCAAGCGTACACTGTGTACTTGCCTTAATTCTCACTCCAACTTCTGCCATTTGGTCGTCATGATGACAAAATAGTTAAGCTAATATGGTTATCTGAATTCTGAACTTAAATAGGTGAGAATAGAACTTCTATATCAATGAATTTTTTTGATAAAGCTATATCAATGAATTGATTATAAACCAAAAGGAGAAATAAAAGCTTGCAAAGATGAATTAGTGAATTTTCGTAAATTTTAAATGTTTTAACATTGGGATTTACATTTTCCTTTAAAAAGGAAATCAAACACAATGTGGAATATGCAGTTGATACCATCAGATGATTCTACAAGCATAAAGACATCTTTGGGAGAATGGAGATATATACAGGATGAGGTCAATGCAAACAATTGATCGATGCACAGAGATCACAGCAAATGTTACACACAAAACAACTTCATTCACAATAACAATTTCACTGCTCCAATCTATTGTGGTATTGACACTGCAGCACGTTCCGAGCAACATTAAATCCTGGAGTAGCACAGTCAGGTTCATAGAAACTTTGATATAACCTGGATAGAATTCCAGAAGGCCATAAAGGCTGCTGTCAACAACGCTGGGTTTTGGTATATACTGTTGTTAGCAGTCAAATCTTAGGACAATCTACTATGCATCCATAATCCAATCCATATCAAAGTACAAAAAGAATATTCTATTGCACACCTTAGCTTTATCAACATTTTTCTGAAGAAACATGAAGACTAACCTAAACTGAAGCTTATAAAATCCGAAGATCTAAAGAAAATTGAAGTATAAAAAATTACCCGATGGCAGTTGCTCCCCAGGAAACGACATTATATACAACTTTACTTCCATCCCAAGCCTTTCGAAGTTTCCCCTTTTTCTTTTTCACATAAAATGTTTTGCTCAGAGCTAAAATGAAACAGAAATTACGTCAGATTTCTTTCAACCACTTTAAGTGTACTTAAGAATTACAAATATTTGCATAAATTATTGGAATGCAAAAGACAAATAAGTTCATTACCTACTTATTGTAATAATCCAAAGTATAATAGTCTTACTGGAAATTGGGCTCTAGACACTTTCTGTAGTGTTTTTTTTTTTTTTGAGAAACCACAAAATTTTCTTTTGATATTACTCCATTTTTTGTGACACGTCAGATTTTAGTATATTATGGAAATCTTATTTCTCATTTTTACCCTTTTCTTGTAACTGCTTATTTGTTTCGCACACCAAATAAGAGAGAAAGAGAAAATTCTTAACTGTAACCACGATGCTCTTTTATCCCTCCCAAAATAAATTCAAACCAAATTTTCAAATTTGGCTGTGTTTTTTCCCATTATACTGCTGGAGTATCACAAAATTTCATATTTCTTTTTTATTTCAACTGATACATGAATTCTTCTTGAGATATCGTATACGATCTAATTGCAGTAACAAAATAGGTAAATTGTTAGAATTCAATCTACTATTGTTTGATTTATTTTTGCTTATGTATATATCATCATCCATATTCGTATTTACAATTTCTTTTTTTCCTCAGACTTTTTCTTGTTGTTTAGTTAATGGACTTTTCGGTGGTTGCGGTGACATTGTATAAGAATGAAAAATTTTCTGTTCGAATTGGGTTGGATTCTAGGATTAGTGAAGTTAAAAGCATTATATGTACCAGATGGCTTGATTTTACTCCAACCACATGTAACTTATATGTGTTTCGTGAAGAAAAAAAAAAAAACGTAATTGATTAATCGATTCGATCGCAATCTCTAGCATGTTTTGTTTATGCTAAAGGATATGGTTCTGTGGAGATGTATGTTGGCATGGTTGAACAACCACTTAGAATGTTGTCTCATGGTAGTGGTAGTAGTAGTGTTACACAGATGTGTGATGTGTCTACTACAATTCAGCGGCCTTCGAAGTCTTCTGTATGGGCAACATTGATAACTGGAGTTGGTCAGAGGTTTCGTGGTGGTTCTGTTGAATTCAAGACTACGTTACTAAAATATTGTCTTGAAAATGGGTATTCTTATTTTCTGGAGAGGAATGATTCTATGAGAGTTACTGCTGTATGTACCATGAAGAAGGAGATGGGATGTCCTTGGAAAGTGCATGCATATGCAAGGTTCAAAATGCTTCAGTTATTTGAAATTACAGAAATGGTTCCTAACCATACTTGTGGTGCTGGGTTTAAGGATGCAATGAATCCCAAGATGACAAGTCAGCTTGTGAAGAGTGTTATTATTGACCAAGTGAGAGACAACCCTTTGTTGAAACCTATAGATATTGTAAAAGAATTCAAACGTGATTTTAAGTTGAATTTGGGTTACTATTATGCTTACACTGGGAAAGAACTTGCTATGAAGGAGATATATGGTGATGATGCTTTGTCTTATGCACTTTTGAACTGGTATGAGGATAACTTGAGGAGAACCAATCCGGGTACTTATACAGACTTGGAGGTGAACAAAGTGACTCGTAAGTTTGAGAGGCTTTTATTTTCATTTGAGGCGCTATAATGGGTTTAATTATTGCCAACCCATGGTTTGCTTGGATGGTACTTTTTTGAAAGCAAAATACAAAGGGTGTATGTTATCTGCAACAGCTAAAAATGCCAATCAAGGTAAGTTTTTTATACATTTGTGCGATTACCTAAGTTTCATGTTTTTAGAGAAAATGATATGTCAAATAAATTATAATATGTATTTTATTCTGTTTTCATAGATTTTGATGTATCTTTAGTAAAATGTTTTTTTTTTCAATGAAAATGTTATTCTTCATAGACACTTTTGTTGTATTTGTAGGTTTATTTCCTGTGGCATTTGCTGTTGTTGTGTCTGAGGATGATGGCAATTGGGCTTGGTTCCTGAAAAATTTGAAGAAAGTTGTTTCGCCCAATAGAAGGCTTACATTTATTACTGATAGGCATCATGGGCTGGTGACCTATATCCCAATCGTGTTTCCTGATTCCTACCATAGCTTTTGTCTTTGGCATTTAAAGAATAATATAAAGACGGCTGTGTCCAGTAAAAGTTCCAAACGTTCTTATGTTCAGAAGTTGCTCTCTGATTGTGCTTATGCTGCAACTAACACTGAATTTGACGAAGCTATGGGTGAGCTGAGACTTGTTGGTGGAGATGAAGTCGATAAATTTTTAGAGAGAGTGCCTTATAAGCATTGGGCAAATGTATATTTTCAGGGGAATAGGTACTCTCTATCCTTTCTAAATGTTTTTTATATATATATAGATGTATATATATTTGGTGGTATAATGTTCGTTGGTGTAGGCTTGTAACGTACTAGTTCTTATTCACATATAAGTTAGACATGGTGTTAGACATAGTATCCTTATTGGGAAAACTTGTTAGTTGTACATATGACATTCTTCATTTGTTTTTGTCAGCCAACTGAAGTTGTTTCGCTTTGTTTTGGTTCTTTTGACTTAGGTTTGGGGAGATGTGTTCTAATATTGCCGAGAGCTTTAATTCTTGGATAGGCAAAGAACGATACATGCCAATTACATCAATGTTGGATACAATCCGTGTTAAGATAATGGACATGATGACGGGCCGGAAAAATGTAACAAATGGAAATCAATGATGTGTCCGAAAATGGAGAAAAGGCTGGTTGAGAGAATTCAACTTGGTCGGACTTGGAAAGTAACAAAGTCAGCTGATGATGTGTTTGAGGTTCATTCTGACAATATCCATTGCGTTGATTTAAAGCGTTTCTTCTGCAGTTGCAATGTGTGGACCATTGAATCTTTTCCTTGTAAGCATGCTTTACAATGTATACTCAGTATTGGTGAAGACGTGCACAAGTTCTGTGACCCGTATCTTGCTGTTTGTGCTTTTCGTGATTCTTACTCACAGTCGATTAATCCTGTTCCTGATATTGACAAACCAAAAGGGAAGCCTGAAGGTTCATTTATACTGCCACCTGATACTAAACGTACTCCAGGATGCAGGAGGAATAAAAGGAAAGAGAGTATGGGTGCGAGAGAGAGAAAATTGCATAAGTGTAGCAGGTGCAATTTGTATGGGTACCATAATCGTTCAACTTGCACTGCGGGCTGCTAGAGACAACCATAGTTTGCTGATTTTTTCATTTCTTTTATTGTTTTTTTTTTTTTTTCATTTTCTATTTCTTTTTAGTATGGATTTGTGTTGAACCAATGATTCTTATTTATTTATATAAATTCCATTTCCTTTTCATATTTTAGACTTGCTGTTTTGACATTGTTTGTTATGTTTTTTATGGGCCTGTCAGCCTGTGTCATGAAAGTGCGTTCTACTATCTGAACAAAGCAAAACTTGTGACCACTTGTTCCCTAGTACGTTATGTCTGAAGATCCCAGGCTCAGTTTCTGACAAGATGATAAGAAATGTAAATACAAGTTGTTAAATTAAAGGTACCTCTTGAATTGAATGCTTTTGCACATGAAATAAATAATAAATAAAGTTGGATAATTAAAACTTAAAAACCCTGTAGCAGTAGGGAAGGGATGGTATGTTAATCAGATAAACGGAAGTAAGTGCTTCTTCAGCCCAGTAGCAGCGAGGTACATGAGATGACCTAGCTCGGATTTTCTTGTTTGCTTCGTTCTTCTCTTTCACATAAGTTCCCGGCAGAGGTCATGTTAGCGATCTTTCTTTTGTTTTGGCTGCTTTCGTAGGGTAGTTCATTTGCTTATGGGATATCTTAAAATACTTTTCGGAAAAAACGGGTAATAGCGGCTACTGCCTCGTGCCAATAGGAATGTAGGGCAGCCCTTCGCACTAAACCAATAGAAGAGTGGAGCAGCACCTCGTATCAATAGAGGTACGACTATAAAACCTTTGAATTCTTATGGAATAATAAAACAATGCGGATGGATGTGTAGTATTATGATTATTATCCAATTCGATGAACTGATACTCAACTGTATGGAATATTGACAAAGTATTATCTGACACAAGTCCTTCAGTCATGCCCAAAGACAAAGTGTCTTGCCAAAATTGACAAAGTAGACACTTCAGGAGCTACTGTCAAGCACTTGTGTGTATATGGAACTTTTGGGCATAGCACAATAAGCACCACAACTATCATAAACAGAAGAAAACCAACTCCAGAAAAGATTGCTGCTAGCACTTGATGAGACTGCTATCATGGGGCCATGCATGATAACAACAAAAGAAACGGAATGCATGATAACAACAAAAGAAACGGAACACAAAATGTGAAATAATTTCACACTGTTTTTTGTCTATAATTCTACATAGTCTCAGTCTATCTTGAAATTTAAAACAATCATTAATCTTTGAGATGTGGTATGGCGTGTTGGACCAAACATCTCTGCAGAATTATTCCATGATCCCTTATTCACACTTTCATTGCCTAATTGATTTAGGGGCTTAGGGGTTAGGGTTGATTTTCTAAGGGTTTAGGGGTTAATGCTTAGGGTGTAGGATCATTGTTCAGGGTTATTGTTTACTGTAGGATGTTGCAGGAAAGGCATTCTGTTCAGAGTTTCAGAAAAAGCATCGGCGTTTGCAGAAAAAAGTAGTCATTTCCTAGCTGTCTCTTATCCTTCATTGTTTTATAGGTTCACTAGAAAAAAACACTAGATTAAGGATAATAGAGGATATTTGTGCGCAATCATCACTGCAGAAATTGCGGGGATATTTTCTGTGAAAAGTGTAACCATGGTAGAATTTCTCTCACTACAGAGGAAAATTCTCAGCAAGTGCGAGTTTGTGACAGATGCTTGGCAGAAGTGACTTAGAAGTCGAGTAATGCAAAAGAATCTGCCACCAAACCTGCATTGTTTGTGTGAAAACCTTATCATTGGTATATTTATGTGTATCTGACCTTCCATTTTGAAGTATAATACACTTAAGTTGAAAAAAAAAACTAGATTAAGGATAACAACAATTATCATAAGAATACCAACTACTCTGTTTCCAAAAAAACATTGGAACTTGAATCAATCTGCCAAGTGCAAATATTGAACTTAAGACTTAACTTCCCAGTGCATATATTGAACTTAAGACTTAACATCCAACTGCATATATCTGTCCAATCCCCTATTCCTCCGGACACAAATAATAATAAGAAAAAAAAAAAAAATTCAGCTACATACTTCTTTTCAAATCTCATTGCTTTTATTTGACTTTGAAGTCCAACTTCTGTACTTGTCAGACAAGATCTTGTAGGCAAATTTTGCACGAGTCTTTTGGATTTTTTCTTCAAAGTTGCCTTCTTCGAACAAGAACTTGTTTTTTCCCTCGTATGACCATTGCATGAACTTGCATACATAAACCTTCCGTCTTCTCTCTGCTAAGAAATTGATATTAAGTCCAGTTTAGAATAAATATATTTTAATTATAAAGTCGTTTCAAGTTTATCCCCTTACGGTGAACATTGTTGTGGGCAGTCCATAACTTGAATTGGGGAATCTGTTGGCAACAATTTTTTGCCTTCTCTATAGTGTTGTTTGTTCACCAACTCACCACTTTATCTCTCAAAATTCAATTATTTAGTTAGAAGATGAAATAATACAAGAAACAAATAAGTGAATCTCTATTTACTGGGTTCAAGTAGGAAGGACTTGGTCACATGATTCGCAAGGAGAGGCCAAAAACAAACTATTTAGACTTTGTTAAGATAAGTTTTGAATGCAATGCTTTAAGGTTAACACAATGAAACATAATAATGTATTTAGTTACAATGTTAAACCACGCAAGAAGAAGCAAGTAGAGGTGCATTTAATAAGGTCACTAACCATTACTTTAGCGTCTTTTTTGTATTTGTCTTTTGAGGTCTTTCCTGGCAGCAACGCATTGAAATAAATCCACTCCCAAGTGTCATAGTCCAATCTCAGAAGTGTCCAATGGTAGTTGTCCCTTGACCTTTTTGTTTTGGGTGTGTTAATCGGAAAGAAATAGAACATGACATCTTCTTCAACTATTTCCAAAACATCTTCTAGAAAGGATCTCACATTTTTTTGGTTCTCATCTGTAATAAATGTCTAGAAACAATATGTAACTATTTTAGTTTACCAAAAAAAAAGGAAAAGAAGAAGATAACATAGATTAAAAAAATATGGGATTGGTAGCTAACATTTACCTTACACATTGAATGGAAGAATTTGCTCTTTGCATTATTTGTGTTGTTTTCTCTCAAATATGACATGAACCAGTCAATGATCTACATGATTCATGTAAACAATAACAGGCCAACAATAGTTAGTGCTTTTGCGATTAATTGCTAATCATTTTATGGGAAGTTTTACGTACTATAATGCATTAACAAACATTACCTCGTTACTTAAAAATTTATTAAACATTAGATCTTCAAGTACAATTCCTTTAATGTTGAAATCACCTCCATTCCATGCTATTGTGCTGCCATAATGATTGTTCAATATAATGTTAGAAAGTACTTATAAACAAAGGAAAATAAATCCAATAACCCAAAAATGTCAACACAAAAACTGAACATGGTACTCCTTATTTTCTTTGTTTATATTATCCGTCTTTATATTGCTTAAGATTACTGACCATATATGCAACAACAGTGGCTATGTATCACATGGACTAGGAAATCCTTGGAAAAAACTGAAGTTGGATCATCTAGGGACCAAACCAAGCTAGGCCAATTGCTCTACCTCTAAGGCTCTCGGTTCTCTATTGTTTACAGCTCTTAATTTGTTTTTTGACTCATTTACGACACACAAGCTAAAATAAATGAAAGAATTATGACTTAAGCAAAAGCAGTTAAAGCATCATAACCAATCAAAAACATGCAACGGCAAGGTAGATCTTTAAAATATATAAAGCCAACCTAGAAAAAAAAAAAAAAAAACTTCTACATAATATTGTATTACTATTTACTAGCTGAAATAATAAAAGGGTATGCCATTTTTATTTCATAAACTATTATCAAATACCTTTTAGAAGCTTGATTGAAGAAATTTTGCACCACAACCTTTTGGTCATCATCCAGAAATTTCCATAGTGGGCTTGTAGCAACGTCTCTCAACTTGTTTTTTGTTAGATTCTCCAATGGCATCGATTCTGACTCAACTTTTATTGTAGTTTTCTTTTCTTTTCCCTTTGCATCTGCAGGGTTGTCATTTGTAAATTCTTTTCTACATGTTTGACACTCAAAGCCTAGATAAATATAGTCTATTTCTTGTCGCTTCTTCCCCATTCCAATCATACTTTCAGTAACAATTTTGTTAGCGCTCATTGCACCTTGTTTGTCTTTCAGCTCCATTATTTCCTCATGACACAATTTAAGTTGTTCTATCAACACGTGCTTTTGGAATTGCAGTTTTCCAATAGTAAGTTTCAGTTCTTCAATATCTCGATTGTCAATGTCTTCTTTTGTTGTATCTCCTTCCTTTTTAACATCTCCTTTCTTTTTATCCTCTTCAACCTTAATCTTTTGTTTCTTTTTTTTTTTCAACACATTCTTCAAAATCAGAGTCAGAATTGCATTCCTCTTCTCTCATCAAAATAATAAAATTGTCTTATAAAAAAAAAAGTCATTTGTCCTTTCACAATTTCACAATTTGAATTACATCAAACAAAGCTTAAATATGTTATTCAAAATTATTAGAGATGTATTTTAAATTGCTAAAGCTGTATTGAAATTAGTTGTAATCAACATACCTTTTTTCCGTTTTTGAAGTTGATGTTTTCCACATTATTTTGGTCTCCCCAGAAATTCATTTCACTTTTAATTGGAATTTTGTAGATTTCGGATGAATTTTAGTTATTTTTATTAACCCACTACTCTTTTGGTAACTGATTTAGTTCGTAGTTTTTATTTTGTTGGTAGTTGGCTTATTTAGTAGAGACTAATAAAAGAGGTCAAAATTGTAAAAGTCAGTCTGAAATTTGAGACAGATGTCAAATTTCAGTTTTTATGGAGGAAAAACAAAAAAAATGTTTGCTATTTCCTCTGAACTAAAGAAATTTGCGTCTGTGTACCTATACCTAATTTTCTGAATAGTCTTATGATCGAGTTCTCCTATTCGTCAAAATTTGATTTTAAATTTTTTTTCTTGATCCTCATTCGATTGGTATTCATCTTTATTACTTTGGTATGGTTTATTCAAATAAAAAATGAGTGTTTGCATGTTTATTGGTGAGATAAAAAAAGAGGTGGTTGGAGAAGAAAAAAAAAAAAAAAAACTAGGTTTTTTTTTTCTAAAGTGAATCACGTAGAGTGAGTAATATGTAGGATTTAAAATGGATTCCATCAGTTATATTCAATAAATAACTTGTTTTAATCAATAAATATTTTGAATATGTCAAATAAAAAGAAAAACAATTTAGGAAGCTAAATACATTTTATTTACTTATTTTAAAGTTGGGGTTGTAATGTTTTTATGAGTGTGTCCACGGTCACCCTTATTCATTCCTTCTTGTCCTAATAAAACGCGTTTTTTATTTTTTAAACTTACCGTAATAAAACAACAACACACTCTTTCACAAGTTTCAACTTTCAACTCTGTCTTTTTCTCAGGTCATTCCTTCAAAACCTTGATTGCTTCCAACGAAATAAAGTATGCACACACCCCACTTGTTTTGAGATCTTACCAATCAACTTTACAATATTAACATAGAATTTAACAACACACTGGGTCCCACTTGCTCTTCTTCTTCTTCTGTCCTTCTATAGATCTGGAGCTTATTTGAGTTGCTTTCTGTTTGTTGCAGAACTTTATAGGAAGAGAGAAATGGGATTGGTTGGTTTTCAGGAAAAGGAGGATGAGGGTGTTTTGGTTAAGAATAAGTATAGAAGAATGGATATGGAGTCGAGAGAAGGAGAAGAGGATAGTGTTTTGAGTATAGAGAGAAAGCAACTAGAGAGAAGCAAGACTACTAAGAAATATGTCTTTGCTTGTGCTGTTTTTGCTTCTCTTAATTCTGTTCTTCTTGGCTATGGTAATGTTGTTGACTTATTTCATTTGCTTTATTAGGAATGGTTGGCAATTGTTACACTTTATGTAGGTGTTTAATTTTTCATGATTGCTAACTGAAAATGGCGGGGCAGAGAGATTTGGTACTAATAAAAGGATTGTTATTTGTAGAAAAACGGCAGGTTTCTTTTCATTGAGAATACTAGCTAAAGTCATCTATATTGATTTTGTTTGACCTTTGAAATATCAATATGGAGTTTCATAGATGCCTTGATCCACATTGTGCAATTCATTTAGGTGCAATGCAAAGCAACTTAGGTTGATGTCTTTTTGTTGAAAAGATGAGCTTCAAACATGTACTGCATTTTCCAGTTTAAAGTTTTTGTTCTTTAATTTTGACATTAGATTTACATATTAAGAGTCCCAGCATTCTATGAGAATGAATTCTATTACGAGAAATAAAAATTTATGAGACTCTCACACCAAAAATTATATAGTTTTTCTCTCTAGAGCATATATATTTCTTGTTGTCTCTGGTTAATAGACCTGGTAATTTGGATGTGACTCTTAAGTTTCCAGATCTAACTTCAGCTTTGTACTCTTGGATTTACAGATGTCGGCGTTATGAGCGGAGCGATTTTATTCATTCAAGAAGATCTAAAGATTACAGAGGTGCAACAAGAAGTTCTTGTGGGGATTTTGAGCTTCGTTTCGCTTATAGGTAGTTTAGCTGCGGGAAGAACCTCAGACGCCATTGGTAGAAAATGGACAATGGGTTTCGCAGCCGTTATATTTCAAACAGGTGCTGTCGTAATGACTGTTGCTCCTACCTTTCGAGTATTGATGATAGGCAGACTGTTGGCTGGAGTAGGAATAGGCTTTGGAGTTATGATTGCTCCTGTGTATATCGTGGAGATATCCCCTGCCATTGCTAGAGGATCTCTCACCTCTTTCCCGGAAATCTTCATAAATATAGGGATCCTACTTGGTTATGTTTCAAATTATGCATTCTCTGGTTTTTCGTCACATATAAACTGGAGGATAATGCTTGCTGTTGGTATACTTCCCTCAGTTTTTATTGCGGTTGCACTGTTTATTATACCAGAGTCCCCAAGGTGGCTGGTGATGAAGGACCGGATAAACGAAGCAAGAGAAGTGCTAATGAAGACAAATGAAAATGAGGGAGAAGTGGAAGAAAGACTGGCAGAGATACAGACTGCAGCTACAAAAGCTAACGGGGAAATTGAGGAAAAAGCCATATGGCGTGAATTGTTAAGTCCATCTCCTTTGCTTCGTCGAATGCTGATTACTGGAGTTGGAATCCAGTGTTTCCAACAAATCACGGGCATAGATGCAACTGTTTATTACAGCCCGACAATATTTAGAGATGCTGGGATTGAAGATAAGACCAAGCTTCTAGCTGCTACTGTTTCAGTTGGATTTGCCAAAACTATTTTCATCTTGATAGCTATAGTACTCATCGACAAGGTAGGGAGAAAGCCCTTGTTGTATGTAAGCACAATTGGTATGACAACTTGTTTGTTTATATTGGCACTCAGTCTTTCGGTACTGGGTGGAAAGGCTGGAATTACAATGGCAATATTAGCAGTCTGCGGGAATGTAGCTTTCTTTTCAGTTGGCATCGGTCCTGTTTGCTGGGTTGTGACATCTGAAATCTTCCCTCTTAAGCTTCGTGCTCAAGCATCGGCAGTTGGGGCAGTAGGGAATCGAGTGTGCAGTGGCCTGGTTGCCATGTCCTTCCTTTCGGTTACACGTGCCATTACAGTGGGTGGAACTTTCTTCATTTTTTCTGCAGTTTCAGCTCTTTCTGTTGCTTTTGTACATTTTTTTGTCCCAGAAACAAAGGGGAAGTCTTTGGAGCAGATTGAGTTACTATTTCAGAAGAATGTAGATTGGCAAAAAAGTGAGGTGGAACTTGGAGATGTGGAGCAGCTAGTGCAGAAAGTGTGACGATTGTGCAAATTTTGTTTGATGACTGGTAAGGTTCACAATTAACTTATAATTCAATGGGGAGCATTTACGTGTTTGGAGGTACTCATATCTGAAGTCCTTCGGTCGAGCTTCGAAGTACAGAATTTCTGGCAGAAATGTTCAGGCATTATGTTCGGTAGATATAAGCAAACAAGACCTGTTTTCTATTCATCATTGGAAGAGAAGTATTCTGTAACCTGTTTTGATATCTCCAATGTCTTAGTCTGAAGCTGATTCAAGATTAATGTATACATCTCTCTCTAACTTAAGTTGGTATACCTTGTAATGAAAGTTTTTAACTCGTTTGTTTTTTCTTGTCGATTTTCTTATATGTAAATTTCCATATTTCTTGTGATCTTTAGACTTGGGAGATTTCTTCAACGAAACATAGGCAATTAACTGTAAGATACCCTGACACTTTAAAGTGTGCCTCATTCATTGTGACAGTGTACGTTCACCCTCCTTAACTCAATTACCATAAACATGTGCGTTTTCTTTGTACTGCTTTTCCTTCTTCTGTAGTTCCTTAATTTCCAGTGATAAAAGGACAGTGGGTACGAAAGAGATATGGAGGCTGAGTCAGGTTAGTGCCATTGAAAAGATCAGTGCCACATACCAGATTCCCCGAGTATCATTTAGTTCAATCTAAGTTTATATTAAGATTTTACTATCTTTGAAGTAGGCCGGGGTGCAAACTGATAGGTTTGGATTGGGATATGTCTGTATTCGAGAAAATTTATACCGATATCCGAATCCGATGGATATTAAAAAAATTATCCGAATCCGATTTCGGATATCCAAATCGGATATCGTATAATATCCGATCTGAAAATGAAAATTAATTAAATTTTTATTTGCTTTGAATAATTCATTTTACCACTATCATTTTACTATTATAAATGAATAATTTCATTTTACCACTATATATATATTTGTCATTTATTATTATTATTTTGTTATTATAGTTTTATATTATTAGTTTATGATTTTATATAATATTTTATACAATAAACAATGAATAAATTAATTATATATAATAACTATTAATTTTTTAAAATCGAATCGGATATTATCGGATGCGGATATGACAATATCCGAATCAGTATCCGAAACCAGTTCAGACATAAAAAATTATCTGAATCGGAAGTCGATATTCGAAATTTTCCGATAAAATTTAATTTTTCGAATGCAAATTCGAATCGGATTCGAATATTTGGATATCCACTTGTACCCCTACTTTGAAGAAATGCGACACTTGATTCTCTAAAGAACTCTATAATTTGTATGTGGTAGGCCCATGGTTGCATAAGTTGGAGTAGGGGTGTAATGCGGGTCGGGTCAACTGTGGGTCAAATAGTGATGGGTCAGGTCGGGGTGGGTCTAGGAGATACAAATCCAGTGGTCTCCAACGGGGCGGGGTGGGGCGGGGGCGTTGAAGTGTCATGTCTTAGTACCACCACCCAGCCTGTTGGGTCAACTTACGGGGTGGGTCATCTGGGGCAGGTGGAAATTGTCATTTTAACCTAATTTAAAAAAAAAAAAAAAAAAAAAAAAAAAAAAACACTTCTTAATCTGCAAGTAATATCTTTCCAATTCACAACATAGAGAAAATTAATGGAATCAATCAATGAAAAATAAACAAAAATGAAAAACTATAACTTGAACCCAAAACCATATATATTTGAAAATTTAAAACTTCTTTATCGTGATTTACCATTTGTAAATTGATTATCTTCCATAGCAAGATAAAATGAAGATAGGAGGGTCTATGGTACAAAACAATAAAATATAAACTAAAAGAATTTAAAATTAATACAAGGATGAATGATTCATCTTCTCCAAAATTTGAAAATTGAATTTGAACTCTTGATATTTGCCCAATGTTCAAACTTGGGAAAATTCTTTTGAACTCTTGAAATTTGTAGAAATTGAATTTGACCTCTTGAATTTGAAATTAATGCTGAACTCATAAGTTTGTGTTCATATCTCTCAAATTTCTACAAAAGTTAAAATAAAATATAAACAAAATACAAAAATATTGGAGTTAGAGTCTTGAAATGATGCGGGTCAACTAGGTTGGGTCAAAGGCTTATGCCACGGTGTGGGTCGGGTTTGAGCATAAAATCTACACCCATTGCCCGACCGCGTAGAAACAGTGGTAGGGCGGGTCTATTTTCGGGTCGGTGCGGGTTTGGGTTGCGGGTGAAGACCGGATGCCCTATCGGGTAATGGGTCAACGGTATTTTTTTGCACTCCTAAGTTGGAGCAACTGATAGTCCATCTAAGTATCTAACTAGAAAAAAATTAAGTGGTACCAATAGAATGTCAGTCCTTCATTCTCAGTATGTTCCTCTGTAATGACAAGTTTGGGTTATAATGGGGCGAGTGAAAGGACAGATACGCTAGCATACCGTAGAGACCTCTTGGACAATAGCAGGATTTTCCTTGTGGGTTATGTCTCTGTTAACTGTATAGAGAACAAGCCCATAAGACAGAATTGGGGATTAATTTCGCTTTTAGTTTCGTTCAGCAAATAATTAAGGCTCCAGGACAAACTGGGTTGCAAAGACGGTATTGCCTTTTATTGTTTTTGAACCCAACTCTTCATCTCTGTTAAGTCACACCGAATGAAAGCTCAAAAACCACCATTATTAGTTTTGCATACAACCTCATCTCACCATCTACCTTTGTTAATTTAAGAAAGCTAACATTTTAAAACACACACAACTTTAAATTTTTTTCAATACCCAATTTAAACTCTAATCTACGAAATTTGAAAGTCTTAATTTCTAACAATTTGAGAATGAGAAGTTCGGATCAACATAGTGATGATTTGGGAAGAAATGAAAATTCAAACAATGAAAAAGATGAATTACCATTAAAGGTAAAACCCAAGCTTTTGTGATTTATCTTATTTGTGAGTTAGTTGTCTAAAAATAATTAGAATAATAATTTGTAATTGGCATGTCGTTATTCAATTTTTACTTTTATTTACAACTAATTTGAGTAACGAATTTATTACATGCATAAAGCTGTCTGCATGTTCTAACACACATGTATAATCTTATTTGCATGTGTGTTGCACTTGCGTGGAATTAGAGAATGAAGTATCATTAATTTTTCATGGTTATTACATTAAAAAAGTTGATTATTTTTCGAGAAGTTTTCAATCATTTATATCGTATTATTGTTTTTTGGGGTAGAAAAATCATCAGAGGAAGTTGAAACTCAAAGTTTATAGAGAACAAAATGAAGAAGACATAGATCCAAACCTACGATGTTGCTATAATAATGGAGAAGTGGCTCACTATAAAGAGTTGAAGTGTGCTCCGAATGATGATTATTGTCATGTACATAGTGTTTTGAATAATGAGGACACGTCAAGAGAAGTTATGAATTATGAAATTGATGGTGAGTATGAAGAAGAAGACAATGATGGTGAAGAAAGTGATGACAATCAACAACAAAATGAAGGCAATGATGGTGGACAAAGTGATAAAGAAAAAACTTATGAACAAACTGATGACGAGGTAAAACTACATTTATATTCTTTGATATGCGTACTGGCCTTTACATGTGCATTACCAACATGCATACTACAATCAAAGAAGGTGTCTATGCATTTGTTTTTTTTTTCAAAACTTCACATGGGTGTATGCATGTGTTTTAATTGGTTTTTAATGTCTATTTATATCATGTTACAAATAGAAGACTATATAATTTTTCTAAACTATTTTCGTATTTCATGTAGGCTTCCGAACAAGATTTTGTTGTTGTACCTAAAAAAAGTGGAAAAAGAAAAAGAGATAACAACAAAAGACAAGTGAGCAAAAAAGATGAAAGGGTGACAAGAAAAGGCACGAAGAAAGCTCCGCCCAAGAAGAGACGAAAACAAGGAGGAATTGTGACAAGGAGTGGATAGGAGAATAAAGTTGTTTTAGCTGTTTTGACAAAGAGAAAATGAGATTATGTTAAAGGTGAGCAATAACAGTTTTGGTGCAATTTCTCACAAGTGATTGACTTGATTACAAAGCTGAAAAAGAACAAAGATTTTTGAGTGGCACATGTAGCAGCTATGGAGAAGACACCTTTTCTTGTATTTTTAAAGGTTTCTATGAAGAAACGTTTGGCAAGACGCATGTTCGGTTGTCCACAAATACGATTCTTTAGCTTTTGAAGCATTACTCGAAAGATATGAAAGGCTTTAAGTTTGGAAACCAACACGTACAGCTCACAGTGGAGGATGTTGTTGTTACATTTGGGCTACCCATGAGAGGCATTTGCATACAACGTACTGTGACAGTGAAAGGAACTTGGCTGGATAAAATAACATGGTTCATTTGAGATTATCTCAGTGGAGCTGGACATATATTGCATAAGAAAGATATTGAAGGTGCAATCATAGAGTGTCTCAAAGCCAAAACGGAGACCGCATTTGGAGACTTTGCAAAGCTCATGGTGTTGTTCATGATGTCAACTGTATTCTTTGCAAACTCAAGTTATCATTTGGCATGGCATTTTGTGAAGCTTGTTGAGAACTCCAAACTTTTCTATAAAGGAGCATGGGTAGAGGCCATACATGGTGAGCTGATGGATGAAGTGCACAAGAATTGCGATACTAAGAAACCATTCTTTGGGTGTATAGTATTGCTTTTGGTAAGATAAGTTGTGATAAAGATAATAAGTTTCAGCAAACACCTACTGAAGAGGTGGTAATTGAGAAGGGAGAACCATCTCCAGTTAAACAACCATCTTATGTGCAGAGACTAAAGGATAAAAATAAGAGACCAAAAAAACTATCTAGTGGTAAGACACTAGTTTTGAAAAAGGCGAATAAAAAGAAAACTGTGAAACGGAAAGGAAATTGAAAAAAATGATGACAACGATTTTGAGGAAAGTTCAAGGAGATTATTGAAATTGGATGATAACAAATTAATGCATTTAACTCTCCAGAGATCAACAAACTAAGGTCAAGACATTCTTTGCAATGGCAGACAACGAGTAAGTTAAATATTGTGCCATTCTTGAAGTTTTCAATTTGAATATCGTGAATCCTCTTATTTTTATTACTCGTTTGTATTAAGTATAATAGCACACATGCATAATGGTCTATGCATGTGTATTAATGTGTTTTCTAGTAGAATTTTAATGTTTCTTTCAATTTTAACTCAATGTAGGATTGTGGCATGGAAAGAAGATGACCTGGAAATAGTAGGCTCCCAAGTTGAAGATGTCATGTTTGGAAGGGAAGTCGACTTTCAGGTATTTATTAATTTGATATCGGATAGTATTCTATTATTTGTTTGAGTTAATTACCATTACTAAATGCTTGAAATGTTTTTTTTGTAAAAAGATTATCGAGTGGTACTCTAGGATACTTATTGACGAGATTGGGAGTAAATCGAAATCATATATCTTACCCCCAAACTTATGGGTATATTCTTCACGTTGATTTTTTTTTTCTTTGTTTTTTTTTTCCGTATAAATTAAACAAGAACTAGCAGTGCAGTCCATGGCAGTGAATAACACCTTGATCTAACTTCTTTGCAGATCATTGTTACATATAAGAACCCGAGTAATTTGTGTGTGGAAGAATTGTTGGGAGACATAGACCTCAGTTTTGACAACTTGATTATCCCAATGAACTTTGGCAAGACAAAGACAGGCACAAAAGGGTACCATTGGATATTGCTGCATATGGATAGGTCAGGGGAGTGGGAGTATTACAACTCTGCCCATACAAAGAATATCATAAATGACAAATTCATCAAAAGTGCAAGAATTATGGTATGATTAAGCAATATTGTTATCACCGAGTATTGTAAAGATGGACAGGAAAATATACTTTTTAGCTAACATCACAAGGTCATTGTTAATGCAGAAAACAAGAGTCCTTGTTGCAGTCAACAAACGTCTGGCTATGGAGAACCCAACATAAAAGTTGATACTGGATAGAAAATTGGATGTCATGCCCTGCAACCAGCAAGAAACCTCGTAAGTACCATTCTTTTAAGAGTTAGATTTTTATACAACATTTTATACAATACCCCTTGAAAATATGAATTAAGACTTGATTCCTTGTAGATATGATCTTCACACCATGGAGATCATCTCCACAAAAAATTGCTAACCATGAGAAAACTCCTAACCATCATGAGAAAAATTGCTCTCAACTTACGAATTTTTATCAACTATCTAGAAATAACGATTTTGAACCCTTTTTGGAAAAATTTAGAAATGTTCAAATGACCCGATTTTTTGTGGAGGTCATATCCATGGTGAGAACATCTTATCCACAAAAAATTAGCCTTTATAATGTTCAAATGACCCTATATATATATATATATATATATATATATATATAGGGTCATTTATATATATATAAATGATATATATATATATATATATATATATATATATATATATATATATATATATATATATATAGGGATGGTTATATGAACTCCACTTAAAGTGACTCCTAAGTTACTCCACCACTAAATACAATGAATTAGAAACAGATTTTTGGTGGAGATGTTCTCCACACAATAGAGATCATCCTCACAAAAAATCAGTTCATTTGAAGATGTACAACCTCGTCAAAAATCATTTAGAATATTATGAAATTATCCAACGGCTCAGAATTTTTTAATTTCATAACAACTTTTGACAAGGTTAAACATATTCAATTGAGCTAATTTTTTGTGGGGGTGTTCTCTATCATGTGATGTATACCTCCACAAAAAATTATCCGTCAATTCATCTTGTAAGTCCACCTTTAGGAGTGGAGTAACTTTGGAGTCACTATAAGGTGGAGTTCATATAACCGTTCCCATATATATATATATATATATATATAAATATATTAAGAAATGATTTTACTTTGACATTTATGTTAATACTTTTTCACCATTCAGGAATGATTGTGTTATATACATATGTTTTTTCATGGGAACAATAATCATGAGGGCCGGTAAGTTTCTAACCTCAAAGTTGAAGAAACATAGTGTGGACTTCTTGAGAGCAGAAATGACATACCAATTGTTGTGTGACGATACAAGAAGTTGGAAGTTGAAGATCAATGACAGTCAATAATCAAGAGAAAGATAAGCAAAAGAAGCAGAACAAGGAAGTCACGAATGAAGCATTGGACAAAGATTGAATTAGTCAAGATAATTCCTTAGCTTAAGTGTCTGTTGTTAGTAATAGCTAGTCTTTTAGTAATAGTAAATAGTTGAGGCAATTTCAATTTTTTGAATGTTATTTCTTTTCCAAAAGGTAAATACTTTTTCCACTTAATTAATAGTGAAACTATTTTTGCGAATTGATTTTACATGCATACAGGTATATGCATGTGTTTATTTACAGGTCGATCTACGGTAGAAAGAAAAGTATATGCAAACTGGTATATGCATATGTTTATTTACAAGTCGATCTACGGTAGAAAGAAAAGTACATGCAAACTGGTATATGCATGTGTATTATACACATACATATAGGTATATGCATGTGTTTATTTACATATAGTAGAAAGAAAAGTACATGCAAACTGGTATATGCATGTGCATTATACACATGCATACAAGTATATGCATATAAAGGTTTAGTACAAAAATTTAGTAGCAACGATGAGCGGGGGATATTGAACCAAAAAGACTTGCAAATTAAATAGCAAAGACAAAAAAGAATTGCTAACAAGAGAATGTATTACAAATTGTAAGCATTTTAAAGTTTCACTCATTAGCCATTTATCTCATAAAGTATTGTCCATCACTTCTGATAAGTGCTCAAAAAGTGCTATTTAACCCTCGATTATGCCTCTTGTTTAGCCATCTTAGTGGACTAATAGTGTTTATAAGTTGTGTTTTAAGATTCTACAGGTGAAAAAGAGAGTTTTGTAGAATATTAGAGAAAAAATGGGGTAAAAGCGAAAAATTCGAGAGCATTAAGGATCACATGGGAAGCCCGTGGACAATCATGGAGAAGGCCAAGGAATTGGAGCTGTTAAAGATGCGACTTGGACCTATTTTAAAGTCTATTTGGAAGCCCAAGGCCAAAGGATTCGTTGTTTGGACCAAAGCCCACAAAAGAGGATAGAAGGATAGAGCAGAAGAAAGAAAATCGACTTATGCGTCTGGGACGCATGTATCGAGCGTCCAGACGCATTGATTAAGTCTGGGACGCACAAGTAAAGCGTCCAGACGCATGAATCGACACTGTAGCCAATTCCTTCTCAGTTTTGAAGACGAAGTCGGACTCTGGAAGAAGTCTATTTGTATTAGGAAACAAATGACGGTTTGGAATGCTTCTAGAGCTCATTGTAACCCCTATAAATAGAGGACCTAAGTGCCTCATGTGATGGGCCGATTCACTTATATTCTTGTCTCCAGAACTTGAGGCAGAGAGAGATTAATAATAAAAGATCGGTTTTAACTAGCTGAGTCTTAATAAATTAGTCTTTCTAGTCCTATGTTCTTCAACTCTTCTTCTTCTTGTTCTTCCTTCTTTATGGAAGGCTAATCTTCTCCTTCAAGGGAGAAGATGAAGCCAGTGCTTAAGGTTTAATGATTCTTCTGGTTCATGGTGTTCTTCAATCAAAGTTAGTTATTTATGTTTGTAGTTATTAGTTCCATTGGCCACACCAGGGGATGGAAGTATAGAATAGGGTTTATGTTTTGCAATATTAATATTATGCTAGTGTTCTTTACTTTTCTTCTAGTAATATAGTTCTTTAGAGTTAGGGAAATATTCTTTGTGTTTCCTTAGAAGGGGTAGCTCAGGGAGTGGCTGCCTAGGGGAAGTATTCTTTGTGTTTGCCTTAAGTGGTGATTCATTGAATGGCATACTATTAGGAAGTACTCCTTGATGTTGCTCTTGGTAATACATTGAATGGCTGCCCGAGCTTACATAAAAGGAAAGAAGATATTAATAGCATAAACATAGGAACAACCTTAAGTAGAGTTAATTGTTAACGATGTTTCGTCCAAGAGGGCATCGGCACTCGCTCGATTGCCTAATTGTAGTCTACTTGTAAGAACAACCATGAAGCAGAAGGTCATAGATCAAAAGTATTTGTGGATTCTAATCTCTTGAATTCCATCTCTTATAAATTCTCAACAGTTTAGCTAGTTTAGCTTAGTTTAGCATTAGAATTTACAATCTCTACAATATTAGTTTTTAATCCCTCAAACCCCCTTTCCAGTCCTGTCCTTCACATAACATACACTTAAAAGTGGAACGATACCCTACTCATCCTTTACTTAGTGAGGGATAATTAGGTTTTGATACGCTTCTCTTTTGTTCAACGATCATCATCTATCTACATCATCCATACACCATCTAAACACACAAAAAGAGGCTGGTCAAATGGCGCTGCTGCCGTTTTAAGTTGTCTATGTTTAACGTTTTCTTTCAAGATTAGAATTTTGGATCTTGAGGTAATTTTAGCCGCATCATCCATCCTTTTAAGAAAGAAAGAAGCTTGAAGGACATCTCGAAGACAAGATCTACCGTCCAGGTTAGTCGAATCTTCATTCTTTTTATTGCTTTCTTAGTATAATTGCATCATAGTTTAGTTTTATTGTTTTCTAGTATAATTGCATTTATGACCTTTTCAACAATTGAAGTTGTAAGCCAACACAGCGAAAAATCAAACTCTAGTGTTTCTTGTCTGAATCTTAACAAACGGACTATCGTCTGTGGGCAGTGGTACTTAAGCAATCCAAGTGATTCACCATAACCCTAGAAGAGACAGCTTTAGACAACGGGCGAGATACTAGCTGCAAAGCCCAACCCAGTTGAAGAAAAGTAGTTTTACATTCTAGTATAATTTAGAATAGTTGCATAGTAGGATAGTTTTTTGTTATTTTCGCATAGAATTTTCTAGTGTATGCCCGTCGTCCATATCATCGTCCAAGAAGAACAACCTGCAAAGGGACAAGGTTTAACAACCGACTCACAAGAATACTAGACGAGATTGATACAATGGCCGCTTTTGAATGATAAAAAGGTGTTTTGGACACCAATAATCCCCGAAGCTATCCCACCCATGCAAGCACAGCCAGAGGGAAAGAAGAGCGCGATTTCTATTCACCAATCATTGGAGACCCACCAAGCAGATTGTTTTTCCAGAGACGAAACTAACCGGTTTGAACTTAGAGCATCGGTAATCTCTATGCTTCCAAAGTTCAATGGTTCGATAAATGTTCACCTTATGTTCACATGAACAAATTTCTATCGATCCTCGAACTTTTTCAAGAACCGAATATCGGGGATGAGAGTATCAAGTTAATTCTTTTCCACTCTCACTCGAAGGTAAAGCATCCGAATGGTTAAGCTGCGACCCGATCCGATCAATTCAATCAACAACCGGGAGAAGTTGAGAACAAAGTTTATGAACAAGTCCTACCCACCCCGAAGACGGATGCCATGCGACAAGCCATCATCAATTTCAAAGGGAAGGTGATCAAGAATATCATCAAAGGCTGGGAGAAATTCAATAATCTGCTAGTCTCATGTCCACATCATGGTTATGATAAGAGCACACCGGCTCATTTTTTTTTTTCGAGGACTTTCTACTATGAACAAGCGGATGATCTGATCCCGATGCATCAAGGTAAGTTTACATCATTGAATGGAGAGGAAGCCTACAACTTTCTCGAGAATTTAGTGAAGACACTCAACAATGGAGTACTAGCAACGGGATGTAGCTAGAGTGGAGGGGTGCTTAGAACAAATTTGGCAAACAAATTCAAGAAGACCCAAATCAAGCAATGCTATCAATTATGGCAAGCCTATCAATAGGACTTGAAAATCTGAACAAGAAGTTTGATCGGGTTCTCCATGAATCCTCCAAAACCAAACAATTTCCAAGCTAAACCTCAAACCATCCAAGCCTTGTTATACCATTTGTGAGGTATGTTCCGATGAAGGCCATACCACTAAAGAGTGTTCAGATTATCACGGATACTAATGCAGAGGGCATGTAGTATCAACTCTTTAGGAAGAAATAACCGGAGTTCAATCAGGGACGAAATTATTAGAAGCCACAAAATACAAATCGAGGAGAATTTTCCTCCGTGATTTCGAAATCGATCAAATCGGTTCTAGAATAACCAATGATCGGTTCCAAAACCGCCAAAGAACCATACAAAATCAACATCATACGGAACCCGCAAATACCAAGCCAACACAAACAGAGAGTTAGACCCGATCTTATGAGTGGATATATTGCCCCTACGCCTCAGTCGAGCAAAAGCGGTTATCCCACATCTGGAAGAAGCTATCACCACCATTGTCAATGAGCTGAAATAGACAAATCAAAGAACCCAGAAGTTGGAGAATAACTTTAGTGTCATTCAAGGCCAGATAGGGCAAATCGCTGCCGCCTTGACAGAGAGATCAAAAGGAACATTACCAAGACAGCCGGAGCCAAATCCGAAAGGAAGAGGTGTCTTGCAAGTAGATAACCTGGAGATTACTCATGAACAAGTTAATGCTGTCACCACTCTGAGGTCAGGCAAGAAAGTTGATAACAAGATTGTCTATGAACCAGGAAAAGATTCTGTGGAACCTAAGGTAACTTATGTCCCCACCATCCCACCCAGTTCTAACATTCCAGATATATCTAGTGTTGTGCCACCCACTGAAGTAACTGTTGAGAGAGAAGTTGAAGGAACTCGTGGAATTAAGTAAGAAGAAGCCATCACGGTGACTCCACTGTCACTCCACTATTTGTTACACCAAGCCAACCGTTGAAGCCGAAAAGAAGAGAACCGATATTGAAGAATCCGCCAGCACCGTTTCCTTCGAAACTAGTGAATACTAGAAAAGATTACCAGTACAAGGAGATTTGCGATGTATTTCAGAATTTACAGATTAATATCCCATTTCTGACTGCCATCAAGCAAGTTCCCTCATATGCCAAGTTCCTGAAAGATCTAGTAAAGAAGAAGACCAACATTCCGAAAGAAGCTTTTATGGCTCAAAGATGTTCATCGTACCTACAGAATCTATCGGTTGTGAAACTGAAAGATCCTGGAAGTCCAACTGTTACATGCAGAATTGGAGATTTTTTGGAGGAACAAGCTTTATTAGATTTGGGTGCCAGTGTGAATCTTCTACCATATTTCATCTACGAGAAGTTGGGCTTGAAGGATCTAAAACCAACTGATGTTACTTTACAGTTGGCAGATAGATCAGTGAAGATACCTAGAGGAACCATTGAAGATGTCATAGTCAAGATCGAAGATTTCTATTATTCGGTTGATTTCATAGTACTCGACACAGAACCTACATCTGGTAGGCAAATACCAATCATTCTAGGCAGACCATTCTTGGCCACTGCAAATGCACTCATCAACTGTCGAAACGGTAATATGACATTATCCTTTGGTAATATGAAAGTCGAGACCAATGTTTTCCATATGTTACAAAGAACCACGGGAGGTGTATCTCGTGAAACGAGGTATGCATGATTGAAGCGTTAGCACGGGATTATCGACTCATTCATATCCCTACTTGACGAGTTATTGAAAGCTCGGCGGACTCAGTTGTGAGGAACTTAGTGTTGAGTCAATCAATGCAATTTTGGATTCATCACCTGTCATGAATGACATCAAGTTCAAAGAAAAGCTTGAATCGCCTATGCTTGATGGACCACCTAAAGAGCTTAAGAAGGAGCCACCTAAGTTAGAATTGAAGCCTTTACCGTCTACACTCAAGTATGTTTTCTTGGGAGATTTGGGAACCTACCCAGTAGTCATTGCATCATATTTGACTGCGGAGCAAGAATCCAGGTTAGTAGCACTTTTAAAGGAACACAAGTCAGCTATAGGTTGGACAATTGATGATATCAAGGGGATCAGCCCTATGATAGTTCAACATAGGATTCATCTGGAAGAGGATTCCAAGACTTCTAAGCAACCACAGAGGAGGCTTAATCCGAAAATGAAGGAAGTAGTTCGAGAAGAGGACGTCAAATTCCTTGATGCCAGCATTATCTACCCTATTTCTGATAGTCAATGGGTTAGTCCAATTCAAGATGTGCCGAAGAAGTCCGGAACCATAGTAATCGAGAATGAGAACAATGAGTTGATTCCAACCAGGATTCAGACTGGATGGAGAGTTTGCATCGATTACAGGAAGTTGAATAGCGCATCGAGGAAAGATCATTTTCCATTGCCTTTCATCGATCAGATATTTGAAAGATTAGCTGGACAAGCTTCCTACCGCTTTCTTGATGGTTACTCAGGATACTTTCAGATCCATATTCACCCTGAGGACCAAGAAAAGGCATTCACATCTCCTTTTGAGGATTGTCTGCATCATCTCTCCTTAGTTCTTAAACGTTGTTGCGATACCAACTTAGTTCTGAACTGGGAAAAGTGTCACTTCATGGTAAAGGAAGGGATACTGCTGGAAGGAATTCTAGTAGATCGAGCGAAAATGTCTACAGGAAGTAAGCATGTTGTCGAAAGATCAGTTTTGAGATGGAAACCTAAGTATTCCCCACCTGTTAGTTTATGGGATTTACTCCCTGTTGACCTTCAAAGGAAGATTATTTGTATGGCTCGTGTAGGGTTCGGTAAAAGTCCATTTGCACATAAGAGGAGAGTCGTAAGCTAGGTTCTTTGTAAGAATTGCCATTCTGAAACTTGTCCCGGGTTCTGACCATTAAGAGAAAATTGTTGGTACAAGGTATACTTTTGTCAATCACATGCTGAGAGAGATCAGAAGAATTCCTACAAAGTGGAATCGAGTGGGTGGGAGTACTAGTCTTGAGGATCTGACTATAAAGGACTCAAAAGTCTTGAGGATCTGACTTTAAAAGACTCACATTATGTCTTGAGGATCTGACTTTAAAAGACTCACATTACGTCTTGGGGATCTAACGTAAAAAGACCTAAAAATTTGTTTCTTGAACTAATTCTGATATTCGGCATCAATGGTAATATCCTACATTTTTCTCATCCATTTCATTTACTTCTTTATACATTGAGGTCAATGCATGCATAAGTAGGGGGAGGGTGTACTTGAGAAATGAATTTCGAAAATTAGTTTTCAAAAACAAAAATATTTTTGTTTCTATATCGATAAGATGAGAAAAATGAATTTTAATGATGAGTCCGGGATATATATTCTATCTTTGCTTAGTGTTGAGTTTGATAGATAGTTGATATTATTGATTTCATTACCGCTTAGACTATTTATTATGCTTTCGGACATAGTTCTTATTGATAGAATTCTTTATCAAGGCATCACCATAATACTTGGTCGGGTTTTGTGTACTTTTGCTAGAAGAGATTTAAACCCCTAGTAAACTAGAAGTAGATTTTTTAGAATTAGCCCGTGAGACTTGAGCTTTATACCCATTCTTTGGAGAGTTCTTACGAAAAATCCGAGTCTTAGTGACTCAACATCTTTCAGTTCTTTATGTCGTTGTAATATAGTCTCATTATTTTGTTAATTTGGTTAATCACGGTGACATCAACTGGGAGATAGCCATTAGGTCTTGTAGTCTATTCAAATAGAGTATCATCTTGATAAGTCAAGTAGTGAACCCATTCAGCCTTTATCCCACCTAGTAGGACCATCATGTTAAACCCTTTTGAGCCTTACAATAAGCCATTTTCTTTCATAAAACCCTTTTACCCGTCACCCAACCTCGGACAAAGGAGTATAGCCAAAATCTTTATCAACCATACCCATATGTTTTCGAGAATACGAGGGACACAAAGAGGAAGAAATAGCACAAAAGGAAGATTACAAGGAAATATCGAGAGATACAATGAAGTCCATCATTCGTTCAAAGTGAAAGAAGCTAGTGGAAAACAAGCATATCCAGTACTAATCAAGGATATACCACCGAAGTCTTAAAAAAAAAAAAAAAAGGAACAGAATGGAGGGAAAAGCTAAGACAAAAAGAAGAATTTTCTCTGCGCAATACGAATTTGAAGAAATCTTCCAAAGAAAGAAGCAAAACCCTTAGTGTTTTTCAGAAACAACCTTAGAATCCTTTTTACCTTTCCTTCATAAACCAATACCCAAGCCAAAGTTACAACTCATGACTTATCACTACAGTATGGTACGAAGTCTAGAATAGGTGAGAGGATGCTAAAGTGAAGGACCCGACACTTCATATGTGATTGACATTCTTTCCATGAGACTACTTTTATTCGTAAGTCCGTTTTTTCAAGGTAGTATGTGGGATGTTCGTATGCATTATTCTTTTCCCCACATACATGAGGTAAAATAGTAGACCATCTTCTGGAGAGATTCTTTGTTGAGAGTATGACTAGTGAGGATTGAAAGTCGAGATTTATCGGCTAAAGGTAAACTAGGGATTCCGTTTCTTGGATAGGAGAGTATAGGAGATTGACTAAGTACACACATAAGCCTTGATTAAGAATTTTGTCAATTTTTACTATCTCCCATCATAATCTATGAGTCTTTGCAACAATGTAGTTAGCAATGGATACCGTCTGTTGGAGTAAGCACTAAGTGGGTAAGGAATTTCTCTCTCTGAAAAAATACTATCATTCTTGAACATGCTATTGATTGATTTTGTGGGTATATCACCTGAAAACCCTCACGAGACTATAACTTCGTCCTTTTTTGGGGACATAAAGGTTTAAAGCCTTATTGCATATGGTAAATGCAATCGCGATGCCTGCGAAAATGAGTTAGGATTTTATTTTTGTTATTAGGATGTGATTTTGATCACTTATCTATTTTTTTATCTTATTTGCTAAGAGACTAGCAAAAAGCTAGTTGGGAGTTGTGATAAGTGCTCAAAAAGTGATATTTAACCCTCGATTATGCCTCTTGTTTAGCCATCTTAGTGGACTAATAGTGTTTATAAGTTGTGTTTTAAGATTCCACAGGTGAAAAAGAGAGTTTTGTAGAATATTAGAGAAAATAGGGTAAAACGAAGCAATTCGGAGCATTAAGGATCACATGGGAAGCCCGTGGACAATCATGGAGAAGGCCAAGGAATTGGAGCTGTTAAAGATGCGACTTGGACCTATTTTAAAGTCTATTTGGAAGTCCAAGGCCAAAGGATTCGTTGTTTGGACCAAAGCCCGCAAAAGAGGATAGAAGGATAGAGCAGAAGAAAGAAAATCGGCTTATGCGTCTGGGACGCATGTATCAAGCGTCCAGACGCATTTAGTGCGTCTGGGACGCATAAATCGAGCGTCCAGACGCATTGATTAAGTCTGGGACGCATGAATAAAGCGTCCAGACGCATGAATCGATTTCTTGTAGCCAATTCCTTCTCGTTTTGAAGGCGAAGTCGGACTCTGGAAGAAGTCTATTTGTATTAGGAAACAAATGACGGTTTGGAATGCTTCTAGAGCTCATTGTAACCCCTATAAATAGAGGACCTAAGTGCCTCATGTGATGGGCCAATTCACTTATATTCTTGTCTCCAGAACTTGAGGTAGAGAGAGATTAATAATAAAAGATCGGTTTTAACTAGCTGAGTCTTAATAAATTAGTCTTTCTAGCCTTATGTTCTTCAACTCTTCTTCTTCTTGTTCTTCCTTCTTTATGGAAGGCTAATCTTCTTCTTCAAGGGAGAAGATGAAGCCAGTGCTTAAGGTTTAATGATTCTTCTGGTTCATGGTGTTCTTCAATCAGGTTAGTTCTTTATGTTTGTAGTTATTAGTTCCATTGGCCACACCAGGGGATGGAAGTATAGAATAGGATTTATGTTTTGCAATATTAATATCATGCTAGTGTTCTTTACTTTTCTTCTAGTAGTATAGTTCTTTAGAGTTAGGGAAGTATTCTTTGTGTTGCCTTAGAAGGGGGTAGCTCGGAGTGGGCTGCCTTAGGGGAAGTATTCTTTGTGTTTGCCTTAAGTGGTGATTCATTGAATGGCATCTATTAGGAAGTACTCCTTGATGTTGCTCTTGGTAATACATTGAATGGCTGCCCGAGCTTACATAAAAGGAAAGAAGATATTAATAGCATAAACATAGGAACAACCTTAAGTAGAGTTAATTGTTAACGATGTTTCGATCCAAGGGCATCGGCACTTTCGCTCGATTGCCTAATTGTAGTCTACTTGTAAGAACAACCATGAAGCGAGAAGTCATAGATCAAAAGTATTGGTGGATTCTAATCTCTTGAATTCTCTCTCTTATAAATTCTCAACAGTTTAGTTAGTTTAGCTTAGTTTAGCATTAGAATCTACAATCTCTACAATATTAGTTTTTAATCCCTCAAACCCCCTTTCCAGTCCTGTCCTTCACATAACATACACTTAAAAGTGGAACGATACCCTACTCATCCTTTACTTAGTGAGGGATAATTAGGTTTTGATTCGCTTCTCTTTTGTTCAACGATCATCATCTATCTACATCATCCATACACCATCTAAACACACAAAAAGAGGCTGGTTAACTTCTATTGTTGCTCTATCAGTCTAATGTTGTCATGTCTGTCACACCAACTAGATATTCTAAAGTTTAGTATATAAATTTGGTCTTTGTTGTGTATATATGTGTGCGGCGCAACGCTTAATAAAAGCCAATAAAATTTTAGAGTCTTAAAGTAGAAATTAAAAAACAAAGAATTACATACTAGGAATAAGTAGAGTGAGATGACTAATATTAAGCGTATGCACGGTAGAAAGAATAACACTTGCATATTAGTAATATGCATGTGTAACTTTAGTACATAAATTTGGTCTTTATCGTATACCTGTAAAAACAAACTTCCAACCATGAAAATAAAGACAACATATATATTGGTACGATAGCGGTAATTAATTAAACAACTCCATTATAATATTTAGTACTACTTGTTATATGTATGTCTTAACTACTAATACTATCCATCCATGGAAAAAAAAAATCAAAAAAAGAATATCTCTAACAAAAAACAAGAAGTTCAATCAATTGCAATAGCTTCTAATGAATACGTCTCCGGCTTGCTCCTATGCTTTCAATCCTCTTTTTCTTCGACCTTCCAGGACCTCTCCTAACATCAGGTGACATTATATCACAATCTTCAGGCATCTCTATAGGCATCTCAATATTTGCAATATGATGAATTGAGTAGGAGTACGACTGGGAGAAAGAAGAGACAACAAAAGCCGAATCAATGAATGAGTATATTGAAGCACCAAAACTAATAATAGACGTCACTGCGTGTACACAAGGGAAACTGTCAATCTGCCAGTAACGACAACTACAAGACCTGCGTTCCACGTTGACATAATGAACTATGACATCATCAACTTCAAACTCAACCTTATTTGATCCATGGACCAAAATATCGCCGATATATCCGATATATATCGGTATTTTGGTACATATATATCGATATTTCCGACATATATCCACTGAATATAGTACTCTTTTTTTCCGATATATATCGAAATTTCTGATATAAAAGTTTATATCGCCGATATAATCGATATATTCGATATTTACGATATATATCGTTTGACTTATTGACCATTTTTTAATATGAAGATTTTCGATATATTCGATATATATCGGCAAAATATCTGATATGTCCGTAATATGTCGGTGAGATTAGAGTGTTTGGGACAAAAGGTGGGCACTGGTTATAAAGTTTGGAATAAAGTGAAATTAAAAAGTTTTTGCTTTAGCATTTTTTTAAACTTTTAGTCCATTCCATTTTCCCTTTGTCAGCAAACATTCCCTTTTCCCTTTGTTCAGCAAAAAAAAAAACCGGATTCACACTAACCTTCACAGTTCACACCAACTCTCCTCAAGAAAAAAAACATCTACGAAAAAAAACTTCACAAAAAAAAAAATCTCTCGTGACTTCTCAACCTTCACACCAACTCATCACCAACATAAACCAAAGTCTAGTACTCAAATAGTCAAATGAGCTTTCAAGTTTCAATAACCCACGGGGAAAAAATATAGCAGCATTTTCTGTATCCAGGTACTCATTTTCATTTTCTGTACTCAAATGAGCTTTCAATAATTTTGATCATGAGATTACTGTATAATTTATATGGTGATGTACAAATTGTTAATGTTGGTACTATTGTTAATGTTACTCAATCTGAACTTGGGAGTGCTGGGTGAGTTGTTTATAATTTTTATATGATACATCTACAAATTTCATTATTCATGCTTGATCTAAGTAAGATTATTTTCTTTCTTCTAGACATTAGACCTACCACATTATAATTCGTTAACAAATAAATAAAAAGAGCCCATGATGAAGTGAGTAAACGAAACAGAAAATGTGTTGGAATAATAGTACTACCGTGTTCTTCATGATCAGTGTGTTACTTGATGAGAGATGTCGGTTGAATTTTGAGGATGAACTGATGAAGAAACACTGATTTAGTTTATACACTGATTTAGTTTATAGTTCTGACAAAAAAAAAAAAAAAAAAAAACTAAAAGAAAAAAAAGTGGACTTGATATGGGACATAAAAGAAAAGAACGGATTGGACATAAGATAAGGTCATAGGGTCCCGCTATTGGCATGGGCGGATGGGCCAAATTGCTTTTCCAAATGGTAGGACATGTGTGACCAAAATGAACCTTACAACTAAAAATGTAAATTACCATGATTCCAAGGCCTAATATTTCGAAATCGAACGATATTTCAGACCCTTCAAAAAACAAAATATATCGGAAATATCGATATATCAGAAAAAATAATAAAAAATCAGTCAAACATCGGTCAAAGTCAACAAAGTTAAAAGATATATGTCGAATAAGTCTGAAATATCGATTATATCGTCGAAATAGAGATATATTTCGGTTTTACCGATATATATCGGGCTAAAAAGGCTTAAATATTCGGCTGCGAAATATCAATCTTTTCGATTTTGGATTGCTTAAAAAACGAAATATTTCAGCGATATATCAATTTGTCGTCCGAAATTTTCGGCCTTGAATTAAAGCTTCTTCTTTCCTTTTGTTGTGCTTAGCTAGTTACCTAGTGATTAGTGTTGATTGCTTTTACCGGAATAGATTTGATCAGTGTTTTTTATGGGTATTGTTCGTCTTGGTTATCTTTCTACCTTTTGGACAAGTGTTTTGTAGTGGTTTTGATTGAGATTCGATTGAAGTTACAAGGGTTAATCTGGCAGTAAAGATGACATCGGTGGTGAAACAGTGAAGAGGTCTAGGCGATTGGTTAGATAAATATATGCCGACTGAGGGCGGGTTGGATTAAGTAGTGATAAATATTGAATCTTTCTCTACCTTTTCTATTTCCAATCCTTTTTGTTATCAGTTTGATGGCGGTGCCTGCCTAAGGTGGTAGTATATGTAGGGGTGTCCACAGTTCGGTTTGGTCCGGTTCTAGGTAAAATTGTAGCTCGAACCAAAGTAATCGGTTTCTAACATTTAAAACCGAAACCAAACCGTCCACTTATAAAAACCGGTTTTAAACCGAGCTGAAATTTCGGGTTGGTTCGGTTCTAAATTTCGGTTATGAAATTTCCCATTAATATTATGTTACAACTACATGGGCCTCGGAAAACAAGCCCATCTGACGTCCACTTTAGACAAGTCTTGGACTGTAACGTTAAATGAGAAACTAAGGCCCTCAATATTTATAACTACTTGTGTTCTAGTGTTGTCTTTTTTGAGAATGTGGGACTAAAGTGAACTTGAGCGGTGAGCTCGCCTTTGAAGTTTATGAGTGTTTCACACTTGCTTTGGAAGTGTCAACCCACATCTAGTACTTTTATAATTCAATTATCTCTTTATCTTCTTAATACATCAATCAAACATTCATTCAATTATAATCATTGCAATTGAACCAACTTATTAACCAACCCCATTTTTAACATAGTTTCTATTGTTTCTTTCTTCCACCTTCAATTTCAATTACATACACAATTTTATTGTTAACACTGGGTGATGGGTCTTGTATGAGTTTGGGTTTTGCTCCAATTGATTCAATTCCATTAACCAAATGGTAATTTGATGGTGACGAGGAAAAAAATTATTACATGCATTGAAGGAAACCCCAAAAACCAAAGCTTCAATTGTAGAACCCATTAATTGGCACATCATTTCTAGCAAAAGTAGACACAACTATTGCCTAAAGAAATGAACTAATAGTGTGAACTTGAGAGCTACTGAGCTTCATAATGAGAATATTGATAGTCTACATTTGTTTTGAAAGGTTATAGAGACTTTGAGAGAATGTGTTTGTTTTGGTTCAAGTCCTAACAAAACTTCAATGGCGGATTATAGAGATGGAAATATGGAATTAACTTTAGTAGAACATAAATTTAGTCCCACATGGGAGACATATGAATCCATCAGAGAATAAAGTCTCAATAAATGTATCGATTCAAGTTATTTAAAAGGGTTGTCACGTGCTAAATTCTGAAATTGGTTAACCAACTATTCATTCAACAGGCTATAAATGGTAAAATATGTTTAATATATGTTCAGTTCAGTTTAAGTCGGTTAACCGAGTCTACAAACTGTAACCAAACCGGAGTCAGTCGGTTCTTATTTTACAAACCGATAACCGAACCGGCTATGTTAGAAACCAACCGAACCGGCCAGTTCAGTGCGGTTCGGTTCGGTTTTTCGGTTTTCCGGTTTTTGTGAACAGCCCTAAGTATATGTCCAAAGTTACGGCAGATCAAAACAATTTCTTTCATCGATTGTTGGTATTGGTATTCTGTGCAGAGTTGAGGAGTCTATATTCCAATGTTGTTGGCAATAAACTGTCGTGGTATGGGTATTGACTCAACAGTTAAGGTAGTACTAGTCTACTAGACCTCATAAGGGATCATTTTGATGGGGCATATGATAGGATCACAAAGAAAATTTAATTAGTTTTCTACAAAAATTAATGTAGCTATTATGTTATCTATAAATTAAGGTAGCTATTATGTTAAAATAAAAGAAATCTCATAAATTCATAAGAACTAAATTGATCTACATTGAGAAAATGAATAAACCTATGTTAAGAAAATGAATGATAAATTGAGAATGTTGGACTTTTATGTTGTTATATGCATAGCTCGATCATTTTGATTAATTAGTTATATTTGTCTACGTACAACATTTCAACGTGTTCGGAAAAATTGTTTCGTAGTTACATATTTGTCTAAGAGAAAAATGGTTAGGAAACCAGATATTGGTTGGTCTCATGGTGTACCGTTGGATAACAACAAGGGGAAGTTTAAATGCAATTACTGCCAACTAGAATTTCATAGTGGTGGGGTTAGTCGCCTAAAACAGCACTTATCTGGGGTTGGTAACCAAGTGGCAATGTGTACGGAAGTCCCCGGACAAGTAAGAATTGCAATGCGAGACCTACTATAGGATGGCACAAATAAAACACTTAAAAGAAGGCAGCGTGAAACTCGAGTCGAGGAGACAATGTGCGCTCATTTGGACGATGATTCCAGTGATTCTGACGCAGAAGAAGAAGCAAGAGCATACGAAGGGAGGGGTGAGGAGTTTCAGGGCATGCAACATGCATGAAGAAACTCTGTAGCTGACCAATGGGAAGAAAGACAGCTAGAAAGGGAAGGAGAACATGCAAGAAATTTTCGGCATCGTACTACTTTTGTGTTAGGAAGTGGCTCTGGATCAAGCAACCAAGGAAAGGGATTCATGGGTTTCCGGAAGTCCAAAACCATGAGACAAGAAACAATTGATCCATACACTATTAGACAGCCGAGACACGACCAACCTAGTGTCAAAGACATGGGTAAAATGAAGACATGGAGGCAGAAGTTGGGTAGACGGATCAGTTCATGGTTCAATTTTGCCGGAGTACCTCCACATGCATTAACAACAAACAATCCATACTACCAACCAACTATTGATTTCATCACGAAATGTCCTACTGGAGTGAAAGGACCAACTGCTGAAGAGGTACTGGGAAAATATTTAAAGATGGAAAATGATGATATCGACAAATTCGAAATGGAAGTGGCAGAGAAGTATCCAACTTATGGATGCACCATCATGTGTGATGGTTGGTCTGGGACAAGAAAGATATCCCTCGTTAACTTTATGGTCTATTGTGACGGGGAAACAATTTTCAAGAAGTCTTTCGATATCAGCATTGAGCCGAAAGATCACAAAACCGTATTTAAGTTAATGAAAGAAGTTGTTGATGAGATAGGTGCAGAAAATGTGGTGCAGATAGTAACTGATCAAGGTTACGCCTACAAAAAAAGCTGGAAAATTCTTTGATGAAGACACCCAGGGATATAATTTATTTTGGACACCGTGTGCTTGTCATTGCATAGACTTGATGTTAAAAGATATTGCCAATTATCATCGGGTGGCGGGGGTGTATCGAAAAGCTCATTCAATTACAAAGTTCATTTACAATGCATCCGTGGTCTTAGCATTAATGAGGGAGACATGTGGTGGCGAAATAGTTAGATCTGCAGCAACTAGATTTGCCACAAACTACTTGTCTCTCAAAAGTCTCCAGCAGAAAAAGATATCGCTTAGGCAGATGTTCGTGGATCAAAGATATCTCGACACCCCATCGGCTAAGTCTATAGAGGGTATGATGGTTGTGGAGCAAGTCGCTCAAGAGCATTTCTGGAATGATGTTAACTATGTTGTACAAATTCTTGAACCTTTGTACAGATGCCTAAGGTTGTTGGATGGTGACAAGAAGCCAACAATGCCATATGTACAGCAAGCCTTTGAAATAATGACGGAGAAGATCTCTAAAATCCCTGGATGTGGTTGGGTCCTTGATATTATCGACAAAAGATGGACAAAACAATTACTGCATTTGCTACACACAGCTGGTGAATTTACTTGATTTAATTTGATTTAATTAAATTATTTCTATTTCAAATATTCCTAAAAGTTATGTTTATTTCTACTAGCAATGTATCTGAACCCAGAGTACCAATACACATTGAAGCTCGGATTCTCCGATCCCCACAAAAAAGCAGTTATAAAAGTAGCAAAAGCAAAAGCATTGTATTAGGTAAAAATAAGAATATTGATGTTCTCAAGTTAGAATTTGAATTTTACATTTATGTTGGGTCACTAACACTTTGGTCTATTAGATGATGTCGTTTCGGGATCATCTTGGGGAATTTGGTACACCTGCAGCGCAGGCTGGAATAGCAATTTCACACCCTGGTAAATGAAATAATTTTTTCATACTCTCAAATCTCAATCACTCAAATGCATTGTCTATAGATAATTAATATGTGTTATTTTTGTTTAAATAATGCAGCTGAATGGTGGGAGTTGTATGGTGGTGATACAGAAGAGCTAAAGGAGTTGGCGATCAAAATCCTTTCTCAAACAGCTTCATCATCTGGGTGTGAGCGCAATTGGAGCACATTCGGCCTAATTCACACGAAACTTAGGAACCATATTGGCGCGCCAAAATTGATGATGTTGGTGAAGGTCCACTACAACTTGCGTTTGAAGCAAAAGAGGCGTCAAAAATACAGATAATGATCAAATTATTGACCTCACCCAAGTATTTATGGATAGCGAACAAGTTGATCCATTGGCTGACTGGGTTATTGATAAAAATCTTTTAGCGCCTGTGTTGGATACGGAATCAGGTAGGCCTGACCAGATGTTGAAGATATGGTCGACAGAGTAATAAGAGAAGATGATGCTGCGCCTAGTTTCAGTTTGGGCCCCGAATTTGACACACCTCTCCAAACACAAGATAATTTATCTGAGAGCATCTCTAGTGATGACGAGATAGAAGAACCTGATACTGATGATGATGATAGTGGTGGTGGTGATGGTGACAACAATGGTGGTGGTGGTGGTGGAGGTAATTTTAACGTTCAATTACATGACTCAACTGATGAGGAAACTCCATTGGACCCACAAGTATATGAGGTTGCACCCAGAAACAATAGTCGTAGAGGAGTTCTTAATGACAATTCCCAAAGAATGTATGAGCCAGGGCGTGGAAGTGTTGGTCAAAGAAGACAACGAGGACACATTATACGAAATGATGTTGATATTGATTCAATTTCTTCTAATTTTGAAGCAATGAGTATGAGTTCAGGGACACATGACCATGACAATGAGAGTGTATATGGTAGTGGCTGGGGATACAACCAATCAAGAGATAACGATTATTCTAGTGGCATAATCAGTCAGCCTGCAAGTAGTGCGTCATATGGATATTGGATGGGGGCTGATCAACAACCTTATGGCGCACCACAACCTGAACCAACATATGGACAACTCTATCCAAGTTATGAACCTGTTGGAACTACACCTGGATTTATTGCATTGCGCCCAATGTATAGTTACACCAACACTCCTCGAATTGGAATCATGTTAGAATTTCCAACACAAAAATATGAGTGGCATGTTCGGCAATTTCTCGACGGTGGGTATAACTCTGTATACAGTTGGGTAGGGTATTGTGAAGCAATTAGGATTCAAGAATCGGGTATAGAAGTTGACCAGCCACGTCACTCGTTTATGTATTGATGACTTGATGTAACTTATTTATCTTATTTTGTAATTTGAGACTTTGAGTACATTAGATTATGACATTGTGGTTAATTATTTGTCAATATTTTTTTTATGGTTTTCTTGATAAATAAATGTTGCTATTATTTCCTCCGATATTTCCGATATATCGGATATTTCTGATATTTTAGATAGTTTGGGATGGTCACGAAAAAAATGGATATATCCGATATATCCGATATATATTGGTTTTTGGGTACACCGATATATTGATCAATATCGATATTTTGGGCCTTGATTTGATCTAACAACCCTGAAAGATCTTGCAACATCAACTTTAGCAAGATAAACACTTTCCATTAAATGGCACAACTCTGAACGCCAAGACAAACACTCACAACGGCGGTCACCAAACATCGATCTTCATCATCTATTGACGGATATGATACAACATAGCAGTGACAGGCATACAACGTTCTTCTTTAATCCAAGCATTGAAGCACTCGGCAAGAGTAGAACACATCTCACCATACCTGCATCCCTGAAAGCACGCATTAGCCCAATGCTCAAATGAGATCTTCACTAATAACTCCTCAATTTTTGGCCCTCCAATTCTCTTCAACTCAGCAAGCTTATCCTAAAACTCAGCCATTGTAGGAGCATTAGCGCACTCTGAGAACAAATTCACAACATGCGGTATGTTTGCACTCTTCCCACACATAGCCGTAGACACATTATTCTTTAGGTGCCACAAACAATAGCTATGGAATGAAGTGGGGAAAACAATGGGAATGTTTTTAACTAAGCCAGCATGTCTGTCACTCAGAAATGTGTACCTCCTATCACAAAGGATGACCAACTTCAAATTCTCCAAGAACCAACGCCAATTGTCATCTATTTCATTAGCCACGACAGCCATGGCTATTTGAAACAAACCTAAAGAAGAAAAAACAAATATAATCAATATAAAACATATATATATAACTTCACATTGGGAAAGCTCACTGACAAGCCTCTTTTTGTGTATGTAGATGGTGTATTGTCGTTGAACAAAATAGAAGCATATCAAAACCTAATTATCCCTTAATAAGTAAAGGATGAGTATGGTATCGTTCAACTTTTAAGTGTATGTTATGTGAAGGACAGGACTGGAAAGGGGGTTTAAGGGATTAAAAACTATGATTGTAGAGATTTTAGATTCTAATGCTAAACTAAACTAAATTAACTAAACTATTGAGAATTTATAAGGGATGGAATTCAAAAGATTAGAATCCACCAATACTTTTAATCTATGACCTTCTGCTTCATGGTTGTTCTTACAAGTAGACTACAATTAGGCAATCGAGCGAGTGTCGATGCCCTCTTGGACGAAATATCGTTAACAATTAACTCTACTTAATGTTGTTCCTATGTTTATGCTATTAATATCTTCTTTCCTTTTATGTAAGCTCGGGCAGCCATTCAATGTATTACCGAGAGCAACATTAAGGAGTACTTCCTAATAGGGCGTCCATTTAATGAATCACCACTTAAGGCAAACACAAAGAATACTTCCCCTAGGCAGCCACTCCCTGAGCTACCCTTCTAAGGCAACACAAAGAATACTTCCCTAACTATAAAGAACTATACTACTAGAAGAAAAGTAAATAACACTATCATGATATTAATATTGCAAAACATAAACCCTATTCTATACTTCCATCCCCTGGTGTGGGCAATGGAACTAATAACTAAAAACATAAAGAACTAACCTGATTGAAGAACACCATGAACTAGAAGAATCATTAAACCTTAAGCATCGGCTTCATCTCCTCCCTTGAAGGAGAAGATTAGCCTTCCATAAAGAAGGAAGAACACGAAGAACAAGAATAAGAAGAGTCGAAAAATATAAGACTAGAAAGACTAATTTATTAAGACTCAGCTAGTTAAAACCGATATTTTATTATTAATCACTCTCTGCCTCAAGTTCTGGAGACAAGAATATAAGTGAATTGGCAAATTACATGAGGCACTTAGGTCCTCTATTTAGAGGGGTTACAATGAGTTCTAGAAGCATTCCAAACCGTCATTTATTTCCTAATACAAATAGACTTCTTTCAGAGTACAACTTCGTCTCCAAAACTGAGAAGGAATTGGCTGTAGTGTCGATTCATGCGTCTGGACGCACGATTCATGCATCTGAGATGCGATCAATGCGTCTGGACGCTCGATCCATGCGTCCCAGACGCATAAGCCTATTTGTCTCTTATGCTCCATCCTTATATCCTCTTTTGCGGGCTTTGGTCCAAGATCCGAATCCTTTGGCCTTGGGCTTCCAAATAGGCTTTAAAATAGGTCCAAGTCGCATCTTTAATAGTTGCAATTCCTTGGCCCTCTCCATGATTGTCCACAGGCTTCCCATGTGATCCTTAATGCTCCGAATTGCTCCGTTTTACCCCTTTTTCTCTAATATTCCACAAAACTCCCTCTTTCACCTGTAGAATCATAAAACATAACTTACAAACACTATTAGTCCACTAAGATAGCTAAACAAGAGGTATAATCGAGGGTTAAATTACACTTTTTGAGCACTTATCACAACTCCCAACTAGCCTTTTGCTAGTCTCTTAGCAAATAAGATAAAAAATAGATAAGTGATCAAAATCACATCCTAATAACAAAAAAAAAAATCTTAACCACTTTCGCAGGTATCGCGATTGCATTTACCATATGCAAGAAGGCTTTAAACCTTTAAGTTCCCCAAAAAGGACAAGTTATAGTCTCATGAGGGTTTTCAGGTGATATACCCACAAAATCAATCAATAGCATGTTCAAGAATGATAATATTTTTCAGAGAGAGAAATTCCTTACCCACTTAGTGCTTACTCTAACAGACAGTCTCTATTGCTAACTATATTGCTGCAAAGACTCATAGATTATGATGGGAGATAGTAAAAATTGACAAAATTCTCAATCAAGGCTTATATGTGTACTTAGTCAATCTCCTATACTCTCCTATCCAAGAAACGGAATCCCTAGTTTACCATAGATAGATAATCTCGACTTTCAATCCTCACCGGTCATACTCTCAGAAAAGAATCTCTCAGAAGATGGTCTACTATTTTACCTCATGTATGTGGGGAAAAGAATAATGAATACGAACATCCCACATATTACCTTGAAAAACGGACTTCTGGATGAAATTAGTCTCATGGAAAGAATGTTAATCACATATGAAGTGTCGGGTCCTTCACTTTAGCATCCTCTCACCTATTCTAGACTTCATATCATACTATAGTGATAAGTCATGGGTTGTAACTTGGCTTGGGTATTGGTTTATGAAGGAAATGTAAAAAGGATTCTAAGGTTGTTTCTGAAAATACTAAGGGTTTTGCTTCATTCTTTGGAAGATTTTTTCAAATTTTGTATTGCAAAGAAAGTTCTTCCTTTGTCTTAGCTTTTCCATCCATTCTGGTTTTTTTTATTTTTTTATTTTTATTTTATTTTTTTTTTTTATAGCTCAGTGGTATATCCTTGATTAGTACTGGATATGCTTGTTTTCCACTAGCTTCTTTCACTTAGAACAGAATGATGGTCTTCATTGTATCTTTCTCTGATATTTCATTGTAATCTTCCTTTTGTGCTATTTGTTCCTTTTTGTGCCCCTTGTATTCTCAGAAACATATGGGTATGGCTGATAAAGATTTTGGCTATACTCCTTGTCTAGAGTTGGGTAAAGGGTAAAAGGTTTTATGAAAGAAAATGGCTTATTTTAAGGCTCAAAGGGTTTAACATGATGGTCCTACTAGGTGGGATAAAGGTTGAATGGGTTCACTACTTGACTTATCAGTATGATACTCTATTTCGAATAGACTACAAGACCTAATAGCTATCTCCCCAGTTGATGTCACTTCGTGATTAACCAAATCAACAAATAATAAGACTATATTACAACGATATAAAGAACTGAAAGATGTTGAGTCACTAAGACTCGGATTTTTCATAAGAACTCTCCAAAGAATGGGTATAAAGCTCAAGTCTCACGAGCTAAGTCTAAAAATTCTACTTCCAGTTTACTATTGGTTTAAATCTCTCTTCTAGCAAAAGTACACAAAACTGACCAAGTATTATGGTGGTGCCTTGATAAAGAATTCTATCGACAAGAACTATGTCCAAGCATAATAAATAGTCTAAGCAGTAATGAAATCAATAATATCAACTATCTATCAAACTCAATACTAAGTAGTATAGAATATATATCCCAGACTCATCATTAAAATTCATTTTTCTCATGTTGCTGATATAGAAACAAAAATATTTTAGTTTTTGAAAACTAATTTTCGAAATTCATTTCTCAAGTACACCCTCCCCCTACTTATGCTTGCATTGGCCTCAATGTATAAAGAAGTAAATGAAATGGATGAGAAAAAGGTAGGATATTACCATTGTTGCCGAATATCAAGAATTAGTTCAAGAAACAAATTTTTAGGTCTTTTTACGTAAGATCCCCAAGACGTAATGTGAGTATTTTAAAGTCAGATTCTCAAGACTTTTGAGTCTTTTATAGGTAGATCCTCAAGACTAGTATTCCCACCTCAAAACTGATCTCTCAATAACATGCTTACTTCCTGTAGACATTTTATACTCGGTCTACTAGAGTTATGAGACTTTGACTCCAACGTTTGCAACTCCTCTCAGTTATGAAAATCTGAGGGCCCGACTATCGGTGGCACTTATACTAATGAGATCCTAAGGAGTCAAGCTTACAACGCTGACTTCCTCATGCAAAAAACTTAAACTAGACAGAGTAACAGGTTCAGCAAGACATAGAATGTAATCTTTAAGGTGTGTAGGTAACTTACCCCAATTTTCTGCTTCAACAATGGTCTGATAAACCGGATCCTTGAGAAAAACGACTTCCACGTCTCCAGTAGGTAACTCCAGAAAAGGCTTCAGTCGATGAGCGTTGACTTTGAAATGAGTCCTTCTCTTTATGTCTTCTACTTCAATAGCTCCAAAAGGTGTGACATGTTTTACTACAAACGGTCCTGTCCATCTAGATCTCAACTTTCCAGGGAAAATTTCTAGACGAGAGTTGTAGACCAAAACCTTCTGTCCAGGTTCAAATTCTCTTTTCAGAATTCTTCTGTCATGTAATGCTTTAGTCTTATCCTTGTAAATCCTTGACTTATCATAAGCATCACTTCTCAATTCCTCTAATTCACCGATCCGAAGCTTCCTCCTTTCTCCTGCTTGATCTAGGCTGAAATTCATCTCTTTCACTGTCCAGTAGGCTTTATGTTCTAACTCAACAGGTAGATGACACGCCTTTCCATATACCAAGCGATAGGGCGACATCCCTGTGGGTGTTTTGAATGATGCTCTGTATGCTCATAATGCATCTTGGAGTCTAAGAGACCAGTCTTTTCTAGAAGGATTAACTGTCTCCTCCAGAATACTCTTGATTTTCCAATTTGAAACTTCCGCTTGACCATTAGTCTGAGGATGATATGGTAAAGCTAGCTTGTGAATTACTCCATACTTTACCATAACATTCCCAAATACACGGTTACAGAAGTGAGAACCGTTATCACTGATGATGGCTCTCGATGTTCCAAATCTTGGTAGAATGTTCTTCTTCAGAAAGTCCACGACGACTTTATGATCTGTGGTCTTTGTAGGAACTGCTTCAATCCACTTTGAAACATAGTCCACAACCAGTAGAATGTAGGTGTGACCAAAAGAAGGTGGAAATGGTCCCATGAAATCTATACCCTATACATCAAAGATTTCTGAGATAAGGATCGATTGTTGAGGCCACTCGAACCTTTTCGAGGTCTTACCCAAAAATTGGCATCTCGGACATGCTTTGCAATAAACATTTGTATCTTTAAAAAGTAGGCCAATAGAATCCAGCTTGTAATACCTTGTTTGTAGTACGTTGCGGGCCAAAGTGTCCTCCGCAAGGCTGATCGTGACAAAATGATAAAATGGATTCCTGTTCTTATTCTGGGATGCATCTTTGAATAATCTGATTCGAACACTTCTTGAATAAGTATGGATCATCCCAAAAATAATATCTGGCATTTGCGTAGAATAAATCTTTTTCCTGCTTGCTCCAATGCGATGGTACCTTGTCGGTCACAAGATAATTTGCGATGTGGCCGTACCATGGTACTTTTGATATACTGAACAATTGTTCATCAGGAAAAGTCTCACAATTTTGTAAGCTATCTTCCGCATTCTCCACTAGCAATCTAGAAAGGTGATCAGCAACGACATTCTCTGTTCCTTTCTTATCACGTATCTCCAAATCAAATTCTTGTAAAAGTAGTATCCATCGGATCAACCTAGGCTTGGCATCCTGCTTAGTGAGTAAATGACGCAAGGCAGCATGGTCAGTATAGACAATCACCTTTGAACCTATCAAATATTGTCGGAATTTGTCAAGAGAATAGACGACGGCTAAGAGTTCCTTCTCAGTGGTAGAATAATTAATCTGAGCTCCATTTAGAGTCTTGCTAGCATAATAGATTGCGTACGGCACTTTCTTGTCTCTTTGTCCTAGAACGACTCCTATAGCATAATCAGATGCATCACACGTGATCTCAAATGGCTGTCTCCAGTCGGGAGCACGAATGATTGGTGCTGAAGTGAGTGCTTCCTTTAACTTCATAAAAGCTTCGACACATGAGGTATCAAAATCAAAGACAATATCTTTCCCTAACAGATGTGACAGCGGTCTTGCAATTCTACTGAAGTCCTTAATAAATCGACAGTAGAATCTCGCGTGACCTAGGAAGGCACGGATATCTTTGACAGTTCTCGGTTTGGGTAGATCCTTTATAATATCAATCTTCTCTCGATCTACTAGAATTCCTTCCTTTGAAACTTGGTGACCTAGCACTATCCCTTCCTTTACCATGAAGTGACACTTTTTCCAGTTCAGAACTAAGTTGGTATTGCAACAACGTTTAAGGACTAAGGAGAGATGGTGTAGGCAATCCTCAAAAGATGATCCAAATACTGAAAAATCGTCCATAAAAACTTCCATGTATTTCTCCACCATGTTGTCAAAAGTACTCATCATGCATCGCTGAAAAGTGGCCGGTGCATTGCATAGACCAAAAGGCATACGACGGTAGGCGAATGTTCCAAATGGACATGTGAATGTGGTATTCTCTTGGTCCTCAGGGTGAATATGGATTTGAAAATATCCTGAGTAACCATCAAGAAAGTAGTAGTAAGCTTGTCCAGCTAATCTTTCTAACATCTGATCGATGAATGGCAATGGAAAATGGTCTTTCCTTGATCGCTATTCAAATTTCACATGTCGATGCAAACTCTCCATCTAGTCTGAATCCTGGTTGGAATCAACTCATTGTTCTCCTTCTCGATCACTGTGGTTCTGGACTTCTTCGGCACAACTTGAACTGGACTAACCCATTGATTATCAGAAATAGGGTAGATAATGCCGGCGTCAAGGAGTTTGACGACCTCTTCTCGGACTACTTCCTTCATTTTCGGATTAAGCCTCCTCTGTGGTTGCTTAGAAGTCTTGGAATCCTCTTCCAAATGAATCTTATGTTGAACTATCATAGGGCTGATCCCCTTGATATCATCAATTGTCCAACCTATAGCTGACTTGTGTTCATTTAAAAGTGCTACTAACCTAGATTCCTGCTCCTTAGTCAAATATGATGCAATGACTACTGGGTAGGTTCCCAAATCTCCCAAGAAAACATACTTGAGTGTAGACGGAAAAGGTTTCAATTCTAGCTTAGGCGGCTCCTTCTAAAGCTCTTTAGATGGTCCATCAGGCATAGGCGATTCAAACTTTTCTCTGAACTTGATGTTATCCATGACAGGTGATGAATCCAAAATCGCATTGATTGCCTCGACACTAAGTTCCTCACAATCTGAGTCTGTCAGAGCTTTCAACAACTCATCAGCAGGATATGAATGAGTCAGATAATCTTGTGCTTACGCTTCAATCATGCATACCTCGTTCACAGCACACACCTCCTGTGGTTGCTGTAACATATGGAAAATAATGGTTTCGACTCTCATATTATCAAAGGATAACGTCATATTACCGTTTCGACAGTTGATGAGTGCATTTGCAGTGGCCAAGAATGGTCTACCTAGAATGATTGGTATCTGCCTACCAGATGTAGGTTCTGTGTCGAGTACTATGAAATCAACCGGATAATAGAAATCTTCGATTTTGACTATGACATCTTCAATGATTCCTCTAGGTACCTTCACTGATCTATCTGCCAACTGTAAAGTAACATCAGTCGGTTTTAGATCCTTCAAGCCTAACTTCTCGTAAATGATATATGGTATAAGATTCACACTGGCACCCAAATCTAATAAAGCTTGCTCCTCAAAAGAATCTCCAATTCTGTATGTAACAGTTGGACTTCCAGGATCTTTCAGTTTCACAACCACTAGATTTTGTAGGTACGATGAACATCTTTGAGCGATAAAAGCTTCTTTCAAAATGTTGGTCTTCTTCTTCACTAGATCTTTCACGAACTTGGCATACGAGGGAACTTCCTTGATGGCGGTCAGAAATGGGATATTAATATGCAAATTCTGAAATACATCGCAAATCTCCTTGTACTGGTCATCCTTTCTGGTATTCACTAGTTTTGAAGGAAACGGTGCTGGCGGATTCCTCAATATCGGTTCTCTTCTTTCGGTTTCGATTGGCTTGGTAACAGATAGTGGAGTGACAGGTGGAGTTACTCGTGATGGCTTTTTCTTACTTACTTCCACAGTAGTTCCTTCAACTTCTTTTGCAACAATTTCTTCAGCAGGTAGCACAACACTAGATATATCTGGAATGTTAGAATTGGGTGGGATGGTGGGGACATAAGTTACCTTAGGCTCCGCAGAATCTTTTCCTGGTTGATAGACAATCTTGTTATTAACTTTCTTACCTGACCTCAGAGTGGTGACAGCATTAACTTGGTCATTCGACTGAGTAATCTCTAGGTTATCCACCTCCAGGACACCTTTTCCTTTTGGATTTGGTTCTGGCTGGCTTGGTAATGCTCCTTTCGATCTTTCTGTCAAGGCGGCAGCGATTTGCCCTATCTGGCCTTGAATGACACTAAAGTTATTCTCCAACTTCTGGGTTCTTTGATTTGTCTATTTCATCTCATTGACAATGGTGGTGATAGCTTCTTCCAGATGTGGGATAACTGCTTTGCTCGACTGAGGCGTAGGGGCAATGTATCCACTCATAAGATATGGTACTAACTCTCTATTTGTGTTGGCTTGGTATTGCTGGTTCTGGCATGACTGTTGATTTCTGTATGGTTGCTTGCGGTTTTGGAATAGATACTGGTTATTCTGGAACTGATTTGACTGATTTTGGAATCCTGGAGGAAAATTCATTTGATTTGTATTTTGTGGCTTCCAATAATTCTGTCCCTGATTGAATTGGTTATTTCTTCCTAAAGAGTTGATACTACATGCCTCTGAATTAGTATCCAGATAGTACGAACACTCTTCCGTGGTGTGGCCTTCATCAGAACATAGCTCACAAATGGCATAACAAGGCCTGGATGGTTGAGGTTTAGCTTGGAAATTGTTTGCTTTTGGAGGATTCATGGAGAGCTGATCAAACTTCTTGTTCAGAGTTTCAAGTCCTGTTGATAGGCTTGCCATAATTGATAGCATTGTTTGATTTGGGTCTTCTTGAATTTGGTTGCCAAATTGCTTCGGCACCCTTTCCACTCTATCTACATCCTCGTTGCTAGTACTCCATTGTTGAGTGTCTTCAGCTAAATTCTCGAAAAAGTTGTAGGCTTCCTCTCCATCCAATGATGTAAACTTACCTTGATACATTGACTGCATCATCTCCATGTTCATTGTTGAAAGTCCTCGAAAGAAAAAATGAGCCAGTGTGCTCTTATCATAACCATGAAGTGGACATGAGACTAGCAGATTATTGAATTTCTCCCAGCTTTGATGATATTCTTCAATCACCTTCCCTTTGAAATTGCTTATGGCTTACTACATGGCATCTATCTTCTGGGGTGGGTAGAACTTGTTCATAAACTTTGTTCTCAACTTCTCCCAGTTGTTGATTGAATTGATCGGCTGTGCAGTTAACCATTCGGATGCTTTACCTTCGAGTGAGAGTGGAAAAAGAATTAACTTGATACTCTCATCCTTGATATTTTGGTTCTTCGAGTGAGAGTGGACTAATAGTGTTTATAAGTTGTGTTTTAAGATTCTACAGGTGAAAAAGAGAGTTTTGTAAAATATTAGAGAAAAAGGGGTAAAATGGAGCAATTCGGAGCATTAAGAATCACATGGGAAGCCCGTGGACAATCATGGAGAAGGCCAAGGAATTGGAGCTATTAAAGATGCGACTTGGACCTATTTTAAAGTCTATTTGGAAGCCCAAGGCCAAAGGATTCGTTGCTTGGACCAAAGCCCGCAAAAGAGGATAGAAGGATGGAGCAAAAGAGGGAAAATAGACTTCTGAGTCTGAGACTCATAGATCGTGAGTCTGGACGCATGGATAATGAGTCCAGACGCATTTCTTGAGTCTGAGACGCATGGATAATGAGTCCAGACGCATGAAATGACACTGTAGCCAATTCCTTCTCAGTTTTGGAGACGAAGTTGGACTCTGAAAGAAGTCTATTTGTATTAGGAAACAAATGACGGTTTGGAATGCTTTTAGAGCTCATTGTAAACCCTATAAATAGAGGACCTAAGTGCCTCATGTAAGGGGCCAATTCACTTATATTCTTGTCTCCAGAACTTGAGGCAGAGAGAGATTAATAATAAAAGATCGGTTTTAACTAGCTGAGTCTTAATAAATTAGTCTTTCTAGTCTTATGTTCTTCAACTCTTCGTCTTCTGGTTCTTCGTGTTCTTCCTTCTTTATGGAAGGTTAATCTTCTCCTTCAAGGGAGGAGATGAAGTTGGTGCTTAAGGTTTAATGATTCTTTTGGTTTATGGTGTTCTTCAATCAGGTTAGTTCTTTATGTTTTTAGTTATTAGTTCCATTGCCCACACCAGGGGATGGAAGTATAGATTAAGATTTTTATTTATTACAATTGAATATCATGCTAGTTTAGGGTTTTATTTATTGCAATTGAATATTTGCTAGTAACATGCTTTTATTTATTGCAATTGAATATAATGCTAGAATAGAGTTTTATTTATTGTAATTGAATATTATACTATTATTCTTTACTTTTCTTCTAATTGTGTAGTGTTTTAGAGTAAGGGAAGTATTCCCTGTGTTTGCCTTAGATGGTGATTCATTGAATAGCTGCCCAAGCTCACATAAAAGGAAAGAAGATACTAGTAACATGAACATAGGAACAACCTTAAGTAGAGTTAATTGTTTAACGATGTTTCACCCAAAAAGGCATCGGCACTCGCTCGATTGCCCGATTGTAGTCTACTTGGAGAACAACATGAAACAAAAAGTCATTGAATCAAAAGCATTGGTGGATTTGAATCTCTTGAATCTATCTCTCTCATATTCTTTCTCCTTATTTCCAATTCTTAGCTTTAGTATAAGTTTAGTTAGTTTAGTTTAGTTTAGCATTAGAATCTACAATATCTATAATCATAGTTTTTAATCCCTCAAACCCCCTTTCCAGTCCTGTCCTTCATATAAACATACACTTAAAAGTGGAACGATACCCTACCAATCCTTTACTTATTGAGGGATAATTAGGTTTTGATATGCTTCTTTTTTGTTCAACGACCATACCACATCTCACACACAAAAAGAGGCAGTGTGAATGGCGCCGCTGCCGTTTTAAGTTGTTTATGTTTAACGTTTTCTTTCAAGATTAGAACTTTGGATCTTGAGGCAATTTTAGTTGCATCATCCAACCTTTTGAGAAAGAGAGAAGCTTGAAGGACATCTCGAAGACAAGATCTACCATCCAGGTTAGTCGAATCTTCATTCTTTTTATTTCATTATTAGCATAGTTGCATCATAGTTTAGTTTTATTGCTTTCTAGTATAATTGCATTTAGGATCTTTTCAACAATTGAAGTTGTAAGCCAACACAAATAAAATATCAAACTCTTGTGTTTTTGTCCTAATCTTGACAAACGGACTATCGCCTCGTGGGGCGTGGGTACTTAAGCAATCCAAGTGATTCACCATAACCCTAGAAGAGACAAATTTTAGACAACAAAGCGAGATACTAGCTGCAAAGCCCAACCAAGTTGAAGGAAAGTAGTTTTGCATATTAGTATAATTTAGAATAGTTGCATATTAGTTTAATTGCATTCAAGCATAATAGGATAGTTTTCATCATCTTTGCATAGCAAGAATACTAGACAGGATTGATATAATGGCCGCACGCAATGATGGAAGTGTTTTGGACACCAATAATCCTGAAGCTATCCCACCCATGCAAACACAACAGAAGAAGAAGCTGAGTGATTTCTATTCACCAATCATTGGAGACCCACCAAGCAGTATTGTTCTTCCAGAGACAGAAGCTAACCAGTTTGAACTTAGAGCATCAGTAATATCTATGCTTCCAAAGTTCAACGGTTCGCATAAATGTTCACCTTTTATGTTCACATGAACAAATTTCTATCGATCCTAACTTTCAAGAACCGAATATCAAAGATGAGAGTATCAAGTTGATTCTTTTTCCGCTCTCACTCGAAGGTAAAGCCTCCGAATGGTTAACTGCACAACCGATCAATTCAATAGATAATTGGGAGAAGTTGAGAACAAAGTTTATGAACAAGTTCTACCCACCCCAGAAGACAGATGCCATGCAGCAAGCCATTAGCAATTTCAAAGGAAAAGTGACTGAAGAATATCATCAAAGCTCGGAGAAATTCAATAATCTGCTAGTCTCATGTCCACATCATGGATATGACAAGAGCACACTGGCTCATTTTTTCTATCGAGGACTCTCGATGATGAACAAGCAGATGATACAATCAATGCACAAAGGCAAATTTACATCAATGGATGGAGAGGAAGCTTACAACTTTCTCGAGAATTTAGCTGAAGAAACACAACAATGGACTACTAGCAATGAGGATGTCGCTAGCATGGAGGGGGAGCCAAAGCAATTTGGCTACCAAGCACATGAACAATCAGATCAAGAACTCGAAGTCTACATTGGCCACTGCCACCAAAGATTGAAACTCCGAGTAAGAAATTTAATCGGTTCTCTATGAATCCCTCCAAGTTCAACAAGTCTCAAGCTAAATCTCTCCCACCATGCAAGCTAGCCAATCTGCGAGAAGTCTGTTCGGACACTTCTCAAGCAACTCTAGAATGTCCCCGGTTACTATCAACATGCATCGGTTGGAGAGTACAATATAAACTCATTTTAGAGGCCCAACCAAGGTGGTAATAACTTTCAAGGTAATTATTGGAGACGAATCTTTGGACCCCCGTGTTCTCAAGATCAAAGTTATATTCCACAGACAAGTCAAGTTTCACAGTTGGTCCCTCAACAACAATTATACTCTCAACAAAATTCCAATACAAGTGGAGAGTTAGTGCCTGATCCTATGAGAAATTATGCCGCACCTGCCAACCTGGAGAATGGAATTACTTTGCTATCACAGAAAAATCAGAAGTTTGAAAGTGTTCTAGAGCTTCTTGCACAGTCTCAGCTCAATCTCCAACAATCTCAGGCAAGTCAATGTTCTAGAATGGAGTCTCTAGAGGCTAAGGTCGACCAACTCACCACTGCTTTGTCTGTAAAGACACAAGCTACTCAACCTAGCTTATTGGAACCAATATTGAAGAGTGAAGATGTATGTCACATTAGGACAACTTCTAGTACTAATCAACTCCATGATCATGTCAACTCAGTTACTACTCTCAGATCAGGATTGAAGATAGACAACAAGGTTGACTTACCTTCTCATGATGACATTGCTTCTGAGCAATCACCAAGATTTCAAATGAAGTTCGAAAAGGAAGTGGGGAAATCCTTTCCACTCCTAATTGTCAAGATGAACAAGACAAGATATGCAAGAATGCCAAAGAGAAAGAAGAGCAAACACATGCTGATGTGTTTGTACCAAATGCACCTTTTCCTATGTTTTTTGCTCAAAGCAAAAAGGACAAGCAATTTTTAGAGATGAAGGAGGCATTTGAGAAAGATAACATCAATATCCCCTTTCTCAAAGCAATCAAGCAGTTGCCATCATATGCCAAATTCTTGAAGGATGCATGCAACATAAATAGAAGTACTCATGTTCCAAAGCGAGCGTTCCTAGCTGGACAAACAACATCTGTTATCCATCAGCAAGCTCCAGTCAAGCTCAAAGATCCAGGAAGTCCTACAATATCATGCAAGATAGGAGAAAAATTCACAGGTAATGCTCTTTTAGACCTTGGTGCTAGTGTTAATCTCTTGCCCTATCATGTGTACCAAGCGTTGGGCCTGGAGAACCTAAAGCCTACAAAAGTCAAATTGAAGTTAGCTGACCGTTCTACCAAGATTCCCAGAGGCATAGTTGAGGATGTTCTTGTTCAAGTAGCCGATTTCTACTATCCAGTGGATTTCATTGTGACAGACACCCAGGAAGCCTTTGATAAAATTCCAATCATTCTAGGACGACCTTTCCTCGCTACTGCAAAAGCTTTGATAAATTGTCACAATGGTGAAATGAAGATCAACTTTGGTAAGATGTCCATGGACATAAATATCTTTCACCTGTTGCATAAGGATTGTGATGACACCGAAGGTGGAGAGGTGTACTTCCTTGATAGCATGGTACAAGAATCCTTCCCATTCGAAGATACAATTGAGAGTGCTCAATCTACAGAAAACTGTGATGGACCTGAGAACCCCACCACAAAGGCGTTGCTAGCCATGTTCTTAGAATCTCTGCAGAAAAATCAGGATTTAAGTGAGCATAATGGAAAATTGACAGAGAGAGTATCATACCTTGAGAATATGAACTCTACATTTCAGGATGAACAACATACTTCTGCCCAGAAAAATCAGTTACTAGAGAATCAGCTTAAAGAAGTTTTGGAAAAACAACATAATCTAGAAACTGAAATGAGTCTTCTGAAGCAGAAAGTGGACCATATTGATAAGAAGAATTGCACTGTTGAAGCCTCTTCTACACCATTATTATTTGAATGAGAGAAGTATGTGAACCAGTCTACTGCCCATCCTGAGCCTAGTCAGCCAGACATCCATTATCATCACTGTGGTGGTAAAGGGCACATCAGATACTATTGTCCTGTTAGAAAGAGAGAATTTTGTCAACCTTCTACACAGGGGAACCACAAGGTCTATCACACAATCATCATACCTGAAATAGTTCAAGGTAGAGAAGCAACTTCACCAACAATCTTTCCAGCATATCAAGGAGTATTTTTGATGACCCACAAGGTGAGACCTCCTCGCCCCTCCAAACATTAAAATTGATTTGGGTGAGAAAATTTGATCTCCTCACTCCAAATTGATAATGCATGATATAAAGTCTTGAGAATCTGACTTTAAAAGACTCACATTACGCCTTGGGGATCCGATGTAAAAGACCTAAAATTTGTTTCTTGAACTAATTCGATATTCGCATCAATGGTAATATCCTACCTTTTTCTCATCCATTTCATTTACTTTTTATACATTGAGGTCAATGCATGCATAAGTAGGGGGGATGGTGTACTTGAGAAGTACTTGAGAAATGAATTTCGAAAATTAGTTTTCAAAAACAAAAATATTTTTGTTTCTATATCGAGAGTAATGAGAAAAAATGATTTTAATGATGAGTCCGATATATATTCTATAATTTGCTTAGTGTTGAGTTTGATAGATAGTTAATATTATTGATTTCATTACCGCTTAGACTATTTATTATGCTCGGACATAGTTCTTATTGATAGAATTCTTTATCAAGGCACCACCATAATACTTGATCAGTTTTGTGTACTTTTGCTAGAAGAGAGATTTAAACCCCTAGTAAACTGGAAGTAGAATTTTTAGACTTAGCCCATGAGACTTGAGCTTTATACCCATTCTTTGGAGAGTTCTTACAAAAAAATCCGAGTCTTAGTGACTCAACATCTTTAAGTTCTTTATGTCGTTGTAATATAGTCTCATTATTCGTTGATTTGGTTAATCACGAAGTGACATCAACTGGGGAGATAGCCATTAGGTCTTGTAGTCTATTCGAAACAGAGTATCATACTGATAAGTCAAGTAGTAAACCCATTCAGCCTTTATCCCACCTAGTAGGACCATCATGTTAAACCCTTTTGCGCCTTACAATAAGCCATTTTTTTTCATAAAACCCCCTACCCTTTACCCAACTCCAGACAAGGAGTATAGCCAAAATCTTTATCAGCCATACCCATATGTTTCTGAGAATACGAGGGACACAAAGAGGAAGAAAGAGCACAAAAGGAAGATTACAAGGAAATACCAGAGAGATACAATAAAGACCATCATTCTGTTATAAGTGAAAGAAGCTAGTGGAAAACAAGTATATCCAGTATTAATCAAGGATATACCACTGAGCTAAAAAAAAAAAAAAAAAAAAAAAATGAACAGAATGGATGGAAAAGCTAAGACAAAGGAAGAATTTTCTCTGCAATACAAAATTTAAAGAAATCTTCCAAAGAAAGAAGCAAAACCCTTAGTATTTTCAGAAACAACCTTAGAATCCATTTTACCTTTCCTTCATAAACCAATACCCAAGCCAAGTTACAACCCATGACTTATCACTACAGTATGGTATGAAGTCTAGAATAGGTGAGAGGATGCTAAAGTGAAGGACCCGACACTTCATATGTGATTGACATTCTTTCCATGAGACTACTTTTATTCAGAAGTTTGTTTTTCAAAGTAGTATGTGGGATGTTCATATGCATTATTCTTTTCCCCACATACATGAGGTAAAATAGTAGACCATATTCTCGAGATTCTCTTCCGAGTATGACCGGTGAGGATTGAAAGTCGAGATTATCTACCTATGGTAAACTAGGGATTCCGTTTCTTGGATAGGAGAGTATAGGAGATTAACTAAGTACACACATACGCCTTGATTGAGAATTTTGTCAATTTTTACTATCTCCCATCATAATCTATAAGTCTTTGCAACAATGTAGTTAGCAATGGATACCGTCTGTTGGAGTAAGCACTAAGTGGGTAAGGAATTTCTCTCTCTGAAAAATACTATCATTCTTGAACATGCTATTGATTGATTTTGTGGGTATATCACCTGAAAACCCTCACGAGACTATAACTCATCCTTTTTGGGGAACTTAAAGGTTTAAAGCCTTGTTGCATATGGTAAATGCAATCGTGATGCTTGCGAAAATGAGTTAGGATTTTATTTTTGTTATTAGGATGTGATTTTGATCACTTATCTATTTTTTATCTTATTTGCTAAGAGACTAGCAAATGGCTAGTTGGGAGTTGTGATAAGTGCTCAAAAAGTACTATTTAACCCTCGATTATGCTTCTTGTTTAGCCATCTTAGTGGACTAATAGTGTTTATAAGTTGTGTTTTAAGATTCTACAGGTGAAAAAGAGAGTTTTGTAGAATATTAGAGAAAAAGGGGTAAAATGGAGCAATTCGGAGCATTAAGAATCACATGGGAAGCCCGTGGGCAATCATGGAGAAGGCCAAGGAATTGGAGATATTAAAGATGCGACTTGGACCTATTTTAAAGTCTATTTGGAAGCCCAAGGCCAAAGGATTCTTTGCTTGGACCAAAGCCCGCAAAAGAGGATAGAAGGATGGAGCAAAAGAGGGAAAATAGACTTATGAGTCTGAGACTCATAGATCGTGAGTCTGGACTCAATGCTCACGTCTGGGACGCATAGATCGTGAGTCCAGACACATTTCTTGAGTCTGAGATGCATGGATAATGAGTCCAGACGCATGAATCGACATTGTAGCCAATTCCTTCTCAGTTTTGGAGACGAAGTTGGACTCTGAAAGAAGTCTATTTGTATTAGGAAACAAATGACGGTTTGGAATGCTTCTAGAGCTCATTGTAACCCCTATAAATAGAGGACCTAAGTGCCTCATGTAAGGGGCCAATTCACTTATATTCTTGTGTCCAGAACTTGAGGCATAGAGAGATTAATAATAAAAGATCGGTTTTAACTAGCTGAGTCTTAATAAATTAGTCTTTCTAGTCTTATGTTCTTTAACTTTTCTTCTTCTCGTTCTTCGTGTTCTTCCTTCTTTATGGAAGGCTAATCTTCTCCTTCAAGGGAGGAGATGAAGCCGGTGCTTAAGGTTTAATGATTCTTCTGGTTTATGGTGTTCTTCAATCAGGTTAGTTCTTTATGTTTTTAGTTAGTAGTTCCATTGCCCACACCAGGGGATAGAAGTATAGATTAAGATTTTTATTTATTACAATTGAATATCATGCTAGTTTAGGGTTTTATTTATTGCAATTGAATATTTGCTAGTAACATGCTTTTATTTATTGCAATTGAATATAATGCTAGAATAGAGTTTTATTTATTGTAATTGAATATTGTACTATTATTCTCTACTTTTCTTCTAATTGTGTAGTGTTTTAGAGTAAGGGAAGTATTCCTTGTGTTTGCCTTAGATGGTGATTCATTGAATAGCTGCCCAAGCTCACATAAAAGGAAAGAAGATACTAGTAACATGAACATAGGAACAACCTTAAGTAGAGTTAATTGTTTAACGATGTTTCACCCAAAAGGCATCGGACTTCGATTTCGATTGCCCGATTGTAGTACTTGGAGAACAACATGAAGCAAAAAGTCATTGAATCAAAAGCATTGGTGGATTTGAATCTCTTGAATCTATCTCTCTCATATTCTTTCTCCTTATTTCTAATTCTTAGCTTTAGTATAAGTTTAGTTAGTTTAGTTTAGTTTAGCATTAGAATCTACAATATCTATAATCATAGTTTTTAATCCCTCAAACCCCCTTTCCAGTCTTGTCCTTCATATAAACATACACTTAAAAGTGGAACGATACCCTACTCATCCTTTACTTATTGAGGGATAATTAGGTTTTGATACGCTTCTCTTTTGTTCAACGACTATACCACATCTCACACACAAAAAGAGGCAGTGTCAGTAGGATAGCTTCAGGATTATTGGTGTCCACAACACCTCCATCATTGCGTGCGGCCATTGGATCAATCTCGTCTAGTATTCTTATGAGTCGGTTGTTAAACCTTGTCCACTGTTGTGTTCTTACCGGACGATGATATAGATGACGGGGCAAACACTAGAAAATGCTATGCAAAAATGACGAAAAACTATCCTACAATGCTTAAATAGTATGCAATTATTCTAAGTTATACTAAAATATAAAACTAATTTCCTTCAACTGGGTTGGGCTTTGCAGCTAGTATCTCGCCCGTTGTCTAAAGTTGTCTCTTCTAGGGTTATGGCGAATCATTTGGATTGCTTAAGTACCACGACTCACTGACGATAGTCTGTTTGTCAAGATTCAGACAAGAAACACTAGAGTTTGATATTTCACTGTGTTGGCTTACAACTTCAATTGTTGAAAATGTCATAAATACAATTATACTATAAAGCAATAAAACTAAACTATGATGCAACTATACTAAGAATGAAATAAAAAGAATGAAGATTCGACTAACCTGGATGGTAGATCTTGTCTTCGAGATGTCCTTCAAGCTTCTCTCTTTCTCAAAAGGATGGATGATGCGGCTAAAATTACCTCAATATCCAAAGTTATAATCTTGAAAGAAACCGTTAAACATAAACAACTTAAACCGGCAGCGGCGCCATTTGACAAGCATTTTTTTGTGTATGTAGATGGTGTATGGTCGTTGAACAAAATAGAAGCGTATCAAAACCTAATTATACCTCAATAAGTAAAGGATGAGTAGGGTATCATTCCACTTTTAAGTGTATGTTATGTGAATGACAGGACTGAAAAGGGGGATTAAGGGATTAAAAACTATGATTGTAGAGATTTTAGATTCTAATGCTAAACTAAACTAAATTAACTAAACTATTGAAAATTTATAAGAGAGGGAATTCAAGAGATTATAATCCACCAATACTTTTAATCTATGACCTTCTGCTTCATGGTTGTTCTTACAAGTAGACTACAATTAGGCAATCGAGCGAGTGTCGATGCCCTATTGGACGAAACATCGTTAACAATTAACTCTACTTAAGGTTGTTCTTATGTTTATGCTATTAATATCTTCTTTCCTTTTATGTAAGCTCGGGCAGCCATTCAATGTATTACCGAGAGCAACATCAAGGAGTACTTCCTAATAGGGCGGCCATTCAATGAATCACCACTTAAGGCAAACACAAAGAATACTTCCCCTAATAGGGCAGCCACTCCCTGAGCTACCCCTTCTAAGGCAACACAAAGAATACTTCCCTAACTCTAAAGAACTATACTACTAGAAGAAAAATAAATAACACTAGCATGATATTAGCATTGCAAAACATAAACCCTATTCTATACTTCCATCCCCTGGTGTGGGCAATGGAACTAATAACTAAAAACATAAAGAACTAACCTAATTGAAAAACACCATGAACCAGAAGAATCATTAAACCTTAAGCATCGGCTTCATCTCCTCCCTTGAAGGAGAAGATTAGCCTTCCATAAAGAAGGAAGAACACGAAGAACGAGAAGAAGAAGAGTCGAAGAACATAAGACTAGAAAGACTAATTTATTAAGACTCAGCTAGTTAAAACCGATCTTTTATTATTAATCTCTCTCTGCCTCAAGTTCTGGAGACAAGAATATAAGTGAATTGGCAAATTACATGAGGCACTTAGGTCCTCTATTTATAGGGGTTACAATGAGTTCTAGAAGCATTCCAAACCGTCATTTGTTTCCTAATACAAATAGACTTCTTTTAGAGTCCAACTTCATCTCCAAAACTGAGAAGGAATTGGCTACAGTGTCGATTCATGCGTCTGGACCCACGATTCATGCGTCTCAGACGCGATCAATGTGTCTGGATGCTCGATCCATGTGTCCTAGATGCATAAGCCTATTTTGTCTCTTCTACTCCATCCTTCTATCCTCTTTTGCGGGCATTAATCCAAGCAACGAATTTTTTGGCCTTGGGCTTCTAAATAGGCTTTAAAATAGGTCCAAGTTGCATCTTTAATTGCTTCAATTCCTTGGCCTTCTCCATAATTGTCCACGGGCTTCCCATGTGATCCTTAATGCTCTGAATTGCTCCGTTTTACCCATTTTTCTCTAATATTCCACAAAACTCTCTCTTTGACCTGTAGAATCATAAAACATAACTTACAAACACTATTAGTCCACTAAGATGGCTAAACAAGAGGCATAATCGAGGGTTAAATTGCACTTTTTGAGCACTTATCACTCACCAACATTCCCATGCAAACTGAAATATGTATGTACAAACAATGTAAACAAGGCATATGTGAAGACAAATAAGCATGATAAGACACTATTAAAATAGTGTAAAAAATAACATACATACATTCAACAAAAAGATAGATATTTTAGAATAAAACCTTGATTTCCATTTTTAGTTGTCGCCGCTAACAAACAACCTTTAAATTTGGCCTTCAAGAAAGTCCCGTCCAAATAGATCATTGGGCGACAATACTTGAACCCATGGATACACGCTTCGAAACTGATGAAAATCCTACGAATCTTATGGAGTCCCTTGTCAATTTCAAGCACAACATGACTATTGGGATTCGAAGCCTTCAAAGAATCTTCAAACCAACGCAGCTGATAATATGAAAGACCATCCTTTCCATATATGTCTTTTGATAAAACATAAAATGAATAGTCTTACCTACGTGATAAAGTGATGAAACTTACAAACGCAAGTAAAACTAAACTAAATTATGATGCCTATATTTTATCAAAGTTTCAACTCTCAATTCTATCGAAATAGAGTGGAGTAATAAATTCGTTCCACTCCTAGTGCTCTAGCATGGATTGTTTTCTAATCTAATTAGTCGGTCTTAAGTCAATGAGAGCTTTACGAAGGTGATTACTACGATACTTACTGAATTTGATTACTTGAATTTAACTACGAATGCTATGGAAATACGATTGTTTGAATCTAGATACAGAAATTAGAGGGGAATTGAATCCACCTCGAATCCAACTTAACAACCTAGCGTAGAATGTTGTATCTCAATTCTCACGTTCTCACGGTGAGAATTTCGAGTTCTAATCCCTAGTGTTCGTGGCATTTCTACCGAATACTAACTAGCATGTGAGGTCGTCTACTGATAAGTGCTCAAAAAGTGCTATTTAACCCTCGATTATGCCTCTTGTTTAGCCATCTTAGTGGACTAATAGTGTTTATAAGTTGTGTTTTAAGATTCTATAGATGAAAAAGAGAGTTTTGTAGAATATTAGAGAAAATGGGGTAAAATGAAGCAATTCGGAGCATCAATGATCACATGGGAGGTCCGTGGACAATCATGGAGAAGGCCAAGGAATTGGAGCTATTAAATATGCGACTTAGACCTATTTTAAAGTCTATTTGGAAGCCCAAGGCCAAAAAATTCGTTGCTTGGACCAAAGCCCGCAAAAGAGGATAGAAGGATAGAGCGAAAGAGAAAATGGAAACTTATGCGTCTGGGACGATGGATCGAAAGTCGGACGCATTGATTGCATCCGGGACGATAGATCGAAAGCCCGTCGACGCATTGATTAAATCTGGGGGCGATGGATAATGCGTCCAGATGCATGAATCGACACTGTAGCCAATTCCTTCTCAGTTTTGAAAACGAAGTCGGACTCTAAAAGAAACCTATTTGTATTAGGAAACAAATGACGGTTTGGAATGCTTCTAGAACTCATTGTAACCCCTATAAATAGAGGACCTAAGTGCCTCATGTAATGGGCCAATTCACTTATATTCTTGTCTCCTAACTTGAGGCGAGAGAGATTAATAATAAAAGATCGGTTTTAACTAGTCGAAGTCTTAATAAATTAGTCTTTCTAGTCTTATGTTCTTCAACTCTTCTTCTTCTCCTTCTTCATGTTCTTCCTTCTATATGGAAGGCTAATCTTCTCCTTCAAGGGAGGAGATGAAGCCAGTGATCTTAAGGTTTAATGATTCTTCTAGTTCATGGTGTTCTTCAATCAAAGTTAGTTCTTTATGTTTGTAGTTATTAGTTCCATTGCCCACACCGGGGGGATGGAAGTATAGAATAGGGTTTATGTTTTGTAATATTAATATCATGCTAGTGTTATTTACTTTTCTTCTAGTAGTGTAATTCTTTAGAGTTAGGGAAGTATTCTTTGTGTTGCCTTAGAAGGGTAGCTCGAGGAGTGGCTGCCTAGGGGAAGTATTCTTTGTGTTTGCCTTAAGTGGTGATTCATTGAATGGCTGCCCTATTAGGAAGTACTCCTTGATGTTGCTCTTGGTAATACATTGAATGGCTGCCCGAGCTTACATAAAAGGAAAGAAGATAGATATTAATAACATAAACATAAGAACAACCTTAAGTAGAGTTAATTGTTAACGATGTTTCATCCAAAAGGGCATCGGCAGACATTTCGATTGCCTAATTGTAGTCTACTTGTAAGAACAACCATGAAGCGAAAGGTCATAGATTAAAAGTATTGGTGGATTCTAATCTCTTGAATTCTCTCTCTTATAAATTCTCAATAGTTTAGTTAATTTAGCTTAGTTTAGCATTAGAATCTACAATCTCTACAATATTAGTTTTTAATCCCTCAAACCCCCTTTCCAGTCCTGTTCTTCACATAACATACACTTAAAAGTGGAACGATACCCTACTCATCCTTTACTTATTGAGGGATAATTAGGTTTTGATACGCTTCTCTTTTGTTCAACGACCATACCACATCTAACACACAAAAAAGAGGTAGTGTCAATGGCGCCGCTGCCGGAGATATAATTAATTGTAGCCCCACACAAAAAGGAAGTTGGTCAAATGGCGCCGCTGCCGCTTTAAGTTGTTTATGTTTAACGTTTTCTTTCAAGATTAGAATTTTGGATATTGAGGTAATTTTAGCCGCATCATCCATCCTTTTAAGAAAGAAAGAAGCTTGAAGGACATCTCGAAGACAAGATCTACCATCCAGGTTAGTCGAATCTTCATTCTTTTTATTGCTTTCTTAGTATAGTTGCATCATAGTTTAGTTTTATTGCTTTCTAGTATAATTGCATTTAGGATCTTTTCAACAATTGAAGTTGTAAGCCAACACAGCGAAATATCAGACTCTAGTGTTTCTTGTCCTAATCTTGACAAACGGACTATCGATGCGTGGGCGATGGTACTTAAGCAATCCAAGTGATTCACCATAACCCTAGAAGAGACGACTTTTAGACAACGGCAGATACTAGCTGCAAAGCCCAACCCAGTTGAAGGAAAGTAGTTTTACATTCTAGTATAATTTAGAATAGTTGCATATTAGTTTAATTACCTTCAAGCAAAGTAGGATAGTTTTTTTTTTTTTTTTTGTTATTTTCGCATAGAATTTTCTAGTGTATGCCCCGTCGTCCATATCATCGTCCAGTAAGAACACAACAGTGGACAAGGTTTAACAACCGACTCACAAGAATACTAGGCGAGATTAATACAATGGCAAGCAATGATGGAGGTGTTTTGGACACCAATAATCCTGAAGCTATCCCACCCATGCAAGCACAACAGAGGAAGAAGCTGAGCAACTTCTATTCGCCAATTATTGGAGACCCACCCAGCAGTATTGTTTTTCCAGAGACAGAAGCTAATCAATTTGAACTTAGAGCATCGGTAATCTCTATGCTTCCAAAGTTCAATGGTTCGCATAATGTTCAGACCTTATGTTCACATGAACAAATTTCTATCGATCCTCGAACTTTCAAGAACCGAATATCGGGGATGAGAGTATCAAGTTAATTCTTTTTCCACTCTCACTTTCGAAGGTAAAGCATCCGAATGGTTAACCGCCGACAGCCGATCAATTCAATCAACAACCGAGAAAGTTGAGAACAAAGTTTATGAACAAGTTCTACCCACCCCCGTAAGATTGCGGATGTCATGCGCGAAGCCATCGCAAATTTCAAAGGGAAGGTGGATCAAGAATATCATCAAAGCCGGGAGAAATTCAATAATCTGCTAGTCTCATGTCCACATCATGGTTATGATAAGAGCACACCGCTCATTTTTCTTTCGAGGACTTTCTACTATGAACAAGCGGATGATACAAATCAATGCATCAAGGTAAGTTTACATCATTGGATGGAGAGGAAGCCTACAACTTTCTCAAGAATTTAGTCAAAGACACTCAACAATGGAGTACTAGCAACGAGGGCGTAGCTAGAGTGGAGGGTGCCAAGAAATTTGGCAACCAAATTCAAGAAGACCCAAATCAAGCAATGCTATCAATTATGGCAAGCCTATCAACAGGACTTGAAAATCTAAACAAGAAGTTTGATCGGTTCTCCATGAATCCTCTAAAACCAAACAATTTCCAAGCTAAACCTCGGCCATCCAAGCCTTGTTATACCATTTGTGAGCTATGTTCTCGATGAAGGCCACACCATCAAGAGTGTTCAGATTATCTGGATACTAATGCGAGGCATGTAGTATCAATTCTTTAGGAAGAAATAACCCGGTTCAATCAGGGGATGAAATTATTGGAAGCCACAAAATACAAATCGAGGAATTTTCCTCCGTGATTTCAAAATCACCAAATCGGTTCGAATAACCGATGCTCGGTTCCAAAACCGCCCGGAACCATACGTAAATCAACAATCATACGGAAACCGGCAATACCAAGCCAACACAAAATGCGAGAGAGTTAGTACCAGATCTTATGAGTGGATATATTTCCCCTACGCCTCGGTCGAAGCAAAGCAGCTTATCCCACATCCGGAAGAAGCTATCACCACCATTGTCAATGAAATAAAAACGCACAAATCAAAGAACCCGAAGTTGGAGAATAACTTTAGTGTCATTCAAGGCCGATAGGGCAAATCGCTGCCGCCTTAACAGAGATCAAAAGGAGCATTACCAAGCCGGAGCCAAATCCGAAAGGAAGAGGTATCTTGCGGATGGATAACACCGAGATTACTCGGTCGAATGCCCAAGTCAATTCTGTCACCACTCTGAGGTCAGGTAGAAAGTTGATAACAAGATTGTCTATGAACCAGGAAAAGATTCTGTGGAGCCTAAGGTAACTTATGTCCCCACCATCCCACCCAGTTCTAACATTCCAGATATATCTAGTGTTGTGCCACCACAAGAAAAACTGTTGCAAAAGAAGTTGAAGGAACTACTGTGGAAGTAAGTAAGAAGAAGGCATCACGAGTGACTCCACCTGTCACTCCACTAATTGTTACCAAGCCAACCGAAGCCGAAAGAAGAGAACCGATATTGAAGAATCCGCCAGCACCGTTTCCTTCGAAACTAGTGAATACCAGAAAAGATGACCAGTACAAGGAGATTTGCGATGTATTTCAGAATTTGCAGATTAATATCCCATTTCGACCGCCATCAAGCAAGTTCCCTCTTATGCCAAGTTCCCGAAAGATCTAGTAAAGAAGAAGACCAACATTCGAAGAAGCTTTTATCGCCAAAGATGTTCATCGCATTACTACAAAATCTATCGGTTGTGGAAACCGAAAGATCCCGGAAGTCCAACTGCATACATGCAGAATGAGATTCTTTGGAGGAACAAGCTTTATTAGATTTGGGTGCCGGTGTGAATCTTCTACCATATTTCGCCTCACGAGAAGTTGGGCTTGAAGGATCTAAAACCGATCGATGTTACTTTACAACAAGCGATAGATCGATGAAGATACCTAGAGGACTAATTGAAGATGTCATAGTCAAGATCGAAGATTTCTATTATCCGGTTGATTTCATAGTACTTTCGACCACAACCTACATCCGGTAGGTAGATACCAAGCATTCTAGGCGCACCATTCTTGGCCACCGCAAAATGCACTCATCAACTATTTCGTCAAACGGTAATATGACGTTATCCTTTGGTAATATGAAAGTCGAGACCAATGTTTTCCATATGTTACAGCAAACCACGTGAAGTATGTCTTTGTGAACGAGGTTTGTATGATTGAAGCGTTAGCACCGGATTATCCGACTCATTCATATCCTGGCGATGAGTTATTGAAAGCTCGACGGACTTCGGTTCCGAGGAACTTAGTGTTGAGTCAATCAATGCGATTTTGATTCATCACCATCATGGATGACATCAAGTTCAAAGAAAAGCTTGAATCACCTATGCTTGATGGACCACCTAAAGAGCTTAAGAAGGAGCCACCTAAGCTAGAATTGAAGCCTTTGCCGTCTACACTCAAGTATGTTTTCTTGGGAGATTTGGGAACCTACCCAGTAGTCATTGCATCAGATTTGACTAAGGAGCAGGAATCCAGGTTAGTAGCACTTTTAAAGGAACACAAGTCAGCTATAGGTTGGACAATTGATGATATCAAGGGGATTAGCCCTATGATAGTTCAACATAGGATTCATTTGGAAAAGGATTCCAATACTTCTAAGCAACCACAGAGGAGGCTTAATCCGAAGATGAAGGAAGTAGTTCGAGAAGAGGACGTCAAACTCCTTGATGCCAGCATTATCTACCCTATTTCTGATACTCAATGGGTTAGTCCAGTTCAAGATGTGCCAAAGAAGTCCGGAACCATAGTAATCGAGAATGAGAACAATGAGTTGATTCCAACCAGGATTCAGACTGGATGGAGAGTTTGCATCGATTATAAGAAGTTGAATAGCGCATCGAGGAAAGATCATTTTCCATTGGCTTTCATCGATCAGATATTTGAAAGATTAGCTGGACAAGCTTCCTACCTCTTTCTTGATGGTTACTCAGGATACTTTCAGATCCATATTCACCCTGAGGACCAAGAAAAGACATTCACATGTCCTTTTTGAGGATTGTCCATCATCATCTCCCTTAGTCCTTAAACGTTGTTACGATACCAACTTAGTTCAACTGGGAAAAGTGTCACTTCATGGTAAAGGAAGGGATATCACTGAAGGAATTCTAGTAGATCGGCGAAAATGTCTACGTGGAAGTAAGCATGTTGTCGAAAAGATCGGTTTTGAGATGGAAACCTAAGTATTCCCCACTGTTAGTTTATGGGATTTACTCCCCTGTTGACCTTCAAAGGAAGATTATTTGTATGGCTCGTGTAGGGTTCGGTAAAAGTCCATTTGCACATAAGAGGAGAGTGCGTAAGCTAGGTTCTTTGTAAGAATTGCCATTCAAACTTGTCCCGGGTTACTGACCATTAAGAAAAAAATTGTTGGTACAAGGTATATTTTTGTCAATCACATGCTGAGAGAGATTAGAAGAATTCCTACAAAGTGGAACCGAGTGGGTGGGAGTACTAGTCTTGAGGATCTGACTATAAAGGACTCAAAAGTCTTGAGGATCTGACTTTAAAAGACTCACATTACGTCTTGGGGATCTGACGTAAAAGACCTAAAAATTTGTTTCTTGAACTAATTCTTGATATTCGCATCAATGGTAATATCCTACCTTTTTCTCATCCATTTCATTTACTTCTTTATACATTGAGGTCAATGCATGCATAAGTAGGGGGAGGGTGTACTTGAGAAATGAATTTCGAAAATTAGTTTTCAAAAACAAAAATATTTTTGTTTTTATATCAGTAGCATGAGAAAAATGAATTTTAATGATGAGTCTGGGATATAGATTCTATACTGCTTAGTGTGAGTTTGATAGATAGTTGATATTATTGATTTCATTACCGCTTAGACTATTTATTATGCTCGGACATAGTTCTTATTGATAGAATTCTTTATCAAGGCACCACCATAATACTTGGTCAGTTTTGTGTACTTTTGCTAGAAGAGAGATTTAAACCCCTAGTAAACTGAAAGTAGAATTTTTAGACTTAGCCCGTGAGACTTGAGCTTTATACTCATTTTTTGAGAGTTCTTACGAAAAAATCCGAGTCTTAGTGACTCATCATCTTTCAGTTCTTTATGTCGTTGTAATATAGTCTCATTATTCTTTAATTTGGTTAATCACGAAGTGACATCAACTGGGGAGATAGCCATTAGGTCTTGTAGTCTATTCAAAACAGAGTATCATACTGATAAGTCAAGTAGTGAACCCATTCAGCCTTTATCCCACCTAGTAGGACCATCATGTTAAACCCTTTTGAGCCTTACAATAAACCATTTTCTTTCATAAAACCCTTTACCCGTCACCCAACTCCAGACAAGGAGTATAGCCAAAATCTTTATCAGCCATACCTATATGTTTCTGAGAATACGAGGGGCACAAGGAGGAAGAAAGACCACAAAAGGAAGATTACAAGGAAATATCAGAGAGATACAATGAAGTCCATCATTCTGTTCAAAGTGAAAGAAGCTAGTGGAAAACAAGCATATCCAGTACTAATCAAGGATATACCACTGAGCTTTAAAAAAAAAAAAAAAAAAAAAAAAAAAAAAAGTTGAACAGAATGGATGGAAAAGCTAAGATAAAGGAAGAATTTTCTCTGCAATACAGAATTTGAAGAAATCTTCCAAAGAAAGAAGCAAAACCCTTAGTGTTTTCAGAAACAACTTTAGAATCCTTTTGACCTTTCCTTCATAAACCAATACCTAAGCCAAGTTACAACCCATGACTTATCATTACAGAATGGTACGAAGTCTAGAATAGGTGAGAGGATGCTAAAGTGAAGGACCCGACACTTCATATGTGATTGACATTCTTTCCATGAGACTAATTTTATTCAGAAGTCTGTTTTTCAAGGTAGTATGTGGGATGTTCGTATGCATTATTCTTTTCCCCACATACATGAGGTAAAATAGTAGACCATCTTCTGAGAGATTCTTTTCTGAGAGTATGACCGGTGAGGATTGAAAGTCGAGATTATCTACCTATGGTAAACTAGGGATTCCGTTTCTTGGATAGGAGAGTATAGGAGATTGACTAAGTACACACATAAGCCTTGATTGAGAATTTTGTCAATTTTTACTATCTCCCATCATAATCTATGAGTCTTTGCAGAAATGTAGTTAGCAATGGAGACCTATATCGGGGTAAGCACTAAGTGGGTAAGGAATTTCTCTCTCAAAAAATACTATCATTCTTAAACATGCTATTGATTGATTTTGTGGGTATATCACCTGAAAACCTCTCACGAGACTATAACTTCGTCCCTTTTGGGGAACTTAAAGGTTTAAAGCCTTGTTGCATATGGTAAATGCAATCGCGATGCCTAAAAAATGAGTTAGGATTTTATTTTTGTTATTAGGATGTGATTTTGATCACTTATCTATTTTTATCTTATTTGCTAATAGACTAGCAAAAGGCTAGTTGGGAGTTGTGATAAGTGCTCAAAAGTGCTATTTAACCCTCGATTATGCCTCTTGTTTAGCCATCTTAGTGGACTAATAGTGTTTATAAGTTGTGTTTTAAGATTCTACAGTGAAAAATAGAGTTTTGTAGAATATTAGGAAAAATGGGGTAAAACGAAGCAATTCGAGCATCAATGATCACATGGGAGGTCCGTGGACAATCATGGAGAAGGCCAAGGAATTGGAGCTATTAAATATGCGACTTGGACCTATTTCAAAGTCTATTTGGAAGCCCAAGGCCAAAGGATTCGCTGCTTGGACCAAAGCCCGCAAAGAGGATAAAAGGATAGAGCGTAAGAGAGAAAATCGGGCTATCGTCAGGGACGATGGATCGAAAGCCCCGACGCATTGATTGCATCCGGGACGATAGATCGAAAGTGTCCGAGACGCATTGATTAAGTCTGGGACGCATGGATAATGCGTCCAGACTCATGAATCGACACTGTAGCCAATTCCTTCTCAGTTTTGAAGACGAAGTCGGACTCTGAAAGAAACCTATTTGTATTAGGAAACAAATGACGGTTTGGAATGCTTCTAGAACTCATTGTAACCCCTATAAATAGAGGACCTAAGTGCCTCATGTAATGGGCCAATTCACTTATATTTTGTCTCCTTAACTTGAGGGCAGATAGAGATTAATAATAAAAGATCGGTTTTAACTAGTGAAGTCTTAATAAATTAGTCTTTCTAGTCTTATGTTCTTCAACTCTTCTTCTTCTCGCTCTTCGTGTTCTTCCTTCTATATGGAAGGCTAATCTTCTCCTTCAATGGAGGAGATGAAGCCAGTGCTTAAGGTTTAATGATTCTTCCGGTTCATGGTGTTCTTCAATCGAGTTAGTTCTTTATGTTTGTAGTTATTAGTTCCATTGCCCACACCGGGGATGGAAGTATAGAATAGGGTTTATGTTTTGCAATATTAATATCATGCTAGTGTTCTTTACTTTTCTTCTAGTAGTGTAATTCTTTAGAGTTAGGAAGTATTCTTTATGTTGCCTTAGAAGGGGTAGCTCGAGGAGTGCACACTTTAGGAAGTATTCTTTGTGTTTGCCTTAAGTGGTGATTCATTTAATGGCTGCCCTATTAGGAAGTACTCCTTGATGTTGCTCTTGGTAATACATTGAATGGCTGCCCAAGCTTACATAAAAGGAAAGAAGATATTAATAGCATAAACATAAGAACAACCTTTAGTAGAGTTAATTGTTAACGATGTTTCATCGAAAGGGCATCGGCACTTCGCGACGATTGCCTAATTGTAGTCTACTTGTAAGAACAACCATGAAGCGTAAGGTCATAGATTAAAAGTATTGGTGGATTCTAATCTCTTGAATTCTCTCTCTTATAAATTCTCAATAGTTTAGTTAATTTAGCTTAGTTTAGCATTAGAATCTACAATCTCTACAATATTAGTTTTAATCCCTCAAACCCCTTTCCAAATCCTCGTTCTTCACATAACATACACTTAAAAGTGGAACGATACCCTACTCATCCTTTACTTATTGAGGGATAATTAGGTTTTGATACGCTTCTCTTTTGTTCAACGACCATACCACATCTAACACACAAAAAGAGGTAGTGGTCATCTACCCATTCTCATGGCGAAACACGACCTTCTAGAGTGGAATAGATTCTACAACCAATTCTATACTAACCACTAAGTTTTCATCAAGGCTTCATCAACCCCTCTAATGGAGGTTTTAGCCTTGAGTCATCAAACTAACATTTCCCATTGAATCTAAACTAAACATAATGTAAGAAATTGAAATTTACTTACTTAAACAATAATGATTAAAATCTAATTAACAACTAAGAAATGGTAACCAACAATAATTAAAACAGATCTAATAGATTGAAATACACAATTCAAAATTGATAAAATAACTATTTTATTTATCTAAATCAATCAAGAACAATGATTCAAAGATTTAATCTAAAACAAGAATTGAAAATGGAACTAAAACTTAATTTAATTAATAAAACTAGATCTAGAATTCTATATATTAATTTAGGTCTAACTAGCTACATTTAACAAACAGCTAAGCTTTTGTTTTTATACATTCAGATCCAAAAATCGTGCATGGGCTTGGAGCCATGTTTTGGGCCAGAGAATCAGGCCCAAAACCCAATTCTTTCAGTCCAAAAAGGCCTCTTCAGCTGCAGTTGGCTTCCACAGACTTTTCGTTCACTTCTGCTCCTCTGATTGGGTCAAGGCTTGGACCATTGGAAAGCTCTTTCCGAGCCGGTCGTTTTGACATAAGGTAGGCCCAATTCTGAGGTCTGAGTCCAAAGATATGGTCTTCGGAAGTTCTATTGACTTTGTGTACTGTTTCTGCCTGCGTGGACTTTGACTTTTTAGCTTTGACCGGGCTTTAGAAAGGCTTTGTCTTCTTGGATCTTGGCATTTAATCACGGAACTCCTTAGTAACCGACCTTTGCTCCTTTATCTCGCTAAAGTGGCACATTTCTGCACATAATGGACTTTGAAGCCCTGAATGCATAAAACACGTGTCGTTAAACTCTTATTACTACTCACATAATTGGTCTAAAAGTATGACTGTTACAGGGTTAAAACTACAGTTTTGGGCTCTTATCAAACCACCCCCAAACAGCATTTTGATTGTCCTCAAGCAAAGATGAGAAATTAGAATAAGTGACCAAAAATGGAGTTCTAACTACTCTCGTTTCGCTGAGTGCGATTGCATTGACCATATGCAACAAGGCCTTAAACCACTAGGAATTCCCTAGTGGATGAGTTATAGCCTCGTGAGAGTTTTCCAGTGAAGGTACTCACAAACTTCATCTATACTACAACGATTAAGAAATAAAACTATTGTTTCCTTATTCATGCTCCAAACTATCTATACATCTCACTAGCTATGAACAAGAATAACCAAGTCACAAACCTAAGCTAATATATGCATAATACTCAATCATCTATAATAAACATATATACAATGAGTAATACTATGAAATGTCTAGCGTGATCCGCTTTCAAAACTCGAATAACGCCCCTAAGTAGGTTCTCACAATAATAGTCAAGATACAACACTCTGATTTTTCCACTCAAGTTTCATTTACTTTAGTCTTGCCATGGGCACACTTTACCTTACAATCTCAATGACACACAAGGAAGTCGGAGTCGATCAAACACATCTGCCACTTACTATCACACTAACATATTCCTAATTGAGCTAGAGGTCTTTATTAGGTGTTTCGGGAATTAGGAGATGGTTTAAGAAGGAAGGAAATGGATATTCAAAGAGGACAAGTCTGAGATAATAGAGTCTTCATATTATGTAACTAGAGAAAACCTTGTTATTTACTTCTGCTTCTACACTTTGTTTCCATCCTTAGCCATATTTTTTTTTTTCTTTTCTTTTTTTTTTTTTTTTTTTTTTTTTTTTTTTTCCTTTGGCTTTTGACTCCCTTTTATTCTATTTTTGGAGTTTTTATTTTATTTCTATTTTTATTTTTCTTTTCCTTGGATGGAAACTTCTTTCCTTTATTTTCTCAAGCAATTAACTAACTTTTGTTTTTACACGTGTTTTTTTCTTCTTCTTTTCTTCCTCATTCTATTCTCGACTTATTCTAAATTGGGTAGGTTGATTTATTTATTTATTTATTTATTTTTTTTTTTTTTTAACAGGGTAAAGGGATTGTGGTTTATGAAAGGCTAAAGAAAGGCTCGGAGGGGCTAATTAGCGGAAAATAATTCCTAGGTTTGAATTTTTGGCTATATCGATCCAAAAAGGGCCTAAATTCTCGCTTAAGATATGGCATAGTGATCAAGCAAGTGGAAGTGTGATTTCTATCCGGATTTTACTTCTCCCTTGTGTCATTTCTCAAATGTTTCACTTCATATAAGGCTTTAGGCTATATTCTCACAGGATTTGTAGAATAAGTACTCTAGCCTAGATTTCAGAAACTTACTGCTAACAATCATAGATACTCATGTAATATATTTATAGATAGATGCAAAGATTATTACCTATATATTAACCTAAGTTTCTAACAATTATTCGATGCAAATGTGCCTACGCGAGACTTCTAGATTGTTAAGAGCATGGAGAAAGAAACAATACCAATATTCCTAAGTGTATAGCATAACTTATTTATTTATATTTTTGAATTTTTGAAATTTTAACTAGAAAACAAATGCATATTATATCTATCTATATCCTAACAGATGCCTTAATTACACGTGTTTCTATGCCCCCCCCCCAAACAAAAAGCATGCTTTGTCCTCAAAGCATTTAAATAAAGAGGGTAGGAAAAATACCATTGAAGCGTGGAAATTCAGGAACATCCAAAACAAGGTTAGAACTTACTAATATAGGAAATAAACCGACGCGAACTCTATAAGAGTTCCACCCATTATGGGGTTAACCGAATTAAATTGCTTGGGACATAAGACCACACTAACAAAACTAAAAACTTACCTTATCTCCCTTTTAAGCATCCTCCTCCTCATTAAAGATATATGGTTCCTTCAAGATCCCGCCAGCCTATTATAACTTGCCAAGCTTGGCCATTTATCATCCACCAATGCTAACCTGTTAAGTGTTATCAGAATGCGATGGGATGTACGGGCGGCGACCAAATGAGGTCGCACCTACCATCCCAGGCAAGTCATTGTTCACAATGAGCGAACCACCCTATTGGTGGGTCTCATGACTTCAACCCTTTTCAATCGTGAATTGTGCACGTATCACAGTAAATAACTACGATGATGCGACTTACCAACACAGCATAAGAAGATACTTACACCTCATGGTTTGGGCTCTCTTAAGACTGGTGACCAAAACTCGAAATGTCATAGGGCGACGCCCCTCGCCTAAAAGCGAGGAAAATGTCACCAGCATCTTTTTTGCGTAAGTGAACGCCATTCCCCAAAATATTCATCGGGATGAATAACATGGTGGTGCCTGCCACGCTTAAGGAAAGGCTACCAAGGGGCAATGCTATATCGCCCTTGGTCCATTACTCGAAAAGACCCTCCCCATAAAAATCATGGAAATATGTATAATCATAAAGATATGCATTATCACCATATATGCCCATGTGTGAACAGGATCGGTATTGGTATTCCTAAAACTAAGGCGACCAAATTTTTATTGAATTCATGTGTCGTGTCATCGACATTTACGGAGAATTCTTGATCTCCATCCCGACACAATAGAATTTGACGCGGTCATAGAAATAAGCGATAAGTCAGGTGAATATGAATTGTCATCACTTACTAGTAGATGACGCCATCCTAATCGCGGGATTCTTTGTCGGAACCAATGTCCATAGGTCTCGGTGCCCAACACATCTTTGAAAGACTGTTCGTATGACTATAGGAGATGTCATCACAATAACTCTTTGAACAGTTTCACAAAAATCCTGGAATGACCGTCTGAAAATTGGAAATTTCCGCGTTCATTGAAAAACCGAGAAGGCTGCAGTAGGCGCAAGCCGCTCTTGTGTAAATGCGACATAGCATGTTATGGCGCTGGTCGCTTGGTTGGTATGAGGGCGGTCGCTCTAGGTCCAGTAGCTGAGGGCGGTCGCTCGACAAAATTTTCGAAAAAATGTGAAGGGCGCAGCACGCTCGACGCGTAAGCGCCCCTCCGGGCGGTCAAACCGAGTTTAGAGAAAAAGAAAAAGAAAACTTGGAGTGGAAGGTGCGGGATGATGGTGGGATGTATTGTGGTTTGTTAGTGTAGAAAGGATGGAGTTTAAATAGGTTAGAGCTTCCAAAATGAATCGGAAGTTCCCTATTTGTTTGAAGGCAATTTCGGAAATAGGAAAATTCCCAAACCGTAAAACGGAAACAAGCCGCTTTCATGATTTCATAAAAATCCCGGTATCTTTCATAATTTGATTTAGAATAGGAACTTCTAAACTCTCCTAGATTTCATGCTACCACCACACAAGACATAGATATGCCGATATCGCCAAATTATCAACCTTTCCTCCAAGACAACTTAACATATATATGATCATATAACGACTTATGCTTGGTCTAAATATTTCCACCCCCAAACAAGTCGGAAGGTGGGATAAATGATAAAACAAGCAAAGACTCAAAAATAACCAATTATATTAAAAATAAAATAAAATATAAATCCAAACAACATTAAATAAACACATTAGTATTTAAATTTAACTATTGAATTAAAATCCTTCTAATAAAACGAAATTATGAAATAACAAATAACTCCAACCGGGTGAGCACCTAGTTTTGTGATGATGATGGACCCCGAGATGGAGATTGGCTCGGGATGGAGAATGGCTTGAACCATCTGTCTTCGGCGACGACGCTCATGCCCCGGCTCGGACTCGGCTAAAACAGAGTCCTCCACGGGTGGCATGCGTCGTAGCATCTCTATTCGAACAAGCGTTGGGCTTCCATCTCAATCCGAAGTAATCGCATACTAGGTTTGTTGTTGCCGGGTGGATAGTCTCCATGTTATACAAGATATCGTCCGAACCCCTTCGAAAGTATTTTAAATCTCCTCCGAAGGTTCCCTTTGCTTCTTTTGAACTACTATCCGCCTGCTTCGATATCTCCACAAATACCATAAACGCACCGCAAGGCAGTTTGCAACACTTGCATCGCTTCTACATTAGAATTACACTTCTCTATGCATCTTCATCCATCCATGTCATATCTTCCCTTTCATCCTCCGGCTCATCCATTTTTTCTTCGCATAACGCCAAGTCTCTTGGATGCAATCCAGATAGATACTTGCATTAGAATGCAATTTGATCTTAATAGGAGCAGATCTTGCGACAGCTCTAAAGGAGAGCATGATCTTAGTGATCAATACGGGCGAGGCGCCAAACTTTTCCCCTACTCCTCGAATCACATTAAACATTAAATCGAGGATACAGAAATTATACTTCTTTGTTTGCAATATCCAGAGAACGTGCAGACATTGCAGGCCGATATCACTGACTTTGTCTTTTCCGAGGACATTCCTACCAATCCACCGAGCTACAAACAGGTTGATTGGTTCTCGTGGTGGTCCATGGACGAATGGGATGTCGGATTGTATTCCCCCTCCACGACAGTATCCTTCATCAAAGCAGGAACTCCAGTATACTGGGATTCCTGAATTGTCGTTACTAGGTTGCTTTCAATGGTAATTCCTAACAGTTCAGCCAACAACCGCCTCAAGCATTCTCCGCGTTCCTCCTAACTTTATGAAAATCCTATCCCTTCCAATTCTCGCTTTTATAAAACTGTTCTACCAAATCATAGTGATAGAACTCCTCAGTTGAGTACCACAGCCGCTCCAATGTCTCTTGAACATCTCCGCCATAAAATTGCGCTAAACCGCCGAGCAAACGCTTTTCCCGCAAAATTTCTACGTCAGAATACCATGAAGTTTATGTTTTTAGGTTTGTATAAGGTGGAGGAGACGAGTTTGATGAAAACTTCCTAAAAAACGATGGTGGTGGGTATGGTGGAGGTTGGAGACTTGAATTGTTGGGTTTTTGCTTGATGTAAACGGTTGGAGATTGTGTAGGAGATTGGTGTTGGTGTTACACAATGGGCGTGGGTGGTGTTTCTATTTTGATATATTCTATTTATTTTTTATTTTTTATTTTGGTTGCTAGGGTTTAATTTAAATTTGTAAAAAGCGGTTTGAGAAGATGAAGTCGCGATTGTGTTTGTGGAAAGAGGCTGGCGCTACCAGAGGGTTGTTAGTTTGGGCGCAAGCCCAATTCGATTTTTCGACTTTTGTCGATTTTTAGCGCGACTTCAAACTAAATTTCCCGCTTCGTTACCGGTTCGATTTTTGCGAATGAGTTATGGAAATGATCAGTAGAGAATTTCCAATCCAATGATCCATAAAACACTCAATTCCAACCATGGGTGACGTATAAGAGGGTGGAAGGACGCCTCGAAGTGCGTGTGTGACTTAAGTTATGCGAACGAAGGAAATCCAAGTTTAGATTACGTCAACCCAATTGAACTAATGGGCCTAAACAAAACCAATGGAAAGTTCGAGCAATCCCTGATGGAAAGATCGACTGCCCACCCCCAAACAAATTTTTAAACACAAAATTTGTTTACAACATGGGTCGTTTACTGTTAGATTCCCAAGACTTGTTGGATTGCTATTTCTATGATTTTAGGAATTTTAATTTTATTTTTATTTGTTTATTATAAGAAACACGAAAACGATAAATACATAATTCACTCCATAGAAGAACATGACTCAAAACCGAAAAACATGCAAAAGTGGAAAACGTGAATTATGTGAACTGTGGACTTAGGATCCGTACTTACAGCCACACACTCCATAGGGAGGGCCCGGTTATCTGAATGGTGTACTTATCGGATATGGAAATGAAAGTAAGTACACCAATTGACAAGGGTCGATCCTTATAGATAGGGTCCCGTAAAAAGGACTTCCTCTACATCGTGGGCGTAAGTTCGTGAAAATGTTTTAACCGTTGACCATTAACTTGAAAGGTACCGTTGTCATTTGGATTTACCAAGGTGATTGCCCCGTAAGGGTGACTTCAAGAACGAAAAAGGGCGCACCAACGGGTTTTTAGTTTGCCTGGGAAAACATGTAGACGGAGTTGTAAAGCAAAACCTTTTGTCCGACCACAAACTCTTTGCGCAAGATATGCTTATCATGAACACGTTTCATGTTAGCTTTATAATCCTTCATGAGATCGCATTTAATCGCCACGGATTTCTTCAAGCTCATTCAATTGCAACTTTGCGTTTGACACCTGCCTCATCAATATTGAAGTTAAGGCTTTTTATAGCCCACAGAGCACGGTGCTCTAATTCAACGGGCAAATGACATGGTTTCCCAAATACAAGTCTAAAGGGAGACATACCGATAGGAGTTTTGAAAGCAGTTCGATACCCCCATAAGGCATCCGATAGACGCTTTGACCAGTCTTTCTTATCAGGGTTTACAGTTGTTTCTAAAATCTTTTTGATTTCCCTATTAGAAACTTCTACTTGTCCGCTAGTTTGTGGATGATAAGGAGTTGCTACTTTGTGTGTAACTCCATACTTTTTCACTAGGGATGCAACCACTCTGTTGCAAAAATGTGTTCCACCATCACTAATGATGGCTTTAGGAATGCCAAACCGACAGAAAATATATTCTTTAATAAAAAATACAACGGTCTTATGGTCATTGCTACGGCAAGCTAGGGGCCTCGATCCATTTTGACACGTAGTCTACGCAAACTAGAATATAAATGAAACCGTGGGAAACCGGAAAGGACCCATGAAATCAATGCCCCAAACATCAAAAATTTCTACTATTAAGATTGGATTTAATGGCATCATATTACGCTTTGTGATTCTCCCAAGTTGTTGGCAAATCTAATACACGCCTTGCAATGCACTTCGGCATCCTTAAAAAGGGTAGGCCAATAAAATCCACATTGAAGAACTTTAGCGGCTGTTTTCATCCCACTAAAATGGCCACCACACTCTTTATCATGGCAGAACGATAGAACTTCATTGTATTCCCACTGGGGAATACAACGACGAATAATATGATCCGCACAATACTTAAAAAGATAGGGCTCATCCCAGTAGTATAACTTAACTCTGGCCAAGAACTTCTTATGTTCATTTCTTGACCAATTATAAGGCATAACATCGGCCGCTAAATAATTGACATTGTCAGCATACCATGGTGCTGAAAAAATGGCATACAGATGCTCATCAGGAAAAGAGTCTGGTATGGACTCAGAATCAGTCTGATCGTTGTTTGTGAGTCTAGATAAGTGGTCGGCAACTACGCTTTGACCCTCTTTTGTCCTTTTTATTTCTAATGTGAACTCTTGCGGGAGAAGGATCCATCGGATTAATCTCTGCTAGCATCCTTCTTTGCAAGAAGGTACTTAAAGGGCTGCATGGTCCGTGTAAACTAAAGTTTTAGAACCAACCAAATAAGGACTAAAACTTATCTAAAGCATAAATGACAGCTAAGAATTCTTTTTCGGTAGTTGAATAATTCCGTTGAGCATCGTTTAAGGTTTTGCTAGCATAATAAATAACGGTGGACTTATTATCTAGTTTTTGTCCCAAGATCGCACTAACCGCATAGTCACTAGCATCACACATGAGTTCGAAAGGTTTAGACCAATCGGGAGGTTGTATAATGGGTGCAGTGGTTAGGGCGGCTTTTAAAGTTTCAAAAGCCTGCGTATAGTTAAAATTAAAATCAAAGATTGCATCTTTCAAAAGCAGATTAGTTAAAGGCCTAGCTATTTTTGAGAAGTCTTTGATAAATCGCCTATAAAACCCCGCATGGCCTAGAAAGGTTCTAATATCACCGGACAAATCGTGGTTTTAGGTAGAGTCGCTATCTTATCTAGTTTAGCCTTATCTACTTCGATGCCATCACTAGATACAATGTGACCTAGTACTATGCCCTTTTTCACCATGAAATGACACTTTTCCTAGTTTAAAACGATGCTCTTTTCTTCACACCGTGTCAAAACCTTAGACAGGTTAGACAAACAGTCTGTGAAGGAGTCTCCATAGATAGAAAAATCATCCATGAAAACTTCCATAAAGCGCTCTACCATGTCACTAAATATATGAAGCATACAATCACCGGAAGGTACGGGGAGCATTACAAAGGCCAAAAGGCATTCGCTTATAGGCATACGCTCCAAAGGGACATGTGAAGGTGGTCTTTTCTTGGTCATTAATATCAATGATAATCTGAAAATAGCCCGAGTAGCCATCCGTAAAAAACAATAAAAAGCATGACCAGCTAGGGCTCGAAAGCATTTGATCTATAAAGGGTAAAGGGAAGTGATCCTTTCGTGTCATAGCATTTAACCGCCTCAGAATCAATACGAGATCCTCCATTTCATGGGACCTTGTGTGACAACATAGTCACCATTCTCGTTACGTACCATGGTAACTCCCGATTTCTTAGGAACTACATGAATGGGGCTAACCCATTCGCTATCAGAGATTGGGTATATGATACCCGCATCGAGTAATCGTAAGACTTCTTCCCTAACCACCTCTTTCATGGCGGGGTTCAAGCGACGCTGAGGTTCGCGCAAAGTCTTCGCGTTATCCTCCAAATGGATATGATGAGTGCAAACCTTAGGGTCAATTCCCTTAATGTCAGCTAGGGACCAACCAATCGCTGAACCTAGTTCCCTAATCACCCGGATTAAACTTGTCTCTTCATTCTTAGATAACAGAGAAGATATAATTACCGGATGATTACCATCCGGATCAAGTTGTATATATTTTAATTCTGGGGGAAGGGGTTTAAGCACTGGGGTGGAAGGAAAATCAATAGATGTTTCGTCGGGGTCCTCATTTTGCATAATGAATACTTGCTTGGGTAGCAAGTCTTCATACTCAATATGTGGAGCAACCGAAGTGTCTACAATTGGTGTGGACTCAAGGATGGTGTTGACTTCCTCTAAGTAGGAGTCATTTACAAAATCTGACTTTCCAAAAGAAAGGAATTTGTACATATTGTTTTCAGGAAACGTGTTGTTAAAATAATCTTGAGCTAAGCTCTCGATCATGCTAACCTCCCCATCTATAGACGAATCTCCGTAACCGTTTCATCATTTTAAAACATTTACCTCAACCGTGAGATGGCCAAAAGATAAGGACATCTTACCATCGCGGCAATTAATAAGTGCGTTGGCAGTTGCTAAAAAGGGGCATCCTAAGATGATCGGTACAGAGTCATTAGCTTACTTTCACAGATCGAGGATAACAAAATCAGCAGGATAGTAGAACTCTTGAACCTTAACAAGCACGTTTTTCACTACACCCTTAGGATACTTAATAGACCTGTCCGCTAATTGCAACGTTATTTTTGTAGGTTGCATTTCCTATAGACCTATTTGTTTATACAAGTAATACGGAGTAAGTTAACACTTTCGCCCCAGTCTAATAAAGCGGTCGTCGTGTGGGAATCTCCTAAGGTGCATTTTACATAGGGATCTAATTGTGGTCCTTGTACTTAACAATTCCATTATTTTTGGATAAAGTTGGGAATTGTTCAGCTTAAAAAGCGCCTTTAGGTATGTTGGTCTTACCTAGTAGTGCACAACTCTTTAAGAAACTTAGCGTGATTAGGTAGCTTTTAATAGCTTCGAGAAAAGGAAGGTTTATCGTTAGATTTTTGAAAACATTCCTAATCTCCTCGGTTGGTATCCCCGGTTAGCATGGCTAATTTTGAGGGAATGGTGGTTTCGCTTCTATATTTGGCGATGGCTCGACTTGATTTGTAACCTTGGCTTTCTGTTTCTTAGGTTGTGGTTTAACCGGGTACCTCTACAGTGGTAGGTTCTTCGGTTTCTATGTCGGTATCTAGTTTGATATCCGTGTAGAGTATCGATCGCGTAACTATAGGCATAGTTACTTTGTTATCAACCACCTTTCCAGAGCGGAGAGTGGTGATGGCATTCAGTCACCTACTATAGTCGCTTTCATTACTAGTATTACCGCTTTACCTCAAAGGTCGTGTTTTGTTGTTTTAGGGTTTTGTATCGCCATCCCGAAACACGCCTTTTGGTTGGGCTTTCTTTGGGCTAACCGTTGTATGCCCCGATTTATGGATTGTAATATCTGTTGGTTTGATTGAGTCATTGATTGGAAAAGTTGTTGGGTAACTCAGTATAAAGGCCCGATACGGTCCGGTTGTGTAGGTGTAGTAGTCCGCGTGGTGCGACCGAACTATCTCACGTTGATTATTTATGGGTGGGTTTTGATAGTTACTATTGTTAACCGAACGATACCTCTATTGGTATTATAATTATTATAATTATTCTGACCTTGTGCTACACCTTGTCATGGTTACGCTTGGTTGTTATAATTATTATAATTTCCTCGACCTTGTCCCTGTCCTTGCCTAGGTGGAGCTTGATTATAGTTGTTTGTTTGCCTAGCATTTTGGTTATTAAACCCTGGAGTTGTAACTTGTTGATTGTTTCGCCAACTAAAGTTGGGATGTTGTCTCCATGGGGCATTAGGAATAGGATAGTTATTAATGGAGCAAACATTATCTTGCTCTGGTTGTTGTTGTTCATAGGCGAGAGGACAATAGGAATCAGGGTGCTCAGGACTCAAACAGAAATTACATGGGTTGGAGTTGACATTCATGACGGGAATAGGTTTTTGTTGAATAGAAATATCCTCTACTTTTTTAGTTAGAGATTCGATTAAATTTTTAAGTTCTTGGTCGGGTTTCATCTCAAACATACCGGCTTAAGCTCATGAAGAAGAACTAGCAGAGCGGGGATATCATCACTCCCCAATTGTTATTAAGCGTTTAGTTTGTTCTTCTAAAAAATTTATAAGCCTCTGAGGCTCCTTTACTTAGGAAACTACCCCCATTCATTATGTCAAGGACTTCTTTATGGTGATGTTGAAGTCCTTTGAAAAAGGCACGAACTAACGTGTCTTTTGCTAGGTTATGGTGTGGACACTCTATTAGCAGATCGGTGAAACGATTCCAAGCCTCAGAAAATGATTCATGAGGGTTCTGTCGGAAGAAATTGCACTTTTTGAGCACTTATCACTCACCAACATTCCCATGCAAACTGAAATATGTATGTACAAACAATGTAAACAAGGCATATGTGAAGACAAATAAGCACGATAAGACACTATTAAAATAGTGTAAAAAATAACATACATACATTCAACAAAAAGATAGATATTTTAGAATAAAACCTTGATTTCCATTTTTAGTTGTCGCCGCTAACAAACAACCTTTAAATTTGGCCTTCAAGAAAGTCCCGTCCAAATAGATCATTGGGCGACAATACTTGAACCCATGGATACACGCTTCGAAACTGATGAAAATCCTACGAATCTTATGGAGTCCCTTGTCAATTTCAAGCACAACATGACTACTGGGATTCGAAGCCTTCAAAGCATCTTCAAACCAACGCAGCTGATAATATGAAAGACCATCCTTGCCATATATGTCTTTTGATAAAACATAAAATGAATAGTCTTACCTACGTGATAAAGTGATGAAACTTACAAACGCAAGTAAAACTAAACTAAATTATGATGCCTATATTTTATCAAAGTTTCAACTCTCAATTCTATCGAAATAGAGTGGAGTAACAAATTCGTTCCACTCCTAGTGCTCTAGCATGGATTGTTTTCTAATCTAATTAGTCGGTCTTAAGTCAATGAGAGCTTTACGAAGGTGATTACTACTATACTTACTGAATTTGATTACTTGAATTTAACTACGAATGCTATGGAAATACGATTGTTTAAATCTAGATAAAGAAATTAGAGGGGAATTGAATCCACCTCGAATCCAACTTAACAACCTAGCGTAGAATGTTATATCTCAATTCTCACGTTCTCACGGCGAGAATTTCGAGTTCTAATCCCTAGTGTTCGTGGCATTTCTACCGAATACTAACTAGCATGTGAGGTCGTCTACCCATTCTCATGGCGAAACACGACCTTCTAGAGTGGAATAGATTCTACAACCAATTCTATACTAACCACTAAGTTTTCATCAAGGCTTCATCAACCCCTCTAATGGAGGTTTTAGCCTTGAGTCATCAAACTAACATTTCCCATTGAATCTAAACTAAACATAATGTAAGAAATTGAAATTTACTTACTTAAACAATAATGATTAAAATCTAATTAACAACTAAGAAATGGTAACCAACAATAATTAAAACAGATCTAATAGATTGAAATACACAATTCAAAATTGATAAAATAACTATTTTATTTATCTAAATCAATCAAGAACAATGATTCAAAGATTTAATCTAAAACAAGAATTGAAAATGGAACTAAAACTTAATTTAATTAATAAAACTAGATCTAGAATTCTATATATTAATTTAGGTCTAACTAGCTACATTTAACAAATAGCTAAGCTTTTGTTTTTATACATTCAGATCCAAAAATCGTGCATGGGCTTGGAGCCATGTTTTGGGCCAGAGAATCTGGCCCAAAACCCAATTCTTTCAGTCCAAAAAGACCTATTCAGCTGCAGTTGGCTTCCACAGACTTTTCGTCCAGTTCTGCTCCTCTGATTGGGTCAAAGCTTAGACCATTGGAAAGCTCTTTCCGAGCCGGTCGTTTTGACATAAGGTAGGCCCAATTCCGAGGTCTGAGTCCAAAGATATGGTCTTCGGAAGTTCTGTTGACTTTGTGCAATCAAGTTTACACTTTGCGTGGACTTTGACTTTTCAGCTTTGACCGGGCTTTAGAAAGGCTTTGTCTTCTTGGATCTTGGCCTTTAATTACGGAACTCCTTAGTAACCGACCTTTGTTCCTTTATCTCGCTAAAGTGGCACATTTCTGCACATAATGGACTTTGAAGCCTGAAATGCATAAAAACACGTAATCAGTGTTAACTCTTAATTATTACTCACATAATTGGTCTAAAAGTATGATTGTTACAGGGTTAAAACTACAGTTTTGGGCTCTTATCATCTTTCAAAGCCAACTCCCTACCAATATAAGCATAATAGTATGATATATCAAGATGATACTCTATGAAGCAAATACATAATTTCTCTCAGTTTCATAAAAGGATTATCACGAATCATCTCAAGAATTGGGCTTTTCATAAGTTGACTCGAAACTTTACAATTACTAACGTCTTTACATGCAAAACCACAACTATGTTCAAGGTTAAGCTTCTTCATCTCGAAAGAACCAAACTTCAAAGCACCATGGACAGCCCAAAGGCAACCAGTTTCCCATTTCTTTTTACAAATAGCATGTATTCACAGCAAATCATTCTTCATATGCGAGTATTTATATCCCGTCTCAATCGAGTATATGGTTAGGTTCACACGGAAATCACATGGTCCTTTAAATTTTTGTCCAACATGCATAAACACCTTAGCCCAAGTCTTTATCTTGTTTTCACGAGTAAACTCAGTATCATGATCAAGAAAAGTAGAACAACCTGAGTTAGCACTCCCTTCACCCTCACAATTCCTAACAATAATTGAAGAAGACAAACCCAACACTACATTAAAATCAATTATGTTTTTATGCTTTGCAGAACTATAACAAGCAATGACTTGGAGCTCGACATCAGTTTCAATGATAGATTGCTTACTATCACGAGAAATCCATACATTAAAATCCGTTGTACACAATTCATTCCACTTATTTCGGATCCCTTCCTTAATTTTAGAAACTATTGAATCTATTCCGATACGAAAAGTGAAACTATCACGGTCATAGCAAAACACTGCTAGTACTGAAAAATCCATATCATTGCAAGAAAAAAAAATTATATTCATTAAAAGTAAACTCATTATATTTCATACAAAGACATGTTTTGCATGCCATAAGCAATCAACAACAAATGACACAACACCATAAAAAATCAAAACAAACAATGAATTAACGATGAATAACACTAAACCTTAATAAAAATGTATTACAAATAATTGAAGAACACAATCTGTATCACATGTCTCAAATTGAAGAATACATTAATACATACATGTGAAAAATTCACAATTCAAAACAATAAAAAGAAAAGAAAAAGATGAGATGAAATGGAAAAATGAGGAAAACAAAAACGAACCTAGATAAGCAACGATTTATAGAGAGAAGTGGAATTGATCCAGAGAAGTGGAATGGCAGAAAGTAACCAAGAGTTTGCATATGAAAGTTGGGTTTACTCTGGAAATTTTCTAATTCTATTATGTGTAGGAGGAGAAGGTTATTATTGGAATTAAATAAAACAAAAATAGAAAAATCTTTCCTGGAACCGTAATTGCTTACACTGACCCAGTTAATTTGTCCTTAAACTGTAGTTATTGGTCAACTAGGACTAAAACCGAAATTATTGGTCAATTTATGTGTTTGTGCCTAAATCTATGTTAACTTTATTCGAAATGCAATTCTCATATCACATCTTCTTTCCAAAGTCATCTGGGTGATATCTTTGTTTTGGTGATACTAAGGCTTATAGGCTTTTACTTTTTGATGCATATAAGGATTCTAAGCAAGGAGAAGAGCTCTATTGAAGATGCTAGGAAGATAACAAACCATGGAGTGCAAACACACAAAGCAAGACAAAGAGACAACCATTAGTGCTTGACAATCTATAGAATAATGAGTTGACAACATGTACAAAAGGAGTGATCTCTTATTAGAATGAGCTCGCACTAATGGCCATATTTTTTTCTTTAATTATGGACAGATTGACTACTCATATGCCTAGTGATGTTGTTTGCATAGAGCATAGTGTAAATGGAATAACCGTGGGAGTAACAGTAAACTATTAGCCAATGCCATATATACTTACTTTCCAAGTGCTCCTCAATTCAACTCAATGAGTTGTCTATGAGGACTAATCCTAGCTGTTGATTTTTGAGTTCTAATCTTATGAGTCACACATCATTTTCGGGACTGTCGAGGACTTGAATACTTATATGTAGAGAGAATGGTAGAATTGATAGGTATTTTATTCCTCCTTGAGAATCAAAACAAGTTAGGGTCTGCTAGTATTTTAACCCCCCCCCCCCTAATACACTTAACCCTTATTTCTTTCTAGTCTCAAATGGTTTTACCTAATTATTAATATCTTTGTTCGTTATTCTTCTACTAGGTATTGCCCGTGCCTATGGCACGGATGTCGTTAATGTTGTTTTGCATAGAATTATATCAATCGTTAACGAAAAAAAGAATTATATCAATCAAATATTTTTTTATCTGAGTCATATTCGAGCATTATGACAGTCAAACCATGCAAGCGATCGAGTACTTAAACATACTCATTCCTTTGCGGAGAAAACATAGATGTTTTTAATAGTAAATACGACACATCTTCGCATGTTCACAAATTGTAATACTATGATAAAATAATATTGTAACTTTATTAGAAATACTATGAAGTTATCTACAAAAGAGAATAGAGTTAAAGCATTAGTGTTATGGAACATGCGACATACTATGCTTAGAAGAAAAAGACTTAACACTTGAAATCTAATCACAAACATATGATTGAAAATAGGAGAACAAACATGTTGCATGGTTATACATATGGCAGTAGTTCTCCTTTACATTACAACATTACAATCTTAATAAATAAATAAACAATTCACCAAGAGAGAGAGAAAAAAATTATATATCTTATACATGTTTTGATGGGGATACATTCATTCCCCTCTCTTACTTCTTCATATATACCCATCAACTTAGTCACATCCTTCTCTATCTTTTCACTTAATTCCAAGTAACCATGCGCTTGAACTAACAGAGGCCATTTTGCAACACCCACTTTCCACAACAATCTTATCACCCAAGTAACCATGTGCTTGAACTAACAGAGGCCATTTCACAACACCCACTTTCCACATCAATCTTATCACTTGATAATAATAAGTTTTTCTCTCTATAACGACTCTACACTGTAGATGGCCAAGTTATCATGCATTAGCACACCTGTAGTTATCATTGGCAAAGTAATGTGGACGTCCTAGGGATTCATTGTATGCAAGAGTAGTTTCGGAAACATAAATTGATTGCCAACCGATGGTCTACCAAATTGCAATGAAAGGTATTTAATGCATATTTGTCATGCTTGCTATGTTGGTCAGCATACTCATTCGACACTTTCCTTTGACAATTTGCATTTTCACCCAATGATTCAACTATCTTATCGTGTGCCCGTCTCCAACAAAATTTGTCGGTGCATAACTTCAACCATTTCCTTCATGTCTTTCTCACCCTTTGGCTCCATGTCTATGTTATTGGCTACTTCCACGTCAAATTTCGGTAGCGTCTAAACTACAAAAATAAAATGGCAATAAAATCATGAACAATAATCATATGCAATTCATCAAAGGTGAATGCAGGCATGGGGAAAAACGGTACGGTGGCAATATATTTACCATGATTCTTAACTGACGAATGCCTGACTTGACATTTATTCTTTTGAATTATCAATGTGAAGCCTAGATCCAATCCTTTCACACTGCTATCAGCTAAGAACAAATTTTAGGTTAAGGTCTATGAATTGAAAACACCAATGTATATATTCAAATTAACCATGTGCTAATTGCAATTTCTAAAGCCAAATAGGGCATTGATATCTCTTGATTCATAGTTCCCAAAAAGTAGCCACAAAATTTTCACATATTCAATCCCTTCGATGGTTCTATTCCAAACCGTTCTCTAAACACAACACTGTTTTCAAACTTAATACATGGTCTTGTAGTCAAGGGTCAATGCTCATTACAATAATGCGTATATATATATATAAATGACAGTATAAAATTCCTGCGAAAAAGACCTAAGAATCATACATATTATAATGTTACTATGTTATGCCAAGAATAACACCCGATTTAATTATGTATAATGGTCAGTTCTACTCTAACATCTTCATATGTTTCTTTGTTCAAGACTGAATAATACTTGAAACAAAAAATGTGCATACAATCGACAGTAGCAAGGGATGTTGGTTTAACTCGGATCACAGTCATACCTTACTTGCATAAATTCAAATACCTCAGAGTTTAACTATAAGCTTAGTTGTAAGTCGGCCTAAACTATCTTCCCTAAATGCCAAAAGTGGATACACCAACCTTAAATTATATCGACTTCTAGGAATACATATTGGTTGAAGGGCAGTGCCTCCAATTCTCCTCTTGTTGATGGACTTAATTGCTCGTTTGTATTCATAGCACGTCACTATTATCTTGCACCATGTCGTCGGTCCTTTCCATAATAGGTCTAAGCTCTTATATTTGCATGTTGAATCATATCCATAGTCCATACATTATATACTGCCATTAACCAAATAAGCAAAAATTCTTATAAAAAAATAAATATTTAAATAAACACATATTAAGATATTAATGAATCAAAGAGAGACAGAGAACGACTGGGAGAACCGGATCTACTTCGTGGTGATGTGCTATATAAAAACGTTAACTTCGAAGAGCAAACGTGCACATGTGAAAGTTTTTTTTTTTCAACAATTAGGGGTTAAGGGGACCCCAACCTTTATTAATGACAAAATCTCAAGTACAACTTTCCTTCTTTATCCCCCTTAATCAATTCACTAAGTTTTTGATCCATTGGGGATATAAAGTACATGCATTGGTTACAACAGTCTGTACTATGAGTACTACAAGTACTACTAATTCTTGATAGGTAATCCGCAACCTGGTTTCCTTCTCTGAACACATGTTGGAACTGGACCTCTTCAAATTTTGCTTGTTTGCACCCAATCTGAGCCACTAGATTCTTACAATACCAAGGTGGAGCTTCCTGCTTTTCCAAGATCTGTATCACTCTCAGTGAGTCAGACTGCACTACCACCTCCTTTATGTTCATTTTGGTCACTCCTTCAAGGCCTTTTAGGACCCCAAGTAACTCATAATGTAAGACTGATTGTCTTGTAGAGTTTCCACAGAATGCCATGAGAACCTCTCCATTTTGATCTCTTAATGCCCCTCCGTATCCTACTTTACCCTGTTTCAATGATCCATCCGTGTTAAGGACAGGAATGGCATTTTTAAGTTTCTTCCACTTGACCCACTGATTCTCTCTCTGCGTGAAAATAGCACCGATTCCTAGCTTTGTCAAGACAGTTCGCATAGCGACATCATCCTTTACTGCTTCCAATGATTTCCCCAGGTACAATTCCATGTTGTTTAATGCCTTCATGCTCACTGAATCAACACTGAAGAACCACTTCCTCTTTAACCTCCAATTCCTCTCATTCCAAATAGCTTGCACTGCGGCACAGGTTAGCGCTCTCAACACTTCAGAGGCCATAGATTTTGGTCTGCAAATTCGCATGATGTAATACTGTTTCGACCCCCACCTACGTGGCAAACGTCCATTAGTAGGGGTCTTTATTTTATTTATTTAATCGACAGGGCTAAAGCCTAATTTGTAATACTATGGATCAATGCACATGCCTATTAAATCATGTGTCTAAGGCTGAACCTTAGCTACATGGCTTGCCACTAATATACATTAGTTTATATCCAGATTCGCTTCTTATCAAAGAGATAATTATCAGTTGAGAGTTATATTCAATTACAATTACTTAAGATACAAAGAGTCTCTACTCTTCCTATATAAATACCAAACTATTTTTCATACAGAATTACGTTCTTGAGACTTTATCCCATCGATAATTTGGGTACGTAGGCAACCGAAAGGTACAGTCTCATCATTCATTGAATCACCATCGCTTTTTCACTACTTTTCTATGTTATTCATCTCTTTCGTCACTACTTAATGTTTTGATCATATTTGGTCGAAACATAATTGGCGTCGTCTGCGGTTCTTATTCAACACCCTCGGTCACGTTTCGTGAAAGTTATGATGCATACTCGAAGAGCTCAAGGTCCCGATGTAATTACTGACGATCATCGCGAACATGATGTTGTCGTCTCATATTATTTGTTAGTAAGACTCTTATATCAGCTGAATGGTAGCATTCTTGCATTGAAAAAATTACATTGGCCTTGTTTCATGCTGTTAGACGTCTTCAGCTTCTTTCAAGAAAGGAATAGTCGAAGTTTCTACTGTCGAATATCCAATGTGTAAGTTTTTTCACAATATCTATGGATCGAGTCATAGAATGGACAAGTTACCTTAACGCTTACAACATTATCTCTGCCGCTCATACAGTTAAAAAGAGACAAACTTTGGTTTCGCTAGTGGCTGATTTTCTTATTGATGGTATTCCTATGTTGAACGCATTACTTGATGAGGAACACGTTGATCCCTAATTGTCATTACCACCCAGGGGCGATGATTTGAAATATTTATCAGATATATCAGCTGAATGCTAGATTTACACCGATAGTTTGCATAATAAGTCTGGCTCCAGTATTGGTTTTGTCATCTTGAAGCTAAATAAAGACATAATTGAGAAGGTCTTTATGTTTGGGCTTTGACGCTTCAAATAATATGGCCGAAAGCGACATTAATTTATTTGGCGGTATAAGCACGCTTTTTCAGTTAAGGGCTTACTAAGTTACGATTAATTATTCTAAGTTAGTCGCTAGCCACTTTGAATGATAATATGTGGCTCGCGATGATAGACCGGTCGTTTATCTTGACTTAATTCAACGAATTGCATGAAATTTTGCATCTATCAGTATTATGTCGTATCAGCGTTATGATGTAAGGCATCCTGATTCTATCGCATACTTATCCGTGGAAAATCAAATCGTCGCTGTCACGACAACACTGGATTTACCACTTATGTTGTCAGATGATTCTAACGAGCTTGGCACTGATAATGTCTCGGTATCTACCGACGACGATTATGTAGCTGATGATGCTCCGGAATTCCTAATGACCAAAAACTCTACCGCAGCGGCACAAGTATCAATCCTATCCTTCGTTGTTTGGGCAGAACGAACGATTTACTAGGCCTCGAAGAAATTCATTCAGGATTATGTGAACAACACTCCCGGGGGTGAAGTCTCGCTCACATAGCAATGACCCAAAGGTATTGGTGGCCATATATGCCAAAGGATGTTAAACATTTGTACAAGTGTGTGTCTTGTCAAAAACATGATATATAATATGGGTCAAACTTCCCGCGACGAAGCGTCATCCAATTCATACACCTTGGTCATTTGCGAAATGGGGCCTTGACATTGTTGGTTTATTTCCGATAGCCCCTGACAGTGTTCGTTTCTTGCTCGTCACAACAAATTATTTTACTAAGGGAGCGGACAAAATACACAAGTTGAATGAAAAACCAGACAAAAAATTTGTTTGTTTGTTTCCAGTTCAATAGTTTCTTTTCCGTTATTATGTTTGCACTTTTCAAGATTTGGTGCTCAATAAAGTCTTTCTTTCACTTCAGTTCTAATGGTATCATTTTGTTTCCATCGCAACATTATTATCGCTACGACAAAATATGACGAAGTTACCGCATTTAGCTTCGCTAGTCTATGTTTGAATGCTTTTACGCTTCAGCTAGTTTAGTTACTATCGCTATATTAAAAATATGACTTACTGACGGTTACCACGCTTAGTCCATTACTATAGCTACTAAGTTTGAACGCTTTTAAGTTTGAAGCTTAGTTCGTTACTATCGCTACGACAAAATCTGACGAAATTACCGTTTAGCTTCGCCATTTTAAATTTGAACGTTTTTACACTCGCTTAGTTCGTTACTATCGCTATGACAAAATCTGGCGAAGTTACCGCATTTAGCTTCGTCAGTCTAAGTTTGAACGCTTTTACGCTTGCTTAGTTCGTTACTATCGCTACGACAAAATCTGACGAAGTTACCGCGTTTAGCTTTGTCAGTCTAAGTTTGAACGATTTTACGCTCGCTTAGTTCGTTACTATTGCTACAACAAAATCTGACGAAGTTACCGCGTTTAGCTTCGTCAGTCTAAGTTTGAACGCTTTTACGCACACTTAGTTCGTTACTATTGCTACGAAAAAACCTGACGACGTTACCACGTTTAGCTTTGTCAGTCTAAGTTTGAACGCTTTTATGCTCGCTTAGTTCGTTACTATCACTATGACAAAATCTGATGAAGTTACCACATTTAGCTTCGTCAGTCTAAGTTTGAACGCTTTTACGCTCGCTTAGTTAATTACTATCGCGACGACAAAATCTGACGAAGTTACCACGTGTAGCTTCGTCAGTCTAAGTTTGAACGTTTTTTACGCTCACTTCGTCCGTTACTATCACTATGACAAAATCTGACGAAATTACCACGTTTAGCTTGGTCAGTCTAAGTTTGAACGCTTTTACGCTCGCTTAGTCCGTTACTATCACTACGACAATATCCGACTAAGTGCCAAATCATGACACTGATGTGACATCATCTGGTCACTGCGGATCTTACATACTCCTGTTGGCGTGGGGAATTTCAACGCCTGGTGGAAGGTGGATACAACAGCCTGATTTGCATGGATCCAATCCCTACCGAAAATTGCATTGTAACAAGAACCACAATCTATCGAAGGAAATTTATCCCGGCGCATTGATGCCCAACCGTGGATGGGAGATGAACCTTTCCAATGGCATGGGCTGGTTCGCCGTTGAATCCAATGATTGGGTTACGATCTTCTATGATCAGGTCCTCTGATAGTTTCATTCTGGAGTAAGCCCTGGTGAATAACACGCTTAGCCGAAGCTTCTGTGTTGATAAGAATCTTCGCACCCTAAAGATTCCTATCCATGCGATAATGATGACAAATGGCGTCATTGTGAGGGTAATACACCCCTTTTCATCATTCTCGAACTTCAACTCGTGCCCTTCATAGGTTTCCGTATTGATACATTGGTCAAAATTGAAACTGTTGACCTGGTAATGATCTTGTATATGATGAAGTTTCAAGCGTGTTTCTATCTTGCGGCCGACGACGTGAGACGCCATCGACGCTACTGCGGCATACATCGATAACGTTGTGTTCAAATTAAGTTGAGATGGGTCGACCGAGGTTTGTTTTGAACAAACTCGATGAAATTTCCCTCGTCAACGAGGCGTTGAACTTCTTTCTTCAAAGCTCTGCAGTGATCTGTTTCATGCCCAATATCATCGTGATATTTGCATTTTCGATTTTTATCCCGCCTACTTGTAGGATCTTCTGGTAGCGGCGAAATGGGCAAAGAACATTTTTAGTTCTGATTTTTTCGCATGCAGTGCAAGGCTAAGAGTTAAAGGGGTGAATACCTTTTCCCTCTATATTTGGGGCCTTTTTTTTTTTTCACCCCCACCTACGGGCAAACGCCCATTAGTAGGGGTCTCTATTTTATTCATTTAATCAACAGGGGCTAAAGCCCAATTCGCAATATCATGGATCAATGTACAAAGCCCATTAACTCATGTGTCTAAGGTCAACCTTAGCCACATGGCTTGCCACTAATATACGTTGATTTATGTCCAGATTAATTTCTTATCAAAGAGATAGTTATCACCGACAGCTTATACTCTATCACAATTACTCAAGATACAAGATTACTTGAGCTACAAGGACTCTCTATTCTACCTCTATAAATATCAAACTATTTTTCATAAGGAACTACGTGGAAACTTGATCCCTAGAGAATAGATCTTGGGTACGAGGGCAGCCATTATTTGGTTCAGTTTCATCTCCCCAACATCAAATTCCTCCTCTTTTCTTAGTGTGTTCTTTACCATTGCTCTCGCCAGGTTGAAGCAGTTTTTCTTTAAACATAATTGGCCGTCTGTGGGGAATTTAGAATTCATTATCACGGAAACAATCAAGATGGTAAGCACAAGAAGCGCACCAAATAGTCAACATATTCCTCCTACTAACAAGAATCGCAACCCTCGAAATTCAAATCGGCAATGCATGAACCGTTGAACAATCAAGTTCCTCCTAGTAGTAGAATCAATTCTCAACATCCAATCAGTAGTAGCCAAACCGCTCCAAAAGCCGCATAAAGGCGCAGCCACCAACCCTAACAGCCTTTGCAACAAGAAAACCGACAAGTCAAGTAGTCCTCCATGCGGTCCGGCCGTCATCCATGTCGATCCTTCAAATTGACATGGATATGGACATGGACATTACTCACGCCAACTAGCGAAAAGGTGATAGTAATGTACCAATTCACCCCCCTAATACGGTTGAAATGGAGTTACGACGAGTCAAAAATTTAAATAGAACTTGAGAAGGAAGCCGGCAAAGAGGCAAAGGCCGTGGACGATGTTTCAAATTCAACAACATCAAGGCTACCACGGCGGACGCAGCCATTCCAGTGTATGGGACCGCCTTTGACGATCCACTTCGCCGCCCTCAACAACGTGCTATTTCTCAAGCTAATAATCAACCAAAGCACGCTCTAGGAGTAATGACCCTATTACCCGTGACTTATGGGGAGAATCGGATTGGCGGGGATAACTACTACCCTAGACATGTCCGATCTCAAAGGGAAGATTTACCTCGAGAAGCAATTTCGTGGAAGGCCGCCATCCGAAATATGTCCGACATGACTGGGAAGGCGGGCATCCCAGACAAGAGCAACAAAACATGGAGAAGTGGTATAATTATTCCGACCACCCGGCCAAGGGTGACTACCGGCCTAGACAGGCTGGTTACAGGGATAGACAAAGACAATCACCGGTCGGAGCCGATCGTGGGTACCGCCAAAGATCTCTAACTCCAATAAGAGATAATGGAAGGTATCCTTCTCCACATGGGCACGACCGGGGGCGTCCAGTTGTTCGAGCCAATACTTTAACTCTAACAGAACAACAGCTGAAAGAGTTGATTGCAAAAGAACTTAACGATAGAGAGTCAAGGGATGTAAGAATGAAAAACTTAATACAAATGATGATGGAGTACTTGACAAGTTTTCACCGACATTCAAGAAGCTTGCCACCATCCCGACTTTCAACAACCCGATTTTGAACTTTATGATGAGTCGGAAGGAGATCCCGGCTTGCATGTTCTATCGCTCAAAAAATAAGTTGGTGTTATAGGGTGGAGATGATCCGCCATATGTAAGCTCTTTCCATCGACTCTAAAGGGAGAAGCATTACGCCGGTTTTAGTGAATTGCCTTCAAGATCAATTCACCAATTCAATGAACTAGAAAATCAGTTTGTTAATCGGTTCCGCCACAATTGCAAGACGCCAAAGGATGTCGACTCACTTTTGAACATCAAGCAACAACGTGACGAAAAGTTACGTACTTTTGTTACTAGGTTCCGAAAGGCAGCAGCAGATGTTCCGTTGTTTTCGATGGGATGCTTTTTTCGCCTTTTAAAGAAGCATTATATTATGAAAGAGACGTAAGTTCGAACTTCATTGTAAGGGATCTTTACCACTCTCTAATTAAAGATGTCCTAAAACTCGATACGATATGTATGTTAGGGCTGAACAACACATCCGTGATCGAGGAGAACCTATCGGGCGAAAAGCAAAGGGACAAAGATATTCGAGTAAAGATTTTTCTCAAAAGCAAAATTTTAAGCCGGCAAGGACGATGGATCAACAACATAACGATGGAAAGAATGACAATCGGCAAGCAAGTCAATTTCAATCGTGGATGGAAAAACTCTACCCGAGCTAAAACCGACCCCCGCCAATGCCAAGTACTCGCTATATATGAGAAGTTGAAAAGTGGGAATCTTCTTTCCCCGCCTTTATCCACTTTCGAAGATACCAAAGCGATAAGGACAAAGCCTTGTGGTGTAAATTCCATAATGACTATGGCCATGAGACGTAACTTTGTCGCCTTCCCGGGTCGGATTCAGAAATTAGTGGAGAAAGGACTTTTAAATGAATATCTTATTAAAAACTCTCAACAGGCAATTGCTGCAACTTATGAGCATGTCATTAATGTTTTCCATTCTCATGTTGAGTCTCTTTCCAAAAGTCGAGTAAGAATCAAAAGCGCTTTGAAAGTTAGTTATGTTGGTGACTTTAACCGATCAACAAAGTCGATTTTGTCAAAGGAATCTAGACCAAACTTCAAGAAGAGCCCTTCCGATTCACTGATGATGATCTCCGTGGTGTATATCACCCTCACTATGACGCAGCTTATAATTTCGGTGTCTATAGGTGCTTCTCGTGTTCAACGGGTAATGATCGACACACGTAGGCCACTTCCAGCCGCCATTTTTCAAGTGGATGTTATTCTCGATGCAACTTCTTTATGGTAGGGTATGATCATCGCCAAGACAATCCTATCATCGGTTTTGATGGGACAACATCTTCACCGGTTGGAAGAATTACCTTACCAATCAAATTAATGAACAAAGAAGTTGAGCTCGATTTCTTATTGATGGACTGGCGATCCCACTATAACGCAATTTTGGGCGAGATTGATACATTCCATGGGGTCTGTAGTCTCCACATTTCATCGTGTGTCAAGTTCCCATTCTCTCGGGCATATTTGCAAGGTTCAGAGTGACCGTGTATCTGCCCATTCCCCGTCATGACAAAGCAATGGATGACTATAAAAATCTGAAGTTCGAGGTAATACGATCCTTGCAAGTGCCCCCGCCTTATAGCTACTGCCGGGCGTGCCTCCATCTATAATATTGAGGCTCATGTGCAAGGGCCACCGACAGGGATTGACTTTGGAAGTGCAAGTAGGAGATTCAAGAGAAGAAACCACTTTTATTTCCGCTGAACTTTCGAGCGTAGAACAACAAGAGTTGGTTTCCTTTACAAAAAATAAGCGTATATTCGCTTTGAAAATTGAGGAAATGCCGAATAGACCCTTCTTCGTTCGTCATAAACTTGACATTGATCCAAGTTTCGTGCCACCAAAAACCAAGAAGAATGGCACCTCGATCGAAGCTCAAAGTTAAAGAGGAGATTGATAAGCTACTTGCGGTTAACTTTATCCGACGAAGTTACTTACCCAAAATGGCTTGCTAATGTCGCCGCAAGGCTAAAAAGAACGGACAAATCAGAATTTGTATTGACTTTACAAACCTTAACGCAGCCTTTGTCCGATTCATCCGTGATCCATTGCCACGAATTTCGAACTAGTGGATGCCACTTCGATTCCAACGCCTATCTTTCATGGATGCTTTTCGTGGTACTACTAGATCTCTTTGAATGTTGATGACCAAGAGTTCACCGCTTTCATTACCCACCAAGGCATTTTCTCGCTACAATCGTTATGCCTTTTGGTCTGAAAAATGCCGGTGCAACCTACCAAAAGCTTGTCAATACAATTTTTCCGACCTGTTGGGATAATAATGGAGGCTTATATTGATGATATAGTCGCTAAATCGGGCTTACCGGTGATCATCTTTCCGATCTTCAACTTGTTTTTGATAGGCTTAACAAATATAACATGAGACTCAATCCCACCAAATGTTCTTTTGGCCTCTCTTCTAGAAAATTTCTGGGATACCTCATGACTCGTAGAGGTATTGAGGCTAATCCTGATCAAATACGTACCGTTATTGATATGCCATCACCAAAAAATAAGAAGGAAATTCAACGGCTTATCGGGTCGGCTTGCCGCTTCATAGATTTATTTCTAAATATTCGATCGTTGTCATCCCTTCTTCCGTGACTTTAAAGGGGCGCAACTTGGAACATTGATTGTGAGATGGCATTGCAACATCCGAAGAAATACTTGGTCAGTCCTCCTATATTGACAAGTCCTTCAACGGGTCAACCAATTGGCATGTACCTAGCAGCCTACAACTCAAGCCGTTAGTGCTATTCTTTTCGTCGATGATGGTAGACCCGCCTTTTTATCGCGAAGACGTTAACCTGAGCTGAGTCTCGTATTCAAAGATGGAAAAATGGCACTTGCATTGGTTCATGCCGCCGTCGGTTAAAACCATACTTCCGTGGGAGGTTGGTCGAGTTTATACCGAGTATCCCTTTACGCAAGATCTTTCGTGAATGCACAAGAATCAAGCAGATTAGCCTAATGGGAAAGTTATCTTAGTGCATATAGCATTGTCTTTGAAAGTCGATCGCTGAAAAAGGACATGCTCTAGCTTTTTGATAGCTGATTTTCCGATTGATGATTCTCCTATTGACGATTTCTTTAGCGCCAAGAAGAATCTATGGAAGACATTCGCCACCAATAACGGGGCTTAATTTAAGACCAACTTGCAAACGCAATTCCTAATCCAATTGACCTATGGATTGTTTATTCAGATGGCTCCCATAATAAATCTGGTCCGAATTGATGCGTTTTTGTTAAACCCGGTGGAGAGAAGATTGAGAAATCTATGGCGACTTGGCTTCCCCGCTTCAAATAACGGCCGAAGTATGAGGCTGCCGCTTGTGCCTTTGAGAACAGCCTTTGAAACCGGGGCGAAAGCTCCAATTATACACGGATTCTCGCCTTTGTAGCCAATCAGTTTGGTGGGTCTTTTGAAGCAAGAGATGACCGTGATGGCGGCTTATCTTGGTTTGATACATAGCCTTGCTCGACAATTTGATAGCATCTCTATCACTCAAAGACTCGAAATGACATACGCCATGCCGATTCATAGGGCTTATCTATCCGCCGCCGTTAGAAGCGAAGAGTCAAGACACATCACCGTGGAGTTCCGTAAAAGAGCCAAGCATTGACTTTACCGAAAAAGAATTGCATGACTTGTATGTACATGAAAGCAATTACTTGTTTTGCTTGTACGCTAACAAATAAATACGACCCACGATAATCGCACTCAATCATGACTCGAAGCGAAAAGGGAGATGGAAAATTCACAACATGACCATACTTTGATCTTCCATTAGAATCTGTAGATCCATTTGTTCCTCCCCGAATTCGCCCCCAAAACGGATAGTGAGTTGGTACATGAAGCGGATGATAGTCCCGGTTCCCGATATATGATACTATCGTGAGCCGCTGATGATCTCCGATGCAAAGATTGGCGCCTTCCTTATATCCACTACTTGCAAGTTTCTTCGCTTCCGCCGTAACCAAAACTCACCTGAAATAATCAAACGCCGATGCATGGAAGTTTTGGTGATATCCATTCGACGGAAGTTTGCAATTATATCGCAAAGGCTCGACTTAAACCCTATGTTGTGATGCCTCAAAAAGGAAGGACTTCAAATTTTGAAGAGATTCACTCCGCTTATGCGAAGCCACCTAAGGGGACGTTTAGCTCATAAAGCTATGACACAGTATTATTGGTGGCCAAAGATGCAAAAGGATGCAAAACACCTATCCGAGAGGTGTGAGCCATGCCAAAAGCACGATAATATGAGTAAACTCCCCATATCGAAGTTGCATCCCATGCTAAGCCCGTGGCCATTTGCCAAATGGGGCTTAGACATTATTGGTCCTTTACCTAAAGCTCCGTAGTATATGATTCCTTCCTTCAGGCAACCGACATTTTACCAAATGGGTAGAAGCAAAGCCTTTGGTCCAAATCCATGCTTCCAATGTCAAAATGTTTTTGTGGAGAAATATTGTTTGTCGCTTTGGCATCCCCGCGGCACTTGTATCGATAATGGTAAACAATTTGATGTCAAGAAATTCGCCGGGCTTCAGGCTAATTTGAAGATACGGCATAACTTCTCCGCGACCTTATCATCCGCGAAGTTAACGGGCAGCCGGGCCACCAATAAGGTGATTTTGGCCAACCTAAAGAGGCGCTTTGACCGGGCGCCAAAGGAAATTGGGTCAAGGAGTTACCACCGCCTTGTGGGCTTATAGACAACGCCAAAATATTCAACCGCATTATCACCTTTTACCTTTGCATATGGTGTCAAGCAGCCTTTACCTACGAACTGATTTCCAAAGATATCTCGGCCGGGCCATTGCTGTTGAAACAGTTCCAATGACACTACTTTGGCTAAGTCAAAAGCTCTTATTGATGAGGTTCGCCTTCGGGACTACAACAGCTTTTATTAAGTATCAAGTCGACATGAAACGGAACTACGACAAGAAGATCCGGCCCTAAGTCTTTTTGTTCTCAAGACTGGGTTCTCTCAGAGAAACCCAAAGCTTATAGAATCAGGAAAGTTTGGGGAAAATTGGCAAGGACCCTACATCATAGATCGCCCAAAGATCTAAGGGGTCATATTTCCTCCGTGACTATTTCTCGAAGAATAATAGAGAAGCCATGGAATGCTTACCACCTTCGCAAGTTTTACCGTTAGGAAATTTTTGCAATTTTACATTACTCCATCAATAACAAATCTATCCATCTATGTAGTTCGCTCTATTTTATCCATCAATAAAGGCATTCAACTTCCATTCTCTTAGTTTGGTTGTCATTTTACATTTCTATTCGTCTCAGACTTTTACTTTAAACAATGTCATTCATTAACGCTCATTCTAGGGAGTTCATTCATATTATGCCTTTTTCGGTCCAAAGTAAGTCGATTCATGCCTACTTGACGGAAACTGAAATCAATAAGATGGTTATTCTTGCTCGAACAATTATTGCAATACTCCCACAATACAATATCCGCGGCAATTCCACTACTAAGGCAATGACGCCAGGTTTTAGTTTGGTCCCAGCAGCACGGTGACGACTTTGAACCCGCGGACAACTCCAACAGTTTGTCGCCGCGGCTTCACGCTCGTACAAATATTTTAACACCTGAATAGCTAGGTTCATGGAGGACCATCATGTCCCTTTGCCTTTCAATAACTTTCTCCAATGGTTCTATATTGGGAGTTTTTTCTCTACATGGGGCGCCTCGCTCTTTTACATTCATAAATCAACAACACTAAGTTTTATACGTATGTTATCCGACATCACAATGATATTCAATAGCCAACACATACTTTATTTTTATTTTCATAAAAAGAATTTTTAGCTCTACGATATTACATACTCGCAATCACATGATCATTGGTTTGGGAAAATCCAATGGTTTCTTCCCAACTTTTCGCGATATACAACTCGCATAAATCTTTGTAATTCATCTTCTCACGCTCTAGTTCATCTCCCGCTTCTATTAAAGTCTCTCACAATTGTCTTACGGATGATTCACAAGCAGCCATTTGCACATGATCTTGGCCGAGCCGCCGCTTAAATCTCATCATTCGCTTGTTATTTTTCTCAACCTCTTTTTTGCACGCTTTAAGTTCCTCGATCTTTGGTCGCCACGAAAGTGACTTCAATTCTATCACATCTGCTTTTAAGTGTTTGTGTTCCTCCATTATCTCACATGCTTTCCCAAATTCTTCAGACGCCTCCTCCCTCTTCTTCCCGCTTCCGTCCGGTTCTGTTAAGTTTTTGTTTTCGCCTTCTAACTCTTTGATGGTTCCGCTTTTAACGCTTTGTTTGCCTCTTCCAATTTTTGGTTGAGTATCTTCACTTTCTTTTTATTTCTTCTAAGGCATTGACTTCATTCGAATCGATATTTTTCTTCACGACTTTTTCATGAATTTTTTTGCCTCAGTATTTCACCACCGCTTTAACTCAAGGCAAAAAATATCTGATTTCATCAATCTTTCAGACTTAAACACAAGTTTGCAATAACTCATAAAAAAATACTATCATACCTGGTTTATACTATCGAAAAATCATTGACATTGCTTCATCATATATTCTCCGATGTTCTCCTCGTATTCGGTCACATTTTTGATATTTTTCGAGCCCTTCCATTACGTAATCCCGGCGATCCCTTCACTTCGCCTTCCAAACTTGAAAATCTCTCGCTTCATCTACCAATTTCATCGGTTTTAGTGTTGGACACAAATTTTTTACCGGCCCTAACGCAATAGTAAAAATCAAAGGTCAACTTATCATAATGATTCTCGTGGTTTTCCTCCATGAGTAGTATTACCCCCGACAAGATTTTGCCGCTGGTTGTTGCATTCTTTGCTCCTGTGATTTTGTTTTGCCGCTTTGTTTTCTTTCACCGACTTTGTGTTCTTCGCCGCACTATCTTTTGTAAGTATCACTCGCTTTCGCTTTTTTTTCCGCCCATTCTTTTCCTCAGATATACCAAAACCAAAACGAGATATTACATCTCACCACACTTTTACATTTATATGTTTTCTACGGAACATACCTTTTCCTCTTGATGTCAAGCGTATGTATTATCTTTCGTCCCGAATGTTTTGTGCATTGTAGTCTCGCCCCTCGAGGCATCATACATTGTAACGCTGGTTTTTTCTCTTGGTCTCCGTCACCGCTTTCTTGTGGCACATCTTCTTTTGTACAATTCACTTTTTTTGCTTGGCAAACTCAAAGACTAGTTCTCGCCGGTTAACTCCGCTCCATCTTCTTTTTTCACTCTCATCGCTATCGCCGCCAAATATTGCATTTCGACTCTTACTCTTCTTCGCCATTTCACTATGTGTCTCCTTGGACCTATCGGGCCGCTTGTTCGATAACCCCATAATGTCGAAATCAACGATATCATCAAAGTAGCTAAGATCTACCAATCTTTCATCGAGCATTCATGAAAGAAGAAACGAAGATTGTTCTCCACTTCCTTTGTCCAATTCAATATCCGGTAGTATACTACTCGCATTTTCGTTAGACACAAAAATAACTCGTGTTAGTCAACAATTTACTCATAGTACTATTTTCAATACTTATGTTTTGGCTTACCTCAAATTTGTTCGCACTTTTTAAACTCGGCCGGATTCCACTTCCCTCGTAAGCGTACAAAATCTATCCCATCCGATGTATACTTTTGAAACCTTTAAAACTTCGCTTGAATCCTTGAATTCAACTTCAAATTTTAGGTACCCTTTCGCCGGTATGGCTTTCGGTCAGATCAACGCCAAGATTTCTTGAGCCCCGAACCTTCGTTAAATTCATTTTGTAAACGGTGCGCCTCGTGAAAGATTATCCGTAAATATATTGGCAGCTTGTCCCGTGCAATTTGCCACCACTCCAATAATTGCACTATTTCTTTGCTCAACGGAATTGCGCTTCCTCGCAATTTAATCAGGTGTGTTTCCATTACTACTTCATCTTCTTCGACTTTCGCTTCAAATTGTACACTTCATCCATCTCAAATTTCTCGAGTCCTAGTATTTTCTCAGATTTCTTTAAGCTTACCATCGACGCGTTCCGTGTAGTCGCCAGATCTATCACCTTCTTTCCACCTTACCAAGTCCGGCGATCGTCATCGAAGTTTCTTCTCGAAGTATTTTTCCCCTCAGATAGTACGGTAGAGTCCACCTGAAAACATAGAAAAAAAAAATCGGGTCGATTGCTTGAAAACCGGTTCTCTAAAGCCACAAAACCTTCTTCAATCGGATAAAGGGGTCACGTGTACGGTGCCCTCCTTAGCAGTGCACTACACTATATCGTGATTTGATTTATGGGTCACTTCATCTATTTAGTATCGGTTTTGAATTGGTTGAGAAATTTACAAAACCGACTAAATCGGGTTCAGCCAGGTTTATATTTATTAAACCCGAAATAATCCGAATTCATGATGAAGTAACTATGTGTTTGTTACATACAAAAACTAACGAATAAAACACGTTATACCAACAAATTTGTTGCATGAATATTCTACCCCATTTGTCCCCACGTGCCCCCTCTTTTAAATTCACTTTTTGACCACCTAACAACCCAAATAAAAGAGGACATAATTCCCTTTATACCCTCGCCTCTACCAAATATCCAAGACGACATATTCAAACAAACCGCACTTCAAATCTTAATCAAACTTGAACCCATCTCTAATATGAAATAAAAACTCTACAACACAAAACATTATATGCTCAGATGGAGCCACGTTTTGCAAACATTATATGGCATGAAGAAACGCTTTCTTCATTGATATGCTCAGACGACTCGTTCCCCACAAGTGGTTCGACAATGTATAGTCTCTCTACATGACTTGTAGACACTGGGACTCGCCCCAATCAGATTTCTTTTTAGTTGAGCAAGGCGCATACAAAACTTTTATATCCAAGCAGAGTTTGTTGGAGCGAAACGCACTGCTTTGTCAACGGAAGATGGAAGACGAAAACACGGCGCTTACGGTGTTCTAGAGGCGCTTTGAGCCAAGCTTTTTCAAGACTTCAGTGGAGTCTTGACTACGCCCTGCTTGATAAGCTTCATAAACAACACTTATATATAATGTTTTGTCCAAATGGGTTTTTCATTTTGGAGGATTCTTTTTCTAATCAAACTTCATCCGCCATCTCAATTTTATCTCTTCCATATTCTTATCTCATCCAACACTTTGAGTCCTATTACCGCTTAACTTCCTTTTAGTATTGTTATTACTATACTACCCCTACGCTTAATTTTCAACGTATAGTCCAAATATCGCTATTTCGCTGGCACGCCATTAATTCGATTTCGCTATCCGCGACGTTGTTCTAGTTTTCAATTTAAATCAATTTCTTTTGCAATTTTATTTATGTGCATCTTTTATTCTATCTATGCTTTCGGCCGCTTTTTTTTAACTACGCCATTAAGGCCCAATACACGCTAATTTAACATTTTTTCATTTCCGCTAATTCCCGAATTTTTTTTCGATTGTCCATTTTCTTATCGCTTACGCTCACACGACACTTTGTTATACACTTTTATTAATTCACGCTTTTCGTGATTTTCTTTTTTGCCATGTGAACTTTGTTCGCCTTTGACAAAGAGGGCGGTGTTTTCAATTCCCACCTACGCGGGTAAACGCCCATTAGTAGGGGTCTCTATTTTATTCATTTAATCAACAGGCTAAAGCCCACTTCGCATTATCATGGATCAATGTATGTGCCTATTAACTCATGTGTCTAAGGTCAACCTTAGCCACATGGCTTTGCCACTAATATATACATTGATTTATGTCCGTGATTCATTTCTTATCAAAAAGATAATTATCACTTGACAGTATATTTCTATCACAATAGCTCAAGTAACAAGACTACTTGAGCTACAAGGACTCTCTACTCTACCTCTATAAATATCAAACTATTTTTCATAAGGAACTACGTGGAAACTTGATCCCTAGAGAATAGATCTTGGGTACGTAGGCAGCCATTATTTGGTTCTGGGCCATCTCCCCAACATCAAAATCCTCTGCTTCTTAGTGCTTCGTCACCATTGCTCTCGTTGTGTTGAAGCAGCTTTATTGTCAAAACAAGACGTGATGAACACAAGGCAAGCCCCACCATACTTGAGGTCTTGATATTCTACTAATTTTGAAGGTTCACCTATTATTGTCAAGAATCTTCAACCAACGAAATTACCCTGGAATTTCAGCAATTCAAGGCTTAATTTGGTAATTTAAAATAGAAGGAGCATACAATGGCACATTCTATAACCACTAACAGTTACACCTTTGTTCTTATGTAGCGACCTCCTCCTCCTTACATTACGCATGATCTATCTTATTAGCATTACATTAATGTGAATTGAATCTTGAGAAATGCTATATTTTATAATTCTTTTGACGCCGAACTTTCTTAAACTTCTAAATTCCTAGTATTTAATGATCATGTTCTTCTTTATAAGTTCCACTTTCCTATAGAACTGCAGTTGTCCAAAATTCTATCTCCCCAATGGGCTCGTAAGATGGAGAAATTCATTTCGCTCATTATGGTTCTCTTCTAGTAATAGGCATGGGATCCAAAGTTGATCTTGTCCAAACAAAATCTTCTTCCCTCGAATTGGTCTCTAATGGGCTTAATCATGTTAACCATTCTCCTAACAAATTATTCAATCCCACAACTTCCTAAGTGACTTGTGAACCATTATTGAAGTCTTGCCTTGTGGCGAAGAATCTTTGGGGACAGCTGCTTCTTGTTGTTCTCAGATACCTGCTATACCTTGGGAACAATTATGTTGCAGGGTTGAAGTGAAATAATCCTCACCAACTTCGGACCTGTGTATTGTTGGAGCCAACAAGATTCCAGATCCTTGGGCACTTCCAGCGTGCACCCCTAGCCTTTGGTGAGTTCGATTTCAACTTTTAATTTTTTATCTTAGTAGTCCTATTAACCATATATTCCGTAAATATTAAGAAAAACTGATATTTGTACTTAAGATCCTCAACACATTATACATAGTGTTTAGATGAACTGCCCGGAATATTTTTTTTTACAATTGTTTCAGTATGAAATTTGTATTTATTCTTGAACTCCACCAACAGGGTAGTATCCCCTTGGTAACACTAGTATATTTAGTTTGTCTAGAGGTTATATTTCCAAGGAAATTGTGTTAATCATGTTGCACGCTCTAGGGTGCCAAACCTATTAGTTGGATGTCCAATCATGATATATAAATCTTCGATATCAGACTTTGATTTGTTGCACTCATCACTTACATATAGCCTTAATTATTATCCTTTTTCTATCTGACATGGCCAATTTAGAGTGTAATTATCTACATTTGTCTCAGAATAACACTCAATTTTAAGGATAAATGGTCCAAGATAGTGACCTTTTAAGAAGGTAGTAGTATGTGTTACAACCTCCTCGCAAGAACAACACCGATTATCAAAAAGCAAGAAAAAAAAAATCATTTTAAAGGACAAGGTACCTCTATATAATAAAGGTCGGGCAGTTTGATGCTAATTTATGAAGAATAATATTTAGTTGGATGTTATGGCTTACTTTCGTGTTCTTTTACATGATAGCTCACTTCATCCACGGATATGGTTTTAATTAGCTCCTAAGGTCACTTAATTTAGCCCAAGGCTTATCGCTTTCCTTGGCACTCAAAATAATTTCCTTTTCATACAGAGGGCAGGTCGGAAATACCACTGTTTTAAACGCATCTATGCATTACTAAATAATATCGATAGACCTCATCTAATTAAGGGAATACTTCAATAATAGGCCTCAAACCCAAACCATGAGTTATCTTGTAACTTGTAAAACCGACTCCATGACTACCATCTAGACATCAAGTATCACCATTGCAAAGATCATCATGCCCAATTCCACACACAAAAAAAACTACTTTCTCTACAAACCATCCTTAAACTTATCCATAAACAAGTGCAATCCAAAAGATTGCAGCCAAACAATCCCAAACAATTAATCTTAAAGACGAACCGAACACGCTAAGTCACAATAATAATTCAATAAACATATCGAAAATCTTAAAGAGGCCATGCCGATTCACAAGTAGAAAAGCACCCAATTGAAAACGGTAAAAATTTAGCACACCACCGGACAAACACAAATATATTGAATAAAAATATCGGAAATCGAGTATGGAGAGAGGGAGAAAAAAATAGGAACCTCGCTTTGCGCTTCTTCCTTCTTCACGTAATAACCTAAAAGAAGATTCTTTTTTGAAGAAATCGTGAAAACAAGGTATAAATTAGTTAATTTCAAACCGTATATGAGAAGAAAATCAAGAGGGAGGAAGAAAGGAGGAAGAAACAAACCTCGCTTCGCAATAATTTTCAGCCGACTTTTCTCGACTTTTCCCCATAAACAGCTTGCCCTAAGTATAACTTATACCAAGTTCTCTCACAAAAACCAAAATTTTCAAAGATCAAATTGGCGGTTTTTATTTCTAATTTTGGTTTAAGGGTAGTCGAAAGCAAACCAGTTGGCTGTTTAATTTCTATTTAAACTAATTTTTCAATGGTTTTTCTATTCAAAAGGGAAACCAAAATATATTAACTAGAAAAACCGCGGTCTCTTTTATTTTTTATTTCTACCGGTCTAGGACAATGCCCAAAATATCGCCTTATATATCGGAGATATATCCGATATATCTCGCTTTTTGGTACACCGATATAGAAATATTCGATATATCTCAACCGAATATTGAATTATTTTTTTCCTAATATATATCGCAATTTCCGATATAATGATATATATCGACCGATATATACAATATTTCCGATATAAAGTGTTGACTTTGACCGATATATTGTGACGGTATTTCCGATATAATCGACAATATTTTTGATATATCAACATACAAAACAAAATTTTGATTGGTCAACAAAAAAATAAATATCTCTGATATTTCTGATATATTCGATATATATCGGTTTTTAGGTACATCGAAATATTCACCGAATTCAATATTTTGGACCTTGGTCTAGCAAACCAATCACGCGCCTATTTCATTTCTATTTAACCTAATTTTTTTTTTCGATTGTTTTTCTAACTAATTAACTTAATAATTAATAGGTTATCATTAATAACACTTCTGGAAGTCACATCACAAGTGATTTCAAAAACTTGGCAAAATCACTCTTAAAATGATGTTGAATACATAGATATTACATCACTTTATAAGTGACACGGTGAGTAACAACACTTTTAAAGTGATGTTGAATACATAGATATATTACATCACTTTATAAGTGATAATGGCGAAAGTGACGAAAAGTGTTACTATATCACTATCATGACATCACTTATTAAAATGATGTTGTACAACTCTACTAAATCAGTTTTCAAATAAGTGATGTTAAAAAAAGATTGTGATAATTATTACATCACATGTTGAGAAAAGTGATGTCATAGTTTTCATATGACATCACTTCACCGAAAAGTGATATAAAATTAGTGATGTCATATGTCATATTTGTTGTAGTGTATTATGGACATCGTAAACAACCACAGTTGTCCGATCACCTTCTCACAAATGGTACATAGTGTTGATTCTCAATCTCTAGATATCAATTGTCTATCTCGCATCATGAGGTTATCAAGATGGAAACATATCTTCACTACCCAAACTCCCAAATGATGGAGAGGACATACTTTATGGCCTCTCACATTCTAGCACATGGCTATTGCCGGTGTTGAGTTTAGTCTCACACCATTGGTTAAAGCTGAGACACATCAATGGTTGATAATCTATGGCACTACTTAGTACTTGCGTGAAAGAAGGTGGGATGGCATTTGCCAAGGCTCATGGATCCGATGTATGGGAGTTAGCTTCAGTGCAAACGGAGTTCAACAAGCTTTTTAATTCGGCAATGGCATGTACGACTAAGATTACTATACATGCAAATTGGTCAGGTTATAAGGATGGGTTCCATAGGTGTGAGATTGCTTGCTGATGTTGGTGGTGGAACTGGGATGTTGATCAGGGAAATCGTAAAGGTGCATCCCCATGTACATGGCATAAATTTTGATCTACCTCATGTTGTTGCAACAACACCTGATGAGTGCACAGGAGTTGCACACGTTGGTGGAGACATGTTAGTAGAGATTCCTCTGGCTGATGCCATAATCATCAAGGTTAGAAGAATTTGAATTTGTCTATATTTTTATCCAAATTGTGGTAGTGTAGGTACTAGATTATTTAATTTCATTTGTGAACCAATTCATAAGTCATCTTATCACATTATTGGATGAAAGTGATGAGAGTTTGGATCATGTGCACAATTGAAAGATTGTTATAGGGTTGGACTTGTCCCTCAATAAATAATGACATATTCAACATGATCCCGACTTTTTTGAAATCGAGAAGAATTCCTTTCAAATTGATCTTACAAGAAGAATTATGGTATGGATGAGTTTAGAAAATAAAAATGCACCTAATAGGTAAATCTAACTTTGCATGAAATTTGAATTCATAGTACAAACTTTTTTGAGCAAATTTGGGGAACCAACTTGTTACTTTGTTGCACGCTAGGTTCTCGCTTTGTGTTCCGGCCCATTATTTTCGTGATGTGTCACAATTATGGGCAATATGAAAACCAAAAGAACTTGACTAACACCAATGACAATAACCCGTTAATCAATAATCAAGTAGTCATAAGGATCAAAACCTAATAAATGCATTAGTGCATACCAAAGCCCAAATATTAAATTTTTAGGAGGACCAAAACCTAAATAACCCAAATTTATTCCCCCCGCCATAAAACTATAAATCAATTTTTTTTTTGTTTGCTAAAGATATGATATTATCTTGAAATCATCCTTTTAGTACAATCATTCCTGATATCATGATTAATCCAGCAACCTAAGAAAGGAGGTGGAGTTACATTCCAAACATAAGAGTACTTAGGGAGCCAATGCCTCCAGCCATGTTGTAATATATTCTCTTGGTCTATTATGGTATCCTAGTCCATTGTTTCTGCCTTATGAGCCACAAAAGTCGCCAATGCATCTGCCCCATAATTTGCTTCTCTGTAGCTCCATTTAAGGACGAAGTTTCCTTCAGAAATTAATTCTCGAATTTCCTTTATCAGCTCCTTTGCAATTGCCGGTATTGGAGATGAATTATTGATTACGAACTCATGAAGCATACACAGTCCGTTTCCACTAGCACATTTGCAAGGTTTGAGGCTTTGGCAGCTTTTATTTTTATTTTCATGGCAATTGCCTCTGCCAAAAAAGTCGTAGCTGGTCATTATGAACATACCATTTTCATCTCTTAACAAGCATCTAGCTCTTGCTGCACCCGGATTCCCAAGTGATGATCCATTAATGTTAAGCTTAATCCAACCAGTTGGAGGACTATCCCATTTCACATTTATTTCTATCTTCTCATAGGCATTTTGTGGTCGATTGTCATCAATTTCAGCCATGGTTTCCGTCATCTTCCTTGCTTTTATCACCCAACGAAGAGGCTATTGGGGTTTTCCATTGAATATGATGTCATTTCTTGCCAACCATATGGACCACAACCCAGCACCAAGTGTACTCATCCACATTCTTGCGTCGACCATATTTTCTAAGCATGTGACCATGTGTTGTAGCCATTCTCTAATGGTATAAGCAGTACATTAAGCCATTGAAATCGGCAATCTAAGTCCTAGCCAAACAGCTCTAGCGAATGTGCAATGGACAAACAAATGCACTGGTGATCCATCCACACACTTACAAAGAGAACACACTTTATTCACCGTTAATCCTCTCCTGCATAGGAGGTCAGCAGTTGGAATAAGCTCATGTACTAGCTGCCACATAAAAAATCTCACCTTATAATGATTAAATTCAGTTTCCAGATTTTAGCAAAAAATCTTGATCTTTTCTCTGGTCGGATCACACCACTCTTACATCAGGCTATATACACTTTTGACAGTGTATTCCCCATATTTATGCAGCCACCAGAAGGTAGTATCTTCTCTTACTTCAAAAGTAAGTGGGATGGACATGATTCTTTTCACGTAATCAGGTGGCCATACCTCCGTAATCAGCCTTGTGTCCCACTGTCTGGTAACTGGGTCAATGCAGTTGCTCACTCGATCCTGATACAGTCACTAGGTTTATCAATTAAATGCAGCGCAATTGGGGTATCTGGAATTCAGTTATCTTGCCAGGCCCAAATGGAAATGTCATTTCCCACTTGCCATCTCCTCCCCAGTACAAGAAAGTTTCTCGTGTAGTGCATAGTCCTCCAAGTTGTTGAAGCAGATGAGGTTAAATGAGCATGCATAAAATGTTGTCTCTGGAAGTACTTATCATTCATTTGAGTCACCCACAGAGATTGAGGACTACATAATTCCCACGCCTTCTTTCCAAGCAAAGCTAAGTTTTGCATTTGAAGATCTTTAATGCCCAACCCTCCGCAATGCACCGGTGAACATGCAAGATCCTAGGAGAAATAATGCATTTTCCTTTTTCTCGAGGTATGGGCCTAAAGAAAATTCCTTCTTATCTTATCCATCTCTTCGATAATATTCAACGGAAGTTGAATGCACGACATAACGTGTGTGGGCAAAGCAGAAAGCACAGAGTTTATTAGAGTAAGCCTTCCACCTTTATACAGCAAGCTAGACTTCCAAGAAGCTAATCTGTTGTTGAATTTTTGTAGTAAAGGTAAGAAATGTTGTCTCTTATTCCTCCCATTGAACACTGGTGGAATACCTAGATAGGTTGGAAAGTTAAAAGTGCAAGGAGTTCTGAAAATCCGGTGGAACATTCTAGAATCTTTGTCTGGTAATCTCTTATTATGAATGAATTGAGACTTATTTTTGTTTATACTTTGACCCGAGGCAGCATAATACCTTTGAAGACACTTGTCGATTTATGTTGCTTCTTCAAGGTTCCCTTTCCCAAAAATAATGGTGTCATCTGCATACGTGAGATGAGTGATTGACAAATTGTGTCTTGATAATTTGATTCCATGGATTAAACCTTACTCTTGCAATCGATTAAGATTGAGCAAAAGAACTTCAACACAAAGCACAAACATATATGGAGATACAGGATTGCCTTGTCTCAAGCCACGAGTAGGTGAGAAGAAACCGTAAGGAACTCCGTTGAGCGTAATAGAGAAGGTTGGACTCCTCACACGTAACATCACTTTTGTATCCATCAATTTCCATATTTTTTTCATTACCTCCTCAAGAAATGGCCACTCAATTTTATTGTAAGTTTTTTGCATGTCCAGCTTTAGCCCAAAACATTTTGCACTTGCATTTGACTTACCCTTGATAACATGAAACACCTCATGTGCAAGCAGAGCATTATCATGGATTGACCTTCCCAGTAAGAAAGCACTTTGTTGAGGTCCTACTATTCGCTGTAAAATCGGTCTCATCCTCTGGACAATAATCTTAGCAATAATCTTGTAGCTTACATTGGGTAAGCTAATAGGCCTGAAGTGATCTGCTGCCGAAGGGTGTGGTATTTTTGGTATCAAGACAATATTGGTATGATTTATTTCTTTAGTAAAGGTGCTTGATTGAAAGAAATGTTGAACAAGGCTAATTATTTTCTCATGTACCTCCTCCCAAAATGTCTTGTAGAAAACAGCTTGGAATCCGTCAAGCCCTGGAGCTTTGAAGGATCCAATATTTTTTACCGCATTCCAAATCTCCTCAGTGGAGACAGGCTTGATTAGAGAATCATTTTCTTCCTTTGTCACCAGCAGTTGGATAGCTTCCATTAACTCACCATCATATTCAGGTTTCGACGTGGAGAACAAATTAGAGTAGTACTGTACAAGATGATCACCAATCTCTAGACGTTGTGTTAACACCTCCCCATTTAGCTTCACTAATCTGTTTATATCATTTCTTCTGTGTATGTTAATCACAACTATATGGAAGTACTTTGTGTTCAATTCTCCCATGCCATACCAGTCATGTTGAGCCTTTTGTCCCCAATGCATATCCTTCATTTTTAGTACCTCTTCGTACTCTAGAAGAAGGCTTTGTTCCTGGATGAGTTGTTGTTTAGTGGGAGTGACGCATTTGTGTTGTTGCTCTTGGCACTCTGTTAACTTCCTATCCAACTGCTTTAATTTCACCTCCAAGTTGCCAAAACATTGTGATTCCACTCAATAAGTTCTTTCCTGAGGCCAAAAGGTTTCGGCTGTAAGGAGAAGGAAGGCGAACCGAAACACTCTTGTTGTCATAGCGTTGCATACCACATTCTTGCATCCAAAGATCTTAAGTCCACATAATTTCAAACCTGAATGGTCTTTTCAGGTTTATGTTTCACCGGTTCAAGACTCAAGTGTAACAGCTTGTGATCTGATTCAAGAGTAGCTTTATGGAATAACAAGGCATTAGGAAACATTTCCCTCCACTTGCTTGAACACAAGGCACGATCTAGTCTTTTAGAAACTCTAGCGAGGAAGCATTGTTTATTAGTCTATGTGAAAGTGGATCAAACAAACCCAAGATCCATAAGTTCACAATTTTGAATCATATCAGCAAAAGGTTGGCATTGCCATTGGTACACTGGTCGACCACCTCTTTTCTCTTCTTTGTACAAAATATCATTAAAATCTCCAGCACATAACCATGCATGATCATTTCCAGGATTTAAGTTTTCTATCATTTTCCACTGTTCTTTTCTTGTATGGAAGTCATTATTACCATAGATGCCAGAGAAATACCAAAAAGATGAGCCGATTTCATTAACTTTTGCATGAATGATCCAAGAATCTACATACACAATGTTAAGGTCTACATCCCCATCCCACAAAAGTCATAAACCCCCAGACAGTCTCTTGCTGGATAAATATAAGATTGGTAGCCACCTTTAACCATTCTAAGTAATCTACTAGACTTACTCATACTAGCCTTAGTTTCAGACAAAAAAATAAGTTTTGGTCTCAGCTTCTGTATTGAATCATTCAATGCTCTTATTGTCGAGGGGAGACCAATGCCTCGACAGTTCCACACTAGGCAACTCATGGCTTCTTTTGGAGCTATTTGCGGGCAGCTGCTGATAAGCACCCAAAACTGTATTATAAAAACATGTAGAGACATAACATTTCGGTCAATTTTGTGCTTAATAATCATGAAATAATCGCATCTTCGTGCTTTTTGCAGGTTGGAGCAACTAATGTAAAAATTATGATAAAGCCAGCATTTAAGCACAGAATAGGGAGTATACACATGCCTTCCGATCAAGCCCATGTGAAGCCTAACAAATTCGGACTAAAGCCCAAAACTCAAATAGTACCAAATCCAATCCAAAACGGGATTTACATGCTTGTAAGCATCAAACTTCCGAAGCTCATATCTCTTGAACCCGGGACTCGAATCACGACGAGTGAGCTGCTTCGACGATCAGTGCGATGAACTCTACAAATAGGCGGGAAGTTGTAAAAATGCCAAAAGACCGGACTGCCACTGGACACTGTACGTGGACCCACTAGGCGGGCCCATAAGATTTGATGAGTCATCATGCAAGTCAAGACAAAGGTGCAAATAATTGGTGCAATTTTGACACCTTGCATGAAGTTAATGAGTTAGTTGGATTTAGGTGATGATTATCTAAAAAAATGAAAGGTGTCAAATGGGAGTTAGTTGTGGATAAGTGAAAAATAAATGAGAGGAGAGTGTTTCACGTGGGAGAAGAGAAAAAGGCTCTCTTATGTAAAGGGGGGCTGATTTTGGGAGTTAAAAGCTTTTACTTCCTTGACTTTTACTTTTCATTTACATCCATGTCTTTAATTTTGTTTTTTTAGTTCTTAGTTTTTAGAGAAAAGCTTGTAACTTGTTAATGGGGAACTCTCTCTAGTTTTAATAAACTCTTCTTCATTTAGGTAAACAGGTTGTAGTTTTCTTATTTTCATTCTCTTTCTTTTTCATTTCACATATCTTCTTGTATTTTAATTCAATCCTAGGATCATGAGCTAAAACTCTCCCAAGGGAGGGGTTAATGATGCTCATGTGAGGATCATGCTACAAATTTAGGATTCCAAAATCACTACTTAAAAGACTTAGGTTCTATTTTTCATCCCGTCCCCAAAATGACAGAGATTGACAATTATCCGATCAATTGTTGTAAAGTAGAACTAGGAGTTGGAATGATATTTGAGATGAAATATCATTTCAATTCTACATGCTAGCATGATATGTTTAGAGATAGGTATATTATGTTAGGGATTTGAGATGGTAGTGACCTATTTCTAAAAGACTTGTAGCTAGGCCTTGCATGAGTAGGATTAATCCTTCCTATCTCTCTCTCTTTTCATTTAACTATAAACAAACTTACAAATTTTAGATAACTTGTGTAAAAAAAAAAATCTATCTATAAAATCCTTCTCACTTAGTTCTCCAAAGTGTAGATTCCAGTTGTGATCATTTAAATTCTTGTCTTAGAAGTTGGAACGAAATCCCTACTCGAACTAGACTGACATTCTCAAAGAAAAAAAACAGTGAGTAAGGAATTATTGAGTTTTAGCACGTAGTAAGTCAACTTCTAAAAACACTGAAAAGTGCAAAGATCAGCTGCCTTCACTATCTGGTATTTATTACGCCTACCAGAAAAGCCAATGGAATTACCATTAGAGGAGAGGGAGTTCTCATCACCAGCTACATTCAAAGATGATTTGAGCCTAGGCTCTCTGTCTTTAAACATGCTTCCTTCAAACTCTTGATGCTACACAATCCATAACTCATGACTCTCTGGGTTTGCAATACCAAAGTCAATTTCTTGTCTCTTGTATTACATGGAATTGTTTCCACCTAAACACGAGTCAGTATAGCCAATCAAGTCCACAAACGGAATATTAATTGGATTATTAAACATTTCATGTGAAGTACTCATGAAGGAGGTATGAGGTTGTTGGACTGGTATGTCTGGAGAAAGTCCCAAAGATCTTGGGAATATGGTATCTAGATTAATTGGGTTAGAGTTGATAGTCCATTCATTGCTTGTACCAGCAGTGTGTCCAGCATTATGAATGGATCCCACATATTGTTTAGGTGAATTGACTTCCATAATCATTGGGCCTTTGTCCTTCCCATCCATGCGTTGTAGATGGTCAAGATTTGCATGTCCATCCAGTACGGAGTCATTTTCATTACCAGACCTAGGGATCTCAAAAATCCTTAAAGGTTGGTGCAGTCTTGGAAAATCATAACGATTAATCAGAGACACTTCAAACACTAGATGATCAGTCATGAGTTTTGGAAATAGCCTTGTTTTTGGATTATAAAGATCAAAACGTAGACCAGACGAAGTGAACTGTGGCTCTAGACCGAGATCAGCATCTGCTATGTTGCATGAGGATTGATGATGCCTAATGAACCCACATTTGAAGCAGCACACAGGCAAAAACTCATACGAGAATTGGATCCATTCAACTCCATTAATTGGTTAAGGAAGCTTGAATCCCGATAGGATTGGATCATGAATATCCATTAATGCTTTGACTCGAGTTAACTGAGAGAATTCATTAAACTTGGGGTACAACACTAGATGCATCAATTGATTGGGGGAGAAACAACCCGAGTCAATTAAGTTTCCTTCAACAATCTCCCTAATCCTGGAATAGTTCAGATAAGTTAATTATTTGAACCCAAACATAAAACTTGTTGAAGTCAGGTGCATGGTTCTTTTTCATCTCCATCCAAGGTACAATTTGTAAAATATGATGAGAAACAATCCAAGGTTGATGGGAAGTGTGAGAAAGGAAGGATCACCAACAAGGGGTTTATATAAGATGTTAAGACAATCCATTCTTCACGAATCACTTCCGCATGAAGTATGATCATCATTATCGCCAACCTAGAAGCCAATCCTGTAACAAGGAAAAACTCACTTCTTGCATTTCCAATGTTGTCATCTCTCATTAAACTTGAATTCTGTAAATTAAGCCATCTTAAACCGCATGCATTACCCAAATAAGTATCATTACCCCTTAAGCCCAATCACCAATTCGAAACCAATCAAAGCCTACAACCCATCTATAGCTGCAATAAATACCTAGAATCGCTTTACAAATTTCTAGATACAAAAACAATCTCTGAAAGTATGTGAAACAGTGTGACTCAGGAAGAAACGGTGTGACTCAGGTTTGGTGTGCAAAAACAATCTAGAGTTCGTTTTATGCAAAATTTTGACGAGCTCCTTGTGAAACAGGGTGTGACTCAGGTTTGATGTGCAAAATTTTGATGAGTTCGTTTTATACAAAATTTTGATGAGTTCCTTGTCTTCACACAATCTTTTTTGGTTATTAAGATGGTTTTCCATTAGTTTTCATGTAACGAAAATTGCAACCAGAGATCGTCTTTAAAAACAACGGGTAATTAAAAATGGTGATATTAATAGGTTGACTAACTTTGTTCTTGTGACGTAGTGGATATTACTTAATTGGAGGGATGAAGATTGTGTGAAGATATTGAAAAATTGGCACAAAGCATTAGCAAACAAAGGAGGAAAAATTATAATCGTAGAAGTTGTTTTCAGCCAGAGGGTGTAACTGTGTAAGTACATTTGATGAGACTAGATTGATTTTGGATCTCGCAATAATTGTGAATACCTCTAGGGGTAAAGAAAAAACTGAAACCGAATGGAAAATGCTGCCCAAAGATGGTGGCTTCCCTACCTACAAAATAATTCCAAATCCAGCTCTACCTCCATTATTAAAGCCAATATCCAGCTTAATGAATTACTTTAAAAAAACATCTTAATTAATTATTTTCAATACGGAACTATTCTCCCCAATTTCAATTTATTGTACAGAGTCTCATTGGTATTGGTTTGGTTGTGGTATGTGACAATTATTGATACAAATGTATGTTTTTTTTTTTTTTTTCGATATAATAATTGATACAAATGTGTTGTAGGTATTGTTTTATTTTGAAGGAGCTACCCGCTTCAACTATTGATAGAACCCCCGACCTCCTATTCAAACCAAGGCCGAAAATATCGTTCGATATATCAATATATCGACAATATATATTGGAATATGGGTACACGATATGAAAAATAATGTGATATTTCAGTGAGATATATTGATTCATTTTTGGACCGATATATATCGCATTTTCTGATATATCGATATTATATCGGTGATATATTTGATATATATCGATTGACTTGTTGACTGTTTAACCAATTTTATTGATTGTTAACCGAAAATTTCAACATATGTCGTTATATATCGGCGATATGTCTGATATCTATATAACAAAGAGGGGTAGAGTGGGTTGACAAATTCCATCTCATAAGGTGATATTGATTGTGCCACCCCCAACCATAGCCACTAAAAAATGTTTTTCTCAAAGGGTGAGTTAACAAGTCTTTTTGGGGTGAGTAAAATTTTTCTCACCTCACCCCACAAAAAAGGCCTGGACTGTTTTTGTCTTTGAACTTTTATGGGTTGTTGGGCTCGAAACATGAGTATGAGCTCATTTAAAAAAAATAGGGGGGAGGATCTTGGCGTCGGGGCACCATAGGCGCTTTGTATTTGTGTCGCACGACACAGGCAAATACTAGTATATAACGATATATATCGAAATTTTAATTGTTTCACAAAAAAGTTGTAATCTCTGAAATATCCCGATATATCGATATAGACCGATATATTTCGGTTTTTGGGGGGTTAGAAATATCGGCCAATATGGAAAAATTGGGCCCTAATTCAAACCATGCCTCCAACTTAATTGTTAGTGGGAACAGTTAACTTAATATCCTCTTTGAATATCAAGAATTTAATTAGTTGTTTTTCCAATAACAAATCAATTCAATTTTCCCTCCAAACTGTATGACCATTCAGTTCCTTCCCACCAAACCACATTTCCCCTTAAGCTTTTTTCTCACAATATGAGTCTCAAGTTACCCAATTTTCTTGATCACTGCTTTCATCCTTTGAAACTATTCACTTTTATTTTAAAATTAACTTTTCAATGGAAAACTTTGACAATTATGCTCATTTAATTTGGAAAGCATTTATGAGATCTTAACTTAGACGTAGCCGAAACTCAAGAAACAATTGTCATCGATGAGGAAGAAGGTATAAATTATCAGGATGATAGTCAAGACTACATTAAAATTGTTAATGGAAAAGGTTTGAGGAATCAATTAATCTAATATCCTTTTTGAATAACAAACATTTAATTAGTTGTTTTTCCAATAACAAATCAATTCAATTTTCCTTCCAAACTGCATGACCTTTCAGTTCCTTCCCACCAAACCACATTTCCCTTTAAGCTTATTCTCACAATATGAGTATCAAGTTACCCAATTTTCTTGATCACTTCTTTCATCCTTTGAAACTATTCACTTTTATTTTAAAATTAACTTTTTAATGGAAAACTTTGACAATTATACTCATTTAATTTGAAAAGCATTTATGAGATCTTAACTTAGCTTAGACGCAACCGAAACTCAAGAAACAATTGTCATCGATGAGGAAGAAAGTACGAATTATTAGAATGATAGTCAAGACTACATTATAATTGTTGATGGAAAAGGTTTGAGGAATCAATTAATCAAGTAACTTTGAAATGTAAACAAAGAAGGCAAATTAAATATGGAAGCTCACTACAATAGAAGGGGTTTTCTGCAACGCCATATACCGTCATTAAAGTCCTGAAAAGCGTTGCAATATACTAATTACAATGCCAAACGGACACAAAGACACCGCTAAAAAGTGGGTCACAAAAAGCTAGATTGCAACACTATATAGTATGCTGCAAAAAAGATTGGCAAGTGGGTCACAAAAGCTAGATTGCAACACTATATAGGCGCTGCAAAAGCGCCAATCTTTTGCAACGCCAATAGTCGCTAAGCTATTATTTTATCCTAATCGCTACTTCTATTTTCAAATTTAATTGATTTTGAAAATGTTTTATCTTTTAGCAACGAGTGGCATTGCAAATGATACTTGTAACAACACCATCAAGCATGACAAAAAGTATACCTTTAGCTACACTTTGAGGCGTCACAAATAGCAACCTTTTAATTATACTTTGTTTATTGCAAAAGGTTTAAGTCATCAATTGCATCTAAAGCAGTGCAAAAAGGATATTTGCCATGGCAAAAGAGTGATTTTAGCTACATTTGCTGTCTCCACGATTTTGTTTCTTTTTTATTTACAGATTGTGCCAAATGCAACTTAGTAGATAAATACAACAACCCCATATCAATTCACAATGATCATAACAAAATATATTAATTTCATTAAATAAAATCATCCATTGCAAAAGTATTTCACAGAACCACACAGGACTTTGCCAATACACTTTCTTACAAAATTTCCACAACTATCAACTTATTTAGGCAAATTTCTTAAAAACTAGAAGTTAGCAAAATCAATAAATGTGCATTTTCTTCAAACTTGAACAACATCTACCCATCCTAATCATATGGCATATGATCGACCAATTTGGTACCCAAAAAGAAAAAGATAGACATAACTAATTAAAATTAAAAACCACTAAAATATGGAATGCAAAAATATTTTCACCAAGTCATACCTATGGACCTAGGATGCAGCAACGCAGCTACATCAATGCGGCACAATTGGTCTGCCCATGTGCTCAACTACATTGATTCCACAAAAACAACCAAACAAATACCAACTTAGATATTTAAAAGTATATCATGAGAAGTCAAAACAAAAGTGCACCATACCATGTGAATCCAAGGAACATATCAGCGGGAAGAGAAAACCCACGACAAAGAAAGTTCAAACCGGACAGGCTGAAAAATCTCTCAACTTCTCAAAACAAGTCCCTCCCTAATTCAAGTAAATTCCTATAACGATAAAACAATTGGAACTTAAAGTCTTCAATTTATTCAAAATTAAGAACTACAAATGTGGCCAACTATAACAAGTACTCTTAAGCTTCTAACAAACCTACAACGAGCCAATCATGGTTATAATTTAGTTAGAGTAACTACTTACTTGTCCTTGAATGCCTTAGGATAACAGGAAGAACTTAATGCCCATTGTTAGGTCATCCCAACCCCTAGTATTCATTTCAACATGTAATATTTGTTCTTAAGACAAGTTTACCATAGTTTTATTTTCATTAACCCTTAAAATTACTCGGACAAGTGTCCATCGGTAACCAATTAGACGATGAGAATTACATTTCTCTCCTTTGCCTATGTCCTTCTCTCTTCTTTCGAAGGAATGAGAATTTTCTTGCGACTCACTGCTTGTTTCTTGCATCTTCTTTCTTCACCATCTTTTCATTTTTTTTCTTCTTTTAAACAATCTAACCTAAACTTCCTTTGCAACCGTGTATTATCAAGTGTTTGCATGTCAGACAAATTATTTCTTAATAAAAAATGAAGTGTGTAAGTCATATGACTTAATATTATTCCGTTAAGCAAGCCAGGTCAAATACACGTGTTCTTGAATACCCCTAAAAGGCATCAATGATGGCATTTAGATTTTCTGCCACACCCATAAATGCCTGTATAAAATAAATGCAATTGCATTAGAGGTTTGAAGAATGAAAAATTAAATAAACAAGAATATTATGGTGCATGCTTATCATATATGAGATGAGGAAGCCAAATGTATTTTCAGACACACCCCCACATCAAAGCACAAATCTAAACACTCTAGTGACGTATGTCTATCCAGTTTATAGAGGCTAACCTACTAAGAATTATGTACCCGAATCCCATCATGACTTGTTAAGCTCTTAGAGAATGCATGAATTACAATAATATAAGAACAAGCCAAAAAAAAGAGGGAAAAACCTTCTCATTAACTAATGGGCTTGTCCAACTCTCATGAAACTAAACACCCAGTGAAGATGTGAGTGAAATCTTCACTTGAGTATGCCCGCAAAATTCCCAAAGCAAGCTTGCTCATAAAAGTAATAAGCCTTGCGAATATCAGACCTAATATGCAAAAGTGAGCACTTAGAAAGGCTTATGCAAACTCCAAATCAGAGGAGGGTGATAAGAAAGCACATGCCTTGATGAACATGGTAGTATAGTCCATTGGCCCTTCCATTAAGATGTTTTAAAGCATCGGCAACTGTCACCAATCTGACCACACAAAGAGATAAATAATAGTTTTACACTTCTACTAGAGAGATTTGTTGTTCCATTTCTAATCTAGAAAAAACAAACCATTAAAGTAAAAAAAAATACATAAATCACCACATCAATTCCATAATCCATCCATACAATATTTAAAACTTCTTAGCCTTATAAGGACTCTTCAATACATGAAACGATCCATCAAAAAAAAAGTAAAATTGATTTCAGTAACCATCAAACGAATTAAGTGAGTATCAACTAGGAAATTAAAAGCAAAGAATCAAAACTAACTTTACAGAGCAATTAGAGATACGATTTCTCCAAGGATTCTAAATGGCTCCAGCGCTAGTAATAGATGTCCTCTTAGTACAGGACAGACATATGCCGACACCCAAGCCTCCTTGAAGTAGTGTAACATCTTTCGGAAGAACCAATATTGAAACTGAAAGGATCTAGTAGGTTGAACAATTTGGTATCATTAGGTACAGGTGCAATTCCTATACAACTACAAACATTGAAACCCTTTCAAGGATACAAGGGGACCAACAAGCCTCATAAAAAGATCACATCTAGTTACTGATCGAGGTATACTAAACACTAAAAAATTCAGTTGGAATAACTATATATCAACATCTATACTGCAAAATATCAAGAAAAACCATGGTATACATAGTAATATTCAATCATGTCTTACCCATCAATCCAACATGCACTATCACTAGTCTACAATGTTAAATAGATAATGTAATATAATTTATATTCAAGGGACATTTATCAAACAAAGCAATGGCAACAAGCCAAGATACCAATAAACTATCCACTTAACATACACATTGTACGCAATTGAAATGGAAGACTAAATAGAAGAGTACCTGAAAAAAAATAAAGCTTCAAACTTTTTGCCGCTGATAATATTTTAGCCGAGAGAACTGTATATTTACAATAACAAATTATATGGTTTCGGGTTTTTATGATAAAAAATGAACAATGCAATACAAAATTCCTTAACGATATCACCCGAGCCAAGAAATTATTAGTTACCTTAAAACTTGAAAACCAAACTTGAGAAATCGAAGCATTGATGGTGGCGGTCACCCAAAACGTTCTGAAATCCAAAACCAAACATTTTAAGTGTTAATAAAATAAAATAGAGGGAGAGAGAGATCGTTAACTAGCAGGCGTCGTTAGTTTCGTTGCTTCTTCAGTCGGTATGGTGGTTGCGGTGGAAATTATTCTAATCCGAAGAGAGAGGAGGGAGAGAGTATACGTGCGTGTGTGTTTTTAGGGCATTTCAATTTTTAGTGCAGCATCAAGAATGAAGGCCCCCGCTAAAATCTTTTGAGGCAAAATAAAATAAACCCCTAATATAAAACCCATCAGCAACACCAACTTCGTGGCAACAATGGCGATACCACATAAAATTTGTACATTCATAAAATCTTATTACAACTAAAGAAGCGTTGCAATTGGTTATTCTAACATTGGCGACCACTAAAGCATAGCAAATGATAAATTTCACTTTTATAAAACTGCATTTTCTATTTTTTTAAAAAAATAATATAACCATTTGCCTTGCCAGAGGCGTTGCAATAGGTAATTTCACATAAATTAAAACCAATAGCACGACAAACTTTTAGCAGCACCAAATGGTGTGGCAATAGGAGACTTATACCAACGAATTTTGGGCGTGGGAAAAGGGTGTCTTGCAAAATATCCCTTCTATTGTAGTGGCTCTAGCATGAAAACAAATTAGTTACCAATCAGATCCCCAACTCTTATCTTCTTGCTTGGTTTTTTACTGAAAAGAGCTAGGAAGAAATTGACACTTGAAAAGGTCTGAAGTCGATATTCGAAGTCTTCACCAGACGTACAATAGCAACACGTATGACCGTAGAAGTCAAATCACGAAGTAACACTTTATTGATGGGTACTTGGAAGGGTTTAAGTAAAATTACTTGTATGTGTGGGTATTTGTATTAGTAAGTTATTAAAGATATTTGAATTTGGTGGGTGCATTTATAATTAAATGTGAAGTTTTGAATCCCAAAAGACAATAAATTAAATGTTCCCATTAACAATTAAGTTGGAAATGTGGTTTTAATTTGAGGGGGTTCTATACTTCTATCAATGGTTGAAGCGACAAGCGAGTAGGCTCTTCCAAAGTAATACTGATAGGTAAAATTTGTTGGTGGTACGGTATGTCCGTATGGTGCCTGCTTTATTTTCTTTTGTTTTTTCTTTTTTTTTACTAGTTACGTATGGTGTCTCCTTGAGATATCTTTTTTTTTTAGTTACGTATGGTCTCTCCTTGAGATTAAGCTACAGAGAAACTCTATGGGCTATCTCCGTAGACATTGTATGCATATCATCTAATGTATTGTAAGTATCCTCTGTTCTGCACTACAATACACGTGTCCATACACCAGGTCGTTCTCTATCAGCTCGTACCACTCTATCAGAACGTACCAATGACCTGATCCCAGGTCGTCCCAAGCAGTTACAGCCATATATGTAAGCAAATCAACTAGCACAATCCTGGAGCTCAGTCAACGCACCAATCAATGAGACATTAACTTTGTAACATCAGAATAATGGAGAATCATCAACATAGCACACAATGTGGATCTATACATCATAACGGCCTGGAGCAAATAAGGAAGGTCAGCTCAAACATCTATAAGTAGAGAGAGATGAACTACGTAAGGTTTGATTCAGGTTTACCCTAAGAAACTTGATACTTAGCCAACTCTTATCCCGAGAAGAGTGCAGTCATTCCCTATCAAATAGAACATCAGTTGTTCACCTCCAGAACACCAAACCTCTACATTGGCGCTGTCTGCCGGTTCGTTTCCTTAAGAAAAGAACAACACACACTCTTTCTCAAGCCTATGAAGCTGGTCAGAAAAACCACCGTGGACCCCTCACTTTAGATGTTAGCAGATCAGATGAAGATGGTCCAGGAGTTCTTCATCATGTTACAACAAGAAAACTAGACGATGCGCGAGCAGGCCACCTCCAACCCCAACAACGGCACTCCAGACGCAGTGGAGAACAACACCGTGACATCCCTCACCACCACCACCAATCATAGGTTGGAAGACTGCGCACAAAGGTTGAAGAAGTCGAACGACAAAACAAGCACAATCCAGATTGCTCAGAAAATACTCCAGACGTACAAGGCATCACCATTCACAACTAAAATCAGGGACAAGCAACCTCCTTTAGAGTTCATCTAACCAACGTTCCCGTTGTACGACGGTAGCTCGTGTCCAGGCCAGCATGTAGCTCGTTTCAGCCAGACTCTCACACTCTATAGCGCTCCAGAGTACCACTACCTGAAGTGCAAGCTCTTTCCAGCCAGCTTGAAGGACGGAGCTTTAGAATGGATCTACACGCTCACCCCTGACTCAATCAGCAACTTCGACAAGCTAGCTGAGACGTTTCCAGTAGAGTTCGTCCACAACAGGAAGAAGTAAGCCGACCTAGACTCCTTGTTTCAACTAAAGCAAGCACATGGTGAGACAATCCGCGTATTCCTAGGACGATTCAAAATGGAGCTCCTCTCAATGGAGCCAGGCTTAAAGGATAGCTTTGCAACTTTGGCATTCACCAACGCTCTCCTGGATGACTCCGACCTAGTAGGATCTCTGATGCACAACAAAGCAGAACGCTTAGACGACCTGTATCACATAATTGACAAGTACATCAAGTATGAAGAGTGGCTGGCCCAGCGGCAAAGGGCAAAGAAGTTCTCGCAGTAAGCGACAAGCGAGAAACCAAAGAAAACAAGCACCACTTGGGAAACAACAACAAAAACAACAACAAGGGCTCCAACTCCTACAAGCCCTCTTACACAAAAAGAGAATTCTCCAACTTCTCCAGGACGCCAAGCTAGATCCTGAAGAAGATCTATACAACACCATACTTCAAACCCAACATCAACAAGGTAATCGCCATACTAGAACATTCATACTACCATTTTCACAAGCTCCACCACCATGACACCAATGAATGTTGGAGCCTCAAGCACTACCTCCAAGACTTAGTCGAGGAGGGCAAATTGAAAGAGTTCCTACCAGAAAGCGACCTCAGGCATAAACTGGATGCCAAACGCCACAGAAGCAGGAGCCGCAGCCACGAACGACCTACCAACAACAGAAGCAGGAGCAGAACAATCCAACGATCTAAATCTCCAGGTCGGTCGAGGCACAACAAGAGATAGCACTCCTCTGACAACGCTGAGGAAAAGGTAATCAACATGATTACTGATACCTCCAACGACGAAACCTCAGGTCGGGAAAAGTGAAGAAGGGTAGGAGCGCTTCAGGAGATCTACCACCTCTCCCACAAAGCTGAAATCATCACTCCTACTAACCCTCAGTCAACGACCTCCATATCATTCAAGGAGGATGATCTAGACAAGGTGTGCCTACCCCATAATGACGCCCTGGTAGTTCACGTAAAAATCAATGGGTGGACTGTCCAAAGAGTCATTATCAATCCAGGCAACTCTTGCGACATATTTTTCTATCAAACATACAAGGACATGCACCTACCAGACTCGGTGATGATAGAATCAAATGCATCGCTCTATGGGATCAACGGAGATCGCACATATGACATTGGAGATGTCATCCTACCAGTCTCCATTGGAGAAAAGGAGGACATGGTCAAAACTTCAACACGCTTCAGTGTGATCGATGTCAAGTCGTCCTACACTGCCATTCTAAGACGCCGATGGATTCATAAGATCCAAGCAATTCCATCAACCCTACACCAGGTCTTACGATTTCCTAGACCCCGAGGCATCATAGAGCTCAGAAGCAACCAACTAGAAGCTCATCGATACAATCACGTCAGCACAATGACCACACCCAAGCCTCAGGTCGTCGAAGGCTAGGACTTCCCAAAGAAGCAAGATCCTCAAGCTTCCAGCCCTCCACCAATAACAGCTGACAAGCTCAAAGGAAAACAAGCACAAATAGAACCAGGAGAAAAAGTCAATCTGGGCACAGATGATGACCAAAAGTTTGTCTATGTCGGGGCTGATTTAGACCCCAAGCTCAAGGAGCAACTTGTCAAATTTTTATCTCTCAATAAAGATGATTTTGCTTAGTCGTATATCGATATGCCTGGAATTGACCCACATGTCGCTTGCCACAAATTAAATGTCAATCCAATGTAAAGCCTATCAAACAGCGACCTCGCAAACTGGCTCTCAAATTTCAGAAAGCCATCAATGAAGAGAAAGAAAAGCTAAAAAATGTGGGATTCATCAGAGAAGTCGAATACCCGACCTGGCTAGCTAACATCGTAGCCGTTCCCAAGAAGAATGGCCAGGTACGACTCTGTATAGACTTCACCAACGTCAACAAGCACTGCCCCAAGGACAGTTTCCCCCTACCAAGAATTGACGTTCTGGTAGATCAAACTTGCGGCCACGAACTCCTTTCGTTCATGGATGCATACAGTGGGTACAATCAAATACCACTTGCAGAGGAAGACCACGAAAATAGGTCCTTCATAACCAAACATGGAACGTTCTGCTACAACATCCTACCATTCGGCTTGAAGAACGTAGGCGCGACCTACCAAAGACTAGTCACAAAGATGTTCAAAGACTTGCTGGGCGACACTATGGAAGTCTACATAGACAATACGGTAGTCAAAAGTGAAAAGACTAGAGATCACATATCTCACCTACAATAAGCCTTAGAGAGACTGCGCCAAAACAAAATGAAGCTCAACCAAGCAAAATGCTTATTTGGGATAGCTTCAGGGAAATTCCTAAGATACCTCATCTTACAAAGGCGCATCGAAGCAAACCCAGAACAGATACGAGCTCTCCTCGAGATGCCAGAACCGACCTCTAAGCTATCTGGCATGGTCTCAGCCTTCAACAGATTCATCTCACGTGCATCTGACAAGAGCAGACTGTTCCTGCAAATACTGAAGAAGGGCGCAACATTCACATGAAAAGATGAATGCCAAAAAGCTTTCAACGACCTAAAAGCCTACCTATCAACTCCCCCTGTCTTGTCCAAACCAACAGAACGAGAGACACTGGGGCATTACCTTGCGACTACCGACTTTGCTATCAGCTCGGTTCTCTTTCACGAACACGAGGGAATCGAAAAGCCAGTCTACTTTACCAGCAAGACATTGGCCAACTCAGAAAAACATTACTCCCCGATGGAGAAAACAATGTTAGCTTTGTTGTACTAAGATCGAAAGTTTTGACCTTACTTCCAAGCTCACAGTATCAAAGTCATCACAGATGTACCTATCAAACAGGTCTTGAGTTCTAGCAACAAAATAGCCTGCTTGGCCAAATGGGCTGAAGAACTTGGAGAACATCACATCGACTTCGCTCCCAGAACGTCTCGCAAAGGTCAGGTAATTACAAATTTCTTGGAAGATTTCCTCGTCAAAGATGTCAACTAGGAACCTGAGCCAATTACTTTATTTCATCAACCATCCACCCCAGACACATGACACCTCTATGTAGATGGAGCATGCAACAACAACGGTAGTGGACTAGGGGCAGTGTTAACTTCACCAGAAGAAACACAGCTACAAAAGTCAATTAAGATCGACTTCGCAACCTCCAACAATGAAGTAGAGTACGAAGCATTAATCATAGGCCTCCGCATGGCACAACAAATACAAGTCCAGAAGCTCAAAGTTCATAGTGACTCACAACTAATCGTCAAGCAGATCACCAAAAAGTATGTAACAAATGGAGCAAACCTGGCCAAATACGCTCAGGTCAACAATGACATCATCAACTTGTTCAAAACATTCTCCTTGGAACATATTCCTCGAGAGGACAACAGACATGCAGATAGCCTGGCTTTCTTAGCCTCAAAGACACAAGAAACATGTCTAACCACAGTCTACATTGACATCTTGGAGAGGCCGACATACTAGCAAGAAAGTGTCAACAACCTCACAGACTTTCAGCCATCATCCGAAGAAGAGATCACTCAATCTTGGATGGGCCCATTTTTTTAATTCATCCTACATGGGGACTCCCAGCAGAAGAACAAAACGCTCGTGTCATAAAGTTTCGAGCTCCCAGATACACCGTAATCAATGAACGATTGTTCCGCAAATCTGCAGGAGGACCTTAACTAAGGTGCATAACTCCACGCGAAGGCCAACTCATCTTTGATGAAATTTATAAAGGAGAATGTGGCAACCATGCAGGAGCAAGATCTCTGGCTCACAAAGCAATCGCCCAAGGGTATTATTGGCCAAACATGCACATCGAGGCAAAGACATATGTTCTCAAATGCCACCAATGTCAAACATTTGGACACAACCATCTGAGTACAACACGAGAGCTGATAAATATAGCCATCCCATGGCCCTTTCATATGTGGGGGCTAGACATCATGGGACCATTCATCCCACAAAAGAAAACAGCACTCAAATACGTCATAGCAGCCACATATTACTTCACCAAATGGGTAGAAGCAATCCCACTAGTCTAAGTCAAAGAGGTCCACGTTATCAACTTCATATGGACCAATATCACCACAAGATCTTTCCAAGCTGGTGACTTAGTCTTCAAAAAGACTCTAGCTCCAGCCAAGCTCGACCCAACATGGGAAGGCCCCTACATATTTGACAAAGTCGTTGGAAATGGAGCATACTGGATCAAAACACAACTCGGTGATATGCTTCTCCGACCTTGGAATACAGTTATCCTTAAGCGATTTTATCAATAAATTTTTTTTTAGATGTATCAATCAATATGAAGAAAATTTCATCAATATTTTGAGTACAAATGTCATCTTTTGCATTACATGAGTACCAGACATCTCGCACTATACAACCCGACCTAGGACATCACAATGCCAAGTCGTATATCAAAGATAGAGTCAAGAACGACTCAACTACAATTACCAAGCAGTGGTAAATTATCAATCAATCCAACCCAAGGTCCCCCAAAAGGACTCTAAATCAACTTAACACCAACGCCTGGCTAGGGTTAAACATGATTCAACTGTAAATTCCACATAATTATCAGTCAAATTCAAACATATGGGACCCCCAAAAAGACCCATAGTCAACTTAAGGCCTTTGAACAAGGTTAAGCTTGGCTCTACTATAACTACCAATCAAAGGCTAGTTATCAGTCAATCGGAGTTCCCCCAAAAGGAACGACCCAATCAAACACACAAAAGGAGACCTAGGTGAAGGCTACAATCATCTAACCAGGTCGTGAGTCAAACAATTACAGCCATGGAAAATTCAAAGACAATATCAAGGCAGAACAAGTAAATAATTTAAATACTTTACTACTTATAAAATTTGGTTGGATACTAGAGGCCCCCAGGTTATCCTGAGAAAACGACCTCAGCACCCCCATCATCAAAAATCAAAGTCATCAATATCAGTTATCAGTATTAACCACAATAAGTAAAAAAACATAGTTCATCATTATTTAAACACATCAATAACAAAGAGAGACAAGGAACATTCAGAGGACACGAGGAAGATTCTTCACACTTAAAGGCTCCAGTGGGCCACCCTCTCACCAACAGGGCCCCCAGCTGAATCACCACTCACATTCACAACTTATGGGGAGACCTCTTCAGTTGGCTGAACGGTTAGAGCAGTAGTAAGGTCGGATGGTAGATCAGGTCGTCTACTAGCATCTGCAACAGTACTTTACACAGCTACTGTTGTAGCCCCACTTTCAACCGACCTCTTCAGGGTTTTATACTTACGTTCTAGCTCCAGGAAGTTGTCCACCAGAACTTAAATATCACCGCTCTCTACCAAGTCGACCAGGTCATTATATATTTTTTGAGCTCGTTCAGCAGTGACCTGCGTATTCTTGCACTCACTGACCCAATGCTAAACCTCCACCCTAGAAGCATCAAGAGATGGTTGCAGCAGAGCCACCTTCCCGACAAGGTCAGTGACCTGCGACCTCAGCCCAAACACTTCAGCTTGTTCCACCTCCTGAACAACGACCACCTTGTCATAGACCTCCTTGGCAGCATCCAACTCCTTGTATAGGTCAGAGATAAATGCCATCTCTTTCAGCTTCCTATACATAGCCAAGACTTGACAACAAACAAAGTAAATCACAAAGCAATAAAAGTGAAGAGAAAAACAATGCTCAGGTCGGAGATGCACTTACAAAGCACAGGGAGCGATCCATGTCTTTAATATTCACCCACAAGTCCTTCCCAGTATCCAACTGGTGCCTATCTCCATCCAGGGCAACGCTCTCCAGCAACCCTCCAACAACTAAATAGATTTTGAAACTACAATCCCCATTCTTCACAAACTTACTCAGCCAGCTCACAGGGCCCTCATAGGTGACAAGCCTATCCAGAACGACATCAGCACTCTTATCACTTGGAGCCGTACTCCCCGACCCCTTCAACTTCTAGGTAACTGGCTCATTCTCACTAACCTTCTTCTTGCCCCGGGTATCAGCAACCCCCACATCAACAGAAAGCTCCTTCAAATCCATCTTCTTCAATGGAGCCTAACCTACAGAAGAATGACCTCCACCAGTACTAGGTTGTTCCTCAGAATCAGTTCGGGACTTCTTCGACCCCTCCGTCTCAACCAATTCAGAGCACCTTTCCAAATTAGGCCTCCGAAACTAAGTGGGAGCATCACCACTACCACCAACACTCCCACCACCATGACCAGAACGTTCACCATCACCCACCTCAGAGCGTTTGGAGGCAAAACGTTCACCATCACCCACTTCAAAGCGTTTGGATACAAAACGTTCAACATCACCCACTTCAGAGGTTTGGATGCAGAACAACTTTCACCAACCCCTCGGACGCCCTCACACGGGCGTAACGGTTATCGCTGACCCCTCCAAACCATTCTCCTCCGAAAAAAAGGTGTGCCTTCCTTTGGCTTTCCCTCTCCATCTTCTTATCCGAGCTAGAATCAAAGGTATCAAAAACAAGCTTTCTAGCCCTTTTTTCCTGCTCAACTTTCTTCTTGTTAATCTTCACACCACCACGCCTCTTAAAATAATGAGCAACCTCCCCCAACAAAACTTGTTTCTCTTCCCAACTCAAACAAGCAAACCTTTCTATAATGTCAAGCTGAGGAAGACCCCGAATGGAAACCTCTGCACAAAAGGAGACAAAAATATCAGAACGTGCAACATATCAAACACAAGATTTATATATGACCTACAAAATAGCTACCTACCAGCCCACTTTACAGAGCGGGTATTCAGCTCACACCCAGAGGGGGTGTAATTACCCATAACCAACAATGGCCTATGCCCCCATTCCTCCTTACTCACCCCCACAACCACAGATGACTTCCCCTTTACAACCTGCAAACTAAAGTTCAGTGCAGACAATCTCTTCACAGAGAAATGCTCCAACATATCTCCTAAGTAGATGTTATAACCCCTCTCATTCAACAAATCTAACACATGGAACACCCTCAAACTATTCCCTACGAACCGACAAGGGGTTTTTCCATAAAAATTCAAAACCCCAACAGTAAGACGGGAAAATGGCAACCTCATCCCAACCTTCAACTGCCCATAACAAACCACCACTCCCCCATCCGGAGAAATATATTCATTGTTATATATCCTCCTCTCCTCACTCAGGTCGTACATCTCCAGGTCGGCATCTACCCAACCAAACTCCTCCTTTAGATCAGCATAAAGCGACCTAGGCCCCACCTCCTCAGCCATCGTCTCCACTGAAGAAGACGATGAAGCCCCCTCTCCACTACGAACCCTAACTTCAACATTATCTCCACTCAAAGTTCTCTCTCTCCACTGATTAACCTCAACTTCCTTACTCAAACTATCACTAGTAACAGACATTATCAGTTCAAAAATAAACAAAATATCAAACTTTGCAAGATCAAAAGACACACCTGATACCAAAGAGTGGAAAAGTTTTTCTTTTCTTTTCTTTAATTTCTTTCTTTCTTTCTTTCGTTATGCTTTTCCTAGATTGGCAAAATGAAGAAATGAAGACCTCAACACGCCAAAACCCCTTAGCTGCCACAACCTCGAGAAAATACAAATCATTTCAAACGAAACACAATCATAACTCGCCCACAAATCGTCGTGATTTGGGGCCCATGAATCCAGCCCAACAGTTCCCACACATTTTTCAAAAGCCAATTAAACCTACCAGCTGTCCGACACGTGTTTTAAAAACATTATTTTACCTTTCCATTTTACATCACAGCTGTCCAAAGAATGGATCAAATAAAGAGGGCTGTGTAAGTACCCTCCATTCTGCACTACAGTACACATGTCCATACACCAAGTCGTTCTCCATCAGCTCGTACCACTCTATCAGAAACGCCCAAGCCATATATGTAAACAAATCAACTAGCGCAATCCTGGAGCTCAGTCCACGCACCAATCAAGGAGACTGATAAGAGCCCAAAACTGTAGTTTTAACCCCTTAATAATCATACTGTTAGACCAATTATGTGAATAATAAGTAAGAGTTAATACTGATTACGTGTTTTTTATGCATTTCGGGCTTCAAAGTCCATTATTATCTGAAATGCCACTTTAGCGAGATAAAGGAGCAAAAGTCAGCAGAACTTCCTAATGCCATATCTTTGGACTCAGACCTCGGATTGAGGCCTACCTTATGTCAAAACGACCGCTTTCCCAATGGTTCAAGCCTTGACCCAATCAGAGGAGCAGAAGTGGACGAAAAGTCTGTGGAAGCCAACTGCAGCTGAAGAGGCCTTTTTTTTTGGTTTTGGGCCCGATTCTCCCCCAACCCATGGCTCCAAGCCCATGCACGAATTTTGGATCTGATGTATAAAAACAAAAGCTTAGCTCTTTGTTAATGGTAGCTAGTTAGACCTAAATTAAGATATAGAATTATAAATCTAGTTTTATTAATTAAATTAAGTTCTAGTTCCATTTAAATTCTTGTTTTAGATTAAATCTCCAAATCATTGTTCTTGATTGATTAGATAAATAAAATAGATAGTTTGTCAATTTCAATTTGTCATTTCCATTCTAGATCTAATTTCAATTCTTGTTCTTGTTTCATTCCAGCCATTAAATTAGATTCATTATTGTTCAAATTAAGTAAATCTAAATTTCTTACATTACGTTTAGTTTAGATTCAATGGGAAATGTTAGATTGATGATTCAAGGCTAAACCTCCATTAGAGGGGTTGATGAAGCCTTGATGAAAACTTAGTTGTTTAGTATCAAACGTTGTAGCATCTATTCCACTCTAGAAGGTCGTGTTTTAAGCCATGAGAATGGGTGGGTGACCTCACATGCTAGTTAGTACTTGGTAGAAATGCCATGAACACTAGGATTAGACTCGCAATTTTGCCGTGAAAACGTAAGAATCCCACAATCTGTACTAGGTCATTAAGTTGGATTCAATTCCTTATCTAGAGTCAAACAATAGTATTTCCATATTTGTAGTTAATTTCAAATCATCTTAATTAAGTATCGTAGTATAATATTTAAGTAAAGCTCTCAACTTAAGAGCGACTAGTTAGACTTAGAAAACAATCCATGCTAGGGAACTAGGAGTGGAACTAACTTCAGACTCCATTTAGTGCAATTGATTGAGTAGAAGAATTGATAATAGACACCATTCATCGCTCATTTTAAAGAGGTAAACTATTCATTTTATAGTTATCAGAGACATTAACTTTGTAATATTAGAGTAATGGCAAATCATCAAGATAGTACACAATGTGGATCTACATATCATAATGGCCTGGAGCAAATAAGGAAGGTCAGCTCAAACATCTATAAGTAGAGAGAGATGAACTACGTAAGGTTTGATTCAGGTTTACCCCATGAAACTTGATACGTAGGCAACTCTTATCCCGATAAGAGTGCAGTCATTCCCTATCAAATAGAACATTAGGTCGTTCATCTCCAGAACACCAAACCTCTACACGTATTGAAAAAACTTTTCAATGGAAAACTTTGATAATTACACTCATTTAATTTGAAAAGCGTTTATGAGATCTTAACTTAGACGTAGCTGAAACTCAAGAAACAATTACCATCGATGAGGAAGAAGGTACAAATTATCAGAATGATAGTCAATACTACATTAAAATTGTTGATGAAAAAGGTTTGAGGAATCAATTAATCAAGTAACTTTGAAATGCAAACAAAGAAGGCAAATTAAATATGGAAGCTCTAGTATGAAAACAAAATTAGTTACCAATTAGATCCCCAACTCTTGTCTTCTTGCTTGGCTTTTTACTAAAAAGAGCTAGGAAGAAACCGGCACTTGAAAAGGTCTCGAAGTCGATATTCAAAGTCTTCACCAGACAATAGCAACACGTATGACAGTAGAAGTCAAATCACAAAGTAACACTTTTATTGATAGGTACTTGTAAGGGTCTAAGTAAAATTACTTGTATGTGTGGGTATTTGTACTGGTAAGTTATTAAAGATATTTGAATTTTGTGGGTGCATTTATAATTACATGTGAAGTTTTGAATCCCAAAAGACATTAAATTAAATGTTCCCACTAACAATTAAGTTGGAAATGTGGTTTAAATTTGAGGGGTTCTATACTTCTATCAATGGTTGAAGCGACAAGCGAGTAGGCTCCTTCAAAGTAATACTGATAGGCAAAATTTGTTGGTGGTACCGTATGTCCATATGGTGGCTGCTTTCTTTTCTTTTGTTTTTGCTTTTTGCTAGTTACGTATGGTGTCTCCTTGAGATATATATTTTTTTACTAGTTACGTAAGGTCTCTCCTTGAGATTAAGCTAGAGAGAAACTCTATGGACTATCCTCACTCCGTAAACGATTGTATGCATATCATCTAACGTATTGAAAAAAAAAAAAAACATTGTGGTAATGTGCATGGTAATTCATTCAGACCGTGATTTTAAAGTACAGTATGATGACAAATTGACAATTGTGGTCACCAGAGCCAGAAAGCAATCCAAATATTGGAAATAGGGCATACAGATATGAAACAAACATCATCTTCTCCATTTGGATTTTGGTGCAACAACTATGTTTCAAACTCGCATTATTGCTTTGTTTTCTCATATATATCATATCCATTGGACCCTTGAGCACTGGTTGCTCTACCTTTTTGCCGTACATTTTGTATCCAGTCGAATTACTTATAGTTCAAATGTCAGCATCAAATACAATCTCTAGGTATATTATCTTGTCTCCAAAGTCACCATCATACTTTGTCAAACTTTTGTTTGGGTTTTAAGGAGATTGATACACTCCTACACTAAGTAGTTAAAATCGGTTTTCAGAGATAATCGGTTTATGAGCAATATGCGATTAATCAATTAATCATTGATTTAATTGGTTTTATATTATTAAATACAAATACTCTTGTTATTATATATATTGTAAAGGAGTGATTTAGCTTTCCCTTACACACAGTCAATTGGGGACTGGAATGGGTTGTTGGATGGACCGAGTTCGTCTTGGGAGCGAACTGCCTACGTATCTTACTCTAGGTTCTTGTGGGGAGAGTAGAATCAGGTCTGGCGTAGTTCATAGGAGAGATATTTATAGATATCGAGAGTGTATCCTTGCCCTCCACGTGTAAAGGGTATCTCAAACGAGGGGTGGAAATCAGGGTAACATGTGAGAACTGTCCTCATAGGTCTGCTGTAATGATGTGGAGTGTCAATCTGTATAAGTAGCTTGCGGCCGTGACCAGTGGCTGACAGCCAAGATATGTGCAAGTACACCTTTAGTCATGATTTCTTCTAGAAGGGGTATCTGAGTCACTTTTCTAGCGTAGTTCGCATGCTACTGCGACCTGTCTGTATCGTTCTATTAGCTCATGAATGCGACCTGGATCCACAGGTCGATATGTCATTTTGATAAAATATAAAATTGGTAGTTTACCTACAAAATGAACAATGAAACTCAAAACGTAAGTAAACTAAAAACTTATTTGTTACGTGTCTATATTTATCAAAGTTTCTACTCTCAATTCTATCGAAATAGAGTGGAGTAACAAATTCGTTCCACTCCTAGTTCTCTAGCATTGAATGTTTTCTAATCTAATTAATCGGGTTTAAGTCTAATGAGAGCTTTACGAAGGGTGTTATACTACGATACAATATGAAATTGATTAGGTTGAATTTAACTATGAATGCTATGGAAATATGATTATTTTTGAATCTAGATAAGGGATTAAAGGGGAATTGAATCCACCTCGAATCCAACTTAATAACCTAGCATAGATTCTTGTATCTCGATTCTTACGTTCTTACGGCAAGAAATTCGAGTTCTAATCCCTAGTGTTCATGGCATTTCTAGCTTAATACTAACTAGCATGTGAGGTCGCCCCACCCATTCTCATGGCGAATCACGACCTTCTAGAGTGGAATAGATTCTACAATGCTTCTACACTATACCACTAAGTTTTCATCAAGGCTTCATCAACCCCTCTAATGGAGGTTTTAGCCTTGAGTCATCAACCCATCATTTCCCATTGAATTATAACTACACATCATATTAAAATTTAACTTAACTAATTTAACTAACAATGTTTCAATCTACTTCAACTACTAAAATGATAATCAACAAGAATTTTAGATCTATAAATTGAAATGACAAAAATCGAAATTGATAAAAATAACTATTTTATTTATCTAATCAATCAAGAACAATGATTCAAAGACTTTCTAAAACAAGAATTGAAAATGGAACTTAAACTTAATTACTCTAAAAAACTAGATCTAGAATTCTATATAGTTTTAGGTCTAATTAGCTACCATTAACAAAGAGTGAAGCTTTGGTTTTTATACTTTCAGATCCAAAAATCGTGCATGGGCTTGGAGCCATGTTTTGGGCCAGAGAATCAGGCCCAGAACCCAATTCTTTCAGTCCAAAAAGGACTCTTCAGCTGCAGTTGGCTTCAACAGACTTTTCGTCCACTTTTGCTTGTCTGATTGCATCGAGGCTTAGACCATTGGAAATATCTTTCCGAGCCGGTCGTTTTGACATAAGGTAGGCCCCATTCCGAGGTCTGAGTCCAAAGATACGGCCTTCGGAAGTTCTGCTGACTTGTGTCTTTTTTTACGCCCAAGGTCGACTTTTCAGCTTTTGACCGGGCTTTAGAAAGGCTTTGTCTTCTTGAATCTTGGCCTTTAATCACGGAACTCCTTAGTAACCGACCTTTGCTCCTTTATCTCGCTAAAGTGGCACCTTTCTGCACATAATGGACTTTGAAACCTGAAATGCATAAAACACGCGGTGTTAACTCTTAATTATTTCTCACATAATTGGTCTAAAAGTATGACTGCTATTCTGGGTTAAAACTACAGTTTTGGGCTCTTATCAAACCACCCCAAACAGCATTTTTCTTGTCCTCAAGCAAAGATGAGAAATTAGAATAAGTGACCAAAAATGGAGTTCTAACTACTCGTTTACTGAGTCGCGATTGCATTGACCATATGCAACAAGGCGCCTTAAACCACTAGGAATTCCTAGTGGACAAGTTATGCCTCGTGAGAGTTTTCCAAAATGAAGGTACTCACAAACTTCAACTATACTACAACGACTAAGAAATAAAACTATTGTTTCCTCATTCATGTCCCAACTATCTATATATCTCACTAGCAAATGAATAAGAATAACCAAGTAAAAACCTAAGCTAATATATGCATAATAATCAATCATCCATGATACAAATATAAATACTATGAGTAATACTATGAAATGCCTAGCAGGTTAAGTTTATGAAAACTTCGAATAAGCGCCCTTAAGTAGGTCCTCACATAAATGTCAAGACGAAAAACCACTCGATTTTTCCGCTCAAGTTTCATTACTCCATTGTGCAGTGGGGCACAATTTACCTTACAATCTCAATGACAACAATGGAAGCCGAGTCGATCAAACACATCTGCCACTTACTATCACACTAACCTATTCCTAATTGAGCTAGAGGTTTTTATTAGGTGTTCATGGGATTAGGAGATGGTTTAAGAAGGAAGGAAATGGATATTCAAAAGGACAAGTCTCAGATAGTAGAGTCTTCATATTATGTAACTTAGAGAAAACCTTGTTATTTACTTTTGCTTCTACACTTTGTTTTCATCCTTAGCCATATTTTTTTCTTTTTCTTTGGCTTTTAACTCCTTTTATTCTATTTTTTTCGGAGTTTTTATTTTATTTCTATTTTTATTTTTCTTTTCTTTGGATGGAAACTTCTTTCCTTTATTTTATGAAGCAATTAACTAACTTTTGTTTACACCGGTTTTTCTCTTCTTCTTTCTTCCTCATTCTATTCTCAGACTTATTCTAGATTGGGTAGGTTGATTTTTTTTTTTTATTTTTTTTTATTTTGTTTTGTTTTTTTAACAGGGTAAAGGATTTGTAGGTTATGAAAGGCTAAGGAAAGGCTCAGAGGGGCGACTAGTGGAAAATAATTCATAGGTTTGAATTTCTGGCTATATCGATCCAAAGAGGGCCTAAATTCTCACTTAGGATATGGCATAGTGATCAAGCAAGTGGACGTGTGATTTCTCTATTCGAAATATACTTCTCCCTTGTGTCATTTCTCAAATGTTTCGCTCATATAAGGCTTTAGACTATATTCTCACAGATTTGTAGAATAAGTAATCGTAGCCTAGATTTCAGAAACTTACAAGCTAACAATCATAGATACTCATGTAATATATTTATAGATAGATGCAAAGATTATTACCTACATATTAACCTAAGTTTATAACAATTATTCCGATGCAAAAGCTACGGGAGACTTCTACATTGTTAAGAGCATAGAAAGAAAACAATACCAATATTCCTAAGTGTATAGCATAAACTTATTTTTATTTATATTTTTGAAATTTATAACTTGAAAACAAATGCATATTATACATATCTATATCCTAACAGATGCCTTAATTACACGTGTTTCTATGCCCCCAAACAAGAAGCATGCTTTGTCCTCAAAGCATTTAAATAAAGAGGGTAGAAAAATACCATGAAAATCGTGAAATTCGAACATCCGCAAAACAAGGTTAGAACATACTAATATAGGAAATAAAAAAAGCGACGCAAACTCTATAAGAGTTCCACCCATTATGGGGTTAATGTAATTAAATTGCTTGGGACATAAGCGCATAATAACAAAACTAAAACTTACCTTATCTCCCCGCTTAAGCATCCTCCTCCTCATTAAATAGATGAGGTTCCTTCAAGATCCCCGCCACCATTATAACTTGCCAAGCTTGCCGCCATTTATCATCTACTAATGCTAACCTGTTAAGTATTATTATGTCCGATGGGATGTGGGGCAACCAAATGAGGCTGCACCTGCCATCCCGCCAAGTCATTATTCGCGAATGAGCGAACCACCCATTGGTGGGTCTCATGACTTCAACCCTTTGCAATCTGTGAATTGTGCACGTAATACGTAAACAACTACGCATGATGCGCCTTTACCAACACAGGCATAAGAAGATACTTACGCCTCATGGTTTGGGCTCTCTTAAGACTAGCGACTAAAACTCGAGAATGTCATATCGGCGACGTCCCTCCATTTAAAAGTGAGGAAAATGTCACCAGCAGCATCGTTTGCGAGAAATGAACTGCCATTCCCCAAAATATTCATCGGATGAATAACATGGTGGTGCCTACGTTTAGGGAAAGGCTACCAAGGGCAATGCTATATCGCCCACGGTCCATTACTCGAAAATACCCTCCCCATAATACTCATGGAAATATATATAATCATAAAGATATGCATTATCGGTCATATATGCCCCCGCAGGTGAACGGAATCGGTATTGGTAATCCTGAAACTAAAGCGACCACATGTTTATTGAATTTATGTGTCGTGTCATCGACTACGATGGAGAATTCTTGTTCTCCATCCTGATTACAATAGAATTTAACGTGGTTGTAGAAATAAGCAGTAAGTTGTGGTGAATATGACTCGTCATCACTTACCAGTAGATGACGCCATCCTAACTACAGGATCCTATGTCGGAACCAATGTCCATAGGTCTTGGTTCCCAACACGTCTTCGAAAGACTGTTCAGGTATAACTATAGGAGATGTCATCTCAACGACTCCTTGAACAGTTCCAAAAATCCTGGAATGACCCGCAAAAATTTGGAACTTCCGTGTTCACAGATGGCAGGGCGCGGGTGCGCTCTGCTTTGGGCGTGGTCGCGCTCGTGGGTTTTTAGACTTACAGTGTTTGGGCACGAGTCGCGCTCAATGAGGGCTGGCGTGGTCGGCTCGACTAAAACTTTTGAAAGTGTAATGCGAGGGCGCGCTCGTAAAGTGCTCTTTGAAAACGAAGTTTAGAGGAAAAAAAAGGAAAAGCTTGGAGTGAAAGGTGTGGGATGATGGTGGGGTGTAGTGTGGTTTGTTAGTGTAGAATGAAGGGAGTTTAAATAGGTTCTGAGCTTCCAAAACAAATCGGCAAGTTCCCAAATTGTGTTAAGGCAATTTTCGGAAATAGAAAAATTCTAAACCCGAAAACGGAAACAAACTATTTTCGTGATTTTCTAAAAATCCTGGTATCTTTCATACTGGATTTAGAATAGTAACTTCTAAACTCTCCTACATTTCATGCTACCACCACACAGATCATAGATATGCCGATATCGGCCAAATTCTTAACCTTTTCTCCAAGACAACTTTACAGCAGATGATCATATAACGCATTATATTAAAACTAAAATTTAAAACCAAACAACATAAAACAAACCTCTTAATATTTAAATTTAACAACTAAATTAAAATCCAACTAATAAAACAAAATCATAATATAACAGCGAACACAAACTGATGGTGAACACCTAGTTATGTGATGAAGATGGACCCTGAGATGGAGATTGGCCCTGGGATGGAGAATGGCTTGAACCATCTGTCCTTCTGCGGCGACGCTCATGCCAGTCGGACTCGGCTGAAGTAGAGTCCTCCACGGGTGGCATGCGTCTTAGCATCTCTATTCGGAACAAGCGCTATGCTTCCATCTCAGTCCTGAGTATTGCATACTGGGCTTGTTGATGCTGGTGGATAGTCTCCATGTTAGACAAGATATTGTCCTGAACCCCTTCGAGCATTTCAAGTCTCGTCTGAAGGTTCGTTTGCTTCTTTCGAACTACAATTTGTCTATCTCGGATATCTTCACAAATACCATAAACGCAACGCAAGCCAGTTTGCAACACTTGCATGCGTTCTAAATTAGAACTACAAGTATTTAATGCATCGTCATCCAGACATGTCATATCCTCCCTTTCATCCTCCGACTCAACAACATTTCCTTCAGACAACGGCCACGTCTCTTGGATGCAATCCGTATAGATACTTGCATTAGAATGCAATTTGATCTTAATAGGAGCAGATTTTGTGACAGCTCTAAAGGAGAGCATGATCTTAGTGATCAATACGGGAAGAGGAGCCAAGGTCTTTCCCACTCCTCTAATCACATTAAACATTAAGTCGAGGATGCAGAAATTATACTTATTTGTTTGAAAAATCCAGAGAACGTGCAGACATTGCAGGCCGATATCACTGACTTTGTCTTTCCCGAGGACGTTCCTACCAATCCACTGAGCTACAACCCGGTTGATTGGTTTTCAAGGAGATGTCGGATTGTATTCACCCCGCACGAATCAGATGTCGGATTCCTGTATTCACCTTTCTCCACGATTCCTAACATCTTTCATCAAATGTCTCGTTACTCCAATATACCGATTCCCTTTATGAAAATCCTATCCCCTCCAATTCTCGCTTCTATAAAACTATTCTACCAAATCATAGTGATAGAACTCCTCAGTTGCTTTCAAAATCCGTCCAATCCATCCTAATCATCTTTAAAATGCCAACAAACGCTCTCGCAAAATTCTTCGTCCCAAAGTTTGCAACTTTTTTGGACTGTGGGGAGGAGAACAACGGTGGTGGCGGTGGTTACTTGAATTGGTAGCTGTTTTTGAGTTGGGGTTTGGTAATGGTTTAGAGAAGATTTAGTTGGATTTGATTTTCTTTGCGTGGGTGTAGTTAGGTTTTCCCTCTCTTTTTTTTATTTTTTATTTTGAATTCAAGGTTTGATTTAAACTTGGTAACCGATTTTTGCATTTTGGGAAGGAAGGAGACGACGCGTATCGCGTCGCGGTTTAGCCCAAGCCCAATTTGAATTCGAAGTTTTTTTTTCGCGCAATTTCAAATTCAATTTGGCACTTCGTTACTGGTCCGATTTTGGCGAATGAGTTATGGAAATGATCAGTAGAGAATTTCCAATTCAATGATCCATAAAACACTCAATTCCAACCATGGGTGATGTATAAAAAGGTGGAAAATGCCTCGAAGTGCGTGTATGACGTAAGTTATGCGAACGAAGGAAATCTAAGTTTAAGATAACGTCAACCCTATTGAACTACAAGTAATGGGCCTAAGCAACACAAATGGAAAGTTCGGGCAATCCAGATGGAAAGACCGATTGCCCACCCCCAAACAAATTTTTAAACACAAAATTTGTTCTAACGTGGGTCGTTTAAAGTCAGATTCCCCAAGACTTGTTGGATTGCTATTTCTATTATTAAGAATTTTTTATTATTATTATTTATTTATTTATTATTATTTTTTTATTAGTTTATTATAAGAAAACGAAAAACAATAAATACATAATTCACCCCATACAGGAACATGTCTCAAAAACGGAGAAAACATGCAAAAGTGGAAAACGTGAATTATGTTAACCGTGGACTTAGGATCCGGTACTTACATCCACACACTCCATAGGGAGGGCCCGGTTACCTGAATGGTGCACTTACCACTATATAGAAGTGAAAGGAAGTACACTAAATGACAAAGGTCAATCCTCATAGATAGGGTCCTGTAAAAGGACTTCCTCTACATCAGGGGACAGAAGTTCGTGAAAATGTTTTAACCGTTGACCATTAACTTGAAAGGTACTGTTGTCATTGGGATTTACCAAGGTGATTGCCCGTAAGGGGGTGACTTCAAGAACTTAAAAGGACCGGACCAACGGGTTTTAGTTTCCACAGGAAAATATGTAGATGGGAGTTGTAAAGCAAGACCTTTTGACCGACCGACCACAAACTCTTTGCGCAAAGATTTGCTTATCATGAACACGCTTTCATGTTAGCTTTATAATCCTTGGAGAGATCGTAAGAATCGCCACGGATTTCTTCAAGCTCATTCAATTGCAATTTGTGTTTGACACCTGCCTCATCAATATTGAAGTTAAGGCTTTTATAGCCCACGAGCACACGTACTCTAATTGAATCGGGCAAATGACATGGTTTCCCAAATACAAGTCTAAAGGGAGACATACTTATAGGAGTTTTGAAAGCAGTTCTATATGCCCATAAGGCATCCGATAGACGCTTCGACCAGTCTTTCCTATCAGGGTTTACAGTTGTTTCTAAAATATTTTTGATTTCTCTATTAGAAACTTCTACTTGTCCGCTAGTTTGTGGATGATAAGGAGTTGCTACTTTGTGTGTAACTCCATACTTTTTCACTAGGGATGCAACAACTCTGTTGCAAAAATGTGTTCCACCATCACTAATGATGGCTTTAGGAATGCCAAACCAACAGAAAATATATTCTTTAATAAAAAATACAACGGTCTTATGGTCATTGCTACGGCAAGCTAGGGCCTCTATCCATTTAGACACGTAGTCTACGGCAATTAGAATATAAATGAAACCGTGGGAAACAAGGAAGGGACCCATGAAATCAATACCCCAAACGTCAAAAATTTCTACTATCAAGATTGGATTTAATGGCATCATATTACGTTTCGTGATTCGCCCAAGTTGTTGGCAACGAATACACGTCTTGTAATGCACTTGGGCATCCTTAAAAATGGTAGGCCAATAAAATCCACATTGAAGAACTTTAGCGGCTATTTTCATCCCACTAAAATGGCCACCACACTCTTTGTCATGGCAGAACGATAGAACTTCATTATATTCCCACTGGGGAATACAACGACGAATAATCTGATCCGCACATTACTTAAAATGGTATGGCTCATCCCAGTAGTATAACTTAACTCTGGCCAAGAACTTCTTACGTTCATTTCTTGACCAATTATAAGGCATAACATCAGCCGCTAAATAATATACAATGTCGCAAGATACCATGGTGCTTTGAAAAAATTGCATACGATGCTCATCGGGGAAAAGAGTCGGTATAGACTTCGGAATCACTCGATCGTCATTTGTGAGTCTAGATAAGTAGTCGGCAACTACGTTTTGACCCCTCTTTTGTCCTTTATTTCTAATGTGAACTCTTGCGGAGAAGGATCCATCGGATTAATCTCGCTTAGCATCCTTCTTTGCAAGAAGGTACTTAAGGGTCATGGTCCATGTAAACTAAAGTTTTAGAACCAACCAAATAAGGACAAAACTTATCTAAAGCATAAATGACAGCTAAGAATTTTTTTGGTAGTTGAATAATTCCGTTGAGCATCGTTTAAGGTTTTACTAGCATAATAAATACCAGTGGACTTATTATCTAGTTTTTGTCCCAAGATCGCACTAACCGCGCATAGTCACTAGCATCACACATGAGTTCGAAAGGTTTAGACCAATCGGAGGCTATATAATTGGTGTAGAGGTTAGGGCTTACTTTTAAAGTTTCAAAAAGCCTGCGTCAGATTTAAAATTAAAATCAAAGATTGCATCTTTCAAAAGCAGATTAGTTAAAGGCCTAGCTATTTTCGAGAAGTCTTTAATAAACCGCCTATAAAAACCTGCATGGCCTAGAAAGGCCCTAATATCACGGACAGTCCGTGGTTTAGGTAGGGTCGCTATCTTATCTAGTTTGGCCTTATCTACTTCTATGCCATCACTAGATACGATGTGACCTAGTACTATGCCCTTTTTCACCATGAAATGACACTTTTCCCAGTTTAAAACGAGGCTCTTTTCTTCACACCGTGTCAAAACCTTAGACAGGTTAGACAAACAGTCTGTGAAGGAGTCTCCATAGATAGAAAAATCATCCATGAAAACTTCCATAAAGCGCTCTACCATGTCACTAAATATATGAAGCATACACCGCTGGAAGGTACCAGGAGCATTACAAAGGCCAAAAGGCATTCGTTTATAGGCATACGTTCCAAAGGGACATGTGAAGGTAGTTGATAAACGATAAAATTAAATAGTTTACCTACAAAATGAACGATGAAACTCAAAACGTAAGTAAACTAAAACTAAATTATGTGCCTATATTTTATCAAAGATTTCTACTCTCAATCCTATGAGATATAGTGGAGTAGAGTGATTCGTTCTACTCCTAGTCCTTCCGCATGCTGTGTTCTCTACGTGTAAGTATTCTTAACTCTAAAGTCTACTAGACTACGATGCAACTACCCACAAGATGCAACTAGTCGACTATTAGAACAACTATGGGAATGCTACGTTGATTCTATGATAAGGAGTTAGAGGGGGATTGATTCCACCTTAACTAGACTTAATCCTACTAACGATGAATCGTCGTAATCCGAATTGAACTGCTTCGCAGAACAATATGGTTACTCCTAATCCCTAATTACACATGGCATTCCTACCAATTCATAACTAGTATGTGAACGATTAAACCCATTCTCATGGTGAACTAATCGTTTCTAGAGTGGAAAGGAAATTACGACGACTCTACGATAATCGGAATCAAGCTTTCATCAAGGCTTCTCAACCCCCTCAATGGAGGTTTAGCCGAGAATTATCACGCTATCATTCCCAATTAAATTAAAACTAAACATACTATAAATAATTGAAATTTAATAATCTAATTTAAACAATAATTAAAATCTAATTAATAATTAAGACATGATATCAACAAGAATTTAAACTAAATCTATAAATGTAATGACAGGAAAATGAATTGAATACGAATCTACTAATTTATTTATCTAATCAATGAAGATCAATGATTTAAGAGTTTAATCTAAAACAAGAATTGGATTTGAAACTAAACTTAATTAAAAACAATTAAATCTAGATCTAGAAGCTATTCTAATGGCTACTTTCTATTCTAAGTTATCTTTATTTTCTAACCTAAATATCTACCATTAACCAAGAGTGAAGCTTTGGTTTTTATACATTCAGATCCAAAAATCGTGCATGGGCTTGGAGCCATGTTTTGGGCCAGAGAATCAGGCCCAAAACCCAATTCTTTCAGTCCAAAAAGGCCTCTTCAGCTGCAGTTGACTGCAACAGACTTTTCATCCACTTTTGCTCATCTGATTGGGTCAAATCTTGCACCATTGGAAAACCCTTTCGAGCCGGTCGTTTTGACATAAGGTAGGCTTAATTCCGAGATCTGAGTCCAAAGATACGGCCTTCGGAAGTTCTTCTGACTTTGTATGCTGTTTCTACCCGCGTCGACTTTTCAGCTTTTGACCGGGCTTTAGAAAGGCTTTGTCTTCTTCAATCTTGGCCTTTAATTACATAACTCCTTAGCAACCGACCTTTGCTTCTTTATCTCGCTAAAGTGGCACATTTCTACACATAATGGACTTTGAAGCCCGAAATGCATAAAACACGTGTCGGTGTTAACTCTTAATTATTACTCACATAATTGGTCTAAAAGTATGATCATTTACGGGGTTAAAACTACAGTTTTGGGCTCTTATCAAACCACCCCAAACAGCATTTTTTTCTTGTCCTCAAGCAAAGATGAGAAATTAGAGTAAGTGACCAAAAATGGAGTTCTAACTACTCTCGCTACTGAAGTGTGATTACATTTACCATATCTGACAAGGCGGCCTTAAACCACTAGGAATTCCCTAGTTGACGAAGTTATAGCCTCGTGAGAGTTTTCCAGTGAAGGTACTCACAAACTTTAAATATACTACAACGACTAAGAAATAAAACTATTGTTTTCTTATTCATGCTCTAAATTAACTATTCCTCTCACTAGCAATGCATATAGAGTAATCAAGTCGAAACCTAAGCTAATATATGCATAATAATCAATCATCTATAATAAACATATATACAATGAGTAATACTATAAAATGCCTAGCAGGTTCGTTTCTCTGAAACTTCGGGATAACGCCCTTAAGTAGGTTCTCACAATAATAGTCAAGATACAACACTCGATTTTTCCACTCAAGTTTTCACTACTCCGAGTAAGTAAGCGGTGGGCACACTTTACCTTACAATCTCAATGACAACAAGGAAGCGAGTCGATCAAACACATCTGCCACTTACTATCACACTAACCTATTCCTAATTGAGCTAGAGGTCTTTTATTAGGTGTTATGGGGATTAGGAGATGGTTTAAGAAGGAAGGAAATGGATATTCAAAAAGGACAAGTCTGACATAATAGAGTCTTCAGATTATGTAACTAGAGAAAACCTTGTTATTTACTTTTGCTTCTACACTTTGTTTCCATCTTTAGCCATATATATATATATATATATATATATATATATATATATATATATATTTTTTTTTTTTTTTTTTTTTTCTTTGGATGGAAACTTCTTTTCTTTATTTTCTCAAGCCATTAACTAACTTTGTTTACACAAGTTTTTCTTTTCTTTTCTTCCCTCATTCTATTTTTAGACTTATCTAAATTGGGTAGGTTGAATTTTTTATTTTGTTTTGTTTTGTAACAGGGTAAAGGATTTGTGGTTTATGAAAGGCTAAAGAAAGGCTCGAGAGGGGGCTAACTAGCGGAAAATAATTCATAGGTTTGAATTTCTGGCTATATCGATCCAAGGAGGGCCTAAATTCTCGCTTAGGATATGGCATTGTGATCAAGCAAATGGACGTGTGATTTCTCTATCCGGATTTTACTTCTCCCTTGTGTCATTTCTCAAATGTTTCGCTCATATAAGGCTTTAGGCTATATTCTCACAGGATTTGTAGAATAAGTACTCTAGCCTAGAGTTCAGAAACTTACTGCTAACAATCATTGATACTCATGTAATATATTTATAGATAGATGCAAAGATTATTACCTAAATATTAACCTAAGTTTCTAAAAATTATTCTAATACAAAAGCTACGTGAGACTTCTAGATTATTAAGAGCATAGAGAAGGAAAACAATACCACTATTCCTAAATGTATAACATGAACTTATTTATTTATATTTTTGAATTTTTGAAATTTTAACTAGAAAACAAATGCATATTATACATATCTATATCCTAACAGATGCCTTAATTACACGTTTTTCTATGCCCCCCCCCCCCAAACAAGAAGCATGCTTTGTCCTCAAAGTATTGTAAATAAAGAGGGTAAGAAAAATACTATTGAACGTACTAATATAGGAAATAAAAACTGACGCAACTCTATACGAGTTCTACCCATTATGGGGTTAACAAGAATAAAATTGCTTGGGACATAAGCAGACACTAACTAGAATGAAAACTTATCTTATCTCCCCGCGATATCATCATTTTCCTCATCCTCTTCTTCTATAAAGAAGTGAGGTTCCTTTTAAGTCTGCCATGCCATGATAATTTGCCAGGCTTCCCGCCATTTATCATCTATTATTGCTAACCTATTAAGAGCCACTTGGTCTGAGGGGGTGTAGGGTGCAACTTGATGAAGTTGTATCCTCCACCCTTGCCAAGTCATTGCACGGAAAGATCGAATAATACTTTTGGTGGGTTGTACAGTGTCGACCGTAATCCAATCCGTGAAACGTGTACAAAAAACAGGAAAGAAACATAGCATAATACGGGAAATTAAAATAGGCATAAGAAGGTACTTATGCCAAATGCTATGGGATCGAGCTAAACTAGACATCAAGGTTCGGGGAAGGTCATGACTCATACGTCCCGTGGCTAAAGCAAGGAAAACGCTGCAAGTGGCATCATTAACAAAAGAAAAACGCCATTCCCCTAAAATGTTTAGCATGATCCAAAACATAACAGCTCCTATGTTCATGAACAGGCTACCAAAGGCGATGTTATAGTCCCCTTGGTCCTCGATACGGAAAATGCCTGCCCCATAGGATTCATGCAAAAACTCATAAGTGTAGACATACATATTATCTACCCAATAGCACCATGGATCTTGTATTTCAAATGGGCATAGCAAGTCCAAGAACAAATGCTAGCAAGAACACGGTAATTTCCATTGGTTCATTATCAATGTTGATGGAGAACACTTGTTCTCCATCCGGTCTTTCAAAGAAAATGCAGTTATCGTAAAAATAAGATGCTAGTGTTGGAGAATAAAGTGCATCGAGTCTTACCATAAGCGGTTCCCAGCATACATATGTGATAAACCCAATAAAACCAAGCACCGTAAGTAGTGCTTCGGAACAAATCTTCGAAAGACTGTTCCGGTATCAATGTAGGAGATGTCATCTCAAAATTATGCTCTAAAATAGCTGCGAATGATTCGGGAACACCCCGCAGAAAAACTGGAATTTTTCTGGTCCACGGAAGTCGGTAGCGAAAGTGCGCTCTCTTTGAAGCGCTGGCCATCTCAAGATTTTGGAATTCCAGTGTTTGAGCATGGGTCGCGCTCACCTTGGGCGCGAGTGCGTTCTGACAAAAAAAATCTGGAAAAATTGCAGAGCGCAAGTGCGCTCCTCTTGGGCGCAGGCGGGCTCGGAGGACTCGGAAATTGAGATGAAACGTGGGAATCGTGGGAGTGAAAGGTGAGTGATGGAGGTTAGGTGTAGTGTGAGTTGTGAGTGTAGAATGTATGAAGTTTATATAGGTTTTAAGTTGCGAAAATGGATCGAGAAGTTGCCAAAAGGTTTTTACGGCAGTTTTCGGAAATATTAAGATTTCCAAACCCGAAAACGGAAACAACTCATTTTCTTGATTCTAAAACAAACCTAGTATCTTTTAGGTTGAATTTATGATAGAATCTAACTATTTAATCGATATTTCATCCTACCATGATACTTATTCATAGATATGCCTAAACGGCCATATTTTCACCTTGACTCCGCAATAAATTCTAAGACGAGGGTCATATAAAAATCATGCTGGAATAGATAACACCACCCCCAAACAATTTGGGAAGGTGGGATCAATATTAAACAACCACGCACAATGAAAATAACCTCATTATATTAAAATTTTCATTCGAAGTACATTTCACTACAAAATTCAAATTACAGAATTAAACTTACATTAAAATAAAGAACAATAATGAAACTACAAATAAACATCAAACGATACTATCCCTAACTACTTCGGTACTGGTAGCGGAGGGCACACGATCGAGAGATAGCTCCCCGAAATTCCGATGGGCCAGCACCATTTGTCTTTTGGCGACGACGCTCGTGCCTCGATGGTGTGTCCTCAGAAGGAGAATCCCCGTGAGGTGGGAATCGTGCAAGCATATCGGCCCGGAACTGGCGCTGAGCTTTTAGCTCGGCCCTCATCTGTTCCCACCGCTCATCCTCTCTTTGGGTATGGATCTTGAAGTTATGATGGATAGTAGCCTGTCGAGTCCGGAGGTCTTCGCAGATAGTGTTGAGTGAACACATGCCACGATGAATTACGGCCATGCGTTCTGCATCTGACCAACACCGCTCCAGGGCATCCACATTAAAACAAGTCAAGTCCTCCTCATCCTCCTCGGCATTCTCATTTCCCCCATCCTCCTCGGCATTCTCATTTCCACCATCCTCCTCGTCCTCTATCCTATCCTCAGGCAACCGCCAAACTTGTTGGATACACTCCTTATAAATGCGAGGATTTCGGTGCAGGGTGATGTAAGACCTATCAGACGCCTGAGCTGCTCTCAACTTCAGCATGATCTTGGTTATCAACACAGGGAGAGGTGCAACAGACTTCCCTACTCCCCTAATCATGCTAAGCAAAACTCCAAGATCTGAGAACTTCGTATTTCGCTCCCGAGTATCCATAAAATGTGGAGGCAGTTCGGACCGATGTCGCCGACCTTCTCCTTCCCAGATGATGTTCCGACCAATCCAATCGAAATGCGACCCAACCGGGTTAGTTCTGAGGGATGACTGGCAAACACAATGCGATCTCGCATTGTAGTTCCTTTCGGTAACTGTCACGTTCATCAATGGTTCTACCCCATTATATTGGGACTCCTGCAACATGACATCCAGATGGATTCTAGGCGGAATGCATAGAATCTCAGCCAACAACCCAGTAGTTACCTCCTTCCTCCTCTTCGCCACCATAACAAAAATTCTAGTCCCCTCTACCTCCTTCGTGTTGTAAAACCGTCGAACTAAATCTTCGTGGTAAAAGGCTTCAATTGAGTACCACAATCTATTCCAGTCTCTATTGATCATTTCGTCACCGTAAAATGGCACAAAGTGGTCGCCAGTAAAAGCTTGCTCCGGCAAAATTCGACGTTGTTGAGCCATTTTAGTGTTTGGAATGTAGTGGGGGTTTAAATGGGATGTGGTGTTGGAAATTGAATCGACCGACTGAAGAAAAAAAGCAGGTGGTGGTGGTGACGGTGGCACAGTTCACAAATTTTTTTAAATTTTCATGGGTTTTGGTGATGTAAGTTGGTGGATTTGGTGGGGGTTTGGTTTTTGAGAAGATTTGTAGCGGATTTTTGATGGTTGGCGTGGGTTTAATTAGGTTTATTGTTTAATTTTTTTTTTTTTAGGTTTGGAGCTTGGTGGGCGTTAATGGCGGTTTTGAGAAGATGAACGCGACTGTTGGGCAAAGGTAAGGGCGCGGGTGCGCTGCCGGTGGGCGCGGGTTGGGCCCAAGCCCAATTCGAAATTTTTGAATTTTTCGATTTTTCTCGAAACTTCAAATAAAAATTGCCGCTTCGTTACCGGTCCGATTTTTGTGAATGAGATATGGAAATGATTAGGAGAGAATTTCCAATCTAATGATCCATAAAACACTCTATTCCAACCATGGATGACATATAAGATAGTGGAAAATGCCTCAAAATGCTGCATGACATACGTTATGCGAACGAATGAACTCTAAATTCATAGAGTATGTCAACCCGAATCAAAATACAATTAAACGGCCTAAGCAACTCTAATGGGACATAAAATATTCTAGGACGGAAACATCGAACACCCCCACCCCCCAAACAAATTTTTACAACAAAGTTTAGAAAATTTGTTTTTAATAAATGGTCTTTTAAAGTCGATTCCCGAGACTTCCTAGATTACTATGTTTATTATTTAATTTTTTTTTTACTTTTATAAGGAAAAACAATAAGCAAGAAAGACATAATTCACCCCATAGAGAAACATGAATAAAAAATCCGAGAAAACATGCAAGAGTGGAAAACATGAATTATGTTAAACGTGGACTTAGGATCCGGTACTTACAACCACACACTCCATAGGGAGGGCCCGGTTACCTTAATGGTGCATTCACCAATATCTGGAAATGAAAGGAATGCACCAACAAAAAAAATTAAGTCATTTATAGTCAGATACTCGAGACTTTATCTAAACATATATATAAGTATGCAGTTTATCATATATCAACAACCGAAATAGTTGTGGATCATTCCATAAATAAATATCACAGAAAATATATCCAAACACAATCAAGCACCAAGATTTCCTATGACGCAACCTAGTGAAATGAAAGCGAAGTCGGATAACCCTATTACGTAACCTAGCATGCACCTTCTTTTCTATTTTTGAACGAGAGGGTGTTCTAGTGAATAAGTGTGGAAAAGTGAATGGTTGTGGAGAATATGATGGATATGGATAAGTTGTAGAAGGAAAGCATGTAAACAATGAGGATGTGGGTTTAACATAAAACTCATTCATGGTGTGTGTAGGGCCTGTTTCAAGTCTGAAAATGAAGGTGTCAAATGCTTGGTTCTTCTGAAGTATTTGTTTACTAGGTGGATTTAAAAAATTATGAAGCACAGAAGAAACAAAAGTATCGAGTGCAAACTCGAGATTCCTTTGAAAGGGTGGAAGGAGGGAAGTCGAGGTGGATGTTGTGGAAAGTAGTTCTTGATAGGGTGAACCATCACCTGCTCTAAGAAACTCATCAAATTGCTCATCTAGATTGGTCATATCCTCGTTACTATGATAGTCCTCTACATCTTTGGGAAAGTCATCTATCTTATCCTCATCCGTAATATGTGTATCGACTAGTGTAGGGATGGAAATGTTGGAGTCTGAACTTCCAAAGGAAAGAAATTTGGGCATATAATTATCAGGGAACGTGTTGTTGAAATAATCTCGAGCAAAGCTCTCGATCATGCTAACCTCTCCATCCATAGATGAATCGGGTAACTGTGTCTTTGTTTTAAAACATTGACTTCAAATGACAAGATGGCCAAAAGACATGGACATTGAACCATCGCGGCAATTAATGAGCGCATTGGCAGTTGCCAGGAAAGGACGCCCTAAGATGATCGGGACAGAGTCGTTAACGACTTCTGTATCGTTGATGATAAAATCAGCCGGATAGTAAAAATCCTGAACTTTTACAAGAATATTTTCGACCACACCCTTAGGATACTTAATAGACCTATCCGCTAATTGCAACGTCATTTTAGTGGGTTACATCTCGTCTAGACCTATTTGTCTATACAAATAAAAAGGGAGTAAGTTAACACTAGCCCCCAGGTCTAATAACGCGGTCGTCGTATAGGAATCTCCTAAGGTGCATTGTATAGTAGGACGACCAGGGTTCTTGTACTTAACAATTCCATTATGTTCAGATAGAGTTGGGAATTGTTCTGTTAAAAAGGCGTCTTTTGGTATATTTGTCTTATGCCTAGTAGTACACAACTCCTTAAGAAACTTAGCATGGTGTGGTAGCTTTTTAATAGCTTCGAGGAAGGGAAGGTTTATAGTTAGATTCTTGAAAACGTCCCTAATCTCCTCATAATTAGTATCCCTAGTTAACACGGCTAATTTTTGTGGAAACGGTGGTTTCTGTCTATATTTAGCAATGATATCACCTGGATGTTTAACCGTGGCTTTCTGTTTCTTAGGTTGTGTTGTAACTGGTACCTCTACAGTGGTAGGCTCTTCAGTTTCTATTTCGGTATCTAGTAAAATAGCAGGTGTAGGGGCTACTGGTGGGGTAACTATAGGCATAGTTACTTTGTTATCAACCACTCTGCCAGAACGGAGAGTGGTGATGGCCTTTAGCTCACCTACATTTTCATATTCATTACTAGTATTATTGGTTACCTTAAAGGCTATGTTTGTTGTTTTAGGATTAGGTATTTCGTGACCTGGAAACACACCTTTGGGTTGGGATTTATCTTGGGCCAACTGTTGGGTTAAATTATTAACGGATTGTAGAAGCTGTTGGTTAGATTGAGCCATGGTTTGGAAAAGTTTTTGGCTCACTTGTATGAAGGTGTCAAGACGATCCGGTTGTGTGGGTGTCGTAGTCACGGGTGGTGTGACTGGAACTATTTCACATGAATTATTTATGGGTGAATTTTGATAATTATTATTTATCGGAACGATACCTCTATTAGCATTATAATTATTATAACTACCTTGACCTTGTGCTTGACCTTGTCGAGGTTGCACTTGGTTGTTATAATTATTAAAATTACCCTGACCCTATCCTTGACGTGGTGGAGCTTGGTTAAAACCGTGTGTTGGCCTAACATATTGATTATTGTACCACGGAGGTGTGGACGTGTTGGTTATTTCTCCAACCGAAGTTGGGATTTTGTCTCCAAGGGGTTAGGTTCACTATTAATGGAACAAGCCTGTTCATAGGCTATAGGACCCGATGGAAGTCGGGATGCTCGGGGCTCCAAATGTAAAACTACATGGATTTAAATTTACGCTCATGACGGGATATGCTTTTGTTGAACGTAAATGGCCTCTACCGTTTTAGTGAGTGATTCGATTAGAGTTTTCAACTTCGGGATCATGTTTAATTTCAAACATACCGGCGGCCTTCAATCGTATTAGAAGAACTAGCGGAGTGGTGGATATCGTCACTACCCCCAGGTTGTTATTTAAACTTAGTTTTATCCTCTAAAATTTATAAGCCTCCGAGGCTCCTTTGCTTAAGAAACTACCCCATTCATTATATCTAGGACTTCTTTATGGTGGTGTAGAAGTCCTTTGAAAAAAGGCACGAACTAACGTGTCTTTTCGCTAAGTTATGATGTGGACACCATATAAGGAGATCGGTGAAACGATTCCAAGCCTCGAAAATGATTCATGAGGATTTTGTCAAAAGAAATGAATCTTGGAAAGCATCTCATCCGTCTTTTAGGGGTGGGTAAAAATGTTCCATAAACAAATTTGAACAAGTTTAGCCCACGAGTCCACGTGAATTAGCGCTTGCGGCGTTAACCAAGACGCCTTTATCGGCTAAGGTGAAAGGGAATACCCTTAGTTTAATTTGTTCCGCACCAACCGTAGGATGGTGGAATGTTGTTAGGACTTGTTCAATCCTACGCGTGTCTTTGATAAGATCCATGAAAAATAGGTAACAAATTAAAATATTTGGGGATTCGAAATCCCCGAATCCGCTAGAACGATACAAGATTTGGGGCTATCGCTCAAGGCTTTATAAAAAGTCCGAGAGGAGTCTCTCCTTCATCGGGCATTGTGTCGGTCGTGTGTGTGTGAAATAGTAGCTAGAGGTGGAGTGGGTGGTATACTAGATAGAATTGTTTGTTGATGTTGTTGTGTGATTACGTTTGGTGTTTTTGTTCGACCAGACCTTAATCTCATACAAGGCTAAGACCAAATTTAGCTAAACACATCAACACTCCAAACAATTCTGATATACTAGTATAAACCTCTAACAGGAGATGCAAGGTGTGGAAGAAAGGAATACCTGATTGCGTCCTTGCTTCGCTTATGAATAGCGTCTTGTTTACGTGTGTTGTATATAACAAGTTAGAACACTGAAAAACTTGAAAAATCAAAGTTCGAATCAAAACTGTAGAAATCCGAAAAAATCTAGCTTAGGGCGCGGGTGTGCTCGCTTAGGGTGCGTTCGCGCTCCGTGTAATCTTGAAATTACAGTGTTTTAGGGTGGGTCGCGCTCAGTGTTACAGTCTTTTGGGCGCGGGTCGCACTCAGTTTCCAGTAACTTGGGCGAATGTGCGCTCCACTTGGGCGCGAGTCGCGCTCCGTGCAAATTTTTTTTTTTTCGAAGTTTTCAATGCAAAAACGGACAACCACAATATGAATAAAAAAAGGGTGGGTGGGTGAAATGGGACTTTAAGAAAAGTACTTACACTACGAAAACAATGCGAAAGTGAAACTAAGATGGCAGCGGCGCCATTTGATAAACGATAAAATTGAATAGTTTACCTACGAAATGAACGATGAAACTCAAAACGTAAGTAAACTAAAACTAAATTATGTGCCTATATTTTATCAAAGATTTCTACTCTCAATCCTATGAGATATAGTGGAGTAGAGTGATTCGTTCCACTCCTAGTCCTTCCGCATGTTGTGTTCTCTACGTGTAAGTATTCTTAACTCTAAAGTCTAATTAGAGATTTACGAAGTGGCAACTAGACTATGATGCAACTACCCACAAGATGCAACTAGTCGACTATTAGAACAACTATGGGAATGCTACGTTGATTCTATGATAAGGAGTTAGAGGGGGATTGATTCCACCTTAACTTCGACTTAATCCTACTAACGGCGAATCGTCAAATCCGAATCCGAATCGCCTTCGAGAAATATGGTTACTCCTAATCCCTAATTACACATGGCATTCCTACCAATTCATAACTAGTATGTGAACGATTAAACCCATTCTCATGGTGAACTAATCGTTTCTAGAGTGGAAAGGAAATTATGGCGACTCTACGATAATCGAATCAAGCTTTCATCAAGGCTTCTCAACCCCTCAATGGAGGTTTAGCCGAGAATTATCACGCTATCATTCCCAATTAAATTAAAACTAAACATACTATAAATAATTGAAATTTAATAATCTAATTTAAACAATAATTAAAATCTAATTAATAATTAAGACATGATATCAACAAGAATTTAAACTAAATCTATAAATGTAATGACAGGAAAATGAATTGAATACGAATCTACTAATTTATTTATCTAATCAATGAAGATCAATGATTTAAGAGTTTAATCTAAAACAAGAATTGGATTTGAAACTAAACTTAATTAAAAACAATTAAATCTAGATCTAGAAGCTATTCTAATGGCTACTTTCTATTCTAAGTTACCTTTATTTTCTAACCTAAATATCTACCATTAACCAAGAGTGAAGCTTTGGTTTTTATACATTAAGATCCAAAAATCGTGCATGGGCTTGGAGCCATGTTTTGGGCCAGAGAATCAGGCCCAAAACCCAATTCTTTCAGTCCAAAAAGGCCTCTTCAACTGCAGTTGAATTCAACAGACTTTTTGTCCACTTTTGCTTGTCTGATTGGGTCAAGGCTTGGACGATTGGAAAGCTCTTTCCGAGGTGGTCGTTTTGATATAAGGTAGGCCCAATTCCAAGGTCTGAGTCCAAAGATACGGCCTTCGGAAGTTCTGCTGACTTTGTGTGATGTTTCTGCCCGCGTCGACTTTTCAGCTTTTGACCGGGCTTTAGAAAGGCTTTGTCTTCTTCAATCTTGGCCTTTAATTACAGAACTCCTTAGCAACCGACCTTTGCTTCTTTATCTCACTAAAGTGGCACATTTCTGCACATAATGGACTTTGAAGCCTGAAATGCATAAAAACATCTAATCAGTGTTAACTCTTAATTATTACTCACATAATTGGTCTAAAAGTATGACTGTTACAGGGTTAAAACTACAGTTTTGGGCTCTTATCAGTAGTCTTTTCTTGGTCATCACTATCAATAATAATCTGAAAATAGCCTGAGTAGCCATCCAGAAAACAATAAAAAGCATGACCAGCTAGGCGTTCAAGCATTTGATCTATAAAAGGTAAAGGAAAGTGATCCTTTTGTGTCATAGCATTTAAACGTCTGTAATCAATACATATCCTCCATTTCATAGGACCTTGTGTGACAACATAGTCACCCTTCCCATTACATACCATGGTAACTCCCAATTTCTTAGGAACTACATGAATGGGGCTTACCCATTCGCTATCAGAGATTGGGTATATGATACCCGCATCGAGTAATTGTAAAACTTCTTCCCTAACCACCTCTTTCATGGCAGGGTTCAAGCGACGCTGAGGTTCACGAGAAGTCTTCGTGTTATCCTCCAAATGGATACGATGAGTGCAAACATTAGGATCAATTCCCTTAATGTCGGCTAGGGACCAACCAATCGCAGACCGATGTTCCCTAATCACCGGGTTAAACGCGTGTCTCTTCATTGTTAGATAACAGAAGATATAATTACCGGATGACTACCATCGGATCAAGTTGAATATATTTTAACTCCGGGAAGAGGTTTAAGCACGGGGGGTGGAAGGAAAATCAATAGATGTTTAAATCGGGTCCTCATTTTGCATACTGAATACTTGCTTAGGTAGTAAGTCTTCATACTCAATATATGGAGCAACCGAAGGGTCTACAATTGGTGTGGACTCAAGGATGGTGTTGACTTCCTCTAAGTAGGAGTCATTTACAAAATCTAAAATTCCAAAAGAAAGGAATTTGTACATATTGTTTTCGGGAAACGTGTTGTTAAAATAATCTTGAGCTAAGCTCTCGATCATGCTAACCTCCCCATCTATAGACGAATCTGGTAACTGTTTCATCATTTTAAAAACATTTACCTCAACTGTAAGATGGCCAAAAGATAAGGACATCTTACCATCGCAACAATTTATAAGTGCGTTGGCAGTTGCCAAGAAAGGGGCGCCCTAAGATGATCGGTACAGAGTCGTTAGTGACTTCTGTATCGAGGATAACAAAATCAGCAAGATAGTAAAAATCCTGAACCTTAACAAGCACGTTTTCCACTACACCCTTAGGATACTTAATTGACCTGTCCGCTAATTGCAACGTTATTTTTGTAGGTTGCATTTCCTATAGACCTATTTGTTTATACAAGTAATACGGGAGTAAGTTAACACTCACCCCCAGGTCTAATAAAGCGGTCGTCGTGTGGGAATCTCCTAAGGTGCATTTTACAGTAGGACGGCCAGGGTCTTTGTACTTAACAATTCCATTATTTTCCGATAAAGTTGGGAACTGTTAAGTTAGAAAGGCATCTTTAGGTATATTGGTCTTACGCCTAGTAGTGCACAACTCTTTAAGAAACTTAGCATGGTTAGGGAGCTTTTTAATAGCTTCGAGAAAAGGAAGGTTTATCGTTAGATTCTTGAAAACGTTCCTAATCTCCTCAAAGTTTGTATCCCTGGTTAGCATGGCTAACTTCTGAGGGAATGGTGGTTTCGCTCTATATTTAGCGTATGGCTCGACTTGATGTGTTAGCTTGGCTTTCTGTTTCTTAGTTTGTTGTTTAACTGGTACCTCTACAGTGGTAGGCTCTTCAGTTTCTACTGCGGTATCTAGTTCGATATCCGGTGTAGGGAATATTGATGGGGTAACTATATGCATAGTTACTTTGTTATCAACCACTCTTCCAGAGCGGAGAGTGGTGATGGCATTAAGGTCACCTACGATTGTAGTTTCAATACTAGTATTATTGTTTACCTCAAAGGCTGTGTTTGTTGTTTTAGGGTTTGGTATCGCTTGTCCTGGAAACACTCCTTTTGGTTGGGCTTTCTCTTGGGCTAACTGTTGTATGCCCTGATTTATGGATTGTAAGATCTGTTGGTTTGATTGAGTCATTGATTGGAAAAGTTGTTGGGTAACCTCTATAAAAAGGCGCCTATCACGATCCGATGTGATGGTGTAGTAGTCACAGTGGTGTATTTGGAACTATCTCACGTTGATTATTTATGGGTGGGTTGTGATAGTTACTATTGTTAACCTAACGATACCTCTATTGGTATTATAACTATTATAATTACCCTTACCTTGTGCTAAACCTTGTCGTGGTTTAAGCTTGGTTGTTATAATTATTATAATTTCCCGACTTTGTCCCTGTCCTTGCCTAGGTGGAGCTTGATTATAGTTGTTTGCTTGCCTAACATTTTGGTTATTAAACCACGGAGGTGAAACTTGTTGATTGTTTAAGCCAACTAAAGTCGGGATGTTGTCTCCATGGGGCATTAGGAATAGGATAGCTATTAATGGAGCAAACATTGTCTTGCTCTAATTGTTGTTGTTCATAGGCGAGAGGACAATAGGATTCAGGGTGCTCATGACTCAAACAGACATTACATGGGTTGGAGTTAACATTCATGACGGGGATAGGCTTTTGTTGCACAGAAATAGCCTCAACCTTTTTAGTTAGAGATTCGATTAAATTTTTAAGTTCTAGATCGGGTTTCATCTCAAACATACCGGCGGCCTTAACTGTTGAAGAAGAACTAATAGAGCGGGGGATATCATCACTACCCCCCAATTGTTATTACGTTTAGTTTGATATTCTAAAAATTTGTAAGCCTCCGAGGCTTCTTTACTTAGGAAACTACCCCCATTCATTATGTCAAGGACTTCTTTATGGTGATGTTGAAGTCCTTTGAAAAAGGCACGAACTAACGTGTCTTTTGCTAGGTTATGGTGTGGACACTCTATAAGCAGATCGGTGAAACGATTCCAAGCCTCAGAAAATGATTCATGGGGATTTTGTCGGAAAAAATGAATCTTGGAAAGCATCTCATCCGTCTTTAGGGGTAGGTAAAAATGTTCCATAAACAAGTTTAGCCCACGAGTCCACAGAGTTAGGCGTTTGGGCAGTTAACCAAGATGCTGCCTTATCGGTTAAGGTGAAGGGAAATACCCTCAGTTTAATTTGTTTCGTACCAACCGTAGGATGATGGAATGTTGTAAGGACTTGTTCAATCCTACGCATGTGTTGATAAGTTTTTTCATGATCTAAACCATGGAAAACGGGTAACAAATTAAATATGTTTGGGGGAATTCGAAAATCCCCCACTGGGTCTGCTAGAACGATGCAAGATTTAGGGCTATCGCTCAAGGCTTTGTAAAAGTCAAAGAGAGGAGTCTCTCTTTCTTCAGCCATTATGTCAGGTGTGGTTGGTGGAATAGTAGCTAGAGGTGTAGTGATTGGTATACTCGATAGATTTGTTTATTGACGTTGACGGTTAATTACGTTCGGTGTTTTCTCCCACCCGCACCTTAATCGCGATGCAAGTCTAAGTCTAAACCACAACAACTCCAAACAATCTTGATATTTTAGTATAAACCTCTAACCGGATATCGCGAGGTATGGAAGAAAGGAATACCTGATAGCGTCCTTGTTTCTCTTATGAATAGCGTCTTGTATGCAGCGTGTTCGATGTAAATAACAAGTTAGAACACTTGAAAAACTTAAAAAATCGAAGTTCAAACAAACTGTAGAAATCGGAAAATTTAGCTTAGAGGCGCGGTCGTCATCACTTAGGGCGCGGTCGGGCTCCGTGTAACTTGAAGTTACAGTGTTTTTTAAGTGGTCAGCTCCACATGGGGCAGGTCGCGCTCGAGTGTTCTGATCTTTTGAAGCATGTGCGCTTAGCTTAGAAGCCGATGCAGCTCGTGTATATTTTTCTTGAAACTTTCAATGCTGAAACGGACAACCACAGTATGAATCAAACAAGGGTGGGTGGGTTTAATGGGACTTAAAAATGACTAATTATACTATGAAAACAATGCTAAAGTGAAACTAAGATGGCAGCGGCCCCATTTGATAAAACATAAAATTGGTAGTTTACCTACGAAATGAACAATGAAACTCAAAACGTAAGAAAACTAAAAACTTATTTGTTACGTGTCTATATTTATCAAAGTTTCTACTCTCAATTCTATCGAAATAAAGTGGAGTAACAAATTCGTTCCACTCCTAGTTCTCTAGCATGGAATGTTTTCTAATGTAATTAATCGGGTTTAAGTCTAATGAGAGCTTTACGAAGGGTGTTATACTACGATACAATATGAAATTGATTATGTTGAATTTAACTACGAATGCTATGGAAATATGATTGCTTTTGAATCTAGATAAAGGATTAGAGGGGAATTGAATCCACCTCGAATCCAACTTAATAACCTAGCATAGATTCTTGTATCTCGATTCTTACGTTCTTACGGCAAGAAATTCGAGTTCTAATCCCTAGTGTTCATGGCATTTCTATCGAATACTAACTAGCATGTGAGGTCGTCCACCCATTCTCATGGCGAATCACGACCTTCTAGAGTGGAATAGATTCTACAATGCTTCTACACTATACCACTAAGTTTTCATCAAGGCTTCATCAACCCCTCTAATGGAGGTTTTAGCCTTGAGTCATCAACCCATCATTTCCCATTGAATTATAACTACACATCATATTAAAATTCTAACTTAACTAATTTAACTAACAATGTTTCAATCTACTTCAACTACGAAATGATAATCAACAAAAATTAAAATTAGATCTATAAATTGAAATGACAAAAATTGAAATTGATAAAAATAACTATTTTATTTATCTAATCAATCAAGAACAATGATTCAAAGACTTAATCTAAAACAAGAATTGAAAATGGAACTTAAACTTAATTACTCTACTGAAAACTAGATCTAGAATTCTATATAGTTTTAGGTCTAATTAGCTACCATTAACAAAGAGTGAAGCTTTGGTTTTTATACTTTCAGATCCAAAAATCGTGCATGGGCTTGGAGCCATGTTTTGGGCCAGAGAATCAGGCACAAAACCCAATTCTTTCAGTCCAAAAAAGCCTCTTCAACTGCAGTTGGCTTCAACAGACTTTTCTTCCACTTATGCTCCTCTGATTGGATCAAGGCTTAGACCATTGGAAAGTTCTTTCCGATCCGGTCGTTTTGACATAAGGTAGGCCCCATTCCGAGGTCTGAGTCCAAAGATACGGCCTTCGGAAGTTCTGCTGACTTGTGTGTTGTTTCTGCCCGCGTCGACTTTTCAGCATTTGATCGGGCTTTAGAAAGGCTTTGTCTTCTTGAATCTTGGCCTTTAATCACGGAACTCCTTAGTAACCGACATTTGCTCCTTTATCTCGCTAAAATGGCACCTTTCTGCACATAATGGACTTTGAAACCTGAAATGCATAAAACACGTGACTTTCGTTAACTCTTAATTATTTCTCACATAATTGGTCTAAAAATATGACTGTTACAGGGTTAAAACTACAGTTTTGGGCTCTTACCACATTTCCACCATGTTATGCGCGTGTTGGATAGAGAATATCACTCCCTTACACAGCCCCCTCTCAGTAGGTTGTGAAAATGACCTGCTGAGAGAGATCGGTCGCGCGCGTGGAGCATATTAGAGGTGGAAATTTCCAACGATCTGTGAGGAGCGACTCGTGCTAACCATGCTAGCTGGTGGGTGCAAACGTTTGACGTGTGTCCAGCACGTGACAGGATCTGAGCAGTTGCAGAGAAAAAATGTGCCGCCCCGTTTTTTCGGGATGTGAAAAGACAGGACAGTTGGTTGGAAGTCGTGGGTAGCTAGGGCTGGGGTGTAATCATGATGCCTAGGAAATTGGAGGGGCAGTTGCTCAAAAATTTCCCTGGCTCTTTTGAAACTTCATTTGGCTGCTTCATCTGGTAGACACTACTTCATTACCGCATCATCCTACAGGTTAGTTCTCTACCATTGTTGAACCTCTGCTTCTTGTTTCGTGCTTAGCCTCTGTTCTAAAGTTGTTAGGATACCCTGTTAGTTACTTAGTAGCTAGACCCATTAGGGTTAGGAGAAAAATGTCTGACTCCGATGACACTCGATCTAATGAGGTCCATGAAGTTTCTCTTGGCTGGGATGACGAAGATGATGAGAAAGATGAGTCTGTGTGTGGGGTGGTTGAGGGTGATGATGAAGATGAGGCGGTTGAGGGGGCTAGTAGTGAGGAAGATGCGGCTCGATCTGCGTTTGTAGCTACTGAAACTAGCACTTCAGGTCACTGTGAGAGGTCGTCTTCGAGCGGGCTGCCGCCTAGGGCTGTGGATAGACATGCTTTGAGGGCGTTCCCATATCTGAGAGAGAAATATGGGATAACCGTAAGCGGTCTGGAGATCTATGAGCCTGACCAAAACGCTCTGGTTTATAGCGATAGGTACGCCCCACCAAATCATGGGGTGATCATCTGTGAGGGGCAGCTGAGGGCATTCATGATGATACCGTTCTCCAAGCTGGTTTGCGAGTTCCTGAACCGCTGTGGCAAGGCGCCTATTCAGTTTGTGGATAACACGTGGCGATTGTTCAAGGTTTTTGATCTATTGAATGCCAGCGGTGAGTACCGAATCGAGGTCACTGATGTTATCGAGCACTACCTCGTAAAGCAATCTAGGTCACTGAACTTTAGCTTGCAAACTCGAGTTACGCTGTCAAACGTTCTGGATGGTAAGAGTAACGAGTCGTGGGACAAGCGATTGCTGCTCCTTGTAGGAAACTACTGTGCTAGCAGGTTCAGTGTGGACAATAAAATATGTGACTTTATTGATGGGTACCAGTGCGTTGTCTGATGACATGAAATTTGCTTTGGTTGAACTTATACTAAAACTGTTGTCTTGTTGTCTATGCAGATATCCACTTGGAAAGGGGGTCGAGTCGACAGGTGATTGAGAAGTTCGCTAGGCTGACGCGAGCTGAGAAACGAGCGAAGCTACCGGAAGTTGCTCATTTCTTTGAAGAACATGGAGGACCCGCAATTAGGGAGAGAAGGCAAGTGCAAAAAGCCAGAGCGCGGGGTAAGGTGAGCGGGAGGACGTCAAAAACCTGTGATGGAGAAGCATAGGAGTGATCTGGTTACGAGGGAAGATAGGCACCGAGGTCATGCCGGGGTGAAGCGACCCGTTAGAGGTGCTGGGGCCTCTGGGTCTGGGGAGGGGAGGGGCCGAGAGGACGCTCCGTTCGATGTGGAGGACGTTCTCTTCGAAGTCCCGGAGTCTCGACCTGCAAAGGTTGTGAGGGTGGCTGAAACCGCGACCGGGGCGTGAAGCGAAACGAGGGAAGAGGCGGCTCGCAACTCGAGGGCGAGACCGATGCCCGACTTCAGCGTCCTAGGTGAGGACCCCCCGGAGGTTGCCCCGGAGATCGCTCAACCCAAGGTTGTTGGGGATCCCTCTGGCAAGATGAAGGGGAAGGTTGGAGTGAGAGAGACTGGTAAGGGGCACTCCAGTAATGGAAAAGACGAGCTGGAGCGCAACCTGATGTACATAGACGAGGTGACTGGGAAGAAGCGCTATATGAGGAGGTCGGATTGTAACTACAAGTCCACACCCATAGCTGCTTGTTTGCTAGAGGGTATGACCCTGGATGGTGATAGGAAGGACTTGGATGCTAAGGAGCTGGAGTCGAATCTGAAGGGGATGGATAAGGCGATGTGTCTGGTAAGTAACCTTTGCGCTCAACTTGACTGTGTTATCGCGTTACATGCTGTTGTTTGATACTAACGTGATATGTTGTGCGAGTTGTCGTAGTTGATCATTTGGGTACCGTGGTTTGAACACGGCCGCGCGGTCGGCCGAGTTGGAGAAGGCGGACGTTGAGTTCTTGAGGGGACGAAATCAAATCTGTGGAGTCGTAATAGGCCGGAAGCCCGAATCGATGTCTTTGAGGCCCTAGCTCACTCGCCACGACTCGAGAAGACCCCTGCAGTGAACGAGTCGATCGGGTTGAAGCATGATGTGGAGGCGTTGAGGGGCCAGCTAGTCGCGGCGAACACCTATGCTGAACGATGTAAGACTTCCACCCTGCAAGTGAAAGAGGCCTATCTCACCATCCGTGCTGAGGTGGAGGAACTGGAGAAAAAGTTGGACGACCTGCAGGAGGAGCGGGAACGCCGAACTTTGGGAGGACCCGAAGGCGAGCTGCCCGAAGATGTTGGCACTGTTTCTGCGGTCGTGCCTTCTCCCCTTACTGGTGTGGTGAGTGAGCAGCTTCAGGGGTCTGGCGAGCTCAATGTGGCTGCTGTTGAGGCAGTTCTAGCGTCTCCTAGTGATCCGAACTCTGCCTTTGTGTTGAATGTCGCTCTTGGAGAAGATCTTGATGATATTGTCTAGGAAGTTTTGTTGTTTGTGTTTGTAATGGGCCTCTGGCTGTAAACAATAGAGTTGGTTTCCTAGGTTGACCTGGGCCGCTCGTTTTTCTGCTTTTCCATTGACTATGATAACTAGTGACTAATCGCGGCCGGATTTCCGAGTATTCTCAAACAAAGATAGTTAGTATGTGAACTGGGGCATCCCTGATGTCGTCAGGTCGCTTCTTTTATGAATATGAATCTTGTTGCCTTTGCTTTCTACACTTAGTCTTGTGTATGATATGAATGTTTGCATTTGTAAGCATATGCATGTTGTCGCGATGCCATCAGGTCGCACGTCTTGATGAGGACGCTAGGGTGTTTTGTACTCTGGAGCGGCCCGAGCTATATTGCGTATGCGTGGCACGTGTCGAAATGTGGGCGGTCTGGAGATATGAAATGATGGCGCCAGGTTGGCTGGCGTTTGGTATCTCGATGCCATAATGGTGTGCCTTGGGAAGAGACGTTTCGTGGGTATAAATATGACTGGTCTTGGGAGAGCAACGACATTTGCTCTTCTTGTTCTTCCTACTGCGGCTGCTTCTCTTCTCTCTTGCTTTTGTTTCGCTTTCCTTTCCCGTTTACTCAGGTACGTTTCTTTTTTCTTCTTTTAGATCATGAATGTAAAGGTTACTGGCCGCTCTAACCAGCGTTCTTTTGTTTTCTGTGTTCAGCTTCGCTTATAGCTCGGTGCTTTCCATACGTCAGGGGAGAAGGGAGTGTAAGAGAGAGTTCCCCTCTGCTCATGGAGGAGATGGAGTTCCGTCCTCATGTGCATGGGGACCATGGCAGAAGGAAAGCTGTGGCGTCTGGGGGCAAGAAGAGCAAGCGATCCAAGGGATCAGGTCGGTCGACTGGCGGCATTGTGTTCAGGTCGCCGCAACGAGCGGAAGGCTCCCATCGGGCTGCTGATGGAAGTGACGACCTGGGGCAAGGTCGTCACGTCGCTAGTGAGAGTTCACTCCCTCGTGTCGGGGACGTGGGGAGCGAATTCTACTATGTGGGGAGAACGGGGAAGAAGCGTGTTGTAAAACGTTCTGACTGCAGCTTCCACTCGGCACCCATAGCGACTAGTCTGCTGAAGGGGATCGTGTTAGACGGGGACAAAGATGAAGTCGAGGATGAAGATATGGAGACACTGCTGGGGACCATGGACATGGCTAGTTGTTTGGTGAGTGTTTATCTGTCAGCTATGCCGCTTTGTTTCTTAAGTGATTTTGATTATGATTTTGTCCTTGTAGTTTCTGGCTGGGTATGATAAGCTGAAGAACGCCGCATAACGTAGCGATCATCGACGTCAACTCCCCGAAGCCGAAATGGGATGTTTGTGAGCTGCCTGGGGGGCTGACAAGAGGAAGCTAGACTCGATGACGGTGAAGTACCGTGTTGCTGCTGATGAGAACGCTAAACTGGTCACTGCAATGGCTGAGCTGCAAATGGAGGTAGCGGAAGTCGAAAGTAACGCGGCTAAGCGATGTCGGGGGTTGCTTCGCGAAAGCTCAAAGTCGCGATACCACGGCCTGTAGCGGTATGCCAACCTCGACGAAGTATTGTCGACTAAAAAGGCAAACGGGCTCGAGGGCCGGGTATCGCGGCGTTGTTTTCGCGAATGCGAGGCACGTTCGCCGACTAAAATCGCTCCTCATGACAAACATGTGGTCACGGCTCCGTGATGGTGATTTCTCTTCTTTGTCTTTGTAAGAAACTTGGTTCATGTTGTAGTGATTATGTCTGTTCTTTGCCCCTACGAGGGTTAAACATTAGAGCTGTGTTTTCAGGCTTGCCTGAGCAGTTCGCCTTTGTTGATACCGAGAACTGGTGTCCACGAAAGTGGCAGTTTGTTAATTTTTCTCCCTTTGTTCACCGATCCGATCTGGATTTTCTGGGTAAACCCAGCAGATCGGTGGGTTAGAACTGATTATCTGAAACTGGTCATGTAGCTTCATGGTAAATGTATGCTTAATGTTATCTTTTGCTTGACTGATTATATCTATTACTCTGTTTATTGGGCTTGTGTTTTAGTTTGGTCCCAGTGCACGGGTGACGACTTTGAACCTGTGATAACTCCAACAGTTATCGCCCCTTTTCTTCACGCCGGTACAAATATTTTTAACACCGAATGGCTAGGTTCATTGAGGACGATCATGTCCCCTTTGCCTTTCAATAACTTTCTCCAATGGTTCTATATTGGGAGGTTTTTCTCTCACATGGGGCGTCTCGTTCTTTTACATTCATAAATCAACAACACTAAGTTTTATGCGGGGTATGTTATCGACATCACATGATACTCAATAGCCAACACATACTTTATTTTTATTTTCATAAAAAGAATTTTTAGCTCTATGGTATTACATACTGCAATCACATGATCATTGGTTTTGGGAAAATCCAATGGTTCCTTCCCAACTTTTCGCGCATATACAACTTCGCACAAATCTTTGTCATTCATCATCTTCACGTTCTAGTTCATCGCCCGTTTCTATTAAAGTCTCATCAATTGTCTTATGGACGATTCCGCGATGGGCCATTTGCACGTGATCTTGGCCGAGCTGCTCGTTTAAATCTGTCATTCGCTTGTTATTTTTCTCTACCTCTTTTTGCGCACGTTTAAGTTCCTGATCTTTGGTCGCCATGAGTGACTTCAATTCTATCGCATCTGCTTTTAAGTGTTTGTATTCCTCCATTATCTCACAGGCTTTCCCAAATTCTTCGTACGATCTCTCCTCTGCTTCTTCCGTCCGCTCGGTTAAGTTTTTGTTTTCGTCTTCTAACTCTCTGATGGTTCCGCTTAACGCTTTGTTTTTGTTTTCGCCTTCTAATTCTTCGTACGATCTCTCCTCTGCATTGACTTCATTCGGAACGATATTTTTCTTCGCGACTTTTTCATGAATTTCTTTGGCCCGTACTACCGTCGTTTTAACCTGCGGCAAAAAATATCTGATTTCATCAATCTTTCAAACTTAAACACAAGTTTGCAATAACTGATAAAAAAAAATACTATCATACCTGGTTCATACTATCGAAAATCATTGACACTGCTCTGTCAAATTCTCCAATGTTCTCCGTATTCTGGTCACAGTTTTGATATTTTTCGAGCCCCTCCATTAGTGTGGTCCCTGGAGATACCTTCGCTTCGTCTTCCAGACTTGAACATCTTTGCTTCATCTACCCATTTCATCAGTTTAGTGTTGGACATAAATTTCTTTACCGACCTAACGAAATAGTAAAAGTCAACGGTCAACTTACTGTTAACAGATTTTGTGGTTTTCCTCCATGAGTAGTATTACCCCTGACAGTATTTGCCAGTGGTGGTTGGATTTTTTGCTCCTGCATTTTGTTTTGCCGTTTGTTTTCTTTCACCGACTTTGTGTTCTTCGCTGCACTATCTTTTGTAAGTATCACTATTTCGTTCTTTTCCACGCCATTCTTTTCCTGTGTATACCAAACCAGAGCGAGATATTACATTTCACCACACTTTTACATATCTATATTTTCTACGGTACATACCTTTTCCTCTTGATGTTGCGTATGTATTATATTTCGTCTGGGATGTTTTGTGCATTGTAGTCTCATTCCTCGCGGCATCATACATTGTAACGTTAGTTGTCTCTCTTGGTCTCCGTTTGCCCATTTTCTTGTGGCGCATCTTCTTTTGTACAATTTGCTTTTTGTGCTTTCGCAAACTCAACTAGTTCTCGGCTTTGTGTTAATTCCGTTCCATCTTCTTTTTCACTATCGCTATCGCTGCCAAATATTGCATTTCTGAGACTCTTACTCTTCTTCGCCATTTAACTATGTGTCTCCTTGGACCTATCGGGCCGTTGTTCGATACCCCCATAATGTCGGAAATCAACGATATCATCAAAGTAGCTCAGATCTACCAATCTTTCGTCCGAGCATTCATGAAAGAAGAAACGAAGATTGTTCTCCACTTCCTTGTCCAATTCAATGTCTGGTAGTGTACTCGCGTTCTCTGTTAGACACAAAACTAACTCGTGTTAGTCAACGGTTTTTACTTTCAGAGTACAATTTTAATACTTATGTTTTGGCTTACCTAGAAATTTGTTCGGCACTTTAAACTCTGTCGGATTCCACTTCCCTCGCAAGTGGTACAGAAATCTATCTCATCCGGTGTATATTTTTGGGAACCCTTTAAAACTTCTGTTTGAATCCTTGCATTCAACTTCAAATTTTATGTACCCTTTTCGTCAAGATGGCTTCCGGGTATCGGCGCCAAGATTTCTTGAGCCCCTAACCTTCATTAAATTCATTTTGTAAACGGTCGCTCTCGTAAAGATTAACGGAACAATATTAGCAGTTGTCCCGTGCTGTTTGCCACCATTCCAATAATTGTGCAATTTCTTTTCAACGGAATTGCATTCCCGCAATTTAATTGTGTGTGCTTCATTACTACTTCATCTTCTTCGACTTTTCGTTTCAAATTAGGTACACTTCATCCATCTCATATTTCGAGTCCTAGTATTTTCTGTATTTCCTTAAGGGGACCATCGGCGCGGTTTCAAATAGTCAGCCATCATTCACACCTTCTTTCCACCTCACCAAGTCTCAATGATCGTCATCAAGTTTTTCTTCGAGTATTTTTCGCTGTATATAGTTCTACGATAAAAAAAAAAAAAAAAAAAAAAAACAAAAAAAAAAAAAAAAAAAAAAACAAAAACGGGTCGAAAGCACAAAAAAACCGGGTTCATCGGGCCATATTAAAGGCGCCGCCAGTATGGTGCCCCTCCTTTACTAGGGCTACCGTGACTAGATCGTGTTTGATTCACTTTTAAAGTTTGGAACCGCCAAAGACAAAGATTTCTTCTTCCACATTCGTTTGTTTTTCAATTCCGAGAGCTTCCACATAAGTATAAATGGCAAGATATCAACAAATCAAGGATTACACTGTTGCATCAAGCCATAAAAGCACCAACCGAGAACCAACTTCAAAGCACTACAGCCAGTAATAACCGCAAGAACTTCGTGATGAAGTAACAAGGTTAACGTTTTCCAACTCGTTTTGTTTCTCCTTGTGGTTCCTCATAATCTCTAGCATCACGCGAGAAGCCGATAAATGATAAAATGAATAGTTTACCTCACGAAATGAACGATGAACTCAAAACGTAAGTAAACTAAAACTAATCATATGATGCCTATATTTATCAAAGATTCTACTCTCAAGTCTATGAGATATAGTGGAGTAGAAAGTGATTCGTTCCACTCCTAGTCCTTCCGCATGCTTTGTGTTCTCAATGGTTTGTACTTTCTACTTAAAGTCTAATGAGAGATTTATGAAAAAGGCAACTAGACTACAATGCAACTACCCACGAAAATGCAACTAGTCGACGATGGGAATAACTAAAGGAATGCTACGTTGATTCGATGATAAGGAGTTAGGGGAATTGATTCCACCTTTAACTTCGACTTAATCCTATTAACTACAAATCATCGTAATCCGAATTGAATCGCTTGGAGAACAATTGGTTCTTCCTAATCCCTAATTACACATGGCATTTCTACCAATTAATAACTAGCATGTGAACGATTAAACCCATTCTCATGGTGAACTAAACGTTTCTAGAGTGGAAAGGAAATTACGACGAATCTACGTTAATCGGAATCAAGCTTTCATCAAGGCTTCTCAACCCCCTCTAATGGAGGTTTAGCCGAGAATCATTACGCAATCATTTCCGATTACATTTAAACTAAACATGATATAAAGAATTGAAATTTACTTAATTAAACAATAATGAAATCTAATTTAATGACTCAAATGAAATAAGGACAGGAATTGAAATTAGATCTAGAAATGGAAATGACAAAAATCGAAATTGATAAAAATACTACTTTATTGATCTAATCAAAATGAAGAACAAGATTCAAAGGTTTAATCTAATACAATAATTGAAATGGAACTAAACATAATTAATCTACATGAAAAACTAGATCTAGAATTCATTAATGGAGGCTACTAATCTAATCTATTTCTAGGTCTAACTATCTACCATTAACAAAGAGCTAAGCTTTTGTTTTTATACATTCAGATCCAAAAATCGTGCATGGGCTTGGAGCCATGTTTTGGGCCAGAGAATCAGGCCCAAAACCCAAATCTTTCAGTCCAAAAAGGCCTCTTCAGCTGCAGTTGGCTTCAACAGACTTTCCGTCCACTTCTGCTCCTCTGATTGGGTTAAAGCTTAGACAATTGGAAAGCTCTTTCCGAGTCGGTCGTTTTGACATAAGGTAGGCCCCATTCCGAGGTCTGAGTCCAAAGATATGTCCTTCGGAAGTTCTCAATTGTGTCTTTGTTTTAGCCCAGCCGTCGACTTTTCAGCTTTTTGACCGGGCTTTTAGAAAGGCTTTGTCTTCTAAACTTGGCCTTTAATCACGAAACTCCTTAGTAACCGACCTTTGCTCCTTTATCTGCGCTAAAGGGGCACATTTCTCACATAATGGACTTTGAAGCCCTAAAATGCATAAAACACGTAACGATTAACTCTTTATTATTACTCACATAATTGGTCTAAAAGTATGATCTGTTAAAGGGTTAAAACTACAGTTTTGGGCTCTTATCAAACCACCCCAAACAGCATTTTGCTTGTCCTCAAGCAAAGATGAAAATTAACATAAGTGACCAAAAATGGAGTTCTATCTACTTCTCGTTTAGCGAGTCGCGATTCCATTGACCATATGCAACAAGGCCTTAAACCACTAGGAATTCCCTAGTGGATGAGTTATAGCCTCGTGATAGTTTTCGATGAAGGTACTCACAAACTTCATCTATACTACAACGACTAAGAAATAAAACTATTGTTTCCTTATTCATGCTCCAAACTATCTATACATCTCACTAGCTATGAACAAGAATAACCAAGTCAAAAACCTAAGCTAATATATGCATAATAATCAATCATCTATAATAAACATATATACAATGAGTAATACTATGAAATGTCTAGCAGGTCCGTTTCTGAAACTCGGAATAGCGTCCTTAAGTAGGTTCTCACAATAATAGTCAAGATACAACACTCTGATTTTTCCACTCAAGTTTAGCTACTCTAGTGCGCAGTGGGCACACTTTACCTTACAATCTCAATGACAACAAAGGAAGCGGTCGATCAAACACATCTGCCACTTACTATCACACTAATCTATTCCTAATTGAGCTAGAGGTCTTTATTAGGTGTTCTTGGGGATTAGGAGATGGTTTAAGAAGGAAGGAAATGGATATTCAAAAGGACAAGTCTGAGATAATAAGTTTTCATATTATGTAACTTAGAGAAACCTTGTTATTTTCTTTTTGCTTCTATACTTTGTTTCCATCCCTAGCCATATTTTTTTTTCTTTTTCTTTTCTTTGGCTTTTGACTCCTTTTATTCTATTTTTGAAGTTTTTATTTATTTCTATTTTTTTTTTCTTTTCCTTGGATGGAAACTTCTTTTCTTTATTTTTTGAAGCAATTAACTAACTTTTTTGTTTACACAAGTTTTTTTCTCTTCTTCTTCCTTCCTCATTCTATTCTCGGACTTATTCTAAATTGGGTAGGTTGATTTATTATTTTTTTATTTTGTTTTGTTTTTGTAACAGGGTAAAGGGGATTGTGGTTTATGAAAGCTAAAGAAAGGCTTCCGGAGGGGGTGACTAGCGGGAAATAATTCATAGGTTTGAATTTTTGGCTATATCGATCCAAAAGGGCCTAAATTCTTAGGATATGGCATAGTGATCAAGCAAGTGGGCGTGTGATTTCTCTATCCGATTTTACTTCTCCCCTTGTGTCAATTCTCAAATGTTTAAATCATATAAGGCTTTAGGCTATATTCTCACAAGATTTGTAGAATAAGTATTCTAGCCTAGATTTCATAAACTTACTGCTAACAATCATAGATACTCATGTAATATATTTATAGATAGATGCAAAGATTATTACCTACATATTAACCTAAGTTTCTAACAATTATTCTAATGCAAAAGCTACGTGAGACTTTTAAATTGTTAAGAGCATAGAGAAGGAAAACAATACCACTGTTCCTAAGTGTATAGCATGAACTTATTTATTTATAATTTCGAATTTTTTAAAATTTTAACTAAAAAACAAATGCATATTAACTCTATCTATATCCTAACAGATACCTTAATTACACGTGTTTCTATGCCCCAAAACAAAAAGCATGCTTTGTCCTCCAAGCAATTAAATAAAGAGGGTAGGAAAAAATACCATTGAAGCGCGTGAAATTCAGAACATCTGTAAAACAAGGTTAGAACGTACTAATATAGGAAATAAAATTGACACAACTCTATACGAGTTCTACCCATTATGGGGTTAACAAGAATGAAATTGCTTGGGACATAAGCAGACACTAACTAGAATGAAACTTACCTTATCCCCCGCGATTACTCGCGTCATCTTCCTCATTCTCTTCTTCCATAAAGAAGTGAGGTTCCTTCGCGTCTGCCATGCCATGATAATTTGCGGGCTTCCCTTCATTTATCATCTATTATTGCTAACCTATTAAGAGTCACTTGAGTCTGGCGGGGTGTAGGGTGCAACCATGAGTTGTATCCTCCACCCTTGCCAAGTCGTTACTGAACGAAAGATCGAATAATACTATTGGTGGGTCGTGCATATTAATGCACCGTAATCCAATCCGTGAAGTGTGTACAAAAACAGGGGAAAGAAACATAGCATAATCGAGAAACTAGAGCGGGCATAAGAAGGTACTTATGCCTCATGTTATGGGATCGAGCTAAACTAGACATCAAGGTTTGGGGAAGGTCATGACACATCGTCCGTGGCTAGAGCAAGGAAGACAGCTGCAAGTGGCATCATTCACATAAGAAAACGCCATTCCCCTAAAATGTTTAGCATGATCCAAAACATAACAGTTCCTATGTTCATGGACCGGGCTACCAAAGCGGCGTTATATTCCCCTTGGTCCTCGATACGGAAAATGCCCGCCATACAACTCATGCAAAAACTTCGTAAGTGTAGACATACATATTGTATGCAATAGCACCATGGAGTCTTGTATTTCCAAATGGGCATAGCAAGTCCAATAACAAATGCTAGCAAGAACCCGTAATGTCTATTGGTTCATTATCAATGTTGATGGAGAACACTTGTTCTCCATCCGGTCTTTCAAACAAAATGCAGATATCGTAAAAATAAGATGCTAGTGTTGGAGAATAAAAGTGCATCCGGTCTTACCATAAGCGGCTCCCACCAACGAATGTGATAAGCCTCAAAACCAAGCACCATAAGTAGTGCTTTTAGAACAAATCTTCAAAGACTGTTCGGTATCAATGTTGGAGATGTCATCTCAAAATTACGCCCGGAATAGCTGCGAATGATCCGGATACTACCCGCCAAAAACTGGAAATTTCCCCGTCCACGGTCGTGTGCGAGTGCGCTCGATAGGCGCGATCAGCGTTCTAAAAGAAATTGAAATTTCCGGTGTTTGAGTGCGGGTCGCCTTCGGCTTAAGCGAGCGGCCTCGGCAAAAAAAACTCGTGAAAAAATATCACAGGCGAAAAGCGCCGAGTTCTGAAAACTCAAAAAATGAGTCAAACGAGGGAATCGCGGGAGTGAAAGGTGAGTGATGGAGTTTAGGTGGAGTGTGAAAGTGAGTGTAGATTGTATCAAGTTTATATAGGTTTTAAGTTGCTAAAATGGATCGGAAAGTTGCCGAAACTAATTCTGGCGGTTTCACGAAATTTAAAATTTCCAAACCAAAACGGAAACAACTCATTTTCTTGATTCTAATTCAAACCCAAAGATCTTTTAGGTTGATTTTATGATAGAATGTACCTATTTAATCTAGATTTCATCCTGCCATGATATTTATTCATATATATGCCTAAACAGCCATATTTTTCACCTTGACTCCGAATAAATTCTAACACGAGGGTTATATAAAAATAATGCTTGAATTGATAAAACCACCCCAAACAAGTTGGGAAGGTGGGATCAATATGAAACAACCACGATACTCAAAATAACCCCTTATATTAAAATTTACATTGAGAGTACATTACACTACAAAATTCAAATTACGGAAATAAACTTGCATTAAAATAAATAACAATAATGAAATTACAAATAAAACATAAAAACATCAAACGATGCTATCCCTAACTACTCGAACCGGTGGCGGAAGGCACACGCGGAAGATCGTCCGATGAACCCGGCACCATTAGATCTTTTCAGTGGCGGCGCCGTGTCTCGAGGGTGTATCCTCGAAGGAGAGTCCTGTGAGGTGGGAATCGTGTCGACATCTCGCCCGGGAACCGGGAAGCTAGCTCGGCTCATCTATTCCACCTCTCGTCCTTTCTCGGGTAACGGAGCTCGAAGTTATGATGCATCGTTGCTGTCGAAGTCCGGAGGTCTTCATAGATAGTGTTGGCGAACGCGTGCCACGATGGATCCGGCCATGCGTTACGTATCTGACCAGCACCTCTCCAAGGTATCCTCGTCAAAACACGTCAAGTCCTCCTCATCCTCCGGGCATCCCCGATTTCCCCATCCTCCTCTTCATTCTCAGCTCCACCATCCTCTTCTTCTTCTTCTCTATCCTCAGCCAATCTCCAAACCCGTTGGACACTCCTTATAGATCGCGAGGGTTACGGTGGAGGGTGATGTATGTCCGATCGGTCGCTGTTGCTCTCAACTTCAGCATGATCTTTGTTATCAACCGCGGGGAGAGAACAGACCTCCCTACTCCCCTAATCGTGAATACCTTTTCCTCTATATTTGGGGCCTTTGTATTTGTTTCGACCCCCACCTACGTGGCAAACGTCCATTAGTAGGGGTCTCTATTTTATTCATTTAATCAACAGGGCTAAAGCCCAATCCGCAATATCATGGATCAATATACAGGCCCGTTAACTCATGTGTCTAAAAATTTGAACCTTAGCCACATGGCTTGCCACTAATATCGTTGATTTATGTCTAGATTAATTTCTTATCAAAGAGATAGTTATCAGTTGACAGTTATACTCTATCACAATTACTCAAGATACAAGATTACTTGAGCTACAAGGACTCTCTATTCTACCTCTATAAATATCAAACTATTTTTCATAAGGAACTCATTGGAAACTTGATCCCTAGAGAATAGATCTTGGGGTGCGTAGGCAGCCATTATTTGGTTGGTTTCATCTCCCCAACATCAAATTCCTCTGTTTCTTAGTGTGTTCTTTACCATTGCTCGTTGTGTTGAAGCGGTTTCTTCTTTGAAACATAATTGGCGCCGTCTGTGGGGAATTTAGAATTCATTATCACGTGAAACAATCAAGATGGTAAGCACAAGAAGCAGACCAAATAGTCAACATATTCCTCCTACTAACAAGAATCGCAACCCTCGAAATTCAAATCGGCCAATGCATGAACCGTTGAACAATCAAGTTCCTCCTAGTAGTAGAATCAATTCTCAACATCCAACTGTAGTAGCGCCACCGCCTCTGCAAAAGGCCGTACAACCGCAGCCACCAACCCTAACAGCCTTGCAACAAGAAAACCGACAAGTCAGTAGTCCTCCATGCGGTCCGCCGTCTGTCCATGTCGATCCTTCAGTTGACATGGATATGGACATGGACATTACTCTCACGCCAACTAGCAGAAAAGGTGATAGTAACAGCCAATTCACCCCTAATACGGGTTGGCGGGGAGTTCTGACGAGTCAAAAATTTAAACAGGAACTTGAGAAGGAAGGCTGGCAAAGAGGCAAAGGCGGTGGGCGATGTTGCAAATTCAACAACATCAAAGGCAACCCACGAAGGACGCTTGAGCCATTCCGGTTGTATGGGACCGTCTTGACGATCCCTTCCGTCGTCCTCAACAACGTGCTATTTCTCAAGCACAATCAACCGATTTGCGCTCTAGGAGTAATGACCCTATTACCCGTACTTATGGGAGAATCGGATTGGCGGGGATAACTACTACCCTAGAACATGTCCGATCTCAAAGGGAAGATTTACCTCACGAGAAGCAATTTGGGGAAGGCCGCCATCCGAAATATGTCCGACCACGGTGGGAAGGCGGGCATCGAACAAAACAACAAAACATGGAGAAGTGGTATAATTATTCCGACCACCCGGCCAAGGGTGACTACCGGCCTAGACAGGCTGGTTACAGGGATAGACAAAGACAATCACCGGTCGGAGCTGATCGTGCATACCGCCAAAGATCTCTAACTCCAATAAGAGATAATGGAAGGTATCCTTCTCCACATGGGCACGACCGAGGGCGTCCAGTTGTTCGAGCCAATACTTTAACTCTGATAGAACAACAGTTGAAAGAGTGGATTGCAAAAGAACTTAACGATAGAGAGTTAAGGGATGTAAGAATGAAAAACTTAACAGTCAATGATGGAGTACTTGACAAGTTTTCACTCGACATTCAAGAAGCTTGCCACCATCCCGGCTTCAAACAACCCGATTTTGAACTTTATGATGAGTCGGAAGGAGATCCTGGCTTGCATGTTCTATCGTTCAAAAATAAGTTGGTGTTATGGGGTGGAGATGATTCGCTCATATGTAAGCTCTCTCCATCGACTCTAAAGGGAGAAGCATTACGCTGGTTTAGTGAATTGCCTTCAAGATCAATTCACCAATTCAATGAACTAGAAAATCAGTTTGTTAATCGGTTCCGCCACAATTGCAAGACGCCAAAAGGATGTCGACTCACTTTTTGAACATCAAGCAACAACGCGTGGCCGAAAAGTTACGTACTTTTGTTACTAGGTTCGAAAGGCAAAGCGGCAGATGTTCGAAGTTTCGATGGGATGCTTCTTTTAAGCCTTTAAAGAAGCATTATATTATGAAAGAGGCGAAGTTGAACTTCATTGTAAGGGATCTTTACCACTCTCTAATTAAAGATGTCCCTAAAACTCGATACGATCTGTATGTTAGGGCTGAACAACACATCCGTATCGAGGAGAACCTATCGGCGAAAGCAGCAAGGGACAAAGATATTCGGAGTAAAGATTTTTCTGAAAGCAAGAATTTTAAGCCGAAGCAAGGACAGTCAGATCAACAACATAACGATGGAAAGAATGACAGTCAGAAGCAAGTCAATTTCAATCGTGATGGAAAAACTCTACCTGAGCTAAAACTGACCCCGCTCAATGCCAAGTACTCTGTTATATATGAGAAGTTGAAAAGTGGGAATCTTCTTTCCCCGCCTTATCCACTTTCAGAAGATACCAAAGCGATAAGGGACAAAGCTTTGTGGTGTAAATTCCATAATGACTATGGCCATGAGACAGAACTTTGTCGCTCTCTCCGGGGTCGGATTCAGAAATTAGTGGAGAAAGGACTTTTAAATGAATATCTTATTAAAAACTCTCAACAGGCAATTGCTGCAACTTATGAGCATGTCATTAATGTTTTCCATTCTCATGTTGAGTCTCTTTCCAAAAGTCAGAGTAAGAATCAAAAGCGTTTGAAAGTTAGTTATGTTGGTGACTTTAACCGTATCAACAAAGTCGATTTTGTCAAAGGAATCTGGACGAAACCGAAAGAAGAGCCCTTCCGATTCATCGATGATGATCTCCGTGGTGTATATCACCCTCACTATGACTTGATTATAATTTATGTGTCTATAGGTGCTTCTCGTGTTCAACGGGTAATGATCGAAACCACGGGGGCCACTTCGGCGTCATTTTTAGTGGATGTTATTCTCGGATGCAACTTGCGAGGGTATGATCATCGAAGAAGACAATCTATCATCGGTTTTGACGGGACAACATCTTGTGGTTGGAATAATTACCTTACCAATCAAATTAATGAACAAAGAAGTTGAGCTCGATTTCTTATTGATGGTGTCGATCCCACTATAACGCATTTTGGGAAGGAGATTGGATACATTCCATGGGGGCTGTAGTCTCCACATTTCATAAGTGTGTCAAGTTCCCATTCTCTGGGCATATTTGCAAGGTTAAGTAGTGACGGTATCGCCCATTCTGTCATGACAAAGCAATGGATGACTATAAAAATCTGAAGTTCGAGGTAATACGATCCTTGCAAGTGCCCTGCCTAAGTTATACGGTTACCAAGCGTGCGTGCCTCCATCTATAATATTGAGGCTCATGTGCAAGGGCAGCCGACGGTGGATTGACTTTTGGAAGTGCAAGTAGGAGATTCATAGAAGAAACCACTTTTATTTCATTTGAACTTTCAAGCGTAGAACAACAAGAGTTGTTTTCCTTTTACAATGAAATAAAGCGTATATTAAGCTTGGAAAATTGAGGAAATGCGGGAATAGACCCTTACATTTTGTCATAAACTTGACATTGATCCAAGTTTGGGGCGGTTAAGCCAAAAACCAAGAAGAATGGCACCTGATCGGAAGCTCAAAGTTAAATAGGAGATTGATAAGCTACTTTGCGGTTAACTTTATCCGACGAGTTACTTACCCAAAATGGCTTGCTAATGTCGATTCGCGGTGCCAAAAAGAACGGACAAATCAGAATTTGTATTGACTTTACAAACCTTAACGCAGCGACTTGTCCGATTCATCCATTATCCATTACCCGCGAATTTCGAACTAGTGGATGCCACCGGGATTCCAAAGCCTATCTTTCATGGATGCTTTTTCGGGGTACTACTAGATCTCTTTGAATGTTGATGACCAAGAGTTCACGCTTTCATTACCGACCAAGGCATTTTCTGCTAATTTGTTATGCCTTTTGGTCTTAAAATGCGGTGCAACCTACCAAAAGCTTGTCAATACAATTTTTCCGATCTGTTGGGGATAATAATGGAGGCTTATATTGATGATATAGTCGTTAAATCGAAGCTTCTTGGTGATCATCTTTCCGATCTTCAACTTGTTTTTGATAGGCTTAACAAATATAACATGAGACTTCAATCCGCCAAATGTTCTTTTGGCCTCTCTTCTAAAATTTCTGGGATACCTCATGACTCGTAGAGGTATTGAGGCTAATCCTGATCAAATACGTACCGTTATTGATATGCCATCACCAAAAAATAAGAAGGAAATTCAACGGCTTACTGGTCGGCTTGCCGCTCTTCATAGATTTATTTCTAAATATTCCGATCGTTGTCATCCCTTCTTCCAGACTTTAAAGGGGGCGGCAACTTGGAACATTGATTGTGAGATGGCATTGCAACAGCTGAAGAAATACTTGGTCAGTCCTCCTATATTGACAAGTCCTTCAACGGGTCAACCAATTGGCATGTACCTAGCAGCTACAACTCAAGCTGTTAGTGCTGTTCTTTTCGTCGATGATGGTAGACCCGTCTTTTTTATCAGTAAGACGTTAACTAGAGCTGAGTCTCGTTATTCAAAGATGGAAAAAATGGCACTTGCATTGGTTCATGCCGCTCGTCGGTTAAAACCATACTTCCAGGGGAGGTTGGTCAGAGTTTATACTGAGTATCCCTTACGCAAGATCTTTCGTAATGCACAGGAATCAAGCAGATTAGCCGAATGGGAAAGTTATCTTAGTGCATATAGCATTGTCTTTGAAAGTTAAATCTTTAAAAAAAGGACATGCTCTAGCTTCTTTGATAGCTGATTTTCCGATTGATGATTCTCCTATTGACGATTTCTTGCGCCAAGAAGAATCTATGGAAGACATTCTGCCACCAATAACTGGGGGCGACGAAGACCAACTTGCAAACGCAATTCCTAATCCAATTGACCTATGGATTGTTTATTCAGATGGCTCCCATAATAAATCTGGGTCTGGAATTGGATGCGTTTTTGTTAAACCCGGTGGAGAGAAGATTGAGAAATCTGTGCGACTTGGCTTCCCCGCTTCAAATAACGAAGCCGAGTATGAGGCTGCCGTTTGTGCCTTGAGAACAGCTTTGAAACTGGGGGCGCGAAAGCTCCAATTATACACGGATTCTCGCCTTGTAGCCAATCAGTTTGGCGGGTCTTTTGAAGCAAGAGATGACCGTATGGCGGCTTATCTTGGTTTGATACATAGCCTTGCTTGACAATTTGATAGTATCTCTATCACTCAAAGACCCCGAAATGACATACGTCATGCTGATTCATAGGCTTATCTATCCGCCCGCCCGTTAGCGAAGAGTCAAGACACATCATTGTGGAGTTCCGAAAAAGAGCCAAGCATTGACTTTACCGAAAAAGAATTGCATGACTTGTATGTACATGAAAGCAATTACTTGTTTTGCTTTGTATGTAATGACAAAAAATCGACCCACGATATAATCGCACCAATCATGACTTCGAGGCGGAAAAGGGATATGGAAAATTCACAACATGACCATACTTTGGATCTTCCATTAGAATCTGTAGATCCATTTGTTTCCCTGAATCGCTCTCAAAGCGGATAGTGAGTTGGTACATGAAGCGGATGATAGTCCCGAAATTCCGATATGATACTATCGAGCGATTGATGATCTCCGATCATAAGATTGGCGTCTTCCTTATATCCACTACTTGCAAGTTTCTTCGCTTCGCGGAACCAAAACTTCGCTGAAATAATCAAACGCGATGCATGGAAGTTTTGGTGATATCACATTCGACGGAAGTTTGCAATTATATCATAAAGGCTCGGACTTAAACCCTATGTTGTGATGCCTCTCAAAACAGGAAGGACTTCAAATTTTGGAAGAGATTCACTCCGGCTTATCGCGGAAGCCACTCAAGGGCGAAGTTTAGCTCATAAAGCTATGACGGGGGCTATTGGTGGCCAAAGATGCAAAAGGATGCAAAACACCTATCTGAGAGGTGTGAGCCATGCCAAAAGCACGACAATATGAGTAAACTCCCTGTTACTGAGTTGCATCCCATGCTAAGCCCGTGGCCATTTGCCAAATGGGGCTTAGACATTATTGGTCCTTTACCTAAAGCTCCAGGTAGTATACGATTCCTTCTTGTGGCAACCGATTACTTTACCAAGTGGGTAGAAGCAAAGCCTTTGGTCCAAATCCATGCTTCCAATGTCAAAATGTTTTTGTGGAGAAATATTGTTTGTCATTTTGGCATCCCTGCGGCACTTGTATCAGATAATGGTAAACAATTCGATCTTTGAAGAAATTAAATGGGTTACATTGCTAATTTGAAGATCGGCATAACTTCTCCGCACCTTATCATCCATAGAAGCCAATGGGGGGGCGAAGCCACCAATAAGGTGATTTTGGCCAACCTAAAGAGGCGTTTGGTGGCCAAAGGAAATTGGGTCAAGGAGTTACCACGGTGTCTTGTGGGCTTATAGAACGCGCCAAAATATTCAACTGCATTATCACCTTTTAACCTTGCATATGGTGCTGAAGCAGTCTTACCTACAGAACTGATTTCCAGTACATCTCGGTCGATTCTTTGTTGAAGCAGTTCAATGACGTTGCTTTGGCTAAGTCAAAAGCTCTTATTGATGAGGTTCGCTCTGAGGAACTACAACAGCTTATTAAATATCAAGCTGACATGAAACGGAATTACGACAAGAAGATCCGTCCTAAGTCTTTTGCTCCTGAAGACTGGGTTCTCTGTAGAAACCCAAAGCTTATAGAATCAGGAAAGTTTGGGGAAAATTGGCAAGGACCCTACATCATAGATCGTCCAGCATCTAAGGGGTCATATTTCCTCCGTACTATTTCTGGAAGAATAATAGAGAAGCCATGGAATGCTTACCACCTTCGCAAGTTTTACCGTTAGGAAATGTTTTGCAATTTTACATTACTCCATCAATAACAAATCTATCCATCTATGTAGTTCGTTCTATTTTATCCGTCAATAAAGGCATTCAACTTCCATTCTCTTAGTTTGGTTGTCATTTTACATTTCTCTATTCTTCTGTACTTTTACTTTCAACAATGTCATTCATTAACGTTCATTCTAGGGAGGTCGTTCATATTATGCCTTTTTCGGTCCAAGTAAGTCGCATTCATGCCTACTTGACGGAAATCCGAGTCAATAAGATGGTTATTCTTGCTCGGAACAATTATTGCAATACTCCCACAATACAATATCCATGCTAATTCCACTACTAAGGCAATGGCGTTGTGTTTTAGTTTCATCTCAGTGCACGGATGACGACTTTGAACCCGTGACAACTCCAACAGTTGTCAGGCCTTGCTTCACGTTCGGTACAAATATTTTAACACCTGAATAGCTAGGTTCATTAAGGACGATCATGTCCCCTTTGCCTTTCAATAACCTTCTCCAATGGTTTTATATTGGGAGCTTTTTCTCTATACATGGGGGCATCTCGTTATTTTACATTCATAAATCAACAACACTAAGTTTTATACAGGTATGTTATCTGACATCACAATGATATTCAATAGCCAACACATACTTTATTTTTATTTTCATAAAAAGAATTTTTAGCTCTACGGTATTACATACTCGTAATCACATGATCATTGGTTTGGGAAAATCCAATGGTTTCTTCCCAACTTTTCGCATATACAACTCGTACAAATCCTTGTAATTCATCTTCTCACGTTCTAGTTCATCGCCCGTTTCTATTAATGTCTCTGTCAGTTGTCTTACGGACGATTCACAGTGTGCCATTTGCACGTGATCTTGGCCGAGCCGCTCGTTTAAATCTGTCATTCGCTTGTTATTTTTCTCTACCTCTTTTTTGCGCACGTTTAAGTTCCTGATCTTTGGTCGCCACGAGTGACTTCAATTCTATCACATCTGCTTTTAAGTGTTTGTGTTCCTCCATTATCTCACAGGCTTTCCCAAATTCTTCAGACGATCTCCTCCTCTGCTTCTTCCGTCCATTTCGGTTAAGTTTTTTGTTTTCGTCTTCTAACTCTCTGATGGTTCCGCTTAACGCTTTGTTTGCCTCTTCCAATTTTTGGTTAAGTATCTTCACTTTCTCTATCTCTTCTAAGGCATTGACTTCATTCGGAACGATATTTTTCTTCGCGACTTTTTCATGAATTTTTTTGGCCCGTACTACCACCGTTTTAACCTGCGGCAAAAAATATCTGATTTCATCATCTTTCAGACATAAACACAAGTTTGCAATAACTGATAAAAATAATACTATCATACCTGGTTTATACTATCGAAAATCATTGACATTGCTCTGTCATATTCTCCGATGTTCTCCGTATTCTGGTCACATTTTTGATTTTTTTTGAGCCCTTCCATTAGCGTAATCCGGGCGATCCGTTCACTTCATCTTCCAAGCTTGAACATCTCTGCTTCATCTGATATTTTCATCGGTTTAGTGTTGGACACAAATTTCTTTACCATCCTAACGCAATAGTAAAAATCAACGGTCAACTTACTGTTAACAGATTCTGTGGTTTTTCTCCATGAGTAGTATTACCCCTGATCAGTACTTGCCAGTGGTTGTTGGATTCTTTGCTCCTGCATTTTGTTTTGCCGTTTGTTTTCTTTAACCAACTTTGTGTTCTTCGCTGCACTATCTTTTGTAAGTATCACTGTTTCGTTCTTTTCCCCGCCATTCTTTTCCTGTATATACCAAACCAGAACGAGATATTACATTTCACCACACTTTTACATATCTATGTTTTCTACAGTACATACCTTTTCCTCTTGATGTTGCGTATGTATTATATTTTCGATGCGGGATGTTTGGTGCATTGTAGTCTCGTCCCTCGAGGCATCATACATTGTAACGTTGGTTGCCTCTCTTGGTCTCCGTTCGCCCGTTTTCTTGTGGCACATCTTCTTTTGTACAATTCGCTTTTTTTGCTTGGCAAACTCAACACTAGTTCTCGCTGTGTTAACTCCGTTCCATCTTCTTTTTTCACTATTGCTATCGGCTGCCAAATATTGCATTTACGAGACTCTTATTCTTCTTTCGCCATTTCACTATGTGTTTCCATGGACCTATCGGACGTTGTTCGATACCCCATAGTGTCGGAAATCAACAATATCATCAAAGTAGCTCAAATCTACCAATCTTTCGTCAGAGCATTCATGAAAGAAGAAACGAAGGTTGTTCTCTACTTCCTTGTCCAATTCAATATCTGGTAGTGTACTCACATTTTCTGTTAGACACAAAAATAACTCGTGTTAGTCATCAATTTACTCGTAGTACAATTTTTCATACTTATGTTTTGGCTTACCTCGAAATTTGTTCGACACTCTAAACTCTGTCGGATTCCACTTCCCTCGCAAGCGGTACAAAAATCTATCCCATCCAGTGTATACTTTTGGGAACCCTTTAAAACTTCTGTTTGAATCCTTGAATTCAATTTCAAATTTTATGTACCCTTTCATCAGTATGGCTTTCGGTCGTATCAATGCGAAGATTTCTTGAGCCCCAAACCTTCTGTTAAATTCATTTTGTAAACGGTGCGCTCTCGTAAAGATTAACCAGAACGATATTGGCAGTTGTCCCGGTGCAATTTGCCACCACTCCAGTAATTGCGCTATTTCTTTGCTCAACGGAATTGCATTCCTGCAATTTAATTGTGTGTAAGCCATTACTACTTCATCTTTTTCGACTTTCGTTTCAAATTCGTACACTTCATCCATCTCAAATTTCTCGAGTCCTAGTATTTTCTGTATTTCCTTAAGCGACCATCGACGCGGTTCCAAATAGTCGCTGTATCTGGCCCCTTCTTTCCACCTCACCAAGTCTGCGATTGTCATCGAGTTTTCTTCTCGGGTATTTTTTCGCCCGTATAGTATGGTAGTTCTACCTGCAAAAAAAGAAAAAACCAAAAACGGGTCAGAAAGCACAAAAACCGGGTTCACTGACCATATTAAAGCAGCGCAGGTATGGTGCCCCTTCTTTACTGGCGCTGCACTAGATCGTCTTTGATTCACTTTTAAATTTTGGAACCGCCAGCACAGCGCTTCTTCTTCCACATTCGTTTGTTTTCACTTCCAGAGCTTCCACATAATTATAAACGACACGATATCAACAAATCAAGGTTTACACTGTTGCATCAAGCCATAAAAGCAACAGGTGGGAGAACCAACTTCAACAAGACTTCTGGAAATCATCACAATTGCTAGAACTCAGGATGAAGTAACACGGTCAACGTTTTTCCGACTCCAAATTTCCTAGGCTGTTTGTTTCTCCTTGTGGTTCCTCATAATCTCTAGCATCGAAGAGAAGCCTCAAAGTCGGTTGATTTCGATTGCAGCGGGAAGAAGACTACCTAGATCATCTCTAGCTCCAAAGCCAGCAGCTCGTACAACATCGTCAGATGTTATAGCGGCTTCCATCGTCAGACACACACATACCTCAGTGCAAGCAGTAATGCACACAAGAGCATATTGACCATAGATTTCCCCGTCAACAAGAAACAGAATCCCAGACACAATCTCCAGTGAATATGCGAAAAAAAAAAAAAAAAAAAAAATGAGGAGAGGGGTTACCTGGAAGTAGAGGAGACAGAAGAAGAGGTTGATTATCAGATATAAGACCGTATGTATAAGTAAACAGCAAAAAAAGTACTAACCTTTTCTTCGTCTCACGCAACTTTTCTTCTTGAGACTACGCCCGGACGCGATCTTGAAACTCATTGTAACAATGGTTTCAGATCTTTGCGGAACATTTCTGATGTGGTGTTTACTTTTGTTCTTTATCGTTTCTCAGTGCTGGATCGTGACTTCTCTCTAAGCTTTATGCTAAGCATGGATTTCTCTCTGTTCTCTGTTTACATAGTCTTTCCTTTTTAACGATCTTGAGCTGGTCCGTATTTCAGTCCATGTGTAATTCTATTAGCCAAACCGACTTCATGTGCAAGACTTGATGATAAGCATTATCCAATCCGGATTTAATTTTGGAGTCCTAGTTTCTGTGGTATTTTCACGTGCACATCTTCTCGTTATTTCGGACATATATCAAATTCCAATTATTTCGTTCACGGTAATTCGCCGATTTATGTCCGTTCCGTCGGATAATTCGTGGATTTTTCTCCACGTTTTTCAACGGTCTAATCCTAGTATTTATTATTCGGTGGTGCAGCGTCATCGACATCACTTTTCGCCTTGTTTCACGAAATCGTTGGTGCAGTATTCGCACTCAATTTCTTTTTGATATTTTAATTTCGTATTTTATTTATGTGCATCTTTTTTTATTCTATCTATCGTTTTCGGCCGCTTTTTTATTTAACTTCGTCATTCGTCCGTGATTATCGTTAATTTGACATTTTTCATTTCCGCTAATTCACGAATTTTTCCCGATTGTCCATTTTTCTTATCGTTTACGTTCACATGACACTTTGTTATACACTCCGCTTACTCTTTTATTAATTCACGTTTTTCGTGATTTATCTTCTCTTCTTTGCCATGTGAACTTTGTTAAGCTTGACAAAAGAGGCGATATTCGACCCCACCTACGTGGCAAACGTCCATTAGTAGGGGTCTCTATTTTATTCATTTAATCAACAGGGCTAAAGCCCAATTCGCAATATCATGGATCAATGTACAGGCCCATTAACTCATGTGTCTAAGGCTGAACCTTAGCCACATGGCTTGCCACTAATATACGTTGATTTATGTCCAGATTCATTTCTTATCAAAGAGATAGTTATCAGTTGACAGTTATACTCTATCACAATTACTCAAGATACAAGATTACTTGAGCTACAAGGACTCTCTATTCTACCTCTATAAATATCAAACTATTTTTCATAAGGAACTTCATTGGAAACTTGATCCCTAGATAATAGATCTTGGAGTGCGTAGGCAGCCATTATTTGGTTCAGTTTCATCTCCCCCAACATCAAATTCCTCTGTTTCTTAGTGTGTTCTTTACCATTGCTCTCGTTGTGTTGAAGCAGTTTACTACCGAAACAGTATTATTCTGAGTACTCCTCTTGTTACCTTGACTGGCAATCTTATCCTTTGTGGAGTCCTTGGAAGCTGGATCTGTGCCATCCTTTCTCTGTCGAGACTTTTGATCATCTTCCACTCGAACGTACCCTTCCACTCGGGCGAATAAATCAGAAAGGGTGGTAGGCGGCTTTCGAGTGAGAAAGTTGTAAAGTCCATCTCTGTCGAAATGCAACGCTTGATGGAAGGCTTGTATTGCGAAAGCATCACTCACATCCTGAACTTCGGCGTGAAGCTTCCTGAACCGTCGTACCAAACTCTTAATTGTTTCGCCTTTCTCCATAGCGACATTGAACAGTGTGCTCGGACTCTTCTTCGTCTTCATGTTGTACTGAAAACGTTCAACGAACATATCGCTGAGCTTGGTAAATGAATCAATTGAACGCGGAGGCAACTTGTTGAACCAGGATAGTGTGTATCCTTTCAACGTCGCTGGAAAAATACGACACATTAACGACTCATGAAATTCCCATAAGGTCATAGCCGCTTGGTAGCTCATGATGTGCTCGTTCGGACTGACCATCCATGTCATCGTAAGTCGGAAGGGGCTGTTTGAATGCCTCGGGATGAAGCACCTGATCGAATGTCATTTACAAAGGGTGAAAATTCCGGACCTCGCGATAGCCCTTTCCAAGAGTGGATCGTCTCGATGGTTTTGCACGCTCCGCGGCTTGGTTAATCAATTCCTTAACCCTTTGTTCATTCATATTCTCACGCTGTCCTCATCTTGATTTCTCTTCTCTCGGATCCGTTCATCGCGGGCTAAGATTGAAGGGGATTCGATTCGTTGCCGATGTTCGATTCTACCCCCGCCGCTTTCGCCACTCTGTTAGCGGTGGCGGACTCTCATTCGATTTGTGTGTTGGGATTCATATCTTGATCGACACATCCACGGATCTTTGGTGTTTCGGCTGGAACTCAATGCATTTGTTGGTGTTCAGTGATTGTTGTGGATCTGGTGTGTCGAGGATTTGTGCCCAAACGATCGGACATTGTTTGATTTGTGAATGAGTGTGGGCCGGAACCGATAGGGTGGATGATCCGGCTTTGGCTTGGATCTCTAGCTTGACCATTATTGTGAATAAGGTTTTGGCCATTATTAGGATCTTCGCGCTGTCCCGGTTCGGCCCGTTGCCTTTGCCTACGTGCCGACAAAGGGGACTTGACCGATTGGTGCTCCGCAAGGTCTCTAGGCCGTTTGCCTAGTTGATTTCTCAAATTTTCATTTTCCGCAACTACTCTTGTTAAAAGAGATTAGAGCTCGATCGATTGGTATTGCAAGTTCGGATGGGCGTGGGTTTAGCGTCGGCCTCCCGACCCTTTATTGGGCGTCGCGCGGTAGCATCACGGGTAGGTTCAGCGGGACCATCCCACGGCGTGGATTCTGGCAGCTTTTCGTGCTTCGCGATATGGCGGCGGGCGAGGGACACGGGATTAGATTCCCGAGTCCCTAATGGCTCCAGAGTGTGTGGAACTACTTCAGACAGTCTGTTTCCTCCGTTCTGAGAGAAAGATCTACGACGGCTCGACTGCCCCACCTCCGTAGTGGTGCCTGGAATAGTCTCCATGTTTTGTAGAGTTGCTACATGCCGACTGGCAGCTTCTGTATTACTCATCGCAATTTGTTCAGCCATGGTAACAAGGACGTATGAAAAATAAGGCCGATGATATCAAACTCCAACGGAATTCCACGTGGGTGGGTTCGTCCCCCACAGACGACGCCAAAGAATGTCGGGGCAAAGCGTTAACCCGACACTCCCGATGTGATGGTGCTTCGAGAGGCTCGAAGAGATGGGGGATTGGGATTTTTGAGGAAGAGAAGCGCACCAACGTTACGGTTGCCCTACGTACCCGGTGAGGAATCGGGATCAAGTCTCTTAAAAACGTAGTTCTGGAGGATACAGAAGCCTCCGTATATATAGCAATCTCCTGCCTAGGCGGCCAAGAAAGTGATTCTCGAAGATTGCATTCTTTCATGAATCCTATCATGACTCTATCTAAAATAGGATCATTCTCTAAGATTCTATTTTATCCTTGTGCAAGATCTTATCGGATTGCATTAAGATCTTATCGGGTGACTGGATCAGAATGATCCGGACGGATTGGGTCCACGAACTTGGGCCACCCGGATGGGCCCTAAACCCGTTGTGAACTCTAACGGATTAGAGGACCGGATTATCCAAAGTGTTTGCCCCCAAACTGGTCCGCCGCTGGTCTTACACCCGGTTCATAGTCCGAGTATACTTTGGACCGGAAATATGACGTAGGGTACACACAACCGCGTTTTGTTTTGTCAGTCGAAGTTTGAACGTTTTTAAACTCGCTTAGTCTAATTTTGCCGAGTTAAGTTAGCATTGGGGGCGTTTTTCTCTATATGGGGGCATTTCGTTCTATTTCATTTCAACTACATAAATCAACAACATTGTCAGTTTTCCGCAGGTATGTTATCTGTCACAACAACAATATTCAATAGCAAACCCATACTTTATTTTTATTTTTCATCAAAAGAAGTTTTAGCTTTATGGTATTACATTCACACAATAACCTAATCAATTGTCTCTGTCAATTGTCTTACGGTCGCTTGATTAAATCTTCGTTTTCTTCTTCGAAATCTACATTCGCTTCGCTTAGCACTTTCGGTTAACTATCTTCCGCATTCATTATTTTTTCTAAGGCATTGCGCCGCTCTTTCTCAACGAAACTTTCCGTCAACTTCATTATTTTTTCTAAGGCATTGGGCCGATATTTTTGAGAGACACTTTTCGTAGATTTTTCTGAGCGAAAATTTTCTCCGACTTCTTTATTTCTTCTACGGCATTGCGGCGCGATCACCCTGAGCAAAAACTTTCTTCAGCTTCTTTATTTTTTCTAAGGCATTGAGATATTTCCACTCAAAAAATTTCGTCAATATCTTTTGCTGGTAATTCCTCCGTTTCAACCTGCGACAAACATACAAATCTTTTCATCAGTCTTTTAGACTTAACCAAAGTTTTAAGATAATTGATAAAAAAAATACTAACATACTTGTTTAATGCTGTCAACAATCATTGACTCCGCTTAAAGTATTTTTCGAGCTCATCCACGATGAACGACACTTTTTCACTTTTTCTTTACCCATTGCTTTTCGAATAGTCACCCTGACATTCTTTATCATTCTTTCCTTTACAATCCGGTTCTTTTATTTCTCTCGCTTGCGCGCAAGCCCCTTTTTTCCAAGGTATTGTGCCGATCTTTCTACGAGAAATTTTTCTAGCGAATTTTTTTGACAGTTTCATTATTTTTTTCTAAGGCATTCTGCCGATCTTTCTACGAGAAATTTTCCGAGTGAAGATTTTTTGACAGTTTCATTATTTTTTCTAAGGCATTGTGCCAATCGTTCTACAAGAATTTTTTTGACAATTTCGTTATTTTTTCTACGGCATTGAGCCGATTTTTCTGAGCGAATTGAAACTTTCCGACAGCTTTATTATTTTTTCTCAGGCATTGGGCCGATCTTTTTCAACGTTACTAATATTTTATGTAGTTTTTTAAGTGACCATCACCGCGGCTTCGTGTATTCGCTGTATCTGTCACCTTCTTTCCACCTCACCAAGTCTACGATCATCATTGAGTCTTCTTCGTCTTGATTATCTTTCGTCCGTATAATACAGTCGTTTCTACTTGCCAAAAAAAAATCGTCAGATAGCTCAAAAATCCAGGTTCACTTGATCCAAATTGAGTGCAACGCAGGTACGGTGCCCTTACTTTGCTGCCGCTTGCACCATATCCTGTTTGTTACAACAGTTTTCAAAACGGGCGCCATCTCTCGCCTCCATAGCGTTTCCTCCACAGAGGTTCGAGTTTTTGGCACGTCCAAAGCTTCCTCCACCTACACTCTTGTAGTAGCTACTGGGGTGGGAACCCCCAATACAAATAATGAAAGAAAGGGTGAACCACCACCATTTGCATACTTATCTTCAGCTTCTGCCTTCAGAAAATCCTGTGTTGGTAGCATAGGCATTGGTATGAGCGGTTGTTTCAATACCAGATTAATATAATGGGTTCCTTTTCTGGAATCCTTCAACGACCAGTAACCGTCGCAGCTGCTGTTGCTATAGCTGCTGCTGTCTCTACTAATTTACCTTGTAACTTTATTTCCTCCAAATCATCTAATGAGCCCTCGTCATTGTCTTCCCAGAAGCCGAGACTCAATTTTTATTCTACATCATTTGAGAAACAAGTGAACAAGTCATGGGCCTTTTTGAGTCCATTGTCCGAGTTTACCAATTTCTCATTATCAACTAGAGTTCGTATGCCTTTACCTAATAGTATTAAGGACTTGGCTCCTGCTTCGAATTTGTATTTGACTCAGAATCCCTTGTTCAACTCCCTTGTGTCCCCAATTGCTTCTCATCCTTCTCTCCTCGCTCTGCATCGATCTGTTGAATCACTCCATGTTGCGGGTTTTAATGATTCTAGGCATTTCAAACCTTCACCACCTCCTGAGGTTATGTATAAATGGCGTTTGCTTGAGCCAAATTTGTGTAAAGTTTCGATGATTCAGACTGTTTATTGGCCAAGTCTCGAACAGTTACAGTGATGTAGTTGAAATTGAGGAAAAGGCAGAAATCAATGTTTGGTTTTTCGGTTTTAGCTTGCCTTTTGAGTTAAGGCAGGAGACCGTAATCCTTTTATACACCTTTTTATGGTTTCTCCAACCAACAATTAAGCAGGCCCAACCTATTTTGGATGGATCAAACAGAAAAACAGTTATCTAATCCGAATTCTTATCTACTCCACATTCTTTTCTAATCCAATTTCGTCTCTAATCTTAATTCTTATCTACTCCACATTCTTATCCGCAACCTTTGAATTCAATTCATAGTTAAATTCCTTTTCTTTTATTTATTACTAAACTGCCATTACATTTAATTTCAATGGTCTAATCCTAATATCGCTATTCCGCTGGCATGCGTCGTCGAAATCAACTTTCGTATTATTACGTAATGCGTTCGGTACAGTTTTCAGCAATCAATTTCTTTTGAAATTTTTTCTGTGCATCTTTTATTTTTTCTGTGCATTTTTCAGGCATTTTTTAACTACATGCGTCTCGTATATGTTAGTTTGACATTATTTCGTTCCCGATAATTCACCAATTTTTCCCAATTATCCATTTTCCTATCGTTTACGTTCACACGACATTTTGTTATACATTCCGCTTACTCTTTTCTTATTCCATTTTTTCCTTGATTTTTCTTCTCTTCTTTGCCATATGAACTTTGTTCACATGCCAAAGAGGGGGCGGTGTTTCGACCCCCACCTACGTGGCAAACGTCCATTAGTAGGGGTCTTTATTTTATTTGTTTAATCGACAGGGCTAAAGCCCAATTTGCAATACTATGGATCAATGTACAGGCCCATTAAATCATGTGTCTGAGGCTGAACCTTAGCCACATGGTTTGCCACTAATGTATATTAGTTTATGTCCATATTCGTTTCTTATCAAAGAGATAATTATCAGTTGAGAGTTATATTCAATTACAATTACTTAAGCTACAAGGAGTATCTACTCTTCCTATATAAATACCAAACTATTTTTCATACAGAACTACGTTCTTGAGACTTGATCCCATCGATAATTTGGATACGTAGGCAACCGAAAGGTACAGTCTCATCATTCACTCAATCACCATCGCCTTTTCACTACTTTTCTATGCTCTTCATCTCTTTCGTCACTACTTAATGTTTTGATCATATTTGGTCAAAACAAATACCATTCTTCATGTGAATTCCAAACTCTTCTTGGTAACCCCATCGCCTCTTTGAAACTGCTCCACACCAGTTGCGAATAAGAACACTCAAAGAAAAGATGCACCGAACTTTCCTCATGTAAATCACATAGACAACATCGCGAGGGTCCAATCACTTTTTTCGCCATTAATTTGTTTTGGGTTCGTAGCGATCCAGATAATAATTGCCATACGGTGAAGGAATGCTTAGGCACCGACAGCTTTCCCCAGACAATCTTGTACCATTTTACTTTACTTCTGACATTCTTTAAGGCTACATAGGCAAAGGACACAGAAAACATCCCTGAACTCGATGGGGTCCAAATGACTTGGTTTTCCAAAATGTACGAGTTAATCTCTGTGTTCATGGTCCGCATCTTCACCTCACATTCAGGTAGATCGGTGATATTCCTTGCCCACTCCCCATTTACAATCACTGAACTGACTAGCGCATCCATTGGTACTACATCAGTCAGGAGTAGCCTTGCATCAGGATTCAAGATGAAGGGCCTGCACACCATGGGTCGTGCCAAAAACTCGTCCCGTTGCCATTCGCTATGCTGTATCTGACATACTTCCAAGCATTTTCTCTGTTCTTTAGGATCCCTCGCCACACCCATGAACAATCCTGAGGAATTTTCATGGTCAAAAAATGCTTCTTGATGTGGTGCTCCCAAGACCACTTAACCCATAAACAATCAGTTTTTTGGGCCAATTTCACCACTAAGCCACAATATGCATCTTTATTCCAAACACGAGGATCCACCAATCCAAGTCATCCTTGCTCTTTGTCAAGTCTGAGAGTAGCGTGGCTTGCATGGTGCATTTTTTTCGCCATACTTGGTCCTGCCCAGATGAATCTGTTACACAACTTGGCTACTTTATCAAGCACTGCTCTCGGGAGAACAAAGGTTGTTGCCCAATAAGTCTGAAATGATGAAAACACTGACTTCACAAGTTGCACTCTGCTCGCCCTGCTTAAATCCTTATTTTTCCAGTTTGAAATTCTTCCTCTTCTCTATGAGTGGCAAGCATTCTTTTATCCCTAATCTTGTAGCCGTAAGTGGCAGCCCCAAGTAAGTGACTGGTGGGGTTACAAAACAGATGTTCATGGCTTCTGCTAATTCTCACCCTTCCGCTTCAGTCATACTGCCAGTTAGAAGAGTTGTCTTTGCATTACTGAGCTGAAGTCCTATAGCTTCAGAGAAAGAATGCAAGATATCCTTGACAGCCATAATAGAATCCATGTTACCTTTACAGAACAGGAGCACGTCATCAGAAAAACATAAGTGAGATATCTCCAGCTTTTTGCACTTTGAATGGGCTGAAATTTTCCGAGACTGCAGTCCTTGAAAAAGTAGCGCACTCAGAATCTCCATGACTAGCATGAACAGATAAGGGGACACAGGGTCTCCCTGTCTTAAACCTCTCTTCCCTTGAAAATATTCTTCAGGAGTCCCATTTACCATTACCGAGAAGCACGGCAAAGTATAGCACATTTGAAGCCATTCTATGAATAAAGGTGGGAACTTGAACTTGTGTAGAATTGCTTCTAGCGCTAACCAAGATACAAAATCATAAGCTTTCTGATTGTCTAGCTTTATTGCACATCTTTTCTGCCCATTCTTCCTTGAGTACCCTCGCAGCAGTTCATGGGCCATCAAGAGATTGTCCTGAATCGATCGTCCAGGAATAAATGCAGATTGGGGGCTTGATACCAAAAATGAAATGCAACCCTTCATTCTGTTTGTTAGTACTTTTGATACACATTTATAAACAGTGTTACAACATGCGATAGGCCGAAAGGAAGCAATATGCGAGGCATTTTTCATCTTCGGATAAGACACAGAAAGGTAGAGTTTATACCTCCTGAGAGCTGCTTATGGCTGAAAATATACTTAACAGCTCTAGTGAAATCATCGCCAATAACATCCTGGCTTTTCTTAAAAAAACAAGTGTTGAATCCATCTGGTCATGGTGCCTTGTTGTCTCCCATTGCAAACAGTGCTTCTTTGATCTCCAGGTCACTTCTAGGGGAAGCTAATGACTGACGTGTACCATGATCTACCTCATCAACATATACTCCATTCAGAAACTCAGTGTCACAATAAGCTGATGATGACACCCCAAGTAACTCTTTATAGTACTTCAGAAAAGCTTCAGCCACTTGTTCTTTACCTTCTCTTCTGATTCCTTGCGCATATGTAATACTCCATACATTATTTCGGATATGTTTTTCCTTCAGAGCATTGAAGAAAAACGCACTACACTTATCTCCGAAGCTTAACCAATCAATGTCTGTTTTATAGTACCATTCAACTTCCTCCATCGTGAGTAGGTGACATAGCTTCTCCCTTATAGAAAACTCTTGTGCACTAAGAGTAAGGTCTAAAGGGTTGCTATGGAGCTTTTCTTGAATCTCTTTCAGTTCACTTCTTGTGTCCGCCACCATTTTCTGGGTATCATTACTGACAGATCTTGCCCACCCTTTCAATACACCTTTTAAACTTTTGAGTTTACTTGTTAACATGAATGGAGGACTCCCATGATCATCTATTTCCCAACTTGCTCTTACAATAGGCACAAAATCCTGATTCATTGTCCAAACATTACTGAATCGAAAGGGATGGTTTCTTCTAAAAGTTTCCAAAAAAATCAGCACCAACGGGCACTGATTAGAGAGCCCTTGGGTTAATACCTCCACCTTAGTTTCTACTGGAATGGACGTCCAAGCCGCATTAACAAAACAACAATCAATCTTTGACCACTTCCTTATTTTATCCCCACCGCTGTTCCATGTGTAAAAGCATCCAGTTGTTGCATGATCAAACAACCCTGCTGTATTTAGACAATTGGCAAAAGGAAGAGTTTCCCTTGGGTGAACAGCCCTATCTCCCGCTCTTTCGTGTGAAAATAGTACATTGTTAAAGTCTCCCATCACACACCAAGCTCCTTGAGTTCTGGCACCTATCAACTTTAGCTCCTCCCACAAAATGAGCCTCTCATGACTCTTATTACTTGCATAAATAACGGTTAAGAAAAAAGAGAACCCATGCTGTAGACTATGAACCTTGCAGTGTAAGAACTGGGCCCCTTCCACCTCTCTATGTACATCCAAGATGCACATATCCCATGCAATCCATATTCTTCCATGTTCATCACTCGAATAATTATGTATGATTTCCCATGAGGGGCAAAACATATCTGCAATAGTGATATACTTCTCCATTTTCACTTTTGTTTCCAACAAACCCATGCAACTAATCTTATTTTCCAAGATAAACTTATTTAAGTTTTTTGCTTTCGTGTGATCATTCAACCCCCTTATATTCCAACTACACACCCTGATCATTGATAAATGATTGGTTTAATGGCCCCGCCTCTTCCCACGCCCTTTAGACCTTCCCTTACCTATTTTCCCAGATGATGTTTTTTTTTTTTTTTTTCCTGAGCTCTTGTTAGAATTGCACTACTCTCTGGCGCCACTCTTAACGAAATAGGAGTGGACTGCGTATCACTAAACAGCTCTGGTTCAGCATCCGAGAGATCATCCTCCTCCATATCAGCCAACTCCTCAAAGATATTCCTCTCAGCTGTAAACACTTCAGTTTCAGGGTGTATTGGTCTGCCTTGCTGTATAAGGGATTTCACTACTGTCAAAGTCAGCTCATCTGTGTTGTCCGCTTGCCCTTGATAGGTACATTCAACTGTACCAGGTGATACTAGTTGAATAATGTTCTGATTTCCTTGATGACATTCCTCATTTTAACGCTGATAGTTAGAAACTCTCTGTTCCTGTTCACCACTACTCAATCTCATCTCAGCAGTTCGACTCTCATTGTTAACAACAACCACAAGGGCAAGAGGTGTTGCTCCTCCATCTGCCATTTGCTCACTGCTATAAACTCCCTCTTGTTCCCTATGTTCATCCCTCTCTGTTTCCATCTGTCTACTCTCTTCTCTGTGTACACTTGTTCCGCTTTGTCCATTCTGCCTTCGTACCCACACCCTACTTGTCCCTCCACCATCATTTAGCTGACCATTTTCCCTTCATGGCCACGACCTCGTTGCCCTACTACCACATTGCTGAGTAGTGTGCCCAAAGCGATTACACCTTTCGCAGGACTGAGGTTTCCATGGATACTCCAGAGGTATATCAATTTCTCAATCCCCAACCTTTATTTTTATGGTATCCTTGTACTCGTGGTTAACTAGAAATTCAATACAAAACCGAGCAAACGACAACCTTTTCCGCTTGGCAGTAGCATTATCCATAAACTTTGGTTTTCCACCTACCAAACTAGCCAAAAATGACAATCCATCCAGAGTCCACATCTCCTTTGGCACATCCATCAGCTTCACCCATAAAGGTATTGTATTCTCCTTATTCCTGTAATTATTGACTTCTACTGTCCATGACTTTATCACAAACACTCTCCCTGCAATAAAAACTGGTCCTTCATCTAATATCATTTGTCGATCTTCTGAACAGGTAAAGTTCGTATAGAACAACTCCTTATCTGTCGTGATATGAAACTCTCCCTTTAGCTTCCATTTCTTTCCCAAGAATTCTTTTACCATGGGAAACGATAGCCGTTTATCCAAGAATATCCTACCAAGTACTCATCCCATTGTTTTATCCCCTGTTCAACCAGCTCCTCTGGTAATTGAGCAACTCCATCTATAATAATAGGAGAAAACGAGTTGAAAGCTACTGTAGATTCTTGAGTTCCATTCCGACCAAACAAAGCACTCCACCTAGATCCACCACCGTTATTTTGTACTGTCTCATGCTGATTTTGTGACTCTGGTACCTGAGACGTTGGATTACTAGTTGAAGCCATATTCACTGTAACTTGCCTTTTCATAACTCACATTGTTTATCAGTGGAGGATTTTACCTTAAAAGGCAAGGAAAGAGTATAGAGAAGATAAGCTAAAGTAAGAGATCGAGTTCCAGCTTCCCAGTTGAGCGCTCTTACTCCGACCAGTTGTTTGGGACAAAAGATAGTAAAAGAGGTAAAAGCTTGTAGATAAGAATCATCTACCTACTAAAAATTACTCAGAAAGGTAATCGTTTGGGTGCACACGATTAACAAAACAAATTAAACTAAGTTCCTCCAATTCTCCCACTATTGGTCCCCATTACTATAAAATTCTCGTCTTTAAGTTTACACATGTGAAAGTTGCTTCACCATAGGTTGCAAGGTGTGCAATATTTTAAAAAGTAGAGAAAGAAAACACATGTAGTGTGGTGACAAAATCATTAAACATGTGCCACAAAATATTCTTTATGAGAGTAGATGATATTTTGTCAAACACTGACATCATAAAGGTTTGTTGCAAAAATTAACCCTATATAAATAGTAATAACTAATTATTTCCCCAGTCAACATAATCAACAAACTTATGTATACAGGAATATATAACAGATAGATAAAATAGTAGGACTTACCAATTTGATTAAAAAATCAAGAGTGTCAACATAGAGCGAGATTGGGATCTTTTCTTGCGCTCAACATGAAGTTTGCACTGCTAAGAGCTTACTATTAACCTAAAGCTTGGTTCAGCACTATAATATGGACATAGAAAAACAACTTCATACAATTGGACATGTAAAGGCAACTCACCGAACTCTTTGGCAAAATTTAGTTGAGCTTTTGCTCTAACCTGTCTCAAAACACCTGAAAATGCAAGAAATGAAGGGAAAAAAATGATAAAAAGGTAATTAAGTAATAAATAATTAATTGTAGAATCGAAATGTTGACATTTAAAACAGGGATAAGAGCAGATAGAATCGTAATAAAAAGAGAGTGATAAGAGCCAAAAATGATGTGTGGGCTAATACAATAATACAAAGCTGCAAGTGCCGACTAGCAAAGTCGGTAAAACCTTTGGGTGATGATACCAGAGGTCTGAGGCTCGAACCCTACCAGCATCAAAGAGTTACTGATCTCATTTAAAACAGACTTGCCAATCAAAAAAAATAATACCAAGCTTACTAGAGAATGGTGAGAGTGACTGACCAAGTGAGGAGTAGGGAGCCTAGTCACTTGAGAGACTGAATGAGATGGTTAAACTTTAAACTGTTCTTTTTGCTTGTGAAACTGTGAATGACGTTTGAGGAGAGTAGTGGAAAAAAGGTGACATTTTTTTGGTGGATATTCACGTTGACCATTTGGAAGGTTGTACGCATTGAATCCGGATTCATAATTAAAACGTAACAATTCTCCATTAAAAAAATTTCATCAAATTTGTGAAGTTCAAATGTAGTTATTAAAAAAGACTATTCAAAATGTTAAATCCTTTTATGCACTTAATTACAACCCTTTGCATTAATTAGCACATTAAAATTACTCAAAGATGTTTCAAAATGATCCTAAACGCACACCTGCCCCCATCAAACTCAGATCCCTTTGAAATCCCGACTACCCTTTGTCTTTTCCCTTGTGTTTACCTACTTAGTAATATTTCTAAATTACAAAGGAATCTTACGAAAATCATAATTTCATATGAAGTCGCAAGAGATTGGTTGCAAGGTTCTAAAGAACTTCAGACTTTGTTGTATATTGGAATCAAAACACATTTTTAAGAGAATTATAAACCTGAAAACCAAACCCCGAATACAAAAATCTCTCAAAAATTTTTCTAGGAACGAAAAAGAAAAACACTGGAATGTAGAGAAAGAAATATACATAATTGGTCTTCAAGCTTCATGTAAGAGGTATCAGAGAATTTGCTAGGCAAAGACTGAGAGGAAGAATGGAACGATTCCAAATAATCCAATTTCCCTTACAACCCATAATTTCCCTAGTTTCATAATTAAGTAATTAGATAAAATAAAACTATATTACACGTTTTATTACCATATATTATATAAATCTAATTTATAAGCTACTTTGGAATAGCTATTTTGCTTAATCAAAAAATATCATTCTGGTGAAGGTAATAAAATAGGATTACTTTTATAAGACAACCAAAATTAAGGTTAGAGATGAAACAAAATGTAATGAAGCAACCAAAAAATAAAAAACTAAAAAAATATGTGGGTTTAAGCAAGCATGTGTCACTATTTTTGTAGGTACCTCAAACATATGCAATGGACGATAACACAATTGGCCCCTGATGTGCAACAACCCATAAATTGGAAAAAAAAAATACGACTACCATCAATTTAAATGCACTCAAATACAAAAGTAACAAAAATTTAGCTACTATATCAAATTTCTATAAGTAAAAAATAATTGTAGAAAAAGGGCGTATATGTTCACAACGATTAAAAAGAAGACGCAATACATCTAAATAGAGTAACTGTAACAATTCTCAAATACATAGCCACATTCAAGTATCTCATCAAAAATTGGAATTGTAGAGTTGCAAGGAGTATACCCTGATTTGATGCAGAAATGGTAGGTGCAACCGGGAAAAAAGGAAAAAAAAAATGCAGGAACTGTCGAGACAAAAAAACGACCATATATGACTCCAAATATAATGGTTAAATTCTAAATAAAATTACCAATTTTTTATGAAACAATATATTACCAATCAGTCTAGTTATCTCATGTTCTAAGTTTTACCATGTTTAACTCTGTAATACCATTAAAAATTCCCAGTCCCCAGTTTTACTATCATCCATACATTCATAAGAAAAGAAATGGAGATAAATAAAGGAAAATGTGTTCAATAACTGGTAAGATTGTTCTAAGAAAACAATGATGTGCTTATAGCTGAAACTTTGGTAATAAATTCTGGAAATTGACACTAGGGAGAAAGGAGAAGGTGAATAAGAAGAAGAGGTGAAACGACTGAAAGGAAGTAAACATTTCACAATGCTCTGGTGATGAATAGGAGCAAGTTGGTACGTGAGTGGAAACATAATTTTTTTAAGGACATACCTTGTAAGAAATTCTTGAGTTTTCTCGAAACTCAAATCGTTTATTGATAGCAAGAATCTATAGGTAAATATTGTAAACAACGAATCATATGCCATAATGAATTGTTCAAATTTGTAATTAGATGTAAAGAAAAATAATCACCATAATTGTTGAAATTATGACAAACAATAAGGTAGCAATAAAACTGTTGAGAAAATGGAATAACCCGATTGGCGAAAAAATTATATTTATAGAGCTTGGAATGGTAGTAAAACAAGAAGGAGAAGAATCTAATGGATAGACCTTAAATTGCAGTAAATGGAGATTTAGAGCATATGAGGCTAGTGGTTTGGATGTGGGAGTAGCACAAAAGTAGGAAAATTGAAGTAGAATGCAGTGTTGCGACTTGAGAAGAGGAGACATTAATTTGAGAGCCGTTTTAAGTGGTGCTTGATGGTGGAGTTTGCAGGTCTATTGGAAGTTCCATGTTTAGGTTTGTTTCTTTTAAGGATTTTGTTTAGTCTCGTCGTACAAACGAAGCCCAATCCAAAAGCCAACATCACCGTACACTTCCCCTTCTAACTCTAGTGCTCCATCGGTCCATCCACACCGCAAAGGCTAAGAGAGAGAGGAAGGTTAATGGACTTTAATCAAGAAAATAGCTGATAGAGAAGACGTTTTTTCTATTAGTTAGAGAGAAATTGAGTTATCAAAAAGTGTATCACTGACCAATAGATTTGCATGACAAAATACGTTGGCTAAGTTTAGATCCAAATCTACAACTAAGAAGTGCATATTCACATTGACCATTTGGAAGGTTGTGCTCATTAAATCCGGATTCTTAATTAAAATGTAACAATTTTCAATTAATATTTTGTCATCAAATTTGTGAAGTTCAAAATGTAATTATCAAAAAAGACTATTCAAAATGTTAAATCCATTCCTGCACTTAATTGCAACCTTTTGGATTAATTAGCACATTAAAAATTACATTGAAATTACTCAAAGACGTTTCAAAATGATCCTGAACACACACCTGCCCCTATCAAACTCAGATCCCTATGAAATCCCCACCACCCTTTGTCTTCCCATTTTGTTTTGTTATAATAGACTAGGTATAACCCGTGCCTTCAGCACGGTTGTCTTTAAGTTTCTTAAAAAAACAAAGTTAATATATATAATTACTCAATATAATTTGTTTAATGTTCACCAAAAAAAACATATATTCCTATAAGACATGTCAACTTTAACATGTGTAGTTGCAGTTTTTGACTTAATTGAATAATTTTTAATTATATTAATATGAGCTCTTATGGTCAACACAGTACATATTTTTATTTAGATACTTTAGTAGGATTTTTTTTTAATAAAAAAAATATAGTTAATTGTTAATGATGTTATTATATCCAATTGATCTACATTTCTAGTGGCCATGTTTATTGGTATAGTTTTTTAAATCATGGAATATGTCTAGAAACTTGATAATAGTATATGTATTTTGCAAAATAGACCTCTTTAATTAAATATATTGCATACAAAGACACAATATATAGTTAAGGAGCTACTTAATGCTTACAATTTGCAAGCAATGCAACTTGTACAACTATGACTCCCACCAAATATCACCTTCAATAAACTTCATTAAAGATGTGTCTACTCTTTGTACAGATAAAAGTAAAAAACTTTGATGAAATAAAATACACAACAATACAATATTAAGCAAATATGCATTAAGTTAAACCCATTCAAGGGTCAACCACCCATAAGGTCAAGCTTCACTGATGATCTTTCAAAAAATGCCAACTTTTACTTATACTTCTAAATTCATTTTGGGAGGTTCATCAATTTCCACAATCCACTTGTATTCGATGGACTATAAGGTTGGTGGTACCTTGTTGTCAAGCCAATACAAACACCTTATACTAATTTCTCTTGGGCATTCTTGATTGAGACGTGTTTGATGCAACTGGGTGAATACCCATTCCAATATATGCATTAGCTAGGTGTTGCAATCCTGTGGAAAAGAGTAATGTTAGACTTTAGGAGGCTAAATTTCTCATCTAGGATTATCGGGAAAAAAAGAGCAATTTAACATCATTTCGACTTTTAAGCTCGATCAAGTCGACTCGGCTTAGTGAAATTTCCACTATTTGAAAGTACTTATAAAAACAGATCTAGCCATCAACTTAATCAAATCTCAAAAGTCTGCACTACAATAACTGTTTTTGTTCCCAGTTGATTCGAAAATTGTATCGATTTCAAATACCATAAGAATTCTATAATTCATAGATTTTTTTCCGGCTTTCTTGAGAAGAGTCCTAGGGATTCTTATTGTATTGTGAAAAAAGAGATGCATATGTGTACATTTAGTCCCAAATTAGGTATGGGGATTGTGAAAATCTATTTACGCTTAACTTTGAAAATTTTGGTTCTACATGACACCACTCATGAAACCATTTAATCCAACAATGGAGGATGAATAACGACAACAACACAAAAATGAAATCCTTTCAACAAATTTGTTAGCATATACGATAAAAAAAACATTCATTCCATTTCAAAATCTATAAAGAAAAGAAAATGACCTTTATCTTGGAAACCACTATTGTGGAAGTCACAAACATACCTGAAAAAAAAAAGGGAAAATAAAAAGTCGACTTCAAATAGTGAAGAGTGACTACAATGAATACACACAAATCATTCCCAAACCAAAAATTGGTTTTATAGACATGTTGCCATTGCTAGCTTCTTTATATATCGTCTGGTCCATATAATATTCTACTACTCAAAAAACCCTAGCAAGAATCATTAACACCTACCATGCTAGCCACTACTTCTTCCACGAACAAATTCTAACTAAATCAGGGTAAACTATTATGCTTATATGATGACCCTCAATGCAATTAAAATTGAAAACGTGCTGACAAAGAAAACAAAAGTACTTCCTACCATTTTCTTGGATACATGCTATATAAAAACAAAGTCAACACATTTGCAATTAATTTAGGATCATAACCCTATTCATCAATAATAGGTTGGTGCTAACCTCGACCAGACACGGTATGTCAGCACTCAATGCATGAACACTTCGCGATTGTAATCTTAAGCACATACATAAACTATTATTCTTAAAGATGTGGACCTGAAAGTATAAGATTCAACAAAAGTTTAGAATGAACATCCACACAAAAAAAAATGTTAAACCACAAAAACACGAAGTACAAAATTGGTCATATTATGAATAAACAAATTCATTCTTCAACCATATATGAACCGCATAAACAAACTAATATAAATGACACCCAAATCCCTCAACCCCACTAAGCTATATGTATATTAGAAAATAACATATTGAGATAAGGAACAGGAGTATTTCTATCCAATATTATCAGGTGAAAGGGAATGCCTGGTGCTCTAGGCTCCCCAAATTGTGTTTTTGATAACAATTTGCCTACGGAGACCAACCGGTTCAAACATGAAACAATGGCCACTACAATTATTAGGAGATGAGATCGAAAGTATCCCTTGTACAACAATAATCCTCTCCTATTATCTTCCTGCTCCTCGCTTTAAGCTATTATTGTTTTAAGGTTACCACCCCATGCTTTATGTTGTTGCCGCCTCCGCTTAGGTAGTATCGCTTTGTATGTTTGCCAACCTTTTCAACTACCAACTTGCCTCTCATGAATACACAATTCAATATGCAAACACGACCACTATATACTATGGCAACCCAAAGGGCATAGTTTTTTTTTAGTTCAAACCATACTATTTTTTGCAAAAACAGATATAATTAAGAAAATGACCCATGTAGAAACAACAACGACAAACCATGGAAAGTATAGTCTTAAGCATACTTGGAAAAGAAAAATAAATATGAAACATAACAAAGTCTATGTAAGGATCAAACAACTACCGGTTGCAAGACTTTAAGTCTACGTGTGACATAGTTTTTTTAGTTCAAACCATACTATTTTGCAAACAGATATAATTAAGAAAAATCGACCCATGTAGAAACAACACGACAAACCATGGAAAGTATAGTCTTAAGCATCTTTGGAAAAGAAAAATAAATATGAAACATAACAAAGTCTATGTAAGGATCAAACAACTGCCGGTTGCAAGACTTTGAGTCTACGTGTGATTGGAACAATTAAAATTAGAAATAGGATGCCCATACCATTTCTATGGAATAAAATAAAACCTAGAAGCCTATGTTTTCTTACAATGCTTCTTGTCTCGTTTTAAGGCTCACTCAACCAACTTCTTGTGTTTTGTGTTCTTTCACGGGTCTTTCCTAAATATATGAAGTCAAAGCAATAAATTAAGGAGGAACATCTAAAATTAATGTCATCTTTTACTTTTTGCTTTTTTTCCAAATCTTTTGGTAAAGTAAAGGCTATATAGTATGTAATTTTTTCATGAGTAGTATACCTTGTTTAGAAAAAACCAAAGTTTAGAAAAATACTACAAAAAGAAAAAGAAAAAGAAAAACATAATTAAGAAACCGTAACTTAAAATGAGCAAGTATGACACTTCACCCCAAAGAAATCTGAGATCCATGAGAACTGGTGAAGTGGGATAAGACGTGCTTCATCTCAAATAAAGTACAGTAAGAAATGAAAGTATATAGTCCAATTCATGCCAACGAAACATTAAAAATCTACCGAGTTTAGTCCTTTCAAAAAGAAAAAATAAAATAAACAGAAAATTAGTGGTTTAGTAACTATGCAAGGGCTTGTAACGTGTGTTTTGAATTTATTATCCTTGATAATGCTACTTTTCAAGCTAACAATATAAACTCATTCCCAATTCATATTGTCTTCTACTCAGTCACCTACACCATCAACATTCATAACTACTCTGAAAATTAGCATGTACTAATTTTTTTAGCTAGATCAAATAATTGCTTATGGATAGTGATGTAAAATAAGTCGTCACTATCACTATTTGAACAATGATGATAAAGATATTCTTAATAGATAAATTCAAACATGCACGGTCTAATAAAATTTCATGTGATGTAAGCGAGATACCTCGACAAACGATAGGAACAAAATCGCAAACTACATATTCAAAATTGATATGGCAAAACAATACAACAAAAACTCTATTTAATATCAAACTTGGGTGGATATAAATTATTTGCCATGGAGAGAATACCAGCACCAGTATGTTTCAACTCGGGTTTTATCTCATCTTCAAATTTCGAACCATATATTGATTCGCCACCACGACTTGTACCAGTAGGATCTCCACCTTGCACAACAAAATCCTCAATAATGCGGTGGAATTTGACATTGTCGTAATAACCTCTTCGAGATAGCTCAATGAAGTTTCTACAAGTTCTTGGAGCATGTTTGTAGTACAACTCGATAGTGAATGGACCCATGGAAGTTTCTAGTGTGACCTCAGGTGGTCCACCTTCTACACATGTTGACTGTACTCAATCCCAACGTGTTAAGATCCAGTCCACAAATGCATGGTTCTGCCAGAGTATAAGTTGACCAACAATGGATGACCTCTTAAGCTTATTAATAGTTTCTACACAATGTAGCACTTGTACTAAAATAAATAGCATAATACGACAAAAAAAATGGAAAAAATACAATTAGTAAAGTACACACTTTTATATATATATATATATATATATATATATATATATATATATATATATAAAAGAGAGAATGGGTTAGAGTAGTTAGTTAGGCAACTAAATTGATGCATATTTCATCGGAGTCGTTGCTTGAAAAATTGTCCATATGTAATATTTTAGAAAGACATGTAATAAAAGGATGAATCATAGTCCAGATTGCACAAAGTCTGTATAAATAATTGAAGATCAATTTCATCAAATAGATACTAATCAAAGCAAAGGAAGGACTCAAAGACACCATAGTGCTAACCCACAATGATTGCAAATCAAGAAGAAAGAAAGCACAAGTGTTAGTATTCAACACAAACTAATTAGCCCATCTCTCATTTCTCTCTACCTTACTCTTTCTTTCCTTAAGTTTCTAGTTCCAACCAAACCTCAGTAAAAGGCCACTGATTTCTTGTGTTTTTTCTACCAATTTTGTTCCTAATTAAACATACATTTATGTCTCTTTTACTTCTTGTCGTTCTTATCTTTCCCCTGTCTAGCTATTTAGGTAACTTCTCTTAGCATATTTCTTTCTCACGTAGTGCTACATCAAATTATGGCAGAGTGGAAGAAAAAATATTTGGCATTCGGCCCACAAACCACAAAAATAATAAAAATCACATGAATCACAACCAATACGCACCCAAAAAATATATATTAAAATGTCAGCCCAAAAGTTATGTGCAATGTAGGAACAAAAATACCCAAATCTGTCTGTACACCAGGTTCCCTAGAAAATCGGGTGCAAACATAAAGTCTTATGTTTCTTCCAGAACATCACTACGCATACCAAAAGCAATGGACAGAGGTGACAAATTGCCACAGTGATTTAATCTTCGATGTACAATCCAAGGACTTCCCTGATGTAACTCTCCTTTCCTCCATTAGAACTGAAATTGTTCGGTAAAGGGAATAATGAAATTCCTACTTAATTGGAACAACAAAAAATATAAAAAGGACCAATCATGGAAATTTGTACATCGAAAAACAGTTTTCACATTTATAGTTATGTACTATCTTGAAACTCATTAGAATTTAGAAGGAGCTATGTACCAAAGAAATTCTGAAATTTGGACGAAAATAAAACAAAAGCACAATAATTATATCAAATCCCATAATATTGAACTACATAAATTTAGGGAATACTTTCGCAATTTGTACCTTTTGAAGACCTTTCATGAGATGGTTACAGCAAGTAACTTTTTGGAAATCAAGAACAGATCGATGGAATATCTCACTAAACATGAGAGTGATTGTGTAGAGGCTTATATTTATAGTGGGAGAGTTAAGAGACTCCATTAGAGGCGTTTTCGGTTTTCAAGTCAATAAAGAAGAAGTTAATAGAGATTAGAGAGGGAGTTACGGCAAAGAGAGTTTAATTGCCCAAGAAGTTCTCGGGTCTATAAAATTGGGCGTCGGGGTTTCTTTTCTAAAATACATGTTTTACTCTTATCCAAGCCCAAGCCCAAGCCATTCATCTCACTTGAATCCTCCATCATATCTTAGGCCTAAATCCTAATACAATCTTGGCCACCCATTTTTGGAGAAGGCAGTGGGAGAGATGAACAATTTTGGGGCTTTAAACTTGACCTCACCAACTGACCATAGTAATTAGATGGAGAGCATTGAGGGTTCAAAATATATTGTTTGAGAGAAAACTTTTAGATTTCAAAAGCAATTCAATTCATCCACCCAAAAAAATTCCATTGTATTATGGTGGAAATGGACGTTTCAAAATTTCTTAAATGGTGTAGAAATTTAAATATAACTATTAATACAGCTGTATTTTTTTAGTAATTGATTAAATTTTTTTAATACAATCCTTAAAAGCACTTAATAAATGTCATTAATACTTTTAAATGGCATTGAATAGGAGTTTCAAAATGTTCTAGATCATACATCTGCCCCAATCTAACTCAGATCCCCACGCGATCCCGATCTCTCTTTGTCTTGCCATTGTATTTTATTATAATAGATAGTTAATACTCGTGCTTTCGGCACGGATTTCATAAAATTATTATATATTGTAGCCCCCTAACAATCATTGATCTCTAAGTACAATAATTAGGCAAAGGAAGAAAACTTTTTTCTTGGCTTTTACACTTAGTTGCCTATGGATAGACTTCAACTTTGCAACAACATCTAAGAACTACACCTATTCCTCTGAACACGATAGTAATTAACTATTGAAAGTAATTAAAAAAAATTGAATCAGCAAATACTTGAACATCACTGAGAACTTTGTACTCTTCACAAAGTACTATGTTTTATAGCAGTATGTGAAAGACCATTATCTTCTTTAGTTTCACTTCTTTTTTGCATCTTAATCAGTAACTCTTGGTGATTTTCTAAGTAATTCTTAAATTCTATATACTTGTAAGCTATGTTCATTTATGTCTAAACAGTAAAATCCAGCTTGAGATGTAAGAGTATCTTTAGCACAGAGTTTATTAGAAAATAATAATTAATTGTACTCCTCTTAAACTTTATTATTTATTTATTTATTTACGTGTTCAAACCCACTTAAAAATATTTTGGTAGCTTGAGAGTAGTTGAGGAAGAAGTAGGAGATATTTTGAAGATAAAAAAAAAATGAAAAAAGATAGTTTGGAACAATTTTCAGTCCTCGTGAAGAATCCGAGCAAGATGCAAATAAATCAAGCCAAATCCTGACTATGTTTCATATAAACAATTTCCTTTTGCGTCTCCATTATAAATAGGAAGCAACCCCAGGCCATTTGTTTCAAGGTCCACTATGATATTGCTTCAGTAATATATAAGTCTGGTGCGCCATGAAGAGGATAAAGGAGACTACTATGGTAGTACAAAGTTAACTTCTGAGCGCCCTACAATGCTAACACCCCTAAGATAGTTAGAATCAATATGTTCCTTCTAATCTGCAATTGCTTCAAGCTCTTAAAGAGTATACACTTTTTGGTTCTACCACTTGTAAATGCTAACAAAACATTGCCGACATAATTTTTTTTGTGAGTCCCCCATAGCCACTTCCTGCACTCGAGACTGCTCCAGCTTATAGTTGCCTTGTACTGGTGGTTCTGAAGCTGTTACAATAGGTTGTTTGCTAGTGAATGGCATACACAATTCATATAGAGTTCATCCAATTTATTGTAGCAGCAATATTAACAAAAGTGAGCACTACCTTAACATAAGCCTCCATCTCGCCCATGGTGTTGCGGAGTATAATCTGCATAAGGATTGACTCTTAAATCCTCTATTTTTTACTTTCTTTCCATAACTCTATAAAGAGAACAAAAAATAATCATACCACAGAAACTCCTGGACTTGTACCTGTTAACAAAAAAGGTAAAAAACAAATGTGAGATTTAAAACACCAAAATGTAAACTGATGAATAAGCACAAACCGTTCCCGAGCCAAAATCCATTTAGGAGGCACAATTTAAATGTTTTGACTATAACAATTAACTAATTAACAATCAGTAACCTCAGCTAAATAAAAAGAAAAGTATAAGGAAGAACAATAAAATGCTAAATCAAAAGTTTTCTTGACAACAAAACAAAACAACTCAATTAAATCAATAGACCATTCCTGGCGCCTATGGCAACTATTAATTTGTTCAAATTCAATGTCCATCCTCGTCGATTAGAATGTGTTCTTGTAAAAAAAAAATTATACATGTATTCAAATTGAACCCTTAATTATTACTTACACCAACACCAAATTGTTCACATGAAAAGAAAGCTTGAAGCCCCATTTTAGGATGAACCTTTAGTTTTTATCAGGTACATGGAAAAAAAAATCCAGAAGATTACTCAAAGAGTACAAAAGGAAATACCAAGCAAATGAGTAAGAAGACATACCTTTATAGAAGTATTTAAGCACTTATGTTGTCCCTTTTATCAATCCATTGTGAAAATAAGCATGTGGTCAATAACAACAGACAAACTTAAGGAAGTAAAATAATGTGAGCACACAAAAAGAACAAACCTATTGGATTTTATGTTTAAACTTTAAGATCATATCGCACGGTAATGTGCGACCAATCTACTATGAATAGCATATTAGAACACATACAATGAAGAATGCAATTAGAAATGACAATGTTCCATATAGTATTTGATTGCAGCTCAACAATACCTCTTTCGAAGTCAAAGTTTCCATGGACATACTGCCCAAATTCAGAACTTAAGGCTTGACAATCAAAAATAAAATACAACAGTCAGTAAAGTAATATTTGTATGAAATAGAAAATATTTGGAAAATCCTTGAGAAAAACCTCGTGCGGGATTCCTATCTCCTCATGTATACCTTCCACAATTACAGCGTCCCTTATCACCTAAACATGGTTACAGGCGAATACAGCCACAAAAACATTTTAAGTTTAATAAACAATTATTTTAAGTGTCCTACAATTGTTGTTTTCACACTGTCTGCTTCTTGGATCATTAAATTGGATATCATCCTTGCTAGAGGGCCGACCCTGGGCCAATGTCGTCTAAGGCCTTGCATAGGGCCCCCAATATAAACCAAAACAAAAGGCCCCACTAAGCTAAAAAAATCCCCTCTACAGTGTTAAAAACCCATATAAAAAGTCCATTCTTTTGAGAAAAAACAAAGAGGAAATAAAGGCCTCATTCTACAGACCTTGCATTGGGCCCATTCAAACGCAGGGCCGGCCCTGCCTTGCTGGTAACCAACATGGAACTCAGAAACACGATTTCAATACGTCCATGTGTGAAAAAGATTCCCACAGAGAATAGAGGGCATAAAAAGAGACTTGACCCACACTAAAGTTTCTAGGAAAGAATGAACATGTTTACCTATCACACACAACTTGATCCGCTACATAGATCACAAATCCTCAAAATAATAGGAAAAGCTAAAATCTGATGATTACTCACAATTCATGATACTTGAATTACGTTCTTCAATTTTCTTTTTCATGTTACAATGTCGCGTTCCCTAAAAGATTTAGGACATATTGAATTATAACTTGATTCCCATATCACCTCTAAACAAAAATGGCATATGAATCCATGAAAAAGAAGGCAGCATAGCACTTGTCACATGAACCAAGAACGAATAGAAAAGAAACCTACCTCATATTTTCTTCATGAGTTCATCTCCTTCGGCAATCTGGGAAACAATCAGTGGCAAACAAATTTATAAAAAATAAAATTCGGGAATGTTCTTTTCAAATAAAAACATTCTAGCAGGCAAAAGTGCAAATCTACCAATGTCCTTCAATGTAGAATAACATTAGAACTCAGTGTTCTATGTCAAAGAAACAAAGGAAAAAGAATATAATAAGTTATCAAACATGAACTTATGAAAATTCTAACAACTATATCTAAAAATTTCTTCAAAATGCTAAATCTGAAAAAGTACCTGCAATATTCTTCTCAAGAGGATCAAATAACGATTTTAGGCTTTCCGAGATATCTGAAAATAAACAATGAAAATCCTCAAAGATTCACCCATTTAAGAACTCATTACCGACAAAAGAAAAAAACAAAATGTGTGATTTAATCCACGGTGGAAAGCCCATTTGGCAACTCTAACGGTGTTCCCATCAAAACATCTACCAATCCATTTCGAATTAACAAATGTAATATAGGTTCCAGATCACAAACTTATAAGGAAGCATGCGTATGTAGAGCCCTGATAGTGTTTAAGAATGTCACTCTCAAAAAGAAAATTACCATCCTTCCTTGGAACAGCTAAGATAACTGCTATTTCAGCAGTAATGACCTCAGCTTGTTCCACATATTGTGCACCCTAAATATTCCTTAAGTTGCTCCGAAAGGATTCTTCATCTTCACTCCACTCTGCAGAACTCATGTTGTGGCTACTGCACAACCATTCTTCTTGTCAAAAGCAGTATCCAAAGTCAACTTAGTATATGCTAGAGATTAGACTACAGTCTTGCATAATTTCAATACAATCCATAAATCAAAAGGGTTAAGAAAATGCTAAATCTGAAAAAGTACCTGTAGTATTCTTCTCAAGAGGATCAAATAACGATTTTAGGCTTTCCGAGATATCTAAAAATAAACAATGAAAATCTTCAGAGACTCACCCATTTAAGAATTCATTATCGACAAAAGAAAAGAACAAAATGTGTGATTTAATCCACGGTGGAAAACCCATTTGGCAACTCTAACAGTGGTTCCATCAAAACATCTACCAATCCATTTCAAATTAACAAATGTAAAGTTCCTAATTATTCTAGTGACAAACATTTAAATATATAGGTTCCAGATCACAAACTTAGAAAGAAGCATGCGTATTCAGAGCCCTGATAGTGTTTAAGAATGTCACCCTCAAAAAGAAAATTACCATCCTTCCTTGGAGCGACTAAGATAAGCTGCTATTTCAAAGAAGAATGAGCTCAGCTTGTTCCACATATTGTGCACCCTAAATTGTCCTTAAGCTGCTCCGAAAGGATTATTCATCTTCACTCTACTCTGCAGCTCCTATTGTGGCTACTGCACAACCATTCTTCCTGTCAAAAGCAGTATCCAAAGTCAACTTAGTATATTCTAAAGATTAGACTACAGTCTTGCATAATTTCAATACAGTCCATAAATCAGAAGGGTTGAATGGTAGTATGCAAGAAATGCATGCCCTCTGTATAAGGATGCTTCACGGAAATGAAGCATTGTTCATACCATTTAGATAAATGCTTTGCAGGTCACTACACTTCAATCACCGACATGTCTTGCAAATGATAACATTATCTGCAATATGAGATATTTCACGTGCTACAAACATTAAGAGATTAGATCATCTACTCACATTCACAATGCAATAGTCACATGCACGGTACACATTCGAAAGAGGTGATGTTGCATCGCATCAAAAAGTGGTCTTTTGTGGTGAAAAGAGAGAGTGGAGGTTGAACCTCCGACTCCGAGTGCAAATGATCTAGTCTCAAACATTATTCCAATTTCGACTAAGGCAGCCAATCAGGATCACTATAATTAGATGCATGTTAACAACTTAATTCAGATGTTGTTTTGGTGTAAACAACATCATTTACATATAAAGTACATACAACGCATGAAAACACTTGATAAATGACTCAATTAAATGTAAGTGATGGTGTGATGCCAATACCAGCTTTCCTAACAATATAATGAGTAATTGTGTATGTGTCTTTACAAACTGTTGACTACTTGAAACCATATCATTGTCGTTTCTCTTGAAATTCCATGTTTTTTATTACTTAGCACCACAAATACATTACCTACCAATATTATCACAATCTCACCAAGAGAGTCTAAACAGGTCTACAGCCCCTACTAATTTGAGTTTTGTTTATGCTCTTTTTTGTTTGACTAAAAACATGACCTGACAACTACGGAAAAGCTAAAGAAAGTAAATATTTGTTCTCAAAATGTGAATAATTAATTGGTCTCACTACAAAATTTATTAATGTTTATGGGCACAAGAGAAATGTACTTGAGTATCCGCCTAGCTCCACCAGCCATTGAATCAACACTGTTCCTAAGCATCCTTATGTACACCAAAGATCCAATAAAACCTGCGCCAAAGCTGAATACAGAACACAACATATAAAAGTTTATATAGAATAAAATCCATGGTGCCTATTCTCATAATTGGATATCTAGCATGGAACATGGAACATGGAATGGAACTTTAGGAGATTCCAACTTTTACATTAATTCTCATTGTGCATGATCCAATACATACATACATAGTACAAATCACTAATCAATCTTATCATTCCTATGTGGGCAAGTGAGTGGATTTGATACTTTTTAGTCAAGCATCAGACATGTACAACACATTGCATATGCATATCAATAGCTTAGCTAGCTGCAATCTCTGGAGAATAGGAAAAATAAGCCGAGACGATACCAATACCACCTACGCCCAAAGTTAGGTTTTGTAATTTCCTCTTCAACTGTAAATACATTAGAAAACCCATTAACAACCAATTATGTTCCCTTTATTTGTTTTCGAATTTTCTTTACCAGTTAAAATTAATTGGTCTCCCCACAAAGAAGTATATGAACATAAGTTAATATGAGCCGCCACAACAAAACATTCTTACCTTGAGATACCGTTCCCTTGCCTCGGCTGCCAAAAATTTTAGGTCCCCTCAAGGCTTCTTTGTTTCACGAAGCATGGCATCCTGGAACGAATTAGCTATACAGGTAAGTGATGTCTCTTAAAATTTATTCCACCAGAGAGACTTTGAGCATCAAGAAAGCTGAAGCAGGAAGTTAACAGCTCTAACTTACAGTGCCGCCTGTTGCAGACTTAGCAGCCCTGTCCTATTTCTCTTGCTCACGACGGGTAGGGGCCAATTTCCATCTAGGTGCTACCGTTTTCAGGACCTGAAAGATTATTAGTTTTCACAACTTTGTAAGTGTACAGAATCAAAAAGAGGGTAACCAACATTTTAAATTAAAAGGTAACCGTCATACTTCACTAGCTCGGAAACTTCGTCTTACTGCTTCAACTTGCAGCTCTAAGACACGCTTAGAAGGTTCTGTAAGCTCTTTGCTCAAATCAACTTCCACACTAGACTCCAGAATAACACAATTAGTTATAACATAAAATTATCTTTGGGGAGCAACAATATGCAGTCCCAGGAAAGATGCAAACCATAAATACGTACAAATGTAGAAGCCATAATACAAAATCGAAGTAACTACAGAAATTGTAGAATAAGATTATACCTTGTTCTCAAACTCATTAACCTACAGAGGATTGTAAAAGAAAAAAAGAACAAAAAAATGAGTCAATTAGAGAAACCCATTGAAATAAACAGAAGAAAAGTTCGAATAAAATGGAAAAATAAACTTACTTAGAATGCAGCTCTCTTCAATTACAATTATTGCAAAAGAAATTTCCTCGGAATGCAGCTCTCTTCAATTACAATTATTGCAAAAGAAAATTTATTAGAATGAAACAAAAGTGAAAAAGGAGCAGTGAGAAAGCGGAAGATGAAAAAGAGGAGAGATCGAGAATGAGAGGGACGCAACACAAAATGGCAAGTTCTTTCGTATTGTTTTTGCGAGTGAAGTTTGCTGGTGTGAAATGAGTTTGCTAGAGGGACAGGAAATTCGATGGTTTTCACCATGAAGTCCCAATGACAGAACGAAAAGTTTATATCTATTCGGTTTCCATAATTAAGACTAATTAATTCCTAATTTATTGCCTCTAATAATCGTGCTAATCTTTCATTACAACGCGTCCTAGTCTCCTAGCCCTCCATTTATCCACTCTTAGATTGAATCCTAGCCGCCAGTCAGGAAAGCGAGCTGTTTTGTTAAGTTGACTAGTTAATGCCCGTGCCTTCGACACAGATTTCATAAAATTATTATGTCTTTTAATTGTAATTGGCATTAACACCTGCAAGATAGTTGTTGTAACTTTGGTATGGATAGCTCTTATCAAATGTCTTCCTCTCAAAAAGTTTGTTGTGTAGATAAACTCTTATCAAATATTTATTATCGGAAAAAAAAACAAATAATAATAAAATAATAAATAAAACAAAGACTCTTATCAAATGTCTTCCTCTAATAGCAAAGTTTGGTGTGCATATAATGGGGCAATGTCAATATAATTCAAAAAAACTAATCATATTTAAAACCTCCAAGAAACTAAATTTTGTCTATGTTAATAATATTTATGTTTCTGTTTTAAATACATGGAAAAACACCAAAACTAAAAAGAGAAATATGAAGTGGAGGATTGGCATGATCTTTTTTCTTTGACTAACTGTATACAAAAGCAGAGATCCAAATGTTAGATTACATAGACTTCTTGTCATAAAAGCGGTTAACAAAACAGGGTTGCTTTGTTCGCAAACCAGCCTAATAAGAATGTATAGTGATGAGATTACATAAAAAAAAGAACCATCACTTCCTCCTAACACCATTCGAGCAGTACATAATAGTGTCTACAAACTTTTAAAAAAAAAGTTTTAGGCCAGAGCTCCACCAAAGATCCCAACAAAGAAGCACCCAACAAACGCCTCACACCATATTTCCATGCTTGCAAATTACTTTTAACTTTACTCCACCTCTAGTCCAATCTCCACTGGAAAAGTTTTCCCCCTGAAAGGTATACAAAGTTCCTAAAATATGTTTGCAACATCATCGGAACAAATTAAAAACCAAAAAAGTACATAGTTATGAATTGATCATGGACAACCCAACAATATAATGTCACAATAACAATATAAAGCCATGATAAACATTGCTTGAAGGGATTTTAAATGTTCTAAAATATCCACTTTGTTTGACGCTAGTTTCTAGTTGAAAACCTGAATTGGAATTAAAACAATAATAGCAATAACAAAAATAAAGGTGGCAATGCATACCTAATTTTACTTCAGCAATTTTTTAATGTGTTCTTATCTGAGTTTAGTAAAAGCCACGACCTGAAACATAACATAAATGAAGTATAGTTTTAGTCAAGCTAACATAAAAGTGTAAGTTATCTCAAAGTACATTGGTAAAGAAAAGTTTTCTAAAAAATAGTAAATCTGAAAACAAAGAACAAATAGAAAAATAGGTTGTGTTTTTTTTTTAACTAAATGGGGTAACAATACAAAATCTACTTAAACAAAAAGGTGAAAATGTCGTCAAACAGTACACATGCCTTATTCAAAATAGCAAGGCATGCACACACGCACTCCACCACCCAATTTGTCTTTAAATATGTTGTTACTATTAAACAAAGTGCGTGTCTAATGCAATAATTATTGAACTCATCCACAATTCAGAACAATATTTAAGGAAGAAAGTGCAACGTGCTCAGTTAATTAGTTAATTACTCTGGCATTTTCATCTGCCCAAATGTTGGAAGGAGAAGAAAGATAGTGGGGACGAATTCATAAAACATTATATAGTCAAACTAATTACATTGTGTCACGCAAAATGTCTATAGAAACAATTAAGAAAAAAATGTCTTATGACACTCATACAGTTGGCTTCTACTTGTAGACAAAAATTGAACTAAATAAATTAAGAAAAAAATCATTCTCCAGTTAGCATTTACCAACAAACTATTCCTAAGTCACATCATTTTATATGTGTTACCCACACAATATATTGTGGGTTATTTAGACTTTAGTCCTACTTTTTATGGGGTATTTAGGCTTTAGTCCTAAAATTATCGATTATTAGGTTTTAGCCCTACTTCCATCTTCAATTTTCTTAAATGACCAAAATACCCTTAGAGCATGTTTATCACGTGACTTGAAATTGCATAAAAGTAGGACCAAAACCTAATTTACCCAATTACATGAGGGGTAAATCCTAAAAATGAGATTCGACTCACTTAAACACAATGTCAAGTTCATTGAGTCCTTTGAATTGGAGTGCTACATTTATAGGATAAAAATAAAAATACAAATATTGACGAGTCGCATGTTTAATACAAATATATAGTGAAGAATTTACCGCTCGAATTGAGGTTCTTCTCTAAAAAGAGTGTCACGTAGACAAAGAGACCTTCCAGCTCAGAAAAGCCCAAGCCCATAAATAGTTTTAGTGAGCTCATAATCTACTACACATAGTTAGTTTTACAAGTATAGCCCCGCTTTTAAAATGTTTATGGTTAAAACTAAATAAACATTATTGTATTAAACTAGTGCTCCAGTAGGGCTAAACTAAAAAATAAATAAAAAATAAAAAAATAAAAAAATGAAATCTCCGCCCACTCGTCTTCTCTCACGCACTCGTAATTTGAACGAAATGGGGGGAGTGAGAAGAATTTTTCCTTATTATCTCATCTAATTCATCAAGATGAAAACTATCAATGATCGAATGGCAGATGTAATTTATGTAGGAAACTTATTATAAAATATATTTATTGTTAAGTAAACAAGAAAATCAAATTGATACAACAAATATGTCATGAACAAACCTTTAGTTCAACAAACTTACTTAATTTACCAATGATTAAATTCGATCCTAGTGATAATCACTATGTCCTTATTAAAACAAATTTGCTCCCACTCGGTGCCAAGGTTGATGAACAATTGCCTCCTAAGACATAACGGATTTCAATCCAATGAATGTAGCACTCCAATTCAAAGGACTCAATGAACGCAACATTGTGTTGCATAGTCGAATCTCATTTTTAGGATTTACCCCTCTTGTAATTGGGTAAATTAGGTTTTGGTCCTACTTTTATGCAATTTCAAGTCACGTGATAAACATGCTCTAAGGGTATTTTGGTCATTTAAGAAAATTGAAGATGGAAGTAGGACTAAAACCTAATAATCAATAATTTTAGGACTAAAGCCTAAATGCCCCATAAAAAGTAGGACTAAAGTCTAAATAACCCATATATTGTTGACACAATAAAAGGGGAGGGTCTTAATCTTTAGGGAATCAATATCATTAAAGGAATTTTGGAAAATAGTTGTGGCAAAGCTCATTGGGTTGAATGAGACAACTCTAAATTTCCATTTTATGTCCCCAATTTTGTTCAATCTAATATTCGAAAATCACCTTGAGAGTAATAATGCACTTGCCCCGAATTGGAAAAAGCATATACACACGGGATATCATAAATAACTATTAACGATTACAACTATGCCAATCAACAGATAGAATAAAATTGAATTTGGAAAAAAGGAAATACTTTAAGTAACTAATTTTGCCAAATTTTAAAAAGGGAATAGAAAAAACGGAATCCCTTAAGGAAAGTAAACAAATTACCAATTATATATGTATGTACAAAGAGGAAGAAAGCATCATGCAAAGTAGTATGATGCAAAGAGCGTTAGTAATGAAGATGTAGGTTATAAGGCTTTCATGCACACAGAAGAATGTGTAGGGTTTGTGTGTATCAAAAAAATGAGATGAACAATCTCAAAGTGAAAAAAACATGAAAGACAAAGTAAGAGCAGATGCATAGCGTCCTAATAATAATATAAAAAAATAACTATTTAGCACATATTGCATTTCGATTGGTCTTGACCAAAAAGGGTTTCCCAGTTCTGATCCTCGTCTCAACCTAAAAAAAAGGGGAGTTTCCGGTTCGATCCTCATTGTACTCGTCTCAACTCCTGGTGACGAAGGTTTCCTCAACCCCAGAAACCCACCACAAAGGCGGAATCACAAACTTTTGGAGCTTGGTTCTCTCCCTTTCCACACTAATTCAACACAATTTTTTTAATGGAGCGGCCTAGTATTTTGACAGTGCAAGGATTCAAGCTACCAGAATAACAATAGAACATAGTATAATGCAGATACAAAGATACTCCTTGAAAATTAACAAAAAAAAAAAATAATAACGTAATGTGCGGAAAAGAAAGTGTTAATGATGGGAAAACAGGTTGGAATTGAAGAGTCATACCTAGGAGAAACTTAGAAGACAAACACAGAGGGTGAAAAAAGTCTTTCTCTATAATTGACTGTACCATGGAAAAGTTTAAGGCTGCGCAATCAACAAAAATGGAACTGCATTCATGAAAGGTCCTCATGTTTGAAAAAAAAAAAAAAAAAAAAAAAAAAAAAAATAACATAACTTACATGAGATTCATTGATCACAGGTGGGGCAAGAGATAGAAACATGCATACCAAGTACTGGGCGTATTTTCTAAAATAAAGATCCCCGAGAGATGATTTGAGCAGGCAATGCTAAGCTAACATAAAAAAAATAAATGAAATAAGGGAAAGTCAGACACAAAAAAACACAATAGAAAATCTGATTTCTAACGGAAGTATCAAGAAATATAATAAACAATTTGGAGAGAACAAATTATGGAAATACATACCCGCTGTTATGCAAAACTTCCACTCCAAAATGGGTAATAACATTAATGAATTAAAAAGCAATCAATCAAAAGTGGCCATGAATCCAATATATCTATGATTCACTTGAGAAGAGTACGATTTTGGGGGTTGGGAATAGAGAGCCAAACCCAATATAGTTGGGAATAGAGAGCGTGAGAAGAAAAAAATTATGGGAGAGGAAGCGACGACATTTCTTTCATAATTCTCACAATTAATGACTATTTTCTCTCAGTGGCGAGGGAATGGCCAGACTCTTGATTCTCCAATGCATATTTGAATCCATGAATGTTGCCATACTGCATACGTTCTTTAAAGGTTTTAATTTTTGTTTCATTTGGAATGTTGCAAATTGGTGAGGTATTGTGCCACAACGAATTAGCTAGATAATAATTTCCTCAATAAAGGATCATTGTAATGTTAGTTAGCTACTATATACCAACCATTTCATACAAAAGTCATGACAACCCAATGATTAAACTGTGTACTACCTCATTTAACTACCAAACACGCAACTGTGTACATGAAAGAGCATTCCACCATTGTTTATAGTTGATTAAAAAAAAGATCGCACTGTAAAATGTAGAATGCAAATGCAATTAAGAAATGGTATACATCTTTAGATATATATTATAGCTATACCCTGTTAGCTCTATTTTTTGAGCATTCACAGAGTTTCTAATATTTGTAAAACTCTTTGAATAATTATGAAAAAACCAGACTCCAGTTTTTTCTAAACTCTATTACTAATTACTAAAAAAAATATGATATAAAGAAGGAAACAATCCCATCTAGAGTTTCATAGATTCTCCAATTTTTCCTAAATACTATAGCTAATTATGAAAAAATAAGAGACAGAAAACTAAATTGCTAAAAACAATAATTTTAACCGAAAACGATTTTTCTAAAACCCTTATGCCACGAAGAATAGTTTCTACACTAATCTTAGGTGAAGTTTAACATAACAAAGTTTCTTTTTAGAAAAAGACAATGAAATAACGAAAGAAAAAATAAATTGAGTTGCCTGAACATTTACTTTATATATTTGTTAACTACACAAGTACACATGTGACTGTGACAAAAAAGAAAAAATAAAAGTCAACTAATCATAAAATAAGTAACGGTGTACAATCAAAACTAAGCGGACAACAAATAAAATTGAATTGTATGCACTATATGTCTATATGGGCTTAAACAAATAAAGTTGGATAGATTTAATGCATCATCCACTTTGGATGCAAATTCATTGAACTAACCTCAAACAATAATTAACGAAAAATCGGAAACTAAATGCAAATGCAACCTTATCGAATAATAAACGAGAAATCAAAAATTGGATGCAAATGCATTAAAATAATCTCAAAAAATAATTAACGGGAAATCGGAAATTGGATGCAAATGCATTGAACTGATCTCGAAGAACAATTAATAGGAAATTGGATGCAAATGCATTGAATTAATCTCAAAAAATAAATAACGGAAAATCGAAAACTAGATACAACTGCATTGAACTAACATCAAAAAATAAATAATGGAAGTGAAAATCAGAAACTGGATGCAAATGCAATAAACTAACCTTTTTTTTTACTTGGTAAGTGTAAATTGAATTAATGAAAGAAACGAAATAAAAGAATTGTATAGGAGTGGTAGAACCCACATGCTATACGATGTAGGCTCAATATATTATAAAATAGCAACCATATGGAACCTCCCATTCATATAGCCATGGGGGTCTGCCATTTGATACAAAAGCCTCATTCTCAGCTAAGAAAGATCCAAATTTTGTCACCTAGTCTGCGGCTAGGTTAGCCTCTCTCCAGTTGTGCGACACTTTCAAGCTTTGCACCTTCGTCGTGCAAATTTTCCATCTGCATAGGAGTTGCCAAGGGATGCCCCTGAGTTAAAAGCTGTGACAGCTACTACCGAATCTAATTCCACCCAGAGATTGCTCTATCCTTTTGAAAGGGCAAGCTCCACACTCTCCAATATAGCCATGCACTCGGCTGTATAGTTGTCTGCAATTCGATACCCTTGCTCAAGAGTAAGACAAAATCACCATGAACATTTCTAAAGGATCCACCCAACACAGTTGGACCTGGGTTTCCTCTAGAAGCCCCATCTGTGTTGACCTTAATTTGATCACCAATTGGAGGAAGCATTAAACTAACCTCAAAACATAGTTGTGTTATATGTTGTGGGAATGTCTCAATAAGTATAGTTTTGCATTTAAAATAGTATTTATCTTATCTCTTTTCGTATGATTGGGAACGCCTTGCTATTCAAGTAGCGTCAATATGAACTTCGCCTTATTAGGCAATCTCACAAAACTTTAATCAAACTTATATTATTAAACAACAAAATGAAGTTGAAGGGTTTTATCAAGGGTGAGGTTTTTTTTTTAATAATAGTGGGGTTTTAACGTTATAAGAAATTTGGATGAGTGATTAATATAATATTCATATATAATAGTTATGTATATATAGTTGCAAATATTTTTCAGAATAATTAATATAACATCACACGTTCGTAGATAATCTTTGAAGATCCCACATAGTGGGTCATGTATAATTTAAAGAATAATTAACTGGAAATCGGAAACTGGATAATTTTTTATGATCCCACATAGTAAATCAAACATAATTTATTTTTATGCCCTGTTTGAAGTTGATATTACACACCACATTGGATAATTAAAAGGAAATCGGAAACTGGCTTCAAATACATTGAACTGAGCTCAAAGAGTAACTAACAGGAAATCGGAAACTTTATGTAAATATAATAAACCAGACTCAAAAAGTAATTAACTAAAAATAAAAAACTGGATGTAACTGCATTAAACTAACGTCAGAGAATAACTAACGAGAAATTAGAAATTGGATGCAAATCTTTGAAAAATATTTAACGGAAAATTGGAAACGGTATACAAATACATCAAACAAACTTCAAATAATAATTAATGGGAAATCGAAAATTGGATGCAAATACATTGAACTAATCTCAAAAAATAATTAACATAAAATCAAAAACATAATGCAACTGCGTTGAACTAACCTCATAGAATAATTGGCGGAAAATCAGAAACTAGATGCAAATGCATTGAAATAACCTCAAAGAATAGTTAATGAAAAATCATAAACCAGATGTAATTGCATCAAACTAACCTCAAAACATAAATAATAAAAAAACTAGATGCACATATATACATTTTTTGATGGTTGATGCATATATATTGAACTAACCTCAGAGTTATTAATGGGAAGTCAGAAACTGTATGCAAATACAATGAACTAATCTCAAAGACTAATTAACGAAACATCGAAAAATGGATGCAACTGCACTTAACTAATCTCAATGAATAATTAATAGGAAATCATAAATTTGATGCAACTACATTGAATTAACCTAAAAAAAAATTAATGGAAAATCGAAAACTTGATATTGAACTAACCTCAAAGAACAATTAACTAGAAATCGAAAATTGGATGCAACTACATTGAGTTAACCTCAAAGAATAATTAACGGAAAATCAGAAACTAGATGCAATTGCATAAAACTAAAATCAAAGATTAACTAATGGTAAATAAAAAATTAGATGCAATATCTTGAGAAATATTTAACGGGAAATCAGAAACTTGATACAAATGCAATGAAATAACCTCAAATAATAGTTAACTAGAAATCAGAAATCAAATGTAACTGGTCAAAATAACTTCAAAGCATAAATAACCAGAAATTTAAAACTAGATACAAATGCATTGAATATCGAACTAACCTCTAAAAATAATTAACTGGAAATTAGAAACTGGATGCAGATGTATTGAACTAATCTGAAAGAGAAATTAATGAGAAATTAGAACCTGGATGGAAATGCAATTAACTAATCTCAAAAACTAATTAACGAAATATCGAAAAATGGATGCAACTACACTAAATTAACCTTAATGAATAACTAACGAGAAATCATAAACTTGATGCAACTGCACTGAATTAACCTCAAAGAATAATTAACGGAAAATCGAAAACTTGATGCAACTGCATTGAACTAACCTCAAAGAATAATTAATGGGAAATCAAAAACTAGATGCAATAACTACATTGAACTAACCTCAATGAATAATTAACAGAAAATCGGAAACTTGATGCAAATGCATTGAACTAACCTCGAAACATAATTGTATTATTTATAGGGGGAATATAATGTCTCAACAAGTATAGTTTTGCATTTTAAATAGTGTTTATCATAATTCTCTTATTATGATTGAAAGTGTCTTGCTATTCAAGTAGTTTCAATATCATCTTCGCCACATTGAACATTCTTATAAAACTTCAATTATTAAACCTAACAACTAAAAGAAATCAATATGTTTTATCAAGGTTTGGTGTTTTCTTTTTATTGAGAGTGGTGCAAAAAATTTGAATGAGTGATTAATATAATTATCATATATATCTCATAGTTCTGTATAATTGTTAATATTTTTTAAAATAATTTAATATAACGACACCCGTTCGTAGGACGGGTTCGAAAACTAGTAATAGTCGATAGCATAATATACATAACGTCATTACATATATTGTGTGTGTGCCTTTTTTTGGTGGGGGCTCCATATACTGATTTCTAAAGGCCCACTTGGCTGAATCTTGAACCACCCAAATATAACACAGGAATCCAGCTAAAACAACTAAGTAAACATGGTTCCAAGATCTTTTAGACAAAACTAAAGATATTCATTAGCTTCCAAGTGCTTCCTGAGGCAACCTGAGGACATTGATAACATTTTGGTTGTCACCCTTTCATTCTGAAAACTTGGATATCCTTCCCTGGATAAAACAGCAACAATCCCAACAACATCCATCCATTCTGCCGCCTCAGGTGATGAGGCTATGAATCTTCTATATAAACAACACTGCCCCATCCTTCAACAAAAATTGCTCCTACAACTCCCTCATTTGTGCTCTTATCATAAGAGACATCAAATTTGATATAAGTTGATATATTATTATAATTTAAATCCGTAAAAGTAGAATTTGTTTTACTTTCTTCCCCTTTCAAATTTCTACGATGCAAGGAGTCATTCTAGTGGCCTACATTGTTGTTGTTGCATATTGAATTCAAGTGCAAGGCAGTTGTCCTTAACACTGTTTCTGTCTCTAAAAAATCAATTCATAACACAAACAATTTTTTCACCCAATTAAGTCATGAAGCATTTCCACCAATAATTTCGTACCCAACAAAGCATTGAACTAAGCATGTCATGCCCTTTGTATAAACAATGAACTAAACCATGCCCTTCGTATAAGTATTGAACAAAACTATGTTGATGCAAAATGTGTAAATACAATAGCATCTCAAATCGAAGTCACCTATAGGCTATAGTAGATTTGTCAAGAATTTAATCACAATCCAACAATGCTTCCTCTTCTTCTCGCCCACCCTAAGTATATTTGTTCTACAAAATCTGCAAATGTGACTACAAAAGAAACAACTAATAAAATTCTTACTTAGCATAGGTTAACACAACTTTTAAATTTTTGAAAAACAAAAGCTATAAAGCATTTCCATGCATTCTATTTCACTAATTCTTACTTGCTTCCACATGCTTGTAATATGAGCGATTGGTTTGTTCCGCATGAAGTTTAGAAAGGTCTTGGTAAACTTGCACTACCATTTCAAGATCGTCACTATAAGATATAATAAGATAAAAAGGTTTTACAAAAGAAGGTGGTCACTTATTTTTTACATGTGATGTATACATATCACATATCCAAACCCAAAAAACTGAAAAAACTGAAAAACATTTCTCAAGGCATGTGAAACATTGGGTACTCTTCCTTCATGGATGTGGGGATAGAGCCAGAAGTGAGGCTTTGTGCCTTCGTCAATTTCCATTATCATTGGCAGGTGCTACTCTTACATGAATGGCTTACACCATAAAACCATTCCTACTTGGGATGCTATGGTCACAGCATATCTAAGAAGATTCTTCTATAGAGATTTTTTAGAAGGGAACCACGGAAGAATTCATATTAGAAATGTTGAATCCCTTTAATAAAACTTCACTATGCTTCATTAGTACTGACAGGGTATTTACAACCATTCATAAGACGCAAATCACGTTTAAAAAAGGTAGTGGAGAAACCAAAGACCTAATCACTGCACCCTTTTACGAACCCCTTTGAAATAAGGTTCAACGGAAACTAAAACAAAATTGAAACTGTGGCTTAACTTTGAAACCTACCCAATGATATAACAATAATAAAAGAAGCAACTGAAACACTAAACAGAAATAGCATGTCATTGAGCCATTAGAAATTAAATTTGGATATTAATTAGAACAAAATATGTTCATCAATATTCAAACCCGCAGAGAACCGGAAATTAATGAGAATAAATCCCCAACATTGAATAAATGTGTACCTCTGAAACACAACCACTTCTCTAAGCGCAGATGGCAATCATCCAACAAAGTTGCCCTACAAGTTGAAGACTAAAACTTGGTTAACTAATAATAAACAAAGTTGTTGACCTAATCAATGCAGAAAGTAGATAGCCATAAACCATAACAGCACTTCCGAAGTCGTCTTTTCAATTTTTGGGTTATTCTCACTTACACCCGACATTGGAGCAATGTAGAAGATCTAGTAGAGAAAGTGTATAAATCCACGTAAACTACCTATATATAGTCATTTGCTTGCCAATAATACCTATAACATCTACATATTAATTAAATATCGGAAATATCACTATTTTACTTCTCAACCAATTAAACAATGGCCAAATCTTATAAATGATCAAACATTTCTGTTCACCACAAACTCAAATTTAACTTGTGAAGTTGAACTCACCATTTTTTCTGCGAAGCTCCAAACAGATCTTCAACTGGGAAATCTTCATATACAACTGAATATACTTAAAAGTTTTTCTCAAACATTAATCCTAACAGTAGAGTTACTCAAAATATTCTAAATAGGTGAAAAATGTAATAAACATATATAAAAGCTTAGAGTATGTTCTGACAGAATAACAGATTACCAATCTATAGTGAGAAGGAATTGTGTTCACTGTCAAATAAAATTTAATTATTAGAGTACGCAACATGATCAGCAAACTCACACTCTTGGAGAGCAGGAAGTGTTAAATTTCCTGAAATTGAAATAAATGGCCAAATCAGATTACAAATTCATTGTCACGATTGCTTCCAAAGAATCAACTGTAGGCATATTATTACTACCTATGTTTTCTGAAATAGTAATTAATGGTATTGGTATAAATAAATTCTTCTAAAATTTGTAGAGAGAAACGAATAGTATGAATGAATAGAAAACAAAAAAAAAAACAAACAAAACAAAAAAACAAACAAAAAAAACAAACAAACAAACAAATAGATAAAATCAATGAGTTTACCATAGTTCAGAAGTTGGATCGATCGCAGATATAGTAAAGAGAGAATGTACAAACCTTTTACCGCCGCACGGCACGCATTACATCCAAGCGTGTCCGTGACACTCCGGTGCTACCTATAAGCACATTTTGATGACCTGCTCATGTCCTCCTCAAATGATGGTTGGCCTCCTAAAAATTAGAACCATATCCAGTTAATTTCATCATACACTACCCACTTTCACTTGTGTTTGAAACATGTCATAATTGCAAGTAAAAGTAATAAAATAGAGAACGGGAATCATAACATATCAAAATGGGAGTGCATAACATTAAGGCTATATTTTAGGCAAAATCGAATTGTCAAAAAATAGCTTTGACAATTCAAGTATTCAAGTACTTAACCAAATGCAGTATTACAACACCTTTAAAGTAGTCTCACTCTCACATAAGGTACATGGTCAATTTAGATTCCACAGTTCAAATTATTATTTTATAGTAAGCGAGGAACTAAGCACCCTTCCTCTTGTCACCATCGTCCTTGGAGAACACCCTTGTAATCTTCCGCAACATGTCAATGAGGATACCCACTTAAATTAATGGTCTTGATCCTATTTTCAATTAAAAGGAAAAAAAAAACATATATGTTGGCAAATAAAGACAGGTACCAATTGAAGATTTAAAAGAGAGATTAACAAATCAATTGAAAAGCACACATATGGTGTTCGGGTACTCCTGAAAGAGCACCCTCATCTAACTAAAACAGAAATGTCAAATTGACGGGATCATAAGAGTACATTCAACAAAGATCTAACAATACCAATCAACCTATTTCACTCCATATTAAACTAAGTACAATTAACAAAAATACTTGAAAACTATCAAGCAGTTAGAACAAAGAATTAAAGAAAAATGAGACAGAAATTACCATGCGTAGCTAGCTTGGGGTTTAAAATTGTCACCGACATATCTTTATAGTTGCTAACCTAAAATGAATAGAATATAGATTGAAACATATTAGTTCAAGATATCAAGGTTAGTCAAAGAGATGTAAGCTGATGTTTAAGAGGAGATGTAACCCGGTGCTCAGAGAGTGTCGAGTGGCTATGAGAGGCAGAATAAAAGATGGAGAGAAAATAGGCAAATTTTGGTGGGTCATTTCCTTTGTGTGAAAGTAGCATATGGCTGAAGAGGGCTCAGATTAGCCACGTCAGAAGCTGCAAGAGTGAACTGGAGCCGTGATGGCACATCACTTTCATCACTTATGCCCCTTAAGGGGGCCTAAATCTATGAACTGCCTACGGTACAATTAAACTTCCTTCCACCAACTTCATGTTATAAGTTATTTTTTTAATTTGAAAGTGCAACCTACTTATCTAAGTTCTTTCTACAAAGATGTATCAAACATACAAAATATATAGAATTAATGGAATTCACCTCATGATGTAGCTCACTTTGGTCATCAATTGCATTTGTAGAGTGTTGTAGACTTTCCTCACTTGGCTAAGTATTTCTTTCCGCCTCTCATTCTCAGCCTGTGCTCATTTCATTGGAGCTTGCAAAAATTGCAGTTCAATTATCAATAAAAATATCGTGTATTCTAATAATCATTGGAACGACATTTCCAAATAAAATAGTGCTGCACTAACATCAAATCATAAGAATAAATTGAAATAAAAAATGACATGTTCCTAAAAAAAGAGGAAAAAAATGACATGTTCCTAAAAAAAACTCCAGCAGTATGTTTGGGGATGCCATAAAGCCATGAAACAGAGAACAATTCAAGAGAAACAGTAACAGGGCATACAAAATATGAATTTCACGCATATGATAAAGCCTCGTTTCACCTCTATCCAACTTTGGCCAGGAACCTTCCTAACACCACCTCTGCTCCGCATTAATCTCCTTACTCTGGCGACCTCACCCCAATTACCTGTTGATGCAAGGATGTTGCCGAGTAACACATGAGATGCTGAATCGGACGGATCCAGTTTCCATACGCTATCCGCTGCACGCTTTGCAACCTCTACATCCCCATAGTTTCGACATGCTGCAAGCAGAGTTTTAAACACCACAATGTCAGGATCAAATAACATTTGACTGATAAAGTTCTCAGCTTCTTCGGGACGCCAAAGATGGGCAAAGCATGTCAACCACACAACAACAAGTGTTCCCTTGTAGGTCTAATCCCATAGTCGACTCCATGATTTTGTAGTAATTGCAACCTTCCTCTACAAATCCAACATGGCTGCAAACTGAGAGAACCCGACAAAGGTGACATTGTTTGGCTTGATACCGCACTTCTCTTTGTTTCAAAAGTTTGAGAGCTTCTTCCCCATAGCCTAACCTGTGCTTACCCCCACAATCAAAAGTACTCGAGAGACGACGCGGGGATGAGTCATTGATTCAAAATGTTTTTGCGAGCATCCATGATCGCTCCACACTTTGTATACATGTCGATTAATCCATTGCTAACCTAAGTGTCTGCATCAAATCCACTTTTAATACCATAATTATGAGCTTGACACCCCATTTCAAAGGAGGCTAAAACTATGCAAGCACCTAGCACATTTGCCAGTGTTATATGATCAATCTTATATTCAGAAGTATGCATTAGTTTTAGGAATCGGCAAGCGTCATTAGGCTGGTTGTGACGTAGACATGCTGTTAGAATTGCATTCCAAGAAACTGAATCGTCAAAGATATTGAATGCAGCAGAGAGATCCAAACAGTTTGTGTACATGGTAATGAGAGTGTTACATACAGGGATATCAACGTGCCATATGCGTGCCATAAAGTCATGACTGGAAATGAAATTCTCACAGACTCTAATTCTGAGTCATATGCTATCAATCAAGAAGAAGAAGAAGTGAAACTAGTTCGTACCACTTTAAAAAAAAACAAAAAATAAAAAATTGAGAAACTTACATGTGATTTGCGAGAGTACCGAGCGCGCAAGGAGAAAAGTGTTTTTTTTTGTTAGATGAAGTTGTAGAGGGAGAGAGAACGAAGAGAACCAAAAGGTTTTCAATGGTTTTCTAATCCCACAAAACACGGTCTCCAAGTTTCCCAATTGTGGTCTAAGTATGGAGAAACGAAGGGTTTTTTTGTTTAATTTCAGAATTAATGATCTAATTAATTTACACTACCCCATCGTGGCACTCGTCCTGACCGTATAATACTTTCCTTCATCTCGTTAAAGTACGGTACAGGTAAAGAACGGTGCGTTCGGTTTTTTGCATGGTGTGGTACGGCGACCGAAAACAATAGCCAATGCAAATATCAAATACCAAAACTACACATACAAACAGACCCTAACTTGAATTAGAAAACTCTGATTTGATATGTAATGTTTAAATTACTTGAGGTTACTAAGGATTTTAAATAGTGTATGTTCTTAGAGACAGCCACATGTGACCAATCTATAGCGAAAAGGAATTGTGTTCACTGTCAATTAAAATTTAATGATAAAAAAAAAATAATAATAAAAGAAAGAAAGAAAGATAAGACGACCGACCACAAAGCCTGTACACCTCTAATCAAATGTTGCACGTGACTATAAATGGAAGAAGCACAATGTAGGAAGCGACATGATCAACAAACAAAAAAAAATCAACGGTAAGCATATTATCACTACGTATGTGTGTTGTGACACCAATTGCTTCCAATTTTTATTTATTTATTTATTTTTTTCATGAAACAGTAAACGATGGAATTGGTATAAACGAACCCTTATAAAATCTGTAGGGAGAAACGATAGCTACAAATAGAATAAATCAATGAGTGTACCATAGTTCATGGTTAGGAAGGTGGTTAATCAATTTCCCACATACATAAGAAAGAGTGTACAAACCGTTGATTTCGCGAAAGCTTCTTAGCTGGAGTAGGGTAGTCCAACCGATCTGAGATAGGAAAAAACAAATATAAGATCAGAAAGTGGAGTTTGCTTACCAGGCGGCACTATTTATGAAGAACTATTGTGGCGCAAGCTTAAAGGAAGAAGACAACGACTTGAATCTTTTAGGCATGAGAAAGAATATACATTGGAAGAAGCAGTCTGGAGACGGCGAAGACGCGAAGAGTTAAAGTACGGTACAGGTAAAGAACGGTGCGTTTGTTTTTTTTTGCATGGTGTGGTACGGCGACCGAAAACAATAGCCAATGCAAATATCAAATACCAAATCTACATATACAAATAGACCCTAACTTGAATTAGAAAACTCTGATTTGATATGTAATGTTAAAATTACTTGAGGTTACTAAGGGTTTTAAATAGTGTATGTTCTTAGAGACAGCCACAGGTGACCAATCTATAGCGAAAAGGAATTGTGAACTATCAATTAAAATTTAATGATAAAAATAATAATAATAATAAAAGAAAGAAAGAAAGATAAGACGTCCGACCACAAAGCCTGTACACATCTAATCAAATGTTGCAGATGTGACTATAAATGGAGAAGCACACTGTAGGAAGTGACATGATCAACAAACAAAAAAAATCAACTGTAGGCATATTATCACTACGTATGTGTGCTGTGACACCAATTGCTTCCATTTTTTATTTTTTATTTTTTATTTTTTTCATGAAACAATAAACGATGGAATTAGTATAAACAAACCCTCATAAAATCTGTTGGGAGAAACGATAGCTACAAATAGAATAAATCAATGAGTGTACCATAGTTCATGGTTAGGATAGTTCATGGTTAGGAAGGTGGTTAATCAATTTCCCACATATATAAGAAAGTGTGTACAAACTTTTGATTTCGTGAAAGCTTCTCAGTTGGAGTAAGGTAGTCCAACCAATCTGAGATAGGAAAAAACCAAATATAAGATTAGAAAGTGGAGTTTGCTTACCATGCAGCACTATTTATGAAGAACTATCGTGGCACAAGCTTAAGGGAAGAAGACAACGACTTGAATCTTTTAGGCATGAGAAAGAATATACATTGGAAGAAACAGTCTGGAGACGGCGAAGAAGCGAAGAGTTAAAGGGTTTTTTTTTGTTTAATTGAGCTATTAGAAACAATATATGGAGAAGAAGAGGAGCCGAAGTGGGCGACTGATATTTGATTAGTGCTTGGTAATTCGTTGTAAAAGAAATGATTCACCAAGCAACGTAAATAATTTCATGAGCGAAAGGGGCGCTGGCATTAAACTTCAAGAATCACATAAGGGCAGTAAGACCAAATAAACAGTAAGAAATATACTAAATCAAGAAGTCATATAGAGCATTTCCTACACGCAACATCATTGCACCAAGCATAATGCTAGCAAAAGTTCCAACGTTTAAGTATGTGTACGTATGCAAAGTTTTAAAATTCCACAAATAACCATAAAGTTTTTTTTTGCACAAAATAAAGAGGTCAAGTAGGAAAAAAAATCGAAAATGACCAAAAAGATAATAATAATAAAATATATATATACATACAGAACTACACTTTGATTCCATCCATCCAATTTCAGCTCCTAAGACAATCCAGTAAGGCTCAGTGTATAATTAGTTCTTGACCAACATGAATTATTGACGCTGAAAGGATTCATTTAACATACAATGAACACCGTATCAATTTCAGTACATCAAATCCACAACCATAAGGATTCTAGGAAACCGACGTATCCATTTGCTTATGCACACTTTATTACCATTAAGGATAAACCACAACCTATCTGGTCACATTCACATTTTGCAAGAAAATCCAAATCTCACCTAAGAATAATGATTGCAAGAAACAAAATGTGTAGTTATAAGGAAGGAATGTTACCCAAATTGGTTGAGTCAAGAGCTTAATTCAGTAATCTTGCACTCAACCTGCAAATTGCAGAGCAAAGATTAACACTACACGTATTGAAGTAAAAAATTCAGTTGTTGAAGTAATAAGTGCAACCATGAAAAACTCTCAAGTGAAAAAAAGAAAACAGATTGTTTTGCCAAATCAAAATCTGGTCACGTTGAAATGATGTTGAAAGAAAAAAAAATACCAGATTGGTGGACTTGAACCCATTATGCAACAATTTTCGAAGTGAATGCAACATTACCAATTTCCGAACTATCTAAAAAAAAGCCAAAAGCTAACAATGAATCCAAAAGAAACAAAAGTGGATCAAAATACATATCATAAAAACTAACTAAAACCTAACAAACTATTTATTGTTGGTATTCTTCTTCTGATTTTCTTTTCTTTTTCCATTCAATCTATTGACAGTCCTGGTCTGTCCACTTTTTAAAATTTTGATTCCAGCAATCAATTTCTATATATGACTCCACAAAATGTAATTATCTAACTAAGTTAGGGATCGAACAAAAACTATGTAATTTCTTCAAAATAACAAATGAACTAACCAAAATTTTGAGCTTGGATACGCTCTACTAAAATCGATGTCTCGTGATTCTGCATTCAAACACCAAAAGAGAAGTTGCTGCATAAAAAAAACCTAAAATTGGTTAAGCAATAAGAATATATAAGATATGAAGTTGGTGATTTAATGACTGCGAGAAAAGAAAAAACTCAAATTGGTTAAGTTGGGTTACCTGGCTCTCCAAAAAGAGTTTTATTGATCATTGACAGTAAAGAATTGTCATGAATGGGTTCATAGAGATAAAGATCTATCCATGGGGAAGATGAAATACAGAGGGAGATAAAGTGAGTAACAGAGAATTTTTAATGTCTAAGTTTTTTGAGAGGCAGACCGAGCGAAGGGATTTTGCAAGTTTGGAGAAAATGAAAGGTTTAATTTCACTAATTAATTTCTAATCACGTTTTAGAAGATAGAGAACCGAAGGGTTTATGGGAAAAAAAATATGGTTTATTGTTCCCACACACGTGTCTTTGGTTTCGACCGTCGATTTATACCCCTGAAACTCAATCTCAGCCGCGAGTCAGGAAACAGCTCTATTTTGTTAGATTGATTTGAATATAATGGGCATCATTTACTTTTGGTTGTTATTCACTTTCTTAGTCTTTTCTTTCCATGCTCATGTATTGCATTCTCATAATCATGCCTGTAACTACTTGAATGGCCTGTAAATAATTTAGTTTTTCATATGAAAATTTAAATTTACATAGTAGTTTTATATATGCAAATTTCAATTTACATACGTAAAATTAAATTTGCATATGAAAATATAAATTTACATTGTATTTTACATATGAAAATTTAAATTTACATGGCTGACGTCAGCCCGTGTTTTTGGACTTAGGGTGAAATTAAAATTCAAGTGAACTCAGAGCAAAAAAATTTGGAAAATTAGGCTCCCAACCCAATTTCTTGTTTGTTTTTTTGTTTTTTATTTTTTATTTTCTGGGAAAGGATGATCTTGGTCCAATTACATAAGAACTAGACTCTTTTAGCTTTGTTTTGTTTGACTTTTCTTGGACACGTGTTGTGCCTTTGAACATTGTGGGGCTAAAACGTGTGGAAAATTCTCACTATTTGTTGACTCCAAGTCCAAACAAGCTAAGGCAAAAAAATTCCATGTGAGGCTATACTAAAAACCAATATATATCGGAAATATATATATATATATGGGATCAATATACAATGGTTTATACTATGGCCCACAACTTCACCTACAAGACGAACTAGAACCTAATTTTTTTGTGGATATGTCCAATAAACCATGAAGATCACCTCCATAAAATTTCAGCTTATTTGATGATGTTTAACAATGTCAAAAGATGATTGCAAAATCAAAAAATCTGGGCCGTTAAAAAAATTTAAAGTTGTCAACAATTTTTAAATAGGTTAGAGATTTCCAAATTAGCCAAATTTTTGTGGAAAATCTATCCATAGTTAGAAGATCATATCCACAAAAATATTAGGTTTTAACTTATCTTGTAAATGAGTGGTATAAACCATGGTATAAAAAACCATGGTAAACGGATCCCTACCCTATATATATATAGGCCCGATCTTAGAAGTACATATTTATTTTAAAGTTAAAATAAATACATAAGTAAAACATCACCTAGAAAATGAATTCAACTCTAATTTTTTGTGGGCATTACCTACATACTATAAAGATCATCTCTAGAAAATTTGAGCTCATTTGGAAACCTCTAACATAACTAAAAATTGTTGTCATCTTTAAAAAGAAATCTAACAGACCAGAAAATAGTATTTTTGCAATCGTCTTTTGCCTAAGTTAGAAATTTCTAACTGTGAGCCCGTTATATGAACTCCACCTTATATAAACTCCAAATGAGATTTCCAGAAAATTGAAGGCTGATTTTTTGTGAAGATAGTCTTCTCATAATAGAGAATCTTCCTACAAAAAATCAGCTCAAACAAAAATATTTAACCTTGTCAAAAGTTGTTTTGAAATTTTAAAAATTTGAACCGTTGGATAATTTTATAACGCTGTAAGCAAATTTTGATACGTCCGACATCTTCAAATGTGCTCATTTTTTCTAAGGATGATCTATATTGTGGGAAAAACATCTCCACCAAAAATCAGCTTCTAATTCATTGTTTTTCATGGTGGAGTTTCTTTGGAGTTCATATAACGGGCAGGTTTCAAATGAGTTGAAATTTTGTAGAGATGGTGTTTATGGTAAGTAGATGATATCCACAAAAAATTAGGTTTGAATTCATTTTTTAGGTGAAATTTTATTTAATTACGTACTTATTTTAACTAAATAAGTATGTACTTCTAAGATGGTGTTGACATCTTATTTTGACACCTTATTTTGACATTCACAACTTACACAATAAATTAAGGGCTAATTTTTAGTAGAGAAGATCTTTTTACCATGGATTGAATCTCCACCAAAATTCGTCTTAATTGGATATGTCTAGCTTATTAAAAATAGTGTTAAAAAATATTTGGTGAACCAGTCAAAATATCACTATATACCACGGTATATCATAAATATTGTCGGTGCCAATATATAACAATATATATCGGAAATATCAGTAAAACAGTAAAAAAATCAAACAATATATATCGAAAAATGCAATATATATCAGCCAGAAAAACCTACAATATTCGGTGAAGATATATCTAATATTTCCATATCGGATACTCCAAAAACCGATATATATCAGCAATATTTTGGAAATATCTAGAAAATGATAACTGAAGATCCACAACTTTTATTTAGAGAGGTGGAATGAAAATGAATTATGGGAAGAACAATGGTGATCTTGGACACACCCATAAAAACACTCTCGTATCCCAATGTAGAGGTTTGGTATTTTTAGGTCTACGACCTGATGTTTTGTTTGATAGGTAATGGCTGCACTCTTACTTGGGACAAGAGTTGCCTACATATCAAGTTTCTTGGGGTAAACTTGAATCAAACCTTACGTAGTTCATCTCTCTCTAGTTATAGATGCTTGAGTTGGCCTTCCTTATTTGCTCTAGGTCGTTATCAAATGTAGATCTATATTTTGTGATATCTTGATGTAATGACATTACTCCTGATGTTACAAAGTAAATGTCTCCATTATTGGTGCGTTGACTGAGCTCCAAGATTGCGCTAGATCATTTGCTTCCATATATGGTTGTAACTACTATCTGGGACGACCTGGCTTTGGGTCGTTGGTACGTTCTAATGGCTTGGTACGAGCTGGTGAAGAACGAGCTGGTGTGTGGACATGTGTGTTGTAGTAATATGAAATGTATAATGGAGGGTACTTACACAGCTCCCTTTATTTTATTCATTCCTTGGACAGCTGTGTTGTGAAAAGAAAGGGCAAAATAAAGCTTTAAAACACGTGTCGTACAACTGGTTCATTTGAATGGTTTTTGAATTTGTGGGAACTGTTGGACTCGATCTATGGGCCCAAAATCGTGGCAGTTTGTGGGCGAGTTATGATTGTGTTTATGGGAAGACGAAAAGTTTTGTCTCTTCTCGAGGTTTGGGCAGCTGAGGGGTTTTGGTGTGCGAAAGGTTTTCATCTCTTCATTCTATCAACAAAGGAAAAAAGCAGAGCGAAAGAAAGAAAGAAAAGAAAAAAACTTTTCCAACCTTTGTTATCAGGTGCGTCTTTTTGAACTTAAAAATTTGATCTTTTTGCTTCTTTTGTTTTTGCAATGTCTATGACCAGTGATAGTTTGAGTGGGGAAGTGGAGATTGATCAGTGGAGAGAGAAAATGGTAAGTGATGGAGATGGTGGTATTAGGGTTCGTAGTGGAGATGAGGCTTCATCGTCTTCTTTAGTGGAGATGATGGCTGAGGAGGCGAGGCCTAGGTCGGTTTATGCTGCTCTGAAGGAGGAGTTTGGTTGGGTAGAGTCCGACCTGGCCATATACGACCTGAGTGGAGAGAGGAGATTGTATAACAGTGATTGTGTTCCTCGGGATGGGGGTGTCGTGGTTTGTTATTGGTCATTTGAAGGCTGGGATGAGGTTGCCATTTTCCTATCTTACTATGGAGGTATTGAATATTTGTGGAAAAGCCTCTTGTCAGTTCGTAAGGAATTGTTGGAGGGTTTTCCATATGTTAGATTTGTTGAATGAGATGGGCTACAACATCTGTTTAGCAGATGTGTTAGAGCATTTCTCTATAAAGAGGTCGTCTGTAATGAACTTTAGTTTGCAGGTCGTGAAAGGGAAATCTGTTGTGATTGTGGGGGTGAGTAAGGAGGAATGGGGGCGTAGATCGTTATTGGTTGTGGGTAATTACAGCCCCTCTGATTGGGAGTTGGAGAACCATTCTGTAAAGTGGGATGGTAGGTCGTTATTTTGTAGGTCGTATGTAAGTATTATATTTGATATGTTGAACATTCTGATAGTTTTGTTTCATTTTTGCAGAGGTTGCCATTCGGTGGCATACAAACCCTGACGTTATAGAAAAATTTGCTTGTTTGAGTTAGGAGGAGAAACGAGCTATCTTGGGAGAGAGTTGCGCATTACTTCAAGAAGCGTGGAGGAGAGAAAATCAACCGGAAGAAGGTGGAGCAAAAGAAGAGGGCTCGTAAGCTTGTTTTTGACATCTCTGATTCTAGCTCGGATCCTGAGATGGAGAGGAAAAGCCAGAGGAGGGCACCTGTTTCTGGAGTGAGAACGGCTGGAGGAACTGCTGATAGTCGTTCTGCTTCTAAACGTTCGAGGGGGGTGATGGTGACCGAGCTGTTCACGATGGTGGGAGTGGTGATGGAAGTGGTGATCCTCCCACTCAGTTTCGGAGGCCTAATCTGAAGAGGCGCTTTGAAGTGGTTGAGACTGAGGGGGCAAAGAGGACCTGAACTGAGTTTGAGGAACGACCTGGTTCGGGTGAAGGTCGTACTTTTTAAAGTCGGGCTCCTTTGAGGAAGATGAATCTGAAGGAGCTAGCGGTTGATGTGGGGGTAACTGATGCCCGGGGCAAGAATAAGACTAGTGAGGTTGAGCCTGCAGCCCAAAAGTGTAAGGGGTAGGGGAGTGCTCCCCAAGTGACAAGGCTGCTAAGTTTGACGTCCTGGACAGGCTGGTCAGCTACTACAACCCAGTGAGTGGGTTGACCAAGCTAGTGAAGAACTTAGATTGTAGTTTCAAGTCTTCACTAGTTGCTGGAGGGCTACTGGAGAGTATTGCCCTGGATGGGGATAGGCACCAGCTGGAGACTGGGAAGGATTTGGGGGCGAACCTAAGAGATATGGATCGCTCCTTATGCTTCGTAAGTGTCTATTCGATCTGAGTTTCTATTTTATGCTTTGCAAGTATCTTTCCGATCTGACTTATTTTGTTGGTTTGTCAGGTTCTGGCCATGTACAGGAAACTGAGGGAGATGGCCACTATCTCCGACCTGTATAAGGAGCTAGATGTTGCCAAGGAGGCCTATGACAAGTTGCTGGATGTGCAAGAGGTGGAGAGGGCTGAAGTATTGGGGCTGAGGTTGCAGGTCGGGGATCTGGCTGGGAAGGTGGCCTTGCTACAACCAACACTTGATGCTTCTAAAGTGGAGGTTCAACATTGGATTAATGAGAGCAAACAAGCGCAGGACGTTACTGAAAGAGCTCAAAAAGAGTACAACGACCTAGTCGATCTGGTAGAGTGTGGGGATGTTTACATTCTAGTGGATGACTACATGGAACTAGAACGTAAATACAAAACCCTCAAGAGGTCGGTCGAAAGTGGGGTTGCAACAAAGAGGTCGTGGAAATCTTTATTTGCAGATGCTAGTAGAGCGACATGCCCCGCTTAACCGACCCGTGGTCTTTGCTCCGGTACCGCTACTCCCATTGAAGGTGTTGCCACAGAGGTGCTAAATGCGAGTGGTGATCTGGCTAGCAGTTCTGTTGCTACAGAGGGCTGCCAACTGGATGCCTTGAATGTGGAGCAACTTTCCCGTGTTGATTGATCTTGATCTTCTTGTTTTTGATTTGATGTTTGGTTGAAGATTCTTTGAACAAAGTTTAAATACTTCTCTTCTTTATATTGATAACTGATATTTTTTATGATGGGGGTGCTGAGGTCATTTTCTCAGGATAACCTGGAGGCCTTTAGCATCTAACCAAATTTGTATGAAGTAAAAATTATTTAAATTACTTACTTGTTGAGATTGATGTTTGTATGAATGTGATTGCTTCTATTGCTTCGATGTTTGATGTCCTAAGTTGTACAGTAGTAGAATCGACGACCTGTTGAATTTTGTTAGGTCGTCTGATGGTAATAGGTCGTAAAGCGTTTGTGTACGACCTGATACATGTGCATAGTTGGCACCTAGGTTTCCTCGTGTCCTTAGGTGTATGTGCTGGTTGAGTCGTTCCTCTTAAGGGAACTTCTTATTGATTTTTGATAGATAATTAGCCTTTGAATGACCATTATAGTTGAGTCAAACTTAACCCATTTCAGGGCTTTAAGTTGACTTGGGGTCCTTTTGGGGGTCCTCTGGATTGTATTTGTCTGATAATTGGCATTTGTGTGGCAATTACAGTTGAATCATGCGTAACCCTGGCGTTGGTGTTAAGTTGATTGTGGTCCTTTTGGGGGACCATAGATTGAATTTGACTGATAATTAACCACTGTGTGGCAATATAGTTAAGTTGTGCTCAATTCTGGCGTTGGCGCCAGGTTGGATATTGTGATACCCCAGATCGGTGAGCGCGTGTAAGATGTGCGGTATTCATGTAATGCAAAGATAACATTCATACGCGAAATGCTGATGAAATTTCATTCGATTGATTGATACAACTTGAGATATATTATTGGTAAAAATGCTTGAGTAGAGCTGTGTTCCAAGGTCGTGGGAGCACATCACCGAGCTAAGTTTTGATCCAGTATGTTCCATTTCCAACGACTTTGTGAACTATGTATGGGCCTTCCCATGTTGGGTCAAGCTTGGCTAGTGCTAACGTCTTTTTAAGGACTAGGTTGCCAACTTGGAAAGATCTTGGGATGACCTTCTTGTTGTAAGATCATTGGATTGTTTGGTGGTACCGAGCTAGGGATATTGCAGCTGTTTCCCTTCTCTCTTCTAGGAGATCGACTTCTTTGGCTAAGATGTTGTCATTTTCTCCTGATTCGACGATGTCTGATCGTGTGGTTATGATTGTGAGTTTTGATGGTATGACTACTTCTGTTCCTAAGCAAAGTGTGAAAGGAGACTCGTTGGTACTAGCTCTGGCTGTTGTTCTGTATACCCATAAAATGTTCTCGAGTTGTTCTGGCCATTGGCTTTTCTTGCTCTCCAACTCCTTTTGGAGATTTTCTTTGATGGATTTGTTTGTGGCCTCTGCTTGGCCATTGCTTTGTGCATATCTAGGTGTAGAAAATGCTTGAGAAATGTGCCATTTTTGTAGAAATGCTTTGACTTGTGTGCCAACAAATTGTGTTCCGCTGTCCATGACAAGGGTGTGGGGTAGACCAAATCTTATGATGATGTTGGTCCATATAAAGTTGATGACGTGGACTTCCTTGACTTGAACTAGTGGGATTGCTTCAACCCATTTAGTGAAGTAATTTGTGGCTGCTAGGATGTATTTGAGTCCTATTTTCTTTTGTGGGATGAATGATCCCATGATGTCTAGCCCCCACATATGAAAAGGTCATGGGCTGGCTATGCTCATCAACTCTCATGCTGGACTAAGATGGTTGTGGCCAAATGTTTGACATTGGTGGCATTTGAGAACATATGTCTTTGCCTCGATGTGCATGACCGACCAATAATACCCTTGGGCGATTGCTTTGTGAGCTAGTGATCTTGCTCCTGCATGGTTGCCACATTCGCCTTTGTGAATCTCGTCAAATATGAGTTGGCCTTCGCATAGAGTTATACCCCTTAGGTGGGGTCCTCCTACGGATTTACGAAACAATCATTCGTTGATCAGTGTGTATCTGGGAGCTCGAAATTGTATTGCACGAGTGTTCTTTGCCTCTACTGGGAGCCCACCATGTAAAATATACTTCAGGAATGTGTCTATCTAAGATTGAGTGATTTCTTCATCAGATGGGGGCTGAAAGTCCGTGAGGCTGTTGATATTTTCCTACTGGTAGGTGGACCTTTCCAGGATGTCGATGTAGACTGTGCTAGGACATGTCTCTTGGGTTTTCGAGGCTAAGAAAGCTAGGCTGTCTGCATGTCTATTATCCTCCCGGGGAATGTGTTCCAAAAAGAATATTTTGAACGAGCTGATAATGTTATTGACAACCTGAGCGTACTTGGCTAGGTTTGCTCCGTTTGTTACATATTCTTTAGTGATCTGTTTGAGGATTAGCTACGAGTCACTGTAAGCTTTGAGCTTTTGGACTTGTAGTTGTTGTGCCATGTGTAGGCCTGTGATCAATGCTTCATATTCCGCTTCATTGTTTGATATTGCGAATCGATCTTGATTGATTTCTGTAGTTGTGTTCCTTTTGGTGAAGTTAACACAGCCCCCAGTCCACTACCGTTATTGTTGCATGCTCCATCTACGTAGATGTGTCATGTGTCTGGGGTGGTTGGTTGATGGAATGTAGTGATGGGCTCAGGTTCCCAGTTGACATCTTCGACGGGGAAGTCAGCAAGGATATCAGTAACGACCTGGCCTTTGCAAGACGTTCTGGGAGCGAATTCGATATGATGCTCTCCAAGTTCTTCAGCCCATTTGGCCATGCAGGCTGTTTTGTTGTTAGAACTCAAGACTTGTTTGATTAGTACATCTGTTATGACCTTGATGTTGTGAGCCTAAAAGTAAGATCGGAACTTCCGAGCAGAGTATAACAAAGACAGCATTATTTTCTCTAATGCTGAGTAATGCTTTTCTGCATCTACCAACGTCTTGCTGGTGAAGTAGACTGGCTTTTCGATTCTCTCGCTTTCGCGAAAGAGGACCGAACTGATAGCAAAGTCTGCAGTTGCAAGGTAAAGCCCCAATGTTTCTCTTTCATTTGGTTTGGACAAGATGGGCGGGGTTGACAGGTAAGTCTTCAAGTCGTTGAATGCTTTGTGGCATTCGTCTATCCATGTGAATATTGCACCTTTCTTGAGTATTTGCAGGGATGGTATGCATTTGTCTGATGCGCGTGAGATGAACCTATTAAGGGCTGAAACCATGCCAGATAGTTTGTTGATTTGTTGCTTGGAGGTTAGCTCTGGCATTTCTAAGAGAGCTCGTATTTGTTCTGGGTTAGCTTCAATGCGTCTTTGTGAGATGAGGTATCCTAAGAATTTTCCTGAAGCTACTCCAAATACGCACTTTGCTCGGTTGAGCTTCATCTTATTTTGGCGCAACCTTTCAAAGGCTTTTTGTGGGTGAGAAATGTGATCTCCAACTTTTTCACTTTTTACTACCATGTCATCTATGTAGACTTCCATAGTTTCTTCAAGCCGAATGGTAGGACGTTGTAGCATAACATTCCATGTTCGATTATGAAGGACGTCTTCTCCTGGTCTTCCTCTGCAAGTGGTATTTGATTGTACCCAATGTATGCGTCCATGAACGATAGGAGTTCATGTCCGCAAGTTTGATCTACCAGTATGTCGATCCTTGGTAGGGGGAAGCTATCCTTGGGGCAATATTTGTTGACCTTGGTGAAGTCTATACAGATTCGTACCTAGCCCTTTTTCTTGGGAACGGCTACGATGTTAGCTAGCCAGGTTGGGTGCTCAACTTCTCTGATGAATCCAACATTTTTGAGCTTTTCTATCTCTTCTTTGATGGCTTTCTGAAATTTGAGTGCAAGCTTCCTAGGTCGTTGTTTGATAGGTTTTACATTTGGATTTACATTTAATTTGTGGCAAGCGACCTGAGGGTCAATTCCTGGCATATCAACATACGACCATGCAAAAACATCTTTATTGAGAGATAGAAATTTGACAAGTTGCTCTTTGAGCTTGGGGTCTAAATTAGCCCCTACATAAACAAATTTTGGGTCATCATCTATGCCCAGATTGTCTTTTTCTCTTGGTTCTATTTGTATTTGTTTTCCTTTGAGCTTGTCTGCTGCTGATGTTGGATGGCTGGAAGCTTGAGGGTCTTGCAGCTTTGGGCTTTCTTTTGTTTGGACGACCTGAGGTTTGGTTGTGGTTGTTGTGTTGACTTGATTGCATCGATGAGCCTCTAGTTGGTTGCTTCTGAGCTCCATGATGCCTCGGGGTTCGGGGAACTGCAACACTTGGTGCAAGGTGGACGGAACTGCTTGGATCTTGTCGATCCACCTACGACCTAAGATGGCAGTGTAGGACAACTTGACATCAATCACGCTGAAACGTGTTGAGATTTTGACCATGTCCTCTTTTTCTCCAATGGAGACTGGTAAGATGACGTCTCTAATGGCATCTGTGCGGTCTCCGTTTAACCTATAGAGTGGTGCATTTGATTCTATCATCACCGAGTCTAGCAGGTGCATGCCCTTGTATGTTTGATAGAAAAGGATGTCGCAGGAGCTGCCTGGATCGATGAGGATTCTTTTGACTCTCCACCCGTTGATTTTGATGTGTACTACCAGGGCATCATTCACACCTTGTCTAGATCTTCTTTGGTGAATGAAATTACGGTTGTTGTTTGAGAGCTAGTAGGAATGATCACCTCAGTTTTGTAGGAGAGGTGATAGATTTCTTGTAGTGCTCCTACCCGCCGGCACTTTTCACGACCTGAGGTCTTGTTGTTAGAGGTGTCTGTAATCATGTTGATTACCTTTTCCTCATCGTGGTCGGAGGAGTAATGTCTCCTGTTGTGTCTCGACCAACCTGGAGATTTAGATCGTTGGGCTGTTCTGCTTCTGCTCCTTCTATGAGCAGTTCGTTCATGGCTTTGACTCCTACTTCTGTGGCGATTGGCATTCAGCTTATGCCTGAGGTCGCTTTCTAGCAGGAACTCTTTCAGTTTTTCCTTTTCGACTAAGTCTTGGAGGTAATGCTTGAGATTCCAACACTCATCTGTGTCGTAGTGTTGGAGTTTGTGGAAGTGGCAGTATGGACGTCCTTAGATTGCTATGACTTTGTTGATGTTGGGCTTGAAGTATGGTGTTGTATATATCTTTTTCAGGATATGGCTTGGCGTCCTAAAGAAGTTGGAGAATTCTCTTTTGGTGTATGAGGGCTTGTGGGAGCTGGAGTCCTTGTTGTTGTTGTTGTTGTTGTTGTTGTCGTTGTTGTTGTTGCCTGAGTAGTGATTGTTTTCTTTGGGTCCTCGTTTGTCACTTACTGCGAGGACTTCTTGGCCCTTGCGCTAGGCCATCCATTCTTCGTACTTGATGTACATTGTCGATTCTGTGGTACAGGTCGTCTAAGCATTCTGGCTTGTTGCGCATTAGAGACCCAGCTAGCTCGAAGTCGTCCAAGAGGGCGTTGGTGAATGCAGAAGTTGCAAAGCTGTCTTTGAGGCTTGGTTCCATTGATAGGAGTTCCTTCTTGAAACGTCTTAGGAAAATGTGGATCGTCTCGCCATGTGCTTACTTAAGTTGAAATAAGGAGTCCATGTCGGCTTGTTTCTTCCTGTTGTGGACGAACTCCGCTGCGAACAACTCAGCCAGCTTGTCGAAGTTACTGATTGAATATGGGGTGAGCGTGTAGAACCAGTCTAGTGCTCCATCCTTTAAGCTGGCTGGAAAGAGTTTGCACTTCAGGTAATCATAGTCTGAAGCGCTATAGAGTGCGAGGATTTGGCTGAAATGAGCTACGTGATGGCCTGGACACGAGCTATCGTCGTAAAGTGGGAACTTTGGAGATATGAATTCTGAGGGAGGCTGCTTGTCCCTAATTTCAATGGTGAATAGTGATGTCTTGTATGACTAGAGCATCTTTTGAGCGATCTAGATCGCGTTGGCTTTTTCATTTGACTTCTCCAACCTCTGGGCGAAGTCTTCTAGTCTTTGATTGGTGGTGGTGGTGAGGGCTGTGACTGCGTTGTGCTCCCCTGCGTCTGGAGTGTCGTTGTTGGTGTTGGAAGTTGTTTGCATGCACATTATTTGGTTTTCTTGTTGGAGGGCGATAAACGAATCTTAGAGAATCTTCATTTGGTCTGCTAAGGCTTGTAGCTGTGCTTCCATATTTTTTTTTGGGTAGATAAGCAGGGTTTTTAGAGAGGTCCCTTACCCCTTTTCATAAAGATCAAAAGAGCTGATTACATCCTTGCATATTCCTTGCCTATTGCATCCTCATATACAATTTTCTTTACATCTTCCAAGAATGAACTATGTACAATCTCTATAAATCTAAGAGCAGGAATATTAGCAGCTAGTGCATCTGCTAATCTATTATACTCTCTATAAACATGTTCAATAGAAAACACATCTAGTTTCCCTACATAGTGTTGTATGTCATCCATCATATTCGTTGCATGCCATGGGTACTTTGCCTTGTTCTTCATGAAAGAGACCACATCGCTTGAGTCCATCTGAGCTTTAATTCTCTCTATGTTGTGTATTGTAGCCAGCTTTAGTCCTTGCATCAGTCCTTGTAATTCTATTAGTGCTATGCTATTATGATCTGCCCTTCTATGAGCTGCTGCCATCACCTCCCCATTGTAATCTCTTATCGCTGCTGCCCATCCTCCTTCTGCCCCTTGAAGAGTTCCATCTGTATTCAATATGCATATATCTTCTCCAGCTTTCTCCCATTTGCACCACTTAATCTCAATCCTCTCGGTTTCTATTTTAATATTCCATATATCCTCGAGTCTGGTTTTGTTCGGCCCCTCCTTCATCTTAAACTTGCATGACCGAAACTTTGTCTTTGCGTCATTCAATACCATTTTAATGATGTGTGCTGCTGTTGCCTGAGTATTATGAAACACCCTTCTGTTCCTTTCTTGCCAAATTCCATAGATAAATCCATTGAAAATCAGTTTCAGCGCATCTTTGTCACACCCTTTCCCTGTAGCTTTCTCGATAACCCACTCTAACTCTTCTTCCCATGTCTGCTTCCTTTGTTTAATATAACCTGCACTGGTAATTACCTTTTGCCATATGTATATTGCGAAATTACATTGGAAAAATAAGTGTACTGTTGTTTCTTTCTCCCTCCAACATAAGACACACATGTCAGTTCTAACCACCTTCCTCTCCATGAGCACATCCATCGTTTTCAATCCTCCCCGCAGTGTTAACCAAGAAATAAATGAATGTCTTGGTATTCGGTTTGAATACCAAACGATCTCATACCACTTGCTACTTTGTCTTGAATTCCTCAAACTATTATATGTCTTTTTATGCTTGAATTCTCCATCTAAAGAAACTGACCAAACCACTCGATCGTCTTCTCTCCCCAAAGTGACCACCTCTTCCATCTGTAATATAACATCGAACAAATGTCTTCTGACATGGTGAGGTATTCTCCACTCTCTATTCTCTATCAAGTTCGCAACTGTAGCATTCATTCTGCAGGTTGAACTATGAATCATGCTTCCATGGTGGTTTTTTATGACCAACTTCGTGGGCTTGAGAAAGTAGTTTGTGTGTTTTCTCAAGGAAACAAACCGGCAAACGGCGCCAATGTAGATGTTTGGTATTTTGGGTCTACAACCTGATGTTTTGTTTGATAGGGAATGGATACACTCTTACTTGGGACAAAAGTTGCCTATGTATCAAATTTCTTGGGGTAAACTTGAATCAAGCCTTACGTAGTTCATCTCTCTCTACTTATAGATGTTTAAGCTGACCTTCCTTATTTGCTCCAGGCCGTTATCAAGTGTAAATCCATATTTTGTGCTATCTTGATGTAGTGACATTACTCCTGATGTTACAAAATAAATGTCTCCTTGATTGGTGCGTTGACTGAACTCTAGGATTGCGCTAGATCATTTGCTTCCATATATGGCTGTAACTGCTGTCTGGGATGACCTGGGTTTGGGTCGTTGGTACGTTCTAATGGCTTGGTACGAGCTGGTGAAGAACGACCTGGTGTGTGGACATGTGTGCTGTAGTGATATGAAATGTAAAACGGAGGGTACTTACACCCAACTTTAAAATAAATAAATAAAATTATTTTAGACACGTTTAGGTTCCTAAATTACATTTTTTTTTTATTAGATGTACCCTAGACAAAACAAGTCATTTATTTAATATACATCCATCATTTATTTAATATACATCCATACTAAACCCTAGATACTCTACATTCTTCACTTGTAACTGAAAAAGAACATATTCTTTTTTTTCTTCTTTCAAAAGAAAAAAGTGATATTGATTATTTCTTCTTCCAAAAGACGTGTTGTTATTTATTTTTATTTTTTAAATCTTTTTTCCCCTATTGGAAATACCCCAAATTAATTTGGGAGATATTATTAGATTGAGGCGGTTATTGGGGTATGGAAAAAAATTTAGTTAGTTTAGTGTTTTTATGGGTGTGTCCAAGATCACCCAAGAACAAAAGGTCTTAACCGGGAAAAACTTCCGTCCATAGCGCTTAGGACGACCATCTTTGGTCCTAAACACATCTTCATATTGTGATTACTGTAGAAAACTTATTCCAAAAATATACTTATTGTTAAGTAAACAAGAAAATCAAATTGACATAACAAATATATCATGAACAAACCTTTAGTTCAACTAATGAACTTAATTTACCAATTATTAAATCCGAGCCTAATGAAGATTCACTATGTCCTTAAGACAGATTTTCCCCCACACGGTGCTTGAAGGTTGATGGGAAACTGTCTCCTAAGATAGAATGGATTTCCTTCTATAGAAAGCTAGCACTTCAATTCTATAGACTCAGCGAACACAACATAGTATTTGACTAAAAACAGAGGGAAAAGAGAAAGATCAGAACTCTGTGTGATCTGGTGTATCTTTCTCTCCAAATTCATCCACTATTTATAGGTGAGTGGTGCCTCTTCGAAACAACATAGTGACTCTTGGGAAAAAGTAAACAACTCTTTGAAAAGTCACATGTTTCGAAAGGACACATCATTTCGGCATAAAACACTGTTTCGAACCAGTGCCTATTTCAAAATGTCACACCTTTTCGGCACGATGCACTGTTTCGAACCAGTGCACATTTCGAAAGGTCGTACCTTTTCGGCATAATGCATTCTTTCAAACCAATGCACCCTTTCGAAAAGGTTTTTCTCACTTTACGTACGGTTTCAAGAGAAACTCATTTCATCTCAATGTGGGATAACGTGGGAGACAAATTACTCATTTATATTTCAATGGATTTGTGCAAATCCATTTTTCTAACAATTAGTTGATTACTCTAGTTAAGACTCCAATTTATTTTCCATATTTAAACCCGACCCTATTTTAGCTCCTAATTAAATATCAATTTCACTCATTTCACTACCCCTAATTACATCCCCATTTATCTCCTAAATCTTATCTACCAAATATATATCTTAATATTAAAGCTCCCACAAGGGGTATTTTTCGAGCTCTATTAAAATTCCATGTCATCAACTTAATAGTTAACTTAAAACGGGAAACTCTTTTCCTTTTAAAATCCAACTTCAAATGGGAATCTCCTTTCCTTTTAAAACCAAAACTCAAATAGTAGCATAAAAACTCTTTATTTCTAAATTAAAATGGTATTCCTCCCCCAATTAAAAAACACGGGTTTTTAAAACATAATTAAAACAATTTGTTAAGAAATTAAAACAGGTTTTTAAGACTTGATTAAAACAATTTGTTAGGAAATTAAAATAGGTTACCGACGAAAAACAGGAATCACGATTTGTTATGATTGTTGAGCAAATTTTTTTAAAAGAGCCGGTGCGTATGCATGGGTCTTTTAAAAATATTTAGATTTTTTTTACATGTATGAAGTGCTTGCAACCTATTAAAATTCCACGTCATCTCCTATTAAAACAGGAATTCCTCTCCTATTATAACGGGAATTCCTCTCCTATTAAAACAAATTCTAGCACTTCTAATTAAAGTGGGAATCATTCTTCTATTAAAATGGGAATTCCTCCCCTATTGAAAAGGGAAAATCTAGCACATCTAATTAAAACAAGAATTATTCTCCTATTAAAACATGATCTCTCTCCCAATTGAAAAAAAACGGGTTTTTAAAACTTAATTAAAACAATTTGTTAGAAAATTAAAACGGGTTAACGACTAAAACGGTAGCCCCAATTTTCTAAAAAAAATCAAAATATTTTCAAAAGAGCCGGTGCGTATGCACGGGCCTACAAGCTAGTGATAGAATAAGTTTGCAACCAAAAACAAAATGATATAATAAGTGGCAAAAAATTGACATAAAAGAGAAAAAATATATTTTTTTTATATAAAAAAAGAAAATAAGAAGGGAACGAACAAGGAGAAGAAATGAATAAACTTGGCCTAGTGTGTGTGTTTTTTTTTTGGCGAGTTGGTTATTCTCGTGCACAATTAATTTGGTTTTTTTTTTTTTTTTTTTTTTTTTTGACCAAAGAAAAAAGAGAAGTGAAAGATTGAACTATCGAAGAGAAAATATAGGTATTTAATTAGGAGTATATATATATGTGTGTGTGTGATTAATCAAGGTGTCAAAATATGATAGATGTGTGGTGGATAGATTGAACCTATCCCCCATAGTTTTTCCAAAGATATTTTGCTCCCTATAAACTAATCACTGCTCTCACAATTCACAATGAATGGCCAAGTTATAGTGAGTACAAATTCTAGCTGTTGTTTTTTGAGTTCTAGTCATACAAGTCATCCATCATTTTCTGGACTTGTTGAAGACTTACATACTTTATACAGAGAGAATTGTAGAATAAATAGGTGTTTTATTCCTCCTTGAGAATCAAAACAGGGTATTTCTTCTAGTCTCAAATGCTTTTATCTTATTAATATCTTAGTTCCTTATTCTTCTATTTGAATATAATGGGCATCAGATACTTTTGGCTGTTATTCACCTTCTTAGTCTTTTCTTTCCATGCTCATGTATTGCATTCTCAGAATCATACCTGTAACTTGAATGACCTTATAGCACTCAGAGGTTTCATGAAAGGCTTGACATCAGATTTCAGTTTGTGGAGCAGTACGTCTGAATATTGTTGTAGTTGGGTTGGAGTCGGGTGCGAGTCTTCTTTGCCTTTGGGTTTGAATTCAAGCAAAAGAGTAGTTGGTTTGGAGCTTGATAGTAGAAAGTTGATTGGAGTTCTGTCTGAATCACTAGTTGGTTTAGACCAACTAAGGTCCCTTAATATTTCTCACAATTCCCTTGGTGGAGCTCTTCCGACGAAACTATTCCATTTGAGAAACTTAAAGGTGCTTGATTTGAGTGACAACAACTTATACGGATCGCTTCCTAGTAACATCGAGCTACCGACAATACGTCTCTTTGATTTGTCAGGAAATTATCTGTATGGTGCCATGGACACAAGTATGTGTAATAACTCGACAATTCAAGTTGTTAATCTCTCCATGAATAAGTTCTCTGGGAATGTCCCAGCTGGTTTTGGGAATTGCTCATTGCTAGAACACCTTTTCTTGAATTCAAATAACCTCGTAGGGGCTTTGCCTGAGGATCTATATTGGCTAAAAAAGTTGCGCTTGTTACATCTTCAGAAAAATGGTCTGTCTGGACCACTGAGTGACAGAGCAGGTAACCTCACTGATCTTGTCGAACTGGATATATCGCTCAATAGGTTCTCTGGAATTCTCCCTGACGTTTTCTTAAGCTTGAGAAAGCTTGAGAGTTTTAATGCTGATTCAAACAATTTCATCAATCATTTACCTCACTCTTTGTCAAACTCTCCAACTATTATGTATCTTAATCTTAGGAACAATTCTCTCAGTGGCCCTATTGAACTAAATTGCACAGCAATGGTACAAGTAAGCTCCCTCACTTTAAGTTCTAATCAATTCCATGGACCCATTCCTGATAGCCTCTCATTTTGTAGAAATTTGCGAACTCTTAATCTTGCTCGGATGCCCCTTGGTGGACAAGTTCCTAGAAGCTTCAAGAACCTCCAGTCTCTTTCTGTCCTCACACTCTCAAATATTAGTCTCAATAATATTTCTGCTGCGCTAGAGGTCTTGCAGCAATGCAAAAAATCTCACGATCCTAGTTCTGACCTTGAACTTCTTTGATGAAAAAATTCCTGCCTATACAGATACACAATTTAGTAGCTTACAGGCACTTGTAATTCCATATTGTGGTCTCACTGGTCTGATGCCACAGTGGTTGAGCAGCTGCACGAAGTTGCAGGTTTTGGATTTATCATGGAACCGCTTAAGTGGAATGATTCCAGACTTGTTCAGACCGCTTGAATCACTCTTTTACATCGATTTGTCGAACAACTCTTTTTTGGGAAATATTCCAGGAAGCTTGACTGGACTGAGGAGCCTAATCGTCCCCTATACCCCATCCGGAATCCCCTCCATAAATCCCCCATTTTATTGGACCAAAAATCCTCCACATGCATTGGTATACAATTATATTTGGAACTTTCCACCAACTTTGGACCTTAGTAATATAACAACAGCCTAACTGGATCAATATGGCCAGAGTTTGGGAACTTAAGAGCGCTTCTTGCGACGCCCACATTGGCGTTGCTACTGATCATTAGCAGCGCTGTTTCATACTTGTAGCAACACCAGATGGCGTTGCAATTGAGCCTTTCTGTTGTAGCGAGCCTAACTGGATCAATATGGCCAGAGTTTGGGAACTTAAGAGCGCTTCATATCTTGGATCTGAAACAGAATAATCTCTCAGGTCCAACTCCGGACACTTTGTCCAGTATGAAAAGCTTAGAGGTATTGGATTTGTCTCATAATAATTTGTCAGGAACTATACCACCCTTCGTTGACCAATCTCGGTTCAGCATAGCGCATAATCACTTCTACGGAATGGTTCCTTCAGCTGGTCAGTTCCCTACTTACCCTTGTTCGAGTTTCGAAGGGAATGTTGGCCTTACAAATGTGTATTGTGATCATTCAAATATTCCAATACCTGCAGAATTTCCTACTTCAGAAGCCAAACCGAAGAAACATAGAATGGCAATTATAGATCGTCGTGCATTAGGAATTGGATTTGCAACAGGCTTTGTACCTGTTGTTGGTATTTGCTTCATGTCAGTTTTCGTGTTACCCAAGACTAAGAAAAGAAGCCGAAGAACACGTATTAGGAACTGATGTACGATACATGCTAAAAACATAATTTGGAAAACCATTAGTAATTTACTACATCTCTGTTTTCTCTTGTTTTTGTTAAACCCCTACTTGAAATAAGCAGTAAATGCTTAAATGATGCTAGCTTCTTAGAAGATATTTGCAAGCTGAAATGAAAGATGCAGTGAAATCAAAATACCAACTTTATGCAACAGGTTTCTATGCTATTCATTGCACTTGAATATTGTTAAATTATGCTAGAAGATACATATGGTGGTTAACTGGTTAGGTTAAGGTGATTGAGTGTGTAGAAGAAGAAGAAAGGATGGAGGCACAAGTAGAAGGTAGGGTTTTAGAGTATATTTACTCTAACCTACAATACATATATTTATACTAGAGATGGAATAACCAAAATAGCAACAAGCTAAATAAGGTACGGTCTCACACTTATGGAATGTGTGAGACCGACACTACATACTTTAACACCCCCCTTCAAGCTGGAGCGTAGATATCGCTCATTCCCAACTTGTTACCAATATAATTCAGAACTGGACGAATCACTAGTTTGGTGAAGATATCAGCTAACTGATCTCGAGAAGCCACATAAGGAGTACTTATCTCCTTTGTTTCAACCTTATGTCTGACATAATGACAATCTACCTCTATGTGCTTAGTTCTCTCATGAAATACTAGATTAGAGGCGATATGAATGGCTACCTGATTGTCACAATGAAGAGGGATCGGTAGCTTTACCTCGAAACGTAACTCATATAGCAGATTACGAATCCACATTAACTCACCAGTCCCTTGAGCCATAGCTCTATACTCAGTCTCTGCGCTAGACTTTGACACAACTGTTTGCTTTTTACTCTTCCATGTCACCAAATTTCCACAAAGGAAAGTACAATACCCAGTGGTGGATCATCTATCTGAAACTGATCCTGCATAATTAGCGTCTGAATATCCAACAACATCAAAATTTCCATTAGAACGATATACCAATCCACGACCAGGAGAACCTTTCAAATACCTCACAATACGAATAACTGCCTGGTAGTGAAGAATCCGTGGTGCATGCATATACTGAGATACTACACTGACTGCAAATGAGATATCGGGGCGAGTAATAGTAGCATAGATCAGCTTTCCCACCAATCTACGGTATCCCTCAATATCGGCATACATCTCTCCAACATCAGACTGGAGTTTGTCGTTCGAATCCATAGGAGTCTCTACTGGGCGAGCTCCTAAATTACATGTCTCACTAAGCAGGTCTAATACATACTTTCTCTATGAGAGATGAATTTCACCAGGGAACCTTGTAACTTCAATGCCTAAGAAATACTTCAGTTCTCCTAGATCTTTGGTCTAGAACTGTCTTGAGAGATTGACTTTAAGTCGATCAATACCCTGTTTGTCAGACCCTGTGACAATGATATCATCAACATACACAACTAAGATAATAATCCCTTGCTGGGTCTTTCGGTAAAACACAGAATGATCATATTCACACCTAGTCATTCCATTAGCCATCAAAACCCCGACTAAACTTCGCAAACCAAGCTCTAGGAGACTGCTTGAGCCCATAAAGAGACTTCTTTAATCGACAGACTTTCCCCCCTTGAGCAACAAAACCAGGAGGTTGAACCATATAGATTTCCTCCAGAAGATCGCCATGTAAAAAGGCATTCTTCACATCCAACTGAAATAGAGGCCAGTGATGATGAACAACAAGAGAAATCACAATATGCACAGAGGTGAGCTTTGCAACCGGAGAAAACGTCTTAGAGTAATCAATACCATACGTCTGGGTAAAGCCTTTTGCAACTAGACGAGCCTTTAAACGAGAAATAGTACCATCCGGATTATGCTTAATAGTGAAAACCCACTTACAAGCAACCGCTTTCTTCCCAGAAGGAAGATCTGTAAGGACCCAAGTGTCATTAGAATACAAGGCACTCAACTCCTCGTCCATTGCTTGCTTCCAGCCAGGATGAGATAGTGCGTCCCTATAGTTAGAAGGGACAAAGACAGACAACAAGGACGTAGCAAAAGACTTGACCTGTGGTGGTAAATGATCAGTGGAAACATACTTAGAAATAGAATATTGAGCATACTTACTAGGAAGACGCATACTGGCAGGTGGACGTTCAAGTTTTCAGAGGGCAATAGGAACATTGAGGTCAGATGGAATGTCAATAGGATCCACAGACACAGTGGGAAGAGGGGAGGGCAGCGGAGTAGTTGAACTCTGGGCCTCAAACTCTAGAATTGCAGCTAAAGGGACTGGGCTCGCCTGCGCTCCTGGAAGGCTATCAGTGGGCGTAGGTCACCCTCCATCGCCTGGAACTCAAGCATCAAGCGGAGCATGTGTGTCGCCAAGTAAAGGCCATTTATGGGCAGTCGTCGCTTCCATCGCCTGGAACTTGAGCATCAAGGGAGCGCAGGTCGCGCTCAGTAAGGCCATCTATGGGCGCCGGTCGCGCTCCGTCTTCGTGAACTCCTTCATTGACACCAATATCATATCCAACAACACCAGATGGCAGAACACAATCCTCAAATGGGTCATATGACATCTTCCTTTCTGAAGAGTAAAACGGGACATCTTTAAAAAAAGTAACATCAGCACAAACAAATGATTTGCGCAGATAAGGACTATAACATTTGCACCCTTTCTGTGTACGTGAATACCCAAGGAAAACACACTTAATAGCACGAGAGTCTAACTTATCACGACTCGGCTGAAGGTTATGAACAAAGAAGACACAACCAAAAATACAAGGGGGAAGATGGAAAGAAGGTTGACCAGGAAAAAGAACTGAGTGTGGTGTTTTGCCTCTTAACACTAAAGAGGGCATACGATTAATCAAGTATGTGGCAGTAAGGACTGCCTCTGCTCAATAAAACTTTGGGAGATTTGTTTGAAACATTAAGCAACGGGCGACTTCAAGAATGGGTATGTTCTTTCTCTCAGCAACCCTATTTTGTTGAGGTGTATCCACACAGGAGGTTTGATGTGTAATGTCATGGTCATCTAAAAAACTTTGGAATATTGTAGAGGTATAGTCTTTGACATTATCAGTTCAAAAAACATGCATGTGTGCAGAATACCAATTAGTAATCTCAGCATAGAATTTTTGAAAAACAGAGAATACTTGAGAACGATTTTCCATAATATATACCCAACAAACACGAGAGAAATCATCTATAAATGTAATAAAATACTTGGCTCCAAAAAGGCCAGTGGTTCTACAAGGACCCTAGACATCTGAATGGACTAACTGAAAGGGAGCACTAGAACACTTATTTAACCTGTTTTTGTAAGTAGCACGACGATGTTTAGCTAACTCACAAACCTCACAACTTAAAGACTGAATACTAGAAGAAATACTGGGAACTAAACTTCGCAAACTAGCCAGAGGAAGATGACCAAGACGTCTATGCCACTGAACAAGAGAGACTGAGACTGTGAGAGCTTGCTTCTGGTGAGAGTGCCCATAATCATCTTGAAAGTAATAGATTCCCCTTGCTCATACCCCCACCAACTAGTGTCTTTGTCTGTAGATCCTGAAACACAACATGAGTGGAAGAAAACATGACATTTTGACATTACAGTGAAGAGAGTGGGTGAGACGATGAACAGACAATAATTGATTAAAAGAGAAATTTCGAATAAGCAAGACAAAGGCAAGTGATATATTACGAGTTAACTGAATAGTACCACGACCGAGAATACTAGCCTTAGCCCCATTTGCTAATGTGACATATGATGGTGTGTGAGTATACTCAATATTAGAAAACAACTGGGGATTACCTGTCATATGATCAGAAGCTCCTGAGTCAATAACCCAAGAGTTGTTACCACTTGTATGAAGACATGTTTTACCTGAATCGGCTAGGGTCGCAGTGGGTTGGTCGGACAAACTCGATGAACTAGGAATAACTTGTATCTGCTTCATCAGGGCTGCAAAGTCTTCTTGAACTCGTTGAAAATCAGTCACTTTCTGATCAACTACTGTGGCATTGTTGGCTTTATGCAAAGGTGGGCATCCTGTTATATCCCAACAAAAATCAGAACTATGATTTGTGCGCCCACAATGCTCATAAGGATCAAAACCACCCATACCACGACCACGGCCACTCCCTTGGTTACGACCACCCCCACGGCCAAGACCCCTCTACCTCCATTACCACGACCAGATGAGGGGTTGTTATTGTTGCTTGGAGGGATCAATAAAGTCGCACTGTCATTGTGCCTTGGAGGAGGTGCAATAATACAAGACAAACGAGAGTAAGCCTCAGATAGAGTAGGGAGCTTAGATTCAGCTTGAACTTGGGCTTTCACATTAGCAAACTCAGGACGTAGCCCAGATAGGAATTTGGAGACTCGAAATTCCTCTCTTTGTTTCTTCAACTGATTTATGTCTGTAGTAAGTGGGTGATATATATTCAGTTATTCCCACTTGCTATGAAGAGAATTGTAATACTTAGAGATAGACATATCTCCTTGAGTGAGATCAAAGATGTTCTCATACAACTGAAAGATACAAAAAGTATTATGAGATTGAGAGTATGATTCTTGTAGACACTCCCAAATCTCTTTCGAGGTTTTAAAAAACCGCACAGTATTACAAACATCTTTCTCCATAGTATTCCATAGGAAATTCTTAACCAAGGCGTCATCTTTCGTCCAGGTTGTCTTTCCTTGATCATCTGGGCTAGTAGTCAGATGATTTTCCTTACCTTTTCCAGTAAGATAAACAGTAACTGCCTTTGCCCATTGAAGGTAATTGGCAACACCCTCCAATTTGACAGAGGTCATACCAACAGAGATAACAGACATATTACCGAATTCATCGGATTTTGGAACAATATCAGTCATTGTAAAGAGAAGGAAAACTCACTTGATGGAAAGAATACGAAATTGCGAGGCAAAGTACTACAAGCATGTGGCGCGCTTCGAAAACGCTTTAACTGAGCGTTACCCGTGCCTGCACGTAGAAAGTGAGAAATACAGCGAGATGACGATACCACGCCTTCACCTTATCAAAACCTGACGTACTCCTCTTTATCAATACCGAGAGCTTGCGGAAGTGAAACAATACTAAGACAACAACTAATACTAAAACTTGAACATTGAAACTGAGGATCTCTCTCCTAGCATTCTCTAAACAGAGTTAGCTCCAATACCATGTTAAATTATGCTAGGAGATACATATGGTGGTTAACTGGTTAGGTTAAAGTGATTGAGTGTGTAAAAGGAGAAGAAAGGATGGAAGTACAAGTAAAAGGTAGGGTTTTAGAGTATATTTACTCTAACCTACAATACATATATTTATACTAGAGATGGAATAATCAAAATAGCAACAAGCTAAATAAGGTACGGTCTCACACCTATAGAATGTGTGAGACCGACACTACATACTTCAACAAATATGTCTACATCTGACATGAAGTACTGGATTACTAGCAAGTGTGCACACCATAGAGTAGGTGGTTGAGACAACGGAATGTGATGAACTTGAAGTAAATGGCATAACCAAGTAATCTCAGCTGTTGTCAAGCTAATGCCCAAGATTCTGACGCTGTAGAGGAACTGCAACTGTTGGTTGCTTCTTAGCACTCTAACACCGCTTGTGGACATTGGATCTATGGAGCACGCACCCGTGCCCAATAAGCATCGCATTAAGCCGTAAGATGCGAGGATCCATTGTTGAATTGGAGACCCTGAGTAATTGTTACTTTCAAATATTGTATACACTTAATTGCAGCAAAATGTGATGTTGTAGGAGATTGAATGCAAAAATTGAAAAACTTGGTTACTGAAAGGCTGTATTTAGATTGGTCCTCATACAAGTAGTATATTTGTAGTAATATCTGAGAGTAAGTCTGCATCTGTTTTCTTATGTTTTTCATCTAATGAAGCTGGTGTAGATCAAGGTTTATAGTTCTTTCTTATGAGTTTTCCTTTGAAATTAAGTCTGGGATTGACTGAGGTAGATTTTGATAGGGTTTTTTTTTTTGTTTCAAAGTCCAAGAAGTCTCGTAAGGGACTTAAATCCTTTAGAGGGAATACTTTTAAGAATGAGTTGATGAATGGTAATTGAATGGCCAGTGACAAATATCATACATATTTTTCCTCATTTACAATATCCATTAGTTCATATATAAAGGTGGCACGAAATGATTACATTCATTTCCATGATCTAGCTAGTGCTGCAAAATAATCAGCTGCCGTGTTGGATTCCCTGTACGTGTAAATGGCACTTTTGTCAATCCCGTTGCTAAGCGTTTGTGCAGAAGTATTCCAGCTGTACCAAGGAGCTAGTTCTTTAAGTATTTGCGTTGCTATCATTGAATCTAAAGCTACATAAACTACACCATGTTGAAACAAGTCACAAACTAGCAACCTTTCAAAGATTGCTTTCAGCTCTTAATGCACCACTGATTAGTGATCTGTTACCTCCCGGACCTGTAAAAGCTACTATCCGATCCCCTGGCCATCTGAGTTCCCTACAAGTCTCCCCAGTACCAATCCTAATGTCCGACATTGTTCGTTCCATCAGAATTAAGCTTATTAACACTACCATTGTCAGGTCTGATCCATATGATGTTGGAGTTATCCCTCATATGAGGAGAACAAGAAGTTCAGTTTGCGTGAAGAAAGGCTGAGCGCGCGCGCTCAGTTTGGTCTTGCCCGAGGCACGACCCGTGCCAATGCCGTGAACGACTTCCAAGTGTTTTTAGGGCGTGCGCGCTCAACTTTGGCTTTGCCCAAGGTGCGCTTGCCTATTTTCGTCAGGATTTCTATTTTTGCGAAACCGCGAGTTTGCAATATAAGGTTTGGGTTTTTGGAAAAACCTAACACATGCTGAGACATGAAAATACACAGCACATAGAGAGGAAACCCAATCTTGAAAGCAATCAAGATTGAGAGAGAACTTTTACAGATAAACAACCCTGTAAAGAGAGATGAGTGATCTAGTAAGGTGAGAGACTGAAAGGAGTGATTGTAATCTTCCTTTGCACTTTATAAAAGGATTAGCTCTTGTGAAAGTAGGCACCATTGGACGAACCACGGTATATCTTTGTATTCCAGTATGTTTTTACTGCTTTACATTATTATCTGCTGTTAATAGTTGTTTAGCGAATTGGGCATGTTAGTTTGGTTGTAGGGAATATTTAGATTGTTGCCTGGAGTTGTTATTGATCCTAGTACAAGTTATCTGTGTAGTGGGGATCGATTGATATCGGTGTTAAACCCCAACAAGTGGTATCAGAGCCAAGTTAGATTAGCCTAGGGTGTTATCCAAATCTTGGTCGGAAGGTATTTGATAAAACTCCTGAGAGAAGATTTGAGTTTAAATAACTTATAGAGATAGACAATTCCGTGAACACTTGCATGACGAGTCTGGATAGGAAGAACTACACTATTTGGAAAACCAAGATGGAAGACTTGCTTTATTACAAGGACTTGACACAACCTATTGAGAATAGAGGAGAAAGACTAGAGTCGGTTGCTGCGGCTGAGTAAAGCAGGCTTGACAGAAAAGCAATTGGGTACATTCGATAGTAGATTAACGACAGTGTCTTTCACCATATATCCTAAGAGACTACAACTTTTGGCTTGTAGAAGAAACTCGAAGACCTCTATGAGAGGAAGTCAGAAGGAAACACAGTACTGCTCGTTAAGAAGTTTTCCAACACGAAGTACCAAGAAGGTTCTTCAATGTCTGAGCATCTTAACGAAGTATAGAATACCATCAATCAGATGTATTTGATGAAGATTAATTTGGGAGACGAAGTTGAGGCTTTGTTTCTATTAAGCTCTCTACCCGAAAGTTGGGGACATTAGCAGTCTCTCTACACGGAGCAACTAAAGATGGAATCGTTTTAATGGAGATGGTTACCACATCTTTGTTGAATAAGGAGACTAGAAGGAGTTCAAAAAGCAGCTCCTCTCACTCAGAGATCCTTGTCACAGAGAAACGGGGGAGAGGTAAAAGCAGAAAACCATCTCGTTCTAGAGGTGATGACAGAAGTAAATCTAAGGGTGAAGCTAAAACTCCTAAGGCAGAGAGGTAATGTTACTATTGTGCCACCAAGGGTCACTTCAGGTATGAGTGTAGAACAATAAAGAGGGATGAGAAAAATAACTGTGTACATAAAGACATGGTGCAGAGGAACGGAAACACAAGCAGAGATACTACCGCACTAGTCGACGATCTAGTGGGAATTGTGTCAGATTGTGGTGTGCGATGTCTTAGTACCTTAAGCCAGGATAAAGAGTGGGTGATAGATATAGGAGTGATAAGTGCTCAAAAAGTGCTATTTAACCCTCGATTATGCCTCTTGTTTAGCCATCTTAGTGGATTAATAGTGTTTATAAGTTGTGTTTTAAGATTCTACAGGTGAAAAAGAGAGTTTTGTAGAATATTATAGAAAATGGGGTAAAACGAAGCAATTCGGAGCATTAAGGATCACATGAGAGGCCCGTGGACAATCATGGAGAAGGCCAAGGAATTGGAGCTGTTAAAGATGCGACTTGGACCTATTTTAAAGTCTATTTGGAATCCCAAGGCCAAAGGATTCGTTGTTTGGACCAAAGCCCGCAAAAGAGGATAGAAGGATAGAGCAGAAGAGAGAAAATCGGTTTATGCGTCTGGGACGCATGTATCGAGCGTCCAGACGCATTGATTGCGTCTGGGACGCATAAATCGAGCATCCAGACGCATTGATTAAGTCTGGGACGCATGAATAATGCATCCAGATGCATGAATCGACACTGTAGCCAATTCCTTCTCAGTTTTGAAGACGAAGTCGGACTCTGGAAGAAGTCTATTTGTATTAGGAAACAAATGACGGTTTGGAATGCTTCTAGAGCTCATTGTAACCCCTATAAATAGAGGACCTAAGTGCCTCATGTAATTGGCCTATTCACTTATATTCTTGTCTCCAGAACTTGAGGCAGAGAGAGATTAATAATAAAAGATCGGTTTTAACTAGCTAAGTCTTAATAAATTAGTCTTTCTAGTCTTATGTTCTTCAACTCTTCTTCTTCTTGTTCTTCCTTCTTTATGGAAGGCTAATCTTCTCCTTCAAGGGAGAAGATGAAGCCAGTGCTTAAGGTTTAATGATTCTTCTGATTCATGGTGTTTTTCAATCAGGTTAGTTCTTTATGTTTGTAGTTATTAGTTCAATTGCCCACACCAGGGGATGGAAGTATAGAATAGGGTTTATGTTTTGCAATATTAATATCATGCTAGTGTTCTTTACTTTTCTTCTAGTAGTATAGTTCTTTAGAGTTAGGGAAGTATTCTTTGTGTTGCCTTAGAAGGGGTAGCTCGGGAGTGGGTGCCTAGGGAAGTATTCTTTGTGTTTGCCTTAAGTGGTGATTCATTGAATGGCGCCCTATTAGGAAGTACTCCTTGATGTTGCTCTTGGTAATACATTGAATGGTTGCCCGAGCTTACATAAAAGGAAAGAAGATATTAATAGCATAAACATAGGAACAACCTTAAGTAGAGTTAATTGTTAACAATGTTTCAGGTCAAGAGGGCATCGGCACTCGCCGATTGCCTAATTGTAGTCTACTTGTAAGAACAACCATGAAGGAAGGTCATAGATCAAAAGTATTGGTGGATTCTAATCTCTTGAATTCCCTCTCTTATAAATTCTCAGCAGTTTAGTTAGTTTAGCTTAGTTTAGCATTAGAATCTACAATCTCTACAATATTAGTTTTTAATCCCTCAAACCCCCTTTCCAGTCCTATCCTTCACATAACATACACTTAAAAGTGGAACGATACCCTACTCATCCTTTACTTATTGAGGGATAATTAGGTTTTGATACGCTTCTATTTGTTCAACGATCATCATCTATCTACATCACCCAACATCTCATCTACACACACAAAAAGAGGTAGTGTCAATGGCGCCACTGCCGGGTTAAGTTGTCTATGTTTAACATTTTCTTTCAAGATTAGAATTTTGGATCTTGAGGTAATTTTAGCCGCATCATCCATCCTTTTAAGAAAGAAAGAAGCTTGAAGGACATCTAGAAGACAAGATCTACCATCCAGGTTAGTCGAATCTTCATTCTTTTTATTGCTTTCTTAGTATAGTTGCATCATAGTTTAGTTTTATTGCTTTCTAGTATAATTGCATTTAGGACCTTTTCAACAATTGAAGTTGTAAGCCAACACAAATAAAAATCAAACTCTAGTGTTTCTTGTCCGAATCTTGACAAACGGACTATCGTCGTAGGCAAGTGGTACTTAAGCAATCCAAGTGATTCACCATAACCCTAGAAGAGACGACTTTAGGCAACAGGCGAGATACTTAGCTGCAAAGCCCAACCCAGTTGAAGAAAAGTAGTTTTACATTCTAGTATAATTTAGAATAGTTGCATAGTAGGATAGTTTTTTGTTATTTTCGCATAGAATTTTCTAGTGTATGCCCCGTCGGCCATATCATCGTCCAGTAAGAACACAACAGTGGAGAAGGTTTAACAACCGACTCACAAGAATACTAGACGAGATTGATACAATGGCCGCACACAATGATAGAGGTGTTTTGGACACTAATAATCCTGAAGCTATCCCACCCATGCAAGCACAACAGAGGAAGAAGCTGAGCGATTTCTATTCACCAATCATTGGAGACCCACCAAGCAGTATTGTTTTTCCAGAGACAGAAGCTAACCAGTTTGAACTTAGAGCATCAGTAATCTCTATGCTTCCAAAGTTCAATGGTTCAGACAATGTTCATCCTTATGCTCACATGAACAAATTTCTATCAGTCCTCAGAACTTTCAAGAACCAGAATATCAGGGATGAGAGTATCAAGTTAATTTTTTTTCCACTCTCACCGAAGGTAAAGCATCCGAATGGTTAATTGCCGCAATACCGATCAATTCAATCAACAACCGGGAGAAGTTGAGAACAAAGTTTATGAACAAGTTCTACCCCCCCGGAAAGATTGATGCCATGCAGCAAGCCATCATCAAGCAATTTCAAAGGGAAGGTGACTAAAGAATATCATCAAAGTGGGAGAAATTCAATAATTTGCTAGTCTCATGTCCACATCATGGTTATGATAAGAGCACATCGCTCATTTTTTCTTTTCGAGGACTTTCTACTATGAACAAACAGATGATACCAATGCATCAAGGTAAGTTTACATCATTGGATGGAGAGGAAGCCTACAACTTTTCTCGAGAATTTAGTGAAAGACACTCAACAATAGAGTACTAGCAACGAGGACGTAGCTAGAGTGGAGGGTGCCGGAAGAAATTTGGCAACCAAATTCAAGAAAACCCAAATCAAGCAATGCTATCAATTATGGCAAGCCTATCAACAGGACTTGAAAATCTGAACAAGAAGTTTGATGGGTTCTCCATGAATCCTCCAAAACAAACAATTTCCAAGCTAAACCTCAGCCATCCAAGCCTTGTTATACCATTTGTGAGCTATGTTCGATGAAGGCCATACCAATCAAGAGTGTTCATATTTATCGGATACTAATGCAGAGGCATGTAGTATCAACTCTTTAGGAAGAAATAACCCGGTTCAATCAGGGACGTAATTATTGGAAGCCACAAAATACAAATCGAGGAATTTTCCTCCGTGGATTTCAGAATCACCAAATCGGCCGAATAACCAAGATCGGGCCCAAAACCGCCAAAGAACCATACGTAAATCAACACCATACCGTAACCAAAGAATACCAAGCCAACACAAACAGAGAGTTAGTACCCGTGATCTTATGAGTGGATATATTGCCCCTACGCCTCGGTCGAAAGCAAAGCAGCTTATCCCACATCCGAAGAAGCTATCACCACCATTGTCAAATGAGTGAAACAGACAAATCAAAGAACCTTAAGTTGGAGAATAACTTTAGTGCCATTCAAGGCCGATAGGGCAAATCGCCTTTGACAGAGAGATCAAAAGGAGCATTACCAAGCCAACCGAGCAAACCGAAAGGAAGAGGTGTCCCGCAGGTGGATAACCCGGAGATTACTCACCGAATGCCCAAGTTAATTCATCACCACTCGAGGTCGCAAGAAAGTTGATAACAAGATTGTCTATGAACCAGAAAAGATTTCGTGGAGCCTAAGGTAACTTATGTCCCCACCATCCCACCCAGTTCTAACATTCCGGATATATCTAATGTTGGCCACCCAATCAAGTAACCGGTTGAGAGAGAAGTCAAGGAACCACCGCGGAAAGTAAGTAAGAAGAAGCCATCACGAGTGACTCCACCTGTCACTCCACTATTTGTCACAAAGCCAACCGAAGCCGAAAGAAGAGAACCGATATTGAAGAATCCGCCAGAGACCGTTTCCTTCAAACTAGTGAATACCAGAAAAGATGACCAGTACAAAGGAGATTTGCGATGTATTTCAGAATTTACAGATTAATATCCCATTTCTGACTGCCATCAAGCAAGTTCCCTCATATGCCAAGTTCCTGAAAGATCTAGTAAAGAAGAAGACCAACATTCCGAAAGAAGCTTTTATCGCTCAAAGATGTTCATCGTACCTACAGAATCTATCGGTTGTGAAACTGAAAGATCCTGGAAGTCCAACTGTTACATGCAGAATTGGAGATTCTTTGGAGGAACAAGCTTTATTAGATTTGGGTGCTAGTGTGAATCTTCTACCATATTTCGTCTACGAGAAGTTGGGCTTGAAGGATCTAAAACCGACTGATGTTACTTTACAACAGATAGATCAGTGAAGATACCTAGAGGAATCATTGAAGATGTCATAGTCAAGATCGAAGATTTCTATTATCCGGTTGATTTCATAGTACTCGACACAGAACCTACATCTGGTAGGCAAATACCAATCATTCTAGGCGCACCATTCTTGGCCACCGCAAATGCACTCATCAACCGTCAAAACGGTAATATGACATTATCCTTTGGTAATATGAAAGTCGAGACCAATGTTTTCCACATGTTACAAAGAACCACGGGAGGTGTGTATCGCGGAACCAGGTATGCATGATTGAAGCGTTAGCACGTGATTATCCGACTCATTCATATCCCGGCCGACGAAGTTATTAAAAGCTCTCGACTGCACTCGATTGTGAGGAACTTAGTGTTGAGTCAATCAATGCAAATTTTGATTCATCACCGTCATGGATGACATCAAGTTCAAAGAAAAGCTTGAATCGCCTATGCTTGATGGACCACCTAAAGAGCTTAAGAAGGAGCCACCTAAGTTAGAATTGAAGCCTTTACCGTCTACACTCAAGTATGTTTTCTTGGGAGATTTGGGAACCTACCCAAGAGTCATTGCATCGATTTGATCAAGGAGCAAGAATCCGTGTTAGTAGCACTTTTAAAGGAACACAAGTCAGCTATAGGTTGGACAATTGATGATATCAAGGGGATCAGCCCTATGATAGTTCAACATAGGATTCATCTGGAAGAGGATTCCAAGACTTCTAAGCAACCACAGAGGAGGCTTAATCCGAAAATGAAGGAAGTAGTTAGAGAAGAGGTCGCCAAACTCCTTGACGCAAGATTATTATCTACCCTATTTTCGATAGTCAATGGGTTAGTCCAGTTCAAGTTGTGCCAAAGAAGTCCGGAACCACAAGTGATAGAGAACGAGAACAATGAGTTGATTCCAACCAGGATTCAGACCTGGATGGAGAGTTTGCATCGACATAGTGAAGTGAATAGCGATCAAGGAAAGACCATTTTCCATTGCCATTCATCGATCGATGTTAGAAAGATTAGCCGGACAAGCTTACTACGCTTTCTTGATGGTTACTCGGGATATTTTCAAATCCATATTCACCCCGAGGACCAAGAGAAGAACACATTCACATGTCCGTTTGGAACATTCGCCACCGTCAGATGCCTTTTGGTCTATGCAATGCACCGCCACTTTTCAAATGATGCATGATAAGTATTTTTGACGACATGGTGGAGAAATACATGGAAGTTTTTATGGACGATTTTTCAGTGTTTAGATCATCTTTTGAGGATTGCCTACACCATCTCTCCTTAGTCCTTAAACGTTGTTGTGATACCAACTTAGTTCTGAACTGGGAAAAGTGTCACTTCATGGTAAAGGAAGGGATAGTGCTAGGTCACCAAGTTTCAAAGGAAGGAATTCTAGTAGATCGAGCGAAGATTGATATTATAAAGGATCTACCCAAACCGAGAACTGTCAAAGATATTCGTGCCTTCCTAGGTCACGCGGGATTCTACCGTCGATTTATCAAGGATTTCAGCAGAATTGCAAGACCGCTATCACATCTATTAGGGAAAGATATTGTCTTTGATTTTGATACATCATGTGTTGAAGCTTTTATGAAGTTAAAGGAAGCACTCACTTCAGCACCAATCATTCGTGCGCCCGATTGGAGCCAGCCATTTGAGATCATGTGTGATGCATCTGATTATGCTATAGGAGCCGTTCTAGGACAAAGAGACAAGAAAGTGTCGTACGCAATCTATTATGCTAGCAAGACTCTAAATGGAGCACGATTAATTATTCTACCATCGAGAAGGAACTCTTAGCCGCCGCCTATTCTCTTGACAAATTTCGACAATATTTAATAGGTTCAAAGGTGATTGTCTATACTGACCATGCTGCTTTGTGTCATTTTACTGGCTAAGCGGGATGCCAAGCCAAGATTGATCCGATGGATACTACTTTTACAAGAATTTGATTTGAGATTCCGGATAAGAAAGGAACAGAGAATGTCGTTGTTGATCACCTTTCTAGATTGCTAGTGGAGAAATAAGGAAGACAATTTACAAATCTGTGAGACTTTTCCTGATGAACAGTTGTTCAATATATCATAAGTGCCATGGTACAGCCATATTGCAAATTATCTTGTGACCGACAAGGTACCATCACATTGCAGCAAGCAAGAAAAAGATTTATTCTACTCAAAGACCAGATATTATTTTTGGGATGATCCATACTTATTCAAGAAGTGTTCGGATCAAATTATTCGAAGATGCATCCCAGAATTGGAATAGGAATCCATTCTATCATTCTGTCATGATCAGCCTTGCAGAGGACATTTTGGCCCGTGAACGCATCGCAACACAAGGTATTACAAGCTGGATTCTATTGGCCTACTCTTTTAAAGATGCAAATATTTATTGCAAAGCATGTCCAAGATGCCAATTTTTGGGTAAGACCTCGAAAAAGGTTCGAGTGGCCTCAACAACCAACCGATCCTTATCTCGTAAATCTTTGATGTATGGGGTATAGATTTCATGGGACCATTTTCCTCCTTCTTTGGTTACACCTACATTCTACTTGCTGTGGACTATGTTTCAAAATGGATTGAAGCAGTTCCTACGAAGACCGCCGATCATAAAGTCGCCGTGGACTTTCTCAAGAAAAACATTCTACCAAGATTTGGAACACCGAGAGCCATCATCGGTGATAACGGTTCTCACTTCAGAACCGCGGTATTTGGGAATCTTATGGCAAAGTATGGAGTAATTCACAAGCTAGCTTTACCATATCATCCCTCGGACTAATGGTCAAGAAGAAGTTTCAAATAGGGAAATCAAGAGTATTTCGAGAAGACAAGAAATCCATCTAGGAAAGATCGGTTTCTTAGACTCCAAGATACACTATGGGCATCTGAAAAAGCATTCAAAACACCCATAGGGATGTCGCCCTATCGCTTGGTATATGGAAAAGCGTGTCATCTACCTGCCGAGTTAGAACATAAAGCCTATTGGGCAGTGAAAGAGATGAATTTCAACCTAGATCAAGTAGGAGAAAGGAGGAAGCTTCAGATCAGTGAATTAGAGGAATTGAGAAGTGATGCTTATGATAAGTCAAGGATTTACAAGGATAAGACTAAAGCATTACATGACAGAAGAATTCTGAAGAGAGAATTTGAACCCCGACGTAAGGTTCCGGGTCTACAACTCTCGTCTAGAAATTTTCCCTGGAAAATTGAGATCTAGATGGACGGGACCGTTTATAGTAAGACATGTCACACCTTTTGGAGCTATTGAAGTAGAAGACATCAAGAGAAAGACTCGTTTCAAAGTCAATGCTCATCGACTAAAGCCTTTTCTGGAGTTACCTACTGGAGACGTGGAGGCCATTTTTCTCAAGGATCCGGTTTATCATACCACTGTTGAAGCGGAAAATTGGGGTAAGTTACCTACACACCTTAAAGATTACATTTTATGTCTTGCTGAACCTGTTACTCTGTCTAGTTTAAGTTTTTTGCATGAAGAAGCCAAGCGTCGTAAACTTGACTCCTTAGGATCTCATTAGTATAAGTGCCAATCGATAGCCGGGCCCTCGATTTTCATAACTTTATCCTTTATCGAGAGGAGTTGCAAGCACGAGTCAAAGTCTCATAACTCTAGTAGACCGCAAGTATAAAATGTCTATGGGAAGTAAGCATGTTGTTGAGATATCAGTTTTGGAGTAGGAATTCTAGTCTTGAGGATCTGACTTTAAAATACTCACATTACGTCTTAGGGATCTGATGTAAAAAGACCTACCTCCTGATCATTCTTTTGAAAACTTTCGTTTTAATCACTTCATTTCGTACACGAAATTTTGATTAGGAACCCATGCTTTAAGGTCGGTAATTTTCAAACTAATGTTAAGATTTCCTTTTCCGTTATATGTTATTTTTAGTCTATCTAAAAAAAATAAAAAAATAAATAAAAAATAAAAATAATATATATATATATATATATATATATATATATATATATATATATATATATATATATATATATATATATATATATATGGGTTTGGGCCAAATTAGTCCACATTTCGCCCAACAACTCATTCTCTTCCCCACACCACCTCAAAACCCTAACCTAGATTCGCCACCTCCACCACCACCAACCATTGCCGGAAATCAGTTGAGGAATCATCCTCCAAGAATTCCAAACCCAACCACTCAAATGTGCGACTAGGACATATCAATTTTGCCTACCCCTTGTGTCCGCCTTAACCAAACCAAATTTTTAATTTTTGCATTTTTACACCACTACTTCATCCCATTTTTATATATATCATTCACAACACAAAGATAAGCTACCCACCATTGCCATTTTCAAAAGATAACATCAAATTTCACACCCCGCCAAAATCAAAATTTTTGAACTTGACCACTAGGCCTGGGACGATAGGATTACACTGAAATTTCGTCCATGCATCATTTCGACCAAATTGAAGCGATAATTATAGTTTTTTCTTTTTGGTTGTCGTTGTTCGCTTTTCCTTTGTTTGATTATTATGGAAGTCTTAAAAGAGATACATCCAGAGTTGAAGTTTGGGAATTTGTTCGAGAAAGAGGGTCTCGACACACTTTGGAAATGCTATCTCGACGTTGAGTTGGGATGTGTTTTTTGTATGACGAGAGTGACTTCGTATGATGAGGGTCTAGTTAGACAGTTTTTCGGTGCTATAGACCATTTCATACCGAGAGACGAGTGAGCTTGTGTTGAAATTTGAGACGACGAAGTTTAAGTTGACGAGGGAGATGCTCCGAAGTTCACCCAAATTCGATGTATGAGGGGGATGAGACACTTGTATTGGGAGGATTGAAGGATTACCATGGACGTCTTGGCCCACATGCAGAGGTTAATCAAGCAGGCCAGATGAAGACCAAGTCTCTGCAGAAGAACCAGCAGCTAGCATACAGATGGCTTTGTCACAACGTAGTAGGCACGGTGAGTGAGAACACTTTATACCAGCCCGGTCTACACTTGCTTTGGATGTTGATGACTAGGGGCGTTAGAATCAGATGTGTAGATTTATTCTTAGAAGGTCGGGAATATGAAGACAAAGAAGGTGGAGCATTCTAAGATAGCGCTCCGGTCATAGCCACAAAGATCATGGAAGGCTTAGGATTTAGATCAACTGCGCCGGATGAGACTCGGAGAGCTATGATCCTAAGAGTATTTTGGCTATGAGGACCCGCAGAGAATGGAGCTCGAGTACTTAGATGTGCGAGGGATGTACCGACGACTCAGAAGGCTGCACCACACCCCTACCGAGTATGATTTTGGAAACATAGCACCCTATCAAGCTATAGAGGATTAGAACATGAGGGCTGCTATGATACATATGCAGAGGGGAATGCAGGCGTTGTTTGAACATCAAAGGACTACCGAAGCAAAGACCACCCATACAGTTTCGGGATTGACGAGGTCAGTAGATACCCTGGCTGGTAGTGTTGACGAGATTAAAGAGCGGGTAGGCAGGCTGGAGAGTCAACAGAGAGGCGGATGAGCAGATAGAGGACGTCGTAACGTCAGAGGCCGCCACGAGTAGTTTTGAGCACTATTTGCTCAGTAGGATTAGTTACTTTAATAATCCTGTATTTGTTTTGTTTCTTGAACTAATGATATTTGATTTTCTCTATTTTGTGAGCTTAACATTTATATGACAGAGAAAGATCAAATATTGATATTCGGCATCAATGGTAATATCCTACCTTTTTCTCATCCATTTCATTTACTTCTTTATACATTGAGGTCAATGCATGCATAAGTAGGGGGAGGGTGTACTTGAGAAATGAATTTCGAAAATTAGTTTTCAAAAACAAAAATATTTTTGTTTCTATATCAGTAGCATGAGAAAAATGAATTTTAATGATGAGTCTGGGATATATATTCTATACTGCTTAGTGTTGAGTTTGATAGATAGTTGATATTATTGATTTCATTACCGCTTAGACGATTTATTATGCTCGGACATAGTTCTTATTGATAGAATTCTTTATCAAGGCATCACCATAATACTTGGTTAGTTTTGTGTACTTTTGCTAGAAGAGAGATTTAAACCCCTAGTAAACTAGAAGTAGATTTTTTAGACTTAGCCCGTGAGACTTGAGCTTTATACCCATTCTTTGGAGAGTTCTTACGAAAAATCCAAGTCTTAGTGACTCAACATCTTTCAGTTCTTTATGTCGTTGTAATATAGTCTCATTATTCGTTAATTTGGTTAATCACGAAGTGACATCAACTCGGGAGATAGCCATTAGGTCTTGTAGTCTATTCAAATAGAGTATCATCTCGATAAGTCAAGTAGTGAACCCATTCAGCCTTTATCCCACCTAGTAGGACCATCATGTTAAACCCTTTTGAGCCTTTACAATAAGCCATTTTCTTTCATAAAACATTTACCCGTCCACCCAACTCCGCACAAAGGAGTATAGCCAAAATCTTTATCACCATACTCATATGTTTCGAGAATACGAGGGACAAAAGAGGAAGAAAGAGCACAAAAGGAAGATTACAAGGAAATACCGGAGAGATACAATAAAGACCATCATTCGTTTCTAAGTGAAAGAAGCTAGTGGAAAACAAGCATATCCAAGACTAATCAAGGATATAGGAAAAAAAAAAAAAAAAAAAAAAAAAAAAAAAAAAGTTAAACGGAATGGATGGAAAAGCTCGGACAAAGGAAGAATTTTCTCGCGCAATATATAATTTAAAGAAATCTTCCAAAGAAAGAAGCAAAACCCTTAGTGTTTTTTGAAACAACCTTAGAATCCTTTTTTACCTTTTCTTCATAAACCAATACCCAAGCCAAGTTACAACCCAAGACTTATTACTACAAGATGGTACTAAGTCTAGAATAGGTGAGAGGATGCTAAAGTGAAGGACCCCGACACTTCATATATGATTGACATTCTTTCCATGAGACTACTTTTATTGTAAGTCTATTTTTCAAGGTAGTATGTGGGATGTTCAGATGCATTATTCTTTTCCCTACATACATGAGGTAAAATAGTAGACCGCCTTCCGAGAGATTCTTTTCTCGAGAGTATGGTGGTGAGGATTGAAAGTCGAGATTATCTACCTATGGTAAACTAGGGATTCCGTTTCTTGGATAGGAGAGTATAGGAGATTGACTAAGTACACACATAAGCCTTGATTAAGAATTTTGTCAATTTTACTATCTCCCATCATAATCTATGAGTCTTTGCAAAGAATGTAGTTAGCAATGGAGACCCTTTGTTGGAGTAAGCACTAAGTGGGTAAGGAATTTCTCTCTCAAAAAATACTATCATTCTTGAACATGCTATTGATTGATTTTGTGGGTATATCACCGAAAACCCTCACGAGACTATAACTCGCCTTTTTGGGGAACATAAAGGTTTAAAGCCTTGTTGCATATGGTAAATGCAATCGATGATGCCCTCTTGAAAATGAGTTAGGATTTTATTTTTTTGTTATTAGGATGTGATTTTGATCACTTATCTATTTTTTTTATCTTATTTGCTAAGAGACTAGCAAAAGGCTAGTTGGGAGTTGTGATAAGTGCAAAAAGTGCTCTTTAACCCTCGATTATGCCTCTTGTTTAGCCATCTTAGTGGACTAATAGTGTTTATAAGTTGTGTTTTAAGATTCTGGTGAAAAAGAGAGTTTTGTAGAATATTAGAGAAAATGGGGTAAAACGAAGCAATTCGAGCATTAAGGATCACATGAGAGGCCCGTGGACAATCATGGAGAAGGCCAAGGAATTGAGCTGTTAAAGATGCGACTTGGACCTATTTTAAAGTCTATTTGGAAGCCCAAGGCCAAAAGATTCGTTGTTTGGACCAAAGCCCGCAAAGAGGATAGAAGGATAGAAGCGTAAGAGAGAAAATCGGCTTACGCGCCCGGGGACGATGTATCGAAAGGCGCCTAGACGATTGATTGGCGTCTAGGGACGATAAATTGAGCGCCCAGACGATGGATTAAGTCTGGGACGATGAATAATGCGCCCGGGCGCATGAATCATTAATCGTGAGCCAATTCCTTCTCGTTTTTGAAGACGGTCGACTGGAAGAAGTCTATTTGTATTAGGAAACAAATGACGGTTTGGAATGCTTCTAGAGCTCATTGTAACCCCTATAAATAGAGGACCTAAGTGCCTCATGTAATTGGCCAATTCACTTATATTCTTGTCTCCAGAACTTGAGGCAGAGAGATTAATAATAAAAGATCGGTTTTAACTAGCTGAGTCTTAATAAATTAGTCTTTCTAGTCTTATGTTCTTCAACTCTTCTTCTTCTTGTTCTTCCTTCTTTATGGAAGGCTAATCTTCATCTTCTTTAAGGGAGAAGATGAAGCCAGTGCTTAAGGTTTAATGATTCTTCTGGTTCATGGTGTTCTTCAATCAGGTTAGTTTTTTATGTTTGTAGTTATTAGTTCCATTGCCCAGGGGGGGATGGAAGTATAGAATAGGGTTTATGTTTTGCAATATTAATATCATGCTAGTGTTCTTTACTTTTCTTCTAGTAGTATAGTTCTTTAGAGTTATGGAAGTATTCTTTGTGTTGCCTTAGAAGGGGTAGCTCGAGGGGAGTGGGCTGCCTAGGGAAGTATTCTTTGTGTTTGCCTTAAGTGGTGATTCATTGAATGGCCGCCCTATTAGGAAGTACTCCTTGATGTTGCTCTTGGTAATACATTGAATGGTTGCCTGAGCTTACATAAAAGGAAAGAAGATATTAATAGCATAAACATAGGAACAACCTTAAGTAGAGTTAATTGTTAACAATGTTTCGTCCAAGAGGGCATCGGCACTCGCTCGATTGCCTAATTGTAGTCTACTTGTAAGAACAACCATGAAGCAGAAGGTCATAGATCAAAAGTATTGGTAGATTCTAATCTCTTGAATTCCTCTCTTATAAATTCTCAACAGTTTAGTTAGTTTAGCTTAGTTTAGCATTAGAATCTACAATCTCTACAATATTAGTTTTTAATCCCTCAAACCCCTTTTCCAGTCCTATCCTTCACATAACATACACTTAAAAGTGGAATGATATCCTACTCATCCTTTACTTATTGAGGGATAATTAGGTTTTGATACGCTTCTATTTCTTCAACGATCATCATCTATCTACATCACCCAACATCTCATCTACACACACAAAAAGAGGTAGTGTCAAGGAGCATCCTATCACGTCACACCGCACAGGGGATTCTTCACTACCTACAGCTGTGGTGAATATGGTGAAGTGAAGATGGGTAATAGTGGAGTCTCAAAGATTATAGGCATTAGTGATGTTCATGTAGAAACCAATATCGGCTACACCTTGACACTCAAGGATGTAAGATATGTCCTTGACATTCGGCTAACCCTAATTTCGGCTGGGAAGTTAGATGACGATGGCTTTGTAAACTTGTTTGGTAACGGGGTATGGAAACTGAGCAGAGGTTCCATTGTAGCAGCCAGAGGGAAGAAAATTTGCTCTCTTTACAAAACACAAACTAGTTTGTGTAAACTAGAAGTGAATGCGACAGAAGAAGAAGCTTCCTCCAAACTGTGGCACAAGAGACTGTGTCATATGGGCGAAAAAGATATGGAAGTTCTTACTAAGCAAAAGGCATTGCCAGACATCAAAGGTATATATTTAAATAGATGTACTCACGGTTTGGTAGGAAAGCAACACAGGGTGTCTTTCCAAAGATTCCAGTCTCACAGAAAGGACAATGTCCTTGAACTAGTGCACACAGACTTATGTGGTCATATAAAAGTAAAGTCCCATGAGGGAGCTTTATACTTCATGACCTTCATTAATGATGCATCAAGAAAGGTATGGGTATATAGTCTGAAGACTAAGGATGAAGTACTTGGCGTGTTTGAGAAATTCCATAGCATGGTGGAAAAAGAGTCAAGGAAGTTGTTGAAGTGTATTCGCTCAGATAATGGGGGTGAGTACGTTAGGCCGTTTGAAGAGTATTGCTAGAGTTATGGGATTCGTCATGAGCAGACCGTTCCTAAGACACCGCAACAGAATGGAATAGCAGAGAGAATGAACTATACCATTATATAGAGGATGAGATGCATGCTATCTCACTCTAAGCTACCTAGAAGCTATTGGGTAGAAGCAATGTGTACAGCCATGCATGTGATCAACCTATCGCCATCAAAGCCTCTGAATAGTGATTATCCAAAGAAAGTATGGTCAGGCAGAGATGTTGATTATGGATACTTGAGGGTATTTGGGTGTAGGGCATTTGTGCATATTCTGAAGGATGAGAGATCCAAGCTTGATGACAAAGCCAAGCAGTGCATTTTTCTGGGTTATGGAGATGAAAAGTTTAGTTACAAACTCTATGATCTGATTAACAAGAAGGTAATTCGAAATCGAGATGTTGTGTTCTTGGAAGACCAAACCATAGCAGACTTTGAGGAGGGTGAGAAGCTACAGGCTTTCACCAATGATCTTGTTGATTTAGAACCAGAAGTTTCTACTGTGGAACATGCAGAAGGCATTAAGAATACAGAGAACCATGAGTTTGAAGCTCATGATGAGAATCCTATTGCTCATGATGGGATAGAACCTATTGATATAGAAGATGCATATGAAATTCATGAACCACCACCTGAGCAAGCAGAAGTGCATCCTCCTAAGGCACCAGCAGATGGAGCAAGGAGGTCTGACAGAGAGAGACAAGCTTCAATCAGGTATCCATCACATACATATGTTTTACTATCTGATGGTGGAGAACCTATGTACTATCAAGAGACACTTGAAGGTACAAACAAAGAGAAGTGGTTGAAGGCTATGCATGATGAGATAGATTCTTTGCATAAGAATCATACTTATGAGCTAGTTGAGAAATCGGAAGGAAGAAAAATTCTCAAGAATAAGTGGATCTACAAAGTCAAGTATGAGGAGAACAATCCACACCCAAGGCACAAAGCTCACCTTGTTGTGAAGGGATTCGGTCAAAGAAAAGGGATTGACTTTGATGAGACTTTCTCTCCTGTAGTGAAGATGACTTCTATCTGGATGGTATGGGTATGACCGCAAGTATGAACCTAGAGATTGAGCAGCTAGATATTAAGACAATTTTTCTTCATGGAGACCTTGAAGAAGATGTCTACATGGACTAGCCAGAGGGGTTTGAGGTCAAAGGCAAGGAGCACCTTGTATGCAAGCTGATAAAGAGCTTGTATGGGTTGAAGCAAGCACCGAGGCAGTGGTACATAAAGTTTGATTCCTTTATGGCGAAGCAAGGATACAAGAAGTCTGCTTCCGATTATTGTGTGTTTGTTCAAAATTTCCAGATATGGATTTCATAGTGCTCTTGTTGTATGTGGATGATATGTTGATAGTTGGCCCGAACATCAACAAGATATCCAAGTTGAAGAAAGACTTGAGTAAGTTCTTTGAGATAAAGGATTTGGGTCAAGCAAAGTAGATACTTAGGATGCGGATCACTCGTGACAGAAAGAGTGAGAAGTTGTGCCTTTCTCAAGAAAGCTACATTGAGAAGGTGTTGAAGAGATTCAACATGGATCAAGCGAAGCCAATCAGTTGTCCGCTTGGTGGCCAATTCTGCATGACCAAAGAGATGTGTCCAAAGGGTGAGCATGAACAGAGTCAAATGGAAAATATTATTTATGCATCCGCAGTGAACAGCTTGATGTATGTAATGGTATGTACAGACCAGATATTGCTTTCGCCGTTGGTATTTTAAGTCGATTTCTGTCAAATCCGGGGAAGGAGCATTGGGAAAGTGTTAAGTGGATATTGAGATATCTCAAAGGTACTTCCAAATCATGTTTATGTTTTGGTGGAAGTAAGCCCTTACTTGAAGGCTACACTGATGCAAACATGGCAGGTGATGTTGACTCGATGAAGTCCACCTCCGGTTATCTGGTTATTTTTGCAGGTGGAGCAATTTCTTTTGGCAATCTAAGTTGTAAAAGTGTGTTGCCCTCTCCAGTACAAAAGCTGAGTATATTGCAACTACTGAGTGTTGCAAAGAGATGTTATAGATGAAGAGGTTCTTCGACGAACTAGGACTAACGCAGAAACAGTTTGTAGTTCTATGTGACAATCAGAGCGCCATCCATTTGAGCAAGAATTTGAGTTTTCATTCTAGATCCAAGCACATACATGTGCGTTATCATTAGACTAGAGAAGTACTCGAAAATAAACATTTGTGTATCGAGAAGATCTATACAGACAAGAACGGGTCGGATATGATGACCAAAATCTGACTGAAAGCTAAGTTTGATATTTGCTGTGCTATCGCTGGAATGGTAGCAGACTCCTCCTATTGATTTGGAAATTACATGGAGGTATCCCACCTCACTATTTAGGAGGGGGAGATCGTTGGAGTTATCCCTCACATGAGGAGAAGAAGAAGTTCAGTTTGTGTGAAGAAGAAGGGTTGAGCGCGCGCGCGCTCAGTTTGGTCTTGCCCAAGGTGCGACCCGCGCCCATGCCATGATCGACTTCCAGTGTTTTTAGGGCGCGCGCGTTCGAATTTGGCCTTGCCCAAGGCACGCCCCCGCCTATTTTCGTTAGGATTTCTATTTTTGTGAAACCGCGAGTTTGCAATATAAGGTTTGGGTTTTTGGCAAAACCTAACACATGTTGAGACACGAAAAATACACAGCACATAGAGAGAAAACGCAATTTTGAAAGCAATCAAGATTGAGAGAGAATCTTTACAGAGAAACAACCCTGTAAAGAGAGAGGAGTTAATCTAGTAAGGTGAGAGACTGAAAATAGTGATTGTAATCTTTTTTCCTACTTTATAAAAGAATTAGCTCTTGTGGAAGTAGGCATCATTGGCCGAACCACGGTATATCTTTGTGTTGTAGTATGTTTTTACTGTTTTATATTATTATCTGTTGTTAATAGTTGTTTAGCGAGTTTGGCATGTTAGTTTGGTTACACTATTATCTGTTGTTAATAGTTGTTTAGAGAGTTGGGTATGTTAGTTTGGTTGTAGAAAATATTTAGATTGTTGTCTGGAGTTGTTATTGATCCTAGTACAAACTATCTGTGTAGTGGGGATCGATAATATCGGTGTTAAACCCCAACATATGCATTATGCATTCCTTCAAATTAGTTGTTGCTATATATTGCACTGTTAGTCCCAATATTCTATCAATCAGTTCCGTGTTTGATTTTTGACCCTCTTGCAACATACACCTTCATAAGCCACCAAGTTATTCCTACTGCACAAAATGTTGTTGTAACAAGGTTGAATGAAGTTTTTTCATACCAAGCTCTGCAAGTTTGTTTTTAGGACATACAAGGAGTTGTTGAGTTTCAGAGTGAACCAAGCCTGGGGATTGACAGGTAAAAATTTGCTCCTAAAGAGTACCATGAAAAAAACTGTATAGGCCAATCAAAATTTAGTGCAACTGAGAGAATCATTCGAATGCTTGTTTTTCTTTCATTAAATGAATTCGAGCGGTTGTTGGCTTAGCAACAGGACTAAAAGTCGAAAACTAGAAGTATCATTTTTATTAATGTTGTCTATATTACTGGTCATAACTTTTGGCTGAAACGATAATTTTCATGAAACCAAGAAACGTGCGTACAATTCCAGCCCATAGAAAATCACACCTTATTTCGTCATGACAATTTCACAAAACAAACGAAAATTGAATGAAAATACTTTCACCTTTTTCTTGTTTTTATGTGATCACAATGAAGCACCTCGAGCACAAGTCCACAACTCGCCCAAATTTGTTGCTGACTCTAAACCATCCTACTAAATTTGTTAAACAATTGTTATAAATTTGGCCGACCAATTAGCTTCATTTCATTTTCACTGTCCTTGTCAATGTCTCCTTAGAAAAGAATACGTACATAAGATAAAGAACAACGAAAATAATAATACAAGTAAAAGTAAAGATTTAAAATAATTTTCACCATCAATATCGAAATTGAAAAACAATGCAAATTGCGTAAAGTACAAACTAATGAACAACTGGACAAACAAATATTATAAATAAAAGTTACATTTGCAACTTTGAGAGCAAACAAGTGAAGCAATGGGAGAAGAGGGAATGATGATACCCATAATTGATTTAGATGACTTCCCAAACCAAGCTGAAAAGCTAGTTTGTGCATGCAAGGAGTGGGGAAGTTTCAGAATTATCAACCACAAGGTTCCTCTTACACTTATGTCAGATATGAAGAGTGTAGTTAAGTCCCTTTTTGATGTTCCAGTTGAGATCAAGAAAAGAAATACAGATGTGATTGCTGGCAGTGGGTATGTTGCACCTAACAAGGATAATCCTCTTTATGAAGCTTTGGGTCTGTATGATTTAGGATCATCTCAAGCTGTGCAAGAATTTTGCAATCAGTTGGAGGTATCAACTGATCAAAGGTATATTCATTTTTTTTTTTTTTTTTTTTTTTTTTTTGAGTAATTTTAGCAACTGGACATTGTCACTTTGGACACGTAACATTGGTTCAATTTGCTAGGTTTTAGGAAAGATCAGGTCAATCTGTATTTTTCTTATCATTGTCAAATGCAGGCAGTCGAGTTTTGCTCAAATTTCTTAAAATCAAATCATTTTAAGGGTAAATTTTGTTGGCATAGTATGTTCTCTTTGGCTTCTTGATCATCAGCTTCACATGAAGTCAAGAAGGGAATCCTAATTTAATGGGAAGTGGCTCATATGATTTTTACACACTTTTAATCAACCAGAACCTAAACAATGCTTGAATTTGATTGGTTGTAAATTTTAATCATCATTCATCGTTTCATAAGTTGGCGCAGGATCTAAATTATCCAAACTATTGCCCATACTGCTACTTGTGCATTATCTATATTTAGGCATTTTGAAATTCTTCAACAATTGATGGATATTATGATGTATATACCCATTGGGGTTTGAATCAAGAACCTGAATGATACAACAATACTAACATTTTGTTGCTTGAAGATGTAGCACTACTAGAATGTTTATATTCTTCTGTTCTTATCCGACTGAGAATGAATTATGCCTATGCTGGATGACTGATGCAGAGACACAATCATGGTTTATGCGAGTGCATTGCACAACCTAACGACTGAAGTTTGGAGCAAATTAGCTGAAAGCATGGGGGTTGGGAGTGACTCAGTGAAGGAATGGAAATGTCAGTTCAGGATCAACAAATACAACTTCACACATGAAACTATTGGATCCACAGGGGTATGCATCCATACTGATTCTAGTTTCCTGACCATACTTCAAGAAGATGAGTGTGTTGGTGGCCTCGAGGTTATGCCCATATCATCATTGCCTATGGGGTCATTTGTACCTGTCGATCCCTTACCAGGGTCTCTCCTTGTCAACCTTGGTGACATGGCTACGGTAACCTTACCTCCTTATCAATCTCTTCAATTAATTCCACTAACATGCTGAAGAGCTACGTTTGTCAGAGAAATATGAGCTACCCTTAAAAGACAAGATTTATGTCCTGGCCAATACAAAGAATTTAGAATGTTCCACTTTTTAGGTTTACAAGGAAAACACATTGTCTCTATAGGGTAGCTTGGCATTTCTCGTTATAATCATGTAGACAATTGATTCACAATGTTTGGAACTGATCTGTTCTTGATGTCATGACATGTATTGGCCTTTTAAGCTGTGGAGCAATGGCACTCTCTATAATGTAAAGCATCGCGTGCAATGCAAGGACGCAGCGTTACGATTCTCAATTGCAATGTTCCTTTTAGGACCAAAGGACAAACTTGTGAAGGCCCCTCCTGAGTTTATCGATGCAGATCATCCTCAACTCTATGCTCCTTTTACCTTTATAGATTTGCGAAAGCTTCGTCTGTCATCTGGATCTCGAGCTGGTGAAGTTCTAGACCTTGCACGCCTCCCACCAATTGCCTCCCAAACCGTTTAGCTTTTGGTCCTGCTGACTCCCGCTCACTCTAGTACTGTCTAGTATGATATCCATGTCCTAACATTACAGCTTATATGATGATATGTTAAATTCTTCATCCTACATAGAAGGGCCTCTTTCTTGTGAAACTTATCTATTCTAGTCGTCTGTTATTTAATAAACAGTTTTCTAGCTTTGCCCGCCCGCCCGCCCACCCCCCCCCCAAGTTCTAGCTTTACCTCTCCAGAACTTAGGCTAATTAGCTTTATCCCTCCATTTTACCCCCCCCCCCCCCATAACTTAGGCCAATTAGCTTTACCCCCTAGTTCTTTCATTTAGAGGTTTACCCCCAAAACCACAACACATCCAAGTCAACTGAGTTTGACCGTAGTATTTTTGGTCAATACAAATGAAAATACTCTAATGCCTTTTTTTAGGTATAATTATATAAATATCCTGTGACTTTGGCAAATACAAAATTCAAATTCAAATCATCTAGGACATATGTCATGATCTTGTGAACTATATTCGATAGTCATACACCACTCTAAGGGTGTGGATGTCATTTGATAAGGATTGGTATATAACAAAATATATAAAATATATAATTTATTTTTTTTATTTTTTATTGTATAAAATATTATATAAAATCATAAACTAATAATATAAAATTGTAATAACAAAATAATAATAATAAATGATAAATATATATATTTATACTAATTTTTATAGTGGTAAAATGAATTATTCAAAACAAATAAAATTTTAATTAATTTTAATTTTCGGATCGGATATTATCCGATATCCGATTCAGATATTTGAAATCGGATTCGGATAAATTTTTTAATATTCGTCGGATTCGGATACGGGTTCGGATATCGGTATAAATTTTCGGATTCGGATTCGGATTCGGATACAGCCATATCCGAATCCGAACCTATCCGTTTGCACCCCTAGATGGTAGTGATGGTGTATAGCCATCGGATATAGTTCACAAGATCGTGACATGTGTCCTAGATGATTTGAATTTGAATTTTGTATTTGCCAAAGTCACAAGATATTTATGTAAGGGGACAAAACTAAAAAGGACAAAATTCCGAAATAATGAATCAAAAAGCCCACCCGCATTTCAAAAACACTCTCAAGGACAATAGTTGACTTTTGTCCGAAAAAAGACAATATCATTCTGGTATGCATTGCAGTGTCGGTGCGACTTACCTTAGTATATGCACAAACATCAATGCATACCAAACATCACAAAGAAAATGTTATGCACAAGTGTCATTGCATACTACCTCTTGGAATGCAAGGTATGCATAAACGTCGGTCGCATACCAAACATCACAAAGAAAAAAATGGTATGTACAAATTGTCGGCATACATACTACTTTGGTATCGCGAGATATGCGAGTATATCGGTGCATACCAAATATCACAAAGAAAATGGTATGCACAAGTGTCAGTACATACTACTTCTTGGTATGCGAGGTATGCACAGACATCAGTGCATACCAAACATATGAATTTGATTGTGGAAATGTATGTTGGCCGAATGGATGAAATTGTTAGTTGCAACTTTCAAGTGCCACTGATGTATGTTTTTGTTGGATAATGAATTTAAGTTGAAAACAAGTACTTTTTTAATGAATGTTACAATCTTTGGTTTACATTATATATTTTTCTTTTAATGAATTTAATTCATGCAATTGAATATAGTATAAGTATTAATTGTGCATTAACCAAGTTTACATCTTTGTGGTTTTGTACAAAACAAACAAACAAAATCTCTCGGTGCATACCATGTCGATTAATAGGATACATTGTTTTCAATTAGCGGTAATGTTTCAACCACACTACTTGTCTCTCCTTATGGATTTGCTTCAATGCAAAGCTTGAGATGGTTGTGTGTATGTATTGTGGTAGTTGACAATTAGTTTTTGTTGATGAACTACCACCACCAAAAGGCAAAACTGTCGGTTACACACCAAAAAGAGGGTATGCACCAAAGTCCGCGCATACCCTTTCAAGTGTCTTGTTCGAAAACTACGCGATACCCTCTCACATACAAAAATAATGTGGGTGACAAGGGAGATGAAATTCCGGGATAGATCGTAAACAAAAAAATGGAACCAACAAACTAAAATAAACTTTTATTGACTGAATATCCAATAGAGAATCATGTATGTTTACTTGAATGTATGTGCAACTTCCTCTATGTTTCTATCGACATTGGAAAAAATAATTGCAACATCGAATGCCTCACTCCTTTCCCCTCATTCCATTGCCCCTCATCTTTTTTTGATTCTTTTTTTCCCGGTGCAAGTCTTGCGATTGTGGTGGTCCGTCGAATGACATTTTTGGCACTTATGACGCTTTTAAAATTCTCAATTCTCTTAAAACATGGTCTACCAAGACCCTCTTGACATTTGGTGGTAGCACACTAAAATCCATAAGATAAACTTTGCAAAATCAACCAACCACATCATTAAAAAAATGTGGTATGCATAGTTGTTAGTGCATACTCAAAAGTTAGATCCATAATGAATCGAACAAAAAACATCGAATCAAATAAAAATAAACATATATTAATAAAATAGTTAACAAAACAAAGCGAAAAAACCTTCTAATTCAACAAACAAATAAAATGAATCAAAACAAACATCGAATCGAATCAATTTCGATTTGAATAATAAAGTTGAGACAAACCTTCAAATCGAATCAAATGAAATATAGAATCTCTAGATTCAGCTTTTTAATCTTCAATCGAAAGCGATTGATCTTGTTTTCCTTTTGCTTCGCTCGATGGTTTTTCCAATTTTTGTTTCTAGTTCAAATGAATGATGAGAAACATAGAAGGGTATAATTGGATATTAAAAAAGAAAAAAAGTCAAGTCAACATGGACTTGTCCTTTTGAATGATTAAAAACCAAAAACCAGTTTTATTAGTGATTATGACGTCTAATTTGTCCTAACCAATGATTTGTAAATCCGGTTGGTTTTATCAGTGATAAAAACTGGAATTAGGGCCTTTTGGCTTATTTCTTGTTTATGTAATTATACCTAAAAAAGGGCATTAGAGTATTTTCATTTGTATTGACCAAAAATACTACGGTCAAACTCAGTTGACTTGGATGTGTTGTAGTTTTGGGGGTAAACTTCTAAATGAAAGAACTAGGGGGTAAAACTAATTGACCTAAGTTCTGGGGGGTAAACCTCTAGATGAAAGAACGGGGGGGGATAAAACTAATTAGCCTAAGTTCAGGGGGGATAAAGCTAGAAAACTATTAAAAGGACAAAAGGCAATGAAGTCTTTTTACATGCATTGACCAAAAAGATAACAGTTGATTTGGATGTGGTGTGATCTTGAGGGGATAAATTTCTAAATAAAATAATTGGAGCACCAGTTTCTGAACATTATCTATCTAGTGAAGGCAACGATTCAATACAATTTCGCAATTCTTGAGGTGTGGATGAAGTGATGAAACCTTCAGGACTGGCATGACCGCAAGTCGTGATAATCTCGTACACATGCCGAGAAATGCACATCGGCACATGGAATTATCCGAAAACTGGGAAATACGAAAATTTCATCCGAGAACTTAAATTTTTGAGCCGTAAATACCGAAACAACTTGAAGTAGCAAGTGATAAAAAAAAAGTCCACTCCTACTCTTTGAGTTGTAGCGAGTGAAATGAATGAAATAAAACACAATTACATAAAAACAAGAGGACTCAACCTTCACAGAGCCGAAATTGGATCAGGTCCAAGAGTGGTTATTTTCGTGCATGGGTTTCCGGAAATATGGTATACGTGGAGGCATCAAATGATTGCAGTTGCAAATATTGGGTACCGGGCAATTGCACCAGATTTAATTGGGTATGGACTATCCGACCCGCATCCAGATTTAGAGAAAGCATCGTTTGATGATTATGTACTGGACCTTCTTGCCATTCTTGATACCTTGGGCATCTCTAAGGTATGGTCTAAATTTTGTATTGAGCTTATTTCTTGGGTTGGTTTTATGGTTATTGCTGACTATATGCTGAATAAGGGGTGGTGATAAGTATGGAACACTCTATTCCAGTTTTACCAAGTGGATGCAAAGGTGTTATTTCTTGGTATTTCAAAATTATATAGTAGCATGAGTAATGAAAGTGGCATTAAACAAAATAATGAGTGGTCACTATACTTAAGTGTAATAGTTCTGTTACTATACAAATCATGATATCTTAAGTATAATAGTTTTGTTACTATACAAAGCATGATGTCTTAAGTGTAATAGTTTATTTTATAAATTATAAATAGGACCTTCATTCATAAGCACACCATTCTTAAGTTTGATACTTATTCTTCTCTCTAGTTTTATTCTTCTACAACACATTACTTTTGGGTTTAGAACCAAAAATACTTTGAGAAACCAAAATTGATGTATACCTTCAAAACTCCTTAAGATCGAAGTATCAAACTTAGGATGATATGCTTATGAATGAAGACCCTATTAATAGTTTACAAAAGTAAACTATTGCACTTAAGACATCATATTTTGTATAGTAACAAAACTATTATACTTAAGACATCATGTTTTGTATGGTGATCACTCATTAATTTGTTTAATGTCACCTTTATTACTTCTCATGCTACTATATGATTTTGAAATACCAACATTATTGGCTTAAGAGCATCATCAACACATTGCCAAAACCCATTAATATGTGATGATATAGCAATTATTTTGAGAATTTGGATCCCCAACGCATTGTTAAAACCATTTGCATCTACCACCCATTGCCATAATCATAACTAAAATATATTGAAATTTAGCAATGATTGGGACGGGATAAGTTTCGCCGCTCCAGTTTAGAGAGTAAGACAAAATGAAACTTCTTATATAATATGTAAAAATTTAATTTTAAAATCATTTTAAAAAGGAAAATATTTTGGGACAGCACAAGTTATCGCATCCTAATTTTAGAATGAAACACAATAACTTGTGCCGTCCCAAATTATTTTTCTTTCTAAAATGATTTTAAAATTGAATATATATATATATATATATATATATTACAAAATGAGTTTCATTTTGTATTATTCTCCAAAATGGGACGGGAAATTTATCCCGTCCCAATCATTGCTAAATTTCAACATATTTTGGCTTGGATTCTAACAATGGGATGGTAGATGCAAATGGTTTTAACAATAGGTTGGTGACCCAATTTGTCAAAATAATTGCTGTCATCAAATGGAACCGCATTTGGCCCGTTGACGATGCTCTTACTGTATAAAATGTGAAAAATCAATTTTAAAATCATTTTAAACAAGAAAATAGTTTGGGAAGGGGACATAAGTTCTCTCGTCCCATTTATTGAACGAGAATAAAACAAAAATTGCATTGGTGCTTAACATAGCAATAGTACTGTTTGGAAGACACAAGAAAAACTGACGCGTTACAATTTTTTTTGTTAATGCATTGATGATGTTGTAAGACCTTATAGCATCATAAACACAGTTGCAAAAAAAATTTGGACACATTAGCATTTGAAACCATCAAAAAGTGCAATTGCTATCTTAAGCTTCAATGTGTTTTTCACTTTATTTCCATTTGATAAATGGGACTAGAAAACTTGTGCCGTCCAAAGATTTTTTTCTTTTTTAAAATGATTTTTTACATATCATATAATTATTCGGTTTTTGTCTTATTCGCAAAACTGGAATGGTGAAACTTGTCCCGTCCCAACCATTGTTAAATTTCACATAAATTTTGTTTGGATCTGGCAATTGTTGGGATTAGGATTTGGAAGTGACTTTGACAATGCATTGGAGATACAAATAGCCAAATATTTTGCCACCTATGACATTTGAAATCAAATTTATCAATGTGTTGATGATGCTCTTAGAGGACATTATTATTCTAGCAATGTCACATAGGATTATTTTTCACTCCAAAATGGTGTCGTTTCTATCCTATATCCAATGTTGCAATGCTAGCTGACTTTTATTGCTATACTTGAAAGTGGACGGCATAACCTTAGTTTAAATTTTCTATTATAAAATCTTAAGTTTCCTTTTTATTTTCTGTGTCAAACTTGGGACGGTTGAAGTTGTGTTGTCCCAATCCTTTCCATAGTTAAGACCATTTTCGCTTCCTATCCCAGCAAATGCTAAACTACATAACATAATTTGGTATTGGCATTGGGGTCTAAATTTCTTTATTTATTCCTTAAAGACTAAATCAATCTCCATCTTGTGTTCTAGCAAACGAAAAAATGAAAGCAAAACAAACCCCTAATGTTGTACTAACGTAAAGGACAAAAGGAAACTTAACGTAATTAAGAAAATTAAGAATAGGAAAATAATATCTTAGCAGCTCAAGTTTTGCCGTCCACGTTTTTAGTGTAGCAATTAAGACAAGTAGTGTTGGTACATAGGATAGTTATGCAGTTATGCTACCTTTTCGGAATGAAAAAATCCTATGTGAAATTAGTAAATTACTAAACTAGTAATGACTAGGGGTGTCAAAATGGCCCTCAAACCCTTAGCCCGCCCGCCCCGACCCAGCCTGGCCCATGGGCCGAAAAAGCCCTCAAAATGAGGCCTTCACCATTCGTGGGCTGGGCCTACCTGGCCCTCAAGCCTTTGAGGGGAGGATAAGGGCCTAGACTTTGAAACTTAAGCCCTCTCTTAAGCCCGGCCCTCATTAGGCCCTCAACATTTATTACATATATTTTAATAAATTTTTTACAATATATTTCATTTTAGCATTAATATGTTAAAAATCACTTAAAAGAACGTTTATCTATTAAGTTTGCCAACCTTATAATTTCATTATAATATTTTATGAAATGAATTTAACTGATCTTAATTGACTAATACAACTTTAACAAGTTTTTTTAGAAGTTTAAAGGTTTAATTGTGCATTCGATTTTATCATTTTTAACTAATGTTTCTAAATTTATTTTGTAAATCAAATGTATAACATAGTATCCGGCCCTCATGTTTGGCCCTCAAGCCCGGCCTTTTAAGCCCTCTCGAAAGGGTTGAGGGGCGGGTAAAGGCTTCGAGATTTAAGCATTGGCCCAACCCGACCTGGCCCTCGAGGTAAATAAGAGTAGGGCTGGCCCGGCCCTCAAAGTATGAGGGCTTCATTGTTTGAGGGCCGGGCTAGCATTGGTATCTATGTAGGGCATCGCCTCTGTGGGTGCGCCTATGTGAAATGATTGAATTACTAACCTTAGGGCATTGCCTCTGTGGGTGCACCTATGTATCGGGCTTAACCATTTGTATCTACCACCCATTGCTATAATTCAAACTAAAATACGTTGAAATTTAACTATGATTGGGGACGGGATAAGTTTCGCCGTCCCATTTTGGAGAATAAGACAAAATGAAACTTACTATAGAATATATACAAATTCGATTTAAAATCAGTTTTAGAAAGGAAAATAATGTAGGACAGCACAAGTTATCGTAAAATATTATGTAAAATTGCTTTTTTACATATTAAATAATAAGTTTCATTTTGTCTCCAAAATAGGACGGCGAAGCTTATCCCGTCTCAATCATTGCTAAATTTTGACGTATTTTGGTTTGGATTCTGACAATGGGTGGTAGACGCAAATGGTTTTAACAATGGTTTGGTGGTCCAAATTGTCAAAGCAATTGCTATAACATCAAATTGAAACCACATTTGGCAATTCGTTGACGATGCTTTTACTATATAAAATGTGAAAAATAAATTTAAAAATCATTTTAAAAAGGAAAATGGTTTGGAAAGACACAAGTTGTCTTGTCCCATTTATCGAATGAGAATAAAAAAAAAAATGGCATTGGTGCTTAACATCGCAATAGTACTATTGGGGCCTTGGGGGACAGAAAAACTGATGTGTCACAATTTTTTTTTGGCAATGCGTTGATGATGTTGTGAGTTCTTAGAGCATCATCAACACATTTTCCAAAAAAAATTGGACACATAATCATTTAAAACCATCAAAAAGTGCAATTGCTATCTTAAGCTTCAACGCGCTTTTAACGTTATTTCCATTCTATAAATTGGACAAGAAAATGTTTTCCGTCTAAAGTTATTTTCCTTTTTAAAATGGTTTTTCAAATATTTTTTACATATTATATAATAATTTTGTTTTTGTCTTATGGACAATGAAACTTGTCTCGTCTCAACCATTGTTAAATTTCACACAAATTGCTAGGATTTGGAAGTGACTTTGACAATGTGTTGGAGACGCAAATTGCCAAATATTTTGCTACCTGTCACATTATAAATCAAAATCAGCAATGCGTTGATGATGCTCTTAGAGGACATTGTTATTCTACCAATGCCACATGGGATTATTTTTCACTCCAAAATGGTGTCGTTTCTATCCTATATACCAATGTGGCAATTTTAGTTGACTTTTATTGCTATACTGAAAAGTGGATGGAATAACTTTAGTTTAAATTTTCTATTATAAAATCTTAAGTTTCCTGTGTTTTTTCTATGTCAAACTTGGGACGGTTGAAGTTGTGCCGTCCCAATCGTTTCCATAGTGTTAAGACTTAAGACCATTTTCACTACCTATCCCAGCAAATACTAAACTATAACTGAATTTGGTACTAGCATTGGGGGTGTAAATTTGTATATTTATTTCTAAAAGACAAGATAGAAACCAATTATAGCAATGCATTGGTGAAATGCAGTACTAAATCAATCTCTATCTTGTGTTCTAGCAAACACAAAAATAAAAGCAAAATAGACCCCAATGCTGTACTAAATACAGTTCTAAAATTCAGAAATTGCTGAGATAGGAACCAAAACCCGTCTGAAATCATAGTCACGATTGGGACGGCTAAAGTCCCAAATTGGACGCAAAGGACAAAAGGAAACTTAACACTTTATGTGAGACAAAATTAAGAACAGGAAAATGATATCTGGCGGCTAAAGTTTTGCCGTCCACTTTTTTAGTTTGGTACATAGGATAGCTATGGTACCTTTTTGAAGTGAAAAAAACCTATGTGGAATTACTAAGTTAGTAATACCATTGGTGATGCTCTTAGGGAATCACCTCTGTGGGTGCGCCAAAGGCTTACTGTTATGTATTGGGAGTCATTGCCACATGTGTGCCGAGTGCACACTATTGTCGGAAATATTCTTGGACAGTCTGCTTGACGCGTGCAAGGGTGCATTAGGGCACACCCTAAGTGGTGGTGCCACATGGGCATGCCATGGCACACCATTATGTCATAACTGGCTTAGCTGCATGTCACCGCTAGTATGAACAATAAAGTCTTCAAGGGGGATAGGGTTATGATATTCTCCAGCTGGATACTCCTTTTCCAAAAGTGGAGCTAGGAAGAATTGAAGGCTTAGCTCTGGTGATCTTGTGAGGACGATCCCTCCAAAAGTTCTCTCATGTGAAGACGTATAATCTTGTCAAATTGTGTTCTTTTGGGAATGTTAGGATATGGAAATGAGCTCATATTATGGTGCGATGATTTGCAAGTGGGCAGAGCATCTGCACCTAAAATAAGCCCTTACTTCAATTGGGAGGTCTTCTTTTAAATGTATATTACATCTTGTGAGGTATGCCTATTACTGCCCAACTCAATATAAATATAAACTAGCAAAGCAACTTATCCTCTATTAGGCATTCTATTTTATTTTAATTATCAACTATTAACAAGGCAAGATGGGGTTAGGAAGATTCCTCTATGTTTGGTGCGTATATACATCCACATAAAAATGGTCTGTAATGTATTGGTGCAGTAAAAAAATAATTCAGAATCTAATGTCATACATTGACCTCCAAGTGCAGCTGTACACTTGATAAAATCGACTCTGTATCTCCGAGAGTCTACTCTGCATGTATTCTCTCATTTCCTTCAAGCATCTTATATTTGCCAATCAGTGTGCACCTCTGAGAGTCTACTTTGTTCTTGTGTTTTTTGGTATATATGGTATTGGAATTGACTCTTAGTATCTTGTCAAGGGTATTCCATCTTTGTGTACTTGTAACACTACTTTTCTCAGAAATGAATTGCATTCTATCAAGAAAGAGAAAAAAGACAGGCCGAACATGCTTGCATTTCCTTCCATGTGTATGGATTGATACACACACATATACACACGAATATTGTGAGTTTTGAATATCTGAATCCAAATAGTTATTATTCAAATAGTTCTATAATGTTCACTCCAGTTATTTCTATAACAACGTATCTTCATCTTACTTTCATCAAATTCTTATTGTACTTAAACTACACCTAATATCTCCTTACCAAAGTTGTAGTACATCAAATTGCTAATCTTGTGTAGTTCTTTGTAAGCAATTAAAATGCTAAGCTAAGAATTAGTAGTCAAAATTATGTGATTCAATTTGACTTTTTTGTGCAGATAAGTAAGGATTAGTCTTATTTATAAGGTGAAAAACTGTGTTCAGTTTGACATGTCTACTACCTTTGTTATTTTGATATTTTCTTAAATTTGTGTAAAGTGACCTTCTCACTTCATACAAGTGATATAACATGCTCTGGCTTTCCTCATTGGCAAAGATTTTGGTGCCTTGCATGTTTCCTTGGTTTCCCTTCAAAACTCCAAGAGGGTGTTAGGTATTGTAACAGTAGGTGTTCCATTCATGCCTCCAAGTGCCCGTAAGTTCCATCAACTCCCTGAGGGCTTCTACATCTCCAGATGGAAGGTATTTCGACTCTCCCTATCTCTTAGAATTCATTTTAATTCTTTGTCTGCAGAAGAATCAATCAGATCCCCTCGATCAGAGCTGATTAAATTGAATTCGTTCAATCAATATTCATTTGTTTTCTTCTGACAAATTGACTCCAATATTTAATAGATACGTGCAAGATAGTTAAATCTAGTAATGTGCTTGGACTGAAATACACAATCATCATACAATGATACTTGAGTATTTGATGAGGGTTGGTACTGTTTTAGGAAGTTTTCAAGCTCAGTTTAAGTGCTTGTAAGCTCACTTTTTCCTACCAAAAACTAAAACGTTCGCCTTAATGTGCTTCATGGAAGGAACTCGGTCAAGCTGAGGCAGATTTCAGGCGTTATGATGTTAAGGTTGTACTGCAGAATATCTACATTCTCTTCTCTAGAATTGAAATCCCTATAGCAGAGAAAGACAAGGAGATCATGGATTTAGTGGAGCACTCTACACCTCAGCCACCTCGGTTCAAAGAAGATGACCTCTCAAACTATACAGCCTTATATGAAAGATCTGGATTAATTGGTCCGTTGCAGGTCCCATACAGGTAATGTTGTTTTGCAGCATTCAGCTAGTTGATTTACATGGCTTGTCTCAGGTTCTGTTGCATTCCTTCTTCCTCCTTATATTCTGTGTGGTATAGGAGAATAATTGCATGAAATTGGTGGCTGAGTTATGTATGATGTAACTGTTTCGAGGGTTTTCGTTTTGTGCTAAAATGTTTTGACACAAGGTTGGTAAATGATGAAGATTTTGCTTGCACAGTTTGTTTGTTGGATCTTCTTGCAAAACATAGTCATGCCAATCAACTCTTTCTAACATGATTATTCATTGTCCACTTTGCTATTACTAACTTAATATGAAGGCTTTAACATATGGAGTATTATCTTGACTTGAACAATCAGTATTTGCCCATATTAGTCTTAGATACCAATCCATAGGATCTTATAGGAACCAATTCTGTTTCTTTCTTGCTTTGGATTTTATTATATTATATATTTTTTTTAATATTTGTTATAAGGTACTTACACTGTTAAACTTCGGATTCACGCAGGTCATTGCGCAAAGAATTCACTATTGTTAATCCAAAAATTCAAGTTCCCACGTTAGTGATCATGGGTGGAAAGGATTACTATCTCAAATTCCCTGGAGTTGAGGACTACATAATGAGCGGAAAGGTTAAGGAATATATGCTTGACTTGGAAATTACATTCTTGCCAGAGGGAACCCATTTTGTTCAAGAGCAATTTCCAGACCAGGTGAACCTGCTAATCACCACCTTCCTCAAAAACCATACTTGATAAAGTACCTACCTTTTATCTAAGTTCATATTCCTACTGAATGATTTTGTAGAATATATTAAAATGTTTGGTCCTATATATTAGACTTTGTTTGTGTCCTCAATGAACTCAATTTGTAGTTTGTTGTGATGCTAAATGTTTTTATTTGCTGTGTGTTTTACCTGTGATGCTAAATGTTATTATACTAACATATTTCTGCACTTTTATCTTGGAAGTTGGAACTGCATTATATGTCTATATCTCATTCTTGTGGGAGTCGTGCGAGCTCAAATTTACATGTAGAGAAAAAAGATGTTTTTCTCATTCTGGTGTGAAGGGCGCGACCCGCGCTCCATTTATACATGGGCAAGGCGCGACCTGCGCTCAACTTTGCTTGGTCGAGGGCGCGACCCGCTTCAACTTTGCTTGGTCGAGGGCGCGACCCGCACTCTATCTTATTTCAGCATGAATTTGCCATTTTTCGGAAGTTTTATGAAATAGTATAAATATAGATTTTTTCTGTAGAAACCTAACTTTTCCAAAACAAAGAAAGAGAGAGATTATAAGTGAGCAATTCTTTGTGAGTTGAGTGTTCATTCTTTGTGAGTGAATTGAGAGACTTGTAATATGTTACTCCGGACATCTAGTAAAGCTTGGAACTCGCAGTGTGGACGTAGGCAAATTGCCGAACCACGATATATCTCGTCTTGTGGTTTGTTCTTCTTTTATATTAATTGTTTTACTTTAGATACTTGTTATTTGATATTGAGAAGTGTTGGGATTACTTTGGAGGGTGTTGAAATCTTGTCTAGTAAGAAAGATTGATCTTTGTGTAAGATTGATCTATTGTAGTGGGTAACGTTGTTTCTATAGTGTTATATTCACAACAATTAGTATTAGAGCTTAGGTTTACGACCTAGGAATTTGTCTAGACAAGGTGTTCGATTAAATTCCTGAGTTGAAGATTTTTTTTTTTAGGTTATTGTGTGTAACTTGAAAAAATGGCTCCCAAAATGTCAAATGCTAAGTTTGAAGTAGAGAAGTTTAATGGGAAGAATAATTTTGGGATTTGGAGAATCCAAGTAAAGGACATCCTCATCCAACAAGATTTGCATAAGGCTTTCAAGGAGATTAAATCTAAGGCGGCGAGTATGAGTGATGATGATTGGAAAGAGTTCGATCTACAGGCTTGTTCATCAATCCGGTTGTGTCTTGCTAATTTTGGGATTTGGAGAATCCAAGTAAAGGACATCCTCATCCAACAAGATTTGCATAAGGCTTTCAAGGAGATTAAATATAAGGCGGCGAGTATGAGTGATGATGATTGGGAAGAGTTCAATCTACAGGCTTGTTCATCAATCCGGCTGTGTCTTGCTAATGAGGTTATGTATAGTGTGATGGGAGAAGATACCGTTGCCGGTATTTGGCTCAAGCTAGAGTCTATGTATATGACCAAGAGCATGACTAACAAGATGTACTTTAAGAAGTGTTTTTATCGGTACATGATGGTGGATGGTTCAACGATGCAAGAACACGTTAGTGAGTTCCGTCGACGCCCAGCGAATTATTTGAATGTTGGCATAAAGATAGATGATGATGATCAAACGGCATGTTTAATATTCTCTTTGCCAGAAAGCTATGAACATCTAATGACTAACTTTATGAACAGAGAAGATGTAGATCTCGATGAAGTTCAAACTGCGCTTCTTTCTTATGAGTTGATGAAGAAGACATGAGTTGATAATAACATTGATGTAGGACAGGGGCTAGTGGCAAGAGGAAATTCGTATGAACAGAATTCTACAAGCAATGAGAATTCTAGGTCCAAATCAAAGAAGCCTTTAAAACATGTACAGTGAAAAAGGACATTACGCAAGTAATTGTTCTCACCTGAAGAAAGAGAACAAGAGAGATGGTCAGAAGAAAGGCAAGACAAAAATTGAGGCAAGTTATGTTTTAGGCTCTGAAGGGGATGAGTTCAGGCTCTGAAAGGTGGATTCTTGATTTCGGATGTTCCTATCATATGTGCCCGAATAGAAAGTGGTTTACTTCCTATGAGAGCATTGATGGTGGTTCCGTTTTGATGGGTAATGACGTTGCTTGTAAGACGGTAGGAATTGGAAATATACGGGTCAAGATGTATGATGGTGTAGTGAGGACTTTAACCGATGTGAGATATGTTCCTGAGCTAAAGAAAAGTCTTATTTCTCTTGGTACTTTGGATTTCAAAGGCCACAAGTTTGTGGGCGAAGGTGGAGTCCTAAATATTGTTAATAGCTCTTTAGTTGTTATGAAGGGTAAAAAACATGAAACTTTGTATACTCTGATAGGTAATACGGTGATAGACGATGTAGCAGTGGGTGCATGTAGTAATGATTCTAAGTGCACTAAGATATGACATATGCGTTTAGGGCATATGAGTGAAAAGGGTTTGTCTGAGTTGTGCAAGCGAGGGTTTTTGAAGAATTTGAATAAGCCAAGTATGGGGTTTTGTGAGCATTGCGTCTATGGGAAGCAGTACATAGTCAAATTTAAGTCAAGCAAGCACACGGCAACAGACATCTTTGACTATGTGCATACGGATGTTTGGAGACCCTCCAGGGTGGCTTCAAATGGAGGTAACCGCTATTATGTCTCATTCATTGATGATCATACTCGCTATGTGTGGGTGTATATGATGAAATCGAAAGATGAAGTGTTTGAGACATTTAAGAAGTGGAAGACAAGGGTTGAGAATCGCACAGATAGGAAGGTAAAGACATTACGGTCTGACAATGATACTGAGTATACCTTTGGACATTTCCAAGAATTTTGTATGCAACAGGGAATTGCCAGACACTGGATAGTCAGGGGCACGCCACAGCAGAATGGAATGGCAGAGAAGATGAATATAACCTTGCTTGAAAGAGCGAGATGTTTGTTGTCTAATGCCAGTCTAGACAAAGAGCATTGGGCAGATGCAGTGTCTATGGCGTGTTACCTATACATTAGGTCACCAATACCAGCTATAGATTGCAGGACACCTTATGAGGTATGGTCAGGTAACCCAGCTGATTATAGTATTTTGCGAGTGTTTGGATCGACAGCTTACTACCATGTGAGGGAAAACAAGCTAGATCCTAGAGCTAAGAAGGCCATATTCTTAGGCTTCGCAAATGGGGTAAAGGGATCTGATTGTGGTGTCTAGAAGACCACAAGTTCCGGTCGATAGAGATGTTACTTTTGATGAGACTTAGTGTTATCTTTCGATAAAAGGAAGTAGTTTGGTAGAATGGTGAGTCTATAGAAGTTTCAAGCTATTGAGCTTGAGTTATGCGATCACGATAGATGATGGTTAGATCATGTTGAGGTACCAAATCATGGAACCACCGGCAACAACAGGGAAGAAAAAAAGAGCATCCATGAACTTGTAGTGGGCGACCACTACAAGGCTAAAGAGACAAGTTAAAGAAGTGCATAAGTATGGGTACGAGAAGTCGGTGAAACACTATGGTCAGGTGAATTTAGTGGCATATGTACTGAATATCGAAGATGATGAGCCAGATAGTTTCAAAGAAGCTGTTAGAGATACTCATTACAGAGATTGGTTAGTAGCTATGTAAGCAGAGATGGAATCTTTTGATAAAAATCAAACATGAGACCTAGTTTTATTGCCAAAGGGCAAAAGGACTATCGGTAGTAAATGGTGTTCAGAAAGAAAGAGGTCATTCCTGAGTCCGACAGTACTGGGTACAAGGCAAGAGTGGTAACAAAGTGTTTTTCACAGAAGGAAAGAGTCGACTACAATGAGGTATTTTCCCCAGTGGTCAAACATATGTCCATTCGTGTATTATTGAGTTTAGTTGCTCACTTCGACTTGGAGTTAGAGCAACTTGATATGAAAACTGCTTTCTTGCATAGGGACTTGGAGGAAGAGATCTATATGAGACAACCTAAAGGGTTTGTCGTTGCTGAGAAAGATCACGTATGCAAATTGAATCGGTCACTATACGGGTTAAAGCAATCGCTCAGGCAATGGTACAAGCGCTTTGACACGTTCATGATGCAACATGAGTACACCCGAAGTAAGTATGATTGTTGTGTTTACTTTCGTAGGCTTCGTGGTAATGACTTCATATATCTTCTACTTTATGTAGATAACATGTTTATTGCTTCTAAAAGCATGGTGGAGATAGACAAGTTGAAATCTCAACTTAGCTCTGAGTTTGAGATGAAAGACTTAGGTGGAGCCAAGAAGATACTGGGCATGGAGATTGACCGAGATAGGCAGAATCGACGAATAGTTGTATTTCAGAAGAAATACCTTTAGAAAGTACTTTCGCGTTTTGGTATGGAGAATGCAAAGTCGGTTTCTACGCCTTTGGCTGGGCATTTTAGGCTTTCAGTTAAGTTCTCTCCTAATTCGGTGGAGGAACAAAAGCATATGACACATGTTCCTTATGCTAATGCAGTGGGCAGTTTGATGTATGCTATGGTGTGCACACCCCCAGACATTTCACAGGCAGTTAGTGTTGTAAGCAGGTATATGGCTAATCCTAGGAAGCAGCATTGGGAGGTAGTGAAATGGGTATTAAGGTACTTGAAGGGTACTTTAGATGTGGGATTAGTTTATGGTGGAGGCACTTGTTATGTCAGTGGATATGTAGATTCAGATTATGCAGGTGATCTAGATAGACGACGATCGACTACTGGTTATGTGTTTATGATGCATGGTGCACCGGTTAGTTAGAGGTCTATGCTACAAGCTACAATTGCTCTATCTACTACTGAGGCAGAGTGTATGGCAGTAGCAGAGACAGTGAAAGAGGCATTATGGCTTCGAGGTCTTCTGGATGATATGGGTATTGAGCAGAATAATGTTGTTTTGCATTGTGATAGTCAGAGTGCTATTCATTTGGCGAAAAACCAGGTTCATCATGCTCGGATCAAACATATTGATGCCTGTTATCACTTTATATGGGATGTCGTTGAAGATGGTGATGTAGCACTTGAGAAAGTGGACACCCATGACAATCCTGCTGATATGCTGACTAAGGTTGGCACTGGAGTTAAGTTCCAACACTGTTTGGACTTGCTCCAAATCCTACATGCTTGATAGAGCCTTTTGTGGGCATGGCCCTTAGGGGCTGATGGACTGTGAGTTTCTTGCTAGATGTGTTATTGCTAGATGTGTTCGGCTCGGTTTTATGTGTTAAAACCTCACTGAAGTGGAGAATTGTAGATAAAAAATATGTTTTCTCATTCTGGTGTGAAGGGCGCGACCCGCGCTTATGACTTTGGTGACTTACAGGCTCTTCACCGCGACCTGCGCTTAACTTTGCTTGGTCGAGGGCGCGACCCGCTCTCCACCTTATTTCAGCGCGAATTTGCCTTTTTTCAGAAGTTTTTTGAAATAGTATAAATATAGGTTTTTTCTGTAGAAACCTAACTTTTCCAAAACAAAGAAAGAGAGAGATTATAAGTGAGCAATTCTTTGTTAGTTGAGTGTTAATTCTTTGTGAGTGAATTGAGAGACTTATAATCTGTTATTCTGGACATCTAGTAAAGTTTAGAACTCGCAGTGTGGACGTAGGCAAATTGCCGAACTACGATATATTTCGTCTTGTGGTTTGTTCTTCTTTTATATTAATTGTTTTATTTTAGATACTTGTTATTTGATATTGAGAAGTGTTGGGATTATTTTGGAGGGTGTTGAAGTCTTGTCTAGTAAGAAGGATCGATCCTTGTGTAAGATTGATCTATTGTAGTGGGTAATGTTGTTTCTGCAGTGTTATATTCACAACATTACAGTATATGTAGCATCTGACTGGTAATGTGTCATCTTATCATTGAGTTTGTATCGTTTTCATTAGTAGTGTCCTTCACAGTTCAACAAACTGGAAATGACAGTAATGTAGATGCTACTTGATAGGAAGGGAAAACCAAATTGCTGATGCCTCAGTTTGAAAGTAGCATTGGCTTTGCCCTAAACTGCCTTTCAAATCTACAAGAAGTATTTTAGAATATAATATCATTTTTCTCTTTTGATTAAATTTTTTGTTTAAATATATTATGATGCTTTGCTTTTAATATCTTTACAAGTAATTCACATTTAAGAGTTGAGATTATGCTGATGCATAAAATGTCCATGAGGTATCATCTGCCTCAACAAAATGACTTGGCATTCGGGTGGATTCTGGAAGGGCAATACGCAGGGTTGGCCGGTCTGGTTAGGGAAAAGAGAATTAAGTAGTCAGTCTTACCAGTCAGAGTAGGGTTAACTACCTCTATTGACCATAGGGTGGTGGGTGGCCTAATAATGACCAACTGATCAATGCACTCTCAGATTGTCAAGCCCCGATGCTAAATTAGAGCGTGAAATTGATCATCGACCATTGCTGTACGGCTACAGCGTTTGCTACACCATATCTATATGGATGCCATCTTCATGGCTGGAGTCAGACTCGCTAACCTTTTAAACTGCGGGTATTTAAAGCAAATCTGACGCTCTCAAGATAAGGATCAGCTTATCTGAAGTAATTTCACTTAAGGATATGGACTAGAGACATTTTCCCGTTTACTCTTCCTGTATATAACCTTTGAATATTTAAGCAGCTTCGTCGGAGGAAAGACTAAGATTAGAACCTGTCATGTAAGTATAGGTTATGAAGAATATTAATCCTATAGCTCTGGAAGGCTTTTGGTTCCACGATCCTTGAATATTCAGAGTCTCTGGTGCACCTGTGCTGTTATCTGCACGGAGTGCCTTTGTTCAGGAGTCAGGAAAGCTTTGTTGGTCGATGTATACACTTCTGCAGGATGGGGGCTCCTGGTTCTACTGCAACCCCAGTAAGGAAAATTGCGGACCCTTGATTGCCCATGTCATAAGTTTGGGAGGTGGGGTGGACACTCACTAGTCATATACCATGGAAGGGTACGCAATATGGGATTCAGAGCTGCTGCTCCTAAAATCTATTGATTCGAGATTTCGATTAATGCAAAAAATGCACAGATGCACCTACCATAATTGATCAACCTTTGCAGGTAGACAGAATTGGGATTATCAATCAGTCAATGGACTTGAGAAAGTTGTAGTCAATGAAGGTGTATATTTGAATGTGGCATGTACAGAACCACATGTTTGTTCACATCGCATTCATCTTGATGGCGAAATATGGGCTAATTTGCATATTGAATTTCTCCTGATCGAATCAATTCAGTATGCTGAATACATGTGAAAGATCAATATATTGCATAGATTGTACATTTACATCCTCCTCAACAGTGCCATGCAATTGTTTATCTAATGGACAGTGTTCTAAAAAAACGCTAGGCGGTGGGAGAGTGTCTAGCGCCTAGGCTTTCTAAACGGGCTAGGCACTAGGCGGTTTTTTTCCCTAATATATATAGTAATATACACCTATACTACAAGAAATGAAGAAAATCATTTACTATAACTCAAAAAATAAATACAAACAAAAATATTTATTACAAAAATGTGTAACAGTTGAAGAATCTCGACTTCATATAAAAACATATTCTTTGTTATAGTGGCATATAATTTATATTAGATTTTAGTCTTTTAAACTCATTCAAATCTTAAGCCTACACGGGCTTTTAATTTTTGAAATTTAATCATAAAAAAAAATGACTGGACCGCTAGAGGCCGCCTAGCCCGCCTAGACCTTCTTAGTCAATCTACCGATTTTTTAAACGACTTGGGCCTAGGCGAGGTCGGTTGGGCACCGCCTAGAGACCGCCCTAGACCGATTTTTAGAACAATGCTAATGGAGGTACAAAATACATAAGAAAATCAACCAAGTCATTTACAAGTTTTGCAAATAGTCCGCGGCCCGTTTGTTTCCCTATAGCAATGACATACGGTGCTACTACCAATGATCTCTCTCTTCCTCTTAATTGACAATGTAGTGTTTTGGCAATACCATGGTGCATTGATCACACCATTCACAATGTGCATAGCAACCATAGAATCAGAGTTAACTTGTACCTTGTCAACACCATCTTTCAGACATATATCTAGTCCATCTTCAATTGTCAGCAGCTCCTGATGCAATATGAACTTCTTGGAATTGGATGCAGAGTAGGAAAATAATACTGCACCATTCTCATCTCTAGCTATACCACCAAATCCTTGGTTAACAGATTTCAAAGAGCCATCTGTATTCAGCTTGACATAGTCATCGTCTGGTCTGTACCATTTGCACAAAATGGGCTCTTTTGAGATGAAAGTAGCCTGCATATAGTTTTTCATCTCTTCTAGAATCTTTACAAGTACCTGCTGAGGAGGGCTATTGAATCTAATCAGAATTCGTTCTGCCTAGCCATTTGCCTGGCAAACAAACTCGCCTATAAAAAAATGCAGTTGGCAATCGGATTCGGCATGTTTTTTTTGTAAGGAGAAGCTCTGAATTCGTCCGTGGGGACGGAGGAGATTGACACATTTGGAAGTCTTCAAAGTCAATTCACTTGACGTCCTAAGACATGTAACCATTCGAAGACAAAAACACTAGATCAGCATATCTTCCAAATTAAATCATTGCACATTGCCATCTTCATTTGTTAATTATATTGGAGGACAGGACATGTTTGGCATTGACCATCAAAAACTTGTTTATCCATGTTAATTAAGGATGGGATCTCATAATCAACCTTTATATAATATAATATAAGCTCATCTTGACTTGGAAAATGCCTTCATAAGCAACATTTTATCTTCAAACTGGGATACTGGATACTGGATACTGGATACAGATCTCTTTCTATGGATCAAATTCAGCACAAATTTGTAGACATCAAAGACCTGAAGCTCCATGTAGCCGAGATTGGAACAGGTACCAAACTATCCTAAACTTTGTATATATGTTTTTTTCCATATCTAAATCCAAGTTTACTGCTGTATTCAGGTGACAAAGTGGTGGTGTTTTTGCACGGCTTTCCAGAAATATGGTACTCATGGAGGTTCCAAATGATTGCAGTTGCAAAATCTGGATACCGTGCAATCGCACTTGATTTTAGAGGATATGGGCTATCTGAAATACCACCAGAACCCGAAAAGACTACATTCAAAGACCTCGATGATGATCTTGCTGAGATTCTTAATGTTCTTGAGATTCCCAAAGCTTTTTTCGTTGGGAAAGATTTTGGAGCATCAGTTGCTTATACTTTTTCAATTCTTCATCCAGAGAGAGTTCAGGGAGTTGTTACACTGGGTATCCCGTTTATTCCTAGTGCTCTTGTTGGTCAACTCTTTAGTTCACTTCCTCAAGGGTTCTACGTCATGAGATGGAGGGTATTGTAAATTCTTTTCCCCCACTGTTAATTAAAATCTATTGTAGTATTTGGGACGAAGTAAGCTAGGTGCTCTCATGCTCACAAAATTTCTTTTGTAATGATCTTAAATAGATACCGGGAAGAGCTGAAGCAGATTTTGGACGATTTGATGTCAAGACAGTAATAAAGAAAATTTACATCATGTTCACTAGTAGTGATCTCCAAGTAGCAGAAGATAATCAGGAGGTCATGGACCTGGTTGATTCGTCTACTCCATTACCATCGTGGTTCACGGAGGAAGACCTGTCTACTTATGCAACCCTGTATGAAAAATCAGGATTTCGTACGCCATTAACTGTTCCATACAGGTATAAATTTAATAATTTGCACAGTCAAATAAGCCCTAGATCTTTTGTTTGTATCAGTTGCGAAAACTACTATGATACTTATGTTGTGTGGTTGTTTGGCAGGGCTTTACCAGTAGATTTAGGTGAAAATGTTCCTAATGTTTCCGTTCCATCAATGTTGATTATGGGGAGGGGTGACTATGTCTTGAAGTTCCCTGGGTTAGAACAGTACTTAACAAGTGGAATGATGACACAATTCGTTCCTAATTTGGAAGTCACGTTCGTGGATGAAGGTACTCATTTTGTTCAAGAACAATTCCCAGACAAGGTGAACGAACTTCTTACAAGTTTCTTGAGCAAACATGCTTGAGGGAAGTACTGTAATAAGTCGCTATGAAGATCAATCAATCCAGTAAAGAGTCCGTCGTTGTTTTTCATCTAAGCTGGTTGTTCACTATATATGTATGCTTGGAATTGCAAATCTGTATACATAATACAATTCAGATGTGTAATAAATGGTTGGAAGGTTGTGGCAATTTTGATAACTCCATAACTATGAATGGCTAGTGAAAATCCTTGGATATTTCTAAAACTCAATATTGAGAGTGTACGCCTCATTTGAAAGCTACAAAATTCAAAGAGGGCACACCTCACTCGATAGTATTCCCGAAAGTCAAACTATATCAGAAATTAATGTATCACAATTACAATGGTTTCTATATATATATATATATATATATACTAGGGTAAACCCTGCGACGCTACTCCGAAAAATGAACAATCAATGTTCATGTATGTTTTGGGTATGAACATTTATTGTTCATATTTGTTTTGGGTATGAACAATCAATGTTCATATTTGTTTTGGGTTCATGTTTTTTTTTTGTATGAACACGGATTGTTTATACCTAAAGAAGGTATGAATAATCAATGTTCATATCTGTTTTGGGTGTGAACATTTATTATTCATATCTGTTTTGTTCATACCTTCGGCGCGAAACAAATTGGCATAAGGCGAACACGCGCTTTCGGCGCGAAACAATATACTTGTGGACTTGCGGTTAGAGGTAATTATTAGAAGGCAAGTGGCTTAGTATTCTCAATTCTCAAACATCTTGGACCAACAGGCGGAACATAAAGTGGAAACCTGAGTTAATTTTCTGCCATGCCAAAATCCAAAGGGGATCCGTATAGACCAGATGTGTCTCTTAAAACAGCAGCCTTATTTCTACGTCACCATGGCCTTTGCAATGTAGAAGTACACTGTTGTCTGCTCAGAACGCGCTTCATTGGCTAGAACTAATAGACCAAATGGTCCTAATGTGCTTCTTCCAGCAGCCCCATTGCCGGTGCTACAATTGTAGCCAACATCAGCTTCCATGACTCCTAAAGCTTTCTTGTCGACCTCAAACTCTGCGGTTATGTCTAACTGTCACCAGTAAGGAAATGCCATACAAAAGTGAGGCTAAAACTGCTCTTAACATGTTTTGATAACATTAAAAGTTAAGAGAAAGCACACACCTGTGAGGCTTTGCCCACAATTGAGAGGCACAATTGACCCAGCTTAAAGCTTCACAGTGTTGAATCCATTCGTGTTCAATCTCAAGCTCTCTACCTCCTTTACAGGCCATTGAAGTACATTGGTCTTAGTCTTATCATCAAATAAAACAACCCTTGGAACAGTCTGTAAAAAGAAACAAGGGAAAAAAAATATAAGGCCATCATACATCTTAATACTCTTTTAATAATTGAATTCATCTAATATTAATGCAATTCAATTTGCAAACCTATACCTGAACTGATGCCCACCCTTTCTGAATATCAGCGAGTTCGCTGTCAGTCTCTCCAGTCCAGCCCCATAGTATTCTCCTCTCTTTGTTCTGATCGTAAAAGGTTTTTGATGCGTAAAACTTTCCATAATCATATCTGAGTCCAATTCCAACATCCAACTCAGAATCATCTGGTGTCCAAACATCCTTCTCAGCATCATAGCTTCCAAGTGCATAGTAATCATGTTTGTCGTCATCAAGGCTGGCTCTAAGAACATGCTTCACTCCGGGGCCATTAACAGACGTGTCAAGGCCATACGTCCCTGTCAATGAGACAGGATAAAAGTCTATACATTCCCACATTCCAATACCAGGAACTTGATGAAGCAAGCCATCCAAGAGTGTGTACTTACTGAAGTCTTTTGTTTCGTAGACAAGGGATATTCCGGTTTTGTTAACCTTTGATCCAATCGTGATTCTCCAATTCCCATTTGGTGCAGAGCATGCAGTGGTGGGGTGTCATGGAAGTCCTTCATTCCTATTCCAGGTGGTGGGACAAGGATCGGGTTTCCAGCGTACTTAACCCAGTCTAAGAGAAGCGGGTCAGAGGGGTCGGCAGGGTACGCTAGGTTCTGAACTTGGACACTCTCATTTGTGGATCCAGTATAGGGCATGACAATGGAACCATCTGGGAGGATCGTAGCTGACCCAGTCCAGACACCATTAACTCAGAAATGCATAGCGACATTTACATTAATCTTAGCTAGACCGTAATCAATATATTTGTGCGCATTTCACATTTATTTGTGCGCCAAAATGACAGTAACTCTGTCTCCAGAATCCAGACACAATGTCACCTCCTCATCACCTCCTGGGCCACTAAGTACCAACCAAAACAGCCTAAACAATAGCTGCTAGATCATTGTAAATTCTCAAATGAGTCTACATAAAAGTGTGATCAGATTCTAAAGCCATACTTGACATAGAGTAATATTCTGATTACCGAAGATGCGAAATTTCATCCATCTTCTAAATGTACTTAAACATAAAACAACACCAATACAAGCATATATATCAATAAGATATGAGAAGCATAATAGATTAATAGATAAAACAGTGTTCTACCAAAGTGAGGGTACATTGAGGAGAAATCCAGCAAAAGATTACAAAGAAGGGGCTGTAAGAGGACCCCACAAAAATATGCCCTGAGGAGAAATATCACTATTTACGATCATAACTTGTCCATAAACCCCATGAGGACCTTAATTTGAGTTGCCAAGATCAGCACCTCTGTCGTAAATCCCATGCCTGAAGAACACTTAATTGAAGAATTAAGTAATTGTCTTGTATGTCTGCTTGGAAAGCATTAAATAAGAGCGTAAGTAGAAAGTGAAAATATTATCTAGCAAAAGAAGGAACTAAAGATTCAAAGTGAAACAAAGACATAAAGCGATGTTATAGTAAAAGTAAATAGAAACTGACCACGTTGCAAAACTGGTTGTGAAAGACTCTTGGCTAGTGTGAACAAAAATTGAATATCTATTCAACTGCAGGAAGTAAAGTTTTTAAATAAAATGAGTGCAAATAGATGGACTTGTTGAATAAGTAAATGTAAACAACCATGAAAAGAAAATAAAACTAATAATAAGGAAAAGAAACTACTTATGCATTGACCTGACAAATGCTTAAAGCAAGACTTCAGGGTATACGACATTTGTAGTAAACTTTTCAGCGTTTGGAAGTAGAAGAATACTTATGCGGGCTGCGAAAGTGCACCTGGATAATGCCACATATAACTGGCCATGGCTGAAAACTTCAGTTCGAAGATCGATTCCCATAAACTTCACAGATTGTCCTTGTGATTTATTTATAGTCATGGAATAAGCCAAACGGATAGGAAATTGTCTTCTTGTCATATCGAAAGGAAAATCTGAAGAGGATGGTGACAAAGAGATCCTTGGAATAAATACACGGTTATCCGATTTTTCACCTGTAAGAATTCTGGCCCAGATAACGTGTGGTTGACATTGCAACACCATCAAGCGAGTCCCCATTGCATAACCCATCTCTGGGGGCAATATTGCAGCAGCGGCATTATTGGACAACCCTCTTTTTAGCTTGAGTCGAAATGGTGGCGTAGGTGGGATCAAGTGAGTTTAGGTACTCATTTGGATCTCGATTAATATTTCTTGGATTATTTGCATCCGCCTCATCCAACTTGTCGTGAGCCGGGGAAAGTCATAGTTTCTCCGGGAACATACGTAAAGCTCTTTGCATTAATGGCATTGACATCATCATTCCTTGCAGAAAGAATTGTCCGCTCAGTTAAATAGTCAGGGGTGACAGTGGAAGTTTCATCCAAATGAGGATAAGTAGAAGAAATCAGGTCCTAAAAATGTATGCAATGATGGATCGTTTAGGGTAGCTCAATAACCGCTTCAAGATTGTTTCCAACCTGATGACATAAAATGTGAAATAGAATATTATGAGAATTCTAATATAGAGGAATATTATAAATTAGGACAAAAATGTTCGTACCTTTGTTAAGAACTCTGCAAATAGTAAATTCTCATAAGTGCCACGCTCTAATCTCATGTTCTGTACCAAGGTGAGAACATTGACGTGATTCCAAAGAAAAGAGCATCGCAAGGAAGCACGAACAATTTGCTCTCGGGCCCCTTTGGGTATAACTGGTAGGCATTGACGGAAGTCACCACCAAGAACCACAGTAATCCCCCCGAATGGGTTGTCATTGTCTCGAATATCACGAAGTGTGCGATCAAGCGGACTTCCAAACGTAACTTGTTTTGCATCGGGACCTCATCCCATATGATTAGGTTAGCTTGTCTGAATAATTCAGCTTGTGGTGAACATTTACTGAACCCACATACAGAGTTATCCATAATATCTAATGGGATGCAAAAGGTTGAGTGAGCAGTTCGACCACCTGCCAATAGCAAAGAAGCTATTCCGGATGAAGCCACCATAATAGCAATGTGTCCTTGAGTACGACACGTAGCAGCAATGGTGTTGTAAACAAAAGTTTTTCCTGTGCCGGCTACTCCATTCAAGAAAAATAGTCGTCCACTGTTATGAGCCACTGAATCTGTCATTTCACTATATGCAAAGTGTTGCTCAGCATTTAAGTGGATGGCATTGGCGTGTGTCTCTTCATTGCGTGGATCAAATTGAAATTGTCTTTGCTCCCATATAAGTCTGTTCCCAGCAACCAAGCTCCAATTTCTAATTGGGAGTGGCATTGTAGGAAAATGAGTAAGAGTTCTACCACCTGACTCGTAGAGAATATCATTTAGGAGAAATAAGCCATAATCTTGTACTTGGGCATCTGTAGGATGAGGAATGAAAAACATGGTTTGAAGCTTGTGTGGGAGGTCATCACAAATGCTTTCGCAAAATTCATTCCATAAGGCTTCGGGTTGCACCGGATTGCATTCTGTGAGAATACTACATAAAAGTCGACGAAGTTGATACCCAGTTTGCATTATTGCAGCCTCTTGTAAACATTGCACCCATTCTCTGTCGTCTTCAAGAAGTCCACGCATAACACACGCTTCTTTGAAAGTAGGAAGCGGAGGACCATTTCCAATTCTCTTTAGATCATCAAAGGATTGCGGACCTTTTACAACAGTTAGAAGTAACCACAAATAAAACCGCTCACCAGAGTTAGGACTTGCAAAGTACATTATGCCAATAGCAGGTGTTTGAGTCCTTTTTGTCCATCTATGCCACCTTTTACTCTAAACATAATATTTTGGAAATTCTTGATATGTAAGCCCTTGTGCATCAGGGTCTGAAGCACACTGCTCGAAAAATGCAGTTAGAGTTGACTTTTGTTGCTGAGCCCTTAAGAGAATAGCATCTGTTGATTCATTCGGATTGTAAACTACTCGATGCATTCCAGGGAGATGAAGTGCTAATCTCACAACAGATGGCTTCTCTTGGTGAAAAGAAATCCCGAACAACCTCCAAACCGCTTCAGGTGGCCCGATATATCGTGCATCTAAATATTGTTGTATCTCATCCAAGTCATTGAACACCACTGTTGTCCTGTCATGTCCTTTGAATATGTATTTGTGAATGTATTTGACACAACGTATCCCGGCACAAACTTCGACATTAATATGGCAATCGAACATCTTAGAAAGATAAGGATTGTATGGAACAACATCCCTATTATCAACTTCATGCCCTCTAACATTATATTTCTTGCCAGTGTCACGACGACGGTAGATAGGATATCCAGTCTTATCCATGGTGGTAACATTTTCGAAAGCACGGGGATACTGACTTTTGCAACGCCTATTTACCATACATGGACAACTTGGATTTTTTAAGCCACATGGCCCATGAACCATACATTTGATAACAGTGTGGAACAATTCAGGCTCATTATCTGGATCAGGAAATTCAGCACAAACAATACGGTCAACTTGAGCAGGCACACGAATTTTGTCTTGATGTCGAAGATATATAAGGGCGTGCATATGTGGTAGACCACGTTTCTAAAATTCAATTGTGTAAACATGTGCAACATAAATACCAAGCACACCTTTGTCTCTGATCTCTCTCATTAAGGCTTTTCGTTTGAGTTCAAACACACGGGCTACCACTTCCGGTCGATCAGTAGCAGTTTCGTTCTTCTGCAAGGCCTTAATAACTTCCTCCCAATGCGGGTTCGCAGTCATGGTGAGGAATATATCTGGATGATTGTTGAACCGAGTTATAGCCACTGAGTCCTGGAATATCTCAAACATATGCCTTAGACTACCGAAGTATGATGTTGGTAGAACTACGCGCCTTCCAACTTGATCTGGATTTAAGGTTTCTGCTGGGACATCAGTGAGATTTTGATATAATTTAGCACGAAGTACATCTTGCCTAAATCTGTAGTACCGTAATCTGTTTTGTTTAGTGGTAGCCCATGCATCAACTAAGAATTCCTGAAATAGTTTTTTCCCTCGTAGAATAGAAGAATATTCGTTGGGGCGCTGAAATAGCAGGTAAGAATAGAAGTCCATCTGTGTGAGGTGGTCAGCAGTGGTGGCTGAAGTTGAGGGGTCTGAACGCCTCAGATCTGGTGACCACCCAAGCTCTCCATGAGGAAACATTAACACATAGTGCAAAGGTAAGTAAGCTGGATGACATTTACTGATATGAACAAATTCATTTCCCCCTTTAAGATAAATCACAATGTCTCGCATAATGTCCCACTCACTGCCATCTCTGGGTAAAATAACAGCAATCTCATAAGCTAATGGCAAGTTGTAGCGGCGTCGGTCAGTGGCCGCACTATAATGTAAATAAGCATGGATGTTGAGATTTTCATCATTCCCAACAGAAGCCGATCTAAGAACCTCGTATGCATGGAGGAAAGTGTCAGAGAAACGGTTATATTTGAGCATAGTTTTGTGCAGGATCCTAAGAAAATCTACATCCAGATTAGGATTCTGAAGCTGTCGAATATCCAATGCTGCACTTGGATCATAAATATAGAGTTGAGAGTACGTTGCCTATCTGCCTGGATCGGGAATAAAAGCTCCTGTTCGGTGCCATAGTTCTCCATGTATAGTGAAAGGTCGTGGACCTCGGCCAACAAAGACACGTTCATCAGCACCTAGACTTGTAAATGCAAATGCCTGATTGTACTGTCTTCTATACTTTCGAAAAGACTTTGACTTGCGATCATTTCCCTCGTACAAAGCTTTAAGGGCAGCAGGCAACGTCTACAATGGAGGCATTTTTATTTTCCATTGCAAACAGCAAGTCCCAAACCGAGGATTTGTTAGCGACGATCTACTCAACCGTTCGTCTTTCCAATGAAGTGCATGGCAGAAAGGACACTGAACATTCATTTCCCCTAAGGAGTGACGTCCTTGTTCAATTGGACGGTTAAGAATATTAGAAGGAAGTACATCATCTTCATTGTCTGTCATGTCATCATTTCCATCATATTGTTGTTGTCTACATAATAGCGAACGTGTCAGCAAAGTAGACGAAGGTGCAAATAATGATCAATGTTTCGATAAGAACGGGCGTATACCTTGCATTTTGGTGATGTGATGTTGAAGCACCATTTGATGTTGTTGCCTGTGGTATCGCATGAAGTAATGATGAGGTTGAAGACTCAAGGGGGCATACACTGTAGAGAATACATGTAAGAGTTTACTGTAAAAGTCAAGATCATACAGGTAATAAATAATTGCCTATTTAAATACCTTGCATTTTGATGACCCATTGCAGAATCAGTCTGAGCACGTGATGGGAGGAAATCTGTAAATAGCCTTACAGGATTAAGATGTCCCACGACTCGTTGAAGAGATTCAAAGGAAGTGAGTAGCTCGAATCCAGGAGTAGGTGTAACAGGGCTATGGTGAGTTGGGCGTCTCACAACTTGAGGCGGAGTACGTAGATTTGGAGGAAGGATATTTTGTGAGGACCCGGGCAACCGCTGGAAACCGCTGGAAACCGGATAAGACTGGTGTGGTAGATTGTGCGAACAAACAACGCGAGTTATTATTTTGTTTAAGGTTTTTTTCTCGTTCCCTTCTAACACGTTTTGCCACTATTCCTTTTGTTAATATCTATAGCAAAGGAAACAATATGAAAATCTATATAACAATAGCTATAAATGTGTTGGAGTAGTGACAAAAATATGAAATTTCAAAAATAAAATCAATAAAAAAACGAGACAGAAAGTAAGAGCTCTATAGTAACACGATAGACACTATAATACAGCTGGGTGGAGAAATAATCGTAGACAATGGTAGAATAAAACACATTGACAATATTAATAGGGGAAGTTCAATTCGAAGCTGACCTGAGCACCAGACGACGGTTGAAGAGAGGGAGGAATGTCATCCGTTGGGCGCTGAACAATTAATAAATATAAAATAAGAGGAATGCATCAAAGCAATGATGTATAGATAGTAAGTCATGAGGTGATCAAGTAAGACCTGGAAGGCACGAGGTGGCTGAAGATTCAGCCTATCTTGGGGAGGAATGTAAATACGTCTTTTTTGGTTTGAAAGTTCCTCAGACGGGTGCATTGGGCGCTTGCCCTTATCGACATTTAGTCGGGTGGGTTGCTTAATAAAGAGAAATAATAAAAAAAAAAAGATAAGATAAATCAGAAAAGATTAAGTCAATGCTAAGCAATACAGAAGAAGGAAAAAAAAATAATAATTAGGAGCAACGGACATCGCACAAGTACAAAGGGTAGTAAAATTCATAACAAAATAAAAGAAAAGTGTGAGAAGTTGAAGTAGTACCTGAAAGGTAGGTGGTGGTTGAATGGCAACGGACATCGCACAAGTTGATAAGTGCTCAAAAAGTGCTATTTAACCCTCGATTATGCCTCTTGTTTAGCTATCTTAGTGGACTAATAGTGTTTGTAAGTTATGTTTTATGATTCTACAGGTCAAAGAGAGAGTTTTGTGGAATATTAGAGAAAAAGGGGTAAAACGAAGCAATTCGGAGCATTAAGGATCACATGGGAAGCCCGTGGACAATCATGGAGAAGGTCAAGGAATTAGAGCTATTAAAGATGCGACTTGGACCTATTTTAAAGCCTATTTGGAAGCCCAAGGCCAAAAGATTCGTTGCTTGGACCAAAGCCTGCAAAAAAGGATAGAAGGATAGAGCAGAAGAGACAAAATCGGCTTACGCGTCTGGGACGCATGGATCGAGCTTCCAGACGCATTGATCGCATCTGAGACACATGAATAGTGCATCCAGACGCATGGATCGACACTGTAGCCAATTTCTTCTCAGTTTTGGAGACGAAGTTGGACTCTGAAAGAAGTCTATTTGTATTAGGAAACAAATGACGGTTTGGAATGCTTCTAGAGCTCATTGTAATCTTTATAAATAGAGGACCTAAGTGCCTCATGTAATTTGCCAATTCACTTATATTCTTGTCTCCAGAACTTGAGGCAGGGAGAGATTAATAATAAAAGATCGGTTTTACCTAGCTGAGTCTTAATAAATTAGTCTTTCTAGTCTTATGTTCTTCGACTCTTCTTCTTCTTGTTCTTCCTTCTTTATGGAAGGCTAATCTTCTCCTTCAAGGGAGGAGATGAAGCCAGTGCTTAAGGTTTAATGATTCTTCTGGTTCATGGTGTTCTTCAATCAGGTTAGTTCTTTATGTTTTTAGTTATTAGTTCCATTGCCCACACCAGGGGATGGAAGTATAGAATAGGGTTTATGTTTTGCAATATTAATATCATGTTAGTGTTCTTTACTTTTCTTCTAGTAGTATAATTATTTAGAGTTAGAGAAGTATTCTTTGTGTTGCCTTAGAAGGGGTAGCTCAGGGAGTGGTTGCTTAGGGGAAGTATTCTTTGTGTTTGCCTTAAGTGATGATTCATTGAATGGCCGCCCTATTAGGAAGTACTCCTTGATGTTGCTCTTGGTAATACATTGAATGGCTGCCCGAGCTTACATAAAAGGAAAGAAGATATTAATAGCATAAACATAGGAACAACCTTAAGTAGAGTAAATTGTTAACGATGTTTTGTCCAAGAGGGCATCGGCACTCGCTCGATTGCCTAATTGTAGTCTACTTGTAAGAACAACCATGAAGCAGAACGTCATAGATTAAAAGTATTGGTAGCTTCTAATCTCTTGAATTCCCTATCTTATAAATTCTCAATAGTTTAGTTAGTTTAGTTTAGTTTAGCATTAGAATCTAAAATCTCTACAGTCATAGTTTTTAATCCCTTAAATCCCTCTCCAATCCTATCCTTCACATAACATACACTTAAAAGTGGAACGATATCCTACTCATCCTTTACTTATTAAGGGATAATTAGGTTTTGATATGCTTTTGTTTTGTTCAACAACCATACACCATCTACATACACGAAAAGAAGCTTGTCAAATGGTGCCACTGCCGGTTTAAGTTGTTTATGTTTAACGTTTTCTTTCAAGATTAGAACTTTGGATATTGAGGTAATTTTAGCCACATCATCCATCCTTTTAAGAAAGAAAGAAGCTTGAAGGACATCTCGAAGACAAGATCTACCATCCAGGTTAGTCGAATCTTCATTCTTTTTATTGCTTTCTCTAGTATAGTTGCATCGTAGTTTAGTTTTATTGCTTTTTAGTATAATTGCATTTATGACCTTTTCAACAATTGAAGTTGTAAGCCAACACAGGGAAATATCAAACTCTAGTGTTTTGATAAGAGCTCAAAACTGTAGTTTTAACCCCTTAATAATCATACTGTTAGACCAATTATGTGAATAATAAGTAAGAGTTAATACTGATTACGTGTTTTTGTGCATTTCAGGCTTCAAAGTCCATTATGTGCAGAAATGTGCCACTTTAGCGAGATAAAGGAGCAAAAGTCAGCAGAACTTCCGAATGCCATATCTTTGGACTCAGACCTCGGAATTGGGCCTACCTTATGTCAAAACGACCGGCTCGAAAAGAGCTTTGCAATGGTTCAAGCCTTGACCCAATCAGAGGAGCAGAAGTGGACGAAAAGTCTGTTGAAGCCGAATCTAGCTGAAGAGGCCTTTTTGGACTGAAAGAATTGGGTTTTGGGCCTGATTCTCTGGCCCAAAACATGGCTCCAAGCCCATGCACAATTTTTTGATCTGAATGTATAAAAACAAAAGCTTAGCTCTTTGTTAATGGGATTTTAGTAGAGAATTAGGGTAGATAGGTTATAGTAAAAAGTAGCCATTAAAATAGCTTCTAGATCTAGTTTTATTGAATTGTTTTACTTAAGTTTAGTTTCAAATCAAATTCTTGTCTTAGATTAAACTATTAGAATCATAGTTCTTCATTAGTATTAATAAATAAATAGCTATTTGTTAATTTCGATTTTTGTCATTTCCATTTCTAGATCTAATTTCAATTCTTGTGTTATTTCATTTTAGTCATTAAATTAGATTTCATTATTGTTTAATTAAGTAAATTTCAATGCTTTATATTATGTTTAGTTTTAATCTAAATGGAAATGATTGCGTAATGATTCAAGGCTAAAACCTCCATTAGAGGGGTTGATGAAGCCTTGATGAAAACTTAGTGGTTAGTATAGAATTGGTTTTAGAATCTATTCCACTCTAGAAGGTCGTGTTTCGCCATGAGAATGGGTGGACGACCTCACATGCTAGTTAGTATCCGGTAGGAATGCCATGAACACTAGGGATTAGAACTCGAAATTCTCGCCGTAAGAACGTGAGAATTGAGATACAACATTCTACGCTAGGTTGTTAAGTTGGATTCGAGGTGGATTCAATTCCCATCTAATTTCTTTATCTAGATTCAAACAATCGTATTTCCGTAGCTTTCGTAGATTAACTTTAGTTTATATTTTATCTTGTTATTTATTATATTATTATATCTTGTTATTTAAATTAACGCGTCTTTAGCATAACATTTCGTAAAGCTCTCATTAGACTTACGACTGATTTCTTAGACTTAGAAAACAATCCATGCTAGGGAACTAGGAGTGGAACGAACTTCCTACTCCACTTAGTGCAATTCGCATCGAGAGTAGAAGCTTTGATAATTGAGATTAAAAAGATCAGTTTTAGTTTACTTACGTAATGAATTCATCGTTCATTTCGTAGGTAAACTACTCATTTTACATTTATCAAATGGCGCCGCTGCCATCTTAGTTGCACTTTAGCATTGTTTTCTTTGTAGAAGTAGTCATTTTTAAGTCCCATTAAACCCACCCACCCTTGGTTGTTTCATACTGTGGTTGCCCATTTCAGCTTTGATAAATTCCGCGAGAAAATACACGGGCGCCCACGCTTCAAGGAGAGCGACCAGCTAAGTTCTTTGGAATTTCATCTACCACCGAAGCACGCCACGCCCATACCAAAGCGACGGCGCCAAACACCGTGAATTTGAATTTAATTTGAATTTACCAAGGAGAGGCCAAAGCTTTTAGCTGATTTTTCGAATTCGGACGGTTTTGATTCGAACTTTGATCTTTCATATTTTTCAGTGTTCTAACCTCGCTCTTCTATACACCGAACAAGCGTAAACAAGATGCTATTCATAAGCGAAGCAAGGACGAATCGTATTCCTTTCTTCCACACCTCGCATCTCCTCGTTAGAGGTTTATACTAGTATATCGAATTGTTTGGAGTGTTGCATGTTTAGTTAAGCTCGACTTAGTCTTGCATGAGATTAAGGTGCCGGTCGAACAAAACACTTAACGTAAATACACAACAACAAAGAACAAACAAGTCTATCTAGTATACCACACACTACACCTCTAGCTACTATTTCACACACACCACCGATATAATGGGGAAGAAAGAGACTCTCTCTCGGACTTCTACAAAGCCTTGAGCGATAGCCCCAAATCTTGCATCGTTTCTAGCAGACCCGGTGGGGATTTTTGAATCCCTCCAAATATTTTTAATTTGTTACCCGTTTTTCATGGTTTAGACCATGAAAAACCTTATCGACACGCGTAGGATTGAACAAGTCCTAACAACATTCCACCATCCTACGGTTGGTACGGAACAAATTAAATTAATGGTATTTCCTTTCACCTTAGCCGATAAAGGCGTCTTGGTTAACGCCCAAGCGCCTAATTACGTGGACTCGTGGGCTAAACTTGTTCAAATTTGTTTATGGAACATTTTACCCACCCCTAAAGACGGATGAGATGCTTTCCAAGATTCATTTCTTTTCGACAAAATCCTCATGAATCATTTTCGAGGCTTGGAATCGTTTCACCGATCCGCTTTATAGAGTGTCCACACCATAACCTAGCAAAAGACACGTTAGTTAGGTGCCTTTTTCAAAGGACTTCAACATCACCATAAAGAAGTCCTTGACATAATGAATGGGGGTAGTTTCTTAAGTAAAGGAGCCTCGAGGCTTATAAATTTTAGAGGACCAAACTAAGTTTAAATAATAATTGGGGGTAGTGACGATTACTCCCGCTCCGCTAGTTCTACTAATCTGATTTAAGGCCGCGGTATGTTTGAAATTAAACACGATTCGAGCTTAAAACTCTAATCGAATCACTCACTAAAAAAGGTAGAGGCCATTTCGTACAACAAAAGCCTATCCCCGTCATGAATGTAAATTCAAACCCATGTAGTTTCATTTGGAGTCCCGAGCATCCCGACTCCCATCGCCCCTATAGCCTATGAATAGGCTTGTTCCATTAATAGTGAACCTAATGCCCCTTGGAGACAAAATCCCAACTCGGTTGGAGAAATAACCAACAAGTCACACCTCAAGGGTACAATAATCAATATGTTAGGCCCATGCACACGGCTTTAACCAAGCTCCACCACGACAAGGACGGTCGGGGTAATTTTAATAATTATAACAACCAAGTGCAACCTCGACAAGGTCAAGCACAAGGTCAAGGTAATTATAATAATTATAATGCTAATAGAGGTATCGTTAGGTAAATAATAATTATCAGAATCCACCAATAAATAATTCACGTGAAATAGTTCAGGTCCACACCACCGTGACTACTACACCCACACAACCGGATCGCCTTTGACACCTTCATACAAGTGAGCCAAAACTTTTCCAAACCATGGCTCAATCTAACCAACAAACTTCTACAATCCGTTAATAATTTAACCCAACAATTGGCTCAAGATAAAGCCCAAACCAAAGGTGTGTTGCAGGTCATGCAATACCTAATCCTAAAACAACAAACACGACCTTTGAGGTAACCGATAATACTAGTAATGAATATGAAAATGTAGGTGAGATAAATGCCATCACCACTCTCCGCTCGCGTAGTGGTTGATACCAAGGTAACTATGCCTATAGTTACCCCCACCGATAACCCCTACACCTACTATTTTACTAGATACCGAAATAGAAACTGAAGAGCCTACCACTGTAGAGGTACCGATTCACAACACAACCTAAGAAACAGAAAGCCACGGTTAAACATCTAGGTGATACCATTGCTAAATATAGGCCCGAAACCACCGTTTTCCACAAAAATTAGCCATGTTAACTAGGGATACAAATTACGAGGAGATTAGGGGCGTTTTCAAGAATCTAACTATAAACCTTCCCTTCCTCAAAGCTATTAAAAGCTACCACATCATGCTAAGTTTCTTAAGGAATTGTGTACTACTAGGCGTAAGACAAATATACCAAAAGACGCTTTTTTAACGAACAATTCCCAACCTTATCGAACATAATGGAATTGTTAAGTACAAGGACCCCGGTCGCCCCATCGTACAATGCACCTTAGGAGATTCCTAAACGACGATCGCGTTATTAGACCTGGGGGCTAGTGTTAACTTACTCCCATTTTATTTGTATAGACAAATAGGTCTAGACAAGATGCAACTCACTAAAATGACGTTGCAATTAGGTGATCGGTCTATTAAGTATCCTAAGGGTGTAGTCGAAAATGTCTTTGGTAAAAGTTCAGATTTCTACTATCCGCTGATTTTGTAGTCCTCGATACGTAAGTCGCTAACGACTCTGTCCGATCATTTTAGGCGTCCTTTCCGGCAACCGCCAATGCGCTCATTAATTGCGTGATGGTTCAATGTCCATGTCTTTTGGCCATCTTGTTGTTGAAGTCAATGTTTTTAAAACAAGGACACGCGGTTACCCGATTCGTCTATGGATGGAGAGGTTAGCATGATCGAAAGCGTTGCTTTCGAGATTATTTCAACAACACGCTTCACGATAATCATATGCCCAAAAATTCTTTCCTTTGGAAAGTCGACTCAACATTTTCATTCCTACACTAGTCGATACACATATTATTGATGAGGGACGGGATAAATAACTTTCTCAAAGATGTAGAGGACTACCATAGTAATGTGGATATGACCAATCTAGATAAGGAATTCGATGAGTTTCTTTGAGTAGGTGACAATTCACCCTATCAAGAACTAACTTGCACAACATCCACCTCGATTCCCCTCCTTCCACCCTTTCAAAGGAATCTCGAGTTTGCACTCGATCCTTTTGTTTCTCCTATGCTTCATAATTTTTTAAATCCTCCTAGCAAACAGATACTTCAGAAGGACAAACTATTTGACACCTTCATTTTCAAAATTGAGGCAGTCCTACACACACAATGAATGAGTTCGGTGCTAAAACCACATCCTCATCAGGTATGCGGTGTCTTTCTACAACTTATCCATATCCACCATATTCTCCACAACCATTCACTTTTCCACACTTATTTACTAGAACACCCACTCATTCAAAAATTAAAAAAGAAGGTGCATGATAGGTTACACAATAGGGTTATCCGACTTCGTTTTCATTCCACTAGGCTGCGTCGTAGGAAATCTTGGTGCTTGATTGTGTTTGGATATGTTTTCTGTGATATTTATTTAAGGAATGATCCACAACTATTTCGGTTGTTGATATATGATCAACTGCATGTTCATACATATGTTTTAGATAAAGTCTCGAGTATCTGACTATAAACGACTCAATTTCTGTGTTTGGTGCACTTCCTTTCACTTTAATATATTGGTGAGTGCACCATTAAGGTAACCGGGCCCTCCTTATGGAGTGTGTGGCTGTAAGTACCGGATCCTAAGTCCACGGTTCACATAGTTCACGTTTTCCACTCTTGCATGTTTTTCTCGGATTTTTTAGTCATGTTTCTCTATGGTGTGAATTATGTCTTTATTGCTTATTGTTTTTCCTTCTAAAAATAAAATTAAAAATAAAAAATAAAAAATAAAAATACACATAGTAATCTAGGAAGTCTCGGGAATCTGACTTTAAAAGACCCACTGCTAAAAACAAATTTTCTAAGCTTCGTTGTAAAAAATTTGTTTGGGGTGGGTGTTAAATGTTTCCGCATACTAAAATGTTTTATGTCCCATTAGAGTTGCTTAGGCCGTTTTATTGTATTACGATTCGGATTGACATAATCTATTAATTTAGAGTTCATTCGTTCACATAACTTACGTCATGCACGCACTTCGAGGCGTTTTCCACTATCTTGTATGTCATCTGAAGTCGGAATAGAGTGTTTTATGGATCATTGGATAGGAAATTCTCTCCTGATCATTTCCATATCTCATTCATAAAAAAATCGGACCGGTAACGGCGGCAATTTTGATTTGAAGTTCAGCGAAAAAATCGAAAAAAAAATCAAAATTTCGATTTTGGGCTTAGGCCCAACCAACAACCCCCCACAACATTGCATTGAAGACAAGACGCAGCTTACCTCCATGAACGATTCGTTTCTTCTTCCTCCATTCCGCCATTAACGCCAAAGCTTAAACCAAAACCTAAAACAAAATAAAAATTAAAAAGAAAATACAATAAACCCACGCCCAAAATCAAATCCCAACCCAAATCGACTCCAAACTCCACCCACCACAAACACCACCAATTCAAACCACCAAAAACCACCGAAAAATTCGAAATTCAAAACTGCCGCGCCACCACTCCACCACCACCACTGTTGCTTCAACCGGCCTATTAAAATCCCACCACCACATCACATTTCAACCCTCACTCCATTCCAAACACTAGATGGCTCAACAACGCCGAATTTTACCGAGTAAGTTTTCACTGCCGACCACTTTCGCGCCGTTTTACGGTGACGAAATGGCTAGTAGAGACTGGAGTAGTTTATGGTACTTTCGACCGAAGCCTTCTACCACGAAGACTTGGTCCGGACGGTTCTACAACACGGGGAGTTGGAGGGGAGTAGGATTTTGTGTTGGTAAGGAAGAAGAGGAAGGAGTTGACATCGGATTTGTTGGTCGAGATTCTAGGCATTCGCCTATAATCCATCTGGATGCCACTTTTACAGAGCCCCGTTTGACGGGGTAGAGCCTTTGATGGGCGGATCGTCATCAATGGGAGCTACAATACAAACTCCCATTGGTTCGCCAGACATCCACCGGGACCAACCAACCGGCTATTTCGGTGGATTGGTCGGAATGTCCTAGGGAAGGACAAGGTCGGTGACATCGGTCGACCTGCCTCCACATCTTATGGGTACTCCAGAGCGAAACGATTTCTGTATCTTGGAGTTTTTTGAAAGCATGATAGGGGGTCGGAAAGTCTTTGGCACCTCTTCCCGTGTTAATTACCAAGATCATGTCTTGAAGATGAAAGCGGCTCCGGCGTCGATAGGATTTACATTATCCCGCACCGTAACCCGCGCCAGATCTATAGGGTGTGTCCAACAACGCTGGAAATTGCCCGAGGATAGGGAACGGGATGAGATAGAGGAGGAGGATGAGGATGATTCGGAGGAGGATGAGGAGGACGTGACTTGCTTTGATACGGATGCCTTCCAGAGGTGTTGGTCTGATGCAGAACGCATGGCTGTGCTTCATAGGGGCATCGTTCACTAAACACTATCTGTCACTGCGGACCTCCGGACTCGACAGGCGACTATTCATCACAACTTCGAGATCCGCACCCGGAGAGATGATGAGATGGGATGGGAGCGAGGGCTGAGATGGAAGCCCAGCGCCGGTTTAGAGTGGATATGCTTGCACGCTTCCCACCTTCATACTGGACTCGCTCGAGGACACAGCCTACGAGGCATGGCCGCCGTCGACGCGAAGGACGACTGCGGCTGCTGGACCTTCGGGGAGCCCGTGAGCCACCACTAGAGTGTGCCCCTCCGCCACCGGTGGCGAGGTGTTTAGAGAGTCCGAGGATTGATAGTGGTTGTTGTTTTATTTATTTTGTTGTTTTATTGTAATGTAACTTTTATTTTCGTAATTTGAATTTTGTAGTGAAAGGTACTCCGAATGAAAATTTTAATATAAGGGGTTATTTTCAGTATGTGTGGTTATTTCATATTGATCCCACCTTCCCAACTTGTTTGGGGGTGGTTTTATCAATTCAAGCTTTATTTTTATATAACCCTAGTGTTAGAATTTATTGCGGAGTAAGGTGAAAATATGGCCGTTTAGGCATATCTATGATTGAGAATCATTGTAGGATGAAATCTAGATTAAATAGGTACATTCAATCATAAAATCAACCTACAAGATACTGGGTTTGAATTAGAATCAAGAAAATGAGTTGTTTCGTTTTGGGTTTGGAAATTTTAGGATTTCCGAAACCGCCGTAAATACTTTTGGCAACTTCCCGATCCGTTTTAGCAACTTAAAACCTATATAAACTTCATACATTCTACACTCACAACTCACACTACATCTAACTTCCATCACGCACCCTTCACACCCGCGATTCCCGTTTTCGTCTCCATTTTCGCAAATCGCAGCAGAAGGCCGCGGAGGAGGGCGCGCCTCTACACTTCGACATAAAATTTTACTCGAGCGCCGCCACGCTTCAAGTCAAGCGACTTCAAGGCAAACACCGGAAATCCAAAATACAAAAAGAGCGACTCGCCTCTAGTTGAAGCGCTTCGGCGCCGACTCCGTGGACCGAAAAATTCAGTTTTCCGCAAGTTGTGCCCGGTTGTTTTGCACTGTTCCAGAGCGTAGTTTTGAGATGACATCTCCTATAATAATACCGAACAGTCTTTTCGAAGATTTGTTCCAAAGCACTACTTACGGTGCTTGTGGTTTTGTGAGGTGATCACATACGTTGGTCGGGAACCTCTTATGGTAAGACCGGGCTGAACTTTATTCTCCAAAGACTTGCATCTTATTTTTATAATAACTGCATTTTCTTTGAGAGACCGGATGGAGAACAAGTGTTCTCCATCAACATTGACGATGAACCAATGGAAATTACCAGGTTCTTGCTAGCATTTGTTCTTGGACTTGCTATGCCCGCTGAGATACAAGACCCATGGTGCTATTGGGTCGATAATATGCATGTCTACACTTATGAGTTTTTGCACGAGGCTTATGGGGCAGGCATTTTCCGTATTGAGGACCAAGGGGACTATAACGTTGCCCTTGGTAGCCTGTCCATGAACATAGGAACTGTTATGTTTTGGATTATGCTAAACATTTTAGGGGAATGGCATTTTTCTTCTGTGAATGACGCCACTTGCAGCGTTTTCCTTGCTTTAGCCACGGGACGCCGGTTCTATGACCTTCCCAGAACTTTGATGTCTAGTTTAGCACGAGCCCATACCATGAGGCATAAGTACCTTCTTATGCCTGTTCTAATTTCACGTATTATGCTATGTTTCTTTCCTGTTTTTTGTACACGTTTCACGGATTGGATTAGGGTAGACACGGTGCGACCCACCAATAGTATTATTCGATCTTTCCGTGCAATGACTTGGCAAGGGTGGCGGATACAACCTCACCAAGGTTGCACCCTACACCCCATCAGACCAAGTGGCACTTAATAGGTTAGCAACCATAGATGATAAATGGCGTGAAGCCTGGCAAATTATCATAGCATGGCAGGACGCGAAGGAGCCTCACTTCTTTATAGAAGTAGAGGATGACGAAGATGACGAATAACAGCGGGAGTGGAGGTAAGTTTTTTAGTTTCAAGCCATTCGTGCGCTTATGTCCCAAGCAATTTAATTGTTAACCCCATAATGGGTGGAACTCTTATAGAGTTCATCGTTTTTTTTATTTCCTATATTAGTATATTCTAACCTTGTTTTGCAGATGTTCCAGAATTTCACGCATTTCCATGGTATTTTTCTACCCTCTTTATTTAAATGCTTTGAGGACAAAGCATTCTTCTTGTTTGGGGGGGGGGGCATAGAAACACGTGTAATTAAGACATCTGCTAGGATATAAATATATATAATATGCATTTGTTTTCTAGTTAAAATTTCAAAAATTTAAAAATATAAATAAATAAGTCCATACTATACACTTAGGAATATTGGTATTGTTTCTTTCTCCATGCTCTTAACAATCTAGAAGTCTCACGTAGCTGTTGCATCAGAATAATTGTTAGAAACTTAGGTTAATATATAGGTAATAATCTTTACATCTATCTATAAATATATTACATGAGTATCTATGATTGTTAGCGAAGAAGTTTTTCAAATCTAGGCTAGAGTACTTATTCTACAAATCCTGTGAGAATATAGCCTAAAGCCTTATATGAAATGAAAACATTTGAGAAATGACACAAGGGAGAAGTAAAATCCGGATAGAGAAATCACACGTCCACTTGCTTGATCACTAAACCATATCCTAAGCGAGAATTTAGGCCCTTTTGGATCGATATAGCTAGAAATTCTGACCTAAGTATATTTTTTTTGCTAGTAAGCCCTAATCGAGCCTTTCATTAGCCCTTCCATAAACCACAATTCCTTTACCCTATTACAAAAACAAAACAAAATAAAAAAAAATAAATCAACCTACCCAATTTAGAATAAGTCTGAGAATAGAATGATGAAGAAAGAAGAAGAGAAAAAACACGGTAAACAAACAAAAATTAGTTAGTTGCTTTTAAAATAAAAAAAAAAGTTTCCATCCAAAGAAAAGAAAAATAAAAATAGAAATAAAATAAAAACTCCAAAAATAGAATAAAAGGGAGTCAAAAGCCAAAGAAAAGAAAAAGAAAAAATATGGCTAAGGATGGAAACAAAGTGTAGAAGCAAAAGTAAATAACAAGGTTTCTCTAGTTACGTAATATGAAGACTCTATTATCTCAGACTTGTCCTTTAGAATATCCATTTCCTTCCTTCTTAAACCATCTCCTAATCCCCGTAACACCTAATAAAGACCTCTAGCTCAATTAGGAATATGTTAGTGTGATAGTAAGTGGCAGATGTGTTTGATCGACTCCGGCTTCCTTGTTGTCATTGAGATTGTAAGGTAAAGTGTGCCCACTGCATTAACTTCGGAGTAAATGAAACTTGAGTGGAAAAATCAGAGTGTTGTTTCTTGACTATTATTGTGAGAACCTACTTAAGGACGGTATTCCGAGTTCTCAGAAACAAACCTGCTAAACATTTAATAGTACTACTCATTGTGTATATGTTTATTGTAGATGATAGATTATTATGCATATATTAACTTAGGTTTCTGACTTGGTTATTCTTATTCAATTGCTAGAGAGATGTATAGATAGTTGAGCATGAATAAGAAAACAATAGTTTTATTTTCTTAGTCGTTGTAGTATAGATGAAGTTTGTGAGTACCTTCACTGGAAAACTCTCACGAGGCTATAACTCGTCCACTAGGGAATTCCTAGTGGTTTAAGGCCTTGTTGCATATGGTCAATGCAATCGCACTCAATAAACGAGAGTAGTTAGAACTCCATTTTTGGTCACTTATTCTAATTTCTCATCTTTGCTTGAGGACAAGCAAAATGCTGTTTGGGGGTGGTTTGATAAGAGCCCAAAACTGTAGTTTTAACCCCTTAATAATCATATTGTTAGACCAATTATGTGAATAATAAGTAAGAGTTAATACTGATTACGTGTTTTTATGCATTTCAGGCTTCAAAGTCCATTATGTGCAGAAATGTGCCACTTTAGCGAGATAAAGGAGCAAAAGTCAGCAGAACTTCCGAATGCCATATCTTTGGACTCAGACCTCAGAATTGGGCCTACCTTATGTCAAAACGACCGGCTCGAAAAGAGCTTTGCAATGGTCCAAGCCTTGACCCAATCAGAGGAGCAGAAGTGGACGAAAAGTCTGTTGAAGCCTAATCTAGCTGAAGAGGCCTTTTTGGACTGAAAGAATTGGGTTTTGGGCCTGATTCTCTGGCCCAAAACATGGCTCCAAGCCCATGCACGATTTTTGGATCTGAATGTATAAAAACAAAAGCTTAGCTCTTTGTTAATGGGATTTTAGTAGAGAATTAGGGTAGATAGGTTATAGTAAAAAGTAGCCATTAAAATAGCTTCTAGATCTAGTTTTATTGAATTGTTTTACTTAAGTTTAGTTTCAAATCAAATTCTTGTCTTAGATTAAACTATTAGAATCATAGTTCTTCATTAGTATTAATAAATAAATAGCTATTTGTTAATTTCGATTTTTGTCATTTCCATTTCTAGATCTAATTTCAATTCTTGTGTTATTTCATTTTAGTCATTAAATTAGATTTCATTATTGTTTAATTAAGTAAATTTCAATGTTTTATATTATGTTTAGTTTTAATCTAAATGGAAATGATTGCGTAATGATTCAAGGCTAAAACCTCCATTAGAGGGGTTGATGAAGCCTTGATGAAAACTTAGTGGTTAGTATAGAATTGGTTTTAGAATCTATTCCACTCTAGAAGGTCGTGTTTCGCCATGAGAATGGGTGGACGACCTCACATGCTAGTTAGTATCCGGTAGGAATGCCATGAACACTAGGGATTAGAACTCGAAATTCTCGCCGTAAGAACGTGAGAATTGAGATACAACATTCTACGCTAGGTTGTTAAGTTGGATTCGAGGTGGATTCAATTCCCCTATAATTTCTTTATCTAGATTCAAACAATCGTATTTCCGTAGCTTTCGTAGATTAACTTTAGTTTATATTTTATCTTGTTATTTATTATATTATTATATCTTGTTATTTAAATTAACGCGTCTTTAGCATAACATTTCGTAAAGCTCTCATTAGACTTAAGACTGATTTCTTAGACTTAGAAAACAATCCATGCTAGGGAACTAAGAGTGGAACGAACTTCCTACTCCACTTAGTGCAATTCGCATCGAGAGTAGAAGCTTTGATAATTGAGATTAAAAAGATCAGTTTTAGTTTACTTACGTAATGAATTCATCGTTCATTACGTAAGTAAACTATTCATTTTACATTTATCATGTTTCTTGTCTGAATCTTGACAAACGGACTATCGTCTGTGGGCAGTGGTATTTAAGCAATCCAAGTGATTCACCATAACCCTAGAAGAGACAGCTTTAGACAACGAGCGAGATACTAGCTGCAAAACCCAACCCAGTTGAAGGAAAGTAGTTTTACATTTTAGTATAACTTAGAATAATTGCATACTATTAAAGCATTGTAGGATAGTTTTTCGTTATTTTCCCATAGCATTTTCTAGTGTATGCCCCGTCGTCCATATCATCGTCTAGTAAGAACACAACAGTGGACAAGGTTTAACAACCGACTCACAAGAATACTAGACGAGATTGATACAATGGCCGCACGCAATGATGGAGGTGTTTTGGACACCAATAATCCTGAAACTATCCCACCCATGCAAGCACAACAGAGGAAGAAGCTGAGTGATTTCTATTCACCAATCATTGGAGACCCACCCAGCAGTATTGTTTTTCCAGAGACAGAAGCTAACCAGTTTGAACTTAGAGCATTAGTAATCTCTATGCTTCCAAAGTTCAATGGTTCAAACAATGTTCAGCTTTACGTTCACATGAACAAATTTCTATCAGTCCTTAGAACTTTCAAGAACTAGAATATCAGGGATGAGAGTATCAAGTTAATTCTTTTTCCACTCTCACTCGAAGGTAAAGCATCCGAATGGGTAACTGCACAGCCGATCAATTCAATCAACAACTGGGAGAAGTTGAGAACAAAGTTTATGAACAAGTTCTACTCACCCCAGAAGACAGATGCCATGCAGCAAGCCATCAACAATTTCAAAGGGAAGGTGACTGAAGAATATCATCAAAGCTGGGAGAAATTCAATAATCTGCTAGTCTCATGTCCACATCATGGTTATGATAAGAGGACACTAGCTCATTTTTTCTTTCGAGGACTTTCTACTATGAACAAGCAGATGATACAGTCAATGGATCAAGGTAAGTTTACATCATTGGATGGAGAGGAAGCCTACAACTTTCTCGAGAATTTAGTTGAAGACACTCAACAATGGAGTACTAGCAACGATGACGTAGCTAGAGTGGAGGGGGTGCCGAAGCAATTTGGCAACCAAATTCAAGAAGACCCAAATCAAGCGATGATATTAATTATGGCAAGCCTATCAACAGGACTTGAAACTCTGAACTAGAAGTTTGATCAGTTCTCCATGAATCCTCCAAAAGCAAACAATTTCTAAGCTAAACCTCAGCCAACCAAGCCTTGTTATGCTATTTGTGAGCTATGTTCTGATGAAGGCCACACCACTGAAGAGTGTTCGTACTATCTGGATACTAATGCAGAGGCATGTAGTATCAACTCTTTAGGAAGAAATAACCAGTTCAATCAGGGACAAAATTATTAGAAGCCACAAAATACAAATCAGAGGAATTTTCCTCCAGGATTCTAAAATCAGTCAAATCAGTACCAGAATAACCAGTATCAGTTCCAAAACCACCAACAACCATACAGAAATCAACAGTCATACCAGAACCAACAATACCAAGCCAACACAAATAGAGAGTTAGTACCAGATATTATGAGTGGATATATTGCCCCTACGCCTGGCCGAAAGTCAAAGCAAAAGCGGTTATCCCACATCCGGAAGAAGCTATCACCACCATTGTCAATGAGCTGAAACAGACAAATCAAAGAACCCAGAAGTTGGAGAGTAACTTTAGTGTCATTCAAGGACAGATAGGGCAAATCGCTGCTGCCTTGACGGAAAGATCGAAAGGAGCATTACCAAGCCAGCCGGAGCCAAATCCGAAAGGAAGAGGTGTCTTGCAGGTGGATAACCTAGAGATTACTCATTCGAATGAACAAGTTAATGATGTCACCACTCTGAGGTCAGGCAAGAAAGTTGATAACAAGATTGTTTATGAACCAGGAAAAGATTCTGCGGAGCCTGAGGTAACTTATGTTCCCACCATCCCACCCAGTTTTAACATTCCAGATATATCTAGTGTTGTGCCACCTGCTGAAGAAACTGTTGCAAAAGAAGCTGAAGGAACTATTGTGGAAGTAAGTAAGAAGAAGCCATCATGAGTGACTCCACCTGTCACTCCACTATTTGTTACCAAGCCAACCGAAGCCAAAAGAAGAGAACCAATATTGAAGAATCCGCCAGCACCGTTTCCTTCAAAACTAGTGAATACCAGGAAGGATGACCAGTACAAGGAGATTTGCGATGTATTTCAGAATTTGCATATTAATATCCCATTTCTTACCGCCATCAAGCAAGTCCCCTTATATGCCGAGTTCTTGAAAGATCTAGTAAAGAAGAAGACCAACATTCTGAAAGAAGCTTTTCTCGCTCAAAGATGTTCATCCTACCTATAGAATCTATCGGTTGTGAAATTGAAAGATCCTGGAAGTCCAACTGTTACATGCAGAATCGGAGATTCTTTGGAGGAGCAAGCTTTATTAGATTTGGGTGCCAGTGTGAATCTTCTACCATATTTTGTCTAAGAGAAGTTAGGCTTGAAGGATCTTAAACTGACTGATGTTACTTTACAGTTGGCAGATAAATCAGTGAAGATACCTAGAGGACTCATCGAAGACGTCATAGTCAAGATCGAAGATTTCTATTATCCGGTTGATTTCATAGTACTAGACACAGAACCTACATCTGGTAGGCAGATACTAATCATTATAGGCAGACCATTCTTGGCCACTGCAAATGCACTCATAAACTATCGAAACGGTAATATGACGTTATCCTTTGGTAATATGAGAGTCGAAACCAATATTTTCCATACGTTACAGCAACCATAGGAGGTGTGTGCTATGAACGAGGTATGCATGATTGAAGCGTTAGCACAGGATTATCTGACTCATTCATATCCTGCTGACGAGTTGTTGAAAGCTTAGAAAGACTCAGACTATGAGGAACTTAGTGTCGAGGAAATCAATACAATTTTGGATTCATCACCTATCACAGATGACAACAAATTCAAAGAAAAGTTTGAATCGCCTATGTCTGATGGACCATCTAAAGAGCTTAAGAAGGAGCCGCCTAATCTAGAATTGAAACCTTTGCCGTCTACACTCAAGTATGTTTTTTTGGGAGATTTGGGAACCTACCCAGTAGTCATTACATCAGATTTGACTGAGGAGCAGGAATCCAGGTTAGTAGCACTTTTAAAGGAATACAAGTCAGCTATAGGTTGGACAATTGATGATATCAAGGGGATCAGCCCTATGATAGTTCAACATAGGATTCATTTGGAAGAGGATTCCAAGATTTCTAAGCAACCACAGAGGATGCTTAATCCGAAGATGAAGGAAGTAGTTCGAGAAGAGGACATCAAACTCCTTGATGCCAGCATTATCTACCCTATTTCTGATAGTCAATGGGTTAGTCCAGTTCAAGTTGTGCCAAAGAAGTCCGAAACCACAGTAATCGAGAACGAGAACAATGAGTTGATTCCAACAAGGATTCAGACTGGATGGAGAGTTTGTATCGATTACAGGAAGCTGAATAGCGCATCGAGGAAAGATCATTTTCCATTGCCTTTCATCGATCAGATGTTAGAAAGATTAGCTGGACAAGCTTACTACTGCTTTCTTGATGGTTACTCAGGATATTTTTAAATCTATATTTACCCTGAGGACCAAGAGAAGACCACATTCACATGTCCTTTTGAGGATTGTCTGCATCATCTCTCCTTAGTCCTTAAATGTTGTTGCGATACCAACTTAGATCTGAACTGGGAAAAGTGTCACTTCATGGTAAAGGAAGGGATAGTGCTGGGTCACCAAGTTTCAAATGAAGTAATTCTAGTAGATCGAGCGAAAATGTCTACAGGAAGTAAGCTTGTTGTCAAAAGATCAGTTTTGAGATGGAAACCTAAGTATTCCCCACCTATTAGTTTATGGGATTTACTCCCTGTTGACCTTCAAAGGAAGATTATTTCTATGGCTTGTGTAGGGTTCGGTAAAAGTCCATTTGCACATAAGAGGAGAGTGCGTAAGCTAGGTTGCTGTAAGAATTGCCATTCAAACTTGTCTGGGGTTCTGACCATTAAGAGAAAATTGTTGGTACAAGGTATACTTTTGTCAATCACATGCTGAGAGAGATCAGAAGAATTCCTACAAAGTGGAACCTAGTGGGTGGGAATACTAGGCTTGAGGATCTGACTATAAAAGACTTAAAAGTCTTGAGAATCTGACTTTAAAAGACTCACATTACGTCTTGGGGATCTGACGTAAAAAGACCTAAATATTTGTTTCTTGAACTAATTCTGATATTCGGCATCAATGGTAATATCCTACCATTTTCTCATCCATTTCATTTACTTCTTTATACATTGAGGTCAATGTATGCATAAGTAGGGGGAGGGTGTACTTGAGAAATGAATTTCGAGTTTTCAAAAACAAAAATATTTTTGTTTCTATATCAGTAGCATGAGAAAAATTAATTTTAATGATGAGTCCGCGATATATATTCTATACTGCTTAGTGTTGAGTTTGATAAATAGTTGATATTATTGATTTCATTACCGCTTAGACTATTTATTATGCTCGGACATAGTTCTTGTTGATAGAATTCTTTATCAAGGCACCACCATAATACTTGGTCAATTTTGTGTACTTTTGCTAGAAGAGAGATTTAAACCCCTAGTAAAACTGAAGTAGAATTTTTTAGACTTAGCCCGTGAGACTTGAGCTTTATACCCATTCTTTGGAGAGTTCTTACAAAAAATCCGAGTCTTAGTGACTCAACATCTTTCAGTTCTTTATGTCGTTGTAATATAGTCTCATTATTTTGTTAATTTGGTTAATCACGAAGTGACATCAATTGGGGAGATAGCCATTAGGTCTTGTAGTCTATTCGAAACAGAGTATCATACTGATAAGTCAAGTAGTGAACCCATTCAGCCTTTATCCCACCTAGTAGGACCATCATGTTAAACCCTTTTGAGCCTTACGATAAGCCATTTTCTTTCATAAAACCCTTTACCCTTTACCCAACTCCAGACAAGGAGTATAGCCAAAATCTTTACAGCCATACCCATATGTTTCTGAGAATACGAGGGGCACAAAGAGAAAGAAATAGCACAAAAGAAATATTACAAGGAAATACCAGAGAGATACAATGGAGACCATCATTCTGTTCTAAGTGAAAAAAGCTAGTGGAAAACAAGCATATCCAGTACTAATCAAAGATATACCACTGAGCTAAAAAAAAAAAAAAAAAAAAAAAAAAAAAAAAAAAAGTTGAACAGAATGGATGGAAAAGCTAAGACAAAGGAAATTTTTTCTCTGCAATACAGAATTTGAAGAAATCTTCCAAAGAATGAAGGAAAACCCTTAGTGTTTGCAGAAACAACTTTAGAATCCTTTTTACCGTTCCTTCATAAACCAATACCGAAGCCAAGTTACAACCCATGACTTATTACTACAGTATGGTACAAAGTCTAGAATAGGTGAGAGGATGCTAAAGTGAAGGACCCGACACTTCATATGTGATTGACATTCTTTCCATGAGACTACTTTTATTCAGAAGTATGTTTTTCAAGGTAGTATGTAGGATGTTCATATGCATTATTCTTTTCCCCACATACATGAGGTAAAATAGTAGACCATCTTCTGAGAGATTCTTTTCTAAGAGTATGACCGGTGAGGATTGAAAGTTGAGATTATCTACCTATAGTAAACTAGGGATTCCATTTCTTGGATAGGAGAGTATAGGAGATTGACTAAGTACACACATAAGCCTTGATTAAGAATTTTGTCAATTTTTACTATCTCCCATCATAATCTATGAGTCTTTGCAGCAATGTAGTTAGCAATGGAGACTGTCTGTTAAAGTAAGCACAAAGTGGGTAAGGAATTTCTCTCTCTAAAAAATACTATCATTCTTGAACATGCTATTGATTGATTTTGTGGGTATATCACCTGAAAACCCTCACGAGACTATAACTCGTCCTTTTTAGGGAACTTAAAGGTTTAAAGCCTTGTTGCATATAGTAAATGCAATCGCGATGCCTGCGAAAATGAGTTAGGATTTTATTTTATTTATTAAGATGTGATTTTGATCACTTATCTATTTTTTTATCTTATTTGCTAAGAGACTAGCAAAAGGCTAGTTGGGAGTTGTGATAAGTGCTCAAAAAATGCTATTTAACCCTCGATTATGCCTCTTGTTTAGCCATCTTAGTGGACTAATAGTGTTTGTAAGTTATGTTTTATGATTCTACAGGTCAAAGAGAGAGTTTTGTAGAATATTAGAGAAAAAAGGGTAAAACGGAGCAATTCGGAGCATTAAGGATCACATGGGAAGCCCGTGGACAATCATGGAGAAGGCCAAGGAATTGGAGCTATTAAAGATGCGACTTGGACCTATTTTAAAGCCTATTTGAAAGCCCAAGGCCAAAGGATTTGTTGCTTGGACCAAAGCCCGCAAAAAAGGATAGAAAGAGAGAGCAGAAGAGACAAAATCGGCTTACGCGTCTGGGACGCATGGATCGAGCGTCCAGATGCATTGATTGCGTCTGAGATGCATGAATAGTGCGTCCAGACGCATGGATCGACACTGTAGCCAATTTCTTCTTAGTTTTGGAGACGAAGTTGGACTTTAAAAGAAGTCTATTTGTATTACGAAACAAATGACGGTTTGGAATGCTTCTAGAGCTCATTGTAACCTCTATAAATAGAAGACCTAAGTGCCTCATGTAATTTGCCAATTTACTTATATTCTTGTCTCCAGAACTTAAGGCAGAGAGAGATTAATAATAAAAGATCGGTTTTAACTAGCTGAGTCTTAATAAATTAGTCTTTCTAGTCTCATGTTCTTCGACTTTTCTTCTTCTCGTTCTTCGTGTTCTTCCTTCTTTATGGAAGACTAATCTTCTCCTTCAAGGGAGGAGATGAAGCCAGTGCTTAAGGTTTAATGATTCTTCTTGTTCATGGTGTTCTTCAATCAGGTTAGTTTTTATGTTTTTAGTTATTAGTTCCATTGCCCACACCAGGGGATGGAAGTATAGAATAGGGTTTATGTTTTGCAATATTAATATCATGCTAGTGTTCTTTACTTTTCTTCTAGTAGTATAATTATTTAGAGTTAGAGAAGTATTCTTTGTGTTGCCTTAGGAGGGGTAGCTCAGGGAGTGGCTACCTAGGGGAAGTATTCTTTGTGTTTGCCTTAAGTGGTGATTCATTGAATGGACGCCCTATTAGGAAGTACTCCTTGATGTTGCTCTTGGTAATACATTGAATGGCTGCCCGAGCTTACATAAAAGGAAAGAAGATATTAATAGCATAAATATAGAACAATCTTAAGTAGAGTAAATTGTTAACGATGTTTTGTCCAAGAGGGCATCGACACTCGCTCGATTGCCTAATTATAGTCTACTTGTAAGAACAACCATAAAGCAGAAGGTCATAGATTAAAAGTATTGGTGGATTCTAATCTCTTGAATTCTCTCTCTTATAAATTCTCAATAGTTTAGTTAGTTTAGTTTAATTTAGCATTAGAATCTAAAATCTCTACAGTCATAGTTTTTAATCCCTTAAACCCCCCTCTCCAATCCTGTCCTTCACATAACATACACTTAAAAGTGGAACGATATCCTACTCATCCTTTACATATTAAGGGATAATTAGGTTTTGATAGGCTTCTGTTTTGTTCAACGACCATACACCATCTACATACACGAAAAGAAGCTTGTCACAAGTACAAAGGGTAGTAAAATTCATAACAAAATAAAAGAAAAGTGTGAGAAGTTGAAGTAGTACCCGAATGGCAGGTGGTGGTTAAAGGGCAACCTATCTTGGACTGGAGCAGAATTATGCTTCTCATGGTTTGAAGGATCCTGGTAAGGATTCAAGGGGCGCTTGCCCCTGTCCGCTATTTGGGAGGCTGTGAAGAAGAAGGCATGAACGTAAAATGCATGAATATGTCAAGCTGACATCACATAATTCAAATTAAGGTACACAATCAGAGCATCATTCTTACAAGTACTTGGATATAAGAGTGAAGTCCCAGTATACTTGTGGAACTACGGAAGCGAGTTCTCCTGAATGGCGTCTGTTATGTGAGGAACTACCTAGAAGCACATGACAATGGCACGAAATTCATCCATAGAGCATAATGAGCTGGTGACAATTAAGCGTTTGAACTAAGTGCATCTTGTTTTCCCAAGATAATAATTTCCTCTTTTTCTCAATCAATTCATCGTTCCATATGAAGAAAGTGTAAGTCAATCCAGTAAGAATTAAGTTACAAAGTTGCACAATACTGTCAAGTTACCATGAATAATAAAAAGTTCATATTAAAGCTTTAAGGATTTGCATATGGCAGGTTTTAATACCAAAAAAAAAAAAGTTTGATGTATCAAAGTAAGCCCTGCTTGCTTCCACTATTGCGACACAACAGTAGACACCACATTAGCTAAATTAATAATAAGATAATTTAAATTCAAACTTGTGGGGGTAAACCGAAAAGATCTTACCTGATGAGCATAGATGTGTGAGAGAGCGGCATCAACTAAAAGCTAAAGAGAGCGACGATCGGGAGAGTTGTGTGAGAGAGCGGTATCAACTAAAAGCTGAAGAGAGCGAGAAGAGAGAGGCGGTCGGGAGAGTTAAGATGTTGATATGTGATTTTTTTCCAAAAAAAAACAACACCACAAATTCCACTTCATTTATCACAAATCTAAGCACAAGAAGTAAAACCTATAAACCCCATAAACATAAACAACTATAAAGCATGATACTACACAAACAAGCAGTAAACGGATCGAATAAGCAGACACCATGAACACAAACAAAAGAAAATAGAAAATCACAGCCCATCATGCACAATGTAATCCCCCAAAAACCCCTCTTTCTAAGCAACTCAAAAAGTAACAAATAACCAAACCCCAGAGTCATAAACAAAGAAAACCCAAACCACATTCCCAAACATTAACACAAATACGTCTTCTTTCTTCTTAGACACCATGAACACAAACAAAAGAAAATAGAAAATCACAGCCCATCACGCACAATGTAATTCCCCAAAACCCCCTCTTTGTTTGGCATAATAAATCTAAGCAACTCAAAAAGTAACAAATAACCAAACCCCAGAGTCATAAACAAAGAAAACCCAAACCACATTCACAAACATTAACACAAATACTTTTTCTTTCTTCTTTTACTTCAACAGGACCCTTCAACAAATGCAACAGATATAACAGCAAAACCCAACTCTAAAAAAAGCATGTTTTCTACAAAATAAAAGATGTCCTCGAAGAACCCCAAAGCGAGTGCAAGTTCTTACCTTTGCAATGTTGCGTGTGTTTTTTTGCACTAAGAGAGCAAGAAGATAAACCGAAAAGGTCTTACCAGCTAAAGAGAGCGAGAAGAGAGAGATGGTCGGGAGAGTTAGAGTAAATTAGAGTAAATTGAATCCAACGAGGGCGGATGTTGATGTGCAATGCAGCAGACGGCCCCGTATGAATTAGATTGTCCACGTCACAAGCTGAGAAAACATGGTTAGAGCCGTCGGATGGGGTCCTTACGGGCCCCATACTGCTCTGTACTGTTAATATAGATATATATCCAAGATGGCTTGCAGCACGAGAAATGGTCTTGTCTGATCCATACATAACCAAAAATCAAAATTTGTTGGCTCTGATCTATAAAAGTAGATTAAAATTTAAAATTGAGTTTGAGCTGAATCAAATTCGACCCTAATTCAACAAAATTTATAATATACAAATGAATCCCATTTCTTAAAAAGTTTGTTTAATTTAATTTAAATTCAATGAAAATGTTGTTCTTCAAAACTGACAATCACAAATTTATTTATGAAAAATTGGAAACAACCAAAAGTCCAAAACTAAATGATTTGACTAGTAATACACTAATACATACACATTGTGCCTTCAGCATTTCAGTTTCCCAAGTCTCATTGAGCGTGATTGGTTGACCTTGTCTTCAGGACAGCCTACCACATGATCACTCTGCCTTCCCATTATCACTTTCATAGAATTTTATATTAATCTATTAAGTTCTTTTATAAATATGCGTATAATAAGCTGACCACGTGAGGTGATTACCGTAAATAACAAATGAATGAGAAGCACTGGCATCACTTATTAGATGGAGGAAAATGTAGTGTCAGGTAGTCAGGGCATCACCAATGGGGCCTGGATACGGGCCTTTCTCTTCAAATTTGAAGGACCACTCCAGAAAACAACCCTCCAATGCAGCCCCTAAACAGGCCTCCATTTTTACCATCCTGGATATCTATCTTCATATCTATAGATGTTTTTAGAGGAGCCATAGCCGCCCAAGCCCATTCGCATATGACCTTTTATTTTGTAAAACAAACAGAAACACATTAAATTTTGGGTAATTGCCTGAAACAGCCATAATAAATGCACATTGTTCTCCAACCGGCCATGCCTTTCAATTTTGACCAATTCAACGAGTTTTTGACCCTTTTGCCCTTCTGTACTACACACTCTCTCCTCTGCAACACACTCTCTCTCTTCTTGTACTTCTGATATTGACATGCACAGTCATATCTATCCGCTAGATTCTCTTAGCGATACGGACCAATAATTAATGACCATTGGATTTCAATCCAGCAAAAATGAAAATGGACTTTAGCTATTGTGGGATCACAAACCAGCAACTTATGGATCTACTATCATCAACTTTTACATTGTTTTTTTTGTACGGACATGCAACAACATTCACCTTGATTTTTGTGCCAAACTATAAAAGTGTTTACAAATCTCCAAAGCTTCCAGTTTTTTTTACTTTATCTTCTTGGTTATCCTCTCCTTCGTGATTTTGGTAAGGTTTTTCATGGAGGACAAGAACACAAATCTTGATAATGGATTTTTCTAAGGTTCATCTTCTTGAGTATTCTCTCCCTCTATGGTTCTCATTGTTTATTGATATGTTTTGAACTTTGGTTTGTTGTCTTCAGTGTTGGTTTCTTTCTAGGTCGTCTTGGGTGTGTTTTTACGTAGTAGTGTATAGAGTTTTTTAAGGTTTTCATAGTTGTGTTTACTATTTCCATGTTGATTTTGTTCTTGTTGCATGGAGTGAAGAAGTATGTAACAAGTGAGGTGAAATTGAGAGTGTTTGATGTATATATTTTCTTAGAAGGATTCATGCGTCTTGTAGGTTTTTCCAAGCGCATGAAATTGAGTTTTTGTATGATGTACTTGATGAACAAGTCCCTTTCTAGATCGATGAAAAAATTGACTACTTGAATATGATTCAAAAGCAGAAGAAGATAGTTGCGCAGTCATTGCGGTGAGCTCGGATTGCCTTTTCAGTCGCGGTTCCGCCAGGTTTTAGCAATGAAAACTCGGTGGATGCCACTGTAAGCGACACTTACATGTACCGTCAGCAACTTGAGTTTGTTTTTACGTAGTACTGTAAAGAGTTTTTTAAGGTTTCCATAGTTGTGTTTGCTATTTCCATATTGATTTTGTTCTTCCCTTGTTCTTTTTGCATGGAGTGAAGAAGTATGTAACAGGTGAAGTGAAATTGAGAGTGTTTGATATGTATATTTTCTTAGAAGGATTCATGTGTCTTGTGGAAGGTTTTTCCAAGCGCATGAAATTGAGTTTTTGTATGATGTACTTGATGAACAAGTCCCTTTCTAGATCGATGAAAAAATTGACTACTTGAATATGATTCAAAAGCAGAAAAAGATAAATGAGCAGTCATTGTGGTGAGCTTGGATTGCTTTTTCAGTCGCGGTTCCACCAAGTTTTAGCAATGAAGACTCTTTGGATGCCACCATAAGCGACACTTACATATACCGTCAGCAACTGGGGTTTGTTTTTTCGTAGTAGTGTATAGAGTTTTTTTAAGGTTTTCATAGTTGTGTTTACTATTTCCATTGATTTTGTTCTTCCCTTCTTCTTTTTGCATGGAGTGAAGAAGTGTGTAACAGGTGAGGTGAAATTGAGAGTGTTTCATGTGTATATTTTCTTAGAAGGATTCATGTGTCTTGTGGAAGGTTTCTCCAAGCGCATGAAATTGAGTTTTTGTATGATGTACTTGATGAACAAGTCCCTTTGTAGATCGATGAAAAAATTGACGACTTGAATATGATTCAAGGCATGATACAAAAGCAGAAGAAGTTAAGACAACTGAGCAGTCATTGTGGTGAACTTGGATTGCCTTTTCAATCGTGGTTCCACTAGGTTTTAGCAATGAAGACTCTGTGGATGTCACCATAAGCGACTTGGGTTTCTTTTGAAATCCCACTTCCACTTCACAGATCACCTTATGGAGTTTTGGAAGTATGTTTCACTGTATAGGTTTCTACTTGAATTGATGTAATGGTATTTTATGGTTTGTGAAACAACCAGTTTATTGTGCTTGAGTGTCAGCACAGAAACTGTTGATGTTCATATGTTTTGTTTGTGATTATATCAGGGGTACCCTTATATCATTGTTGTTGTTTATAAAGAGATAATGAGACCCTAATAGAAAGAAATCTGGGTAGAAATCTGTATGGAAACTCAATAAGAAGAAAAAAGAAAAAATACATTTAACATTCACAAAACTGGGCTGGACGTGTTATTCAAAATGGAGGTAATTGGCAGCGTTTTTTATAATGCGATATAAAGAATTGAAGCCATAAACAAGAACACAATTAAGACTATCAGGTTGACTTTAATATACACCTATAACTTATGTACAAAATAGTATTATCTAATAACAAGTTAAACAAAAGTTAACTTTGATAAGTTTATTCAACCATTTATTCAATATCAAGTAAAGCAAAAGTGTAGCATTTAATAACACATACTAGCATCTCAGTTCCATATTTCACCATTGTTCCCACCCAACTCTGTTACAAGCTTTTCCGTAGTTCAATATTTAAATAGTTTTCTTATACAAATAGCCAAAATGTTAGGATGTCCCACCCTTTGTAAAATGACCAGACTCAGAAGTTGCTGATAGTTAGTACATTAGAATGTGTCTGTACTAAGATAAACTGGTGAGATGAAGAATCTAGTTTGGGCGGAAAAAATCTTTGCCACGTGTTAGGAGCGATCATGATAGCATTAATTATTCGCCGAACTGTTGAAGAAATGATGGTTTTTTAACCTTTAACTGGCACGTGTCAATAGTAATATGTTTGAGCTATAAGGACTGTTCAGTGCTCATTTTCAGACCAAAAAAAAAAAAAAAAACCGCCCAAAATCCCTAATTTTCCGACCATTTCCAATCTTTCAAAAATGAGAAAGCTTAATTTGACTGTTCATATGTCACTCGATAAAATGCATAAATTGTTCAAGACATTTACTACTGAAGAGAGGGAAGATTTTGAGAAGTCTTGCTTCGGGAAGTTTTTAAGTATTAACGAGAGAATGCACACCACTACTACGCTAGTGTATGTTATTTTGGGACACCAAGTAGGTAAACTTTGCTATCGAATCGGTAAGAAGGATTTGGTGTTTAAAAAAGGTGATGTTGCTCTTATAATGGGTCTTAGTGTGAAGCTGGTTTCTAATTCATTCTACACGGCAGATATCAAAATCCCATCCCAATTTCGTGCAAGGTTTTTTAAAGGAACCACGATTTCTGAAACATAAATATTGGAAGCTAGAAGCTTGGCAAAATCCAGTGTTGGTGAAGAAACGTCAGAATGATGTGTTTAGGCTGAATAGGTTGTATATACTGTTGCAAGTTGTGCTTCCAGGATCTGCTAGGACAATTGATGGGAGGTATATTGATCTGGCCGAGAATTTAAATGCATTTGACAGCTTTCCTTGGGGCACACCTCTGTTTGAAATGTTGGAAGACTCTTTGGAAGACATGTCTAACCTGGTGAGTGTTAGAAAGGATTCTTTCGCAGTTTATGGTTGTTTAATTTGTTTTGTTATTTGGGTATATCTTCACATCCCATCTCTTGGAGCTCGGAGACAAGTTGATGGTAGGTTCCCTAGAATACTAGATTGGGTAGACTTGCCTTCCAGAAACATACATCTACTTACTTATCAGAAAAAGCTTCAGCCTCTTAAGGGGAAGGCAGTGGTGTTAGAAAGTCTAGATCTTTCTGAAGGAGAACTGAATGAAGAAGTGCTAAAGGATGCTTTGGGGCAACATCCCATGCAAAGTGGTGCAGCAGTTTCAGGGACATACAATAATGAGGAACTTTTTCAAAGACAGGCAAAAGTAATTAAAGGCCTTGTAAGTAACTTGTTTTCTTTTGACATTTGAAGTACTCACATAATCTTATAATGTTATAGAAGTTGTAATATGATAATGGAATTGCAAATGTTGTTTGGACCCATGTTGTTATGAAGCACTGATAATGTGTTGTTATTGAATTGCATGTTGCAGCATTTTTCATATATGAGGCAGTAATATGTTATGGTACCATGAGTGAGCTATTGTTAAACCATATACGTCAGCAACTACAATGTATAAATAGTGAAGTGGGATCTTGCATGTTAAACCCAGAATGATAATAGGGTACCTATGATAATATATGGGTAACCAATTTGACATGGCTACCCTTTTGACATTTGAAGTACTCATATAATCTTATTTAAAAGTTAGAGAAAGTTGTAAATATGATATGGGTACCCTATTATATAGTCTTGAATTGGAATTGCATATGTTGTTAGGACCCATGTTCTTATATGAAACACTGAGAATGTGTTGTTCTAGAACTGCATGTTGCAGCATTGATTCATATATGGGTGAGCTATTGGGAAACATGATATGTCAGCCACTACAATGTATTTGTAGTGGTTTACAAATAGTGAAGTGGGATCTTGCATGTTGATCCCAGAATGATAATAGGGTACCCATGATATGGGTAACCAGTTTTTGACATTTGAAGTACTCATATAATCTTATTTAAAATGTTATAGAAAGTTGAAATATGATATGGGTACCCTATTATATAGCCTTGATTTGAAATTGCAAATGTTGTTAGGACCCATGTTGTTATATGAAGCACTGATAATGTGTTGTTATGGAATTGCATGTTGCTGCATTATTTCATATATAAGGCAATAATATGTTAATGCATGTACCATGAGTGAGCTATTGTGAAACATGATATGTCAGCCACCTCAATGTATCTGTAGTGGTTTATAAATATTGAAGTGGGATCTTACTTATATTCTTTGTTATGTGCTCTAACTAATCTAAAACAGGTCAGTAAGGAGGTTAAGGTTGTTGGGGATATACTCCAGAGTGAAATAAGGACTGGCATGGAAACAATAATTCAAGAGATTGCTCATGGTGGATTGAAAGGTGGTATGGAAAGTTCAGAGGTTGAGGTTCTGACTTTCTTCACCAACAATGGATTTTGCCAAGCTTCTAGCTTCCAATATTTCTGTTTCAGAAACCGTGGTTCCTTTAAAAAACCTTGCACGAAATTGGGATGGGATCTTGATGTCTGCCGTGTAGAATGAATTAGAAACAGGCTTCACACTAAGACCCATTATAGGAGCAACATCACTTTTTTTAAACACCAAATCCTTCTTACCGATTCGGTAGCAAAGTTTACCTACTTGGTGTCCCAAAACAGCATACACTAGCGTAGTAGTGGTGTGCATTCTCTCGTTAATGCTTAAAAACTTCCCGAAGCAAGACTTCTCAAAATCTTCCTTCTCTTCAGTAGTAAATGTCTTGAACAATTTATGCATTTTATCGAGTGACATACGAACAGTCAAATTAAGCTTTCTCATTTTTGAAAGATTGGAAATGGTCGGAAAATTAGAAATTTTGGGCGTTTTTTTTTTTTTTTGTCCGAAAATGAACACTGAACCGTCCTTACACCCTCAAACATATTACTACCGACACATGCCAGTTAAAGGTTAAAAAACCATAATTTCTTCAACAGTTCGGCGAATAATTAATGCTATCGTATCGTTCCTAACACGTGGCAAAGATTTTTTCCGCCCAAACTAGATTCTTCATCTCACCAGTTTATCTTAGTACAAACACATTCTAATGTACTAACTATCAGCAACTTCTGAGTCTGGTCATTTTACAAAGGGTGGGACATCCTAACATTTTGGCTATTTGTATAAGAAAACCTTTTAAATATTGAACTACGGACAAGCTTGTAACAGAGTTGGGTGGGAACAATGGTGAAATATGGAACTGAGATGCTAATATGTGTTATTAAATGCTACACTTTTGTTTTACTTGATATTGAATAGAGGGTTGAATAAACTTATCAAAGTTAACTTTTGTTTAACTTGTTATTGGAATACTATTTTGTACATAAGTTATAGGTGTATATTAAAGTCAACCTGATAGTCTTAATTGTGTTCTTGTTTATGGCTTTAGTTGCTGATGTATCATACATAAAATGCTGCCAATTACCTCTATTTCGAATAACACGTCCTGCCCAGTTTTGTGAATGCGAAATGCATTTTTTCTTTTTTCTTCTTATTGAGCTTCCATACAAATTTCTACCCAGATTTCTTTCTGTTAGGGTCTTATTATCTCCTTATAAACAACAACAATGATATAAGGGTACCCCTGATATAATCACAAACAAAACATATGAACACCAACAGTTTCTGTGCTGACACTCAAGCACAATAAACTGGTTATTTCACAAACCAAAAAATACCATTACATCGATTCAAGTAGAAAACTATTCAGTGAAACAAATTTCCAAAACTCCATAAGGTGATCTGTGAAGTGGAAGTGGAAGTGGGATTTCGAAAGAAACCCAAGTCGCTTACGGTGACATCCACAGAGTCTTCATTGCTAAAACCTGGCAGAACCGTGAGTGAAAAGGCAATCCAAGCTCACCACAATGATTGCTCAGTTGTCTTCTTCTGCTTTTGTATCACGCCTTTAATCATATTCAAGTAGTCAATTTTTTCATTGATCTAGAAAGGGACTTGTTCATCAAGTACATCATACAAAAACTCAATTTCATGCGCTTGGAAAGACCTTCCACAAGACACATGAATCCTTCTAAGAAAATATACACATCAAACACTCTCAATTTCACCTCACCTGTTACATACTTCTTCACTCCATGCAAAAAGAACAAGAGAAGAATAAAATCAATATGGAAATAGTAAACACAACTATGGAAACCTTAAAAAAACTATATACACTACTACGTAAAAACAAACCCCAGTTGCTGACGGTACATGTAAGTGTCGCTTATGGTGGCATCCACAAAGTCTTCATTGCTAAAACCTGGAAGAACCGCAACTGAAAAAGCAATCCAAGCTCACCAGAATGACTGCTCAACTATCTTTTTCTGCTTCTGAATCATATTCAAGTAGTCAATTTTTTCATCGATCTAGAAAAGGACTTGTTCATCAAGTACATCATACAAAAACTCAATTTCATGAGCTTGGAAAAACTTTCCACAAGACACATGAATCCTTCTAAGATAATATACACATCAAACACTCTCAATTTCACCTCACTTGTTACATACTTCTTCACTCCATGCAAAAAGAACAAGAGAAGAACAAAATCAATATGGAAATAGTAAACACAACTATGGAAACCTTAAAAAAACTCATTACACTACTACGTAAAAACAAACTCAAGTTGCTGACAGTACATATAAGTGTCGCTTACGGTGGCATCCATAGAGTCTTCATTGCTAAAACCTGGCGGAACCGCGACTGAAAAGGCAATCCAAGCTCACCGCAATGACTGCTCAGCTATTTTCTTCTGCTTTTGAATCATATTCAAGTAGTCAATTTTTTCATCGATCTAGAAAGGGACTTGTTCATCAAGTACATCATACAAAAACTCAATTTCATGCGCTTGGAAAAACCTTCCACAAGACACATGAATCCTTCTAAGAAAATATATACATCAAACACTCTCAATTTCACCTCACCTGTTACATACTTCTTCACTCCATGCAACAAGAACAAAATCAACATGGAAATAGTAAACATAACTATGAAAACCTTAGAAAACTCTATACACTACTACGTAAAAACAAACCGAAGACGACCTAGAAAGAAACCAACACTGAAGACAACAAACCAAAGTTCAAAACATATCAATAAACAATGAGAACCGTAGAGGGAGAGGATAATCAAGAAGATGAATCTTAGAAAAATCCATTATCAAGATTTGTGTTCTTGTTCTCCATGAAAAACCTTACCAAAATCACGAAGGAGAGGATAACCAAGAAGATGAAGTAAAAAAACTGGAAGCTTTGGAGATTTGTAAACACTTTTATAGTTTGTCACAAAAATCGAGGTGAACGTTGTTGCATGTCCATACAACAAAAACAACGTAAAAGTTGATATAGTAGATCCATAAGTTGCTGGTTTGTGATCCCACAATAGCTAAAGTCTGTTTTCATTTTTGCTGGGTTGAAATCCAACGGTCATTAATCGCTGGTACGTATTGCTAAGAGAATCTAACGGATAGATATGACTGTGCATGTCAACATCAGAAGTACAAGAGGAGAGAGAGTGTTGCAGGAGGAGAGAGAGTGTGGTACGGAAAGACAAAAAGGTCAAAAACCCTTTGAATTGGTCAAAATTGAAAGGCATGGCCGGTTGGAGAACAATGTGCATTTATTATGGCCGATTCAGGCAATTACCCTTAAATTTTGCTTGCCTTGAGACCTCAACTCCGACGCTTATACAAGGACTGAACTTTAATTTTCCACCAGGTTGATTAGAGTGTAGAGTACAGCACCATGAGCCTCTCCTGCTGGCAATAGCAGCCATTATCCTAGATCTTAAGCTCTCCTCTAACCTTGCTCTTCTCCTCTAGACAAACTTTCTCTTGCCTTCCCCTTCCCCCCCCCTCTCTCTCTCTCTCTCTCTCTCTCTCTCACCCCTGTGTGCGTAGTGATATGACATCCACAGAACACCCATTGCTATTAGGAAAAACATCTACGTCCATAGCAGCAAAAGTGCAATTACTACAGTAGCAAATGAAAAATCTTCTTACCTCAAAAAAGTAGGTTCGAATAGAGTGTCTTAACCAAGAAGAACAGGATAGTGAAAAACTCTTGGTAATAGGGAAATTGTTTGGGGGATTCCCAATTAACCTAGATGATTTGGGGGAAGAACTTCATCGTATATGGCAAACAAGATGGCACATAACGATGGAGCTCATCACCAAAGAACATGTCAAGATTCTGTTTGAGCAAGAGGATGAACTAAGACATGTTACCACCAATGGCCCCTGGCTCATTCACGGTCATATTCTGTCAATCATGAATTGGGTAAATTTTAGCACATTGAAGAGTATAATTTGGATTTGATCAACTACTGGGTTTAGATATGGGGCTTGCCAAGAGAACGCATCAATAAAACAAATGTTAAAATCATCGGTGAGGAATTGGGAAAGGTCTCTGCGGAGGATGTATCTTGTTTTATTGAATTCAATCAACCAGTAGCAAGGGTTCGTGTCTTGCTGGATATCAAGGAAAGACTCACAAAGGACTTAACAGTCATGCTTGAAACAGGATCCTCCTTTCATGTAAAGTTTAAATATGAGAAGCTAGACCTTTTCTGTTACTTCTGTGGGGTAATAGGACATGACCACTATGTTTGCCGCATTAGAGCACACCATCGATATGAGATGATAAAATGTGGTGGTTCCAGCAAGGATGTAAAACCAAACTTCACAAGCATGATGAAGGCAAACAAGTTTTTTAATGGGATAGCCTGCAAGGAAAAACAAGTGGTGATCATCTCTGGACAACCAAAACAACCTTGTTTCAACGAGATTCCAGCCCCTGGTTTAGGGGGATTTTCCGGTCATGGTCGATCATCGGTGACACATGGCTTTTCAGGGAAAGGTAAGTCCAGTATGGCATCGAGACAAAACCAAAATATAGCCATTGAGAACTCTGCAAGAGGGGCTCAGAAACTGGGACCATCTGGCTCTACAACAGTTGGAAACACAGAGGTACACATGGAGGTGGACTCCAGGCTCAGTAGTTTTGATTTAAATGGGCCACAGTCCAATACGCATCTTGGGCCTAGCCCATCCTCTGAAATTACCGGTTTGGTGTCGGGCTCTGGATCGTGCTCTGGAACCGAGCTTTTGACTCTGGCCCAAGCCCAGGATGATCTCTTTGGACCCCATGCATTGGCTAACCGAGAGATAGATCTGCCTACAGTTTCCAGCCCATAATATTCCAATTTGAAGCATCTGGAATCCCTAGACACAGACCACCACAATCCGACACCTTATCTCCTCTATAGGGACCCTTTGGGAACCCAACCTGATCTATGCCTAGCTAATGCAGATGAGCGAATCCAAGATCTGGGGAATACATTTGCTGACCACGCCATACTTTTCCAACACACCAGACTGGTTCGAAAAGATGGCAAAGCTTTCAAGCAGCTGGCAGTGCGAAATCGAGATTTGCTAGAAAAAAAATGGCAGATCTACCCACTGTTGCACTTCATTACCACAAGATCCTAGCTTCAACCCCTCCAGCCCAGATACAAACAACAAAAGAAAAATCTCACCTTTGAGTCTCAACATGGCTGAAAAAACAAAGAAGCAGGAGGAGATGTTGGGTAGAGGGGTGAGGAATGCTATCAACAGATCAAAGAAGGCTAAGATTATGGCTAAGGAAATGAGACGGCAAAGAAAAGGGAAAAGTTTTATCCCAAGGAATGCCCACATCATATCTCTCTCCAGTGAATCCAATGAGAATCATAGGAACTAGGATACAAGGATGATTCCATATCAGCAAGAGGGGGAGCAGTATGATTCAGATGATAATGTATCACATCCCCCACCTTTGGCAACTGATGACTCAGCTATGCGAAAGACTATAGGAAGGAAAACAAGTGGTCAAGGTCAAGGATCTGCTCCAGCTCCAGAAGATAGTGAGGAAAGTATTTGGGAACACTATGCTAGGTCAGATGATAGGTCCATGGATATGTCCATTTCGAGTGGTTCTACTAGTACAAATAAAAAAAGTGCACATCATGTAAATGCTTCAAAAGGGTTCGCAGTGACTGTCCCTACACAGTCACCTTCACCTCAATGACGATCTACGCCTGGAATTGCTAGGGTATTAGCTCCTTCACGGCAATTCAACATATAAAGGACCAGATGGGGGTGGTGGGAGTGGATGTAGTGTGCTTGTCTGAAACAAAAGTAGATAGGAGACGTATAGAGATGGTTAGCAAGATGTTAAAACTAGGTGGATGCTTTTGTGTTCCTGCTGAAGGCTTGAGTGGTGGTTTGGCTATCATATGGAAAGATGGAGTGGACCTGGAAGTTCTTGGGGCTACTAAGAATCAGATAATAGGTAAAATTTTGAATTACTACAACAAAATTTCATTTTTTTTTCTCCTTTGTGTATGGGGACCCTGTTCCTTGCTATAGAGGAAGGGTCTGGACTAAACTAAGGGACATAGCTCCTCCTTTGGTACCTGGTCCTTGGTGCCTTTTTGGAGATTTTAATGATATTTCTTGTTTGAATGAGAAAGGGGGGGGTAGCAGGCTAACCAAGTACATGATGGAGTTTAATAGTTTTATCAATGATCTGGGGTTAGTGGATTTGGGTTTCAAAGGACCAAAATTCACTTGGAATAACAATAGAACCCAGGTGCTCATGTACTTGAGAGATTAGATCATGCTATGGCTACCCCCCAATGGCTGACCTGTTTCCCTCATGTAATTATGAGAAATGTAGCAAATGCTTCTTCTGATCACTTGGCTTTACATATTTCTCTCACAAATCATGAGGATCGATGCTTAAAGCCCTTTCATTTCTTTAGTATGTGGTTATCAGATATCTCTTGTAAACCTTGTATTGATGAGGTCTGGAAATATGTTATGCATGATATGCCTGATAAAAATGTGCTCAATAGATTGCATGCTACCAAAGACAATCTGTCATATTGGAATAAGAATGTCTTTGGAAATATTTTTCAAAATATCAAGAAAACACAAAGAAAGCTGGAAAATGTTTTAACTAAGTCGTTCACTGTTGAGAACCACTATAAAGCCAAGGCTCATAAAGCGACCTTGCTTGAGTGGTATGTGAAGGAAGAATCATTTTGGAAACAGAAATCCACAAACCACTGGATCAAGGATGGAGGGAAAAATACTAGATTTTTCCATCTCTCTACTATATACAGGAGGAGAAAAAATAGGATTGAAAGCATTAAAGATAATGATGGTAACTAGCAAGTTGGCAGAATTGATGTGGGTAAGGCTGTAAATGATTACTTTGCTAATATATTTTCTTCTGATTGCCCTGAGGCCAACAACAATATTTTGGATCTCTTTACTCCTGTTATCACTGATAGAGAGAATGAGATGTTCATTGCTATCCCATCTGCTGATGACATATGGCAAATGGTGAGAAAGTTTGGGAAACTCAAGGCTCCTGGGCCTGATGGGTTTCAAGGAGTTTTTTATCATGACTACTGGGATATTATAGGAGATTGTATCATAGCTTTTGTTCAAGATTTTTTTGTCTCTGGTAAGTTGAATCCTAGTTTCAATGAAACTTTTATAGCTTTGATCCCCAAAGTGTCTAACCCTGACTACATGTCCAAATTCAGACCTATTAGCCTGTGCAATTTCAGCTACAAGATAATCTCAAAGATTCTGGCTAATAGGCTGAAATGTCATATCAACAAGATTGTGTCCCCTTTCCAAGGAGCCTTTATAAAGGGGAGGAGTATAGGGGATAACAATAGGCTAGCATGTGAGGCTTTCCATAACATGAAGCATATGAAAACAAAAACAAAAATGGATGGATGGCTTTAAAAATGGATATGGCAAAAGCCTATGATAGGGTGGAGTGGTCCTTCCTTGATGACACCTTTAATAACTGGGTTTAGTGAACCTTGGAGAAATTTGATTCTTCAATGCCTTACAACTGTTTCTTTCAAGGTTCTGCTGAATGGATCCCCTATGAAAAAATTATTCCTGAAAGGGGTCTTAGGCAGGGGGATCCTTTATCCCCATATTTGTTTATTTTGGTTTTTGAGGCCTTATCAAGGATGCTTGCACAAGCTGAGGATAGGGGAGAGATCCAAGGGATCAAGATTAAGAGGAACTCTCCTGCTATCACTCATCTTTTGTATGCAGATGATTTGATTATCTTTTCTAAAGCTACTCCTGAGGATAGTAATCATCTCAAGACTATCCTACAGGAGTATTGTAATGTCTCCGGTCAGCTGATTAACTATGACAAATCAAACATTTTATTTAGTAGAAATGTTATATTTTGAGTTAAGTTTAAACAAAAAAAAGTTCTGGAATATGAAGTTGTTTGATCCTAAGGACAAATATCTGGGGGTCATGTTGTCTAAGAAAAAATCTGAGAATTTTGACTATCTTGTGGACAAGGTGCATGGCAAGCATGGAGCAAAATATCGCCGATATATCCGATATATCGCCGATATATATCGGTATTTTGGTACACCGATATCGATATTTCCGATATATATCCACCGAATATAGAACTCTTTTTTTTCCGATATATATCGGAATTTCCGATATGAAACTTTATATCGCCGATATAATCGATATTTCCGATATAATCGATATATATCGGTTGACTTTTTGACCATTTTAAAATATAAATCCGATATTTCCAATATATTTCCGATATATATCCGATATTTCCGATATATCTAATATTTCCGATATTTTAAATAGTTTGACCGTTACCAAAAAAAATGGATATATCCGGAATAGATATATAAACCGATATATTGATCGATATCGATATTTTGGGCCTTGATGGCAAGATTAAGGGTTGGAAAGCTAAGGTGCTATCCTAGGCAGGGAGAGCAACCCTTATAAATGGGCAATTATATGCCATGTCTACTTATAGTGAGGACAAGATAGATAAAGCATGCAGAGATTTTTTCTAAAATGGGTATTATAATTCTAATAGTGTCCACACCATTGGGTGGGGGCAGCTATGCAAACCTAAACAAGTGGGAGGTTTAGGGTTTCGCAAAGCTAGAGATATGAATATAGCCATGCTTGCTAAGTTACCTTGAAAGGCTGCTACTGACTTAGAGTCCTTGTGGACTAGAGTCTTTACCAGTATTTACAATAAAAGCTGGATTGGGGATGTGCTAAAACCCCCTGGGACAACATCCTACTTCTGGAAAGGGGTTCATAGGGTGTTTAACATCATAAGTGGGGTCTTATTTGGGCTATTGGAAATGGTTTAACCACTTCAATACTTCATGACCACTGGCTTTGCGAAGATGGTAAGCCTATCACCTTTCAAGAACTGGGAGTTGATCACCTAGAACTTGAGAGTGCTCATGTGGCTGATTTGTTCCTTCCCAGTGGCATTAGGTGGGATATTGAAAAGCTGAATCATCTGTTCCCACCTTTAATCAGCTAACAAATCCAAGAGGTGGTGGTAAGGCCAATGGGGGCTCAAAAAGACAAGATGGTATGGTCTGGGGATGGTAAAGGGGCTTTCACTGTGAAGACTGCCTATAAGTTTTTAACCCAAAGGAGTTGGGAAGGGCAGTCCTCTAGTTTCAGCCCAAAAACCATCTCTAGAATATGAAAATCAAGTCTCCCAACTCATATACAACTTTTCCTCTGGAAAGTTTATAAAAGAGTCTTACCCATGGGAGACTTACTTATGGAAAAGAATATGCATGGGGACTTTGCATGTCCTTTCTGTTGGAGTACCATGGAATCAGATACACATCTTTCTTTTGAATGTGATTGGATCAGAAGTGCTTGGTTTGGATAAGAACTTGGGCTTCATATACAGCTGGATAGTGGTAATACTATCAGGTCATGGCTAGATAAGTTTATGATGTGGTGCTCTAGTGGAGAGGAACACATCACACAAGCTGGAGTCTACAGCTGTGTTTTGCTTTACCATATTTGGGAAGCTAGAAATGAAGCAAAGTTTGAGCATAAGATTCCTAGCACGGCAAGGCTTCTGAGGAAGAGTTCAACTGTCACAGAAAGTTGCTGCAAAGCCTTCAGAGAAGCTCCTCCTAATCCTCTTTTTAATTTTCCTCAAATAAATGGTTTAAATAACTTGTTTCCTGTAATTCCTAGAGATAACATTCTGATAAGATATGATGCTGCCTTCCACAGGGAAACTGGCTGTGCTAGTGCTGGGTGTATGGCTTGGAATGATGTGGGAGATTTGGTTGGAGCAAGCTGTTAGGGTGTTCAAAGCTAAAGGCCCTAAAGAGGCAGAGATGGTGGCGAGTGAAGTAGCTGTTTTGCTGGCTTGCTATCTGGGCAGATATAACTATGTGATCCAAGGGGACTCTGAAGAGATCATCCAGTCTTTCAGTGGGGGAGGCTACAGATGGAGTCTGAATGCACTACATTTTGCTGTCACAAAACTTTTAAGTAATTTAGAGTCTGTAATATTTACTTGGTTGAGTCGGGTTGTAAATGTTGATGCTCACTAGTTAGCTCAATGGGCAATCCACAAGCTACCCATGTCAGCCCTGCCAATGTGTATGGTGGAGACAAACTTTGTTCCTTTATGGCTGTAAGGTTAATATATGGTATGGCAAGTTTATCAAAAAAAAAAACAACAACTTTGCCACCAGGCCGATGTCAGTTTGATTGCTTGAGTTTCTCAAAATTTTAAAGTTGTTTTTCCAGGTCGCGCTGCAGATCCTCTAGTTTAGAGGTCCTTCACTTGATGTTTCTCCTTCAACCAAACCTTTAAACTGCTGATGTCGCCCTCTATTTTGAGGGCCTACATTGGTGATGCCCTCAGTCATATACTCATATTCACGATCTGTATATCTTTTGAAATTTGATGTGATGCTTCACCTTGGAATTATAATTTTAGGATCAAATTCAAATTGAGATCCCATTTTAATCTTATGTTATACCAAACAGAATTTCATATCTTTTCCTGGCTACTTATCCAGCCAAATCCACTTGAAATATTTTATTTTATTTCATTTTTTTCTGCCCAAGGCATCCGAAGGATGGGAGGAAAAATATAATCTCCAGGAAGTCAAGGCATGTGAAACATGCATAGAGAAAAATATTTCCCAGAAAGTCAATTAGAGACTGCATGAAAGCCTAATCCCCAATCAATTATAAACCTTTTGCTTCAAAGAAACATACACCAACGTTTAAAAGATAAGAAGAGTTCCAAAAATAAAAAATGTATCACATCCACCAAAATTTTGTAGAAATTAGAGGCCTAAGCCTCCATATAGCAGAGCTTGGACCAATTTGTTCTGGTGCTGATGTTTTATGTGCCGCTGCAGCTGCTACAGTAATTGTTTTCTTGCATGGATTTCCAGAAATTTGGTATTCATGGCGACACCAAATGGTTGGAGTAGCTAATGCTGGATATCACGCAATTGCACCAGATTTTAGGGGGTATGGACTATCTCAAGTACCAGCTGAACCTGGAAAGACTACATTCCAAGATCTTATCGATGATCTGGTTGGGATTCTCGATCACTATAAGATTCCAAAAGCTTTTGTTGTTGGAAAAGATTTTGGAGCTCAAGTTGCTTATAATTTTGAGCTTTTGCATCCAGACAGAGTTCTGGGTGTGGTGACATTGGGCATACCATATGTTCCTGGTGCTCTTCAAACTCAGTTGTATGGTCAGCTACCTGAAGGGGCCTACCTTAAGAGATGGATGGTATGGTAACTGCCAACTAAGTAGTCTATCTGTTTTCACTACAAATACTTGCATTATATCTTGTATATACTCTACCTTTCGTTTTTCGATTTAAATTGCTAAACAAATCTACCAGCATTTTCATTTAATAGAGTTTTCACCAATAAATAAATGTCAAAGGTTTCAAACAATCAAATGTGTTAACATCCACGTAAGGATCTTCTACCAGGCCGGCTAGTTTATGATGAATATTATTGTGTATGATTTAATTTTGATACAGATACCAGGAAGAGCTGAAGCAGATTTTGGACGATTTAAAGTTAAGACAGTAGTGAAGAGAATCTACATACTCTTCTCTGGAAATGAGATCCCTATAGCAAAGGAAAATCAGGAGATTCTGGACTTGGTAAACAAGTCTAGTCCACTACCACCATGGCTCACAAATAAGGATCTTAAAGTCTATGCTTCTTTATACAAAAAGTCTGGATTCAGTACTCCATTGCAAGTTCCATACAGGTAAGCTAATCAGCAGCCAAGTAGTTATCGATCATTTAGCTTTCAAAAGTTAGTACAAATAGAGTCCCATTTAATGAGTAAAAAGAATGCGAGACTATTGCAAGTTACACACCATATTGCTCACTATTCATAACTTCTCTACGTAAGGGCCCTTATGATGTCACCCATATGGCCATTTTAAGTGTCATTCGATAAGAATTCCTTCAAACAGTTCTTAAGATCACGACCGTAAGCTTGTGCCACTACTTCCTTCAGTACAATTGATATACTTCGATATTATATTTAACAATATAGACTGTTATGCAGGGCAAGTCCAGTAGACTTGGGAACAATTATTCCAAAAGTTTCAGTCCCAGCTTTGCTTATTATGGGAGATGATGACTACTTCTTCAAGTTCCCAGGGATACAGCAATACCTAGCAAGCGGAGTAAAACAGTTTGTCCCTGATCTGAACGTCACTTACATGTCTAAAGGAACTCATTTCGTTCAAGAGCAATTCCCAACGAAGGTGAACCGGCTCATTATCAAGTTCTTGAAAAAACACACTAAATCTCTAATGCCGCTTGAAGGTCTTTCGAACCACAGTTCAATGCGGTAAATGTTTTTATTTTTCTTAGTGATGCACTTATGCTGATCATTAAATAGAAGACTGGAACTTGCTACTTTTCATTTTAAAAATGTGACGACATTGTTCTATTTTTCATTAGTTCTATGAATTCTAAGGAATTGGTGAACCATATATAACTTGGTAATCAAACGTGGTAACATGATTGGTCTGCATTGATGAGTTATGATCAAGAGCGTAAGCTGATTTTAATCAGCAAAGGGCCCTTACTGTTTCAGGTCTCATAACATCTCCGTGAGACTGTGACCAGTACTAAGAAACTCTTGGAAAACTTGACGCCCCTTCTGCCCTTCAGATTTCCAAAATTCTGTTGAATGACAGTGAAACGTCTAACCCTGATTATTTTGGTAAGCAACTTGTACCTATTATGGGCCAAACAAAAAGCACACCTCGCAAACTATAATATCGTCCCAAGACTTACTACAAACCAAATAAATAAAAAGAGGAATGTATCGAATCGAATTAGTTGACATATTATAAAATTCACAACGGAATCGAATTATTGAGCTCATTCCACTCGTCATATGACAAGTTAACTATTCCCAGTATGTTGCGAATAGGATAATGCGGAAATAATGTTACCCACAACAAATAGATCAATCCTACACAAAGATCGATTATTTTCACTAGACAAGACTTCAACACCCTCCAAAGTAATCCCAACACTTCTCAATATCAAATAAACAAATATCTAAAGTAAAACAATTAATGTAAAGAAAGAACAAACCACAAGACGAGATATATCGTGGTTCGGCAATTTGCCTACGTCTACACTGTGAGTTCCAAGCTTTACTAGATGTCCGGAGTAACATATTACAAGTCTCTCAATTCACTCACAAAGAATGAACACTCAACTCACTAAAAATTGCTCTCTTATAATATCTCTCTTTCTTGGTTTTGGTTAAGTTAGGTTTCTACAAAAAACTTTTTTTTATCTTTGTTTGGAAAAACTTTCAAACAGTTTTTTTCAAGCTGAAATCTGATTGGGGGCGGCCTCGACCGAGCAAAGTCGGCGGCTCGCGCCTAAAGTACTGGAGTTCGCCAAAGGCATGAGCGCAGGTCGCGCCATGTCTAGGTGTAACTAGAGCACGGGTCACACCCTTCACACCAGAGAGAGAAAAACGCCTTTTTTCTCTATATTCTCCACCTCGGTGAGATTTTAACACATAAAACCAAGCTGAATACATCCAGCAAGAACACATCCATCTAGAACTCGTAGTCAACCGCCCCGAAGGGCCATGTCCACAAATGGCTCATTCAGGCATGTAGGATTTGGAGCAAGTCCAAACAGTGTTGGAACTTAACTCCGGTAATAACCTTTGTCAACATATCAGCAGGATTGTCATGGGTGTCCACTTTCTCAAGTGCTACATCACCATCCTCAACGACATCCCGTATAAAGTGATAACGGACATCAATATGCTTGGTCTGAGCATGATGAACCTAGTTCTTCGCCAAATGAATAGCACTCTGACTATCACAATACAAAGGAACACTGTTCTGCTTAATACCCATATCATCCAGAAGACCTCGAAGCCATAGTGCCTCTTTTTTTCGCCTCGCCACTACCATATACTCGCCTCGATTAGTAGATCGAAAGCAAGCGTAGCTGTAGCATAGACCTCCAACTAACCGGTGCACCATGCATCATAAACACATAACCAGTAGTCGATCGTCGTCTATCTAGATAACCTGCATAATCTGAATTTACATACTCACTGACATAACAAGTGCCTCCACCATAAACTAATCCCACATCCAAGGTACCCTTCAAGTACCTTAGTATCAATTTCACTGCCTCCCAATGCTGCTTCCCAGGATTTGCCATATACCTGCTTACAACACTAACTGTCTGTGAAATGTCTGGGCGTGAGCACACCATAGCATACATTAAACTGCCCACGACACTTGCATAAGGAACATTAGCCATATGCTTTTGTTCCTCTACCGAACTAGGAGAGAACTTAGCTGAAAGCCTAAAATGCCCAGCTAAAGGTGTAGAAACCGACTTTGCATTCTCCATACAAAATTGAGAAATTACTTTTTGAAGGTATTTTTTCTGAGATACAACTATCTGTCGCTTCTTCCTATCCCTGTCAATCTCCATGCCCAGTATCTTCTTGGCTCCACCTAAGTCTTTCATCTCAAACTTAGAGCTAAGTTGAAATTTTAACTTGTCTATCTCCACCATATTTTTGGAAGTAATAAGCATGTCATCCACATAAAACAGGAGATAGATGAAGTCATTACCATGAAGTCTACGAAAGTAAATACAACAGTCATACTTACTTCGGGTGTACTCATGTTGTATCATGAATGTGCTAAAGTGCTTGTACCATTGCCTGGGCGATTGCTTTAACCTATACAGTGACCGATTCAATTTGCATACATGATCTTCTTTCTCAGCAACAACAAACCCTTCAGGTTATCTCATATAGATCTCTTTCTCCAAGTCCCAATGCAAGAAAGCAGTTTTCACATCAAGTTGCTCTAATTCCAAGTCGAAGTGAGCAACTAAACTCAATAACACACGAATGGAAGTATGTTTGATCACCGAGGAAAATACCTCATTGTAGTTGACTCCTTCCTTCTGTGAGAAACCCTTTGCTACCACTCTTGCCTTGTACCAAGTACTATCAGACTTAAGAAGGACCTCTTTCTTTCTGAACACCTATTTACTATCGATAGTCCTTTTGTCCTTTGGTAATAAAACTAGGTCTCATGTGTGATTTTTATCAAGAGACTCCATCTTTTCTTGCCTAGCAACCAACCAATCTCTATAATGAACATCTCTAATAGCTTCCTTGAAGCTATCTGGCTTATCATCTTCGATATTCAGTGCATATGCCTCTAAATCCACCTGACCATAATATTTCACCGGCTTCTTGTACCCATACTTGTGCACTTCTTTAACTTGTCTCTTTAGCCTAGGATCAACCACTACAAGTTACAGATGTTCATGCTCTTCTTTCTGTTGTTGTGTGGTTCCATGATTTGGTATCTCATTATGAACCAACCAGTCATCTGCTGCATCAGACAACTCATGCTTAGTAGCTTGAATTTCTATAGACTCACCATTCTGCCCAGCTATTTCCAGCTTACTGAAAGATAACACAGAAGTCTCATCCAAGGTAATATCTCTGCTGACCAAGAACTTGTGGTCTTCTAGACACCACAATCTATATCCCTTTACCCCATTTGCGAAGCCTAAGAATATGGCTTTCTTACCTCTAGGATCTAGCTTGTTTTCCCTCACATCATAGTAAACAGTCGATCCAAACACTCGCAAAATACTATAATCAGCTAGGTTACCTGACCACACCTCATAAGGTGTCTTGCAATCTATAGCTGGAACTGGTGACCTATTATACAGGTAACACGCCATAGACACTACATCTGCCCAATACTCTTTGCCTAGACTGGCATTAGACAACAAACATCTTGCTCTTTCAAGCAAGGTTCTATTCATTCTCTCTGCCATTCCATTTTGCTGAGGCGTGCCCTTGACTGTCTAGTGTCTAGCAATTCCTTATTACGCACAAAACTCTTTGAAAGACCCATAGGTATACTCAGTATCATTGTCAGACCGTAGTGTCTTTACCTTCCTATCTGTGCGATTCTCAACCCTTGCCTTCCACTTCTTAAATGTCTCAAACACTTCATCTTTCGTTTTCATCATATACACCCACACATAGCGGGTATGATCATCAATGAATGAGACATAATAGCGGTTACCTCCATTTGAAGCCACTTAGGAGGGTCCCCAAACATCCGTATGCACATAGTCAAGGATGTCTGTTGTCGTGTGCTTGCTTGACTTGAACTTGACTCTGCATTGCTTCCCATAGACGCAATGCTCACAGAACCTCATACTTGGCTTCTTCAAGTCCTTCAAGAACCCTCGCTTGCACAACTCAGACAAACCATTTTCACTCATAAGCCCTAGTCGCATATGCCACATCTTAGTGCATTCAAAATCATCACTACATGCACCCACTGCTACATCGCCTATCACCGTACTACCCATCAAAGTATACAAGGTTCCATGTCTTTGACCCTTCATAACAGTTAGGTTAGTTAGACTTACCCCCACATTAATAGTTGCAATTAGTGTTACCCCCCCCCCCTCATTTTCAAAAATATTAGTGATACCCCCTTTTTTTTCAGATGAAGAAATCTGACCGTTGGATCTTACAAATGGGGGGGTATCACTAATATTTTTGAAAATAGGGGGGTAACACTAATTGGTAACTAGTAATGGGGGGTAAGTCTATCTAACCCTAACAGTTAAAGAGCCACTGACAATCTTTAGGACTCCACTTTCGCCCACAAACGTGTGGCCTTTGGAATCCAAGGTACCAACAGAAATAAAGTTTTTCTTTAGCTCAAGAACATGCCTCATATCAGTTAAAGTCCTCACTATACCATCATGCATCTTGACCCGTATTGTTCCAATTCCTACCGTCTTACAAGCAACGTCATTGCCCATCAAAACGAAACCACCATCAATGCTCTCATAAGAAGTAAATCACTTTCTATTTGGGCATATATGGTAGGAACATCCAGAATCAAGAATCCACCTTTCAGCCATATAATCTTGTGTGGACACACAGAGACTTAACTCGTCCCCTTCAGAGCCTGAAGCATAACTTGCCTTAATTTTTGCCTTACCTTTCTTCTTACCATCTCTCTTATTCTCTTTCTTCGGGTGAGGACAATTATTTGCGTAATGTCCATTTTCATCGCAATTGTAGCACTTCACATGTGTCAAATGCTTCTTTGACTTGGACCTAGACTTCTCATTGCTTGTAGAAGCCTTTTCATACGACCTTCCTCTTGCCACTAGCCCTTGACCTGCATCAATGCTATTCTCTACACATGCCTTTTTCATCAACTCATAAGAAAGAAGAGCACTCTGAACTTCATCAAGATCAACGTCTTCTCTGTTCATAAATGTAGTCATTAGATGCTTATAGCTTTCTGGCAAGGAGAATATTAAACATGCCGCATGATCCTCATCATCCATCTTCATGCCCATATTCAAATAATCCGCTAGGCATCGATGTAACTCACTAACGTGCTCTTGCATTGTTGAACCATCCACCATCATGTACCGATAAAGACGCTTCTTAAGGTACATCTTGTTTGTCATGCTCTTGGTCATATACATAGACTCTAGTTTGAGCCAAATACCAGCAACGGTATTTTCTCCCATCACACTATACATGACCTCATTAGCAAGACATAACTGGATTGATGAACAAGCCTGAAGATCGAACTCTTCCCAATCATCATTACTTATACTCGCCACCTTAGATTTAATCCCCTTTAAAGCCTTTTGCAAACCTTGTTGGATGAGGATGTCCTTTACTTGGACTTGCCAAATCCCAAAATTATTCTTCCTATTAAACTTTTCTACTTCAAATCTTGCGTTTGACATCTTGGGAGTCATCTTTCAAGTTACACACAATAACCCAAAAAAATAATTTCACTTCGGAATTTAGTAGAACACCTTGTCTATATAAATTTCGAGCACTAAACTCAAAATCCTAAGTCGTAAATCTACGCTTTGATACCAATTGTTGCGAATAGGATAATACATAAACAACGTTATCCACAACAAATAGATCAATCCTACACAAAGCTCGATCCTTCTCACTAGACAAGACTTCAACACCCTCCAAAATAATCCCAACACTTCTCAATATCAAATAAACGAGTATTTAAAGTAAAACAATTAATGTAAAGAAAGAACAAACCACAAGACGAGATATATCGTGATTTGGCAATTTGCCTACGTCCACACTGTGAGTTCCAAGCTTTACTAGATGTCCAGAGTAACAGATTACAAGTCTCTCAATTCACTCACAAAGAATGAACACTCAACTCACTAAAAATTGTTCTCTTATAATCTCTCTCTTTCTTGGTTTTGGTTAAGTTAAGTTTATACAGAAAAAACCTTTATTTATACTGTTTCAGAAAAAACTTCCAAAACAGTCTTTTCAAACTGAAATACGGTAGAGCACGGGGCCGCGCCCTCGACCATGCAAAGTCAAGCGCGGGTCGCGCCTAAAATAATGGAGTTCGCCAAAAGCATGAGCGCCGGTTGCTCTTGTCCAGGTGTAACTAGAGCGCGGTCGCGCACTTCACACCAAATAGAAAAACGCTTTTTTTTGTCTACACAGTACATAAAGCTCTATAGTGCACCTCTATGAAATCTGTACTTCAAGATCATGACAACTTTGGAATCCCTTACTTCAAGATCATTCCAAATTTATGTGGGAACAAAGAAGGGTACCCAACAAAGAAAGGACTTGGAATAAATAAGTTACTACGATATATTCTAGGAGTTCAGAACCTATATTTGAGAAGGACAGACCATAAAGTCAATAAGCATTACAAGACTGTACAACATATAATGCAGGAATATTTACACGAACGAAAGCAACAAAAGCTAGTCGACTGACACAGAAGTCACACGTATAGCTTAGAAACCAACTTGCAACTTCCGAAAATAAGATCACACAATACTAACTGACATTCATACATCTATCACTAATTCACAATCATCCTGACCACATCACCACAATAGTAGGATTGATATTGGTTGGGAAGGTCAAAATCCACATAAGAAAATTATTACAAGCCTCCTCTTTTTACATCTCCTTAAGGCCATCGTCCTCTTTCAATTCAGCAACTTTTGTGTGCATTTACCATCTCAGGGTCAGCCTCTTGGTACTTGTTGACAAAATTCAATAGAGAAAATGACAATGAAAGTCTATATTCCCTCGAAAACACGCCAGCTATTCCCTCGACCACTATATAGTTTATATTTTTGATGAAAGATAAAAGACAAAGAAACACTGATTTACATAAAAAGAATATGGGCTCCTACACCAGAAAGAATCTTAACTCACATGAAGAGCAATAAAGTCTTATAAAGATGTTTTACTGACCTGCCTTTGAACAACAAAAATGGATCAAATACAGCACAATTTTGTAGACATCAGAGGTCTTAAGCTTCACATAGCCGAGATAGGAACAGGTAGATATTACCAAATGTTTAGAATTCTGCACCACTTTTGCTCAACTAATCAGACATGTATTGACTTCTTCTCATTCTTATGTCCAGGTGATAAGGTGGTGGTTTTCTTGCATGGATTTCCAGAGATATGGTATTCTTGGAGGCAACAAATGATTGCGGTAGCAAATGCTGGATATAGAGCACTTGCACCTGATTTTAGGGGATATGGACTGTCTGAAGTGCCTTCTGAACCTGAAAAGGCTACTTATAGAGACCTCATTGATGATCTTCTTGCTATTCTTGATTCCTTTGGCATCTCTAAGGTATGATTGAGTCAATTCCTAGTTTTGAGATATGGAAGTAGAAGTTTGATCAGATTGATTTTTCAGAACTTAAGTAAATTAATCTGAGTACTCTGATTCAGATATTATTTGATTCATTGTCAACTAATCAAGTACCTATGGTTGTTTTCTTGAACTTGACCTATTTTATGCCTTGTTCATGTATGAACAACTAAATGGGGAAAGAGCCCCAATTTTACTAACAATTTTTGTAGAAGTTCCCTTTTAAATGTCTTTACATGGATTCAAAAATAATCTTACACATTTCATTATTCAGCTAATTTTTTTGCCAGGGCTACTCATATTTTATGGATCTACATATCAAAATTATTGTAATAGTCGAGACAAGAATGAAGACTATTGTGTATTAAAGAGTCTGTATTAAATGGCATTTTCAATTAAAACAGTAAACACGGATTTCCTTTGGTGTTCATCATATTAATAGAATACGAAACATGTAACACTATTGTAACAATCATCAGTAGGAGGACAGAGGACAAGTTTGCCTCACTTACCTCTGTTTTCCACTTCCACAGCATAATTTTACGGTAAATTTTGCAGTATGTAGTTTAACTAGGTATATGGGGCACTAGTACTCAATGCTTTGCATTAAGTTTTTAACGATTTTCTTATAAACCTATATAGTCGTGATTCTTTTGGAAAATTTTACCTTCACATTTATAAATATCAGATAAAAGTATGTTAATTACTTTGGAAAAGTACTAATTCAGAGACATAGAATAGGCATGTCGATATTAACTCTGTTACACGCATTTGTCAAAACAATGTTTGTCAATATATTGTTGTCTGAACTCTGAATCTTCAAAGCAGTAAAAACTGCTTTAACGATTATTTAAGCTAGACTCGCTAATTCTATTCTTACTGCAAATGGAGACAGGCTATTTTAATTGCTAAAGATTTTGGCGTGCGGCCTGCTAATCATTTTGCGCTTCTCCACCCAGATAGGGTTTCTGGAGTTATAACAATTGGTGTACCATTTAGTCCTCCTAGTCATATAATGATTTCCCAAGGACAGCTTCCCGAAGGCTTCTACATTTCTAGGTGGCAGGTACGGAATCTGACCCTGTCTCTGCATTAACATGCTGATAACCTACAAGAGTGTCTACTTCAAACCAACTAAAACTGTAAGGCTGTGGAGTTTGGATCTTAATTTGAAGCGTAGAGCCAAGTGAATCTAGTGAAAGTCAAAAGGGAAATCATATATTATGTGGACTTAAACTTCCAAAGAGTTTTATGCATAACACACACATTGGACAGGGAAAGAAAGGACATAAACAGATGCAAAAATAAAAATAAAAGAACTTCAAAGGTTTACCCGCCGCAAGTAATTAGTGAAAACTGGACTTCCGTCATGTAGTGATTTGGAGTGGTTCCTTAGAATCATACTTTCAACTTCGACGACTGAGCACATTTTACTGCTAAAATTATAATGTTCCTAATTTTTCTACATACTCAGTATATGTTCCACTAATTGTTCTGTGTCCAGAAACCAGGAAGAGCTGAAGCGGATTTTGGAAGGCTTGAAGTTAGGACTGTAGTGCGGAACATATACATTCTCTTTTCTAAGAGTGATATCCCTATAGCAGAAGAGAATAAGGAGATTATGGACTTGGTAGACCCATCTACGCCATTACCGTCCTGGTTCACCGAAGAAGATCTATTAGTCTATGCAAGCTTATATGAAAAATCTGGATTCCGTACTCCATTACAAGTTCCTTACAGGTAAGACAAGGCACCCCGGACAATTTAAGAAGTCGTGATTATTTTTATTCTACTGCGTGTTATGCCATTTTTTCGATCTATCCATTAGAAATTGATTTGCACAAACCTAATTGGATTTATCAGGACATTGCGTGAAGAGTTGAGTGTAACCAATGAAAAAGTTCTCGCTCCAGTATTGTTAATTATGGGAGAGAAGGACTATGTTCTCAAGTTCCCGGGGATGCAGAAGTATATAAGAAGTGACAAGATGAAAGAATATGTCCCTGATTTGGAGATGATCTTCTTGCCTGAGGGATCTCATTTTGCTCAAGAGCAATTTCCAGAGAAGGTGAACCAACTAATTACGAAATTCCTGAGTGAGCATGTTTGACGATTAACTACCCCAATAGCTGAATAAAATCCATCGGAAGTTACTAGGTTTCGCGACATGGATCCTTGAAATAAAAATTTGTATCCATTACGTATGTATGTATAATAATATCATGACAATACCTGGTGTTCCAACGTACTCTTCTGAACTTTAAAGTTTTCATATTTATCAGTCATTTTGCTACGGATTTTATGGTTAACAACATGATAAATCTGATATGCTTCTATTTGGTTTTGAAACTATAGAGAAAAAGGTGTTTTTTTTTCTCTTTCTCGTGTAAGGCCCGCACGCGTTTGGATATGTCTGGCAAAGGGCGCACACCGCGCTCATGTCTTGGTCAACCTCCAGGCGGTTGAGCGCGCCCCGCCCTCACTTTTGCTTGAACAAGGGCGCGTCCGCACCCCACCGTATTTCAGCAGACTTCGACTGTTTTCGGAAGTTTTTTGGAAACAGTATAAATACAAGTTTTTTCTGTAAAAACTTAACCTAACCAAAAGAAAGAAAGAGAGAGAGATTGTAAGAGAGAAATTCTTAGTGAGTTGAGTGTTCATTCTTTGTGAGTGAATTGAGAGTTCTTGTAATCTGTTATTCTAGACATCTAGTAAAGCTTGGATCTTGCCAGTGTGGACGTAGGCAAATTGCCGAACCACAATATATCATTGTCTTGTGGTTGGTTCTCTTTTGTATTATTATCTTTACTTTATAGAGTCCGGATTCAGAGAGGGTACCCGCACAAAGAAACTTGTGTGGGCACATCTAATCCCGTTAGATTTCATTGGGATTGTGACGTGTTAACGTGAGGATTAACATCGTCATATTTCAGTGTTACTAGAAATAGCATGTCACCCTTTTTTATTTTGGTAACTAAATCTCAAAGATAGAATTCTACATGGAACTATTCATCTTCTTCCTTAACAAAAAAATAAAAAGGAGATATAATTCTGCCCCTAACAATTATAACTGCAAGTGGAGTGGAAAATCTACAAGTGCAAGACCTCATAATATTCTAATAAGCTTGACAACATAGCAAATCATAATTTAAGTGAATACGTGTTCGTTTTAGTAAGCTACAAGTAGCACTACCTCATCTTCTTAGTATTACACAAGGCCTTCCTAGTACATACAACTGATGTCTGGCACTTAATATTCCATTGCTATGTTATCAAGCTAAGTACAACTGATGTCCACCGGTCATAAACCCATGCTTAGGAAGTCTTTTATTTTTATAGTAATTTTTTTTTTTTGGACAGAACTATCGCCACCTGATAGTAGTTGTCCTAGTTCTGATTAGTAAAGGATTCAATCTGATCATTGCATATCTTCATGACTGTAGAATTTAAGTAAATAAAAGGTACAACCATGTGTACAATTTAACACAAGAAGTCATAGAAGAAAATGATTGTTTGGCATCATCGAACGGAAGAGATAAGTGATAGAAGAAGAACAAGATATGTATGATTAGATTGTTCATTAGAAATGGTAGTAGCAGTACAGGAGGAAGAAGTGGCAGGAAGACATTGTTTCTTATATTTATTCCTATTTATTTTTATCTTTGTTAAGGAAGGAGATGGCTGAGATTTAGTTACCAAAATAAAAGAGGGTGACAGACTGTTTCGGGTAACACTGAAATATGACGGTGTTAATCCTCACGTTAACACATCACAATCCCAATGAAATCTAACGAGATTGGGTGCTCCCACACAAGTTTCCTTGTGCAGGTACCCTCTCTAAATCCGGACTCTACTTTATATGCTTGTTAAATTGTTAATTAAACGCGTTGGGATAGTATTTGGAGGGTGTTGAAGTCTTGTCTAGTGAGAATGATCAATTCTTGTGTAGGATTGGTCTATTTATTGTGATAACGTTGTTTCCGCATTGTCCTATTCACACCAGAAACCATTTGACTAGTTAAACATGTATACTTTTTAGATCCAAAAGTTTACAAAAGAGTGATTAGACAAGGAAATGACAGGATTTTGATTGAGGAGCCTATAGTTTTAAACTTTGTCAAAGAAGACTTTGTCCTAAGTACGACACCAAGGTTTTATTCGCATTCAGTTTCCAAGATGCAACAATCACATGTCTTCTTCCAAGCAGACACGATAAAGTTTAGACGCCCTTCTTAATGAATAACAGTAAGCCTGCATTCAACTGGCAGTCACTAAATTTTGTAAAATCCGAACTCTGTAATCTCTGAGCAAATGCACACTGTAAACAAAAGTACAAAACGAATGAACGTCTCCAACTGCAAGGAATATCACATAGGGGACAACGGGATACACGTACAAGTAGTTCCCATACCTTATTTGAATTCCAAACTAGAGTTGGTTTAAAAGGTGAAAGGTGGTATTAAATTTTTGCAAATGAATTTACAACAACTAGTTACTGGTTTAATTTAGAGATTCCTACCGTGGTATTCATTTTTAAAAAAGAGAGCCAGAAACATAATCAGAACAAATTAGTTGATCTACAGTGTGCTCTGTTATCCCTGTTGGGATAACAACCAAATGAGATGAATGGTATGGTTTGGTTGGGGAGTTGAGCAACCCAGTTGAGGAAAGAAGCTTTGTTGATATTCCTCTAACTCTGCCATGGTGAGTGCTGAGAGATGTCAGTGTATTGAGAGAACTCATTAGTTTCCACACTCCATATTTTTCTAAATCCCATATCCCATGAGAATACTAACTACTAAGTAAGTAGTAGTGGAAGCAACGTTGGAGTTTTACAAAACCCCCTCCCCAAATCAACTCTTCTTGGCTTCTTGCAATGTCAGTTAAGCTAGTGTTATCTGGTAAAAAATATGTTTGCTATTATATTAGGTGATCTTGGACATACCCAACAAAATACTCCCTTATCCCATAACTAACTGAATACCCCAATAACTGTCTAAATCCAATAATATCTCCCAAATAATTTGGGATATTTCCAATAAAGGGCAAAATAAAATAAAATAAACAAAAAACAAAATAACGACACATCTATCTATTTGGTACCGTTTTTTTTAAGTAAAAGTTTCTTTCTCGTTCTTTTTCATCCCTCTCGTTGTATCATTTATTTGGTACCGTTTTTGTGATGGCAAATGCACCGTTTTTTTAGACTACTTTTTTCTCTGCCAAGAAAAGAAGGCTGTTATTCTAAATTTGCAGAGTCTAAAATTAGTCTCTGCATGCTTTAGTAAATGGTAGCAAGGACTTCCTATCCATTCAAACAATGGATAGAAGCAGCACCCCGACAATGTTTCAAGTAAGTTCGTCTCTTGTTATCATCTCATTTATTAGTTTCAAGGTTTCTGTTCTACATGATCTCTTGGTTTGTGTTGTTCTTTTATTGCGATTGAACTCTTGTTAATTATATTTGTGTCAAAAGGCCTTGGTGTCAGTATGCTTCAAGGTTGGACAGTGGCCTATTTCATACAAAATTAGTATTGGGGAACATTCAACCCATAGTAAATTTGAGGCTCTGTTTGGCATGGTTAGAAATTTTAGCATTTTCCCCTATATATAGACGTATTAATCATTTTCCTCTTGTTTTTCCTTGTTGAATTACACAGGCAATGGAGGTGGTTTTCGTTATTGTTTTACTAGGACTATTGAGTGTAGGCAGAGTAGAATGTGGTCAAGCCATTAAGTTAAACTCGAGTATCCACCATAAGTCGTTGAAAGCATAGTGCATTATTGATGAATATGGAGGAATTGGGGATGGAAAGACATCCAATACAAAGGCTTTCAAGAAAGCTATAGACAATCTCAGCAAGTTTAGTTCGGGGACGGTGGGGCTCGGTGATTATTCCTCCAGGAAAATGGCTCACAGGCAGCTTCAATCTCACTAGTCATTTCACACTTTATCTCCAAAAGGATGCAGTTATTCTTGCTTTTCAGGTGCGGCTAGTTTATATACGCTGCCTATATTTTTAGTCTTTTAGACTAATCCTTTAAGAAGTGGTGAAATTATTAAATATTGCTAAAAATCCCAGACTACATGGATGAATGATGTGTGGTATACAACCCCCACTTCTAACATTGCACTCCAACTGATTGTAGGATGCGAAAGATTTTCCTCTCATTCTTGTTTTGCCTTTTTATAGGAGAGGAAGAGATGCTCCTGGTGACGGTCTAAGATACAGTAGTTTCATTCATGGAACCAATCTCACTGATGTTATAATCATAGGTACCGTTCAAATTTATCATAGTGTATGAACCTAGATCATACATACTAACCTACAATAAAATACTCAATTCAGAATGCAACAAATCTAATATTGAGACTACTGTCGTACAGGTGCTAATGGCACAATTGATGGCCAAGGTCAAAATTGGTAGCACAGATATCACCACAATAAATTAAACTACACCCGCCTGTTATTGATTGAACTTTTATACTCTAGACACATTCAGATATCTAATCTCACGTTGTTGAACTCTCTGCATTGGTTTGTTCATCCCGTTTATAGCAGGTTCAGTACAACTTTGGCTTAATTTCGTTTCTGTCACTTCTTAGCAAACAAATTTTCAGTCTCAAGAGATCGATTCAATAGAACTTTTATTGTTTAACATACAATGTGCGTGAGACCGTGAGTACTAATCTTTGTTGACGAACTAGCTAGTTCACGACCTTAATTATTTTCTAATAAAATATTCTTTTGAAAATACAACAATATTATCATCCAAAAGCTTATGATTATTGCTCCATATGAACCAGTTTCACCTAACACTGACGGCATTAACCCAGGTACAACATTTTAGTTGCTAAGTTTGAGCTTCTAAGTCGCACCTTGTTATGATCTTACATTCCCAAGTTAATTACCCTGTAGCTAAAACTGGTGTAGTTGCTCAAACTGGCAATGGTTCTCACCCTGTTGTCGCGCTTCATGCTGATATGGATGCTCTACCTTTGCAGGTATAATAAAGACCATTTGCTTAATTTTACTTGAATTGCTATTTTGTTTGTTTTGAAGCTTTTATTTATAGGAGCTGGTTGAGTGGGAGCATAAGAGTAAAGTGAATGGTAAAATGCATGGTTGTGGACACGATGCTCATGTGGCGATGCTACTTGGTGCGGCGAAATTGCTTAATCAACGGAGAGACTATCTTAAGGTCATTATTTGATTAAGGGTTTTATACTGTTTTATTGATTAGTTGAAACAAATAGAAATGTATTCTTTGCTTTTGTTTTGAGTTGTAGGCACTTGTGATGTTTAGGGATCTAAGGAGTTCCAACAAAGTAACATGCGTGAATGTTGAAATGTAGCATTTATGAATTGTATGATTCTCTTGCAATAATTTTCGGAGTGGTTTCGTTATAAGTTTTGATTATGCTCTTCTTTGTTTCCAATAAGTTAACTTAGTTGCAGGTAGCCTCGGTCAGTTCGATTTGTCTAGCCCTCCAAGAGACTTGCATCTCCCCGTGTAGCTTATTTAGAGTCTTTGCATATCGTGGTTGAGTTATATATAACAATGGTGCAACCTTGTATGTAGAATACTCGAGCATCTTCGGTTAAAAGCATAATATTGAATCCTTATTGTATAGATCTGTCACACCATATATATAAGGTTACTCTGTTTCTACATTAAAAGCTCCCAAAGTGTGAAGTTTAATTAAAGAGGAAGAAGGATTGAAATTCTTGGTAGGACATACACTTGATCACGTTTTGTCCTAGTGCAACCTTCCTTCACCCGAGATAAAATTGACATTGTATAGTTTGCATTTATGTAGTATAAATTGGCCATTTCTATATCGCCGGGTCTATTAGAATCCTCAACTTGTTATATTATTTGATGAAGGGAACTGTGAGACTTCTTTTCCAACCCGCAGAGGAGGGTGGTCTTTGGAGCGCCTTATATGGTAAGGGAAGGTGCCCTTGGGGATTCTAAAGCAATATTTGGAATGCATGTTGACAACACAAAGCCAATTGGGAGCATAGCTTCCATAGCAGGACCTGCATTAGTCTGCTTTGGATGTATCTTTGAAGTTACGATAGAAGGAATAGGTGGGCATCTTGCCGAGCCCCACTTAAACGTGGACCCAAGATTTCATTGCATCCTCTGCAATTTTGGCACGCAACAACTCATCTCAAGAGAAATGGATCCCTTCAATAGTGAAGTATGGACATGCAACCAAGTACTTTGAATTTAATGCCATATTTATGTTTTCTGCAACTAATTTATGTGAGAACTATTTTGGTGCGGTCCAAAAGTTGGTGTCAACGTGACATCATTCTTATTAGCTTAACCTATTTATCCCTTTTACCATCTGAAGAGAAAAATATGGAACTACGTAATTGATTTTACCATCGTTTACTCCCGGTAGTAGAAGAAACTAGAAAGACGTTAAAAACCTCTACAAAGATGTTGAATATTTGGTCCCAAAGTTTTGAGGAAATGCATAGTAATCATAGTTTATTCTTATGCGTGCTCTTGGCATTCCCCTTATTTATTGTACTAACTCCGCCGGTGACATTCTGAATACTGACTTGCCGTACCACTTCATTGCACAAAAGGACCAACTCTTGGGACCCCTATACTACAAATCTAGAAGACGGATAGAAAATTATCATGATAAAACCTCTCGTAAACTTCTTACTTTGCTCGCATCGTGGATCATTACAATATTTTCTTATAGACGAGATTGGTGAGTATGTTCCTACGCCCTAGCTTAACGACAATCCTTTGCATACAATTTTGGTTTACTTAGTTTATAAAAGCTTTTAACGTCTTTAATAACCTGCAAATTGGAAATAATGATGCATTGATGCTTATATGAATTGGTTAGTGATAGTCTGGTTTCCTGCCTATATTGGTATGTTTGAAGCCTACTTGTTTAGAGGCCCGAAGCTTAACATTTTTTTTCCTTCCATAGGTCTCTCTGTTACCTACTTTCGAGGTGGGGATGCAATGAATGTGATTCCCCAATCTGTTCAATTTGGGGGCACTTTGAGGTGTCTTACAACAAATGGCCTACACCAGAATGTTGTGCACCACAACATTCTGGTAAAAACAATTTGATGCAGCTAAGTGAAGCCTTTCACTGTTTTTATTGGCCTAATATAATGTTTTGTGTTCCTTTTCTCTACAGACTCTTGCTCGAATGTGCTAATTGAGGACTGCTACATAGTCTTAGGAGACGATTGCATTTCGTTAAAAAGTGGTTGGGATCAATATGGAATTAAAGTAGGAATTCCAACAGAGCATGTAATCATCAGAAGGCTTACTTGCATTTCCCCTGATAGTGCTCTAATAGCTCTAGGCAGTGAAATGTCCGGTGGAGTACTGAGGAGGATATTAGGATTGAAGACAACGTGAGCGATAAATACATAATCACGGAATTGAATTAAAACTGCAATAGGTAGAGGAGGATATGTTAAAGATATCTTTGTAAGAAACGTGACAATTTCACTGTACACGGGAGTCCTTTGTTTTTATTTACTTCATCAAAATAAATGTTTGTTTCCCTGTGCTTGCTATCAATGGATCCATAAGCTCAAAATGGAAGAGTGCTCACTAGTTGAGAGGTTGATGGTTCGAATCCATCTGGGTCTAATATCATAATACAAGAAAAGGGTGTTTTATCTTTTGAGATGTTTTTCTCACCATTGACCCCTCCTCTTTCTATTGCTCTTTGTGTCGTTATAATGAACTTAGCTAAGAAGAGTGCTTGCTTCTATAGTTCTGTAAGTTTTAGTGCCAGGATTTTGCATGTAAACGTGATCCATGCCACCATATATAGTATGTTTACTGTTACAGAATCCGCTAATTAAAGTAACCCTATTGTTCGATATGACAGAAATGACAAAAAAACATGCAGCAGAAATGACAGAAAAAAACAGGCTGCATACCTACTATTTACTCAGATCTGATATGTAACATCTACACTAGCTCCCGCTCCCAGTAATCTGTCTTTTAAATTGTGCATCTTATCATAAGGCACAAATCAAAGGCACTTAGAATCACCTTCCAGTCTTCCTTATATTTCAAAGAATCAACACTTCACTTCGCTTCCCATCATAGACGACAGAAAAAAGTTAAAGGGGCATCAACAGAAACAGCAAAATGGTGAAATGCAGGTCTATCTTCCATAGTAACTACGCAAGTTAAGTATATCTATATTAAGAGATCTTTGTTCTGTTGACACTCAAAACCTCATATTGCCAACAACTAAATAAAATATTGTCATAAGCCATACACCACAAGCCAACATATTGCCAACAACTAAACCTCAATATTGCCATAAGCCATGTTCTATAATGAAATAAGCACAGAGTAATTCTTGAGAAATTACAACTAACTATTTTATTTTTCTACCCAACAACTAAAACTAATCTGGATAAACATATTGTAGGTTCTGTGATATTGGTAGGAACCGATCCGCCCACTGGCCCAATTTTCCTTTCGTAAGCAGCCAAGACACCGCCGCTTCGCCATCTAATGATCGCCAATCTCGCCAAACCGGAGGTAGAGGAGCAATATCCTTTAGCACAACTGGAACAAAATGCCCTTTGTTTATGTGGAAAATGGCGATTATCCGGAACATTTCTTCTGGACCTGTCCTCAACGGAAAGTACGTGACACCTAATTGTCGCGGCGTTATGGTGACAAAAACAGAATTAAAATCACTTGCAACTAAGGAACCCATGTCCAGGAGATCAAGCCATTCTTTCTCATTCATTGTAGAAGACTTGGTACACTCTAAGTTTCTTTTGTGGTTTTCAAACCCGTCATTACCGTACAACTCTGTATAGTAATCTACATACTGCATCAACTCTTCCAGCATAAGACCCCTTACTGTCCGCCATGCTAAATCATCTGTATATCCTAGCAGTATAGCTATGGATCTATAACCACAATGCCCATCCGGTTACCTCAACCAAATCTTTAATCATATCGCAGATCAAAGGATTAAAGTCACTTAAAATATTTTCCCACTTATGCTCGATTTCTTCATCTTTTAGAATTATCTCTGACCTAGTATTTTTTTTTTCTTCTCTTCATGTTCTCTTTGGCCTTGTTAATGAGTTCTTGAAAGCTAAACGAGTCAAGGTCAGACGATCCACTCACTTCAGGATGAACATCTTCATTTAGATCAGGTAGTCCGCACATGTTGGTTAAAGAAGTGGGACATGTAGCTGCTTCACCAATGTTAGAATGAACATTTTGGTTGTTGCTTGTGCCTTGAGCAATATTTCTATCACCTTGTTCTTCAAAAAAGAAATGAGTATGAGACAAGTTAAAATGTTATGCAAAAGTGAAACAAGACTAAGCCAACCGAAAAAACAAACAAAACGAGATATACAATATTACTATAGAACTCTTAAACTAAACTACATACTCAAAAACAACAAATAATCGATGCCCATTACCAACAAATAATCTACTTACCTAAAAACAGCTTAATATGCAATTGTACACAAGTATATATACATATATGACAAACCTTTTTTGTTTCTGTTTCTCTTTTTTGAAGTCCCATGTCTTGTGCTTGTGCGCGTCTTTTTAGTTTGCTCCTGTACAACCTACTCAACATCTTACTAAAATTAATTCAGCAAGCTCAACATAATTTAACAAACTCAAATCAAGAATAAAAAATGCTTCCACCCAAGTCCAGCCTATAATGTTTTTTTGGATTTACCTTCCTATCCCAGTCGGCAAGTTTTTCTTGAACCTTTGCTATCCACAAGTCAGCGATGCCCGGATAGGCTAGATTGTGGTAACCTGATATAACTGGTGGCAAGGGAGCATCATCACTAAGTCTAAGCGGCACATAATGTATGCCGTTATTTATATGAGCAACTGAGATAATGAGAGTATGCTCCAAGTCTGGTGGAGTTCTCAAAGGAAGGTAAGTTAACGACTGGTTTGGTGCTAGGGTGACAAACACACAATTATAAGCACAAGCAGTTAACCAACCCATGTCAGGAAGTTCAAACCACTCAGTCGGGTTCATCGTCATCGACTTTGTACATTGTAAATTTCGAATTAAGTGTTTGAAAATGGTGAATCCAAACCATTCAATGTACTCTTCTGCATATTCCATCAACTCGACCAACAACCTCTTCCTCACAGTAAACCATCCAGTCTCATCACCATTGTTCAATAATCTTGCTATGGACTTGTATCCACAGTGTCCATCCCCAAGGGCATCCTCACATGAAACAATAAGGTTGTTAAGCAATGGATTCAAATCTTCTAGCAAAGATGTTTGAGTTGGCTTCTTAGGTGGTCTGCCTCTTTTTTTAGGTACTTTTTCAATTGCTTGCATTTCTCCTTGGTTCTTACCTGGTCTGCCTCTCTTCTTCGGAACTTGTTCACTTGCTTTTTTCTCCTCTTGCGTCTGTGCATACTCAAAAGCAGATGGTTCTCTTCTTATCTCATTCTGATCTTGAGTTGGTACTTTCACATGTTTCTTTGAAATTGATGGTCTACCTTTGACATTGAGTTTTTCTTGAGACTCTTGCATGTGTGTAGTCTTTGGATCAGCAAGCTCTAAACATTTCTTCATCAACATTAGTTTTTGGTGTTCTGGTAAACAGTTGAACTTTTTCTTAATTCCTTCCACCTCAGGTGAAATGTCCAGCGACCCTCTTGGAAGTTCCATTGGCTCAAAATCAAGTTGCCGCCAACGACGATCTATGGACCTCAAGGGTATGTAACCATCACCAAGTTTTACCATATGTACCAATTCATGAGCACATGGAAGACCACAAGTACGCCTCAAAACACACCCACATTCTTTTTCATAAATGCCCACTTTGTTTGAACGTACAAGTTCTTTCGACAACATATCAATCGCCTCCCTAGAGATAAATCCTCTAATCTCACTGTATGCCTTGTCTCGACTATAATGACGCATAATGTTGCGACTAATATTAAATGAAGCTTGTATACCATTGAGCTGATTTTCAAGGAGGTTATCAATCACATCCCAATTTTGGTACAAATTGCCGCGCGAACTCCTCAAATTTCTCATCAAAGATGAATGTTGGGATTCTACTCTATTGCTGGTGTGAGTGCCGAAGTGCATCACTAAATCAACCCAAGCCGCCACAAACTGTTTCTTGTACTTGTTCAACAACTCTTCGACGTACTGTACCACACGTGTCATATGTGCATATTCATTTCTAAACACAACCAAATTTTCATTATAGACATCTTCAGTAGGTGAACTGAATAAATCACAAACCATTTCGTAGAACTTCTAAAACTCATTGTTTTCTTCAAAAGATTTTTTACAATTAGTAATCACATTAGTCTGAATGTGCCAACGACAAAGGAGGTGTTTAGCCATAGGAAATACACGTGCCACAGCATTCATCAATGCCAAGTCTCTGTCAGTCATAATAACTTTCACACTAGATGCCTTGCCTTCCAAAACACTGTATAACATTTCCAAAGCCCAAACAAAGTTATCTTCCTTCTCTGAATCTAAATATGCAAAAGCAATAGCAAACGTCTTCATTGTAGACGTAAACCCAACAATTTCTAGCAATGGCAGATTGTGAAGATTAGTCTTGTAGGTACAATCAATAATCAATACTTCCGGAAAACACTTGGCCAACTTAATTGATTTCGAATAAGCAAAAAAAAGATCCTTGCATTCTCCTGTAATCAGGTTCTCTCTATGAGACTCATAGTAATTGCGATCGTCCAACATCTTCAATAATTGTTGCATCTATGATCTCCCTTGCAATTTTGTAAGACAATGTTTCGCTCGAAAATTGTAGATGGTACTTAGGGTTGACAAATTCTCTAGACCATCTTTCCTTTTCAAAGCATTCAAAATTTCTCTTGGTTTAACTCCAGCCTCAGACATCTCGATCACAATCATTTCTTCATCGCGTGTTAGCCTTCCCACAAAAGAATGGCCTGTAAGATTTTCTGCAAGACGGTGATTATGATTTCCGTAAACTATTACCACTTCCCATCCCCCTTGATTACGCTGATAACCCTTCAACTTAAATGAACACTTGCACTTTTTCGTTCCTGTCTGTCGAGGGAGTTTCATGGATATCTTGTATTGATCTATCTTCTTTGGTTTTTGAGGTTTAAAAACACCATCTCTCTCACAAGTTAAAAGCACCCTAGGTCTTCGGCCACTTTCAACGCTATCTGACTTTGCAATGATAACCACAAAACCAATTTCTCTCCCTACCTCTCTGCACCAATCAACAAGGTCTTTTCGATTTTCAAATACCTGTAATCATTTTGTTATAGATTGTATTACATCACCATTCAGAAAAACGATATACTAAATTTATAAAAGTGTCTTCAAGTTCTTACTGTTACAGTTGTAAATGCGTCAGTCGTATCCGGACAAACAAAATTAGAGTTTTCTGTCGGGCTTTCTTGCTCTTCATTTTCTGACTCATAATTCAATTGAAGCAAAGACAATGCATTTGGAGATGCACTACTAATAGGATGAGACTGTTCAAAATAAAATTTTATCCAAAAAAAATATGGTTTAGGTTTCTTATACTCAGTATGCACCCAAAAAAAATAGCACTTTATTTAATATTGCAAACAAACTCACATTTTTGTTTGGTGTTTGTATCTGTTCATTGTAGTAATCCAAAGTATAATAGTCTTCTGCGTTCTCCCATTCGTCAAAATTTGATTTTGAATTTTTTTCTTCATCCTCATTCGGTTGGTATTCATCCTCATTACTTTGGTATGATTGATTCAAATCAAAAGTGGGGTTTGCATGTTTATTGATGAGATAAAAGAATAAGAGGTTATTGGAGAGAAAAAAAAACGCGGTTTTTTTTTTTTTTTTTTTCAGAATCACGTAGAGTAAATGATTTGTTTTAGTCAATAAATATCTTGGGTACGTCTAATAAAAAGGAAGGGTAATTTAGGAAGCTAAATGTGGTCTATTTTTTTTTTTTTTTTTTTTTTTTTTTTAAGTTGGGGGTACGGGAGTGTTTTGTTGGGTATGTCAAAGATCTTACAAAATTACAAACCACATGAAGTGTGATAATGTCAGTTCATGTTTTGTAGTGTGATAATGTCAGCTCTTCTTACAAACCACATGAAGACAATAACAGCCACTGGGGGCCTCATTCAATGGACAGGCCCAACAACTTTTGCTTGAAATAAGTGTCTACGTACACTTAGAATATTTTTAGGTGAGATACTATCCTAGTATCAAACACCAAATTATTGGTAATTTGGTGTTTTTTCATCTTCAGGAGAGATATATGTTGATGAAAACACCAAACCAAACACCAAATTGGCCAAAATTTGGTTCCAGCTTTGGTGTTGTATATGAAATCTCTCACGCGGTTTTTCTAACACCGCATGGGCTTGGGCTTCTAAGTGGGATTTTATGGCGTGGTTTTTCCAAAACCGCGTGCTCTCAATGAAAAAACGGGCAAAAAACGGCTATATTTTTTTTTCACTATAAATTGAAACACTCACACAATAGGTTTTACACTCACTTCTTTTCTCCACTCCCTACTCTCTACTCTCTACTCTCTACTCTAAACCACAATGACTAGTGAAGAGCCAAAAATAAAATCTAGAGGGGCTTCATAGATACAAGAAGAAGATGTTGCTCTCACCAATAGTTGGCTACAAGTTAGTCAAGATGGCGTAGTAGGAAATTAAATGAGCAAAAGTCAAATGAATTTTGGAGTAAGATTCTAGATAAATGTATTTCATGCAAATCTAGGAAGAGTAACCGAACGCAACTTGACAGGCATGAAATACTGTTGGACTTTCATTCAAGTTAATATCAACAAGTTCCATGCTATTCTTTATAAGATTCAAGCATCTCCTCCAAGTGGCTATAATGACAATATGATTGTAAGTATTTACTTTTTATTTGTTATTTTGATTCACAAATATATTTTTCAATTCTAATTTAGTTTTTTCTTAATTGGTAGGTTGAGGAAGCAATAAGTGCATATGGGATGTATAATGGGGTTTGGAAGTGGATGCAATGATATAATATGGTGAAAGACTCACCCAAATGGAAGAGGCTACAATTGAGAAATTAATTGCGACCCACCAAAAAGTCGAAGTCAAACAGTGGGGAAGGAGGTTCATCAGCTCCAATATCAACTGCGACAACTCAACCAATGGATTATGATCCACACCAAGTTGATGGGCTTGAGGATAGGCCTATTGGAAAGAAAGAAGAAAAGAGAAGGCAAAAACAGAAAGAAGAAGGTGATTATAAAGTGGAGGAATCCGCTAAGAAACTTGATGATTTTCTTGTGGAACTTTCTAAAACCACCAAAGAAGGCAATGAATTGGAAGCTCAAAGACAATTGAAGAAAGATGAGATGGAATCCGAAAAACTTCAATTGAAGAAAAATGCGATGGATTGGAAGCTCCAAATCCAAAAAGAAAAACTTCAATTGAATAAAGATGCGCTCCAAGTTCGAGAAGATGAAAATGATGCTAAAATACTAGAAATGAAATTAGAAAGATTACCCGAAGATGAGCACAAAATTTGGCAACTCAAAAAAGGCAGAAATTTTACAAAAAATAAAGAATCAATTTGGCAATATCACTAGTAGTAGTCAAAGTAGTGCATAGTCTAAATTTGAGTTTGTATGTCTTTTAATTTGAGTATTTTAATTTGTCTTTTAATTTATGACGTACTTTAATTTGAGTTTGTATTTTGATTTTAATTAGAATGTACTTTAATTGAATATTTTCTTTTAATTTGAGTTACCTTAATTTAAAGTTGATACTTTTTATCATTCTAAAAAATATTCAGCAGAGTCTACTTTGTATTTTCAAAATTCTTATATACACAAATTCTTTCATAAAACCACAAATACATAGAAATTGAAACGATAAATAAACACAAAATCCAAATGAAGTCCAAATAGAAATAGAAATCAACGCTGACCATGCTGCCCACGCCTACTCTACAAATGCTCGACCAAGTCATTCTTCAATCTATCATGAATAACTTTTGAACGAACCCTCTCAAGTCAGATGCCCAACGAGATAGAACAAAGTAGTGTTGATCTTCAGATGCATCTTCTCTACTTTGCATTTCATAATCAAGAATATACTGCGGGATATCCGTTCCGTGTTCATCTTCTATAATCATATTATGTAAAATTATGCAAACCCTCATAACAGTAGCCATAGTCTCCAAATACCATAACCTGCATAGATTCGCTAAAATAGCCCAACGCGACTTCAATATACCAAACGCCCGCTCTATATCTTTTATAGCAGCTTCTTGCTTTTTTGCAAAATATTTGTCTTGTGCAATAGTCGGTTTAGCAATCATTTGAATCAAGGTGGCATAATTATGATATATACCGTCAGCCAAGTAATAGCTCATATCATAATGATGCTCATTCACAATGTAGTTACAAGGAATAGCTTCATCATTGACTATATCATCAAATATTGGTGAGCGGTCAAGCACATTAAGATCATTGTGAGAACCCGTCATTCCAAAAAAAATATGCAAAATCCACGTGTCACGAGAAGCAACCGCCTCCAGAATCATTGTTGGTTTATGCACATGGCCAGTGTGAGACCCTTGCCACGCAGATGAGCAATTCTTCCATTGCCAGTGCATGCAATCAATGTTTTCTATCATTCCAGGCCATCCACGTTCCTCAGACTCTTCAAGCAAACGTTGAATATCTGCAGCATTTGGTTTGCGCAAGTATTCACCTCTAAAAATTCTAATAATTCCATCACAGAAATAGCGCATGCATTCATGAACAGTTGGCTCAGCAACATGTAACATGTCATCTACTAGATCAGCTGGAGACCCATAAACAAACATTCGTATAGCAGGAATTACTTTGATTTTTGGGTGAATCCCAAACTTACCCGCATTATTAACTTTTTGTTGAAAATATGATACATTATAGGTAAGATGATTGAAAATACGAGTAAATAATGACTCACATATACGAAATCGGCGTCGAAAGTCGTGGTCATGAAATATAAAATTTACGCTGAAGTAGTTAGCATTTACACGAGCCAGTGTTGCCTCGTACAACATTTTCTTTCCTTCTTCGAACCACCATGGGGTTTATAAGAAGACTCTGTTTCTTGCTGACGTAATAAACCCAAACGATGTCGGACCAAAGGTAGAGCAATAGCCACTAATTTTTTTACAACGCTTAATTGCAGTGTTATCATTTGAAGAGCTCGAGCTTGATGAAGAAGAAGAAGATGAATCAGAAGAAGATGAATGATTTATTGAAAAATCGTCAAGAGTTTTGGTAGTTTTTTTTTTTTACTAAGGAGATGAGTTTTAGGATTAGAGGGAACATGAAAAATGAAGAGAGCCATGCAGGATTAAAGGGTTAAAAGATTATAGCATGCGGTTTCTGGGAAACCGTGTGAGCTTGGGCTTCTAAGATGGGCTTTAGTGGCGCGGTTTTGAGAAAGCCGGATGGGCTATATGGGGCGGTTTATCTAAAACCGCATCATTTGATGTTGAATATTTGATGTTTCACCTGAAGTTGGTTGGTGTTTTTTTGATTTGGTTCAAAAATTTGGTGTTTTCTTGGTTTCTCTCCTAGAGATGCTCTTACCACATCTAACCAATTTTAAGGTCAAAATCATCGAGGTTAAATTTTCCTTGTACATTTGAACTATATCATGGATGGTTTTGAAGTAGAATAGGGTGTTTTCCAAAATAAATTCTAAAATCTTGAAACTGCAACGGAGTTTACTCATAATTTTGTTAATTTTTCGTAGTTTCTTTGGTGGCGGGGACATCTGCTAGACTGCAACACACTGTGTTTCAAAATTACCATAAAATGTTTTGCTAACAAACAACCACAGACATCAGCTTTCGTGTGCGACTCACGGCGTCATTGTCTAATTATATTTAACGTTTTTTTTTTTGCTAAAATTATATTTAACTTTTTCGTTTTGGTTTTAAGCAAGTGAACCAAGCTCGTGGATGATTACTTTTGCATATAAAAGAACAAAAGTTGAAGTCATTTGGTAAAATGTCCTATTCAAGCTATGAGCTATAGGATTATTATATATTTTTTCCCAAGTAAAAAGATATAGGAAGATGTCACATATCTCCCTATATATACCAACTTATCTCCACAATAATTAAGTTCTATGCTGCTGTTCAGAAGTCAGAACATTTCCTTATTGACTCAAAATGAATCAAATAGAGCACAAGTTTGTAGAAATCAGAGGCGTTAAGCTTCACATAGCAGAGCTTGGAACTGGTACATATATGTTTCCCTTATGTGCTGGGGGACTTGAATGGTTTATTTCATTTTGTTGTTTTAAATTCTGTATTTTCTCTAATATAGTTTATTCTTGTGTGATCCTGCTAGGTGACAAAGTAGTAGTTTTCTTACATGGATTTCCAGAAATTTGGTATTCTTGGCGACATCAAATGATAGCTGTTGCAAACGCTGGATACCGCGCAATTGCACCTGATATTAGGGGTTATGGACAATCTGAATTGCCTTCTGAACCTGAAAAGGCAACCTTCAAAGATCTAAGTGATGATGTCCTAGCTATCCTCGATTTCTTCAACATCCCCAAGGTACATAATTAATTGAATATGTTCTGATCGTGTTACTATTTGTTATTATTTATACACTGCATTATATAAGCATAAATTACATTTACTACTGTGAGGCAGGCTTTTGTTATTGGAAAAGATGTCGGTGGGCTAACTGCTTATCATTTTGTGGTTGCTCATCCTGAGAGGGTGTCTGGAGTTGTAACGCTTGGCGTTCCTTATACCCCCCCTGCTCATTCCTTTGCACATGATGAGCAGCTCCCTGAAGGCTTCTACGTATCAAGGTGGCAGGTATTGCTAGACACTTTTATTTGTTCCCTTATCACAACTTTCTTTACAGTTGATTCAAGGTCAAGGAGACCGAATGGTACTCAAATCAGTCGGTAACACTTGTTGCTACCAATACAATTACCCTTGGGCAAAAACAAAGAAAATAGAGGTGTATTAGGATCAGCTTAAAGAACGGATTCTGTAAATAATCAACATAATGGTCAGTTTTTAAGAGCAAAAAAATAACCATTTATATTCACAGAAGATCAATCTTAAATATTAATATTTGATAGCTTCTTTTACATGTTTGTTTTTGTATAATATTCATTTAGATACCAGGAAGAGCGGAAGATGATTTTGGAAGATTCGATGTGAAAACAGTAGTGAGGAACATCTACATTCTATTCTCCAAAAGTGATATCCCTATGGCCGATGAGAATAAGGAGGTCATGGACATGGTAGACCCATCTACTCCATTACCACCCTGGTTTACAGAGGAAGATCTATCAGCCTATGCAGCCGCGTATGAAAAATCTGGATTTCGAACTCCGTTGCAAGTTCCATATAGGTAATACTGAAATTGTTAGTCGTAAGTAATCTTGATCAATTCCGTATACTATACTATGCTCTCAATCATTTCTTTTTTCCTTCATAAGATTACTTGGCCGGATCACACACTTATCTTGCAACTTAATCCAGGTCCTTACATGAAGATATAAGAGTAACAAATACAAAAGTTTTAGCTCCAGCCTTGTTTGTTATGGGCGAGAAGGACTACGTACTCAAGCTCCCAGGGATGGAGAAGTACTTAAAAAGTGATGAGCCAAAAGAGTATGTTCCCAATTTAGAAATCGTCTTCTTTCCTGAAGGGTCCCATTTTGTTCAAGAGCAATTTCCAGACAAAGTGAACCTACTCATTATGGGCTTCCTGAATGACCATTTATGATGATAAAGTGCCGCAACAAGCTGCATTCGAGATTGAGATTGGTTAAGTTCTTATTATTTTGCTTTCTTAGCGAGTGATGTTGTACGCCTTTTACGCCTGTACAAATTCGAAAGTATATGTCATTGTTGGAACTGAAGTTTGTTGAACTGAAACTAAACGATGAAAATATATTTCAAATTAGCATGTACGATATGATTATATGCAAAAAAGTTAATTTAATCGCCCCTTACTTATAGATCAAAACCAGATTCTACATTTTAGTGGTCACGAAATTAAGATGGACTGATTACGTGCTGATGGGGCATACACGGCGAAAAGTGCAAATTTTCTCCAAATTTTGGAAGGTTAATCAACACTATATGATGAGGTTTTTCCCTATGGCTACAGCTGATCTACTCGTATATACAATGTGATAGGGGACTTCAGGTAACTTCCTTACGACTCTATATGCTCACGTACTCCACATTTGTTTGTGGAGTGTACTTGCGCCAGGGCTGTGGTTGGAAATTGCACTCGATCAATTTAAGTAGTTACTGGTTGAGACATTTCTTAAATCAAAGAGAGCCAGAAACATAATCACATTAATAATTAAGTGATATAATGTTTGCTAAACCAGTGCTGGAAGTGTAGAGCGAATTTGTTTTCAGGAACGTACTCGATCCCCTAATATTGCAATCGTATCCGTCCGTCCCTCATTCCAGAAGTGGACGTCCTAGCCTATTCCTAGCCTATTTACTTATATACTCCATTCAGCCTGAAAGCATACAAAAGAAGACTCTTTTTGCACACTCCTAGAATCACACATTGCATGCTTGGCATTTTGTAGACTGTAGATTACATTCTGAAAATGATTATAGGTTTCCAATTCCAGCAAGTGAAAACTCCCTAGGCAAGATTTGTGAGTTTCAAACCTGCAACCTCCCCCACATGTGGGAGGGAAGCATAACCATTGAGCCAATGTCTCACACGCAAATGAACACGCAAATGATCATGGATTCACAAGATTATCACGTACACAAGCTGGCGTACTTGCAGTGAAGAAACTACATGGACATCGACTGACTTGGATGTTTAAGTCCTATCAATTTTTCTGTTCAAATGTTGTTGAATTCTCCACAACAAGTCCACAGCAATCCCTCAATTAGTTATTCTATCTTGCGTGGTGCAGGTCACACAAGGCGTTGGTCTTCTTACATGGTTTCCCATAAATATGGTATACTTGGAGACACCAAATGGTTTCTGTAGCAAATGCTGGATATCGCATAATTGCACCCGACTTCAGGGGGTACGGACTATCTGAGATACCCTCTGAACCTGAAAAGACTACCTTCCAAGACCTCATTGATGACCTCTAGCTATGCCACCCTCAAATTTTTCAACATCCCCAAGATAAAAGTGAATCCTATTTCTGCTAGTCATGATATCTAATTCTAAACCAGTTCAACGCACTTTATATATAACCCCGAACTATAGCTGTCCGATACATGGGTGCTAGTGTGCTACCAAGCTTTACTTGAATTTACTACCATGTGGCCAGGTTTTTCTTGCTGGACAAGATTTTGGGGCGCTATCGGCTTATCATTTTGCAGTTAGCCACCCGGATAGGGTATCCGTATAGTAGTTCTAGCAATTGGTGTTCCATTCACTCCACCTGGCGGCCTGGACATTCTTTTGCATACTATGAGGAGCTCCCTTAAGGATTGTACATCCAGAGGTGGAAGGTAGAGTTAGTTCTTTTCTGTCACTCTTTCTGCAAAAATAAATAAGACGAACTATGGTTAAAGTACTTTCCACTTGTTTCCAGTTCCACGATGTGCCATTTAATCTGCCTCAAGGCCTAGTACACTGCCGGAATGAATGGATGACCTAAACCAAAATTGACCAGGTGATTATTCCCAATAACTCTTCTATCTCTGATGACTATATGCCACGCCAAAATAAATGAATATGCTAAATCAATCAGATTAGCTCTCAGTTAGGGAGCCTCATATTTATACGGAGGGAACTCGGCCTTATCAACTTTGGTAGGATTACACAAAGTAAATATACAGTAACTTTTCTGTACTTTCTGTGAAATCTATTTGCCTGATCTTCTTATGGTAACCATAAAGCGCTGAAGCAGATTTCGGGAAACTCGAGGTTAAAAACGTGAATAGGAACATCTATATTCTTTTTGCAAGAAATGAGATTCCTATAGCTGAGGATGATAACTAGATCATTGACTCAGTAGACCAAACTACTCTACCACCAGGGTTCACTGAAGAATATCAAGAAAACTACGCAATTTTATACGAAAAATCAGGATTTCCAGCTCCATTGACACTTCCCTTACAGAGTTACAGGTTATATAAGTTTGTAGAGAAAAAGGTATTTTTTTTTTCTGTTTCACGTGTAGGGCGCGACCCGCACTCACTTTTGCCTTGACAAGTGCGCGCCCTGCGCTCATGCCTTTGGTGACCTCCAAGAGCTTAAGCGCGACCCGCATTCGTTTTTGCTTTTGCTTGGCCGAGAGGGTGCGACCTGCGCTCCACCGTTTTCAGCACGAAATTCACTGTTTCGGAAGTTTTCCTAAAATAGTATAAATATAGGTTTTTTCCTGTAGAAACCTAACTTTTCCAAAACCAAAAAAGATAGAGATTATAAGTGAGCAATTCTTTGTGAGTTGAGTGTTCATTCTTTGTGAGTGAATTGAGAGAATTGTAATCTGTTACTCCGGACATCTAGTAAAGCTTGGAACTCGTAGTGTGGACGTAGACAAATTGCCGAACCACGATATATCTCGTCTTGTGGTATGTTTTTCTTTTACATTAATTGTTTTACTTTATATGTTTGTTATTTGATATTGAGAAGTGTTGAGATATTGTTTGGAGGGTGTTGCAGTCTTGTCTATTGAGAAGGATCGATCTGTGTGTAGGATTGATCTATTTGTTGTGGGTAACGTTGTTTTCGCAGTTATTTATTCACAACAATTGGTATTAGAGCGTAGGTTTACGACCTAGGATTTTGAGTTTAGTGCTCGAAATTTGTGTAGACAAGGTGTTCGATTAAATTCCGAAGTGAAATTATTTTTGGGTTATTGTGTGTAACTTGAAAGATGGCTCCCAAGATGTCAAACACAATGTTTGAAGTAGAGAAGTTTAATGGGAAGAATAACTTTGGGATTTGGTAAGTCCAAGTAAAGGACATCCTCATCCAATAAGATTTGCACAAGGCTTTAAAGGGGATTAAATCTAAGGTGGCGAGTATGAGTAATGATGATTGGGAAGAGTTTGATCTTCAGGCTTGTTCATCAATCCGGTTATGTCTTGCTAATGAGGTCATGTATAGTGTGATAGGAGAAAATACCGCTTTCGGTATTTGGCTCAAACTAGAGTCTATGTATATGACCAAGAGCACGACGAACAAGATATACCTTAAGAAGCGTCTTTATCGGTACATGATGGTGGATGGTTCAACGATGCAAGAGCACGATAGTGAGTTCCATCGGTGCCTAGCGGATTATTTGAATATGGGCATGAAGATGGATGATGAGGATCAAACGGCATGTTTAATATTCTCCTTGCCAGAAAGCTATGAGCATCTAATGACTACATTTATGAACAGAGAAGACATTGATCTTGACAAAGTTCAGAGTGCTTTTCTTTCTTATGAGTTGATGAGGAAGACACGTATAGAGAATAACATTGATGCAGGTCATGGGCTAGTGGCAAGAGGAAGGTCGTATGAAAAGGCTTCTACAAGTAATGAGAAGTCTAGGTCTAAGTCAAAGAAGCCTTTGACACATGTGAAGTGCTATAATTGCAATGAAAAGGGACATTACGCAAGTAATTGTCCTCACCCGAAGAAAGAGAACAAGAGAGATGGTAAGAAGAAAAGTAAGGCAAAAATTGAGGCAAGTTATGCTTCAGGCTCTGAAGAGGACGAGTTGAGTCTCTGTGTGTCCACATAAGACTATATGGCCGAAAGGTGGATTTTTTATTCCGGATGTTTCTACCATATGTGCCCGAATAGAAAGTGGTTTACTTCCTATGAGAGCATTGATGGTTGGTTCCATTTTGATGGGTAATGACGTTGCTTGTAAGACGGTAGGAATTGTAACTATACGGATCAAGATGCATGATGGTGTAGTGAGGACTTTAACTGATGTGAGGCATGATCCTGAGCTAAAGAAAAACCTTATTTCTCTTGCTACCTTGGATTCCAAAGGCCACAAGTTTGTGGGCGTAGGTGGAGTCCTAAAGATTTTCAATGGTTCTTTAATTGTTATGAAGGGTCAAAGACATGGAACATTGTATACTTTGATGGGTAGTACGGTGATAGGCGATGTAGCAGTGGTTGCATGTAGTGATGATTCTGAATGCACTAAGAAGTGGCATATGCGACTAGGGCATATGAGTGAAAAGGGTTTGTCCGAGTTTGTCTGGCGAGGGTTCTTGAAGGACTTGAAAAAGCCAAGTATGGGGTTACGTGAGCATTGCGTCTATGGGAAGCAAAGTCGCAGAGTCAAGTTCAAGTCAAGCAAGCACACAACAATGAGGCATCCTTGACTATGTGCATCTGAGATGTTTGGGGACCCTCCAGAGTGGCTTCTAAAGGAGGTAACCGTTATTATGTCTCATTTATAGATGATCATACCCGCTATGCGTGGGTGTATATGATAAAAACGAAAGATGAAGTGTTTGAGACATTTAAGAAGTGGAAGGCAAGGGTTGAGAATCGCACAAATAAGAAGGTAAAGACACTACTGTCTGACAATGGTATTGAGTATACCTATGTGCCTTTCCAAGAGTTTTGTGCGCAACAGGGAATTGCCAAACACTCGACAGTTAGGGGCACGCCTAAGCAGAATGGAATGGCATAGAGGATGAATAGAACCTTGCTTGAAAGAGTGAGATGTTTGTTGTCTAATGCCAGTCTAGGCAAAGAGTATTGGGTAGATGCAGTGTCCATGGCGTGTTACCTGTAAAATTGGTCACCAGTTCCAACTATAGATTGCAAGACATCTTATGAGGTGTGGTCAGGTAACCCAGCTGATTATAGTATTTTGTGAGTGTTTGGATCGACTACTGATAAGAGCCCAAAACTGTAGTTTTAACCCCTTAACAATAATACTTTTAGACCAATTATGCGAGTAATAAATAAGAGTTAATGCTAATTACGTGTTTTTATGTATTTCAGGCATTGAAGTCCATTATGTGCAGAAATGTGCCACTTTGGCAAAATAAGGAGCAAGGGTTGGTTGCTAAGAAGTTCTTTTGACTAAAGGCCAAGATTCAAGGAGAAAAAGCCTTTGTAAAGCCTTGGCAAAAGCTAAAAAGTCAAAGTCAATGCAGCCAGAAATAGCACACAAAAGTCAGCAAAACTTCCGAAGACCGTATCTTTGGACTCAGGTCTTGGAATTGAGCCTACCTTATGTCAAACCGACCGACTCGGAAAGAGCTTTCCAATGGTCTAAACCTTGATCCAATCAGAGGAGTAAAAGCGGACAAAAAGCCTGCTCAAGTCAGATACAATAGAAAAGGGCCCTGTGGACTGAAGAGATTAGGTTTTGGGCTTGATTTTCCAGCCCAAAACATGGCTCCTCACCTCATGCACGAAAATGTGGATCGGGTCTCCTCCATTTCAACACATAAGACTTAGCTCTGAAGAGATAATTAGGCTAGGTAGAAAGTAGCCATTAGAGCATAGTTTTAGATCTAGTTTTCATTCCATGAATTAGTTTCATACCTTGTTTTAATTTAGTATTTGGAATCAATTGTTATTTATTCATTAGATTAATAAAGTAATTTAGTTCTTGATAATATAGTTTCATTTCATTAATCATTGTAATTTTGATTCCTAGATTTAGTTATTATCATTGTTAGTTTCAATTGATTTTTGCATAATTAGATTTCCATTTGAATTGAAATAAGTAAATTTACAATCTTTTATTGATGTCTTGTTTAATTTCATTGGGAAATGATATCATAATGATTCTAGTTTAAACCTCTATTAGAGGGGGTTGAAGAAGCCTTGATGAAGCTTGATCTTTGTTAACTTAGAAATCGTCGTGATAATCTATTTAATTCTAGAAAGTAATTAGTTCACCATGAGAATGAGTTTGGTTGCTTCACATGCTAGTTATTAATTAGTAGAGATTGCCATGTATAATTAGGGATTAGAAATACCATTTTGATATGCAAAAGCATTGAAATTTGGATCACTGCGAATCTTTGTTAGTTGATTAAGTCGAGTTAAGGTGGAATCAATCCCCCCTAATTCCTTATCATATAGTCAATTTAGAAATTCCGTAGTTTGAATTAGCGTATCTTGTTATTTGAATTCTCATCGTAGTATAATTCCACACCATTACTCTCACTAACTTTTGATAGGACTGATAATAGTATAAAACATTGAATGCTAAAGAACTAGGAGTGGAACGGATCTTTTACTCCACTCTATTTCGATAGATTAGAGAGTAGAAATCTTTGATAAATATTGTACAAGTTCAGTTTTAGTTTTACTTACGTTTGAATTTCATCATTTATTCGTGAGTAGAATTATTAATTTTACGTTTATCAAATGGCGCCGCTGTCGGGGATCAAACCCGGGTCACCCGTGTGACAGGCGGGAATACTCACTACTATAATTATGCTATAACAGTTTTGCTTGTCTACTATCATTGGAAATTTTTTGATATAACAGTCTTCAAATAGTTTTAGTTTTACTTGCATTTAGAGTTCAATCTTTTATTCGTAGGAAAAATTAGTTCATTTTTACGTTTACCAAATGGCGCCGCTGCCATCTTAGTTCCCTTTAGTATTGTTTTCTTTAGAATTGTTAGTCTTCCAAAGTCCCATAACCCACCCACCCTTGTTTGATTCTAACTGTGGTTGTCCGTTTCAGCACTGAAATTTTCCTCATGAGAATTACGAGCTGACCGGCCGACCAGCGCTTTAAATTAGAGCCACCCCCACCAAACGCCTGGAACTCCAATTTTTACCTTAGCGTGACCAGCGCCTTGCCAAGGCAAAACTCGAGCGCCCCCCACGCTGAAGCGCCTGGAACTTGAGTTTTTACCCGAGCGCGACACACGCCCTACCAAGGCAAAGTTCGTTATTTGGGCGCTGGAGCTCGGTTGGCGTGGAGAGCGACCGCCCTCTGCTGAAATTGCCCGATTTCCACAGGTTTGTTTCAAACTTCCATTTCTTCAAGGTTTTTAGTGTTCTAACTTGTTATATACACTGAGCACGCGTATATAAGACGTTATTCATAAGCAAAGCAAGGAGGCATTCAGGTACTTCTTTCTTCAAACACCTCGCATCTCCTGTTAGAGGTTTATACTAGTATATCAGGATTATTTGGAGTGTTGTCGTGTTTAGTTAATACTGGTCTTAGCCTTGCATGAGATTAAGGTCAGGCCGAAGAAAAACGCCTAACGTAATCAATCGGCAACGTCAACAAACACGCCTTTCTAGTATACCACTCACTACACCTCTAGCTAGTATACCACATACCACACTTGAAATAATGGTTGAAAAAAGAGAGTCTCCTCTCTCTGACTTTTACAAAGCCTTGAACAATAGCCTAAAATCTTGCATCATTCTATCAGACCCAGGGGGGGAAATCCCCCCAAATATATTTAATTTGTTACCCGTTTTTCATGGGTTAGACCATGAAAAGCCTTATTAGCACATGCGTAGGATTGACCAAGTCCTTACTACATTCCACCATCCTACGGTTGGTGCTGAACAAATTAAACTGAGGGTGTTTCCTTTCACTTTAGCCGATAAGACGTCATCTTGGTTAACTGCCCAAGCGCCTAATTCTTTGGACTAATGGGCCGAACTTGTTCAACTATTTATGGAACACTTTTACCCACCACTGAAGACCGATGAAATGCTTTCTAAGATTCATTTCTTTCGACAGAATCCTCATGAATCATTTTCAAAGGCTTGAAATCATTTCACCGATCTTCTTATAGAGTGTCCACATTATAACCTCGCGAAAGACACGTTAGTTCGTGCCTTTTTCAAGGGACTGTTATACCACCACAAAGCGGTGCTTGACATAATGAATGGGGGTAGTTTTCTCAGTAAAGGAGCCTCAGAGGCTTATAAATTTCTAGAAGATCAAACAAAGCATAATAATAACTTGGGGAGGGGGGGGGGGGGGCAGGTAGTGACGATATCCCCCGTTCCGCTAGTTCTTCTTCAACAGTTAAGGCCGCTGGGATGTTTGAGATGAAACTTGATCCTAAGCTTAAAAACTTAATCGAATCTCTCATTAAAAAGGTAGAGGCTATTGTTGTTCAACAAAAGCCTACCCCTGTCATGAATGTCAACTCTATTCCCTGTAATTTCTGTTTAAGTCTTGGGCATCCCGACTCATATTGTCCTCTAGTCTATGAACATCCATCCGCACAGCCGGACAATGTTTATTCCATTAATAGCGAACCTAACGCACCTTGGAGACAAAACCCCAATTTTGGTTGGCGAAATAATTAACAAGTTACACCTCCAGGGTATAATAATCAAAATGTTAGGCCATCACCCAATTACAACCAAGCTCCCCAGAGACAAGGACAAGGACAAGGTAATTATAATAATTATAACAATAATAATTATAATGCTAATAGAGGTATCGTTCCGGTTAATAATAACTATCACAACCCACCTATTCATAATCAACGTGAGATAGTTCCAATCACACCATCTGTGACCACTACACCTACACAACCGGATCGTCTTGACGCCTTCATACAGGTTAGCCAACAACTTTTTCAAACCATGGCTCAATCTAACCAACAGGTTTTACAATCCATTAATCATTTAACCCAATAGTTAGCCTAAGAGAAAGCCCAACCAAAAAGCGTGTTTCCAGGTCAAGCGTTACCTAATCCTAAAACACCAAACACAGCTTTTGAGGTAATCGATAATACTAGTAATGAAAATAGAAACGTAGGTGAGTTAGATGCTATCACCACTCTCCGTTCTGTCAGAGTGGTTGATAACGCCGTAAATATGCTTGTGGTTACCCCACCAGTGGTCCCTACACCTAATATTCTACTAGATACCAAACTGGAAACTGAAGATCCTACCCCTGTAGAGGTACCAGTTAAACAACAACCTAAGAAACAAAAAGCCAAGGTTAAACATCTTGTTCACCCTTATGCTAAATATAGAGATAAACCACCGTTTTCCCAGAGATTAGCAATGTTTTAACCAATGATACGAATTTCGATGAGATTAGGGAAGTTTTAAAAAATCTAACAATAAACCTTCCTTTTCTTGAAGCAATAAAAGAGTTACCTCACCATGCTAAGTTTCTTAAAGAGTTGTGCACTACTAAGCGCAAGACAAATATTCCTAAAGACGCATTTTTAACTGAACAGTTCCCAACTCTATCGGAAAATAATGGAATCGTTAAGTATAAGGACCCCGGTCGTCCTACTGTACAATGCACCTTGGGGGACAATCACATGACAACTGCTCTATTAGACCTGGGGGCGAGTGTTAACTTACTCCCTTATTATTTATATAAACAAATCGGTCTACAAGAGATGCAACCAACAAAAATGACGTTGCAATTAGCGGATCATTCTATTAAGTATTCTAAGGGTGTGGTTGAAAACATGCTAGTTAAAGTTCAAAATTTTTACTACCCAGCCGACTTCGTTATCCTCGACACAGAAGTCGCTAACGACTTTGTTCCTATCATTTTAGGGTGTCCCTTCTTGGCTACTGACAACGCGCTCATAAACTGCCGCGATGGTTCGATGTCCTTATCCTTTGGTCATCTTTCTGTTGAGGTAAATGTTTTTAAGACGATTCAACAGTACCCATATATGACTGTCGATGGAGAGGTTAACATGATTGAGAGTTTCGCTCGAGATTATTTCGACAACACGTTTCTTGATAATCCGATGCCCAAATTTCTTTCCTTTGGAAGTTCAGACTCCGACGTTTTCGTCCCTACACTAGTCGATACCCATCTTATGGATGAGGACGAGATTGATGACTTTCTCAAGGATACAAAGGAATACCATAGTAATGTGGATGTGACCAAGCTTGATGAGGAATTTGACGAGTTTCTTAGAGCAGGTGATGAATCACCCGATCAAGAACTACCTTGCACACCATCCGCCATGATTCCCCTCCTTCCACCTTTTCAAAGGAACCTAGAGTTTGCACTTTATTTTCTTGTTTCTCCTGTGTTTCATGATTTTCTAAACTCTTCTGTTAAGAAAATACTATCTAAAGAGCCACCTGACACTTTCATTTTTAGTTGTGTGATAATACCAACCCATGCCACAAATGAGTTTTATACTAAAACCACATTCTCATTTTTTCAATTCCTTACTTCTAAAATTCATCCATATCCACCATATCTTCCACAACCATCCACTTTTTCACACTCATTCATTTGGCCACCTTTTCGTTGGAGGAAAAAGAAGGTGCATGCTCGGTTACATTCTAGATCTATCAGACTTCGCTTTCATTTTACTAAGTTGCGTCGTCAAAAATCTTGGTGCTTGATTCTGTTTGGGGGTGCATTCCATGTTATTTATTTATAGAAAGACCCACAACTCTTTAGGTTATTGATATATGGTAAACTACATGTTCATTATATACATATGTGTTAGATAAAGTCTTGGGACTCTGACTTTAAAAGACCCACGTTTAAAACAAATTTTCTAAACACTGTTCTATAAAATTTGTTAGGGGGTGGGGTGTTGGTATTTCCATGCTTGGTTGCCCAACCATCTTCATCTCATGTTCCAGCTTCAAACAGTAGCGGGTGGTTTAGAGAATTTATGGATTGATGTTGTTTTTTTTTTTTTTTTTATTGTTTTTTATTAATTCGAATGTCAAAGTTTTTGAATTCCGTAATTAAATTTGAATTGAGTAGTTAATTGTAATTGAATTTCGATTTTAATTTAATGTGGTTCTTTTCAAATAATGCGTTGATTTTTGTGTTAATCCCACCTTCCCGAATTGTTTGGGGGTGGTATTATTTACTACAGCATGATTTGTTATATGATCCTCCATTTTAGAAGTTGTTTTGGAGTGATGGTTGAGAATATTGCCGATATTGGCATGCCTGGGATTAGATGTGGTGGTAGGATGAAATCTATAAGAGTTTAGAAGTTACTATTCTAGATTCAGTCTAAGAGATATTAGGTTTGTAATAGAATCAAGAATATGGGTTGTTTCCTTTTCCGGTTTTGGAAATTTTTGTTTCTGACAATTGCCTTAAAACTTTTTGGAAACTTCCCGATTCGTTTTGGAAACTCAAACCTATAAAAACTTCATTCATTCTCCACACAAAACTCACATCTCTCACATTCATCTCTCACCTTTCACTCCCACGTTTTCCTTCTTTTTACTTCTCACTTCCACATTTAAGCACCTCGGAGTGCACCTGAGCCCCAGTGGAGCGCCACTTACACCCTAGGCACTATCAGTCAAATTTTACCCTGAGCGCGTTCCGTGCCCTACCAAGCCAAACTTGAGCGCGACTTGCGTCCAAAACACTAGAATTCCATTTTTCCTCTTGAGCGCGACCCGCGCCCATACAAGGCTTCAGGTGAGCGCATCATGCACCCTGACCCCCGTGGGCACGAAAAATTCTGATTTTTCGTGGGTTGTTCCAAGATTATTTGAAGTTGTTTGGATAGTAGTTTTGTGAGCTATAGTAGATGATAAATGGTGTGAAGCCTGGCTAATCATCATGGTGTGGCAGGATGCGAAGCAACCTCATTTCTTTATAAATAAGGATGAGGATGATGCTTAAACGCGGGAGATAAGGTAAGTTTTTAGTTCAGTTCATGTCTGCTTATGTCCCAAGCAATTTGATTCTTGTTAATCCCATAACGGGTGGAACTCATATAGAGTTGCGTTTGTTTTTCTTTTTCAATATTAGTATGTTTTAACCTTGTTTTGCAGATGTTCCAGAATTTCACATGTTTCAATGGTATTTCTCTACCCTTTTTATTTAAATACTTTGAGGACAAAGCATGTTTCTTGTTTGGGGTAGAAACACGTGTAATTAAGGCATCTATTAGGATATAGATATGTATAATATGCACTTGTTTTCTAGTAAAAATTCAAAAATTTCAAAAATATAAATAAAAAGTTATGTTATACACTTAGGAATATTGGTATTGTTTTCTTTCTCTATGCTCTTAATAATCTAGAAGTCTCACGTAGCTTTTGCATTAGAATAATTTTTAGAAACTTAGGTTAATATGTAGGTAATAATCTTTACATCTATCTATAAGTATATTACATGAGTATCTATGATTGTTTGGCAGTAAGTTTCTGAAATCTAGGCTAAAGTACTTATTCTACAAATCCTGTGAGAATATAACCTAAAGCCTTATATGAGTGAAACATTTGAGAAATGACACAAGGGAGAAGTAAAATCCGGATAGAGAAATCACACGTCCACTTGTTTGATCACTATACCATATACTAAGCGAGAATTTAGGTCCTCTTTGGATCGATATAGCCAGAAATTCAAACCTATGAATTATTTTCCTCTAGTCACCCCTCTGAGCCTTTCTTTAGCCTTTCATAAACCGCAAATTATTTACCCTGTTACAAAAAAAAAAAAAAAAAAAAAAAAAAAAAAAATATATATATATATATATACCCATTCTTTGAATGAGTTTGAGAATAGAGATGAAGAATAGAAAAGAGAAGACTTTTGAAATCAAGAATTTGTTAGTCGCTTCAGATAAGAAAAGAAAGTTTCCATCCAAATAAATAAATAAAAGAAATAAAAGTTAGAACTCCAAAAATAGAATCAAAGGAGTCAAAAGCCAAAGAAAAATATATATATATATATGGCTAAGGATGGAAACAAAGTGTAGAAGCAAAAGTAAAGAACAAGGTTTTCTCTAGTTACATAATATGAAGAATCTATTATCTCAGACTTGTCCTTTTTAAATATCCATTTCCTTCCTTCTTAAACCATCTCCTAATACCCGCAACACCTAATAAAGACTTCTAGCTCAATTAGGAATAGGTTAGTGTGATAGTAAGTGGCAGATGTGTTTGATCGAATCCGGCTTCCTTTTGTATCATTGAGATTGTAAGGTAAAGTGTGCCCACTGCACACTGGAGTAGTGAAACTTGAGCGGAAAAATCAGAGTGGTTGGTCTTGACATTTATGTGAGGACCTACTTAAGGACGTTATTCCGAGTTTTCAGAAATGGACCTACTAGTGCATTTCATATATTACTCATTATATATATGTTTATTCGTAGATGATTGATTATTATGCATATATTAGCTTAGGTTTCGACTTGATTATTCTGTATTCATTACTAAGTGAGAAGTATAGATAGTTGAGACATAAAGAAGGAAACAATAGTTTTATTTCTTAGTCGTTGTAGTATAGATGAAGTTTGTGAATCCTTTACTGGAAAACTCTCATGAGGCTATAACTCGTCTACTAGGGAATTCCTAGTGGTTTAAGGCCTTTTTGTATATGGTTAATGCAATTGCACTCGGCGAAACGAGATTAGTTAGAACTCCATTTTTGGTCACTTATGCTAATTTCTCATATTTGCTTGAGGACAAGCAAAATGCTGTTTGGGGGTGGTTTGATAAGAGCCCAAAACTGTAGTTTTAACCCCTTAACAATAATACATTTAGACCAATTATGCGAGTAATAAATAAGAGTTAATGCTGATTACGTGCTTTTATGTATTTCAGGCATTGAAGTCAATTATGTGCAGAATGTGCCACTTTGGCGAGATAAAGGAGCAAGGGTTGGATGCTAAGGAGTTCTGTGATTAAAGGCCAAGATTTAAGGAGAAAAAGCCTTTGTAAAGCCCGGTCAAAAGCTGAAAAGTCAAAGTCAACGCAGGCAGAAATAACACACAAAAGTCAACAGAACTTTCGAAGACCGTATCTTTGGTCCAAACTTGGAATGGGGCCTACCTTATTTCAAAACGACCAGCTCAGAAAGAGCTTTCCAATGGTCCAAACTTGACCTAATCGGAGGAGCAGAAGTGGACGAAAAGCCTGCTGAAGTTAGATCCAGCTGAAAAGGGCCCTGTAGACTGAAAAGATTGGGTATTGGGCTCGATTTTCCGGACCAAAACATGGCTCCTCAACCCATGCACGAAAATGTGGATTTGGTCTCCTCCATTTCCACACACAAGACTTAACTCCTAAGCAATAATTAGGTTAGGTAGCAAGTAGCCATTAGAGCATAGTTTTAGATCAAGTTTTCATTCCATTAAATAGTTTTTTTATACCTTGTTTTAATTTAGATTATTGAATCATTGTTATTCCTTCATTAGATTAATAAAAATAATTAGTTCTTCATAATTTCGGTTTTGATTTATTAAAGTACTTAGATCTAAATTAAATTGCTTAGTTGTTAATCATTTCTTAGTTGTTGATTTAGTTTTGAATTATTGATTAGAATCTTTATATAAATAAAGTTAGAATATTTATATTATGTCTTGTTCAATTTCATTGTGAAATGATAGCATAATGATTCTAGGCTAAACCTCCATTAGAGGGGGTTGAAAAAGCCTTGATGAAGCTTGATCTTTGTTAACTTAGAAATCGTCGTGATAATCTATTCAATTCTAGAAAGTAATTAGTTCACCATGAGAATAGGTTTGGTTGCTTCACATTCTAGTTATTAATTGGTAGAGATTGTCATGTATAATAAGGGATTAGAATTACCATTTTGATATGCGAAAGCATTGAAATTTGGATCACGACGAATCTTTGTTAGTTGATTAAGTCGAGTTAAGGTGGAATCAATCCCCCCTAATTCCTTATCATATAGTCAATTTAGAAATTTCGTAGTTTGAATTAGCGTATCTTGTTATTTGAATTCACATCGTAGTATAATTCCACACCATTACTCTCACTAACTTTGGATAGTTTAATAACCTAAGAAAGTATTGAATCTTTACTAGGAGTGGAACGAATCTTTACTTCACTTTATTTCGATAGAATCGAGAGTAGAATAAATCTTTGATAAATTAGACACGAAAATAGTTTTAGTTTTACTTCCGTTTGAATTTAATCATTTATTTATGAGTAAAATTAGTCATTTTTATGTTTATCAAATGGCGTCGCTGCCATCTTAGTTCCCTTTAGTATTGTTTTCTTTAGAATTGTTAGTCTTCCAAAGTCCCATAACCCACCCACCCTTGTTTGATTCTAACTGTGGTTGTCCGTTTCAGCACTGAAATTTTCCTCGCAGAATTACACGGAGCGCGACTCGAGCCCTAGGCAAGCTAAATTGGAGCGCCACCCGCACCTTGCCAAGGCAAAACTCAAGCGCCCCCCGCCTTGAATCGCCTGGAACTTGAGTTTTTACCTGAGCGCGACCCGCGCCCTACCAAGGCAAAGTTCGAGCGCCCCCCGTGCTGAAGCGCCTGGAGCTCTAGTTTGACCTGAGCGCGACCCGCGCCCTACCTAGGCCTATTATGAGCGCGACTTGTGCCCTCTGCTGAAACTGCCCGATTTCCACAGGTTTGTTTCAAACTTCCATTTCTTCAAGGTTTTCAGTGTTCTAACTTGTTATATACACTGAGCACGCCTATAGAAGACGCTATTCATAAGCGAAGCAAGGAGGCATTTAGGTACTTCTTTCTTCCACACCTCGTATCTCCTGTTAGAGGTTCATATTAGCATATCAGGATTGTTTGGAGTGTTGTTGTGTTTCGTTAAGATTGGTCTTAGCCTTACATGAGATTAAGGTCAGGCCGAAGAAAAACGCCTAACGTAATCAACCGGCAACGTCAACAAACACGCATTTCTAGTATACCACTCACTACATCTCTAGCTAGCATACCACACACCACACCTGAAATAATGGCTAAAGAAAGAGAGTCTCCTCTCTCTGACTTTTACAAAGCCTTGAACGATAGCCCTAAATCTTGCATCGTTCTATCAGACCCAATAGGGGATTTTCGAATTCCCCCAAATATATTTAATTTGTTACCCGTTTTTCATGGGTTAGACCGTGAAAAACCTTATCAGCACATGCGTAAGATTGATCAAGTTCTTACTACATTCCACCATCCTACGGTTAGTGTTGAACAAATTATACTGAGGGTGTTTTCTTTCACCTTAGCCGATAAGGCGGCGTCTTGGTTAACTGCCCAAACGCCTAATTCTGTGGACTCGTAGGCTAAACTTGTTCAACTATTTATGGAACACTTTTACCCACCACTGAAGACCGATGAAATGCTTTCCAAGATTCATTTCTTTCGACAGAATCCTCATGAATCATTTTCAGAAGCTTGGAATCATTTCACCGATCTTCTTATAGAGTGTCCACACCATAATCTCGCAAAAGACACGTTAGTTCATACCTTTTTCAAGGGACTATTACACCACCACAAAGAGGTGCTTGACATAATGAATGGGGGTAGTTTCCTAAGTAAAGGAGCCTCAGAGGCTTATAAATTTTTAGAAGATCAAACTAAGCGTAATAATAACTTGGGGGGTAGTGATGATATCTCCCGTTCCGCTAGTTCTTCTACAACAGTTAAAGCTGCCGGTATGTTTGAGATGAAACACGATCCTGAACTTAAAAATTTAATCGAATCTCTCACTAAAAAGGTCGAGGCTATTTCTATTCAACAAACGCCTATCCCCGTCATGAATGTCAACTCCAATCCATGTAATTTCTGTTTGAGTCCTGAGCATCCAGACTCCTATTGTCGTCTCGCCTACGAACAACAACAATCACAACAAGATAATGTTTGTTCCATTAATAGCGAACCTAACGCAGCTTGGCGACAAAACCCCAACTTCGGTTGGCAAAATAATCAACAACCTCCAAGGTTATTTAACCCAAATGTTAGGCCAACAAACAATTACAACCAAGCTCCACCAAGGCAAGGACAAGGTCAGGGTAATTATAATTATAACAACCAAGCTCAACCACGACAAGGACAAGGTCTGGGTAATTATAATAATTATAACAATAATAATTATAATACTAATAAAGGTATCGTTCCGGTAAATAATAACTATCAAAATCCACCCATTAATAATCAACGTGACATAGTTCTTGTAACACAACCTATAGCTAACACTCTTCCACAACTAGATCATTTTGACGCCTTTATGCAAACCCAACAATAGATTTTACAAGCCATCCAATTTCCTTACAGCAGTTAGCACAAGAGAAAGTACAGCCCAAAGGTGTGTTTCCAGGACAAGCGATACTTAATCCTAAAACATCAAACACAGCCTTTGAGGTAAACGGTAATACTAGTAACAAAAATGCAAACGTAGGTGAGATAAATTTCATCACCACTCTCCGTTCAAGTAGAGTGGTTGATAACAAAGTAACTATATCTATAGTTACCCCACCAGTAGTCCCTACACCATATATTACACTAGATACCGAAACAGAAACTGAAGATCCTACCCCTGTAGAAGTACCAGTTAAACCACAGCCTAAGAAATAGAAAAACAAGGTTAACCATCCTATTGATCTATATGCTAAATATAGAGAGAAACCACCGTTTCCTCATAAATTAGTTATATTAAACAAGGATACAAATTTTGACAAGATTAGGGAAGTTTTTAAAAATATAATGATAAACTTACCTTTTCTTTAAGCGATTAAAAAGTTACCTCACCATGCTAAGTTTCTCAAAGAGTTGAGCACTACTAGGCGTAAGACAAAGATTCCTAAAGACGCCTTTTTAACTTAACAGTTTCCAACTTTAATGGACCACAATGGAATTATTAAGTACAAGGACCCTAGTCGCCCAACTGTACAATGCACTTTAGGGGATACTTACATGACCACTGCTTTATTAGACCTGGGGGCGAGTGTTAACTTACTCCCTTATTATTTATATAAACAAATAGGTCTACAGGAAATGCAACCTACAACAATGACGTTGCAATTAGCTGATAGGTCTATCAAGTATCCTAAGGGTGTAGTGGAAAACGTGTTGGTTAAGGTTCAGGATTTCTACTATCTTGCGGATTTTGTTATCCTCGATACAGAAGTCGCTAACGACTCTGTTCTGATCATTTTAGGGTGCCCTTTCTTGGCAACTGCCAACGCGCTTATAAACTACCGTGATGGTTCGATGTCTTTGTCCTTTGGCCATCTTTCCGTTTAGGTCAATGTTTTTAAAACAATCAAACAGTTTCATGATATGAATATCGATGGAGAGGTTAGCATGATCAAGAACTTAGCTTATGATTATTTCAAAACCACGTTTCCGGATGACTAGATGCACAAATTCCTTTCCTTTGGAAGTTCCAACTTCGACAAGGACTCCTTGGACGTTGATGAAATTGAGGAAGATTTCCTTCAACTCTTTTGCAACTCTTCCCTACCACCTCGCGAGTCCCACCTTGCCAACATCTATTTATCCCTTGACACTATGACGGAAGATGAATTTTTCACCCTCTATCCCAGTGATTCTTTTGACCCACCTATTAAGGAATGTCTAGAATATCTCAAGGCTTCTAATGATCTAGACCTAAGAGCTCTAGTTGACACTCATTCATCTTCCATCACCAATTTTCCCCACCTTTCACCTTTTCAAAGGAACATGGAGTTTGCGCTTGACCCTCTTGCTTCTTCTGTGCTTAACGATTTTCTAAATCCTCTTAATATAGAAATAATTCCCAAGGGAAAGGCATTTGACACCTTCATTTTCAGAATTGAGACAGTTCCCACCTACACCATGAATGAGTTTTGTGCTAAACCCACATTCTCATTTTTTCCATTTCTTACTTCTAAAACTTATTCATATCCAACATATCTTCTACAAACATCCATTTTCTCACGATCATTCACTTGGACACCCTCTCGTTCAAAGATAAAAAAGAAGATGCATGCTCGGTTACGTTCTAGATCTACCAAACTTTGCTTTCATTTCAATAAGTTGCATCGTAGAGAATCTTGGTGCTTGATTCTGTTTGGGGTGCATTCCATGTTATTTATTTATAGAAAGACCCACAACTCTTTAGGTTGTTGATATATGGAAAATTGTAGGGTATATATATATATATATATATATATATATATATATATATATATATATATATATATATATATCCAATTATTTGTTAAAGTCTCGAGTATCTGACTATAAACGACTCATTTTGTTCTTTGGTGTACTTCCTTATAATTCCATATATTGGTAAGTGCACCATTCAGGTAACCGGGCCCTCCCTATGGAGTGTGTGGCTGTAAGTACCAGATCCTAAGTCTACGGTTAACATAATTCACGTTTTCCACTCTTGCATGTTTTCTCGGTTTTTGAGTTATGTTCTTCTATGGTGTGAATTATGTCTTTATTGTTTTTCATTTTTCTTATATTAAATCTTATTCATAAAAAGTAAAAAAATATCAAAACCATAAAAATAGTAATCTAGGAAGTCTCGGGAATCTGATTTTAAAAGACCCACGTTATAACAAATTTTCAAATTTCGTTGCCAAAAATTTGTTTGGGGGTGGGGTGTTCATTTTCCATCCTGGATTGTTCAACTTTCCATTTGTGTTGCTTAGGCTGTTTAATTGTATTACGATTAGGGTTGACATTATCTATGAAATTAGATTTCATTCTTTCGCATAACTTACATCATGCACGCACTTCGAGGTGTTTTCCGTCTTTTTATATGTCATCCACGATCGGAATAGAGTGTTTTATGGATCATTGGATTGGAAATTCTCTCCTGATCATTTTCATAATGTATTTGCAAAAATCGGACCAGTAACGAAGCGGCAATTTTAGTTTGAAGTTGCACAAAAAATCGAAAAAAAAAAAATCGAAAACCGATTTGGGCTTGGGCCCAAGGCATGCAAGTGCGTCTCCTTCCTCCAAACAAAACAGAATCGCAATTTCTTTCCAGTTCCGCCATTACCAAATTCAAAACCCTAACCAAAAATAAAAAAAAAACCTAAATACAACCACGCCCAAATTTTAAACCTTCCCCAAAACACTCTCACCACCATCTCCAACAATTTTAACCACCGAAAACATCCAAAAATCAAAGAATTCAAACTGCCACCGCGCCTCCTCCCATTCTTTTAAGTGAGTTTGATTTTAACTCCATTCCCCACCTTATTCAAACCCACAAATCCACCCAAAACTTCAATGGCTCTAATACGAAGAATTTTGTCGGAACAAGCTTTTACGGCCAACCGCTTTGCGCCGTTTTACGGTGACGAGATGATTAGGAGGAATTGGAATATGTTGTCGTACTCGACAGATGATTTCTACCACTCTGATTTAGTGGAACAATTTTATAAGAAGAGATAGTTGGATGGTCAGAAAATTTTCATAAAGGTGGCCGGGACGCGGAAAGAATTATTGAGAGAGAAGTTGGCTGAGATTGTAGGCATTACGCCTGAATGCCACCTCAAAGCCACTGTGCAGGAGTCCCAATATACTGGAGTTCCTGCATTGATGAACGACACTCTCATGGAAGGTCAATACAATCCGAATTCTCATTGTGCTCGACAGTCATCTCTGCGAACCAACCAACCGGGTCAGAGCTTCGGTGGATTAGTAAGAACGTCATTGGGAAGGAGAAAGTGAGCGACATCGGTTTGACATGTTTGCACGTTATCTGGATATTGCAAGAGAAAAGGTATGAATTCTGTATCCTCGAGTTTTTGATAAATATGATTAGAGGAGTTGGGAAGAGTATTGCACCATTTCCTGCTTTAATTACGAAGATAATATTGTCTTGGGGGGAAACCAAGAACTGAGCGGACTATGTTGAAATTGCATTCAAACGAAATTATTTATACGGAGTGTATCCAAAAGACTTAGATGTTGCCGGAGGATAGGATGGTTGATTCGGATGAGGAAATGGAGGACATGACATGTTTGGATGAAGATGCCTTGGAGAGGTGTACGTCTGATTCAGAATGCATGTCAGTGTTGCATACTGGCGTGCATTGCATTTATGTTATTTGTGAAGATATACGAGATAGGTAGATTATAATTCGAAATAAACAAAAGGACCCTTCAGACGAGTTTTGAAGTGCTCGACAAGAGTCAGGTGGATCTCCATTATAACAAGGAGACAGTCCTCCAGCGTTAAGTTGCGCATTATACAGATATAAAGGCAGAGATGGAAGCACAGCGCCTGTTTCGAGTAGAGATTCTATGATGCATGCCACCCTTGGAGGGTTCTGTTTCAGATGAGTCTGAGAGGCATGAGCGTCGTCGCCAAAGGACGGATGGTTCGGGCCCTTCTTTATCTCAGGCCCCATCTTCATCCCAGGTCCAATCTTCATCTCAGGATCCATCTTCATCACATGGCTAGGTGTTTCAAAAAATTTATTGTTTCGATGTTATTTAGTTGTTTTTATTGTTTTTATTAGTTCGGATATTAAGTTTTTTTTAATTCAGTAGTTAAATTTGAATTTGATTGTTAAATGTTGTTTGAATTTCAATTTTAATATAATATGGTTCTTTTCAAATTGTGCATTGTTTTTATTGTTAATCTCACATTCCCGAATTGTTTGGGGGTGGTATTATTTACTCTAGCATGATTTGTTATATGATCCTCCATTTTAGAAGTTGTTTTGGAGTGATGGTTGAGAATATTGCCGATATGGGCATGGCTATGAGTAGATATTGTAGTAGGATGAAATCTCAATGAGTTAGGCAGTTACTATCCTAAATTCAACCTAAAAGATATTGGGTTTGTTTTGGAATAGAGAATATGGATTGTTTCCGTTTTCGGTTTCGGAAATATTTTGTTTCTAGCAATTGCCTTAAAACTTTTTGGCAACTTGTTGATTCGTTTTGGAAGCACAAAACCTATATAAACTTCCTTCATTCTACACTCACAACCCACACTACACATCACATTCATCTCTCACCTTTCACTCCCAACTTTTCTTTCTTTTTCCTTCTCACTTCCGCATTTCAGCACCTCGGAGCGCACCTACGCCCCAGTAGAGCACCACCTGCGCCCTAGGCATTGTCAGTCAAAATTTCTTCAGAGCGCGACCCGCACCCAATCAAGCCCAAACCTGAGCACGACCTGCGCCCAAAACACTGGAATTCCAGTTTTCATCCTAAGCGCGACCCGTGCCCATCCTGTGCAAAAGTGAGCTACCAAGACTGAAGTGCACGGAACTCGAATTCACAAAGGCGATCCCGCTCCTCTACCCAGTATATAGGTTGAGCGCACCCCACTCCATGACCCCCGTGGGCACAAAAAATTCCAATTTTTTGTGGGTTGTTTCAGGATCGTTTGCAGCTATTCCAGCGAGTAGATTGGTGATGACATTCCCTCGTATCATACCGGAACAGTCTTTTGAAGACTTATTCCAAAGTGACACCTATGGTGTGTGGTTTCGCGAAGTGATCATTCTAGCAGGCTGGGAGCCACTATTGGTAAGTCCTGATGAACTTTATTCTTCCGCACTTACATCTTATTTTTATGATAATTGTAAGTTCTTTGATAGACTAGATGGAGAACAAGTGTTCTCCATCGCCATCGGGGATGAACCGATGGAAATTTCCAGGTTCTTGCTAGTCTTTGTGCTTGGACTTGCTATGCCCGCCGAAATACAAGACTCATGGGCCTATTTGGTAGATAATATGTACATGTATAACTATGAGGATTTGCATGAACATTACGGGGCAGGAATCTTTAGGATAGAAGACCAAGGGGATTATAACGTCGCCCTTGGTAGCCTGTCTATGAACGTGGGCACTATTATGTTTTGGATCACGCTAAACATTAGAAGGGAATGGCGTTATTCTTCTGTGAATGACAAAACTTGTGATATTTTCCTTGCTTTAGCTGGGGGGACGTACACTCTATGATATTCCCCAGACCCTAATGTCTAGTTTAGCCCGAGCCCATAGCAAGAGGCATAAGTACCTTCTTATGTCTGTTTTAATTTGTCGTATAATGCTATGTTTCTTCCCTGTTTTTTGTGCCCGTTTCACAGATTGGGTTGGGGTTGACATTATGAGACCCACCAATTGTATTATTCGATCGTTCCGTGCAATGACTTGGCAAGGGTGGAGGATACAACCTCATGAGGTTGGACCTTACACTCCATCCGACCAAGTGGTGCTTGACAAGTTAGCTATAGTAGATGATAAGTGGCGTGAAGCCTGGCAAATTACCATGGCGTGGTAGGATGCGAAGAAACCTCATTCTTTATTGAGGATGAGGAGGATAACGCTTAAACGGGAGTTAAGGTTAGTTTTTATTTCAGTTAGTGTCTGCTTATGTCCCAAGCAATTTGATTCTTGTTAACCCCATAACGGGTGGAACTCATATCGAGTTGCGTCAGTTTTTATTTTCTATATTAGTATGTTTTAACTTTGTTTTGCAGATGTTCCAGAATTTCACACGTTTCCATGGTATTTCTCTACCCTTTTTATTTAAATACTTTGATGACAAAGTATGCTTCTTGTTTGGGGGGTGGGCATAGAAACACGTGTAATTAAGGCAACTGTTAGGATATAGATATGTATAATATGCACTTGTTTTCTAGTTAAAAATTTGAAAATTTTAAAAATATTAATAAAAAGTTTATGCTGTACACTTAGGAATATTGGTATTGTTTTCCTTCTGTAGGCCCTTAATAATCTAGAAATCTCACGTAGCTTTTGCATTAGAATAGTTTTTAGAAACTTAGGTTAATATGTAGGTAATAATCCTTACATCCATTTATAAATATGTTACATGAGTATCTATTATTGTTGGCAGTAAGTTTCTGAAATCTAGGCTAGAGTACTTATTCTACAAATCCTATGAAAATATAGCCTAAAGCTTTATATGAGTGAACATTTGAGAAATGACACAAGGGAGAAGTAAAATCCGGATAGAGAAATCACACGTCCACTTACTTGATCACTATACCACATCCTAAGCGAGAATTTAGGCCCTCTTTGGATCGATATAGCCAGAAATTCAAACCTATGAATTATTTTTCGCTAGGCGCCCCTCTGAGCCTTTCTTTAGCCTTTCATAAACCGCAAATTCTTTACCCTGTTACAAAACAAAACAAAATAATAAAAAATAATAATAAACCTACCCATTCTTTGAATAAGTCTGAGAATAGAGATGAAGAATAGAAAAGAGAAAGACCTTTGAAATCAAGAATTTGTTAGTCGCTTCAGATGAGAAAATAAAATTTCCATCCAAATGGTTAATAAAAAAAAAAATTAAAAAATTAAAAAAAAAAATATATAATAAATATATATATATATATATATATATATATATATATATATATATATATATATATATATATATATAAATAAAAAGAGTTAGAACTCCAAAAATAGAATCAAAGGAGTCAAAAGCCAAATAAAAAGAAAAATATGGTTAAAGATGGAAACAAATGGTAGAAGCAAAAGTAAAGAACAAGGTTTTCTCTAGTTACATAATATGAAGACTCTATTATATCTCAGACTTGTCTTTTTTGAATATCCATTTCCTTCCTTCTTAAACCATCTCCTAATCCTCGCAACACCTAATAAAGACCTCTAGATCAATTAGGAATATGTTAGTGTGATAGTAAGTGGCAGATGTGTTTGATCGACTCCGACTTCCTCATGTGTCATTGAGATTGTAAGGTAAAGTGTGCCCACTGCACACTAGAGTAGTGAAACTTGAGCAGAAAAATCAGAGTGGTTTTTGTCTTGACATTTATGTGAGGACCTACTTAAAGACGCTATTCCGAGTTTTCAAAAACGGACCTGCTATTGTATTTCATAGTATTACTCATTGTATATATGTTTATTTATAGATGATTGATTATTATGCATATATTAGCTTAGGTTTCGACTTGATTAATCTGTATTCATTACTAGTGAGATATATAGATAATTGGGAGCATAAATAAGGAAACAATAGTTTTATTTCTTAGTCGTTGTAGTATAGATGAAGTTTGTGAGTACCTTCACTGGAAAACTCTCATGAGGCTATAACTCGTCCACTAGGGAACTCCTAGTAGTTTAAGGCCTTGTTGCATATGGTCAATGCAATCGCACTCAGCGAAACGAGATTAGTTAGAACTCCATTTTTAGTCACTTATGCTAATTTCTCATATTTGCTTGAGGACAAGCAAAATGTTGTTTGGGGGTGGTTTGATAAGAGCCCAAAACTGTAGTTTTAACCCCTTAACAATAATATTTTTAGACCAATTATGCGAGTAATAAATAAGAGTTAATGTTGATTACGTGCTTTTATATATTTCAGGCATTGAAGTCAATTATGTACAGAAATGTGCCACTTTGGCGAGATAAGGAGCAAGGGTTGGTTGCTAAGAAGTTCTGTTGAGTAAAGGCCAAGATTCAAAGAGAAAAAGCCTTTGTAAAGCCCGGTCAAAAGTTGAAAAGTCAATGTCAACGCGGGCAGAAACAGCACCCAAAAGTCAGCAGAACTTTCGAAGACCGTATCTTTTGACTCAGGCCTCAAAATTGGGCCTACCTTATGTCAAAACAACCGGCTCGGAAAGAGCTTTCTAATGGTCCAAACGTTGAACCAATCAAAGGAGCAAAAGTGGACTAAAAGCCTACTTAAGTCAGATCTAGCTGAAAAGGGCCCTGTGGACTGAAGAGATTGGGTTTTGGGCTCGATTTTTCAGCCCAAAACATGGCTTCTCAGCCCATGCACGAAAATGTGGATCGGGTCTCCTCCATTTCAACACACATGACTTAGCTCTGAAGAGATAATTAGGTTAGGTAGAAAGTAGCCATTATAGCATAGTTTTAGATCTAGTTTTTATTCCATGAATTAGTTTCATACCTTGTTTTAATTTAGTATTTTGAATCAATTGTTATTTATTCATTAGATTAATAAAGTAATTTAGTTCTTGATAATATAGTTTCATTTCATTAATCATTGTAGTTTCGATTCCTAGATTTAGTTATTATCATTGTTAGTTTCAATCGATTCTTGCATAATTAGATTCCCATTTGAATTGAAATAAGTAAATTTACAATCTTTTATTGATGTCTTGTTTAATTTCATTGGGAAATGATAGCATAATGATTCTAGGTTAAACCTCCATTAGAGGGGGTTGAAGAAGCCTTGATGAAGCTTGATCTTTGTTAACTTAGAAATTGTCGTGATAATCTATTCAATTCAAGAAAGTAATTAGTTCACCATGAGAATGGGTTTGGTTGCTTCACATGCTAGTTATTAATTAGTAGAGATTGCCATGTATAATTAGGGATTAGAAATACCATTTTGATATGCGAAAGTATTGAAATTTGGATCACGACGAATCTTTGTTAGTTGATTAAGTCGAGTTAAGGAGGAATCAATCCCCCCTAATTCCTTATCATATAATCAATTTAGAAATTTCGTAGTTTGAATTAGCGTATCTTGTTATTTGAATTCACATCGTAGTATAATTCCACACCATTACTCTCACTAACTTTGGATAGGACTGACAATAGTAGAAAATATTGAATGCTAAAGAACTATAGGAGTGGAACGAATCTTTTACTCCACTCTATTTCGATAGATTCAAGAGTAGAAATCTTTGATAAATATAATACAAGTTCAATTTTAGTTTTACTTACGTTTGAATTTCATCATTTATTCGTGAGTAGAATTATTAATTTTACGTTTATCAACTGCTTACTACCATGTGAGGGAGAGCAAGCTAGATCCTGGAGCTAAGAAAGCCATATTCTTAGGCTTTGCAAATGGGTTAAAGGGATACATATTGTCGTGTCTAGAAGACCACAAGTTCTTGGTCAGCAGAGATGTTACATTTGATGAGACTTCCGTGTTATCTTTCAGTAAGCCGGAAAGAGCTGGGTAGAATGGTGAGTCTATAGAAGTTCAAGCCACTGAGCTTGAGTTGTTTGATGTAGTAGAAGACTGGTTGGTTCATGGTGAGGTACCAAATCATAGAACCATACAGCAACAGGAAGAAGAGCAAGAGCATCCACAACTTGTATTGGCTGACCCTAGGCCAAAGAGACAAGTTAAAAAAGTGCACAAGTATGGACACGAGAAGTCGGTGAAACACTATGGTCAGGTGGATTTAGTGGCATATGTACTGAATATCGAAGATGATGAGCCAGATAGTTTCAAGGAAGCTATTAGAGATACTCATTACAGAGATTGGTTGGTTGCTATGCAAGAAGAGATGGAGTCTCTTGATAAAAATCACACATGGGACCTAGTTTTATTGCCAAAGGGCAAAAGGACTATCGGTAGTAGATGGGTGTTCTGAAAGAAAGAGGTCCTTCCTGAGTCTGACAGTACTAGGTACAAGGCAAGAGTAGTAGCAAAGGGTTTCTCACAAAAGGAAGGAGTCGACTACAATGAGGTATTTTCCCCGGTGGTCAAACATACTTCAATTCTTGTGTTATTGAGTTTAGTTGCTCACTTCGACTTGGAGTTAGAGCAACTTGATGTGAAAATTGCTTTAATTTCTTGCATGGGGACTTGGAGGAAGAGATCTATATGAGACAACCTGAAGGGTTTGTCATTGTTGAGAAAAAAAATCATGTATGCAAATTGAATCGGTCACTGTACGGGTTAAAGTAATCACCCAGGCAATGGTACAAGCGCTTTGACACGTTCATGATGCAACATGAGTACACCCGAAGTAAGTATGACTGATGTGTCTACTTTAGAAGGTTTCGTGGTAATGACTTCATCTATCTCCTACTTTATATGGATGACATGCTTATTGCTTCCAAAAGCATGGTGGAGATAGACAAGTTGAAATCTCAACTTCGCTCTGAGTTTGAGATGAAAGACTTAGGTGGAGCCAAGAAGATACTGGGCATGGAGATTGACAAAGATAGGAAGAAGTGACGGATAGTTGTATCTCAGAAGAAATACCTTCAGAAAGTAATTTCTCGATTTGGTATGGAGAATGCAAAGTCGATTTTTACACCTTTAGCTGGGCATTTTAGGCTTTCAGCTAAGTTCTCTCCTAGTTCAGTGGAGGAACAAAAGCATATGGCTAATGTTCCTTATGCAAGTGCCGTGGGCAGTTTGATGTATGTTATGGTGTGCACACGCCCAGACATTTCACAAGCAGTTAGTGTTGTAAGCAGGTATATGACAAATCCTAGGAAGCAGCATTGGGAGGCAGTGAAATGGGTACTAAGGTACTTGAAGAGTACCTTGGATAGTTGGATGTGGGATTAGTTTATGGTGGATGCACTTGTTATGTCAGTGGGTATGTGGATTCAGATTATGCAGGTGATATAGATAGATGACGATCGACTACTGGTTATGTGTTTATGATGCATGGTGCACCGGTTAGTTGGAGGTCTATGCTACAGGCTACAGTTGCTATATCTACTACTGAGGCAGAGTATATGGCAGTGGTAGAGGCAGTGAAAGAGGCACTATGGCTTCGAGGTTTTCTGGATGATATGGGTATTGAGCAGAACAGTGTTGCTTTGTATTGTGATAATCAAAGTGCTATTCATTTGGCGAAGAACCAGGTTCATCATACTCGGACCAAGCATATTGATGTCCGTTATCACTTTATACGGGATGTCGTTGAGGATGGTAATGTAGCACTTGAGAAAGTGGACACCCATGACAATCATGCTGATATGTTGACAAAGGTTGTCACCGGAGTTAAGTTCCAACACTGTTTGAACTTGCTCCAAATCCTACATGCTTGAATGAGCCCTTTGTGGGCATGGCCCTTTGGGGCAGTTGACTGCGAGTATTTCTTGCTGGATGTATTCCTACTGGATGTGTTCTTGCTGGATGTGTTCGACTCGGTTTTATGTGTTAAAACCTCACCGAGGTGGAGAATGTAGAGAAAAAAGTATTTTTTTCTCTTTCACGTGCAGGGCACGACCCGCGCTCACTTTTGCCTTGACAAGGACGCGCCCTGCGCTCATGCCTTTGGTGACTCTTTCTCTTTCACGTGTAGGGCGCGACCCGCGCTCACTTTTGCCTTGACAAGGGTGCGCCCTGCGCTCATGCCTTTGGTGACCTCCAGGAGCTTAAACGCGACTCGCGCTCGATTTTGCTTAGTCGAGGGCGCGACCCGCGCTCCACCGTTTTCAACACGAAATTCACTGTTTCGGAAGTTTTTCTGAAATAATATAAATATAAGTTTTTTCTGTAGAAACCTAACTTTTCCAAAACCAAGAAAGATAGAGATTATAAGTGAGAAATTCTTTATGAGTTGAGTGTTCATTCTTTGTGAGTGAATTGAGAGACTTGTAATATGTTACTCCAAACATCTAGTAAAGCTTGGAACTCGCAGTGTGGACGTGGGCAAATTGCTGAATCACGATATATCTCGTCTTGTAGTTTGTTCTTCTTTTACATTAATTGTTTTATTTTATATGTTTGTTATTTGATATTGAAAAGTGTTGGGATATTGCTTGGAGAGTGTTGAAGTCTTGTCTATTGAGAAGGATCGATCCTTGTGTAGGATTGATCTATTTGTTGTAGATAACGTTGTTTCCGCAGTTATTTATTCACAACAAAGTCATTATTGTGTGATCAAGAAACCTAAGTTATCTTCTCTTGTGGTATTTATTTGGACACTCAGTTTCAAGATTTAATGCAGAGCATTGCAGGAAGACTGTCGCGAAACCAATCCAAAAGTTTTAGTTCCAGCACTGCTGATTGTGGGAAAGAAGGATTACATATTCAATTTCCAGGAATGGAGAAATATATAGCAAGTGGCGAGGTGAAAAAGTGTGTTCCTGATTTGGAGATCTTCTACTTGCCTGAAGGATGCCATTTTGCAAATGAACAATTCCCAAACCAAGTGAACCATATAATTACCACGTTCCTGAGCAACCATATTTGATGATCAAGTACCAAAACTGAGTCGTATAAAATCTTTGGGAAGTTTATTTAAAATGGAAACCCAGAATATCAAACTAACTTGTGCTCATTTCAGATGTTTTTGCTTTCTGTTTTTTGACTGTTTTGTATGTCTACTTTTGCTCGGATGAGCAGTGTGAAGAAATCATAATTTGCATATACAGTATGTTACATATAAAATAGAATTGTTCAGGAGCATTGGAAAATAAGGCCAGCTACTCAGGGCGTCATTGAGTCAATAGTTCTCGGCTTTAGTATGAATGTATGATAAGGGTGGTATATTAAGGATCAATCTTCAAGCAAGGATCAAACTTAATTTTTTTGCTCAAATTCAGCTTGGTTTGGCTCGTTTTCCAATGCTGAAGAGACTTACTTAGTCTTCCCTCGTTTTTTTCTGTCCGCTAAATGAAGGATGTGAAGAAAAACAGATGACATTCTGATTTCTGAGAGATCGACCATACTGACAAAAGCAAGAACTAAAAACATCAGTCTTGCATTCTAAGGTCCTACACAACTATAACGTTTCTTAGATCATGTGATCAAAGGGTCAAATGAGTACTTAACCAAGTGTACTCATAGTCTATTCGTGTACCATCACTACAGATAGAAGCAATGAAATTTATAATCCTGATTCTACCAAGTTTGAATCTATGGATGTGTTTCTAGCAACAAAAATAAACAATCTATGGACATGTCTTGCCATAAGAAGCAGCAGACGTGCTATCCTGCAAGGGTATCTACAGAGCGATGCTTGTTACGGAGTGGAGTCCAGGAGTAAGAAGAAGAAGAGGTATTATCCTGCAACTTCATTTGAGGTGGAACTTCATATCTTTCAATGGCCCTACCCGTTGTTATGAAATACTTTGGTCTATCACGTTGGAAGTTGAGATGGGTTAAAGCAATAAGACTCTTAAGATACATCAGCTTTTGAAATCTTTATGAAGCAAATACCTCCTAATTCTATAATTCACCACAGTAATTTGTACCACCACAAGATATCATACACAAAAATCACATTTCGACTTTAGCATGCACTTACAACACCCATAACACAAGTATTAAGGGTTTAGCTTTAACATTCAGATTATCCAAAAAACAAAAAAGAAATATATAATAGTCAAGTCAAATTGGACAAAATGAAATTTATTTCTCATATATAGCCTTTACATTGATTGAACTATATATCTGATCTCAGCTTCGTATACAAGCATCTGTTGGTCTGTCCCATAATTGGACAAGAACATAACACACCAAGAAGGTGAAACAGGCAAAAAAATAATGTAAAACATCAAAAACAACTATCATATACAACAGTATTGGTCATCAGCCCAACTCATGCTGCTGTAGCCATATCAGACGCCATGTGAAGGTGTGAAACAAAGTTAGACGTTAGTAGGAATGTCTGAACAGAAGATGCACAAGCTTACCATTAACCTCCATGGTCTCAAGCCCCTCTACAAGATTCAATCACTTCACTTACAGCCACATGGGTCTCCGGTGAAATCATGTTTAACGTCAGATGAAATTCCTATCCACACAAACAAGAGAATAAATTTTACAATAGTAACAAATGACAGCAAAAATCTGACATGTGAACCATCTAAAACCAATAAATGAGCACGTCTAGAGTAGGATAAGGTACCTAGGTACAGAAGCCACAAGACCATACTACAAGAATTGACCATTTTATTTTAGGATAGCTATTTAACCAACTGCTCATATTACTAGTGAATGATGCCTTCGCAACGTGTACTCATGTTTCATACCCACCCACTAAAAAGAACCCAGGATAGGATGCTAACCACAAATCTCTCCAGCACCGGCACAAGAACCTCCAAATTGCAATCTGGGAGACAGCAAGCGATTGCTTCCCGTACATTTTTACTGACCACAGTAGAAACAATTGTTAGTGGAATTATGAGCTGCAAAATATCCTTGAAACAAATGAAGGACTGTACAAACCTTTCTGTTGAAAGGAACGCAAGAAGCAGTGCTGCATAAGCTTCAATAATCATCTTCTCCGCTTCACGCTCTCCTTGCAACAGAGCAGTCTCATCATCCTACATCACAATATCAAAACAGTTACTCTAAGAATCCTGCATGGGGGATTTTCGAAACAGAAGAGATGTCTCCTTACAACGACAGTCATACTACAAAAGTAGTTACTCCGACAAAATTACATACCCATGGCAACAGCTTCCCCTCTCCAGATGTCTCACCAGCTCCTTGGTTGGCCAAAAAGATGGAGCACAGGAGCGGTATTACATCCCTGCGACTCTTTTTTCTTTCGGATTCTCCGGAAGCAAGCACTGAAACACTCGTAGCTGCAAGTCGTGATCTGTGAGAGAAGCCATAGAGAATTTTACTAACCAACAATTTGACAGATCCTTTCCTCGTATGAAATTTTAATTAATTAAAAATAAGTAAAAATAAGTGATTAAAAAAATCTAATTGATTAAAGCAAGTGGAAATAGATGAAGAGAAATATAAAATTTAGAGCAAGCATACTTAATCCATAGATATCTACAATCTATATAAATTATCACAAACAGAAAACTACACCTTTCAAAACGTGAAACACGAAGCTAAAAATAATTACTGCTTTTTATGCTTCAAACATTGTAACCTTCTCTTGCTCACTTGACATTCAGTTTTATTCATTCATATCTAGGATATACTAGGGCTATGAAAGTAGACTGGAACGCCGTCTCCCTACTCACAATATATATGAAGGTTGCAAAAGGATTTCTGCACTCAATGGGGGGTGGGAAAAGTGGAAAACACAACAATAAGAAAGATTTTAGAGGTGGCACTGGTTGTATTATACTCAGATGCCAGATCTGATACATGATCGATAGAATATAACCATAGGACACATTTCAGGAAATAGAATATACGTTTGAACCTCTAAGAAAACATTCCACCAAATAGCATTTTTTTTTCCAATGGAACTTTCACCATCAATGTTTCAAATTGCTATTTTGGGACCTGAGGTAATTTGCTGCAATGAGGCGAGGCATATGCCTCAAGGAAGTACAAGGCAAAAGTTCAAATCGAACCACCCCCCCACCCCCAAAAAAAGGAGAACAAAGCATGAAACACCGCAACCCTTTCCATATTTTCTGGTTCCGCTCTCTTTATCATTTGCATTTGTTTCTTTCCAGCTCGCCCTATCCACATACTAAAAAGTAAAAACTGGTGTAAGGCCAGGTGCTGAAAAGATCAAAGCAAAGACCACTTCTAGAGTTCTAGTCCTATCTTAATTGGAATAATTGGAAAGATTTCACTGATAGTCAAAATTTATCCCTATTTCATTTGATGTATTCATGTCATTATATTTCTTTCTATCATTCAGGTGCAGATAATAAGACAGACGAATTAACAAAACATTTGGTAGGTATCATAAATGCATTCCGTTTCTTCTGCTATTTTTTTTGCCAAAAGTCGTAACAACAATCTGACAATGCAGTCTTGTCTAGATGAGATATCATTGCTTTCAAGAATTCATACACCAAAGTAAACAGTTGACTTTCTTTGGATAATTGTATGATACCAAGCATAAGGATAATGAAAGTGTCTAAACATACGTAACTATATATGAATACATGATAAAGTTGATAATATAAATGTGACTGGTAAAAAGGCATGGTACTCAAATATCAAGTTAAAAATTGCTAGGCATGGTGACACAGCCATTGGAGGGTCGAGCTTGACAGTATTTCTCATTGCTAAGAGAGCTTATAGTAGCAAAAGGTCACAGAGGAGGAGAATTTCATGGAGTCATTGAACCTTGAAAGTGTGAGTATGAGGAAAGAGGTGTGACACTAGATTAGCATTAGCAAGTTAACTAGAGGAAGAATTGATTGCTCAGTTGAGAAAGAGCAAAATGTCTTGTCGGGTGAAGTATTTGTTGTTTAGAGGGGCAAAAATGGGGGTGATAAGCAACAATAGTGACTTTTTGTGGTATTTGTTCTATTAAATAAACTCAAAACAGCCAAGTGAATGAAACACTTTACATGTTTCAACTCTTTAACTACCTTGGTGGAACATATCTATTATAAAGTCCAATATTAAGGGACGTGTTATACAAGTAGATCCAGGAAGTCCTTTCAAGTTCCAAATACCAAGTTTTCCTCGCTTCCTCAAATGATACACTGAAGTGGTGATTTTTTTATTTATCAGAAGTAGTAATTAGAGGAAGGATCACTATAAATCCCAGTTAGAGCAAACGTAGCACCAATATTTATAGATCAATGGAAAACCAACATTCATAACTTAAGCAGCAAAATCCCGAGAAGATATTACTAAATTAATTCTTGTCTACAAGCATCAATAGTAGAATTCCAGGGCAAAAATAAAGAGGAACAAGTCAACAGTGAGAACGACCATTACCTGTTCCGGCTATCCTTCTCCACAAGGTTCACAAGCAATCCCAGAATAGCAACTAGAAAATCTAGTTCTTGATCACTGAAATGCTTATCATTCTCAATCTGAAGTTCAGCACTACATTCAGGCTGCAGAATATTTTCATCTGTTTGGCTGCATGGAGATGAACACGTGCTAAATGAAGGGTAGTGCCCACTAATCAAGGCCGACAAGGTCTCCAATCCCCCACAAGCAGCAATTTGTCTACAACCAACAGGGTTGTCATTTGTTAAGTTCATCAGAACCTGTAAAGAGAAAAAAACAAATAGAAGATTCAAAGTTTTCCCCACTCATATATTCAGAACCAGCTACACACCACACGTGTGGAAATAGCACGTCCATAAGAAATGAATCTTACAGGCAAAGGACATCCCAATTGAACCAACAGACAAGAATATGCTCTCTAGCTAACATCAAGTACTACAGATATAAACCGAAAAATGAAACAGTGGGAATCTATATTTCAACTGGGTACATAATGTAAAAAAAATATACCTTAACAGCAGCAAGAAGACAATCTGCCATAAGGTCTTGATTTTCTGCTTCAAATGATTGTGAACAAGTGATCTCACAAGAATGACAATCTTCCCCATTATTTGATTCACGTTGGCTTGTTATCCGTTTCGGATTACACCCATCTTCCCGTTCTCTCTTACGAGCATGAGAAACTTCCTTTCTCGTTGATAACATATCCCATTTGGACGGCTTAAACTCATCTTCATCAAATGCAAATGGATCTTGGCTGTCCTCTAGATCTATGTACTTAGTTCTTTCAGTCAAACTAGATTTTGTACCCACTTCAAACTTTATCTTTTGACTTAAAGTGCTTCTGGAAATTCTTCCATTTGAACTCTTTGATGACCCATTGAATTCATCTTCATCAAATACAAATGGATCTTGGCTGTCCTCCAGATCTATGCACTTAGTTCTTTCAGTAATACTAGCTTCTTTACAGACTCCAAACTCAATCTTTTGACTGTAAGTGCTTCTGGAAATTCGTCCATTTGAACTCCTTGATGTCCCATTACATGAACTTGATGTGGAAGGTCTGTCATCCTTCAGAAAGGAAACATCGTCTGAAAAAGAGGATGTTTCAGAACTAGATACCATATACACCATGGGTGAAGTGGAGAACTTTTGACGCTTATGGGGCGCCTTGAAGCTTTGTGCATGAGAAGAATTATCCATCCTATAACATGTCCCAGAAGAACTTTTAAGCAAACTCCCATCTCGATCAACTGCATATTCATTCCAAAAGAAACTTGTAATCTATGCATAAAAGACCACTGTTACATCAATATATAAACAGGCTAATGGAGAATAATGGAATCGAGGCAGTAAGGCTGAAAACTTAAATGCACAAATTCACTCAACACTTATGAATATCTTGTAGCATGCATTGGTACTGAGTAATTAAGACGGATTCATCTATACAACAAATCTGGCACGAAAACAATATATCCAACAAATCTTTAGGTGGTGAAACTTGGGATATTCTCTTAGTAAATGTTAGCAAGGTACTAACTTCTCTAATTTAGAGAAAGAACTTGGGCTGATAAAATAAAGAGGACTGCATGTTGTCATTACATTGTTGATGATAAAACACTCTTGCGGATAAGTTCATCAAGGGCACAAGAGCTCAAGTAATCCAACAGCAATAAGTTGCTCTTCAGATAATAAAGCACCAGCTCATCATACACACTTAATATTTGCTTGCATTAACCAGAGAAGAAGTTCATTAAGAATTTTAACTATTCAGATGAATATATTTCTCCACATTACTTCATATCTTGGCAGTATGATCACTCATTTCCTGCACTGTAATGCCTCGGAGAGATATGCGTGGAATAAACCCTTTTTTAATTCTATAATAAATGTCTTACAAGGCAAGTCACCAAAGGCACTGAGGAAGGCCTTTTATAATGAACAATAAATTTTTTTGTGACTAAAAAGACATTTTCAGCATGATTCAATCTTTTCAGGTACCCTCTTTTGGTGTGTTATATATCTTGTTTTGTGCAATATTTAGGAAGAAAGTCTTTGCAATTCAACTTTCTTCTGTCATAACATGAAACTCACAATGATGCTAAATTATCCACAGGCCTTGCTCATTCATATACACATCACATCATGCTCTTCCTCCACTATTTTTCTCTTTTTGCCTATTTCTATATCTCTCTAGGACAAACTACCACCCTGCTTTTTTCTAGTTTCTCTTTAATATTAAATTGGGTGTTATACTTTAATCTGACAGAGTCCAAGTAGAGGAGTTACTAAATTATGAATGTGATTAAGCTTTTATTTGACCTTTATAACCGTGCATGTCAAAGCATTCTCTATTTATACACTTTTAAAAGCTTTCCCATATAACTATCTAAAAGTTTAGCCATTAACTTCTCTTCTTACTGAGGCTTGCACCTTACCAATAATGATACATATAAGAAGCGCATATACACCCAAGTTGAAAGGACAACAGTCTTTACAAATCATAAGAATGTAACCCAAGCACAAAATTGAAAGTCACCTTCATCAGCTACTTCCACTGGACTACCAGAAGAGTATCTCATTTGGTTAGAGTGACAATGTGATTTCTCCTTACTTGAAATGGCAGAACTATGGCGCAAAGAGAGGCCTGATAAGCAAAGAAAAATCCATAAGATGGCAAAATCACAATACTTGAAGCACAGAGCAATTCTGCAGAATAACATGTTAGAAATTGGGAAACCAATAGACAAAAGGTCACATATGCACAGAATTGTTTCTTTACCTGAAAGAATTTTGATGACACTTATTACAAGACCTGTGAAAGACAAAGAAGATCCCTCACAGCCTAACTTTCCATTCATTCCAAGCAAATGATTCTATATTGAAATAAAACAAGAGAAGGGTCAAAAAATTGATATCTCAATCTCGTCAGCATTAACAGCCCACCTGCTGAGGACAAAAACATTACTATGACAAAAGCAGTTGCACCAATACCTGATTTTCCTTGCTCAGGAAAGTGGCGTTCTCCATTATTTTCAAACATTTTAGAAGTAGTAACACCGTTTGCAAAGCTACGTCATCTTTTAACTCCTGAATTGATGGATTTCTATTGCCTCGCCAACTCTGCACACAGTTATAACAGAACTAACATTAATGATGCTTACAGTGGGTACATGTTTTCAACATTGATTGGAGGAACAAAACATAAGATATTTATACAATAAAAGATGATGAGGAAGTTTCTAATAATAAGGAGTACAATAAAGTGATAAACACTGCATGATATTTAGGAATCTGAAACGATATGCTCTTAAGTAGTTTGAATGACCACAAAATAATCTTACAACTTAAACATGTGATTATATGATCACAGGTAGATTTTTTCTTTTAACCATAAATATTTTTATCAAATATCAAAAATAAATCATACAGAAGCAAATTTTATCCGCCTCCATACATATTCAATGGAACCAGTTGTCATCACATTGGTGTCCAATAATTTCTGCAACCTCTTGAGGAGCTTTACAGTTACAGCCTCTAGCGCTAGAAAGTGCGCTGCCAATCATCAGCAAAGCAACTGTTACAGTTTTGAAAATTACTATTAACAAACTCTCATTTCTTCCAAACCCCCATGAAGAGCTCTTACTGAACCACTTCGGAAAATCTATAGAAAATATAACTCTCCTGGGCTTCTCATTCACAATGAGTTCTTCCAGATTTAGCCACAGTAAAGGCCCAACATATCAGAATCCATGTTATGTTTGACCCCTAAACTTGCGATATATACCACCGATATAAGCAAAAAATGTGGTCCAATAGTTTCATGTCAAAGCAAAAATGGGGGGAAAAGTATGGGGTAAAAGTCGGTCGACAATGGAAATATCAATTTTGGTTACCTGAGTTTCCTATATATAGGCATATTTTGTGTCATGGCCATGCTGGACCAGATCAGTATGTGTGCATTAATAGAACTACATAGTGTATGGATACAAATCTAACTGTGAGGCTAAGTAATAATCGTATATGAACCTTTGCTGGTGTCAAATGTGATTATGAGGTGCTTGACAATGCAAGTTCAGAAGAGTTCAACAGGGTTTGAGGCTACTGCACTATCTATATGGTACACCAATTCATATCACCTTTTTTTCTTTTTTTGCAAAGTAATGCATATAACAACAGGAGCAATGCAATTGTTCACTTAATTAAAGGTGAACATATCCTTCGTCTTCTATAAAAATGGGCAGAATAAGTTGATCTTTATAACACACCCTAAATTATAAATCTATTTGTAATAGCGACACCTACATGTGCCATTATGCCGATATGCGCTGGCACAAACTGATACGCAAGTCTGACATAGAAACAGACACATCACAACACGGGTTTTCTTAACTTCTCATGTTGCTGTTAGCTGTTATGTAGCTTGAGGGCCACGTTCTAATGAATCTGTCATGCACTTTGTTAAGACAAGTTCAAGCACTCTTCCTCTGGACTCACGTAGTAATATAAACTACGTCAACATGGTTCATTAAGGAATGGTTCTACTTAAAAGATATAACCACTCCCTAAGTCAAACAAGAATAACAGTAAACTAAATTTATATATTCAACCTGATGACTGGAAGAAAAAAATACATACTTTGGTAGGGTAGAGGTTTACAATAATAATGACAAAGTACAATTTTCTCAACAAATATAGCTTTATAATTAACAACTTGTACAAAATTGAGCTATTCAGTTGACCCCACAATTATCACAACTATCCAAAGAGAATGAGATATAAACAAAAACATACGGGAATACCACCTTCATAATTGAATGGCAGTCTGCAGCAACATCAAACACAGCATCCAGTCCTCCAAATTCTCTAAATCTTTCCTTAAAATTCCCCCCAACCTTTCGTACAGTAGCAGATGTGTCTGGATAAACACACAATAGCAGAAAAGAGTAATTATCCCAAAAGAGAAAGAATCTGAAATCTATATATACATTGAAAGAGTCAAGTAAATACTGAAGAACAATGGAGAGAAAGCGGTAAACTAGTTTATCCAAAAGCAAAAAGGAATCTTTAAGCATCAGAATGATAGTAATCATGTGCTAATAGAATAAGAATAACCATAAAATTAACAATTATAATTACTCTACATGTATGACAGTTATCGTTCTTATTTCCATAATTACATTGGTACTACAACTTATCAGAAAAATAGTTGTATTATTGCTATTACTAGTACCACAATCAACAAGGAAAAAAAATTTAGTACTTATTTTATTATTGGGACGGGTAAGACAATATAAAGATTACTAGTCCTATCTTTTTGTTTATGTTTTGATTTTTTTCTTCCTTTTCCTCGGTGAGCCTCTCCCTCACTGAATCACCGTATTGGCTGTGCTCTGAATCCCTTCATATCACTCCTCACCTGACATAATAACCTAATTTTATCAAAAATAGTTCTATTCATCAAAACAATAAATCAACATAAAAATTTTGGAGTATTGTTATGCCTTATTGCGACAGTTTATGATAATCAGTTCAGATAGAAAGGAGACTTATGTTTTCCATTTTGCCATGAAATGGCGTTAAGTATGTAGCTGTTTTCCTTTCAAGTCAGATAAAAGACATCTAAAATAATTAGTAACTAAACAAGCCAGATTTAATAGTCAGTAAGGTACTAAGGTTCGTCAACTAAAGACAAGGATGAAGAAGAAATAACCCACAAATCTTAGGATCACGAACTCCAAGAGATACATAACTCACTGGAGGATTTTGACTAACTAATTGGCTTACGGCCTTATCACCACTATTGGCAAAGATTGAGGACATGATAAAAACATTGACCTTACAGAATAATTTAAGGACTAGACGCAGATATGTAAAATTACCTTCAAGAGAAACAGTAGATAAGCATGCTTTCTCCATCGTCAACAAAGCTATCCATTTTGGGGTCAACTCTGGCCTTCTCGTTCCATCATCAAGTCTATTGCTTGATTGCATCTCCTTGCAACTCAAAAGAATCTCCTGAACTTTTGAGATAATTGCTGTGGAACTAGCATCTAACCTTTTAGATTGATTGCCCATTATACCAGGGTCCCTTGATAAACCTAAAAGCTTTCGGCCCACAGTTGGTCTTTTCTCCTCAGAAGAAATTGGCATGGACGGATTCAACAGGCTAAGCAAGAACTCAATACATATAGCAGAATCCAGAAGCTGTTCATCTTGGTCCTGAGAATTAAACCCCAGTTTTAAAGATGTTTCTTGTGGATTGGAAATTTATGTCAAAGAATGGTACTTTAAAGCATCACGTCATTGATTACAAAAAACAACTACAAGTGGTGATACTGAACTTCAATGACATCATTCCACATGCTGAGTGGTTGAAGCTCATTCTTTATCAGCTTGAGAAAAAAAAACAAAAAGAGTCCTCGATAATCAAAATGTAGTATCTTGCAAAACTTTAAATACTTACATCACTTGCCAAAATGTAGAACAGAGCTGCAGCAGCCAGGGTACTAGGAGAATCATCGAGAGTGAGAGAGAATACAGCATCAAGTATTGTCTTCGCCATCCTAAAATAAGATAATTAAAAGCTTGTGAATGCAAAGGCACATATGGGCTACAGCAAAGCACTTATTAATCAAAAACATTAAAAAATTAAAAGAACAATAAATAAATAAAGATGGTCGCTATCGTAAGTAAACCATACATATGGCCCATTTCTGAGGAGAATATGTGGCTATCAAATTACAAACTTTAACAATTACCATTCAATCTTGATTAAACATCTACTGTCAGAAACGATATATGTTAAACTGTTTTAGAGTTACCGGGATTTACTTATCCATATGCCACACCATACTCTTCCTTAAATGCCAGGTTATCAAAAAACTAATGTTACTTCATCCTTTATCCAAAACTCCATTTTTAAAAATACATCTAATAGCAGCCCAAAGGCCTTATTCCAAAAGTGCAAGGCCGTGGAGTCACTTAACCGCATTCTATGAAACATAGGAAAGCAACCCTACCATTATCACTAAGTAATTCCAGGCATTCAATTTTCCATCACTTCCTGAAGAGAGAAGAGAGTTCAAACCTACCAAATGTGCAGGGATTAAGAGAAAGAATGCAAAATGAGGTAATGATATCTTCGGAAAGGTGTGCTTGTAGTTAACAAGAACATTATTAACTTCATTTTATATTCAAAAGGTGGTTTATCCTAAAAATACCAATTATTGTTTCTTGTTGTTCTCAAATAGATATGAGATAAAAATAATACCCATTGGTCCTAAGCAGTCTCCTTTGAGCTGCCGTCCCACAAATGGAAAGCAACGACAACAAACTAGCCCTCCGAATCCTAGCCGGCTGACCTTTCTTCAATCCATCCAGAGCAAAATTGACCTCATCCACATGCTCCATCATTTCCCCAAACTCCTGAGCTTCCATCAAAGTCGACGTCTGAGCTTTCCTATTCCTAATTTCCTTCAAACCCAGTTTCAAATTCCTCGTTTTCTTCGACTTTGAAACCCCATTCTTTGAATTAGGCAAAGGAGGAAGAAGATGTAATGAAGAATGTGAACATGGTTGTGAAGAAGAAGGATCAAACATTGATAAATCATCGTATGAATCTTGTGATGAGTTTGGGAAACTGAAATTGTAATCTTGTGATGAGATTGAGATTGGCTCATTTTCTTCTTCTTCTATTGATGAATCTGTTCTTGATATGCATTTATTTCGCCTACCATATGTTCTAACTATCATTTTCAGGTGATGGAAATAAAGACTTAATGGAGATTTTGAAGAAAGATTTGAGCTTGAAAAAATAACAACAAGAGGAAGAAAAGAAGCTTTGATTTTGACAGATTGTGTACAACAAAACCCTGAATCGTTCTTAATAACGGTAGATATGTATCGATATACGAAAGGGTGGGAGAAATGGGTTGTAGGATATTAATGCTTCCACCGGTTTTATAGGAACAAGAAAGCTTTGATTTTTTATAGATAGTTTAGAATTAAAACTCTGGCCCGTTGGTACCTACCGTTGCTTTCCGTCGAGATAAGGACTATTGCTCTTGCGAGGTGGTTTAAAGGTCTGGATTTTATAGGAGTGGGTGTGATTATAAAAGTTTTGAATTTGTTGATTTGAATGGTAAGTGAGTAGAAATCAATGGTGTAAAAATGATGATGAGCAAGGAGTAGAATCAATGGTGTAAAGTTGGATTTACAGTAAATTGTTTTTCTGAATATAAAGAATACTTCATATATGCTAAGAGCATCTCTAGGTGGTGGTAGTATACTCTTCAAATTTGAAGAAAAAGTTTGGAGATTCTGGTCGCAAATTTTGACCAACTCTAAGTGGTCGCAAATATCAACTGCAAATTTGATTGTAGAGCCCACCACGCGCACCATTAGTACTAGCACGCGCCAGTACTAATGTCGCATGCTATGCTTGATAAAATGTCGCGCGACAGTCGGACTTTTGTCATTTCACAACTTTTTTTTCAACTTAGTTTCTCTAGTTCTAGCAAAAAAATGAATTCCGACGACAAATACATCTATAATAACCAAACAAGATGGAGTGGTAACGGTAAGGAAGAAGAAAACAGTGGTAATAGTGCATACGTTTGGAACAATCTCATTGGTGATCTAGATGATGAACCAAACATGCACTTCTAGAGTTGGAAATCAAGGAGTTAAGACTGACGATCCATTGCTGCTTCAGTATCAGCAAGTCGATTTTGAATTTCTTGCTAAGGTTATTGATTTTAGCCATCTTAGACCGGTGTCTATGAGGTTTCATGATAGGCATGTCTCAAGAGTTGTTCTTGAACAACAGGTACGTATTTTAATTTCATATATTATAGTAGTAGTAGTAGTTAAATAAGTACATTTTTATTTTTATTTTTTTAATTTTAGTTTCATTTTGCGTACATCAGATATGTGTTATGTATCGGGTTCGGTGCACTCCACTTTAAGGCGTGGTGGGATGATATTAAAAATTAACTTGGGGTATCTAGCACATATTTAACATGTGCTCTACTAGACATATAATCATCGGAATCAAGTGACAAATAATTTATTAAAAATGGTATCAACCCATCATGTTTGATGCCTTGTTATGGGTTTTTAATAAATTATTTGTTTTCGATGATCCGGACATTCCACGTATTAACTTATGGGTATCTAGCTAACTTTGAGCACTTGCATGAGTTGGGCGATATTGATTTTGGTGGAGCCATATACCGTAATTTGTTGCGTTATTTAGATAGGGCTTCTCAACAGACTGGTGTTGTTAGTAGTCCCCAGATGGGAGGGTTTGTCATTCTCTTAGAGGTATGGTTTTATGAGTATTTTCGTGCTGCAAATCCTATTCTCACAAAGTACACCGATGAGGGCCTAGGCTCAGGGCTTGGCATGAACCTCATCGAGCTCATCTAACCAGTGAGATCAGTCATAACATACTTTCTATCCAAACCCAGATCGAGCTTAGCACACAAGCTTCTATTGTTTGGAGGCCTTGGCGGACATCTGTGCACCTCGGCGAGAATGACTGTAGATACGCATTGTTCATTTCTCATAGGAGGATGGTATTCACTTGTGGGAGTGATATGGAGTGGTATTTAGGGGATAGATGTTACAGACAGCTCACACCATTCTTTGGTATCCCCCCTGATCCGCCTACCCATGTATCAAAGGCGAAGGACATGACCTTACAACAAGTCCTCGAGAGAAACGTGCAATGGAGTTGGCTCTTAGCTACTGACCTAGTTACATTGCAGCCTTATGAGCAGTTATACCGTTATTGGTTTAGGGTATCTATTGGTCATTTACTCACAGTTGTGGGTCGTACAAGCAACATTCATATGGTTAACAGAATGGGTGTCAGACGTGAATTTCAGATTGGCCACCGTCGACCAACGTTCGGCATGGATGGACTGTACACACATTTGTTCAGTAGCGGATCCCCCCGTCGGAGAGTGGCCTTAGGTTTTCAGTTTGAGTGATCCGAGTGGCCAAACGATTTACCATCATATTTCTTCTATTGATGACACTCGCAACGTACAGTTAGAGCCTGACCTTGGATATCTACCTCTGGTAATTATTTTTATTGGTTTTGGTTTATTATTTTGGTTTATTATGAAAATGTCATAAATTACTAATGAATAATTATTTCAGGATGAGTTACGCATGAGATATGACACATGCTTTCGTGTAAATGATGGCTTACGCTCCTCGGTATTCGCCTACAGTGTTGAGAGAGAGAGACTTCTTTCCCAGGCTCATGTGGATTATGACAATTTGCAACGCCAGGTTGATAAGTTACAGGCTCAGATTCAGCGCACAAGAGTGAGTTCATCACACATAGACAGCGGGAGAGCTTAGCAGAAGGACAGTCGAGGAGGAGTTCACGGCAGATGAGGCGTATGTAAGAACTAGGAAGTTGATAAAAACGCTCTTTACACATGTTTATTGGTTTTCAGTTACTTATTTCCTTAAGTCCGAGGTCCACAGTCCAAAGTCCGAGGTCCACAGTCCAACGTCCGTATAGTCATACGTTTTAGTCAAGTTACCTTACTCACGTGGGATTGGTAGGATAGGTCGAGTAAGGGATCGTCCAAACCTTAGGGCTCGGATAGGTTCACAACTGGAGTTACACTTTAAGTGAGTAGGATTTTTAGGTTTCTTTTTAGTTGGTTTTAATTAAAATAACGGTAATGCAAATAAAATAAATTACTACGGTGATTATATATAGGTAAACAAAAGTAGAGAAACAGTGGGAGAGAGTTAATCATGCTCATGCAAGAATCATTTTTCAACAGTTTTTATTACCAAATCACTACATCTCTAATTCGTCTCGTTTCGGAGACGACGTCGAGTATTGATCCCTAGTGCATGCCCACATCTCTAGGTCGCATTTCACTAGCATAAGGAGTTTCGATAATACCTCATCTCTGGTATATTATTTCAGCTCTCGGCACAAGTTCACATCACCGGACGAATTGGAGAGTCGTCGACACTGGAGAGTCGTCGCGAGACATTTTTGGGTCATCGCTTGAGGGTATCTGGAGCATTAGCACTCCAACTTTGTACGCGATCTCCCGGTTATTTTGGGACCGGATGTTAATTCTATGCCTAATTCCTAAGTAGTGATTCTATAATATTAACGAGTCAATCCGGATTTTCACACGATCAGCATAACCCTCCCCCTGAGGAGGGGGGATTAGCTCATCATCATAGAAGGAATAATAAAATTTGCTGTATACATTAAGTAAATAAATGCGGAGTGAGAAATTAAACAAGAAAAGAAATGATCAATTATTAAGGGTAAAATAACTTCGTATTATTTCTTTGAAATAAAAAATGGCGGAAGGTAAAGATGAAGAAAAACTAAACGTAGCTAAAGCATTAATATGCTGAAGAGGTAATAATGAAGGTGACCCCCTCATATATATAGGCTGATGTCTCGTGAAGCCTTTAATTGGGTTTCACGTCTGTTTGCTAATTTAGACATTCAAAACTTTGAATAACAAAGTTTTGTCTCCATGTAAATCAATTTGATTCAAAGTTTTGTTACGAAACAAAACTTTCATTTAAGGTTTTTGTCCTTTTGTGTTTTGGTTTTTGTCTTTTAGCCCAATTCAATTCAAACATTGAATTGGTACGTGTCTTTTTCTCTTGCAAAGGTGGCACCAAATTGAACCCATCACTTGCCACCGCCTACGCCGACTTCGTCATGCCTTTGGGCAGAGTGGGTCCACTTAGTGTCCATGGTCCAGGTATTCGCCAATTTTGGCGTTTTACGACTTTTTGTCCTTCTTGAGAGTTAAATAAGCGGTCATTATGACAGCCTTCACTAGCCAACGTCGGCAGACCTAGATTTATCCGATTTGAGCTTCGGAAGTTTCCTCGCTTCTTTATATGTGGTCCGGGCTCGCGACCGGTTACGTTATTTTGGAAACTTCGCTCTAGTCGGGCTTTGTTGGGCTTCACGGGGATTGAGTGGGAATTCCAAATATTCCCGTATTCGTACTTAGTAGCTTCACTAGCCAACGTCGGCACCTAGATTTATCCGATTTGAGCCGGAAGTTTTGATGCTTCTTCATATATGTGGACCCGCTCCAAGACCGGTTCTCGTTCTTTTGGAAACTTCTGGCTTCACGGGGTTGAGTGGGAAACTCCAAATATTCAGTATTCGTCTTCGATGCAGGTTTTATCACTATATTCATTTTAATTGTGGAAACCCGCAAAAGTACGAAAATATAATTATTACATGATTATTAAACACATAATCGACCAAAATGCTATGTCTCGGGGTTTAATATTACAGGTTTTGGGTGCTTATCACACCACCCCCAAATAGCACTTTGCTTGTCCTCAAGCAAAGAAGAGACATTAAAACGATAAGTGGTCAAAAATGTGTTGTCCTAAGCTAAATCTCATTTCGCAGAGTGTGGTTGCATTGACCATATGCAACAAGGCCTTGAACCACTAGGAATTCCCTAGTGGACGAGTTATAGCCTCGTGAGAGTTTTCCAGAGAAGATACTCACAAACTTCATTTATACTACAACGACTTAGTAACAAAGGTTTGTTTCCTTAATTAATCTCAGGTATCTAGACATCTCACTAGCAAGGGAAACAAAGATTTTATTCTTTCGAAATTCAAGTTAATATACATACAATAATTGAAACATCTACGTATGAGCATGCATGCAGTGATCTAATAATGAAATGTATGAAGCGGGGGCCGTTTCGGATCCTTTGGATAGCGTCCTTAAGTAGGTTCTCACGGTATGTGTCGAAACACAATTTCTCTCTTTATTTTCCACTCAAGCTTTGTTATCTCCATTGTGCGGTGGGCACATGTTTCCTCACATACTCAATGACAAATCGGAGGAGCCGAGGTCCAGAAGTCACAACTACTACTTATTATCACACTATCCTATCCCTAATTGAGCTAGAGGTCTTTATTAGGTGTTATGGGGCTTAGGTGGTAGTGTAGAAGAAAATGGAATGGAAAATTCAAAAATGCTAAGTATGAGAGAATAAGGTCTTGAGATATTTATACTAGAGAAATCTTTTTTTTTTCCCCTTCTTAGCATGGTTTCCATACTTGGATTTTTCAAGCTTTTGTATTCCCTTTTGATTTGATCTTTGGGGAATTCTACCTTGATATTTCTTTTGATTTTTGGAAACATATTTCTATTTTTTTTTCTTTTCTTTTTAAAACAGTAAATCGATTTTGATTTGTGACAAGGTTTTTCTCTTCATTTTTCTGCACTTCATCCTATTTATCATACTCATCATCTAGGTAGGATTATTTATTTGTGGTTACTAAATGTAGGTATACGATTACAATAAGATGTAAGAACGTACAATGGTATGGAAACACAACACAATGATACGATGACTTAAATACAAACCTAAATGTTAGATAGAACTATATGCCATATTAACAACATGACTATAATAAAACAACCGAGCATGAAGACTTGAGTAGCATATTCAATCTGCTACTGCTCAAACTTTTCTAGTGCATCCATGAATCTTGAGCTTGGAGTGATCCAAAAACGGTTTTTAGAATAAGAAGTGTAGAGGAAAGAATATGAAATGAGTGAATATGGAGGAAGAGTTGAACTTATTTATAGAAAGAAAATTGCCGTTTCCTGACCGTTTTCTGACCGTTTTCTAGATGTGGTCATGACCGTTTTCTAGGTGTGGTCATGACCGTTTTCTGACCGTTTTTTAGATGTGGTTCATGACCGTTTTTTTATGCATTTTCATTATCGGTTTCTGAATGTGTTAGTTACGTTAAAATTTGTTGTTTAAGTATGACATGTGAAATATATTTATATATATGTATATAATTTATTATTACCAATATATGTTCCTACCTATATACTATAATATTAGATATAGCTAATATATCAAGATAGAAATATTTAGGAACCATCTACTATTAAGCTAGAAAATGCAAACACGTAAATAAAATATCTGATATAAATATTATACAAGACTGGAAAAAAATAAATCTAGCTACTGATGATCCTCGGTGTCAGAGAAGAATCCTGGGCCGAGGAAGAAGAACCGGAGTCCCGCGACGTCGCGGCAAGACTGAGCTCGTGGAGGCTAACCGCTCCCCGGATATCACCAAGAGTATCCATCACCGACGAGAATCGAATCGATCTTCGGCTCGCCATGAACATTCGCTAAACCGGTTCGGGCGAAAAGTAAGCATCTTCAATCTGAAATGCGATCATGGAGGCTCTCATTTCCTCTTTGGAATTCACCCATCGCATGCGTCATCGACTTCGTGGTGAGTGGTCATATCGTCCTTAACTTCGCCCAAGGTACGCCTCATCGATACCGGGCGAGTGTACATGTCTCTCGACACAATGTTCCTTTCGCGCGTAGGGCCTCTATGGGTTGGGTGATCTTACTCATGGCGCCTCATCAAAGTATGGTGGGTGAGAGGATCCTACGCTAGCATGCTCGGCAGCCCTAGGTCTTTGTGGGTTCCCAAGGGTCTTGTATGCATTTCTTAAAGACCAACATATTCTCATATTGTGGTATAGGGAGTAAAGGGGTGGCACACGTAAATCCCGTGATTAATCATGACTTGCGTTACTAGAGCGACAAGGGGGGCTAACCTAAGAGTGGCATGTGTGATAATATCAAAAGAAAGGTAACGATGCGGAAGTTACCCTTTTCGCCCTGGAGGATCCGAGAAGGTGGAGGAAGGTCTTGTTGATGTCGAAGGCTTCGAGGTGCCAATGACGTTCGGTCCGACCATTGAGTCACCGCTAGCTGGTTCCGTCGCGACCGAAATACCGATACGCCGCATTTCCATCGATGTTGTACTCTCCCTCGATAAGCGTGTCGAGCATTAGGTCGTAAGTCCGTGGGTACACTGGACCGCTTCTGAAGTCGATCGTGGTTGACCAATGGAATGCCCGCGGATCGGAGAGAGCAACACCGGTGTGACTTCGGTCGCATACCCCGACGGTGACCCAAAAATGGTCGCCATTAAAGCTTCCATTGTCGTAGAATTTCATCACCAAATCCTTAGAATAAAGCCCTCCATTGGCATATAACAAACTCTCCCATCGACTGAATTTCGTGATCAAAGAATGGAGCAAACATCCCATTTTCAAACAAATTCCCAAAAAAATTTCCACACAAATCCATCCGTTTTCCAGCCATTCGCGATCTAAGAGGGATGATGGCTATTGATTATTGATGAGGGGAGAATGGGATGATCGACGGAAGGAAATTTTGATCCGACTGTGAGGGTCTCATGCTTGAGACACGGTTTTAGTGTGGCTGCTGTCTCGTGTGAGACTGATTCGAGAGGGGGCAAGATCCGGTTTTTTAGGAAGACGAAACGTGGATTACTTGGTAGAGATTGCCATGAATAGTTAATGATTAGATTTACCAATTGTTATGCGATAGCATTTCAATTTGGAGTGCGACAGTTCTTGGTTAGTAGATTAAGTAGAGTTAAGGCGGAATCAATCCCCCTAATTCCTTATCATAGAGTCCAGTTAGTATTTCTGTAGTTGAATTATCGTATCTTGTTAGTATAAATTGAATCCGTAGTATAATCATAGAATAGATATTTCATATAACACATTACTCTCACCATTGTTCTTTGTGTTCAATTGAATTTGTTTAAGTCTTGAGAGTTAAGAGTGGAACGATTCCGTACTCTATATATTGCATGAATATATATGTGAGAGTAGGAAATAAATTATTGATACCGTAAGAATAAGGTTAGAGTAATCTAATTGAGTTTTTACAGGTTATCAAATGGTGTCCGCTGCCATCTTAATCTCGTTCAAGACAAGAATTCAATTGCTTGAATCCAAGGGGCAATCCCCCATTCTCTACCCACCCACCCTTTTAATTTTTCATTCTTATTTCTTGATTTTTGGTATTCTCTACCCACCCACCCTTTTAATTTTTCATTCTTATTTCTTGATTTTTAGGCTGTTTCCTTCGTTTTAGGCATTGGGGCTCTTGGATTCACTGAGAAAAACACTGCGGTGTGGAGGTATTTCTAAATTTTCGAAAATTCTAAAAAATTTCATAAATAATATTTAATGTGTTGTTGATTTACTGGAATATTTTTAGAATTTTCAAAGTTGGTTTACCTTGTGAAAAAAATACGATCTTTACAGTGCTGTATTTCAGTTTTCACACCGTATGTTCTTGAAAAACAGACGAATAAGGTTACTTAGGGAGTTCTAAAAATTTTATAATTTTTACAGGAGTATCTATCCTAAGTCAGGAGTTTTTAGTAAAAATTTGACGAATTTTTTATTTGTTTTGACCTCCTAAATAGTAGAGTGTTTCCAGTGTGTTTCTGCAGTGTTGCAAACACTTAATATCTGGAACACCAGCCAATAAGGAGAGGTTGTACAACTCCAATTGCTCTAAATTTTTTACAGGAACAATTAGGATCTGTCAGGAGTCTCCAGTAAAAATTTGGCAATTTTTGGATTTGTTTTGAAGGGTTAACCATTCGGTTGTTTTTATTGTGTCCGAAAACCGTTTCGCAAATTTTGGGGGGCAGTAGAGGGACTTTCACAGCTCCGATTGATCTGAAATTTTACAGGCTACTTGATAGACGTCTTATCAAATTACTGTAAAAATTTCAGATTTTTTGGATTACGATAAAAGGCCTAAAACTTGAAAAACCCTGGAGCGCGACCAGCGACTAAAACCGAGCGCGACCGCCCAAAACACCTGGACATTCGACAAAACAGAGGGCACTCGCGCCCTCAAGGGAAAATTCAGTGTGAACAGCCCAATTTTCATAGGTAAATGCAAATTTTTATTTCTTCAAGTTATTCAGTGTTTCTAACTTGTTAAATACACTGAGATCGCGTATACAAGATGTTATTCAGAAGCCGAAGCAAGGAGGCATTCGAGGGTACTCCTTCTTTCACTCCTTGTTTTTCTACGTTAGAGGAGTTTTAATTCTAGTATAATCGGGGCTTGTTTTCTTAAAACGAAATACCACACGCCTATCTAGAAATGTATGCTTAGAGTTGTGGTTGCATATTAATTGCCCTATAATATATTTGAAAACCAATATGGCATATCAATATGTAGACCAACAATCATATGATAATTATGCAAACCCTTCACCATGTTCATCTTTGTGGTAGTTCGACCATTGGGCTTCTCAATGCCCATCATATCAAGAGCAATCATGTAATTATTATGAAAACCCTTCACCATGTTCATGGTGTGGTAGTCGATCATTGGGCTTCTCAATGCCCATCATATCAAGACAATCTTGTAATTATTATGGGAACCCTTCACCATGTTCATGTTGTGGTAGTCCTAACCATTGGGCTTCTCAATGCCCATCATATCAAGAGTCCGAGCCTACTATAGGATATAATAATAATTATGAGCCTCAATTTTCAAATTTTTATAGTGACTCATACAATCAAGAGTTTTCTAGTCATCCAAACTATTCATGTAATTCCACCAATAACAATCAACCAAACCATTCAAATTTCAACCTAACCCATCACAAGACGACATCAACCAGAGTCACTCAAACGCCAATAACTATGACTATCAAACACCATACTAACCAGACCCACACCACCAAGCTTCACCTCAACTAACAACATTCGATGAAATGATGGCCCAAAACAAATTAATAATTCAGGAAATAAACCGAAACCTAAAGATACTAGGTTCACCTGCGCCAGACATTTCAACCTTGCCAGAGATCGACACTTTTCCCATAACTAACCCAGTCAACCTAGTTCACACCTACCCTACATTTCATGAACCATTACCTTCCAAAAACCCTCCCATTAACCATGATATTAACTCCACACACCACCTGGATGAGGAAATTTCTGTAGACGACTCTTTAGGACTAGTTTCGGATGACCACTCAAACTTGAGCGATGTCTCCGAGGAACTTCCCAACCGATCCACCCGACGATGAATATAATGATTACACTTTAGAAGATATTTATAAAGATGTGACGAAGGAAGAATTTGATAACTATTGGCATTCTCGTAATATGGACCCTCCTCTGTTGAGCATGTCGGGGCCTTTGAGTTTGCAAACCGCGACTCGAATTTGGATGATGTCTCGACACATTTGAATGAGGACATTGAGGATACTTGTAGTGTTTTAGAGGAAGAGGGTGAGGACATGGAGATTAACAATTCAAATCTAAGGCATGAACAAGTTAATGTGAAAGAAAACGAGGAAGTTACATCTTTAGAGCAATGTGAATCTAAATTCAGTTTGGCAGCTGAGGAAATAACAATGGAAGAAATAGAGGAAAATCTTAAAGATAAAGCCACGAACCACAACCTTGTGGATTCAGCTAAGCTAGATGTAGAGTTCTTAAGAGCATGTGAGGATCCACCACCCGATGAACCACCAACCAACCACCATCCACCTGAGTTACCACCTCCTATAATCCAACCATCTACCATAACTAAGCCATCCATTCACCCACCATTTAAAAGGAACCTCGATTTTGCCCTTGAGCCAATTGCCTCAGAGACCCTCTATAATTTTTTCAACCCTCACAGTGAAAAGTGTTTGCCTAGCACACATTCCCATGAGCACACCATGCCGGTAATTGAGAGCCAAGCTTTCATCGAGTATAGGGAAAAACCTAGTTTGTCTTATTTTTCTTCATCTGAGCTTCATAAAAGACATCATGATCCACACTTCATTCCCTTCTCACCTAAAGTATCGCTAATTCATCTTTTTGGTCATTTCAACTATTTAAAACAACAATCACATGATGATTTGCATATATTCTTTGATAGGATGCATAAGTTTTCATTCATTCGCTTACATGTTTGCTTCCAATTATACAACATTATTCTGTTTGGGGGTGCATTTAGTATCATGTTTTTATGGCTAGACCCCCAACTCTTCCGACTATTTGTTTATAGTTGATCACGCATCATCCACTTTATGCCACCCCGGCCATGCTTGTTTGGGGGTGTGCAGTCTAGGGGAATCGACGTAAAATGACCCCACATTAAGTCTCGAATCGACTTTAAAAGACCCACATTTTAAAAAAATTTTTACAAACCTATTTTCAAAAAATTTGTTTGGGGGTGGGGTGTTTGGTTTTTCCATTCTTGATCACTCAAATTCCTATTCTTACCCCCACCTCGCTCCCTTGAAGAGTAGCTAGATTTCTTCTTGTTTGTTGTTTTGATGTTTTTTTTTATTATTATTATTATTTTTAGTAGATAGGATGTTACGTTGTTAAATTCCGTAGTTAACTTTGAATTTGGTAGTTAAATGTTGTTTGAATTTCTATTTTAATATAATGTGATTCTTTTCAAATTGTGCGCTGTTTTTATTGTTAATCCCACCTTCTCAAATTGTTTGGGGGTGGTATTATTTACTCTAGCATGATTTGTTGTAGGATCCTCCAATCTAGAAGTTGTTTTGGAGTGAGGGTTGAGAATATTGCCAATATAGGCATATCTATTAATAGATATTGTGGTAGGATGAAATATCGATGAGTTAGGCAGTTCTATCCTAAATTCAACCTAAAAGATATTATGATTGTTTTAGAATCAAGAAAATGAGTTGTTTCCGTTTTCGGGTTTGGAAATTTTATTATTTCCGAAAATTGCCGTAAAAGCTTTTTGGCAACCTACCGATTCGTTTTAACAATTTAAAACCTATAAAAACTTCATTCATTCTACACTCACAACCCACACTACACCTAACTTCCACCACTCACCTTTCACTCTCGCGATTCCCTCGTTTCGGCTCATTTTCCGAGTTTCAGCAACTCGGAAGATTTCAAGGCTTCTACGGGAGCGCACTCGCTCAGATATTTTTTCTGAATTTTTGTCGAAAGGCATTTCGCATCAAGCATAAGCGTGACCAGCGGCTCAAACACTGGAAATTCCAAATACTCAGAGCGACTCGGCCTTCTATCGAGCAAGCGACTTCGCCTCCTTCGACTCGTGGACCAGAAAATTTCTAGTTTTTCGCGAGTAGTATCCGGATCATTCGCAGCTTTTCCAAAGCGTAATTTTGAGATGACATCTCCAACATTGATACCGGAACAGTCTTTCGAAGATTTGTTCCAAAGCACTACTTATGGTGCTTGGTTTCGCGAGGCGATCACATACGTTGGCTGGGAACCGCTTATGGTTCTTGCTAGCATTTGTTCTTGGACTTGCCATGCCCGATGAAATACAAGACCCATGATGCTATTGGGTAAATAATATGCATGTCTACACTTATGACTTTTTGCATGAGGCTTATAGGGCAGGCATTTTCCGTATCGAGGACCAAGGCGAATATAACGTCGCCCTTGGTAGCCTGTCCATGAACATAGGAACTGTTATGTTTTGGATCATGCTAAACATTTTAGGGGAATGGCGTGTTTTCTTCTGTGAATGATGCCACTTGCGCCGTCTTCCTTGCTTTAGACACGGGACGATATGTCATGACCTTCCCCAGAACCTTGATGTCTAGTTTAGCACGAGCCCATAGCATGAGGCATAAGTATCTTCTTATGCCTATTTTAGTTTGCCGTATTATGCTATGTTTCTTCCCTATTTTTGTGCCCGCTTTCGGATTGGATTGGGTTGGGGTCGAAATTGTGAGACCCACCAATTGTATTATCCGATCTTTCCGCAATGACTTGGCAAGGGTGGAGGATACAACCTCATCAGGTTGCACCTTACACCCCATCCGACCAAGTGGCGCTTTAACAGTGTTAGCATCCGTAGATGATAAATGGCGGCAAGCTTGGCAAATTATAATGGCATGGCGGGGATCTTGAAGGAACCTCACTTCTTTATAGAAGAGGAGGATGACGAGTAAACGCCGGAGTGGAGGTAAGTTTTTAGTTTCGGTTAGTGTCCGCTTATGTCCCAAGCAATTTTATTCTTGTTAACCCCATAAAAGGGTAGAACTCTTATAGAGTTGAGTCAGTTTTTATTTCCTATATTAGACGCGTTCTAACTTTGTTTTGCAGATATCCCGAATTTCACGGCGTTTCAATGGTATTTTTCTTACCCTCTTTATTTAAATGCTTTGAAGACAAAGCTTGCTTCTTGTTTGGGGGGGGGGGGGGGCATAGAAACACGTGTAATTAAGGCATCTGTTAGGATATAGATAGGTATAATATGCACTTGTTTTCTAGTTAGAATTTTAAAAAATTCAAAAATATAAATAAATAAGTTATGCTATACACTTAGGAATATTTGTATTGTTTTCTTTCTCTATGCTCTTAACAATCTAGAAGTCTCACGTAGCTTTTGCATCAGAATAATTGTTAGAAACTTAGGTTAATATGTAGGCAATAATTTTTGCATCTATCAATAAATATATTACATGAGTATCTATGATTGTTAGCAGTAAGTTTCTGAAATCTAGGCTAGAGTACTTATTCTACAAATCCTGTGAGAATATAGCCTAAAGCCTTATATGAGCGAAACATTCGAGAAATGACACAAGGGAGAAGTAAAATCCGGATAGAGATATCACACGTCCACTTGCTTGATCACTATGCCATATCCTAAGCGAGAATTTAGGCCCTCTTTGGATCGATATAGCCGTAAATTCAAACCTATGAATTATTTTCCGCTAGTAGCCCCTCTGAGCCTTTCCTTAGCCTTCCATGAACCATAATTCCTTTACCCTGTTACAAAAACAAAACAAAATAAAAAAATATATATAAATCAACCTACCCAATTTAGAATAAGTCCGAGAATAGAATGAGGAAGAAAGAAGAAGAGAAAAAACCTGCGGTAAACAAAAATTAGTTAGTTGCTTCAGAAAATAAAGAAAAGAAGTTTCCATCCAAAGAAAAAAAAAAAATAAATAAAAATAGAAATAAATAAAAACTCCAAAAAATAAATAAATAAAAGGAATCAAAAGCCAAAGAAAAAGAAAAAAATATGGCTAAGGATGGAAACAAAGTGTAGAAGCAAAAGTAAATAACAAGGTTTTCTCTAGTTACATAATATGAAGACTCTATTATCTCAGACTTGTCCTTTTTGAATATCCATTTTCTTCCTTCTTAAACCATCTCCTAATCCCCATAACACCTAATAAAGACCTCTAGCTCAATTAGGAATAGGTTAGTTTGATAGTAAGTGGCAGATGTGTTTGATCGACTCCGGCTTCCTTGTTGTCATTGAGTTTGTAAGGTAAAGTGTGCCCACCGCATTAATCGGAGTAGTAAACTTGAGCGGAAAAATCAGAGTGGTTTTGTCTTGACATTTTTGTGAGGACCTACTTAAGGGGCGTTATTCGAAGTTTTGAGAAACTTAACCCCGCTAGGCATTTCATAGTATTACTCATAGTATATATATTTGTATCATAGATGATTGATTATTATGCATATATTAGTTTAGGTTTTTGACTTGGTTATTCTTATTCAATTGCTAGTGAGATGTATAGATAGTTGAGACATGAATGAGGAAACAATAGTTTTATTTCTTAGTCGTTGTAGTATAGATGAAGTTTGTGAGTACCTTCATTGGAAAACTTTCACGAGGCTATAACTCGTCCACTAGGAAATTCCTAGTGGTTTAAGGCCTTGTTGCATATGGTCAATGCAATCGCGACTCAAAAAAATGAGAGTAGTTAGAACTCCATTTTTGGTCACTTATTCTAATTTCTCATATTTGCTTGAGGACAAGCAAAATGCTGTTTGGGGGTGGTTTGATAAGTATAACACCCCGTATTTTATTTCGTTTATTTTCCTAATAATAATAATAATGGATAATAGAAAAAAAAAAAATAGGATAAATGTTAGTGGAAATAGGAGACGTGGGTTTATGGGATAAACCTTCTTCCCTATTTCGGGGGTTTTGTTTTTAACAGAAAGAGAAGAGAATAGAGTTTTCTCACGAGAGTTTCGGGGAAAACACAATGGAGTTTTTACACGAGAAAAATGGGATCTTTCTTCGAAGGAAAGGAAGGTTTTTCCGGTATTTGGTTGATGATAATCGGAGGCGTTGCGGGTGAGTAGCTATTTTTGCTATTTCATGAATTTATTGTTTTGTTTTATCGCTGTGCATTATCTTGTTAAAAAGTTTTTGCTCATATTTTCGTTTATTATTCTGTTATTAGCATTCGTCCGGTCGTTGTTAAATTTGGTTAAACCGTATTTTGGAAAATTGACTCCTGAGATCGACATTGAACTGCCGGCTTCGAAATCAGAATGGCGCGCAAAGCCCCACAAAGAAGATGTCGACTTGGGTTTCGTTTTAAACTCGCTTTGGTTGTGGTTTTGGAAACTCTCGAACTTAAGTCGTTCAAGCCTGGGCGGGCGCCAATGGCGTCGCCAAACCCAAAGGAACTAATCGGCCCCGCTCATATTTGTTTACGCTATGTTTTTGTGATGTTAAACTGTTGTATGTTGTTATGGGATTGATTGATGGAGGTTGGGATATCGATTTGGGCTTGTTGGTTTTGGGTCAGTTGAAGCTTGGCGTCATCAATGGATACATGTGAAATCGCCGAAAGATTATGTGAAACTTTGGTTAATTTGGTTTTTATTGATGCTAGAATGATGATTGATGTTTGGGGAGTAAAGGTTTGATGGTTGGGTCGATGTATATGGAGAAGGGGACGATTGAAGCTTTTACTGACCATTAATGGTCGTGAATAGATCGCGATTTTCGCAAGAAGAGGAAATCGCAAATTGTTGGTATTGGTGTTGAGGGGTTTCTTCAAGGAACCCAACCACTGGCTCAAATTGGGCGGCGAAAGTGATGGCCGGTGGTGGCTGTGGTGGTGGAGGTGCCGTGAGGGAGGAATGAGATGAACAAAAGCGTTTTGTTTGTAGTTGGTTCAGCTTTGGGCGAACTTCGAGTTATGGGCTTTAGTTTAGATTTTTAAATTTGGTTTTTTTGTATTAGACTTTGGGCTTTAGGGATTTTAAATTTGGGCTTTGGGGTTAGATAAGTTTGGACTGGTTGACTGCTGTTGACCCTTGGCAGTCAACTTTGACTTTGACCAGAGTTGACTTTGACCAGAGTTGACTTTGACTATGGTTGACTTTGACAAGTTAACTGAATTTTGACCTTTTAACTCGGATTATGATTTGGGTTATTGGGATAGGTGCTTGACTTTAGGTTAAGACCTGTATATATATACGTGTGTATGTGTATTAACTACTATGTGTTTTTGCAGTATTTTATGTTATACAATGCTATGACACTTAGACATCGGCATATTAATAACGCGTAACCAAAAATTCATAAATCAAAATATTCCTTCGTTCTCTGAAATAATATGTAATAAAGTGCAATAATGCGTAAACAATTTACCGCACTCTTTTAGAACTCTCCACGCCTCAAGTTTTGGAATTTAGTTTTATGACTGTTGATGTCATATGTTAGGTGGGCATTTATTGAATGTGCCATAAATGGCCCGTTAAGCGTTATATATGGGTATTCATTGAATGTGCCATGAATGACCAGATTGTTTGGACTGCCCTAGAGAGGAACTAAGGTATTCACCTTGCGGGTTAGTTGTATTCTTTGATTATGCGAGTATTTGGGTTTACTTTTGAATACATATAGGATATCTACATAGGTTATATACAAGTTCTAACTTTCTTTTGCAGGAGGGTAGGACTTAATAATATTTTTTGTTTGGTGGACTTGGGTCCTACCCTTATACGCCAAATGGATATCGGTAAGTGAAATGCAATTATTTAGATATTAAAAAGAGTTATTTGAATGAGTTAATAAAAATAGAAGTTAATAAAATGGAAGTTTTGCTTGGGAAGAAACTATGCCGGTTGAGATGACGGAACTACCTGTCTTCCAAGCTGAGAATGATTAAGTTATGAGAAGATATAACGTGATTGTTTGGATAATTAAAGTATGATAATGTTATATGTGATTAGTTACTCATACCAGCAAATTCCATTTTGTCAACCCATGTTTGCTTTGTTTTTAGCGTGGGTGTGTTCTTGGGAACATAGGTGGAAGGCAAAGTGGAACCGTATGGCGTTTGATTTGGGATTCTTGCCTGGAGCAGTCCGTTAGTTTTCTTTTAGGTCTGATTCTTATTGGAAGGATGTAATAACGTAGTTTACATTTTTAGTATGACATGAGAATACGATGATGAGGACCTGTTATTCTTAGAATGTTATATTGATGATTTTTGATGGAAGATAGACTTGTATAAAGTAATAAAGAGAATTTTTGGAGATTTAAATTTGTAGTTAAGATTGTTTATGATGTGGGTTTTAGGTTTTGATTTGTGTTGTATCCACCCCGTCATAGCCTGGGTTTTTAGACAATTGAACCAAGTGATGTTTGAGATATTTATATTTCAAATATTCATTTTTTTTAATTGTTTAGAAATTCGGGCTGTGACAATAAGAGCCTAAAATTGTAGTTTTAACCCCTTAACAATCGTACTTTTAGACCAATTATGTGAATAATAAGTAAGAGAGTTAATACGACACGTGTTTTATGCATTTCGTGCTTCAAAGTCCATTATGTCTTGTAAATGTGCCACTTTAGCGAGATAAAGGAGCAAAGGTTGGTTGCTAAGGAGTTCTGTGATTAAAGGCCAATTTCCAAGAAGACAAAACCTCTGTAAAGCCCGGTCAAAATATGAAAAGTCAAAGTCCACGTGGGCAGAAACAGTGCACAAAGTCAACAGAACTTACGAAGACCATATCTTTGGACTCAGACCTCGGAATTGGGCCTACCTTATGTCAAAACGACCGGCTCGGAAAGAGCTTTCCAATGGTCTAAGCCTTGGCCCAATCAGAGGAGCAAAAGTGGACAAAAAGTTTGTCGAAGTCAACTACAGCTGAAGAGGCCTTTTTGGACTGAAAGAATTAGGTTTTGGGCCTGATTCTCTGGCCCAAAACATGGATCCAAGCCCATGCGCGATTTTTGGATCTAAACATATAAAAACCAAAGCTTAGCTCTTTGTTAATGGTAGATAGTTAGGTTAGAAAATAAATTTGGTTAGGATAAGAAAAGTAGCCATTAAACCTTAGTTCTAGATCTAGTTTTACATTAATTAATTATTTTTTATTCTTGCCTTAAATTTAGTATTAAATTATTGTTATTGCTATTCATTAGATAAATAAAGTTAATTAGTTCTCCATAATCTAGTTTCATTTTCATTTATTTATTAGCTTAAATCCTTAGATTTACTTATTTGTCATTATTAGTTTAATTCAATTATTGCATGAGTAGTTTCGAATTGAGTTTAAACAAGTAAAGTTCAAATCTTTATATTATGTCTTGTTTAGATTCCATGAGAAATGATAGTTTAATGACTCTAGGCTAACCCTCCATTAGAGGGTTGAGGAAGCCTTGAAGAAAACTTGATTTTGTTAGCTTAGAATTTGTCCCCGATAATCTATTCAATTCTAGAAGTAATTAGTTCACCATGAGAATGGGTTTAATGCTTCACATGCTAGTTATTACTTTGTAGAGATTGCCATGAATAGTTAGGGATTAGATTTACCAATTGTTATCGCGATAGCATTTCAATTTGGAGTGCGACAGTTCTTGGTTAGTAGATTAAGTAGAGTTAAGGCGGAATCAATCCCCTAATTCCTTATCATAGAGTCCGTTAGTATTTCGTAGTTGAATTATCGTATCTTGTTAATATAAATTGAATCCGTAGTATAATCATAGAATAGATATTTCATATAACACATTACTCTCACCATTGTTCTTTGTGTTTGTTCAATTGAATTTGTTTAAGTCTTGAGAGTTAAGAGTGGAACGATTCCGTACTCTATATATTGCATGAATATATATGTGAGAGTAGGAAATAAATTATTAATACCGTAAGAATAAGGTTAGAGTAATCTAATTGATTTTTTACGGGTTATCAATAGCTAGCCTTTTGAGGGCGTCACTATGGTTGTTTCCCGTTGAGCGTCCTTGATTGCGTAGTGCGTGGTTCGAACTTGATCCTTAACGGGGCGTCAAGCTGATTGGTTGATAGCTAGCCTTTGGGGGCGCTATTGTTGTCGTAGATGCCATTTGAGTTGGGTGATTAGTAAGCCTTTTGGGGGCATTACTATGATTGATAGTTAGCCTTAAGCTGGCGTGCTTATAGCTAGCCCCCAGTTTGTAGTAGAAGCAGCCCTTTTGTAGGTGTTAATGTTGTTTAACCCCAGTGTTGGAGCTTGGTTGACATGTTTAGATGGCAATAACTTGTCCCAGTTCGGAGATGGCTATGGCTAGCCCCCAGCTTGATTGGCTTACAATAAACTGCAAGGGAGTGAGCTTCCATTTTGTAATTCGAGGGACTCACTGGTTTGTTCTAATAGTTGAACTAATAGTTGGAATATTGGTTGCTTCTTCTAGGTTGTAGACTTGCTCTGACCTGACTTGAGGATTACTTGATTTGAGGATGACCTGACCTGAGGATGACCTAAACTGAGGACAACCTGATCTAAGGATGACCTGGCTTGAGGACGACCTGAGTTGAGGATGAGCTGATCTGAGGATGAGTTGACTTGAGGACGACCTGAGTTGAGGACGACCTGAGCTGAGGATGAGCTGACTTGAGGACGACCTAACTTGAAGACGACCTGATCTGAGGATGACGTGACCTGAGGATGACCTGACCTGAGGATAACTTGAGCTGAAGATGAGCTGATCTAAGGATGACCTGACTTGAAGACGATCTGAGCTGAGGATGACCTGAGCTGAGGATAAGCTGGCTTGAGGATGACCTGAGTTGAGGACGACCTGAGCTAAGGATAAGCTGACTTGAGGATGACTTGAGGACAATCTAACTTGAGGACGACCTGATCTGAGGATGAGCTAATCTGAGGCTTTTTGGAGTAAGTTTGGATGTGTTTTGGTATTTTGGCCATAACTTTGGCTACAGTTGTCAGAATTCGGAAAGATCTCAGCGGCACGCACGCTGTCACCACTGAGATTTGCTCTGTGGTGGCTATTTTCGAGGTCAAAATCCACTATTTTCCCCTCCAATTTACTTTTTTCTATTTTTGTCCGACCTGAGCTGATGATGCGCTAATTTGATGAACGACCTGGCGGAGGTCTTTGCATGAGATCTGGTTGAGGTTTTGATATAGCTCTGTGATAAGTTTTACTGGTATGCGCTTTTCCTCATTGATATAGGTTCATAGATTAGGATGCTCTGAAATTTCTATTTGAGATTGGTTGAACCAACACCTTAGTTGACATGGTAAGAAGCGAACTGTAAGCTAGATTCCTGGATCTGTATTGTCACCAATTCAAACCAAAGGAAATAAACCAGCCAAATGTCACGTGAATTCATAAGTGAACCATACGTAGCGATCTTGAGCAGAAATAACTCATCTGAACATTTATTTGATGTAGCTTGTTGGAAACATAATTATTTTGCTGGACCAGAAACAAATGATTTCAAAGTTAGCAGTAATGGAGTTTTGAAATGAGTACTTATATTATTGGAACATGTCGACCTGGTTGTTAGATTTAAATTGCCATTCATCGATTCTGCAGATTGTTTCTCTCCAATTGTCACTTGCAAATCTATGATTTCGGCAGCTTTTCCCTTTGAATACCACGCTTCGTGAGCTTGAAAATTGAAAATTTTAGAGAGTTTGAGAGAGTTGAGTGGATGAATTTTCAAGTATTTCGATCCACAGACGACGCCAATGTTTAGGAATGGAATTATACCTTCAACCTGAGATCGGGTTTGATGGAAAAGTGTCTGCACTCTTCCTTTGGAGAAGAGTTGCCTACGTATTGAGTCTTTTGCTAGACTTGAATCAAGCCAATCGTAGTTCCTTAGAGATTGAAGATTTTCCCTGTGGAGAAGATGGAGCTTCCCTTTTATAGGTGTGGCGTTCTCCCTTCCCTTTCTAGATGCGTCTGTTATGAAGCTAAAGACTTGGAGACCGTTACAGAGTAATATCTCTCATTAATGTTGTTGTTGACTGTAGCATGCAGTAGTTACATTTCCTAGGTCGTCTGGACGACCCGACCTTAGGGCGTAGTGCTTGTAAGTCATGGTGCCGACTTGTGATTGGAATCTGGACACGTGGTCTACCACGAGTGGTTGAGAATGGAAGGTAATGACAATGAGTACCTTCACTGGAAAACTCTCACGAGGCTTAAAGCTTGTCCACTAAGGAATTCCTAGTGGTTTAAGGCCTTTTTGCATATGGTCAATGCAATCACACTCCGCAAAATGAGATTAGAATAGTTAATAATAAATCACTCATTTGTGATCTTAGTTTTTCTCTCATCTTTGCTTGAGGACAAGCAAAATGCTATTTGGGGGTGGTGATCAGCTCCTAAATGTGTGTTTTATTACATTTACATTACTGCATTACAGCCCTTCTTACGCATAATAAAAAGGCAACTCATAGCTTTTATTATCTTTTTCAGGTTACATAGCAATTCATACCACTTATCATAAAAACTGCATCTTAGCAACAAAATGAGCCTTATTTACGCTTATTATGAAGACTCGAAGCTGCTATGAAAAAGTTTTGAAAAAGCCAAAGTCAAAGTCAAAGGTCAAGGACTCCAAAAACCAGAGAGCTGAAAGTCAAGTCCTTAACTCAGAAGACCAGAGATAGATGTCCTTGACTGAAAAGAAGGCTTTCTCTAAACCTAGCTTGATCAAAAAGAAAAGAGAAATCAAAAACAAAAACAAAAACAAAAGCATAAAGCAACATGAGAGGTGTCTTGATTATAGAGGAGGATGGAAAATCAGTCTTTTGTAAAAATAGGGGTATAAGAACCAAAAGTTAGGGAGAGAGAATACACCTAGACTTATTCTAGTGTCATGTAGGATTTATTTTCTAGTCATTTTCATTCAATTCATGTACTTTTTGTTCTTCATTTTCAATCATTTTGTTTACTTTATGTTCTTCATTAATCAATCATTTCTTTCTTTGTTGTTCTTTCTTTCAATCAATCATTTCATTTCTTCAAGTTTGTGTTTCCAATCATTTAAACAACTTAGTCTTTTCAAGCTTATTCAATACAATAGAGTAACCAACACAAGTTCTAAACTAAAGAAATCCACCTTCTTTCCTTCTAAAATTCCAAACCATTCAAGTTCCAAACAATTTATAGTGAACCTCACACTTCAAAACACTTTGAAGAACTTACTCATCAATACACAAATTTTAGTAACATAGAACTTGAGGAGCATTATGTCAAGCTTGGCAGTATTTTTAAATTACTCGTGTACATAATCCACTTATATAGTTCTATATATACTTTCATGACAAATAAGCACTAGCTTTAGCTATTATTATGAAATAATTGAAGTAGATCAAATGCCCAGTGACACGTTATGGAAATACTCCAAATGTAAAATTTATGCCCGGACTCTTTTAGATATTTTACTCACCTAAAACACTTTTAGTAAAAATGAAAAATCACTAAAGTTCCTCATAGTTAGATTCCAAAAAATATTCTATGTAAGTTATGTTATGAGGAACTTTAATAATTTTTCATTTTACTTTGTGTTTTAGGTGATAAAATATCTAAAAATATGAGAGAAGCACATAAAATCTAGTTTTCAACTAAATTCAAAATTTTTGGGTAATTAGGAAATTCTAATTACACATATTCTGAGAAAATCAAGACTAAACCTAATTAATTAATTAAGACACGAGTCACAAATCTCGATGATACTTTTTGTTATCAGGGAGTGACTCTTCATGACAAATCGGGGGAAAAAGTAACTCTAGAGGACATTTTTTTTTTAATTACTCACAAGGACCGGGTAGATGAAAGGTCAAGGATACCTTTGACGCAAAATTAAAAATGGCTCGGGTAGATGAAAGGTCAAGTATACCCCTGGTACGAAATAATAAACGGCACGGCCTAACCGAAACAACTCGGTGTATAACTATATATAGTATGAACAATGATTGTTCATACCTATTTCGGGTATGAACAATCACTGGTCATACCTTAGCATGAGCTATGAACACTTATTGTTCATATGAACAATCATTACCTCAACATAATGTATGATCAGTAAAAACATTTATTAGAGTATGAACAATCACTATTTATACCTCAACATGAGCAATGAACAATATTGTTCATACATCAACATGAGTTTTGAACAATCAATGTTCATACCTCAACATAATGTATGATCAGTAAGAACACCTATTGGAATATGAACAATCATTATTCATACATCAATATGAACAATCATAACGTATGAGGTACGTTCACTTATTTAGGTATGAACAATCACTGTTCATACATCAGCAAAAGGTATGAACACTCATTGTTCATAGCAAAACAACAAAAAGGGTAAAATCAAAAAATATTTATTTCAAATCCGGGCCATTTGTCCTTAAAGATTATTTTCACCCGAAATTTGTCCTTGAGAGCAGGGCCCAAATTTTTCCATATCGGCCGATATTTCAGACCCCCCAAAAACTGAAATATATCTGTCTATATTGATATATAGGGGTATTTCGGAGATTCCAACTTTTCAATTCCCAAAACAAAACTGAAAATTCCCAAAACTCAAAACCCTAGTTTTCAATTCTTCTCCAAAACAAACGATGGCTGAAGTTAACCCTTTTTATAATCCTACTAGTAGAGAATTTATTCAAAGTAACAGGAGGAAATGTGACATGGTCTTTTTAAATGAAATTAAAGATTCAGGAATATTCGAGAAAGAATTTAGTTTGTGGGTGAAGGAGGATTTTGACAAAGCGGAGAAGGAATTGTCAAGGCTGTTATCATTCGTCGTAGGTACACCATTCTATCAAAGAATGGATGACAAGCTGGAGGAAATAAAGAGATTGAGAGATCGACATATTGATCTGGAGAGGAGGAAGACGAAGTTAGAAAAGAGGACATCGAAAACTCAAAAAGCAGGAGCAGAGGCTTTTAAACGGATCTTGGATATGCGTGATGGATGGGTGTCAAATATGATGGTTGGTAAGTTTTTTGTTTTTTTTGTTTTCAAATTATTAATTTGTTGAGCAGAGACGGCTCAAGGCAATTGGGGGCCCTAAGTAAAGTTCCAATAAAATTGTTACATCTTATAGATCGATATGATTTGTTTACGTTATTTCATATGAATGCAAACACTTAGTTTATTTAACAAAAAATTTAGAAGATAACAATTGTTGTAAAAATTGATCCTAACATTTTTTTTTTTCTTTCTTGAATAGTCTCCCCCACAAAATTTTTTTTTTTATAACAAAAAATTTAGAAGATAACAATTATTGTAAAAATTGATCCTAACATTTTCTTTTTTCTTTCTTGAATAGTCTCCCCCACAAACATTTTTTTATATATAACAAAATTTTTAGAAGATAACAATTATTGTAAAAATTGATCCTAACATTTTTTTTTCTTGAATAGTCTCCCCCACAAACATTTTTTTTTATAACAAAAAATTTAGAAGATAACAATTATTGTCAAAATTGATCCTAACATTTTCTTTATTCTTTCTTGAATAGTCTCTCCACAAATTTTTTTTTTAATTGAATTTTATTGACAAAAAAACAAAAATACAAAGTGAAGTAGAAACATAGGAGTGTTGTGAGGGAGATCCTCACATACAGAGAGATCTAAGACAAAACACCATAAATACATGAGGAAGAGTGGAAGAATAAAAAAATATCCTACACCTATAACATCGTAGCATATCATGGCCAAACAACAATGTCACAAACTTGAAATTTCAATAGAGAGAGAGAGAGAGAGAGAGAGAGAGAGAGAGAGAGAGAGAGAGAGAGAGAGAGAGAGAGAGAGAGAAGAGAATAGAGAGAGAAAGAGAAAGAGATTCTCAGACTAAATTAAACAATATAGAAAAACCAAATAAGGCAAAAGAATGATATAAATAATATTAAAGTGTTGGCTTCAATTTGATAAATTGTCATAGGGTGTTGAAGAAGTTTAATTAGTTATGGAGGTGTGCCTGTTTATTTATTGGAGAAGGTGAAAATGCTAGGGAAACGAAGTGGTTTAATGCGATTTTCTAATTTCCAATTTTCCAATGTAAAACCGTTTATCTAACAGATTAAAATAAATGAAAAACAAATAGTGAGTTTTTTTTTTTTCACAATAAAACAATAATAGACTTAGTACTGTAGGGGTAGGATATATTGGGCCCCTTGGACTGCGGGCCCTAAGCGGCTGCTTTATTTTGCTATAGGCTAAAACCGGCCCTGTTGTTGAGCCAAATATAATTGACTACAAGTATTGGTTGGAAAAGCATAATGATGATTGTTAAGCATAAACATAATGCATATTGATAGGTTTCATGGAGTTTTTAGTTGTGAAGATGATAATAAGCCCAATTTCAAATAACTTGATCTTGGTTCACCTTTGATGCTGCTGCTACTAGTAGTAGTTCAAGCTCTTCTGGTTTAGTTTCTCGCAAAAAATTGAACACCCAAGTTGTTAAAAGATCTGATTATGGTGGGAACAATAATCATTTTGGTGAGCTTTTATAATTGGTGATTTTAAGAGATTCTAGTGACTTAGGGTCGGGGCCTAGTTAGTTTAGTTTGTCTAAAATGATATGGATAGTGGTAGATCGGCTCCTGTGAGTAGGAATTTCCAGCCAGGGCATCGTAGATTGAATTCGATAGGTGCCCCATTGATTTATTCTGGTAGTTCTGTGACTTCACCAAATGTGAATGCACTACCTACTGGGAACATTTGTCCTTCTAGGAAGGTTATGAAGACGGGTATGGTGCAGTGGAATTTGGTTTAGAAGTCATGTGTTAGGGTCAGGAATGGGGAATTATGAACATGGGAGTATAATGAGAGGTGGTGGCATTGTGGGAAGGTCAACCTTTATGGCTAAATACATGGGAGGTGACTGGGATGAAATATACTTGAGAGGTCTAAAAATTTGGGCTAATGTAAGAATGTCATGGTTGTTGCTCTTCATGAATGGGAGAAATAGGTTCTATGTATTAAGAAATTGAATAGGGATTAGGTTTTATGCTGAGGTTTGGATTTGGAATTTTTGGACTCCCCTTCCTAAACTTTTTTTTTTAGCCCCCTTTTTTGTTTATCTTTCTAGTTGGCCTAGTCAACCGCCTGGAGGCCTTGAAGGGACAGTCAGGGATCGCCTAGGCAGCTGTTTTTAAAAACACTAATCGGACAAAATTGCAGCTTTTTGGATCCCGATCGGATAGTTTGATTTTGTTACAGATCGTGTTGCCTCACTATCATTTTCCACCCAATAGCTGCTACTCTAGGATGGGTTGTAGCTTACCACAAGAAGTTCTGCCTTGGTGGTGTGTAAGTTTTGGTTCTAATAGCTTCATGTGTGTATCTCACAACAAAATCCTCATTGGCACTGCTTCCATTGTCCATACTAGTTTAGGTGACCCCTTTTCCTTATTGTACGCCTACCTCTTGTCTTAGTTTTTATGTTTATTTCATTGGTCTCTGCATTTTTTTTTTATCTATATATTTTATTTAACATGTATGTTAATGGGAAAAACAGTAGAATACTCTATTACCTTAGCTTCACCATGATTAATTCAATTATAAAGCCTGATGCCCCAAAAGCCAAGAGTATGCACTTGTATGCTAATTTTGTTCTCCTTGCCGGATATGCAGGTAACTAACAAGGCTGGAGGGAAAAGGTAGATAGGCTAAACTAAACAAGTAGTAGTGTGTTTTCATTGTTGTTCAAGTCAGATGGAGTTAAAAGGACTAGACTAGCATCCGGCCTACGTACTATGCTTGTATAGGGACCTAATATTGATTGCTCCTAGACTCTTTATGTTTAGCGCCACTGTGCTCAATTTTGAAATGTTATCTGTGTGCATATCCTAGCATAACTTTTTATACCAATGGTAGACACAGTGATACATTAGTGTGCTGGGTGTGTGGCAGCAGTAAATCTTGCCAGAGGTTTGACCCTATTTCATCATTTCTTAATTTTGGCGGCAGCCCGTTCAGTATCAACAACTCATCACCCAGCTGCAGGGACTTTTGACTTTTGACCCACCGTGATGGTGAAGGTCACTACACCAAAACAGGATATTAGTAAGCGCTCCAGTTTTTTACTTAGTAACGGTTTTAAAGTGTAACTAGGTTCCTAACGTTTTATAAGCGTTACAATTATATATAAAGTGTTATGTTAATTTTGCCAAATATGAGAATTAATTTGTTACATTTTTAAATTGTTTGTTTGGACCAAAAAGCGTAAATAAATCATGAATATTAAATATAATATTAAAATAATAGCTAAATTATAATTTAAGATTTCTAAATAAAAAATTTCGGTGAGAGGAAAGAATTTTCGGTGAGAGGGAAAGACCAAAATTATCGCACTCTTCTCTCCTATTTAAGATTACTAATGAACATCTTTATATTGTATGCTCTTTTCATCGCCTCTCTCATTCAACAAGTTCATCGTTCAACAAGTTTTGGGAGTCAGCACCAGTCGTCGCTGCTGCCGCTATTAGGTAACGTACTTCCTTCGCCTTCTTCTTCTATGATTTTCTATGTTTCATCATCTCATATCTCTTTTTCAATTGTTCACACTACTACTAGGTGATATCACAACTGAAATTAACTTGGGTGTTAGTTGGCTACAGTTATAACCAAAGGTGCGATTTTTATTACTTGTGTTATTCATTAAAAAATTCGATTTTTGTGGTTTGATTTTGCTCTTCTATATGTAATTAGTAATTACTTATTTTAGTTATGTTATGATTTATATTTTTCCTGGTTTGTGGATTGTTAGATTAATATTCATGCTAGCAAACACACACACGGTCTGTATAATGAATACCACCAGTCCTGTTGATGAGAAATTTTTGAATAAAAGGGAATCATCTGTTAGTGTCCTCCCCTTCACCGGTTGAATGATTATAACACTGGGTCAATATCTCAGCTCTGTCTTGAGTGATTAACAAGGTATGCTCGAACTGAGCTGACAGACTCCCATCTGATGTAACAACCGTCCAGTTATCATCTCACATAACAGGATTAAAGCTACCCATTGTCAGCATTGGTTTGTGGATTGTTAGATTGTTAGTAGTATCTAACTCCCTTTTTTTTTAGTTTGATAGCATGGATAGGGTTTTCTAGAGTTCATGCTGGATTGGGTTGAAATATTTAAACAAAGAATAACCCATGTCTTATTTCTAGTAACTGTGGGTTTTAATAGATAAAATCTGAACTGGCACACAAAGTATCTCTTTTTGAAATTCAGACTTATATTTGAAGCAAGTTCAAAATTTTCAAACTTGTATCGAAGTGATTTAACAGTTCGCATCCTATTGGCTGAGCCTTTGGAATAAAATCTACAATGAACTACATGAGTTTGTATATATGTGCAAACCGATAGCATATATTTATATTTTTTTAAGACTGAATTTCAGGCAATTATCTTGAGTATAGTGTACGCGTGTTGGGGGGAATGAGAAGTCTTTTATTTTGTCTTGCATTTTGTGTTTATATGTTATAATGCCTTCAAAGTAAAGCATTTGAAATCAGTCCACACTTAATCCTTCCAGTGCCAAGTAGTTCGTATCTAATTGTGTTTACCAATTGAAGTACATCTGAACATGTTTAGCAATTTAATGGTTAAAATGTAGGCACCGTTTAGCTTGTTTACCGAGATAGTTCAATATTTATAGAACGTTATGCATCAAATTTTCATAAACAGATAGTGCTAAAAGCCAGGCTAGTAGGAAATGACATTGACCCTATCGCTTGTTCCTTGTGTTTACTTGATGTGCTACTTGCAGAATGTCTCAACCGATTCCAAAAGATTGGATGAATGAAAATGACAGACTTGGGAGTGTGTATAGGCAGGGGTTTCCAATTTTATTCTATTCGCTAGTGGCAAAGATGAAACGTTGACCACGTGTCCTTGCCCATGTAACAAATGTCGAAATAGGAAAAGGTTTGCGTATGATATAGTTAGAAAACATTTGATTCATAACGGTATAGAATCAACATATCGTGTATGGGTTTTACATGGTGAGAACCCATATAAGGATCGAATGGTAAACCGAGTTGAAGAAGAAAATAGTGATGAAGGACTAGGGATAGGAAATTTTGTTGATGTTGCTTATGGCATACATGAAGAATTAGTAGGTGATTTGAGTGGAGGCGATGGAAGTCAAGCCGAAGATGTTGAACCACCTATTGTTCTAGAACCTGATTTGGGTAAGAGGTACAATGAATATAAGAAAAAAGCAGAAGAAAAATTATACCCCTCATGTGAGGCTCCTGTCACAACCCTTTCAAAGAAATTTGTGGACCTCCATAACTTGAAGAAGCAATTATAATTGGTCGGAAATAGTGTGACCGCTTTTGTCTATGTTGAAACGTGGTTGCGGATGGAAACACTTTGCCTTCTAAGTATCCCGCAATGAAGGCAATGTTGAAAGATCCGGGAATGAAAGTTTGAGTGCATAGATGCATGTGAAAATAATTGTATGTTATATTATAAGACTGAAGCTGATTTGACAGTGTGTCCTCAATGTGAAACGCCTAGGTACAAAGTAAAGGAAGGGAAATCGAGAAAGAAAGAACCAAAAAAGGCGAGAAAAGTATTGAGACATTTCCCTTTGATTCCTAGACTTAAAAGGTTGTACACTATATCATGGATAGCACGTGAAATGACGTGGCACAGTAGAGCGACACCTTCTTGGAATTATATGAGGCATCCAATCGACTCGCCTAAGATGGAAGACATGTAAAGATGATTGGCCAAATTTTGCTAAGGAAGGCGTAATGTTTGGCTTGGAATTGCAACCGATGGATTCAATCCACGTGGTGTTCAATCCATCGGGTTATAGTTGTTGGCTTTTTTTGTGGTGCCTTATAATCGCCACCGTCTTTGTGCATGAAATCTGAGTTCCATATGATGTCGTTGTTAATACCTGGGCCGAAGGCACCGAGTCAAAACATCGATGTATTCCTTAGACCACTAGTTGATAAGTTACAACAGTTATGGAAAGAAGGGGTGGTGACTTGTGACATGCACAAACAGGAGCATTTTACTTTGAGGGCTATGTTAATGTGGGGCATTCATGATTTACCAGCGTATGGCAATTTATCAGGTTGTGTAACACATGGTTATAAAGCTTGTCCTATTTGTGGTGATGAAACTCCATCTATGCATCTTCGGAACGCAAGGAAGATCGTCTATACAAATTACCGGATGTTTCTTAAATCTGATCACCCATTTAGGCAAGGCAAGTACTTAGGAGTTAAGACAAAAGAGTTAAACCCTCCTCCGCCAAGGTTAAAGGGAGAAGTAATTGAGAAAATGTTAAGTCGTGTCCATTATGTACACGGGAAAGTATTAAAAGGTACCAAACGGAGTATAGATGATGTGGATGTGGTTGCTATTGGAGATGATGAAGATGATGAAGTTACTGAAGCATGGTATAAGAGGTTTATTCTCTTTGAACTGGAATATTGGCCGAAGTATAAAATTTGACATGTTATCGACATGATGCATGATGAGAAGAACGTGGCAGAACACATAATAAATGTGATTCTTGACAAGAAAGACAAAACAAAGGATACAGTTTAGGCACGAGAGGATTTGAAGAAAATGGGGATTCATAGTGGTCAATGGATGCAAACGGACCCAATCGCGAGGGAGATCTGTTAAACCAAAGGCCCCATTTGTCTTGAATAAAGAGAATGAGTTCGCACAATTTTGAAGAATTTGAAGCTTCCTACGGGGTTTTCATCGAACTTAAAAACATTGTCACTTTGAGTCCTCCTGGTTTGCTTACAATGAAATCACATGACTATCACGTGATTATGTGTTACTTGCTTCCAGTTTTGCTTCAACACGCTTTTCCAAAACATCGTGATTTGCGTAGAGCTATTCATCAGATTAGCTTATTTTTTAATATTCTATGTTCGAAAGTCTTAATCCGAAAGGAAATCCAAGATGCCAAATACATGGTTGCAGAGGCATTGTGTGTATTGGAAAAGTATTTTCCAACCGCTTTCTTTGATATCTCAAAGATCCACCTCTTGGTGCATTTGGCTGATGAAGGGCTGATTTGTGGACCTGTGTATCCTAGGTGGATGTTTCCATTTGAACTGTATGTAAAATGCCTTTACTTTTATATCTTATTTAGTGGCAATTATTATCGATGAAACTACAAAGTACAATTTTGGTTTTGTTTATTTTAATAGGGCAATGAAGGAGTGTAAAAATATTCCAAGCAATAAACGTTATGTTGAAGGCTCCATTACGGAGTTCTATATTGTTTCTGAGTCTGTTAGGTATGTTATGGAGTACATGCCAAATTCTCGGGATGGAAATCACAAAACTACTCGTGAGGCGTTTCTAGATAAAGATGGAGAGTATAGTGATGAGGGGCCTATACTTGAGGGTAAAACTGTGATCCTAGGCAAGGAACAATGGATACAAATCCGTAGGTGGGTTCTTTTTCGACTCGACATCGAAAAACTTGATGAACATTACAGGTTTGATTGTTTTTGATAGATTTGACTCAAACATTTACTAGTCTAAAAAGTCATAATAAATAGTCGTGTCAAACTGTATAAACAAATTGTAGTGAATATCGTGCCTTGCAAGCAACTGCACGTGCTAGAAGAAAAGGGGTAGCAAAGACAGAAGTGGAGATACAGACTAAGTTTATTGTGTGGTTATATGACAAAGTATTGTTTTATATATAATTTAGTTTAGTAGGATATTACAATTAGTATTTTAATTTTATCTTTCTAATTGTCGTTTTTTTTTATTTCACAGTTGTTGGCTGCAAAATACATAGATTGTGACTTATAGAGATTTGTCCAAGGACCATTGTTCAAAGCTAAAACATATAAAAAGTACCGTGTTAATGGTTTTGTGTTCTCTACTAGGTCGCATGACGAAACAATTTCCACACAAAATAGTGGTGTTTGCATGAAAGCAATCACTACGTTTACAACGAGTAGGAAAGACAAAAATCCCATTGATGCATCGACTAAGTGGTATGGGGTTATCGAACAGATAATAGAGTTGGACTATACGACCTTCCAGCATGTTGTCTTTTACTGCAATTGGGTGAGGGTGGAGGACAAGACCAATGGTTGTAAACTTTGTCCAGATTATAATTTGGTGATGGTTAATCTCAATAGGCTAAAGAGTGTTGATCAGTACTTTGATGAGCCGGTGATTCTTGCTTTTGAGGCTAGTCAGGTGTTTTACTTGGAGGATTTGAGAAATCCTAACTGGTAGGTAGTCATAAATTCACCTAGGCGATTGACAAGTCGAGTTGGTGAACTAGATGCACCAATTGACTTCCAATCTATTCTTGAGGACCAACCTAATTTGCAGCCGTTGATGGAAAGTCTAACCTGATTGTAATAGTTGCACTATCATATTGTGAGATTTTAAGTTGCATGCGAACTTCTCATTTTCTACTTTTAGATATATAAACTCTTTCTACTTTGAAGTTTGTTTGTGCAGTTGGGTGAAAGGTGTGTTTGAGTTGTTTTTTATCTTTTTTTTTAATCAAGAATAGTTTCTATAAATGTATACTTTTGAACTTTGTCATTTTACCTATTTCTTCTAACATTTTTTTGTCATTAATAATGGCACTAGGTCAATCTCAATCTATTGCTTCCCAGCCATCGAGTTCAGTCCCACTTCCATCTCATAATTCAACTTCAGACTCTCACACATCTCAGCCTTCGGGAAACTCACCAACGATTACCAAGTTACCTATAGAGTTCGATGAGGATGGCGTCGCTGTGGGTCCTAACCATGCCAAATGGAATACCCAGGTTGGTATTTATGTTCGATCTCGTATTCCAATTCATTACAAGGATTGGAGGAAAATAGATGGAAGCTTCAAGGATAATGTCTGGAATAAATTAATGGTAAGATTTACATGTACTTTAATTTCGATGATAGCATCCATTATTCTTGAATATTAGTATGTTTTTCAAATCCTATATCTACATGTTGTCCAGCCCTATGTATGGAAATTTACTTAATATGAAATAAACAAAAGTCACTTTGTTCATGTAGGAAGAATTTGAGCCTAATGTTCCCCAAGCAATGGCACACCGAGAAGTTGAAAAGGACTTTCCCCAAAAGTTCAGATCAGCAAAGTATGCCTTGCTGAAAGAAATTTTGTGTAAGTGTGGGAGCGTGGAAGAAGCTATTGCAGCATGCCCAGATGGTAAGGACCCAAATCATTGGACTGTGTTTGTTAGAAAGGAGAGTACCGCTGAAGTGAGAGCTAGAAACGCAAAGAATGCAGAGAATGGCAAAAAGAATATATATCGACATACTAATGGGCGGGACACATATGCCCATAAACTGGATAAAATGGTAGGTGTCTATTCTTGCACTAACGATTTCTTATCACGTTATGCTAACAACTATTAAGGATTTTTTTTTGTAGGATAAAGAAGATCCTAGCAGAAAACATGGACGGGTAGATAGTTGGAAAAAAGGACATGAGCGTCGTGATGGAACTATATTAGCGAGAGCTCGTTGAAGCTTGAGCTTACCTGTGTGTTGGTATTGTATATAGACTATGTTGCATATTGTATTACTCATATCGGTGGTTAATATTGTAGGAACAAGTGGAGGCTTCTCATAAAAGAAGAAAAGAAGCAAGGTGGTGGTGAGGCGTGTAATAGAAGTAGACTTCGATAATGATGAGTTGTCTGAAGTCTTTGGGCCCGACAAAGGGAGTAGAACTCGTGGAATCAGCTCCAACAAGTCTAAGAAGCAATTGCAACTTACAGGTATTGTTAAGGCATTATTGCAGCAAGTAAACTCTTCATCCAATTCTAAGTTGAAGGGGGAAATGAATGAGATGAAGTCTTCCTTAGTTAATGTCATGGGCGTGTTAAAGGCGAGTTTGCAGTTTGCATTTGTGCTTTATTGCATACAATACCATTATGTATAACTAATTGTTACTATAAATTGTGTAGGATGTACTTAAGGCTGTCAAAAGCAATGGAACACCGACTGCTCAACCACCGTGCAGCCCAACAACACCAGAAACTGAAGTCGGTTCCAGTTCTATTTGTCACTCGACTCAACAAAACTTGATGAATATGTTTGCAAATTTGAATCCTCCTTCTAGGACGCTTGGTTCTTCACCAAATGTATCTTTATTAGAAAGGGATGGTGTAGTGGTTGCTAAGGGGTATGTCATGACATAAACAGCTGGAGATTGCAATGGCAAAAAAGTTCTCGCAGGTGAAAAAAAGGTCTACATAGAGGAAGTCTTGGTTGGTGATGCTCTTGTTTACAATGGGCCCCAAGATGGAGTTAGATTTTTGGATGGCTTTAGTGCAGGAGGTCCTTTAATTTGGCTAGAGTCAAGGATGCAATTTTCTTAATAAGTTGTTTGGGATATGCAAACTTTCTGAACTTGGAATTTTTCAGTATGGTTTGGTTACTTTATGTTTTGAATGTCGTTTATTTTTTATTTAATATGGATGTCATAGTGACTTGACAAACTTATGGTCTTTTTTTGGTATGGATGAGTATTGACTTTAATATGTTCATACTATATCTATTTATTAAATTTGATTGCAGTATATGTATGCTTGTTTGCTTAGCAGGTTGAAGAAAGTACTAGCCCATTTTTAACTCCGCTTGTGCAAATCAATATAATTGGTTTGCACTGTCGGTCCCAAGCCTGGATAAAAGAGGAGGGAGGATGGTGGAGCCTTGGACTGTTTCCTGCAGACACTATAAAGAGAAGAAGGAAGAAGTGGAGCCAGAAGGCAGAGGCTGATCCGTAAGCGAGATCAAAGGATTTGATTTTGGCGTGATCGTGCCCGGGTTTATTTTCCAATTCATGTTTATGCTTATTTTTATCATTTTTTCTACTCAATTCTCAGAGTTTAAGCTTTGTTTCACAGATTTCTTTGAAGGCATATGAAAAAGACGTGTTTCAATTCTTTTCAAGGGCTGGCAAGGTTAGTAGGGGTGCTCTTTTTTAGCATATCATATTACCTCCTAATATAGTGGATCGTAAATATTTTCAGAGTGTTCATTTGAGATCATATATTTCCAATTTACTGGACTACGAATTGAATAGTTTGTCCTATATTGGTTAAGTGAATATTCGAATAGAGAGCATGATTTAATGGCAGCAATCTCTATGGCAACAAATTGAGTGGAGGTATCCCACCTGGTTTTGAAAGACTTGAGAGCATGACGTCCTTGTGAGTCCTGTTATTCAACAATTTTTCGTAGTTCAGAATGTTATCCTTTTAACAGCCGTACCCTCTTTTTTGCTCTAAGTTCTGTCATATACTCGTATGGACGGTATGGTAGCTTATGGGTATGTGTTGTTCTTGCGAACCACAGGAATCTTTCGTCCAACAATCTCAAAGGCCCTATCCCTATAGAACTGTCACGGATTGGCAATTTAGATACTTTGTAAGTACCATCAAACCAAAGAAGTTTTTTTTTATCAGCCCTGGAATGTTTATTTCATTAGTTTCTTTTCCTCAGGGATCTATCAAATAACAAGATTTATGGCTCTATTCCTTCTTCTGTTGGTGATTTGGAACATCTTTTGAAACTGTTAAGTTCTACTATCTGGTGCCTTTCCATCTCCATTTTTCTTCTTTATAGAGTTATAGCTAATGCCTTGTATGTTTATCTACTAGAATTCTTAGCAAGAATAGATTGACTGGTTACATTCTGGCAGAGTTTGGAAATCTGAGAAGTGTTATGAAGATGTAAGGAACCTCCAGTTTTTCCTATTTTATTACATTAACATACATGTGTAATGTTTCTGAACCAATCTAACCATGCTATTATATTGTAGAGACCTGTTAGAAAATCAACTCTATGGTCAAATTCCTCAAGAACTCGGTCAGCTACAGAATTTGTTTTCACTGTGAGTTATACTTCTGATGTTTAATATTAGAGAATGAATCTCGAATTCAGCCTCTCGAGGGAAGAACCTCAGGTTTTAGACTTTTAGGACATTGGCTCTGTGACAAATGTGTGTTCAGTGCACCTTTTGACAGATCCCTAGCTAATGCAATCGCGATTGCAAAGAACATCAACGGATCTCTTTTACTTTAACTGGAGACCTTCTTTCACTTGTGGAGAACAACAATTTAACTGGAGACCTTCTTTCACTTGTCAACTGCTTCAGTCTAAATGTTCTGTAAGTTATCTTTTTGTCTGGGAACTCTATCAAATTCATTATTAGGTTGATTATAGGTGAAAATTGCAGTCCTCATAGTATCTTATTTGCATCTAAGTAGAAATGTGTCATACAACAACTTAGCTGGTGATATTCCTTTGGGAAAAAAGTTTTCAATGTTTCCTCCGAGCAGGTGAGTGATTGTAAACATTTTTTCCTGGTGGGAGAGCTTACTACTTCAACTTTCTTGACATAGATGGTTCTGATTTCGTATTGTGGGTGGACTGTCTTCTCTGTAGCTTTGTTGGAAATCCTGGGCTTTGCGGTCCTTGGGTTGATTCTCCTTGCCACAATTCTCACTCTCCTGAACGAGGTACACATAAGTTCTTAGACGGATCTTTCTACTGTCACTATTCTCTAATTCGTTGCTTGTTGTAACAAATCTGTGTGGTCGTTGTTGTCACACCCCGAATTTCAACAGAATTCGAAAAAACATTATTTGTTCAAGACTCTTTGATCTTCGAGGTGTGACGCACTCTCAACTCCCAAAAACCCATAAACAGTTTAAATATGCGGATAATTAAAAACCAATAAAAATTTTAACTTAAACAAAAGTCATCTTCATTACAAAAATTAACAAATGAAAAATACAAATAAATTTATCTCAACTGAAAATCTATATCACCTCAAAGGAAAACAAAGCCTATCTTGAAATGCAATGCTAACGCAAACCACAAGTAGCAACCAATCTTCTTCACCACTAAACCTGTCAAGACTTATCAACTATGTTCATTTAATGAACACACCCGATAAGCAAACATGCAATCGGTCAAGATTATAAAATCTTTGGTGTGAGTAGCTCTAAAATACAACATATAATTATACATATATATACACAATCCATACGGCAGTTAGTTCCTCTACCGAGGCGCCTTAACTTTCAACGACTAATATAACATCCTTAAGTACAATAATTAAGGCAGGTAGTTCCTCATCGAGCCTTAACTACCCACCCACTAACCACACAACAAACTATACTCATAATAAATAAGGCATGTAGTTCCTCCATCGAGGCGCCTTAGGTTCTAACTAAACAAATAACCAACCAAACATATTATATCTGTACCGCATTTCATGTTCAATAACATAGTGGGTCGTCTCTGCCCAAGTAATTAGTTTGACCCACCCTTTTGCAAAACCATAGACAAACATCTATCTAAAGATACCTCATTAACCAACATATTACCATAATTAGATTATTTCAGGCTTTCTTTGCGTGTCCCTAAGATCACGTAGTATCTATGTCTTACCTAGTTTCCCTGGCTACCACAATCGCTTCCCAACGCCGAACATGTACATCCACATGCCTCCAGCCACCAAAACCGGCCACCACCATCTCCACACGTCCACCCATTTCAACCAAACGGTTGGACTCCTAAAGAAGAACCCAACATCTTTAATACATAAAACTCGATCTCATTTCCCCCTCACCAGCGCAAATTCGGCCAAATTGCGCCGCCATTGATGCTCCTCCGGAGCTTCAACAACCCACACCTCACTACACCACCCAATCCTACAACCACCAACCCATAACACAAACAAAGTAGTTCACAACAACGAAAATCCAAAAAAAAACCCAACCCTCAGTATCATAGTAACGAAAATTTACAGGGGAGGAGGTTTGGGGGTTCGCGCCTCCATTGACGCTCCCTTCAAGCTTCCACAGCCCCTTCCAAACCAACATTCAATCACCCAACAACAAGTTCCAACCAAACACAAACAACCCACGCACAACAGTTAACATAAACTTTACTGACCGCCATTAACACATTTATTCAAAGCTTCCCACAGTTAAATCCCAATTTCCGATATTTAACGAAGTTTAATAATACGACGCACGACGTAGAATAAAACAAGATAATAAGTAGTATCAATAGGCAGAAATCTTAGACAGTATACACCGATACACGAAAACTATAAATTCGGTGAAATAGCAAAAATTAGCTACTCACACGTATTAGAACTCGACGAATCCTCCTATTCCGAATCGTCGCTCTCCACCCTCCAGCAAACGAGTTTCTAGCTCTGCCTCCATTTTTATTATTATTTTTTATTCTCTAAAACCATATTCTCTAGAACAATGTGATTATATACTTGGGTTTGAAATCCAAGCCCAACACAAACTCGGGCCCAGAAACCAGGCCCACATATCCCAAACCCAATCCGATCCAATTTTAAATAAATAAATAATTAAATAATTAATTAATTAATAAAAATGTATTTTAAATATGGGCGTTACAGTTGTGCACATAAATATCATTTTGGCTACATGTCGAAATCTGAAATTTGTCAAAATTCAATTGAATGGGCACCACACGGGACCTATGGTTTCCTTATTCCTGTAAATGGCTGCTATATCGTCTAAGATTATTCACTTCATGAACATGCCCTTTCAGAGTCGTCCCCACTTTCTAAAAACCATATCGTCGAACTCATTCATTTTCTTGAAAACCAAAATTAATGTGGTTATATTTGCGTTTAATTGTTTTTTCTAGTTCTTGGTAATTTCATTATTTTCCTCCAATGTGGTCTTTGCAGCCTCAATATCTAAAGCAGCTATCCTAGGAATTGCTTTAGGTGCACTGGTCATCCTTCTCATGATCTTAGTGGCAGCATGCAGACCGCACAATCCACCTCCATTTTCTGAAGGAGCTCTGGACAAACCAAGTGCGTCCCCACTCCATATCTACTCGAATAGTTGTTGTGGCCCAAATGGCTTGTTTACTCTCTGTCACCTAAATATGTTGTCCAATGTTTAGTGCGCACCAAGATGATTAAGAGTCTTAATTAGCTAATTGTCCGGAGCTTGTGGTCCTGCTTTTGATGAAGAGCAGTAATGGCAGCTTGTGGGTTGACCACTTGGGTAAATAGTGGGAGCATTCAATTCTCTCTAAACAGTGGGATCACTTTAAAAATGATTTGAAAATTAGAAAATATGAAACCGCTTTAAAAGTGATGTTAAATGTAGAAAAAAGCAAGTCAATGAATAAGTGATGTCACGTGGTTCGTTTTTTTATTTTTTCACCAAAATTAGCTTATTACCTCTTACTTGTGTTCGGTCTTGGATGAAAACTTGAAAACCCGCCATTGGTCAAGATTATCTTTAGGTTCAAAGTAACAATATTGATAGCATAATGGCATTTGGATTTGGAGATCTAACCATGGATACTACTACAAGATCGTATAATCAAAACCAATTGTGGAATGAAAACCATTTGGATATGATGGGACTTGATGCACCGACCTTGCCGGGTTCAGAGGAAAATCTACGGGTTTTTTCACAATCAGAACTTCAATGAACATAGTTTTTCTGCTCTCACTAACATGGGTATGAACATTTCCCCTTATTATGAGATGGTGGATCACCAATTTGAAGCGAGTCCGGTGGGGTTACTAATCGAAAAGTTTGCATGGATTTTAAACTTTCCCACGAGTCGCGAAGTTACACAAAGCACTTGGTCCATCTCTCTAGCAAAGTTGCAATGATTATCTGTGGATCCCAAATGGCTCAGGTGATGATGTGCATAGCAGCTCAATTTGCAATACATATTTCACTGGAAGTAGGGAGCCATCAGTTATCCAATGGATTTATTTTGAAAAAAGGAGATGTAGATAATCTATTGGATGCAATGGTTTCATATATGTGTGATACTTCTGGTGATATTGCATCAGTTAGATCCAATAGTATCGATCACCTACAAGCTCCTCAGACAGATTGCTACTTCTTGCCAAACACGCAGAGTCAATCCGGATGCGGTCGGTTAGAGAAAATGATTCAGGTCCATGGAGCTCAGTAAGAACTGGTTTTGTTTCCAGATAGGGGAAAGATCTTACAAAGTGTCCATCTAAATCTTCACTGAAAAGATCGAGAGCTAATTTGATTGCCGAAGAACAAGAAATGGGTTTTGGGTGTATTCTATCTAGGAAGGATACCAAGCCATGTCACATTGGCCAAAAGAAGGCCAGGAATAGTGATGTTCAAAAGCCAAGACCGAGGGACAGACAGTTGATCCAAGATCAAGTTAAGGAGCTACGAGAGCTTGTCCCAAATGGTGGGAAGGTGTATATACTTGTTTTACAGTAGTATATCCTCTGTTCTCTGCTGTGGTTTTACCGACTTTTCTGCCTTTTGCTTTCAAGTAATTCACATTTTTTCCTCTGTGATGAAACAGTGTAGCATTGATTCTTTGTTGGATCAAACCATAAAGCACATGTTATTTCTAAGAAGTGTTACTAACCGAGCTGAGAAGTTAAAGCAGTGTGTATATACATATGTAAGTTGTTGTCTGTCTAAAGAAGCATTCTTCTTTTTTTCCCACTCCAAATCTGAAAACAACAATCTCTGCAGGCTGTTGACAAAAAAAACTTGGAGTTATTTGAAGATCAAGGCAAGGAAAATGGTGCAAGCTGGGCTGTTGAAATGGGAAGTCAATTGGAAGTTTGTCCAATTGTCGTCAAGGACCTTGAGCAGCCAGGGCACATGCTTATAGAGGTCTATATTATGTGTTGTCTCTTTCAGCCATGAGTACATTTCTGTAAAGAAAATAATGTCACTGTCAGATAATCAGAAAAGTGACCTTGACGTCGGACGTCATAAGTCATAACCCCTTAAGGTATGTTCGTGATTTATTTGTAGCTTATTGATATTCCAATCCCATCCAGTCAAACTATGTATGAAAGCATAAAAACCGTTTAAACATAAGTAAGATGGACATTTCATATTCTTGAAACCCCCCCCCCCCCTAAAAAAAATCTTCCCCGCTCCGCTCATGCCCCCACTGCAATGCAGTATACTAGTGTATATAGTGTCGTTTTGATTCGAGGATTAGTTATTTGACTTAACTGGCATTGGTCGAGATGGTTAAGTAGCTGGTTCTATGAATCAATATATATTTGAGTAGTTAGGTTTAAGACCGAGGTCTGAGGTTTTAACATATGTTATGAAAGTATATTATTTGATTTTCACGTTATGACGGGATTTATGTCTATGAAATGTTGAAAATACAAAGGAGATTTTGCCGAAATTTTTATGTCTTTCGTCAAGGTGTCTGACAAGGTTATAGGGTTTTGGGGCGTTACATAAACTTTCAATACTATGCTTCTATTGCTACTAGTCTATTACCATACTTTCTTTTCTTAATTTTGTAGTTTGAGTATAAGGAGCTACTACTTAAGAATAAGATATAATGATATAAGTATATATCTATACATATTTGTTTCCTACTACCTGACTCCTTTTTATTTATTTCTATTAGTGTATATGATGAAAAGGACTTTTCTGATGATACCATCCCAAAGTCATCCCCTGATGCTTGCAACTATTGAAAGTGGGAGTTTTGTACAAATGACGTGAGAGCTTGAGTTTAGGGACAAGTCCCATTGATTTGGAAAACAATGTATATTTCATTCGTGACAAGTCCTATTTATGAAAAGACGTTTTGGTGATATTATTTTAATAAAATATTATGTGATTAGATGTACTTGTGAGATTTCTTGTTTATGTTATGGACGATTGTAGAATACCCAATAAGTGGGGACATCTTTATGCAGGTTAGTAGTCTCCCAAAAAGAGTGGTTTTGGGGGAAATTATTTTTTTTACTTATGAAATAGTTTTGTAACTGTGGAAAACCGTAACTAAGCTTTGTAATAAGTAACACTTACGAAACAACAAAACCGTTACCAAAATGTTACAAATTCTATAAATCAATTACATAAATAAACGTTACTAACTTTCTAAAACCGTTACTGTTGTTGGCAAAGAGTAACACAAAAAAGTGTTACTAATACTATAAAACCATTACTGTTGTTAAAAAAGAGTAACGATCAAAAAGCGTTACGAACTCTATAAAAGCGTTACTAATGTTAGAAAAGAGTAACACAATTAAGCAAATAAAACCGTTAGCAAATATTTTTAGTTACGGAAAAAACCGTTACATAAATATTAAACCGTTACGAATATTAATAACGCATTGGAAACGCCAAAACTGTGACGTAAAAAAACCCTTACAAATATTTTTAGTAACAGTTTCTAACCGTTAGGAATATCCTGTTTTGGTATAGTGGGTTCTTTAAGTAGGAATAGAATATGGTGATTCAATCGGGCACTCATCAAATTAAATTGGGCAACCCCCCTCCCAAAAAAAAAAATATTACAAGTTTGCTATATTACAAGTTTGCTATCAAAGCCCAGGCCCAACAACCAATCCAACAGGTCTCGCCATAACGAAACCCTTAGGTCGTTTGAGTGTATACTCAAACGGTCTCGTCATGTAGTTTGAATGTACGACCTCACCATGTAGTTTGAGTGTACACTCAAGTGGTCTGCGCGTGTCGTTCGAGACAAAACTCTTGGTTTTTAGCTAGACGATATGGTGAGGTCGTTTAGGCAATCTCCAATACAACATGGCCGGGTCGTTTGGGGACTCTCTTGGGCGACATAGCCAGTTGTTTGGACTAAAAAAATTTGAGAAATTCATTTTGGTTTTTGGTCACTTTCATATCCCTATCCAAACACAAATTCTACTTTCATGTTCGGATTTAGGTGGGGGTGTACTAGGCTTTCGTTTGGACTTCGTTGTTTGGGCTTGGGCTGGAGGCTGCCCAATCCAATTCGTGTGGCGCCCAATACAGGACTCTAGAATATTTAGGTGGGGGTGTACTGGGCTTTTGTTTAGACATTGCTGTTTGGGCTTTGGCTGGAGGCTGCCCAATCCGATTCGTGTGGCGCCCAATACAGGACTCTAGAATATTAGTTTTGTATATTATTCTTCATTCTTCTTGTTTTGTCACGTAGCTCTTGCGGTTGAAAGAGAGAGATATGTGCTCCCGCACCAATCTCTAAACTCCTCGACTGTACGAATGTCATTTGACACTACTAGGAAGAACTTGTATTACAGTACTAAAAACAATTGGTATATCTCAGATAATACTTCTTTTTTATTGCTTGACAAGTCTTTCAGAACAAATGCTCTGGCTATCCATCTTCATACACTGTACATTATGATTAGTGAATGAACAAATATTTAATGTGAAAGATTCAGAGTGACCAATATGAAATTATGAACAAACATTAGAAATGAAAAGTTTGACCTAATGATGTTGATTGCCTTTTTTTATTAATGGAATTTTATTGATTTCTCGAGGAATGTTTTATTGAGTAGAACTGTAGAAGTAATACAAGTGTGTTTGACCTAAAAATAAATAAAAAATAAAAAATAAAACTAAAATATTGCATGAGGGGACGTATAATAAAATAAAAATAAATAAATAAAGTATTCACGGACTTGGACTAAGCTAAAGAAATATTGCAAGATCACAAAAGCAAGAAAGCCTAGTGAAGGGACGACTAATTGGGAGACATGGGGATTACAACATGGGCACAAGCTATAAATGAGATCAGAACCCTTGGGATAGCCCATGTGTTAAAAACAAATAAAACTGCCATAACCACTATTCTAAAAATCGGTCTAGGCGGTCTCTAGGCGTTAGGCGGTGCCCAACTGACTTGCCTAGGCCCAAGTCGTTTAAAAAATAGACGGACTAGGCGGTCTAGTCAAGTTTTTTTTTTTTTTTTTGATAATTAAATATCGAAAATTAAATACCCGTATAGATCGACTTAAGATTTGAATGAGTTTAAAAGACTAAAGTCTAATGTAAATTATATGCCACTATAAGAAAAGATATGTTTTTATATGAAGTCAATATTCTTTAACTATTACGCATTTTTGTAATAAGTATTGATAAACACTAAAAACTGTAATATTAAATTCCATTGAGACATATAAATTTGGTTAATTATGTGTTTAATAATCATGAAATAAGTATGTTTTTGTACTTTTGCCGGCCTTCGCAGTAAACATGAAAATATTGGTTAAACCTGCGTTAAAGTACGAGGAACGATATATATATGAATTCTTCCAAATCAGCCATGTGAAGCCCAACAAATCCGCATAGAAGCATCAAACTTCTAAATCTCCCACCTCTTGAACTAGGACTCCGAATGCGACAAGTGAGCTGCTCAGACAATCAGGACGATGAACTCTACGCATAGGCGAGAAGTTGTAAAACTACCAAAAGACCGGACCGCCACTAGACTGCACGTGGACCCACTATACAGGCCCGCAAGATTTTTTGAGTCATCATACAAGTCAAGATAAAGGTGCAAATAATTGGTGCAAAAGTGACACCTTGCATGTAGTTAATAAAGTTAGATGAGATTAGGTGTTAATAGTGAAAAAAGATAGGTGTCACTTTGTTGTGGATTGTGTGGTTAAGAAGGAAGTAAATGTGGTTTGGTGTTTATCACGTGGGAGGAAATGAGATTTCTCTCAAATGAAGAAGAAAACAAAGCAAGGGGGGATACTCCATTTACTCCCTTGACTTCTTTTCCTTTACCATACATTATTTTAGTTCCTTAGTCTTAGTTTTTATTTTTAGTTTTGAGTTTTTGTAGGAAGCTTGTAATAGTTTTAATGGAGAAAACCTTGTGTTCTTCTAGTTGAAAATAAATCTAAATGTAACTGAGTTTATATAGATAGTTCTTCTTCTTTTTGTTCTCTCTCTCATTCTACATTCTACACTTGTCATATTTTCCCAAGGAACATGAGCTAAACCTTCTCTTTGTGGGGAGTTAATGATGCTCATGTGAGGGAAACCTTTGTTATTTGATTTTAGTAAGCTGTTAGGAAGAACAACTAGACCTACATCCTATCCCAAAATGGTAGTTGGTGTAGAGTCTAGTTAGGAATCAAGGTGATGAGCTTAGAGATAAGTCATTGCTTTGGTTTTACATGCTAGCATGTATGATCTTAGAGATGAGTCATATATGTTAGGGATCAAGTTAATTTTTATTAGGACTTGTCTAAGAGTTCTAGGAAGATTAAGATGCACTTACTAAAAATCAAATAATATAAGTTATTTTCACATGAGAAAAATTAACTCTCCACTTTTGTTTTAGTAAAATTTTATGTTGTCTTAGTTACATGTTTACGTAACTTAAGGTTTTCAATTTTTGTGCATTAAAAGAAACCAAGTAGTTAGTATTAATATAATCATAGCTAAATTTACTCACTAGTTTCCTAAAAGAGTAAAACCAGTTGTAAGTGGTCCTAGAATTTAGGTTGGTTCGAATCCCTACTCAAAACCATATGAACACGAAGATCGTGAGTAAGGAAAAAAATCTTTGAATTCGCACTTTGTTCAATATGAGATTCATATCTCTAAGATACGCAAAAGGTGAATATCAAAATGGCGCCGCTGTTAGGGTAAAGACCAAGGACTTGTGCTTCAGACTGGAAATTGCTCCAAGGGGAACCCCCACCCTCATCTTTCCTTCCTTTTTGCTGTTTTCTACGTTTTTGTTTTATTTTCACATTTTTGCCTCGCAAACGACCTGATGATTATCGGATTTTTTGCTGTACATCCAAGAACAAAAAGTTAGGACCGGGAAAGTAAACTACACAAGAATCTAAGGTTGCTGTGAAAATTTTAGCTCATTTTGGGAGAATCCTCCGCATGCGCGGTACTGGACTCACGTTCACAGGTGGAGCCCGCGATCCACAGGTGTCTTTTCTCTTTTGCTACTCACGTTCTATCTCCAGCATCCACTGATATATCTTGAGACATATCCAGGCCTAACTCTCTGGAACTGTAACAGAAAATTCAAATAGCTTCTGGGGTTAATTACGTCGACGGATTGAAACATCTGCTTCATTTCTTTGGCAGACTAGCGGGACGCTACAGGTTCCACATTTTTACTGTTTTTGCATGAATGTCATCTACGTAGTTATTATGTATTAGTTTATGGATTATTATTTATGTATTAGACTAGAAATATGCATGAATTATGTTTATACACCTGTAAATATTTATATACGATTAACTGGGCATGAATTGCATATTAATGTATATATACATATAAATAGTACTGTTTTGCATGGTTATCTGTCTTTCTACGTATAAATGTCTATTGTTGCATGTTTAGTATTTCTCTACGTATAAGTACACATCCTTGTATAATACTTCAATTTTGTCAACAAAGAGGAGAACATTCCAACGAGGGTTAAAATCTGAGTTGGGTAAGTTGTTTCTAAACCCTACGGGGTGAAGCTGCTCTCTATATGACACTCACAATCTCAATGAGTATTGCCAAAATCGAATTATTATGCAATACAAGAGTCGTATTTTAGTTTATGTATAATACGTTGCATGTTTAGTTTTAGCATTGTCGTATTTATCTGCGTACGTATACTATATTCGCATCCTAATGTATTTAGATACATATGAGTGATTCAAATTTGCCTGTTACTGTTGATATACGCCTACGTAATATCGATTTACAAATTAAGCGCATATATATCGATTATTCGATGTATATTTGCCTCAGACGTATCAAAGTATTTATCGATGATACAACCTTGCCTATTCGTATAGCTATATGTATGAGTAGAGTATCTTCACATGCTACTGCATCTAGTATTGTATAAATAGATCGTATTTGCATGCTTGTACTTTCACCCTTGCATAAATCTCAAGCAAAAAAAAAAAAAAAAAAAAAAAAAAAAAAACCTTGCATAAATTTTAATTCTATAAATCTTAATCATATTTCAACGGTGTCTAGGAAACTTAAAAGATTGAGGTTACTTAATTAGAACCGTGCTTGCATGGAAAGCCTCCCTCATATCTCTCTTGTAACCTGGCCGTTGGTTTATACACATATATTCTTCGCTTCACTGCTACATTAGCAGCAGCTTAGGCCTACGTTGTTCAACTCTAATACTTCAAGAGAATCATAAAACTCGAGTAATTATAAGTTCCTTCTATAAATTAGATCTACTTTTATGCTTGCATGAGATTACGGTCTGGTTCCACTAAAGAATTTGAACATACCTATCTTCGAAAAAAATACGATAAGCAATTGCGTAAGTTCTCACCTAAAAATTGTTCTTCTTCTGTTAATTACCTTCATCAAGATCCTTCGCGCCATTAACTTCTGCAGTTATGGCCGACGATCCTCCACCAGCTGAGAAGCCCCTGTCGGACTTCTATACTGCATTACTGCATTACAGGAAGGACCTTCTTCCTGCATCAAACTTGAGGACATTGTCGGTGATTTTCGTATCCCGCCAAACGTTTTTAGTTTGTTACCTGTGTATCATGGTTTGGATCACGAAAAATTGTACAATCATCTTCGTAAACTTCAACAAGTGGCCACAACATTTCACCATCCAACCGTATCTAAGGAACAACTCTTGCTTCGGCTATTTCCATTCACTTTAGCAGAAAAAGCGTCAATTTGGCTTGCAGGACAACATCCACAATCCATAGACATATGGAATAAACTTGTTCAAGCTTTCATGGTTCAATTTTACACTCAAAAGAAAACTACTGAAATGCTTCAGAAAATTCAATTCTTTCGTCAAAATCCTCATGAATCCTTTACGGAAGCATGGAGTCGCTTTACTGATCTTCTTTTAGAATGTCCTCATCGCCAACTAGACAAAGCCGTCCTTGTTCATTCTTTCTTTAATGGACTTTCTGATCATCAAAAAGAAACTCTTGATATAATGAACGGCGGTTGCTTCATGGACAAAGGAGCTATTGAAGCATATACTTTTCTTGAAAAACAAGCGAAAAAAAAGGTACACTTGGGGGTAACACCGAAGTCGCCTAGATCATCAAAGGATACTGTAACAAAGGCTACATCTATTTTTGAGGTAAAACCCAATCCCGAATTAAAAAATTTGATAGAATCCCTAACTAAAAAAGTAGATGCCCTTGCAGTTCAAGTACACGATCAACTCCCAAAACAGGTCATGAACGATGACACATCCCCATGTGTTCTTTGTCTCAGTCCTGACCATCCTGATGCTTATTGTCCCTTGTTATATGTCTCCCCTTCTCAACCATGGAGGAGGCATGTGCATTCAACATTCCTAATGCACCTTGGAGACAACATCCGAATTGCGCTTGGCGCCAAAATAACCAACAGCTGGGGGCTCCTCCAGGTTTTGCTAATCCACCAGTTCGACCAACCAACAACTTTATTCCATACTGCCAAGGAAATAATCAGCAATACCAACAAAGTCAGAATCAATTTCAAAATACTTTTGATGCTAACTATCAAACCAACCGAAGTCTTGTTCCAGCCAATCCAAATCCCAACTACAATCAACAACTTCTCCAAAGAATAATCGCGGATCTAGTAATTGCAGACAACCTCGCGCCACTCGTTACGGATAGGACAAGTGAGACTTTCTTAGCTTACATGAACCAATAATCTCAAATTTTAACGTCTATCCAACTATCACTTCAACAATTGGCGCAAGAAAAGAGTAAAAAAGGCGTGTTTCTTGGACAAGCAGTTCCAAACCCTAAGCCAGCAAACACTACCTTTGAACTCACCAATGCACCTGGTACAAGTACTCCCAACCAAGGTGAGGTGCACGCAATCACTACTCTTCGATTTGGAAAAACTGTAGACAATCAAATACGTATGCCAGATGATCAACCAAAGGAATCCGACGGTTCCAATAAATCTATTTCCAATAATGAACCTACGGAGGATTCACCAAATACAACAAAGTCAACATCTCAAAATTTAGGAAACAAGCTAGCGGACCCCTTTGCCAAATTCCACCCTAAGGCACCGTTTCCTGCACGCTTGGTGATACTCGTAAAATGAATAGTTTTACTAATGAATAAAGCGATGAAACTTTAAACGCAAGTAAAACTAAAACTGAACTTATACTAGACATATCAAAGATTTCTACTCTCGATACTATTGAAGTAGAGTTGGAATAAAAGATTCGTTCCACTCCTAGTTCTTTAGCACTCAAGTTTCATACGACTATCAATCCTACCAAAGTCAATGAGAGAATTACGAATTATACTACGAAATGCTATGGAATACTAAGGTTTGAATCTAGAATAAAAATTAGAGGGGAATTGAATCCACCTTGAATCCAACTTAAGAACTAACATAGATTGTTGTAATCCAATTTTTACGTTCTTACGGTAAGAATTGGTCGTTCTAATCCCTAATTATACATGGCATCTCTACCAATTCATAACTATCATGTGAGGAAGTCCACCCATTCTCATGGCAAATCAACTCCCTTTTAGAGTGGAATAGACTCTTACAACAATTCAACACTATACAATCAAGTTTTCATCAAGGTTTCATTCAAACCCCTCTAATGGAGGTTTAGCCTTGATTCATCAAACTATCATTTCCAATTGAATTAAAACTAGACATCATATAAAAATTCTAACTTTACTAAATTCAACTAAACAATAATTGAAATCTAAATTAACAACTAGAATTCATTGAATAACAAGAATTGAAATTAGATCTAAACAATTTTAAATAATAAAATCGAATTTAACAAGAACTACTATTTTATTTATCTAATCAATGATAAACAATGATTCAAATACTTAATCTAAAGCAAGAAATGAAACTAATACATGGAATGGAAACTAATTAATTAAATCCAAAAAACTAGATCTAGAACTAAGCATTTTTAATGGCTACTCTAATGGCTACCTTCTAACATAAACTAATTGCTACTTAAGAGCTAAGTCCTGTATGTGTAAATGGAAGAGACCAGATCCACATTTTCATGCATGGGCTTAGGGTCCATGTTTTGGGCCGGAAAATCGAGCCCAAAGCCCAATTTCTTCAGTCCACAAGCCCCTTTTCAGCTGGCTTTGACTCTAACAGGCTTTTCGTCCACTTCTGATCCTCTAATTTGGTCAAGGTTTAAACCATTGGAAAACTCTTTCTGATCCGGTCGTTTTGACATAAGGTATGCCCAATTCCAAGGCCTGAGTCCAAAGATACGATCTTCGGAAGTTCTGCTGACTTTTGTGTGTTATTTATGCCCGTCTTGGCCTTTAATCCCATAACTTCTTAGCAACTAACCCTTTGCTCATTTATATCGCCAAAGTGGCACATTTCTGCACATACTTGACTTCAATGCCTGAAATACATAAAAGCACGTAATTAAACATTAACTCTTATTTATTACTCGCATAATTGGTCTAAAAGTATTATTATTAAGGGGTTAAAACTACAGTTTTTGGCTCTTATCAAACCACCCCCAAACAGCATTTTGCTTGTCCTCAAGCAAATATGAGAAATTAGCATAAGTGACCGAAAATGGAGTTCTAACTAATCTGAGTTTTTACGAAAAAGGATTGCATTGACCATATGCAACCAGGCCTTAAACCACTAGGAATTCCCTAGTGGACGAGTTATAGCCTCGTGAGAGTTTTCCAGTGAAGGTACTCACAAACTTCAGCTATACTACAACGACTTAGAAATAAACTATTGTTTCCTTATCTATGTCTCAATTATCTATACATCTCACTAGCAATGAATACAGAATAATCAAGTCAAAACCTAAGCTAATATATACATAATAATCTATTATCTACAAATAAACATATATACAATGAGTAATACTATGAGATGAACTAGCAGGTCCGTTTCTGAAAACTCGGAATAGCGTCCTTAAGTAGGTCCTCACATAAATGTCAAGACAAAAACCACTCTGATTTTTCTGCTCAAGTTTCGCTACTCCAGTGTGCAGTGGGCACACTTTACCTTACAATCTCAATGACACACAAGGAAGTCGGAGTCGATCAAACACATCTGCCACTTACTATCACACTAACCTATTCCTAATTGAGCTAGAGGTCTTTATTAAGTGTTGCGGGGATTAGGAGATGGTTTAAGAAGGAAGGAAATGGATATTCAAAGAGGATAAGTCTGAGATAATAGAGTCTTCATATTATGTAACTAGAGAAAACCTTATTCTTTACTTTTGCTTCTACACTTTGTTTCCATCCTTAGCTATTTTATTTTTCTTTGGCTTTTGACTCCTTGATTCTATTTTTGGAGTTCTAACTCTTTATTTCCTTTTATTTGGATGTAAACTTACTTTTTCTTCTGAAATGACTAACGAATTCTTGATTTCAAAGGTTCTTCTCTTTTCTATTCTTCATCTCTATTCTCAGACTTATTCAAAGAATTGGGTAGGTTGGTTTTTTATTTTGTTTTGTTTTGTAATAGGGCATAGCATAATAAAGAAAAAAAGGATTTGTGGTTTGTGAAAGGCTCAAGAAAGGCTCATCGAGAAGGGGCTTATGCTCCACGCCCATGGACTAGCTATCCTAAAGATTCCGCCCATAAGAAAATAATTCATAGGTTTGAATTTCTGGGATGGTGATGGAGAATACTTTTGTTTATATCGATCCAAAGAGGGCCTAAATTCTCTTAGGATATGGTATAATGATCAAGCAAGTGGGGCGTGTGATTTTTCTATCCGGATTTTACAAATTTCATATTTAGCGGTTTTTAAATTTTTTTCCACAAAATTTTTATTTGTTTTTCTAGTAGATGAATTCAAGAACGCGGGAATGTCATCCCCAAACCTCCCTTGTGTCATTTAGGTTTTGAAGCTTGGTAATGAAATAAATTTAAAATGAAGCTTAACTCGCGTTTTGCTTTGGTTTGGGATGAAGGGGACTCACGCGTATATGCACCAGATCGGGGGCCCAAGCCCAATTCAATTTTTCGAAATTTGTCAATTTTTTGCGCAACTTCAAACTAAAATTGCCGCTTCGTTACTGGTCCGATTTTTGCGAATGAGCTATAGAAATGATCAGGAGATAATTTCCAATCCAATGATCCATAAAACACCTTATTCCAACTGTGGATGACATATAAGAAGATGGAAAACGCCTCAAGGTGCATGCATGACGTAAGTTATGCGAACGAATGAGCTCTAAATTCATAGATAATGTCACTTCGAATTGAAATACGATTAAACAGCCTAAGCAACACAAATGAAAAGTTGAACAATCCATTATGGAAAAACAAACATCCCACCCCCAAACAAATTTTAGACAACAGAGTTTGAAAATTTGTTTTAACAAATGGGTCTTTTAGCAACACAAATGGAAAGTTGAACAATCCATTATGGAAAATCGAACGGGAGTTTAACAAATTTTGGGACAATTAGAGTTTGAAAATTTGTTTTAACAGTGGGTCTTTTAAAGTTCCTAAATTACTATTTTTATGATTTTAACAATTTTTTTTATTATTTATTTATTATTATTATTTTTTGAATAAAGTTTAATATAAGAAAAACAATAAAGCAATAAATGCATAATTCGCACCATAGAAGAATATGACTCAAAATCCGAGAAAACATGCAAGAGTGGAAAACGTGAATTATGTTTAACGTGAACTTAGAATCCGGTACTTACAGCCACACACTCCATAAGGAGGGCCCGGTTACCTGAATGGTGCACTTACCAATATGTGGAAATGAAAGGAAGTACACCAATTAAAAAGGTTAGTCCTCATAGACAAGGTCCTGTAAGAGAACTTCCTCTACATCAGGGGACAATAGCTCGTGAAAATGTTTCAACCGTTGGCCATTGACTTGAAAGGTACTGTTATCCTTGGGATTTACCAAGGTGATTGCCCCATGAGGGGTGACTTTAGTAACCAGAAAAGGACTAAACCAATGGGTTTTTAATTTCCCTGGAAAAATATGTAGACGGGAGTTGTAAAGCAAGACTTTTTGACCTACCACAAACTCTTTGCGCAAGATTTGCTTATCATGACCACGTTTCATGTTAGCTTTATAATCCTTCGCGAGATCATAAGAATCGCTACGGATTTCTTCAAGCTCATTCAATTGCAACTTGCATTTGACACCCGCCTCATCAAAATTGAAGTTAAGGATTTTTATAACCCACATAGCACGGTGCTCCAATTCAACGGGCAAATGACAAGGTTTTCCAAATACAAGTCTAAAGGGAGACATACCTATAGGAGTTTTGAAAGCAGTCCTATATGCCCATAAGGCATCGGATAGACGCTTTGACCAGTCTTTCCTATTAGGATTTATAGTTGTTTCTAATATCTTTTTGATTTCCCTATTATAAACTTCTACTTGTCCGCTAGTTTGTGGATGATACGGAGTTGCTACTATATGTGTAACTCCATCCTTTTTCACTAGAGATGCAACAACTCTGTTGCAAAAATGTGTTCTACCATCACTAATGATGGCTTTGGGAATGCCAAATCGATAGAAAATATATTCTTTAACAAAAATCACAACTGTCTTATGGTCGCTACGGCAAGCCATGGCCTCTATCCATTTAGACACGTAGTCCACGGCGACTAGAATATAAATAAAATCGTGGGAAACTAGAAAGGGACCCATGAAATCAATGCCCCATACGTCAAAAATTTCTAGCACCAATATTGGATTCAATGGCATCATATTACGCTTCGTGATTCGCCCAAGTTGTTGGCAACGATTGCACGTCTTGCAATACACTTGGGCATCTTTAAAGAGAGTAGGCCAATAAAACCCACATTAAAGAATTTTAGCAGCTGTCTTCATACCACTAAAATGGCCACCACACTCTTTGTCATGGTAGAATGAGAGAACCTCATTATATTCCCATTGGGGAATACAACGACAAATAATCTGATCTGCACAATACTTGAAAAGGTAGGGCTCATCCCAGTAGTATAACTTAACTCTGGCCAAGAACTTCTTATGTTCATTTCTTGACCAATCATAAGGAATAACATCAGACGCTAAATAATTCACAATGTCAGCATACCATGGTGCAGAAAAAATAGCATACAGATGCTCATCCGGAAAAGGGTCTGGTATGGAGTCAGAATCACTATCATCGTCGTTTGTAAGTCTAGATAAATTGTCGGCAACTACGTTTTTGACCCCTCGTTTGTCCTTTATTTCTAATGTGAATTCTTGCAGGAGAAGAATCCATCGGATCAATCTCTGCTTAGCATCCTTCTTAGCGAGAAGGTACCTAAGGGCTGCATGGTCCGTGTAAACTAGAGTCTTAGAACCAACCAAATAAGGATGAAACTTATCTAAAGCATAAACGACAGCTAAGAATTCTTTTTCAGTAGTTGTATAATTCCTTTGAGCATCGTTTAGAGTTTTACTAGCATAATAAATAACAGTGGATTTATTATCTAGTTTTTGTCCCAAGACAACACCAACTGCATAATCACTAGCATCACACATAAGTTTGAAAGGTTTAGACCAATCGGGAGGCTGTATAATGGGTGCAGAAGTTAAGGCGACTTTTAAAGTTTTAAAAGCCTGTTTACAGTTAAAATTAAAATCAAAGATGGCCTTCTTTAAAAGTAGATTAGTTAAGGGTCTAGCTATTTTCAAAAAATCTTTGATAAAACGTCTATAAAAACCTGCATGGCCTAGAAAGGCTCTAATATCACAGACAGTCCGTAGTATAGGTAAAGTTGCTATCTTTGGCCTTATCTACTTCGATGCCATCACTAGATAAGATGTGACCTAGTACTATGCCTTTTTTCACCATGAAGTGACATTTTTCCCAATTTAAAACAAGACTCTTCTCTTCACATCGTGTTAAAACTTTAGACAGGTTAGACAGGCATTCAGTAAAAGAGTCTCCATAGATAGAAAAATCATCCATGAACACTTCTATGAAACACTCTACCATGTCACTAAATATATGAAGCATACACCACTGGAAGGTACCAGGAGCATTATAAAGGCCAAAAGGCATTCGTTTATAGGCATATGTTCCAAAAGGACATGTGAAGGTAGTCTTTTCTTGGTCATCAATATCAATAATAATTTGGAAATATCCAGAGTAGCCATCTAAAAAACAATAAAAAGCATGACCAGCTAGACGTTCAAGCATCTTATCTATAAAGGGTAAAGGAAAATGATCATTCCGTGTCATGGCATTTAAACATTTGTAATCAATACAGATCCTCCATTTCATAGGGCCATGCGTGGCAACATATTCACCCTTGGCATTACGTACCAAGGTAATCCCTGATTTCTTTGGAACTACATGAATGGGACTTACCCATTCGCTATCAAAGATTGGGTATATGATTCCCGCATCGAGTAACCGTAAGACCTCTTCCCTGACCACTTCTTTCATGGCAGGGTTTAAACGACGTTGAGGTTCGCGGGAAGTCTTTGCGTTATCCTCTAAATAGATACGATGAGTGCACACATTAGGGCCAATTCCCTTAATGTTGGCTAGGGACCAACCAATCGCAGAACGATGTTCCCTAATCACCCTGATCAACCGTGTCTCTTCCTCCTTAGATAATAGAGAAAATATAATTACCGGATGACTACCATCCGAATCAAGTTGAATATACTTTAACTCAGGAATAAGAGGTTTAAGCACCGGGGTGGGAGGAATATTGATAAATGCTTCTAGAGGGTCCTCATCTTGAGTAATGAATACTTGCTTAGGCAGCAGGTCTTCAAACTCTGTATATGGAGCAATTAAAGGGTCTACAATTTGTGTAGACTCGAAGATGGTGTTGACTTCCTCTATGTAGGAGTCATCGATAAAATCTGAACTTCCAAAAGAAAGGAATTTATGCATATGGTTTTCTGAAAATGTGTTATTAAAATAATCTTGAGCTAAGCTCTCGATCATGCTAACCTCTCCATTTATAGACGAATCTGGTAACTGTTTCATCATTTTAAAAACATTTACCTCAATCAAAAGATGGCCAAAAGACAAGGACATCGACCCATCACGGCAGTTTATAAGCGCGTTGGCAGTCACCAAGAAGGGACGCCCTAAAATGATCGGAACAGAGTCGTTAGCGACTTCTGTATCGAGGATAACAAAATCAGCAAGATAGTAGAAATCCTGGACCTTAACAAGCACATTTTCAACCACACCCTTAGGGTTCTTAATTGATCGATCCGCTAATTGCAACATCATTTTAGTAGGTTGCATCTCTTGTAGACCTATTTGTTTGTATAGATAATACAGGAGTAAGTTAACACTCGCCCCCAGGTCTATTAAAGTGGTCGTCGTGTGGGAATCTCCTAAGGTGCATTTTACAGTAGGACGACCAAGGTCCTTGTACTTAACGATTCCATTGTGTTCCGTTAAAGTTGGAAATTGTTCAGTTAAAAAGACTTCTTTAGGAATATTTGTCTTACGCCTTTTAGTGCACAACTTTTTGAGAAACTTAGCGTGGTAAGGTAATTTTTTAATTCCATCCAAAAAGGTAAGTTTATCGTTAGATTTTTAAAAACCCCTAATCTCATCAAAGTTTGTATCCCTGTTTAACATAGTTATTTTATGGGGAAACGGTGGTTTCTCTCTATATTTAGCGTATGGATCAACTGGATGTCTAACTTTTACTTTCTGTTTCTTAGGTTGTGGTTTAACTGGTACCTCTATGGGGTAGGCTCTTCAGTTTCTAATACGGTATCTAGTACAATCTCCGGTGTAGGGACAACTAGTAGGGTAACTATAGGCATAGTTACTTTGTTATCAACCACTCTATCAAAACGGAGAGTGGAGATGGCATTTAGCTCACCTAAGTTTTCATTTTCCATACTAGTATTACCATTTACCTCAAAGGCTGTGTTTGTTGTTTTAGGATTAGCTATCGCTTGTCCTGGAAACACACCTTTGGGTTGCACTTTCTCTTAAGCTAACTGCTGTAAGGAAAGTTAGATGGCTTGTAAAATCTATTGTTGAGATTGCATAAAGGTATCGAAACGATCCGGTTGTAGAAGAGTGTTAGTTATAGGTTATGTGATAGGAACTATGTCACGTTGATTATTAATGGGTGGATTTTGATAGTTATTATTTACCGAAACGATACCTCTATTAGCATTATAATTATTATTGTTATAATTATTATAATTACCCTGACCTTGTCCTTGTCGTGGTGGAGCTTGGTTATAATTGTTTGCTTGCCTAACATTTTGATTATTAAACCCTGGAGGTGTTACTTGTTGATTATTTCTCCAACTGAAGTTGGGATGTTGTCTCCAAGGGGCGTTAGGAATAGAAAAATTATTAATCGAGCAAACATTATCTTGTTGTGACTGTTGTTGTTCATAGGCGGGAGGACAATAGGAGTCGGGATGGTCTAGACTCAAACAGAAATTACATTGATTGGAGTTGATATTCATGACGGGGATCAGCGTTTGTTGAACAGAAATAGCCTATACATTTTTAGTTAGAGATTCGATTAAATTTTTAAGTTCTGGATCGGGTTTCATCTCAAACATACCGGCGGCTTTAACTGTTGTAGAAGAACTAGCGGAACGAGAGAAATCGTCACTACCCCACCCCCATTATTATTATTATTTAGTTTGATCTTCTAAAATTTATAAGCCTCTGTGGCTCCCTTTACTTAGGAAACTACCCCCATTCATTATGTCAAGCACCTCCTTGTGCTGGTGTAACAGTCCATTGAAAAAGGCACGAACTAGCGTGTCTTTCACAAGGTTATGGTGTGGACATTCTATAAGTAGATCGGTGAAACTATTCCAATCCTCGAAAATGATTCATGAGGATTCGGTCAAAAGAAATGAATCTTGAAAGCATTTCATTGGTCTTGATGGTGGGTAAAAATGTTCCATAAATAGTTGAACAAGTTTAGACCATGAGTCCACAGAATTTGGCGCTTTGGGCAAGTTAACCAAAGACGCTTTATCGGCTAAAGTGAAGGGAAATACCCTTAGTTTAATTTGTTCAAAGACCAACGTAGGGATGGTGGAATGTAGTAAGGACTTGGTCAATCCTACGTAAAGCCGATAAGGCTTTTCATGGTCTAACCCATGAAAACGGGTAACAAATTAAATATATTTGGGGATTCGAAATCCCCATCGGGTCCGGATAGAACGATGCAAGATTTAGGGCTATCGGTCAAGGCTTTGTAAAAGTCAAAGAGAGGAGACTCTCTTTCTTCAGCCATTACTTCAGGTGGTGTGTGTGGTATATTAGTTAGAGGTGTAGTCGATGGTATACTAGAAAGGCGTGTTTGTTGACGTTACCGGTTGATTATGTTAGGCGTTTTTCTTCGGCCTGACCTTAATCTCATGCAAGGCTAAGCCAATTTTAACGAACACAACAACACTCCAAACAATCCTGATATGCTAGTATGAACCTCTAACAAGAGATGCGAGGTGTGGAAGAAAAGAGTACCTAAATGCCTCCTTGCTTCATTTATAAATAGTATCTTGTTTACACGTACTCAGTGTGTATAACAAATTAGAACACTGAAAACCTTGAAGAAATGGAAGTTTGAAACAAACCTGTGGAAATCTGGCAGATTCAGCAAAGGGCGCAGGTCGCGCTCAGAATAGGCCTAAGTAGGGCGCAGGTAGCGCTCAAGTTCGAGCTGGAGTTCCAGGCTCTTGGGCGCAGGGCGCGCTCCAATTTAGCCTTGGTGGGGCACAGGTAGTGCTCAGGGAAAACCTCGAGGTCCAGGAACTCGTGTTTTGCCTTGGCAAGGAGCGGGTCGCGCTCAGCCAAAGAGTGGAGTTCCAGGCGCTTGGGCACGAGTCGTGCTCCAATTATGCCTACCCAGGATGCGGGTCGCGCTCGTGTAATTTTTCGAGGAAAATTTTCAGTGCTGAAATGGACAACCACAGTGAAAATCAAACAAGGGTGGGTGGGTTATGGGACTTTGGAAAATTAACAATTCTAAAGAAAACAATGCTAAAGGCAATTAAGATGGCAGCGGCGCCATTTGATAATCGTAAAAATAAAATATAGTTTTACTAATGAATAAAGCGATGAAACTCTAGACACAAGTAAAACTAAAACTGAACTTATACTAGACTTATCAAAGATTTCTACTCTCGATACTATTTAAGTAGAGTTGGAATAGAAGATTCGTTCCACTCCTAGTTCTTTAGCACTCAAGTTTCCTACGACTATCAATCCTACCAAAGTCAATGAGAGAATTACGAATTATACTACGAAATGCTACGAAATACTAAGGTTTGAATCTAGAATAAGAATTAGAGGGAAATTGAATCCACCTTGAATCCAACTTAAGAACTAGCATAGATTGTTGTAATCCAATTCTTACGTTCTTACGGTAAGAATTGGTTGTTTTAATCCCTAATTATACATGGCATCTCTACCAATTCATAACTAGCATGTGAGGAAGTCCACCTATTCTCATGGCGAATCAACTCCCTTCTAGAGTGGAATAGACTCTTACAACGATTCTATACTACACAATCAAGTTTTCATCAAGGCTTCATCAAACCCCTCTAATGGAGGTTTAGCCTTGATTCATCAAACTATCATTTCCAATTGAATTAAAATAGACATCATATAAAGATTCTAACTTTACTAAATTCAACTAAACAATAATTTAAATTTAAATTAACAACTAGAATTCATTGAATAACAAGAATTAAAATTAGATCTAAACAATTTTAAATAACAAAATCGAATTTAACAATAACTACTATTTTATTTATCTAATCAATGATAAACAATGATTCAAATACTTAATCTAAAACAAGGAATGAAACTAATACATGGAATGGAAACTAATTAATTAAATCCAAAAAACTATATCTAGAACTAAGCTTTTTTAATAGCTACTCTAATAGCTACCTTCTAACCTAAGCTAATTGATACTTAAGAGCTAAGTCTTGTGTGTGGACATTGAGGAGACCAGATCCACATTTTCGTGCATGGGCGTAGGGTCCATGTTTTGGGCCGGAAAATCGAGCCCAAAGCCCAATTTCTTTAGTCCACAGGCCTTTTTTAAGCTGGCTTTGACTTAAATAGGCTTTTCATCCACTTTTGCTCCTCTGATTGGGTTAAGGTTTGGACCATTGTAAAGCTCTTTTCGAGCCGGTCATTTTGACATAAGATATGCTTAATTCCGAGGCCTGAGTCCAAAGATACAATCTTTGGAAGTTCTGCTGACTTTTGTGTGTTGTTTCTGCCCGTCTTGGCCTTTAATCCAAGAAGTTCTTAGCAACCAACCCTTTGCTCCTTTATATCGCCAAAGTGGTACATTTCTGCACATAATTGACTTCAATGCCTGAAATACATAAAAGCACGTAACTAGCATTAACTCTTATTTATTACTCACATAATTGGTCTAAAAATATCATTATTAAGGGGTTAAAACTACAGTTTTGGGCTCTTATCACTTAGCAAAGAATAAACCTGATGAGAATTTTGATGAAATTCGAGAGACTTTTAAGAATTTGACAATAAACTTACCTTTTCTTGATACCTTAAAGTTATTGCCCAAACATGCAAAATTTATGAAAGATATGTGCACCACAAAAAAGAGAACTAATATTCCTCAACTAGCGTTCCTCACCGAATAGTTTCCATCCATCACCGAACACAATGGTATAGTCAAATACAAGGACCCTGGTAGACCAACGGTTCCATGCACCTTAGGTGACAAATATACGACTACTGTGCTACTAGACCTAGGAGCTAGTGTGAACTTACTTCCATATTATTTATTTAAACAACTAGGTCTTCATGAGCTGAAACCTACCACCATGACTCTACAGCAACGCACCCTTTTGCAACAGAAAGGGTGTTCAGCAACACACCCTTTTGCAACGCCAAAAAATTGTTGTTATAGGTCACCTATTGCGACGCCTTTTGGGGCTACTAAAAATTTGGCGTGCTATCAATTTTCTTGTTGAGGGATTTATCTACTACAACGCCTCTAGCGTTGTAAATGGTTCTAATTATATTTTCTAAAAAAATAAAATGCAATATTTTTATGTGGTTTTTGTCATTTAGAATGCGGCTGCCGCTGCTAAAGCTTAATGGATCATTTGTGGGTTGTAACAATTTTTTTAGGACTGTACATGTTTATTTGGTATAGCCTCTGTTGCGATGAAAGTGGCGTTGTTGATAGGCCTCTTGTGGGCGGGCCTATTTTAAATTGGCGCTCTAACTAAAAACTAAAAATTAAAATACCAAAATTGAAAACTTGGACTAAAAAAATTGAAATACCAAAACTGAAAAACCCGAAAAAGACTTTCTTTGTTTTCTCTAACCTTTACTTCAACCAGCGCTCCCCAAGTTGGCAACGAATGAAAAGTCCAAAACACTCCTCAGTTCTCACATCCATCGACAGTAAGCTAATGATCTCTCTCCCACCCTCTCTCTCTCTTTTGATTTTGATAACCCAAGCTTCGATTTTTTAGGTTCGTTCGGTTACTCGGGAATAATTGCCTTTGGTTCCCTTCGGATTTGTTTTATAGGTTGATTTGAAATGGAAATTAGTTCTGGATTAAAAAAAAATTGAAATTTTTAATTTTTTAGGTTGGGTGCTCTTTTTATTTGTATTCTTTTTCATTTTAGGAAATGAATTAGACTTTTGGTTTTGGCGTTGGGCTACTTTTGGTTATTCTCTTATATTGTTTGCCATCTAATTCTTATGGCTATTCTTTTTTTTTTTTGCAAGGTGTGAAAGTTTCACTTGTCCCGGCAGCTGTGGCTACTGTCTCAACTTTTGATTGCAATCTTTTGCATCTGATTTGGACCTTGGAAAAGCTTCAGCAACAACTTGATGTGATTGATCGGCGATGTGAGATGTATTTTCTTCAACCTTTAGTTATTCTTCCTTATCGAAATTTATTTTTTGGGGTGACCCGGAATGGCAAATTATAGTAATTTTTCTTTCTTGCCGCTTTGTCCTAGCCCTCTTGGTTTCAAGGTGTTCCCTCGTATATTTCTTCCTTATTGATTATAATTAAGTGTTAGGTATCCCTTACATTCTCACCTTTTAGGTACTTTTCGTTGTTGTGTTTTGTGTTTCTTTCCTTTTAATGTTTTGAATCAGCATGCATAGATACATCTAATCCTAAAATGCAACCAAGTCTGTACGACATTTATCCTGCAAGCTTAGGATAGATACAATCTCGAGGAGCGTTACGAGAAACAATGTAGTACGATATATAGTTTTAGTAACATTAGTTTGTAGTATTGGTAGCCCCCAATTTTGATCGACTCAAGTTACATACGTAAGAATGCTAGGTGGCTCCTTAATACTAAAACCACTATGAGCCAGTGAAACACCTTTTGTTCATGACTGTTGTTTGTTGTATTTGGGGTTGGTCTTGGTGCTTTGGACATATAATATGGGTTAACTATTTGAATAAATAATAGTACGAGTGGAGTCAAGTCATGGCCAATTTAATATGATTTAGGAATTTTAATATCACTCAAAATATGTTGATATATTTAAATATTTGTCTAGTTGATTCCATTATGGACGCCTAAAGTACTAACATTTGAAGTAAGGTTCTAGATTTTGCAACTTGCCCTTCTTCCAGCTTCCAGGATATGCCTACTCTTTGTACTAAATTAGGTCATTATATGTTGGTTGGAGATCTGGAAGGTATATATGAACCAACAAAAGGGTTACCATGAAGTGGCAATGCCTTTCTTCCCACTTAGATCAAGGTACAAATCTCCCTTCTATTAAAATTTTTGTGTTGCTCTTATTTGAGGACTTTAACGAATGAACAATATGAGTATCTGATCTTGTGTTAATGCTCTTGTTTCCTTTCTTATTTTTGTTTTTGCAAGTAGGAACTATGTATTAAATTTATTGGAATGTGTGATTGAGTAATACTCTTTTACATATGTTCACTATTAGTCACAACTTTGGTAAGTTATTATGGTTTCAAGTCCTTGGGTTATATTGTTGGATTTGTTGTTGACAGTGTGATTGCCTTGGAATTTAGTAAGTTCTATGAGTATTTCCATTACCAATCAGTTCAACACAAGATATGAAGCCTATACTTAGATAATAAGAAGACTCTTTTAAGTTGGTGTTATTTTTGTAATCCTGTAAGATCAATCGAGTCACTGTAAACCTTAAAGTCGTACTTTGCTACCAAGAAAGGCATGTAGACTTGTCTCGAGTATCTTTTAATGCCAATCGAGTCACTTATAGACCATGGTTTCGTTGATACAAACATATATCTCTAAGATTAGTTGTGTTTTTTTTAACTGACTCATTGTGTTTTTCTTGGTCAGGCCACTCATTATTTTCAATAACCTCTTTCTTTGCTATTTTACTGGATGTTCGGAAGAGGTCGGTGACCGTCAGAAGTTTTCAAGTGTTTATTCGAATTGATACATGGTTTGCATATTCTTGGTCTGGAACTAAGCTGCTTTGTAAGTTGCCTCCATTTACCATTTCGTTCTGCTGCGGTCATTTTTGGTTCTAAGACTTATTGTAAGCTCTATGCCTGACTTGTTGCAGCCTAGTGAACAAGTAGCAGGTCCAAACAAATGCAACATGAGATTAAGATCGAGTTGTCTCTAACGCCATACAGGTATGCCTTTTATCTATTTTTAGAAGGGAAATGGGTTGTGAATTTTGAGCAATAAGATCTAGTGTAGTTCGATATCCTTGCTATTGTATTGTCTTGTAGATTTCTTCTTGTATCTTTTGGTCAGCAGCTATGCATTGCATGCTACCATGTGGAGATTTTATACCTAGTTCACTAGTTCATAGTTTGGCTAGGGGATATATTAAGGATATACAATATTTACACAAGTATGTACTAGGTATGATCTACAATATCTTTTTTTACGAGATTAGTGTATACCACAAATGTAATGTAATGACTTTAAAGTAATACATGTTTATCTTATGATCCATATGACATCTGTGTTTCTATGTGAGGTACTTGTGTTTTAGTCTTTGCTTGATTACTTGTTTCAAGATAGTAGTCTGACAACTATGAGTAAATATTATTAATCTGTACATCTTATAATTTTTTCGGTCCAAAGCATATATTATTGTTTGATGAACATAACAGGCAAATTACAATCGCTAGCTTCTTGTCTTACCCGAAATTCCATGTTGTTCAATTCAAACTCTATTGGTTAGTGTCTATTTTTTCTTTCTTTCTTCTTAATAAGCATGGGTAGATTATTGTTTTTCAAACTATAAAAGGTTGGGAATTTAAACAATTGTTATAAGCTAAGTCGTAGTGGTATTTAAACAATTGTTATAAGTTAAACAATTTATTGTTTAACGTGGAAAAAATATTTTCACATTCATTGCTTACGTGAGTGCATTTTTGCTTCATTAATGTTTCAGATAAGTTTACTTATACGTTTTTTTTTCTTAATTTGTTGTACCAGATTGATTGATCAGTTGCCAATAGACTAACGAAGAAAATTACCTGGATGGATCTTGTTCAAATGGCGGCAGTCTACAGATATTTGAGAATTTTGCTAAAAATCTAGTTTTGACGATTATGTGATATGATGTATTGGCACTTTTTTGTAATGGATTATGTTAATTAATGAATTATACTTTGTTACGACTCATTGTGCTTTGAAATGTGGTTACTGTTATCTACATAAATTGAATTTGTAAAATTTTGCAAATTCATATGAATCAAAATATTTGGTGTAATTCAGGCGGTGCCGGCCATTGAAAGAAGTAGGACATTTCAAACTGGTTTAAACAATTAGGAACACATCTAGTGTAGCAAATGGGTAATTTATAGTGACGCTCAAAAGTGCAGCTAAAAGGTTAACTTATAGCGACGCCGAATGGTGTAGTTAAAAAGTCATCTTTTTGCAATGCCAAAAAGTGTTGCCAAAAGTAGTTTTTAGCAACACTAGTCATTGCAAATAGTTTAAAACCCAATTAATTTATGAAAAATGAAGTAGCGACGCACATATACTATTAGCAACGAAGTGTGGCGTTGCCAAAACTAAAAAGTTTTTGCAACACCATTATAGGCGTTGAAATTTAGCTTTTGTGACCCACTTTTTTGTAGCACCTTTGCGATGCCATGTTTGGCGTTGCAATTGATCAGTTGCGATGCTTTTTGAAACTTTTAGCGATGGGGTATGGCATTGCAAATGAGCTTGTCTATTGTAGTGGGAATTATGAAAAACGTCCTTGTAAAAGTCCAAGACTTTTTCTATCCTGTAGACTTTGTTATTTTGGATACAGAAGTTGCATGTGATTCCATTCCTATCATCTTAGGACGTTCGTTCCTAGCAACTGCTAATGCTCTTATTAACTGTAGGGATGGTTCCATGACTATGTCCTTCGAAAATCTTTCGGTCGAGGTAAATGTGTTCAAGATGATGAAACAAATTCCAGAGCTTGACATTGATGGTGAGGTGAACAGGGGTTGAATGACATTGATGCGGCAAAGAGTATTTAACAAACACTTTTCCTGAAGATGAAGTATACCAATTTCTTTCCTTTAGTGATTCTGAATTTGAGGACAATGATTATACACAAGAAGTAAATGATTTATTAGAGTCAATACCATTATTTGACCCTACGACCGTGATGTCCAGCGATTTGGATGAACATCAATCTATTTACTCTATGGAAGACGACTTTCCTCAAGAATCTTTAATACCCACTCCACCCGCCCCTGACTTAAAACCTCTTCCTTCGGAATTAAAATACGTACATCTTGATCCAGATGGTAGTCATCCAATTATTATATCATCTCAATTGACTGACGATCAAGAATCCTATTTAATAGATGTCATTCAACAACACCGTTATGCTATTAGATGGTCCCTCGATGACATTAAGGGCATTGACCCTAGTGTATGCACCCATCGCATACATCTTGAAGAAAATGCTAAGACGTCGTGTGAACCGCAGCGTCGTCTAAACCAAACCATGAAAGATGTGGTACGGGAGGAAGTTTTAAGATTACTCGATGCAGGTATTATTTATCCTATCTCCGATAGTGTTTGGGTGAGTCCAATACACGTTGTTCCAAAGAAATCTGGCATTACAGTTGTGCGCAATGATAAAGATGAATGCATCTCCACTCATATTCCAGTGAAATGGCGAATATGCATTGACTATCACAAACTTAATACAGTCACTCGTAAGGATCACTTTCCACTGCCCTTCATCAATCAGATGCTTGAACGGTTAGCCGGTCATGCATATTACTGTTTTCTTGATGGTTATTCAGGATATTTTCAGATAGTCATAGATCCTGCTGATCAAGAAAAGACTACGTTCACCTGTCCTTTTGGTACATTTGCATATAAACGAATGCCTTTCGGCCTTTGCAATGCACCTGGTACTTTCCAACACTGCATGCTTCACATTTTCAGTGATATGGTTGAACGTTTTATGGAAGTATTCATGGACAACTTCTCAATATATGGAGATTCTTTCGATAGCTGCCTATCAAATCTTGAAAAGGTCTTTACACGTTGTGAAGAGAAAAACCTTGTTCTTAATTGGGAAAAATCTCATTTCATGGTTACAAAAGGAATAGTTTTAGGACATATCGTTTCAAAAGACGGAATCGAAGTCGATAAAGCTAAGATAGAAAAAATTGCTTCACTTCCTATAACAAAAACAATTCGTGACATTCGCACATTTTTAAGACACGCAGGTTTCTATAGAAGATTTATTCAAGATTTCTCAAAGGTTACTCGACCTTTAACCAATCTCTTGCTTAAAGATGTCGTTTTTTACTTCAGTTTCAATTGAAAACAACCTTTTAAGACTTTAAAATCCGCCTTAACTACCGCTCCCATAATTCAACCACCTGATTGGTCTAAACCTTTTGAATTAATGTGTGACGCGAGTGACTATGCTATTGGAGTTGTACTAGGGCAACGCCGAGAAGATAAGTCAATTGTCATTTACTACGCGAGTAAAACCCTTAATGAAGCTCAACGTAACTATACCACCACTGAAAAGAGTTTCTCGCCGTTGTATATGCCTTGGATAAGTTTCGTCCTTACCTAGTGGGTTCTTTTACAATTGTCTACACTGACCATGCGGCGCTTCGCTATCTATTAGCGAAAAAAAATGCAAAACAGAGGTTAATCCGATGGATTCTCCTTCTGCAAGAATTTACTCTAGAAATTAGAGATAAAAAAGGTTGCGAAAATGTGGTTGCAGACCATTTATCAAGACTTGTTAGCGATATTGATACTGATACCGAACCTATCTGTGATTCCTTTCCGGATGAACACTTATATTCCATTTTTTCGTCCCCCTAGTACGCTGACATAGTAAATTACTTAGTTACCAAGGAAGTCCCTTCATCTTGGTCTCGTAATGACCGAAAAAAGTTCTTATCCACTGTGAAATTTTATTTCTAGGATGATCCCTACCTCTTCAAGTATTGTTTTGACCAACTAATCCGTCATTGCATTCCCGACTGGGAACACAATGACGTGTTATCCTTCTGCCATGAACAATCTTGTGGTGGTCATTTTAGTGGTAAGAAAACAGCAACCAAGGTTCTACAATGTGGATTTTATTGGCCAACACTGTTTAGAGATGCACATGAGCATTGCAAAGCATGCAACCGCTGCCAGCAGCTAGGACGCATTACTCAACGCAATATAATGCCCTTAAATCCCATTTTAATTGTGGAAATCTTTGATGTATGGGGCATCGACTTCATGGGTCCCTTTCCAAATTCTCATGGTTTCCTTTACATATTGGTAGCAGTTGACTACGTGTCAAAATGGATTGAGGCATTGGCATGTCATGCTAATGATCATAAAACGTTCGTTTTGTTCGTAAAGAAAAATATTTTCTCTCGATTTGGCGTTCCAAAAGCTATAATTAGTGATGGGGGAAAACATTTCTGTAATAAAATTTTTGAATCATTAGTAAAGAAATATAGAGTCACGCACAAAGTGAAAACTCCGTATCATCCTCAAACCAGTGGCCAAGTAGAAGTCTCTAATAAAGAGATCAAATCCATTTTGGAAAAAACTGTTAATCCATCTAGAAAAGACTGGTCTCTACGATTATATGATGCCTTGTGGGCATGCAGAACAGCTTTTAAGACACCTATAGGGATGTCTCCTTATCGCCTCGTTTTTGGAAAACCTTGTCACCTACCGGTTGAACTTGAGCATCGTGCTCTATGGGCCATCAAAAGCCTCAATTATAATACTAATGCGGTAGGTGCAAAGATAAAATTGCAGTTAAATGAGCTTGAGGAAATTCGGAGTGATGCCTATGATCTCTTGAAATTTTATAAAGCCAACATGAAAAGAGTGCATGACAAGCACATATTGAGAAAAGATTTCAAAGTTGGTCAAAAAGTTTTGTTGTACAACTCAAGATTACACATTTTTCTAGGAAAATTAAAAACTCGATGGTCTGGTCCTTTCATTATCTCTGCTGTCACCCCTTATGAGGCTATATCTTTGAAAAACATAAATGATGACATCGAATTTCAAGTAAATGGCCAAAGCATTAAACATTATCATGAGTTGCGCTCTCCAGATGTCGAAGAGACTCTTCTCAAAGATCCAGTCTACACAGACTAATAGATTCGCAGGTGTACTTCTTTCCATGTGATTTACACAGGGAAAGTACGCCATTAGGGTAGCCGAGCCCTCTTCTATTTTCTTTTCTAAAAATCCCTAGAGTGTGTGGTTGCAAGCGCCGGAACCTTAGTCTACAAAAATTCTATTCAGAACTGAGTATAAATGTCTTCTGTTAATTAAGCAAACGTGCCTTCTGGTAAATAATGGGTACCAAAGATTTCTCTTCCTTCCTTCTCTTCCCTTTTCTATTCTCTTTCTCGCGAACTTCAGCTCATCATTTGGTATAAATCTCACCCATCTTGAATAGGTAATGGTCGTAGTACTTTTGCTCGAAAGCGATGGGCAAAAAGGATGGGGTGGTGTATGAACTGTCAAACACCTTTCTGTCCAGGTCTTGATCTTCTATCCGAGATGAGCCGGTATAAGGTATATTATTGTCTAACACCAGCTCAGCAGGATAAACTTTGTTGTCGTCCCATTGTTCCCACAGGTTGGGGTTCGTCTTGAGGATCTGACGTTAAAAGACTCACATTCATCTTGAGGATCTGACGTTAAAAGACTCAACATGTACATACTCGTGTTTTTTATTTTCACCTTTGCACTAAGTGTTGTGCACAAAGAGAGTCGTGATATGCAACATCGGATGGTCCCTCCTTCGCATGGGCAATGGATTTCACCAGGCCAACCCCGAATAGTTTTCTATTTGATTACAGTTCGGGGCGGTTTGAGGCTATACCATATGTACTAAGGGTAATATTATTATTAGACCATTGCACATTGGTCAGGGATGGTACCGTCCTGAACCCTAGGCCCCCAAAACATAAAAGTTAAGCCACAGTCTGGCTAGATTGGGCTCGCTCCAGAGCCGACATGACAGTTGCCTGATTTTACAGTAATGATTTCTTCTTGAAGTCCGGTGTTGTTGACACGTTCATCTCCCATTGTACATTTGTATATAAAATTTGTAAATAAATAAAAACTTAAAATAAAAAATTTAAAATTTAAAATTTAAAAAAAAAAAAAAAAATAGATGGCATTTTTTAATGCCGATCGTTTTGATATCTCATTCGTTCAATTTGGAGTTTTGAAATTCCAAAATTTTCATTAGGGACATAAGGGAATTTCTGGAAATTATTTGGATCTTGGTCAAATCCCCACAAAAATCCACGCGGGGCATCCACACGTCAGCCCCTCACTTTTCTTCCCCAAAACCGGATCTTGGTCCCCATAGAAATTTGACCAGTCCAAATTTGACCCAACAAGACGCGAAAGCACTACAACACCGATTCATCCAATTTTTTAACACCAACATCCCCTCACTCCGCGCAACCAATATAGGCCCTCAAAAATTCATCTCAATCCCTTTATGGCTGGAAATCGGAGAATCACAGTTGAGAGAAATTTTTCAAATCTCTATAATTCCAGAATATTTCATCCATTTTTCGATGGGGAAATTGCTAGTAGAGAGTGGGAATATCTTTTGCATCGAATTCTAGCTTATTATTCCGAAGATTTAGTGTTGAAGTTTTTTAACAATTGAGGGTTTTGGGGGAATGAGTTTTCAATTACGGCGGATGGGTTGGAACGTGAACTCACTTTGGAATTGATATCGACAATGACGAATATTCCAATCAACTCTGATAGTGCGACACTGCTAATTTTGGAGTATCCGAATACAATGGAGTTGATGTTTGACACGCTTCTCGAGGGCGAATACAATACTACCTCGAACTGCGTGTACCAGCACTTGCTCAGACGTAACCAACTAGCCGTTACTCAGTGGCTGGCTTACAACATCATTGGAACTTCAAAGACGTTTGACATGAACAAGACATTCTTACACCTATTGTGGATCCTCCAGGAGACGAAGGATACCTTCTGTATGGTCCATTTCTTGGGACATGTTCTTACGTCTACGTCAACCGGGTCGACTCCTCTTTGTCAGACTTGTTACTCAAAATTTTATGCTTAACTTAGGGTTCCAGTCCGCTAGTCCTTTAACTCCAACAAGGTCTTTTGAAAATTTTGCGATTTTCGAGACTTGTGTCATGGATCACTGGGACCCTATAGCAAGAGATGATATTGAGCATGATAACGTACCTCCTCCTCCTCCTTCACCACCCAACTATTTTAATGAGGATACCATGCGCCGAATCAGCACTCCCATGGAAGCTTTGAGACACATGAACACTAGCATGCGCAAGATGTTTCTTTATCAAGAAGAGATGTTGACTTCCCAAAATGACTTCCAGCAAGAAATGTGTAATCGCCAAGGCCGTTTCCAGAGAATGATGATGGCAAATCAGCAGCAATTCCAAGATCAACTGCTACAGTCTTTGGGCTACATTCCGCACTACCAACTCGGCCCAGAGTTCGTCGTGGGGCAATTTTAAGTAGAAACTCTGGTTCATCTTCTGTTAACCGTGAGGATTCCTAGTAGTTGTTTATTTTCCTTGGTTTAGAAATGACTATGTCATTTATTTCTCTTATGCATTGCATTTTTATTTTTCTAGTGATAAAAAAAATTATATATCGTTTGATTTCTCATAATTTTGTATCTCGAGACGGTTTGAATGAGAAATGGTTTATGATATGAAATTATTGTACTTCGTAGTATATTAGTTGTTCCTTGATGCACTGGGCCTACTCTCAAAGCCCAACGGTCAAAACCCAACGGACTGATCCAAACGGTCAGATGCCCAACGGTCAGATTTCTAATTATAAATCCAACTCTCCTCTTCCACTTTCACTCATCCCTTTCTCTCACTTTTCAAATACTCCTCTTCACAAATTCTCATTTTCTTCAACATAATGAATCAACTCGAGCAATGGGAAAAGGAGCAAAGCGAATGGGCCATCACAGTATTCGTGATAACAGTGTTTATCATTATACTACTGTCGCTCATGCATAACATGATCCAGAATATCTAAATCTATGTAACTGACAACTCTCTTTCCTTCTATCATTTTGTATATTAGTATGGTGTGTTAAATAATTCTCACACATTTGTACGGTTTACGTATTAAATGGAGAAGTTTTGTATTAAATATTTGTGTGTATTAGTTGTATTTTTACCTATATAAAAAAATGGATAATTTTGACTTAACCCCCCACAGATGAGTAGCGGTTTGACTAAACCCCCCATTTTTAAAATCATTTGAGTTTGCCCCCCACTCCGTCAATTTTGTGTGTAACAGACGTTGGTATTTTAGCTATTGACCATTTTACCCTTATGAAATATTGCCCCCCACATTAACACGTTAAACCTAGTTTTGCGAAAACCCCCCAAACGTTGCCATTATTTAATTCTTGCACTCTCTCTCTCGTATTTTACATAATGGCCATTTTGCCCTTATGTTGGGTTTCCCGCCACATTAAAACGTAATACCCATTTGGGAAAACCACCCAAATATTGCCCTAATCTAACTCTCTCTCTCTCTCTCTCTCTCTCTCTCTCTCTCTCTTGATTCTCTCGATCTCTATATGTGGAGATTGTTGGTAAGTCTCGTTCTCGTTTATCTACATTTAATTTAGTTTTGTTTAAACAGATTACATTTTTGTTTTGTTTTTTACACACACACACACACACTCTCTCTCTCTGTTGTGTGTTTCTACCCTTTTGTTTTAGGGTTTAGGTTGATTACTTGTAAGGGGAATTCTCATTTTGTTGTATGTTGTAGTTTCATAGAAAATGGCTGCTTTAAGGTATCGAGTTCTTAGATTGCATATTAATGGTGAATGGAGAGAAGCTACTAGGGATGGTGTTAGGCGTAATGTGTATATGGGTGGGCATGAACTAAATACAGAGTTAGTTGATGGCGAGAAGGCAAACATGGCGAATTAGTTGAGTGGATCACAAAACATGTCGACCGAATCAGAACCCTATATTGGAGATTAATTGGAATGAACGAGGAAATCTAAGGTAGCTAGTTTCTGATGATGATTTGAAGTATATGTGGGTTTATGCAAAAGCCGATAGAAGTGGATATACTAATTTGTATGTGAAAATTACTGAGGTTGAGGAATTGTCGAGTAGTAGTGTTGATGAGGAAGAAGTAAGTGACGATGAGGAAGAAGTAAGTGATGATGATGTTGTAATTGTAGGAGGGAAACAATACAAGAAGGGGATTGAATTTGATCTCGATGAGTGGCCAACTGTGGAAGAAGTTAATAGGATTGTAGACTTAACAAGTGGTTCATGTAAGGGTAGAAAACTTTTTAGAATACAATATTGATGGTAGTGGGTCTCAAATTGGGACTTTAAGTGGTGAATCACTTGGAGGGGACCATTTGGGTGGGGTGGAAACCCAAACTAGTTGGTCTACTGAAGGAAGACCAGAAAGCTCTAAGTCCCAAAGCAGCTCTAAACAAAGTCAAAAGAAAAGTAAGGCAAACTATACTTCCCAAGCCTCTTCTTCTCAAGTTGCAGGTACGTCTTCATTTATTGGGTTTACTTCCGAGCTTATTTTTCATTTATTCTTCTTACATATCTCATTACCCCTTATTCATTAGATGAAGTTGTTGATGACTACTTCAACTTGGATTTTCTAAACTTTGGAGTGGATGACCATCTTTTGGTAATCGCTTAATGTGACCACTGATAATGGTATATTAATTAGATTGGTTTTAATTTCATATGTAACCTTTTTCTATTACAGTGTCTAATTACATTGGTTTTAATTTCATATGTAGATGAAACCCAAACTGGTGGAACACATACGAGGGGGGGTAGATTAAATGTGGATCAAATTGATGCGTAAGAGGCTTACCATAGTGAGTTCTCATCGGATGAAGAATACATACCGATGCAGAGAAAGAGTGATAGTGAAGAAAAACAGTTGGTTGAAGAAAACTTGAGAGGAAATGATAATGTTGTAGATGAAAGGGATGTTGGTAGGATAAATGAGGTCTTGGAGAAAACATACAACATACCAACTGATGAAGGAGTGGTTGGGGTTCCACAATCTTTGAAGTTGGAGGTTGGGTAGTGCTGGAAGGATAGGTATGAGTGTAGGGATTATGTCAGACTTTATGCTATTAGTAATAAGTTTGTTGCTGAAAGGCTGATGGCTGTCCCTGGATGATTTATGTGAGGGTGTTACCAAATAAACATACAATGAAGTGTAGGAAGTTGGTGAACACACATACATGTGAGTCTGATAGGGAAGACAATAATCCAATGGCAAATGCAGGCTAGATAGCAACCAGACTTGAGAAAGAAATGAGGCTTCATTATAAGGTATACACACCTAATGATGTTATGGTGGAAATGATGGATAAGTATCAGGTTAGGATTAAGTATTGGCAAGCTTGGCATGCAAAGAACATGGCAATGGAGAAGATCCATGGTTGTTATGATACTTCTTATGCAAAATTACCTGAGTTGTGTAGGCAGCTTTTGCAAGCTAACCCAGGAAGTGTTGCAAAGCACTCTAGACATGAAAATTTTCAAAGTTTTATGACTATGTGTATTGCATTCAAGGCTAGTCTAGATGGTTTTGTGCAAGGCTGTAGGCCTATGATAGGACTCGATGGTTGTTTCTTGAAGGGGAAGCATGGAGGTGTCTGCCTATCTATTATTGCATTGGATGGTAACAATGGATTGTTCCCTGTTGCTTTTTATTTGTGTATTGCTGAAAATACAGAGACATGGACTGATTTTCTAGAGAAGATGGCACCACACTTAAATAGGCACCCTCAGAAGTTGACTATTATCTCTGACAGGCATAAAGGACTGTGTTCTGCAGTTACAACTGTTTTCCCTGATTGTAACCAGAGGTATTGTTTCAGACACATGGTCAAGAACATGAAAACTAAGTACAGAGGAGTTGAGCTTGAAGCCTGGAGTGCTGCCAAAACATATTCAGAGTCAGAGTTTACAAAACTGATGGATGAGCTGGAAAAGCTTGACAGTGGAGCAAAAGACTATCTGATGGGTGAAGACCCAAGGTTGTGGGCAAGATCATACTTTGATGAAGTGTGTAAGTCTGATCATTTGTCTAACAACTTTTCATAAGCATGGAATAGTCATATATTGATGGCTAGGGACAAACCCATTGTCAAAATGATTTCACAAGTGATGATCTTGCAAATGAAGTTATTATATGACAGGAAAGAGAAATGTGAGCTATGGAATGATAATGATTTAGTGCCAAGGGTTAAGGATATTATTATTGACCTTAGCAGCAAAATTGGAAATTTGAATGTGAGTGGTTCAGCAATTGAAGGCACATTTTTAGTGACTAATGTCTTTACTGGAAAATGGTGGAATGTGGACTTAAAGAGACACACATGTGATTGTCATGAATGGCAAGTCAATGGCATTCCTTGCCTTCATGTTGTAGCTGTCATTAAACCAAGGAGGCAACAATGGATTGAGTAAGATCATTGAATTTCTCTTTCTGTGAATCATTTCCGCCGTCTCTTTTCGTGAATCATTTGTCTTTTCCGTGAATTTTCTCGTCCGCTTTACGTTAAGGGGAATTTTGACTTAACCCCCCAAAGTTTGGTAGCGTTTTGACTAAACCCCCCAAAGTTGGATAGCGTTTTGAATAAACCCCCCATTTTAAAAATCATTTATGTCCTGTCTTTCTATGAATCATTTTTGTGAATAATTTCTGCTATACTGTGACTCATTTATGTCTTTTTTGTGAATCATTTATGTCTGTCTTTCGTGGAAGGGTCATTTCTATCTTCTTCTTTTCGTGAGTCATTTATGTGAATCATTTCGTCTTTTCGTGAATCATTATACCTCCATTTGTGTTGTTTTAGGTATTGTAGCCCTTATTTCTCTGCAAAGAACTTACAAAAGAGCTTGTGCTGGTCACATTGTACCTTACTTGCATGAAGATGAATGGCCTATTGTAAGTATAGTTGCACTCCATTTCATGTTTGGTATTATAGTTGTAGTATGTTATCTGATAGTAGTGTGTTTGTAACAGCCTACTCAAGAAGAGTATATCTATCCACCAATCAGACAAAGACAGCCTGGCAGGCCAAGGGTGAATAGAAGAAGATGTGCAGATGAATCTAACGAAGTAAGGTGTTCAAGGTGCCAAGTTTATGGGCATAATGCCAGAGGTTGTCAAGGAGGTCAGGTGGGAGATAATGTCAATGCAGAAGCCACTGCCATTGCAGCTGCTGCCAGAGAATCTCATAGAGGAAGAGGAAGGCCTGGGAGACCAAGAACAAGGCCACTCCCAAACCCCTTTCTTCTCAAACCAACCAATGCACAAGATGGGAGTCAAGTTGCTGAAGGTGATTTTCCAGCAAGAGGTAGAGGCAGAGGTGGTAGGGGTAGGGGTACAAGTGGTGAGGATGAGAGCCAACTGCCTACAAGTGAATATGGGAGTCAAGTTGTTGAAGGTGATTTGCCAGCAAGAGGTAGAGGCAGAGGTGTTAGAGGTAAGGGTAGGGGTACAAGTGGTGAGGATGAGAGCCAAGTGACTGCAAGTGAAGATGGGAGTCAACTGCCTGCAAGTGGGAGAGGAAGTAGAGGTGGTAGAAGTAGGAGTAGGGGTAGGGGGAGAAATGCTACAGATGGGAGCCAAGAGGGGACTGCAAGTGAGGATGGGGGTGGAAAAGGCAGAGGCAGAGGAGGTGCTAGGGGTAGGAGGAGGGGGGGAAATGTTTCTAATCAAGTCCATCTATCTGAACTTTTATTTGGAAGTTCACAAGGTCCACAACCTAGCCAATCTGAACCTATTCAAACTCAAGAAAGTGTTGCTCCATTGAGGCCAGCCCTGAACATACCTGCAATGCCACCAATGCCACCTCCAAGAAAGAGGTCCAGGAAGGGTACAACATCCTCTCAAGCTTCTTCACAGGCAGAGTCTTGACTACATTAATGCTATGTTTTTTATGGGGTTTTGTAAGTGTTGTGTTATGGATTTGTTGTAAGACTGAGGTTAACTTAAGTGTTATGTGTAAGACTTCAATGATTTGCTGTAAGACTTAATGATTTGTGTAAAATGTACTTGATTTGTTGTGTCAGACCTGAGTCAAGTGCTATGTAAAATGTACTTGATTTGTTATTCTATTAAGTGTTAGAGAAGTGTTATGTATGCTTAAGTGTTGTGTTATGGATTTGTTGTAAGACTTCAATGACTTAAGTGCTGTGTTTTGATCATTTTAAGGCATGTTTGTTGTTATGCATTTTTTATCATATTAACATGTCAGACTTAAATGTAGACTTGAACACTATGTCAGAATTAAATATAGACTTGAATATGTCCATTACATTAAAATGCTAATTTCCTCACAAGTTCAGTTACATCAGACACATTGCCTTCAATATTCATCTTAATAACACCATCAATACACAACTTAAGTTTCCCCTCCTCTTTAGACTTCTCTTTGTTCTTCACTTCATTCCTTTCCACTTCCACTTCCACAGACCTTCCCTTTTTGCTTTAGTTGGTACATCTATCCATTTGTAAATCCGTTGCATCTTGGTGCACTATTACATCTGAGGAATCTCAATCCTTTAGTGTGTTATTGCCCACTCCAGTGAACCCTCATAGTATCTGGACATCCTAAAACACAGGGATAATCAAACCAACGACAATCAACCTTCCAGTGCCCTGCATCCCCACAAAGAAAACAAGACCCATAGTTAATTGCTTTTGATGATGACATTGCAATCTGAAAACAGAACAAAACAAATTAAGGTTGAGGTTTAATATTAGTTAGTGTAAACCCCCCAAACGTAAATATGCTATTTGCATAAACCCCCAATGTTTAAGTAAACAGTCAACGAAGAAGAAGAAGAAGAAGCAGAAGAAGAAGAAGGTTAGGAAGAAGATTAAGTGTAATAATAGAACCTGAGATGGTTGATTTGTGTTGCTAACCTCGCAAATGCCACCACCCATAAAAATGAGATGAGATTTGTGTTGATTGCAGACTAAAGGGTTGAGGAGGTGATGAGATTTATATAAAACTCAACGGCTATTTCATAAGGGCAAAATGGCCATTATGTAAAATACAAGAGAGAGAGTGCAAGAATTAAATAATGGCAACGTTTGGGGGGTTTCCGCAAAGCTAGGTTTAACGTGTTAATGTGGGGGCAATATTTCATAAGGGTAAAATGGTCAATAGCTAAAATACCAACGTCTGTTACACACAAAATTGACGGAGTGGGGGGCAAACTCAAATGATTTTAAAAATGGGGGGTTTAGTCAAACCGCTACTCATCTGTGGGGGGTTAAGTCAAAATTACCCTAAAAAAATAAATCAACAACTAAGAAAACCATAACAAAGAAATTACCATCCAAATCTCACCAAAATAATTCTATCTCTACTCATGGTGTTCAGAGAAGATCGTGCACGCTACACGGTACGCATAACACTTGTCACACACGCAGCTCGATTATTCTATCCATATTTTATTACTGAGGTATGATCATAAATTCTAAAATTATGGGTAGGTCTAACTGCCATGTGAAACCTTCCCCCATACTTTCTATCATTTTAACATCTCATTAATTGTTTGTGGAAATCTGACATGAAAAGACTTACTATGGATACCCATTGTTGATGTTCATAAAGGTCGGTGTCACAACAACACATGAGTCACTTGTGTTTTCATATATTAATTTTGGATTTTACTAAACTTGGAATCCTGATTGGTACAGACTCATAGATTGGCTATAAATCTCTTCTTTTCAGCCATTCTCTTTCAAGCATTCTTCACTATACTTCCTTCCATAATACTTCCAAATGGATCAACCAAGAAAAATAATGCCTGAGAAAGACTACCTGAAAAGTTTTGAAGATGGCCGGTTTTCTCCTTATTTTGACACTGAAATTATACGTCGAGGATGGACGCCTCTTCTATATCATTCAGCAGCTGGTTATTCCCGAGAATTAGTTATGATGTTCTACCAATTTAGCGGACCTGAAAATGGAAAATTCTATTTCAATGCCTATGGACGACGATTGGAATTGACTAGGGAAATTATCTCCGACATACTTCAAATCCCAATGAATACCCAGGAGTTCCTTTTTCTAGAGTCATCATTTGATTCCGTCAAAACTTTACTACGAGCTACCATATCTCATGGCGAAGTCGGAAATAGACATCACATTGTTCTTCAACGCTCTTTGAAACAGAATCAACGAGTTGTGCTCTACTGGTTGGGACACAATGTGGTAGGTACATCACACCAATCAGAAGTCACAAAGTCTCAACTTCACCTACTTTGGGTTTTGCAAACTCAAAGGGATGATTTTTGTTTAATCCAACACCTCTGGAACGCGATCACCAGGAAAACAAAAAGGTCAGCACCTCTACCTACTTTAGTCATACTGATTATGATACGTTGGGGTTATCCAATAATTTCTCCAGAGACACCCCTTCAAAGAGCAAATATTAGTGTACTCCAAACAGACTACTCCGTTAGTTTTTGGACTCCTGATACTCTGACAGATGAATAGAACGACCCAAGCTCAAACTCTGAACTTTTCTTTGATGAAAATGTCATGCTAAACATTTTTAATCCCATAGAAGGCATTCAATTTCTTCATCACGGCATGCGGGAACTACACGCTCGTCAGAATATCATCATTACAACTCTTAAGGATTTCCAAGAACATCAAGCAATGCATGATGTTGAACAGGAGGAAATCTTGGAAAATCATTCTCAGTCCTTACAAAATCACGCTCTCCTATTGGAGAATCAAACTACACTCTCTGCCAGCCTAGGGGATATTCAGATGCAGCTCAGCCAACAAATTAAAGAACTAAATACTGTGGTGCACGATATGCATCTCCAGTAGCATCATAATAATCCATGATTTTTTTATTGAATAAAAATGGAATAATAATATTAAGTGAATAAATAAATAATCGTATATATTATTACATTTTTCGTCGTATTATTAATTTTGTTCTTATCTTTGTGTCTTCTTTTGTAAGAAATACTTGCTAGAATCATTTACGTTGTGACTAACTAATTTAACATGTGATTTTCAATGTCATTACAGGAGGGTTTATTTTCTTCCATATTCATTTATCCATCCAGTTTGCCTTTCTCCTTGCCCTTTTCTTAACTTCATCCACCATGACATCTTCATCAAACATTGCATCTTCATCAAACATGACACCTCCAAAACTCATTCCTGAGCAATCCTTTCAGTCTATGATGGATTCCAATACTTATGGTCATCTCTTACGTGACTACATCACTAACATTGGGTGGTCTTCCCTAGTTCTTCAACCCGACCAAATTTATTCTCTGAGTTTGGCCGCATACTTTTATGCTAATATGGAGGACACACCAACATTCAATCATGCGCATGGCTTCTACTTAGACGGGTTCACAATCCTAGTTGGTGACACACATCATATTTTTTATGAACAACAGCTTGCCCTAACTTTGGATCTTCCATATCACGAACCGGCCGCATCATGGCATTACATCTATCATAATTCTTACCATTCCTTTTAGTGGCAAGTTTTTTGCGAAACTTACGGTGATGGTTTTGAGATTAAACGAGAAGGAGATGGCCATGTACCATGGCGCGACATCACCATTCCCTTAGCAAGCATGACCATGAACATGGGGACTGCGATGTTGTTTATACTCCTAAACATCATGGGAGATTGGCATTTTTCTACTGCCAATGAGGCTGCCTGCATAGTATTCAGTGCACTAGCTCAAGGTCATACATTATTTAACATCTTAGGTTGTGTTATCTCCAACCTAAAACGAGCTCGCACTTTTCAGGATCAGTATATTATTTTACCTGTAACCGCTTGCCGAATCATGAAGACACATTTCCCACAGTTTGCAGCTACTTTTCATGACTGGGTCAAGGTAGATTCTATGTGCCCAGCAAACAAAATTATTCGTTCATTAAGGTTTAGGCAATGGAAACGTCCCGCTCGGTACCTGAGGCATGTTCGTTGTTACCCGAAGGATGAAAATATGAAGAAACATTTGAAGAAATCCGGAGACAAAGAATGGGCAGAAATTTGGCAGACTATTATCTTTTGGCGCGATGCTAAGGAAATGCATTTCCTTATTGAGGACGCCAGACCAACACATCCTGCTGGATGGTAAATTTGAGAATGACATTGTACATATATCTAGCTAAATAATTATGTTTTGTGTGCTATTGTTTTTCATTGTTTCTTTCTGTATAATATATTATGTTCTCCAACCTTTGTGTTCCAGCAATCCAGACCTAATTTTGCTCACGGTTCTCAGGTAATTTCTTTCTTTATCTATTGATACTTCGAGGACTAAGCATCATTCTATTTGGGGGTGTCTTAAACCTGTAGCAAAAATTAGGCAAATTGTAGCCTGTATATAGTTTTTATTTTCTTGTTAATAATTGCACTTAGTGACAAAGTCTTGTCTCCTTTTCAATGATGAAAATTGTCTAGAAATCTCACATTAGTATCTGAATTAGGATTTGTTTTTAAGAAACTTAAGATAATACGTATGTAATAGTTTATACATCTTTTCATGAACATTCATGTACTGAGTATCATCGATTGTACATAGCAGTAAGTTTCTGGAATCAACGGTTAGTTACTTAAACGATCAATCCTGTGAGAATCTAACAAAAAAGTCTCGATATGTGTGATATGTGAGTAATAACATAGAGGAGTAGTTTTTCCGATTAGAGAAAATCACGCGTCTACTTACTTGATCACCACCCGAACCCTAGGCGAGAATTTAGGCCTTCTTTGGATCGACATAGCTAAAAAAATTCTTACATGTTACAAATTTTACCGCTAGTCACTCCACTGAACCTTTTATCAAACCTTTCACTTTCACCAAAAATTCCTTACCCATCTATTAAACCAAATAAAAGAACCTACCTAAGTGATGAGTATGAGAAATAGGATGAAATGTGGAAAAATAAAGAGAAAGACTTGTCCCAAATAAAAGTCAGTTACTTGCTTCAGGAAAGAAAAATAGAATCATGTTCAGGAAAGAAAAATAGAATCCTCGTTCCCTATTAAGGAGATGTATGGATATCTGAGATTAATTTAGGAAACGAGTTTTTGTCACTGAGTCGTTGTAGTATAAATGAAGTTTGTGAGTATCTTCTCTAGAAAACTCTCACGAGGCTATAACTCGTCCACTAGGGAATTCCTAGTGGTTTAAGGCTTTGTTGCATATGGTCAATGCAACCACACTCTGCGAAACGAGAATTAGTTAGGACTACACATTTTTGGCCACTTATCTGTTTTAATGTCTCTTCTTTGCTTGAGGACAAGCAAAGTGCTGTTTGGGGGTAGTGTGATAAGCACCCAAAACTGTAATATTAAACCCCATTGAGACATATAAATTTGGTTAATTATGTGTTTAATAATCATAAAATAAGTATGTTTTCGTACTTTTGCAGGTCTTCGCAATAAACATAAAAATATTGGTTAAACCTGCGTTAAAGCACGGGGAGCGATGTATATATGAATTCTTCCAAATCAGCCATGTGAAGCCCAACAAATCCACACAGAAGCATCAAACTTCTGAAGCTCCCACCTCTTAAACCAGGACTCCGAATGCGACAAGTGAGCTGCTCAGACAATCAGGGCGATGAACTTTACGCATAGGCAGGAAGTTGTAAAACTGCCAAAAGACCGGACCGCCACTGGACTGCACTTGGACCCACTATGCAGGCCCGTAAGATTTGATGAGTCATTATACAAGTCAAGACAAAGGTGCAAATAATTGGTGCAAAAGTGACACCTTGCATGTAGTTAATAAAGTTAGATGAGATTAGGTGTTAATAGTGAAAAAAGATAGGTGTCACTTTGTTGTGGATTGTGTGGTTAAGAAGGAAGTAAATGTGGTTTGGTGTTTCACGTGGGAGGAAATGAGATTTCTCTCAAATGAAAAGAAAACAAAACAAGGGGGGATACTCCATTTACTCCCTTGACTTTTTTTCCTTTACCATACATTATTTTAGTTCCTTAATCTTAGTTTTTATTTTTAGTTTTGAGTTTTGGTAGAAAGCTTGTAATAGTTTTAATGAAGGAAACCTTGTGTTCTTCTAGTTGAAAATAAATCTAAATGCAAGTGAGTTTATATAGATAGTTCTTCTTCTTTTTTGTTCTCTCTCTCATTCTACATTCTACACTTGCCATATTTTCCCAAGGAACATGAGCTAAACTTTCCCTTTGTGGGGAGTTAATGATGCTTATGTGAGGGAAACCTTTGTTATTTGATTTTAGTAAGTTGTTAGGAAGAACAACTAGTCCTACATCCTATCCCAAAATGGTAGTTGGTGTAGAGTCTAGTTAGGAATCAAGGTGATGAGCTTAGAGATAAGTCATTGCTTTGGTTCTACATGCTAACATGTATGATCTTAGAGATGAGTCATATATGTTAGGGATCAAGTTAATTTTTATTAGGACTTGTCTAAGAGTTCTAAGAAGATTAAGATGCACTTACTAAAAATCAAATAATAGAAGTTATCTTCACATGAGAAAAATTAACTCTCCACTTTTGTTTTAGTAAAATTTTATCTTGTCTTAGTTATATGTTTACATAACTTAAGGTTTTCAATTTTTGTGCATTAAAAGAAACCAAGTAGTTAGTATTAATATAATCATAACTAAACTTACTCACTAATTTCCTAAAAGAGTAAAACCAGTTGTAAGTAGTTCTAGAATTTAGGTTGGTTCGAATCCCTACTCAAAACCATATGAACATGAAGATCGTGAGTAAGGAAAAAAATCTTTGAATTTGCACTTTGTTCAATAAGAGATTCATATCTCTAAGATACGCAAAAGGTGAATATCAAGTATCTTTGTTTGTGTTTATTTTTTGAGTTATGGTAAAATGATTTTCTTCATTTCTTGTAGTATAGGTATATATATATATATATATATATATATATATATATATATATATATATATATATATATATATATATATATATATTAGGAAAAAAAAACCGCCTATCGCCTAGCCTGTCTAGGCACTACCTAGAAGGCCTAGGTGCTAGGCACTCTCCCACCGCCCGACTACTGCCTAGCGATTTTTAGAACACTAGCTACAACATTGTAAAGGACATTATATCTCTCAAGCACGTGATACGCACAGTCCACATACAACGACTCCACCAACTCAACTCGACTCCAAACATACGAGAACTCGCCCACTCGTTAAAGATTAGCACAATCGACTCGTCACTCGACTTCATCTCGTTACATCATCACCTGCCAATCTCATCATTACTATCATCACCATAAGGCCTTTACACACTACAACACTCTAATCATTGCCATCATCACCTCCTTAACTACACTATTTCTATACCAACTTAAACAGCATAATACCTGGAACCACCACACACGTGCAGCTTGTGAGGACGTGTCACTCATCCTAGCAACACACTTGTCCATACCACCACATGTGTTCTACCAACTACACACTCCCAGCGCCTATAAAAGCCAACCCCAAAACTACGTTGGCTTGATTCCAATTTCACCCTAAGGTACTGGATACGTAGGCATCTTCTTACTCATAAAGAGCAGTCATTACCACCCACCAAAACACTCCCATTTCTTTACTAGATCTAGATTAGAGCTAAGTCATAAACATTTGGTGTAATGTCTTGTTAATCCTAATAATTACAAAAGTTTATGTAAACTAACTATCTATGCGTAAACATAAATAATCAATCAACTAAACAAGTGCTTAGATCAATATTCCTACTTTCAATTTATTATGCAATATAGAGAGTCAGGATTCGTTCCACTCTTAATCTATCAAGACTAAATAGATTCCAATTAATCAAACACAAAGAAACAATGGTAAGAACAATGTTATGTTGAGAGATTTCTATTCTATAATTATACTATAGATTCAAATAAATCTAAATTAACTAAACTAATAGAAATAGGATTTTGATGGAAGAGAAAGTTATAGAGAAGAGTAATCAATCCAACTAATAATTAGTTTCATGCAAGAATCAAATTATTCATTGAAAAAAGATCATATTTAGGTTTTCACGCAATGATTCAACCTAAAACCTCAGCCTTTATTATCCCTAGCAAAAACCTACATCTCTATAGTCATTATTACTAGCATGTAAGATTATTACAACCAAGTCTCTCGACTTAATTATAATAATCCCTAATTTAATTTACTATATGCTTATTTTGGAAGTCATACAATAAACTAAACTCATTGAAACACAGACACAATTAAATAATTTTACTAAGCAATATATTCCTCATTAGATTTCATAATCACTCCCTCTAATAAGGAGATTAGTTTAATATCATTGGATTAATTAAACTAAAGCAAGAAGAAGAAGACATAATAATAACTTGAATTAAATTGAAGTAATGGTGGCTAGGCTAAAGAAAACATAAATTATGTTATACTAAAGAGAGAGAGAGAGCTAATTTAATTAAACTAAAGAAGGGAGTAGTTTTGTTTTTCCTTAATCCTCTTTATATAGGAGAGGGTTAGGTTTACAATTTCATGCATGGGCTTTTAGGCTAGGTTATGGACCCATAAATCAAGTCCAAAACCCAATTTGTTGAATCCAAGACTTCCAATTCTGATTGTGTTACTATAGCGCAAGTTTTCACCAACTTATACTACTCTAATCGAGTCAAAGCTTAGACCATTAGAAAGAGCTTTCTGAGCCGGTCATTTTGATATAAAATGGGCTCAAATCTGAGTCCTGAGTCCAAAGATATGGCCTTTTGAAGTTCTGTTGACTTTTCTTCAGTTTTCTAATCCGGTTTGACTTTCACTTAACAGCTTTGAGTTGTGCTTTTTAAGGGTTTTTTCTCCATGAAACTTGGGCTTTCTTCATAGAACTTTCATAGCAATCACTTTTGCTCCTTTTAACGCCTATTTAGTAACGAATTTACATTTATTAAACTCTGAAGCCTGAAATACTCAAAAGCAAGTAATTAGTGATAAACATATGTTATTAATAACATAATTGGCTAAATATAAATACTATTAAAGGGTTTAAACTACAGTTTTTGCCTCTTATCAAATCCCCTGGGATAAAAATAGACAACTCCCCTGATCCCCTGGGATAAAAATACTATTAAAGGGTTTACATTTGGCGTCGTCTGTGGTATATTTCTTAAAAATCTGATAACTCACATAACTCTCTTCTCTGGTGGTCAACTTCTCTTTCCACTCCAACTTCTATAATAAATGTTGATCAACCTCCTCCACCCACCACTTCTGAACTTGCAGCTCAGTTACAGTCACTACAAGAGCAGTACGATGTATTCTGAGCTACACATCTTGATCTACCTGTCAACGGTTCTGAAGCAGAAAAATGGTGATCCTGCCAACATCCAAGCCAATACTGAAGCGCCACTCCAGCAATAGTACCAACCCCCCCCCACCCCATCACAAATACCCACAGAAGCAAAAACATGTCTCAAGATGTCCTCCAAACACTGCAGAAATTCAATGATTCTCCCCTCACCAAAGAAATACAAGAAACGGTCGCACCACTGCACTTCCAACAACCACAATTCTTGATGTACGATGGCTCTACTTGCCCTTTTGAGTACATCAAAAGATTTCTACAACGTTTAACAATGTACACTCATCTCGACGGGCTGTTATGTCATCTCTTCCCGTCAACCTTGAAAGGACCCGCTCTCAAATGGTTCTTTGACTTACCAGCTGTTTCCATTGTAAACTTCTACACATTCAAATGGTTCTTCAACTTACCCGCTGCATCTAGTTTCTGATTTTCCATTAATTATTTATCTTTAAGATTAGTTCAATGCATTTGAATCTTGTTCTGATTTCCAGTTAATTATTCTATGAGGTAAGTTTATGTATTTGTATTCTGTTTTCGATTTTCCTAATATATATATAAACCATTTGAATATAAAGACTAGCATCATGCATATAAAGACTAACATTATGCACATGCTACACACGTTTTAGCAATACAGCCGTGAAATCACAAAGCCACATGTATTTTTCTTTCTCAAAATATGGGCGGTCCCTGAAGTGACGGTTCTTTATGGAATTTATAAATTTGCCCAGTGACATAGGCTATTAACACATCTGCCATTAGGGGTGCCAATAGTTCGGTTTTGGGTCGGGTTTTAGCAGTTTCAATTCGGTTTGGGTTTTACTATTTGCGGTTATATCGGTTTCGGTTCTTAACGGTTTTAGTATGATAATTATAGAACCCAACCCAAAACCATCAAAACCCACGGGTTTTTATCGGTTTCGGTTCTAATTCGGGTCTTTATTATTTATTATAATTATTAAATAATTTCAATCATTTAAACACTAAAACTTGTTTTTATTTTTATTTTTTAATTTTTTTTCCTACATGATAATATTTTATGTATAATTAGTGATGTATCAACAATCATATTTACATCAATCTATAGACATATATTAATCATACACGTTAAAATATTTATCATTCATGTGATAATTTCAAGCTTTGATATAGAAATTAAAATAATCAAATATCTAACCCCAAAAATTTGATTTTTTTTTTACGTGCATACACACACACACACACACATATATATATTTGTTTCTTTGTATTAACTCGATCGTGTACACGTCCAATCACATATATTTGTTACCTTTATATATTTTGCATGCATACACATATATTTGTACACGTGTATTAACTCGCATTTTAAATCGTACATGCGTCTTACAATTACATCTCATCACTAATTTTTAACATGAACACTATATATTGGTTTATAATAAGTGCGTGTACCACAATATATCAAACATGTATATCCTATTTAAATATACACGTGCATAAGTTAATAAATATATAAAACAAAGAATGGGCTTGAAGCCCAATGTTCCAATTTCATTACGGAAAAAAGACAGACTTTTCTAATTATGTCAAAAGCCTACCCAGTCCATTTGTTTGTTATATTACAAATTTGTTCCTTAAACAGAAATCAAAATTAGACAAATAGATAGATCAAAAAGAAATACGCCAATAACAATTAGATTGCAAACAAAAAAACCCTAGTTCCCCCAAATTAATCCCAAATTTCAAAATGAAGAACCGTAATGAAGAAAAAAGTAACGATTCAAATGATCATGTGCAAGCAAACACAAAATCTACTCCAAAAAAAGGACAACCAAACTGCAAAAAGGTTAGAACCCAAATTTCATTGATAGTTTCACATTTTGATATACTAAGATTTTCATTTTATGAAAAATTGGAAATAAATTAGGTAAAATATGTTGAATGTATTCACTGCAACATGAGTGTTACATCAAATATACTAGGGTTGATTTGCACTATCACTTACCAATGCAATGTGGATGTTGCAGTGTCAAATCCCACTTCAACATGAGTGTTTGGGTCGAATGCAACATGAGTGTTGTTTGAGGTTTAAATTGGTGATGTTTGTTTGAGTTTTGATGGATGTTTTCCACTGAAACATCCATGTTATAGTAAAAAAAGTACTGCAACATGAACACTTGTAACATGAATGTTGCAGTGGAAATTTGTTGAAACAAGCTACTAAATCATTAATTTTCTTTCAGATTATGTTGCAAGGGAAGGTCGATGTTGTTGGAAAATCTAAATCTAAACTGAGCCTTCCCAAACAAAGTAAGGATACAACTACCTCAACAAGTGTAAACCCAAAAACAAAAGGCAAAGAAAAAAATAAAGGAGAAGGGTAAACAAAATTTGGTGAAAAGTGAGTTGTTGAGTTATAGGTCAAGTTTGAAGTCAATGGTTGAGATTGTGGATTTGATTAGAGGCGACATAACGGAAGTGCATAAGGAAAAAATGATGGATACACCGTTTGCAAGTCTTTTTAGTGTCTTTATTGATAATAGGTTGAATGTTAAGACTACAATAAAAGCAAACATTGATGTTTGTTCAATTTTGGAGACATACTCAGGAGTAGATGATGAGTTTTATGTTGGGGGTAAGATTGTTAGATTTACCCCGAAAGACGTTGCATTGATTTTTAAGTTGTCTTTGAAAGGGGAAACTGTGGTGTTATATCCAAAAAGTGTAGGAAAGAGTAACAAGTCGGAGTCTATAAAGACTTACTTTGGAAGAGAGGACGAAATCAAATTGTTAGGAGTAAAGAATGAGATTACAAGTGTTGTAAAGAAGATTGGGATGGAAGACGATTTTGTGAGGTTGATGTCCCTATACTTGACTACGACAATCTTCTTCCCAAACCCAACAAGAATCAATTGGTCTTTTGTTCCACATATTGAAGATTTTAATGGGATGAGAAGAATCTTGTGGCCGAAAGTAATCCATGTAGAGTTGATGGATCAGATAAGACGTAAAAGGAACAAGCTTTCGACGATTTTTGGTTGTGTGGTTGCACTTTTGGTAGCTAGGTTTTGTTTTGTTTTGCAAATGAATTCTATTTCTAATGCAATCCCTTTTGCTAATACTTTTGTTTCAAATTGCAGTATTGGTTGTGTGAGCATACAAATATAATCACACCAATAGATGGATTTGAATCTGTCGAGCCTAGAGTTTGTAAGTGGAGCTTGGACGTACTCCGAGAAGTAATGGAGAAGTGTCCTCTAAAGGATATGGGTCCTGAAAATGTAAGTCTCATGGTTTTGTCTAATTCCAATAGTACTGTGAGTTACTACAACAACATAGATGTTGTAGTGTCAAATTCCGCTGCAACATGGATATTGCACTGTGAGTTACTACAGCAACATGGATGTTGGAGTGTCAAATGTCACTGCAACATGGATGTTGCACTATAAACTCTCACTACAATATGGATGTTGCATTGTCAAATTCCACTGCAACATGGATGTTGTTGTTGCAGTATCAAATCCCATTGCAAAATGGATGTTGCACTATCAAATTCCACTGCAACATGGATGTTGCATTATTACATTGACATCAAATAAATGAGATTGCATGTTAGTTTTGAATATTAACTGTGTATTTTGTGCACTATCTTCAGGTATTAGTCGAATTGGGCACTAAATCAAGCGAGGAGGAAAAATTGTTAGATCTCAACTTCAAAGTTGAAAGAGAAGTTGTTTCAAACGAAGAAGCCATGCGAATTGAAAATAAAAACCTGAAAAGGTTAATTGATGAATTGAGATATAATCAGAAGAAGGACAAGGAAGAGATCAAAAATCTCAAGAAAGAGGTCCAAGTTTTGGATGAGGAGAATACGAAGTTGAAGGAGGAGAAGAGCGAGTCGTTCAATGATACTTTTATAGATGATGAGAAGCAACTAAAGATTGTGCGGTACAATGATAGTGTCGTGCAAACTGAACAAGATAATGAGATTAGCAAAAGAGGTCCGGAAACAAAAAAGAATGAAGAAATAGGTTCATTGGTCAAAAGGGTAAAGAAGAGAACAATGTTGGAAACAAGAAAAGAGAAAAACCTTAGGGCGGTGATAACAAGACCCCTAAAAAGAGGAGAAAGGCAGAGAAAAAATAAGTGGATGCCAAACCTATAACTGTGGATGACTGGCCTACTCCAATAGTGGACCCAATGCCATTAAAAATGTCTGATGTCACTACAAGCATGGCATGGCCTTATTTGGAGAAAAAAAAAAGAAGGTGGTTAAGCAATTTTTCAAGAATGCAAAATCAGAGTAAGTAACAAAGCTTAAGAATTATTGTTTTTGTTGATGTGTTATACTGGTGCGTGCGACACTTAATAAATTGTTTTTCTTTCATTTTTGTTTATTTCGTAGTACTATAGCGTGGGAAGATGAGTGGAAAGAGTTAACACTCAGTGCAACGATGGTTATGGACCTCATGTTGGGAGATTTGTAGATAGTCAAGTAAGGATAACAATTATAGCCTCACTACTAGCTTGAATTTGATTAGACTCAATAGCAAACATGTAGATGAGTTTTGTTTTGCACTGGATATCCCAATGCAACATGAATATTGCTTTGCTACCTCGCATGGCAACATGGTTGTTGCACTGTTACAGTGGCATCAAATTAATGCGATTAATATGATAATTAGATGTTAATGATTCTTAGTTTTTCTCTACATATCATTAATTGGTATGGTCAATATTTGCAAAGAAATGTCAAGAGAGCTGAAAAAGAGACATTTTTCTTCGATTCTTGTCTTTGGGTAAAGTTTGAACTTCTACTATCCTTTATTCTCTCCAAACATTATTTTACAAGGAGTACGTCTAACTTCATACTTTCATTTGTATTCAAGACCTATGTAAGAGATAATCTCACTACAAGTGTTGAATCACACTTGATTTCCGAGATAGAGTCTTTAGGCGACGACATCATCTTATGTTTTTTCCCCATGATTCATGGAAAATACAAGAATGACAAAGTGGAAAATCATTGGACTCTACTCGTTTATAACATAATCTCGGACAAATGGGCTCACTACATTCAATATTTCCAATAAACAAAGGAGACATTTGCTTCCAAGATGCATAACAATTGGTGAGTTGACCTTAAATTTTGAAATGTAAAGTTGAATTGTGTTATCTAGTATCTAAATGATTGATTTCACTTATATTAATGCAGCAAATATGTGTGTCGCAAGCGATGAATGACAAAAGGCGTATGGAATGCCAAAAATTAATAAACCCTAAGCCAACGATAAAGTTTGCAATTTGCACACAACAAGATCTAGAGTCATAAGTAATTGATGAATTACTTGGCTTACTTATATTGTTAAATTTTGATGTAGAGTCGTAAGAGAAAAGCTACTTGTGCCCTGGAGTAATATGAATGTTGCAATAATTGTTCTTAATTTTTTATGTGGCAGGGCTGACTGTGCACTCTACGTGTATCTCTTCATGGAAACTTTGGCAGCTGATGTTAACACTTGATGGTTATATTGTAAGAATGTTTCACAACCATTTACGTACCAATATTCAAGATTTCCTTACTCACGTGTCTTCGTGTGTATGGTTAGAGTAAGGATTTTCGTTCCAACCTAAATACAAGGATGATGTTACAACTAAAATTTTAGCACCTTAGAGAACTATGTGAGTAGGGTGTTGATCTTTAAGATAACTTCCTAAGATAACTTAACATGCAAGACAAGGTAAAAAACGAAACTTGAGTTGTTTAAACAAGAAAACTAGAGAAAGAGAAAGGTAGAGGTTTTATTCTACTCATGCAAAGTCTAGCTACATGTCTTTTAGAAATATTTAACTACAATCTCTAATCCATTTTGGGTTCATAGACAAACCTGAAAATGGACTTGAGGATCGATCCCTAGTAAGATAGACTCATATCTGAGTCCATCTTACTAGCATAAGGAGTTGAACTGATATTTTATCTCTGAAATTTCATCTCTGAAATATCATCTCAACTCCTAGATTCATTTTACTCTAGCCGGTCAACTTTAAAAGTATGAATTTACCAGCAGCTCGCGTACGCGAGCCATCCCATCGTCACATGGGTAGCGCACGCGACCTGATCTGGAGCTCCAGGCTCCAAACTTGGTCGGTCACTGTCATTTTTGTGACAGGTTGCAAAATGACTCCTAAGTACCTAAGTAGTAATTTAGAAATCTAAAATCGTAGTATGATCCTCATATGAGCATAATTAACTTTCCACCTTGGAGGGTTTTAGCTCATGATCATGGGATTTAAATGATATGTTAAATTATGCTATGATAATTTAAGAATGGAAGATAAAGAAGAATGGAAAGAGCTGATTTTACTTAAGAAAAACTTATTTTAATTCAAGAACACAAGTTTTTCCACCATTAACACTATTACAAGATCTTATCTAAAACTAGAAAATGAAAACACATGCATGAATGGAATGAATGGGAGTAAATGCTAAATCAACTCATTTCAAAAGCCTTCTCTCATTCTCCCATGTGAATCACCTCCCACCATTTACTCTTCTTTAATTCCATCTTATCTCCAAATCATACAAAGCCAAAATTAAACACTATTTGGCACAAAAAGTTTAGTTAAGGTAATTAATACATGCAAGGTGTCAATTTGTGCCAATAATTTGGCACTTTTGTCTTGATTTGCTCCATGATTGATGACTCATCCCTTCTTATGGGTCCATGTGTTGCGTCTAGTGGTGGGTCCGCAAGTCGATTTCTGCAAAATCTGGCCTATGGTAGAGCTTGTCGTACTGATTGCCAAATCGGAGTCCAGGTTCAAGAGATATGAGCTTCAGAAGTTTGATGTTTTTCTGCACGTAATCCCGTTCTAACTTGATTCTGTCCTGTTTGAGTCCCCAGACTTTAATCCGGCTTTGTTGAGCTTCACATGGTTTGATTAGGAAGACTTCAGCTGTATATACTATTCTCGTGCTTTAATGCAGGTTTAACCATTATTTTCACGTTAACTGTGAAAATATGCAAAAATACGAAAATCTAATTATTTCATATTTATTAAACACATAATTAACCAAATTGTTATATCTCTACGGGGTTTAATATTACAGTTTTGGGTGCTTATCAGCATCCAAGGGACAAATGCCACCTGCAGTAGAAAAGGAAGCTATACATCGCGATTGGGCATCCAAGGCATACACAATTTTGTCTGACAAACCATGTTAGGTGCCAAAACATTCATGCAACATGAATGTTGCAATGTTAACTCGTAGTTATTTTGGTTTTGTTGTTAGCTAGCTAGTATCGTAGTTATTCGGGTCGTGGTTGTAGGGTCCTCTGTCTGCACATTTTATGTAAAATTTCTTATTAGTGCTATCAGTTTGATGTTACTCCTGTACCACTAGCACATTGCAAGTCTTTAATACACAAAAGCTTCTACCTTTAAAGGTTCTATCTTTTGTTGCTCTTGTAAATTTGTTACCACATTTTCAGTTATATTAATTTGTCATTAACTATTGTAAGATATAGTGAATAATCCTTTATTATGAATCATGTGTATCTATTTAACCAAATTTTGTTAAGATTTGCTACAGATAATGGCATTTTATAAATTCTTATGTATACGTATCTTGAAAAGCCTCAATGAGACCATTAATGAACACCAAATTTTATTTTGGGACTTCACTTATAACAAAATCATATTTCATTGTCGATGGTCACAAGCAGGTGGTGACTTGTTCTTAAATGCTAGTATCCTATGTATGTTCATGTTGAATACCTTATCATCCAGTTGCTTCCTAAATTTCAAGTTTCTAACAAATGGGTTTAGTTTTGTCTGCATTATGAGTACAAGATTCCAAAGACAAAAACACCCAGTTTAAAAGGAAGCATCAAACTATGTAGTTGTAGTACATAACATGGCACCTGTAAAATGGAGAAGTCTCCTTTAAAAGAGATGGGTTTAGTAAGTCTCACACATTACGACTGCAACATGAATGTTGCACTGTCAATTACGACTGCAACATGAATCATTTTACAGACTATAAATTCCATTATAACAAATGAAAAATAAAACAAACCGACTAGCGAATAATCTCAAATGAGTATTGTTTGCACTCTCAATTATGACTGCAACAGATTGCAATATGAATGTTGCACTGTCAATTACGACTGCAATAGACTTCAACATGAATGTTGCACTGTCAATTACGACTGCAACATGAATCATTTTACAGACTATAAATTCCATTATAACAAATGAAAAATAAAACAAACCGACCAGCGAATAAACTCAAATGAGTATTGTAAGCCCCATCCTACCACGTCGATATTATCCCCACTTAGCCACTGCGGACCTCCAGCAGTGTGGGGTTTTGATTCTGGACAGCTGCTTCCCAGGAGGTCACCCATCCTTGGATTACTCCTACTTAAGCACAATTAACTACGGAGTTCCCACGAAATCTATAGCCAAACATTTGAACTCAATGTTAGGATTTAGCGGATCAATTACTTAAGCCCCAGATCTCGAACAACTTCCTAGATGGTGGAATGCATATCTGGCGCAACCATCACTCCACAGGCTAGGCGCTTTCTAGATACCTGACGCAACCTCTCCCCATGGAATAGGTGCCTTTTCAGTATATTCCCACGGGATATTACATTCTCCCCATCTCTAGAGAGAGTCATCCTTGGCTCTGATACCATTCTGTAACAATCCGCCTCATCCTACCACATCGATATTATCCCCACTTAACCACTACTGACCTCCAGTAGTGTGGGGTTTTGATTCCGGACAGCTGCTTCTCAAGAGGTCACCCATCCTTGGATTACTCCCGCTGAAGCACGCTTAACTACGGAGTTCCCACGGAATCTGTAAAAATTCTCGATGTTAGGATTTAGCGGATCAAGTACTTAAGCCCCAGATCTTGAACAACTTCCTAGATGGTAGAATGCATATCTGGCGCAACCGTCGCCCCACGGGCTAGGCGCCTTTCCAGATACCTAACGCAACTTCTCCCCATGGAATAGGCCTTTTAGTATATCCCCACGGGATATTACAAGTATCAACATTCCATAAAAGTATACAATGAGTATCAATTTATCATTAATAAATGTCAGAAGACCAAACTTAAAAATCTCAATTAAGTAGCCACTGCAGACCTCCTAGTAGTGTAGGGTTTTGATTCCGGACAGCTGCTTCCCAAGAGGTCACCCATCCTTGGATTACTCCCACTGAAGCATACTTAACTACGGAGTTCCCACGGAATCCGTAGCCAAATGTTTCGGAAAAAGCCTCGACGTTAGGATTTAGCGGATCAATTACTTAAGCCCTAGATCTCGAACAACTTCCTAGATGGTAAAATGCATATCTGGCGCAACTATCGCCTCCAGGCTAGGCGCTTTCCAGATACCTGACGCAACCTATCCCCATGGAATAGGTGCCTTTTCAGTATATCCCCACGGGATATTACATTCTCCCCATCTCAGGAGAGAGTCGTCCTTAGCTCTGATACCATTCTGTAATGATCCGCCCCATCCTACCACATCGATATTATCCCCACTTAACTACTACTAACCTCCAGTAGTGTGGGGTTTTGATTCCGAACAGCTGCTTTCCAAGAGGTCACCCATCCTTGGATTACTCCCACTGAAGCACGCTTAACTACAGAGTTCCCACGGAATCCGTAAAAATCCTCGATGTTAGGATTTAGCGGATCAAGTACTTAAGCCCCAGATCTTGAACAACTTCCTAGATGGTAGAATGCATATCTGGCGCAACCGTCGCCCCACGGGCTAGGCGCCTTTCCAGATACCTGACGCAACCTCTCCCCATGGAATAGGCGCCTTTTCAATATATCCCCACGGGATATTACAAGTATCAACATTCCATAAAAGTATACAATGAGTATCAATTTATCATTAATAAATGTCAGAAGACCAAACTTAAAAATCTCAATTAAGTAGCCACTGCGGACCTCCAGCAGTGTAGGGTTTTGATTCTAGACAGCTGCTTCTCAAAAGGTCACCCATCCTTGGATTACTCCCACTGAAGCACACTTAACTACGGAGTTCCCACGGAATCCATAGCCAAATGTTTCGGAAAAAGCCTTGACGTTAGGATTTAGCGGATCAATTACTTAAGCCCCAGATCTCGAACAACTTCCTAGATGGTAGAATGCATATATGGCGCAACCATCGCCCCACAGGCTAGGTGCCTTTCCAGATACCTGACACAACCTCTCCCCATAGAATAGGCGCCTTTTCAATATATCCCCATGGGATATTACAAGTATCAACATTCCATAAAAGTATACAATGAGTATCAATTTCTCATTAATAAATGTCAGAAGACCAAACTTAAAAATCTCAATTAAGATAACTAAAAACATATGGTTTGCCGAGAATATCAAAACTGATCACAGACTAACAAATCACACTGGTGCTTTCAATTCTTTTCTTCTTAGGTTTACCAGGACCAATCTTCGGACTACACGGATAAACCGCAGGAGAATCAGGCATACGTCTTGGCATAGAACCATTCGGAACTGACTTGATAGAATGTGAGTAACATTGCCTGAACGCGATCACTGTATATCCTTCATCAATCTAGCCATAAAAGGAACCAATACAGGCGATAACATGTATGCAAGGGAAATTATCGATACACCAATATTTACAAATACATGTTTTATTCATCAAATCAATTGAATGAAGAATGTCGCTATAAACTAGAAACTGATTTTTATTGGATCTAACCACCCTCAAAGTCATTACAACTTCAAACTTGCTAGCCAGTACTATCTCCATTGTTTGATATAAAACGGAATTCCATTTCATAGACTCCTCCAATTTGTTCCAACTCATTTCCATCATCTTTTCCATGATTCCAAAAAGCATAGGAGTAATAAGCAGGAAGCGCTCCTTAGTGATCCATGCATTGAAACATTCAGCTAGTGTCGAGCACATCTCACCGTATCTAGCACCGCAGAAGTATGCATTTGCCCAATTTTCCAATCTAATATCTGTTAAAAACCTTTGCATAACTTTTCAACACAATTAAAAAATTCATGATGAGAAGCTGCATAAGCACAATCAGAAAATAGCTTCACAACATATTTCCTCAACTTGTTATCTTTCCGTATAGCATAACCAACGTTGTTCTTCAAGTGCCAAAGACAATACAAGTGAAATGACCCCGGAAACACAATTGGAATATTTTTAACCAGTCCAACATGTCGATCACTCAAAAATGTCAAAATTATATCACTTAAAATAACAAGTTTCAATTGTTCTAAGAACCAAAACCAATTTGCATCAGTTTCACTAACCACTATAGCAATGGCCAACGGAAAAATTCCTTAAAAAATAACCAAAATAGAAAAGAAAAATAAAAATGGTTAAGTTAGTCTAATATGCATTAACAAACATTATTACTAAGTAAGCTTCTCAATAACAATATAATACTATTTCATGTTTATATAGATAACAAATAATCAATGCATTCTAAATGATATACGACGTTACCTTGATTTCCATTTTTGGCGGTTGCAGCTAACAAACATCCTTTATGCTTATTTTTCAAAAAAGTACCATCTAAGTCACTATAAGATGACAATGGTTAAAAGTGTCATGTAGTCAAGCGCCGCTTAAAGCGCAAGGTGCACTTTAGTGCATCGCCTTGACCAAGGTGTGAGAGGTAACATAAGGCGTACGTTTTTTGTGCTTTTGTGCGCCTTTTGTCGAGGCGCGAGGCGCACAAGGTGCGCGCCTTATCAACTTTTACAGTTTTTTCATTTTTTTTACAATTTTTGTTATACGTGACACATTTACACTCGATCCAATTGTTGTATGATATAAGAAATTGTACAAATTTAGTAAGTTTTATTGTGGAGTACACTTTAAACTTAACTTTTGACTAGTTTTGTAAAGTCCTGAATTATTATTAAGGGTATTTTTGTAAATTTCATATTAAATCTAGGGTCATTTATGTAAATTGGTCGTCGGGGTTATATTTCAAACGTACGTAACTTACTGGAACTTAACTCCGACTCATAAGTCACGTTAGGTAAGCGACCATATGCGAAAATTTGACAGAATGCCAATTAGCGGTTTTACTATGCGTCGCACGAAGTTAACGACTTACCCGCATGAGTGAGTTATTGTCATAGCCTGCGGTGAGATAGAATATAGCAGATTAAATTTAGAGGGATAGGCCGAAAAATAATCAAGACACTAAGTCGAATTAGTGGCGGTTAGGAGTCTAGGTAGGACGTTAAGTCTAACTAGGATATATTGGGCTTGGGCCTAAATATATCGCGGCCCAAATAGGAAAAAATGAAATCGCGAAAACGAAAATCGCGAAACAGGAAAAACCGGCCAAACCAAAAAAAATCGCACTTCTTCTTCCCCAATTCGCACCTCTCAAACCCTAGGAGAGAGAAATATCAAATCGCCCAAATTCAACCGATTCCACCCAAAAACTTAAACGCCCAATCACTAACAACCCTCAACCAAGCGTGGGAATTCAAAAAATTATTGGATTTGCGTCGTACCGCCGCTGCCGCCGCTGCCGGGTGAGTTTAATCTGCTCCAAACAACTAGTTTGAACTCGACGTCGATAGTTGGGGATGTATTGATGGAAATATTGGACGGGGGTGTAGTATTTCGACAGTAGCAGTGGGAGTAGAAGTGAATTCGAGCATACCGAAGCGAAATCGAGATAAGAGGTGAGTTAGTTTCGCCTCAATCAAATAATTTGAACTCGATTTCGTTCTATTTGGTTGTATTGATGAAGGATGATTGAAATTGGGTGGTTGTTAGGTCGACAGCAGGTGTGGGAGGAGACAAAGTGGAGCGATTTTGGTGGAGCAGCAAGCTAGGATCGATTTTCGCTTGCTGACTCGGTAAGAGTTGCTATATTCACTTTAATTTAGAGAAGTTATGTTAGTCTAAACTTGTTTAGGATTTGATTCAGTAATGCACGATTGATAAGACTTCTTCAAAGAATTGTAATTAGATTTGATATGAACCGAAGAGAGTGGAATGGGTTGTAGTGGAAATTTGGAATTGGATTGGGATCTTATTACAAATGGAAATTTTGTGGGATGGGAGGAGAGTGAATACGAAGCATCTAAAGGGGTTAAGTTACTGAGAAAATATATGTAAGAACTGGAAATGGCACGTAGTCAAACCGCTCGACTGACTGTCGGTGATTATTCCAGAACGGTTTGTGGTGGCCTATAGCAGTCTAGAACAAAACTTTTGGTAACTAGAAGGGTAGTACGTTAATAATTACTTTAGTGGTTAATATAATCAACGAGTAATTATTTTCTCGAACTTATGTTGAAAGGAAATATTAATTGTCTTCTTCGGGTTCTAATAGATTTACGATTGGGCTTATATGATTTATAGGAGTTGGATTCGGTTAAGCTGGTTCGATTTGGTTAAGTGGGCTTGAGGAGAAGGAGCTTGCTAAGGTAGGAACCTACATACCAATATATAGCATGCTTATTTTCATGCATGATTTGAATTGTTAAATTGGAAATAGATAGTTTGTGTATCAACCATGCATGTATATATGATATTCATGTTTTGCACTGTATTTCTTCGCTATAAATTATATATATATATATAGCTTTCGTGTGAAAAGGGTTTTGGTAAAATCGGGGTAACGGGGATTTGTTTTCTTGGTTAAAAGAGAAAAACTGGTTTTGGGAAGGGTTCAAGCGCCTCGTGTCTCGATGAAAGAGAGAGAGATGGATTTTGTATCTTGGTGAGGATTACCGGGTGTTTGTAACTAGGTGGGAGGTTTCGATTGTTCCCGGGATAGTTGTGTTATTTACGATGATTCGCCGTTTGGGAATCATCGGTTGTTATTTACTATGACTGGCCCGTTTGGGAGTCATAGGTTGTTCTACTCGATTATGGGAAATCCAGGAACTCACACCTACATAATCAACAGTTTTAAAAGAAAAACTAAATATGTAACTAGAGTATTTGAAAACAATCGGTAATAGGAGTATATAGATAGATATTACTATGTTTATCACGAGGGGATTTAGAAAAGGAATTGTGAATTCCTATAAAGAAGGAACTGTTGTCGCATTCCGAGACAGGAGCAGTTAAGATTCATTTCTAGGATTCCAACGTGTGGTGTACACCTTCGAGGTGGTGGGCCACCTTTAAAGGGATGCATCACTGGATGTAGTCGGGAATTCCTTTTCTACTTTTCTAGATAACCATGCTTTATGACGTGTCACTTATTTGTATGGTGATTAGCTTGAGTGGGGTTACATCTTTGCCTCACGATGAGGTTTAGACGCGAGGAGTTAGAGTTTAGTCCACTCGGATGTGTGTCGGGATCCCGAAAGGTCTGCGAGTCGTCGAACGGTTGACCACCGTAAGTTAGGTGACAGCCCGTGTATGGGGTCGGGTCACAGGGCCCACCGAGCCCTAAAAGCTTTGGGGATTTTGTGTGTAATGAACACAACAACGGCATTTCAGCTCCTGCACGGTAAAATCGAGGAAAACAACGGTGCATGGTTCACACCGGGGAAATCTTGAACCGAGATTGCCCTCGCGGATCGGGTCGAAAAGTACCGTCATTACCCTCACCATTCTAATAGGATGCAGCCGCCACAATAGTTGTATGATGATTGAAAAACTCTATTTTGAATATCAATGAAGCATGTCGAGATGATTTACGCTAGTTAGTGATGTATATATACATAGTCACAATATTTGAATACTATTATAGAAACCCCCGCATGTTTTAAATGTTTTCTATAAGTAGACTATTTATTGGCTATGCGTTTCTATTGGGCATAGTTGTTTGCTCATCCTACTTAACATTTCGACGAGCGATTCTGAGAGAGGAGGTTTTTCCTAACCCTAGCGATGAGGGTTATGGGGATTTGGGAGGATTCCCTTATGCTTGACGAGAGACAGAGTCAGGTTTATATTTTGGGCTGTATAGAGATAAGTTAGGTTATTCTTTTGCTGTATATAATGAGCATAGCTCTTTTCTTTTGGTTGTATAGTAAGAGGCTAGTTCATTTGGTTGTATATATGGTGAGCTAGGCCATTTTGATGTAATATTTGATGTATTTAAGTAGCAGTTACACTTACATAGTTGGTGGATGGGATTTGATGTTGTTTAGAAGGTTGGTTTGTATATATATGGTTGTTGGAAGGTTGTAGTTAGGATTTCTAGGTTTATGACAGGTTATGACAGGTTTATGACAGGTTTTAGGGTTTACGAATGTTGATCAAACAAAGGAAACTCTGCCGAAATTTCGGTAGAATCGGGATAGGTGTCTGCCTCGAGATTCATTCCACGTCCTCGGGATGTGTGTTGGGTCTCGGGGCGTGACAAGTTTTTGTTAAGTTGTATGGATTGAGAGAAGACACAAAGATGGATTAAATTTTAAATGAAGTTTTACGAGATTCTAAAATTGAATCACGTGTTCTATTTTATGAAGAACTCATTTGGCTCAATTCAATCGGTTCATTATTTTAGTTTATTGAAGTTGAGCTAGATTGTATTGAGAGAGACGAGTTTTATTTTGCTCTTTACTTATTGCTTAAGATTTTTCTTTTAAATGACTACAATGGTTTTATGTTTACAATCACATAAAATTAATTTTAAAGTTTGGATAAGCAAATCAGTGATAATTCATGTCATATTTAATATTTAATTTATTTTTTATTTGATATATCTATTTTTTTATTACTACGCGCCTCACTTCAATCAAAGCGCCGCACGCCAGCGCCTTCGCCTAAAGGCATGATGAGAAGAGGGTGTTGTGCCTTAGGTGCGCTTTAACGCCTTTACTACACTGGTTAAAACCATAACTGGAAGCCTCAAAACATATGAACATTCTTTCAAACTTTTTCGTAGAGTCAACATCCAGAATAACGCAACTTCCAGGATTATTTTCTACGATTGCATTCTTCAACCATTTCAACTGGTGAAAACACAGTCCATCTATGCCATGAATCTCCTCCAAAGCCATCTTTTTAATTAGCCGTGTCTGCATAGTAATATGTAATGTTAAGCTCGTAGTCAGTCTTCAACGTAGTCATCAAATCTCTGGGCTTGACCAAAGGCATATCGCGCACAATCTCTAAAATAAGATTTTCCACTAGTTTACTTGACATCAAACAACTATTAACATCTTTGCAGACGAATCCACATAAGTGCTCAGAATGCATAATTTTTATCACAAAAGAGTCAAACTCAGAAACTGCATGTACACGCCACAAACAACCAGTACTCTCCTTCTTAGCACAATAAACCGTAACTCTCCCCGGATCATTCTTTGAAAACTGATATTTGTACCCAGTCTCAATAGAATACTGCAATACTTTAAGACGAAAATCATTAACATCAACAAATGTTTGACCAACATGTTTGAGATTAAAAGCCCATAATCTACTCCTCAATTCTTTAATAGACACTATTTCACTACCGGTCCCACTACCAGAAGCACAAAAGCTACCATAAGAATTAGAAGAATTATCACCAGATGTACTACTCTCACCTACTCTATAAAAACACAACATACTAGCAAGTTTCAAAGAGACATCAATGTTAATTGTAGATAAACCCTTTGCAAAATTGTAGCACGCTAAAGATTGAAGCTCTGCATCATTTTCTATAACAAATAACTTTCCATCGCGAGTGAAAGAAATATTAGAGCATGATGGATTTAACTCGGGCCAATTTGTCGGAAATCTCATTTTTGAAATCAATAATTGAAGAAGACGGACCAATACGACTTGCTAGAGTCAAATTTTTGTAGGATATAACTTCAAGAATAGTAAAATCCATCGTACAACACAAAATTTCTTTCACTCAAGTTAAATCATGATATGAGAAATCACCATCTCCCCAATTTCTTTCCAAATTCAAGATGATAAAAACCTAAATTGAGAAAGAAATAAACTGAGTAACAAGTTTCATATAAAAAGGGTATATACGGTATTTTGAAAAAGCAAATAAGGTACGGCTGGTTTTTTCTTGCAACTTATTGAAAATGAAACCTTTATTTCATACTTTTAAAAACCGGGTGGGTTTTAGCCGTAATTCATAAAATAGTCAACGGATTTTTGGCTAATAAAGACCGAAATCAGGGTTTTGAACCTAGCTTTATGTTGTTATAAAATATACATTTAACAATACACATTCACTATTATACTATATATATTTAATAGACTTTTACACGTAAAAAACATATTTTATATTATAATGTATGAGTTTGATTATCTTAAATATAATATACAGGAATTCTCGTAAACGGATTATCCATTTACCGACATGCTATATAGTGACTTGACGCAGCTTATTTAGTGTCTTGAATAACTTATTTAGATTCTTGCCACGACTATGTTAATAAGCGTAAATGAAAAAGTTGTTCAAGACACTATATAAATTGTTCAAGACACTATATCCATTAACGGATAATTCGTTTAAGAGAAGGCCTGATGTAATATAATACTAAATTTTATATATCGAAATTATAATAATCAGTTTTGGTATCTAAGGTTTTTCCTATTCGGTTCTACGGTTTCGGTTCTTTATCGGTTCGGTTCTTAATGATATATTTTAAATAGGTCTAACTTTTTAAGACCTAGAACCAGAACATTCGGTTTCGGTTCCGGGTAATCGGATACCCATTGGACCCTATGACCACAAAAAAACAAATCTGAAATTTGGAAAATTACAGTAGTTGAGCACCAATCTAAACCCAACACGACTTAGGCATACGAAAAACCCGTAGTTGTGCGAAACACCATAGCCTGTCTCGTTTTCCTTTATCCTTCCACCTCTCATCACGGACGCAGCTTTGTTTTCATTTGTTTTTCTTCTAGGGTTTACTTTTCGTTCATCCCTTTTCACCTAACCTTTTAAAATCATCATCATCAAAGAAGTTAGTTTTGAACACCAACCGATCTAAACTTTTCAAAAATTAATAATGGATCTATGAGGACATCGTTAATCAATTAAGGACATATTTTGGATTTTGATTTGATATAAAAAAGAAAAAAAGAAAAATGATGAAAACGGTGGTATATCAAGGGAATTCATTATTGGGAGAAGTAGAAATATATATTAAGAACAACAATTCAAATCAGTATCATCAGATAATCAGTGGTTGTATATTATCAAGGGAAATCAGAATCACTAAATTTTCACAACCGAGTGAGAGATGTACGCCACTGGCTGTATTTCACACTATTACAGGCCCTACTTCTGGACTTTGCTTCAAAATGGAATCCGTCGCGCACGACTCATCACCATTGTTTGTTTTGCATTCTACTCTTCTCAGAGAGAATAAGGTAATAACTAATAATCATCATCATACCTTACCAGTACAACTATGGATTAATTAATCAGTAAAACAATTAAAATTATATCACTAATTATTAGATTGATGATGATGCTGTTTTTCTACTAATTAATCACAAGCCCTAATGGATTTGTTGTGCTGGAAGTTGAACTTTGGTTTGGATCATGCTTGTTAGTTGATTTTGTGCCAATTTTGGTTAAACAAGGACTTGCACTCATGCTTCAGTTTAAAATTTAGACGATTTAAATAATATGCTCTATTATGTCATTGAATTTATCATGAATCTTGTTTTTGGTATTATTATGAATTAAAAAGATTTTAGAGAATCCTTTTTGCTGGGTGAGGGTTTAGTTTGCCATGTTTAATATTTGCCGCTTATGTTGTCTTACTTACAGACTGCGGTGATGCCGCTTGGAGAGGACGAACTTCACTTGGTGGCCATGCCGTCCAGGCGAAGTTCATGCTTTTGGGGATTTATTGCTGCTCCGGGCCTTTACAATTGTTGTCTTAATATGCTGAACCTTAGATGTCTTGGCATTGTATTTGATCTTGATGAAACACTTATAGTTGCAAACACAATGCGCTCGTTTGAGGATCGTATTGAATCCTTACAGCGAAAAATAACAGGCGAGTTGGACGCTCAACGTCTTTCTGGCATGTTGGCAGAGATAAAACGATATCAGGATGACAAGAATATCTTGAAACAATATGTGGACAGCGACCAAGTTATAGAAAATGGTAAGGTGGTCAAAGTTCAGTCCGAGATCGTTCCTCCGTTGTCTGAAGATCATCAGCCAATTGTGCGCCCAATTATACGATTAAGGGAAAAGAACATCATACTCACTCGCATCAATCCATTGGTATGTTCACCGGATTTCTCTCATGTGCTCTTCTGACTCCACATCATACAGCAATGATCAATAAGTTCTGATGACAACACCACACACACCTTTCCCATTTAACTTTCTAAGTCAATGTTTTGGCATGTCATTTCTATATGGTTGTGTGATCAAAACTTGACTAACAAATGTGGCAGCACTTGACCTGAATGTTTCACTTTCCCTCAGGAATTTTCCTTTTATTTTTTCCTAGTGGATGAGTACTCCAATATTCATTTAAGGGAAATTGATGTTGATTATTAAAGTCTATTTGGTATTTATCCTTTGAAAATCATCATTTTCGAATGTTGCAATAGTTATACAATTGCATTGTGATATAGATCATTATTTTTCCTCAGCGTATCGTTTGGCTGTTATGCCAGAAGCAACAATTCCTTTAGCACACAGTGATACTCATCTAGTATTTTAATCCCCCCCTACAAACTACTGATTTCTGAAATAGCATCGGCATAATGTTTCCGTAATTCACCAGTTTTTCAAATTTTATTATTATTTTTTTAAGAAAGAGAAAACATGATTTTATTGGTTCCTTTCTATAAAGACGTCGTTTTAACCAACGGTTTTTAGTACTTTCGTTCCTACATACATTAATATTATGTATGTTGAAAAGAAAGAAGGAATACTTTGGGCTTTTCCCGACGCACCGTGTTATGCACATGATGCAATCATGTACGTCTATACAAGTTACTGTTGTTGTAATGTAGATTCAGTTGTCATACTTGAAATAATTATCGTCATGGAGATATCCTGATAGACCTCATTTACTGTTTTTCTAGTTTGATAAGCATGTAATTATTGGCTGTTGTATATACGGAATCAGTGTGAGTATATTTGTACTGCTGTTTCCGTTATATTTTGTATAAATTCTGCATGTTCTTTGATTTTTCACTCTGTAAGTAACCTGAAGCACTTGTACCTCATAGATTCGTGACACAAGTGTTCTTGTAAGGCTGAGACCTGCATGGGAAGATCTAAGAAGCTACTTAACTGCTAGAGGTCGCAAGCGTTTTGAAGTTTATGTTTGCACTATGGCTGAAAGAGATTATGCATTAGAAATGTGGAGGCTTCTTGACCCAGATTCTAATTTGATCATTTCAAAGGAACTACTGGACCGCATTGTTTGTGTCAAGGCCGGTAAGTTGCATATTGCTTATTCTAGTAATCTGCGTGACCTCTATCTCAGTGATGGTATGGTATCATATGTGATTAAACTATAGTTGTGTATCAGTAAGATTGAAACCAGTTACCCTAGCCTTTTCTTCTGAAATCGAGCATTTATTTTATTTTCTTCTCCTATTTATCTAAGCTTGTGGTCTTTACCCACCAGAGTTCTCTTTTTGATTATAGGCTCTAGAAAGTCCCTGCATAATGTTTTTCACGATGGGATCTGCCATCCTAAGATGGCATTGGTGATTGATGATCGCCTGAAAGTGTGGGATGAGAAAGATCAACCTCGGGTACATGTAGTCCCTGCATTTGCGCCATATTATGCTCCTCAAGCTGAGGTATACCAGGCTTGTAAACACTTATTATTATCAATTCTTGAAACATATTTTCTTTGCCTTCGATTTATATTACAATTGACTGAATTTTCCTTGTAGGCAGCCAATGTGATCCCCGTTCTATGCGTGGCAAGAAATGTTGCATGCAATGTTAGAGGTGGTTTTTTCAAGTAAGGAAAAGTAAATTTTGGATAAAGATTCCTTTTAAGCTTTTGCATTCATTGTCTTTAAGATTGGATTGTATTTTATAATCTAGTTTCTGGCAATGTCAGTATCTAATTTTACCATGGCCAATTCAATTTCAATTTAGGGACTTCGATGAGGGTCTTCTACAGAAAATTTGTGAAGTTTCTTATGAAGATGATCTAACAGAATTCTCATCTGCTCCCGATGTGAGCAACTATCTGACTTCAGAGGTAAGCATGCTTAAGGAACGAACTGCAGTGCACCCCTTGCAAATGAAAAAAAAAAAAAACCGATAAAGAAGAACAGTGGAATGAAAAATAAAACATGGAAAGAATTGAAAATTTAACTGCCATTGGCATGAAGGGAAGGTGACGACCGGCGCACCTTTCACCTGTCATGCTTTGTAAATTCCCAATGCGCTTAGAACTGGTCTTTTGATGACCAAAACCTTTTCTTGGATTTTGGTGGTGAGAAAATACAGTGAACCTGAATGGTCCAGGAAAGATGGCAATTTGTTAGTTGACGTTCATCTTATTGGATATGTACAGTCTCTCCAGTTCCTAAACATATTGATGGATTTGGAGTTAAATCTATCAAAAATGTTTTTATTTATTTATTTCTTTTGCGTCTCTATTTGTATGAAGCTATTTTTTCTCTCTTGAATAATTGACTTTCAGGATGATATTGCTGCTTCGAGCAAAGATCCACTAGGTTTTGAGGGCATGGCAGACGTTGAGGCTGAAAGGAGATTAAAGGTTATAAATCTAATTGTTACTATTTTTTATTAAAAGATGTTGTTTTATATGAAGCCGATATTTTAAAAGAAAAATATTTCTTTTTGTTTCTGTTTGTATTGTGTATGTTAACTTTGAATGCTGAATAAGTAAAATTTAGTATAAAAAACGAGGTGTTAAAATATTCTAAAAGTCTTTTTTTTTGTCCTTGTTTTTGAACGCCTATTTTTCTATAAATTTATTCTCGTCAATTTATTTTGCTGTTGTGCATGTTGTAAATTTATGTTGCATTTTTTCTGTCAGGATGCAATTTCGGTTTCTTCTGCTGTTAGTAATCTGGATCCGAGACACGCTATCTCACTCCAGCCTACAGTGGCTTCTGCATCGAGTACAACTTTGCAACAAACTCCCTTGGTGATACCTGGTCAAAGTAATCTCTTTCCTCTTGCAGCTTCATCAGTTAAGCCATTGAGTAAATTAGGTCATATAGAACCAAGTTTGCAATGTTCTCCAGCTAGAGAAGAGGGTGAGGTGCCAGAATCTGAACTGGATCCTGACACGAGGAGAAGGCTTCTCATATTGCAACATGGACAGGATAACAGGGATCAGATCTTAAGTGAACCTCCTTTTCCAACGAGACCAACACCCCAAGTTTCAGTTCCCCCGCTTCAGGTTCCGATTCCACCAACAGTGAATCCACGTGGAGGCTGGCCGTCGTTGGAGGAAAAAGGTGGCTCAAGGCAGCTGAACCAGGCATTACCCAAGCCTGTACAGAAGGAGCTTCCTCTAGAATCAGAACCCAAGCATTTTGATAAGCACCGAGCTCGTCATCCACCATTTTTTCGTCCAGTGGAGAGTCCTGTGTCGTCTGATAGGTATCTTTATGAGAATCAGAGATTGGTAAGTGACAATGACTTGTTCTTCTTCGACTTTGAGTTTGTCACACATTTTCGTGAAGATCTGTGATTCTCAGGACAATCTAAAAGATAAATTATTTTGTAGGCACATCGCAAAGATGATCGGTTGAGACCAAACCATTCTTTTCCGAAGCATCGTTCCTTTTCAGGTAGACCTTGATGTGATCATGATTGAATGTGAAAATAATGACTGTAATTGACTGTGTGTCTTCCAAGTTTAACAGCATGTTTTGATGACTTCTCTGCTTATTCTTAGAGGACACGGGATGTGTAATGCACAATTGTGATAATCTTTTCTCAGCTCTTTTAAACTTGAGTTTCTACCAGTAAATTTGCAAATTTCCTTCCATTGTTTAGCTGATTATTCAAGGCAATTTTTTAGTCGCCTTGAGGTGTAAGCCTTAATCCTCAAGAGTATGCATCTTTTAAATACATGGATAGTTATGTTTGACACTGATCCAGTCATCGATATATATTGATTGGGCCACATCAATAGCTACAGTATAACTTTCTAAATGTTGTGAAATTACTACAACTTTTTAAATTAGAAAATCATGCCTCCACATTAGGCACTGAAGAACACATAGTTGTTTCTGTAAAATGAAAAACAGGGAGATAATAGGATGGAAAAAGAAATGGAAAACCAACAGCTCTTTAAGGAGGTGCCTGTGTCAAATCTACCTCTTTAAATTGGAAAGCTGTTTCAATCTCTTTGGATGTGGTACTGATCTTGAGGAGTATGTATATCTCAAGGTTTTACCTTCCTGTCAAGAGTGTGTTACCAAACAAAGAGTATGTGTGTGTTTGGAGAGATGATGAGAAATAAAAGTAGCAAAAATATATTAGGGAATAAGGTTTAAGCAGAAATTGGATTTGAATGTTAGAAAATTCAAATGTGTAATATATTCATACATGCCATGCTTAATAGTTAATATGTCGGAAAAAATATTTTTCATTCTCTGATGCCTAAGTGTGGTAAAAAGGGTAGAGGGGACTATCAGGGACTGCTTGTGGGACGATAGGTTTCACCTCTTTTATTGGAAGAGTGTGTGCTTGTCCAAGAGAGACGGGGGTTTTGGGTTGTGGAGGATCCGAGAGTTCACTTTGGCCTTAATTGGCAAATGGCTTTGGAGGTTTGCGGAGGAGCGTGATTGTTTATGGAAGCGAGTGGTCAAATCTAGATTTGGCGAGACTAACTTAGGTGGGTACATTGGTCATATTTCAGAACCTTACAGGGATGGGGTGTGGAAGGGTATCTAGAGAGATCAGGTATGGTTTAGGTGACTGGGCTGGAATTTGATTTTGGGAGGATAAATGGGTAGTGGAGAGACTGTTGTTCTTGGAATTCCCAAGACTCTATACCATCTCATTTTTAAAGAAACGATCTAATTGCAAATTCATCTAATTAAATAATGGTATTCTTAGTTGGGACTTGGGCATTTATGTTGCAAAGCAAAAGATGAGGAGCGATTTCTGGATTCGGCAAGAAGTGGGGTGCAGAGGTGGATTCCAATAGGGGATAGATCATGAGGTTGCGGGATGAGAGAACTCCAAAGTAGGGAAGTGAGTAGCCAGGGAGAATGAACTGATCAAAGTAGGTACTGCAATGATCTAATTGATGATGATGAGGATGAGCCAAGTGAAGTACAGCAGTGAGGAGGATGGCGGTGGGAAAAAGAGGAGGAATGAAGTACAAGGTCATAATACTGGTTTAGGGATGCCATTTTTTTCTTTATTTTTTACTTTTAGGGGTGGGGTGGGGTGGGGTGGGGTGTGTCATTGGTGGAGGGGGATATTTCGTCTTTTCAGTTTTTTGGGTCTTTTCAGTTTTTTGGATTTGTTGATCTTTAGGGTGGGGTACTTGGGTGTACTGGGTTATGGTGTTGGTCCTTGGAAAGTTATGTGCAATTTTCTTTAGTGTTGTTGTACTTCATAGTTATGTAAATACAGTAATTTTTATAGATTACATAGATTTCACGGTAGGGATTGGCCGCAAGATTTCAGCTTTCGCGGGTTATGACTACCGTGGGTAAGCAAAACAATTAAAAAAAATTCTTAAAATTTCTTGCGACAAAGAGTTACTGTGAGAGTTTGGTTTTCGCGGTAGAGAGTAATTGTGAGAATTTGGCTCTCGCGGCAGCGAGTTATTGTGAGAATTTGGTTCTCATGGCACCTGGTTGCCGTAACACTTTTTACACTTGGGGTGCTTAAGATGGGACATACTCGGAATAACCATTATTCTTCTACCCTTTTGCCAAAGGGGTGCCGATCCCATTAAGTGGGGTGTAAATACCGCACCCCTAAAGCTATGCTATGTTTAATGAGTTTTCTTTTTTGTAAGACACCTTTGTAACAGATATTTAAATATTATTTGATGATTCGCTAGATGGTTCATATGGTTTTTCTGCAAGCAATCTATTATTTAACTAAATCTGAAATGAGCTATTGTTTTTTGTTGACATTCTCTTTATGGTGTCTTTTGTTTCGATAGGTGAGGATATTCCCTTGGACCCACCGCTTTCAAACAATGGGGAACATCCTGCTGGAGTCCTGCAAAATATTGCAAGAAAGTGTAGAACAATGGTATTAAGAAAGTTTTAGTGGATGCTTAGCTTTAGAGCTTAAGCTTTGGGTTATTTTTATATCTTTTTTATCCGTTTATACAACTAAGGTCCTTTCTGGGTATCTGATAATTAATTGTAGGTGGAATTCAAGCCAGCTTTGGTACCTAGCACAGAATTGCAGTTCTCTGTTGAGGTTGTTTCATGCATTTGACTATTTGAAAATATCTAGATTATAAAGTAGTTTTGTAATGTTTTATAAACTGCAACTTCCAGACTCAAAAATATGAGTGGTGTGTGCATGTTTTTTGTGTGCGCGCGCGCCTACCTATTTATTTTTGTATTAATGACCGTTTATATGTTTGTATAACCCGTTATTTTGTGTATATTGACTTTCATTCCTTTTGGGCATGTAACGTCGACACTATATTTTCTTAAGATTCCATGTCGGACTGATGGATGCATATCCATCTCATATACGACACACAAACACAATGGAAGCTGTGTTTCAGTTTTTGGTATTTCGCCATGTCTGATATTTTGTACGCGTTGGATACCGATAAGTTGATACCCGTACACTGTCAATGTCACTCAGCTTTTGGTCTATTTAAGTGGGTATTAAAATGGGAGATCGGGGACGATGGTTATCTGATCATGTGTTAAAAACCTATATGCTCAGTCTAATCTGGTGTTTGCAGCCATGTAGTTCCTGTACCTTTGTTTACGTGTGTGTGTGTGTATAATTTGATTACGTATAGTATTTTTCGGTCACATTTATGCAACCTCTTAGCTGAATAGTTTGTCTTGTTTTTTCAATTAATGACACATCAAGTTAATTTACAAGTTTCCTTTTCTGGTTGATTAATATCAATTCAAGTGTGTAAGTTTACTTTGTTGGATTACTCATATGTCATATTTGGTTTGAGCCATTTGTTTCCTGCAGGTTTGGTTTACTGGAGAGAAAATAGGCGAGGGAATCGGTAAAACAAGGAGAGAAGCACAGTTTCAGGCTGCTGACCATGCTCTTAGGAATTTAGCGAGTAAGAAATTAAAAGTTTTTTTGCTATATTTATTTTTCGTTACTCTGGCTGAATATGATCTTGCCGTCATCATTTTGCTGCAACTTTTTTTATTGAGGGAACTGTGTTTGATAGTATCTGGGTCTCATATATTTTAGTTTAACAGTACTGTTTATCTGTTCTTGAATAGCCCCTTTTATAATGGAGGGAAAATTGTATTATATAAAATGGGTAAGTACAGATGACCTATAAATACAACTAAAGGAAATGGAACAAATGAAAACCGCATGACCTAAACTGTGGTAGAACACTACATGAAAGAGTCTCTTATCGCCACAAAATAATCAAACTGAGTCTTCTTGGTCCGCATGAAGACTATGTAGGCACTTGGCACGGCACGTTGAAAAGGCAAAGATCAAAGAGGCAAGATTCAAAATTCAAAATGTGTAAGAGGCAAAGGTGCACAAGTGATGGAGAGTGGTATTTGTTGCATTTTTCAAATTTCAACTAAAAATGCCATAATTTTGTATCCGCAAGTTGGTTTTCAACAAAGGTTTAGTTGTTGAACCCTAGGGGTGAGACCTTTCAAATGTGAGCGACGATGACTACCAAATTCCAAAAACAGGGATATATCTTTTGGAGCTTATCGGCAAGCTGGAGCAGAGTTAAATTGTGCCAAAGGGATTGCCTGAGGGACGCTCCAAGGGGTGTTAAACGCACCCGTAATGTCATGAGGGAAGTCATTACTCATTAGTTCATTAGTAGTTTGTAAATAAGTAGAATTATGATGCTCAATTGATGGGTGAAAAGGAGGTCCAGAAACAAACGAGTCAAATTACTATTGCTGAAATTTGAAAAAGAACGTCAGGTATACATCTGATAGCATATCATCTTCAAGTCCTAGACCTTGTAGTTTTGCTTACTTGTCAATTTCAACTGCCCTTCCATCTGGTATTGTGTTAGAGATGGGCATGAGATAATGCTGTCCTTAATTGATTTCCCTTGTCCCTCATTCAGAAGAAAGTAGCATTCATGAATTTTCATCTACTTCATTTGTTTGATGGTGAATCAGTTAATTATCTCCTTATACATGGCTTCTCTGGGCTTTTTATCCTCTTCCATTTTTGTTGGGGTGATGGATGCCTCATCACTTGAAGGTGTATTCTTCAAAGCATAATCACATATTATTGAAATTGTTCCTTTTTCCATCATGTGGCTTGAGAGGAACAAGAGGCACTTCAAACAGTTGGTATCACCCTGCAAGATTACTGTATTGACGGTGAGGGTGGACTTTTGGCTAAATGTGTATCTGTCTTGTCTTGTTTAAGTAATCGATATCTATATTTGTTTGTGTTGCACCTTTATAGTATCCCGGCCTACATTTTTTTTCATTGTCTCTAATAAACTTTTCCCTTTTCCAATCAAATAATAGTCTTGGTTTTCGAAATCAACCATTGATCTGTTACTTATCAGTTATTACCTCTTTGGTCGAAAACCTTAAACCTCTTTAATCAGGATTTCACTTCTTTCATTTTGCATCGTCTATTGGTGAGAACTTTTTATCACTCAATGCTCTTTGCTTTCTTATTTGCAGATAAATATTTGTCAAATGTATTACCCAATCCTATATCTGCGCATGGGGACCTGAATATGCTTCCCAACATGAAGGAAAATGGGTTTTTAGGTGATACAAAATCTTCAGGTTATCATACACCCATAAAGGAGGATCTTGTGCAAATTTTCAAACCGGAATCATCCAGGTTTTCAGACCCAAGGCCGGAAGGATCTAAGAGATTAACGAGCTCGGTTTCTGCCCTCAAGGAACTAGTGAGTTGTTTCTTCTTCTTTGTATGCGCGTGTCTGCTCTGTAAAATGGACTTTTGATGATGAGTATATTGCCATAGTTTGCCAAAAAGGCATATGAGTATATATTAAAATTATATATTTACAATGGTAGGAGCCTAAGCAAAGTACAACAAACAGTTCCATCTAACTACAGATTCTCAATATGGAAGCTCCTGAAATCGTTTAAGATTTTAGACCACCAGTTAGGGAGTTGCTTATTACTATTTATTGTGTCTTTAGTCTTTACTGATATCTTTATTATTAACCTCTATATTTCAGTGCACAGTGGAAGGTCTTTCTCTAGTTTTTCAAGATCATTCAGTACTTGAAGAAGAATTCCATGCACAGGTTAGTGTTCTGCAAGAAGTATGCTTATAGTTTTGAGATTTTGGCTTGCCCTTGTTTCATCTAAGATAATAGATAAACTGTTGTAATAAATCCACTCAAAAACGGACTATCATAGTTTAATATATACAAAACATCTTTGCATCTCCCAAAAAAAGAAATTGTGGAGCAATAATGAAAAATATAAGAAATAGTCATAAATAAAGCTCAATTTAGCCAATTGGTCACCATCTAGTGTTAGGAGTGAACATACACTCTTTTGATTACCCCCACCCCCTGACAAAATCTATAAAAGTATTGTGGTAAGCTCAGTAGACTTTGTTTTTCTGTTTATGCGTTGGATGCAATCCTTCTTATATTGTACTTTTTACAAACGCTTGTACCTAATGAAAACTTAATTATTTTTTGAAAAACTGGGAATGATGGGAAAGGTTCTCTATCGAAATGTCCTGTATCTCTTTGTAGGCGAGAAAGCAGGAGACCACCCCCGTGATGTGGTTTTCTCTGGACTTCTAGGGGTAGGATGACTACCTCTTAGTTGATTTAGTTGGTGAAGGTATACTCAATGGTTTTAGAGCTTTAAATCGGGATGGGAGCGATTTATATTTCAGACTTGCAAGTTTTGCAATTTGTGAATGATACCATCTTCCTCGCTAGCACAATGGTGCAAAAAGCTTGTGCCCTAAGGCCTAAACAACCTTCGTTCTTGTCCAAGTCTAAGATCTTTTGTGTGGGTGTGGTAGTCAACTTTGTGGAGGTTGCTAGCGTTTTTGGGTGTTGTGTTTGATTCATTTCCCAACTACTTACTTGGGAACCGAAACAAATTAAGAGGTATTTGGAGCAAGGTGATAGAAAAAGTAACATATTGGTTGGTAGAAAGCTTAGTGTTTATATAGAGAGAGTGGACGGGGTGAGACGTTTGGGAAAGTTGTCTAGACATTATGGGGTAGTGAGGGTGATAAGTCAAAAATCAACTTTGTCAAGTAGGAAAGGGTGTGCCTTGCAAAAGAAGAGGGTGGTTTGGGTTGCAAACATTACTAACAAATCTTGGTTTGTTAGTTAAGTGGGTTTGGATGTATGGAGAAGTAGAATCATTTGTGGAGGAAGTTGGCAGCGGAAAAGTATGAGGGAGGAAGAGAGGACATGGTTGATCAAAAGAATCTACAAATTCTTTTGGCATCACTGTTTGTTTAGGTATCACTAGTGGATGGGAAACTTTTGGTAAAAAGATCACTGTTTGTTTAGGTATCACTAGTGGATGGGAGACTTTTGGTAAAAAGATTACTTTTGTTTCTGGCGCCCCGGCAAATAAATATGTTGGTCCTCTATGCCAGCCTGGTGGCAGTACAGTGGATTTGTGCTGTACTTTTGTTTCTCCTTTTTCACATTTGTTGTATTATTTTTTGTTAACTTTGTAATTTACTTTCATGTTACTGGGTTAGTAAGAAATTGGGGTTGTTAGGGGTTAGCGGTTCCGTGGTGCTAGGAGATTAATTCCTGCCTGAATTCCTGGGTGTTTATGTAATTTGGACATAGATATTGGTATCTTATATTTTGTTTATAAAAAAAGAACATAAATAAATAATATAAACCAACCAGAAGAAAATGTGATCGAAAACGAAACCTAAGCATGTCCTTTCTTTTTAGAAATAGAAAACTCTACCTAATTATCTTTCCGTTGGTCAGTTAATATGCGCTTCCGTTTAGTTTTTATTTATTTTTATTTGTTTTATTCTTTTAATTGGATTTAAATTTACTTATGACTTGATATGTAAATGTTTTTGGTACATCTGGAGCTTTGCTTACCTTAGTGCCTTACTCAAGAAGGAAGAGGTAGGATGGCACATGGCCATAGTGTGTCAACCTAGTTGCGACATCTTAGTTACCATCCAGATTACTGCCTAATTTCTTGATTTAAATTTAACATGCCTGTTTAATTAATTCAATTTTATTGATTTTTGAGAAAATACGTCAAAAGTCTTAATGATATTATGGAATTCATAATCTTTTCATTTTTCGTTTCTTCTCTTTTGATTGTAATCTGATCTCTAATTGGGGTTGACGATTATCTTTTTAGGTAGAAATAGGAGGACAGGTATTAGGCAAGAGTGTAGGATTAACATGGGATGAAGCTAAGATGCTGGTATTATGCCCTCCGACCCTCACATTTTCTTAGTTGCCTGATGTACTTTGATTCTTATATAGACAAAATGGTTATCCTTTCTGACAGGCTTCTGAAGAGGCCCTTGGGAGTCTAAAGGCCATGATTGCACAAGGTGCTCAAAACCACGCGGAATCACCCAGGTTAATACTTTCACAGTTGCCATTATGCAATTTTTGTTGTTTCTTTTGCTTATTTGCATCTATAGGTTGAATGTGGAATTGGATTTGTTCTGCTTCCCCTAATACCTGATACAATATGCCATATGTGAAGAGGAAATAAAACACTGATGGAGTAAGGAAAATTTGGCACCGTTGGTGAAATTTTTTCTTTCAATTCAGCTACAAGTCAAATTAACTATTATTTTAGGGTTAACTAGTTCCCCCCTTTTAAATACACAAAAAAAAAAGTCAACTTGGGTTGACTGCATTTTTTTTGTGTGTTTGGGGAGGAAACCCTAAATCCGGGGGGGAGGAAACCCTAAATGGGCATATAAATTTGGGATGTCGGGACAAACAACAAGCATTGGGATATTTAATTTAGGCTTGATCTATTTGGAAAAAAATGATACTACTGCTTGTGTTAAAGATTCCAATATTGACTTTTTTTTAGGGTGGTGATATGTGCACCCACCATATTGATTACCAAACCCACTTAAAACCTTGTAAGCTCTATTGACGAAAATATTCCCACTATTGTTGACAACACGTCAGTACCCACTTTGGATAAATTGTCATCTTCTTTCCTTTAATCAAATAGATAGATGTACTATCAAAAAGAAATCAAATATATATATATATATATATATATATATATATATATATATATATATATAATCTAATTGTACCATCTTAAGCACAACTTATCAGGTCAATTTCATCATTTTTCATCAACGGGACTCCCTTAATTTAGTTATAAATTGTCACTCACCAATTTTCACGATAACATCTCAATATTCATTTGGTATTTCAAGTTTTGAGGAGTGTTCTAAAAAACGCTAGGCGGTAGTCGGGCGGTGGGAGAGCGCCTAGTGCCTAGGCTTTCTAGGCAGTGCCTAGACGGGCTAGGCGCTAGGCGGGTTTTTTTCCTAATATATATAGTAATATACACATATACTACAAGAAATAAAGAAAATCATTTACCATAATTCAAAAACTAAACACAAACAAAAATACTTATTACAAAAATGTGTAATAGTTGAAGAATATTGACTTCATATAAAAACATACTCTTTGTTACAGTGACATAATTTACATTAGACTTAAGTATTTTAAACTCATTTAAATCTTAAGTCTACACGGGCCTTTATTTTTTGACATTTAATCATTTAAAAAAAAAAAAAAAAAAAACTTGACTGGACGCCTTTAGAGGCCATTTAGCCCGCCTAATCCGGTCCGCCCTAAACCCACCTAGTCAGTTCACCGATTTTTTTAAACTACTAGGGCCCTAGGGAAGTCGGTTGGGCACCGCCCTAGCCTAGAGAGACGCCCCAGGGCGGTCCGCCCTAGACCGATTTTTAGAACAGTGGTTTTGAGTGCTTTGAAGTTTGAATGTTCTCCAATGAGTCAAGAGTATCAGTGGACAAAATTGGTTTGGATAAAATGAAGAAACTCAATTTTCAAGTGTTTTTTTTTAGTTCGCTGAACTCGGTTAATTTAGAGGATTCATTGAAATTTGAAAGTAATTGTTTCGAGAAAGAGAGTAAGAATTGGTTAAGAAAATTTGAGGGTTTAATAAAGTGGTTGCAATATATTTAATTAGTGGGTTTAGTGATAAAGTGGGTTCAGTCATCAATACAGTGGGTGCATACATTGCCACTCTTTTTTGTTCTGTTTTGTTTTTCTTTTTACCTGCTTTTCTTTCATTTCACAACTACTTCGGAAAAAAAGTTTTCGATTTCCTCATAGATAACCATAGGTTGTACACTTACAATCCTGAAGTGTGAAAAATTGAAGAAGACAGAATTAGGTCGTTGGAGAAAACAAATATATAGAGAATACCAAAACAAGCAGAATTGTCATAGGTTCATAGCTAAGAGGACCAACCGTGTACGGAGGAAATCTTGGGCATTTATAGTGATCTGTGTTTTTCAGAGCTTCTATACTATCTGTTTGTTCTCTTAATCCTGTTCTAGTATATCTTTACCTGTGCTTCCTCCAGCTCTGGTCAGAGTTGATGACCGCCTTCCCTGCTAGTCCAAGTTGGAATGGTTGACATTCACTTTCAAAGTTGTTGAGAACAGCCTGGTCGTTGAAGAGAAGAAGTCTTGAATTATAACGAAGAACATGAATTAAGATTAAATGTTGAAGCTTTACAACATTTTTTGCAGGTGATCCTGGGTGATAATAATTGTAGATGAGGAAATCATATAACATGGAGATTGTTTATGGTAGTAAAATGGGTTTCACATATTGAAATTAAATTAATTGCGGTTAGGGTGTGAGTTGAATTCCAGTGTGTGGCCTTGGCTTGGTGCTTTGGGGCCATCAAAGCACTCATGTAGTCTTATTCAGACTTGGAGTTCGGCGTCCTCCTGGGAAAGGCCCTCATTTTCCCCTAGCACTAGCTGATGTGGAGAATATGCCTAGGAAAGTCAGAATGGACATTGTTCAACTGTAGATGGCCTCTTTTGAAAGATTAAATTGTTGGAAATTAAAAAACCTTTTCGTTTGGGTAACAAAAGTTAAAAACGTTGTTTTACAAAATTTTCCAGTTATCAATTTGAGCTTATCCGACTGTATTCATAAATTTGTTTTAAGAAGGCCAATATTGCTACCTGGGATTTTTTACTTATTTATTTTCTTTCGCTATTCTGAATACGATTGGGCTTGGGCCAATGACTGAATTGTGTCACCAAGTTATAAATCTGTGGGAGTGGTTGCGTGGAGCCGTCCATTCCCGCTTTAAATCACCTCAATTATTCAAGTACTCAACATGAAAAAGAAGGATCTTTTTTTTTTGAGTGGTGTGGGGCTGGGAAGTTTTTTAGAATTCAGTTTTACTGTTTTGATTTATTCCAATTTCCAATGTTAGTTATTCCCGCCTTTTATTTATTATTATTTTTTTTTTGAAATTTGATTCAGATCCTTAAATGTTCTCTCAAGTAAAAGGCAGAAGCTTGATTTCCCACAAGTGTTACAGCGGATACCATCATCTCTCAGATATTCCAATAACACCTCTCCTGTGCTTTAACAGTTAGCTGAGTCACCTATGCGATAGGAGACATTTTAAACATGCATCCGCATGTTAATTCCTGGCTGACAAGATCCTTCAAGTTCCATGCTAACCTTTTGGATATACGACTCTGTACCGAAGAAAGCTGAATTTCTTGTGTTTGGATCTTACTGATTATAAGCTCACGAACTCAAATTTCTTGAAGCGAGAGGTGTGTATCAGTCTACATGACATTGCCGAGGTGTATTAAATTTCAAATTGCACATTTTTCAGTAGCATCAACTAGTTGCGCATTCCAGATGGAGGGATGCCTTATGAACAGTTTTAGCAGCTCATCTTTCTCATGACTGGTTACAGCTTCTCTGGTGTAAAATTAGTGGATGAATCCCTTGATTTATTCGATCATGCCAGCAGCTCCAGAAGCTGACGTGGTATGGCCACTCATACTCCCTGATTGTTTACTGTGAAGTGGAGGACTCTGAGATTTATAGTTAGTTATACGCAAGCAAGAGGCAAGAAAAACCCATCCATGTTGTGTACAATCATGGAAGATTCACCCTCTGCAGAGTGACAGCAAGAAAATATCATCCTTGCCGAGGTTAATTTGATCATGCGACCAGCTCCAGAAGTGATTTAGAATTTTCGCTTATGTTGTAAAGTGAAGGAATGTGACATATATAGATAAATTGTATGGAAACAAGAGGCTGCAAGCAAGACAAACTGATCCATGTTGTGTAAAATCGTGGACATTGTGTACTTATGTAGAGTGACAGAAAGCCTTGTGTGGTGTGAAGTACTAAACACCTGGAGTGGGATGGCTGTTCTATCACCACAGGGGCTGTGCTTCTATCAGCACAGGGTCACTGCTGCTTGCAGCTTCCTTGTCAGAAGGAACGAGTTTTGTGATCTTGAACATTGACATTGATTGTATACAAATTTCCTTTTTTCTTTTCTTGTGTATGGTTCAAGGAAGACAAATGGATATATATATTTCACATCTTGTCATATTTTCGTCTCCCCAACCATATAAAGGTTTTTCATTTATGTTTGCCTGTTTGGATGGTTAATTTTGATGGAAAGTGTTACATAATGGTTAACTAAAAACACTAGAGAGCTCAAGATCAGTAAATTCTTGGCTGTTAGGGAGACTGCTTTCAAAACGTGGTGTGTCAAAAAAAGAAAAATTTGTTGAAAAAGAAAATAAAAAGGAAGGAAAGTTGATCTTCAGATAATGTTTGGCTTATAAAGTTGTTCCCTAAAGTTACAGTGGCCTACGCCTAGCATTCCCTAAACTTGAGGTTCACTTGGAAGGGTTACAGACTTACAGTGGTCTGCGTCAAGCCTTCCCAGCCTCTGCTATGTCATGTTTCATGCTCAGCCATGGGTCATAGCTAGTGCGATTGTATTGCACATGCCAATTTGCCTTACATACGCAATTAGAACTTAGAAGCTTCTCTCATGTCGCTTACACAACCTTTCATTTGTTTACCACTTTACCCCAACGATCACAAGATGTGAATGTGAAACCGTTCATTGAAAATCCTTTTTTAACTTTTACACCACAAAGTTCGCTAATGCTGTGACAGTAACGACGTTGAGAATGACACAAATGTATGCTTACAGCTTATACATGGATCCTACATGATTTTAGAAGACTTCTTCCCAAATGTTCTTAATCAAATTGTAAAGCTTTCGATTCCCTCTCCTGGTGATCATCTTTCTTTCATTCCACCTCTATGTAATATTAATGTTCTTAATCAAATTGTAACGGAGGTTGTAACCGTAACTTATTTTAGAAAGTAATACAAGTGGGGATCTGTCTAATCCCACCATCTTTTTTTAAAAAAATAATAATATTGAAAGACTTCTTCCCCCTTCTCCAAGGATTGCTGATCTATTATGACAGAAGAATAGATAAAACAGAGGAGAGAGGAAAAAGAAAAAGACTTTATTTGTTTTCTAGATTCAAGTTTCTTCATCATTTGATTTGTGCTTGAACAGCTCCGTACTCTTAAGCAACTAAATCGGACGCGGGTCAAGACACAGTCAGAACGTGGATTTTGACCTAAAAAAATAAAAAATAAATTAAAATAATATTAAAAAACTCAATTTTTTCATTTTTTTTGTTTTTGTTAAGACTTATTACATGTTTTTAAAGTTTGATTAGGAAATATTAAACTTAATTTTGTGGCTATTTATCTTTAATAGTTTTGAATTTATGAATGTTGATACATTTAATTTAATTTTTAATGTTTAATTTATATAAAATAAAATTATAAATATTAATTAATTTCTGCGTTCTTTGCCGCATCCGCGTCCTACTTTTTGAGATATAACCGAGTCGCCGCATCCGTGTCCGTGCAACATAAGCTCCAGAACTACCTACTTCCTGTCTCTCTCCCCACACACCCCCACCTTTCCCACTTTTTTTAAGGTGATTCCATTGGGCACTCATCAAATTGGATTGGGCAACCCCTCAAAAAAAAAGAAATTTTACAAATTTGCCATATTACAAATTTGCCATAAAGCCCAAGCCCAGCAACCAATTCAACCGGTATCGCCAAAACGAACCCTCCCGGTCGTTTTACGTTTACATTCAAACGACATTACCACCATGTCGCTCGAGTGTACACTCAAGCGACTTGACCAAAGTCGTTTACGTTTTACACTCAAACGACATGGTGGGTGTCGTTTGAGTGTAAACGTAAACGCACATGGTCATGTCGTTTGAGTGAAAACGTAAAACGACTTAAGCCAAGTCGTTTGAGTGTACACTCGGGACGACATGACCATGTCGTTTGAGTGTTACTTTGAGTTTGAGTTACACTCAAACTAGATGGCCAAGTCGTTTGAGTGTATACTCAAACGATATGGACAAGTCGTTTGAGTGTTACTCACACTAACACGAAAACTTCGTGTCCATGTCGTTTGAGTGTGTACTCAAACTACTGTGTCATGTCGTTTTGAGTGTGCACTCAAACTACATGACCAAGTCGTTTGAGTGTATACTCAAAGACGACATGGCCGCCATAGTTCGGTGTTACTCACACTAACACTCAAACCACGCCGCCATGTCGTTTGAGTGTACACTCAAACTACACGGCCATGTCGTTTGAGTGTATACTCAAACTACATGACCGTGTAGTTTCAGTGTACACTCAAAGCGACATGGCCGTGTAGTTTGAGTGTACCCATGTCGTTTGAGTGTACACTGAAAACTACGCGGTCATGTAGTTTGAGTATACACTCAAACGACATGGTGATAGTTTGAGTGTACACTCAAACGACATGTCGTCAGCGTAGTTTGAGTTTTACACTCAAACTACATGGCCGCCAGAGTTTGAGTGTACACTCAAGCGACATGGCCAAACGATATGGGCGTAGTTTTGTGTGTTAGTGTGAGTAACACTCAAACGACTTGTCCATGTAGTTTTTGAGTATACACTCAAACGACTTGGACATGTAATTTGAGTATACACTCAAACGACGTGGACACGCACTCAAACGATTCCAAATGCACTCAAACGATTTCAATTGAATTAGAAAAATTGAAATCCGATTTAAAAAATTGGGTTAGAAACAACACAATTACATCAATAAAACTACATGCACTCTACACTCTTTATCTGTTATGACATAGTATCTTTATAACCAAGTTAAAACATGTAATCAAACATGTTACATGTAATCAAACATGTTATAAAATCTAAAATAATAATTTGTTTTATATCTAAACTTGTTATTATTATTATTTTTTCAATTGTGAATCATAAACTAGTTTGGGGTTTAGAGTTCAGAGTTCAAGGTTTAGAAATTTCGTACCAACATATTTCACTTAATTATTTGAAATAATAATTTGTTTTATATCTAAACTTATTATTTTTTATTTTATTTTTAAAATTGTGAATCATAAACTAGGTTGAGATTTAGGGTTTAGGGTTTAGAGTTGTTTACAAATTTCGTGCTAACAAATTTTACTTAATTATTCAAAATAATAATTTGTTTTATTTATAAACTTATTATTTTTATTTTTTTTTCAAATTTTGAATCATAAACTAGTTTTGGGGTTTGGGGTTTGGGTTTAGGGTTTAGGGTTTAGGGTTTACAAATTTAAATGTGACATAAAAAAAATTTAATTTCAAACATATTTCACTAAATTATCCAAATCTAAAATAATAATTTGTTTTATATCTAAACTTGTTATTTTCCATTTTTTTTTATTCAATTGTAAATAATAAACTAGTTTGGGGGTTTACAAATATATTTCATTCAATTATTCAAATATATCAAAATTTCAAAATATATATAGAATACTCATTTACTCAGTTTAGAGTTTAGGGTTTACATAGAATACTCAAGTTTCTCTACATACTCAAGTTTCTCTACACACTCAAGTTTCTCTAAATGGAACATGAAGATGAAGAAGAAGTATTTGAGGTAATGTTTGAGGTACAACAACAAATTAGAGAAGAACAACAAATTAGAGAAGGAGAAAATAGAAGATATGTTGAAAGTGAAGAAGTGGAACAAAATGTTGAAGGTCAAGGTGAAGAATTTGAAGATGGGACAAGTCGAGCAAATGAAATTCCGAGAAATCGTCGACGACAAAATGCAAACCTAAATAATGAGGTAACACTTGATTAAAATGAATACAAAACACTTGATTGATTGAATGAATGAATGAATGGATGCAAAATGAATGAATGCAAAATCCGAGCCCAAACGACATGGCTGGGTCGTTTGGGAACACTATCAAACGACATGGGCCTGTAGTTTGAGAACACTACGGAACGACATGGCGGTGTAGTTTGAGAACACGCAGGAATCGACATGGCTGGGTCGTTTCATTACACTATAGCACTACATGGCGGTCGTTTCATTACAATCGTAGAACTACATGGCGGTCGTTTGGACTCTTGATGAAACTACATGGTCGGGTCGATTTTGAAACTAAATGCAAATTGTTTGAGACTCTTGTTTTATTCTTCTATATGTAGAATTCTTTGCCGCTATCAGGGAACCGATCTTACGCAAACTTCGAATGATGTGGATTGTCAACCGATTTTAAGTGATACAACAAATTTTTACTACGGAAGAGGTATGATTGAGTAGGCATTGATTTCATTTTTTTTTTTAAAATTTTCTAAATATAATTTTATTAGTGTATTAATAATAGTTGTTGTTTTTATGTGTTTAGGTCTTTCATACACGTGGCGAGGCAATCGATTGGGCAACCGCTAGAGGAAGACAAGTTAATGTTGTTGTGGTCATTGAAAAGTCGGAGTGTGCCAAAGGAAACCGAAAGTAGCAAGATTGAATTTGGCTACTGCGAGTGCTTTCGGGTGTGTATCGGTCACACAAGAAGGAAGGGAAGAGAAGGCTAATAAGAGAAGGTCGGGAACCAAGAAATCGGGATGTCCATTTAAGTTAAAAGGTATTTTCCAACGCGGCAATCTTTGTCGATAGTTGGAAAATTGTGGATTCTTAATGGTGTTCACAACCATCCATTGGCGAAGACCCTTGAAGGACATGCATTTGCTACTCGACTAACCGTTCGAGTTCGAAAGTATTTGTCGAGATGAGTAAGTGTGGAATAAAACCTAAACAAATATTGGATTCCATCAAGAATAGGTATCATGATAACATCTCTAGTATATCCCAAGTCTACACTGCAAGGCAGAAGGTGAGGAAATTGGATATGAACGGTCTCACACAATTACAGAGATTGCGTGAGTTGTTAGCAAAAGAACATTATTTTGAGGAGTTGAGACAGGATGAGAATACCGAGGAGATAACGGGATTGTTATGGGCCCATCCAGAAGGTGTTAAGTTGGCTCGGACTTTTCCAACAGTTTTCATGTTAGACGCTACCTACAAAACTAACAGGTATCGGTGGCCTTTCGTACAGTTTGTTGGGGTGACTTCAACGTGGAAATCTTTCACCGTGTGTCAGGTGCTGCTTCAGTCTGAAACAACAGTCGACTATGAGTGGGCCCTGCATCATTTTAGTGGCTTGCTTGGTGACATAAGTCCATCTGTGATCGCGGTCCGACCGGGGACTTAGCCCCCGATGAGTGCGCCGACGAGTTTTTCCTAACGCACACAAGCATCTATGTAGATGGTATATCGCTACGCAAGGCCTTTTCAAAATGTTACGATATTTTTCCAACTACGAGAACTTGTAGAGAAGGCCCAGTTCTCGTGGAACAACGTAGTCAAATCGAAGACGAGGTTATTTTCCAGTAGATGGGATGATTTGGAAAAATATTACGAGGGGTCGAAAGTACTCCAATTTTGTTTGTTATTTGCGAGAGACTTGGTTTCCTCACGGTTGATCGATTCGTATGTTGTTGGGTGACCAACACATTCACTTTGGGAGTACAACGACCAATAGAGTTGAAGGGTCTCATGCTTTCGGTGAAGCGTGTACTAGGAAATGCAAACTGTCATGATTTTTTGAGTATGTTTAGCTTAATCCACCCGATTCTAGAGATCCAGATGTCCGAAATTAGAGCTACCTTCGAGAGAAGTATGATTGTAACTCAGCACCACCACCGGATTCCTTTGTTTCGTGAACTCAGAGGCCTTGTCTCACGCAAGTGTTTAGACTTGTTATTTGAAGAAATAGATACCCGCGTAAAGCGTGTTAAAGATGGAGAGATAAGGTGTTGGTGCTATTTGCGCACGAGCCATGGACTGCCATGTGCTCATGAATTAATTGAGTTTGAAGAGCAAGAGCGGTCCATCCCTTTGACTGCTATCGACCCCTTTTGGAAAACATTGTCTGCTTCTCCCAATGTGTCAGTGGGTGTTGGTCCCGATGTTGCACCTTCGATGGACTTGTTCATGAATAGGTTTGCAATGGTTTCTGAAGAAGAGCAGAGGGTTATGATTAGGAAGCTTATGGAGATTGCCGTACCCAGAAAAGTACATGGCTAGTACGCCTTGTGAGGAAGCAAAAACCAAAGGTCGGCCGAAAGGTAGCTGCAGCAGAAAGCTTCAAACTGGAGATGATAACTCTTCAAAGCGAGATCCATCTCATTTTGAACATTCTCAACGTGACCATGAAGAGTGGGTCTCGTCACAACCAAACATTACGCCCACCCAAAACATCCACACTACACCAAGAAAGAAGTCTTCTCCAAAACTACCAACCCAAAACATCTACACCACACCAACAAATAAGCCTTCTCCAAAAAACACCAAAACAACCACACCAAGAAATAAACCTTCTCCCAAAACACCAAAAAAACAACCACACCACGAAATAAGCCTTCTCCAAAACAGTCCACACCACCTAAATGTGAGAGATGGCTTAGACTTTGGAAAGACGAGGGTCCTAAGGATTACGGGTTGGATATTCCGAAGAAATGCATAAATACATTGTTAGAGTCCATGACCCCGTTGGCGATGGCAACTAGCGGTTATAGAGCTTTCTGCATTGCATTAGGAAGAAGTCAAGAAGAATGGCCACAGATGAGAAGGAGGAGTTTATGCGAAGAGCTTATCGACAACCTCCCCTTTATTGTACTTTGTACAATCAAAGTGAGGTTTTTTATTCGATGAAGGAAATCCTACATGAAGAAAGGTTACGACACCCTTAAATAAGTGGATGAGCATGCCTTTTCTTTGGATACTTATTTGCTTCAAGATTTAATGTTGTCCTTATGCATTTAGGAGCTCGTCGGTGCTTCCTTCTCATGCCATTTGAGAACCCAAGAAAATCCTGAGAGAGTGACCCAAGTGTTGGGTAGCGCACATGTTGGTGGAAATCATTTTGTCAATGTTGAACTTGTTGAAGATTGTCCGGTTCCTCGATGTCGCCAATGGCTTAGAGCTCAATATGATATTGCTTTGAAAGTTGGAATTTGGCCTTGACAGTAAAGGCAATTGCAATTTATGGCATTGAACATTCCCAATTTAATATGGGAAAATGAGCTCGTTGAAGACCCACCGATTACATGTTATCGACTAAGTTGTTTGTATGTTGTCGATATGATATTTTGATGTAATTTGTATTTTGATGTAATTTGGAACAAGTGTAATTTGATTTGATTTTTATGTTATCAATGTTAGGGCTTTTATTTGATTTGATTTGGAAATCGAAAGTAATCGACTAAGTTGATTCGGACGGCAATCGAAAGTGATTTTGAAATCGGCGATCGACTAAGTGATATATTGATGTAATTTGATATTTTGATGTAATTTGGAACAAATGTAATTTTATTTTATTTTTGTTATTTGGAAATAATGTTAGGGCTTTTATTTGATTTGATTTGGAAATTGAGTGATCGATTAAGTTGATTCGGACGGCAATCGAAAGTGATTTGGAAATAAGCGATCGACTAAGTTGATTCGGACGTCAATCGAAAGTGATTTTGAAATCGAATGATCGACTAAGTTGATTCGGATGGCAATCGAAGTGATCGACTAGTTGATTCGGACCCAATCGAAAGTGATTTGAAATAACGTTCAGTATGTTGTCAATAATGACCGAAACTACGGTGAAGTCGTTTGGCTTTAATACAAAACGACCTAGCCAGATCGTTTGGCCTTTAGACCAAACGATGTGGTCATGTCGTTTGGCCTTTAGACCAAACGATGTGGTCATGTCGTTTGGCCTTTAGAACAAACGATCTGCATGGGCCGTTTGAGATTAAAAGCGACCGATCTGCCGTGGTCGTTTGGCTTTAATAGAAAACGATCTCACGAGGTCGTTTGGCCTTTATGCCAAACGACGCTGGCCGGTCGTTTGGAAGAAATTTTTTTCAAAATTCGTTTTGTTTTTACAACACTTTCATATTCATCAAATTCCACTTTTCCATTTAAACATCAAATATCAAACACTCTCATTCATCAAATTCCACTTTTCCATTCAAACATCAGATATCAAACACTCTCATTCATCAAATTCATCCATACATAAAATTCCATTCATACATTAAACCCTAAATTGAAACAAATTACATTCAAACATTAAACCTTAAACCCTAAACATTAAATTCCATTCAAACATTCATGCAAACATCATATTCATCAATTCATTCGAAGTTAACAAAATTACAAACCCTAAACTGAAACAAATTACATCCATCAAACTAAATTACAAAGTTATAAACCCTAAACTGAAACAAATCAACTATAGTGCCCACTAATGTACTTGCACCTAGTCAAGTTGTACGCCTGTTTGAAGAAGGACCTTGCTTCCTCTGGCATATCATTCCCAGCCAATTGCAGACCTCTCTCTAGCAAACGACTGGTTTCATCGATGACGCCGGATTACGGCGAAAAAGAAAAATCAAGATAAGTTACCAATCGAATGCAAAAATCACAGTTAGAGAAAACTCAATTAAAAATCACAATACTTACAATCGGTGAACAGTTAGGCAGTGTCTCCAGGGAGGGATGAATCGGAAGAAGCTCAGGGTTCACCAAAACTACATGAGAATTCCTCGCATACCAAGTCATGTAGTTTTGATGACACTCCCATGGATAAAGCGAAATAGGTCCTCGGTTTGCAGAGTTGGATCGTGATTTCGCCACGACTCCCAATAAAAGTGGCCCAATATTGGTTCACTCACCTCATACCCAGCGTCCGCCCGCAGTTCTTGTTCTCCAATTTGGCATTGGAGGATCTTTAGGTACAAGTTGCACGTGACCTAACCGACGCACCACCCTTGCGGCAGTAAAAGCTCGACAATGTTGAAAAAACATAGCAATCCCTCAAAAATGCAATGTCATCAATCGGGTTTGTATCTCTCGATATTTTTGTAGGGATGCCAAACAACCTGAAACAAAATCAAATGTGTCATTAACAACTCTAATGATCAATTACTAAAAATAAATATAAACAAACTTAAATACCAAATTGTCATTGAATTTAATACTTACATTGAACTCATTCAAATCATCAATTATCATTTCGATAAAACTGCAATGCATCGTTGTGTCGTAATAGTGTGGAGCGAATGGGATGTGTCTATGAGCACGCCGGGCCGAGGACGAGATATAGTTGAAATTTGGGACTGTCATGAATACCGGAAAATACTCATAGATCCATGCCTAGATATACACAAATAGTTAACATATTGATAGAGTAATAAAATTAACATTAAAAAAAATAAACTCTAAAATACTCAAATTTTACGTAGAAGAGTCATATAGCTGTAACCCCTTTCACCTTCGCGACATGTGGCATCCCGAGACCTCTATATAAAACGCCAAAATTCTTTGCACCACATGCATACTCTTCTATCTCACTGAATTTCAACAACGGCCTCGAGATAACATATAGGCACTCCGGTCCGGACTTGTCGGTAAAAACGGCACATCCAAAGAAAACGAATAAAAGCTCTAATCCGTTGAACATCCCGGAAACTTCGAGGCCTTCTCTACCACATTTCAGCGTCACATATAGGGCTATCATGAATCTTGTTCGCAAAATGCTTCCGGATGAATTCTAGCCTTACTTTTGAAGTGAACTTGCTAGCTTCCATCTCCGCCCTAATCAAATCAATAGGGAGCCCCAGACCAAGATGTAAGAGATTTATCGATTGTTGTAAGTTCAGCTCATTGTCCCCTTGCACCGCTCTTCCTCTAACTGTGACTCCACATATTTGGACAACATCGTCCAAAGTCACAGTCATCTCCCCAACTGGCATATGAAAGGTGTTGGTCTCCGGATGCCATCTCTCCACAAACGCAGAGATCAATGGTGGATCCATATGCTCGTGATAACCTTCCCGCGAGATCAAACAACCCGATCCTTCTCAACCGCGGCAAATCTCGGAGACCTTTCACATTCATTTTTGAAATTCCATTGGGATAACTTCGCTAAGTGTGAAACACACTTCAACGCTCCGCGATCCTCCTGAAACAACCGAGCACGCATTAGATATATATGAACAGAAACAAAAGATTTTGTAAAAGAAAATCAAAGTACACAAGAAAAACAAAATATTACCCTTCTCTCCCAAACATCGCGAGCGACATGCACCGCATAGTCATACAACAACTCTGACTCATACGGGCCTCCCCCATACACACCTCTTTGAAACTCCAAATCATCATTGGATTTTCTTACGAAATCCAATACCGGAGGTGCTTCTTCCACTGGTGGTACGTCTTCTACCACATATTCTTCAACATCATCATCCTGCTCATCCTCCTCCTCACTCTCACTCTCCTCTTCTACTATACTCTTCCCTTTGTCTAAACCTACATCTAAACCTACATTAGTATCACTATCTACACTATCTACACTATCTTCACTAAACGAATCAACCTCGGGGAACCTCGGGAGCCTCTTTTTCCAAATGGTCCCTCTACGCTATCGATGCCATTTAAGCCGTCGCCTCTATGTCTTTTTTCTTCCAACTGCATCACCGCTAGAGGAACCGCCACCAAACAATTTCTTAACACCCTTGAATGTAGTTTTAAGCTACATTCTTCACATTCTTTGATCGAGGACCCATCGCTACAAAGAAAAAAAAATAAAACAAGTATTAGTAAACCATATTTAAATAAACAATGTATAAAGAAAACCACTAGAAAAAAGAGATCATCCCAGTCGTAAAACTAATAGACTTATAAGCTTGCTATGATAACTCCAAGTATATATGAAGAAATAGAATGAGGCGTTACGCTATCCAAATTCTATCGAATTTTGGGTGAGTTTCCTTTGTTTGGTCAACATTTAGGTATACTTAAACTGTCATATAACGGAAATCAATAATGACATCCTTCCAACAACCATATGTACATACCACCCTATAAAATATTCAACCCACAATACAATTTCTGTCCCTCGTCAAGCATAGGGGAAACCACCCAAAAAAACCACCTTGATTGTACATTCAAGAATTTGATAACCAAAGAAAAAGCTTCTCACCTATAATGCTTTTACCGCTTCAGTTTTGTTCCCCAGATCCGGACCTTAAGCAAGTACTCGTAAAAGTGCATGTAATCAAGGTCATTACTCATTAGTCAAGACTCAAGAACATAAGCAAATAAAAGGTGAGTAACAGAATGTACAGAGACACTAATCATAAAATGGTAAAAGTATCTTCTCTTATAACATCAAGCCCTAAAGGAAAAAATACTAGGTATGAAAGATGAGCACTATGAAAGTTTAGCAACAAGATGTAAAGCAACTCATTTTTTAATTTTCAAACGAGGCTCTAAATCACATGTTTGGGGGTATCACCATGCTACCCCCTCTAAGGGGTAGCATCACTAGTAGTTCTCTAAGCGTATTATTACTAAAATGGAGAACTTTATAGAATGTAAAATAATCTCTAACAAAAGTAGCGTCAAGTCTTCAGCTTATGCAAATTAAATGCAGTCCAAGTCATATTGCAGCTTATTTGCAATATGACTCCTAAATCATCATTTACTCGATCATACTATAGACCAACTTAATAGCATCCTAGATAGTAAAACAACAACCCCAAGTCCACATGCTTGTATAATACGCAATAATTCTTTTATTTTTATTTGTAATTTTTTTTCTTTCAATCTCTTCTGCAATGGCATGCTCGGAGCTCAAAAGGAGATGTTGTTTGCCCAATACCTACACCAAACTTTCTCTTAAACGGACGATCCATCGGAAACTTATATAGTGTATTTGATTATTAGCTTATATAGTGTCGTTCGTTAAACAAATTAATAAGACTGTAAACTAAAAGGTTTTGAGACTACACTGTGTAAGCTTATGAAGATATTATATAAGTTTTCGACGAACACGTCCATTTAAGAGAAAGCTTGATACCTACACTATAATATAAACACATATTACAATATAAAGATTCTCAAATACTAGAACTACTATATTTTTTTTTTATGTCAGCTGACTAAGGAATGAGCAGCATTTTTGTTGCCCATCCCACATGACATGATATGAATGGGCTTATAACTAATAAACACCAAAATTCAACAGTATCCAATTATAATATGGATTCATAGGCGGACAGTGGATTGAACTCACAAGTTAGATAAAGTACCATATCATAAAGGAAAAAAGCGGGCTTTTAAAACCGGTCGCTCTTCTATATGATCAAATATACATGTTTACTGTATTTGTTTTTACAATATTGTTTTGGTTTAGTATTAATTTTCCACATTGTTAACTAGCTTATTGTGTATATGTTCTACTTAGGTGCTGGCGGTGATGGCTTTATTGCTCGAGACATATCCTTTGTCAATACTGCCGGTCCATCTAAGGGTCAAGCAGTCGCTCTTATAGTCACTGCAGATAAATCTGTGTTTTATCGATGTTCCATTATTGGTTACCAAGACACTTTGTACACCCTCTCGAATCGACAATTTTACAGAGATCGATATCTATGGAACTAAAACCTAGTAGTACACTTCAGTTCACTTTAGTTCACACAATCGACACTTAGTACACTTTGTACCCTTAAAAAAAAATCTTTTGTTGTTCACTTTCAATGCATTGATTCTCTTTTTCAGTTTCTATCGAAGAAAATATATAGGAAATTCGAGCTCATTTTCTCATACTATATAAAGATGAACAAGACAAACATCACATTCCCATAACTCATCACATTCCCATAATATATAGGAAATGCGATTTGGGCTTGGGCGGAGGCTGCCCAATGTAATTCTGGTGGCGTCCAATACAACACTCAATAAAAACTTGGTGTGTGACGGTTTAAAAGGTAAGTGTCTTGATTGTAATCGTGGGCGGAGGGAACGGGCAACCCCTAGTAAGTATATAACAACCCTACTCCAATTGTCGACAGACTCATTGTTCGATGTTATATAGACCCAACGCTAAAATGGCGTTTGGTCGTATCAAAATATTCCCACAATAGAGATATTGAAAAAAAGAGATTCAGGGGATCTCGACATCTTCCGTGTGTACTAAATAAACTCCATATTTAATAAAGAGTAAAAACTGTAAAACAAAACAATCCCTATTTCCCGGAACCCGTGCTATTAACGAGCCCTTCCTTTTAGACTTCTCAAAGTATTGGATTTGCATTCTCGAGACCTACCCTAGTGCAAACCTTTGTGCTGATTCTCCAAGATGAAAAAGGCATTTCAATTATAGACCTCTTTTTATCCTTTTTCCACCAAATGGTGGTGAAGGCTAACCCCTTAGCGTTTTCTATAAATACTTTCGTTGAGGTAAGGAAAATAACTTCCAAAATCCAAAGCTTACCCGGGGCTATCCACCTTTCTTCATCCCTCTTTTTAGGTATTCTTTACCCGGTCCTATACTCTTATCTAGTTTTGAGCTATGGGTTCAGGTACCACAAGCCTCCAGACGGTCTTGGGGTGTAAAGATGATGAAGGGTAGGAAGGTTACCAACCTATCAAAGGATGGATCGACAGATTTTATTACGTCGACATCATCTCCAAGCAAGCAAGGTGAAAGACCCTTTCTATGTATTGGACTTGGGAATTCTAGTGAGCCTAATGGAGAAATGGACGCGCGTACCATTCCCATTGTCCGTCCCTTTTATCTTTGTCAAATGCAATCCCGAGCACGCCTTCCTAGGTGCACTTAGCGGCTCTAGGGCGGGCTTTGATTGTGCTAGCAGCGCTGAAATTGAAGCCGTCTTAGCACTTGGAGTTTCACCGGATCGAATTGTTTATGCAAACCCCTGTAAAAGGGAGGCTCATATCGGGTATGCAGCTAAGCGTAGGGTCAACCTCACCACCTTCGACTCACGAGAAGAAGTTGAGAAGATCTGAAAGTGGCACCCCAAATGTTCCCTCCTAATTGACTTAAGGCCCCGGATGATGGTGGTGCAAGATGCCTCTTGGTCCTAAGTGCGGGGCATTGCACGAAGAGGTTACTCCACTTCTTCAAGCAGCTCATGCCGCCGCGCCCGGTGGTATCCAGGAGTCTCTTTCCATGTGGGCGGTGGAGCCACACACTCACGCGTGCTTACAGCGGTGCAATAGCTGCTTTGCCAAGGCGGTGTTTGACACAGCTGACAAGACTTGGCATGCCTCATATGCACATTCTCAACATTGGTGGTGGTTTTGGTGTTGGCCACCAATATGAGGATCTTTGCGATCCACCATTACAACTGCTCTCGGGCCTACTTCGCTAACTATCCCTGGTTTGACGGTGATCTCACGAACACGGGCGTTTCTTTCTTTGAAACATCATTCACATTAACCACCAACATAATTGGAAAAGCGTGTGCGAGGAGAGCTAAGGGAGTACTTGGATCAACGATGGGATTTTACGGGTCAATGAGGCGCATATTATCACGATCATGCAACTGTGAAGGCTACTCCTTTAGCATGCTCATCTAGTCGTGCTAACCCAACATGTCGAGGACCGAGGACATATGAATCAACAGTTTTTGGACCAACATCGATGCACTAGACACATTGCTCACTGGATTTCAGCTGCGGAACTCGTGTGAGCGACCGGTTAGTGTTTCCCAACATGGGAGCCTACGGTGCAGCGGGATCCAACTTCAACGGATTCAAAACATCCGCTATCTCCACTTACCTCGCCTTTTCCACTCCAACAAGAAGCTAACATGTGAAGCAATTCAAGTAGGCAAAAACATTGTATCGGGGTGGCCAAAGTAGCTTTCAGTTTCTTTTTGTCTCTTGCAAGGGAGAAACTCCTCTATAGTGGAACTAATAGCGGCATCTATTTTTCTTTAATGAAATCTATTTCCGACTACTTTTCTCATTAACATTTTGACCATCAAAAAAATTAGTTCAATACTCTTTTTTTATATATAGATATTACTTCACAAGATATATACCAAGAACTTAACAGACTAAGAACTCAAGATTTTTTGATAGTTCCAAACATACTAATCTAAAAAAGAAACACACAAAACACAAAAACAAACATGATTTCGAGTCTGTTGTAGATGCTCAGGAAATTCAAAACCACTAAAATATTGTGATCAAAATGTAAGCACTACTGTCTGACAAGAATGGATATGAAAAATCATTTCGTAGTATCCCTCCTGACAAGAATGGTGAGCCTTACAATAATGACTCTTAGGTCTTGGATAAACACAATGAAATAACTGCGTACAAATTTGTTCAACTTCTAAAACTTAAAACATTTGTTATACTCAATACTAGTCGGCACTCTAAATGTATTCTAAACCAACATATTCAAAATAAAACTTAAAGCAAAGCACGATTACCTTTGACAAATCTCGGTTCAATTTCTTCAAGTAACATTCAACGAATCCCGTTCTTTTGACAATTTAACCTACAAAAAACCAACCCAACATCGAGAAAAACTCAATTCCCAAAACCCCAAAAAAAAAAAAAAAAAACCGAACTTTTCTCACATTTTCCTCAACAACAAGCCTCAATCTAGAATCCGGCTTCATGAAACCATCAGACAACTCAATTTTTTTTTTTTTTGGGTTTTAGACTCCTTGATGGCGATAGAGATGACCGGTTAGTTTGGGTTTTCCGGTTTCGCGATTTGGTGGGGGGTGTATTGGGCTTTTGTTTGGGCTTTGTTGTTTGGGCTTGGACTGGAGGCTGCCCGATCTAATTTTAGTGGCACCCAATACAGCACCCTTTTTCAATGATGGATGCACAAGTTATTTTGTTGGATTTCTCCAAATGCATCAAATCGTTTAAATGAGTTGTTCATCGTTAAAACTTTGCATTGTTGGCAATCCTTTTTATTTGCTCTTTGAATTCTTTATTTATTTATTTTATTGTTTTGGCCTATTGGAATATCAAATTCTAAAGATGACATTTTTTGTCAATGGATATTACTAATTTCTAAGTAAAAATTTACTTTATTATTTTTTTTGCAATATTTGAGATTTGTATTGGTAAATGAATTGTTAGAGATTTTTTATTTTTTATTTTTTCTCTTTTTGGTACCGTATAACCAAAAAATGAATAAGCTACAACCAAACATCTTCCACACCATTCATTTTTTGGTTATTAACCAAACATCCTTCCACACCATTCACACCATTCATTTTTTAGTTGTTCACCTACAGGTGAGACTCACCTTAGATTCATAAAATGACATTATAACTAAGAAGAAAGTGTTTTCTTTTGTTTGTGTTTCTACGTCATACGTACGTTTATCAAAGAGGAAGTTGGGTTGGCTTAGAGCATCTCTAGGTGGCCTCAAATTCAGTCGCATTCTTCAAATTTGAAGGAAAACTTCAAAAATTTTCGGAATTCCATTTCTAGGTGGCCTCAAATTCGATCGCATCACCTGCTTGTTCGCATTCTTGTTTACAAATTTGGCAATTTGGATGCGGATGTGGATGCAGAGTGACATTGGTAATATTGCGCGCCATTGCAAATGTCGCCCTAATTTTTTTTTTTTTGACTTTGACCAGCACCACGCACAAGTAGTATTGTCGCGCGCCACTACGAATGTCACGCGAGTTATTTTTTTTATCTTTTCAATTTGGTACGACTGTGGAATGTCGCGTGAGTTTTTTTTTTTTCAACTTGGAGGCGACATTGGTAATGTCGCGCGACAGTATCAATGTCGTGCAAGGTAGTCCTATTCCAAATTTGCGAATGATATTTGCGACCACCTAAAATTGGTCGAAATTTGCGACCAGATTCTTCAAATTTGAAGAATATACTACCACCACCTAGAGGCTAGAGATGCTCTTATATATATATAAAAAGTTAATAATTTAGTTGAACAAGGGTGGTTCTTTACTCGCTTTAGGGAATTGGCCCAGATTCGGTTTTAGCTATCTCGAAAAGTAATAGAATATTGAATACATTACAGACTTATACATATTATCAATTCATCTGACTGTAGATTTTTTACAAAAGGAATGGATTTTTCTTCGATATTGATTTGATCAAATATGTGAAAACTTGTAAGCACAATAGATTCAACGGTTTAACTTTCCTATTAACATCAGACATTGAGAATAAATGAATGTAGTATGCTGGTCATATTGTATCAGCATTCAGCATAGAACTCTCATATTATCTTTTGATAAGAAAAAATCTAAATAAATGTCCAAAGAGAAATTCTTAATCATCTAGGAATTACTTCTGTGATACTAACATTAGAATTGCTGACCAGTTGGGTGGTTGAATGTGTGGGAGATAATCCTTTATTTTCCCCCATACGAAAGAAACCTGGAGCAGTAAGCTCCTTCTCGTTGAGCCTAATGTCTCTTGAGAGCATGGACACAACCTGATTCATGGGCGGCCTTCGGGTCGGTGCTGCTTGGGTGCAGAAAAGAGCCACCTTAATATACCTGACTACTTCGTCCTCGGAGTATTCTTCTAGGTCTGGATCTACTATCTCTAGCAATTTCCCTTCTTCATAAAGCTGCCACGTCTGTTGATGAAAAACATAGTAGATGTAAACAGGAGATGAATGTTAACTTTCATACTATAACAAATAGGTCTCCTTGGTTTAGACTTTAGACAGTCAAATAGGTAAAGACCAATATTAATGCAGTATATATTATATGTACTTTAAAGGTTGCAACATCTTCATTCTCTAGGATTAACTTCGCTGCCTCTTGTTCCAATCTAAAGAGCATATATTGTTATGGCAGCTCTTCAAATGAGAACATAATATCTGTGCTTCTGCTTACTGAAAAGAACAATTCAATACTTGAAACCGATTTTAATAGAAAAGGTTAACAAGGGAGAGACCTTAGAAATTGAAAAGAAGAAAAATTTGTAGGTCTGCAGCATTTTCAACGAAAGGTCCATGGACTATTAGTTGGCATCTAAACATCAAACTGCAATCACTTCCAATAGAATAGGAAAGTGGAAGTAACAATTACAAGGAGGATTTTAATGAAGACAGCTGCTCTAGCCTTCTGATAGTACTAGAAGATAACCCACCCGTTCAAGGAGAAACTTCCGCATTCCTTCCCACGTTGACTCTGTGTTGCTTCTGCCACTAACTATTTCGATTATGAGGACTCCAAAGCTGTATACATCAGCCTTTTTGGTCAACTGACCACGCATTGCATATTCTGGTGCTAGATAACCACTGCATTAAACATAATCAGTTTCTTCTTTGATCAATAGTTGCAACTTTTTCACGTATTTGAGCCAGAATAAAAAATCTCAACCTACCGAAGCTAAATATGACTAGAGTCTATCACTTGGGTTTCACTAATAATATGACCTTATTATAGAACTGAGAAACAATTTCAGATATATAATTATATAAATAACAATGCACAACAGAGTCGTGCTCTCAAGATTAAAAAGATTCTCTTCTTTTGTTTTTTTGATAAATCGCCTATGATATTATAAGTTTCCCTTTGCATATATACATGACTATCAGGTCATAATATTGTGGTCAAGTTGTATTTTTCAGGGATTAGATAGCTTCTTTCCAGAACTGAAGTCTAATAACATCAGCACGTACGATTGAGACAACGTTCATTTAACCCTTCAGAGTACAGAGAAAGTGTTGGGAGATTTCACTAGAAAGTCACACCTCAATCTAACTATTTTCTATTCTAAATGATTTCAATTTGGAAATTACACCAAGAAAATCACTCACCCAAGACTTTGGTAGTTATCACAACAAAATAAAACAAACAAAACCACTAATTTATCATCACCCATAACAAGCAAACAATAAATAAGGAAGTAAATAATGCAAAGAGACCCAAATATTTAGGTGGTTCGGTAAATGCTATCTACATCCACACAAAAGCCGAGTTTCTTTTATAGCAAAAATTGGAGAGTTTACAAGAGATATCAAGAATCAAGAACAAGAGGCCTCACTCAAACCCTAGCTCAATAGAGCTCCCACAATACCCAAGAAATGAATCTCTCAAAAGTTGTCTCAAAATCCTAATCTATTTCCTTTATATAGGTACATATACAAAAAGGTGAGAAATATGGGCTTTGGGCCGAAATATCGACAAACCGTCGAAATTCGAAAAGTTTCTTTCCTCAACAGTCTTGGGAGAGTGTTCTTTGGACAACTTGAAGTGGACTGCCAAAGGTGTGCAAACTGGTTTCGCACTACCCATGTTGAACCTCTTCAATACCTTCTTAACATACTCAGCCTGAGACAACTCCAGAATACCTTTCTGCCTATCTCTTCTGATCCTCATCCCTAGAATCTGTTTCACTGCACCCAAGTCCTTCATAGAGAACTCACTTGCCAACTTCTCTTTCAATCTCCCAATTTCTGACATATCAGAACTCGCTACTAACATATCATCAACATATAGTAATAGGATGATGTAGTTGGAGTCGAACCTCTTGAAGTAGCAATAATGGTCAGCATTGCACTTATAGTAGCCATTTCCTTGCATGAAGTTATAAAACTTCCTGTACCACTGCCTAGGGGCTTGTTTCAAACCATACAAACTCTTTCTGAGCCTGCATACCATATTCTCTTTACCCTTCTTGATGAAACCCTCCGGTTACTGCATGTAAATTTTCTCAACTAGGTCACCATGGAGGAAGATAGTTTTAACATCCAACTGCTCAAGATACAAATCTTCCGTTGCAACAATACTCAACACTGATCGAATAGTATTCAGTTTCACCACTGGGGAGAATATCTCTGTGAAGTCAACGCTTGCTTTCTGCTGAAAACCCTTGACTACTAGCCTCGCATTGTATCTCTGGGAACCATCATGTTCCTCTTTGACTCTAAACACCCATCTGTTCTGTAGAGCCTTCTTGCCTATGGGTAGTTTGGCTAATTCCCACATGCCATTAGAGATGAGGGACTTCATCTCATCTTGCATAGCAAGCTCCCACTTGCTTGCATCACTCGCCTCCAATGCTTCATCATAGCATTGAGGCTCGCCACCATCAGTAAGTAGCAAGTAATTCACATAGGTGGAGGGCGTATATCTCGTACTCGGTACATGTGGCCTGGATGTCTTCCTTGGGGCACGAGGTGGAGATGGACTCGGTAGTATAGTATCCTCATTATTCTCTGAGTCACTACTACTTGTCATCCCTCATTGTGGGGGGCTCCACTATACCCGACTTACATCAAAGTTTTCCAATTCAACATACTGCGTGCTCTCGTACCCGATTCCTTGGTTTCAGGCTTCATCTCTCGTCCTTGTACATCACCTTCTCATTAAACACAACATCTCTACTACGAATGATTTTTCGATTTTGATCATCCCAAAAGCGATACCTAAAATCATCACCGCCATAGCCGATGAAGGTACACTTTAGTGACTTAGCATCAAGCTTGCTTCTAGCTTGGTCACTAATGTGGACATAGGACACACAACCAAACACCTTGAAATAGGAAAGGTTCACATCCTTCCCACTCCACACTTCCTCTGGAATCTTAAAATCCAAAGGTACTGATGGTCCTCTATTGATCAGGTAAGCTGCTGTGCTAACACTTTCTGTCCAGAACTGCTTGGGCAAGCCTACTAGTGTACGCATACACCTAGCTCTCTCTGTCAATGTTCTATTCATCCGCTCTGCAACCCCATTCTGCTGAGGTGTCCCTGGCAAAGTTTTTTTCCATCTTGTTGCCATTGTCAGCACAATACTTCTTAAAACATGAATCCTCATACTTTCCACCGTTGTCGGATCTCAGCTTCTTTACTTTCAAGCTTGTCTCATTCTCAACCATGGCCTTCCAAGTCTTGAACACTTCAAATACTTTTGACTTGTGTCTCAAGAAATAGACCCACACCTTCCTAGTATGATCATCAATGAAAGTCACAAAATATGATTTTTCGCCAAGTGAAGAGACATTAGCTGGCCCTAAGACATCTGTATGAATCAACTCAAGCGTTCTAGCTTTCGGAGTCTGACCCATTCTCTGAAAACTCACCCGCTTCTGCTTTCCAAATACACAGTTCTCACAGAAGTCAATTTCAGTCGACTGTAACTTTGGGAGTTTACCAGAAGAGTGAAGGATTTTCATTTTTTTCTCACTCATGTGACCAAGTCTGTGGTGTCAAACATTTGGATCCTCTTTGCCATGTGCCACGACAATTGACTCACAACCATGTGCAGTCATGTAGAGAGTACCATCTTTCTTACTATTTGCAACAACCATTGAACCTTTCGAGACCTTCCAAGTATCACTGGTGAAGATTGTAACAAATCCTTCACTTGCCAATTGCCCCACAGAATTCAAATTCTTCATCAAATCCGGAACGTGTCTGACGTCTCTCAATAACCATGACGAGCCATTCATCTTGACATGCACGTCACCCTTGCCGACAATGTCACAAGGTTGATCATCACCGAGAAAGACCGTTCCAAGGTCACCTTCAGTATAGTTCTCAAGGAACTCTCGATGTGAGGTAGCATGGAAAGATGTGCTAGAATCAAGTACCCAAGACTTTTCTTGTGCTCCATCGAACATATCAAAGCATTATCTACTATCTCAACAACATTAGCTTCTTGATTCTTTTTCTTGTTCTTATTAATGTTGTTGTTGTTTCTTGGTGCCGGGCAATTGTTACTATAGTGGCCATGCTTACCACAATTGTAACATACAATTTCACTTATGTCTTGAGGATTGTGTTCAACGCTTTGCAATCGGGGGGCTTGAGATTTCGATCTCCCCCTCCATTTTTTCTTACTACAACTCCTGTTTGAATTTCTTCCCCTACTTTCAGTGCTCAATGTCGACCCTGAAGTTGACCTCGAAGATGAAGGACAATCTTGTCTCCGGATTTCCTCGGTTAGTATCATACTAACAACGTGCTCAAACTTCAACTTGGTCATTCCCGCAGAGCCACTAATAGCTGCCATAGTCGCCTTCCAACTTGGAGGCAATTGTCCAAGTATCGCCAATGCTAGCACCTCATCGCTAAATGTAATCTCAACCAACTCCAATTGGTCCTTAGTTTGGTTGAATTCATTTAGGTGATCCTTGAAGGAGGTCCCCTCCGACATTCTCATACTAAATAGCTTAGTGATCAAATAGATTTTGTTCGCGGCCGAGGTTTGTTCATACATCTTAGTAAGTGCCTCCATGAGAGACTTCGCCGTCTTCTCGGTTTTAATATTGAAGGCTACCGACTTCGAAAGACTCAATCGGATTGTAGCCAATGCCTTTATATCTTGCAAATCTCATTTGTCTTGCAGAATCTCATCGGGCTTTTCACTTATCAATGTTTCCATCAAATCCTTTTGATAGAGTATGTCCTCGATTTGCATCTTCCAATAGCCGAAGTTTGTTTCGTCAAACTTCTCTATCTTGTAGCTTTCTTTTTCGGTTGTCATGACTTTCACTGAACCAAAACAACGGTGGAGAATCTCTTAGAGGAATTTCTTCAAACACCTAGCTCTCAATGCTAAAGGTGGAGTCTTTCGTCACTCACCTTGTTCCAATGATTCAAAACTGTGCTCCGATACCACTTGTTGGGAGATTTTACTAGAAAGTCACACCTCAATCTAGCTACTTTCTATCCCAAATGATTTCAACTTGGAGCTCACATCAAGGAAATCACCCACCCAAGACTTTGGTAGTTATCACAACAAACTCAAACAAGCAAAACCACTAATTTATCATCACCCATAATAAGCAAACAATAAATAAGGAAGTAAATAATGCAAAGAGACACAAAGATTTAGGTGGTTCGGTAAATGTTACCTACATCCACACAAGAGCCGAGTTTTCTTTATAGCAAAGATTGGAGAGTTTACAAGAGATATCAAGAATCAAGAACCCTAGCTCAATAGAGCTCCCACAATACCCAAGAAATAAATCTCTCAAAAGTTGTCTCAAAACCCTAATCTATTTCCTTTATATAGGTACACATAGAAAAAGGTGAGAAATATAGGCTTTGGGCCGAAATATCGACAAACCGTCAAAATTCTGAAAAATTTCAGAACTCTAACTTCAAACGACACCATCAGGTCGTTGGGAGGTAAACTAGCAACATTACTTCCAAACGGTGCGCGTAGACTGCTCAACGCTTTTCTTCGCCAAGTTGTTTGGCTCTCTTCCCACACGATGCCCACATGTCGTTCAAGCTTGCTGGTGAGATACCAGAGCTTCATTCGCTCGACGGTTCCACCCAACAGAAAGATTATAGCAGTGTCTCTACTCTAACAATTGATAACTCTAGGAACTTACTTCCCTCTACAGAAGTATCAACACTATCTGGTTTAACACTCAATGTCGTCTTCTGACGTTCTAAAACATCAGGTGATAAATAGAACATAACTCATGCGATGTGTAATTTTTGGCACCAAAGTACAAAAAACTCTGGTTTCAAGTTATATTTCTTCTTTTCCCCAAACTATATTACTTCTAAAAGAATATTATGGTAATGAACAAAGTATATCTTATGTGGGAAAAGAGTCAAAAGACTCCAGGTTACTTACGATGTTCCTGCTACTCGAGTACTGATGTGAGTAATATTTTCTGGGAATAATTTGGCCAATCCAAAATCTCCAATTTTTGGGACAAAATTCTGGTCAAGAAGTATATTACTAGCTTTGATGTCTCTATGCACGATATATGGCTCAAGTTCTTCATGAAGGAAAGCGAGACCCCTGGCAGTGCCCACACAGATGGCAGATCTTACACCCCAGTCTAGCTTAATAGCCCTACTCTTTGAACCTATAAGAAGAAAACAAATTGAACATCAATATAGTGCTCTAATTTCAACGTAATCATCTCAAAAGTTACTCAGGTTTCATACTACGTCGGTGTTCTCATTTAGCACGAATATACCTAATAATGCCCTGTCAAGACTATTATTCTCCACATATTCATAAACCAAAATCCGGTTATCCCCTTCAACACAGCAGCCAAATATCCGAACAAGATTGGGATTCCTGACATTAGAGACAGTATCAATCTCTGTCAAAAATTCATGCAACCCTTGCTTTGATTGGGCAGAGAGTGCCTTCACAGCAACTTGTGTTCCATTCCTAAGAATTCCCTAGCAAAAAACACAAAAGATTACAGTAATCATAGAGAAGTCAACATTGGGCTTTCTAAGAATAAATTATGGCACAACAGTACTAGGAGTCCAATGAGTTTTAGAGCACTAAAAGGAAGGGGAGGGCGAAGAAACATGGATTTGGAATTTTCTTTTCACATTTTGAAAATGGAAATGCCCATACTAATGGTTAAAACTAGGAAAAGCAAAGGATGAGTAAATAAAATAGACCAGATAATGGATTCGATAATGTCTAACAGCCATTACAACACACCTAATAAAAGTGACTGTTTTGAACAGTATAAAATGGCTGTTAACGTCCTGCAGGTTGTCTCGGGGAATAATGCAACAGCCTAAATAATTTCCAGAACAATTACAACATAGTTTATATATCTTAGGTGAAATCATTCCTACAATTAATGAGGCAATCATAAATTTATGCCACCCACTCTAGAAATATTTTTAATTAATTTTGACCTTTTAACGAAAAAGCAAGAAATAAAGCAACTACAAGAAAAATGAAAAATATATTTGGATGAAACCTTCCCACTGGAATGTTAAAAACTTGACGAAAGTCTACCAAACATTTACGGACAAGGCCTTGACAGAATCATTGACTTTCTGTTTCCTTCTTCTCTTCTTTGTTCTATTTTTCATTTTCGGTTTTTTGACAACCTTTCGTATTTTCTGTTTGACTCCCCATCTGATTATCTGAACCATAATTGCAGAATAATAAAGATGATCACTCCTTGAAAAGTGTTCTGTATGACAGTGAAACTAACACCATAGTCATAGAGGTCGTTACATTCGTAGGAAAAGGACAATATCAAAACTACGTGTACCTTGTATACTGTTCCAAAACCTCCTCGACCTAGCTTATTTCTAGCATGAAAACCGTCTGTTGCTGACCTTAGTTCGTTGTACGTAAAAATTTGGATGTTCACAGGCAAAAACCCTGACAAAAAGAGAAATAATGAACAATAGCAAGAGAAAAAGAAAAAAATAAAGAACATAAATATTACATTGACACATAATAGTTGAGGCATTGCATTTTATATTCCAACACAATCAAATCTATAAATCCTGGGGCTTCTCCACTTCTCATCAATTGGTTTTAAGTTGGATGTCCATTTTCTACATGGTATATATCACGTGAATGTAAATAATCAGGTGAAAGAAGAAATCGCAGGTGCATGCTGCTTCAAGTTCCATTCTTTAATTATTTTCTAGCAAGGTTTTATAGCATGTCATTTTAACAGATAAGTTCTCAAATATGGTTCCCCTATTTATATGTTTTCTATGAAAACATGTCATGGAAAATGGTGGCCGGGATGCCTATTCTTAATTATATATGCAGATCACTTGTCAATACACGAAAAGCAACTAGTCCAGTTGTTCAGCTGCTTTGGTCTCAACTAGATACTCCGAAGAGCTTATCTGATGTGCACACATTGAATTGACACATGCTATGTACAGAAGTTTCATTCTAGGCACTACATCACTCTGTTTAAGACTCCATACAACTCTAAAAAATATACCACAAAAATAGCTTATAAAATCAGTTCTGGTTTTGCTGGTCAAAACGATACTTCAGAATTTAAAAATCAGGTTTTGAAGTTTACCACACACCATACCTATTTTAGAAGCCAACTTATATGCGAAAATCTGCTTTTAGCTGGGTAAAAAACAAACTTTTTTTTGGGTGGGGGATGGAGGAGGGGGAGGACTTAATCAAACGCTGCCTCGGCATCCCAAGTCTACTAGTTACTGGAGTTCCCTAGCTCTTTCCACTATCTCACAATCAGAACCAAGTTCTTGATATTGAAATGAAAATGCTAAAGAGATTATCAATAACTTTAACAAGAACGAAGAACTAATCTAGTATAACTTTCAGAATAAGGAAGCAGATATTTCAAGACAACATGGCACAGACAACAAACGATAACTCTTTTTTATTTTTTTGTAGGAATAGAATAATTATACCATGATAAATGAAAGTCTTACCGCTTATGTCTTGATTATTGTTACGAGTAGGAACCCTTTTTTGTTTGATTCTTGAGGCAGAAAAGAAGCAACAGCTCATGTTACTTCTCGCAGAAGCCTCCAGATCGACCCAAATGTGAAAACCCTTAAAACAGCTGCAAGATGGATTCCCAAATGAAACACTATCTTAATTTGTAAGAGCATGTAACAGGGAAACAGAAAATTGCAACTTAGCAATATTCTACTTTGCAAATAAACATGTATCATCACAAGTTTTTATTTCAAAAGCTTTTTGCATTACTGAAATTAGACCTGCAATTTACGTAAGGTACGGTGAAGAAAAGGAATCATTTCTAGAAGAGAGGACTCGGACACTTTGTCCAATAGTATAGGCCGGCAATATGCATAGCTAGCCTACAAGACTACAAGTCTACAACCATTGTAAAGTCAACTAAAGAAACACTTTTTTCCCAAAACCTCGCGGTCGCATGCTATTCTCAATAGGGTGTTCAATTAATTCTCATGACTTACAAGAAAGACATGTTAATATCCCTTCTTAATTACTCCGAAAGTCTTTGTGCAAAAAAAAAGAAAAAAAAAATCCAGATAACTAGACTCAGTACACAGAACGAAATGAAATGGATCTTACATGATTGTTATTGCTTGTACTTGAAGCCATAATAAAATTTCTAAACTCCGTCGTCTTTCTAAAAACTAGCAACAAATCCAGCTTCAGCTTCAATCATAACTAAAACACAACCAAAACATATTCAAGCTATCAAAAGCAAACCTTATGAATTCATAATCCATACACCTGTATGTGTTCCAACTAACCTTTAAAAGCAACTTCTTTTCTTCAATCAAACAACACTACAAATAGTCAAACCATGACTTTTATTTCATTACATTCAAACAAACAGTACGATCATGACCAGATAAAGTAAAGACCATAGAAATGAATCTTTATGTTACCTCAGCTCAACATCAATATAATGAAGCACTTGTTTGAGAAATTAAAGTTTTTTGAATATGCATGTCTTTTTCGTTGGCAAACAAAAAAGTGTGTAAGAAAAGGAAATGGTCACGAGTCAAAAGGTTAGCCGCTGCAAGTGAGCAACAACACTTTCTTGTTCTCACGGTTTCCCACTACTGAGAACGACCGTTGCACCTACCCGCCAAAAAAATCGTATCCTTAAAAATTATAGAAAACCACAAAAAAAGGGTCGTCTAGCGAGGGGACACGTATGCCAACTCGGATAAAAGTCAAACCCATTGATACCACATAGAATGTGCACGAATGGGTTACTAGGTTGCAGCTATGTGAATGTGGAAATTGAACAGGTGCTACATACTTTTTGAATGTGAACGTGAATGTGAAGGTTGCTACTTACTTTTTGTATGTGTGTCTTTCCTAAAGTGCTCTATTGACAAGTTTTAATCCTCACCCCTCAACCCGATAACCTCCCCGCCCCATAACCAATATAATAAACGAAGAACAGTGTATTAAGAGCCACAGTACAAAATATATATATCAGGATATATCGCGATATGTATCAAGTATTTATAAAACAGCATGATATTATCGAGGACATGTTTGGGGGCTTGGGGCATTTTCTCTTGTAAATATCGTCGATAAAAGAGGATATATTGCGATAAATTGCTAAATTCAAAATATCTACGATACTTTGACGGTGTTAATTAATAGCTAGGGCATGGGAAATTGATCAGCATGTTTTTTTGGGAGAGAGAAAGTAATAAGGGTTATTTAGACTTTGGTACCACTTTTTAGACCGATATTAGGAAATACTATCACATTTCAAATAAATTAGAAAATAATACAAATTTTTTTCTTGATTGTCAGTTGACCAAATTGACCACGATCAATCCGCTAGCTAATAATTTCAAAATGGCGATATTATCCCTCAACTATATCTCACGTATTTTAAGTAATTAGATTTTAGTACCACTTTTTTAGAAATAATTAAGTTTTGGCACAACTTTTAAGTAGTAACTATATAATACAACTATAAAGTAGACTCGTGCATACGCACCGGCTCTTTTAAAAATTTGCTCAACAATCATAACAAATTGTGATTCCTGTTTTCGTTGCTAACTTATTTTAATTTCCTAACAAATTATTTTAATCAAGTCTTAAAAACCCATTTTAATTTCTTAACAAATTGTTTTAATTATGTTTTAAAAACCCGTGTTTTTTAATTGGGGGAGGGATACCATTTTAATTTGGACATAAAGAGTTTTTATGCTACTATTTGAGTTTTGGTTTTAAAAGGAAAGGAGATTCCGGTTTGAAGTTGGATTCTAAAAGAAAAAGAGTTTTCCGTTTTAAGTTAACTATTAAGTTGATGATGTGAAATTTTAATAGAGTTCTAAAAATACTCTTTGTGGGAGCTTTAATATTAAGACTAGCTTGTAGGCCCGTGCGTACACACCGGCACTTTTGAAAATATTTAGATTTTTTTTAGAAAAATGAGACTACTGTTTTAATCGCTAATCCATTTTAATTTTATAACAAATTGTTTTTAATTAAGTTTTAATTAAGTTTTAAAAACCCATTTTTTCAATTGAGAGAGATTCTGTTTTAATAGGAGAAGAATTCCCGCTTTAATTAGAAGTGCTAGAATTTGTTTGAATAACTCCCGTTATAATAGGAGAGGAATTCCTGTTGTAAAAAAAGATTTTCGTTTTTCAAATAGGAGATAAATTTATGTTTTAATAGGAGATGACGTTGAATTTTAATAGAGCTCGAAAAATCGAAAAATACCCCTTTATGGGAGCTTTAATATCAAGATATAGATTTACCCTAAAAGAAAACGCCCATATCATACAAATGTGTTTATCACAGATGTTTTGTCTTTGGTACTTGAGGATCTATGCAATACAACTACGTCCATCTCGCACTCAATCTAAATATGCTTAACTAACTTCATCTCATTTTTATTGTTGGAAATTGATGCATATAATATGCAATGTCAGAATTTGAGAATGTAGTCACCTACATCTGGTTTATGAATTAAAACTTACGAAAAGATATAGGATACAATATCATGGTTATGATTCTTCCTAATAAGAACATACAATATCATGGATGGTTATGATTCTTTCTCTTGATTTTTTGAACAAAACAAGAACAGAGATGGGATCGTTGCATTTCAAGATGCTGATCAATTTCTCTATTTTCACTAGAAGATATATATTTTAATGGAAAGCATCAAATTTAGTATCACGCTTAATTATGGCATGTGAAGGAATTAACTTATTCATATGATAAGCCACATCTATGGTATTCAATTTCTGATGTCATACATTTGATCATCATAACTATTATATATTAGGGTTTTTTAGACTTTGGTCCTAATAATAGTTTGTTTATTAGGGTTTGGTCTAGAAAAGCTTGAATATTAGGGTTTAGTCCTAGTTTTGGTTGTTGATTGTTAGTCAACTGAGTTGACTGTGGTCAATCTGCTTATATATTTGAAATGACAATTGGTCATCTTCTAGGACTTGGTCCCTACTATTATTTGACAAATTAGAGTTTAGTCCTTCTTGTCAACCATTAAAGAATGAGCTGAAACAGGGGCCTGAACAACCAGAGGCGCTAAGATTACCTGACTACTATGAAGAAAGCAAAGCTCTCTCCGTGTTTACTAGGACTAGACGAAATAGTGGGTTTTCTCGACTAAGAAGCTCTCTCCAACTAATGCGGGACCAGTAGCACCTAAAGCTAGATCAACTTGTGAATCCTACTCCTCAACCCGAATAACCTTCTGGCCAGAGAATGCAAGACCAGGGTCCTTGGTTGGCAAGGTATCAACACGCTCCTCAAACTTTCAAAGAGGTAACTCATCCATTGAGCCAGGGCTTTCAGCTCGGCAAATAATTGTGAAACAAGGTCCCACCTTTGAGATCACAGATATGTAGTCAAGCTTTCCACTTTGAGATCAGGAAATTACATTCAGGCTGATTAAATTGGATTTCCAATTGATCAATCTCAACTGGTTGGGGGAGCTGTGACAATAACGATATTGTCAGCAAGGTAGATGCACAAGGCTTGACCACCTGTTCATGAAAAGCGACTGAAGCAAGAAGAACCACTCTAAGTGGGCTGATAGGATCAATCTCAACATGGAGGGGTTTATCAGCTTCAACTTTAAGGCTGTCGCTATCTTCATTTGATGACAATGTGACTTCTCCTTTTAGAATCTTAAAAGCCTCATCGTGTATGATTTGTCTTTGAGACAGACTAGCAGGACCAGCCATACCATATTTTCCTTTCTCTTCAAAAGGTTGGGATCCAAAACTAGATGATATGGGCAATGCAACCATCTGAAGAGAGTACTCGACAAAATCTTTCACTGAACTGAAATTGAAATTAATGGCAATAATACCCATCCTCTCTCCGCTGGAGTGAGGGGATTTATCGAAATCTCATTCAGAGTCAATGAAGGTTTGCTTGTGGTTCTATTGATAGGTGTTTGTAATGGGCTTTCGATCGATCCTGGTGAGAGAAAGGGTTGTTTACCCAGAATCCATAGAAGAGGAACAGGCATAGGTTATAGTTGTTCCTTTTCCAACGTCTGAAGCTGAGACAGGGGCAGGGCAAATAAGATGGAAAAGGGATCCTCCGCTGTTGAGACTGGTTTTTTTTAATGGTTAACAAGTAGGACTAAGCTCTAATTTGTCAAATAACAGTAGGGACCAAGTCCTAGAAGAGGACCTTATTCACGTGATGTTGCACGTGAGGGGTATTATTGTCATTTCAAAAATACAAGCAGATTGACCACAGTCAACTCAGTTGACTAACAGTTAACAACCAAAACTAGGACTAAATCCTAATATTCAAGCTTTTCTGGACCAAACCCTAATAAACCCACTATTGTTAGGACCAAAGTCTAAATACCCCTGTATATTATATTGATCTCCTCAGATATGACCTTGTTGATGTCACACGACAAGCTTTGACAAAATACGCAAACGAGGGTGTTCTTAAAGGTCATGGAAAGATATCTTTACTAAATAGAAAAATGTGGGGGTCGAGGAACAGTAGTTTTGGTGTACGTTTCCTGGGTATTTTGGTAATTTCACACTCTATTATTGGAGTAATTTAATCGTTTCACTATCTAAAAGTATTATCTATACTGTTCTCGAATGTTCCTCTCTCTGTGTGTGCAATTTCGCATTCTTTTGCTCTAGCTTTCGCTCTATCCTCAATTAGTGGAAGAAGTAATGGAAAGGTGCCATATTAGCTAGCACGCAGATGGAATTTCTGGTTTGACAACCAATCAAAACAATCGAAAGAAGGTGCTGCTTGGGGTTCTTCTTTTCGCAAGATCTATACTTTTGACACTATTGAAGATTTCTGGTATGGTATCCCTTTTTTTGCCTTTTTATTTGCACCCATTATAGTATAGTTTGATTTGTTTTTCTATATACCCTTTGTTGCTTTTAGATAGAATTTATTGTGTGTGTGTTTTTTTTAAACATGGGTGTGTGTTCAACGATTTAATTTTTACGTGATGGTGGGTGTTTTCGTAATGTATGTTAGATCCTCAAAGTTTCAATCGTTGTTGTACTTATACTTTGTCATTATTGTTATTTTTCTTATAATTGCTTGATTTTTATTCGCTTTGATGCCATATACATTTGTTTTTCTGTGTAATCATAATTGTTTGTAACATGGGCACCCGTTGATTTTTGCATATAAAAGCTTCATTGAGTTTATTATTGTTTTGGTTTTCTAATATGATCTTTTTTTAGTCTCATGTACTGTAAGCTTAAATTTTCCTTCCGGCAATTTGTATGATCATATTTTTCTTAACTAGCTTAGTATCCAAAGATTAACTAGGCATTATTTAAGTAAAAAGGTTGAACATCACTGTAAAGGTGTGTTTTGGTCTTTCCTTTACCTACAAAGAGAGAGAAGGAGAATGGATTAGATTATGGTTAAGACTGAGTTCGTCGAGGAGCGAACTGCCTACGTATCTTCTCTTGATTCTAGGGAGAGAGAAGAATCAGGTCTGGTGTAGTTCATATGGGGAGTATTTATAGGTGATGAAAGTGAATCCCCACCTAACACGTGTAAAGAGCAACACAAATGTAGGGTGAAGATTGTGGAGGCGTGTGAGAACTGTGTTTATAGGTCTGCTGTAATGATGGGGATTAGTAGCCTGGCTTAGTAGCTTGCGGCAGTGGTCAGTAGCCGGACGGCAGTGATTTGTGTACGTGTAGATTCCCTCATGATTGCTTCTAGAAGGTAAGATGAGTCAAGATATAGAACGGTCTATGTGATGATACGAACTGTTCTGGAGTGATCTCATAGCTTGTCGTTGCGAGCTAGTGACATAGGTTGGCGAAGTACGTCAGAGATTGGTGTGGTATTTCCACCATGCTGAGCTCGTGCTTGATATTCCTGAAGGAGAATATTACTCCCTCACACAGTCCCCTCTCAGTAGGTCGCGCAGGTCATTGAAGCGATATGCTGAGAGAACACATTAGCGCGTGTGGAGCATGGCTAAAGAGAAGACCTGGCGAAAGTGGAAATACCCAACGGACTGTGGAGATCGATCCGTGCTATCTGGTGACCTGATGGGCGAAAACATTTGACACGTGTACAGCACGTGAGCGGATCTGAGCAGCTGTAGAGAAAAAATGCCGCCCTATTTTTCGGGATTTGAAAAGACAAGACAGCTTGTTGGAAGTCGTGTGCGGCTAGGGCTAGGGTGCAATCATAATGCTTTGGGAACTGGAGGGGCGGTTATACAAAAACTACGATGGTGCACTGAAATGCCATTTGTTGCTTCTCTTTGCAGAAAAACCTCACTACACCAAGAGCTTTTAGGTTAGTTTTCTGCCATTGTTGATTTTCTGTTGTGTGCTTTGTTCTTGTGCTTTGTTAGTAAGTTGTTAGGTCGCTCACTTAGTTGCTTGCGGTCATAGTTGTGAGAGACAGGAGATGTCTGACTCAAACGATACGCGATCTAATGAGGTTCGTGAGGTTTCCCTTGGTTGGGATGACACGGAGGAAGAGAAGGAAAAGTCGATTTGTGGGGTGAGTGAGGGTGGCAATGAAGATGATGATGTTGATGAGGCGAAAAGTGGGGAAGATGATGCCTGATTCTGCATCTGTGGTTGCTGAAACTAGCACTTCAGGTCGTGGTGAGAGGTCGTCTTCTAGTAGGCTGCCTCCTAGGGCTGTAGATAGACATGCTTTGAGGGCGTTCCCCTATTTGAGGGAAACGTATGGGATAACCGTAAGCGGCCTGGAGATCCATGATCCCGACTAGGATGCTCGGGTCTTTAGTGATAGGTACAACCCACTAAACTATGGGGTTATAATCTGTGAGGGGTAGCTGAGGGTGCACATGACGATACCGTTCTCTAAGATGGTTTGTGAGTTCTTGAACCATTGTGGCAAAGCTTCTGTTCATTTTGTGGGTAACACATGGCGGTTGTTCAAGGTGTTTGACCTGTTGAATGCCAGTGGTGAATACCGGATAGAGGTCGCTGATATTATTGAGCATTTCTCAGTAAAGCAATCTCGGGCGCGTTTAACTTTAGCTTGCAAACTCGAGCTACGCTGTTGAGCGTTATGGATGGTGTGAGTAATGAGTCTTGGGATAAAAGACCATTGCTGCTTGTTGTAAACTACTGTGCTAGGCCAGTGTGGAAAATAAAATATGCGAATTTACTGGTGGGTACCAGTACACTATCTGAGAATTCTGATTTTGTGTTGGTTGATTTTGTACTGACATTACTATTTTGTTATCTGTGTAGAGCTCGCTCTTGAGAAGGAGACGAATCGGGAGGTGATTGAGAAGTTCGCTAGGTTGATGCGAGCTGAGAAATGGGCGAAGCTTTCGGAAGTTGCGCATTTCTTTAAGGAACAGGGAGGGCCTGCGATTAGGGAGAAGAGGGAAGTGCAAAAGAAGAGGGCGCGGGGTAAGGTGAGTGGTAAAGCATTGAGGAATCTTGTGATGGAAAAGCGTAAGAGTGATTTGGTGATGAGGGAAGATAAGAATCGAGGCCGTGCTGGGTAAAAGCGACCCACTGGAGGTGCTGGTACTTCTGGGTCTGGAATTAGGAGGGGTCAAGAGGACGCTTTGTTCAACTTGGATGACATCCTCTTTGAAATCCCTGAGCGAAGTCGCTTGCCAAAGAGGAAGGGTAGCGATCCGGAGACTCGACTTGCCAAGGTCGCAAAGGTAGTTGAAACCGCGCTTGGAGGTGGTGCTGGAGCTGGTGGTGAAGGGCGAACCGGGGGGAGGGCGGCTCGTAGTTCGAGGTCGAGGCCGATGCCCGACTTCAGCGTGTTGGGTGAGGAGACCACGGAGGTCGCTGGAGATACTCCAGGGAAGATGAACGGGAAGGCTGTTATGAAAGAGACTGGCAAAGGTTACTCCAGTGGTGGGAAAGATGAGCTGGAACGCAATTTAATGTATGTGGATGATGTGTCTGGCAAAAAACGCTATGTGAAAAGGTCGGATTGTAGCTACAAGTCCGAACCTATAGCTGCTTGTTTGCTGGAGGGAATGAGCTGGATGGTGATAGGAAGGACTTGGATTCTAAGTAGCTGGAGTCGAATCTGATGGGGATGGATAAGGCGTTGTGCCTGGTAAGTAGCTCCTGTATTATGGCTTGTCTACCTTATGTGCTTTGTGGTATTACTTGATGCCAACGTGATATACTGTGTGAGTTGTCGCAGCTGATTGCTGGGTACTAGAAATTGAAGATGGCTGCCCAGTTCGCTGAGCTAGAAAAGACTGAGGTCGAGTCGCTGAGGGACGAGCTCTCGACTATTCGAGAAGTGGAGCAATCTGAGAAGAAATTTGGATGCTTTGAGGGCCAGGCCGGCGTTCTTGTATTTGGAGAAGACGCGTCGGTATCAATGAGTCGGTCGGGCTGAAGCATGAAGTGGATGACCTGAAGAACAAGGTAGCTACCACGAATGCATATGCTGAAAGGTGCAAAACTATCGCCCTGCAGGTGAAGGATACCTATCTTGCTATTCGTGCTGAGATATAGGAACTAGCTAGAGAAAAAATATTATGATCTGTAAGAGGAACACGAACGTGGGGCTCTGGGTGATCGTAGGGGCAACCCACTCGAAGATGCTAGTACTGTTCCTAAAGTCGTGCTTTCTTCGCTCATCGTGCGGTGATTGAAAGCGGATCTCGGTTTAACCGGATGGATCTGACCGTGGATCGATGCATTTGTAGCAACTTCGGGTGACCCAAGCTCTTCTCAAGTTTTGGATGTCCTTGTCACTGAAAGTTTTGACCACGTTGTTTAAAGATGGTAATTTGAATTTGCGTTTGTATGTGGGCTTTGGCTTGAAATAATAGAGCTGGTTTCCTGGGGTAACCTGGGCAGTTCGTCTTGCTTTATGTTTGTGACAATGATGAACTACTTAGCTTCCTTGAATGTATTGGGGGGTTCAAGTAGTGATGACTGGTGGCTAAGCGAAATTTGGATTTCCGAGTGGTGGACTCGGATTTCGGTTAGTCAACCTAACCGCGGCTTAATCGCGGGTCGTCGGTTAAGCTTCATTTGCTTGTATGGAAAGCATGCTGCTTCACTTTGTTCAATTAGCTTTGCGTATTATATATCTGATTGCATTTTGTAAGCGTGTGACTGCTGTTGTGACTTGTTGTGAAAGTGATATAGTCTAAACGACCTGTGAATTTGTTGATCTGTCTTGTTTGTTGTTCGGTTTAAGCATTGTAGGTTGCGCATGTTTTGAGGACGCATGAAGCGTTCTATAATCTGGAGTTACCTGGGCTACAGTACGTGCATGGCATGTGTAGGAATATGAGTGGTCGGGAGATACGAAATGATGGCTGCCAAGTGGCCTGCCGTTTGGCATCTCGATGCCATTATGACTTGCCTTGGGAAGAGACGTTACTTGGGCATAAATAGAACTGTTTCGAGAATCTGAAGAGTATTTGCTCATCTTCTTTTTCAAGCTGCTCTATTCTTTTGGGTAGTGTTGCATTCTTTCCTTTACTGATCGCTTCAGGTACGTATTTTTGGTTCTTGGTTCTTTGTTTGATCTTGAAAACTTGGTTCGTGTAGCAACTTGCTGATCATTGGCTATGTTTATAGGCTGCAAAATGGCTATACGTCGTGAAAACACTGCTGGTGGTAGTGAGGGGTCGAGGGAAACTTCTCCCCTGGTGATGGAGGAGATGGAATTTAGACCTTATCCTCTTGGTAACCATGGTAAGCGTAAAGCTGACGATTCTGATGCTAGGAAAGGCAAGCATGCGAAGGTGGAGGGATGTGGGTGACCTGTGGGGGTCATGTTCAGGTCTCCGAGTTGTGGAGGGGGAGACGACCTGGGGCAAGATCACCATGCTGCGTCTGGCAGCTCATCCCCGCATCATGGTGATGTGGGGCGCGACTTCTTCTATGTCTGGAAGACAGGGAAGAAGCGCATGGTAAAGCGTTTTGATTGTAGTTTCCATTCTGCCTCTATAGCGAGTTGTCTTTTGGAAGGAATAGTGCTAGATGGAGACAAAGACGAGCTGGAGAGTGAAAGTTTGGAAACGACCCTGAAAACCTCCGATGCGGCTTGTTTTTTGGTAAGTTTTCTAGTTGTATCTTTTTATTGCGACATGAATGATGACTGTTAATAGTAACGTTCTCTGTGCAGTTTTTGGCAGGGTATGATAGGTTAAAGCAAACTGTTCAGTGTTCTGGTAGCGGCAATGGTGGTGTGGCAGAGCTGGCGAGGATGCGTGCTGCTTGGGAAGTCGATAAGAAGAAGCTGTCGTCCCTGAGGAACAAACATCAGGACACGCGTTGGAGAAGACTGTTTTGGTTAAGGCAATAAGGGACCTGCAAAAATAGTTGGTGTATGTGACTGAGTACGCCAAGCAATGTCAAATGGTGGCTCGCAAAGCGCAAAAGGAGTATGACCGCACTTGTGAAGATCATGCTGTGTTGGCAGAATTGTACGTGGAGCTACTGGAGAAGCAGGACCAGGAAGCTGAAGATACTGCCGCACTTGTCATTGCGCGTGATGCGAGTCATATCCCTTCTACCAGTGCCGTTCCAAGGGATAAGCATGTTGTTACTGATGCAGGATGATGATTTTTTAGGCTTCTCTCAGTAAGTGTTGAAACGAATTTTTGGATGTGTTATAGGTTCTCCTCCCTGTAAGAGAGTTAAACAATAGAGCTGGTTTCTCAGGCTTGCCTGAGCAGTTCGCCTTTTGGTATAGATACCTAACGAGCTGGTTTCCATGAAAGTGGCAGCTCGATGTTTTGCAACACTTGTAAGAACCGCCGATCTGGATTTCTTGGGTAAACCCAGCAGATCGGTGAATTTGTGAACTGGTTTCCCGGCCTTGGGCCGGTAATTCTGTTGATGAACATGTATGGAATACATGCTTCTGCTTCTTCTTCTGCTTGATTTCTTGTAGCTAGTGTTTTGTTTATGATGGTTGTGGTACATAGTGGCTATGGAGCCTGTGAGTTAGCTTAAGAAAAAGTTTTGCTCGTTAAGTATTGCATAAGAGAGCGATCTCATTGAGTTGATCCTAGAAGTATAGGTCCTTGACTAGTGAGAATTAAAGAGGCTATGAAGCCTGTTAGCTCAAGAGAGCGTCTTGTTCGCGGAGAGCGTATTTAGCTTACGAAAACGTACGACTCACTGAGAGCGTATTTAGACTATGAGGGCGTACTGAGAGCGTATTTAGCCTCTGAAGGCGTGTTGCTCACTGAGAGCATTCTTACTGAGTTGGTCCTAGAAGTATAGGTCCTTAACTTAGTGAAAATTAGAGAGGCGATGAGCCTGTAAGCTCATGAGAGCGTGTTGCTCGTGGAGAGCGTATTTAGCCTCTGAAGGCGTACTGCTCACTGAGAGTGTTCTCATTGAGTTGATCCTAGGAGTATAGGTCCTTAACTTAGTAAGAATTGGAGAGGCTATGAGTCTGTAAGCTCATGAGAGCGTGCTGCTCGCAGAGAGCATATTTAGCCTCTGAAGGCGTATAGCTCACTGAGAGCGTTTTTAACCTCTGAAGCGCATCGCTTTGCTCGAGAGGCGTATTTAGCCTCTGAAGGTGTACTACGCTCACTGAGAGCGTTCTCACTGAGCTGATCCTAGAAGTATAGGTCCTCAATTTAGTGAGACTTGGAAGGCTATGAGCCTGTAAGCTCATGAGAGCGTCTTTGCTTTCGAAGAAGCGTATTTAGCCCTCGGAAGTATGGCTCAATCGAGAGGCGTTTTTAGGCTCGAAGGCATCCGCTAAGCGAGGCGTATTTAGCCTCTGAAGGCGTACTGCTCACTGAGAGCGTTCTCACTGAGCTGATGATCTTAGAAGTATGGGTCCACAACTTAGTGAGACTTGGAAAGGCTATGAGCCTATAAGCTTATGAGAGCGTGCTGCTCGTGGAGAGAGTATTTAGCCTCTGAAGGCATACTACTCACTGAGAGCATTTTTAGCCTCTGAAGGCGTACTGCTCACTGAGAGCTTATTTAGCCTCTGAAGGCGTATTGCTTACTGAGAGCGTTCTCACTGAGTTAATCCTAGGAGTATAGGCCCTCAACTTAGTGAGAATTGGAGAGGCTATGAGTCTGTAAGCTCATGAGAGCGTGCTGCTCGTGGAGAGCATATTTAGCCTTTGAAGGTGTACTGCTCACTGAGAGCGTTTTTAGCCTCTGAAGGCGTACTGCTCACTGAGAGCGTATTTATCCTCTGAAGGCATACTGCTCACTGAGAGCATTCTTACTGAGCTGATCCTAGAAGTATAGGTCCTCAACTTTGTGAGACTTAGAGATGCTATGAGCCTGTAAGCACATGAGAGCATGCTACTCGCGGAGAGCGTATTTAGCCTCTGAAGGCGTATGGCTCACTGAGAGCATTTTTAGCCTCTGAAGGCGTACTGCTCACTGAGAGCGTATTTAGCCTTTGAAGGCGTACTGCTCACTGAGAGCATTCTCACTGAGCTGATCCTAGAAGTATAGGTCCTCAACTTAGTGAGACTTGGAGAGGCTATGAGCCTGTAAGCTCATGAGAGTGTGCTGCTCGCGAAGAGCGTATTTAGCCTCTGAAGGCGTATGGCTCACTGAGAGCATTTTTAGCCTCTAAAGGCGTACTGCTCACTGAGAGTGTATTTAGCCTCTGAAGGCGTACTGCTCACTGAGAGCGTTCTCACTAAGCTGATCCTAGAAGTATAAGTCCTCAACTTAGTGAGACTTGGAGAGGCTATGAGCCTGTAAGCTCATGAGAGTGTGCTGCTCGTGGAGAGCTTATTTAGCCTATGAAGGCGTATGGCTCACTGAGAGCGTTGGATCTTATGTGAGTGCTGGAAGTGCGCCTGTACTTTTGGTGCATTAGGTGCCAGCATGGTTTTGTCGTTAACGCGTTTGAACGGAGTAATTGACAATACAAACATAATTAAACTAAATGTATTGACGGGAAATAAAAAACATGAATTGTACAAGACTCCAGTTTTATTGATAAAATATCTTTAACAAATAAGTGTTCAGGGCGTGGTAGTGGTTTCCCTTCTTGTGTCTTGATCCAGTATGCCCCGTTGCTAACAACTCGGTCTACTATGTATGGTCCCTCCCATGTTGGTGCTAGTTTGGAGTCATCCTGACTCTTTTTCAGAACTAGATCACTAGGTTGGAAGGATTGAGGATGTACTCGTTTGTTGTAGGACTTCTTTAGAATTTGTTGATACGATGCCACTCTGATAGCTGCCAGGTCGTGGCGCTCCTCCAGCAAATCAACCTCACAAGATAGGACGGAGTCATTTCGTCCCAATTCAACGAGTTCTGATCGAGTAGTAGTGATTGTCAGCTCGGTGGGAATGACGGCTTCTGTGCCATATCATAGGGAGAATGGGGACTCACCAGTGCTGGAGCGAGCTGTGGTGCGATGAGCCCACAGAATGTTGTCTAACTGGTTTGGCCATTGGCTCTTGTTCTTTTCAATCTTTTTCTTCAAATTTTCTAAGATTGCTTTGTTGCTGGCCTCTGCTTGGATATTGCTTTGAGCGTATTGGAGAGTGGAGAATGCATGAACGATTTTCCACTTGGCTAGAAACTCTTTGACTATTTTGCCCTTGAACTGGGAACCATTGTCTATCACCAGGGTGTGTGGTAAACTAAATCTGGTGATAATGTGAGTCCAGATGAAGTTTATGACATGTGACTCCTTGACATGTGCTAACGGAATTGCTTCGAACCACTTAGTGAAATAATCGGTTACAGCTAAGATGAAGTGGAAATCGGTGCTTTTCTGTAGGATGAATGGTCCCATGATGTCCATGCCCTACATGTGAAATGGCCAAGGGCTCGCAATGCTAATTAACTTGCAAGCTGGTTGGATGATGTTGTGGCCGAAGGTTTGGCATTTGATGCACTTGAGGACATTTGTTTTGGTGTCGATTTGCATGCGAGGCCAAAAGTATCCTTGGGAGATCGCTTTGTGGGCCAAAGAGCGTCTTCTAGCATGGTTGCCACACTCTCCTTCATGAATTTCTGCAAAAATTAACTGTCCTTGTTCTGGGCTTATACACCTCAAAAGAGGTCCGCTAGTGGATTTGCAGAATAACTTGTTATTAACCAGGCAATAATGGCGAGCCAGATATGAGACTTGTCTGGCTTTGGCACCCTCTTCGGGGAGTGTATCGTGCTGGATGTACTCTATGATGGGCTGCATCCACATCTAACTCATCTGAGTCTCAGAGAGTGGGCATAGGTCGCTGATTTCGAAGACGTACTCCACTTGGTAAGTAGGTCGGTCAACTACCTTAATCAGTAGTTGTCTAGGGGCGCAGATTCGGTGTTTGAGTATCCAAGTAAGCTAAACTGTTTGCGTGACGGTTCTCATCACGCAAAAAGTGGTGTATGGTGGACTTGAAGGTATTTAGAAAAGTTACCTTCATGGGTAGTATACTATTTAGCAATCTGGCGAACGACCAGTTGCGAGTCACTAAAGACCTGCAAATCTTATATACCGAGCTGTAGCGCCATTATGAGCCCCATGATTAATGCCTCGTACTCCGCCTCATTGTTGGAGGTCGCAAAGTTGATGCGAACTGATTTCTCCACCATTGCTCCATCTGGCGACACTAAGACAACTCCGATTCCACTCCCTCTGGGGTTGCTAGAGCCACCCACAAAGAGAGACCAGACGGTCGTGTTATTTTGCTTTGAGGGTAAGATGTCTGCTACAGGTTCCCAATGTAGGTCGTCGACAGGGAAGTCAGCGAGGAAATTGGCGATGACCTGTCCTTTCTGCGAGGTGCGTGGGACGAACTCGATGTGGTGTTCCTCGAGTTCTTCAGCCCATACTGCCATGTGAGTTGTCTTATTCTCTTTATGAAGGATTTTCTTCAACGGGAGGTCGGTGAGTACTTTGATTGGGTGCGCTTGGAAATAAGGCCTAAACTTCCTTGTAGAGTATAATAATACAAGTACTGCTCTTTCGATGTAAGAGTAGTTTTTTTCGGCTGGAATTAACGTCTTACTTGTGAAATAGATTGGTTTCTCGGAGTTGTTATCCTCTTTGAAGAGAACCGAACTGATAGCAAAGTCTGATATTGCGAGATAAAGCCCCAGCATTTCTCCATATGTTAGTTTAGCTAGGACAAGAGGTGTTGTGAGATACTCTTTGAGGGTGGAGAATGCTTGGTGACATTGATCGTTTCATGAGAACTGCTCGCCTTTTTTAAGAAGTTGTAGGAACGGTCGGCACTTGTCTGATGCCCTGGATATGAATCGGTTGAGTGCGGCGACCATGCTTGACAGCTTCTGTATTTGCTTCTTTGTCTGCGGGTCGAGCATATCTAAGAACGCCCGGATTTGGTCTGGGTTAGCTTTGATCCCTCGTTGTGAGACCTGATAGCCCAAAAAATTTCCGGAAGATGCTCCAAAAAGGCATTTTTCTGGATTCAACTTCATTCAAGTTCAGCGTAACCTAGAGAACGCTTGCTCAAGGTGAGTGAGGTGGTCACGTGCTTTCTTGCTCTTGATGACCATGTCATCAATATAGACTTCCATGGTATCCCCTAACATGTCCTGGAACATGTCAGTTACCAGTCGTTGATACGTCGCTCCAGCGTTCTTGAGGCCGAACGGGAGGATGTTGTAGCAATAAATTCCCTGCTCTGTAATGAATGACGTCTTCTCTTGATCTTCTTCAGCAAGTGGTATTTGGTTGTATCCACTATATGCATCCATGAAGGAGAGGAGCTCGTGGCCACAGGTTTGGTCCACAAGTCGGTTGATTCTAGGCAATGGGAAGCTGCCTTTGGGTGTTTCTTGGTTGACATTGGTGAAGTCAACACAAAGGCGAACCGTGCCATTCTTCTTTGGAACTGCCACTATGTTAATGATCCAATCTGGGTAGTCGACCTTTCGGATGAAACCGACTTGCTTGAGTTTGTCAACCTCGTCATTGATTACTTTTTGATAACGTAATGATAGTCTCCTAGGTCGCTGTCGAACTGGTCGAGCATTAGGATTGACATTTAATCTATGGCATGCAACGCTAGGATCTATACCGGCACATCAATATATGACCAAGCAAAAATATTTTTATTCATGGATAAAAAGTTTACAAGCTGGGCTTTGAGTGTGGGATCGAGGTTATCCCCTACATAGACGAACTTAGGATCATCATCTGTTCCTAAGTTAGCTTTCTAGGAAGTTCTTCGAACTTGTACTGTGGCATGTGGTGGGTGAACGTCCTGTGGGGGACTGTTCTCTGTAGTTGCTTTGTCAGTCTGATGAGTAATAGGAGTTGCTACAGGAACCGGAGCGTCTTCTGTGGTTACGACAACAGGGTCTGAGATAACTTCTGTGGTCATAACAACAGAGGCTGGAGTACTTGTCTGAAGTTGTATTGGTTGTATGGGATGGGTGGGAGACCTCCGGGGGGTCCGAAACAGTGGGAGCCGACTGCGGGAGGCGACCTCACGGGGTCTGATGATTGAATCGATAACCGCTTTAGCAACCTTCGGGGTCTGTACAGATGGATAGACCTTCTTGCTGGATGCCCCATCGTTCTGATTTGGTGCATTGCCTTTAACCTCAGTGACCAAGTCTTTGGCCATCGTGTAGCTGGTGGGCTCGTTCCTTATGCTGACAGGGGACTCGGCAGTTTTATTCGCTGAGAGGATTTGATTACAATGATAGGCCTCGAGTTGGTTGCTTTGAAGCTCCATCATGCCCCTAGGGCCTGGAAAACGAAGGACTTGATGCAGTGTTGATAGTACGAGCCTGCATTTGATGAATCTAACGCCGTCCTAGGATGGCGTTGTAAGACGACTTGATACCTAAGATGCTGAAATGCATATTGAAGCTGACTTTATCCTCTCGTGATCCCACTGAAACTGGGAGTGTAATATCACCAATTGGGTCGACTCTGGAGCCATTGAACCCGTAAAGATGAGCAATCGGATCTATGAAGACTGACTTGGGGAAGTTCATCTCCTGTACTGTGTGGTAGAACAAAATGTCACATGAGCTACCAGAGTCAATCAGAACATGCTTAACTGTCCAGTCGCTGATTTTGACATGGACTACTGGCGTTGTTCAGCGGGGAGACAAACTTTTGCCGAGGTCATTTCTTTGTTAAAGTGATGTCTCGGTCTTTGCGACTGAACTTTATGCGGGAGTGCCGCTTCGAGGAGAAATGGTAAACTTCTTGAAGGGCACCCACGCGCCTTCTTTTCTCTCTAGTCGAACTAACCGAGCCGTCAGGGAAAGTGATCATATGAATAATTCTTTCATTGTCGCGGTCTGATGAGTGCATGCGTCGCTCGTGGCGGGAACGGTCTTTGGGACCTCCTCTACTACAAGATCGAGTTTGATCGTTGTGGCGATCAAGGCGGGGTGGAGTTCAGCTGCGCAGCCTATGAGCCATCAGTTTATGGCGCAGATCGCCATCAGCTATGTTGGTGTATTGCTTGATGTGTCAAGCTTCGATGAGGTCTTGAAGGTAATGCTTTAGCCCCCAGCATGCATCGGTCTCATGACATTTTGCTCGGTGAAAGGCGCAGTAAGGCTTGTCAGGTCGATCTGCTAGTTGCCATATACATCAGGTCGGTAGTATGTAGCTCGCTTGATCTTTTCCAGTATGTAATTGGGAGATCGTGTGAGGACAGCGAACTCATGATCATTAGTCATTCGGTTTCCTGACTTCCGTTCTTGCTGTTGTGGTTGTTGTTCGGGGTCGTTTTTTTTGAAGCTGAGGGGTCATCGGAAATTGTTACGACTTCTTCTTCTTCTGGTAGGCCCTGGCGCCTCAGTCCTTCTTATAGCTTAATGATAAGCACCCAAAACTGTAATATTAAACCCCGAGAGACATAACATTTTGGTCGATTATGTGTTTAATAATCATGTAATAATTATATTTTCGTACTTTTGCAGGTTTCCGCATTTAAAATAAATATAATGATAAAACGTGCATCGAAGTGCGGGAATATTGGAATATTTGAAGTTTCCCACTCAACCCGGTGAAGCCAATGAGCGACTAGATTTGAAGTTTCCAAAAGAACAAAAACGGTCGCGGTAACCGGTCCACATATAAAGAAGCAAACAAACTTCGAAGCTCAAACCGATCCACATATAAAAATCGGGCAAACCGGCGTTCAAAAGATAAATCGGGTGCCGCGTTGGCTAGTGAACCAGGGTGACAAATGCTACATAAAAAGACGTAAAGTTGTAAAAACGCCAAATTCGGCGCCGCCACTGGACATACTAAGTGGACCCACTCTGCGGGCCCAAAAGACATGATGAGTCAGCATAGGCAGGTGGCAAGTGATGGTCACAAATTTGTGCCACCTCGCAATGGGAAAGACACGTACCAATTCAATGTTTGAATTGAATTGGGCTAAAAGACAAAACCAAAACATAAAAGGACAAAACAAATTATAATAAGACAAAACTTTATAAATACGAAGTTTTGATCTTAACAATTTGAATGAAACAAAACCTTTAAATGTTGGGACTTCACGTGAAGGGTCCCCAACCTATATATATGTGAGGGGGGTCTTCATTATTCGACCTTCAGCATTTTATGCTATAGCTTCCGCTTAGCAGTAGTTAGTTTTAATTCAGAACTTACATTCCATCATTTTCATTCCAGCAAGCTTAAATATTGTAAGTCATTTTACCCTTAATAACAGTCATTTCTTTTCTAGTTTAATTCCTGTCCTGCATTTATTTACTTAATATCTACATCAAGTTTTATTATTCCTTCAATGACCATGAGCTAATCCCCTCCCCGGGGGAGGGTTATGCTACTCGTGTGAGAATCCGGATTGACTCGTTAATATTCCATAATCGCTACTTAGGAATTAGGCATAGATTAGACATCCGGTCCCAAAATGGCCCGAGGCCCGACAAATTTGAGATCGATGATGCTCGAAACGATCTCGGCGTGACCCAAAATGTCTCGCGCACGACTCTATGGTGTCAAACAGCTCTCCAATTTGTCCAGCTGATGTGGAATCGAGCCAGGAGCTGAAATGATATTCCAGAGATGAAATATTAGTTCAACTCCTTATGCTAGTGTGATGCGGCTCAGAGATGTGGGCATGCGCTAGGGATCAATACTCAACGTCATCTTCGAACATGAGACGAATTAGAGATGTAGTGATGTGGTAATATAAACTGTTAAAAAATTATTCTTGCATGAGTATGATTAACTCTCTCCCTGTTTCTCTATTTTTGTTTACCTACATATAATCGCCATAGTAATTTACATTATTTGCATTACCGTTAATTTAATTAAAACCAACTAAAAAACCTAAAATCCTACTCACAAAGAGTTGTAATTCCAGTTGTGAACCTTTTCCAAGCTCTAAGATTTGGACGATCCCTTACTCGACTTATCCTACCAAACCCATGTGAGTAAGGTAACTTGACTAAAACGTACGACTATATGGACGTTGGACTTTGGACTTGGGTATTTGGACTTCGGACTTTGGACTGTGGACCTCGGACTTAAGAAAATAAGTAACTGAAAACAATAAACGTGTATTAAGAGAGCTTTATCAAATGGCGCCGCTGTACGCCGAAGGACTCTAGACTTAACGTAATAACTGGAATACATCAAACATAAACCCCCTCCCCTACCTCTCCATTTTTTAAATTTCCATTTCTTTTACGATACTAACGTGTTACGTAACTGTTTGCCTTAACTTTTTCTACTAACAAATATTTGTGAACCAAGTTTTGTTTATTTTTATTAGCACAGTTTAAGTATTCTGTAGGAACTTGAAGTCTTCGAGCCCGACAAAAGAGTCTCGGACGAGACTAAATTAGTAGCGCGAGAGACTAACCTGGAGTATCAACACTCGATTTTCAGGTACAGGCCACTTTCCTTTTCAGTACTCTTTTGGACTCTCTTGTCCAGTTTTTCCAGTAAGTTCACGAGCTCGGGAGTTAGTTTGATCGTGTACGAGAAATCGCAGGACACCAGGTTTCAAATCCTTAAACTCCTCAAACTTTGTCGAGGATATTGTTTGGTTGTTACTATAACCTGTTTTACCTTGCATGTTGTGTGTGGCATAAGAACTCTTTGCATAGAAATGTGGTTTGTCATTACATATTCACGTTAACACGATCAATATGATTCGAATATATTTGGATGTATGTGTAGTTTCAAACCACCTGCTTAGAATATTTTTGTATGTGTATGTTACATCAATTCACGTACGCGGTATTCATTTATATGAGTTCGTTCTCGACATTCCCCTAGCTCACATATAACTTACATATAGTTGCACGTATAAGTAATATAGATTGCATGTGTAGACTTTCTGTGTAAACTAGTATATGTTAGTTAGTTTCTATTTGGGCATCTATCGTTTTTAATTGCATATTTCGTAATCACGTCTCCATAATACATTAATTACGTAAATTAAAAAAAAAATTAAAAAATTAAAAAAATTTCATAGTAATTAAAAATTTCATCTAAATCATCTTAATAACACCCCACATAATACATCATCATAAATCATCATCCTATTCCATCAGTGCCTAGGAAACTTGAAAAAAATTGAGGTTGCCTAATTAAGAAACGTGCTAGCACGAACAACCTCCCTCAATTCTTTTCGGTGACACGGCTCTTTGGAATATTCACACGTTATCCTAGCTTACCTACTCAAGTTAGCAACAGCTCAGGAAGACGTGTTTCACCTCCCTCTTTCCTTAATTCTAAAACCTCCAGTCATAACTCGTTCCTTATGAACCTTAAATTAAAATTTATATTTGTATGAGACTACGGTCTGGTAAACATAAGGAATTAGAACTTACATATCGGCGTCGAAAATACAATAAACAATTGCTTATACTATCTCCTAGACATAGCTCCTCCTTCGTAAACTGACACTACCTCTTTTTTGTGTGTGAGATGTGGTATGGTCGTTGAACAAAAGAGAAGCGTATCAAAACCTAATTATCCCTCAATAAGTAAAGGATGAGTAGGGTATCGTTCCACTTTTAAGTGTATGTTTATATGAAGGACAGGATTGGAAAGGGGGTTTGAGGGATTAAAACTATTATTATAGATATTGTAGATTCTAATGCTAAACTAAACTAAACTAAACTAACTAACTAAACTTATACTAAAACTAAGAATTGGAAATAGGGAGAGAATATGAGAGAGATAGATTTAAGAGATTCAAATCCACCAATGCTTTTGATTCAATGACTTTTTTGCTTCATATTGTTCTCCAAGTAGACTCAATCGGGCAATCGAAAGAAAGTGCCGATGCCTTTTTGGGTGAAACATCGTTAAACAATTAACTCTACTCAAGGTTGTTCCTATGTTCATGTTACTAGTATCTTCTTTCCTTTTATGTGAGCTTGGGCAGCTATTCAATGAATCACCATCTAAGGCAAACACAAGGAATACTTCCTTTACTCTAAAACAGTACACAACTAGAAGAAAAGTAGAGAATAATAGTATAATATTCAATTACAATAAATAAAACCCTATTCTAGCATTATATTCAATTGCAATAAATAAAAGCATGTCACTATCAAATATTCAATTGCAATAAATAAAACCCTAAACTAGCATGATATTCAATTGTAATAAATAAAAACCTTAATCTATACTTCCATCCCCTGGTGTGGGCAATGGAACTAATAATTAAAAACATAAAGAACTAACCTGATTGAAGAATACCATGAACCAGAAGAATCATTAAACCTTAAGCACCAGCTTCATCTCCTCCCTTGAAGGAGAAGATTAGCCTTCCATAAAGAAGGAAGAACACGAAGAATGAGAAGAAAAGAGTTGAAGAACATAAGACTAGAAAGACTAATTTATTAAGACTCAGCTAGTTAAAACCGATCTTTTATTATTAATCTCTCTCTGCCTCAAGTTCTGGAGACAAGAATATAAGTGAATTGGCAAATTACATGAGGCACTTAGGTCCTCTATTTATAGGGGTTACAATGAGCTCTAGAAGCATTCCAAACCGTCATTTGTTTCCTAATACAAATAGACTTCTTCGAGTCCGACTTCGTCTTCAAAAACCGAGAAGGAATTGGCTACGATTTCGATTCATGCGTCTCGGGCGCATTATTCATCGTCCCGGACTTAATCAATGCGTCACGGACGCTAGATTTATCGCCCCGGATGCAAGGCGCATGGACACTCGGGATTTATAATCAAATCAATGCGTCGACGCCGATACATCGTCCCGGTAGCGTAAGCCGATTTTCTCTTTTTCGCTCTATCCTTCTATCCTCTTTTTGCGGGCTTTGGTCCAAACAACGAATCCTTTGGACTTGGGCTTCCAAATAGACTTTAAAATAGGTCCAAGTCGCATCTTTAACATCTCAATTCCTTGGCCTTCTCCATGATTATCCACGGGCCTCTCATGTGATCCTTTAATGCTCGAATTGCTTCGTTTTACCCCATTTTCTCTAATATTCTACAAAACTCTCTTTTTCACCTGTAGAATCTTAAAACACAACTTATAAACACTATTAGTCCACTAAGATGGCTAAACAAGAGGCATAATCGAGGGTTAAATAGCACTTTTTGAGCACTTTTTGTCCAGCTAATCTTTCAAATATCTGATCGATGAAAGGCAATGGAAAATGATCTTTCCTCGATCGCTATTATTCAACTTCTCGTATGTCGATGCAAACTCTCCATCCAGTCTGAATCCTGGTTGGAATCAACTCATTGTTCTCATTCTCGATTACTATGGTTTCGGACTTCTTCGGCACATCTTGAATTGGACTAACCCATTGACTATCGAAATAAGGTAGATATCTTTGGCATCAAGGAGTTTGATGTCCTCTTCTCGAACTACTTCCTTCATCTTCGGATTAAGCCTCCTCCTCGTGGTTTCTTAGAAGTATTGGAATCCTCTTCCAAATGAATCCTATGTTGAACTATCATAGGGTGATCCCCTTGATATCATCAATTGTCCAACCTATAGTTGACTTGTGTTCCTTTAAAAGTGCTACTAACCCGGATTCCTGCTCCTCGATCAAATCGATGCAATGACTCTTGGGTAGGTTCCCAAATCTCCCAAGAAAACATACTTGAGTGTATCTCGACAAAGGCTTCAATTCTAGCTTAGGCTCCTTCTTAAACTCTATATATGGTCCTTTAGGCATTGCCTCAACACTAAGTTCCTCACAATCTGAGTCTGTCCGAGCTTTCAACACTTCATCAGCAGGATATGAATGAGTCTTATAATCCTGTGCTAATGCTTCAATCATACAAACCTCGTTCACAGCACACACCTCCTGTGGTTGTTGTAACGTATGGAAAATATTGGTTTCGACTCTCATATTACCAAAGGATAACGTCATATTACCGTTTCGACAGTTGATGGGTGCATTTGTAGTGGCCAAGAATGGTCTGCCTAGAATGATTGGTATCTGCCTACCAGATGTAGGTTCTGTGTCTAGTACTATGAAATCAACTGGATAATAGAAGTCTTCGATCTTGACTATGACGTCTTCAATGAGTCCTCTAGGTATCTTCATTGCTCTATCGCCAACCGTAAAGTAACATCGATTCGGTTTTAGATCCTTCAAGCCCAACTTCTCGTGAGGCGAAAATGGTAGAAGATTCACACGGCACCCAAATCTAATAAAGCTTGTTCCTCCAAAGAATCTCGGATTCGCATGTAAGCAGTTGGACTTCCGGGATCTTCGGTTTCCACAACCGATAGATTCGTAGATGCGATGAATGAACATCTTTGGCGATAAAAGCTTCTTTCGGAATGTTGGTCTTCTTCTTTACTAGATCTTTCGGGGAACTTGGCATATGAGGGAACTTGCTTGATGGCGGTCGAAATGGGATATTAATCAGAATTCTGAAATACATCGCAAATCTCCTTAGACTTGGTTATCCTTTACGGTATTCACTAGTTTGAAGGAAGCGGTCTTTGGCGGATTCTTCAATATCGGTTCTCTTCTTTTCGGCCGGTTGGCTTGGTAACAAATAGTGGAGTGACAGGTGGAGTTACTCGTGATGGCTTCTTCTTACTTACTTTTACGGTAGTTCCTTGAACTTTCTCTCAGCGATTACTTGATTGGGTGGCACAACACTAGATATATCCGGAATGTTAGAGGCGGGTGGGATGGTGGGGACATAAGTTACCTTAGGCTCCACATAATCTTTTCCTGGTTCATAGACAATCTTGTTATCAACTTTCTTGCGACCTCGAGTGGTGACAAGATTAACTTGTTCATGAGTAATCTCAAGGTTATCTACTTGCGGGGGACACCTCTTCCTTTCGGATTTGGCTCTACTGGCTTGGTAATGTTCCTTTTGATCTCTGTCAAGGCGGCAGCGATTTGCCCTATCGGCCTTGAATGACACTAAAGTTATTCTCCAACTTCGGGTTCTTTGATTTGTCCGTTTATTTCATTGACAATGGTGGTGATAGCTTCTTCCGGATGTGGGATAAGCTTTTTCGACCGAGGCGTAGGGGCAATATATCCACTCATAAGATCTGGTACTAACTCTGTTTGTGTTGGCTTGGTATTGCCGGTTTCGGTATGACTATTGATTTACGTATGGTTCCGGGCGGTTTTGGAACCGATCATCAAGTTATTCGAACCGATTTGGTCGATTTCGAAATCACGGAGGAAAATTCCTCTGATTTGTATTTTGTGGCTTCCAATAATTTTGTCCCTGATTGAACTGGTTATTTCTTCCTAAAGAGTTGATACTACATGCCTCTGCATTAGTATCCGGATAATCTGAACACTCTTGCTGGTATGGCCTTCATTGAACATAGCTCACAAATGGTATAACAAGGCTTGGATGGTTGAGGTTTAGCTTGGAAATTGTTTGGTTTTGGAGGATTCATGGAGAACCCGATCAAACTTCTTGTTCAGATTTTCAAGTCCTGTTGATAGGCTTGCCATAATTGATAGCATTGCTTGATTTGGGTCTTCTTGAATTTGGTTGCCAAATTTCTTGACACCCCTCCACTCTAGCTCGTCCTCGTTGCTAGTACTCCATTGTTGAGTGTCTTCAAACTAAATTCTCAAGGAAGTTGTAGGCTTCCTCTCCATCCAATGATGTAAACTTACCTTGATGCATTGGTATCATCAGCTTGTTCATAGTAGAAAGTCCTCGAAAAGAAAAAAATGAGCCAGTGTGCTCTTATCATAACCATGATGTGGACATGAGACTAGCAGATTATTGAATTTCTCCCAACTTTGATGATATTCTTCAGTCACCTTCCCTTTAAAATTGTTGATGGCTTGCTACATTGCATCTGTCTTCTGGGGTGGGTAGAACTTGTTCATAAACTTTGTTCTTAACTTCTCCCAGTTGTTGATTGAATTAATCGGCTATGCAGTTAACCATTCGGATGCTTTACCTTCGAGTGAGAGTGGAAAAAGAATTAACTTGATACTCTCATCCCGATATTCTCGTTCTTGAAAGTTCGAGGATGATAGAAATTTGTTCATGTGAACATAAAGGTGAACATTATGCGAACCATTGAACTTTGGAAGCATAGAGATTACTGATGCTCTAAGTTCAAACTGATTAGCTTCTGTCTTTGGAAAAACAATACTGCTGGGTGGGTCTCCAATGATTGGCGAATAGAAATTGCTCAACTTCTTCCTCTGTTGTGCTTGCATGGGTGGGATAGCTTCAGGATTATTGGTGTCCAAAACACCTCCATCATTGCGTGCGGCCATTATATCAATCATGTCTAGTATTCTTGCTATGCGAAGATGATGAAAACTATCCTATTATGCTTGAATGCAATTAAACTAATATGCAACTATTCTAAATTATACTAATATGCAAAACTACTTTCCTTCAACTTGGTTGGGCTTTGCAGCTAGTATCTCGCCCGTTGTCTAAAGCTGTCTCTTCTAGGGTTATGGTGAATCACTTGGATTGCTTAAGTACCACGTCCCACAGACGATAGTCCGTTTGTCAAGATTCAGACAAGAAACACTAGAGTTTGATATTTCGCTGTGTTGGCTTACAACTTCAATTGTTGAAAAGATCCTAAATGAAATTATACTAGAAAGCAATAAACTAAACTATGATGCAACTATACTAAGAAAGCAATAAAAAGAATGAAGATTCGACTAACCTGGATGGTAGATCTTGTCTTCAAGATGTCCTTCAAGCTTCTTTCTTTCTTAAAAGGATGGATGATGCAGCTAAAATTACCTCAATATCCAAAGTTCTAATCTTGAAAAAAATGTTAAACATAAACAACTTAAAACGGCAGCGGCGCCATTGACACTACCTCTTTTTTGTGTGTGAGATGTGGTATGGTCGTTGAACAAAAGAGAAGCGTATCAAAACCTAATTATCCCTCAATAAGTAAAGGATGAGTAGGGTATCGTTCCACTTTTAAGTGTATGTTTATATGAAGGACATGATTGGAAAGGGGGTTTGAGGGATTAAAACTATTATTATAGATATTGTAGATTCTAATACTAAACTAAATTAAACTAAACTAACTAACTAAACTTATACTAAAACTAAGAATTGGAAATAGGGAGAGAATATGAGAGAGATAGATTCAAGAGATTCAAATTCACCAATGCTTTTGATTCAATGACTTTTTTGCTTCATATTGTTCTCCAAGTAGACTACAATCGGGCAATCGAGCGAGTGCCGATGCCTTTTTGGGTGAAACATCGTTAAACAATTAACTCTACTCAAGGTTGTTCCAATGCTCATGTTACTAGTATCTTCTTTCCTTTTATGTGAGCTTGGGCAGCTATTCAATGAATCACCATCTAAGGCAAACACAAGGAATACTTCCTTTACTCTAAAACAGTACACAACTAGAAGAAAAGTAGAGAATAATAGTATAATATTCAATTACAATAAATAAAACCCTATTCTAGCATTATATTCAATTGCAATAAATAAAAGCATGTCACTATCAAATATTCAATTGCAATAAATAAAACCCTAAACTAGCATGATATTCAATTGTAATAAATAAAAACCTTAATCTATACTTCCATCCCCTGGTGTGGGCAATGGAACTAATAATTAAAAACATAAAGAACTAACCTGATTGAAGAACACCATGAACCAAAAGAATCATTAAACCTTAAGCACCAGCTTCATCTCCTCCCTTGAAGGAGAAGATTAGCCTTCCATAAAGAAGGAAGAACATGAAGAACGAGAAGAAGAAGAGTTGAAGAACATAAGACTAGAAAGACTAATTTATTAAGACTCAGCTAGTTAAAACCGATCTTTTATTATTAATCTCTCTCTGCCTCAAGTTAAGGAGACAAGAATATAAGTGAATTGGCAAATTACATGAGGCACTTAGGTCCTCTATTTATAGGGGTTACAATGAGCTCTAGAAGCATTCCAAACCGTCATTTGTTTCCTAATACAAATAGACTTCTTCGAGTCCGACCGTCTTCAAAACTGAGAAGGAATTGGCTACTGATTAATCGATTCATGCGTCCGGGCGCATTATTCATCGGCCCCGACTTAATCAATGCGTCTAGGCGCTTCGATTTATCGTCCCAGATGCAATCAATGCGTCTTGGACGCTCGATAAATGCGTCCCAAACGCATAAGCCGATTTTCTCTCTTCTGCTCTATCCTTCTATCCTCTTTTGCGGGCTTTGGTCCAAACAACGAATCCTTTGGCCTTGGGCTTCCAAATAGACTTTAAAATACACTACTACAGAATGACACTTATACCACTGTTTTTAAGTGTGGTATAAATATATTTACCACTGTTATACAACCGTGACAATAGGTGGTGTGGTATATAATAATAACAAAACTGTGGTATATATGTTTAACAGATACCACGGTTTTTCAAAGAACCGTGGTTTGTATGCCCATTATATACCACGGTTGTCAACAGAACCGTGGCATATAAGCTATTGAAACCGTGGTTTATATTAGTGTATGTGTTATAATACCGTGGTATATAGTTATACTAAACACTACGGTTTATGCCAAACCGTGGTATATATATATATATATATATATATATATATATTGTTTTTTTAATAATAATGCTAGTAACAGTCTTCCACTTAAAAACCGAACCTGCATAACAAAATTTACGGCCGCCTACATACAACATTTCCATCTTCCTAACAAATTCCAAAATGTACAATAAACTATCAAACATTGCAAAAAAAGATAATAATAATAATAATAAACTTTCATTAATTTTTTGAGTGCACTAAGAAAACAAACTTCAAATTCCTTTTCATAAATTAAAAAGGTAAGACTCATAAATTAAACTGGAGTGGTCCGAACATAGCTAAAACTCATCCTCATTCGCTTCCGACTGAAACACCCCATTTTCCTGGATGAACTGAATAATATCGAGTCGAACACCGTCAAGTTCATCTGGCGTGTATGTCTCCTTCAGTTCTAAATTTGTCATCTGGATGAGTCAAAGTACAACATGTGGAGTTACTATATATATAAGAATAAGGCGAAGTCTTTGAGCCAAATAAAGTGTTCGTCAAAACTTTCGAATACCTTATTTTCAACTAATCTAGTTGAACATCCTTCTACTATTTCCCTCATAAACTTCATTGTATAATACCCACACTCTGTGCCACCTGGTTGATATGGGCCCTAACATATAGACTCACAACATATGTAAACATATACTTTTCAAAGAAAAAGACAATAATGTGTAGGATTTGTTTACCTTGATCTTGTCCCACTTCAGCGGAACTCGTTTCCCATCAACCCTTTGCAATGTGAGGACCGCACTTCACAATAAGATAAATGCAAAACATTTAATTCACAATCGCTAGTGGGAAGTCTAATTGGAGACGTCTTTAGTACTTCATTTAATTTAATCCTTTATGTACCTTCACTATGGTACTACTTTTACTTGTCTCTTCCTAAATTTTTGAAAATTCAAAATTACCAGGCATTAAAATCATAGCGAATCGGAAATTAAAAAATTGCATATAAGTGTGAACCTGTCGGGCAGTTAGCACGAGAGAAATGGTCCGAACGAAAGGCACAGTGATGATGTCGATGCGAGGAGATATGAATCTTTGAATATGAAAATCTGGTACACGGAAAAAGTAGGGTAAGTTGCGATCTTGTGAGCCTCAGCAGAGCATCTTGGATGGAACTCCACCTTAACCGATTCATTTACCGAATAAGTCCTGCTTCAAGAAAAAGAGAACTTTTGTTGTTATACTTCGAAATAGGAATCCCTCTAGTGTTAGTGATCATCGCTAGAGCCTTCTAGTGTTGGTCAAAACAACGATTCTAAGGACGTACTTCCATTTCACCCGCTTAAGTGTGTGAACTGTTTGGTCGTAGGTCAGAGCATATTTGTGTATATTGATTAGAGTCTCTCTATAAATTAGGTCGGTGAAGTTCTAGGAGCATGTGGGTACTGGAGAAGGAGAGCATTTATGATCTATTTAGGGGGGCAATAAGCAATCCAATCGATTGCACCCGCAAGTTGAGTTGGATGCTACCACTGGTTAACTAAGCGAGTAAGTTTTGCCAAAAATGTAGTATTTTTTCCTTATTCAAGTGAAGAGACACTAACCAGCATTCATAATCATAACAAATACACCCTAGGTCAAAACAAATACACCCAAATCTGTCCAACAAAAATAGTAAGGCCAATCAGCTATAAGCACTAACAACCGATTTAGGACTACCCCCTATAGAAAAGAAATTTGAGTAACTTCATTTCACCCCTAATCTTTCTTTAAGGCCTTTGCAAGCAACTATCAACTAACCATCATGCTCACAATCCCTGTAAGAAAGGTACTCAATATCAAAATAAGTAATTAATCATTCAAAATAAGAAAGGTACTCAATAACAATGTCGAATGAGTAAGTACCTAAGTATGGTGACACCCTTTTACCAATTTCCATAACACTGAAAAAAACACACTACTTCCATTTACCAATGATTCTTCTTTTAATAAAACCCATGACTATGTTTTCCATTGATTATTCATTACTGCAAGGCATGTTTTAATTGCCCATTTTAGCTATAATTATTACATATTAAAACAAGTCATTAATAAACTATAAACATATTTTACTCACTGTTACACTAAGACACCCTTAGGACATGGTTTGAATGATCTTAACATTAAGCTAAAACAAAAACAGGTCAAAATTATCCCAAACAAACAAATCAAACTCACAAATGAACCAACTTTAATTCTTTCAAAGAAAAAAATGTCAACCATACATGCCCTTTTAACCCCAAATTGAAAAACATAAAGTTTGTGCTATTACACATAATTTGGTGATAAATATTAGTAGTCGGATTTAAAGTACTAACTTAGCAACGCGGAAGAAATCGAAACATAAAAAGACAGGACATTCTACTTAATCGAAGCACACATATTTTATGGATTTAAGAGCGATGAAGCAATAAATCATTAAGGCACAAAATCAGGGCATTGATATGGAAGATTTATCAAATTGGAGAGTAGAATGTATGGCTAGATTCAAAAGTTCAAGGTTAAGTGTCCAAACAACTAACAAATCAATCCATGCAATGCATATAGTTATACTGTTTCAACATGCGGTCACAACTCTTGTTTCAACTAGCAATAGTAGCATCTCACAGAGATTAAACTAAAATTATTCAATCGAAATAATTGAAATAAAATGATTTCAAATTGAAATAACTCAATCGAACAACGAAATGAAATAAATATGAAAAATGAATGTTACATACTTACATAGCAGAGTATCAAACAACTACTTCAATCAACAGCTCGAAATCACTAATTTGATGAAGAAAACATATCGATCTACTCGAACAACTCAAAATCCAATTCAATCTACATAAACATGAAAAAACACTAGTTTGAAATCTTTGAATAAGAAAAATAGGGTGAAAATTTGAGAGAGAGAGAGTTAATGTAAACCTCTAGAAACATACATCATGGAGGTACGCACTTTCTATCTCAAGGTGCAACCAGAATGACAATTATCGTCTCAAAACGATGCAAAATGGTCAATCATCTATAAAGGATTTTATAGGAGCATTGCCACAACTCACAACAAGCATCTCAAGTTCCAATCTGTGCACTATATGCTTCTTTGTTTTACTTGGAAGCTTTTTTCTTATGCACTCTTAACCTCTGAAGTAGGTTACTACAACTCTGCTTTTCCATTGCTCTCCCCAGTCTCATTTGTTATTCTTCTACCGCGCGTTCCGGACTTCCCCCTTCGATCTCCAAATCATTTTTTCCTTTTCCTTTTCCTTTTCAATCTACATAAAATAATGGTTGAAATCCCTAGTGGATAAGAACCAGACACTTAGTCACTTAAAGCATCGTTGTAGTAAAAGGGCGGTTTAAAATGGTGCTGCTAATCCCAAGTTCAAACAAAATTTTATGGCAAACTCGCATTAGTTGTCACTTGTCAGTCAATCATACACGTCCATGTGACTTGCTGGAAACTCATTTAGTTCATGACTGTCACCATATTAAGATCTTTGGAACTATCTAGGTCGATAACTCACTAATTTGACTCCTTAAGATCGCAGATTAAAAAAAACTTACATTACCAACGAACACCGACCGAGAATCAATTTCCTCCTTATTCGCTTGATTCGCAGCTGCATTAGCAGGATCTACATAAAAAAAAAGACAAAATAATAAATAACAAGAAATGAACAGTGTTTAATAAATAAAAAAAAAAAGAAAAGATTGGTGACCTTGAACAGCACCCATTTCTTTTTCAACTTTAGCTTGCATTTCTCTCAAAGCAGCTGCTTCATCTTCCATCTCTTTCAATCTTTTCTTCATCTCATCCAACTCCTGCAACTACAAACCAAAATATTTATTATTTTAACTAATCGAAATATTTATTTATTTCAAGAAAGAGATTCAGACCTTGGTCGAATCAACACCGTCGGCGCTTGAGAAAAAGAGGGAGAGAGTAGCGATTATGATTTGCCAATCACTAAGGGCCTGCTTGATAAATTTTCCCACTTGTTGGGCTAATAAATAATAGGAAAATAATTTCCCACTTAAAAATTTGCCAGACAAATACCTAGTGGGAAAATTTTGTTTTGCCGTTGCTTATTTGCACAATTTGCATCAGCCCGGCAAATCTTTGGCAAATGTCATTTGCCGATTTTGTCGGTGCTTGATAACACAAAATTTTCCACTGGCAAATAAATTTTAAAATTTATTATTTTGTATTTAAAATGGTTCATACATTTTAAAAGATAAAACACATAACAACTAGTGCACGTCTTTAAATTATTCATGTTCATATGGATAGAAAGAGTGATATATCATTGGAAGTTAAATTGTAATGTGTCTACAAGTAAGAACCCCTGAATATTTTTACATTGACTTGTGATCTCATGAAGGAAAATTACATTTCTTACTTTGCACCCATCTTTGTTCTGTTGAATAAAAATTGATAAAAAACACTTCCGCGGTGTTGGGTTCAAAGTGCAGCTACTACAAAATACAAGCATAACAAAACAAAGTCACCTAGTTGCGGTTTATACTTTCGAACAATTTCTCGGGAGCTTTGTGAAACTTTTACTCATTTCGGGGAGCACCACTCACTCACTCACCGCAACACCTTAGCACCACCCACCAACACCGCAACACCGTAGCACCACTCACCATCACTGGCAAAGATCACTTGTTAGCAGCAGCAACAACAACACTTGTCGGCAGCATCACCCACACACCTGCACAACACACACTCCACTCCTACACAAAATTTAACTTGGAACATAACAACACAACTAAAAGAACCCTCACACGGTTACACTACAACTAAACAATCTATTCACTTCCAAACAAGTCTCCAAACCTTCAACATCACCATTTCCAACACACAAAACCAACAAGGCACCACGACTTGCGGGGATGGAGAACCGAAAAAGATACAAAATGACTGCTGCAAGTGTGAGGAATGAATGGGTGTCACGGACCGACTTTGGTTAACAACTTCTCCAAAACCCATAAAGAGTCTAAAAAGGATGTAGTTCCCCAAGAAGAATAAGTACGAGCGATAAGTGCGAAGGTAGTCCAAAGCTTGGAAGCTACCTACTAAAACAATAATTTAACAGATAAAACAAGGTAACATGTTACATACCTTTAATCGTGTTTGTCGGCTATGCCGTTGACTACTCCAAGAGGAAGACCAAGTGATTCCAAAGAGGGCCTTGTTCAATGTGAACCTTTGGAAAAAGAGACAAAAATCAAAAAGACTTTGAGAACGATAGGAATATACATATATCCGGTGATAGGCGGTGAGAGTGCCAAAGATATGTAGTAGTACCTCAATATAACCCCAAACCGATCCTTCCTTATACTTGAGTTGAAGAAGACTTTCCTCAAGTACCCTCAAATGAGTTCTCTTTGAGAGCATGTTGGACTGTTGCACCATGAATGAGGTTTTATCCATCAAACTCAAGGTGAAAAAAAAGAAGCATTATTCCATGTATAAATTGAGTGAGTCGGTTAAACCTCTTATCGGATATTAGCAATCTTTGAGGCGGTAGAGTTCCAACTAAAGCAAAGACTTCCTAAAAAAGCGTCTTAAAGCTAACACCCTCTTCATCACTAAATGCAATCACCGCAAGTTTCGAAAGCGGTGAAGCAACAATAAGCCAGGTTATAATAAACAATTGTGATGCATCAACTCTTCATTATGTCGGGGAACAATCAAATTGAAGATGGATAGCTATAAACCCGGACATGCATGTTAGCTCAACAAAATGTGAACCTGTATGCAATAACGGGGAAAGATCAGATTATCTAACAACCAAGTATCATGCCTATATCTTATGTTCTTGTGATCCAATTCTTAAGTACTTTGGATGATAAGTTTGTTCTAGCTCTACGAATAGGAAGTTAAACAACTTTCGGCCAGGAAGTCAAGGTTCAATTTGTCAAATGGTAGTCTAGTTTCCCTATCATTATTCAATCAATTGCGGATCTGAACATAACCACGATTCGATGCTCAAAGTGAAACCTATTTATAACGGGTGTTAGTATATATTTCTTTAACAAAGCGGGACTCACTTTTGAATTATGATTCATAAACTCGTAAGGTACCCCCAAAAGCACTCCCATGGAATATATCAACATAGTGCTGGCATAGTCATCACAGCTAAGCAAAACACGAAGTGGCATCATATTTCACTGACCTCTATCAGTCTTCTTATATTTTCTAACTTTCCTTCGATCTTCAAAACCTTAGCTGCGACACCTTTGCGCACAAACTATACCTAATGAGCCATCGAACATTCCGGCATCAATGGCGATTAATCCTGTACAAGATAAATGCTAATCATCAACTAATCACACTTCTAGAATATAATAAAAATATCGGTGTGTTCTAGTCTATAGAAACCACCCTCATGCAGACTTTACTTAAAACATGAAATTAGTTGTAATTACTTTTCGATATTACCTTCCCTAACTCCACGAAGCACGGATCTTTGCTTCTTCTTTCAAAATTTCGGGAGAGCAAACCACTTCTAATGATGTTAGGTATCATTTGTCTCCCACACTGATCAAAATAAAAACCTTCATAAAGATAAACTCAACATAGTTTCACCATAATGTAGTATTTCTCTCAATTTAAAGAATTGGGCATGCATTTGTTTTCCTTTCGAACAATCAATATTGAATCTTTCATCTTAAAACTCACTATATCAATAAACTTTATCCTAAAATCTGAATTGAAATTGAAATAACAGTTAACCAATTAAAATTGATTTTTTAATAAAATCAAATTAGAGAGAGGGAGGGAGAGTTTGCAGAGTTTACCTTGAGAGAGAGAGGGAGAGAAGCAAATGGGTTTGTCATGGAGACTAGGGTGGTTGATCGAAACAAGAAAATGGAGTGGGAAAATTTTGGTCAATTTTCTTGTGGCAAAATAAATCCGTCTCCCACATGGATAAATTTTTCTTTGCTTCGATTGGGAAAAGATGGTTACGTGAGTGTTTTGCGGCAAATTGGTTTTATTTTTGCCATACCCATATATCGCAACAAAGCGGCAGCAAATATGTGTTTAAGTGGGAAAATATCGATTTGCCAATGGGAAAATGGGTTATCAAGCGGCACTTAAGTTGAAGTGGGAAAATTTTTTGTCGATTTTCCTTAGCAAAATATATCTAGCCCTGGATTATTATTTTTTCCCGTGTGGAGTGGGAAAAAAGGGTCGCGTGAGGGTTTTGCGATAAATTGGTTTTATTTTTGCGGACCATATATCGCAACAAGCAACGGCAAATCCTTGGTTTAAGTGGGAAAATATCGATTTGCCAGCGGGAAAATGGGTTATCAAGCAGGCCCTTAGAGCGAAAAAAAGATCAATTACCGATTTACCCTTTCTACAAAGAGCAAAAAAGAAATGGCTGTCTAACTTTCCGGTACCCTTAGGATAAAAAACTTTGGTGTAAAACCGGGAATATGGGAACTAATTGGGAAATCTGGTATCCGCTTTATCTGACTATTTGGCAATTGGCATAAAGTCATAAACCACGGTAGAAAGTGGAAAATTTATATACCACTGTTTATGTTTAAGGTAGTGGGGATGTGGAGTACTCTCATGCTGGAAAAAAAACCAACCATGGTATATGGTCCAACTTATCCCACGATTTTCATGTAAGCGTGACATATACTAGTAAAACCAATGACCAAAGAAATTTCGCCGTGGTATATAAGTATTTCCCACGGTTTTGGAAGAACCGTGGTATAAACGCGTTCTTATTGACCGTGGTATATGTGTCATTTCAGAGTAGTGATAGGTCCAAGTCGCATCTTTAACGACTCAATTCCTTGGCCTTCTCCATGATTGTCCACGGGCCTCTCATGTGATCCTTAATGCTCGAATTGCCGTTTTACCCCATTTTCTCTAATATTCTACAAAACTCTCTTTTTCACCTGTAGAATCTTAAAACACAACTTATAAACACTATTAGTCCACTAAGATGGCTAAACAAGAGGCATAATCGAGGGTTAAATAGCATTTTTTGAGCACTTATCATAAACCAACCTCGTCAAACATCTCCATTGCCGTCATCACCCGTAATTATGGCCCAGGAAAATCCCATAGTCGAGAAACCCCTTTCGGATTTCTATACTACCTTACAAGAAGGACCTGCCTCCTGCATTAAACTCGATGCTATTGCAGGTGATTTTCAAATTCTGCCAAACATTTTCGGTTTGTTACCTGTTTACCATGGTTTAGACCATGAAAAACCGTACAATCACCTTCATCGGATGCAACAAGTAGTCACCACTTTCCACCATCTAACTGTTACCAACAAACAAGTCTTGCTTAGGTTGTTTCCCTTCACCTTAGCTGATAGAGCTTCAGTTTGGCTCATGGCGAAGCGCCGCAATCCATTGACAAATGGGCCAAACTCGTACAAGCATTTATGATAAAGTTCTATACTCAGAAGAAAACTACAGAAATGCTTCAAAAGATTCAATTCTTTCGCCAGCACCCCCAGGAATCCTTTTCGGAAGCATGGAGCAGATTTACTGATCTGCTTCTCGAATGTCCCCATCATCAACTCAACACCGCTGTATTAGTCCGTTCATTCTTTAATGGTCTCTCTGACCATCAAAAGGAAACATTAGATATCATGAACGGCGATTGTTTCATGGACAAGGGGCCATCTTGGAAGCATACACGTTTCTTGAGAAGCAGGCTTCCGCGAAGCACCCATTGGGGGGAAACTCTTGATTCTTCTAGATCTTCTAAAGACACTCCTACCAAAGTTACGTCTATGTTCGAGGTCAAACCCGATCCGAATTAAAAACTCGATCGAGTCCCTAAACAAAAGGTCGATGCTCTTTCGGTACAAGTAAATGATCAAAAACCCAAACAGGTCATGGCTGCCAACGCTTCCCCATGTCCTCTTTGCTTAAGTCCTGAGCACACCGATTCTTATTGTCCTTTGGTATACGAGTGCCCTCCCCAACTTTCTGAAGAGGCTTGTGCTTTCAACATCCCTAATGCACCTTGGCGACAACATCCGAATTTAGCTTGGGCACCCCCTGGCCAACAACAAGCTCCTCCGGGTGTCAACAACGTTCTTGTACGACCACCCGCGAACTACAATTCCTATCGTCAAGGAAATCCTCCGCAATTCCAACAAGGGCAAAGTAATTTTCCCAACAATGCAAATATAGGGTACCAAAACAACCGCAACCTTGTTCCCGTTAATCAAGGATATGGCTACCAAAATCAACCCGTAAATAATAACCGTGAACTAGTTCCTGAAACTTTTCTGACATACATGAATCAACATAATCAAATCCTAGCTTCTATCCAACAGTCTCTTCAACTGTTAGCTCAGGATAAAAGTCAAAAGGGCGTGTTCCCTGGGCAAGCAGTTCCAAACCCTAAGCCTACAAACACTACCTTTGAACTCAACAATGCACTAGGATCTAGTAATCCAAGCCAGGGTGAGGTAAATGCCATTACCACTCTTCGTTCTGGCCGAACCATCGACAATAAAATACGTATGCCAGACGAGGAATCGACGAAAACCACGGCTGACGTCCTTCCAACTCCTACTTCCCAACCTATAATGGACGAAGTTGTACCTTCCAATTCTACACCCACGTCCCTAGGGAAAGACGCCACTGATCCTTATGTGCGATTCCGCCCAAAAGCTCCGTTCTCTGCCCGTTTGGTAAAGAACAAACGTGACGAACATTTCGATGAGATCCGTGAAACCTTCAAAAATTTGACCATAAACTTACCTTTCCTAGATGCGCTTAAGCATTTACCCAAGCATGCCATGTTTTTGAAGAACATGTGCACCACCAAACGACGTACGAATGTTCCTCAACAAGCGTTCCTCACTGAGTAATTTCCCTCGATTACCACTACCAATGGTGTGGTAAAGTATAAGGACCCAGGTCGACCAACTGTACCATGCACATTGGGTGACAAGTATACCGCTACCGCACTTTTAGACCTAGGTGCCAGTGTTAACCTACTTCCCTACTACTTATTTAAGCAGTTAGGTCTTCATGAATTAAAACCTACCAATATGACTCTGCAACTCGCGGATCGCTCCATCAAGTACACAAAGGGCATAGTAGAGAATGTCATAGTCAAGTGATAAAACATAAAATGAATAGTTTTACCTACGAAATAAAGCGATGAAACTCTAAACATAAGTAAAACTAAACGCTAGCTTATGATGCCTAATTTATCAAAGATTTCTACTCTCAATCCTATGAGATATAGTGGAGTAGAGTGATTCATTCCACTCCTAGTCCTTTCGCATGCTGTGTTATCACGTGTAATTACTCTACTTAAGGTCTAATGAGAGATTTATGAAAAAGCAACTAGACTATGATGCAACTACCCACAAGATGCAACTAGTCGGTTATCAAAATAACTAAGGGAATGCTACGTTGATTCGATGATAAGGAGTTAGAGGGGGATTGATTCCACCTTAACTCGACTTAATCCTATTAACTAATTTAATCGTCAGAATCTGAATTGAATCGCTTCCATGAGAACAATTGGTTCTTCCTAATCCCTAATTACACATGGCATTCCTACCAATTCATAACTAGCATGTGAGCGATTAAACCCATTCTCATGGTGAACTAATCGTTTCTAGAGTGGAAAGGAAATTACGGCGATTCTACGATAGTGAGGAATCAAGCTTTCATCAAGGCTTCTCAACCCCCTCTAATGGAGGTTTAGCCGAGAATCATTACGTAATCATTTTCGATTAAAGTTAAACTAAACATGATATAAAGAATTGAAATTTACTAATCTAAATTAAACAATAATTAAAATCTAATTAATAACTAAGAATTGAATAACAAGTAGTAAATGAATCAGATCTAACACAAATGTAAATGACAAGAATCAAAATTTAACAACTAGCTATTTTATTAATCAAACTAATTAAGAGTAATGATTCTAATAGTTTAATCTAAAACAAGAATTGGATTTGAAATTAAACTTAATTAAAACAATTAAATCTAGATCTAGAAGCTATTCTAATGGCTACTTTCTATTATAAGCTCCTTTATTTTCTAACCTAAAAATCTACTATTCTCTACTAAAAAATCTACCATTAACAAAGAGCTAAGATTTTGTTTTTACACTTTCAGATCCAAAAATCGTGCATGGGCTTGGAGCCATGTTTTGGGCCAGAGAATCAGGCCCAAAAACCAATTCTTTCAGTCCAAAAAGGCCTCTTCAGCTGCAGTTGGCTTCAACAGATGTTTTGTCCACTTTTGCTCCTCTGATTGGATCACGGTTTAGACCATTGGAAAGCTCTTTCCGAGCCGGTCGTTTTGACATAAGGTAGGCCCCGTTCGAGGTCTGAGTCTAAAGATATGGCCTTCGGAAGTTCTGCTGACTTTGTGTGCTGTTTCTGCCCGCGTCAACTTTTCAGCTTTTGACCGGGCTTTAGAAAGGCTTTGTCTTCTTGAATCTTGGCCTTTAATCACGGAACTCCTTAGTAACCGACCTTTGCTCCTTTATCTCGCTAAAGTGGCACATTTCTGCACATAATGGACTTTGAAGCCTGAAATGCATAAAACACGTGTCGGTGTTAACTCTTAATTATTACTCACATAATTGGTCTAAAAGTATATGCATTTGGGGTTAAAACTACAGTTTTGGGCTCTTATCAAACCACCCCCAAACAGCATTTTGCTTGTCCTCAAGCAAAGATAAGAAATTAGAATAAGTGACCAAAAATGGAGTTCTAACTACTCTCGTTTCGCTGAGTGCGATTGCATTAACCATATGCAACAAGGCCTTAAACCACTAGGAATTCCCTAGTGGACGAGTTATAGCCTCGTGAGAGTTTTCCAGTGAAGGTACTCACAAACTTCATCTATACTACAACGACTAAGAAATAAAACTAATGTTTCCTTATTCATGCTCCAAATTATCTATACCTCTCATTAGCAATGTATATAGAGTAATCAAGTCAAAACCTAAGCTATTATATGCATAATAATTAATCATCTACAGTAAACATATATACAATGAGTAATACTATGAAATGCAATAGCAGGTCCGTTTCTGAAACTCGGAATAACGTCCTTAAGTAGGCTCTCACAATAATAGTCAAGATACAACACTCTGATTTTTCCACTCAAGTTTCGCTACTCTAGTGCGCAGTGGGCACACTTTACCTTACAATATCAATGACAACAAGGAAGCCGGAGTCGATCAAACACATCTGCCACTTACTATCACACTAACCTATTCCTAATTGAGCTAGATGTCTTTATTAGGTGTTGTGGGGATTAGGAGATGGTTTAAGAAGGAAGGAAATGGATATTCAAAAGGACAAGTTTGAGATAATAGAGTCTTCATATTATGTAACTTAGAGAAAACCTTGTTATTTTCTTTTGCTTCTATACTTTGTTTCCATCCTTAGCCATATTTTTTCCTTTTTCTTTACTTTGGCTTTTGACTCCCTTTTATTATTTTTTTTTTGGAGTTTTTATTTTATTTCTATTTTTATTTTTCTTTTCTTTGGATGGAAACTTCTTTTCTTTATTTTCTGAAGTAATTAACTAACTTTTGTTTACACAGGTTTTTCTCTTCTTCTTTCTTCCTCATTCTATTCTCAGACTTATCTTAATTGGGTAGGTTGAATATATACATTTTTTTTTAAAATTTTGTAACAGGGTAAAGGATTTGTGGTTTATGAAAGGCTAAAGAAAGGCTTAGAGGGGCGACTAGCGGAAAATAATTCATAGGTTTGAATTTCTGGCTATATCGATCCAAAGAGGGCCTAAATTCTCGCTTAGGATATGGTTTAGTGATCAAGCAAGTGGACGTGTGATATCTCTATCCGGATTTTACTTCTCCCTTGTGTCATTTCTCAAATGTTTCGCTCATATAAGGCTTTAGGCTATATTCTCACAGGATTTGTAGAATAAGTACTCTAGCCTAGATTTCAGAAACTTACTGCTAACAATCATCGATACTCATGTAATATATTTATAAATAGATGCAAAGATTATTACCTACATATTAACCTATGTTTCTAAAAATTATTCAAATGCAAAAGCTACATGATATTTCTAGATTGTTAAGAGCATAGAGAAGGAAAACAATACCACTATTCCTAAGTGTATAGCATGAACTTATTTATTTATATTTTTGAATTTTTAAAATTTTAACTAGAAAACAAATGCATATTAACTCTATCTATATCCTAACAGATGCCTTAATTACACGTGTTTCTATGCCCCCCCAAACAAGAAGCATCGTTGTCCTCAAAGCATTTAAAAAAGAGGGTAGAAAAAAAATACCATTGAAATGGCGTGAAATTCGGGGATATCTGCAAAACAAAGTTAGAACGCATATACTAATATAGGAAATAAAACCGACGAACTCTATACGAAGTTCTACCCATTATGGGGTTAACAAGAATGAAATTGCTTGGGACATAAGCAGACACTAACTAGAATGAAAACTTACCTTATCTCCCGCATTACTCATCATCTTACTCATCCTCTTCTTCCATAAAGAAGTGAGGTTCCTTTGCGTCCTACCATGCCATGATAATTTGCCAGGCTTCCCGCCATTTATCATCTATTATTGCTAACCTATTAAGAGCCACTTGGTCTGATGGGGTGTAGGGTGCAACCTGATGAGGTTGTATCCTCCACCCTTGCCAAGTCATTGCACGGAAGGATCGAATAATACTATTGGTGGGTCGTACCGTGTCGACCGTAATCCAATCCGTGAAACGTGTACAAAAATTAGGAAAGAAACATAGCATAATACGGGAAACTAGAACGGGCATAAGAAGGAACTTATGCCTCATGCTATGGGATCGAGCTAAACTAGACATCAAGGTTCGGGGAAGGTCATGACACATACGTCCCGTTGGATAAAGCAAGGAAAACGCTGCAAGTGGCATCATTCCGTAAGTAAGAAAACGCCATTCCCCTAAAATGTTTAGCATGATCCAAAACATAACAGTTCCTATGTTCATGGACAGGTTACCAAAAGCGACGTTATAGTCCCCTTGGTCCTCGATACGGAAAATGCCTGCGCTGTACAACTCATGCAAGAACTCGTAAGTGTAGCATACATATTATCTACCCAATAGCACCATGGGTCTTGTATTTCAACGGGCATAGCAAGTCCAAGAACAAATGCTAGCAAGAACCTGGTAATTTCCATTAGTTCATTATCAATGTTGATGGAGAACACTTGTTCTCCATCTGGTCTTTCAAAGAAAATGCAGTTATCCGTAAAAATAAGATGCTAGTGTTGGAGAATAAAGTGCATCAAGTCTTACCATAAGAGGCTCCCGATAACGATGTGATCGCCTCATGAAACCAAGCACCATAAGTAGTGCTTTGGAACAAATCTTCGAAAGACTGTTCCGGTATCAATGTTGGAGATGTCATCTCAAACTTACGCTCTGGAATAGCTGCGAATGATCCGGATACTTCCCGCAGAAAACTAGAAATTTTTCGTCCCACGAAGTCGGCGAGTCGAGCGCTCGATAGTGAAAAGGCTCTGAATAGTTGGAATTTCGGTGTTTGAGCGAATTCGCGCCAGCTCAGCGAAAGCCTCGACAAAAATTCAGAAAAAAAATATGCAGGCACGCGAGTGCGCCTCTGTAGAAGCGCTGAGTCGAGCCGGAGTTCTTGAAACTCGAAAAAATGAGCGAAGCAAACGGGAATCGTGGGAGTGAAAGGTGAGTGATGGAGTTTAGGTGTAGTGTGAGTTGTGAGTGTAGAATGTATGAAGTTTATATAGGTTTTAAGTTGCTAAAACGGTCGGAAGTTGCCAAAACTAATTACGGCGGTTTCGGAAATCCTAAAATTTCCAAACCGAAAACGGAAACAACTCATTATCTTGATTCTAATTCAAACCTAGTATCTTTTAGCTTGAATTTATGATAGAATCTACCTATTTAATCTAGATTTCATCCTACCCTTATACTTATTCCTCCGGATATGCCTAATCGGCCATATTTTCACCTTGACTCCGCAGAATAAATTCTAACACGAGGGTTATATAAAAATCATCTTTGTCGAATAGATAAAACCACCCCCAAACAATTTGGGAAGGTGGGATCAATATGAGACAACCACGATAATAAAAATAACCGCGATTATATTAAAATTTTCATTCGAGTACATTTCACTACAAAATTCAAATTACGGAAAGAAAACTTACATTAAAATAAATAACAATAATGAAACTACAAATAAACATAAAACATCAAACGATGCTATCCCTAACTACTCTCGCATCGGGTAGCGGAGGGCACACGGTCCGAGATCGCTCTTGGGCTCGATGGGGGCACCATTATTCGGGCGACGACGCCTTCGTGTTTCGATGGTGTGTCCTCGGAAGGAGAGTCCCGTGAGGTGGGAATCGTAAGCATCTCTTCCGAATCGGGCGCCGAGCTTCTAGCTCGCCCCTCATCTGTTCCCACCTCTCATCCCTCTCTCTCGGTAATGCGGATCTCGAAGTTATGATGCATCGTTGCCTGTCGAGTCGGAGGTCTTCGCAGATGGTGTTGAGCTTAACGATCCCACGATGAATCACAGCCATGCGTTCAAGGCGTCGACCAACACCTCTCCAAGGCATCCGTGATCAAAACAAGTCAAATCCTCCTCATCCTCCGAGGCATTCTGATTTCCCCCAGCCTCCTCGGCATTTTGATCTCCACCATCCTCTTCTTCTTCTTCTCTATCCTCAGCCAACCTCCAAACTCGTTGGACACCTCCTTATAGATGCGAGGGTTACGGTGTAGGGTGATGTAAGTCCTATCAGTCGCCTGAGCTGCTCTCAACTTCAACATGATCTTGGTTATCAACACAGGGAGAGGGGCAACAGACTTCCCTACTCCCCTAATCATGCTAAGTAAAACTCCAAGATGCAGAACTCATACTTTTGCTCCCGGAGTATCCATAAGATATGGAGGCAGTTCACTCCGATGTCGCCGACCTTCTCCTTCCCGGGGCGTCAGATCGTTCCGACAAATCCATCGAATGCGCCTACCGGTGGGTCCTATGGAAGCTCTCGACGAACCACAATACGACCTCGCATTGTAGTTCCCCGATGAATCGTCTCGTTCATCAATGGCTCTACCCCATTATGTGGGGACTCGCAACGCGTGACATCAAATGGATTCTAGGCGGGATGCCTAGAATCTCAGCCAACAACCCGGTCGTCACTTCCTTCCTCCTCTTCGCCACCACAACAAAAATCCTCGTCCCTTCCAACTCCCTCAGATTGTAGAACCGCCGGACTAAGTCCCCGTGGTAATAGGCTTCGGTCGAAAGTACCACAAGCTATTCCAGATCTCGACCGATCATTTTCACACCGTGAAAACGGCGAAGTGGTCGCTGTAAAAGCTTGCTTCTCGCAAAATTCGGCGTTGTTGAGCCATTGGTGTTTTGAATGTAGTGGGGGTTTAAATGGGATGTGGTGGTGGGTTGTTAATCGACCAACTGAAGCAAACAGTGGTGGTGGTGGAGTGGTGGTCGCGGCAACAAAATTTGGAATTTCCGGTGGTTTTGCTTATTTAATTTGGTGGAGGTGGTGGTGGGGAGGCGTTTGCGATCGATTTGGGTTGGGTATTGATTGTGGGTGGGTTAATTTAGGTTTTTTTTTTTATTTTTTTTAGGTTTTGTTTTAAGCTTTGGGCGTTAATGGTGGATTGTGGAAGATGATCGCGATGTTGGTGAAGGTAAGAGTAAGGTCTTGGCTGTCGGTGGGCGCGGGTTGGGCCCAAGCCCAAATCGAAATTTGTGATTTTTTTTCGATTTTTTGCGAAACTTCAAATCAAAATTGCCGCTTCGTTACCGGTCCGATTTTTTAATGAGTTATGAAAATGATCAGGAGAGAATTTCCAATCCAATGATCCATAAAACACTCTATTCCGACCGTGGATGACATATAAGATAGTGGAAAATGCCTCGAAGTGCGTGCATGACTTATGTTATGCGAACAATTGGACTCTAAAATCATGGATTATGTCAACCTGAATCGTAATACAATTAAACGGCCTAAGCAACTGTAATGGGACATAAACATTCTAGGACGAGAAACATTTAACACCCCACCCCCAAACAATTTTTTACAACGGAGCTTAGAAAATTTGTTTTTAGCGATGGGTCTTTTTTAAAGTCGATTCGAGACTTCCTATATTACTATGTTTATTCTTTAATATATATATATATATATATATATATATATATATATATATATATATATATATATATATATATTTATTTATTTATTTTTAAAAAAGAAAACAATAAACAAGAAGGACATAATTCACCCCATAGAGAAACAAGACTAAAAAATCCAAGAAAACATGCAAGAGTGGAAAACGTGAATTATGTTTAAACGTGGACTTAGGATCCCGTACTTACAGCCACACTCCGTAGGGAGGGGCCCGGTTACCTTAATGGTGCACTCACCAATATATGGAAATGAAAGGAAATGCACCAAACACAAAAAGTTGAGTCGTTTATAGTCAGATACTCGAGACTTATCTAAACATATGTATGAACATGCAGTTTATCATATATCAACAACCGAAATAGTTGTGGATCATTCCATAAATAAATATCACAGAAAACATATCCAAACACAATTAAGCACCAAGATTTCCTATGACGCAACCTAGTAAAATGAAAGCGAAGTCGGATAACCCTATTACTTAACCTAGCATGCACCTTTTTTTCATTTTTGAACGAGAGGGTGTCCTAGTGAATAAGTGTGGAAGAGTGAATGGTTGTGGAGAATATGGTGGATATGGGTAAGTTGTAGAAGGAAAGCATGGAAAAAATGAGGATGTGGGTTTAGCACAAAACTCATTCATAGTGTAGGTAGGGACTGTCTCAAGTCTGAAAATGAAGGTGTCACACGCTTTTGTCTTCTAAAGTATTTGTTTACTAGGTGAATTTAAAAAATTATGAAGCACAGAAGAAACAAACCGGGATCGAAAGTGCAAACTCGAGATTCCTTTGAAAGGGTGGAAGGAGGGAGATGAGGTGGATGTTGTGGAAAGTAGTTCTTGATAGGGTGAATTATCACTGCTCTAAGAAACTCATCGAATTGCTCATCTAGATTGGTCATATCCTCGTTACTATGATAGTCCTCTACATCTTTGAGAAAGTAATCTATCTCATCCTCATCCGTAATATATGTGTATCGACTAGTGTAGGGATGGAAATGTTAGAGTCTGAACTTCCAAAGGAAAGAAATTTGGGCATATGATTATCCGGAACGCGTGTTGTTAAAATAATCTCGAGCAAAGCGATCAAAGCTCTCGATCATGCTAAAAATAATTGACTTTGTTTTAAACAAGATGGCCAAAAGACATGGACATTGAACCATCGCAGCAATTAATGAGCGCATTGGCGGTTGCCGCCGGGAAAGGACGCCCTAAGATGATTGGGACCAGTCGTTAATCGACTTCGTGTCGAGGATGACAAAATCAGCCGGATAGTAAAAATCCTGAATTTTTACCGGAACATTTTCGACGACACCCTTAGGATACTTAATAGACCGATCAGCCTAATTGCAACGCCATTTTAGTGGGTTGCATCTCGTCTAGACCTATTTGTCTATACAAATAAAACGGGGAGTAAGTTAACGCTTAGCCCCCAAGTCTAATAACGATGGTCGTCAGATAAGAATCTCCTAAGGTGTGCATTGTACAATGGGACTGACCCGTGGTCCTTGTACTTAACAATTCCATTATGTTCAGGATAAAGTTGGGAATTGTTGTTGTTAAAAGCGCCTTTTGGTACATTGGTCTTACGCCTAGTAGTACACAATTCCTTAAGAAACTTATCATGGTGTGGTAGCTTTTTTTTATAGCTTCGGGAAGGGAAGGTTTATAGTTAGATTCTTGAAAACATCCCTAATCTCCTTATAATTTGTATCCCTAGTTAACACGGCTAATTTTTGTGGAAACGGGCGGTTTCGTTTATATTTAGCAATGGTATCACCGGATGTTTAACCGTTGGTTTCTTGTTTCTTAGGTTGTGTTGTAACTGGTACCTCTACAGTGGTAGGCTCTTCAATTTCTATTTCGTATCTAGTAAAATAGCGGGTGGCGATCGGGTAGGGTAACTATAGGCATAGTTACTTTGTTATCAACCACTCTGCCATAACGGAGAGTGGTGATGACCTTTAGCTCACCTACATTTTCATATTCATTACTAGTATTATCGGTTACCTCAAAGGCTGTATTTGTTGTTTTAGTATTAGGTATATGCGTGACACGGAAAACACACTTTGGGTTGGTCTTTATCTTGAGCCTCTTGTTGGGTTAAATTATTAATGGATTGGAGAAGCCGTTGGTTAGATTGAGCCATGGTTTGGAAAAGTTTTTGGCTCACTTGTATGAAGGTGTCAAGACGATCCGATTATTGTGGGTGTAGTAGTCACGGTGGTGGTGGATTTGGAACTATTTCACGGAATTATTTATGGGTGGATTTTGATAGTTATTATTTACCGAACGATACCTCTATTAGCATTATAATTATTATAACTACCTTGACTTTGTGCTTGACCTTGTCGAGGTTGCACTTGGTTGTTATAATTATTGAAATTCCCCGACCCGCCCTTGTCGTAGTGGGGCTTGGTTAAAGCCGCGCGTAGGCCTAACATATTGATTATTGTACCCTTGAGGTGTGACGTGTTGGTTATTTCTCCCACCGAAGTTGGGATTTTATCTCCAAGGGGCGTTAGGTTCACTATTAATAGAACAAGCCTGTTCATAGGCTATAGGACAGTGGGAGTCGGGATGCTCAGGGCTCCAACAGAAACTACATGGATTTGAATTTACATTCATGACGGGGATAGGCTTTTGTTGAACAGAAATGGTCTCTACCTTTTTAGTGAGTGATTTGATTAGAGTTTTAAGCTCGGAATCGTGTTTAATTTCAAACATACCGGTGGCCTTAACTGTATTTGATGAACTAGCGGAGCGGTGGATATCATCACTACCCCCCCAGTTGTTATTTCGCTTAGTTTGATCCTCTAAAAATTTATAAGCCTCCGAGGCATCTTTGCTTAAGAAACTACCCCCATTCATTATGTCTAGGAATTCTTTATGGTGGTGTAGAAGTCCTTTGAAAAAGGCACGAACTAACGTGTCTTTTGCTAAGTTATGATGTGGACACTTTATAAGGAGATCGGTGAAACGATTCCAAGCCTCTGAAAATGATTCATGAGGATTTTGTCGAAAGAAATGAATCTTGGAAAGCATCTCCTCCGTCTTGAGGGGTGGGTAAAAATGTTCCATAAATAGCTGAACAAGTTTAGCCCATGAGTCCACAGAATTAGGCGTTTGGGCAGTTAACCAAGACGCCTTGCCTTTATCGGCTAAGGTGAAAGGGAAATACTCGAGTTTAATTTGTTCCGCACCAACCGTAGGATGGTGGAATGTTGTTAGGACTTGTTCAATCCTACGATGTAGCCGATAAGGTTTTTCATGGTCTAATCCATGAAAACGGGTAACAAATTAAAAAATATTTGGGGATTCGAAATCCCTAATCGGTCCGCTACTAGAACGATGCAAGATTTGGGGCTATCGCCAAGGCTTTGTAGAAGTCGAGAGAGGAGTCTCTTCTTTGTCGGGCATTGTGTCGGTCGTGATGTGTGTGAAATAGTAGCTAGAAGGTGTAGTGGGTGGTATACTAGATATACTTGTTTGTTGACGTTGTTGTGTAATTACGTTCTCGTGTTTTGTTCGGCCGCACCTTAATCTCATACAAGGCTAAAACCAAACTTAGCTAAACATATCAACACTCCAAACAATTCTGATATACTAGTATAAAACTCTAACAGAGACGCGAGGTGTGGAAGAAAGGAATACCCGACAAGGCCCTTGCTTTCGCTTTTATGAATAAGCGTCTTGTTTACGATGTTCGGTGTATATAACAGGTTAGAACATTGAAAATTTTGAAAAATCAAAGTTCGAAAGTCAAAACCGTAGAATTTCGGAAAAATTAACAAAAAGGCGCTGGTGCGCCAAGATAGGCGTGAGGCTCCGGTAATTTTCAAATTACAGGTGTTTTAGGGCTGGTGTTTTACATGGGGGTGGTCATGTTCAGGTTCAGCTATAGAGCTTGAGTAAGTGCGCCTTCCGAGCTGGCTTCAATGTAATTTTCGCTGAAATTTTTCAACGATGAAACGGAAAGCCACAGTATGAATCAAACACGGGTGGGTGGGTGAAATGGGACTTTTAAGAAAAGTACTTACACTACGAAAACAATGCGAAAGTACAACTAAGATGGCAGCGGCACCATTTGATAAAACATAAAATGAATAATTTTACCTACGAAATAAAGCGATGAAACTCTAAACGTAAGTAAAACTAAACGCTAGCTTATGATGCCTAATTTATCAAAGATTTCTACTCTCAATCCTATGAGATATAGTGGAGTAGAGTGATTCGTTCCACTCCTAGTCCTTCCGCATGCTGTGTTATCACATGTAATTACTCTACTTAAGGTCTAATGAGAGATTTACGAAAAGGCAATTAGACTACGATGCAACTACCCACAAGATGCAACTAGTCGGTTATCAAAATAACTAAGGGAATGCTACGTTGATTCGATGATAAGGAGTTAGAGGGGGATTGATTCCACCTTAACTCGACTTAATCCTATTAACCATTTAATCGTCAGAATCCGAATTGAATCGCCGCAGAACAATTTGGTTCTTCCTAATCCCTAATTACACATGACATTCCTACTAATTCATAACTAGCATGTGAATGATTAAACCCATTCTCATGGTGAACTAATCTAATCGTTTCTAGAGTGGAAAGGAAATTACGACGATTTCTACGATAGTCGAATCAAGCTTTCATCAAGGCTTCTCAACCCCTCTAATGGAGGTTTAGCCGAGAATCATTATGCAATCATTTCCGATTAAAGTTAAACTAAACATGATATAAAGAATTGAAATTTACTAATCTAAATTAAACAATAATTAAAATCTAAGTAATAACTAAGAATTGAATAACAAGTAGTAAATGAATCGGGATCTAACACAAATGTAAAATGACAAGAATCGAAATTTAACAACTAGCTATTTTATTAATCAAACTAATTAAGAGTAATGATTCTAATAGTTTAATCTAAAACAAGAATTGGATTTGAAATTAAACTTAATTAAAACAATTAAATCTAGATCTAGAAGCTATTCTAATGGCTACTTTCTATTCTAAGCTCCTTTATTTTCTAACCTAAAAATCTACTATTCTCTACTAAAAAATCTACCATTAACAAAGAGCTAAACTTTTGTTTTTATAATTTCAGATCCAAAAATCGTGCATGGGCTTGGAGCCATGTTTTGGGCCAGAGAATCAGGCCCAAAACCCAATTCTTTCAGTCCAAAAAGGCCTCTTCAGCTGCAGTTGGCTTCAATAGACTTTTCGTCCACTTCTGCTCCTCTGATTGGATCACGGCTTAGACCATTGGAAAGCTCTTTCCGAGCCGGTCGTTTTGACATAAGGTAGGCCCCGTTCCGAGGTTTAAGTCCAAAGAGATGGCCTTCCGAAGTTCTGCTGACTTTGTGTGCTGTTTCTGCCCGCGTCGACTTTTCAGCTTTTGACCGGGCTTTAGAAAGGCTTTGTCTTCTTGAATCTTGGCCTTTAATCACGGAACTCCTTAGTAACCGACCTTTGCTCCTTTATCTCGCTAAAGTGGCATATTTCTGCACATAATGGATTTTGAAGCCTGAAATGCATAAAAACACGTAATCAGTGTTAACTCTTAATTATTACTCACATAATTGATCTAAAAGTATGTCCATTCATGTGGTTAAAACTACAGTTTTGGGCTCTTATCAAACCACCCAAAAACAGCATTTTGCTTGTCCTCAAGCAAAGATGAGAAATTAGAATAAGTGACCAAAATGGAGTTCTAACTACTCGTTTCGACGAGTGCGATTGCATTGACCATATGCAACAAGGCCTTTAAACCACTAGGAATTCCCTAGTGGACGAAGTTATAGCCTCGCGGAGAGTTTTTTCCAGTGAAGGTACTCACAAACTTCATCTATACTACAACGACTAAGAAATAAAACTATTGTTTCTTTATTCATGCTCCAAATTATCTATACCTCTCATTAGCAATGTATATAGAGTAATCAAGTCGAAAACCTAAGCTAATATATGCATAATAATCAATCATCTACAATAAACATATATACAATGAGTAATACTATGAAATGCAATAGCAGTCCGTTTGAAACTTCTCGAATAAGCCCTTAAGTAGGTTCTCACAATAATAGTCAAGATACAACACTCTGATTTTTCCACTCAAGTTTTGCTACTCTAGTGTGTGCGATTGGGTACACTTTACCTTACAATCTCAATGACAACAAGGAACTCGAGTCGATCAAAGACATCGCCACTTACTATCACACTAACCTATTCCTAATTGAGCTAGAGGTATTTATTAGGTGTTGTGGGGATTAGGAGATGGTTTAAGAAGGAAGGAAATGGATATTCAAAAGGACAAGTCCGAGATAATAGAGTCTTCATATTATGTAACTTAGAGAAAACCTTGTTATTTTCTTTGCTTCTATACTTTGTTTCCATCCTTAGCCATATTTTTCCTTTTTCTTTACTTTTGGCTTTTGACTTTTTTTTATTTTTTTTTTTGGAGTTTTTATTTTATTTCTATTTTTATTTTTCTTTTCTTTGGATGGAAACTTTTTTTATTTATTTTCTCAAGCAATTAACTAACTTTTGTTTACACGTGTTTTTCTCTTCTTCTTTCTTCCTCATTCTATTCTCGGACTTATCTTAATTGGGTAGGTTATATATATATATATATATATATATATATATATATATATATATATATATATATTTTTAATTTTTATATATATTTTATTTTAAAAGGGTAAAGGATTTGTGGTTTATGAAAGGCTAAAGAAAGGCTCAGAGGGCTTAATTAGATGAAAATAATTCATAGGTTTGAATTTCTCTGGCTATATCGATCCAAAGAGGGCCTAAATTCTCGCTTTAGGATATGGTTTAGTGATCAAGCAAGTGGACGGTGATATCTCTATCCGGATTTTACTTTTCCCTTGTGTCATTTCTCAAATGTTTCGGCTCATATAAGGCTTTAGGCTATATTCTCACCGGATTTTGTAGAATAAGTACTCTAGCCTAGATTTCGTAAACTTCATCGCTAACAATCATCGATACTCATGTAATATATTTATAAATAGATGCAAAGATTATTACCTACATATTAACCTATGTTTCTAAAAATTATTCTAATGCAAAAGCTACGGATATTTCTAGATTGTTAAGAGCATAGAGAAGGAAAACAATACCACTATTCCTAAGTGTATAGCATGAACTTATTTATTTATATTTTTGAATTTTTAAAATTTTAACTAGAAAACAAATGCATATTAACTCTATCTATATCCTATCAGATGATGTCTTAATTACACGGTTTCTATGCCCCCAAACAAGAAGCACGCGTTGTCCTCAAAGCATTTAAATAAAGAGGGTAGGAAAAATACCATTGAAACGCTGCGGAAATTCAGGGGATATCCGCAAAACAAAGTTAGAACGCATCTAATATAGGAATAAAAACCGACGCGAACTCTATAATGAAGTTCTACCCATTATGGGGTTAACAAGAATGAAATTGCTTGGGACATAAGCAGACACTAACTAGAATGAAAACTTACCTTATCTCCCCGCGATTACTCATCATCTTACTCATCCTCTTCTTCCATAAAGAAGTGAGGTTCCTAAGGCGTCCCCGCCATGCCATGATAATTTGTCGCTTCCCACCATTTATCATCTATTATTGCTAACCTATTAAGAGCCACTTGGTTTGATGGGGTGTAGGGTGCAACCTCGATGAGGTTGTATCCTCCACCCTTGCCAAGTCATTGCACGGAAGGATCGAATAATACTATTGGTGGGGTCGCACTGCGGTCGACCGTAATCCATCCCGTGAAACGGTACAAAAACAGGAAAGAAACATAGCATAATACGGGAAACTAGAACGGGCATAAGAAGGAACTTATGCCTCATGCTATGGGATCGAGCTAAACTAGACATCAAGGTTGGGGAAGGTCATGACACATACGCCCCGGGCTAAAGCAAGGAAAACGCCGCAAGTGGCATTATTCACGTAAGAAAAACGCCATTCCCCTAAAATGTTTAGCATGATCCAAAACATAACAGTTCCTATGTTCATGGACAAAGTTACCAAAAGCGACGTTATAGTCCCTTGGTCCTCGATACGGAAAATGCCTGCGCTGCGCATGACGACTCATGCAAGAACTCGTAGTGTAGACATACATATTATCTACCCAATAGCACCATGGGTCTTGTATTTCAGGGCATAGCAAGTCCAAGAACAAATGCTAGCAAGAACCGGTAATTTCCATTGGTTCATTATCAATGTTGATGGAGAACACTTGTTCTCCATCCGGTCTTTCAAAGAAAATGCAGTTATCGAAAAAAAATAAGATGCTAGTGTTAGAGAATAAAGTGCATCGTCTTACCATAAGCGGCTCCCAACTAACGATGTGATCGCCACATAAAACCAAGCACCATAAGTAGTGCTTTGGAACAAATCTTCGAAAAGATCGTTCCGGTATCAATGTTGGAGATGTCATCTCAAACTTACGCCTGGAATAGCCGCGAATGATCCGGATACTTCCCCCAGAAAAACTGAAATTTTTCGTCCACGGAAGTCGTATGAAAGCGCCTCGAATAGCCTCAATAGTTGGAATTTCCAGTGTTTGAGCGCGGTCGCCAGCTTGGCGCCGAAAAGCCTCGACAAAAATTCAGAAAAAATATGCAGAGCACGAAAAGCGCCTCCCAGAGAAAGCGTCGAGTTTTGAAACTCGAAAAATGAGCCAAACGCGGGAATCGTGGGAGGAAAGGTGAGTGATGGAGTTTAGGTGTAGTGTGAGTTGTGAGTGTAGAATGTATGAAGTTTATATAGGTTTTAAGTTGCTAAAACGGATCGGGGAAGTTGCCAAAACTAATTACGGCAGTTTTTCGGAAATCCTAAAATTTCCAAACCCAAAACTAAAACAACTCATTATCTTGATTCTAATTCAAACCTAGTATCTTTTAGGTTGAATTTATGATAGAATCTACCTATTTAATCTAGATTTCATCCTACCCTTATACTTATTCCTCGGATATGCCTAATCGGCCATATTTTCACCTTGACTCAAGAATAAATTCTAACACGAGGGTTATATAAAAATCATCCGAATAGATAAAACCACCCCCAAACAATTTGGGAAGGTGGGATCAATATGAGACAACCACGCGATAATAAAAATAACCGCGATTATATTAAAATTTTCATTCGAGTACATTTCACTACAAAATTCAAATTACGGAAATAAAACTTACATTAAAATAAATAACAATAATGAAACTACAAATAAACATAAAACATCAAACGATGCTATCCCTAACTACTCCGCATCGGTAGCGGAGGGCACACGGTCCGAGAGATCGCTCTTGGGCTCTAATGGGCCAAGACCATTCGCCCTTCGGGCGACGACGCCGGCCTCGATGGTGTGTCCTCGAAGGAGAGTCCCCGTGAGGTGGGAATCGTAAGCATCTCTTCCCGAATCGGGCGCCGAGCTTCTAGCTCGCCCTCATCCGTTCCCACCTCTCATCCCTCTCTCGGTAACGGATCTCGGTTATGATGCATCGTTTCCCTCGTCGAGTCCGGAGGTCTTCGCAGATGGTGTTGAGTTTAACGATGCCCACGATGAATCACAGCCATGCGTTTAAGCGCCCGACCAACACCTCCAAGGCATCCGATCAAAACAAGTCAAATCCTCCTCATCCTCCGAGGCATTCGATTTCCCCGGCCTCCTCGGCATTCTGATCTCCACCATCCTCTTCTTCTTCTTCTCTATCCTCAGCCAACCTCCAAACTCGTTGGACACCTCCTTATAGATGCGAGGGTTATGGTGTAGGGTGATGTAAGTCCTATCAGTCGCCTGAGCTGCTCTCAACTTCAACATGATCTTGGTTATCAACACGGGGGAGAGGGCAACGGACTTCCCTACTCCCCTAATCATGCTAAGTAAAAACTCCAAGATGCAGAACTCATACTTCTGCTCCTGGAGTATCCATAAGATGTGGAGGCAGTTCAGGCCGATGTCGCTGACCTTCTCCTTCCCCAGGACGTTCCGACCAATCCATCGAAATGCAAAGCCTACCGTGGTTGGTCCTAAGGGAAGCTCGACGAACACAATGCGACCTCGCATTGTAGTTCCCTTCAGTAACTGTCTCGTTCATCAATGGCTCTACCCCATTATGTTGGGACTCCTGCAACGTGACATCCAAATGGATTCTAGGCGGGATGCCTAGAATCTCAGCCAACAACCAGTCGCCACTTCCTTCCTCCTCTTCGCCACCACAACAAAATCCTCGCCCCTTCCAACTCCCTCAGATTGTAGAACCGTTTCGGACTAAGTCCTCGTGGTAATAGGCTTCCGAAAGTACCACAAGCTATTCCAGCCTCGACCGATCATTTCACACCGAAAAATGGCGCCGAAGTGGTCGCGCTGTAAAAGCTTGCTCGCAAAATTCGGGCGTTGTTGAGCCATTGGTGTTTTGGAATGTAGTGGGGTTTAAATGGGATGTGGTGGTGGGTTGTTAATCGACCAACTGAAGCAAACAGTGGTGGTGGTGGTGGAGTGGTAAAAGCGGCAAGCAACAAAATTTGGAATTTCCGTGGTTTTTGCTTATTTAATTTGGTGGAGGTGGTGGTAGGGCACATTCATAAAATCGATTTGGGTTGGGTATTGATTGTGGGCGTGGGTTAATTTAGGTTTTCTTTTATTTTATTTTTTTTAGGTTTTGTTTTAAGCTTTGGGGTTAATGGTGGATTGTGGAAGATGATCGCGAATCGTTGGTGAAGGTAAGGGCGGGCGCTGGGGGCTGGTTGAAGCCAAGCCCAAATCGAAATTTGTGATTTTTTTCGATTTTTCGCGAAACTTCAAATCAAAATTGCTATTCCAACCGTGGTTCTTGGTCCGATTTTTGGCGAATGAGTTATGGAAATGATCAGGAGAGAATTTCCAATCCAATGATCCATAAAACACTCTATTCCAACCGTGGATGACATATAAGATAGTGGAAAACACCTCGTCTTTAAAGTGCGTGCATGACGACGTTATCTTTTTTAACAATTGGACTCTAAAATCATGGATTATGTCAACCCAAATCGTAATACAATTAAACGGCCTAAGCAACTATAATGGGACATAAACATTCTAAACATTCGGAAACATTTAACACACCCCACCCCAAACAAATTTTTTTACAATGGAGCTTAGAAAATTTGTTTTTAGAAATGGTCTTTTAAAGTCGATTCGAGACTTCCTATATTACTATGTTTATTTATTCTTTAATATATATATATATATATATTTATATATTTATATATATATATTTAAAAGAAAACAATAAACAAGAAGGACATAATTCACCCCATAGAGAAACATGACTCAAAAATCCTAAGAAAACATGCAAGAGTGGAAAACGTGAATTATGTTTAAACGTGGACTTAGGATCCGTACTTACAGCCACACACACCGTAGGGAGGGCCCGTTACCTTAATGGTGCACTCACCAATATATGGAAATGAAAGGAAATGCACCAAACACAAAAGTTGAGTCGCTTTTATAGTCGATACTCGAGACTTATCTAAACATATGTATGAACATGCGTTTATCATATATCAACAACCAAAATAGTTGTGGATCATTCCATAAATAAATATCATAGAAAACATATCCAAACACAATCAAGCACCAAGATTTCCTATGACGCAACCTAGTAAAATGAAAGTTTAAGTCGGATAACCCTATTACTTAACCTAGCATGCACCTTTTTTTTTTCATTTTTGAACGAGAGGGTGTCCTAGTGAATAAGTGTGGAAGAGTGAATGGTTGTGGAGAATATGGTGGATATGGGTAAGTTGTAGAAGGAAAGCATGGAAAAAATGAGGATGTGGGTTTAGCACAAAACTCATTCATAGTGTAGGTAGGGACTGTCTCAAGTCTGAAAATGAAGGTGTCACACGCTTTTGTCTTCTAAAGTATTTGTTTACTAGGTGAATTTAAAAAATTATGAAGCACAGAAGAAACAACAGGATCGAGTGCAAACTCGAGATTCCTTTGAAAGGGTGGAAGGAGGGGAGATGAGGTGGATGTTGTGGAAAGTAGTTCTTGATAGGGTGAATTATCACCGCTTCTAAGAAACTCATCGAATTGCTCATCTAGATTGGTCATATCCTCGTTACTATGATAGTCCTCTACATCTTTGAGAAAGTCATCTATCTCATCCTCATCCGTAATATGTGTATCGACTAGTGTAGGGATGGAAATGTTGGAGTCTGAACTTCCAAAGGAAAGAAATTTGGGCATATGATTATCCGGGAACGTGTTGTTGAAATAATCTCGAAAGCAAAGCTCTCGATCATGCTAACCTCTCCATCCATAGATCTAATCGGGTAATCGCGGTCTTTCTTTGTTTTAAAACATTGACTTCAACAAAGAAGATGGCCAAAAGACATGGACATTGAACCATCGCGCAATTAATGAGCGCATTGGCAGTTGCCGTGAAAGGACGCCTCTAAGATGATCGGGACATAGTCGGAATCCACTTCCGCGGTCGAGGATGACAAAATCAGCCGGATAGTAAAAATCCTGAATTTTTACCATAACATTTTCAACGACACCCTTAGGATACTTAATAGACCGATCAGCTAATTGCAACGCCATTTTAATGGGTTGCATCTCATCTAGACCTATTTGTCTATACAAATAAAACGGGAGTAAGTTAACGCTTAGCCCCCAAGTCTAATAACGCGTCGTCAGATAAGAATCTCCTAAGGTGCATCAGACAAGAGGGATGACCGTGGTCCTTGTAATTTTAACAATTCCATTATGTTCGATAAAGTTGGGAATTGTTCGCTAAAAAAGGCGCCTTTTGGTATATTGGTCTTACGCCTAGTAGTACACAATTCCTTAAGAAACTTAGCATGGTGTGGTAGCTTTTTATAGCTTCGAGGAAGCGGAAGGTTTATAGTTAGATTCTTGAAAACATCCCTAATCTCCTCATAATTTGTATCCCTAGTTAACACGGCTAATTTTTGTGGAAACGGCGGTTTCTGTTTATATTTAGCAATGGTATCACCTGGATGTTTAACCGTGGCTTTCGCATTTCTTTAGGTTGTGTTGTAATCGGGTACCTCTACGGTGGTAGGCTCTTCAGTTTCTATTTAGGCATCTAGTAAAATAAGGTGTAGGGCGATCGGGTAGGGTAACTATAGGCATAGTTACTTTGTTATCAACCACTCTGCCAAAACGGAGAGTGGTGATGGCCTTTAGCTCACCTACATTTTCATATTCATTACTAGTATTATCGGTTACCTCAAAGGCTGTATTTGTTGTTTTAGTATTAGGTATTATGCGGACTGAAACACACCTTTGGGTTGGGCTTTATCTTGAGCCAACTGTTGGGTTAAATTATTAACGGATCAGAGAAGAAGTTGTTGGTTAGATTGAGCCATGGTTTGGAAAAGTTTTGGCTCACTTGTATGAAGGTGTCAAGACGATCCGGTTGTGTGGGTGTAGTAGTCACGGGTGGTGTGGATCGAACTATTTCACGCGGAATTATTTATGGGTGGATTTTGATAGTTATTATTTACCTAACGATACCTCTATTAGCATTATAATTATTATAACTACCTTGACTTTGTGCTTGACCTTGTCGAGGTTGCACTTGGTTGTTATAATTATTGAAATTCCCCGACCTCGCCCTTGTCGTGAGTGGGGCTTGGTTAAAGCCGTAGCGTAGGCCTAACATATTGATTATTGTCAGACTCGAGGTGTGACGTGTTGGTTATTTCTCCAACCGGTTGGGATTTTGTCTCCAAGGGTTAGGTTCACTATTAATAGAACAAGCCCGCTCATAGGCTATAGGACGATTGGGAGTCGGGATGCTCGGGCTCCAAATGTAAAACTACATGGATTTGAATTTACATTCATGACGGGATAGGCTTTTGTTGAACAGAAATGGTCTCTACCTTTTTAGTGAAAGTGATTCGATTAGAGTTTTAAGCTCGAATCGTGTTTAATTTCAAACATACCGGCGGCCTTAATCAGTATTTGATGAACTAGCGGAGCGGTGGATATCATCACTACCCCCAGAGTTGTTATTTCGCTTTAGTTTGATCCTCTAAAATTTATAAGCCTCGGAGGCTCCTTTGCTTAAGAAACTACCCCCATTCATTATGTCTAGGACTTCTTTATGGTGGTGTAGAAGTCCTTTGAAAAGGCACCTAACTAACGTGTCTTTGCTAAGTTATGATGTGGACACTCTATAAGGAGATCGGTGAAACGATTCCAAGCCTCAAAAAATGATTCATGAGGATTTTGTCGAAAAGAAATGAATCTTGGAAAGCATCTCGTCCGCCTTTAGGGGTGGGTAAAAATGTTCCATAAACAAATTTGAACAAGTTTAGCCCATGAGTCCACGTAATTAGGCGTTTGGGCAAGTTAACCAAGACGTTGCCTTTATCGGGCTAAGGTGAAAGGGAATACCTCGAAGTTTAATTTGTTCCGCACCAACCGTAGGATGGTGGAATGTTGTTAGGACTTGTTCAATCCTACGATGATAGCCGATAAGGTTTTTCATGGTCTAATCCATGAAAACGGGTAACAAATTAAAAATATTTGGGGATTCGAAATCCCCAATCGGGTCCGCTAGAACGATACAAGATTTGGGGCTATCGCCAAGGCTTTTTGTAGAAGTCGAGAGAGGAGTCTCTTCTTCGCCGGGCATCAGGTCGTGATGTGTGTGAAATAGTAGCTAGAGGTGTAGTGGGTGGTATACTAGATAGACTTGTTTGTTGACATTGTTGTGTAATTACGCTCGTGTTTTGTTCGCCGCACTTTAATCTCATACAAGGCTAAAAACCAAACTTAGCTAAACACATCAACACTCCAAACAATTCTCGATATACTAGTATAAAACTCTAACAGAGATGCGAGGTGTGGAAGAAAGGAATACCTTATATCAAGGCCCTTGCTTCGCTTTTATGAATAGCGCCTTGTTTACGCGTGTTTAGTGTATATAACAGGTTAGAACACTGAAAAATTTGAAAAATCAAAGTTCGAAAGCAAAAACCGTAGAATTTGGAAAAATTAACAAAAGCGCAAGCGGTCGGTCGCTCCGGGTAATTTTCAAATTACAGTGTTTTAGGCTGGTCGCGCCACATGGGGCTGGGCGGTCGCTCATGTTCAAAGTATAGGGAGCGCAGTGCTTTCCCGAAAGCACGGCGCTGCTTCAGTGTAATTTTCGCTGAAATTTTTCAACGATGAAACGGAAAGCCACAAGATGAATCAAACACGGGTGGGTGGGTGAAATGGAACTTTTAAGAAAAGTACTTACACTACGAAAACAATGCGAAAAGTGTAACTAAGATGGCGGGCGCCATTTGATAAAACATAAAATGAATATTTGCCTACTAAATAAAGCGATGAAACTCAAAACGTAAGTAAAACTAAAACTAATTTTATGATGTCTATTTTTATCAAAGATTTCTACTCTCAATCCTATGAGATATAGTGGAGTAGAGTGATTCGCTCCACTCCTAGTCCTTCCGCATGTTAATGTTCTCTAAGTATAATTATTCAATCTCTAAAGTCTAATGAGAGATTTACGAAAAAGGCAACTAGACTACGATGCAACTATCCACAAGATGCAACTAGTCGGTTATCAAAATAACTAAGGGAATGCTACGTTGATTCGATGATAAGGAGTTAGAGGGGATTGATTCCACCTTAACTCGACTTAATCCTATTAACGACGAATCGTCATAATCCGAATTGAACTGCTTCGCAGAACAATTGGTTCTTCCTAATCCCTAATTACACATGGCATTCCTACCAATTCATAACTAGCATGTGAACGATTAAACCCATTCTCATGGTGAACTAATCGTTTCTAGAGTGGAAAGGAAATTACGACGATTCTACGATAGTCGGAATCAAGCTTTCATCAAGGCTTCTCAACCCCCTCTAATGGAGGTTTAGCCGAGAATCATTACGCAATCATTTCCGATTAAAGTTAAACTAAACATGATATAAAGAATTGAAATTTACTAATCTAAATTAAACAATAATTAAAATCTAATTAATAACTAATAATTGAATAACAAGTAGTAAATGAATCAGATCTAACACAAATGTAAATGACAAGAATCGAAATTTAACAACTAGCTATTTTATTAATCAAACTAATTAAGAGTAATGATTCTAATAGTTTAATCTAAAACAAGAATTGGATTTGAAATTAAACTTAATTAAAATAATTAAATCTAGATCTAGAAGCTATTCTAATGGCTACTTTCTATTCTAAGCTCCTTTATTTTCTAACCTAAAAATCTACTATTCTCTACTAAAAAATCTACCATTAACAAAGAGCTAAGCTTTTGTTTTTATACTTTCAGATCCAAAAATCATGCATGGGCTTGGAGCCATGTTTTTCAGCCGAGAATCGTGCCCAAAACCCAATTCTTTCAGTCCAAAAAGGCCTCTTCAGCTGCAGTTGGCTTCAACAGACTTTTCATCCACTTCTGCTCCTCTAATTGGATCACGGCTTAGACCATTGGAAAGCTCTTTCCGAGCCGGTCGTTTTGACATAAGGTAGGCCCCATTCCGAGGTCTAAGTCCAAAGATATGGCCTTTGGAAGTTCTGCTGACTTTGTGTGATGTTTCTGCCCGCGTCGACTTTTCAGCTTTTGACCGGGCTTTAGAAAGGCTTTGTCTTCTTGAATCTTGGCCTTTAATCACGGAACTCCTTAGTAACCGACCTTTGCTCCTTTATCTCGCTTAAAGTGGCACATTTCGCACATAATGGACTTTGAAGCCCGAAATGCATAAAACAAATAATCGTGTTAACTCTTAATTATTACTCATATAATTGGTCTAAAAGTATGTCTGCGTTACTGTGGTTAAAACTACAGTTTTGGGCTCTTATCATGAGGAATATAAGTGTCCCATGTACTTGAGAGAACTTAAACTTGAGTGAATCTAATGACAATTGTGATTGCAACACACCGTGGGAACCCTCCTTAAGAACGTTCTCCAAAAGTCTTGGAAGTCGACTCGCTTTTTGTATTTTATTGCTCATGTTTTGCATATTTATCTTTAATTTATTAAATTACTATACATATGTTATTCTAAGTTCAAAGGAGCTTGTTCTTATTCCCCGCTAATGAGATGTATGGACTTCTGAGAATAAATAAGGAAACAAGACCCTTTGTACTAGATAGAAGAAGTTTGTGAGTACCTTCACTGGAAAACTCTCACGAGGCTTAAAACTCCTCCACTAGAGAATTCCTTGTGGTTTAAGGCCTTGTTGCATATAATAAATGCAATCGCACTCTGCGAAACGAGATTAGTATAACTTATAATAAATCACTCATTTGTGATCTTAGTTTTTTTCTTTCATCCTTGCTTGAGGACAAGCAAGATGCTACTTGGGGGTGGTGATTAGCTCCCAAATGTGCATTTTATTATCCTTATATTACTGTATTATAGCCCTTCTTACGCTTAATAAAAAGACAACTCATTGCTTTATTGTATTTTTTTCGGTTACAGAGAAATTCAGACCACTTACCATAAAAGTTGGGTCATAGCACCAAAAGAAGTCTTAATTACACTTATTATGAAGACTATAAGCTATTATAAAAAAGTGCTGAAAAAGTCAAAGTCAAAGTCAAAGTCAAAGGTCATAGGTCAAGGACTCATAACCAAATAGCTGAAAGTTAAGTCCTCAACTCAGATGACCAGAGATAGATGTCCTTAACATAAAAGATGGCTTTCTCTAAAACCTATGTTGATCAAGAAGAAATAAAAAATCAAAAGGAAAAAGGAAAAGCATAAAGTAAAAGGTGAGGTGTCTCAAATGTAATGGAGAAGGACAAATCAGTCATTAGCATAAAGTAGGGGTATAAGAACTAAAAGTTAGGGAGAGAGAATGCACCTAGACTTATTCAAGTATCATGTAAGATTTATTTTCTAGTTTTTTTTTCATTTGAGTCATTTACTTTATTGTTCTTCGTTTTAATATTTTTATTTGTTTTTGTTATTCAATCAATCAATCTTCTTTCTTAATGTTCTTTCTTTCAATCAATCATTTCAATCATTTTCTTTCAAGTTTGTGTTATTTCAATCATTAAAACAACTTAAGCTTTTCAATGTTCTTCATAAGCTAGTGAACCAATACAAGTCTTAAACTAAGATTCTACCTTTCTTTCTTCTAAAACGCCCAAATCATTTAAGCTACAAACAATTTATGGTGGACCACATCAACAACTTTGAGATACTCATAACTAGACTACATCAACCATCTATCTATAATTCAATTAAATAGCTATGAAAATTGAATATCATGATTGTTTCCGAAACTCTAAGGCATATACTTTTGAGCTCTCATTTGGCTTGTACCTTAAGTCTAAACTACCTACAACTTTTCAATTTTTAATATAATTCTATTTCACCAATAAAAAGGGAAAAAAAATGTTTTCCAAACTCTAGAGCAAGATAGTGCCATAATAAAAAAAATTTAAAAAAAAAATTGAAACCTCTCTAGGCAAAAAAAAAGAATTTAAGTTTAAAATACTTGAGAAGTACAACCAAACATGTTACATGGGTAGCGGGGTTGATGACATGACCTGTCTGACAACTAAACATTAGTTGGGTTAAAAATTTTAATTCAAACCCAACCATTTTATGTTTATATAATGGGTCGGGCGAGTCAACCCAGAATCAATTCAATTCAATCATGGCCAACCCAAACCCATTAATGCTTTGGTTGGATTCTATTAGCTTAGGGTGCTTAGCGGTGGTGTCAAAACTGCCACCCCAAGTATAAATAGTGGTCGAAAACAAACAAGGATAGAGACAGGGTCTGACGCAGAGTTGCATTCCAAATAAATGACTTTCTTATGGTATATACAGTAAAAATGGTACAAAAGTTTTGAATCTCAAATGTCTAAATTTACCCCAAGGATTAGGAGTTAATTCTTAGCTCTTATATGTAGATAATCAAGTTGGGATGGTTTTTGAGTAGTATTAATGGTCGCTTCTTCCTAAGTAAGAAGATGTCTACGTATCCAAGAATTTGTCGCTGAATCTGGAATCGCCGCATAGCTCTTAAGGGTGGCTTTTATAGTCATTGAGAATGAGCATCGGGTGCGACTACATGTCTTGATGAATACGATGTGCGGGGTCGAGATGGATGACATATGCTTACGGGAGGCGATGGATATCGGGTTGTATGTCTATCCGAAATGGCATATGTTGTAATGATGGTGTTCTCTCAGAATGATGGTGTAGGGTTGTAATGGTGCATGTATTACGGCAGGAAAGGGGCTTAGAGATAAGGTAATGATGACGAATGAATGTGATGATGTCATGAGATGAAGTCGAGTGATGAATCACCGACCTGCTAAGTATGTGAATGTCACTGAGTGCCCGAGTGTTACTAAGTTTGTGAGTGTTGTTGAGCATGCGAGTGCGGTAGATGTTCGTATGTCTAAGGGGATGTCCCTTACAAAGCCATCTCTCGTTACACTACACCATAACAGTTTTTTTGTGACACCGGGGTTTTTTCATAAGTGACGCCAAAAATGGCGAATTTTGTGACACTAATTCAAGGCCACTTATAAAAAAACTCGTCACTAATAATTCCAAAATTATCCGAATTAATCTATTTTAAATTAAATAAACCAAAGTGACGCTCATAGGCGTCACAAATCTGTAAAAAATATTGAAAAGAAAAGCAACCCGTGGAAACCCAACTCTCACACTAACCGATCTCTCTCCCACTTTTTTTTCTACCACCCAACCTAAATCACTTTAAACCCTAACTCAAAGTCGAATCAGGTCCCTCGAATTGTTTCTCTCCCTCTCTCACTACATCCTTTCTTTACAATTAAATCCCTAAGTCTCTCATTTGTTCTCCGAATGATGGAGGCATCGAGGAAGCTGCACGCACGCCTATTCCCTTGATTATATTTTTGCTTGGCGATTCGAAAGTGTTAGTTCTTTTCTTCCCTTTTCATTCAATCAACTATCAATTTTTCATAAAATTTTGCTTTTTTGATAACTTCTTTCTCCCTTTTTTATATTAAAGTTCAATATTGTAGGTTTAGGTCACTGGGGAGTTTAATTAGACCGAAGTTCTAATTTCATTGATGTCAGAGAAAAGAGAAGGCTCAAGGAGAAATGAATAAGCTGGAGGAAAAGCTTTGCTTTGGGTAAAAATACTGCCTACTCCATGCATATGCTCTTTACTTTGTCAATTCGACCCCTCAAAACTATAAATAGACGAGACAATCTCATTTGAAAGCATCTGAGCATTGGAACTGAATAAAATGTTTACTCAGGCAAAGTGCATGTGGTCGTTCTAGTTAACTTCTGTATACATTACTATTGAGTTGAATTGTGTTTGTATATTATGCATCTACCATGGCTACCTGTAATAAGTTAATAACACTCGTTGCTATGGCTTTTTATTGTGCCTTGGAATATAATTCTTGTACGGCTACCTGGTTAACCTGTTTGAGAAGTGTTCTTGAATATTTCAACAATGTTGGATATTATTTTGTTGACAGTTTTACGCATATAGTAATTTAAAGTGTTTAGACAAAGTTGAAATTTTGACTTTGCTTGGAAAGTATTTTGGGAAATGCTTATTGGACCTCGTTTCTTAACAAAGATAAACAATCAATGCTTACAGAAACCAGGTTATATATATTCGCTTTTGATGCCTCGAGTATTATGAGCATTAGAAATGGGGTTAGTTTTATTTGGGGTCTTTGGAATGGGTTTATAATTTGTTCATGTGTTTCAATACCCTTCCATAGGTTTTGCTTGCACATGGAAGTCGATCGAAGTTTTACCCTGGTCAAGCTAAGTAAATCAGCAAGATCTGTTTTTTAAGTTTATTACATGTTTTGCTTTTCACTTAGTTGACATTTACAAAAGTTTTTTTTTTCATCCCTTTTTGGTATGTGAGATAGACTAGATATATTACATGGAGAACAAAGCCTACACCTCTTGTACATACCGACTTTTTTAGAGTGGTCGATTGTTTAACAATGACTAATCAACTTGTCATTCTTTTATGAGTAACATTGTTGGTATAGGAATAGATCATAGGAATTTGGGACTGCATACCATTTGTTAGTTTGTTTGTCTTAGTGTTGAATAATGAGCTTTTCCTTTATTTTTGTTGTTGTGGATTGTTTGGTCTTGAGAAGTAACTAGTATGTTGAGTTGGTCATTCTTTATTATGATAATCGATAATCATAAGAAGAAATTGGCAAGTGGTTAGGTTCTAGGTTAAGCAATGACTAGTGATACTTTGAGAACTTTCCATGGACACCTTTATTAATTTTTTATTTAGTCCTAGAATTTTTGTCGTCATTGTCTTGCCACATAAAATGTGGGGTAGCCTAAGATCAAGTCCAAGTGATCTTGTGATTTTGTGAAGCAAGTGTATTTGAATAGATCATTGAATTCATGAGCTTTACAATCCAAATTAGTGAGAATGTGAGATAGATTTGAAAACCAGATTGAGAGCTCCCACTACAGACTTTTAGACGATATCTTAAATCCATTTGTGTTTCTTCTCCATCTCTTTGCATCAAATGTTTGGGGTGTCCTTGATTTGATGCCTTCAAAGAAATCAATATCTGACAATAACCAAATCAGTTTTTCTTTGCGAGGACCAATGAGTGTGTCCAGTGGTTTTTCTTGCTGCCAAAGCGAGGTGAGCAATATGACTATTTTGTTATCGTTTATAAGTTTTTCAAACTCTTGTATTCCTTCATTTCAACTTGTTTATTTTACCATTGAACAATCACATGTGCTTGTTGGTTATAATTAATTAAGACTCGTGGTTGCGCATTAATTTTAAACTATTAACACTTTTGTGGGAAATTCAGAAACTTGGAGACATATAAGCTAATTAAGCCATTGTACACTAAAGAATATTATAATAGGGAGACATCTAAACTATTAACCCTGTTGCTGCTTGACCATTTGGTATCTTTCGACTTGCTCTTCAACAACAACTTTACTTGTCGGTTCAAAATTTATCTCCTTCATACCAAATCGTTTCATTAGTATATGTGGTGTGAGTGTGGGATGGCAGTGGTGGTAGTGTGGTGTATGTGAGAGTGTGTGCGTGTGATAGTGTGTGCAAGTGTTAGTGTGGGAGAGTGTGTGTGGAGGTGCTAGTGTGTGAGTGTGTGAGTGTGGTGTTGTTGCTACCGGGTGGAGTGTCTTTGGGTGCTCGCTTGTTCGCCGCCGCCGGGTGCTCGCTTGTTGCCGCCGCCACCGGTGCCTCGCCTTTGGTGTCGCATTTGCTGCCATGGACTCGGCTGCTGCTGGTGTCGCTGCTGCCATGAACTGATTTTTGGTGACAATGGTCATGGAGGGAGGAAAATTAGCACACACACCTATTTAATACCCGGTGTGCGTGTGTTGTCCTTCCTTCGGTAGTTTTAAATATAGGGAAGCGGGGGAGGGGTCGGATGCATTTTGTCTGAAGGAAAAAAAATAAGCATGATGTACTAATCAAGAAGTCGTTGGTATGATTATGTGAGACCGGGAACAGATATTGGTAGTGGGAAGGAAGAAAGAACTTAAACAAACTCACACATTAACCAACTAATATTGATTTAACGCATTTAAAGGAGTTAAAGGTACTAAGTATGCTTCATGTATATACATAAAAGTGGTACAATTCTCACATGTATCTTGACACGTAAGATGATAAATTGTACTTTTGGTTTCTTTGTGAGCATACTATGTAATTGCGGTTAACATTTGAATTACTTGCGTTCAAACCCAATTCATGCGGGGATGTTTTCTACACAAATTGGGATGATGTTCTCGTTGGGCTACCGCAGAGTTGTTTTCAACTATTGGAGGTTTTGGTAATGAGGAGCAGATGAAGAGGATAAATGGCGAGGCAAACGCTTTGGCGATGAAGGACGCTGCAAAGGAGTATGGTACAACACTGACTATTGCACACCTGTTTATGTGGTTATTGTTATGACTGTAAGCTTCATTTCTCCATTTCCTATGATTAGTGATTTATCCTTCACTGTAGTCTTATTGTTATGGATGTTGCCTCATTTTTTTGTGGAGTTAATGAGCTCTTTTGACATAAGATCGAAATATGCTTGTAGATGTGTACAAACATGTAAATTAATATTTGTTTATTCATGATATAATTAATTATGAGTCACAACTTATTATCATTGACCAATGAGTCTGAGAAAGGATGAACATTGCTTAGTGAGAAGGCCACCTATGCGTTAATACACACTGCTCTTGTTTGGTAAGTAGTAGCAATTTGTATTTCTCTCTTGGTGTGCTCTATGGATTAAACATTATTTTGTGTCATAGGGGTTCCCAAATTCATATTGATCTCTGTGCATGATTACAACCTACCTTCATTTCTACTTTCATCTGGATACTTCACTGGGAAGAGGAAAAGTCAAGCAGGTTCTCTCCAAATACCGAACTTCGTAATGTATAATGTTTGTCATTTAATCATTATTTTCAGTCGATGCAATTCGAAGTTACGCTCATCGCATAACTACATCCACCGAAAGGATAATATTGTTGTTGGCTCACATCGCATCCATAGACCTGCTGGTGCTTGCTGCTGGTGGTGGGGTCCTTCTTGGTGCCCTTGATGTTTAGTTCTTCGTGAAGCGGCTAAGTATCAAAAGCCTTTGGTACTTAAGTCATGATGGCCTTATCAAGCATTGATGTGGATCCGCAACCGCGATTTCATCAGTAAGTGCTCTCGGATGTGGATCTCAAGACGCATTTCTCTCTTTATTCTCTCTCTCTCTCTCTCTCTCTCTCTCTTAGTTGTGTTTCAAGCATCTCTAAGCAGAATATTACATGCCTATAAGTTTCTTCTCATATGTTTCTCCTTGTTTTTACCTTTTGTACAGTGAATTTAGTGATCCGCACAATGCTAATGATGCAAGATATAGCTTAAATGGTCGGCAATTTCGCAATTTGATGGAAGTCGATAGTTTGGAAACTTGGAAACTTTCTATCAAGATTTTATTTCTAGCTAGTTGTAAGCACAATGTAATGAACTTTTTGTATTGTATTTTTCTTTTTGAAAAATGTAAGTACTTAGTAGTGTTTGTGTTTGTGCTAGTGACTAGAGAACTTTAAAAGTGATAGAATGAATGTTATATTCTTGAATGAGAATGATGGTGTATTTGTGTATTTTATGGAGCTATTTGTTTTTTAAATGTGTCGTCTTGGTTTATAGATGTGTATAGATGGCCAGTTCTACAGGGTGTATGTATGAGAGCAAATTATTATTATTATTTTTTTAAAATCTAAAATTAGATTAGTGACGCCAAAATGACGTCACAAATATTTGAGACGCCAAAACGATGTCACAAATTTGTAACGCTATTATAGCGTCACTATTTTTTGTGACGTCAAAAAGCCGTCACAAATTTTGACGTTAATTTACGTCACAAATTTTGTGGACGCTTATTTTGGCGTCATTAAATATTTGTGACGCCAAAATGACATCACAAATTGTGGACGGCTTTTGACGTCACAAAAAATAGTGACGCCAAAATGGCGTCACAAAAATAAATGACGCCAAATTGTGACACCATATTTGTGACGCCAAAATGGTGTCATTAAAATTTTTTGTGACACCATTTTAAGCGCCACAAAAGGTGTTATGGTGTAGTGTTAGCATGTCCTTGAAAAGGACGGTTAACGAAAAGAAAAAAAGAAAAGGATAAATACCAAGGCACGCGGATACATCGGGTTATGAAAAAATAAAATGGGCTGGTTTGAAGTAATAAATGCGGCGATTATGATTGTTTCGCATACATGAAGAGACGGTTGTGGAGCTCAAGATGGGTGCGTGGCGGATGAAATGTGGGGTAAATATTGTATATGTCGAATGACGGAGGATCGCTTTGATGAAAATTTCAGCAAAACCGTTGATTGTGTTGGTGGTATGAAAATTGGCTCAAAAGAGGGTAAGCGAAAGGTCGCGTTATCCGGAGCATTGATAGGTTATAGCGGTTTGGGGTTCGAACGGATGGGGATTGGCTTGTTGCGGGTATATAAGAGGAAAGAGTTAGTGGATAGAGAGTTTGTTTACTACTTGATAAAAAAGAAAAAAAAGAAAAAACTTTCTAACAAGTGTAGAGAACTGTGATCAATACTTGGTAGGAGTACTTTTGGCGAAAGCATTTTGATCTATAATGGTGTCGGTTATGTTCTCAACTTTGCTTTTTTTTTTCGCTTTTTTTGGAGGGTAGGAATATGTTCTTGACCGGTGATGAAAAAAAAATAGGTCCTCTTTGTTGTAAGGATTGGTAGGATGGTAGGTATTTATGGGTGGATTTTGGATGTGATTTGAGTAGTAATAGTTCTATTGTTACTTATGTAGGAGAAGAGGAGGTGTTGAGCGAGGAAGGAAGTGTTTGTCCGGAGGAAGTATTGTTGTTGGTGAAGTTTGGGGGTAGTGTGTGTACGAAAGAATTGTTGGATATGGAACGATTACCGTCGCCGCAAACCGACGGAGAGGAGTGTAGTGGGAGTAATGAGGATAGAATCGAAGTCCGGAAGTCGCTGAAAGTGGTACCTGTGGAGCCATGGGAACGCCCGGCCTGGAAAGTCCATCGTGGCTCGAGTAGTGTGGAGTCGCTAGAACAAACAGCGAGAGAGATGATGTGGTTAGAAAAAGTTGAAGTTTAGGGTGATTGCTGACCTGCTAAAGGATTATCCTGCTTATAGGCATCCTGAGTACGAGATGCCCATGTAGATAGTGGTGGTGAGTACTAGGCAAATGATGGCTGGGTTGAAGATTCCTTTTTCAAAGTTAACAGTCGAATTTCTCGAACTTTGCAAAGAGTCCCTATCGGGTTTACTAGTAATAGCCGGAGGTACCCGAGGACTTTTGATTTTTGAATGAGACTTAAAGGTTATGGGATTACTCTGAAGGATATTTTGGAGTATATGTATGTGAAGGGAACTTGGTCGAAGGATAGGTCAATGCTGACGTGTGCCCTGAGTTTGAGGGTGGGTGCGTCAGAGTTAATGGAGTTACCAAACTGGGAGGCTTGGTGGGAGCATCTGGTTCTTATAACAAGTTTGTTTTGCGAAGCTGGTAGTGGTTTGAACCATTATTGGTGTAATAGTGAAGGTAAGAATGGGTGGGGTTGATGTTTGTGTATGTTTGTGTTCTGGGTTCAAGGGTTTTCTAATATGTGCTTGTGCATTTTGCAAAGATTCCAAAGTTTACAGTGACATCATTACAGCGGTACAACAAGATAGAGGGTTTTGCTAGCTTAGGAAGGGAGGAGAAGAAGCATTTTTGGTCGTGATTGTTGACTATTTTGACAAGTGAGGAGGTTGATTGTTGCCGCGTGAAGAAGGACAAGAAGAAAGATCGTGCTAGGAATCATAGCAAAGCGGTCGAGTGAGTTTGATCGGGGATTCAGGTGAGGAGATGGATAGTGGTGTCGAAGGGGACAAGAGGAAGCGGTGTGGCTGGTGTAGGGAAGTCGAAGAAGTCAAAGGTCGGTGAGGATTTATTTTGTGAAGTCGGGGGGCGAAAGTTATAGATTTGATAGGAGGCGCGGTCTTTGGTGGAGTTATTGAATTTAAGGATCCCCGCTATGAGTGGTGGTGAGGTATCCTGTTATGATTTGGGGGTAAGTGAATAGGGTGTAGTGTAGCGAGTGGTTGTAGGGTTGGTGTGGAAATGGTAGTGCCCGTGTCTTTGAAGAAGGTAGCCGATGTTAGCCATGTGTGGAGTTTAATGAAGTGGTGAGTGGTTCTAGTGGGCTTAGTGCCTAGGCTGCCTAGAGATAGAGAGGAAGACCTTATATTGGGAAGGCCGTGGTTTGTGGAGGGTCTTAGGATGAGTCGGGTGAGGTGCACCGATGATGTGCCTATGATCGAGCCTATAAAGAGAGGTTTGGTTGATTCTATGATGTGGGAGGCCGACCGGAAGTTGGTGGAGAGGATAACTCCTGTAGAGTTGCGAGAGAAAAGTGTGGTGAACGCGTACTGGGTAAGTGTTTGTTCTTCTTCTGGTTGTACGATTCATTTAGTATGCATGACTGGGTTAAACTATTTCTTGTCATGTCAGGCCGGGTGCGAGAATATGCTTATATGCAACAATTTGGAAGTGTTAGCATTTGTTTCGGCTTCATCTGATATGGAGATGCAGTCGAAATTAATTGAAATTATTAACTTAAGGGTGCATCTTAAAGAGGTGGCAGTTGTGAATAACACATCGTTCACGAGGGATTTACATCGCGGATGAAGCGGTCAAGACGCGTCTTGAGAAAGAAGTTGGATGAAGTGAAGTTTTCAAAGATGTTCACGGTGAAAATGTTGTGTGGAGAGCTAAAGAAGATGTTTGATAAGCAAAAAGGTTAGAACCGAGCGTTTGAAGAGGGAGTAGGGGTTTCATGGGGGGACAGCGCAAGTACCGATACGGTCGGGTGGAGGTGGCTTAACGTCAAATGGAATCGTCGGCTATCTATCTAGCGTAAGCGGAAATTAGTGTCGACCGACGCGGAGATCGCAAAACCATTTCCCAAAGTGATGATGATGAAAAGGACGGTCGAGATGGTGAAGCGAGAGGTGTCTTCTATTGTAATTCGCGGATGTAGTGGCTAACGCGTGGAAAGGGGAAAGTTGTAATCGACCTAATGTTCCCCATTGAGGGGACGAAGTGCGCCGAGTGTCGAACGCGGTGGTTGAGTCTTGCATTTTGAAACGGGTCCAACGCAGAAGCGTGTAATGGTACTGTGGTGATGGTGGTGTTACACTTGCTTCTTCTTGATTGTATTGTTTGTTTGGCGAAAGTGTTGGTGAGGTTGTTGTGGCTCTAAGTAGCCTGATACAATAGAGTATGCCTTGTGCTGCTCGTCGTTCTTGTTTGATGGTAGAAATAGTGAGTTGTTTTTCACTGAGTGAAGTCTAGTAGGGCTCGTTGTAGGAGTACTTGAATTGATTATTGCTTTTGAATGCATGTTCGCGATTGTTGTTTTGTCTTCTTGTGATCGCATATCATGTTAGCTTGTAAGCATAAAGAATGTAAGTAGAAAAAGGTAACCTTGTAACTTTACCACATTTGTGGGTGAAACATATCTGGTCCTTCTTGGAAGTTGTTGTTTTGGGAAGTGGAATTGTCGCTTTGAAACTTGCAGTTGTTAAATGCTGGAGTTATGCTGGACTTGACTTATCAAGCCAGGTTTGCGAGGTGTCATATGAGATGTGGTGAGCTATCCTTGACAAGGGGAAATCCATAAATGGCATGAGGAAGAGATTGTGATAGGTTGTTTGGTCGATGAAAGGATGTTTTAGGTAAAGCATCCTTGATCGAAAGCTGAGATGTCCGGCTCGGCTCGCTCAGTATTGGTGGATCCGCATGAGGGGATCGACCATGCGCAGGGCAGGTGAATCTTCGGTAGTGGTGAAATGTCGCGCCTCCGGCATTTTGGCTTCGATAGGGGTCAACGTATTCGGTCTTGCGCTGAGCTCGCGATGCATGTCCGGATTAGGTTGTTGTCCATCGCGCACTTTCCTTGGGTTATTGGTTTTCAGCGATCGAAGTGGTCTTCTTGGAGTGTCGCTCCCTTAGTGGTGGTGATGCTCCGCCTTATGCTGATCCGGAACCACTCGATTGTTGTTGGGTGTTAGTCATTGCATATGTGAGTCGAGAGGAGGCAATCGCGTGCCTTGGTCTTTCGCTTTTGTTAAGTGTTTTCATCACCGGTGTTAAAGAGACCGTGGTGGTGGTGTTAACGCGTCGATGGTACTAATGATGATGCCGACGATCCAACGTAATCGCAACTTTGATGAGGACAATCACGAGCCCTCGATTAATGCGTAGAGAGTGAGGGAGTGACTTGTAACCGGCGATGTGAGTCGAAAGATGTAATCGATAAATGTAATCTAAAAATGTATGATGTTATGAATAATAATGAAAAGTTTCGCGGAAAAATAATATTTGCTTATATGCGAATAGATGTAGTTGTCCAATGTATTTGTTGTTTGTTAAGTATTTGTTGTTGCGTGATCGATTGGTTCGACTGAACGAATGTAGAAGAAGGGGTGGCAACCCTCGGTGTGTTGAGAAACGATTGAGTTCCACGCATCTTTAATAAGATGTAACCCTTGTTCACTACATATCGTAAATGTGTGTATTAGCCCTCGCCGCGGAAATGTGATTGCCTTGTGGGTGTGATTTTAATCTATCCCTCAAGTGTGTAGTATTGTTTGTCTCGCGGATACTTGTTAGAGCCATTGTGGCGCGTTTTATGGTACCAAGAGTTCTCGCCGTTGGCCTTCTTTGTTTTGAAGTCGTGAGCAGGTTGAGTACATATATTAAAATCAAACCCCTAGCGATCACAAACTACTATAATCGACCGCAATATATCGGGCTATGCTATAAAACATGTATGTAAGGTAGTTAGTAAAGAGTTTATGTTGTATGAGTAAAACGGAGATTAGAAAATAGAGATGAAACTACTATAATCGATGCGCAATATATCGCTATGCTATAAAACATGTACGGTAGTTAGTAAAGAGTTTATGTTGTATGAGTAAAAACGGAGATTAGAAAATAGAGATGTTTTGCCTTGAATGACTATAACTCTCCCGCGGTTCACTATGGCTTGATTTGGTGAGAGTTTGGCCATAATATATACCTCAGGTCCTCAAATGTAACATGTAGTAGAGTACCAAGTGACGGGTCGGCCCTACTTGGGTTTTGTATGTATGCATTGATGAGGTCGTTGTAAGGACATTCAAAGATGTGAGTTTTGGATTTGAGTTTTCAAGGTATAGATTAAAACCAAGTCCTCAAGAACAAGCATTGGAAAGACGGAGTGTTACGGGCCATCTTTCATGAAAAACAAATGTCTAAAAATAATTAAAAAAAAAGGAAGCGGGAAGAAAGAAAGGGATGAAAACTTAGTCCTTGCTTCGTTGATGCTCTTGAATGAACTCAACTGGAAGTTGTTTGAACGATGATCTTCATATGATATGAGATCGTATTGACCTTCCCCACGACGAGCCAAATGTAAATGTCTAAATTTACACCAAGGATTAGGAGTTAATTCTTAGCTCTTATATGTAGATAATTAGGTTGGGATGGTTTTGAGTAGTACTAATGGTCGCTTTTCCTAAGTAAAAAAGATGCCTACATTATCCAAAGACGTGGTCAAGAATATAGAATCAAGCCACACGAGCTCTTAAGGGTGGTTTTATAGTCATTGAGGATGAGCATCGGCGTTACACGGTACCGATGAGGAGTACGCGGTCGAGATGGATGGATGACATGATTTGCCTATGGGTCGGGGACGATTGATAGCAATTGTAGGTCTATCCGAGCCGCCATAGGTTGTAATTATGGTGTTCTCCGTCGTGAATGATGGTGTAGGGTTGCAATGGTGCATGTATTACAATGAGGAAGGGAGCTTATAGATAACCCGTAATAATGATAGTAACAGGTGATGATGTCATGAAATGAAGTCAAGTGACGAGTCACCGACCTGTTGAGTGTGTGTATGTCACTGAGTGCGTGTGTTACTGAGTTTGTGAGTATTGTTGAGCATGCAAGTGCGCGATGTTCGTATGTCTAGGAGTCGCATTATACTGAGGGAGTCGTCGTGCGTGCACATCAAGTGACTGAGGGATGTCCCTTACAAAATCTACAAGTTTCACCCTCTCCAAAAAACACATATCAGCAAGTGTACTAGTGTCTCAGTCTGTGGTCTAAAACAATATCTCTTTAAGATGAAAACAAAGGAAGGGATGGAGATTTAGTCTTTTTGATTTATAAATTTTACCTAGTTTCTTGATGAATTAACTTTGTAAGGCGCATGTGTCATGTGCCTTCCGCATTCCTAGAACGTATGCGTGTGAAATTGAATGCGCGCCTATAATGGCATAGGAACCGTCAACTTATACCAAGAATTAAAGTAGGCCACCTAATGACTTGATCTCCATTACTGTGTTACTTGACTTGAGGAAACATCTATCCACCGCGTGTAACCAGCAGTTGTCAGTTATCATGGACGGTGAATAGTTAAACTCCTAAAGCATGGACGTAATCCTAGACTGAACTGATAGACGGTTCTGGCCAACTTTAATTTCTTATAGCGAAAGCGGTTGTGTTAAAACTGTCTCGTCTCCAGAAGTTACCACTACGTATTGTCTGCATGACTGCATGCCTATAAGCCTAGTTGACAAACCACAACACAAACCAATTTATGCAAATTGTGTTGGTCTATAGAGTCTATACGTATAAGGAAAAACATGTGTTCGGACTTGAAATAAATCGAATTATTGGGTACCAACTAATGACACGAGCCTGCATTGATTTGACTGTGTCCCAAAGTAATTCAAACACATTCCATTAATTTCAAGAAACAATCACCGAGTTAAAATAAGGGTTTTTTGTACAATTCTAAGGCTGAGTCCAATAGTTTTGGAGTCTGCATCGGTGTCCCATAAAAAAAAAGTGTTTTACATCTACAAAGTTAATAAATATTGGGGTGAACTAGTATTACCTCCCACTAGATGAGCCAATTAGAATTTCCCCTCCACTAAAATTGAGAAATGAAAAAAATAATAAAAAATTCGGGTCAACCCAATTTTTGTTTTTTGTGTATTTAGGGGGGAGACCCTAATTTCTCATCTAGTGGGAGGGAAATCCTAATTGGCTCATCTAGTGGGGGGTAATACTAGTTAACCCTAAATATTGTGTCCAATGATTGCAGTAATATTACACCAGTTTCATATGGGGTAGAATGAAATCCCATAATTCTACCTCACTTTATCTTTCATCTGGCTCCACAACTAAAAAAAAAAAACTATATATTTCATTCTACGCCAGATCAACCAATGTCAAATGAAGAACAATTTTTTTTTTTTGCCAAACCAACTTGTATCAAGCGTATTTTGTACTCTCTAAATTGCTCTATATATAGAGAGAAATTTAGAAATTGAGAATAAAAACCACTGGATGTGACTCCCCTTTTATGGGGATAGGGCCGGAGCCATTAGACTCAGTCTAACGAGATTAATAAAGAGTCCATAATTACATCGGCTTCAAAACCATGCATGTTGAGGTAGGAAACTTGCAAGTGTATATATGCTTCAAAGACTCTTTACTGATAGAGGCGCAAGCCCAGCCAGTCCCTTGTTCACTGATTTCAGCTGTCGTAGCACCCCTGTCTGGTTTGCCTACTGCCTAAAGCTTCACATATATTGTCTAGTTTATTTGAACATGGTCACAGATATTGTGTTTCTACTTTCCTCCTTAGATAATACCTTTCTACTCATTGCAGATGCTTTCATCACCTAGTATTTTACTCGGGTATCCATCTCACATTGATGAAATGTAATATCTAAATATTTGCAACCTGAGCAGCTGATTATGTGCTCAAAAGTTGAAGGCTTTATCTTACGTAGAGATGAACAATTGTTATGTCGACAAGAATGGGCAGAAATTTTCATGTTTCTTGCCTAAAGAGGAAAAAACAAAACTAGCAAATTAATTCCCTCGGTAGGAATACTACTTGGACTTGATTGTAGTAACCCGTAGAAAGGTTCGTTTAAGACAACTGGATGAATTACTTGAAGTCCGAAGGACAAATGTTTGTATAGAGTGAGGAAAATATTAAATGATTATCATTATATGTGTTCCTTTCTCATAGAAACTCTCATCGAATTCACGAGATGATTTTACAGTCAAAACTAAATCAGTCCTCAGAAACCAAATAAAAATTTTCTAGTTTTACACTTCCGCATTTCCGGGAAGTATAATGAGTGTCCAACTGGTTTTCTTCGTGTTTCAAATGTTTAACTTGATTTATTATCTGTTCTTATGCCGATTAAGAGGGTTGGTGGTCTTATGAGTTTTTGTTATCGAGGAAGAAGTTTTGGGCAACTTCATTTGGAGGATGATAAGGTAGAATTTCGAATATCTGCCGAGGCCCTCTAATTAATGAAACTATCAATTATGTAATGTTTATCATATGGAACTTGTTTGACTATACAAGGTTTTCCCACGGATGTATTGGAAACATATTAATGCTTATTTTTCCTTTTGCTCAATAAGACTGTATTATAATCGGAAAAAGTGGATCAAACTTATTAAAGGTTAGCGGATTGATCGAATATCTTCTTCAATCTAACTATTTATTGCATATCCTTCAAGTTATATCTGAAATTTAATGATGAGTAAATAGTGGTTTGGCGGGGCTCCTCATTTCCTAAAACTCTTGAAAGACTTGACAAGAGAAAGGACAACAAAGTAAAAAAAAAGAGATTCTCTTTAGCTAAGAAAGTTAGTTATGATAATCTAAGTAGCAATGAGCCCGAGGGGGTAGGGATACAAAATTTTGGTATCTGTGCAAATAATTTATGTTACATTAATCAATACAGTCATCCTATAGTTTGTGCTATGAAGATGTTACATATTCGATTCTTGTACTTTGGGATCGGATAATTGTATTTCTATGAGGGATGAAGGGTTGAAGAGGAGAGGTTGCAAAAGGGCTTTAATTCATTGTCAATCAGATGTAGTAACCATTAATCGTGTTTTACCCTTTCATGTCGGGTTGCCTTTCTTGTTTTGACCAATATTGTAAGAATTGTTAAAATCAGCGGGATGAATCCAACCGCTGTGGTAGGAACTCTAATTGTTATTTCATTTTCTCAGAGGTAGTTTAGGAATTTATTTTGGGTGTGTATCATGAGGAAGCAACTACAGTTTTCAATCGAGAACTTTCTACGATGTTTCAATCTTGAAAGATCCTCGCCTTCAAAAGATGCTTCTCAAAAGTAGATTTACGTAATTGTGACCAAAGTTAGGAAACCGGATAATAGTATTAATCGTGCTCCATATTTCATATAGGTACTATGTGCACCCGGTATACTAATGGCACAAGTTGTGATCTCACCAATCAACCTCGAAACTGAGGTATGTAGAAATCAGCTTGACTTTTTGAATCCTCTAATATTTTTATCATTTTAGTTCCAAGTTGATTTTTCCGATGAATCGCTAGACAACATTATAATCCATCGGCCTCCATGTGTTTATGCGAGGTAGGATTTGTGTGCTTTCGGAGCCTAGAGCTGTGATTGCTTCTATAATGGAGATGTCAACTTGCAAGTATGCACTCACACTTCATAGCCCAATGCTTTGCAAGCACCCGTAAGTCCCTTTCATCTCCTAATCCTTTTTATTCATGTTTAAACCTATCTCCTTTTTTACTATTCTCTTTTAATTCATAAGGTTTTCATTGGCCTACTGGTTAAGACTTGGGAGGTTGGGCCTAAGGTCTTAGCTTTGATTCCCACCTTCACTGGGGAAAAGGGATTTAAGGGTTTAGGGATTAAAAGTTCTAACAATAAAAAAAAAAAGAGGAATACTCGCAGGCAACTCAACTTCTGAGTTTGCATGCATGCCTACATTAGAAAAAAAATGTTAGAAAACTTGTTACTCGCAACTTTGATTGGCATAAACTCAAAACTCGAACACTTGATTACAAAGCAATAACTCCTTTATGCCCACTGTCCCCTACCACAATCCCACCTCCTTTTATCTGCCTTTCTCCTGTTCTCCTTTGATTTCCTTTTCTGCATATACGTCTTCACCACCATTGATATTAAGTCTGAATATTTCCATGAAAAATGGTTTTCTTAGTCAATTTTAAGCAAATCTTTTTTTTGTGAATTTCAACTCGATTTTAGGATATGTTTTAGCTTGAAATTATGCAAACTTTGGGGACATCCACAAGGATAGATGGTTTGATACTTAGGAATACTAATGTCTTCAAGATTGCAGTGTTTTCAAATTTTGTTTCATTGATTTATGTTCAGATTGAGTCTTCTTGAAATCAATCTCTTTAGTTCAAGATTTTGCTTTATTTCTGTAACTTCAATACAATTTGATTTTGGATTTCACTGCCAGAGATTTGTTCGAAGTCTACTGTGAAATTATTAATTCTTTGTATGAGATAATTTGAGAACCAAAATTAGTTTAAATTCAAGAAGGGAAGAAGGGTGGTGGTTGCAGAATTGGCGTGGTGGGTGAGGTGGTGGAGGGTCATAATGGGGTATAGTAAGATTTTTAGTGACGTTGGAAATCATAACTAGATGGAGGTTATCACCGTTATTAATTTAGTAGCTTCTATTTTGGTTTTAGTAGTGTACTTTTTTATTATTTAGAATTTATTTAGAAGTGTCTAGAATACTCTAAACTGAGTTCTAATAGGTATAGGAAATCACTTTTATGTTATAGATGCTTAGGATTCAAGTTTTCATTGTTTTAGTAGGTTTCTTGGTTGTTTCATGGAGTTATGTTATCTATTTAGAGAGCTCCAAAAATAAATTTACACTACCTTTGATCAATAAACTTATTTACGTACAACTTTCATCTCTCTTATCAATCTTCTTTCTCAATATTTTTCCCTTAAATATTCATTTTCCTCAATTAAATCCTTCCCTTTCTTCTAATTCTCCCCGAGAACTCCGTTTTTAATATTTCTTTACGCTTCCTCCATCATATGGTATTAGAATGAATAGTAGCTTTGCTAAAAAATGAGTGAAACTTGTTAAAGTTGTCATCAGGTAAGTAAATTTGTTGTCTAATAATGAGTATACATGCAAATCACATTCACAAAAAACTACGACCCTTTTAACTGTAACAATTTATGTATGGTCTTATTTGACCGTACTCATCCAAAATAAGTTGGTTGTTATTTTCTACTTCTCTTTTTTAAAAATCCTGTCTACTGTTACACACCAACCTATTGTCCTATTCTACCTTGACTTTCTGATCTATTGTCCTATTCTACCTTGACTTTCTGATCTTACCAAATACCAATCATTCAAGATGAGACACAAGATTCGCTATTCAAATTATTATTCAGGTTTGCCATTGTCATCTTTGGTTTTTGCCCATGAGGCCGGTTCCTCTATAACCGGGTACGAAGATTGATATCTATACCACACACACATCTCGGAGCACACACAGGTACCGAGGCACACACACATATCTCGAATTCAGATCTACTGTAAGATAACACAGTTACAGAAATAATCTCTGTACCCGGTTGTAGAGATCTCGAGTCCTTTGCTCATTAGAATATTTGTAGATAGATAGTACAGAGTGACAGTGGCTATATGAATTACTCTGTTCTTGCCCTGTAATGCCTTTATCCCACTGTTTGGCTGCCAAACTAAGATGGCAGCGACCCTATCCGCATAAGAGGGGGTATCGCGCATATCTTTAGTTAAACCTGTCTCTTTGAATTACCAATAATGACTCTAGGTTTGAAGTTTCTTCCATTTTCTGGAAAGCAATCATCTTCTAGCTTTGCAGTCAAATATGAAGACTTGTGTTGCCATATTATGATTTATTCTGAATATCAAATGACTTCTTTATGTTATTTTTCTTTTTTGGTTGTTATGAATAACAGAATGTATAAAGAACAAAGACCACTATGGCGCACTGTCAACTGTAACGAGATTCCCAAGGATTCCAAACCCTGGGAACAGAAGAAGATGGCACCTCCAAAGATAAACAGATAACCATGGTAACAGACGTCAAAGTTCCATCCAGTCATGACCCAGAGAAGTGTGCAACATCCATTTGCCAGATACAGAGCATACAATTGAGAAGGGATGTACTCAAGAATATTTATATCACCTCACCTTCTTTTTGTAACTTGAGAATACTAATTTGTAGAGGATCAGTTTTCCCTTCCAATCTTTTCTAATTAATCTGTTGACACAAAAATGTCATATGATATATGAATTCCAGCTTTCTGCGCATTAAAACAGAGACAAATTTTCACTTTTCATGTATAGCACTTTGGAATTTTGGCAGTCTAGATTTTAGTAAAAAAAAAAGACTGGATCTCCTCTGGGTCCGAAATTCTGAATTCTGGTTCTTTGCTAAGAACCCAAACTGTCCAATTCTTTGATGCCAATATACCATTGTTGTGTTGTGTGTTGTTTATCACTAGTTAATGCCCGTGCCTTCGGCACGGATTTTATAAAGAGATATTTTACCGAGTGTGATTTAAAATTTCACATGCATTTATTGTAATAATGGAAAAGAAAATTTTATAAATTAACGTATTCGTGAAGTCTAATGACCGTCTAAACTATCTGTGATAACTGATATTGAAGAGGAGTCTCCACCAAATAAACAGACCAATGCATTAAACACAGTTGCTTGCCGCTAAAAAGTCGGTTAGTGTGCAAAGCTATATGAGAGGATATATCATCTATTGAAGTTGTTGATCCGTGGCGGTAAAAGCCGGTGTTTAAATTAATGAAACCACAAAGTGGGTCACCCAAGAAAAAAAAAAAATTGTTTATAGGGAATTATAATTATGAAATACTAATATTGCGTCAACTTGATTTTTTCTTTAGCGCCAACAACCAAGCCATTGCGATGTCCGTCAGCTCACCAAAGAAAGGAGAAAACTGCAGGAGATATTGTCATAGCAGACCTGTTAAAGTCAGGGGCAACTAATTATATGGGAAAGTGAGGCGGAAACACGTTTCAACATAAGAGAACTCCAATTAGGTCTTAGAACACCTAATCCATATGGTCACTGGTGAGTATAAGGGTCACTTGTAGACTCTCTATGCACGTTTTAAAAGGTATCCATAAGATTGCAGACTTCATTACAACAGCAAGGTGGATAGGCTTTAGTACAACTCTCCATGATTTTGAAGCAAAAAAAAACCTGAACTGAGTTATCATTTTTTCTGACATAATGTCAAAAAAGTAATAATGTATTACCTTAATCACTTAATGACCCCTAGTTGACATTTTGCGTGTGTACATTTTCATCAATCTTTTTTTTGTATAAAAGTAAGATATCCGTCAAAAAATAGTTAAAACTACATATTGGTCTAGGTATGCACACCGTTTGGCTTGCACCCAGAGTCTCATAAATTGTTTACATTGAATGTACATTTGGCAGCAAGATGTTGTGCCTTTCACACACCTAGAATGTAAACGGTGTTGATTAGCAGTATATCCTAAGGTCATAACAAAATTCCAATGCCGAGGCATTGATAATTAATTAAAGTTGGCATTCCCACACTCATCCATCAAAAACCGTAAAATACTTAACTGATGAATTGAGCTAAAGAAAAATCTATATCTAGAGAAAAAAAATTAAGGATCGAGTATTAACATACATCAGGTACATTCCTAAGCCACCCATGTGCAAATCTGCTCTAGCATCCTTCCCCAATGCATTTCTGTTGCGTTCTGTTGTAGCATGGTGACTGTACATATGCCGAAATAGGATAGGGTTCTATTGATAAAAAAGTTGTGTCACGGATAATTTCAACTAAACAAAGTTTTACAGAATATGGCCCATATATGTTATGTTAACCGTTTATACGACAAAACGACTCAATTTCGAATCAATTCGACCATAAAATTGAAATTGATATCGAATGATAGTTTTACTTGATAAAAGTCAACGACAGTATAAGATCAGGCCTCACGGTTATAACTGGAATCCATAAATTGCCTAGGAAGAGAAATTAAGAAATGAGACCTAGATACGTGTGAGATTCATCCTAAAGCAAATAACTCAATAATAAAAGATATTTCAACAGTCACCTTACCTCACGGTCTTATGCGGGTGGTCTTTTATTAAGCGGTTTTAAAACTCCATCTAATGCCTTCATTTTGAGTTCTCCACCTGTTAGGAAGCTCGAAGCTTAATGCTACTCTACATTATCAGCCCCACTTGGAACTCAAAAAGGAAGCTAGTAGTATTAGTAGACAAAAGGTAGCAAGTTACATAGTGTTAATCTATACTAAGTTCAAGGACTTTTAAGAGAAAGCTTTGTTAGTTTTAACTCTTTTATAATATTAAAAATCTAGAATAAGTGAGTCCACATTGTAGGAATCGGGCTTACCTTCCCACCAATAATGCGGTTCCTTTAGCGATGGATGTTCCTTTAGCTTTGGCTTTGCATACATCCATTTGATCTAACCTTCTAGTTCACCTTGTTTGCTTGGAATGCCTTTTTTCTGCTTCGGCAAAATTAGACTCAACACAATAAAATTCCATTCCAATTCATTTGGCCTCACCAGTCCCTTCGATAAGGGCCGCACACTGAGTTACATAGCTACTGTCTACACCAAGTCCCTCAGTAAAAGAAACTGTTCTGACTTCTGAGTAATACACCCCCAGCATGCTACCCCTGGATTATCTTTAAAGTATTCATCATTTGACATATGTTATGAAGTTAAAATTTACTCTAAACTTGTGAATACTTTTCTTGTTTGGATTTTTTCTCATAACTAAATCCCAAGGCATCTAAGAATAATGAGAATGGTATATACATTACAACATAATATGAGGTCCTTTAAGTATCAGGATTATTTGATACGTAATCTCGTGTATCCTCAATTTTATGCCCAAGCCCTTTTCAAGTAAGGAGTACATGATCTAAGCTAGTTCAGTCTTTGCCCCTTGTGATCATTAGTAGTAGAAGATGCATAATGCTCAAATATAAGGCCATTTTTAGTATGAGTAAATTTATAATTCCATTTAGAGTAAACAAACCAAAAACAACCTATCAAAAACTTATTATTTCAAATATAATAGAGAGTTCATGATAGGGTGGGTAGTAAAACTTTGAGCAATTTGAATAAATCATATCATATAGTCCTACACGAAAATGAGGTGGTGGGGGCTGCTTATCTGACAATTCTTCCAAAAAGAAAGAGAAGGAAAACATTAAAGCAGCCTACAGGAAAATGGCAAAAGGAATAATGTTAAGATTCAACTATAAAGCCATATCTCAATCCACAAACTCATACTTGTAGAAGGCTATGGACTTTCTGAACTAAATGCAGAATCTTAATTGAAACACTATGATCCCCTTAAATTGGCATAAATGCATTTATACCCATGTTAAGAAGCTGCTCCCCAAGATTATAGATTGTAAATCAGTTGCACGATAAGAAAATAAGCGGGTAGTATTGAAGTTAAGAAATCATTAGGCTAAACTCTCGCCAGAAATACCAAATCTCAATGCCATCATATTGTTACTAAAGGTAGAATATCATCACACTTCTATAAAGAAAAACAATTGGAATTTGCTGGCCAAAACGTCATCGTTCACGACCATTACTTAAACTTGAGGAGAAAAATAAGAACGAAGATATAAACAATTGATTGAAATTGAAAATAAAAAGGACCTCAATTGATGAAACCTTTTAGAGAAATTAGAAATTGACTTGCAAAATTGACCATTGTATCATGCGCCATTTTAACGTGGAGAAGTAAGATCGCTTTTTTTCTTCGTTGAGAACTTTGAGCGAAGGGCTTTTTGTGAGCTTTGGAGAACTAAAAGTTTTTTATTCATTTTCACAATTAAAACTCAAATTAATTTCTAATCCTATTTGGTTGCATTGTAACCCTTGATTTATCCATTGTTAGATCAAATCCCAACCGTTGGCTATAAAATAATAATCCCCTACACAAAGCCAAACCTTTTAAATCCCTCCGTGTTTGGGCACTCACAAAGTTAGTGGCTTCTTAGGATTAGTAAGCAAACACATGCACTCCTTGAGATAGTTTTAATTTTTATTTGAATAGATTACATCGAGAGTCATTTTAATTGACATTCTAATCGACCAAATTCATCCATATAATATAAAAATTCAAGCAAGATAATAGCAAGTGAAAAAGCCGCCGACTCACCGACAATCCCAAATTGGAAGGAGATAAATTTTACTTCAAGAGATGAAAACAATTTGGGAAAGATCTCAGAACGCGTGCTTCGAACCTAATTCACTAGAAACGACAAAAAACAAATATTAGTGAGGAACTGCATATTTTTTTGTATGAATAATCAATGATTATCTGATGAATAATTAGTATCAGGTAACAATTCAAACTCAATGAGCTTATGCGAACTTTCGGAATGAAAATAATAAAAATTGCATAAAAAAGGAAAAAAACATAAACTTAAACTGGGGAAGCCCCAAGTTGAAAATAATTGATTAAATTGGGTGAGCAAGTTCAGAATAACTCGGCGAAGATGACAGTTGTATTACCTACTGTGTGTACTTGAAAGGAGTTCCATTTCACAAAATAAATTAAGAAAAATAGAAAAACGAAATAGGAAGAAATTGAGTTATGAGAGAAATCCAAAAAAAAATGGAATGAGGAGAATAACCCTTGAGAATTTAGTGAACGTCTCTTTTCCAGAGTCAACGTTTTGTCAAAATCAGAATTACTTTAACTATGAAGCTCGAGAGTGTTGTGACGAAATTACAATTAGAGTGTCTGTTCGGTTTCAATAATTCAGACACAAATAACTCCTAATCTCATTCAACGCATTGGGTGTTGGAAGCATACCAACACCGTTATGGGTGTTGCATGTTCCTTTTATAAGTTTAGGTCTTTTTCTTTTAAACATGAATTCAAGGAAGAAGAAGTGAATTAGTAGGGATGATGCATACTTTAACCTCAGTTAACATTTGTCCAGAAATATACATACTTTGATAAAAAAAAAATTATATGATTACCTCGACTGCAGTCGCCTTGTTTGCTCGAACTTGCTCCGGCATACTTGTCTGAGAAGCTTTCACATTCCTTCTACAAAAAATGTAGGTAGGGCAGACAAATAAGTTAAAGGAGAAATCAAACCCGAAATAAATGAGTCTTTAACAGCTGACCCAATCTGGTGTTATCACCACACACACAATAACACAAGCACATTGAACAGCTTAAGTTGCCGCAAGCTGTCAATGCTTGAAATAATTGAGAATCCAAATTCGTAAATTTTACTTTCATTTCTTTATTTTTCAAAAACAAAAGACCAAGACATCAATCGACCTTCCTTTCCGACAATCAAGTAAGTGACATAGTAGGAACGAACTTGTGTAACAATTATGATAAACGAATTTCACTATCCAATTTTTTTTTAGTAATATAATTGCAAAATCAGAGGAAAAATATTGGAGGGTTCACATTCCTTTGTTAGAACTTAGAAGATAACAACCGATATCCCTTTCGACAATCAACTGATAATTGATCAATTGAGCGAGATATCCACTGATCTTCCATAACGACAATCAAGTAAGCAAAATAGCAGGGACTAACTTAAGTAAAGAACCAAAACGCCGGAGGTTTTCACAACTAAGCACATCCGAAGTTTAAAAATAAATAACTAAAAGAGATACTTGACGCACTCAAATAGAACTAATGGAAGGAAACCAAAAATGGAGAAGAAGAGAAGCCGCGAGGGCGCCTAATATTTGATTGAGCTATAGGCATTTGGTAATTGGCTGTAATAGAAATGAATCACCAAGCAAGGTACATAATTTTCTAAGCTAAAGGAGAACCGATCAGGAGACAACCATTGTGCATGTAAAGAGTTTGAAGCGTAAGGTTTACTTTTTAACTGTTAATATAATATGAGGGGGAGAGGCAGAACGATTGGGTTTGCCATTTATTTCACATTATTTCAAAATTTAATTAATTAATTGTCAGGCTAATTTCACTCACATTGTGGCACATTGATATTTTGTTGAAGAAGGTAAACACGTATAGAGATAAAAAGTAACTTGGAGAACCCGAAGGGTTTATTGGAATAAAGAAAGGTAGGTTTATTGGAGCCGAATTATTTGTGCTAATTAATTACTCATTAATTCTTTTCTAATTTTACACGTGCCTTGGGTTTTGACCCTCAATTTATACCCCCTCAAATTGAAACCCAGCCGCGAGTCAAAAATCGAGCTGTTTTGTTAAGTAGATGAAATAAATCCTAAAGCCACCCCTTTTAGATTGCATGCACGAGACATATAAGCCTTAGGCACGCACTCTTTTAAATTTATGGCTAAAAAATGGCTGAAATAAATGACACCCTAAACACGTGTATAAAAGACTATATAGCCCCCTAAATCATATACTCTTTCATCACTATGCTACTTTTAAGAAGATTATAGTATATTTGATTCTTCTACCTTGTTATCCAACCTCACAATTTTCTCTAGTTCTTGAGACATTCTTGATTAGGTGGCGTCGTTGCAAATGTCATTCCTTTGTAGTTGGCGATGTTGTAGACCTATTGGAAAGGAAAATTTAGAGATCATGAGCAGGGCCGGCTCAACCCAAAGTGTGGCCTAAGGCGGATTTCATATATGGAGGCCTTTTTTCTCAAAAATTTAATAAAAAAAATTAGTATATAAGCAGTAAGAAACTAAATTGAGGCCTATTTTCGGAAGTTTGCTTTCCCACGTATTCTGTGTGGAGGCCTATTTTTAAGGAAGGGATTTACATGTTTAGAGTCTTAGTTTTAGAAATTTATTTTGGGTTTTATGATATAATCGAAATTAAAACCTATTGTTAAGGTAAACTTTGGGATTTCCCAACAAATCAGGCAATTTACGAGGCCTTTTTCAAAGTGAGGCCTTACGCGGTTGCTTTTTTTACATAAAGGACAAGCCGGCACTGATCATGAGCATAGAATCCACCTCAATTAAACTTTGACCTGTTAAGTAGACCAAACTCAATGAAATTCAAGTGAATTTGGCAATGCGACCTAGGACATTATAATCTGATTTGAGTGTTTATTAACGTGAATTAAATAACAACTATCCTCAATCATTCGATTATAAATTACGATCTAGCGACTTGTATAGGGGAGAAAAAATAGAAAAATAAAACACCAAAAATACGATGGTTTAAATATGATGAACTTGACACTAACTTTGATACGTCCTATGCACAATTGTGTGAACCAAAATACTACAGAGAAATCAAATTTCAATACGTAAATAATTTAGATATAATTTGTAACCTCATGCATAAAAAATATATAAGAGAAATCTAGCACACACACACACAGATATTTTCACGACTCATGGGTCATTAAAGAGTTGTAGGAAAGAAAATAAGTTTGCACTATTCATAATTGGGCAAGGTCCATAATGATCGATCCCCCGATATAGTAAGTAAGCGACAATTTTGATATGGCTAGACTTGAATGCAAAAGTAAAGGACTCATGGGTCATTAAAGAGTTGTAGGAATGAAAATAAGCTAGCAGCTATTAATAATTGGCCAAGGTCCATAATGATCGATCCCCGCGATATAGTAAGCAAGCGACAATTTTGATATAATTGGACTTGAATGCAACGAAAAGGTTTTTAAACATTTCTACTTCTCAGTTTTTTTTGCTAATGTCGGTTTGTTTTTCTCTCGAGTAAAGCATTGCAATTCAAAAAAAATATTTAACATAAACCTTTGCATGTGACATTTACAAAGTATATCCTAAATCAGTCCATAAAACACGCAAAAAGATACACGATTTGCATGGGCTTGGAGGGTGCCTAGACTTGAATGCAAAGTAAAGGGCTTTTAAACAGTTCTACTTCTCACTAACAACAACAAAGTAAGGCTGTTTTTGTTAATGCCAGTTTGTTTTTCTCTGAGTAAAGCATTGACATAAACGTTTGCATGTGACATTTACAAAGTATATCCTAAAGCAGTCCATAAAACACGCAGAAAGATACATGATTTGCATGGGCTTGGAGGGTGCCTAGAAGGATTTCTTGATATTATATTGCTCTTCAATGAAGGGTTTAATGATAAAATTTGACCCAACACATAGCTGAAGCATCCCAGCAAATATTTGAACGATAATGTGGAAATAGTATAACTGGTTCCACTAAATGATGCCTATGGCCAACTACCCTGCGACTTGTTACTTCACTTCAGCTTTCAAGGACTATTGCTCTGGGATCCATTCCCTCAACCTTCATTAACTTCCATCACAATCACAAAAGCTTATAAGAGTATTTAAACATCAATCTATTGGAGAAGAAAAGAAATTAGATAGATATATATAGCTTATTGGGATGATTTTATTTGCATAGAAAACAAATAAACTAAATACTGTTTTCACTTTTCAAAATTAACAGAGAAAAGTCGAGAATTACTGGAGATACCTGAGATGATTTGTGATATACTTGAGATGGAGGAGGCGGAATAGAGCAGTCAAAACCGTGACCTTTCCTTCTTAGCTTGAGAAAGGAGAAAATGACATAATCAAATTAGAGAAATACCGAAGGAAGCAATCATTGGAAAGAAGACATATAAGTAAGTGAGGTACCTGGTAGAAATCTTAAAACCATATCTTATGCTTACCATCAAGAACTTTAGAGATAGAAGGAGATAGAAGTTCGCATAGCATAAGAAGTGAAGAGACTTGCTGGAGATTGGTGTTTAAAAAAAGCGTCGCTTTTTTTTTGCCTTCGTTGAAACTTCGAGGGCTTTGGAGAACGAAGAACGAAGGGTTTTTGTGAGATTTGGAGAATGAAGGGTTCAAGCTTTGGAGAACTTAACCGAAGGGTTTTTTTTTATTTATTCAATTTCAGAATTAAAACTCTAATTAATTCCTAATCCATATGGGGCATTGTGGACCCTCGATTTATACCCCAAACTCAATCCCAAATCGAATGTGTTCCTTTCTAAAACAACGGATTCCAGCCTCGTGCCTCAGATTATCACCTTATCTAATAATGATGAAATTAAGTAACATATTTTCCCAAGGATTTCTATCCCATTTAAATTTCAAATACAATTGAAGGCTTTCGTTTACAATTGATAATAGTTCCAGTTTTTCCCTACTCTGGGGATGCTCCTCAAACTATTAATATTGGTGCAATGAACTTTAGATTTTACTATCTATCTTAATTATAACTGTGGGGAAAAGCATGGGCATGGATAATTGGACACTAAATTCGTGATTGCGAAGTGCCACGACGCGACCGGACGGCTTTTTCGTTTTTAAAGATCGATTCGAGTATAAATGCGTGATTAGAACACAAAATTTTAACCTTAGCAAAAATCACATTTAGCCTCCTGGGCTATAACACCCCGTGTTTTAGTTCTCTTATTTTTCATAATAATAATAATAATGAATAATAAATAAAATAATATAGGATAACTATCAGTTAAGGATAAGAGTCCCGTAACTAATAGATAAGGGTTGTCCTTGTTTTTCGGTGAGTTTTCTCACGTAGAGTTTTGGGAAAAAACACAACGAGGGTTTTAGAAAAAGAAAATGGGAGTTTTACTGACAGAAGAAAAGGAAAGGTTTTTCTGGTAGCTGGCTGATAATCGGAGAGCGCTACAGGTGAGTAGATGTTTTATAGATTTGTGTCTTTATAAAATTCTCGTTACTGTCGAGTTCTTTTCTGTTCTTTTCTGTTGACATACTGGATTGTGATTCTGTTTTGGGTGTATTATGGTTCAGTTTTAGTACTGTATATTATTTCGGGTTAACTGCCATTACCATCTTGGTTATTGTTTTAAGAACCAAGCGGTCTCCGGAGAACTTGTCCGGATTCAATGATAAAGATTGAGAAATCAATCGACTAAGGATTGATGTATCTTACTTGGTAGACCGAGATATTCAAAATGTGTTTTTGCGTTTTGGGTTGATGGCGAGTTGTTGGTACTGTCGGGTTGGGAGATCGGTGGTTAAACTGCTAGGTTGGAAATCGATGGTTTACTGTTGGGTTGTATGGGAAGAGGGTAGTGTAGGGTGTATGAGGCTGTCGAATGGGTGCTGGAAAGGGCTGTCAAAGCTCAGAGAACCCATTAATGGCGGCTTGCCCAAATACTGCAGTAATATAGTTTGAACTAGTTTTGGTCGATTTTGGTGGTTGAACTCTTGTGTTATGACTTTGTATTCCTGGGTTTGATGTTGGATTGGGTGGGGGCTGTCGAGTGGAGCTTGAAGCACCATTAATGGTGGCCGAAAATTGTAGATCTAGGTTGAGAAGAGTTTTGGATTTACTAATATTTGTTGTTTTCGTTTTCATTAAAGTTGTATGGGTTGGTATGGGGATCAAAACCGTGGGGTCAAAATGGGTGGTCGATCGAATTGGTGGTGGCGGTTTTTGGTGGTGGTGGTTGTTGGAAGATGACACCGTTCATCTTAGTTGGGCCCTGGGCCTTGGTTGGTTTTGTTTTGGGCGGCTATTTTGTTTGGTTGGGCGGTTTGTTTTGTTTTGATTGGGCCCGATTAGGTTCTAAATTGTTGGGCCAGTTCTAATATTTGTTTTGTTGGGCCAGTTTCATTTGTTTTGATTGGGCCAGTTTCAGTTTAATTTTCGGGCCAAATCCAATTATGTTTTGGGCCAGTTCAGTATAAGTTTTTGGGCCAGTTTCTAATATTGCTTGGGGCCAGTCCATTGGACTTAATATAGATCTAATTGGGTCTTTCAACATTTAAACCTTCGGGTTTTAAGGTTTGGGCTTGGCCAGTTGGGTCCGAACCATGACCTTAGTCACGAGCCCATGAGCCATGCATTTTGACCTTAGCCATGAACCATGGCTATGACTCCGAACCTGTTGAACATGGAAACGCACAGTTTGACTTCGACCATGATGGTTGACTTTGACTTTGACCGGGGTTGACTTTTGATTATTTGACCTGACTGTGGTTGACTTTGACCGATTGACCCAATTTGACCTTTTAACTCGGATTATGATTTGGGTTATTAAGATAGGTCTAGGACTATTAGCATACTTGACTTTAGGCTAAGACCTCTATATATACGTGTGTATGTGTATTAACTATTATGTGATTTTGCAGTATTTTATGATATGCAACGTTATGACACTAAGACATTCCTGAAATTAATAACGCGTAAATAAAAAATACATGAATCAAGATACTCATTCGTTCTCTAAAATGATATATAAAATAAAGTTCAATAATGCGTAAACAAATTTACCACATTCTTTTAGAACTCTCCACGCCTCATGTTTTGGAATTGAGTTTTATGACTGTTGATGTCATATGTTAGGTGGGCATTTATTGAATGTGCCATAAATGGCCCGTTAAGCGTTATCTATGGGTATTCATTGAATGTGCCATGAATGACCCGGTATTCATTGAATGTGCCATGAATGACCAGATTGTTTGGACTACCCAGAGAGGAACTAAGGTATTCGCGCTTATGGGTTAGTTGTATTCCTCGAAGTGTACGGGAATGTAGGGTTGGGTATTCCTTGAATATGGCAGGAATGACCTAAGGTACATAGGTTGTGAAATATGTGTATAAGAAAAGTAATTGATTATTTGATAAGAGAAATTGAATTGATTGTGCGAGTGTGTTTGGGTTTATACGAATACCTATAGGATATCTACACATATTATATAGAAGTTCTAACTTTCTTTTGCCGGAGGGTAGGACTTAATAACATTTTGTGCAGGGACGTGGTCCTACCCTTATACAGCAGTGGATATCGGTAAGTGTTAATGCAATGATTTAGATATTAAAATGAGTGATTTGAATGAGTTAATGATAAATGTAAATTGAGTAGTCTACCTACCTAAAATGAACTACTTAATCCAAAACGTAAGTAAACTAAACTATTCTTTTACGAAGTCTATTATCAAAGCTTCTACTCTCGATTTTAATTGCACTAAATGGAGTAGATTTAAGTCGTTCCACTCCTAGTTCCCTAGCATGGATGTTTTCTAAGTCTAACTAGTCTCTTTTAAGTCAATGAGAGCTTTACGAAGGGTGTTATACTACGATGAAACTAAAATGAGTCTACGTTGAATTTAACTACTTAATACTATGGAAATATGCTTGTTTTTAATCTAGTTAAAGGATTAGAGGGGAATTGAATCCACCCTCGAATCCAACTTAATAACCTAGTATAGATTCTTGTATCTCGATTCTCACGTTCTACGGCAAGAAATTCGAAGTTCTAATCCCTAGTGTTCATGGCATTTCTACCGAAAGTACTAACTAGCATGTGAAGTCGCCCACCCATTCTCATGGCTTAAACACGACTTTCTAGAGTGGAATAGAATCTACAAACAATTCTACACTAACAACTAAGTTTTCATCAAGGCTTCATCAACCCCTCTAATGGAGGTTTTAGCCTTGATTCATTAAACTAACATTTCCCATTGAATCTAAACTAAACATAATGAAAAGATTCTAACTTTACGATTTCACTAAACAATAATCGAAATCTAATTAATAACTATGAAATGATAGCAAACAATAATGGAATTTAGATCTATAAATCGAAATTGACAAAATAACTATTTTATTATCTAATCAATCAAGAACAATAATTTGAGAGTTTAATCTAAAACAAGAATTGAAATGAAATTAAACTTAATTAATCTAATGAAAACTAGATCTAGAATTAAGGTTTAATGGAGGCTAACTAATCTAATTTATTTTCTAACCTAACTATCTACCATTAATGAAGAGCTAAGCTTTTGTTTTATAGATCCAGATCCAAAATTGTGCATGGGCTTGGAGCCGTGGTTTGGGGCAGAATCGTGCCCAAAACCCAATTCTTTTCATCCAAAAAGGCCTCTTCAGCTGCAGTTGGCTTCCACAGACTTTTCGTCCACTTCTGCTCCTCTGATTGGGTCAAGGCTTGGACCATTACAAAGCTCTTTTCCGAGCCGGTCGTTTTGACATAAGGTATGCCCAATTCGGAGGTCCGAGTCCAAAGATACGGCTTCGGAAGTTCTCACGACTTTTGCTCCTCAGATCTCGCTAAAGTGGTACATTTCGCACATAATGGACTTTGAAGCCTCGAAATGCATAAAAACGCAGAATCAGTGTTAACTCTTACTTATTATTCACATAATTGGTCTAACAAAGATGATTATTAAGGGGTTAAAACTACAGTTTTGGGCTCTTATCAAACCACCCTAAACAAAGATTTTGCTTGTCCTCAAGCAAAAGATGAGAAATTAGAATAAGTGACCAAAAATGGAGTTCTACCTAATCTCGTTTTATTGAGTGCGATTGCATTGACCATATGCAACAAGGCCTTAAACCACTAGGAATTCCCTAGTAGACGAAGTTATAGCCTCGTGAGAGTTTTCCAGTTGAAGGTACTCACAAACTTCATCTATACTACAACGACTAAGAAAATAAAACTATTGTTTCCTTTATTCATGCTCAACTATCTATACATCTCTCTAGCAATTACATAAGAATAACCAGTCAAAACCCTAAGTTAATATATGCATAATAATCAATCATCTACAATAAACATATATACAATGAGTAGTACTATCAAATGTTTAGCAGGTTTGTTTTCGAACTTCGGAATAGCGCCCTTAAGTAGGTTCTCACAATAATAGTCAAGAAACAACACTGATTTTTCCACTCAAGTTTCAGCTACTCCAAGCAGTACAAATTGGGCACACTTTTACCTTACAATCTCAATGACAACAAGGAAGCCGGGTCGATCAAACACATCCGCCACTTACTATCACACTAACCTATTCCTAATCGAGCTAGAGGTCTTTATTAGGTGTTCACGGGATTAGGAGATGGTTTAAGAAGGAAGGAAATGGATATTCAAAAGGACAAGTCCGAGATAATAGAGTCTTCAGATATGTAACTTAGAGAAAACCTTGTTATTTTCTTTTGCTTCTATACTTTGTTTCCATCCTTAGCCATATTTTTCTTTTCTTTTCTTTGGCTTTTGACTCCCTTTTATTCTATTTTTGGAGTTTTTATTTTATTTCTATTTTTCTTTTTTCTTTGGATGGAAACTTCTTTTCTTTATTTTCTCAAGCAACTAACAATTTTTGTTTACAATGTGTTTTTCTTCTTCTTTCTTCACTCATTCTATTCTCGGACTTATTCTAAATGCAGGTTGATTTCTTCTCTTTTTTTTTTTTTTTATTTTGTTTTTGTTTTGTAACAGGGTAAAGGAATTGTGGTGTATGGAAGGCTAAAGAAGAGGCTCAGAGTGGCTTAATTAGCTGAAAATAATTCATAGGTTTGAATTTTGGCTATATCGATCCAAAGAGCGCCTAAATTCTCACTTAGGATATGGTTTAGTGATCAAGCAAGTGGACGGTGTGATTTCTCTATCCGGATTTTACTTCTCCCTTTGTGTCATTTCTCAAATGTTTATTTCATATAAGGCTTTAGGCTATATTCTCACAGATTTTTGTAGAATAAGTACTCTAGCCTAGATTTTAAACTTATCGCTAACAATCATAGATACTCATGTAATATATTTATAGATAGATGCAAAGATTATTACCTACGATTAACCTACGTTTCTAACAATTATTACGGATGCAACAACTATGTGAGACTTCTAGATTGTTAAAAGCATGGAGAAATAAACAATACCAATATTCCTAAGTGTATAGCATAACTTATTTATTTATATTTTAAATTTTTGAAATTTTAACTAGAAAACAAATGCATATTATATATATCTATATCCTAACAGATGTCTTAATTACACGCGGATTCTATGCCCCCAAACAAGAAACATGCTTTGTCCTCAAAGCATTGTAAATAAAGAGGGTAGGAAAAATACCATTGAAGTGGCGGAAATTCGTAAACATCTCTAAAACAATGTTAGAACATACTAATATAGGAAATAAAAACCGACGAACTCTATAAGAGTTTCACCCATTATGGGGTTAACCTAATTAAATTGCTTGGGACATAAGCGGACACTCAACAGAAACTAAAACTTACCTCCACTCCGGGACATGCATATTATCTACCCAATAGCATCATGGGTCTTGTATTTCAAATGGGCATGGCAAGTCCAAGAACAATTGCTAGCAAGACCCATAAGCGCCCTAGCCTACGGTGTGATCACCTCAAAACCAAGCACCATAAGTAGTGCTTTGGAACAAATCTTTGAAAGATTGTTCGTATTATTATAGGAGATGTCATCTCAAAATTACGCTGGAATAGCTATGAATGATCCGAAACTACCCGTAGAAAACTGGAATTTTTCTCGTCCACGGAAGTCGTGCTGGCGCCGGGCCAGATAGGGCGAAGTCGCTCTGAAATTTTAGAATTCCAGTGTTTTAGCTGGTGGTCGCCAACTTTGGGCGCCAGGTCCAGATGAGGGCTGGTCGCAGCTTGCTGGCGCTGGGCGGCCCGAAAGCAAAATTCAGAACAAAATATACAGAGCGCTGAAAAGCGCCTCAGTAGGGCGAAAAGCGCGGAGTTGCTGAAAATTGAAAAATGAGGCTAAACGTGGGAGTGAAAGGTGAGTGATGGAAATTAGGTGTAGTGTGGGTTGTGAGTGTAGAATGAATGAAGTTTATATAAAATCATGCCGAATAGATAACACCACCCCCAACTAGTTTGGGAAGGTGGGATCAACATTAACTAATCACGACAATGAAAATAACGACATTATATTCATATTGTCATTCAAACAACATTTCACTACAAAAGTCAAAATTAACTACTGAATTTAACAACGTAACATCCTATCTACTAAAAATAATAAAAGACAACATCAAAACAACAAACAAGTAGAAATCTAGCTACTCTTCAAGGGAGCGAGGTGGGGGGTAAGAATAGGAATTTGAGTGATCAAGAATGGAAAACTAAACACCCATATTCCCCAAACAAATTTTTGAAAACAGGTTTGTAAAAATTTGTTTTAAAACGTGGGTCTTTTAAAGTCAGATTCCCGAGACTTGCTAGATTACTATTTTTATATATCTTTAAACTTTTTTACTTTTTATGAATTAGGTTTAATATAAAGGAAAACAATAAGCAAAGAAAGACATAATTCACACCATAGAGAAACATGACTCAACAACCGAGAAAACATGCAAGAGTGGAAAACGTGAATTATGTGAAACGTGGACTTAGGATCCGGTACTTACAGCCACACACTCCATAGGGAGGGCCCGGTTACCTGAATGGTGCACTCAATAATATATTGAAATGAAAGGAAGTGCACCAAACACGTAAATTGAGTCGATTTATAGTCGATACTCGAGACTTTATCTAAACATATGTATGAACATGCAGCTTTATCATATATCAACAACCTAAATAGTTGTGGATCATTCCATAAATAAATATCAAAGCAAACATATCCAAACACAATCAAGCACTAAGATTTCCTAGGGGACAGCCTAGTGGAATGAAAGCGAAAGCCGATAGACCTATAACATAACCGAGCATACACCTTTGGTTTCATCTTTGAACGAGAGGGTGTCCTAGTGAATAAATGTGGAAAAGTGAATGGTTGTGGAAGATATCGTGGATTGGGATAAGTTTTAGAGAAAAGCATGGAAAAAATGAGGATGTGGGTTTAGCACAAAACTCATTCATGGTGTAGTTAGGGGACCGCCTCAAGTCTGAAAATGAAAGTGTCAAGTGGTTTATCCTTGGGAAGTATTTGTTTACTAGGTGGATTTAAAAAATCATGAAGCATGTGGAGAAACTAAAGGATCGAAAGTGCAAACTCGAGGTTCCTTTGAAAAGGTGGAGGGTGGGGAATATTGGTGATGGAAGGTGAATGATTCTCGCCTAGCGCCTCTCAAGTCCATATCATCGAAATCTTGATATATGCAAGACATTCCTCAATAGGTGGGTCAAAAGGATCCTTTGGGATAAAGATTGAAAAATTCATCTTCCGCCATAGCATCAAGGGATGAATGGTTGTTGGCAAGGGGACTCGTGAAGTGGTAAAGAAGTGGTGCAAAAGAGTTGCAGGAATTCTTCTTCTATTTCGCCTACTACCGGGGAGTGATTGTTAAAGCCGGAATTTCCGGGCGAAAGGAATTTGTTAACTGTTTCTCCGAAACATGTTTTGAAGTAATCTTGAGCTAAGCTAAGCTCGATCATGCTAACCTCTCCATTTGTAGATGAATCGGATATCGCGGTCCTAGTTTTGAAAACATTTACCTCAACGTAAAGATGGCCAAAGGACAAGGACATCGAACCATCGCGGCAGCAGTTTATAAAGCCGCGTTGGCGAGCTGCAAGAAGGGACGCCCTAAAATGATAGGTACAGAGTCGTTAGTGACTTCGTGTCTAGGACAACGAAGTCGGCCGGTAGTAAAATTTTGGACTTTAACCAAAGACGTTTTCAACCACACCCTTAGGATACTTAATAGACCCGATAATCGCCTAATTGCAATGTCATTTTAGTAGGTTGCATCTCCTCTAGACCTATTTGTTTATACAAATAAAATGGGAGTAAGTTAACACTAGCCCCCGTGTCTAGTAAATACGGGTCGCCGCGGTGAGAATCTCCTAAGGTGCATTATCAGAAGAGGATCTAATTGTGGTCCTTGTACTTAACAATTCCATTATTTTCAGATAAAGTTGGAACCTGCTCAGTTAGAAAAGCGCCTTTAGGTATGTTGGTCTTACGCCTAGTAGTGCACAACTCTTTAAGAAACTTAGCATGGTTAGGTAGCTTTTTATAGCTTCGAGAAAAGGAAGGTTTATCGTTAGATTTTTGAAAACGTTCCTAATCTCCTCAAAGTTAGTATCCCCGGGTTAGCATGGCTAATTTCGGGGAAACGTGGTTTAGCTCTATATTTAGCATATGGATCGACTTGATGTGTAACCTTGGCTTTTGTTTTAGGTTGTGGTTTAACCGGTACCTCTACGGCTGGTAGGTTCTTCTTCGGTTTCTATTTCGTATCTAGTTCGACATCCGTGTAGGGAGTATTGATGGGGTAACTATAGGCATAGTTATTTTGTTATCAACCACTCTTCCGTAACGGAGAGTGGTGATGGCATTTAGCTCACCTACGGTTTGTAGTTTCCGCACTAGTATTACCGTTTACCTCAAAGGTCGTGGTTTGTCGCTCTAGGGTTGGGTATCGCTTTGGCCCGAAACACTTTGGTTGGGGCTTTTCTTGGGCTAACCGTTGGTTTAAATTATTAACAGATTGTAGAATGTGTTGGTTAGATTGAGCCATGGTTTGGAAAAGTTGTTTGCTCACTTGTATGAAGGTGTCAAGACGATCCGGTTGTGTGGGTGTAGTAGTCACGTGGTGTGGATCGAACTATCTCGCATTGATTATTTATAGCGGATTGTGATAGTTATTATTTACGGAACGATACCTCTATTAGCATTATAATTATTATAACTATATTGACCTTGTGCTTGACCTTGTCGAGGTCAGGCTTGGTTGTTATAATTATTATAATTACCCCGACCCTCGCCCTTGTCCCGGTGTAGCTTGGTTGTAAATCGTGGGGTGGCCTAACATATTGATTATTGTACCTCGGAGGTGTGACTTGTTGGTTATTTCTCCAACCGAAGTTGGGATTTTTTGCGGGCTTAGGTTCACTATTAATGGAACAAGAATGTTCATAGTATATAGACGATGGGAGTCGAGGATGCTCGAGGACTCCAAACAGAAAACTACATGGATTTGAATTTATATTCATGACGGGGATAGGCTTTTGTTGTACAGAAATGGCCTCAACCTTTTTAGTTAGAGATTCGATTAAATTTTTAAGTTCTAGATCGGGTTTAACCTCAAACATACTGGTAGCCTTAACTGTGGAAGAAGAACTAGCGGAGCGGGAGTAATCGTCACTACCCCCCCAGTTGTTATTTCGCTTAGTTTGATCCTCTAAAAATTTGTAAGCCTCATTGGCTCCTTTACTTAGGAAACTACCCCCATTCATTATGTCAAGGACTTCTTTATGGTGGTGTAGAAGTCCTTTGAAAAAGGCACGAACTAACGTGTCTTTAGCTAAGTTATGGTGTGGACACTCTATAAGCAGATCGGTGAAACGATTCCAAGCCTCAGAAAATGATTCATGAGGATTTTGTCGGAAAAAATGAATCTTGGAAAGCATTTCATCCGTCTTTAGGGGTGGGTAAAAATGTTCCATAAATAGTTGAACAAGTTTGGCCCACGAGTCCATAATTAATTAGCGCTTTGGGCGCTTAACCAAGACGCTTTATCGCCTAAGGTGAAAGGAAATATTCAGTTTAATGCTCCGTTCCGTACCAACGGTAGGATGATGGAATGTTGTAAGGACTTGTTCAATCCTACGACGTGTGTTGGTAAGGTTTTTCATGGTCTAGACCATGGAAAACGGGTAATGATTAAATATGTTTGGGGAATTAAAAAATCCCCGTTGGTCTCGCTAGAACGATGCAAGATTTAGGGCTATCGCCAAAGCTTTATAAAAGTCGAGAGAGGAGTCTCTTCTTTCACCATAATGTCAGGTGTAGTGTGTGAAATTCTAGATAGGCGTGTTGTATTTATTTCTACGAAAAACAAGCCCGATTATACTAGAATTAAAACTCCCGGAGTAAGATGCGAGGAGTGGAAGAAAGGAGTACCTGAATGCCTCCTTGCTACGCTGGCGTTTGAATAGCGCCTTGTTTACGCTGTTGTTCGTATATAAGAGATTAGAACACTGAAAAACTTGACAAATCGGGTTCGAATCAAACCCGTGGAAACCGAAATTTGCTACGCTGGCGCTGGCGACTTCGACTGGCGCGATCGGTGTAAATTCGAAGTTCCAAGAACTTAGCTGGTCGCGCTCTCTCATTAGGCGCATTCGATTAATAAGAAGAAAATTCCAATAACATAGGTCGGTCGCTTCTCCTTGAAATTCCAAGGCGCCCGCGGTATTTTTCCGAATTTTTCGACAAACTGAAACTAATAACCACAAAGATGAATCAAACAAGGGTGGGTGGGTTTAATGGGACTTAAAAATGACTACTTCTACAAAGAAAACAATGCTAAAGTGCAACTAAGATGGCAGGCCATTTGATAAATGTAAATTGAATAGTCTACCTACGAAATGAACTACGAATCCACAACGCAAGTAAACTAAACTTATTCTTTTACGTGTCTATTATCAAATCTTCTACTCTCGATCTTAATTGCACTAAATGGAGTAAGTTAAGTTCGCTCCACTCCTAGTTCCCTAGCATGGATGTTTTCTAAGTCTAACTAGTAAGCTCTTAAGTCAATGAGAGCTTTACTGAAGGGTGTTATACTACGATGAAACTAAAATGAGTCTACGTTGAATTTAACTACTAATACTATGGAAATATGCTTGTTTTTGAATCTAGTTAAAGGATTAGAGGGAATTGAATCCACCTCGAATCCAACTTAATAACCTAGTATAGATTCTTGTATCTCGATTCTCACGTTCTTACGGCAAGAAATTCGAAGTTCTAATCCCTAGTGTTCATGGCATTTCTACCGAAAGTACTAACTAGCATGTGAAGTCGCCCACCCATTCTCATGGCTTAAACACGACTTTCTAGAGTGGAATAGAATCTACAAACAATTCTACACTAACAACTAAGTTTTCATCAAGGCTTCATCAACCCTCTAATGGAGGTTTTAGCCTTGATTCATTAAACTAACATTTCCCATTGAATCTAAACTAAACATAATGAAAAGATTCTAACTTTATGCGATTTCACTAAACAATAATCGAAATCTAATTAATAACTATGAAATGATAGCAAACAATAATGGAATTTAGATCTATAAATCGAAATTGACAAAATAACTATTTTTATTATCTAATCAATCAAGAACAATAATTTGAGAGTTTAATCTAAAACAAGAATTGAAATGAAATTAAACTTAATTAATCTAATGAAAACTAGATCTAGAATTAAGGTTTAATGGAGGCTAACTAATCTAATTTATTTTCTAACCTAACTATCTACCATTAATGAAGAGCTAAGCTTTTGTTTTTATAGATCCAGATCCAAAATTGTGCATGGGCTTGGAGCCAGGGTTTGGGCCAGAGAATCAGGCCCAAAACCCAATTCTTTCAGTCCAAAAAGGCCTCTTCAGCTGCAGTTGGCTTCCACAGACTTTTCGTCCACTTCTGCTCCTCTGATTGGGTCAAGGCTTGGACCATTACAAAGCTCTTTCCGAGCCGGTCGTTTTGACATAAGGTATGCCCAATTCGAGGTCCGAGTCCAAAGATACGGCTTTGGAAGTTCTGCTGACTTTTGCTCCTCAGATCTCGCTAAAAGTGGTACATTTCGCACATAATGGACTTTGAAGCCTGAAATGCATAAAACGCCAGAATCAGTGTTAACTCTTACTTATTATTCACATAATTGGTCTAACAGTATGATTATTAAGGGGTTAAAACTACAGTTTTGGGCTCTTATCAGTTAATATAATGGAAGTCTTGCTTGGGAAGACGCTATGCCGGTTGAAATGACGGAACTACCTGTCTTCCAAGCTGATAATGATTAAGTTATGGGAAAATATAAAGTGATTGTTTGGATAATTAAAGTATGATAATGTTTATATGTGGTTAGTCTACTCATACCAGCAAATTCCATTTTGCTGACCCATGTTTGCTTTGTTTTGGCAACGTGGGTGTGTTCTTGGGAACATAGGTGGAAGGCAGTGGAACCATGGCGTGTGATTGGGATTCTCGCCTGGAGCAGTCTGGGAGTTTAGTTTATTAGGTCTGATCTTTTGGAAAGATGTAATAACGTAGGTTACATTTTTATATGACATGAGAATACGATGTTGGAAATTGTTATTCTTAAAGTTTGTTTATGTTTGTATTGGGATGGAAGAAAGTTTTTAATAAAGTGATAGTTGAGGAATTTGGAGATTTTTGTTGTTAAGTTGATCCTGTTGTGATGTGGGTTAGGTTTTGACATGTGTTGTATCCACCCCGTCATAGCCTGGGTTTTTAGACAATTGAACCAAGTGATGTTTGAGATATTTATATTTCAAATATTCATTTTTTTTAATTGTTTAGAAATTCGGGCTGTGACATGGGCCCTTGCATATCTTGAATGAAATACAAAGTGAGAGTATACTTCGCTGTTCGTTGCTATACTTTTTGAGTTTTGACGCTTGCTTGCTATGAAGCAAATATTTTTGCGAAACTAACCCCTAGGTGAGTTGTTGACTTGCACATAATCGCCGCCCAACTTCAATCACTCATGGTTGTCTGGGGTTCTTTACCCGAAGGATAATATGTATTTATGTATAACAGATTTCACCAAAACTCACTAAGGCTCTGTTTGGCTGCGACTAAATTCGTAGTACTTAGAGCTGTTTAGGTGACCCAAATCTGGAGATAAATTGATTGAGAGGAATAGTCTCTTCTATCACAGATTTTGCAAATCCAGTGTTTGGGTGGTGAAAAAAATATTGATTATCCGAAAAAACCCCAAATCAAACAATCATTGGCAACCCAACAATTTTGTATCAAAATTCAGTAATTTCATCTGAAACAGCAATCACTTTCCATAAACATCTCTTCTTTTAGAGATTATGTACACTCTTTCATCTTTTCTTCAATTACAAAAATACATATATTAAAGATGGAGTTTGTGAACATTAAGGGTTTGTCTGGTTCACGGAAAAAGGTGGAAAATAAAACGTTTTCCAGGAATTTGAAATGCGTCACGTGTTTGGTAACATGCGGAAAACCAAAAAAATAGAAATTGGTTTCTCTAAAACATAAAAAGGAAAGAAAACAACTAACTTAAAATAAAAAAGGAAGTCGTTTTCTATTTTCCATCCCGACAACAACTCACGGCTAGTGAACTGGAAAAAAAAAATTGTTCAAGCTCGAGAAGGTAAGTTTCCCACTCTCTCTTCTCTCTTCTCTCATTGATTAATGGTGGTCTCCCTCACTTCTATGTTCATATCTCAAAGGTTTCAAACACATCTCCACCGATCAAATCAGCGTTTGTTTGAGCATAATAAGGTACGAATTTTTTGTTATTTGATTCAAACCATCCATTAAAATATCGATTTGGGGTCGTTGTTGTGATTTCTTTGTACCAATTAGTTCATTTTTATGTTTTATTGTTTATGTGGTTTGGATGTTGTAGATCTGGTGTTTTGAGATTGTTGATGGTAGTTAATTTGTGTTTATTGATGTTTATATAGTGATGAGTTGTTCATTTTGTAAAACTTTGTTACTGTTTCATATTGGTTTTGAGTTTTGCGTGTGTTTTTGGTCTTCTTCTTCGGTTTGTAAGACCAGAAAACTAGTATGCAAACTTCCTTTTAATCGCGGAAATTGAAAGTTTATGTTGAAGCTTCTTCTTCTATAGTTCGATCTAGCCTTGTGTTTTTGAATTTCCTTTGTACTTTGTTTGTATTGTGAACATTGGCTATGATCTTTCCTTTTACTTAGATGAGTAGTGACAACAATTTTGAAAGGACGCGTAAGGTAGCTGCCATCGTTGGAGCTATGGCAGCGGTTACAAGTGCAGTAACTACCGTTTTCGCACTAGCAGATAGCATACCAAGGAAGCCATATGTGAATCGTGACATCGACAGAAAATTCTACTTGGATGGTATAATCAATGATGATAGTGAGTGTTACGATCTTTTGAGGATGAGTAAAGAGTCGTTCCGAAAGTTGGTTGTTTTATTTAGAGAAAAGAATTTGTTAAGAGATTCAAGGAATACGAAAGTTGAAGAGCAAGTTGCTGAGTTCCTTCATACTATAGGGCATAACGTAAAACCCGAGTCATCAAACATAATTTTTTACGTTCAGGGGAAACAACTAATCGATATTTTCATATTGTTCTAAAAGCGATTCTTAGTCTTTACAAGGATCTAGTGGTGGAACCAACCACTGATATGGAAACACCTCCAATTATACGATGTAATGAAGTGAGATTCTGGCCTTGGTTTAAGGTAAAATATAAATATATTCTTTAGTTAAAATTGTTAAAAGTTTTCTTATATTTTAAGTAATTAGTTTTTTATTGATTGTAAATAAGGATTGCATTGGAGCAATAGATGGGACTCATATTCGTGTGAAGGTTTCGAAGGTATACCTTAATAGATTTCGTGGGAGGAAAGAAAAACCTACACAAAATGTCTTGGCTGCCGTTTCCTTTGATCTTAGGTTTACTTATGTGTTAGCTGGTTGGGAAGGGTCAGCTCATGACGCACGGGTACTTGAAGATGCTTTAACAAGACCTAATGGACTTAAAGTCCCTGAAGGTATATATATAAATGTATATATGAATGTATTGTTTACTTATGTAATATGGTAGATAATGATCCCTATAAATAATGTTATTTCCCTTGTAGGGAAATATTACTTGGTAGATGCTGGTTATCCTAATCGCATGGGATTCCTTGCTCCATTTCGCGGTGTTAGATACCACTTGAAAGAATGGAGTGAGCATGAACCAGAAAATGAGAAGGACTTATTTAATGTTCGTCATTCATCATTAAGGAACTTTGTTGAACGAGCTTTTGGAATCCTAAAGAAACGCTGGAAGATATTGGATGATTCCGAGTCTTTCTTCTCTTTTGATACACAAGTAGATGTGGTCCTGGCTTGTTGTATCCTACACAACTATATCATCGGTGTCGCTCCTAATGATTTGTTCCTTTCAGAGCCAGATCCTGAACCTGAGAGTGGAGAGCCTCCAAAGAAAAAGACAAAACTTACTCAGAAGGAGCAACGTGAGCAAAAGAAAGAGTGGGCTGCATTTAGGCTGAATATGGCAATGGGTTATGTGGGATAACAACTTAGTAAAAAAAAAGCAAAGGTGACAATGAAAGAGCAACTTTAGAAAAATTAGGAGTGGGATAACAAGTGGTGTTTGTACTGTAGAAGAATTTGTGATGCAAGCTTTGTACATAGACTATTATGGTTTTTGTTTTCCTAGTTCTATGCTTGTATAAGACTTCAATGGTGATTAATATGATACTATGTTTTGATTGTGTAACGTTTGATGTAATTTTTGTTATACTTAAGGTAGTTTAGATATGTGCGATGGTTACTTGCACCTACTTGTTCCATACATGGGATAACTATGCTGATTTGTTAATTGTGTCATGTGACTAACATAATATTTAGGAATGGAAGAAACTCAACAATCTGTGAAAGGAAAGTCCAAGCAAGAGAAAAAGAATTATAGGTGGACTGATAAGAAAGAGAAAGTTTTGATCTCATTTTTTAGCAGTGTGTGAGAAAGGGAGAAAAGAAGGAAAAGCATTCAAAGAAGTCCACTTTTACACAAAGTGACTAAAGCTTGTTTCCGATGCCTTTAACGATTAATTTGCATCAAGGAAAATGTTGTTGGTCGTGATGAAAACTACTAAGGCAAAATATGCAATGATTAAGAGCCTTAAGGAAAGGAGCGGTTGGGCGTGGGATGATGAGCTTAAGATGATCAAAGTTGACAAAGAAGATGCTGAAGATTTTATTGAGGTATTTGTTTTTTTTTTCAAACTCAACAGTTGAATCTTTTACTGCCATGTCTTTTATTAAAAATTGGTTCTTGAAGTTGTTTGTTTGAGGTATATGTTTATATGATGATTAGGCTTGTTGTTTGAACTGAGTTTAATGTTCTTTTATACCCAAGGTTGGCTGATGAAGGTGTTAATGTGCTGATGAAGGTTTATTTTCACTGGTTTAGTGGTTTGATTATTTAATTGGGATTTGTTTATTTGCTCTTGGATTGTTCAGTTTAAGCTCATAAGTAGTGTTCATTACTTGTTTCTTCATTACTGTTGCTGCTTTTCTTTGTTTGGGCTGATAATTAGTGTAGACCAAATAGGGGGATACTTTCTCTAGCATGTAGAGTTGGATGGAACTTTTGAGGCTTTGAAAAAGTTTAAGTTAATTATTAAAGATGAGAACTGTAGGATTGTCGCAAATGGGCACAGTAAATGGATTTAACTGCTTAAGACTCAAAGTACATGCTCAATGACCTCACTGAAAGTGTCTTGATAGTTAATTTATATGTAGTACCTATTTCAGTAGCTTTCTATTCTCCTGTTTGTTTGATGTCTATAATTGCTGCTGACGTGAATTAATTTCTAGGCGGTCGTCTAAAAAATTAGAATGTTTAGTATTTATTGATGAGCCCTATTGACGATGGAATTTCTTTGGCTAATAGATCATCAAAGTTGGGAAGGGTTTGCCCATTTGGTTGATCAAGTGGATAGGAGTACAGAAATTTGCCCCGACCAAGTTGATTGGGGGAGTTCGACAAATCTATTATAGTAGGTAGTCTTGTCATGTAGAAAAGGTGGACTTCCATTCCGCCAGTGCTAAGCTAGATAAAACCTTGTGGCACAACATGGTATTTGCCCATATGTCACAATACCAACGACCTGAAGCATTTTAAAGCCATTTCATTCACTTACAGAATTGAAGTTGACTTCCCATAATGCTCTGTCTTGGATACTTATTCTCCTATTAGCTGTTTATTGTCCTTAAATATTGTTTACTTCACTCTATCTTTTTATTCTGCACAACATAGAATGTCGGTAGTCTTTGTCGGATCGATCTCATATGGTATTAATAAAGATGATATTGAATTTATGTAGGATAATCCATATGCAAAAGGCTTGTTGAATGTCCCAATAGAGCAATATGATGAGTTGTCTCTTGCTTGTGGGGATGACCAAGCTCTGAGGGAGTTCGAAAGGCAATTGCAGATATACAATCTGAAACCGTTGATATTGAAGATGTAAGCGAGACTCGAGGGGCACCACAAAAGGTAAAGAGGAGTAGACAAGTGGGAGGAAGCATTTTCGCTTGACGGGTTATCATGACAAGTTTCCGCCTAGCAAATGCAGTGAGTAACGTCGATCAAAGCTTTTGTGACCGAGTCTTCTATGAAGTGATGAACATGGAAGGGTTTGATACTCTAATGTTAAACTCAGCTTTTGAGTATCTAACTGAAAACCCTCTTGCCGGGAAGCAGTTTATTTCAAAGACTCATGAACTTCGTATGAATTGGTTGACGAGTTTTGCGGCAAGAGAGTGACTATACAGTTTTCATATTGATTGGCAAAATCAGATGAAGAACCCAACAAGCAAATGAACCGGATTACTGTCATCCACATCCAGATTTTGCGTGGATGGTACTGCTTTTGCATTTAGAATATATGGAAGTTAGTGTATCGATTTTATGTTCTTGAGGTGATACTAATACTAATGTTGTCGATATTTTTCTTAGAACTGATTTTATGTTCCTAGAACTGATTGTTTAGTCTAGTGCACACAACTGATAGGTTTGCTTGGGCATATTGGAACTTTGCATGTTGAGGGTATGTCCTTAATATCTTTAGATTGGATTGCTGGAATTTTTAGTAGTAGTTAGTAGTAGTTTTGACTGTATGCAGATGCGTAGTCTGATGCTAGCTAACATGTGTAATTTTAGCTTGTGTTCTTGAGTTCTTGCTTTGTGGAGTTTGTTATTCCCTGACTAAATACCATGATAAGTTTGCTCTATTATTATGGTTTCACCGATAAATTTGTCTTTTGCATTGTTTCTTTCTACGGAATAGGATTTTATTTATTGCTTAGGTTGGTGATATCCCTGTTAAAGATTTGTTTAGTTTACGTAGGTAACAGAGGCGTGAGCTTATAATGCATTAGTCTAAACTCTGTTACCCTAACCGAGGGTAGCAAACATTAATTTGAAGAATGGGTTGTCTCCCAAATTGCAAGGCAAAAGGATTCAAAATTTGGTTTTGTTAGTAGAATTGAGCCTCGGCTTTTGGCCCTTTGAGGCTTTGCACTTTTGAATGCTTAGTTGTTAACTATAATGACCTCGTTGTTTTAGTGGGTATGTCCTTAATATCTTTAGATTCTATGCAAGATGTGCTTTGCGTTTTTTTTGCCTCAGTTTGTTATGCTTTTCCTATGTATGCAAGAATTATCTCGTGGCTTGCTACGTGACTCATATTTATCGACCGCTGAGAGAAACCGAATGCCTTATCATTGCATTGAAAATTTGTTTGAAATATTATTTGGTACTTTTTTTCCGGAGATTGTAAGCTGTACAAAGATCTAGATCTTGTGATGGAGGTTGCTACCTTTGCATTAGGTAAATTTTGTGGAGTGCTAGATAACTAAATAATTATAGAGCAAACAGCTATGTTGCACTTCTTGTTTCTTTTTTCGTACTATGTATAGGATTTGGCTAATATAATCCCATTAAAATTTGAATTGCATATGGCTCTCCTCTTTATGAAGAATGAAGCATCTGTGATTGGAATTGACCCTCGAATTGAGTAAGAATTTAAGAATAAGCAAGTACATTAATTAGTCATAGTTTGAACTTAAATACATTTTCATGGAAAAGTTTTTCAATATACCAAACAGGTGGAAAATAAATTCCTGTAAAACATTTTCTTTTCCGGTTGAACCAAACACAAAAAAAATTTTTTTATGGAATTTGAAATCAAGGAAAAGAATTTCTTATAGAAACAACTTTCCAGGAATTTTAAATTCCTTGAACTAAACATAGCCTAACATATTTCTTTTGGAGAATGATGTATTGAAAGAAAGAGAAAGAAAAAGAATAAGAAAAACTGTGGGTGAAATGAAACTAGAGAATGAAAGACAAAAGAGTGAAGAAGATGAGCAAAAGTTTTTTCTTGTTTCCTCTTTCTCTCTCCTCATTATCAAACCTGATTTACCGTATCTCTCATATTCCTTTGGATTTCAATATCCTTACTTTTGTGTCTACGCAATTCACTAGGGTACATAACCTATTTTTGCTTTTTTCGGACCAAACACCCACATTACTTAAACATGGCCACCACATCACCTATTCATTAATATGGACTCATTATACAACCTGCCAAACAGGGCCTAATGCAAACTTTTTCGTCACACCTAGGCCCTAGCAAAGCCCAATTTTTTACTCTGGTTGTTTATGCTGTTACTGAAGATATCAAGATGGCAAGCCGGGACGAAGTGTGGAGCGTTTCGATCCGATGAAAGCAACCTTAATTGGGAGCGACCTTAAGTGCGAGTGACTGAGGCATTCACCAAACCCCTCCGATCTCACTGCCCCCCAATTGCATCGAAAAAAAAAGAAGATATCAAGACGGTAGTTTTTCAACTCAGTTGTAAATCTTGAATAAGTTGTAAGGAGAGAGATCCATATACAACATTTTTATTCAACAATCTATACAACACCCTTTTACAAGTTGTATCAAAGGCTAATACTTTGTGACTATGACCATACCACTATAGAGATCATATCTACAAAATTTCATATCATTCTAAAATTTCTATCCCTTTCAAAACTTGATTTGAAAATGTAATTTATTTTAACAATTAAGTTTTAAAATTTTACAACTCTCTTTTGGCATCTTTAGAAATTTCCAAATGAGCTCATTTTTTGCAAATATGTTCTTCATGTACGAAAATGACATCCACAAATAAGTCGTAAATAAATTTGTAGAGTGAGATGAAGGCCATTGTATAAACTGTTCTATATGCAAAGTTGTAATGCTGAAGTCGTTGTCGTTGTCTAGCCTCCAACATGCTGATCAACTTGATCAGAGGGCCCAAACGGTTGAAGGTAAAAGTTATAGTTTTAGAAGTTGAATAATGAAACAACAGTCATCCTAAGCTTCTTCATTATGGGGCTAATAAGATTGATCTTTTAGTGGGAAAACTGTGAAAGATTTGCTGGAGTATGCAATAGTAAAATGTATACTTTGAACATCGTGCATCCATCGCAACATCAGATAAAAGAAAATAGCCATTTATTCAAGTTACGAAGGAGTTACCTCCTACTATTTTCTTATCAGAATACCACAATATAATACATGAGAATTCTCGATTTAAAGTGAGCACACGCCACTAAATTTCTGGTAACCAGACAAGCAGACTATAATACATTTCACAAATTCTATGTATAGACGCACCTTTATAACTAGGGCGAACTTCTATCAAACTACACTTAATTACTACATAACTCAAACAGGGTTATATGAATAAAGCAGAAAACAGGCCTTCTGTTAAATGGATTATCCGGATATGGTGTCTTCGACAGTTTATTTAGTGTCTTGAACAGTTTTTTTTTCATTTACACTTATTATATGGTCATGGAAAAGAATACTGCTCTAGACGCTCTCCCACCGCCCCGACTACTGCCTAACGTTTTTTTTAGAACACTGTTCATATCTCGAACCTATGGGCCTAAATAAAGCCATAACAGTTGTCCTTATTTTTCTTTTCATATTTTTATTTATTTTATTTTTCCGCTAATATTTTTGTATTTTTGTTGACGGTTCATACAACCTCATTTTTATTTGATGTTTCTTTTTGTTGGCTGTTTTTTATTTTTTCATCACCACTTTTTGATCCCCTAACCAACTTGTCGTGGTCACTATCTCATGAACTTACAACTTTGTCCAAAAAGATTAAAAAAAACATTAGTTTTCAACCTAGTGGTATGTCTATGTAAATCAGGTGTTGGGTTAGGTGTTCATAGGTCGGTTCTTATGGGTTTCGGTTCTGGGTCTATTTTTAGCGGTTCCTATCGAGTTCGGTTTTTTTCTTATATTTTGAAAACCCGGATCCATACTCATTAATTAAATCGGTTCCGGTTCGGGTTTTGGTTCCTTCTCGGGTTATATATTTTTATTGCTAAAATTATTTTTTTTAGTTATATAACCGATATAAAAGTTGATTTACGACGACTATAACACTTGTCATCGATATTTTTGCCCTCTCATAAGAAATAATGATCCTAAATTCAATAATAGTATTTGGAAGTTATCTAAAAATTTTAAATACATTCTCATATATTATACGTATGTGTATATTTTAAATCGAACATGTGTATATTATACTATACGTAATGCATCATATATAGAATAAATACCACATGTATCACAATTGTTAGTTAGCATTGCATGTATTCATTATCAAATATATATACATATAATATATAAAGCATGTACACGTTCATATAGACAATGCATTAGTTAATTCATAGTATACGATACATGAAGACGTAAACACGTAAACATTATTATTAATATTTATAATACACATATTTAATATAATATTATAAAAAATGCATTTAATAATACACATTCACTATTATGCTAAATGTTATATATATTTAGTATGATTTTACACCTAACAAATATAGACTATATATCTCTACTACTAGTATAGTATATAATGATCGTGGCCTCTTAAATTCATCCGGGTCTTTTTCTGACGCATAATACCCTTGATGAATAATAAAATCAGATGCCTACATATTTATTAATGAGGACTACTTTGTTTTTTTATGTCTTTATAAATTTTCAGTATCGATATTGTCTTTAAATTAAAGTATTACTTAACACTTCAAATAAGAGGAATCGGTCATTTTACATGTGATGATGAATTAAAAAACCATATCCACGCCTCATTTTGAGTTGCACGCCACTATAAATGCAACTAATTGCTTATTAAATGACATTTAATTAGGCGGTTAAAGAAAAAATGAAAAGACCAGAGAGAGAGAGAGTACGAAACCCAAACTCTCTTTCTTATCTCCTTCTCAATCAAGAACAAACCACGAACACCCCCAATATTCTAGATTAAGACCTACACCAAATTCGATCCAGATTATCCAATCTCTCTCTATCTTCTCTTCATTTTTTGTTCCATTCCCGATTCAAGCAGAGAAGACCTATATGAAGCTTTTCTTTATCTTAAAAAATCAAAATATTTATTAGCACTCACGATCGGTTATTTTCCAAACTTCAACTAAAGATTTGTTCAATCTCGAATTGAAGTCCATCGAAGGTTGGCCGGTTTGTCCCGTCGATCATTCTTCATGTTTGTTGATTTATTCTTTCAATCTTCTTTTTTTTTTTTTAATTATTATTTATGAGAATCTCTCTTGAGGTTATCGCGAATTTTTTGGAGTTGGTAGGTATTAACTTGACGGATCATTATTTGTTTTGTTGTGGATCTTGATGACTGAGCTCTATTCTTTTCGGCTAAAATACAAGCAAATTGTTGGATGCTTATCGAAGTCATATATGGTTTAGTCAATAACTTTAGGAACTTGAGAAAAAATGAAAGAGAAAATTATTTAAATAATTGTTTATTTTAATAATAAGTACTGCCTTATCCTGAATGATTTTATGCATTGCAGAGGTTGGATGGGGTTTGTAGTGGACTCGTAGTGTGTTGAATAAGGTATGCCAAACTTTCAAGTAGATTTGCACTTTTGCAGTCTTTTGGCAACTTCCCCATCTCTCTTTTATGAAGCTTCTATAGTCTAAGACCCTTTTTTAAATTTACATGTACAACTTTCTAAGCTAATTACTTTGTTTTGTATTTTACCAGGTGATTGGTGCATGTTGTGTTGCTTGCAACTAGCTAAATTTTTGCCAATTTCACACAATTCATGGTCAGTAATCGAGATCAAGGCCCAAAATATCGCCGATATATCCGATAAATCTTGGTAAATTGGTACACCGATATCAATATTTTTCGACATATATCTACCGAATATTGAACCCTTTTTTTTTCGATATATATTAGAATTTCGATATAAAATTTTTATATCACGATATAATTGATATTTCGATATAATCGATATATATCAGTTGACTTTTTGACCATTTTTTAATATAAATCTGATATTTCCGATATTTTAAATAGTTTGGACTGGTCACCAAAAAAATGGATATATCCGATATTTTCGATATATCCGATATATATCGGTTTTTGGGTACACCGATATATTGATCGATATCGATATTTTGGGCCTTGATCGAGATCACTCTCAATGCTATGTCATAGTGTATATAGATGCATAATGCTTTTGGATTGGATTTCACTAGCCTTCACTTTATTTTGTCTATTCTTTTATAATCTTTTCACATGCTTCCATTGATAATTTCATTAGAAATCAATTTTTTGGTTGTGGTTCTATGATTGTATTTCTCTCTACCGGAATTAGTTATTTGTTTAATTTGTGTTCTCATCAGTCTTTGTCAAGAGATTAATTATGCCTAATACTTGGTATGCATGTTCTTTCTTCTGGTCAACATAAACATCTTCATTCTATTGGAAGTAAGCACTGTGTTGTTTCGTCTTTATTTCCACCGTATACTGATAACACTGATATATATATATAATATCTTAGTGTATCTTAGTCCAGGATTTAATCTTAAAAACCCTTCTGCTTACCACCACGACATCTTAGTGCTTGGAGTAATGGTATGACCAATTTCTTCTTTTGGTTTGTTTTCCATTGAGGGCTCACTCTTCTTTTATCGTTAACTATATGCAATTTGGAATTCATGATTCAAGGTTTTGCTCTGTGGGCTGATTGGTCTACCTCCTTCAAACGGTGTCCTCCCTCAATCCCCCATGCATACTAAGAGCCTTGCTGTTCTTAAGAAGCAGGTACATTGAAGTACTCTGAAGATTATTCTCTTGACCAATTTTTTCTGGTATTACAGTATTTGAATGCCTAATTAATGTCATTAATGGTCCACAGTTGATTCGAAAGAAAATGGTACGGAGTGCTAAAGAATGCATAAAGCAGCAGGCTAGCAACACAGCAATGTATGGCAAGATGCAAGCTGTATTTATAGAAATGGACAAATCCCTTACTGTAAGTTACATTCGACATAAAAGACCTTTTTGTCAATTTCTACATCAGCTTTACATATTATTACCCTTTTTCTATACATATTTGGAAAGGATTCCCATATTTCACTAACGTGGGAAGGGTGAAGAAGTTGTGTCCTATAGATTGCATTTTGGCGGCATAGATTTTGTTCTATGACATTACAACATGTAATGTATTTGTTAGCAATGGCTTGTGTGTTTAATCACTTGAAGGAAGTGATTATTAGTTAAGACATATTAAAGAGATGACACAGGAAAGACAGTATATTGTATATATTTATCACTGTGTCAAGTGCCCATTTATTTGGATGGTTTAGAATGAACTAATCCATTACTATGACCTCATTGTTGAAATTTGTTGATTAACCACTGGATCACGTCAATTCTTTTATTTGTTGTTTCTGACTCGCTTAGTTGAGTAGTGGTAGCATCCAACTCAGCTTGCAGGGGTACGACTGATTGGAATGCTTATTGGCCCCCAAATAGATCATAAATGCTATCCTCCACCAGTACCCACGTGCTCCTAGAACTTACCCGACCTAATCTATAGAGAGAATCTAATTCATATACCCAAATATACTCTAACGGTCTGACCTACCACCAAACAGTTCATACACTTAATCCATTGAGATAGAGGTCCTTGAAATGTGTTGTGTTGACTAACACTAGAAGTCTCTAGCGATGCTCACTAACACTAGAGGAATTCCTAATTTGAAATATAACTTATTCTTTATACTTTTGACAACCACTAGAAGTCCAACTAGAGTAGAGCCTATTTCTGAATTTTTCCCTTTATTTAACACCCTTTCTAACAAGCTTTTTGATTTCTTCCAATTTAGTGTTTATGAATCAAGTGGTACTTTCATTTACAGATTTTGAATCAAGTAGTACTTCCATTTACAAATTCGCTGATGCCATTTCTTTCCCAAAACAATTTTTGATTTGTTGCTTTTTGATTTCTCGTGAGGCTTTGATTACTGAAAGTTCCGTGACATGCCCTTGGGATGTTAGCACTCTATTCTTCTCTTCTCAATGCATTATTTACTAAGTTTCCCATATGTTGTACGACGAACCAACAATACTTTTTCTTTTCTGTTGTGGGGTATTACACGGATAACTTTGTGGATAACAAGCATGCTTATGTATGATTTTGCCTAAGTTCAGTCTTTTAGGGTGCTTCGATCGGTTTTCACCATGTAAGGACCATACATTATATGTTAGATCAAAACCATTTTGAATGCCTTTGGACTTCGTCAAACAACCATCTTTTCCCGTTCCGACATTATCAAGGACAAGGACATGTTGTGAACCCTTCATATTTTTTTTGTGCCAAATCAATAAAATTATCCACCCTTTCTCTATAGATGGTGCTCACTCGGTTTGGTTCATGAATCCACTCTTTCTGAATTGGCTGTGACATTCTACCCTTATGTAGGTACAACGATAAGAAAAAAAAAGAAAGGTAACTCTCGAGTTAGTTAGTTTGAACTTTGAAGCAATTATAAATTTGAGAACATGCTCCCTCCTTCTCAAAGAGTTTATTCATGGAAAAAGGTAGGTGAACTTCTTCTCATACTTTAGATTCCTATGTTGCGCTGCCCTTCACTCATACTTTAGATTCCGATGTTGCTACAATTTATCCTTTTCCAAAGTTTATTACACTTTGTCATATGCTTTCTTCAATATTGAAAGTCCTGCTTTGTTACATGAACTTAACCACTTAACCATTTAATTATTTGAAGATAGGGTCACGAAACGATTGCCATTTGTTCTCAAGATCAACGTGTCTGGATTTATGAATCTTATTATTGCGTTTGGATTTCCCGGTCTTTTTACTGCCAAGCGTTTAAAGAATTTCGATTTATTATAGCAAACCCCACTCAGATGCGCACTGCCGCTTCACCGAAAGGGAATCATCAACGGGTACACATCTCTCTCTATTATTTTTTTCTTTTTCCTTATTATGGTATTGCGAATTTGATCACAAGAAGCTATGCTTATATATTATTTACTCAATTTTGAAAATCAAAGTTCTCTTGCAATAGGGTTCACTTATTTATAACTTAAACGCATTCAGTTTATTTGCTTCCACTTAGAGTGTTATTTTATTCTGCTCATCAATATTTTTGCATCCTGATTAATTGTGAAGCGCAATGGTTGAATATCACAATTGTTTACCCTAGGTATGACCCACTTCAGATAATCCTAACATTTCATTGCTTTATTGTTATTCATTTAATTCTTGGCGTAAACCAAATAATTATTGACTCATCAGATGATTACTAATAAGTTATTAAGTTATATAATAATGCATTCTTGCGTTACTGGTCCAAAGCCCAAATAAAGGAGGATGGAAAGAGTTATACTGTGATGTTGTATAAGGTAGAATATTACTTTTTCCACATGGCTTTGACGAGGTCTACTAACTCAGGCAAATATACCCTTTTACAGGTGTTTAGTAATTGTTAGAATAAACCAACTCAAATTATATGCTCTGTCAAATCGGCGTGTCAAGAGATAAATGAAGCTAAATGCTCTGTCAAGAGAGGGGCATTCAGTCTACCTGTGGATTGTCGTCTGCATTGTGCTTAAATGACACAATTTGTAAATGAATGCACACTTCGCTGCAATCTATTATAGCTACATTATGACACAATTTGTAAGGATTTTAAATCAGGAATATTTTCTTAGCATCCCTTTAACAAATAAAGCAATACATCACGTGATGTATCTATTTTTTTTTTTTACTTGCTCTATTTTTTGACTTGGAAAGCATTTATATTTCATTGTACAATGGACTGAAATGTAAATAACTAAATATATTAATAAGGTGATATGTTGTTGATACATTGCATGATATTAGAGCTGATTAAAGTGACATGTTACGCTGAAAATGGTTTTTCCATAGAACCATATATTAATATTCAGATTCAGCCCTCTGAAGTCTCATTGTTTCTTTTGGGATGTCGCCTTCTACAACAGTTTGTGGTTGACATGTGTGCCATATTTTAGACAATGAAGATGAGATTTTATCGGGATAATCAGCAGACTATTAGGTCCGAGTTGTACCAAGACATTCAAGATGCACTAAACTTTGGGGAGACATGCAGGTACCTTATATCTTTGAGCATATCTCCACATATTCTAGCTGCACATTGGCATTCTCCATTTGATATTGTCTATCTATAATATGATTCAAATTGATGGTAGAGCTTGAGTACGAAATTTAGCGCCTGTTGTTATTATCACCATTTTCACTGGATGTGGACGTGTATTGGCTCATTAGATACAGTTTAGTGTTGCAGAACTTGCATTTAGCTGAAAATATTTGTTTTATGAGTTACCAAAGTTATCCCCATATCGCGCTACCACTGGAAATTTCCTAGCAGTTAAATTTCATGAATAGACAAACATTGGAATTTCATGAATAGATAGACATTGGAATTTCTATTAGGCAGTTTGTTCAGTAGAATGAACATGATCTTTTCATTCTCTTTCAGAAAAAATATCGCCTAATAACCAAGCTGTCTCAGGTGATATCTTTTTTGCCTTAGGAGTAATGGATCCTCCGCTACTAACATTATGGATTGTCATAATTTTCTTCGGCGACAGTAAGTTCTGTCTCACAATTTCAATTTGGTTTCTTATTTAAGAGTTTGATCATTTATGTGCGCTTCTGTAAATATTAATGATGTCGGCGGCAAGCACACTTTTTCAGCTGCAAAAGCCTTTTCGAATTTTCACAAGAAGGTGAGATAGCACATTAAGTAGTACAATTTAGTAGCACAGAATGTGCTTTATGTAGAAAATGATAGATTACGGAATTCCCAAAGTCATCCTAACAACGTGCTTCCCTTGGAAACTTCCTAGCGATAAATGTTGAGAATAGTCAGTGGACTTATTACCGAAAACCTTAACGGTTTGTGATTTCTAATAAGCAATTGGTTACTAGAATATCTGTGATTCCTAATAAGATAAATAGCTTATTAACCAAGCTGTAAAATTGTCTTTGGTGGTTTCTTATTCAGGAGTCTGATAAATTCTAAAGCTTTTGTAAATATTCATGATTGTGGTTTGCATACTGTTTCACATACAACGGTCTTTTAAAACTTTTACAAGATGATAGCTCGAAGAAGAAATACTGTTGTGGATAAGTTTCTGTTGAGATGAAAAGAGAGAAACGCATCAGATTTTCCTCTCAGGAACTAACGACTGCTACTAACAATTTTGCTAACGTTTTGGGCGAAGGTGGGTTTGGTGCACTTTATAAAGGAATTTTAGATAATGAAGCTCCAGTAGCAGTGAAGATTCTGAATGGGAGTTCTGACAAGAGAATTGAAGACCAGTTTATGGAAGAAGTGGGTACCATTGGAAGAAGGGGACTATGATGTCTGCGTGAACCGAATGCCATAACTCATCATCGTTTCACATGAAGTGGGGTAAATGGATAAAGCCTTGATAACATGGAGGGTGGGGATGGATCAGAAAATTACAACAACCGTTAACATGCTAACAGATCTACACAACGACAATCTTCACTCATATCTATAATAGTTTAATTGTTTGCTATTTAGGAGTGATGCAGATTCTGATCCGTAGCAAGCAAGGGTATGCCAGATCATGTATAAGACTTTGATAGAGCTCATGTCAATCATGAAATCGTTGCTTGAGAGCTCCTGAGGAAAATGCTTCTTGGAGGATCGAGCCATTTACTACATGAAACTAGCACAGTAGTTTTGGAGTTTTACAAAATCGAGTTACCTACTTATGATAGAGAAAACACCCAGCAAGGCTTGAAAATTGAAGATTGGAGTTTTACAAAATTGAGATACCTGCTTATGATAGAGAAAACACCCAGCAAGGCTTGAAAATTGAAGATTAGTTGCCTGTAATTTGTTACACATTGTCCCCATTTTATCTATGTTGATAACATATTACTACTTTCACATGCCGTGAATCTTATATCTATTTTTTCTTCTTCTATTACAAACACGTTACTCGATGCATTCTTAAGAAATTCTTCACCAGATTTTGCATATAACAAAGCTCTGTACCATAAATATTTTTGCAAGTAGAACGTCTAACAAAAAAATTGAAATCGAATAGTGGGATCTTTTAGCAAATTAATAGTATAATTCAATTTTCATTTTGTCTATCACGTGTATCGCACGTGCCCTTTTGCTAGTAATAATAATGTTTGGGTTTGCCTTTATTTAGTGTAATATAATATTAAATTCTATATATCAAAATCATACTAATCGGTTTCGGTTTTGGTTCGGGTACTCATCGGTTTTTTACTATTTAGTTTTAACGGTTTCGGTTCTTTATCGGTTCGGTTCTTGAAGACCCATTTTAAATGGGTCTAATATTTTAAGACCTAAAACCATTATAAACGGTTTCGGTTCCGGTTCGGATAATTTGGTACCCATGCACACCCTGGTTGGGTAGTCGAGCTAGAAAAATAATAAAGCTTGCTGCAGAACTGCCTTTTTTCTAGACTCACTTATCCTACCCAATACACAGGCCCAAGGATAGCTGCTCACACGGGCCAGAAGCCCAGAGATTTATTCAGGTCACGTTACGAAGTACTAATCAAGTTTGGCAGAGTTGTAGCAGCATTTACGTTAAACATCTACCAAGCAATCCATGGATGACTTACCTTTTTTCTTGTAAGAAACGATTCTGTTTCTTTATACAAACTAGATAACCATGATTAGATGTGGGTTGTTTAAATCAAAATACTGCGATATGCACAGTATATTTACAAAATGTCAGTGGATTGATTTTCAACACCCTACTAAGTACTTTCTAATTACCCCTGTAGAGGCTAACAAAGCTAAGTACTCTGTTATTGCTTCACCTTCTACTGTGACTTCAATGTCATAATCTGCAACGCGTCCCCTGCTAGTTCGCTAGCAATGGCATTTTCCATCTCTATATCTTGTGCTTCCATACGATTGATACCTGATGGACCTTCCATACCATCTGATAGACCTTGCATACCGTTCACATTGTTAAGAGTGTCTGAGCTGACAGTGTTTTCTGCTTCACTGCTAGTATCTGAGCTTTGAGAGTTCTGTTCTGAATCTGCAGAAGCTACACTGCCATGATCAGCAACCGTGGGTTTAGGCACAAAGAAACCAGTACTAATAAAACACTTCATGCACCTTTCGATCGTTCAAAACCCATAGCCACAAGCTCCTCTATGGCAGCATTGGTTTCTTGTCTGAGTCTTTTCCTCCTCCTTGAATCAAATATCTAACTGCACTCCAGTCAAGAAAATAGAATTAAGTAGTCTGAAAAGGGCCATCAGGTAAAATGATCTCACAAATAAAAGAAAGTATAGTATTCACAACCTGAATCATGGAATTTATTTCTGGATTTGTCAAGTCATCCAATGCCTTTCCAGTATCATTTTCATTCCTTCGAAGGGCTTCAGCTGCAAGCCCCTTCTCGAACCTGTCATACATGGAAATTATTGGGTTAAAAGCAAGCTCATATGCTACATACCTTTTCCAGGTTATTAGCCGTACTAGAGGAAATAAACAAGTTAAGATTGTCCCTCTAATAAAAAATTTGAAATACCATAATACCTACTATCCGCACATCAACCACCACGAAAGACAAACAAGTACCTCCTTAATATCAAAGGACTGGTACACTTTTTGTAAACATATAATGATATAATAGACCTGCTTACCCAATTGAGACTAATTCTTTTTAATCTTTGAAGATCCACAGCTTTCCTAAGGGGAGTCATTCTATAACGTTTCTGCTCCCAACAAATTTTAAAAATTTAAATGACTATGAAATTAATGAAAAAAGACATCATAGAGTGAACAATGTAAATAGAGGCTACCATTAAAGGTACGTGCTTATTACAGCTTAAACCATTACAGATACAGGGGTTCATGGTCGAGCGAGTACTCTTCCTCATCCGCTGGGAATAGGAATTGGATCGATTGGCGGGTCCGAGAATAAAGCCATAAGCTGGTTGCTGGCCGACTAAGAATAGTATATATGAAAGGGATCCGCATCCCCTGTTAGCTTGGCTTGCTTGTAGAATCGCGATCATTTTGATAGGGGGCTGTCCCTTTCCGAAAAGGGAAGTGGAGTCCAGCCCAGAACCCATGACAGTCAACTCAAGGCAGCCCATGAAACGAGCTTCAAGCCCTGTCTTTTGGGTAGCAACCCTAATTCCTTCCTAAACGAGGCGCTTTCAACAGCTACTCTTTCTTGACGTCTGTAGGGGAGTGATATTCTATATTCAGCACGCGCCTAACATGGTGGGAATGACACATCGACCTGTGTATCCAGGTCGCATCCATGAGCTAGTAGAACGCTACAGACAGATCGCAGTATCACGCGAACTACACAAGGAAGTGATGCGGATTCCCTATCCATAAGCAATCATGACTAAAGGTGTACTTACACATATCTTGACCGTCGACCCATCGATCACGGCCATAGTTACTTGTACTGCATCGCCACTCCCACATTCTTACAGGACCTAGGAGGCGTTCTCACATGTGATCCTAATCTCCACCCCTCATTTGGGACATCCTTGACACGTGGTGAGCAAGGATACACTCTCAATCTCTATAAATACCTCTCCTATGAACTACGCCGCACTGATTCTACTCTCCCCATACAACCCTGAGTAAGATCATGAGGCGATTCACTCTCAAGTCGAACTTCGGTCTCATCCGTAATCTATTCCAGCCCCGATGTGGATTTTAGGTGGAAAACCAAATCACTCCTTTACATTGGCGCGTCGTGGTCTCGATTATTTGAGAAACCATACCATTTCCAAACAAATCAGAGCCAAAACTCTCAAGCCCACGGCATAGCAAGCAAGCCTCAAGCTCAACTCCACCTTTTTAGCAGCCAACTAGGGGACGATGAACGAGCAAATAGCCGAAGCTCGAACAAGAAAACATCACACTCGCGTACCGCGGTGGATACAATGGAACCCACTAGGAGTCACCGCAGAGGGATCGGCGCCATCAACGTCGGCCAGCAGATCACCGAAGTTGAACCAAAGGCTTGACAAAAATGCGTAAAGAAAGATTCCACCCGGATAGTGCAAAAGATGTTGAAAACCTACCAAGCAAGATCTCCATTTGTCGCCGAAATACATCACAAAGTTTTTCCTCCGGACTTTGTCCAATCACGTTCCCTCGATGTACGACGTCAGACATGCCCAAAGCCAAAGATATAGCCCGATATGTTCAAAGTCTTTTTCATAAAGGCACCGTGAAGTTCGACCATCTCCATTGCGGACTATTTTCCGGCAAGTCTAAAAGACGGCCCACTGACCGGTTCTTCTTCCCTCGAGGCGGACTTCGATAAAAGTTTCAACAACTCACCGAACTGTTCAAGCCAATACGCCCACAACAGACGTAGAAGAAGGGCTTATCTCAATTCACTCTTCCAGCTCGCTCTTGGTCAAGAGGAAACCTATAGCTCCTTCCTAAAGCGGTTCAAAAAACGTAACTCTTGGACATGGAAAGCGGCCTTAAAGAGTCATTTGTCGCGAATGGCTTCACAACACAACCGCTATAGACCCATAATAACCAAGACTAACGGATCGCTCTCGAAAGACCGGAAACGCCGTCGAAGTTGTGACTTTCGAGTCGATAAATACATCAAGTTGCAAGAAGGCTTGAAAGATCAAAACCAAGAAGAGGAAGAAACAGAAGAAGGAGAGGTTTCACGAGGTAACATCATCCTCTAAAAAGGCCCCCGACAACAAGGGCAATCCTCCAAACCCAAACCAAGCAATAACCGAGAATTAATTGCGGCTCACCAGATCTCCTAGCTACGTGCATTAGAGATAAGATCGCTTAGCCGCCTTCTACCGACCGGAGATAAAGGCAACGCCAGACGCCCGACCAGCCTCTATCAGCGTTTCACCGTGCTAGATGCCATGAGACCGACGTGTCTTTGGGGGCTCAAGCATTATTTGTAGGACTGGTTGAAGCCGGACACATCAAAGCAATACACCAATATACCCGACGGCGACTGCGTCACACAAGCTCATGGCCCGCAGAATACGGCAGATCCCCACTCGACGGAGCGATCTGCGGTCCCAAAGTCGCCATCCACAGCAGAGGACGGTCAGAGAACGCCCCCGCCAAGATCGCTGTCAAAACATCAAGAGGTCATGAGCATGAGAACCATCCACATGATCACACCGTGATGATTCCGCCTCGAAGTTCGCGAAAAAGAAGGCGCCGGTGCTTCCATGAAGTTTACAACTTTTTTCACAAGCGCACCAGCGCCGCCACGCAGTTCGGGACGTAGGGCCAGGAGACATCACCTTCCTCGAGGCCGACCTCAACAAGGTTTGCCTCCCAAGACAACGACGCACTCTTCGTGGTCCACGCCAAAATCAGCGATCGGACCGTCAAACGAGTTTTGATCAATCCTCGCAGCTCTTGCTTTATTTTGTTCTACCATACGATCCAAGAGATGAACCTGCCAAAGTCGGTCTTCATAGACCCAATCGCACCCCTCTTCGGATTCAATGGCTCTAGGGCCGATCCAATAGGAGACATCATATTCCTAGATCTCCGGTGGGCTCCGAGAAGACAAGGTCGGCTTCAAACGCCGCAGCGTTTCAGCCGTCCGCCGATACCAAGTCGCCTTACTACAACGCCATTTTAGGACGACGATGGATCCATCAAATGCAAAAGCAAGATCGGGCCCACTTTGCACCAAGTGATCCGTTTTCCAGCTCCGAGCCAAGGGGAATGATGGAGCTTGAAGCAACCAATTTCGAGGCCCATCATTGTAATCAGATCATCGCGAAAAACAAGATCGCCGAATCTACCATCACCGTCAAGAACGAGCCCACCTATATAATGGCCAAAGACTTGGTGGCCGAGGTGAGAGAGCCAAGACACCAAAGCGTAACGCCGCAGCTGGGGGCTCCAACAAGAACTTCTCTCAACGGCCGGATCCCGACCTTCCACCAAGGCACCGTCAGATCAAGATTTCAAATCCTTGAGGTCGCCCCGTTGGAGAACATCACGCAAACAAAAGCCTCGAGGATCGCCCACTACCTCATACATACAACGGAGTTGAGTTGCAAAGAAACCACCTCGGTTTACATTTGTCACGGCAACAGCAAATCACCTCCGACCTCGTTGTCGAAACCACAAAAGACGCTCCAACTCTACGGGCTATTCCAGCCAATCATCGACCAAAGACAAAGATCGCAAAGTGCAATCCTCCGAGAGCACTCAAAACGCCACGAGAACCAAACACCAACTCAAAAGCAAAGAAGTGAATTGGAAACCGAAGGCGACCCTAAACTCGTTTCTATGTCGGGCTAACCTCGACCCCACACTTAAGGCTCATCTTGTAAATTTTCTGTCTATGAATAAAGATGTGTTTTTGGTCGTGATATCGACGCGGTCGGTATAGACCCTAGCATTGCATGTCACCGGTTAAACGCCAACCCGTGCCAAACCAGCCGACAACGACCTAGGAGAATATTGTCATTACGTTTTCAAAAGCGCCAACGATGAGGTAGATAAACTCAAACAAGTAGGTTTCATCCGAAGGTCGATTACCCAGATTGGGATAGCAAACATAGTGGTCGTTCTAAAAAGAATGGTACGATCCGCTTCATAAGGCCGACTTCACCAACGCCAACCAAGAAACTCCAAAAGATAGCTTCCCATTACGAATCCAATAACTAGTTGACTGGACTTGTGGGCACGAGCCGCTATCATTCATGGATACATATAGTGGGTACAACCAAATACCACTTGAAGAAGAAGATCGTGAGAAGACCTCATTCATCATCGAAAGCAAGGAATTTATTGTTACAATGTTCTCCGCTCGATTGAAGAATGCAAAGGCACATATCAACGACTAGTAACCGACATGTTCCAGACATGTTAGGAGATACCATGGAGGTCTACATCGATTTCCTATATGGTTGTCAAAAAGCAAGAAAGCAGCGACCACCTCACTCACCTCGAAAGCAAGCGTTCTCCAAAACTATTTAACCGAATGAAGTTTCAACCCAGAGAAGTGCCCTTTTGGAGCCGCCATTCGAAAAATTTCCGGTTATCGTCTCGCAGCGAGGTATCGGGTTTAAATCCGGACCAAATCGGGCGTTCTTAGACATGCCCCGACCCACAAACAAAGAAACAGATACAAAAGTTGTCGCATGGTCGCCGTGACTCAACCGATTCATATCAAGAGCATCGATAAATGCCGACCGTTCTTGCAGATACTAAAAAAAGGCGAGCAGTTTTCATGGAATGATCAATGCCACCAAGCATTCTCCACTCTTAAGGAATACCTCACAACACCCCCCATCTTAGCTACAAGCGATGACGGAGAAACTCGGGGCTTTATCCGGCAAAGATCGGATTTCGCCATCGCCGGGTCCTATTCAAAAGAGGAACACACCAGAAAAGCGGATCTACTTCACAAGTAAGACACTTACTCCAGCAGAGAGGAATTACTCCCACGTAGAGAGAGCAGTCCTTGCTTTGTTATACTCGGCAAGAAAATTCAGACCTTACTTCCAAGCCCATCCAATCAAAGTACTTAGCGATCTCCCGTTGAAGAGGATCCTTCACAAAGAAAAATAAGACCACTAGGATGGCAATATGGGCGAAGAATTGGAAAGCACCACATGGACTTCGTCCCCGTGACGTCCGTCACGAAAAGTCGTCGCCACGATTTCATGGCAGATTTTCCGGTCGAATTCTAATCGGGAAATAGAAATAGAGGTCGCACCCACAAAAGTTTAACATAAAAAGCTTTGGTCCCTCTACGCCGATGGTTCCAAGAACCCCCGGCAGTGGCATCGAAATCGTTTTAGTATCCCCGAGGGAACTATGGTGGAGAAAGTCCGCGCATCGACTTCAAGAACATCCAATAACAAAGCGGAGTAATGGCACTAATAATGGGATGCGTCGCGACAATCCATTTCGGTGTAAGGGAGATCCAAATCTTTAGTGACTCGCGAATCGGTCGGATTAGCGGATCGAAAAGAGTCACACTACCAAATAAGGTAACCTTTCCAAGTACCTTCAAGTTGTTAATGATTTGCTTCCTTCTTTAGCAGAGCTTACGATACACCATTTTTTGGCGTGGACGAGAACCGCCACGCAGATAGCCTAGCATACCTAGCCACTGCATTAACAACCGCCCCCTAGGCAATTGACCATTGAAGTGGTCGATCGACCCGCCTTACCAAGCGGGACCATATCTTGGCAATCGGTGACTGCGCTCCACTCTCTAAAGATCATATGAGTCAAACATGGATGCAGCCTATTATACAATACATCCAAAGACGGCATACTTCTAGATGAGATGCGTTCCAAAGCCGTAAAGGTCCCACACCATGCACATAGCTATTGTTTGTTGAATGTGTTATTCCGCGAAGTCCGCAGGAGGACCTCCATCCGAGGTGCATTAGTCCGTGAAAAAGGTCGTTAATTTTTTGCCGAGATCCATGGCGAGAGTGTAGCAATCATGCCTGAGGTCGCCATCGCCCACAAAGCGATCTCCTGCTGATACTTTTTGGCCCCGTGATGCGATTGATGCCAAATCGTATGTCCTCAAGTGTGTCAAATGTCAAACATTTGGTCACAACATCATACACAACCAACCCGCAAATTGATCAACATCGCGAGCCTTTCGGCCGTTCCACATGTGGGGCATGGACATTATGGGACCATTCATCCCTCGTAAAAGTAACCGGATTCCGTTTTTGTCTCTTTCGCCCGCATTATTTCACTATTGGGTCGAAGCAATTCCGTTGGCACACGCCAAAGAATCACATGTCGAATTTCATTTGGACTCATATCATCACCACCCGGTTTGGCTTACACACACACACCAGTGATGAACAATGGCTCCGGTTCAAAGGCAAACGAGCCAAATTTTTCCGCCAAGTGGAAGATCGTTCATGCATTCTCCACTCCCCAAGACGCCCAAAGCAGCAACACGGAGAGGCCAAAGAACAAAGCCATTCTAGAGAATTTGAAAAAAAAATTGAAAAGAACAAGAGCCAATGGCCAAATTATTTCGAGAACATACTATGGGCTCACCGCACCATAGCTCGCCTCAAAGACCGGGCGAATCACCATTTTCCTATGCTATGGTACGAAGCCCATCCCCCGGTTTCGATAATCACGCGACAACCCGATCCGAGCTTGTCGAGTCAGTCATAATGACTCGTCCTTAGCTCGAGAGGTCGACCTCCTCAAGAACGGTGCGATCTAGCACCCATCCGAGTAGCATCCTACCAACAAGTCCTAAAGGCGATCCTACAACAAACGAAAGTACATCCTCGATCTTTTCAACCCGGGGATCTAGTTTTGAAGAAAACTCAAGATGACTTCTAAACTAGCACCAACGTGGGAAGGTCCTACATAGTGGAACGCATCGTTGGTAATGGAGCCGACATTGATTAAAAACCCGTGAAGGGAAGTTGTTGCCACGACCTTGGAACACGCATTTAAAACAGCTTTTACCAAGAGGGCATTATGTATTGTAATTCATGTCCACATTTACTACAAGCTCAAGTGTAAGATACTCAAGATTGTTATCATAAATTGGCGGTTTTTACCGCGATCTCAAGCTAAGCGCCACTCACACCACAAGCATCTACACGCCAGCGCAGCGAAAGCGTAACGCCTCAGAGCTTACAGGTGCTCATGCCTCTCGAATCTCGCTAAGTTGAGGACTTATACTCTAGGATCAACATCGAGAACGCCAGAGCAAAGACGCCGGGGGCTACACGGCACGCCGAAGCCCAGCGGCGCAACGCCCAGGAGCTTCTGTGCTCATCGCTTTCTCCGAATCTCGCTAAGTTGAGGACCTATACTCCTAGGATCAACTCAACAGAACGCCTCAGAGCAAGACGCCTCACCGGGGCTACACACGCCTTCCTTAAAGCGTAACGCCTCGAGCTTACATGTGCTCATCGCCTTCTCAAATCTCGCTAAGTTGAGGACCTATGCTCCTAGGATCAACTCAAATGGAGAACGCCCAGAGCAAAGAAGACAACGGGGCTACACACGCCTCAGCGCTTAACGCCTCAGAGCTTACAGCTCATCGCCCTCCGAATCTCGCTAAGTTGAGGACCTATACTCCTAGGATCAACTTCGCAAAGAAGAACGCCTCAGAGTAAAGACGCCTCGGGGGCTACACACGCCTTCAAAGCGAAGCGTTAACGCCAGAGCTTATAGCTCACGCCACCTCTCGAAGTTTTACTTCGTTGAGAACCTATACTCCTAGAACCTACGTAAAGAACGCTACCGGTGAACAACACGACGTGGAGAACTCGGAGAGGCCCGCTCCCCGAGCCTAAGCTAGTCAAACACTTACATCTCCTAGATCGCTATCTCCGAAAGCAATACTAAACAAGCATAACACTTTACGAACACATCTAAAACAAGTTCAATGAAATAAGTAAAAAAGTAATACCTACAAGCGTCAAGCATAAGATAAACATCAAGCATAAAGTACCATGGAGCTATTATCTGACAAGTTTTCGATAACCGGTTCAAACCAACCGACCGTCCGGTTTACCCAGAAATCCAGATCGGATGCAAACAGAGAAAGCAAAATTAACGAATCGCAACTTTCGTGGGACCGGTTCTAATTTGCAAACCGCTTTCGGGGCAAGCCTGAAAAACACAAACTCTAATGTTTAACCCTTGTAGGGGCAAAGAACAAGCATGATCATTTCAACACGAACCAGATTTCTTACCAAGAAGCAAAATCAACATCACGGAGCACCAACCACATGTTTGTTCCGAGGAGAAATATACCGGGAAAGGCTGAACATGCCTCGCCAGCTCGCAGAACAACGCGCATATGCCGTCCCTTTGAACCCCATCTGCCTTAGTCGGTGACAATACTCGGCCCAAATTTTGGCATACTCACTACAGTGGTATACGCGCTTTTGAGCTTTGCGAAGCAACCCGGCCGACATCGCTTAGCATACGGTGACTTCTGCTACCTCCAAAGCTCACCATCTCGTGACCAGCCTAGCGTTTCATCAACAAAGAACACGGGTGCTCGCGAGTCATCGCCATTAAGTTTCCTCTTGTCGGCCCCCAGCAAACTCGCAAGCATCCCAAACCCCGAGTTGACATCGAGATCAAGACGTTGCACAACGTTCTTGAGTTTATCATACCCAGCCAGAAACTACAAGGACAGAGTCATAATCAGAATCACTTAAGAAACAAAGCGACGAAGCTGATAGAGGAATACTCACCAAACAACTCGCCATATCCATAGTCCCCAGGTGTCCATGTCTTCATCCTCGACTTCAGCTCGGTCCCCATTTAACACAATCCCCTTTAGCATGCTAGTCGCTATGGGCGCCGAGTGGAAGCTGCAATCGAACGCTTTTACAAGACGCTTCTTCCCCGTTCTCCCCGTGGTAGAATTCCCCCACGCCCCAACACGGGGGAGCTTAACCTCACTAGCGACGGACGACCTTGACCCTGTGTCGCCGCCTCAAGACGCTTCGATGGGAGCATTCCGCTGTGTTCGGCGACTAACACAATGCCGCCCATCGGCGACCCGACCCCTTGGATCGTTTGCTCTTCTTGCCACCCAAACACAACAGCTTTTTCTATCCGCGGTCCCCATGCACATGAGGATGGAACTCCATCTCCTCCATGAGCAGGGGAACTCGCCCGACACTCCCCTTCTCTCCTCGACGTAGGGCAAACACCGAGCCATAATGAAAGCTGAACACAGAAAACAAAACAAAGATGGTCAGAGCGACCAGTAACTTCTACGTTCACAATCTAAACGAAAGCAAAAAAATGCACTCGGTAAAAGGCAAAGTAGAGAAACCAAGCGGTAGGAAGAGAGAACAGCCGATGGGAAGAACAAGAAGGGCAAATGTCGTTGCTTTCTCTCCCTAGACCGGTCGTATTTATTCTCACGAAACGTCTCTTCCCAAGGCACACCATTATGGCATCGAGACACCAAACGCCAGCCAACCTGGCAGCCATCATTTCATACCCCCTGACCGCCCATTATCCCGTACCGCACACGACGCGACTATAGGGCAGCGCCCCAGAGTAATAACCCGTAACCCTCATCAAGATGAACGACCTGCACTAATTAGTTCATAACAGCAGGCACACGCTTACAAATATAAATATTCCTCTCATACACAAGGCCAGCCATAAAGGGAAAGAGCAACAAGATTCACATTCATACAAGGAGCGACCTAACGACAAAAAGGACGCCCCAGTTCATAGATCAACCGTCTTCGCGAGAATACTCGTGAAATCCAAAGACAATTAAACATCCAAAGATCGTAATCAATAACAAAGGAAAAGCGAAATGCCTAAGTCAACCTAGGAAACCAAATTTATTGTTTTTATGGCCAGGCCCATTACAACCGCGATGTGCTAAACAAATGTTCTAAACATTTTCACCTAAATCTTCTCCAAGAGTAACATCAAAAACAGACGGAGCTTGGATCACCAGAGGACGCCACAACTGCCTCAGACCAACCACGGGGAGATCGGCGGACCCCCTCGCTGCTCACTCATCAGACCACCGAGGGAGGGTGACACGATTCGCAGAGCGAGTGGCAGCTTTCAGCGATTCGCTCGTCGAGCTTCGCTCGAAGTCCGGCGTTCGGCCTCCCCCGCAGGTCGTCCATTTTCCTTTCCAGCTCCTCCACTTCAGCACGGATGGCGAGATAGGCTTCTTTGGCTTGCAGAGTGGAAGTCTTACATCGTTCAGCATAAGTGTTTGCCGCGGCTAGTTGGCCCCTCAACGCCTCCACCTCATGCTTCAACTCGATCGACTCGTTCACCGCAGAGGTCCTCTCCAGAGTCGGCAGGTGAAGCCGAGGCCTCAGTGCAGATCCAGTTCGGGCCTTTTCTCCTTTTGCACTTTGAATTCGGATAAATTTCGTCCCTTTAGCGACTCAACGTCCACTTTCTCCATTAGCCGATCCGGAAGTCTTGCCTTAAATTACGTACCCACCGATGCGTCAATGATAGCCGCACAACATATCACGTTATTATCAAACAATAGCATGTAGGGCAATAACACAGTCAAGAAGAGCGCAAAAGTTACTTACTAGGCACATCGCCTTGTCCATCCCCTCAGTTCGACTCGGCTCCTTAGCATCCAAGTCCTTCCTATCACCGTCTGTGGTCATCCCTCCAACAGCAAAGCGGCTATATAGGCGGACTTGTAGCGCGAGTCGGACCTCCTCACATAGCGCTTCTTCCGTTACCCTCGTCAATGTACATCGGGGTTGCGCTCCGGTTCTATCCTTTCCAGATCTTGGATCGCCTTTACTCCCCTTTGCACCGACCTTTCCTTCATCTTGCGGAGGATCTCCAACAACCTTGGGTCGGCGACCTCCGGGGCATCCTCACCTAGGATTGAAGTCGGGCATCGGCCTCCGCCCTGAAAGCTGCGCGAGCCGCCTTCCCCGGTTCCCGCCAGACTTCACCACCCAAAGGCGGTTTCAAATTTACCCTCGCAGCCTTTGCGGTCGTCGACTACGGAATGTCGAAGAGAACGTCGTCCACATCAAAGGAGCCGCCCCTCCTCGACCTTCCCCCCCTGGACCAGAGGCCCAAAGACTTCCAACGGTCGCTTAACCCCAAGACGGCCCATTGCCGTCTTCCAGCGTCACCGGATCGCTTTACGCTTCTCCATAATGACTTTCTTCGACGTATTCCCACTCAAGTTACCCTGCGCTCGGGCCTTCTGCTCTACTCTTTTTTCCCGGATGCAGGTCCTCCGCGCTCTTCAAAGAAATGCGCAACTTCTGGTAGCTTGGCCTGTTTTTCAGCTCGCGACAAGCTAGCGAACTTCTTGATCACTTGTCGACTTGACTCCTTTTTCAGGCGGATATCTGCATAGGCAACAAGACAACAGTTTCAATAAAAGTTCAACAAAACCAAGTTGACCTAATCAGACAACGCGCTGCTACCCACCAGTAAAGTTGTATACTTTATGGTTCACACTGAACCCGCTAGCACAGTAGCGTCCTACAAGGAGCAGCGGTCGTTTGTCCCACAACTCGTTACTCTTACCGTCCATAACGCCCGACAGCGTAGCTCGTGTTTGCAGGCTAAAGTTCAGCGACCTAGATCGCTTTACGAGGTAGTGCTCGATCACATCAGCGACCTCGATTCGGTACTCACCACTGGCGTTCAAGAGGTCAAACACCTTAAATAATCACCACGTGTTCCCCACAAACTGAACAGGCGCCTTGCCATAATGGTTCAGGAACTCGCAAACCAACTTGGAGAACGGTATCGTCATGTGCGCCCTCAGCTGTCCCTCACAGATGATCACCCCATGATTGGGTGGGGTGTACCTCTCACTAAAAACCAGAGCGTTCCGATCAGGCTCATGGATCTCCAGATCGCTAATGGTTATCCCATATTTCTTTCTCAGATATGGGAACGCCCTCAAAGCATGTTTATCCACAGCCCTAGGGCGGCAGGCGGCTTTGAAGACGGCGACCCCTCACCGCTGACTGGAAGTGCTAGCTTCAGCAGCTACAGACGCAGATCGCAGATCGAGCCACATCTTCCTCACTGCTAGCCCCCTCAGCCGCCTCGCCTTCATCATCACTCTCAACCATCTCACACACAGACTCATCCTTCTCCTCACCTACGTCATCCTAGCCAAGAGAAACTTCGCGAACCTCATTAGATCGAGTGTCATCGGAGTCTGACATTGTCTCTTCTAACCTTAACAAATCTAGCTACTAGTATCTAATAGGGTATCCTAACAACTCTAGCGCAGAGGCTTAGCACCAAACAAGAAGAAGAGGTTCAAAAATGGCAGAGAACTAACCTGAAGGATGACGCGGTAATGAAGTTAAATCTACCGGGACGGCGACCAAATGAAGTCTCAGCAGAGCAAGTGAAATTTTTGAGCAACCGCCCCTCCAGTTTCCAAGGCATCATGATTACACCCTAGCCCTAGCTGCCCACGACTTCCAACCAACTGTCCTGTCTTTTCACATCCCGAAAAAATGGGGCGCCACGTTTCTTCTCGCGAATCGCCGGATCATCACGTCGGCCGCACACGCGTCAAACGTTCACACCCACTAGCTCACATGGTTAACACGAGCCATTCCTCACAAGTCGTTGGAGATTTCCACCTCTCACATACTCCACGCGCGCTGCCGATCTCTCTCAGTAGGTCGTCCTCACAACCTACTGAGAGGGGGCTGTGTAGGGGAGTGATATTCTCTATCCAGCACGCGCCTAACATGGTGGAAATAACACATCGACCTATGGATACAGGTCGCATCCATGAGCCAGTAGAACGCTACATACAGATCGCAATATCATGCGAACTACGCTAGGAAGTGACACAGACCCCCTATCCATAAGCAATCATGACTAAAGGGTACTTGTACATATCTTGACCGTCAGCCACTGGTCACGGCCGCAAGCTACTTGTACAGACTGCCGCTCCACATCATTACAGCAGACCTATGAGAACAGTTCTCACGTGCTATCCTAATCTCCACCCCTCGTTTAGGACATCCTTTACACGTGGAGAGCAAGGATACACTCTCAATTTCTATAAATACCTCTCCTATGAACTACACCAGACCTGATTCTACTCTCCCCTAGACAACCCAGAGTAAGATACGTAGGCAGTTCGCTCTCAAGTCGAACTCGGTCTCATCCAATAATCTATTCCAGTCCCCCAGAGTCTGTTTGTAAGGGAAAACCATATCACACCTTTACACTCATGATCAAATCAAACAACTGTTTACTCATTGACATATCTATTTATGTATGATTTCCTTTAAAGTCGAACTGGTTCTGCATTAGATCTTGTTAAATTATAACTATGATTTATTCCATTGTCATACCACTCCTACATTTTGTACAAGTTGTTGAAATTTGGTGTCTCAGAGTGCTGGTGCACTTCAACAACGCAAGGAATCTTTGGCACACTTGGATGATTCATGATTGTCTAGGTAATTACCTCCATCTAGTTCCGCATTTGAGCCACAGTTATCTTTGTAAACTTGTTTAGGTACTATATGTAAACCTCTAATTATATGTAAAGATAAAACCTGAAACAACTCTCACTACATGTTTAGTAAATCCTATATATTGGGTTGTGAGATTTATGGTATTAAAGTAATCATATCATCTGTACCTTCCCCATTTTCTTATTTTCACCTAATCCTTGTTTTGCTTCTGTGCAGATAAATTTAGTTGTTACAGTATAACTATGGACTGCCACTTCTCTTTATGATTCTGGATGGTTGAAGATACTAGCGGTTGCGTACTTCTTTGGTTCTTTTCTCATCAAAACTTATTCTTAGCAATCCATGAGTTGAGCCACAATCTTGCCTTCTCAACCCCAGTATACATGCAACCGTTGGCTTGGGATTTTTGCTAATCTTCCAATAGGTGTCCCTATGTCCGTCACTTTCCAGAAGTACCATCTGGAGCACCACCGCTATCAGGGAGTCGATGGCATTGACGTGGACATTCCCAGCCCAAGTCCCTATGGGTTATCTTCCAGCTCTTCTTCTATGCCTTCAGACCTCTCTTTGTCAACCCAAAGCCCCCAGGATTGTGGGAGTTCACTAGCTTCATCATCCAGCTTGCTCTTGATGCTGTTATGGTTTACTTCTGGGATTGGAAGTCTTTAGCTTACATAATCCTTTCCACATTTCTTGGGGGTGGAATGCATCCAATGGCTGGCCACTTCATCTCAGAGCACTACATTTTCAAACCAGATCAAGAGACATACTCATACTATGGCCCACTAAACCTGCTAACATGGAGCGTTGGTTACCATAATGAGCACCATGATTTTCCTAGAATCCCTGGGAGCAAGCTTCACAAGGTGAAGGAAATTGCACCAGAGTATTACGAGGGCTTCAAATCATATAAGTCATGGAGCCAAGTTATATATATGTATATTATGGATCAAACTGTAGGACCTTACAGCCGAATGAAGAGAAAGTCATCCAAAAGCAATGCGCCGGTGAAGAAAGTTGAGTAGGAGTTGTATTATACATTAATATTCATTCTTTTGATTTTTCAGGACTTCATTTGTTTTAGTTCCTATTAATTGTAAGATTTGAGGCCAATGTGTTCTTCAACGAGAACACGATCACAATTAAACTCTTTCCACCTAATTTATAGCTGCATTTTGGCACATAGATGAAGAACTTTCAATGTACTCTTTCCCTGACAACTATTTTGGTCCTGTTGAAGACAATAATTTATCCTACTACTCACACCTTGTATGGCATGTTGTTTGTTGTCAAGGGTATTGTGGTACTCCAAGAGGATTTACTAGGGATTTGTGTTAAATGATTGATAGAATAGATTCGAGATAATGGTGGTTACAAGATCGGTCTCTTTCTCTCTCCATTATCTTCTTCTCCTATCCCACTCATACATGTAACATTCAACTTATAGACAAATATCGACTCTTATGTTGATATCTCGATATATAATAAAATGCATGGGCTGAAATATCGGCATTGACGATATTTGCCCACGATATCACTCTTTTTTGAAACTTTCAACTTTCACATTTGAAATTTTGAATGTTTCGAGAAGAACCACAAAAAAATCTATTTCAAAATTCAAAACATTTGGAAAACCCAAGCGGCTACTGTTGGAAGATGAAATGTCGGCCCAACACAAAAGCATGCATGCGTGACTCCGTGTTAAACTTTCATATTGTATTTACTTTAATGCGCATAAGGCTAAACCCGAGCCAAATAATAAACATTGGGAGTTATGAACTCATGCCCAATGTAATAACCGGACATTGCTTATTACTTGAGGCCCACATAAACAATAATTAAAATCAATCAACTAAGCCTAAAGTAGTCACGTTCATCCAGAAAATGACAAAAAATATAGTCACGAGGATTTAGAATAATTAATTACCAGATTCTGGTGGACCAACTACCTTCCTCACTCCCCTCCCCCAGATTCACCGTAATTGAGTTTATTGGTCACACACTACTTGGTGAAGTGATTATTTTACTCTTCTAAGCCGTGTAGTAGATCTCATCTAGTTTCGTGCTCAACTGTTCGTTTCGAACAAGGCATAATAATCTATAGACCAAACAAACATTTTCAAAACTCCAAATTGCGAAAACGTATTCCGATTGTTTGAGCATCTACTGCATCGTTTGTGCATTTTTAGGTAGTTTTGCTAAAGTGCATTATACTGCATTCAAGCACTATAAGGTTTAACAAGCATAAAATTTACTCACATAAAAGAGCACGTCGTCCTAGACATACTCCTATCTCTCATCCCCCATCTTCTATCTTCTACAATGGCTGACGAAGTTGTGCAAGCTGAAGAGTTTCTCTCCAACTTCTACACACCGTTACAAGATGGACCCATCTTTATACGACTCACACCGCTTACGAGCGATTTTCACATTCCACCAAACGTGTTCAATCTTCTACCCATCTTCCACGGGTTTGAACATGAGTTACCGTACAAACATCTATGCCGGATACATGAAGTATGCAATATTTTTCACCATCCGGGCGTCACCACTGATCAAGTGAAGCTACAAGTGTTTCCTTTCCACTCTAGTTGGTAAAAATCACGCATGGTTTCTGTCTCAGAAACCCAATTCTTTCGATACATGGGAAAATATTGTGTTCTCCTTTATGAAGAAATATTTTCCACTGAAGAAAACAGAGGAGATAAGAAGCAAAATACAGTTTTTCAGAAAAAGTCCGAGTGAAATATTCTCCGAAGCATGGGATAAATTCTCTAACCTAGTCCATTCATGTCCTCACCATAAACTGGAAAAATCCACTTTTGTCCAATGTATTTTCAAAAGTCTTCTCTAAGAACACAAAGTAACCCTCGACATCATGAGTAATGACAATTTTTTGGATAGAGGTGCAACTGACGCTTTAACCTTTTTTGAAAACCAAGCTGAAAAAGTACCCATTGGGGCGACATAAACAATTCCAGAATAACTCAACCCAGTACATCTAAGGTTAGTGGTATTTTTGAGGTGAAATCCGACCCGAAAATCAAAACATTAATTGAATCTCTTACAAGAAAGATAGATGCTCTCACAACCAAACAAAAAGACGAAAATCCTCATCCTGTCATGAACATAAATACCTCACGATGCAACTTTTGTCTCAACTTAAATCACATAGATATCAATTGTCCCTTGCTCACCAATATATCATCACTTCAACCAGAAGAAGTCTATGCTTTCAATGTACCAAATACATCATGGAGGCAACACCCAAATTATACATAGAGTACTAATCCACAAACCCAACCACCTCCAGGGTTCACTAATCATTTCAAACCACCAAATACATTCAAACAAGGACAAAGTACCTATAATAATTAGAACAAAGCTTGGTTCCATCCCATTTTAGCCAGAACTATCAAAACCCACCAATCAACGACCAAAGAGACCTAGTTCCAGTTACACAACCCACTAGTGTCCAATCAGATAAACCATCCGAGATAATGCTATCGGTGATGCAACAACAAACTCAAATCGTAGCATCTATGCAACAATTTTTAAACTTATTAGCCCAAGACAAAACCCAATAATGTGTGTTCCCAGGCCAAGCAATTCCTAATCCTAAACAAGCAAACACAGCCTTTGAAGCAACAAGTGATGTTAACGAAGTTGGGGCGCTTAAAATACTTTCATGAGTATGTAGAAGAAACCCTTCTCCAAGATCCTGTCTACGAAGATTAAATCATCTTTTTCATGATGTATTCCTTTTCCTTCCTTCCCATTCCATCTTTTTCTAAAAAGGAATACATCATTAAGGTAACCGAACCTCCACTTGGACTGTGTGGTTGTAAGTGTCGGAGCTGTGTGAACCCTGTTCGTACCTTTTAACCTCACACCTCCAATCTCCTCTGTCTCTTCTCGAAGATGAGACTCTCTCTCTTGTGAACCTTTCAATTTGAACCCGTTTAGAAGCCTCACGTACCCTCGACTCTCAGGGGGATCAAGTATCTTGCCCGTAGTAGTTCTCTCCTCTCTCTCTTCCCATCTCTCTCTTCTTCTCTCTCGTAGAAGCCCCTCTTTATTCTCATCTCCTTCTTTTCTCTCAGAATCAGCTCTCCTTTTCTATAACTGTCCACCTCTCACATTACTTATCGCGGACTGGATATTGTACACCTGACCCCGGTTTCACTATCTTGCATCTTCTTGAGTCACTGAACCCCTCCTTGCCACTATGTCTCTCTGGAGTCCACGTCCCTTTAATGTTTCGCGGATTGGATCCTATGCTCTCTCTCCTTTGTGCCTTATGTTACCTCCGTCCATGAGACGTATCATCCTGATAGTCATGAATTTGGCCGATACAGGAGCTTTGGTCCACGTATATCTCGCATATTCTTTGAAAAATATTTTTTACTCGTTGTTTGAGTAAGTGTGACTCTATAGAGCGAGTATACAATTTTATTTTTCTTTATTTTACATTTCTTTTTCAAAATAGTTTTTCCCCATTCTCTTAATACAAGATTCTCGATACATCAATGGCAACTTTCGTGTCGGCTATATTCCGAACTATAACATTTACACAAAAAATTGTTCAAATTTGAAATTTCTACCAGATCATATTTAATTACCATAGTGCAGACTTGTAGGAGTTTCATTTTCACAGTTAGGTGTAGAATGTAGACTATATTGTTTGTATTGTTTGGTGTGGTTAGAAATTTCTCATTTGACCAACTTTTTCTGATAATGTTTTATATAGTTAGGATATCGTCTTTACAAAAGATAAGCGTGGAATCCTTCCCTCTGCCGTACATGCCATGTACTAACCAAGCACTCAGTTAAAAAAAAAAAAAAAACTAAGAGGCTTCGAAACTTGCGGACGGTGATGGAAAGTTGTCTTTACAAGGCTAATTTCTTTGGTATAGAGTATTCTCAAGTATCACAATCAAATGTAGCCTCCGTATATACAGTGAAGGACCTTATCCACATTTTGTCTTTGTTTAACTTTTTAATCTGAGAGTCTAAGGCCGTGAAGAGGAGGAGATCCACAGAGGCTGGCTTACTTGTAACATCAACGTGACACAGAATCAATCATAACGCTTGACATGGCTCATTTCTAACAATGTAATTTTCGCTACTCCTGCATACACCCTCAAACTTTTTGCTGATAAAGGAACATATAGAACATTTTTTAAGTGACAGAATAGAATCCTAAATTGCTTCTAAAATGAAACTCAAATTGTCAATACGTCGTGCTAGTGAGCTAGTCTTCAAAATTAGTCGAGCGTGATACAATCATGCCATATAAATTACGCAACAGGTGAACTACGGAACTGTAGTTTAAATATATCATGATGACTTGGCTAACTAGAATCCTAAAGGTCTAAAAGCTGTTTACATCAGATAATGTTACAACACCAGTTTACATAAGATAATGTTAGTAGCAAATTGTAGCTCAAATTACACATTACAAATATATTTACCAGTGACAACATAAAAGTGCGAATCAAGAGTACTTTTCTTGGTGAATATCACAATTGAATAGTACTTGCCTTGTTAGAGATGGAAATTTTTTGGCCAGCTTTACGCCTATAAATGTCAAGCTGGTCCTTCTACTAATTTTCACTCGGTCGTGAAAACTATGGTTTTCCCAAGGACAAAAAGTGCTAGGGACATCTCAACGAAGAATATCGTGTTAACCAATATCCGGTCGATTGTCCATCCAAAAACAGTTACACCCCCAAGATTAGACTGCAAATACATCACTGCAAAGGTAAAAATTAATAAAAATCAACTTCCGAGCACATGCCCACATACAAACTAAAGCAGCACTGAGGTAGAAATCTAAAGATGACAATGACAAAAAAAAAGCATAAAAACCACACACACAAAACACAAAACACAAACAAAAAGAAAGAAGTAAAGAGAAAAAAAAAATTGGAAATACTAAAGTACATGTATTAGTAAAGAAAGAAAGAGATTTCTCCTCTGTTATATTCTTTGGAGATAATGATCGAATTCAGTAGATAATGATCGAAATCAGTAGGATCTTCCCTTTTTCTTGTGGGGTTTGATATTTTTCTTTTTTCTTTCTTTCTTGCTTTCCTTGGGTTGTGATGGTTGGGTGGGAGGATTCTCCCCACTCTAAATACAAATCATGATTGCAAACAAACAAGAATTAATTCTCATCCCAACAAACAAATGTCTTCTAGTATTAGGTTCAACCACATCCACAACAGAAACTTAACTCCCAACCGTTTCACCAACCATCCCATATTCCCATCAGAAAAGTTATTTTCGTGTAATGCAAACCAGAAGTATATGTAGGATCATTTTTGATATCGAGTGTAAATGGATGATTGGGTTATGCAGCAACATGCCAGCACCTTATACTCTTGGGATTAATATCACAAAGACAATCCTCCTTAAAATGATAGTGCTTCTTGAGCTGTACCAAATAAATACTAGTATCTATGACCGGAAGGCGGCTTTATACGATTACTATGCAACCAGAGTACAACCCTTTACAGTTTGAGGAAATTGTGAGACTCCCTTGGAAGATGGGATACCCATGAAGCCATGTTAACAATAGAGGGTATACAATCCAAGGTATAAAGAATGGGGTAATCATCCACCAAACTGGGCAGTTTAAGTGACTATTAATCGCCGCTTAATCGGCGCATAAGCGCTATGCGCCCCTCGACCGATCCGATCAAGAAAAAATTTAGAGGTCTGAGCAGGTGCCATAAAACGGGCTATTTCTTCCTTCCGCTTAATCGGAAAATCGGTATAAAAAAAAGCGCCGATTAATAGGTTTACAGGTTTTGTTTTTTTTAAAAAAAAAAATTTAAGTCCACAAAAAAGCCCAAAAAAGAAAAACCCACGAATCTATATATTGAAAACGTTTCGCTTCACCGAGGAAAAATAATCAAAACTGTAAAAAGTGAAAAACCACCAAAGAAAACTCTTAGGCCAGCTAGCACTCCACCACTCAGGCTTGTAGTTTTTTGACTTTATTTTGTTTTAAGTTGTTATATCACTTATATGTGACATATGTATTATAGGTTAACTAAGGCAATTAATTCCGAGATTAATCCGATTAATCGCTATGAGCTCTTGGAGCGACTTGCTCCCGATTAGTGCTTAAACTGCACAGCCACCAAATGAAGAGAAACAAAGAGGAAGTTTACAGCCGATAGGGAAACCAAATGGGTTGATGAGGAAAGCCTTACAGCCCTTATGATGCGTGGTCAGTGAAAGTTAAAAAGAAATGACTATTACAACTTAGATGTTCTATTGATGCTATGAAGCGATTCTCAAAGCTCCTCTTTGTTCTTAATATCAATATATAGATATCAATACCAATTTATTGGTAAAACTGTGCTATAAAGAAAAAAGAAGGAAAAAGCAGGGAAGTGAGACAAATTTCAATGGGGACTGATTACGATCTCGACATCTGATTGCAGCTCAACCATGCCATGCCAATTTATCAACATGCCAAGTTTTACTTGAGACATATCAATGTCACTGGTCAGCATGGAATAATAAAATAATTCTATAGAAGCAAACATAATAACAAACAGAGAGAATTTGTCTAAGCCTCTAAGGGTAACCAAGATTCTAGCCTTTAATCAATGCCCACAACCTAAATGGCATAGTCAATAACGTGACAAAAAATTGTTATGCTCAAACATGAAAATACGATTTTCTACATATAAAGGTTCATTTCTCTATAATCATAGGAATAAGTATTTAAAGTTAAACATCGGTTTCTCGAAAATCACCAGATTAAGTTTTCTAGGTTCAGTGGTGACTTCTCAATTTTCAGCCCACAAGGTTACAGAAACTAGAATAAGCAATAATACAATGCAAAAGTTGGTTTAGTACACTTACCAAGGGATTGTCTCTTATGGTATGAGGACATTTGAGTATTAGTTGAGAACATCACGTTTTCCATTGACTCCATATCGCTTTCTGAGAAGTTAGGAGTCAGCGATCCTACCGGTATGGAAGTCTCCATGTTTTCCGCACTGTTTGAGACTCTACTTTGAGATGTGTCAGTTGAACTGCATGTAACTAAAGCATGCCATCTACTTGCTACCGATGCTATACCTTGAGCTCTATGGGAAAATTTTGCAGCTGCATACAAGCAAATAACTACGCCAACAACCTGAGCAATGGAGATGACCTGCAAACATAGATGTGTAAAAAGGCAAATAATAGGTATAAGTAATTCCTTATGAGTAATGAACAAGGAGAAACAACTGTCCTAGGAATGAGGGTGTTACTAATCCGTATCACCTAGCATCAATGCTGTTATGGAGAAGGACACCCTTATGAGTAATGAAATTGTCAGGGGAGCCAATCAAAAAAAAAATTGTCAGGGGAGGCAAACTGGCGAAGACTCAAATTGTATTAATATAAGACTCAGATTACCCTGTGATGCTTCAATAGAGATGGTCCCATCTACCCCAAAGCCTGGAAGTCATTTCTAAGGATGAAGCTCAAGGTGAATGGACCACTGTGGGTCTGTGGCTAGGCCTAAAAAGGTGGCCAAGCATAAATGGAAGTCCCTAAAGCTCTCACATGGAGAGGTTGATCCTACCATTAGTACGATCAAGCGGACAATCGACCAGTCTAGAAACAAAAAAACTAGTCACATTGATGATCATATCCAGAAGGTTTGGGATGATGCTTATGGATGGACCTATGAATCTGGGGAGTGTTGTAGATTCTATCTAGAATCTGGGGAGTGTTGTAGATTCTATCTAGAATAAGGCGCAACTCCACTTGGGCTATAAGCACCAAGATTTTGTCAAGATGTCCAAAATGGGAGGCAATGGGGTGCAAAGTAGAAATTCCAAAAGATGTTGAGGAAGCCTAAGCTATGGGCACTCTGAATTTTGTAATATCCTTTAGTACGATGTATGAGCTTCTAAGGGATTAGACACCTTGTGTTTGCTTGATATTGTAAGGCTTGAAGCCTGTAGTTTAAGTTACAGTGCCATGCCCTCCCTCTTATATTTAATCTAATAGAGAAGGGATTGTAACTTGCTCTGTTTGATAAAGCAGGTGGGGTCTGTCTCAACCCCAGCTAACCGTTTCAAAAAAGAAATCCTTTTTGTTGGCAAGTGGGAAAACATAGGCAGTTTTTTATCCTAGGTCTATGGTAAGTAGTCACAGACGTTACCAACTAAGCTAGCTGTCACCTGCATATGCATAAGTAACCGAGTCATAAGTAACCCAATTGGAACTACAAAATTTTTTAGTACTTCAATAGTTGACTGAATATATTGGATCAGTCCAATATCAAAGAATCTGCTCCTTGGATAGATGCATAGCGAAAAGTGGAGAAATGGCAATTCCAGTTGGGTTGCTCATTTCTCCATAGGAGATTTTCCCTGCCAACTGGTAAATCCCGCAATGCATAGCTTTATGCTACAACTACGGTTATACTATGAAATTCAATGGTTTTTCAGCATAAAAAAAGTGTCAAGTGCAGCAATTTACTTACTGCAAAATTTCCACCATTAATGATATTGATGAATCCACGATATCCTGTGGTCTGGAAGAGTGTCATTATTTGACTAGCTGTCACAACCAAGAACTCCAGAAGTAGATATGCACGAAATCTGTGACTTATCTTAGATAATTGATGCCTTAGACGCATGTGCTCCTTTACATGTGCCATAACATCAGAATTACCTTCTAAAAGCATCCCATAATCCTCAAAGTGGATGATTTGCAAATTGCATACCAAGTTGAACAAAACACAGGCTGATAGAGATATTGTGGTTAAGTACGTCCAGGAGACAACCAAAGCAAGCATAATAACAAGTGATTTCCACCATGAGTCCTGTGAATATATAATGCGGACGACCTCAAGGCCTGTTCTTAAAATGAAGCACGGTAATGCCAACCATAACAGTAAGTGGAAAAACCCCTGAGAAATAAATAAGTATTAGAATTGCACAAGTAAAATACAAACACTCATTTCCAGACCTAACTTAGATCATTTTAAAGAATGCCTTTTCGGGGGTTGCACTGTCAATATACTTGTTCATTTCTATGGAAAAAATATCAGTATATATTGGTTGTTGGTCCACTCGACAGAACATATTTGGACATTTGGATATAGTCAAAGCAACTCTTTAGGATATTAAACATTGGTTAGTCCATATAAGAATACATAGCCAACGAACTATCATGATTAGTCCATGAAGGATGTGAATTCTTGGGCTAGAGCCATCAAATAATATGTCTGTCCAATTCTCTTTCTATCTGCCTTGGGTTCACCAACACAGCACCTCGCCTTCTCCAGTATTTCCATACATGCCCGCCTTTTTATTTTTTTTGCTAGGTAAGTTACTTGTATCTATTAAAAAGAAAATTAAGTTACATTGAGTGTTGGATTTCTAATTAAGATCACACAGATGGATCAAACAACCCAAAGTCTAAGCAAATCTCATAAAAACTTGAAACATCTTTACTCAATCTTGATCCATGCTCTGCTGCAATGTCAGTAGCAAAGTTTACTTCTCTCCAACAATGTCTCAGCAAGAAATGTTGTAAAGAGTTCTTGCAGTTTTCTCATCGTGCACACGACTCCCATGGAATCTTACCTGATCTAAAGGCTTGTACAGATGCATTTGAGTCCGATTCCATCCACATTGAATTTCATCCCTTGCTTTTAGGTATCACCACACTCTCAAGTATGACCATGCATTCTGCTATTGCCACTCTAATTCCCTTAGAGCATGTCAACAAGCTATGGTCTCTGAATGTAGCACCTTAACCAGCCCTAGGTTTCCCCTAGATGTCCTATCAACATTAATCTTTATGTTAGGTGAAGGACATATATATGTCTGCCTCACTTCTTCCTAGTATCAACCCCTCCCTTCCTCCCATCTCCTAACCTTTTCTTCTCCGTTTTCAACTTGGGAAGTGGGTAGTGAGACTGCGACAAATGAGACGGCAGCAGTTACGAAGTATTTTTCCTCTCTGACTTCTCACTTCTTAATGTAGATTGAAACGGCGGAAGCAACACTTAATCGAAATCTACACTTTATAGAACCCTAAAAGTCTCACCTTTATTCATAATCACTCAATAGTTCATAAACACAAACACAACTACCCCCAAACCTAAATACAAGCCCTTATTTATACTAATAACAATAAAGTAGCAACTAAACTAGTGGGCTCACGACCCATGGGCTTGGACTTGACTAGATGTCCACATCACACTCTCCACGTTGAAGAAGCTTGACCACAAACTTGTTGACATGAAAACCCACCAATATGAAAAACTCTTCAAACATCATCAAACTTGTATATGTCACCTTCCCGTGATTCTGAGGAATTCGACCTCGAATCTTGCCCAAATATCGGCTCAAACGAATAATATGGTACTACAATACTGCTAGTACTCCTTTCTTGAATCACAATGGATACTGGAAGTCACGAAGTATGCGTTGAAGTGCTTTGTAGTTGCGAAGCAAAAACCTTCTCAAAATTGTTTAGAAAAAGATCAATATAATCACCACTTTGTGCTTGCTGAATTGGAGGAACAAGACCTTCATAGATCTGGTCAGCAGGACGTCTTTGTTGCAAAGGAAGGTGATGAACTTGCTGATTTCGTTTGTTATCATGATCAAGACATGACACAACAGCTTCATAAATTCCTTCCTTCTCTTTGTTGTCATCGACAACAATCGGTGTTTTATGTTGGGCTATAGAAGCTCCACCAACGATGGGGGCTTTGGGCTGCAAAAGCTCCACCATAGCCTCCCTAAGTCGACTAGTCGCTTCTTCTAATCGATCAAACGTGTTTTGCATCAAGGATTCTCTCCACTCTTCTAATCGAGCAACCCATACTCTAGGGGTTAATATGAATCCATGAGTTCTCCATGAATTTTTTTATCTCTGACGTTGTAGACATATCTTGATTTGCAAGAATAAAATTGGATTCACGGTAAATAGTAACCGGGGGTGAACAGTGTTTCTGCATGAATCTCCCAAAAAGCAATTTGCTCTGATACCAAATAATGTAGATTGAAGCAGCGGAAGCAACACTTAATCAAAATCTACACTTTATAGAACCCTAAAAGTCTCACATTTATTCATAATCACTCAATAGTTCATAAACACAAACACAACTACCCCTAAACCTAAATACAAGCGCTTATTTATACTAATAACAATAAAGCAGCAACTAAACTGGTGGACTCACGACCCATGGGCTTGGACTCAACTAGATGTCCACATCACTTCTCTTCTTCTTTGGTCATCCTCACAGTTTGGTAGTATACTAGGTTTATGCTCATTTTTCAATCAACAAATAAGAGAGTAGGAACACATGCACTATTGAAAGAACGAATATGTTTTCTATTGTACCAACATTCAATAAGAAAGAAGAGTTTCCTTGGCAGGCAAAGCACAAGATGGAAATAGTCAAGAGTATGATAGCACACGGAGTTGTTCTCTATACAACACATTTACAGGGAAGCTAACAAGCTTGCAGATCTTTTAACATCTTATGTAGTTTCTGTTATATCATAGAGATTACTCCTAGCTAGTTCCTTTTCAGAGGATTTGACAAAAAAAAAAAAAAAAAAAAATGTTTACGAGGATGTAATAGGGATGAAATATCTCAGAATGTAACAAGCTTTATAATTTAAATAAATCAAAAGGGGTATGTGACCTCTCTAACAAGTAACAACCTCGCTTTCCCATCCAAGAAAAAAATAAACACTATGAATCAAAAACCTGATCAAAAGTCAAAACATAAAAGAATCCTATCTATACATGAAATGCTCGAAAGGTATATCCCTCGTTTCCTCACGCACCTTAGAGCAAGTCCAATGGGGGTGCTATATGGGTTGGTAAATGCCATATAGCACCCCAAACACAAAAACATGTTTCCAATGGGGCTGCTAGATGGGGTTTAAATTTGGTTGTTGTGATATACGCAGCTAAATTTGTGGTCTCGTCTAGTAGCTCCAAAAATAAAGTTCAGGGAAATAGACAACACATTTCTGTCGTCTATACTTATGCTGTAAACAGATGAAAGAAACCATGCCGTTTGTCGGTTGTTTTATTCATTGGAAGGAAGGTAGAATATCTGTCGTGTCTCTAGGAGCCAGAATCCTCTACGCCCTTTCCTTCCCTTCCCTATACAACTCAACCAAATCATTTTTTTCCACTCACTCTTTCCTTGTACTATCAAACCTACACCTTTTACTCATGCATTATACCATCAAAGCCAACACCATTCATTCCACCAACTCTATTTCTTTCTTCAATCTCTTCCATTCATTCCACCAACTCCATTTCTTATTTCAATCACATCCATCCATTCCACCAACTACATTTCTTGTTTCCATCAGATACGAATATTCTACCAAAAAAATCAAATTATACGGTCCAAATCTTACATTTTTAGCGCTAAGACAAGCAGAGATGTGACTTTCTGGGTTTATTGCCAATGTAGGACCGTGAGTGAATTGATTGCGTCGGGAAATGGAAGCAGTGGAGGGTTTTGAAGCTTGTGTGGTTTGTACTCTTCTTCATTACCTTGCCTTAACGATGACTCTTCAATCAATCTATTTAATGATTTTTTACCAAACAATCTCTTCCCTTTGTTACTCATTTGATTTGAATGGGTTTGAATGAGAATTGGAGTGTTGGGGAGAATTTGAAGTGTTTGATTAGAAAGAAAATGAGAGGGAAGTTTGATTTATCGCGTCTGCCTTCAAAAGATGGCACAATTTCTGCCATCCGTTCACAACTTAACATGGCACAATTTCTGCCGTCCGTTAACCTACCTAAACCAGCTAAAAAATGCCCATTGGAACAATTTCACATGTTAAATTTAGCTGGCTTGTTAAAAGTGCCAAATTGCTGAGTTGGCACCCTACTAACCAGCTAAATTTGGCACTCCCTATTGGACTTGCTCTTAGACCAAAAGATAAAAGGCCTTTGATAGACGTGAAGACCTCCTCCATAGTTTTCACCTCACCTTCGAAGTGCCTTTCCAAACCAAACTCCCCCTATATCCATTGAGCTTCTGGGAAGTAGCTCCTTCGCCGAACCTGCGAAACCCATTGAACCACGAAAAAAAACAAAGAAGGTACAATGCTCTCAATACCCCAAGAAAAAGGACACCAAACGAGGGTATGTCACAGCCTCAAAATTGCTCAAACACAAGGGGCATAAATTGATAAAAAAAGTGTTTTTATGTCTTTTCCTAAGCTTATTTAAGTTGAGAATACGATCTAAAGAAGCGCACCGAATAAGAAAGGCAACTTTACAAGGTACTCTGAAAATGTTTGGCTAGGGGAAAATGGCACTGTTCTTGGACTAGGAGGTGGAATAATAAAGTGAATCCAAAAGTAAAATGACTTGGTAAAAAACCTCCCTCTCTTTTCACAACACCAAAAATGTCTATATTTATCCAATTTTACCAAAGAAATAAATTTCAATATTTAAAATAATAACAATTCAACAATAAACAAAGACAGTGAATCGAAAACTAAGAAATAGTTACCACTCACCTGGATCTTTTCAACATACTTGTTATTAAACTTGGTGATATGTCCATGTTCCCGATCAACAAACAAAAACTTCCTCAAACCATGTTTTCTCAAATTATGTGAGATACAAAGCAAAGAAACAGCAGCAAGACAAGCTTGAGAAACAAGAATCTCCAACTCAAATGAGCTGATCCTATACTTAACACATACAGAACAAGTAGTGAACTCAATCACAACAACTGGAAGTAATATACCCACTACTATAAATGCAAACCAAGATAGAGATATACTAAGTATAGATGTTTGGTGAAAACCCATGATATATAGAAAGGTTTCTAGTCTTTTGAGTGTTTGTTTAAGATGGGCATCTGATATTGCTACTTCTTCTACATGTTTTTGGGTTTGGAGGGGTTGTTCAAGATCAGCCATTTCTTAGTCAGAACTCAGAATCTAGTATGAGAGAGACTCAAAGTTGCAAGTTCAGAGAACAAGAAAGAGACAGGGACATGTTTTTACTCTCTTGACTTCAAGGTTTTGTGCACGAAAGACTGTAAAGTGTCGGACAAACTTGGAAAAGTAATTTGATTGGTAGTTGGCCGTTATGTTTCGAATAATGAGTAAGTATGTGGAAAACGTACGGGTTGTTTGTGGCACATGTCACTCTCTCCCTGATTTTAAGTTGAACATTCTACTTTTGTATAAATAAAAGACCGTCAGGGCGGCTCAAGCCATTTGGGGCCTAAGCAAACTTGGAAAAGCAGCCTTCTGCCATTTGATTACACTCACATTTGCAGGAGAAATTAATATTATTTTCAAATATTATTATATAAGTTTTTAATTATTATAAATAAAATAATAATAAATAAAATCCAAAATACTAAAACTAGTGTGGCCTGAGTTGGGGCCTTTTGGACTGCTGGACCCTGAACAGCTGCTTATTCTACTATAGAGTTGCTGAGACCAGGATAGAAATCCGTGTATATATTGTATAGTGTATTCAAAAGAGTGGAAGAAAATATTGAAGTAGTAATTGAGTAAAATATCCTCATCCAGGCTGTACTTGGAACTTACCTGAACTAATTAAACTCAAAAATGACTCAACATTTTTCTGTAGTAATACTTTGGTAGCCCCGTATCTTGAAAATTCAAAGCAGGCCAACAGCCAAGCAATTTTGAGGTACGAGTTTGCTATGTGCCATCAGAGTATCAGACTGATTTGATTTTCCATTTAATGTTGCAGCGTGGGCCTGTACCAACATTTGGGCTTTAATATTTGCCACTGTTTCTTTGGTCAGCTAAAATCTCTGCGGCTGATACAATGATACTTTGATTGAGTTGATTCTGACCATTTCGACTCTAGAAAGTAAAAAGAATATGGAGATCGAGGTGAATTTATAGAAAAAGAAACTACTAGCACTATCAGATTTCTGATTTGTATGTTGAGATGAGTAAGTGGTAATCCATTTTCAGAGAAGCTTTTACTATGTTCTCTACCATCCAAAGAGTGCAATTGATTAAAAAAAAAAAAACACAAATCCTTAATGAAAGACAACCCTTTACAAGGTCCTTGTTATAGCTCATAAACTCCGCAATCAGATGCTATTGTCATCAGCACCAAGTCCATCAGCAGTGCATAGATGTACTGAAAAAACAGCTAAAAGTGGAGAAAAATCCCCAACTAACAGGCAACAGTCCTAATAAAGAAAATTTCAAGAACTGACTTCTTGTGGAATAGATTTTCTACCTATCAATCAAACAGGTACCTTGAGGTAGAAACCTGTAGAGAAAAACGATGTTTTCTCATCACCATTCTATGTGATATGGGCAAGCGACCAGCTTCTATTTATGCATGGGCAAGATTTAAAACGACCAGCTCATGCTTTGGTGACCTCCAATGATTTAAAGACGACGACCACCAACTTTCAACTTTGGTCTGGTCAAGGGTGCGACCCGCGCTCCACTTTATTTCAGCACGATTTTGCCCTTTTTCAAAAGTTTTCTGAAATAGTATAAATATAGATTTTTTCTGTAGAAACCTAATCTAACCAAAAAGAAAGAAAGAGAGAGATTGTAAAAGAGAAATTCTTAGTGAGTTGAGTGTTTATTCTTTGTGAGTGAATTGAGAGCTCTTGTAATCTGTTACTCTGGGCATCTAGTAAAGCTTGGAACTCGCCAGCGTGGACGTAAGCAAATTGCTGAACCACGATATATCCTTGTCTTGTGGTTGGTTCTCTTTTGCATTTTTATCTTTACTTTATATGCTTGTTAAATTGTTAATGAGAAGCGTTGGGATAGTAGTTGGAGGGTATTGAAATCTTGTCTAGTAAGAAGGATCGATCTATTTGTTGTGCGTAACGTTGTTTTCGCAGTGTTATATTCACAACAATTGGTATCAGAGCGAGATATACGACTTAGGATTTTGAGTTTTGGTAAAGAACCATAGTGCTCGAAATTTGTGTAAATAAGGTGTTCGATAAAATTTCTGAGTGAGATATTTTTTGGGTTATTGTGTGTGACTTGGAAAAAAGTTCCCAAGATGTCAAATACTAGATTTAAAGTAGAAAAGTTTGATAAAGAAGCAAAAGAAAAGATGGCGAGGGTGATGTCGAATGAGATGACTTCCACAAGCAAGTGGAAGGGTAGTTCGAAGAAGCCTTTAAAACATGTATGGTGCTACAATTATAAGGAAAAGGGGCATTATCTATGTGATTGCCCTAGCCCGAAAAAGAGTAACAAGATGAGTAGTAAGTTTGAGAATGAGGATGTTAGTGAAGCAAGTCTTGCTTCCGGCTTCGATGGGGATGATGTAAGTCTTTCGGTGTCTATACAAGACGACTACATAACCGATACGTAGATTCTTGATTCCGGGTGTTCCTACCACATATGTCCAAATAGGTAGTGGTTTGCTACCTATGAGAACTTGAGTGGAGGTTCCATTTTGATAGGTAATGATGTTGCTTGTAAGACGGTAGGAATTAGAACTATACGGGTCAAGATGTATGATGGTGTAGTGAGGACTTTAACCGATGTGAGGCATGTTCTTGAGCTAAAGAAGAACCTTATTTCTCTTGGTACCTTGGATTCCAAAGGCCACAATTTTGTGGGAAATGGTGGAGTCCTAAAGATCCTTAGTGGCTCTTTAGTCATTATGAAAGGTCAAAGACTTGGAAACTTGTATACTTTGTTGGGTAGTACAGTAATAGGTGATGTAGCAGTGGGTACATGTAGTGATGATTCTGAGTGCACAAAATTGTGGCATATGCGCCTTGGGCATATGAGAGCAAAAGGGATTGTATGCGAGTTGTGTGCGAGAGGCTCTTGAAAGACTTGGAGAAACCAAGTATGGAATTTTGCGAGCATTGTGTCTATGGCAAGCAGTGCAGAGTCAAGTTCGGTACAAGCAAGCACAAGACAAGAGACATCCTAGATTATGTGCATACGGATGTTTGGGGACCTTCTAGAGTGGCTTTTAAGGGAGGTAACCGGTATTATATCTCTTTCATCGATGATTATACACGCTATGTGTGGGTATATATCTTGAAGTCCAAAGATGAAGTTTTCGAGACATTTAAGAAGTGGAAGGCAAGGGTTGAGAATCTCACAAATAGGAAGGTGAAGACACTACAGTCTGACAATGGTACTGAGTATACCTATAGGCCTTTCCAAGAGTTTTGTGTGCAACAGAGAATTGCCAGACACTGGACAGTGAGGGGCACGCCACAGCAGAATGGGTTAGCAGAGAGAATCAATCGCACGTTGCTTGAGAAAATTAGGTGTTTTCTTTCCAATGCCAATCTTGGCAAAGAGTTCTGGGCAGATGCAGTGGCCATGGTGTGTTACTTGTATAATAGATCACCAGTTTCGACAATAGACTGCAAGACACCTTATGAGGTGTGGGCAGGGAAACCAACTGATTATGGTACTTTGTGCATGTTTGGACCTAGTGCTTACTACCATATGAAGGATAGTAATCTTGATTCTAAAGCTAAGAAAGCTATATTCTTAGGCTATGCAAAGGGAGGAAAGGGATACGGATTGTGGTGTCTTGAGAACCACAAGTTCCTGGTCAGCAGTGAGGTTATCTTTGATGAGACTTCAGTGCTACATTTTAGCAGGCCGGAGAAGGCTGGAAATAGTGGTGATTCTATAGAATCTCAAGTGATTGAGATAGAAGCGTCTGAGGATGCTAAAGAGAGTGAGGTTCTTAGTGAAAGAACTATACAACAAGAAGTAGAGTTACAACAACCTGAGCAACAAGCTTTGGCTAAATCTAAGCCAAAGAGAAGTGTGAAACAAGTTATGAAGTACGGGCATGATAAGCCAGTGAAGCATTATGGTCAACCGGACTCGGTTTGCCTACGCAATGAATATTAAAGATGATGAGCCAGATAGCTTCAAGAAAGCTGTTAGAGATGCTCATTACAAAGATTGGTTGGTGGATATGCAGAAAATGGTGGAGGCTCGCGACAAGTTTTGTACTTGGGAATTTGTTTCATTGCCTAAGGGCAAAAGGGCTTTTGGTTGTAGAAGGTTCTCTATGGAGTTGAGTTCCAACATTGGTTGGAGGTACTCCACAAATGGTGGAGGCTCATGCATTGTTGATTGATGCCTTTCGTATGCATGACCCTTTGTGGGCGTGATTGCTCTTTGTGAGCATGACTTTCTATGAAGATAGCTCTTTGTGGGCATGACGTGCCCTTCGTGGGCATGACTCTTTGTGGGTGGCTCTTCGTGAGCAAGACACTCTTTGTGGGTGGCTCTTCGTGAGCATGACACTCTTTGTGAGCAAGACACTTTTTGTGGGTGGCCCTTTGTGGGCATGGCCCTTCGGGGCGGTTGACTGCGAGTTTTGGATGGATGTGTTCTTGCTGGATGTGTTCGGCTCGGTTTTATGTGTTAAAACCTCACCGAGGTGGAGAATTGTAGAGAAAAACGATGTTTTCTCATTTTGGTGTGAAGGGCGCGACCCGCACTCATGCTTTGGGGACCTCCAGTGATTTAAGCGCAACTTGCGCTTAACTTTGCCTGGTCGAGGGTGCAACCCGTGCTCCACCTTATTTCAGCACGATTTTGCCATTTTTTGGAAGTTTTCTGAAATAGTATAAATATAGGTTTTTTCTGTAGAAACCTAATCTAACCAAAAAGAAAGAAAGAGAGAGATTGTAAGAGAGAAATTCTTAGTGAGTTGAGTGTTCATTCTTTGTGAGTGAATTGAGAGCTCTTGTAATCTGTTACTTTGGACATCTAGTAAAGCTTGGAACTCACCAATGTGGACGTAGGCAAATTGCCGAACCACTATATATCCTTGTCTTGTGGTTGGTTCTCTTTTGCATTATTATCTTTACTTTATATGCTTGTTAAATTGTTAATGAGAAGCGTTGGGATAGTACTTGGAGGGTGTTGAAGTCTTGTCTAGTGAGAATGATCGATCCTTGTGTAAGATTGATCTATTTGTTGTGGGTAACGTTGTTTCCGCAGTGTTATATTCACAACAAAACAATCAATGTGTCTATTCAAGAATTACAAGACAAACAGAAATAAAGGCTTCTTACATGTAATCTGATGTCTTTGTTTTAATTTTTCAAACTTACTTTTATTGCTTTTATTAAATACATGGACCATGAGATAGACGATACAGGAGAGCGTCATGCCAAATACTTGGCGTACATGAACTAACTAAATGTCATTTCATCCTCGTGGCCCTGATTGTGGACTCTGCTTCAAGTGCTCCACGTCTAACAGAATGTATTTCAATCTATAACTCTATAAGCTTTGTTCAACTGTTTCAGCTGAAGTAGCTAGTTGCAGATATGTATTGTTAATATGAACAATACCAGAAATTCACTAGGATACTAGACAGGCAAACTAAGACGCTTAGGAATTTATTCATGAGAAAGACTACAGAACTGCAGCCTTCTTTCCAAAGTTTTGTAGTGATCACCGAAGCATGAGTGTTAATGGTTTTGTACTGTTTGATCTAAACTGGTTGATCTACATAGTACATGTAGTAGCCATATTCAGGGATGCATCACATAAGTACTGGCCCAAGAGATAAGGCCCATACCATAGTATGTATTGGGCCCAGAGAATAGGCCCAGGACCATACTATGCCCCATGAATAAAACCTAAGAGAGGGATATAAAAAAAAAAGGAGGGAGGAAGAAATAGAGGGCAATCAATGGAGGCATAGAAGGGTGAGGAGAGAGAGGTGAACTACGGCGGCTTGATCCCGAGATGGGTACGTAGGCAACCGAGTTGGTGCAGCCGATCCAAAATATAGAGTGAATTTGAGTAAAGTTAGAGTTAGGCGAGATTCGCAGTAATGTGGTTGTAACAAATGGCGCCGTCTGTGGAGATAGAAAAGTTTTAAACAGATAAGTTTTCTATCCATTCTTAGATCTATTACTAGCAGTGGTTTGTCACTTCAATCTTAAAACTACGCTTAGAGTTGCAAGAGGTTGGAGTGCGAGAGACAAGCTTCTAGGCGGGAATGTCATGATGTTGATATTACCTTTGGATAACATCTTTGGGTCGTGAGTTTTGCGAAAAGGTGAATGAGTACTTGCTTATCTTCGGAGAAGAAAAACAAAAAGATCGATTTTTAAACCCGAGATCAGAATACCATAGTGAGAACAGTCGATTTCCTATTATGAAGTTTGGCAGAGAGCTGGGGAAGACGCATATCAACGAGATTTAACAATCAACAACTTGTTTTACAATATCCACATCAAATCAGTTGAAGATTTTATGGGAAGAGGTCTGGCAGATTTGAAGTTTGGAAAGATAGTAATTCTGTTACCTCCAAAATATACGTTATTGGATGATCCTTTGAGAGTTCTACGTGCCATTCGTTTTGGTGCAAAATTTGGATTTGTATTAGATGAAGAGTTAAAGAAAGATGCTGCTAGCGATGAAGTGAAGGCTGCTATTGTGGGTAAAGTTAATAGAGAGAGAGGATTGGTAAGGAGATCGATCTCATGATCTCTGGCAATGATCCGGTCAGAGCAATGATTTACATTTGTGATTTGCAGTTATTTTGGGTTGTGTTTAGTGTTCCTCGTGAATTTGAGCATATAATTTTTGAAGGATGCAACAGGCTCAAGCACCTAAATTTATCTCACAATATATTTGAAGGAGAGTTCAACTTGACTGGATTAAACAGCTTAAAGGTACCGGACCTGACTGTTAATAGGCTTGTTGGCGAAGTTCAGTTGAGTGGTGGTTGAATTGGTCAGATCTGGTGGCGAGTGGAGAGATGGGTGGAGAAGATGGGAAATGGGTCGGTTTGGACCCATTTTAGATCTTGGCGAAATGGGCTTATTTGGAGGTTGTTGGGCCTCTTAGCTATTGGGGCTGTAGGGTAGTGTGTGGACTTATGGAGTGTGAGGGATGGCGTAGTGTGGGAACTGGGGGTGCAACAAATGGGCATTGGTGGACTAGTAGGAGGTGGACGGTGATAGCGGGATAGGTGTACCACCTTGGGTTTGTGCGGGGATGTTAACAAGGGGCTTGACAATCACGCCGAGTATTGCCAGAATGGTGACGGGTCTAACAAGGGGCAACATAGGTTATTGGAGACAGAGGAAGAATGAGATCAGTAGATTGGGGCAGAGATCGACGACTTGGAGTGTCTGAACACGGATGATAATATGATTACAAAAAACGTAGAGAGGCATACACCGTGCAGGTAACTCATTTCTTTTACTGTCATGTACATAATGGACGGACGAGTAGTAACTCGGCCGTCAGCCATAATTACGCCGGGGGCAAGCAAGCTTTGTCCCCGTCCTTGGCAGAGATGCATGTGGGGACAGATTGGGATTGTCCCCAGACCTCGTGGTATTCCGCGAGCCTATTCGCTTTGGGAGGTCGCAGACCATGAATGAGAAACATGGTTGTACACCTCAGGGCAAGACGGATGGTACACTGTTTGGAGCACAGGATCGCCATTATATTTATATGTAAATACTTGTGCTGAATTAATATTCCTCGATAAAACTCACGTCTTATTTGTGCAAAACTCAGATATGAAAGTTTCAGGTTACAGAGAAAGAGAAAGATCCGTGGAACCGTGCAACAGAGTTGAGATTGAGTTGGTATTGAGAGATGGATCCATCTCACCTCATTTACTACCTTAGCACATACTATATTGTCATCAAAGAGTGTACTTTATGCATTAAAGGTTTATTGCATGATAGAACCTTAAGTAAGACCGGGGTCGATCCCTGTACTAGCTATACGGGGAATCTCGGAGTCTGATGGTATCTCTATGTAGTGGTGAGTTACAATTCACATTAAGGGCGTGGTATCTTTGCACTGAAGTTACATACAGTACACTATTATCTCTAATGCCTTGAGAATTTGTCCACATATATATTTACTAGAGGGATGTCTTATGTGGGGGTCTAATCTTATGGTGGGAATCAGATAGAGCTCCCCGGTCAGGCATTTCGGCGAGAGTGGAGGGTTCTGCGGATCGCGTGGGCTAGAATGGGGGGATGAGCCCTTCATGGACCCTCGTGTCCAAATCAAACATGGGGCAGGCTGAGCTATTCGGATAAGCATTTAGAAGGAGAGCGGAGGGTTCGAGAAGACCCTTCGTGGATATGTCGTGGGGCTATCCAAATGAGTGCGGGGATGAGGGATGGACCCCCGTGTTCGAATCAAACATGGGGCAAAGAGAGCCCCAAGAGGCGGAGGGTTCAAAGAATCCGGATATGTCGAGCTATCAAGGAGTGGGATGAGCCCTCCACGGATCAAACATGGGCTAGAGATATATGAGGCAATGAGAGAGCCTTTAAGGGCGAAGAACCGGTCGAGCTATCAGCGGAGTGGGATGAGCCCTCCGCGGATCGAGGCGCTAAGAGATACATGGGGCAATGAGAGATGAGCAACCGGCGACAACCTGGTCGAGCCCGCGGAGTGGGGTGAGCCCTCCGCGGATCAGAGATGTTAGAGATACATGGGGCAGTGAGAGAACCCCAACCGGCGACAACCCGGTCAAGCCCGCAGAGTGGGATGAGCCCTCCGCGGATCAGAGATGTTAGAGATACATGGGGCAATGAGAGAGCCTCAATCGGTGACAACCCGGTCGAGCCCGCGGAGTGGGATGAGCCCTCTGCAGATTAGAGATGCTAGAGATACGTGGGGCAATGAGAGAGCCTCAACTGGCGACAACCTGGTCGAGCCCGCGGAGTGGGATGAGCTATTCGCGGATTAGAGATGCTAGAGATACATGGGGCAATGAGAGATCCCCAACCGGCGATAACCCGGTCGAGCCCGCGGAGTGGGATGAGCCCTCCGCGGATCAGAGATGCTAGAGATACATGGGGCAATGAGAGAGCCCCAGCAGGCGAGACCCCGAGTTAGCCCGCGGAGTGGGATGAGCCCTTCACAGGACAGAAAGGCAAGAGACAGGCAGGTCAAAGAGAGTAGCCCCAGAGCCTGGTTGAGCCGTAGGTCGGAGATACAAGAGATATGCGGACATGAAATCTGAATCAAACATGGGAGCAAGCCGAAGTTGCCCCTCATCGACTCCACTCCTTAGAGAGAGGCAGCCCGGGGGTGATGAGCCCTCCATGGACATGAGATCCGAATCAAATATGGGGGCAAGCCTGAGTTGCCCCTCATCGACTCCCTCTGGCAAGCAGGGGGGGGATGAGAGCCCCTGGAGACATGAGATCCTAATCGGACTTGGGGGCAACAGAGTGGCCCCTCAATATACTCCACTTCAAAGTAGGGACGGTCTTGCGGGGGATGAGCCCTCCATGAGCGGAGTTCCGAAGGAACAATACTATTAAATTATACAAAAAGAAATAGAGGGGAGGAGGCCCTTTGCGGACGGGATATCGAATTCCATGAGTAAGTGCAAAGGGATGAGACCCTTGGCGGATACAATGTTGAGTCCTACGAAAGGGAAATGAAAGGGTGAGACACTCCATGGACATGATAAGGATTTCTATAAAGGAGAGCTTATAGCAGGGCTGAGACACTCCGCGGACATAGTGGTGAGTTCTCTGAAGGAAAGATGGTGGCTGAGGTGATACACTCTGCAGACAGGGCAGTGAGTTTCGAGAAGGAGAGCAAGTGGCTGGGGAAGGCATACCGCTGATATGGTAGTGAGTTCTATGTGAGAGGTGTTGGCTGGGTTGAGACACATCGTGGGTATGGTATTGAGTTGAAGAGAGAGAGCGAAGGGGATGAGACAGTTGAGTTCTACGAAAGGGAAATGAAAGGGTGAGACACTCTGCGGATATAGTAGTGAGTTATATGAAAGAGAGCTTATGACAGGGCTGAGACTCTACTCGACATAGTGGTGAGTTCTCTGAAGGAGAGATGGTGGCTGAGGTGATACACTCTGCAGACAGGCGATGAGTTAGAAGGAGAAGCGGTGGTTTGGGGAGGCATACCGCTGATATGGTAGTAAGTTCTATGTGAGAGGTGCTGGTTGGGTTGAGACACATCGTGGGCATTGTATTGAGTTGAAGAGAGAGAGTGAAGGGGATGAGACAATTGAGTCTTAGGAAAAGGGAAATGAAAGGGTGAGACACTCTGCGGATATAGAAGTGAGTTATATGAAGGAGAGATTATGACAGGGCTGAGACACTTCGCGGACATAGTGGCAAGTTTTCAGAAAGAGAGATGTTGGCTGAGGTGAGACACTTCACGGACATAGTAGTGAGTTCTATGAAGGAGAGCTTATGGCTGGGTTGAGACACATTGTGAGCATTGTATCGAGTTGAATGGAGAGAGCGAAGGGGATGAGATCCTTCGTGGATACGTTAATGGGGTATATGAACGAGAACTGATGGATTGAGTACTTCACAGACATACGGTCCAGTAGCAGAGTACATGGATATGAAATGTCTTGAGGAGGAGAAAACTACGTACAGTCACAGGATACTGTGGATATCTAGAGTTCAAAGAGAGAAATAAGAAAGTTTGAAGACTTCTCGGGTCCGCCGTCGTCATCGTCGCCGAACCCGAGAGGGGGCAAATGTAGTAGCCATATTCAGGGATGCATCACATAAGTACTGGCCCAAGAGATAAGGCCCATACCATAGTATGTATTGGGCCCTAGAGAATAGGCCCAGGACCATACTATGCCCCATGAATAAAACCTAAGAGAGGGATATAAAAAGAAATGGAGGGAGGAAGAAATAGAGGGAAATCAATGGAGGCATAGAAGGGTGAGGAGAGAGAGGTGAACTACGGTGGCTTGATCCCGAGATGGGTACATAGGCAACCGAGTTGGTGCAGCCGATCCAAAATATAGAGTGAATTTGAGTAAAGTTAGAGTTGGGCGAGATTCGCAGTAATGTGGTTGTAACAGTACATACAAATGGGTGAGGTCAAAACTAAGTATATCCCAAGTCTCAACCTATCACATCTGAGAGGTATCCACCACTTCAATCTCATCGAAGTGTTTTAATTGGTTTACTAGTTTGCTTTTCAGCTTTTGTTTTGAATTCTTTGAACTTTTCAAAAGATTCAGACTTTTTGTGCATCAAATACATATAACCATACCTTGAATAATCATCAGTAAAAGTAATAAAATATTCAAAATTACCTCTTGCTTTCACATTAATGGGTCCACATACATCGGTATGTACTAACTCCAATAACTCTGTGGCTCTTGACCCTTTAGCTTTAAAGGATCTCTTAGTCATTTTTCCTTCTAAGCAAGACTCATGTAAGATATAAGATATGAATTATAATATCTAAATGATAAAAAAACTGAAAAGATAAACTGCTGCAGAAAAGTTTAGAAAGAGTGAAGACTTTAATCAAATACTTACTATCTTATTCAATACAAAAGACTACACCAATTTATAGGTGTTTATAGACTCTTACTTGCTCCTAAAGAAACTGACTCAACTAAGCCATCACCACTTCCTATATTTATGGCACTATCTATCTAAGATTATGTGAAACAGGTAAAGACTTGGTCCAACAAAAGACTTGGTGACACATGACACAACCCTTATTGAAACAAAACAATACTACTAGTTTGAGTTTAAACTCCAATAGCCTCCCTTAAACTCAAACTTTCAGAGCTACAAACACCCATCATCTGCTTCAACCTGTAGAAAGCTTCAACCTTCAATGAATTTGTGAGAATGTCGACAACTTGATCTTTAGACTTACAAAATTCCATTTCAACTTCGTGGTCTTTGACAAGCTCGCGAATGTAATGAAATTTGATTTCAATGTGCTTGCTCCTCCCATGAAACACTGGGTTTTTAGTGAGAGCAATTGCCGACTTGTTATCACAATAAATCATAGTAGGGAGTGCTTGGTTGTGATGCAACTCCTCACATAAATGTCGCAGCCAAACAGTTTGACATGCACTTGAAACAGCTGCGATATACTTTGCTTCAGCGGTGGAAAGGACAACAACTTGTTGTTTCTTCGATGAGTATGAAACTACTCCGCTGCCCATGTGAAACACAAAACCAGAAGTGCTCTTTCTTTCATCAATATCACCTGCCCAATCATTGTCTGTGTATCCAACAAGTTCACAATGACCACTAGAAACATAAAAAATACCATGACTCATAGTACCTTTGACATATTTCCAACAAACAAGTGAGCTTGGCTTGGTGTCTCCATAAACCTGCTAATAACACCAACTCCGAAGACAATATCAGGTCTAGTAGATGTCAAGTAACGTAGACTACCGACTAAACTCTGATAATACTTAGGACTAACAAGTTCACTGTTATCGAATTTCGACAAATGCAACCTTTCTTCAACTAGAGTCTTTATAGGCTGACATGACTCCATTCTGAACCGCTTCAAGATATATGTTGCATACTTCTTTTGTGAGACAAAGATTCCAGCATCACTTTGTAGCACTTCAAGCCCAAGAAAATAAGACATAAGCCCCATGTCAGTCATTTCAAACTGACTATGCATAGCCTTCCGAAATTCAGCAAACATACTTGGATCATTTCCTGTGAATATCAAATCATCTACATACAAACAGACAATGAGCATAGCTCCATTTGAAGTAGATTTGATATATAGTGCAGGTTCATAGGGGCTCTTAAGAAAACCATTCTCCAGAAAGTAGGAGTTGATACGAGTGTACCACGCCCTCGGTGCCTATTTTAACTCATATAAAGTTTTCTTTAACTTGAGAACTTTATCTTGGTGACCTTCCACTATATAACCCACCGGCTAATCGACAAAGACCTCTTCTTCTAGGAACCCATTCAAGAACTCTAATTTCACGTCCATTTGATGAATTCTCCATTGCTTTTGGGCGGCTAAAGCAATCACCATTCTAATAGTGACAAGTCTTGCGACGGGTGCAAAAACTTCATAGTAATCAATGCCTGGCTTTTGCTTGTACCCTTTCACAACCAACCGAGCCTTCAACCTGTCCACTTGGCCATCAGGCTTATACTTGGTTTTGTAAACCCATTTTACACCTATCGATTTCTTTCCTTCAGGAAGATAAGTCAGCTCCCAAGTATCGTTCTTTTCAATGGATTGAATTTCTGCATCCATAGTGGCAAGCCATCCATCATCTCGGGCTGCTTTTGCAAAGGTAATAGGATCACAATCGGCAAATAATGCAAAGTTAACAAGTTCCTCATCAGATGCATCATTATCATTAGTGAGAATACAATCTTGCAAGCGAGCAAGAGCAAGCAAAACTTGAGGACGTGTCGAGGTGCGTATGACTGCACCAAGAGTTGGAGAAGAATTGGGTAATACTGGGCTGCCCATATTTCCCAGCATTGCATCAGATTGTGTGACTCTAACATTTGAATCTTCACACATAGGAATCCCCATTGGGTTCTTCTCAGTAGATGTCCAATTCAAGCTTGACTTCTTGAATCGACATCATCCCTCTCCCGATAACTTCACTGGTTTGTGGATTAAACAATTTATAGCCTTTTGTCATACCACTGTAACCAATGAAAATACATTTCTCACCTTTGACATCAAACTTTCTTCTCTTTTCAGCTGGTACATGAGCATATGCAACACACCCAAATATTCGAAGAGAGTCAACATTTGGTTTGTAACCACTCCATGCCTCCTCGGGTGTCATATCAAGAACACTTTTGGTTGGAGACCTGTTCAAGATATATATAGCACAAGAGACAGCTTGTGCCCAAAAACTCTTTGGCAAACCTTTAATTGGCTTGTAACATGCTGCGTGCCATTTCAACGATGGTTCTATTTTTCTGCTCGGAAACACCGTTTTGTTGAGGGGAATAGCTAGCTGTAAGCTGATGCTTAACTCCATGATTTTTGCAAAAATCAGAGAAAGCATTGGAAGTGTAACTCTCCCCCCTTATCAGTGCGAAACACCTTCAAACTCAGACCACTCTGCTTTTCTACATAGACTTTGAACTCTTTAAATCTTTCAAAAGCTTCAGATTTTTGCTTCAGAAAATAAACCCAAGTTTTCCTACTGTAATCCTCAATGAACGTAAGAAAATAACGATTGCCTCCATGTGATACAATCTTCATTGGGCCGCAAATATCAGAGTGCACAAGCGCCAATTTCTGTGTTGCTCGTCGTGACCTCCCCATTGGAAAATAGTCCCTATACTGCTTGCCAAGAATACAACCTTCACACAACCGATTAAAGCTTTCCAGCAAAGGTAGTCCTGTAACCATTTCTTTCTTTGCCAACAATCGTAAACCATGAAAATTCAGGTGACCGAAACGAAAATGCCATAACCAATTGTTATCCATAACAAGAGCACTAAAAGAACATACCATTTCAGTTTGCAAAGGTAGAGGGAACATGCGATTTTTGGTCATCTTCACCATAGCAACAAGCTCATTTTTCTGATTCTCAATACTCCAAACACCTTTGTTAATGCTAATTTTAAGACCTTTTTCTGAAAGTTGGCCCAAACTTAGCAAATTCCAGTGTAAGCTAGGGACATAATAGACATTAGAAATATGTTCATGTGAACCATCCTTCATTCGAATGAGAACTGTACCTTTGCCCATAATGGAAACTTTTGCTTTGTTTTCAAAATTTATGTCACCGTGTACTGAGTCATCTAAGTGAGAAAACAACTCCTTCCGTCCACACATATGGTTGCTACACCCAGTGTCCAGATACCATTTCCCATGATGTTCTTCTTCCAAAGCACTACAAGCTAACAACAAGGTTTCTTTCTCCTGGACCTCATCTTGAGCGTAGTTAGCATGTTCAAACTTTTTCTTAGGCAATTTACCTTTGCACTCTGAACGATAATGACCATATTCCTTACAGCCATAGCATTTAACTTTGGACTTATCAAACTTCCAATCTCCAGAAACTTGTTGATTAGAGTTTTTGTCACTGGTGGAGACATTGGTTTTGAAGCGATTAGGCTTAACACCCTTGCTGTGATTTGATGTCTTTCCATTACTAGTACTACCTTTTTCGAACACATTTGTTTTGCACTGAAAAGCTCGTTCTACAGACGACCCTGCATTCCTTTGGTTCATCATATGCTCATAAGAACATAAATAACCCATCAACCCTTCAATTGTCATGGCTGAAAGATCTCTTCCTTCTTCAATTGCAGTAACAACATAATCGAAACGCGTCACGCCAAGGATCTCATAATCTTTTGAAGAACACGCAAATCATCCAATTTTTCACCGTTAACCCATAATTGATTCACAACAGATTGAACTCGTGAAAAATAATCAAAGATAGTTTCAGAATCATTCATATAAAGATATTCGAATTCACCTCGCAAAGTTTGCAACCTTACACTCTTCACCTTCTCATATCCTTTATAAGTTTTCTGCAATATCTCCCATGCTTCCTTAGACGTTGTTGCGATCGAAATCTTTTCAAAAACAATCTCGTCCACGGCTTGATAGAGAAAAAACAAAGCCTTCTTGTCCTTCTTTCTGTTTTCTTTCAAACTCTCCTTCTGGGCTGGAATTAGAGCTGTAACTGCACCTTAATCAACAGGCTCAACATACCCAAACTCGACAATCTCGGATAGCTCCTGAAAGCCAAACAAAGCCTTCATCTGGATGCACCATTGATCAAAATTCTTTCCATTAAACCTCGGCAGTTGAGGTTGAATTGATTCATTCATCATTGTAACTTGCTTTCAAGCAATCTAAGTAACAGTAACAACACTAGATAACCAAGCTCCGATACCAAATGTAAGATATTAGATATGAATTCTAATATCTAAATGATAAAAAAACTGAAGAGATAAACTGCTGTAGAAAAGTTTAGAAAGAGTGAAGACTTTAATCAAATACTTACTATCTTATTCAATACAAAAGACTACACCAATTTATAGGTGTTTATAGACTCTTGCTTGCTCCTAAAGAAACTGACTCAACTAAGCCATCACCACTTCCTATATTTGTGGCACTATCTATCTAAGATTGTGTGAAACAGGTAAAGACCTGGTTTAACAAAAGACTTGGTGACACATGACACGACCCTTATTGAAACAAAACAATACTACTAGTTTGAGTTTAAACTCCAACAACTCACAAGTTGGGAAATGTTCTAAAAAGAGTGAACTTAAAACTCCATCTTTCACCAACCTATTTAGATTGATATGACCAAGTCTTAAATGCCATAAGTATGTTGGATTAAAAGAAGTTGACTTCCTCTTTTGAGGAAAGACATTTGATGAATTACCAACAACAATATCATTTATTTCTAGCATTGGAGAAAGTATATAGAGACCATTTTCTAAGGTACCAGAGGCAACAAACTTTCCATTTAGTCTAATTACAACCTTTGAATCAAATGAAGTGGAATATCCTGACTTATTAAGTGCAAAAACAGAAACCATATTTCTCCTTATCTCTGGAACATAGTAATAGTCTTTTAAAACCAACATTTTCTCACCTAATGCTAAACAATAAACTTCTACCGATACTACGACAATCTTTGCCTTTGTACCTAGTGTCAAGTACATCTCTCCTTCATTCAACCTTCTTGTTTCCTAAAACCCATGTAATATATTACAAATGTGGTAAGTGGCCCTTGAGTCCACACACCAGGTGTTAGAAGGAAAAACCAACAAATTGGTTTCAAGAATAAAGGATTGAATACATTCTTTATCTATTTGTTTAAAAAATAGATACTCCCTACAGTTTTGCTTCCAATGACCAGGCTTTTCACAATGGTAACAATTACCCTTTGTTTTAGCCCAACTTTCAGTAGTCAAGATAGATGCTAAGGGATAGAGATTTGATTGAGACATATCTGAAACATTTACATATACATAAAAATTATTATAATGCATTTAATATTGGTTTTGGAAATTTAATAAACCAATTACCCGCTTATATAATAAAAATACAACACCCTCCATATTGTAATAATAAGACAAATATAAGCAATGAAAACCTAATACTTATGAATAATCTCTTATCCGTAGGGCATCAAAATTATTCAACTTAATCATGCGAGTTCTACTAGACCCATCAATTTTACATATTCCATTATTATTTCTTTTGCTACTAAAATATAATTGCACAAACCGTAGGGCTGTCAACTATATTTCAGCCAAGTGTACCATCATCATAATTCATTAATGTAACTGTGAGATAATAAATCCGTAAGAGAAAACACTCCCACTAGTCAAACATGAATTTTTCTTCTCAAGAATAGACAATAGGCAAAAATATTTAATCATGCAATTTAATTTATCCGTAGGGATCATATTAATCACATTTAAAAATATAATTCATATTGAATTGATAACGGTGTAGCAAGGGATTCAATTCGTAAATTAAATGTCTTTACCACTTACTTTATATAGACTGAGGGTATTAGTGCTTAAAGCATCATTAATATCTAGCATGAGATCACACGTTCCATATATAAAAAAAACTAGATAGAAATACCATATCTATTAGCATGCATTTTCTCATGAATGCATTTTCAATCATGCTATATATATATATATATATATATATATATATATATATATATATATATATATGGAATATATATATATATATATATATATATATATATATATATATATATATATATATATTTGGAAATAAAATTTGTCGAACCCAAAAATAGAATTTAGCTCCAAATATAATCATGATTGCTCTCTCCTCTCTTTATCTCTTTTCTCGAGAAATCGAAAACTTTTGTGTGCAATCTATAAAGGTAAATGCTTAATGTGTAATTTGTTTCATCTAAAGCAATCCAACGGATGTGACCAAATCCTAACGAAGCAATCGAGTTCTAATTAACTAAATATGGGAGGGTAGTTTAGGAAATAAAATTTGTCCGAACCCAAAAATAGAATTTGAGCTCCAAATATAATCGCGATTGCTCTCTCCTCTCTCTTTATCTTTTCTGAGAAATCGAAAACTTTTTGTGTGCAATCTATAAAGGTAAATGCTTAACTTTTATGTAATTTGTTTAACTTTTCTGTAATTTATGTGTTAACTTTGTGTATAATTTCTATAATCTCTATAAATCTCTGTAATTTGTTTAATTTCTGTCTTTAATGACAACTGACAAGCACAGAGAGGTTGAAGAGTTGTAGCTTTAAGTTAGTGGTATTAATGGAACTAATATTGAAAGTAGAGATTTTAGCATTTCTTCTTTTGAGTGAAATTTGGAAATTTGAGGAGTTGGGGACGAAGTTAAGGGATTTGGGTTTTGAGGGGAGAGCTTGATGAAATTGAAAGTGGTCGTTTGGTTGGAGTGGAAGTGAAGAGGTTTTAGCAGTGACCACCATTTCCTCTTCATTTGAATATTAGACTTTTTTGGTATGGGCTGGGCTTGTGCGTGCATGAAATTATTTTGGTTTTCTTCCTAGCTACACAATATTTTCTTCTGGCGTGATCTAACAGTATTATATGGTTGAAGTGTTGTAGCTCTAATTTTATATGGTCATGCTTATTCATATTTTCATAATTGAAGAAAGGTGCACCACTTTTGAAGTATAGACGACTCTCTCTCCAAAATATGGATGACTCCATATTGATTGATGAAGTTGGAGAGCAGGAAGAATATAGTTCAGGTGAGCAACTAATGTTTCAATTTTATTTTTGATTTCTACCAACGAATTCAATACTGTATTATTGTACTGTCTTAGTTTTTTTTTGTAATTGACGTGGACACATTTATTTGCAGAGCCTTATACGGCATGTTCTTCCTCTGTTCAACCTCCGGAGTTTGAAGTGGAAGTGGAAATTGTGAAGCCACCGTGTTTGGGAATGTGTTTTGAAACTCTTGAGGGTACAAAACAATTCTATATAGATTACGGAAAATTGTTTGGATTTAGTCCCGTAATTCGAAGCTCGGAAAAATCATATTCTCGTTCGGATGAAGTTAGTAGTGTTCAAATGACTTGCTCGTGTTTTAGGATTTATAGAGATCGAGGAAGCAAAAATATGAATGTGGATGGAACTGAGAAAGAAGTGAGAAAAAGAAACACAAATATAGTTAAATGTGGGTGTCTTGCTTCAATGAGGGTGACAAAGCAGCAAAATAGTGGAATCTGGAAAGTGGTGAAATTGACTTGCGAGCACAATCACAATCTGGTTAGTCCAGCAAAAAGGATGTGTATGCCTGTTAATAGAAATATGCCTGCTGCAGTTAAGATGTTGATTGACTCATTTCGTGATGGTGGTGTACCTGTGAATAAAGTTGTTAATATACTTGATAGAGTACAAACTAGTTTTGATGATAGGGATTGTTGGAACCATTTGGGCCCTTCGAAAGAATACAAGAAACCGGTGAGAGGTGATGCTACCACGGTGCTTCATTTTTTCAAGAAGAAAAGTATAGAGGATCCTAATTTCTTTTATGCAATACAGATAGATCATGAAGCAAGGGCCATTAATTTTTTTCTGGGTAGATAGTCGGTCGCGTACACAATATCAGTATTTTGGTGACGTGGTTTTCTTTGACACCACATATCGTAAGAATGTATATGAAATGCCATTCGCCCCATTTACTGGAGTTAACCACCATATGCAATCAATCCAATTTGGTTGTGCACTGCTTTTGGATGAAATAGAAGATTCTTTTCAGTGGGTTTTTGAGACTTGGCTTGGAGCTATGGGCGGACGTGCCCCATCTGCAATTATCACAGATCAAGATAGAGCTATGACTCTAGCTATTAGTACGGTATTCCCTAATACTCGACACAGATTCTGCCTATGGCACATTATGAAGAAGTTTCCTGAAAAGCTTTCGAATTATTATTACAGGAGGTCAAAATTCAAAAAAGAATTCAAACAATGTACTCGGAAAATATTTATTCCTGATGTGTTTGAAAGGAGGTGGGCAGAATTGATGTCTAGTTTTAAGTTGGAGGAGAATGAATGGCTTCAAGAGATGTACAAGATTTAACACAAATGGGCTCTAGTTTATCACTTGGATACTTTTTATGCCGACACTTCGACTATCGGGCTTTCTGAAAGCATGAATTCTTTTTACAAGAATTTTTTCACAACTACGACAACTCTTAAAGAGTTTGTAGTGAAGAATGATAAGTGTTTGAAGAAGATTGTTGAAAGAGAAAAAAAAGAGGATTATATTACTAAACACTCAAATTGGATTGTAGGCGGTAATTCCTTTCTCTTGAAGAGTGCAGCAATTGTGTATACAAGGAATGCATATGATAGGTTCAAGCAAGAATTCGAGGTAGCTGAAACCGAGTATGTCCTGCATGATGATGAAAAAGGCACTGACGGCAACAAAACCTACACTTATAAGTCGCGAGTTACAGGTGACTTCCCTTCATTACTACATCTCATCTACTTTTACAATGAAACTCAACCTTCATTACTACAATGTAACTTTCCTTCATTATAGGTGACGAGCATGAATGGAAGGTGAAGTTCAACCCAGCGACAAAAGAAGGTAATTGTGAATGCAAACCTTTTGAGTTTCTGGGGATACCTTGTGGACACCTCATAAAGGTATTTCAGAGTCGTGATATTGAGATTCCCGAGCACTTTATTCTTAAGAGGTGGATGAAAGGGGCAAATAAGTATAGAGCTGAGTATGACCGTGGACTAGTAAGTGGCCATGAGAACTCTGAGATGCTGAGAACTACTCAACTTCAAATGGTTGCTAATCAGTTGGTTTATGAAGCTGTAGAAACTGATGAGACTTACCAATTAATGCTGCAAAGACTACAAGAACTGTTAGTGGAGCTCAAGAAAAAGAAGGAAGTTGACCCTGGTGTTTCTGTTGTTAATTTATGCACTGTTGTTGATGATAGTTCATCACCGCCACTTGACGACCCATCCCAAGTTTTACTTCAGAATCCTAACATCTCTCAAACAAAAGGAAGAAAAAAAAGCTAAGAAAACCAAGGCCAGTGGTAGAATAAAAGGTGGTCTTGAACAAGCATGCACAAAAGCCAAAGCAAAGACAAAGAGGAGATGTACATGTTGTAACAAAGTTGGTGTTAACCATGACAGACGAAATTGTCCTGAAAATCCAAACAGAAAGAAGGGCCCAAGTAAGTATAATATTGCCTCCTTAAGCTTAATTCGTAGTATCCTATCTTATCGCAATTGCCTTTAAAACTTGTTGTTTTCCATTCTTTTTGCTTTACAGTAATAGACGAGGACGAGAATGACGCAAAGATGATTGAAATTGTTTGGAGCTTGTATGTTTTTGTATTATAGTGTTGAGTGTTGGAGCTTGTGTTTGTAGTTCACTTGTTTTTTATGGCAATGAAATCTTGTGTTTGTTATTGGTTTATGTGGAACAGGTTGAAGCTCACAAGGGAGAAGTTAAGCTTGCTAACATGGGGAAAATGACATGTAGTGTGTAGAGAATTTACAGTTATTTGCTTATTACTCCTTCCTTGCAGTTGAGTTGTTAAGGGTACTGAAGTGGTCATGGTTCACTCTCCATGCAAGTTGTCACTCTATGGTGGGAAACTTGGTGAGGAAGACCGTTGGTTGTCAGAAGCACATAGCCTAGTATAGACCCGATTTGAGTTCTTGAGATATATGGTTATAACGAACTTGTTTCATCTGGGGGAAATTGAGTGGTCTATATTTGTTGAATTATGGATCCCTGTTTGAGATCATTAGACGTTTCATAGAATGTCTGCAGTAAATTGAGTGGTCTATATTTGCTAGAAATAGCTTGAAAATAAATTATTTGTATGCTAATATTTCTTGCAAGTTTTGCTATAATAGATGTGCCAAATTTCATCTTTTTTTAATGTTGTTCTAAATTCTAAGCATTGTTAAGTCCGGTATTGGATGTCTTTGCTGGCGGGCAGCATGACATTTCTTTCACATAACTGTCCGAGCAAAACCCAAGATAATGAAATTCTTTCACATAACTCGTTAGAGCAAAACCAATTATAATGGGTCATGACTGTAGCGTGTTTCTAACTTCCTTTTAAACTTCTGATTTGTCCTTAGTACACTATATGTCTTCTCTTGTTATTATGTACGTCCTTTGGTTAAAGGTTAAAGATCAATGTGGTACAATTGATTTCCTTGTTAGTTGTAGTCAGTTGTTCAATTGATTCAAGCCCTGTGTGCTAGTAATCTCATGTCAGATCGGCATTTGGAAGGGGTGGCTCTATAGCATTATGAATTGTCTCATTCCACCTACCTTTGAAGTTTTTCATATAATTTGAACAAGAACAAGAAAACTTGAAAATATGTGGAAGTTAGGCAAGAGAGGCTGTGATCGTGAGTCTCACAGTGGCAAAGTCTCCTTGGCTTGGCAGCTAAAATGTATGGAGATTTACTGGTCCAAGACTCGATATTGAAAGAAACATCCTATTGCGTAATATTTACTTACTCATTATTGGTGAAGGTGTGTAATCTTCATCTCACCTAGCAAGAAACAAAGAATAATTAGTCCAAGCAAAACCCGCCTTTGTCAACTTTACGTGCACTACTATTACTCCTCTATTGTCTTTCCGCACATTTTTCCCACCCATCTCATTTGAGTCATTTCCCATTTTCCCTCCTCATCTACATATATTTTCGTTCCCAACATTTTTACAAAAAAAAAAAAAAAAAATGTCAAGAAAAAAAGACTTTGAACGTACAACAGTTCCACAACAAGAAGCAAAAAAATAAATCATCAATGTGTCTTGAGTATCTGACAGGGAATCCCCTATGAGACAAGATAGTTCTATATGTCTTCTCTGGTGAAAAGAAGACATCTTCAATCCATCTATATGCTGGTCTTGTATGTTGTCATATGACATTATATTGCTGCCCTCATAGCTCCTCTTGTTGCATCCCGTCTCATCTCTGCAGCTTTACCACTACCTCTGAAATACATGTGTACTTGCTGAATAACCCATATGCTGATCACTGATTCCAGACAGAACAATCCAAATCCAATCAAATAGAAAATCCCAACCAAAGCATTGCCACTGAGCACATCTATTGCAGGAAGTATACCTGCCAGAGATTTCCCTTTAAAAATAATAGGTGGAGCTACAGCAGCAAAGATGCAAAAGGTAATATGAAGCAAGTAAAATAGGAAAAACCACCCAAACTTCAAGACACTATCTGTCCTCATGGCACGATAGAGAGGACGGTACCATAAAACACTCCTGGAACTCCAGAGATGAAGTAAATTATATTATAGCAATGAAAAGAAAAACTTAACAACTGCATCTGAAGAGAAAAATTTTTGCAGTCACCAACAATTTTACCTTCCAATCAATAGAACATTGCCAATGAGTTTAAGACAGGACTCATTCTTAAACCTGTCAGAGCATTGGTATTTCACAGAAACATAAAAAAAAAACCCCCCGCAAGTAGTATAGAAAAAAGACAACGAGAACACCGACTGAAAAAAACACAAGTTAACATAACATAATGCAAGTCTCTATTGCATGCAAGTTCACTAAAAACGCAACGAAATACAAAGATACAAAGAACTTTCCATTACAATAAAACTGGAAATCACCCCCTTCATTACTACCACTCATCTAATTTTACAACGAAACTCAAACTCTTTCGACAAACCATCATCGTCAATTTCAACTGTAATTTTCACTTTTTTATCTCTTTTGGAAGATGAGAAAGAGGCGACTGGGGAAGAGCTTGAACTCGCTGTCGACTCAATGTTGTTAACATAGCTAACAACTCTTCCAACCATTGGAAATCCTTCCCACACTCGGTGCAATTCAAAAAAAATGTTACCTTCATTTTCATTTTTCTTCATTGTCGTGTTGACCTTTCTAAACCCTGCGCAATTCACTTGTTTGCATCTTAGATACTCCAGAGGTATTACTGATGATGCTCTAGAGTCTTCCAACCATTGGAAGTCTCTGCAAACGCGGCAGGTTAAAAACTTTTTTCCAAGAGATTGAGTTTGGCCCGACTGTTTCAAGGTCCTACTTCCGCGACAATTTCGAAAGCAACAAGGTGTGGACAACCAACCACATTTATCTGATGAATGAGTGTTATCACCACACCTATTGCACATAGTTATTTCCATCTATAGTAACACAAATTCAACGAACCAAACATCCAGTTAGCTAAAAAAACAGTTCATTGAGAGCTAAAAAATAGTTATATCCATCTTGTAATAGCAACATACAAGAGTTAAATATATGATTCTATGCTACTTCCATTTACTAATCCAGGGAACAAAAATTGAGGATCAGCAAGTGGAAATAAACGAGTGAAGGATAAGCAGATAAACCTCAAGCCCAAAATGCACCAAAAGGACAATTACACCACTCTTAGCATAAACCCTTCTAAAACCCCTTCACATACATATATTTCTAAACAGTTAGTCAAACAATAAAAATATCAGAAATGGGAATTATGGGTAAAAAAAGATTAAACCTTTTGATTAACACAACCCCAAGAATGATTTCCATATAAAACAATAAAAATGAATAAAAAGACAAGAGAAAATAAAGAGAGGACTGACATGTGGGTCTGCATTGATGAAAGCCACGAGTATTAGGACGAACCCAATCAACAAGGTCTTTGAACAAGGGCTTTTTGAGATGGTGTTGTTTTTTCAGTGTGGGTGATGGTGAATAAGTACTAGACTTTCAATTTCATCAAGCTCTCCCCTCAAAACCCAAATCCCTTAACTTCGTCCCCAACTCCTCAAATTTCCAAATTTCACTCAAAAGAAGAAATGCTAAAATCTCTACTCTCAATATTAGTTCCATTAATACCACTAACTTAAAGCTACAACTCTTCAACCTCTCTGTGCTTGTCAGTTGTCATTAAAGACATAAATTAAACAAATTACAGAGATTTACAGAGATTACAGAAATTACACACAAAGTTAACACAGAAATTACAGAAAAGTTAAACAAATTACAGAAAAGTTAAGCATTTACCTTTATAGATTGCACACAAAAAGTTTTCAATTTCTCAAAAGAGATAAAGAGAGAGGAGAGAGCAATGCGATTATATTTGGAGCGCAAATTCTATTTTTGGGTTTGGACAAATTTTATTTCCTAAACTACCCTCCCATATTTAGTGAATTAGAACTCGCGATTTCTTCGGTTGGGATTTGGTCACATCCGTTGGATTGCTTTAGATGAAAGGCAGCGATTATTCTGTGCACAACTTGTGGGTCATGTATCCCTCCCTATATATATATATATATATATATATATATATATATATATATATATATATATATATATATATATATATACAATAAAACACAACATGATTTGCACTATGCAACAAATGTTAGATCATGAAACAGTTACTTATAAATATATAGAAAGTACTGTACAACAAATGTCAGATCATCTGACAGTCAGTAATGTGTAAAGAAATTATTTTACACTGTGAAGCATAAAATGACTGACGTCCATATGAACTCCATGGACACCATGTTCCTCCCAATAAAGCAACCTAAAATAAAAACAAAACAATAGCTCTTCAATGCACATGATTATGTTTTTAGCGACATTTCGTCCATTTTAAACACAATGCATAGTTCCACGAATGAAAGTTATTAGAAAAAATTATTTGTATGGGTTGGCTTTTTTTATGTTTTCTATTCAAATTGTATATATACCCCACCATAGTCCCTACCTCAATCACATGTCTACTTTTGCATCCAGATTCTCTCCTATAACTGCTTCTGTCGTAGTTGGTATGACATTCATTACTTTACCAAACAATATTTTCTTACGCAACACCTCAACTTCCAGCATAACAGCTCATTTTTCCTTGTGAAAAAATTCATAGAGAAACCAAGAAAAATTGATTGCCTCAACGATCGTCAGTTTTGTTCGGTGATGATGTCTTCCATTGAAGATACAAGGTTAGTTTTTTTCTTTTTTAAAAAAGTTTTCAGTTAAGACAGAATGGCTTTGACGGATTTAGTAAATGATGTTTTCCCTTGATTGGTTTTAAAGTTTCAAGATAACGATTTTATTTAGTTTCAAGTATAAAGGTAACAAGGACGGTCGGGCGGGCGGTGGTAAGATTCTCCGACTCAATGTCCATGCACTATTTAATCCTGATTGTTTTCGTCTCAACATATAGTCTAACTTCCAATGTATATCTAATGTAATCTTATGTTTGTTTTCAGTATGCTGATTTAAACAAGCACACAAACTGATTCAAATTTACTCCATAAGTTAAACATGGATTGTGAAACACCAGCTCCAGTGAATCCAGAAATAGTGCAAGAGAACATTCAAACGTAAACAGCAGCACAAGTTGAGGTCAACCCACTATCAAAACTTAGTTTTCCTTTGTATAACTTCAGCTCATGTGAAATAAAATCATATTTGTTTTAAAGCTACTGCTATTACAGATTCGTCATGGTTCTATTTCCGACCAACTTTGTCATAGTAAAACACCCCAATTGCAAATACGGCGTCAAAGAGCAGATAAGATTTTAACTCCAACATTATGCCCAACAACAGAACATCCACTACCAGTTGAGGTCGTTGCCGTTAATCGTTCCTCCATTATTAAATGACCAAATCGATATGAACTAGCTCTACGTGCGCGTAGAGCAAGGGAACGAGCTTTGCGCTTGCAGCTAACTGCTCCAGTTGGAACATCTATTCTTTCGTCAATTACAAACTACATTTCAGGAGGTTCCTCACATGATCCCATGCTAATATCACAGTGTCCAAATGAGATACAATTTGGCAATCAATTGTTAGCATTACATTCTACCTGCGAAGACTGGCCCCACGATTCTCCAGAATCGGTATGTAGTTTTACCTTCGGCCCCCAACTTGGATCATCTCCCTTGCAAAGTAGATAGTAAGTTTAATATTACTCCTATAAACTTTTTATATTGTAATTTTATTGTGATTAAAACCTCATTGGTGCCTCTATTTTGAATTTCAGATCAGTTAATACTACTCTTGTGAGTACGTCTAAGATAGACTTACATTCTCAAAAAGAAATGAATTATGACGAAAACCATCAACGCCTTCCATCAAGTCATGATGGTCAATCATTCAAACATAATTGAACCACCCAATCGATAGGCACTAGCTCAACGTGTGAGTAGAAAAAGGGAAAGAACTTCACGCTTGCAGAGCGTTTCTCAAGTGGCAAATGTTATTTCTTCATCCACTATAGACAATGTGTTCAAAGATTCCCAACATTCTATATTGCCCCCGTGTTGCCAGAGCGACAAAGGAAAAAATGTCATTGATGATAAGACACAGATTTTATAACGTCCAAATGATAGGCAATTTGTAAGACAATTGCCGCATCACATTTGGCGCCGACAATATGTGTTATTATTCTCCGCATTCTACACATAATCTCGCTTCTCCTTTCTAACTTGGATCTCCTTCGTTGCATAATAGCCAGTAAGTCTATTATATATTACTATCGGAAACTCTTTTTTTTTTGTGTCTTTTGGTCAATAAAATCTGATTAGTTATATTTTGAATTTCAGACCAGGTGATACTACTCTTATGAGTATGTCTGATATAGACTTAACCCATTCTCAAAAGGAGGTGGATTTTAACCAACCCTCTGAAGGCGACGCAGAAATGTCTGACGAAGAAGAATATGATGTATTTGAGTTCCCCATTTTAACCAACCCCATTTGAGGCTCTGCCTGTTGTTCCAGATGTGCGCCATGATCTTGGTGAAATGAACGTCCAATGTCTGTCTTGCCTCTACCCTCCATTGGAGCGCTGAGCAATTGACTAGGTCTAGCAAGAAAAAGCCTTTATTTGGGTCATGTTGCCTACAAGGAAAAATAAAAGTCCCTTGCCTTCAACCTTTACCCCAACCCCTCAAATAACTATTCGAAGGAGGTGATTGGCTAGCAAAAGATTTTCGTAAAAATATTCGAGGGTACAATGCATGGAATGCCTTTACAAGTCTGGGTGCCAAAGCAAATGATCGTGTCCTCAGAGGCCGTGGTCAAAAAGCATTTACTATTCATGGAGAATTGTGCCATAAAATTGGATCACTATTACCAAATAGTGATCATGACCCGAAATATACACAACTGTACATTTACGATGCAAGTGCCGCTCAGGAATATAGAAGGCAATGCAATCCACATTTGTTAACAGAGGTGTTAAGTATTATTCAAGGGGTGCTTATTTAAGCGAATGCATGGTCCAAGTTTTTCAAAAATGCAAGTGACATCCTAAGGTCAAATGCAATTGTAGACAATAATATTCCTGCATACATATAATACACTCCTGGTACTGATCGACGTTGGTACAATCTTCCATCGACTTCTGAAATTGTCGTTGTGTTGCCTGGGGATGAAAGTGAATGTGACATGTTACGAGACATCATTCTGCATTATAAAGAAGGTGGACTGCAAAGGATAAGTGAGTGTTACCCAACATATTCACCTCTACATTATGTGCTGCTTTTCCATAGAGGAGACCTTGGTTGGGCACTAGATCTGCGCCAATGGGATACTTCTAACAATTGTCCAAGTGAAGCCCGTTTGACTCAAGTGCAATATTACGCTTATCGTTTATTCGATCGGCCCACAAAATACTCATCTATTTTGAGGGGAGGTCCTCTATTTCAACAGTGGATAGTGGATGCCTGGGCTGCAACTGAACAGAACCGTTTGCGTTATGTTCGGATGAACCAAGAACACATTTGTGCGGATTTGTATAAGTGTTTGATGGACATTTCCATGGAAGGGTTGCCTTTAGAAGAGATCGGCCAGCGTTACATTCTCCCGTCGAGTCATACAGGGAGCCCAAGACAAATGTATGAAATTTACCAGAACTCAATGGCCATAACGCGTTACAATAAACATCCGGATGTGTTTCTTACTGCTACGACAAACCCAAATTGGCCAGAGATTAGAAGAACACTCAAGAAGCACCAAACTGCTTCGGACCGTCCTGAAGTGGTCGCACATGTATTCGAGTTGAAAAGGAAAGCCATCATGGAAGAAATACTCAGAAATGGTCTGTTCGGCGAAGCCTTTGCACATGTATATACAATAGAATTCCATAAACGAGGTCTGCCACATATGCATGCCCTCATCTTTCTCAAACAGGCTGATAAAGTATGCAACACAAAACAGGTTGATAAGATAGTGTGCGCAGAATTCCCTGACCCTGTCTCTAAACCAACACTTTTTGAAACTGTAAAGAGGTGTATGGTTCACGGACCCTGTGGCGCAAAGAATCCGCAGGCCCCATTCATGGAGAATGGAAAGTGTAGCAAACATTATCCACGTGCATTTACCGATGAAACAACAATGGACCAAGTTGCGTATCCTATTTACCGTAGGCGCAATACTGGTAAGGAGTACGAAGTTCGAGATTATCAAGTTGATAACAGGGATCTAGTGCCTTACAACCCATTCTTATCATAAATGTTCAATTGCCATATAAACATTGAAGTATGTTCATCAGTTCGTGCCGTTAAATACATTCACAAATACATCTACAAAGGCCACGACAGGGCAACCATGGTGATACTTGGCACTGATGACGAGATTTAATAGTTTATTGATGCAAGGTATGTGGGACCACCAGAGGCAGCATGGCGTCTGCTTGAATTTCCTTTGCACAAGGAGTACCCAAAAGTTGAAATATTACCAGTTCATCTTGAAAGAATGCATCATGTCGTTCTCAATGCAAGAGACACCAGGGCTGCAGTTCTTGCTAGAGAAGATAAACAGAAATCAACCCTAACAGCTTTCTTTGAACAGTGTTCTCGAGATGCAGAGGCCCGCGCATTTACTTATCAGGAATTCCCACAGCACTATGTTTGGAAAAAAAATAAAAAAATTTGGAAGAAGAGAGACCAGTGTTGCGCTATTGGGAGAATGTACTTTGTAAATCCAAATGCTGGAGAACGTTTCTACCTCCGCTTACTCTTGATAGTGGTCAGAGGTCCTACATCCTTTTCAGATCTTCATACTGTCAACGGATCTTAATATAGTACATTTAAAGTGGAATGTGTTGCACGTGGTCTTTTAGAAGACGATGATGAATGGAGGCAATGTCTACAAGAGGCGTCTATAATCAACACTGGCTATCAACTACAAAGGTTGTTTAGCATTATGCTTTTGGAATGTTCCCCAACAAGTCCTGTGCTATTGTGGAATGAATTTGCAACATGTATATGTGATGACCTTGCAATGAAAATACATAACACCTTCCCAATTCCTTACCCAACCGAAGAACAAGTAGCTGATTATGGGTTATATTTGTTGAACCAATTGCTTTTTGAAGAAGGAAGAACATTATCTGATTTCCCCGACATGCCTAAACCCAGAAGAAATTGGGATGAAGTTATAGAAAACATACTCATTTGGGAGCAAAGACAGCTTCAGCATGATGGGCTCCACGCAGCAGCCACCTCGAATGTGTTGCGTCTAAATGACGAACAACGTGATGCCCATACCAAGGTAACAGATTCAGTGGTAAACAACCGGGGAGAAGTTTTTTTCTTGGATGAAGCAGCAGAGACTGGTAAAACATTTGTGTACAACACAATTGCTGCAACTTGCCGTCAGTCTTGGCCATATAGTAATAACGGTTGCTTCATCTGGAATTACAGCGTTGTTGTTATCTGGTGGAAGAACGGCCCATTCGACTTTTAAAATTCCTTTAAATGTGATGGATGAAACATTCTGTAGTTTTACCAAAAACTCAATACATACTGATCTTTTCAAAGAGACAAGCTTAATAATTTGGGATGAAGTGCCAATGCAACATAGACACTGTGTGGAAGCTGTCAAAAGGACACTTCGAGATATCAGGGATAATTCAAATCCTTTTGGTGGAATAACTGTTGTTCTTGGAGGTGATTTTAGACAAACCCTCCCATTTATAGCAAAAGGGGTTCGGGAGCAATTTGTAGGTGCATCATTGAGGAGATCTCAGCTATAGCGGCATGTGAATGTTGTGCACTTGGTCCAAAACATGCGCCTTGATGTGTCAGACCCTGATAATGCAAACTTTGCCAATTACTTGGTCAAGGTTAGTTGTTAATTCAAACGTTTAGTTATGGTGCTTTACTATAGATATATGTTTAGTCAAAGTTGAGTGATAGCTAATTTTGATTTTTTCTTAACTTTTAGCTTGGAACGACTCCTACAAAAATGGTCGATCTGCCTACAGGCATACATAAGTGTGGAAATCAAGAAGAACTCATTTATTCAGTTTATCCAAATTTGGATGTGGCGGGCACAACATCACCAGCTTTTCTAAATGAATGAACTATACTCTCTGCACGAAACGACGACGTCAGTTTAATCAACGAAGCAAGTCTAAATTTGTTTCTTAGAGAAAAGCTTTCTTACTTAGCGGTAGATAAAATCATCAACAATGCTAACAATTTTGAAAACAATGGATCCCGCTATCCAAGTGAATTTGTTAACTTTCTAGATCCCCCCAGCTTGCCACCTTTTAATCTGCAACTGAAAGTCGGCTGCCCTATAATGTTGCTTAGGAATATTGCACCAAGGGATGGACTCTGCAACGGGACAAGACTAATCGTGCTTCGTTGTGAAAAAATAGTGATTCAAGCAATTATTTTAACTGGGGCAAAAGTCGGAGAAACTGTGTTTATTCCTAGAATATCTCTATCCCCATCTGCTCTTGAGATGTCATCTCAAATGTCAAGACGTTATTTCCCAGTAAGACTAGCATTTGCTATGACAATATATAAGTCCTAAGGACAATCGGTGAAGTACGTTGGCATTGACCTACAATCCCCCGCATTCAGTCATGGCCTATATGTCGCACTATCAAGATGCACATCTTCGAAGAGGATTAGTGTTCTCTTACCACCCGGTTCATCTAACAGTACTACCAATATAGTGTACCCGGAAGTTTTGCTTTGATATTGTATAGGGGAAAACAATTTATGTTAATATATTAATTACACAAGTATCATTCAAATAATGAACGCGTGCTATCAATTTGAAAGAATCAAATCCAATTCTTTACTCCCTATAAAGACCCTTTTCCTTTGACTTTTTCCAATTTTGCCAAACTTTATATTAAATTACATTATGCAATAAACCATGCGTCATAAAGTCGCACGTGGGTTTTTATCCCTTGACCATAATTGATCTGACATTATTTAAAAGTGGCTCCATTATATCAAACCACTAATAGCATTGACACACATGCGCGTGGGTTTTTATCCCTTGGCAATAATTGATCTTACATTATTTAAAACTGACTCCATTATATCAAACCAATGATAGAATTGAAACACATGCGTTCGCATTGATTTTATGAAGTTAATGACGTCGTAGAATTTTTTTTTTATATTATACTTAATAATAAATGTCAAAAAAAAGTTTGTTTGAAAAATTGATTTTTCTTTATTAAATAATTATTTTACAGTCATATCTACGTAGATCTTTTGTTAAATAATTCTCCAAATGTGCTAAACAATGTAACAATTTTTTGAAATTCCTCATGCGACATCCCTCATGCTTAAACTTTAAGAAAAATTTGTTAAAAAAAGAAGAAAATAAGGGACACAGATATGTTTATACAAAAAAAACTTGTGACACACGTACAAGTGTAACAATATAAAAAAAAAAAACCCAACCTTCTTATCTCTCCCCATCTAAAAAAAACTCGGATCACCTATACACACACCCATCCACCCCCAGCAGTTTTATTTGAGTTTGAGTTCACTCAGCAACTGGTTTCCGAGAGTACACATATTGCAATGAATGACAATGTACTCACACTCCAGAAGTCACCCTACGATACTATTAAAACATTGATGATTGACACGGTGATTAATGGCGAATACAACTGAGGGGCACGTTGTGTTTACCAAAACTCGCTAAGGCGCAACCAACTAGCAGTGACATAGTGGTTGGTTCAAAATGTAGTCGGTACATCAAAAGCATGCGACGTTACGAAGACCATCCTCCACCTACTATGGGTTTTGCAGAACAAAAAAGACGAATTTTGTATGGTGCAATTTCTTTGGAACACAATTACACAGGCTCAAAAGAATTCTATTCCCTACCAACTTTAATCACAAAAATCATGTTACGCTGCTGGGGGTTTGTATACCGGTTTTGCTAGGTTGAAAATTTCAACGGCAGGCAACGTCGCCAGCTACAGAACTTGCGCTACGGGTTTTTGGGCACCTGTTGAGATGTGCACTACTCAACATGAACAAGAGGAGTCACCTACAGCCCAAGTAGATTACTTTGCTGAAGGTGCATTAAGGGAGATAGTTAATCCTACAGTTGGTATTCGTTTTCTTTTCCAGGTCATGAGGGCAATGTACGAACGTCAGGGCTTCATTCATGCACAATTAATGAATTTGCAAGATCATGTGGAGGTGTATGGTGAAGAACAGTTATAGTTCTTACATAATCAAGCACAATTTTTAGAAAACCAGGAACAAATTTTGGGCAACCAAAGACAAATTTTTGAAAACCAGGGATACCTTCAGCAGCAGGTTCTACAACATATCGATGAACTTTAAGCTATTGTGACTACTTTAATTCCTCAAACAACCCGTGTCGTCATTGTCCATGAGCTCCTTCATCATTTGATTCTGAATCTAGTTAAGAGTTTACAACTTCGTGATGTGAAGTTACTGTTATTTATGCAATTTGGAAGTGGTGTCATATTTTTATGACATAAATTCAAACTTTCAATTGTTGTATGTGATCTTCATGTGAGTACCAACATCTTTTATTTCGCACCTAGCTCACATTAACAATAGTACATTTAGCGCTAACATCAACCTTAAGAGGCATAAAACTTTAGTTAGGATAGTTAACAACACAACAACATTCATTACCACACATACAACAATCTAGGACAAGTGTTATCTTTTTCTCATTAGGAAGCATAGGTTGGTTGCAACCAGTATATTGCTTTGCCTTACTAAAACATCCAACCCAATCACATTTCAGCCACATTTCAACTACTTTGCCTGAACGATCCCAAACTTTGACCAAATACGTAATGCCTCTGCAATTTTCCCCCCTACATCTTCGATTAAGGTAGGGACAAGTTGGACATGTGTGTCCTTCTTGCTCACAAAGCTAACAAATTTGTAAAAGAAAATAACGTTAAGAAAATGTTACCAATCAATACATGTCATAATATCACCATTAAGGATTAATCCTTTCCTTTAAATGGGTAAATTTGGGTTTCATTCGGTTAAGTTTTTTTCCTACGATCGATTTTGGAATTAAGTTTTTCTATTACCTTCGGTGCTACAAATGTTCTGACAGGAGCTCCACCCATTTCTGCTTAAGTGATAAACAAGATTGGTAGGTACATGAACAAAGACAATTATTCCAGAATAAATTTTTGATTGAACTCATATAATACAACACTGAGACAACCCCCAACGGTAAATATTTTTTGACCGTTGGATGAACATGCAGATTTATTACAAAGGATAATTATATTGTATATGTAACAGCTTTAGGGAACTATTGTATGTTGAAATGTGGAGGGCGTTATACTTTTGTTGTTCGTTCATGAATATATTCAACTGATTAATCTTCCGATTAAATATACATAATTGTTAAATACAATTGCGTGTATAAGAAATCAAACAGATTGATATGCTTAATTAATTTCTTATCATTAAATTTTTTAAAATGCTTTAGGTCTTTGTAATTTACCATGCTGTTAAATACATTTACATTTGAAAACATAAATAAATGTACTTGACATTTCCTTCGCACACCTTATAAATATTTGTTAAAGTCTTTAAACTATTTTCCAGTTTACAACACCGAAATAAATCTGCCTGTACCTTTTTTTTACACGGGTCAACTAAACAATTATGGTTTTTTTGCAGTACAACATGTTAGGCCTAATTTTCCAAGTGGCTCTATGATATCCAATTATTGTTGAGGACCAAAACAAAAAAACATAACAACTTGCTTTAAGAAAATATACAAACTCTCAAACAAAATAAGTTAATTCCTACATGTGTACTCAGATTGTTTCTCAAGCTGACGCTGTTTCTCCAAATGAGTATCTATTCATCTAAAATTATCATTAGTTTTTCAGTTGCAAAGAAAGCCTATTTTGTATCTTCAACATTTGGTCACTGTGTAGCAAACAATATCTCTTCAAAGCACATGATTCTGTTTTGAGCCACTTCTGTGCATTCTATACACAATGCATAGTTCCCTAAAAAAAAGTTAGTAGGAAAACTATTTTCATAGTCCGGTTGTTAATGTTTATTGAAAGTTAGTAGCATAACTATTTATTTAAATTATTTGCATAGGTGGGTGGTTCACATTGAGGAATCAAAATAATTTGATAGCCTCAACAATGATCAGTGTTGTTTTGTTATGATGTCTTCCATTGCATAGTTCTAGAAAAAGCATAGATCCAGCAAAGAAAGTTAGATGAGAAACTATTTGCATAGTTCGGTTGTTAGTGTTTATTGAAAGTTAGTAGAAAAACTATTTAATGAAATTATTTGCACAGGTTGGTTGCATAGGTGGGTGGTTTACATTTAGAAACCAAAATAATGCTTTGCATATATCGCTTTAATCAATTTTCAAATAATTTTAAAGTCGACCATGTTCAAATCAATAATGCTTTTCTTGCAGTATGGATTGCCAGGTATAATTTTTGAAGTGGACTTATGGCATCTAATTATTGTTGAGAAAAAAATGGAAAACAAAACAACCTGCTTTAAGAAAATGTACCAACTCCCAAAGAAAATAAGGTAGATCCTACATGTGTCCTTAGATTGTTTCTCAAGCTAATGCTTTATCTCGAAATGAGTATCTGAACATCTAAAATTATTATTACTTCCTGTTGCAAAGTTGGCCTACTTTGTTTATTGAACCTCCGTTTTTTTATTAAGAACTATGACATATTGCCTGTTGTCGCATTAATCAATGCTTGCACTATGCCCTGAAAGGACTACAATGCTTATTTTTTTCCTGGGCATGTCTTTTAATGCCATTTTCGTTTTCTTCAATTTCCAAACTATTTTTAGGTCCACAATTTTTAAATCTACACTTTGTATATTAAAGAAACAAAAAAAGAAATTCACAACAGTCTAACTAGTACTAACGATACTCTCACTTCCGCAAGCCTAACACCAACCCATTTTTCTAATGCCAACACACATACCATTGTTGAGGTAATCAAATTATTTTAGTTCTTCAATGTGAGCCACCCACCTATGCAACTAACCTAAACAAATAATTTAAATAAATAGTTCTGCTACTAACTTTCAATAAACATTAACAACCGGACTATGCAAATAGTTTTCCTACTAACTTTTTTTGTTGGAACTATGCATTGTGTATACAATGCACAAAAGTGGCTCAAAATAGAATCCTTTGCATTAAAGAGATATTATTTGTTACACAGTGAAAAGATGTTTAAGATACAAAATAGTCCTACTTTGCAAGTGAAAAACTAATAATAAATTTTAGATGAATAGATACTCATTTGGAGAAACATCGTCAATTTGATAAACAATCTGGGTACACAAATAGGAAATGGTCCCACGACATTGTATTAACGACATTATTGCTGTATGAACACCCTTTACAACCTCTAATCTTCTATGTCCTAATACTCTCCCCCCTCTTTCCTCTCCTCTTCCCTTTTTTCTTTTTTTTCCCCCCTCTCTTTTTTCTTCACCGTTCCTCTTTATACTCCCCCCTTCCTTTCTAGCCATTGATCCCTCTTTATTCTTTGGCCCATCTTGGCACACCTGTATTTTTAGGTTTTCCGCGGCCCCGCTCTCATGCCCCCCATTCCTATCTTGTTAAGCTGCCTCCCCTTTGACTCTGACCGCATTGTTCTGTCACATGCTGTCGTACGGCTCCTCCACTTTTGCAGAACCGCGGCCCCGATACGATGTTTTGCTTCCTTCGGTTCTTATGTTACCTCGGGCTGGCAAACATGTCATTTATGCCCCCTCTCGGTCCACGGATCCAATATGATTCGTGGGCCGAGACTGCCTCGCTGTCATATCATCACGCTGTCTTGTCACCTATCAACCACTTGAATCTTTCTGACCTCCACGTTGCTTGCTGCCCTGACCACCAGATCCTGGCCACGTGTCCCTAGGCACGTGTCCTGCGGTGCATGCCTATCTAGCCCTGCCCCCTCGTTTCTCGCGATGCCACGCGTCTGTTCCTCAATGGCCCTCCTTTTCACATGCGCCCCCTTCCTTTTACCATTTTGCCCCTGACTACTCGAATCCCGCCTAGTGCCTTTATTTTGCACTCCTTCCTCTTCTTGACTCCTCACTTCTCACTCTTCAAACCGTCCCTTCAACTCTTGTCTTCTCCAGCTTTCTCGCGTTTTCTTACGTCTCCAAACTTTTCCTCACACCTTCCATTTCATCTCCGGTGAGGTTTCCTTCGCATATCTCATTTGCTACGCGCGCGGAACGTCTCCTCGATTCAGGTTTGCACTCCTCCTTCTCCGTTTCTTTTTCTTGGTAGTGTAAGTAGGTGGGTAGTTATTTTCTTTCTCTCTTTATTTTTCTATGTTCTGGTTCGTGCCCACTTCGCGACCATCCCTTTCTTTCCGCTGCTCCACCATCTCTTTTGCCCGCCGCACAGTCTATCTGGTTCACCCTACGCTGGTGTCATGTCTGGCTCCGACCTAGCGGATCCTCCGCCACCGGATCTACTAGATCTGTGTCCCCGACCTCCCGATCATCCAACTTTGCGTCGGAATCGGGATCTTCCGGTCCCTCCGCGGGCCACCCCGAATCTATTTCCTCAGATTCAACCCTTGGGGCTGCTGTTCCATCCACCGCAGGTAGACCTTCTGCACTGCCTCCTCCTCCATCCCACTGCCGCAGACCTAATCTAGCCACGGTAAGAGCGCCTACGACATCCCCGAGGATGTAGTCCTGGAACATGTGCTTGGGGTCACCCATTTCCCTCATCTAGTGCCACCGCGGCCAGGGTTCCTGGTAGCAACTGTGGGGCAAATAGCGGCTGGTCTCCGCTTCCCCTTATCCTTGCTAGATGTTGCAGTCTGCAACCATTTCAACATTCCGCCGTGTCAAGGCATCGGCAACTTCTAGCTGAATCATGTACGCTGCCAACTACTACAATACCACGAACACCCCTCGCATTTCCCTTCAAGACATCATTTCCCACTATTTTATCAAGAAGAGCACCAAGCTCGGGAGTGTGGGGTACCAATCCTTCTGCGTGCGTCCGCAGAAGAAGTCTTTTGTTATCCGCGTCACCTCCTCCGACAAAGTCTGGCATCATTATCCCCTCTACGTATCTGGGAACTACCTCTCCGCCGCTCTTCCCCCTGAATTGTCTTTGAGGCACTCCCATTTCATCCGCTGCGGTGAGTCGAGTCAAATGCTTTGTTGGTTTCCTTTACTATCATCCCCTTGACATATCTCTATCTTCTCTTTTTAGGTTGGAACTCGGATTCCCACTCCCAGATCTACACTGGTGTCACCTCGGAGATTTTCACCAGACTCCGTAGCCTAAGGGACGGCCAGTGCGACGTCCTTGGCATCGACCCTGACAAAGGGAGTCCACTCCTTCGAGATCCATCCCTGAGAGATATTGGTAAATACCGCGGCCCTCTGTACCTTTTCCCCCCGGCCAAAGAGAGGAAACCCAAACCGTCTCCCCCCAAGAAACGGAAGGCGAAACCCACCGCTCATCGGTCTTTTGGGTACACCACCAAGATCTCTCACAGTCAAGCACTAGCCCGCAAGGCCGCAGCCTCTCAGACCCGTAAGCCCCCGAGTGGTTCTTCCACGGTTCCCTCTGCTACTGCCCCCCGATCCTACTATTCCATAGCTGACTGGGACGATGATTTTGCTCCCCTTGCAGGCACTTCTGACAACATGGACGTCACCAAACTCAAGCTGTGGGACAGCGATTCCGATGGTGATGCGCCTGCCAATGCAGCCGTCGAGGGCCCTCATGCTAAGAAGGCCAAGACCACAGCTCCTGCTGCCCCCGCACCGTCCTCTAGGCCTTCATCGTCGCGGCTATCCTCCCGCCGCTCTGGTAAAGAAGCGATCCAGATTGGTCCTCTGCCCGACGGGCCCGTGGAGCTCTAGCATCCTCACTTCAAAGCCAGGGACCGCGATGTCACTACACGTGACTCCGCTCTGGATAACCCAGCAGTGGCTGCGTCCCTCTTTTTCAGCTCCCATCTCCCTAGGGACCAGGCGTATGGGGATTCTGGCTCCTTCGCTTCTCACCGAGCAGCGATCTATACAGGCTGGGAACGGGTACACATCTCATCTATCTCTTTCCTTTCTTTCCTATTCCTTGTTCTCTAACTTGACTTGTGTCTTCAGCTGAGCCTGGACGTAGGCTATGTGATTCATGGCCTGACCAATACCCTGGAGGCATTTGACTTTGCAAAAGCCGAGATTCACGGGCCTAATGGGTGGAAAGCAAAATGTGCTCAACTTAAGAAGGAGCGGGATGAGGCTTGTCTTGCTACCCTCAGACACCACAAGGAGTTCCAGCGCTCCGAGGAGGCCTATAAGGATTACGTGGCGGGCGTCACATCTCAGCTAGAAAATCAGAGGAAGGCCGACAGGGTCGCTGCCCAGGTTGACTTGGAGCAGTCGCTGAACACTTCAAGGTCCTTGCTGCCAAAAGATAGCCCGGGAACTAAAGCAGGAAGTGGAAGCTCTTGCTGCCGCCGGGCGTCTTCTCCTTGGCCCACCTCCTGCTTTGATTTCAACTGATCCCACTCCCGTATCCCCTGCTCCTGAGACGGAGGCTGCCGCCCCTCTTGGGGTGTCTTCTTCCCCTATCGATGTGGATGGATCCGCTGACGGGACAGAGAAGGGCGGTCTGCCATCTGAGGCCTCGGGCGAGCCGCAATGAAGTGCGCCTAAGTTTCTTTTTGTTGGTTGGCCAAGCCATTTGCATTATCTGTATTTGATATTTTTATACTTCAACTTTTTGGTTTCACCCCTGGGTTTGGATTTCTGGGTACTCCCAGCAGACCGTAGTGGGTCCCTTTTCGGTGTTGCTTATGCCTTGTGCAAACTCTTAGTAATTTAAGTGTTCAACTTTTTTGTTTCTTTTCTTTTCGTTACTGCCTTGTTTCGCCGCGGCGTTTATCTCCGACCCCTTTGCTTGGGTGCCATGGGAGGCCATTGAGTCTGCGGGCCGTGGAGATGTTGAAGGTAGCTAAGCATGCCCGGGCCACTCAGCTTGCCCCCAAGTTGATTAAGGAGAGGTTGAGGGCCGCCGAGTAAGCCCGGGCCACTCAGCGGGCCCTCAAGTTGGCCGTGGAGATGTTAGGGGTAGCTAAGCACACCCGGGCCACTCAGCCTGCCCCCAAGTTGACTCAGGAGATGTTGAGGGCCGCCGAGTAAGCCCGGGCCACTCAGCGAGCCCTCAAATTGACCGTGGAGATGTTGGGGGTAGCTGAGCACGCCCATGCCACTCAGTTTGGCCCCAAGTTGATCAAGGAGAGGTTGAGGGCATTTGAGTAAGCCGGGCCACTCTCGGCCGGGCCCCTCAAGTTGGCCGTGGAGATGTTGGGGGGGCCGTAGCCAGCATGCCCGGCCACTCGGCTTGCCCCCAATTTGATTAAGGAGAGGTTGAGTGTCGTCGAGTAAGCCCGGGCCACTCAGCGGGCCCTCAAATTGGCCATGGAGATGTTGGGGGTAGCTGAGCATGCCCGGGCCACTCAGCTTGCCCCCAAGTTGATTAAAGAGATGTTTGAGAGCCGCCAAGTAAGCCCGAGCCACTCAGCATGCCCCCAAGTCCACTACACATTCCATCATTGATGTAAACCCCTTATTCGCTGCTCCTGGCAATTTTCTTTAATTGAAAGTACTTATAGTACAAGTCACTCATGGAATTTTTTCAACATCCGGATGTTCCACGGCCGCTTGATGCTCTCCCCTTGGGTTGTCTACAGCCTGTAGGTTCCGGACGTCCCTGCCTCCACCACGGTGTAGGGTCCCTCCCAGTTGGGTCCCAACTTTCCGTCTGTCTCCTTCTTGGTGGCCGGGGTCACTCTCCGAAGCACATAATCCCCCACATGGAATTTCCGCGGCTTCACCCGCTTGTTATACTGTCTCTGCAACCTACGGTGATACTCTTCCAAACGAACGCGCCATGATGTCTTCCTCTCTCTCCGTGAGATTCAGTTCCTCGGCCAAAAAGTCTTTTGTTAACTCCTGCCTCTACCACCTTGGTTCTGGTCGTCCGGGCCACCATCTCTATTGGGATCACCGCCTCCACCCCGTAGGCCATTGAGAAGGGAAATTCCCCTGTAGAAGTCCCGGCAGGCCAGGCGTCACGCCCACAAGATTACATGATTCAACTCCCTCGCCCAACACCCCTTTGCGCTTCTTCAACCTTTTTCTTTAAATTGTCCATGATCACCTTGTTGGAAGACTCCGCCTGACCATTCCCTTCAGGATTGTACGGGCTAAAAACCTTGTTTCACTCTATAGGCTTAGAGGAAGGCCTTCACTTTTCCCCCTGTGAACTGAGTCCCATTTTCCGCGATAATAGTGTGCGGCAGCCCAAACCGGCATATTATATTTTCCCACAAAATTTTTTTCACATGTTCCTCCTTGACCTGCTGCAAAGCCACGCCCTCAACCTATTTTGTAAAATAGTCAGTCGCGGCTAGCACAAACCTCCGCTTGCCACTGGCCATGGGCAGGGGTCCAACAATATCCAACGCCCACATAGCAAATGGCCAGGGGCTGAAGACCTTGTGCAATGGCTATGCAGGTGAGTGTATCAGCGGCACAAAGATTTGGCACTTCCGACATCTTTTGGCATACTCAGTCGCATCTCTCTTCATGTGGGGCCAGAAGTACCCTAAGAGGCAAAGAACCGATGAGCCGTTGTCCTCCCCGCCGAGTGGCTTCCATGCCTCCTTTGTGAACTTCTCCCAACACCTCTTTACTTTCGTCCTGTGCATTTCAGGAGTGGTCCGCTGACGTTCCTTCGATACAACTCCCCTTCTGTCAGAATGTACCTTCTTGACCTCTGTTCCATTCTCTTTTTCTCATCCTTGTCCCCGGTATCTATCCCCGACCAGTAACGCTTGATAGGTTCCATCCACCCCTGCTCTTGCTCGGTGGTTAGGCACATGTCTTCGTCCTCCGTGGTGCTTGGTATGCTTAGCACCCGGATTTGGATAGACCTCCCCTCTGTCCCAGGAAGCACTGCGGCCACGTAAGCCAAAGCGTCGGCATGCCTATTCTCTCCCCTACCTAGATGGGCAAAGCTAATTTTCTCAAACTTTTCTGCCCTTCTCTGAACCACCTCTAGATATTTGGCCATCCGAGGGCACCATGCCGCAAATCCCCCGTTGACTTGACATACTACCAAATTTGAATTTGAATATACCGTGAGCTCCCGCACACCCAAATCCCTGGCTAGATCCATCCTCGCTATTACTGCCTCGTACTCATACTCGTTGTTCGACGCCGCGAATCCCAGTTTCATTGACAATTCCAGGCGAGTGTTCTCGGGCATGACCAGCACCACCCCAATTCCATTCCCAGTATCCATGGCCGATCCATCTGCAAATACCCTCCAACCATTTCGCATGTCCCACGGATCCAAGGGGTCGTGATTTTGGTCTGTCTCTTGTTCCATCACCATCTCTTCCCCCCAGGTGGGGTCCTCGGCCAAGAATTCTGCCATTGCCTGAGCCTTTTCTGCGGTTCTGACTTGGTACTCGATCTCATAAGAGCTGAATGAGCTGAACGCCCACTTCAACATTCTTCCCTGATTTCTCGGCCTTCAACGCCTGCTTGAGTGGCAAATTAGTCACCACCACCACCGAATGAGCGTCGAAGTATGGTTTCAACTTTAGTGCTGAGAAGACCAATGACAGGGCATACTTTTTGATCATACTGTACCTAGTTTCGGTATCCAGCATGGTTTTGCTTTGGAAGTACACCGGCCTCTCTGCCTTCCCACTATCCTTATCAGCACTGAACTAATCGCACACTCCGAAACCCCCAAATACAAGTACAACTTTTCTCCCTGTTCTGGCTGCGACAAGATGGGAGCTTGGCCCAAATATCCTTTCAATTCCTAGAATGCCCTTTCACATGCCTCGGTCCACTAGAAGTCACTTGTACTCCTTAACAATAGATACAAGGGCCGACACTTGTTCGAAGACTTGGATATGAACCTATTAAGAGCCGCGACTCTACTAGCGAGCCTCTGAACTTCCTTCACATTCTGCAGTGATGGCATCTCTATCAACGCCCTAATCTGGTCCGGGTTCGCTTCTATGCCACGGTATGTGACTATATACCCCAGGAACTTCCCAGACGTCACCCCAAACGTGCATTTCTCTGGGTTCAACATCAGCTTGTGTCTTCGTAATATGGCTTAACGCCTCTTTTCAGCCCTCCAAATGTTCCTCTTCGGTCATACTTTTCTCTACCATGTCATCTATATAAATTTCCATCTTCTTCCGGATTTTATCCTCGAACATCTTCTCTCCCACTCTTTGAAACGTGGCCCCCGCATTCTTCAGACCAAAAGGCATCCGGGTGTAGCAGTACGTCCCCCCTTCCACTATTAATGTTGTCTTTTCTTGGTCAGGGCCATACATCACCACCTGATTGTAGCCCATTGATGCGTCCATAAATGAAAAGAACTTATACTCCGCTGTTCGGTCCACCAGTTCGTCTATCCGTGGCATAGGATAACAATCCTTTGGGCATTCCTTGTTGACATCTGTAAAATCCACGCACATCCTTACTTTCCCATTCTTTTTAGGCACGGCTACCACATTGGACAACCATTCGGTAAACTTGCATTCACGGATGATACCTGCATTTCTCAACTTCTGTACCTCCTCCCTGATTCCCTGTGCATACTGCGGCCTGACACTTCGGTTTTGATGGGGCGGGCGCCATCCCGCATGTGCAACCTGTGGCATGCAAACTCTGGATCTAACCCTACCAACTCCTCGATCGACCATGCAAACACATCACTGTTCGCAACTAGCAAGGCAATCAGTTTCTCTCTCCATTCCTCCGCCAAACTGGCTCCAATGTTCACGAACTTCTCCTCCTCCGCTATTCCAATGTTTACAACCTCAACCTCGTCCATCGTCTTGCCCCCGATGGGTGGCCTCTTCCCTTTAGCCGCAATCTGTAATTGCTATGCCGGACCGTCCCCTACCTCCGGCGCCCTCTTCAGCAGCGTGCGCATCGCGCACTTCACCGCCACCTGGTTTAGGTTCTGCGCCGCGACCTGATCGCCCCTTATCTCGTACATTCCTCCATTCGTTAGGAATCGGATCACCTGGTAATACATAGGGAACTGCCCTCATCTCATGAATCCACTTTCTTCCCAGGATCGCGTTGTATTGTGAGTTAATATCCACCACCATAAACTTGGTGAAAACGGTCACCGGCAGTACTAGCTCCCCCACTGGCATAGTCATGCTGCCGTTGAACCCGAACAAATTAGTCCGCGGAGGCTTCATCTGCTCCTTTTCTATTCCCATCTCTTCCAGTGCACCCTGAAACATCAAATCCACTGAACTTCCGCAGTCTATCAACACCCTCTTCACCATGTAATTTCCCATTGCTACGGTAACCACCAGGGGATCTTCGTGTGGAGAGCTCATCGACTCCAGATCCTTCTGTGTAAACTCTACCCGGTCACTCCCTCTGCTAATTCTGGGAACTGGCTGCGGACCGCTCGAACTTTGTTTATCTGCTAGAGGCTGGCGGTCCTTCTCACCTTATCCCGGTGAGCGTTCCTCCCCAGCGTTTCTCCGCTGAATATTACATTTATCGTGCCCAGGATTCTTGCTGCGGCCGCGACCCTCTCGATCGGCTGAGCTTCTTTGACAAGTTCTTTCAACTGTCCTCTCCCAATCATTCGTTCTACCAACCACTGTAAAGCAAAGCATTCGTTGGTAGCATGATTCCTAACCTGATGGTATGCACAAAACGGCTTTCCTTCGATCTCCTTTGGCAAGCTCCGTGGCTCTTCGTAGTGCCGTTGTCCCTTGATCAGAGGCAAGATCTCCTCCAACGACTTGTTCAGCGGCGTCAGATCTATCTCGCGATACGGTTTTCTTTCCCTGTACTCCCGTCGAGCCTGGTCTCTGCCCCTCTCTGCTCTCGGTATCTCCCTATCGTAATTTCCTCTATCCCTGGCCGCAGCTCTATCCTTGTCTCTTCTGTCCTCCGCGGCCATGGCACGTATTGACTTGTCAAGCTTTTTGTGTTCCTTACTGTTCCTCCGCAGAATGTCCTCATACCTGATGTAATGTTCCACTTTCAAGTATAAAGCATGCAGGGTGGTAACTTCAATCTTGGACACTAATTCATGTACTCGTGTCCCCTGCTTTAACCCGTGCTGGAGCGCTATGACCACGGATGGAAGTTGGAAAATTATTGTTAGGGTTAGTAGAATATGGGAAGTAACTGATTACTCCACAGATGAATTAAAGTCTTTAGACATGTTACTCATCGACCAACACGTAATTATATATCACATATAACCATACTTTTACATTGTTTAGATAATTCATAACAATTTTTTACTCACTAATAGTCAAACAAACTTGACAAAAAAGTTGCGCCTACTATTGATACGACAAGAAATAGTACAGACCAATACATATTTTTTTTTTTTTTTGACACTATTATGAATTAACCCGTTGTCGGGCAAAGGCAACATTTACAAAGAAGATCATTCAAATCTTCGTACGACAAAACTTGGTTGACTATATAAATAGCAAATTGAATATTAGTTAAGAGTGGTTGACAAGAAAGAAGATAGGGAGTCCCTACGTCATTTGGAACATGGTCCATACTAGACTATAGGCCAGACCAATCAGTTGTGAAAAGAAAGGTGCATAGGATTCCTAATATTACATTCTATACGGATAAGATATACTTTTAAAATACTTTGCTCCCACTTGCAAAGTGGTTGATAGAAAAAAAGACAAAATTCGCCCTGTGTCATTTGGAACATCTTCCATGATAGACCCTACACTTTCCAACTCTATTTCTCGCAGCAGTTTTTCCCAGCTATAAATACTTCGTTACCCCTCCCACCAAACTTCTCATATAATTCAAAAAGCAAGATTTTCATATCATTCTAGAAATAATTTAAGGTATGCAAAACCCCATTTTAGAACTTCCCAATTTTGTTTTTAAGGTTTAATCGTTTATGCAATTATTGAAACAAATTTCATTTATGGAGTATCGCTTCATCCATTGCAAAAGATGTTGAGATAAATAAAGTAGATAATGAGAGCATAGTTAGAAGCAACCAGCTCAAGAAACAAGAAAATTATAGAACATCGAAAGAAGTGTTTTTTTTTTGTCCACTTGCTTTTCATTTCTTTAACTTTTAACACACATATATTAATAATAAAAAAACAAATTTTGATGATTACTTTTTCTCCTTTTGATGCTCACACCCACTTGAGCCGTGTTACCTATGTATCCATTTCTTAAATGCAATTTAATGGTGTGTCTTTGATGTTAGTGGGTTTTTTATAATTAATAATGAAATTGACTTTGGAAAACAAAATGTTTTTTAGATGCCTATTTGGCTGGGGATAGTTAAAGAAGTAAATTGCGCGATTTTTTATTTTATATTGCCATTAATTAGTTGAATTAACTTAGTCTATTTGTTTTTTATGTTGTATATTGAATAAAAAATAAGAGGGTCAAAGTGGTAAATTTAAAAAAACAACCTTTTGTGGGAAAGATTCAGCCTTCCAATGGCTCTCACTATCTGTTCAAACAATAACATATAATCATTTCTGCAATTTCAGCACATTTCCCCATGCTTATACAGCTTGTCTAAACCTCAAGCGATCTCACAAATAGCTACGGTCCCACGACATTGTATTAACGACATTACTGCCACTGCTGGAAGTTGGAAAATTATTGTTAGGGTTAGTAGAATATGGAAAGTAACTGATTACTCCACATATGAATTAAAGTCTTTAGACATGTTACTCATTGACCAACACGTAAGTATATATCGCATATCACCATACTTTAACAGTTTTTAGATAATTCTTAACAATTTTTTACTCACTAAGGTTGTTGTTTATAACAGGGACATCAAATACATGGAAGAGTGCCTAAACAATTGATATCAAAATTCAATCGGCAGTTACTTGAGATGAAGATTTATCAAATTGAACGGTTTACTCCATCCAAATTCAAAGGATTATATGGCCTAACATCTCATGCCTATATTATTTACTTCAAATGGAGCACAATGCTAAAAATTATTGAATCCGGATGCATAGAATTGCCAGAATTTGGATATTCATTTACCAATTTCAGCCAATTGTCAACGAGAGTAGATAACAAGTACCTCACAGGTAACAACATATCCGATTGTTTACAAAAGATTCATTAACTCTTACTTCAAATCCTTATACATACGTTTGTTTGTCTTTTGTAAATATTGTTTTTTAGATGTCGTCAGGCATCTCTACGCATGTAGCAAACTCAGAAATGTAATGAAGAAAAACGGAAAAGAGACTGGACTAAGAGAAATGGAGCTCCAAGATGAAGAGTTAGTTATAATATACAACTTATTTTTAAATGCCCTTACTTTTGATATACACCAATTGATTTGTGAAATTTTGTAGGGGATACGTGCTGAAAGTGACCTTATAGGGAAACTGTGCGGTCCCATTTGATGACCAAACGATCAACAATCATGTTAACAAGACAGTACTCATTGTGACGTCTACAACTGTTAAAAGTTTTAATGGTATATGATTATTTACGAAAAGAAATTTGACATTATTTCTTATGTTTGAACCATTTTGCATATAATAAATAAAAAACAACAAATCGCAGCTGAATACACAATTTCATCGACAGCTGCTACAAGGATTTACGTTAATCTTCAAATTCCATAAGTGTTGAATGTTCTAAACTGGTAACACTCACCTAAAAAAAATTGTAGAGAAACTTCCAAATATGTGCAACAACAATTTTGTTTTCAACAGTCCAATTCGAAATGCAATTCAATTACAAGATACCATAGAAATAAACCTGCAAAGCATTGAAGAATTCTCAGACATAAACCGGAAAAGTTTGGCTGAAATTCTTGTGGCAATAAAAGGAAATTTCGTCGCAAGTACAATGCTTTTCAAAAAAATAATTTCCAGTTCTTCTATCCCAATTATAGAACACCCTATATGTATGCTCACAAGTGATAAAGTTTACTTGCAAAGCAACAATTTCCAGCATGATTTATGACTACGGGTGGTACTACGATGCATGTCCACATTGCCAAAGAAAAATAACCGAGGAAAACAACTACGAATGCCGAAAACACGGCACTGTCGACCCTAATAAAAGGTTAAATCCTTTACAAACCAATTATTTCTTCACAAGTTAACTTACATATTCCAAATTATATAATGTGTGTAGGTATCAACTAATGATGAAAATAGAAGATGATACATGTTCTGCACGCGTTATTGCACTTGATCGTGAGGCAACATTACTATTACAACCATAGTACAAAATATTAGGATATGGATATTTATCGATATTCAATTTCTAGATATGTATCGTGGATATATCTCCCTCTTTGGGGATATTTGACATTGTTTTACATGCAAATATCGTGGATATATCCAAAATATCGACAAATATCATGGATATTGTGGATATTTCTTGATATATCATGATACATTATTTATATTTATTTGAAATATAATGGTAAATATTAAATAAAATTGTTATATACACAAAATATCCCAAAATATCACAAATATCGCAAATATATTCGAAATATCCCCGATATTTGCAGTCGTATATATCTCTGAACATATCGTGATATTTATATATCTCTCTCTGAAATCTGGATAGATATCCCCAAATATCGCGATATATCGGGATATTTTGTACTATGATTACAACTACCCACACAAGATCTGATTAATATGGATTTGGAGGTACAATAATTTTTTTCTTATGCTTCCTATGCATGCTTTATACTCCCCCCATGAAGTAAACAACTAGATATATGTATATATAATTGTGCAGGAAGATGGTACAGAAAAAGTGTTAAAAGTTTTTGACAAAATTGCAGGATATAAAGCTACATTTTAAATCAAAGTCACAGACTTCAACAAAAGACAGAAAAACAAATACCTAACTCTTTCAAAAGTGTTGCCCGAGGTGGAAAACGTAAGTCCCAAATTAATCCTGATTCTCTAAACTTTTATGTAATCTAACAGTTATACATGTAAAACTTTTAGAAAAGTGTACAACCATCCTCAAATGAATCTAAAAGCACAATGGCATTTGATGATGACAAATCAAATTAATCTGACACAATTGAGCCACTTGGTATGTGTAATACATATTTCATTTTTGCCGGTAACAAAATTCCTAATATACCATTTTTCCCATAAGCAGAAAAGAGACGTTATGGATGCATCAAGGAGAATCTACCAATGAAGCAAGGCCTCAACCAATAATACTACTATTGCGCACGACTAGAACGTGTTTCTAAACTGTCAAATAATATTATGCCAGCTGTTAGCTGCACAAAAATAAATCATCTTTCCAATGTACTGTATTTTCATTGCCGTTAAATTGTATTATGTCCTATTATAAGTTGTTCAAAAATAAAAGTTATCTCTAATTTGTTAAACTTCATAATGTAATTTTGTTTATAATCTAAAAAACTTGCCATACTTAAGTATTATCTTAATAGCAACCTATTTATAATACAACTAAAGTCCTCATAACATAAAAAAACACTTTCTATAAAGTAAATGTTAGGTTTAACAATACCAAATTTACAAACGTCACATCATAACTCGACGTGATAGTAGTTTGCAACCAAATGAATAATGTGTTGACAAAGTTGTATTGTGATACAAATTATTAAAATATATTTTTTAAAACGAAATAGTTTAACAACTAACGAAATAGTTTAACAACTATTTGCTCCTTTGATAGTTGGCGATTCTTCTTTATTAGCTATAGTTCAAGACAACACTGTTACACTACCCAACTTTAAAACAACAACATACATTATTATGTTATAGACTTATACAATAGATGTCTTCAAATAACAACCACTTCAAACCTTGGACATTATGCTCTAAAAAATGATCAAAGGCATACATCTCGACGTATTAAATGGTCCTTGATATATAAAAATTTCATTGGTAATAACTTAATCTACATGGAAACCAAGATTTAAACAATAAAATTCCAAACTTACAACATAATAAAAACATGTCATTAACAATAAGCATATAATATATATACATATATTAGTTTAGTTCTTCTCTTAGTACAAAAACATTATGTAAATTGTCAACAAATAGCCATTAATCATTCTTACCTTTAACAATAATTGGGGCAAAACCTTCTGGATCCATTCCCAAATTTTTCCTGTACAACTCAAACAGCTGGTTGTATGTAACAATGGTACGATTCCTTCTTACCTTTATTTTTTTCCAATTGATTCAGGCTTGTAACAACCTCGATATCTTTGTTCCCCAGACGAGCAACAAAAATATCATACCATTCCTTAAGATGCATGGACTACCTCAGCCTCTAACCGCAATATCTCGGACTCCAATTTATGAATCTGCTCTTCACCCCGTGAGCGATACCCATCATACCATCTGAGATCATATTCATGTGCCTCAGTCTTAGCTTTCATAGTGGTTATAACTTCTTCCATCTCCTCCATACGCATGTGATAATGAGTTAGTGCTTCCTCTAACTTAGCCATGCGACGACTCATCTTCTCCAAATGAGCATCTTCAACCCTTAGTGTTGGCGCTTTTTCGGTATCTTTCGTGGCCGTTTCTTCAATTTCTTTCATAATGGTGCTACAAATATTGGTTTTCACATCCACCATTTCGTTTTCAGTCTTTTCAAACTTACAAGGCAGTCACTCTGAAAATCTGTCGATTCTTTATAATGACATCCCACACCATGAAGAATCAGCTGCACCTAAATAAAATTGATAATTAAAGGAAAATAAAACCATTTCTCATAAGAAATAGAGTGTTTTAAAAAATAGGCATTTAAATTAAACTTACAAGGCTTAATCCACTAAGAGCATCAACAAATTTCAAAATTACATTGTCAGCGCTTGCTCCACGTCCTAAAACAACTCCATCAGTAAGTAACATCCTCTCTTGATTGATGTTTGATTCCGAAGCAGATACACTACTTCCACCACACCTACTACCAACATATGGATCCTAAAAACGTGTTAAAACCTATTCGACGGCCTTTCGCTTCTTAGACTCTTTAATATTTTCACACTTATCTTTCTCCGTAATAGCAAATATTACTACCTCGAATTGAACAATAACAGTGCAATCAGACAACGCACCAACGTCACCCATAACTTCATCGTTGTAAGGACAAACAGACATGACTATACCTGAAAGATGCATTTTAGCTCTACCAAGGCAACTGGAAAATAAAATAATTTTCCCAACGCAACACACATATAAATAATATGTAAACCAACATTTCGAATGAAAAGTATACCCAACTTTGTTGTTATTAAAAAATACAATATAGCCAAATAGTGTTTGGGTCAAAAAATTTCTTAAAAAAATATTTATATATACCAGGTTCGCTTTTAACATTCGAAGTTTAATTTAATATCCAATTCATTCGAAGAACTATTCAAAATTCTTTTTTTCTTAAATATTTTATCATTAACATCAACTAGGCACCTAACTAATTCTGCCTCCCAACTAGGCACCTAACTAATTCTGCTTCCCTACTACCTCAGCACAAACACACCAAATATGTTGATCGTTAAAAATTCAATACATATTATCGTGCGGTCTCAAATTTCCCACGTTATCCAACTGAAAGGAAATCTAATCCCATATTAAACAAAAAAAAGGTCTCTGTTTTAAAAGACCCGCCCCTCAATACACTTAAACGTTTTATAATCAACCAACCATTTCTACTAACTAATTAATTTTGCTTTGATAAATTTTAATTAATATACAAAATACAACAACTAAATAACAACGCCCTGTACAAAATAGTGTAGCAAGTGGTTTTTATTATCTTTGACTTTATGTTGTATATAGAATACACAACATATAACTAAAACAATGTTTCTGCAAAACTTATCTGTTGGTCTCAATTACAAATGTCTGTCTCCTTGCATTACTCTCTACACAACTTTAGCAAATAATTCAAAAAAAACATTATTATATTCGGTCACAACCAAGTGCATGCATATGTACTTACACTCTCAATTTTCGAAGCATAGTTAGCAGATACTATTAACAGCAACCCCACATGTCTCCTTGGCTCCTTCCCCCAAACCTAATAATTATTCCCACCACCCCTTCATCGAACACTCGGCTTTATAAAACCTATCATTTTTTTTAATCATGAGTTTGGACTTTTAGATGTGGCCACCATGAAAAGCGGCTTTGAACAGACAAAGGACTCTGTTCCTTTGCTTATTAAGACAGTAATGAACATCAAAGTTGGAAAAGCATTACTTCCAGAAAAACCCACTTTTAACCAATAATTGCTCAAAGAATCTTGCCCCCCATTAACACCTGTGCAACCTATTAAGTTTATAAGTTAAATTTCTTTTTCTTTTTTGGCATTTTCTTTTCCATGTCCAAAAAAAAATATAGTAATAAGTTAATCGACAAAATTGTATATTATGTTAATATTTTATATTTTTTTTATTACCCCACCATTTTTTTTACTTATCCAAAATTCTAATTTTGTTAGCTTATTAAAAACAATTGATTATATCTGTTAAATAAAGGGTAAGTTGAGGTTTATACAATCTATTTCTATGCTTCAATTCTATACAATTGGAAAAGATATGATGGTGTTTATTAGGTATCTACAGAGCATTCATTATAACGACAGTTGATGTGCATTTGACCATTACATCTTCCGCAGTTAGTTTATTCTCTAACAAAATATAAACCAACAAAAACAACTTAATAAACCTTGATTCTTTTCATATATCATTAGTTGTTATAAATAACTTAATGTTAAGAAAAATCAATGCAATGAAACACACCTAACATTTCATAAATTTATTGAATTTAGCAGTGAAAAATTACAAATGTTGTTTTTTTTGTTCAAAATAAAATCTACCTTAAACTCTCCAAATGGTTAAGCTAATTGCAAAATTTAATTCTAAAATAGTTAAGTTTATTATAGGCAGCACATAAGAAGACCCAAAAAACACTGAAAGAAAAGTATATTATTTGCTTTGTCTTCAACACCTGTTCTCTCCCTCCCATCTCTGGTCAGAAGCTCTCGCCAATTCGGTTTTCTTCAGAGGCTCCTAAACAACAATGTTAATTTGTCTCATCTCCTCGACTACAAGCAACCGTCAGCCCCATCAGGTGACTGTTTATTTCTCCTTCTAGATCTGATTTTTTTCTCAATGCATGAATAATTCTTTTTGCTCTTTCGTCTTAATTAATATTTTCCATTTCGGGCTAATTTCAACTTGGATATTTTAAGCCTTTATAGTTACAACATCGATTTCTAAAAAAAAAAACATACACCAAAACAAACAAATGAACAACATTATTAATAATGGGTCGTATGTCTTACTTTGTTCTAACTGTTTAATGTAATTTCTTTAAGTAGGTCTACCAAATATAAATAAATGCGTTAAATCAATGTCAAATATTAAATCATTTCAAATCTATTATATATACCGAGTTTTCAATATATACCCTTTAACTTGCATTATTTTTCACAATTTCGTTTTTTTAGTCTTAATGATAATTTTAGACTGTCACAATATAATGTTGTAATATATAAAATAGCTTCTAATAAATGTCAGGTAACAAAAATATATGCGTTGGTCACCAATAAATATGGATGTTTCCAATAAAAAACAATATTTCTAGTATATATCGCTCTTCAGAGACCTCCAATATATATATAACAAATTTTGATATTGTAGGTCTTAGTAGTTGCTAAAAAAAAAATTATAAGTTGTTTCTTTTCCCCAATTGTTTAAAGTAATTCCTTTAATTACAATCCTGATTGCTTATTACATAAGATTAATGTGTTGTTCCTTTCTTTGTTGTTTTGTGTGTGTGTTTTTAAAAAAAAAAATTTGATGTGAACAAATAGACACATTATTTATTTTATATTGGTAACTATTTGTTTAAATAAACAGTTAACATCAACCATGTGCTACGAAGTTGATATTTATGCTAAGGAGATCGAAGATGCAAAGAGGGTCGTCATATTAACTATATTTATTTGTGTTGCTTTACTATTATGGAAGGTAGCAATAGGTGTATAGACCTAAATAAATGTATGTGAATGTTCAACGAACCTGAGTTTTGTTTTAATTTTTTAAAAATAAATCAATTGTATCATGTTAATATATTTAGTTATAAATATATTTTTTTTGTTATTGATAATTTTCTTTTATTATTTTGTTGATATAAACATTTTACCAACTAACTTATTGCAAATACTGTTAACCACATCTTTAAAAGTTACATGTTAACAACCATTCTTGCAACGCATATAAAAAAATAATTAAACTCTCATTGAATCGTACGCGTAAGTTACTATAAAACCGTGTCATATTTCTACGTCAATGTGATTCGGTTTTCAACAAACTTACAAATTATCAAGTTCTATTTTCCAAATTATATTTCCAATAACACAAAAAAGTTTGTGAAGAAAGATTACCAAGATATTGGTGCGACTCACTCAAAATAACTATATCATTTTTCTCCGTAATTTGATATATCCCATGTTTCACTGAAATTAGCCAACATCACAGTAGCATTTCAAAATAGTGTATCATCCTGGCTCTTGCATTAAAACTTTCAAAACATAATATAGAAACACCTGATTTTTTAACTTATCAAAATAATTTAAAAAATACACTTAATTATGTAGATTAGTTAGAATGCAATATTGTTCTAATATATGGAACTCGACAGCTGCTAGAGTAGAAGAGCTGTTTTAAAGGTAAACAAAATGTTGACTGCCTTTGGCGGAATTTAAAAGGTTGCGGCGTCAAAGTGCATTTAATACCTATGACTACTATGTCACCCCACATGACCAAAATATTTGACAGAAAATGGAACCATGAGTCTCTGACCCATGACATTTTTCCACGGATGCACACATTCAATTCTCTACGTCCAAATTATACATTAAACCCAACCCAAAATAACACATGTCATAATGAAGAGGATATTTTATGTTGTTATTATTTAATCACTATTAACTATTAATTATTATTTACTTTTCTCAAGTAACGTTAAGTTAATTCATTTAATTTACTTAAACAATAATACATATTTAATTAGTTAAAATTTGGGTTTCAATGTTACCTGACGCAATGAAAGAAACTTCAACTTCATTCCGCTCGACTAGATTTAGGATTGTATTGGGCTCGAGTTACGGTACAATGGGGCCCATATAAGGAAAAAAGTAAAGCACTCAATAAAGTTTTTCTCTCAACAAATTAACAAAGTGGTACTCATACATATCACTTAAAGGCTATAGACACAAGTTTCCCTTTATGTGCCCCGTGAAAATAAAATATTTTTGTTTGACAGATTGAAGTTTTTGTTTAAAAAAATAATATCGTTGATATATACAGACAAATCGAATTGTTGTTAGGTATAAAACTATAATAAAGTAATGTGGGTACACCCTAGCACGTTATGCCTATAAATTGAGGAAGTCTCATTTTATGTTAGACATTTTTTTCCCCAACAAAAAATTTTCATTTATCTTTGAAGATCATGGAAGAAAGGGTTCTAGAATTAAGCATAGTTCCATTCACAAATACAACAAACGCGTCAAACAACAGTGGATCATTCGTTACATAAGAACCCAAAGTTGTGAGTTATAAAGAATGCATGAGAAATCATGTTACTTCAATTGGCGGGCATGCTAAAGATGGATGTGGTCACTACATACCTATAAGTCATGGTAGTCGTGTTGTTGAAAATAGCGATTTTTATCTTAAATGTGCCGCATGTGGGTGCCATAGAAATTTCCACTGTCAAGAGCTGTCTGGTCCAGTTGGAAGTGATCAAGCACCACTATTACAAGAACCTGATGATCAAATGTTAGAAGAAGTCGGTGGGGGTGGTGATTATAATAGCGTGAAGAGCAAACGGTTTAGAACAAAATTCCACAAGATGCAGCAGAATAGAATGACACAGTTTGTTGATATATTAGGTGGGAGAACACATAAATCTAATGATACTACTCTTAGCCGTTTTGTTAGGAAATTGGAGTTAAGAAACATGTTTTCAAAGTATGGATGTATAATAACAAAAAAAAGGTAAAAAATAAGTAACAACTAATCTTGCGTCTTACATTACTATTATTGTCAAAATAGACGCTACTAATGTGTTGGCCCATTTTTCTTGCCCTGTAAGCTGATGAAATACTGAGTAATTATTGAATTTGTTCTAAAACATCTTCATATCAAATATAACAACTCCAGTTTGATAGACTATAAGTTAGGTCATGCAGGATTAGGGCGTCTTTGATTATTGGTTTTTGTCAGTGTTGATTACTTATTCTAATTGTAAGTGGTTGACTACTATTTATGTGTTTTTCTCCAGCAACTTATAAGTACGTGGTAGACCCTTTATATATATATATATATATATATATATATATATATATATATATATATATATATATATATATATATATGTTTACCCTTTATAAGTCTGACAAGCGTTAGTAGCAAGGCTTTACTTACACAAACATATAAGTATCAAGCTCTTATATCCACTAACTTCAACGTATAGTTTGTCTCAAACAACATTACGACAAATTAATTTTGACTAATTTAACTATCTCACAGTAAAATAACTACATTCACTAACTTATTTAGTGCAAATTCTTCAATTGAAATTGATATACTTCAAATGACTATATTACTCCGTGCCAAAGGCACGGGTTACACCTAGTATATACAATAAAACACAGCACGATTTCCACTATGCAACAAATGACATATCATCTAATAGTCAGTAATGTGTATAGAAATTATTTTACAGTGTGAAGCATAAAACGACTCACGTCCCGTATGAACTCCACGGACACCATGTTCCTCCCAATAAAGCAACCTAAAATAAAAACAAACAATAGCTCTTCAATGCACATGATTATGTTTTTAGCGACATTTCGTCCATTTTATACACAATGCATAGTTCCACGAATGAAAGTTATTAGAAAAAACTATTTGTATGGGTCAGCTTTTTTTATGTGTTTATATTCAAATTGTATATATACCCCACCATAGTCCCTACCTCAATCACATGTCTATTTTTGCATCTAGGTTCTCTCCTATAATTGCTTTTGTCGTAGTTGGTATGACATTCATTACTTTACCAAACTATATTTTCTTACACATCGCCTCAACTTCCAGCATAACATGTCATTTTTCCTTGCGAAAAAATTCATAGAGAAACCAAGAAAAATTGATTGCCTCAACAATCATCAGTGCTGTTCGGTGATGATGTCTTCCATTTAAGATACAAGGTTAGTTTTTTTCTTTTTTAAAAAAGTTTTCAATTCAGACAGAATGGCTTTGACGGATTTAGTAAATGATGTTTTCCCTTGATTAGTTTTAAAGTTTCAAGATAACGACTTTATTTAGTTTCATGTATAAGGTAACAAGGATGGTCGGTCGGGCGGTGGTAAGATTCCCCGACTCAATGTCCAAGCATTATTTAATCCTGATTGTTTTCGTCTCAACATATAGTCTAACTTCCAATGTATATCTAATGTAACCTTATATTTGTTTTCAGTATGCTAATTCAAACAAGCACACAAACTGATACAAATTTACTCCATAAGTTAAACATGGATTGTGAAACACCAGCTCCAGTGAATCTAGAAATAGTGCAAGAGAACATTCGAACGCAAACAGCAGCACAAGTTGAGGTCAACCGACTATCAAAACTTAGTTTTTCTTTGTATAACTTCAACTCATGTGAAATAAAATCATACTGGTTTTAAAGCTACTGCTACTACAGATTCGTCATGGTTCTATTTCCAACCAACTTTGTCATAGTAAAACACCCCAATTGCAAATACGATGTCAAAGAGCAGATAAGATTGTAACTCCAACATTATGCCCAACAACAAAACATCCACTACCAGTTAAGGTCGTCACCGTTAATCGTTCTTCCGTTATTAAACGACCAAATCGATATGAACTAGCTCAACGTGCGCGTAGAGAAAGGGAACGAGCTTTGCGATTGCAGCTAACTTCTCCAGTTGGAACTTCTATTCCTTCGTCAGTTACAAACTACGTTTCAGGAGGCTGGTTCCACACATGATCCCATGCTAATATCACAGTGTCCAAATGAGATGCAATTTGGCAATCAATTGTAAGCATTACATTCTACCTGCGAAGACTGGCCCCACGATTCTCCAGAATCGGTACGTAGTTTTACCTTCAGCCCCTAACTTGGATCATCTCCCTTGCAAAGTAGCCAGTAAGTCTAATATTACTCCTATAAACTTTTTATATTGTAAGTTTATTGTGATTAAAACCTCATTGGTGTCTCTATTTTGAATTTTAGATCAGTTAATACTACTCCTGTGAGTACGTCTGAGATAGACTTACATTCTCAAAAAGATATGAATTGTGACAAAAACCATCAAGGCCTTCATCAAGTCATGATGGTCAATCGTTCAAACATAATTGAACCACCCAATCGATATGCACTAGCTCAACGTGTGCGTAGAGAGAGGGAAAGAACTTTACGCTTGCAGAGCATTTCTCAAGTGGCAATTGTTATTTCTTCATCCACTACAGACAATGTGTTCAGAGATTTACAACATTTTATATTGCCCCCGTCTTCCCGAGCGACAATGGAAAAAATGTCGTTGATGATGAGACACAAATTTTCAACGTCCAAATGATAGGCAATTTGTCAGACAATTGTCTGCATCACATTCTGGCACCGACAATATATGTTATTATTCTTCGCATTCTACACGTAATCTCGCTTCTCCTTTCCAACTTGGATCTCCTTCGTTGCATAATAGCCAGTAAGTCTATTATATATTACTATTGGAAACTCTCTTTTTTTTTGTGTCTTCTAGTCAATAAAATCTAATTAGTTCTATTTTGAATTTCAGACCAAGTGATACTACTCTTATGAGTACGTCTGATATAGACTTGACCCATTCTCAAAAGGAGGTGGATTTTAACCAAACCTCTGAAGGCGACGCAGAAACGTCTGACGAAGAAGATTATGATGTATTTGATTTTGGGAGCCCATTTGAGGCCCTGCTTGTTGTTCCAGATGTGCGCCATGATCTTGATGAAATGAACGTCCAATGTCAGTCTTGCTCTGCCCTCCATTGGAGCGCTGAGCAATTGACCAGGTCTACCAAGAAGAAGCCTTTATTTGGGTCGTGTTGCCTACAAGAAAAAAATAAAAGTCCCTTGCCTTCAACCTTTACCCCAACCCCTTGAATCACTATTCGAAGGTGGTGATTGGCTAGCAAAAGATTTTCGTAAAACTATTCGAGGGTACAACACATGCAATGCCTTTACAAGTCTGGGTGTCAAAGCAAATGTTCGTGTCCTCAAAGGCCGTGGTCCAAAAGAATTCACTATTCATGGAGAATTGTGCCATAAAATTGGATCACTATTACCAAACAGTGATAATGACCCGAAATACACACAGCTGTACATTTACGATGCAAGTGGCGCTCTGGAATATAGAAGGCAACGCAATCCACATTTGTTAACAGAGGTGTTAAGTATTATTCAGGGGGTGTTTATTCAAGCGAATGCATGGTTCAAGTTTTTCAAACAGTGGATAGTGGATGCCTGGGCTACAACTGAACAGAACCGTTTGCGTTATGTTTGGATGAACCAAGACCACACTCGTGCGGATTTGTATAAGTGTTTGATGGACATTTCCATGGAAGGGTTGCCTTTAGAAGAGATCGGCCAGCGTTACATTCTCCCGTCGAGTCATACAGGGAGCCCAAGACAAATGTACAAATTTTACCAGGACTCAATGGCTATAACGCGTTACAATAAACATCCGGATGTGTTTCTTACTGCTACGGCACACCCAAACTGGCTAGAGATTAGAAGAACACTCAAGCAGCACCAAATTGCTTCAGACCGTCCTAAATTGGTCACACGTGTATTCGAGTTGAAAAGGAAAGCCATCATGGAAGAAATACTCATAAATGGTGTGTTCGGCGAAGCCGTTGCACATGTATATTCAATAAAATTCCATAAATGAGGCCTGCCACACATGCATGCCCTCATCTTTCTCAAACAGGCTGATAAGGTACGCAATGCAAAACATGTTGATAAGATAGTGTGCACAGAATTCCCTGACCATATCTCCCAACCAACACTTTTTGAAACTGTAAAGAGGTGTATGGTTCACGGACCCTGTGGCGCCAAGAATCCGCAAGCCCCATGCATGGAGAATGGAAAGTGTACCAAACATATCCACGTGCATTCACCGATGAAACAACAATGGACCTAGTTTGGTATCCTATTTACCGTAGGCGCAATACTGGTAAGGAGTACGAAGTTCGGGATTATCAAGTTGATAATAGGGATGTAGTGCCTTACAACCCATTCTTATCAGAAATGTTCAATTGCCATATAAATGTTGAAGTATGTTCCTCAGTTCGTGCCATTAAATACATTCACAAATACATCTACAAAGGCCATGACAGGGCAACTATGGTGATACTTGGCACTAATGATGAGATTCAATAGTATATTGATGCAAGGTATGTGGGACCACAAGAGGCAGCATGGCGTCTGCTTGAATTTCCTTTGCACAAGGAGTACCCAAAAGTTGAAAGATTAGCAGTTCATCTTGAAGGAATGCATCATGTCGTTTTCAATGCAAGAGACACCAGGGCTGTAGTTCTTGCTAGAGCAGACAAATAGAAATCAGCCCTGACAGCTTTTTTTTAACAGTGTTCTCGAGATGCAGAGGCCCATGCATTTACTTATCAGGAATTCCCACAACACTATGTTTGGAAAAAAAACAAAAAAATTTGGAAGAAGAGAGACCAGTGTTGCGCTATTGGGAGAATGTACTTTGTAAATCCAAATGCTGGAGAACGTTTCTACCTCCGCTTACTCTTGACAGTGGTCAGAGGTCCTACATCCTTTTTCAGATCTTCATATTGTCAACGGATCTGAATATAGTACATTTAAAACGGCATGTGTTGCACGTGGTCTTTTAGAAGACAATGATGAATGGAGACAATGTCTACTAGAGGCGTCTATAATCAACACTGGCTATCAACTGCGAAGGTTGTTCAGCATTATGCTTTTGGAATGTTCCCCCAACAAGTCATGTGCTATTATGGAATGAATTTGCAACAAGTATCTGTGATGACCTTGCAATGAAAATACGTAACACCTTCCCAATTCCTTACCCAACCGAAGAACAAGTAGCTGATTATGGGTTATATTTGTTGAACCAATTACTTTTTGAAGCAGGAAGAACATTATTTAATTTCCTAGACATGCCTAAACCTAGAAGAAATTGGGATGAAGTTATAGAAAACAGACTCATTTGGGAGCAAAAACAGCTCCAGCATGATGGGCTCCACGCAGAGGCCACCTCGAATGTATTGCGTCTGAATGACGAACAACGTGATGCCCATACCAAGGTAACAGATTCAGTGGTAAACAACCGGGGAGAAGTTTTTTTCTTGGATGGAGCAGAAGGGACTAGTAAAACATTTGTGTACAACACAATTGCTGCAACTTGTCGCAGTCTTGGCCATATATTAATAACGGTTGCTTAATCTGGAATTGCAGCGTTGTTGTTATTTGCCAGAAGAACGACCCATTCGACTTTTAAAATTCCTTTAAATGTGATGCATGAAACATTCTGCAGTTTTACTAAAAACTCAATACATGCTGATCTTTTCAAAGAGACAAGCTTAATAATTTGGGATGAAGTGCCGATGCAACATAGACACTGTGTGGAAGCTATCAAAAGGACGCTTCGAGATATCAGGGATAATTCAAATCCTTTCGGTGGAATAACTATTGTTCTTGGAGGTGATTTTAGAAAAACCCTCCCTATTATACTAAAAGGGGTTAGGGAGCAATTCGTAGGTGCATCGTTGAGGAGATCTCAGCTATGGCGGCATGTAAATGTTGTGCACTTGGTCCAAAACATGCACCTTGATGTGTCAGACCCTGATAATGCAAACTTTGCCAATTACTTGGTCGAGGTTATTTGTTAATTCAAACGTTTAGTTATGGTGCTTTACTATATATATATGTTTAGTCAAAGTTGAGTGACAACTAATTTTGTTTTTTTCTTAACTTTTAGCTAGGAAGGACTCCTACAGAAACAGTCGATCTGCCTACAGGCATACGTAAGTATGGAAATCAAGAAGAACTCATTTCTTCAGTTTATCCAAATTTGGATGTGGCGGGCACAACATCACCAGATTTTCTAAATGAACGAACTATACTCTCTGCACGAAACGACGACATCAGTTTAATCAACGAAGCAACTCTAAATTTGTTTCCTGGAGAAAAGCTTTCTTACTTAGCGGCAGATAAAATCATCGATAAGCTAACAATTCTGAAAACAATGGATCCCGTTATCCAAGTGAATTTCATAACTCTCTAGATCCCCCCAGCTTTCCACCTTTTAATCTACAATTGAAGGTCGGCTGCCCTATAATGTTTCTTAGGAATATTGCTCCAAGGGATGGACTCTGCAATGGGACAAGACTAATCGTGCTTCGTTGTTAAAAAAGTGTGATTCAAGCAATTATTTTAACTGGGGCAAAAGCCAGAGAAACTATGTTTATTCCTAGAATATCTCTGTCCCCATCTGCTCTTGAGATTCCATTTCAAATGTCAAGACGTCAATTCCCAGTAAGACTAGCATTTGCTATGACAATAAATAAGTCCCAAGGACAATTGGTGAAGTACATTGGCATTGACCTACAAACCCCTGCATTCAGTCATGGCCAGCTATATGTCGCACTATCAAGATGCACATCTTCGAAGAGGATTAGTGTTCTCTTACCACCCGGTTCATCTAACAGTACTACCAATATAGTGCACCCGGATGTTTTGCTTTGATATTGTACAAGGGAAAACAATTTATGTTAATATATTAATTACACAAGTATCATTCAAATAATGAACTGCGTGCTGTCAATTTGAAAGAAGCAAGTCTAATGCTTTACTCCCAATACGGACCCTTTTCCTTTGACTTTTTCCAATTTTGCCAAACTTTATATTAAATTACATTATGCAATAAACCATGCGTCATAAAGTGGCATGCGGGTTTTTATCCCTTGACCATAATTGATCTGACATTATTTAAAAGTGGCACCATTATATCAAACCACTGATAGCATTGACCCACATGCGCTTGCGTTTTTATCCCTTGGCAATAATTGATCTTACATTATTTAAAACTGACTCCATTATATCAAACCACTGATAGAATTGAAACACAAGTGTGCGCACTGATTTTATGAAGTTAATGACGTTGCAGATTTTTTTTTATATTATACTTAATAATAAACGTCAAAAAAAAAAGTTTGTTTGACAAATTGATTTTTCTTTATTAAATAATTCTTTTACAGTCATATCTACGTAGATCTTTTGTTAAATAATTCTCCAACTGTGCTAAACAATGTAACAATTTTTTAAAATTCCTCATGCGACATCCCTCATGCTTAAAACTATAAGAAAAAGTTGTTAAAAAAAAAGAAAATAAGGGACAAAGATATGGTTATACAAAAAAACTTGCGACACACATACAAGTGTAACAAAAAAAAAAAAACCCCAACCTTCATATCTCTCCCAATTTAAAAAAAACTCGAATCACCTATACACACACCCATCCACCCCTAGCAGTTTTATGCCCTAAAACAATATTTATTTTCCTACATCCATGCTCATTTCTCTTTCTCATCAGAAACCTAACTTACCAATGGCCTAAAACAAACGAATTGTTCCTGAGCAAATTTTTTTACAGAATTACAATAAAGACCTGTTCCAACCTTTTTTTTATATTGAACTACATCGTAGAGGTTGGTTTCCTCTTTTACATCACCCGATGCTACATATTCCCTGAAATTAGTTTTAGTGTTTTACAATAATGGTAGATTCCAAAATGGCTGTTTTTTCGTTCGTTTGAATGAACGGGAGTTTGAGTTTACTCAGCAACTAGTTTCCGAGAATACACACATTGCAATGAATGACAATGTACTCACACTACAAAAGTCACCCTACGATACTATTAAAACATTGATGATTGACACAATGATTAATGGCGAATACAACTGAAGGGCACATTGTGTTTACCATAACTCACTAAGGCGCAACCAACTAGCAGTGACACATTGGTTGGCTCATAATGTAGTCGGTACATCAAAAGCATGCGACATTACGAAGGCCATCCTCCACCTACTATGGGTTTTGCAGAATAAAAAAGACGAATTTTGTATGGTGCAGTTTCTTTGGAACACAATTACACAGGCTCGAAAGAATACTGCTCCCCTACCAACTTTAATCACAAAAATCATGTTACGCTGGGGTTTTTATACCGGTTTTGCTAGGTTGAAAATTTCAATGACAGGCAACGTCACTAGCTACAAAACTTACGTTGCGGGTTTTTGGGCACTTGTTGAGATGTGCACTACTCAACATGAACAAGAGGAGTCACCTGCAGCCCAAGTAGATTACTTTGCTGAAGATGCATTGAGGGAGATAGTTAATCCTACAGTTGGTATTCGTTTTCTTTTCCAGGTCATGAGGGCAATGTACGAACGTCAGGGCTTCATTCATGCACAATTAATGAATTTGCAAGATCATGTGGAAGTGTATGGTGAAGAACAGTTACAGTTCTTGCATAATCAAGCACAATTTTTAGAAAACTAGGCACATATTATGGGCAACCAGAGACAAATTTTTGAAAACCAGGGAGACCTTCAACAACAGGTTCTACAACGTATCGATGAACTTCAAGCTATTGTGACTACTTTGATTCCTCAAATAACTCATCATCATTGTCCACGAGCTCCTTCGTCATCTGATTCTGCATCCAGTTAAGAGTTTACAACTTTGTAATGTGAAGTTACTGTTAGTTTTGCAATTTGGAAGTGGTGTAATATTTTTATGACATAAATTCATACTTTCAATTGTTGTATGTGATCTTCATGTGAGTACCAACATCTTTTATTTCCCACCTAGCTCACATTGACAACAGTAATTTAACGCTAACATCAACCCTAAAAGGCATAAAACTTCAATTAGGATAGTTAACAACACAACAACATTCATTACCACACAGATAACAATCTAGGACAAGTGTGATCTTCTTCTCATTAGGAAGCATAGGTTGGTTGCAATCAGTATATTACATTTCCTTACTAAAACATCCAACCCAATCGCATTTCAGCCACATTTCAACTACTTTGCCTGAACGATCCCAAACTTTGACCAAATACATAATGCCTCTGCAATTTTCCTCCCTACATCTTCGATTAAGGTAGGGACAAGTTGGACATGTGTGACCTTCTTGCTCACAAAGCTGACAAATCTATAAAAGAAAATAACGTTGAGAAAATGTTACAAATCAGTACATGTCATAATATCATCATTAAGGATTAATCATTTCCTTTAAATGGGTAAATTTGGGTTTAATTCGGTTTAGTTTTTTTCCTACGATCGATTTTGGAATTAAGTTTTTCTATTACCTTCGGTGCTACAAATGTTCTGACAGGAGCTCCACCCATTTCTGCTTAAGTGATAAACAAGATTGGTAGGTACATGAACAAAGACAATTATTCAAGAATAAATTTTTGATTGAACTCTTATATTACAACAATTGAGACAACCCCCAACGGTAAACATTTTTTGACTGTTTGATGAACATGCAGATTTATTACAAAGGATAATTATATTGTATATGTAACAGCTTTAATTAGGGAACTATTGTACGTTGAAATGTGGTGGGCGTTATACTTTTGTTGTTCTTTCATGAATAGATTCAACTGATTAATCTTCTGATTAAACAGACATGATGGTTAAATACAATTGTGTATAAGAAATCAAACAGATCGATATGCTTAATTAATTTCTTATCATGATGTTTTTTAAAATGTTTTAGGTCTTTGTAATTTACCATGCTGTTAAATACATTTAGATTTGAAAACATAAATAAATGTACTTGACGTTTCCTTCGCATGCCTTCTAAAGCTTTGTTAAAGTTTTTAAACTATTTTCCAATCTATAACGCTGAAATAAATATGTTCGTACCTTTTTTTTACACGGGTCAACTAAACAATTATGGTTTTCTTGCAGTACATAATGCTAGGCCGAATTTTCCAAGTGGCCTTATGATATCCAATTATTGTTGAGGACCAAAACAAAAAAACATAACAACTTGCTTTAAGAAAATGTACAAACTCCCAAACAAAATAAGTTAATTCCTACATGTGTACTCAGATTGTCTCTCAAGCTGACGTTGTTTCTACAGATGAGTATCTATTCATCTAAAATTATTATTAGTTTTTCACTTGCAAAGTAGGCCTATTTTGTATCTTCAACATCTGGTCACTGTGCAACAAATAATATCTCTTCAATGCACAGGATTCTCTTTTGGGCCACTTTTGTGCATTCTATACACAATGCATAGTTCCAACAAAATAAGTTAGTAGGAAAACTATTTGCATAGTCCAGTTGTTAATGTTTATTGAAAGTTAGTAGCATAACTATTTATTTAAATTATTTGCATATGTTAGTTGCATAGGTGGGTGGTTCACATTGAGGAACCAAAATATTTTGATTACCTCAACAATGATTAGTGTTGTTTTGTTATGATGTCTTCCATTGCATAGTTCTAGAAAAAAGCATAGATCCAGCAATGAAAGTTAGTAGAAAAACTATTTGCATAGTCCGGTTGTTAGTGTTTATTGAAAGTTAGTAGAAAAACTATTTAATGAAATTATTTGCACAGGTTGGTTGCATAGGTGGGTGGTTTACATTGAGAAACCAAAATAATGCTTTGCATATATCGCTTTAATCAATTTTCAAACAATTTTAAGGTCGACCATGTTCAAATCAATAATGTTTTTCTTGCAGTACGGACTGCTAGGTATAATTTTTGAAGTGGACTTATCACATCCAATTATTGTTGAGAAAAAAATGGAAAACAAAACAACCTGCTTTAAGAAAATGTACCAACTCCCAAAGAAAATAAGGCAGATCCTACATATGTCCTTAGGTTGTTTCTCAAGCTAACGCTTTATCTCGAAATGAGTTTCTGTACACCTAAAATTATTATTACTTCTTGTTGCAATGTAGGCCTACTTTGTTTATTGAACCTCCGCTTTTTGAGTAAGATTTACGACATATTGGTTGTTGTCGCATTAATCAATGCTTGCACTATGCCCTGAAAGGACTACAATGCTTAATTTTTCCTGGGCACATTTTTAATGCCATTTTCGCTTTCTTCAATTTCCAAACTATTTTCAGGTCCACAATTTTCAAATCTACATTTTGTATATTAAGGAAACCAAAAAAGAAATTCACAACAGGCCAACCAGTACTGACGATACTCTCACTTCCGAAAGCTTAACACCAACCCATTTTTCTTATGCCATCCCAACACACTGACCATTGTTGAGGCAATCAAATTATTTTGGTTCCTTAATGTGAACCACCCACCTATGCAACTAACCTATGCAAATAATTTAAATAAATAGTTCTGCTACTAACTTTCAATAAACATTAACAACCGGACTATGCAAATAGTTTTCCTACTAACTTTTTTTGTTGGAACTATGCATTGTGTATATAATGCACAAAAGTGGCTCAAAACAGAATCCTGTGCATTGAAGAGATATTATTTGTTGCACAGTTACCAGATGTTTAAGATACAAAATAGGCCTACTTTGCAAGTGAAAAACTAATAATAATTTTAGATGAATAGATACTAATTTGGAGAAACAGCGTCAGTTTGAGAAACAATATGAGTACACATGTAGGAAACGGTCCCACGACATTGTATTAACGGCATTATTGCCACTGACGGAAGTTGGAAAATTATTGTTAGGGTTAGTAGAATATGGGAAGTAACTAATTACTCCACAGATGCATTAAAGTCTTTAGACATATTACTCATCAACCAACACGTAAGTATATATCGCAAATCACCATACTTTTACAGTTTTTAGATAATTCATAACAATTTTTTACTCACTAATAGTCAAACAAACTCGATGAAAAAGTTGCGCCTACTATTGATACGACAAGAAAATAGTACAAACCAATACACATGAAAAAAAAAATTAACACTATGATGAAATAACCCGTTGTCGGGCAAAGGCAACATTTACAAAGAAGATCATTCAAATCTTCGTATGACAAAACTTGGTTAACTATATAAATAACAAATTGAAAATTAGTTAAGAGTGGTTGACAAGAAAGAAGATAGGGAGTCCCTACGTCATTTGGAACATGGTCCATACTAGATTGTAGGCCAGAACAATCAGTTGTGAAAAGAAAGGTGCATAGGCTTCCTAATATTACATTCTATACGGATAAGATATACTTTTAAAGTACTTTGCTCCCACTTGCAGAGTGGTTGACAGTAAAAAAGACAAAATTCGCCCTGTGTCATTTGGAACATCTTCCATGATAGACCCTACGCTTTCCAACTTTATTTCTCGCAACAGTTTTTACCAGCTATAAATATTGCGTTACCCCTCCCACCAAACTTCTCATATAATTCAAAACGCAAGATTTTCATATCATTCTATAAATAATTTAAGGTATGCAAACCTCATTTTAGAACTTCCCAATTTTGTTTTTAAGGTTTAATCGTTTCTGCAATTATTGAAACAAATTTCATTTATGGAGTATCGCTTCATCCAACGCAAAAGATGCTGAGATAAATAAAGTAGCTAATGAGAGCATAGTGAGAACTAACCAGCTCGAGAAATAAGAAAATTATAGAACATCGAAAGAAGTGTTTATTTTTTGTCCACTTGCTTTTCATTTCTTTAACTTTTAACACACATATATTAATAATAAAAAAAACAAATTTTGATGATTACTTTTTCTCCTTTTGATGTTCACACCCACTTGAGTCGTGTTACCTATGTATCCATTTCTTAAATGCAATTTAATGGTGTGTCTTTGATGTTAGTGGGTTTTTTATAATTAATAATGAAATTGACTTTGGAAAACAAAATGTTTTTTAGATGTCTATTTGCATATTTGGCTGGGGATAGTTAAAGAAGTTAATTGCGAGATTTTTTATTTTATCTTGCCATTAATTAGTTGAATTAACTTAGTCTATTTGTGATTTATGTTGTATATTGAATAAAAAAATAAGAGGGTCTAAGTGGTAAATTTTAAAAAAATCTTTTATGGGAAAGATTCAGCCTTCCAATGGCTCTCACTATCTGTTCAAACAATTACATATAATCATTTCTGCAATTTTAGCACATTTCCCCCACGCTTATACAGCCGGTCTAAACCTCAAGTGATCTCACAAATGGCAACAGTCCCACGACATTGTATTAACGACATTACTGCCACTGATGGAAGTTAGAAAATTATTGTTAGGGTTAGTAGAATATGGAAAGTAACTGATTACTCCACAGATGAATTAAAGTTTTTAGACATGTTACTCATCGACCAACACGTAAGTATATATCGCATATCACCATACTTTTAGAGTTTTTAGATAATTCATAATAATTTTTTACTCACTAAGGTTGTTGTGTATAACAAGGACATCAAATACATGGAAGAGTGCCTAAACAATTGATATCAAAATTCAATCAGCAGTTAGTTGAGATGAAGATTTATCAAATTGAACGGTTTACTCCATCCAAATTCAAAGGATTATATGGCCTAACATCTCATGCCTATATTATTTACTTCAAATGGAGCACAATGCTAAAAATTATTGAATCCGGATGCGTAGAATTGCCAGAATTTGGATTTTTCATTTACCAATTTCAACAAATTGTGAACGAGAGTAGATAACAAGTACCTCACAGGTAACAACATATCCGATTGTTTACAAAAGATTCATTAACTCTTACTTCAAATCCTTATACATACGTTTGTTTGTCTTTTGTAAATATTGTTTTTAGATGTCGTCGGGCGCCTCTACGCATGTAGCGAACTCAGAAATGTAATGAAAAAAAAATGGAAAATAGACTGGACTAAGAGAAATGGAGCTCCAAGATGAAGAGTGAGTTATAATATACAACTTATTTTTAAATGCCCTTACTTTTGATATACGCTAATTGATTTGTAAAAAAATTTAGGGGATACGTGCTGAAAGTGACCTTATGGGGAAACTGTGCGGTCCCATTTGATGACCAAACGATCAACAATCATGTCAACAAGACAGTACTCATTGTGACGTCTACAACTGTTAAAAGTTTTAATGGTATATGATTATTTAAGAAAATAAATTTGACATTATTCCTTATATTTGAACCATTTTGAATATAATAATTAAAAAACAACAAATTGCAGCTAAATACATAATTTCATCGACAGCTGCTACAAGGATTTACGTTAATCTTCAAATTCCATAAGTGTTGAATGTTCTAAACAGGTAACACTCAACTAAAAAAAAATTGTAGAGAAACTTCCAAATATGTGCAACAACAAACATTGTTAACAATAATTTTGTTTTCAACAGTCCAATTCGAAATGCAATTCGATTACGAGATACCAAAGAAATAAACCTACAAAGAATTGAAGAATTCTCAGACATAGACAGGAAAAGTTTGGCTGAAATTCTTGCGGCAACAAACAAAATTTCTTCCCAAGTACAATGCTTTTAAAAAAAAAATTGCAGTTCTTCTATCTCAATTATAAAACCCTACATGTAACATTCACGTATGTATGCTCACAGGTGATGAAGTTTACTTGCAAAGCAACAATTTCCAACGTGCTTCATGACTATCTACAGTGGTACTACGATGCATGTCCACATTGCCAAAGAAAAATAACCGAGGAGAACAACTACGAATGTCCAAAACACAGCGTTGTCGACCCTAATAAAAGGTTAAATCCATTACAAACCAATTATTTCTTCACAAGTTAACTTACAGATTTCAAATTATATAATTGTTGTGACCTATCCTCCTCTCCTCCTCTCCTGCTCTATTTATAATCCCTCATCTCTCTCTTAGGCCATCCACCTGTCCCTCCATCTCTCGGTCCATTGATTGCCGCGTGGAGGGTTCCCGTACAACCTTAGGGTTTTTCCCATGCTCCTGCTGGGCATGTGTCCTGATTGTACAATTCTAGGTCAGCTATCCCTTCAAGACGCAGCTCTACACTGTCAGTCCTCGGTTCTCAGACTTCATACTTGACTCCTATATCCGCGGCCCTAATAGAATGCTTCTCACCCCACTGCATGTCCTCTTTCTGGATCCATCACCCGCCGGACCGTCGGCCATCATAAATTGGGTCGCTACAATGCCCCCTCTCGAGTCTGCGAACCTCCTGAATGTTCGTGGGCTCGAGAACCCATTTTGCCTGATTTTTCTCTTGGCTTCTATTTCACGCTTTCTTATCATTGGCACACGTGTCCCACGCGTGCTTGGTTTGGATCGCCTTGTTTCCCGCTCCTCCATGTGTCACGCATCCTCTGGTTTAACTGATGGCTCCTTGGTTTCCGCTCCCCTTCTTTTCCCCTTTTACCCCCTTCACACTTCAACTTCCACTCGCTCCCTCTCTCCTTCTCATTTATTCCTCACTCTTCTTCTTTTTTCTCACCAGACACCATTTTTGAACTTCCTACATTTCTTCCTACACTACTCTCTCTCCTCTTTACATTCAACCCTTTCCCCTTTCTAGTTTTCTTCTCACCCTTCGTCTCTATATACCTTGCTTGCTCTTGCTGTTGGGTTGACACATCAGGTTGGTAATCTTTCCTCTTCTCTTTTGCATTTCTTTTCATGAACTATTCATCTTCCTTCTCTCTCCCCATGTCGGATTCCCAATCAAAGGGTCCGACTTCCTCGCGTTCATATGCGGAGGCGTCTTCTCCTCCGTCTGATCCCACCGCGGCCCCCTCCACCACTGGGCTGCCTTTCAAACTTCTGCTGCCTCCCCACGCTCCCATCGACCTAACCTAGAAGGGATTAGGGTTGGCTATGGTATACCTGATGACATCCTCCTTGAGCACGTGCCTGACATGACTCACTTCCCCCATTTGGTTCCCCCCAGACCTGGATGTCTCGTGGCCACGGTTGGTCAAATTGTCTCTGGCTTGCGGCTACCGCTGTCTCTACTAGATGTCAAAGTATGTAACCACTTCAACATTCCCCCCTGCCAGGGTATAGGCAATTTTTGGCGTATCATGTATGCCGTAAACCATTACAACCTCCACCAGGAGCCCCGAATAGTCCTCCGCGACATAATTTCTCACTACAATATACGCAAAAGCACCAAAGACGTGAGCGTTGGATATCACTCCTTCTGTGTCCGTTCCGGTAAACAGTCCTTCATCCTCAAACTCACCACCTCGGACAAAACTTGGCACCATTACCCCCTTTACGTCTCCGATAATTTCTTGTCCGTGGATGTTCCATCTAAAGTGACTCTCAATCATCTCACCTTCCTGCCTCGCGGTGAGTTCGATTTACTACATCTCTTTTTTATATCGAGTGTGCGGTGGACTTACTCCTTATCTTTATTTCTCTATTACGCAGGTTGGAGGACCGACTCAAAATCTCGCTTTTACACCGGTGTGAAGTCCGCGGTCTTTGAACAAATCCACAACCTGGGCTCTTCTCAAGCTGAAGTTCTCGGCATAGATCCCTCCCACGGAACCCCCTTACTGACAGACCCCGCTCTGCATACTTTGGGTAAATACTCTGCTCTATTCTATCGTCCACCGCCCCCCAAAGAATGAAAGCCTCGGCCTTCACCTCCTCCACCATCCGCGTCCCATCCTCCCAAGAGTAAGTCTCGCAGTCGCGGCTTAACTCGAAAAACCACCAAGTCTCAGGCCAAGGCTCGTGCTCTAGCGGAGATAGTCAGAAAATCCACTCCCCACCTTCCTTCTCAGTCCTGTCGATATACACCCTCTTCCTTCCGCTCCCTCGCTAACTGGGAAGATCAATATATTCCTCCAACTTCCCCTCCTGTCGACTCCCGCCTTCCCCTATGGATGTCTCCAAGATTAAGTTATTTGACAATGACTCTGACGATGAAGTAATTGAAGTCCCCAACTCTCAAGCTATCTCGGCCTCAGCTGCCCCCCCCCCCCCATGTCCACGGATCTCTCGTCTGAAGAGCCCCCACACAAGCGCACCAGATCCTCTCCTCCTGCAAGACTTTCCGCGGCTCCTCACCCCTCTTCCTAGATGCAACGCCCTGGCAAGGAAACTACTCGATCTCTCCCTGGGTCCGCGGCTCCGAAAATTTTCCGCCCCACCTTCAAGGTGCGCGGCCATTTTGTCAACATGGAGGACTTTGCTCTGGAAAACCCTGCTGTGGCCTCAGCCATGTTCTATGGTTCCCATCTCCCCCGTGACCTGGCTTATGCAGATACTGGGACCTTTGAACAGCATCGCACCTCCCTCTATGCCGGTTGGGAGAAGGTATGTCCCTCTTTCCACACCTTCCACTCTCTACTTTATCCATTGTTCTGACTGCTTCTTCGTTGCTAGGTGAGGTTGGACATGTCCTACATGATCCGTGGCCTCTTCTCTTCCCTGGGTACTGTGGAATCTTTAGAGAAGGAGGTCGGCGGTCCCAATGGACTAAGGGCCACCTGTGCACGCCTTCAAGCTGATCTGGCAGCCGCGAACATGGCCAAACTTCGAGCTCAAGATGAATTAAAGATTGCCAAAGCTTCCCACCAGGACTTTATGGACAGAGTGAATGACCGCTTGAGCAAGCAGTGGGAAGCCCTTGTCCTCCAACACACCGAGAATACTGCCGTTCTCCTTCTGCAACACACTCAAGACATGGAGTAACTGCGGATAAGCTTCAAAGCTCAAGCCGACAAGCGTGTGGCCAAGAAGCTCGCTGACGAACATGCACATTTAATCAAAGAAGGCCAACTCCTCCCAGAAAAACCTCCCTCTCCCATGTCAGAAGATCCAGTTGTCACGGTCCCAATTGCCGCGGACCAGACTGTTTCTGATTCAATTGATGTTGCCACTCTCGATCTGCTGCCCAAAGACCCTGTTTGTGAGGCCACCTCCCCGAGCCATGCCTCAAGTGCTCTCGACCATGCACCCCTCACTGAAGACTTGTTGCCGAACTTGTTGGCTATCTATCATTTTACTAGCTGTCTTGTAACTAACTTTTCCGACTAAGTGTGCCATTGTTATTATTTTTTCTTTTCTTTTTTACTTGTGTGTTTGTTTGGTTAGGAACTGTTTCACTCCCCCACATTATATGTATGATCCCTTGGCTTTAGTTATTGTTTTGCATGAAATGCTGCTCTTCATCCCTTTACGTCTCTACTCTCTCTCCCTTTGTCAGTCTCTACACTGGGGCATTCTCTCTTCTTGCCCCAATGTGTGACCCAAGTCTCTCACTCGTGAATATCTCATTCCACTTCGCAGGCACTCATAGACTACGAGGTCCATCGGGGCAGCTCAACCTGCCGTGGACACGATTTGAGCAGTTTGTCCGTGGAGGGCTCATCCCCACCGCGGCCTCTCTTTTGGAGTGGCTTCGCCAACCGCAGGGCTTCTCTCTTTGCCCCCGGGTGCAACGTATGCCTTTCTTCCGCAGATGGCTCTCCCGGATCCGCGGCTCTAATTTGAGGTGGACCTCTCATCCTTGAGCATCTCTTTCTCTCAAACCGTGTTTAGCCTGACTGTTACATTTATGCGTAAGGGCAAAATTTACTCCCCAAAAGTGCCATTGTATTATATATTTACAAACAGCTCCAGTGTGTTGTTCTGGACTTTCATTACATTCAAGCATAGAATTTTTTTAACATTCTCACATTCCATGGCTTTTCTAGCACTTTTCCCTCCGCTGTTCGCAGCTTGTAAGTACCAGCTCCTCCTACGTCGACCACTGTATAAGGTCCCTCCCAGTTCGGTCCCAGCTTTCCGTTATTCTCTCTCTTGGTACTGTGTGTCACTCGTCGCAGCACGACATCCCCTACTCTGAACTGTCGCGGCTTGACTCTCTTGTTATAACATCTCTGAAGGCCGCGGTGATATTCCTCTAGTCTGATTCGCGCCGTGTCTCTTCTCTCTTCTGCTAAAGTCATATCCACTGCCAGTATGCTCTCATTCAGTCCTGTTTCCACCGCTCTTGTCCACATTGTGGCTGCCACCATTTCCGAGGGAATCACGGCCTCGACTCCGTAAGCTAAAGAGAAGGGATTTTCCCCGATTGACGTTCGAGGCGTTGTCCTGTATGCCCAGAGAACATGACTCATTTCATCTGCCCACACGCCTTTCTTATCCTTTAGCTTCCTTTTGAGATTGTTCATAATGGTCTTGTTAGAAGATTTTGCCTGCCCGTCGCCTTTTGGATTGTACGGAGCTGAGAACCCCTGCTTCACCTTGTATGCTTGTAAGAACGCCTGTACTTTGGATCCGGTGAACTGGGCTCCATTGTCCGCTATGATAATATATGGCAACCCAAATCTACAGATGATATTCTCCCACAAGAACTTGATCACTTGAGCTTCCTTAACCTGTTGCAGGGCCACTGCCTCGATCCACTTGGTGAAATAATCTGTGGCCGCCAACATGAATCTCCTTTTGCCGATAGCCATGGGCAGCAAACCCACTATATCCATTGCCCACATTACGAAAGGCCACGGACTAGACATACTATATAGTGGTTCCGCTGGCGCAAAGATCATCTGAGCAAATTTCTGACACTTTTCACATCGGTTAGCGTAGTTTACGACATCCCTCTTCATGTGTGGCCAAAAGTAGCCCTGCATTATCAATCTGTGCGCCGTTGTTCTGCCCGCTGAGTGACTTCCACAGTCTCCCCCATGTAACTCCGCCAGCACCTCTAGGGCTAACTTCGGCCCGAGACACTTCAGCAAAGGCCCATTAAAATTCTTTTGATACAGCTCCCCTTCTATCAGTACGTACCTCCGAGAAGTCTGCTCCAATCTCTTTTTCTCCTTTTTATCTTTCACCACGTCCCCAAACAAAAAACTCTTGATGGGCTTAATCCAACCCCCCTCTTCCTCCTCCGCCTGACATATCTCAGCCCATTCCTCTTCCACTTCCTCTGTACTAGGTTTCTCCAATTGATTTACCTTTATCACTCTCTCTTTAGACTCAGGAATTGCGGCAACCACGTATGCTAGAGCATCGGCATGTCTGTTCTCACCGCGACCCAAATGTATGAACTTGATCTTTGCAAACCTGGCGGCCCTCTTTTGCAGCATTTTCAAATATTTTACCATCCGTGGGCATCGCGCGGCAAACCCCCCGTTTGCCTGGCACACTACCAAATTCGAGTCCGAATACACTATCAGTTCTTTTACCCCCACATCCTCTGCCATTCTCATCCCCGCTATTACCACCTCATACTCTGCTTCATTATTGGATGCCGCAAACCCTAACTTATGGTTAACTCCATTCTGTTGTTTTCCGGCGTGACCAACACCACTCTTATCCCACTGCAAGTGTCTGTGGCTGACCCATCGGCGAACACTCTCCACCCATTTCTTCGATCCCAGGGGTCCAACTAGTCCTGTTCAATGATCTTTTCCGGCTCCATGATCATCTCTTCTCCCCAGGTAGGATCCTCCGCTAGAAACTCAGCTAAGAATTCTGCCACCGCCTGCGCCTTCTCCGTTGTTCTGATATGATATTGTATCTCGTAAGAACTCAACATTACTGCCCATTTCAACATCCTCCCAGACTTTTCTGCTTTCAATGCTTGCTTTATAGGCAGATTTGTCACCACCACTACAGAGTGTGCTTCAAAGTATGGTTTCAACTTCAGGGCAGAGAACACCAATGCCAAGGCATATTTTTCGACTCTGCTATACCGGGTCTCGTCATCCAACAGTGTTTTACTTTGGAAGTACACCGGCTTTTCTAACTTACCCATAATTCTAACTAGTACTGAGCTAATGGAATACTCCGTGACTCCTAAATACAAGTATAATTTTTCTCCCTGTTCCGGTCGCAACAGCAAAGGAGCCTTACCTAGATAACTCTTCAACTTCTAGAACACCTCCTCGCATTCCGCGGTCCATTCGAAATCCAGAGTGTTTCTCAGCAACCGATACAACGGCCTACACTTATGCGATGACTTTGAGATGAACCTATTCAAAGCCGCGACCCTTCCTGCAAGTCTCTGCACCTCTTTGACGTCCTGAGGCGACGTCATCTCCACTAGGGCTCTTATCTGCTCGGGATTGGCCTCTATTCCCCGGTAAGTAACTATGTATCCCAGAAACTTCCCCGTGGTAACGCCGAATGTACACTTCTCTGGGTTAAGCTTTAAATTGTACGACCGCAGTATATTGAACGTCTCTTTCAAACCCTTTAAATGCTCTTCTTCCGACATGCTCTTCTCCACCATGTCATCTATATAAATCTCAATCCCCTTTCGGATCTTGTTTTCAAACATTTTCTATCCTAGCCACTGAAATGTGGCCTCGGCATTCTTCAATCCAAACGGCATTCTCATATAACAATATGTACCGCCTTCCACCACGAAGGTTGTCTTCTCCTGATCTGGCCCATACATGGCAACCTGGTTATATCCCATTGATGCGTACATGAAGGAAAACACTTTAAACCATGCAGTTCTATCCACCAGCTCGTCTACTCTCGGCATGGGGTAGCTTTCCTTGGGACATTATGAATTCACGTCAGTGAAGTCGACGCACATACGTACCTTGCTATTCTTCTTAGGCACCGCAACCACATTTGACAACCAGTCGGTAAACGACACCTCTCGTATTATACTTGCCCCCTTCAACCTCGCGACCTCCTCGCGAATTCCTTCGGCATACTTCGGTCTAATTCCTCACATCTTCTATCTTACTGGCTTAGCGTCTTCCCTCATAAGTAACCTATGACATGCGAATTCTGGGTCTAATCCGGTGACCTCCTCAATCGTCCACACAAACACATCTTTATTGGCAGACAAAAACTGTACTAACTTAACCTTCCATTCCTCAGACAAACTGGACCCCACTGATGTGAACTTCTCCTCATCACCTTCCCCCAAATTCACTACCTCTATCTCATCCAAGGTCTTCGGTCCCTCTGTTAACTCCGCCGACCCCTCCCCGACGGTGCACTATAATTGCTATGCCTGCCTCTTCCTGGAACGCGAAGTCTCTTCCTCTAACCCGCGGATCAATCTCTTCACTGTACTATGGTGACTGTTTTTAGCTGACACCTGATCCCCGCAGACCTCTCATATACCTCGGTAGGGGTAGGGAATCGAATCACTTGGTAGTAGGTAGAAGGAACTGCTTTCATCTCGTGAATCCACCTCCTTCCCAGGATGGCATTGTATTGCGAGTCGGCGTCCACCACCTTGAATCTCGAGAACACTGTAATGGGTCCGTGGTCACTGGGAGCAAAAGCTCCCCTAAAGGTTCTGTCATGCTTCCGTTGAACCCATACAAATTTGTCGGTGAGGGTCTCAACTGCTTCCTTTCTATCTTTATTTCTTCCATTGTCCCTCTAAACAGTAAATCTACTACACTGCCGCAGTCCACTAACACCCTCTTTATCATGTAATTTCCCATCGCCACTGTGATCACCAGCGCGTCCTCATGCAGGGAATCGATGGCCTGAAGGTCCGCGTCGGTGAACATTATACTTCCCCTTCCATTCGCAGACCAGGAGGTCGCCCGCGAATGTCCTGCTGATTCATGGACCTGCTGTATACTCGCCGCCCGCCATATTCTGTCTCGGTGTGCATTGTGGCTCAATACCTCTCCACTGAAGATCACGTTGATCGTCCCTAATATCCTCCCCTGGGTCGGTGCTTGCTCTACCTTCTCTTCTTCTGTTATAAACTCCTTCCACAACCCCTTTCCTATCATCCTCTAAATCAACCATCTTAACGCATAGCAGTCGTCCATCTCATGGTTGTGTATTTGATGATAGGCACAATAGGGTCTGCCTTGTACCTCCACTGGTTTGGTTCACGGACCCTCATACCCCTGCAAATTCTGAATCAACGGTAGTATCTCGCTCAACGACTTGTTCAGTGGCACTTGCTTTACCTTGCGATAGGGCTTTTTGTCTCGACTCTCCCTCCTAGCCTCTTCTTTGCTCCTCTTGGGCCGCGACGAATATCCTCGGTATCTGCTGCCGCCTTTGTCCGAGGACTCATATCGCCGATCGCCCCTTGCCCTTTTCCAGCGATAACACCACCTTCCCTAGCCTTCTCACCTCCTTCTGCATGGTGTCTTCGTACCTAATGTACTTCTCCACCCTCGGGTACAGATCCTATAATGTTGCAATCTCATTCTTGGCTACCGACTCATGTACCCTTGTTCCCGGGCGCAATCCTCTCTCGAAAGCTATCACCGCCGTCCTTTCGTCTAGATTCTCCACTTTCAAGGTCTCCACTTTGAATCTACACAAGAAGTCCCTTACCAATTCAGCAGACCTCTGTCTTACGTTGAACAAGGCCGCGATGTCCACAACACGCTTCTTCTGGTGTATAAAATGATCAATGAACGCTCCAACTCCTAAAAGTTATTAATACTCTTAGAAGGTAATCTGTAATACCAGTCAGATGCTCCCCCTTTTAAGCTTGCCAAGAACATCATACATCTCATCCCGTCATACCGCGGCTCCTGCCACAACGACATCTGCTGCCGGAAGTGATGAATGTGGTCAGCGGGGTCCCCAGTCCCATCATACCTCTCAAACCTTGGCTAGTTGAACCTCTTCAGCACCTCCGACTTCCAGATCGAGTCCACCAGTGGGTTGCAGTTCAACCCTGCCACCACCTGACTCGCCGCACCTCCCTTGCCCTTGGCCTATTCCAGACTAGTCTTCAGATCGCTGGCGATCATTTCTCTGACTTGCTCCTTGGTGAGCCCCACCACCGTCTGTTCTTTTGCATCTGTTCTCCCTTCCTCCTCTCTCTCTACTCTCAACACCTCCCTTTCCAACTCCTCTATTGACTCTTTCTCTCTCCCTAACCCCTCATTTTCTTCTCTCAACCTCGCTATCTCCTCATACAACAACCTTGTTTCCTCCGCCTCTGACATTACTGTCTCTTCCCTACCTTGCTCCTCCCCTTCACTCCTTACTGATTCCACATCCATCTCGGTGACCGTCGTCTTTTTTGGTCTACCCACTTTTCTTTTTGTTGCCATCTCACTATTTTCCACTCTCTGTCCCCACAGACGGTGCCAAATGTTGTGACCTATCCTCCTCTCCTCCTCTCCTGTTCTATTTATAATCCCTCATTTCTCTCTTAGGCCATCCACCTGTCCCTCCATCTCTCAGTCCATTGATTGCCTCGTGGAGGGTTCCCGTACGACCATAGGGTTTTTCCCGTGCTCCTGCTGGGCACGTGTCCTGATGGTACAATTCTAGGTCAGCTATCCCTTCAAGTCGCGGCTCTACACTGTCAGTCCTCGGTTCTCAGCCTTCATACTTGACTCCTATGTCCGTGGCCCTAATAGAATGCTTCTCACCCCACTGCATGTCCACTTTCTGGATCCACCACCCGCCGGACAGTCGGCCATCATAAATTGGGTCGCTACAATAATATGTGTAGGTATCAACTAATGATGGAAATAGAAGAGGATACATGTTCTGCACGTGTTATTGCACTGGATCGTGAGGCAACATTACTATTACAACTACCCGCCCAAGATTGATTAATATGGATTTGGAGGTACAATAATTTTTTTCTTATGCTTCATATGCATGCTTTATACTCCCCCATGAATTAAACAACTAGATATATGTATATATAATTGTGCAGGAAAATGGTACAGAAAAAGTGTTAAAAGTTTTTGACAAAATTGTAGGATATAAAGCTACATTTTAAATCAAAGTCACAGACTTCAACAAAAGACAGAAAAACAAATACCTAACTCTTTCAAAAGTGTTGCCCGAGGTTGAAAACATAAGTCCCAAATTAATCCTGATTCTCTAAACTTTTATGTAACCTAACAGTTATATATGTAAAACTTTCAGAAAAGTGTGCAGCCATCCTCAAATGAATCCAAAAGCACAACGGCATTTGATGATGGCAAATCAAATTAATCTGACACAATTGACCCACTTGGTATGTGTAATACATATTCCATTTTTGCCGGTAACAAAATTCCTAATATACCATTTTTCCCATAAGCAGAAAGGAGATGTTATGGATGCATCAAAGGAGAATCTGCCAATGAAGCAAGGCCTCAACCAATAATGCTACTATTGCGCGTGACTAGAACGTGTTTCTAAACTTTCAAATAATATTATGTCAACTGTTGGCTGCAACAAAAATAAATCATCTTTCCAATGTATTGTATTTTAATTGTTGTTAAATTGTATTATGTCCAATTATAAGTTGTTTAAAAATAAAAGTTATCTCCAATTTGTTAAACTTCATAATGTAATTTTGTTTATAATCTAAAAAACTAGTCATACTTAAGTATTATCTTAATAGCAACCTATTTATAATACAGCTAAAGTCCTCATAACAAAAAAAAAAACACTTTCTATAAAGTAAATATTAGGTTTAACAATACAAACTTTACAAACGTTACATCATAACTCGACGTGACAATAGTTTACATCCAAATGAATAGTGTGTTGACAAAGTTGTATTGTGATACAAATGATTAAAATATATTTTTTAAAACGAAATAGCTTAACAACTAACGAAATAGTTTAACAACTATTTGCTCCTTTGATAGTTGGTGATTCTTCCTTATTAGCTATAGTTCAAGACAACACTATTACGCTACCCAACTTTAAAACAACAACACACATTATTATGTTATAGACTTATAAAATATATGTCTTCAAACGAAAACCATTCAAACCCTTGAACATTATGCTCTAAAAAATGAACAAAGGCATACATCTCGACATATTAAGTGGTCCTTGATATATAAAAATTTCATTAGTTATAACTTAATCTACATGGAAACCAAGATTTAGATAATAAAATTCCAAACTTACAACATGATAAAAACATGTCATTAACAATTAGCACATTATATATATATATATATATATATATATATATATATATATTAGTTCAATTCTTCTCTTAGTACAAAAACATAATGTAAATTGTCAACAAATAGCCATTAATCATTCTTACCTTTAACAATAATTGGGGCAAAATCTTCTGGATCCATTCCCAAATTTTTCCTGTACAAGTCAAACAGCTGGTTGCATGTAATAATGGTACGATTCCTGCTTACCTTTATTTTTTCCAATTGATTCAGGCCTGTAACAACCTCAATATCTTTGTTCCCCAGGCGAGCAACTGACAGATCATACTGTTCCTTAAGATGGACTACCTCAGCCTCTAACCGCGATATCTCGGACTCCAATTTATGAATCTACTCTTCACCCCGTGAGCGATACCCATCATACCATCTGAGATCTTATTCATGTGCCTCAGTCTCAACTTTCATAGTGGTTATAACTTCTTCCATCTCCTCCATACGCATGTGATAATGAGTTAGTGCTTCCTCTAACTTAGCCATGCGACGACTCATCTTCTCCAAATAAGAATCTTCAACCCTCAGTGTTGGCGCTTCTTCGGTATCTTTCATGGCCGTTTCTTCATTTTTTTTCATAATGGTGCTACAAACATTAGTTTTCACATCCACCATTTCGTTTTCAGTCTTCAAACTAACAAGGCAGTCACTCTGAAAATCTGCCGATTCTTTATAAAGACGTCCCACACCATGAAGAATTAACTGCACCTAAATAAAATTGATAATTAAAGGAAAATAAAACCATTTCTCATCAGAAATAGATTGTTTTAAAAAATAGAAATTTAAATTAAACTTACAAAGCTTAATCCACTAAAAGCATCAACAAATTTCAAAATTACATTATCAGCGCTTGCTCCACGTCCTAAAACAACTCCATCAGTAAGTAACATCCTCTCTTGATTGATGTTTGATTCCGAAGCAGATACACTACTTCCACCACACCTACGACCAACACATGGATGCTGAAAACGTGTTAAAACCTCTTCCACTGCCTTTCGCTTCTTAGACTCTTTAATATCTTCACACTTACATTTCTCCGTAATAGCAGATGTTACTACCTCGGATTAAACAATAACAGTGCAATCAGACAACGCACCAACGTCACCCATAACTTCATCGTTGTAAGGAGAAATAGACCTGACTACATCTGGAAGATTCATTTTAGCTCTACTAAGGCAACTGGAAAATAAAACAATTTTCCCAACGCACAACACATATAAATAATATGTAAACCAACGTTTCGAATGAAAAAGATACCCAACTTTGTTGTTATTAAAAAATACAATATAGCCAAATAGTATTTGGGCCAAACAATTTCTTAAAAAAACATTTATATATATCGGGTTCGCTTTTAACATTCAATGTTTAATTTAATATCCAATTCATTCAAACAACTATTCAAAATTCTTTTTTACTTAAATATTTTATCATTAACATCAATTAGGCGCCTAACTAATTCTGCCTGCCTACTACCTCAGCACAAACACACTAAATATGTTGATCGTTTAAAATTCAATACATATTATCGTACGGTCTCAAATTTCCCACGTCATCCAACTGAAAGGAAATCTAACCCCATATTAAATAAGAAAATGGCCTCTATTTTAAAAAAAAAAAAAAAAAATCCCGCCCCTCGATACACTTAAACGTTTTATAATCAACCAACCATTTCTACAAACTAATTAATTTTGCTTTGTTAAATTTTAATTAATATACAAAATGCAACCCCTAAATAACAACACCCTGTACAAAATAGTATAGCAAGTGGTTTTTATTATCTGTGACTTTACGTTGTATATAGACAACATATAACTGAAAACAATGTTGCTGCATAACTTATCTGTTGGTCTTGGTTACAAATGTATGTCTCCTTGCATTACTCTCTATACAAATTTAGCAAATAATTAAAAAAACATTATTATATTCGGTCACAACCAAGTGCATGCATATGTACTTACACTCTCAATATTCGAAGCATAGTTAGCAGATACTTTTAACAGCAACCCCACATGCCTCCTTGGCTCCTTCCCCTAAACCCAATAATTATTCCCACCACCCCTTCATCGAACACTCGGCTTTATAAAACCTATAATTTTTTTTAATCATGAGTTTGGACTTTCAAATGTGGCCACCAAGAAAATTGGGTTTGAACATACAAAGGACTATGTCCCTTTACTCATTAAGACAGTAATGAATATCAAAGTTGGAAAAAGCATTCCTTCCAGAAAAACCCACTTTTAACCAGTAATTGCTCAAAGAATCTTGCCCCCCATTAACACATGTAACCTATTAAGTTTATAAGTTAAATTTCTTTTTCTTTTTTTGGCATTTTCTTTTCCATGTCCAAAAAAAATATAGTAATAAGTTAATCGACAAAATTGTATATTATGTTAATATTTTACATTTTTTAATTACACCACCATTTTTTTTACTTATCCAAAATTCAAATTTTATTAGTTTATTGTAAATAATTGATTATATCCGTTAAATAAAGGGTAAGTTGAGGTTTATACAATGTATTTCTCTGCTTCAATTCTACACAATTGGAAAAGACATGATGGTGTTTATTAGGTATCTACAGGGCATTCATTACAATGATAGTTGATGTGCATTTGACCATTACATCTTCCGCAGTTAGTTTATTCTCCAACAAAATATAAACCAACAAAAACAACTTCATAAACCTTGATTATTTTCATATATCATTAGTTGTTATAAATAACTTAATGTTAAGAAATTTTGATGCAATGAAACACAGCTAACATTTCATAAATTTATTGAATTTAGCAGTGAAAAATTACAAATGTTGTTTTTTTTGTTCAAAATAAAAGCTACCTTAAACTCTCCAAATGGTTAAGCTAATTGCAAAATTTAATTCTAAAATAGTTAAGTTTATTATAGGTAGCACATAAGAGGACCCAAAAAACACCGAAAGAAAAGTATATTATCTATTTTGTCTTCAACGCCTATTCTCTCCCTCCCATCTCTGGTCAGAAGTTCTTGCCAATTCTAGGTTTTCTTCAGAGTCTCCTGAACAACTACGTTAATTTGTCTCATCTCCTCGACTACAAGCAACCATCAGCCCCATCAGGTTATTGTTTATTTCTCCTTCCAGATATGATTTTTTTCTCAATGTATGAATAATTCTTTTTGCTCTTTCGTCTTATTTATTTATTTCCCATTTCGAGCCAATTTCAACTTGGATATTTTAAGCCTTTATAGTTACAACAACGATTTCTAAGAAAAAATATACACCAAAACAAACAAATGAACAACATTATTAATAATGGGTCGTATGTCTTACTTTGTTCTAACTATTTGATGTAATTTCTTTAACTACTTATTAATATATTTAGCATATATAGCAAAATCGTCTACCAAATATGAATAAATGCGTTAAATCAGTGCCAAATATTAAATCATTTCAAATCTATTATATATACCGAGTTTTCAATATATACCCTTTAACTTGCACTATTTTTCACAATTTCGTTTTTTTAGTCTTAATGATAATTTTAGACCATCACAATATAATGTCGTAATATATAAAATAGCTTCTAATAAACGTCAGATAAAAAAAATATATGCGTTAGTCACCAATAAATATGGATGTTTCCAATAAAAAACAATATTTCTGGTATATATCGCTCTTCAGAGACCTCCAATATATATATAACAAATTTTGATATTGTAGGTCTTAATAGTTGCTAAAAAAAAGTATAAGTTGATTTATTTTTTTCCCTAATTGTTTAAAGTAATTCCTTTGATTACAATCTTGAATGCTTATTACACAAGATTACTGTGTTGTTCCTTTCTTTGTTGTTTTGTGTGTGTGTGTGTGTGTGTGTGTGTGTTTTAATTTTTTCGATGTGAACAAATAGACACATTAATGATTTTATATTGGTAACTATTTGTTTAAATAAACAGTTAACATCAACCATGTGCTACGAAGTTGATATTTATGCTAAAGAGATCGAAGATGCAAAGAGGGTCGTCATATTAACTATATTTATTTGTGTTGTTTTACTATTATGGGAGATAGCAATAGGTGTCTAGACCTAAATAAATGTATGTGAACGTTCAACGAACCTGAGTTTTGTTTTAATTTTTTAAAAATAAATCAATTGTATCATTTTATTTTTTTGTTATTGATAATTTTCTTATATTATTCTGTTGATATAAACATTTTGTTGAATAACTTATTGCAAATACTGTTAACCGCATCTTTAAAAGTTACATGTTAACAACCATTCATGCAACGCATGTCAAAAATAATTAAACTCTTATTGAATCGTATGCGTAAGTTACTATAAAACCACGTCATTGTGATTCAGTTTTCAACTAACTTACAAATTATCACGTTCTATTTTCCAAATTACATTTCCAAGCACACAAAAAAATTTGTGAAGAAAGATTACCAAGATATTGGTGCGACTCACTCAGAATAACTATATCATTTTTCTCCATAATTTGATATATCCCATGTTTGACTGAACTTAGCCAACATCACAGTAGCATTTCAAAATAGTGTATCATCCCGTCTCTTGCATTAAGACTTTCAAAACATAATATAGGAACACCTGATTTTTTAACTTATCAAAATAATTTAAAAAATACACTTAATTATGTAGATTAGTTAGAATACAATATTGTTCTAATAGATGGAACTCGACAGTTGCTAGAGTAGAAGAGTTGTTTTAAAGGTAAGCAAAATGTTGACTGCCTTTGGCGGAATTTAAGAAAGTTGCGGCGTCAAAGTGCATTTAATACCTATGACTACTATGTCACCCCGTGGGACCAAAATATTTGACAAAAAATAGAACCATGAGTCTCTGACCCATGACATTTTTTCACGGATGCACACATTTAATTCTCTACGTTCAAATTATACATTAAACCCAACCCAAAAAAAAACATGTCATAATGAAGAGGATATTTTATGTTGTTATTATTTAATCACAATTAACTATTAATTATTATTTACTTTTCTCATGTAACGTTAAGTTAATTAATGTAATTTACTTAAACAATAATACATATTTCATTAGTTAAAATTTGGGTTTCAATGTTAGCTAACGCAATGAAAGAAACTTCAATTTCATTCCGCTCGACTAGAGTTAGGATTGCGTTGGGCTCGAGTTACGGTACAATGGGGCCCATATAAGGAAAAAAGTAAAGCACTCAATAAAGTTTTTCTCTCAACAAATTAACAAAGTGGGACTCATACATATCACTTAAAGGCTATAGACACAAGTTTCCCTTTATGTGCCCTGTGAAAATAATTTATTTTTGTTTGACAGATTGAAGTTTCTGTTTAAAAAAAAATATCGTTGATGTATACAGAAAAATCGAATTGTTGTTAGGTATAAAACTATAATAAAGTAATGTGGATACAGCTACCAAAACTCTAGCACGTTACGCCTATAAATTGAGGAAATTCCATTTTATCATAGACATTTTTTTTCCCCAACAAAAAAATTTCATTTATCTTTGAAGATCATGGAAGAAAGGGTTCTAGAATTAAGCATAGTTCCATTCACGAATACAACAACCGCGTCAAACAACAGTGGATCATTCGTTACATCAGAACCCAAGGTTGTGAGTTATAAAGAGTGCATGAGAAATCATGCTGCTTCAATTGGCGGGCATGCTAAAGATGGATGTGGTCACTATATACCTATAAGTCATGGTGGTCGTGTTGTTGAAAATAGAGATTTTTATCTTAAATGTGCCGCATGTGGGTGCCATATAAATTTCCACCGTCAAGAGCTCCCTGGTCCACTTGGAAGTGATCAAGCACCACTATTACAAGAACCTGATGATCAAATGTTAGAAGAAGTCGGTGGGGTGGTGATTATAATAGCGTGAAGAGCAAACGGTTTAGAACAAAATTCACCAAGGTGCAACAGAATAGAATGACATAGTTTGCTGATATATTATGTTGGAGAACACTTAAATCTGATGATACTGCTCTTAGGCAATTTTGTTGGGAAATTGGAGTTAAAAAACATGTTTTCAAAGTATGAATGTATAATAACAAAAAAAAAAGGTGAAAAATAAGTGACAACTGATCCTGCGTCTTACATTACTGTTATTGTTAAAATAGACGTTACTATTGTGTTGGCCCATTTTTCTCGCCCTGTAAGCTGATGAAATTCTAAATCATTATTGAATTTGTTCTAAAACATCTTCATATCAAATATAACAACTCCAGTTTGATAGACTATAAGTTAGGTCATGCAGGATTAGGGCGTCTTTGATTATTGATTTTTGTCAATGCTGATTACTTATTCTAATTGTAAGTGGTTGACTACCATTTCTGTGTTTTTCCCCAGCAACTTATAAGTACGTGGTAGACCCTTTTTTTATATATATGTTTACTTTTTATAAGTCTGACAAGCGTAAGTAACAAGGCTTTACTTACACAAACTTATAAGTAGCAAGCTCTTATATCCACTAACTTCGACGTATAGTTTGTCTCTAACAACATTACGACAAATTAATTTTGACTAATATAACTATCTCACAGTCAATTAACTATATCTATTAACCTAGTGTAAATTTTTCAATTGAAATTAATATACTTCAAATTCAAATGACTATATTACTCCGTGCTGAAAGCACGGGTTACACCTAATATATAACTATATATATATATGCTATGAATGAAAGTGATAACTTCCAAACCCGCATATGTGTTTATGCAAAACTATGTCTGCTGTACATATTTTACATATACATGATTTATATATACCTCCTGCAAGTGTCAGTACCAGGACAAAAGAGTGAAATAATAGTGTACAAAAACTATGCACTTTTCTGAAAAACAATCTCGTCTTTTATTTGCATGTGGCCCTAATACAATTTTCAGAAAAAATGCCCAAAAAGCAAATAACGCTTCTGCCTGTTGGTTTAAAGCTTAAACATTAAAAAAAAAAAAAAAAAAAAAACTAAGGGCATGCACTAAAGGACAGAGTCCCTAATCTACTAACAGTAGGTACTCACGTCCAACTCCCAATGTGCATATATCAGGATTAAGAGTCAAGGTGAAGGACTTCTCTCTCTCATATGGAGTTGTTTCGTATATATAAACTTATACTTATACTTTACGTATTTACACATGGAAAAGAATTTTGTTCCAGTATCACAGACTTTTACAGGTATCGTAGTACCAAAAAGAATAACGTTATATCACAACCGAATTGCATCAAAATAATAATACATAACGGAAGCAAACATATAATATATGCTATTGAGTATGTGATATATCTTTATCTTATTTTTTTTTTTATATTATGTACTAATACTTTAAAAAAAAAATGCTCCTTTATCACTTATAACATGCAGATATAAAATTAACATATATCTCATATAAAATTTTCAGATCTGATAATTCTATTATAAACAAATTAAAAATAGATTATAGCATGATCCATTCCGATACCAATTGTTGAGATTACTTTAATCCTACATCTTTGATATGCTAATCTATTATTAATCAGAAAATGAATTAAAAGAAAAATACCTTCAAAACCGGAATTGGAGATTGACAGTAAATTGAAACTTTCCAAAGCTGAATCCAAATCACTTAGTCTCCAGCCTTCTAATAGTATTTACCACACAACACACTACAAAACACTTTTGCTTTTCTTTTGCTTTTAGTTGTACTTTTCCTAAAAAGACTAATGGTACATTTCTCCAAAAAGTCATTCTCTTATATAGAGAAATTTTGAGAATACGTAAGTGTATGTAGTGGGATCCACTAAGGATTCCAAGTCTTATGTTAATAGGGTGTCATACAAGTACTTGTACTTTATATACTAAAACACTTTTAATATATATCTCTTTAATATGGAAAGTGCCCATTAACAAATCTATATTTACAATAAGGCCCTTGAAACTTTTAAAAAAGTTATTTCCTACCATTAATTATATCTAAGTCCCTCTACCTTACTTATATTTACAATTAGACCATTGGGAATTTGTTCTTCACTGTCACACCCATGTCTAATTGACCCAATGTGACATTTAACATCAATTGAGCATTAAAAAACTATTTCTTATACCAGCCGGATTTGAACTCAATTAGTTATGTCACAATTTCTTAATACATAACTTCGTAGAGTGGTGGATCCTTTATTAGAATTCGTGATTCAAGACATCCTACATTCATTATCCAAAACGTCAAGTCTAGTCTATGAATAGACATTACTTTTTAACGTCTCAAAGTAATAAATTTGAGACACAATGAATTTTCACAATTCCTCAAGTCTAGGGATTAATTGGTAGATTGAGATTTGCACGCTAACCTTAACAGCGAATTTATAGCGTATTCTCACTTTGATCCCATCAGTGTCAGTCATGTGACTATACCAATATACAAACTTAAAGTCATACTCAAATGATTGAGATATCATCATCCTATCATATAACAATTATATATATTACAGTCTTATAAGTGAAGCGTCCGACTTCATCCCTAATTGTGAGCATTCTAGGTAAATAGATACAATCAAATATCCTGCATATGACTCTTATGCTTGATTGTTCTAATTCTATTACATATGGAACTTATGGTTTCATCATATGATATTAGTTCACCCATATGATAATAAATGTTCATTGGCTTTGTAAAGGCCAAATATCCCAACAGTTCCTTGATTCAAACAGAGTTCTTTAGTCTCATATAGATGAACAGTCACAGACACGGAGCTAAAGCTCACCACCAGAACAAATGAAGTAGGTAGTTTTTCGATCATGGACATATTAAGCGCGAATAATCATCTTTGTAGTCGATGTCAGATGCTCACCTGGGATCACGAGATACCACATTAAACATTGTTCAATTTTGCTTCGGATGCACTGATAGTCTGTCAAGTTTGATTCTCTGAGTGCTTGTTGGCTTCAAAACGGTTCTTCATCATGTACCCTGGGAGGTGAGGTAAGCGCCAGGAAGTAGTATACCTTTAGCAGTGAATAAAACATCAACAACGTACATTGCACTGCCCATCATTGATTACGTGCTTCAGCCTACCAGGTATCAGGTAATCAAGTATCAGTTCATACTCCTAATCCACATCCTAACCCTGATATCCTAATCCTGACTCCCCCATTAGATGCATATGACTAGGCAACACCAGGCAGTAGTAGTTTCAAAATTTATCTACAATGAACACAAATCACAACTTATTGCTGTAGGAATATCCATCAGTTGAGAATCTAGATTGATCTTCCACTCTCCTCGATCAAAGATTCGTTTCTCAATGTGCTCAAGCATCACTGAAATCCAAGTACATTCTATAGGCATTTCTATCCGAAGAATAATAGCAATCGATCAGTTCATCAATCTCAAAACCTATTTTTTGTAAAGATTAACGGCGACAGTCCTCAGTGGATCAACATGAAGGCAAACACGATGTATGTTTCTGGTTCTGCATTTCTGAATCGCTGCTCTTAGCAATGCTTCACCATGCCCTTGCCTCCTGTAGTTCTCCTTCACTTATGAAGCATAAAACAAGACCCCAGTAAATAAAAATATGGGTTATATTGATATACCCCCCCACCACTAGTTGCAATTAGGATTACCCCCCTAAAATAATTGAAATTAGGATTTCCCCCCCACTTTGACAGTCAATAGGAGTCAACTAACAGTTGCCGTCAGTTGACTGGTCAAAGATCATGAATTGTCTTAAATACCCTTTTTCTGTGGAAATTACGAAATTAGCCATTAACACTGTTTAAAGCCCACAACTCAAAGCCCAAATTCGAAATCAAAAAATCAAATTCGAAATTAGCCATTGTCATATTGTAATTGAGCTCAGGTTAGCTCAAAAAATAAAAAATCAAATATCACTTTGAGTCCAAAAATGGGATCCAACTGAAGAAGAGGACGGATCCTCACGTTTCTTGTTTCCTGATCACAAATATCATATTCATCACACCTAACCCACTTCTCCATCTTCAAAAAACTCATTTCCATTTCTCTCTCTCTTGGAACCAACAATGGCAACATCAACAGCTACTGGTTTTGCCACATCAATGGCAGCTGTCAAGACGATGATGGAATCTTCTTATTCTAATTCTTCTCAATTCAGAATAATTTGCAAACCCAAAAGAACATTCCTTGTTCGTAGAGGAGGTGTCACCAGGTGTGAAGCTGTGTCGGATAATAACAATAATAGAGTTTCTAGTCTCTCTGCTCTTGAACAGCTCAAAGCTTCAGGCGCTGATCGTATGTGTCTCTATTTCTATATTTTTTTTTACATTGGTATCGTTCAATTCTATAACTACGTCTACTTGTTTTATATATCATCAACTAAATTGCCTGATCAAATGTGAAAACTTTTCATCACTGCATTTACCTATATATATTGGTACTAATTTATTTTTATTTGTTTGTATCTGTCAGGGTATACTAAGGAAAAGAGTAGCATCATAGTCTTAGGCCTGAGTATTCACACAACGCCAGTGGAAATGCGTGAAAAACTTGCTATCCCAGAAGCTGAATGGCCTCGTGCCATTGGAGAGCTTTGTGGCTTGAACCATATAGAAGAAGCCGGTGTTCTCAGTACCTGTAACAGAATGGAGATATATGTGGTGGCTCTATCTTGGCATCGTGGTGTTAGAGAATTGACTGAATGGATGGCAAAGGTGCTTCCCTATTTCTTCATTTAATTCTGTGTGTTAATTGGTATTTGGAATTCTCTAAGAAGTGCAAAGCACATAGACCGATTTATGAGCATTAAATACTATTTCAAAACTTAAATCATCTCTGTTGTTAAACCCCATTTTGCTTTTCTTTGCAGACAAGTGGAATTCCTGCTTCAGAGCCGCCATCATCTATTTATATGATGCCACACAACACTTATTTGAAGTTTCAGCCGGGCTTGACTCTCTCGTACTAGGAGAAGGACAAATCCTTGCTCAGGTTAAACAAGTCATCATGTCTGGAGAAGGAGTCAACGGATTTGGAAGGAACATCAGTGGTTTGTTTAAGCATGCAATCACTGTTGGTAAGCGGGTTGAACAGAGACCAACATTGCATCTGGGGCAGTTTCTGTCAGCTCAGCTGCTATTGAACTTGCCATAATGAAGCTTCCTCAGAATTCCTCTGCCACCCTAGAGTGTTGGTTGTTGGAGCTGGCAAGATGGGGAAACTTGTGATCAAACACTTGGTTGCAAGGGGTGGGGACTAAAATTGTTGTTGTCAACAGATCTGAGGAGAGAGTCGAAGCCATCCGGGAGGAAATGAGAGACATTGAGATAATCTACAAGCCTCTCACCGAGATGCTTGCATCGCCCGTGAATCTGATGTTGTTTCCACAAGCACAGCATCAGAGACCCTATTATTCACGAAAGAGAATGTTGAGACCCTTCCCCCTGTGGGTTCAATAAATGGTGGTTCACTGCTTTTTGTTGATATCTCTGTCCCGAGGAATGTCGGTTCCTGTGTCTCTGATGTTGAGAATACACGTGTGGCGTGTCTAAACGCGTTCGATCTTAAAGAAGTCGTAGCAGCCAACAAGGAGGATCGGAATCGAAAAGCAATGGAAGCTCAGGTTATTATTACTGAGGAATCAAAACAGTTTGGAGCTTGGAGGGACTCTTTGGAGACTGTTCCCACCATAAAAAAACTGAGAGCTCTCGTGGAGGGAATAAGAATTACAATTACAATATTACAATATTACATTAGTGTCTAATTTCGAATTTGGGATTTGAGTTGTGGGCTTTGAACAGTGTCAATGGCTAATTTCGTAATTTTCACAGAAAAAGGGTATTTAGGACAATTCATGATCTTTGACCAGTCAACTGACGGCAACTGTTAGTTGACTCCTATTGACTGTCAAAGTGGGGGGGAAATCCTAATTTCAATTATTTTGGGGGGGTAATCCTAATTGCAACTAGTGGTGGGGGGGTATATCAATATAACCCTAAAAATATATCCAAATTAACTTCACAAAAAGCGTTTGAAATGAGGGAAACGACCAGAGCCTAAAATAAGAGGATGAAGTTCCAGGAGCCGGATGTTCAAGTGTTCATCAACTTTGATGAGGCCAGGTGCATTACAGAATAAATTAAAATCATAAGAACTATCTAATATGAGCTTGTGGCAAAGAACGTTGAGACATTATCTGATTGTCTCCTGTTCAAAATAAAATGAAACCGTCCCACATTCAGGACTACTAATTACCGACTGAAATAGTTGCATTAGGGCAGGCACAGTTTGGTTCTTTGCATTCATTAAAAAACCGAAATTGAAATTAATTAGTAGGGATGGAACTAGTTTATATGCGTTTATACATTTGTTGACGCTATACATTATTAGATACACTCACAAGTAAATGGCATTGGCACAGATAGGTGTGTCCGTATCCGACAAGGAAATGGAGAGTCGGACACAGCGAATTTTAAAAAATTGAGGTATATCACATACAATATGTGCCCGACACGGACATGTGGATACGCATCCGACACGGATTATTTTCAAAATATGGCGTGTCGATATAATTTAGAGTCAGCAATGGAAGTATGGACCCACTGCACTTGTCTGAGCTGAACCCAACTAGGACAAGCTCAAAATCAAGTTGCGCCAGTCTGGGGTAGGATATTCCAGAGTTGCTAATCTTTGGATATATATTGGGCAACTGACCTTCTGTCCTTTGACTTGGTAAGAACGAAAAATTCTTAACGAACATAAAACTGGCCTAATAAATGGATTGGCCTTCAAGAAGATCATGCCCTACAGACGAACTACTTCACGTCAATAATCAAGTATATATGCTAACCTTTTTTATAATGTCCACTCTCATTCAATAGGGTTTTCTATTACCAAAATGTTATAAACGACAGTTCATCAAACTAATAATCAATCAGAATTACAATCTAGTCATCTAGATACTATGGGCTGATTTCTACAAAATCTCTAATTCTAATAACCCAACTTCAAAAAGATAATTTTAAGGACATCAAAATTAATACAAAATTCATAAGGAAGGGTATACATACCTGCAAGCTTTGTGATTGAAGCAGCCAATGAAGACGGCCAAGAATACATAACATACCCAACAAGAACTTCACCATCCATTTGAGAGTACAGTACACCACAATTCTTCTTTCTAAGCTCTTCCTTGAAACTCGTCGCTAGTGATTCGTGCTTAGGGAACACCTTTCTCTCTACCCTCACCATCTCCTCAATTATTTCCTCATACTTCTTAGACTTCTGAGTCAACTCCATGATTTCATGAACCGCCATAGATCAGTAGCGACTTGATAATAAGGGAAACTCTTCTTTTTAACCATTTGCACTAGCAAAAGGAAATGTACATAAATGCCCTTACCAAATCTAGGAATCTAGATTTCATGGAGCTTTTTCTATATAGACCCGCACCTTTTTGTTTACATAAAAGGCCTTCCTAATTCTAGGAATAGATTCCTGCAGCAGTTTTCTATATTTTTGTCTTGCGCCCGTAACAATCAATGAAGAAACTAGGAATAGCTTCGTCCTCCAACCAAAAAGAGCTTGGAGATGGAGAGGAGAGAAACTGGCTTGATTTGCCTAGTGATATTATGCTTCTCATAGTCACCAAACTCGACGTGGTACAACTTCTGCGTTACGTTCAACATGTATGTACTTATTGGCTACAACTTGCTTAAGACCCTCTTCTTTATCGTTCTCTAGTTTTCCAAAAATCGTACGTAAGAGAGGGTAATCGTCATAGACTGTTGACGGAAGTCCTCAAGAGAAGCTGTGGAAAACTAACGGAAATCTCCCTTGGAGAACCATGGTGTTGGAACACCTTTTTACACCTTGTTGTTGAGGAATTCGGAGAATCTCTGAAAACTCTTCGAATAGCATGTTTTGATAAAATTAATCCAGGAGGATTAGTTTGGGCTTGTGGTGAAGTTCCTCTTATGGAGGAGCTTGAATTGAAAGATATTCATTATCCGCAATGTGATATTAATTGGGTATGTGTTTCATCATGCAAACAATTGAAGTACTTTAGCTTTATTAGCCAGAGAAAAATAAGGCATCCTTCTGTAAGATGCCACAATGATGAAGTTGCATTTGTCATTGCTAAAAACATGACTCAGTTACGTGGCGTCTTTACATAACTTGTATCACCAATGAAGGTTTGCGGGCCATTCTCGATGGATGTCCTCACCTTGAATATCTTGATCTTCAAGGTTGTTGTTGCTATGGTAGCTTATTACAAGAGGATTTGCTGAAAGAATGTCTGCAGAAAATCAGAGATGTAAAGCTTCCATCCACTAATGCTGCTCCAGTACCGCCAGCCATACAAGCATTCGTGAATGCCGCCCCTGAACATACTACATAGTATTGTAGGAATCTACAATCCTGTTAGTAATTTTTATTAGTTAGTTGGAGTTCTTTAGATAGTTTTCCAAAGAATAATATCAGGTTTTCCATTCTCAAGCATCACCAAGTTCCAAGTACATTATGTAAAGGTGTGTTTTATTTGTCCTTTACAAATAAGAAGATGGAGGAGAAAGGATTTGGGAATTGGTTTAGACCGAGTTCGTTGTTGAGCGAACTGACTACGTATCTTCTCTTGATTCTGGGGGGAGAGAAGAATCAGGTCTGGCGTAGTTCATATGGGAGGCATTTATAGGGAGCGAAGGTGAATCCTTACCCAACACGTATAAAGATCAACACAAATGTAGGGTGGAGATTGTGAGGGCGTGTGAGAACTGTGTTAGTAGGTCTACTACAATGATGGGGATTAGTAACAGTGGTTAGTAGCTTGCAGTAGTGATTTGTGTAAACGCAGTTTTAGTCATGATTGCTTCTAGAAGATAAGCTGAGTCATGATTTAGAACGACCTGCGTAGTGATACGATCTATTCTAGATCGATCATGTAGCTTGCGGACGCGAGCTAGTGATGTATGTCGTCCTGACGGTAGTTTGGAGAACTAGGTTAGAGGTCGGTGTGGTATTTCCACTATGCTGAACATGTGCTTGATATTCCAGGATGAGAATATCACTCCCTCACACAGCCCCCTCTCTGTAGGTCGTATAGTTCATTGAAGCGTCCTGCTGAGAGAACATGGTAGCGCATGTTGAGCATGAGTGGAGAAGCGGGCTGGTGTGAACGGAACTAACTGACGTACTGTAAGGGTCAACTCGTGGTGTATGACGACTTGATGTGAGGTGAAAGTTGGCACGTGGTTGGCACATGACAGAATCATAGCAGTTGGTGAGGAAACGTGCTGCCGCGTTTTTCGGGATCTTGAAAAGACAGGTCCTTGAGACACGTGTGCGGGCTAGGGCGTAGGTTGTAATCATAATGCCTTGGGAACTGAACGGGCGGTTGCACAAAATCACATTTGGGAGAACTGAAAAGTCATTTTTCGTTTTGTTCCTCAACAAAAACGCAGGCTAGGGTTCTTTGTCTCAGGTTAGTGTTTCTGCTGCTGTTGCTTTTCTCTTTTGATTTTCTTTCGTCTGTTCCAGCGTTGCGTGTCCAGTAGTTAGGTCAATCTTAGCTTTGTTAGCTTTTGCTGTTTAAGGTCGGTATTTGATAAGAGAGAGGAAATGTCTGATTCGGATGATACTCAATCGGAGGAGATTCGAGAAACATCTTTAAGCTGTGGTGAATATAAGGAAGAGCGGGAGAACTCTTTAAGTTTTGATAGTGGTCATGAGGACAATGAAGTTGAGGCTAGGGAGGATCTGGCTCTATTAGTGTTGTAGCTAGCACTTCGGGTCGTGATGAGTGGTCGTCCTCTAGTGGGTTGCCCCTTAGGACGGTGGATCGCTTTGCGGCGAGTTCATTCCCCGAACTAAGGGTAGCTTATGGGATAGAAGTAAATGACCTGGAGATCCACGATCCATGCCAGAATGTAGACATGTGGAGTGAGGAGTACAACCCTCCGAACGGTAGGATAATAATCTCTGAGGGGAAACTGAGGGCTTTTATGATGATACCATTCTCGAAGCTAGTTTGCAACTTTTTAGATTTCTGTTGGAAATCCCTTTGTCAGTTTGTTGGTAACACTTGGCGGTTGTTCAAGGTATTCGATTTGTTGAATGCGAGTGGTGAGTACCGCATAGGGGTGTCTGATATTATCGAGCATTACATGGTAAAACGATCTCGTAATCACAATTTTAGCTTGCAAACTTTGACGGGGAATTCTAGTGTGTTGGATGGTGTAAGCAATGAGGCTTGGAAGAAGAGGCCGTTGTTGTTAGTTGGAAACTATTGTGCTAGAGGATGTAGGTTGCAGACTAGGGTCTGTAATATTGCTGGTGGGTAGGAGTGTCTTGATCTGTTGTTTTGATGGTTAGATTATTGTTGTTTTAACTGACTTTGGTTTTTGTTGTGTTTGCAGAGCTCGCTATAAAGACGCGAACTAGCTGGAAAGAAATAGAGAGGTTTGCGGAGTTGACACGGTCCCAGAAATGAGCGATACTGCCCGAAGTCGTTCATTTCTTCAAGGAAAGAGGGGGTCGTGGGATTAGGGAGAAGAGGAAGGTTCAAAAGAAAAGGGCTCGGGGTGAAACAAGTGAGACAGCTATGGACAAGCGACAGAGCGATATGGTAACGAGAGAATATAGGAACCGAAGTCAGGGCGGCCCGAAGCGATCTGCTGGAGGTGCTGGTGCTTCTGGGGTAGGTGAGTCTAATGATTCGCCTGTGGAGCTGGTGGAGGTAGTCTTCAAGCCTCGCGATCGGAGCAGCCCATTGAAGAAGAAAGTTGATGCACCTGGGCAGGACGCTGCCAAGGTTATCAAGGCTGCGAGGCATGTGCTTGGAGATAGCTCCGGTGCTGGGAGCATGTCTGGTTGGGAACGGGCTAGTAGTAAGGCCCCGCGCAGTTCCAGGTCGAGGCCTGCAGCACTCATGGACCTGGCAAACTTTGGCGTCGCTCAGAGTTTGCCTGCAGCGTCCCAAGTGCCCAGCCCGGCGAAGTTGAAGGGCCCTAGTAAGGTGAGTGGGAAATCTGTAGTGGCTAGTGAAGATTTGGAGCCCCAAGCAGTGTATTTGGATGATCAGGGGGTACAGCGGACTATGAAGCGAACTGACTGCAGCTTCAGGTCGAGTAAGGTTTCAGCGAGTCTGCTTGAGCACATAGCTCTGGATGGAAACCGCAAGGAACTAGATGCCAAGGGGCTTCAGCGAGTCTGCTTGAGCACATAGCTCTGAATGGACATAGCGCATTGTTTGGTGAGTGGATTCCATTAAACTTGGTTTAATTGTTCTGTTATGATAACGTTGCAAATTGAACGTTGCTATATGTGTGTGAATGTAGTTGGTGAGCGGGTACCAAAAGCTGAAGGAGATCGCCCAGTTCACTGAATCAAATAGAGAAGCTGTGATGAAGTTGACGGATGAGTTGAAGGGAGTTCAGGAAGTGTCTAGCATGGAACGCAAGGAGCTTGAAGAGTTGAAGATGGCGCATCAGGCTCTTAGGCTGGCGAAGCTTTCTGCAGGATACCGAGGTGGAAGATGCCAAGATGAAAGTATAGGCCGCTGAGGCTAACCTTGCTGTTGCGAATGCAGAAATTGCTAAGTTGACCAACTATGCCCAACACTGCCGGGACGTTGCGCAGGATGCGACCAAGCAATATGACGTTCTGGACTGTGACTTCCTTGAGCTAGAAGCAAAGTATAAAGCTTACAGAGAGGAGCATGAATGTGGGGCTCCCAGTACATCAGCAGTAACTGTACTAAGAGATGCATGTGATGCTCCTCCTTCTTCTGTGGTACCTACTCAAGAGGTCGTTGAATCCCGAACTGAAGATGCTGCGTTAGACGTGTTTGTGAATGTGGGTGCAGATGGTCTCTCAATTATGGTGGAGGGGGGTGATGCGGAGGTTGAAGTAGATCCCTTAGTTGCTGAAAATGTTTCTGGTCTTCCTAAAATTGGAGAGTTGTGAGGGTATTGTTTGGTTTTGATGTTTGTACATTGTGATACAATAGAGCTGGTTTCCCGGGGTAACCTGGGCAATTCGCCTTTCATGTTTATGGGTGTCAAAACACTGAACGAACTAGCCCCCGTACTGGTCTGGGGTACCAATGTGATGATGAATGGTGGTTAGCCAAGCTAGATTTCCTGAGTAGACTCAGCAGCTCGGCTAGGAGACGAACTGGGATTAGGTTTGTTTGACCAGTTCGTCCTTTTTCTTATATGTCATGCTTGTTTCGTGTTTCTCCGTTTTTCTTTAGCTCCTTCATGGTTTGAATGTATGATTCTCGGTATTGTTGTTTGTTGAAGCTGCGTAGGCGACTTCTGGTACGAATGGGTAAGGTTAAGTAACGTGTGATCCTGAGTGAGTGTTCTGACCATTATTTGCCCTTAGCTTTGTAGGTCGTGAATATCGATAATTAGTGAAGTTGTACGAACTACGGAGATTGTAGTACGTATGCGGCGTTCTTCCTTTACGAGAGCTGAAGTAACTCCCACACGTGCATGACACGTGTAGGAATATGAACGGTTGGAGAGCTGCAATGATGGCTGCCAACTAGCCTGACATTTGGCGTCTCGATGTGCCTAGGGAAGGGGCGCTTCTCCAGAATAAAAGCATTGTTGCTAGAATTCGAAAAGCATTTGTTCGTCTTCTTCTTCAAGTTCTTTTGTTCTGCTCCAAAGTTCTTGGTCTCTTTCGTTTGTTGATCACTTCAGGTACGTGCCCTTTCTTGTTTGGTCTCCATTTAAAGTTTTAAACAAGCAAGTTTTGCGCTTGGGTTAGTTCGTTGATCATTGGTTGCATGTGCAGATTTGATTATGGCTAGGAGACGTGGAACTGCTATTGGTGACGACAGTGATAGGGGATCTTCACCTCTCATTATGGAGTAGATTGAGCTCGCAACCCAACGCCGCCGGTGTGATCGCGGCAAGAGGAAGGTGGTGGCTCCAGAAGCTATAAGCAATAAGCGAGCCCGAAGGGCAGGTCGCTCGACAGGGGGCATTGTGTTCAGGTCTCCCAGCCGAAGAGATAGGGATGACCTGAATGCTGGTGAACCTGGCGACCTGGGTCGAAACCAACATGCTGCGGGTGAACGTTCTGCTCAACGTGTTGGTAACGTAGGGAGCGAGTTCTTTTATGTTGGGAGAACGGGAAAGAAGTGTATGGTCCAACGCTCTGACTGTAGCTTCCACTCGACGCCAATAGCGACCTGTCTCCTGGAAGACATTGTGTTGAATGGTGACAAAGCAAAGCTGGAAGATGAAGATATGGGGATGTTTCTGGGGACCCTGGATAAGGCTTGCTGCCTGGTAATTTCTGCAATTGATATGACTTTCTTTTGAGGGGCAAGTCTAACTTTGGGATTTTACTTGTAGTTTTTGGTTGGGTATGATAAGCTAAAAAGTACTGTGAGGCGTTTTGCTGATAGTGACAATGCTAAAGTCGAACTGGGGTGTACGCGAGCTGCGTGGGAGGCTAACAAGAGGAGATTGCAAAGGATGATGAAAAAATACCGGGATGTTTTGGAAGAGAAGTCTGTGTTGATTGATTCAATGAAGGTGCTACAAGAGAAGCTGGCGGAAGTGACGGAGTATGCTAAGTACTGCCAGGGTATTACACGCAAGGTGAAAAAGGCATACGACGTGGCTTGTGTCCAGTATGCCGAGCTAGACGAGAAATACTTTTAGCTGAAGGAGGCTTCTGAGCGTGGGGCTTTGGGTACGAGTATGGGTGTCGTACCCAGAGATGTGGGGAACGTTGCCTCGACCAGTGCTGCTCCCATTATGCCCGTGGATGAGAAACACATCGTTGTTGATCCTTGACTGTGATTTGTGAACCTGTTTTTGTAAGCTGAAAAGTTTTTGAATGTTTTGTTTGTTCTCCTCTCTGTAAGAGAGTTAAACAATAGAGCTGGTTTCCTAGGGTTGCCTAGGCAACTCGTCTTTTTGGTTTAGATACAGAATGAACTACTTTCCACGCAAGTGGCAGTTCGATATTCGTGAAAGTTGTATTGGTACCGATCTGGATTTTCTGGGTAGTCCCAGCAAATCAGTGGATTCACAAACTGGAGTCCTGAGTTTATTTAGGCAGTTCTATTGATGCATGTTTATGGAATGCACGTTATTTGGTTGTAGCTACTGTTAGTATGTGTGCTTTGTTATGTCGTTGTTATAGCCTAATGTCATAAGTCTATAATGACTGAGGCCTGTAGAGGCTAAGGAGTCTAAGGTTCAGCTTAAAGAAGCATTCTGCGCTTAGAGATTGTTCGCGCTAAGTTGATCCTAGAAAGGTAGGTCGTCAACTTGTGAAAATTTGATAGGTTGTGGAGCCTATGAGCTCAAGAGAGCGTTCGGCTTGTGGAGAGCGTGTTAGCTTATGAAAGTGTGTTGTTCACTGAGAGCGTTCTCATCGAAGTTGATCCTAGACTTATAGGTCCTCAACTGGTGAGTCTTGGAGAGGCTATAGAGCCTATGAGCTCAAGAGAGCGTGCTGCTCGCTGAGAGCGTATTAGCTGATGACAGCGTATTGCTCGCGGAAAGCATGCTCACCAAGTTGATCCTAGGATTATAGGTCCTCAACTTGTGAGAATTGGAGAGGCTATGGAGCCTATAAGCTCGAGAGAGCGTGCTGCTCACGAAGAGCATGTTAGCTTAAAATGCGTACTACGCGTGGAGAGCGTTGAAAAGCATGAGAGTGTTGATAGTACGCGCAGACCGGTGGTGCTTTCAGTACAAGTTTCGTGTCTTGGTGATGAAATTTGAATGGAGTAGGTTATGGTAACAAACATAAGTAAACTAGACCTGAATTGATAGTAAGTAAAAACATGGAATGTACAAAGATGGGTTTTTATTGATAAAACTTTTTAACAAATAAGTATTCCAAGGGCGTGGCAATGGTTTCCCCTCCTGTGTTTTGATCCAGTACGCTCCATTACCAGCGACGCGTTCTACTATGTATGGACCTTCCCATGTGGGTGCTAGCTTAGAGTCGTCCTGAGTTTTTTTTAGAACTAGATCACCAGGCTGAAAGGACCGAGGGTTGACTTTCTTGTTGTAGGACTTCTTGAGAGTCTAATGGTAAGATGCCACTCGGATGGCTGGCAAGTCACGACGTTCTTCCAGCAAGTCGACCTCTCAAGCTAGGACGGAGTCATTGTGTCCAGACTCTACAAGTTCTGACCGAGTCGTGGTGACTGTCAGTTCGGTGGGAATGACGGCCTCCATGCCGTAGCATAAGGAGAATGGTGACTCGCCTGTGCTAGAATGAGCTGTGGTGCGGTGAGCCCATAGAATGTTCTCTAATTGATTTGGCTATTGGCTTTTGTTTTTTCAATCTTTTTCTTCAAATTTTCCAAGATTGCTTTGTTGCTAGCTTCTGCTTGGCCATTACTCTGAGCATATTGGGGAGTAGAGAAGGCGTGAACGACCTTCCACTCGGCTAGAAACTCCTTGACTATTTTGCCCTTGAATTGGGAACCATTGTCCATCACTAGTGTGTGAGGCAAGCCAAATCTAGTGATGATGTGAATCCAGATGAAGTTTTTGACGTGTGATTCCTTGACATGAGCTAAAGGAATTGCATCGACCCACTTAGTGAAGTAATCAGTTGCCGCTAAAATGAACCAAAAATCGGTGCTTTTTGTGGGATGAACAGTCCCATGATGTCCAAGCCCCACATGTGAAATGGCCAAGGGCTTACGATATTGATTAACTCGCGAGCTGGTGGATGATATAGTGGCCAAAAGTCTGGCATTTGATACATTTGAGGACATACTTCTTGGCATCGACCTGCATTCATGGCAAAAAGTATCCCTGGGAGATTGCTTTATGGGCTAAAGAGCGACCTCCAGCATGGTTCCCGCATTCTACCTCATGAATTTCAGCAAATATCAACTAACCTTGTTTTGGGCTGAGACATCTCAAGTGAGGTCCGCTAGAAGATTTTCTATACAACTTGTTATTGACCAAACAGTAGTAACGTGCCTGATATGGCATTTGCCGGGCCTTGATACGATCTTCAGGGAGTGTACCGTGGTGGACATACTCCATGATGGGTTGCATCCATGTTTGACTCATCTGATCATCAGAGAGTGGGCAAAGGTCGCTGATTTCTAGGATCGTGTTCTGCTTGGTAAGTAAGTCGGTCTATTACCTCAATGAGTAATTGTCTTGGGGTGCAGTTCGGTGTTTGAGTGGCCAAGTAAGCTAAACTGTTTGCGTGACGGTTCTCGTCACGCAAAAAGTGGTGTATGGTGGCTTTCTTGAAAGAAGGAAGTAATTGATAAACGACTTGAAGGTATTTAGAGAGGTTACCTTAATGGGTAGTGTACTCCTTAGTAATCTGGCGAACAACCAGTTGCGAGTCACTAAAGACCTGGAGTTCTTGTACACCGAGCTGGAGCGCCATTCTAAGCCCCATGATTAATGCTTCGTACTCTGCTTCGTTGTTAGAGGTCGCGAAATCCATGCGAATTTCTCTATCATGGCTCCATCTGGGGTTACTAAGACGACGCCGATTCCACTTCCTCCAGGGTTGTTAGATCCATCTACGAAGAGAGACCAAGAGGACTTGTCTTGATTCTTCGTGGGTGGGATATCGGTTTCTGATTCCCAATTGAAGTCGTCGACAGGAAAATCTGCCAGGCAATCGGCAATGACCTGACATTTCTGCGAGGTGTGTGGAACGAACTCGATGTGGTGTTCCCCGAGTTTTTCTGCCCATACGGCCATGCGAGTTGTCTTATTTTCTTTGAGAAAGATTTTCTTCAGTGGGAGGTCGGTGAGCACTTTGATTGGGTGTGCTTGGAAATAAGGCCTGAATTTCCTGGCAGAGTACAGTAGTGCAAGGACTGCTTTCTCAATGAACGAGTAGTTCTTTTTTAGTTTGTGAAAGTGTCGTACTAGTAAAATAGATCGGTTTCTCTTAGTTGTTATCCTCTTTGAAGAGAACGGAAATGATAGCGAAATCTGACACAGCGAGTTAAAGTCCCAGCGTCTCCCCATCTGTTGGTTTGGCTAGGACGGGCGGTGTTGTCAAGTACTCTTTGAGGGTAGAGAATGCTTAGTGACACTGGTCGCTCCATGTGAATTGCTCTCCTTTTTTGAGAAGTTGCAAGAAAGGTCGGCATTTGTCGGATGCCCTTGATATGAATCGGTTAAGTGTTGCAACCATTCCTAAGAGTTTCTAGATTTGCTTCTTTATCTTGAGATCGGGAATTTCTAAGAATGCTCGAATTTGATCTGGGTTGGCCTCGATCCCTCGCTGTGATACTTGGTATCCAAGGAACTTTCCGGAGGACGCTCCAAAAAGGCATTTCTCGGGATTGAGCTTCATCTGAGTTCGGCATAATCTGGAGAACACCTGTTCAAGGTGAGTAAGGTGGTCCCCTGCTTTTTTGCTCTTGACCACCATGTCATCGATGTAGACTTCCATGGTATCACCCAACATGTCCTGGAACATGTCAATGACAAGCCGCTGATAAGTTGTTCCAGCGTTCTTTAGGCCGAACGGGAAAACATTGTAACAATAGATTCCTTGTTCGTTGATGAAGGATGTTTTCTATTGATCTTCTTTTGCGAGTGGGATTTGGTTGTACCCACTGTATGCATCCATGAAAGAGAGGAGCTCGTGGCCACAAGTCTGGTCCACAAGTCGGTCGATTCGAGGTAAAGGGAAGCTATCTTTTGGTGTTTCTTGATTGATATTCGTGAAGTCGACGCAGAGGCGAACTGTTCCATTCTTCTTTGGAACTACTACTATGTTAGCGATCCAGTTTGGGTAATCGACTTTCCGGATGAAGCCGACTTGTTTGAGTTTGTCGACCTCGTCATTGATTGTTTTTTGAAATCTTAGGGATAATCTCCTAGGTCGTTGTCGAACTGGTCTAGCATTAGGGTTGACGTTTAATCTATGACACGCAACACTAGGGTCTATACCGGGCACATCAATATACGACCAAGCGAAAACATCTTTATTCATTTCTAAAAAGTTTACAAGCTGGGCCTTGAGTGTGGGGTCAAGGTTAGCCCCTACATAGACATATTTGGGATCGTCTTCGGTGCCCAGATTGACTTTCTCTTTCTCCTCAGCTGGTACGTTGGCTGGAGAAGGTGATACGACCTCGGCAGTAGGAGGTGGTGCGACCTTTGTGGTTACGACAACAGGGTTAGAAATGACTTCTGTGGTCATGACAACAGGGGTGTATGGGATCTCTGGAGTTCTAGTTGCTTTGGTTGGGGCGACCTCTGGGGTCTTGACTGGTGGATGCACACAAAGATGGGCTATCTCCGGGGTTTTGACAAATGAATGGACCTTTTTGCTAGAGCCCCCAGCATTCTGTTTTGGTGCTTTGGAGCGGACTTCAGCGACTAGGTCAGTGGCCATCATGTAGCTGGTGGGCTCATTCCTTGGGCCCATAGGTGAGTCGGCAGCCTTATTTGCTGATAGAATATGGTTGCAATGATAAGCCTTGAGCTGATTACTGTGAAGCTCCATCATACCCTTAGGACCAGGGAAGCTGAGCACCTGGTGAAGTGTAGGGGGTACTGCTTTCATTTGGTGGATCCAACGGCGTCCTAGGATGGTGTTGTAGGATGACTTGATGTCTAGGACGCTGAAACACGTACTGAAGCTGACCTTGTCTTCTTTGGATCCCACATAAATTAGGAGTATAATATCACCAATTGGGTCGGCTCTGGAGCCATTGAACCCATATAGAAGAGCTATCAGGTCTATCAAGACCGACTTGGGTAGGTTCATTTCTTGAATGGTATGGTAGAACAAGATGTCGTACGAACTACCAGGATCAATCAATACTCACTTGACTGTCTAGTCGCTGATCTTGACATGGACGACCAGTGCATCATTGTGAGGGAGGCAAACCTTGTTGAGGTCTGCCTTTGTGAAAGTTATATCTCCTGAGCTGCGTGGGGCAGGTGCGGCCTGTGAAGAAAAGTGGTAAATTTCTTGGAAGGCGCCTACGCGCCTTCTTTTTCTCTGGATGATAAGACTGAGTCATCATGAAAAGTGATCATATGGATGGTTCTGTTATTATCCCGATCTAATGAGTGCTGATGACGGTCATGGCGAGAGCGGTCTCTTGGGCGTCCTCTGCTACGAGAGCGAGCTTGGACGTTTTGGCGATTATGGCGAGGTGGAGACCTACTTCGCTCCCTGCGGGCCATGAGTTTATGGCGCAGATCGCCATCAACGATGTTGGTGTATTGCTTGATGTGCCCTGCTTCGATGAGATCCTAAAGATAATGCTTGAGCCCCCTAACATGCATCGGTCTCGTGACACTTTGCTCGGTGGAAAGCGCAGTAAGGCTGGCTGGGGCGATCTACTGGTTGCCGCACATCAGGTCGGTAATATGCAGCTCCTTTGATCTTGTGCAGTATGTAACTAGGAGATTGGGTAAGTACAGTGAACTCTCGGTCATTATTCGTTCTGTTTTTGGAGGTTTGCCCTTATTGTCTGGGTCGCTTTTTGGAGGGTGGAGCATTGTCATAAATCGCTGCCACCTCTGCTTCTTCTGGCTGGCCTTGATGTTTCAGGCCTTCCTGTAACTTGATGTATTTATCGACGCGAGCATACAGCTCAGCTAACGTCTCGGGTTGTTCTTTCAAGAGCAATTTGGAGAGTGTCGTGTTGCGAAAATGGCAGGCATTGGTGAAGGCCACTGCGGCAAATGATTCTTTGAGATCGCTCTCCATATCTAACAGTTCGGTTTTGAACCGACCTAAGAAGGCGCGGATATATAGTTTCATCCTTGCCCAGCGTTAGTTGAAACAATGAATTGAGGTTGCCTTTTTTACGTCTGTTGTGGACGTACTGGCTAGCGAACAGGTCAGTGAGTTGCTTGAAGTTCTTTATCGAGTCTGACTTGAGTGAAAAGAACCAATCGAGCGCGCCATCTTTGAAGCTGGCAGGAAACAAATGACAGTGAAGGTGGTCGAACTGCAGTGCACTGTAGAGTGCCAGGCTTTGGATGTAGCGAGTACGTGCTGACCAGGACACGTGCTGCCATTATATATTGGAAAACGTGGTTGGATAAAATCTGGGGGAGAAGCTTAACTCAGCACCTCAGCAGCAAACGGGGATGCGCAGTAGGTCTTCAGCATCTTTTGAACGATCTGAGAGGCGTCTTTCTTAACTGCACTTTGATCGAGCCTTTGTGTTAGTTCGTTAATCTGCTAGCTGGCGTTGATGACATCGTCCTCTCCTATGGCACCTAGTGGATTTTGTGTGTCCACTTGCGTGCATAACGTAATATTCTCCTGCCTGAGCAGGGCAATTTGTTCGTTTACTGTACCTAACGGACCTGCCAAGCTGTGGATTTAAGCTTCGAGGCTTGCCATGCTTCGTGGGCTTGAAGATTTTTATTTTGGATTTTGGGATTTGTGAAGTGGTTTCTCAAGAAATCGAGACCACAGACGGCGCAATGTAAAGGTGTGTTTTATTTGTCCTTTACAAATAAGAAGATGGAGGAGAAAGGATTTGGAAATTGGTTTAGACCGAGTTCGTTGTTGAGCAAACTGCCTACGTATCTTCTCTTGATTCTGGGGGGAGAGAAGAATCAGGTCTGGCGTAGTTTATATGGGAAGTATTTATAGGGAGCGAAGGTGAATCCTTACCCAACATGTGTAAAGATCAACACAAATGTAGGGTGGAGATTGTGAGGGCGTGTGAGAATTATGTTAGTAGGTATGCTGCAATGATGGGGATTAGTAGCAGTGGTTAGTAGCTTGCGGCAGTGATTTGTGTAAACGTAGCTTTAGTCATGATTGCTTCTAGAAGATAAGCTGAGTCATGATTTAGAACGACCTGCATAGTGATACAATCTGTTCTAGATCGATCGTGTAGCTCGCGGACGTGAGCTAGTGATGTATGTCATCCTGACGGTAGTTTGGAGAACTAGGTTAGAGGTTGGTGTGGTATTTCCACTATGTTGAACATGTGCTTGATATTCCAGGATGAGAATATCACTCCCTCACACATTCTATAGTCACTTCTATCCAAAAATTAATAGCATTCAATCAGTTTGATCATCGACTTGAATTTTTTTTTTCTTTGTAACCCTTGGGGAAAAAGGCTTATGGCTCTGCTTCTTTACCTGGAAAGCATTCCATGTAAAACTAGAAAAGAAAATGCTTAAGTAGTTGAAGGATGATTCCACCAATTAAATATAGATATACCAAAAAGAAGGCAAATTCGGTGATTTTTATTGAATAAAAAAAAAATCCTCTTCCTATGAAAAGTTTGTTAGGGAAAACGATATCAATCGTTCCCTACTAAGATAACTTGTACTTGGACAATCTACTACTCCAATAAAAAATCTAATCTTTCACTACAACCAACAACTACAATCCTAATCTATGGATATAACTATCACAAACAGGCAATATAAATATAAAGTAAGTAAAGCATAACACAACACAAAGATGTAACGTGGTTCGGCCAATGATGCCTACTTCCACAAGAGCTAATCCTTTTATAATTAAGTATGGGAAAGAAGATTACAATCACTTCTCTCAAGTCTCTCCACCTTACTAGATCACTCATCTCTCCTTACAAGCTTTTCTCTTTGCAAGGGTTCTCTCCATTTTGATTAATCTCAAAATTGAGTTTCTATTCAAGACTTGGTTTTCCAACTACTATTTTTATAGTAAACTGTAATTTCGCGGTTACTGTAGAAAAAATAGAAAATGACAAGTTTAGGCATGAGCGCGGGGGCACTCTCGGCAAGGCCAATTTGAGCGCGGGCGCGCCCTCTTATTTACCCAGCTCAAAAGTCCAGTAACTTTGTTTCATGAGAGGCTGAAAAAAAACTATCTTCTTTTTCACGGCAAGGGCGCGGACGCGCCTTAGGCTAGGCTAAATCGAGTGTAGTACTGATTCGTGTGAATAAGTCAGAGCGCGTGCGCTCTCCGACTTATTCACACGAATCAATACTATTTTTATCTTTTTCTTCCTCATCATCATGTGAGGGATAACTCCAATAACCTCCCTGTCACACCCCGAATTTCGACAGAATTCGAAAAAAACATTATTTGTTCCCGACTCTTCGATATCCGAGGTGTGACGCACTCTCAACTCCCAAAAACCTATAAACAGTTTGAAATATGCAGATAATTAAAAAAACCAATAAAAATTTTAACTTAAACAAAAGTCTTCTTCATTACAAAAATTTACAAAATGAAAATGCAAATAACCTTATCTCAACTGAAAATCTATATCACCTCACAGGAAAACAAGGCCTATCTTGAAATGCGACGCTAACGCAAACCACAAGCAGCAACCAATCTTCTTCAACACTAAACCTGTCAAGACTTATCAACTGTGTTCATTTAATGAACACACCCGATAAGCAAACATGCAAATTGGGTCAGCATTATAAAAATGCTCGTGTGAGTAGCTCTAAAACACAACGTATTCTTATACAAATATATACACAATCCATAAGGCCGTTAGTTCCTCCACCGAGGCGCCTTAACTCCCAACAAGTAATACGACATTCTTAACTACAATAGGTAAGGAAGGTAGTTCCTCCACTGAGGCGCCTTAACTTCCAACAACTAATACGACATTCTTAACTACAATAGGTAAGGCAGGTAGTTCCTCCACTGAGGCACCTTAACTTCCAACAACTAATACAACATACCATACGCATAATAAAAAGGCATTTAGTTCCTCCACGAGGCGCCTTAGGTTCTAACTAAACTACTAACCAGCCAAACATATACAATCATCTATCTAAAGATATATCATTTACCAACATATTACCATAGTTATATTAATTAAGGCTTTCTTTGTGTGTCCCTAAAATTCACGTCGTATCTATGTCTTACCTAGTTTCCCTGGCCACCACAATCGCTACCCAATGCCGAACATGTACATCCACATGCCTCCCCTTACATAATGAACCACTCCGTGCGTAACTACCCTGAGCGGGATGCCGCACACCAGGTAACCCTCACACGGAAGCCATTATGCAAGTACTGCCACTATTCGGCATAAAATATCGCGCGTCTCGTTCTATTTTGCGAATGGAATAATCAAGCCACTATTCGGCTACGCCAGAAGGGCCATTCAGATTTACTGAAATGCCAGAAGGGCTAATCACATTACTTACGCCCGAAGGCCATTCAGATTCATTGAAACGCCAGAAGGGCCAATCACATTACTTACGCCCGAAGGCCATTCAGATTCACTGAAACGCCAGAAGGGCCAAATCACATGAGTTGTGGTAGCTAGGTTCTAGGATTTTCGTTACGTAATTTATTCAAGTGTCATACATTTATGACTCATAATCATTCCACTATATCACGTGCAGGTCAAATACCTTATTGCACTAAGCCACAATATTTAGAAATATCTTAATTATATCTCATAACCACTTTCATTCTTTCACGTACCAGTATATTATTGCACTAAGTCATAATCCCGTGGGAAAATATCCACACATACTATACTACCTCCTAGTAGCATCTCACATATAAAATAATGGAGCGTTTATACATTTATTTCTCCAAAACTATTGCATTTAATATATATATCCCAACATATTATATAATGTCACAATATCAACGTCAAATCTTAATTAGATACTGACAACCAAAGTTATACAAGCCTCCACAGCATTTTAGCATTTGATTTGTCCATACAACTTACAACATAAAACGTAACACAATTAAACAGTCCACAATCCACAATCAAAGCCCAATATATATATATATATATATATATATATATATATATAAGCCCATATATATATATGTTTTACACACTACTCACGTCAAATCTTAATTAGATAATGACAAACAACGTTATATAATTTTCGACAATATTTTATTACTATATTTGTCCATATTCTTAAATATGTGAAAAACTAGAAAAAGTCAACATTCCACAGTCAACGGTCAAAGTCAAAGTCAAAGTCAAAGTCAACACATCATGGTCGAAGTCAAACTGTTAGTGTCAAAGTCAAACTGTCGTTTCTATGTTCAACAGGTTCAGGGTCATAGCTATGGTTCATGCCTAAGGTCAATGTGCATGGCTCATGGGCTCATGACCAAGGTAATGGTCCGGACCCAACTGGCCAAGCCCAAACCTTAGAACCCGAAAGTCTAAACATTTAAAGACCCAATTAGATCTATTTTAAGTTATATGGACCGGCCCCAAAACTAACTTGAAACTGGTTCAAAGAAAAGCAATTAAAACTGGCCCCCAACAAGAAATAGAACCGGCCCAACTCAAAAGATTAATATCGGCCCAAAACAGAAAATTGGATTTGGCCCAGCAAGAAATAGAACTCGGCCCACAACTAACACTAAAACTGGTCCCAAAACTTAATGAAATCGGAGCCCAAACAAAATAATCTAATTGGAAAAGGCCCAACCAAAACCAAAATAGAATCGGGCCCAACAACAAATGAACTGGCCCATAGACTAAGCCAAATTGGTCTGGCCCAAACAAAACCAAAAGGCTTTGGCCCAAGGCCCAAAGCCCAAATCGGCTACTGTTCATCTTCTCCCTCCACCAGCAGCCAAAATTGATCACCACCAGCCACCACTAATCCACCCATTCCAAGCCCACGGTTTTGAACCCCGCGACAACCCCTACCACTTTACTAAAAGCTAAAACCCCAACTCTTAAACCCCCATATTCTCCAAAACTAGATCTGGGAAACAATTCCCGCCGCCATTAATGGCTGCTACAAGCTTTCAACAGCCCCCACCACTCTACAACACTCAAACCAACATCCACAACCAACCATATCAACTAAAAACCGTTCAAACTGCTTTACTGCAGGGTTTGGGCAAGCCGCCATTAACAGAGCTTCGACAGCTCCCATCTACCGCCCCCACACACCCTACACGACCCCCATCACCAACAATTTAATCCAACCACAATTCCATCTGCCTCCGGCCAACAAACCAATCAACCAAATAAAACGAAATTCGAGTTTGAGCTGCCATTAACGATTTCTCAAGCTCGGACAGAGCTTCAACAGCCCCGACATCAAACCAACAACTCTAAACAACACAGTATACCTATTATACAGGTTCAAAACAATATATCCATACCACAACAAGTAAAGAAAGTTCCACAAGCCAATAGGATTTCGTTAATGTTCTGGGCGATGCCATTAGCGCCCATAAAGCTTGGACAGTTCAAATGTGGATTTCCTAGCCTCAACAGAGTTTCGACAGTTCTATATCAAATCCGAGTTTCACTAGAGTTTTAACAACTTGACAACACGATGTCGAATAAAAACAAGACAATGAGCAGTATAAAAAAAACATTAGACAGTATACACCGATATACGTAAACTATAAATCCGGTGAAATAGCAAAATAGCTACTCACCTTAATCCTAAGCTCCATTTAAATTTCTCGAAGTCCGAAGTCGCTACCCAACTTCGAGCCTCCATTTTTATTATTTTATTTTTTTCTCCAAGAACCCTATTCTCTAGAACAATGTGTTTATATACTTGGGTCTGAAACCCAAGCCCAACACAGACTCGGGCCCAGAAATCAGGCCCGCGTATCCCAAATCCAATCCAGTCGATTTTTAAATAATAATTAAATTAATAAATTAATAAATAAAATACATATTTTAAATACGGGTGTTACAGCTATACACATCTCAAAAGAATCTCGTCCCGAGATTCGGAAGTAAAGCTATACGAACAAATAACATTGGTTATTAACTTAGAACATACCCAAGAATATACGTAGATTAAACTTAAGCAAGATAACATTTGTATTAATTATTTCTAAATAATATCCGAATATATATCCTCATGCCATTACAAAACCTATTATAGTTTAACTGTATATATTAAAACAAATGATTATTGTCACTTAAACGCAAGATAAATACATCATTTCTTTTTAGCATGTAGTTTCTGGACACGTAGCAAACTCTACGAAAATTAATATTCTACTTAACTAATCAATAATATGGGGTAAGTATATCCCCGCATAAAACATTATGGAGTCCTTCATTATCATGCACCAAAGAAAAATGTGTGCCCTAATACACTCAAAATAAAAATCACTCATGTCATTGATACTATAATAAAACTTTATATTTACTTTAGTCATGCTCTCAGAAATATTAAATTTAAAACAACCCTTGAATCCTAATTCATGCTTTGCAAACTGGATCAAATATAGCATTATTTTATCAAAAATAATTTTTCATATTCATCTATCAAAATCATATAGACTGAAATAAAACAATTAAGAATAAATACTCGATGCTCATTGCTATTATTATTATTACTAATTATTTTAAACGGTGAAAAGATTCAAAAATTAATCTCCATATACAATGACAATTAACATAAAGCTTGCTACCGTATAACACGAATTTTAAAAAATTTAGGATAATATAAACTCACTTCTAATATATCACCCATAACAAGTTATATTCTCACGGTAATATTTATGAACCATAAATCAAGATATATATGTAAGAATACTCTAATATGCAAAATCAATGTGAAACTAATTTAACAATTATCACCATTATTTTAATTAATCATTAATAACGTGACCTTAAGAAAACAACCTACACATGCATGTTTTCTTGGTAAAACAATATTAATCATCACATATGCACGGTAATATAAAAACGTGTATACGCAAGTATACACATCTCAAAAAAGAATACACGTGTATACGCAAGTATACACATCCCAAAAAGAATACACGTGTATACGCAAGTATACACATCTCAAAAAGAATACACGTATATTTTATTATTACTTTTTTTTTCTATTTATAATTAATCACATCTAACAAATTAATCTCTTATACTTTAAAATACTATTCATCCATTAAAGTGTACAAGTGAGGCGAGATAGTTCCTCCAACACCGAGGCAATTAGTTCCTTACTCAGTACGTCACAAAGCCATCAGATAATGGAACTCATTCAATATAGATTAAAATATCTTATTGTTTCTTAAATAATAACATAATACTCAAATACAAAGTTCACAGACAGATTGTCATACTTAATCCATACTCCATGTGAAAATGATCACCAATCAACAAAACATCCTTAGAGCAGCACACATTATTTTGATCAAATCCGTTAATAATTAACATATTACACATATAACCACTCCTTATATGATAAGGAAAAATAAAAGCATTTCATATGCACTCCACTAGAGTAACTAATATAAATATATACATTACACATACAAACAAATCAAGAAAAATATTGACTCTCTTTATTTCTATATCTATTTCATTTTCTTTGTCAAAATAAAACAACTAGCAGAAATAGTTTTGAAAATAAAACTTCTTAAACACTACCCATAAACCACGATCCGAGAATCACTTAGACTCACCTAAAAAATTTTAAGCTAACCAAATGCTCGATAACCAAAAACCGCCACCCCAAATTTCAAATATTTGAAAAATTAATCTCCATAAAAAACATTATTTGTTCCCTAACTCTTCGATCTCGAGGGTGTAAATTCTCTCAACTCCCAAAACCCATAAACGGTTTGAAATATCGGATAATTAAAAAAACCAATAAAAATTTTAACTTAAACAAAAGTCTTCTTCATTACAAAAATTTACAAAATGAAAATGCAAATAACCTTATCTCAACTGAAAATCTATATCACCTCACAGGAAAACAAGGCCTATCTTGAAATGCGACGCTTAACGCAAAACCACAAGCAAAGAACCAATCTTCTTCAACACTAAACTCATGTCAAGACTTATCAACGTGTTCATTTAATGAACACACCCGATAAGCAAAACATGCAAATTAGATTGACATTATAAAAAATGCTCGTGTGAATAGCTCTAAAACGTAATTAATCCATTCTTATACAAATATATACACAATCCATAAGGCCGTTAGTTCCTCCACCGGTACATTTAACTCCCAACAACTAATAACGACATTCTTAACTACAATAGGTAAAGGCGGTAGTTACAAGGGTGGAAATGGTGGGTTTTGACCGATGAAAATGATCCCGATCCAAACCCATTTCAACGGGTTTGGACCTTAATAATGAGTCCATAATAAGAAAATGGGTGGGATATGGATTATCCATTTTTAATTCGGATTCAAATATGGTTTTATTCTAAACGGTTGGATCCTCCTAGATCCGAATCCAAAATATAAAATTTTGTTAATATATCTTCCAAATAATAGTAGGTCTCTCTAAAAATTTTTTGTAGAAACGTGGGTGATTGAGAACTTGTGGTTCATTAGAAAAAAACTGGTCGAAATCGGTCGGATCCGATTATCCCATTTACATAAATGGTTGGATATGGTATGCCATTTTGGATCCATTCGGTCATGGATCGGGAAAAAGGTTTTGTATTGAAAAAATGGATCCGGGCATGGATATAGTCCGATCCGAATCTAAAACTCGCTCCATTTTCAAAAATTCTACCGGTAGTTCCTCCATCGAGGCCTTTTAACTTCCAACAACTAATACGACATTCTTAACTACAATATGTAAAGGCGGGTAGTTCCTCCATCGAGGCCTTTAACTTCCAACAACTAATACAACATACCATAGCGATAATAAAAGGCATTTAGTTCCTCCACGAGACATACTTTTAGGTTCTAACTAAACTACTAACCAGCCAAACATATACAATCATCTATCTAAAGATATATCATTTACCAACATATTACCATAGTTATATTAATTAAGGCTTTCTTTATGTGTCCCTAAAATTCACGTCGTATCTATGTCTTACCTAATTTTCCTGGCTACTACAATTGCTACCCAACGCCGAACATGTACATCCACATGCCTCCCCTTACATAATGAACCACTCCGTGCGTAACTACCCTGAGCGGGATGCCGCACACCAGGTAACCCTCACACGGAAGCCATTATGCAAGTACTGCCACTATTCGGCATAAAATATCGCGGGTCTCGTTCTATTTTGCGAACGGAATAATCAAGCCACTATTCGGCTACGCCAGAAGGGCCATTCAGATTTACTGAAATGCCAGAAGGGCCAATCACATTACTTACGCCCGAAGGCCATTCAGATTCACTGAAACGCCTGAAGGGCCAATCACATTACTTACGCCCGAAGGCCATTCAGATTCACTGAAACGCCAGAAGGGCCAAATCACATGAGTTGTGGTAGCTAGGTTCTAGGATTTTGTTACATAATTTATTCAAGTGTCATACATTTATGACTCATAATCATTCCACTATATCACGTGCAGGTCAAATACCTTATTGCACTAAGCCACAATATTTAGAAATATCTTAATTATATCTCATAACCACTTTCATTCTTTCACGTGCCAATATATTATTGCACTAAGTCATAATCCCGTGGGAAAATATCCACACATACTATACTACCTCATAGTAGCATCTCACATATAAAATAATGGAGCGTTTATACATTTATTTCTCCAAAACTATTGCATTTAATATATATATATCCCAACATATTATATAATGTCACAATATCAACGTCAAATCTTAATTAGATACTGACAACCAAAGTTATACAAGCCTCCACAGCATTTTAGCATTTGATTTGTCCATACAACTTACAACATAAAACGAAAGCACAATTAAAGCGGTCCACGACCCACAATCAAAGCCCAATATATATATGTTTTACACATTACTCACGTCAAATCTTAATTAGATAATGACAAACAACGTTATATAATTTTCGACAATATTTTATTACTATATTTGTCCATATTCTTAAATATGTGAAAAACTAGAAAAAGTCAACATTCCACAGTCAACGGTCAAAGGTTAAAGTCAAAGTCAAAGTCAACACATCATGGTCAAAGTCAAACTGTTAGTGTCAAAGTCAAACTGTCGTTTCTATGTTCAACAGGTTCAGGGTCATAGCTATGGTTCATGGATAAGGTCAATGTGCATGGCTCATGGGCTCATGACCAAGGTAATGGTTCGGACCCAACTGGCCAAGCCCAAACCTTAGAACCCGAAAGTCTAAACATTTAAAGACCCAATTAGATCTATTTTAAGTTATATGGACCGGCCCCAAAACTAACTTGAAACTGGTCCAAAGAAAAAGCAATTAAAACTGGCCCCCAACAAGAAATAGAACCGGCCCAACTCAAAAGATTAATATCGGCCCAAAACAGAAAATTGGATTTGGCCCAGCAAGAAATAGAACTCGGCCCACAACTAACACTAAAACTGGTCCCAAAACTTAATGAAATCGGGCCCAAACAAAATAATCTAATTGGAAAAGGCCCAACCAAAACCAAAATAGAATCGGGCCCAACAACAAATGAACTGGCCCATAGACTAAGCCAAATTGGTCTGGCCCAAACAAAACCAAAAGGCTTTGGCCCAAGGCCCAAAGCCCAAATCGGCTACGGTTCATCTTCTCCCTCCACCAGCAGCCAAAATTGATCACCACCAGCCACCACTAATCCACCCATTCCAAGCCCACGGTTTTGAACCCCGCTAGAACCCCTACCACTTTACTAAAAGCTAAAACCCCAACTCTTAAACCCCCATATTCTCCAAAACTAGATCTGGGAAACAATTCCCGCCGCCATTAATGGCTGCTACAAGCTTTCAACAGCCCCTACCACTCTACAACACTCAAACCAACATCCACAACCAACCATATCAACTAAAAACCATTCAAACTGCTTTACTGCAGGGTTTGGGCAAGCCGCCATTAACAGAGCTTCGACAGCTCCCATCTACCGCCCCCACACACCCTACACGACCCCCATCACCAACAACTTAATCCAACCACAATTCCATCTGCCTCCGGCCAACAAACTAATCAACCAAATAAAACGAAATTCGAGTTTGAGCTGCCATTAACGATTTTCTCAAGTTTCTGACAGAGCTTCAAATGTACCGACATCAAACCAACAACTCGAAACAACACAGTATACCTATTATACAGGTTCAAAACAATATATCCATACCACAACAAGTAAAGAAAGTTCCACAAGCCAATAGGATTTCGTTAATGTTCTGGGTGACGCCATTAGCGCCCATAAAGCTTGGACAGTTCAAATGTGGATTTCCTAGCCTCAACAGAGTTTCAACAGTTCTATATCAAATCCGAGTTTCACTAGAGTTTTAACAACTCGACAACACGATGTCGAATAAAAACAAGACAATGAGCAGTATAAAAAAAACACACCGATATACGTAAACTATAAATCCGGTGAAATAGCAAAATAGCTACTCACCTTAATCCTAAGCTCCACGAATTTCTCCGAGTCCGAGTCGTCGCGCTCCAACGCTCGAGCCTCCATTTTTATTATTTTATTTTTTTCTCCAAGAACCCTATTCTCTAGAACAATGTGTTTATATACTTAGGTCTGAAACCCAAGCCCAACACAGACTCGGGCCCAGAAATCAGGCCCGCGTATCCCAAATCCAATCCAGCCGATTTTTAAATAATAATTAAATTAATAAATTAATAAATAAAATACGTATTTTAAATACGGGTGTTACACTCCCCCTCCCGAACAATGAAGGGGCATACTTCCCTGCATTCCCAAATCAACAGGAGTGTGATACCATTCCGGCGGTAGCACAACAAACATCAAACTTACCTTTCGGTAAGACTTTGGTCATCATATTCAACCCGTTCTTGTCGGTATGGATCTTCTCAATACACAAATGCTTGTCTTCGAGAACTTCTCTAATCTAATGATAACACACATGTATGGGCTTGGATCTATAATGAAAACTCGGATTCTTGCTCAAATAGATGGCGCTCTAACTATCACATAGAACTACAAATTATTTCTGCTTTAGCCCTAGTTTATCGAAGAACCTCTTCATTCTTAGCATCTCTTTGCAACACTCAGTGGCTGCAATATACTCGACTTCTGTAGTGGAGAGGGCAACACACTTTTGCAACTTAGATTGCCAAGAAACTGCTCCCCCTACAAAAGTAAACAAATAACCGAAGATGGACTTCATTGAGTCAACATCACCTGCCATGTCTGCATCTGTGTAGCCTTCAAGCAAGGTCTTACTCCCACCATAAGACAAACACGCTTTGGAAGTGCCTTTGAGATATCTCAATATCCACTTAACACTTTCCCAATGCTCTTTACCCGGATTTGACAGAAAACGGCTTACAACACCAATGGCGAAAGCAATATCCGGTCTTGTATACACCATTCCATACATCAAGTTGCCCACTGCAGATGATAAGGAATCTTTTCCATTTGACTCTGCTCATGCTCACCCTTTGGACACATATCTTTGGTCATGCGGAACTGGCCACCAAGCGGACAACTGACTAGTTTCGCTTGATCTATGTCGAATCTCTTCAACACCTTCTCAATGTAGCTTTTTTGAGAAAGCCGCAACTTCCCACTCTTTCTATCACGAGTGATCCGCATACCAAGTATCTGCTTTACTTGATCCAAATCCTTCATCTCAAAAGACTTACTCAAGTTTTTCTTCAGCTTGGATATCTTGTTGATATTCTGGCCAACTATCAACATATCATCCACATACAACAAGAGCACTATGAAATCCCCATTTGGAAATTTCTGAACAAACACACAATGATCGAAAGCGGACTTCATGTATCCATGCTTCACCATAAAGGAATCAAACTTTATGTACCACTGTCTCGATGCATTTTCAACCCATACAAACTCTTTATCAGCTTGCATACTAGGTGCTCCTTGCCTTGATCTCAAACCCCTCTGGCTGGTCCATGTAGACATCTTCTTCAAGGTCTCCACGAAGAAAAGTTGTCTTGACATCTAGTTATTCAACCTATAGGTTCATACTTGCAGTCAGACCCAATACCACCATGATAGAAGCCATCGTAACTACAAGAGAGAAAATTTCATCAAAGTCAATATCTTTCCTTTGACCAAATCCCTTCACAACAAGGCGAGCTTTGTGCCTTGGATATAGATTATTTTCCTCATACTTGACTTTATAGATCCACTTATTCTTGAGAAATTTTCTTCCATTTCGGTTTCTTAACTAAGTCATAAGTGTAATTCTTATGCAAAGAATCCATCTCATCATGCATGGCCTTCAACCACTTCGATCTCTTTGTCTGTACCTTCAAGAGCCTCTTGATAGTACATAAGCTCTCCACCATCAGATAGTAAAACATACGTATGTGGTGGATACCTGGTTGAAGCTTGCCTCTCTCTCTCAGACCTCCTTACCCCATCTTCTTGTGGCTCAGGAGGATGCACTTCATCTTGCTCAGGTGGTGGTTCATGCACTTTATCTGCATCTTCTATATCAATAGGTTCTATCCCATCATGAGATATAGGATCCTCATTATGAGCTTCAAACCCAAGGTTCTCTGCATTCTCAATGCCTTCTGCACGTTCCACAGTAGGAACTTATGGTTCTGCATCAACAAGATCATTAGTGAAAGCTTTTAGCTTCTCACCGTCCTTAAAGTCTGTTATGGTTTGGTCTTCCAAGAACACAATATCTCGACTTTGGATTACCTTATTGTTAATCGGATCATAAAGTTTGTAGGAAAACTTCTCATCCCCATAGCCCAAAAAAATACACTGTTTAGCTTTGTCATCAAGCTTGGATCTCTCATCCTTTGGAATATTAACAAATGTCATGCACCCAAATACCCTCAAATATCCATAATCAACATCTCTGCCTAACCATACTCTCTCTGGATAATCACTATTCAGAGGCTTCGAAGGCAATAGGTTGATCACATGTACGGCAGTGTGCATTGCTTCTACCCAGTAACTTCTAGGTAACTTAGAGTGAGACGGCATGCATGTCATCCTTTCTACAATGGTCCGATTCATCCTCTCGGCTATACCATTTTATTGCGGAGTCTTGGGAACGATCTGATCATGACGAATCTCATGATCCTTACAATACTCTTCAAACGGCCCAATGTACTCACCCCCATTATCTGAGCGAATACACTTCAAAGGCTTCCCTGTCTCTCTTTCCACCATGCTATGGAAATTCTTAAACATGCCAAGTACTTCATCTTTGGTCTTCATACTATATGCCCATATCTTTCTTGACGCATTATCAATGAAAGTCAAGAAGTACAAAGCTCCCCCACGGGACTTCACTTTCATAGGACCATATAAATCTTTTATGTTTGGCAACGCCTTTTGCTTTGCAAGAACTTCCATGCTTTTTTTTCCCATATAACACATTCTCTTATGCCATAGTTCGGAGGAAGCTTCTTCTTGTGCCGCATTTAACTCTGTTTTATACAAACTAGCCTGTGTCTTGTAAAACGAGCAAGTTTTCTTCCCTTTGGCTACTACAATAAAACCTCTGCTCAGTTTCCATACCCCGTTACCAAACGAGTTTTGAAAATCATCATCATCTAACTTCCTAGTGGAAATTAGGCTTAGCCGAATGTCAATGACATGTCTTACATCCTTGAGTGTCAAGGTATAGCCGACATTGGTTTCTACATGAACATCCCCAATGCCTATAATCTTTGAGACTCCACTGTTACCCATCTTTACCTCACCAAATTCACCACTCTATATTCTGACATGAGGTACTAACACAATCTGACACAATTCTTACTAGATCATCGTCGACTAGTGCGGTAGTATCTCTGCTTGTGCTTCCGTTCCTCTTTACCATGTCTTCATGTATACAGTTATTCTTCTCATCCTTATTCAGTGTTCTACACTCATACCTGAAGTGACCCTTGGTGGCACAATAGTAGTATTGTCTCTTTACCGTAGGAGTTCTAGCTTCACCCCTAGATTTGTTTCTGTCAATACCTCTAGAATGAGATGGTTTTCTGCTCTTACCTCTCCTCCGCTTCTCCGTGACAAGAATCTCTGAGTGAGAGGAGCTGCTTCATGAACCTCTTCTTGTCTCCTCATTCAACAATGCCCCGGTAGCCATCTCCATGGAAATGATTCCATCCTTAGCGGCTCCGTTAAGAGAAACTGCTAACGTCTCCCAATTGTCGGGTAGAGAGTTTAATAGGAACAAAGCCTCAACTTCGTCACCCATATCAATCTTCATCAAGTGCAACTGATTGATAGTATTATGTACTTTATTAAGATGCTCAGACATTGAGGAACCTTCTTTGTACCTCGTGTTAGCAAACTTCTTAATGAGCAGTACTTTGTTTCCGGCCGACTTCCTCTCATAGAGGTCTTCGAGTTTCTTTCACAAGCCAAAAGTGATAGTTTCTTGGGATATATGGTGGAAGACACTGTTGTCAATCCACTGTCGAATGTACCCAATTGCTTTTATGTCAAGCTTGGTCCACTCAGCCGCCACTATTGCGTTTGGTTTTACTGCTCCATTCTCAATGGGTTGTGCCAAGTCCTTGCAATAGAGCAAGTCTTTCATCTTGCCTTTCCAAATAGTGTAGTTAGCTCTATTCAGACTAGTCATGCGAGTGTTTACAGAATGATCCATCTCTACAAGCTATTTCAACTCAAACCTCTTCTCAAGAATTTTATCAAACACTTCCTGAGCAAGGTTTGGATAACAACCTTGTTGGGCTTAATCCAACCTGGCTCTGATACCACTTGTTGAGGAAAACGATATCAATCGATCCCTACTAAGATAACTTGTACTTGGACAATCTACTACTCCAATCAAAAATTTAATCTTTCACTACAACCAACAACTACAATCCTAATCTATAGATATAACTATCACAAACAGGCAATAGAAATATAAAGCAAGTAAAATATACCACAACACAAAGATGTAACGTGGTTCGGCCAATCTTCCACAAGAGCTAATCTTTTTATAAGTATGGGAAGAAACATTATAATCACTCCTCTCAAGTCTCTCCACCTTACTAGATTACTCATCTCTCCTTATAAGTTGTTCTCTTTACAAGAATTTTCTCTCAATTTTGATTGCTCTCAAAATTGGATTTCTATTCAAGACTTGGTTTTCCAAAACATTTCTGTTTTTATAGTAAACTGCAATTTCGCGGTTATTGTAGAAAAATAGAAACTGACAAATTTAGGCATGAGGGCGGGCCAATTCGAGCGCGCGTGCCCTCTTATTTTCCCAGCTCAAAAGTTTAGTAACTTTGTTTCATGAGACGTTGAAAAAAATTATCTTCTTTTTAACGGCAAGGGCGCGTGCGCCTTGGGCTAGACTAAATCGAGCGCGTGTGCACTCCGACTTATTCACACGAATCAGAATCAGTACTGTTTTTCTCCTTTTCTTCCTCATCCTCATGGGAGGAATAACTCCAACAAAATTATACTCCTATTTGCATCCTTTTGGGAGTGATTTTGGAGGTAGAACGCTAGTTTAATCCCTATTCCAGCTAAATTCTAGTTACACATCATCCCCTGCTCTAACTAAATTACCTGGAAGTGTTTACAATTAAAACCATGGACATTAAACAACCACAGCCTAAAAAAACGAAACAATTCCATAGTTTCAATACAGTCACTGCACTTCGATCGGCTTTAATTAATTTGGGCATTCATTCTAAAAACTAGTAGGGGTATAGTGTTCCATTTCTTTTAGCTTAAACGTATTACTGTATTAAACTCACTCTCAAGTAAATATATTATGTCAGTTCAACTAAGGACCTTAAGATTAAGTGAAGACTCAAAGGGAGGATATAGGATACCTGCAATTTTTGTGATTAATGCCTGCATGGAAGTTAACGTTGGCCAAGAATACATTATATAGCAATATATCATACGAGTTCACCTTTACTTGGGAATACAGTAGTCTAAAAAAAAACATCTCGTTGCCAAATGTCACCTGAACCAGTGAACCACCACTAGCTTCCTCTACTGCAGGCCAGCCCATGCTGACCAGAGCACAACATAATAGATTTCAACCGAATCCAAAATATGCAGGATTGGTTAAATCTGCTCTAAAGCATGCTGGTTGGAATGCGGCCATGAAAGAAGAACTAGGTGCATTGTCTAAGGATTGTTGGAATCTCTTGTGTATTTCTAAATACTAGTGTGTGTGTGCAAAGTGTATTTCTAAATACTAGGTGCGTTGTCTAAGGATTGTTGGAATCACATTGGTTATCCACCACATCGGGTAGGGTTCGGGCCTGGGCTTGGGCTTACTGTTGTGGGTAGTGGTTTGACCAATAGCCTAAACTTGTTTTGCCTTTTTCTTGAAAGCAAAGAAGTTTTAGGTGTTCTATTAGAGTTGGTCTCTCTTTCTCCTAACCTCTATAAATAGGACTGTGAGTCCATAGAGAAAATAGACTTGATCGAAACTCAACTCGTGAGAAAGAAAACTCAAAAAGGAATCCTTTTCTTTCTTCTTCTTCTTCGGCCCGAGAGAGAGTTATATTGCCGTTCTAGAGGGTAGTCCGTTTCTAGTGCAAAGTCAGGCTCTTTGTTAACCATTGAATCCTGTGGAGGAAGACGCCATGTTGCCTTTCGCACCATTGGAAGGGGCGAAATCTTTCCTTAAGACTGACTCTTAATCCGCTACTTGGTTATTCCGATTCATCTTGTCCTTGTTTCTTCATCAAGCATCGTTCCTTCTGTCTACTTTAGTTGCTGTGTTCATACAACTATTCTAACAATCTTAAGGAAAGAGTTTTGTAGTAGAACAAAGGAGAATACTTTAATACGGCAATCAAAAGATAAGTCTTTTACTTTGAATTATTTTTGTGTTATTGTGTTATGACTTTAGAAATTTTCTAATAATTTCGTTTTTGTTAGGAAAACCAATTAAAGATTCAATATTTATTGATCTTTTGTGGTTTATCAAACCCTATATGGTTGTAGACCTTTCTCCTACGTTTGTGGGAGTCAAATATGAGATTTCTATCAAGAAAAACGTCAAAGTTCGTCTTTTTGACTGCTGCGTCACTCGTTACGGAAACTGCTATAACTTTCAGCTCAGAACTCGGTTTTGCAATCCGCTTTTTGGGTTGAAAAGCTGATTCAAAGAGCTTTCCAGTGGTATAAGGCTTGATACCCAATTCTTCATGAGCTGGTTCAGAATTACAGTTCTTTTGAACTGTTTTTTCTAGGAGGAAAATATAGTAATCCGATTTTTCAATCGGTTAGGTATCGTATTCTTTCACTCCTTGCAATTCTTTTGGTTTGATTATATGGTGATATTCTTGCCTTGAGTTGCATGCTAGTTTTTCTTAGGAGGGAAATCCCTAAGCTTAAACTTCTTTAATAACCTAGTCAACAAATTATACGTGTTTATCACTGAGGAATTAATTGGTTTGACTAGAAGTAGTTTGATATTAATTTTCTTTGTACATATGTAGATGTATGTAGATGGTCTAAGAGAGACCTTAAGATAGTTAATATCAACCATACTCAAATCTTGGATAGTAATTATAATGTATTCAATGCATAATTGCTTATCTTTATTGAGTGAACGTGTTGTTAGACGATGGTTATAATTGTACTGTTGTGAAAATACATGTTAGATGAAGTAACTTGTAGCTTATATTCAATATAGCATATGTTAAAGTTGTGTAGCATGCTAGTTTTGGATATTAATCATCGTGGATTTACTTTAAACTTGATAATAGTTTATTGGTAAATTTTTCTAGTTGAAGACATTAATGGATTGAGCCATTAGATGTTGTGGTAGTACTTGAGGTCTTGTTGATAGGGTATTCTATCTTACTTGAGCTCATATAAAAAGAGGAGGTGGAGTCCTCAGTTGTTTTGCATATTAGGTGGCTAGATTTGCTTAAATATTGTATACTTTTTGTTGTGAGGGGTACAGTTAAAGTTTACTTTTCCTGAACCTATGATATGATATTTACCATGTTTGGCATGAATGCATTATTTAACATTGACATGAAGTTTAACCATGTCATATATTATTAAGTAATGAGCATTGTTGTCTACAAGAGGAAACAATATGGGAAACAATCAATATCCTCTTAAACCTAATTTAGTCAAGGAGATGTAAGGTAATGGTTTGTCTTCTTAGACAATATCCTCTAGTGACTATTTTAGACAAGGAGATGTAACGCTTGTAGATTGTCTTATTAGGCATTATCCTCCTATGGCTATGGATAAATAGCCAAGGTGATGTACAAGTGCGTGGATTGTCTCCCTATGACAGTTGGAATGTTGAATGATGAAAAGAAGGATGATAATGATATTATCTCGGGTAAAACCTTTTTCATCTAATTCTTCTATTCTTTTAAAATTCATTTGAATCACTTGTGGATTTCCTTTCATATAGATAGCATGAACATAATATGACTATGTTTAATATGATCTAGAATCATAGACTTGAGTAAAGTATATTCTTGTCATAAGAGTGCATTTTATTGTTGTTGTTTCTTCAAAAGTGTTTGTAGCGGTATAATGTGTTTTGCATGTAAGTTTGATTAGGTTGAGTAATCATTGAATCATGGGGGTAGTGACCCATATGCATGACACTGTTTTACCATAGTTCATCTCACAAGATAATTGGAAAGACACTGAACTACAAAGTATGGAAAGGTCTTGGGCCTATCCAAAAATGTTTCAAAATGTGGGGGGTGTCTTGCCAAGGCTATTGTGAATGAATCTAAAAGAAATATATATATATTTTTTTTAGACCTAGAATTATCAAGTAGATGTTCATTGGTGAAACTCATAATAGTGATGTTTGTTTTCAGTTGTCATGAGTGATAACAATTTTGTAGATACCACACTATTATTGAATGTCTTATATGCTAATTTTATTTGAGGTTGTGCTTTCTGAGAAATTGGCATAGAGTGGTTGAATGTTCATAATGAACTACATAAGATAATCCCATTATTTCTGCACAAGAAATTTGGAAGACTATCAATGAGTATTTCCACCTTACATAAGATAATCCCATTATTTCTGCACAAGAAATTTGGAAGACTATCAATGAGTATTTCCACCATTAACGGTGATGTGTTTATATGTTTCTTAAGGAAGATTCATTAACTTATAAGGAAGTTGTCTGTCTATGAGAAGTGTCTTTTTTGAAGGATACAACTCCTATAAACTGGACTCTTGATTTATTGGGGGATATATAGGTTGAATTGGATCTTCAAGAGAAAACTAAAACGTGATAGTTGTATTGCAAAATACAATGTTAATAATAATAGTCAAGGGGTTTCAATCAGAGACAAAATTTATACTATTTTGAAACCTTGCTCATATAACTAGAATTTCTTCTACAGAATTCTAAAGACTCTAGTTGAGTAGTTGTGCGGAACTACAATACCAAGTAGTACCAGGTGATGAGCTGAAGGTATACAATTTAGTTAAATCTTTGTATGAGTTGATTCAAGCGCCTATAAATGGCATGAGCAATTCAACAACATATTAGTGTCATATGGATGTCAAAGTACCGTTGTTGATAAAAAAAAAAAATGTGTACTTTCTTTAGAGCAAAGCAAGACATATGTGTTAATCTCTCTTTGTTTAGATGATTTCATACCATGAGTGCTAGCATTGAGAATGTGTATGAGACAGAGAAATTCCTATTTGAAACACGTCATAAACCATCATTGAAAATGATAGTTTATTATGTTGTTAAACTCATTTCAGAATCGCTATATTCAGGTTGTCAAGATGTTGACGTTTGAATATGGTTGAAGGCCACAACGATACTTTAAACCGGACCCGCCGGATGGTATAGGGAATTTCGGGCACTACGTAATTGAATGACCTGGTGAATATAGGAATTAAAACTCATGTTGGTCTCATTATATTGTTATAGCACTTTAGTAGAAATATTTTTCATTGAAAAGTATGGGTATTATGATAGTAAGCATATGTTAACACATTTTGTGGCAAATATCCATCTTATGAAAAATAATCTCTTTGTTTTTTCTCATACTAAATATGTCAATATCATTGGTAGCCAATTGTACTTGATGGATAATGTATGTGAGACATGACATTACCTACATTAATGGCATCTTGGTGATAACCCATTGTGTCCTTATAAGGAACTTTGATGTATATTGTCGATTATCCAAGTCTTATAGCAGAGCCATTGATTATGGATGATATTTAGTAGATTTCCATCATTGTTAGAAGGGTAATATGTTATAAATTGGATAAAAAGAATGTTTATGTGTTTACCTTTGGTGGAAATTGAGTGTCTTAGATATCATCCAAGCTAATCGCCTTTAGAAAAGGCATGTGATGATCTTTGAGTGGGTTAGCAACCTCTTGGCAAATCTTCCCATTGGCTCTAAAATGACCTCCGATGTGTATATGCTTTGCAACCTGTCTCATTTACAATAGCTAAGACATGTTATCTTATGTGCAATGGGAAAAGAATACATGTAAGTTGAGATATAACTTAATCAAGCATTGCTAGAGATTATGTTAGGTTGGACTTAGTTTGGCCACATGTCTAACTGCACCACTTCTTTGGAGGCAACCGGTTATATCGTCGAGGGGATGGGACTTTTGCCTTAGATAGAGGGGACAATCGACGCAACCCCACCTATGTGATTAGAGATCCCATGAATTAGGTTCAAAGGGAAAAACAAGTCACCTCGCCGCTCGGTATGCTATTGTCTTTCTTTGAGACGCCCCACCCTATGACTAGATAGCATTATTGTATACTTTGTATAACTTGAATAGCAATGAGAAAAGGTGAAGTTATTTTACTCTTTAATGGAATCCATAGTCCATTATTTTTTTATGAGATAGTGTATTCTAACCGCTATGTACATTTGATGGATATCCACCTACGTGAATGTAGAACTGGTCGGTTCTTATGAGTATTAGGGCAAGTACTCTAGAGCATTCACATAACGCAAAAAGGGCCAAAAAAGCAAACACCCTATGAGAAACGGGCATATAATGAAAGAGCAATGTGGGTGCATGTCCTCTATTTTACTACAAGGGAATGTTGGTTCAAAGATTTTTTAATCCACCACTTTCACGTATTATAAGACATGTTACCCCTATGTGGTTTAAGCCCGTAAAGCACCCGATTATCTTATGCATTGTTTTTTTCGATTCTCTACGGCATTTCGTTAACCCATTTTTTTTGTAATATCCTATTCCAAAATAGTGGGGACTATTAGTATATTAAAAATAGTGGGGGATTGTTGGAATCTCTTGTGTATTTCTAAATACTAGTGTGTGTGTGCAAAGTGGAGGAGATGAACAAATGGTATTCTCACCACTTTAGTGCATAGTAGATAGTCCCACATTGGTTATCCACCACGGGGTAGGTTCGGGTTGCTGGGCTTGGGCTTCTTGTTGTGGGTAGTGGTTTGACCAATAGCTTTAAACTTGTTTTGCCTTTTTCTTGGCGACAAGTTTCGATTGTTCTATTAGGAGTTGGTCTCTCTTTCTCCTAACCTCTATAAATAGGATTTTGTGGAGTCCATAGAGAAAATAGACTTGATCGAAACTCAACTCGAGAAACGTAAAACTCAAACCGGTCCTTTTCTTCTTTCTTCTTCCGTCACCGAGAGAGAGTTATATCTTTGTTCAGAGGGTAGTGCGTTCTAGTGCAAAGTCAGTCATTGTTAACCATTGAATCTCGGTGGAGGGAAGACGCCACTTGAATCCGCACCATTGGAAGGGGCTAAATCTTTCCTTAAGGGCGACTTAATCCGCCTTGGTTAATCCGTCCTTGTTTCTTCATTCTCATTGTTCCTTACTGTTTCTACTTTTAGTTCTTTGTATTCATACAACTATTCTAACAAGGATCACATATGGAATCATGTCCCGGAATAGATAGTGTTCAAAGCAAAACCTTCTGCCTGATGGGTCTCTTGATCATCCTAGCTAGGGTACGTATTGTGGCCAAAGGTTTCAATCAAGTTAATGGGGTTGATTTTTCTGAGATTTTTTCTCCGGTTATCTAACCAGGATCTATCCACTGTCAAAGGTTGGTCAATCCAACAACTCGTTGTAAAGAATGCCTTTTAACATTGGTTTCTTAATGAACCGGTCTTCATGGAGCCACCGCCAGGATTCAAGGACTCCACTCACCCTAATGGTGTTTGCAGACTGAAACGAGCCTTTATGGTCTAAAGCAGGCCCCTCGTGCTTGGTTCGACCGTCTAAGCAAAATATCTCCTTGGCCTTGGTTTCTTTTGCAGCGCGGCTGATCTGCCATTTCTGCCCTTATTTATTTGCCACTCTTCTCCCGGCACTTTACTACTTTTGGTATATGTGGACGAAGTGATTCTTACAGGTAACCAACCTGTCTTCATGACTTGGTTTATTGCATAATTTCTCTTAAGGACTCTCTTCATGCATTATTTTTTGGGGATCGAAGTAACTCGATTCAACGAGGGTCTCATTCTTAGTATGCTCGTGATCGTGATCGCACAAATGAGTGGGTGCAAACCTATATCCACACCCTTAGATATAAAGGGAAGATAAATAAAAGTGGATGACACTCCTAACCATGACCCGACACATTATAGTAGTTTGGTGGGAGACTGGGAGCACTTCAGTATCTGACACTAACTTGGCCAGATATATCCTTCTTCAGTGTCAATTTTGTGCGCCAACATATGCAAGCGACTCGTTTCAATTTTTCGATACACAAGTGGTAGGAATGCAAATCTTGGCTTTTTTATTAATAAAGTTTTGTAGTATACTTAAGAGATAATGACCAAAAAATACATTGAACTTTGCACTTGGTTTCAAAACAGACAATGTACTTTTTTTTTTATTCAAATAAACATTGTACTTTCACAAAGTTTTAATTTAGGCATTCCGTCCAATTAATTGGATGTCCAGCCGTTAAAAATTTCCCCAATTCTAATTTGCCTATGTGGCAGTTGTTTAGACCATGAGGTGGCATTCATTCAACATTTCGACACACCAACTCATCAAATTATAGTTGATCAACATTTCGACACGCCGACATTTTAACACGCCAACATTTCAATATTTTGACACACAAATTCAAAATATCAACATTTGGACCGATATATCAGTTGTAATTTGATGAGTTGGCGTGTTGAAATATCAAAATGTCAAAATGTTGGTGTGTCGAAATATCGATCATTTGTAATTTGATGAGTTGGCGTGTCGAAATATTGAATGAATGCCACCTCATGGTCTAAACAACTGCCACATAGGCAAATTAGAATTGGAGAAATTTTTAACGGCTGGACATCCAATTAATTGGACGGAATGCCTAAATTGAAACTTTGTGAAAGTACAATGTTTATTTGAATAAAAGCAAAGTACGTTGTCTATTTTGAAACCAAGTGCAAAGTTCAATGTATTTTTTGGTCATTATCTTTATACTTAATGGCATAGTATAAAATATCAGAATATGGGTGTTTATCGATACTCAATTTCTTGATATGTATCGTGGATATGTTTCTCTCTTTGGAGATATTTTATATTGTTTGATATGCAAATATAGTAGATATATCTAAAATATCATAAATATTGTGAATATTTTTTGTTATTTTATTTATATTTATTCGAAATATAATGATAAATATTAAATAAAATTGTTATCTAAACAAAATATTGTCAAATATCCCCAAATATCGTAATATATCTTAAAATTTCAAAAATATCAAAAATGTTGTTAAAATATCGCCAATATTTACAATTGTATATATCTCTAAACTTATTGCGATATTTATATATTTTTTATTGAAATCTCAATATTTATTGCGATATTTTACACTATGCCTATCGGTATACGTACAAACTTTTTGATTAATAAAGGAAGGTTACAGTATTTATTTAGTTTGGTCCAACAAAGAAATGTTCCTAAATTCTAGGGAATAAAAATACATGGCAAACAAGCCCTGCCCTTAACCGCTTAACGAGGCAATGAAGAAAAGAAGAATAGCTTGGGAGGAAAAAACTAAGGAGAAAGAAACTGGCTTGATATGCCTCATGATATTATGTTTCTCATATTCTCCAAAGTCCAAACTCCTATTTTACGCTCAACACGTATGTACTTTGTGGCAACAACTTGCAAAAGACCCTAGTCTTTATCGTTCTCTAGCTTTCCCAAAATTGTGCATAAGAGATCACAATATCCATCGAACGGTCAAAGAAGCTGTGGGCAACTAATAGAAATCTCCCTCGAAGAACCATGGTGTGTGAGGATGAACTTACACCATGTTGTTGAGAAATCCGGAAAATCTCTGAAATCTCTTCGACTAGCTTGTATAAATAAATTTACTTCAGCATCATTGGTTGGAGCTTGCGCTCGACTCCCTTTCTTGGAAGATAGTCTTATGCCGCAAGATTGGGTATGTGTTTCATGCAAACAATTGAAGTATATTAGCTCGTGTAAGATTCCACGATGACGAAGTTGCATTTGTCATTGCTGAAAACATGACTGAATTACGTGGCCTCCGTCTCTCCGTAACTTGTATCACCAATGAAGCCTTGTGCGCCATTCTCAATGGATGTCCTCACCCTGAATATCTTCATCTTCAAGGTTGTTGCGAGAATAGTATACAAGAGGATTTGCAGAAAGGACGTCTGCAGAAAATCAGAGATGTAAAGCTTCCATCCACTAATGCTGCTCCACAGCAATGCCTGGGTGAACGCCCCTGAACGCACTTACGTAGTAAAAATGGGAATTTACAATCCTGTTCGTATTTTTTTTGGTTTAGTTAGTTGGAGTTCTTTAGATAGTTTTCCTTAGAATGATCGCATGTTCCTTTCTCAAGCATCACCAGGTTACAGATGCATTTTATAGGCACTTCTCAATTTCTCATAACCTTCCATGAACTGAAAAAATAATCAGACGAAAATGCAAAAAAAATAATGAAATTAACTTTACTAGCTTGCCTTGATTATAATATACAAGATGCACAGTGAAGAAGTCTTTCCTTTCTCTGTTTTGGTTTAATGAGCTGATTTCTTTCCTGGTATACAATGTGTAAAATGCCGTTATGGATAATTGTGGATTGATTGATCATCATTGTCTCGACTCTTTCTTCTGATAGTTAAGCTTGGAATGAAAGTAGAAATCACATGGTTGCAACAAGCCACATGGTAACATGGATCACTATACGTTTAAGCAAGGTTGAGCTTTCATCATGTTATTATTTCAAAAACGCTAGATATCCTGTTGAAATGAAGGACACCCTTCGCAACACTCCTTTGAATGCTTGTATATAAGTCCATTTCGCTTCAAGTCATTCGGGTGAGACTACTTCTGACTGCGTAAGTACTCTCGCATCTGCATGTGTATTTCTGCTTTGACTACAAGAAGCATCTTCTTCGAATCTTCCCATAACAGACCACCATTGTCTCTGGCATAATCACAAGAAGATTCAAAAACATCCTGCAAGAAAAAAGCTCGCGTCATAGATCCAATAAGTATTATCTTGAAAAGTTAGAACAGCAGCGAAATATGAAACTGATACCCTAGAGGGGAATTCATCGTAGAAATGTGAAGGGGTTATCTCCACTCTATTCAGATCTGCTTCCCACAGACGAATCTGTCCAAATCAAAGCATATTTCCACCCATCAACATATCATAAACACTGACACCCTGTGCTAGTCGAAGAATTATGCAAAAAGAGATGCACACAATGTAAAGGCATATAAATGATTCAGTTATCACTATAGCTACTAGTACATTGGGGTCTCCAAACAGACATAGGTGAAGACCTCAGATATGGGAGAGCAGCTTTCAAATCTCTTTGAAATTTTTTTAACTTTAAGAACAATAGGTACCTGGTCTGTAACGTTCTCGGGTACAGATGGGGTTTTTTCTGCAACACGAGGATGCGCATTTTGTTGCAGGAAAGAGATTATCTGCAATGCCAAATTTAACAAATCAGTGAATGACTTCAAAATTTTAACGAGTTGAATAGCTCTGGTTTAAATACTAACGCAAAAATAAAACGTTTTTCATAAATCGGCACCAAAATATGACGGAAAGTTTTCCGTTCTCTTATGTATTGATTATGAAGAAGCATCACAGCTATCAAGCAACGTAAGAGTGGTCCTGGGAAGGAATATTTTACTCTTCTGGCCTTTAAACATTGTAGGGACTAGGGATGTCATTAGAGTAAATCATGGAGGTTGAGAAAGATAGGCAAACTAGGTTCGATTTTGGGGGGGGGGGGGGCAAGTGATGGCATAATCACCTTTAACATAAAAAGATAACAAAAAATTGATTGTTTATTTTGTTAAATGCATCACAACCTAACAATGTGCACCTCGACATACATGGGAAGGCCAACTTTTTCTAGATAATAATCGCATGAGAACATCACCTCAAACGCATAGATGTTGATAACAAATTCACATTGCAGAAAATTTTCACTTAGACAAATCAAATGCAAGAAACTACTGTAAATACAGCTGACGTGTGTTTTTTGAGAAAAAGTACAAAACCAAATAAGTGGGCAGATGAATAAAGAAAATAGATAGACATTAGAAAAGGAAGGGGGCCAAGTCCTCACATCTGCTTTTATCTGCCCTCAACCCAATTCACTGGTTTTTCCAACACAAAATTAAGGCCGTCCCCATCATTCTATGCTAACCCCAAGCATAAGAAGCAATGTTTTAAAAACCGGACTGGTTACCGAACCGATTTTCTAGTTAAAACAGTTGGACCTGATTCAACCTAGGCTTGATCCGGTTGGAGAAGTTTGTCTTTATTTACTATTGTTTTTTATACTTCATAATTAATTTTAATACATAGATAAAGATGCATACAATTTTCAATACAAAAATTTTGACAAAATGAAAAGCAAGTTCGAATTATTGATCATAAAGGTCTAAGTAAATCATTACCAATAAAGCAACCAAAAATAATTCTACTATAGAATCACTTATACGAGAAACATTCTTGTAATTACAATGCATTATCATACGCATATCATCTTTGAATGGTAGTTACCAAAAAATAAAAATAAAAAATCTTGAATGGTGAATTTTGGATATTTTTTAGGAATTTGTTCAGTTACATTTCTATATTAAAAAGATTGAGAACCTCAAAATTGTATTTATCCTATTAGAGAATTGGTTCACACTGGTTGGTTGGTTCACTGGTTTACCGGTTCAGCCGTTGGTTTGAACTGAACTGACGGTTCCAATCATTTTCTCTTGTTTTTAGCACCGTTAAATGTTTGGTTCCCAGTTCAACCTGCTCCAACCACAGGTCCAGTCCGGTTTTCTAAAAACTGATAAAAAAAAAAAGCTATGCAATTAGTCTGGCCGGGTGGCAGTTTTGTGTGGCATAAGTATGGAATACCAAGACAGGGGAAGAGGTGAAGATATGCCAATGTTATACCTAGAAATTCTTTGAATGCAGAGTAAGAATATGTACAAATCAGAACACTCTTGCAAGACACTAAACAAAGGACTCATCAAAGAGCAGATTACTGCTAGCTTTGTAAAAAGCCAAAAAACATAAACAAAAACAGAAGAAAATGAGAAACAAAAAATCAATGCAATAAACAGGGGATAAAAAACAAAAAGAAAGAAAGAATAACCAGAAGAAACAAGACACAAGACACAGAAATCGGCCCTAACCTGCTCAGATGTGATGCCATTCTCAAAAGCAGTATATAAATTCTCTTTTGTTATTGCTCCAACAATAAGGTTTGGAAGTTGATATTCCACTCTGCAGCAATATAATTGAGATTTACATCAATTCTGCTATCAAGAACGAAAAACAAAGATAAAAAGATCTTTTACTATTAAGTGGAGACCAACACCAATTGACCATGCTTGGCCTGGGAGTCCATTGTTAGGCACTTCCATAAATGTCCACTAAACGAATATTGATGCTACAGATTTTCGAATTAATGTATGCTCATTCATTTCTTGGATAAAGTAAGGTAGGTCTAGATAACATATATCTAACAGGAAATTGTTCATAGTACAAGATGCAACAAAATTTCGCTTCCAGATATTGGCATTGAATATATCAGGTGTAGACATTTTCGTTGCCCCTTTGTAAATTTTGTAATCCGCCCATACAGTCATCGATACCTTGGCAGTTTATGCTGGTGTTTCAGGAGACAGCATTTTGGTTAGCGTCGAGAGTTTAAATTATTGTGTAAATATCATTAAGGGGGTAGTTGATCCTTGAAATGATTTATTTTTTTTATTGGTAAAGTATCATATGGTTACTAGAAATCAAGAAAACAAAAAAGCTAAGTTACATTGACACGGATACTTATGTCCGTATCCGACACGGATACAAAGCGTCTGACACGCCAAAATCTCAAAAATTGAGGTATATCACATATAATCTGTGTCCGTGTGTGTCCGACACGGACACGTGGATGCGTATCCGACACAAAGTATCTTTGAAATATGGTTTGTCCACGTAGCACAGCAAAAAAAGAATAAGAATACACGTGAACAATGAACAATGTAGGTCTCCAAATTAAAACATATTGGCTTCCCATCTACAAACAAAGTGTTCAAAGGGATCATCGCAATTCTCTTCATGCACCTTCGACCAGAAGAAGAAAAGACCTATAATTTTCATAACCAAAGACGCCTCCAAACCTTCAAAATACCTTCTATTTCTCTCCATCCACACACCCCCACATAGATTGCGAAGGGTAACATGCTCCATAGACATTTTCCTTTCCGAGAGTGAATATCCATGTTCCAAAAGGCTATAAGTACCTTCACTGACCCTGGGCAAACAAAAGAACCTACTCCAAACTCGCCAAAATAAAAGGGTATGATCCACTGACTCACCCTCAGTTAAAACATAGGACAGAAATTGACCAAAAAATCCTTGGAATTTCTTTTCCTGAGGTAATCAATAGTTAACATACAACCCAAAGACTCACACCACACGGAAAAGCAACTTTCACATTGGATGTAGATAAGTTTATCAATCTGTATGATGCAATAACTGAACTGTTTACAGCCATTGTTTTTAAATGTGTTTTCTGTTGTCAGATTCTCTGCTTATGGGGCATATTACTACTTAGTAGCACAATAACACTAATGACTCTCAATGTAATATGTTGGAAGGATAATGTTCTTCTAGAGTTTGACCACTTCTTTTCGTTGTAACATACGAGGTGTTTCTTTTTGGCCCTCAGTCTAATGTTGGAAGCACAAATTAGTTTCATGTTTGTCAATCATTTCATCAAGTACTGCGCTGGTCCTGAGAGAGAGAGAGAGAGAAAGGTTAACTATTTCTAGAGTATGTATTTGAGGTTGCGTCCCATCCCTGCCTACACTTCATTAGGGTTGGTGAATCAGTTTTATACATATTAAAATGTCTAATCCATGCACCTGTCACACTGAGGCACCTATTTGTCTTTGTTACATAAGAGGGATTACTATCATATCAGAGAAACAAAAGTTCCCTTCCACATATTTTATAGATAACCACATCAACTTGCATGTGTTCCTTTCCACATTGACTAAATATCTCCAAGCTTAGAATTCACAAACCCAGGCACAATGTGTAGTCAAATCAATCCAAGTTTCCAATATAATTTCACAAAACACATGAAAATTTCAGAACTATTTTCATAAGACCACATTGACATAATTTCATTCTAAGCTGAGTGATATGTCCTATTAATAGTGAATAAATAAACAATATTTAAGTTGATGAAACATAATACCAGGAAACCATGTCTGAAATAGGATAGGTATACCTTGAAAAGAGGCGTAAAATCTCGCAATGTAGTTTAGAGGTTGAGTAAGCATATGTCCTAAAGTTTGTTTCCACCACTACAAATCCCTGTGCAGACATTTAAACAGATGTCACCATAACCTTGTTTATAAACATTTGGAGAAAAAGATAATTTGTGATTAACTGCAAGTAGAGGAAGGGAAGACATTGATGTATATGGATTAAATGGTCTGGTTGTCCGCAAGCAATGTATGTGCAAAAACTTGATAGTCATACTACTAGAACTATAACAATAAAGGGGACCATCGACATGACATCTTGATGGTCATACTACTCGTTTGTAGGGGTTTTTTTTACCGAAAACAAACAACTTTTTTGTAATTTAGAATATTGCCGAAGGAAAATGAGAAGATATAGAAACACACATCACTCATTTCAACCAAAAAGAATACATTTCATCATCGTGACATCGCCCATTTCTCGTAGTTAGTAGAAACCATAGTTTCTAGCAATAGGGTTTTCTGCGATTTTTATTTCCACAAGAACTTCCTAAGAAAGTCATCCAAACACAATGAAATTGTGATTTTCCATCACACCAGGCAAGGTACAAGAACTGGTACAAGTACGACTCCAACTTGCGACTCAAGTCCTTCGCCCTTCAACTTGATCTTGAACGTAAAATATAACTCAGGAATCATTAAAGGTAAGTCGATGTTTTGGAGAAACAAGAAACTTGGTGGCCAGGTCAACCACATTGCAATTGAACAGTAAACCCTTCAAAGATTAAAAAGGAAAACCAAATCTATTCTTGGGTGATTGTTCCAGATAATATCTTAACAGAGTGTAATCTTCAACCACTCTACGTAGTTAAAGACACGGACTCTAACTAGGAACTGGAGGTAAGCCTAGGTGACACTAGACAATGCCCTTAGGCATAAGGCGCTTGGGCTGACACTGAAACCTTGGTCATAGCCTTTGCAAGCCTTTGAATGCATAGCCACCACTTAATACCAAATCAGGGTGCATGTGTCACCATTTTTTATTTTTTATTTTTTGCTAATGTGGTGTTCACTGCCCTTCAAGTGGTCCTAGGCAGCACGGAGTCCTGTCCACCCACCAGGCATTTCTCAAGGTAATCCAGGGAGTAGGCTATCACTCCTGCCCCTTAATTAGTCACTGTAACCAGAGCTGTTATCTTAGACAAACCGTTCTGCTTTTCAATTTGGGTGTCCCCAAGGCAATTTCTCCTGATCAAATGATTTTGATTTTCTGAAAAGACACATATTCCTCCCCCTGTTTATAGATCTGAGTACAGGGTAAGTAAACACATCTCCAAGGAGAAAATAACTGACTTATAACTGGCACATTAATAAAGCTTTAAGAAAAGTTTTTTAAGGTCAAATCTATAATACAAGCACCCATTCACATACATAGTTTGTAGACCTAGGCATAGATATGCATCATATATACAATCTGCACATGGATACATGGTGAAAGAATCTAATGTGGTTCAACAGTGTCAGATATCAAAATCATAAAGCGGTTATTAACCTTTAAAATCACAGACTACATATAAGAACAATATAGTAATATACCATTACCAATAAAAAAAAAAGTAATATACCATTCACCACAGCACAATCTGAAAAACAAAAGATTAGTTGAAAGAGTATACCTGCTTGCGTGACGACGAATCAGACAAACTCACAGAAAGATTGGTGACCAATTTAGTAGGAATGAACCAACTCTCTTTCCTACCCTGAAAAAATAAATTTTCGGCAATTAGTTGTAGCTGTATATGGAACATTCCTAGAGCACTGGTGAAAAGTATTATTCATAATCTATGACAAAAGTACAAGGAATTGTACCTGCTGAAGTTTAACCAATCCTAAGTCTGCAAGATCCTTTATGGTACTTCTCTGAATGTCAGTCAAGGTGTTTACATTGTATGCCTAATAATAAAAAAACAGCAAGACGAGTCAGTGACAGCTTTTTGTTATTGCAGTTACCATCTAATAACTGTCTCACCATGAGTCCAGGTTTAGAGAGCCTAACTGACACCTCGGAATAATCATCTAGACAGTGGTTACGACAAAACTTTCGATAAGGTGACTTTAATCCAAATATATTTTTTCAGGATAATCTCTCTCTCTCTCTCTCTCTCTCTCTCTCTCTCTCTCTCTCTCTCTCTCTCATGCACTCAACGGTTTTTCAAAATATCTAGGAATGGGTAGTCTAAACAAACTTTTTTATTTGATAATTAATAAATGAACTTCTACTTCTTCAATTTCAATATTCTACAATTCCAATTCACGGGACATATTTAATAGAAGTGGCACCATAAGAATGTTCTCGCCAAGATCTTCCAAAGCACATACGTATTGTATATTTCTATGACACAGATAACAGCAAAAGTAACTTTCCTTTGGTACAGTTACTTTCAGGTTTTATATCCAAAACTGCTTTGCTTTTAAAATAACAAAATAATATATGTGTTATATTTGGCAACAACCCCTTCTTTGATATGGGTAGTAAAGAGGGAACCAAATCATGCTACAATAAGTAACCGCGCCTAGGCACAATTCCAGCGTCTGCAGCATGGTAACAAACTAACAGTGATAGAATTTCTTTCTTTCTCACTCTTTTTTTTTCTTTCTATGCTCAGCTTAAGGTAATCACTAATCAACTTCTTAAAGTTAATGATCTGAAAAAGGCCCTAATTTTACATTGTATGCTCTCTTCACTTAATAGAAATTAGAAAGTATACAAATCGAAAATAACATAATGAAGTAATATTGATATAATTCATTGAAACTCTGCAACAAAATATAGAATGTTTCAACTCTCAAGGGGGAAAAAATATTAACGCCTCGAACATGAGAAAATCAATGCATACACACTGCCAGTATAAACTGTATTTAATTAGCAGATTATGCTGTTAATATAGGTGAACAGCAATCACTAAAGAAAGCGATCCACTTCATACCTCACCAGTGACATGGAAACTAAGTTCCAAGAGAAATGAAATCAGATCTGCAGGATCCACACCTCGATCCTGCACCATTAGAAAAAAAGAGAGCGGAGCATTACAGAACCACTAAATGAAAGAGTCACTCCAAGGCTTACAACAGAAACCAATATAACTTAGATAGTCTTCTTGGCATAATATAGATAGCTAACTTCATAGGAAAAGTAACTTTTGAAGGAGATAAACTTCATGGAAACAAAACATAAAAAGAACATGCACGTGCACGCATGCACACTTAAACTATCAATGAGTAATACCCAAGGTTCTCCTAAATGGGTGTACTTGTGACTGGGTGGGAGAGGGAGAGGGAGAGAGAGTAAAGGAAAGAAAAAAAAAAGTGTTGTGTCAATGTGGAGGGTTGGGGGAGAAAAAGAGGGAAATAAAAAGGAAAAAAATAAAAGATTTAGAGTCAATGTCGAAGTTAAGGTACAGAGTTACAAGGGTTTAACTCCACATGTTAAATCTCATTTATCTTTTGGGAAGTACACTTGAATCTTCAACCATAAATAAAGGGTCTAACTGAGTTTGTCAACCATCTGAAGCTACAGAATGTGAGGCCAGCACATTCAAAATGTGAAACATACCTCGGAATTGGAGATGTATTCCCTGATTATGTACCAAAGCTGTGCATTTGTATCCAACAACTGCAATTTACGCATTTTGCATTAGTACATATAACTACTGCACATTGTATTATACATTTATGGTTTTTAAGTAATACACACCAGGAACTGAAAGCCATTCACAGTTAATCTTGGAGCTTCTTTCTCTCTGTAGAAAAGACACTAGTCTGTGTCATCACCGCAGATATTAAGTCCTATTTCTCTGACATAAGAAATGTGTAAGAAATTCCAGTTAAAAGGATAATATTTGGACCTTTGACTCAGGAGGCCTCGCTGGAAAATCTTCATCATAGAAGAGCTGAAACTTGTTGGCCTTTCCGCTTGGGATGAACTAATGAGTTGAAGCAGGAAGCACTGATTCACCAAATTTCAAATCAACAGAAAGAATAAGCTGGCATTCAACCAGAGGCCAAAACCATTCTCATTTGAGTACACAAATCTAAATGGAAATGTGAACATAAGTGACTTCCAAAAGACACAGGAATTGTCACAAAAAATGATTGGAGTTCAGTACCTCCCATTGCTCAAGGGCATAGGCATCTAGCTCCTCTAAAGTTGGGAGCCTAACGGTAATGCTTGAAGGCATTGGCTCTCTTGGTAAAACTCCACTGCAGTTCCAACAATGAAGGTCATCAATCACACAATTTTGGAGAGAATACTGCAGTTGGTTGACATCTTATTGGCATGTATCTAAATCCAAAATCAAAACGGATATACGGATATGAATTATCATTGAACATTTAAACCATGTAAGGGTGCAGCCATGATGAAACAATTGAAAAGTTGAAGTAGCAAGATATATAGTTAGGCACATACCCGCTTAACACCTTGCATGTGTGCCATTTTGGCACAAAGGCATAGGACCGAGTTCATGTGCAAGTATTCACACAACTATAATTGGATGCTAAATACACATGGTACTACAAAATTGCTAGTGGATGTAAAAGAGAGAGAGAGAGACTCACCCATGAACTAAATACTTCTGAAGATTAATTTGGAACTTGGGATTCAACCTGTAGCTACTATCCTTTTTCCTGAAACAGATTCAGAAACCATACCTGTACATGAGATACTACCAAATACAAAAAAAAAAAAAATCATAAATTTCAATTAAAAAACAATGAAATGCCGGCATACCTGTCAACAGATTCAAGAAACACTCTCAACTGAACCAATCTATCAACAGCAACTCTATGTTTAGAAAACCCATCTTGAAGTAACCACTCTTCTAATGACTTCCCAGTAACAGTAACATCAATAAATAACAATTGTAACACATATTTTTTAGCTAAAGCTGGTAATGACCTGGTAATAACAAAAAATAAACAAATTAACAATAATAATAATTAAATAATGATAAAGACAAGAGAAGATAATAACCTTAATACAGCTTCACATATGAAAGTGTTGTCGTATAATTTATCTAGTTTTAATGCTGGTAATGATGCTACCATGTCCATGAAATTTTTCGCTATTATTTTCACTTGCGGCATCCTCGAATCTTAACGAGAACAAAAATGTGTTTTTTTTTTATCTCAGACTTGAAGTGCAAACAAGTTTTGCATATAAAGGAAGGGAGAAATGATTTTGTACAACCGGGTTGAGTGTCGTGTTTGTATACCGTTTAAATATAAGTAATTAGAATCTCTGTATGTGCTGTAGGGGTGGATGAGGACGGTTGTACGGGTTTAATTACTCAACCGGGTTCACAAAATATTTGCGAGGAGAATGTGGAATTTTGGCGAAAAATGAAGGGAGAAAAAAGGTCCCACCGAGACTTGAACTCGGGTTACTAGATTCAGAGTCTAATGTCCTAACCGCTAGACCATGGGACCTGATCGTTATAATTGGGAACACCAATACGTTTATATTCAAACGTTCGTTGTAATTGCACAAAAGAATGTATGAAGAACCGTAGATATTTACAAACAACTTGTTATGGTTTTATATAGAACGTCATAATGGATATTGTATGATTAGATTTTCTCACTACTGACTTCCTAACTCTCTCTCTCTCTTTTCCTCTTTTTTCTTTCCCTATTTTTTTCTCCTACTCAGTCTCTTATACTTCATAACCGCTAACCGCTTCCCGATTCCACGATCTCCACCTCTCCCTCCCATAACCGCTAACCGTCCACTACTGCCTCAAGTATCGCGGCTTGTATCCTATGCTCTCACTCTCTGGTCTCTTAAGTTACCTCGGTCTCTGGGACATGTTATCCCCATGGTCACGAATTTGGTAGATACAAATGCCCCCTCTCGGCCCCCCGAACCCTGTGAAGAACTTCGTTCGGGGGTCCGAGATGTCCTCAATTTTCTTGATCCGCGGCCCCTCCTTCTCTTGCTTCATGGTATCAGCGTGTGCTTTCTCTCAACAGGCACGTGCTTGCTCTGCCCTCTCACACGCAGCGTGCTTAGCTTGCGCAAGACGCATCTTGATTACCGCGGGGCGACTCCTCGTTCCTCGATATCCACGTAAAGCCCATCCTCCGGGTTCATCTCTCTTGGCTTTTGGGTCGTACCCCCCGGAAAATTACCCTTTTGCCCCCGATGCTTCAAATCCCGCTCAAACCCTCAAACCCTTCATCTTTCCCATTATTCCTCCATCATTTATTCTCCCAACCTCAGCACCTCTCTCCCTTCTTTCTCTTCCTCTGCTCTCCTTTGTCCCGTTCTTCTTGTTGGCAACCTCTTCCAGTGGTCCTCTTACCAATTACTGTCCCCATCTTTCACGCTTTCTATTTCTTGCTTGCGGCTGTATTGAAAGTCAGGTTTGCTCTTCTTCCCTTTCACTCTTTTCCATTCTTGTTTTTTTTTAGTTTCCGATCACCGTTCAACTCTTTCCCCCGCCCATTAGGCTTTGTGATATCTTTATCTTGATTGCATTTTTGGAAATCACTGCTTCTCTGCATCGCCGGCTTCGAAGTCTCATGTATGCGCCCGGTCTTGAACTCCTCCGTCGTCCGATCGATCGATCGGAGACCCGACCTCTAGATCTAGTAACACCATCGCGAACGGGTCAGAGTCCCCCACCTCCGGGTCGACAAGCCCTGCCGCTATCCCCTCTACCTCGGGGAGATCGTTTAAGCTTCCCCCACCCCCCCCCTCATACTACCACGGACCCAACCTAGGCGTGGTCAAAGCGCTTTTATGGCATCCCGGATGATGTCTTTATTTAGAGCATGTGTCGGGCATAACTTCATTTTCCCCATCTTGTAGACCCGGCGGCGGGGAGCACAGTGCGTTCTGATTAGGGCAAATAGTGGCCGGCTTAAGGTTCCCCTTGTCCTTGCTTGACGTGGAAGTATGCAATCATTTCAACATTCCGCCATGTCAAGGCATTGGCAATTTATGGCGTGTCATGTACGCTGCCAACTTTTACAACAAAACCAACTCTCCCAAAAATCAAACCCGGCGATATCATTGCCCATTACTTTATCAAAAAGAGTACCAAGTTTGGTAGTGTAGGCTATCAATCCTTTTGTAGTCGTCCGCGGAAGAAATCTTTCATTCTTCACATCACCACCTCTGATAAAGTGTGGCACCATTACCCTTTGTATGTGTCAGGGAACTTTTCGTCGTGGACATACCTCCCCGAGGTTTTCTAAAGGCACTTACACTTCCTCAAGAGCGGTAAGTGTAGCGATCGATTGGTGTGTCCTTTTACTCATTCTTCTTCCGTTCTTGACATCGCCGCTTAACTTTCTTTGTCACGGGTTGGAGGCCCGATTCTCACTCTCAACTTTCTGGCGTCTACTCCGCAATCTTTCCGAAACTCCGCGATCCGGGAAGCGACCGGTCGGCCTTCTAGGCATTGATCCTGAAAAAGCCACTCCTCCTTCTCGACCCAACCCTCAAAGACTTTGGCCCATACCAAGGCCCTTTCTACCGTCTGCTCTCCCTAAAAGAGATTACCCAAGCCTTCTCCCCAAGACTAAGAAGAGGGGCTACACCAAGAAGATCTCTCATTCACAAGTCGAGGCCCTAAGAGCCGCTCCACGGTCAAAAAACCTCTACCGCTACTCGGACCCATCCACCCGGCCAGGTGTCCCGGCTCATATTCTTCCCTGGCGATTGGGAGGGACGATTTTGCGATCTCTCCAACTCCCTCCGCCCACCTAGAGTATGGATGTCAATAAACTCAAATTGTGGGACGGCCGACCGAAGATGAAGCGGCGGACCGAATCGGCGAGGGGGCCGCCAAAGAGATGTAGAACTGCGGGGAAACACCTCCCTCTGCTACCCCATCTGCCCGGTTTTGTGGGGCCCAAGGCCGTTGGTCCCATCACGCCGTCATGGCAAGGATCACGTGCCCGTTGGGCCTGAAGTGTGGCATCCCGAGTTCAAGGCCAGGGATCGCCCCGTCACCACTAGAGACTCCGCTTTAGACAATGCTGCGGTGGCTGCCTCTCTGTTCTTCACCCCCCATCTTCCATGAGATCAAGCCTACGGCGACTCGGGAACATTTGCCGCCCATCGCGCTGCTATCTACACTGGGTGGGAGAAGGTGAGTCTCATCTTGATTCTCTTGCCTTGCGTCTTTACTTTGTGTCACATCTAACGTTCCTTTTTGTGTCAAATTTAAGCCTGGATGTAGGCTATGTCATCACGGGGATTGACCAACACCTTGGACACACTGGAGACGGTGAAGCAGGAGATCCATGGGCAGGACGGCTGGAAAGCTAGATATGCCAGGCTGGAGAAAGAGCGCGATGATTCGTGATCGCGGCCCTCAAGGCAATACTGGCGACAATAAGGCCCGCGGAAGGGGGCTCTTCGCCGGCGGATAACGGACCTTCTAAAGCGACTAGCGAGAAGGCGTAAAGAATGGAGGCCGCCTCGGACCACCCTTGACCGGTCCACGGCGGTGCCTCGACCGCTTCAAGCTCTGGCGAAAAAGAAAATTGCTAGAGAACTAAAGCGTCGGTGGCCGAGCTCGCGGCTGGCGGGAGACTTCTTTCGCCGCCCCTGCTCTTGATCAAGCCGCCGAACCCCCCGCTACTTCCCCTCCGCATTGAGGAGGCGGCGAGATCCCCGGGTGGTAACCGATGAGGTGGTGAACATATCCGAAGGCTCGCCCGAAAAAGAGATTTCGAGGACACCACTACTCAAGCACCGGCCGAGGAGCGTGTCGGAGTTGACCCTTTGTTTTACATCTCAATACCTTTTGTTCTCGCGACTTGTTATTTTCTTGTTATTCGGATACTATCGTGCCCGTATTTACGGGTGTTCCCGGTGAATAATGCCTTTGCCGATCTTGATGTATTTGGATATTTTTATGTGGGAATATGTTTTACCAACTTGCTCAACAGTATTATGCTTGGCTATCTGCGATGATTTAGTTTGGGGGCAACTTCGGTTTGCCCAAAATTTGTTTACGGACCATTTGCATCCGCGGATGGCTTCCCATCTCACCATCTCTAGCGGCCGTGGAGGCTATTAAGAGCAGCTCAATTTGCCCCGGTTGGTTTTCGGACCTCGTCGATCCCCACGAAGGGCTCATCCCTCCGTTATCTCTAACAGCCGTGAGGCTCTTTGAGGCGGCTTCGGTTTGCCCCGGTTGGTTTGGACCTCATCGTCCACGAAGGGCTCGTCCCGCCCATTTGTTTCTCTTGCCTTGAGGTTTTGTTTGGGGGCAACTTCGGTTTGCCCCCCAGTTGGTTTTGGACCTCGTTGTCCGCGAAGGGCTCGTCCCCTTCGCTGTCTCTACAACCGTGAGGCTGTTGGGGGCAGCTCAGTTTGCCCCCAGTTGGTTTGTGAGTTCACGGCCATTATACCACCAAATTCTTTGGTCTCAATTGCACTTGATTCAATGACAGCATGTGTGACACAAAACATCATCATACACTCAAATGATAATCTCTGGTGATTTAAGAGCTTGTCTTTAATTAAAATAACACTGTACAAAGCATCACTCATAAAATTTCTTCAACATTCTTATGTTCCAAGGTCTCGCGATGTCCTCCCCCTTCGGAGTCTGCAACCGATAGGTCCCGGCACCGCCCTTCTCGGCCACAGTGTATGGCCCCTCCCAGTTGGGCCCCAGCTTTCCGTCTTTCTCTTTTCTGGTGGCTGGGGTCACTCTTCTCAGAACGCGGTCCCCCACCTGGAACTATCGTGGCTTCACCCTCTTGTTATATTGCCTCTGCAATCTCCTGTGGTATTCCTCCAACTTGATGCGCGCCATATCCCTCCTTTCCTCTGTAAGGTTCAGTTCCGCAGCTAATATAACTTCATTGACTCCTTCCTCTACGGCTCTGGTTCTAGTTGTCAACTTCGCCTCCACCATCTCAACGGGAATCACCGCCTCCACTCCATAGGCCATGGCAAATGGCGACTCTTGAGTGGAAGTTCGTGGTGTGGTTCGGTACGCCCATAGTACCTGATTCAACTCGTCTGCCCATGCCCCCTTTCGGTCCTCTAACTTCTTCTTCAAATTATCCATTATAGTCTTGTTAGAGGATTCTGCCTGACCATTCCCCTCTGGATTGTAAGGAGCTGAGAATCCTTGCTTCACCTTGAATGCTTGGAGGAAATCACGTACTTTGCCCCCAGTGAACTGAGTACCGTTATCTACGATTATGGTATGCGGCAGCCCAAATCTGTAAATTACGTTTTCCCACAGGAATTTCTTGACTTGCTCCTCTTTAACCTGCTGCAGTGCCACACCCTCAACCCATTTGGTGAAATAATCCGTCGCGGCCAACACGAACCTTCGTTTGCCACTGGCCAGTGGGAGTGGTCTAACGATATCCAGTGCCCACATGGCGAAAGGCCAAGGGCTAAACACCCTATGCAAAGACTCAGCAGGAGCGTGTATTAGCGGTGAGAATCTTTGACATTTCTCACATCTCTTTGCATACTCCGTTGCGTCTCGCTTCATGTGCGGCCAAAAATACCCTTGAGATAATAATCGATATGCCGTCGTCCTACCCGCAGAATGACTTCCATAATCCCCCTCATGAATCTCACTCAAGACCTCTTCCGCCTGTTTAAGCCCCATACATTTCAATAACGGTCCACTGACATTCCGTCTGTATAGGTCACCATCTATCAGAGTGTATCTTTGAGACACCTGTTCCATTCTCTTTCTCTCCCGTTTGTCCTCGATCTCTGACCCCACAAGGAAACTCTTTATGGGTTTCATCCACCCTGTCTCTTTCTCGGTGACTCCCAAAACCGCTTCACCCTCTGATGTACTTGGTTTGCTCAGCACCCTAATTTCAACGGCTCTGCCCTCGGTTCCCGGTAGCACCGCCACAACATATGCTAACGCGTCGGCGTGTCTGTTCTCACCGCAGCCCAGATGAGCGAATTTGATCTGAGTAAACTTGCTAGACTTTCTCTATAATACTTCTAAATATTTTGCCATCCTGGGGCACCGGGCCGCAAACTCTCCGTTCATTTGACATATTACCAGGTTGGAATCTGAATACACTGTCAATTCACTCACTCCGAGATCAGCGGCCATTTCCAACCCTGCTATCACCGCCTCGTACTCTTACTCATTATTCAAAGCTGCGAACCCCAACTTCATCGACAACTCTAACCAGTTATTCTCTGGTGTAACCAACACCACCCCGATTCCACTTTCGGTGTCGATCGCGGATCCATTTGTGAAGACCCTCCACCCGTTCCTCATATCCCAAGGGTCGAATGGGTCATGACTAGGATCGCCCTCTCGTTCCATAACCATTTCCTCTCCCCATGTAGGGTCCTCGGCTGGGAATTCTGCCATAGACTGCGCCTTCTCCTGCGTCTCGATCACGGTACTCTATGTCGTAAGAACTTCGGACCTTCTTGCCCCACTTCAACATTCTTCCTGACTTGTCCGCTTTCAAGGCCTGTTTGAGTGGCAAGTTTGTCACCACCACTACTGAGTGAGCATCGAAGTACGGTTTTAATTTCAAAGCTGAGAAAACCAACGCCAGAGCAAATTTCTCGATCCTGCTATATCTGGTTTCTGCATCTAACATGGTTTTGCTCTGAAAATACACCAGCCTCTCTGTCTTGTCCACCACCCTTATCAACCGCGGGCTGATTCGCGACTCGACACCCCAAGTATAGATACGGTTTTCACCTTGCCCCGGTCGCGACGGGATAGGGGCTCTTCCCAAATAAACCTTTAACTCACGGAAAGCTTTTCACACGCCTCGGTCCATTGGAAGTCGGTTGTTTTCCGCAAAGAGTAGGTCTGAGGTCTACACTTGTCAGAGGATTTTGAAATGAACTTTGTTGAGCAGCGATTCTTCCCGCCAACCTCACGGACCTCTTTTTCACATCACGGGGTGATTGCATTTCTACCAAAGCCCGATCCGGTCGGATTTGCTTCTATTCAGCGGTATGTGACAATATAACCCAAAAACTTTCCCGACGTCACCCCAAATTAAGGTGCATTTGTCAGGGTTCAACATCAGCTTGTATGTCCGTAGTATCGTGAACGTCTCCTTCAATCCCTCCAGATGTTCCTCCTCGGTCACACTCTTTTCTACCATGTCGTCTATGTATATTTCCATTCCCCTTCTGATTTTGCTCTCAAACATCTTCTCTCCTATCCTCTGAAAGGTAGCCCTGGCGTTCTTCAAGCCGAAAGGCATTCAGGTATAACAGTAAACTCCCTCTTCTACTATAAACGCGATTTTGTCTTGGTCCGGCTCATACATGAACACCTGATTGTATCCCATGGACGCGTCCATGAAAGAGAAGAACTTAAACTCCGCAATCCGATCCACCAACTCATCTATCCGCGGCTTCGAGTAATAATCTTTTGGACATTGTAAATTGACATCCGTAAAATCGACACACATTCTCACTTTCCCATTCTTTTTTGGAACCGCGACAATGTTGGAGAGCCATTCCGTGAATTTGCATTCGCGAATAATCCCGCGCTTTCAACCTATGTATCTCCTCATTATCCCTGCATATCTGGCGGCTTTAAGCCTCTCATCTTTTGCGGATGGGCTTGCCCCTTTCTCTCATATGCAACTGTGACAAGCAAATTCTGGATCAGTCCACCTTTGGATCCTCTACGGACCATGCGAACACATCGTTGTTCTCAATCAACAAAGGCGGTCAATTTTGCTTTCCAACTCTCCGCAACAAATCGGCCTGATAGACACCAATTTCTCTTCTTCCCCAGTACCTACGTTCACTGTCTCAACCTCATCCATTGTCTTTGCCCCCACCGGCAATTCTGGGGCCGTTACCGCGATCTGTGATTGCTATGCCTCGGGTCCGCCCTCTTTCTGTGCCCCTTTATCTGGTGCGCGGATCAACTCTCGAACCACCACCTGGTGTATTCTTTGAGCCGCAACTTGGTCCCCTCTTATCTCATACATTCCTCCCTTAGTCGGGAAACGGATCACTTGATAGTAGGTGGATGGAATTGCCTTCATCTTGTGAATCTATCTTCTTCCCAGGATTGCATTAAATTGCAAAGTGGAGTCCACGACCATGAAACGGGTGAACACCGTTACCGGACCTGCTGTTATTGGTAGCTCCAGTTCCCTTATGGGTTCGGTCATGCTACCGTTAAATCCAAACAGATTGGTCCGGGGAGGCTTCAATTGCTTCTTCTCAATGTTCATTTCCTCCATCGCACCGCTAAACAACAAATCAACTGAGCTTCCGCAGTCTATTAACACCCTCTTCACCATGTAGTTACCCACTGCTATTGTTATCACCAGTGCATCCTCGTGGGGAGAGATTACCGCTTCCAGATCCTTTGGTGTGAATTCTATCCTCCCATCCCCTTCCGTGGTTCCTGGAACTGGCCGGGAATACTCGAGACCTCATTTATCTATTGTAAGCTGGACGTCCTCCTTACTTTGTCCCTGTGAGCATTCCTTCCTATTGTTTCCCCACTAAAGATGACATTGATGGTTCCTAGGATCCTCGCCAAGGCTGGCGCTTCTTTGACCGGATGTGCCTCCCTGATGAACTCTCTCAGCAACCCCTTTTCTATCATTCTCTCTACCAACCACTGTAACGCGAAACACGCAAAACGGCTTCTCTTCCAATTCTCTAGGCGTGCTTCTCGGACCTTCAAAATACTGTATCCCTTTGATTAGCGGCAATATCTCCTCTAAAGTTTTGTTCAAATTAAGGAGTTGTCGCTATATCGCTGATATGGTTTTTTCTCGTGAATGTCTCTCCTAGCTATGTCTCGACCCTCTCCGACTTTGTGTGTCTCTTCCTGTAAGACCCCTCCCGGCCGCGGCTTTTCCTCTGTCTTTCGGTCGTTCGTCTACACTCTGACTGATTTCTCCGTCTTCCTAGGCTCTTTAGCGGTTCTCTGCGGTATATCCTCATAAGCGTATGTACTTCTCGACCTTTGGATACAACGCGATGTAACGTCGTGACCGATTTTGGACCAGATTCGTGGACTCTAGTACCTGCTTCAACCCATCTTTGGAATGCTATTCTTTGCGGTGTGCTCATCCAAATTCTCCACCCTCAACGTCTCCTCCTTGAACCTACACAAAAATTCCCTCAGTGTCTCGGCGGATTTCTGTTTGACATTGAAAAGGTCCGCGATATCCACTACTCTCCGTTTCTAATGAATGAAATGGTCCACAAATGCCTGTTCCAACTCCTCGAACTTATTTATACTGCGCGACGTCAATCTGTAATACCAATCCGAAGCTCCCCCTTTCAGACTAGCGGGAAACATCATGCAGCGGAGTCCGTCATATTTACTCTCTTGCCACAGCGGCATCTGCTGCCTAAAGTGGTGTAAGTGGTCCGCAGGATCACCCTTCCCGTCATATCGCTCGAACCTCAGTTGCGAAAACCTCTTTGGTATTGTTGGAAATAAGGTTGGATAGACGCCCACAAAGATAAGGATAAACCACTGAGTATAGGACTCTATCCTATCAGATATTAGATGAGTATAGGATTCTATCCTATCAGATATTAGATGAGTATATGACTCTATCCTATCTGATATTAGATGAGTATAGGACTCTATCCTATCAGATATTAGATGAGTATATGACTCTATCCTATCTGATATTAGATGAGTATAGGACTCTATCCTATCCAATATTGAGGAGGTGGGAACCTCTATAAATAGACCCCCCACCTCTCATATATTAATAATCGAACAACAAGAAAAGCTCTCTCTCCTTTAATGGCAGACCTCCAACATTTTCTAAAGTAGAAGCCCGGTAATTTGTGGAGATTCCATAGGTGGTATCCTCCTAGCCATTGTCGGGTTCTTGGTTCTTGGTTCGTGAAAAAGGTTGCTTCCCGTTCATGGTTGGAACTTGACTCCAAAAAGTTAAGAAGAAGAAGATCTTGAGTGTGCCAAGAACATCTTCTCCCGTAGATCAAAGCTTGGAACTTCAAATGGAAAATTCGTGACCAAAGGTACGATCTTCTATTTCCGGCAAGGCTATTTTATGCATGTGGTATAACGTAATTGTATATATCGTAGGAATCATGCATGAGATATCGATAAAATCCTTTTCCGCCCGCCCGAGTTATTTCTCTATCCTTTTCAATCATTGCCCGGATCACTCGCGTGACCCTCCTCCCTCAAGATCACCTCTTGGCCCTCGAGGCACTTCCTCGCCTGTTCCCCACCTCTATTATTCTCTGGCTCTCTAGTCCCTCCCTTTTGTGTAGTTTCCCTTTCTCTTCTAAGATCTTCATTCTCCTCCCTCAATCTCGCTACTTCTTCCCCGCAGGAGTCACGGTTGCCTCATTTGTCGCGTCTTGAACTTCCTCTCGGTGTTTCTTCCAACTCACACTCGTGAGCCTCTTCCTCATCGATTCCCCTCTCACTTTTTTTGGTCTCCCTCTCCCTTTCTTAGCTATCGTTGCCATCCTATAACCATTTCTTCTTGTCCCTAAACCGTAGGTCAGCTCCTACGATCCCTACGATCGGCGCCAAATGTATGATCAGATTTTCTCACTCACCGACTTCCTAACTCTCTCAGATGCGCCCGTGATTTTAAAATACATTTTTATTTATTTATTAATTAATTAAATTATTTATTTAAAAATTTGGGTTTGGATTGATTTTGGATACGCTGGCCCTGGTTTGGGCCCGAAGTTCCGGTTGGGCTTGGGTTTCGACCCAAGTATATAAACACTTTTCTAGAAAATAGGGTTCATAAAAATAATAATATATTAAAAATGGAGGCAGAGAAGTTCGGTTTCTTTGGAAGCGTTGGAGTTAGAATTTAATCGGGCTAGGAGGATTCGTCGAAGCCATTCGTCAACGTGAGTAGTTATTTGGTTGTTGTGTTTTTTTTATGATTTTGGTGTTTTATATATTTAGATGACGTATTGTGGTGTGGTATTCTTAACACGAGTGCTGCCAATGTCAGTTGTGTTGTTTTGCTATTTGACAATATGATCTAGCTAGAGTGAGGCTGGCAAGGACCTGGCACTGTAGGCAGTCCTAAATGCCTAATTGTTATCAACCTGTAGATTTTCTCAGTTATCAATCCCTGGGTTGCTAGTGATACAACCCACACGCTTTTATTTGGTAGTATTTTGGCAAGTAAGAAAGAACCCGTGGCGACAACTACACTTTGTTAGCAAGCGCGACTCGAAAGTACTCATGGCTTTTGGGTTTTTCTTGTGTGTGGTTGTAGGATGGAATACGGTGGTCGGGTATGGATTGGGAGCTCGGGGGAAGAGGCGTTAATGGCGTTAACGCCATTACTGTGTTACTGGAACTTGGGGTTTAGGCGTTTTTAACATTTGTTTAAACCTGTGGTTTTGTATGGTGGGTTGAGGGATGATGAATGGTGGTAGTGGGTGTCGTCGATGGGGTTGGAAGCTTGAACCGCCATTAATGGGCTGGATTGAATTCAGATCTAGTTTGGTGAGGTTTGGATTTGATGATTTGAGGTTTTTTGTGTTAACAAATGTTGTTGGGTTTTGGATTTAGGGTAAAACCGATATGTGAGTAGGGATTTGTGGTGGCGGATTTTTGGTGGTGGAGGAGGAGAATCGGGGAAGGAGAAGCATTGACTGGCTTGGGCTTGGGCTGGGTCGGTTTCAGTTTGGGCCGGACTAATTTCATTTGTTAGCTTGGGCCGAAATTCTTATAGTTTTGTTTGGGCCCGATTTTAATTAAATTGTTGGGCCAGTTCTAATATTTGATTTGGGGACCAGTTTAAATTTAAAGTTTTTGGGCCGAATCCAATTATGTTTTGGGATAGTTCAGCCTAGAGTTTTTGGGCCCGTTTCTAATATTGCATGGACCAGTCCATTGGACTTAAAATAGATCCAATTAGGTCAGGTAGAATAAATAATTCCAATTGGGTCAGGTAGAATAAATAATTGGTTTTAGACTTTCGGGTTCTAAGGTTTGGGCTTGGCCAGTTGGGTCCGAATCATGACCTTAGCCATGAGCCCATGAGCCATGCACCTTTGCCTCTTAGCCATGACCCGTGGCTATGATTAATTAACTTGTCGAACACCGGCCAGTTTGACTTTGACTTTGACTTGGGCGGTTTGACTTTCGACTAGACGGTTTGACTTTGAACACCGACCAGATTGACTTTGACGGTTGACTTTGACCTTTGACCATGGACGGTTGACTTTCACATTTGACTTTGACTGTGAGTTTGACTTTGACCATGACATGTTGAGTTTGACCTTGACCATGAGGTGTTGACCTTTGACTTTGACTTTGACCGTTGGACCGATGGAATGAATGTTGACTTTTCCAGTTTTTCATATGTTTGTTTATATGGATATATATAGTAATAAAATCTGGCCGGATATTGTATAACTTGGTTGGTAAATTATCTAATTTAGATTTGACGTGAGTAGTGTGTAAAGCATATTGGGCTTTGATTGTGGGTATGGATCGCTTTTTAATTGTACTCACGTTTTATGTGTATATTATATGGACACATATAGTAATAAAATCTTTGTGGAAGCTAAGTATATATTTGGTGGTCATTATCTAAGAAAGATTTGACCTTGATGTTGTGTATTTTTGACACGTGATGATATTGAGATGTTAGGAGACATTATATTCCTAATACGTTATAATAAAAATGTATGTGATACGTTGAAGCATTATGACATGATATCATATGTTGGGATATTTATATTAATGCAATATCTTGGAGAAATGTATATACACTCCATTATTTTATATGTGAGATGCTAATATAGCATTGGTGAATATTTGCCCACGGGAGTGTGGTGTAGTGCAATAAGATATTGGCACGTGAAAGTATGAAATATGGTTATGAGATATATTGAGATATTTCTAGAGATTGTGGCTTAGTGCAATAAGGTAATTGACCTGCACGTGATATAGTAGAAATGTTTATGAGTCATAGATGTATGACACCTGAATAAATTACGTAACGAAAATCCTAGAACCTGACTACCACAACTCATGTGATTGGCCCTTCCGGGCGCTTCGATTAAAATTTGAATGGGCCGCTGCCCCTTCCGGGCGCGTTTCGCTTAAGTTTGAATGGCCTTCGGGCGGCCCTCCCGGCGTAGCCGAATAGTGGCTTGATTATTCCGTTCGCAAAATAGAACGATGATGCATAATATTTTATGCCGAATAGTGGCGGTGCTTACATAGATTTGGCTTCCGGTGTGAGGATTTACGGTGTGCGGCATCCATTTCAGGTGGTGGTTACGCGCGGAGTGGCTCATTATGTAAGCGGAGGCATGTGGATGTACATGTTCGGCGTTGGGTTTAGGTGCATTGTGGTAGCCAGGGAAACTAGGTGAGACATAGATACGACGTGAATTTTAGGGACACGCAAAGAAAGCCTGAAATAATATAATTATGATAATAAGATTGGTTGGTTATTGGTTTAGTTCGAACCTAAGGCGCCTCGATGGAGGAACTACATGCCTTATTTATGATGCGTATGGTATGTTGTATTAGTTGTTGGAAGTTAAGGCGCCTCAGTGGAGGAACTACCTGCCTAGATTATTGAACTTAAGGATGTTATATTAGTCGTTGAAAGTTAAGGCGCCTCGGTGGAGGAACTAACTGCCTTCTGGACTGTGGATATATTTGTATAATTATATGTTGTATTTTAGGGCTACTCACACCAAAGATTGTTTATAATGTTGACCTCGATATGCATGTTTGCTTATCGGGTGTGTTCATTCAATGAACATAGTTGATAAGTTTTTGACAGTTTAGTGATGAAGAAGATTGGTTCCGCTTGTGGTTTGCGTTAGCATTGCATCTCGGGATGTGTCTTGTTTTCCTTTGAGGTGATATAGATTTTCGGTTGAGATAATGTTATTTGCATTTTCATTTGTAAATTATTTTTGAAATGAATAGGACTGTTGTTTAAGTAAAAAATTTATTGGTTTTAATTATCCGCGATATTTAAACCTGTTTATGGGTTTTGGGAGTGGAGAGTCGTCACACCCGGAGATCGAAGAGTCGGGGACAAATAATGTTTTTCCTACTTGAAATTAGGGGTGTGTGACGATTTGGTATCAGAGCATTTGGTTAGCTTAGACTAGGGTGAGTCTAGGTGATTCTCGGATCGTGGTTTATGGGTAGTGTTTAAGAAGTTTTATTTTCAAAACTATTTCCGCTAGTTGTTTTGTTTTTACAAATAAAATGAAAGAGATATAGAAATAAAGAGAGTCAATATTTTTTTTCTTGATTTGTTTGTACGTGTAATGTGTATATTTATATTAGTTACTCTTGTAGAGTGCATATGAAATGCTTTTATTTTTCCTTAGCATATGAGGAGTGGTTATATGTGTAATATGTTAATTATTAATGGATTTGATCAAGATGATGTGTGCGGTTACAATATCGTTTTATTGTTGGTGTTCATTTTCACGTGGAGTATGGATTAAGTGTGATAACATGTCTGTGAACTTTGTGTTGGAGTGTTATGTTATTGTTCAAGAAACAATAAGATATTTTAATCTATATTGAATGAGTTGTATTATGTGATGGTTTTGTGACGTACTGAGTAAGGAACTAATTGCCTCGGTGTTGGAGGAACTATCTCGCCTCACTCGTACACGGTAATGGATGAATAGTATTTTAAAGTATAAGAGATTAATCTGTTAGAGGTGATTAGTTAGAAATAGATTGAATATAATAATAAAATATACGTGTATTCTTTTTTGAGATGTGTATACTTACGTATACACGTGTATTCTTTTTGAGGTGTGTATACTTGCGTATACACGTGTATTCTTTTTGAGATGTGTATACCTGCGTATACACGTTTATATATTATTGTATATATAGAGGAACCATTACCGTGCGTATATGATTGATTAATATCGTTAAATTAGTTTCACATGATTTTTGGCATATTCGAGTATTTACTCTTAATTGTTTTGTTTCAGTCTATATGATTTTGATAGAGGAATATGAAAAATTATTTTTTTGATACGTGCTATATTTGATCCAGTTGCAAGCATGAATTAGGATTCAAAGGTGGTTTTAAAATTTAATATTTCTAGAAGCACGACTAAAGTAATATAAAGTTTATTGTAGTATCAATGACATGAGTGACTTTTGTTTTAAGTGTGCTAGGACACTAATTTTTCTTTTATGCATGATAATAAAAGACTCCATAATGTTGTATGCATGGATGAACTTATCCCATATGATTTATTAGTTTAAGTAGAATATTAATTTTTCGTAGAGTTTGCTACGTGTCGAGAAACTGCATGCTAATGAGAAATGATATGTTTATCTTGCGTTTAAGTGACCATAATAATGGTTTTAATATAGACAGCTAAACTGTAATAGGTTTTGTAATAGCATGAGGACATATATTCTGAAATTAATTAAAATAATTAATATCCATGTTATCTTGCTTAAGTTTAATCAACGTGCATTCTTGTATAGGTTCTAAGTTAATAACCAACGTTGTTTGTTCAGATAGCTTTTACTTGAATCTCGGGACGCGAGATCCTTTTGAGATGTGTATATCAGAATGCTACCCAGATTTTTAAAATACATTTTATTTATTTATTAATTAATTAAATTATTTATTTAAAAATTTGGTTTGGATTGATTTTGATCTGGCCCGGGTTTGGGCTCGAAGTTCAGGTTAGGCTTGGGTTTGGACCCAAGTATATAAACACTTTTTAGAAAATAGGGTTCATAAAAAATAATAATATATTAAAAATGGAGGCAGAGAAGTCGGGTTTCTTTGAGTTGTTAGAGATTGATAATCGGGCTAGGAGGATTCGTCGAGCTGTTACGTCAGGTGAGTAGTTATTTGGTTGTTGTGTTGTTTTTTTTATGATTTTGGTGTTTTATATATTTAGATGACGTATTGTGGTGTGGTATTCTTAACACGAGTGCTGCCAATGTCAGTTGTGTTGTTTTGCTATTTGACAATATGATCTAGCTAGAGTGAGGCTGGCAAGGACCTGGCACTGTAGGCAGTCCTAAATGCCTAATTGTTATCAACCTGTAGATTTTCTCAGTTATCAATCCCTGGGTTGCTAGTGATACAACCACACGTTTTTATTTGGTAGTATTTTGGCAAGCAAGAACCGACGACAACAACTCTGACTTTGTTAGTCTGCGCGACTTCGAAAGTACTCATGGCTTTTGGGGTTTTCTTGTGTGTGGTTGTAGGATGGAATACGGTGGTCGGGTATGGATTGGGAGCTCGGGGGAAGAGGCGTTAATGGCGTTAACGCCATTACTGTGTTACTGGAACTTGGGGTTTAGGCGTTTTTAACATTTGTTTAAACTGTGTTTTGTATGGTGGGTTGAGGGGATGATGAATGGTGGTAGTGGGCTGTCGATGAGGGGGTTGGAAGCTTGAACCCGCCATTAATGGCGGGATTGAATGAATTGATCTAGTTTGGTGAGGTTTGGATTTGATGATTTGAGGTTTTTGTGTTAACAAATGTTGTTGGGTTTTGGATTTAGGGTAAAACCGATATGTGAGAGAGGGGATTTGTGGTGGCCGGATTTTGGTGGTGGTGGAGGAGAGAATTGGGGAAGGAGAAGCACTGTTGACGGCTTGGGCTTGGGCCTGGGTCGGTTTCAGTTTTGGGCCGGACTAATTTCATTTGTTAGCTTGGGCCGAAATTCTTATAGTTTTGTTTGGGCCCGATTTTAATTAAATTGTTGGGCCAGTTCTAATATTTGATTTGGGGACCAGTTTAAATTTAAAGTTTTTGGGCCGAATCCAATTATGTTTTGGGATAGTTCAGTCTAGAGTTTTTGGGCCCGTTTCTAATATTGCATGGACCAGTCCATTGGACTTAAAATAGATCCAATTAGGTCAGGTAGAATAAATAATTCCAATTGGGTCAGGTAGAATAAATAATTGGTTTTAGACTTTCGGGTTCTAAGGTTTGGGCTTGGCCAGTTGGGTCCGAATCATGACCTTAGCCATGAGCCCATGAGCCATGCACCTTTGCCCTTAGCCATGACCCATGGCTATGACCATGAACCTGTCGAACAATTAAAACGCAGTTTGACTTTGACTTTGACTTGGACAGTTTGACTTTTGACTAGGACAGTTTGACTTTGAACACCGACCGTTGACTTTGACGGTTGACTTTGACCTTTGACCATGGACGGTTGACTTTCACATTTGACTTTGACCAGGACAGTTTGACTTTGACCATGACATGTTGAGTTTGACCTTGACCATGAGGTGTTGACCTTTGACCGTTGACTTTTGATTTATTGGCCGATTGGACCGTGAATGTTGACTTTTCCGGTTTTTCATATGTTTGTTTATATGGATATATATAGTAATAAAAAATCGGGTCGGATATTGTATAACTTGGTTGGTAAATTATCTAATTTAGATTTGGCGTGAGTAGTGTGTAAAGCATATTGGGCTTTGATTGTGATCTATGGATCGCATTTTAATTGTACTCACGTTTTATGTGTATATTATATGGACACATATAGTAATAAAATCTTTGTGGAAGCTAGTATATATTTGGTGGTCATTATCTAAGAAAGATTTGACCTCGATGTTGTGTATTTTTGACGCATTGATGATATTGAGATGTTAGGAGACATTATATTCCTAATACGTTATAATAAAATGTATGTGATCGTTGAAGCATTATGACATGATATCATATGTTGGGATATTTATATTAATGCAATATCTTGGAGAAATGTATATACACTCCATTATTTTATATGTGAGATGCTAATATAGCATTGGTGAATATTTATTCGGGAGTGTGGTGTAGTGCAATAAGATATTGGTACGTGAAAGTATGAAATATGGTTATGAGATATATTGAGATATTTCTAGAGATTGTGGCTTAGTGCAATAAGGTAATTGACACTTGCGTGATATAGTAGAAATGTTTATGAGTCATAGATGTATGACACCTGAATAAATTACGAACGAAAATCCTAGAACCCCGACTACCACAACTCATGTGATTGGCCTTCCGGCGTTTGGTTAAAAGTTGAATGGCGCCGGGGACCCCTTCCGTTCCGATCGCTTTTTGAATGGCCTTCGGTGACCTCTGGCGGCGAGCCGAATAGTGGCTTGATTATTCCGTTCGCAAAATAGAGCGATGATGCGCTAATATTTTATGCGAATAGTGGCGGTCTTACATAGATTTGGCTTCCGTGTGAGATTTTACGGTGTCGCGGCATCCCGCCGGGGTGGTTACGCACGGAGTGGCTCATTATGTGCGGAGGCATGTGGATGTACATGTTCGGGCGGCGTTGGGTTTTGCGATTGTGGTAGCCGGAAACTAGGTGAGACATAGATACGGCGTGAATTTTAGGGACACGCCAAAGAAAGCCCGAAATAATATAATTATGATAATAAGATTGGTTGGTTATTGGTTTAGTTCGAACCTAAAGCCTCGATGGAGGAACTACATGCCTTATTTATGATGCATGGTATGTTGTTGTTAGTTGTTGGAAGTTAAAGCCTCGGTGGAGGAACTACGCCTAGATTATTGAACTTAAGGATGTTATATTAGTCGTTGAAAGTTAAAGCCTCGGTGGAGGAACTAATATACGGGATCCGGATGTGGATATATTTGTATAATTATATGTTGTATTTTAGGGCTACTCACACCAAAGCATTGTTTATAATCAACCGACATGCATGTTTGTTTATCGGGTGTGTTCATTCAATGAACATAGTTGATAAGTTTTGACAGGTTTAGTGATGAAGAAGATTGGTTGCTGCTTGTGGTTTGCGTTAGCATTGCATCTCAGGATGTGTCTTGTTTTCCTTTGAGGTGATATAGATTTTCAGTTGAGATAATGTTATTTGCATTTTCATTTGTAAATTATTTTTGAAATGAATAGGACTGTTGTTTAAGTAAAAAAATTTATTGGTTTTAATTATCCGCATATTTAAACTGTTTATGGGTTTTTGGGAGTGGAGAGTGCGTCACACCTCGGAGATCGAAGAGTCGGGGACAAATAATGTTTTTCCGAATTCTGTCGAAATTCGAGGTGTGACACTCTCTCTCTCTTTTTTCCTCTTTTTTCTTTCCCTATTTTTTTCTCCTGCTCAGTCTCTTATACTTCATAACCGCTAACCGCTTCCCGATTCCACGATCTCCACCTCTCCCTCCCATAACCGCTAACCATCCACTACTGCCTCAAGTATCGCGGCCTGTATCCTATGCTCTCACTCTCTGGTCTCTTAAGTTACCTCGGTCTTTGGGACATGTCATCCCCATGGTCATGAATTTGGTAGATACAAATATCTTATATACTTATATACTAGTTAAAGACAATGTTGTAGGGGAGTAATATCCTCATTAAGGATTATCACGCACGTGTGAAGCATAAGCGAACTCAGGACATCGATCTCCAAGACCGACCTATGAGCAGCTCCCTTGTGAAGACATACGCGACGCAGCATAGGTGAACCCAAAACATCGACCTCCAAGACCGATCTATGAGCAGCTCCTTTCATGTAGGTGGTATGAACTAAAATGTCTCAGTACGAACACATGGCCAGAGACAGAACGCCTCAAATAAGGTCACCACCAGGGATAATCATTACCAAAATCTTACTTGTATTTCCTACCACCGGGAAATAGGGACTACCGCGCCAACTCCCAATCAGTACATGACTTATACTAAAACCAGCCCAACACTCATTCACAATCTCCACCTTACACGTGTGCAGGAAGCACACGTGCCTCTAGGATTGAAACTTCGCAAGTCTATAAATACCACCTATTTGAACTACGTGAGGCCTGATTCCTCTCTCTCCTAGAAAAAAACCAAGAGAGGATACGTAGGCAGCTTGCTCATCAGCGAACTCGGTCTCTCCAAAAAATCTTAACCCATTCTCTTCTCTTCACGATCTGTAAAGCAAAACCAAAACACACCTTTACAAATATAGTATGCATAAATATGCAAATTAACCAAAAAATATATAACAAATAGAAATGGAAAGCTTACAGATCGTGGATAATGAAAGAGACTGGTGGTATTTTTGACATTGGATTTTTGGAATAAGAGGTATGAGATCTACCATGAGGAGAAATAGAGAATAATGAGATTATGGAATAGACTAAAGATATGGATAGAGCAACAAAATCTTGATGGGTCGAGGGAGCAATTTGAAGCAACGATGGATTAAATCTTTCATTAGGTAATTCATTTATTAGTTATAAAAAGATTAAATAATATAGAAAAACAAATATGAGCCAACTTTTTTTTACATCATTAATTTTTTTTACAACCCAACAACTCCACATAATAGTGTATATGAAGTTTTACTAAGAAATAACAACAATTTATAAAGAATTGTTATATAAATATGTGCATTAGAAAGCGATGCAATGTGTTTGCTCAGATTAACCCTTTTTATTTATTGGTTATCGAATCGAAGGAAAAAAAAAACTCTTTTTATTTACTGGTACTATCGACTCACTTCATATTGAGAGACTACAACATGAAATTATGTATTATTAGGCGGGGTTTTGGTTACAAAATTCACAAAGAGAGGCCACAAACAAACTATTTGTATATGTTAAGAGAAGTGTTGAATGCAATACTTTAACGTTAAGACAACGAAAAACAATGTGTGAATATTAAAATGTTAAACCATGTAAGAAAATGCAAGTTGAAGTACCCAAAACCAATTTCTGACCCTAAATCAGTATTTTACACCTCCAAGTACACCAGTTCACCAAAATATTACATACATTTGCTATGTTAATTCAAGGTCAAATTAAAACAATGTGACAAAACAATATAAATATTTTTAAGCTAAACGAGTAAGGACTTCCATATCATATCTATAGCAATGGTGATCGCATGTGATGAGACTCCTATCAAACAAATACTTTTTTCGTCCCGCACATGTTTGTCCCTTATAAGTAATGTTGTTGTCATGATTTTAGACTTTTCATAAGTCATCTGCCTTTGTATGGGAAAAAAAAAATCTTCCCAAATATGTTTAAAGATGATCATGCAATTCATCAGGCTACTAAATTGAAGAATTTATAGAATCTTTAGTCTCATTTAGTTTAAATATCAAGTTTGAACATCGTTACTAGCTGGCTACGAAGACTCAATATCATATTGGTTATGATGTCATTCTACTGCAATTTTCTTTACAAAGCATTGCGCGCTCTCATTTTATATCTTCATCTTCTATATATTTTATTCCTCATTTTGATGGTACTTCTTTCATCTTTCCATTTTTTTTGTTTGTTTGTAGGCTATTTATTTTTTAAAACTAAAAATATGTATATCTATCATTAATGTGCAGATATCGGTCTTAGTTTTTGCAAGCCGAAGTCAGGTAGTGCTCAGGGGAACACAAATTGTGTAAGTAAAACTCTAAAGATAAAAACATACCAAAATTGAAATACATATATTGTACTCAACTAACTAGCTAGTTTATCAAATTGTATATATGGTTTCCATTTATTAATGGAACAAGCTAGATTCATTATTATTAATAGATAGACGTTGATTCTTCGCTAGCTGGCTTAAAATCATATTTAATTATGTTGTTTTGTGTTATTGTTTTAATTTGACATTTGAATTAACATAACAAATGTCTATACTATTTCAATGAATTGGTCGGAGACCATTTCTTTAGTGTCTCTTTTGTATTTGTTTTTTGAGTTCGTTCTTTCCCGACTGCAATGATTTTAAATATATCCACTCCCAAGTGTCCCAATTTAATCTCAAAAGTGTCCAATAATGGTAGTTAAAATGTATTTGATTTTTCTGTTTTACTTTGTTTTTGGATAGGTTATCCATTTTTTTCATTTGATAGAGCTGTTTCGGCCCCCACAAATGTGGCCCAATAAAAGCTCAATTCAATCTGTTCTACGCTTTCGAGCTCATCTATAAAAAGCCCACGCTTTCGAGCCCATGCTCAAAGTTTATCTACAAAAAGTCCACTTTCGAGCTCATCTATAAAAAAGTCCACGCTCAGAGCCTATGCTCGACGCTTATCTACAAAAAAGCCCACGCTCAGAGCCCATACTCAGAGCTTATCTATGAAAAAGCTCACGCTAAAAGCCTACATCCCCGGTTCTCGCCCCGGTTCTCCAACTTCATCCCACGAAAGTGACAAATGTCCCGCCCGGTTCTCAACTTCATCCCACGGTGCCGGGACAGATGTCCCGGTTCTCCAACTTCATCCCACGAAGCCGGATGTCCCGCCAGGTTCTAACTTCATCCCACGAAGCCGACAGTTCTCCGCGGTTCTAACTTTATCCCACGAAGTGACATATGTCCCGCCAGTTCTCCAACTTCATTCCACGAGTGACGGATGTCCCGCCGGTTCTCAACTTCATCCCCACGAGCCGGGCAGTTCCCGCCATTACTCTAACTTCATCCCACGAGCTAACAGGTTGTCCCGCCAGTTCTCCAACTTCATCCCATTGAGCCGGGACGGTTGTCCCGCCAACTCTCCAACTTCATCCCATGATTGGACAGTTCTCCCGCCAGTTCTCCAACTTCATCCCACGATTGGAATATTGGAGAACGAGGAAGTAACTATCACCAATGCTACCTATAAAATCCAACCTTCGTCATTTTTGTAACTACGCATAATCGAGACTTGATCCCAAGCAATATCTTTGGGTACGTAGGCAACTTCAAAACCGAAGTCCAGTCTCATCTTTCCCCAATCACCATCTCCTTCACCATCTTCAAAAAACATTACTTCCAACCCTCAACTGGTGTGATTTGGCAAATCTTGCTAAAACATATTTGGCGCCGTCTGTGCTCCTACCCTCAACCACAAAACAAAAGTTACGTCAATGGCTTCTCGAAAAACAAACAACGGTGAAAGTATCCCTTTTACCGCACAAGTTCAGCATTCACCTTCTGCTAGGAATTCACTTTCCAAGTCCGATAGTCCTCGGCCATCTGCGACTGAGAGAGTGGGTATTCATATATCCGATCCATCAACTCAGGTAGACCGTCGTCTCCGACAATTGGAGAGTAAGAATAACAATCTGAAGAAACAGTTGCATCAACTTCTCGAAGATGATTCAGGGTCCACGACAAAAAGTGTTTAGGATCGTTTGAACAAGAAGCATCTGTCAAAGACTCGAAAGTACAAAACTCCCGCACTAAGAGAAATGTGAAGTCGAATTAAACTAAAGGCTTCAGCAAGAAACAAAATGTGCAACGCCGAAAGCCTACACTTTCCAGTGTAATCGTAAGCAAATCCACAAACTCCTCTGCCGACCTTGATGCCGACCACCATGTCAGGGATCACCAACTCACAAAAGATCTCATGACGAAAACCGGTTTTACCGATTCGAACCGTACTAAGGGAGATCGGCAAAATATTCATATAGGTCGGCAAGATAGACTACCCAACCAGCGAAAAACCAATGAAGTTCCTACCCCAAGCTATAGAAGGGGTAGGCAAGCCACTTCAAGTCCTCGTCGCAACAGTAGTATGCGCCGATCTCGACAGCAGCACTATTCACCAAGCAGTTCCAGTTCACAACCAAGTCGCTCAAGTTGTAGTCCCAATCCAAGAGCTCATTGTCGGCCAAAGTATGTTGACAATGGTAGCCATGGAGATGGAGACTCACTTGCATCAGGTCAAGAAAATGGTTGTAAAAGTCAAAGACTCGTCCGTATTTCTCCGATGTTCACCATAGGAGACGAAGGAACCGAACTCCTCTACTGGCTCGGTCACCTTCACCTACATGGATAGGTCGACGAGAACTCACTCCACCTCCTCCGAAGAAATCTTGGCCAAAACGTCCACAGTTCGGTCATGACCATCGTCAAGAGAATGTTCTATTTTCTGAACGACGTCTACACGAAATGATACTGAAGGCTGTTAATGATAAGGAGTCACGAGAAAATAAAATACAAAATCTTGCTATTGAGAGTGGTATCGATTCTCCCTTCTCTCTCCGAATCCAAACAACTGTTCATCACAAGAACTTCAAGCAGCCAGAATTCGAAAAGTATGATGAGATTGATGGAGATCCTTTGATGCATCTTGTTAATTACAGAAACAAGATGATCTTATGAACTTTCGATGATGCTCTTCTTTGCAAGTTATTCCCGTCCACACTCATTGGAATTGAGTCGATGAGATGGTTTAACATGCTTCCAGAAAGATCCATCCACAATTTTACTGATCTGGCTTACAAGTTTGCCGAGCATTTTCGTACCAACTGGAAAGAACCGAAACATATTGATTCTCTATTTAGTATTAAACAACAAAAGGAAGAAAAGCTCAGTAAGTTTGTTGCGAGATTTTGGAAAGCGGCTGTTGAATCCCATATGCATCTGATATTCTTGTCATTTATGCCTTCAAGGAAGGCATTAATTATGATAGGGACGGCATTTACAACTCTATTGTAAAAGACGTCCCAACAACTCGTTATGAACTTTTTTCTCGAACTCAACAGTTTATTCGAGTTGAAGATGATGCATCGGCACGAGTTCACAGAGATGGGGATCGAATAAGCAAGCCACAGGAACAGAGTCAAAAACAGAAATTTCAACAAACAACCGATCAAAAGTCCAAGAGTGATGGTAGGCCACAACAATGGAACGGCAAAGAACAAAAGAAACTTCCAGAGTTAAAGCTTACCACCCTCAACGAGAAGTACGCTGTTATCTATGAGAAGATTAAGGGAAAGAATATCTTATCTCCACCTTTTCCTCTCTCCGAAGATACCAAGGCTACACGTGACAAATCCCTGTGGTGCAAATTTCACGATGATTTTGGTCATGAAACTGAACAATGCCGATCTCTAAGGGGTAGAATCTAAGGTTTGATCGAGAAGGGTATGCTCTAGGATTACGTGTTGGATAAAACGAAACAAGCTTTAGTCATTACCGCACACAATGTAATCAAAGTCGGTCATGCCAGAGTTGATTCAATGTCTAACACCCAGCGCAAGAATTTCAATCACTCCAAGATCACTGATCTCAGCCACCATTATGTTTATAGTGGATATGATTTTCTCCACGGAATGGGTACTGAAACTCATGAGGAAGGACCTCTCTGTTGGACTGACAATGACCTAATAGGAGTGCACCATCCTCATTATGATGCCGTTGTAATACAAGCTTTTGTTGGAATTCATCGTGTGCAGAAAATCATGATCGATACAGGTAGTTCAGCAAGTGTGATCTACAAGCGTTGTTACAAAGGACTCAACCTCCCCGAGAAAATGATAGTTCCCGATCCAAATCCTATCATTGGCTTCGATGGGACAGCAGCAACATCAGTTGGTAGATGCTCTCTTCCGGTGACATTAATGAACAAGGAAGTTACAATTGATTTTCTTCTCTTGGATTGTAACTCCTCCTACAATGTCATTCTGGGAAGAGATTGGATTCACTCAATGGGAGCTGTCGTTTCTACTTTCCATCAGGCTATCAAGTTCTGGTGTGATGGTAGGGTATGCAAAGTTCGAAGTGATCAGATAGCAGCTTTGAAGTGCCATGAGTCTGTACTCGAAGATTATAAAGATTCGGAAGTCAAGGGTAACACCATCCTAAATGTCAAAGGGAAAAAGTAGCAATTACAGAATTCCATTGGCGGGTAAACGCTATGGAGCAGCGTTTAGGTGGCCCCCCGACCATCGACAGACTCCTCGAAGTACAAATCGGCAATAAGGAAGAAGAAACAACTTTTATTTCTGCGGAAATTTCCAAGAAGGAACAGGATAATCTCATTGAGCTTTTGAAGAAAAATTGCACAGTTTTTGTGTGGACGGTCGAACAAATGCCTGGGATTGATCCTTCACTTGCATGTCATAGGCTGGATATCGGCAAAACACAAAAGCCAGTGCGTCAGAAGCCTCGCCGAATGGCTCCCGATCGAAAGCTCAAAGTGAAAGAAGAATTCGACAAACTTCTAAGTGTTAATTTTATTAGGCCTGTACTATATCCGAAATGGATATCAAATGTAGTAGCAGTCCCTAAGAAAAATGGGAAACTTAGAATCTGTGTTGATTTTACTGATGTCAATAAAAAAATGTCCTGTTCACCCGTATCCCTTGCCTTGTATTTCTGAAATGGTTGATGCCACTTCAGGGTTTAAATGAATTTCTTTTATGGATGCCTCAATGGGATTTTATCAAATTGCATTAGCCGAAGATGAACAAGAACTTACAACTTTCATAACAAAACAAGGCTTATTTTGCTATAAGGTAATGTCTTTCGGTCTAAAAAATGCACCGGCAATATATCAGAAATTCATTAATACATCATTTTCAGACTTCTTAGGCAAGTTTATGGAAGCTTATATTGACGATATGGTCATCAAGTCGCATGAAGAGTCATCACACCTTCATCACTTGCAAAAATATTTTGATCGGCTGATGCATATTGAACGCGCGTCTAAATCCATCAAAATGCGATTTGGATTAGCATCGGAAAATTTCTTGGATATCTTATGACCAAACGAGGCATTGAAGCTAACCTCGATCAAATCCATGCAATTACTGAAATGCCCTCGCCAAAACCAAGAAGCAAATCCAAAGAACTTACGGGTAGGATAGCCGCTTTGGGTAGATTTATCTCAAAATATTCGGATCGGCTCCACCCCTTTTTCCAAGCCATTAAAGGGATCCCCAAAATAGACGGATGAGTGTGACGTAGCTTTTGAGGAAAATGAAAGAATACCTAGTACATACCGCCAATTCTTGCTAGTCCGACCCACGGACAAACAATTGACATCTATTTGGCAAAGATCGAGAAATAGGCTGAGAGTGCTTTGTCTTATTCATTGATGATGAAAATGAACAACCAATTTTCTTCATAAGTAAGACCCTTACGACTCGAAACAAGGTATTCACAGATTGAGAAAATAGCTCTCTCACTTGTCCATAGTGCACGAAGATTGAAGCCTTATTTTCAAGGACCTATCATCAATGTCTACATTGAATACCCTTTGAGAAAAGTTCTTCGAAATGCTGATTCGAGCCGATTAGCAGAATGGGAAACATATTTGAGTGCCTACGAAATTATCTACAAAGCCCGATCATCTGAGAAAGGCCCATTGAATGGCATCACTTATGGCCGATTTTCCTGTCGATGACATACCGACCATGGAAGAGCAGTTTGACGAACCTCCTCCTAATCCACAACAAGGATCGGCCGATCCATCCACAAGTGCCGACCCTACTTTATGGACTATACACACGGACGGTTCCAAGAACAAATCAGGTTTAGGCTTTGGTTGTGTTTTGATCCGACCTGATGGCGAGAAAATTGAAAAATATGTTCGTCTCGGATTTTGCGTATCAAACAATGAAGCTGAATATGAAGCGGTTCTTTATGCAATCTTAACGCACTTGACACCGGGGCGACAAAAAAAATTGAGTTATTCATCGACTCAAAGCTTGTTGCGAATCAATTTGGCGGATCTTTTGTTGCTTGAAATGATAGGATGGCTGCATATGTCCAAAAAATGCATGAGCTATCCATTCATTTCAAATCCATTGTTGTTCACCAGCGCTCTCGCAATGATAATCGTCATGCCGATGCCTTAGCCTATCTCTCTGCCGCAGTTGATGTTAACAATGAAAGAAAAATCTATATTGATTTCCAACATTTTCCAAGCATAACTGTCATAGAAGAACATGTTCAAAACTTATATATTGCTCATCTATGCTATTTCCAGATGACATCTCGGAAATTCGAATTCGAGCAAGTGAATGCCGTAACAACAAGGAAAAGACAGAGAGAAGAGCTAGCTCAATCGGCCGGCACAAGTTCAGAATCTCACTCAGAGAAAGCAGCTCAAGAAGATTTAGCCGACCATCAAGGTTTGGCCGATCATCGTGTTGAGAGTGATTCTCTACCCACACATGATGCCGACCAAATCAATGTTGATATGGAAGATGAGTCCCACGAAGCAGATAATTCTCCAGAAGTACCACATTTGGATCTCCAATCTATCGACGGTGACACTTCACCAGATAATTGGAGACCTATTTATTTAGAATTTCTACAACATTGAACTCTACCTGAGGATTCGTCGTTTTCCTACAAAATTAAGGGAGATGTATAGAAATTTGTCATAATTCCAAATTCTAAAGGAAATCTCCTACTTTATAGGAAAGCAAATAATTTCATTCCTCTTTTCAGATGTCTTTCCAAAGATCAAGGTCATCTAGTTCTCGAAGATATACACTCCGGACTTTGTGGAAACCATTCTGGGGGACGTAGTCTTGCACATAAAGCCATGACTCAAGGATACTGGTGGCCTAGCATGCAAAGACACTCAACAGAATTTGCCCAAAAATGCATACCATGTCAAAAACATGCAAATATGGGCAAACTTCTAGGAACAGAACTCCACCCAATTCTAAGCCCTTGGCCTTTTGCGAAATGGGGCTTGGATATTGTGGGACCCTACCAAAGGCTCCGGAAGTGTAATGCGATTTTTATTGGTTCGCGATCGATTATTTCACTAAATGGGTAGAAGCTCAACCGCTTGTCAACATCTCAAAGAACGGATGTACGGCGTTTCTTATGGAAAGACATCGTTTGTCGTTTTGGAATTCCATCTAACATCGTCTCGACAACGGTAAACAATTTGATGCGGAAGAAATTCACAAATTTTAGCCTCACTAAAAATTCAAAGATAATTTCTCCGCTCCATATTATCCACAAGCAAATGGACAAGCAAAAGCAACCAATAAGACGATTCTCTCGACTTTGAAGAAAAAGCTTAATGAAGCAAAAGGAAATTGGGTTAAAGAGTTGCCAGCAGTGCTTTGGGCTTATCGCACCACTCCAAAGCATTCTACCAATCTTTCCCCTTTCAATCTAGCTTATGGCATGGATGTTGTCCTCCCGACAGAATTAATTGCACCAACTACAAGAACAGAAGTAGTACAAACTGGTAACAATGATGCTGCTCTAACTTTGGTGGCAGACTCAATTGATAAAACTCGAGAAGAAGCTTTACAATGTCTAATAAAATATCAGGCAACCATGAAACGCAAATATGATAGAAAGTTTTGCCTCAAGAGTTTTGAACCAGAAGATTAGGTACTTAGCCGCAAACAGAAGCTCATTGAATCTGGGAAGCTGTCTGAGAATTGGGAAGGACCGTTCATTATTGATAGACCAGCATCCAAAGGGTCTTATTTCCTTCGTCGAATTACCGGAGAAAAATTTGCCAAGCCATAGAATGCTTTTCATTTGAAAAAGTTTTATCGTTGAATGTTTGTTTTTCATTCATTGTAATTATTTTATAATTCAATAAAATTCGATCCATCTTTCGTTTTAACTAGAGATCAAATATCCCAAATTTTGTTATCATTACACTATGGGGGCGACGACTTCCTAAATTTAATTATGTTATCATTACACTATGAGGGCGAGGACTCTCCAAATTTCATTATGTTATCATTACACTATGGGGGCGGCGACACCCCATATTTCATTATGTTATCATTACACTATGGGGGCGACCCCCCAACTACGGGGGCGGCAACTCCCCAAATTTCATTATGTTATTATTACACTATAGGGGCGGCGACCCCCCAAATTTCATTATGTTATCATTACACTACGGGGGCGGCGATTTCCCAAATTTCATTATGTTATCATTAAACTATGGGGGCGGCGACACCCCAAATTTCATTACGTTATCATTACACTATGGGGGCGGCGACACCCCAAATTTCATTACGTTATCATTACACTACGGGGGCGGTGACACCCCAGATTTCATTACGTTATCTTGGGGGCGGCGACCACCCAAATTTCATTACGTTATCATTACACTATGGGGGCGGCGACACCCCAAATTTCATTACGTTATTATTATATTATGGGGGCGGCGACACCCCAATTACATTATCCTTAATACTTATATCTATTTTGCCGACCTACATCAAGGCCAGATTACCCAACTATTAAATATTTTGACCGACCTATTCTGATTACCAATCTAATAAAAAATAGATAAAAACCAAATATCATGAATACAGTGGAAAAAATAAACATAATCGAGAAAGAAAAAACCGTAATCTAACCTCACATCATCATAACAATAAAAAATAAAAACTTCACTCAAGAAGTTGCGGCATAATGATATCCTCCACTGGAACTGGAACACCTAATAGATCCGACGGAGATACATCTTCCAACTTCCTATAACACATAGTATAATAATCTGACAGCTGCTGCAATTTTTCCCGTTTCTCAGAATCTCTTGATTTCCAAAGTCTAACACTTGCCGATGCTTCACGCAACAACGCCCCAGATTTCTTAGTTTCAACTGCATGCTTCTCAATTAGATCATCCTTCTCTTCACACCCTACTCTAAAATTTTCCACCCTCTCATGATATTCATCTAACTCCTTCTTCAAAAATGCATTCTCTTCCAATAGTACCTTGTAGTCTCCTCTAATCCCCTCAACCTCGCAAACTCGTTTTGCCAATTCCAATTTCTCACATTTTAAAATCGCAACTTCATCACTCAAAACCTTCTGCTCCTTGAGAACAACAATTTCTTGATTATGTTTCGACACTTCAGCTTTCATGATATTCATTTTCATCTCATAGTCATGCAAAACTACTTCATTTCTCATAAGTACTCCTCTCAAATGTTCATTCTCCTGAAAGATGAGCTCTCTCTCCTTCCAAATATTTCTCAATCTCGCATATTCACTGGTTTTAATCTTATAATTTTCTTTTGCTTCTAAGATTTCTTTAGCACAATCCCCAAGCTTCGGCCTAATAGAAAAAAATAATTTGTTACTAAAAAAAAAAAAAAAAAAAAAATCACACACACACACACACACACACACACACACACACACACTAAAAATTACCTCTGCAAGCTTTGAATTCAACATATTAACGGTTTTTCCAAAATCTACACTTCGTTGATAATCCAAACACAATAACTCTGGATCTGAAATATTAGACAAAAGGATTTAAAATAATAATATATAATAATCAGTAAATACTATTTAAATAGCTATTCAACATCTAACCTTCAATTGCCAAGGCTTGCACGTCTGGAGTGATGAGCATAGGTGTTGTAGAACTACCGCTCATCCTTGGCTGCAACGAAGAAGGTACAGGTGAGCCAACAATGATGTCGGTACTAACAACAGTAGACACTTCGTTGACACACCTCGCATCGGTGTCGCCAGAAGTCGGCAATCCAAGCATTTGTACCAACAATCGTTGACACTACGTTAACATACATGCATTGGTATTAACAATGTAAGTCGGCAATCCAAAGACTAGTGCAAAAACAGTTGATACTAAACTCGACACACCCAAGAATGGTGCCATCGGCGAAGTTGTTACACCAAAGCATTGGTGCCAACAACAAGTGTTGAAACTCCAATACTACTTCCACCAAAAGGAGTTGGCACTCCAAAATTGATCTTGACAACAGAAGCTGAACCCATTGTATCTCCACCATCGCCAACTTTTTCCATCTACATTACCAAAAGAACCATTAAACAATCAATAACGAATATTATTCTAAATCACAGAAACAAGATCAACACTAACATCAAGTCCAGATATATTGTTAGTCATCGCTTCCCCACCGATATCATCATCATCATCAATATCAAGCACATCAATAGTTTTATGTACAGGAAGACAAAAAACCTGTCACAATGAAACATCATTCCAAAACATATTATAGGTATTACATATATGATATTTTAAAAGAAATATTATATATGTACCAGTTCTCGACTATCAATTCCTTCCTCAATTTTACTTAAGTTATCCCCAGTTTTCTTTTTCTTCTTTTTTGGACGTACACTTCTTTTCTTCTTTCTAATATTTTCTTGTCCACTATCCTCAGAGTCATCTCCTTCTACTTCTTCATCATCTTCACTGCTATCATCCACAATAATATTCTTTCTCTTCTTTAAGCCACAATAAGGTGCTAATTCCCTAGGCTCATTCAGCAGTCTAGTTCTATATCATGATAATAATCTACTATATCATCTGGAAACGAAAGATCATAGACATCTGCATTATGGCTAAACAAACTAACAAATTTCTTTTTTATCATCTCGCTGCTAAACACTGATTTATTTGGAAACTTCAGAAAATCTCCTATAAAAAAATTATAAAAACAAAAAAACAAAAAAAAAAACAAAATAATCAAAATGTGATGCTAACTATTTAAAATTATAATTATAAGAATATTAAGTTAATATCTTACCTGATATATTGTTAGGATAATCAATATCTTCGAACCTCCAATTGTCTTTAATCTTAAAACCATACAATTTCGCATTCTTGTAGTTCGAAGGCATCCCATAAAACTGATAATTCTAGTTGTGATGGTTATGATGGTTATGATATCCTAATGCATAACATTTAGAAGATGCCTTGTTTTGCCGCAGAAGCTTCAATAACTCAAACAAAAGGTCTGACGACATACTATTTTGATAAACCTTACAAATTCTCGCTACACGGGCAAATATAACCCAATAGCCAGGAGATAATTGTAAGGGATGTACTCTCCATCGAGCTAATAACTCGGAAACTGATTTCCGAAATGGAACACTACAACCAAGCCAAAAATGTGAAAACAATAAAATTATCTCATCCTTTTCACATTTTTGGTCGATATCGCTACCAACATACTCAATAGAAACATCATCTCCAATATCATACTTTGCTCTCAAACTATCAGCATCAATTCCCTTCACCACCCTATTCATATTAAAATCCCCCTTATCACCCCATCTCCTCTTCAAGTTATAATTCTTCTCCATTATCAAATATTTTCAATACTATCAAAAAAATAGAATAGTATCGATTAATCCTTCTCTCAAAAACAAAGACGAGTTTCTTTGATAATAAGATCTAAACACATGGTTTACTGTCTCGCGATTACTACAGAGATCCAAATCCTAATATACATTCCTCATTAAAGAAAAAAAAAATGCGAAAGTGTTAAAGAAACATACCTTGCTGCAAAGTAAAACAAGAGCATGAACCTGAAGGTAGAAGCTTTTATTTCTTCTCCTCCCAAACCTAGCTATCTCTATCTTTTAAGTCTATAAGTATTCCAGCCCGCAAGGTTCCTTTTATTTATAAGATTCTAAATAGAGAATACTAAACCAATATGACTCTCTTCTCTCTGCTAAAGCCCAATACATCCAACACTTGGTTTACTAGTTCGCCTCTTATCAATACAATCTTGCCGCTCCTGTTGATATAACAATTCCTTCTTCAATTTGAACTTTTAGTTTCCCATATTGATACAACCAACTCTCACCTTTAACTGCCGAACCTTTTGTATCTCAAGTCTATGTTAAACAATTTTAAAATTTTTGTTCATAATAGTTACCCAACCCATCATATATCTGTCGGATATTTTTTATCAATACTGAATTGGGTATCTAACTTTGAATTGAGTACCCAACAGACCTCCAAATTCTATTCAATTGCCTATTGAATTAAACAATCAAGTTACCCATTTGTTGAATTGGCAATTGAAATCGTTGTGGAACTTGACTATCATTTAAGCCGATCAAAACTAAAAGTTTGAATTGCCGCTCGAGTAGCCGATCCAATAATGCCGCTCGCATTGTCGCAATGCCGCTGGTGCACTGATCCATAGAATAGCCGCTGAAGAATAGCCGCTTTGAATTGCCGCTCAATGCCGCTGCTATTTTTTTAGAATTGCCACTGGTTTCAAAAAAAAAAAAAAAAAAATCTACTCAGAACTTGTGCAGCTGGTTTCAAAGCTTGTGTGCCAAAGATACTCCTAAATCCTAATGGGACCAAGATATGGTCAGATGGCTGGATATGTTGTCGCTTGATTGAAATGCCGCTGGATATATTGCCGCTGATGTGTGTTTTCGAATTGAAATGTCGCTGTATTGAAATGCGCTGGATGTGTGTTTTCAGAGCAATTCAAATTTTCCACTGCTTCGGATCGCATAAATGCCGCATCGCAGATCCCATAAATGCCGCTCGCATTGCCAATCCAATTTGGCAAATCCTTCTCTATTGAAATAAACCAAATTCAAAATTTCCCGATCAATATCCCACCCAATTTGAGTAACACCTACCTAAAAACCTTTGCGGCTGGTGATAACTTCTTCTCATTTTTCCAACTTTCGAATTAGACCGATCCTACAAGCTCTTTTAGCCACTTGCTCCTCGTATTTCTTTAAATATTGTAGAGCCCATTATCAAAGCCCAATTCCAATTCCTCCCATATTTACCAAAATACCATCTTTTATCGAACAAATTTGATTTTCTATACCGATTTCATGTCAAACTCTTCAAAAAAATTTCCAACCACTTTTATTTTACTTCTTTGCCACACGGGCCTAGCCCATGTAACAAAGAGAGGGCGATGTTCCGGCCCCCACAAATGTAGCCCAATAAAAGCCCAATTCAATACAAGCCCATGCTCAGAGCCCATCTATAAAAAAGCCCACGCTCAGAGCCCATGCTCAGAGCCCATCCATAAAAAAGCCCATGCTCAGAGCCCATGCTCAAAGCTTATCTACAAAAAAGTCCATGCTCAGAGCTCATCTATAAAAAAGCCCATGCTTGAAGCTTATCTACAAAAAAGTTCACGCTCAGAGCCCATGCTCAGAGCTTATCTATGAAAAAGCCCACGCTCAAAGCCTACATCCCACGACAGTTCTCCCACCAGTTCTCCAACTTCATCCCACGAGCTGACAGTTCTCCCGCTAGTTCTCCAACTTCATTCCACGAGCTGACAGATGTCCCGCCAGTTCTCCAACTTCATCCCACGAACTGACAGTTCTCCCGCCAGGTCTCCAACTTCATCCCACGAGATGACAGTTCTCCCACCAGTTCTCCAACTTCATCCCACGAGCTGACAGTTCTCCCGCCAGTTCTCCAACTTCATCCCACGAGCTGACAGATGTCCCGCCAGTTCTCCAACTTCATTCCACGAGCTGACAGATGTCCGCCAGTTCTCCAACTTCATCCCACGAGCTGACAGTTGTCCCGCCAGTTCTCCAACTTCATCCCACGAGCTGACAGTTGTCCCGCCAGTTCTCCAACTTCATCCCACGAGCTGACAGTTGTCCCGCCAGCTCTCCAACTTCATCCCATGATTGGACAGTTCTCCTTGATTCTCAACTTCATCCCACAATTGGAATATTGGAGAACGAGGAAGTAACTATCACCAATGATACCTATAAAATCCAACCTTCATCATTTTTCCGAACTATTTAATCGAGACTTGATCCCAAGCAATATTTTGGGTGCGAGGGCAACTTCAAAACCGAAGTCCAGTCTCATCTTTCCCCAATCGCCATCTCCTTCACCATCTCCAAAAAACATTACTTCCAACCCTCAACTGGTGTGTTTTGGCAAATCTTGCTGAAACAAGAGCATTCGCCACTTTTGTCAAGTCTTATTTTGATTTATCGAAATAAAAAAATCCCATTTTGCAAGTTGTGGAGTAGTGCTCGTATTTATTTGGATTGGATATTAAATTAATTAAAGTGTGTTTACATACCAAATACTGCATGTATACTAACTAGATCTTTGATATAAATTATTACTTACTAAAAACATCTTTAGGAGAGACACTATCCTAGCATTAAACACCAATTTTTCAATAATTTAGTGTTTTTTCATCTTCAATAGAGACACATTTTGATAAAAACACCAAAGCAAACACCAAATCGGCCAAAATTTGGTATTTGCTTTGGTGCTATATCAAATCTCTCTTGCAATTTTGGCTAAACCACGCGGTGTTTCGAAGACCGCATGGGCTTGGGCTAGACTGTGGGCTTCTATGGCGCGGTGTTTCGAAAACCGCGCGGTTTATCCAAAATCGCATCGCGTGATATGAATAAAAATGATACCAGAATTAGGAACTAAACTTGAATGATATCGGAATTAGGAACTGGACTTGAATATAATGTCGAAATATCTGATTATGTATCTAATAAAAATAAATTGTGCAATTGTTTGAGAATGGAAATGATACTAGGAATTAATTATACTCTGCTCGTGTATTAGGATCTAACGGAGTCTCTTTTGTATTTTTGACAGAGTCACTTTTGTATTTTTAAAATTCTCATATGCATATTGATATGAGCCCAAAACTGTAGTTTAAAGCTTTAAATAGTATTTTTATTTAGCCAATTATATTATTAATAATATAGGTTTATCACTAATTACGTGATTTTGAGTATTTTAGGCTTCGGAGTTGAATAAATGTAAATTCGTTACTAATTAGGCGCTAAAATGAGCTAAAGTGATTGCTAGGGAAGTTCCATGAAGAAAGCCCAAGTTTCATTGAGAAAAAACCCTTAAAAAGCCCAAGTCAAAACTGTTAAGTGAAAGTCAAATCGGATTAGAGAGTTGAAGAAAAATCAACAGAACTTCAAAAGGTCATATCTTTGGACTCAGGCCTCGGATTTGGGCCCATTTTATATCAAAATGACCGGCTCAGAAAGCCCTTTCTAATGGTCTAGGCCTTGACTCGATCAGAGCAATATAAATTGGTAAAAATATGTGCTATAGTAATATAACTAGAATTAGAAGTCTTGGATTCAACCAATTGGGTTATGGACTTGATTTATGGATCCATAATCTAGCCTAAAAGCCCATGCACAAAATTGTAAACCTAACCTTCTCCTATATAAAGAGAGTTAAGGCTAAACAAAATAAAGACTACTCCCCTTTTTAGTTTAGTTGTAAATTAGGGCTCTCTCTCCCTCTCTCTCTCTCTCTCTCTCTCTCGTTAGAATATATCTGCTTCCTTCCCCAATTAGTTTAGAGTAATTATGGTTTAATGTCCTTGCCTCCAACTCCATTACACCATTAGTTTTATTAATATAAGTTTCGTTTAATTTAATTATGTCTTCTTATTATTGTTTATTGTTAATGAACCCAATGAAACTATGCTAAAACTCCATTACAGGAGTTTTGTGAAGTCTATGTGAGGGTTATGATTGTTCTTCTTTAGTTTTCTTATTGTCTTATGTGCTTCAAGTTCAAGTTCTATAGTTGTCTAGAGATAGAGATTGTAGAAGTTGAACTAGAGAAAGGAAACTCTACAAAGAGATTTATGGAATAGAATTTCTCTTATGTTAATCATATCTTAGTACAAAGATTGCTAGGATTGGTTAGGGATCAATAAAAATTGTGACTTTTGTTGTTTTACCTTGTGTAGATTAATAAAGGTTGAGATTAAAACATGAGAAACTAGTTAGAATAATCATAGCTTCACATAGATGGATTAATTCTTCCTCTATGTTCTTCATATTCATTAAATTCATCTTTTAATTACTTAGTTTAATTTATAATTAGTTTATTGCATTGTAAGTTTAATTAATTTATAATTAGTTTTAGATTAAATAAATCACAACACTACTCTTATTGTTCTCACCTGGATTTTTAGTGGAATTATAAGCTCTTAACGGCTAGGAGTGGAGCAAATCCTGACTCTCTATATTGCATAATGAATTGAGAGTAAGAATAATATTGATAAAAATGTTGATCATTAGTTGTTTGTGTTCTTCTCTAGATAATTAAGGTTTAAATTTTAACTTTATCACATATACCCAAATCTTGTCATACATGTTAAAAATCAACAATAATACCATATCACAACCTAAAATGAACTCATGTTACATATTTTTATACATCTCATATTATATAAAATTTATTTAGCTCTCTTCTTATGCCCCTTACCACTCGATGAGTCTCCTCTTTCCATTTGGATGTTCCGAAGCTACTCATCTAAGTTCCTAATCTGATAACCAAGATCTTCTCTGTCTGCACGAATGTTAACTACCTCAGCTTGAAGTTCCTCATATGCCTGATGCTGTTACGTGTACACCTGCTGAATATCCTCATACGCTTTTTGAGTCTCCTCATATACACGTTGGGATTGCTGATATGTTTAAGAATATGTCTCCTCTCTTTCTTGGCTGTAATGATACAAGGCAGTCCTCATCCCATCAAACATACGAACATTGTTATCATATCTTTCCCGATAAACATCCTGAAAATCCAAGAAAATGCAGTGTGAGTACATATTATATATATAATGAATAAGATAAATAAACCAACTAAACTCACCAAGGTATACTGATCAATCTGCGGCTCTAACTCATGGAAATGAGCATCAGGCACCTCAACAATGGAAAGGTAAGTAGCCTCCCCATCAGGTCCACACACGACAAACATCATCGAATTAGTGGTAGACACATAAGTTGGATGATATGCATTTAAAGGTTGTAGGTTGTAAATATATAGGCAGTGGCGGATGAGGAATACGTAGCTCACGTCTCATCCCTTCTAGGCCCACAAACTCAAAGTTGCAATCCCAACCAACAGGGGGCAACAACGGACCCATAGAGACATGGTTTCACCATCTATAATACTGATCAGCAGTCTGTTCAACGACAAAAGAAGACGCATCTGGCCAAGGACCACCACTGGCATGAAGTTCATAAACTTGAGTTCTACTCCACGACTTAACATCACTAACATCTGGTATGGGAGCACATGGAACTCCAAAATGTCCAGTCAACTGTCTCCAACATCTGTCGCCACAGTACCAAATCTTATAATCACGTGCGGCAAAAACAACTCTGTGACGTGACAAAACACAAGCATGCCGCACAACTAGATCATCAAAGGCAATAGACAAACGCCAAGGTCTCCACTCAATAGATGGCAATAATCTAGTATCAATTTGAGCACAAGCCATACACACATCATTTCTAATCTGCCCCCCTGTTACGAGTCAAGTGAGGCCCTGACCAACTTGCAAATCTAGGGTGAGTATCAACAGTCATGTCTATGTTAGGACAAAGACAATGGAAGCACTCGTAAAACCAACCTCCAAAAGTCTTGTGAATCCTGCAATCTGAGGACTTTTACTTCCAAATATCTATGAAGATTTGTCTAACACCGCTATCAGTGTGGCATATACTGAGCTACCAAGGTCATAATCTCTCATATTATGCAAATCATAAACATAAGCATAATATCCAAGTCGTACAGTAGAGTGACAATTTGGAAACATAACATGCCTAATAAAAAACATCAAAAAAGCCCTAACATACACATCAGCACTCTCACTACCAGGTAGAACAGTCAAAGCTAACTTCGCTCGTGTGTTAGGATCCAAGAGAGATTCCATGTATGCAGTCTTAATATGAGATAGCTTAATAGCAGAAGAATCATAAGCATTCGCATCCAATAGAGGAAAAATCATAAGCATACTAGCAATGTTATAATTTGTATTAAAAGGTATCGATTGGCCTATACCGATACTCAATCCAGAAATCATGGTGAAGTCTAGTGGTATGAACCCCAACTCCGCACAAGAAAAATGAAATGTATGAGTTGCATTCTACCATCTTTCTACTAAAGCAATAACCACTACCCAATCAGCGTTCTCATAATCTACATCAACCAAAAGACCCAAAGGTGTATACAAAATACTATCTCTAATATATCTAATATGTACAAACTCATCCAAACTCTTAAGAACCTTCCACCACTCTCTAACACCAAGTAAAACCGATCTAACTCGGTAGTTAATAACTTGCTGATATTATGAAAAAATAATAATGCATATAAGATAAATAATTAATTGATTCAAAACTAATTAATACATAATATTCAAAATATTTAATCAAAACTAATTAATTACCTGAGAATTAGCCACTACACTCGACACGTGTTTTGTATCACATGTAGAAGACACAACTTGCATATCAAGTGTTTCATCGGGATTAAATTGTCAATCGAAGTCGTTCATTTGATACTCAAGTACATAGAGATGTCTATCAGTCAGTGCGACATCCTCGGCTTCTTCTCCCACATCGTCTTTTACTTTCTCGGCTTCTTCTACCTCTACATCATCGCCAATGTCGTTTGTGTACTGTCAATACTCATTATCATCACCGTCGAAAGGTTGAAAATGATCCATATAAAATTTCAAGAGTTTAGGTAGTTTTTTTACAATAAGGAAAGGGCTTATGAATTGAGATAAAAGTTAAAAATGAATGAACCGTACGGTTTTGGTTTGGTATATAAAGACATAGCACGTGGTGTTCAATACACCGTGCGGTTTCTGAAAAACCGTGTGGGGCTTGGGCTTCTGTGGTGTGGTTTTGTGAAAATTGCGTGGACTATACGGCGCAGTTTATCCAAAACCACATCATTTGATGTCAACTTTTTGATAGAAGTTGGTTGGTGTAAATTTGGTTTGGTTAAAAAATTTGGTGTTTTTTTTTGTATTGTTTCTAAAGAAACATGCGCTTACCTTAGTAGAGATTGAACGATGGCTTCTCACTTTGTTTATCACGAATAGGGATTGAATGATGGCTTCTCACTTTGCTTATCACGAATAGGTGACAATGGCTATCAAACTACTAGGGATTGCTAAAATGTTGTGATTTATATGGAAAATTAAATGTATGTTACATGGAACATTTTCTGACTACTCTTTTTTTAGCCTTTTAGGCCACTCGGGTAACTAGGATTGGGAACCGAGTCTCCATGGAAAAATGAACGGTAATATCAAAAAGTAAAAAGTACAAATACGCCAATTTACACATAAATTTGTTGTGCAAAAATGGGATATGCATGGAACACAACGAATTTGAGATTATTTTTTTATTGAATTACCAAATGAGTAGAAAAGAAAGATGATAAAATCCAAAACGAAGACTTGAGATATTGAGCAACTTTGTGATAAATAATGGGAAACGACAACTGGGCAAGGATCTAGAGCAGTCAATTCTGCAACGGAATCACATTGTTGTCAAGAATCAATAATTATTTCGTGAAGATGGATAATGATACAAAACCAAAAAACCCAAAATTTGTCCACCCTACATTATCATGCTGAAAGGATGTGTCCATTGTCCAACACAATCGCAGATTGGTTTATCAGACTTATCTATATGGAAGGATGATTACAGCAAGCATTAAACAATCTAATAACGGAGCCAGTATGTCCTGCGCCTGAACCAGTTGTAATCTGGGAGGCTCTGGATTGGTCCCATGGCAGCAATTGCCACATCCTGGAAAAAATAAAGAAACAAGTTTTCTTTCAATGATGTGAGTTATCAGGACCAGTTTATCTTTTCCCCCTCAATGTTTTATCTTACAAATATGCAGTAGATCTTCACAATATATTTCAATTCTTACCCGATCAAATATAAAACGGTTGGCTACACGCTTGACAGTGCTGGCATCCACAGCATCAATTCTTGCAAACAGTTCAGTGAATGGCATGCGTCTTCCATATGTAAGTAGCTAAAAGGATGAACATACCAAGCTTAGAGGAGCACTCAATTAACCATATATATAGTGGATATGAGTTTCTTTCATATGCAAGTTAATGTTGTTAGGCACAGGGGAAAAACTCAGAGAGGATTTCTACATGGCATCTTCTCAAACTATGCAACCAGTAAGGTCATCTTACCCGGGCATCTTTACTCAGATGACCTTACGGTTGACTAGTTTCTATACCCAAGACTTGAGAAAATCGGACACAAAAGTAGAATTTAGATACTTAGATCCATATTCCACTCTATTATCCAGATCAATGAAGAAAAAGTTACCTGACGGCCAATATCTTCAGCAACAGGACTGGTTCCATCAATGTGAAGCAGCAGAGAAGATTTCAACTGCAAAGCGTAAAATTAGATATGGGAGAGAAACAACAATATCCAAAATCACTAGTTCATGATATCAACTGCATAAGAGCAATTTAGAAAGAGGAAATGGCTACAAAAGACCAGAGAAAACTAAATGACAATTTGTTGACAAGTCCTAAGATAGTACTGTATACTGTATAGAACTGCTATTTCACGATGATCCATATATAGCTCAAATTTAGTGACAAGCACCATACTGAAGGGTGCAGCATTTTCTAAACATAGCAACAAAACATCATGGAAAAGAAAAATTCCATGAATACCTGATTACGAGCACGAATGACATCAGCTTCAGAAACTCGGTAGGATAATTTGCTCACTTCGTACATTATTGCATAGGCTAAATCATCTAAGCAATCAGGCTGAATACAAGGAAAGAAAATATCCAATCAGAATGATAACAGAGTAACAATAATATATGATCAAAATCCAATACTAGCAGTAGAATATGGATCACGTTAACCAACAATAATAAAACCTGAGTATCATATGCATTCAAAACGAAGGAAAAAGTTTGCTCTACCTCTGTTCTTACAATAAAATATTCCAGACAAAAAAACAGTTGGAATGTGTTGCTGACAATGGAGCCAGTATAACTGTATTCCCTAGTTTTTATACATGGCATTTATGAGCAGATATGCCGTTTAAGGCTAAATGTCATAGAAATAAAAGTATATACAGCCAATGATAATTGAGAAGAGGGGAAAAGAATAAGGATATAGATTGATGGAGTTGATGAGAAGAGATATCCAAAATTTGAGTGTAGATTTTGAAGAAAATTCTCCTTGTGCAGGAAAGCAGTGAGCCAGACAGTGCCAGGTGTAACAGATATGGAGAAGCAAAGATTTTGACATTTTGTCAATAAACATGGAGGTGGTATAGAGCCTAAACACATTGCCTAGGCGTGCTTTAATTGTGCAGATCCTCAAGTAAAAATTGACCAACAATTTTCCTACTTGCACGTTGATGAAGAATGAGAAAGCCAAGCAAAAAACACCATACCTAGAAGTGGCTATTACCTTTACATAAGTTAGAAGGATTCATTTTTCTTTCCTTTCAACTAGTGTGCGTCTATATTTGGTCACACATTAAGTAACATCATCCCTGTTACGGTTTCCTTCAATTAATGTCTTATTCCCCATCAAAGGAAAAGAAACAAAGGGCTTGGAAGGCAAGTTCATCTCTTACAGCTTGTTACATAAAATGGCTCCAATCTACAAACTGCTTTAAGTGCTCAGTTTTACATTACTATTATATACAATGGAATTGAACCTCATCAGGCAAAGTTGGATAGTTGCGCCAGAAAATGTGTTTATTAAGTACGACAACTAATACTACCAACACAATTAACACGTTGATCCCAGGTAGTGTTACTTTAAGAAAAATGTATGGAGAAATAATTATCCCATTATCAATGGACTGATTTGACTTGGGAAAAGAGACGAAAAACTTGTGTTTGTTGTTTAAGGTCAAGAATTGTGGGCATGTAACGGGTTCTGTAACGGGAGCTTGTGACCAAGAGGGGCATTAAAGTGGATGAAATGATGAAAAGCAGATTTGTTGGCTGTGTTACCTGGTAGAATGGTAGGCTACTGTTCTCATCTATAGTAGATTGGCAAATATTCTCTTTCATATATTATTTTATATTCAAATAGAAAAAGAAGAAGCTGAGGAGACTTAACAGTTATCACAAAAAAAGTAACTATCTAAAGAAACCTACAACCCTTTTTAACTCAAAGTCCGAACCAAACCATTCCCCCCCCCCCTTGGGATTTTTCAGGAATCCCACATATTGTAAGATTATTTGCCGACTAGGTCGCAGCCCCCCTATTGACTGCGAATTACTCTGATGTTTTGCTGATTTTTGTCAGTATGAGCAGGAGGCAAAACAGCGAAAAAGGCAAAATCCCATGGTTCACTTTTTAAAGTCCACACAACTAAATAAGTTCCAAAAAATACCTATTTGTACTCCATCTTTAGACTCCTTTGTGAGTATGTGACTACCTCACATGCTTAGTGCTTAGTGCTTAGTGCCAAGCACCTAAGTCAAACAAGACCAGAAGAAACCCCCAACCCAATGCAACTCACTCTACTACTATAAATTCTCTTCACGTGAGTATTGGCATAAAGCCCTGATTTCCATTTTGTGCCCACAGTCCAGCCACTCAAGCTCATTAAATACCACATCAAAGAAAGAGCACATTGTCTAAAGTCACAATCACCTATGTAGATACACATATTTTAGTTTTTCCTTTTTGCTATTGGTGACTTAAAACTGTAACAACTTCGGACTCAAAAGTCATATTTATGTCCAGGAAATATACTTATATTTAATTATTTATAAAGGAATCTGTAGCTCTTCGCACTAAAATTGTAATTCTTTATGCAATAACATATAATTTACTATTTCGATGATTATGAATTTTTGTTAGTTAACAGTGAACAACTCATGGTTTAGAAAAGATGAAATATCCAAAACCCAAAGTGCCCCACATAGATGAAATTTCTGGCTCCGCTACAGGTTGATCCTACCCTTTAGCTCTTTACTATAGAGGAAAGGGAACAGGAGACCGCAACACGGGTGGATCTAGGAGTTGGCTGACCCGGGCTATAGCCCCCCCTAACTTTGCTCCAAAAAAAAAAATTAGTGGTAATTGTACATAATTTATACCCCAAGAAAGTCAAAAAAAAAGTAGTAGTGTGAATTAGTGCTAGTAGCCCCTCCCTGGTGGAGAATCCTGCATCCGCCCCGCCGCAACACAATATGGGATAGAAACCAAACATGGAATGCTTTCATCTTCAGTATTTCCCTGGGACCACATGTAGGAGATGTAAAGCACATTCATTCCTAGTGCAAGCTCCAAATTATAAGGCTATACTGGGAGTTACGAGTGCCATAATGTGCGACAGAAGAAGAAAAAATACTGCGTAATAATGTCCAGGTAACAGAACAAGATAAAGTCGTATCATGACACTGGGAAGTACACAGCTGTCTGCCTGTCTCCTACCCTCCCTCTCTCAAAGGACCAAGACTCTGATGTTAAAGGTAAGAAAAACCTATTGCACCTATTTTCTTGCAGATGAGGCATAGGAAAACCATGTTGTTGTGTACATAGATTACATACAAATTTTACTCTAATTGTTGCCCCGCTAATTTTAAACTACTTCTTCAAAAAATTTACCTAGTCAACCATGAAATTGCTTACACTATTTCCAAATTTGTATTACAATGGATCAAATTTGTATGCTAACACATTGTGCTAGATAATTGACGAGTCAGAAGTCACTGCTTCATAGCATATATTGTCTAATGCAAATAGAAGTGAGAACTATTTATACATTAAAAAAACAAAACTAGTTTGTTAAAACAAATTAGGCAAAAAAAAAAAAAAAAAAATCCTTACCTTGGCAACAGCATAAACGCCAAATAACCCAGTGTCTTTGTAGTTAGTGTTAAAAGCCATCATGCTCTCCGCTATTTCATTGATTCCAACCCTCTGCGCCAGCTCTGAACTGTTCAGACAAATTTATGTGAAGATGATACATATCAAAATCAATCCTCAACTAAGTCACAAGTGTCACTTCCAAATTGGTTTAAGTAAAAATAAAATACTCACCCCATGTGCTTTCCCCCACCTGTACTTTTATTCCAAGAGCCCAGCATGGCTTGCATGACCATCAACGCAATGGAATCGGGATCGGTCCACGATGCCCCTTCAAAAGCAACAGCAAATTGTGCAAGAGGAACATCATCATCAATGATTCGAACCTGAATAATCACAAAGCTATTAACAACAATTATATGAATCCACAGGACTCACCATATGGGACTTAAGAGAAGTCAGTTCGTGTTAACTTATAATACCAGTTTCAGTACCAACTTAATCTATGCAAGGACTTTGTAGATTGTGTAATACTTAGTCTCAGTACCTTCAACATTGTGTACAATTTAGAAAGGTGATACAAGGACTCAAAACAAAATATAAAACGAATTCCTAGAATTACAATATACCTCGGAACCTGTAAATATTGCTGGCTCTTTTGCAACCAATTCAGATGTTGTAGCAGATTCATGTGGTAATTTTGTAAATAATTTCTTTACTTCTTCAACAACATCTTCGTGTTTGACAGCCCCAGAAGCAGAAATTACCTGAAAGTTAATATTCCAGAACAGACACATGTCAAGAATAACCAAAGCATTAGAAGAACTGAACTAATCCCAAGCATTTATATGTAGTTAGTGTACCATTCTGGGAAATGCGTAGTGAGTCGCTATATATTTCTGAATATCAGCTTTGGTGATTTTCTGGATATTCTCAGTAGGTCCCAAAATGGTTCTACCCAAAGGAGTGTATTGAAATGCAGTTGCATGCAAATGATCAAAAATTACTTCCTCCGGTTGCGTTTCCACCTGCCAACAGAACATATCCACAATTAACTACGCAAAAGCAAAAGCAAATGCAATAATAATAATTCAAATACTTACTTCTTCCTTCTCACGAAGAATAACACCTCGCTCCCGATCAACCCTCTTAGGATCAAACTTAGAATTCTGCAAAATATCAGCCAAAATATCAAGTGCATTGGGAACATTTTTCCCTAAAACCTTAGCATAATAAGTGGTCTGCTCCCTGGAAGTATAAGCATTCAAATGCCCACCCATATTCTCAATCTCCTCTTCCAAATCCCTAACCGATCTCCTCTCAGTCCCCTTAAAAATCATATGTTCCAAAAAATGTGCAGTCCCATTAGTCTCATCACTCTCAAATCTACTCCCGGCATCAATCCATACCCCAACAGTAGCTGTGTTAACAGCTAGATTAGACTCCGTAGCGACACGTAACCCATTAGGCAATGTCGTCACACGGGTCTGTGGGGCAGATAAGATATGAGTATGGTCAGTTAAAATAGGATGTGGGGAAGCGTACTGGAGGAATCTAGAATCTGGGTTGTCCAGTTTTTTTAATTTTAATTTCACTTGTTCTGCTAAATTGTCATAGGTCATTTCATGTGGAGATGGTGGGGCTGTTTGGGCTAGAGATGATGATGATGAGGAGGAGGAGGAGGAGAAAAAATAGGGTTGGAGGATAGAGCGAGGTGAGGGTAAACAAGGATTTTTAGATTTTCGAAATAGGGTTAGTAGATTTCGTATTGCCATTTTTAGGGTTTGGTGGAGAGGAGAGAGAAATAAAATGGAGAAGATGGGGAGAGAAAATGGGTTTATGGGTTTTGCGTGGACCGTCGACCAAACCCGTGTTTTAAAAAACAGAACCCACTTTTAGGGCCTATTTGTTTTTTTGGTTTAAGTTATAAGAAGGTCTTATAAACTGGTTTGTTTTTTATTTTAAGTTCCTCTTATAAGCACTTGCAGAAAAAGATAAAACAAACATACAACATCTTATAGATGGTTATTTGACAAATATAACCCTGCTTTACATACCATTACATAGCACCAATTCACGTCTAATTTCATAACCACTTCATATACAAACAACATGTCAAAATAGAAATTCTTACATTACATTTAAATCTAAATACAACATAAAAATAATTTTGCTCAACACTCATGACGTTTCTAAACCCCAAACTCAATTCTAATGCTATGAAATGACAATGCATATAACAAAAACATTCCATCATAGCAAAAATAGTGCATTGTATAATGTATTGTCATATGCATAACTAATTAAATATCACATTACAACATAATAAAAAAAGTAGACCGAATATGTTTTAAGACATCCCCACCAAGTTAAACTCCCATGCTAACCAATCCTGTGAGAAAAATCTTCTTATCCTCCATATCCTCCAATTCAACTAAGGCTTTCCTAAACTCCTTATTTGCAGCAAGTTTCACCATTGCACCCATATACACATCCATAGTCATCCGCTCATTTTCTTTTTAGATAATTGGAATACCCATGCATATAGACATAGAATAGGACTCCATGTTCTTCTTCACTTCAATCCTTTCAAGCTCCATATATGTCACTAGATTCTTCACCACACCAATTAACTCTTGCACACCATCATATTCCTCTTCATCAACTACTTTCTTTCTCTTCTTTTTTGAACCATCATTAGTAACACTACTAGTTCCACCTTGTTCAAAATGGGGGGTGCTAGGTTGTGCGCTAACAGGAGGAGTATTGATGTGTACATTATCCCAAAGAGGGAATCGGTTACCTCCACATCTGGAATTTGGAATTGGAATGGTATCATCATTCACCATATTTGAATCATCGTCATCAATCACCACATGATCATCCGCAACCCAACCTCCCCAAGAGCATAAGCAAAGATCCCCATCGCCAAAGTGCCCTCAAACAACTTGTACAACTCTTTCGCATTACGGAGGCTTCTTCTTATAGATTATTGCAGTCGGGTTCCTCTATATTAATTTGGACCAAACAAAATAATTCAATAACATAATTAATACAAAAATAAAAACAAATTTGAATTACTACAAAACAAATTATGCAATATAATAGCACTTGCCTGAAGAACATCAGCCCAAACTTCTTCTGGCCAATTAATACTCCCAAGTGCAAAATTGATTCCTCCACCACTCTTGCCAACACAATTCCTCCAAGCCACATGCTTCTTTTTCTGCGCATCCCACCTATTTTTGAAAGCCTTTTGCTCAAGGTCTAACTTAAACTTATCATTCAAGGTATCCCTTACGCGTTTCCAGCTAATAGGTTTTAGGGATGAACCTTGGTAACCCTCTTTCGTAACTTCTTCCAAACACAAGTCTAGAAAAGCTTGAGCTAATCTAGGGACATTGGTAAATACATGGTGAACCTTGGCCGCGCTACCCTCAGTACTACCCTCAGTCGCATTGTCGACATTATTAGCCATGATATATATGTTCTAACATAAACAAGCAAGCACCTTAAAAAAAGATAAAAGAAAAACAATTCATTATAGATTATTTAAGCACTTTGAAAATCTAAATAACAATGCATATAGTTCATTGTTCAAAGCATAGTTCGGACAGTTAGGAGTCTAGATACAAGTGCTTCAGAGTTAAGGAAGGAACAAGCTAACAGAACAAAAATAAAAAAAGACAGATTATCAACTTTAGAAATGTACAAGGAACAGGAGCTGCGTAAGAACAGGAAAATCTACAAATGACACTATCGACTGTATTGAAGAGCCAAGGATAACCATACACTATCGACTCTATGATATCCAATACACGTTTAGTTAGAGCCAAGGATTTGTTCTTTCAATACAAACTAAGTATTTGTTCTTTCAATACAATTCCAAGATGCTTAATACTTTCAACTTCTATTTAATTCGCCCGTATGCTACTGCCATGATCAAATTATCATTACGCATATATCATTTGTCTTAGCATGTTACATCAGACTCACTGTCTTAGTAGTTATCATTGTCTTAGCTACCATACTATAATTGGCTACAATGTTCTATCACTTTACTAGTTTACTTTGTCACTTTATTTCATCACTCTGTTATTAGATGATGGTATAGTTTACTAATGATGCACATTCCAGAGCATTTTCAATTTCTGCTTTACAGATAAAAATACAATATGTTGCAGTTTGCATGTTTACAGTAAGTTGGACTTGTCAGTAGGAACTATACTAAAAACCAATTTCTATAAAATACGGTGACCATACAAGGACAAGTAAACAATGTACTGAACAATTTCTATAAAATACGATGACAACAATGTACCTAGAACAAGTACAAAACATTGTCTCTTAACTAATCAACTTTGTTCCTCTATAAACAATTATTTATCTTCAATACACATCAAATAAACAGTACCCAAAGTACCATTTCCAAAAAGAACCAAAACCCAGATAAGTAAGTTTAGAAAATGAATCATTAAAAGCATATACATGATCTAAAAAAGAAAACAAGTGGTGATCTAGAGACTTTACGATTGGCAAAGAACAAATGTAAATGAGCTCGTGATTGGTGGAAAAGAATGGTTGAAATCTGTGGAGTAGCAATGAAGGAAGCAATGGGTGTGGCGGCTTGGGTTGGGAAGAAATGAGTTTTTAGAGAAGGCAGAAGAGAACGAGGGCAAAGGGTAGTGTATTTGGGGCGTTTGTGTCTTTTTCCAACTTACAAGACTTACAAAATTTTAGTAGATCCAATTTTGGTACTTACAGAAATCATGCCTCTTATAAGACATTTCTAGTAGAATGCCTCTTATAAGAGGCAAAAAACAAACCAAAAAAATGTCAAAAATCACTGGGCCACATGATATATGTAAAATGAATAGTTTACCTACGAAATGAACTACGAATCCACAACGTAAGTAAACTAAACTTGATACTTTTAAGTGTCTATTATCAAATCTTCTACTGAAATATTAGGAAGTTCGTTCCACTCCTAGTTCCCTAGCACGGATTGTTTTCTAAGTTAACTAGTCGCTCTTAAGTACATGAGAGCTTTTGGCGGTGTTATACTACACGATGAAACTAAAATGAGTCTTTTTTGAATTTAACTACGAATACTATGGGAATATGCTTGTTTTTGAATCTAGATAAAGGATTGACAGGGGAATTGAATCCACCTCGAATCCAACTTAATAACCTAGTATAGATTCTTGTATCTCGATTCTCACGCGTTCTTACGGCAAGAAATTCGAAGTTCTAATCCCTAGTGTTCATGGCATTTCTACCGAAAGTACTAACTAGCATGTGAAGTCGCCCACCCATTCTCAATAAACACGACTTTCTAGAGTGGAATAGATTCTACAACCAATTCTATACTAACCACTAAGTTTTCATCAAGGCTTCATCAAACCCTCTAATGGAGGATTTAGCCTTGATTCATCAAACTAACAATTCCCATTAATCTAAACTAAACATAATGAAAAGATTCTAACTTTATGCGATTTCACTAAACAATAATCGAAATCTAATTAATAACTATGAAATGATAACAAACAATAATGGAATTTAGATCTATAAATCGAAATTGTCAAAATAACTATTTTTATTATCTAATCAATCAAGAACAATAATTTGAGAGTTTAATCTAAAACAAGAATTGAAATGAAATTAAACTTAATTAATCTAATGAAAACTAGATCTAGAATTAAGGTTTAATGGAGGCTAACTAATCTAATTTATTTTCTAACCTAACTATCTACCATTAATGAAGAGCTAAGCTTTTGTTTTTATACATCCAGATCCAAAATTCGTGCATGGGCTTGGAGCCGGGGGTTTGGGCGCAGAATCGGGCCCAAAACCCAATTCTTTTCAAATTCAAAAGGCCTCTTCAGCTGCAGTTGACTTCCACAGACTTTTCGTCCACTTCTGCTCCTCTGATTGGCTCAAGGCTTGGACCATTACAAAGCTCTTTCCGAGCCGGTCGTTTTGACATAAGGTATGCCCAATTCCGAGGTCTGAGTCCAAAGATACGGCTTTCGGAAGTTCTGACTTTGCTCCTGTATCTCGCTAAAAGTGGTACATTTCGCACATAATGGACTTTGAAGCCCGAAATGCATAAAAACGTCGAATGTTAACTCTTACTTATTATTCACATAATTGGTCTAACAAGATGATGATTATTAAGGGGTTAAAACTACAGTTTTTGGGCTCTTATCAAACCACCCCTCAAAACAAAGATTTTGTTTGTCCTCAAGCAAATATGAGAAATTAGAATAAGTGACCAAAATGGAGTTCTAACTACTCTCGCTTTGAGAAAGGCGCATTGCATTGACCATATGCAACAAGGCCTTAAACCACTAGGAATTCCCTAGTGGGACGAGTTAACCCTCGTGGAGAGTTTTCTAGTGAAGGTACTCACAAACTTCATCTATACTACAACGACTAAGAAAATAAAACTATTGTTTCCTTATTCATGCTCAACTATCTATACATCTCTCTAGCAATTACATAAGAATAACCCAAAGAACCCTAAGCTAATATATGCATAATAATCAATCATCTAAAATAAACATATAACAAATGAGTAATACTATGAAATGTAATAGCGAGGTCCGTTTAAAACTTCGGAAAGCGTCCTTAAGTAGGTCCTCACATAAATGTCAAGACAAAACCACTCGATTTTTCCACTCAAGTTTTCATGGTAAAGCAGTGGGCACACACTTTACCTTACAATCTCAATGACAACAAGGAAGCCGGGTCGATCAAACACATCCGCCACTTACTATCACACTAACCTATTCCTAATCGAGCTAGAGGTCTTTTATTAGGTGTCATGGGATTAGGAGATGGTTTAAGAGGGAAGGAAATGGATATTCTAGAGGACAAGTCTGAGATAATAGAGTCTTCATATTATGTAACTAGAGAAAACCTTGTTATTTACTTTTGCTTCTACACTTTGTTTCCATCCTTAGCCATATTTTTCTTTTCTTTGGCCTTTTCCCTTTTATTCTATTTTTTGGAGTTTTTATTTATTTCTATTTTTTTTTTTTTTCTTTTTTTTTTTTTTTTTTTTTCTTTTGGATGGAAACTTCTTTTCTTTTATTTTGAAGCAACTAACTAATTTTTGTTTTTTATGGTTTTTCTTCTTTCTTTCTTCCTCATTCTATTCTCGAATTTATTCTAAATGGGTAGGTTGATTTTTTATTTTGTTTTGTTTTTGTAACGTGGTAAAGGAATTGTGGTTTATGGAAGGCTAAAGAAAGGCTCGAGGGGCTTAATTAGCGGAAAATAATTCATAGGTTTGAATTTTCTCGCTATATCGATCCAAAGAGGGCCTAAATTCTCGCTTAGGATATGGTTTAGTGATCAAGCAAGTGGGCGTGTGATTTCTCTATCCGATTTTACTTCTCCCTTGTGTCATTTCTCAAATGTTTTCATATAAGGCTTTAGGCTATATTCTCACAGGATTTGTAGAATAAGTACTCTAACCTAGATTTGAAACTTTTATGCTAACAATCATAGATACTCATGTAATAAATTTATAGATAGATGCAAATATTATTACCTACATAATAACCTAAGTTTCTAACAATTATTCTGATGCAACAGCTACGTGAGACTTCTAGATTGTTAAGAGTATGGAGAAAGAAAACAATACCAATATTCCTAAGTGTATAGCATACTTTTTATTTATATTTTTGAATTTTTGAAATTTTAACTAGAAAACAAGTGCACATTATACATATCTATATCCTAACAGATGTCTTAATTACACGTGTTTCTATGCCCCCCCCAAACAAAAAGCATGTTTTGTCCTCAAAGCATTTAAATAACGAGGGTAGGAAAATACCATGGAAACGCTAAATTGTGGAACATCGCAAAAACAAGGTTAGAACATACTAATATAGGAAATACAAAAACCGACGAACTCTATAAGAGTTCCACCCATTATGGGGTTATTAATGAAATTGCTTGGGACATAAGCGAACAATGGAAACTAAAACTTACCTCCACTCCCGGACATGCATATTATCTACCCAATAGCATCATGGGTCTTGTATTTCGATGGGCATGGCAAGTCCAAGAACAATTGCTAGCAAGACCCATAAGCGGTTCCTAGCCCGTGTGTGATCACCTCGAAACCAAGCACTATAAGTAGTGCTTTGGAACAAATCTTTGAAAGACTGTTCTGGTATTATTATAGGAGATGTCATCTCAAAACTACGCCTGGAACAGCTGCAAAACAACCGGGCACAACTCATGAAAAACTGGAATTTTTCCGGTCCACGGAGTTTTGATTAACTAGTATGAAGTCGCTTCTTTGTATTTTGAATTCCAGTGTGTTTGAGCCGAAGTCAGCTCAACTTGCAAACTTTGGCGCCTCGAAAGCAAAATTCAGAACAAAAAATAATGAAAGAAGTTGCGAAAAGCTTCGGAGTTGCTGAAAATTGAAAAATGAGACTAAACGTGGGAGTGAAAGGTGAAAGTGATGGAAATTAGGTGTAGTGTGGGTCAGGAGTGTAGAATGAATGAAGTTTATATAAAATCATCTTTGGAATAGATAACACCACCCCCAAACAGTTTGGGAAGGTGGGATCAACATTAACTAATCACGACAATGAAAAATAACGACATTCTATTCATATTGTCATTCAAACAACATTTCACTACAAAAGTCAAAATTAACTACGAATTTAACAACGTAACATCCTATCTACTAAAAATAATAAAAGACAACATCAAAACAACAAACAAGTAGAAATCTAGCTACTCTTCAAGGGAGCGAGGTGGGGGTAAGAATAGGAATTTGAGTGATCAAGAATGGAAAAACTAAACACTTTATTCCCCAAACAAATTTTTGAAAACAGGTTTGTAAAAAAATTTGTTTTAAAACGCGGGTCTTTTAAAGTCGATTCGAGACTTGCTAGATTACTATTTTTATATATCTTTAAACTTTTTACTTTTTATGAATTAGGTTTAATATAAAGGAAAACAATAAGCAGAAAAGACATAATTCACACCATAAAGAAACATGACTCAAAACCGAGAAAACATGCAAGAGTGGAAAACGTGAATTATGTGAAACGTGGACTTAGGATCCGGTACTTACAGCCACACACTCCATAGGAGGGCCGGTTACCTGAATGGTGCACTCACCAATATATGGAAATGAAAGGAAATGCACCAAACACAAAAAATTGAGTCGCTTTATAGTCGATACTCGAGACTTTATCTAAACATATGTATGAACATGCAATTTATCATATATCAACAACCAAATAGTTGTGGATCATTCCATAAATAAATATCACAGCAAACATATCCAAACACAATCAAGCACCAAGATTTCCTAGGACATTTATTAGTGGAATGAAAAGTTGCCGGATAGACCTATAACATAACCGAGCATACACCTTAGGTTTCATCTTTGAACGAGAGGGTGTCCTAGTGAATAAATGTGGAAAAGTGAATGGTTGTGGAAGATATGGTGGATTGGGATAAGTTTTAGAGAAAAAGCATGGAAAAAAACGAGGATGTGGGTTTAGCACAAAACTCATTCATGGTGTAGTTTTTATCAAGTCCGAAAAATGAAAGTGTCAAGTGGTTTATCCTTGGGAAGTATTTGTTTACTAGGTGGATTTAAAAATCATGAAGCACGGGGAGAAACTAAAGGATCGAGTGCAAAACTCGAGGTTCCTTTGAAAAGGTGGAGGGTGGGGAATATTGGTGATGGAAGGTGAATGATTCTCAGCTAGCACTCTCAAGTCCATATCATCGAAATCTTGATATATGCAAGACATTCCTCAATAGGTGGGTCAAAAAGGATCACCGGGATAAAGATTGAAAAATTCATCTTCCGGCCATAGCATCAAGGGATGAATGGTTGTTGGCAAGGGGACTCGCTGAAGTGGTAAAGAAGTGGTGCAAAAGAGTTGCGTGAATTCTTCTTCGATTTCGATCTACTACCGTGGAGTCATTGTTAAAGTCGGATTTCGGAAGGAAAGGAATTTGTTGTTTTTCTAGGAAACATGTTTTTGAAGTAATCTTGAGCTAAGCTCTCGATCATGCTAACCTCTCCATTTGTAGGTGAATCGGGATCGTGGTCCTCGCTTTGAAAACATTTACCTCAAATGAAAGAAAGATGGCCAAAGGACAAGGACATCGAAACCATCGCGCAGTTTATGAGCAGCGTTGGCGAGAGCCAAGAAAGGATCTAAAATGATAGGGGTGAGTCGTTAGTGACTTTCAGGTCGAGGATATAACGGTCGGCTGGGTAGTAAAATTTTGGACTTTAACCAAAGACGTTCTCAACCACACCCTTAGGATACTTAATAGACCCGGTCACTAATTGCAACGCCATTTTAGTAGGTTGCATCTCCTCTAGACCTATTTGTTTATACAAATAAAATGGGAGTAAGTTAACACTAGCCCCTCTTGATTTCACAATGCTCACGGGTATCCCAATTGGTTATGGAGATGTTGTTCCTTTTGATGAAAATTTAGAGGTTTTATGATGAAGTTTTTTGAAGGTTTTGATTTGGATGAAGATGATGAGGAAAACGGGTTTTTGAGATTATCGGCTGAGCAGTTTAAGGGATGAGCTATAAATATGAGTTGGTTTACTTCGAAATATTTGAATAGACTCAAGGAGAAGCCGAAAGACTATCATATTGGTGAGGAGTCGATCCACGAATATGTACGTGCCTTCCTCTTCTACTTTGTTGGTGCGGTATTATATGGATATGTTGATAGTTATTTACGTATCAGGTGGATGGCCGCTGTCTCAGATGTAGAGAGGATGTGGGATTATGACTGGGGTTAATCCATCTTGGCATACTTTACCGCTGGCTAGACCTCGCAGTTGAGACGGAAGTCGCTAAAGGCAATTTGTGCGGCTTTGTTTAGATTATACCAGTAAGTCTTATTTATTAAGTTATTGTTTCATTTCATTTATTTATCTAATTATTAATGTTAACATGTTTATATATATATTGATATTGTATTTTATCTATTGATTTAGTATTGGTGGTACGAGCATTTTCGTGTGAGGCATCCTGTGTTGAAGAGGTTGGAAGAGAATGAGACTCATGACCTGATTCCACGTATTCAAGCATGGGGGCTTCATCGTAGGCAGAGGGGGTATGGGGATCTATCGCATAATATTCATAATACTCGTCAACAGATTGAGCTTTTAGGAGCTATCCGGATTGAGTGGCAACCGTGGGCTGAGTCCTTCATATTTCAGACCCCTTATGCGGATATTCCAGATGTTCCAGAGAACACTGAGTACCGTAGATTATCCTATATGTGTCATAGAGCAAGATTTCTTTCTCAGCGGCAAATGATACTTGTAGGGTCAGTAACTGCATTGTACCTTGGGGACAGATGTTGGCGGCAAGTATCTGGAGAGATTGTTATACCTTATCCACTACCCATAGATATGACAGCCTCTGATATTCTTCCTGTTGCTCTTTCACACTATAGAGCAAACTCAAATGATTGGCCAGACGCATCAGCTTTCATTTTTACGGGAGACTATGACTTGTATTGGAAGAGGGTTGGTCGAGGTCTCTTGCTAGGTGCGTTATACCGGGGCACCAATTTTGAAGGGGTTACTTCTGAAGCATTGAGGCCCGACATTCATTTCCCATAAGGAGTTGAGTTGCCACAGTCACAGCCCAGGGTGTTTCATGATATTCAGATGTCACAAAGAACTCCACAGATATTTGATAAGGATGACATTTGGCACTGGAGCATTATTACTTCTCAAGGGCAAGATATGAGCATACCTATTCCACCAGTAGATGTCGCAGTGGTAGCAGATTTGTTAGTACAGTTTGAGCAGTTAGCTAAGGTTAGTATGATTTGAATTTATTCATGATTTTTTTTTAATTATTCACTATAACCCCTAACATGCATTTGTTTTGTTAAACATGATGAAGTAAGGTCGGAGATCCTTAACTACAACACTCTCAGTTATGCCATGCGTGCGTCCTTAATGGAGTCCTCTCGTCGTAGTTTTGAGTACTTACAAGAAGAGCGGAAACGAACTTTGCAGTTTCAAAGACGTGTGCAAGAGTTGGAGAATGTTGCAAGTGCCACACCTCAAGCTCAACCTCAACCAGATGAGAGGCGACAACGATGTAGGGGGGAGAGCTCTTCGACCGAGCCTTCTCGTAGGGGGAGGAGGTCTCAGTATATATTTTTTTGTAGTTTGTAATAACTGTGCGCCATTACTTGTCTTATGGCGTTTGGGATTGTTGTTTGTAACAAATTTTGATTTAGCAGGTTGTTTTTTTGATGAGTTTTGGATATGAATATGTCATTAAACAAAGGAGGTTATGTCCAAAAAAATTCAGAAATTATAAGTTAGTTTTTTTACTGAGTTTCTGTATTAGACTTGGGTATTGTTCATGATTGTTGTTTGTCTTATTTATTATTTTTAAAGTATATTAGCAGGTTTTGGATATGAATATGTCAATAAAACAAATGAGGTTATGGCAAAAAAAAAATTCAAAAATTATAAGTTCTTATGTTTCCAAAGTATAAGTTCATATGTTTCCAAAAATTTCACATTCGTTTCACTCATTTCACTCATTTCACTCGTTTTACTCATTTCACTCGTTTTACTCATTTCACTCATTCCAAAAGTTCGTAGGTTAGGCTAGACCTCGCATTTCACTCATTTCCTATGTCTTGGTTGAAACAGCCAATTTTAATGGAATATCACTAATTTTTGCAGGTGGTTTGGTTCTGACAGAAAATAGTGTATGGGGATACCGAGACAGAATGTAACATCCCGTCTGGTATTTTTAGACTGAGACAGAATGTAACATTCCGTCTGGTTCATGGTTCCATCCCACTGCGCCTTTTACTATTCCATACATTGGATTTGTGGATGGTGGGCCATAAATTGGAATTCTTGAGGATACATTTGGATATACATTTGGATACAATGTGTTGTCACTTGGAGAGTCAACAAAAATTTGATAAAATGTGTTGTCAATTGGAGAGTGGACCAAAATCAAACTATCACATGTGACCTTATCACATGTGACCTTACCTTTCATATTTCGTTTTACTCTTCTTTCTTTTAGATCAAATAAACAAACAACCATCTTCTTCCCCACAACCAAGATAAAAATAGAAAAAATATCTAGAGAAGAAAGAATTGCATTTAACCAAAGGTTATGGGGAGGATCTAGTAGTAATAGTTCGTCTTCTTGTTTTACCGAGTCGTTTTCTGGTACTTCCGCTGAAGATGACTATATGGAAAGAGTAAGAGATGAGCATAATGATATGATGAGGCAAAGGAGGAGGAGGAGGTTACAGTTATTATCCACTGCTGGGGCATTAATGACTCAAGCAGCCATTGAAATTGAAGATGTGGATATAGACAAACGCGGTGGATCTGTGAAGGGCAGAGAGTACATGTTTAGAGATGGTGGTGATTTCAGTAAAAAAAAGATAATGAGGGATTACTTCACAACACCTTGTAGGTGGCCTCCTCATAAGTTTAGACGAAGGTACATGATGACAAGAGAGCTTTTTATGTATATGTTGAAAACTGTTGCAGCATTCGACGATTACTTTAAAGACAAGGTGGATGGATTGGGTCAAGAATCAATTTTCGGGTTACTGAAGGGACTAATTTGAAGTTACACAATTAGCAACTGGTTGTTCTTCCGATTCAACGGATGAGTATTTACAAATTGGAGATTCCACACAAGAAATATATCTATGAAGCGTTGGTGCAAGGCAATAATCAATGCTTGAGGAAGTGTACTTAAGACGCACTAACCGAGGTAGATTAATCGCTAGGATATTAGCTGAAAAATGCGCAGGGGGGGCGGGAATGCTTGGATCAATCGATTGTATGCACCGGGTGTGGAAGAATTGTCCAAGTGGATGGTTTGGAACACATGTAGGGTACAAGAAGGAACTAACTTTGGTACTTGAGCCGCCGCTTGGACAAAACATTGCCAGATCCGGCATTGCTTCTTCGGCTTACCGGCCAAGATAATGACATTAATGTGCTTCATCATTATCATGTTTTTGAATCATTAGAGCAAGGTGAGGCTCCTGCTGTTGCATTTAATGTGAATGGTAATGACTACGATATGGGATATTATCTTGTTGATGGTATTTATCCAAAATGGGGCACATTTGTTCAACCCATTCGTTATCCAAGAAATAAGCATGAAAAGATCTTTACTCAACGTCAAGAAGCTGCAAGAAAGGATGTTGAAAGGACATTTGGAGTTTTGCAGGCACGATGACATATTGTTAAGGCTTCTACGCATTGTCATAGTGTTGTTGTTCTTGGAGACATAATGAAGGCATGCATTATAATGCATAATATGATTGTTGAGAATGAACGTAAAAGTGGAGTTTGGAATTGAAAAGGTCAGAGGAAAGAAACAATACCTACGCTCTTTTAGGAAGATGATGGTTTTCATTTTGTCTATCAGATGATTGAAGCAAGAAATAAGATTAGAAATGAAGTTACACATACTAATCTTCAAAAAGACTTAGTTGAGCATGTTTTTAATTGGAGTGGCATTGAAGAAACAGCAGATCCGGTACCAATTTATGATCCAAATTGGTCGGATCCAGAGAAGAGAAAAAGAGGCGAAAATTAAAATGGAAATGAAAGTGTATTTCATATGTATTCTCTATGTATTTTCTAACGTGAACTATGAAGTTCCAAAGTATTTCATATGTATTTTCTAACGTGAACTATTAAGTTCCAACGTATTTCCTAATGTATTTCCTATGTAATTCCAATAAGTTCTTATGTGTTTAATGAGTTGTGTTTTAATGAACTATATTACAATGTGTATTAATTTTATTAGTAATTGTATTTCTATGAAAATAATTATATTGGAAATAATATACATAGTGCATTAATTAAAAAAAAAAACAGTGAGATAAAAATACATAGTTCATTAATTAAAAATACAATGAAATTAAAATACATAGTGCATTAATTAAAAAGACAGTGAAATTAAAATACATAGTGCATTAATTAAAATACATAGTGCTTTAATTAAAATAAAATAAAATACTAAATATTACATAAGCTTAGTTAGAGCTAGAACCACCTCTAGCCCTTGCCCATTCAGCACGTATTTCAGCTTGTTGTTGCTCGATTAAAAAAGCGGTATCGAGATGGAGGACACTTGTATCGGTCGCTAAAATCTTAGCTTCATATTGCATCTTTAGAAGCCAATTTTTTTCCAATTGAACTTGATTGTTTTCCATTTGAATCCGATTTTTTTCTTTTCTTGCCCTCACAGTTCTTTGACCATATGCAAGTTTCCTTTCCTTAAATTTTAAGCATTTTTGTGTTTCATTTGCATCCTTGTGAAAATGTATCCCCTAAACGTGTAAAGTAACCCTCCAACATACCAACTACTTTTTCTTGGTTTCTCTTGGACTTGGCTTTCTTCAATCCAGGAGGACGCTCCATTTCTTGACGACGCTTTATTTCTTGAGAACCCTCCAATTCAACTCCACCAACACTTGGTGAATTATAAGTTGAATTTTCACCATCATTTTTGCGACCTTTTCCCTTTGTGGGGCAGCTTAACCTTGCCTCAAAAACATTACTCTACTTTGGATTATCCTTGAGTATAACGTAACAATGATCAAGTGAAAAAGCCATTTTTTCTTGTAGTTGGTACATCATTCTTGCCTCGGACAACTAAAAAATAAAATAGAAATAATTAGACTAAAATAATCACTAAGACTAAGATAATTAAACTAAAATAATAATTAGACTAAAACTAAAATGGAAATAATAAATACACTAAGATAATTAGACTAAGACGGAAATAATTAGACTAAGACTAAGATAATCAATAAATTCCAAATTGACAACGTTGTAATTATCCGGCTTTGTATTGTTGTACCACTTGCATGTCGAGCCTCCACCGCATTCACAATTGCCATGAACTTGTTCATCATTTTTGAAATATATTTCCATCTACCGCTAATTGAATCGGAAGACCTATCCAACCCACGTGCTTGATTGAACTCGTTTGTTACACGATTCCAAAATCCTTTTGTATTTTGGAAAGCACCAACAATGGAGTATTCAATAATTTTTATCCAAGCAAGACATAGAGTTTGATCTTCGGACATGCTAAAGTGAGTTTTTGCTTTTGCTTGAGTGCTACCACTTGCTTGAGATGCTTGAGTTGATGCCATTTGATATTTTGTTTTTTTGAAGAACTGATTTTAAGGAAGAAGAAATATGATATATGATTGTTGGAAGTGTGAGTTGAAATTAATGAAACAAATGTTGTATATATACCAAAGTTTTTTATTTTGACCGTTTTTTACCGTTCTGACTTTCTGACCGTTGGTGAACTAGCCGTTAGGACTCCGGACGGGATGTTTGATTCCGTATGGAAAAAAAGAAATATAGTGAGACGGGATGTTGGATTCCATCTGGTGAGTTTTGTAATCCAGACGGAATCAACATCCGTCGAAGTAAATAAAGTCAGCCACTATCTCGGTGATGGGTTTCACCTTGAAATCAACTAGGCAAAATATTCACCAGATAATCACCTCTGCATTGCAGAGCAGTTTTTCCCCAAAACCGGTGACTAACAAACCCCAACCCCTTGCATTGCAAATGCTCTTAGTGCATTCCCAATTCAGGGGATTTCAAGGGGTTTGTGACTATAGTCACAAGTTTTGGGGAAAAACTACTCTGCAATGCAGAGGTGATTATTTGGTGAATATTTTGCCAAGTTGATTTCAAGGTGAAACTCATCACCGAGATAGTGGCTGACTTATTAACTTCGGACGAGATGTTGGATTCCGTCTCGTGTGTTTTTTTAAAAAAAAATAGGTTTTTTTTTTCGGACAGGATGTTGGATTCCGTCTCACATGATTTTTCGACTTTTTTTCGTTTTTTTTTTTAAATTTTAGACGGGATGTTTCATTCCGTCCGGAGCGTTTTTTTCGATTTTTACGTCCAGACGGAATCCAACATCCCGTCCGAGATATTTTATTCACCTTTGCATTGCACAACTTCACCTTGTTTTTCACCGTTTTGGTGAAAAGAGGGTGAATAAGTGCTGAGGTGGCTGTGATAAGGGGGGGATTATATTCATTTGCATTGCAAATGCTCTTATCTCCTCTTCGTAGGCAGTATTTCCCCCTTTTATCACCATTTTGGTGAAAAACAAGGTGAAGTTGCCCAATGCAAAATGAATATTAATTTCAGACGAGATGTTAGATTCCTTCTGGATGTAAAAATCGAGAAAACGCTGTAGACGGAATGTAACATCCCGTCTGAAATTTAAAAAACCGAAAAATCATGCGAGATGGAATGAAACATTCCGTCCGAAAAAAAAACCCATTTCTTAAAAAAAAAAACACACGAGACGGAATCCAACATCTCATCCGAAGTTCACAAGTCAGCCACTATCTCGGTTGAAGGTTTCACCCAGGAAATGACTTGGGAAAATAGTCACCATCTTTTTCACCTCTATATCGGGCACTGGTTTTACACCAAAAAGAGGTGAAAATTTTCACATCCCCCTCTTTTTCACCTGCATTGGGAATGCTCTAATCACTGTCACTATAGAGAGAAATTGACAATTTTCACTGTTATTTTGGGAAAAAACTCTTGCCCAATGCAAGGGTGACAAAGTCGGTCAGTTGTGATTAAGTGAAAACGAGAGTAGCAGTTGCTACCGAGAAAGTAACTGAGTTGTGAACTTCGGATGAGATGTTTTATTCCGTCTCGTGTGTGTTTTTTTTTAATTTTTTTTTTTTTTTTCCGGACGGAATGTTTCATTCCGTCTCGCGTGTTTTTTCGAATTTTTCCGGTTTTTTTTTTTAACTTCATACGGGATGTTTCTTTCCGTCTGACGCATTTTTTCGATTTTTACATTCAGACGGAATCAAACATTCCATCCAAGATTCAAACTCATCTTTGTATTGGACAACCTCACCTTGTTTTTCACCAAAACGGTAGGAAACAAGAAAAATTGAGCCTATATAGAGGTGAAAAAGTGAAAAACTCTCGCTTACATTGGAAATGCTATTAAGAGTTGGGACCTGTGGACCTTGCACGGTAATGGGCATGCTCCCGTCGAGTGCCTACGAAGAGGGTCCCAAACATAACACGCTATCAAAAAACAAATATATACCAAGTAGCATATCTCAAAACAAATAAATTAAGGCTAAATCTATGGTGCGCGAGATGTATGGTGCGCCATTACATCTCGGCCACTCATACCAAGGGGTGCGTGTGTATTTAATGGCAAAAGTACTGATCCAAAGGCCCATATTACCTGCGCACTGAAGACATGCTCATAAATTAAACATTGTAGCACCATAACCTATCAATAAATACATTAGCATACGGTCCGTGAAAGTCGTTCATGTTAACATTGTGGCGACTATTTTCTCTACGAAGCAGAGAATCCTCATTTGGAAAGTCTAGGTCTACATCATCAACATTATTCAATACATAATAACTTAATAAGCACCTCCACAGATTCAACCGCCATTACACCCAAGGACCAAAATATCGAATTCAGACAATATATCATGTATCTTAAAAACGATATATATATATATCGAAAATATCTATTTTTTTTACTAGTCAAAATTTTATTTTGTATGTCGATATATCAAAAAATATCAGAAATATCGTTGACATATTAATAAAAATCGGTCAAAGTCAACAATTTATATCGGATATATCAGTCGATATATATCGTTATATCGAAAATTGCAATATATATTGACAAAAACAATATTCAATATTCGGTGGAGATATATCGAATATTTTCATCTTGTGTACCGAAAAAATAAGATATATCAGCGATATTTTGGGCCTTAGATAATAGTGAGTCGCCCTTTGCCTTTTCTAACCCTAGATAACAATTTTGTTCTAAAATTTTATTTGTTTTGTCCTAAATTTCGATTTATCTCAAAATTTCATAATACTTTATATTTATCTCGAAAAATATCATTGATATATTAATAAAAATCGGTCAAAGTCAACAATTTATATTGGATATATCGGTTAATATATATCGTTATATCAGAAATTGCAATATATATCGACAAAAATAATATTCAATATTCGGTGGAGATATATCGAATATTTTCATCTCGTGTATCAAAAAAATAAGATATATCAACGATACTTCAAAAATCTCAGTGATATTTTGGGCCTTAGATAATAGTGAGTCGCCCTTTGCCTTTTCTAACCCTAGATAACAATGTTGTCCTAAATTTCTATTTGGTTTGTCCTAAATTTTGATTTATCTCAAAATTCCATAATTCTTTATATTTATCTTAAAAAATATCATTGATATATTAATAAAAATCGGTCAAAGTCAACAATTTATATCGGATATATCGGAAATTACAATATATATCGACAAAAACAATATTCAATATTCGGTGGAAATATATCGAATATTTTCATCTCATGTACCCCAAAAATAAGATATATTAGCGATATTTCAAAAATCTCAGCAATATTTTGGGCCTTAGATAATAGTGAGTCGCCTTTTGCCTTTTCTAACCCTAGATAACAATATTGTCCTAAATTTTTATTTGTTTTGTCCTAAATTTTGATTTATCTCAAAATTTCATAATATTTTATATTTATCTCGAAAAATATCGTTGATATATTAATAAAAATCGGTCAAAGTCAATAATTTATATCGGATATATCGGTCGATATATATCGTTATATCAAAAATTGCAATATATATAGACAAAAACAATATTCAATATTCGGTGGAGATATATCAAATATTTTCATCTCGTGTACCCAAAAAATAAGATATATTAGCGATATTTCAAAAATCTCAATGATATTTTGGGCCTTAGATAATAGTGAGTCGCCCTTTGCCTTTTCTAACCCTAGATAACAATGTTGTCATAAATTTCTATTTGGTTTGTCCTAAATTTTGATTTATCTCAAAATTCTATAATTCTTTATATTTATCTTAAAAAATATCATTGATATATTAATAAAAATCGGTCAAAGTCAACAATTTATATCGGATATATCAGAAATTACAATATATATCAACAAAAACAATATTCAATATTCGGTGGAGATATATCGAATATTTTCATCTCATGTACCCCAAAAATAAGATATATTAGCGATATTTCAAAAATCTCAGCGATATTTTGGGCCTTAGATAATAGTGAGTCGTCTTTTGCCTTTTCTAACCCTAGATAACAATATTGTCCTAAATTTCTATTTGTTTTGTCCTAAATTTTGATTTATCTCAAAATTCCATAATACTTTATATTTATCTCGAAAAATATCGTTGACATATTAATAAAAATCGGTCAAAGTCAAAAATTTATATCGGATATATCGGTCGATATATATCATTATATCGGAAATTACAATATATATCGACAAAAACAATATTCAATATTCGGTGGAGATATATCGAATATTTTCATCTCGTGTACCCAAAAAATAAGATACATTAGCGATATTTCAAAAATCTCAGTGATATTTTGGGCCTTAGATAATAGTGACTCGCCTTTTGCCTTTTCTAACCCTAGATAACAATGTTGTCATAAATTTCTATTTGTTTTGTTCTAAATTTCAATTTATCTCTAAATTCCATAATGCTTTATATTTATCTCGAAAAATATCGTTGATATATTAATAAAAATCGGTCAAAGTCAACAAAATCAACAATTTATATCGGATATATCGGTCGATATATATCGTTATATCGGAAATTGTAATATGTATTGACAAAAACAATATTCAATATTCGGTGGAGATATATTGAATATTTTCATCTCATGTACCCAAAAAATAATATATATCAGTGATATTTCAAAAATCTCAGTGATATTTTGGGTCTTAGATAATAGTGCGTCGCACTTTGCCTTTTCTAACCCTCCATAACAATGTTGTCTTAAATTTCTATTTGTTTTGTCCTAAATCTTGATTTATCTCCAAATTCCATAATACTTTATATTTATCTCGAAAACTTCAACTTCATTTTCACTATATGTTTGGTACATCATTATTGCTAATTGAGATTACTACAAAGTACTTGTCCAAATATAATCTGGTTGGTTCAACTGTCCAATCCATTGCTTGCAACAGATTTCAGCAAGCCAGTTACGACTCATCAACAAGCCACTATCTTATCCCAAATAAACTTATGTCAGGTGAAGATGGGTCACTTGAACCGATTCATGTGTAACTTTTCTTTGCATATCAATCCCATTACTTACGGGAACATATCATTTTTATTTTACATGTAATTCCATATTGCATAGATCATCAAACGATAATACAAAAGCTAAATAAAGTTTTCAACTTCTCAAGACCAAACTAATTTTGGCCCCTATTAATTCTTAACTCTTAAGTGTTGTCCGACTTTTCTTCTCCTTTTGAAATATGTACAAATGCATTTAAAATCGGCATTGGTGTTGTTCTCCGCCAGATCCTATTGCTTAATTATTTTCAGTGAGAAACTGACATGCACAAAACGAAACATAATTACAGTGTTTACGAATTGGATGTTCTATATTGTTGTTTAAACTTTTAATTTAAATATTGGCGTCACTATCTAATAATCCACTCCGAATTCATTATTTATTATGATCATGAACCACTCAACCATATTGGTAATCAGGATAATGTCTGTAAAGGGGCGTTTTGGTTTTCCTTTAGAGATAGTGAAGAGAGGGGAATGGGTTGAGGTTTTCTGGAGAGACCGAGTTCGTTGATGAGCGAGCTGCCTACGTATCCTCTCTCGGTTTTTCAGGGGAGAGAGGAATCAGGTCTCGCGTAGTTCAAGAAGGTGGTATTTATAGGCTTGTGGAAGTGTCAATCCTAGAGACACGTGTGTCTCTTGCACACGTGTAAGGTGGAGATTGCGAATGAGTGTTGGGCTGGTTTTAGTATAAGTCGTGTGCTGATTGGGAGTTGGCACGGTAGTCCCTATTTCTCGGTGGTGGGAAGTACAAGTAAGATTTTGGTAATTATTACACCTGGTGGTGACTTTATCTGAGGCGTTTTATCTCTGGCCGTTTGTTCGTACTGAGACATCCTTGATCGACCTTAAACGTACCACCTACATGAAAGGAGCTGCTCACATATCGGTCTTGGAGGTCGATATCTTGGGTTCGCGTATGCTGCGCGCGTATGTTTTCACAAGGGAACTGCTCACATATCGGTCTTGGAGGTCGATGTCTTGGGTTCGCCTATGCTGCGCGCGTATGTTTTCACAAGGGAGCTGCTCATAGATCGGTCTTGGAGATCGATGTCCTGAGTTCGCTTACGCTTCATGCGTGTGTGATATTCCTTAATGAGGATATTACTCACCTACACAGCCCCCTCTCAGTAGATTGTTTATGTCCCTAGAAACGATCTACTGAGAGAAAAACGGAAGAACGTGTGGAGCATGAGCGAGCTGTGGTGGACGATCCGACTGGGATGCCGTGAATTTTGAATCATGTGCATGATGATTTGGCAGGAAAGGGAAGGTAGTCCGTGATTGGCACGTGACAGAATCATAGCAGTTGGTAAAGAGACGTGTCGCCGCGTTATTCGGAACTCTTGAAAAGACAGGTCCTTGGAACACGTGTGCGGGCTAGGGTATAGGCTGTAATCATAACTTCTTGGTAACTGAACGGGCGGTTTGTACAAAATCAAATTTGGGACAATCAAAAAGGTATTTTCTGTTTCCTTCTTCCGCAAAAACGCAAGCTAGGGTTCCTCAGGTGAGTGCTTCTGTTGCTGTTACCTTTTCATTTTCAATTTGCTTTCCTCTTGTTCAAGTGCGATTTGTTAAGTAAGTAGGTCAGTGTTAGGTTGTAGGGTTTAAACTTGAGTAATTGATAAAAAGGAAACGTTATAATGTCTGATTTTGATGATACGCAATCGGAAGAGGTTCGTGAGATCTCATTAAGTTGTGGAGAGTATGAGGATGATAATGAAGAATCGGTGAGTGTTGGCATTCAGACTGAGTTGGATGAGGAAGTTCGGGTAGATGAGGGTAATACTCGATCTGGGTCAGAAGGTGTCGTGGCCAGTACGTCAGGTCGAGGGGAGATGTCGTCATCAAGTGAGTTGCCCCTCAGAGCGGTAGATTGTCGTGTTGCAAGCTCGTTCCCCGAACTGATGGCAGCTTATGAGATCAACATTCCCGACCTAGAGATATACGAGCCACGGTTGAGTGAAAATGTACGTAGTGAAGAGTACAACCCACCGAATGGGGGGGTAATCATCTGTGAGGGCCAGCTGAGAGCGCATATGCAAATACCGTTCTCGAAACTAGTGTGTGACTTCTTGGCTCATTGTTGGAAGTCGCCTTGTCAATTCATTGGTAACACCTGGCGATTGTTTAAGGTGTTTGACCTGTTGAATGCGAGTGGGGAATACGACATAGGGGTATCCGACATAGTTGAGCATTATGTTGTGAGGCGATCTGGTAATTTGAATTTTAGTTTGCAAACGATGACGACGCGTTCTGCTGTGATTGACGGTGTAAGCAACGAGGCCTGGACAAAGAGGCCGTTGCTGCTAGTTGGCAACTACTGTGCTAACGGATGTAGGTTGCAAACTAGGATTTGTAACATATCCGGTGGGTAGGAATATTTTTCTTTTGTCGCTTTACTTAACGATTGACAGTTATTCTAACAGGCCCATGTTTTTGCTTTGTCTGTAGATTTTTCCGCGGAAGACATAAACCGATCGTGGGGAGATAGAGAGGTTCGCGGGCCGACTCGAAAGCAGAAAAACAAGCGAAGTTGCCCGAGGTTGCTCATTTCTTTGTGGAAAGGGGTGGGCCTGCGATCCGGGAAAAAGAAAAGCTCAAAAGGACCGAGCTCGAGGTCAGACAAGGCGAGAGGTGATGGAGACGCATACGAATGACTTGGTAACGCGGGAAGATAGGAATCGGGCTCGTGGCGGCGCGAGACGACCTGCTAGAGGTGGTGCCTCAGGGGCTGGTGGGTCCAGCTCCCGACCTGAAGGGGGGTCGATCGATGCTCTTGTATAGTTGGAGACGGTGGTCTTCAACCCTCGTGCAAGGAGCAGGTCGGAGAAAAGACGACGTGACACCTCTGAGCAAGACGTTGTCCGAGTTGCGAAAGTAGCGCGGCACGCTCTTGGGGAAAGCTCCAGCGCAGGGGGCGGTTCTGATGGTGGTGGTCGGCTGGTGCTACGGTTGCTCGCCGGAGTCGGGCACGACCGGAGCAGGTCATGGACTTGGCCACTTTTGGGGCGGGGTCTAGTCCGTCTCGACTGGGGCGTGAACCCAGTCCGCTGACGAAAGCGAAGGCTCCCCGCAAAGCGAGTGGAAAAGCTGTTGTGGTTGCTGATGACCTAGAGTCACAGTTTGTGTATCTGGACAACAATGGGGCACAACGAACTGTGAAGCAAAGTGATTGTAGCTTCAGGTCGAGCAAGGTATCGGCCTGTCTGTTAGAACAAATAGCTCTGGACGGCAACCGTAAGGAGCTAGATGAGAGAGGGCTGGCTGATAACCTGAAGCGAATGGAAGTCGCGCAATGTATGCTACGTGGGTTTGTCTTCTTTTGATATAACTGTTCACCTATGCACGCTGTTGTGACTTGGTTATTAACATATAGGTGTAATTGCAGCTGGTAAGTGGGTTTCAGAAGTTGAAGGAGATTGCTCAGTTTGCGGAGGCAGATAGAGAAGCTGTGGTGAAGCTGTCCGACGAGCTGAAAAATGTTCAGGAGGCCGCGAAGATGGAACGCGAGGAGCTGGAAGACCTAAAGAAAGCACATCAAGCTCTGAGTCTGGCCAAGATGCTGAAAGATACCGAAACAGAAGAGCTGAGGCAAAAACTACAGGGAGTTGAAGAGAATGTTCTGGCAGCGACTGTGGAAATTGGTAGGCAGAACGAGTATGCTTTACACTGCAAAAAAGTTGCTCAGGACGCCACAAAGGCCTATGATGACTTGGATGCTGATTTTGTTGAGCTGGAAGTGGACTATAAGGCTCTGAAGGAGGAGCAAGCACGCTGGATGTCTCGTACCTCGGTGAAACAGGTGGAAGGAGATGTTGGTGGCGTTGTTGCGTCTTCAGTGGTCATGCCGAGAGTCGCGGATACCGCTGAACCGAACCTCGCCGCAAGGCCCGATGTGCTAATGAGTTTGAACTTTGATGGAATGTCTGTTGTGGTGGATGGGAGGGATGTTGAAATTGATGAGTCGGTCGTGCCTGGAGAGTTAACTGTTGTGCCTAGAGATGGCGAGTTGTAAATTTGTTTTGTTATGCTGTCAGCTTATAAGCTGTGATACAATAGAGCTGGTTTCCTGGGGTAACTTGGGCAGTTCGTCTTTCTTGCGTTTATGTGCTATTACTTTGAACGAGCTGGTACCCCGTACTGGTTTGGGGTAACCATGTGATGACAAATATTGTTTAGCCGGGTTGGATTTCCTGAGTAGTCTCAGCAACTCGGCTAAAGAAGAACGGTTATTCAGGTCTGTTGGAACAGGTCGTTGTTTGCTTATATGCTATGTTTGTTGTTTGTTTCCCAACTGTGTGTGTGTCGCTTGCTTGATTGTGTTTACGAATGATGATACTGCTATAACTATGCATGGCGGTTGTGCTGCGGTGATAACTGCCCTGCAGATGACCGGTAAGCTTGTACGAGCGTCCTGTCATTAACTTGTCTGTATGGTGTCACGCGTAATGATGCCACTAGATCCCTGGGCTCTTGTACATGGAGCAGGACGAATTGTGTTGTGTTCAGTGTCGCAAACGGCAGTATTCCCTCATGTGCGTGACACGTGTAGAAAAACGAGCGGTTCAGGGAACATAATGATGGCGGGCAGATGGCGTTTGGCGTCTCAAGGTAATTATGAAGCGCTTAGGGAAAAGACGTTACCTATTAAATAAACTGTTCGCAGAATACCAAAAGGCATTTGCTTGGCTTCTTGTCTTAGCTCTTCTCTGCCCTATCGCTCTGCACTACCTTCGTCGCTGCTTCTACAGGTATATTTAGTTTCATTTGTGAGTGCTACTCCGTTGAGAAGGATTTGGTGTATAACTGTAACTCATGCAATAGTATCTATGTTCATAGGTTTGACCATGGCAAGGTGTCGCCCATATGTGAGAGGAGAAGGGAGTATGAGAGAGATGTTGCCTCTGATAATGGAGGAGATGGAATTCGATCCTCATGTGCATGGTGATCGTGGTAAGAGGAAGGTTGCTGCTGTAGGAACCAAGGGTCACAAACGACCTAGGAGAGCTGGTCGTCCGGCTGGCGGCATTGTGTTTAGGTCGCCACAGCAGGTAGGCAAAACTGCTCGTCATGCTGCAGAGCGTAGCGACCTGAGGCAAGGTTGCCAAGTTGCTGGTGAGAGTTCGTCCCCGCGATGTGGGGATGTGGGGAGCGAATTCTACTACATGGGGAAGACGGGGAAGAAGCGTATGGTGAAACGCTCGGAATGTAGCTTCCACTCGGCACCCATAGCGACTAGCGTTCTGAAGGGGATCGTGTTAGATGGTGACAAGGCAGAGGTGAAAGATGAGGACATGGAGACGCTGTTGGGGACGATGGATATGGCCGCTTGTTTGGTGAGTTCATGACATGCTAAGTTGTTGTGTCTATTCCCAAGGCATTCTGGCTCTTTAACTTCGTTCATGCAGTTTCTTGCAGGGTATGATAAACTAAAAGATGTTGTGCAAAACACCGAGACTGATGATAACCCTCACGTCAAGATGGGGTGTATGCGAGCTGCGTGGGGGGCTAACAAGAGGAAGCTAGAGGTGATGACCAACAAGTATCAGAATGTTGCTGCCGAGAATGTTGCATTAGTGGCTGATATGACTGATCTAGAGAGGGAATTAGCTTAAGTGACTGCATATGCTAAAAAATGTCAAAAGGTGGCGCGCAAAGCACAGGAGGCGTATACCAAGGCCCGTGGTCGCGATATGTCGCCTCGACGAAGTATGACGCCTCAAGAAAGTTTAATCGGGTGAGGAACAAGGACAAGGTATCGCGGCGTGATCTTGAGATCTCGGAGAGGCACATCGGCCTACCTAAGCGCCGCAGAAGATAAGCATGTGTTGACTGATATTTGATGATGCGAGCTACCTTTGTCCATGTCAGTGAAAAATTGTAAGTGTTGTTTACGTTCTCCTCTCTTATATGAGAGTTAACAATAGAGCTGTGTCTTCAGGCTTGCCTGAGCAGTTCGCCATTTTGGTACAGAGAACTGGTTTCCACGGAAGTGGCAGTTCGATGCTTTGTTAAATTTGTAATAGACACCGATCTGGATTTCCTGGGTAATCCCAGCAGATCGGTGGATCTAATTGTTGTGGCTGTGGTCAAGTATTGCTACTGGGTGTGCTCGGAATGCATGTTTCTGCTTAATTGTGTATAGCTAGCATCCTACTTATGATGCATGTGGCTTGAAATAACTGAGGAGCTTGAGACTTAGATTAGAAACATGATTTGCCCGTGATTAGCGTTTTCTTCCTTGTTTATCATGTTATAAGAGAAGAAACGTTAGGAGTATTCTAGATAATCTGAGTCTAAAATGAAGAGTTCTCCACTAAGTGCATTGCTCTGAGCTTAGAAGTAAGACTCAAAGGAATGCTCTGTTCAGGCAGAGCGTGTGGGCTTATATAAGCGTGACGCTCATGGAGAACGCTCTCGTATGGTCGACTCTAGGATTATAGGTTCGTCGACCAACGAGGTTCGGGGGGGCTGTAGAGCCTGCGAGCTCCAGAGAGCTATCTGCTCACGGAGAGCGTTCTCGTTTGGTCGATCCTATAAATATAGGTCCTCGACGTGACAAGAATTGGAGAGGTTGTGGAGCCTGTAAGCTCCAAAGAGCTGTCTGCCACGGAGAGAGCGTTCTCGTTTGGTCGATCCTAGAAATATAGGTCCTCGACGTGGCAAGAATTGGAGAGGCTATGGAGCCTGTAAGCTCCAGAGAGCTGTCTGCTCACGGAGAGCGTTCTCGTTTATGATAGTGTATGGCTCGCTGATCATGTTGGATCAGGTAAGTATACTGGTCGTGCTTCTGAGGCGAACTGTATGACATTTTGATGCAAGTAAATGGAGTACTTTGTACTAGGTAACATAAGAAATTTAACCTTGAACTTACAGTACATGAAGAACGAAATATACAACAACAATGGTTTTATTGATAAAATCTTTTCAGCAGATAAGTATTCCAAGGGCGAGGTAACAATTTGCCCTCTTGCGTTTTTATCCAGTATGCTCCGTTGCCTACAACGCGTTCTACGATGTATGGGCCTTCCCATGTAGGGGCTAATTTGGAGTCATCTTGCGTCTTTTTTCGCACTAGATCGTCAGGCTGGAAAGATCGAGGATGCACTCGTTTATTGTAGGAGTTCTTCAGAGTTTGCTGATAAGATGCGACTCTGATGGCGGCTAAGTCATGCCGTTCTTCTAGGAAATCGACCTCTCGTGCTAAAATAGAATCATTGTGTCCCATCTCGACGAGTTCGGACCGAGTCGTAGTGACTGTCAGTTCGGTGGGAATGACGGCTTCCGTACCATAACACAATGAGAATGGAGATTCACCAGATTTTGACCGAAATGCGTGGTGCGATGAGCCCACAAAATGTTTTCCAACTGATTTGGCCATTGGCTCTTGTTCCTTTCAATCTTTTTCTTCAAATTTTCTAAGATAGCCTTGTTGCTGGCTTCTGCTTGACCATTACTCTGAGCGTATTGTGGTGTAGAAAATGCATGAACTATCTTCCACTTGGCTAGAAATTCTTTGACTGTTCTGCCTTTGAATTGGGGTCCATTGTCCATCACTAGTGTATGTGGCAAACCAAATCTGGTGATGATGTGAGTCCAGATGAAGTTTCTAACATGTGATTCTTTGACATGTGCTAAAGGAATGGCTTCAACCCACTTAGTGAAATAATCGGTTGCAGCTAAGACAAAGCGAAAACCAGTGCTTTTCTATGGGACGAATGGTCCCATGATGTCCATACGCCACATGTGAAATGGCCATGGGCTCGCTATATTGATCAGCACGCGAGCGGGCTGGATGATGTTGTGGCCGAATGTTTGACATTTTACACACTTGAGGACGTATGCTTTGGCATCGATCTGCATACGGGGCTAAAAGTAGCCTTGGGAAATTGCCTTGTGGGCTAAAGAGCGACCTCCGGCATGGTTTCCGCATTCTCCTTCATGGATTTCTATAAAAATCAATTGGCCCTGCTCTGGAGTAATGCATCGCAAGTGTGGTCCACCAGCAGATTTCCTGAACAACTTATTGTGCAATAAGCAATAACGACGTGCTTGATATGGGATTTGCTTGGCTTTGGCACATTCTACAGGGAGTGTGCCATGGTGGATGTAGTCCATGATGGGCTGCATCCATGTCTGACTCAACTGATCTTCAGAGAGAGGGAACAAATCGGTGATAACTAGGGCATGCTCGACCTAGTACGCAGGTCGGTCGACTACTTCAATGAGGAGTTGTCTTGGAACGCAACTCGGTGTTTGAGTGGCTAAATAAGCTAAACTGTCTGCGTGACGGTTCTCATCACGCAAAAAATGATGTATGGTAGCTTTCTTAAAAGAAGGCAATAAATGATGAACGACCTGAAGATATTTCGAAATGTTACTTTCATGGGTAGTGTACTCTTTTGCAATCCGCTTAACCACCGCCACGAAGTCACTAAAGACTTGAAGCTCTTGCACACCGAAATCATGGCGCCATACACGAAGGCCCATGATCAACGCCAGACTACCAATGTTGGAAGATAAGTCGAAGTCGAATCGACTTTTCGACCATAGTTCCATCGGGTGACACTAAGACGACCCCGATGCCACTCCCTCCAGGGTTGCTAGAGCCATCTACAAAGAGAGACCAGATTGATTTGACACATTCCTTTGCGTCTGCGAGCTCCATTTCTGGTTCCCAATGTGGGTCATCAACAGGGAAATCTGCTAGAAAATCGGCGACGACTTGACCTTTCTGAGATTTGTGAGGTACAAACTCCAGGTGGTGTTCGCCGAGCTCTTCAGCCCATACTGCCATACGAGTAGTCTTGTTTTCTTTGTGGAAGATCTTCTTCAAGGGGAGGTCGGTCAGTACTTTGATCGGATGTGCTTGAAAGTACGGCCTGAATTTTCTGGCCGAATACAACAAAGCAAGTACAACTCTTTCAAGGAAAGAATAGTTACTTTCAGCTGGCGTGAGTGTCTTACTTGTAAAGTAGATCGGTTTTTCTGAGTTGTTCTCCTCTTTGAAGAGAACTAAGCTGATGGCGAAGTCTGATACTGCCAGATATAGCCCAGTGTCTCTCCATCTATTGGTTTGGCTAAGACGAGAGGCGTGGTGAGGTATTCTTTGAGAGTGGCGAATGCTTGGTGGCATTGATCATTCCATGAGAACTGCTCGCCTTTTTTGAGGAGTTGTAGGAACGGGCGACACTTGTCTGACGCCCTAGATATGAATCGGTTGAGTGCAGCGACCATGCCTGACAACTTCTGTATCTGCTTCTTTGTCTGTGGATCAGGCATGTCTAAGAACGCTCGGATTTGGTCTGGGTTTGCTTTGATCCCTCGCTGTGACACCTGATATCCTAGAAACTTTTCGGAGGACGCTCCAAAGAGGCATTTCTCTAGGTTCAACTTTATTTGAGTTCGGCGCAATCTGGAGAACGCTTGCTCAAGGTGAATGAGGTGGTCGCCTGCTTTCTTGCTTTTGACGACCATGTCATCGATGTAAACCTCCATGGTATCTCCTAACATATCCTGGAACATGTCAGTTACCAGACGTTGATACGTCGCGCCAGCGTTCTTAAGGCCGAACGGGAGAAGGTTATAGCAATAAATTCCTTACTCAGTAATGAACGAGGTCTTCTCTTGATCCTCCTCAGTGAGTGGGATTTGGTTGTATCCGCTGTACGCGTCCATGAAGGAGAGAAGTTCATGACCACAGGTTTGGTCGACAAGTCGGTCAATGCGAGGTAGGGGAAAACTATCTTTCGGTGTTTCCTAATTGACATTCGTGAAATCGACGCATAGGCGCACTGTTCCATTCTTTTTGGGGATCGCTACAATGTTCGCGATCCAGTCCGGATAGTCTACCTTTCTGATGAAACCGACTTGCTTGAGTTTGTCGACCTCGTCGTTAATGGCTTTCTGAAATCGCAGGGATAATCGGCGAGGTCGTTGGCGAACTGGTCTAGCATTAATTGGGGTTTACATTTAATCTATGACATGCTACATTGGGATCTATTCCAGGTATGTCGATATACGATCAAGCGAAAACATCTTTATTCATGGCCAAAAAGTTTACAAGTTGGGCCTTGAGTGTAGGGTCAAGGTTAGCCCCTACATATACAAACTTGGGATCATCATCAGTTCCTAAGTTCACTCGCTCTCTGTCGGCCTGTTAAGGTGTTGTCTTGGGCGGTGATGCGTCTTCATATGGTGATACTCTAGCGATCTGAGGGAGAGTGAAATTAGTCGCCCGAGCTGGAGCGGTGTCTTTGGTGATGAGAACAGGGGCTGGAATTGCCTCTGTGATCATGACAGCAGGGTCTGGAGTGACTTCCGGAATTGATATTTGTTGTGCGACACATGGCGGCGCGACTGTTGGGATGCGAACTGGTGGGGCAACAATAGTGGAGGTGACCTCTGGGGTCATGACTGCTGTGTTGACAACCACCGACGACGACTGGGATCCGTCCTGATGGATCAACAATGGTTGGGCTGACTTCTGGAGTGGAAACAGACGACGGAATCTTCTTGCTGGAGCCCCCAGCGTGCTATTTTGATGCTTTGGCTTTGACCTCGGAAATCAGGTCTTTGGCCATTGTATAACTGGTGGGCTCGTTGCTTGTGTGGATTGGTCCACTGTCGATCCTACTTGCTGACAGGATTTGGTTACAATGATATGCTTCCAGTTGATTGCTGCGCAGCTCCATCATTCCTCTGGGGCCTGGGAAACGGAGAACTTGATGCAATGTTGACGGTACGGCTTGCATTTGATGGATCCACCATCGACCTAGTATGGCATTATAGAACGACTTGATGTCCAGAACGCTGAAGCGTGTATTGCAGCTGACTTTGTCTTCTTTAGACCCTACCGATACTGGGAGTATGATGTCACCGACGGGGTCGGCCCTGGAGCCATTGAACCCATAAAAGGGAGCAATCGGGTCTATGAGAACTGACTTGGGTAAACTCATTTCTTGAACAGTGTGATAGAATAAAATGTCACACCTAACTCCTGGGGAATTCGATCAGACGCTTTTATCCGTGTCGACCGCTAATCTTTGACGTGGACGCGACGGTCGCTCGCCGTTGTGAGGGGAGGTAGACTTTGTCGGAGGTCGGCCTCCGTGGAAAATGATATCTCCCGAATTGCGACTGAAGCCGCCGGAGTGTGTCTTTGCCTGGGAAGTAAAATGATACACTTCCTGAAGAGCGCCGACACGACATCTTTTCTCTCTTGAGGAGGTTACAGAATCATCAGGGAAGGTAATCATGTGAATGGTTCTGGCATTGTCATGATCTGACGAGTGTTGTCGTCGCTCGTGGCGAGAACGGTCTTTGGGACGTCCTCTGCTGTGAAGGCGAGCTTGAAACTTTTGGTGGTGACGGCGAGGCGGAGATCAACTGCGTACTCGGCGAGCCATGAGTTTATGGCGCAAATCACCGTCAGGAATATTGGTGCACTGTTTAATATGACCAGCTTCCACGAGGTCCTGGAGATAGTGCTTAAGCCCCCAGCACGCATTGGTTTCATGGCATTTTGCTTTGTGGAATGCGCAGTAGGGCTTGCCAGGTCGATCTATTGGCTGCCTCACATCTGGTCGGAAGTATGAGGTTCGTTGGATCTTGTCCAGTATGTAACTGGGGGAGCGTGTCAAAACAGCGAACTCTCTGCTGTTGTCCTATCGGGTACCTGCCTTTGGGGCCAGCGACCTGGATCGCTTTTTGACACGCGGGGTATGATCAGAGATCGCTGCCACCTCCTGGTCCTCAGCTAAACCACTGGACTTCAAACTTTCTTGCAACTTGATATACTTGTCGACCCGAGCATACAGTTCGGACATCGTTTCTGGGCGCTCTTTCATCAGTGATCTGGAGAGGTCGGTATTACGCACTCGACAGGCGTTAGAAAATACCAGTGTGGCAAAAGACTCTTTCAGTCCGCTTTCCATACACAACAGTTCAGCCTTGAATCGTCCTAAGAATTGGCGAATGGTTTCATCTTCCTGGAATGAGAGCTGGAACAGCGAATCAAGATCCGCTTTCTTTCGTATGTTGTGCACGTATTGACTAGCAAACAGATCAGTAAGCTATTTAAAAGTTTTAATAGAATCAGGTTCAAGGGAGAAGAACCAATCAAGTGCGCCATCTTTGAGACTGGCTGGAAATAATCGGCAGTGAAGGTGATCAAACTCAGGAGAACTGTAGAGTGCCAGACTTTGAATGTATCGAGCCACATGCTGACCGGGGCATGTGCTGCCATCATACATTGGGAAACGTGGCTGGATAAAATCTTGAGGAGAAGGTTTATTGAGGACCTCGGCACTGAACGGAGACGCGCGGTATGTCTTGAACATCTTTTGAACAATCTGGGTCGCATCCTTTCTTACTGCACTCTGGCCTATCATGTGTGATAATTCGTTAATCTGTTGATTAACTTCGTTGATGCCGTTCTCAGCAACCTTACCGACGGGTTGCTGTTGGTAATCATCCACTTGTGTTCATAAAGCAGCATTTTCTTGCCTGAGCAAGGAAATGCTCTCGTTTGTTAAACCCAGTTGATCTGCAAGGTTTTGGACCTGAGCTTCGAGGCTGACCATGCTTCGTGGGCTTGAGAATTGTTGGCTTGTGAGTTGATTGAAAGTGATTTCTCAAGTAATCGAAACCACAGACGGCTCCAATGTAAAGGGGCGTTTTGGTTTTCCTTTAGAGATAGTGAAGAGAGGGGAATGGGTTGAGGTTTTCTGGAGAGACCGAGTTCGCTGATGAGCGAGCTGCCTACGTATCCTCTCTCAATTTTTCAGGGGAGAGAGGAATCAGGTCTCACGTAGTTCAAGTAGGTGGTATTTATAGGCTTGTGGAAGTGTCAATCCTAGAGACACGTGTGTCTCTTGCACACGTGTAAGGTGGAGATTGTGAATGAGTGTTGGGCTGGTTTTAGTATAAGTCGTGTGTTGATTGGGAGTTGGTGCGGTAGTCCCTATTTCCCGGTGGTGGGAAGTACAAGTAAGATTTTGGTAATGATTACACCTGGTGGTGACTTTATCTGAGGCGTTCTGTCTCTGGCCGTTTGTTTGTACTGAGACATCCTTGATCGACCTTAAACGTACCACCTACATGAAAGGAGCTGCTCACAGATCGGTCTTGGAGGTCGATATCTTGGGTTCGCCTATGCTGCACGCGTATGTCTTCACAAGGGAGCTGCTCACAGATCGGTCTTGGAGGTCGATGTCTTGGGTTCGCCTATGCTGCGCGCGTATGTCTTCACAAGGGAGCTGCTCACAGATCGGTCTTGGAGATCGATGTCCTGAGTTTGCTTATGCTACACGTGTGTGATATTCCTTAATGAGGATATTACTCCCCTACAATGTCAGTGTCAGGTAGATGTGTTGGTCTAGTTCCTTGCAAGACTTTGTCAGTGTCAGGTAGATGTGTTGGTCCAGTTCCTTACAAGACTTTACTATTATTTTACGCTGTCCAAAACTGTGTGGCTAATGTTGTCGTCGTTCCTATTTTACTGATCTTCTTATGATCTACAGTGATGGGTTTTGACCCTTTTTCCTGATTTGTACCCTGTCGGATCCTTATTTTGCACCTATTTTATCTGATATAAAGGAGGGACGACAACTATCTGCATTTTCTTTACAAGACGATTTTCTATTTAAAGATGCCTTTTTGTATGAAATTGTAGCCTTCATCCACGTATCCTCATCTAATTACATACATAATGAGGGACATTTTGGTCGTGACAAGACACTCAAACTCTTATCGAACTGTTATTTTTGGCTGGGTTTAAGCAAGGATGTTCAAAAGTTAATTTGTTGCTCATTGTCAGGTCTGCCAGGTTTCTAAGGGACACACGTACTACTAATGCAGGATTGTATATGCCTTTGCCTGTTCTGACTCGTCCTTGAATTTGGTGTGCTATTAGTATGGATTTTTGTGTTATCAACCACTCTACCCGAACAAAGGGTAGTGACTGTATTTAGCTTACCATGGTTTAAATTATTGTTACTAAGATTACTGATTACTTCAAAGGCTGTGTTTGATGATTTAGGATTAGATATAGCTTGACCTGGAAACACGCCTTTTGGTTGGGTCTTATCTTGGGCTAACTATTGTATGGATTGCTTAATGGATTGTAATATATGTTGTTGAGCTTGCATGTAGGCATCGAATCGATCCAGTTGGGAAAGTTGAGCGGCCACAGGTTGTGTGACAGGAACTATCTCACGTTGATGATTAACTGGTAGGTTGTGATAATTGTTATTTACCGGGATAAGATCTCTATTGTTATTATAATTACCTTGCCCTTGCCTTTGTCTTGGTTGAAATTGGTTGTAGTTGTTAGTAGGCCTAACATTTTGATTACCAAAACCTGAAGGTGTGACTTGTGAGTTATTTCGCCAACTGAAGTTGGGATGTTGTCTCCAAAGTGCGTTAAGGATATCTATTAAAGGAAGGGCTTTTTGTGTCACTTTTTAAGTGACACAAGAATTCCCTTGTGTCATTTCTGAAATTAATTATGAAGTGACGTAACAACCCCAAACACATAAAGTTCAACCAAAAGTGACACAAAAGCCTTACTAAATGTGTCACTTTTTGTTAATAAGAATAGCATCTTATGTCACTTTTAAGAAAAAGTGTCACATGACTTGTCAAAAGTAACACTAGTTGTATCCCTTTTGGACCAAAGTAGGACATAATTTCGTTAAAAGTAACACATTAAGTATACTAGTTGTGTCACTTTTGGACCAAAGCGAGATACAAGTATGTCAAAAGCGACACATTAGGTATACTAGTTGTATCACTTTTGGACCAAAGCGTGATATATGTACGTCAAAAGCGACACAAAAACCCCTCATTTCTTGTGTCACTTTTGGAAATCAACTCCATGTAACTCGTATGAAAAAGAAAGTGACATATAAGAGTTGTCAGTTGTGTCATTTTTAATAGATATTATGTCACTTTTTCCAAAAGCAAGACAAATGAAAATAATTTTTTTTTTAAAACCTTTTCTCATTTTTGTATTCGATCGTATTCATTTCTCAACCTGCATCCTATACATCATAACCAAAATCCCATTAACCTGCTTTATGACAGAAACAACATCCACGTACATTTATCAAAACATCAAAACCAAAATCGCTTTAACCTGTTTTATGATATGGAAACAACATCCACTCAGGATCGAAATTAAAAAACTAAGAAACAACATTCAAAACAATTGACTTCTATTGATTTCAAGAATCAAATCTAGTATCTATCATCCAGTTTGACTCCCAACAAAATAAGTCATTCCAATATCAAAAGAATCACAATAAATTAAAGCAAACAAAAAAAAAACTACATGACACCAACGCTATCCTAACCATATTTTAGCGTGTTGTGCGCACTTCCAACACCAAAAAACCTAGCTGCCATCTATTCATTTATTAATCAATCCATGCACCTGCATCATATCATGAAGTCGTCATTCCACTATGACTAGTATATAAAATTAAAGAGCAAGTGAATCAAGAAGGGTACGGTTTATTATAAAAGTAAGAAAAAGAAAATCGATAAGAATAGTATACGTTAACGAGAGATTCCAGCAATGTTAATCCGACTCGTAATATCTAAGGGAAGAAAATTGAAAAATATGGCTTCAAAACTGTTGCAAAAGAAACAACTTAAGTAGAATAACATCTAGTCATATCAAAACAACATATAAGTGGGACCAACAATGTAAAGTGGCGACAAGTTTACATAGTTAGAGCTAAAATGGTTTTCCTGAAAGAAGCAATCAATAACAATAAAGTATATATACTAAATGTAACTACATCAACACCCTTGAGTTGCTAGTATATTAAGAAAAGTTCAATTCCTCATAGCCAAGTCGTTGATTAGTTATTGATCGATCTAACCTTCAAATGTGATGTTGACATGTCACATTCTTATTAGGTCTAAACACGTGGGATTTATATTCATTAGTGTTTAAACATAGCCAATTAGTCAGTAACTAGTAAGTAACTACTGATTGTTTCTCTGATGCAAACAACCTCATTTCTCCAGTTCTTTTAATGCCAATTTGAACCGAAATGGCATCATCGTTGAAGGACAGGGATTGAATTGTCCACCAGTGTTGAGCATATTCACTAAACCAATAGTAGCAAACTGAATAAGTTTCTTGGAAAATATCTTAATTGGAGAAACTGTTAGAAGTTCGAAAGTAAATGGTTCCAATGAGAGTTCTATGCTTTCCGATGGTTTTATGAGTGTAAAGGAGCGTTTTAGTTATCCCTTACAAATATGATAGGAAAGGAGAATGGATTTAGAAATGGAAAAGACCGAGTTCATTGTTGAGCGAACTGCCTACGTATCTATTTCTCGATTCTGGGGGGAGAGAAGAATCAGGTCTGGCATAGTTCATATGGGTGGTATTTATAGCTGGTGAATGTGGATCTCTATCCAACACGTGTACTGACAACCACAAATGTATGGTCGAGATTGAGAAGGAGTGTTGAAATGGTGGTGGTAGGAATTCTGTAATGATGGGGAGTGGTTACAATGGTTCATAATTTGCGGTGATGAAGTGTATAAGTACAGCTTTGACAATGATTGTTTCTAGAAGGTAGTCTGAATCATTAGATAGAACGCTCTGTGTGAATATATGTGAGTCGATATGTTCTTGAGCGATCTCGTAGCTTCGTGGATCTGAGTTGATGATGTAGGTCGCTCTGAGTTCGGGGAACTAGGTAAAAGGTCGGTGTGGTATTTTCGCTATGCTCAACACGTACTTGATATTTTTGAATGAGGATATCACTCCCTCACACAGCCCCTTCTCAGTAGGGCACACTGTTCATTGAAGCGACCTGCTGAGAGAAAATGGTGGCGTGTGTTGAGCATGAGTGGAGATGTGAACTGGTGTGAAAATACCCACCGTGCTATAGAAGTTAGGTCGTGTTGTATGACGAACTGATGTGGGGTGATAGTTGGCACGTGACTGGCATGTGACAGAATCTGGGCAGTTGGTGAGGAAACGTGTCACCGCTTTTTTCAAAACTTTGAAAAGACAGGTCTTTGGTAGACGTGTGTAGGCTAGGGCTTAGGTTGTAATCATGATGCATTGGGAACTGGAGGGGCGGTTGTATAAAACGACTTTTGGAGATTCGAAAAGTCATTTTTTGTTTTGTTTCCAGAATTGCAGAGACTAGAACTCTTCAGGTTAGTGCTTCTGCCATTGTTGCTGCTCATTTTTCTTGTGTTCTTTTTTGTTTCGCTCAGTTGTTAGGTTGTCTTTAGCTTGTCTTGTTTAGTATCTGTAATCACTAAAAACAAGGAATGTCTGATTCGGACGACACTCGATCTGAAGAGATTCGAGAAGTATCGTTGAGTTGTGAGGAAATGGAGGAGGAGAGGGAGGAGTCTGTAAGATTTGGTAGTGAGGATGTGGAGGAGGAAATACGATTTGAATCTGTTGCAGCTGTGGCTAGTACTTCAGGTCGTGATGAGGGGTTGTCCTCTAGTGGGACCTCCTAGAGTTGTAGATAAACGTGCCATTAAAGCTTTCACTGATCTTCAGAGGTTTATGGTATCTAGGGGGGCGACCTGGAGATACACGAACTGGAGAAGAACGTAAAAGTGTTTAGTGAGATGTACACACCACCGAACTACGGGATAATAGTCTGCGAGGGGCAGCTGAGGGCTGGTATGAGGATACCGTTCTTGAAGCTGACTTGCGACTTTTTGAAGTTCTATTGGAAAGCGCCCTGCCAGTTTGTGGGTAATACCTTGTCGGCTACTTAGGGTATTTGATATGTTGAACGCGAGTGGTGAATACCACATAGAGGTCGCTGACATTATTGAGCATTACTCGGTAAAGCGATCTAGTGCTTTTTAACTTTAGCTTGCAAACAGTGACTGGAAGATCTAGCGTGTTGGATGGTGTGAGCAATGAGGCTTGGGAGAGGAAGCCGTTGTTGTTAGTGGGGAACTTCTGTGCCCGAGGATGTAGTTTGCAAACTAGGGTTTGCAATTTTTTGGGTGGGTAGGAGTGGATTATTTTGTTGTTTTGATGTTTGAATTGTTGATATGTTGACTAACATGGTTCTGTGCTATTTTTGCAGAGCTTACTATAAAGAAGCGAACTAATCGAAAGGTGATAGAGAAGTTTGCTAAGTTAACTCGGGCTCAGAAACAAGAGAAACTGCCAGAGGTCGCGCATTATTTTCTAGAGCGAGGAGGGCACGTTGTCAGGGAGAATAGGAGGAATCAGAAAAAGAGAGTCCGGGGTCTTGCTGTTGGTGAATCTTCTGGTGGACTAGCGATGGAGAAGTGGAAGAGCGATCTAGTGACAAGGGAGGACAGGAACCTAGGCCGTGTTAGTCCTAAGCGACCCAGCGGAGGTGCTGGTGCCTCGGGGGCTGGTAGGTCGATTAGGCGACCTGAAGGGGGAGGGGGGTCTAGTAGCTCTCCCTTGGACTTGGAGGTTATCAACTTCAAGTCTCGCATGGCGTAGCTTCGCTGAAAAAGAAAGGCAGATCTGACCGAAAGCGTGACGCCGCTAAGGTTGTCAAAGGCAAAGACAAAGATGTGCTTCGGGGACGTGGGATCCGGTAGTGGGGCTTAACCGGGTGGGAAGGCAGTTCGTAGCCCTAGGTCGAGGCCTCAGATTGACTTTAGTGTTCTGGGTGATGAGAGCACTGAGATCGTGCCGACCCGTGTAGCTGGAGATTGGAGATACTGCTGGTAAGATGAAGGGGAAGGCTACTGTTAGGGAGACTGGGAAGGGTCATTTTGGTACTGGGAGAGATGAGCTGGAGCACAACTTGGTGTATGTAGATGAAATGTCTAGTAAGAAACGTCTTGTTAAGAGGTCGGATTGTAGCTACAAGTCGGCAGCTGTAACGGCTTGCTTACTGGAAGGGATGACATTGGATGGTGATAGGAAAGATTTAGATTCTAAGGAACTGGAAGAGAACCTGAGGGCCATGGATACAGCGTGCTGCTTGGTAAGTACTTCTTTTGTTGCAGTTCGTTTTGCTTTGTTCTGTTTCATGTCGTTGCTTGGTTCTGATGCTGTGTTGTGATCTTACTGATGCAGTTCATTGCTGGGTACCAAAAATTGAAAACAGTGGCTCAGATCGCTGAGATGGAGAAGACTGATGTTAAGTCCTTAAAGGATAAGTTGTAGTCTCTTCGAGAGGTGCAACAATCTGAGAAGAAGGAACTCAACGCTTTGAAACTGTAGCTCACCTCGGTGACTCTAGAGAAGACGGTGGCTGTCAACGGGGTGGAGGAGTTGAAAAGAAATTTGACCACAGCGAATGACTTCGCTGAGAAGTGTAAACAGGTCACAATGCAGGTGAAGGTGGCATATGATGACGTATGTTTAGAAGTAGAGGAGCTAGAGAGAAAATATGAGGAACTGTGGGAAGAACATGAACGTGGGGCTTCGGGAGGTCGAGTGAACGACGCTCTCAAAGATGCTAGTAATGTTCTTGATGTGTTGTCTTCTTCTACTGCTGGTGTATCGGCCGACCTGCCTCAGGTTATTGGAGATCTGGAAATGGCCGTTACTGATTTAGCTGTGGCGACCTCCATAGAACATGGCTCCTCTCAAGTGTTGGATTCGCTCATCATTGAAAGCTTTGATCATGTTGCTTAGAAATGCTTGTGTAAGTTTGTGTTTTTGTGTGGCCATTGGCTTGAAACAATAGAGCTGGTTTCCTGTGGTAACCTAGGAAGTTCGCCTTAAAAAGTAGTTTTTCTGTGTTGTATTTGGACGACCTGATCTCCCGGATTGTTTTGGGGGGTTCAAGAAGCAATGACTGGTGGCTAGCCGGGCTAGATTTCCTGAGTAGACTCAGCAACTCGGTTAGCATGACGAACAAAATGTACCTTAAGAAGCGTCTTTATCAGTACATGATGGTGGATGGTTCAACGATGCAAGAGCACGTTAGTGAGTTCCGTCGACGCCTATCAGATTTTTTGAATGTTGGCATGAAGATGGATGATGAGGATCAAGCGGCATGTTTAATATTCTCTTTGCCTGAAAGCTATGAGCATCTAATGACTACCTTTATGAACAGAGAAGATGTTGATCTTGACGAAGTTCAAAGTGCGCTTCTTTCTTATGAGTTGATGAAGAAGACATGAGTTGAGAATAACATTGATGCAGGACAATGGCTAGTGGCAAGAGGAAGGTCGTATGAACAGGCCTCTACAAGCAATGAGAGGTCTAGGTCCAAGTCAAAGAAGCCGTTGAAACATGTGAAGTGCTACAATTGCGATGAAAAGGGACATTACGCAAGTAATTGTCTTCACCCGAAGAAAGATAACAAGAACAATGGTAAGAAGAAAGGTAAGGCTAAAGTTGAGGCAATTTTTGCTTCCGGCTCTGAAGGGGACGATGTGAATCTCTGTGTGTCCACACAAGACTATATGGTTGAAAGGTAGATTATTGATTCTGGATGTTCCTACCATATGTGCCCAAATAAAAAATGGTTTACTTCTTATGAGAGCATTGATGGTGGTTCCGTTTTGATGGGTAATGACGTTGCTTGTAAGACAGTAGGAATTGGAACTATATGGGTCAAGATGTATGATGGTGTAGTGAAGACTTTAACCGATGTGAGGCATGTTCATGAGCTAAAGAAAAACCTTATTTCTCTTGGTACCTTGGATTCCAAAGGCCACAAGTTTGTAGGGGAAGGTGGAGTCCTAAATATTGTTAGCGGCTCTTTAGTTGTTATGAAGGGTCAAAGACATGGAACCTTGTATACTTTGATGGGTAGTATAGTGATAGACGATGTAGTAGTGGGTGCATGTAGTGATAATTCTGAGTGCACTAAGATGTGGCATGTGCGTTTAGGGCATATAAGTGAAAAAGGTTTGTCTGAGTAGTGCAAGCGAGAGTTCTTGAAGGACTTGAAGAAGCCAAGTATGGGGTTTTGTGAGCATTGCATCTATGGGAAGCAGTGCAGAGTCAAGTTCAGTTTAAGCAAGCACACGATAACAGACATCCTTGATTATGTGCATACAGATGTTTGGGGACCCTCCAGAGTGGATTCAAAAGGAGGTAACCATTATTATGTCTCATTCATTGATGATCATACTCGCTATGTGTGGGTGTATATGATGAAAATGAAAGATGAAGTGTTTGAGATATTTAAAAAGTGGAAGGCAAGGGTTGAGAATCGCACAAATATGAATTGAAGGTGATGACTCTACGGTCTGATAATGGTATTGAGTATACCTATAGGCCTTTCCAAGAGTTTTGTGCGCAACAGGGAATTGCCAGACATTGGACAGTCAGGGGCACGCCTAAGCAGAATGGAATGGCAGAGAGGATGATTAGAACCTTACTTGAAAGAGCTACATGTTTGTTGTCTAATGTCAGTCTAGGCAAAGAGTATTGGGCAGATGCAGTGTCCATGGCGTGTTACCTGTACAATAGGTCACCAGTTCCAGCTATAGATTGCAAGACACCTTATGAGGTGTGGTCAGATAACCCAGCTGATTATAGTATTTTGCGAGTGTTTGGATTGACTGCTTACTACCATGTGAGGGAAATCAAGCTAGATCCTAGAGCTAAGAAGGCCATATTCTTAATCTTTGCAAATGGGGTAAAGGGATACAGATTGTGGTGTCTAGAAGACCACAAGTTCCTGGTCAGCAAAAATGTTACCTTTGATGAGACTTCCGTGCTATCTTTCAGTAAGCCAGAAAAAACTGGGCAAAATGGTGAGTCTATAGAAGTTCAAGTTATTGAGCTTGAGTTGTCTGATGCAGCAGATGATTGGTTGGTTCATGATGAGGTACCAGATCATGGAACCACGTAACCATGGCCCAAAATATCGCCGAGATATCGATATCTCGCCGATATATCTCGGTAAATTGGTACACCGATATCGATATTTCCGACATATATCCACCGAATATTGAACCCTTTTTTTTATGAGATATATCGGAATTTCCGATATGAAAGTTTATATCGCCGATATAATCAATATTTTCGAGATAATCGATATATATCAGTTGACTTTTTGACCAATTGTTAATAACTTAATATTGAAATTTTCGAAATATCCGAGATATATCGGCGAGATATCCGAGATATATCAGTGAGATATCCGATATTTTAGAAACTTTGGACTGGTCACCAAAAAAATTGAGATATCTGATATATCCGATATATCTCGGTTTTTGAGTACACCGATATATCAACCGATATCGAAATTTTGGGCCTTGCACGCAACAACAGGAAGAATAGCCTGAGCATCCACAACTTGTAGTGGCTGGCCCTATGCCAAAGAGACAAGTTAAAGAAGTGCATAAGTATGGGCACGAGAAGCCGGTGAAACACTATGGTCAGGTGGATTTAGTGGCATATGCACTAAATATTGAAGATGATGGGCTAGATAGCTTCAAGGAAGCTATTAGAGATACTCATTACAGAGATTGGTTGGTTGCTATACAAGAAGAGATGAAATCTCTTGATAAAAATCACACATGGGACCTAGTTTTATTGCCAAAGGGCAAAAGAACTATCGGCAGTAAATGGGTGTTCAAAAAGAAAGAGGTCCTTCCTGAGTCTGACAATACTGGGTACAAGGCAAGAGTGCTAGCAAAGGGTTTCTCATAGAAGGAAGGAGTCGACTACAATGAGATATTTTCCCCGATGGTCAAACATACTTCCATTCGTGTGTTATTGACTTTAGTTGCTCACTTCAACTTGGAGTTAGAGCAACTTGATGTGAAAACTGCTTTCTTGCATGGAGACTTGGAGGAAGAGATCTATATGAGACAACATGAAGGTTTTGTTGTTGCTAAGAAAGAAGATCATGTGTGCAAGTTGAATCGGTCATTGCATGGTTTAAAGTAATCGCTAAGGCAATGGTACAAGCACTTTGACACGTTTATGATGCAACATGAGTATACCCGAAGTAAGTATGACTGTTGGGGTTACTTTCATAGGCTTCGTGGTAATGACTTAATCTATCTCCTACTTTATGTGGATGACATACTTATTGCTTCCAAAAGCATGGTGGAGATAGACAAGTTGAAATCTCAACTTAGCTTTGAGTTTGAGATGAAAAACTTAGGTGGAGCCAAGAAGATATTGGGCATGGAGATTGACAGAGATAGGAAGAAGCGACAGATAGTTGTATCTTAGAAGAAATACCTTCATAAAGTAATTTCTCGTTTTGGTATGGAGAATGGAAAGTCGGTTTCTACTCCTTTGGCTGGGCATTTTAGGCTTTCACCTAAGTTCTCTCCTAGTTCGATGGAGGAACAAAAGCATATGGCTCATGTTCCTTATGTAAGTGCAGTGGGCAGTTTGATGTATGCTATGGTGTGCACACGCCCAGACATTTCACAGGCAGTTAGTGTTGTAAGCAGCATTGGAAAGCAGTGAAATGGGTATTGAGGTACTTGAAGGGTACCTTGGATGTGGGATTAGTTTATAGTGGAGGCATTTGTTATGTCAGTGAGTATGTAGATTCATATTATGTAGGTGATCTAGATAGAGGATGATCGACTACTGGTTATGTGTTTATGATGCATGGTGCACCGGTTAGTTGGAGGTCTATGTTATAGGCTACAATTTTTCTATCTACTACTAAGGCAGAGTATATGGCAGTGGCAGAGGCAGTGAAAGAGGCACTATGACTTCAAGGTCTTCTGGATGATATGGGTATTGAGCAGAACAGTGTTATTTTGTATTGTGATAGTCAGAGTGCTATTCATTTGGCGAAGAACCAGGTTCATCATGCTCGGACCAAGCATATTGATGTCCGTTATCACTTTGTACGGGATGTCATTGAGGATGGGGATATAGCACTTGAGAAAGTGGACATACACCCATGACAATCCTGCTGATATGCTGACAATGGTTGTCGCTGGAGTTAAGTTCCAACACTGTTTGGACTTGCTCCAAATCCTACATGTTTGAAAGAGCCTTTTGTGGGCATGGCCCTTCAGGGTAGTTGACGACGAGCTCCGAGACTAGTACTTCTTGCTGGATGTGTTTGGCTTGGTTTTATGTGTTAAAACCTCACTGAGGTGGAGAATGTAGAGAAAAAAAGAGTTTTTTTTTTTTCTCTTTGGCGAACAGGTTGTTAAGCTCGCCCATGCTCTAAGTATGCCTGGACAAGGGTGCGCCCACGCTCCTCTCTTTGGCGAACGAATAGGTTGTTAGGCGTGCCCGTGCCCCATTGTTTTTCAACAGGATTTCGACTGTTTTCAGAAATAGTATAAATATAAGTTTTTTTTGTAAAAACTTAACCTAACTAAAAGAAAAAAAGAAGATAGATTGTAAGAGAGAAATTCTTAGTGAGTTGAGTGTTCATTCTTTGTGAGTGAATTGAGAGCTCTTGTAATCTGTTACTCTAGACATCTAGTAAAGCTTGGAACTCGCAGTGTGGACGTAGGCAAATTGCCGAACCACGATATATCCTTGTCTTGTGGTGTGTTCTCTTTTACATTAATTGTTTTACTTTATATGCTTGTTTAAGTGACATTGAGAAGTGTTGAGATAGGACTTGGAGGGTGTTGAAGTTTTGTCTAGTGAGAAGGATCAATCCTTATATAGGGTTGATCTATTTGGTGTGGATAATGTTGTTTCCGCAATTAGTTATTCACAATAGTTACCTTGTTCAAGTTCCATATCTTGAGCATAGTTTTCCCGACATGCAATGGATCTTCAAAGAGACAATCCTTAGTTGGAAGTGCGTAAGATTCACACCTCAAGATCGATCCATCAGGTAAAACTAGAATTTTTAGAAGCTGGAAGTCGTGTTTACCAACTGAGTCACTGACATATATTGGACCTCCAGAAATCGCCCTCAACGCAGCATGGAATTCAGCACATGGGTGAGTTGACTGGAACATGTCCCAATCAGGGTGTATGAAGTTACCCATCCACAAGCTATTATATGCGCAATGTACCATGTGACATCCTTGCAGCCAAAATGTTCCATTTGGATCACCTGATGGATCAGTACACCAAAAATCGTCTATTGCAAGAGTTGATTCAGGAAAAGGTTCCATTTGTTTGCTTCAGGTAATGTACAATTATATATATTAACCTACAGATAAATTAGAAAAATGTTTAGCTTAAAGTTCAAGTTGAAAATAATATGCTACAAAAAATTTGTCATATACATACCAACTCGACCAAGCGAGATGGCTTCAGTTCTAAGGAACATGAAATTGTTGCAATGCTCCATGCTAGCAATAACACCATTCCCCTTGAAATGCTTTTTCACAGAAGCAGTAAGAGCTTTGTAGTAAGCTTTAACAAGCTCTACTCTGCCACCATAATCCTCAGACATCATCTCAAGCAACTACATCCAGCCCATAGCTAATGCACTTACGATGTCAGGTAAACAACAGAAACTGTACGCACACATATGGGACTGGTCATGTATGGTTTTGTTTGTATTGTATAGTATGTAGGATGATCACTGACTAAGTGGCGATGTCCAATGAAAGTGAGCAACCTCTTTGACTGAAAAAATCAAGCTGACCGACACACACTATTAAAAGCGTTTATGAGTCTAAGGAACCAAAAGATACAACTGAAGTACTGAACGGCCACAAATGTGACTCGAGCCCACGACTTTGTGACTGTAAAGTGGTTTCAACAATGCCTAGGGAACAAATATGAAATATGTATTGAGCTCCAACAGGAGACCCCTGTATTTTTAGGCCATGGTGAATTGTCATATATACCAATAAAGAATTTAGCAAAGAAAGTAAAAGACAATGTTGAAATTGTGGGAGGACAAATTGCATCCTAATTCTACTGTCTCTATTTTTAATTTTTAATTTTCTTAATAGGGTTATATTTATAATGTATACACTACACCATAACAGGCTATTTGCAACGGCAAAAAACCGTTGTTAATAATTTTCGCAACGCTTTTTAAGAGTTGCAAATAGGGCGTGGGTAAAGTGTTGGAAATATTTGCAACGGTTAAAAAGCGTTACAAACCAAAATTTCCAACGGTTAAAAAGCGTTGCAAACCAAAATTTCCAACGGTTATTAACCGTTGCAGAGTGACAATTACTAACAGTTAAAAAGTGTTGCAAACTAAAATTTCCAACGGTTATTAACAGTTGCAAAATGACAATTACTAACGGTTAAAAAGCGTTGCGTAGTTTGATTTGTAACGATTATGGATGGGTACTATTTTTTACTTTGCAATGGTTTACAACCGTTACTAATGTGTTGATATAGTAAAAAAAAATTATTTTAATTTTTTTCCTACCCTGAACCTGCACCTCCTAGTTTCATATAGAAGCAAATAAAATTACCAATATTTTTTCATACCATTTTACGAGTAAAATAAACACAAGCAAACACCTGAAAAAAAAATATTATATTCATTAAACCATATATATAACTTCAAAAGAGTTTTGAGGGTTACAAATTCAGATTTACTAAGGGTTACAAATTTCTATACGCTTTTCCAAACAATCCCGAATCTTCAAAATGCAATAACAAGCACTAGTGACGATGGCTTCACTCATATAAATCCTAGTGCCGCTCCACAAAGCCCATCTAATTCCAAAAAAATCACAAAACAAATAATGAACATCATACTAATTAAATTCATGCAATTAATTAAATACTTGACACCCCCAAAGATAGAGCATTTGTTGTCTGCTCCCATATCTCAACGACATAAACAATGATTACATAAAATCGGTGCATAAAAAGTATTGAAACATATGGTTCAAGAAGAAACCATAAAAGTAGCAAGCTTTTGGTTTTTGTTAATTTAGTTTTATGCTCCTTGAATTGTGAGAAAGTAGGCCTAAGGGCTTTCTAAGTGAACAGACATACCACTAAAGGAATGTGGGCCAAACATGGCAACCACCGTCATGAACTACTTGTGAAACCAAACCCATAGACCAATACATACCAATTCACAAACCAGATCGAATTTGCTAGCACCTACACCAATTCCAACACTAGCCTCAAATGTAATGTGAAAATGGACTTCCAATGTAAACCCCAATTCTCAAAATAAAATAAGATTTTATCAGATTACAATCAATATTAATCAACTAGTACAGTCACTTCAATCTTGTTTACTAACAAAGTAAGAAAGGCCAAAAAGCAACCAAACAACATTCTCACTGTTTATTTTTTATTTAGTCTTTTTTTTTAATAATTCCCACAATGTTTATTGTGACCTGTTAAACATCACCATGATTCTTTAGAAACTGAAGTATGGAGTTAGACAACGCCCTATTGTAACAAAGTGCTAATCTTTTCAAACATCTTGTAAACTAGAATTCCAAACAAAAACCCAAATCACCTAAAAAACGCACCATTAGCAAGAGAAAACCCCTAAATCTAAGAACACAAGTTCCTTCAATAATTTATTTTAAACCAAGAACTTCAAGAAAATAAAAAACGCACTTTTAAACCAAGGAAAATCAAAACAATACCTAGATACTAAATTCAAGCAAATTAGCTAATAAAGCAAAAATCGATACGGTATAGAGATACTAAATTCACGAAAATAAGCAAATAAAAAGTGCACCTTGAAGCAATCAAAAGCAAACGACATTGTTTTCTGAATGCATGAAAGTGCACTTTCACACCCCTACAAACAAACAAGTAAAGTTTTAGCTTAACAACAACACCAATAAACAAACAATAACATTTCATTAATTACCTTGATAGCAATGTAGTGAAATCCATTTCCCACTGAATCTTTAGCAAAATTGAACCACTCTTGATATGAAACTTGAAGTCAATTCTCATCCACGGATTTACTCTCTAAGAATCAATGCCTTATATCTTAATCATAAACAACTCTACCAAAGTCAACGAAATTAATACAAATCTATTCAAGAAACCAGTAACGCCAAAGAAAGAAAGATTAAATTACCTCAAACTACTACTAGAAACTTGAAACGAAAAACATTAAAACAAATATATTGAATAAGTATTTGTCATGAAAGAGCAACTATAGCCTATTATGGAAGTACTAAACACATGTATAAAATAGAAACCTTTCTATCCAACCTTTTCCTTTGAAAAAAAAAAAAAAACAGCCTAAGGCGTCTTTGATCAACCATTAAACTTTCAACGAACTCTAATAGGCTCATTAATCATAAACACCTCGAGCAATCATTCCTAAGTTGAATCCCGCCCCTTGGCCCTCTCCCCTCTCTCTCATATTTCTTTTTCCCTATTTTATATTTTTTTAGCCACAAACTACAAGATATAGTTTACTTTTTTCAAACTAACGATTTTCTTTCTTCATCTTCGTCCATAGTGCCCAATTGAATCTTCTTTTCTTTGAACGAGGGCTTTGATGGGTCTCTTACATTTCTCTTTTTGTTCGAGTTGTTATCTAGCACCAGCTTCATTGCAATTCCCATGGCTATGAGTATGAGGCTTGTCCCATGCTGCCCCGTTAATGGTCTTGTGAATATCAGGTAAGATAGTAATAATGTTACTGCCTTTCTTCCTGTTGTCACCTGTTTACATAGATATTCGAAAAATAAATAACTAAATGTTATCTATAATGAAAAAAATTATAAACATCTAACAAAATTGTCACATTAAATCCAATCAAAATAAAACCACGTACACCAAGCAGGAAATCAAACATGTAACTACTCAACTCCAGTCGAAGTCACCAAACTGACATTGAATACTATTTCACATATGAAGATGTCACACTTGCATGGCAAATAACTAAGTTTCTGAAAACATACTAGTGTAAGTGTGCTTAATCTTCCCATCTATTCACAAGCAAGTATGAAGTACTTACACCCTGAAACTGCTAGATAGTGTAGTGTGGAAACTAATTCACAACACAGTACCTACCGATGACAAAGTCAGAAAGAAAGAATACACATGGTTTCTAGATGTCGTCTCTACAAGAAAGAAGAAGAATCTGCTATCCATATGCTCTGGGAATGTGAATCTACTAAAGAGTTTTGGACATGACTCGTTGAAGTTCACAAGGTGCAACATACCAACAGTTTTCACGGCATCCTAACAGCTCCTAAACTTCTTAGCCCTATCATAAAAGAGCTCTGGAACTCTGTTGTTGCACATATAATGTCACAGATATGGAAGACAAGAAATAGAATCTACTTTGAAGACAAACAGATGCAAAATTCTTACATTAAGAACAGGATTAAAGCATCGGGTATGATTGCTACAGGATTCATGTTTAACACTATCTATTGAAGACCTATTGGTTCTTCACTCACTGAACATCAAGGGTCGATCACGTTTAAGATGCATCAAGGAAGTAAGTTGGATTCCACCTAATTTTGGAATGTTGAAAGCCAATACCGATGGTTCCTCCATTGGAAATCCAGAAATTGGTGGTGCTGACATCATTTTTAGAGATCACTCTGCCCAAGTGATTGGAGTGCAGGCTGCTGGACTTGGAATCACTGCCACAAGTCATGAAACAGTCAATCATCAAAGTATTAAAGTATACACAAAGGATTAGAGAGGGGTGGGGGGCTACCTAACACAAACTCTCATGTACCTAAAAGGCCATAGTTCAACCAAAACAATTTAGTTCAACTGCTTAAGCCAATAGCTCAATATAAGTCTCTGATCACAAATGTGGGACAGTTTCATGGTGGTTCCTCATACGTTAAACTTTACCTATCACACAACTGATATTTGACTTTAACCATTTACTGATAAGATGCTTTTGTCAACTGAACTAGCAATGAACTCTCTTTTAGATTACGAGAGCATGAACATAGATAAATTTATAGGATCATCAAAAGGTGACCATGGATGAAATGAAAGGTAGCAAAATTATATTATCACCTGAAATATAGTAGGTGCAACTAACTGGAAGAGTAATGCATCGAACTACCTAGGATACTCTGGCTCCAGATTTACTTGAACTTCTTCTCCTCGTTCTAAAGCACATCACAAAGCTTTATCATTATCAGCCAGTGCTTGATTTCTTTTATATCGTCAAGTGAAACAGGAAATTAGACATTGCAATTAACTCCATGGAAACAGAAACTATGTTGTGTAAGGGAAGTAACTAAAGCAGTTTGGGTAGAATTGCAGACCTGGAAGAAGTTCCAGCTTGATCGGAAACCATCCATTCAAACATCAAGAGGTTAGTACTGTATATCCAACATGTCCAGGTGAAAAATGATTTGAAGGTGATGCATTTTAGTAGTCAAATTTTTAATGAGACACGCTTAAACGATTGATCAAAGGCTTAAGAACTACAAAATTAGTCAAGCAGTTTGATGCAAGGAATATCATGTCTGATACTAAAAGCAAAATGACAAGAGTAACATTGAATTCCAAAAATACCCAAAATAAGAACCTTACTAATAAGGCACCTATAATGCATGTGCATCACCTTCCAAGAAACTCTATACTTTCTATATTCCATATGTTGTCCAAATTGACTCTCAGAACATTTTTCCATTCTTGTAACTGTATCCTAAGACATTATAACATACAAAAGAAGTAGTTCGGGATTATCTTTGAATGGAAGTATCTACTTAGTAGTCATAGTTGACTTGAACGTCATCCACTTGAGGCTAATGTCATATATAACTTGAGCCTTCGTATAGGGGAAACAGAACAGTGCCAAACAGAGGCAGTTCACATTAATCAATGATTTTCACAAGGTCCTCTGGTGAAAATAATGTCTACTTCAAGATTTAATTAAATAAAGTTATCAGATTTCATTGCAACGTCATGGAGTTTTAAATCATTCCATGTAAGATACATAGAAAGTTTTTACAACTAGAAGGTAGGTAGCTAAATACATTATAGACAAGTTAAGTTTCAGCAGATTTGGCAACTTAGCATGGATCTAAGATAGACACTGGTATCATATCAAGTAATGCAATCTTAGAAAACTCTGAGAAGAAAAACAAGACGTATAGGAGCCACTCTTTACATGCTAAATAAACTTTTAGTAATTAAAACAATTTAGCCCTAATGTCCAAAGTTCAAAGTTTTATATACTACATAGACCCACACTCTATATTAAGTTATGGTACCCTAAAAATATACAGAGCAAGTCTACGTATACATTGTCGGATTTCTGACCAACTTTTCGAACAAATGATCTACATGATACAAATCTCGAGGTTTGTATGCATCCCAATGATATCAAAGTTTTGAAGATCTGAGATATGAATCATACGAAGATACCAGACTGGGTCCTTAATTTTTCAGTCAGATAAACCTTTCTGAATCAACAAGCATTGAAAACAATTAATCTAGTCCTGCTTTGTTTTGCCTTTTGATATGTGTGTGTGTGTGTGTGCAATTAAAGAAGTAGAGGGTAACGATATGGAGGTGTATGAAAAACTTACATGAATGACATCCACCTTCACTCCATCAATTCCAACAGATTCAAGATATGAATGAAACCCTTCATACATTTGGTGGACCATGTCAGGTGGAACCAAGCCCACTCCATTATTCACTATCTTATCAACAGCTAGGTCTTCCATGGTCAACCCTAGGCTAGGTGAGAGCTTAGGCGCTATGATATTTGATTCAGGCATACCTAGGACTTGGGGTCTTACACCACCCCAATAACCACATAAAGCATGCCAAACATATATATATTCGATGCTCTTAAAGGCTCCCTTTAGGTCCCTAACAAAGGCACCCATGCCTTCATTTAAGGACACATCACCATTAGCATCATTGCTACTCATTTCGGTTGGCATCAGTCTTTTGCTATGGTAGTCTATGAATTTATAGTTCTCTTGAAATTTTACGAGTCTACATGGCATTTGTTCCCCCGCTGCCGTCCTGTTCATTTCTTCTTGGCTTGTTATCGGGTCATCGTTATGACAAATGGATTGCCACCCATCGTCGATAAGTACTAGTCCTGGAGGACAACCATTCTCAACTAGACCCTTCACACCTTCCCATATTCCTTTAGGTTGCACATTCAGGTAGAATGCATCCCAAGTGCACCAACCAAATTTATCAACTATACCGGAGCACTCTTCTCCTCTAGGAGCTTAAAGGTGCCTAAATGAGCCCTTACAACTTTCATGGCTTCTTTGATTAAATTGTATGGGTTATCACCAACATGAATGTGCATGGAACACCTGAAGAAAGAGCTATACTACACCAAAAAAGGTTTTTACTAACAGCTATATCCGTTACTTATATTTTTACTAACGCTTATATCCGTTAGTTCTGGGGTGTTACAGTCACTTAGGCAAAATTTAGTAACGGATATAACTGTTACTTAAATTAATCTTAGTAACGCTTATATCCGTTACTATAATTCTTTGTAACGGATAGCCAACTGTTGATCGGCATTTAATCTATTCATTTCTAACGGATATAAGTGTTAGTAACGTTTGGTATTTGCTTTAGTTACTTTTCTGGCGGGAAATCAATTTTCATATGTCACAGATATATCCGTTAGTAATAGATGTGCCACTTGCTATTAATATCGATATGTGTAATGGATACATCCGTTAGTAATAAATGTGCCACTTGCTATTGATATCGATGTGTGTAACGGATATATCCGTTACTAAATTTTTGTCAGTTAAAAAAAAAATATATATATATATATATATATATATATTTATTTATTTTTTTATTTTTTTTTTTTTTCCTGGGTCAAAATGTCAAAAAAAGTTCACCCTGCACATATGAATATTCCATCTTATAGAGATATCACATTCCACAAATTTAATCAACATATAATAACAAAAAACAAAACCACTAATCAATTAAACATTATTATAAAAATATAGACACTAGTCCAAATCCCAATTTACAAATCAAACTTATATAGAAATGACTTCACCTAACCTAATCTTGGGATGTCTAATATCTTTGTCATAGAATATCCCATTGTATTGAGTAGATCATCTGGTCGCTTTGTTATTGCTCTCGAAAGTGTTCCCCCATCGGTTTTAGGGGTGCACATCTGCAATTCTCATAACTTCTCCCACGATATCACCACTTATTTGACAAAGCCCGGCAAGAATTGAAATATCGAGAAACATTGACAGGTGTGTGTTGGTTTTCGACATGGCAACCTATATGAAGTAGGACATAGTTAGGTAAAAAAATATTTCAATCCTCTAGTTACACAAATATTTCTTGGGGTTAAAACCTTATAAAGCCTCCTTACAAGGAAATCAATGCTAGGGGCATCTCATGGAATTGTGACTATATGTTAACAGAGAGTGTTCTTAGTCTATCAGGGTAACCACAATTAGAAATTTTATGCGTCAATGTGTTTGTGTCCACACGGATATGCGGATACTTATCTTATTGGGCACATATTAGCATTTGTTTCGGAGACACAACACAAACCTTTCCCTACTAGAAAGATTTTTTTTTTTATGCAAGAGTCAATTCATTACTGAGGCTTTCAAAATATGAAGTGTCCATGTCACATAGCTTAATGTGCTACTAAAGTACCAAAGAGAAAGGCCAAACCACCAAGGCAATGCCTTGCAATTTATCCTCTTTGCAGCCTAATACTTGTTCGGCAAAGACAATATTATTTCCTTAAATTCTAACATAAGCATAAGAAGTTTGTAACATCAATTGTTCGAACGAATCATTTAGCACAATAAACCACATCCCTAGTTGCTCAAAAACAGACATAAGTTTTCAAAGTTGGTACAAAGTTACCTGAGTACTCTTTCGAGGTAAAATGGCATGGCGCCCCAAAGAACCCTTGCTCTTTGCGCTAGCTATAGAGGGTAGGCGTGATCCTAAAGCAGATGCTGATCGATAAACAACATTCAAAATTCTAGTATGCTCGACTTGATCCCGTAGATCACTTAACCAATTAAGATGATGCGTTGACCTACAAGAAATTTAAGGATTCGATGTTAGCTAGCATGGTATGATAAAAAGACAATCACAAAACCACTCGCCATAAAGCGAGCGGAGAATCATGGAAAGCCATTCTTCCCTTACCCAAAATCTCTTTAGAAAAGCAGCCATATCCAAATATACTTTCCATAAAAATAGAAAGAAACTTCACAAAGTGAATAATGGGTCCATGCTCCCACAACATTTAACAAGCCCAAAATGATGTCTAGGACCCTTATATAAGCACCTGAAATGATGACATTAATAAAAAAAATTCCAGCCACCAGTATATCTAACAAAATGTAACCATCTAGTATGCTACTATAAAGGATCCAGTAGAGTACATGAGAAGTTTTGCGGTCATGTGAAGATGAAAATTGGATGTCTCATCTTTTAGAATTGATGAATCACTTTCTTCCCCCTTATCGAATTTGATATTACCAAGATGATGAATCACCGCGACAACTTTGAATATTGAATCCTGGAAAATAGAAGAATGAGGACGTGGCTCTTATCAATGCAAGTTGTAAAGAAATTAAAAATATCCGGTTTGTGCACCAATTGCGCCCAAGAATTCTGTTATATCCATAGCTCTGAAAGTGGCAAGGTATTCATGAGCATCGCTTACACCAACTAGTTCATAGCAATTTAACTGGTTAAGATAACGAAATGATTGGGGATTTCCCAACTTATACTTCTCAATTTCCTGTTAAGTTTTAAAACAATAGGCGCATCGGCTATATTAGCATTGTATCCAGTCTAATAATGAATGAACTTTCCCAAGGACGAGAGGATCAAGTTCATAAGAAAATACCGTGATGATATCGCACATAGAAGGTAGAAACAATGGTAGTTCGTTTTCGGGATCGGAAATTTGACAAACCGAGATCTTTCAAAAGATAATTTCTAATAGTAGCTCATGAAGCTACTATTAGAAATTATGTCATATGGTATCCGGAATCTACCAAACACTCATATTTTAAGGCTATATTTCTTTCAACGGACATAAAATAATATCGAGAAAAAAGGTCACCATGCGGAGAGGACTAGTTAAAATGCAGCCAGAGACTTGCCGCAGCGTGGTTGCTAAATCAAGCACAAAGTCATCGGTTATTTTATGGCCAAATTTAGCCACAAAAAATGAGAAATAACATTGTTTTTCTAGCATTTGACACAACAGTTGGGGATGCTCTTATCCAAGTACCGTTTTGTGATATCAAAGGATAATACTCTGCAAAACCACAAACCATTGTGATACTGTTATTTGCAGTGTTTATACAGACTATAAACAATTCCCCTGCTGCCTACAGATATTGACATTTAAGAAGCAGTTATGGGATGAACGCCTAATAATTTTCAAAATAACTTGTAAAGTAATTACAACACATAAATTGTACATAAAAATTCCCGACGATATCAATCTCAAACATACCTGCTTCTTAAGCTCATTTACACCATCAATATGGGAAAGAGCATCAACTGCTGCCAACAATGAAATCATTCCCTGAACATTGTTTGAAATAGCTATTCAATTTTTAACAATATATTCAACACACAGGAAAATTATCTCTGAATTTGCTATAAAGACTATAGGAATTGCAATAGAAGGCTTTCAACATACAGATAAAGGAGAATCTGCACCAGGACTTTTGTCACGGAAAAAAAACGCGGAATCCATGGACGCCACTACTAATAAGATAGGCTTGGGCTGTCCTGATGTAATACTAATTGGCGGGAGTGAAGACAAGACACGCCCTTCAAATGTCGAAAACAGGCAACCGAAGGTTATAAGTCAAAAACAATGGAATGGTCCTTCAACAAACAAGACTTCATAGCATGTAATATTACGGCGATATAGAAACTAAAATGTTCAGGTCATGACCAACATTAAGAAACATTGGCTTATACACCGAGAAAACATGAAGGTATGGGAAAATTCGGTTGCAACAAATCAGTATCAATGAGAAATATTAGGAACTAGAGAGACGATTGAGTAAAACCATCCCATATGTCAATATTTTGGCAAATCAAGATATCCACCATTGAAAAAAATCGTACTAAGTCCGATTGAGTAAACTTCAATTCACATAATGTTACACATATAGCTTAAGCATTATACTTTCTTCTCCTCTAAAGATTCTTCATATTTTTCAGAAAACAGAACACATAAAATCTCCATCAACATAAAATCTTGAAATATTTCAAAATTACTAAATCATGTCAATCGCGCTGCCTCTTACTTAAACTAAGTGTGGCCTAAATTTATTATGAACCTCCCAAAATCATAATATCTCTCGAGATTTTGGAACTTTCTTTATTCTCAAATATGGATAAAAAATTGAAACATTTTTAACAGCAAACAAGGTTTTCATGTAGTATTTCTATTATCAGGCTGACTGAATTGAAAATCAACCCCATTATATATCTCATTATAATCTCAATTAAACTCCTATTTGTAACACATGCACAGAGAGAGATAGAGAGTATGATTTCTCACCTGTAGCCACCCAAAGGCAAACAAGACTGCTGCCTTTGACAAGATTCTGAATCATGGGTTCCCGCCTTCGTTGTCTAGTTAAAGATATCAAATTTAATGTGGATTGTTAAAGTTGAAGGACCTTATATAAAGCTTCCACCTAAAGTTATCAATATAAGAGTAAACATTTTACCTGCATCACAAGATCGAACTCATTCACGTCTACACTATATGCTCGCTTGTTCTTCTCATTCTTACCAAACAATCTGAAAATTTATAAGGAATTTGATTAGATGAGAATCTGAAATACAAGCAAGAATAGATGCCAATCAACATAATCTAAACACTTTCATTCCATAGATTGTGAGCAAAGAAAATCACTCTCCGATTGGGCATGCATGTGCCAAGAACAAGAAGTTTGAGATCTTTACATTATTAGTTTATACACAATGGTTCAAAGATCAACTGACCATTAAAGGTCTTTTTTTTTGAGTTTAATGTTTCACAAACTTAGGTAACACCATAACACAATAATTGGACTACTTATATACAAATACTTATATAACTGTGTTGGTCCTAACACTAAACTCGTACATTCTTCAATGTTGAGCATTAACTTATTAAATTGTGGGGAAATATACTAATCTATTCCCATTGGGAAAACTCAAAGTTGTAGGATATAGAAGAGATCTTGATGAATATAATTTTTTCTATGCAAACACTAAATGAGAGCGTCTTTAGAAAGATACCAGCAAGATCTTCCTAAAGATACCGTATCTCAGAATGCTATTTTCTGATACTCAGTCAAACTTGAAAGTTGAGATAACTAAGGCCACTGGAAAAGACTGATACATGGGTGAAGTTTTGTACTTAACATTAGCTTGGTAACGAAGTACATAAATATGAATCTAGATTCTAGAAACATTCAGTGCTTTATTATAAACACTCCATTGTGATACTTCAATAAGATCCCAAGATGTTGTTATGGGAATCAAAAGTCGCAAACCAAATTTGCTATTTTTTACAAATCGGCCACCTTGGCTATTTTTACAGACTTCTTGCATTACCTCTTGCGGGGTTCTTGTACTATCCGGGATAGAAGGAATACAGGAAAGTCATATTTGTTCCACATAATATTTGATCCCTGAAAAAATTGACAAGCTCCATCATTTCACCTTTCTAGAAGTTGGTGGAAAGGAGTGAATAGCTAAAAATATAGAAAGAAGGAACCCATTTAGAGATTCACCTCCCTATTTCTCATGCACTTCATGACTTACAGCTGGATTCCATATATAATCAACGTTCTTGTAAGGTGCAAATTTGACTTGTGGAAATTTTTCAACAGGCGAAAATCCTATGAAGAGAAAGTTTGAAAACTATTAACTGTTTTGTTCAAACAGAAAGAAAATTGAAAATAAGGATAAAAAACTACAGAGCTAACCTCTTTCCGCGGTTGGGACTTCAGTTCCAGATTCAACCAAAACACCAGCTACTTACTTTCTTCAAGAAAGTGATGATCGTTTAATACACTGAAATAACAACATATATTACTTAACATTGATAAGTGCAAAGAATTTGTTCAAATCAAACATCAGCAATATTGAGCACCATGAATAATATCTATTGGTAGCTTAGAAGTTATAACAAGAAGTAACATTGTCGAGATGGTTATGCAATTGTAAAAGTCCCACTGAGAAGTGCATTTGCTATTTCGCCGTTTTGCACAACAACATCAATGTGAAGCATGAACTACTATAATAATAATAATAAATAAATAAAAGCGAGAACATCCATAATTGCTAAAGAAGTTCTCCATTTCATGGGCAAAGTAGATAGATATTGCCCATGAAGCCGCATGAAATATACACAATTCATGAATCAAATACCACACAATTTGGAAGAACTGCATATATATATATATATATATATATATATATATATATATATATATATATATATTTATATATATATATATATATATATATATATACAAAGAAGATAATACTTACAAGCATACACCAATCGCATGTAGGGATCTTCAGATTTGTCCGGTAGATCTAATAAGTAGGAGTACTCCATTAACTGCACAATACATGAACAATATGGGTATAAGCAGCAGTAAATAAACCAAGCAATTTGGCTTCCTTCTTTATAATCATCACAGGCAAGCCTTGGAGAATACTAAGATGGCATACCTCAGCCATTTTCTAGATCATGGTCATTGGTTCAAATATGAGAACAGGAAGTGTGACCATGGAGGTGATATATGCGCCAACATAGTTTTGCATCATCCTCCAGTAACTATCATGATCCTGGAAAAATAAATATGGGTCAAACATAGTTCATAATATCTTTTTGTGTGGAAAAAAAACTCTTGCTTCCATCTTCCTTTATGAGCTTCTTCTTCTGCATCTTCTGTTCCTCCGTCGGGGTTTATAACTTCTAGGCCTTCATAACCAATCAATCTGGAAGGAACAAAGATGACAAAATTATACTTTTAAACTATAGATGCACAATTGAGTTGAATTTTCACCATACCCATTAACAGATTTAAACCGGGTGCATCGAAAAACAGACCCATCCTCAATTCAACGAAATCAAGGGTAGAGCTAGTGGCTGTGACCAAAGTTTGAAAGATTTGGAAGAAACCCGGGCCTTTAACAAAGCCAATATTGACCCATTTGCTACCAATTACCTCCAGATGAACATATAGAACAACCATGCAACTTGACAGCTCCAGCAAAATGAGCATTCAATGCTATAATTGTCCAATCAAACGCGTGTTTCATCATACCCTGATGCTATCACTATCTAATAACATCAAATCATACATTCAAATTTTCAACAACATTAAACTCAAATTACATAGAATAACAAGATATTAAACCTGTTTTACCAGGCTACAAGCTTTCTCTCGTGAATATTCGATAATCGATATTCTACTGTGAGCTTCAACTTCGTATGTGTATTAATTCTTCTAGGTCTTATATAAAAACTTGAAAATTTGATTTCATTGAGTTCCATTCAATCACAAAATTTGATATGCAATTCAAAAAAAAAAAAAAAAAAAAAAAGGTTATAAATAATATTTTAACTAACATTACTTGAACAAATAGGTAAATTGACACCTTCTGTTTCATTAATGAAGATCTCTTTTTGTTTGGCTTCCCAAATTCATTGATTTCAATATAGGGTGTAGAGGGAGCTTGTAGCTGCAACTTCTCATCGGCTTTTCGATGCTTGCTCAAAGAAGACAACTGAATTTGATGACCAAAAAGTTAACCTGTTTTTCAACAATGAACTGACTGAGAAGTGGAAGAGTTCACGGAGAATTAAATGTGCAACAATTGGGATATGATAACAAAGAAACAGGTTTGGAGAACATCTAAGCTAGACATATTGGTTTGTAAAGTTTCATCGCTTTGTCTTTGCAAAAGCTCAAGCCCGGTAGACACGGCTGAACTTTATGAGAGCCATGTGGTTGAGCGTAAGTAGAGGACGCAGCTTATAAGCAAGAAAGAGTCTAGATACACTTGATGTCTTGACCACATTCAAACTCGCAAATTTAAAATCTGGGAGGTATATTGATGAAAATTTCAAGGAAAAAAAACAGCAAAGAGTGAGTTTATACTGAACCTTGGGACATCGATTGCACATGCTTTCACAACCAAAACTAATCCGAGAAGCAAGTAGTTTTAGCGAAGACTCTCCTCGCTAGCTGGCGATCCATCTTCAAGCATGTAAGTATAACCGGAAAGGCGCCGAGCTGGAGCATAAACCCTATTTGTCGAATTCCCATGCTCTGCGACTATCGAGTAAAGAGAGACCTCGACTTCATGCAGCTTCTCTTAGCTCTCTCTCAAGTTTCTCTATTTTACACTCTAATTCTCGAGCTTTACCATCGGTGAAGCTATTTTTACATCTTTACGACCAACTAGAGTGTCTTTCTTTTCAAAATTCACGAAGGTATTAGCACCACTACAAAAGTCAATCAAGACATCAATTTCCTTTATTTCTTCATTGCATGGACTGTTTTAGTTGACTCATTGCTTGTATTTGAGTCCAAGCGTGTTTGAATAGACTTTGGATGCCTCGGTTTCTTCCTAGGGAAGGTACCACTTGCTGCAATACTTCCTTCATTACAAAGACGGAAGTGTAGTGTAATCGAAGATGTTATGAACTTTTGGGTAGCATCCGGTGAAAATTTAGCGATCCCTTTGTCTTTCGTAGAATCATTTTTCCTTTTCGCTTTGTTCTTCTTGTCCTTTCTCATGCCACCTCTCACCATTTTTGCTCTCTATAGGAGCAGACGCTATAAAAGAACTTCTTACTTCCTTTCCGTGCAAATTAATGCTTTCATCCCAAGCTCTGTTGTCCTCTGTTCGAATGACAGCAGAGTCATCGAGCTTCATAAGGGCTGTCTTCTCACCTGCGTGAGGATCTTGCTCTGAGTAGAAGTAGAGAAGTAGAGAAAGAAATCGCAAGACCGTTTCACAAGATTAGGGTTCTTAAGAGAGTTTTTTCTTTTGTTTCCTTCCTAACTTAAAAACGGCGAAATTAGAATTGGCTAATTAAGTGTTAGCCGGAAAAAACGGGGAAAAATGAAAAAAGCGTGACCAAAAATCTTGGCCCACCAGGGTTTTTTTTCTTTTTCAAATTATTTTAATTTTGTTGCCTAATTTTCTACTTTTCTCACGGATATAAGTGTTAGCATATCCAAAAAAAATGTGAAAATATTATTATATTATAATTCAAGATTTTAATTTTCATAAGTAGCGGATATATCCACTTGATTATTTCCGTTACTTATTGAAAATTTGCCCTGTTACAAAATAGCAGTTATGGTGTAATGCTAGTTACTTGAGTAGAACCACTTTCTTCCGTTACTTATTGAAAATTTGCCCTGTTACAAAATAGCAGTTATGGTGTAATGCTAGTTACTTGAGTAGAACCACTTTCCACGCAAATATCAACATTATCGTCATCACCAGGTTGAAGAGAAGCGTGAAAAGGTCCTTCAATGAGAGGAAGAAACAGGACATGAGGTCCACCATAGTCCGGCTTGTTCAATATCATTACTTGAGTTTCATATTCAACGTCGCTACCATTGTTTCCCACCCAATGTGTCGTCCACCAGACTTTGAATCTAAATATACTCATGAACCTTATACCCTTGAGCTTGCCTAGAGGCACCACATGTCTACTCTTTGAGTCATCGGAGTCAAACCCCAAAAAGCATCCATTGATACTTAAAGGTTGCTCGATCGACTCATATGAAGATGGAGACAGTACGATGTTAGAAGGGACCTCAGAGAGGATTAAATTGTCATTAACCATAAGATCAGATTTTTCCAAGGTGATCAAGTATGGTTTGCTGTTTTTGACATCAAGTGTTTCTTCCCTCATGTTAGGAGCGATTTACAGATTTTGAAGTTTGTCCTCGAAGAGAGTGGTGTTTGGTAACAAAATAGTTGACAGAGAGAAACAGAGGAGGAAGTACAAAAGCCAATATCTCTGATAAAAACAATATCAAAGTACTGACATTTATAGGTAACCTACCATAAAAAATCTCAAAAGGCAACTTTAGAAGACTTGGCTGTAATTTGCCTCATAAAGCTCCCAAATACGTTTTTCTACTAACAAGGTTCACAAATGTAAACATGGTGGTTAAAAGTTCAAATTAATTCTGAAGTGGACCAATTTTGTTCATTTTGGTGATGACAATAATACCTAACATTAATCAAACTCAAAATGTACTTTAGCCACCATTGAAGAGGACTAGAGTATCTGTGCCACTTGGTGGTGATGAGGAACCCCTTTATGGACTATTATCGGTGTCGGTAAGAGTGTCGTCATTAACTGATATTGAATGTTAGAGATCACTTCAAACATCTATTGGTCCTTAGTCCCTTGTCCTTTGCAAGGATACTGAGAACACTTTCTATATTCCTCTTCTCAATTCTTCCTAACATGGGCTCATCCCTCCTTTTCCATGCACTTGGGTCTATTTCAAAACTGGACTACATATACTGATTCCGACAATCCAATCAAAGAATTGACATCAATTGAAGAATAATACGTTCATAAAAGCTAAAACTAGGATTTTTTTTTCTTTTAAAAAACTCTATTAAAAAGAAAAGAAAAAGGTACAGTACAAAAAGATTACAGGGGGGAACAACCTGCACCCTAAAAAGATTCAAGCTATAGATAATCACTAACTACTACCATTCATAAACATGGTGTAGCGACGACAATCACACAAACCTAAAGAACCTCTCGAAGGTACTTCATATCTGTGTAGCCAAGTAGGTTTTCCATCAGTAATGATTTCTTCAATTCATTGATTGGGAGAGCAGCTCCTTTCCCTCTCCAGATAGAAGTGACACACTCATTATAAGAAAATGAAGTTGAATGGGTACTAATGACGAGACAGGAAACATACATAAAGGCTTCGATCATCTCATTCGCTTATCTCAGTTCTCACTAATAATGCGACGGCGAATGACGTTAAAAAAAGCTAGGTGCTTGGAAAGAAAAAGAAAGAAAGAAATGGAACATAAAGAGAGTTTGGTCATGAAGCTCTAAGGCTGAAAGAACAAACTTATCACTGGTACCAAATTGAAGCTAGTCAAGAAGTTTACATCTTTCAAAGCAAGTGGACTTGTGGATAAGGCCATCACATAGCTATATGTCTAGAGGCCTCTTCAGTTTGGTTGATATTTTTCGGGGGAGATATCATCAGTGTGCTACAACTATGATCGCAGCCGTCACTGCCTCATTTCATAGCTATAGTAGGAGTGTAAACTTAAAAATATATAGTTAATGATCCACTTCAGCAACTGCTTCTCCAAGCATCCGTACGTGGGACACGTATATCTGTACCAATCAACCCATGTCTGCTGAAAATTCATTAAATTTTATGAAAAAAAAAAGAAGGAAACAACAACACTTACATTTGACAAAGAAATGGTTGTAGAGCGTCCAGAAGCTGAGTAGAATCACAAGCATTGTGTACCTCATCCACGTTGGTACGTCTTCCCTAGCTAGTAGTTCTTCTAAAAGTCTTAACGGACCCATGCGATTATGTGTAAAGGACTGGGACAAAGTGACAACTATAGACTAATTTGCTGAATGTTTGGCTATAGACCATAGTAGAATATATAAAATGAGCAGTTTAAAAAGGGGTGGACAAGACTGTTTGTTGAATCTGGTTTTGCAGCAGCATACATGCTTTTGGTATAAATGGAGGTTCCATGTCAAGTGTGTAACCGTATGGCCAAACGGGGTGTTCTAGTAGGCGTTAACATTATGAACTGAACTCTTTTGTAGGTAGCAACAAGCCAACACTCTTTTGCTGATAGGCCTCCAAGCGTTTATAAGGTTGAAGACCCCCACAGATTATATTTCAGGTTCAAATTATCATACCATGCGACTCCTTTGCACACCAAGTCACATGGTGTACTCTCTTCGTTTCTTTTTTTGAAGTAGCAAGCACAGCCCCATCAGACATGAAAATAATATTGTTCATGTTCAGAATTTTGAAGTAACACAGCGCAGGAAAAAAGAAAACAGAATCCCTGAATCTGGGTGGTCTCAATACTTCCATTACTCCCATTAAGAGCGAAGATAAACCAACCCAGAAGTTGCATACTAAACCTTGGCTAGCATAATGAAAATCTTAAAATAGAAGTACTAGAAGAGCGAATTAAACTACGGAAAAACCGTTGCAAGAATTCACAAAAAGGTACTCAATTAACTCTTAACAGAAAGGCAAAGCATGAAACCTTAAAAGAATATCTCAAAAATCGTAACCTCCAACATAGAATCAAGTATAGTCATAACGTCATAATAAAATGCACTTCCAGAGTGCACAAATATATCATCTAACAAATTACTGCACAATACAACATAAAGACAAAGTTCCCCATCATAAACTATGCGGCAGTCTTCTACCGTCAAAAGCAGGTAAATGCAACACACTGCAACTACTAGCCTACTGCCACCTCTACCTGAACAAAGTCAAATTGAGAGTGAGCTTAGAAAGCATAGCGATTGAAGTCAAATTTCATTGACATAAGAACATGATGACCACACAACAAAAAATGTTTCACAATATTTCTCTTTGCAATCACTGGATAAGCAAAACACATAAGCCCCTGCTTGTCAACATCTAATTACAACTGGACATGAGTTTTAGTTCTTGACCACACTGCAGCATCTTTCACCACTTCCACCTGATTTTCTTTTTGGTAAAAACTTGAATGTACTTCAAATAACTTATTGAGGAACCTACCTTATTTTTGCAATTAGCAGAAATGGTATAAAATTAGTATGTAGTAATTTCATCTACAGGTTACCCTGAACTGGTAGTAGATGGGTGTTCAATTGGCATGGAACAAAACCTGTAAAAACTTCATGTAGAAAACACCCAAAGTGAGTTACTAAGATAGAGACCATCACAGAAAACCTTTTGGTTAAACCTGATTCGTATATATTACAAGTGCATTTGCTGAACAATGACCACTTTTATGACTATGATGCTATTTTTATGTCCCTGCAACCCCTAATAGAAAGAGACTCACATTTTACAGAAGTTGAACTAGACTTTCTTCAAGCACATCTTGCCATGCATAATAAACTCACTGACCAATCTATGGAAGCCAATCAATTTAAGTAATTTTAGTATAAGATGCATTAAGGAGGCTTAGAAGTCAACTAGGGAGAAGGTTCACTGGAGGGTTAGAGTCCAATGAAGATCATGACTAGAAACAGTTTTTTGTAAAGCACACCAATCACCAGTCACCATGCAAAAAAATGCATATTTAGGAAACAAAACCTGAATATTACTTTTGCAATTCATTATGTATCCACCTACATAAATCCCTATACCATGGACGATAAAAGAAGAAAACAATTAACTAACTCTAAAGAGATGATTATTGCAACTTATACTTTAAAGCAATTTCAGGGCTTTACTTTAAATTTGACAATAAGTACAATATGTTGTGACAGAACTCAGACTAGAAATCTAGCTAAATCAATGAAATGAATATATACGCCATCTGTCTGTGATCACCCTCTAACCTCTCAATGACGGCTAACACAAAAGAGTGTCCTTAGATCTAAAGTACTTTGCTACGTCCTCATTTAGTAGTTAACCTTGACTTCTATCGAACTTCGTATTTTTTTCTTCTTCTCGTGATTTGTATGTTTTACTCATCAAATCAGTACTAACAATTACTATTATTAATAAGTTACCTTCAGAGATAAACTTTACCAAAATAAAATTGTTAAAAAAAAGTCCACGATTTAGTGAAAATCACAGAAACATAAGAAATGTGATGGTTAAAGAAAAAAAGGGTTTCACAAAGTTTCAGTTTATAAACCCAGAGCATGTCAACCACCTAGCTACAATTGAACCTGGAATTTACCACACTACAGCGTCTTTCACCACTTTCTCTGATTAATTTTTTTCTGAGTACAAAACAGAACTGTAGTTTAAATATTCTATTGAGGAACCTACCTTATTTTGTAGTGAATAGAAAATCATAAAAGCAGCATGCAGTAACTTCATCTAAAGGTTATGAAGATGCTAGATCATAAGTTTACCCTGATAATGTAGCAGAAAACACCCAGAGTGACTTACATATATAGAGACCATAATGGGAAAACCTATTCATTAAATCTAAATCTTATATTACAACTAATATTTGCAACATAACGACCACATTTACGTCATGTCTCTGGCCCCTAACAGAAAGAGCCTGATTGAACTAGACCTTTCTTCAAGAACCTCTTGCGACACATAAAACCACTAAACAGTTTATGGAAGCCCATAAACTCAAGTACCATGAGATGTATTAAGGAGGTTCACAAACCAAGTAGGGAGAAGGTTCCCTACAGACTTTAGAAACATTTTCTCCAAATTACACAACTCATCATGCAAAGATGCACATTTAGGAACCAAAACCTGATTATTACTTTTGCAATTCATTTATGTATACATCGGCACGAATCACTATACCATGTACAACAAAAACAAAAGATTAACTAACTCTACAGGTCACTACAGTGACAACCCAGCAACCCAAGCAGTTTGAAGCAGTTTCAGGATCTATTATGCTTTTGACAGTAAGTACATTATGTGGGGACACAATGCAGATTAGACACGTAACTAAATCTACGAAATGAGATTCCAACATCTGTTTGAGACCTCACTGTAATCTCTTAATGTGACTGGCAACATGAAACAGAGTCCTCATATCTAAAGGATACCAGATCACTTTAATCAAAAACACTTTGCTAAGTCTCCATTTAGTGCTTAACCCCCAATTTCTGTGAACGGAGCCAGTACTCACTATACATGGACATTTAGCAGTGTAATTCTTAAGAGGAAAATCCAAACGAGTGTGCCTTCCACTTTTAGCAATAGGGAGATTTTTCCTCCCTGCACATAAAGGTAGGCTTGTCTCTAGCAATAGGGAGCATTGCTTTAACTGGACATATATGGTGATGTTGTAAATAGCCGAATACATGCACTTAAAAAATGTATCCATCCTCTTCACTGCAACATCCTTATCCCTCGTTGTATTTGTTTCTAGCGATTCGTTTATACAACTCAAAGAGTCAGGAGTAGCAACTATGCTAACAAATAAAGTACTAAAAGTGGTCATAGAGAAGATCCGACTAAATCTTGACTTTCACCAGCACTAGATGCAATTAATAGCTCATACAAACTCAAACGACAATTAAGATGTGAAAAACTATAAAAAAGCTAACCAGAAGACGAGCTCAAATCCAAAAAAAGAGAGAAGGTATTGTAACCAAAACGAGATATTAACCATTTGCTTACCGATGCACAAGTCTGGACTTCAGTTAAGCAGTAGCAGTTGGTTCTCCAAACACAAGCGGGAGAACAATCACTGTACCAATTATCCCATGTCCGTTGCTTGTTTGCTTAAAAAAGACATCATAAAACTAGAATCAAAAAACAACACTTACTTTGCACAAACAAATAGGTGTAGGCCAAAGGGTAGCCAAATACCACAAATGCTCCCCACCTTGCCCATTTTGGGAGGAGGGCAGAAAATTCTTTCCAAGGCTGAAATATCATTGCTGATACTATAACTAGAAAGCCAAGTCCAACTGGAAGTCGAAGAGATGGCATTGTCCGACAATACGGAACTAACAGAACAAGTAATGTTACCCATTCCATTTCCATCGAACTGTCCACAAAGTAAGAGTAAGTCACGTAAAACCCAAACAACTAAACAATCGCTATAATCCACATTATTTTATTTCTCAATCAGATTTTTGGCACAACGCAGCCTCAAGATACGCACAAATGTGTATCTATGTGTCCATCGCAAAGTTCATAACATAACCTAGACTTCCAAAACAAAGCCTTGGGCACTTTCAAAATGGTTTCAGGTGAATATAACAAAATGGTTCCAAAACAAAGCCTCCATAAGGGTGACAAGTCCCTATTTCCCCTCATAGTGACTTGCATTGGGAATGCTCTAATGGGAAGTTACCAAACATAAGAAAAGGCCATTCTTTCGCGTGCCTTTCTGCCGGATCTTCCAACAAAATATCCTAAGATCTTTAAGTGAACAACATAGGACCATAAATCCAAAGGTCATTTTCAAAAAAAGAGGAAACCGATTTACCAAGAATTCTATGAATCTAAAGTACATTGACACAGATACGTGTGTCCATATCCGACTCTAATACGAAGTGTCTGACACGGTGAAATATCAATGATTGAGATAAAACACATACAATATGTGTTCGTGTATGTACGTATCCCTCACGGATTAATTTTGAAATATGGTGTGTTCATGTAACACATCTATGAAATATGAATAACACAGTCAACACTATACTATTACCAATCATTTTATGTGAGCATTTTCGTTTTTCTTCCATTCTTTTTGCGGAAACAACTATGGTTCATTTCTGACTTTCCAAATTCACAACTTTCCACCAAATTTAACTGTTCCAAGTTTCAGTCGAGCAATTATCATATCTAACATCATTAACAGTCACAATGATATATATTGATTTTATTTTAGGAGAATAGACATCTTAACAAATAAATTATGTGACTCCATTCCTAGAAATAGAAAGAAAATGGAACCAAAAACAACAGACAAAAGAAAGAAACAGGATAAAACATTTCTACCTAGTTCTCTTTTGTTTTTTTGCGTGCCAAAAAGCGTGCTTTGGCTGCGGCCACCTCATCTTCTTTTCTTTTCTGAGGATTATGTTTCTTTTGCTCAGCTGGTGGCTGTTCAGCAACAGTGTTATCTTGCACGGAAGTCTTGACCTCAGATTTCACATCTAAAGAATCATTATTCTCCTTAGAATGGGGTGAATTTTCATCTTGTTCTGTCACATTCGCCTTAGCAGAGTTTGAAGGTGAATTGGCCCTTGGAACGACTTCTTTCCCTGAGGCATCAGTGTTGATTATTTCATCCTGCTCAACTTGCCTGCTAGATTCAGCCGCTTTCGCGCCATAGGCAACATTCTTTGAAAGGTTAAAGTAGAAGTCAAGAATGTCACTTTTCTTAGTAACATCCTCTTTCTCCTCACGAAGCTCACGCCTACGCTCTTCTTGCATCCATTTTTCCTGCTCCGCAAGTTTTTTCTTATAAGCACTTGTAATATATTTGTCCTTGTCTTTGTAAATGTGTTCATCTTTGCTTCTCTCTTTGGCAAGCTTTCTCTCGTATATGATTTCATGTTCTTGTTCTCTTTGTTTAGCTTTCTCCATTAATCTCCCTATATATTTCGACTGCCTCTGTTCGCGATCTTGTACTAAGGGGCGGACTACTGCTGCCTCTTTCATTTGGTCATACACCCCATCATAATCAAAGACAGTTGGATCGTCTTCCAAGGCTTTCTTGTGCTGCTCTTCAACATCCTTCAGGGCCTTCTTCTTGGTTGCCTGACGAGAAATATCTCTATTTACATCATCGTCATCATCATTATCACCAAAAACAGGAGCACGGGCGGCAGGAGGCCCCATCGGTTGCCTGCTTTGCTGGGGAATTCTGAGCTGCAAGCCATACTTCTTCATCTTCTCTTCTACTTATATATAAAAATGTGAGAACTCCAATCGTATTTTCTTAATAGACACCCTAAGTGAATGAAGGAAATCAGATTGAATTCTACTTGGATTGCAGTCTTTTAATAACTCCAACCCACTTCAAATGTAATACCAGGCCCGATGTCCAAAGGCCCAATATATCCTAACCCACCTACAGTTCTAAGTCTATTATTGTTTTATTGTGAAAAAAAAACTCACTATTTGTTTTTCATTTATTTTAATCCGTTAAATAAACGATTTTACATTGAAAAATTGGAAATTAGAAAATTGCATTAAACCTCTTCGTTTTCCTAGCGTTTTTGCCTTCTCCAATAAATAAACAGGCACGCCTCCTTAACTAATTAAACTTATTCAACACCCTATAACAATTTATCAAATTGAAGCCAATACTTCAATATTATTTATATCATTCTTTTGTCTTATTTGGTTTTTTTATATTGTTTAATTTGGTGTAGAATTATCTCTTTCTCTCTTGTGTAATTCTTTATTAAATAAATATATTGAAATTTCAAGTTTGTGACATTGTTGTTTGGCCATGATCTTCTACAATGTTACAGGTGTAGGATATTTTTTTATTCTTCCACTATTCCTCATGTATTTATGGTGTTTTGTCTTAGATCTCTCTGTATGTGAGGATCTCCCTAACAACACTCCTATGTTTCTACTTCATTTTGTATTTATGTTCTTTTTATCAATAAAATTCAATTAAAAAAAAAAGGTTGTGGAGAGACTATTCAAGAAAGAATAAAGAAAATGTTAAGATCAATTGTGACAATAATTATTATCTTTTAAATTTCTTTGTTATAAAAAAAAATGTTTGAGGGAGAGATTATTCAAGAAAGAAAAAATAAAATGTTAGGATCAATTTTTACAATAATTGTTATCTTCTAAATTTTTTGTTATAAAAAAAAAATTTTTGTGGGGGAGACTCTTCAAGAAGGAAAAAAGAAAATGTTAGGATCAATTTTTACAATAATTGTTATCTTCTAAATTTTTGTTAAAAAAAAATGTTTGTGGGGAGACTATTCAAAAAAAAGAATAAAGAAAATGTTAGGATCAATTTTGACAATAATTGTTATCTTTTAAATTTCTTGTTATAAAAAAAAAATGTTTGTAGGGAGACTATTCAAGAAAGAAAAAAAATGTTAGGATCAATTTTTACAATAATTGTTATCTTCTAAATTTTTTGTTATAAAAAAAAAATGTTTGTGGGGGAGACTATTCAAGAAAGAAAAAAAAATGTTATGATCAATTTTTACAATAATGGTTATCTTTTAAATTTTTGTTAAATAAACTAAGCATTTGCATTCATATGAAATAACGTAAACAAATCATATCGATCTATAAGATGTAACAATTTTATTAGAACTTTGCTTAGGGCCCCCGATTGCCTTGAGCCCCTCACCAGGAGCACTCACCTGCAAAAAAAAAGGAACCAGCATGATGGTAAGTAGGTTTTACCAATAAAAACAACAATTTGAAACTAAGATTATGACCATATTTTTTCAGACAATAGTTACTATTTGTATTATAATATTTGGTGGTCAAAGGGTGAACTCCTGAGTGCTGGTAGCAAATTATTTAAACTACCTAAGTTACAATGAGAAATGCCTAGAAACAACGATTTACAACTAAAGACAAGCTTTTGTGTCGTGAATCTAAAAGAATCTACCACCTTATGTGTTTACTGTAATGGTCTCCAAATCTATAAGTAACTTTTAAGGTTTTCGGCCTATTTAAAATTGTCGACTACAATGCATATACTCTTATGAGTTGTTAAGGGGGTACAAAAATTGAAACCGATACCCACAAAGGAGTAGATAAAAGTTTGTTAACTAACATTGACACGTGTCTGATTCAAAATTTGAGCAAGACAAAGCTTGCATCTGATTCTAGCTAAAACCAATATTAAATCTTGAAACCCACAATTATTATAAGGAAAATAATACTTACAGGTTGGACGGTGTACGTATGTCCGCAAGAAGAAGATGGAAGTTGGGTTTATAAACAAGAAAAGCTGTTGTTGGGCCTGAGTTTCGTAGACTTTTTGTTTTTGAAGTTCTAAACTATATTGAATTTGGGCTTCTTCAAATTTTACCCAAATGTTTTTAAAGTACAACAACTTTTCTTTTTTATATATAAAAGCCAAACCCAACTTCCCTCCTCCTCCTCCTCTGTTTCTTCTTGGGGACATACATACACCGTCCAACCTGTAAGTATTCCTTTCCTTGTAACAATTGTGGGTTTCGAGATTTTTTATTGGTTTTAGCAGATCACTATCAATGTAGCAAGCTCGGCAATGACCGGGCCAATTAGCTAGTATAAATAAAAGTAGGTTTATGTGCTTCTGTGTATTTCAAGTCTCGGAGTCAAATATGTGAAGAAATATGTCACTTTTGCAAGAGAAATTAGCAAAACTTGGTTGCTAAGAAATTCTATGGTTAAAGCCCAAATTTCAAGGAGAAAAAACCTTTTTAAATCCCAGTCAAAACTAAAAACTCAAAATCAACGCGGGCAGAAATAACGCATAAAAGTCAACAAAACTTCCACAGGCCATATCTTTGGACTCAGACCTCGGAATTGGGTTTACTATATGTCAAAACGACCGGCTCGGAAAGAGCTTTCTAATGGTATTGTCTAATCACATGGTACAATTCCATCTTACGCCTCTTGAGTGTGTTCAAATGTAAGTTGTTTTACATGTTAATTTCATATCACAAATTTCTTAAGTTGTATTCAAATTTGGGTAGGTTTTTTTAGAGTGACTACTGACTTATGTATTACTCACTAGCTGGAAGGGTGTTAATTGTCTAAGAGTGCCACTCTCTCCACTTTTTCAACCCCCTAACCTGAATTGGTCAATCGGAATTGGTGGTGATTTAAAAATAACAATATCAATTCGCACTTGCCGAATTCTTGGTTAATTGATTCTGAAACTCCACGATTAGGTATACGTTGTCTCTTTCTTCTTATATTCAATCTCTATATTTTGATTTTCGTATCTTCGATCCCATATTTATGTTGCTACTGAAATAACTTCAATTTGGTAAATCGGTGGTGTCTCAAATTATAATTTATTATTGTATGGGGTTTTAATTTAATAGTTTTTAACTTAATAGGAGATTTGTATTGGTATTGGGTTGGTGGATCCTATTTTTGTCCCCAGAGTCAAAATGATTTGCATTAATCGTTGTGGAACAACGCATGATAGAGAAGAGGATGCATGATCAAGTGTGCATCCTGATAGTATTGTATTTTTTGCTTTTTGTATCATCACTGAGCATGGATTTGTTGTGCTCATTGCATTAGAATGACACATCTATTTGTTATATAAATATTTAGTACAATAACCACACAACTTAGAATGCTTTAAAAAATTCGAACACAACCTACACAACAGAGGATACAATGTGACATTCGACTAATTTGTGAATTTAGGCTCCCGTGAATTGAGAATGAGTTTATAGTGTTAGCTTGAAAAGTAGCATTATCAAGGAGAATAAATTCCAAATGCGCGCTAGGTATAATTTTTTTTTCAAATGCCCAATTTTTTTTCTATAGTGCAACTCAATGGTTTTATGAGTATAAATTTTAGATATATATATATAGTTTCTCTTTTTGTCACATGTTTATATTGTAAACAAAGGGAGGGAGTAAATTTCACAAGTGTTTAAGAATTTTTAGAGGTTTAAAAGTGTATAATTTTTTTAGTTTGATGTCCGATTGATCCTAATATTGCTCATAGCCTCATGCCAATAATTTCCAATGTGTTGTTTGTACCTTGGTTTATGATTTATATGAAGCTAAAGGGAGTAACTTTTGTAAGCTTATATGATTGGAAATATGCAGAAATAATGGTTTACCCATAGAAATATTTGCTATTTCACTTTGATAGTTTGATTGTTAATATGGTTGAGCGTATATGCTTTGTTTATTTAATTTGTCTTGTCTGTTTGATACCATATGTTTTTAGTGCGCAACCTACTTGAGCATAACAAACGAAAGTTGTTATGATTTTTGGTGTGTGCTGAATTGGTAAATGACATTGGTGGCTTAGTGCCTTACTTATTCCATTTGCAAAACATGTTCTTATTACATTGGACCTTCCACACATATGGTCAGCTCTTTTCTGGCAAGCAAGGACGGAGACGGGGGGCGGAGGGAGGCAGTTGCCCCCAAATTTTTAGAAAACACAAGAAATTATACTACAATCAATGCGAAAATTCCTTAATAATATATAAGGCTTCGCCCTTCCAATTTTTTTTGAGATAGTGTACTATTGCCCCCTCATACACCTTGCCCCCCCCACCCAAACTCCTGGCTACGTCTCTGCTGGCAAGGGAAGACATCTATTGAAGAAAAATCTTGCTTGCTTGGTTCTTATTAGTTCATAATGACCTACTTAGAGCCTCAGGCTAGACTTTAAGGTCAATTTTTGTGTGTTTAACGTTTCTACGGAGACACCTTGCAACACATATAAAAGGAATTGATTCTCCATGCTAGTGAATTTCCTACATATACTTCCTTTACATGGGTGTTAAATTGATATTAAATAGAGTTTTTGTTGTATTGTTTTGCCATATCAATTTTGAATATGTAATTTGCAATTTTGTTCCTATCGTTTGTCGAGGTATCTCGCTTACATCACATGAAATTTTATTAGATAGTGCCTGTTTGAATTTATCTATTAAGAATATCTTTATCATTGTTGTTCAAATAGTGATAGTGACGACTTATTTTACATCACTATCAATAAACAATTATTTAATCTAGCTAAAAAAAATTAGTACATGCTAATTTTCAGAGTAGTTATGAACGTTGATGTTGTAGGTGACTGAGTAGAAGACAATATGAATTGGAAATGAGTTTATAGTGTTAACTTGAAAAGTAGCATTATCAAGGAGAATAAATTCCAAACGCACGTTACAAGCCCTTGCATAGTTACTAAACCACTAATTTTCAGTTTCTTTTCTTTTTTCTTTTTGAAAGGACTAAGCTCGGTAGATTTTTAATGTTTCGTTGGCATGAATTGGACTATATACTTTCGTTTCTTACGGTACTTTATTTGAGTTGAAGCACATCTTATCCCACTTCATCGGTGCTCATGGATCTCAGATTTCTTTGGGGTGAAGTGTTGTGCGTGTTACTTGCTCATTTTAAGTTACAGTTGCTTGATTATTATTATTATTATTATTATTTTGTAGTATTTTTCTAAACTTTGATTTTTTCTAAACAAGGTATATTACTCGTGAAAATTTTACATACTATATCCTTTACTTTACCGAAAGATTTGGAAAAAAAGCAAAAGTGAAAGATGACATTAATTTTAGATGTTCCTCTTTAATTTATTGCTTTGACTTCATATATTTAGGAAAAAGCTGTGAAAGAACACAAAACACAACAAGTTCGTTGAGTGACCCTTAAAACGAGACAATAATCATTATAAGATAACATAGGCTTCTAAGTTTTATTTTATTTCATAGAAATGGTACGGGCATCCTATTTCTAATTTTAATTGTTCCAATCACACGTAGACTCAAAGCCTTGCAACCGACGGTTGTTTGATCCTTACATAGACTTTGCTATGTTTCATATTTCTTTTTCTTTTCCAGTATGCTTAAGACTATACTTTCCATGGTTTGTCGTGTTGTTTCTATATAGGTCAGATTTTTTTAATTATATATGTTTACAGAATAGTATGGTTTGAACTAAAAGAACTATGCCCTTTTGGTTGCCATAATATATAGTGGTCGTGTTTGCATACTGAACTGTACGTGTATTCATGAGAGGCAAGTTGGTAGTTGAAAAGGTTGGAAAACATACAAGCAATACTACCTAAGCGGAGGCGAGCAACATAAAGCATGGGGAGGTAGCCTTAAAACAATAATAGCTCAAGCGGGGTGAGTAGGAAGATAATAGGAGAGGATTATTCTTGTACAAGGGATACTCGATCTCATCTCCTAATAATTGTAGTGGCCATTGTTTCATTTTTGAACCGGTGGGTCTCCGCAGGCAAATTGTTAACAAAAACACAATTTGGGGAGCCTAGAACGCCAGGCATTCCCTTGCACCTGATAATACTGGAAAGAAATACTCTTGTTCCTTATCTCTATATATTATTTTCTAATATACATATAACTTAGTGGGGTTGAGGCATTTGGGTGTCGTTTAGTTTGTTTATGCATTTCATATATTGCTGAAGCATGAATTTGTTTATTCATAATATGACCAATTTTGTACTTTGTGTTTCTATGGTTAGCATTTTTTTTTTTTTTTTGTGTGGATGTTCATTCTAAACTTTTGTTAAATCTTATACTTTCGGTCCACATCTTTAAGAATAATTGTTTATGTATGCACTTAGGATTACAGTCGCGAAGTGTTCATGCATTGAGTGCTAACATACCGTGTCTGGTCGAGGTTAGGACCATCCTATTATTGATGAATAGGGTTCTGATCCTAAATTAATTGCAAATGTTTTTATTTTGTTTTCATATAGCATGTATCCAAGAAAATGGTAGGAAGTACTTTTGTTTTCTTCGTCAGCACGTTCTCAATTTTAATTGCTTTGAGGGTCATCATATAAGCATAATTTTTTGCCCTGATTTAGTTATAATTTGTTCGTGGAAGAAGTAGTGGCTAGCATGGTAGGTGTTAATGATTCTTGCTAGGGTTTTTTGAGTGGTAGAATATTATATGGACCAGAGGTATATAAGAAGCAATGGCAACATGTCTATAAAACCAGTTTTTGGATTGAAAATGATTTGTGTGTATTCATTGTAGTCAATCTTCACCATTTGAAGTTAGACTTTTTATTTTCCTTTTTTCTTATAGGTATGTTCGTGACTTCCACAATAGTGGTTTCCAAGATAAAGGTCATTTTCTTTTCTCTATAGATTTTGAAATGGAATGAATGTGTTTTTTTTATCGTATATGCTAATTAATTTGTTGAAAGGATTTCATTTGTGTGTTGCTGTCGTTACTCATCCTCCATTGTTAGATTAAATAGTTTCATGAGTGGTGTCATGTAGAACCAAAATTTTCAGACCGTAGCGTAAATATGTTTTCACAATCCCCATACCTAATTTAGGACTAAAGGTACACTTTTGCATCTCTTTTTCATAATACAATAAGAATCCCTAGGACTCTTCTCAAGAAAGTCAGGAAAAAAAATCTATGAATTATAGAATTCTTATGGTATTTGAAATCGATACCATTTTCGAATCAACTAGGAACAAAAAACAGTTACTGTACTGCAGACTTTTTGAGATTTGACAAATTTGATGGCTAAGAACAAAGACAACACTATTGTTGATGGCTAGATGAGTTTTTATAAGTACTTTCAAATAGTGGAATTTTCACTAAGCTAAGTCGACTTGATCGAGCTTAAAGTCGAGTGATGTTAAATTGCTCTTTTTTTCCCGATAATCCTAGATGATAAATTTAGCCTCCTAAAGTCTAACATTATTTTTTTCCATGGGACTGCAACACCTACCTATTGCATATATTGCAATGGGTATTCACCAAGTTGCATCAAACATACGTCTCAATCAAGAATGCCCAAGAGAAATTAGTATAAGGTGTTTGCATTGGCTCGACAGCAGGGTACCACCAACCTTATAGTCCATCGAATACAAGTGGATTGTGGAAATTGATGAACCTCCCAAAATGAATTGAGAAGTACGAGTAAGAGTTGGCATTTTTTGGAAGATCATCACTAAAGCTTGACCTTATGGGTGGTTGAACCTTGCATGGGTTTAACTTAATGCATATTTCGTTAATACTGTATTGTTGTGTATTTTATTTTATCAAAGTTTTTTACTTTATTGTACAAAGAGTTGCCACATCTTTAATGAAGTTTATTGTAGGTGATATTTGGTGGGAGTCATAATTGTACAAGTTGCTTGAAAATTGTAAGAATTAAGCAGCTCCTTAACCATATATTGTGTCTTTGTATGCAATATATTTAATTAATGAGGTCTATTTTGCAAAATACGTACATATACCATTGTCAAGTTTCTAGACATATTCCATGATTTTAAAAATCTATACCAATAAGCATGGCCACTAGAAATGTAGATCAAATGAATCTAATAACATCATTAACAATTAGCTATATTTTTTTTATTGAAAAAAAAAAATCCTACTAAAGTATCTAAATAAAAATATGTACTGTGTTGACAATAAAAGCTCATATTAATATAATTAAAAATTACTCAATTAAGTCAAAAACTGCAACTACATATTAAAGTTGACATGTCTTAGGAATATATGTTTTTTTTGTGAACATTAAACAAATGATATTGAGTAATTATATATATCAACTTTCTTTTTCTAAAAAACATAAAAACACTCGTGCCGAAGGCACGGGTTATACCTAGTCTATACAATAAAATACAGTATGATTTCCACTGTGCAACAGATGCCAGATCATGCCATAGTTACTAATCTATACAGAAAGTACTGTGCAACAAATGTCAGATCATCCAACAATTAACATATAAAGAAATTATTTCACAGATGTTCCGTATCAACTCCACGGACACCATGTTCCTACCAGTAAAAAAACCAAAAATAAAAACAAATAATAACTCTTCAATGCACAAGATTCTATTTTGAGCCACATTTCGTGCATTCTATACACAATGCATAGTTCCATAAATGAAAGTTAGTAGAAAAACTATTTACATAGGTCGGACTTTTTTCTGTGTCTCTATTCAAATTGTATACCCCACCATAGTCCCTACCTCAAATTGTATACCTCAACCACCATAGTCCATTGGGAAAAAATTTCAACCCCACCTTTTTTGCATCCAGATTCTCTCCTCTAACTGCTTCTGTCGTAGTTGGTATGCCATTCATTACTTTACAAAACTATTTTCTGTTATGCCTCGCCTCAATTTCCAGCATGATAGGTCAGTTTTCCTTGGGAAAAAATACATAGAGAAACCAAAAAAAAATTGATTGCCACAACGATGGTCAGTGTTGCTTTATGATGATGTCTTCCATTGAAGATACAAGGTTATTTTGTTTTTTTAAGAATGTTTTCAGTTCAGACAGAATGGATTTAATGGATTTAGTATATGACGATGTTTTCCCTTGCTTGGTTTTTAGTTTCAAGATAACAACTTTATTGAGTTTCAGGTATAAGGTAACACAAACAGTTGTCCGGGCGGTGGTAAGATTCCCCGATTCAATGTTCATTCATGAGTTAATCCTTATTGTTTTCGTCTCAACATACAATCTAACTTCCAATGTATATCTAATGTAACATTATATTTGTTTTCAGTATGCTGATTCAAACAATCACACAAATTGATTCAAATTTACTCCATAAGTTAAACATGGATTGTGAAACAATAGCGCTAGTGAATTAAGAAATAGTGCAAGAGTACATTCGAATGCAAACATCAACACAAATTGAGGTAAACCCACTATCAAAACTTAGTTTTTCTTTGTATAACATCAACTCAGGTGAAATAAAATCATACTGGTTTTAAAGCTACTGCTACTACAGATTCTTCATGGTTCCATTTTGGAGCAACTTTGTCATCGAAGAACACCCCAATTGCAAATACGTCGTCAAAGAGCAAAGAAGATTGTAACTCCAACATTACGCCCAACAACAGAACATCCACTGCCACTTGAGGTCGTCATCGTAAATCATTCTTCCATTATTGAATGACCAAATCGATATGAACTAGCTCATCGTGTGCGTAAAGAAAGGGAACGAACTTTGCGATTGCAGCTCACTTCTCCAGTTGGAACTTTTGTTCCTTCGTCAGTTACAAACTATGTTTCAGGAGGTTCCACACATGATCCCATGTTGATATCACAGTGTCCAAATGATATGCAATTTGGCAATCAATTGTCACCATTACATTCTACCTGCGAATACTTGCACCACGCTTCTCCAGTATCGACACATAGTTTTACCTCCGGCCTCCAACTTAGATCATCTCCCTTGCAAAGCAGCCAGTAAGTCTAATATTACTCCTATAAACTTTTCATATTGTTATTTTATGGTGATTAAAACCTCATTGGTACCTCTATTTTGAATTTCAGATCAGTTAATACTACTCCTGTGAGTACGTCTGAGATAGACTTACATTCTCAAAAAGATATAAATTGTGACGAAAACCATCAAGGCCTACATCAAGTCGTAATGGTTAATCGTTCAAACATAATTGAACAACCCAATCGATATGCACTGGCTCAACGTGCGCGTAGAGAGAGGGAAATAACTTTACGATTGCTGAGCGTTTCTCAAGTGCAAAGTGTTATTCTTCATCCACTACAGACAATGTTTTCAAAGGTTCCTAACATTCTATATTAACCCGTCTAAACAGAGCGACAAAGGTAAAAATGTCGTTGATGATGAGACACCAATTTTACAACGTCCAAATGATAGGCAATTTGTAAAAAATTGTTTGCATCACATTCTGGCGCCGAAAATATGTGTCATCATTCTCCACGTTCTACACGTAATCTCACTTTTGCTTTCCAACTTGGATCTTCTTCCTTGCATAATGGCTAGTAAGTCTGATATAAATTATTATTGGAATCTCGATCTTTGTTTTGGTATCTTGTGGTCAGTAAAATATGATTGGTTCTATATTTTGAATTTCAGATCAGTTGATACTACTCTTATGAGTATGTCTGATATAGACTTAATACATTCTCAAAAGGAGGTGGAATTTAACCAAATCTCTGAAGGCGACACAAAAACGTCCGACGAAGAAGATTATGATGTATTTGAGCTTGGGAACCCATTTGGGTCCCTGCCTGTTGTTCCAGATGTGCGCCATGATCTTGGCGAAATGAACATCCAATGTTAGTCTTGCTTTGCCCTCCATTGGAGAGCTGAGCAATTGACCAGGTCTACCAAGAAGAAGTCTTTATTTGGGTCGTGTTGTCTACAAGGAAAAATAAAAGTCCCTTTCCTTCAACCTTTACCCTAACCCCTAAAATCACTATTCGAAGGTGTTGATTGGCTAGCAAAAGATTTCCGTAAAAACATTCGAGGGTACAACGCATGCAATGCCTTTACAAGCCTGGGTGTTAAAGCAAATGATCGTGTCCTCAGAGGCCATGGTCCAAAATCATTTACTATTCATGGAGAATTGTGCCATAAAATTGGATCACTATTACCAAACGGTGATGTTGACTCGAAATAGGCCCAACTATACATTTACGATGCAAGTGTCGCTCTGGAATATAGAAGGCAACGCAATCCACATTTGTTAACAGAGGTGTTAAGTATTATTCAGGGGGTGCTTATTCAAGCGAATGCATGGTCCAAGTTTTTTAAAAATACAAATGACATCCTAATGTCAAATGCAACTATAGACAATAATATTCCAGCGTACATACTGTCACACCCCAAATTTTGACAAAATCGGAAAAACAATATTTGTTCTTGACTCTTCGATTTTCGAGGTGTGATGCACTCTCAACTTCCAAAAACCCAAAATCAGTTTAAATATGCGGATAATTTAAAACCAATAAAAATTTCAAATAAACAAAAGTCATCTTCATTACAAAAATTCACAAATATGATTAGGTTACAAATCTCCTTTCAATAACTCTTTAATTATAATTACAACTGAAAATACAAACAACATTTGTCTCAACTAAAATCTATTACACCTTAAGAGAAAACAAAACATATCCTGAATGTGACGCTAATGCAAACCACAAGCAGCAACCAACCTTCCTCAACACTAATTCTGCCAAGACTTATCAACTATGTTCATTTAATGAACACACCAGATAAGCAAACATGCAAATCTGGTCAACATTATAAACAATGCTGGTGTGAGTAGCCCTAAAATACAACATATAATTATACATATATATACACAATCCATAAGGCAGTTAGTTCCTCCACCGAGGCGCCTTAACTTCCAACGACTAATACAACATTCTTAATTATAATAGTTAAGGCAGGTAGTTCCTCCATTGAGGCGCCTTAGCTTCCAACTTAATAATAATAAGGCATTTAGTTCCTCCACTGAGGCGCCTTAACTTTAAACCGTACTAGATTAACTGTATCTAATAATATAATAACCAAACTAAAACTTACTATATACTTACACTGGTGTAAACCAAATCACAAAGTGGGTCACACCTGCATAAATAATCAATTTAACCCACCCTTCTGCAAAACCTTTGTGAATGCAACATAAATTACAATAAACCAAACATATCATATACATAATTCCAATCATCTCATTGAACCAATTTCACAACCACCATCAATCATTTATTATAGATTTAACGTACACTTTGATATATCATCACAATTATTGTTTAGAGTTTCTTCAAGTGTCTCTAGAATCACGTCATCTCTATGTCTTACCTAGTTTCCCTGGCTACCACAATTGCTACCCAACTCCGAACATGTACATCCACATGCCTCCCCTCACATAATGAACCACTCCGTGCGTAGTTACCCTAAGCGGGATATCGCATACCAGGTAACCCCCACACCAACGCTATTATGTGAGTACTGCCACTATTCGGCATAAAATATCGCGCATCTCGTTCTAATTTTGCGAACGGAATAATCAAGCCACTATTCGGCTATGCTAGAAAGGCCATTCAGATTCACTGAAACGCCAGAAAGGCCAATCAAATTACTTACGCTAGAAGGGCCATTCAGATTCACTGAAACGCCTAGAAGGGCCAAGCATATCACATACGCCCATCACAAGGGCCAAATCACATGAGTTGTGGTAGCTAGGTTCTAGGATTTTCGTTACGTAATTTATTCAGGTGTCATACATTTATATCTCATAATCATTTCACTATATCACGTGCATGTCAAATACGTTATTGCACTAAGCCACAATATATTTCAATACATCTCATAACAACTTTCATTCTTTCACGTGCCAATATATTATTGCACTAAGCCACAATCCCGTGGGAAAATATCCACAAATACTATACTACCTCTTAGTAGCATCTCACATATATAATAATGGAGCATTTATATCAATTTCTCAAAGATATTGCATTTAATAGATATCCTAACATATGATATCATTTAACATAACAACAATTTCCACATACCACATAATGTCACAATTTCTCCAAACGTACCGCATAACATTTTTATAGCGTTTTAGAAATATTATGTCTCCTAAGATTTTCTATCTCGTCTCGTGTTAAAATACACAACATCAACGTCAAATCTTTCTTAGATAATGACAAACCAATTTATATAGGCTTTCACAATATTCTATTATTGGACTGGTTCATACAATTTACAACATAAAATGGTAAGTAACTAAACAGTCAATAGTCCAAAATCAAGGTTCAAAACCAAACCCATATTTAAAACAGTTCAGCCCATTGTCCTAATCTAATTAAACAATACAAGCCCCAAAAACCAAGGCCCGAAACCAAAAATAGAAACTGACCCAACACACTAATTAGTTTGGCCCAAAACAAAAGAATTAGAAACTGGCCCAAAACAACTAATGTGGTCCGGCCCAACCAAAAATAGAAACTGGCCCCAAAGAAACAAAACTAAGTTCCAGCCCAAAACAACTAATTGAACCGGCCCAAACAAAACTTAAACTTTTTGACCCAAGACCCAACAGAGTCATCTTCCTCACCAAGTGAGCAGCTCTCCTCCACCACTAGCCACCACTCGTCCGCCACCACTCCAAACCTAACCGAAACCATTTGGTTTTGAACCCCAAGGAAAACCCAACCCCTAGACATAATCAACCTTGATTCCCCTCACCCTCACCAGTGCACCAGCGCGAATTCTAGCCACCACCACTCCTCTCTTCAGCCACCCTTACCCCAGCGGTTTGACTCCTGGACCAAAACCCTACCCCTTTCATAAACACCAAACTCGAGTTCACTAATTTTTGAAATCACTCCCCAACAGATCTCGTCCGCCATTAACACCATTTCCAAGCTTCAACAGCACCCATTAACAGCCCTCACACACACACTACACTACCCCATCACCAATAATCCATTCAAGTACATAACCAAAACCCCAACAACAAAATTTAAATAATCTAAGCTACTGGGCGATTTCTCTGGCTGCCATTAATGCCTTTTCAAAGCTCTAACAGCCCCCGACATCAACCAAACATCAACAATCCACAATCAACCAAATCAATACTATATACAAGTTCAAACATACTTTACAGGACGATTCTCAGCACTTCATTTTTAGCACTTCATTTTCAGAGTTCCACCAGTTATGACAGTTTCAATAATAACAAAACAATATACTAACATTTAACCAGTTTAACAATAACGACAGGATGATGAAGAATAAACAATAAAAATGAGTGAAAACATTGGACAGTAAAGTTGTTTCTGTATACACGTGAAGTAGAAAAACTAACTACTCACATTAATTAAAAGCTCCACGAATCCCTCATAGTTTGAATCATTACACTCCAACTCTCTAGCAAGCGAGTTTTCTTATCTCCGCCTCCATTTTATTTTATTTTTATCCAAAAACCCTATTCTCTGGAAAAATATGAATATATATTCCTGGGTTTGAAACATAAGCCCAACACAGACTCGGGCCCAGAAATCATGCCCACATATCCCAAATCCAATCAAACAAATTTTAAAAAAATTTAATTAATAAATAAATAAATAAATACATATTACAAATACAAGTTACACATATAATACACGCCTGGTATTGATCGACGTCGGTATAATCTTCCATCGACTTCTGAAATTGTCGTTGTGTTGCCTGGGGATGAAAGTAAATGTGATATGTTACGAGGCATCATTCTGCATTATAAAGAAGGTGGACTAGAAAGGATAAGTGAGTATCACCCAGCATGTTCACCTCTACATTATGTGCTACTTTTCCCTAGAGGAGACCTTGGTTGGGCACCAGATCTGCGTTAATGGGATATTGCTAACAATTGTCCAGGTGAAGACTGTTTGACTCAAGTACAATATTACGCTTATCGTTTATTTGATCGGCCCACAGAATACTCATCTATTTTAAGGGGAGGTTCTCTATTTCAACAGTGGATAGTGGATGCCTGGGCTACAATTGAACATAACCATTTGCGTTATGTTCGGATGAACCAAGACAACATTCGTGTGGATTTGTATAAGTGTTTGACAGACATTTCCATAGAAGGATTACCTCTAGAAGATATCGGCCAGCGTTACATTCTCTCGTCGAGTCATACAGGGAACCCAAGACAAATGTACAAAATTTACCAGGACTCCATGGCCATAATGCGTTACAATAAACATCCGGATGTGTTTCTTACTGCTATGACAAACCCAAACTGTCCAGAGATTAGAAGAGCACTCAAGCAGCACCAAACTACTTCGGATCGTCCTGAAGTGGTCGCACGTGTATTTAAGTTGAAAAGGAAAGCCATTATGGAATAAATACTCATAAATGGTGTGTTCGGCGAAGCAGTTGCACATCTATATACAATTGAATTCTAGAAACGAGGTCTGCCACACATGCATGCCCTTATCTTTCTCAAACAGGTGGATAAGATAGTGTGTGCAGAATTCTCCGAACCCTATCTCCCAATGAACACTTTTTGAAACTGTAAAGAGGTGTATGGTTCACGGACCCTGTGGCGCCAAGAATCCACAAGCCCCATGCATGGAGAATGGAAAGTGTACCAAACATTATCTATGTGCATTCATCAATGAAACAACAATGGATCAAGTTGGGTATCCTATTTACCATAGACGCAATACTGGTAAGGAGTACGAAGTTTGGAATTATAAAGTTGATAACATGGATGTAGTGCCTTACAACCTTCTTATCAGAAATGTTCAATTGCCATATAAACGTTGAAGTATGTTCATTGGTCCGTGCCATTAAATTTATTCACAAATACATATACAAAGGTCACAATAGGGCAACTATGGTGATATTTGGCTCTGATGACGAGATCCAACAGTACATTAATGCAAGGTATATGGGACCACCAGAGGCAGCATGGCGTTTGCTTGAATTTCCTTTGCACATAGAATACCCAAAAGTTGAAAGATTAGCAGTTCATCTTGAAGGAATACATCATGTTGTTTTCAATGCAAGAGACACCAAGGCTGCAGTTGTTGCTAGAGCAGAAAGACATAAATCAACTCTAACAACTTTTTTTTAACAGTGTGCTCGAGATGCAGAGGCCCGTGCATTTACTTATCAGGAATTCCGCTATGTTTAAAAAAAAAATGGAAGAAGAGAGATCAGTGTTGCGCTATTGGGAGAATGTACTTTGTAAATCCAAATGTTGGAGAACGTTTCTACCTCCACTTACTCTTGACAGTGGTCAGAGGTCCTACATCCTTTTCAGATCTTCGTACTGTTAACGGATCTGAATATAGTACATTTAAAGCGACATGTGTTACACGTGGTTTGTTAGAAGATGACGATGAATGGAGGCAATGTCTACAAGAGGTGTCTATAATCAACACTGGCAATCAACTGCGAAGGTTGTTCAGCATTATGCTTTTGGAATGTTCCCCCACAAGTCCTGTACTATTGTGGAATGAATCTGCAACAAGTATCTGTGATGACCTTGCAATGAAAATACGTAACACTTTCCCAATTCCCAATCGAATAACAAGTAGCTGATTATGGTTTATATTTGTTGAACCAATTGCTTTTTTAACCAGGAAGAACATTATCTGATTTCCCAGACATGCCTAAACCCAGAAGAAACTGGGATGTAGTTACAAATAACATACTCATTTGGGAGCAAAGACAACTCCAGCATAATGGGCTCCACGCAGAGGCCACCTCGAATGCCTTGCAACTAAATGACAAACAACATGACGCCCATACCAAGATAACAGATTCAGTGGTAAACAATTGAGGAGAAGTTTTTTTTTGGATGGAGCAGCAGGGTCTGGTAAAACATTTGTGTACAACACAATTGCTGCAACTTGTCGCAGTCTTGGCCATATAGTAATAACAGTTGCTTCATTTGGAATTGCAGCGTTGTTGTTGTCTGGTGGAAGAACGGCACATTCGACTTTTAAAATTCCTTTAAATGTGATGGATGAAACATTTTGCAGTTTTACCAAGAACTCAATACATGCTGATATTTTCAAAGAGACAAGCTTAATAATTTAGGATGAAGTGTCGATGCAACATAGACACTGTGTGGAAGCTGTTGAAAGGAAACTTCGAGATATCAGGGATAATTCAAATCCATTCGGTGGAATAACTGTTGTTCTTGGAGGTGATTTTAGACAAACCCTCCCTATTATACCAAAAGGGGTTCAGGAGCAATTTATAGGTGCATCATTGAGGAGATCTCAGCTATGGCGGCATGTGAATGTTGTGCACTTGGTCCAAAACATACACCTTGATGTGTTAGACCCTGATAATGCAAACTTTGCCAATTACTTGGTCGAGGTAAGTTGTTAATTCAAATCTTTAGTTATGGTGTTTTACTATAGATATATCTTTAGTCAAAGTTGAGCGACATCTAATTTTGTTTTTTCTAAACTTTTAGATTGGAATGAATCCTACGAAAATGGTTGAGCTGCCTACAGGCATACGTAAGTGTGGAAATCAAGAAGAACTCATTTCATCAGTTTATCCAAATTTGGATGTGGCGGGCATAGCATCACCAGCTTTTCTAAATGAACGAACTATACTCTCTGCACGAAACGACGACGTCAGTGTAATCAACGAAGCAACTCTAAATTTGTTTCCTGGAGAAAAGCTTTCTTACTTAGCGGCAGATAAAATCATCGACGATGTTAACAATTCTGAAAACAACGGATCCCGTTATCCAAGTGAGTTTCTTAACTCTCTTGATCCCCCCGGCCAGCTTACCGCCTTTTAATCTACAGCTGAAGGTCGGATGCCCTATAAAGTTGCTTAGGAATATTGCACCGAGGGATGGACTCTGCAACGGGACACGACTAATCGTGCTTCGTGGTGAAAAAAGAGTGATTCAAGCAATAATTTTAACTAGGGCAAAAGCCGGAGAAACTGTGTTTATTCCTAGAATATCTCTGTCTCCATCTGCTATTGAGATGCCTTTTCAAATGTCCGGATGTCAATTTCCAGTGAGACTAGCATTTGCTATGACAATAAATAAGTCCCAAGGACAATCGGTGAAGTACGTTGGCGTTGACCTACAAACACCCGCATTCAGTCATGGACAACTATATGTCGCACTATCAAGATGCACATCTTCCAAGAGGATTAATGTTATCTTACCACCCGGTCCATCTAACAGTACTACCAATATAGTGTACCCGAAAGTGTTGCTTTGATATTGTACAAGGGAAAACAATTTATGTTACTATATTAATTACACAAGTCTCATTCAAATAATGAACTGCGTGCTGTCAATTTGAAAGAAGCAAATCCAATGCTTTAATCCCTATAAAGACCCTTCTCCTTCTACTTTTTTCAATTTTGTCAAACTTTATATTAAATTACAGTATGCAATAAATCATGCGTCATAAAGTGACACGTGCGTTCTTATCCCTTGACAATAATTGATCTTACATTATTTAAAACTGGCTCCATTATATCAAACCACTGATAGCATTGACACACATGCATTCGCACTGATTTTATGAAGTTAATGACGTTGTGATTTTTTTTTTATATTATACTTAAAAACAAGTGTAAAAAAAAAGTTTGTTTGACAAATTGATTTTTCTTTATTAAATAATTCTTTTACAGTCATGCCTAAGTATAGCTTATGTTAAATAATTCTCCGGCTATGCTAAACAATATAACAATTTTTTGAAATCCCTCATGCGACATCCCTCATGCTTAAACTATATATATATTATAAAAAAAAAATTGTTAAAGAAAAAGAAAATAAGGGATACAAATATGTTTATTTAAAAAAAAAAACTTGCAACGTACGGCTGTAAAAAAAAAAAAAAAAAAAAAAAAAAAAAAAAAAAAAAAACACCTTCTTATCTCTCCCCCTCTCTAAAAGAAACTCCAATCACCTATACACACACCCATCCACCCCCATGAGTTTTATGCCCTAAAACAATATTTATTTTCCTACGTCCATGCTCATCTCTCTTTCTCATCAAAAACCTAACTTATCAATGGCCCAAAACAGACAAATTGTTCCTGAGCAAAGTTTTTTTTACAGAATTACAATCAAGGCCTATTCTAACCTTTTTTATATCGAACTACAACGTGAAGGTTGGTTACCTCTTTTACATCACCCCGATGCTGCATATTCACCGGAATTAGTTTTAATGTTTTACAATAATGGTAGATTTGAAAACGGTTGTTTTTTTCCTTCATTTGAATAAACACGAGTTTGAGTTCACTCAGCAACTGGCTTCCAAGAGTACACACATTGCAATGAAGGACAATGTACTAACACTCCAAAAGTCACCGTACGATACTATCAAAACATTGATGATTGACACCATCATTAATGGCGAATACAATTGAGGATCACGTTGTGTTTACCAAAACTCCCTAAGGCGAAACCAACTAGCAGTGACATAGTGGTTGGCTCACAATGTAGTCGGTACATCAAAAGCATGCGACATTACGAAGACCATCCTCCACCTACTATGAGTTTTGCAGAACAAAAAAGAAGAATTTTGTATGGTGCAGTTTCTTTGGAACACAATTACACAGGCTCGAAAGAATTATGCTCCCTTACCAACTTTAATCACAAAAATCATGTTACGCTGGGGTTTTTATACTGGTTTTTCTAGGCTGAAAATTTCAAAGGCAGGCAACGACAGCAGCTACAGAACTTACGCTGCGGGTTTTTGGACTCCTATTGAGATGCGAAATACTCAACATGAGCAAGAGGACTCACCTCCAGCCCAAGTAGATTACTTTGCTGAAGATGCATTGAGGGACATAGTTAATCCTACAGTTGGTATCCGTTTTCTTGACCAGGTTATGAGGGCAATGTACAAGCGTCAGGGCTTCATTCATGCACAATTGATGAATTTGCAAGATCATGTGGAGGTGTATGGTGAAGAACAGTTACAATTCTTGTATAATCAAGCCCAATTTTTAGAAAACCACGCCCAAATTGTGGGGAACCGAGACAAATTTTTGAGAACCAGGGAGACCTTCAGCAGCAAGTTCTACAACGTATCAATGAACTACAAGCTATTGTGACTACTTTGATTCCTCAAACTACCCATCGTCATTGTCCACGAGTTCCTTCGTCATCTGATTCTGTGTCAAGTTAAAAGTTGACAACTACATATTGGGAAGTTACTATTAGTTATACAATTTCAAAGTGGTGTCATATTTTTATGACATAAATTTAAACTTTCAATTGTTGTATGTCATCTTTATGTGAGTACAAACAACTTTTATTTCGCACCTACCTCACGTTGACAACAACACATTTAGCACTGACATCACCCCTAAGACACATAAAACTTCACTTAGGATAGATAACAACACAGCAACATTTAATACCACACAGACAACAATTTAGGACAAGTGTGATCTTCTTCTCATTAGGAAGCATAGGTTGGTTGCAATCAGTATATTGCATTTCCTTACTAAAATATCCAACCCAATTGCATTTGAGCCACATTTCAACTACTTTGCCTGATCGATCCCAAACTTTGACCAAATACATAATGCCTCTGCAATTTTCCTCCCTACATCTTCGATTAAGGTAGGGACAAGTTGGACATGTGTGTCCTTCTTGCTCACATAGCTGACAAATATGTAAAAGAAAAACATGTTGAGAAAATGTTACAAATTAGTACATGTCATAATATCATCATTAAAGATGAATCCTTTCCTTTAAATGGGTAAATTTAGGTTTGGTATGACTCAATTTTTTTCCTATGATCGATTTTGGAATTAAGTTTTTCTATTACCTTCGGTGCTACAAATGTTCGGACAGGAGCTCCACCCATTTATGCTTAAGTGATAAACAAGTTTGGAAGGTACATGTACAAAGAAAATTATTCAAAAATAAATTTTTTGATTGAACTCTTATAGTACAACAACTGAGACAACCCCCAACGACAAATATTTTTTGACCGTTGGATGAACATGCAAATTTATTGCAAAGGAAAATTATATTGTATATGTGACAACCTTAAGGAAATATTGTACGTTGAAATGTTATGGGCATTATACTTTTGTTGTTCGTTCATGAACAGAGTCAACTGATAAATCTTTCGATTAAACATACATGATTGTTAAATACAATTGCGTGTATAAGAAATCGAATAGATATGCTTAACTAATTTCTTATGGTAATGTTTTTTTAAAAGGCTTTAGGTCTTTGTAATTTGGCATGTTGTTAAATACATTTACATTTTAAAACATAAATAAATGTGCTTGGCATTTCCTTTGCACGCCTTCTAAAGTTTTGTTAAAGTTTTAAAACTTGTTTTCCAGTCTTCAACATTGAAATAAATCTGTCCGCCTTTTTACACCGGTCAATTAAACAACTATGGTTTTCTTGCAATACGAACTGCTAGGCCTAATTTTTGAAGTGGACTTATAATATCCCATTATTGTTGAGGAACCAAAAAAAAAAAAAAAAAAAAAAAAAAACCACCTGCTTTAAGAAGATATACAAACTCCCCAACAAAATAAGTGAATTCCTACATGTGTCCTTAGATTGTTTCTCAAGCTAACGTTGTTTCTCGAAATGAGTATCTATTTATCTAAAATTATTATTAGTTTCTCACTTGCAAAGTAGGCCAAGTAGGCCTACTTTGTTTCTTGAACCTCTAGTCTTTGAGTAAGAACTACAACATATTGGTTGTCGCATTAATCAATGCTTGCACTATGCCCTAATAGGACTACAATGCTTAACTTTTTGTGGGCACATCTTTTAATGCCATTATCGCTTTCTTCAATTTTCAAACTATTTTCAGGTTGACAATCTTCAAATCAATTATGGTTTTCTTGCAGTACGGACTGCTAGGCCTAATTTTTCAAGTGGACTTCTGATATCCAATTATTGTTGAGGAAAAAAACAAAAAACAAAACAACCTGCTTTAAGAAAATGTACAAACTCTCAAACAAAATAAGTGAATTCCTACATGTGTCCTTAGATTATTTCTCAAGCTAACGCTATTTCTCGAAATGAGTATCTATTCATCTAAAATTATTATTATTAGTTTCTCACTTGCAAAGTAGACCTACTTTGTTTCTTGAACCTCTGGCCTATGAGTAAGAACTACAACATATTGGTTGTCACATTAATCAATGCTTGCACTATGCCCTAAGAGCATCTTTAGGTGAGATACTTTCCTAGTATCAAACACCAAATTTCCAACAATTTGGTGTTTTTTCATCTTCAGGAAAGTCACATGTTGATGAAAACACCAAACCAAACACCAAATGGGCCAAAATTTGGTTCTAGCTTTGGTATTGTATCAAATTTCTCATGCGGTTTTGGCAAAAACCCCCTTGCGGTTTTTCTAACACCGCATGGACTTGGGCTGCTAAGTGGGCTTCTATGGTGCGGTTTTTCCAACATTGCGTACTCTCAATGAAAAAACAGGCAAAAAACGGCTATATCTTTCTAACACTATAAATTGAAACCCTCACACAATAGATTTTACACTCACTTCTTTTCTTTACTCTTTACTCTCTACTCTCTACTCTCTACTCTCTACTCTTAAAACAACAATAGCTAGTGAAAAACCAAAAGCAAAATCTAGAGGGGGCTTCATGGATACAAGAAGAAGATGTTGCTCTCACCAATAGTTGGCTACACGTTAGTCATGATGGTGTATTAGGAAATGAGCAAAAGTCAAACGAATTTTGGAGTATGATTCTAAATGCATTTCATGCAAATCTAGGAAGAATGACCGAACGCAACTTGACGGGCATAAAACACCGTTAGACTCTCATTCAAGCTAATATCAACAAGTTCCATGCTATTCTTTCTAAGATTCAAGAATCTCCTCCAAATGGCTATAATGACAATATGATTGTAAGTATTTACTATTTATTTGTTATTTTGATTCACAAATATATTTTTCAATTCTAATTTAGTTTTTTCTTAATTGGTAGGTTGAGGAAGCAATAAGTGCATATGGGATGCATAATGGGGTTTGGAAATGGATGCAATGCTATAATATGGTGAAAGACTCACCCAAATGGAAGAGGCTACAATTGAGAAATGATTTGCGACCCACCTAAAAAGTCAAAGTCAAACAGTTGGGAAGGAGGTTCATCAGTTCCAATATCAACTGCGACAACATAACTCAACCAATGGATTATGATCCACACCAAGTTGATGGGCTTGAGGATAGGCATGTTCGAAAGAAAGAAGAAAAGAGAATAAGGCAAAAAGAGAAAGAATAAGGTGATTCTAAAGTTGAGGAATTCGCTAAGAAACTTGATAATTTTCTGGTGGAACTTTCTAAAACCACCAAAGAAGGCTAAAATTGGAAGCTCAAAGACAATTGAAGAAAGATGAGATGGAATCCGAAAAACTTCAATTAAAGAAAAGTAAGATTGATTGGAAGCTCCAAATCCAAAAAGAAAAACTTCAATTGAAGAAAGATGCGCTCCGAGTTCGAGAAGATGAAAATGATGCGAAAATACTAAGAATGAAATTAGAAGAACTACCCGAATATGAGCGCGAAATTTGGCAACTCAAAAAGGCAGAAATTTTACGAAAAATGAATAATCGACTTGGCAATATCACTGGTAGTAGTCAAAATAGTGCATAGTTTAAATTTGAGTTTGTATGTCTTTTAATTTGAGTCGTTTAATTTGTCTTTTAATTTATGACGTACTTTAATTTGAGTTTGTATTTTGATTTTAATTAGAATGTACTTTCATTGAATATTTTCTTTTAATTTGAGTTAAGTTACCTTAATATAAAGTTGACACTTTTTATCATTCTAAAAAAAATTCGGCAGAGTCTACTTTGTATTTTCAAAATTCTCATATACACAAATCCTTTCATAAAACCACAAATACATAGAAATAAACTTGGAACACAAATACATAGAAATTGAAATGATAAATAAACACAAAGTCCAAATGAAGTGCAAATAGAAATAGAAATCAAGCCTGACCACGCCGCCCACGCCTACTCCACAAATGCTCGACCAAGTCATTCTTCAATCTATCATGAACAACTTTTGAACGAACCCTCTTGACGCCAGATGCCCAACGAGATAGAACAAAGTGGCATTGATCTTCAGATGCACCTTCCCTACATGGCACTTCATACTCAGGAATATACTACGGGATATCCGTTTTGCATTCATCTTCCACAATCATAGTGTGTAAAATGATGCAAGCCTTCATAACAGTAGCCATGGTCTCCAAATACCATAACCTGCACGGATTCGCTAAAATTGCCAACGCGACTTCAATATACCAAACGCCCGCTCTATGTCTTTTCTAGAAGCTTCTTGCTTCTTTGAAAAATATTTGTCTTATGCAACAGTCGGTTTAGCAATCGTTTGAATCAAAGTGGCATAATTAGGATAAATACCGTCAGCCAAGTAATAGCCCATATCATAATGATGGCCATTCATAGTGTAGTTGCAAGAAATAGCTTCATCATTGACTATATCATCAAATATTGGTGAGCGGTCAAGCACATTAAGATCATTGTGAAAACCCGCCATTCCAAAAAAAGCATGCCAAATCCACGTGTCACGAGAAGCAACCACCTCTAAAATCACTGTTGGTTTATGCACATGGCCAGTGTGAGACCCTTGCCATGCGGATAGGCAATTCTTCCATTGTTAGTGCATGCAATCAATGCTTCTTAGCATTCTAGGCCATCCGCGTTCCTCAGACTCTTCAAGTAAATGCTGAATATCTGCAGCATTTGGTTTGCGCAAGTATTCACCTCCAAAAATTCTAATAATTCCATCATAGAAATAGCGCATGCATTCATGAACAGTTAGCTCAGCAACATGTAACATGTCATCTACGTACTAGATCAACTGGAGACACATAAGCAAGCATTCGTATAGCAGCAATTACTTTGATTTTTGGGTTAATCCCCAAACTTACCCACATTATTAATTTTTTGTTGAAAATATGGTACATTATGGTTAAGATGATTGAAAATACAAGTAAACAATGACTCACCCATACGAAATCGGCGTTGAAAGTCATGGTCACGAAATATAAGATTTGCGCCGAAGTAGGTAGCATTTACACGAGCCAGTGTTGTCTCGTACTGACGATTCTTGTATTTTCTTCCTTTCTTCGAACCACCATGTGGTTTATAAGAAGACTCCGCTTCTTGCTGACATAATAAACTCAGACGATGTCGAACCAAAGGTAGAGCAATAACCATTAATTTACAAGTTTTAATTGCAGTGTTATCATTTGAATAGCTCGAGCTCGAGCTCGATGAAGAATCAGAAGAAGATGAATGATCCATTGAAAAATCGTCAAGAGTTTGGTTTTTTTTTTTTTTTGCTAAGGAGATGAGTTTAGGATTAGAGGGAACATGAAAAATGAAGAGAACCACGCAAGATTAAGAGAGTTCAAATATTATAGCACGCGGTTTCTGGAAAACCGCGTGGGCTTGGGCTTTGAGAAAACCATAAGTGGCGCGGTTTTAAGAAAACCGTGTGGGCTATATGGCGCAGTTTATCCATAACTGCGTCATTTGATGTCAAAAATTTAATGTTTCTCTTAAAGATGGTTGGTGTTTTTTTGGTTTGGTGTTTGGTTTGGTTTGGTTTGGTATTTTCTTGGTTTCTCTTAAAAATTAAATAGGACTATAACAATGGGCCAACCATTTTTTTCTTCAATTTTCAAACTATTTTCTTTCAAATCAACACTTGTATATTAAAGAAATCAAAAATGAAAGCCTAACACCAACCCATTTTTCTCATGCCATCCCGACAATTTTCTCGAGCCTCTCTCTTCCAAAATAAATAACACCACCCAAGTTACCCAGTACAATCCGAAAAATTTATATCTTATTCTCATACTCATATGCTCAACCAAATAATTTAGGATAAGATGCAAAATAAAATAAAATTATACAACCTTTCTCTATAATAGGAATTTGAAATTTTGTCGTCGTCGTTCATCCAACCCTACCATAAGTATGTATACTATTGCCTTTATATACAATGAATTTTCTTTACTACCCCACCACTTTGTTTCGGTTATCAATAAATTCAAATTCTAAAGTTAATAATCAAACTAACTGTACGGAAAAGTTGCGCTCACTATTGATATCAAAAGAAAAGAGTATAGAACAATACACATGAAAGCCTTTATATATAATGTATTTTGTTTACTACCCCACCACTTTTTTTCAGTTATCAAAAAATTCAACGTCTAAATTTAATAGTCAAACTAACTGTACGAAAAAGTTGCGCTCACTATTGATATAGAAAAAAAAGTACAAATCAATACACATGAAAAACAATGGACACTGTTATGATATAACCCATTGTCTGACTAAACTCAATATTTACAAAGAAGTCCATTCAATTCTTCGAATGACAAAACTTGGTTTACTATATAAATAGTATATTGAATATTAGTTGAGATACACCCATGTGTTTGAGATTTATATACAACGAATTTTGTTTACTACCCCACCACTTTTTTTCGATTATCAATAAATTCAAATTCTAAAGTTAATAGTCAAACTAACTGTACGAAAAAGTTGCGCTTACTAATGATATCAAAAGAAAATAGTACAAATCAATACACATTAAAAACAACTGACATTGTTATGATATAATCCATTGTCTGACAAACTCAAAATTTACAAACAAACCCATCAAATTCTTCGAATGACAAAACTTGGTTAATTATATAAATAAAAACTTCAATATTAGTTAAGAAAAACACAAATGTGTTTGAGATTAATTATAACTTAAATACATAGTGCCCTCATTTTTCTGCAATGATAGTTGTCGGGGAGAATAATAGATTGTGCAAAGAAAAGTGCATAATCTTCTTGATATTTCATTGTATACGAAGGCGATAATTTTTAAAATTGCTTTGTTCCCACTTGGAGAGTTCTTCACAGCAAAGAAGATAGGGGGTGCCCTACGTCATTTGGAACATGGTCCAAACTGTACGGGAGAACAATCGATAGTGAAAAAAAATGTGCACATGCTTCCTGATATTACATTGTATAGGGAAAAAATAATCTTTTTAATTACTGTGTTCCCACTTTGACAGTGGTTGACAAAAAAGACGAAATAAGTCGTGATATGTCATTTGGAACATCTTTCATAGGTGATTCAATCGGGCACTCATCAAATTGGATTGGGCAACTCCTAAAAAAAAGAAATTTTACAAGTTTGCCATATTACAAGTTTACCATCAAAGCCCTGGCCCAGCAACCAATTTAACCGATCTCGCCAAAACGAACCCCTCGGGCCGTTTGGGTGTGCACTCAAACGATCCCGCTATGTCGTTTAAGTATACACTCAAACGATATAGCTATATCGTTTGAGTGTATACTCAAATAATACCGCCATATCGTTTGAGTATACACGCACTCGGTCTGAGCCTGTCCTTTGAGACTTGGCTCTCTGGAATCTCCATGGAACGGTCTGAGCATGTCGTTTGAGTGTACACTCAAACGGTACCACCATATCGTTTGAGTGTACACTCAAACGGCTTGACCACATCGTTTGTGTGTGCATTGAAACGGCTATGCCATGCCATTTGGTATCACATGGAAGCAATATGGCTGGGTCGTTTAGGGTTTCTATGGGGCATAGGGGTGTCTCTTTTTTTCGGAAACCTAATTTTTCCGAATTTGGCCATGATATTTGTGTTCCAATATCCGAAATTCCGATATCCGATCTTTCCGAAAAAATAATTGGATCGGAATTGGATGTGTTTTCAAAATCCGATCCGATTCGATTTCCGATTAATTTCTAAATTTTTAACATATAGTTGTCTATTTCATATAGTTACTAAATTAAAACTGCAGATAGTTTACAAACCAAATAAAAACCCTAGAGAAGTAGAACATTGTCTCTCTCACAATTTCAAAAAGTCAATATTGTCATTCTAGTACATGTCTCAATTTCTCCCATCTTCCTATTTACTGAATTAATGTATTAACATGAAGAAAAAAACTTCCTGAATGAACATGTTAAAAGGTGTAACTTGTTTATTGAATCAATACATTTCACAATTATTGCTAAATGAATGTATTAACTGGATAAAAAAAAATGGTTATCCTAAAAGAGAATCCGATTATATAATTCAAATTTCCGATTTACTTCCATATTTTGCGGATTTCGAAATTTTCAAAAAAATTCCGATTTTCTGAACTTTCCGAATTCGGAAAAAAAATTGCCATCCGAAAAATAATTTGATCGGATTTGGAAAGGATATTGCCACCTGAAAAAAGTTGGAATTTTTTCCGAAAGCCCTTTATCCGATCCGAAGTCACCCCTAATTGGGACAATATGGTGAAGTCGTTTGGACTAAAATAATTGAGAAGTTCTCAACCAAGGAAATTCCTGATTAACCAATTATTAACCCGATTAATCAATAAAAATTAATTACATAAACACCAATTACACTTTTCTTATACATAAACACCGAACACTTTTCTTATAATACAAATCATTAATCAATCATAAGTGTACAATAATTTATTTAAACAATTATCTGCAAAATTGAATTAGTAATGATCAATTATCAACACATCCCAATTGAATTAGGAAAATTGAAATCCGATTTAAAAAATTGGGTTAGGAACAACACAATTAGTTACACCAACACAATTACATGCACTCTGCACTCTTTATCTGTTATGACATAGTATCTATATAACCAAGTTAAAATATGTAATCAAACATGTCAAACTCTAAAATAATGTAATCAAACATGTCAAAATCTAAAATAATAATTTGTTTTATATCGAAACTTGTTATTTTTTATTTTATTTTTCAATTGTCAATCATAAACTAGTTTGGGGTTCAGGGTTCACAAATTTCGTACCAACATATTTCAATTAATTATTCGAAATAATAATTTGTTTTATATCTAAACTTATTATTTGTTATTTTATTTTTCAAATTGTGAATCATAAACTAGTTTGGGGGTTTGGAGTTTAGGGTTTAGGGTTCAGGATTTACAAATTTCGTACCAACATATTTCACTTAATTATTCAAAATAATAAATTATTTTATATCTAAACTTGTTATTTTTTATTTTCTTTTTCAAATTTTGAATCATAAACTAGTTTGGGGGTTTTTGGTTTAGGGTTTAGGGTTTACAAATTTCGTACCGACATAAAAAAAAATTATTTCAAACATATTTCACTCAATTATCCAAATCTAAAATAATAATTTGTTTTATATCTAAACTTGTTATTTTCTTCTTTTTTTTTTTCAATTGTGAATAATAAACTAGTTTTAGGGTTTAAGATTTACAAACATATTTCACTCAATTATTTGAAATATATTAAAATTTCAAATATCTCTACATAGAATACTCAAGTTTCTCATTTACTTATCCTTACTCCCTTTTTCATCAAAATCTTTTACTCCTTACATAGAATACTCAAGTTTCTCTATATAGAATACTCAATCAAAATCCTAAATGGAACATGAAGATGAAGAAGAAGCATTTGAGGTAATACTTGAGGTGCAACAACAAATTAGAGAAGGAAAAAATAGACGAAATGTTGAAAGTGAAGAAGTGGCACAAAATATTGAAGGTGAAGGTGAAGAATTTGAAGATGCGACTAGTAGAGCAAATGAGATGCCAAGAAATCATCGATAACAAAGTACAAACCTAAATAATGGGGTAACACTTGATTATAATGAATACAAAAACACTTGATTGATTGAATTAATGAATGAATGAATCTACAAGAGAGCATTGATTTGAATGAATGCAAATCACTTGATTGATTGAATGAATGAATGCAAAACCCGAGCCCAAACGACATGGCTGGGTTGTTTGGGTACACTATGGAACTACATGGCTGGGTCGTTTGGGGACACTATGGAACTACATGGCTGGGTCATTTGGACCCTCTATGGAACTACATGGCTGGGTCGTTTGGACTAAATTTAATGAGAAGTTCATTTTTTTTGGTGACTTTGAAATCCCTCATTACCTAAATGCAAATTGTTTGAGACTCTTGTTTTATTCTATATGTAGGATTCTTTGGCACTATCCGAGAACCGATCCTCTGCAAACTTAAATGACGTAGATTGTCAACCAATTTTAAGTTATACAACAGAAATTTTTACAACAAAAGAGGTATGATGGAGTAGGCATTGATTTCATTTTTTTTTTTTTTAATTTTCTAAATATAATTTTATTAGTGTATTAATAATAGTTGTTTTTTATGTGTTTAGGTCTTTCATACACGTAGCGAGGCAATCGGTTGGGCAACCGCTAGAGGAAAACAAGTTAATGTTGTTGTGGTCATTGAAAAGTCGGAGTGGGCCAAGGAAAACCGAGTAGCAAGATTGAATATGGCTTGCGAGTGCTCGGGTGTGTATCGGTCACACAAGAAGGAAGGCGAAGGGAGGGCTAATATGAGAAGGTCAAAAACCAAGAAATTAGGATGTCCATTTAAGTTACAAGGTGTTTTCCAATGCGGCACTGTCAATAGTTGGAAAATATAAATTAGAAATGGTATTCACAACCATGTATTGGTGAAGACCCTTGAAGGACATGCATTTGCTACTCGTTTGACCGTTCCAGAGTTCGAGTACTTGTCAGAGATAAGTAAGTGTGGAATAAAGCCTAAACAAATTTTGGATTCCATCAAGAATATGTATCATGAAAACATATCTAGTATATCCCAAGTCTACATGCAAGGCAGAAGGTGAGGAAATTGGATATGAACGGTTTCACACAATTATAGAGATTGTGTGAGTTGTTAGCAAAAGAACATTATTTTGAAGAGTTGAGACAGGATGAGAATACCGATGAGATAATGGGATTGTTATGGGCCCATCCAGAAGGTGTTAAGTTGGCTCAGACTTTTCTAACAGTTTTCATGTTAGACACTACCTACAAAACTAACATGTATTGGTGGCCTTTTGTACAATTTGTTGGGTTGAGTTCAACGTGGAAGTCTTTCACCATGTGTTAGGTGCTGCTTCAGTCTGAAACAACAGTCGACTATGAGTAGGCCTTGCATCAGTTTAGTGGCTTGCTTGGTGACATAAGCCCATCCGTGATCGTGTCTGACAGGGACTTGGCCCTGATGAGTGTCGCTGACAAAGTTTTCTTTAATGCACACAAGCATCAATGTAGATGGCATATCGCTACGTGTGTCCTTTCAAAATGTTACAATATTTTTCCAACTACAGAACTTGTAGAGAAGGCCAAGTTCTCGTGGAACACTGTAGTCAAATCGAAGACAGAGGTTATTTTTCAGCGTAGATGGGATGCTTTGGAAAAATATTACGGGGTTAAGTACTCCAATTTTGTTAGTTATTTGAGAGAGACTTGGTTTCCTCACAGGGATCGATTCGTATGATGTTAGACTAACCAACACATTCACTTTGGGAGTACAACGACCAATAAAGTTGAAGGGTCTCATGCTCAGGTGAAGCGTGTACTAGGAAATGCAAACTATCATGATTTTTTGAGTATGTTTAGCTTAATCCACCCGATTCTAAAGATCCAGATGTCCGAGATTAGAGCTACCTTCGAGAGAAGTATGATTGTAACTCAACACCACTACCAGATTCCTTTGTTTCGTGAACTCAGAGGCCTTGTCTCCCGCAAGTATTTGGACTTGCTATTTGAAGAAATAGATATCAACGTAAAGCGTGTTAAAGATGGAGAGATCAGGTGTTGGTGTTATTTGCGCACGAGCCATGGACTGCCATGTGCTCATGAATTAATTGAGTTTGAAAAGTAAGAGCGGTCCATCCCTTTGACTGCTATCGACCCCTTTTAGAAAACATTGTCTGTTTCTCCCAATGTGTCAGTGGGTGTTGGTCCCAATGTTACACCTTCGATGGACTTGTTCATGAAAAGGTTTGCAATGGTTTCTGAAGAAGAGCAGAGGGTTATGATTAGGAAGCTTATGGAGATTGTCGTACCAAAAAGTACATGGCTAGTACCGCCTCGTGAGGAAGCAAAAACCAAAGGTCGGCCGAAAGGTAGCTGCAGTAGAAAGCTACCAACTGGAGATGAGAACTCTTCAAAGCGAGATCCATCTCATTTTGAACATTCTCAACGTGACCATAAGGAGTGGGTCTCGTCACAACCAAACACTACGCCCACCCAAAACATCCACACCACACCAAAAAAGAAGCCTTCTCCAAAAATACCAACCCAAAATGCTCACACCACACTAACAAATAAGGTTTCTCCAACAACACCAAAAACAACCACACCAAGAAATAAGCGTTCTCCAAAAACACCAAAAATAACCACACTTAGAAATAAGACTTCTCCAAAAACAGCCACACCACGAAATGTGAAAGATAGGTTAAACTTTGGAAAAATGAAGGGTCCTAAGGATTACGGGTTGGATATTCCTGAAGAAATACATAAATACATTGTTAGAGTCGATAACCTTGTTGGAGATGGCAACTGCGGTTATAGAGCTTTCTGTATTGTATTAGGAAAAAGTCAAGAAGAATGGCCGTAAATGAGAAAGGACTTGTACCAAGAGCTTATTGACAACCTCCCCCTTTATTGTATTTTGTACAGTCAAAGTGAGGTTGTTTATACGATGAAGGAAATCCTACATGAAGAAGGTTATGCACCCTTAAATAAGTGGATGAGCATGCCCTTTGCTAGATACCTATTTGCTTCAAGATTTAATGTTGTCCTCTTGTATTTAGGAGCTCGTCAGTGCTTTCTTATCATGCCACTGAGAACCCAAATAAATCCTGAGAGAGTGAAAAAAGTGTTGGGTAGCGCACATGTTGGTGGAAATCATTTTGTCAATGTTGAACTTGTTGAAGATTGTTCGGTTCCTCCAGTAATGCACCAATGACTTAGAGCTCGATATGATATTACTAAAAGTTGGAATTTGGCATTCACAGCAAGGCAATTGCAATTTATGGCATTGAACATCCCCAATCTAATATGGAAAAACAAGCCCGTTGAAGACCCAAAAGTACATGTTATCGACTAAGTTGTTCGTATGTTGTCGATATGATATTTTGGAAATCGGACAGTAATCGAGTGATTTGGAAATAATGTTGTCGATATAATATTTTTGATGTAATTTGTAAATTCATTTTGACATGTTATTTTGGTGTAATTTGGAACAAGTGTAATTTTATTTTATTTTTATGTTATTTGGAAATAATGTTAGGGCTTTTATTTGATTTTATTTTGAAATCAAGTGATTGACTAAGTTAATTCGGACGGCAATCGAGTGATTTGGAATAAGTGTAATTTGATTTTATTTGTTAATATGATATTTTGATGTAATTTGGAATAAGTGTAATTTAATTTGATTTTACCCCAAACGACATGGTCAAATCGTTTCACCTTCGAACCAAACGATGTGGGCTGTTCATTTGACCATTACACCAAATGGTCTGAGTTGGTCGTTTAAGACAGGGCTCTATGTTTTTACACCAAACAATTTGAGCTAGTCGTTTGGTCTTTATACCAAACGATGTGGCTGGGTCGTTCGGACTTTATACCGAACGACATGGCTAGGTTGTTTGGACAAAAAAAAATTCGATTTTCATTTTGTTTTTACAACACTTTTATATCCAAAAAAACAAACAAATTCCACTTTCAAAACATCAAATTCATATACACTTTCAAATTCATTTCAAAACATCAAATTCCACTTCAAATTCAATTCGAATACGCCATCAAATTCAAATACATAAACTCTGTAAAAAACCTAACTTATAATTCCTGAATTTTTTTTGCCATAACCTCCTTTGTTTTATTGACATATTCATATCCAAAACTCATCAATATAAACCTGCTAATAAAGAAGTCGTTACAAATAACAATCCCAAACGCCATATTACAAGTAATGGCGCATAGTTATTACAAACTAGACGAGAGGAGAGGACTAAACTAGACAGTTATTACAAACAACAATCTCTGGTAGAGGTGTGGCACTTCCAGCATTCTCCAACTCTGACGAGAGGACTCCATGAACGACGCACGCATGGCATAACTGAGAGAGCTATAGTTAAGGAGCTCCGACCTTACTTCCTCCTGTTTAACAAAACAAAATTTCAAATACATCAATTTCCACATCAAATTCAAATCGAATACATCAATTTCCACTTCAAAATACATCAAATTCAAAAATACATACTCAACATCAACATCGGAGGAAGCCGCACTCAAAAATCAGTTGTGTCTGTACCGCCCACCACTATATTTGCACCTAGTCAAGTTGTACGCCTCCTCGAACAAGAACCTTGCTTCTTCGGGAATATTATTCTCACCCAATTGCAAACCTCTCTCTAGCAATTGACTTGTTTCATCGATGACATTGTTCTATCGAAATAAGAATACAAAACAATTATTAATTACCATTTTAAAAGACTGTAACCAAAACACAATTAGAAAATCACAATACTCACAATCGGTGCATAAGATGGAAGTGTCTCCATGGAGAAATGGATAGAAAACTGCTCGTGATTTATCAATCGAATGTGAGAATGCCTCACATACCACTCCATGTACTCTGAATAACACTCCCATGGATAAGTACAGATGGGTCCTCGATTGTTGGGTTGGATCACATGATTCTGTCACGACTCCCAATATACAGGCCCAACAGTTGTCAATGTCCATTTCACTTCATACCCGCGTCTGGCTACAGTCTTGATCGTGTAATTTGGTGTTGGAGGAGTTGCAGGTATAAACTGCACATGACCCAACTGACGCATAACCCTTGCAATGCAGTAAATCTCCACAACATCATAAAAGCAGATCACTCCCTCAAAAAAGGTAATTTCATTGACTAGGCGTATAGCTAGCTCTGACATTCTCGTATGGACACCAATCAACCTTAAACAAAATAAAATGTGTCATTAATCACATACTCAAATAATCAATTACAAAAAAAAAAAATCGAAAAAATTTGAAATACTTACATTCCACACCGTCATATCATCAATTATAGCTCGGTAATACTGCAATGCATGACATGAGTTCTCATAGTGCACAACGCCAACTGCATGTCTAAGAACACGTGACCCACCCAACTGATACTCAAAGTTTGGGATTGGCCTGAATAGCGAGAAATACTCATAGATCCACGCCTAGATATATACACACACAGTTAACATACTAATAGAATAATATAATTAATATTAAAAAGAATCTGCAAAATATTTAAGTTTTACCTATAGAAGAGTCAGGAAGCCCGAAACACCTTTCACCTTCGCACACGTGTCAGTCCCAAGTGCTCTATACAAAAAGGCCAAAATTGCTGCACCCCAAGCATACTCGCCGATCTCTTTGAATTTCAGCAACTTGGTCAAATAATAAACAGGCACTCCAATCCCAGACTTGTTGGAGAAGATGGTACATCCAAAGAAAAACAGTAGATAATCTCTTATAGCCCTATGTACCTCCGTCAAAGTTGACACCTTCCCCTTTATCGCGGACCTTCCCAGCAAACTGGCTCCGCAGGAATTCCAGCCTTACCTTTGAAATGAACCGGCTCGCGTCCATCTCCACTTTAATCACAAGCTCCGAGACACCCAAAGCACGGTGTAGGAGACTCTCCGATTGTGAACAGGTCAACTCTGTGTTCCCTCTCACTGCTCTGCCTCTAATTGCAATGCCTAGGATTTGGGAGACATTATCCAAAGTCACAGTCATCTCCCCAAATGGCATATGGAAGGTGTTGGTCTCTGGATGCCACCTCTCCACAAACGCAGAGACCAACGTCGGATCTTGATGTTTGTAACACCCAAATACCAGATCATAAAACCCAGTCCTCTTAAGCTGATTTTCAAATCTAGGAGATCTTTTGAACTCATTCTTGAGATCCCATTGGCTTAACTTGGATAGATGCGGAACACACTTCAACACTCCGCGCTCCGCCTGAAACAACAAAGACTCAATGAGGAGAAGCAAAAGGTTTTCTAAAGACAAAGGAAAATCAAGATACAAAGTCTATGATAATACCTTATGTTCCTAAACATCACGAGCCACATGCACCGAATAGTCATACAGAAGCTCTGACTCAGTAGTGCCACCACCATATACATCTCGTGTGTACTCTAAATCATCCTTAAATTTTCTCACATAGTCTACCACTGGAGGTGCTTGGACTTCGACCGGTGCTTCAACTTCCATCAATTCTTCTTCTTCCAAATCATCATACTCCTCCTCTTCATCACCCTCTTCTTCATCATCATCATCCCCATCATCTCCATCCTTACCATCATCATCCCCATCATCATTAACTATACTCTTTCCACGATTGCTATATTTACATCTACATCTAAATCTTTATCTACATCATCTAAATCTTTATCTACATTAATCTCAGTTTCACTCTCACTCTCTACATTACTCAGAACAACCTCATTGTGGTCCCCTCTACGCACTTAGGCTAAGATGCCCGCACTCCTTTTTCTCTCCTTCTACATCACTAACATTTGTAGGATCATCATCTGCTTTTCTATCACCTCTACGGACTAAAGTTGTTGTTTTCAACCCCTTTTCTCTCTTCTTCTCAGGCTCAGGCGCGTCACCGCGACCCGAAGAGGAACCGCTGCCACTAAATAACTTCTTTACACCCTTGAATGTAGTTTTCACTACATTCTTTGATCGAGAACCCATTGCTACAAAGAAAAATAAAACAAGTATTAGTAACTATATAATAAGTTTAATCAAATCTACACCTATGTTAGAAACTATGACCAAGTTACCCAAATGCTAAACATAACATAACATAACTTCAACCACCCTAATTCAGTCCCCTCTACCATCAACATCCAACAAATACCCAAACAAAAACATGTGAGTTCAAAAAGCTCAAACCATACTAAAAAGAATGAGAAACAAAAAATAGAGATAGAACAAAAAAAAGCATACACATATAACCTCCACTGTCCCAAATTACCCAACTAATGTGCATCCAGTATGCGTGTATTGATAGATCATGATTGAAATAAACTAACTACTCTATCTTGACGTGTTAGATGGCTGTTTTTGCAATACAAAAGGAACAGACCTCTATGATAAGCAATCAAGTCGTGGTATACACTCTACAGTTGAATATAAGTATACTCATGCCCAGTTATGAGTTATGAGTTACAGGTTTTCATACAAAACTCAACAAGTGATAGAATTGTAAACTAAAGTAACCAAAAAGCCTCACTGAAATAGTACAATTCATACTTCACGTCGATTTGAGATTACGACATGGTCGATAGGTAATGACAAAAAAAATCAACTTCTAGAAATCTTGACTTTCTTCAAGGCATGAGTTCATAAGTGGAAAAACGATTAGCCAATTACAAAAACATAGATTAAAATACTATGAATGCAATCATTATATACAAAGGCCAGTTATTTATGAATTTACAGTTATTTACGAATTTACGCAATCACTGGCCAATCGGAAATTGCGAATCGGAATTAAAAAATCATTGTTATACTACGATTAAAAAATTCGTTGTTATACACTTATACTATGATTGTACTACGATTATACTATGGAATATTATAACAACGATTAAAAAATAATTGTTATACTACGCTAGTGATAACAAAATTTGTTCTAAAAATCATTGTTTAATCAAGTTGCAACTGAACCAAGGTTATCAACTATAGGTAAACCATGAAAGGTTATCAACAAGTCCTTTCTCATCGTAGCTTTCAACAAAACTAAATAACCAAATGATAAGTTGAGTCATGAATCGATCAACAAAGAGTACAAGTAAACACTAGTGCATTTCAAAATTCATTGAATATGATGCCTTGGGGCAGCTAGTCTATGGAATGCACATTACTGTCTTTCCAGCCAAACTAGTCGAGGACTCTGTTATGTTTAACTGAAATTTTAGTCTGCAACTCTCTTTTTTCATAATAGTAAGACTTAAATTTCTTTTGTTGGCTATGGTGAAACAACAAACTGTGTAAGCCCTACTCGAATCAGGTTACTCTCTCCTCAAAGAATAATAGCTGATAATGGAAAACAAACTCTCCAAAGAATACATGAAAAATATGGATGACTAGAATTGGATAATGCAACTACTGTAGCATGCTCAACTTTCCAAATGCAAAACTCTAAATCATTGAATCAATGACCTACTAAACAAAGCAACAATGCATCCATATCGAGCTCATTAAAGAGCAATAGTTCCTAAAAACTACCAATCTTACTTAATCAAACAATGAAACAAACAAACAATCTTACAAGGCCAGACCAAAAACTCATATATTCATTAACAATGTCTTAAGTAGCAATACAATATATCTCAAGTTGAATCGAAATAATAACTACAAATAAGTAATAATCAGAAATAAATAACATCAACATTCATCTAAAACATTAATCATATAAGCATTTGCAATATAAAACAAACAACACATATCAAAACAAAACCTAACTCAAACAACATTTGAAAAGAGACAATAGAAGAAAACTTACATCGGAAGAGTTACTGATGAGTTCGCGAGAATTGGATTGGGCGAGAATCGGATTGGGCGAGTTCACAGTTCACAAGTTTGGGTTTGAGGTTAAAAAGCTCGAAGGGTTTCACTAGAGAGATGATACCGGTGGAAAAGGTTTTCCCGGTCTCACGATTTAGGTGGGGGGTATACTGGGCTTTGTTGTTTGGGCTTGGGCTGGAGGCTGCCCAATCCAATTCTGGTGGCACCCAATACAGAACTCCTTTCATATTAAACCCAACTCTTTTTAACTCGATTTCTCGCTGCAGTTTTGCCCTGCTACAAATACTGCCTTATCCCTCCTACCAAGGTTCCCATATAATTCAAAAATCAAGATTTCCATATCATTTTATAATTAATTGAAGGTATTCAAAACCCCATTTTAGAACTTACGAGTTTTGCTTTTTAGGTTTAATCGCTTCTGCAATAATTGAAACCAATTTCATGTATGGATTACCACTTCTACGAACAGAAAAGATGCTGACATAAATAAAATGGTTAATAAGAAGATAGTTAGAAGCAACCAGATTGATAAACAAGAGAATTAGAAAACATCGAAAGAATTCAAATTCTAAAGTTAATAGTCAAACTAATTGTACGAAAAAGTTGCGCCCACTATTGATATGAAAAGAAAAGAGTACAAATCAATACACATTAAAAAAAAATGTTATGAAATAACTCATTATCTGGCAAACTCAACATTTACAAAGAAGGTAATTCAAATCTTTGGATGACAAAATTTGGTTAACTATATAAATAGCAAATTGAATATTAGTTGAGAGCCACAAATGTGTTTGAGATTAATTATAAGTTAAACACGTAGTGCCCTCGTTTTTCTGCAATGATAGTTGTCCGGGAGAACAATAGATTGTACAAAGAAAAGCGCACAGGCTTTTTGATATTGCATTGTATACGGAGAAGATAATTTTTTTAATTGCTTTGTTCCCACTTGGAGAGTGGTTGACAGGAAATAAGATAGGGGGTCCCCTACGTCATTTGGAACATGGTCCATATTAGACTGTAGGGCAGAACAATCGGTAGTGAAAAGAAAGGTGCATAAGCTTCCTGATTTTACATTTTATACGAAGAAGATGAACTTTTCAATTACTTTGTTCCCACTTGCAGAGTGGTTGGAGGAAAGAATACAGAAGTCGCCCTGTGTCAGTTGGAACATCTTCTATATTAGACCCCACTCTTTCCAACTCAATTTCTCGCTGCAGTTTTATCCGACTATAAGTACTGCCTTATCCCTCCTACCAAGGATCACATATAATTCAAAAAGCAAGATTTCCATATCATTCTATAAATAATTAAAGGTATGCAAAACCCCATTTTAGAACTTGCAAATTTTGTTTTTTAGGTTTAATCGCTTATGCAATTATTGAAACAAATTCCATTTATGGATTATTGCTTCTACGAACGCAAAAAATGCTGACATAAATAAAGTGGTTAATGAGAGAATAGTGAGACAACCAGATCAAGAAACAAGAGAATTAGAGAACATCGAAAGAAGTGTTTATTTTTTCTCCACTTGCTTTTCATTTCTATAGCTTTTAACACACATATATTCATAAAAATAAAAATAGCAAATTTTGAAGACTACTTTTTCTCCTTTTGATGATCACACCCAGTTGAGTCATGTTGCCTATGTCTCCATTTTTAAATGCAATTTAATGTTGTGTCTTTGGTGTTAGTGGGGTTTTTAGAATTAATAATGAAATTGACTTTGGAAAACATAATGTTTCTTAGATGACTATTTGCATATTTTGCTGGGGATAGTTTAAGAAGTCAATTGCGATAATTTTTTTTTTTTTTACCTTGCCATTAATTAATTGAATTAACTAAGTCTATTTGTGATTTATGTTGTATAATTGAATAAAAAATAAGAGGGTCAAAGTGGTAAATATAAAAAAAATCTTTTGTGGAAAAGATTCAGCCTTCCAATGACTCTCACTATCTATTTAAACAATTACATATCATCATTTCTGCAATTTCAGCATATTCCCCCCACGCTTATACAGACGGTATAAACCTCAAGTGACGCACAAATGGCAACGGTTCCACGACATTGCATTAACGACATTATATTATTGCCACTGATGGAAGTTGGAAAATTATTGTTAGGGTGAGTAGAATATGGGCAGTAACTGATTACTCCACAGATGAATTAAAGCCTTTAGACATGTTACTAATCGACCAACACATAAGTATATATCGCATATCACCAAACTTTTACAGTTCTTAGATGATTCATAACAATTTTTTAGTCACGAAGATTGTTGTGTATAACAAGGACATCAAATACATGCAAGAGTGCCTAAACAATTGATGTCAAAATTCAGTTGGCAATTAGTAGAGATGAAGATTTATCCAATTGAACGATTTTCTCCATCCAAATTCAAAAGAATATATGGCCTGACATCTCATGGCTATATCATTTACTTCAAATGGAGCACAATGCTATAAATTGTACAATCCGGATGCATAGAATTTTCAAAATTTGGATTTTCATTTACCAATTTCAGTCAATTGTCAACGAGAGTCGATAACAAGTACCTCATAGGTAACAACATACATCTGTTTACAAAAAATTCATTAACTCTTACTTCAAATCCTTTTACATACGTTTGTTTGTCTTTTGTAAATATTGTTTTCTAGATGTCGTCGGGCGTATCTACGCATGTAGCGAACTATGAAATGTAATGAAGAAAAACGGAAAAGAAACTGAATTAAGATAAATGGAGCTCCAAGATGAAGAGTGAGTTAAAATATACCACTTATTTTTAAATGCCCTTACTTTTGATATACGCAATTGATTTTCGAAATTTTATAGGGGCTACGTCCTGAAAGTGACCTTATGGGGAAACTATGTAGTACAATTTGATGACCAAACGATCAACGATATATGATTATTTAAGAAAAAAAATTTGACATTATTCTTTATGTTTGAACCATTTTCAATATAATAATTTAAAAAAAAAAAAAAAACAAAAAAACAAACAAACAAACAAACTACACTGCAGCTGAATACACAATTTCGTCGACAGCTGCTACAAGAATTTAATTATCTAAATCTTCAAATTCCAGAAGTGTTGGATGTTCTAAACAGGTAACACTCAACTAAAAAAAAGTTGTACAAAAACATCCAAATATGTGAAACAACAAACATTGTTAACAACAATTTTTTTATCAACAGTCTAATTCGAAATGCAATTAGATTACGAGATACCACATAAAGGGACCTGCAAAGCATTGAAAAAGTGTCAGACATAAACAGGAAAAGTTTGTCTAAAATTCTTGCGGCAACAAACAAAATTTCCTCACAAGTATAATGCTTTTTAAAAAAATTATTTCAAGTTCTTCCATCTCAATTATTGAACACCCTACATGTAACATTCACATATGCATACTCACAGGTGATGAAGTTTACTTGCAAAACAACAATTTCCAGCATGCTTCATGACTACGGGTGATACTACCATGCATGCCCACATTGCCAAAGAAAAATAACCAATGAGAACAACTACGAATGTGCAAAACACGGCACTGTCAACCCAAATAAAAGGTTAAATCCGTTACATACCAAATATTTCTTGACAAGTTAACTTACAAATTTTAAATTATATAATGTGTGTAGGTATCAAATAATGATGGAAATAGAAGACGATACATGTTCTGCACGCGTTATTGCACTGGATCGTGAGGCAACATTACTATTGCAACTACCCGCGCAAGAACTGATTAATATGGATTTGGAGGTACAATCATTTTTTTCATATGCTTCCTATGCATAATTTATACTCCCCCATCAATTAAACAACTATATATATGTGTGTGTATGTGTGTGTGTATGTGTGTGCAAAAAAATGGTACAGAAAAAGTGTTGCAAGTTTTTGACAAAATAGCAGGATATAAAGCTACATTTCAAATCAAAGTCACAGACTTCAACAAACGACAAAAACGTAAGTCCCAAATTAATCCTAATTTTCTAACACTTTTATGTAATCTAACACTTATATATATATCGGCACTGTGCAGCCATCCTCATATGGATCCAAAAGCACATCGGCATTTGATGATGGAAAATCAAATTAATCTGACACAATTGAGCTACTTGATATGTGTAATACATATTTTATTTTTGCCGCTAACCAAATTCCTAATATACCGTTTTTCCTATAAGCAGAAAGGAGACGTTATGGATGCGTCAAAGGAGAATCTGCCAATAAAGCAAGGCGTCAACCAACAATGCTGCTATTGCGCGCAACTAGAATGTGGTTTTTGAACTATAAAATAATATTATGCCTAACTATTGGCTACACAAAAATAAATCATCCTTCCAATGTACTGTATTTTCATTGCCATTAAATTTTATTATGCACTATTATAAGTTGTTCAAAAATAAAAGTTATCTCCAATTTGTAGAACTTTATAAGGTAATTTTGTCTATAATCTAAAAAATTGTCATACTTAAGCATTATCTTAATAGCAATTAATATATAATTCAAATAAAGTAACCATAACATAAAAACAATTTCTATAAAGTGAATGTTAGGTTTAACAATACATAATTTACAAACGTCGCATCATAACCCCACGTGACAATAGTTTGCAACCAAATGAACAATGTGTTGACAAAGTTGAATTGTAACACAAATGATAAAGTATATTTTTTGGAACGAAATATTTTAACTACTATTTGCTCTTTGGTAGTTGACGAATCTTCCTTATTAGCTATAGTACAAGACATCACTGTTACGATGCCCAAATTTAAAACACCAACACACATTATTATGTTACATACTTATACAATATATGTTTTTGAACGAAAAACGCTTCAAACATTGGACATTATGCTCTAAAAAATTATCAAAGTCATACATCTCAACATATTAAGTGGTCCTTGATATATAGAAATTTCATTGGTTCTAACTCAATCCACATGGAAACCAAGATTTTGACAATAAAATTCCAAACTTATAAAATGATAAAAACATGTGACTACTAACAATATATATATATATATATATATATATATATATATATATATATATATATATATATATATATATATATATATATATTAGTTCAGTGCTTCCCTTAGTACAAAAACATTATGTCAACTGTTAACAAATAATCATTAATCATTTTTACCTTTGACAATAATTGGGGCAAAACTATTTGGATCCATCCCCATATTTTTCCGGTACAACTTAAACAGGCGGTTGTATGTCACAATGGTACGATTCCTGCTTGCCTTTAATTTTTCCAATTGCTCCAAGCCTGTAACAACCTCAATATCTTTGTTCCCCAGCCGAGCAACTGAGAGATCATACTGTCCCTTAAGATGGACTATCTCAGCTTCTAACCGCCCTATATCTCTGACTCCAATTTATGAATATGCTCTTCGCCCCGTGAGCAATATCCATCATACCATCTGAGATCATACTTATGTGCCTCAGTCTCATCTTTCATAGTCGTCAAAACTTCTTCCATCTCCTCCACACGATGTGATAATGAGTTAGTGCTTCCTCTAACTTAGCCATGTGGCGATTCATCTTCTCCAAATGAGCATCTTCAACCCTCAATGTTTCCTCTTCTTAGGTATCTTTTGTGGCCGTTTCTCCAGTTTCTTTCGTAATGGTGCTACAAACATTGGTTTGGACATCCAGCATTTCGTTTTCAGTCTTTAAACTAACAAGTCAGTCACTCTGAAAATCTGACGATTCTTTATAAAGACGACCCACACCATTAAGAATTAGTTGCACCTAAATAAAATTGGTAATTAACGGAAAATAAAATCATTTCTCATCGGAAAAATATTTTTTTTAAAAATAGGCATTTAAATTAAACTTACAGTGCTTAATCCACTAAGAGCATCATGATAATTCTAAAAACAAGCTTTTACCCTATCTTAGCTAATTTAAACTAGGCAGAAGTAAAAACTTACTTTAGACTTTTGTTATCAAATTTCTACTCTCGATTATCATATAATAAAATTGGAGTAAGAATTCGTTCCACTCCTAATTGCTTAGAGCATAACTAATTTTACTAGTGATTAACAATTCAACAAACATGAGAGTAATTATTGTGAATATAACTAATATGGTGAAAACTATGATTTAAGATATTCTAATTTAAACTATGACAATTGAATAATAAGATTGAATATGATAAGGAATTAGGGAGATTTGATATCCACCTTGATTAATCCCTAACATGCTAGTATGGAGTTTGTTGCAACTCTAATATTTATGTTTTCACACAAGATTCAACATAAAGGTTAAGTCTTTTTATCCCTAATTATTCAAGACATCTCTAACCAACTAATAATTAGCATGAGAGGAAGTTGAAACCTATTCTCATGGTGAATAAACTACCCTCTAGAATTTAAGCTCTTTAATACAACTATTTTATATTAACATATCAAGTCTTCATCAAAGCTTCAATCAAACCCCTCTAATTGAGGTTTAGCTATGGTTCATTAGACTATCATAGAATACATAAGAAGAATAAGAAGATATAATTAAAAGAATACTTGAATTGTATTAATGGTGGCTAGGCTAAATAAAACATAAAACTAGGTTTAGACTAAATTAAATAACTAATGGGAGAGAGAGATAAATTAATTAACTAAGGGGTGAGTCTTTTTTTAAAGTTTTGCCTTAGTCCTCTTTATATAGGAGAGGGCTAGATTTACAATTTCGTGCATGGGTTTTAGAACAATGTTTTGGGCCATTAAATCAAGCCTAAAACCTAATTACTTAAGTTCAAAAAGGGTTTCTTTATTGTAAATTACTACAATAGCTTTTTCATCAACTTTTACTTATCTGATTAGATCAAGGCCTAGACCATTAGAAAGCTCTTTCTGAGCTAGTAGTTTTGACATATAGTAGGCTCAATTTTGAGGTCTGAGTCCAAAGATAAGACCTGTGGAAGTGTTGTTGACTTTTATGCGCTATTTTTGCTTACGTTGACTTTGAGTTTTCAGCTTTGACTGGGCTTTAAAAAGGTTTTTTCTCCTTAAAACTTGGGCTTTAACTATAAAACTTCTTAGCAACTAATATTTGCTCATTTCTCTTGTAAAAGTGACATATTTTTTCATATATTTGATTCTGAGACCTGAAATACACAAAAGCACATAAACCTACTTTTATTTATACTAGCTAATTGGCGTGGCCATTGTCGGGCTTGCTACATTTATAGTGATCTGCTAAAACCGATAAAAAATCTCGAAACCCACAATTGTTACAAGGAAAGGAATACTTACAGGTTGGACGGTGTATGTATGTCCCCAAGAAGAAGAAGAAAAAGAAGAAGAAGGAAGTTGGGTTTGGCTTTTATATATAAAAAAGAAAAGTTGTTGTTAGGCCTAGTTATGATGGGCCCGAGTTTCGTAGACTTTTGTTTTTGAAGTTTTAAACTATATTGAACTTGGGCTTTTTCAAGTTTTACCCATGGTCCGTTTAGATAAAGCATGTTACTGGGTTTAGAACTTTAAACCTAAAATTCAAGTTGTTGAAGAAAAAAAATAGAAATCGCATTTTAATTATGAGTTATTTGAAAGTACAAGTGGGTGTTTTTTGGATCCCATTTAAAAAAAAAAAAAAAAAAAAAAAAAAAAAAAAAAAAAAAAAAAAAACTAGTTTTTCTCAAAAGTGTTTTTTTGAAAAAAAATATTTATTCTAAAAACAGTTTTTGAATAAATATGTTTGGTTGAGAATTTTCTTAAAAGCTACTTTTATAAAAAAAAATATATATATTTTTTTTTTCTTAAAAAATAGGAACTAAACGTATTTATTTAAAGTCCAAATTTGTGCGTGGAAAAATAGTCAATCTTAATAAACTGAACTCGCTCAGATACTACAATAAAAAAAGTTATTACAAACCGTTCAAGTTATATAAAAGTTAAAAACAACCCCATATCATAAAATTAATTGATCAGTAATATGCTCAAGTTCTTGCACTCCATAAGTTGTGCGCAATTGAATCCCTTAGTAATGGAGCTTGGCATTGGTTAATTCTTTGAACACGCGCAATCCTATAATTTTCAAATAGTCGATCATGTCAGATATATAATACCAAACAAAAAACACATGATTTTAAACTAAAAACAATGTTTATAAATTACCTTGAAAAAAGAAAAAAAAAACATTTCATTGTTTTGAATCTCAAGAGGCATATTAGTTGTAGGAGGGTGAATGAACTCTTCTGATAAGGATAAAACTGCATTTAGAATATTGTGAAAATTGCGGTTAATTGTTTCACCAAAATGCTGAAATCGTTCTTGACAAATCCGATTTGACGCACAGTGACCCATAGTATATAAAAACATTCCTACCTATTCTCATACACTAATAGTAAAAGAATCTTGTAGCAACTTTTATCTTTGAGAATCTTGCAAAATTTCACAAAAACAGACTTATCCATACAGAACATTTTGCGGCATCGATCATTGTGCCCCTCTAAAACCTCATTCACATAGGCACCACCACTAAGCATAAAATCATTACAAGGTTGCTTGTCAAAGAGCCTTCCAATTATACCAATAGCATATGCAATCACCTGTTCTATGAGGCATTCTTCAATTTCATCTAACTCATCATCAAAATCCATAATTGAAAAATACTCCACCTGTTAATAATACTCATCATTATTCAATAACATACAACATACATTTAATTTGTGCAACAAAAAATACTTTCAAGATTATGACATCCACACAGTGAACAATACCACTAAGATTATGGCATCCACAGAGTAAATACAAAACCACCAAGATAATAAAAAAATATAGAACGTCACAATTGTTTTAAACATATATAACATAATCGTTCTAAACCATAGCTGGTCGAGAAAACTCCTTCCTTAGCCAATTTAAATGACGATGTGGCTTAAGAAACATAAATGCTTCCCTAGCATGAGGTTTTTTAAACAATTATATTGCATCATAGATCTCTTCTTCTTCAATGCCTTCCAATTCCTCTAGCGTAGTAATACATATGCTCAAGCCATAATAATCATCAACCGATCGAAAATAAGATGCCCTAAACCGATGTGCCTCAGCTAACTTTGTTACAACTTCAGACAATTCACTAATATTAAAAGCTTTTTGCTTAGCATTAGTTGTTTCTCTTCCCTTGTTTGCATCTCTAGTAACATTTCGCTCGTGATTAGGTGAATGTACAGACTATTCTCCTTATATAACTGGCTCATCCTATAAAGGCAAAGACTCACCATTTGCCCTTACCTCTTGTGTGTCTTCAAGTATGTCGTTCTTGATTTGGTTGTCGGTGGTACGACTTTCGAAATTTTCCTTCAGCAACTTTTCCATCACATAGAAAAGCTATATGATCATACACGAGAAAGGGTGATTTTTTAAAACATGCATTCTGCATATGGATGTGCCTGTGTACATTCCTTTTACTAATAGTCTAATAACATCAAAATCTTCAAGATATAGATATACATTTTCCAATAAACATTACGTACCTTCAAGTATTCATCCCAAACAGCACTGCTAGTGATGAACACACAAGTAGTCGGATCCCACCCAAAACCAGATAAAATAGTGAGTGCATTTGCGACTTTGTATTTTTACTTCAAATTATTCAAGTGGTTACGAACTTGATCCATATTATAGTCACATAGTGACTGCTCGTTGAAGTCTTTCAATATATTATTCCAACCGACTTTGGTAAACCCATTTTGGGTGACATTACCATCTAAAGTCTCTTTAACCACCGCATCCGAAAAAATCACATCAAGGTTGTCATTCCAATTTGCACGTACTTTTTTAGAAGTAGTACCTTTACTCATCTATATATGGTGACAGCAACTAATGATCAACTCTCAAGTAAAGATGAACATTTCTATATATACGAAACATATTTTATATGAAAGATAGCATCTGTAGCTCAGATAAAGGTAAAGATAATTATCGAAACTAAATTAGTGGAAGCCCAAAGAGCTACAACACCTATAAATCCCAATCCCACGAAAGCATTTACTCATGAAGTGCATGATTAAGAGAAAAATACAACACATTTACTCAAGGGACTATATAAGGAATTATAAATTGAGAGTTCTATTTATGTAGAAAGAAGAGTTTCAAAGATTAATTTAATCCTACACAATTATATCAAATCTCTTTGAATAGTTTTGATATGAGGTATCACATTAACCTCTGTTATTCTAATACATCTTTCTTCATCTAAATTGCTTCTTAGCAATATATATGCCAAGCTTATCAGGAAAAAGATATGCCAAGCTGCATACAAAATATGAGAGATGAAGCTCTTGAGATCAAACAAGCCATCTGCGTGCTCTGACATTTATAGATTGAGCTAAGAAACTATGTAGCTTCACTACCAATTTTTATTATAAACATTTACAAAGTCATTAACTTATGGTTTAACTTTTAAGCATCACAATGATTAAATAACCAACTAAACCAAGTATGTTGAAGCTCCCCTTCTCAAACATAGGACAGAGTATGGGTGATATGATTATTTACTTTTTTATATATATTCTTCATATAATGTCATGAAAAAGCTAAGGAGAGGAAAAAGCTTAGAAGTCCTCATTATGTACAGATTTCACAATATCTTGTGATAAATCAGAGCTTTCTTTAGTGGCCTTTGCAACAAGAGTGATGCGCCTCTTACTTTATGTGACACACAAGCAATCAATTCATCACTAAAAAGTCTATCATAGTGCAGATTATTCGATCATGTAGCTCAATTTCTTATCTTTTCTACAACCACACCTTGTTTGATGAATCTAACTAATTGGCAGGTACAAACTCATCTAAAAAGTGGATTAAGAATGTAAAAAAAAAAAAAGAGAAAAGAGGATTAAGAAGAAGAAGAATACTTAAATTGGTGCCGAGCAGTTCAGAGAGATATCGAATTGGAGTCGAGCAGTTCAGAGAGAGATCGAATTCGTGCTGAGCAGTTCGAGTGAGAGATCGAGATCTAATAAAAAAAAATCGAGTTTTATTTGGAGAAATAACCGGGCTGTCACTTTGCCTTTGGCGCCGATGTGAGAGAGAAGAAAAAACAGTTTTTTGTCTTAAAAAACAAGTTTTACCTAATTATCATAAAACGAGTTTTTCGACCAATAAATGTTTTTTTGGATGAAAAACAATTTTTTTAAAAAATAGAGACCAAACGCAATTATTTTTTCAAAAAAACGTTTTTTTTACTCATATACACTTTTTGCCAATAAATAAATAGGATCCAAACACCCCCAAAAGTTTTTAATCTAATAAACGATTTAGTTAATTAAAAGAAAAAGAAAAAATCTTGGTGGCCAGTTATTTACAGTTTGCCCAGACTGACTAAACTAGCCTTATTATAATATCCTTTCATCCTTCCCCTCAAAAACCCTAAATTATTTCTCTCTTCCAATAAAAAAAAATGGTGAAGAAAAAAGAGAGTAAAGTGAACGTATCAGGAAAACCAAAACATTCACTTGATGTGAATAGAAAAGACGGGAAAAATGATACAAGAAGTGCTTCTACGATTAGGAGACTTAAGATGTATAATACTAGACCGAAACGTGATGCTAAAGGGAAGATTTTGAAGTATGATTTACAGTCTAGAGAATTGCCTTCAACTAGGATTAAACCCGATCGACAATGGTTTGGTATGTGATTGAATTAGTGTTTTGTGAAATGCCCAGCTGCTTGAATTTGAGTTTTTTTACTTGATGATAATATTGTGAAATGCTCACTTGTTTTAATTAATGTTTGGTGTGTTGAGTTTTTGTTAGAATTAGAATTAGAATAGTGTAGAAAAGAACTTGGACTGTATAAGAAGTTGTGAAATACCCAATTGTTTTTTATGAAAATATTTCGACTTTAGAGTAACGTTAGGAAACTCTTTCTTTGTGGTATGAATTTAGGTTTAATCATTTGGGTGAGATTGCAATCTACTGAATTTTGTTTGTTTGAATTATTTAGGGAATACGCGGGTTGTTGGTCAGAAAGAGCTTGAGATTTTCCGCGAGGAGCTGGAGAATCGAATGTCTAGCAATTATAATGTTATTTTAAAAGGAAGGACTCTGCCCTTGTCACTTTTAAATGATCATCAGAAGGTATTAGTGATATGCTATGGTGTATCCGTGTTTATTTTTGTTGAAACATCTTTTTTCTATTGCTAAAATTTGAAGTTTTGTTTTTATGAAGCAAGCTAGAGCTCATCTTCTGGATACCGAGTCTTTTCAAGATGCATTTGGACCTAAGAAGAAGAGAAAGCGACCAAGGCTCTTGGCAGCAGATTATGAAGCTCTGGTTAAGAAGGCCGATGGATCTCAGGGTGAGGAAAACTATTTTCTGTAATGTCGTGCTTGTAAATGTTGTATATACCTTTGTACTCTGGAAGTTTAGATTTCTTGTTTTTTTTCACTGTTACAATCAATTTACAGGCACAGCTACAAATGTTTGAAAATCTTTGACAAAAGCAAATAGTTTATGGTTTCTATCCCACTTTAAAATCTAAGCATATATACATCATGTTAGATTGAATAGACAGGGAACGTTGATCTTAAAGATAGAATGAAGAACCCAGCATTTTTTGTGTTGATGTATGTTCGTGATGTGTACTTTTTGATTGTGTAGATGCTTTCGATGAGAAGATCTTAGCTAATCCAATTGTAGAAGGAAGTGAAGAAGATGGTTTAAGGGACCTGGTTAGGCATACAATGTTTGAGAAGGGGCAAAGTAAACGTATTTGGGGTGAGCTTTATAAAGTAATAGACTCCTCAGACGTTGTTGTGCAGGTACAGTTTTATACAATATAGTGCAAATAGTAGTGAAGTGATAAAAAAATGTTGTGAACAGCATCGTCATAGTCTAAAGAGTGAATGAATCGTGATTGTCCATTCATGTCTGACTATCCCATTCTTCTTTTGATAAGAGTGAAGAATTGATGGATGTGTTATTTTGGCTGCTGCGCAAATGTTCCTTACCGTTTCAAAACGCCACATATTAGATGTTCTCTTTTCAACCACTCAGTTTTCACATGCTTTCTTTGACGTCATTTGTGATTGCTCGTACTGATTACTTGGTGCATGTTCATGAAAGACCAAAATATGTCCAGCGAGGATTTTGACATGGCTAGCAGCATTTTTTCACACATATTTACGCTCACAACTTAATTGCATGCATTTATAATTGTCTTTGAAATATAAATCTATTTTACATTTTTACCTGACAAAATCACTGACATTTCTTCAACACCTTAGTCATGTAAAGGATAACTTTGTTGCTTTCTATATGAAGTGTATTAGCATGCTTCTGTCATATAATTGATCTTTCTACTTAATTAGCGAACATGTATCAAAGTTAGAATCAGAAAGTGTTCTTGTTACACAGCTTTATAGATCGTGAGCAAAGTCTATTACAACAACGGAAGCATCAACCATGCTTGGACTAGTTTTGTCTATCCCATAATTGATCTCTTCCTTATCCATTCCAGGTGTTGGATGCAAGGGATCCACAGGGTACTAGATGCTATCATCTAGAAAAGCATTTGAAAGAGCATTGCAAGCACAAGCACATGGTTTTCTTGCTAAATAAGGTTTGTTTTGTACTTGATGCTCTGAAGCCAAGTGATAATTATAAGTTCATGTTATTTGTCCTGTGGTGTTCTTACAAGTGGTTAATGTCTGGATGCCTTTTTCTTAGTGTGATCTAGTTCCAGCTTGGGCTACAAAAGGATGGCTTCGAGTACTATCAAAAGAATATCCTACTCTAGCGTTCCATGCAAGCATCAATAAATCCTTTGGCAAGGTATGTTGTACATATAAAAAAAAGACACTTCTTAATTATTGTACTATTGTTTTGATTATATTTATGAGTGGTTATTTACTTTTATGTTATTTTTCTTGTTTCTCAGGGATCCCTTTTATCAGTGCTGAGACAATTTGCTCGTCTAAAAAGTGATAAACAAGCAATATCCGTGGGGTTTGTTGGGTATCCCAATGTTGGGAAATCATCAGTTATTAACACCTTACGAACAAAGAATGTAATTTCCTATTCCCTCCTCCTCCCCCCCCCCACACACACACACACATTCTAAACTTCTTTGTTGTTTTATTTGATGGCGTACCCATTAAATATTTTATACCTTCACAATTTGAATGTTTGGGATGTTTGTAATCTATTGCTTTAGATGAGCCCCTCTGCTTATTTTGGTAAATGGTCCAACATAGTAGTTAGTGTCTTAGTCATATTTTTATGGATGTTTATGTGCATCATTTGTTCCATTATATGGTTGGATGATATATTATAATGTGTTCCCATCCGAATTGAACAGATTTAAACTTTCATCTTTCACAGGTCTGCAAGGTGGCTCCAATTCCAGGAGAGACTAAGGTCTGGCAATATATAACACTCACGAAAAGAATCTTTTTGATAGACTGTCCTGGAGTTGTTTACCAAAACAGTGATTCTGAAACAGATATTGTACTAAAGGGCGTGGTAAGTATTCCCTAGTCCACTTCTTTAGTAGATGAGAGTTTCGTTGTACTTGTTTCAACTTTGTATCAATTAGTATGTCTATGTTAAGTTGCAAATTTCTTAAAATTTGTTTTATTTTATTATTTTATTTGTACTTTAACAGCTTATCTCCTCTGAAATTTTGATAGAAGACTTTATGCAACACTTTGTTTATTTTTCTGTTTGTTGCTGTGTTATGTTTGTAAATAAGTTATGTCCTGAAATTGTTAAATAAATTAATATATATATAATTTCTTTACGTCCTTTACTGATGGATTGCATTTTCGTGGAGTGTTAAATTTATGCAAGATTGGAAATTTTGATTAAACATTTGCTCTTGCTAAACGTTGTCAGCTCCAACAGCGGTCATCTGGGTTCATACGTTGATACACTGATCCGTGTGTTCGCCTTGATATTTGATGTCAAACTAGGAATCTGTAGTGGCGTGGTCATAGTTCACTTTTCCATCATACTTTAATTCATTAACTTCCTTGCTTTTAGCATTTATTTATTTGTGTTTTTATTGTTATTGACAATTGCAAACTTTATATTGAAATAACAAAAAGAGATTACGTTTTGTAGGCCATTAGCAACAAAGTAAAATCCTAGTCCCATACACCCATACTGACCCCTCATATCATCAAAAAGATATTCCAGAACACCAACCCCTGAACATCCGACAACCTCTAATACCTAGGACGACCAGCTCGGAACCTGCTTCCCCTCTCCCAGTCCCCCTCTTCCTCAATGAAGCTGTAGTCCACCAGCTTACCCGTGTTTTTAAAGAACTCACATGCTATTCTCCTGGTATGTGGACTTTCCTCTTGGCCCCATAATCTTTGCTGAATCATCCGTATACCATTCATTTCCCCCACATCATGTGCCTCAGCTTACGCTGTTAGATAGTCGGTATGCATGTTAGAAAGGGCTTACTTTTTTTGGTGAAATACGTGGGTTGGTGCATATATTTCTGTTGGAACAATCAGTTATATATAGTTTTGTGCTAAAGAAGTCAGTGAGATTTTCTTCTGAAGTGATCCTATTTCTGTACACATGTGGTCTGTGTGTTATATGTTGGAACTTGGAACAATCTGTATATATTTATGTTAAAAGATCGTTGAGATGTTCTTGTAAGTAATTTGTCCTGGAATTGCTGCCTTTCATGTTGTTTTGTTTCACAAAAGGAAAATTTTGTAATCAGCAATTTTGTTTCTTATATTGCTAATCTGTTGCGCTTGTGACCAGGTACGGGTTACGAACTTAGAAGATGCTTCTGAACACATTGGAGAAGTTCTAAAACGTGTGAAAAAAGAGCATCTACAAAGAGCATATAAAATAAAAGAGTGGTATGTGATTGTCAAATGTTCTCTCTAAGTCTGCGCCTGAGTTTGAAAATTTTGTGTTTGGCATGCGACATGCTTACATGTTACTAACGTTGCCTTTGTTTTTTTTTTTATATAATTAGGGTGGATGATGAAGACTTTCTTCTTCAGCTGTGCAAATTAAGCGGCAAGCTTTTGAAGGTACATTCTTAGGATTCTTAGTTAAAACAAGTTAACAACTGCTCTTTAAGTTTGACTGTTGTGTTCAAGATTTCAGACTTGTTTACCTATAATGATGGAACATTTGCTATGTCTACCTATTATGCCCAGATACTTCGTATCCGGTGCCGTATTATGTCATACACTGTTATTTGATGTAAAATTGGTGGGTCCTAGTCATGGAGAACTCATAGCGTCCGTATTTTTGTATCATAGATTTTTCCCAACATTGAAAAATCTAACATAGGAAATGGTCCAAACCAAAAGTTCATGGTGAACTTTAAACATTTAAGTTTTAGCGTCAACTGGTATTAACACTCCATATTATGGTTCACACATTCATTGTTCATTATCCAGAGGATCTTTGTAAACTAACGTCACTACACACACACCAGGTTTCATATGGTATTAGACAAAGCACTTCTCAAGTAATGTACTGTAATCTATTCCTCTTGACTCGGTCTCATTGAGCTTCAGCATTTGCTATATTGGTTGACTTTCTCTCTTCCAGTATCTTTATTCAGCTAGATTGCCTTGAGCTATGTGTGTTCAGTACTTTGGTTGTACTACTTCTAATTTCGTATCCAAAGGAAGAAAAAACTTGTGTCGTCCAGCAACTAGTGGAGAAAGGGGTAGGAAGGGAGCAGTCACATTTACAGGGCAATATGAAAGACCTTAAAGGGGGCGGAAGCCTCTGCCTCATATTTCCTGTTTCTTTTATAATATTGTTTTATAGCTTCATAAAGTGGCTAGCCACTTTAAAAAGGGAGGGGGGGGAGTGGCTAGCCACTTTAAAGGGAGAGGGGGGTTAAATCTGTTATGTTTTAGTAATTTTCTGCAAATACATCAAATTAGAAAGGGTCTTAAGTCCTAAGTATACTTAATGTTGGTGTTTTATTACTATCATTATTATCATTTGGAAAAATTTAACTATCCTCACGTTCTAGAACACGCAATCACAGGCATGCAGGTAGCATTTAGTAATGCATGTACTTATTTAGCAATATCAATTTGTATTGTCAGTTTCTGTCCCTTCTGTAACTACATTCCTTCATTGAGTAAAAACTGGTTGCTAGCCATATGCCCATTCCTTTACCCCCACTAATAACCCTATGCCCATATCCAGTTAAGTATTATTTGGTACAACATGAGAAATACCTGTCTAAAAGTTATTGAAAGTCATGCATGTGTTAATTAACTTTTCTTTCCTCTGCTTAGATGTTGTCAGTGTCATTTTTACGTATCTATTATCATTATTATTATTATTTTCTAATAACAATGAATTGCTGTTGTACAGGGTGGTGAGCCTGACTTCAAGACTGCAGCAAAAATGGTCCTACATGACTGGCAGAGAGGTCGTATACCCTTCTTTGTTCCACCACCTAAGCAGGAAGATGGTCATTCAGAGAAACCCGGTGTGGCCAGTACAAGTGAGGACACAGTGGTGGATAGCGATCGAGCATCGGCTGCAATTAGAGCCATTGCAAATGTTATTTCATCTCAGCAGTTAAAACATGTGCCTGTCCAAAGAGATCTATTTAGCGAGCAAGAGTTGGATGGTGAGAAGCAGGTACTGGAGAGTGAGAATGAGCAAGAGTGGAGAGTGAGAATGAGCATGAGCATGAGTCGGAGAGTGAGAATGAGCAAGAGTCGGAGAGTGAGGAGCAGCAGCAAGAGTCGGAGAGTGAGGAGCAGCAAGAGTCGGAGAGTGAGGAGCAGCAAGAGTCGGAGAGTGAGAAGCAACGAGAGTTGGCGATTAAGAAGGGCAAAAGAGTTGTTGAGTCTGAGGACTAGATTGTCTGTTGTGCCTGTGCTTAATAGAACATCGAGAGGGTGCTGACTAGAAGTGTAGAATTACTTTGCCTTGTGCTTGCAATGAATTTTGTTTGCATCGAGAGGGCAAAGATTTGTTTCTAACTTGTGAAGAGTAAAAGCCTACACTCACAAACTCACAGTCCTGGACTCCTGAGTCCTGACGTTCTGCAACCATGAACCACCAATTTCTGTCAAAATACCGCACGTGTTTTTTTTTCAAGTTTGCTTATTTGATGACACTTCAAAATTACATCTTTTCATCGTCTGCATTATAATCAGAATTGACCATTAATTCTTGGATATGCAAAGAAACCTTTCAATTTGCATCATAACAGGAATTGTTCATTGATTCTTAGATAAGCAAAAAAAACCTTTCAATCGAAACACCTTAACAACGGCGTTTTTGTAAATCAGATCAAAAGCAACAGCTCAGTTTCCAGGTTCTCTGGTCGTGCTGAATCATTGAGAACGTAGCCAAGTATGTTGCGTTTGTTTCTTTCCAGATTGTGCATTTGGTTAGTTTGCCGTCTCAGCTGCAGCCTACCAGAAGTTTGAAAGCGTGTTCCAGACCACGGCCCAAATTGCAAATTTGCAATACTGCTTACTATTTCTTTGACTGACCAGCTTGCTAATGTGTTATTTTCCAGCCTCATCCTTGTGACCCTGTCTTTCATGTCCCCTATGATTGAGTCCAAGATGTAAGTTTTTCGTCCCGCCATCTTTTGCGTTTGCATTCTTAAAAGATTCACAATGTAAGATTGACAAGCTAAGTGTTGCGATTGTGATCAGTAGGACTTGCCTGCTAAAGGAAGTGACGGACAAAACTACAAGTGTAATTGGATTTGGTCGAACCCCTAATTTCCTTCAAGAATAAATATCAACGCAAGGCTGCAAGCATTTGTTAATCAGTACCTTTGCTCTAAATATTCTTGTTCAGAAATCACATTTTTCCTTCAGCATACTGTATCAGCCTAATTCATGACCATCAAGATGACATGTCTTCGGGACCGAGACAGCGTAAGGTAGGAGAAAGAGGGAGCACGTGATCCAGTCCGCGAATCATGTAAGGGGCGCGGAATCTGGAGGGGTATAGGGACCAGTGTGGTTTCAGTGACCCAAAGGGAGGCAGAATAGTGAAGGGGCATATGGGAGTACGATAACAAAGCCGCGATATATCAAGAGATAGTTGGACAATTAGTGGTCGTGGGACTAGAAAGACGATCGTGGGATAAGGGAGTAGTTAGCGGTTAGAGAGAGAGAGAGGTGGTTAGAAGATATATAAAAGAAGAGAAAAAGAAAAGAGGGGAAAAAAGAGAAGACGGCACAACTTGATCCTCCCTAAAAGAGATACGTAGGCAACCCAATGGGTTCAGCTGATCCATGAAAACCACGAGTACTTATCGTCGTCAAGAGAAAATCGAGGAGAGAGAGGTGTAAGGTGAGAGGGTATAAACTGGGTTCATACACATGGCGTTGTATGTGGGGAACAGAAGAAAAAGATTGTTCTCTACCGCATCAATTTGTTCTCGCATCAGCGGAAGAATTCCCATCAAAAACTTTCAATCAGATTGTCCAACGTCTCTTTCTTTTTCAATCTTTCGTCCCTCCTCAAAATAACCACCCAACAACTACTTTCTCAGACACCTTTCTTATCACACAACTCCTCTTCTTCTTCTTAACCTTTCTTCTTCCTTACAATAATGGTAAAAAAAAAGGAAAACACAAAATACTCATGATCCTCTGCAGTGTTAGAACTCCAACAGTCTTGGGCATTTCAAAAACTTCATTTTACTCTTCAAGCTTTGTTCAAAAAATTGGGCATGCTGTTGAGGTGTGAAGTTTTTGTCAACTAATCTAGTGTGGCGCTATTTTTGTTTATCAGAATCATTCTGTAGCTAAACGTCATATTAATTGAATGACAACTAAGGAGAACATTGATATCTTGGTGTATCTTCTTTGGTCAAAAGCCATGTCCGCATTTTTTGAGATTGCGATCGCTCCAACTCCAAGCTATGTTGCGGTTGGTATCGCCAAGATAGTAATCTTTTCTTTACACTAACTACGATCGGTGTTTGCCTATTTCAAGGACCTTTACAAGACATCAATCCCTTCTCTCGATTGGCATGTCGGTTCGCGATGCTTGGGTTTTGTGTCGAGTGTTCAAACGACGTCTACAACAAGCTTAGTTGGCGCCCTCACACTTTTATCTGCAATTGCTGCAATCCTCCAAGCTCAATGGAAAGATAATGGGAAACGACTTGACAATATTTACAAACTTCGGTTGTTGTGTTATGTTTAGCGGCTTTATAAGATGGTAAGAAAAGGGTTGTTACCAGATGTGAGGAATTGTAACAGGATACTAAGGATGTTTGAGATAAGAATTTGGTGAGGCAAGCTAGAGAGGTATATAAGGTGAATTGATAGAATGTAGCGGGATGGAGCTCTTACCTCTTTGTAAGGAACCTGGGTTCGAGCCTTCGAGATAAGAATTTGGTAAGGCAAGCTAGAGAGGTATATAAGGTGATGGGTGAGTGTGGGATTAGGCCGACAATTATTACTGATAATACATTGTTCGATATGTTTTGCAAGGAAGGGGAGATTCATGAAGCACTACACCTCTTTTAAGAAATGCAGGAGAGAGGGTGTGCACCCATGGATGTTACTGACAATGTTTTAATTAATGGGCTGTTGAATAAAGGGCAGTTAGACGACGCTAAGGATTTGATTGAGAAGATGTTGGAATCGTGTTTGGTGATCTCAGCATACACCTATAATCCTTTAACATGTGGGTATTGTACGAATGAAGAGTTCAGTGAGACTCTAGCACTTGCGGACGATATGATGAGCAGAGGTGTTTCTCTCACGATATCGACCTATAACACATTTGTTGATGGGTTTTGCAAATGCAGAAGAATGATTGAAGTTAGAGAACAGTTTGGCAACATCTTGGGCAACAATTTGGTTCCAGATATAGTTTCGTATAACTGTTTGATATATGGAGTGGGAAACTTGGAGGCTGCTAAGCACAACGAGGAAGTTGGAGAGACAAAGGAACAATGGGATCAATAGATTGGGGCTGAGATCAACGTTCTGGAGCATCTGATTACGGATGGTAAGATGATTACAAAAAGCGTAAAGAGGCATACACCATGGCAGGTAACTCGTTTATTTTACCGTCATGTACGTAATGGACGGACGAGTAAGGACTCGGCCGTCAGCCATAGTTACACTGGGGGCAAGCAAGCCTTGTCCCCGTCCTTAGCAGAGATGTATGCGGGGACAGATTGGGATTGTCCCCAGACCTCGTAGTTTTCCGTGAACCTATTCGCTCTGAGAGGTCGCGGACCATGAATGAGAAACGTGGTTGCCCCCAACACTCGACCATGAAAGTTTCAGGTTACAAAAAAGAGAAAGAATTGCGGTACCGTGGAACCGAGCGGAGTTTGAGCTGGTATTGGAAGATGGATCCATCTCACCTCATTTACTACCTTATTTGCATACACTATATTATCATCAAAGAGTTTACTGTCTGCATTAAATGTATATTGCATGATATAGCATTGAGTAAGACCAGAGTCGAGCCCCGTACTAGTTATACGAGGAACTTCGGAGTTTTTGTTTAGTTTTTCAATTAAAAGAGAGGAAGCTTGTTTTTAGATATTGCTAAGTGAGCTGAGGAATGATAGTTTGTGTTAAATGTTGTATCAATGAAATAGAGAGCATACTTCTTCAAATTGTTTCATGAGTATTGGGCTATGAACGAAAATAACTTGGGGCAACCGAGCTTCCCCCCATGTAAAGGGTTTCCACGGTAACCAAAGGCAGACGGGGGATGAGCCGCCCAGCGGGGACTAGATGGCCGAATCAAACTTGGGGGCAAATTGAGCTGCCTCTAAGCCAGAGAGCCGGGGGGATGAGCCCTTCGTGGACCGCAGATGTCCGAATCAAGCTTGGGGCAAAATGAGCTGCCTATTAGCCAGAGAGCGGGGGGGATGAGCCCTTCGTGGACCGCAGATGTCCGAATCAAGCTTGGGGCAAAATGAGCTGCCTATTAGCCAGAGAATGGAGGGGATGAGCTCTTCGTGGACCGCAGTGTCTGAATCAAGCTTGGGGCAAAATGAGTTGCCTATAAACCCGAGGCGGGGGGATCAGATCGGCCTAATTCATGACCATCAAGATGACATGTCTTCGGGACCGACAGCCAGAAGGTAGGAGAAAGAAGGAGCCGCGTGATCCAAATCCGCGAATCATGGGGGGCGCGGAACTGAGGGGCATAGGGACCCGATGTGGTTTCGGTGACCCAAAGGGAGGCAGAATAGTGAAGGGGCATACGGGAGTACGATAGTAAAGCCGCGATATATCAAGAGATAGTTGGACAATTAGTGGTCGTGGGACTAGAAAGACGATCGTGGGATAAGGGAGTAGTTAGCGGTTAGAGAGAGAGAGGTGGTTAGAAGAAATATAAAAGAGGAGAAAAGAGGAGAAAAGGAAAAGAGGGGAAAAAGGAGAACGACGGCACAGCTTGATCCTCCTAAAAAGGAGGTACGTAGGCAACCCAATGGGTTCAGTTGATCCATGAAAACCACGAGTACTTATCGTCGTCAAGAGAAAATCGAGGAGAGAGAGGTGTAAGGTGAGAGGGTATGAACTGGGTTCATACACAAAATGTATCAGCCTAATTCATGACCATCAAGATGACATGTCTTCGGGACCGAGACAGCGTAAGGTAGGAGAAAGAATGAGCACGTGATCCAGTCCGCGAATCATGTAAGGGGCTGAACGGAGGGGCATAGGGACCAGTGTGGTTTCAGTGACCCAAAGGGAGGCAGAATAGTGAAGGGGCATACGGGAGTACGATAGCAAAGCCGCGATATATCAAGAGATAGTTGGACAATTAGTGGTCGTGGGACTAGAAAGACGATCGTGGGATAAGGGAGTAGTTAGCGGTTAGAGAGAGAGAGGTGGTTAGAAGATATATAAAAGAGGAGAAAAGAGGAGAAAAGGAAAAGAGGGGAAAAAGGAGAACGACGGCACAGCTTGATCCTCCCTAAAGGAGGTACGTAGGCAACCCAATGGGTTCAGCTGATCCATGAAAACCACGAGTACTTATCTTCGTCAAGAGAAAATCGAGGAGAGAGAAGTGTAAGGTGAGAGGGTATGAAGTGGGTTCATACACATACTTTGGAAAGTCAAATTGCTAAGGATTCTTAAAAGCGAGTGCTTACTCTCGGTAACTGTTTCAAAGCTGTGCAAGTTTTTAATAAACTTCACAGTTCACATTCATCGGCTATCATGACATATTGACATCTACAGAGATCTAGTATGCCACGAAAAATATAATAATAAATCGATCATGCTTACAACGTACGGTTTCCATCGAATTCCAAAAGGTGAATTCACACCTGCGAGGACGACATTGTACTCAGTTCAACTCTGGCTCCTTATTGTTTTAAAACTTGCATTTGACATTTTGACACGTAATGTCGTAAAAGAAATGAATATGAAGATGTATGTGAGCGTGCAGCCAACTTGTCAGATCCTTTTCAACATCTATTGAACTTTGTCAAACTTTTGCTTATTTGATCCACAAAAATGAAGTACATATTGTACAGTCCTAATCAATCCATAGCAGCATACAACAAGTGCCATACTGCCATCAGACTGAATATTGGAAAACAGTGCCAGAAAGTGATATACATTATAATAAAAGCATGAGTGCATGACTTATAGATAGTACTAACGGGAACATGCAGTTTAAGACACAGGCAATGGGGGTGAGCCTAGGGGAGCCTAGACGGTTCAAGCGCACTTTTGACTGCACAGAACAAAAAATATTTGTTTTTGATGCGAGTCTTCAACTTATAGGCAATGAAGACTCATTCCAGGCTTCCAGCTACTAGCCTTCTGCTTTTTAGCACCCATCTGGCCATCTGCTTCATCATCTTTCTCAATTCAATTACCCTTGTCCGGACTCTGTTACAACCATGTGAATTCGACAAGAAAGAATACATTACAGGCAATCTCTTTCTAACTCATACATAACCTCAGCGGCAAATAATCCAAATTCCAAACTTAAATGCAAGCCACAAGCTCAAAGCAAAGCACCCACCCCAGACTACAACATAAGGCTCATATGGTATACTCTTAACCAAATTTTCTACATTCCCTTAACTTCACCAACTCGTCCTCGAGATTTACCATACATATTTTGTCCCTTTTCTGCATCGACCCCATATATTAATTATCTCAATAGATTTGAAATGCAGCTTGTCTTCTTCAACCAATCCTCCATGGGCAGAAGCTGACAATACAATTACGAGTGTAATTTGGTCCAACTTCAGACCACATTCCTTCATCTTTCGTATTCCTGCAACGCTTTTATTCCAAATCCATGTCGTGCATAACCTCCAATGATCGAGTGCCAAGAATCAAGTTCTTTATTAGGATGGACTCAGATATGCTAACGGCATGCAGTACTAGTATCCCCGTTTACATCAACCGGCATACCAGATTTCAGGATATACAAGATTTCAGATCCTTTTTTAATATCACTAAAGTTTTGTGCTTCTTTTGCTTATTTTGATCCACAAAAATCAAGTACATAATTTACAGTCATAATCAAACCAGAGCAGCACACAAGGGGGACCGACTTAGTGTTGGACAACAATGCCAAACAGTCAATACATTATGATCGAAGCATGAGCTCATGACTCATAGACGGTGCTAAAGGGAAGTATGCAGTTAAAGACGCAGAAGCTGGGGGCAAGCCAAACCAACCTTATGCCCTAGCTCTAGGGGTGAGCATAAGGGCTAAGCTTTCGCCCCGGCCTAGTTGCGGTTTTGATTGCATAGAATGGGAATGAACAAATGTTTTGGATGCAAATCTTCAATTTAAGGCAATGAAGACTCAACCCAGCTACCTGCCTTCTGCTTTTTAGCACCCATCTGCTTCATCATCTTTCTCAATTCAATTACTCTGGTCCAGACTCCATTATGACCATGTATCTTCGACAACAAAGAATACATTGCCGGGTGATCTTTTTCCAACTTGTACATTGCCTCAGCAGCAAACAATCCAAATTCCAAGTTCGAATGCAGTCCAGATGCTCCAAGCAGAGCACCCCAGACCACAACATCAGGTTCAAACGGCATACTCTTTATCAATTTTTCTGCCTTCTCTAGCTCACCAACTCGTCCATATAGATCTACCATACACGCATAATGTTCCTTTTCTGCTTTGATCCCATATATTCTCCCCATAGATTCGAAATGCAATTCACCTTCTTCAACCAATCCTCCATGTGCACACGCTGACAGTACATTAACGAGTGTAATTTGGTCTGGCTTAAAACCATACTCCTTCATCGTTCCATACTCCAGCAACGCATTTGTTGCATAGCCATGTCTTGCATAACCTCCAATAATCGAGTTCCAAGACTCCAAATTTTTAACCTCTATGGACTCAAATACACTAACCGCTGCACTAATATCCCCACATTTCGCATACATATCAACAAGGGAACTCGACAATACAACATCAACCGGCATACCAGATTTCAATATGCTCAAATGCACTTGCCTACCAAAAACAAGCGAAGAACAACCCGCACAAGCACTCACAACACTAGAAAATATAAACTGATTCGGCCTCACCCCCATTTTCCACATCACTACAAACAACGATAACGCATCCATAAACAAACCATTCCTCTCATAACCACTAATCATAACTGTCCAAGAAACCACATTCTTTTCAGGCATTGCATCGAATCTAAAACGAGCTTCCTCCAACTTCTTATTATTAATATACCCATTAACCAAACTAGTCCAAGATACCACATTCCTCTCCCCCATCATCTCAAAAGCTAAACACCCCTCTTCAACAAACCCCAAGTTCATATACCCAGTTATCAATGCATTCCATGAAGTAACATCTTTAACAGGTATCTCATCAAACACTCCACGTAAACTCTTCTCACAACCCCATTTTTCATAACTTGTTATCAATGCTGAACCCACAAATACACTTAAATTAAATGCTAAGCAAATAACTTGTGCATGAAGTAATGGTAACAATAACACGTGAAATGTATTACTTGACACCGAAGTAATCACAGCTGCATAAGTAAATTCACTTGGTGTAATTCCAATTCTACCCATTTGTTTGAAATATCGAATAGCTTTATCGATATCGTTGTTTCGTTGGTATCCTGATAACATTGTGTTCCATGAGACAACATCTCTTTTTGGCATTTCGTCGAAGAGGATTTGAGCGTTTTGGATTTGGTTGTTTTTTGTGTAAGCTGATAATATTAAATTCCATGACACGGAGTCACGTGACTTGGGATTTTGGTCAAATAGTTTTCGAGCGTGAGTGATTTGACTATTGCGGATGTGTTCGTTAAGGAGTCGGTTTAGGTTAGTCGGTGTTAGAGAGCAAGTGTTGGTTAATGTGTGAAGAAATGATGTATGTCTAATTTGCGCACGGCGCAACATGGCTTAGGCTACGCTAACACTATGGTCTATGATTGCAGGTCTTATTCTGGTGTTCTATTGGAACTTTCAAGTGTGCTGCCACGTGGAAACTATTTAGTTACTGTAGTTGCAGAGTTAACTCTGCATTAATTAAAGTTCCAAAAGAAATGTGCAAAAATTTACATGATTGTACTTGTATAATAATGTGAAGTTCATAAGTAGACAGTCAATGGTCTTAATTCATATTAGAAGTGCATTATGCCAGGGTTACGCAACTAGCCATCTGCCCAAATAACGTGGACACTGTCTGTTTTGCTCAAGGTATTCACCCCTAATCTCTGCCTAATCTTTGGTCTATTTGTTTACATTTTGTATCCAATCCCTTTAAGCCCTCTTATCAGCTTCTTCCCCACGTACCAAAAACATATAATGCAATAAAACTGTACGGCCCAAATAGACAACTTGTTGATCATTTCAAATTAGGTTCCAAGAAGATGATAATAGTTACATATGTTCATCAATTATTGTAGTTGCAGCCATAGTACAAAATATCCTGATATATCGTGATATTTGGGAATATCTATCCAGATTTAAGAGAAAAATATATAAATATCACGATATGTTTAGAGATATATACGACTACAAATATCGGTAATATTTCAATAATATTTGTGATATTTTAAGATATTTAGAGATATTTTGTGATATTTTGTGTATATAACAATTTTATTTAATATTTACCATTATATTTTAAATAAATATAAATAATATATCAAGATATATCAATAAATATCTACAATATCCACAATATTTGTCTATTTTTTGGGTATATCCACAATATTTGTATATGAAACAATGTCAAATATCCCCAAAGAGAGAGATATATTCACGATACATATCTAAAAATTGAATATCGATAGATACCTATATCCTGATATTTTGTATTATGGTTGCAGCAATACAAATGAGTTCATATAATATAGTAATATTAAGATCTCATTGATTCCATGTGGTCCACCACTGTTTCTTTATTAGAGGAATAAAAGCAATTTTGTTAACAACTAAGAAACAATGCGCGCCGCAACATATACACATGCAAACACTTAGTACATGCACCTAATACGGGGTATCGATCTATTAGTCTATCACTCACAAGTTATAGCCAGGCCCGGCCCTGCGTTTGAATGGCCCAATGCAGTCCGTAGAATGAGGCTTTTATTTCCTTTTTTTCCAAAAGAATGGACTTTTTATGTGGGTTTTTAACACAGTAGTGGGAATTTGTTGAGTTTAATGGGGCCTTTTGTTTTGGTTTATATTAGGGGCCCTATGCAAGGCCTTAGACAACATTGGCCCAGGGCTGCCCTGGTTATAGCAACAAGCACTTTGATAAGTGCTAACTACATCGAAGGATAAAAATCGCATGCATGCATGCATCTTTCTTTCTACATTGTAAAGAGGAATAGGTGAGTGAGCTGACTGAATGTGCCATGGAAAATACAGTTCACACAAAACGACAAAAACTTTTTTTTTGTTAAAGTCAAACCCTTCGCACCACTCTTTCGCTGTTTTTGGGTTTTTTTTTTTTTTTTTTTTTTTTAAAACGCGTCGTGGGCACGTGCCAGATTACTAGTTTAATTAAAGGCCGAACCTAACAATCTATCTTGTAACTACGTTCGATCATCATAGCTAGTTAGCCATAGAGAAAAATATATAATGGAATCTCATGTATCTATTTATCTATTCTATCTTAAATTTTAGCTCGGTTTTTGTAAACCCGTAAGTATAAGGCTAAATTCAATGGTTGAGAACTCCTTATCCATATTTCTCTAAAAAACAGTGTTATAACGATATAAATTAGTAATTGTTCAACCAATGATGTGAAACATTCTACTTCACTCCAACTGGAGTAATTTGATACCTTCTAAAATTGGCGGGGACACAAACAATACGTACTACTCCACTTCAAATGGCACAAGACGACATTGTTGTTTTTATGCGCCACTTAAAGTGGCACCATTTGTGTTTTTCCAAACTATTCCAATTAAGCTCGCGTAAAATACATTCTGCATTATTCAAAATCACTCTCTATATATAGATATAGAGAGTGAAGTCCGGATGAGGAGTAAAAACCACCACTTCCTACTTCACTTTAATTTTATGGGGATATAGAGCCATTGGACTCAGTCTCAGCAGTGGTTTTGATTTTTTCGACTTTTGTGTAGATCTACAATAGAAAATTCTATTCTACATAATAAAACAAATTGGTTTTTTAGATTTGGGATATCCAACGTTCTCAATTTCACAAGTTTGAAGAGTTATTTTACTCATGACAAAACACCGTGTCTAATTTAATTAAGAATAAAAAATAATAATGAACACAAGGGTTTTCTTGGAAAAAGGCCACTACACCATAATAGAATATTTGCAACACGCACTTTTATTGATTTGCAACGGTTATTAACCGTTAGCAAATTGCCAACGTTAAATAAGCGTTGGCAATGTTGTAAAGCGTTGTTTTATTTGGGTGAATTTTTCAGAATTAATTGCTAACGCTTAAAAAGCGTTAGAAAAGTGTTACAAACTAAAAACTTGAAAATTTTGAAAAATAGGAAACAAAAAAAAATCGCGCTCTATTATTTTGGTCGAAATATAAAACACAACTTTCTTTCTCTCCTCTCACTCTCTCTCACCGCCGCATTTCAAGAATCCTAAAATTGAAATCTTTTTCCTCAAAATCATCATCTCAATCCAATCCAGTTTTATATTATCATTTCGATCTAATTATCATCTTGATCCAATCCTGTTTACAGACCAATCCAGAGAAAAGCACGAGGTACGTACATTATTGTAAAATTTTATTTGATGATACCTGATTATTCGCGGAAAAAATGGTTAAAAGGTGACAGTTTGACACATTAAAAGGTGACGTTGGAGAACTTTTCAGACATAACCCTCGAGAAAGCACTGTTTAGGGAATTTCGAAACATACAAAGAGTTTAGGCGAGGTCAGAGTTCTTGTAAGAAATTCAGCTTTTAATAATTTAGATTACAACCTTGAAACCGATGGTAATGACGATGGACCTCTTGAAGCCGATTACAACCTTGAAACCGATGGAAGACTTCAGGTTTTTATTTTGATTGACCTATTATTTTTGATTGACCGATTACAACTAGTAAAGTTTTTATTTTTAAATTGAAGCGTCAATAAACCATGGTACATTGTTCATAGTTGTAAAAAAATTCAGTTTACCAATCACAAGCAAAATTTCTGGGGTCCCAATGTTTACCCTTTCAGTTCAGCTTCCTCTTTTCTCATGAAGCTATACGATTGTAGATTATAATATCAACAATCTAACTTTCACGAGTCAGTTTTCTAATAGCTTCCTTTTGTTTATTAGGGACATTTGGATGCTGAACTAAATGAGGTTGGGAGACAACAAGCAGAAGCAGTAAGTTATTGATGCTTAGAGTATATTTCTGAATATCCTTTACTTTTATTGATACTTGATTGGGTACTTTCTTTCGTCAAGGTGGCTGATCGATTGTCGAAAGAATATAAAGTTTATGCTGTTTACTCATCTGATTTAAAACGAGCGTCTGAGACTGCTCAACTGATATCAACCTACTGTGGTGGTCTTGAGGTATGAACACTGAAGCATTTTCTTATTAAGCTACTTGCCTGGAATCTTAAGTTTTATATGATGGAAAAGAATCCTCAATATTGTAGTACATACAGTTTTCTTACTTTTCTAGTTTTTTCCAGCACCATTGGTGAACTTTAATCGATCTCATCACATTCATATAGGGGATATTTTAATACTTTTAGACACCCCACTTTTGCCCTTGGGAAGATTCTTTCACAATTTTTGCCTTTGATTAAGTGATGATCATATATATAATATATAGGGTGATTTGAAATTTGTTTCCCCATTTACATAAAGTGTGTCCTTTTGATCTTAAATTACTGTCATTTAATCATGTTCTTGGTGTATCTACGATTCTACAGATGAACTTCAGTTGAAATCTGATTACGTGCCCAAAATTCATCAAATGGCCCTCGACACTTCAATCCCAGCTTCCTTGTTTTCCACTCACTTGTTGGATTTGTCTTTGTCTTAGTTGAGTTCTACATGAAATGGCCATTTGAAACATGTTTAATGTGACTAGTGTTTTGGTCAACTTATAAGAATCTACTCACGTAAAATACTAGTTCCTGTGTTAGACATAAATGATTATAATTTATAACCAAATCCTAAATCTAACCAACTATAACTATCAATTTGTACATTCGATTATAACCTTATTCATGGACTTCTGCCAACAATTCTTTCTCTGTTACTTTCATCCCCATATCTTCAACCAATCCAACTTCTTTTTCTGCTACAATATCCTTCTCTGGCATTCCAGTATGGAAAGCTGGTGGGGACTTTGGCATTGTCAATTCTTCAGCTCGTTTTGAACTCCAACTTAGTGGGAACCTTCGTTTAACTAACGGTTCAGGTAGCCTCGTTTGGGAATCTAGAACGTCAAATAAAGGCATTTCTAATGGAACACTTGATGGCTCAGGTAACTTGTCTTTGAGAAATGAGTCAGTCACCATTTGGTCTAGTTTTGACAATCCAACTGTCTCGGATTCTACTTGTTCCGGTGCATTCATTGCCGGGTCGGGCAGGCTCTTTTGTAGTAACCATTCTGTATGGAGCAGGAGTGAGATTAAATTTGATACTTATGGTTGGTCAAAGAAGAAAGGAAAACCTCCAGATTAAGAAGAGTGAAACTACGGCCCAATGGGAACGATTTTTCGCCCCTCTCTAGATAAGAAGCAGAACGCGCCATCACCTACAGCCCTTTCCTCTGCCGGGGACTTCCACGAAATGAAAACGGGCGGCATCGTCGTATGCTCGACATTAGTTGCCCTGGTTTATATCCCGGAGTACTCCTATGGCCGATTTGTCACCCATACATTACGTTCGGGCTTGGCCCCATCCGTGTGGAGAATGCCCCCAAAGAAGATACATTTCCAGCTTCAAAAGAACATGACTACACTACAAGAAGCAAGGGATGAGCGCCCAACGCGCGAAAGCTAACGTGCTTTAGTTTTCTTCCTTCTTCGGCCAGGCTTACAAATTTATCGAAGAGAAAGTCCAACCTGTTAATAATATGACAACTTCCTTTCAAAAGAATCTATTAAATGCGACCCTCAATTTTTTTATTCGTGATATCCAGCAAAATGGTACTCGCTCCTCTTTCTATATGGAGTTTATTTCCTACTTTTCTGGAAACTAAGAGTCGTTCTGAAAACAAGATCGAGAAAAGCTGAAAGAGCGCTTCTCCGAGCATAATTAGAATAGTGCTATTTGTTGACTTAGGCTACTTACTTCGTTCCCTACTTTAGCCGAAAAGTAAGGAATAAGATCGAATGAATGGTTGGAGAGTGAGATGGTTCACCAGTAGTAGTAGTAGTAGTAGTTTTATCTAGCGACCGGCTAAAACACCAGTTTCTCTGTTTTATTGGAAACACAACCAATCATGCTCTCATGATTCCAAAATAATATTGAAATCATTAAAAATAAGACAACAACAACAACTAAGTAGGGTTTTTTTGGGGGTTTATGAAGAGAGAGATAATCAGGGCACAAAATAGGCCGAAATCTCACATTGGAATTGGTTCAACTATCTACTGCTGAAAATCTGAAAGTTCAAATCACGAACACAGAGTAGCCTCAAGACGCGTCTATCTTGAGGAGGCCAAGTGTCTTTTGTAATTATGAAGTAGAGAAATTCTTCATCAATGCATGCTCATACAAACGGAAATAGACTTTGAAAGATTAATGAATTATTGACTAATTAATGGTTTGTGTTTAAAATTTATCAAATAATCTCTTAAGTACGATGATGTTAGATGCATTTGTCTCCTCTTTTTTTACTAAAATGATCATCATTTAAAGATTCTGTTTTTAAGAGTAAGTTTATAGTTACAACTATTTGCTCTGCCTTTGAATAGATCTTCTCATGTGTGATGGGTTGCCGAATCATTGTCGGTCTAATTTTACCGATTCTAGCATATCAACGCTATCGATTTGTGTTTTGGGTATTCCATTGCTAACTTAAGTGCAAGGTAAATTAAGCCCTGGTGTTTGGTGAAAATAAACTCCACACCATGCTTGTGAACCTCATAAAATGTCAAGTCAGTTGAAATAAGGGGTTTGACTTGCTTAGTTTTGTGGAATTCTAAAACAGAAATAGAAGGGAACCATCAATTGACATGAGTGAAAACAGTTGGAGGAAGAGTAAGCTGGAAATTTTCAAAACAATTGGAGGAAGAGTATGGTTGCTTAGATAAAGATATGTCGACTGAGGGTTTGACGGCGGTGCCTGCCTAAGGTGGTAGTATAGCCCAATGTTACGGTAGATTAAATCAATTTTTCTTTGTTAGTATTCTTTGTAAATGGTGTGCTACTGGTAAACTTTCAGCATATAATTTGCGAAGGTGAAGTAAAGTATTTTCATGCATGGTAGACTAAAAGATCTGTATTCTACATGTTTAATATTACTACTTGAATTCACTTTGTGCTACTTGCTTTAATTAAAGGAGAACTAGGATTGTGGATCAATGTATACTTGTTCTATGTATCCCTAGGAGTTAATTAGTAGTGCACACACCAATTAAGTAGTAAGTTAATTCTATTTATAGCTATTCCTTTAATATCATAGACTTAGTTAGAATTTCGAGAATACTAGTGCTGCTTGCTACCTAGGCCAGCTGCGCTGGACCGACTTAGAGCTTACTTTTGATGTAGTTGGAGTCAAGTTTAGGATTCAACGACTTATACAAAAGCCTTAGTGCTCTGTGTCTATATTCAAGGTTTGATTGTGTATTATGTTGTATCAAATCGATAGATTACACAATGTGCTTGTTCAACCCCCCACATGTCTAATTTTGCAGAATGTCTCGGCCAATTCAGAAAGAGTGGATGAATGAATTGGACAGACTTGGAGATGTGTACAAACAAGGGGTGGCTGATTTCATTCAATTTGCGACTGTGAACAACCGCGGCTCGACCACGTGTCCTTGTCCTTGTAGAGAATGTTGAAATGGAAAAAACTTTGTGTTTGATACAATGTCTAGACATTTGATTAGGTATGGGATGGATAAGAATTATCGTGTATGGGTTTTACATGGTGAGAACCCATGTACGGATCCGGTGGTGGAGCCAGTGATTGAAGAAGAAAACACCGAAATTTGAAGGGCTTGGGATGGGAATTTTGTTGATGCTTCTTATGGAGTGCATGAAGTAGTTGAATGTGATTTGAATGAGGATGAAGAAAATCATATGGGGATTTTGAACCACCACTTTGTTCTTGAACTGATTTGGGGAAGAGGTACAACGAATACAAGAAAATGGCGAGAACAAAAGCTATACCCTTCATGTGAGGCTCCCATTACAACACTTTCGGCAATTGTTGACCTTCATAACTTGAAGAAGAAATATGGTTGGTCGGGAACTAGTGTGTTTGCACTTTTGTCCCTTTTGAGGATATGGTTCCCAGAAGGAATCACTTTGCCATCAAAATACCCTGTAATGAAAGCAATGCTGAAAGATCTAGGAATGAAAGCCACAAGTATCAATGCATGTGAGAACAATTGTATGTTATATTGGAAAGATGATGCTAAGTTAACGGAATGTCGTCAGTGTAAAGCACCTAGATACAAAGTGAAAGAAGGAAAGATGGGTAAGAAAGAAACAAAAGAGCCTAATAAAGTTTTGAGACATTTTCCCTTGATTCCAAGGCTCAAGAGGTTGTACACTATCCCATGGATAGCGAACGAAATGACATGGCACGACCGAGCTACACCTTCTTGGGATCATATCGACATCCCATCGACTCAATCCCAGTGGAAAACATGTAAAAAGAGTTGGCCTGATTTTGCTCAGGAAGGGTGTAATGTTTGGCTTGGAATTGCAACTGATGGTTTCAATCCCCGTGGAATACAATCCACTAGCTACAGTTGTTGGCCTGTTTACTTGGTACCTTATAATCTCCCCCCTTCTTTATGTATGAAGCCCGAGTTCCAAATGATGTGTTTTCGATACCGGGCGGAAGGCACGGGTCAAGATATCGACATTTTTCTTGACCATTGTATGAGGAGTTGGAGCGGTTGTGGAAGGAAGGGGTGCCGGCTTATGACATGCATAAAAACAGCATTTTACCTTGAGAGTTATGCTAATGTGGGGTATTCATGATTTTCCTGCTCTTGGAAACTTAGCGGGTTGCATAACACATGGTTACAAAGCATGTCCGATTTGTTCGAGATAACACTCAATCGATATATATCTTGAGCATGCAAAAAGATTGTTTACACAAACTATCGCCCCTTTCTTCCGTTCGGTCACCCGTTTCGGTCAGGCAAATACTTGGGACTTAAGACTGAAGAATTGAACATTGCTCCACTAAGGCTAAGTGGAGAAAAAGTTATGCAGCAGGCGAGTCATATCAAGTATAAGTCGGGTAAAATCCCAACAGGTAGCAAAAGAAGCACATCTGATGTGAATTTGGATGATAGTGTAGATGATGAAGATGTTCAAGTTACAGAGGCTTGGTATAAAAGGTCTATTTTTTGGGATATGCCCTATTGGCCCACTCATAAATCCGACATGTTGTTGATGTGATGCATCTTGAGAAAAATGTTGCGGAACATCTACTAAATTACATCCTAGACAAGAAAGACAAGTCAAAGGATACTGATGGGTGCACAAGAAGATATGAGGAAGAAGATGCGAATTCATAGTGGTGGATGGATGCAATCGGACCGATCCGCGGGGAAACCAATAAAACCGAAGGCTCCATTTGTCTTAACTAAAGGCGAAGTTAAACTTCGCAAAATTTTGAAGGACTTGAAGCTTCCTACGGTTTCTCATCAAATCGAGCAACATTGTCGCTTTAAATCCACCGGTTTGTTCAGTAATGAAATCACATGACTATCATGTCATTATGTGTTATTTGCTACTGTATTGCTTCAACATGCTTTTCCTAAACATCGCGTGACCGCAAAGAGCTATTCATCGGATAAGCTTATTCTTCAACTTGTTATGCTCTAAAGTCTTAGTCCGGCAACATATCCAAGAGGCCAAGTACATGGTTGCGAAGCATTGTGCATGCTTGAAAAATATTTTCCACCATCGTTTTTGATATCGGCATCCACCTCATGGTGCATTTGGTGATGAAGCGCTACTTTATGGAACTGTGCATCAAAGGTGGATGTTTCCATTTGAGCGGTATGTAAATTACTTTTACCTTAATATCTTCTCTAGCTTTTTCTATAATTGGATTTTTAAAATTGAAAGTGTATACTTAAATTTCTTGTTCTAATAGAGGCGATGAAAGAGTGTAAAATATTCCCAAGCAATAAACGATATGTTGAAGGGTCCATTCGAGAGTCGTATATTGTTTCCGAGTCGATTAGGTATGCTATGGAGTATATGCCCAATTTCGCGGGATGGAAATCATAAATCGAAGCGTGTAGCCTTTACGGATGAAGATGAAAGTATAGTGATGAAGGGCCTTTTTGCTCGATGGTAAGACTGTGACTCTAAGTGTTAAACAATGGATTCAAATCGTAGATGGGTCCTGTTTTAGACTAGTCGTCGAAAAGCTTGATGATTACTACAGGTGTGTTTTATTTTGACACATTTGATTTCTAAACCTATTCTAGTACTCTACATGAAAATACTCATGCGTAATTGCATGAACGATTTGTAGTGAATACCGCTCCTTACAATCTCGTGGTAGAGGAAAAGGGGTTGCAAAGTCGGAAGTCTGGATACAAAACAGATTTCATTGTGCGGTTATATAACAAGGTATTCTTTAATTCATCCATTAGTTAAAAGGAAATCTGAAGTTAGTAATATTAGCTTTCTAACTATCGTCTTTTTACAGTTATTGGCTGCAAACGACACCAAGAATGACTTATGGCGATTAGTTGAAGGACCATTGCACCAAGCTAAAGCGTATAGAAAGTACCGCATCAATGGTTTTGTCTTTTCTACTAGGTCGCATGGCCTAAAACAGTTGTCACACAAGATAGTGGTGTTTGCATGGAGGCAATCACGCCGTTTACGTCAAGTAGGAAAGACAAAAATCCAATTAGATGCATCGACGAAGTGGTATGGGGTTATTGAACAAATATTAGATTTTGGACTATACGGACTTTCAACAAGTAGTCTTTTATTGCAATTGGGTGAGGGTGGAAGACAAGACCAATGGCGCAAAGCAATCCGGACTCTAATTTGGTGTTGGTCAATCTTAATAAGATGAAAAGTGTTGATCAGTATTTTTGATGAGCGGTCATTCTCGCTTCGAAGCTAGTCAAGTGTTTTATTCGAAGGACTTGAAAAATCCTAATTGGTCGGTAGTCATCCATTCACCGAAGGCGATTGGCGTGTGGAGTTGACTCACTAGATGTACCAATTGTTTTCCAATCTACCCTTGAGGACCAACCTAATTTGAAGCCTTTGATGAAGTGTTTAACCTGATTGTAATTGTTGTAGTTTCCAAACTATGATAATGTAATGAAATACTTTTGTTTGGATTGAATCGTGTATATGCTTTTATTTATTCTTCTTTCTCACCTTTCATGATTATATTTTTCAGTACCAGACTACTAATAGACTATTTTGCAATATATGTTAGGATTTCATTTGAAATGGTATCAGGTCAAACCACAACCTAGTGCATCTCAACCTTCTGGTTCTGCCTCACATGCATCACAGCCTTCTACTTCAGTTTCACATCCATCTCAGCCTTCAGGCGACGTGCAAGAATCAGAAAATGTTAGGAAGTTACCTGTATTGATTGATATTGATGGTGTTGTCGTTGGTGATAATGCCTCCAGATGGAATACTCGTGCTGGTAGTCTCATTCGAGCTCGTATCCCAGTTAGTTACACTGATTGGAGGCTTGTACATTCTGAATTCAAGGATAAGGTTTGGAATGCCTTAATGGTAAGGTTTACCTCTCGATTTTTTTTAATGCATTCTAGACATTTTGAGTTCTAGCTTCATTCACATTACTATATAACTTGTGTTTTACAGCGTGAATTTGAAGTTACAAATGTCGACCAAGCACTAGCTCGTTCACATGCAGAAAAAAACTTTTCTACTAAGTTTAGATATGGAAAATGGGTCTTGCGAAAAGATATATTGAATAAGTTTGAGACCTTGGAAGAACAAATCGCCGCATGCCCAGCTAGCATTGATCCAAATCATTGGGAACAGTTTGTAATATATGAGAACACTTCTGAGGTGATGGCAAGAAATGCGAAGAATGGTAAGAATATAAAATTGAATGATTCTCGACATACACTTGGGCGGGATACGTATGCCAACATGTTGCATAAAATGGTAGGTGTCTTTCCATAAACTTTTAAATTTTTATCACGATATGCTAACAATTGTTTACCAATGTACATGTAGAATAAACAAAATCCTAACAAGAAACACGGACGGGTAGACAGCTGGAAAGCAGGACATGAACGTCGTAATGGAACTGTTTTTGGAGAGCTTTCGAGCCCGTTATGTGAGTTTGCATTTCACTTGAGTTCCAACTATAATTTTGTTAAGTCTTTGACATAGTATTTCCCTTTGTAAATGATGCACCTAACTAGTGTGCGGTGTTAGTTCGTTACTTTGTTATTATAGACAATTTTTTTCGATTGATTTACCTTAAGTTTGTACTAACTTGTTAGTTTTGAACTAATTTCCATGGAAAACACTATAGGAATTGGTGGAGGCTGCTCAAAAGAAAAGAAAAGTGCAACTTCAAGTGGAGAGGGCAATGCAACTCATCTTGATTTTGATAATAATGACTAATTGACCGAAGTCTTAGGAGCGGACAAAAGAGTAGGACTCGTGGAATCAGCTCTAACCTCTCTAAGAAGCAATTAAAACGCACAAGTATACTTGAAGGTGATGTTAGCACAAGCAAGGTCTTCATCAAATTCTGAATTTAAGGGTGAAATGAGTGAGATGAAGTCCTCCATAGCTAGAGTTGAGGGTGTGTTGATGGTGAGTTTGCCTTAAATAAAAAACTTATTGTTTTCATCATATATATAATTCTTAGTTTTGTCATTCATTTTGTCAGGATATGCTTAAGCTTGTAACCAACAATGGAATGTCGAATAGTCAACCGCCACATGGGGATACAACACCCGGAACCGATGTTGGCTCCAACTCAGTTTGCCGTCCGTCTCAATAGAATTTAATGAATATGTTTGAATCTGTGAACCCTCCTGCGAACCCTCCTGTGAACCCTCCTGCGAACCCTCCTATGAACCCGCTTATGAACCCTCCTGCTGAAATGTTGAGTCCACCTCTTAAGGTTACCCTATTAGGTAGAGATGGTGTTCCGGTTGCTAGGGGATATGTTATGACAACCACCCCTAATATTTGCCATGGAAGAACCGTCCTTAGAGGGGAGAAAAAGATCTACATCGAGGAAGTCTTGGTTCCCAATGCTCCTATTTATGATGGACCTCAATTTGGCTGCTAGGACCTTAGTGATTTTGTTGAAGGGGGGCCTTTGATTTGGCTTGAATCAAGGTTGCAGTATGAGTAATCTATTGTGTGGGATATGCAAACTTCATCTATTTTGGTTTTTTGAGTATGTTTTTTGTAAGTAATGGTAAGAGCCTTTTGCAAGATGTAAGAATGACATAACGAATTTGTGCACTATAGCTTGTTATGATGGTATGATGGTTTATAAGAATGTTTATTGTCTGAATGTTATATTATGAAAGTTTTTATGTTTTTTGCAGGTTGAAGAGATAACCCCGTTTTTAACTCCGCCAGTGCAAAGTAATGAAAGTCTTTGCGCTGTCGGTCCCAAGCCCGGATAAAGGAGGAGGGAGAATGGTGGAACTTTGGAATGAGTGTTGCTGTCATGGTAAGAATAGGTATGTCTTATTTTGGAGAATTTTTTCCACGTTAAATTTCTAATTAAAAAGGTGGGTACTGTAGATAATTTACATCACAAATTATGTCATTCTCTCTGTTTGTGGGACAGAACAGTTCCTTCTCTATATCTTCGAGTGATTTCTCAGGGTGCAAGCCCAATTGTATCTACTTCACTGACCATTTCTGGAGTTATTTTAAAGAACAAGGGTTTGGAGGTCATGATTATGGCATATTTAATCTTGAAGAAGCCAGTATAGAGAACCTCCTCTATCCCACGGACACTCTCATGATTATGCCACCACCAATCTGGTTCGCACCGAACCCCATGATAAGCTAGATACCAAAGGCATAGAAGCTCTTGTCCTGAACTCCTGATTGCGTTAAAGCTAAACACATGTGTAGTATGGGCATGCGGCTTTATCTGTGTTATTGCAAAATTTTCTGATTGTGAGCTGTTTTATTTAAATGTATGTATGTATTATCAGGCTTGTGCCTTTTGTAAGTTAATGAAATTTCTTCTCATATCTCTTCGCTCCTTTTATAATTATTGTGTCAGGAAACGGATTGTCCTTGTGTTCTTTTGAAAACAGGCTTGAGTAATATTTTTGTTCTTCTTACCCACACTCTGTTCAAATTGGTAAGATCAGTCAATTCATGAAAAAAAAATGTATATTCAGCTCTACAACCCTTTTTATCCCTACTGATCAAAGGGAACTATTTACAAAAACCAAAAGAGATTCTTGACCAGTGACCCTGGTGAATCCTTGAAAAACTCATAGATGATTTGAGATATTTTTAATTAGATCTGTCGAATCTTGGTAATTAGTTTCGTTCCATCTTCTTTGTAGAGTGACATCTTTGTGATTTGGTTCCATTTCGGCCCTAAAGGAAGGCCTCACTTGTCTTCCGCGGATCGGTAATCCCTCATCCTCCTTTCTTACATCAATTGGTGATAGAAGGATGCTTAGATGATTTCATTTTGATATTTTAAATCTGCAAAACTCTTTCACAACTTACAGGAATTTTCATCGGACATGGGGAGTCGTCCAGTTAAGCAGATAGCTGACGTTTCAAATTAGAATTTCCCCCTCACTAAAGGCTGATGTTTGCTGGTGATTTTCTAGGATTCTGGTCCCATGGCTCATCCTGTACGACCACATTCTTATATCAAGGTTAGTAACTACTAACACATAATTTCTACGATCTATGTTAGTAGAGGTACTCCAGCTATAGTAAGGAATTGCTTGTAAAATGATATAAAAGAGTTCATAGATATAACTTTCGGCATAATGCCTACAGGCTACATCCACAGATAAATGTTGATAATTTATCCGTTATCCAAATCAACAATAATACGATTGTTAAATTATGAAAAAAAATTCTTTCCTTCCTCATTCGTCTCCATCTCGTAGGGCCCCTTGGTTTTGTAACCATTCCTGATGATAATGTAACTGTTGCAATTACTCCTTCATATTTATAACATTCAATATGTTCATATAGTATCCGACACAGATAGGTGGAAATTTATAACATATCTACATTTCTTTAAATTTTTTTATTTGTTTGGCTTGTCAATGTATGCAGATTTAAGAGTATCTATTCCACAAGTATGTTAAATGAGCATATATGACATGTTATGTGGTACAGCCTGTAATTGCCGCCACATGTATTACGAAACCTAGGATTTTGCAAGTTGGCATACCGCCGGATATGTTTTTACCTTCCATTTATAGCAATCTCATTATTTTTATTTTTATGTATGGGTGTGGTTGTTTTTATTGGTCTTTGACTACTTTTTAGTTTATTTAGTGCCTTACACATAACATTTTAGGCCAATGTGTTGGGTTGGAAAGTTGGAGCCTTTTAAGCAAAGGCAGACGATGCCGCGATGAGGAGGGTCGTAGTCAGTTGGAAAACTAACATTGGGCCATTAATTGGGCTTACCTTCGTGGTCCACAAGAAAAGCCCACGTAACTCTTTATTAGTGTTCCTTTTTCTTGTCATCAGCAGCTAGGGTTTTATTCTTCTCTCTCAAATCTACTTTTCAAACTTTCGATTCAATGGTAAGTTCGTTCGTTATAGATCTCGATTTATTTCTAGATTTCGGCTTTCTCATTTTTTACTATTGTTTCTTTGTCTGTGCAGGAAGGAGGGGATAATTTGGATGCACAAATTGAATCTTTATTGAATGTAGAGAAACAAAGTAGACTTCTTTGAGAATGTTTCGCTACTAAGAAAGTCGTCATTGATATCATTCAAATTCAAGCATTGAACACGTGCTTTGAAAACTCTTAATGAACAGATCCTCATATTGTCCAAACGAAGAGGCCAAATTTTAAACAGTACATTTTTTTTTTTCGATTGATTTAATATAATATAAATCTCAAATCTAGTTCCATGTTGTTATTTGGTGGTAAAAAGTTTTATTCTTGCTATGGTCCAAAGAAGCTATGCAATATATAGATGACACGCGATGATATTGAAGCTCGTGTAGAATTAATCAAAAACGCTAAACGATTGTGTATTTGGGGAGGTAAAGCGTGAATTAATAAATTACAAAGCTATTTTCTCTTTTAACAAGTAATTTCTCTTGGAAGGTTACTAATGAGTTGTGTTGGGCATTTTTGTTTCTCCTCGTAGATTTATGTTGAACTGGAGCGTAACGATTGATAAAAACTGGCGAAGATCAAGGAATCTCGGGGCCTTATTGTTGAGGTGTGCCGACTTGATGCAGAAATTGTCGTAAGTGATTTCACGAGCAATAGGACCTTACAGTGCTTTTCTATTGGGTGTTAGTGAAAATCAGCATTTTCGTATGTTGCTTAGTTGTTGTTCTCTTTCGTGATTTTACTATTGATCTGAAGTGATTGTGTGCTGTCGATTCTAATGTATTGAAATGTGTTGGCTGATGTTGTGCAACTCCATGATTGGCTATGACTCCTCATATGGGTCTATTATGGACCATACAGTGACTGTGAGTCTTACTCTTTATCCCTCCTATATATACATATAGTTCCATTGTCTATTTCCTTACTAAAAAAGTTATACAAGGCCTAAAAGGTTTCTTATTTTCTGACTACAGGTATATGAGAAGGTTCGTTTTTCTTCTCGCAACTCTTGTTCATCTTCATGTTGCACTATGACTTCATTTGGCAATTTAAGGATTGTGGATTATTGTTGTCATCTTTGATAGGGAGCTGAAGTTGCCAGGATGTACAAAACTTTGTTTGGGAGTATAGAATTGTATTTTACTTGATTTCATAAAATTGTATTTTTTATTTGGTTGTTGTATAGATGAGGTAGTTTCTTTTACCTCTTTCACTATCTTGTGAGATTTACTCATCAAACCATAATACAAATGCTCCTGTTTTGATTAATTTCTTTCGTCCTATTTGCAAAAGCATTGGTAATTTTCTTTGTTTCTATATGAAACCAGGAGGTTCAAATTTAGGGCAAGAAAAAAATAAAAATAATTTTTTTTACAATATCAACACATTAGTAACGGTTGTAAACCGTTGCAAAGCAAAAAAAATATTAAAGCATCATCAATAATCATTACAAATCAAACTACGCAACGCTTTTTAACCGTTAGTAATTGTTACTCTGCAACGGTTAATAACCATTGGAAAATTTGGTTTGCAACGGCAAATAACCGTTGCAAATATTTCCAACACTTTACCGACACCCTATTTGCAATGCTTAAAAAGCACTTTACCGACACCCTATTTGCAATGCTTAAAAAGCGTTGCGAAAATTATTCGCAACAGTTTTTTGCCGTTGCGAATAGCCTGTTATGGTGTAGTGGGCACAGATTCTCAACCAAGCCTACATGGATAAATACTATATACTATATACTTTTCCCTCTATTTCTATTTGTGCAAAGCTAGCTCCTTCAAAACTTTTTCGAACTTCGATCAACTCCATATAAAACTTACTAGAAATTTTTTAAGAGTTATTAAAAGAAAAATAATGTGTGGTACGTATCTACAACACCAGATGTATGTTATACATTGATAATTTAATTGAATAATATAATGTATTGACCGATCAAGAAGGCTTGGAGTGGTTTCTTACCATAGTTCCTGATTCCGAACGAAACTCCGGAATTCCATCCGGAATTTCGGTTTTTCAAAAAATCGAAATTTTAAATATAGAGTCGAAATTTCTGAAATTCCGAATATAATAGAGTCGAAATTTAATGGATTTCGGTTTTTGGATTTATTAGAATTCCGAAATCCCGAACTATGTTTCTTACAAAGATTTTATATTTAGATGGTCCGTGAGTTCTTAATACTGAACTTCTTTCTTAATCCGTGAGACATGTACGCCAATAAGGTATTGTTTTTAATCAAGATATAATATGGCAGGTGGATCTTGGGCAATTGTTTGCATCAAAATCATGTATATCGTCATTAGAGTACTCACATTCGGTTTTATATATTGTGGTTGTCTGCTACATTGTGATGTAACAAAACACAACTAGAGTGGTGGTCATGATTTAATCCGGGGAAATAATAGAATAGTGCTATACGGACCTACTTTTTAGACCTACTATTGTGACTTAGATAATGTTGGTTTGCATTGCAATACATATAGACACGTATTTTTATGTAAATTAATGATTAAGACTTTTGACACATCAATATATTCAAATAGTATGTCAAATAAGTTGGTCAGTCTAACATTACTGAAAACAATGTGGTGGTTCAATTATGTTGGAGAATAAATGAGATATTTAATTTGATTTGATTTCTTTGGTTGTTATTTCCATATTTATAACATAGGGCATTATAGCATTTAGGAAATTTTGTAATCTTCTACTATTATAGAGTTTTATAAATACTATAATATCTCTTGGCCATAAATTTGTGCTATTGAAAAACTAGGACTCTATTGATTTGTTGGTAGCGTGATTGACTATTATTGGTTAGTTTGGTAATGGGATCAAGTCGTGGTTACTTAAAAAACCACTAACAAAAAGAAAGAACCCCCCCCAAGCTCAAGCTTGGTTCGTATCTTCCAAATGTATGTCGACATTAATATCTGGGCCTTGCCGGAGCTGCGGAACCTGAGTCTATCACGGACCCAATCATGCGTAGGGTTCCATTCTATGTGAATAGCGCGTTTGGTGGTGAGTGGCGACCCACAATTGAAAATCAAATTGATCCGTTCAGTTAGCACGCAGTTTCTATATCCCTCCTTGACAGACGCACATGTCCCCAAAATGTCATTTTCACCGGTTTTGATTACGAAAGTATTCAACCCAACAGGAAAGATTTAGCTATAACTTAGCTGTTTGATACTGACAATGCCAATCTTTTCAGTTGCAATATATATCTCTGGATATTAAAAATAAACATACCATGTGTTTTCTGTTACGAAATTACAACTTGTTGAATACTTGAATGTGTTGCGTACATAATTCTTTGTCTCATTGAAGCAAAAAAAAAAGAATCTTTGTCTCATTCTTCTCATGTCATATTAGGAATTTAGGATACAAAATAATATTAACTACGTGTAACGAAATTTTCTGCGACTTTTTGGTACCCCAGCTCACTTAATACTAATAGAAAAAACCAAATGATGACAACGTGAATCTTGAATCTAGATTGCTGACTGACAAACTATAAAATTTATGACTAACGAAAGAGATGCTGTGCATGTGCACACACGGCAACTTTCCATTAATGCCTTATACATTTTTCTTACTACTATTACTTCAGTTCTCCAGCTGCATTTAACATACACTGACCATTGTTTGATACTGAACAAGGAAAGAGAGTGGTAGTTGTCCCTGCTAACTTTTCAAAAACAAACAGACAACAAGTTGTTTAGTTGTTGTGCTTATATTGGATCTAGGCAAAAACATTTTCAGTTGAAGCTGAACTCCCCAATTTATTTGGAGATGAGTTGTTGAGTCAAATGTGAAGTTTCTGAGAGTTGTTAGGGGATAAAAATTTGATCTTTGAATGTGGGACACTTTGATTGTTAAGAGAGAGAGATCAGGAAGCTGAGTTGAAATGTGGGGTGAAGAAATTTTAAGGACTTTGTCATTTTAGTAGTGCAGAGGTTTGAGGAAGAAAAGATAGATTGCAGCAGCAGTAGTGGAGGTCAAACATAGTTTTGGGAGGGTTTAAAGAGTGGTTTTGGAGAAAAAAACTACAAACTTGCAAGTTTATTTGGGGTAATTTCTTTCAGTAATTGTGTTTATTTTATGATTGTTTTTTCTATTAGAATATTGAATCATAGAATGCTACGGGCCGGGGGAATTGAATCATGTTTTTTTTGAATTTGTAGGTCTTGTTTGATTGAAAAATGTAGGCCAACTATTGGTTTGGGGAGGACTATTATGTGATCACTGATTTGTATAAAGAGTACTGTTTGAAAGTTGAAGAATGAAATTTGTTGTTGTACTATGATTAAAACATTGGAAATTGAGGGATTTTGAGAATATTTTAGAAAATATAAGCTTTTTGTTGCAAAGAAGAGATTTTGAGATGGCAGAACAGGATGAAGAAATGCGATCGTTGGCTTTGACTCCGACATGGTCTGTTGCGGTTGTATTGACAGTATTTGTTGTTGTTTCCTTGGTTGTGGAGCGTTCAATTCACCGTTTGAGTCATGTAAGTGGCTTTGAAATATTCTTCCTTAAATCCACGGTTATGCTTTCTGTATGTTGATAAGTACTAGTTCTTCCTGTTGAATATATATGTATGTAACATGCATAGTCTCCAGTCTTGTCTTCATCATGTGTGTTCTGTTGTTACTTCCATAATTGCAGGGATTTGCAGGCTACAGTTTTTCCACGATATTGTTTGTATTGAAACCACAAGTCCATTATATAATCCCCAATTTCATAAGTTGGATAGAAGAGAAATAACTAGTCTCTTAAACATTTTTCGTGTTGATTGTACTGTTCCTACACTTGCTATATATCCATTTTTGCCATGGCCATTTTATACAAGTGTTGTTCCATGCCATCCATATGTTAAGCTTCACAAACGTGAGTGTCCTGCATAACATTTACAAAGCACTGTTCTACTTGAATTGATCATCCAACATTGTTTTCCCGTCACCAAACATGGGGTGAAAGAAGATAATTCATCTAAATAGTACGTTCTTTCCTTAGAGAAGTTTTGGAAATTTGATATGTACCATCTGCTTGCCTAAGGGTAATGTGGAAACCAACTGACAGATGATTCACTGGTCATATCAATTTTAAGGGCTATGGCCGACAAGGTCTAATATATTGCACGCTAAGTTGTCTCTTTTCTTCTCCATTTAAAATTTTCCTGGCCTTCAAAACTGTGTCTGTCCACTGTCCTATTCGGATTTAGTACAGTAAGGGTTTGTAAAACCTCTAACTTGATACAAAAGCAAGAGAGAACTCTTTAGTTTGAAGCAGTTCTGACACCTTTATTTTTCTCCTTTGGAAACACTATCCCAACTTTTACATACCTATTTGTCCTCACATTTTTCTTTTTCCGTCTTTATGTACACGACTCTGAAACATTATAGACAATTTGATTGATCAGTATTACAGAAACTTCAATCTAAATGGCCACATATTATACATATATGTTTAACATGTAAATCTAGTTTTATATCTTGCGAGTTTATTATATCTGCGAGCTTATTATATTCCCCCATTTCAGTGGTTGCGGAGAACTAATCGAAAACCTTTATTGGGAGCAGTGGAGAAAATGAAAGAGGGTATGTGACATTGAAATTGATACTTCATTATTTTAAAGTTCTCGGTGGATTACTTATCTGATGCATTGATAAGATGTAACTACAAGTCTAATTAGAAAAATTTCAAAGCTTTGGTTGAATAATCCCATTCATCTTCTGGTGGCTGCTATTGTGCTGCAGAGTTGATGCTGCTGGGTTTCATATCACTTCTTCTGACAGCCACCTCAAGCTTGATTTCAAATATCTGCATTGAGACGAAATTTTACAACAGTAGTTTCTCTCCATGCTCCAAGTCTGAGGTTGAAAATACAGAAGAGGAAAATAAATCTTCCCGAGACCGTAAACTTTTCATGGGTTCTGTGGCTCACAACTCATTTAGAAGAGTGCTGAACAATTTAAATCGGAATACCTGTAGTGAGGCATGTACCTGAGTTATTCAAAACTTAAAATTGTTGACTTATTTTCCTCATGTTTGCTTCAGTTTCTGGCTAACAGCATACATTTGCATTTCTCATTCATTGTAATTAGAAGAACAACTTGTCGGAACACTTATTTAGAAGTTGAAACTGTCGTTGGCACATGAAGTATTTATCTGTTGATGTATATACCTCAGATTCTGCTTGAACACTTACCCTCAAGTTCAAGTCTTGTTTGCTATGCAGGGTCATGAACCTTTTGTTTCTTATGAAGGTCTGGAGCAGCTGCATCGGTTTATCTTTGTCATGGCAATAACACATGTATCTTACAGCTGCTTAACTATGCTGCTGGCAATTGTAAAGGTTTGGTTCACATCCTTATTTTGTATGTACATTTAACTTAATATAACCTAATCTTAATAACTTTTCCACTAGTTGTGCATAGATAAAAGAAAAAAAGGTTGTACCGAGATCAAAGATCCATAATTTCTGTGTTTATATGGGTTTCCGTATGGCTGCTTTAGCATCTGTAAAGGTTATAAAATTGCTGACTTGTTTCATAGTATAGTACTAAACGTCCAAATCGTATCTGCAGTGTATAGATGCATCTGTCTGTGCACCGATCAAAAGGGAAAAAAAAAATGTATGTGTGGTTGGGATGTTAATAGGTAAAAGTTAGGATGTCAAAACTATGTTTCTCTCTTAAATAATAGGATCCCGTGAGAATTTCTTTTTTTTTTTTCATATTTTTTTTTCTGATATTAGTTTATTTATAATGTGTTTGACTTGTAATCCACAGTAACAAGAGGAACAACAAAAGCAAAAACACCAAGAGATAACGAAAACTTTCATTGCTTTAAAGTTAACAGTAAAATGAGTGGTATCATGATCTTGATTTGGAAGATGATGTGTCCAATATGGGACAAAAAGTTGTACACACTGATATCTGGAAGCCTTTAATTATATAGTTTCTACTCTCTAGCCATGTCTGAGTGTCTGACTACCTAGAGTCCTAGACAAAAGTGAAGGAGAACTTCCAAAGAAGGAACATTGTGCAAATCGTCTTTCAACTTTTGCAAGTGTTTCGAAAGTTACTATTGCCTTGCTCACATATCTGTACTAAACTAGCGTCTACATACCCCTCATAAGCAATTAATCACAATTGAAAAAGTACCATAGTCTGGAAGTAATCAATTAATCATAGGTGGTTAATACCTTAGTTTGAAAGATACAAATATAAGTAGGAAATGTGTTTTGTTTTTTATTTGCTCGGTAAAAGTAAAATTGTATTAATCAAAGAAAATGTAGGTCGAGATAACCTACCATTACAACGGAAATATAAAAACAACCCAAAAATAAACCAACCACCCTACTCAAGACTCTCTATACATAATATCTTCCCATCTAGCTACAAATTGTTCAAAATGAATGTTTCTTAGGTCTGCAAAAATTTTACTCCAATAACAAAGGAGCCCTTTGATATCTAGTACAACTTTCTGGATCACTATAGCTTTACCCTAAAAAATACGTCTATTCTGTTCCAACCAAATACCCCACATAATTGCAAAAGGTAGCATGTTCCATATTCTCAGTCCTCAATTCCGTTCCAACCAAATATAAGTAGGAAATGGGAATGTGGTTCTTAGTTTCCTATTAGGAGAAAAGTTGATACAGGGAAAACTCTTAGTTTTAGTACTATTATCTTCCTTTTGTTGGGTTTTTTCCTTGGCCCTTAGTTGGGGTCCATCCATTCAACATATTCATGCAAACAATTCGAGAGTCACTGAAGGTTGCCCATGACTATGCCACCGCATGTCAAGTTCATTTGTAGAGTCGGTGTTTGACATTTATAGGCTTGCCTAGTGCCTCGAACTCCTTGCCTCCAATTTGGAGTTGCGTGCTTTCAGCACCTGTTGTCACAAGACTGTGGCTCAAGAACATAATGGTTACCTCTGTTGCACATATCTTAGACACTGGAAAAACTTTTTATTTGCTGCTTATATATTTACTTTTGTACACGGGATCATTTCCTAATTATTTGCACCTTGGCAAAAAGTGTACGGGACATCTTATTTTCATTGTCCCCATAAGTTGTGGGCCCCCGTCTAACATCAAGGACGCCTTACTAAGGGAAGGTTACTATCACTCATCCATCGTCTATGACGGGTAAGTGGTTGGTGGATTTTGTCCCCATAAGCTGTGGGCCCCCGTCTAACATCAAGGACGCCTTATTAAGGGAAGGTTACTATCACTCATCCATCGTCTATGACGGGTAAGTGGTTGGTGGATTGCTTCAGAAGGCCATTCTATGGGTTCTTTGGATGGGGCACAACTAGAGGATCTTTGAAAAGGAATATATATATATATAGCCTGGCTCTTAAACGGGTGTCCGTTTACGGACATGTTATATAGTGTCTTATGCAGCTTATGTAATGTCTTGCACAACTTATATAGTGTCATATATAAGTATAAATTAAAAAGTTAATAAGCGTAAATTAAAAAAGTTGTTCAAGACACTATATAAGTTGTTCACGACACTATATAAGTTGTTCAAGACACAAGTCCGTTTAAGAGCCGGGCTATATAAACCATGGCCCACAACTTCACCCACAAGATGAACTAGAACCTAATTTTTTATGGATATGTCTAACAAACCATGAAGATCACCTCTACAAAATTTTAGCTCATTTGATGATGTTTAACAATGTTAAAAGATGATTGCAAAATCGAAAAATCTGGGCCATTAATTTTTTTTTAAAGTTGTCAATAATTTTTAAATAGGCTAGAGATTTCCAAATGAGCCAAATTTTTGTGGAAAATCTATCCATAGTTAGGAGATCATATCCACAAAATATTAGCTTTTAACTCATCTTGTAAAGGGACGTGGTATAAACCATGGTATAAAAAACCATGGTAAACGGATCCCTCCCCATATATATATATTCATCTGAACTGAAAAAATGTTGTACTGTTGGTCAAGGGGGTTCTTTGAGGCTTAAAAGCATGAAATTTCAAGATTTGTTATGTAATTGGGATATGCTTGTTGAGTTGGATCTTGGCTTTTCATGTTTCCTTGCTATGCGGTTAGTAGAATTTATCATTTTTCTTATGCAGTTAGTAGAAGTTATCATTAGTGGCTTGCTAAGGAAACTTGCCACACAACTACTGTTTGTGATTATGGTGATTTGTGATCTCTATGTTCGATTGAAATGAAAGCTATCTGTTGCCAATAAAAACATTTTACCAAAACATTTTTTGGACTTCAGTACTTATCACTGGTCTCATAGTGCTTTCTAGAAATATCAAATAAGTTAAAACCTACACTAGGTTGCCATGCAGATGCTGCTTCCCCCTTTACAGTGTCACTCCTACTCAAGTTTTCCAGTAGGATCAGATGTCAAAACACATTAACATGCATTCATCAACCCTCATGCATACACATTTTCCTTTTAACAAAAGAATCCCACATACATTGACCTATTTATCTGACTTCACCATTACTTGAAGAAACCGGAAGGAATTTCTTTTGACGTAAATGTTCAAAGGAGACCCAAAAAACAAATATAAGTGAACTAATATCTAATAATTATAAGCTACTTTGCAGTTAGTTCAGCTTATTCTGGACAGAGTTGGCAGTATAATAGTAGCTAAAGAGAAGATCTGAAACGAATATATATTAATAGTTTGTCACTATTACCCTTTCACTATTCTTATTATATTGTGTCACAGATACATACATGGAGGAGATGGGAGGATGAGGCTCATATGGTCCGGCATGATGCACTAAGCGGTGAGGACGGTGGAATTCTGTAAACCTTGGTTTTTACATGGAAACATGCTCCCAATCATTGCTATTTTGAAGGAACTAATACAGTTGCCCTAGACCTTTATTTATTCCCGGGTTTGCTGAACCCCCTCCTGAGGCCGTTTGGATAAAAAACTACAAAGCCAAGAAGATAAAGCTGAAGAAGCATAAAAAGTTAAAAACTAAAAAGCGTGATCCTTGGTAGATTGGAAAACAGTTTTAGTCCCCTGATTACACCATTATTGTCTTCTTGAGAAGCACTTATGTAAAAGCTCAATTCCAAAGCTTATCAAAAGCTAGAACTTAAAAGGTGTTTTAAAACACACAATGTAAACTATGCAGTTCACATTTAACGAAAGAGAAGGCCTAACATTTCCAATTATTTAGTCTTTTTCTAACAATTACTAAAGTTCGGATTAAACTAGTTTTCTGAGATGATGATCTCCAAATATACATGTGCTCAAGGGTGTATTATATGTTGCACATGTTTGTTCGTGTCTCCAGGTGTTCAATATTTCTATCAATAGTTCTAAGTAAACCATCTCCCTAATTTATTTTGTAATAGTTTACTGTTCTAGCATTTTGACTCATTTTATTACAGATATCACTAGGGAGTTGACAATCCGAAGGCAATCAACGTTTGTCAATCTCCACACATCATATTGTTGGGACCGAAACAGATTTTTGGTTTGGGTGGTAATTTCTCTATCTTGTTACATTCTCCAAATAATTGTGATCGTGTTTTTATGTGCATATCTATGTTATAAGTAAATTGTCATCATGACAACGACTCAAGCAGCGCTAGCTGGGTATCTGATATGTCCCTCACGTATAAAGAGTTATGCTGCAGTAGTCTATATTCTAATTCATACTCTTAACTTGAGTCATCATCGTATACTGTTTATGGTATTAAATGCTACAGTTTTAGGAGTTCAGCACTTACATTACTTGCTTCCTACAATCCTACATAGAATGTGTGCCTTGAGAAAAATGCCTTTATACCTTATTGGAGAGAGATGTTATATTGGAGTCATGTCATATGCTTCTAGGATGGAATTTCCATTCATAGTTATTCTAAAACTGTTTAATCATACATTCATGCAGACTTGTTTTTTCCGCCAATTTGGTCGCTCAGTGGTTCGTGCCGATTACCTTACACTTCGGATGGGATTTATCATGGTAAGCATAAACTTTGTATATATTCTATATAACAAATTGATAGCGGGTTTTCTTGCACCTAACTCTTACCTTCAGATCTTTTTATTTTACTTATACATGCTCTGATATTATGTAAGAGTAACTTTGCTTGATCTTTTCATTCAGTACTAAAAGTACTTATACAGTATGTTTTGTTGACATATATGAGCCTCTAATATATTAATAGAATTGACCCTTCACATAAGTTCGAGCTTATGGAGAAATTGGCAATTCAACATGTTTGCCATAAGGTAATAACATATTAACATTTGATTACTCTGGGGAGATAATTGAGAGAATCCAAGATAAACCAAATATACTATTGCTAAGAATATTTCCATTCGTGACATAATTAATCATGTGCGGATTGCTTTACAGCCACTGTATCTTATAGTCTGATATCTGCCACTGTATCTTATAGTCTGATATCAACCCATCTCTATTTCAGCATGGGACATAAAACTGATAAACACATGTTCTTTTGTTAACTGAAGGAAATTAATATAACAAGACATGCATAAAAGCATTTCCAACTGTCCAATATTGCAATTTCTGACATGTATTTGCTAGCAGTAGATCATGTGCCATTACAAATCCAGATAACTCATTCTCACTTCATATGTTCTGCAATCAATCTGTTCAAAATTGAAAACCAGGGTGTATGCGCATTATCCACAGGAATGTTTTTAGCCACCTGGGTAGAGCCTTAAATGTATGATGTTATGCTCTTGGTCGGTGGCCTCGGGAACTTCGTTGATGCCAATTCAAAGGAGTTCTATATGAACCATAGGCAGAGTCCCCCAATACTGGGTGCACAGTGTCAATTCCATCCTTGGTAGTTGGTACTTGACCTAGCACTGTAGGAACTCCATGACATTGGTCATTTAAAGTTACCAAACAACTAGGGCCATGGTAAGAGTGTTTTCAGAATGAAGTCCAGTAGTTGGTGTAACCAGTGTGTTTTAATAGCTGACACCTAGGACTTCAAACAAAGAGTGGGGGTGTTTGTTGACATATATGAGCCTCTAATATATTAATAGAATTGACCCTTCACATAAGTTCGAGCTTATGGAGAAATTGACAATTTAACATAGTATTAGAGCCATTAAAACAAATTGTTCTGATCGCAACCTAAGCTTCCGCGTTTTTTTTTTCTTCTTTTCCGTCTTTCTTTTTTTTATAACCAATCGCGAGATGCGATAGGTGTTAATCTGAATCTCAGATCTGTTTATTATTTTTGAGGTAATTATTTAATTGATATGACTAATAGTGATGAGTCTACTATCTCGATTGTTAAATTGCCAATTTCTCTATAAGCTCGAATTTATGTGAAGGGTCAATTCTATTAATATATTAGAGGCTCATATATGTCAACAGTGTTGACAAGTTACAAAGCAATCCAAGAGTGACCTGAGGGTAGGTGAGTAAGATGAAGCATATATAGGTGTCCCAAAGGGCTACAAAAAGGCTAAGCCAAAATTACCATACCAACCCAAACACATATGTTTTGTCAAGATCAACAAAATTATGTCACCCCGTTTTCCCGCCAACAAATTCAATTTTTCATGGTCCTACAACCATAATAAAACATAGTGAATGGTCTGTGGGACCAATTTTTATTTTCTTTATTAGTTTTATTTCATTATTTCCTTAACTAATGATTTTCTTAATGATATTTGCCCTACATTCTGTTTATTCATGGCAGAACCACAACCTTACTGTCAACTACGATTTTCACAATTATATGATTCGCTCCATGGAAGAAGAATTTCAAAAGATAGTTGGTGTAAGGTGAGCGTCAATGTTATATGCCAGCTATTTTTAATGTGTAAAGACCCTGCTTTTTGTTAATCTTCTTACTGTTTTTTTTATTTTGTGGCTACCTTTTCTTTTTGGTCAATGGAAATAATTAAGTGATTCTTGTTTGCTTGGTTGAAAACATTTAAGATATTATTCTTAAGTAGAAGTCTACAGTGTTAAACTATATAACACCAGTATGGTTTTGAGTCTAGCGATTACGATTAGGTACTATATCCTTTGTTTGGAACTTTGGATATACTATTTCTTGTTTTTTCTCAATAAATTGAACTTTTCTGGAATCCCTTCTGTTGTTCCTTTCCAGGAACTTAGATACTGTTATACACAGATTTCAATGTCTCACGTGGGACTAAACTAACCATCTCAACTCGCCCCCTTACGTGTGGTAATATTTGAGACCACGCGAGGACAAACAGTCATGGGTTATGTGGAGTAAATGGGGCCATATCGGCCAAGTACAATAGCCTGCTCTAATAAACATCTTAAAATTTGGAGCATCCAACTTGAAATGAATTGGCAATGAGTGGAGTGGCTCATGAACTTATGTAGTATTACACATAGCTTTCAATGTCCCATGTTGGACTTAACATTACATCTCAACAGGTTCAATCTCAATAATGTTATTTCCTAAGTGACATTGACCAGGTACGTGTCCCGGTATCCAACATGGCGAAATGCCAAAAGGAAGAAAGTGAGGTTTATAATCTGTCCTCTTTTTTCTTTTTAACACTGAGTGGTGAAGTTACAAAAGTTGTTTCCCAAAAGGAAACACAAGTTGTAATAGTTGGAGCCCATTTTGAGTGGATTTAGCGGTTCCAAGTAAATCAACGTCTGTCTCCAACTAATATTATCTTGTCTTGCTGAGTTGTTCTTTTCACTATATTTTTGCCTCTTATTTCTATTTAAACGAGGAGTTAGAGCTAGTCACACTAGTCTCTGATGATCCAATCTTCACAAACATTCTGCTCATGCTTGACATTTGTGATGGTCTCCATTATAATGAATATTGGTCTTGTTAGAGTTCTTTGTGAGTCATTAGATAGGAAGGCTGGGGAAGTGCTCCGGCCCCAGGTCATGGGGATGAAGCCCTCACGACCCACATTTTTTTGAGGTTTTCCATATTATAAACAGATTATTTTCCTATATAATAAGTGTGAGAGAAGGCTGGAATTAATTAAGCTGTACTCTCTTTTCTCTCTAAACTTTCTTCTTCATTAACAATGATATAATTTTACTGGTCTTATTAGTGGTTTGCTCATTTGTGGTTCCTTACGAATTGACCATCTGATTGCCTGTTCTATTAAATGCTTTTGCAGTGCGCCACTTTGGGGATTTGTTGTGGCTTTTATGCTGTTTAATGTGAAAGGTAAGTCATGTCTCCCATCTTTCTTTATGTTGCTAATTTTGGGATACTTTAAAATATTATTTCTTCTATATTAGCTGTTGGCACAAATACAACATTGAGATTTCAAAGTTGTCTAAGAGTTTCAAAAGGTTGCCCTTACTGAATTTATGTACAGGTCCACATTATAATCGTAGCACTTTAGTGATGCATATAGATATTTCCCATTGATAAAGAAAAAGACATGTGATAGACTGATGGTACACTTCTTTAGGTTTAATAAAAAACAATACAGTTGATACCGGCTTACACTGATTCCATGCCACACTGCACTGCACTGGTAGTTGCTTCACCACAAATACCTTCCTTTCTCCCTATTTCTCTGTTCACTGTTCCATTTCTTGAGATAAGCTGTTCATTTGGACACAGCTATCCAATTGGTTATTATCTGACTTCCATAACTGGTATCTGGCTCTATTAGGTATAAAATTTATTTGGTTCCTCTTGCAATCATAGTCTGTAAACTCACCGTTCACTATACTGAATGTTCTTACTTGCAGGTTCTAACCTCTATTTTTGGATTGCCATCATACCAGTTTCAGTAAGTCTATATATATTTCTTTTTAATTTTTAAGTGATTTCTAAATTTTAATGTGATGCTTATCGGACACTCTGAAGGTAATATTATGCGTAGACAGCAGAACTCGTACAACACAAATTTCAAATGTTGAAGATTTGTATCATATAAAGTATCAAAATTGCAAAACAATTAATAGAAAAGGTGTATTTACACAAGAAACCTTGACCTGTGTCTGTTGGATCCATAGTTCCATACTTATAAGTTATAACTCTGTATTTGTTAATATTCCAATACATTGAAACTTCCGCTGAGAGACGCATGATTTTTTTTTAAAGGTGGTTAAAGCGTAATACAGTAAACAGCACATCAAACTAACGCTGTAGTTCGACGAATTACTTGCTCATTCATCCACAATAACTTTGCACAGCTCAATTTTTGGCCCGTTGTGACTACAGTCTTTTTTAATCAATTGTACGAAGTAGTACAGTGGTTAGCCACCAAATTGATGGATGCCTATGAGTTGAGAATAGACTATAGAGAGCACAACATACGTGACCAGAAAAATGAAGCAGATAACAAAAGCTCAGTTAAAATGAAGCAGATGATGTTTGATCCTTAAAATTAGTGGAAGATTCTCCTATCCCAAACGGTTTTTGATAAGAGAGTTTGCCTTCCAACTCCTGCAGTCCAAACAATGTCCCAGGATACTGTCACACTGGTCCAACTATTTTAAATGTAGCTTGGACATTTAGCTCCTATTTTGACATCTTTCAATTACAAAACTTTTGAGTTGAGTCTTAGATGATGCATACTTGCAAAGCACAAAGAGTGCCTCCAGCTCCGTGGTAGCCTGTTGGCCACATGCTATATTGGATAACTTACCAGTTACCACCTTTGAATCAAGTAGTTTGCTTAATCCAAATTTCAGAGCTTGAAACCATAGTATACGTAGTATCTTTAATCTTTCCTGCTGTTGTGATCGATCTATTGCTTGTATTGCATTTTCTTTGTCAAATCATAATCTAAATCTACCGTGATTCTGTGAATGAAGTGGGAGATCTTGACTAGAAGCAGTGCAACCTTCAGTATGTGCCTTAAGGTAGTATCTGATTCTATGAGACTATGGCGTTGTTTCTGAGCGTGTTGCTTCTCCCACTCCAAGAGCTCTTACAAATGCCTGGCCTATATGTATCATAAACCTACACTAGCTCCTTCTCAAGTTCTCATACCCCTCAATCATGTTAATATGGTATCAGAGCCATTGGTTTCTGAGAGGTCTCGGGTTCAACTCCTACCAAGTGAAGATGTCCAGTCCTTCTACCTGTGTATTTCAAGCGTGTCCCGCTGAGGGGGAGTGTTGACATATATGAGCCTCTAATATATTAATAGAATTGACCCTTCACATAAGTTCGAGCTTATGGAGAAATTGGCAATTTAACAAATCACACGTTTGCTTCATCAATATCCCTCAAGAAAATGGTATTCCTGGTACTCTTAACAATTAAGAAGGGTTGAAGGCCTGGTAGATGAGGTTATTCAACCTCGTAGAAAGACCAAAATACCCTACAAAATTCAAAGGTGGTTCTAGAGGAGCACTTGGGGATTTATTGCACTCAAGTCATCCAAACAAAAGTCCTCCCACAGGGTCTCTTTGCTTGTCTCTTGAGGCTGCCAAGATGCATGGTCTTTATTTGTCTTATAGAGCCGCTGTATCTACAACACCATGCACTATAGCTTGCTTGGCACCCACTAAACTGGTATAAGCACTTGTGTTAAAATTAGAGACTAACTTTGGGTTTAACGGATAGTTGGTTGTAAAATTTTGTTTTTAAACAGGGAACAACCATATTATGCTATTATGTGGTAGTTTCTGATGTTTCATTTAACTTCATTTCTTTCGTCTGAAACAGCTTGTTCTTCTGGTTGGCGCAAAGTTGCAACATATTATTGCAACATTAGCACTGGAGAATGCTGGAATAATTGGATTCAACACAGGAAGAAGGTTGAGGCCTCGTGATGACCTTTTCTGGTTCAAGAAGCCAGAATTGTTGTTATCCTTGATCCATTTCATTCTTTTCCAGGTTGGTTACTTGTAGTAACGTCAAAATGTTAATCTATGTTTTGCAAAGACAAATTGGAAAAAGCGAAAAGATTAATATGACCTGTTTGTGCAGAATGCATTTGAGCTTGCTTCCTTTTTCTGGTTCTGGGTAAGTTTTATTCCCCCCGCCTTGTGTACATTCTCTGATTTGGATATGGATATAATTTTTCGTGTTAAACAAGATATTCTTTCTGGTTTCCTTCATGGCGTCACTAAGAAACATGTAAAAGGAGGGGAAATAGTGGAGCTTGGGAAAAGATATTAAAAGAAACCTGTATATGAAAGAAAAAGAAAGGCTGTTTCTCAGAAATTACAGCATGCAATTTAACTTACTTTTTTATTAATTATTCTTTTGTTTTTGTTGGTCTATTTACAGTGGCAGTTTGGGTATAGTTCCTGCTTTATTAGGAATCATTTGCTGGTGTACATACGGCTGATTATAGGGTAAGCTTTTCATGAACATACATAGCTGATAAATACCACAGGTACCTTTGTGCTTATATGATGGCCCAAGTCAAGCTGGCTGCCCTCTGGTACAGCTCGTGTAGATCTTGAAGAAAGATCTGTATATTTGTTAGCATGTTTCAGTATCGTAAATCACGGGCTTCTGTTTCTTGTCAGGTTTGCTGGACAGTTTCTCTGCAGCTACAGCACGTTGCCGCTTTATGCATTAGTTACTCAGGTGCGGTTTTTCAATAAGTTAAAGTATAGGAAGCCAGTATGAAAACATACAGTAGAGATAAGATATTGTCACTGTGCAGCTGGTTGTGGTTTCTGTCGACCAAAATTTACCCATGAGCCGTGCTAACCCGAGAACTGTATGTTCTAAACCCAAATGGTCTAAATAGTTTTACCTGTTTTTTCTTGTGTATTGGTAAACTGAGAGCTGAAGGTATCTTTCAATTCTGATAGTTAACAAATTTAGATTGCTAGGCTACTGATAAAAGTAAGCTTGCTTTGGTCTATTTATTTATCCATACATGTAGCTTAAATTTTGCCATTTCTTTCAAACACTCCACAAGCTACTGTTGTCATCCAAGCTCATGTTCTGACTGTTTGCTTATATATAACTGTACAACCAGACCAGTCCTGAAATGATTTACGTTACCATAATCAATATATACCGTAGTTGCACTTTGGAAAACAGTTCTTAATTTGTATTTAAAACAAAATATGAAGTATATGATGATAGCTGTGGAAGGGCCACTTATTAAGGTACCTTGCCTTGTTAGCCCCATCCGTTATTATATCAACACTAAACATGAACTGCTGACGGGGTCCCCCAAAGGATAAAAGTACTAGCTGAAAGAAAAAATTTCATAGAGTAGGTAAAATATGGTCTGTATCTATCCACCACAAGAGGCACGTTTGTACCATAGATGTGACGACCCGTTCCACTCTACTGCTTATACATCCCCACTTGACCATCTGCGCATGAGAGGTTGCGGTTTTCCCTGAAAGGCCTTGGTACTAAGGCAAGTCAGACTAATCACATAAAGAAGCTTGAGCTTGAGACTTGATCCCACAGGCCACAGCCTCTTGAGATCCCACTTCTCTTATTCACTCACAAAGCTTGAGCTTATGGAGACTGGAGAGAGACATGACCATAGTTATCAATATCGTACAGTTCGATACATACGTATCGTATCGAAAGCAAATCAATACGTATCACACTAGTGTATCGAAAGTTTTATGTATCGCCCAATACAAGGAGTGTATCGTACGATACGATACACGATACATTCTGTATCGAGCGATACGCTTCAAACACATAAAATATTATAAAAAAAATCCAAAAACGAGTTTTTAAGATTTATTTAGTTTTTTCTTCTCCTTTCTAAGCTTTAGAAAGCCATATAAGGTTTTAGGATATGATAAAGCAACAACTAGCTTACTCATCTAACTGCTAGCCTATCTCTTTATGTCTAATACTAATTTGGGTCTATTGGTTGAAAATGATGACATTTTGTACCATACACTAGTAGTATGGTGCGTGATAAGACTATTTTCGTACAAAACTTACATACACATCCACAAACACATAAACTATAACCACGAGTCTTCACTCTTCAATCCTTAATACCCTTTCCTGCAAAGTATGAATTTATTGCATATATATATTCAAATAACTCATATATACATATTTTTTATAATTAATTTTAAAAATACCGTATCTTACGATACACGATACGATATGCAAAAAATGGAAAACAGTATATGATACAATATACGATTTGACAACTATGGACATGACAATTAACAATGTATATTTAGGACATGGGTTTGACATATACAAAGAACAGTAATCGAGGGGTAAACACACTCGCGACGACAATCATGAAGGAGAATTGAGGTTTTAGTCATATACGCTCTCATCTTTGTCCATTAAATAAACCTGGGGGACAGTCATCTGATGAGGCTTCTTCTTTGTCAATGTGCTAGTTTATATGTCACAACACACACAGATGTGAAAAATTGCTAACATTGCGAATGATCAAAATGCTTTTATATACTTGCAATCGCATCTGTTACATGTTGAATACTTAATAACACAGAGAAAGTCATTGTGTGCGTAGGTAAATGGTAATTTCTTATAGCTTATTGAAGCTGCAAGACTATTACCAGATTATCACAATATTGACTATATTACTGTTTTGTATGTAAGGAAGTTTCCATGACCTTTTGTTTGCTCCTTCGTAGATGGGAACAAACTACAAAGCGGCATTAATCCCACAGAGAATAAGAGAGACAATCCATGGTTGGAAGAAGGATGCGAAAAGGAGAAGGCGGCGTGGATATATGAACGATGATTCAACCATACGCACAGAAACAAGTACTGTCCTTTCACTTGAGGAAGATGAACGTGAGATGTACGAGAGTGTTGCTGCTGGTACATGTATTGACATTGAATTACAACCTACAGCTACAGTAACCACCAGCCCTTCACCAGCAGTTCCTAATGATGGCTCAAGCCGGATAGGAACACCTCTTCTTCAGCCTTCATCGTCTCTGTCTTCGACTTCCGTGAATATTCACAAAGACGAAATTCGGAGATCTTATTCGATGCCAGGCAGAAGAGGCTTTGAGTCCCCATAGAGGGACTCTTTAATCTTAGTTATACTTCATACACCAATCATGTATACAAAGTTCGATTTTATGTCTTCGAGTTAGCAGTTGTAGAGTAGTGGGAAATTATAAAGGGTTAAAGTACAGATGTATAAAGAAAGAAGATTATGAGCTTCCACCTTTGGAATGATTCCTTCCCCAGTTAACCACAACACGCATCAATGTTAAAACTAATGCCATGTTTGATTGTGTACCCTTCTGGAATATTTATGCCATCCTAATTAATATCAGTATAGTGTCTAGTAGGTTCATGTATTTTCTATGCCTAGAAACTATAAGCGAGTGTGTTCTTGGATAAAATTAAGTGAATGGAATGAACCTGTTTTCTAGAGAAAGAGTTCTCCGTACAACCCTTCAACTTCTTCTCCATCTTCAAGCTACTTTGGCTGAATCTACAGCCAAACAATCAATAGAGTTCTGAAACTCAGCATTGTTATCATAACTCACACTTCAAGAAATAGAAGTTGGTGACCCTATGGAGGATTTTGATAGTTGAGTTGCTGTTTTCAAAATCGGATTATTACTGTACCTGTTTTCAGCATATTTTATACAGGACTCACGATTGTTCTTTTATAGCCACACTGATAAAGTGCCTCGCTAGTTTTGCAACTTCAAGTTGGAGCGTTGAAAGGGGAAACTCATGTAACTGTTCACAAATAACAGATGCTGCATTGCCAATTCCGAACGTTGATTTGTTCAGTGATGCCGAAAAAGTGGGTTATAATGCGATGTACTCGAGCCTTCAAATGTAACAAATATACTCCTCACCATACAACATTTAAACTTCACGATTGGAAAAAATACTATTACTGAAGATTCATTACTTGGCTGCAAGCACTCAACTCCTAACAAATGCATCAAAAAATATTCAAACTTAAACAAGAGAGACAACCTAATGATTTTTGGCCACAAATTGGTCCCGGCGGGGCTCGAACCCGCGACCTTCGGCTCATAAGACCAACGCTCTAACCAACTGAGCTACGGGACCTGAGCAATGCTTTTGGCGCTATAATGTATTAAATATAATACAAAGATAGTATTGCTATCTGGATTTTTTTGGATATCTGGAATTCAATTTCAACGGAAACAGTTTGTCTAGGTTTTTGTCAATTTATTCATGACAGTTACATCTCAGTTCACAAGTTTTCACTTTTCAGACCTCTTTGATTTCATCCCTAAACTCCTGAGTCTAACGAGACATGAGTTTTCAATGCAAATCAAGGGTTTATCAGCATTCAGCAGCATAAAACACTAAATTTTACCATAGCGAATAAATAAAAGAAGGGGACCAATTTTTTTTTTTGATGAATAATCTTTATTAAAAAGTGGTGCGGAAGCACAAAAGCACATAGTTGTGAAGGGGGACCAAACTTAGCTTATATTCTACTGAATCTCTTGTAATTGGCTTTCAAGTCAATCTATGTACATATCCAATTGGGCTTATTGCAAGTCTCTTTAAGGACATCTATAGAATTGGAACGATACATAGAATACCCATGATGACACGCACAAATCGAGATATGGATTATGGAAAATTATCTTGGCCAAAAATAAAATAATGGGAAGTTATATACCAACGGACCACATACTTTGTGCTTTTTCTTCTATAATTTTCAATGTTCTAATAAATGCTAGGTGGTAATTGGGCAGTGGGAGTGCACTTTATGGGCACTGCTTAGCGACTACAGTATGACCAGGTGAGACGTGATACGTAGTTGGCAGGCTATATTTAAAACCAAGCTGTGATTTTGAGGATTTTGAGAGAAAAAGAAGATTTGGGCTACCACGAGGATATCCCTATAGAGATGAGTGTTTTAAGACTGTTGGATCCGAAATCTAACGGTCCGAAAATCAAAAACAAAAAGAAAGAGAGAGAATATAGATTTGTTTTTGATTTTCGGACCGTTAGATCTCGGATCCAACGGTCTCGGCTGGCGCCCTATAGGGATATCCTCGTGGTAGACGAACTCGAAAAAGAATGAGAATAAAAATAGTAACTAGTAAGGGTGTCACACGAGCCATGGTGTCTGACAGTAATGTCTGTGTTATAGTTTTGGTGCCCAACAATGTCTCATTGACAGCAAAAGGGAATGTTTAAAATTAAGAAAATGTTTAACGAACAATGTTATCATAATCAAACAAGTAAAAAGTGAATTAAAAAGTAGATTATTATGTTCTAATTAAGGGTGACTTAAATAAGAATCTTCTTTTGGTGGGCCCATGTCGCAAAGAAAAAATCCAAACCACTTTTAAAAGAGAACTAAAATTAGATAATCCCATTGACAACTATTATCTATTATCTCCTAAATCTACGGGTTAAAAAAAGAACTTAAATTACATAACACCCAATAACATTCCTCCACGTGTCAATCTCCACTAAACTTTTTCCTCTTTATATATAGATACATAGAAGAGAATCCCAGCGGAAGAAGAACCAAGAAGAAGAAAAAACCCTAATCCTAGAAACTTTATTTTCTTCTTCTTGGATTCTTGAAAATGGCGAATTTTGAGAGGCAGTTTAAAGAAAAGGCTAAAGATCTGAAGGTTTTGTTGAAGAAAAGTGTCAAGATTGTTGCTGAGTCTTGCAAGAAAGGATGGTACAAGGTTAAACACATCAAGGGTTGAGATTTATTGCTTTGGTTGGTCTTGAGATTTACATATAAATGTTTCAATGGTTGATTCTTTATAGAGTGTGTTTCAATGTAGATCCCCCACAGTGTTTTTTCAATTTTATGCCTGGTCTATAATTTCTAGTGGTAAGATCTGTTCGGGACCTTTTTTTTTGTTGGTGCTGTTTAATAATATAAATTTTTTAAAGTTTTGTTTATGCGATTGGGTGCAGTTGATTCATTAAATTTTGTTCTGGCGATTAATAAACATAATGGTCCAAAATCATAACTCTATGTCAAATTGCTCCACACTAATGATCAAGGTATACAGAAAATAGATAAGGCCAAAAAAGGAAAATTAGCTAGCTATATATAAAGTTTAAAAGGTTGTCATAGAGTCGGTTTAAACTTTAAAGACAGGTGGGAAGGTCCTAAAAAGACCCAATTTTTTTAATTTTTGATCCAAGTAATGGCATGGCCAGTTGGCGCCAATCTTATTCCAAGCGCACATTACCTATTTCGTTCTAGCTTCCATTCTCCTCAACGTCACTTCATACTAAGTTTGCCTGTTGGTTCATTATAAGGAGGCCATTTTTGCTGCAATATTGTAATACTTAGTTTGCTTCTGGCCAAATGACGAATTGCCACGTGGCCATTAATAACGGAGACAAGAGCTGATCCGTTTCTCATAATAGTGCCAATTTAACACAGTTGTCAGAGTTTGACTTTTCAAAAAAAAAAAAAATCACCAGCCCACCGTACATCAAAACGTTTTTATTCTAGAAAGGTGTACACTTGTGCATTTTGAAAACTGCCAAATTTTTGAATTGCACCCAAATTATGACTAAAACATTTTTTATATAATTTCTTTTGATAAAAACATAAAGCAATGCATAACCAAAATACTAATAATAAAAAATTTAAAAATACAAGTCTAAAATGCAAGTACCTTACTCCTACTAGTTCATTAATTTTTATCATATATTTATGAAAAGGCATAATAATGTCATATACTAGAACATTAATATATAATAATGGTAAATAAATAGAGAGTAAAATAATAAAGGTCTTCCAAAATAAAAAATTTAGTAATACATTCTCTCCTTTTTTTTTTTTTTTGGTAATTTTAGTAATATATTTTTAAGACTATTGAATTTGGATTTGTATCTTGAATGGTAGATTAATGAAAATTTTAAATATAAGATGTGTGTTTGATAACAATTGTTTGCCACATAAGTTCACGTTTTATAATGCAGCCATAATATTCATGCCACCACCATTTGCAATTTCATTTTATTGCTCAACAAATATTAAAAAATCATCCACCATAAGTGATGTTCAAGGGAAAAATAACAAAGTCACTTAAAATTGAGACATGAATATTTGACTATGTTGACATAGACTTCGTAGGGTAACAAAAGTCTATCAAAATTCCATGGTTGATGGAGAACTTTTTTTGTGCCACAGTTCAAGTGATGGAGTCTTATGATTGTTGTAGGTTTTTGTGAAAGTGATGGAGTCTTGCTTGCATTGCTAGGGCTATTGTTCTTGGTCCGGTTTCTATGGGTTTCTTAAGAAAAACCAATATACTCTATTATCTAAAAGTAACGCCTAAATCGAAACCGGGAAACCAAACTTGAATAAAAACTAAGGTGAAATCGAATCGAATGTTGGATGGTCAATGGTTTGGGTTTCTATCAAGCTTCAAATCGAAACCTATATATATGCTGCTTGATTGTCATCTTAAATTTTAATAAATATATTGAGTAGTATTGGTGTCAATTTAGACATGTTGACAAGTTATAACACCAATCACGAGAAAGCAAGTATTCAAGTGCTCAACATTAACCATTTAGCCAAAAAAATTATAATAAAAACTTCTCAAGTTTCTATATATATCTAGTATTGAGGGTTTATAGAAGTTAATGAACCCCAAATTAAAAACCGGATTCAAGTAACCAAGAAGTTTTGCCTTTTTGAGTGAGCAGGAAGTAAAAACCAAACTCGGTTCACCTCGATTCGATTTGGTTTTTGGTTTTCCAAATTTTTTTAACAACCCAAGTATGCATTCCGATATCTTAATTAGAAGGCAAACGCTAAAATTAGTGTATTTTTTTAGGAAGAAAGGTCGATTATATTATTATACTAGATGAACAAACTTACATATAATTGTAATGCAATAGTTTATGCAAGTTTATTTTTTCTTTTTCCCATAGAAGACAATATGCTCTTCAATTTGAAGTTGTAGTCTTGGTTGTTGACATTTTTTTGAGTTTAAATGGGGTTGAGTTTTTTCTCTTGAGTTTTGTCCGATATGAGGGTCAAAACGAGCTTGAACTATTAGCTAGTACAACTTAGTAAGTCTAGCTTGAACATGACAATAATCTACTTGGGTAACTTCGATGACCATTAATAGATATACAATTGTTCATATCAAACTCAAATGAAAAGATGGTTAATTTTTTCAAAATAAAATGAATTGAAGAAGAGGAGATATGATGATAGCTCAATTCAAACGGAATATCGGAATTCCACTAAATATGTTATAAAAAATTTAAAATATATCACTATCAACCATAATTTGGTTTTAAAGTTGTTAGATTTTCTTTTTTGAAATTTTGAACTATGGATATGATGCACAAACAAGAATACCTTTTGTTCACCGAACGAATGTGGGTCATCGTTGGAAATATATATTATTTGCCACTAGACCCTGCCCTGAATGGTTTTAAATTCAGTGTATGTAGTTTTTGTTCCGCCTTAGAAGGTGGAACTAACTAATCGTCTATAATCTCGTTTATTGATGAATGAAAAAACTTCCCTGGCGAGCCCAAGCCATATTTTGCAGCCGAGCCACTAACTCGGTTATTTTACCACCGGTGTTGCTATTTGAGTTTTTATTAAAGCTTCATCAAACTTGTTTGTTACATGAGCTATAATATAAGTTCAAGTTTGGCTCATTTATTAAATGAACGAGTTCGCTTTGAGTAGACTTTCGACTCAAATTCCACCCTCAATTATAATAATTTATATTTATTATTATTATTTTTATTTTTATTCCCCTTATTGATACTGACTACTATTGAAAAAGGTCTAAAAAGGTTTTAGTGAAATTTTAGTGAAATGCTCCATTTGGGGCAATTTGCAAATTTTCGTGAATAATTAATCCTCCAACAGTTTTGGGGCAAATTTGATGATGGAGAAGTGCACAAATGCATACGTTTGTTTCCTTCAAAACAATTACCTTTATGGTGGGCCAGAAATTTAGAAAAGCTAACTGACCAAATGTGAGCTGACCAAAATAAAATTTGTCTTTTTACTCACTGTCTTGAAAAACGAATTTCATACCCTTACCCTCCGTTATTATTGACCACGTGGCGATTTTTAATTTGGCCAGAAGCAAACTACGCATAGAGGAAATTGCAGCAAAAATGAACCCTCATTATAAGCAGTGTTGTCGGGAAAAGGCATGTGTTGCGCGCTTTTGTGTCCCTTAGTAAAATGATTGTATAGACTCTAAGCAATGCGTAGTTGCAGTATCTACATTTTGTACGGAGCAAAAGTATGGTGCACTTGGCATGAAGATTATATTTTGGAATGTTTTCTTAGTTAGGGATTTGTGAAAACTGCTTCAATTACATTCACCGGAATCACCGGAACTCATCTTTTATTTAGTTGCCTTCTGCATAATTTGAACTATATGCAATGCTCAAAACTAGTCCTGCTACCAAGAAACTAGTCCACAAAGGCTTAAATACTGACATATCAAGACTATTGTTGCCGTAAATGACACTGCTACCTAATCAATCAAGAATGGTTTGTGGAGTTTGGAGGCATGGAAAATCACACTGTTACACAATAATTAATAAGATCAAGAATGGGTTGGGGAGTATGACAGTATGGAGAATAGAGTCTGCGTGAAGGTGAATGTGATAATGAGAATAGCAGCAACAAATGAAAGGATCGCCCACGGGTTGTTGAAGTAATCACGTTTTAATGCAGCCACCCATTCATGCCACCTGCTTTTGCAATATGCATTCACTTGCTCGGAGAGGTTAAAGAAATGGTAGTGGTGTTCAAGATTAACTTCAGCACAAAGTTTGTTGAATAGAAGGCTGACATCTTCGTAGTTGCCCAACCAGCTATCAATTATTCCATGGTGATGCAGCAATGCCACGTCGTGTGTGTTACTGATGAGGCTATCCATAAGAGAAGCATATGATGTAAACTGGTTGGTACAATCTTTATGGCATTGTTCAAAGGCGATAAGGTTTCGGAAAAAAGGTTCAGTTAGATCTTGGATGGTCAATGGTGGAATTTCCAATACCCCATTACTGAACTTCATGCTGCAGAGGTTGTCATCTTCACCCTTCTTGAACTTGATTCCAAATTGTCGTAGTGTCATTGCACAAGGTATACGCTTCACAGGCTTAACAACATGTTGATTGCTGACTTCTATAGCAGTCAATGCAGTATTGGAGGGAAGAAGAGAATTTCGTAGTAATTCAAGTAGATGGCTGCTTTTGAGCCCCAAACTCATTTGCGGAGTTGTTGGCATCATCCAAGAAAAAAAACCAAGTGCGCTTTCAGTGAGGTAGTGAAATGGATCCTTGTATGGATCCACTTGATTAAGGATGAACAAACACTCGAGAACAGAGAAAGGAATTTGGTTTTCGAGCAACATCAGATCACGATTTAAGGATGTGAGCATCCAAGATGTATTGAATATGGGGTCCTCTTTTTCTCTCCAGTCATTCGTCCGATATTTCAAAAAGAGCTCAATAAGGAAGCAACCATCGACTAGCAACATTTCAACGAGCACATTCCTGCTTAAGCTGATAGTTTCTGCATAACATCTACGTGCTTTTTGTTCCAAATCCCTGATGGCTTGTACACAGTCCTCTAAGCTTACTGGACTTCGATGCATAAAAGACTTCAAATAAAGCCATTTATGCTTTTCCATTGCTTTTAGATTTTCTTTGCCGTGGTGATAAGGACCAATCGAGACTAACTGAGGGACATAAGCCCTTTCGTTCACTGCACGAAGACTGTCATGAACTCTATATATACAACACTCTGAAGGTAATCTAGGGACGTTCTCGAGTTTTTGTTTGATAGAAGAAACTAACTCATCGTCTATAATCTCAATTGATGAATGACCCTGGCCTTCTTCCATATTTTGCAGCCAGACACTGTCGTTGCTTTCCACCATTTCCCTTATTACAAGTCTCTGTTGTATACTTGTATAAGCTATCCCTCAAGTTCAACACTGGCTTTTCAAGTGTTTGGATTCGCTCCAGAGTAGAAACCTGCGTAGCGGAAAAATATGTTCATCATCGTCCATGTGTTATCTACTTCTATGTAATACTATGTTCCTATATAATTAACCTGCGAAAAGTATCAGATGTTTTACCATACAAGTGTCTATTATATTCACTTCAGTGATCCTATTGCTCAGGATATTAACAAGCTAACACCCGGTCGGCCTCTAACTTCTACTGCTACTACAACACCATTGCCACTACTACATGTGCTTGTTTCTCTGTGAGTAAAATTGCCACATAAAACGGGGAAGTTCCTGTTTTCAATGTAATATATACTAGTGATACCAATATATGAAAGAAGACAAGGGTTATGTATAAGGGCTTTAGCTTAGTATCTGTATCTAGACTTCCAGAAGTAGTGCAAGTCTGTAACCATGATCGACTTCATCATCTTCAAGCAGCTTGAGTTTATCTATGCCTATAAAATCTATGTAATCATTCACTTTATCCCATGATGTTCTTATTCGACACCAATCAAAGTTGACTTTACTATATACCCTTTGAGGAAGAATAAATAAATGAGAAACATTATATACTAACCTCAGCTCATATATACTGAAAGCCACAAGTACTTCACATCACTGGGAATCCTCCAAAAGCTGGAATTTCAGACAACCAGAAAAGTTAAAAGATCTATTTTCAACCTCTCTCCTTTCTCTGATTCAAGAAGATTACATGTACATACCTTGCTTGCTGTTACATACTTTCAGATTAGCGCAACTCTTGTTGACTTTCATTAATCATTATTTTTACTATTTTCACTATTTTTCACATACTATCTCTATAATACCTACAGGTTCATAATTTAATACTCAAGTCACTAAACATGTGAACATTTGTGGTCATGCTTAAGAAAATGCCACGGCATATTGCGATATATTATCGAGATATATAGATATACCGATATTTTCTGAAGTATCATTTTTGAAGATACCGATATTTTCTAAATTCAGAGTAGCAGTTTTTTGGTGCTGCAAATTCACAACTTTCAAAGATAAATGCATCGTAAATTTTGCAGTTTCATAAACAAAGCAGCAAGAATAAAACTCTCTCAAGGTGCTAACCATGAAGCACTTCAAACACTTTCTCACATGCACCGAACTTCAGTTCAACTTGATAACTTCACTTTCCCCATTGCTCTCAAAGCATGAACCCCAAACCCATCTTCAATTTCACTTTCATTGTTGGAGATGGGTAAGCAAATTCACTCCCTTGTTATTATACTTGGGTGGTGCCCTTGTCTCGTATTACTGTAATTATGGCCTAATTGAATTTGGGATAAAACTGTTTGACGAAATGCCTGAAAGAAGTATTGTTAGTTGGAATTCTATTATAACTGGTTGGTGTGGGCCGGGTGTTTGGAAAGCTATTGTTTATTTCTCTAGGATGATTTTTATGTATGAAGAGAGACCTGATTCTTTTACCATGCGTACTTTACTTAAGGCAATAATGCACTTGCTCATCTTGTTTGGGGGTGGAAGGGAAATACATGGTTAGGAAGGGAAAGGATTGGGATTTGAGACAGTTTCGACGATACCCTTTGTTGAGAATGCGTTGATTAACATAATAAATATGGTGTCCTAAATCCTAATTGCCCCACATTATGATCATGGTAAAAACAACAATTTTTGTTCGAGGTAACTACCTAATAATGAAAGAAAAAATAGCCATAGTGGGTATAGTGGGGGGGGAGAATACTAGTTAACTCTTATTTTAAGTAGAGGTGGAAAGCGGGCAGGGCGGGTCGGTTTGGGGTCTAACCTGAGTTTCAAATGCTTCAGTTCAAGCCTTAGTCGGTCCTTAAATTTTCAGCCCAAGCCCAATTCGGGTTGGTCGGGTTGGTCAAGTTTCTCGGGTTTCAATGTTAAACAATGAAGAACTCAATGTCTTTTCACTGTTAAATAAATAAATTAAGAGATAAATAATACCGAAATTCAATATTTTAACTAAATCAAACAGGTTTTAAGAAAAATCTCCCTGCCAGGTAAATGGTTCAATAAAACACCCTTCAAAACGAACCAACCCATGAAACCACCCTGTTTTCAGAAAAAACATGATAAAGACAAAAATACCCCTATAATGTCTTCTTCTTTCCTCTCTTTTCAATTTTCAACATGAGAATTCCAGTTTTTGCGTTTGGCAGAGAAATCACTTCAAAATAACACAAAATGCAAAAATATTAACATCATTCATTTCATGACAAAAATAAATTACAAAAGTGGTAGCTGTCTCATGAAAGTTGTAGATCCGGTTTTTACGAGGCGATTTTGGGATCGAAAACCATTTGAAGATGATATCATTTGAAAAACTTGTTCAAGTCATGATTTGAAATGCAAAAATTCATATATCAAAAGATAAAATAGACTTTCAAAAAAACACTTTGTAAAACAAAATTTAATAGAAAAACAGTATGTAAAAATAAATTTGCATAGTGGAATTTATATGCAAAAACAAAATTACATAGTGATTGGATTTGCATGGAAAAATCACTATGTAAAAATAAATTTGCATACTCAAATTTGTACGCAAAAACAATTTTACATAGTGACGGGAGCCAATTTGTTCAGAATAGATGAAGAAGAAAAATAGAAAAATCAATATGTAAAAATAAATTTTCATAGAAAATCACTACGTAAAAATAAAATTGCATAGTGAAATTTCTATGCAAAAACATATTTACATATTGATGGGATTTGCAAAGAAACATCATTATGTAAAAAAAAATTGCATACTAAAATTTGTATACAAAAAACAATTTACATAGTGATGGAAAATGTTCAAAATAGATCGAAGAAGGAGAAGAAGAAGAATAAATAAAACAAATACCAGAGACACGACTAACAAGGGAATAAGTGATTATTTCATTTACTCATCATGAAACTTTGTTTCTTCATTGTTTGAACGATTTCTTCATTGTCGAACCTGATTTCTTTCATCGAACTGATTTCCTCATTATCGAACCTTATTCCCTTAATTTCCAAGTTGAATCGTGTTATCGAATTGAATCAATGTTTGAATCATGTTATTGAAGTTGAATAAGTGTTTTTCCTTTGAAATAGCGATGAATATGTGATGTTTATCTAAAAGGGTAAAAAAGGAAGCAAAAAAATTTGGGAAAATAAAAAACAACCGTGATTTTTTCTCAATTGAAAAAACGGGGAGGTTATTTGATGAGATATTATAAAACAGGGAGGTTAAAGAGGTAAGTGCCGATGGGAGGGTGTTTTTATACAACCATAATAGAACGAGGGGGCTGAGGCCCATTTCTTGCTAAATCAAAAGGATTTGATTATTTGAAAGGGAAACTAACCTGATTGATTCAATTATTCTCTCTAAAATTGATATTCTCAATCTTATTTTTGACAAGAATAAATTCTTATAAGAAAACAATATAACAGAATAGAGAATAGAAGGAATGAAATATATTTGTACATTTATGCAGATGGACTCGGGTTTTTCGGTTATTTGATATTCTAACTTGAGCCCAATCCGAAACTGAGCTGGGTTTTGATATTACAAGACCAAGCCCAGACCACGGATCTAAAATGTTACTCTAGGACCAACAAAATTTGGGTTTTAGCCCATCGGGCTTGGGCTAACCTGACCCAAGTTCCACCCCTAATTTTAATTCAATTGTTTTTTGACACATCAGTAAAAATTTGACCCACCTCACTTAAATTAAGACACCTAAGATATACTAGATAATTTAACTAGAATAACTTAAGGCAAAATTGGAACAGTTACATTAGATTCCAAAAGGGCAACTTACCAAACCGGACCCCGATTCCTAAATTGGTTCAAAATTGGACCTATAATATTTTATACCAGTTTAGGACGTCATTTCGAGTTTCGGACCCAAATTTATAGCCCACTTTGCCCTTTTCTTCCAGGGTAAAATGTCCATCTAGTCCTTGATCTTATTAACTCTAAAATATCGGTACCCCTAAAAACCAACATCGTTTTACTATCTCCCATTCCTCTTCCCCGCCGCCCCAAAGCGAGATGGCGCTCTCTCTCAGAGACACCAGGTTCGATTGATCTTTCCTTTATTTATCCATTTTTTGTAATTTATTTTTTTCACATTGAATTCTTAAATTGATCACTTTGATTCTTTTCTTTTTTAGATTATTTTCTCTTATTTACTGATTATGGGGATGGAAAATCCGTCTTTGGAGCTTATAATGCTCCTCAAACGCTTAAAGTAATTTCTCTCTTCTCGGTTTTCATTCTTTTTCCAATTTTGTTTAATCAAGTAAAAAATTTGAACTTTTGTTTAATCCATCTCATCTGAACTTTTGACGTGTTCATTGTTTTTGTGCCTAATATTTCTAGAGTTTTTTGCTTATATTTTATGTGCTAAACATTACCATGGTTCCTAAGTGGTGAATATATTTTTTGGAGAATGTATCTTTTCTTTCTTTGTATACATTCTTTTTTCCTTTGTTGTTATTATTTTCTTTATTATTATTATTTTTTGAAAAAGTATTTTCATTTTGCAATTCTTTGTTATTGATTAAATCCCTAATAACTTAAACCCTTGCAACTTTAAACCAATTTTGTGAGTATCCTGTATATTAATCTGTTTGGACTTTGGATAATGTTGTATAACTATGAAGGTTTAGAGAGGTGTTATCAATTTCAAGGTTTTGTATTAGTAGAATTTGATATTTAAGTGGTATGACATAGTTCCTACATACAAGCCCATGTATATAGCAGTCACTGATTCATAAGAATCCATACTGGGGATCCATCGAAAACAAAAGTAAGCACATGTTCATTCTGTGAGAGGATAGGTTGAACTTTCAGCTGCCTAGCTTCTTCATTTCTGGAACTATTATTTTGTTACTTTCAGCCGTAGATTCGTTTCCTATTTACTTTTTTCCATGTTGTATGTAGAACCTAATATACTTGAGTAGTTTCTCTTTGGCTCTATAGTCATCACTCATGAAATTGACACATTTTTATTTGCTCTTACTATCTTCAATGACAATTATTAGCTTTGTTGATTTAATTTTTTCGGATATTGCATACCTACAATTGCTTTTGTACTTTATTGGTTTATTCCCTGCTCCAAAATTTTAAAATACAAAAGTGCGGCAAATAGCAATATTCTCTTTTTATGTTCCATTGACCTCTTTTATTGATGACAGTATATAACTAATCAGTATGATAATCAAAGCGGTGATAAGATAGAGCCATAGAGGTGACTTTTCCTGGCTTTTCTTCATGCGCTTTAAGATTCTCATATTGATATTCTTTTCTATAACTATATATTACTCTTTATACTAATTCTTCATTATCACATGAAAACTTGCAATTAGGTACAACTTCAACTAGCTTGCATCCGTTTCACAAAGACTATACTCCTTTCTTTATAACTATTACATGGATTGGATTTCAGTAACAACTTCATTGTCGTTTGTCACTTTTTTAGAGCTTTCATAGTTGATGAGTATTGTTACATCTTTGTCGCATGTTATTCCCATCCATTTGATGTCTCTGTTTCAATTAGTTGATGGCTTTCTCTTTAAGGTATGGGTTTTCATTCGCATTTGGTGTATAAGTTATTTTGTAATCCCTTCTTTTGGATTTTCTTAGTTTATTACCACATTGTTTATTTGCCAACATATTCAAGATTTCCACTCTTTCACATGTTGCAAGTAAATACCTATTCAGTTATCTTTGCTCAGGCCTTGAGAAGACAACAATTGCGTTCTCTCGCTACGGAAATGGGTGCTCAGTGTCTCTGTTAACTAAGAATGTAAGAGGATAATCAAAGTGGTAACGAGATAGAGGTGATTTTCTCCATGCGCCTTCAGATTCTCATACCCTTTATACTAACTCTTCATTATCACATGAAAACTTGTAATTAGGTACAACTTTAACTAACGTGCATCCATGCATGGGATTCACAAAGACTACTGCTTTCTCTGTAACTATTATACTTTGATTGGATTTCAGTAACAAATTCGTTGTCGTTTGTCACTTTGTTAGAGCTTTCATACCTAGATAGCAAGCACCTTTTACAAATCATTACGATCTTTTTAATTTGGAAAATTCTATTCAATGAATTTTATGTAGATAACAATAAAAATGCCATATCAACTAACAATTAATCATAACAAACTATACTTCATTAACCATTATCATAGAGTACAAATGTACTTGAAGCATACAGACAATTAGTCTTTAACAATTCATCATATCACATAATCTTCACTGCAATAAACTAAATATAGACATTCTGCAAAACTAGATTTTACAATCTCCGGATTTGAACATCTATCCAAGTTTTCTTTATTTATCTGCCTCAACCGATCAGCTAATCTGGTACAACAAAAAAGCAACACATAATTAAATAAAAAAATAAAATAAAATAAAAAGTTAAACAATACATATTAAAGTTAAAAAGTTAAACAATACATGTTAAAATATTTTTACCAAGTCAAACTTAAGGACATAGATGCACAAACACCACTGCCACAATTAAGTTCCCAACCTTTTAAAGTAAGGAAAATAATATTCTGCCCATGGTCAAAAGTTTAAAATGAACTTTTGAAAGTTAAAACTCGGTTTTATTCTTGAACGAATAAATTAAGAAGAAGAAAAAAATAATCCCCCAATAGATTGTGAACTGAACAAGTTAATGCTAAACAATGCAGAGCTCGTGGCTTAAATTATCAACTACTAACAAAACAATAAAGAAAGAAATACAAAGGCTAAATATCAAAAAATCAATAACATGATGACATGAAAACAAACCTAGTTTTGCCTTTAGGAAGCTAGTTTATCACATCCAACAGAGGATCACTTACATCTTATTGAAATTCCCAAACACCATTTGTTTGGAATTTATCACAAGAAGCAGAAAACCCTATTCCTCTTTTAAGTTCAGCAAGTGTTTGTAGAAAGAGATAAACCATCATCATTTAAACAATTTTCACTTGAAGTACTCTTCCCTAATAAAAAAATATATACTACAAGATGTTTTAGAACTACATGCTTTCTCTTAAACAGACATGTCCGTTACATGTTTGTGGATAGCTTATATAGTGTCTTGAACAACTTTTTAATTTATGTTTATTAACTGTTTAACTTGCGACACTATATAAGCTACTCATGACGCTATATAATCATTTAAGAGAAAGCCTGTTTAGAACTAGGTCTCATTCTGGAATGAATAAATTAAGAAGAAGAAAAAAAATCCAATAGATTGTGAACTAAATAAGTCAATGCTAAACAATGCAAAGCTCGTGGCCTAAATTATCAACTAACATTTTTTTTTTCGCTAAAAGATAATTGATTAATAAAGAATAAGGTTACAATAAAAGAAAAAGACTTGAAGAATTGATTGGGAAATGAATTATTATGTATACCTTTCCAAATACATCAAAAATACTAGTGGACAAATCGAAAGTAGATAGTGTAGTGATTCTCTAGATTTTTCATGAATGAAGGTCTACTGTCCCACCATTTCCTTTCTCCCTGCGGTAAATTTGCACCATGTTTAGCACAACTATCAACTCCAAGATTAGTCTCCCTCCAGGTGGTAGTGATGTTGATCCATGTCGCTTGCGTCTTCAGAGTTTGCCAGATTCCTCTAACTCTCTAATACATCTTATTTTCCTGAAAAGCTTGAGCTACCGCTGTCGAGTCACTTTCTACCCATATATATTTCCATCCGAGCTCTAATGCTTTTTCAATGGCTTCCACTATGGCCACCGTTTCTGCTAGGTAATTGGTAGTGACTCCCAATCCTCCTGCCAACAAAACAATAAAGAAAGAAATACATAAAAAAATCAATAACATGATGACATGAAAATAAACCTAGTTTTGTCTTTAGAAAGCTAGCTTATCACATCCAGCAGAAGATCACTTACATCTTACTGAAATTCTCAAACACCATTTGTTTGGAATTTATCACAAAAAGCAGAAAACCCTCTTCCTCTTTAAGTTTAGCAAGTGTATGTTGAAAGAGATAAGCCATTATCATTTAAACAATTTTCACTTGAAGTACTCTTCCCTAATAAAAAAAACAAGAAATTGGTCCCAACGCCCAATTTTGGGGAAAATGAAGTTTAAAGGACACGGTTTTTTATGAGTAACTCACAAGGACAAATTTTGGGAAAAAGTAACTCACGAACCTACTATTTCAAAATTAGTAACCCTCAAGGACAAAATAAGTTGGCCCTGCCTTTTTACATTTTTAAAATGCGGTTATACCATACGTGAAAATAACCCTCAAAGACAAATGACCCGGATTTAAAATAAATATTTTCTGATTTTACTCTTTTTGTCATTTTACTATGAACAATGAGTGTTCATACCTTCTGCTGGTGTATGAACAATGATTGTTCATATCCAAATAAGTGAATGTACCTTATACAATATATTGGTGTATGAACATTGAATGTTCATACCAAAAGGACTATGAACATTCAATATTTATACCCAAATACTGAACATTGAATGTTCATACCCAAAGGACCAAAGACTATGGACATTGAATGTTCATACCCAAAGGACTATGAACATTGAATGTTCATACCCAATCAATGTTCATACCCAAAGACTATGAACATTGAATGTTCAATGTTCATAAGGACTATAAGCATTGAATGTTCATGTATGAACATTGAATGTTCATGAACAATGAATGTTCATACCCAATCAATGTTCATACCCAAGGACTATAAATATTAAATGTTCATAACCAAGGACTATGAACATTCAATGTTTATACTAAATACACCGGGTCGTTTCGTCTGGGCCGGGGTGTTAATTATTTTGCGTCAGGGGTATACTTGACATTTCATTTACCCGATCCATTTTTTATTTCGCATCAAGAGTATACTTGACCTTTCATCTACCTAGTCCTTGTGAGTTACAAAAATAAAAAAGTGTCCTTGAAAGTTACTTTTTCGGTATTTTTGTCCTTGAGAGTCACTCCCTGTAAAAAAAATATATATACTACAAGATGTTTTAGAACTACATGCGTTTCTCTTAAACAGACATGCCTGTTACATGTTCGTGGGTAGCTTATATAGTTCCTTGAATATCTTATATAGTGTCTTGAATATCTTTTTAATTTACGCTTATTAACTGTTTAACGGACAACACTATATAAGTTGTGAAAGACATTATATAAGTTACTCAAGTCGGTTTTGCTATATAACCGTTTAAGAGAGAGCCTATTTAGAACCATGGCCCAAAATATCGCCGAGATATCCGATATCTCGCTGATATATCTCGGTAAATTGGTACACCGATATCGATATTTCCGACATATATCCACCGAATATTGAACCCCTTTTTTTCCGAGATATATCGGAATTTCCGATATGAAAGTTTATATCGCCGATATAATCGATATTTTTGAGATAATCGATATATATCAGTTGACTTTTTGACCAATTGTTAATAACTTAATATTGAAATTTCCGAAATTTCCGATATATCCGAGATATATCGGTGAGATATCTGATATTTTAGAAACTTTGGACTGGTCACCAAAAAAACCGAGATATCCGATATATCTCGGTTTTTGGGTACACCGATATATTAACCAATATCGAAATTTTGGGCCTTGTTTAGAACTACGTCTCAAAATCATTTTCAAGCAACATATAATCAAGGAAACATTTTTTTAAGCAAAAAGTTTCCTACCACTGAACACATTACAAGTGCAGGCCAGTGTCGTTAACAAGGAAACAAAATATATTAATGTAAATTCTAAACTAACTTTGAGATAATAAAAAAACAATAACAATACCATTTGACTACCAAAGACTAAGAGGTCCATTTCAGAACTTTGAACCTACTTTCTTCTTTCTTGATCGTTTATTGTTAATTTAACTGGAAGAATGAATTGACCTACAAATGCCATCCTCAATCAGTAAATATAATATTTGGAGAGAAACTCTAGTAAACTAGGCCAAAACATACTATAGTAAGACTTGTCCCTGTTGAAAGAGATAAACCATCATCATTTAAACAATTTTCACTTGAAGTACTCTTCCCTAATAAAAAAAAAAATGTATACTACAAGATGTTTTAGAATTACATGCTTTCTCTTAAATGGACACATCCGTTACATATTCGTGGGTAACTTATATAGTGTATTGAACAGCTTATATATTGTCTTTAACATCTTTTTAATTTACGCTTATTAACTATTTAACAGACAACACTATATAAGTTGTGAAAGACACTATATAAACTACTCAAGATACTATATAACCATTTAAGAGAAAGCCTGTTTAGAACTAGGTCTCAAAATAATTTTCAAGCAATATATTATCAAGGAATTGAAACAATTTTTTAAGCAAAAAGTTTCCTACCACTGAACACAATACAAGTGCAGGGAAATAAACCTCCTAAGCGGCTAAGCAATTTCATAATAATGGGAAGCAGGGCTTAGAAATCAGATTTAGGACTTAGCAAAGAGAAACTACATATAACCAGTTTGCTACCGCTCCGACAAACTACGTACCATGAAAAAATGGCATTGAACAGTAGCATCCAAGCCTCCATCCTAGCTTGGTGAATAGTTCACAACCACCACAATTGTTCGTTGGGAGCTTTTTCCGATTACAGGAATTCTAATTTCACATTTTAATATTATAAAATAGAAACTGACAAACATTCATGTATTTCAAGGTGAAAAGAAAATATGCTTACTTGGAGTAGCAAACCTCCCCTATTTGACTTGTTCTTTGTTTTCTTTAATTTCCCGAAGTTTTCTACTTTACATTATTTATGTGATTTAGCCAATCAAAGCACAACACACTAGACAGGTTAGATCATGACGTTGGATCTATTTTTTTTTTTACACTTTTAATTATATACCATATTATTTTCTTCAGTTTTTAATCCTGTAATAGCCATATATGGCCACTTGACCTCAACCCAAGCTGATTTACATACATGATACATCTTTGACAAAACAAAAAAAATATGTGCTTTGATAGCAAACCATTACTTGAAAAATGGAATCTATAGGTCTTTGTAAGATCCAACCAATTCAACAAGATTACCATATTTTTTTCTCCTTATTTCTTTCCATGTTTCTAATTTAAAAGTGCAACCACAAAAACCTTTTCTCATATATTGAGTTGGCTTCACTCGAGATATTGTTCCAATAATTCCCACGAGTCACAACTCCTAATCCTTAATTCTTAACACATACAATCCTTATATAGAAGCTGTATAATCTAACCATAGTCACACAACCAAAAAATATGTGGAGTGCTTCAATTGTTAAACTAGAAGAACCCCCCATTTCAATTTCATAAAAATCAGAACAAACAATGAAATTATAAGGAATTGAGGTTAAAAAACAAAACAAATATTTTTCTGCTAGTATCAAACCTGAGTTCGGTTACTATACCCACAGTCTTTCTATCCCACAAACGCCTAGCAGCAACCCCTAACCCAAATTCAGCACATCATTAGAAATCAGTCTATAAAATCAACAACAAAAAAAAAATGCAATTTGTACAAAACCCTTAACCATCACTACTACCATGCCACTACATCCCAATTACAATTTCATGAGCTCCAAAAACTTAGCAAACCTCAACTAGACACCAAGAAAAAGATACAATCAACTTATTGCGACAACAAGAAATCTATCGAGTACTAACCAACTCAAACTAGATCACTTGTGCCCATGCCAATAAACCCCAACAAAACTGAACTACTAACATCTCGAACCAGATTCTATGCCCGCTCAAATTCAATTTTATTAAACACAAACAAACCACATAAAACCAGATTAAACTAAACACTACAAGACTTTCAGAACTTCACAACTCTTGTACCCACCGTGTACCAATTTCAAATAATAAAGACATAGAGAAATCAGTTGCAAAATTGTTTGCCATACTAAACCCAATTGAAACTTTCTTAACGCCGAGTCGAAAAACTAAGGAAGCAAAGTGAACCAATACAACCACCAACAAAATCAGGTTATGAACCAAACTCAAAGAAACGAACAAGAATAATCTGTTCTCAGTAGAATTTCAACAAACAAATTCCCTACAATATTGAGTCACCCAACAGTCAATACACAATCAAAACAACCCAATCAATCACCAACTAAATGGAAAAGTAATAAACAAACCTTCAATTCAGTTTAGCTACTGTTTTGAAAAAAAACAACCAATTTGCTAAGGTTTACCTATAAACCAACGAATCTGAAAGAATAAAACCCTAACTTGTTAAAGTTTGACTAGAATTTAACTCGATATAGATAACGTACAGATATATAGAGGAGAAAGAAGAAGCTTAGGGTTACCTGATTCGTCTCCTATATGTGAGAAGGACATTGATGAAGACATCAACATGGGGGATTCATCACCCAGCAAACTTGCAAAGCTATATAGGCTGGGGGGGGGCGCGGTTTGTTTTTGGCGAAAAAATTTCATTTTTGTCTTTGGTGTTTCTTTTTCTTTTTCTCTTTGGTGTTTGATTGTTTGTGAGTTGGGATAACAATCATCGACTCTTCAGTTCAATTTTTGGTTCAAAATTGTCTCGCTTATTTTTTCGACTGAAGTCAAATATCATTCCAATCTTTATATCGGTTTGTCAAATTTTAGGAATTGACCGAAATATTTTCATATCGCAAAACCGGAAACGATATTACATGTAACAGACTATATTTAGATTAGTCAGAACTTTGTGATATAAAAAGTACCACTAAACATATCAGTTACAATGTAAACAATGTGTCAAAATTGTAACCGATATAAAAAAATATTAACCGATATGAAAAATCATGGCAGAGAATATTATATTGGTTTTATTACTGATACAAAGGAATTTTTGTAGCCGATATAAAACCTACTTTTTTTAGTAGTGCTAGTTTCACTATTCACTATAAATGCAAATACTATATTGTCCAACTCCTTGTAAAATATTTCCAATTAAAATAATATTGTCCTTTGTAATTTATCACTTACTGTATGAGTACTTCTAATAACTTGTTTTATATCATCATAAAAACTTCTAAACCTAATTGTTTCTATCTCACAACTCACAACTCCCCATCTAACCTAGCCGCCAAGAAGAATAATGAGCACCTAGGCACTAGCCTAATGAAAAATAGGTTGACGTTAGTAAAAACTTATTCCAAACTCTTCTTTGTCTTTATGCTCTTCAATATTAAATGTAATTTTAGTGAGTTTTGAGTACAAAAAAGAACATATTGATATTAGTGAAAGATCCTTCCAAAATGTGAACTGTAACTTTGAAATACAAGTATGAGTTTCTATGTACTTCAGTTTATTAGATTGTGGATATGTATTTTAAATTGTTGGACGTACTTATCAATGATTATTAATAGACTGGTTGTTATATTCCAATTTCAAAGTAGTGGGACTTTGAGTTTGTAGATCTTTGTAATTTTTTTGTAATATAAATGAGTTTTAAACTCGAGTGAAAACATGTATATCGAAATTGGGCAAGTTGGGCCAATGAAACTAAGGGTGCAAGTGGATATCCAAATATTTGAATCCAAAAAATTGGATATTATCCGAAAATTTTGGATATCAAATTCGGATTCGGATAATTTTTTGTGTTTGAAATGGTTTCGGATACTGCCATATCCGCATTCGATAATATCCGATCTGATCCAAAAAGCTAATATTTATTGTAAATTGCTAATTTTCTTCATTATTTGTAGGGGTGCCAATGGGTACTTGATTACCCGGAACTGAAACCGAATGTTCCGGTTCTGGGTTTTAAAAAGTTAGACCCATTTAAAATGGGTCATTAAGAACCGAACCGATAAAGAACCGAAACCGTAGAACAGAATAGTAAAATTAAAAACCAGTGGGTACCTGAAACCGGAACCGATTATTATGATTTCGATATATAAAATTTAGTATTATATTACATTTAAGATAATCAAACTCATACATTATAAAATAAAATATATTTTTTTACGTGTAAAAGTCTATTAAATATATATAACATAATAGAGAATGTGTGTTGTTAAATGTATATTTTATAACAATATGTTAAACAAATGTATCATAGATGTTAATAATAATGTCAACGTGTATATTATGAATTAACTAATACATTTTATATTTATTAACTTATGCACGTGTATATTTAAATAGGATACACATGCACCCTTGATATATTGTGGTACACACACTTATTATAAACCAATATATAATGTTCATGTTAAAAATTAGTGATGAGATGTAATTGTAAGACGCATGTAGTACTCGCATGTTCGATTTAAAATGCGAGTTAATATACGTGTACAAATATATGTGTATGCACGTAAAATATATCAAGGTAACAAATATATGTGATTGCACGTGTACACGATCAAGTTAATACAAGGAAACAAATATATGTGTATGCACGTAAAAAAAAAATCAAATTTTTGGGGTTAGATATTTGATTATTTTAATTTCTATATCAAAGCTTGAAATTATCACATGATTGGTAAATGTTTTAACGTGTATGATTGATATATGTTTATAGATTGATAGATTGATGTAAATATGATTGTTGATACATCACTAATTATACATAAAATATTATTATGTAGGAAAAGAAAAAAAAACAAGTTTTAGTGTTTAAATGATTGAAATTGTTTAATAATCATAATAAATAATACAGACCCGAATTAGAACCGAAACTGATAAAAAATCGTGGGTTTTAATGGTTTTGGGTTGAATTCTATAATTTTCATACTAAAACCATTGATAACCGAAACCGATAGAACCGTAAATAGTAAAACCCAAACCAAAACCGCTAAAACCCGACCCAAAACCTACCTGTTGGCACCCCTAATTATTTGTAGTATAAAATATTTATATAAATAATAAACTAATGAAATAAAATCATAATAACAAAAAAATAATATCAAAATGTCAAATTATGTATAAATATATAATATTTTATAATGATAAAATAAATTAAACAATTCAAATAAAATAATAAATTTTAATTAATATTAATTTTTGGATCGGATATTATCCGATATCCGATTCGGATACTATTCTTGATATCCGTCGGATTCGGATTTGGATTTGGATTCGGATAGCAGTATAAATTTTCGGATTCGGATTCGGATATAGGCATATCCGAATCCGAACATATCCGTTTGCAACCCTAAATGAAACCAACCATGAAAGTGTCATGCTTTCGAGGTGTACGGAGACTAAGTTCGGGTGCTTCACATGTGCCCACATCTATCAAAATACTATATAACTCTGCATGCTTTCTCTTATACGGTCGTCCATTTACGGACATGTTATATAGTGTCTTTCACAACTTATATAGTGTTATATATAAACGTAAATTAAAAAATTGTTAAAGACACGTGTTTCGGCAGTAAACTGCTTCAACACAACGAGAGAAATGGTGACGAACGCACTAAGAAACAGAGGATTTTGATGTTGGGGGAGATGAAACTGAACCAAATAATGGCTGCCTACGTACCCAAGATCTATTCTCTAAGGATCAAGTTTCCACGTAGTTCCTTATGAAAAATAATGTGGTATTTATATAGGTAGAGTAGAGAGTCCTTGTAGCTCAAGTAATCTTGTTGCTTGAGTAATTGTGATAGAATACAATTTGCTAACCGATAATTATCTCTTTGATAAGAAATGAATCTGGACATAAATCAATGTACATTAGTGGCAAGTCATGTGGCTAAGGTTCAGCCTTAGACACATGAGTTAATGGGCTTATACATTGATCAATGATATTGCGAATTGGGCTTTAGCCCTGTTGATTAAATGAATAAAATAGAGACCCCTACTAATGGACGTTTGCCACGTAGGTGGGGGTTGAAACACCGCCCCCTCTTTGTCAGGCGAACAAAGTTCACATGGCAAAGAAGAGAAGATAAATCACGGAAAACGTGAATTAATAAAAGAGTAAGCGGAGTGTATAATAAAGTGTTGTGTGAACGTAAACGATAAGATAAATGGACAATCGGGAAAAATTTGTGAATTAGCGGAAATGAAAAAATGTCAAATTAACGTATACGGGACGCAATGACATAGTTAAATAAAAAACGGCCGAAAACGCATAGATAGAATAAAAGATGCACATAAATAAAATTGCAAAAGAAATTGATTGGCGAAAACTGTACCGAACGCGTCACGTGATAACGCGAAATCTGAATTCGACGAAGCGTGCCAACGGAATAGCGATATTTGGACTATACCGTTGAAAATTAAATGTAGGGGCAGTATAGTAATAATAATAATAAAAGGAAGTTAAACAGTAATTGGACTCAAAGTGTTCGGATGAGATAAGAATTGAGAGTAGAGATGAAGTCGGAGTTGGAGAAGAATTCCACCAGCACTGGAAAACCCGCGCATAATCCTATATAAGTGCTTGGGCCGCATATCCTACTCCATAAAAAAAAAAACACTTTACACAGACGTAGGCAAGAGAAGTTTTGATGAAGAAAAGTTGCGGGTGTTGAAGAAAAGGTTAGTATCGTTCTCATCCACCTATACGTTCCTATTGTTCCAGGCAACTCCTCTCGTCATCGTCTTCATCTATTCTTACTATCGCACCAGTAAAAAGTGATCGGAAAGATCATGAAAAACGGCTTATTCACAAAGTCATCCTGTTACTGGCGCCTTCAAAAGATTTTGTTGTATCTTTCGCTACAGCAAGATTTGAGAGCGGAATACTCACCCTTCAGCGCATCTTGGAGGCTGATGATACTGTGGTAAGTAACCCTTGTGCATTATGCTGTTTTGTGTTTTGTGTGTTTTTTTTTTTTTTTTGCATGGGCGTTGAACTGTTGAACTCCTTTCTCAGGAATCATTGTACGGATCATGTGGAGATGACATAACACTGGTGGTGTTGTTGTATGGATTGATTTCGGACATGAGCTGATGAGAAAGAAAAAGTGGTGCAAACGATAGTGATGTCGCCTGTATTGGAAAAACTAACATAACCAATATGTTATGGTGGGGAGCTCGGGTGGTATGAGCCTGATATCGCGCGCTGACGCGGTGGTGCTGATTTTCGTGGGTTGTATCCAGCAGCAGCGGGCATGAAAACGATATATGTCTTTGTCTCCGCTGTAGAAGAAGAAACGATGTGCTGGCGGTTTTAAAATTGAAAAGTGAAACTTTAAACACAATCTAGTGCATCGCCAGTAAAGGAGGGGCACCATACCTGCCCTCCTTTAATATGGCCTAGTGAACCCGGTTTTTCGGCTTTCTGACCCGTTTTTTGTTTTGTTTTGTTTTGTTTTTTGTTTTGTTTTGTTTTGTTTTGTTTTGTTTTGTTTTTTTTTTTTTTTTTTTTTTTACAGGTAGAACTACCGTACTATACGGGCGAAAAATAACCGAGAAGAAAACTCGATGACGATTGCAGACTTGGTGAGGTGGAAAGAAGGTGATAGGTACAGCGACTACCTGGAACCGCGTCGATGGTCGTTTAAGGAAATACAGAAAATACTAGGACTCGAGAAATTTGAGATTGATGAAGTGTATGAATTTGAAACGAAAGTCGAAGAAGATGAAGTAGTAATGGCTTACACACAATTAAATTGCAGGAATGCAATTCCGTTGAGCAAAGAAATTGCACAATTATTGGAGTGGTGGCAAATAGCACCGGGACAACTACCAATATCGTTCTGGTTGATCTTTACGAGAGCGCACCGTTTACAAAATGAATTTAACAGAAGGTTCGAGGCTCAAGAAATCTTCGTTGATAATGACCGAAAAGCCATAATCGACGAAAAGGGTACATAAAATTTGAAGTTGAATTCAAGGATTCAAACAGAAGTTTTAAAGGGTTCCCAAAAATATACACCGGATGGGATAGATTTCTGTACCGCTTGCGAGGGAAGTGGAATCCGACAGAGTTTAAAGTGCCGAACAAATTTTGAGGTAAGCTAAAACATAAGTATAGAAAATTGTACTACGAGTAAACTGTTGACTAACACGAGTTATTATTGTGTCGAACAGAGAACGCGAGTACACTACCAGACATTGAATTGGACAAGGAAGTGGAGAACAATCTTCATTTCTTCTTTCATGAATGCTCTGATGAAAGATTGGTAGATCTGAGCTACTTTGATGATATCGTTGATTTCCGACATTATGGGGGTATCGAACAACGCCCGATAGGTCCAAGGAGACACATAGCGAAATGGCTTAAGAAGAGTAAGAGTCTCGAAATGCAATATTTGGCAGCATGAGAGATAGTGAAAAAGAAGATGGAACGGAGTTAACACCTGGCCGAACTAGTGCCGAGTTTGCCAAGCAAAAAGTGAATTGTACAAAAGAAGATGTGCCACAAGAAAACGGGCTTAACGGAGACCAAGAGAGACAACCAACGTTATAATGTATGATGCCTCGAGGGACGAGACTACAATGCACAAAACATCCCGTGATTTAAATATAACACATACGCAGTGACATCAAGAGGAAAAGGTATGTACCGTGAGAAAACATAGATATGTAAAAATGTGGTGAGATGTAATATCTCGCTTTGGTTTGGTATACACGGGGAAAAGAATGGCGGGAAAAGAACGAAAACAAATTGATACTTACAAAAGATAGTGCAAATAAGAACACAAAGTCGGTGAAAAAAATAAACCGCAAAGCAAAATGCAGGAGCAAAGAATCCAACAACCACCGGCAAGATCGCCGTGGGTAATACTACTCATAGAGGAAAACCACGTAATCTGTTAATGAAGAAGTTGACCGTTGATTTTTACTATTGCGTTAGGACGGTAAAGAAATTTGTGTCCAACACTAAACCGATGAAAATATCAGATGAAGCAGAGATGTTCAAGCTTGGAAGACGAAGTGAAGGGATCGCCTGGGATTACGCCAATGGAAGGGCTCGAAAAATATCAAAAATGTGACCAGAATACGGAGAACATCGGAGAATATGACAGAGCAATGTCAATGATTTTCGATAGTATAAACCAGGTATGATAGTATTATTTTTATCAGTTATTGCAAACTTGTGTTTAAGTCTGAAAGATGATGAAATCAGATATTTTTTGCCGCAGGTTAAAACGGCGGTAGTACGGGCCAAAGAAATTCATGAAAAAGTTGCGAAGAAAAATATCGTTCCGAATGAAGTCAATGCCTTAGAAGAGATAGAGAAAGTGAAGATACTCAACCAAAAATTGGAAGAGGCAAACAAAGCGTTAAGCGGAACCAACAGAGAGTTAGAAGACGAAAACAAAAACTTAACCGAGCGGACGGAAGAAGCAGAGGAGAGATCGTACGAAGAATTTGGGAAAGCCTGTGAGATAATGGAGGAACACAAACACTTAAAAGCAGATGTGATAGAATTGAAGTCACTCATGGCGACCAAAGATCGAGGAACTTAAACGCGGCGCAAAAAAAGAGGTAGAGAAAAATAACAAGTTTAATGACAGATTTAAACGAGCGGCTCGGCCAAGATCACGTGCAAATGGCACATCGCGTGAATCGTCCGTAAGACAACCGATGAGACTTTAATAGAAATGGGCGATGAACTAGAACGTGAGAAGATGAATGACAAGGATTCGTGACGAAGTTGTATATGCGAAAAGTTGGGAAGAAACCATTGGATTTTCCCAAACCAATGATCATATGATTTGCGAGTATGTAATATCGTAAAGCTAAAAATTCTTTTTATGAAAATAAAAATAAAGTTTGTGTTGGCTATTGGATATCATTGTGATGTCAGATAACATACCTGTATAAAACTTAGTGTTGTTGATTTATGAATGTAAAAGAACGAGACGCCCCCATGTAGAGAGAAAAACCTCCCAATATAGAACCATTGGAGAAAGTTATTGAAAGGCAAAGGGGACATGATCGTCCCCAATGAACCTAGCTATTCAGGTGTTAAAATATTTGTACCAACGTGAAGCAAAGGCGATTAATCTGTTGAGTTGTCACAGTTCAAAGTCGCCACTGTGTGCCCAGGACCAAACTAAAAACAACGCGCCATTGCCTTAGTAGTGGAATTAGCACGGATATTGTATTATGGGAGTATTGCAATAATTGTTCCGAAGCAAGAATAACCATCTTATTGATTTCGGATTTCCGTCAAGTAGGCATGAATGCGAATTTACTTGAACCGAAAAAGGCATAATATGAATGACCTCCCTAGAATGAACGTTAATGAATGACATTGTTGAAAGTAAAAAGTACGCATCGAATAGAGAAATGTAAAATGACAACCAAACTAAGAGAATGGATGTTGAATGCCTTTATTGATGGATAAAATAGAACGAACTACATAGATGGATAGATTTGTTATTGATGGAGTAATGTAAAATTGCAAAAAATTTCCTAACGGTAAAACTTGCGAAGGTGGTAAGCATTCCATGGCTTCTCTATTATTCTTCCAGAAATAGTATGGAGGAAATATGACCCCTTAGATGCTGGACGATCTATGATGTAGGGTCCTTGCCAATTTTCCCCAAACTTTCCTGATTCTATAAGCTTTGGGTTTCTACAAAGAACCCAGTCTTCAGGAGCAAAAGACTTAGGACGGATCTTCTTGTCGTAGTTCCGTTTCATGTCAGCTTGATACTTAATAAGCTGTTGTAGTCCCTCAGAACGAACCTCATCAATAAGAGCTTTTGACTGAGCCAAAGTAGTGTCATTGGAACCTGTTTCAACCGCAACTGACCGAGATGTACTGGAAATCAGTTCTGTAGGTAAGACTGCTTCAGCACCATATGCAAGGTTAAAAGGTGATAATGCAGTTGAATATTTTGGCGTTGTCCTATAAGCCCACAAGACAGCTGGTAACTCCTTGACCCAATTTCCTTTGGCGCCAGTCAAACGCCTCTTTAGGTTGGCCAAAATCACCTTATTGGTGGCTTCGGCCTGCCCATTGGCTTGCGGATGATAAGGTGCGGAGAAGTTATGCCGTATCTTCAAATTAGCACGGCCCGATTTAATTTCTTCAAAGATCAAATTGTTTACCATTATCCGATACAAGTGCGAGGATGCCAAAACGACAAACAATATTTCTCCACAAAAACATTTTAACATTGGAAGCATGGATTTGGACCAAAGGCTTTGCTTCTACCCATTTGGTAAAGTAATCGGTTGCCACAAAAAGGAATCGTATACTACCCGGAGCTTTAGGTAAAGGACCAATAATGTCTAAGCCTCATTTGGCAAATGGCCACGGGCTTAGCATGGGATGCAACTCAGTAACAGGTAGTTTACTCATATTATCGTGCTTTTGGCATGGCTCACACCTCTCAGATAGGTGTTTTGCATCCTTTTGCATCTCTGGCCACCAATAGACTTGTGTCATAGCCTTATGAGCTAAACTTCGCCCCTTGGAGTGGCTTCCGCATAAGCCGGAGTGAATCTCTTCCAAAACTTGAAGTCCTTCCTGTTTTGAGAGACATCGCAACATAGGGTTTAAGTCTGAGCCTTTGCGATATAATTGCAAACTTCCGTTAGTAACAGATATCACCAAAAACTTCCATGCATCGCGTTTGATTCTTTCAGCGAGTTTTGGTTCTGGCGGAAGCGAAGAAACTTGCAAGTAGTGGATATAAGGAAGATGCCAATCTTGCGCATCGGAGATCATCACTGGCTCTGATAGTATCATATCGGGAACTTCAGGACTATCATCTGCTTCATGTACCAACTCACTATTTGTTTCGGGAGCGAATTCAGGAGGAACAAATGGATCTACAGATTCTAATGGAAGATCCAAAGTATGGTCATGTTGTGAATTTTCCATCTCCCTTTTCCGCTTCCGAGTCATGATTGGTGTGATTATACGTGGGTCGTATTTCCCTGTTGTGTACAAGCAAAACAAATAATTGCTTTCATGTACATACAAGTCATGCAATTCTTTTTCGGTAAAGTCAATGCTTGGCTCTTTCTGGAACTCCACAGTGATGTGTCTTGACTCTTCGCTTCTAACGGCGGCGGAGAGATAAGCCAATGAATCAGCATGACGTATGTCATTTCGGTCTTTGAGTGATAGAGATGCTATCAAATTGTCGAGCAAGGCTATGTATCAAACCAAGATAAGCCGCCATACGGTCATCTCTTGCTTCAAAAGAAGACCCAAACTGATTGGCCACAAGGAGAATCCGTGTATAACTGGAGCTTTAGCCCCGGTTTCAAAGTTGTTCTCAAGGCACAAACGGCAGCCTCATACTCGGCCGTTATTTGAAGCGGCGAAGCCAAAGTCGCACAGATTTCTCAATCTTCTCTCCGCCGGGTTTAACAAAAACACATCCAATTCCAGACCCAGATTTATTATGGGAGCCATCTGAATAAACAATCCATAGGTCAATGGGATTAGGAATTGCGTTTGCAAGTTGGTCTCTTAAACGCCCACGATTATTGGTGGCGAATGTCTTCCATGGATTCTTCTTGGCGCAAGAAATCATCAATATGAGAATCATCAATCGGAAAATCAGCTATCAAAGAAGCTAGAGCATGTCCTTTTTCAGCAGTACGACTTTCAAAGACAATGCTATATGCACTAAGATAACTTTCCCATTCGGCTAATCTGCTTGATTCCTGTGCATTACGAAAGATCTTGCGTAAGGGATACTCGGTATAAACTCTGACCAACCTCCCCTGGAAGTATGGTTTTAACCGACGAGCGGCATGAACCAATGCAAGTGCCATTTTTTCCATCTTTGAATAACGAGACTCAGCTCCGGTTAACATCTTACTGATAAAAAAGACGGGTCTACCATCATCGACGAAAAGAACAGCACTAACAGCTTGAGTTGTAGCTGCTAGGTACATGCCAATCGGTTGACCCGTTGAAGGACTTGTCAATATAGGAGGACTGACCAAGTATTTCTTCAGCTGTTGCAATGCCATCTCACAATCAATGTTCCAAGTTGCCGCCCCCTTTAAAGTCTGGAAGAAGGGATGACAACGATCGGAATATTTAGAAATAAATCTATGAAGAGCGGCAAGCCGTTGAATTTCCTTCTTATTTTTTGGTGATGGCATATCAATAACGGCACGTATCTGATAAGGATTAGCCTCAATACCTCTACGAGTCATGAGGTATCCCAGAAATTTTCCAGAAGAGAGGCCAAAAGAACATTTGGCGGGATTGAGTCTCATGTTATACTTGTTAAGCCTATCAAAAACAAGTTGAAGATCGGAAAGATGATCACCAGTAAGCTTCGATTTAACGACTATATCATCAATATAAGCCTCCATTATTATCCCCAGCAGATCGGAAAAAATTGTATTGACTAGCTTTTGGTAGGTTGCACCGGCATTTTTCAGACCAAAAGGCATAACAGTGTAGCAGAAAATGCCTTGGTCGGTAATGAAAGTGGTGAACTCTTGGTCATCAACATTCAAAGAGATCTGGTAGTACCCTGAAGAAGCATCCATGAAAGATAGGCGTTGGAATCCCGAAGTGGCATCCACTAGTTCGGAAATTCGTGGCAATGGATACGGATGAATCGGACAAGCTGCGTTAAGGTTTGTAAAGTCAATACAAATTTTGATTTGTCCGTTCTTTTTTGGCACTGCGACGACATTAGCAAGCCATTTTGGGTAAGTAACTCGTCGGATAAAGTTAACCGCTAGTAGCTTATCAATCTCCTCTTTAACTTTGAGCTTCCGATCAGGTGCCATTCTTCTTGGTTTTTGGCGAACTGGCTTGAAACTTGGATCAATGTCAAGTTTATGACAGGGAACAGAAGGGTCTATTCCCGGCATTTCCTCAATTTTCCAAGCGAAGATACACTTATTTCTTTGTAAAGGGAAACCAACTCTTGTTGTTTTCATTTCGAAAGTTCAACGGAAATAAAAGTGGTTTCTTCGCTGAATCTCCTACTTGTACTTCCAAAAGTCGATCCACCGCCGGGCGCCCTTGCACATGAGCCTCAATATTATGGATGGAGGGCACGCGGCAGCAACCGTAACTTAGGTGGGGCACTTGCAAGGATCGTATTACCTCGAACTTCAGATTTTTTATAGTCATCCATTGCTTTGTTATGACAGGCATGGGCAGATACCTGGTCACTACGAACCTTGCAAATATGCCCAGATAATGGGAACTTGACACACTGATGAAATGTGGAGACTACAGCCCCCATGGAATGTATCCAATCTCTGCCCAAAATTGCATTATAGTGGGAACGACAGTCCATCAATAAGAAATCGAGTTCAACTTCTTTGTTTATTAATTTGATTGGTAAGGTAATTCTTCCAACCGCTGAAGACGTTGTCCCGTCAAAACCGATGATAGGATTGTTTTCGGCGATGATCATATCATCATAAGTTGCATCTGAGAATAACAGCCACTAAAAATGACGCTGGAAGTGGCCCCTGTGTCGATCATTACCCATTGAACACGAGACGCACCTATAGACACAGAAATTATAACTGCGTCATAGTGAGGGTGATATACACCAAGGAGATCATCATCAGTGAATCGGAGGGGGCTCTTCTTGAAGTTTGGTCCGGATTCCTTTGACAAAATCGACTTTGTTGATACGGTTAAACTCACCAATATAACTAACTTTCAAACGCTTTTGATTCTTACTCTGACTTTTGGAAAGAGACTCAACATGAGAATGGGAAACATTAATGACATGCTCATAAGTTGCGAAGAACTGTTGAGAGTTTTTCGTAAGATATTCGTTTAAAAATCCTTTCTCCACTAATTTCTGAATCCGACCCCGGAGAGAGCGACAAAGTTCTGTCTCATGGCCATAGTCATTATGGAATTTACACCACAAGGCTTTGTCCTTTGTCGCTTTGGTATCTTCCAAAGTGGATAAAGGCGGGAAAGAAGATTCCCACTTTTCAACTTCTCATATATAACAGAGTACTTGGCATTGAGTGGGGTCAGTTTTAGCTCAGGTAGAGTTTTTCCATCACGATTGAAATTGACTTGCTTCTAACTATCATTCTTTCCATCGTTATGTTGTTGATCTGACTGTCCTTGCTTCGGTTTAAAATTCTTGCTTTCAGAAAAATCTTTACTCCGAATATCTTTGTCCCTTGCTGCTTTCGCCGATAGGTTCTCCTCGATACGGATGTGTTGTTCAGCCCTAACATACAGATCGTATCGAGTTTTAGGGACATCTTTAATTAGAGAGTGGTAAAGATCCCTTACAATGAAGTTCGAACTTCTGTCTCTTTCATAATATAATGCTTCTTTAAAGGCAAAAAGAAGCATCCCATCAGAAACTTCTGGAACATCTGCTGCTGCCTTTCGGAACCTAGTAACAAAAGTACGTAACTTCGCCACGTTGTTGCTTGATGTTCAGAAGTGAGTCGACATCCTTTGGCGTCTTGCAATTGTGTCGGAAACGATTAACAAACTGATTTTCTAGTTCATTGAATTGGTGAATTGATCTTGAAGGCAACTCACTAAACCAGTGTAATGCTTCATCCTTTAGAGTCGATGGAAAAAGCTTACATATGAGCGGATCATCTCCACCCCATAACACCAACTTATTTTTGAACGATAGAACATGCAAGCCAGGATCTCCTTCCGACTCATCATAAAGTTTAAAATCGGGTTGTTTGAAGTCAGGATGGTGGTAAGCTTCTTGAATGTCGACCGAAAACTTATCAAGTACGCCATCATTGACTGTCAAGTTTTTCATTCTTACATCCCTTGACTCTCTATCGTTAAGTTCTTTTGCAATCAACTCTTTCAATTTTGTTGTTCGTTAGAGTTAAAGTATTGGCTCGAACAATTTGGATTTCCGGTCGTGCCCATGTGGAGAAGGATACCTTCCATTATCTCTTATTGGAGTTAGAGATCTTTGGCGGTATGCACGATTAGCTCCGACGGTGATTGTCTTTGTCTATCCTCGTGAACCAGCTGTCGTCTAGGCGGTAGTCACCCTTGGCCGGGTGGTCGGAATAATTATACCACTTCTCCATGTTTTGTTGCTCTTATGCGGGATGCCCGCCTTCCCGGTCGTGTCGGACATATTTCGGATGGTGGTCTTCCCCGAAATTGCTTCTCGAGGTAAATCTTCCCTTTGAGATCGGACATGTCTAGGGTAGTAGTTATCCCCGCCAATCCGATTTCTCCCCATAAGTACGGGTAATAGGGTCATTACTCCTAGAGCGCAGACCGGTTGATTGTGCTCGAGAAATAGCACGTTCGAGGGCGACGAAGTGGATCGTCCAAGACGGTCCCATACACTAGAATGGCTCGCCCGCCGTGGTCGCCTTGATGTTGTTGAATTTGCAACATCGTCCACCGGCCTTTGCCTCTTTGCCAGCTTCCTTCTCAAGTTCCTATTTAAATTTTTGACTCGTCGTAACTCCCGCTCAACCGTATTAGGGGTGAATTGGCTGTTACTATCACCTTTTCCGCTAGTTGGCGTGAGAGTAATGTCCACGTCCATATCCATGTCAACTGAAGGATTGACATGGACAGACGGCGGACCGCATGGAGGATTACTGACTTGACGATTTTCTTGTTGCAAGGCTGTTAGGGTTGGTGCCGGCGGTTGTACGGCCTTTTGCGATGGCGGAGGCGGTGGCGGTTGCGCTGCTACAGTCGGATGTTGAGAATTGATCCTACCACTAGGATCAACTTGATTGTTCAATGGTTCTTGCATTGGCCGATTTGAATTTCGAGGGTTGCGAGTATTATTAGCAGGAGGAATATGTCGACTATTTGGTCTGCTTCTTGTGCTTACCATCTTGATTGTTTCACGTGATAATGAATTCTCTATTCCCCACAGACGGCGCCAATTATGTTTCGGCAATAAACTGCTTCAACACAACGAGAGCAATGGTGACGAACACACTAAGAAACAGAGGATTTTGATGTTGGGGGAGATGAAACTGAACCAAATAATGGCTGCCTACGGACCCCAAGATCTATTCTCTAGGGATCAAGTTTCCACGTAGTTCCTTATGAAAAATAATGTGGTATTTATATAGGTAGAGTAGAGAGTCCTTGTAGCTCAAGTAATCTTGTTGCTTGAGTAATTGTGGATAGAATACAACGGTCAATGGATAATTATCTCTTTGATAAGAAATGAATCTGGACATAAATCAATGTACATTAGTGGCAAGTCATGTGGCTAAGGTTCAGCCTTAGACACATGAGTTAATGGGCTTATACATTGATCCATGATATTGCGAATTGGGCTTTAGCCCTGTTGATTAAATGAATAAAATAGAGACCCCTACTAATGGACGTTTGCCACGTAGGTGGGGGTCGAAACAACACGTACTATATAAACTGTTTCAAAGACACTATATAAAATGTCCCACGAACATGTCCATTTAAGAGAAAGCCTGCATAACTGTGTATATATGTTGAAACATGTATCGAAACTAAACTCGAGTGCGCCCCCACTTTGGTCATAGCTAGGGTCTCATACTCTCATGTAGTTTTTTTTTTAAAAAAATCAAGTGGAAATTTTATTGATAATAAGTTTTACAAATAATTAAGACAAGCATGTAACAAGATGCGCCACAAGTCCTTAAAGTTTTATGTTGAAACATGTATCGAAACTAAACTCGAGTGCGCCCTCACTTTGGTTGTAGGGTTTCATACTCTCATGTAGGTTTTTTTTTTTTTTTTTTTTTTTTTTTTTTTTTTTTTTTTTTTTTTTTTTTTTTCTATAAACCTAATTTTAAATGAGATCAGTAAATCTTTGATGCAAACAGGGTTCGAGCCCCATAACTCTGGTATCATCACCCAAAGGTTTTACCAACTGCATGTTTGGGGGTCTCATGTAGCCTTGTTCATCCATGGAGTCTAAAACTTCTATCATACTTGTTTTCCTTCGTTTCTTGAAAGGTCAACTAAATAATTGACCACCCTTTAGAAATGGAGCGAAACACAGAATATGATAGAAATAGTGGAATCTATAGGTAAAGGAGGCTACACGAGACAAGTTTAACAAAGCCCACTAGTTGGTTTTGCATTCGTTATTGGCATAGCCTTATATGGTGTCTTAGTAGGCTTTCATATTGTCTTGTGGATGTGGATGCAACAAAATAGAACAATAAGATTCCACAATTAATTCGGCCTGCACTTTAACTCTAAACAAACATAGACTACTGAATACATCTAATATAAGTTATCTGAATATCAGGCTTTCTCTTAAACGAACATGTTCGTGGGGTAGCTTATATAATGTCTTGAACATCATTTTGATTTACGCTTATTAACTTGTCCGTAGGCAGTTTATATACACTATATAAGCTTCTCAAGACACTATATAACATGTCCGTTAACGGACAGTCCCTTTAAGAGAAAGCCTGGTCTGAATAAAGAATAATCCATTTCATTTCAAAACAACAGTCATAAACACAAATTCCATTAACACATTCAAATCCAATTAAAGAATACATCTTAATTCAAAAGAAAATCAATCCATATCTTGTATGTTAACCAACTAGTGGTTCGTCTTGAGGATAGTGGCTTGGCCTAATGCTTAAGCAGAGACTAAGGTATTAGGAAGCAGCTTTCTTCACAATCAACTGGGAAAGAGAAACAAAAGAAATTTGTCAAAAATCAAATCAAGATATTATTTCTTCTTAGAATTGGTTTGTATAGTAGTCAAGCAACTAAGATTTATTACTAACTGATTTCAAGCATTTGCTTTATAAAGCTCCCTTTTATATCTTTCGGGATGATGAGGATGAATAGAAATTGTGATTTTGAGGTATAAGATGGTTATGAAAGCTTTGCTAGGTGATTGGTAGGTCTCTATTGATTGCAAATGAAAATACCCAAGAATTAATATATATATATATAAATTGCTAAACTCTGCCACAGTCTATAGCCGTAGCAAAAAATTGCAGATCCCACGGACCAAAATTGTAGGAAAAACTGACTTTCCCACGGCCCAAAATCGTAGGAAAAATGAACTTTTGCCGACGGTCATGACTATGGACGGACCATTACCACGCACAAAAAGCCACGGTCGTGCGACGGTCCAAGTTTGTGGGGGAAAAAGTTTTTCCTACGGTTTTGGTTCGTGACGTAAAACATGTTTTCTTGTAGTGTTGCCGGTATTATTTTGGTTGCAAATGAGTTGACTAAAATGACACTAAACTAGTTGGTTGTGATGTTCCCAGAGAGTATTGATCTTTCAAGGGTGCTAGAAACCATCCTTGTAGAATCTCCTCCAGTACGTGCCTGACATTTGTACTGGAAACTACGTTAAATCTCCTCAGTACGTGACTGAAATTTGTACTTAATAATGGATTTCACCATTCATGAAATGGATAACAAAATTAGATAGAAATAGTGGAATCTATGGGTGAAGAAGGCTACATAATACAAGTCCAACAAAGTCCATTACTTGGTAGTGCGTTCATTACTGAAATAGCCTTTATATAGTGTCATAATAGGTTTCTATACTGTCTTGTCAATGTAATATTATTATCTACATGCAATATCTACAGTGTGACATTATATAAACTTTTCGACCATTAATTATTGATATACAGTTCTACTGTCGTTTTATGATTCTACAATAAAATGTGGGCGGTAGTTTCATCCATTGCAACATCATTGCATATGAGATTATAAGCATCATTGCTTATGAAATCTAAGCCAAATGGATTCGGACCATCAACCTCTTAACTAGTGAGCGCCCTTTCCATTTTGAGCTTATGGATCCACTGATAGCAAACACAATGACACAATATTCAATTTTATAAAGTAAAAAAATACCATCCAAATTCATGGTCAGGGGACTAGCCAATCATGTGGAGACAACCACTTCTTTCTTCTCTCTTCTGGGGAAGGACCAAGTCAATATAAACTTCTTATACATGAAAACACAACACTACTAAAAAACAATACAAGGTCCATACATGAGTGCAGGAGGAATTCTCTTAAATGGATATATCCATTGACGGACATGTTCTTCGAAAGCTTATATAGTGTCATCGAAAGCTTATATGGTGTCGTCCGTTAAACAAGTTAATAAGCCATAAATTAAAAAGTTTTGGACGACACTGTATAAGCGTTCCAAGACACTATATAAGCTTTCCAGGAACATGTTCATCAGTGGACATGTTCGTCTAAGAGAAGGCATGTGCATGAGTGCAAGAGTTTATAAGATACTTACTGCCCTGATAATATGAGAAATAACATTTGGAAGACATATACTCAGGTTTTCTCTTAAACGGACTGTCCGTTTACGGACATGTTATATAGTGTCTTGAGCAGCTTATATAGTGTATTGGAACAAGTTATATATATAGTGTCTTGCACAGCTTATATAGCTTATATATAAGCTGCCTACGAACAAGTTAATAAGCATAAATTAAAAAGTTGTTCAAGACACTATATATAAACTGTTCAAGACACTATGTAAGCTGCCCCACGAACATGTCCGTTTAAGAGAAAGCTTATACATATAAAGAATGGTTCGCTCTTGAATTTATAGATATAACATCTAAGAAGTTGAAACGAAATAAAACGATACAAACATTTCAACCTTCTTCAAGATGTTTCTTATTCCCCATCCAAAGCCCTCTCGAATTCCTGGAAAACTTTGAATATATAATAACACTAACAAAGCACTCTCATTCTATAAACAATAAGAACAACGATAAATATGAGACCTTCCCTAGCTTAGATTCATCTAGATAACCACTTGTGTAACTCACTCTGTCAAAACAGATTGTATTACAAACCATCTGAAATAGGAAGACAAAAAATCATAAAGTGTTGCTTTGCCTTATGCTACCATGCATCTTCACTAAAAATGAGCACCAAACTAAATTAACCACCATAAAAAAAAAAAAAAAAAACTCACTTGTAGAACGAAATATTGTTGCAAGTGCTACTAGTATATATTTACCTCTTGAAATAGATGTTGTAGGCACAAGTTATCCCTTGATTGCCTGCAGGTTTCTAAAAGAGATGACTTCCAGTTGTCACATAATAAACATGAAGCATATGGCAGAGTTTTCAAAAGGTAACTAGAGATGATCTAAAGTAAAAAAAATTACAAAGGAATGTACCCAAACCATCAAGAATCAGTAATAAAAAAAGAGACAAGTAAATTAAAGAACGACCATTAAAATTGAAGAATACCACAGTAAGCAAGAAAACTCGGCGCACCTTTCTTGTCCTAAGGTTTGTCTACATGCATTGCCTCACATGTGTAAAAACCTATGTACAAATTAGCTACTATAGAATCTGATCCAAAATCAAACTACTTTAGAATAATAAATTATATTAACCCTGAGTAATCAAACAATCTTCCTCTTCTAGGTGGAGCTCAGAAACATCATGAAAGAATTACAACCTATACACACTATGTACTGATATTGCCATTCAAGTGGCAGTACATCAAATACTAAGTAGTCTAGATAACATTCCAAGAATAAGAAACATATGTAACAAGCTTTAATAGTGCAACACATGTAAAGAATATATTCATGTAAAGTTTAGCCACACTTAAAAGTTCCCATTTGAATAAGTTAAATGTTAAAACAATTAGAAGAATAAACCTTCAATTTCAAATAATCAATACATGATATGTTGTAGCATTACTGAGGACCAAACAACCAACGTTTAGGATCTATGGCAAGCGAGTAAAAAGGTTCTAAGGACCAAACATTTCACTTATGACCCCTTATGTTTGCATGTCTACACTCCAACACCCATATCGAGAAACACACCCACACCTACATCCACAGACAAGCATGCACACTCACACACAGACACACAACTAAATGAAAGCATTATAGCTTATGAAAAGCCTGAAATCAGGCCCGTCAGATAACCTTGCAGCAGCCACAAGGTACATCTTCTAAAATTAAACTAAAATGTTAGAAACATAGAATTGCAGACTTCATTTACATCCTTTATATCTAAACTACTTCCATTGAAACATGGATACAATTCTTTGTTGCACAAGACCATATGAAAGTTATACAACAAGAGAAAAGAAAATAGTTTTAAATAAAAGAATTTCATACCCATGAAAATATGTGAGCTTTGTCGTTGATTCAATGATGTGTAGACATAAAGGATTAATAAGATATATAGTGGATGATTAACACTAATTAATTGTGCAGTGCCCTGTTCACTCATGATTTAGATAGGCATTGATGCAAAATTTGTAGTTCTTAAAAAAATTATACCATTGGCACCTCTAATATGTAGAGAGAGGACTGAAATTCCAGAGATGGGATTATGGGAAGTGTACCTTAGCTTATTATCTTAAAGAAATTAAACACCAATAAAAATCAATTCTAGTTCTAGCTAGATGGATTCATTAAATCGTCTTCAACACCTATACAAATAAAACGAAATGCAGCATTCAAAACAAAACTTCAATATTAAACGCAAAGCAAATTAAAATAAGTTAACATAACCTATATCAAACCAAAATGACAAACCTGTTGATTAATAGTTCTTTCTACTGATTCAAAAGCTTTCATGGTTTGAGACAATTAATCCAACGTTGCAGATCCCTCTCCCCTTTTTGTGGCTCACAAAATAACTTCCTAAATATAAACAAAAGAAAATTCTTTAAAAATGGAAAAAAAAAAAAATCTAAAATCCAATCAATTGGGGAAACAGACCAGTAGAGGAGGGTTAGACAGACAGAGAAGTTCAGTTTTCTTGTCGCAACTTCAATGAATCTTACAAATTTATTCGATTCGAAAGTGCTCCATTATATTCTTAGATTAGTTGGAGCATGTGGAAGAGGGAGAAGAAGATGAAGTTTTCTTTCTGTTAAAAAGTACATAAAAATAGTTGAGAGAGAAGAAGATAGGTTATCGTCGAGTCGGAAGAAGTACAAATGGTCAAGAAAGTAATTTGCATTTGAGAAAGGGTAAAACGGTATTAACCGGAAGGTGGAAGAAGGGCATGGTAGGAAGTTCACATTTTCTGGCTTACATCATCAAGTGGGTCCGACGTCCTGTTTTGAAATAAAACATGGGTCAACATTTTCAACGCCTTATTGTGGTATGTTCGCTAATTTGTGGCCCGATTCGTGTATTTGCCGATTCCAAAAGGCATAAAACTGAAATAACTTTAGTGAGCCAACTTATCTTCTTCCCCAACACCTAATTTCTACCAGTAGTAAACAAGAAGAAAATAATGGTTTGACGAGACCCTTAATTTCACCATAGCAATTAAACATAAAAACCCTTATTGTCTACTTATAATCGTAGACATATTAACATATCAACCACATGAATTCCGCCCAGTCCCGGCACCAATCAACACCAAATCAACAAATTATCTACTTTAACACTTATAACAGTCCTATACACACCCTTAGCTAGTCATTAATTATACCATCACCAACAAGCATTTAACCCCTAGAATCCCCCGATTTTTTTAATTGCATCGGATTAGAACGATGTTCATACATAAACATAAGGAAGTCTTATCACCGTCCACGTACCACTTATATACTATATGCATTATGCTTGAATCATTGTAAGTTTCAAGAGAGATGGGTTATATATTATGTGATGAATTACTGATCATCAATCACGAAGTAGAGAAAAAAAACACAAAAAGAGAAAAAACCATTAAAACCAACTCCAGAAAGAATGAGGTTTTTTCAGAATAAAGGTGAAGTCTTTTGTTGGATATGTGCAAGCCTAAAAATGAGATGTAAATAATGTTTTTTGTTCATTTTTTTGCAAAAAATATATTACACATGTGAAAATGGTTGCCACATAAGCTGATTTCGAACGGCAAGTTAACAGATTACCCCGATTGACCAATTTACTAAGTTTGTTACCCCAATTGACGAGAAAAAAAGTACGTTACCCCAATTGAATTTTCGGGGAGAGTACGTTACCCACTTTGGCTATTATTTCAAAATGAAGCGTACTTTCATTTGTGCCAAAAAATACAAGTAAGTTTCGAAAGGGTATCTAGATATGAATGCAGTCAAATTATTTGAACGGTATGTATAGTAGACCGTTAAATCCTTCCCCAATCTATTTTCTGCCCACGTGGACGTATGAAAAACTTCCGAGGTGGACAAATGTTAAAATTTTGCATTCAAGCTAACTAGAAGATGCCGAAATATGAAATCATTTCACGCATGTTTCTCCCGTGACCAACTAACACCCAATATTTCTTCCCTCGTTTTTAGTTGAGTAAGTACTCTTTTTAGTTCCAATTTGACTCTTCCAATTTTTTTTGTTTCCACCCACCACTAGCCTTAAATCCCTAAATCCCCAAATCTAGTTTGAGAGAAAAAATGGTATTGGAGCTCTAAATTCCATTGTGGAGTAGAACCTAAGTTCTTTAAACTTTATCACCTCAAAGTAAGTTCTTTAAACTCTATCACCTCAAAGCAAGTTATCTTTAATTTTGAAAATGGGTTGATTTGTTGTCGGTTTCGAGAATTGTTTTCATCATTACTTTACTTTAGCACTTTTCCTATTAAACTAAGTAGAGTACTCAAACTAAGTACTATTAAAGTAACAATTTTGTTTTTTTATTTACTTTAGCACTTTTCATTGTTGCTTATTCTATTGTTTGATGCTTTCCTTGTTGCTTATTATATTGGTTGAATTGATGCATTCTTAGAGTTGTTTGTAAAACATGACTTAAATCATGTTTTGTAGTGGTTCATGATACGTATACTCTAGAATTACACCATGGGGGTGTTTTTCATAATGCTCCCAAATTGTGTTATGAAAATTGAAAGGTTGAGTTTTACACTGAATTAGAGGTTGACAAGCTATCCCTTTTTAAGCTTAAGGGCATAGTCGGTGAGTTAGGATACAAGTCACTGATTAAATTGTACTGTTGTGTACCTTTCAAGTCCTTAGAGCATGGGATTAGATTAATTTGTAGTGATGTTGAAACAAATTTAATGGTTAAGGATATCAGACAACATGGTGTAATTGCAGTTTATGTTGAATTTGCAACTGTGGAAAATGTTGTGGCTGAGAGTGAAGTGATGATGATATATAGTGAGGATCTCTCTGATTATTACTCGGAGAGTGAGTCAGAGCCTGATAGCCTTGGAAATACCAGTGATGCTGATGAGGAACTCATTCAATATAGGAAATCTGTACTAGAAAAAAAAATGTAAGAAGTCTAGTGAAAAACCTAAAAAGAACGTACCAGAAGTAGGAAATGCCTATGATGATGTAGTAGTTGATGATGGTATTAATTCTAAAGAATATGATAGTCCTTCAAAGAATTCAGATGGCCAGTTTCAAAGGAAACCATCAAGGTTTCTTGTTTTTAGCAGAAATAATGACTTAATATAGATGCAACCAGTGCATGGAATGAGATTTTCTAGTCCAGAGCAATTGAAGGAATATTTGATTGATTATGCAGTGGCAAACCTTGTTCCTCTTAGGTTTACCAAAAGTGGTACTCAATGTTTGCTTGTTCAGTGTGCCCATAATTGCCCTTGGAGATTATGGGCTAGTTACATGCAATTTGAGAAAAGTTTTCAGATTAAAAGCTTGCACAATGAACACAAATGTGTGAAGAACTTTAAGATAATGATTGCAACCTACCATTGGTTATATAAGAAGTATGTTAAAAGGATTGTTGCTAACCTATGCTGGAAGTTGAAAGACTTCAAAGATGATGCCATAGAGAAGTATAAAATCCTTGTGAGTAAAATGCAGTGTTATAGGGCCAAGAAGTTGGCCATGGTTGAGGTTGAGTCATCTTTAGTTGAGCACTATGGTAAATTATGGAGCTATTCACATGAAATTTTATGAAGCAACCTAGGAAGTACTGTGAAGATTCAAGTTAAGGATAACCCTGATGAAACTGGACAAGGTAAGTTTATAAGAATGTATGTTTGTTTTGATGCTTTAAAGAGAAGGTGGAAGGAAGCATGTAGACCTGTTATTGGTGTTGATGGGACTTTCTTGAAGAGTTTTTGTAAGGGAGAAATTTTAGCAGCAACTGGGAGAGATGGGAATAATCAAATGTTCCATATTGCTTGGGCAGTAGTTAAGAATGAGAACAAGGATAGCTGGAGGTGGTATTTACAGCACTTGATTGATGACTTGGACTTGGGTGATGGAATTAGACTAACCATAATTTCTTATCAGCAAAAAGGCCTAGTGCAAAACATAACAGATTTGTTTCCTTTTGTTGATCATAGAAGTTGTGCTAGGCATATATATGATAATGTAATGACTTAGAATTTCACTAAAGGGTATTCAGGTTATTTTACGTGTTGATTCAGCGTACTATATGCTCTGTTTGGTTCGATGCAAGCAAGTGCAAATAGCAAATGGGTGCAATTACATCGTAATGCACGACAAGGAATTGCAATGGCAATTCACTTCACCTGTTTGGTTAGAGTAATGCAAAAGCACCCTACATTTTTTTCATCTTCTTCACAAACACATAACTAAATAACCAGATTATTTTCTCCTCCCCATAATTCCAAATTCTAAATACACACTTTAAGATTAAAATAAGTCTTTAAATATGAAACAGTTTATTTTCAGATCTCATCCATAAACCTACATAAAATCTTTTTTTTCCTCAATTTTTCATTCAATTTTTATCTAATTTCGACAGAGATTCAACAAAATTAGTTGATTTAAGTTGGTTTAAATCTTCATAAAGAGGAGATTGAGATTCAACGAAATTAGTTAATTTGAGATGGTTTATTCTTCATGGAGAGGAGAAATTGAGATGAAAAACTAAACTTTTATTTTCCTTGCTGGTGGCAGCTACAAAAGAGGAGGAAGTTACCAAAAAAAAGTTACGAAAGAGAGAGAGAGAAATTGCAAATAGTTACTCTGTTTTTTTGGTTGCAACAAGTTGTCTCCTGACCTATTTATACGGTGCACATGATTGCAACTTATTTGCATAACTGTCACTTTGCATTAGTGGACCAAACACCAATAAATGGCTAGTTAGTGGGAAATGGGTGCAAATGCATCCTATTACAGTGAACCAAACAGAGCTTATAGGAAATTTCATAAATTTCGTGTTGACTATCTTATTTTTGTTGTGTAATAGGGTCGAACCTGTGCAGTTTAAGTGCTAATTGGGAGCAAGTCGCTCCAAGAGCTTATAACAATTAATCGAATTAATCGGAATTAATTGCCTTAATTAACCTATAATACATATGTCACATATAAGTGATATAACAACCTAAAACAAAATAAAGTAAAAAAACTACAAGATTGAGTGGTGGAGTGCTAGCTGGCCTAAGAGTTTTCTTTAATTTGGTGGTTTTTCATTTTTTACGGTTTTAATTGTTTTTCCTCGGTGAAGCGAAACATTTTCAATATATAGATTCGTGGGCTTCTCTTTTTTGGGCCTTTTTGTGGACTTAAATTTTTTTAAAAAAACAAGCAAAACTTGCAAACTGTTATGAAATTCGTGGGCCTATATGGATGCCCACCATTGAGCCCATATGGGACACCTCCTTATATGTATTTATCCTAGTAATCCTTTGTCTTGGTGTTTATCCTGGTAATCCTTTATCTTGGTGTAATCCTTTATCTTGGTGTTTATCCTGATAATCTTTTATCTTGGAAAGGAGGTTACCTAGTTGTATATAAAGGTAACCTCCTCCCATTCATACTTACCTCAATGAATAAGAATTCTCTCTATTTCATTCTCTCAATGATTTAATACATATCAAATACATGTCAAGTTAGTGTGGTGTTCTCTCTAAGTCGGTTTAATTCTAACACGTTATCAGCACGATAGTCTCTAGCTTTGGATTAAAGGTATGTGTTTAACTTGTGATTAAATCGTATTCGATATTGTTGATACCATATTAAATTCGTGACTGTCGAATTTAACTTTACAGTAGAATAACATAGGTATGTTATTAAGAGATATTAGTGTACTACAATTTCTCTTTTAATTTTGAATGAGTAATCATAGAATTAGTAGTGTACACTGCACACTACAAAATAAAAAGCTCAATACAGAAACTCACGCATGCTGATGCGCTGGTTATTTTAGTTATATCATTTAAGAAAACAAGTTGATATGCCGTAAGAAAGATTACTATTTTATGATTGTTTGGCTATGGCGAAATCGTTTTACCTGATTTTAAGCGGTATGTATTGCGTTTTGGTGCCAGAATCAGTATTGTTTCGACCATTGGAATTGGTGGTGTTTGATGCCGTTATAGGTACTTGTATAGGCCGTCGAATTCGATGAACTAGGCCTGACCACTTATATTGGATGGGTTGGTTTGTTTAATTTTATGATGAAACCAAAGATTGGGCTATTTTTGTTTAATTGATCTAACCCTTTGATAGTTTTGTTTCGTGCCCTAAGATGAGAGGTAGAAGACGATGATGTCATCAGGACATAATCACTCATTAAAGATCTCCTTGGGCTTTAAGTCTATGTTTTACCTGGGCTTCAAAACTTAATGTTAATGTTCTGGGCTTTTAGCATTTGTTTGTTTCGGACCTAACTTCTTATAAATTGACTTGGGTCCGACCCGGTTTGGACCGAGCCATTTTGACACTTAAGGACCGTGTCCGGTTGTCTATATCAACTTGGTCGAGTCCAACCCATAAGGACTGGTCCGGTTTTGGCCCATTACAGTGGTCATTTATGTAGGCCCAATTTGTTTTTATAGCTATTTTGTTTTCAAGAACTTGAAGTTCTAAAATCATGAACGTGAATATTTGATGCCATCATTTTTTTTTTAATACATGTATGTTTAATTTGTTACAGTTACTTGAAAGATGTCAAACCTTACTAAACTCGATTTTCAAGCTATTTCAATTAGAGGCGACAATTATTTATCATGGCAGCTGGATGCCAAGATCCATTTACAATCTAAAAAACTTGGTGATACTATTAAAGAAGGAAACAAAATGACCCCAAAGGAAAAGGCCACAGCTCTCATATTCCTATGTCACCATATTTATGACGACTTAAAAAATGAGTACCTAACAGAGGAAGACCCAACAAGTCTTTGGAAATCCCTGAATGATAGGTATGTGATAAACCGATAAAATTAAATATATCTCTACTTACGAATAAACGATGAAATTCAACGCAAGTAAAACTAAAACTTTATCGTATACTATTTATCAAAGATTTCTACTCTCGATACTATTGAAGTAGAGTTGGAATAGAAGATTCGTTCCACTCCTAGTTCTTTAGCATTCAAGTTTTCTACGACTATCAATCCTACCAAAGTCAATGAGAGTTTTACAAATTACTCTACGATGCAATTTATACTAACAAGATAATGGGATTATAATGATTCAACTACGAAATGCTACGGAATACTAAAGTTTGAATCTAGAATAAGAATTAGGGGGGAATTGAATCCACCTTGAATCCAACTTAATAAACTAGCATAGATTGTTGTAATCAAATTCTTATATTCTTACGGTAAGAATTGGTCGTTCTAATCCCTAATTATACATGACATTTCTACCAATTCATAACTAGCATGTGAGGAAGTCCAACCCATTCTCATGGCGAATCAACGACCTTCTAGAGTGGAATAGGCTCTTACAACGATTCTACACTACACAATCAAGTTTTTATCAAGGTTTCATCAAACCCCTCTAATGGAGGTTTAGCCTTGATTCATCAAACTATCATTTCCATATGAATTAAAACTAGACATCATAAAAAGATTGGAACTTTGCTTATTTAAACTCAAATGGAAACTACTCATGCAATAATTGATTTAAACTAATAATGGCAAATAAGTAAATATAAGAATTGAAACTAATAATTAATGGAAAACGAAATTAGATTATCAAGAACTAAATATTTTATTGATCTAACAACTAAATAACAATCATTCAATACTGAAATTAAAACAAGAATAACAACTAATTAATTAATTGAAAAACTAGATATAACTAAGCTTTAATGGCTACTTTCTATCCTAACCTAATTGATATTTAAGAGCTAAGTCTTGTGTGTGGAAATAGAGGAGACCAGATCCATATTTTCGTGCATGGGCTGAGGGTCCATTTTTGGGTCGGAAAATCGAGCTCAAAGCCCAATTTCTTCAGTCCACAGGGCCTTTTTCAGTTAGGTTTGACTTCAATAGGCTTTTTGTCCACTTTTGCTCCTCTGATTGGGTCAAGGTTTGGACCATTGGAAAGCTCTTTCCGAGCTGGTCGTTTTGACATAAGGTATGCCTAATTCCAAGGCATGAGTCCAAAGATACGGTCTTCAGAGTTCTGCTGACTTTTATGTGCTGTTTCTGCCCGCGTTGACTTTGAATTTTCAGCTTCTGACTAGGCTTTACAAAGGCTTTTTCTCCTTGAATCTTGGCCTTTAATCACAGAACTTCTTAGCAACCAACCCTTGCTCCTTTATATCGCCAAAGTGGCACATTTTTACACATAATTGACTTCTATGCCTGAAATACATAAAAACATGTAATTAGCATTAACTCTTATTTATTACTCGCATAATTGGTATAAAAGTATTATTGTTAAGGGGTTAAAACTACAGTTTTGGGCTCTTATCAAACCATCCCCAAACAGCATTTTGCTTGTCCTCAAGCAAATATGAGAAATTAGCATAAGTGACCAAAAATGGAGTTCTAACTAATCTCGTTTCTCCGAGTGCGATTGCATTGACCATATGCAACAAGGCCTTAAACCACTAGGAATTCCCTGATGGACGAGTTATAGTCTCATGAGAGTTTTCCAGTGAAGGTACTCACAAACTTCATCTATACTACAACGACTCAGAAATAAAACTATTGTTTCCTTATCTATGTCTCAATTATCTATATATCTCACTATCAATGAATACAGAATAATCAAGTCGAAACCTAAGCTAATATATGCATAATAATCAATCATCTATGAATAAACATATATACAATGAGTAATACTATGAGATGTACTAGCAGGTCCGTTTATGAAAACTCGGAATAACGTCCTTAAGTAGGTCCTCACATAAATGTCAGGACAAAAACCACTCTGATTTTTCTGCTCAAGTTTCGCTACTCCAGTGTGCAGTGGGCACACTTTACCTTACAAACTCAATGACACATAAGGAAGTCGGAGTCGATCAAACACATCTGCCACTTACTATCACACTAACCTATTCCTAATTGAGCTAGAGGTCTTTATTAGGTGTTGCAGGGATTAGGAGATGGTTTAAGAAGGAAGGAAATGGATATTCAAAAAGGACAAGTTTGAGATACTAGAGGCTTCATATTATGCAACTAGAGAAACCATTGCTTTTTTCTTTTGCTTCTACACTTTGTTTCCATCCTTAGCCATATTTTTTTTTCTTTGGCCTTTGACTCTTTGATTCTATTTTTGGAGTTCTAACTCTTTATTTTATTTTATTTTTATTTTTTTATTTGGATGGAAACTTACTTTTCTCATCTGAAGCGACTTACAAATTCTTGATTTCAAAAGTCCTTCTCTTTTCTATTCTTCATCTCTATTCTCAGACTTATTCAAAGAATTAGGTAGGTTGATTTTTATTTTTTTTTTTTTTATTTTGTTTTGTTTTGTAACAGGGTAAAGGATTTGTGGTTTATGAAAGGCTAAATAAAGGCTCAGAGGGGCGACTAGCGGAAAATAATTCATAGGTTTGAATTTCTGGCTATATCGATCCAAAAAGGGCCTAAATTCTCGCTTAGGATATGGTATAGTAATCAAGTAAGTGGACGTGTGATTTCTCTATTTGGATTTTACTTCTCCCTTGTGTCATTTCTCAAATGTTCACTCATATAAGGCTTTAGGCTATATTTTCACAGGATTTGTAGAATAAGTAGTACTCTAGCCTAGATTTCAGAAACTTACTGCCAACAATCATAGATACTCATGTAACATATTTATAGACAGATGTAAGGATTATTACCTACATATTAGCCTAAGTTTCTAAAAACTATTCTAATGCAAAAGCTACGTGAGATTTGTAGATTATCAAAGGCCTAGAGAAGGAAACAATACCAATATTCCTAAGTGTATAACTTAAACTTTTATTTATATATTTTATTATATATATATATATATATATATATATATATATATATATATATATATATATATTTTTTTTTTTTTTTTTGAATTTTTAACTAGAAAACAAGTGCATATTATACATAACTATATCCTAACAGATGCCTTAATTACACTTCTATGCCCCCCCCAAACAAGAAGCATGCTTTGTCCTCAAAGTATTTAAATAAATAGGTTAGAGAAATACCATTGAAACGTGTGAAATTCTAGACCATCTGCAAAACAAGGTTAAACATACTAATATAGAAAAGAAAAACTGACGCAACTCTTTAAGAGTTCCACCCGTAATGGGGTTAATGAGAAATAAATTGCTTGGGACATAAGCAGACACTAACTGAAATAAAAACTAACCTTAACTCCCGTTTAAGCATTTTCCTCATTTCCCTCTCCAAAGAGAGGAGGTTCCTTCGCATCCTGCCATGCCATGATAACTTGCCAAGCCCGCCGCCGTGTGTTGTCAACTTGTGCTAACCTGTCTAGTGTTACTATGTCTGATGGGGTGTAAGGAGCAACCAAATGAGGTTGCACCTGCCATCCCGGCCAAGTCATTACTCGAAATGAGCGAACCACCCAATTGGTGGGTCTCATGACTTCAACCCTTTTCCAATCCGTGAACTGGGTACATAATTCAGGTAGACAACTAAGCATGATGTGACAAACCAAAACAGGCATAAGAAGATACTTATGTCGCATGCTTTGGGCTCTTTTAAGACTAGCCACTAATACTCGGGGAATGTCATATCGGCGACGTCCCTCAGCTAAAGCAAGGAAAACGTCACCAGCGGTACTATTTGCAGAGGTAAACTGCCAATCTCCTAAAATATTCATCAGGATGAATAACATAGTGGTGCCTACATTTAGGGATAGGCTACCAAGGGCTATGTTGTAACGCCCTTGGTCCATTATACGAAATACCCCTCCCCCATAATACTCATGGAAATATGTTTAGTCATAGAGGTATGCATTATCGGTCATATATCCCCACGTGTGAATAGGATCAGGTATTGGTAGTCCCGAAACTAATGCTACCACATACTTATTGAATTCTAGTGGTGTGTCATCAACCGTGAAGGAGAATTCTTGTTCTCCATCTTGGTTACAATAGAACTTAACATTATTGTAAAAAAATTCAGTAAGCTTAGGTGAATAAGAGTCGTCTTCACTTACCAGAAGATGCCTCCATCCGAACTGCATGATCCTTTCGCGGAACCAATGTCCATAAGTCTCGCTCCCTAACAAGTCTTCGAAAGATTGCTCCGGTATTACTATAGGAGAAGTCATCACAAAACTACTCTCTAGAATAGCTGCAACGATCCTGAAACAACCCACAAAAAATTAGAATTTTTCTTGCCCACAAGGGTCTGGGCGCGGGGTGCGCTTAACCTATGCCTGGGTAGGGCGCGGGGTGCACCATGGTGATTTTCGAGTTCCAAGTACTTGGGCGCAGGGGGCACTCACTTTTTGCCTGGGACGGGCGCGGGTCGCGCTCAAGATGAAAACTGGAATTCCAGTGTTTTGGGCGCAGGGTACGCTCAGCTATGGGCTTGGTAGGGTGCGGGTCGCGCTCTGATGAAATTTGGCTAATAGTGCCTAGGGTGCAAGTAGCGCTCCATGGGCGATATCGCGGCCTCGAGCTCAGCCTTGAGTTGCTAAAATGGAGAAGAAAAAAATAGGAAACGTGAAGTGAAAGGTGAGAGATGAAAGTGAGGTGTAGTGTGGGTTGTCAGTGTAGAATGAATGAAGTTTTTATAGGTTTTAAGTTGCTAAAATGAATCGGGAAGTTGCCAAAAAGCTTTAAGGCAATTTCCGGAAAAAAAAATTTTCAAATCGAAAATGGAAACAACCCATATTCTTGATTCTAAAACAACTCTAATATCTTTTAGATTGAATTTAGAATAGTAACTTCTAAATTATTTTAGATTTCATCCTACCACAACATCTAATCATAGGTATGGCCAGATCGACAATATTCTCAACCCTTACGTCAAACCAACTACTAAAATGGAGGATCCTATAACAAATCATGCTAGAATACCCAAACAATTCGGCAAGGTGGGATTAACGATAAAAACAATGCACAATTTGAAAACAACCAAATTATATTAAAATTGAAATTCAAATACAATTAACTACCGAATTTAAATTTAACTATTGAATTTAAAAAACTTAATATCCGAACTAATAAAAACAATAAAAACAACTAAATAACATCGAAACAACATATTTTTAGAAAACCTAGCCATATGATGAAGATGGACCCTGAGATGGAGATTGGGCCTGGGATGAAGATGGGCCCGAGCCATCCGTCCTTTGATAATGACTCTTATGCCTCTCAGACTCATCTGAAATAGAACCCTCCAGGGGTGGCATGCATCGTAGAATCTCTACTTGGAACAGGCGTTGTGCTTCCATTACTGCTTTCATCTTTGCATTCATCTCTGTATATTGTGCCTTGTGACGCTGAAGGAGTGTCTCCATGTTACACAAGAGATCCTCCTGACCCTTTTTGAGGTTTTCAAAACTCATCTGAAGGTTCTTTTGTTTATTTCGAATTATAATCTGCCTATCCCGTACATCTTCACAAATAGCATAAATGCAACGCACGCTAGTATGCAACACTGACATGCATTCTGACTCAGACGTACACTTTTCCAAGGCATCTTCATCCAAACATGTCATGTCCTCCATTTACTCATCCGAATCAACCACCCTATCCTCCGGCAACATCCAAGTCTTTTGGATGCACTCCGTATAAATAATTTCATTTGAATGCAATTTCAACATAGTCCGCTCAGTTCTTGGTTTCCCCCCCCCAAGACAACATTATCTTCGTAATTAAAGCAGGGAATGGTGCAATACTCTTCCCAACTCCTCTAATCATATTTATCAAAAACTCGAGGATACATAATTCATACCTCTTCTCTTGAATATCCAGATAATGTGTAGACATGTCAAACCGATGTCGCTCACTTTCTCTTTCCCAATGACGTTCTTACCAATCCACTGAGCTATAGCTAGTTGGTTGGTTTGCAGAGATGACTGTTGAGCACAATGAGAATTCGGATTGTATTGACCTTCCATGAGAGTGTCGTTCATCAATGCAGGAACTCCAGTATACTGGGATTCCTGCATGGTGGCGTCGAGGTGGCGTGCAGGCGTAATGCCTAGAATCTCAGCCAACTTCTCTCTCGATAATTCTCTCCTAACCCCAGCCACCTTCATGAAAACTTTCCGACCATCCAACTCTCTCTTCTTATAGAATTGTTTGACCAAATCGGAGTGGTAGAAATTATCTGTCGAGTACCACAACCTATTCCAATTCCTCCTAATCATCTCGTCACGAAAAAACGGCGCGAAGTGGTCGGCCGTAAAAGCTTGTTTCGGCAGAATTCTTCGTCTTAGAGCCATTGAAAGTTTTGAACTGATTTGGGGGTTTGTATATAGTGTAGGAAACGATGTGAAACAACCCTACTTAATAAAAAAAATGATGGTGGTGGGACAACTGTTGCGCAGCAGTTCAAATATTTTGTGGTTTTTTCCTAATTTTTGGTGGTTGCAAATGTTGGGGATGGTGGTGGGAGTGTTTTGGGAAAGGTTTTGAATTTGGGCGTGGTTGTATTTAGGTTTCTCTTTTTTTTAGGTTATGGTTTTGAATTTGGTAATGGCGGAATTGGAAAGAATCGCGATTCTGTTTTGTTTGGAAGAAGGAAACGCATGCGCGTCACACATGCATACCTTGGGCTCAAGCCCAAATCGATTTCGAAATTCGTCGATTTTTCGCTCAACTTCAACCTAAAATTGCCGCTTCGTTACCGGTCCGATTTTTGTGAATGAGTTATGGAAATGATCAGGAGAGAATTTCCAATCCAATGATTCATAAAACACTAAATTCCGACCATGGATGACATATAAGAAGATGGAAAACACCTCGAAGAGCGTACATGACGTAAGTTATGCAAACGAATGAAATCTAAATTTATAAATAATGTCAACCCGAATCGAAATACGATTAAACGGCCTAAGCAACACAAATGAAAAGTTGAACAATCCAGTACGGAAAAATGAACATCCCACCCCCAAACAAATTTTAGATAACAGAATTTGAAAATTTGTTTTAAAAGTGGGTATTTTAAAGTCAGATTCCCGAGACTTCCTAACTTACTATTTTTATGATTTTAACAATTTTTATTTTTTATGAATAAGATTTAATATAAGCAAAAAAACAAGAAAGCAATAAATGCATAATTCACACCATAGAGGAACATGACTAAAAAATCAAGAAAACATGCAAGAGTGGAAAACGTGAATTATATTAAACGTACGTGGACTTAGGATCCGGTACTTACAGCCACACACTCCTTAGGGAGGGCCCGGTTACCTGAGTGGTGCACTTACCAATATATGGAATTATAAGGAAGTACACTAAATAACAAAATGAGCCGTTTATAGTCAGATACTCGAAACTTTAACAAATAACTGGATATGTATATATATATATATATATATATACCCTTCAATTTTCCATATATCAACAACCTAAAGAGTTGGGGGTCTTTCCATAAATAAATAACATAGAATGCACCCCTAAACAGAATCAAGCACCAAGATTCTCTACGATGCAGCTTATTGAAATGAAAGTGAAGTCTGATGGATTTAGAATGTAACCGCGTATGCACCTTCTTTTTCGCCTTTGAACAAGAGGGAGTCCAAGTGAATGATCGTGAGAAAATAGATGTTTGTGGAAGATATGGATGAATTTTAGACGTAAGGAATGGAAAAAATGAGAATGTAGGTTTGGCACAAAACTCATTCATGGTGTAGGTGGGAACTGTCTATATTCTGAAAATGAAGGTGTCAAGTGCCTTTCCCTTGGGAATTATTTCTGTATTAAGAGGATTTAGAAAATCATTAAGTACAGAAGAAACAAAAGGCTCAAGCGCAAACTCCAGGTTCCTTTGAAAGGATGGAAGGTGGAGAATATTGGTGAGGGAAGATGAATGAGTGTCAGCTAGAGCTCTCAGGTCTAGATCATTAGAAGCCTTGAGATATGCCAGACATTCCTCAATAGGTGGGTCACTGGATAGAGGGTGAAAAATTCATCTTTCGTCATAGCGTCAAGGGATAAATGGATGTTGGCAGGGTGGGACTCGTGAGGTGGCAGGGAAGAGTTGCAAAAGAGTTGAAGGAAATCTTCCTCAATTTCCTCTATGTCCAAGGAGTATTTGTCGAAGTTTGAACTTCCAAAGGAAATGAATTTGTGCATTTGGTCATTCGGAAACGTGGTTTTGAAATAATCATGAGCTAAGCTCTCAATCATGCTAACCTTTCCATCGATATTCGTATAAGGCAACTGTTTGATTGTTTTAAAAACGTTAACCACAACGGAAAGATGGCCAAAGGATAAGGACATCGAACCATCGCGGCAGTTTATAAGCGCGTTGGCAGTTGCTAAGAAAGGGCGCCCTAAAATGATTGGAACATAATCGTTAGCTTACTTACGTCAGACGAGGATAACAAAATCCAGCAGGATAGTAGAAATCCTGAACCTTAACCAGCACGTTTTCCACTACACCCTTAGGATACTTGATAGACCTATCAGCTAATTGCAACGTCATTGTTGTAGGTTGCATTTCCTATAGACCTATTTGTTTATATAAATAATAAGGGAGTAAGTTAACACTCGCCCTGAGGTCTAATAAAGCAGTGGTCATGTGAGTATCCCTTAAGGTGCATTGTGCGATGAGGGGGCGACTGTGGTCCTTGTTCTTAACGATTTCATTGTGTTCCGTTAAAGTTGGAAACTGTTCAGTTAAAAAGGCGTCTTTAGGAATCTTTGTCTTATGCCTAATAGTGCACAACTCTTTAAGAAACTTAGCATGGTGATAAATAGTAAAATTGAATAGTTTACCTACGAAATGAACGATGAACTCAAAACGTAAGTAAACTAAAACTATCTTACGTGTCTATATTTATCAAAGTTTCTACTCTCAATTCTATCGAAATAGAGTGGAGTAACAAATTCGTTCCACTCCTAGTGCTCTAGCATGGATGTTTTCTAGTCTAATTAGTCGGTCTTAAGTCTAATGAGAGCTTTACGAAGGGTTTTATACTACGATACCTATATGAAATTGATTATGTTGAATTAAACTATGAATGCTATGGAAATATGATTGTTTTGAATCTAGATAAAGGATTAGAGGGGAATTGAATCCACCTCGAATCCAACTTAATAACCTAGCATAGATTCTTGTATCTCGATTCTTACGTTCTTACGGCAAGAAATTCGAGTTCTAATCCCTAGTGTTCATGACATTTCTACCGAATACTAACTAGCATGTGAGGTCGTCCACCCATTCTCATGGCGAATCACAACCTTCTAGATTGGAATAGATTCTACAATGCTTCTACACTATACCACTAAGTTTTCATCAAGGCTTCATCAACCCCTCTAATGGAGGTTTTAGCCTTGAGTCATTCCGCAATCATTTCCATATGAATCTAAACTAAACATAATATCAAGATTCAAAATTTACTAATCTAAATTAAACAATAATTAAATTCTAATTAACAACTAAGAAATGGTAACCAACAATAATTAAAACTAGATCTAATAGATTGAAATAATAAAAATCGAAATGACAAGAATAATAACTATTTTATTTATCTAATGAATCAAGAACAATGATTCAAGAACTTAATCTAAAACAAGAATTGAAAATGGAACTAAAACTTAATTAATCTACTGAAAACTAGATCTAGAATTATCTATATGGTTTTAGGTCTAACTAGCTACCATTAACAAAGAGCTAAGCTTTTGTTTTTATACTTTTAGATCCAAAAATCGTGCATGGGCTTGGAGCCATGTTTTGGGCCAGAGAATCAGGCCCAAAACCCAATTCTTTCAGTCCAAAAAGGCCTCTTCAGCTGTAGTTGGCTTCAACAGACTTTTCGTCTGCTTCTGCTCATCTGATTGGATCAAGGCTTAGACCATTGGAAAGCTCTTTCCGAGCCGGTCGTTTTGACATAAGGTAGGCCCAATTCCGAGGTCTGAGTCCAAAGATATGGTCTTCGGAAGTTCTGTTGACTTTTGCATCTGTTTTTACGCCGCGTGGACTTTGACTCTTCATCTTTTGACCGGGCTTTACAGAGGCTTTGTCTCCTTGAATCTTGGCCTTTAATCACAGAACTCCTTAGCAACCGACCTTTGCTCCTTTATCTCGCTAAAGTGGTACATTTCTGCACATAATGGACTTTGAAACCTGGAATGCATAAAAACACGTAATCAGTGTTAACTCTTAATTATTACTCACATAATTGGTCTAAAAGTATGACTGTTACAGGGTTAAAACTCCATTTTTGGGCTCTTATCACATGGTGAGGTAACTTTTTAATCGCTTCAAGAAAAGGTAAGTTTATCGTTAGATTTTTAAAAACTTCCCTAATCTCGTCAAAATTTGTATCCTTGTTTAACATAGCTAATTTCGAGAAAACGATGGTTTCTCTCTATATTTAGCATATGGATCAATAGGATGGTTAACCTTGCTTTTCTGTTTCTTAGGCTGTAGTTTAACTGGTACCTCTACAGGGGTAGGATCTTTAGTTTCTGTTTCGGTATCTAGTGTAATATCTGGTGTAGGGACTACTGGTGGGGTAACTATAGACATAGTTACTTTGTTATCCACCACTCTGCCTGAACGGAGAGTGGTGATGGAATTTATCTCACCTACATTTGCATTTTCGTTACTAGTATTACCGTTTACCTCAAAGGCTGTGTTTGGTGTTTTAGGATTAGGTATCACTTGTCCTGGAAACACACCTTTGGGTTGTACTTTCTCTTGAGTTAACTGCTGTAAGGAAAGTTGGATGGCTTATAAAATCTGTTGTTGAGATTGCATAAAGGTATCAAAATGATTCGGTTGTGGAGTAGTATTTGCTATTGGTTGTGTGACAGGAACTATGTCCCGTTGATTATTAATGGGTGGATTTTGGTAGGTATTATTTACCGGAGCGATACCTCTATTAGTATTATAATTATTATTATTATAATTATTATAATTACCCTGACCTTGTCCTTGTCATGGTTGAGCCTGGTTGTTATAATTATAATTACCCTGAACTTGTCCTTGCCTTGGTGGACCTTGGTGGACCTTGGTTGTAATTGTTTGTTGGCCTAACATTTGGGTTAAACAACCTTGGAGGTTGTTGATTATTTCGCCAACCGAAGTTGTGGTTTTGTCGCCAAGCTGTGTTAGGTTCGCTATTAATGGAACAAATATTATCTTGTTATGATTGTTGTTGTTTATAAGCGAGAGGACAATAGGAGTTGGGATGCTCTGGACTCAAACAGAAATTACATGGATTGGTATTGACATTCATGACGGGGATAAGCGTTTGTTGAACAGAAATAGCATCTACCTTTTTAGTTAGAGATTCGATTAAATTTTTAAGTTCCGGATCGGGTTTCATCTCAAACATACCGACAACTTTAACTGTTGTAGAAGAACTAGCAGAACGGGAGAAATTGTCACTACCCCCCCAGTTATTATTACGCTTAGTTTGATCTTCTAAAAATTTATAAGCCTCTGACACTACACCATAACAGGCTATTTGTAACGGCAAAAAAACGTTGCTAATAATTTTCGCAACGCTTTTTAAGCGTTGCAAATATGGCGTGGGTAAAGTGTTAGAAAATTTTGCAACGCTTAATAAGCGTTGTGATAAGAGCCCAAAACTGTAGTTTTAACCCCTTAATAATCATACTGTTAGACCAATTATGTGAATAATAAGTAAGAGTTAATACTGATTACGTGTTTTATGCATTTCGGGCTTCAAAGTTCATTATATGCGAGAAATGTGCCACTTTTAGCGAGATAAAGGAGCAAAAAGGCGTGAGAACTTCAGAATGCCATATCTTTGGACTCGGACCTCGGATTGAGGCCTACCTTATGTCAAAACGACCGGCTCGGAAAGAGCTTTGCAATGGTCCAAGCCTTGACCCAATCAGAGGAGCAGAAGTGGACGAAAAGTCTGTGGAAGCCAACTGCAGCTGAAGAGGCCTTTTGGATCGAAAAATTGGGTTTTGGGCCCCGATTCTCCGCCCAACCCATGGCTCCAAGCCCATGCACGAATTTTGGATCTGGATGTATAAAACAAAAGCTTAGCTCTTTGTTAATGGTAGCTAGTTAGACCTAAATTAAGATATAGAATTCTAGATCTAGTTTTATTTATTAAATTAAGTTTTAGTTCCATTTAAATTTTGTTTTAGATTAAATCTCCGAATCATTGTTCTTGATTGATTAGATAAATAAAGTAGTATTTTTATCAAGTTGAATTTGTCATTTCCATTAGATCTAAATTCAATTCTTGTCATTGTTTTATTCCAGCCATTAAATTAGATTCATTATTGCTAAATTAAGTAATTCTCAATTTCTCACATTATGTTTAGTTTAGATTCAATGGTAAATGTTAGATTGATGACTCAAGGCTAAACCTCCATTAGAGGGGTTGATGAAGCCTTGATGAAAACTTGGTTGTTTAGTATAGAAACATTGTAGAATCTATTCCACTATAGAAGGTCGTGTTTCGCCATGAGAATGGGTGGGCGACCTCACACGCTAGTTAGTACTTGGTAGAAATGCCATGAAAACTAGGGATTAGACTCGGAATTCTTGCCGTGAAAACGTAAGAATCGAGATACCACAATCTATGCTAGGTCATTAAGTTAGATTCGAGGTGGATTCGATTCCCCTCTAATTCCTTTATCTAGAGTCAAACAATAGTATTTCCATAGCATTTGTAGTTAATTTCTAGTAATCATCTTAATTAAGTATCGTAGTATAATATTTCGTAAAAAGCTCTCATTGACTTAAGAGCGACTAGTTAGACTAAGAAAACAATCCGTGCTAGAGAACTAGGAGTGGGGAACTAACTTCAGACTCCATTTAGTGCAATTCGCATTGAGAGTAGAAGCTTTGATAATAGATAACGTAAAAGTGAAAGTTTAGTTTACTTTACGTTTGGATTAATAGTTCATTTCAGTAGGTAAACTACTCATTTTACATTTGTCAAAATGCCGCTGCCATCTTAGTTGCACTTTAGCATTGTTTTCATAATATAATTAGTTATTTTTAAGTCCCATTTCACCCACCCACCCTTGTTTGATTCATGTAGTGGTTGCCGTTTCAGTTTTGGAAAAATTTCGCGAAACGCGACTCGAAGGCCGCTCACGCTTCAAAGAGAGCGACCCGCTTATCTTCTTGGACTTCGTTTATACATCGAAGGGCGCTTCAAAGAGAGAGCGATTCGCTTATCTTCATCGAGGCTTCGACTTTGCCTTGGCTCACTAAGATAGAGAAGCGCCAGCATAGCTGAAATTTTCGGATTTCCACAGTTTGATTCTAACTTCGAGCTGTCAAGTTTTTTTGTTCTACTCTCTTTATATATAATCGAACACGCTGCATACACAAGACGCTATTCATAAGCGAAGCAAGGACGCAATCAGGTATTCCTTTCTTCCACACCTCGCATCTCCTGTTAGAGGTTTATACTAGTATATCAGAATTGTTTGGAGTGTTGCATGTGTAGTTAAGCTCGACTTAGTCTTGCATGAGATTAAGGTCTGGTCGTACAAAAACACCGAACGTAAATACACAACAACATCAACAATCAAGTCTATCTAGTACACCACCCACGACACCTCTAACTACTATCACACACACCATACCTGACATAATGGCTGAAGAAAGAGAGACTCCTCTCTCCGACTTCTACAAAGCTTTGAGCGATAGCCCTAAGTCTTGCATCGCTCTAGTAGACCAACGGGGATTTTTGAATCCCCCAAATATATTTAATTGTTACCCGCTTTTCATGGGGGTTAGACCATGAAAACCCTATCATTTACATACGTAGGATTGAACAAGTCCTTATAACATTCCACCACCCTACGGTTGGTGCAGAACAGATTAAACTAAGGGTATTTCCTTTCACATTAGCCGATAAAGGCGGCTTCTTGTTAACCGCCCAAGCGCCTTAATTTGTGGACACGTGGGCTAAACTTGTTGTTGTTTATGGAACATTTTACCCACCCCTAAAGACGGATGAAATGCTTTCCAAGATTCATTTCTTCCGGAGTAACCCTCATGAATCATTTTTCGAGGCATGGAATCGTTCACCGATCTCCTTATAGAGTGTCCACACCATAACCTAGCAAAAGACACGTTAGTTCGCGGCTTTTTCAAAGGACTTCAACATCACCATAAAGAAGTCCTTGACATAATGAATGGGGTAGTTTCCTAAGTAAAGGAGCCTCGGAGGCTTACAAATTTTAGAAGACCAAACTAAACGGAATAATAATTGGGGAGTGATGATATCCCCCGCTCCGCTAGTTCTTCTTCAAATACCAAGGCCGCTAGTATGTTTGAGAATAAAACCGATCCGAACTTAAAAATTTACTCGAATCTCTAACTAAAAAGTAGAGGCTATTTCGTTCAACAAAAGCCTATCCCCGGTCATGAATGTAAACTCCAACCCATGTAATTTCTGTTTGAGTCCGTGAGCACCTCGACAATTATTGTCCTCTAGCTTATGAACAACAACCACTAGAGCAAGATAATGTTTACTCTATTAATAACTATCCTATTCCTAACGCCCCTTGGAGACAACATCCCAACTTCAGTTGGAGAAATAATCAACACCTCCAGGGTACAATAATCAAAACGTTAGGCAAGAAAACAATTATAACCAAGCTCCACTTAGGCAAGGACAAGGACAAAGTCAAGGGAATTATAATAATTATAACAACCAAGCGCAACCTAGGCAAGGTCAAGCACAAGGTCCGAATAATTATAATAATTATAATACCAATAGAGGTATCGTTCCGGTTAATAATAATAACTATCACAACCCACCCATAAATAATCAACGAGATATAGTTCCAGTCGCACCACCCGTGACTACTACACCTACACAACCGGATCGTATAGACGCCTTTATACAAGTTACCCAACAACTTTTCCAGACAATGACTCAATCAAACCAACAGATCTTACAATCCATAAATCAGGGCATACAACAGTTAGCCCAAGAGAAAGCCCAACCAAAAGGCGTGTTTCCAGGTCAACCGATACCAAACCCTAAAACAGCAAACACAGCCTTTGAGGTAAACGGTAATTCTAGTACGGAAACTACAATCGTAGGTGACCTAAATGCCATCACCACTCTCCGTTCTGGAAGAGTGGTTGATAACAAAGTAACTACGCTCAGTAGTTACCCCATCACATTCCTACACACCAGATATCGAACTAGATACCGCAATAGAAACTGAAGAGCCTACCATGGTAGAGGTACCGGTTAAACCACAACCAAAGAAACCGAAAAGCCAAGGTTACACAAAGAAGTAGAGCCATACGCTAAATATAGAGCTTAAACCACCGCCCTCAAAAAATTAGCCATGCTAACTAGGGATACAAACTTTGAGGAAATTAGGAACGTTTTCAAGAATCTAACGATAAACCTCCCTTTTCTCGAAGCTATTAAAAAGCTTCCTAACCACGCTTAAGTTTCTTAAAGAGTTGGCACTACTAAAGGCGAAGACTAACATACCCAAAGACGCTTTTAACCGAACAGTTCCCAACTTTATCCGAAAATAATAGAATTGTTAAGTACAAGGACCCCGGTCGTCCCCATCGTGAAAATGCACCTTAGAGATTTCCACACGACGACCGCTTTATTAGACACGGGGCGAAGTGTTAACTTACTCCCCGTATTACTTATATAAACAAATAGGTCTACGTGAAATGCAACCTACAAAAATAACGCGTTGCAATTAGCGGACATGTCAATTAAGTATCCTAAAGGTGTAGTAGAAAACGCGTGCTTGTTAAGGTTCGTGGATTTCTACTATCCCGCTGATTTTGTTATCCTCGATACGTAAGTCGCTAATGACTGCAGACCGATCATCTTAGGGCGCCGCCTTCTTGGCAACCGCCAACGCGCTTTATAAATTGTCGCGATGGAAAGATGTCCTTATCTTTTGGCCATCTTTTCCTCGCCGAGGTAAATGTTTTAAAATGATGAAACAGTTACGATTCGGGCCGGTAGATGGGGAGGTTAGCATGATTGAGAGTTTAGCTCAAGATTATTTTAACAACACGTTTCACGAAAACAATATGTACAAATTCCTTTCCTTGGGACCTTCAGATTTTGTAAATGACTCCTACTTAGAGGAAGTCAACACCATCCTAGAGTCCACACCAATTGTAGACCCGCCGGTTGCTCCATACACCGATTATGCGGACTTGCTACCCGAAAGCAGGTATTCATTATGCAAAATGAGGACCCGGACTAAATATCTATTGATTTTCCACCCACCCGGTGCTTAAACCTCTTCCCGAATTAAAATATATATTAACTTGATCCGATGGTAGTCATCCGTAATTATATCTTCTTTGTTATCTAAAGATGAAGAGACATCTTTAATAAGGGTGATTAGGGAACATCGGTCTGCGATTGGTTGGTCCTTAGCTGACATTAAGGGCATCGAATTCTAATGTCCGCACTCATCAGATCCATTTGAGGATAACGCGAAGACTTCTCGCGAACCTCGGCGGCGCTTAAACCCCCGCCATGAAAGAGGTGGTTAGGAAGAAGTCTTGCGACATCGGATGCTGGTATTATATACCCAATCTCCGATAGCTAATGGGTAAGTCCCATTCATGTAGTTCCTAAGAAGTCGGAATTACCATGGTGCGTAACGGGGAAGGGTGACTATGTTGTCACTCAAGGTCCTATGAAATGGAGAATCAGATTGATTACGTGACGCTTAAATGCTATGACACGAAAGGATCACTTTCCCTTACCATTTATAGATCGATGCTTGAACGCCCGGGCTGGTCATGCCTTTATTGTTTCTGGATGGCTACTCCGGCTATTTTCAGATTATTATTGATATTGATGACCAAGAAAAGATAACCTTCACATGTCCCTTCGAACATATGCCTATAAACGAATGCCTTTTGGCCTTTGTAATGCTCCCGGTACCTTCCAAATGTATGCTTCATATATTTAGTGACATGGTAGAGCTTTTATGGAAGTTTTCATGGATGATTTTTCTATCTATGGAGACTCCTTCACGATCGCTTTGTCTAACCTCGCCTAAGGTTTTGACACGGTGTGAAGAAAAGAGCCTCGCTTTTAAATTGGGAAAAGTGTCACTTCATGGTCAAAAGGGCATAGTACTAGGTCATATTGTATCTAGTGATGGCATCAAGCAGATAAAGCCAAACTAGATAAGATAGCGATTCTACCTAAAACCACGGATCGTCCGTGAGATTAGAGCCTTTCTAGGCCACGCAGGGTTTTATAGGCGGTTCATTAAAGATTTTTCAAAATAGCTAGGCCTTTAACTAACCTCGCTTTTTGAAAGATGCCATCTTTGATTTTAATTTTAATCAGAAACAGGCTTTTTGAAACCTTAAAAGCGCCTCTAACCATCGCACCTATTATACTGACCTCCTCGATTGGTCTAAACCTTTCAACTCATGTGTGATGCTAGTGACTATGCGGTTTGGTGCCGCCTTTAGGACAGAAAATAGATAATAAGTCCACTGTCATTTATTATGCTAGTAAAACATTAAACGATGCTCAACGGAATTATACAACTACTGAAAAAGAATTCTTAGCTGTCATTTATGCTTTAGATAAATTTCGTCCCTTATTTGGTTGGTTCTAAAACTTTAGTTTACACGGACCATGCAAAATTTTAGGTACCTTCTTGCAAAGAAGGATGCTAAGCGTAGATTAATCCGATGGATTCTTCTCCGCAAGAGTTCACATTAGAAATAAAGGAAAAAAGAGGGGTCGAAAAACGAGTTGCACCACCACTTATCTAGACTTTACAAATGACGATAGTAGTGATTCCGAAGTCCATACGGACTCTTTTCCGATGAGCATCTCAGATGCTATTTTTCATCACCATGGTATGCGGACATCGTGAAATTATTTAGCGGCTGATGTTATGCCTCATAATTGGTCAAGAAATGAACGAAGAAGTTCTTGGCCGAGTCAAGTTATACTATTGGGATGAGCCCTACCTTTTTAAGTATTGTGCGGATCGATTATTCGTCGTTGCATTCCCCGCTGGGAATATAATGAAGTTCTATCCTTCGCCATGACAAAGAGTGTGGTGGCCACTTTAGTGGAATGAAAACAGCCGCTAAAGTTCTTCAATGTGGATTTTATTGGCCTACCCTTTTAAGGATGCCCAAGTGCATTGCAAGACGTGTATTCGTTGCCAACAACTTGGGCTTAATCATGGAAGCGTAATATGATGCCATTAAATCCAATCTTAATAGTAGAAATTTTGATGTTTGGGGTATTGATTTCATGGGCCCGTTCCCCGCTTCCCACGGTTATATTTATATTCTAGTTGCCGTGGACTACGGTCTAAATGGATAGAGGCCCTAGCTTTGCCGTGAGCAATGACCATAAGACCGTAGTATTTTTTATTAAAGAATACATTTTCTGTAGGTTTTGGCATTCCTAAAGCCATCATTAGTGATGGGGAACACATTTTGCAACAGAGTTGTTGCATCCCTAGTGAAAAAGTATGGAGTTACACACAAAGTAGCAACTCCTTATCATCCACAAACTAGCGGACAAGTAGAAGTTTCTAATAGGGAAATCAAAAAGATTTTAGAAACAACAAGAACCCCGATAGGAAAGATCGGGTCAAGTTTTCTATCGGATGCCTTATGGGCATATAGAACTGCTTTCAAAACTCCTATAGGTATGTCTCCCTTTAGACTTGTATTTGGGAAACCATGTCATTTGCGGATTGAATTAGAGCACTGCGCTCGTGGGCTATAAAAAGCCTTAACTTCAATATCGATGAGGCGGTGTCAAACGCAGTTACAATTAAATGAGCTTGAAGAAATCCGCCGCGACTCTTACGATCTCGCTGAAGGATTATAAAGCTAACATGAAACGTGTTCATGATAAGCATATCCCCAAGTGAAAGAGTTTTGTGGTCGGACAAAAGGTTTTGCTTTACAACTCCCGATCTACATATTTTCCTGTGGAAACTAAAACCCGTTGGTCCGGTCCTTTTCTCGTTATCAAGTCACCCCTTACGGGCAATTACCTTGGTAAATCCCAATGACAACAGTACCTTTCAAGTTAATGGTCAACGGTTAAAACATTTTCACTTAACTTTTGTCCCCCTCGATGTGGAGGAAGTCCTTTTACAGTGACTTCTATGAGGATCGACCTTGTCATTTGGTGTACTTACTTTCATTTCCATAAACCGATAAGTACACCATTCAGGTAACCGGGCCCTCCTTATGGAGTGTGTGGCTGTAAGTACGGATCCTAAGTCCACAGTTCACATAATTCACGTTTTTCCACTTTCGTGATGTTTTTCTCGATTTTTGAGTCATGTTCCTCTATGGAGTGAATTATGTATTTATTGTTTTTCGTGGTTTCTTATAGTAAACAAATAAAAATAAATTAAAATTCATAAAAAATCGAGACATAGCAATCCAACAAGTCTTGGGAATCGACTTTAAAACGACGTTGCAAAAACAAATTTTGTGGTTAAAAATTTGTTTGGGGTGGAAATCGATCTTCCCATCCGGATTGCTCGAACTTTCTAGTTGTGTTGTTTAGGTCCATTAGTATAGTTCATGGGGTTGACGTTATCAAATGGGGCGTGTTCATTCGCTCGCGATAACTTACATCATGCACGCACTACGCAGGGCGTTTTCCACTATCTTATTCGTCACCCCGGTTGGAATCGAGTGTTTTATGGATCATTGGATTGGAAATTCTCCTGATCATTTCCATATCTCATTCGCAAGAATCGGATCGATAACTAGCCGGAAATCTAGTTTGAAATTGCTTTAAAAATCGAAAAAAGTCGAAAAATGCGAATGGGCTTGGCCGACTTCGCCACCTAGAGCCACTTTCCAAAACCAGATCGCGATCTTCTTCTTCTCCGCTTTGAAACAAAATTAAATCCAAACCCTACCAACCTAAAAATAAAAATAATAATAATAATAATAATAAATAATATAATATATCCAAATAGAAACACCACCCACGCCCATAATAGAAACTCGACACCAATCTTCCACAATCTCCAACCGATCCCACCATCAAAACCACCAACCAATTCAAGTTTTCATACCCCCAACCGTCGTATCTACCATAACCACCTTTATTTGGTTTGGTTAGTTTTCATCAAACTCGCGATCCACCACCATCTACAAACCCCAAATCAAGAAATAACTTCAATGGCGCTAACGACGAGAATTCTCTGAAAAAAACGTTTGCTTCCCGATAGCCAAGGCCATTTTATGACGCGGAGATGTTTAAGAGAAATTGGAACGGACTGTGGTATTCGACGGAGGATTTCTACCACTATGAGTTGGTAGAACAGTTTTATAAGAAACGAGAAGTGGAGGGAACTAGGATTTTCATTAGGATAGCAGGAACGCGGAGGGAAGTTACGAGACAGTTGTTGGCTGAGCTATTAGGAATCACCCCTGTAACCAACCTAGATACGACCAAACAGGAATCTCAGTATACTGCAGTTCCTGTTTTGATGAAAGATACGGTCATAGAGGGTGAATACAATACGATATCTCATTGCGTTCGCCCAGACGATTCGAGAACCAATCAACCAACGCCGCCGGTGGATTGGTAAGAACGTCCTCGGGAAAGACAAAGTCAGCGACATCGGACTTCAGTGTCTGCACGTTCTCTGGAATTTGCAAACGAAGGAGTATAATTTCTGCATCCTCGATTTCATTTTGAATGTGATTAGAGGATGGAAAAAGCCCGGCTCTTCCCGTATTGATCACTAAGATTATGCTCTCATTTAGAGCCGCCGTTAGATCTGCTCCTATTAAGATCAAATTGCCTTCTAATGCGAAAAAGTATTTATAAGGAATGCATTCAAAAGACTTGGCCGTTGTCCGCAGAGAAGGAAGTTGAGTCGGATGATGAAAAGGAACATATGACATGGTTGGTTGAGGATAATTTTGATAGTCATACTTCTAATTTAGAAGCTAATGATAATGCCGCAAAAACCGGTTTATGCGCGCGGTTATCGATCCGCGGAAGATATTAGACATAGACAGATTGTACTGGGAAATAAGCAAACGGACCTTCAGACGACAAGTTGAAATGCTCAGAAAGAGTCGGGATGATATCTTGTCTAACATGGAGGTTATCCACAATAACCACCAAGCCCAAGATGTCGCACTCAAGATGAGATGGAAGCATAGCTTGTTCAGATAGAGATGCTACGACGCGATGCCACTCGTGGATGAGTCCGTCTCACCGAAGTCGAGGCATGAGGCATGCCGTCGTCGCCAGCCAGATGGCTCAAGCCATTCGTCACCGAGCCAGTCTCCATCCTCGGGGACCATCTTCTTCACACGCCTCTAGGTGTTCACCATCAATTGTGTCCTTTTATTTCATTGTCTTTATTGTTTTGTAGTGGAATTTTATTTCAAAGTAGTTAGATTTGAGTATTAAGTTGTTTGTTTTAGATTGCTTGGATTTCATATTATTTTAATATAATTTATTTTGATTATCTTTTCGTATAGTTGTCTTGGAGTAAAAGTTGAAAATTAGGCCGATACCGGCATATCTATGATTATTTTTTTGTAGCGGTAGCATGATATGTAGGAGAGTTTAGAAGTTACTATTCTAAACCAAGTTTAAAAGATACCAGGGTTGTTAGGAAATCAAAGACATGGTTAGTTCCGTTTTTGGGTTTGGCAGTTTCCTATTTCCGGAAATGGCCTTAAAACAATTTGGCAACTTGCCGATTCGTTTTGGAAACCCAGAACCTATTTAAACTTCCATCATACTACACTCACAACCCACACTACACCCCACAATCATCCTTCACTTTTCACTCCAGCCCTTTTTCTAGTTTTTTCTTGTTTTTTTCTTAGAAACTCACTTTCTGCACCTCCATGAAGCCGGCGCTCCGAGTCGAGCCGACGACCCTTACTTTATCATCAGAATCAAAAATTCACTTCATACACGCTTCCATGTAGAGCGCTGACCAGCTCAAACTCTCAGAAGTCCAAAACCAAAGAGCGACTTCGCTCTATCTATACGAAGCGCCCTCATTTGTAATCACAGGAATTTCCGATTTTCTGAGTTTTCTTCCAGGCTTTCGCAGCTATTCTACAAGTAGTGTTGAGATGACACCACCTATAGTGATTCCTGAGCAGTCTTTCGAAGACTTGATGGGAACTTATACCTATGGAGCATCGTTCCGCGAGCGGATCTTGCAATTAGGATGGCGACATCTTCTGGTGAGTGATGACGATTCTTTTTCACCTAAGCTAACGGAATTCTTCTATAATAATATTACTTTCTTTTGTACCCAAGAAGGAGAACAAAAGTTTTCCCTTACTATTGATGGTACGTCTATGGAATTCAGTAAGCACTTGATAGCTTTGGTTTCGGGATTGCCATTACCTGACCCTATGCACACGTGGGGATATATGATGATGATAACTCATACCTATATGAATATGCCTATTTCCATGAGTATTATGGGGAGGGTATTTAATTATCATGGACCAAGACCAATATAACATCGCCCTGAGTAGCCTATCACCAATGTAAAATAACCATGTTGTTCATCATGATGAACATTCTAGGGAACGGCGGTTTATACGCCAATAATACCGGCCGGTGACGTTTTCCTTGCTTTAGCCGAGGGACGTCGTAGGTATGACATTCCCCGAAGTTTTAGTTGCTACTCACGGGCGAGCCCATACCTTGAGGCATAAGTACCTTCTTATGCCCTCGTCTTGGTTTGTCGCCTTTACGCTAGCGCTTTTGCCTACCCGTGATTCTCAGATTACGCGCATACACAGTTGAAAAAGGGTCGAAATCATGAGACCTACCAATCGCGGGTGGTAAGATCATTCCGAGCCATGACTTGGCGGGATGGCGGGTGCAACCACATTTGGTTGCTCCTTACACCCCATCGCACCAAATAACACTAGAGAGGTTAGCATTAGTTGATGATACACCACGAAGGCGCGGGCAAGTTGTTATGGCATGGCGGGGATGAAAAGAACCTCCATATAGAAGGGAGGATGACGAGTAGATGTTGTGCAGGTAAGTTTTAGTTAAGTTAGTGTGTCCGCTTATGTCCCAAGCAATTTAAGTCCGTTAACCCCATAATGGGTGGACCTCTTATAGAGTTGCGGAGTTTTTGGTATTTCCTATATTAGTATGTTCTAACCTTGTTTTGGGTGAGATGTTCCGAATTACACGAAGTTTCAATGGTATTTTTCCTACACTCTTTATTTAAATGCTTTGAGGGACAAAGCATGCTTTTTGTTTGGGGTATAGAAACATGTGTAATTAAGACATCTGTTAGGATATAGATATGTATAATATGCACTTGTTTTCTAGTTAAAATTTCAAAAATTCAAAAAATATAAATAAAAAGTATGCTATACACTTAGGAATATTGGTATTGTTTTCTTTCTCCATGCTTTTAACAATCTAGAAGTCTCAATTAGCTTTTGCATCGGAATAATTGTTAGAAACTTAGGTTAATATGTAGGTAATAATCTTTGCATCTATCTATAAATTTATTACATGAGTATCTATGATTGTTAGCGATGAAGTTTCTAAAATCTAGGCTAGAGTAATTTATTCTACAAATCCTGGAGAATATAGCCTAAAGCCTTATATGAGCGAAACATGTGAGAAATGACACAAGGGAGAAGTAAAATCCGGATAGAGAAATCACACGCCCACTTGCTTGATCACTAAACCATATCCTAAGTGAGAATTTAGGCGCTCTTTGGATCGATATAGCCAGAAATTCAAACCTATGAATTACTTTCCTTAGTCGCCACTCTCGGAAGCCTTTTCTTTAGCCTTCCATAAACCACAATTCCTTTACCTTGTTACAAAACAAAACAAAATAAAAATCAACCTACCCAATTTAGAATAAGTCCGAGAATAGAATGAGGAAGAAAAGAAGAAGAGAAAAACGTGGTAAACAAAAATTAGTTAGTTGCTTCAGAAAATAAAGAAAAGAAGTTTCCATCCAAAAAAAAGAAAAAAAAAAAAAAAAAAAAAAAAAAAAAAAAATAAAACTAAAAAAAAAAAAATAGAATAAAAGGGAGTCAAAGGCCAAAGAAAGAAAAATATGGCTAAGGATGGAAACAAAGTATAGAAACAAAAGTAAATAACAAGGTTTTTCTAGTTACATAATATGAAGACTCTATTATCTCAGACTTGTTCTCTAGAATATCCATTTCCTTCCTTCTTAAACCATCTCCTAATCCCAAGAACACCTAATAAAGACCTCTATTTTCAATTAGAATAAAGTTAGTGTGATAGTGAAAGTGGCAGATGTGTTTGATCGACCCCGCTTCCCTTGTTGTCATTGAGATTGTAGAGAAAAAGTGTGCCCAATCGCATTAATCGAGTAGCTTAAAAAATCCGAGTGGAAAAATCAGAGAGGTTTTGTCTTGACATTTATGTGAGGACCTACTTCAAGGACGCTATTCCGAAGTTTCGAAAAAAACCTCGCTAAACATTTCATAGTATTACTCACTGTTATATGTTTATTGTAGATGATTGATTATTATGCATATATTAACTTAGGTTTTTTTTTTTTTTGTTATTCTATGTAATTGCTATGTAGATGTATAGATAGTTGAGCATGAAAGGGGAAAACAATAGTTTTATTTTTAGTCGCCAGAAGATAGATGAAGTTTGTGAGTACCTTCACTGAAAAACTCTCACGCAGGCTATAACTTCGTCCACTAGGAATTCCTAGTGGTTTTAAGGCCTTGTTGCATATGGTCAATGCAATCGCACTCAAATAAACGAGATTAGGTAGAACAGGACAAGCAAAATGTGCTGTTTAGTGGTTTGATAAGAGCCCAAAACTGTAGTTTTAACCCCTTTAATAATCATACTGTTAGACCAATTATGTGAATAATAAGTAAGAGTTAATACTGATTACGTGTTTTTATGCATTTAGGGCTTCAAAAGTCCATTATCTTAAATGTGCCACTTTAGCGAGATAAAGGAGCAAAGGCGAGCGTAACTTCAATGCTATATCTTTGGACTCCGGACCTGCCGGTTGAGGCCAAAGATGGCATTCCCTCGCTTCCTCGCTAAAATGGTTTGACTCTGAAGGTCCTATGAAATGGAGAATCTATTGATTACAGACGTTAAAGCTATGACACGAAGGATCACTTTCCTTACCATTTATAGATCGATGCTTGAACGTCCGGGCCGGTCATGCCTTTTATTGTTTCCTGATGGCTACTCTGGCTATTTTCAGATTATTATTGATATTGATGACCAAGAAAAGATAACCTTCACATGTCCCTTCGAACATATGCCTATAAAACGAATGCCTTTTTGGCCTTTGTAATGCCCCCGGTACCTTCCAGCGGTGTATGCTTCATATATTTAGTGACATGGTAGAGCCGCTTTATGGAAGTTTTCATGGATGATTTTTTCTATCTATGGAGACCCTTCACAGACTGTTTGTCTAACCCGCCTAAGGTTTTGACACGGTGTGAAGAAAAGAGCCTCGTTTTAAATTGGGAAAAGTGTCACTTCATGGTCAAAAGGGCATAAGATTAGTCATATTGTATCTAGTGATGGCATCGGCAGATAAAGCCAAACTAGATAAGATAGCGACTTACCTAAAACCACGGACTGTCCGTGAGATTAGAGCCTTTCTAGGCCACGCAGGGTTTTATAGGCGGTTCATTAAAGATTTTTCGAAAATAGCTAGGCCTTTAACTAACCTGCTTTTGAAAGATGCCATCTTTGATTTTAATTTTAACTGTAAACAGGCTTTTGAAACCTTAAAAGCCGCCCTAACCACTGCACCTATTATACAGCCTCCTGATTGGTCTAAACCTTTCGAACTCATGTGTGATGCTAGTGACTATGCAGTTGGTGCTGTCTTAGGACAGAAAATAGATAATAAGTCCACTGTCATTTATTATGCTAGTAAAACATTAAACGATGCTCAACGGAATTATACAACTACTGAAAAAGAATTCTTAGCTGTCATTTATGCTTTAGATAAATTTCGTCCTTATTTGGTTGGTTCTAAAACTTTAGTTTACACGGACCATGCAGCCCTTAGGTACCCTTCTTGCAAAGGATGCTAAGCGCAGATTAATCCGATGGATTCTTCCCGCAAGAGTTCACATTAGAAATAAAGGACAAAAAGAGGGGTCGAAAACAAGTTGCCGACCACACTATCTAGACTTACAAATGACGATAGTAGTGATTCCGAGTCCATACCGACTCTTTTTCCCGATGAGCATCTCATGCTATTTTTTCATCACCATGGTATGCGGACATCGTAAATTATTTAGCGGCTGATGTTATGCCTCATAATTGGTCAAGAAATGAACGTAAGAAGTTCTTGGCCAGAGTCAAGTTATACTATTGGGATGAGCCCTACCTTTTTAAGTATTGTGCGGATCAGATTATTCGTCGTTGCATTCCCCAGTGGGAATATAATGAAGTTCTATCCTTCTGCCATGACAAAGAGTGTGGTGGCCACTTTAGTGGAATGAAAACAGCCGCTAAAGTTCTTCAATGTGGATTTTATTGGCCTACCCTTTTTAAGGATGCCCAAGTGCATTGCAAGGCGTGTATTCGTTGCCAACAACTCGCTTAATCACGGCGTAATATGATGCCATTAAATCCAATCTTAATAGTAGAAATTTTTGATGTTTGGGGTATTGATTTCATGGGCCGTCCCTGTTTCCCACGGTTATATTTATATTCTAGTTCTGCCGTGGACTACGTGTCTAAATGGATAGAGGCCCTAGCTTGCCGCAAAGCAATGACCATAAGACCGTGAGTATTTTTTATTAAAGAATACATTTTCTCTGGTTTGGCATTCCTAAGCCATCATTAGTGATGGGGAACACATTTTGCAACAGAGTTGTTGCATCCCTAGTGAAAAAGTATGGAGTTACACACAAAGTAGCAACTCCTTATCATCCACAAACTAGCGGACAAGTAGAAGTTTCTAATAGGAAATCAAAAAAGATTTTAGAAACAACAATAAACCCGATAGGGAAAGAGCCGGTCGGGCGTCTATCGGATGCCTTATGGGCATATAGAACTGCTTTCAAACTCCTATAGGTATGTCTCCCTTTAGACTTGTATTTGGGAAACCATGTCATTTGCCCGTTGAATTAGAGCACCACTGCTCGTGGGCTATAAAAGCCTTAACTTCAATATCGATGAGGCGGTGTCAAACGCAGTTACAATTAAATGAGCTTGAAGAAATCCGTCGCGACTCTTCACGATCTCGCGAAGGATTATAAAGCTAACATGAAACGTGTTCATGATAAGCATATCCCGCGTAAAGAGTTTGTGGTCGGACAAAAGGTTTTGCTTTACAACTCCCGGCTACATATTTTCCTGGGAAACTAAAACCCGTTAGTCCGGTCCTTTTTCGTTATCGGAAGTCACCCCTTACGGGGCAATTACCTTGGTAAATCCCAATGACAACATGCACCTTTCAAGTTAATGGTCAACGGTTAAAACATTTTCACTTAACTTTTGTCCCCGATGTGGAGGAGTCCTTTTACAGGGACCACGTATGAGGATCGACCTTGTCATTTGGTGTACTTACTTTCATTTCCATAAACCGATAAGTACACCATTCAGGTAACCGGCCCTCCTTATGGAGTGTGTGGGTCAGTAAGTACCGGATCCTAAGTCCACAGTTCACATAATTCACGCTTTCCACTTTAGCATGTTTTTCTCGATTTTTGAGTCATGTTCCTCTATGGAGTGAATTATGTATTTATTGTTTTTCGTGTTTCTTATAGTAAACAAATAAAAATAAATTAAAATTCATAAAAATCGTAGACATAGCAATCCAACAAGTCTTGGGAATCTGACTTTAAACGACCCACGTTGCAAACAAATTTTGTGGTTAAAAATTTGTTTGGGGGTGGGAAATCAGTCTTCCCATCCGGATTGCTCGAACTTTCTAGTTGTGTTGTTTAGGTCCATTAGTATAGTTCATTGGGGTTGACGTTATCAAATGGCGTGTTCATTCGTTCGCATAACTTACATCATGCACGCACTACGAGGCGTTTTCCACTATCTTATTCGTCACCCCCGGTTGGAATCGAGTGTTTTATGGATCATTGGATTGGAAATTCTCTCCTGATCATTTCCATATCTCATTCGCAAGAATCGGATCGATAACGGCGGAAATCTAGTTTGAAATTGTGCTAAAAATCGACAAAAAGTCGAAAAATCGCGAATTGGGCTTGGGCACGAGCCGGCTCACTCAAATGGCGCCAGCTTACCCTTTCCAAAACCGTCGCGATCTTCTTCTTCTCAGCCGCTTGAAACAAAATTAAATCCAAACCCTACCAACCTAAAAATAAAAATAATAATAATAATAATAATAAATAATATAATATATCCAAATAAAACACCACCCACTTCATAATAGAAACTTCGACACCAATCTTCCACAATCTCCAACCGATCCCACCATCGAAACCACCAACCAATTCAAGTTTTCATACCCACCGTCAGACGCCTACCATAACCACCACCGTTGGTTTGGTTAGTTTTCATCAAACTCGCATCCACCACCATCTACAAACCCCAAATCGGTAAATAACTTCAATGGCTTAACGACGTAGAATTCTGCCGAAAACGCCAGCGTTTGCTTAGGCGGTTTTATACATTTTATGACGCTGAGATGTTTAAGAGAAATTGGAACGGATGTGGTATTCGACGGAGGATTTCTACCACTATGAGTTGGTAGAACAGTTTTATAAGAAACGAAAGTGGAGGGAACTAGGATTTTCATTAGGATAGCAGAACGCGGAGGGAAGTTACGAGACAGTTGTTGGCTGAGCTATTAGGAATCACCCCTGTAACCAACCTAGATACGACCAAACAGGAATCTCAGTATACTGCAGTTCCTGTTTTGATGAAAGATACGGTCATAGAGGGTGAATACAATACGATATCTCATCATTAAGCGGGCGACCACGAGAACCAATCAATCAACGGTGTCGCTCGGTGGATTGGTAAGAACGCCCTCGGGGAAAGACAAAGTCGTGACATCGGACTTGTTCCGTTCTCTCGAATTTGCAAACGAAGGAGTATAATTTCTGCATCCTCGATTTCATTTTGAATGTGATTAGAGGAGTGGGAAAGAGCCTGGCGCCTCTTCCCGTATTGATCACTAAGATTATGCTCTCATTTAGAGCCGTCGTTAGATCTGCTCCTATTAAGATCAAATTGCCTTCTAATGCGAGTATTTATAAGGAATGCATTCAAAAGACTTGGCCGTTGTCTGCAGAGAAGGAAGTTGAGTCGGATGATGAAAAGGAACATATGACATGGTTGGTTGAGGATAATTTTGATAGTCATACTTCTAATTTAGAACGAATGATAATGCTGCAAACTGGTTTGCGATGCGGTTATCGTATCTGTGAAGATATTAGACATAGACAGATTGTACTTCGAAATAAGCAAACGGACCTTCGGGCGCGCCTTGAAATGCTCGTAAAAGTCGGGATGATATCTTGTCTAACATGGAGGTTATCCACAATAACCACCAAGCCCGATATGCCGTACTCAAGACGAGATGGAAGCACAAATTGTTCAGGATAGAGATGCTACGACGCATGCCACTTCGTGGATGAGTCCGTCTCCGAAGCCCGCGAGAGGCATGAGCGCCGCCGCCGCTTGGGCCGATGGCTCAAGCCATTCGTCACCACAGAGCCAGTCTCCATCTCAGGGACCATCTTCTTCACACGCCTAGGTGTTCACCATCAATTGTGTCCTTTTATTTCATTGTCTTTATTGTTTTGTAGTGGAATTTTATTTCAGTAGTTAGATTTGAGTATTAAGTTGTTTGTTTTAGATTGCTTGGATTTCATATTATTTTAATATAATTTATTTTGATTATCTTTAGGTGATAGTTGTCTTGGAGTAAAAGTTGAAAATTAGGGCCGATACCGCATATCTATGATTATTTTTTGTAGCGGTAGCATGATATGTAGGAGAGTTTAGAAGTTACTATTCTAAACCAAGTTTAAAAGATACCGGGTTGTTAGGAAATCAAAGACATGGTTAGTTCCGTTTTTGGTTTGGCGCTTCCTATTTCGAAAATGGCCTTTTAAAACAATTTGGCAACTTGCCGATTCGTTTTGGAAACCCGAACCTATTTAAACTTCCATCATACTACACTCACAACCCACACTACACCCCACAATCATCCTTCACTTTTCACTCCGGCCCCTTTTCTAGTTTTTTCTTGTTTTTTTCTTAGAAACTCACTTTTTAAGACCTACGGCGCCAGCTCAAAGAAGCCGAAACTTCGCCCTACTTTTATTTAAATCAAATCAAAATTCACCACTAGAGCGCCACGCACCACGTAAGCTTAATTCAGCTCAAACTCTGTAAGTCCAAAACCAAAGAGCGATCTTCGCTCTTCATCTGAAGCCGCCAGCGCCTCTCATTTGTAATCACAGAATTTCCGATTTTCTGAGTTTTCTTCCGTGCTTTCGCGAGCTATTCTACAAGTAGTGTTGAGATGACACCACCTATAGTGATTCCCCGAGCAGTCTTTTTAAGACTTGATGGGAACTTATACCTATGGAGCATCGTTCCAGCGGCCCGGATCTTGCAATTAGGATGGCGACATCTTCTGGTGAGTGATGACGATTCTTTTTCACCTAAGCTAACGGAATTCTTCTATAATAATATTACTTTCTTTTGTACCCAAGAAGGAGAACAAAAGTTTTCCCTTACTATTGATGGTAATGCCTATGGAATTCATAAGCACTTGATAGCTTTGGTTTCGGGATTGCCATTACCTGACCCTATGCACACGTGGGGATATATGACGGTCTAACTCATACCTATATGAATATGCCTATTTCCATGAGTATTATGGGGAGGGGTATTTCAGTATCATGGACCAAGACCAATATAACATCGCCTACAGTAGCCTATCACTCAATGTAGGCACAACCATGTTGTTCATCATGATGAACATTCTAGGAACGGCGGTTTTATACGCCAATAATACCGGGTGACGTTTTCCTTGCTTTAGCCGAGGGACGTCGTAGGTATGACATTCCCCGAAGTTTTAGTTGCTACTCTGCGAAGCCCATACCTTGGTGCATAAGTACCTTCTTATGCCTGTCTTGGTTTGCCTTATGCTTTACGCTTGCCTACCCGTGATTCTCGATACGCATTACCAGATTGGAAAAGGGTCGAAATCATGAGACCTACCAATCGTGGTGGTAAGATCATTCGAGCCATGACTTGGCCGGATGGCAAGTGCAACCACATTTGGTTGCTCCTTACACCCCATCGGACCAAATAACACTAGAGAGGTTAGCATTAGTTGATGATACACCGGCGTAAGGCGTGGCAAGTTGTTATGGCATGGCGGGATGAAAAAGAACCTCATATAGAAGAGGAGGATGACGAGTAGATGTTGGGGTGCGGTAAGTTTTAGTTAAGTTAGTGTGCGCTTATGTCCCAAGCAATTTAAGTCCATTAACCCCATAATGGGTGGACCTCTTAGAGTTCGCGTCGGTTTTTGGTATTTCCTATATTAGTATGTTCTAACCTTGTTTTTGCGATGTTCCGAATTACACGAGTTTCAATGGTATTTTTCCTACACTCTTTATTTAAATGCTTTGAGGACAAAGCATGCTTTTTGTTTGGGGGCATAGAAACATGTGTAATTAAGACATCCGTTAGGATATAGATATGTATAATATGCACTTGTTTTCTAGTTAAAATTTCAAAAATTCAAAAATATAAATAAAAAGTATGCTATACACTTAGGAATATTGGTATTGTTTTCTTTCTCCATGCTTTTAACAATCTAGAAGTCTCAATGAGGCATTGATCGAGAATAATTGTTAGAAACTTAGGTTAATATGTAGGTAATAATCTTTGCATCTATCTATAAATTTATTACATGAGTATCTATGATTGTTAGCAATAAAGTTTCTAAAATCTAGGCTAGAGTACTTATTCTACAAATCCTGTGAGAATATAGCCTAAAGCCTTATAATATGAAACATGTGAGAAATGACACAAGGGAGAAGTAAAATCGGGATAGAGAAATCACACGTCCACTTGCTTGATCACTAAACCATATCCTAAGTGAGAATTTAGGCGCTTTTGGATCGATATATAGCCGAAATTCAAACCTATGAATTACTTTCCGCTTAGTCGCCACTCTGAGCCTTTTCTTTAGCCTTCCATAAACCACAATTCCTTTACCTTTGTTACAAAAACAAAACAAAATAAAAAATCAACCTACCCAATTTAGAATAAGTCCGAGAATGAATGAGGAAGAAAGAAGAAGAAAAACCTGTAAACAAAAATTAGTTAGTTGCTTCAGAAAAATAAAGAAAAGAAGTTTCCATCCAAAAGAAAAGAAAAAAAAAAAAAGAAAAGAAAAAAAAAATAAATAAAACTCCAAAAAAAAAAAAATAGAATAAAAAAGGGAGTCAAAGGCCAAAGAAAAGAAAAAATATGGCTAAGGATGGAAACAAAGTATAGAAAAAGTAAATAACAAGGTTTTCTCTGGTTACATAATATGAAGACTCTATTATCTCAGACTTGTTCTCTAGAATATCCATTTCCTTCCTTCTTAAACCATCTCCTAATCCCCATGAACACCTAATAAAGACCTCTAGCTCAATTAGGAATAGGTTAGTGTGATAGTAAGTGGCGGATGTGTTTGATCGACCCGGCTTCCTTGTTGTCATTGAGATTGTAAGGTAAAGTGTGCCCACTGCACAATCGGAGTAGCTAAACTTGAGTGGAAAAATCGAGAGAGGTTTTGTCTTGACATTTATGTGAGGACCTACTTTAAGGACGCTTATTCCGAAGTTCTAAACAAACCCGCTAAACATTTCATAGTATTACTCACTGTATATGTTTATTGTAGATGATTGATTATTATGCATATATTAACTTAGGTTTTTTTTTTTGTTATTCTTATGTAATTGCTATAGAGATGTATAGATAGTTGAGCATGAAGGGAAAACAATAGTTTTATTTCTTAGTCGTTGTAGTATAGATGAAGTTTGTGAGTACCTTCACTTGGAAAACTCTCACGAGGCTATAACTTCGTCCACTAGGGAATTCCTAGTGGTTTAAGGCCTTGTTGCATATGGTCAATGCAATCGCACTCAAATGAAACGAGATTAGGTAGAACTCCATTTTTTGGTCACTTATTCTAATTTCTCATATTTGCTTGAGGACAAGCAAAATCTTTGTTTGGGGTGGTTTGATAAGAGCCCAAAACTGTAGTTTTAACCCCTTAATAATCATCACCTTAGACCAATTATGTGAATAATAAGTAAGAGTTAATACTGATTACGTGTTTTTATGCATTTCGTGGCTTCAAAGTCCATTATGCTTGAAATGTGCCACTTTAGCGAGATAAAGGAGCAAAAGGCAGCAGAACTTCCGGAATGCCATATCTTTGGACTCAGACCTCGGATTGAGGCCTACCTTATGTCAAAACGACCGCTCGAAAAGAGGCTTTGCAATGGTCCAAGCCTTGACCCAATCAGAGGAGCAGAAGTGGACGAAAAGTCTGTGGAAGCCAACTGCAGCTGAAGAGGCCTTTTTGGACTGAAAGAATTGGGTTTTGGGCCTGATTCTCTGGCCCAACCCATGGCTCCAAGCCCATGCACGAATTTTGGATCTGGATGTATAAAAAACAAAAGCTTAGCTCTTTGTTAATGGTAGCTAGTTAGACCTAAATTAAGATATAGAATTCTAGATCTAGTTTTATTTATTAAATTAAGTTTTAGTTCCATTTAAATTCTTGTTTTAGATTAAATCTCTGAATCATTGTTCTTGATTGATTAGATAAATAAAGTAGTATTTTTTATCAAGTTCGAATTTGTCATTTCCATTAGATCTAAATTCAATTCTTGTCATTGTTTTATTCCAAACCATTAAATTAGATTCATTATTGCTAAATTAAGTAATTCTCAATTTCTCACATTATGTTTAGTTTAGATTCAATGGTAAATGTTAGATTGATGACTCAAGGCTAAACCTCCATTAGAGGGTTGATGAAGCCTTGATGAAAACTTGGTTGTTTAGTATAGAAACATTGTAGAATCTATTCCACTATAGAAGGTCGTGTTTAAGCCATGAGAATGGGTGGGCGACCTCACATGCTAGTTAGTACTTGGTAGAAATGCCATGAAAACTAGGGATTAGACTCGAATTCTTGCCGGGAAAACGTAAGAATCGAGATACCACAATCTATGCTAGGTCATTAAGTTAGATTCGAGGTGGATTCGATTCCCCTCTAATTCCTTTATCTAGAGTCAAACAATAGTATTTCCATAGCATTTGTAGTTAATTTCTAGTAATCATCTTAATTAAGTATCGTGAGTATAATATTTAAGTAAAGCTCTCATTGACTTAAGAGCTTAACTAGTTAGACTAAGAAAACAATCCGTGCTAGAGAACTAGGAGTGGAACGAACTTCGTACTCCATTTAGTGCAATTCGCATTGAGAGTAGAAGCTTTGATAATAGATACGTAAAAGTGAAAGTTTAGTTTACTTACGTTTGGATTAATAGTTCATTTCGTAGGTAAACTACTCATTTTACATTTGTCACGTTGCAAATAGAAATTTCCAACGGTTATTAACCATTGCAACAGAACTTTCCAACGCTTATTATAACTATTTATTACACAAATTGATAACCTTTGCAACGGTTTTTTATTTCACAAACGCTTTTTAAGCGTTAGTAATTTGTTAAAAATATTACCAACGGTTTTTAACCATTGCAAAGTTGTTAGTTAATTTTTTTTAAAATAATTTAAAATTCGTTTGTAACGGTTATAAACCGTTGCTAATGGGTTGCTGATAAAAAAAATCTCATATTTTGTAGCAAGAATCATTAAAGTATGCAACACACTTTGCCAACAAACTCTTCTTTTTTTCCATACTTTTCCCTCTATACTCATTTTTCCCATTAAAGTAATTAGAATTGTAAGACAATACTTCAGGTAAAATAGTGGCTCATATAACAACAAAAACTGGTCAAATGGGAGTCTGCACATATTTAATAGGTCAAAATTAATGACAAATCAATGGATCAAAACACTATAATATATATAGCCTTTACATGCAACTGTGGTTCAACTTCAGATAAGAACAATCTCTTTAAGTAATGCCTTCAATCAATTGCAATGATGAGAAATCCAACAGAGACATACATTAGCAAGACAGGATAGAGTGCAAGGGCTTTTCTCCCGTGGCTTACAACCCAACTCATGAATGGATAAGCAGCCCAAGAGCTCGAGCCAATGCCACGCAGACAGACAACCATCTTTACTATCACATTTCCCTTGAAAGATGCAGATTATGGCTCCAACATCGAGGGGAACAAGCAAGAACCAAGAAGGCTAATACTCTGGAAAAAGATTATGTGCCCACCCTGAAAAGATAAACAATGTATAACCTAAGCACTCGGTATATATAGATAAGAAACTATGGATTTGATAATTCTACAATTGTGGTTCATAAGAATAATCCTGGGTTAATGGAGGAAATCATTCCTAACTGTGACACCCACATTGAGAGACATGGTCTCACAGAAATAGAACCTGCTTTTTTTGGCCGGTTGAGAACAAATGTATTTCCAATCTCTCCTGAGAATTCTTTCACCATATGTCATATAGATTAGATGAGAAAACCTTGTATTCATAACAAAAGAAATAAAACCGATAAAGTTCTTTTGGATTGTTGCACTCCATTACCAGATACCAATTGGTCTGAAGTTGGTTTAATGGCAAAAAGAAAAAAATCATACAAGATATTACCATACATAAACACACGAACTGGAAGAGAAAAGATGCATACCAAAAGTAAAACATTCAACGCCAGTATTATGACACCCACTGCAAAGGAGTGCAAATGCCACAGTGAAAACCTCAGACTGGTAAGAGGTCAACAAAAACACATTAGTCAACTTTTAACACAGATTTGTGGCCTTAGAAAAAAACTATATAAAAGGAAAATCCAAAAGTCAATCTCACCCATTAATTACTTATAGAGAGATCCATTTAATTCCATATACCAGTTGTGTTTACTACCGAGGTTCTTTATGCATAACATAGCATCACAAGCATTTGATCTTTAAAACAAGTGAGAGTTGATTTGCCTTTTTTCTAAACTTTCACAAAGATTGATGAGACAATCATTATATCTAGAAAACATCTGGTAGGACTTCTCATGGCTTGAAGCACATAAGAAGATCCAGGACCGAGTATCTTCACAAATGAAGTCTAATTGGACAAGTACAGGGATCCATAAGCACACTTTGTAATCTCATGGACACAAGTTAATTCCTAATCGTCTCCCACCACATATATCAAAACTACCATATCCTATATAATCATAGAATTGCCGAGAAATTGCAATGGCATTTGGTTAAAACTTAAAACTTAACTTCCAAAGAAGAAGTTATACCGTCAAACAAAATGCTTTGTTCCGATCCAGGTAGCAAGCAAATACATCAATACTTAAAATTAGCTAGATTCTTAAACCAAAGCATCCCAGACCGGCCCTATATACAACCAAAGGAGGCCCTAAATAGAAAACTAGAAACAGAACAAGAAAACTGTTACCTTCTTTATTCCGATCATATTAAGTCTATCATCGTTGCCAATTGAAATAACTGAGTCCACAACCATAGATGCGAAAAATTATTTTTCACCACCAATCAGCTTTGAAGAGAGTGTGGTAGTAGCACACTTTGCCAACAAACTCTTCTTTTCTTCCATACTTCTCCCCTATATACTCACAACAAGTTCCTTAATTTTGCTAAGTGCCTGAAATACAAGTAGCAAACTCATGGCTTCTAGAACAATTTGTCATGAACATATCCATCCAATCAAACCAAAAGATCCAAATTCCTTACCAAATTGGAAGCAGCTCGAAAACTACGTATAAGACTCTGTGAGTGGACACCATCCTCAATGAAAGGCTTGACCTCCTTTAAAAACTCTCCCGCAAAAAGATGAGTTGCACTGCCCTGTCCACTTGAAGTTGCATTTTTTCTTTTCTTTTGAGCAGCCTCCACCAATTCATATAGTGTTTTCCATGGAAATTAGTTCAAAACTAACAAGTTAGTACAAACTTAAGATAAATCAGTCGAAAAAAAATTGTCTATAATAACAAAGTAACGAACTAACAGCCTGCACACTAGTTCGTGCATCATTTACAAAGGGAAATACTATGTCAAAGACTTAACAAAATTATAGTTGGAACTTAAGTGAAATGCAAACTCACATAACGGGCTCGAGAACTCTCCAAAATAGTCCCATTACGACATTCATGTCCTGCTTTCCAGCTGTCTACTCGTCCACACACACTTCAAGATATTGATGGCACTGGTTAAGTTCAAAATATGATATTTGGATATTAGAAGTTTAATGGATTAACATGTACTCCCCTATCTACAGAAGACAGGAGCAAGGTATTATAAAGTACAATTAAAAATGTTTAAGGTTTTTGGTGCATGCATGGCTTGAAAGTAATGGGCGGCAAGGAAAGGAGAGTATTTGAGACCTAAGCGTAATGATGACCACATTGACAATTTTATCATCTTAAAGAAATAAGTATAAACGCCTAAGATGTGGTGTAGGAGAAAGGACAAACTTAATGGACAAAGAAACAAAACAATCCTCGGAGATGGCATTGAATCCTAAGAAAAATAGGGGGATATCATTTCAAAAATTATTTTAAGAATCAAGAATACCTTAAAACCACAAGAACTCCCTGCATTTATGATAAGATCTGGGCTGTAATGCTTGGATATAAGCATATGTGACAAGTGATGCTTTGAATCTGTGCCCGCGTTATCAACCCGTGGGGATGATTTCGAGAGATAACCGGACATTAAAAATATAGTAAACCAGTTCTTGGTAGCCTAACCACCCGATTACCCCATAATGTATTATGTGACCTATGGTCTGATACATATTGTTGCATCCTGCATTCTTATTATTTAGTAGTACAAATAAGTGGTAGAACATGTGTAACACCATGGGCTCACCCAAGGAGCCATGACGATATATGTATACGTTGTGGATTGGTTGTGGATTGAACGAAGGAAAAGAAATAAAAGCAGGGGAAAGGACATACCTAAAACAACATCTTTTCTAGGCCAGATAATATTAATATTCAAATCCTTGTAAATACCATCATATCTAATCCATGGGACTCCTTTTGGAAGCCTGAACAAAACATATATAATTAAGATAAGTTATTATTATAATTCTCATTATAAAACTTTAATTGATACCAGGAAACAACATTAAATTAATACGTCATATTTTTAATCGATAAATTATTGAGGGCGCACAGATACACACAAGCACAAGTGATAGCGAAAAGAAAAAAAGAACTCACGCTGAATCGATGTCTTCTGATAACTGGAATTTGGTTACGAGCGGAAGTGCTTCAGTTTGCATAGCTACTAGATCAAAATATTCAGTTAATAATAATAATAATAATAATAAATATAACCTACAAAATAATAGTATAGTAAAAAAAAAAATGTAGTACTGATGAAGTCTATGTGATATATAATGAAGTCTATGTGATATATTGGTACAAAAATAGCAACTAGTGAAGAGTACCTTTAATGTCACACTGTTGGATGCCTTCCGAAAGCCCATAACAAGTTTTCCCTCAGGGTCTAGCATTCTGAATGTTACTGAAAAGAAAAATACAATGGATAAAGGGTCATATGTAACAGTTACTACGAAGACTGATGAACTAAATTTCAATAAAACATTAAAAATGAATGCCCTGCATATATCCGACTTTAGTAAAATGACATAATCGGAAAAAAAAAATTGAGGTTAAAGTCGCATGCTAAATACCAAGATATCACCCGGCTTGTAACCGCATGGATGTATGCATGGTGTCATACCTTCTAATAATTACATTCTCATTTGTTATTTGGCCAAAATCGAAACTAGAACACCCATTCTTTCCCCTTTACATCTTGAATACTTAAAAGAAGGCCTTCCGGCTGAGAAATAGGAGGAAAATATGCCTGCAAAACCAAACGAAAAAGAGAACTTCTCACTAAGAAATAACTTCGAAAATATTGGCGATATATGGGCTTGTGCCCCGACAAGAAGCCAACAAAGAGTAAACTAGTCTGCTGCAATATATCGATATCTAAAATCTAAGAACAATAGTTGCATCAAAGACAGTCCATTGTCATCGTTTATGCGAGAAAAGGAGTGAAAATATATATAGTTCACCAAAACCTATTCCAGGTCAAACAATGGTCAACAGGACAACAACAATGACAACGACAACTGTTTATGATTTACTATTAGATCTTCTTCGATGTAAACCAGCTTCTAGCATCTTTGGCCCTAGACCGTTCAACGTTCTAGTGAGACAAAATTACACCAAATAATTATTTTGTCATAGTAGGGACCCCAAATGTACAACCCATTCCAAAAGTGGACCTACACACTGAATTGTTGGATACTAGTATTGTGTGCCTGTCGTGCTATAATCTGACACATCTCTTCATTAAACACTACAAGCTTTTGGACCATCTATTGCAACAACGTAAAATAGGTAGGAACTTACCTCAGCACATGCTTTCGAAAGAACCAAATGGCCAATTCGAGAATGGCCTCTGAGATTAATATCTGGGCACAAGCAATTGGTTTGATAAGGCTGTGAGATTACTATCCTAAAAACAGTATCACAGACCTTCTTGCTTGTTTCTTGGAGCTCCCCAACAAGAACGAACTCGTCCAAAATGAGATAAACCTTTACAGAGAAAATAAAAATAAGATAAACCATGACGAGACAAAAGAGCAAGTGAAAGAAAAGGTACCGTGTGGAAGTTAAAGACCAAATCTAGCTCACAGACATTGTTGAAAAAATGATCCAAAATCTCGACAAATAAATGAATGCACTCTAAGTAAGCCAACTCATTATCAATAATGTCAACACACATGGAGAAGAAGAGTCTAGCATATCTCCGATAGATAACCTTGTGTGTGCGAAACTGGCAAGGCCATGACATGAATTAATAAATAATAAACAATAATAAAAATTTAAAGTAATAAGTCAGTAGAAAGAAACCTCGACAAAGTTTGTGAACTTGGGATAACGATTAACAACCAGACGATGAATCTCGTATTCGACTTTGTGCTTTTCAAAAAGAGGAGGAGGGGTTGAAAGAGAGAAAGAGGAACAAGGGTCACCAACAAAGATAAGAAAACCCTAACCTAGCGGCTGTGAGAGAGAAAGAGAGGTTTTCTATATACTGAGCGCGATTTCTTTTTTGTTTCCCTCTTTTCGAAATTTCGATGTTGTTTTGGTTTTTTTGGATTGTAACACTTCTCAAATGATTTCCAACAATTTCTAAGCGTTAGCAATTAATTCCAAAATTCACCAAAATAAAGTAACGCTTTACAACATTACTAACGCTTATATAACGTTGGCAACTTACTAACGCTAAATAACCGTTACAAAGCAAAAAATGTGCGTGTTGCAAATATCCTATTATGGTGTAGTGTGAGGCTCCCTTACTTAGGAAACTACCCCCATTCATTATGTTAAGCACCTCCTTGTGGTGGTGTAACAGTCCTTTGAAAAAGGCACGAACTAGCGTATCTTTCGCGAGGTTATGGTATGGACACTCTATAATTCATGAGGATTCTATCGAAAGAAATGAATCTTGGAAAGCATTTAATTGGTCTTCAGTGGTGGGTAAAAATGTTCCATAAACAGTTGAACAAGTTTAGCCCACGAGTCCACAGAATTTGGCGCTTGGGCAGTTAACCAAGACGCCGCCTTATCGGCTAAAGTGAAGGAAAATACCTTCAGTTTAATTTGTTTAGCACCAACTGTAGGATGGTGGAATGTAGTAAGGACTTGGTCAATCCTACGCATGTGCTGATAAGGCTTTTCATGGTCTAACCCATGAAAAATGGGTAACAAATTAAATATATTTGGGGGGATTCGGAAATCCCCCACTGGGTCTGATAGAACGATGCAAGATTTAGGGCTATCGTTCAAGGCTTTGTAAAAGTCAGAGAGAGGAGACTCTCTTTCTTCAGCCATTACTTCAGGTGGTGTGTGTGGTATATTAGCTAGAGGTGTAGTGAATGGTATTCTAGAAAGGCGTGTTTGTTGACGTTGCCAATTGATTACATTAGGCGTTTTTCTTCGGCCTGACCTTAATCTCATGCAAGGCTAAGCCAATCTTAACAAAACACAACAACACTCCAAACAATCCTGATATGCTAGTATGAACCTCTAACAGGAGATGCGAGGTGTGGAAGAAAAGATGACCTGAATGCCTCATTGCTTCGCTTATGAATAACGTCTTGTTTATGTGTGCTCAGTGTGTATAACAAATTAAAACACTGAAAACTATGAAGAAATGGAAATTTGAAACAAACCTGTGGAAATTGGGCAGTTTCAGCAGAAGGCGCAGGTCGCGCTCAGAATGGGCCTAGGTAGGGCGCAGGTTGCGCTCAGGTCAAGATGGAGTTCCAGGCATTTGGGATTGGGTGGCGCTCCAATTTAGCCTTGGTAGGGTGCGGGTCGCGCTCAGGGAAAAACTCAAGCTCCAGCGGCCGGTCAAGCCGGGGCTTCGTGTTTTGCCTTGGCAGGCGCTGGTCGCTTTAGCTAAAAAAGTGGAGTTTCAGCTTTTAAGCTGGGTGGCTCCCAATTTAGCTTGCCTAGAGCTGGTCGCTCCGTGTAATTCTTCGGGAAAATTTTCAGTGCTAAAACGGACAACCACAGTGAGAATCAAACAAGGGTGGGTGGGTTATGGGACTTTGGAAAACTAACAATTCTAAAGAAACAATACTAAAGGGAACTAAGATGGCAGCGACGCCATTTGATAAACCGATAGAATTGAATAAAACTCTACCTACGAATAAATGATGAAATTCAAATGCAAGTAAAACTAAAACTTTATCGTATACTATTTATCAAAGATTTCTACTCTCGATACTGTTGAAGTAGAGTTGGAATATAAGATTCATTCCAATCCTAGTTCTTTAGCATTCAAGTTTTCTACGACTATCAATCTTACCAAAGTTAATGATAGTTTTACGAATTATTCTACGATGCAATTTATACTAAACAAGATAATGGGATTATAATGATTCAACTATAAAATACTACAGAATACTAAAGTTTGAATCTAGAATAAGAATTAGGAGGGAATTGAATCCACCTTGAATCCAACTTAATAAACTAGCATAGATTGTTGTAATCAAATTCTTATTCTTATGGTAAGAATTGGTCGTTCTAATCCCTAATTATATATGGCATTTCTACCAATTCATAACTAGCATGTAAGACTCTTACAACGATTCTACACTACACAATCAAGTTTTCATCAAGGTTTCATCAAACCTCTCTAATGGAGGTTTAGCCTTGATTCATCAAACTATCATTTTCATATGAATTAAAACTAGACATCATAAAAAGATTGAAACTTTGCTTATTTAAACTCAAATGGAAACTACTCATGCAATAATTGATTTAAACTAATAATGACACATAAGTAAATATAAGAATTGAAGCTAATAATTAATAGAAAACAAAATTAGATTATCAAGAACTAAATATTTTATTGATCTAACAACTAAATAACAATCATTCAATACTGAAATTAAAGTAAGAATAACAACTAATTAATTAATTGAAAAATTAGATCTAGAACTAAGCTTTAATGGCTACTTTCTATCCTAACCTAATTGATACTTAAGAGCTAAGTCTTGTGTGTGGAAATGGAGGAGACCAGATCCACATTTTCGTGCATGGGTTGAGGGTCCATGTTTTGGGCCAGAAAATCGAGCCTAAAGCCCAATTTCTTCAATCCACAGGGCCCTTTTCTGTTGGGTTTGACTTCAACAAGCTTTTTCTCTACTTCTGCTCCTCTGATTGGGTAAAGGTTTGGACCATTGGAAAGCTCTTTCCGAGTTGGTCGTTTTGACATAAGGTACGTACAATTCTGAGGCCTGCGTCCAAAGATATGGTCTTCAGAAGTTCTACTGACTTTTATGTGCTATTTCTGCCTGCGTTGACTATGACTTTTCAGCTTCTGACTGGGCTTTACAAAGGCTTTTTCTCCTTGAATCTTGGCCTTTAATCACAGAACTTCTTAGCAACCAACCCTTGCTCCTTTATATCGCCAAAGTGGCAAATTTCTACACATAAATGACTTTTATGCCTGAAATACATAAATGCACGTAATTAGCATTAACTCTTATTTATTACTCCCATAATTGGTCTAAAAGTATTATTGTTAAGGGGTTAAAACTACAGTTTTGGGCTCTTATCAGTATGATCACCAGAAGATGGTCATACTACCAAATGCTCAAAGTGAATGGCTCAACCTGAGGTTCCAAGACTATAAGACAGTTTCTGAATACAACTCTATTTTGTTTAATATAGTTTATCGGTTGAAATTGTGTGGTGAAAATGTAACTGATGAGCAGATGTTAGAGAAAACTCTTTCTACCATTCATGCCTCTAATGTGCTCCTGCAGCAGCAGTATCGAGAGAGACGATTCTCCAAATATTTTGATCTTATAACATGTCTCCTTGTTGTGGAGCAAAATAGTAACCTTTTAATCAAGAACCACAACTCCAGACCAACTGGGTCAATGGCAATTTCAGAAGCAAATGCTAGCTTTCGAGCTAGTGGTAGTCGTGGTAAAGGACATGGGAGAGGGCGTGGAAGAGGCAGAAATACTAGGAGAGGTGGTCAAGGTTATCATCTTTATGGAGATGGCAATGGTAATAGAAAAAAGGATCATTGGAATACTAATGACCAACAAAAGGGAAATTGGAACAAGTGGACAGCTCCACTGCATAAAGGGGACTCAAATCCTCATAACAAACAAAAAGAGAGTAGTGATATTTGCTACATATGTGGTGGTAATGATGGACATTGGGCAAAATACTGCCGAGCTCCTATAGAAGAGGTTGAAAAGTATAAAGCCTCTAGGAAAATGGAAACAAATGTAATAGAGAGTTGGAAGAGTGACCACTTTAATGATGGTACTCATTTGGATTGTTTCGATTTCCTTGAAGTTCAGTATGAGGATCCAAATAGCAATGGGCAAGTTTGATGAGCAAACTTTAATACTTGGAATGATTTATTTAGTTAATTATATTTTTATTACCAATTCATGGAATGTTTACAGTTAATATTGTGTTCTCTTCATGGAAAGTCTAGGCCTTGATTGTCGTTAATATTTTGAATTTCCCTATTATGAATCTCAAGTTTTATTTTTCTTAATACACTTGTGCTAGTATCAATCCTTACAAATTTATTTTGCTTTATGTTAAAATGTATGGATATATAAATGGAGAAAAGTAGTGTGGATATATGTCCGGTAGACTATACCTATAAATGAGAAATACATTATGTATCATATCTAACGTTTGGAGCAAGAAGCTCACTTAGACAGTCTGTATTACATAATTGTCAATTTAATGAGACAGTATTCTCGTCGTTAGGGGGAGAAAAGCAATGGTTGCTTTAAGGAACGACGTGAAGCAACTTGGATCACGTCTTCTGTCTCATTAAGGATCCAAACAATGAATGCGACTATATGAGATAAGGAGAATGATACACTTGCAAGTGGTTGAAAAGAAAATGCTTAAGCATTTAATGATATGGTAAAAGTAACCATGAATGTGCCAGCCAGAATTGATGTTCCATTTGGACGGGGTCCAAACATGGCGGCAAATGAATCTACTATACGCTAAAAGTGTGGTAGACCTATAGGATCCAAAGAGCGGCTCCTAGGAGAGGAGAACTGAGGAACCATCTTGTCCAATAATAACCAGGTAATGGTTGGAGCTCCATAAACAAATAATGAAAATTTGCAAATATCCAAAATTCACTGAAATGCCTATGGTTGCCCATGGAGAGGCACATGTACCTGAAAATGAAGAGATTGATCTCAATATTCCATGTATGTTCAGGTGAATTGTGGGATAGGAAAGCACTTGTCATAGATGACATATTTAGCTATGGTCTACCTATTGGAACATCAAAGGACAATGATGAAAAATAAATGAACCACGTGTTTTGTCGACAAAGGAAAGATTGGCCAATCTGGAATTTGTTATTCAAGCATAATTAAACTCTTTGAAAAATATGGTGTGGACCTATAGTAAAATCCGAGATTGGATTCAATATAGTAGCAGCAAGTTTGGTTGGTATAAACTTGATTGGGACTCCTAAGGAATTAGAGAAAACTGCTGACTATAATTTTTTTTGAAATGAAATGGACAAAGCACATGGTTGTGTGAAACTTGGGTTTAGATAAGGATCCATTTCGACTAAAGGGAAGAACATGAGGAAGTTCTTAGTCTTGAAAATACCCTACTTGAGTGATATTGAAGCATTTATGTATTTAGCACAATACGTGCAGAAGATCAGACATTGCATTTTCTATTAGTTTCTTATCAAGATATAATTGTGCACATACACTTAGACACTGTAATGATGTCAAACACATATTGAGATATTTTTATGGAATAACTGGTATGCAAATATTTTATTTTTATGGTTCCACTAATAACTATGATCTAGTTGGCTATGCAGTCTTTGGTTATCCATCTGACCCTCAGAAGGGTCACTTTCAAACATGTTAAATTTTTATTAATAAATATGTAGCTATGTCTTGGCAATCAACAAAGCAAGATCCAACAATAGCTTCCTTAAATCGCGAAGAGTTCACCACCAAGCCATGTAAAGACTTGTTTTTATCAGGGGGTAATAGAACAGGGGGAGCATCCTGAAGAATGTATTCCAGGACATATACACTGCACTATTTTTCCTTATTTAGGTTTTATCCCACTGGGTTTTCCTAATAAAGGTTTTAATGAGGCAATATAAAGCAAGTCACAATGATTCTGAGTAATGTTGTACTCTTTTTTCTTCGCTTTGGTTTTTCCCACTGGGTTTTCCTTAGCAAGGTTTTAATGAGGCAATTGTCATTGGATAGTTTTAGAGCATCCAGAAGAATGTTACAAAAGATGCATCCACCAAAATTTCCACAAAAATGGTGGACATCCAAGGGGGAGTGTTATGAAATCCGTGGGTCTATATAGATGTCCACCATTGAGCTCATATGGGACACCTCCTTATATGTATTTATCCTAGTAATCCTTTATCTTGGTGTTTATCCTGGTAATCCTTTATCTTGGTGTAATCCTTTATCTTGGTGTTTATCCTGGTAATCTTTTATCTTGGAAAGGAGGTTACCTAGTTGTATATAAAGGTAACCTCCTCCCATTCAGACTTACTTCAATGAATAAGAATCCTCTCTATCTCATTCTCTCAATGATTCAATACATGTTAAGTTAGTGTGGTGTTCTCTCTAAGTCGGTTTAATTCTAACACAAACCTATTAATCAACATTTTTTTTTATACCGATTTTTCGAAAATCGGCCGATCATCTTGTTATAGCAAAAAATTTAATGTGAGATTGTGTGTGTGTATTTGAATTTGACTAAATTTCATATGAATAATCTGCTTTAACTATTTTTACAAAATTGATGGCGTAGTTATTATTGGTTTTGATGATTATTTTGATATGGAATAATTCATTTAATTGTTAGTGTGTCATAAAATGCAATGATATGATAAAATGCAATGATATGATGCTTATTATAAGGGTGGAATTTGAGCCTCGGCTCGGAGCTCGCTCGTTTAACTATATGAGCCGAGTTCGAGCTCAAATTAAAGCTCGTGTAACAAATGAGCTTGATGAAGCTCGGCTCGTTTAGCTCAAATAGCATATTTATAGTGTAAAATAACAGAGCAGCTTGGGCTTGGCTCGTTTAAGCTTGGCTTGAGCTCGCTCGTTTAACTATATGAACCGAGCTAGAGCTCAATTTAAAGCTCGTGTAATTAGCGAGCCGAGCTTGAGCAGAGTAAAGCTCGGCTTGTTTAGCTCGGATTCCACTCTTACTTATTAATTGTTTGATTATGTGGGCTTGATTTGTATGGGCTTTATTAAAAATGTTATTGGGACACCTTTTATGTTTTTACCTTATAGGGCCATCTTTTATGATTGTGGGTTTGTTATATTAAATTGGGCCTGTTAAATTATTAGACTTGCTATATTATATTGGATCTATTTTATTAGTGTGCATGTTATATTGCACTGGGCCTATTGTATCTTGGGCCTGTTCTAATATTTTTGACTTATTCTTACTTTACTCGCATGAATTTGTGTGATGAAGTTAATGGAGGAGACACCTCATGGGTTTAGATGAAGCATGAGCTGGTCCTAGGGAGCATACTTGCATGATTTCTTAACTAATAATAGGATAGGCATTAATTTGGGGAGTACACCTCCTCCTTAGACTTTAGGAGGAGCTGGCGGTTAGAAAGGAGAAATACCTCACTGATCGATCTCTCTTTGGGGGGGTTTCGAAATGGAAAAGAGATGGACACCACTTTATTTGGGCAAGCTATGGAGTGGGTTTATATAACCGGGTTGACTAATCACCCATAGATTAATTAGGTCTTACATAGTGGTTGCTTTTTTTTTTTGTTAATCACTCTTATTTATTTATGTCAACAACAGATACTTACATTGTCCTGCTCCGGGTTATGTTTAAGCCATATTGGAGCTATGCTAAACCATACATTAGGTAATAAAGTTAAAGCAAAAGTTGCAAGTTTCTGCGCTGCATTGTTTGTACTTTTTGGTGTACAATAGTAGTAGTAGAGAATTCCTTCAGTGCTTCAGACATGTCTTTGAGAATAGCTTTGGACTGGTGATTTAAATTTCTTTCCTGCAAGACAATGATCAAGTTGTTTTTATTGTAAAACCCCCATAGATAACCAAATGGGAGGTTCCAGAACATGTTTATTATAGGTTTTGTTAAGTTCTTATAGTGTTACTGTGTGAGTAGACTGTAAGTAACTCCTCATGTACTCTCCTCCTCCTCCGCTCCCCACAACCACCTTTCATCAATACAAATTTTTGCTTACTGAGAATTTTTTTTTTTCCTTCCTGCTTCTCCAAAAAAGAGACCACATCCTGAGCTTCCATTTCAATCAGTAGCTTTGATGACTGGTGTTTCTTGCACCATAAGATTGCCTTGAGTAAGCCTCTGCATTGTGCTGATTCATCATCTGTTGCCCTTCCTCTATCAATTCTTGCACCAATAAGTTTTCCATCAGTATTTCTTAAAAGAAAACTGTGACCTGCCTTACTACTTTTCTTCTTCCAAATAGTATGCACATTCATTTTGAAGAATCCTGATTCTGGTGGTTGCCACTTTGTTGTTGGTTCATTGAGAATGTGAATTGGTACATGCAATGAAGTGTTATTTATTCCAAAATGATTTAAAACTAGTAATTGAATTTTTACTAGTGATGGTTTTGTTATGTTATAAAGGATGTTGCATCTTTCGATCCAAAGAGTATATATATATGAATAGGTATGTGTTTGTCCAGGTGTTCTTCTCTACTGGCCAGTCATCAGGTGGGAAGTACCAATTGTGAATCCATTCTTTTGTGGTGAGGTTACTGATAAGCACCCAAAACTGTAATATTAAACCCCGAGAGACATAGTATTTTGATCGATTATGTGTTTAATAATCATGTAATAATTATATTTTCGTACTTTTGCAGGTTTCCGTATTTAAAATAAATATAATGATAAAATGTGCATCGAAGTACGGGAATACTGGAATATTTGAAGTTTCCCACTCAACTCCAGTGAAGCCTAACAGAGCCTGACTAGAGCCGAAGTTTCCAAAAGAACAGAACCAGTGCAGAACAGGTCCACATATAAAGAAGCAGCAAACTTCCAAAGCTCAAATCGGATAAATCGGGTGGCGTTGGCTAGTGAAGTGCGAGGCTTACCGAGGGCGACAAACTCTACGCAAAGACGAGAAAGTTGTAAAAAATGCCAAAATCGGCTTACATACTAAGTGGACCCACTCTGGGGCCCCGAAGGCATGATGAGTCAGCATAGGCAGGTGGCAAGTGATGGTTTTAATTTGGTGCCACCTCGCAATATGGAAGACACGTACCAATTCAAAACAGATGGTTTGAAATGAAATTGGCTAAAAGACGAAACTTTAATACGGTAAAGGACAAAACAAATGGGTAAAAACAAAACTTTGATTCTCAAAGTTTTGAACAACTCAATTAGAAAACAAACAAAAGCAAATTAAACCGTCTCCAGTCTCCAGTCTCCAGCCTATATATATGAGGGGGTAGCCTTCATATATTTTCCTTCAACATTTTATGCTCTAGCTTCCGCTTAGCAGTAGTTAGTTTTAATTCAGCACTTACATTTCCAGCAGCTTAAATACTGTAAGTCATTTTACCCTTAATAACAGTCATTTCTTTTCTAGTGTAATTCCTGTCCTGCATTTATTTACTTAATGTATACAACAAGTTTTATTATTCCTTCAATGACCATGAGCTAATCCCCTCGAGGGGTTATCTTTGCTTCGTGTAAGAATCGGATTGACTTCGTTAATATTATTGAATCACTACTTAGGAATTAGGCATAGATTAGACATCCGGTCCCAAAATGATCGAGATCTGTACAAATTTGGAGTCTTGATGCTCGAAACAGTCTCGGGCACGACCTAAAAATGTCTCGCTTCTATGGTGTCGACGACTCTCCAATTTGTCCAAATTGATGTGGAATCGAGCCAGAGCTGAAATGATATTCCAGAGATGAAATATTAGTTCAACTCCTTATGCTAGTGTGATGCGGCTTAGAGATGTGGGCATGCGCTAGGGATCAATACTCGACGTCGTCTCCGAACACGAGACGAATTAGAGATGTAGTGATGTGGTAATATAAACTGTTAAAAATGATTCTTGCATGAGTATGATTAACTCTCTCCCTGTTTCTCTATTTTTGTTTACCTACATATAATCGCCGTAGTAATTTACATTATTTGCATTACCGTTAATTTAATTAAAACCAACTAAAAAACCTAAAATCCTACTCACCAAAAGTTGTAATTCCAGTTGTGAACCTTTTCCGAGAAAGGTTTGAGCGATCCCTTACTCGACCTATCCTACCAAACCCATGTGAGTAAGGTAACTTGACTAAAACGTCATTTACTATCACGGGACGTTGGACTTTGGACTTTGGACTTGGGTCTTTGGACTTCGGACTTTGGACTGTGGACCTCGGACTTAAGTAATTAATCAAGAAAACCAATAAACGTACAATTAAAATCGTTTTTATCAAATGGCGCCACTGCATGCTGATAAGTGCTCAAAAGTAATGATTTATAACCCCAATTATGTGTATGTTAGTCTCCATTTTATATTTAAATATTCTAATATGATGCAATTTGAGTTTTTGCAGGTCAAAGAACCTAAATGTGAAATATGGAGGGAAAAGAAGTCAAACAAGTCAAAAAGGAGTCACTGGGAATTACAGCTAAAGGCCTAGAGCAAAAATGTCATATTTGTCTCCATAAGTGCCAAGCCTAATGGGACTCTAAAAGAGGATAATAATTGAGTTAGAAGAGTCTTCAATCTGATCTCAAAGCCTTAATTTCGACTTCATAGGAAGATGAGATCAACATGGAAAAGAGTCGAGTTTCACAAGAATTAGAAACCTGAAAAGTCGTCGGAAGCCGCGGCTTAGGAAATAGCCCTGCAGGGACAAAGTGGGCCACGTCCAACTTTGGTCCAACCGAATTTAACTTTTCCAGGATTTCTTCTAGAAATATTACAGAGAGTTTGACACCAAATAAACATGGGATTCGGATCTCTATCCAGACGAGCATGTAAGCCAATAAATAAGGCACAAAAACCTCAGTTTACATCATGTAGGAAATTTAGTTTTTGCATCTTAGATCCAGAATTAAGAGAGAAGAAAGTTCAGACCTTTTCACCATTAATAGCTATAAAGATTATTCCTTTTCATATTGTGTTCATAGCATAGTATGAGGGGCTAACTTCCGCTTCTCTTGGGAGGGAGATGAAGCCTTTTTGTATGTTTTAGTTTAGTTCTTCTTCTATCATGTTTTAGTTTAAATCCCTCATTGAGTTTCTTCTTATTCATCCATTGATCTAACTCTCCCGGGAGGTTAGGAGGTCTTAGGGTAATTCAAGATTGTGTAGAGCCAAATACCACAAACCCTAGATTCTTTTCTTCTAGTTTTTAGTGTTCTAGTGTGATGATTGGATTCTTTATGGCACCTCAATTAGTTGTATGGTTAATGCCACATGTGGATTTTCCATGGCACCTAGAGTTGTATATTGAATGCCACTTAAAAGCACAATTTGGTTAGATAGAAGATATCATTGGAGATTGAAGAAGTATTTGATGGAAAGATAGAAAGCACGTTGAAAGCCACATATTATCATCATGGTTATGAGCATAAGGTTTGTAGGTATGGTGAGTTTCTATTGGTGATTTATATTAAGCATGATAGGTAGATCTGTTAGACTAATTCTATGATTTTGGTGGATTCATCTCTCCCAAGATATTCTCTCTCTTGATTCATATTCATATATTTAATTTAGTTTATTTTATGCATAGTTTAAATCTCAAATCAAATCAACCATATATTACTTATTACTTAGCCACATCTTTTACTTGCATCCATTAGAGTAATTTAGATTAGGAATTTCTATTACTATCAACTAGTTATTTAGAGTAGGATTGATACCTTGCTAGCCACTATACTAATCAATATATAATAGGCTAAGTAAGATTTGTAAAAGATACGTAACACAAACAACGATATAAATAATTACGTGTTGCGTGCTTTTTTCAATGGCGCCGCTGCCCGCTCTAAATTGATTAGGTGATAGAATATTTAATTTAGATTACTTTAATTTAGGAATTCATATAGTATAAATTGCATATTTAGCATAATTCAATTAGATTTCATAGTAAAAAGTATTTCCATAAAGTTTAGTGTTTGTTTAACAGAAAAGAACAGTACAGAAAACATATTTATAAATTTCAAAAAATTCTGAAATTTTACAGAGTTGATCTGTACAGTATCGGTAATTTATTGAAATTTTTTCAAATTTTTAGTGCTTGTCTTACCTGGGTAACTAACATCATCTTTGCAGTAACCCGTTTTCACATTGTAGGACGCAAGCATCTGTACAAACAGTCGAGCAGAGTTATTTTCACATTAGCAAAAATTCTAAATTTTTTACAGGCGGAACCTCGACACGTCAGGAGCTTCCAGTAAAAATTTGAGTACTTTTTGACCTGTTTTGACCACTTAACTAGTTGCTTGTTTTCAGTGTGTTTCTGCAGCTTTTCAGGACCAAGGTCTCTGGAAGAACAGTCGAGAAGAAGGATCTGTAAAAATCCAAATAATCCAAAATTTTTACAGGATCATCCCTGACACGTCAGGAGACTCCAGTAAAAATTTCGTGATTTTTAGTGCTCTTTGACATATTTATTTAATCGATTGTTTACAGTGTGTGTAGAAAACTTCTTCACTGAACTCTGCAGGATTAAACAGTACAGAAGAGGGACTTACCAAGCTCCGATTGCTCTGAAATTTTACAGGCTACTTTCTGGACGTATCAGCTAGCTGCTATAAAAATTTCAAATTTTTTGGACTTGTTTTGCTTGCTGTAACAGTAAGTGCTTCTCTTCCACCGTGAATCCCCTGTTAGCGGTTTCATAATTAGCATCATATAGTTTGATAATATAATTTAGTTAATTAATTGCATATTAGATTATTTTATAGCTTTATTATCTAGTGCATGAAAACTTGGTTTCGTGATTCACCTCGTAAACGTTTAATCAGAAGAGCTAATTCTTGTAACAATCTTCCAATTCTGGTTTTAGAGGAGAACACACCATCAAACTCAGGATCTAATTCTGATTCTGAAACACACACACCACTAGTAGATTTAGAGAATACACCAGAGAGAGTACAATTAGACACCATGGCTGATCAAAGAACTCTTAGCACCTTGTTTCAACCTATCGCAGTTCAACCACCAAACTGCATAGTGATGCCAGACAATAACAATAACTATGAGATTAAACCGACCATTCTTAATATGTTGCCAAGATATTATGGCAAAACAAATGAAGAACCATATAATCATCTGAGTAAATTCTTGAGCATATTAAGTACTTTTAAAGCACCTCATCTTTCACCTGAAGAGACTAAATTAAGGTTGTTCCCATTGACTTTTGAGGATGCCTTTTCGTTGGTATAGATCCCTACCCTCCAATTCTATAACTACTTGGGAGCAACTATCACAAAAGTTTATGAAACAATATTACCCTTTACGTAAAACTGAAGCCATGCAATTGGCTATTTCAACCTTCAAAGGAAAACCTAATGAAGAGTTTCATACAACATGGGATAGATTTAATGATTTACTTGTCCGTTGTCCACATCACGGTTTTGACATACTTAATATCGTACATTACTTTATAAAAGGTCTTTCACCTATGAACCGTCAGTTAATTGAATCAATGAATGGAGGAAGATTTACTAGTCTTACTCCTGATGAAGCCTACAATTTTTTGCAAAACTTTTAAAGAGTTCTAAGGATTGGGCCAATAGTAGTGACCATGAGGACATGGCACGCGGGTAGATGGGGGATAAGTTTTAGTAAACCCGGTATGTATGAGGTTAAAATGAACTTAATGAGAAACTTGAAGGTGCCATTGCTAGTTTAACCACAGGAATCGAAAACTTAAATAAGAAATTTGATTCATTTACTTCAAACCCTCCAATGAATAATCAACCTCAACAAGCAATGAGTGCCAATCAATTTTGTGAAAGTTGTTTTGCCACAGACCATGATACACTAGTTTGTCCAGTATTTGTTGCCCATAACTTTAGTAATAACTATAACCAAGATCCACGAAATAATTATCAATGGAGACAGAACATGTCTCCACAGCAAAACCAATATGGTTTTCAAGGTAATCAAAGGGAACAATAGGCAACAATACATGAATAATAGAAGTAGCGATAATACCTTCTCCACGGTATTACCCAACAACAACAACAACCAAACGTAAATAGAGAATCAGCTATTAATCCTATGGCTAATTACCAAACCCAACCCAACACCACGATGAAACCATGAAAGCTTTAGCCACCAAAACTGAGAATGAATTCAAAAGAATTGACCAAAATTTGACATTATGGCTCAACAAGTAACCAACAAATTTCTCGGGTAACTCAACAAATAACTCAACAGATGAGCCAACAATTCAATCAGATACTAGCTAGTCTAGCAGACAGACCCAAGGGAACTCTACCAAGTCAACCTGAACAAAACCCTAAAGGTAGAAATGTTTATCAAGTTGAAACCACCCCTTCATCCGTACCCACAGAGGTAGTTAACTCAATATCTACCTTTAGGTTAGGAAAGAAAGTAGATAACAAAGTTGACATACCTGATTCTGAAGAAGTTGTTATAACAAAAGATAAGGAAAAGCCAGTTGAAACTGAGAAAACCAAAGAGCAGGTAACCGAAAAAATTCCACCCGCACCATTCCCCTCTAGGTTAAAAGATAACAAAAAAAAGAAGCACAATATAATGAGATCATGAATATTTTTAAAATCTACATATCAATATTCCTTTTCTAAGTGCAATTAAACAAATACCTTCATATGCTAAATTTATAAAAGACCTAGTAAAGAAGAAAACAAATATTCCTAAGGGCGGCTTTTATTGCACAAAGTTGTTCATCCTTTCTACGAGAACAAAGCCGTAGTAAAACATAAGGACCCGGTAGTCCTACGGTTATGTGTAGAATAGGAGAGGACTACACCGATCAAAGCATTATTGGATTTAGGTGCTAGTGTGAATTTATTACCATACTCGGTTTATAAACAACTAGGTTTAAAAGACTTGAAACCAACAAATGTTAGACTACTGATTAGGTGATAGATCTATTAAGATTCCACGAGGAGTAATAGAGGATGTGATTATCAAGGTCTCCTGATTTTTATTACCCGTTGATTTTATAGTTCTTGACACTTTACCTACAAATGGAAACCAAATTCCTATCATCTTGGGTAGACCATTCTTAGCTACTGTGAAGCTTTAATTAATTGTAGGAATGGGAACATGTCTATCACTTTCGAATATGAGAGTAGATGTAAACATATTTACACTATTTAGAAATCCTGACGATGATACGGAAAAGATGGATGATCTATGTGCAATACACACAATTGCTAATAAAAGTTTTAGGAACACTCACTACAAAGATCCATTTTTATCATGTGTATCACAATTAGGCATGAATTATAACAATGATAGTGTTATACACCATATTAATACTTTGCTAGACACTGGTCAACCTCATACAAAAATAGAAGACATTCGAAAGCATCTTTATGTCAAGCTACTTTTAATCGTAGATTTATCAAAGATTTAATTAAGATGACTAAGCCCTCTACTAAAATGTATAGGCCATGGAAAAGAAGAAAGATAAAAAGAGCAAAAATTGGATTACAAACAAGTTTTAAGTCTAGGGAATCTGACTATAAAAGACCCACAAAAAAAAAAAAAAAAATTAATTACCTAAGCTAGTTAGGGGGTAACCTTAAGTTTCCCCTCGTGTCGACTGACGACATTAAGCGTAAGCGCTTATGGGAGGCAACCCAAGTAGTTTAAATAGATAATATCTCATGACAAGAAAATCGAACAAAAATAAAATAAAATAGATCGTGCACGAACTTTGTCTTTGAAATATAAAGCTAAAGAATTGATTGAGTTGATGACTCTTGAGCTTTTATATTTCCCTCTTGTGAATAGCTTTCTCCAAATCCAATTCAAACAATGACAAAGGACTTAGGATAGTCCAACATAACCCAAAAGACTAAATTTTTTCGTGCAAACAAAAAAAGAGAGAGTCGTAGTCTATAAATTCGAGTTAAAAAGGAATATAAATCTACCCAGCGTCAGGAAGCTGTAGCTTTGCGTTTCTGACTAGGAGAGAAGTGGAGCACGTCTGAAACTTCTCCTATAAAGCTATACTTTGTAGCGTCTCCTGAGTTCACTATTTCAATACGTTCTACATCTCTTTCGTTCTGTATCTCATAGCCAAAACATGTCAGAAGAAATCGACCCATACTCTCCATATTTCACCGCTTTCAACGCAAATACCTACAAATTTTTTTCAAGCGCAAGTTTTATTTTCTACTGTCATGAGATTAGTTGCTTTTAATTATTTATATTATCAATAGTTTATGAATGTGATTAGTTTTTATGAATAAGAATGAAATTGATATGAGCTAAAAAAGTGTATCTTGTGATGCATATATATGCTATGTTGTGCGTATGTGTTATTGTGTGCTACTTAGACTAAGACTAGTAGAATCCTTTTTATGCTTCGGACACAAATGTAAAGTAGAATCCTTTTATGCTTTTAAACACAATTCCTAGTCAAAACACCCATATAAGTTCAATTTGGGCCTAAAACTAAAGCAAAGCCCCAACCGAACCAAGAAAAAAAATATATCATTCTCTCTTACGCTCATCTTCTACCTCCAAAGATAAAACACCACCACCGGAACTCATCACCTCCGTCATCTTCCTCCAGCCCACTAAACCCTCCTTCAACCAAAACCCGAAAGCTACGGCTTCATCTTCTAGTTTACCCAAGGCGTGGCACACTTCCCAATCGGCAAGTATTAACCCGGTCAGTTCACACAATGTTTTAAAATTAAAATTCGGAACTCTAGATTTCCAAATCGTGGTGTTGGGCGTCCTATTCTCGATAAGCTATCACCAAATTTTAGAATTCTTTAAATTCTAGAAGGTCTCCGATTACATTCAATAGAGATGGTTTCTATTTTTTGTCAACTGTTACAATGTGGGAGAGAGAAGAACAAGAGGGGTGTCGTAGTTTTAGGTTGTAAAGATGGGTAGATTATGAGTATTTGTTTAGGAATTGGAGAGAAAGAAGGTCCTGAACCTTAAGGACTTATTAGCTAGTAGTAGTTCTTTTGTGACCAGGTTTTGAACTTCAACGAATTGTTCCGCGGTCCTTCACCGATAAGGTGCTCTCGATTATAATAAAAAGAATGGTAGATTATGGGTATTTGTTTAGGCTTGAGAAGATTTGGAGGAGAAACAAGGTTCTGAACTGGACGATTTTATACCAACCAAGTATTTGAATTTTTAGTCTCGTTCGAGTAGTGTTGTTATGTTAGTTTACCTTCTGTTTGGCCATCTCCATTACGACAGCTCTAGGATAAGTTCAAAACGGTCGAATATGACGACCGAGCGAAAAGATTCACGCCCGAACTTCTGTTATGGAGAGTTGTTTGACAACAATGCCATGAACGGATTTTTAAAAGAAGAATCACGAAACTTCGGGGTTGGGACCGTCTCTTTTATTCTAATGGAGACAAATGTCACGAAGATATATTGTTTGATGCTTTTACGACTCTGAGAATTGATTATGAGTAGGCGAGTAGGAAAATGGAGTTGTATTGGGATAATGAATCGAGCTTATTATTATAAGCTGATTTTTACGGAAGAAAAATTTGGACTCGACTCCACAGTTCCACATTTTCTTAATAACTATTTATGATCACTTATATACTTGATTGTCTATTATGGTTTTATCACTCTTATTTATAGGCAGAGACAAATCTTGTATTCCGTATTTTAAATTATATTTATTATTATTATTATTACTGTTATTCATTGTTTATTTTTTATTTTTCAGTCGTGTCATTTGTACATGTGACTCTTACATTCTACCTCCACCTTTTTGGAGACGTATAACTCTATAGACATGCACATGACAAATATTTAGTCGTTGTAGTAATTTTAATCCTCACGAATCATTACTCCTATTTCTTTTAAGGATATAAATTCTACAGATTTTAGCTGATGTAATTTTGCACGCATTTAAGGTAATATCCCTCATTCTCTGATTATTTCAATCATGGTAAGCTTTAAGTTATTTTATTTAGTCATTGAGGACAATGCCTAATTTAGTTAGGGGGGTGAGAATTAAAATTTTGCAATATTTTAATTACAATATTTGGAAAGTTTATATGTGAATTATGGTGATTCTAGGTGAAAAGTATATTTTTATCGTTTAAAATAATGAAATAGGAAATTATAAGTCATGACCCGGGATTAGTAAGACTTTTAGACTAAGTTTCTATTACTAGAAATAGATCTCAGCGATAAAAGTCTTAGTCTAAAATAAGTTCATATAATACACCACTAGAGGAGGTTCAAATGAAAGAGCAACTTAAACTTCTACCAAACTAGAGGATTAGTACAGAGACTTGACCTGTGAGACTTGAGCCTTTCAATTTTAATTTCTTGGAGAGTCTTTACGTAAATCTGAGTCCAAGTTGACTCAACCATTTTTCTCGTGCTTAAATTAGTTGTGTAGTCTCATTTATTCTTGATTTGGTCAATCACGGAGGTGGCATCAACTGGGGAGATAGCCATTAGGTCTTGTAGTCTATTCAAAGCGGAATATCATCTTTGTTAAGTCAAGTAGTAAACCAATCAGCCTTTATCCCACCTAGTAGGATTATCATGTTAACCACTTTTGAGCCTTATATATTAAGCCCTTTTTATTCTTAAACCCGATCACCTAAAACCAAACTCAGGACAAGGAGTATATCCCATATTATTAGCCTTACCCATATTTAGAGAATTTCTAAAGAACTAAAGAGAAAGTTAGAACGAAGAAGATTTTGAAGGAAATTTGACCAAAGTCAAATGAAGAAAATCATTTCTTTTTGCTCAAAAAAAAATATATATATAAAAAAAAAAAAAAAAAGCAAAAGTAGTGATAAAAGTTCAAGTGTGTTGCAGTTTACAAGTGAAGAAAATTTCCAAGAAGGTCAAAAGCAAAAAGTCTTTAGTATATTCTCAGAAATTTTTGAATCCTTTTTACCCTTTTCTTGTTAACCTGTCCTAAGCCCCGTTTTAATACCCAGACTTATCACCAAAGTATGATATGAAGTGTAGAATAGGTGAGAGGATGCTAAAGTGAAGGACCCGACACTTCAAATGTGATTGACATTCTTTCCATGAGACTTTATTTATATATTTGCAAATTTCCGTCTTTCTGACTAAATATGTGGGATGCTCTACTTTTTACTCATTTCCCTGCATATAGAGGTAAAATAGAAAACTTATCTGAGAGAGATTTTCTTGTGAGTGTATGAAATGGTGAGATTTGAAGTCGAAATACTAATCCAAAGGTGAGGTAGAAATTCCGTTGCTTGGAAAAGAGAAAGGAATCAAAATGGTTAAAAATGAATAAGCTCTAGTTAGGATGATTAGTCAGTCTTTTCTATCTTTATGAATAGAACCTTAGCCTAATGTTTTATGATCATGGGTATGATAAGTAATAACTTTTTGATTTAGACATTTGAATTGAAAAAAATTGTTTTCTCTAGATTTCACCATAGTTCATATGTAAAATTGATTTTGTGGGTATATCAACTGAAAACCCTCACGAGGCTATAACTCGTCCTTTAAGGGTAACTTAAAGGTTTAAAGCCTTATTGCATATGGTAAATGCAACCCCGATGCCTCTTGAAAAGTGAGTTAGTTTATTATTTAATTAGTATTGTTAGCTTTGAACACTTCTCTAGTATAACATATATTTGCTAAGAGACTAGCAAAATGCTAGTTGGGGGGTTGTGATAAGTGCTCAAAAGTAATGATTTATAACCCCATTATGTGTATGTTAGTCTCCATTTTATATTTAAATATTCTAATATGATGCAATTTGAGTTTTTGCAGGTCAAAGAACCTAAATGTGAAATATGGAGGGAAAAGAAGTCAAACAAGTCAAAAAGGAGTCACTGGGAATTACAGCTAAAGGCCTAGAGCAAAAATGTCATATTTGTCTCCATAAGTGCCAAGCCTAATGGGACTCTAAAAGAGGATAATAATTGAGTTAGAAGAGTCTTCAATCTGATCTCAAAGCCTTAATTTCGACTTCATAGGAAGATGAGATCAACATGGAAAAGAAGTCAGAGTTTCACAAGAATTAGGAAACTGAAAGCTGTCAGAAGCTGCAGCTTAGGAAATAGCCTGCAGGACAAAGTGGGCCACGTCCAACTTTGGTCCAACCGAATTTAACTTTTCCAGGATTTCTTCTAGAAATATTACTGAGAGAGTTTGACACCAAATAAACATGGGATTCGGATCTCTATCATCCGCATGAGCATGTAAGCCAATAAATAAGGCACAAAACCCTCAGTTTACATCATGTAGGAAATTTAGTTTTGCATCTTAGATCCAGAATTAAGAGAGAAAAAGTTCAGACCTTTTCACCATTAATAGCTATAAAGATTATTCCTTTTCATATTGTGTTCATAGCATAGTATGAGGGGCTAACTTCCACTTCTCTTGGGAGGGAGATGAAGCATTTTTGTATGTTTTAGTTTAGTTCTTCTTCTATCATGTTTTAGTTTAAATCCCTCATTGAGTTTCTTCTTATTCATCCATTGATCTAACGCCTCCTGGAGGAGTTAGGAGGTCTTAGGAGTAATTCAAGATTGTGTAGAGCCAAATACCACAAACCCTAGATTCTTTTCTTCTAGTTTTTAGTGTTCTAGTGTGATGATTGGATTCTTTATGGCACCTCAATTAGTTGTATGGTTAATGCCACATGTGGATTTTCCATGGCACCTAGAGTTGTATATTGAATGCCACTTAAAGCACAATTTGGTTAGATAGAAGATATCATTGGAGATTGAAGAAGTATTTGATGGAAAGATAGAAAGCACGTTGAAAGCCACATATTATCATCATGGTTATGAGCATAAGGTTTTGTAGGTATGGTGAGTTTCTATTGGTGATTTATATTAAGCATGATAGGTAGATCTGTTAGACTAATTCTATGATTTTGGTGGATTCATCTCTCCCAAGATATTCTCTCTCTTGATTCATATTCATATATTTAATTTAGTTTATTTTATGCATAGTTTAAATCTCAAATCAAATCAACCATATATTACTTATTACTTAGCCACATCTTTTACTTGCATCCATTAGAGTAATTTAGATTAGGAATTTCTATTACTATCAACTAGTTATTTAGAGTAGGATTGATACCTTGCTAGCCACTATACTAATCAATATATAATAGGCTAAGTAAGATTTGTAAAAGATACGTAACACAAACAACGATATAAATAATTACGTGTTGCGTGCTTTTTTCACATGCCGAAGGACTCTGAACTTAACGTAATAACTGGAACACATCACATAAAACCCCTTTAACTACCTCTTCATTTTTTAAATTTCCATTTCTTTTACGATACTAACGTGTTACGTAACTGTTTGCCTTAACTTTTTCTGCTAACAAATATCTGTGAACCAAGTTTTGTTTATATTTTATTTAGCACAGTTTAAGTATTCCGTAGGAACTTGAAGTACTGAACTGACAAAAGAGTCTCGGACGAGACTAAATTACTAGCGCGAGAGACTAACCTGGAGTATCAACACTCCGGTTTTCAGGTCTGAGCCACTTTCCTTTTCAAGACTCTTTTGGACTCTCTTGTCCGTTTAGCAACTAAGTTCACAAGCTCGAGTTAGTTCGATCGTGTCTGCGAGGAATCGCGGGACACCGGGTTTCAAATCCTTAAACTCCTCAAACTTTGTCGAGGATATTATTTGGTTGTTACTATAACCCGCTTTTACCTTGCATGTTTGTGTGTGGCATAAGAACTCTTTGCATATAAATGTGGTTCGTCATTACATATTCACGTTAACACGATCAATATGATTCAATATATTTGGATGTATGTGTAGTTTCAAACCACCTGCTTAGAATATTTTTGTATGTGTATGTTACATCAATTCATGTACGTATTCATTTGTATGAGTTAGTTTCTATTATTCCCCGCTCACATATAACTTACATATAGTTGCCCGTTATAAGTAATATATAGATTTGCATGTGTAGACTTCTAAAAAACTTGTATATGTTAGTTAGTTTCTATTTTGGCATCTATCGTTTAATTGCATATTTCAGAATCACGTCTCCATAATACATTAATTACGTAAACTAAAAAATATATATATATATATATATATATATATATATATATATATATAAAAATAAAAAAATAAAAATTCATAGTAATTAAAAATTTCATCTAAATCATCTTAATAACACCCCGCATAATACACCATCATAAATCATCATCCTATTCCATCAGTGCCTAGGAAACTTGAAAAAAAAAATTGAGGTTGCCTAATTAAGGAACGTGCTAGCACGAACAACCTCCCTCAATTCTCTCGGGTGACCGGTCTTTGGAATATTCACACGCTATCCTAGCTTACCTTTCAAGTTAGCAACACTCGTTTCGGGAAGACGTGCTTCACCTCCCTCTTTCCTTAATTCTAAAAGCTCCAGTCATAACTCGTTCTTTATGAACCTTAAATTAAAATTTGTATTTGTATGAGACTACGGTCTGGTAAACATAAGGAATTAGAACTTACATATCGGCGTCGGAAATACAATAAACATCTGCTTATGCTATCTCCTAGACATAGTTCCTCCTCCGTAAACCAACCTCGTCAAACATCTCCGTTGCCGTCATCTCCTATAATTATGGCCCAGGAAAATCCCACAGTCGAGAAACCCCTTTTGGATTTCTATACTGCCTTACAAGAAGGACCTGCCTCCTGCATTAAACTCGATGCTATTGTAGGTGATTTTCGATTCATGAAACATTTTCGGTTTGTTACTGCTTTTACCATGGTCTAGACCATGAAAACCGATAATCACACTTCGTCCGGATGCAACAAGTAGTCACCACTTTCCGCCATCCGACTATTACCAACGAACAAGTCTTGCTTAGGTTGTTTCTCTTCACCTTAGTCGATAAAGCTTTCGGTTTGGCTCCGCGGCGCGCGCCCCGCAATCCATTGACACATGGGCCAAACTCGCATAAGCATTCATGATAAAGTTCTATACTCGAAGAAAACTACAGAAATGCTTCAAAATATTCAATTCTTTTGCTAGCACCCCTGTGAATCCTTTTTCGAAGCATGGAGCGATTTAATCGATATCGCTTCTCGAATGTCCCCATTATCAACTCGACACCGCTGTATTAGTCCGTTCATTCTTTAATGGTCTCTCTGACCATCAAAAGGAAACCTTAGATATCATGAACGGCGGTTGTTTCATGGACAAGGGCGCTACTGAAGCATACATGTTTCTTGAGAAACAGGCTTCACGAAGCACCCATTGGGGAAACACAGATTCTTCTAGATCTTCTAAAGACACTCCTACCAAAGTTACGTCTATGTTCGAGGTCAAACCCGATCCGGAATTAAAAAATCTAATCGAGTCCCTAAACAAAAAGGTCGATGCTCTTTCGATACAAGTAAATGATCAAAAACCCAAACAGGTCATGGCTGCCAACGCTTCCCCATGTCCTCTTTGCTTAAGTCCGGAGCACGCCAATTCTTATTGTCCTTTGGTATTCCGAAAGTGCCTTCCCAACCTTCTGAAGAGGCTTGTGCTTTTAACATCCCTAATGCACCTTGGCGACAACATCCGAATTTAGCTTGGGCACCCCCTGCCCAACAACAAGCTCCTCCGGGTGTCAACATCGTTCCTCTACGACCACCCGCGAACTAAAATTCCTATCGTCAAGGAAATCCTCCGCAATTCTAGCAAGGGCAAAGTAATTTTCCCAACAATGCAAATATAGGGTACCAAAACAACCGCAAACCTTGTTCCCGCTTAATCAAGGATATGGCTACCAAAATCAACCCGTAAAATAATAACCGCGGAACTAGTTCCTCGCCGCCCCAGCAGTACCCATCCACCATGGCCGATAAAACAAATTGAAACTTTTCTCGACATACATGAATCAACAGAATCAAATCCTAGCTTCTATCCAACCGGTCTATTCAAATTGTTAGCTCGGATAAAAGTCAAAAGGCGTGTTCCCCGCCAAGCGGTTCCAAACCTTAAGCCTACAAACACTGCCTTTGAACTCAACAATGCACCAGATCTAGTAATCCAAGCCAGAGTGAGGTAAATGCCATTACCACTCTTCGTTCTGGCCGAACCATCGACAATAAAATACGTATGCCAGACGAGGAATCGACGGAAACCACGGCTGACGTCCTTCCAACTCCTACCTCGCAACCTATAACGGACGAAGTTGTACCTTCCAATTCTACACCCACGTCTCTAGGGAAAGACACCACTGATCCTTATGCGCGATTCCACCCAAAAGCTCCGTTCCCTGCCCGTTTGGTAAAGAACAAACGTGAAGAACATTTCGATGAGATCTGTGAAACCTTCAAAAATTTGACCATAAACTTACCTTTTCTAGATGCGCATAAGCATTTACCCAAGCATGCCAACTTTTTGAAGGACATGTGCACCACCAAACGACGTATGAATGTTCCTTAACAAGCGTTCCTCACCGAGCAGTTTCCCTCGATTACCACTATCAATGGTGTGGTAAAGTATAAGGACCCAGGTCGACCAACTGTACCGTGCACGTTGGGCTACAAGTATACCGCTACCGCACTTTTAGACCTAGGTGCCAGTGTTGACCTACTTCCCTACTACTTATTTAAGCAGTTAGGTCTTCATGAATTAAAACCTACCAATATGACTCTGCAACTCACGGATCGCTCCATCAAGTACCCAAAGGGCATAGTAGAGAACGTCATAGTCAAGGTCCAAGATTTTTACTACCCAGTTGATTTTGTCATTTTAGATACTGAAGTGGCTTTTGACTCCATTCCTATCATCTTGGGACGTCCTTTTCTTGCAACTGCTAATGCTCTCATAAATTGTCAGGACGGTTCAATGACATTGTCTTTCGGGAACCTTTCTGTCGAACTCAACGTATTCAAATTAATGAAACAATTTCCCGATCCTATAATGGAGGGCGAGATTAGTTTTGTTGATAGACTGGAACATGATTATTTCACAAACTCTTTTCCCCCATACGAGATACACCAATTTCTTTCTTTTGATAATCCTGAGTTTGACGATGACTCGTACATAAGGGATGTCCACGCTTTATTAGAGTCGGTACCACTATTTGATCCTACTACTGCGTTACAAACTGATTCAGAAGAACCCGATTCGCTCTGTTTCATTGAAGAGATGATCCCTCATGAATCCTTGATCCCCAATCCTCCAACTCCGGATTTAAAACCTCTACCCTCTGATTTGAAGTACGTGCATCTTGATCTCGATGGTAGTCACCCTATAATAATTTCTGCTCACTTGGCTACCGACGAAGAGGCACGTTTGATTCATGTCATTCGTGAACACCGCTCCGCTATCGGATGGTCCTTAGATGATATCAAGGGAATAGACCCTAGCATATGCACGCACCGCATACATCTCGATGACGGCACAAAGACATCGCGAGAACCACAACGCCGCCTTAATCCCGCCATGAAGGAAGTGGTGAGAGAGGAAGTTTTACGATTACTTGATGCGGGTATCATATACCCTATCTCTGATAGTGATTGGGTTAGTCCCGCCCACGCGTTGTTCCCAAAAAAGTCCGGCATTCAAGTTGTACAAAATGAAAATGGTGAGTGCATCTCCACTCGCATTCCATTAAAATGGAGAATTTGCATTGACTATCGCAAACTTAATGCCAGAACACGTAAAGATCACTTCCCTCTCCCATTCATTAACCAGATGCTAGAACGTTTAGTCGGTCATGCTTACTACTGTTTTCTTGATGGTTATTCCGGATACTTCCAAATTGTCATCGATCCCGCCGATCAAGAAAAGACAACTTTCACATGTCCCTTTGGAACCTTTGCATATAGACGAATGCCTTTTGGTCTTTGTAATGCCCCAGGCACCTTCTAACGCTGCATGCTTCACATTTTCAGTGATATAGTGGAACGTTATATGGAAGTCTTCATGGACGATTTCTCCATCTACGGGAATTCCTTTGACGACTGCCTATCCAACCTTTCTAAAGTATTAACGCGTTGCGAAGAGAAAAATCTGGTACTCAATTGGGAGAAGTGTCATTTCATGGTTACCAAAGGACTTGTTCTGGGTCATATTGTTTCGAAAGACGGAATAGAGGTTGATAAAGTTAAAATTGTTAAAATTTCTTCACTACCTTTCCCACGTACAGTTCGTGATATCCGTGCCTTTTTAGGCCTCACTGGGTTTTACAGGAGATTCATTCAGGATTTTTCTAAAGTTGCTCGACCTTTAACCAATCTCCTGCTTAAGGATGCAGTATTCGACTTCAATTTCAATTGCAAACAAGCTTTTGATACTCTAAAAACCGCTCTGACTACTGCTCTTATCATTCAACCCCGTGATTGGTCTCAACCAATCGAACTAATGTGTGACGCTAGCGATTTTGCTATTGGCGCCGTACTAGGCTAACGACGTGATGACAAACCCGTTGTCATTTACTATGCTAGTAAAACTCTTAATGACGCTCAATGTAATTACACAACAACTGAGAAAGAGTTCCTAGCTGTTGTCTATGCCTTGGATAAGTTTCGCCCTTACCTAGTTGGAACATCCACTATCGTATATACTGACCATGCCGCACTTCGGTACTTACTCGCGAAAAAGGACGCAAAACAACGATTGTTCTGTTGGATCCTTCTCTTGCAAGAATTCACCCTGGAAATCAAAGACAAGAAAGGAACCGAAAATGTCATGGCCGACCATTTATCAAGGCTGGTTGGTGATATTGATAGTGATGCTGAAGCCATCTGTGATTCCTTCCCAAACTAATATTTGTACTCTATTTTCTCATCTCCATGGTACGCAGATATCGTTAACTACCTGGTTACTGAGGAAGTTCCTTCCTCTTGGTCAAGTCCTGATCATAAAAAGTTCTTATCCAACTGTAAAATATTATTTTTGGGATGACCCCTACCTCTTTAAGTATTGTTCCGAATTAACTCATTCGTCCACATCGTGCATTCCCCGAACCGAGCACACCGACGTATTATCCTTTTGCCATGAACAATCTTGTGGAGTTCATTTTAGTGGAAAGAAAACTGCGGCCAAGGCATTACAATGTGGTTTTTACTGGCCTACCCTTTTTCACGATGCACACGAACATAACATAGGTTGCATTCGTTGTCAGCACCTAGGTCGAATTACCAAACGAAATATGATGCCCCTAAATCCTATCTTGATTGTGGAAATTTTTGATGTTTGGGGCATTTATTTTATGAGACCTTTCCCTATTTCTCAAGGTTTTCTATATATTTTAGTCGCTGTAGATTATGTGTCCAAATGGATTGAGGCACTCACATGTCGCTCAAATGACCATAAGACTGTCGTGAAATTTGTTAAAGAAAACATTTTCTCTCGTTTTGGTGTCCCCAAAGCTATCATTAGTGATGGGGGTACACATTTTTGTAATAAAATTTTTGGGTTTTTAATGAAGAAATATGGAGTTACTCACAAAGTTGCTACTCCATATCACCCATAAATGAGTGTCCAAGTGGAAGTCTCCAACAGAGAGATAAAGTCTATTCTGGAGAAAACTGTCAACCCATCACGAAAGGGACTGGTCTCTCCGCTTATCGGATGCCTTGTGGGCATACCGAACATCATTCAAGACACCTATAGGGATGTCTCCTTACCGCATTATTTTTGGAAAACCTTGTCATCTGCCAGTTGAACTTGAGCATCGTGCCCTTTGGGCCATCAAAAGCCTCAATTACAATATCATCGAGGCAGGCGAGAAGCGAAAACTACAATTAAATGAGCTTGAGGAGATTCGGAGTGATGCTTATGATCTCTCAAAATCCTACAAAGCTAATATGAAAAGAGTGCACGACAAGCACATTTTGCGTAAGGATTTTAAAATTGGCCAAAAAGTTCTACTGTACGACTCTAGATTACACATTTTTCCTGGTAAATTGAAAACACGATGGTCTGGTCCTTTCATTGTGTCAGCTGTGAAACATTATGGGGCAATCTCTTTGCTTAATCTACAAGATAACAATGAATTTCAAGTCAATGGACAACGCCTAAAACATTACCACGAATTACGCCACCGGATGTTGAAATGGACTCTTCTTCGGGATCCGGTCTACACGGACTAGATGTTTCGTTTGGCGTACTCAATCTTTTTTCTATAGAGGGTACACCATTTTGGTAGCCGGGCCATCTTCTATCTTTTGATCTCCATAGTTCTTTGAAGTGTGTGGTTGCAAGCGCCGGAACCTTAGTCCACAAAAACTCTATTTCAGAACCGAAAGTATAAATGTCTTCGCAAAGACGAAAGCAAACATGCTTTTCGGTAAACGATGGGTACCTAAAATTTCACCTCCTTCCTTCTCTTCCCTTTTCTACTCTTTACCTCGCGAACTTCAGCTAATCATTTGGTGTAAGTCTCACTCATCACGAATAGAGAATAGTCGTAGTACTTTTGCTCATAAACGACGTGCGCGAAGGATGGGCTGGTGTATGCATTGTCAAACACCCTTCTGTCTAGGTCTTGACTTCCTATCCGATACTAGCCAGTTTAAGGTATACTTCTGTCTGACACCAGCTGTGCAGGATAATCTTCGTCGCCGCGCCGTTTCTCCCATAGGTTGGGATTCGTCTTGAGAATCTGACGTTAAAAGACCCGATTCGTCTTGAGAATCTGACATTAAAAGACTTGACTCGTCTTGAGGATCTGACGTTAAAAGACTCACTTTGTAGATATGTTTATATTGTTGCCTTTTCCCTTTGCATTAAGTTTTGCACATGAGATTCGTGTCCAACCTCAGATGTTGCATACTTGGAACACAAACGGGCAATGGATTCCACCAGACCAACCCTAGAATTGGTTACTTTGAGTTCCCTTGGGGCGGTTTGAGGATAGCCGTATGTAATAAGGGCAATTTTATTAGACCGTAGCGCGCACGGTCCAGGATGGTATCGTCCTACCCTAACCCCATAATACATAGAGGTAAAGCTACAGTCTGGCCGGATTGGGTTCGCTCCAGAGTCGACATGACAGTTGTCTATGATTTAAGATGGTGACTCTTCTGGACATCCAATGTTTTTCACGTATATCTCCCTTGTATATATATAAAACCCTTGTTTATAAATAAAACACTCTCCTTCTTTTCAAAAACTCTTGTGACCTTCAAGAATGACTCATACAATTGGATAGCATTTTTCGTGCCGATCGTTTCGATATCTCATTCATCCAATTCGGAGTCCGAACGAGTTGTGGGTAAGCATTTGAATTTTTTTAGGCTTAAATCGGGCTTTAGGCTTGATTTGGGCTTGGGAAATTTTTTGGCCCAACCAAAATATTGAATTCTCGGTCCATTTAAACACGAAAACCCGACGCACGTCACCCTTTTTTACATTCTTCTTCTTCCCAAAAAACTGGATCTTGCCCCCTCTCGCTTTAGTCTCGCACGAGACAAGCCCACACTATATCCACGTCTCGCGCGCGACTCTTACAGCTCCAACCACAATTCCCTTCTGTCAGCAATTTCCATTTCTTCCCCTCATCATTAATCCATATCCAGCCTCTCCCTAAGACCAGTAATGGCCGGTAACAAGCGTATTTGTGTAGAGAAATTTTTTGGAAATTTATTAGAAAACGGGATGTTTGCTCCATTCTTTGATAATGAAATCCACTCTAGAGGATGGGAATACTTGTTATATGCTAATGGAGGGCTTTATTCCAAGGATTTGGTGATGAAATTCTACGATAATGGGAGCTTTAATGGAGACCATTTTTGGGTTACCGTCGAGGGTGTGTGCCACGAAGTCACACCTGTTTTGCTCTCTGGGATCACGGGCATTCCTCTGGTCGACCACGTACTGACTCAGCAGCAGTCCATGTACCTACAGACTTACGACCTAATGCTCGACATGCTAATCGAGGGAGAGTACAACATAGACAGAAAATGTGCGTATCAGCGTTCGGTGTGACGGAACCAGTTGGTTGTGACTCAATGGCTGGGACTGAATGTCATTGGCACCTCGAAGCCCTCAGACATCAACAAGACCTTCCTCCACCTTCTCTGGATCCTCTAGGAGCGAAAGGGTAACTTCTGCATCGTTACCTTTCTTTTGATATTATTACACATGCCACTCTTAGATCGCCCCCTCTGGCCGCTTACGGTAACATAAGTTATGATTACCTTGGGTTTTCTGTCCACCACCCCGCTACTCCCTATACCACAATATGAGAATATGCTTGTCTTCAAGAAATGCATACAGGACCCTTGGGAACCCACAACACCTAGGGCTGCCGAGCACGCTAGCGTAGGCTCCTCTCACCCACCCCATAGAGGCCTTACGTGCTGTGAACAGTGGTCTGAGAGACATGTACACTCGCCAGGTATCGATGAGATGTACCTTGGGCGAGTTAAGGACAGATATGACCACTCACCACGAGTCGATGACAGACAGCATCGGCGAATTCCAGCAGGAAATGAGAGCTTCCATGACTGCATTTCAGTACAATATGCTTACTCGCCAAAACCAGTTCCAGCGAATGTTCATGGCGAGCTAGCATCAGTTTCAGGCTCAGGTGATGGATACTCTTGGTGATATCCAGGAGCAATTAGCATCCACGGGAACTCGTACTGCATGACGTCGCAGGACTCCTGGTTCTTCTTCTGCAGCCCCCGAGGATTCTGCTACAGCCCTTGAGGATCATTAGTAGCTAGTTTATTTTTCCAGTCTTGTATAATATTTATGTCAGATATTTGATTTACATGCTTGCATTTCCAGCTTAATAGTAGGTTATTTCCTAAAATTTTTTACCTGGATATATTAGTTATGTCTAATACTATATTATATAGGTAGGAACATATATAATAATATTAGTAATAATAATTTATATAGATATATATATATATATATTATATATACATATATATTTTAGATGTCACACTTAACAGCAAAATTTACCGTAATCTAACGTTTTATTAAACGGTCATGAAAATGCACAAAAAACGGTCATGAAAAAGCACAAAAAACGGTCATGAAAACGTTTTCTTAAACGGTCAGAAAACGGCAAAGTTCTTTCTATAAATAAGTTTAACACTTTCTCCACATTCACTTATTTCATATTCTTCCCTTTACACTTCTTATTCTAAAAAATCATTTTTAGTCCGCTCCAAATTTCAAGTTTCATGGATGCACTAGAAAAGTTTGAGCAGCGGCAAATTGAATATGCTAATCAAGTCTTCATGCTTGTTTGTTTCATTATACTAATGTTGCTAATGTGGCATATAGTTCTATCTAATATTTAGGTTTGTATTTCAATTCCCGTATCATTATGTTGTGTTTCCATACCGTTGTACGTTCTTACATCTTATTGTGATAGTATATCTATATTTTCCTTGTCCTTATTCTTACGCTCTAGTAAAAAAAAAAAAAAAAAAAAGGGCACTCCTTGTCACATGCCCCATTCTTCTCATCCACACTACATCCACTTTTGCGCATATCTTAGAAGATACATGTGGTCTAACTACCCTGTAACACCTCGATCCGTATCTTTTACATTTTCGGATTGGTGCCTATTTATAACAAGGATAGACACCTCAAAAATCTAACTTCCTTTTTTCCAAAAATATTTTTCTTCACCACTCCATCTCTAATGGCCCTTACTCGAAGTTTCGTGCCCGAGCAAAAATTTTATGGAAAATTTCCAAAATGGTCTTTTTCATCCCTTTTTTGACATAGAAATATCACTTCGAGGATGGCACCCTCTTTTACATCATAAGCAAGCATTTTATTCCAGAGAATTGGTCTTGTTGTTCTATAAAAGCGGTTATTTCCAAAACGGGCAATTCTTTGTCCGTGCTAACGGATGCGAGCGTGAATTGACTATGGAAATCATCTCTGAGGTACTTCAAATTCCTATTACAAACCAAGGAGCATAATATATAGTGTGTTACAATAAATTTCTGTGGAAGATGTCAGCTAGATTTTTGCTCAAAGCCTCTCAGGTATACTCTTTCTTCCTCTTAACACTTTGAGGACACAGTGTCCGACTGTTTGGGGGTGGTGAGAACCTTTTGCAAAAAAATAAGGCATGCATAGTTGTATATAGTTTACTTAATGTCTAAATAAACGTATTTAGTGACAAATTCTCGTTTCCCTTCTATGATGAAAAATATTTAGAAATCTCACCCTAGCATCAGAATTAGGACTTGTTCTTAGAAACTTAATTTAATACGCATGCAATAGTTTTTACATCTTTTCATGAGCATTCATGCACTGACTATCATTAAATGTATACAGCAGTAAGTTTCTGGGACCCACGGTTAGACAACTTAGTTTCCATATCCTGTAAGAATCTAACCAAAAGCCTCAAAATGTGTGATATATGAGTAATGACACAGAGGAGTAGTTCTTCCGAATAGAGAAGTTCACATGTCTACTTACTTGATCACTACCCAAATCCTAGGCGAGAATTTAGGCCTTCTTTGGATCGATATAGCCAAAAATTCACACCTGTAAAAAAAAATTTTTTATCGCTAATCGCTCCACTGAACCTTTCATTAATCCTTTCTACTTCACCAAAAAAATCATTATCCATCTATTAACCACAAATAAATAAGCCTACCTAGATGATGAGTATGAGAAATAGGATGAAGTGCAGAAAAATAAGAGAAAAACCTTGTCACAAATCAAAATCAGTTACCTATTTCAGAAGAAAAGAAAAAGAAAAAAATAGAAAAATGTTTCCAAAAATCAAAAGAAATATCAAGGTTAGAATTCCCCCCAAAAAATCAAATCAAAAGGGAATACAAAAGCTTGAAAAATCCAAGTATGGAAACCCATGTTAGAAGTAGGAAAGAAAATAAGGATTCTTTAGTATAAATATCTCGAAGACCTTATTCTCTCATACTTATCATTTTTTAATTTTCCATTCCATTTTTTCTACACTACCACCTAAGCCCCATAACACCTAATAAAGACCTCTAGCTCAATTAGGAATAGGATAGTGTGATAATAAGTAGTAGTTGTGACTTCTCGACCTCGGCTCCTCTGACTGTCATTGAGTATGTGAGGAAACATGTGCCCACTGCACACTGGAGATAGCAAAGCTTAAGTAGAAAAATAAGAGAGAAATTGTGTTTCGACACATACCGCGGAGAACCTACTTAAGGACGCTATCCAAAGGATCCGTAAATGGCCCTCGCTTTCAGTACATTTCAAGATTAGATCACTACATGCATGCTCATACGTAGATGTTTCGATTATTGTATGTATATTAACTTGAATTTTGAAAGAATAAAATCCTTGTTTCCCCTGCTAGTGAGATGTCTAGATAACTGAGATTAATTAAGGAAACAAGTCTTTGTTACTGAGTCGTTGTAGTATAAATGAAGTTTGTGAGTATCTTCTCTGGAAAACTCTCACAAGGCTATAACTCGTCCACTAGGGAATTCCTAGTGGTTCAAGGCTTTGTTGCATACGGTCAATACAACCGCACTCTGCGAAATGAGATTTAGCTTAGGACAACATATTTTTGACCACTTATCATTTTGATGTCTCTTCTTTGCTTGAGGACAAACAAAATGCTGTTTGGGGGTGGTGTGATAAGCACCAAAACTGTAATATTAAACCCCGAGAGACATAGCATTTTGATTGATTATGTGTTTAATAATCATGTAATAATTATATTTTCGTACTTTTGCAGGTTTCCGCACATAAAATAAATATAATGATAAAACGTGCATCGAAGTATGGGAATACTGGAATATTTGAAGTTTCCCACTTAACCCCAGTGAAGCCCAACAGAGCCTGACTAGAGCCGAAGTTTCCAAAAGAACGTAACCGGTCTTAACGGGTCCACATATAAAGAAGCGTAAAACTTCCGGCTCAAATCGGATAAATCGGGTGCCGACGCGTTGGCTAGTGAAATGCCGAAGCGACCAGATGCACAAACTTTACGCAGAAAGACGCAAAAGTTGTAAAATGCCAAAATCGGCGCGCCACCATCGACATACTAAGTGGACCCACTCTGCGGGCCCAGAAGGCATGACGAGTCAGCATAGGCAGGTGGCAAGTGATGGTTTTAATTTGGTGCCACCTCGCAATATGGAAGACACGTACCAATTCAAAACAGATGGTTTGAAATGAAATTGGCTAAAAGACAAAACTTTAATACGGTAAAGGACAAAACAAATAGGTAAAAACAAAACTTTGATTCTCAAAGTTTTGAACAACTCAATTAGCAAACAAACAAAAGCAAATTAAACCGTCTCCAGGTCTCCAGCTCCCAAATTATATATATGAGGGGGGGTAGCCTTCATATATTTTCCTTTAAAGATTTTATGCTCTAGCTTCCGCTTTAGCGGTAGTTAGTTTTAATTCAAAGACTTACATTTCCAAAGCCAGCTTAAATATCGTAAGTCATTTTACCCTTAATAACATTCATTTCTTTTCTAGTGTAATTCCCCGCCCCGCATTTATTTACTTAATGTATACAAAGAAAGTTTTATTATTCCTTCAATGACCATGAAGCATCCCCGTGGGGAGGGTTATGCTTGCTTCGTGTGAGAATCCGATTGACTTCGTTAATATTCTAGAATCACTACTTAGGAATTAGGCATAGATTAGACATCCGGTCCCAAAATGACCGAGACCGCACAAATTTGGAGTCTTGATGCTCGAATAGTCTCGGCGTGACCCAAAATGTTCCCGCCACGCGACTTATGGTGTCCGACAGACTCTCCAATTTGTCCAAATTGATGTGGAATCGAGCCAGAGCTGAAATAATATTCCAGAGATGAAATATTAGTTGAACTCCTTATGCTAGTGTGATGCGACTCGCTCAGAGATGTGGGCATGCGCTAGGGATCAATACTCGATGTCGTCTCCGAACACGAGACGAATTAGAGATGTAGTGATGTGGTAATATAAATTGTTAAAAATGATTCTTGTATGAGTATGATTAACTCTCTCCCTGTTTCTCTATTTTTGTTTACCTACATATAATCGCCGTAGTAATTTACATTATTTGCATCACCGTTAATTTAATTAAAACCAACTAAAAAACCTAAAATCCTACTCACCAAAAGTTGTAATTCCAGTTGTGAACATTTTCTGAGCCCTAAGATTTGGACGATCCCTTACTCGACCTATCCTACCAAACCCACGTGAGTAAGGTAACTTGACTAAAACGTACGACTATACGGACGTTGGACTTTGGACTTTGGACTTTGGTCTTTGGACTTTGGACTTTGACTTTGGACTGTGGACCTCGGACTTAAGTAATTAATCAAGAAAACCAATAAACTTACAATTAAAATCGTTTTTATCAGTTACTATAAGTGAGGAGTTTGAAATTTCAAGGATTGTTATACCAGACAGCCCTTTTGAAGCTACAATCAAGAAGAATATGGTGGAGACTCTCTGTTGAATTTTTACATAGTAAGCATGACTTGTGAGAGATATAAAAGAGTGTAGAGAGGTGTTCTCTTGTGGGCATGATATTGTGGTAGCATTTCCAAGCAAGGAGGTTGTGTCTTGGTGGATTGGTGTTACGCTAGAAGGCCAGATTGATATCAGTTTTGAGTTGATGATTTGTGGGTGGGTTGAGGCTACAATACATGGATTTTACTGTGTGATTAGTCTTTTTTGTAAGGTTCCAGTAGATTTTGTCATGTGGATCAGTCCTTGGTAAATAGATTGCCTCAATGTGGGTAACAGTGTGGGGATCAAAAATTTTGTGAAGAATTTGTGTGTTCCCGCTTCTTGTAGCTTGATTGACAAGTTGTGACATAGATAGAAACATGTTGTTGGGGGTGATATAGCTTGGTATTTTCCCTTCAGGAGGGCTGGGTATCTATGAGTCTTTCCAAATGTTGATATCTATTCCTAGCCCTACTTGCCATGTAGTGTGTGCAATGATGTGTGGTAGAACTTCCATCATACCTTGCCAGAACCATGATGTTTTTTTTTACCAATTGTGTGAAGAGTGTTGTGAGGAAAATACTTACCTTTGGGTTGAGCTGATAGTAGGGACTCCGGTAGAATCCATATGCTCCAGAGAATTCTTGTCATGTGAGCCAAGTTGTTTAGGTGCATAATTCTGATGCCCAAACCCCCATTTTTCTTTTCTTTACATATTAAGGATCAATTTTTCAAGTATAGGGGTTTCTTTTTATCCTTTTCCTTTCCCCACCAAAAGTGCCTTTGCAGGGCATCAATATTTTGTGTTATACTTAGGGGTAGAAGGAAAGTACTCATCTGGTAAACAGGTATTGCTGAAGTGACAGGCTGAATAAGAGTAGTTCTTGCTGCCTGTGATAAAATTTTAGTTTTCCAACCAGTTAACTTTTTGTTGATAGTTTCAATTTATGTGCTGAAAATCTCAGTTTTGGATTGGCCAAGAAAAAGAGTTGAACCTAAGTATTTTTCTCCTGGGGTAATACTTTTCATCTGAAGAGTTTGCTTCAAAGGATCACACTGATTAAAATTCATGTTTTTGCTAAAGTGTACACCTGATTTTGTGTAATTTATTTTTTGTCCAGTTATATCACAAAATTCTTTAAGAATGTCTAAAATAGTTTCAACTTCATCCATATTTGCTCTACAGAAAATGAAAGCGTCATCTGCAAATAGGAGGATGAGTAATAGGTTCACTGTCTCTAAATTTTTTTATACCATTTATACAATATTTTTTATTATTAATATTTTTTTTTCTGTACACTTTTTGTTTATGATTCTTGACAGGACCTTCATACAACATATAAATAGGAGAGGAGACAGAGGGTTGCTTGGCTTGCTGAACACATGAGGTGAATGAACAACAACTTGGAAGAACGTTTGGTATAGGTTAGAAGTGGGGTCTAGTTACTATTTAAATTGTCTTTACATTGAAGTAGGTTAACTCTTAGTACTTAATAGAGTGATATGGGTATCGGGTACTGATGAGGATATGATATGTACTAGTTAGTTTTATTAGCTTGTTAGGTTGAATATAGAATCTTGTTTTTGATAGTATATGAAAGTCTCACACTTATTTACACTAACATAGTCAACGTATTATAGCTAAATTATTAACATTTTAACATAAGCTAAATTCGGGTGTTATTACTTGATATTGAATTGGGATTCCAGCACGTAACTAACAACCTTGCAAGTTAAGCACAATTCTTTTAGTTTAATTAAGTCTGTAATAGTGTTTTCACTAGGTCGGGTCGATGTAAGTTGCTTATATTATTTCTAATATTTTGGTAATATGATTCTTAGTCTCTTATACAATTGGCTGTTAGAATGGGAATATTTGGTACAATTATTAAACCAACTAGTATTAGTGCGATAATTTGCGTTGGGCAGAAACTTTGAGTTGAGTTCCAACTCAAGTAGTTAGATTTAGAATTTGGCCGTATAGGCTGAATAGCTGCGGTGGAACTGTAAATAATTACAACGGGACCAGTCAGTAAATAGAACCAAGGGTAGAGAAACCCATGCCGCCATCCTCATCATCGGAATGGCTTAATCCATTCCCATAGATCTTTACATCCCAATAGGAGAACTACGATTCACTTGATCCCTAAATGGGTACGTAGGCAGCCACATGGCTCAGCCACTTCCATAGGAAAACCCCCACCCCTTGTAGTAAGGAAATCAGTTGTTCAAGTTATTTTATTATTTGCCTATGTGTTAAACATGATATAAATCTTTTGATTATTGATTAATATTTCATGCTAATGTGTTTTATGAAATTTCGTTAATTGATACACTCGCAAGTATATAACAAGAAAACGGTAAGATTCGCAGGGTAGTTAAACAGTAATTAAACTTTGTCTTTTGTATACAAGTTTATTTCATGTTGATTATTATATATTGACTAAGTATCTAACGTTGAGCGTCTGAGAATAAATGACAGAGGCGAACATATTACTCGTAAGACAGGAAAAAGTGTAAGAGCTCGTTAAGAAAATTTAACGTGCGTGCAGAGCACTCTGATTGCCAAGGCGGTAATCTAATATGCTTATAAGGAAGCAAATATTGTTCCATCGCTTCTTTTTAAGTTGTTTTGCAATAATTTAGTTATTTCTTTATTTATCTTTAAATATTGAATCCATATTCGAATTCATCAATTATATAGAAATTATGACGTTGATTAGCGTTCAGGTGTGAAATACCGATCTTGGGTAAGAGATCGGCTTCGGGGCGCTACAGGTAACTTTAGGAAACATCATCCTAGTGCGTAACTAAAATATCTATTTTGGTGTGCTAGTAAGAGTAGCACACCACAGAAATATCATAAGATGATGGCTAAAATAAGAGCAGTGGACTACAAAGCTCATGATTACTTAATGGGAAAGTTTCCTCAGACATGGAGTATAGCTTTCTTCAATTTCAGGTCAAGTTGTGCCTCAATGGAAAATAATATGTCTGAAAATTGGAATTCCACAACAGTATATGCTAAAGCCAAAGCAATCATTGGGATGCTTGAAGAAATAAGGATTGACACCATTAAGAGAATATAATGCAACAGAGAAGGGAGTTAATGGATAAATAGGCTTACCCTATTTATCCAATTATTAGAGAAATACTTGAAGAGAACAAGGACCATCATAGGTATTGGTCTTGTGATCGCATTGGGCAGAAAAACTTTGAGGTGAGGTTAAAAGAGGAAAGGTTACGTGGTTGATTTAGATACAAGAGTTTGTACTTGTAGGATGTGGGACCTCAGTGACATACCTTGCCCTCATGCTATTTGTGGCTTGTATTTCTTCAATGAAGACCCTGACAACTATGTGGAACATTGGTATAAGAAGGAGACAAACATGAGAGCTTATAGGCATTACATGCAGCTTTTGAATGGGGAGCTATTATGACCAATCAACAAGGAGAAGTCATTTTTACCTCCAAGAGATGGAAGAATGCCTGGGAGGCCTAAGAAGTAGAGAAGAAAGGAATGGCATGAACAACCAAGTGGACAAGTCTACAAGAAGTTAAGGATAATGACTTTTACACATTGTTTCCAGCAAGGACACAACAAGAGGACATGCCCTCATAAAAATGAAGTAGCAATACCTAAACCTGTAAGAAATTATAAACTTTTTTATTTGAGTCAATGAAAGTTTTTGTACTTGATACTAGTCATCTTGTAATAATTTATTGAGTACTCTTATTTTATTTACAGAAAGAGACCAGGGAAACCAAGAGGCAGACCAAGGATATATGAGGCCTCTAATAGACCCAAAAATAGGAGGAATTCACCTTCAGGAGGTAGGGTGAGTATCATGAACTTTAGTAAGTGATAAGCACCCAAAAATATAGTTTAAACCCTTTAATAGTATTCTATTTAGGCCAATTATGTTTATAATAAGTAAGAGTTAGTAATATTTATATATTTTTGTGTATTTCAGGCCTTGAAACTGTTTATGTGCTTAAAGACGCCATTTTGTATGGAAAATGAGTCAAGATGATTGCTGAGAAAGTTCTACATTTAAAGCCCAAGAATCATGAAGAAAAGCCTTTTTCAAACCCAGTCAAAGCTGGGAAGTCAAAGTCAATTTGGGTAGAAAAAGAACGGAAAAGTCAATAAAACTTCAAATGGGCATATGTTTGGACTCGAGCTTCGGAATTTGGCCTACTTTATGTCAAAACGACCAGATCAGAATAAGCTTTCCAATGAACTTGTACTTGCTCTAATTAGTGCTGTAAAAGTGGTAAAAAATGGCACTAAAGTAAATTTTAATTGTTTTGGCTCATTTAGACTTAACCTAATGGACTTTGAGCTCACTTTAGAGGTCCAAAGTCTAGCCTCTAGACCCATGCACAAAAGTGTAATCCTAACCCTCTCCTATATAAAGAGGGTTAAGGCTAAACAAAACTTGGTATTCCCCTATTTAGTTTAGGTATAAATTAGGGTCTCTCTCTCTCTCTCTCTCTCTCTCTCTCTCTCTCTCTCTCTCTCTCTCGTTTAGTTAGGTTTAGATTTAGTTAAGTAGTTTGTAGTGTAGCCACCATTAAAACCTTTCAATGAAAGCCTTTAGTTATTAATTCAATTCTTATTTACATAATGTCTTTATTCTATTGTTTAGTTAATTTCAATTATTATCTTTACATTATTATGTCTTCTTCTTCTTGTCTTAGTTTAATTAATAAAATGATATTAGGTTAATCCCCCCATTATAGTAGAGGGAGTGATTATGAAACCTAATGAAGAATATATTGCTAAGTAGAATTATTTAATTGTGTATGTGTTTCAAGGGTTTAGTTTATTGTATGCCTTCCAAAATAAGCATATAGTAAATTAAAGTAGGGATTGTTATGATTAAGTCAAGAGATTTGGTTGTAATAATCCTACATGCTAGTAATAATGACTATAGAGATGTAGGTTGTTGTCCGGGGATGATAAAGTTTGAGGCTTTAGGTTGGATCATTGCGTGAAAACCTAAATACGATCTTTTTTCAATGAATAATTTGATTATTGCATGAAACTAATCATTAGGTGAATTTATTACTTTATCTATATCTTTCTTATAGTGTAAATCACTGTTTTAGCATATTTATTTACTGTTTTCATAGCCTAAAATATTACACTCTCATTAGTGAAGTAGTTTAGTTAGTCTAAATTCGTTTTAAGTACGTGCAAGCAAGAATGTAGAACACGATTGCTCCTATATATCAACGTGTTTAGAGAGTAGAATATATATTGATTAGCATGAGTTTAGTATTGTAGAAACACTATTTTTACACTATTAAAACTTAGTTATTAGTAAGAATCTTATTTCTCCACATTACTTTATCTAATTGTTTCTAATTTGACTCTTTTAAATTTTGGTATAGAGAAACAAAAATAGACAAAGATTGCATAATGGAATTGGTATCTATGCTGAACCTGACACTGGGTCCACTTTCATGGTTAGTTAATATGGCTATTTTTTAATTTCATGGCTTTTTAAGTCTTGACTTTTGGAAATATATGTCTTGCTAAATAGATGTCAGGACAAAGACCACCTTGCATAATCAATGATTACAACCCAACTATTCATACCACTGTAGACATTGACCCTCCTCAGGCAAGTCAACCTACTTAACCCACTCAAGCTTCAACTTCAACTAGGACTAGAGGAAAAGCAAGAGCAACCCCCCAACCTACTCAATCAGTTACCACCCAAGCTTCACTCATTAATAATACACCAACTGGAGCTCAAACAACTAGAGCAGCCACTACCCCTACAACTAGGAGGTGGCCAACTTTGTTATTGGAGTCACTAGAGAAGGGAAATGCAACACCTAGTACTTAAGTTAGGAGAAAGGAAGCACCTAAATAAAGCAACTACTACTCAAGGTACAACCCTTCAAGCTGCAAGTCCTAGTACTCAAACTAGGACAAAGGAAGCAGCTAAAGCAGCAACTACTCAAGGTATAACCTATCAAGATGCAGCTCCTTGACTAGCTCCCAAATGTGTATTTGATTACCCTTACATTATTACATTACAACCTTTCTTACGCATAATGAAAAGACAACTCATAGTTTTTATTGCCTTTTTCAGGTTACAGAGCATTTCAGTCTACTTATCATAAAAGCTGCATCTTAGCACCAAAATGAGTCTTAATTACGTTTATTATGAAGACTCGAAACTGCTATGAAAAAATGATGAAAAAGTCAAAGTCAAAGTCAAAGTTTATGTCACGCCCCGAGACCCAACACACATCCTGAGGACGAGGAGTGAATCTCGAGGCCGACACCATCCCAATTCTAACGAAATTTCGACAGAGTTTCCTTTGTTTAATCGACATTTCATATACAAAAACCTGTCATAACCCCTGGACATCCCATAATTCATCCTTCCAACCATATATATATCCAACAACCATATATACTACTCTTAACTTTAGATACTACAGGGATATGATGGTATATCTAGAAAACAAGGAGAACCGTTGCCAAATACATCGATTATTACATCAAAATGACCTAGCTCTCTATATATACAACAAAAGAAACTAGTCTCTTTCTATACAACCAAAATCACTCGACTCTGTCCCTCGTCAAGCATAAGGGAAACCACCCAAATCCCAATAATCATCATCCTCGGTGGTAGGGAAAGTCTCCTCTACAACTAGATCGACTGAAATGTTATTGTAGGATGAGCAAAACAACTATGCCCAGTAGAAACACACATAACCAATAAATAGTTTACTTATAGAAAACATTTAAAACATGTAGGGTTTCCATAAAAGTATTCAAATATCGTGACTATATATATACATCACTAACTAGCAGAAATCATCTCGACATGCTTCATTGATATACAAAATAGAGTTTTTCACAATCATCATACAACTGTTGTGGCCGCTGCATCCTATTAGAATGGTGAGGGTACGACTGGTACTCAGCCCCAGTCATAGGCAAATCTCGGTTCAGTACTTTCCAGTGTGAACCATGCACTGTTGTTTTCCTGATTTTACCGGCAGGGAGCTGAAATGCCGTTGTCGTGTTTCAGACACACAAAATCCCCAAAGCTTTTAGGGCTCGGGGGGCCTCAGGACCACGAACCCATACGGCCGTCACCTAACTTATGGTGGTCAACCGCTTCGACGACCGCAGATCGCCAGATCCCGACACACATCCGTGAGTGGACTAAACTCTCACTCGGCGCCTAAACCTCATCGAGGTAACATGTAACCCCACACAAGCTAATCACCATACAATATGACACGCATAAGCATGATTATCTAGAAAAGTAGAAAAGGAATTCCCGGACTACATCCAGTGATGCATCCCTTTAAAGGTGGCCCACCACCTCGAAAGGTGTACACCACAGTTGGCATCCTAGAGCGAACTGCCGTTTCCGGAACTGCGACAATAGTTCCTTCTTTATAGGAATTCACAATTCCTTTTCTAAATCCCCTCGTGATAAGCATAGTAATATCTATATATATACTCGTATTACCGATTATTTGCAAATACTATAGTTACATATTTAGTTTTTCTTTTAAAATCTTGGTTCTCAGATGTGTGAGTTCCCGGATTTCCCACAATCGAGTAAACGCAACCTATGACTCCCAAAACGGGCCGGTCATAGTAAATGACAACCAATGATTCCCAAACAGCGAATCATTGTAAATAACAATAACCATCCCTGGGACAATCCAGAACCTCACGCATAGTTACAAACAACCGGGTAATCCTTACCCGCATTAAAAAATCCATCTCTCTGTCTCATTACAGAGACAAGAGACAAGAACCCTACCCAAAACCAGTTTTACTCTTTTAACAAAGAAAACAAATCCCCGCTACCCAGATTTCGCAAAAAAACCATTTCACCCGAAAGCTATCCATATACTTAATTTATATCGAGGAAAACTACAATGCAAAAGCATGAATATCATATATACATGCATGGTTGATATGCAAACTATCTCTTATCATTTTAAGCAACTCAAATCATGTATGAAAATAAGCAGACTATATATTGGTATGTAGGTTCCAACCTTAGCAAGCTCCTTTCTCCTCAAGCCCACTTAACCGAATCCACTCGTATTTACTCCTATAACATCATATATATATGTAGATCGTTAGAGTTTATCAAACTAACGAGGAAATTCTTATCTAATGTAAGTCGAGAAGAAATCTCGACGCTAAGAATTTGGTTTTGTAGCTAACAGAGTTACAGGCCATTGCTAGCACTGTTCCTCTAACAGGGCTCTGTAGTCATTTACAACCACTGTAGAACCGCACGTCAATGGCAATCATATCATCAATCCACTAACGATTATGATTTTTTTTCCCCAACTCTAACTACAACAAATTCCACTCTTCAATTCACATTAAATCCAATAATACCAAGTGGGTGCTCTTTCTCACTCACTCAATACTCAACATGATCTTAAACAAGTGTGAACTAACATCAATGCTCTAAAATTGATTGAATATACCGAAATCCTTACCAAGTCAGCAAGAATAACTCCTTAGCTTGCTTCTCCACCAATTTCGCAAGCTCTACTTCTCCAAACAAGCTACTGCCGAATACCACACCACCTCATATCAATTATCTCTCATCAAATACAACCAATTAAATCGAAATCGAGTTTACACTAGCGATTTGAGAAGAATTTACTCACCTGTCGCTGTGATACGACGAACTTCCAATCAATTTTGAATCTTCACGCTTGGATTTAGTGTTACTAAGGATCGGGTGTTTGAATTCTTGGTCTTAATCGATGAAATTGGGGAGAATTGAGGATTCTCTCTCCTAGGTTTTTGAATAGTGGCAAAATTGGGGAAGAAGAATTGGGTTTGTGCGATTCGTTTTTTTTTTTTTTTTTCTTGTTTAAGTTGTTAAGGCCCAAGCCCAATATGACCAAATTAGGCTTAAGGTCCTAATTAACTTCTAACCACCCACTAATTCGACTTAGCGTCTTAATTATTTTTCCGGCCCAACCCTCTTAATTAATTTCCTACATTCTATCCCACCGCAGGCTATAACAATAACCCACTCATGCATGTTAGCTGTTAACTCGTGCTAGCTTCGAAAGCAGAAAGCCGCTAACCGACATTTTTGTCAAATTTTCGTATGTAAGTTGCTTACCTAACGTGGCTTATGAGTCGGAGTTAAGTTTCATTAAGTTGTGTAACTCCGACCGACCAATTACATAAATGTCCTTAGGTTGGCTATGAAATTTATGAAAATACCCTTAACGAGAATTTGAGTCTTTACAGGTTAAGGTTCAATGACTCAAAACCAGAGAACTGAAAGTCACTTTCTTAACTCAGAAGACCATATATGGATGACCTTGATACAAAAGAAGACTTGCTTGATCAAGAAGATATGAAAAAGCAAAAGGAAAAGCAAAAAGGAAGAGCATATAGCAACCATGGTGAGGTGTCTTGATTGTAGAGGGAGAGGGCAAATCAGATTTTGTAAAAGTAGGGGTATAAGAACCAAAAAGTAGGAGGAGAGAATACACCTAGACTTATTCTAGTGTCATATAGGAGTAGTGTATGATTTATTTTTCAAGTCATTTACATTCAAGTTTGTTTTACTTTTTGTTATTCAATTCAATCCTTTTTGTTTCAAGTTTATGTTTCAATCAAAGTTATTTCTTTCAAGTTTATGTTTCTATCATTCAATCATTAAGTTCATTTCAAGTTTTCTTTCATCAATCAATTTGTTTCCTTTGAGTTTTCTTTAAATACAAAGTTAGTCAACAAAAACAAGTCCTAAAAGCTAAAAGTACTACCTTTTCTCCTTCATAACTCCTATCCAATCCAAGTTCTAAACAATTTATGATGAACCTCAATCAAATAATCTTTGAAGTCTACTACTTACCACAATACAAACTTCAAATGGCGCCGCTGTCATGGATTGAAGGAACATGGATTCTTGGTTGAGCATCTAAGGAGGGAAGCACCATTCTATCCCTTTCATTTTTTTTTTTTTTAAAAATTTTTGTCAATATATTTCGTTATTTTTCAATACTTATCTATTTTATTTCAAATCCAGGTTCGAGGTTCAACTACTGGAGCGGAGCTGAAGCTGCTGTCGGAAGACGAACCGACTGGGCGACCGCCTGCACGTGCGCGGTGCGTGACTGCCCAACCACCTCAGGATAGTCGACTTTCGTTTTTTCACAGTTCGATCATTTTTTATGTGTGGTTGTAACTAGAGATCCGGATTTTGTAATAGAGTAGTATAAATCAGTAGACCTTATTGTAATAGATAGATATAAAAAGAAAAAAACGAAAAAGAAGAAAAACGAAAAAAAAAAAAAAAAATGAATTTTTGTTAGTTATGTGGATTAACAAGAGTTGAGCACTTGGTTGAAGTTGTGACACTTACCAAGAGTTAGAGTTTTCATTGCCTTTGGAAGTTCAAGTGTGCGAGGCGAGTCGTGAATCATACGCTCTCGCATTTTGAATCAACTTGGTAATCAAAACTCTAATTACGATTAGCTCTAGTTAATCTATTAGTCTTAGTATTAGTGTTAGTTTACTTTTATGTTTTGGGCCCTTGAAGGAAAAATTGTTTAATTATAAAAAGCCTGGATTGTGGGGTTTTTTTTAAGTGGACTTTTTTTTGTAACCTAAAACAGGGAACGCTCGAACGGTTGGGCCTGATTCTCAAATCATGTGCCAACCAACGTCGGCTTCTCCTCAAGCAGCGTGTAAGTACGGCTTGAGAGGTAAAATTCTAAACCTCCTCGAAGCCCATTGACAAGATAAATAAATTAGATGTGAAAACAATAGTTCTAACATGCTAAAATCATTCTAATCAATTCAAGTTATAATAATACTCTCAAATATCATGTGATAAAGAGGAGTAATCGTGTTCTCCACACTTGCTTGTACGTACTTGTAACGAATCTAGACTCATAAAACTATTAACTAATGAGAGAGTAATAATGATATGAAAATAGTAAATAATAGATATGAAACAGTATAATTAAATGAGAGAAAGATATTAGAGAAGGTTAATCCACCACGCAATTCGATTGATCATTAGGTTGATTATCAAATTGCCTATTGATCCCTAGTGAACACCAAGTCCTCTCGGATCAAGGTTCCACTAGCATGAGAGTTTAGCTCCACCTTAAACTTCTGTTTGTATATTTAGAATCAAATTCAATGTTCTAGATTTATACAAGTAGCATTATCGATGAGAATCAACTGCTTTCTCGGAGATATGATCATGATAAATCTTAACTAAACATGAATCTTCTAAGAGTTCAGCACTAATGATCAAGCTTAAAAGATTACTCGTCTTTTTATGGCATAAAAAATATCTAAACTTGACATCAACAGTCAACACAAGCTTAACTAATAACAACGAATATCAAACTATATCACATGCCTGACATACTATATGAAGGATATAAGTTTACTATTACTTTATGAACTTAGAAGAATAAAACTATTTTGAACTAACTGGTAATCATTAAATTTAATCCCAATACACAAACAGTAGTACAGGGCTTCATCTAAGCCCTATACTTGGGTTTAGTTACACATAACAATATCAATGAAGGGAAAAACAAAGTTAAAAGAAGAGATAATCATCGCAAAACCGTAGTCCAACAGTGGTGTCGTCTTCTCCCAATTCGGTTTTCCCAAGCTTCAATTCCGTCTGTGCTAACTCGAGTTTCTGACTCCCGGCCCCAAGATCTGATTTTCTGCTTGCAAAAGAGGGCCCCCTTCCTTTCGATTTTTAAAGTATATATTTGGTATTTGGTAGCCGAGGGTATTGGAATCGATTTAGAAAAGTCGTGTTCGGTTTAGAGACGTAACCGATTTATTTGGTTCAAATTGGAAATTGGATTTTCTGTTCGTGAGAAGGAATGAAGAAGGAAACTAATTCCTTTATTCGGTGGTTCAGATGTATGGTGGGTTATATTGGTGTGGCCTTTGTTAGTTGTTGTGAGCTTTAATGTATATAGGTTTTTCTATTTAAGTTTTAAGTATAAAAGATGGAAGCACCTGGTTCGGTCTTTAGCACATGATCTGGTCCAATAGTTCATGTTCATGGATCACTTTAGCCAAGCCCATATTCCAACAAATAGATCCACACCTCACTTTAAAGGCGTCCGCCCATATTTTTCCCACTGTATAGGCGCGCGGGGGATCAATCCATGTGATTACAGTCAATTCAATTCTTAGTAGCAGACACGCGAACAATATATTCCCAATATTACCGAGCACCTCCATTGAACTGAACAACTAATGCCAAGCAAATCACGAACTCACGCATTCTTGATAGTTTTGACACTTTTAATCAACTTAACTCCAATTCCTGCAAAATCACTAAACATGTACTAACTAAATCAAACAAAAGTAAACAGACTAACTGATATAACATTAGGCGTAAATAATGTAACATTTACGTGGTTATCAAATACCCCCAAACTTACATTTTGCTAGTCCTCAAGCAAAACTAAATCTAAACTAATAACAAAAACAAAAATTCTAACTCACTTTCGTAGGAATCACGATTACACTTAGCATGTGTAACAAGCCTTTAAACCAGGGAACGAGTTTAGTCTCGTGAGGGTTTTCAGAAACGGTACCCACAAACATTGACATAGCATAACCATAACCAATGGTGATATAATTTTCTCAGAGATAAAACCTTTTCCAACTGATAAACAAGTTTAAAAAATCATCAATTACCACAGTTTACATCATTATCACCAAGACACATTGCTACTTTCAAAGATAGAAAAGATTGATTACTTTCCCAAACCAAAGTGATAAAAGTAAAAACGATAGTTTTACCTACGAATAAGCGATGAAACTCAAACGTAAGTAAAACTAAAACTAATTTCTGCTTAATTACCAAAGTTCTCTACTCTCGATGCTATTGCAATATAGTTGGAATAGAAAATTCGTTCCACTCCTAGTTCTTTAGAATTCACGTTAACAAAGATTATCAGTTCTATCAAAGTCAATGAGAGTACGGATTGTATAATTATGCTAACAACGATGGGAAATAACGTAATCGAAATATTCTAAATAATAAGATGGCAATTAAAATACTAAGGTTCGAATCTAGATAAAGAATTAGGGGAATTTGATTCCACCTTAACTCGACTTAATTTACTAACAAAGAATTATCATAATCCGAATTGCAATGCTTTCGCATAACAATTGGGTCTTTCTAATCCCTAATTGTTCATGGTAATCTCTACCAACTAACAACTAGCATGTGAAACAATCAAACCCATTCTCATGGTGAACTAATTACTTTCTAGAATGGAATAGAATATTATGATCTATTCTACGCTAATCGAAATCAAGTTTCATCAAAGCTTCCTAAAACCCCTCTAATGGAGGTTTTAGCCTTAAATCATTGCACTATCATTTCTAACACAAGAACACATAGAACAACCCATTATTGAATAAATGATTAAACTCATAAATCTAATTGAACAATAATAATAATGATTCCAAATGAATTAAAACAAGATTTTAACCTAATATAGAACTAAGATGATGATTAACTAATTATCAAATTAAGACAACCTAATTATGAATTTAAGACAACTAAAACTAAATAAGGATTGAATCAATAAACTAAATTGAAATGAAAAACTAATAATTTATTATAAAACTAAATCTGATTCTAAATAATATTCATTCTTTGTTCTAACTAATCTATTGGAATGGAAAACTAATTCTATGAAGTAAAAATTAGATCTAAAAAACAAGTTCTTGGATAATTACTAACTAAAAAAACTAGATCCTTAAGAGCTAAGTCTTTGTCTCCCATATGGAGGAGACAAGATCCACAATTTTGTGCATGGGCTGAGGAGCCATGTTTTGGGTTGGAAAATCGAGCCCAAAACCTTATTACTTCGTGCATGGGTTGAGGAGCCATTTTTTCAGCTAGATTTGACTTCAATATCCTTTTTGTCCACTTCTGCTCCTCTGATTAGGTCAAAGCTTGGACCATTATAAAGATCGTTCCGAGCCGGTTGTTCTGACATAAGGTAGGTCAAATTCTAAGGTTTGAGTCAAAAGATAGAGCTTCTAGAAGTTCTGCTGACTTTTATACGATGTTTATGCCCACGTTGACTTTGACTTTTTAGCTTTGACCGGGCTTTAAATGGGCTTTTCCTCCTTGGATCTTGGCCTTTAATCATCGAACTTCTTAACAACCAACCCTTGCTCCATTATCTTGCAAAAGGGGCGCATTTCTTCACATATTTGACTCAAATGCCTGAAATACATAAGAATACGATAACAGTACTAACTCTTACTTATTAATCACATAATTGGTCAAAAACATATTGTTAAAGGGGTTAAAACTATAGTTTTGGGCTCTTATCACAAAGCGTGTGTGTGTGTTTAGCTAAACTGATACAATCTCCCATCCAAGTAATAGAATTCCTAACTTGCTATCCAAAGAACATATCAACTTCAATCATCACCATACATACACTCACAAGAAAGTCTCTCTTTCAGATAAGTTTTCAATTTTACCTCTGTATGCAGGGAAATGAGTAAAATAATAGAACAACCCATATACTTAGCCAGAAATACGGACTTATGAAATTTCAAAAATAAATTAGTCGCATGGAAAGAATGTCAATCACATGTGAAGTGTCGGGTCCTTCACTTTAGCATCCTCTCACATATTCTACACTTCATATCATACTTTTGTGATAAGTCTGGGTATTACATGGCTTAGGATAGGTTAATAACAAAAGGTAAAAGGATTCAAAAATTTCAGAGAATATACTAAAGACTTTTCTTGTACTTGACCTTCTTGGAAAATTTCTTCATTTTGTAGACCACATTATTTGACTTTCTCACTACTTCTGCTCAATGATTTCTTTTTCCTTTTTTTTCTATATATATTTCTTTTTCTTTTTCTTTTTCTTTTTATATTTAATCATTTTGAGCAAAATGAATGATTTTCTTCATTTGATTTTGGTAAATTTTCCTTATAAATCTTCTTTCTTTTAGCTTTCTCCTTAGTCCTTTAGAAATCCTCAGAAATATGGGTAAGGCTAATAATATGGGTTTACACTCCTTATTTGGAGTTGGGTTAAGGATAATTGGTTTAAGAATAAAAGGCTTAATAATATGAGGCTCAAAAGGGTTAACATGATGATCCTACTAGGTGGTATAGATAAAGGCTAATTGGTTCACTACTTGAATTATCAGTATGATATTCCTCTTCGAATAGACTACAAGACCTAATGGCTATCTCCCCAGTTGATGCCACTTCATGATCAACCAAATCAAGAATAAATGAGACTATACAACGACTTTAAAGCACGAAAGAATGATTGAGTCAACTTGGACTCTGAATTTACATAAAGACACTCCAAGAAATTCGAATTGACAGGTTCAAGTCTCACGGGTTAAGTCTCTATATTCCTCTTTTAGTTCACTAGGAGGTTAAGTTACTCTTCAACTTGACATATATCAATTGGCTAATAGTGCAAATTCCACTTTGGCTTGGACTTTCATCAACAAAATCTATTTCTAGAAGTAGAAAATAGTCTAAGCAACAATGACTTCAAAAGTGACTCTTAACTTCTTAAATTCCTTGAAAATCAGTGGCATTAGAAATAAAAAATTCTTAAATATTTTCATCATAGAAAATCATCATTTATCATACAATCCTAGAAAATTTTATTTTTCGCAAAATAAAAGCTTTTGTTCCCACCCCCAACCTATCATAGACATTGTCCTCAATGTTGACATATATGCTCAATTGAAAAGATAACGACATGGACGAGTAAAAGAATAAGGAAAGAGGTTACCAATATTTCCAAAAATGACAAATAAAATCTCTGAGTCACCTGTAGAAATTAGTACCTTACCAAAGATATAACAGTGATAATATATATAAAGAACCAAATTACTACAATGACTAAAATGTGTCACGTGTCTCATTCCATAAAGTTACACATCTCCAACAAGGTGGAGAAAAAGTGCTAGAGTGGAATACATGATACACATGGACAAAAGACTTAACAATAACAAAAACATGGGTTGCCTCCCATAAGCGCTACATTTAACGTCTCTAGCAGACGAATGCTTCGCACCCCTAAACTTAGGATTAACATTACCATATGAGTGCATACAGTATCATGCAGATAATCAAATATACCAATCTCAAGCAAAAGATCGTGTGATGTAAAAATTGCCACCCCCAAACTTATGCAAAACAACACTTAAACATACCATGTATCACCTAATAAGATATGCAATACAATCCATTATAGGCGAACATGAGACAATGCACTTAACAAATAGTGATAATGCCATCAGATTTCCGCAAATCCGACAACACTTTCAAATCATCTTTCCGTACCCAAACGACACGGACCTTAGGTGGAAAGTGTCTAGGTTGTGTCGATCTATTTATATTGCACTCCCATTTTCTTACCATGATTCCTAGGCAAATTATAATCACATTTCATAGGTCTATTAGATAAACTAGGTATGATAATAGAATTAGCAATGTCATGAGATGGAGTACGTGATTGTGGAACCCGGTTTAAAGAGTTACCCTGGTTTACACGAGGATTAGATTTATACCAAAACTGAAATTCTCTTTTTCTAACCTAACAATGATATTTCATATGACCCTGACCACCACAATAATGACAAGCAATGCGAGGCCTAGGATGTTCAATATGAGTAGTGGAAATGACAGTAGTTGGGACACGTTCTAGAAAAGATGGAGCTGACTTAGAACAAGTAATAAGACTATCGTGATCACTGGAACACTCCCCAGCACTTGGGATCGTATCCAAATTTTCAGCCCCATTACATGGATTTTGAAATGTCATATCGGAGTTGAAATTCTTCTGTAAAAGATCAAAATAAGTTTCAATAGCTTTTTGACTTTTCTTAATCATGCCAAACTCACTTTCCAAAGATTTATTCATATCACTGAGAGATTCATTCTCCGCTTTCAATTTATTAGCAATACACATCGTCTCATTAGCGTGAGAACTCAAAATAATGTTTTCACTCTCAAGAGATAGCATCCTCTCAGACAACTTCTCATTTTCCTCAAGTAACTGCTGATTTTTAATTAACAAATCAAGATAAATCTCCGGAAGTTTCTCACGAGACTCATTCACCATGGAATCACAACTAGAGTCAAGACATGGAATGCAAAAACTAGAAAGGGGAACAATATCATTAAGACATGAAGAGTTACCATTAGGAGTACTATCAAATGAAAGTTCCTCCGATAAAGTAGTCACCACTTCCCTAAGTATATCATCATCACTATCTCTAAAGTGAGCTAGACACACATCCAGCAGCTCATCCGAATCGGACAACCAAAAATCATCGTTAAAAAGAATATTAGCGTCATCACTAGTACTTAATAGTTTACTCTTGCCCTCAACCATATTAACCTCACAATTATTCTCTGAATCCACAAGCGGCTTACTCACATAAAAAACATTAAGCACAACTATCATATTTCCAAAAGAGATTTTCATAACCCCATTCTTACAGTTTATAATGGCATTAGCTGTAGCAAAAAATGGCCTACCAAGAATCACAGGAATATTTCCTTTAGAATTTTGGATAGGTTGAGTATCAAGAACCACAAAGTCCACTGGAAAATAGAATTTATCCACTTGAATCAAAACATCTTCAATAATAGCACGAGAGATTTTAATAGATCTATCAGCAAGTTGTAGTGTTATTGGAGTGGACTTAAGCTCTCCCAATCCTAATTGTAGATAAACAGAATAAGGTAATAAATTAACACTGGCTCCCAAATCAACTAAAGCTTGTTTTATCCATTGGCTTCCTATTGCACATGAAATGGTGGGACAACCTGGATCCTTAAACTTAGGAGGAGTTTTGTATTGAATGATTGAGCTTACTTGCTCTGTGAGGAATGCTCTCTTTTGCACATGCATCTTATGTTTCACAGTACACAAATCTTTTAAGAACTTGGGATAGGCAGGAACTTGCTTAATAGTCTCAAGAAATGGAATATTTATTTGAACCTTTTTAAAAACATCCAAAATTTCATTAGATTGTGTTCCTTTCTTAGCCGGAAGCAACCTTTCAAGAAAAGGAGCTTAAGGTATATAATGTGGTACGAGATTGGACTCCATAGGAATAAAAGGTTGCCTAGAAGCTTCACTAGCATGAGGTCCACTAATATCACTCTCCTCACTCTCATGCTCTCCCAAATCAGACCTAACCTCTACCCTAGGCATCTCAACCTTATTATCAACATATTTCCCACTCCTAAGCGTAGTAATCAACTTTACTTGCTCGTGGTAGTGCCCTTGGCTCAAGTTAGAGCCTATCTCATACTGACCATTTGGATTAGCTACTGTTGAATAGGAAGATTACCTTTCTCCCTCTCACTTAAAGCATTTGCAAGTTGACCCATTTGAATTTCCAACTTGGCAATATATTGCAAGTTTGAATGCAAACTCTATTGGGTATCTTTTTGAAATTGTTGGGTTATTTCCTGAAACTTTATAGTGTTTTGTGCTAATTGAGCAAGGGATTCCTCTAGAGCTGAAAGCGTAGGTGGTTGGTGTGCATAATGTTGCACTGGATTTGAGTTACTAAATGGACCTCCCTGGTGTATACCCTTAGACCAAGACAAATTAGGGTTATTACGCCACCTTTGGTTATAACTATTATTAGAAATGGAGTTGTTACTTGGGTTCTGGTATGTGTTAAAGGCATTGACTTGTGCAGTCAGGCCAGGGCAATTATCAATAACATGATCAAGACTATCGCACAAAAGACAACTAGGGGTCTCAACATTATTCACTTGAGCTGGAGATTTTGTCTCCTTTTCTAGCTCAAGAGCCTTAACTCTTCTAACTAAGTCAACTATTTTGGCATTCGCATAAAAATCCTTATTAACGTGAAACATAACATTCTTTGTAGTACTACTAGCCACCTTCTTAGGCTCACGACTAGTTTCCCATTGCTAGACCTTTTCAGAGACTTCTTCTAAAAAGGTCCACGCTTCATCTACAGTCTTATCACAGAAATCTCCAATACTCATGGTCTCAATCATAGCCTTAGAGCTAAAATCAAGACCCTCATAGAGAATCTATATCAGCCTACCCTTCTCTAGGCCATGGTTAGGACATTGCAAGAGCAGGTCCTTGAATCTCTCCATACACTTCCATAATGACTCTCCATCAACTTGGCAAAAAGATGATAAATTTTTTTTTCTAAAAGCAGTTGCCTTATGATTAGGGAAAAAATTCTTTAAGAACACATTACATAATCTTTCCCATGTAGCTATGGAATTAGATGGAAGAGTGTGAAACCAACTCTTCGCTTTCTCCTTAAGGGAAAAAGGGAATAACTTCAGTTTTATAGCCTCATCACTATCCTCATCTCTAAACTGCTGAAGTTTAACAGTCCCACAAATATTCTCAAATTCCCTTACATGAAGATATGGATCTTCCTAATCCATTCCCCTATATTTAGGAAGTATCCCAAGCAGATTGGGCTTTATCTCAAAGTGATTAGCATTGGTCGGTAGGGGAACGATGCAAGATGGTCGAGTTAACCTAGTAGGATAGATAAACTCCTTAATAGATCTAGGTACATGGGCAACAACTTCATTATTATTGCCTCCTTCAGCCATTTTTATTTATTTATTTTTTCTTTCTTAAGACTCTATAGGACGACACCCTAACAAAAAGGAAACTAACTTAACACTTAAGATTGATAAATAATGCAAACGATGCACATACACAAATAATATCAAACAATTATTTCATACCAAATTGAATTTTTAATAATGTTTAATATATTTGCTCCTAAATCCCAAATAACACGATTCCCAGTTCTTGTGCAAAAGTACCGTCACTCGATCCACGTGTCAAAAGGGCTTTCCAAGTGAGCTGGCTAAACCTGTCCTAATACAAGATGCCTAGGGTTGTTCAAGGTGAATTATCCTTCCTAAATGCAAGAAAAATCAAAAACAAACAAAACACACAAAGTAAACAACGTTCAACCCCACAAAGGAAAGAGACGTACCTCCGGCGTGAGCCTTCGAGGGCAACTTGCTACGCCGGGAGACGACAAACAAGCAACTTCCCAAAAGTCCACAAGAAAATCACGACTATCAGCTTTGTAAGAAAAATTCTTTGCTTACTACCTGTGAAAATCAAAATTAGACACGAAAACTAAGAAATAATAAAACTACAACTAAACTTAAAATACGAATCACGATAAATAAAACATTAAAACTTAATTGTACCACTGCAATCCCCGGTAGCGGCTCCCATGTGTTATGTGTTATGCTATTATGAAAGAGCAAGAAGAAGAATAAGAGAAGAAACTAACTTTGCCTTAAGGAAATGTAAATTTAATTTAGAAGAACATAAGTGTTGTCACCATTAAAACTATTACAAAAGCTTAACATAAAACAAGCAAAAGAAAAAAATACAAGACAAGGAATGAATGCTCTCATTTTTCAATTTACTACATATGAGAGCATTCTCTCCTCCATCCCACGTGAAACCACCTCTCCCATTAAATTCCATCCTATCTAAAACTAAATCAAGACAAAATAATCACTATTACAAGAATCTAAAGTCAAGTCTTGCTAATTAATGAGATACAATGTGTCATGTGGTGCCAATTAATGAGATGTAAGGTGTCATGTGGTGCCAATTATTTGTTTGACTTGTGAGCTTGACTGGGGACATGATGACTCATCTAATCTTGTGGTCCCATAAAGTAGGTCCACGTGTTGGGTCCAGTGGCGGGTCCGTCTTTTGGCATTTTTACAACTTCCCGCCTTTGCGTAGAGTTCGTTGTAGTGATCGTCTGAGCAGCTCACTTGGCAAATTCGGAGTCCTGGTTCAAGAGATATGAGCTTCGAAAGTTTGATGCTTCTGTGCATGTAATCCCGTTTCTGACTTGATTCTATCATGTTTGAGACTTTGAGCTTTAGTCCAGCTTTGTTGGGCTTCACATGGGCTTACTCGGAAAGATTTACGTATACTCACTATTCTGTGCTTAAATATTGGCTTTATCATCATTTTTACGTTGGTTGTACAAATATTCAAAAACACGAAAATATGATTATTTCATGATTATTAAGCACATAATTAACCGAAATATTAAGTCTCTATGGGGTTTTATAATACAGTTTTGGGTGCTTATCACACCATTCCCAAACAACACTTTTCTTGTCCTTAAGCAAATAAGAGACATATATTCGGAAAAGTGACAAAAATGTGCAGTCCTAAGCTAATTCAAATTTTGTAGAGTGCGGTTGCATTAACCGTATGCAACAAGGCCTTAAACCACTAGGAATTTCCTAGTGGACGAGTTATAACCTCGTGAGAGTTTTCCAGAGAAGATACTCACAAACTTCATCTATACTACAATAACTTAGTAACAAAAGCTTATTTCCTAAATTAATCTCAGATATCTATACATCTCCCTAGCAGAGAATGAGGATTAATTCCTTTGAAACTCTAGTTAATATGAATACAATAATTAAAACATCTACATATGAACATGCATACAGTGAACCTTACATTGAACTGTACAAGTAGGGCCGTTTCCGGATCCTTTCGAGAGCGTCCCTAAATAGGTTCTCACAGGTATGTGTAGAGACACAAATTCGCTCATAATTTTTTTTCTTCACTCAGTTTTCACTAACTCCAGTGTGTAGTGGGCACACGTTTTCTCTCATACTTGATGATAGTTAGAGGAGCCGAGGTCGATCAATCACATCTACTAATTATTATCACACCATCCTACTCCTAATTGAGCTAGAGGTCTTTATTAGGTATTGTGGGGCTTAGGTGGTGGTGTAGAAGAAAATGGAAATGGAAAATAAAAAATGACAAGTATGAGAGAATAAGGTCTTCATGATATTTACACTAGAGAAATCCTTGTTTTCTTTTCCTGATTCTACCTGAGTTTTCCTACTTTGCTCTTAAGCCTTTGGACCCCCTTTTATCTGATTTTGATTTTGTTTTTTTTTTCCAAAAAGCTTAAGAAACATTATTCTATTTTTCTTTCCTGAAGCAAGAACTTTTATTTGGGACAAGTCTCTCTCTTTATTTTTCTACATTTCATTCTATTTCTCATACTCATAATTTAGGTATGTTATTTTATTTGGGGTTAATAGATGGGTAAGGAATTTTTTGTGAAAGTGAAAGGTTTGATGAAAGGTTCAGTATAGTGACTAACGGTAAAGTTTGTAATAGGTATGAATTTTTGGCTATGTCAATCAAAAGATGGCCTAAATTCTCGCTTAGGGTTCGGATGGTGATCAAGTAAGTAGATGCTTGATTTTCTCTATTTGGAAAAACTACTCCTCTGTGTCATTACTCACATATCACACATATTGAGGCTTTTTTGTTAGATTCTCACAGGATTGATAATTTAAGTAGACTAACCGTGGGTTCCAGAAACTTACTGCTATGTACAATCGATGATACTCAGTGCATGAATACTCAAGAAAATATGTAAAAACTATTGCGTACGTATTATCTTAAGTTTCTTAAAAACAAATCCTAATTCGAATGCTAATGCGAGATTTCTAGACGTTTTCATCATCGAAAAGGAAACAAGACTTTGTCACTAAGTACATTCACTAACAAGAAAGTAGAAACTATATACATACATCCTACAAGTTGCCTAATTTTTGCTACAGGTTCAAAGCACCCCCAAACTGAATGATAATTAGTCCTCGAAGTATCAATAGATAAAGAAAGAAATTACCTGAGAACCGTGGAGCAAAATTAGGGCTGGATTGCTGGAATAGAAAGTTATTATAACATAATATATTATACATAATTAACAAAGAACAACAATAACATAGGAAAAACCAATATAGACAATTAGATATATATACACATTAGCCATCACCAAATTTACCATTCAGTAGGTCTTGAAGTTCTCGCATCATCCCTCGTGAAATGCATTTCCTTAGCATCGTGCCAAAAAATAATGGTTTGCCAAATGGTGCTCCATTTTTGTTCTCTGGATTCGTTCAAATGTGCTAACATTTTGTCATCATTCGTGTAACAACGAACATGCCTCATGTACCATGAAGGACTTCACCATTGCCGAAATCATAATGAACGAATTATTTTGTTCGTCGGGCACATAAAATCTACTTTAACCCAATTGTGAAAAGTAGCCGAAAACTGTGGGAAATGTGTTCTCATAATTCGGCAAGCAATTACAGGTAAAAGTAGATACTGATACCGAACAGTGTGAGCTCTTTTCTGATTGGAGATAACACAGTTTAAGATATCAAAGAATGTATGACCCTGAGCAAGCACATTGATTATGACACAGGCAGTATCATTGTTAGTTGAAAAATGCCAATCTCCCATGATGTTTAGCAGGATAAACAACATTGCATTCCCCACGTTCATGGTCATGCTTACTAAGGGAATGGTGATGTCTGGCCATCTGCTAAGTGCAACTCCTTCTTCTTTAATTGCAAGACCAACACCATATGTTGCGCGAAAAGCAGGCCATGAAAAGGAACGGGTAGAGTTATGGATGATGTATGGCCATTTGCTGCCGGCTTGTGATAGGGAAGATCCAAAGTTAGGGCAAACATTGGCTCAGAAAAGATATGGTGTATGCCACCAACTTTGATTGTGAACCCGTCTAAGAAGAAGCCATGAGCATGGTTGAATGCTGGTGTGTCTCCCATATTGGCATAAAAGTATGCAGCCAAACTTGGAGATTAAGTTTGGTCAGGTCGAAGAACAAGGGAAGACCACCTTATGTTAGTGATGTAATCACAGAAATGAAGGCCATAAACATCGAAATCTATCATAGCCAGGAAGGATTGCTCAGGAATGATTTTAAGTGTATCCATGCTGGATGAAGGAAATTCAGTAAGAGCAGAGAGATTGAAGACAGAGATTCCTGGCAGACTATCAATCAGTGTGAGGAAACGTCCAAAATGAAGAAGCCATGTTGCTTTAAGCAACGTGAGGATCCCATTGGAAGGAAATCAAGTATGTCTCCCATGCCTGATGGATAAGGATATATATGAAGAAAAGTGTATAATAAAGTCTGACTGGATAGATGAAAGAGTATGAAAGAAGATAGACCCCTCTTATAATCAAATTTATAATTACAGGTTAAAATTTGATTATTGGTTATTAATAACAACTTGAATTATGACAATCCTAGTAGGCATACTCATTAAACATTGCTTCAAAAGAAGACACAAAGATAACAACAAATTTTTGATTATTAGAGCACACGACGAAAAACTTAATTATTATTATTATTTATTTATTTATTTATTATTTTTAGAAGAAGATCATGGAACCAAGATGACCAAGATGATGGGTATGGGGACGCAGATCGTGCACAAGACTATTTAGTTCATCAATTTGTTGGCTGAGCTGAAGCTGAATGGTTCCCTTATTGGTAGAGAGCGTAGTTTGATTCTCCATTAGGAGAGCGTGATTTTCCAAGGACTGAGAGTGATTTTCCAAGATTTCCTCCTGTTCAATGTCGTGCATTGCTTGACGTTCTTGAAATTCCAGAAGTCTTTTGATGATGATTTCTTGACGTACGTGTAGTGCCTGCATGCCTTGGTGAAGAAAATGAATGCCTTCCATAGGATTAAAAATGTTTTGCATGACACTTTCATCAAAGAAATGTTCAGAGTATGAGCTTTGGTCTTTTTGTTCATCTATTAGAGTATCTAGAGTCCAAAAACCAGCGGTGCATTCTGTGTGAATTATTGTAAGGGTTGTTTTTTGAAGAGGTATTTCTGGATAAATAACTGGATAACCCCAAAGCAACATAATTTTTGTGACTAGAGTAGGCAGAGGTGCTAACCATTTTTATGCATGGTGATCGAGTTCCAGAGATATTGGATTATGCAAAAGTCATCCCTATGATTCTGCATAATCCAAAGTAGGTGGACTTGATGTTTTGTCATTTCAGATGATGATGATGTTCCAGCCACATTGTGTCCTAACCAGTGGAGCACAGCTCGTTGATTCTGTTTCAAGGAGCGTTGAAGAACAACGTGATGTCTGTTTCCGATTTTGCCACGAGATATAGTGGCTTATAGTTTTGTTTGATGGTATCAAATGGTGATTCTTGAATATGGTTATTCATTAGAATTTGAAGTATGTCGGAGATAATTTCCTTAGTCAATTCAAATCGTTGTCCATGGGCATGGAAAGATAATTTACCATGTTCATGTCCGCTAAATTGGTAGAACATCAAAACCAATTATTTGGAATAAGCAACTTCCGAATAATATAGAAGATGCATCCATCCTCGACGTACAATTTCTGTGTCAAAATATGGAGAAAATAAGCCTTTATCAAAAAAATTCAAATAATTTTTCTCGGGCACTATCTTTCTTGGTTGATCCATTTGAAAGTATAAGTGAGGGAAGGATAGTGAAGAATGCATGAAATGAAGATGATGGAAAAAAAAAGATTTATAACCAATATATGAGCCTTTACGAATTAGGATGACAAGTGTAGTTAGATCCATAATTAATATGTGGAAAACACAAGTGAAACATGTGTTGTTGTTACACATAATTATGTAATAACAACTATGGGTATCCATAGTAGGTATTTTCATGTCAAAATTCCAAGACAATTACTAAGGAGTTCACAATGTTAGAAAATACGGAGGAAGGTTTCACATGGCAGTTAGACCAACACATATTTTCTATCTTGAGTTGTCAAATAGGGTATTGAAAATACGTCCCTAAGATTGTTACTGAGGTATGCAAAGAGATAGAACGTATGGAGGTGAAGTAGCCAGAATATAGTTAGACCTACAGGTAAATTCTAAATTGATGTAGCAAACCTCAATAATGACAGATGGATAGAATGATCGAGCTGCGTGCGTGACATGTGTTAGGCCTACGGTGGAGCATGCACGACTTTCTATGAACACAAGGAGTTGAGATTGATTTATTTTTGTGAGTTTTTGATTTTTTTGATTTGTTATGTTTTTTATGATTTTTTTATGTTTATAATAAGGTAAAAATACAACTAATACACACAAATATTAAATAGGGGACTTCTCCATTTAATACGTAAACTGTACAAATGTTTGAGAATTATTTAACACACCACACTAATATACAAAAACATTAAAGAAAATGAAATATGGATGTTACATAGATCTACACATGTTGAAGGATGTTATGCATAACTAACAATATGATAACGATAAACACCGTTATCAAGAAGATCATGAATGCAGCATCACGTTGCTCCATTTCTAATTTCTCAATCGGATCCATTATGTTGAAAACGAGGAGAGATGGTGAAGATTAATTTGTGGAGAGTGAGAGAATGGGATGAATGAAGTATGGGGAGTGAAAAGCACCCAAAACTGTAATATTAAACCCCGAGAGACATAGCATTTTGGTCGATTATGTGTTTAATAATCATGTAATAATTATATTTTCGTACTTTTGCAGGTTTCCGCAATTAAAATGAATATAGTGATAAAACATGCATCGGTACAGAATACGGGAATATTTGGAGTTTCCCACTTTCGACCCGCGAAGCCGGGTTTCCAAAAGAACATAACCCGGTCGCGGAACGGGCCCACATATAAAGAAGCGAGAAACTTCCGCTCAAATCGATAAATCTAGATGCCGACGCTGGCTAGTGAAGCTGCCAAGAACAGGAATACGGGAATATTTGGAATTCCCACTCAATCCCCGTGAAGCCCAACAAAGCCTGACTAGAGTCGAAGTTTCCAAAAGAACAAAACTAGTGCAGAACGGGCCTACATATAAAGAAGCAGGAAACTCCCGAAGCTCAAATCGGATAAATCTAGGTGCCGACGTTGGCTAGTGAAGCTGCCATAGCAACCCGGGCGACGAACTCTGCGCAAGGACAAAAAGTCGTAAAAACGCCAAAATCGGCGCCGCCACTAGACACACTCTGCGGGCCCAGAAGGCATGATGAGTCAGCATAGGCAGGTGGCAAAGGATGGTTTCAATTTGATACCACCTGGCAAGAGAGAAGACACGTACCAATTCAAACCAGGTGGTTTGAATTGAAATAAGCTACGAAACAAAAACTTAAAAAGCAAAAGGACAAAAAGCTAAACATATCAAAACAAAACTTTGATTCTCAAAGTTTTGAACAAATAAATCAGCTACCGAACAAAACTAAATTAAATGATTCACGGATCACTCTTGTATCAGCCTATATATATGAAGGGGTCGCCTTCATTATAAGGTCTTCAGCATATTAATGCTTTAGCTACGCTTATTTTTTTTCTTCTTCAAGACTTACATTCCGCCCATTTCCATTTCAAAGAAATTAATAATCGTAGTTATTTTACCCTTAATAACATCGGTTCTTTTCTAGTTTAATTTCTATCCCGCATTTATTTACTTAATGTATACATCAAGTTTTATTATTCCTTCTATGATGATGAGCTAATCCCCGTGGGGAGGGTTATCTTTGCTTCGTGTAAAAATCCGGATTGACTTTCGTTAATATTCTAGAATCACTACTTAGAATTAGGCATAGAATTAACATCCGGTCCCCAAAATGATCGAGATCGTACAAAAGTTGGATCACTGATGCTCCAGATTAGCTCCGCGACAAAATGTCTCCGCACGCGACTCTCGGTGTCGACACTCTCCAATTCGGCCGGTGATGTGAAATCGAGCCAGGAGCGGAAATAATATACCAGAGATGCGGTATTATTAAAACTCCTTATGCTAGTGAAATGCGACCTAGAGATGTGGGCATGCACTAGGGATCAATACTCGACGTCGTCTCCGAAACGAGAAGAATTAGAGATGTAGTGATTTGGTAATAAAAACTGTTAAAAAATGATTCTTGCATGAGCATGATCAACACTCCAATTTTCAGGTATAGGCCACTTTCCTTTTTAGTACTCTTTTGGGCTCTTTGGTCCTGTTTTACTAGTAAGCATAAGCTCGGGAGTAGTCGATCGCTATACGAGGAATCGCGGGACGCCAGGTTTCAAACTCTTAAACTCCTCAAACTTTGTCGAGGATATTATAACCTGTTTTACCTCGTATATTTGTATGTTGGCATGAGAACTCTGTGCATGTAAAGGTGGTTCGTCATCACATATTCACGTAACACAATTAATATGATTCGAATATATTTTGATATATGCGTAGCGCCAAACCACCTGCTTAGAATATTTTTGTATGTGTATGTTACATCAATTCACGTACGCGGCATTCAATTGCATGAGTTCGTTCTCGACATTCCCCTAGCTCACGTATAACTTACACATAGTTGCACGTATAGGTAATATAGATTTGCATGGGTAGACTTTCTGCGTAAACTAGTATATGTTAGTTAGTTTCTATTTTGGCATCTATCGTTTTTAATTGCATATTTCATAATCACGTTTCCATAATACACTAATTACGTAAATTAAAATAATAAAAAAAAAAAATCATAGTAATTAAAAATTTCATCTAAATCATCTTAATAACACCCCGCATAATACACCATCATAAATCATCCTATTCCATCAGTGCCTAGGAAACTTAAAAAAAAATTGAGGTTGCCTAATTAAGGAACGTGCTAGCACGAACAACCTCCCTCAATTCTCTCAGGTGACCTGGCTGCTGGAATATTCACACGTTATCCTAGTTTCTCTGCTCGAGTTAGCAACAGCTCAGGAAGACGTGCTGCAACTCCCTCCTTCCTAACTTCTAAAACCTCCAATCATTATTCGTTCCTTATGAGCACTAAATTAAAATTTATATTTGTATGAAACTACGGTCTGGTAAACATAAAGAATTAGAACTTACATATCATCGTCGAAAATACAAGAAACAACTGTTTATGTTATCTCCTAGGCATAGTTCCTCCTCCGTAAATCAACCTCGTCAAACATCTCCGTTTCCATTATCTCCTTTAATTATGGTTGAAGAAAATCTCACAGTCGAAAACCCTTTCGATTTCTATATCGCCTACGGGGAAGGACCTGCTTCCTGCACTAAACTCGATACGATTGTAGGTGATTTTCAGATTCCGCCAAAACATTTTCGGTTTGTTACCTGTTTACCATGGTTTAGACCATGAAAAACCGTACAATCATCTTCGTCGGATGCAACAAGTAGTCACCACTTTCCGCCATCCGACCGTTACCAACGAACAAGTCTTGCTTAGGTTGTTTCCCTTCACCTTAGCTGATAAAGCTTCAGTTTGGCTTGCTGGACAAGCGCCGCAATCCATTGACACATGGGCCAAACTTGTTCAAGCATTCATGATAAAGTTCTACACTCAGAAGAAAACTACAGAAATGCTTCAAAAGATTCAATTCTTTTCGCCAAAGACCCTCGTGAATCGCTTTTGGAGCGTGGAGGCGATTTATCGATCTACTTCTCGAATGTCCCCATCATCAACTCGACACCGCTGTATTAGTCCATTCATTCTTTAATGGTCTCTCTGACCATCAAAAGGAAACATTAGATATCATGAACGGCGGTTGTTTCATGGACAAGGGCGCTACTGAAGCATACACTTTTCTTAAGAAACAGGCCTCACGAAGCACCCATTGGGGAAACACTGATTCTTCTAGATCTTCTAAAGATACTCCTACCAAAGTTACGTCTATGTTTGAGGTCAAACCCGATCCGGAGTTAAAAACTTTAATCGAGTCCCTAAACAAAAAGGTTGATGCTCTTTCGGTACAAGTAAATGAACAAGAACCCAAACAGGTCATGACTGCCAACGCTTCCCCATGCCCTCTTTGTTTAAGTCCCGAAAGCACCGATTCTTATTGTCTTTTGTTATACGAAAGTGTCCTCCCCAACCTTCAAGAGGCTTGTGCTTTCAACATCCCTAATGCACCTTGGCGACAACATCCGAATTTAGCTTGGGCACCCCCGTCCAACAACAAGCTCCTTCGTGGCAACAACGTTCTGTCATTTACCACCCGCGAACTACAATTCCTATCGTCAAGGAAATCCTCCACAATTTCAGCAAGGGCAAAGTAATTTTCCCAATAACGCAAATATGGGATACCAAAACAACCGCGAACCTTGTTCCCGCTAACCAAGGATATAGCTACCAAAATCAACCCGTGAATAATAACCGTGAACTAGTTCCCGCCGCTCCCTTGGTACAATCCACACCGATAAAAACGGCTGAAACTTTCCTCGACATACATGAATCAACAGAATCAAATCCTAGCTTCTATCCAATGCGGTCTCTTCACCGTTAGCTCGGGATAAAAGTCAAAAGGCGTGTTCCCCGCCAAGCGGTTCCAAACCCTAAGCTTACAAACACCGCCTTTGAACTCAACAATGCACCAGACCTAGTAATCCAAGCCGGGTGAGGTAAATGCCATTACCACTCTTCGTTCTGGCCAAACCATCGACAATAATATACGTATGCCAGACGAGGAATCGACGAAAGCCACAACTAACGTCCTTCCAACTCCTACCTCACAACCTATAACAGACGAAGTTATGCCATCAAAATCTACACCTACGTCCCTAGGAAAAGATACCATTGATCCTTGTACGCGATTCCGTCCAAAAGCTCCGTTCCCTTGCCCGTTTGGTAAAGAACAAACATGACGAACATTTTGATGAGATCCGTGAAACCTTCAAAAATTTGACCATACACTTACCTTTCCTAGATGCGCTAAAGCATTTGCCCAAGCATGCCAAGTTTTTGAAGGACATGTGCACCACCAAACGACGTCATTTAATGTACCTCAACAAGCATTCCTCACTGAAAGCACTCGATTACCACTACCAATGGTGTGGTAAAGTACAGGACCCAGTGTCGCAATTAACCGTACCATGCACGTTGGCGACAAGTATACCGCCATCGCGCTTTTAGACATAGGTGCCAAGTGTTAACCTACTTCCCTACTTACTTATTTAAGCAGTTAGGTCTTCATGAATTGAAACCTACCAATATGACTCGAACTCGCCGATCGCTCCATTAAGTACCCAAAAGGCATAGTAGAGAATGTTATAGTAAAGGTCCAAGATTTTTACTATCGAGTTGATTTTGTCAACCTAGATACTGAAGTAGCCTGTGACTCCATCCCTATCATCTTAGGACGTCCTTTCCTTGCAACTGCCAACGCTCTCATAAATTGTCGGACGGTTCAATGACATTGTCTTTCGAACCTTTTTAATTTAACTCAACGTGTTCAAATTAATGAAACAGTTTCCCGATCCTATAATGGAGGGCGAGATTAGCTTGGTTGATAGTCTGGAACATGATTATTTCACAAACTCTTTTCCCCCAGACGAGATACACCAATTTCTTTCTTTTGATAATCCGGAGTTTGATGATGACTCGTACATAAGGGATGTCCATGCATTATTAGAGAGTCGGGCATTACCACTATTTGACCCTAATGCTTCAGTGCAAACTAATTCAGAAGGACCGGATTCGCTCTTTTCCATTGAAGAGATGATCCCTCACGAATCCTTGATCCCCAATCCTCCAACTCCGGATTTAAAACCTCTACCCCCTGATTTGAAGTACGTGCATCTCGATCTCGATGGTAGTCACCCTATAATAATTTCTGCTCACTTGACTACAGACGAGGAGGCACGTTTGATTCATGTCATTCGTGAACACCGCTCCGCTATCGGATGGTCCTTAGATGATATCAAGGGAATAGACCCTAGCATATGCACGCATCGTATACATCTTGATGACGGCACCAAAACGTCGCGAGAACCACAACGCCGCCTTAATCCCGCAATGAAGGAAGTAGTGCGAGAGGAAGTTCTACGTTTACTTGATGCGGTATCATATACCCTATCTCAGATAGTGACTGGGTTAGTCCTGTCCACGTTGTTCCCAAAAAGTCCGGCATTCAAGTTGTGCAAAATGAAAAGGGTGAGTGCATCTCCACTCGCATTCCTTTAAAATGGAGAATTTGCATTGACTATCGCAAACTTAATGCCAGAACCCGTAAAGATCACTTCCCTCTCCCATTCATTGACCAGATGCTAGAACGTTTAGCCGGTCATGCTTACTACTGTTTTCTTGATGGCTATTCCGGATACTTCCAAATTGTCATCGATCCCGCCGATCAAGAAAAGACAACTTTCACATGTCCCTTTGGAACCTTTGCATACAGACGAATGCCTTTTGGTCTTTGTAATGCTCCAGGCACTTTCCAACGCTGCATGCTTCACATTTTTAGTGATATGGTGGAACGTTATATGGAAGTCTTCATGGATGACTTTTCCATTTACGGAAATTCCTTTGACGACTGTTTATCCAACCTTTCTAAAGTATTAACGCGTTGCGAAGAGAAAAATCTGGTACTCAATTGGGAGAAGTGTCATTTCATGGTTACCAAAGGACTTGTTCTAGGTCATATTGTTTCAAAAGACGGGATAGAGGTTGATAAAGCTAAAATTATTAAAATTTCTTCGCTACCCTTCCCACGTACAGTTCGGGATATCCGTGCCTTTTTAGGCCACGTTGGGTTTTACAGGAGATTCATTCAGGATTTTTCTAAAGTTGCTCGACCCTTAACCAATCTCCTGCTTAAGGATGCAGTATTCGACTTCAATTTTAATTGCAAACAAGCTTTTGATACTCTAAAAACCTCTCTGACTACCGCTCCTATCATTCAACCCCCTGATTGGTCTAAACCATTCGAACTGATGTGTGACGCTAGCGACTTTGCTATTGGTGCCGTGCTAGGCCAACGATGTGACGACAAACCCATTGTCATTTACTACGCTAGTAAAACTCTTAACAATGCTCAACGTAATTATACCACAACTGAGAAAGAGTTCCTAGCTGTTGTCTATGCCTTGGATAAGTTTTGCCCCTACCTAGTTGGAACATCGACCATCGTATATACTGACCATGCCGCAATTCGGTACTTACTCACGAAAAAGGACGCAAAACAACGATTGTTCCGCTGGATCCTTCTCTTACAAGAATTCACCCTGGAAATCAAAGACAAGAAAGGAACCGAAAATGTCGTAGCCTACCATTTATCAAGGTTGGTTGGTGACATCGATAGTGATTGTGAAGCTATCAGTGATTCCTTCCCGCAATACTTGTACTCTATTTTCTCATCTCCATGGTAATGGGATATCGTTAACTACCTAGTTCTTGAGGAAGTCCCTCCTTTTGGTCACGCCCCGATCATAAAAAAGTTCTTATCCATCGAAAATATTATTTCTGGGATGAACCCTACCTCTTTAAGTATTGTTCCGACCAACTCATTCGTCGCTGCATTCCCGATTGGGAACACACCGACGTATTATCCTTTTGCCATGAACAATCTTGATGGAGGTCATTTCAGTGGAAAGAAAACTGCGGCCAAGGTGTTACAATGTGGTTTTACTGGCCTACCCTTTTTCGCGATGCACACGAACATTGCGTAGCTTGCATTCGTTGTCAACACCTAGGTCGAATTACCAAACGAAATATGATGCCCCTAAATCCTATCTTGATTGTGGAAATTTTTGATGTTTGGGGCATTGATTTTATGGGACCCTTCCCTATTTCTCAAGGTTTTCTATACATTTTAGTCAGCCAGTAAACTATGTGTCCAAATGGATTGAGGCACTTTCGCGTGTCGCTAAAATGACCATAAGACTGCCGTGGAGATTTGTAAAAGAAAACATTTTCTCTCGCTTTGGTGTTCCCAAAGCTATCATCAATGATGGGGGTACACATTTTGTAACAAAATTTTTGGGTTTTAATGAAGAAATATGGAGTTACTCAAAGGTTGCTACTCCATACCACCCACAAACGAGTGGCCAAGTGGAAGTCTCCAACGAGAGATAAAAAGTCTATTCGAGAAAACTGTCAACCCATCAAGAAAGGATCGGTCTCTCCGCTTCGGATGCCTTGTGGGCATACCGAACGAAGATTTAAGACACCTATAGGGATGTCTCCTTACCGCATTGTTTTGGAAAACCTTGTCATCCGCTAGTTGAACTTGAGCACCGTGCCTTTTGGGCCATCAAAAGCCTCAATTACAATATCATCGAAGGCGGGGCGAAGCGAAAAACTGTAATTAAATGAGCTAGAGGAGATTCGAGTGATGCTTATGATCTCTCGAAATCCTACAAAGCTAATATGAAAAGAGTGCACGACAAGCACATTTTGCGTAAGGATTTCAAAATTGGCCAAAAGTTTTACCTTGTATAACTCCGTGATTACACATCTTTCCCCGGTAAATTGAAAACACGATGGTCCGGTCCTTTCATTGTGGTCACCTACCGTGAAACATTATGGGGCAATCTCTTTGCTTAATCCAAAAGATAACAGCGAATTTCAAGTCAATGGACAACGCCTAAAACATTACCACGAATTACGCTCACCAGATGTTGAACAGACTCTTCTTCAGAATCCAGTTTACACTGACTAGATGTTTCATTTGGCGTACTCAATCTTGTTTCTATAGAGGGTACGCCATTTTGGCTGCCGGGCCATCTTCTATCTTATGATCTCCAAAGTTCTTTGAAGTGTGTGGTTGCAAGTGTCGGAACCTTAGTCCACGAAAACTCTTTTGCAGAACTGAGTATAAATGTCTTCTGTAACACGAGCAAACGTGCTTTTTGGTAAACGATGGGTACCTAAAATTTCACCTCCTTCCTTCTCTTCCCTTTTCTACTCTCTACCTCGCGAACTTCAGCTAATCATTTGGTGTAAGTCTCACTCATCACGAATAGGAAATGGTCGTAGTTCTTTTGCTCGTAAACGATGTGCGTGAAGGATGGGCTGGTGTATGCATTGCCAAACACCCTTCTGTCTAGGCCCGGACTTCCTATCCGATACTAGCCAGTTTAAGGTATACTTTTGTCTAACACCAGCTGTGCAGGATAATCTTCATCGCCGCGCCGTTTCTCCCACAGGTTGGGATTCATCTTGAGGATCTGACGTTAAAAGACTCACCTTGTAAATATGTTTATTTTGTTACCTTTTCCCTTTGCATTAAGTTTTGCACAAAGGGATTAAATTAATCAAACCTCAGATGTTGCATACTTGGAACATAAACGGGCAATGGATTCCACCAGACCAACCCTAGAATTGGTTACTTTGAGTCCCTTGGGGCCGGTTTGAGGATAGCCGTATGTAAAGAGGGCAATTTTATTAGACCGTAGCGCCACGGTCCAAGATGGTACCGTCCTGCCCCTAACCCCATAATACATAGAGGTGAAGCCACACGTCGGCTGGATTGGGTTAAGCTCGAGCCGACATGACAATTGTCTATGATTTAAGATGGTGACTCCCCTGGACATCCAGTGTTTTTCACGTATATCTCCCTTGTATGTAAATAAAACCTTTACACTTTCCTTCTCTTAAAAAAAAAAAAAATTGTGACTTTCAAGAATGACTCACACAATTGGATAGAATTTTTTGTGCCGATCGTTTCGATATCTCATTCGTCCAATTCGGAGTCCAAACGAGTCGGGTAATGCGCATTTAGATTTTTAGGTTTAAATCGGGCTTTTAGGCTTGATTTGGGCTTCGAAAAATTTTAGGCCCAACCAAAATATCGATTTCTCGGTCCATTTAAACCCAAACAACCCGATAACACGCGTCACAAATCCACGATTCGTCTTCCTAAAAAACCGGATCTTGCCCCTCTCGAATCCGTTTCGCCAGAGAAAAGGGGCCCACACTAAAACCAGGTCTCGCGCGAGACCCTCACAGCTCCGAACAAGAATCCCTTCCGTCAGATCATCCCAATTCTCCCCCTCATCAGTAATCAATATCCATCCTCTCTATACAACCAGAAATGGCCGGAAACAGGCGGATTTGTGTTGAAATTTTTTTTGGGAATTTGTTCGAAAACGGGATGTTTGCACCATTCTTTGATCACGAAATTCACTCTAGAGGATGGGAGAGTTTGTTATATGCCAATGGAGGGCTTTATTCCAAGGATTTGGTGATGAAATTCTACGACAATGGAAGCTTTAATGGCAACCATTTTTGGGTCACCGTCGAGGGTGTGCGCCACGAAGTCACACCGGTGTTGCTCTCCGGGATCACGGGCATTCCACTGGTCGACCACGTACTGACTCAGCAGCAGTCCGTGTACCCACGGACTTACGACCTAATGCTCGACACGCTTATCGAGGAAGAGTACAACATCGACGAAAAATGCGCGTATCAGCGCTCGGTGCGACGGAACCAGCTAGCAGTGACTCAATGGCTGGGACTGAACGTCATTGGCACCTCAAAGCCTTCCGACATCAACAAGACCTTCCTCCACCTTCTCTGGATCCTCCAGAGCGAAAAGGTAACTTCTCGCATCGTTACCTTTCTTTTGATATTATCACACATGCCACTCTTAGGTCAGCCCCCCCGCCGTTCTAGTAACGCAAGTCATGATTAATCTGGGATTTCTGTCTGCCACCCCACTACTCCCTATACCACAATATGAGAATATGCTGGTGTTTAAGAAATGCATACAAGACCCTTGGGAACCCACATCACCTAGGGCTGCCGAGCACGCTAGCGTAGGATCCTCTCACCCACCATACTTTGATGAGACTGCCATGAGTAAGATCACCCAACCCATAGAGGCCCTACGTGCAGTGAACAGTGGTCTGAGAGACATGTACACTCGCCAGGTATCGATGAGACATACCTTGGGCGAGTTAAGGATAGATATGACCACTCGCCACGAGTCGATGACAGACAGCATGGGTGAATTCCAGCAGGAAATGAGAACCTCCATGATCAGCATTTCAGATAAGATGCTTACTCGCCGAACCGGTTTAAATGAATGTTCATGGCGAGCCAAAGATCAATTTCAGCTCGGTGATGGATACTCTTGGTGATATCCAGGGAGCGCTTAGCCTCCACGGAGCTCAGAAATCTTGCCGCGACGTCAGCGGACTCTCCGGGTTCTTCTTCTGCCCCGAGGATTCTCGCTACTGACACTGAAGGATCATCGGTAGCTAGATTTTTTTTTTTTTTTTTTTTTTTTCCGTCTTGTATAATATTTATATCGATTTTTATTTACGTGTTTGCATTTTCTAGCTTAATAGTAGATGGTTCCTAAATATTTTTATCTTGATATATTAGCTATATCTAATATTATAGTATATAGGTAGGAACATATATAATAAATTATAATAATAAATATATATATATATATATATATATATATATATATATATATATATATATATATATATATATTTTTCACATGTCATACTTAAACAACAAATTTTAACGTAACTAACACGCTCAGAAACCGATAATGAAAACGATCAAAAACGGTCATGAACCACATCTAAAAACGGTCATGAACCACAACTAAAAACGGTCGAAAACGGTCATGACCACATCTAGAAAACGGCCGAAAACGGCAATTTTCTTTCTATAAATAAGTTCAACTCTTCCTCCATATTCACTCATTTCATATTCTTCCCTCTACACTTCTTATTCTAAAAACCGTTTTTGGACCACTCCAAGCTCAAGATTAATGGATGCACTAGAAAAGTTTGAGCAGCAGCAGATTGAATATGCTACTCAAGTCTTCATGCTCGGTTGTTTTATTATAGTCATGTTGTTAATGTGGCATATAGTTCTATCTAACATTTAGGTTTGTATTTAAGTCATCGTATCATTGTGTTGTGTTTTCATACCATTGTACGTTCTTACATCTTAGTGTAATCGTATACCTACATTTTCCTTGTCCTTCTACTTACGTTTTATTAAAAAAAAAAAAAAAACAACAACAACAAACAACAAAGGGGCACTCCTTGTCACATGCCCCATTCTTCTCATCCACACTACATCCACTTTTGCGCATATCTTAGAAGATACACGTGGTCTAACTACCCTGTGACTCCTCGAAACGTATCTTTTACATTTCGGATGGGTGCCTATTTATAACAAGGATAGGTATCTCAAAAATTTAACTTCCTTTAAAAAATAACTTTCACCACTCCATCTTTAATGGCCCTCACTCGAAGTTTCATGCCCGAGCAAAATTTTATGGAAAATTTCCAAAATGGTCTTTTTCATCCTTTTTTTGACACTGAAATATTACGTCGAGGATGGTACCCTCTTTTACACCATAAGCAAGCATTTTATTCCAGAGAATTGGTCTTGTTATTTTATAAAAGCGGTTATTTCCAAAACGGACAATTCTTTGTCCGTGGCTAACGGATCTTGAAAATGAATTGACTATGGAAATCATCTCTGAGGTACTTCAAATTCCTATTACAAACCAAGGAGTTCACCTTCAGGATTCACCTTTCGATAATATCCGGCATCTGATGTTTGCAACTATCCTTCACGGCGAATACAACCAGAAAAACCGTATTGTTTATCAGAGATCTTTACAAAAGAACCAATTATCTGTGATCCAATGGGTAGCTCATAATGTCCTAGGCACATCTAAGACTTCCGAAATAACCAAACCCCTCCTCCATTTACTCTGGGTCTTGCAGAGTAACTGCAATGATTTTTGCATTATTAAATTTCTCTGGAATGCAATCGCACGTGCCAGGAAAAAGGCAGCCCCTTTATCAACCATTGTGACACTTATCATGATACATTGGGGTTTTTCTAGCACTTCTCTTCATACACCTCTTCGAACAGCCAACATTCTTACCATTCACTCAGTATGTAGGAACGGATTCTGGAACCCCGACGTCGCAAAGAACCATGTCGGTAAAGGACCAAACGAAGATTGTTCCACCGACAACATCTTTACTGAAAATGCATTATGTAACGTATTTAATCCCATGGAAGGGCTTCGCTTAATTCAACAAGGACTGATGACATTATTCAAACGTCAGAACATTATTATCACCAGCCTTCTTGAATTTCGGGACTGCGGACAATAAACGAAGAGGAACAAGCACAATTCTTGCACGACCACAACCAATTCTTGGCAAATCACACTCTCATAATGGAGAACCACGAGATTTACCGCATTTAAAAACAAAATGTTGCAACAGGCTGTTGCACGGATTGACGGCATAGAGAATCTTATAAACGGATTCCTCCCACAAAAGGATCCTCGCCGTTACTTGGGCCAATGAAACCATTTATATTTTGCAATTTTATATTATTTATCATTTTCTTTTTAGTTTTTAATTTTCGTATGGTAATTTGTTTTTACTTAATTATTCTCATCATGCTCTAATATTTGTTTATACTTGTCTAAATAGGTCACAATTTTTTTCACACAATGGAAGCTCCAAAGATGATTCCAGAACAATCTTTCCATTCTTTGCTAAATTCTCCGGCATATGGACATCTTTTCAGAGACTACATCACTCAAGTTGGATGGAACTCTCTCATTCTACACCCGGAGCAGACATACTCCCCAGGTTTGGCAACTTATTTTTATAATAACATGGAAGATCTACCAGCTGTCTAGGGTTTCCCTTTGAATGGGTTTACACTATGTATTGGTAACACCCGACACGCCTTTTATGAGCCAACAGTGGCTATGGCTCTAGACCTTCCTCCTCTTCAGCTAGATCTCCCCATCCAATACATGATAGAGAATGACCTTAATGACTACTCTAGGGAAGATTTTGTCGCCCGCTATGGCGATGGCCTTGCCCACGCCAAAGAACGTCTGCGGCGGCCAATGGCCGAATTCACTATTCCACTAGCCAGTATGACCATGAATGTTGGAACTGCCATGTTATTTATTCTTCTGAACATCATGGGAGATTGGCATTTTTCCACGGCATCAAAGGCAGCGTGTAAGACATTCCATGCATTGGCCCAGCAACGTACCACCTTCGACATTACAGAACTAGTAATTGAGAATCTTAAGAAGGCTCGGTCTTTTCGGCAACACTATATCACCCTGCCAGTTATAGCATGCAGGATAGTGAGGACATACTTCCCTGAGTTTGCAGCCACCTTTCAGGACTGGGTAAAGGTCGACTCTATGTGTCCAACAAACAAGATAATTCGTTCCTTGCGATTTCGGACAGGGACACGCCCTGCAAGGTATCTTAAGAAAGTTCGTTCTTTCCCTAATAATGAAAAAATGATAGCTCATCTAGACAATGCAAAGAAGAGGAAATGGAGTGAAGTCTGGAAAGCTATGATAGATTGGCGGGATGCGAAGGAATGGCATTTCTACAGGGACGAGGCAAGGAAGGACTATCCCCCACTTCAAGGATGGGGCAATGTGAGTTGATGCATGTACATATTTGTTTTATGTTTTGATGTGAAATAAATAAATAACCTAACAGTGTGCTTCTACTTTTATGATGTATAATATATAGTGTGTTACAATAACTTTCTATGGAAGATGTCAGCTTTATTTTTGCTCAAAGCCTCTCAGGTATACTCTTTCTTCCTCTTAACACTTTGAGGACACAGTATCCGACTGTTTGGGGGTGGTGAGAACCTTTTGCAAAAATTAGGCATGCATAGTTATATATAGTTTACTTAATGTCTAAATAAATGTACTTAGTGACAAATTCTCGTTTCTCTTTCTATGATGAAAAATATTTAGAAATCTCACCCTAGCATCAAAATTAGGACTTGTTCTTAGAAACTTAATTTAATACGTATGCAATAGTTTTTACATCTTTTCATGAGCATTCATGCACTGACTATCATTTAATGTACACAGCAGTAAGTTTCTGGGACCCACGGTTAGACAACTTAGTTTCCATATCCTGTAAGAATCTAACCAAAAGCCTCAAAATGTGTGATATATGAGTAATGACACAGAGGAGTAGTTCTTCCGAATAGAGAAGTTCACACGTCTACTTACTTGATCACTACCAAATCCTAGGCGAGAATTTAGGCCTTCTTTGGATCGATATAGCCAAAAATTCACACCTGTAAAAAATTTTTTTTTTTTTACGCTAGTCGCCCCTACTGAACCGTTCATTAATCCTTTCTACTTCACCAAAAAAAAAATCATTACCCATCTAGTAACCACAAATAAATAAGCCTACCTAGATGATGAGTATGAGAAATAGGATGAAGTGCAGAAAAATGAAGAGAAAACCCTTGTCACAAATAAAAATCAGTTACCTGTTTCAGAAGAAAAGAAAAAGAAAATAGAAATATGTTTTTGAAAATCAAAAGAAATATCAAGGTTAGAACTTCTCCCAAGGATCAAATCAAAAGGGAATACAAAAGCTTGAAAAATCAAAGTATGGAAACCCATATTAGAAGCAGGAAAGAAAATAAGGATTCTCTAGTATAAATATCTCGAAGACCTTATTCTCTCATACTTAGCATTTTTGAATTTTCCATTCCATTTTCTTCTACACTACCACCTAAGCCCCATAACACCTAATAAAGACCTCTAGCTCAATTAGGAATATGATAGTGTGATAATAAGTAGTAGTTGTGACTTCTCGACCTCGGCTCCTCTGACTGTCATTGAGTATGTGAGGAAACATGTGCCCACTGCACACTGGAGATAGCAAAGCTTGAGTGGAAAAATAAGAGAGAAATTGTGTTTCGACACATACCTGTGAGAACCTAATTAAGGACGCTATCCAAAGGATCCGAAACGGCCCTGCTCGTAACATTTCATTATTAGATTACGGCATGCATGCTCATACGTAGATGTTTCGATTATTGTAGTATATTAACTTGAATTTCGAAATAATAAAATCCTTGTTTCCCCACCGCTAGTGAGATGTCTAGATACCTGAGATTAATTAAGGATACAAGCCTTTGTTACTGAGTCGTTGTAGTATAAATGAAGTTTGTGAGTATCTTCTCTGGAAAACTCTCACGAGGCTATAACTCGTCCACTAGGGAATTCCTAATGGTTCAAGGCCTTGTTGCATACGGTCAATGCAACCGCACTCTGCGAAATGAGATTTAGCTTAGGACAACACATTTTTTTGACCACTTATCGTTTTAATGTCTCTTCTTTGCTTGAGGACAATCAAAGTGCTGTTTGGGGGTGGTGTGATAAGCACCCAAAACTATAATATTAAACCCCGAGAGACATAGCATTTTGGTCGATTATGTGTTTAATAATCATGTAATAATTATATTTTCGTACTTTTGCAGGTTTCCGCAATTAAAATGAATATAGTGATAAAACATGCATCGAAGTACAAGAATACGGGAATATTTGGAGTTTCCCACTCGACCCCGTGAAGCCAAAGTTTCCAAAAGAACAGAACCAGTGCGGAACGGGCCCACATATAAAGAAGCAGGAAACTTCCGAAGCTCAAATCGGATAAATCTAGATGCCGACGTTGGCTAGTGAAGTTGCCAAGAACTGGAATACGGGAATATTTGGAATTCCCACTCAATCCCCGTGAAGCCCAACAAAGCCTGACTAGAGTCGAAGTTTCTAAAAGAACAAAACTAGTGCAGAACGGGCCCACATATAAAGAAGCAGAAAACTCCCGAAGCTCAAATCGGATAAATCTAGGTGCCGACGTTGGCTAGTGAAGCTGCCATAGCAACCCGGGCGACAAACTCTGCGCAAGGACAAAAAGTCGTAAAAACGCCAAAATCGCCACTTACACACACTCAAGGGCCCGAAGGCATGATGAGTCAAAGATAGGCAGGTGGCAAAGGATGGTTTCAATTTGATACCACCTGGCAAGAGAGAAGACACGTACCAATTCAAACCAGGTGGTTTGAATTGAAATAAGCTACGAAACAAAAACTTAAAAAGCAAAAGGACAAAAAGCTAAACATATCAAAACAAAACTTTGATTCTCAAAGTTTTGAACAAATAAATCAGCTACCGAACAAAACTAAATTAAATAATTCACGGATCACTCTTGTATCAGCCTATATATATGAAGGGGTCGCCTTCATTATAAGGTCTTCAGCATATTAATGCTTTAGCTACGCTTAGTTTTTTTCTTCTTCTTCAGTAATTACATTCCGCCATTTCCATTTCAGCAGCTTAATACTGTAAGTTATTTTACCCTTAATAACAGTCAGTTCTTTTCTAGTTTAATTTCTATCCTGCATTTATTTACTTAATGTATACAGCAAGTTTTATTATTCCTTCTATGATGATGAGCTAATCCCCGTGGGAGGGTTATCTTTGCTTTCGTGTAAAAATCGGATTGACTCGTTAATATTCTAGAATCACTACTTAGAATTAGGCATAGAATTAACATCCGGTCCCAAAATGATCGAGATCAGACAAAGTTGGATCGATGCTCCAGGGATCTGGTCTCGCTAGCGACTAAAATGTCTCGCGCGACTCTGCAGTGTCGAACTGACTCTCCAAATTCGTCCGGTGATGTGAAATCGAGCGAAGCGAAATGATATACCGAGAGATGCGGTATTATTAAAACTCCTTATGCTAGTGAAATGCGACCTAGAGATGTGGGCATGCACTAGGGATCAATACTTTCGGCGTCGTCTCGAAAAACGAGGCGAATTAGAGATGTAGTGATTTGGTAATAAAAATGTTAAAAATGGTTCTTGCATGAGCATGATTAACTCTCTCCCTGTTTCTCTACATTTTGTTTACCTACATATAATCGCCGTAGTAATTTATTTTATTTGCATTACCGTTATTTTAATTAAAAACCAACTAAAAAGAAACCTAAAAATCCTTCTCACTTAAAGTTGTAACTCCAGTTGTGAACCTATCCGAGCCCTAAGGTTTGGACGATCCCTTACTCGACCTATCCTACCAATCCCTCGTGAGTAAGGTAACTTGACTAAAACGTACGACTATACGGATGTTGGACTGTGGACCTCGGACTTTGGACTGTGGACCTCAGACTTAAGAAAATAAGTAACTGAAAGCCAATAAACGCGTGTAAATTTGTTTTATCAGGGAGGACGGTCGAGTTTTATAGCGAAAAATTTGACCGTTTTGGGGAAGCATGCGAAATAGAGTTGTTGGGCCTAGTGGAGAATCAGTCCGTTGGACTCGATTATTAGGCCCAACTTGTAATGCTTAACATGTTCGGGATTTCTCAAAAAACTTAAAACCCAGAATCCCGATTCATTTCAACTCCAAATTTGACAAATGAGCTACCAAAATTATCAACATGAAAAATGCCATTTAATGGAATATTGCATGCTCAAATGTAAACTTGTTTAAGAAGTAGTTGATACAACTAAGATTAAAGCCATTTCCCATGTCCCTAGTAGGCAACATCCAATGTTGAACACAAATCTCGTTGGGCATTGTGTTAGTGCTAAAAGGGAATGGAAAAGAAACTAATATATACATGGTGAGTGTTTTAACGTCAGATCCTCAAGACGATTCCAAACCCGTGTGAGCAACTGCATGGTGACGAAGTTTATCCTGCTGAGCTGGTGTCATGCAAAAATATACCTTATACCAGCAAGTATTGGATAGTGATTGAAGATCTGGACAGAGTGGTGTTTGACAATGCATACACCACCCCATCCGTCGTGCACGTCGTTTATGAGCAAAAGTACTACGACCAGTACCTATTCGGGATGAGTGAGATTTACAACAAATGATTAACTGAAGTTCGTGAGGAAGAGAGTAGAAAAGGGAAGAAAAGGACGGAGGAGAAATTTTTGGTACCCATTGTTTACCAAAAGGCACGATTGCTCGATTATCAGAAGACATTTATACTCAGTTTTGAAATAGAGTTGTTATGGACTATGGTTCCAGTGCTTGCAACCACTCACTCCAAGATAATAATGAGAGAAGAAAATAAAGGGGCAGAGGTACCAAAATGGAGCACTCCCTTTATATAAGAATGGAATGGAGTACACCGAAAGAAAAAAAAAATGAGTCATTTAAAATCAGAAGCTTGAGACATTAATCAAATCGTGTGGGGTTCTCAATAAACAATTTATCATAAATCAACAACCGAAAAAGTTATGGGTCTGTCCAACTAACACGTTTTCACCCCCAAACAGATTCTGACACCAAGATTCGTTACCCCGAGGTTTAGTAGATCGAGAACCTAAACGAGAGTTCACTTTGGTTTTTCTTAAATGGAATGATATTCGAGTAGATGATGATGAGAAAAAAGATGCTCGTAAAGCACACTTGGGATGTAGATGTTTTAGAAGGAATGAGTAATTGGGTTTAACGCTAAACTCATTGAATGAGTGGGGGCTCTACTGTATCGTATTTGAAAAAGAAACGCTCCTGTGGTTCATTCATGGGTATGACATTTGCGCCAGAAGGATTGAAAGACTTGTGAAGAATGTGAGAGGCGAGAAAGTCGAGTGCAAACTCAAGGTTATGTTGAAAGGGTGGAGAATGGAAAATCATGGTGATAGAAGGTGGGTGGGTTTCTATAGGTGGTAACTCATCAGAGGCTCTCAAGAATTCAAAGAATTTGTCATTCAACTAGTCTGGATTGACATGATAATCCTCATCTACAAAAGTATGTGCATCATTAAGGTAGTCGTCAATATCCTCAGTAGTGAAGTTGGCAAAGAAATTGTGATCTTTGTCGTCCTCCGTAAGAAGAATGGGTACCAACGTTGCAGTTAAGACATCAACCAAACTAAAGATCATGTTGATCTCACCATCTATAGTTTGAGCATCAGTTTGAAAACATTTATTCCCACAATGAGATTTCCAAAAGACATGGTCATGGAACCATCACGACAATTGATGAGGGCATTTGCAATTGCAAGAAATGGACGCTCTAGAATGATATGAATGAAATCACAGGCAACTTATGTATCCAGAATGACAAAATAAACGGGATAGTAAAAGTCTTGAACCGGTACAAGGATGTTTTCCATAATGCCTTTTTGATACTTAATTGAACGATCAGCTAACTGTAGAGTCATGTTGGTAGGTTTAAGCTCAAGAAGACCTAGTTCTTTAAACATGTAATATGGAAGTAAGTTCATACTAGCTCCTACATCTAGTAGTGCAGTAGCAGTATATTTGTCACCCAAAGTGTATGGAATGGTTGGTCTACCAGGGTCCTTATTTTTGACAACACCATTGGATTCCGTGATAGTAGGGAACTGTTCGGTGAGGAACATTGGTTCTCCTTTTTGTTGTGCACATATCTTTCAAAAACTTTGCATGTTTTGGCAATTGTTTAAGGGCATCGAGAAAAGGTAAGTTGATGGTCAAATTCTTAAAAGTTTCTCGAATCGTATTAAAATTTTCGTCAGGTTTGTTCTTTGCCAAACGGCAGGAAACGGTGCCTTGGGTATGAATTTGGCATATGGATCGGCCTGCTCCTTTCTCAAGTTATTAGTTGGTAACGTAGTTGGAATTGGTGCTTCCAGCGTAGGTTCATTATCAGAAACAGGTACATTGGAAGTGTCAACTACTTTTGATTGATCATCTGGCATACGTATCTGATTGTCTATGGTTTTTCCTGATCTAAGTGTTGTGATTGCATTCACCTCACCTTGGTTTAGATTACTTGTACCAGGTGCATTATTGAGTTCAAAGGCAGTGTTTGCTGGCTTAGGGTTTGGAACAGCTTGTCTAGGAAACACACCTTTCTGACTCTTATCCTGAGCTAAGAGTTGAAGAGATTGTTGGATAGATGTCAATATTTGAGATTGTTGGTTCATGTAAGCCAAGAAAGTCTCATTTGTCTTATCAGTAGCGAGTTGCACATGTGGTGCAACAGGGACTAATTCACAGCTATTGCTATGAGGTTGAGGATGATAGCCATAACCTGGATTGGTTGGAACAAGGCTGTGATTAAGATTGGAATTACTTGGAAACTGATTTTGACTTTGTTGGTACTGCTGATTATTTCCTTAACGGTATGGAATATAGTTGGTAGTTGGTCTAATAGGTGGATTGGCGAAACCTGGAGGAGCCATCTGTTGGGTATTTGGGTGCCAAGCGAAATTTGGATTTTGTCTCCAAGGTGCATTAGGGATGTTGAAAATGAAGCATATAACAAGAGACAATACGTATCAGGATGATCAGTACTTAGACAAAGAACAGATGGGGAAGTGTTAACGTTCATGACCTATTTTGGTTTTTGATCGTTTACGTGAACTGCTAGGGCATCTATTTTTTTAGTCAGGGATTCTATCAGATTTTTTAATTTGAGATTGGGTTTTACCTAAAAAATAGATGTAGCTTTTGTAACAATGTCTTTAGATGACCTAGAAGAATCAGTGTTACCCCAATGTGTATCTTTTGTTGCTTGTTTTTTAAGAAAATTATATGCTTCAGTAGCTCCTTTGTCCATGAAGCAACTGTCATTCATTATATCAAGTGTTTCTTTTTGATGATAGGAAAATTCATTAAAGAATGAGCGAACAAGGACAGTAGTGTCGAGCTGATGATGAGGACATTCTAAAAGAAGATCAGTAAATCGACTCCAACCTTCTGTAAAGGATTCATGAGGATTTTGACGAAAGAATTGGATTTTCTGAAGCATTTCAGTAGTTTTCTTTCGATTATAAAATTGTAGCATGAAAGCTTGCTCAAGTTTATTCCATGCTTTTATGGATTGTGGTTGTTGTCCTGCTTGCCAAACTGACGCTTTATCAGCTAAAGTGAAAGGAAAAAAACTAGGAATTCCCTAGTGGACGAGTTATAGGCTCATGAGAGTTTTTCAGAGAAGGTACTCACAAACTTCATCTATATTACAATGACTAAGAAATAAAAATTACTGTTTCCTTATTTATTCTCAGATATCTATACATCTCATTAGCAATGAATACTGAATAATCAATTGGAAACCTAAGCTAATACGTGCATAATAATCAATCATCTACGGATATATATATATATATAATGAACTATGCTATGAAATTCAATAACAGGTCTGTTTCTGAAACTTTGGAATAACATCCTTAAGTAGGTCCTCACATATATGTCAAGACAAAAACACTCTGATTTTTCCACTCAAGTTTTGCTAACTCCACTGACGCAGTGGGCACACTTTACCTTACAATCTCAATGACGTACAAGGAAGCCGAAGTCGATCAAACACATCTGCCACTTACTATCACACTAACCTATTCCTAATTGAGCTAGAGGTCTTTTTTAGGTGTTGCGGGGATTAGGCGATGGTTTAAGAATGAAGAAAATGGATATTCAAAAGGATAAGTCTGAGATAATAGAGTTTTCAGAATATGTAACTAGAGAAAACCTTGTTTTTACTTTGCTTCTACACTTCATTTCCATCCTTAGCCATTTTTTTCCTTTTTCTTTTGGCTTTTGACTCCTTTGATTATGTTTTTGGAGTTCTAATTTTTTATTTTATTTATTTATTTATTTTCTTTTCTTTGGATGAAAACTTTCATTTTCTTTTCTTATTTGAAACAACTAACAAATTCTTGGTTTTCCACAGATCTTTATCTTTTCTTTTCTTTATTTTATCTCTATTCTCAGACTCATTAAAAAATGGGTAGGCTGATTTTATTTTTATTTGTTTTTGTAAAAGGTTTTTACAGACTTGACACATTGATAAAAAACGTCAAAGATATTTATGATGGCTAGCCTATAACCATCAACATTTGACATCAAGCATCATAAAAGTAATGGTGAGATAGAAATAATATTGGCTTATACGGAAGTTGTCAAGGTAGAAAAAAAATAGCCGTCATAAAAAGCCCTTTTTTTAGTAGTGTCATCATGGAGAAAAAAACAATACCAATATTCTTAAGTGCATAATATAAATATAAATATAAATATAAATATATATATATATATATATATATATATATATTACTAGAAAGCAAGTGCATATTATACATATATATATATATATCCTAATAGGTGCCTTAAATTACGCGTGATTCTATGCCACTCCCAAACAAAAACATGCTTTGTCCTCAAAGTAAAGAAATAAGAAGGATAGAAAATACTATGGAAACGCGTGAAAATTTTAGAGTACCTGCAAAACAAATTTAGAACATACTAATATAGATAAATAAAAACAAACGCAACTTTATATGAGTTCCATCCATTATGGGGATAACAAGAATTAAATTGCTTGGGACATAAGTAAACACTAACAGAAAGTAAAACATACCTCATATCCAGCATTTAAAAGTTATCCTCCTCTTTTATAAAGAAGTGAGGTTCCTTTGCATCCTGCCAAGTCATGATAATTTGCCAGGCCTTACGCCATGTACCATCAACCTTTGCTAACATGTTAAGTGTTACTCGATCTGATGGGGTGTATGGGGCAACCTAATGAGGTTGTAGCCTCCATCCCGGCCAAGTCATAGCACGAAAAGATCGTATAATGTAATTGGTGGGTCACATAATATCAACCCCAACCCAATCCGTATAGCGGAATGCGAAATCAGGAAAGAAACATACCATGATGCGGCAAACCAAGACAGGCATAAGAAGGTACTTATGCTTCATACTATAAGCTCGTGCTAAACTGGACACTAAGGTCTCGGGAATGTCATATAGCATACGTCCCTCAGGTAAAGCAAGGAAGACGTCACCAGCGGCGTTATTCGCAGAAGAAAACCGTCATTCCCCTAAGATATTCAACATGATAAAAAAACATGATAGTGCCTACGTTAAGGGATAGGCTACCAATGGCTACATTAAGATGCCCTTGGTCTTCTATACGAAAAATCCCCGCCCCATAAGGCTTTTGGAAATACTCATAGTTATAGTGTATATATTATCATACATATAGCCCCATGAGTTTCGGGGAGCAGGCATATGCATCCCAACAGCAAAGGCTACCAAAAACTTGCTGAAATCCATTGTTAGATCATCAATGGTGACAGAGAACACTTGTTCCCCATCCGGTAGATAAAAGAATTTACAATGATCATAGAAATAAACAGTAAGTTTAGGAGAATAAGAGTCATTGGCACTTACCAGTAGATTCTACCATCCTGACTGCACAATCCTGTCATGGAACCAGTATCTATACGTGTCACTCTCGAGCAATTCGTCAAAGGACTGCTCCGGCATGATTATAGGAAATTTCATATCAACAATTACAGTACTGGACTCCTTGAAGTGAGTGCAGAAAACCCCAAAAAAAAGAACTGGTGGTATGTTGAGTTGAGGGCGTGTGTGCGCTTGGAATAGTCTTTGTCAGAGGGCAGGTGCGCTCTTTCTAACAGAAGAAAAATTCTGCGATACTAGACACAAGAAATTTTTTGCGATAGTGCGATAAAAAACATGATTAGTGCAAATAGGGGGCGTGCGCCCTTTGATTAATTCTTGTGTGATAGAAAATAGGGGTGCAGTGTGAAGTGTAGAGCAACCCACGTATTTATATCACACAAATTTCTTAATCTAAGTTCCACAAGTTGCCCAAATTGTGAAGACAAGATGATGGAAAAAGAAAATTTTTCTAAAACCAAAAATAGAAACAGACGAGATGCAACCTTGGAAATCAAACCGGTAGCTTTTCGGATGGAATTAAAAATAGCAATCATCCAATTTCAAAACCTTAAGGTTGCACAAACAAAGAGTATCTAATTCTAGCTATTTCCTATTAGCATGGTGCGCATATAACCGATAGTTTATCAAGCAGGCAATAATATTTTGGAAAAAAAAAAATCCATGGATATGATTAAACGCATTGCTAAATAAATGATGCCACCCCCAAAAAAGTTGGAAGGGTGAGATTCATGATAAACAAAAATGCCAAAAATTAAACCAACTTTAAATTTAAATAATAAACAAACACATAATTCAATATTAACTACTTAACTACAACTGGAAATAAAAATAAACTAAAATAGGGAAATGTCTTAAAAATAATACAAATGAACTAGCCATGTGCTGAGGAAGGTCCAGAATCATCTGTCCTACGTCTACGATGCTCACGCCTTCTGGAGCCAGAAGATGAAGAACCATCATGAGATGGTAGGCATCGTAGAACTTCTTTTTGAAACGTGTGCTGTTGCTCCATTAAAATATTCATGGCTTCCCAATGCTCCTTATTAGTTAGAGCGAGATTCTCCATGTTATCCTGGATATCCTGGTGACTATTGATCCTAGCATTTTTCAGTGTTTTTAGAAATTTACTTACTACGTGCTAAAACTCAATAATTCCTTACTCACTGTTTTTCTTTTAGAATGCCAATCTAGTTCGAGTAGGGATTTTGTTCCAACTTCTAAGACAAGAATCTAAATGATCACAACTGAAATCTACACCTTGGAGAACTAAGTGAGAAGGATTTGATAGATATATTTTTTTTACACAACTTATCTAAAATTTGTAAGTTTGTTTATAGTTAAATGAAAGAGAGAGAAAGATAGGGAAGGATTAATCCTAGTCATGCAAGGCCTAGCTACAAGTCTTTTAGAAACAGGTCACTACTATCTCAAATCCCTAACATAATATACCTATCTCTAAACATATCATGCTAGCATGTAGAATTGAAATGAATATCATTCCAACTCCTAGTTCTAGTTTACAACAGTTGCTCAGATATTTGTCAATCTCTGTCATTTTGGGACAGGATGAAAAATAGAACCTAAGTCTTTTAAGTAGTGATTTTGGAATCCTAAATTTGTAGCCTGATCCTCACATGAGCATCATTAACCCTCCCCTTGGAAGAGTTTTAGCTCATGATCCTAAGATTTGATTGAAACTACAAGTAAGATAAGTAAAAAGAGATAGAAAGAAGAAATGAATACAAAGCCAACTAATTACCTAAGGAAAACAGAAGTTTTTATTCAAGAACTAGAAGGTGTAGTCCTCCATTAACAAGTTACAAGCTTTTTTTCTTAAAACTAAAGACTAAAAACTAAAAGTAAAGACATGGAAGTAAATGAAAAGTAAAAGTCAAGGAAGTAAAAGCTCACTAACTCCCAAAATTAGCCCCCCTTTACATAAGAGAGCCTTTTTCTCTTCTCCCACGTGAAACACTCTCATCTCATTTATTTTTCACTTATCCACAACTAACCCCCATTTGACACCTTTCATTTTTTAAGATAATCATCACCTAAATCCAACCAACTCATTAACTTCATGCAAGGTGTCAAATTTGCACCAATTATTTCCACCTTTGTCTTGACTTGCATGATGACTTATCAAATCTTATGGGCCCGCCTAGTGGGTCCACGTGCATTGTCCAGTGGCAGTCCGGTCTTTTGGTATTTTTTACAACTTCCCGCCTATGCGTAGAGTTCATCGCACTGATCGTCGGAGCAGCTCACTCATCATATTCGGAGTCCTGGTTCAAGAGATATGAGCTTCGGAAGTTTGTCGCTTCTGTGCACGTAATTCCGTTTCTGACTAGATTATGTACTATTTGAGTCTTTGGGCTTTAGTCCAGATTTGTTGGGCTTCACATGGGCTTGATTGGAAAGCATGTGTATACTCCCTATTCCGTGCTTAAATGCTGGCTTTATCATAATTTTTACATTAGTTGCTCTAACCTGCAAAAAGCACAAAGATGCGATTATTTCATGATTATTAAGCACAAAATTAACCGAAATGTTATGTCTCTACAGGTTTTTATAATATCGTTTTGGGTGCTTATCACACCACTCCCAAACAGCATTTTGCTTGTCCTCAAGCAAAGAAGAGACATTAAAACAGATAAGTGGCCAAAACTGTGCATTCTAAGCTAAGTCTTGTTTTGCAGAGTGCGGTTGCATTGACCATATGCAACAAGGCCTTAAACCACTAGGAATTCCCTAGTGGACAAGTTATAGCCTTGTGAGAGTTTTCCAGAGAAGATACTCACAAACTTCATTTATACTACAACGACTCAGTAACAAAAGCATGTTTCCTAAATTAATCTCAGATATCTATACATCTCCTTAGCGGGGAACGAGGATTAATTCTTTCGAAACTCAAGTTAATATGCATACAATAATTAAAACATCTGCATATGAGCATGCATACAGTGAATTTACATTGAATTGCACAAGCAGGGCTGTTTCTGGATCCTTTGGAGAACGTACCTAAATAGGTTCTCACATGTATGTGTCGAAACACAAATTCGCTCATAATTTTCCCACTCAGGTTTCGTTAACTCCAGTGTGTAGTGGGCACACTATTCCTCACATACTCGATGACAGTCAAAGGAGCCGAGGTCGATCAATCACATCTACTATTTATTATCACATCATCCTACTCCTAATTGAGCTAGAGGTCTTTATTAGGTATTATGGGGCTTAGGTGATAGTGTAGAAAGAAATGGAAGTGGAAGATCAAAAATGATAAGTATGAGAGAATAAGGTCTTCAAGATATTTACATTCGAGAAATCATTGTTTTCTTTTCCTGCTCTCACCTGAGTTTTCCTACCTTGCTCTTAAGCCTTTGTACTTATTTCATTTTTTTTAAAGGCTTAAGAAACATGATTCTATTTATTTATTTATTTTTTTGAAGCAGGTAACTAACTTTTATTTAGAACAAGTCTTCTTTTATTTTTCTACATTTCGTCCTATTTCTCATACTCATCATTGAAAAAGAAACAAGACCTTGTCACTAATTACATTTACTAACAAGAAAATAGAAACTATATATAGACTACAAGTTGCCTAATAATATATATATATATATATATATATATATATATATATATATATATATATATATATATTTGCCACCACTCTTATAGTGACACTCTTATCTTACACTCCTCTTAAACCGTCGGATTACATCCTGATCTCAAAAGATCTAAAAGCTAAAAATCTTTGGCCCAATACAAAAACAAATGGGGGTATATCGGTCATTTCGTACAAAAATTTCAAATCCAAAATTTTGGTCGACTTCTTCTCTAGCCCAACCTTTCTTTTCCAAAGAAAATTTGGATCTCTCTCTCCCCATCTTCTTCTCCTCACTCACTCGCTCCTCCCCTCATCACAATATGGTAAGATCTAAAGTTTTTATTTTTATGTGTGTGTTTTACTTATTTTGAAATTATAGCATTTGTCATGTGTTTGATTTGTAGAGAATTTCTCCATGTGTAAAACGCCCCTTTTAACTTAATAGGCAAAAAGGAATTAAACTCTTGATTCTCATGGAACTTTTCACCACTAAACAATTTTAGTTGTGTGGGAAAGTTATTACAAGTGGATGAGACTTTGGGTGAGGAAATATTCCAACAGATCAAACACACCAAGTTTAGTCATGGGGTTAACTCAGTAGTAATGATTCTATATAAGACATTTTTTGGGTGGTATCTTGTTGTGTTTTGGTACCTATTTTTTTTGTTGGATGGATGTAGCCTTTGGTCTTTGTACTATGCTCTCAACCCCACCGGCACTAATTTGAAACCGTTATAGGTTGTTTTTGACACCGTCGAAGATAATGTGTCTCATTTTTGCGATGGATTCTCCGGAGCAGATGCGGCTGATCTTTTGCCACCCCTCCACCTCTTATGGCAGGTGATGTTCCTTTACGTGTTGACGAGCTGGACACAAAAATTGTTAAGGTTCAGAAGTCCAGGCGTGTTCAAGTAGCTAGGCCTGGTTTTGCACGCACGGGACAGCCAATACAGTTACTAACCAACCATTTCAAAGTAAATATCGGTGGTGTAGATGGTGATTTCTATCACTACAGTGTAAGTTATTAACTTTCAAGGTTATTCATTTGTATTTCTCTAGGTGCATGATGATAAATCTTTTTCTTATATTTACTTTCTTTCTTCTGTGGAAGCAAATTGCTCTTTTTTATGAAGATGACCATCCTATAGATGCAAAGGGCATTGGAAGAAAAGTCATTGACAAGCTTCATGAAACATATGATACTGAGTTGGGAGGAAAACACTTTGCGTATGATGGGGAAAAGAGTTTGTTTACTCTGGGTTCCCTCCCATAGAACAAACTCGAGTTCACTGTTATGTTAGAAGATTCCGGTTCTTCTAAGTATGCATACATTGGGTGTCTTTAGTTTCGTGATTGGTAATTTATTATTACTTTGGCTCTACTGTTAACTCTTTTGACGATTTTATATGTAGGACTGCTGGGAATGGAAGTCCAGGGGGTAGCAGGAGTCCGAATGGGAGTGACCGGAAAAGATTTAGACGACCGAATCAGTCGAAAAGCTTCAAAGTTCAGATAAGTTATGCTGTGAAAATTCCAATGAAGTCCATTGCGAGTGCTCTCCGTGATCAGGAATCAGAGAACTCTTAGGAAGCATATAGTGTTCTAGATATCATTTTAAGGCAGAATGCTGCCAAAAAGTATGTCAACAACATCTGGCCGAAGACATCACTTATTCACCAACTGCTGAACCTTCTATGTATTTTAGTGCTTCTGTATCTATTTACTAAAACTTTGCATGCACAATTGAGTGCTATTGTTGCACAAAGATCAAATTGTTTATATAAGCTGCATTTCCAGCAAGCAGTTGTTTCAATAATGTGGGAAAGCACTTCACAAGCATTTCACAATTTCAGTTACAGTGCAACTTTATGTATACGTCAGAGAACAGATGCTGGCATGCTGCTATATGATAAGAGCCCAAAACTGTAGTTTTAACCCCTTAATAATCATACTTTTAGACCAATTATGTGAGTAATAATTAAGAGTTAACACTGATTACGTGTTTTTATGCATTTCAGGCTTCAAAGTCCATTATGTGCAGAAATGTGCCACTTTAGCAAGATAAAGGAGCAAAAGTCGCCAGATTCGAAGGTCAGATCTTTGGACTCAGACCTCGGAATGGGGCCTACCTTATGTCAAAACGACCGGCTTGGAAAGCGATTTCCAATGGTCTAAGCCTTGATCCAATCAGAGGAGCAGAAGTGGACGAAAAGTCTATTGAAGCCAACTGCAGCTGAAGAGGCCTTTTTGGACTGAAAGAATTGGGTTTTGGGCCTGATTCTCTGGCCCAAAACATGGCTCCAAGCCCATGCACGATTTTTGGATCTGGATGTATAAAAACAAAAGCTTAGCTCTTTGTTAATGGTAGTTAGTTAATGGTAGATAGTTAATGGTAGATAATTAGACCTAGAAATAGATTAGATTAGTAGCCTCCATTAATAAATTTTAGATCTAGTTTTTCATGTAGATTAATTAAGTTTAGTTCCATTTCAATTATTGTATTAGATTAAACCTTTGAATCTTGTTCTTCATTTTGATTAGATCAATAAAGTAGTATTTTTATCAATTTCGATTTTTGTCATTTCCATTTCTAGATCCAATTTCAATTCCTGTCCTTATTGCATTTTAGTCATTAAATTAGATTTCATTATTGTTTAATTAAGTAAATTTCAATTCTTTATATCATGTTTAGTTTAAATTTAATCGAAATGATTAAGCGTAATGATTCTCGCTAAACCTCCATTAGAGGGGTGAGAAGCCTTGATGAAAGCTTGATTCCGATTAACGAGATTCGCCGTAATTTCCTTTCCACTCTAGAAACGTTTAGTTCACCATGAGAATGGGTTTAATCGCTCACATGCTAGTTATTAATTGGTAGAAATGCCATGTGTAATTAGAGATTAGGAAGAACCAATTTCTCATGGCGATTCAATTCGATTACTTAACGATTTGTAGTTAATAGGATTAAGTCGAAGTTAAGGTGGAATCAATTCCCCTCTAACTCCTTATCATCGAATCAACGTAGCATTCCCTTAGTTATTTTGATAACCGACTAGTTGCATTTTTTGTGGGTAGTTGCATCGTAGTCTAGTTGCCTCATTCGTAAATCTCTCATTGACTTTAAGTAGAGTACTTACACGTGAGAACATAGCATATGGAAGGACTAGGAGTGGAACGAATCACTCTACTCCACTATATCTCATAGACTTGAGAGTAGAAACTTTGATAAACGAATAACATCCTAAATAGTTTAGTTTTACTTACGTTTTGAGTTCATCGTTCATTTCGTAGGTAAGACTATTCATTTTAATCATTTATCAAATGGCGCCGCTGCCATCTTAGTTTCACTTTCGTATTGTTTTCGTAGTATTAGTACTGTTCTTAAAGTCCCATTTCACCCACCCACCCTTGTTTGATTCATACTGTGGTTGTCCATTTCAGAGTTGAAAAATTCCGTGTAAAATTAAATTACAAGGCCTCCTTGAGCGACCATCTAACTCATCGACATGAGCCACCGACCATTTGTGGGAGCGACCAGCTTAAAAACACTGTAATTTGAAAATTACTCGAGCGCCGAAAAGCCCTATTTGGCCGAGTTAAAATTTTTCGGATTTCGGCTTTTGATTTCGAACTTTGCTCTTTCATATTTTTCGTGTTCTAACCGCTATATACACTGAACAAGCGTAAACAAGACGCTATTCATAAGCGAAGCAAGGACGCAATCAGGTACTCCTTTCTTCCACACCTCGCATCTCCTGTTAGAGGTTTATACTAGTATATCAGAATTGTTTGGAGTGTTGACGTGTTTAGCTAAGTTTGGTCTTAGCCTTGTATGAGGTTAAGGTCTGGCCGAACAAAAACACCGAACGTAAATACACAACAACATCAACAATCAAGTCTATCTAGTATACCACACACTACACCTCTAGCTACTATTTCAAATACACCACCTGATATAATGGCGGAAGAAAGAGAAACTCCTATCTCTGACTTCTACAAAGCCTTGAGCGATAGCCCCAAATCTTGCATCGTTCTAGCAGACCCAGCGGGGGATTTCCGAATCCCTCCAAATATTTTTAATTTGTTACCCGTTTTTCATGGATTAGACCATGAAAAACCTTATCAACACATGCGTAGGATTGAACAAGTCCTAACAACATTCCACCATCCTACGGTTGGTATGGAACAAATTAAATTAAGGGTATTCCCTTTCACCTTAGTTTATAAAGGCGCGCTTGGTTAACGCCCAAACGCCTAATTCTCAGGACTCGTGGGCTAAACTTGTTTAGCTCTTTATGGAACATTTTTTACCCACCCCTAAAGACGGATGAAATGCTTTCCAAGATTCAGTTTTTCGACAAAATCCTCATGAATCATTTTCGAGGCTTGGAATCATTTCACCGATCTCCTTATAGAGTGTCCACATCATAACTTAGCGAAAAGACACGTTAGTTCGTGGCCTTTTCAAAGGACTTCTACACCACCATAAAGAAGTCCTTGACATAATGAATGGGGTAGTTTCTTAAGCAAAGGAGCTTCGAGGCTTATAAATTTTTAGAGGACCAAACTAAGCTTAAATAACAACTGGGGTAGTGACGATTACTCCGCCCGCTAGTTCTTCTTCCACAGTTAAGGCTACCAGTATGTTTGAGGTTAAATCAGATCCTGAGCTTAAAACTCTAATTGAATCCCTCACAAAAAAGGTGGAGGCCATTTCTGTACAACAAAAGCCAATCCCCATCATGAATGTAAATTCAAATCCATGTAGTTTCTATTGGAGCCCTGAGCATCCCGACTCACACTGTTCTATTGCCTATGAACAAGCTTGTTCCATTAATAGTGAACCTAACGCCCCTTGGAGACAAAATCCCAACTTCGGGTTGGAGAAATAACCAAAACGCCACACCTCAAGGGTACAATAATCAATATGTTAGGCCTACGCGACAGCTTTAACCAAACCCCACTACGACAAGGATGTGGGTCGGGAATTTTAATAATTATAACAACCAAGTGCAACCTCGACAAGGTCAAGCACAAGGTCAAAGTAGTTATAATAATTTTAATGCTAATAGAGGTATCGTTCCGATAAATAATAACTACCAAAATCCACCCATAAATAATTCACGGGAAATAGTTCCAAATACACCACCCGTGACCACTACACCCACACAACCGATCGCCTTGACACCTTCATACAAGTGAGCCAAAAACTTTTCCAAACCATGGCTCAATCTAACCAATTTCTACAATCCGTTAATAATTTAACCAAACAGTTTGGCTCAAGATAAAGCCCAACCCAAAGGTGTGTTTTCGTGGTAACAAAAATACCTAATCCTAAAACAACAAATACAGCCTTTGAGGGTAACCGATAATACTAGTAATGAGTATGAAAATGTAGGTGAGTTAAAGGCCATCACCACCCTCCGCTCGGGTAGAGTGGTTGATAACAAAGTAACTATGCCTATAGTTACCCCACCAAGAGCCCCTACACCGCTATATTACTAGATACCCAAATAGAAACCAAGAGCCTACCACCGTAGAGGTACCCGGTTACAACACAACCTAAGAAACAGGACACCACGGTTAAACACCCGTAATACCATTGCTAAATATAGACGAAACCACCGCTTCCACAAAAATTAGCCATGTTAACTAGGGATACAAATTACAAGGAGATTAGAGATGTTTTTTTCAAGAATCTAACTATAAACCTTCCCTTCCTCGAAGCTATAAAAAAGCTACCACACCATGCTAAGTTTCTTAAGGAATTGTGTACTACTAGGCGTAAGACCAATATACCAAAAGACGCCTTTTTAACAGAACAATTCCCAACTCTATCTGAACATAATGGAATTGTTAAGTACAAGGACCCTGGTCGTCCTACTGTACAATGCACCTTAGGAGATTCCTATACGACGACCGCGTTATTAGACTTGGGGGCTAGTGTCAACTTACTCCCGTTTTATTTGTATAGACAAATAGGTCTAGACGAGATGCAACCCACTAGAATGACGTTGCAATTAGCTGATCGGTCTATTAAGTATCCTAAGGGTGTCGTCGAAAATGTTCTGGTAAAAATTCAGGATTTTTACTATCCGGCTGATTTTGTCATCCTCGACACAGAAGTCGTTAATGACTCTGTCCCGATCATCTTAGGGCGTCCTTTTCTGGCAACTGCCAATGCGCTCATTAATTGCCGTGATGGTTCAATGTCCATGTCTTTTGGCCATCTTGCTGTTGAAGTCAATGTTTTTAAAACAAAGACACAGTTACCCGATTCGTCTATGGATGGAGAGGTTAGCATGATCGAGAGCTTTGCTCGAGATTATTTCAACAACACGTTCCATGATAATCATATGCCCAAATTTCTTTCCTTTGGAAGATCATACTCCAACAATTCCATCCCTACACTAGCCGATACACATATTACGGATGAGGAGGAGATAGATGACTTTCTCAAAGATATAAAGAACTATCATAGTAACGAGGATATGACCAATCTAGATGAGCAATTCGAGGAGTTTTCTTCGAAAGCGTGATGAATCACCCTATCAAGAACTACTTTGCACAACATCCACCTCGATTCCCTCCTTCCACCACCCTTTCAAAGGAATCTCGAAGTTTGCACTCGATCCTGTTGTTTCTTCAGGCTTCATAATTTTTAAATCCACCGAAAGTGAACAACTACTACGTAAGGACAAACCATTTGACACCTTCATTTTCAGAATTGAGACAGTCCCTACACACACAATGAATGAGTTTTGCACTAAAACCACATCCTCATTGCTTATAGGCTGTCTTTCTACAACTTATCCATATCCACCATATTCTCAACAACCATTCACTTTTCCACACTTATTTACTAGAACACCCACTCATTCAAAAATGAAAAAGAAGGGGCATTGCTAGGTTACGTAATAAGGTTATCCGACTTCGCTTTCATTTCACTAGGTTGAGTCATAGGAAATCTTGGTGCTTGATTGTGTTTGGATATGTTTTCTGAGATATTTATTTATGGAATGATCCACAACTATTTCGGTTGTTGATATATGATAAACTGCATGTTCATACATACGTCTAGATAAAGTCTCGAGTATCTGACTATAAACGACTCAACTTTTGTGTTTGGTGCATTTCCTTTCATTTCCATATATTGGTGAGTGCACCATTAAGGTAACCGGGCCCTCCCTATGGAGTGTGTGGCTGTAAGTACCGGATCCTAAGTCCACGGTTAAACATAATTCACGTTTTCCACTTTTGCATGTTTTCTCGGATTTTTGAGTTATGTTTCTCTATGGGGTGAATTATGTCTTTATTGTTTATAGTTTTTCTTTTTAAAATTAAAAATATATATATATATATATATATATATATATATATATATATATATATATATATATAAAGCATAGTAACCTAGGAAGTCTCGAATCGACTTTTAAAAAGACCCATCTACTAAAACAAATTTTCTAAGCTTCGTTGTAAAATTTGTTTGGGGGTGGGGTGTTCGTGTTTCCGCACTAAATATTTATGTCCCATTAGAGTTGCTTAGGCCGCTTTTATTGTATTACGGTTCGGGTTGACATAATCCATGAATTTGATTTCAATTGTTCGCGATAACGACGCCATGCACGCACTTCGGTATTTTTCCACTATCTTATATGTCATCCACGGTTGGAATGGAGTGTTTTATGGATCATTGATTGGAAATTCTCTCCCCGATCATTTCCATATCTCATTCGCAAAAAATCGGACCGGTAACAAAGCCCAATTTTGATTTGAAGTTCGCGAAAAATCGGAAAAAATACACAAAATTCGATTTTGGGCTTTGGGGCCCAACCCATTTCACGGACAGCGCTAAGACGCCTCTTTTACCTCCACCAACAAAAATGTTTCTTCTTCCTCCATTCCGCCATTAACGCCCAAAAGCTTGAAACAAATAAAAAAAATATAATAAAAAGAAAACCTAAATTAACCCACGCCCCCAAATCAAATCCCAACCCAAATCAATTCCAAACACCACCGACGACCACCACTACCGATTTCCATCACTAAAAACCACCCAAAATTCAAAATTTTAGTGCTGCCGCGCCACCACTCGACCACCACCACCATTTGCATCAACCGGTCTATTAAAATCCCACCACCACATCACATTCAAACCCCCACTACATTCCAAACTTCCAATGGCTCAACAACGCCGAATTTTGCCGGAGCAAGCTTTTACCGCCGACCACTTCGCGCCGTTTTACGGTGACGAGATGATCACTCGAGACTGGAGTAGCTTGTGGTACTCGACTGAGGCCTATTACCACGAGGACTTAGTCCGACGGTTCTACGATACGAGGGAGTTGGAAGGGACTAGGATTTTTGTAGTTGTGGCGGCGAAGGAAGGAAGTGACGATCGGTTGGTGGTCGAGATTCTAGGCATTCCGCCTAGAATCCATCCGATGTCACCCTCAGGAGTCCCAAAGATAATGGGGTAGAACAATTGATGCACGAGACAGTTATTGAGGGGGACTACAATGCGAGATCGCATTGTGTTCGACAAGCTTCCACGAGGACCAACCAACCGGGCTACAAAATCGTGGATTGGTCTAACGCCCGTGGAAGGGGAAGGTCGTCACGATATCGGCCTCGAATCGCCTCCATATCTTATGGATACTCCAGAGCGGAAGTATGACTTCTGCATCTTAGAGTTTTTACCGAGCATGATTAGGGGAGTAGGGAGGACTGTTGCCCTCTCTCCTGTTGATAACAAAGATCATGCTCAAGTTGAGAGCAGCTCAGCGATCGATCGGACATACATCACTTCCACCCGTAACCCTCGCATCTATAAGGAGTGTGTCCAACGGGTTTGGAGATTGGCTGAGGATAGAGAAGAAGAAGAAGAGGATGGAGGAGCCGAGAATGCCGAGGGAGGCCGGGGACATCGATGCCTCCGGTGACGAGGAGGACTTGACCTGCTTTGACGCTGATGCCTAGGAGAGGTGGGATGATGCGTAACACATGGCTGTGATCCATCGAGGCATCGCGTTCGCTGAACACTATCTGTGAAGACCTCCTGGACTCGACAGGCAACAATGCATCACAACTTTGAGCTCCATACCCAGAGAGAGGACGAGAGGTGGGAACAGATGAGTGCCGAGCTAGAAGCTCAGCGCCAGTTCCGGGACGAGATGCTGACTCGATTCCCACCTCACGGGGACTCTCCTTCTGAGGACACACCATCCAGGCACGAAGCGCGTCACCGGGCGATCTAATGGTGCCGGCTCTTCTCTCGAGCTCGTGAGCAGTCTCCGAGCATGTTCCCTCCGCCACCAGTTCCGGAGTAGCTAGGGATAGTATAGTTTGATGTTATTTGTTATTTGTAATTTCATTATTGTTATTTATTTTAATGCAAGTTTATTTCCGTAATTTGAATTTTGTAGTGTAATGTACTCCGAATGAAAATTTTAATATAAGGGGTTATTTTCAGTATGAGTGGTTGTTTCATATTGATCCCACCTTCCCAACTTGTTTGGGGGTGGTTTTATCAATTCAAGCATTATTTGAATAACCCTCGTGTTAGAATTTATTGCGGAGTCAAGGTGAAAATATGGCTGCGTAGGCATATCTATGATTGAATATCATTGTAGGATGAAATCTAGATTAAATAGGTACATTCTATCATAAAATCAACCTAAAAGATAATTGGTTTGAATTAGAATCAAGGATATGAGTTGTTTCCGCTTTGGGTTTGGAAATTTTAGGATTTCGAAAACCGCCGTAATTAGTTTTGGCAACTTCCCCGATCCATTTTAGCAACTTTAAACCTATATAAACTTGATACAATCTATCCTCACAACTCACACTACACATAAACTCCATCACTCACCTTTCACTCCCGCCGATTCCCTCGCTTTGCTCATTTTCCGAAGTTTTCGCAACTCCGAAAGACTTCAAGGCTTCTACAAGATGCGACTCGCTCTGTATATTTTTTCTGAGTTTTTGTCGAAGCCAGCCATGCTTCAAGCTGAAGCGACCGTCGCTCAAACACCGAAATTTCAATTTCTTCAGAAGGCCACTCTATCGAGAGCGACTCGCTCTAACTTCCGAAGGACCAGAAAATTTCCAATTTTTCGCACGTAGTATCCGGATCATTCGCAGCTATTCCAAAGCGTAATTTTGAGATGACATCTCCAACATTGATACCGAACAGTCTTTTAACGAAGATTTGTTCCAAAGCACTACTTATGGTGCTTGGTTTCGCCGGGTTTATCACATTCGGTTGGCCGGAGCCGCTTTTATGGTAAGACCGATGCACTTTATTCTCCAACACTAGCATCTTATTTTTACGATAAGTGCATTTTCTTTGAAAGACCAGATGGAGAACAAGTGTTCTCCATCAACATTGATAATGAACCAATGGAAATTACCGTGTTCTTGCTAGCATTTGTTCTTGGACTTGCTATGCCCAATAAATACAAGACCCATGGTGCTATTGGGTCAATAATATGTATGTCTACACTTACGAAGTTTTTGCATGAGTCGTATGGCTGGGCATTTTCCGTATTGAGGACCAAGGGGAATATAACGTAGCCTTTGGTAGCCCGGCCCATTAACATAGGAACTGCTATGTTTTGGATCATGCTAAACATTTTAGGGGAATGGCGCTTTTTCTTCCGTGAATGATGCCACTTGCAGCCGCCTTCCTTTTTTTAGCCACGGGACGATGTGTCATGACCTTCCCGAACCTTGATGTCTAGTTTAGCTCGATCCCATAGCATGAGGCATAAGTACCTTCTTATGCCCGCTCTAGTTTCTCGTATTATGCTATGTTTCTTTCCCTGCTTTTTGTACACGCTTCACGGATTGGATTACCGCATTTACAATCGCATTTACCCACCAATAGTATTATTCGATCTTTCCGCGTAATGACTTGGCAAGGGTGGAGGATACAACCTCATCCGGTTGCACCCTACACCCCGGTCAGACCAAGTGGCTCTTAATAGGTTAGCAATCATAGATGATAAATGGCGGAAGCCCGACAAATTATCATGGCATGGCAGACGCCGAAGGAACCGCGACTTTTTATGGAAGAAGAGGATGAGTAAGATGATGAGTAATGCGGGGATAAGGTAAGTTTTCATTCTAGTTAGTGTCCGCTTATGTCCCAAGCAATTTCATTCTTGTTAACCCCATAATGGGTAGAACTCGTGATAGAGTTGTGGTCGGTTTTATTTCCTATATTAGTACGCTCTAACTTTGTTTTGCAGATATTATATTGAATTTCACGCGCTTCAATGGTATTTTTCCTACCCTCTTTATTTAAATGCTTTGAGGACAAAACATGCTTTTTGTTTGGGGGCATAGAAACACGTAATTAAGGCATCCGTTAGGATATAGATAGGTATAATATGCATTTGTTTTCTAGTTAAAATTTCAAAATTTCAAAAATATAAATAAATAAGTTATGCTATACACTTAGGAATATTGGTATTGTTTTCTTTCTCCATGCTCTTAACAATCTAGAAGTCTCAATGAGCTTTTGCATCGTAATAATTGTTAGAAACTTAGGTTAATATATAGGTAATAATCTTTGCATCTATCTATAAATATATTACATGAGTATCTATGATTGTTAGCAAGAAGTTTATGAAATCTAGGCTAGAGTACTTTCTACAAATCCTGGAGAATATAGCCTAAAGCCTTATATGAGCGAAAACATTTGAGAAATGACACAAGGGAGAAGTAAAATCCGGATAGAGATATCACACGTCCCACTTGCTTGATCACTATGCCATATCCTAAGCGAGAATTTAGGCCCTTTTGGATCGAGATATAGACAAAATTCAAACCTAAGAATTATTTTCCGCTAGTTCCTCGAGCCTTTCTTTAGCCTTTCATAAACCACAATCCCTTTACCCTTTACAAAACAAAACATAATAAAAAAAAAAAAAAATATATATATATATATATATATATATATATATATATATATATATATATATATATATATATATATATATATATAAATAAATCAACCTACCCAATTTAGAATAAGTCCGAGAATAGAATGAGGAAGAAAGAAAAAAGAGAAAAACCCGTAAACCTTTAAAAGAAAAGAAGTTTCCATCCCAAGAAAAAAATAAAAAAAAAAAAATCCAAAAAATAGAATAAAAAGAAAAAAAAAACATAATAAAAAAAAAATATATATATATATATATATATATATATATATATATATATATATATATATATATATATAAAATAAATCAACCTACCCAATTTAGAATAAGTCCGAGAATAGAATGAGGAAGAAAGAAAAGAGAAAAACCCGTGTAAACAAAAGTTAGTTAATTGCTTCAAAATAAAGAAAAAAAGTTTCCATCCCAAGAAAAGAAAAATAAAACTCCAAAAAAATAGAATAAAAGGGAGTCAAAAGCCAAAGAAAAAAAAAAAAAATATATGGCTAAGGATGGAAACAAAGTGTAGAAGCAAAAGTAAATAACAAGGTTTTCTAAGTTACATAATATGAAGACTCTATTATCTCGTGACTTGTCCTTTTTGAATATCCATTTCCTTCCTTCTTAAACCATCTCCTAATCCCCGTAACACCTAATAAAGACCTCTAGCTCAATTAGGAATAGGTTAGTGTGATAGTAAGTGGCAGATGTGTTTGATCGACTCGCTTCCTTGTTGTCATTGAGATTGTAGGTAAAGTGTGCCCACCGCATTACACGGAGTAGATGTGGAACTTGAGTGGAAAAATCGAGTGTTGTATCTTGACTATTATTGTGAGAACCTACTTTAAGGACGCTTATTCGAAGTTTTAAACGACCTCGCTAGACATTTCATCGTATTACTCATTGTATATATGTTTATTCGTAGATGATTGATTATTATGCATATATTAGCTTAGGTTTCGACTTGATTACTCTATATGCATTGCTAATGAGAGGTATAGTTAATTTAGAGCATGAATAAGGAAACAATAGTTTTATTTCTTAGTCGTTGTAGTATAGATGAAGTTTGTGAGTACCTTCACTGGAAAACTCTCACGAGGCTATAACTCGTCCACTAGGGAATTCCTAGTGGTTTAAGGCCTTGTTGCATATGGTCAATGCAATCGCACTCGGCGAAACGAGAAGTAGATAGAACTCCATTTTTGGTCACTTATGTTAATTTCTCATCTTTGCTTGAGGACAAGCAAAATGCTGTTTGGGGGTGGTTTGATAAGAGCCCAAAACTGTAGTTTTAACCCCTTTAATAATCATACTTTTAGACCAATTATGTGAGTAATAATTAAGAGTTAACACCGATTACGTGTTTTATGCATTTCGTGCTTCAAAGTCCATTATGTGCGAAATGTGCCACTTTAGCAAGATAAAGGAGCAAAAGTCGCCAGCATTCGAAGGCCATATCTTTGGACTCAGACCTCTCGAATGGGGCCTTACCTTATGTCAAAACGACCGGCTCAGAAGAGAGCTTCTAATGGTCTAAGCCTTGATCCAATAAGAGGAGCAGAAGTGGACGAAAAGTCTGTTGAAGCCAACTGCAGCTGAAGAGGCCTTTTGATCGAAGAATTGGGTTTTGGCCCGATTCTCTCGCCCAAAACATGGCTCCAAGCCCATGCACGATTTTGGATCTGGATGTATAAAACAAAAAGCTTAGCTCTTTGTTAATGGTAGTTAGTTAATGGTAGATAGTTAATGGTAGATAATTAGACCTAGAAATAGATTAGATTAGTAGCCTCCATTAATAAATTCTAGATCTAGTTTTTCATGTAGATTAATTAAGTTTAGTTCCATTTCAATTATTGTATTAGATTAAACCTTTGAATCTTGTTCTTCATTTTGATTAGATCAATAAAGTAGTATTTTTATCAATTTCGATTTTTGTCATTTCTATTTCTAGATCCAATTTCAATTCTTGTCCTTATTGCATTTTAGTCATTACATTAGATTTCATTATTGTTTAATTAAGTAAATTTCAATTCTTTATATCATGTTTAGTTTAAATTTAATCGGAAATGATTGCGTAATGATTCTCGGCTAAACCTCCATTAGAGGGGGTTGAGAAGCCTTGATGAAAGTTTGATTCCGATTAACGTAGATTCGTCGTAATTTCCTTTCCACTCTAGAAACGTTTAGTTCACCATGAGAATGGGTTTAATCGTTCACATGCTAGTTATTAATTGGTAGAAATGCCATTTGTAATTAGAGATTAGGAAGAACCAATTGTTCTCAAAGCAGCTTCAATTTCGATTACGACGATTTGTAGTTAATATGATTAAGTCGAAGTTAAGGTGGAATCAATTCCCCTCTAACTCCTTATCATCGAATCAACGTAGCATTCCCTTAGTTATTTTGATAACCGACTAGTTGCATTTTTTGTGGGTAGTTGCATCGTAATCTAGTTGCCTCATTAGTAAATCTCTCATTAACTTTAAGTAGAGTAGTTACACGTGAGAACATAGCATACGGAAGGACTAGGAGTGGAACGAATCACTCTACTCCACTATATCTCATAGACTTGAGAGTAGAAACTTTGATAAACGAATAGCATCCTAAATAGTTTAGTTTTACTTATGTTTTGAGTTCATCGTTCATTTCGTAGGTAAGACTATTTATTTTAATCGTTTATCACTATACTGTACCTTATTCATACTATTGAGAAAAAAATATAAATGCTTTTTGTATTAAGTATTTTCAGGATCATAAACCTTCTCATAATGTCGACAAATTAGACGATATACATTGATATTATTTGTACATAAATAAAGAAACACCTAATAATCATTCCATTACAAAATTTTGGATCAGGTGATCATATTGAAAAACAAAAAGAAATATCAAGATCTGAGTATATATGTTGAAGGGGAACGAACACCTTTGAACACTTCATGTGGAACCACTTTTAATGGTACAATTTCTCTGGCTACATTTGGTTAATGTCTGTAGGATCCATAAGTTACAAAATCAATGAACTTGAGAGATGTCTACCATTCACCGTATGAAGCATTATATAAGAATCCAAAACCTTATTTCTTCACTCTATCCACAGTATTTGTGCCTCTCGACAAAATTAGTCCCAAACGACATTGCCACACCGTTTGGACTAGGTCCCAAACTGGTGTGGCCACACCAGTCAAGAGGCAAAAAAACAGACAAATTCATTTTCATCCAAGTTCAAATCCAAACGATATGGCCGCACCGTTTGGACTTAGTCCCAAACGGCATGGCCATGCCGTTTGGGACTAAGTCCAAACGGTGTGGCCATATCGTTTGGATTTGAACTTGGATAAAAAAATGGCGTGTCTGTTTGGACTTAGTCCCAAACGGTGTGGCCATGCCGTTTGGGACAAAGTCCAAACAGACACACCATTTTTTTTATCCAAGTTTAAATCCAAACGATATGGCCACACCGTTTAGACTTAGTCCCAAACAGTGTGGCCATGCCGTTTAGGACTAAGTACAAACGGTGTGGCCATATCGTTTGGATTTGAACTTGCAAAAAAAATGGCGTGTCTGTTTAGACTTTGTCCCAAACGACATGGCCACACCGTTTGGACTTAGTCCCAAACGGCATGGCCACACCGTTTGGTTCTAAGGCCAAACGGTGTGGCAATGCCGTTTGGGACAAAGTCCAAACACAGACACACCATTTTTATCAAGTTCAAATCCAAATGATATGGCCACACCGTTTGGACTTAGTCCCAAACGGCATGGCCACACCGTTTTAGGACTAAGTCCAAACGGTGTGGCCATATCGCTTGGATTTGAACTTGCAAAAAATGCGTGTCTATTTGGACTTTGTCCCAAAACAAATGGCCCACACCGTTTGGACTTAGTCCCAAACGGCATGGCCACACCGCTTGTACTAAGGCCAAACGGTGTGGCCATGCCGTTTGGGACAAAGTCCAAACAGACACACCGTTTGGGACTAATTCCAAACGGTGTGGCCATATCGTTTGGATTTAAACTTGGATAAAAAAATGATGTGTCTGTTTTTTTGCCTCTTGACCGGTGTGGCCACACAAGTTAAGGGGCCAAAAAACAGAAGTTTCGTGTTTTGGCAATTTATCAGTTGAGCTAAATTTTGTTGATGTTGATTGATGATCATATGAGTTGAGGTAAATTCGTTGTTGACAAACGTTGACATTATACTGGTGGTATAGTATATGCATCAATGCATCATATCAACTTATGGAACAAAATTGCAAGTGGGCAAGGTGTAACAACAGAGAAAATCATGTTTAAAACATTCCCATGTTTTCCAAAGATGTAGTGGTGCTATAAGTCCATGACCAACTTGGGCATCAACCTACAAAACATGGACTCTGCAGAGTGCAATGAAAGCAGTTTTCATCTATCGGTATTTGTCTTTGCGGCATTAGTCTAGGTCCCCCGATCCTTTTGACATAATTGTCGTCACTTGGTAGACACTAGAAACTATATAGTATGAGAATAATGTAAATAAGGAATTGACAAACAACATTGAACTGATAGAAGCACTTGTATTAGGATACAACATTGCAAGTTGAAAATCATACAAGTGACATCCAACCAATTATTTTCAATATTACATCCAAGGAACATATAGAATTGGTGAAGAGTGATCAGAGTTGATGAATCTAATCAAGATGATTATATATGTTCCTCTCGTAGATAACTAGGGCCAGGCTTGTATGGATCGGGATCCATGTAGGCCTCTGGACGACTGAACCCCGCATCATTTACACGGTTACTAAGAACATGTAGGATTGCTTTCTTGCTTCCATATTCGTCCCGGTTGTTATCCATATACTCTTTAGCCTCAGCTGCTACCTCATTTACAAAATCAAATCGGTTCTCTTCTGATAACTCAACAAAATAAACAACAAATTAATATTTAATCTTTAAAAAAAAATAGTATAAACAATTAGTCGAAACGGACCTGTTCAGCCATAGTTGTGCTTTGGATTTACGAGGGTTTGTAAGGGTTCAATTTGTTGCAATATTTGTTTATGGAGTGGAGAAGAAGAAAACCATGAGAGATGATAAACAATTTCGTATTTTTTGGTTTTTTTGTTTTTGAAATACTTTGAAATTTTGAAATTTCGATTTTTTGAGTGAATTAGATCATCGATCTTGAGGTGAGATCGACGGCCGAGAAGAAGTGTGAGATAAGAGTGGCAGATTTAAAGTGGCACTCTAGACAAACCGATATATATATATATATATATATATATATATATATATATATATATATATATATATAAAAATCACTCCCAAACAGAGTGATGATTAGTCTTCAAATAGAAATAGATAAAGAAAGGAATTACCCGACATATGAACAAAATTAGAGCTAGATTGTTTGGAACGAAAAAAGTTGTGGTGGTAACATAATATATTATACAGAAAAAAAAAACAAAGAAAAATAGTAGCACACTATATATACAACTATATACAGTTAGATATATGTACAATTCCCTACTCATGTTTACCATTCAGGATATGGTGAAGGTCTGGCATCTTCTTCAGTGAAATGCATTTCCTTAGTATCGCGCCAAAAGATAATGTATTCCCAAATGATGGCCCATTCTTGTTCACCAGATTCGTTCAAACGCTTCATCATCTTATCATCGTTTGGATAACAACGAACATGTCTCAAGTATCGTGCATGACGTTTCCATTGCCTAAACCTTAATGAACGAATTGTCTTGTTTGCTGGGCACATAGAATCTACTTTGACCTAGTCATGAAAAGTAGCTGAAAACTGTGGGAAATGTGTCTTCATAATTCGCAAGCGATTCTGTAAAAGTATATACCGATCCCCGAAAAGTACGAGCTCGTTTCAAATTGGAGATAACACGTTTTAAGATATCAAAGAATGTATGACCTCGAGCAAGCGCATTGAAGACTACACATGCAGCATCATTGGAGGTAGAAAAATGCCAATCTCCCATGATATTAAGAATGACAAATAACGTTGCATTTCCCATGTTCATGGTCATGCTGGCTAAGGGAATGGTGATGTCTGGCCATCTCCCAAGTTTAGTTCCTTCATCTTTAATTTCAAGACCGTCACCGTATGCTGCGCGAAAAGTAGGCCATGAAAAGGAACGAGTAGAGTTGTGATAAATGTATGGCCATGTTGTTGCCGGCTCGTGATATGGAAGATCTAAAGTCAGGGCAAGTGTTGCCTCTGAAAAGACATGGTTTATGCCACCAACTTTGATTGTGAATCCATCTAAGAAAAAACCATGTGCAGCGTTGAATCTTTGGTGTATCTTCCATATTAGCATAAAGTAGGCCGCCAAACTTGGAGAATAAGTTTGGTCGTATTAATAACAAGGGAAGACCACCCGATATTAGTAATGCAATCACGGAAATGAAGTTCATAAGTATTGGAATCCATCATGGCCTGAAATGATTGCTCAGGGATGAGTTTCGGAGGTGTCCTGTTTGATGAAGATGCTACGTTCGATGAAGATGCCATGTTTAATGGAGTGGAGTGATGGGGAAAGATATGAGAAGAAATATGTCCAAGAAAATTTGACTGGATGGAGGAATGAGTATGCAAGAAGATAAAACCTCCTGTAATCAAGTTTAAAAGAACACGTTAAAATTGTTATTATCACAACTTGAAATATGATAATCTTAGTAGGCATTTCTTACAAAAGAAGATACAAAGATAACAAAAATTTTAATTAAAGGAGCACACGATGAAACACTTAATAATAATAATTTTATTTTATTTATTTTGGGGAAAGTTGAGTTTTGTAAAAACAGAACGCAACCCTTTTTTATTTATTTATTTATTTATTTTTTTTTTTTTTATGGTTCAGAATGATGATAAGGATGGTGATAGGATTGTAGATCGTGGACAACACTGTTCAGTTCATCAATTTGTTGGCTAAGCTGGATTTGAAGGGTCCCCTGGTTGCTAGAGATCGTAGTTTGATTCTCTATTAGAAGAGTGTGATTTTCTAATGACTGAGAGTGAGTTTCCAATATTGCCTCTTGATCAACATCATGCATCACTTGATGTTCTTGGAAATCCATAAGACTTTTGATGATGATTTCCTGACGTGCGTGTAGTTCCCTCATTCCTTGATGAAGAAATTGAATACCTTCCATGAGATTAAAAATGTTCTGCATGGCATTTTCATCAAAGAAATGTGCAGAGTTTGAGTTTTGGCCATCCATTTCATCTGGCAGAGTATCTGGCGTCCATGAACCACCGCAAGCGCGATCTTTGTGAAGTATAGTAACAAATGCTCTTTGAAGAGGTATTTCGAGAAACTTTGGATAACCCCAACGATCATAATTTTAAGCGGACTAAAGTAGGCAGAGGTGCTAACCTTTTGTTGTTCCGGTGATTGCGTTCGAGAGGTGTTGGATTATACAAAAAAATCATCTCTTTGATTCTGCATAATCCAAAGTAGGTGTAGTTGAGGCTTGGTGACTTCAGATTGGTGTGACGCACCACCACATTGTGTCCCAACCGATGGAGCAATGCTTCGTTGATTCGTTTCAAAAGAAAGTTGAAGAACAACGTGATTTTTATTTCGACTTTGTCATGAGATACGGTGGCCCGTAGTAGGGGGGCAATGGGCAATGGGCGGGGCGCCCCTAAACATTTAAAGCCCTTCGGATATTAGGGTTGGGTCGGCCCGCCCTAAAGTCAAAGATAGGGCGGTTCGGGCCGGTCACAAGTCTAAATCTCAAGCCTCGACCACGGCCCTAGCCCTTTTTAGGGCTTTAGAGGCTTTTAGGGCGGCCTATATATTTTTTTTTTTACTACATCGGTTTAAAACTCATTTATATTACAAAAATGTACAATAATCTACAAACTCAAAGTCCAACCAATCTAGTAATAATCCTATAAGTCCAAAAATTTAAAATGCACATCCACAATCTAATGAACCAAGTACATCGAGAGTTCGAATTTGTTCTTCCTTGTACTCAAACCTCACTAAAAATTACATTTAACATTGAAATACATAGACAAATAATTATATTATCATTTTAAAGGAAGAAGTAATAGATATAAAGAAGAAACATAATAGTTTTGGTTAAGGGTCATGGAAGTTGTTAAACTATTTGTAATATCATAAATTATTTCTATAATAGATTCAAACAAATATAATATTACCTTTCTTCTAATTTAAAAGTGATTCAAGCTTTGTATATGGAAATGAAAATATTGGCTTTTGAACAAGTGATGGAGAAAGGTTTGAGATTACAAATGTCATTTTTCTGACAAAGGGTGTTTTTTGGTTTCTATGTTACAAATGTCTGCTCTGTATTTTGCTTTAATGGTGTGGAAGGAAACCTTTAGTTTTAGACTTGGCTTGGATGTGAATAAAAATATAATTTATAAGAAATAAGTGAGAAAAGAAATTGAGAATAATAAGTTATGGACTTTGACTTGATGATCAAAAGAATAAAGTCTTATTTTTTATTAGGCTAGTGCTCATTGTTCTTCATGGCTGCTAAGTTGACAAGTTTTTGTTATATAAAACAAGTTATTGGAAGTACCCTTGGGTGTAAGTGATAAATTACAAAGGACAATGTTATTTTAATTGAAAATATTTAACAAAGAGTTGGACAATTATGGTATGTGTATTTATAGTGAAAGTATGAAACAGGGCCGGTTAGGGCTTGGTTAGGGCTTGTTAGGGTCATGTTTTAGAGAATCTTAGCCCTAGCCCTACCTAGAAGGCATTAGGGCGGGCGGCCCGCCCTAAACTCGCCTTTAGTTGTGAGGGCTTTATAGGGCTTAGGTCGGGTCGGTCGAGGGTCGTTAGGGCCAAATTCCCACCCCTAGCCCGTAGTAACTTTTTGACGAAATTAAATGGGGACTCTGAAAGATCGAACCCCGAGTCATTCATTGGAATTTGAAGTATGTCAGAGATAATTTCCTTAGTTAATTCAAAACGATGTCCATAGGCATGGAAACAGAATTTTCCATTTTCAGGTCCGCTAAATTGGTAGAACATCAAGACCAAATCTCTGGAATAGGCTGCTTCTCCATGATATAGAAGAGGCATCCATCCTCGACGTACAATTTTTGTGTCATAAAAAGGAGAAAATCGGCCATCATCAAAAAATTTCAGGTAGTTCTTCTCGGGTACTATCTTTCTTGGTTGATCCATTTGGAAGGATAATTGATGGAAGGATAGTGTAGAAACCGTGAAATGAGAATGGCTGAAAGGAAGAGATTTATAGCAAATATAGGATCTGGTACGAATCAGGATGCCAAGTGTATCTAGATCTCGACTTACAAGTGAAACATGTGATGTTGGTATCCCTAACTATGTACAACAACTATGGGTATCCATAGTGTGTCTTTTCATGTTAGGTGTCCAAAAACAATTAATGATGTCTTAAAATGATAGAGAATACGGAGGAAAGTTTCACAGCGCAGTTAGACCTACACATAATTTCAAAATTTATGATCATACCTCAATAATAGAAGGTGGATAGAATAATCGAGCTGCGTGCGTGACAAGTGTTAGGCGCGCATCGCAGGCGTGCACGATCTTCTCTGAAAAACAATAAGTTGAGTTTGATTTATTTTATTATGCTATTGATTTTTCTTATTTGTTATGGTTTTGATAACTATTTTATGTTTATGATAAGGTAAAAATACAACTAATATACACAATTTATTAAATAGGATGCTCCTCCATTTAATACGTAACCCGTACAAATGGTTGAGAATTATTTAACACACCATAGTAATATACAAAGCGACAAAGGGAAAGAGATATTGAGGTTACATAGATCTAGATATTCCGGATGAAGTTATGCATGATCGACAGTAGAATAATGACAAATATTGTTATCACGAATACTGTGACAGCCCATTCACGTTGCTCCTTTTCCAATCGGTAGATCGGATCCATTGTTTTGAATGAAAAGATAATATGTGAAGATTAAGCTTTGGATAGTGAGAGAATGAGGTGAGTGAAAGGTGATGAGGAGTGTCAAAATTTATAGGCAAAAATCTAACCGTTTTGGATATCTGACCGTTTGTGGATATCTGACTGTTTGTGGATATCTGACCGTTTGTGCCTTGTAATAATTATGATGGAGATAATATTTGGGTTTTATGACCAGACACGTGATTTGGGTTGGTTCTAATTTTTGGTCCAAGCCCAAATGAATTTCGGAAATTTCCCTTATGTCCCAAAATTTCAAACGCGGAATTTCGATTCGTTTCAATTCCAAATTAAACGAATCGAATGCTAAAATGATCGGCATTAAAAATGTCATCCACTGGAATATGAAGAAGGCACCTTCAACCTTTTTTTTTTTTTTTTTTTATATATACAAATGTACAAGTGGAGATGAACGTGGAAATGTACAAGGGAAGATGTATGTGTCATTATACAAAAGAACGTGACAACAACACCGGACTACAAGAAGAAAATCATTACAGTAAAATCAGGCAACTGTCATGTCGGCTCTGGGGCGAACCCAATCTAGCTAGACTGTGGCTTAACCTTTATGTTTTGGGGGCCTAGGGTTCAGGACGGTACCATCCCTGACCAATGTGCAATGGTCTAATAATAATATTACCCTTAGTACATATGGTATAGCCTCAAACCGCCTCGAACTGTCATCAAATAGAAAACTATTCGGGGTTGGCCTGGTGAAATCCATTGCCTGTGCGAACGTGGGACTATCTGATGTTGTTCATCACGACCCTCTTTGTGCACAATGCAAAGGTGAAAATAAAATACACGAGTATATACATGTGGAGTCTTTTAACGTCAGATCTTCAAGACGAATCCCACCCTGTGGGAACAACGGGACGACAACGAAGTTTATCTTGCTGAGCTGGTGTCAGAAAATAATATACCTTATACCGGCTCATATCGGATAGTAAATCAAGACCTGGACAGAAAGGTGTTTGACAATTCATACACCACCCCATCCTCCGCACACGTCACTTTCGAGCAAAAGTACTGCGACCATTACCTATTCGAGATGGGTGAGATTTACACCAAATGATAAGCTGGAGTTCACGAGGAAGAGAATAGAAAAGGGAAGAGAAGGAAGGCTGGGAAATTTTTGGTACCCTTTGTTTACCAGAAGGCAAGTTTGCTCGATGAACAGAAGACATTTATACTCAGTTCTGAAATTGAGTTTTTGTGGACTAAGGTTCCGGCCCTTCCAACCACACACCCTAGGAGTTTTGAGAGAAGAAAATAGAAGAGGGCCTGACTACCCTAATGGTGTACTTTCCTTGTTTTAAACACCTGGAAAGAAATACACCATCGAATCTTTAGTCTTTGTAGACTAGATCTTTGAGAAGAGTCTTTTCGACATCTGGAGAACGCAACTCATGATAATATTTAAGGCGTTGGCCATTTACTTGAAATTCGCTGTCATCGTTTACATTTTTCAAAGAGATAGCCCCATAAGGGGTGACAACAGAGACAGTGAATGAGTGAAAGGACCAGACCATCGAGTTTTTAGTTTTCCTGGAAAAATGTGTAATCTCGAGTTGTACAACAAAACTTTTTGACCAATTTTGAATTCTTTTCTTAATATGTGCTTATCATGCACTCTTTTCATGTTGGCTTTATAGGATTTCGAGAGATCATAGGCATCACTCTGAATCTCTTCAAGCTCATTTAATTGCAATTTTCGCTTCTCGCCTGCCGCATCAGTATTATAATTTAGGCTTTTGATAGCCCATAAAGCACAATGCTCGAGTTCAATTGGAAGATGACAAGGTTTACCAAAAACGAGTCGGTAAGGGGACATGCCTATAGGTGTCTTAAAAGCTGTTCTATATGCCCACAAGGCATCAGATAATTGAAGAGACTAGTCTTTTCTAGATGCATTAACTGTCTTTTCTAAAATTGATTTAATCTCTCTATTAGAGACTTCTACTTGGCCAATCGGTCTAAGGATGATAACTGGAGTTGCCACTTTGTGAGTAACTCCATATTTTTACTAATGATTCAAAAATTTTATTACAGAAATGTTTTCCCCCATCACTAATTATAGCTTTGGGAACGCCAAATCGAGATAAAATATGTTCCTTTACAAAAAATACGACCGTTTTATGATCATTCACACGACATGCCAATGCTTCAATCCATTTTGACACATAGTCAACAACTACTAGTATGTATAGGAAGCCATGACTATTTGGAAAAGGACCCATAAAGTCGATGCCCCATACATCAAAAATTTCTATAATTAAAATTGGATTTAAGGGCATCATATTGCATTGAGTAATGCGCCCTAGTCAGCCGACAAATGGTTGCATGCTTTGCAATGCTCGTGTGCATCTTTAAACAGAGTTGGCCAATAAAATCCACATTATAGGACCTTGGCTTTAGTTTTCTTACCACTGAAATGACCACCACAAGATTGTTCATGGCAAAAGGATAACACGTCATTATGTTCCCAGTCGGGAATGCAACGGCGTATCAGTTGGTCGAAACAATACTTGAAGAGGTAGGGATCATCCTAAAAATAAAATTTCATAGTGGATAAGAACTTCTTCCGGTCCGTTCGAGTCCAAGATGAAGGGACCTCCTTGGTAACTAGGTAGTTTACTATATCAGCATACCAAGGAGATGAAAAAACGGAATACAAATGTTCATCTGGAAATGAATCGTAGATTGGTTTGGCCTCATTATCGACATCATTAACGAGTCGTGATAAATGGTCTGCTACCACGTTCTCGCAACCTTTTTTATCTCTAATTTCTAGAGTAAACTCTTGCAAAAGGAGGATCCATCAGATCAACCTCTGTTTGGCATCTTTCTTTGCTAATAGATAACACAATGCCACATGGTCAGTGTAGACTATTGTGGAAGAACCAACTAGGTAAGGACGAAACTTATCCAGGGCATATACAACTGCTAGAGATTCTTTTTCAGTGGTGGTATAGTTACGTTGAGCGTCATTAAGAGTTTTACTAGCATAGTAAATGACAATTGGCTTGTTCTTCTGCGTTGCCCTTCTAAGACAACTCCAATAGCGTAGTCACCGTGGTCACACATTAATTCAAAAGGTTTAGACCAATCGGGTTGTTGAATTATCGAGCTGTAGTCGTATGACTTTAAGGTCTCAAAAGCTTGTTTGCAATCGAAAGTGAAGTCAAATACGACATCTTTAAGTAAGAGATTTGTTAAAGGTCGGGCAACCTTCGAAATCTTGAATAAATATCCTATAGAACCCGTGGTGTCCTAAAAAATGTAATGTATTTCGAACTCAAGTTGGTATAGGCAAGGAAGCAATTTTTCAATCTTTGCTTTATCGACTTCGATTCCGGCCCTTCAAAACAATATGACCTAGTACTATTCCTTTCGTAACCATAAAATGACATTTTTCCCAATTAAGAACGAGATTTTTCTCTTCACAACGTACTAAAACCTTTTCAAGATTTGATAAACAGTTATCAAAAGAATTACCATATAATGAGAAATCATCCATGAAGACTTCCATAAAACGTTAAACCATATCAATCAAGATATGAAGCATACAAAGATTGAATGTACCGGTGCATTGCAAAGGCCAAATGGCATTCGTTTATATGCAAAAGTACCAAAAGGGCAGGTGAACGTTGTTTTTTCTTGGTCAGCAGGATCTATGACGATTTGAAAATATCCTGAATAGCTATCAAGAAAATAGTAAAATGCATGACCCGCTAACCGTTCAAGCATCTGGTCAATGAATGGGAGTGGAAAATGATCCTTACGAGTGACTACATTAAGTTTTTGATAGTCAATGCATATTCGCCACTTCACTGGAATGCGAGCGGATATGCATTCATCTTTATCATTTCGCACAACTGTAATTCCAGACTTCTTGGGAACAACATGGACTGGACTTACCCAAACACTATCTGAGATGGGATAAATAATACTTGCATCAAGTAACTTTAAAATTTCTTCCCGTACCACATTCTTCATGGTTGGATTTAGACGACGTTGCGGTTCACGTGATGTCTTGGCATTTTCTTCAAGATGTATGCGATGGGTGCACACATTTGGGTCAATGCCTTTAATGTCATCGAGAGACCATCCAATAGCAGAATGGTGTTCTTGAATGACCTTAATTAAGCGTGATTCCTGATCAGCAGTCAATTGTGATGATATGATAATTGGGTAACTACCATCTGGATCTAATTGTTCGTATTTTAAGTCCAAAGGAATAGGCTTTAAGTCAGGGGTGGGAGGAGTGGGTATTAAAGATTCTTGAGGAAAGGCATCTTCCACAGAGAAAATAGATTTATGTTCATCCAAGTCGCTTGATAGGAAGGTAGTAGAGTCAATTAGTGGTATTGATTCTAAAAACTCATATATCTCCTTTGAATAATCATCAACATCAAATTCAGAACCGCCAAAAGAATAGAATTGGTGTACTTCATCTTCAGGAAAAGAGTTTGTGAAATATTCTTGTACGAGGGTGTCAATCATGTTAATCTCACCATCAATATCATTCTCTGGAATTTGTTTCATCAACTTGAACACATTAACCTCGACCGAAAGATTTTCGAAGGACATGGTCATGGACCATCCCTACAGTTTATGAGCGCATTAGCAGTTGTGAGGAATGGACGCCCTAATATGATAGGAATGGAGTCACAGGCAACTTCTGTATCCAAAATGACAAAATCTACGGGATAAAAGAAATCTTGGACTTTTACAAGGACATTTTCCACAATGCCTTTCGGATGCTTAATGGATCGACCGGCTAATTGTAAAGTCATCGTGGTAGGTTTAAGCTCATGTAGACCTAGTTGTTTGAATAAGTAATAAGGAAGTAAGTTCACACTAGCTCCTAGGTCTAGTAATGTTTGTAGAGTATACTTATCACCTAATGTGCATGGAACTGTTGGTCTACCGGGGTCCTTGTATTTTACTATACCATTGTATTAAGTGATGGACGGAAACTGTTCAGTAAGGAAAGCCTGTTGAGGCACATTTGTTCTTCTTTTTGTGGTGCACATGTCTTTCAAAAATTTTGCATGTTTTGGTAATTGCTTTAGGGCATCGAGAAAAGGTAAGTTTATTGTCAAATTTTTAAAGGTTTCCCTAATTTCATCAAAGTTTTCATCCGGTTTATTCTTTGCCAAACGGGCAGGAAATGGTGCCTTAGGGCGGAATTTGGCATAAGGGTCCACTTGTTCATTTCCCAATTTTTTAGATTGTGACGTTGTTGAACTTGGTGTTTCCTTTGTAGGTTCATTATCCGAAACAGATTCCTTGGAACCTCCTGTATCTTTTGTTTGATCATCTGGCATACGGATTTGATTGTCAATGGTTTTCCCAGATCGAAGAGTAGTGATTGCATTCACCTCACCTTGGGTTTGAATACTTGTACCAGGTATATTGGTGAGTTCAAAGGCAGTGTTTGCTGGCTTAGGGTTCGAATCGCTTGGCGTGAAACACGCCTTTCCGCCTCTTGTCTTTAATAATTGTTGAATTAATTGTTGGATAGACGTTAGGAATTGTGATTGTTGGTTCATGTAAGTGAAGAACATCTCGCTTGTCCTATCAGTAGCAAGAGGCATAGGTTGTGCAACAGTTACTAGTTCACGATTATTGCTGAGAAGTTGTTGATTATAGCCAGAATTTGGATTGGCTGGAACAAGGCTGCGGTTGTTTTGATAGTTAGCATTTGAATTACTTTGAAATTGATTTTGACTTTGTTGGTATTGCTGATTATTTCCTTGGCGGTATGGAATAAAATTGTTGATTGGTCGAACAGGTGGATTTGCGAAACCTGGAGGAGCCATTTGTTGGTTATTCGGGTGCCAAGCGAAATTTGGATGTTGTCTCCATGGTGCATTAGGAATGTTGAATGCACATGCCTCCTCCGGTGTTTGGGTAGGGGTAGCATGTAACAAGGGACAATAAACATCAAGATGGTCTAGACTAAGACATAGAACACATGGGGAAGTGTTAACGCTCATGGCCCGCTGGGAAGTTGACCGCTTACTTGAACCGCAAGAGCATCTACTTTTTAGTGAGGGTTTCTATCAGTTTTTTCAACTCGGGATCGGGTTTTACCTAAAAAATAGGCGTAGCTTTTGTAACATTATCCTTAGATGACCTAGAAGAATCAGTGTTACCCCAATGTGTACCTTTTTTCACTTGTTTTTCAAGAAAAGTATATGCTTCAGTAGCTCCTTTGTCCATGAAGCAACCGCCGTTCATTATATCAAGAGTTTCTTTTTGATGATCAGAAAGTCCATTAAAGAATGAACGAACAAGGACAACTTTGTCTAGTTGGTGATGAGGACATTCTAAAAGAAGATCAGTAAAGCGACTCCATGCTTCCGTAAAGGATTCGTGAGGATTTTGATGAAAGAATTGAATTTTCTGAAGCATTTTAGTAGTTTTCTTCTGAGTGTAAAATTGAAGCATGAAAGCTTGAACAAGTTTATTCCATGTGTCTATGGATTGTGGCTGTTGTCTTGCTAGCCAAATTTACGCTTTATCCGCTTAAAGTGAATGGAAACAGCTGAAGCAAGAGTTGTTCCTTAGAGATGGCTGGATGGTGAAATGTTATGGCTACTTGTTGAAGCCTACGAAGATGATTGTACGGTTTTTCATGATCCAAACCATGATACATAGGTAACAAACTAAAAACGATTGGCGGAATTCGAAAATCACCGACAATGTCCTCAAGTTTGATGCAGGAAGAAGGTCCTTCTTGTAAGGCTGTATAGAAGTCCGAAAGGGGCTTCTCAGCTGCTGGATTTTCATCAGCCATAATGAATGACGAAAATTGTGACAAGGAATCTTGTTGATTTGGATTAATAGATGAAGAACTTTGTGGAAGTGAGAACTTACGCAACTGCTTATCGTATTTTCTCCTACGATAAGTATGTTCAAATTCTTTAGTAGAACCAGACCTTAATCTCATGCAAGCATAAAATTAGATCTAATTGACAAAAAGAACTTATTATTACTTGAATTTTATGATTATGTTCAAGCATTAGAGTTGAACAACGTAGGCCTAAGTTGCTGCTAACGTAGCAGTGAAGCTAGGAATACATGTTCATAAACCAACAGCCAGGTCACAAGAGAGATATGAGGGAGGCTTTACGTGCAACCACGGTTCTAATTAAGTAACCTCAATCTGTCAAGTTTCCTAGACACCGTTGGAATATGATTAAGAGTTATGGAATTAAAATTTATGCAAGGTCGTTCTTAATTTTATTTATTTATTTATGATTTATGCAAGGGTGAAAATACAAACATACAAATACGATCTACTCATACTATACTAGATGCAGTAGCATGTGAAGATACTCTACTCATACGTATAGCTATACGAATAGGCAAGGTTGTATCATCGATAAATATTTCCATACGTACAAGCAAATATACATCAGTAATACGTATATGTATGCTAATTTGTAAATCGATATTGCGTAGACGTATATCTATAGTTACAGGTAAATTTGAATTACTCATACATATTTAGATATGGTAGCATGTGAAAATATTATACGTACGCATATATATACTAATATGTGAAAACATAAACTAAACAGGCAACGTATTTTACATAGACTAAAATACGACTTTTGTATTGCATAATAATTCAATTTCGTCAATACTCATTGAGATTGCAAGTGTCATATAGAGAGCAGCTTCACCCCTTAGGGTTTAGAAACAACTTACCCAACTCAGATTTTAACCCTCGTTGGAATGTTCTCCTCTTTCATGACAAAATCGACTTATTAAACAACACAGTTTTCTAAAATGATGATTTTGGAAGGGAAAACAGTTGATTTTGACCTCGAAAATGACCTCCACCAAGCTTTGAAAGCGTGCGCGCCGTCGAGATCTTTCCGAATTGAGCTCACACGCGTGATTCAGAGAACCGTAGCCAAAGTTATGGCCAAAATACCAAAACACACCCTAATTTCTATGTATAACTCCTAAGTTATATATGCCAACATGTAAATAACCACTCATACAGTAATATATATGCTAAACATGTGACTTATATATATATAGATAACCATAGAAAACAGTACCATTTGTATGTATATATACATTAATATGTAATTCATGACCAGTTAACCGTATATATATATTCACAGGCGTATTCACATGATTCATGCATATTACTAACCTAATACACAAAATATAGTCTATTAACTACAACATAATAACTATATACATGTGAAGCATGCAAAAATATTTAAAATTTGGAACCTGCAAGCTTCCTGCAAGTCCACCAAATAAAAGAAACGTGCACAACAGACCAAATGTTTCACAGTAAGCTTAGTGATTGTTGTAGCCTAGTTTCCAGGTCCTAGCATTTGGAACTCACAAGACAACCAAAACCGAATGTTTATCAAGAGCAAAAATGCGGGAAATTTAAAAAAAAAATGAAGAAAACATAAGAAAAAGAAATATAGGAAAGGATGAGCGTGGGGGGTTTCCCCTTGGAGCAATTCCAGTTTGCAAGCACAGGTCCTTGGGTCTTTAGAATGGCAGCGACACCATTTGATCTTAGCACTTTTCAGTGTTTTTAGAAATTTACTTACTACGTGCTAAAACTCAATAATTCCTTACTTACTGTTTTTCTTTTAGAATGCCAATCTAGTTCGAGTAGGGATTTAATTCCAACTTCTAAGACAAGAATCTAAATGATCACAACTGAAATCTACACCTTGGAGAACTAAGTGAGAAGGATTTGATAGATAGATTTTTTTTTACACAAGTTATCTAAAATTTGTAAGTTTGTTTATAGTTAAATGAAAGAGAGAGAAAGATAGGGAAGGATTAATCCTACTCATGCAAGGCCTAGCTACAAGTCTTTTAGAAATAGGTCACTACCATCTCAAATCCATAACATAATATACCTATCTCTAAACATATCATGCTAGCATGTAGAATTGAAATGATATTTCATCTCTGAAATATCATTCCAACTCCTAGTTCTACTTTACAACAGTTGATTAGATATTTGTCAATCTCTGTCATTTTGGGACAGGATGAAAAATAGAACCTAAGTCTTTTAAGTAGTGATTTTGGAATCCTAAATTTGTAGCCTGATCCTCACATGAGCATCATTAACCCTCCCCTTGGAAGAGTTTTAGCTCATGATCCTAGGATTTGATTAAAACTACAAGTAAGATAAGTAAAAAGAGATAGAAAGAAGAAATGAATACAAAGCCAACTAATTACCTAAGGAAAAAATGAAGTTTTATTCAAGAACTAGAAGGTGTAGTCCTCCATTTACAAGTTACAAGTTTTTTTTCTTAAAACTAAAAACTAAAAACTAAAAGTAAAGACATGGAAGTAAATGAAAAGTAAAAGTCAAGGAAGTAAAAGCTCGCCAACTCCCAAAATCAGCCCCCCTTTACATAAGAGAGCCTTTTTCTCTTCTCCCACGTGAAACACTCTCATCTCATTTATTTTTCACTTATCCACAACTAACCCCCATTTGACACCTTTCATTTTTTTAGATAATCATCACCTAAATCCAACCAACTCATTAACTTCATGCAAGGTGTCAAATTTGCACCAATTATTTGCACCTTTGTCTTGACTTGCATGATGACTCATCAAATCTTATAGGCCCGCCTAGTGTGTCCACGTGCAGTGTCCAGTGGCAGTCCAGTCTTTTGTCATTTTTTACAACTTCCCGCCTATGCGTAGAGTTCGTCACACTAATCGTCAGAGCAGCTCACTCATCACATTCGGAGTCCTGGTTCAAGAGATATGAGCTTCGGAAGTTTGACGCTTCTGTGCATGTAATCCCGTTTCTGACTGGATTCTGTACTATTTGAGTCTTTGGGCTTTAGTCCGGATTTGTTGGGCTTCACATGGGCTTGATCGGAAAGCATGTGTATACTCCCTATTCCGTGCTTAAATGCTGGCTTTATCATATTTTTACGTTAGTTGCTCCAACCTGTAAAAAGCACGAAGATGCGATTATTTCATGATTATTAAGCACAAAATTGACCGAAATGTTATATCTCTACAGATTTTTATAATACAGTTTTGGGTGCTTATCAACTATCACTGAGCAACTGAATATTCTGTTGTAGCTTAACTTGGTTACTGATAATGGTACCCTGCCTAGTCTAAAGGGCCTCACAGAGGTCATCAAGGGAATGTTGGCCTGTTCGAATCATCTCATACTGAGTATGGAGAGTTCGCAAGCCCCGGTGAAGTAAGGAGAAATGGGCTCTATCAGTAGTAGCCAATTCCAAAGCTCCTGCATCAAAACAGGCAGCATCGTCCTCCTCCTCCGACTCTATTTCAGCAGCCAACACCTCAGGCATATTCCAATATTTCTGAACACACTCTTTATAAATCCATACATTTTGCACCTTTAACTTAAACTTACCCGAACCCAGCACACATCCCTATAACAACATTATCTTCGTTATGAAAACAGGGAAAGCGACGATAGTACCACCAACTCTGATAATCTCATTAATCATAAACTCAAGCAAACAAAACCCATACCTTATGTTCTGCAGGGTCAATAGAATGTGCAGACAATTCGAACTGATGTCACTGGCTTTAATGGTGGCAATGACGTTCCTGCCAACCCACTGAGCCACAACCAGCTAGTTCCTCCTCAAAGACGACTGACGGACACAATGCGAACCCGCATTGTAATGTCCTTCCAAGACTATCTCCGTCATCAGCGGTCCTATGCCCCCGAACTGAGATTGTTGCATTGTGATTACAACATTTCTTTCCTCAATGCCAGTTAACTCAGCCAACCTCCCTCTAGTTAATTCCCTCCTACCATCATCCAAATCCACAAAAATCCTATTACCTTCAACCTTCTTGTTCTTGTAAAAAGACAAGACCAAATCCGGATAGTAAAAATCCTCAGTGTAATACCACAACCCATCCCACTTCCTAATGCACATTTATGTATCGAAAAATGGTTAAACTGAGCACTGATAAAAATTTATTTGGGAAGGATTTTAGGGGTTTGAGGATTCATGACGATCTGAAATTGATTTTTTTTTTTTTGATGGTGAAGGTATGTTATGAATGAAAATGAATCGGTTCAAATTTGGGGGGCAGCTGTGTAGAGGTAAGGGCGCGAGCGTGCTCTGAATTGTCTTTGTCAGAGGGCGTGTGCGCTTAAGTTTTTTCAAGGTCAGTAAGTGTTTAGTAATGGAGGCGAAAAAAAAAGAAGAAGAAACGCATGGGTTTTTTATTTAAATAGGGGGGTCATGTGCGTGGCACGTGACCTGGTAGGGTTTTTTTAGCTTTCGGGCCCAAGCCCAAAACAAAATAGATAATACCCATCCTGTCCCATGCCTCGTATATCTTAAAACTAAAATCCCCAATTCATTAATGGTCCGATAGTTACGAATGAGCTATGAAAATGATCAGCATAAAAAATGCAATCCAATGATCTATATCAAACTCAAATCTAACCGTGGTTGACATATAAGAAGATGGAAAAATCCTCCAAGCGCGTGAATGACATAAGTTATATGATCAAAAGAAATCTAAATTTATAGATAATGTCAACCCGAATCAAATTACGACTAAACGTCATAAACAACAAGAATAGGAAGTTGAGCAATCAAGAAAGGGAAAGACCAACACCCCACCCCCAAACAAATTTTTGAAAACAAGGTTTAGAAAATTTGTTTTAAACGTGAGTCTTTTAAAGTCAGATTCCCGAGACTTACTACACTAATATTTATAAGGTGTTTTTTTTAAAATAACAATAAAGACGTAAATCACTCCATAGAGACACACGACTCAAAAATGAGAAAACATGCAAGAGTGGAAAGCGTGAATTACGTTAACTGTGGACTTAGGATCCGGTACTTACATCAACACACTCCAAAGGGAAGGCCCGATTATCTTAATGGTGCACTTACCAATATATGGAAATGAACGGAAGTACACCAAACCTCAAAGGTCAGTCTTCATAGATAGGATCATGTAAAAGGATATTCTCCGCATATGGGGACATTAACTCATGAAAATGTTTTAATTGTTGGTCATTGACTTGAAAGGTACTGTTGTCCTTGGGATTTACCAAGGTGATTACCCCGTGAGGGGTGACTTCAGTAACCAGAAAAGGACCAGACTAACGAGTTTTTAATTTCCCCGAAAAAGGTGCAAACGTGAGTTGTAAAGCAAAACCTTTTGACCAACTACAAACTCTTTACGCAAAATTTGTCTATCATGAACATGTTCCATGTTAGCTTTATAATCTTTCGCGAGATCATAAGAATCGCTTCGGAGTTCTTCAAGCTCATTTAATTGTAATTTGCGCTTGACACCCGCCTCATCAATATTGAAGTTAAGACTTTTTATAGCCTACATAGCACGGTGTTTCAATTCATTGGGCAAGTGATAAGGTTTTCCAAACACAAGTCTAAAGGGAGACATTCCTATAGGAGTTTTAAAAGCCATCATATATTCCCATAAGACATCTGTTAGACGCTTAGACTAATCTTTTCTATCAGGATTTACAGTCGTTTTTAATATATTTTTTAAAATTTTCTATTCGAGACTTCTACTTGGCCACAAGTTTGTAGATGATAAGGAGTTGCCACCTTATGGATAACTCCGTATTTCTTAACTAAGGATGCAATAACTCTATTACAAAAATGAGTTCCACCATCACTGATGACGGCTTTAGGGATGCCAAAATGGGAGAAAATGTATTCCTTAACAAAAAACACAACTATCTTATGGTCACTGTTACGGAAAGCCATGGCCTCTATCCATTTGGAAACGTAGTCTACGACAACAAGAATATAAATAAAACCATGAGAAATAGGAAAAGGACGCATGAAATTAATGCCCCATACATCAAAACTTTCTACTACCATAATGAGATTTAAAGGCATCATATTACGTTTAGTGATACGCCCAAGTTGTTGGCAACGAACACACGTCTTGCAGTGTACTTGAGCATCTTTAAAAAGAGTAGGCCAATAAAAACCACATTGACAAACTTTAGTTGCCATTTTCATGCCACTAAAATGGCCACTACACTCTTTCTCATAGTAGAAGGATAAAACTTCATTATATTCCCACTGGGGAATACAACGACGAATAATCTGATCCGCACAATACTTAAAAAGGTAAGGCTCGTCCCAGTAGTATGACTTAACTTTGGCCAAAAATTTCTTATGTTCTATTTTTGATCAAACATCAGGAATAATATTAGAAGCTAAAAAATTTACAATGTCGGCATACCAAGGTGTAGAAAAAATAGAATAAATAAAGATGCTTATCAGGAAAAGAATCAGGTATGGACTCAAAATCACTATCACTGTCATTGGTTAGTCTAGATAAGTGGTCGGTAACTATATTTTTGACCCTTTATTTATCCTTAATTTCTAGGGTAAATGATAAGTGCTCAAAAAGTGCTATTTAACCCTCAATTATACCTCTTGTTTAGCCATCTTAGTGGACTAATAGTGTTTGTAAGTTATGTTTTAAGATTCTACAGGTGAAAGAGAGAGTTTTGTGGAATATTAGAGAAAAATGGGTAAAACGGAGCAATTCGGAGCATTAAAGATCACATGGGAAGCTCGTGGACAATCATGGAGAAGGCCAAGGAATTGGAGCTATTAAAGATGTGACTTGGACCTATTTTAAAGCCTATTTGGAAGCCCAAGGCCAAAGGATTCGTTGCTTGGACCAAAGCCCGCAAAAGAGGATAGAAGGATGGAGCAAAAGAGGGAAAATAGACTTCTGAGTCTGAGACTCATGGATCGTGAGTCTGGACTCAATGCTCGCATCTGGGACGCATAGATCGTGAGTCCAGACGCATTGCTTGAGTCTGAAACGCATGGATACTGAGTCCAGACGCATGAATCGACACTGTAGCCAATTCTTTCTCAGTTTTGGAGACGAAGTTGGACTCTGAAAGAAGTCTATTTGTATTAGGAAACAAATGACGGTTTAGAATGCTTCTAGAGCTTATTGTAACCCCTATAAATAGAGGACCTAAGTGCCTCATGTAATTGGCCAATTCACTTATATTCTTGTCTCCAGAACTTGAGGCAGAGAGTCTTAATAAATTAGTCTTTCTAGTCTTATGTTCTTCAACTCTTCTTCTTCTCGTTTTTCGTGTTCTTCCTTCTTTATGGAAGGCTAATCTTCTCCTTCAAGGGGAGGAGATGAAGCCGCATGCTTAAGGTTTAATGATTCTTCCGGTTCATGGTATTCTTTAATCAGGTTAGTTCTTTATGTTTTTAGTTATTAGTTCCATTGCCCACACCAGGGGATGGAAGTATAGATTAAGGTTTTTATTTATTACAATTGAATATCATGCTAGTTTAGGGTTTTATTTATTGCAATTGAATATTTGCTAGTAACATGCTTTTATTTATTGCAATTGAATATAATGCTAGAATAGAGTTTTATTTATTGTAATTGAATATTATACTATTATTCTCTACTTTTTTTCTAACTGTGTAGTGTTTTAGAGTAAGGGAAGTATTCCTTGTGTTTGCCTTAGATGATGATTCATTGAATAGCTGCCCAAGCTCACATAAAAGGAAAGAAGATACTAGTAACATGAACATATGAACAAACCTTAAGTAGAGTTAATTGTTTAACGATGTTTCACTCAAAAAGGCATCGGCACTCGCTCGATTGCCCGATTGTAGTCTACTTGGAGAACAACATGAAGAAAAAGGTCATTGAATCAAAATCATTGGTGGATTTGAATCTCTTGAATCTATCTCTCTCATATTCTCTCCCTATTTCCAATTCTTAGCTTTAGTATAAGTTTAGTTAGTTTAGTTTAGTTTAGCATTATAATCTAAAATCTCTACAATTATAGTTTTTAATCCCTCAAACCCCCTTTCCAGTCCTGTCCTTCATATAAACATACACTTAAAAGTGGAATGATACCCTACTCATCCTTTACTTATTGAGGGATAATTAGGTTTTGATATGCTTCTTTTTGTTCAACGACCATCATCTATCTACATCATTCATCTCATCTACACACAAAAAGAGGTAGTGTCAGTAAACTCTTGCAGGAGAAGGATCTATCGGATCAATCTCTGTTTAGCATCCTTCTTAGGGAGAAGGTACCTAAAAGCTGCATGGTCCGTATATACTAAGGTCTTTGAACCAACCGAATAAGGACAAAACTTATCTAAAGTATAAACCATAGCTAAAAATTCTTTTTTCGTAGTAGTATAATTTCTTTGAGCATTGTTTAATGTCTTACTAGCATAATAAATAACGGTGGACTTATCATCTAGTTTCTGGCCTAACACAGCACCAACAACATAATCGCTAGCATCACACATAAGTTCGAAAGGTTTAGACCAATTGGGAGGCTGTATAATCGGTGCAGATGTTAAAACGTCTTTTAATGTTTCAAAAACTTGTTTGCAGCATAATTGAAATCAAATATTGCATCTTTTAAAAACATATTAGTTAAATGCATAGCTAATTTAGAAAAATCCTTGATAAAATGCCTATAGAAACCTGCATGGCCTAAAAAGGCTCTAATGTCACGAATAGTTCATGGTATAGGTAGAGAAGCTATTTTATCTAATTTGGCCTTATTTACTTCTATGCCATCACTAGATACAATATGACCTAGAACTATTTCTTTCTTTACCATAAAATGACATTTCTTCCAATTTAAAACCAGATTCTTTTCCTCACACCGTGTCAACACCTTAGAAAGGTTAGACAGGCAGTCACTGAAAGAGTTTTCATAAATAGAAAAATCATCTATGAAAACTTCCATAAAGCGCTCCACCATGTCACTAAAGATATGAAGCATACACTGCTGGAAGGTACTAGGAGCATTACAGAGGCCAAAAGGCATCCGTTTATAAGCATATGTTCCAAAAGGACATGTGAAGGTAGTCTTGTCTTGGTCGTCAGGATCAATAATGATATGAAAATAGCCAGAGTAGCCATCTAAAAAATAATAATAAGCATGACTTGCTAGACGTTCGAGCATCTGATCTATAAAAGGTAAAAGAAAATGATTATTTAGTATCATGGCGTTTAAGCATCTGTAGTCAATACAGCTCCTCCACTTCATAGGAACTCGTGTGGAAACATATTCACCAGTAGCATTACGAACAACGGTAACCCCCGATTTCTTAGGAACTACGTGAATGGGACTTACCCATTTGTTATCGGAGATGGGATATATGATACCCGCATCGAGTAACCATAAGACTTCTTCCCTGACCACCTCTTTCATGGTAGGGTTCAAGCGATGCTGAGGTTCGCGTGAAGTTTTTGCATTATCTTCTAAATGTATGCGATGCGTGCATACACTAGGTTCAATCCCCTTAATGTCGTCTAGGGACCAACCAATCGCAGAACGATGTTCCCTAATCACCATAATCAAACGTGCCACTTCATCAGCAGATAACTGAGAAGATAAGATCACCGGATGACTACCATTCGGATCAAGCTGGATATATTTCAACTCAGTAGGAAAAGGTTTAAGCACAGGGGTGGGAGGAATGGGTAAAAAGGCATCTAGAGGGTCCTCGTCTTGAGTAATGAAGACTTATTTAGGTAAGAGGTCTTTAAACTCAGAAAATGGAGCTATAGAAGGATCTAAGATAGGACTAGACTCGAAAAGGGTGTTGACTTCCTCTAAGTAGGAGTTCCGACTTCTGTGTCGAGGATAACAAAGTCTGATGGGTAGTAAAAATCTTGAACTTTAACTAGCACGTTTTCAACCACACCCTTAGGATACTTAATAGAATGATCAGCTAATTGCAACGTCATTTTAGTTGGTTGCATCTCTTATAGACCTATTTGTTTATATAGATAATAAGGGAGTAAGTTAACACACCCCCAGGTCTAATAGAGCAGTCATCATGTGGGTATCTCCTAAGGTGCATTGTACAGTAGGACAACCAGGGTCCTTGTACTTAATGATTCCATTATGTTCCGATAGAGTTGGGAATTGTTTAGTTAAAAAGGCATCTTTTTGTATATTTGTTTTCCGCCTAGTAGTGCACAACTTTTTTAGAAACTTAGCATATTGTGGTAATTTTTTAATAGCTTCAAGAAAAGGTAGGTTTATCGTTAGATTTTTAAAAACTTTCCTAATCTCGTCAAAATTTGTATCCTTGTTTAACATGGCTAGGCTCTGGGAAAACGATGGTTTCTCTCTATATTTAGCATAAGGATCAATAGGAGTTTTAACTTTGGTCGCTTTCTGCTTGGGTTATGGTTTAACTGGTATCCCTACAGGAGTAGGATCTTCAGTTTCTATATCAGTATCTAGTAATTTTCCATTTTCAACGACCACTAATGGTGTATTAATGGGCATAGTTACGACATTATCAACTACTTTGCTAGAACGGAGAGTGGTGATGGCATTTAACTCACATACATTTAAGTTTCCATTACTAGTATTACCGGTTACTTCAAAGGCTGTGTTTGGCATTTTAGGATTAGGTATAACTTGACCTGGAAACACACTTTTTGGTTGGGCTTTCTCTTGGGTTAACTGTTGTTAATGTAGGCTATTGAAACTCTTGAATAAACAATAATTATAACTAACACATCAAGTCTTCATCAAAATTTCATCAAACCCCTCTAATGGAGGTTTAGCTAAGATTCATTAAACTATCATTAATAGAAGAAGAATAAGACATAATAAAGACAATAACATTAACTTGGTTTTATTAATGGAGGTTACATTTTAGAAACAATAATTAGGTTATACTAAAGAGAGAGAGAGAGAGAGAGAAAACTAATTTAATTAAGAGAGAGAAAACTAATTTAATTAAGAGAGTTCTAAATAATGAGAAGGAATTGAATAATTAAAAACTAAGTATCAAGAGTTATGCCTTAGTCCTCTTTATATAGGAGAGGGCTAGGTTTACAATTTTGTGTATGGGCTTCGGAGCTATGTTTTGGGCCATTAAATCAAGCCCAAAACCTAATTACTTAAGTCCAAAAAGGGGTTATCTACTGGAAATTACTACAATAGTCGTTTCATTTACTTTTACTCCTCTGATTGGATCAATACTTGGACTATTAGAAAGCTCTTTCCGAGCCGTTCATTTTGACATATAGTATGCCCAATTCTAAGGTCTGAGTCCAAAGATATGGCCTACGAAAATTCTGTTGACTTTTCTACTCTATTTCTGCCTGCGTTGACTTTGACTTTTCAGCTTTGACTGGGCTTTAAAAAGACTTTTTCTCCTTGAAACTTTGGCTTTAACCATAGAACTTCTTAGCAACCAACCTTTGCTTCTTTCTCTTGTAAAAGTGACATCTTTCTTCACATATTTGACTCCAATACTTGAAATACACAAACACACGTAAACATTACTAACTCTTATTTATTATAAACATAATTGGTCTAAATGTAATATTATTAAGGGGTTAAAACTACAGTTTTGGGCTCTTCTCAGTTGGCTTTCAATGTGATTGGTACATCGAAGACGTCCGATGTCAACAAAACGTTCTTGCATTTGCTGTGGATCCTCCAGGAGAAGAAGGAAACATTTTGTATGGTCCATTTCCTTGGCCATATCCTTACTACTACATCCGACAGCTCAGCCCCTCTTGTTGTTCTTGTTACACAGATTATGATTAATTTAGGGTTCTGTTATGCTACTCCATTAATTCAAATAAGGTCCTTCAAAAAGTTTGGGATTTTTGAGACTTGTGTCCTGGATCTCTGGTTACCTATAGCAAGAGATGATGCTGAGCGTGATAATGTGCCTCCTCCTCCTCTTTCACCCCCCGATTGTTTTAATGAGGATACCATGCGTAGAATTAGTCATCCCATGGAAGCTTTGAGAATAATAAACACTGGCATGTGCAACATGTTTACTCGCCAGGAGCACATGTAAACTTCCATAGTTGAGCAACAGATGCAAACTTCCATGAGTGATTTTCACCAAGAGATGCGTAATCGTCATAGCCATTTCCAGCGCATGTTGATGGCTAACCAACATCAGTTTCAGGAACAAGTGGTTCAGTCTTTAAGCAGCATACAGAACCAGTTATCTCACTCAGGAGATAACCAGTCGTTGAAACCTTGGTTCATCTTCAGCTAACCCAGAAGATTCAAAGTAGCAGCTTCCTTCTTTAAGTTTGATAATGACTTGGTCATTTGTTTCCCTTACGTATTGCATTTTATTTTTCTAGTGATGTAAAATGGTATGTCGATTAATTTCTCATAATTTTGTATCTCCAGACGGATTAAATGAGAAATTATTTATGTTATGAGATTGTTGTCTTTCTACTATAAATATATTAGTTTGTTCCTTTATGCATTGGGCCTAATCTTTAGGACCAACGGACTAATTCAAATAGTAACTCCATCGGATTTTTTTTTTTTTTTGCTAAAAGGTAATTGATTCAAAAAATATGAGGTTACAAGAAAAAAGAATATGAAGTGTGAGACCTGTATAGTATGAGTTTCATCATATGTGAACCCACCTATTACATCCAAAAGCTAGCTTATGAACCGAAAATAAGTAGTAAAATGGTTTTCTAAGTTCCTCACAAATGGAGGCTTATCATCCCACCATATACATTCTCCATTTTGTAAAGCAGCACCATGCCTCGCACAACTATCCGCTCCTAAATTTGTTTCTCTCCATGTAGTTGATATATTGATCCATGCTGCTTTCTCTCTTTGTTGCTTCCATTTTGATCTTACTCTCCAATGCACTTTATCCTGCTGGAATGCATGAACCACTGAGGTTGAATCTGATTCCACCCATATATATCTCCAGTCTCAATCCAGTGCTCTCTGAATTCCTTCTATAATAGCAATGGTTTCTGCCATATAGTTTGTTGTTATCCCAAGACCTCCTACTGCGGCTCCCAATAAATGCCCCGTATGATCCCGGAGAATCACACCCCAACCAGCCTTGCCTGGGTTTCCCCTGGAACTTCCGTCAACATTTATTTTTATAGTGCCCGGCGGTGGGAGAAGCCAGTAGCATTCCAAAATTTTGGGAGCCCTTCTAAGTTTATGCTGGAGATTAAATATGTGAAGGATTTTCACATCTGTCATCGAATTGTTCATAGAACCTGATGATTTATGGTATGCTCTGATGATGGCTCTTCTGGTCAGGAAACAAATGGTAGAGAAACTAGATGTCTTCTGATCATAGAGAACATTATTCCTGTTCTTCCATAAGCTTACCAGACTTGTTATAGAGCAGGCTTTCCACATGTTTAAAATCAAAGAGCTGTGGTGCTTCCCCTGTTGCATTATATCATTGAAGGAATCAATATTTGATTGGATGCTGAAAATATGTCTAGCATGGTTCCAGACTCTCTTGGCCAAATCACAATGATATAGGATATGATCGAGACTTTCTTCTTCCTTTCTACATACACAACATCGAGAGGCCAACTGCGTCTTCCTTTTTTCAACCTGTCATCAGTTCTCGATGCCCCCCGAAGTAATTTCCAAGCTATGCCCTTTGTCTTGGGTAAGATTTTCGAGCTCCATATGAATTGGCATCCCTTATGCTTAGTCGCTTTTCTTCTGATATCCTCATGAGCTACTGCTACCGAAAATTTACCTTTGCCATCTGATAACCAAATTCGCTCATCCTCTTTTGAAGAATCTGGTTGTTGCAGCAAGTTGAGATCGATACCAAGAAGATGTAACACCTATGAAAAGTTGCTGGAAAACACCCACCGATTACCTTGGATGAACTCATGAAGTCTGCCTTGGTATTTCCTGATGTCTCTCCTCTCCTCTTGAAAAAAATCGCAAATCGGTTGGTGATGTAGCCAGTTCTCTCTCCAAATGTTTACTGATAAACCATTTCCCACCACCCATCCATGTAGGTTAGTCATTTCTTTGAGAGCCCAGCTTATTCCCTTCCAAACTGTCGAAGTCTTATAATCCGTCCATGTTCCTGATCTGTTGGTATATTTTCCTCTCATAAAAACAGCCTAGTCACTCTCCTCCGTTAACACGCCCCATGCTTGCTTCATGAGCATTGAGAGATTGATGTCTTTAAGCCTCCTCAGACCCAGTCCTCCTTCCTCCAGAGGTTTACATGATTTGTCCCAGGATACCGTAAAAGATTTCCTATCCGCAGGGTTGCCACTTTAGATAAAATTTCTGATAATGGTCTTGTATTCTTTGATCACTAATGTTGGCCATTTGTAGATCGCCATGTTGTGGACTGGAATGCTATTAAGAACATGTCGCGCCAAAACAACTCTCCCTTGGAAAGATAACATTTTGCCCGCCCATCCAGCAGCTCTGTTTCTGATCTTGTCAACTAATGGTGCTAGCGCAGCTTTAGTCACTCTACCCATAACTAAAGGAACCCCGAGATATTTTTCTGGTAGCATGCCCTCTTTTATGCCCATAACCTCCTGAATCGAGAGCTTTCTCCTGGTATTCATTGGACTAAGAAAAATTTTACACTTTTCCTTGTTTATGAGTTGCCCTGAAGTGTCCTGGTATCTCTGGAGAAGATTGACAAGCTGCTTAATGCTCCGCATGCTTGCATTGCAGAAAAGGAAGATATCATCTGCGAACATTAGATGGGAAGGACTACAATATTTGGAGTTGATCACCATGTGTTGAATTTTCTTATCAAGAACCAATCTACTGATGCTTCGGCTTAGACAGTCCTTCGCCAGAGCAAATAAAAAAGGGGAAAGAGGATCGCCTTGCTTCAGTCCTCTCTCTGCTGAGAAATATCCCTGCGGACCTCCGTTTAGCATGATAGACATGGTATTACTATGAAAGATTGCTTGAAGCCATTTGATCCAACTATCCTTAAATCCCACATGCTGCATTACTGCCCAAAGGAAGTCCCAGTCCATAGCGTCAAAGGCTTGGAAAATGTCTAGTTTGATAGCCATACTTCCACCATACCTGGGAGTTTGTAGTTCATTCACTAGCTCCGAAGCTAGTCCAATGGCTTGTTGGGAATTTCTATTGGGAATGAAGCCATATTGTTCCTTGCTGATAATTCTTTCTGCAATAGGACTCAGCCTTGTAGCAAGGATCTTGGTGATTACCTTGAAGATGAAGTTTGAGAGGCATATAGGGCAAAATTTCCCCAGATGGTTGGCGTTTTTCTCTTTCTGTATAAGAACTATGAAGTTGGCATTGAAGCCAAGGGGCAATCTAGATTTAATGAAAAAGTATCTGATCGCTCGTGCTAGATCATAACCTACAATGTCCCAACAATGATGAAAGAAATACCCTGAAAATCCATCCGGTCCCGGAGACCTGTCTGGGTTTAGGTGAAATACTGCCGCTTTCACTTCTTCTGCTGAAGGGATAGTGGTGAGAAAATCATTTTCCTCCGATGCCATCTCTTGAGGCATATTGTGAATGAGTTCCCAGTCGATGATATGGTCCACCTTCCCGAATTTGTCAGAATAATGCTTGACTATATGCTTCCCAATTTCATCTTGCGTGTCTAGAGTGATGCCCTCATCATTCTTCATTTCTGTAATCAAAGCCTTACTTCTGTTTCTATTTTCCATAGCATGAAAGAACTTTGTACTCCTGTCATTGTCATTGTCCCATTTTGTTCTTGATTTCTGCTTCCAGAACATTTGCTCCTGCTGTAACATTCCACTTGGTTTTCTTGGTCTACCATGTGCATAGTGAATTCCTCTGTCACATTTCCCTTCTCAAATTGGTCTTGCATCTGTTCCAGTTTCTTTGTTTCCTCCTCCACTTTGACTTTGATATTGCCAAAAATGTCTTTATTCCACTCCTTCAAAACACCCTTCAACCTTTTCAATTTCTGCGTGAGAATAAAGATGGAATTTCCCTGAATAGGTATCTGCCAACTTTCTAAAACCATATCCCTGAAGGTAGGGTGAGTACACCACATATTAAAGAACTTAAAGGGCCTGTTCTTAGGCTGCGGAATGATAAGATTTCCCCCCAGTAACGGAGAATGGTCGGAGCAGATTCTGCTATGAACTTGGTATTTCCAGCCAGGAAATTGAAACCCCCAGCCTGCATTGCATAACATTCTATCGAGCTTGCCCAGAATTTTAAACCTCCCGACTTATCTATTCCACCAAGTGAGTTGATATCCACTGCATTGGACTTCCATCAACTGATTGTTACTTATGAAGTTCCTAAAATCCATCATGGCTGATGAAGATGGATTATTACCTCCTTTCTTTTCTGAGATGCTCAAGTAGGAATTAAAGTCTCCCATTATCATCCACGGAAGATTAAGCGGATTAATATTGGATAGTTCTAACCATAGCTGCCTTCTATGAATAGCTGTACAGTGCGCATGAACAATAGAAATGAGAACATTTTCAATCTCCACTGTGATGTGCTGATTTGAAAAATAAATCATGTTAGGACTGGGCAGCGATGATTTCCATATGAGCCAGATATTGGGAACTTGATTGGGATCAGTTCCAGGATTTGAGAAAAAAACTGTACTCATTCCCAAAGTATGGAGAAAACTGATGGGAATATCTTTGGGATTATTTTTGGTTCTGCTATACCCACGATATCTGGATCCCATTTTTTGATGAGTTTGGATAGCCTGATCTGAGATCGTTCATTGGCTATACCTCTTATGTTCCAAAAAAAGCACCTCATTATGAGCGAGAGGAGTTTATTCTTGGAGATGGTGAAGATCACCTTATTCTGCCCGACTTCCAGTCCTAGATCGGGATCTGGACCTGGTGGAGGGTAAATCTCTGGTCTGCAGCTGCTATTGTGGTTTGGAGTTGCCTTTTTTTTAGATGACTTGGTCGTCAGTTTCATCCTCAGCTTCATCTGCCGATCTCGAGGACTGAGGAGAAGAGTCATCTGGAGGTTTATCCTCCAAGTCTCTCACCTGCTTCTTTTTCACTAATAGATGAAGAACTTGTTCTGCTTCCGAGTCCGCAATAACTATTCCAACTGGAGTAGTATGGATTCGAGATATTGAGTTGTCCCTAGTTCAAGAGATGAACAGATTCTCCTCTCTTGAATATGTTGGTGTGTCCATCACTTCTATATGTTCTTGTTGCAATCCCTCATCTACCTCAACAAACTTGTCAGTTTCATTTCTTTCGGTTCCTTTGTCCGACAAGAAGTTCGGGGTAGTATCATGAACTGGGAGCTGCGTCATGGATTGTATCGGCGTCATGGACTGGAGCTTCTAGTCTCTTATCTGAGTTTACATCCAAGTCTTTTTGTTGAGTCAGACTCTCATTCCCATCATAAACTTCCTGAATATCATCTTGGCCAACTACTTGATGATCCTGGTCCTCAATATTGTGGACCTCATCCACTTCCGATGACAAATCGATTAATCGATCACGGACATCATTAGTTGTTTACGTGACTTTTGCTCTCCGGATGGTTTCCCTTTGTTTACTTGTTTCACTGTGTTTCTTCTCCTTCCCCTGCCTTCTAAAAAAGTTTTTTCCCCCAAGTCATCCCGGGAAGGGGTTGCGTCCACTACTACCTCCTTTTCTTTGTTCTTGACCTTGTTATTCTGCATATCGCTTTTGAGTTTTCTGCATTCCGTAACCAAGTGCCCCACAATTTTACAGTGCGTGCACATTTTCGGGAGCTTACCCACTTCCACTGTTTGCCAGAATGAGATATTCTTTGCCTTGACAAAAATTTGATCTGGTATCGGTTTCGAAAGGTCCACATCCACCAAAATATTTGCGTAATATCCATACTCTTTGTTGAGTGTTTTCTCATCGATTTGCATAGGGTATCCTACTCCACGAGCAATGGACATCAGAGCTTCAGGTTCCCAGTATTCCTGGCCAAGGCCAGGCAATCTAATCCACACCAATCCATGGGATTGTCTTTGGCTATCCGGATTGAAATTTGGAGTCCATTGGCTGATTCTCATAGGAGTTTTATCAAACTCCCAAGACCCTTTTGCCCAGACCCTGTTAAGATCCTCAGCATCCGAAAATCTTAAGAAGAGAAAACCTTTTCCAATAGGCGTAATGAGCCATTCCCCTGTTGGATTCCAAGATTGTGATGCAATTGCCCGAACTCTATCCAATGTTACTTTTTGAAGATCAATTCTTCCTACCAGACAATGCTTACAATAAAGCAATCCTTTTTCATAGGCTTTTTCAGGTATAGTTATGGCTGGGTACTCTCCCATTTTTTCTGGAGCAGGGAGTTCTTGAAATTCAACCTGTTGTCTCACATTTTGTTTTGCAGCCTCCACATAAGAGATTTTCGTGATACCTTCTTGTGAATCAGTAGCATTTTTCCCGGAGTCAGCAGCAGCATTTTTTCCGGAGTCATCAGCACCTTTGTCATATTTTGTTGGTTGCTCATCTTGGTGTGGTGTTTCCTTGCTACGATTTCTTGGGTTCTCAAACTCATAGAGATCCATGTTAAAACCTTTTTGGAACTTACACTGTAGATCAATGTAGGATTTTACCCAATAAAGGAATGAAACATGGGAGTTTTGAGGATAGAAGTTCAATGGTTTAAAACCCTTACTTCCTGGAACTAACACCGTGAATCAGTGTAGGATTTTACCCTAGAAGTAGGTTAAAGCTCCCCAAATTTCAGAACTTGCACTGTTGATCAGTGAAGGATTTTAAATGAAATTGGAACCTGAGAAAAAAAGATATTGGCGAGGTAAGGCTTCAGACGTCACTCTATAAGGCAGCTGAGAACACACTCGAGAGAAGGAAATAATCACTCCAATTTCGGAACTCTCACTGTGAGCAGCGGAGGGTTTTACCCAAAATGGAGTGGAAGATGAAGGTGAGAAGATAAGTTTATTTCTTCAAACCAAATTTTTCCTAAAGCGGCAAAAAGGGGAGCAATATATCACTTGAGTTACTTTAAGTAATGTCACTCCCATTTGCCCAAAACATGGTCCCCATTAAAGAACCTATTGACTTAACTTAACTTCAGAATTTAATCACCAGACGAAATCATTTTGATATTACTAACCATCGGATTTATTCACTAGGCTTAACGGTCAGATACCCTAATGGTCAGATATCCACAATCGGTTAGATTTTCACCTATAAAATCCGACACTCCTCATCAAATTTCACTCTTCCCATTATCTCACTCTCCACAACTTAATCTTCACAAATTCTCATCTTCTTCAACATAATGGATCCGATAGAGAAATTTAAAAATGAGCAACATGATAGAGCATTCATAGTCATCCTGATAACAGTATTTATCGTTGTGATACTGTTAATCATGCATAACATCCTCCAGAAGAACTAGATCTATATAACCTACATCTCTCTTTTCCTTTATCGCTTAGTATATTAGTGTGGTGTGTTAAATAATTCTCAAACATTTGTATGGTTTACGTATTAAATGGAGAAGTCCCCTATTTAATATTTGTGTGTATTAATTGTATTTTTACCTTATCTTAAACATAAAAAAATTAAAAAAAAAACATAAAAACTAAACAAAATCAAGAACTCACAAAAATAAATCAATCTCGACTCATTGTGTTCATTGAAGGTCGTGCAAGCTATACGGTAGACATAACACATGTCGCGCATGCAGCTCTATCATTCTATCCATCTTCCATTATTGAGGTTTACTACATCAATTTAGAAATTACCTGTAGGTCTAACTATACTGTGGCTACTGCACCTCCTTACGTTCTATCTCTTTGCATACCTCAGTAACAGTCTTAGGGACGTTTTTTTTCAATACCCTTTTTGACAACTTATGATAGAAAATATGTGTTGGTCTAACTCACATGTGAAACCTTCCTCCGTATTTTCTAACATTGTGAACCCCTCAGTAATTGTTCTAGGAATCTGACATGAAAAGACCTACTATGGATACCCATAGTTGATGTTACATAATTATGTGTAACAACAACACATGTTTCACTTGTGTTTTCCACATATTAATTCTGGAACTAGCTACACTTGCCATCCTAATTCATAAAGGCTCATATATTAGCTATAAATCTCTTCTTTTCCACCATCTTCATTTCACGCATTCTTCACTATCCTTCCTTCACTTATACTTTCAAATGGATCAACCAAGAAAAATAGTGCCCAAGAGAAATTATTTGAATTTTTTTGATGAAGACCTGTTTTCTCCATATTTTGACACAGAAATTGTTTGTCGATGATGGATGTCTCTTCTATATCATTCAGAAGCTGCTTATTCCAGAGAATTAGTTTTGATGTTCTACCAATTTAGCGGACATGAACATGGTAAATTCTATTTCCATGCCGATGGACAACAATTTGAATTGACTAGAGAAATTATCTCTGACATACATCAAATTCCAATGAATAACCCGGAGTTCCATATTAAAGAGTCACAATTTGATACTACGAAACAAATACTATAGGAAAATGTATCTCATGGCGAAATCGGAAACAGACATCACGTTGTTCTTTAATGCTCCTTAAAACAGAACCAACGAGTTGTGCTCCACTGGTTAGGACACAATGTGGCTTGAACATCATCATCATCTGAAGTGACAAAACCTTAACTCCACCTATTTTGGATTATGCAAAATCAAAGGGATGACTTTTGCATAATCCAATATCTCTGGAACTCGATCACCAGGCATAAAAAACGGTTAGCACCTCTGCTTACTCTAGTCACAAAAATTATGTTGCTTTGGGGTTATCCAGCTGTTTATCTAGAAATACCTCTTCAAAAAGCGGGCCTTACTATAATTCACACAGAATGCGCTGCTAGTTTTTGGACTCCAGATACTATGACAAATGAACAACGAGACCAAAGCTCATACTCTGAGCATTTCTTTGATGAAAGTGCCATGCAGAACATTTTTAATCCTATGGAAGACATTCATTTTCTTCACCAAGGCATGCGAGCACTACACGCACGCCAGGAAATCATCATCAAAAGTCTTTTGGAATTTCAAGAATGTTAAGCAATGCACGACATTGAATAAGAGGAAATCTTGTAAAATCACTCTCAGTCCTTGGAAAATCATGCTCTCCTAATGGAGAATCAAACTACGCTCTCTACCAACCAGGGACCCATTCAGCTTCAGCTCAGCCAGCAAATTGATGAACTAAACAGTCTTGTGCACGATCTGCGTCCCCATAACCATCATCATCGTCATCCTGGTCCATGATCTTCTTCTAATATATATAATAATAATAATAATAATAATAATAATAATAATAATAATAAAAATAAATTATTAATTAAGTTTTTCATCGTGTGCTCTAATAATAAAAAATTTGTTGTTATCTTTGTGTCTTCTTTTAAAGCAATGTTTAACGAGTATACTTACTAGGATTGTCATAATTCAAGTTGTTGTTAATAGCCAATAATTAAATTTTAGCCTGTTATTTTAAATTTGATTACAGGAGGGGTTTATCTTCTTCCATCCAGTCAGACTTTATTGGACATTTCCTCACACTGATTGATAGTCTGCCAGGAATCTCTGTCTTCCCTCTCTTTACAACTACTGAATTTCCTTCATCCAGCATGGGTACGCTTAAAATCATTCCTGAGAAATCCTTCCAGGCTATGATGGATTTCGATACTTATGGCTTTCATTTCCGTGATTACATCGGTAACATCGGGTGGTCTTCCCTTGTTCTTCGACCTGACCAAATTGATTCTCCAAGTTTGGCTGCATACTTTTATGCCAATACGGGAGACACACCAACATTCAACCATGCTCATGACTTCTTCTTAGAAGGGTTCACAATCCAAGTTAGTGGCACACACCATATCTTTTCTGAGACAACGTTTGCCCTAACTTTGGATCTTCCCTATCACGAGCCGGCAGCAACATGGCCATACATCATCCATAACTCTACCCATTCCTTTTCAAGGTTTGCTTTTCGTGCAACATATGGTGATGGTCCTACAATTAAAGAAGGAGCTACACCTGGCAGATGGCAAGACATCACCATTCCCTTATCAAGCATGACCATGAATGTGGGGAATGCGATGTTGTTTATCCTTCTAAACGTCATGGGAGAATGTCATTTTTCTACTACCAATGATGTTGCATGTGTAATATTCAATGCACTTGCTCAAGGTCATACATTTTTTGATATCTTAAACTATGTTATCTCCAATATGAAAAGAGGCTGCACTGTTCGGCATCAGTATCTACTTTTACTTATAACCGCTTGCCGAATTATGAGGACACATTTCCCACAGTTCTTGGCTACTTTTCACGACTGGGTTAAAGTAGATTTTATGTGCCCGGCGAACAGAATAATTCGTTCATTAAGGTTTTGGCAATGACGCCGTCCTTCACGGTACCTGAGGCATGTTCATTGTTACAAGAACGATGATAAAATGTTGGCACATTTGAACGAATCTGGAGAATAACAATGGAGCATCATTTGCCAGGCCATTATCTATTGGCGCGATGCTAAGGAAATGCATTTCACGTGGGATGACGCGAGAACATCAGGACCTACTGGATGGTAAATTTGATGATGGCTAATGTGTATATATATCTAATTGTCTATTTTGGTTTTTCCTATGTTATTATTGTTCTTTGTTATTTTTGTATAATATATTATGTTATTATAACTTTCTGTTCCAGCAATCCAGCCCTAATTTTGCTCATGGTTCTTAGGTAAATTATTTCTTTATCTATCTAATAAGATAGGGTTTTATTACACTAAAAGACAAAATTATAATAAAGGATGGTCCGGATCATTTTAAGCAAGATCTAACGGTAGAGATGCAATTTCATTTTAATTTCTGAAAAGGGACACTGACTGGAACAGCTACCACTTGGTTTTTACGAGCTTCTCTTACACCAAGTCGCGGGTTCGAGCCCAGAGAAAAATGAGTTTGTGTATTTTTTGGTCGTCTTTTTAAAGTTTCGCTCATTTAAGCTGCTCATACACAAACGAAAGTAAGCCAACAGCACAAATCCTCACCCTCAAAGTTTTTGCTACTCTACTTATATATGGGAATACATTGTTTTCCATATATGCAGATGGAAAAGGATCGATACATTGTTTTCCATATATGTAGATGAGGAGAACGTGTTTATGAGTTAGAACCTAACAAAGCTCTGCCTTGAAAAAAGGTTAACATATTGAGGATCAAAAGAATTTGAAATATAATTATTTCAGCATTTTAGAGGTACAATTACAATCTCTATTTGAGTATCTATCTATTGAATATCATTTTTAATGGTTTTGGATCTAATTTGATATTGGAAATTTGAATTGGATTGTAATTTAGCTTGGTTTTTGTTGTTTAATGTTTGATTGGTTGGATTAAAATGAGTTGGTTGCTATTTCGATGTTAGATTTGGGTGTTTTGATGTGAGTTATTTGAGAATGGTTGAAATTTTACATCTTTAGGTGTTTTGTTTGAATTATTGTTGTATTATTTGGTTGTTTTGTTTGGATCTTTGCATTGGTATTAAGAAGAATGTTCTACCGTATCTGAGATTTGTTAACTTGAGATTGGTTTTCTTAGTGTTAGTTAATACATTGTACTGCTTGCATATTGCGATTTTTTAAGTGATTGTTCTGATTTGAAAATGTTTGAAAATATTTGGCATATTTTGATTCGTGGTGCACTGATTTTAATTGTAATAATTTCCATCAGGTCGCGGGTTCGACCCCAAGAAACTTTAGTTTTAGGTGTTTTTGATAAAAAATCAGGTCACTCTCGCCTACCGCAACTTCACCCCTCTCAGAGTTCAATACCCATCTTCTTGCTTGAGGTATCTACTCACAGTTCAATTTCATAAATTTCTAAATTCGTTTGTGTGCTTCAAACTCTACCAAACCATTTATCATCTTTTAATTGATTCTAATTGATAGGGTATTCGAATTGATTCTCCGTATAGATTTGTAGTGTATGTGAATTCACGTTGCTAAATTCTAATGAACCCAATTCACTATTTCATCTTTTTCTCCATTCCGGTTTAAATATGATGCATGATTTTAAATTTGATAAGATTCTTCAATTCCGTAAGTTTGCTATTTATTTTGAGTTTTTATGTCTTCCTTAACTTCTTCATACAATTCTATTTACGTCGAATTTAATCTTTCGAATAATTAGCATTTAATTATATAACTGTATCTCGATGCTTTTTAATTAGGTATCTAATAATTTACTACTTCGAGTCTTCGCTGTGCTATTTGATTAGAGCTCCGTTTTGATTATTTAACTTTGCATGTTTCCAAATTTTTGCGAATTGATGCTTCCTAGGCAATCATGGTTAAAGAGCACATGGAAGAGAGAGGAAGGGAATCGTTAGTTCGCCCAGTCAATTCCATAGCACGTCATCCTATTGAACCTCCCAATCTGGTATATGTGCCTCCACATCGAAGAAATGTAGCGCCTCCTAATTGAAGATCGATTACGACTCCCAATATTTTATTTGTTGTGCCTCCTAATCGAATATCTAATGCAGCTCCGAATAGGTTATCTATTGTTGTGCCTCCTAATCAAAGATCTAATGCGGCTCCTAATAGGTTTCTATTGTGCATCCTAATCAAAAATCTCCCACGGCTCTTAATAGGTTATCTGTCGTGCCTTTTAATTGAAGATCTTCTACGGCTCTTAATAGGTTATTTGTTGTGCCTCCTAATCGACGATCTCCCGCGGCTCCTAATGGGTTATCTGTTATTTGTCATCATCGAAGATCTACTGGGCCTCCCAATCTCTTATCTATTGTGCCTCCCAGTCAAAGCTCTATTGCACCTCCTAATCGGAGATATATTGCACAATGTCTTTGAAGAGAAAAAGATATCGATCAAAGGACTATAGCACAACAAAATCAGAGACGGAGGGAAAAAGACGTTATATCTGATTACATATCAGATTCCTTTAAGAAGAAGAGGTCAATGTACGAAGTTGGGTCCTCTTCATCTATCACGGAAGATGTCACAATGCAAAGTTGTGAGGATAACACTATGTAAGTCAAGTGCTTAAATTCTCACTCTTATGTTAGGTTTCAACATATCGTAAAGTGTGATATATCATAGGTCTATTTTTGCAGTGATCATGATATGATTGGATTTGATGAAAGTGAAGAAGAAATTCTTAATCCTCATAGAGGCCATGTGCTTCCTATTCCAAATCGCCGCCACTTTCTGGGAAAGATGGATGATCTTTGTCCATTTTGTTCGGCCCTTCATTGGAAAGATGAACAATTATCAAAATCAATGCGCAACCGACCTTTATTTGGAACTTGCTGTTTACAAGGAAAAGTTAAGCTATCACTCTTTCTCCACTGCCTCCGGCACTTAAATCTTTATTCGAAGGATCTAATAAACGTGCAAGATTATTCCGTGAGCAGATTTGGCAATACAATGTGTTTAATGCCTTTACCAGTCTTCATTGCAAATTTAACTATCGTGTGTTACATGGATGTGGTCCAACCTCATTCACTAGTCATGGGGAGTTGCGGCACCAAATCGGTTCATTGTTGCCTGATCCGGGGATGGAACCTATTCGCAACTTTATATTTATGATCCCCTAGCTGCTTTGGATCACAGCCACAATCGCAACCCAAATTTGTCAAGGGAAGTGTTGAAAACTATTCAAGAAACTCTTCTGCAGACCCACAAGTTTTGTGATAACTATAAGCAAGCATTTGAGGTTTTAACTGAAAATGCTTCTGAGAATAACAATGTTTCGGTCCATCTACACTATGATCTGCGTTCGGATAGAGGAAGGTACAATCTTCCGACAATTGACAAGATCACAGTGATATTGCCTGGAGATGGGAGTAAGGTTGATGCCATGCGTGATATTGTACTACGCTTGAGAGGAGGGCATGAGTTGCGGATAAGCGAATGTCATCCTGCTTATTTTCCTTTGCATTATGTTCTTCTGTTTCCTTATGGGGATTTGGGTTGGTCACCTAATTTAAAGTTGTGGGATGTCAAGAGAAATGCTCCAAGCAATGCAAGACTTACCCAATTATTGTATTACACCTACCATTTATTTGAACGACCCACAGAGTACTCATCCATCTTGCTAGGGTGTAAATTGTTGCATGAATTTTTGATAATGCTGGGGCTGCATATGAATAGAACCATTTGCGATACATTAGATTAAATCAAGACACCATCCATTCGGATGTGCACAAGTGCTTGACAGATGTTGCACTTGAGGGATTAAGTCCTGATCAAATTGACCAATGGTTCATTTTGCCTTCCTCGCATGTTGGAAGTCCAAGGCACATGTACGAGATTTTTCAGGATTCAATGGCTATCACCCGGCACTATAAGTACCCAGATATTTTTCTTACGGTGACTGCAAACCCTAATTGGTAGGAAATTAAAGATGCGCTCAAGGAACACTAAACTTTGACATTTCGGCCTGAAATAGTTGCATGGGTATTTGAGCTGAAACGAAAAGCAATCATGAAAGAAATCTTGAAGAATGATATCTTCGGTCAGGTGGTTGCATATGTCTATACCATTGAATTTCAGAAGCGATCTTCCACACATACGTTGTCTTTTATTTCTCACGCATGATGACAAGATCCGAAACAATGAGCAGGTGGATAAATTTGTGCTGAATTCCCAGACCCCGACACCCACTCTGCATTGTTTGAAACAGTGAAGAAGTGCATGGTTCATGGCCCTTGTGGTGATCGAGATCCGAGTGCTTCATGTATGGAAAATGGTCGATGCACCAAAGGCTATTCAAAAGAGTTTGTGGAGGAAACAATTATGGATAAAAAAGGGTACTCCATTTACCGAAGGAACGACATCGACAAGAAATATTTTGTGAAGAGGAAGAATAAAATGGCTAAAGTTGATAATAGAGATGTTGTTCCCTACAATACATATCTGTCTGAAATGTTTGACTGCCATATCAATGTTGAAGTTTGTGCATTGTGTCAAGCTGTTAAATATATTAACAAGTACATCTACAAAGGCTATGACAAAGCAACAGTGGTGGCGGCAGGAACAAATGATGAGATTCAGCAATATATTGATGCAAGGTACATTGGACCAATAGAAGCTTCATGACATCTATTTTAGAATCTAATGCATAAAGAGTTTCCAAGTGTCCAACGATTGGCGCTTCATTTGGAAGGTATGCATAGGGTTGTTTTCAATAGCAAAGAGCCCATGGATGCAATTCTTGCTAGAGCCAGAGACCAAACTTCAACACTAACAATTTCTTTAAGCGTTGTGCTGAAGATCTAGATGCACGAGCATATACCTATCAAGAATTTCCATGACACTATGTTTTCCACAAAGACTTTCAAGAGTGTACTCCTAGGACTCAGGGACCTTCCATTGGTAGGATGTATTTTGCAAGCCTTAATGCCGAGGAACGATTTTATCTACGCTTGCTACGTACTGTTGTAAAAGGGCCTACCTCCTTTGTATATCATTATAAAGTTGGTGATACCATGTACAACACATACAAAGAAGCATGTATTGCCCGTGGGCTGTTGGAAGCTGATGATGAGTGGATACAATGCCTAGAAGACGCGGCGATAATGAAAACTGGATATCAACTGACGGAGGTTGTTTTGTGTAATTCTTTTAGAGTGTCATCCATTACGACCAGATCTACTTTGGAGTAAATTTGCATCGAGTATATGTGATGATCTTGGACACTGGCTTCGAACAAAGCACGACATCCCAAATCCAACTGATGAGCAAATAACAGATTACTGCTTATATCTGGTAGAACAAATCCTTTTAGAATCTGGGAAGACATTGGAAAATTTCCCGCCCATGCCAAAGCCAAAAGAGGATTGGAGTAAAACTATTCGCAATAGGCTCATTTGGGAGCAACGCCAACTTCAGCATGAAGGCATATGAGAAGAGGCTGCAGTTGATGTGAGTTGTCTTAATGACGAACAACTTCATGCTTACACTATTGTGACTGATTCAGTATTTGGTGACAAGGGCAAACTTTTCTTTTTGAATGGAGCAGTTGGTACAGGGAAAACTTTTTTGTATAATACAATTGCAAAGGCCTGCCGCATCATGGGTCTTATTGTCATCATGGTGGCATCATCGGGAATTGTATCTTTGTTATTGTCTGGTGGACGCACTGCTTATTCTACATTTAAAATTCCAATTGATGTGATGGATACCACTTTTTGCGGCTTCACTAAACATTCTAACCTTGTTGACCTATTTAAAGAAACAAAACTAATTGTTTGGGACGAGGTGCCCATGCAACATAGATATTGTGTTGAGGTTGTGGATAGAACACTTCAAGATATTTGCAAAACAAGAAGATATTTGGTGGTATCACTATTGTTCTTGGTGGTGATTTTCGACAAACACTGCCTGCTATACCGTTAGGCTAGAGAGAGCAATTTGTTGGTGTATCATTATGGCGCTCTTTCCTTTGGAGTTATTTAGAAGTTTTGCACTTGGTACAGAACATGCGGCTTGAAATGGCAGAGTCCGAGAATGTCGAATTCGCCGATTTTTTGTCAGAGGTGTGCTACTAATGCCTTCTAATTAGAATGTTTTTTTCTCCATTAGTTCCATATATAAATGAACTATTTTAGAAACTAATGCATTCATTTTTTGCTTTGATTCATTTAGATTGGTTCGAATCCCAAAGAATGAGTACGATTGCCGAATGGAATACACAAGTGTACCAATATCCAAGAACTCATCTTCTCTGTCTATCCCCAATTGGATGTTATGGACACACCGTCTCCAAATTTCTTAACTGATCGTACTATTCTTGCTGCCCGTAATGATGATGGGAGTGCAATTAATGAGGTTGCACTGAATTTGTTCCCTGGTGAAGCGCTTGAGTATTTGACTGCAGATAAAATCATCGAAGATGATATTGATAATCCAAGTGGGGCTCACTATCCCACCGAGTTTCTGAACTCCCTCAACCCTTCTAGCTTACCACCTTTCAATCTCAAGTTAAAACCTGGATGCCCTATAATGTTGCTCAGGAACATAGCACCTAAAGATGGCCTTTGCAATGGGACACGACTTATGGTGCTTCAATGTGTGAGTAAAGTCCTTCAAGCCAAAATTTTGACTGGAGAGAAAACTGGAAATCTGGTACTCATCCCAAGAATATCTCTGGCTCCCTCAAATTCTAAGTTACCTTTCAAACTATTAAGGCGACAATTCCCTGTTCGACTAGCTTATGTCATGACAATTAATAAGTCACAAGGCTAGTCAGTGAAATATGTTGGCATTGATTTGAGGACACCGGTTTTCAATCATGGACAACTCTATGTGGCCATGTCCAGATGTACTTCTTCAAAAAGAATATCCATTTTTCTTCCACCTAATGCAAGAAATTGTACCACAAATGTCGTATACTCAGAAGTTCTTCTCTAAGGACATCGATACCAATGAGAAAAGGCGAAGAATGCAACTTTTATTGGTTTAGAAATTAAAGAATATATTGTATCCATATATATTATGTAAGTTTTTATGATAGTTTTTTTTTTTTTTTTTTTTTTTTTTTTTTTTTTTTTATTTTCATGATAGCATGGATACTTAAAAATAAGAATAGAGATTATTTTATTTTGAGAACCATCTCTTTTGTAAACAATATGCTAAATGTATCAAGTCTAAAAAAATTATGTGTATGTGGTTTGTTTGCAGGTACCAAGTTAAATTGCCATAATTTTTCAGTGACATGATTGTAATCTTTGCTTCATGGTGCATTTATCCATATAGTATCAGAATGGTGTGAACAGTATGCATAGAGAGGAGAATGAGGGAAATGAGGAACTCGATCAGTGCGCGCGGAGTATTTATTTTATTTTATTTTTCCCTTTCGTTACTAGAATTAGCCCTAGGTGAAAAATTATGCAAAGTCTTCTTTAATGTTTAATGAGTTGTCTTTTAGTTTTAGAAGTAATTTGTGTTATGTATAAATATGAAGTTATATATTTTGGTATGGTTGATCTATGAGAATTGTATTGTTTGATTTTCAGGTTATGACAGGATTTAGGTTTTTGAAATGTTGAAAATACAAAGGAGACTCTGCTAGATTTTTTTATTTTTTTTCAAAAAAAAATGATGATGCTCTTAATTGAAGACTCCCTCCCCTTATTTTCATCATTCTCATTCTGATATGTATTGAATTAATGAATGTGTAGGGTATGTGTAATGAGTTGATTTGTGAAATGAAATGCATAGAATTGCAATAATTAAGCTCACTTGAGTATGAGTATGAAATGATTATGAAGTATAAAACTGTTGAAAATGGTTATATGATCGATTCTATGCTACCATAGAGATGGTCTCTTGGGGTGTTGTTCAAAAGCAATGTGTCTAGAGTGCCGACTGGCACAGGCATTCACTAGTCTATTGATACTTCGAGGACTAAGCACCATTCTGTTTGGGGGTGCTTTACACATGTAGCAAAAATTAGGTAACTTGTAGGTTGTATATAGTTTCTACTTTCTTGTTAGTGAATGCACTTAGTGACAAAGTCTAGTTTCATTTTCGATGATGAAAATCGTCTAGAAATCTCATATTAGTATTCGAATTAGGATTTGTTTTTAAGAAACTTAAGATAATACATATGCAATAGTTTTTACATCTTTTCATGAGTATTTATGCACTGAATATCATCGATTGTACATAGCAGTAAGTTTCTGAAACCCACAGTTAGTCTACTTAAATTATCAATCCTGTGAGAATCTAACCAAAAAGCCTCAATTTGTGTGATATGTGAGTAATGACATAGAGGAGTAGTTTTTCCGAATAGAGAAAATCACGTATCTACTTACTTGATCACCATCCGAACTCTAGGCGAGAATTTAGGCCGTCTTTGGATCGACATAGCCAAAAATTCATACTTGTTACAAATTTTACAGCTAGTCACTCCACTGAACCTTTCATCAAACCTTTCACTTTCACCAAAAATTCCTTACCCATCTATTAACCCCAAATAAAATAACCTACCTAAATGATGAGTATGAGAAATATGATGAAATGTAGAAAAATAAAAAGAAAGACTTATCCCAAAAAAAAGTCAGTTACTTGCTACAGGAAAGAAAAATAGAATTATGTTTCTTAAGCTTTTGAAAAAAAAAAAAAAAAAAAAAAAAAAAAAAAAAAAAAAACAGAGAAAAGAAAGTCCAAACGCTTAAGAGCAAAGTAGGAAAACTTTGGTAGAAGCAGGAAAAGAAAACAAGGATCTTCTAATGTAAATATCATGAAGACCTTATTCTCTCATACTTGTCATTTTTTATTTTCCATTCACATTTTCTTCTACATCACCACCTAATCCCCACAATACCTAATAAAGACCTCTAGCTCAATTAGGAGTAGGATGGTGTGATAATAAGTAGAAGATGTGATTGATCGACCTCGACTCCTCTAACTGTCATCGAGCATGTGAGGAAACGTGTGCCCATTGCACACTAGAGTTAGTGAAATCTGAGTGGAAAAATTATAAGCAAATTTGTGTTTCAACACATACCTGTGAGAACCCATTTAGGGACGCTCTCCAAAGGATCCTGAAACGGCCCTGCTTTTACAGTTCTATGTAAGGTTCACTATATGCATGCTCATAAGTATATGTTTTAATTATTGTATGTATATTAACTTGAGTTTCAAATGAATTAACCCTCATTCCCCGCTAAGAAGATGTATAGATATCTGAGATTAATTTAGGAAACAAGCTTTAGTTACTGAATCATTGTAGTATAGATGAAGTTTGTGAGTATTTTCTCTAGAAAACTCTCAAGAGGCTATAACTCGTCCACTAGGGAATTCCTAGTGGATTAAGGCCTTGTTGCATATGGTCAATACAACCGCACTCTGCGAAAGAAGAATTAGTTAGGACTGCATATTTTTGGTCACTTATCTGTATATATGTCTCTTCTTTGCTTGAGGACAAGCAAAGTGCAGTTTGGGGGTGGTGTGATAAACACCCAAAATTATATTATAAAACCCCGTAGAGACGTAGCATTTAAGTTAATTATGTGTTTAATAATCAGTAAATAATCACATTTTCGTGCTTTCGCAGGTTGGCACAACTAACATAAAAATAATGATAAAGTCAGTATTTAAGCACAGAATAAGGTGTATACATAAAGCTTTCTAATTAAGCCATGTGAAACCCAACAAATCTGGACTAAAGCCTAAAGACTCAAACAGGACAGAATCAAGTTAGAAATGAGATTACGTGCATCGAAGCATCAAGCTTTCGAGCTCATATCTTTTAAACTAGGACTCTGAATTTGGCAAGTAACCTGCTCAGATGATCAATGCGACGAACTCTACGTAAATGTGGGAAGTTGAAAAAATGCCAGAAGTCTGGCCCACCACTGGACGTAGCACATGGACCCACTTTATGAGCCCGCAATATTGGATGAGTCATCATGTCCCAAGTCAAGTTCACAAGTCAAACAAATAATTGGTACCACATGATACCTTGCATCTCATTAATTAGGGAGGCTTACATTTGGATTCTTAAATAGTGATTATTTTGGCTTGATTTGGTTTTAGATAGGATTGAATTTAATGAGGGAGGTGGTTTCACATAGGATGGAAGAGAGAAGCTATGATATGTATTGAAAGGGGGCTGATTTTAGCATTCACTCCTTTGACTCCTTTTCATTCATTGTCTTGTATTTTACTTTTAGTTTTGTTTTATGTTAAGCTTTTGTAATAGTTTTAATGGTGACAACACTTATGTTATTCTAAATTAAATTTACATTTCCTTAGGTAAATCAGTGTGTGTAGTATTCTTTTCTTCTTCCCCTCTCTCATTAGCACATATAACTTGTAGTCTTTCAATCATCCAGGGATCATGAGCTAAAACCCTCCAAGGTGGAGGGTTAATGATGCTCATGTAAGGATCTTATATGTTCTTAGAAGTAGGATTAATTGCTTAGAACTTAGGACCCATGTAGCACCCTACCCCAAAATGGTAGTGTCCGGCCAAACTTGAGGCTTGGAAGTTGAGAATGCCTCACGTGCGCCTCCTAATTCATGCTTGGAGCCTAATCTACACACTAAAAATTTGACCGCTATAAACTAGAAAATAAAAGTAGAAATATCATTTGAACCATTTTCGGGATTTATGTTGATCCAAAATGCCTAATAATCAAGTTATGAATCAATTTCACGAACTAATAACGCTCGTTCAAAGAAGAAGAGTCGTTATTAGAGATAAAAAATCGAGACTAACTCTTTTAACAGAGATATGACTCGCTCAAACGGATTTTCTATCTCCGAAATCAAAGTCTATTTTATTTTATTTTCATCATTTTCTCACCTAATTAAATTCACTTTCACAAATTCACGTGATCATATTAGTTTTGTTTATAAATAACATTTTGCCATTTTATTGAAATGCGAACGAAATGATAAATCCGTTATAGGGTGCTTATTTGTGTAAAAATGTTAATCCGCTTTGAAAAAGTGTTAAGATGCCCCATAACGCGAGTATTTATTATAAATTTGGAACATCTGAAAAAGTATCTCTCTTGATAATTTAAGGCAAATCTACAATGTGTAAATTAGGCCTAATCTACACGCCTGTAATGTTAGCACTTTTGCAGGGTAAAGATTTGAAGTTTCTTCATCCATTTTCGTACCAACACTCAAGTTCCTTACTCACGTTCTTCGTGTATATTGTTAGAGTAAGAGTTCGTTCCAACTTAAGACAAGGATGACATTACAACTAGAATTGTTCAAGGAAAACTAGTGAGAAGGATTTTTTTGATGATTGAGTTATACTAAAACTACTTAGCTTACTTTTAGATTCTTAAATTAAGGTTACGTAAACATACACCACTAAAAAATAGAAATAGATAGATAGAAAGGGGTGGAGAGTTAAATCCACTCATGTGAAGACAAACCTTTATTGATTGAATCTAGTTTACTGCATCTTTAATCTTTCTTAGAATTCATAGACAAATCTTAATAAAGATTAAAGTTTTGATCCATAACAATATAACTCATCTCTAAGATCATATTGCTAGCATGAGAAATAAAAGAAATGACTTATCTCTATGAAATCACCTCAATTCCTAACTAGACTCTACACCAACTACCATGTTGGGGTAGGATATAAAGTCTAGTTTATTTGTCCTAAACAAATAAGTAGAATTCAATAACAAAAGTTATTCCTCACATGAGATTCATTAACCACAAAGGAAGGTTTTAGCTCATGATCATGGGATTGCAATGCTCATGTGTTATGTGTTATTGCTATTATGAAAGAGCAAGAAGAATAATAAGCAAAGAAACTAACTTTGCCTTAAGGAAATGTAAATTTTAATTTAGAAGAACATAAGTGTTGTCACAATTAAAACTATTACAAAAGCTTAACATAAAACAACCAAAAGAAAAAAAACAAGACATGGAATGAATGCTCTCATTTTTCAATTTACTACATATGAGAGCATTCTCTCCTCCATCCCACGTGAAGCCACCTCTCCCATTAAATTCCATCCTATCTAAAACTAAATCAAGACAAAATAATCACTATTATAAGAATCTAAAGTCAAGTCTTGCTAATTAATGAGATGTAAGGTGTCATGTGGTGCCAATTATTTGTTTGACTTGTGAGCTTGACTGGGGACGTGATGACTCATCCAATCTTATGGTCCCGTAAAATGGGTCCACGTACTGTGTCTAATGGCGGGTCCATCTTTTGGCATTTTTACAACTTCCCGCCTTTGAGTAGAGTTCATCACAGTGATCGTCTGAGCATCTCACTTGCCAAATTTGGAGTCCTGGTTCAAGAGATATGAGCATCGGAAGTTTGATGCTTATGTGCACGTAATCCCGTTTCTAACTTGATTCTGTCATGTTTGAGTCTTTGAGATTTAGTCCAGCTTTGTTGGGCTTCACATGGGCTTACTCGGAAAGCTTTACGTATACTCACTATTCCGTGCTTAATTACTGACTTTATCATCATTTTTACGTTGGTTGCACAAACCTGCAAAAGTACGAAAATACGATTATTTCATGATTATTAAGCACATAATTAACTGAAATATTACGTCTCTATGGGGTTTTATAATACTTTTTTGGGTGCTTATCACACCACCCCCAAACACCACTTTGCTTGTCCTCAAGCAAAGAAGAGACATATATACAGATAAGTGACAAAAAATGTGCAGTCTTTAGCTAATTCTCATTTCGCAAAGTGCGGTTGCATTGACCAAATGCAACAACGCCTTAAACCACTATGAATTCCCTTGTGGACGAGTTATAGCCTCGTGAGAGTTTTCTAGAGAAGATACTCACAAACTTCATCTATACTACAATGACTAAGTAACAAAAACTTGTTTCCTAAATTAATCTCAGATATCTATACATCTCCCTAGCGGAGAATGAGGATTAATTTCTTTGAAACTCTAGTTAATATGCATACAATAATTAAAACATCTACATATAAATATGCATACAGTGAATCTTACATTGAATTGTACAAGCAGGGCCGTTTATGGATCCTTTAGAGAGCGTCCCTAAATAGATTCTCACAGGTATGTATTGAAACAAAAATTCGCTCATAATTTTTCCACTCAGTTTTCGCTAACTCAAATGTACAGTGGGTTTCGTTATATATTCGATGACAGTCAGAGGAGCCGAGGTCGATCAATCATATCTACTACTTATTATCACATCACCCTACTCCTTATTGAGTTAGAGGTCATTATTAGATATTGTGGGGATTAGGTGGTGGTGTAGAAGAAAATGAAAATAGAAAATAAAAAATGACAATTATGAGAGAATAAGATCTTCATGATATTTACACTAGAGAAATCCTTGTTTTCTTTTCCTACTTCTACCTGAGTTTTCCTACTTTGCTCTTAAGCTTTTGGACTCTTTTTTATCTGATTTGGATTTTTTGATTTTTGATTTTTTCCAAAAGCTTAAGAAACATAATTCTATTTTTCTTTCCTGAAGCAAAGACTTTTATTTGGGACACGTCTTTCTCTTTATTTTTCTACATTTCATCCTATTTCTAATACTCATCATTTAGGTATGTTATTTTATTTGGGTTAATAGATGGGTAAGGAATTTTTGGTGAAAGTGAAAGGTTTGATGAAAGGTTCAATGGAGTGACTAATGGTAAAATTTGTAATAGGTATGAATTTTTGGTTATGTCGATCCAAAGACTGCCTAAATTCTCGCCTAGGGTTCGGATGATAATCAAGTAAGTAGATGCGTGTTTTTCTCTATTTGGAAAAACTACTCCTCTATGTCATTACTCACATATCACACATATCGAGGCTTTTTGGTTATATTCTCACATGATTGATCATATAAGTAGACTAACCGTGGGTTCTAGAAACTTACTGCTATGCACAATCGATGATACTCAGTGCATGAATACTCATGAAAAGATGTAAAAACTATTGCGTACGTATTATCTTATATATGTTTCTCAAAAAAAATCCTAATTCAAATGATAATGCGAGATTTCTAGACAGTTTTCATCATCGAAAAGGAAACAAGACTTTGTCACTAAGTACATTCACTAACAAGAAAGTAGAAACTATATACAGCCTACAAGTTGCCTAAATTTTCTACATGTTCAAAGCACCCCCAAACTGAATGATGCTTAGTCCTTGAAGTATCAATAGATAAATAAAGAAATTACCTGAGAACTGTGGGCAAAATTAGGGCTGGATTGCTTGAACAGAAAGTTATTGTAACATAATATATTATACAGAATTAACAAAGAACAACAATAACATAGGAAAAACCAATATAGATAATTAGATATATATACACATTAGCCATCATTAAATTTACCATCCAGTAGGTCTTGATGTTTTCGCGTCATCCCATGTGAAATGCATTTCCTTAACATGGAACCAAAAAATAATGGTTTGCCAAATGGTGCTCCATTTTTGTTCTCCGGATTCGTTCAAATATGTCAATATTTTGTCATCGTTTGTGTAACAACGAACATGCCTCAGGTACCATGAAGGACGTCGCCATTGCCGAAACCATAATGAACGAATTATTCTGTTTGCCAAGCACAAAGAATCTACTTTATCCCAGTCGTGAAAAGTAGCTGAAAACTGTGGGAAATGTGTCCTCATAATTCGGCAAGCGGTTACAGGTAAAAGTAGATACTGATCTTGAACAGTGCGAGCTCTTTTCAGATTGGAGATAACACAATTTAAGATATCAAAGAATGTTTGTCCCTGAGCAAGCGCATTGAATACGACAAAGGCAGCATCATTGGCAGTAGAAAAATGCCAATCTCCCATGATGTTCAGCAAGATAAACAACATTGCATTCCCCACATTCATGGTGATGCTTGCGAAGGGAATGGTGATGTTTGGCCATTTGCCATGTGTATCTCCTTATTTTTTAATTACAAGACCATCATCGTATGTTGCGCGAAAATGAGGCCATGAAAAGGAACATGTAGAGTTTTGGATGATGTATGGCCGTGTTGCTACCGGCTCGTGATAGGGAAGATCCAAAGTTAAGGCAAGCGTTGGCTCAGAAAAGATATGGTGTGTGCCACCAACTTGGATTGTGAAACTAAAAAGAAGTCGTGAGCATGGTTGAATGCTGGTGTGTCTCCCATATTGGCATAAAAGTATGCAGCCAAACTTGGAGAATATGTTTGGTCAGGTCGAAAAACAAGGGAAGACCACCCGATGTTAGTGATGTAATCACGGAAATGAAGGCCATAAGCATCGGAATCCATCATAGCCTGGAAGGATTGCTCAGGAATGATTTTAAGTGTATCCATGCTGGATGAAGGAAATTCAGCAATAGCAGAGAGAGGGAAGACAGAGATTCCTAGCAGACTATCAATTAGTGTGAGGAAACGTCCAAAATGAAGTAGCCATGTTGCGTAAAGCAACGTGAGGGTCCTATCGAAAAGAAATCAAGTATGTCTCCCACGCTTGATGGATAAAGATATATATGAAGAAAAGTATCCAATAAAATCTGACAGGATGGATGAAAGAGTATGGAAGAAGATATACCCCTCATGTAATCAAATTTTAAATAACAGGCTAAAGTTTGATTATTGGTTATTAATAACAACTTGAATTATGACAATCCAAGTAGGCATACTCATTAAACATTGCTTTAAAAGAAGACACAAAGATAACAACAAATTTTTTATTATTAGAGCACACGACGAAAAACTTAATTAATAATTTATTTATTTATTTATTATTTATTTATTATTATTTTTTTAGAAGAAGATCATGGACCAGGATGACGATGATGATGGTTATGGGGACGCAGATCATGCACAAGACTGTTTAGTTCATCAATTTGTTGGTTGAGCTGAAGTTGAATGCCCCCTTGGTTGGTAGAGAGCGTAGTTTGATTCTCCATTACCAGAGTGTGATTTTCCAAGGACTAAGAGTGATTTTCCAAGATTTCCTCCTTTTCAATGTCGTGCATTGCTTGTCGTTCTTGAAATTCTAAAAGACTTTTGATGCTGATTTCCTGGCGTGCGTGTAGTGCCCACATGCCTTTTTGAAGAAAATGTATGCTTTCCATAAGATTAAAAATGTTCTGCATGGCACTTTCATCAAAGAAATGTTCAGAGTATGAGCTTTGGTCTTGTTGTTCATCTGTCAGAGTATCTAGAGTCCAAAAACCAGCGGCACATTCTGTGTGAATTACAATAAGGCCCGCTTTTTGAAGAGGTATTTATGGATAAACAGCTGAGATAACCCCAAAGCAACATAATTTTGTGGCTAGAGTAGGCAGAGGTGCTTACCATTTTTTATACCTGGTGATCGAGTTCTAGAGATATTAGATTATGCAAAAGTCTTCCCTATGATTCTGCATAATCTAAAGTAGGTGGAATTGAGGTTTTGTCACTTCAGATGATGATGATGTTCTAGCCACATTGTGTCCTAACTAGTGGAGCACAGCTCGTTGATTATGTTTCAAAGAGCATTAAAGAACAACGAGATGTTTGTTTCCAATTTTTCCACGAGATACAGTGGCCTATAGTATTTGTTTCATGGTATCAAATGGTGACTCTTGATAAGAGCCAAAAACTATAGTTTTAACCCCTTAACCATCATACTTTTAGACCAATTATGTGAGTAATAATTAAGAGTTAATACTGATTACGTGTTTTTATGCATTCCAGGCTTCAAAGTCCATGATGTGCAGAAATGTGCCACTTTAGTGAGATAAAGGAGCAAAGGTCGGTTGCTAAGGAGTTCTGTGATTAAAGGCCAAGATTCAAGAAGACAAAGCCTTTGTAAAGCCCGCTCAAAAGCTGAAAAGTCGACGCGGGCAGAAACAACACACAAAGTCAGCAGAACTTCCGAAGGCTGTATCTTTGGACTCAGACCTCGGAATAGGGCCTACCTTATGTCAAAACGACCGGCTCGGAAAGAGCTTTCCAATGGTCTAAGCCTTGACCCAATAAGAGGAGCAAAAGTGGACGAAAAGTTTGTCAAAGCCAACTGCAGCTGAAGAGGCCTTTTTGGACTGAAAGAATTGGGTTTTGGGCCTGATTCTCTGGCCCAAAACATGGCTCCAAGCCCATGCACGATTTTGGATCTGAAACATATAAAAACAAAGAGAAGCTTAGTTCTTAAGTATTCTAGTTATATTTTAGAAAACTAGTTCCTTGTAATGGTAGCTAGTTAGACCTAGATTAGTTAGCCTCCTTTAATTAGTTTTAAAACTTAGTTTTAGAATTTCAATTAGTTAATTAATTAGTTTTTCATATCTTGTTTTAGATCTAGTTTCTTGTTTAATTAATTACTTTAGAACAAAGTAGATTATTAATTTAGTATTTGAATCATTGTTTTATTATTCATTAGATTAATAAAATAGTGTTCTTGATAATCTAGTTTCATTTTCCATTTACTTATTTAGTTCAATTCTTAGATTTACTTATTTGTCATTATTAGTTTAATTCAATTATTGCATGAGTAGTTCAAATTGAGTTTAAACAAGTAAAGTTTCAATCTTTATATCATGTCTTGTTCGAATTTGATTGGGAATGATAGCATGATGATTCTCGGCTAAACCTCCATTAGAGGGGGTTGAGAAGCCTTGATGAAAGCTTGATTCCGATTATCGTAGAGTCGTCGTAATTTCCTTTCCACTCTAGAAATGATTAGTTCACCATGAGAATGGGTGTAATCGTTCACATGCTAGTTATGAATTGGTAGAAATGCCATGTGTAATTAGGGATTAGGAGTAACCAAATTGTTCTGCGAAGCAGTTCAATTCGGATTACGACGATTTCTCGTTAGTGGATTAAGTTGAGCTAAGGTGGAATCAATCACGCTCTAACTCCTTATCATAGAATCGACGTAGTATTCCCATAGTTGTTTAAATAGTCGACTAGTTGCATCTTGTGGGTAGTTGCATCGTAGTCTAGTTATCATTTCGTAAATCTCTCATTAGACTTTAGTTAAGATTATTTATACGTAGAGAACATTACCATGCAGAAGAACTAGGAGTGGAACGAATCATCTACTCCACTTTATCTCAATAAGATTGAGAGTAGAAATCTTTGATAAATATAGGCACGTAATTAAGTTTTAGTTTACTTACGTTTTGAGTTTTATCGTTCATTTCGTAGGTAAACTTTATCTTTTTAGGTTTATCAAATGGCGCCTCTGCCATCTTAGTTTCACTTTCGCATTGTTTTCGTAGTATAAGTACTCTTCTTAAAGTCCCATTTCAACCACCCAACCTTGTTTGATTCTAACTGTGGTTGTCTTTTTCAGCATTAAACTTCCTCGAAAAAAAAAAAAAAAAAAACGGAGCACAAAAAAAAGGAAAAGGAGAGACTGCTGAATTATCGAAGTCGAAGCGACCAGCTTCAAACCGAGCTTGACCAGCTCAAAACATTGTAACTTCGAAGTTTACACTAAAGCGCATTTTAATTCGAGCTGAATTTTGCCGGATTTCCACAGGTTTGATTCAAACTTCGATTTTTCAAGTTTTTCAGTGTTCTAACTTGTTATATCACTAAACACGCGTAAACAAGACGCTATTCATAAGCGAAGCAAGGACGTAATCAGGTATTCCTTTCTTCCATACCTCGCATCTCCTGTTAGAGGTTTATACTAGTATATCAGAATTGTTTGGAGTGTTGACGTGTTTAGCTAAGTTTGGTCTTAGCCTTGTATGAGATTAAGGTTTGGTCGAACAAAAACACCGAACGTAATTACACAACAATGTCAACAAAGAAGTTTATCTAGTATACCACCCACTACACCTCTAGCTACTATTTCACACACACCACCTGATATGATGCCTGAAGAAGGAGAGACTCCTCTCTCTGACTTCTACAAAGCCTTGAGCGATAGCCCCAAATCTTGCATCGTTCTAGCAGACCCAGTGGGGGATTTCCAAATCCCCCCAAATATTTTTAATTTGTTACCCGTTTTTCATGGTTTAGACCATGAAAAACTTTATCAGCACATGCGTAGGATTGAACAAGTCCTAACAACATTCCACCATCCTACTGTTGGTGCGGAACAAATTAAACCGGGGTATTCCCTTTCACCTTAGCCCGATAAAGGCGTCTTGGTTAACCGCCCAAACGCCTAATTACGTGGACTCGTGGGCTAAACTTGTTCAAATTGTTTATGGAACATTTTTACCCACCCCTAAAGACGGATGAGATGATTTCCAAGATTCATTTCTTTCGACAAAATCCTCAGGAATCATTTTCAGAGGCTTGGAATTGTTTCACCGATCTCCTTATAGAGTGTCCACATTATAACCTATCGAAAGACACGTTAGTTCGTGCCTTTTTCAAAGGACTTCTACACCACCATAAAGAAGTCCTTGACATAATGAATGGGGGTAGTTTCTTAAGTAAAGGAGCCTCAGAGGCTTATAAATTTTTAGAGGATCAAACTAAGTGAAATAACAAGGGGGGGGGTGGACGATATCCACCCACGCTCGCTAGTTCTTCTAATACAGTTAAGGGCGGTATGTTTGAAATTAAACACGATCCCGAGCTTAAAACTCTAATCGAATCACTCACTAAAAAGGTAGAGGTCATTTCTGTTCAACAAAAGCCTATCCCCGTAATGAATGTAAATTCAAATCCATGTAGTTTTTGTTGGAGTCCTGAGCATCCCGACTCCCACTGTCCTATAGCCTATGAACAGGCTTGTTCCATTAATAGTGAACCTAACGCCCCTTGGAGACAAAATCCCAACTTCGGTTGGAGAAATAACCAACACGTCACACCTCCAGGGTACAATAATCAATATGTTAGGCCAACGCACAGTTTTATCCAAGCTCAACCACGACAAGGACAGGGTCAGGGTAATTATAATAATTATAACAACCAAGTGCAACCTCGGCAAGGTCCAGCACAAGGTCAAGGTAGTTATAATAATTATAATGCTAATAGAGGTATCGTTCCGATAAATAATAACTATCAAAATCCGCCCATAAATAATTCACGCGAGATAGTCCCAGTCACACCACCCGTGACTACTACACCCACACAACCGGATCGTCTTGACACCTTCATATAAGTGAGCCAAAAACTTTTCCAAACCATGGCACAATCTAACCAACAGCTTCTACAATCCGTTAAAAATTTAAGCCAACAGTTGACCCAAGATAAAGCCCAACCCAAAGGTGTGTTTCCAGGTCACGCAATACCTAATCCTAAAATAACAAACACAGCCTTTGAGGTAACCGATAATACGAGTAATGAATATGAAAATGTAGGTGAGCTAAATGCCATCACCACTCTCCGTTCTGGCAGAGTGGTTGATAACAAAGTAACTATGCCTATAGTTACCCCACCAAGATAACCCTACACCCTGCTATTTTACTAGATACGAAAGAGAAACTGAAGAGCCTACCAATCGTAGAGGTACCCGCCACAACACAACCTAAGAAACAGAAAGCCAAGGTTAAACATCCAGGTGATACCATTGCTAAATATAGAGAGAAACCACCGCTTTCCATAAAATTAGCCATGTTAACTAGGGATACAAATTATGAGGAGATTAGGGGCGTTTTCAAGAATCTAACTATAAACCTTCCCTTCCTCGAAGCTATTAAAAAAGCTACCACACCATGCTAAGTTTCTTAAGGAGTTGTGTACTACTAGGCGCGAAGACCAATATACCAAAAGACCTTTTTTAACGAACAATTCCCAACTCTATCCTGAACATAATGAAATTGTTAAGTACAAGGACCACGGTCAGTCCTACTATACAATGCACCTTAGGAGATTCCTATCTGACGACCGTTATTATTACACACGGGGGCTAGTGTTAACTTACTCCCATTTTAGTTGTATAGACAAATAGGTCTAGACGAGATGCAACCCACTAAAATGACGTTGCAATTAGCTGATCGGTCTATTAAGTATCCTAAGGGTGTGGTCGAAAATGTGCTGGTAAAAGTTCAGGATTTCTACTATCCGGCTGATTTTGTCATCCTCGATACAGAAGTCGCTAACGACTCTATCCCGATCATCTTAGGGCGTCTTTTCCTGGCAACTGCAAATGTGCTCATTAATTGCCGCGATGGTTCAATGTCCATGTCTTTTGGCCATCTTGCTGTTGAAGTAAATGTTTTTAAAATAAAGACACATTTACCCGATTCGTCTATGGATGGAGAGGTTAGCATGATCGAGAGCTTCGCTCGAGATTATTTCAACAACACGTTCCCTGATAATCATATGCCCAAATTTCTTTCCTTTGGAAGTTCAGACTCCAATATTTTCATCCCTACACTAGTCGATACACATATTATGGATGAGGACGAGATAGATGACTTTCTCAAAGATATAGAGGACTACCATAGTAATGTGGATATGACCAATCTAGATGAGGAATTCGATGAGTTTCTTAGAGCAGGTGATGATTTACCCTATCAAGAACTACTTTGCACAACATCCACCTCGACTCCCCTCCTTCCACCCTTTCAAAGGAATCTCGAGTTTGCACTCGATCTTTTTGTTTCTCCTGTGCTTCATAATTTTTTAAATCCACCTAGTAAACAAATACTTCAGAAGGACAAACCATTTGACACCTTCATTTTCAGACTTGAGATAGGTCCTACCTACACCATGAATGAGTTTTGTGCTAAACCCACATCCTCATTGTTTACATGCTTTCCTTCTACAACTTATCTATATCCACCATATCTTCCACAACCATTCACTTTTCCACACTTATTCACTAGGACACCCTCTCGTTCAAAGATGAAAAAGAAGGTGCATGCTAGGTTACGTTATAGGTCTATCCGACTTCGCTTTCAGTTCACTAGGTTGCGTCATAGGAAATCTTGGTGTTTGATTGTGTTTGGATATGTTTTTTGTGATATTTATTTATGGAATGATCCACAACTATTTCGGTTGTTGATATATGATAAACTGCATGTTCATACATATGTTTAGATAAAGTCTCGAGTATCTGACTATAAACGACTCAATTTTTGTGTTTGATGCATTTCCTTTCATTTCCATATATTGGTGAGTGCACCATTAAGGTAATCGGGCCCTCCCTATGGAGTGTGTGGTTGTAAGTACCGGATCCTAAGTCCACGTTTAACATAATTCACGTTTTCCACTTTTGCATGTTTTCTCAGATTTTTGAGTCATGTTTCTCTATAGGGTGAATTATGTCCTTATTGCTTATTGTTTTTCCTTATAAAAGTAAAAAAATATTAAGTAATAAACATAGTAATCATGGAAGTCTTGGGAATCTGACTTTAAAAGACCCACTTTTAAAAAAAAAAAAAAAAATTTTTAAACTCTGTTGTAAAAAATTTGTTTGGGGATCGGGTGTTCGTGTTTCTGTCCTAGAATGTTTTATGTCCCATTAGAGTTGCTTAGGCTGTTTAATTGTATTTCGATTCGGATTGACATAATCTATGAAATTTAGAGTTCATTTGTTCGCATAACATACGTCATGCACGCACTTTGAGGCATTTTCCACTATCTTATATGTCATCCATGGTCGGAATAGAGTGTTTTATGGATCATTGGATTGGAAATTCTCTCCTGATCATTTCCTTATCTCATTCGCAAAAATCGGACAGGTAACGAAGCGGCAATATTAGTTTGAAGTCGCGCTAAAAATCGACAAAATTCGAAAAATTCGAATTGGGCTTGGGCCCAACTCGCGCGCACCTGCGTCCCTTACCTTCACACCAATAGTAGCGATCTTCATCCTCCCAAACCGCCATTAACAATAAAACAAAGCTTTAAACCCTAACATAAAAAAAAAAAAAAAAAAAGAAGAGAAAACCAATACACAAACGCCAAACATCCAAACCCACTCCAAATCTTCTCAAAACCGTACCACCACCACCTCCACCAATTTAAATCACTAAAAACCACCGAAAAATAAAGAAATTCACGCTGCCGTGCCACCACACCACCACCACCATCATTTTATTTGTGAGGTTGTCCCTTATTGCTTCCCCACTACATTCCAAACACTCCAATGGCTCAACAACGTCGAATTTTGCCGGAGCAAGCATTTATTGGCGACCACTTCACGCTGTTTTACAGTGACAAAATGATTCGTAGAGATTGGAATATCTTGTGGTACTCGACCGATGCCTTTTACCACGAAGAGTTAGTCTAACGGTTTTACAACACGAGGGAGTTGGATGGGAGTAGAATTTTTGTTACGGTGGCAAAGAGGAGGAAGGAAGTAACTGCTGGGTTGTTGGTTGAGATTCTAGGCATTCCGCCTAGAATCCATCTGGATGCCATGTTACAGGAGTCCCAATATAATGGGGTCGAGCCGTTAATGAACATGACTGTTACCGAAGGGAACTACAATACAAGCTCGCATTGTGTTCGCCAGGCATCCCTTAGAACCAACCAGCTGGCTGCAGCTCAGTGGATTGGTCGGAACGTACTAGGGAAGGAGAATGTCAGCGACATCGGTCTGAACTGCCTCCACATTCTATGGATACTCCAGGAGCAGAAGTATGAGTTCTATATCTTGGAGTTTTTGCTTAACATGATTAGGGGAGTAGGAAAGTCGATTACACCTCTCCCTGTTTTAATAACGAAGATCATGCTAAAGTTGAGAGCGACTCCGACGTCTGATAGGATTTACCTCACCCTACACCGAAATCCTCATATTTATAAGGATTGTGTCCAACGAGTTTGGAGGTTGCCTGAGGATAGGGTAGAGGACGAGGAGGCTGGGGGAAACGAGAATGCCTCGGAGGATAAGGATGATGTGACTTGTTTTGATGCGGATGCCTTGGAGAGGTGTTGGTCAGATGCAGAACGCATGGCTGTGATTCATCGTGGCATGCGTTCACTTAATACTATCTGTGAATACCTCCGGACTCGACATGCTACTATCCACCATAACTTTGAGATTCGTACCCAGCGAGAGGATGAGCGGTGGGAACAGATGAGGGCTGAGCTAGAAGCTCAATGCCAGTTCCGGGCCGATATGCTTGCACGCTTCCCACCTCACGGGGATTCTCCTTCTGAGGATACATCATTGAGGCATGAGCGTCGTCGCCGAAAGACGAATGGTGCTGGCCCATCGGGAGCTCAGGAGCCATCTCCTGAGCGTGTGCCCTCCGCTACCAGTACCGACGTGTTTAAGGATAGTATAGCTTGATGATTTTTATTTGTAGTTTTATTATTGTTAGTTATTTTAATGTAAGTTTTAATTCCGTAATTTGAATTTTGTAGTGAAATGTACTTTGAATGAAAAATTTAATATAATCTTGATTATTTTCATTGTCGCGTGGTTGTTTAATATTGATCCCACCTTCCAAAATTGTTTGGGGGTGGTGTTATCTATTCCAGCATGATTTTTATATGACCCTCGTTTTTAGAAGTTATTTCGGAGTTAGGGTGAGAATATAGCCGATTAGGCATATCTATGAATAAAAATCATGGTAGGATGAAATCTCGATAAAATAGGTAGGTTCTATCCTAAATTCAACCTAAAAGATACTAGTGTTGTTTAAGAATCAAGAATATGAGTTGTTTCCGTTTTCGGATTTGGAAATTTTAGTATTTCCGGAAACTGCCGTAAAAACTTTTTGGCAACTTCCCGATCCATTTTAGCAACTTAAAACCTATATAAACTTCATTCATTCTACACTCACAACCCACACTACACCTAAGTTCCATCACTCACCTTTCACTCCCACGTTTCCCACGTTTCATCTCATTTTTCAACCATCAGCACTATGGAGCGCACCTGCGCCCCAGTGGAGCGCACCTGCACCCTAGTCTCTGTCAGAAATTTTGCACAGAGCTCACACATGCCCGAGGTGAGCGACTTCAGCTTCAAACACTTGGAACTCAAAATCATCGAGGCGACTTGCTGCGCCCAAGTGGAGCGCACCTGCGCCATGACCTCCGTAAACACAAAAATTTCTAATTTTATCTGCGGGTTGTTCCCAGATTATTTGCAGCTGTTCCAGAGCATCATTTTGAGATGACATGTCCTACAATAATACCGGAACAGTCTTTCGAAGATTTGTTCCGAAGCACTACTTATGGTGCTTGGTTTCGCGAGGCGACCACATACGTAGGCTGGGAACCGCTTATGGTAAGACATGCTAAACTTTATTCTCCAGCACTAGCATCTTATTTTTACGATAACTGCATTTTCTTTGAGAGACCAGATGGAGAACACTTGTTCTCCATCAACATTGATGATGAACCAATGGAAATTACCAGGTTCTTGCTAGCATTTGTTCTTGGACTTGCTATGCCCGCTGAAATACAAGACCCATGGTGTTATTGGGTAGATAATATGCATGTCTACACTTATGAGTTTTTGCATGAGTCGTATGGGGCAGGCATTTTCCGTATCGAGGACCAAGGGGACTATAACGTCGCTTTTGGTAGCCTGTCCATGAACATAGGAACTGTTATGTTTTGGATCATGCTAAACATTTTAGGGGAATGGCGTTTTTCTTCTGTGAATGATGCCACTTGCAGCATCTTCCTTGCTTTAGCCACGGGACGTATGTGCCATGACCTTCCCAGAACCTTGATGTCTAGTTTAGCTCGAGCCCATAGCATGAGGCATAAGTACCTTCTTATGCCTGTTCTAATTTCCCGTATTATACTATGTTTCTTTCCTATTTTTGTACACGTTTCATGGATTGGATTACGGTCGACACTGTATGACCCACCAATAGTATTATTCGATCTTTCCGTGCAATGACTTGGTAAGGGTTGAGGATACAACCTTATCAGGTTGCACCCTACACCCCGTCAGACCAAGTGGCGCTTAATAGGTTAGCAATAATAGATGATAAATGGTGGGAAGCCTGGCAAATTATCATGGCATGGCAGGACCCGAAGGAACCTCACTTCTTTATAGAAGAAGAGGATGAGGAGGATAATGAATAAAGCGGGAGATAAGGTAAGTTTTAATTCTAGTTAGTGTCTGCTTATGTCCCAAGCAATTTGATTCTTGTTAACCCCATAATGGGTGGAACTCTTATAGAGTTGCGTCAGTTTTTATATTAGTATGTTTTAACCTTGTTTTGCAAATGTTCCAGAATTTCACGCATTTCCATGGTATTTTTCTACCCTCTTTATTTAAATGCTTTGAGGACAAAACATGCTTCTTGTTTGGGGGGGGGGGCATAGAAAAATATGTAATTAAGGCATCTGCTAGGATATAAATATGTATAATATGCATTTGTTTTCTAGTTAAAATTTCAAAATTTCAAAAATATAAATAAATAAGTTCATGCTATACACTTAGGAATATTGGTATTGTTTTCCTTCTCTATGCTCTTAATAATCTAGAAGTCTCACGTAGCTTTTGCATTAGAATAATTTTTAGAAACTTAGGTTAATATGTAGGTAATAATCTTTGCATCTATCTATAAATATATTACATGAGTATCTATGATTGTTAGCAGTAAGTTTTTGAAATCTAGGTTAGAGTACTTATTCTACAAATCCTGTGAGAATATAGCCTAAAGCCTTATATGAGCGAAACATTTGAGAAATGACACAAAGGAGAAGTAAAATCCGGATAGAGATATCACACGTCCACTTGCTTGATCACTATGCCATATCCTAAGCGAGAATTTAGGCCCTCTTTGGATCGATATAGCCAGAAATTCAAACCTTTGAATTATTTTCCGCTAGTCGCCCCTCTGAGCCTTTCTTTAGCCTTTCATAAACCACAAATCCTCTACCCTATTACAAAACAAAACAAAATAAAAAATTCAACCTACCCAATTTAGATAAGTCTGAGAATAGAATGAGGAAGAAAGAAGAAGAGAAAAACCTGTGTAAACAAAAGTTAGTTAATTGCTTCAGAAAATAAAGAAAAGAAGTTTCCATCCAAAGAAAAGAAAAATAAAAATAGAAATAAAATAAAAACTCCAAAAAAATAGAATAAAAGGAGTCAAAAGCCAAAGAAAAAGAAAAAGAAAAATATATGGCTAAGGATGGAAACAAAGTGTAGAAGCAAAAGTAAATAACAAGGTTTTCTCTAGTTACATAATATGAAGACTCTATTATCTCAGACTTGTCCTTTTTGAATATCCATTTCCTTCCTTCTTAAACCATCTCCTAATCCCATGACACCTAATAAAGACCTCTAGCTCAATTAGGAATAGGTTAGTGTGATAGTAAAGTGGCAGATGTGTTTGATCGATTTCGGCTTCCTTGTTGTCATTGAGATTGTAAGGTAAAAGTGTGCCCACCGCATTAATCAGTAGTAGCTAAACTTGAGTGGAAAAATCAGTGTTATACCTTGACTATTATTGTGAGAACCTACTTAAGGACGCTATTCGAAGTTTGAAACGAACCTGCTAGACATTTCATAGTATTACTCATTGTATATATGTTTATTATAGATGATTGATTATTATGCATATATTAGCTTAGGTTTTAATTTTGATTACTCTATATGCATTGCTAGTGAGAGGTATAGTTAATTTAGAGCATGAATAAGGAAACAATAGTTTTATTTCTTAGTCGTTGTAGTATAGATGAAGTTTGTGAGTACCTTCACTAGAAAACTCTCACGAGGCTATAACTCGTCCACTAGGGAATTCCTAGTGGTTTAAGGCCTTGTTGCATATGGTCAATGCAATCGCGACTCAAATAAACGAGCAGATAGAACTCCATTTTTGGTCACTTATTCTAATTTCTCATCTTTGCTTGAGGACAAGCAAAATGTTGTTTGGGGGTGGTTTTATAAGAGCTCAAAACTGTAGTTTTAACCCCTTAACCATCATACTTTTAGACCAATTATGTGAGTAATAATTAAGAATTAATACTGATTACGTGTTTTTATGCATTTCAGGCTTCAAAGTCCATGATGTGCAGAAATGTGCCACTTTAGCGAGATAAAGGAGCAAAGGTCGGTTACTAAGGAGTTCCATGATTAAAGGCCAAGATTCAAGAAGACAAAGCCTTTGTAAAGCCCGGTCAAAAGCTGAAGAGTCGACGCGGGCAGAAACAACACACAAAGTCAGCAGAACTTCCAAAGGCCGTATCTTTGGACTCAGACCTTGGAATTGGGCCTACCTTATGTCAAAACGACCGGCTCGGAAAGAGATTTCTAATGGTCTAAGCCTTGATCCAATCAGAGGAGTACAAGTGGATGAAAAGTTTGTCAAAGCCAACTGCAAATGAAGAGGCCTTTTTGGACTGAAAGAATTGGGTTTTGGGCCTGATTCTCTGGCCCAAAACATGGCTCCAAGCCCATGCACGATTTTGGATCTGAAACATATAAAAACAAAGAGAAGCTTAGTTCTTAAGTATCTAGTTATATTTTAGAAAACTAGTTCCTTGTAATGGTAGCTAGTTAGACCTAGATTAGTTAGCCTCCATTAATTAGTTTTAGAACTTAGTTTTAGAATTTCAATTAGTTAATTAATTACTTTTTTCATATCTTGTTTTAGATCTAGTTTCATGTTTAATTAATTACTTTAGAACAAAGTAGATTATTAATTTAGTATTTGAATCATTGTTCTATTATTCATTAGATTAATAAAATAGTGTTCTTGATAATCTAGTTTCATTTTCTATTTACTTATTTAGTTCAATTCTTAGATTTACTTATTTGTCATTATTAGTTTAATTCAATTATTGCATGAGTAGTTCGAATTGAGTTTAAACAAGTAAAGTTTCAATCTTTATATCATGTCTTGTTCGAATTTGATTGGGAATGATAGCGTGATGATTCTCGGCTAAACCTCCATTAGAGGGGGTTGAGAATCCTTGATGAAAGCTTGATTCTGATTATCTTAGAGTCGTCGTAATTTCCTTTCCACTCTAGAAATGATTAGTTCACCATGAGAATGGGTGTAATCGTTCACATGCTAGTTATGAATTGGTAGAAATGTCATGTGTAATTAGGGATTAGGAGTAACAGTTAGTTGTTCTCTTGGCGATTCAATTCGATTACTGACGATTAAATCGTTAGTGGATTAAGTTGAGCTAAGGTTGAATCAATCCCCCTCTAACTCCTTATCATAGAATCGACGTAGTATTCCCATAGTTGTTTAAATAGTCGACTAGTTGCATCTTGTGGGTAGTTGCATCGTAGTCTAGTTATCATTTCGTAAATCTCTCATTAGACTTTAGTTAAGACTATTTATACATAGAGAACATTACCATGCGGAAGAACTAGGAGTGGAACGAATCATCTACTCCACTTTATCTCAATAGGATTGAGAGTAGAAATCTTCGATAAATATAGGCACGTAATTAAGTTTTAGTTTACTTACGTTTTGAGTTTTATCGTTCATTTCGTAGGTAAACTTTATCTTTTTAGGTTTATCAACTCTTGATTATGGAACTCCGGGTTAGTCATTGGAATTTGAAGTATGTCGGAGATAATTTCCCTAGTCAATTCAAATCGTTGTCCATAGGCATGGAAATAGAATTTACCATGTTCATGTCAGCTAAATTGGTAGAACATCAAAACTAATTCTCTGGAATAAGTAGCTTCCGAATGATATAGAAGAGGCATCCTTCCTCGACATACAATTTATGTGTCAAAATATGGAGAATTAGGCCTTCATAAAAAGAATTCAAATAATTTTTCTCTGGCACTATCTTTCTTGGTTGATCCATTTGAAAGTATAAGTGAGGGAATGATAGTGAAGAATGCGTGAAATGAAGATGATGGAAAAAAAAAGATTTATAGCTAATATATGAGCCTTTACAAATCAGGATGGCAAGTGTAGTTTGATCCAGAATTAATATGTTTAAAATACAAGTGAAACATGTGTTATTGTTACACATAATTATGTAACAGCAACTATGGGTATCCATAGTAGGTCTTTTCATGTCAAAATTCCAAGACAATTACCGAGGAGTTCACAATGTTAGAAAATACGGAGGAAGGTTTCACTTGGCAGTTAGACCAACATATATTTTCTATCTTGAGTTGTCAAATAGGGTATTAAAAATAACGTCCCTAAGACTGTTACTGAGGTATGCAAAGAGATAGAATGTATGGAGGTGAAGTAGCCACAGTATAGTTAGACCTACAGGTAAATTCTGAATTGATGTAGCAAACCTCAATAATGACAGATGGATAGAATGATTGAGCTGCGTGCGCGACATGTGTTAGGCCAACGGTGGAGCGTGCACGACTTTCTATAAACACAAGGAGTCAAGATTGATTTATTTTTGTGATTTTTTTATTTTTTTGATTTGTTATGTTTTTTATGATTTTTTTATATTTATGATAAAGTAAAAATACAACTAATACACACAAATGTTAAATAGGGGACTTCTCAATTTAATACGTAAACCGAAGCAATGTTTGAGAATTATTTAACACACCACACTAATATACAAAAACATTAAAGAAAAGGAAAGATGGATGTTACATAGATCTACACTTGTTGAAGGATGTTATGCATAACTAACAATATGATAACGATAAACACCGTTATCAAGAAGACTATGAATGCAGCATCACGTTGCTCCGTTTCGAATTTCTCGATCGGATCCATTATGTTGAAAACGAGGAGAGGTGGTGAAGCTTAATTTGTGGAGAGAGAGAATATTTAACAAATGAGCTACCAAAATTATCAGCATGAAAAATGTCATTTAATGGAATATCGCATGCTCAAATGTAAACTTGTTTAAGAAGTAGTTGATACAACTAAGATTAAAGCCATTTCCCATGTCCCTAGTAGGCAACATCAAATGTTGAACACGAATCTCGTTGGGCACTGTGTTAGTGCTAAAAGGGAATGGAAAAGAAATTAATATATACATGGTGAGTTTTTTAACGTCAGATCCTCAAGACGATTCCCAACCCGTGGGAGCAACTGCATGGTGACAAAGTTTATCCTGCTGAGCTGGTGTTTGGAAAAAATATACCTTATACTGGCAAGTATCTGATAGTGATTGAAGACCTGGACAGAGTGGTGTTTGACAATGCACACACCACCCCATTCGTCGTGCACGTCATTTACGAGAAAAAGTACTTCGACCATTACCTATTCGGGATGAGTGAGATTTACACCAAATGATTAATTGAAGTTCGCAAGGAATATAGTAGAAAAGGGAAGAAAAGGACGGAGGAGAAATTTTTGGTACCCATTGTTTACTAAAAGGGACGATTGCTCGATTATCAGAAGACATTTATACTCAATTCTGAAATAGAGTTGTTGTGGACTACAGTTCTGGTGCTTGCAACTATTCACTCCAAGATAATAATGAGATAAGAAAAGAAAGGAGGGCCTAGGTACCAAAATGGAGCACTCCCTTTATATAAGAATGGAATGGAGTACACTAAAAAAAAAGTCGTTTAAAATCAGAAACTTGAGACTTTAATCAAACTGTGTGGGGTCCTTAATAATCAATTTATCATAAATCAACAACTAAAAAGTTTTGGGTCTATCCAACTAACACGTTTTTCACCCCCAAACAGATTCAGACACCAAGATTCGCTACCCCGAGGTTTAGAAGACCGAGAACCTAAAGGAGAGTTCACTTTGGTTTTTCTCAAATGGAATGGTATTCGAGTAGATGATGATGAGAAAAACGATGCTCGTAAAGCACACTTAGGATGTAGATGTTTTAGAAGGAATGAGTAATTAGGTTTAGTACTAAACTCATTGAATAAGTGGGGCTCTACTGTATCGTATTTGAAAAAGAAATGCTCTTGTGGTTCATTCATGGGTATGACGTTCGCGCCAGAAGGATTGAAAAACTCGTGAAGAACGTGAGAGGCGAGAAAGTCGAGTGCAAACTCAAGGTTATGTTGAAAGGGTGGAGAATGGAAAATCATGGTGATAGAAGGTGGGTGGGTTTCTATAGGTGGTAACTCATCAGAGGCTCTCAAGAATTCGAAGTATTTGTCATCCAACTTGTCTGGATTGACATGACAATCCTCATCTACAAAAGTATGTGCATCATTAAGGTATTCGTCAATATCCTCAGTAGTGAAGTCGGCAAAGAAATTGTGATATTTGTCATCCTCCACAAGAAGAATGGGTACCAATGTTGGAGTTAATACATCAACCAAACTGAAGATCATGTTGATCTCACCATCCATAGTTTGTGGCATCGGTTTGAAAGCATTTTTTTCCACAGTGAGATTTCCAAAGGACATGGTCATGTAACCATCACAACAATTGATGAGGGCGTTTGCAGTTGCAAGAAATGGACGCCCTAGAATGATAGGAATGGAATCACAGACAACTTCTGTATCCAGAATGACGAAATCAACGGGATAGTAAAATTCTTGGACCTGTACGAGGACATTTTCCATAATGCCATTGGGATACTTAATGGAACGATCGGCTAATTGCAGAGCCATGTTGGTAGGTTTAAGCTCATGAAGACCTAGTTGTTTAAATATGTAATATGAAAGTAAGTTCACACTAACTCGTAGGTCTAGTAGTGCTGTAGCAGTATATTTGTATCCCAAAGTACATGGAATGGTTGGTCTACTAGGGTCCTTATATTTGACAACACCATTAGATTCAGTGATGGTAGGGAACTGTTCGGTGAGGAACGCTTGTTGATGAACATTGGTTTTCCTTTTTGTTGTGCACATATCTTTCAAAAACTTTGCATATTTCGGAAATTGTTTAAGGACAATGAGAAATGGTAAGTTGATGGTCAAATTCTTAAAAGTTTCTCGAATCGCATTAAAATTTTTGTCAGGTTTGTTCTTTGCCAAACGGGCAGGAAACGGTGCCTTGGGTATGAATTTGGCATATGGATCGGCTTGCTCCTTTCTTAAGTTATTAGTTGGTAACGTAGTTGGAATTGGTGCTTCCAGTGTAGGTTTATTATAAAAAATAGGTACATTAGAAGTGTGAGCTACCTTTGATTGATCATCTGGCATACGTATCTGATTGTTTATGGTTTTGCTAGATCTAAGAGTTGTGATTGCATTCACCTCACTTTGGTTTGGATTACTTGTACCAGGTGTATTATTGAGTTCAAAGGCAGTGTTTACTGGCTTAGGGTTTGGAACAACTTGTCCAGGAAACACGCCTTTCTGATTCTTATCCTGAGCTAAGAGTTGAAGCGATTGTTTGATAGACATCAGTATTTGAGATTGTTGGTTCATGTAAGCCAAGAAAGTATCATTCATTTTATCAGTAGTGAGTTGCACAGGTGGTGCAACAGGGACTAATTCACAGTTATTGCTAAGAGGTTGAGGATGATAGCCATAATATGGATTGGATGGAGGAAGGCTGTGGTTAAGATTGGAATTACTTGGAAACTGATTTTGATTTTGTTGGTATTACTGATTATTTCCTTGATGGTATGGAATATAGTTGGTAGATGGTCTAACAGGTGGATTGGCAAAACCTGGAGAAGCCATCTGTTGGCATTTGGGCGCCAAGCGAAATTTGGATTTTGTCTCCAAGGTGCATTAGGGATGTTGAATGCACAAACCTCTTCCGATGGTTGTGAAAATGAAGCATATAACAAGGGACAATACGCATCAGGATGGTCAGTACTTAGATAAAGAACACATGGGGAGGTGTTAACGTTTATGACTTGTTTTGGTTTTTGATCGTTTACCTGAACTGCTAGGGCATCTACTTTTCTAGTCAGGGATTCTATTAGATTTTTTAATTCGGGATCGGGTTTTACCTCAAAAATAGATGTAGCTTTTGTAACAATGTCCTTAGATGACCTAGAAGAATCAGTGTTACCCCAATGTGTACCTCTTGTTGCTTGTTTTTCAAGAAAATTATATGCTTCAGTAGCTCCTTTGTCAATTAAGCAACTGCCATTCATTATATCAAGTGTTTCTTTTTGATGATCGGAAAGTCCATTAAAGAATGAACAAACAAGGATAGCGGTGTCGAGCTGATGATGAGGACATTCTAAAAGAAGATCAGTAAATCGACTTCAAGCTTATGTGAAGGATTCATGAGGATTTTGACGAAAGAATTGGATTTTATGAAGCATTTTAGTAGTTTTATTTTGAGTATAAAATTGTAGCATGAAAGCTTGCACAAGTTTATTCCATGTTTCTATGGATTGTGGATGTTGTCCTGCTAGCCAAACTGACGCTTTATCAGATAAAGTGAAAGGAAACAACCTAAGCAAGACTTGTTCGGTAGAGACTGATGGATGGTGAAATGTGGTGGCTACTTGCTAAATCTTATGGAGGTGATTGTAAGGTTTCTCATGGTATAGACCATGATAAACAGGTAACAAGCCAAAAATGTTTGGCGGGATTCGAAAATCGATGACAATATTTGCGAGTTTTATACAGGAAGAAGGTCTTTCTTGTAAGGCAGTATAGAAGTCCGAAAGGGGCTTCTCGACTGGTGGAGTTTTGTCAGCCATAACGAATGAAGTTAATGGCGAGAAGGGATCATGATGATTTTTATTAACAGGTGAAGAACTATGTTGTGGTAAGAACTTACACAATTTCCTATCGTATTTTCTCCTATGATAAGTATGTTCAAATTCTTTATTATTACCAGATCTTAATCTCATGCAAGCATAAAATTAGATATAATGCACAAAATGAACTTATTAGTACTTGAATGAATTTTATTATTTTCTGAAGCATTAGAAGTGAACAATGTAGGCCTAAGCTACTGCTAACGTAGTAGTGAAGCTAAGAATATGTGTGCATAAACCAACAACGAGGTCACAAAAAAGATATGAGGGAGATTTTCCGTGCAAGCACAGTTCTAATTAAGTAACCTCAATCTTTTAAGTTTCCTAGACATTGTTGGAATATATTTAAGATTTATGGGATTTTTTTTTAGTTAATTAAAATTTATGCAAAGGATAAGGGCACAACATTACCAGATACAACCTACTTATATAAAGTACAATCATGCAATCATGCAAATACAACCTACTTATACATTACCAGATACAGTAGCATGTAAAGATACTTTACTCATATGTATAGAAATACTAATAGGCAAAGTTGTATCATCAATAAATACTTCGATAAGTACAGGCAAATACACATCAGTAATACGTATATGTAGGCTAAGAGGCAAATATATATTACGTAGACGTATATCTATGCTAACAGGTGAATTTATACTACACGTGTTCTGCATAATATTTTGATTATGTCAATACTCATTGAGATTATGTGTGTCATATAGAGAGCAACTTCACCCCGAAGGGCTTAGAAACAACTTACCCAACTCAGATTTTAACTCTCGTTGGAATTCTCTCCTCTTTTGTGACAAAATCAAATTATTAAACAAAACAGTTTACTCATACGTAGATAGATACTAAACATGCAGCAACAACCACTTATACGTATATATAGATATAACCATGCAAAACAGTACCACGGACATGTATATATACATTTAGATGCAATTCATAATCACTTAATCATATATATATATATATATATATTAATCGTATTCACATGATTCATAGATATTTCTAACCTAATACGCAAATAATAGTCCATTACCTATGACATGATAGAGAACACATGTGAATCATACAATAATAATTTAATATTAGAACTTGTTAGAATCCCGCAAGTCCACCAAAGAAATGAAATAGTCGTTTCAACCCGTGGACGTCCCGAACACCAATAGGAATTAGGAAATAGCTGTTGCAGTTGCAAAAACTTAGGCCCTTTCCTTGAATGAGAAAGACAAATAGGTGTTGCTATTGAAAAAATTGCAAGGACAGAGAACATCAACCAGCGCGCGCGAGGTATTGCCGGCGGATGCGAGTCTAATATCGTGCACGCGACAGTAACGTGGACAATAGGCCAATTTTTTCACAGAAGTCTTAGGTCAGTGTGTTCTCATTTTTTTTTCATTTTTTTAATTTAATTTAATTTATTTTTTTATAAGCACGTAAATGTTACATTATTTACGCCTAATGTTATATCAGTTAGTCTGTTTACTTTATTTGTTTGATTTAGTTAGTTCGTGTTTAGTGATTTTGCATGAATTAGAGTTAAGTTGATTAAAAGTGTCAAAACTATCGAGAATGCGTGAGTTCGTGATTTGCTTGGCGTTAGTTGTTGTTCAATGGAGGTGCTCAGTACTATTGGGAATATATTGTTCGGTGGTAATGCGATCGAGAATTGAGTGGACTGCAATCACATGGATTGATCCCCTACGCGCCTATATAGTGGGAAAAATATGGGCGGACGCCTTTAAAGTGAGGTGTGGATCTGTTTGTCGGAATATGGGCTTGGCCAAAGTGATCCATGAACATGAACTATTGGACCAGATCATGTGCTAAAGACCGGACCAGGTGCTTCCATCTTTTATACTTAAAACTTAAATAGAAAAGCCTATATACATTAAAGCCCACAACAACTAACAAAGCCCATAACAATATAACCCACCATACATCCGGACCACCGAATGAAGGAATTAGTTTCCTTCTTCATTCATTCTCACGAACAGAAAACCCAATTTACAATTTGAACCAAATAAATCGATTACGTCTCTAAACCAAACACGACTTTCCTAAATCGATTCCAATACCCTCGGCTACCAAAAACCACATATAAACTTTAAAAATCGAAAGGAAGAAGGCTTTCTTTTGCAAGCAGAAACTCGAGTTAGCGCCGGCGGAATTGAAGCTTGGGCAAACCAAATTGGGAGGAGACGACACCACTGCTGGACTACGGTTTTGTGATGATTATCTCTTCTTTTAACTTCATTTTTCCCATCATTGATATTATTATATGTAACTAAACCCAAGTCTAGGGCTTAGATGAAGCCCTATACTACTGTCTGTGTATTGATATTAAATTTAATGATTACTAGTTAGTTCAAAATTGTTTTATTCTTCTAAGTTCATAAATTCATAGTAAACTTATATCCTTCATATTGTATGTCAGGTATCTGATATAGTTTGATATTCGTTGTTATTAGTTAAGCTTGTGTTGACTGTTGATGTCAAGTTTAGATATTCTTTGTGTCGTAAAAAGATGAGTAATCTTTTAAGCTTGATCATTAGTGTTGAACTCTTAGAAGATTCATGTTTAGTTAAGATTTATCACGATCATATCTCTGAGAAAGCAGTTGATTCTCATCGATAATGCTACTCGTATAAATCTGGAACATTGAATTTGGTTCTAAATATACAAATAGAAGTTCAAGGTGGATTCGATAGTCCTAGAATTCTTTTCCCTTGGTAAAACTCAATTGTTTAATTTATTATTTTCGTAAACGTAGTTAAATTAATTAGCTTTAGTTAACAGTAATTCCAAATTTCTATAAAACAACATTGTCGAATTAGGTTAGGTAATATTTTAGTATTCAAATGTCCCTAAGTAGCAATCTCTGTAGGATCAACTCGTTCGCTGCAACTATTTTTAAGGATAGATGTGCGCTTGCGATTTAATTATAGGGTTTAATTACTCTATTTATTTAGGCCAGTTAAATTCCTATCAAGTTTTGATTGGCGCCGTTATCGGGGAGTGTGGAAGCTTGGGATATGGCATCCTTGCTGATGCTTCTTAAAAGCTCGGAGAATGAGAACACATGTGGGGTAGCAGCAAGTGCTATTGCAAACCTAGCTGTAAATGAGACCAATCAAAAACATATAATTAACCAAGGAGGCATCAGTTTGTTGTCGATGACTGCTGCTGATGTTGAGGAACCTGATCATCTCTTTGTGGATGCTGCAACCATTGCTAATCTATGCGGATTTGCTAAGTTCCATACAATACTAAGTGATCAAGGGGGTGTAAAGGCATTGTTGGGAATGGTCAAATGTGGACATCAAGATGTTTTTGCTGAAATGGCACGTGGAATTGTGAACTTCGCAAAATGCAAGTCTAGGGCATCAACTCAAGGAATAATAACTGGGAGGTCTATCCTGCTTGATGATGGAGCGCTTTTGTGGATTCTACAGAATGCCAAGAATGAAGCCTCTCGAATAAGGGGTTATATTCAGCTTGCACTTTGTCACTTAGCCCGGTATGAAGTCAATGCCAAGGACATGATTAGTGGGAGTGATCTACATGAGCTGTTACACATATATCTAGACTGCTTTGAAAAAGATATAAAGACTCTTGCCACTCAGACTCTCAAATCTAGCCCCACATTCCAATCTGAACTGCAGCAGTTAAAGTATTGATATTTGATACTGGGACTTTAGAAAATAAATAAGCGGAGCAGATGCTGCAGTTTGGTAGAGGCCCATCCCAGGATAGTTGTACTCTTCTATCTTAAGAAGGATATTCGTCTTATTGAGGTGATTAAACTGGCACATCCTTCATAATTTTTGTTGAAGGGGTAGATTCGGTACAATGATGGTAAAAAACATTTGTACTTAATTGTACTTATATGAATTTCATAACCATGAAACTGTATACCCAATCCAACAATCAACTACAATCTTCTGATAAAAAAATATATATATTATTTAAAAAAATAATAATAATTGTACCACTGCAATCTCCGGCAGCGGCGCCATCATTTTTTTATTTTTTATATTTATTTATTTTATTTATTATTTATTATTATTATTATTATTATTATTTATTATTATTTATTATTATTTTTTAAGTAGAAATTTTATTCATAATGATAACGAATTTTACACAAAATTAGGACAAGCGTGCAACAAGTTGTGCCGCAAGTCCTTTCTGAATAACAAATCCTATCATTCTAAAAACAAAGTCATTAGACCCAGCTGTCATAACGTTATTGTCCATAACTTTCTGAAGTCTCTTGAGGAGCTCAACAGACTGTTGTCCCAAGAACCCAAACGTGTCGAAATTGAACGGAATAAAACAATGCTGGTTAGCTATACAAGTTTCCTCAGGCTTATCTATCTTCCCTGTTGCTGCTCTCTTAGCTGCTCTTCCCACCTCAAAGACTCCATTTCCAAAACCTACCAATGGAGAGGTTCAAGTTACATCAACACATGCATGTCTCCCCTCATACCAACTGTAGATCAATACATCCGCAGGCCGAAGTGTAGATCTTCCCTCATTCGAATTAGCGGGAGCCTCCTTCTTCACTTGTACCCCAGCCCTCCAAAATGCATCACACAAAATATCTTTGATTTGATCATGTTGGTATTTGAAACCTGGAAAATGTCTACAATGTGCTGCATGGTCCCCGAAAGCATCTAGTTTACTCTTTTTGCAAACAGGGCATAGACCACCATCAGAGTACAAAGGAATAATGAGACGGTACCGGAGAATAGAGCGACACTTCACCGTGACATACGCTGTCCAAGTCCCTCCATCAATATAACAAGTAGAAAATCTTACGTTGTCCAAGGACTGCTTTCTGATGAGCAGATAACACAAACTCCCTCTCAAGACCAGCAACAATCTTACCATCGAATGCTTCTGCCAAAACTTTTAGTGGTTTTGAGGGGACGATAGCATTCACAGCCATATAACTGAGGTCAAAATCGGGTAGACAAAGACTCAATGCACTACTAGCAACATCAAGAATCTAATCCAAAGGCACTGGCCGGCAACTCCTAAGAATGTGGTTCTGAAGCTCAGAAGTCTGACAACGGGAGGCCACAAAAGCAAAAGTAGAGACATCTGTGGCACAATAAATACCTAACCCACCAAGACGTAATGGGAGTGTCGATAAACGCCACTACAAATCACCGAAGTTAGGACCATCAAAAACCACAATACCTAGAGAACACTGTAGAGATGCCGATCAAAAGTCTTAGCTGCCTCTCTAAAAAAGGATGGTGGACAAGTATGAATCACAAAGACCAACTTAGAGAGCCCAGCACAAGCACGTAAGAGAGCTAACTCACATTGTGGATCTTCCAACATAGCTAAATGGTCCATCAAAGTCACAAACTTTTCAACACGCTTGCGAGCAAAGCCCATGACAAAGGATGAATCAGTGTTAACCGTACGTCCAATCAATCTGACTCCCTGTTGAGGATGGGACAAATCTGAAGGAAAGAGACCAGGAGTGGAGCGACATGGATCTAGTGATGGCCAAAATATCTTAGTTTTAGCCACATTAAGAACCAGCCTGTAAGAAGGTCCTTCTTCCTTAATCATACCCAAAGTTGTCGCCACTTGTTCTGTATCACCGATCAGAGTCCCATTATCTAGATACCAAGCCTGTAGCAATAACTGACAACTAGACTAGATCAGCAGAGTCAGGGGATGCAACACCAATGCAAATAGATCAGTAGTAGACCATATGTAACCTTCCCCCAAATATAACCTCGCGGGTTGACAATACAAGTACTCAACCCAAGGGGCAATAGCTGGGCAACGAATACGAATCTCTCTCAACATGCTAGTCCGATCAACCATATTAAAAGTATTCTGAAAATCTACAAGCAACATCAAAAGAGATGTACTATTACTGTTAGCATACACTATGCAGTTGGTAAGTATCTTACCACATCTTGGGAAACTCCTTTCATTGCAATCTTAGAGACCAGACGAAGCCAAACCATCCCCACAGCTATAGGACGAATACTATTATCTGGCTTGAGAAGTGGAGTAAGCGGAGCACTCACAATGAATTCCGCTAATGGTTGTGGACATCGTCCCTGTAACCAAAGATTCACCACAGGGATCAATGCATCTAGCAAATCAGACGATATAGCTACTGCAGCACCATTCATGGCATCCAACAAATGTTGAGCTCGAAGACCATCACCACCACAAGAAGTACCTTTTGGAAATGACCTAATACATGACAATAAGGCGTCTCTTTCTACTACTAAAGGGGGCTCTACAAAAGGAACAATTGATCTTATAGGTGGTTGTCGCATCAGGTGCTTCTCCTCTAATGCACATATAGTCTCCGCAGTATTGGAGGCAACTCTTGATGATGATAACACTTTTACTGCTGTAGCAAAATGTCCATCAACAACTTTCTGCAAGCATCGACGCACATTCTGAGAAGGGATAGATCTCTGGGGTGGCTGGATTGAAGGATGTTCTATTACAGACATTAAGAGATGAAACATCCCACCAGGCTCATTCCATGTCATCAAAGCATGGATAATCTGTTTCTACTGGAGGGATTTTCTAGTACCAGAACAACGTTCCTGATGAGTCTGTGGTTGAAAAAATTGCAGAGTATAACGCGGCAGAAAACGGAGACGAATCCAAGGCATAACTAAGCTAGGATCAGCCGTAATATCCCAGAGAGCAGATTTCAATGCACCAGAAAAAGCCAAACGACAAGCACGTGGTATACTTTTCATAGTACGAAAAGGTATACGGAATGCATTATCAAGTAACGTCTCATCAAGATGAGAAACAATACCAAATGGATTAGGGGTATCACCGTCACCCCTGTGTGTCGTGAGTGTAAGATATGTAGTGTTGGGCTTAGGGGGGGGCTGTGGTATGCCCACAATGACACATGCGGGTTCTCCACTCTCCATCAAAGCAGGTGGTTCTATGGTATCATCTAGATGACGACATGGTATACCAAGTGCATGGATGCAAAGACAAAATCCACAAATCCATTTGTCTAATGGCTTTAAGGAGTTCTCTAGTGACAAATACAGTTCACGATCATCCTTAATTTCATCTCGTACCGTTTCGATACTCAACTGGCAATCCAAGTGTTGTTTATCAAAATGTGTGAAAATGTAGGGAACAATAAACCCATTATCGTTCACCCCATTGGTGCATCCGTAACGATCCCGAAAAAGACAATGAACACGCTTCTTAGGGGGTGGGGCACATAAGCCCGAAGAAGTAACTGAGAAGAAGAGACCTTTCTTCTCTCTCATAGCCAAAACCCGTCTACAGCTAAACAAATCCCCGAAACAAACAAATCCCCAAACATACACATCCAAAACCCCAAAACCTGTCAAACAAAACACAAAACACCCAATACAAACAAATCTCAAATCTCAGAACATGTCAAAACAAATCCAAACCCATCCAAAACCAAATCTTCTTGACAGTTCAGACTTTTTTTTTGTGTAAAGGATTAGGGAAGTGGTGGGCACATTGAGAACAGGTTATGTCGATTAGTGGTGGTGAAAGAGATGGTGGAGGCAGCTATATGGTGGTGGTGGTGGAGATTGAAGGAGATGGTGGTGCTACAATCTATGGTAGGGAGAGAAGGTGATGTAGGACTGGTGGAAGTCGACGGTGGTGGAGGGTTGGTGGAAGCAAGTAGGTGATGGTGGAAAATGGTGGTGGTGGGATTTAATAGTGGTGAAGGTAGCAACAAGTAAGTGCTGGTCGGGATAGTGGGGTGATGGTGGAGGCGATACAGAAAGATGGTGGTCAGTGGTTGAAGGAGATAATGGCTGGGTTTACTGAGGGGTAGATGATGGTTAGGTTTAGTGGGAGAGACGGTGGTTGAGAAGAAGGTGGTGGTTGTAGGCAGTGAATACAGACGGTGGTCGGGTTGTTTTTAGATCTAGGGTTTAAGGGTGGGGGGGTGGTGGTAGCAATGCAGGTATAAGGTCAAGGGGTTTATGGGGGCGGCAGTGGGAGGTGGTGACGAGGGTGTAGGCAGCACGAGTGGTGTTGCAAGTTTTGGGGTAAGAAGAGTGGTGGGGCATAACGAGTTTTTTTTTTTTTTTTTTGCCATTTTTTTTAAGTGGAAATTTTATTGATACTGATAAGGAATTTTACAAATAATTAGGACAATCGTGCAACAAGCTGCGCCGCAAGTCCTTTCTGAATAGCAAATCCTATTATTCTAAAAACAAACTGGTTAGAACCAGCTGTCATAACGTTATTGTCCATAACTTTATGAAGTCTCTTGAGAAGCTCAACAAATTGTTGCTTCAAGAAACCGAAAGTGTCGAAACTAAACGGAATGAAACAATGCTGGTTAGCTGTGCAAGTTTCCTTATGCTTCTCCATCTTTCCTGTCGCTGCTCTCTTAGCTGCTTCTCCCACCTCAAAGACTCCATTCCCAATCCCTACCAATGGAGAGGCTCCAGTTACATCAACACATGCATGTCTCCCCTCAGACCAACTATAGATCAATACATCCGCAGGCCAAACTGTAGATCTTCCCTCATTCGGATCAGTGAGAAATTCACGGGAGCCTCCTTCTTCACTTGTACCTCAGCCCTCCAAAATGCATCACCTAAAATATCTCTGACATGATCATGTCAGTATTTGAAACCTGGAAAATGTCTACAATGTGCTACATGGTCCCTAAAAGCATCCAGTCTACTTTTTTGCAAACAAGGCATAGACCACCATCAGAGTACAAAGGAATTATGAGACAGTACTGAAGAATAGAACGATACTCCACCAGCAACATACGTTGCCAAGTCCCTCTATCAGAATAGCAACTAGAAAATCCTTTGCGTGTTCTGACTGCAAGCATGCAATGACTGCTTTCTTACGAGCAGATAACACAAACTCCCTCTCAAGACTAGTAACAATCTTACCATAGAACGGTTCCACCAAAACTTTTTGTGGTTTTGAGGGGACAGTAGCATTCACAGCCATAGAACTGAGGTCAAAATCGGGTAGACAAAGACTCAATGCACTGCTAGCAACATCAAGAATCTCATCCAAAGGCATTGGCCCACAACTCCTAAGAATGTGGTTCTGAAGCTTAGAAGTCTGACAACGGGAGGCCACAAAAGCAAAAGTAGAGACATCAATAGCATAATAAATACCTAACCCACCGTCGTAATAGGAGTGTCGATAATTGCCACTACAAATCACTGAAGTTAGGACCATCAGAAACCATAATACCTTGGAGAACACTGCGAAGATGCCGATCAAAAGTCTTAGCTACCTCTCTTAAAAGGGATGGTGGACAAGTACGAATCACAAAGACCGACTTAGAGAGCCCAACACAAGCCCATAAGAGAGCTAACTCACACTGTGTATCCTCTAATATAGCTAAACGGTCCATCAAAGTCACAACCTTTTCGACACGATTGCGAGCAAGGCCCATGACAAAGGATGAATCAGTGCTGACTACACCTCCAAGCAACCTGACTCCCTACTGAGGATGGGACAAATCTGAAGGAAAGAGACCAGGAGTGGAGTGAAGTGGATCTAGTGATGGCCAAAATATCTTAGTTTTGCCACATTAAGAACCAGCCTATAAGAAGGTCCTTCTTCTTGAATCATACCCAAAGCTGTCACCACCAGTTCTGTATCTCCGATCAGAGTCCCATCATCTAGATACCAAGCCTGTAGTGACAACTGACAACTGGATTGGATCCACAGAATTAGGGGATGCAACACCAGTGCAAATAGAAGGGGACCCAACGGGTCGCCTTGTTGAACCCCAGTAGCAAACCATATGTAGTCATCCCCCATATATAACCTCTCTCAGCATGGTAGTCCGATCAACCATGTTAAAAGCATTCTGAAAATCTATAAGCAGCATCAAAAGAGAAGTACTGTCACTGTTAGCATACACTATGCGGTTGACAGAGTGCAAAATTGCTTCTGCTCCACTAGAAACACCAACCCCATACTGAAAATCCTGTAAGTATCCTACCACATCTTGGGAAACTCCGTTCATTGCAGTCTTGGAAACCAAACGATGCCAAACCATCCCCATAGCTATAGGACGAATACTATTATTCAGCTTAAGAAGTGGAGTAAGCAGAGCACTCAAAATGAATTCTGCTAACGGCTGTGGACATCGTCCCTATAACCAAAGATTCACCACAGGGGTCAATGCATCTAGCAAATCAGACGATATAGCTGCTGTAGCACCACTCATGGCATCCAACAAATGCTAAGCTCGAAGATCATCACGACCACATGAAGTGCCTTTTGGAAATTTTTTATTTTTATTTTATTTTTGATGATGATTGTAGTATCTATAGTATTTGTTTGACGGTATCAAATGGTGACTCTTGAATATGCAACTCCGAGTTATTCATTGGAATTTGAAGTATGTCAGAGATAATTTCCCTAGTCAATTCAAATCATTATCCATGGGCATGGAAATATAATTTACCATGTTCATGTAAGAACTTAACTATATACAACCTAAAGTTATCCCCAACGGTCAGATATCCACAAACGGTTAGATTTTCACCTATAAAATCCGACACTCCTCATTAAACTTCACTCTTCCCATTCTCTCACTCTCCACAACTTAATCTTCACAAATTCTCATCTTCTTCAACATAATAGATCCGATCGAGAAATTCGAAATGGAGCAACATGATAGAGCATTAATAGTCATCCGATAACAGTATTTATCGTTGTGATTCTATTAATTATGCATAACATTCTCCAAAATATCTAGATCTATGTAACCTACATCTCTCTTTTCCTTTGTCGCTTGGTATATTAGTGTGGTGTGTTAAATAATTCTCAAACATTTGTACAGTTTACATATTAAATGGAGAAGTCCCTTATTTAATATTTGTGTGTATTAGTTGTATTTTTAACTTATCATAAACATTAAAAAAAAATCATGAACTCACAAAAATAAGTCAATCTCGACTCATTGTGTTCATTGAAGGTCATGCAAGCTACACGGTAGACATAACACATGTTGCGCATGCAGCTATATCATTCTATCCATCTTCCATTATTGAGGTTTGCTACATCAATTCAAAAATTACCTGTAGGTCTAACTATACTGTGGCTACTGCACCTCCGTACGTTCTATCTCTTTGCATACCTCAGTAACAGTCTTAGGGACGTTTTTTTTTTCAATACCTTATTTGACAACTTTTGATAGAAAATATGTGTTGGTCTAACTGCCGTGTGAAACCTTTCTCCGTATTTTCTAACATTGTGAACCCCTCAGTAATTGTTCTAGGAATATGACATGAAAATACCTACTATGGATACCCATAGTTGCTGTTACATAATTATTGATAAGGTTATATACTAAAAACATTATTTTTGTATTAACTCTAATTTTTTATTTTTTGAATGAGAATTATATAGGCAAATGTTATGCATATTATATATGTTATTAGTTATATGCATGTGTCTAATACTTTATGTTGTAGATGATATGGTATGTGGTGACACACAGAAGATCATATCATCAAGACCTTATAAAGTATAAGCAAACGTTCACAACCTAGATGGATTTGGACAAACCATTGGTACGGTTGTAGTATAATATGGTATTAGACTATCTTGACTATAGGATTATACTAATACACTTTGTGTGTATTGAACAGGACCAAGTGAGGTTGTTTCTCTTTATACTGACTATATAAGAGAACAAACGCCTTTGTTATTATGGATACTTGTCCTCTTAATCCGGATATAATAACGGGCACTTATGTACATTGTATATTACTTTAAATCATCAGTGAGTGAGATTCATTTGTGAATCAACAAACTCGATGGATTGGGTAATGACATTGTATGTAAGGTGTGTTGTTGATTATAGAAGGAATCCGTCCCCATAAAAGTCGGGCTGATGATGTCCCCTTGAGGAGCTCATAAGGATTGTCATGTAAACCCTGCAGGTGGATTTATTCCGACATGACAATGAGGTTGAGTAGTACTACTCAAGGACATAAGAAGTTGATTAATGTAGTTGTCAGGAACTTGACTTAATCAACGGGAATTCAATATCTTAAACACGGGGAGATCAACGAGCATATAATATGGAGCTCATAAACGCTGACACATAATTTGGGATTAGGGTGGTAGTGCAACAATGGCTTTTAGTGGAATAAGCCATTTGTTAACGAACTTGTGCCGTGTGTTTTGGGCAAACATGGGAAGCCCAAGCCTGTCAGGAGGCCCAACCCTAATTTCTCCTTATGGTCCTTGTTGTAGCCTATAAAAAGAAACCACTTTCTCTGGCCGTTTTTTACACTTAGCTCTCAAGGTTTTTCTCAAGCAAAAACAAATCCAAAAATTTGGTTCTAAGGTTGTGAGAGAGAGAGAGAGGCTAAGAGAGAAAGGAGAAGTTGGAAGATCATTGCCCACACAACGTCTACTCTGTGCATATGAATACAACAAAAGATCAAAAGGTTGTTGATTTCATAGCTATTGGATTCTCAGAGTTATCTTAGCCGATTCTAAAGGTAAATTTCAAACCAAACTGTGACACCCCTTATTTCGCTGCGTGTGGGTGTTTCGCGGTTCATAGTAAATCATTCGGCGAAACCATAAAGGTTCCTACAATTATGTGTAACAATAACACATGTTTCAGTTGTGTTTTCCATATATTAATTATGGATCTAGCTACACTTGCCATCTTAATTCTTAAAGGCTCATATATTGGCTATAAATCTCTTCTTTTCCACCATCTTCATTTCACGCATTCTTCACTATCCATCCCTCACTTATACTTTCAAATGGATCAACCAAGAAAGATAGTGCCCGAGAAAAATTATTTGTAATTTTTTGATGAAGGCCTGTTTTCTCTATATTTTCACACAGAAATTGTTCGTCGAGGATGGATGCCTCTTCTATATCATTTGGAAGCTACTTATTCCAGAGAATTGGTTTTGATGTTCTACCAATTTAGCGGACATGAACATGGGAAATTCTATTTTCATGCCCATGGACAACGATTTAAAATGACGAGGGAAATTATCTTCGACATACTTCAAATTCCAATGAATAACCCGGAGTTCCCTATTCAAGAGTCACCATTTGATACCGTGAAACAAATACTACATGCCACTGCATCTCGTGGCGAAATCGGAAACAGACATTATGTTGTTCTTCAACCCTCCTTGAAACAGAATCAACGAGCTGTGCTCCACTAGTTACGACACAATGTGGCTAGAACATCATCATCATCTGAAGTGACAAAACCTCAACTCCACCTAGTTTGGATTATGAAAAATCAAAGGGATGACTTTTGCATAATCCAATATCTTTGGAACTCGATCACCAAGCATAAAAAATGGTTAGCACCTCTACCTACTCTAGTCACAAAAATTATGTTGCTTTAGGGTTATCCAGCTGTTTATCTAGAAATACCTCTTCAAAAAGCGGGCCTTACTGTAATTCACACAGAATACGTCGCTGGTTTTTGGACTCTAGATACTCTGACAAATGAACAACAAGACCAAAACTCATACTCTGAAAATTTCTTTGATGAAAGTGCCATGCAGAACATTTTTAATCCTATGGAAGGCATTCATTTTCTTTACCAAGGCATGCGGGCACTACACGCATGCCAAGAAATCATCATCAAAATTCCTCTAGAATTTCAAGAACGTCAAGCAATGCACGACATTGAACATAAGAAAATCTTGGAAAATCACTCTCAGTCCTTGGAAAATCATGCTCTCTTAATGGAGAATCAAACTACGCTCTCTACCAACCAGGGGGCCATTCAGCTTCTGCTCAACCAACAAATTGATGAACTAAACAGTCTTATGCACGATCTGCGTCCCCATAACCATCATCATCGTCATCCTGGTCCATGACCTTCTTTTAAATAATAATAATAATAATAATAAAATAAAATAAAATAATAATTATAATAATAATTATAAATATAATATAAATAAATAAATTATTAATTAAGTTTTTCGTCGTGTGCTCTAATAATAAAAAATTTGTTATTATCTTTGTGTCTTCTTTTGAAACAATGTTTAACGTGTATGCCTACTAGGATTGTCATAATTCAAGTTGTTATTAATAGCCAATAATCAAATTTTAACCAATTATTTTAAATTTGATTACAGGAGGGGTCTATCTTCTTCCATACTCTTTCATCCATCCAGTTAGACTTTATTAGACATTTCCTCACACTAATTGATAGTCTGCCAGGAATCTCTGTCTTCCCTCTCTCTGCAACTATTGAATTTCCTTCATCCAGCATGGATACACTTAAAATCATTCCCGAGCAATCCTTCCTAGCTATGATGGATTCCGATGCTTATGGCCTTCATTTCCATGATTACATCACTAACATCGGGTGGTCTTCCCTTATTCTTCGACCTGACCAAACTTATTCTCTAAGTTTGGCTGCATACTTTTATGCCAATATGGGAGACACACCAGCATTCAACCATGCTCATAACTTCTTCTTAGACGGGTTCACAATCCAAGTTTGTGGCACACACCATATTTTTTATGAGCCAACGCTTGCCCTAACTTTGGATCTTCTCTATCACGATCCGGCATCAACATGGCCATACATCATCCAAAACTCTACCCATTCCTTTTCAAGGCCTGCTTTTCACGCAACATACGGTGATAGTCTTGCAATTAAAGAAGAAAGAGCTACTCCTGGTAGATGGCAAGACATCACCATTCCCTTAGCAAGCATGACCATGAACGTGGGGAATGCGATGTTGTTTATCTTTATAAACGTCATGGGATATTGACATTTTTCTACTTCCAATGATGCTGCATGTGTAGTATTCAATGCACTTGCTCAAGGTCATACATTATTTGATATCTTAAACTGTGTTATCTCAAATCTGAAAAGAGCTTGCACTGTTCAGCATCAGTATCTACTTTTACCTAACCGCGCACCGAATTATGAGGACACATTTTTCATAGTTTTCGGCTACGTTTCACGATTGGGTTAAAGTAGATTCTATGTGCCCGGCGAACAGAATAATTCGTTCATTAAGGTTTCGGCAATGGCGACATCCTTCACGGTACCTGAGGCATGTTCATTGTTACACGAACGATGACAAAATGTTGGCACATTTGAATGAATCCGGAGAACAACAATGGAGCACCATTTGGTAGGCCATTATCTAATGGCGCAATGCTAAGGAAATGCATTTCACGTGGGATGACGCGAGAACATCAGGACCTACTGGATGGTAAATTTGATGATGACTAATGTGTATATATATCTAATTGTCTATATTGGTTTTTCCTATGTTATTATTGTTCTTTGTTATTTTTGTATAATATATTATGTTATTATAACTTTCTGTTCCAGCAATCCAGCCCTAATTTTGCTCACGGGTTTTACGTAAATTCTTTCTTTATCTATTGATACTTCGAGGACTAAGCATAATTCTGTTTGGGGGTGTTTTAGACTTGTAGCAAAAATTAGGCAACTTGTAGGCTATGTATAGTTTCTAATTTCTTGTTAGTGAATGTACTTAGTGACAAAATCATGTTTCCTTTTCGATGATGAAAATCGTCTAGAAATCTCACATTAGTATTTGAATTAGGATTTGTTTTTAAGTAACTTAAGATAATATGTACGCAATAGTTTTTACATCTTTTCATGAGTATTCATGCACTGAATATCATCGATTGTACATAGCAGTAAGTTTCTGGAACCCACAGTTAGTCTACTTAAATTATCAATCCTATGAGAATCTAACCAAAAATCCTCAATTTGTGTTATATATGAGTAATGACACAGCGGAGTAGTTTTACCGAATAGAGAAAATCACGCATCTACTTACTTGATCACCATCTGAACCGTAGGCAAGAATTTAGGCCGTCTTTGGATCGACATAGCCAAAAATTCATACCTGTTACAAATTTTACTGCTAGTCACTCCATTGAACCTTTCATCAAACTTTTCACTTTCACCAAAAATTCCTTACCCATCTATTAACCCCAAATAAAATAACCTACCTAAATGATGAGTATGAGAAATAGGATGAAATGTAGAAAAATAAAGAGAAAGACTTGTCCCAAATAAAAGTCAGTTACTTGCTTCAGGAAAGAAAAATAGACATATGTTTCTTAAGCTTTTGAAAAAACAAAAAAAAAATCGGATAAAAATTAGTCCAAAGGCTTAAGAGCAAAGTAGGAAAACTCAGGTAGAAGCAGAAAAAGAAAACAAGGATCTCTCTAATATAAATATCATGAAGACCTTATTCTCTCATACTTGTCATTTTTGATTTTCCATTCACATTTTCTTCTACATCACCACATAAGCCCCATAAGCCCCATAAGCCCCATAATACCTAATAAAGACCTCTAGCTCAATTAGGAGTAGGATGGTGTGATAATAAGTAGTAGATGTGATTGATCGATATCGGCTCCTCTGACTGTCATCGAGTATATGAGGAAATGTGTGCCCACTGCATACTGGAGTTCGTGAAATCTGAGATGAAAAATTATGAGTGAATTTGTATTTCGACACATACCTGTGAGAACCCATTTAGGGACGCTCTCCAAAGGATCCAAAAATGGCCCTGCTTGTACATTTTTATGTAAGGTTCATTGTATCATGTTCATATGTATATGTTTTAATTATTGTATGCATATTAACTTGAGTTTCAAATGAATTAACCCTCGTTCCCCGCTAAGGAGATGTATAGATATCTGAGATTAATTTAGAAATCAAGTTTTTGTTAATGAGTCATTGTAGTATAAATGAAGTTTGTGAGTATCTTCTCTGGAAAACTCTCACGAGGCTATAACTCGTCCACTAGGGAATTCCTAGGGGTTTAAGGCCTTGTTGTATACGGTTAATATAACCGCACTCTGTGAAATGAGAATTAGTTAGGACTGCATATTTTGGGTTACTTATCTGTATATATGTCTCTTCTTTGCTTGAAGACAAACAAAGTGTTGTTTGGAGATGGTGTGATAAGCACCCAAAACTGTATTATAAAACCCCGAAGAGACGTAGCATTTCAGTTAATTATGTGCTTAATAATCAGGAAATATTCGTATTTTCGTGCTTTTACTGGTTGGCTCAACCAACATTAAAATGATGATAAAGCCAGTATTTAAGCACAGAATAGGGAGTATATATAAAGCTTTCCAATTAAGCCATGTGAAGCCCAACAAATCTGGACTAAATCCCAAAGACTCAAACAGGAAAGAATCAAGTTAGAAATGAGATTATGTGCACAGAAGCATCAAGCTTTCGAAGCTCCTATCTTTTAAACCAGGACTCCGAATTCGACTAGTGAGCTGCTCAGACAATCAGTGCGACGAACTCTATGCAAAGGTGGGAAGTTGTAAAAATGACAGAAGACTGGCCTGCCACTAGACACAGTATGTGGACCCACTTTGTGGGCCTATAAGATTGGATGATTCATTATGTCCCAAGTCAAGCTCACAAGTCAAACAAATAATTGGCACCACATGACACCTTGCATCTCATTAATTAAGAAGACTTGAATTTGGATTCTTGAATTGTGATTATTTTTTTTTTTTTTTTTTTTTTTTTTTTAAGCTAAGGATTAGCAGGCCCTCACCTGTTATATTGCTTAAGAAATTCTTACATAGGTTGTTCTTTGGGCATCCTCCTCCACAATACTATGAAGGGGTTGATCAAGGGGGGAACAAAGAAAAAAGAAATTACATTATGTGCATCCTATGATAGGCTACTAGAAGCCAAATAGTCTGCTGCCCTAATCATCTCTCGTACCACATGACTGGAAAGAGATGTACTCAAAGAGGAGACTCACATTTTGGATGGTAGTGACTAAGTCTAGGCAGTACCAAAGGGGCTTCTCTTGCTTATTAATAGAATTTAATGCCCTCAGTGAATCTGACACAACTTCCACTTTCAGAATCCTCTCATGGATGCATCTTTTTAACCCGACGTCAATAGCTAAAAGTTCTTGGAATAGCACTGATTGCATTCCGCCTTTTCCTATGAAAGCCACAACCACTTGACCTTGGCTGTCTCGTATTGCCCCTTCATGTCTAGCACCATTACTGCTTAATCTTTCATCAGTATTGATCTTAACTCTATTTTCGAATGGTGGATCCCAAGAGTAGCCAATACACACCGGGAACTTGAATTGCAGGTTGAGCCCTATTCTGGTACCCAGAGCTCGGGCATCCAAAGAATCCTTTACATGTGGTTTCAGGACTACTAGGCAGTTTTTGAGGTCTCATTCCAGCTTGTAGAATAGCTCCAATGCGTTCCTGCTGGAGCTTTGAAAGTGTCGCCTGTTTCTCTCTTTCTAGATGGCGTCCACAGCAGCGCATAAGTAAACTTTGTACACTTCCCCTAATTCATGCCTTTTGCAAAGCCTGATGATGGATGACCATTCTTGGTTAGAAGATCTAGCATCAGTAAAGATATCGAGTAGCTCTTTAATCTTGGATATGATCTGCTGGGAGTAAGGGCACTCAAAGAAAAGGTGCTTAGAGTGTTCTCTACTGCTATTACATAAGCAACATGTAGGTGAGAAATGATTTTTCTTCGCACCAGACGGTCTTGGGTAGGTATAGTGTTGGAGAAGAGCTGCCAACATGTGAAAGAATGCCTTGGCAGAACCTATTTTCCTCACACAAAGTTATACCACCTCACTTTGTTTCCAGCTGGGCTAAGAGCGGTGTAGGCGCTACTAGAAGTATAGAGACCACTCTGGTGGGGAGTCCACACTATCTTGTCTTGTAGGAGATTTTTATAGATGCTGGTAGTGAGAATTTCAGTCTTGCGATCAGAAGACGGCATGAGAAGCACGTGGTAATTCCAATTACCATTATCTAACAAACAACTAAGCTTAGCATCCATAGGAAACTGCCACGTTGACAAGGCATCAACATTAAACTGGAGAGGACAGTTGCCACACCAGATATCATGCCAGAGTAGTGTATTCTCACCATTAGTGATCGTATACTTGATGAGTTTCTTAGCATCCTTTCGGGCATCTAGAATTTTTCTCCAAGACCAAGAATAGTCCTTTGGAGTTGTCATAGTCTAGAAGAATTGTTGTTTTATGTGTTGTTTCCAAGTCCAATCCACCCATATAGTTTCCTCTTTGATCGCCACTTTGAAGACTAATCCGCAGTAGGCTCCCTGATTCCATCTTTGAAGATTTGCAAATCCAAGTCCTCCTTCATTTTTTAGTTTACTCATGGTACACTAGCTAGCATGATGAAAGGCTTTCTTCAATCCAATAGAGGACCATATATAGCGAGCACATATTTTCTCGACTTGATCCAGAACCATTTTAGGCAGAACGAACGTTCTAGCCTAATATATATGGAAGGATAGAAGAACTGACATGATCAACATGGCTTTTCCTGCATGAGAGAGTTGTCGGGCTTTCCAATTTGTAACCTTTTGGGTGACTTGTTCAATTAAAGGTTGGCATTCTCTTATACCCAATATTCCCGAGATCAAAGGAAGGCCCAAGTACTTGACAGGGGATTTTACCAATTCAACTCCTAATATAGAAGCAAGTGATTGAGCATCTTGATGGTTGAGGGCACCAGTAAGAATGGTGGTCTTGTGAGTATTGATGTGTAGTCCAGTTGCCCTTCCAAACTCTAGGAGAAATTCTTTAACCGCAAGTATAGAGTTGTTATCCCCTTTACAAAAGAGAAAGACATCGTCTGCGAAGGCAAGGTGTGATAGTTTCACTCTCTTGTATTTAGGGTGAGACTAAATTCGTTTCTCATTGATGCTTCTAAAGAGAATACAACTGAGAATTTCCATAACCAATACAAATAGACAAGGAGATAAATGATCTCCTTGTCTCAAGCCTCGGGTACCAGGGAAGAATCCTTCTGCGGCTCCATTGATTATCACTGAATAAGAAGGAGAGAAAACACACATCTGGATCCATTTGCACATAAGGGGGGGAAACTTGAAGGTATACAATATAACTTGGATAATATCCCAGCTAACCATATCAAAAGCTTTCCGGATGTTTACTTTGATAGAGTACCACAGAGCACCATGTTTCATATCATACCCTCGTAGAAGTTCATGAGAAAATAAGATGTTATCCTGTATGGTCCTGCCAGGGATAAAAGCTAATTAATTAGGATAAACCAAATCATTAATCACCAATTTTAGTCTATTTGTAAGAATTTTAGACATGCACTTATATATAGTGTTGCAAAAGGCAATCAGTCTAAAATCTTCTGCCTGGGATGGGATAGTTATTTTGGGAACTAGACAAAGAAGGGTTGTATTGACCCCTCTGGGGAGTTTACAAAATCTAAAAGCATTTTGAGCTACCAAAATAAAATCAAGACCAATAGTAACCCATCATTTCTTAAAAAAAAAGAGTACATCCATTTGGGCCAGGAGCTTTATTGTCCTCCATCTCAAAGAGCGCTTGCTTTATTTCATCTTCTGGCACCTCAGAGTCCAAGGAAAATGAATCACTGATTATGGCCTTGACTGGTAAGCTTTGGAAGAAAACTGGACTAGAGATCTCCTCCCCTTTTGTGCCAAGAATCCCTTTATAGAACTCGGCAATCATCTTAATAATGTCTTCTTGTCCTTGGAATGTGTCTCCTTGATCATCTTGGAGAGACCAGATGCCACTTCTAGCTCTTTCTTCCTTAAGAATATTGAAGAAATAGACAGTGCACTTGTCACCTTCCAACATCTAGTCACCCTCTTCCTTAAGCTGAATCTCAGAAGCTTCTGCACTAGTAAGAGTCTGGTACTTTTAAGAGCAGATTTTTCACTTTGGCCAAGGTGTGGATTGAAAGGGGAATCTTTCAAAAGCTTATAGATATCATATAGCTCATCCCTAGCTCTTATAACTCTACTATGGAGGTCGGAAAAATTCTTTCGTGCCCAAGGCTTGAGCCTTTCCTTCAAAAGCTTTAGCTTCTGTATGAGAATATACATGGGATTGGAATAAACAGGAGTTTGCCACACCTCTTCAAGGATAGCATGAAATTCCAGTTGCTCCATCCAGTAACTTTTGAATCTAAATGGGCCAATTTTCCTACTTGGCACTTTCCACTCTATGAGAATAGGGGAATGATCAGAAATGCAGTGTGGGAGGAATTCTGCCTTAGATGACGGATATTGAGCCAACCATAGACTATTTACCAAGCTTCGGTCTATTTTTGTCATAATCTTGCCAGGTCCATCCACCTTATTACTCCATGTGAAAAAGAAGCCATTAAAAGATAAATCTGACAGACCACAAGCTTCTAAACATTCAATAAAGTCACTTGCTTCTCTCAGATGCATGGGAGGTGGTTTGGTTTTAGATAGTATTGAATTTAATGAGGGAGGTGGTTTCACGTGGGATGGAAGAGAGAAAGCTATGATATGTATTGAAAGGGGGCTGATTTTATCATTCACTCACTTGACTCCTATTTATTCCTTGTCTTGTATTTTTTTCTTTTGCTTGTTTTATGTTAAGCTTTTGTAATAGTTTTAATGGTGACAACACGTATGTTCTTCTAAATTAAATTTACATTTCCTTAAGGCAAAATTAGTTTCTTCTCTTATTCTTCTTCTTGCTCTTTCATAATAGCTTAACACATAACACATGAGCATTGCAATCCCATGATCATGAGCTAAAACCTTCCTTTGTGGAAGGTTAATGAAGCTCATGTGAGGAATAACTTTTGTTATTGAATTCTACTTATTTGTTTAAGAAAAATAAACTAGACTTTATATCCTACCCCAAAATGGTAGTTGGTGTAGAGTCTAGTTAGGAATTGAGGTGATTTCTTAGAGATAAGTCATTGCTTTTGTTTCTCATGCTAGCAATATGATATGAGAGATGAGTTATATTGTTAGGGATCAAAACTCTAATCTTTATTAAGATTTTTCTATGAATTCTAAAAAAGATTAAAGATGCAATAAACTAGATTCAATCAATAGAGGTTTGTCTTCACATGAGTGGATTTAACTCTCCACCCTTTTCTATCTATCCATTTCTTTTTTTTTTAGTGGTGCATGTTTACGTAACCTTAATTTAAGAATCTAAAAGTAAGCTAAGTTGTTTTAGTATAACTTAATCATCAAAAAAATTCTTCTCACTAGTTTTCCTTGAACAATTCTAGTTGTAATGTCATCCTTGTCTTAAGTTGGAACGAACTCTTACTCTAACAATACACACGAAGAACGTGAGTAAGGAACTTGAGTGTTGGTACAAAAATGGATAAAGAAACTTCAAATCTTTACCCCACGTGATAGCTGAAAATTTGGCCGCTACTTTATCCAAAAATATATATATATTATTTAAAATAATAATAATAATAATAATAATTGTACCACTGCAATCCCCGGCAGCAGTGCCAAAAACTTGATAGGAATTTAACTGGCCTAAATAAATAGACTAATTAAATCCTATAATTAAATCGCAAGCACACAGCTATCGTTGAAAATAGTTGCGGCGAATGAGTCGATCCCACAGAGATTGCTACTTAGGGACAATTGAATACTAAAATATTACCTAACCGAATTCGACTATGTTGTTTTATAGAAATTTGGAATTAGTATTAACTAAAACTAATTAATTTAACTACATTTACGAAAATAATAAATTAAACAATTGAGTTTTACCAAGAGAAGAGAATTCTTGGACTATTGAATCCACCTTAAACTTTTGTTTGTATATTTAGAATCAAATTCAATGTTCCAAATTTATACGAGTAGCATTATTGATGAGAATCAATTGCTTTCTCGGAGATATGATCGTGATAAATCTTAACTAAACATGAATCTTCTAAGAGTTCAACACTAATGATCAAGCTTAAAAGATTACTCGTCTTTCTACCGCATGAAGAATATCTAAACTTGACATCAACAGTCAACACAAGCTTAACTAATAACAACAAATATCAAACTATATCGCATGCATGACATACTATATGAAGGACATAAGTTTACTATTAATTTATGAACTTAGAAGAATAAAATGATTTTGAACTAACTGGTAATCATTAAATTTAATCCCAATAAACAAATAGTAGTACAGGGCTTCATCTAAGCCCTAGACTTGGGTTTAGTTACACATAACAATATCAATGAAGGGAAAAACGAAGTTAAAAGAAGAGATAATCATCTCAAAACCGTAGTCCAGCAATGGTGTCATCTTCTCCCAATTCAGTTCACCCAAGCTTCAATTCCACTGGCGCTAACTCGAGTTTATGCCTCCCCCAAGATCTGATTTTCTGCTTGCAAAAGAAGGCCCCCTTCCTTTCGGTTTTTAAAGTTTATATATGGTTTTTGGTAGCCGAGGGTATTTGAATCGATTTAGGAAAGTCATGTTTGGTTTAGAGACGTAATCGATTTATTTGGTTCAAATTGTAAATTGGGTTTTCTGTTCATGAGAAGGAATGAAAAAGGAAACTAATTCCTTCATTCGGTGGTCCGGATGTATGGTGGGTTATATTGGTGTGGGCTTTGTTAGTTGTTGTGGGCTTTAATGTATAGAGGCTTTTCTATTTAAGTTTTAAGTATAAAAGATGGAAGCACCTGGTCCGGTCTTTAGCACATGATATGGTCCAATAGTTCATGTTCATGGATCACTTTGGCCAAGCCCATATTCCAACAAACAGATCTACACCTCACTTTAAAGGCGTCCGCCCATATTTTTCCCACTGTATAGGCGCACGGGATCAATACATGTGATTGTACTCCACTAAATTCTCAGTAGCAGACATGCGAACAATATATTCTCAATAGTACCGAGCACCTCCATTGAACTGAACAACTAATGCCAAGCAAATCACGAACTCACGCATTCTCGATAGTTTTGACACTTTTAATCAACTTAACTCCAATTCCTGCAAAATCACTAAACACGTACTAACTAAATCAAACAAATAAAGTAAACAGACTAACTGATATAACATTAGGCGTAAATAATGTAACATTTATGTGCTTAACACTTACGTGATTGTTTGAATTTTAATTTCCGCACTGCTATTATATTTCAATTCACGCATAAGGTTGAACCCGAGCCACATAACAACCATTGGGAAGTCATTCCCCAATGTACATAAATCAGACGTTAAGTTACTTGATTCTTGGAACACTATACCAATTAATCAATTTAAAATCAATCAATTATAGCCTAAAGTAGTCACGCTCCTCTAGAAAAGGAAAAAAATATCGCCATGAGGATTTAGAGTAATCAGTTAGCAGATTCTAGTGGACCAACTACCTTCCTCACTCTTCTCTCCCAAATCCACCGTGAGTGAGATTCTTGGTAGTACACCATTTGGTGAAGTGATTGTTTACTCTTCTGAGACGTGTAGTAGATCCATCCTAGTCTCGCGCCCAATTGTTCCTTTGAACAGGGCATAGTAATTTATAGACCCAACAAAGATTTTCAAAACTCCAAACTTGTAAAAACAAATTTCGATTGCCTGAGAATACACTGCATAGTTTGCGCATGTTAGGATAGTTTTGCTATCTTGTTAAAAGTACATGATATTACGTTTAGGCACTACAATGTTTAGCGAAAATAAAACTTACTCATGTAGGAGAGCACGTCGTCCTAGACGATCTCCAATTTCTCGTCCCCCACCTACTAAGATGGCTGAGGAAGTCATGCAAGCTGAAGAGCATCTCTCCAACTTCTACACACCGTTGTAAGATGGACATCCATCTTGTATACGACTCACACCGCTCACAAGCGATTTTCGCATTCAACCAAACATGTTCAATCTTCTACCCTTATTTCACGGGTTTGAATACGAGTTACCGTACGAACATCTACGTTGGATACATAAAGTATGCAATATTTTCCACCATCCGGGCGTCACCGATGATCAAGTGAAGCTACGAGTGTTTCCTTTCACTCTAGTTGGTAAGAGTCACGCATGGCTTCTTTCTCAGAAGCCCGATTCCTTCGATACCTGGGAAAAGGTTGTATTCTCCTTCATGAAGAAGTACTTTCCACTGAAGAAAACAGAAGAGATAAGAAGTAAGATACAGTTCTTTAGATAGAGTCTGAGTGAGACATTTTCTGAAGCATGGGATAGATTCTCTAACCTACTCCATTCATGTCCTCACCATAAACTAGAAAAATCCACTCTTGTCAAATGTTTTTTCAAAGGTCTTCTCCAAGAACACAAAGTAACCCTCGACATTATGAGTAATGGTAATTTTTTGGATAGTAATGTAACCGAAGCTTTAACTTTTCTTGAAAACCAAGCTGAAAAGAGTACCCATTGGGGCAATATAAACAATTCCAGAACATCCCAACCTAGTACATCTAAAGCTAGTGGTATTTTTTAGGTGAAATCCGATTAAAAAATCAAAATGTTAATTGAAACCCTCACAAGGAAGATAGATGCCCTCACAACCAAACAAAAAGACCAAACTCCTCATCTTGTCATAAACATAAATATCACACTATGCAATTTCTGTTTACGCTTAAATCATATAGATACCACCTGTCCCTTGATCACAAACCTATCACCACTTCAACCAGAAGAAGTATGTTATTTCAATGTACTAAATGCACCATGGAGACAACATCCAAATTTTGCATGGACTAATAATCCACAAACCCAACTGAAGTAGTGGTATTGGGAAGTATCTTCAAAAGATTAGAAGTGAGGTTCACCATAGATTGTTTGGAGTTGAATGATTGGGAGTTTTAAAAGAAGGAAGGTAGTTTTTCTTTAGGATTTGTTTAGTTTCTAGTTGAATGAAGGACATAAAAAAACTTGTTGAATGGAAGATGTGAACATAAACATTGAAGTAATGGAAAGATTGACTGAAAGAAATAACACAAAAAAGGAAGATTGGTTTTGATTAACAAAGCAAATAACAAGATTGAAATGAAATGAAGAGCAATAAAGTAATTAAAGGACTTGAAAAATAAAATACTAGAAATTAAATCCTACACTAGATTAAGTCTAGATGCATTCTGTCTTCCTAACTTTTAGTTTATATACCCTTACTTTATGTTTTTTTACTGATTTTCCCTTCTCCATTATATTTGAGACACCTCACATTTTACTTTATACTTTTTCTTTTCCTTTTGCTTTTTGATTTCTTCTTGATCAAGATAGGTTTTGGAGAATGCCATTATTAGTGATAAAGACCTCCATCTCTGGTCTTCTGAGTTGAGGACTTTGACCTTTGACTTTTTCAACCCTTTTTCATAATAGCTTCTGGCCTTCATAATAAGTGTGATTAAGACTCTTTTTGGTGCTAAGATGCAGCTTTTATGATAAGTGGTTTGAAATTCTCTGTAACCTGAAAAAAACAATAAAAGCTATGAGTTATCTTTTCATTAAACGTAAGAAGGGCTCTAATGCAATAATATAAGGGTAATAAAACACACATTTGGGAGGAGAACACCACCCCCAAATAGCATCTTGATTGTCCTCAAGCAAGGATGAGAGAAAAAACTAAGATCACCAATGAGTTATTTATTATAAGTTATACTAATCTCATTTTGCAGAATGCGATTACATTGACCATATGTGAAAAAAGCAATAAAAGCTATGAGTTGTCTTTTCATTAAACATAAGAAGGGCTGTAATGCATTAATATAAGGGTAATAAAACACACATTTGGGAGGAGATCACCACCCCTAAATAGCATCTTGCTTGTCCTCAAGCAAGGATGAGAGAAAAAACTAAGATCACAAATGAGTGATTTATTATAAGTTATACTAATCTCGTTTCGCAGAATGTGATTGCATTGACCATATGTGATTAGAGTCCTAAAACTGTAGTTTTAACCCATTAATAATATTATATCTAGGCTAATTATGTTTATAATAAATAAGAGTTAGTAATGTTTATGTGTTTTTGTGTATTTCATGTCTTGGAATCAATTATGTGAAGAAATACGTCATTTTTGCAAGAGAAAGGAGTCAGATTGCTTTCTAGAGAAATTATATGATTAAAGCCCAAGTTTCAAGGAGAAAAACATTCTTAAAATCAATTCAAAGCGTAAAAGTCAAAGTTAACGCAGGTAGAAAAAGAGCAGAAAAGTCAATAGAACTTCCGCAGGCCATATATTTGGACTCAGACCTCGGAAGTGGGCCTATTTTATGTCAAAACGACCGGTTCGGAAAGAGCTTTCTAATGGTCTAGGCTTCAACCCAATCAAAACAATAAAAGTAGATGAAAAGGGTCTTCCAGTAAATTCCAGCAAGAAAACCCTTTTTGGACATAAGTATTTAGGTTTTGGGCTTGTTTTAGTGGCCCAAAATACAGCTCCAAAGCCCATACACAAAATTGTAAACCTAACCCTCTCCTATATAAACAGGATTAAGGCAAAACTCTATTCCTCTCTCCCTCCCATTAGTTAGAATAATTTAGCTCTCTCTCTTTCTCTCCCCTTTCATTAGTTTAGTATAATTTAAGTAATTATGATTTATAATTGTAGCCTCCATAAAACATTCATTAAAATATCTTCAAATTATTATTATTATTCAATTCAATTATTTCGCTTTCTATTATGTCTTCTTTTCGTTCTTTAGTTCATGATAGTCCCATAAATCAAAGTTAAACTCCCATTAGAGGGGGTTTGAATGAAGCTTTGAGAGGACTTGATTTGTTAGTATAGATTTGTTGTTTAGGGTTTTAAGTTTAGGTTTTTCTTGACTTAGAGATAAGAAGAGTTTAATCTAAACTAGAGAATAGTGAGTTTGACATGAGAATGGGAACAAGCTTTCTCTCATGCTAATTAGTTTATGATTAGAGATATTTATTACTTTGAGAGGACTTTATACTATCTCTAGTCATAAACTAATTAGGGATCATTAAAGGTATAGTTTTTATATTTTAACCTTGTGTGAGAATATCTAGACTAGGATTTTCTATACAAATCTATGCTAGCATGTTAAAAAATTAAAAGTGGATTTCAATCTCTCTCTAGTTTTCTCCATATTTGATTCATCTATAAATAATTACTTTAGTTAATATTAGTATAAGATCAATTGATAGTATTATCTCGTAGTATAAATTCACATCCATAATTAATAGAATTATATTTAGTCTTTATAGATTAAGAGTGGAACGATTGCATACTCTATATATTGCATAAATATATATGTGAGAGTAGGAAATAAAATAATTGATAACGTAAGAATAAAGTTAGAGAAATCTAGTAGAGTTTTTACGGGATTATCAAATGGTGTTGCTGCTATCTTAAACTCCTTCAAGACAAGAATTCAATTGCTTGAATCCAAGGGGCAATCCCCCATTCTCTACCCACCCACCTGATTGTTTGTGTTCTCACAGTGTTTATTTTTTTTCAGAAAAAATGGGATTTTTGCTCCTGGAAGTCGACTAATTTTTTTTCTAAACAGTACATTGAGCTCGCCCGCGCCCTAGTTTACTCTTTATTTGAGTGCGCCCGCCCTCTTGTTACTGGATTTTTTTTTTTTGAAACAAGACCTTGGCCTTTCACCCTTTGTTTACTCTTTTTATTTGAGCATTTTTTGAAGAAAAGCCTGATTTGCACAGGTTAGTCACAGGCTCTCTTTTTGTTCAAATTATTTTATATTAAGTGTTCCAAATTCTTCAATACACTAAGATTGTGGATTAAAGATGCTATTCACACGCGTAGCAAGGAGGCATTCAGGTACTTCTTCTTTTACTCCTCATCTCTTCTATCAGAGGAGTTTTAATTCTAGTATAATCAGGCTTGTTTTTCGTAGACGCAATACCACAAGCCTATCTAGAATTTCACACACTACACCTGCATTAATGGCTAAAGAACCAGAGACTCCTCTCTCTGATTTTTATAAAGCACTAAATGATGGCCCTAAGTCGTGCATCATTCTTGCAGACTTAGTGGGGGATTTTCAAATTCCCCCGAATATATTTAAGTTGTTACCGGTTTTCCATGGTTTAGACCACGAGAAGCCTTATCAACACATGCGTAGGATAGAACAAGTTCTCACTACATTCCATCATCCTAGCATAAGTCCGGATCAAGTTAAACTTAGGGTGTTTCCATTCACCCTAGCCGACAAGGCGGCGTCTTAGTTAACTACCCAAACGCCAAACTCTGTGGACTCATGGGCTAATCTTGTTTAATTGTTCATGGAACAATTTTATCCACCATTGAAGACAGATGAAATGCTTCAAAAGATTTATTTCTTCCGCCAGAATCCTCATGAATCTTTTTCAGAGGCTTAGAATTAATCATTTCACTGATCTTCTCATTGAATGCCCGCATCATAATCTTGCGAAAGACACGCTTGTTCGTAACTTCTTCAAGGGGCTTTTACATCATCATAAGGAGGTTCTAGATATCATGACTGCGGGTAGTTTTCTTCGTAAAAAAGCCTTGGAGACTTATAAATTCTTAGAAGATCAATCTAAGAGGAACAACAATTGGGGAGGTAACGACTATTCCCGCTCCACTCCTTCTTCTTTTGAGGTTAAACCTGATCCCAAGCTTAAAACTCTTATCGATGCCCTCACTAAAATTGTAGATGTCCTCTCTGTTTAGTAACAGCCCACTCCAGTCATGAACATTAACTCTACTCGTTGTAATGTTTGTTTTAGTCTTAAGCATTTTGACTTCTATTATCCTCTTGTCTATGCACAACTACCACCACAACCATCAAACTTCAACAAGTTAACTCAACCTCAAGGACAAGGAAACTTAGGTGACCAGAATAGAGGTTTAGTGCCCATGACCCAGAACTATCAACATCAAGACATGAACACTCAAAAAGCCTTAATTCTAATTCAACTATCTACAGACGAAGTAGTAGTGACCTTGTTGGAAAAACAAAATCAAATTATGCAACAAAACTCCAACCTGATGAAAGATCAGCATGATCAAAACTCTAAAATGATGCAACAAACGATGCAAATGATGCAAATGATGCAGTCTTTGTGCCAAAAGGTTATTGACATGTCTCCTAACCAAAATAATAACCAAATAGGAGTGTTTCCAGGTCAAGCAGTGCCTAATCCTAAGATAACAAACACCGCCTTTGAAATAAACAATATTCAGTGTAATGGTAATATAACCCCAGGGGACCTACATGCAGTCACTACCTTTCGTTCAGGGAGAGCAGTTGATAACAAAGTAACTATGCCTGAAGATCTCCGCAAAGAGAAGTTGAAAATGAAACCATATCGAATACTGTCATAGAAATTGAAGACCCTACATATGTAGAAGTTCCAACCCAACCACAACCAAAAGGTACAACTTTACTAAATACCACCATAGAAATTGATGATCCTACACCTGTAGAGGATCCAATATGGACACCTAGAAAGAAAATGGCTAAAGATAAAACAAAGACTAATAATACTTTTGACCCTTATGCTAAATATAGAGATAAACCACAGTATCCCGAAAGACTAGTTGTGTCTAAAAAGGATGAGAATTTTGATGAGATTAAGGAAGTGTTTAAAAATCTAACTATAAACCTACCTTTTCTAGATACTATAAAAAGTATGCCTGGACATGCTAAATTTCTAAAAGAGTTGTGCACCAAGAAGAGGAAAACCAACATACCCAACGTAGCCTTCTTAACTGAACAATATCCCTCTTTATCTGAACATAACGGAATTATTAAGTACAAGGACCCTGGTCATCCTAATGTACAATGCACCTTGGGAGATTACTTCATAACAACTGCTCTATTAGACCTCCGAGTGTTAACTTCAAGTTAAAATTTTAAACAATTAATGTCAATATAAGAAATAAAAAAGCCTACATATATAATAAAAAAAAGTATACCAATAAATGCACATGGAAATAGTTAAGTACGTGTTGATAATGATTTCCATGTCACCGGTGCATTTACCATGTAATGAATCCAACCAATAAACATCCATACTAGACAAGTCGATGACAATCACAATCCAATGGAAGCTAAAACCAAACAAGTTATTAACTAGCATTTAATATGTACTTGTAACCAAATATGAGTTCAACAAAACCAATATAATATATGTCCATACTACATGGGTTGTAAATAATGAAAACAATTTCATTCATGTTTGCTTCCCTCAATCTATCAAGAACAAGTTTAACTTTTTCTTTTGAATCCGCAACACTAAAGACAGCCGGGTTGACAAACAAATATCCATCTCTAGAACAAACAAATTTCTCATATAAGCATCTGAAATGTGAAGACACAACTTATTTTATAAGCGCACTAAACTTGTATAATGAATCTTGTTGGGCATCAGACAAATCAAAATCTGTGCGAAAAAAAGTTAAAAGTATAATTGGAATTCAATATTAACTTTAACAGTTCAATCTGTATTGCATTAACTAGTAATGGGTCGTGTACCATTGGAGTCTTCATCGTCAGCAAGAGGGAAATCAAGCCAAGTTTCAGGATGCACTGCAATATTTCTAGCAAAAGTCAACACCTTATTACAACCCATCCATCCCTCAACTTCATTTCTCCTGAAACATTACAACAACTCAGTTTGGACAACCCCAACCATAAAACCCCAGGCACATGCTTCTCATGCAATTACTTATAGAATAAATTGGTTAGCATTTAAAAGGAGGCTTGAGAAATAAACTAATTAAAGGTGATAAAAAGAGATGCACTACCTCCATATTCAATCTTAATTTTCATTCGACCATGTCTTTTCATTCCTACAAGACTTTGAGGTTTGAAAGCTTTGCGAGTTCTCTTGGAATTGATCCTGTGAGTTTGTTATTTTTCAAACGGCAAAGCCATCAAAATACAAGATAACAGTGAGTTTACAAATTACAAGAACATAATAAAAATCTAATAACACAACAAATCAAAACCTTCTCCAAATAAAACTTACAAAAACTTGAGTGACTTCAATTTAGACATAGATTTTGGAATACTTCCTTTGAGCGCATTCTCATACAAATCCATGCTAATTAAATTCTCCCATGATTGAGAGCGACCTCCCAGTGATTAGAGTAGAGAAATAATAAGGGGTTTTGAGAAGAGGAGAGAAAGTGGAATGGGTATTGAGCATGGAGGAGGGACAAAATTGGTTTCAAGAAAAGAGGGTTTGAGTTATCCACCAAAATTAATTGAGTGAAGTACTCAACAGCGGCAGTTAGAAAGAAGAACAGCAGTGAGAGAGAAAAGAGAAAGAGACGAGGTTATGTTTTCTATTTCACGAAATAATGCTAGCGTGATTTTTTTTTTTGTTTCCCTTGTATTGCCAAATTTTGAAATTTGTTGGGTTTCCAGGATTTGTAACACTTATCACACGGTTTTATCCGATTTGAAAGTGTTAGAAATTAATTTAGGAAATTCACCCGAATTAAAGCAACACTAAACAACATTCCTAACGTTTATATAGCATTAGCAACTTACCAACTGCAAAATAGTGTTACAAAGCAAAAAAAGTATGTGTTGCAAATATCCTGTTATGGTGTAGTGAGGAGAAAGAGAAAAAACAAAAAAAAAAAAAAAAAAAAGGTTAATTGGTGGAGCCGGTGGCGGACGAAGCTAAGTGGGTGAAGAAGAAAGTTGGCTCATTTGGAACTGTCTAGTATTTTTTTTTCTAAGTGTGTTTAGTGTTGGGATTATTTTAGACAAGAACTTTTTTTTTTTCTTCTGGTGCATGTAGCCACGTATGGGCTGGAAGTGTTTGTAGGAAGCGGGAGTCTGAACGTGGGATCACTGGGGTGTGTTTGTGTATCTTAGTAGTTATTCTTTAGTGGAATTGTGGCGCGGACCGAAAACTAAATGTGGTCATTTAAGATGGTGATATAAAGTGTGGGAGTATGTAACTATTTTGGGAGAATAGTCACAAATAATCTTCAATACACACGAATTTTTTCCAAGAAAAAAGGATTTGTGACGGTTCTAGATCTGACAGTCACCTAAAACTTTTTAAAACAGTCACAAAAACCCTTGTCTGTCATTTGTGACCGTTTCGAACAGAACAATTACAAATAACATTTTAAATAGTCACAATAAGCCTTTTTTCTACTAGTGTAGGAAAAGGCTTTTTACTATAGGCTTTGTGTTGGGTCTGAATGTCAGGCCTGTGAAACCGGCTTTGGTGGTTTACAAATTTAACTACGATTAATTAATTTTTTTGGTATTTTTCTATCAAACCAACGACCAGGTCACTTAGGAATTTGAGGGAGGTTGTCCGTGTATGCACGTTCCTTAATTAGAGAACCCCAAATTCTTTCAGTTTTCTAGACACCGTTTAGAATGAATAAAATTAATTTTTAAAATTTTGTAATTTTTAGCATACGAGTACTGTACTGTACTCTTGAGATAATTTTGGAAATAATATTTAAAAGTTAAGTTAGTGTATTTAACCTAGGGCGTTGATAAACAGTCATTTAGGGTTTTATTCTTTTGAGTCCAAGTCCAAAGTCCAAAGTCCAAAGTCTGTAAACGTCCGATTAGTCAAATTACCTTACTTACGTGGATTGGCAGCATAGGTCGAGTAAGGGATCGTCTATACCTTAGGACTAGGCAAGGTTCACAACTAGATTTACAGTTTTTAGTGAGTAGGATTTTAGGTTATTTCTTAGGTTTAAGTCAATTAAAACTTGAAATGCAAGTAACGTAAAATTACAACGATTTATTTTTAAGTAAAATAGAGAGAGATATACAGGGAAAAGGGTTAATTATAATCATGCAAGGTCAGTTTCAACGGTTAGCGTACAATATCACTACAGCTCTAATCCATCTCGAGTTCATAGATAAATCCGAACTGTCGACAATCACATACATATGCCAGACATTCAACTGATGGAAGCCGTGGCTGACATCCTTCCAACTCCTACCTTGCAACCTATATCGAACGAAGTTGTTCCTTCCAAATCTGCAACCACATCCCTGGGGAAAGACGCCACAAATCCATATGTGTGATTCTACCCAGAAGCTCTGTTCCCTACCCATTTGGAAAAGAACAAACCTGAAGAGCATTTCGATGAGATCCGAGAAACCTTCAAAAATTTGATCATAAACCTACCTTTTCTCGATGTACTTAAGCATTTGCCCAAGCATGCCAAGTTTTTGAAGGACATGTGCACCACCAAATGACGAACGGATGTTCCTCAACAAGCGTTCCTCACTAAGCAGTTTCCCTCCATTACTGCTACCAATGGTGTAGTTAAATACAAAGACCCAGGTCGAACAACTGTGTCATGCACGTTGGGCGACAAGTATACCGCTACCTCCCTTTTAGACCTAGGCGTGATTGTTAACTTACTTCCCTACTACTTATTCAAGAAGTTAGGTCTTCAGGAATTAAAACCTACCAGCATGACCCTGCAACTCGTGGATCGCTCCATCAAGTACCCAAAGGGCATAATAGAAAGCGTCTTAGTCAAGGTCCAAGATTTTTACTACCCAGTTGATTTGGTCATTCTAGATACCAAAGTTGCCTATGACTCCATTCCAATCATTTTAGGATGACCATTTCTTGCAACTGCTAACGCTCTCATTAATTGTCGGGGTGATTCAATGACAATGTCTTTTGGGAACCTTTATGTAGAAGTCAATGTGTTCAACTTAATAAAACAACTTCCTGATCCTGACATTGAGGGTGAGATTAGCATGGTTGATAGTCTGGCACAGGAATATTTTGCAAACACTTTTCCTATAGACGAGGTACACTAATTTCTTTCTTTTGATACTCTTGAGTTTGACGATGACTCGTACATTAAGAATGTCCACGCATTAATAAAATCAGTACCACTATTTGACCCTACTGCTGTGTTACCAACCGATTCAGAAGAACCTGACTAGTTCTTTTCCATTGAAGAGGCGGTCCCTCACGAATCCTTGATCCTTAATCCTCCAACTCCGGATTTAAAACCTCTACCCTCTGATTTGAAGTACATGTATCTCGATCCCGATGGTAGTCACCCTATAATAATTTTTTCCCACTTGACTACCGATGAAGAAGCGCGTTTGATTCATGTCATTCGTGAACACCACTCCATTATTGATTGGTCCTTAGATGATATCAAAGGAATACACCCTAGTGTATGCACACATCGCATACATCTAGATGACGGTACAAAGACATCGCGAGAACCGCAATGTCGCCTTAACCCCGCCATGAAAGAGGTGGTGAGGGAGGAAGTTTTATATTTATTTGATGCGGGTATCATATACCCTATCTCTGATAGTGTTTGGGTTAGTCTTTTCCATGTTGTTCCAAAGAAATTCGGCATTATAGTTGTGCAAAATGAAAATGATGAATGTATCTCCACTCGCATCCCGGTGAAATGGAGAATTTGTATTGACTATCGCAAACTTAATCCCATAACACGTAAAAATCACTTCCCTCTTCCATTCGTTGATCAGATGCTAAAATGTTTAGCCGGTCATGCTTACTACTATTTTCTTGACGGCTATTCCGGCTATTTCCAAATTTTCATCGATCCAGCTGATCAAGAAAATACAACTTTCATATGTCCTTTTGGAACATTTGCATACAAACGAATGCCTTTCAGTCTTTGCAATGCCCCTAGGTACTTTCCAACGCTGCATGTTTCACATTTTCAGTGATATGGTGGAACATTATATGGAAGTCTTTATAGACGACTTTTCCATTTATGGAAACTCTTTTGACGGCTGCCTATCCAACCTTTCTAAAGTATTAACGTGTTGTGAAGAGAAAAATCTGGTACTTAATTAGGAGAACTGTTATTTCATAGTTACCAAAGGAATTGTTCTAGGTCATGTTGTTTCGAAAGATGGCATAAAGGTTGATAAAGCTAAAATTGTTAAAATTGCTTCTCTACATATCCCCCAAATAGTTCGCGATATCCATGCCTTTTTAGGCCACGCCAGGTTTTAAAGGCAATTCATTCAAGATTTTTCTAAATTTGTTTGACCTTTAACCAATCTTCTGCTTAAGGATGCGGTTTTCGACTTCAATTTCAATTGCAAACAAGCTTTTGAAACTCTAAAAATTGCCCTGACTACTGCTCCTATCATTCAACCCCCTGATTGGTCTTAACCATTCGAACTGATATGTGACCATATCGATTTTGCTATTGGCGCCGTACTAGGCCAATGATGTGATGACAAACCCGTTGTCATTTACTATGCTAGTAAAACTCTTAATGATGTTCAACGTAATTACACGACAACTGAGAAAAAGTTCCTAGTTGTTGTCTATGTTTTGGATAAGTTTTGCTCTTACATGATCGGATCTTCAACCATTGTATATACTGACCATGCCGCACTTCGGTACCTACTCACAAAAAAGGATGTGAAACAGAGATTATTCTGTTGGATCATTCTCTTGCAAGAATTCACCCTGGAAATCAAAGACAAGAAAGGAACCAAAAATATGGTGGTTGACCATTTATCAAAGCTGGTTGGTGACATTGATAGTGATTCTGACGCCATCAATGATTCCTTCCAAGAGGAGCATTTGTACTCCATTTTCTTCTCTCCATGGTACGCAGATATAGTTAATTACCTAGTTACTGAGGAAGTTCCTTCCTCTTGGCCACATCCTGATCGTAAAAAGTTCTTATTGACTGTAAAATATTATTTTTGGGATGACCCCTACCTCTTTAAGTATTGTTCCGACCAACTCATTCGTCGATGCATTCCCAACACACCGACATGTTATCTTTTTGTCATGAACAATCTTGTAGTGGACATTTCAGTGGGAAGAAAATTGTGGCCAAGGTTTGACAATGTGGTTTTTACTGGCCTACCCTTTTTCACGATGCACACGAATATTGCAAAACTTGCATTCATTGTCAACACCGAGGTCGCATTACCTAATTCAATATGATGCCCTTAAATCCTATTTTAATCGTGGAAATATTTGATGTTTGGGGCATTGTTTTATAAGACCCTTCCGTATTTCTTAAGGTTTTCTCTACATTTTAGTCGATGTGGACTATGTGTCCAAATGGATTGAGGCACTCGCATGTCGCTTAAATGACCATAAGACTATAGTGAAATTTGTAAAAGAAAACATTTTCTCTCGTTTTGGTGTTCCCAAAGCTATCATTAGTGATGGGGGTACATATTTTTGTAATAAATTTTTTGGGTTTTTAATGAAGAAATATGGAGTTACTCACAAAGTTGCTACTCCGTATCACCCACAGACGAGTGGCCAAGTGGAAGTCTCCAACAGAGAGATAAAGTCTATTATGGAGAAAATTGTCAATCCCTCAAGGAAAGACTGGTCTCTCCGCTTATCGGATGCCTTGTGAGCATACCAAACGGCCTTTAAGACAGTTATAGGGATGTCTCCTTACCGCATCGTTTTTAGAAAACCTTTGTCATCTGCCGGTTGAACCTGAGCATTGTGCCCTATGGGCCATCAAAAGCCTCAATCACAATATCAACGTGGTAGGCGAGAAGTGAAAACTGTAATTAAATGAGCTTGAAGAGATTTGGAGTGATGCTTATGATCTCTCGAAATCCTACAAAGCTAATATGAAAAGAGTGCACAACAAGCACATTTTGTATAAAGATTTCAAAATTGTCCAAAAAGTTTTACTTTACAACTCCAGATTACACATTTTTCCTGGTAAATTGAAAACACGATGGTCTAGTCCTTTCATTGTGTCAACTGTGACCCATTATGAGGCAATCTCTTTGCTAAATCCACAAGATAACAGCAAATTTCAAGTAAATGGCCAACGCCTCAAACATTACCACGAGTTATGCTCCCTAACTGTTGAATAGACTCTTCTTTAAGATCCGTTCTACATAGACTAGATGTTTCGTTTGACGTACTCAATCTTGTTTTTCTGGAAAGGGTACGTCATTTTGGTAGCCGAGCCATCTTTTATTTTATAATCTCAAAAGTACTTTGAAGTGTGTGGTTGCAAGCGCCGTACCATAGTCCACAAAAACTCTACTTCAGAACTTAGTATAAATGACTTCTAAAACACGAGGAATCGTTCCTGCTGGTAAACGATGGGTTCCAAAAATTTCTCCTCCTTTTTTCTCCACTATTTTCTACTCTCTTCCTACCCACGTTCAAATTGTCATTTGGGCAAAGTCTTACCCCTCTCAAATTGGACAAGGTGGCAGTCCTTTTGCTCATCGACGACATGCACGCAGAATGGGGTGGTGTATGCATTGTCAAACCCCTAACTGCCCTGGTCTTCAGCCATTTGGTGAAGGTGTTTATTTTAATGTATATACTTGTTTGACACCAGCAGCTCGAGATCAACTTCTCCAGGTCGTTCCTCCCATAGGTTGGGATTCGTCTTGAGAATATGACGTTAAAAGACTTACCTTGTATATATGTATATATTGTTGTGCACAAAGAGAATTGTGTTCAACCTCGAATGTTGCCTACTTGGGACACGGGCAATGGATTCCACTAGGCCAACCCCTATAATTGGTTACTTTAAGTTCCTTTTAGGGCAGTTTGAAGATAGCCATATGTAATAAGGGTAATATTGTTAGACCCTAGCACGCACGGTCTAGGATGGTACTGTCCTGCCCCTAGACCCATAATACATAAAGGTGAAGCCACAGTCTGGCTGGATTGGGTTCGCTCCAAAGCTGACATGACAGTTGCCTAAGAGTTTAGATGGTGAGTCTTCTAGACATCCAGTGTTGTTCACATTAATCTCCCTTGTATAGAAATAAAACCATTAAAAAAAAAATCATTGTTTATAAATAAAACTTCCCTCCTTATTTTCAAAAACTCTTTTGCCCTTTGAGCATGCCACATATAATTGGATGGAATTTTTCATGTCGTTCATTTCGGTAGCTCATTTATCCAATTTGGAGTCCGAAAGTGTCATGTGTGCGCGTTTACATTTTTTAGGTTTGATTTAGGCTTTAGGTTTGATTTGGGGTTGGAAAGAATTTGGGTCCGACCAAATCTCGTGATTCTCAGCCCATTTATAAACCGAGACACCTCACCACGCATCACCATTACATCATTTCTTCTCCCACAAAAATCGGATTTGGTCCCCTCCTATTCCAGTCTCGCACGAGACAACCCCAGGTTAAAATTGAGTCTCGCGTGCGGCCATCACAGCTCGATTTCAAATTCCATTCTGCCACCAACTTCAAATTCTTCCCCTCATCTCAAAACAATACCCGTCCTCTTCCTGCGATCACCAAATGACCAGAAACAGGCGAATCTCAGTAGAACGGAATTTTGGATCCCTATTTGAAAGTGGGATGTTTACCCCATTTTTTGATACGAAAATTCAATCTAGAGGATGGGAGTATCTATTGCATGCCAATGGCGGTAGTTATTCGACGGATTTGGTGTTGAAGTTCTACAACAATTGCGGCTTTAATTGCGACCATTTTTGGGTCACCATCAACGATGTGCCCCACTAAGTCACACCCGCCTTGATATCCGGGATCACAGGCATACCTCTGGTCCACCATGTGGTGACTCAGCAGTAGTCCATGTATCCACGAACTTACAACCTCATGCTCGACAAGCTAATCGAGGGTGATTATAATCTGGATGGGAAATGCGCGTATCAACATTTTGTGCATCCGAACCATCTGGCCGTGACTCAATGGCTAGGTCAAAATGTCATTAGCACCTCTAAGCCATCAGACATTTACAAGACATTTCTCCACCTACTCTGGGTTCCTCTAGGAGCCAAAGGGAAACCTCTTCATAGTGACCTTTCTATTCAACATTATTACGCATGCAATACTCAGGTCAGCCCCTCTTGCCGTTCTTGTCACGTAAGTTATGATAAATTTGGGTTTCCTGTCTGCCACACCATTAATTCATATGCTGCCATATGAGAATATGAATGTTTTCAAGAAGTGCATACTGTCCCCATGGGAACCCACAGCACGCATGGCAGCTGAACATGATAATGTGGCTCCACCTCCCCCACCACCTCCACCCTTCTTTGATGAGGCTGCTATGTGCCAGATGAGCCATCCTATAGATGCCCTCCGCACTATGAACAGTGGCATGCGAGACATGTATACTCACCAAGTATCGATGGAACGTTACATGGGCGAATTTAGGGAGGATATGACCACTCGCCATGATTCACTGACATACAGTATGGGCAAATTTCAGCAAGAAATGCGCACATCCATGAATGCATTTCAGGATCATATGACTACTTGCCAGAATCAATTCCAATGAATGTTCATGGCGAACCAGCACTAGTTTCAAGATCAGGTGATGCATACTCTAGGCGATATCCAGGAGCAGTTAGCCTCCATGAGAGCTTGTACTGCACGCCGTCGCAGGACTCCTGGTTCTTCTTCAGCAACCCCTGAGGATTCCCAGTAAACGTTTTATTTTCCTAGCCTTGTATCTTATTTATGTCGGATATTTTATTTACGTATTTCCATTTAATTTTCTACCTAAGTATGTCTTATATTTTTTGGTATTATATATATATATATAATAGTTGACGTTACACATAACGGCCAATCACTACTGCAAAAAAGTCCATAGATAGCATGCCAAAAACGCTATGAATTTTACTTGATAGCATTTACAAAACGCTATCAAACACGATGCTATGCTTTTATTGATAGCATTGTCTCCAAAAACGCAATTGATTTGATAGCGTTTTCTGATAAATGTTATTAGTTTAATTGCGTTTTTTGCTAACGCTATTACTTTAGCTATAGAGTTTTCTAACAAATGCTATCAATTTAATAGCGTTTTATTTTAGCGCTATTACTGTAACGATAGCGTTTATCATGGAAGTGCTATGCATTTCAATAGTATTTTTATTTATCGCTATCCTTATTTCAATAGCATTTTCTTAAATGTTATTAGTTTTTTTATAATGTTTTAGAGACATGTGCACATTTAATTACATTTTTAATCAGGGCAATTTACAAATTAACAATGCCTATAATCAACACGATAATCAACAATAACTTCATTTATTGATAACCAAAATACCAAAATATAGTATTCCACTATACAAGGACAAAAATAACAAAAAACGTGAAATGAGCTTTCACAAAAGTTATTTCAATAAGAAATATAAACATCCTAATGTCAATCTACTTCGTGTGATCAGTAAATATGACATGTTTTGAAAGCCATACAAAAATGATCCCTTTAAGCATCATATCCATTGTTTCGATTCCGAATTTTCTCTCCAAAGACGTGGTTTTGAGTTTGCAACTTCATCTCCCATGGTCCTTTAGCAGCTATGTGGAGCCACCCAATTTAACAACTTGCATATTGTTCATGTGGAAGAGTAGTTGGAGGATTACTTTATATCCCCTAATGACTCCTACGCCTTTATCCTACCAAAAAAAAAAAAAAAAACAGATAGCTATAAGTATAATAACTAAGAATTTAATTAGGTAATCATACGGATTTGTAGCCTCTACACTTAAGTCAGAAAAATTAGCACGGTTGACATATTTCAAAACCCTTGAGGGTAACCACCATAATGCAGATATGTGCTTAAACCAATCCATATAGTTCACCCATCAATACAAATAAAAATAAGATCCCATAACCACTAACATGAGAGTGAATTAATAGAGAAAGTGCTTGGTTCAGTTCACCAATGTGTTCAACCAACAATTTCACTTCCTAAAAGATGCAGAAAAGGGTAAATTGGTTAATTGAAAAGAGATATATATTCTTAACAGAATAACATAACAACTTAAACTTAGTTGTATTGCTTTATAATATATGCCAAATAAGAACTACGTAATCATTGCATTATAATAATCATTGCATTTGGAAACTTAAAGAGTAATTATCATACCAGTTGAAGGAATTCAGCCCAAGAATATCTTGCCAAACCAAATTTCTTAACTTCTTCTCTTTGTTCAGGAGTAACCTTTCCAAAACTCACAAGTGCTAAAACAAAAAATATATAAAGAATGTCAAAGATTGGGTAACTCATGCCCCATAACAAACACTATAAGAGCAAGTACACCTTACTTTTCAAATACTCATTTGTATGAGGAAATGTTTTCAAAGACTGAAAACAAAAAGATCATACAAGAGCACATATGAAAGTTTCAGGTATTATGGATTAATATTTCTCATCACATTTTACAACCAAGTGCAAGCACATTTAAAATGTCATAATTAAACTAAATAACTTACTGAACAAATCATAGCACACATCAGTAAGGTTTGTAAAGCAGGAAAATAATGGCAGTCTATACAGTATCTAGTACCAATTTGAGAGACATGCACCGTGTGTCATGTCTACAATATAAAGATTAAACTAATTTATTCTACTAACAATCTTCCTTTAATCAACATGTTGAATCAACTAACGGAAAACTATAAAATTAATGGCAGTAAGGGTATATACTCTCTGCGTAGTGCTCTATGAACTTTATCATTCCCAAACAAGAGCTAGTCATTACCATACCTATTCGAGCACCATTAGAGAGTGCCGCATATCACATTCCTGTATAGACAATAAAGGATTTCCAAACAATTGTGTACACAACATGCATAGAAGGTCAATTTACTCTCCTACTTCTTCAAGGGCATGGATGCACACAAAGGCAAAGAAAGCTTGTTGCAAAAGACGAATATTTATCATTGCTAATAGGTCAGCTAAATTTGCTTCAATCTTCACCACCTTGGAGTTTCCCAAATTTTCTCAATGCCAGTGTTTATATCGTTTTTTTTCTTTACTAATGTAACTTCAAAGATTGTGTGTAAATATCACATATTCTACTAACTTACTAAGAGAGACTGCGTCAACCAGATCCAGTGGAAATATCAGTTGAGCATGCTATCATAATTTTCAGATTGTACTATCATTCCAAAAAAAACAAACCCCGATTTCTAAAATCATTAGCTTATGATATTTCAGGTTTGCTATTATTGGAACTATATTCTAGTATTCTACAATCTAAATGAAATCCGTTTTCCAAATTTGTAACTTCAAATGAAATATAATTTAGTACACAACACATGATGCAGTAAATCCATAAAGCTTGTAGGTCATCACTTGTAATTACTAATAAGGGTTAAGGCAGAGTTTTTGCTGCATAAGTCATAGACTATCCTATCCACCATTAGATCCCATTATACCTTACTGTTTACTTTTTGCGGGTTATCTCTTTTATCATAATCATCTTTATATATACTGAAAGGAAAAAAAACAATGAAACAGGTAGGAGCTAAGAGCCTACGGAAATACAAACATTTACCATAAATACAAACATAATAGAAAAACTTCAAGCTTGGAGAATTAGTTACCATGGAAAGACTATGGCCAGTTGGCAACTAGGGATTAAATCACTCAGCTCATGCTCAATTTGAACTTCTGAGGGAATCTTGTCAACAAAAACTTCCTTCCCTTCAATTAATACAGTGATCTCTCCCTTTGACTGGTGAGCTGAAAATGCTTATTTGGCTTCGCTTAAAGTACCCCGCCAAAACTAACGAAGAACTGTCTAGATTAGAAATAAAGAAAAAATCTTCTAAGTAGAAACACATTTCCTGCAAGTAGAAACTATGAATAAGTCATAATATTAATATATTATACACAGAAATTGTTAAGGCCTTACGATATAGTTTGATGTACCTCAACAACACATTTCATAATAACTTTTGCGAACAGATGTCAAGAAAAAGAATGATAATTTTCTAAAATAAACACAATCACGCCTATTCTCAAGAATATTTCCTCTACTTCAAGCACATTATTAGGTTAAGGAATGAACCTCAGAACTTGTCATTCTTCATGGTATCACCACGACAAGGTAATTTTTCGTAATTGTTTCCGAACATTTAGATTACTAACCATTTTGAACAAGTAAAAGATGAACTACAAACAACCATACCCAGTCAATATGGTGGCAATCGAATGTTATAAGGAACAATATACTGAATATAGTGAGAAAATCATACCGAAAAGAGAAAGCTTCAAGGTTTCCAAATTAAGGCTGCCAAATACTGTACCACAACTTTAAAGAACCCTAAAAAAATTCAAAAGAAAGTTTTTTTATTTATTAAAAACAAGATGAAACTGTAACAGTTGAAGATGGAGTTTTTTAAGAAGGAGAAGATGAGTGTCGATAGAAGTTTTTGCTTTGTTTTGAGATGAGAGGAACGAAAGAATTTTGATGGGGCGGTAATGGTAAACATGGTGGTGGGGTGGTCGGAGGTGGTGGCGTTTTCGGATGTGATAGTGGGAAAGAGAGAAATTCAGACGTGGTAGTGGTGGGCTGTTTTGTTTAGTGAGGGTTTTTGCTCTTTCAATTTTTGGGAACCAAGTTTTGGGAATTTCTTTTGAGGCCGGGCTAAAATTGAGCGTTTGAAGTCCAAAAATGACCCACCGACAAATCGATAATAGTAGTTATCTAAACAACGCAATCAATTCTATTGCGTTATTCCTCCAAACGCAATCCTTGGTTTTGCAGTTACAAACACTAATAGCACGGAATGAATAAACGCTGTCTCTAAAAAATTTATAGCATTTTTTTATAAATGCTATTAAATAAAAGCTATCTATGTGCATTTTTGTAGTAGTGAATTTTACCATCAACTAACGATATACAACGGTCAGAAAACGGTCATAGACCTGCCACTAAAATGGTCATAAAACCGCCATCACAACTGTCAGAAAACGGCTCCAATTCCTTTCTATAAATAGAAAGTTCACCACATTTTTCACATTCACTTATTTCATCTTCTTCCCTCTACACTTTTTCTTTAATTCTAATAACGTTTTTCTTAAAGTTCTTACCACTCTTTAGCTTCATGGATACACTAGAAAAGTTTGAGTAGCAACAAATTGAATATGCTACTCAAGTCTTCATGCTCATTAGTTTTATTATCGTAATGTTGTTGATGTGGCATATAGTCCTATCTAATATCTAGATTTGTATTTTGTTTTCCCGTTGTCATTATGGTGTGTTTTCACATCCCTGTAAGTTGTGACAACTTATTGTGAGATTACATTTAGGTATTCCTTGTTCTTCTACTTACGCTACTTACGCTTGGAAAAAAAATAATAAAATAATAAAATAAAAATTTGGAAGAGTGCGCCACTCCTTGTAGTCGCATGCCCTATTCTTTCCCCTCCACACTACATCCACTTTTACGCCTTGTTGAATTGATTTATGAATATACAAGTTGGTCAAACTACCCTATGAAACCTTCTCTCGTATATTCTATCTCTTCCCATGATTGATTCAATGTCTCAGGGATTTGACTTTGGGCAAGCACCTCGATAGAATTATTTTAAAAGATATACATGGTTTAACTACCCTGTGACACCTCAATCAGTATTTTCTTAACTTTCGGATTGGTGCCTATTTATAGCAAGGCTATACACCTATCAAATCCAGTTTTCCCCTTTTCACTGACTTATCTTCACCACTCCATTCCTTCCATCTTTAATGGCCCTCTCTCAAATTTTCATGCCCGAGCAAAACTTTTTGAAATTTTTTCAGAGCGGTCTATTTCATCCATATTTTGACACTTAAATTTTACGTCGAGGATGGTTCTCTCTATTACATCATAAGGAGGCACTTTATTCCAGAGAATTGGTTATGCGTTTCTATACACACAGTTATTTCCAAAATGGGAAATTCTTTGTCTGTGCAAACGGATACGAGCGCGAATTGACTCCAGAAATTATCTCCAAGGTCCTTCAAATTCCCATAAGGAACCCTGGGGTACACCTTCAGGATTCACCATTCGACAATATAAGGCATCTAATGTTTGCAACTATCCTTTACGGCGAATACAACCGAAAAAACCGCATTGTTTATCAGCGATCCTTGCAAATGAAGCAATTATCTGTGATCCAATGGCTAGCCCATAATGTGCTCGGCACATCTAAAACTTCCGAAATAACAAAACCCCTCCTCCATCTACTCTGGGTACTGCACACTAAAAGCAATGATTTTTCCATAATTCAATTTCTCTGGAACTCGATCGCACGTGCCAGGAAATAGTCAGCTCCTTTGCCAACCATTGTGACACTTATCATGGTGCGTTGGGGTTTTCATATTACTGCTCCTACTACCTACCTCATAACAGCTAACATTCTCACCATTCACTCCGTCTGCATGAACGGTTTTTGGACTCCCGACATTACAAAGAACCATGCCGGTGCAGAAACCGGAGAAGCTTGTTCCTCTGTGAACATCTTCACTGAAAATGCAATTCACAACGTATTTAATCTTATGGAAGGCCTTTGTTTAATTCACCAACCAAGGACTAATGATATTATACAAATGTCAAAACATCATCATCACTAGTCTTCTTGAATTTCACGACCTTTGGACAATGCACGATGAGGAACAAGCATAATTCTTGCACAACTACAACCAGTTCTTGGCAAATCACAATCTCATAATGGAGAACCAATCCGAGATTTACCAGACACAGAGTGCCTTGTTGCAACGGGCTGTTGCACAGATCGACTTTGTCAAAAATCCTATAAATGGATTTCTTCAACCTAAGGATCCTCGCCGTTACCCGGGCCATGAACCAAATTAAATTTAGCAAAATTCCGTTAGAATTTCCGTTCTTTGTCGTTTTCTATGTTTTTTTTTTTAGTTTTTAGTAATCCTAATTAAGTGTAGTGCAATTTACCTGTTGTAATCAATGTCATATGTTTTTACTTAGTCATTTCCATTGTATTCTAATATTTGGTTTATCTTTGTCTGTAGGTGGTATCTTTCATCACACGTCTTCTACATCTCCAATAATGGCACTGCCAAAGATCATCTATGAACAATCCTTCTAGGCTTTGTTGGATTCTCCTGCATATGGACTTCATTTTAGAGACCTCATCACCCAAGTCGGTTGGACCTCCTTCATTTTGCATCTGAGCAGACATACTCTCCAGGTTTAGTGGCTTATTTTTATGATAATATGGAGGATACAACAACATTTAATAATGCCCGTGGTTTCTTTTTGAACAGATTCGCAATCCGTATGGGTAACACCAGACATCTCTTTTACGAGCTAACAGTTGCTATGACTTTAGACCTTCCCTATCACCAGCCAACCCCCACCATTCAATACATCATACAAAACTCCTTTAATCACTACTTTTGGGAAGATTTCTCTGGACTCTATGGCGATGGCCTCACCCAAGTCATTGAATGTGAGGAACCTAGATGATGGCCGGACAAAACAATTCCCCTAGCAAGTATGACAATGAATGTTGGGACTGCCATGTTGTTTATCCTTCTGAACATCATAGGGGATTGACATTTTTACACTACTTCCGAATCAGCTTGCAAGACTTTCCATGCTTTCGCTCAGCAACATACCTTCTTCGACATCATGAACCTCGTAATTGAGAACTTGTAGAGGGCTCGTCTTTTTCGACACCACTATATCACCTTGCTAGTTACCGCATGCAGGATATGAGGGCATTCTTCCCACATTTTTTGGCCACTTTTCATGACTAGGTACGAGTAGATTCTATGTGTCCGACGAACAGGATAATTCATTCTTTGAGATTTCGGGTCTGGCGTCGGCGCTCTTCAAGGTACCTAAGGTACGTTTGTTGCTTCCCCAAACACAAAGACATGATAGCCCATTTGGACACTTCTAAAAAGAGAAAGTGGAGCGAAGTTTGGCAGACCATAATAAACTGGCGTGATGCCAAGGAATGACATTTCGATAGAGATGAAGCTAGAATAGACATACCCCTAATTCATAATTAGGGCTGTGTAAGTTGATGTACATATTTGTTGTTTTACTTTTTGATGTGAAAAATAAATAACCTAACAATGTCCTTTCCCTTTTGTTTTGTATACTATATGTGGTGTTAGCATAATTTTCTGTTAAAGATATCAGCTCTATTTTTGCTCAAGCCTCTCAGGTATATTCTTTCTTCCTCTTGACACTTTTGAGGACACAACTTCCTACTGTTTGAGGGTGGTTAGAACCTTTCACAAAAATTAAGCATTTATAGATTGTATATACCTTTATTTTTTGTCTAAATAAGTGTATTTAGTGACAAAGTCTCCTTTTTTTCTATGATGAAAAATATCTAGAAATCTCACCCTAGTATTAGAATTAGGATTTGTTCTTAGAAACTTAAATTAATATGTATGCAATAGTTTTTCCATCTTTTCGTGAGCATTAATGCACTGACTATCATTAAATGTACATAGCAGTAAGTTTTTGGGACCCACGGTTAGACAACTTAATTTTCATATCCTGTGAGAATCTAACCAAAAAGCCTCAAAATGTGTGATATATGAGTAATGACACAAAGGAGTAGTTTTTCCAAATAGAGAAGTTCACGGGTCTACTTACTTGATCACTACCCGAATCCTAGGCGAGAATTTAGGCCTTATTTGGATCAATATAGCCAAAAATTCATACCTGTAAATTTTTTTACCGCTAGTCACCCCATTTAACCTTTCATTAACCCTTTCATTTTCACTAAAAATTCATTACTCATCTATTAATCACAAATAAATAGGCCCACCTAGATGATGAGTATGAGAAATAGGATGAACTGTGGAAAAATGATGAGAAAAATTTGTCACAAATTAAAATCAGTTACCTACTTCAGAAGAAAAGTAAAAGAAAAATAGAAATATGTTTCTAGAAATCAAAAGAAAAATCAAAGTTAGAATTTCCCCCAAAATCAAATCAAAAGGGAATACAAAAGCTTAAAAAAGCTAAGTATGGAAACTCATGTTAGAAACAAGAAAGAAAATAAGGATTTCTCTAGTGTAAATATCTTGAAGACCTTATTCTCTCGTACTTATCATTTTTGAATTTTCCATTCCATTTTCTTTTACACTACCACCTAAGCCCCATAACACCTAATAAAGACCTTTAGCACAATTAGGAGTAGGATGGTATGATAATAAGTAGTAGACGAGAATTCTTGACCTCGGCTCCTCTGACTGTCATTAAGTATGTGAGAAAATGTGTCCCCACTGTCCACTGGATTTAGCAAAACTTGAGTGAAAAAAATATGAGAGAATTTGTGTTTCAACACATACCTGTGAGAACCTACTTAAGGACGATATCTAAAGGATCCAGAAACGGCCCTGCTCGTACATTTCATTGTAAAGATCATTGCATGCATGTTCATATGTAGATGTTTTGATTATTGTATGTATATTAACTTGAATTTTGAAATAATTAATCCTTGCTCCCCTGCTAGTGAGATGTATAGATATATGAGATTAATTAAGAGAACAAGCCTTTGTTACTGAGTCGTTGTAGTATAGATAAAGTTTGTGAGTATATTCTCTAGAAAGGTTTCACGAGGCTATAACTCGTCCACTAGGAAATTCGTAGTGGTTTAAGGCCTTGTTGCATACGGTCAATACAACCGCACTCTGCGAAATGAGACTTAGTTTAGGATAACACATTTTTGGCCACTTATCATTTTAATGTCTCTTCTTTGCTTGAGGACAAGCAAAGTATTATTTGGGGGTGGTGTGATAAGCACCCCAAACTGTAATACTAAACCCCGTAGAGACATAGCATTTTGGTTAATTATGTGTTTAATAATCATGAAATAATTATATTTTCGTACTTTTGCAGGTTTTCATAGTTAACATGAATATGATGATAAAACTTGCATCAAAGTACAGGAATATTATGCATACTTGAAGTCTTCCCACTCAGCCCCAGTGAAGCCTAACAGAGCCTGACTAGAACCGAAGATTCCAAAGGGACAAAACTAGTGCAGAATGGGTCCATGTATAAAGAAGTAGAAAACTTCCGAAACTCACATCTTTCAAACCTGGACGCCGATTTTGGCAAGTGAATTGCCAGAACAACCAGGGCGACGACCTCTATGCAAAGATAGAAAGTTGTAAAAATGCCAAAATCCGAGCCGCCACTGGACACAACACGTGGACCCACTCTGCGAGCCCACAAGAAATGATGAGTCATCATGCATAGACAAGTGGAAAGTGATGGACACTTGTTGGACACCTTGCAAATGAAGAAAATACAAAACAATAAATACATGACTAGATTGGTGAAAAAGGAAAGGACAAACTTTGTTAATAAAAGTTTGGATTTTTATAAAAGGAAAAGACAAACTTTGTTAATAAAAAGTTTTGATTTTTAGAAAAGCAAGAAGACAAAACAAATAAATATGGAGGCTTCACATGAGATTCCAAGGAGGGATATATATTTGGGGTGAAAGAAGGGGGAAGAGGAGACTTAATTCTTGCATTTTCCATTCCAGTACTTACATTTCATACAGTAGTAGTTTCATTTCTTTTGAACCTTGTATTAGGTTGGTACAGTAAGTATTCACTTCAATAAAATCTATTTTCTTCAAGTTAAATTCCTGTTTTTCATTCACTTCTTTTTACTTATTCATTGCATAAAGCAAGAACAATCAATCCATCCAAGGACCATGAGCTAAAATCCTCCCAAGGGGAGGGTTAATGATGCTTATGTGAGGATCAGGCTGCAATTTAGTGTTCCAGAATCACTATTTAGGAATTAGGTTTAGATTATGCATTCGACCCCAAAATGACTGAGTCTGACCAAAGTTGTAGTGCTGATGCTCCAGACCAGTCTCGCGCGAGACCCAGTTAACACTAGGTCCAGCCTCGTGTGAGACCCTATGGTGGCCATTAGCCCTCTGGTTTGCCCAGCTGACATAAAATCAAACCAGGAGCTGAAGTAATCTTACATAGATGGAATGTTAAGCCAACTTCTCATGCTAGTAAGATGATCTTAAAGATTAGTGCATCGTACTAGGGATCGATCCCTCGATGTCGTTTCCGGTTTGTCTATGAACTCGAGACGGATTAGAGCTGTAGTGATATGGTACTCTAACTTCTGAAACTGACTTTGCATGATTATGATTAACCTTTTTTCTATATCTCTATCCCTATTTAGTTTACATAGAAATCAATCGTTGTTATTTTATGTTACTTGCATTCCAAGTTATAATTAAGCAACAAACTAAAATTCTACTCACTCAAGGCTGTAAATCTATTTGTGAACCTTGCCTAGTCCTAAGGTATGGACGATCCCTTACTCGACCTATGCTACCAACCCACGTGAGTAAGGTAACTTGACTAATCGGACGTTTACAGACTTTGGACTTTAGACTACGGAATCAAAATGACAAAAACTTTAAATCACTGATTATCAAAGTTGCATCCAAGACTAGTTGATCAGTGCAGTACTCCATTTTTCCGGCCCAAATCAATTCTATTCTCAGTATTGTTTGGGAATCTCTAAACCTGTTCAACTAACTTCCAGTACGTTCACGAGCTTAGGAGTTAATTCGGTCGTTTAATTCTAATATGTGAAGTTGCGGGACGCCAGGTTTTGCATTCTTAAACTCCTCAAACTTTGTCGAGGAAATTATTTGGTTAATTGCTATAACCTATTTTACATCGCATATTTGTATGTTGGCATGAGAACTCGTTGCATATATAGAATTTTTTCTGAGTATGTGTGGTTCGTCATTATATATTGGCGTTAACACGATTAATATGATTCAAATATATTTGGATGTCTTCGTGATTTCAATCCACTTGCTTAGATTATTTTTTATGTGTATGTTATATCCATTCATGTACGCGGCATTACATTGCATGAGTTCATTCTCGATATTCCCCTAGCTCACATATAGTTACACGTGTTCGTTTTATTTTATGTATGTGTAACTACATATTATTGCATGCATATGACATGTACTATTCACATTTGAGTAATATAGGGTTGCATGTGTACCTTTCCTGTGTATGATTAGTCATATTGCATATTGCATGATTAGTCATATTTTGGCATTTCTCATTTTGTAATCTAATCACATGTTTAGGATGCGTGAATATATTATCTGTGTTTTTCCCCCTTCTCCATAATACATTAATTACGTAAACTTAAGTAAAATAAATAAATAAATAAAAAATAAAAACAAAAAAATAAAAAATAAAAAATTTCATAATAATAAAATTTCATCATAATCATATTAATAATAATCGCATAATATACCATTATCAATCATCATCATATTCCATCAGTGTCTAGCAAACATGAAAGAATGAGGTTACCTAATTAAGGAACGTGCTAACATGGACAACCTCCCTCAATTCTCTCACATGACCTGGCTACTGGAATATTCACACGTTACCCTAGCTTAACTGCTCACGTTACCAACAGCTCAGGAGGACGTGGTTCACCTCCCTCCTTCCGTAATTACTAATCCTCATGTCATAATTCATTCCTTATGAGCCAAGAATTGAAATTTGTGTTTGCATGAGACTACGGTCTGGTACTAATAAGGAATTATAGCTTACATATCGTCGTCGGAAATACGATAAACAACTGCATAAGTTATCCCCTAGACAGAGTTCTTCCTCCGTAAACCAACCTCGTCAAATATCTCAGTTGTCATTACCTCCCATAGTGATGGCCCAGGAAGATCCCATAGTAGAGAAGCCCCTTTCCGACTTCTATATTGCCTTACAGGAAGGACCTGCTTCCTGTATTAAACTCGATGAGATTGTAGGTGATTTTCGCATTCCGCCCAATATCTTTGGATTGTTACATGTTTACCATGGTCTAGACCATGAAAAACCATACAATCACCTTCGTAGGATCCAGTAAGTGGCTACCACTTTCCACCATCCGACAGTTACCAACGAACAAGTCTTGCTTAGGTTGTTTCCCTTCACCTTAGCTGATAAAGCTTCAGTTTGGCTCGCGGGAGAAGCATAACAATCCCTTGACACATGGGCCAAGCTCATACAAGCATTCATGATAAAGTTCTATACTCAAAAGAAAACTCCAGAGACGCTTCAGAAGATTTAATTCTTTTGCCAGCATCCCCATGAATCCTTTACGGAAGCATGGAGCAGATTTACTGATTTGCTTCTAGAATGCCCCCATCATTAACTCGACACCGTTGTCTTAGTCCGGTCATTCTTTAATGGTCTCTCTGACCATCAAAATGAAACATTAGATATCATGAATGGCGGTTGTTTCATGGACAAATGCGTTATTGAAGCATACACCTTTCTCGATAAACAGGCTTCACGAAACACCCATTGGGGTAACAGTGATTCTTCCAGATCTTCTAAAGACACTCCTACCAAAGTTACATCTATGTTCGAGGTCAAACCCAATCCAAAATTAAAAACTCTGATCAAGTCCCTAACCAAAAAGTTTGATGCTCTTTCGGTTCAAGTGAATGATCAAAAACCCAAACAAGTCATGCCCGCCAACGCTTCCCCATGTCTTCATTGTTTAAGTCCTGACCACTCCGATTCATATTGTCCATTGGCATACAAGTGCCCTCCCCAACCATCTAAAGAGGCTTGTGCTTTCAACATCACTAATGCACCTTGACGACAACATCTGAATTTGGCTTGGCGTACCCCTGCCCAACAATTAGCTCTTCCGGGTTTCAACAACCCTCCTGTACGGTCATCCACGAACTACAATTCCTATCGTCAAGGGAATCCTCCGCAATTTCCACAATGGTAAAGTCAGTTTCGAACATCGCAAATATAGGGTACCAAAACAACCGCGGCCTTGTTCCCGCTAATCCAAGTTATGGCTACCAAAATCAACCCGTAAACAATAACCGTGAACTTCTTCCTGCTGCTCCACTCGGACAATCCACTACTGATAAAATAGCTGAAACCTTTCTGACTTTTATGAATCAACAGTCCCAAATCCTAGCATCTATCCAACAGTCTTTTCAGCTGTTAGCATAGGATAAAAGTCAAAAGGGCGTGTTTCCTAGCCAAGCAGTTCCCAACCCTAAGCCTACAAACACTGCTTTTGAACTCACCAATGCACCAGGATCTAGTAATCCCAGCTAGGGTGAGGTGAATGCCATCACTACCCTTCGTTCTGGCTAAACCATTGACAATCACATACGTATGCCAGACATTTAACCGGAGGAAGCCGCGGCTGACGTCCTTCCAACTCCTACCTCGCAACCTATATTGGACGAAGTTGTTCCTTCCAAATTTGCAACCACGTCCCTGGGGAAAGATGCCACTGATCCATATGCGCGATTCTGCCCAAAAGCTTCGTTCCCTACCCGTTTGGTAAAGAACAAACCTGACTAGTATTTCGATGAGATCCGAGAAACCTTCAAAAATTTGACCATAAACCTACCTTTTCTCGATGCACTTAAGTATTTGCCCAAGCATGCCAAGTTTTTGAAGGACATGTGCACCACCAAATGACGAACGAATATTCCTCAACAAGCATTCCTCACTGAGCAGTTTCCATCCATTACTGCTTCCAATGGTGTGGTTAAATACAAGGACCCAGGTTGACCAACTGTGTGATGCACGTTGGGCGACAAGTATACCGATACTGCCCTTTTAAACCTACGCACGAGTGTTAACTTACTTCCCTACTACTTATTCAAGCAGTTAGGTCTTCATGAATTAAAACCTACCAACATGACCGTGCAACTCGCGGATCACTCTATCAAGTACCCAAAGGGCATAGTAGAAAATGTCCTAGTCAAGGTCCAAGATTTGTACTACCCAGTTGATTTTGCCATTCTAGATACCGAAGTTGCTTGTGACTCCATTCCTATCATTTTAGGACGTCCATTTCTTACAACTGCTAACGCTCTCATTAATTGTCGGGATGGTTCAATGACAATGTCTTTCGGGAACCTTTATGTAGAAGTCAATGTGTTCAACTTAATGAAACAACTTCCGATCCTGACATTGAGGGTGAGATTAGCATGGTTGATAGTCTGGCACAAGAATATTTTGCAAACTCTTTTCCCACAAACAAGGTACACCAATTTCTTTCTTTTGATACTCTTAAGTTTGATGAGGACTCGTACATTAAGGATGTTCATGCATTATTAGAGTCAGTATCACTATTTGACCCTACTGATGCATTACCAACCAATTCAAAAGAACCTGACTTGTTCTTTTCCATTGAAGAAGCGGTCCCTCATGAATCCTTGATCCTTAATCCTCCAACTCCGGATTTAAAATCTCTGATAGGGTTATATACTAAAAGCATTACTTTTGTATTAACTCTAATTCTTTATATTTTGAATGAGAATCATATGGGCAAATGTTATGTATATTATATATGTTATTAGTTATATGCATGTGTCTAATACTTTATGTTGTAGATGATATGGTGTGTGGTGACACACAGAAGATCATATCATCAGTACCTTATAAAGTATAAGTAAACGTTCACAACCTAGATAGATTTGGAAAAACCATTGGTACGGTTGTAGTATAATCTGGTATTAGTCTATCTTGACTATACGATTACACTAGTACACTTTGTGTGTATTGAACAGGACCAAGTGAGGTTGTTTCTCTTTATACTGACTATATAAGAGAACAAACACCTCTGTTATTATGGATGCTTGTCCTCTTAATCTGGATATAATAATGGGCACTTACGTGCATTGTACATTGCTTTAAATCATCAATGAGTGATATTCATTTGTGAATCAACAAACTCGATGGATTGGGTAATGACATTGTATGTAAGGTGTGCTATTGATTATAGAAGGAATCCGTGACTCGCAGGAAGTCGGGCTGATGATGTCCCCTTGAGGAGCTCATAAGGATTGTCATGTAAACCTTGCAGGTGGATTTAATCAGACATGATAATGAGGTTGAGTCGTACTACTCAAGGACATAAAAAGTTGATTAATGTAGTTGTCAGTAACTTGACTTAATCAACGGGCATTCGATATCTTAAACACGGGGAGATCAACAAGCATATAATATGGAGCCCATAAACGTAACACATAATTTGGGATTAGGGCGGTAGTGTAACAATGGCCTTTAGTGGAATAAGCCATTTTTTGACGGACTTGGGCCATGTGTTATGGGCGAACATAGGAAGCCCAAGCCAGTCAGGAGGCCCAACCCTAATTTCTCCTCATGGTCCCTATTATAGCCTATAAATAGAAACCCTTCTCTCCTGGCCATTTTTTACACAAGAAAAAAAACTCAGGTTTTTCTCAAGGAAAGATAGATCCAAAATCGGTTCTAACTTTGTGAGTGAGAGAGGCCAAGAGAGAAAGAAAGGGTTGGTAGATCGTTACCCACACAACGTCCATTCTAAGGATAGGAATACAACAAAAGATCAAAAGGTTGCTGATTTCATAGAGCTTGGATTCTCAGAGTTATCACAGCTGACTAAAAGGTATGAATTTCTAACCAAACCGTGAACACCCTTTTATTCCGCTGCACATGGGTTTTCGCGGTTTGTAAATCATTCGATGAAACCATAACGGTTCCTACAACCTCTACCCTCTAATTTGAAGTACATGCATCTTGATCCCGATGGTAGTCACTCTATAATAATTTCTTCCCACTTGACTACCAACAAAAAAGCGCATCTGATTCATGTCATTCGTGAACACCGCTCCGCTATCGGTTGGTCCTTAGATGATATCAAAGGAATACACCCTAGTGTATGCACGAATCACATACATCTAGATGACGGCACAAAGACATCGCAAGAACCGCAACGTCACCTTAACCTCGCCATGAAAGAGGTGGTGAGGGAGGAAGTTTTACGATTACTTGATGCGGGTATCATATACCCTATCTCTGATATTGTTTGGGTTAGTCCTGTCCATGTTGTTCCAAAGAAATCTGCCATTACAGTTGTGTGAAATGAAAATGATGAATGCATCTCTACTCGTATCCTAGTGAAATAGAGAATTTGCATTGACTATCGCAAACTTAATGTCATAATACGTAAATATCACTTCCCTCTTCCATTTGTTGACCAGATGCTAGAACGTTTAGCCGGTCATGCTTAGTACTATTTTCTTGACAGTTATTCCAACTATTTCCAAATTGTCATCAATCGAGCTGATCAAGAAAAGACAACTTTCACATGTCCTTTTGAAACCTTTGCATACAAATGAATGTCTTTTGGTCTTTGCAATGCCCCTGGTACTTTCTAACGCTGCATGCTTCACATTTTCAGTGATATGGTGGAACGTTATATGGAAGTCTCCATGGACGACTTTTCCATTAAGGGAAACTCCTTTGACGACTATCTATCCAACCTTTCTAAAGTGTTAACGCGTTGTGAAGAGAAAAATATGGTACTTTATTAGGAGAAATGTCATTTCATGGTTACCAAAGGAATTGTTCTAGGTCATGTTGTTTTGAAAGACAGGATAGAGGTTAATAAAGCTAAAATTGTTAAAATTGCTTCTCTACCTATCCCCCGAACAGTTCGCGATATCCGTGCCTTTTTAGGCCACACCGGGTTTTACAGGCAATTCATTCAGGAATTTTCTACAGTTGCTCAACTCTTAACCAATCTCCTGTTTAAAGATGCGGTCTTCGACTTCAATTTCAATTGCAAAGAAGCTTTTGAAACTCTAAAAATTGCCCTGACTACCGCTCCTATCATTCAACCACCTGATTGGTCTCAACCATTCGAACTGATGTGTGACAATAATGATTTTTCTATTGGCGCCGTACTAGGCCAATAACGTTATGACAAACCCGTTGTCATTTACTACACTAGTAAAACTCTTAATGATGCTCAACATAATTACACGACAACTAAGAAAGAGTTCCTGGTTGTTGTCTATGCTTTGGATAAGTTTTGCCATTACCTGGTCAGATCTTCAACCATTGTATATACTGACCATGCCGCACTTCGGTACCTACTCGCAAAAAAGGATGTGAAACAGAGATTGTTCCGCTGGATCCTTCTCTTGCAAGAATTCACCCCGAAAATCAAAGACAAGAAAGGAACCAAAAATGTGGTGGCCAACCATTTATCAAGGTTGGTTGGTGACATTGATAGTTATTCTGACGTCATCACTGATTCCTTCCCAGACGAGCATTTGTACTCCATTTTCTCCTTTCCATGGTATGCGGATATCATTAATTACCTAGTTACTGAGGAAGTTCCTTTCTCTTGGTCACATCCTGATCATAAAAAGTTTTTATCCACTGTAAAATATTATTTCTGGGATGACCCCTACCTCTTTAAGTATTGTTCCGACCAACTCATTCTTCGATGCATTCCCGACTGGGAACACACCGACATGTTATCTTTTTGCCATGAACAATTTTGCAGTGGACATTTCAGTGGGAAGAAAACTACGGCCAAGGTTTTACAATGTGGTTTTTACTGGCCTAGCCTTTTTTCGCGATGTACACGAACATTACAAAGCTTGCATTCATTGTCAGCACCTAGGTCGCATTACCTAATTTAATATAATTCCCCTAAATCCCATTTTAATCATAGAAATTTTTTATGTTTGGGGCATTAATTTTATGGGACCCTTCCCTATTTCTCATGGTTTTCTCTACATTCTAGTCGTTGTGGACTATGTGTCCAAATGGATTGAGGCACTCGCATGTCGCTCAAATGACCATAAGACAGTCGTGAAATTTGTAAAAGAAAACATTTTCTCTCATTTTGGTGTTCCCAAAGCTATCATCAGTGATGGGGGTATACATTTTTGTAATAAAATTTTTGGCTTTTTAATGAAGAAGTATCACAAAGTTGCTACTCTGTATCACCCACAAACGAGTGGTCAAGTGGAAGTCTCCAACAGAGAGATAAAGTCCATTCTGGAGAAAATTGTCAATCCCTCAAGAAAAGACTGGTCTCTCCACTTATCGGATGCCTTATGGGCATACCGAACGGCCTTTAAGACAACTATAGGGATGTCTCCTTACCGTATCATTTTTGGAAAATCTTGTCATCTGCCAGTTGAACCTGAGCATCATACCCTATGGGCCATCAAAAGCCTCAATTACAATATTAACGTGGCAGGCGAGAAGCGAAAACTGCAATTAATTGAGCTTAAGGAGATTCGGAGTGATGTTTATGATCTCTCAAAATTCTACAAAGCTAATATAAAAAGAGTGCACGACAAGCACATTTTGCGTAAAGATTTCAAAATTGGCCAAAAGTTTTACTTTACAACTCCAGATTACACATTTTTTCTGGTAAATTGAAAACATGATGGTACCGTCTTGCCCTTAGACCCATAATACATAAAGGGGAAGCCACAGTCTGGTTAGATTGGATTCGCTCAAGAGCCGACATGAGAGTTGTCTAAGACTTTAGATACTGAGTCTTCTGGACATCCAATGTTGTTCACATTAATCTCTCTTGTATAGAAATAAAACCATAAAAAAAAAAAAAAAAAAAAAAAACCCTATTGTTTATAAATAAAACATCCCTCTTTCTTTTCAAAAACTCTTTTGGCCTTTGAGCATGCCACATATAATTGGATGGAATTTTTCATGTCAATCATTTCGGTAGCTCATTTACCCAATTTGGAGTCCGAACGTGTCATGTGTGTGTGTTTACATTTTTTAGGTTTGATTTGGGCTTGGAAAAAAATTGGGCCCAACCAAATCTTGTGATTCTCGGCCCATTTATAAACTGAGACACCTCACCACGCGTCACCATTACATCATTTCTTATCCCACAAAAACCGGATCTCGTCCCCTCCCATTCCAGTCTCGCACGACACAGCCCCAGGTTAAAATCGAGTCTCGCTTGCGACCACCACAACTCAGTTTCAAATTCCATTCCGCCACCAACTTCAAACTCTTCCCCTCATCTCAAAACAATACCCGTCCTCTTCCTGCGATCCCCAAATGGCTGAAAATAGGTGAATCTCAATAAAATGGAATTTTGTATCCCTATCTTAAAGTGGGATGTTTGCCTTATTTTTTTATATTGAAATTCAATCTAGAGGATGGGAGTATCTATTGTATTCCAATGGCGGTAGCTATTAGATGGATTTGGTGTTGAAGTTCTACAACAATGGCGGCTTTAATGGCGACCATTTTTGGGTCACCACCGATGACGTGCCCCGCCAAGTCAGACCCGCCTTGATATCCGGGATCACGGGCATACCTCTGGTTGACCAAGTGCTGACTCAGCAGCAATCCCTGTATCCATGGACTTACCTTAGGCTCGACATGCTAATTGAGGGTGATTATAATATGGATAGGAAATGTGGGTATCAACGTTCTGTGCGTCGGAACCAAGTGGCTGTGACTCAATGGCTGGGTCAGAATGTCATTAGCACCTCTAAGCAATCTGACATTAACAAGACATTTCTCCACATACTCTGGGTCCTCCAGGAGCGAAAGGGAAACTTCTGCATAGTCACCTTTCTATTCGACATTATTATGCATGCCACACTCAAGTCAACCCCTCTTGCCGTTCTTGCCACGCAAGTTATGACAATTTGGGTTTCCTGTTCGCCACACCATTAGTTCCTATGTTTCCATATAAGAATATGAATGTTTTCAAGAAGTGCATACTGTCCCCATGGGAACCCACAGCACGCATGGAAGCTGAGCACGATAACGTGGCTCCACTTCCCCCACCACCTCCACCTTTCTTTGATGAGGCGGCTATGAGCCAGATGAGCCTTCCTATTGATGCCCTACGCACTATGAACAGTGACATGTGAGACATGTATACTCGCCAAGTATCGATGGAACGTTACATGAGCGAATTTATGGAGGATATGACCACTCGCCACAATTCACTGACGGACAACATGGGCAAATTTTAGCAAGAAATGCGCACTTCCATGAATGCATTTCAGGAACATATGACTACTCTCTAGAATCAGTTCCAGCAAATGCTCATAGCGAGCCAACACCAGTTTCAAGATCAGGTGATGCATACTCTAGGCGATATCCAGTTAGCCTCCATGGGAGCTCGTACTGCACGCCGTCGCAGGACTCCTGGTTCTTCTTTAGTAGTCCCTGAGGATTCCTAGTAGACGTTTTATTTTCTTGGCCTTGTATTTTATTTATGTCGGATATTTTATTTACTTGTTTCCATTTTAATTTTTTACCTAAGTATGTCTTATATTTCCTGTTTTGTCAAATATTATATTAGGTATTACATATCTCCAATATATATATATATATATATATATATATATATATATATATATATAAAGTCACACATAACAGCAAATTTTACCATCAACTAACTATATGCAACGGTCAGAAAACAGCCACCAAAACTATCAGAAAATGGTCATAAACCCGCCATCACAACGGTCGGCTCCATTTTCTTTCTATAAATAGAAAGTTCACCACATCCTTCACATTCACTCCTTTCATCTTCTTCCCTCTACACTTTTTCTTTAATTCTAATAAAGTTTTTCTTAAAGTTCTTACCAATCTTCAGCTTCATGGATGCACTAGAAAGTTCGAGCAGCAGCAAATTGAATATGCTACTCAAGTCTTCATGCTAGTTAGTTTTATTATCGTAATGTTGTTGATGTGGCATATAGTCCTATCTAATATCTAGATTTGTATTTTGTTTTCCTGTTGTCATTATGGTGTGTTTTCACATCCCTATACGTTGTTACAACTTATTGTGAGATTACATTTACATATTCCTTGTTCTTCTACTTACGCTACTTACGCTCGGAAATAATAATAATAATAATAATAATACACGTGGTCTAACTACCCTGTGACACCTCTATCTGTATTTTCTTAATTTTCGGATTGGTGCCTATTTATAGCAAGGCTAGACACCTCTCAAATCCAGTCTTCCCATTTTCACTAAATTATCTTCACCACTCCATTCCTTCTATCTTTAATGGCCCTCACTTAAATTTTTGTGCCCGAGCAAAACTTTATGGAAAATTTTCCGAGCGGTCTATTTCAACCATATTTTGACACTGAAATTTTACGTCGAGGATGGTTCCCTCTATTACATCATAAGGAGGCACTTTATTCCAAAGAATTGGTTATGCATTTCAATAAAAATGGTTATTTCCAAAACTGGCAATTCTTTGTCCGTTTAAACGGATGCGAGCGTGAATTGACTTCGAAATCATCTCCGAGGTCCTTCAAATTCCCATAACGAACACTGGGGTACACCTTCAGGATTCGCCATTTGACAATATAAAACATCTAATGTTTGCAACTATCCTTTACAGTGAATACAACCGAAAAAATCGCATTGTTTATCAGCGATCCTTGCAAAGGAATGTGATCCAATGGCTAGCCCATAATGTGCTTGGTACATCTAAGACTTCCAAAATAACAAAACCCCTCCTCCATTTACTCTGGGTACTACATACCAAATGCAATGATTTTTGCTTAATTCAATTTCTCTGGAATGCAATCGCAGATGCCAGGAAAAAGTCAACTCCTTTGCTAACCATTGTGACACTTATCATGGTGCGTTGGGGTTTTCCTATTACTGCTCCTACTACCTACCTCAGAACAGCAAACATTCTCACCATTCACTCCATTTGTATGAATGGGTTTTGGACTCCCGACGTTGTAAAGAACCATGTCGGTGCAGAAACCGACGAAGCTTGTTCCTCTGTCAACATCTTCACTAAAAATGCAATACACAACGTATTTAATCCTATGGAAGGCCTTCGTTTAATTCACCAAGGACTAATTGCATTATACACATGTCAGAACACCATCATTACTAGTTTTCTTGAATTTCACGACCTTCGGACAATACAAGACGAGGAACAAGCACAATTCTTGCTCAGCCACAACCAGTTCTTGGCAAATCACAATCTTATAATGGAGAATCAATCCGAGATTTACCAGACACATAACTCCCTGCCGCAATAGGCTGTTGCACGGATGGATTTAATCGAGAATCTTATAAATGGATTTCTCCCACCTAAGGATCCTCGCTGTTACCCGGGCCTTGACCCAAATTAAAATTAGCAAATTTCCATTAAAATTTCCGTTCTTTGTCATTTTCTATTTTTTTTTAGTTTTTACTAATCCTAATTAAGTGTAGTGCAATTTACCTGTTGTAATCAATGTCATTTGTTTTTACTTAGTCATTTCCATCGTATTCTAATATTTGGTTTATCTTTGTCTACAGGTGGTATCTTTCATCACACGTCTTCTGCATCTCCAATAATGGCACCGCCAAAGATCATCCCTGAACAATCCTTCCAGGCTTTGTTAGATTCTCCAGCGTGTGGACTTTATTTCAGAAACCTCATCACCCAAGTCGATTAGACCTCCTTCATTCTGCACCCTAAACAAACATACTCTCCAGGTTTAGCAGCTTATTTTTATGTTAATATGGAGGATACAACAACATTTAATAATGCTAGTGGTTTCTTTTTGAACGGATTCGCAATCCGTATGGGTAACACCAAACATCTATTTTACGAGCCAACAATTGCAATGACTTTGGACCTTCCCTATCCCCACCATTTAATTCATTATACAAAACTCCTTTAATCACTACTTTTGGGAAGATTTCGCCGGACTCTATGGCGATGGACTGACCCAAGTTATTGAACGTGAGGAACCTAGACGATGGCCATACAAAACAATTCCCCTAGCAAGTATGACAATGAATGTTGGGACTGCCATGTTGTTTATCCTTCTGAACATCTTGAGGGATTGGCATTTTTCCACTACCTCCGCATCAGCTTGCAAGACTTTTCATGCTCTTGCTCAGCAACATACCTCCTTGCCTGTTACTGCATTCCGGATAATGAGGGCATTCTTCCCACAGTTTTTGGCCACTTTTCTTGACTGGGTATGAGTAGATTCTATGTGTTCGGCGAACAGGATAATTCCTTCTTTGAGGTTTCAGGTCTGGCGTCAACGCTCTTCAAGGTACCTAAGGTATGTTCATTGCTTCCCCAAAGACAAAGACATGATAGCCCATTTAGACACTTCTAAAAAGAGAAAGTGGAGCGAAGTTTGGCAGACCATGATAAACTAGTGTGACACCAAAGAATGGCACTTCGATAGAGATGAAGCTAGAATGGACATACCCCTAATTCATAATTAGGGAAGTGTAAGTCGATGTACATATTTGTTGTTTTACTTTTTGATGTAAAAAATAAATAACCTAACAGTGTCCATTCCTTTTTGTTTTGTATAATATATGTGGTGTTAGCATAATTTTCTGTTGAAGATATCAGCTCTATTTTTGCTCAAGCCTCTCAGGTATTCTTTCTTCCTCTTGACACTTTAAGGACACAACGTCCTACTGTTTGAGGGTGGTTAGAACCTTTCGTAAAAATTAAGCATTTATAGATTGTATATACCTCTATTTTCTGTCTAAATAAGTGTATTTAGTGACAAAGTCTCATTTCCTTTTCTGTGATGAAAAGTATCTAGAAATCTCACCCTAGTATTAGAATTAGGATTTCTTCTTGGAAACTTAAATTAATACGTATGCAATAGTTTTTACATCTTTTCATGAGCATTCATGCACTGACTGTTATTAAATGTACATAGCAATAAGTTTTTGGGACCCACGGTTAAACAACTTAATTTCTATATCCTGTGAGAATCTAACCAAAAAGCCTCAAAATATGTGATATATGAGTAATGACACAGAGAAGTAGTTTTTCCGAATAAAGAAGTTCCCTGTTATTAAATGTACATAGCAATAAGTTTTTGGGACCCATGGTTAAACAACTTAATTTCTATATCCTGTGAGAATCTAACCAAAAAGCCTCAAAATATGTGATATATGAGTAATGACACAGAGAAGTAGTTTTTCCGAATAGAGAAGTTCACGCGTCTACTTGATCACTACCCGAATTCTAGGCGAGAATTCAAGCTTTCTTTGAATCGATATAGCCAAAAATTCATACCTGTAAAAAAAATTACCGCTAGTCGCCCCACTGAACCTTTCATTAACCCTTTCATTTTCACCAAAAATTCATTACCCATCTATTAACCACAAATAAATAAGCCCACCTAGATGATGAGTATGAGAAATATGATAAAGTGTGGAAAAATGAAGTGAAAAACTTGTCACAAATCAAAATCAGTTACCTGCTTTAGAAGAAAAGAAAAAAAAAATAGAAATATGTTTCTAAAAATCAAAAGAAAAATCAAAGTTGGAATTTCCCTCAAAATCAAATCAAAAGGGAATACAAAAGCTTAAAAAAGCTAAGTATGGAAACTCATGTTAGAAGCAGGAAAGAAAATAAGGATTTCTCTAGTGTAAATATCTCGAAGACCTTATTCTCTCGTACTTATCATTTTTGAATTTTCCATTCCATTTTCTTTTACACTACCACCTAAGCCCCATAACAACTAATAAAGACCACTAGCTTAATTAGGAGTAGGATGGTGTGATAATAAGTAGTAGACGAGAATTTTTGACCTCGGCTCCTTTAACTGTCATTAAGTATGTGAGGAATCGTGTGCCCACTGCACACTGGAGTTAGCAAAACTTGAGTGAAAAAAATATGAGAGAATTTGTGTTTCGAGACATACATGTGAGAAGCTACTTAAAGACGCTATCCAAAGGATCCAGAAATGGCATTGCTTGTACATTTCATTGTAAAGATCACTACATGCAAGTTCGAATGTAAATGTTTTGCTTATTGTATGTATATTAACTTGAATTTCGAAAGAATTAATACTTGTTTCCGCCACTAGTGAGATGTATAGATATCTGAGATTAATTGAGGGAACAAGCCTTTCCTTATGAGTCGTTGTAGTATAGATGAAGTTTGAGAGTATCTTTTCTAGAAAACTCTCACGAGGCTATAACTCATCCACTAGGGAATTCCTAGTGGTTTAAGGCCTTGTTGCATACAGTCAATGCAACCGCACTCTGCAAAATGAGACTTAGTTTAGGACAACAGATTTTTGGCCACTTATCATTTTAATGTTTCTTCTTTGCTTGAGGACAAGCAAAGTGCTGTTTGGGGGTGGTTTGATAAGCACCCAAAACTGTAATACTAAGCCTCATATAGACATAGCATTTTGGTTAATTATGTGTTTAATAATCATGAAATAATTATATTTTCGTACTTTTACAGGTTTTCGCAGTTCAGTTAACGTGAATATGATGATAAAACTTGCATCAAAGTACATGAATATTGTGCACACTTGAAGTCTTCCCACTCAACCCCAGTGAAGCCCAACAAAGCCTGACTAGAGTCGAACTTTCCAAAGGGACAAAACTAGTGCAGAACGGGTCCACGTGTAAAGAAGTAGAAAACTTCCGAAGCTCACATCTTTCAAACCTAGATACCGATTTCGGAAAGTGAATTGCCAGAACAACCAGGACGACGAGCTCTACACAAAGATAGATAGTTGTAAAAATGCTAAAATCCGAGCCACCACTGGACACAGCACGTGGACCCATTATGCAGGCCCACAAGAAATGATGAGTCATCATTCATAGACAAGTGGCAAGTGATGGACACTTGTTGGGCACCTTGCAAATAAAGAAAAGACAAAACAATAAATACATGACTAGATTGGTGAAAAAAGAAAGGACAAACTTTGTTAATAAAAGTTTGGATTTTTAGAAAAGGAAAAAACAAACTTTGTTAATAAAAAGTTTGGATTTTTAGAAAAGGAAAAGACAAACTTTGTTAATAAAAAGTTTGGATTCTTAGAAAAGCAAAAGGACAAAACAAATAAATATGGAGGCTTCACGTGAGATTCCAATGGGGGATATATATATGGGATAAAAGAAGGGGGAAAGGTCGTTTTTCATTCTTGCATTTTTCCTTTCGTTGTTTTAACTTTCATTCAGTAGTAGTTTCCTTTCTGTTAAAGCTCGTATTAGGTTGGTACAAGAAGTATTCACTTCAAATAAAATCTTTTTTTCTTCAAGTTAAATTCTTGTTCTTCATTCACTTCTTTTTATTTATTCATTGCATACATCAAGAACAATCAATCCATCCAAGGACCATGAGCTAAAATCCTCTCAAGGGGAGGGTTAATGATGCTCATGTGAGGATCAGGTTATCTTTTAATGTTCCAAAATCACTATTTAGAAACTAGGTTTAGATTCTACATCCAGTCCCAAAATGATTGAGTCTGGCCAAATTTGGAGTGTTGATACTCCATAACAGTCTCGCGAGAGACCCAGATTACACTAGGTTCAGTCTCGTGTGAGACCCTATGGTGGCCCACCTTTTAAAATTTCAGTTCAAACTTATTCAAAACCGAAAAAAATAAATTAAAATTTTTCATTCTTTTTTTTTTGTAGATATTTCCCTTCAATTCTTTTTCGTTCTTTCATTTATCTATTTTTCATTCACTATTGGACGTGAGCGTACCCTACACCCTATATACTAAACTAATTATTAACTAAAGGGAGGAAGGAGAGAATAAGTTTAGCCTTAAACCTCTTTATATATGAGAGGGTTAGGATTACATTTTCGTGCATGGACTAAAAAGGGGGACTTTGGGCCTCTAATGTGAGCCCAAAGTCCATTAGGTTAAGTCTAAAGAGGCTACAGCTGTTGGAAATTACTTCAATGCCTTTTTCGTCCACTTTAATAGCTCTGATTGGGGCAAGGCTAGGTCCATTGGAAAGCTTATTTCGAGCCGGTCGTTTTTACATAAAGTAGGCCCAATTCCCAAAGATACACCCATTCGAAGTTCTATTGACTTTTCTGTTCTTTTTCTACCTGAATTGACTTTAACTTTCCAGCTTTGACTATTCTTGACAAATATTTTTTCTTCTTGATTCTTGGACTTTAAACATAGAACTCTTCTAGTAATCATCTTGACACGTTTTCCATGCAAAATAACATCTTTAAGTACATAAATAGCTTCAAGACATGAAATACACAAAAACACGTAAACATTACTAACTCTTATTTATTATAAACATAATTGGCCTAAATAGAATACTATTAAAGGATTTAAACTACACTTTTGGGTGCTTATCACACCACCCCCAAACAGTATTTTGCTTGTCCTTAAGTAAAGATAAGAAATAAAAATAGATAAGTGGCAAAAAATGTGGTCCTAACTAATCTCTTTTCGCATAGTGCAATTGCATTGACCATATGCAATAATGCCTCAAACCACTATGAATTCCTTAGTGGATGAGTTATAGCCTCATGAGAGTTTTCTAGAGAGGATACTCACAAACTTTATTTATACTACAACGACTAAATAATAAAAGTAAGTGTCCCCTAATTTTATCTCAGATATCTATACATCTCACTAGCATTTAAACAAGGATCATCAATCTAACTCCTAAATTAATATATGCATAATAATCAAATCATCTTAAGATAAACAACTATACAATGAACTATGCTATGAAATTTAATGGCAGGTCCATTTCTGAAACTTTTAGGTAGCGTGGCTAAGTAGGTTCTCACAAGGAATGTGTCAAGACACATAACACTTTGATTTTTCCACTCAAGTTTGCTAACTCTAGTGTGTAGTGGGCACACATTTCCTCACAATCTCAATGACAATCCAAGAAAGCCGAGGTCGATCAAACATATCTACCACTTACTATCACACCAAATTAATCATAATTGAGCTAGAGGTCTTTATTAGGTGATACGAGGCTAAGATGATGGTTTAAGAAGGAAGGAAATGGATATTTAAAAAGACAAGTCTGAGATAATAGGGTCTTTAAATATGTAACTAGAGAAAACCTTGTTCTTACTTTGCTTCTACACTTTGTTTCCATCCTTAGCCTTTTTATTTTAGCTTTTGACTCCTTTTGATTCTATTTTTAGAGTTCTAACTTGATTTTTCTTTTCATTTGGAACTTCTATATTTTTTTTTTTTTCTTTTCTTTTTCTATTTCTTTTTCTTTTAAAGCAACCAACTAATTTTTGTTTACACAGGTTTTTCTTTTCTTTTTTCTTCACTCATCCTATTTCTCAGATTTATCCAGATAGGTAGGTTGATTTTATTTTATTTTTGTTTTGTTTTATTGGTTCAAGGATTTGTGGTTTGTGAAAAGGCTAATGAAAAGGCTCAGTGGGGCAACTAGCAGATAATTACTTGTAGATATGAGTAAATTCTCACTTAAAATATGGTATGGTGACCAAGCAAGTGGATGTGTGATTTCATTACTTGGATTTGACTTCTATCTTGTGTCATCACTCAAATATTTTACTCATTTGAGGCTTTTAGGCTAGATGCTCACAGGATATGTATTAAGTACTCTAACCTAGGTCTCAAAAAAACACTGCCAAGTACAATCAAAGATGGTCATGCAAGATGTTTAAGAAAAGATGCAATGACTATTACCTACATATTAATCTAAGTTTCAAAAATTAAATCCTAATTTAAGTAATACGTGAGATTTCTAGACTAATATCATCATGGAGAAGGGAACAATACCATTATCACTAAGTGCATAGTATAACTATTTTTATGATTTTTATATTTTTATACTTTTTATACGATAATTAATACGTAATATACAACCTAATATGTGATTCAACATTTACAACGTGTTTCTATACCACCCCCAAATAGAATAATGTTTGTCCCCAAAGTATGGAATGAAAATAAAAGATAGAGAGTACCATAGAAATGTGCTTGTAAATGGGAACACCTGAAAAAGAAGGTTAATCTATACTAATATAAAGAAATAAAAACATATGCAACTCCTATATGAGTTCCTTCCATTATGGAGATAATATGAAATAATAAATAGCGCTTGGGACATAAGCGAACTCTAACATAAATAAAATAATAATACCTTACATTCACAAATCAAGCATGTGCATATCATGACTCCTATAGGATTAGCCTCCGAAATTCAGCAAAATATTGAAATTTCACGAAATTAAAGTACCTGATCACATTATGCATCAATATTTTGATATTTATACATACAATTTTAATACGTGAACGTACAATGTGCTAAAATTAAATATACCACCCCCAAACAATTTGGGAGAAGGGGGTTCAAGAAATAATTCAATAACACAATTAAATTACCTAACTAACTAACCTAGACTCTATTGGAGTAAACATGATAGGCAAAAGGGTGGCAAAAAGTTTTGAAATGAAAGACAAAAATGTGCCACTCCCAAACAAAATTTGAAAACACTTTTTAAGTTTGAAAAATATTGTTTGGCCTATACTCCAGAAAGGTGGTATGTTACAAAAACTTGGGTCTTTTAAAGTCAGATTCCCTAGACTTACTAATACATGTTTATGGTTTAATTTTTTAATTTTTTTATATTTGATTTTTGGAAAAAACAAAATTACGAGAAAGAAATAAAATGAAAATGAAACGGAGTATACCATAGAATACAATGAGTATTTTATAGTCAGATACTCGAGACTTTATCTAAAATATATGTTATAACATGCATTTTACCATATATCAACAACCAAAATAGTTGTGGGTCTTTCTATAAATAATTATCACGAAATGCACCCCCAAACAGAATTAAGCACCAAGATTTCTTATGACGTGGCTTAGCAGAATGAGAGTGAAGTCTAATGGACCTAGAACCTAATCTAGCATTCATTTTCTTCTTTTCCCTCCAACGAAAGAATGTCCAAGTGAATGACCATGAGAAAATGGATGGTTGTGAAAAATACATGGAATCTGGATAAGTGTTAGAAGGATGGTATGGAAAAAATGAGAAAGTGTCAGGTGGCTTTTCCGTGGATTTTATTTCTTCACCAGATGGGTTTAGAAAGTCATAAAGCACAGGAGAAGCAAAGAGGTCAAGTGCAAACTTAAGGTTCCTTTGGAAAAGTGGAGGGCGGGGAACCGAGGTGGTGATAAATGATTGGTATTTATTAGGGATTATCTCAGGTGGATGGTGGTCAGGTGGTGCTCTATGTAGTTCTTGAGAGGGTGGATTATCATAGGCTCTTATAAACTCGTCAAATTCCTCATCTAGGTTGTTCACATCCACATAATTGTGGTATTCATCTACATTTTTGAGAAATTCATCTATTTCTTCCATTGTGAGATTGACTACATCTCCCATAGGGTCATAAGGCAGGGTGGAAAATTCTTCCTCTAATTTAGTTATGTTCAAGGAGTAGAAATTGTGATCTTTGTCTTCTTCCGTAAGAGGAGCATCTACTAAAGTGGGGACTAAGGCGTCGGCCGTACTAAAGTTAGATACAAAACTCTTAATGTACTTTACTTCACCTTTTACAGGCAAACCTAGTTGTCCCTGCTTAAGTCTAAACATGTTAACCGCCAATAACAGATTTCCAAAGGAAAGAGTCATTGATCCATCCCGACAATTTATTTGGGCATTGGTGGTTGCCAAGAAAGGACGCCCTATGATGATGGGGATAGAATCATGAGCAACTTCTGTGTCAAGAATAACAAAGTCGACCAGGTAGTAAAAATTTTGAACTTTAACTAGAATGTTTTCAACTACGCCTTTGGGATACTTAATAGAACGATCGGCTAACTGCAAAGTCATTTTATTTGGTAGATTTAAGTTCATGGAGACCTAGTTGTTTATATAAATAAAAATGGAGTAAGTTAACACTCACCCTACGTCTAATAGTGCAGTTATTATGAAGTTATCACCTAAGGTGCATTATACAGTAGGATGACCAGGGTCTTTGTACTTAACAATTTTTATTTTTTTTATTGGAAAGCAGGGTTTTTGAGAGGTCCCTTACCCCTAAATTATTGATAATAAAATAAAATAAAGTGGAATCTAGTTCCAATTACATTCTCTCACATATTCCTTTCCTGCAGCATCCTCAAATATTTTTTTTTTAACATCCTCTGCAAAGGAACTAGGAATCAACTCAATACAACTGACTACAGGTATATTAGTAGCTAGTGCATCTGCTAGTCTATTGGTCACTCTAAATACATGTACAATGGAAAAAACTTCGAAATCAGCTTCCAATCTTCTAATGTTAGCCATCAAAAAATGCGCTTCTCATGTACTTAACAATTCCGTTATGTTTAGATAAATAGGGATATTGTTCAGTTAAGAAGGCTTCTTTGGGTATGTTAGTTTTCCTCTTCCTGGTGCACAAATCTTTTAGAAACTTAGTGTGTCCAGGTAGACTTTTTATAGCATCTAGAAAAGGTAGGTTTATAGTCAGATTTTTAAACACTTCCCTAATCTCATCAAAATTCTCATCTTTTTTAGACACAAGTAGTCTCTAGGGAAATGGTGGTTTTTCTCTATACTTAGCATATGGGTCAACATAAGTATTAACCTTGTTTTTATCTTTTGCCATTTTCTAACTAGTTTTCCATATTGGAACCTCTACAGGTGTAGGATCATCAATTTCTATTATGGGGTCTTGTAAAGTTTTCCCTTTTGGTTGTGGTTTAACTGGTACTTCTACAGTTGTAGAGTCTTCAGTTTCTATGACAGTATTTGGTATGGTTTCATTCTTAGTTTGTGGGTGATCTTTAGGCATAGTCACTTGGTTATCAACTACTTTACCCGAACGAAAAGCAGTGACTGCCTGTAGGTCCCCTTGGTTTATATTACCATTATATTTAATACTGTTTACTTTGAAGGCAGTGTTTGTTGACTTAGGATTCGGCACAACTTAACCTGGCCTGGAAACACACCTTGTTAGTTATTATTTTGGTTAGGAGACAGCTCAAGTACCTATTGGCACAAAGATTACATCATTTGCATCGTTTGTTGTAGCATGTTAGAGTTTTGATCATGTTGATCTTTCATAAATCTGGAGTTTTGTTCATTTTGTTGCTTCATCAAGTTGGAGTTTTGTTGCATAATTTGATTTTGATGTTACAACAAAGTTACTACTACGTCCTCTGTAGATGGTTTAACTGGTGTAGTGACTGGAATTAAGGCTTGGTGCGTGGTCATGTCTTGATGTTGATCGTTTTGGGATCACGGGCACTAAACTTCTGTTCTGGCCACCTAAATCACCTTGTCCTAGATGTTGGTTAAATTGGTGGAAGTTTGGAGTGGGCCTAACATTTTGATAATTAATACCTATTATAATTAGTGTTTTACATCTATTGTATGTTAGGGCTGGTGAAAGCGTAATTATTTATGGGTTGTAGTGGCGGTGAACTATAGAGTAAGGGACTAAAGGAATTGGTATGGTTGGGATTAAAACATATGGATAGGAGTTGATGTTCATGACTGGAGTGGGTATGTATCGCTTCTTGTTTATGCACAAAGAGGGCATCGACCTTTTAGTGAGGGATTCAATAAGAGTTTTAAGTTCATGGTCAGGTTTTACCTCAAACATACTGGTTGCCTTAACTGTTAAAGAAGAAGTATTGGAGCAGGAGTAATCGTTACCTCCCAAGTTGTTACTTTTCTTGGATTGATTATCTAAGAAGTTATAAGCATCTGTGGTTCCTTTACTTAAGAAATTACCTCCGTTCATGATGTCTAACATCTCCTTATGGTGTTGGGATAGGCCTTTAAAGAAGGCACGAACTAGTGCGTCTTTACCAAGATTATGATGGGGGCATTCTACTAGAAGATCAGTGAAACGATTCCAAGACTCAGAAAAGGATTCTTGAGGCTTTTGGCGAAAGAAATAAATATGTGTAGCATCTCATCAGTCTTCTGTGGTGGGTAAAATTGTTCCATAAATAATTCAACTAGTTTTTCCCATGTGTCGACAGAGTTTGGCTTTTGTGCTGTTAGCTAAGCTGCTGCTTTGTCAGCTAGGGTGAAAAGAAACACCCAGGCTTTATTTGTTCAGGTGTTACGTTAAGATGATGGAATGTCATAATAACTTGTTATATCCTACGTAAGTGTTGATAAGGTTTCTCATGGCCTAAGCCATGGAAAACAGATAGCACATTAAATATATTGGGGAGGATTCTAAAATCTCCCGTAATATCTGCAAGACTTATACGCAGGACTCAGGTCCATCGTTTAAAGCCTTATAGAAATCAGAGAGGGGTCTCTCTACTATTTCTTCACTCATTGCTACAGATGTAGTGTTGGTGGGTGTAGGTGGTGTGTGGTGTGTGGTGATTGGTGAATTTCTAGATAGGCGATTATTTATGCGTCTACGATAAACTTATATAGTAGGTTTATGCGTACCAGATCTTAATCTCATGCAAGTTGTAAGTCTAATAGGCAATTCCTAATGAGCATGCAAAAATAAGCCTGATTATTACTAGAAATATAATCCTCTTACAGTAGATTCGAGGATGTAAAGAGGTGTTACCTAGAGCGTCCTTGCTACGCGTATAAATAGCGCCTTCAACAGCCTTGAAGCACGTCTACTAAAAACTTTTCAAACCAACAGCCAGGCCACTTAAGAATTGAGGGAGGTTGTTCGTGCGTGCATGTTCCTTAATTAGAGAACCCCAATTCTTTCAATTTCTAGACACTGTGTAGTATGAAAAAAAAATTATGTAATTACTAGAGCGGTTGGGAATACGAATACTATACTGTACTCGTGAGATAATATTGCAATTAATATTAAAAAATAAATTTATTCTACTTCAAATAGGGCGCGGGCACGCTTAAAATAGGCTAAAGTGGGTGTGGGTCGCGATTTGTACTTTTTTTTTCATAAATTTAAAGGTGCGCGGGGTGCGTTCCAGAATAAGTCAAATTAGGCGCGGGTCGTGCTTAGGGTGTAATGGGCGGGGTGCGCTTTGTGATGGCAAAATTTTTTTGGGTTAGGTCACGAGAGGGCAGGGAGTTGGTTGCTCAACTCGTATGCACTAAAACAGTAGCAGAAATATTTTGGAAAATCGTGAACAATGAAAACAGTATTTTGGTTAGTGAATAGCGTAAACAATTTTTCTACCTAAACATGCAATACGTAGGCAAACAAGATTGGAAACAGCGCCATTTGACAAGATAATTTAATTAGATGTAGTAAACAGTAGTTCTAACATGCTAAAATCATTCTATTCAAGTTATAATTATACTCTCTAAATCATGTGATAAAGGGAAAGTAATCGTGTTCTCCACTTTTGCTTGCATGTACTTGTAACGAATCTAGACTAATCAAACTATTAACTAATGAGAGAGTAATAATAATATGAAAATAGTAAATAATAGATACGAAACAGTAGAATTGAATGAGAGAAAGATATTAGAGAAGGGAAATTCCACCACGCGATTCGATTGCCAATAGTTAGTATCGAATCGCTTATTTGCTCCCTAGTGAACACCAAGTCCTCTCAGATCAAGGCTTCACTAGCATGAGAGTTTAGCTCCACCAAAATCTCTTTGGTGGTGCCTCTATACTCTAGTTCTCTGTTATGAGCTCTATCTCTAGTTACTCATAACGAAGAACTTGACGTTCTTTTATGCAACACAATAAAACTACTAGCTACTCATTCTCAGATGGCTTCATAAACCTCCTCTAATGGAGGTTTCGCCTAGTGTCATAGGAATCATTATACTAAAACAATAATAGGGAGACATAATTGAAATTAAACTAAAGCTTTTGATTGATTGGGAATTAATGGTGGCTACAACCTAAATTATTCTAATCCTAAACTAAATTACAACTACACTAAACTAATTATTAACTAAGGGGAGGAAGGAGAGAATAAGTTTAGCCTTAAACCTCTTTATATAGGATAGGGTTAGGGTTATATTTTCGTGCATGAGCCAAGAAGGGGGACTTTGGGCCTCTAATGTGAACCCAAAGTCCATTAGGTTAAGTATAACGAGGCCACAGCTGTTGGAAATTACTTTAATACTTTTTTTGTCTACATTTATAGCTCTTATTAGGGCAAAGCTAGATCCATTGGAAAGCTTATTCCGAGCCGGTCGTTTTGACATAATGTAGACTCAATTTGGAGGCCTAAGTCTAAAGATACACCCATTTGAAGCTCTGTTGACTTTTCTGTTCTTATTCTACCCGAATTGACTTTGACTTCCCAGCTTTGACTAGGCTTGAAAAATGTTTTTTCTTCCTGATTCTTGGGCTTTAAATATAGAACTCTTCTATCAATCATCTTGACTCATTTTCCATGCAAAATGACATCTTTAAGCACATAAACAGCTTCAAGACCTGAAAAACACAAAAACACGTAAACATTACTAACTCTTATTTATTATAAATATATTGGACTTAATATAATACTATTAAGGGGTTTAAACTACACTTTTGGGTGTTTATCAGTGAGCTCTATTTTCAACCCCCATTCCAACTAAAAACCCCGATTTCATCAACTCCTACTCTAAATGGCTCGAGTTCTAAAAATTATGCCGAAGCAAAATTTTGAAACCCTCTTCAATTCTGATATATTTGAAGTGCACTTCAAGACTAAGATTAGAAGAAGATGATGTGAGTCTTTGGTTTTGTTGGAAGGTGCGAGTTATTCTCCCTCTCTCACTCTTTCATTTTATAACCGCATACAACGAGGGGAGGATGACCATGTCATGGTTGTCAGGGATGGCCACACCTTTGAGCTTACTAAGGAGGTGGTGAGTGAGGCTCTAGGGATTCCTCTGAAGGTCTATACTCAAACAGAGCATTCCCCAAACAATAAGACCATAGATGTGATGATGACAGAAACACTTCTCGAAGGTAGGAAAAACCCTACATCACACTGTGCGTTTCAGAGTTCCCTGCGAAAGAATCAGTTGGTAGTATCTCAATGGACAGCCTTCAACTTGATAGGCTCAGTAAAGCTTTCTAATATTGGTAAAATGATGCTCCACATCTTGTGGATTCTTCATGAGCATAAGAACAGCTTCTACATCGCCACCTTCGTCTGGGAGCAACTCTGCAACACCGCCCCTCTACTAGTGTTGGTCACAAGGATCATGCAGCACTGGGGTTTCGATGCTATAGACGCTCTAATGGAGGTAAGAGATGCTACTAGAGGTCCTATCTATGCCTACTACGTCTAGAAACTCTGGTATCCACCTACTGCCAAAGGCGCCAAGCAAGCACGCCCAACCGAGCCAGTGGACTGCTTCACTGAAAGCACCACTCGACAGTTCACTTAGCCCATGGACAGAATTCATTTCCTCCATGAGGGCCAGAGGATTCTACACCAGCACGTCTACCACCTCAGGCAAGGTCGATCAGCAAGTTATTAGGGCGGCTCCGCAAAACCTCAGAGAGGAGCAGCATTCTTTCTAGTAGGAGCAACGACCTTTTTAGCACAATGTCACAAGGACATTGCAGAGCATTAAAGATGCACTCCTGCATAGTGATAGACACCCTAGGACCCGACGTCAGCAAGGAGACGGATCTTCTCGACGTCATGACGAGTCACGCACGGATTTTGACTAGGAAGTTCCCTAGTGTCCGTATAGTTTGATGTTTTCTTTTTATTTGTATTTTTTGTTGTTTATTTTTTTTCCTTTTTATAACGTAGTATAATATTAATTCTATATATGTTTGTTACTTTTTATCTGTGGAATTTGGTATATGAGTAGAAGGTAATACAAATACATCATGCCAAAATTTCCCATTGTTTTTCTTTTCTGCATTACATATGTTTTCAAAAATACATAAACCCAAAAAATTTATAGTAAAATAATTACATAAATCCCTATTACAATAAACCATGTATTTCTCGTTCTATATCAAACAACCCACGCCCCAAACTTATTTGGGGGTGACATATTTTCATCATGAATAACATAATACAGGTGTACGTATTGCCGTGTTTGCTCATGTTTCTATAGTAATCTCTTTCCTTATCTATTCACACTTTGAGGATAAAGTTTATTTTTATTTGGGGGTGGTATAGTAATATTTTGCAAAAAACTAGGTATTTCATATATTAGATATAGTAGTATATTTCTTTCCTTCTTAAAAAAATTTCAAAAAAGACCAAAAATATTTTTTTGTTTAGTATTAAAAGGCTTGTTTCCTTTTTCCATGATGAATCAAAAGTTTAGAAGTCTCATTATAGCAATATAGTAAGGATTCGTTCTTCGAACTTAGACTAATATACATACAATAATTTCTGCATCTTTTTATGAATGACATGCATGAGCATTTGATTGTACATAGCAATGAGTTTCCGAGACCAAGGTTAGAACAATTAAGTTCCATTTCCTGTGAGAATCTAGCCAAAAGCCTCATCTGAATGATTATTGAGTGATGATACAAAGGATGTCTAGATATAAAGACCACACGTCCACTTGCTTGATCACCATGCCATATCCTAGGAGAAAATTTAGACCCTTTTTGGATCGATATAGCCAAATAAACGTTATAAAGCCAAAAGGATAGTTTTTCCTCTAGTTACACCTCTTGAGCCTTCACAATTTCTAAAAACCTTTTTATTCTTCACTATAAATCCCTGACCCATTACAACACACAATAAAAAAGCTTACCCAACTGACGAGTTGAGAATTTAATGGATATCAGAAAAAGAAAAGAAAATACTTTGTACAAAAATAGATAAGTTAGTTGCTTCGAAAGGAAAAAAAAAAAGAAGAAAAAAAGCAGAAGCAGAAGCAGGTCGATGATATATTATATGTATCATCCTGACATACATGATATTATATTGTATGTATCATCCTGACCAGAAAATTCCAGTAACAATGGTGTGAACCAAGAAATAACGGTGCCCAACAGGATGATACTTTGTGTGTATTAAATTGCATGTTAGTTGTTAAATTGCATGTTAGTGGTGATGCTAGGAGAGTTGTGACATTGATATATTGAGAGAAACCAAGAAGAAAAACAATGGATTGAGAGATTAGAGATTGATTAGGGTTAGAGTGATTGAGTTGAGTTGAGCTACATATTTATACTAACCTATCTTGGGTGTGAAGTAACCTAAAACATGATAATGGAAACTACTAGATATGGATGTCCACACTTATAGAAACGTGGGACTTTATATATAGGACATATTCTAATACTGACATATTCTAATACTCCCCCTCAAGCTGTAATGCCGCAAACTACAGCTGTAACTTGCAAATTACAGCTTGAATGGCAGAAAGAAAAGATAAGAATACAGCTCCCCCTTTCGCATAGAACTGCCTTTAGGCAAGGGCGCGGGCGCACCTTGAGCAAGAATAAATCGAGCGCATGTGCCCCATGCAACAAAACTAAACAACTAGTGCGAGATACAGAGAGGAGGGTATGGGTGTGCCTTGACGAAGACAATCTTGAGAACACTGATTTCGAAACAAAGAGATTACGAAATCAGAGAGATTACGGAACTTGAATACTGACTTCGAACCATGGAGAATAATGAGACAAGAGATTGCGAAACCTTGAAAAATGCCTTGAACATGACGATGAACAGTACTCGTGAACAGTACCGGTGAACAACACCGGTAAACTGAACAATACCCATGAACAGTTCTGGTGAATAATGTCGGTGAACAGTAAATCCATCCAGAAAAAGATTGAAACTTGACTTGAATTGAATATTGAAAATTGAAAAAAAAATGATTTTTTGATAGATATTTATTTTGAGATATTCCTCTCCTAACGTACCACTAAACTTTGATTTGATTTGTGACATTGATATATTAAGAGTTGTGACATTGATATATTGAGAGAAACCAAGAAGAAGAACAATGGATTGAGATATTAGAGATTGATTAGGGTTAGAGTGATTGAGTTGAGTTGAGTTACATATTTATACTAACCTATCTTGGGTGTGAAGTAACCCAAAACATGATAATGGAAACTACTAGATATGGATGTCCACACTTATAGAAATGTTTGACTTTACATATAGGACATATTATAATACTGACATATTCTAATAGTGTGTATCATCCTAACATACTTCCACTATTGAAAAAAAAGTGGTGCGTGCAAGTCCAGTGGTGCGTCCAACTCTCTTCTTTCAACCCCCATAACAGCAAGGTGCAACTGCTCCAATTCACAAATCCTTGGTTCAGCTGCAACAGATCTTGATGAATTATCAAACCACGCTAAGAAATGACAAAATTGGCGCGACTCATCTCCAAAAAATGGACAACCCCAAAATTTTCTTCCGGAATTTCGTGCGGTGTGAGATACTCTCGGTACAACCGGATAACCACATTTGCAAAAGATTGCAGAATTAACCGAGTGGGAGTGGGAATTGAGAGACATGATCTTGTTTGATTTACTTTTGGTTTTTTTTGTTTGGAATTGAAAGATATGAAAAACCCTACCCTAGAATATGGTATTTATGAAGAAAAAAGTGTGGGAAAAATTAGAGAATTGGAGGGAAAGAATTGGGGAACAGAGGGAAAAATTTATCGAAATATTGGTTAGTGTTTGATGGTTGATATTTGAGGTGGATGTCCATGTGGGCATAAAATAGATTGAGGAGAGATTTAATGGTCTAGTGTACGTGCCGTTCAAATAATTTGACGGCATTCATATCTGGAAACCCTTTTGAAACTTGCTTGCATGTATTCTTGGGCACAAATGAAAATACGTTTCATTTTTGCAAACATTCAGCAAAGTATCTTTCATTTTAGGTCATTACCTCATTTTTGTTCTCGCTGCATTATCAAGAGTCCTACTTACTGGATGTGCATTTTGATAAATATTATGAACAAGAATCGACTTAAACTTGCAACTAAGAGCATCATCAACGCATTGTTAAAATCGATTTCTAATGTGACAATTGACAAAAAATTTGGCAATTTTCATCCCCAACGCGTTGTCAAAACACCGTTTTTATTTTAACAATTGTCAAATCCAAAACCAAATTAGTGAGAAATATAGAAATTAGTCACACGGGACAAGTTGTCTCGTCCAAGAGTGGGACGGGACAAGTTTTGTCGTCCAGCATTTTTTTTCTTTTTTTTTAATAAAAAATTCAAACGGCTCGATTTTGTACCGTTGGAATTAACGGATATTAACGGATATATTTAGTTCCATTGGACTAGGCCTATATATATTGCATAGTTGCTTAACTAATTTTTCACCAATTCACTAATCTTCTTCTTTCTTCTTTTATTCTTCACCAAAATCACAAAATGTATTCACAAAGGTCTAGAGGTAGAGGAAATAGAGCTGGTAGAAATAGTGAAAACCAAAGCCAAGAAAATAGCCAACATACCTATGTTCAAGGTCGTTCAAAAAATTTCACAGCCATAGAAGATGAAATTTTATGCCATAGTTGGATTTTTATTTCAGAAGATGTAGTTGTTGGAACGGGCCAAAATAGACATGTTTTTTTTTGAGGAAATTGTTGATGAAATGAACAAGCGTATGAGCCAACTTGGTCATGTAGGGCAACCACGAACTGGTGGATCAGTTCAAGCGTGTTTTCATATAATCCAACATGCGGTAAGTTTATTTCAAGGTTATTATGATCAACAATTGAGAGTGGATGCTAGTGGTACTAATGCGGATGATACAATGTCACGAGCTCGTACTATTTTTTCAACTGTTCAAAATGAACCATTTAAATTTGAGCATTGTTATTGGATTTTAATTTTAAGTCCAAAATGGAATCACTTCTATCAAGCTAGAAGTGATAGTAGTTTAAAAAAGTAGATAACCACTTCTAGTAGTGATGTTAGTGGTGGCATTAGTGGTGGATCAACCGCTAACAATATTGGAATAGCCAATATTCCGTTAGATGAAGAAAGTCAACCATCGAGAGAAGTGCCTGGATCAGAAAAATGACCAAAGGGAAGAAAGTTTAAGAAAAGAGATGATGATGAAGTTGCGCACCAAATGGCATAAACTCTGGAGGAGGTAAGAGACAATCAACTTACAACTGCAAAATATCTGCAAGAACAAATAGAGCTAAAACGACAAATGTTCCTCTCATTGAAAAAGGAAAAAGAAGATGAAATATTGAGGCTTGAAGCATAGAAAGAACAAGATATCATGATGCTTGATCTAAGCAAGTTTAGCGGTATTCAATTAACATTTTGGGAAGCTAAGCAAGCATCTATCTATTGTAAGTGGGTTGAACAAGAACAAGGTTTCCTGCTGCTCCTTCTATTCCTCATTATCCAACATCTTCTACTCCATACATTCCAACCCCTCCTAGTTCATACATTCCAACCCCTCCTAGTCCATACATTCAAACCCATCCTTCTCAATAGTTTAGGTATTTTTCTTCTTCTGGATCAACAAACAGTGTTAGTCAGTCTCGTGGTAGACGAGCACGCTCTCCCAATCCATTTCTGAGGGATGAAATAAAGAATATGAATATGATGATTTTTAGTTATAACATTTTTAATTTCAAGTATGTGCAAATCTTATTCAACAAATCACAATCTTATTTAAACAAAACAAACTTGATGAAAGTACAGTTAACAAAAAATACATAAAACACACTTAAAAAACACAGTTAACAAACTTAAACAAACTTATTAGTTGTTCTTTTGGTTGTGGCATGCACCATAACGTGCCCAATGATATTCAACCAGATCATTCTTCAATTGTTGGTTAGTAGCTCCACAATGAATACTTAATGTCATGGCTACCATATTTTGAACAAACAGATGGTTATTACTCTACATCTCAACTTCATGCTGCAACCGTTCATCTGAAGGTGGTTTCCACTTTGGAAGTTGTACATTACGTTCATTCTCAGCAATCATGTTGTGAAGTATAATACATGTCTTCATTATACGAAATAGAGCTCCTCTGTCCCACTGATGAGCAGGCCTGCTAACAATTGCAAATCTAGCCTGTAAAACACCAAAACCACGTTCCACATCTTTACGAGCTGCTTCTTGCACTTTTGCAAAGTTAATATCCATAGGAGTAGTAGGAGATGAGATTATTTGAATCAGTGTAGCCCATGGTCGATATATTCCACCAGCAAGGTAGTAGCCCATGTTGTAAGGATTGTTATTAACTTGATAAACACAAGATGGAGTTGTTCCTCTGACTAAATAATCAAATAAATGAGAATTATCTAACACATTAAGATCATTACATGATCCAGCCATTCCAAAGTATACATGCCAAAACCATAGCTCCTGGTCTACAACTGCTTCCAAAATCACAGTTGCTTTTCTAGCATGGCCCAAATGAGTTCCATGCCACGCAGTTGGACAATTTTTCCATACCCAATACATACAATCTAAACTACCCAACATACCTAGCCAACCGCGTTCTTCACCTACTGCAAGCAAGCGTGTTACATCTTCTTCCGTTGGGCTTCTCAGGTATTGTTCTTCAAAATAGTTGACAACTGCATTGCAGAAATGATGAAGTGATTCTTGGGCCGTACTCTCAGCAAGTTTTATCTAGTGACCATTGAATCAGCTGGACAGCCATAGGCAAGCATCTGTATTGCAGCTGTCATCTTAACCAAACCCGAAACCCCAGGCAAACTAAGAGCATCACAAGAAGGCTTAAAATATGGATCAAAATTAGTGACAACTTCCAATATAGGGTTAAAAAGTGGTCTTCTCTTACAAAACTTACCTGCTTTATAATTTGGTCTAGCAGCAAAATAATCAGCCACCAACCGTTCATGCGTACCAACACGATCGTGATTAGTGTATTCTCTACCATCAACATATCTACCCCATATTGGTACAGATAAAGTATTGAAAGCCGGAATCATTGACACCACTACAACTGCATCACTTTGCATTTGTTGAACGATTGCGGCATTTTCATCATCGTCGTCGAAAATCAGTTCACTTACTCTTTCACACCAATTGCTATTATGACTACTAGAACCCATGACAAAATAATTGAAAGTTTATGACTGATGAGAGGAGATTAAGAAATGAAAAAATATATGGATGCTTCACCTATGATTGATCTGATATATAGCGTAGAAAATGGAAGGAAACGATGGGCACGAAAATGGTTTGGCGCCACAGAAATAGAGGGAAATGATGGGCGGAACAACTTTTTCCGTTTATAAAAACTTTTTATCTGGACGAGACAACTTGTGCCATGCGAAATCGAAACAAGAAATTTAGAAATTTTGCATTGGTGCTTGACTCATTTTTAACAATTTTGATCCACTAAAAATGCAGAGGTGTCACAAAAAATTATAGAAACGCATTGATGATGCTCTAATCGACAGATGGCAGAGGCCGTCTATATGCCTTCACCACTTCAAAATAAGAAACTACCATTAGAAAGGTTTTTGTGCTTTGCGGCTGCCAAATTTGACACTCCTACCAAAAGGCCAAAAAAACATTGACGTGGCATCCTTTAGCAGGTTCCCATTGGACTTGCTCTTACGACCTTACTAATATTGTTGTATAGACTCCAGTTTTGTTCATCAATGCGTAGTTGCAGTAGTTTTTGATATCTACAATTTGTACGGAGCGAAAGTATGCTGCACTTGGCATGAAAATTATGCGGAGGAAATTCCTGGCTCCGCCACTATTAGTATATGCCATTAGAATTTGTAGATGTACTCCAACAATGCATTCGTCATCTTCCAAAACTTAATATGCCATTAAAATTAGTGATATATATTGCATCAAAAGATGTTATTGATCAACACTAAAGTAAAGGTTATATTTCGTCTAACCTTACAGGTGTGGGTAATTTAGAGGAGATAGAATGGTTGTATGGTTTGACCAAGTTCGTATGGACGAACTGCATACGTATCAAGTTCTCTCTCTCTGGGGGGGAGGGGGGGACTTGAATCAGGTCAGACGTAGTTCCTCATCCTCTTTATATAGGCAAGGGGTTGTGCCTCCTGCTCTCGCACGTCAGGTCAGATCTAGGTCTTTAGGTCACTCCCGATCCATGATGGCGAGTTATTGTGAAGCGTGCCTGAAGCTCCGGTCTTGAATGTAGTAATAAAGACATATGTTACCAACCATTGAGATGAGTGGGAGTCTGGGAGATTGCTACCATGAGAGGTCGTTCGTGCGTAGCGAGTTACTATGAAGCGAGGTCATGTGAGAAAGACTTCCAGGTCGATTGACTACAGATTAGTTAGATCGATTGCCCTAGTTGAGTCGCTATAAAGCAAGCTATGAGGAGCATTCATGTTTGTGCTGGACACGTGCTTGATATTCATTGAATGTGAATATTACTCCCTCATTACACCCCATCCGGTCGAAAGTCGGGTCGCTTACGTGAGCGTGAAGCGTCTGGCCGAGAGATTTAAGCTTGCACATGGATGGCACATGGTACGTTTGATTTGAAAGGTCACAGATGAGACGCCTCATTTTGCGTGAATACGTGGCATGCTAAGGTTAGATAAAATGATTGTGTTTTATTTTTGAAAAACGAACCAGTGGGTGGCTTGTGATGTACGCCTGGAGAGTTGTGGGGTTCCTTATTTCCTTTCTTGTATATTTCTTTGTTGCTAGCATTCCTTCCATTCGATTTGCTAGTTTTAGTTGTTGCTGAGCTGTTGGTGTGGGTTTATAAAAAAAAGAGAATGTTTGATTCTGATGATACTCGTTCTGAGGAGATTCGAGAAGTTTCACTGAGTGAGGAGATAGAGGATGTTAGTTCTGAATCTGCGGTCGCGGTGGTGAACAGTTTTGGTGCCTCATCCTCTAGTGGTTTGCCTCATAGGGTAGTAGATAAGCGAGCACTGAAAAGCTTTGGTGAATTGAGGCGTGCTTATGATATTCGTGTAAACGATCTGAATATTCACCAATTGGGTGAGGACGTTGCCATTTTTAGTAACGCATTCGTCCCCCGTGATTATGGTGTGGTTATCTGCGAGGGGCAACTGAGAGCGGGGTTGAGATTACCGTTTTCTAGGTTAACATGTGAGTTTTTAAATTTTTGTGAGAAAGTGCCCTACTAGTTCGTTGGGAACACATGGCGTTTGCTTAGGGTATTCGATCTATTGAATGAGAGTGGAGAATACCACATTGGTGTTGTGGATATTGCTGAGCACTTTGTTGTAAAACGATCTAGTGCGAACAATTTTAGCTTACAGACTTTGACTAGAAAGTCTAGCGTTCTGTATGGGGTTAGTAACGAACCCCGGGAGAATAGGTCTTTTTTTATAGTTGGGAATTATTGCACCTCTGGTTTTAGTGTGGAGACTAGGGTTTGTAATTTTATTGGTACGTACTAGGTTGTATGGTAAACCATGCCTTTGTTTTGTATGTTGATAAGTATGTGTTATAACGAACTGACCTTTGACTTTCTTATGTTTGCAGAGGTCGTTATTGTCAGAAAGAAAGGTTGTAGTGTGATAGAGAAGTTTGCTTATCTGACTCGTGCTGAGAAGCGAGAGAGGTTGCCTGAAGTGGCCAGCTACTTTGTTGAAAGAGGAGGATGCGGGATCAGGGCAAAGAGGAGGCAGCAAAAGAAGAGGTCTAGAGGTAAGGACGTCACCAGGTCATCTAGCAGTTCAAGCATGGAGCATGAAGACAGCAGGATAGTGAGTAGGGAGCAGAGGAGGAAGAATGGCAGTGGGTCAGTGCCACCTAGTGGGGGTGCCGGTGGTAGCGGGAAGCGACCTAAAGTAGATAGGTCTGCTACTGGTGGAAGGGGGAAAGGACATGAGAGCTTCCTCGTTGATGCGTAGGACATCTCTTTCGTTCCTTGTGAGCAAAAGAGTTCCCTGAATAGGAAGGCTGACGAGCCTGTTTCTAGGGCTGCAAAGGTCGCTAGAGCGGCTGAGGTCATCCTCGGTAACAGTTCTAGTGCTGCTAGTGGGGAGCGAACTGGTGGGAAGACAACTCGGTCTTCCAAATCTAGGCCCTCGGTTGACTTTAGCGTTCTGGGTCTTAGGGATGCTGGTACTGTTGCTGAGAGGGTGAAGGAGAAAGCCCTAGTGCGAAAGTTAGGAAGGGTCACCTTAATGCTAGTGGGGATGACCTGGAGCGTAACCTTATTTATGTAAACGATCGAACTGGTCAGAAGGTAACTATGAAGAGGTCGGACTGTAGTTATAAGTTTGCACCTGTAGCATCATGCTTGCTGGAAAGGATTACGCTGGATGGTGATCTGAAGGATCTGGATGAGAACCTGCGAGTGTTGGACCAGGCCCACTCCTTGGTAAGTGCCAAACCATGATCTGAAGATGAGGCTTTGTTTGTACGAGCTTTATTTGTGTTCATAACTGTGTTTACTTGGCTACAAATTATAGGTGGGTACCAGAAGATGAAAATTGTTGTTCAGTTTGCTGAAATGGAGAAAGGTGAGCTGGAGAAGCTGAAGGATGAGCTAGCCAGTGTTCGTGAGGTGCAATAGGCTGAACAGAAAGAGTTGAGCGACCTTAAGGGGCAAGTCGTTACCCAATCCTTGCAGAGCACAATCGCAGAACCGGGCAAACAAGCTGGAAGGGAAGATGGCCACAATAAATGACTTCGCTGGTAAGTGTAAAAAGGTGGCAGTAGAGACTAAGGAGGCGTACGATCGTATGGTCATCGAATTAGAAGAGCTGGAGGATATACATGAGCAACTGGGGGTAGAGCATGAACAACTCAAGGATGCGTATGCTCGTGCGGTTGCAGGTGAGAAGGGGGTCTCTTTTACCATAGATGCCAGTGTTATTCTTGATGTGGTACCCGCTGCTACTGCTCCTATTGTTGAATTGCTTGTTGAGACTAAGGTGGGAATGAACTCTGAGATCCCTCCTGTCTTGACCTCGTTCCAAGTCGCCTCCGACTCTTTACTGGATCCGCTTCAAGTTTATGAGTTAATCCATCCTTTGTAAAAATTTTGTTGCTTTAATTGGTCATGGGCCTGATACATTAGAACTGATAACTTGGGGAAACCTGGGTAGTTCGCTTCTATGATGTGTTTTGAGCAAGATTGGACAAATTGATTTCCCATATTATTCTAGGCAGTTCATTTTGTGACGAATGCTTGCTAACCAAGTTGCTTTTCTAGGACGCCCCAGCAACTCGGTTAGTAGATGAACTGGTTTCCTGAGCCTGTTCAGGCAGTTCGTTCTTTTGCCTTTATGAAATGCATGTTCTTTTTTGTTGCTCTTTTCCTTGGTGTCTTGTATGCAGTTGTTGATGTTGTTATACTTGCCTAGCGTTGTAGATTCCAACTAGTCGGGAGCGTCAAGGCTATGTAGCCTTTGAGCTTGATTGAGCGTCATGCTCTTGGAGAGCGTTCTTCGCTCAATCACTTCTAGCGATGTAGGCTTCAACTAGTGGGATGTGCTAAGGCTATATAGCATGTAAGCTTGAGTGAGCGTCTTGCTCGTAGAGAACGTCCTCCACTGGGTCGGTCCTAGCAGTGTAGACCTCAGCTTAGTGAGACGTGTTGAGGCTATGTTGCCTATAAGTGTTCTGCTCGTAGAGAGCGTTCTGGTTAGAGAGGACCTTAGAACGTGTGTGGCATGTGTGAGGATGCGAACCATTTGTGAGCTAGAAATGGTAACCTCCCTATTTTTTCTTGGAATTTGAAAAGGTGGCAGGTTATGCGGGACGTTGGTTAGGGTTTTGATGTATTAATGGTATGTCTTGGAAAGTGAAACTGTTTACCCTCAAAAACTTTTTGTAAGGGGTTTAGGGGTAAAGGTTTGTCACTTCTCTCAAGCTATTTTCCCAAGTTAGGTTCCGACTTCTCTTCCTTTCTTCTAGGGCACTCCAAGTTAGCTTCCGACTTCTCTTCCTTCCTTTTCTTTTCGGATATGTAAGTTATGTATACTTGTTATTTTTGTTCTTTACTGATTGGTGGGTTATCTCTAGAGTGTAGAATGGCTAGGGCAGATGGTGATGAGTTTGTGAGGGAGACCTCTCCGCTTGTCTTGGAAGAAGTTAAATTCTTGCCACACCGTTCGGGCGATCTGGGTAAACGGAAGGCGGTTGCTTCTGACACGAGGACCACGAAGTGTTCTAAAACTATGAGTCGCTCTACTTCTGGTTCGCACAAGTGAACTGGAGGTGTGGCGTTCAGGTACCCGATCTCTAGGGGTGGGGTCGACTTGGGCGCTCATGATCATGCTGTGGTGGGGAAGGGAAAAGCTATTGCTAGAGAAAGCTCTAAGGCTGGGGCTTTGGGGAGGTGAGGTGGCGACCTGGGAAGCGACTTCATCTACACTGGGAAGACGAGGAAGAAGCGTGCAGTGAAACGAACTGACTGCAGCTTCGGGTCGGCCCCCATAGCTAATTGTCTCTTGGAGGGGATTGTCTTGGAAGGTGACAAGGAAGAGCTGGACGGCCAAGATTTGGATAAGACTTTGGAGACCATGGACATGGCTTGCTATTTGGTAAGCTTTTAATTTTCTCTAGTCCAAGTTATTGGCGAAAGTAACATTGATGTTTCCATTTGTAGTTCTTGTTGGGTATCATAAACTGAAACACACGACCTGAGTTATGGAAGGTGTGGAAAATGACGTGAGCAAGATAAAGGACTTGTTGAGCTTGCAGCTCGTTCGAGAGACTGAGCGGAAGGAACTAGAGGGTTTGAGGAAATTGCATCAGGACGCTGTGGCTGAGAGGTCGTTGCTGGTCAGTTAGATGGTCGATGTACAAGAAAGACTAGGAGCAGTTACTGAGTATGCCAAGCAATACAAGTCGGTTGCTCGTCAAGCTCAGCGGGCATATGACTGAGTGTGCCAAGATTATGCATTGCTGGAGGAGACGTACTTTGAATTGAAAGAAAAGTGTGAACGTGCGGTTCTAGGTACAAGTGTGTTTGTCGTACCTGGCAATGCTAGTAACGCTCCGTCTACCAGTATTGTTCCTGCTGATCGCGCTATCGTGCCTGTTGATGATAAGCATGTGACTCCTGATGTTTGACCATGGGTTCTGTATTTCTTCTTCCTTGGTGAGGTTTCTTTAATTATTTCTCTAATTTGTAAGTGGTTGTAAAACACTATAACTGGTTTCCTAGGGCTTGCCTGGGAAGTTCGCTTTTGAAATGGTTGGGGCTCGGCCCAGATACATTAAAAGTTGATACCCTAGGGAAACCTTGGCAGTTCGCTTTATCTATCGCTTTAGCTTTGAGATCTGGACGAACTGGTTTCCACATAAGTGGCAGTTCGGTAGCTTTAAAGAACTGGTTTTCTGAGTGTGTTCAGGCAATTCGTATTTGCATTTATGACATGCATGTTTACTTTGAAGTATGATCTTCCTTTTGTCTGGATGCTTGTTACATATACTTTCGTAGGAATTTGACCTAGAAATGGATGTCCCATTGTCTGGGAAGACATTGGATGCTATGAAGCTTTTGAGCTTGTTTGAGCGTACTGCTCAGGAGGGCTTTTTGACTATTCTCAAGAACGTTCTACACGAAGTTGATCTCAGAGTTTGAAGTTATCCACTAGTGAGAAGTGTTGGAGCTATGAAGCCCTTGAGCTCAAGTGAGCGTTTAGTCATTCATAACATTTGAGCTTTGGAGAGCGTTTGAGTTCGTTTGAATGTTTTGCTCTTAGAGAGCGTTCTGCACTTAGTTGGCCCTAGAAATATAGGTCTCCAACTAGCAAGAAGTGTTAAGGCTAAGTAGCATGTAAGTTATGTAGCCCTGAGCTCGAGTGAGCATTTAGTCATTCAGAACGTTTGAGCTTTGGAGAGTGATAAAACATAAAAATGATAGTTTACCTACGAAATGAACGATGAAACTCAAAACGTAAGTAAACTAAAACTTAATACGAGTCTATATTTATCAAGTTTTCTACTCTCAATTCTATCGAAATAGAGTGGAGTAACAAATTCGTTCCACTCCTAGTTCTCTAGCATGGAATGATTTCATAGTTAACTAATCGGTCTTAAGTCTAATAAGAGTTTTACGAGGAGGAATTATACTACAATGCAACTACCCACAAGATACAAACTATAATTGATTTAACTACGGAAATACTACGTTGATTTTATAATAAGGAATTAGGGGGGATTGATTCCACCTTAACTCAACTTAACTCACTAACGACAAATCGTCGTAATCCGAATTGAACTGCTATGCAGAACAATTGGTTCTTCCTAATCCCTAATTACACATGACATTTCTACCAATTCATAACTAGCATGTGAACGATTAAACCCATTCTCATGGCGAATTAATCGTTTCTAGAGTGGAATAGAAATTACGACGACTTTACGATAATCGGAATCAAGCTTTCATCAAGGCTTTTCAACCCCTTCTAATGGAGGTTTAGCCGAGAATCATTCCGCAATCATTTCCATATGAATCTAAACTAAATATAATATCAAGATTTGAAATTTACTAATCTAAATTAAACAATAATTAAAATCTAATTAACAACTAAGAAATGGTAACCCACAATAATTAAAACTAGATCTAATAGATTGAAATAACAAAAATCGAAATGACAAGAATAATAACTATTTTATTTATCTAATGAATGATATTCAATGATTCAAGAAATTAATCTAAAACAAGAAATGAAATTCTAAAACTAAGTTCTAAAACTCATTAATGGAGGCTAACTAATCTAATTCTAATCTAGGTCTAACTATCTACCATTAACAAAGAGCTAAGCTTTTGTTTTTATACTTTCAGATCCAAAAATCGTGCATGGGCTTGGAGCCATGTTTTGGGCCAGAGAATCAGGCCCAAAACCCAATTTCTTTAGTCCAAAATGGGCTCTTCAGCTGCAGTTGGCTTCGATAGATGTTTCGTCCACTTTTGCTCCTCTGATTGGGTCAAGGCTTGGACCATTGGAAAGCTCTTTCCGAGCCGGTCGTTTTGACATAAGGTAGGCCCAATTCCGAGGTCTGAGTCCAAAGATATGGTCTTCGGAATTCCGGTGACTTTGTGTGCTGTTTCTGCCCGCGTTGACTTTGACTTTTCAGCTTTGACCGGGCTTTAGAAAGGCTTTGTCTTCTTGAATCTTGGCCTTTAATCACAGAGCTCCTTAGCAACCAACCATTGCTCCTGCTAAAGTGGCACATTTCTGCACATAATGGACTTTGAAGCCTGAAATGCATAAAAACACGTAGTCAGTATTAACTCTTACTTATTATTCACATAATTGGTCTAAAAGTATGATTATCAAGGGGTTAAAACTACAGTTTTGGGTTCTTATCAACCACCCCCAAACAATATTTTGCTTGTCCTCAAGCAAATATGAGAAATTAGCATAAGTGACCAAAAATGGAGTTCTATCTACTCTCATTTCGCTGCGTGCGATTGCATTGATCATATGCAACAAGGCCTTAAACCACTAGGAATTCCCTAGTAGATGAGTTATAGCCTCGTGAGAGTTTTCCAGTGAAGGTACTCACAAACTTCATCTATACTACAACGACTAAGAAAGAAAACTATTGTTTTCTTATTCATGCTCCAAAGTATCTATACATCTCACTAGCTATGAACAAGAATAACCAAGTCAAAAACCTCAGCTAATATATGCATAATAATCAATCATCTACAATAAACATATATACAATGAGTAATACTATGAAATGCAATAGCAGGTCCATTTCTGAAACTCGGAATAGCGTCCTCAAGTAGGTTCTCACAATAATAGTCAAGATACAACACTCTGATTTTTCCACTCAAGTTTCGTTACTCTAGTGCTAGTGGGCACTTTACCTTACAATCTCAATGACACATAAGAAAGCCGAGTCGATCAAACACATCTGCCACTTACTATCACACTAACCTATTCCTAATTGAGCTAGAGGTCTTTATTAGGTGTTTCGGGGATTAGGAGATGGTTTAAGAAGGAAGGAAATAGATATTCAAAAAGGACAAGTCTGAGATAATAAAGTCTTCATATTATGTAACTAGAGAAAACCTTGTTATTTACTTTTGCTTCTACACTTTGTTTCCATCCTTAGCCATATTTTTTTCTTTTTCTTTGGCTTTTGACTCCTTTTATTCTATTTTTTGGAGTTTTTATTTTATTTCTATTTTTATTTTTCTTTTCTTTGGATGGAAACTTCTTTTCTTTATTTTCTGAAGCAACTAACTAATTTTTGTTTACACAGGTTTTTCTCTTCTTCTTTCTTCCTCATTCTATTCTTTGACTTATTCTAAATTGGGTAGGTTGATTTTTTTTATTTTGTTTTGTTTTTGTAACAGGGTAAAGGATTTGTGGTTTATGAAAGGCTAAAGAAAGGCTCAGAGGGGTGACTAGCGGAAAATAATTCATAGGTTTGAATTTCTGGCTATATCGATCCAAAGAGGGCCTAAATTCTCGCTTAGGATATAGTTTAGTGATCAAGCAAGTGGACGTGTGATTTCTCTATCCGGATTTTACTTCTCCCTTGTGTCATTTCTCAAATATTTCACTCTTATAAAGCTTTTAGGCTATATTCTCCACCGGATTTGTAGAATAAGTACTCTAGCCTAGATTTGAAAACTTACTTGCTAACAATCATAGATACTCATGTAATATATTTTTAGATAGATGCAAAGATTATTACCTACATATTAACCTAAGTTTCTAAAAATTATTCTAATGCAAAAGCTACGTGAGACTTCTAGATTGTTAAGAGCATAGAGAAAGAAAACAATACCAATATTCCTAAGTGTATAGCATAACTTATTTATTTATATTTTTCAATTTTTAAAATTTTAACTAGAAAACAAATGCATATTATACATATCTATATCCTAACAGATGCCTTAATTACACGTGTTTCTATGCCCACCCCCAAACAAGAAGCATGCTTTGTCCTCAAAGCATTTAAATAAAAAGGGTAGAAAAATACCATGGAAACGCGTGAAATTCTAGAACATCTGCAAAACAAGGTTAAAACATACTAATATAAAAACTGGCGCAACTCTATAAGAGTTCCACCCATTATGGGGTTAACAGAATTAAATTGCTTGGGACATAAGCAGACACTAAATGGAATTAAAAACTTACCTTATCTCCCGGACATGCATATTATCTACCCAATAGCACCATGGGTCTTGTATTTCAGCGGGCATGGCCAGTCCAAGAACAAATGCTAGCAAGAACCATAAGCGGTTCCCAGCCTACATGTATGATCACCTCGCGAGACCAAGCACCATAAGTAGTGCTTTGGAACAAATCTTCGAAAGACTTTTCTGGTATTATTATAGGAGATGTCATCTCGAAACTACGCTCTAGAACAAATTGAAATGACCGGGAACAATCCAGAAAAAACGGAAATTTTCTGGTCTCTACGGAAGTCGGTATTGGTCGCCCGGGGGGGCTTTTTTTTTTTGACTTACAGTGTTTTGGCACGACAGTAGCTCAACTTGGGCGCAGGTGCTTCAGTGCTAAATTTCAGAAAAATGTGTAGAGGGCTTGGTCGCTCTTCTACTTAGGCCGGATCGCCCTCGAGGTGTCTTGATGGTTGAAAATTGAGATGAACAACGGGAAACGTGGGAGTGAAAGGTGAGTGATGGAAGTTAGGTGTAGTGTGGGTTGTGAGTGTAGAATGAATGAAGTTTATATAGGTTTTAAGTTGCTAAAACGAATCGGGGAAGTTGCCAAAAGCTTTTCCGTAATTTCGAAAACTACTAAAATTTCGAACAAAACGGAAACAACTCATATTCTTTATTCTAAAACAACCCTAATATCTTTTAGGTTGAATTTAGGATAGAACCTACCTATTTTATCGAGATTTCATCCTACCATGATATTTATTCATAGATATGCCTATTCGGCAATATTCTCACCCTGACTCCGAAATAACTTCTAAAAAAAAGGAGGTCTTATAAAAATCATGTTGGACTACATAATACCACCCCCAAACAATTTGGGAAAATGGGATCAACATTAAACAACCACGCACAATGAAAATAACCACATTATATTAATATTGTCATTCAAACAACATTTCACTACAAAAGTCAAAATTAACTACGAAATTTAACAACGTAACATCCTATCTACTAAATATAAAAAAACAACATCAAAACAACAAACAAGAAGAAATCTTGCTTACTCTTAAGGGGGGCGAGGTGGGGGTAAGAATAGGAATTTGAGTGATCAAGAATGGAAAAACCAACACCCCACCCCAAACAAATTTTTGAAAACAGGTTTGTAAAATTTGTTTTAAAACGGGTCTTTTAAAGTCGATTCGAGACTTGCTAGATTACTATTTTTATAGCTTTTAACTTTTTACTTTTTATGAATTAGGTTTAATATAAAGGAAAACAATAAGCAGTAAAGACATAATTCACACCATAGAGAAACATGACTCAAAACCAAGAAAACATGCAAGAGTGGAAAAGCGTGAATTATGTGAAGCGTGGACTTAGGATCCGGTACTTACACCACACACTCCATCGGGAGGGACCCGGTTACCTGAATGGTGCATTCACCAATATATGGAAATGAAAGGAAATGCGCCAAACACAAAAATTGAGTGGTTTATAGTCGGATACTTTCGAGACTTTATCTAAACATATGTATGAATATCACGGTTTATCATATATCAACAACAACCGAAATAGTTGTGGATCGTTTCATAAATAAATATCACAGAAAACATATCCAAACACAATCAAGCTCCAAGATTTCCTCTGACGCCCTAGTGGAATGAAAGCCGTCGGATAGACCTATAACATAACCGATCATGCACCTTATGTTTCATCTTTGAACGAGAGGGTGTCCTAGTGAATAAGTGTGGAAAAGTGAATGGTTGTGGAAGATATGGTGGATTGGGATAAGTTTTAGATGGAAAGCATGGAAAAAATGAGGATGTGGGTTTAGCACAAAACTCATTCATGGTGTAGTTATGGACTGTCTCAAGTCTGAAAATGAAGGTGTCAAATGGTTTATCCTTGGAAAGTATTTGTTTACTAGGTGGATTTAAAAAATCATGAAGCACAGGAGAAACTAAAGGATCGAGTGCAAACTCGAGGTTCCTTTGAAAAGGTGGAGGGTGGGGAATATTGGTGATGGAAGGTGAATGATTCTCAGCTAGAGCTCTCAAGTCCATATCATCAGAAATCTTGATATATGCAAGACATTCCTCAATAGGTGGGTCAAAAGGATCATTGGGATAGAGATTGAAAAATTCATCTTCCATCATAGCATCAAGAGATGAATGGTTGTTGGCAAGGGGGGACTCGCAAAGTGGTAAAAAGCGGTGCAAAAGAGTTGCAGGAATTCTTCTTCGATTTTGTCTACTACCAGGGAGTCATTGTTAACGTCGGAATTTCCGAAGGAAAGGAATTTGTTAATCTGTTTCTCCGGAAACATGTTTTCGAAGTAATCTTGAGCTAAGCTCTCGATCATGCTAACCTCTCCATTTGTAGATGAATCGGGATACTGTGTCCTCATTTTGAATACATTTATCTCAACAGAAAGATGGCCATAGGACAAGGACATCTAACCATCGCGCGGTTTTATGGCGCGTTGGTAGTAACCAAGAAGGGGCGCCCTAAAATGATAGGTACAGAGTCGTTAGTGACTTATCGAGGATAACGAAGTCGGCCGGTAGTAAAAATTTTAGACTTTAACCAGCACGCGTTTTCAACCACACACCCTTAGGATACTTAATAGACCCGTCGAGCTAATTGTAATGTCATTTTAGTAGGTTGCATCTCCTCTAGACCTATTTGTTTATACAAATAAAATGGGAGTAAGTTAACACTAGCCCCCGTGTCTAGTAAGCGATCGTCGTGTGAGAATCTCCTAAGGTGCATTGTGATGATGGGGCGACCGGTCCTTGTACTTAACAATTCCATTATTTTTAGGATAAAGTTGGGAACTGCTTGGTTAGAAAGGCGTCTTTAGGTATGTTGGTCTTATGCCTAGTAGTGCACAACTCCTTAAGAAACTTAAGCGTGGTTAGGTAGCTTTTTATAGCTTGAGAAAAGGAAGGTTTATCAATAGATTTTGAAAAACGTTCCTAATCTCCTCAAAGTTAGTATCCCTTGTTAGCATGGCTAATTTACGAGGAATGGTGGTTTAAGCTCTATATTTAGCGTATGGCTCGACTTGATGTGTAACCTTGGCTTTCTGTTTCTTAGGTTGTGGTTTAACTGGTACCTCTACAGTGGTAGGTTCTTGGTTTCTATTTCGGTATCTAGTTCGATATCTGGTGTAGGAATCTTGATGGGGTAACTATAGGTATAGTTACTTTGTTATCAACCACTCTTCCAGAACGGAGAGTGGTGATGACATTTAGCTCATCTACGGTTGTAGTTTCTGTACTAGTATTACCGTTTACCTCAAAGGCTGTGTTTCTTTGTTCTAGGGTTGGGTATCGCTTGGCACGGAAACACGCCTTTTGGTTGGAAACTTTCTCTTGGGCTAACTATTGGTTTAAATTATTAACGGATTGTAGAATGTGTTGGTTAGATTGAGCCATGGTTTGGAAAAGTTGTTGGCTCACTTGTATGAAGGTGTCAAGGCGATCGGTTGTGTGGGTGTAGTAGTCCGCGGGTGGTGTGGTTTGGAACTATCTCGCGTTGATTATTTATGGGCGGTTGTGATAGTTATTATTTACCGGAACGATGCCTCTATTAGCATTATAATTATTATAACTACATTGACCTTGTGCTTGACCTTGTCGAGGTTGCGCTTGGTTGTTATAATTATTATAATTACCTTGATCCTGTCCTTGTTGTGGTGGAGTTTGGTTATAACTGTGCGTTGGCCTAACATATTGATTATTGTACCACTGTAGGTGTGACTTGTTGGTTATTTCTCCAACCGAAGTTGGGATTTTGTCTCCAAAGGCGCTAGTCCACTATTAATGGAACAAGAATGTTCATAGTCTATAGGGCCGATTAGGAGTCGGGATGCTTCGGGGACTCAATGAAAACTACATGGATTTGAATTTACATTCATGGCGGGGGATATGCTTTTGTTGTCTGAAATGGCCTCTACCTTTTTTGTGAGGGATTCAATTAGAGTTTTAAGCTCGGGGATCTGATTTAACATCAAACATCTTGGTAGCCTTAAACTGTTGAAGAAGAACTAGCGGGCCGGAGTAATCGTCACTACCCCCAATTATTATTACGCTTAGTCTGATCTTCCAAAAATTTATATGCCTCTGAGGCTCCTTTACTTAGGAAACTACCCCCATTCATTATGTCTAGGACTTCTTTATGGTGGTGTAGAAGTCCTTTGAAAAAAACCGCGAACTAACGTGTCTTTTGCTAGGTGATGGTGTGGACACTTTATAAGGAGATCGGTGAAACGATTCCAAGCCTCTGAAAATGATTCATGAGGATTCTGTCGAAAGAAGTGAATCTTGGAGAGCATTTCATCTGTCTTTAGGGGTGGGTAAAAATGTTCCATAAACCGTGAACAAGTTTGGCCCACGAGTCCACGAGAATTAGGCAGGCGAGTTAACCAAGACGCCACCTTATCGGTAAGGTGAAAGGAAATACCCTTAATTTAATTTGTTCCGCTTTTGACCATAGGATGGTGGAATGTTATGAGGACTTGTTCAATCCCTACATGTGTTGGTAAGGTTTTCATGGTCTAAACCATGGAAAGCGGGTAACAAATTAAATATGTTTGGGGAATTCAAAACCCCCCACTGGGTCTACTAGAGCGATGCAAGATTTAGGGCTATCGCTCAAGGCTTTGTAAAAGTCGGAGAGAGGAGTCTCTCTTTCTTCAGCCATTATGTCGGTGTGGTTGGTGGGAAAGTAGCTAGAGGTGTAGTGATTGGTATACTTTCGATAGATTTGTTTGTTGGCGTTGGCCGGTTAATTACGTTCGGTGTTTTTCTCGACCGGACCTTAATCTCATGCAAGTCTAAGTCTAAACCGACAACACTCCAAACAATCTTGATATAATAGTATAAACCTCTAACGGAGATCACGAGGTATGGAAGAAAGGAATACCTGATTAGCGTCCTTGCTTAAGCTTATGAATAGCGTCTTGTTTCTGGCGTGTTCATTGTATATAACAAGTTAGAACAACGAAAAACTTAAAAATCGAAGTTGAAACAAACTTGTTGAAATCCGGGAAAATTTTAGCTTAGAGAGGCGGTGTTTACTTCGCTTTGGCCTGTCGGCTCCGTGTAACTTCAAGTTCTGTGTTTTAGGGCGGATTCGCTCAAGGTTCAGTGTTTGGGCCCAGTGCGCTCCTTTTTGGTAGCGAGTCGGCTTCGATGTAATTTTTCATGAAACTTTTCAATCTTTGAAGCGGACAACCACGGTATGAATCAAACAAGGGTGGGTGGGATTAATGGGACTTAAAATGACTAACTATACTATGAAAACAATGCTAAAGTGAAACTAAGATGGTAGCGACGCCATTTGATAAAACATAAAAATGATAGTTTACCTACGAAATGAATGATGAAACTCAAAACGTAAGTAAACTAAAACTTAATACGAGTCTATATTTATCAAGTTTTCCACTCTCAATTCTATCGAAATTGAGGTGGAGTAACAAATTCGTTCCACTCCTAGTTCTCTAGCATGGAATGATTTCATAGTTAACTAATCGGTCTTAAGTCTAATGAGAGTTTTCTGAGGGGAATTATACTACGATGCAACTACCCACAACATACAAACTATAATTGATTCAACTCACGGAAATACTACGTTGATTCTATAATAAGGAATTAGGGGGATTGATTCCACCTTAACTCAACTTAACTCACTAACGACAATAAATCGTAATCCGAATCGAATTGACGCTGCTAACAATTGGTTCTTCCTAATCCCTAATTACACATGACATTTCTACCAATTCATAACTAGCATGTGAATGATTAAACCCGTTCTCATGGCCGAATTAATCGTTTCTAGAGTGGAATAGAAATTACGGCGACTCTACGATAATCGGAATCAAGCTTTCATCAAGGCTTTTCAACCCCTCTAATGGAGGTTTAGCGAGAATCATTCATAATCATTTCCATATGAATCTAAACTAAACATAATATCGATATTGAAATTTACTAATCTAAATTAAACAATAATTAAAATCTAATTAACAACTAAGAAATGGTAACCAACAATAATTAAAACTAGATCTAATAGATTGAAATAACAAAAATTGAAATGACAAGAATAATAACTATTTTATTTATCTAATGAATGATATTCAATGATTCAAGAAATTAATCTAAAACAAGAAATGAAATTCTAAAACTAAGTTCTAAAACTCATTAATGGAGGCTAACTAATCTAATTCTAATCTAGGTCTAACTATCTACCATTAACAAAGAGCTAAGCTTTTTTTATACTTTCAGATCAAAAATCGTGCATGGGCTTGGAGCCATGTTTTGGGCGGAGAATCGGGCCCAAAACCAATTTCTTTAGTCCAAAATGGGCTCTTCCCGCTGCAGTTGGCTTCGACAGATGTTTCGTCCACTTCTGCTCCTCTGATTGGGTCAAGGCTTGGACCATTGGAAAACTCTTTCCGAGCGGTCGTTTTGACATAAGGTAGGCCCAATTCAGGTCTGAGTCCAAAGATATGGTCTTGAAAATTCCGACTTTGTGTCTTTGTTTACGCCCGCGTTGACTTTGACTTTTCAGCTTTTGACCGGGCTTTAGAAAGGCTTTGTCTTCTTGAATCTTGGCCTTTAATCCACAGAACTCCTTAGCAACCAACCATTGCTCCTTTATCTCGCTAAAAGTGGCACATTTCTGCACATAATGGACTTTGAAGCACGGAATGCATAAAAACCGTGTCGGTATTAACTCTTTACTTATTATTCACATAATTGGTCTAAAAGTATGATTATTAAGGGGTTAAAACTACAATTTTGGGCTCTTATCGAGAGAGTGTTTGAGTTTGTTTGAATGTTTTGCTCTTAGAGAGCGTTCTGCACTTAGTTGACCCTAGAAATATTGGTCTCTAACTAGCGAGAAGTGTTAAGGCTAAGTAGCATGTGAGTTATGTAGCCCTGAGCTCTAGTGAGTGTTTTAATGAGGAGAACGTTTAAGCTCTGTAGAGTGTTTTAGTTCATAGACTTGACATCATTGGGATATTACAGTTCATTGATGCTGAATAAAACTATATGGATAATGCTAAGAGAAAGAATTCATGGAAATGGAGTTTTTTATTGATAAAATTTCTTTAACAAGAAAGTATTCTAAGGACGTGGAAGTGCCTGTCCATCCTGGGTTTTGATCCAATATGCTCCATTGCCAATGACTCGTTCCACTATATAAGGGTCATCCCAAGTTGGTGCCAGTTTCGAGTTATCCTTAGTTTTTTTCAAGACTAGGTAGCCTGGTTGGAAACTGCGAGGGTTAACTCGCTTGTTGTATGTCTTCCTCAGAGTTTGTTGGTAGGATGCCACTCGAATGGCTGCTAGGTCGCATCGCTCTTCAAGTAAGTCGACCTCACGAGCAAGAATGGGGTCGTTCTGTCTAGATTCGATGATCTCCGATCGAGTCATTGTAATTGTCAGCTCAATAAGGATGACGGCTTCAGTGTCGTAGCATAGTGAGAATGGTGACTCGCCTGTACTAGAACGAGATGTCGTTCTATGAACCCATAGGATGTTTTCTAGCTGCATTGGCCACTGACTTTTGTTCTTTTCGATCTTCTTTTTCAAGTTTTCCAGAATTGCTTTGTTACTAGCTTCCGCTTGACCATTGCTCTTAGCGTATTGGGGAGTGGAGAATGCGTGAACGATCTTCCATTTGGCCAAAAATTCTTTGACAGTTTTTCCTTTGAACTGAGAGCCATTGTCCATTGCCAATGTGTGGGGGAGGCCAAATCTGGTAATGATGTTGATCCAAATGAAGTTTTCCAGAATTGCTTTGTTACTAGCTTCCGCTTGACCATTGCTCTTAGCGTACTGGGGAGTAGAGAATGCGTGAACAATCTTCCATTTGGCCAAAAATTCTGACTGTTTTTCCTTTGAACTGAGAGTCATTGTCCATTACCAATGTGTAGGGGAGGCCAAGTCTGGTAATGATGTTGATCCAAATGAAGTTTCTGACATTAGACTCTTTGACATGAGCCAAGGGAATCGCTTCCACCCATTTGGTGAAGTAGTCTATTACAGCAAGGATGAACTGAAAGCCTGTGCTTTTCTGTGGAATGAATGGACCCATGATGTCCAAGCCCCACATGTGAAATGGCCAAGAGCTAGCAATGTTGATCAGTTCACGAGCTGGTTGAATGATGTTGTGGCTAAGTGTTTGGCACTTAATGTATTTGAGGATATATTTTTTGGCATCGATATGCATTCGTGGCTAGAAGTATCCTTGTAAGATCGCTTTGTGAGCCAAAGAGCAACCTCCTGCGTGGTTTCCACATTCTCCCTCGTGGATTTCTATGAAAATTGCCTGACCCTATTCTGGGCATATGCACCTCAGATGGGGTCCTCCAGCATATTTTCTAAAAAGTTTGTTGTTTACGAGGTAGTAGTGACCTAACTAATATTGAACTTGTCTAGCCTTTGTGTGATCTATTGGTGCCTTGCAGAGCTGGATATAATCTATGATAGGTTGCATCCATGTTTGACTCATCTAAGTGTCAGAGAGTGGGCATAGGTCGATAACTTCTAGAATGTGCTCCTTTTGGTAAGCAAGCCTGTCAACTTCTTCGATTAGTAGTTTCCTAGGGTCCGCAGTTCGGTGTTTAGGTCATTGGCGAGGTAAAAACAAGTCATCGGCATGGCGATTCTTTCCGTTAGGAAATGTTGTATGGTGACTCATTTGAAAGACGGTAATAATTGATCTACAACTTGAAGGTACTTAGAAAGGTTACCTTCATTGGTGGTATACTCATAGGCGACCTGGCGAACTACGAGTTGTGAATCGCTAAAAACCTTGACCTCCTGCACATCAAGTTTTAACGCCATACGGAGTCCCATGATCAGGGCTTCGTACTCTGCCTTCATTGTTGGAGGTTGTGTAATCGATGCAAATTGACTTGTCCACCATAGAGCCATCTGGTGACACTAGGACTACTCCGACTCTACTGCCCCCTGGATTGCTAGCTCCATCCACGAATAGTGACCAAACCGACGGGTCTAGTTGTTTAGAAGTCGGGCGTTGTCTTATGGTTCCCAATTCAGGTCGTCAACTGGGAAATCTGTTAAGAAATCGTGATGACGACCATACGAGGAAGGTTCTTGGGGTGAATTCAATGTGGTGTTCACCGAGTTCTTCTGCCTATATTGCCATGCGAGTTGTCTTGTTAGCTTTAAGAAATATTTTCTTTAGTGCCAAGTCGGTGAGCACTTTGATTTGGTGTGCTTGGAAGTAAAGACTGAACTTTCTTCTTGAATAAAAAGTAGTGCGATCTTGCCTTTTCAATGTGGGAGTAGTTCTTTTCGGCTGGCAACAATGTCTTATTGGTGAAGTAGATCAATTTCTCTGCGTTCTGTTCCTCTTTGAAGAGAACTGAACTGATAACGAAGTCGAAAGCTTGACTAGGTCATTGACATTTTGCCATCATTTTGCCATCCCCGTAGTGTTGTCAAATAGTCCTTGAGAGTAGAGAACACTTGGTGGCATTGGTCATTCCATGAGAATTGTTCACCTTTCTTGAGAATTTGTAGGAAAGGTCGGTGCTTGTCCGATACTCTCGATATGAATCGGTTTAGAGTGACCACCATTCGACAATTTCTGTATTTCTGCTTTGTTTTAGGTCGGGCATATCCAAGAATGCTCGAATCGATCTGGGTTAAACTTCTATCCCTCATTGAGATACTTGATACCCATAAATTTCCCGGAGGACACTCCAAAGAGGCATTTCTGGGTTGAGCTTTATCCGAGTTAAGCTGAGATGCGAGAAAGCTTGTTGAGATTATCTAAGTGATCTCGGGTTTCTTGCTTTTGAACCATGTCGCCTATATAAACTTCTATGGTGTCTCTAACATGTCCTAGAACATTTTGGTGACCAATCGTTGGTAGGTCGCTCTAGCGTTCTTTAGGCCGATGTTTTCTCTTAGTCTTCTTACGCGGTGGAATCAGTTTATAGCCACTGTAAGTCCATGAATGACATGAGTTTGTGGCCAGCAGTTTAGTCCATGAGTTGGTCGATTCTTGGTAAGGAGAAGCCATCTTTAGGGGTTTTTTGGTTGACATTGGTGAAGTCGACACATAGGCGAATTGTGGCGTTCTTTATTGGGACTGCTACTATGTTAGCAATCCATTCGGGGTATTCCACCTCTCTAATGAAGCCTACTTTTTTGAGATTGCCAATCTCGTTGTTTATTGCTTTTTTGAACCTAAGAGATAGTTTCTAGGTCGTTAGCGAACTAGCTTAGCATTAGGGTTAACATTTAACTTATGGCATGCAATATTGGGATCAATTCCAGGCACATCGATATACAACCAAGCAAAAAGATCTTTATTTAATGATAAAAAGCTTACAAGTTGTGCCTTGAGAGTAGGATCAAGGTTAGCTCCTACATAAACGAACTTGGGGTCGTCCTCAATTCCTAGGTTGACTTTTTCCTTCATCTCGGTCTGAGTAGCGGTTTCAGTGGGCTGAGCGACCTCTGGGGTCTTGGTCTCTTACGGTGTCTCTTTCACTTGAAGGGGTGGGGCGACCTCTGGGGTCTGGACTTCGGGAGGGACGTTTTTTACCGAGCCCCCAGTGTTCTATTTAGTGAGGTCACTGCGGGGGTATTAGTCAAGGTCTTGACCTCGAGATGAAGTCTTCTGCGGCTTGGTTTTGGCGATCTAGCCTTTGTTTTAGTGAAGACCCAACGAGCTTCGAACTAAGTGGATCTGATTCTGAGTTTTGGCGTTGGTGGTTCTTTGCTGAGAGCTCCATTATGCCTCTGGGGTCGGGGAACGCTTGACTTGATGAAGTGTTGATGGGACTGCTTGCATCTTGTGGATCTAGCGGTTGTCCTAGTATAGTAGTATAGGATGAGTTGACATCCAAAACATTGAAGCGTGTGTTGATGCTGACTTTATCTTCTTGTGATCTCACCGAGACAGGTAGAATGATGTCACCTATTGGATCAGCTCGTGATCCGTTGAAACCATAGAGGGAGGCTATTGGATCGACCATAACTGAAATGGGCAAGTTCATCTTCTTCAAAGTTCGATAGAATAGGATATCGCATGAACTGCCTGGATTGATCAAGACACGTTTGACAGTCCAGTCAATGATTTTGATGTGGACTACCAAGGCATCATTATGTGGGAGGCACACCTTGTTGAGGTCGGCTTCAGTGAATGTGATGTCTCCTGAGATGCGGCTATTTGTGCGTGGGATGGGGGCCGCTTGTGCGGAGAATTGGTAGACTTCCTGTATGGCGCCTACTTGTCTCCTTTCCTCTCTGGAGGACGTGACCGAGTCGTCTTGGAAGGTGATCATGTTGATGGTTACATTGGTGTCTCCGTCCGGAGGAGTGTTGGCCCGATGCTTGTGGCGATCGCTCATTTGAGCGATCCTCTTGCATGAGAACGAAATCTTTGCCAAAGGCGTGGTGGAGTTAAAACCCGCTCTCTGAGCCATGAATTTGTGACACAATTAAGCCATCGGGTATATCGATATTGTTTGATATGCCCCCTCGATGAGGTCTTGAAGGTAGTATTTTAGCCCCGGCATGCATTCGTTGGTCTCATGGCACTTTGCTTTATGGAAGCGCGATGCGGCTTCCCTGGTTTGTCTTATGGTCGCTTTACCTCGGGTTGGTAATAGGCGTGTTTTATTTTCTCCGGGATGTAACTTGGAGATCTTGTAAGCGCCACGAACTCTCTTTTGGTTTGGTTTGAGTCTTTGGTCTGGCGATCTGTTACTGGTTCACTTGTTGGAAGATGGTGCGTTATCGAGTTAGCAGCAACCTCGCTTACGCTACCTTTAGCCTTTCTTTTCAATTCCTTCAACAAGCGATGTACTTCTCCACGTGTGTATCAGCTTAGGCTAGTGTTTCGAGGTGCTCTTTCATGAGTGACCGACGGATCGATGTTTTTCGATTGCATTGGAGAGGCCACTTTGGGCGAAAGACTCCTTGAGGCCGCTCTCCATGGACAGTATCTCTGTCTTAAAACGTCGCAGGAAGGTGCAAATTGGTTAGTCATTCTTTTGAGACAATTGGAAGAGTGAATTGAGGTCGACTGCTTCGTCATTTGTGGGCCGACTACTAGGTTAACCGGGTCGATGAAGCTTTTAAGTTGTCGATTGAGTTTGGTCCTAGCGAGTAGAACCAGTCGAGAGCTCCATCCTTTAAACTTGCTGGGAATAAGCAACATTGTAGGTGGGTACCTCGAGTGTGAAAGGTGATGCCCTGCGTCTTCACATTTTATGGGCGACCTAGGTGGCGTTCTTCTTCCCGTCATTCTATTTGATCCGGCGGGAGAGGTTGTTGATCTGGCTGGTTGACCTCGTTGATCATGTCTTCAATCGGTGACACCGTTTAGGTTAGGACTCGACACGGGTTTGAGAGCGGCATTTTCCTGTCGAAGATGGATGATGCTACCGTTCATGGCTTCCATCTGGGTAGCCATAATCTTCAGTTGTTCTTGGAGGCTTTCCATGCTTCGTGGGCTTGAAAATTTGCGATTCTAAGAAGATGGTTGGAAGTAATGTAAATTTTGAGTAGATGAATTTCCAAGAAATTCGATCCACAGACGGTGCCAATGTAAAGGTTATATTTCGTCTAACCTTATAGGTGTGGGTAATTTGGAGGAGATAGAATGATTGATTAGGTTTGACCAAGTTCGTATGGACGAACTGCCTACGTATCAAGTTCTCTCTCTCTGGGTGGAACTTGAATCAGGTCAGATGTAGTTCTTCATCCTCTTTATATAGGCAAGGGGTTAGCCTCCCCTCTCGTAGCGTCGAGTCAAATCCAGTCTTGTCGCTCTTTGAGATATGATGGCGAGTTATTGTGAAGCGTGCACGAAGCTCCGGCTTGATGGTAGTAATAAAGACATACGTTACCGGCCGTTGAGATGAGTGAGAGTCCGGGGAGATCGCTACCATGAGAAGTCGTTAGATGCGTAGCAAGTTACTATGAAGCGAAGCTCGTGTGTGCGAAGACTTCCGTGGGTTGACTATAGATTAGTCGGATCGATTGACCTAGTTGAGTCGCTATGAAATGAGCTATGAGGACCGAGGATCGGGGTTGATCTACATTCATATTTGTGTTGGACCGTGCTTGATATTCATTGGATGAATATTAATCCCTCACAACTAGCTTAGGATAACACATTTTTGGCCACTTATTATTTTAATGTCTTTTCTTTGCTTGAGGACAAGTAAAAGTCTTTGTTTTGGGGTAGGCGTGATAAGCACCCAAAACTGTAATATTAAACCCCCGAGACATAGCATTTTGGTTAATTATGTGTTTAATAATCATGTAATAATTATATTTTTGTACTTTTGCAAGTTTCCGCAGTTAACGTGAATATGATAATAAAACATGCATCGAAGTACGGGAATACTGAAACTCTTGAAGTCTCCCCACTAAGCCCCAGTGAAGCCTAACAAAGCCTAACTAGAGCCGAAGTTTCCAAAGGAACAAAACCAGTGCAGAATGGGTCCACATGTAAAGAAGCAGCAAACATCCGAAGCTCACATCTTCCAAACCTGGAAAGCCAACTTCGGCTAGTGAACTGCCAGAGCAACCCAGGGCGACGAACTCTACGCAAAGACAGAGAGTTGTAAAAATGCCAAAATCGGTGCTTGCCCTTTGGACACACCACGTGGACCCACTCTGAGGCCCAAAAGGCATGACGAGTCGGCATATCATGGTGGCAAGTGATGGTCACAATTTTGTGCCACCTTGCAAAAAGGAAAAGACACGTATCAATTCAATGTTTGAATTGAATTGGGCAAAGGGACAAAACAAAACACAAAAGAACAAAACATTAAATGAAAGATTTGTTTAAGTAAACAAAACTTTGGACCAAATACAAACAAGAAAAAAACAAAATGAAGAAAAAGCGAAAAGGAAATTAAAAGGTCGCATGAGAGGAGACCCTATATATATATATGGGGTCTCTTCAATATTTCCTCTTAAAGCTTTTACGGCTTTAGCTTTGGCTCATTAGTCAGTTAGTTTTAGTTTATAGTCCGTAGCCTTCATTCCAAAGACGTAGTTTACATTCGTTATTTTCCCTTCCAACAACCGCTATTGTAAGTCTTCTTTCTTAATAAAAGTCATTTCTTTTCAATTTTAATTTACGTTACGCATTTACTTATTTATTTTATACGACAAGTTCAATTATTCATCCAATGACCATGAGCTAAACCCCCACCCCTCTCGGGGGAGAGTCTTTGCTTCGTGTGAGAATCCGGATTAACAATTTAATGTTCTAGAATCACTACTTAAGAATTAGGTGTAGATTATACATCCAGTCCCAAAATGATTGAGACTGTCCAAGTTTGGATACTGATGCTCCAGAACAGTCTCGCGAGAGACTTAAAATGTCTCACGCGCGACTCTATGGTGTCAGACAGCTCTCCAATTTGTCCAGCTGATGTAGAATTGAACTAGGAGCTGAAATGATATTCTAGAGATGAAATATTAGTTCAACTCCTTATGCTAGTGAGATGCACCACTACTACAGAAAGACACATATACCACGGTATGTATGAATTTATATAACACTGTTTTTGTAATAACAAAGGCTAATATTTGTATACCACGGTAGAAATTGATCCCATTTTTGGGATCTTAGTTTATACCACTAATTTACAAAAATCGTGGCATCTTGATAGTTTATACCACGACACATTCATTTTCCACTAATCGGTTAAGGAGTATCCCACGGTTTTACGTGACAATTAATGGTTTATATTTCGCAAATTATAATTACGTGGGGATAGAAGTTATATCAAACCAAAAAAAAAAAAAGTTCCACTTGCTCTAAAACCGTTGGTGCTCAAGTTGCAATTTTCTTCCTGCGATTTATTACGTAGCTTTTCGTTAACTTTTAGGCATAATTCTCAAACCGAACTTCACAAGATCGTCTTTGCTTCTTTTTTAAAAAAATATCTTCATTCTCATTTGGTAAGAATTTCTCGATTAGACTTGAAATTGAAAGTGTGTTTCCTTTAATTACGTTATGTAAAATCTATTAGTTAAATTTATAATTTCCACTTTAAAATTTCCAATATTTAAGCTCTGCTTGTCGTCAATTTAATCGGTTTCTTCAAACTTTTCGGTAAGAATGGATATTTGACAATGGTGTTTTATTTGATTTTGGGAAGTTTGGTTTTCTTATTTCAGAGAAGTGTGAAATGGATATTTGACAATGCTTCATATCCACTCTACAATGAATTGGATTGCCCGTATATTTTTGTTCGGTTAGCATCTTTGGAAGCATGGGAGGACAGATTTAGAGTCTTGGAATTGGAGATGGGAACCTCATGACTACAATCTCAAGAGGTATTAGTTACATTTGTTTAGCAGTCTTATGCTAAATACCGAGAAAATTGCTTTCTCTTTTTGCTTGTGTTCTTTGGCATGTAATATTGCCTACCCGGATACCTAATAGGTGCTATAAAATGAGATTGAAGTTCATTATTTCTTGTGTCATTTAGGTGGAATGCAACTGAGATGTTAGGAGAAATTGAGAGGCAAGAGTCTTATGTTTGTGGGGATTCATAGCGAACAGAGGTCGATGGATATCAATGGTCTGCATTTTATACAGCCGGTAATTCCAATCCGACTAGATATCCATGTAAGCCTAATTACCCACTAACCATTTTCAAGGAAGAGGTAAGCCAAACTTTTCTTTTTAAGTTTTGTGGTAAATTTCATGTAGTCGGAGCCGCGATACTAACAATTAGTAGTCTTACTTGGCATTAAAAACTTTTACTAATTAAATTCAAGAGGGGGTTTTTTTAGAGGGTTGGATATTTGGCAATTTAGGTTCTCTTTGTGTTGTTTCTTTGTGATGATTCATTGTAGTTGGTTGGTTGTTCTCCTAAATAGCGCTTGTCTTGCTCTTAAATCGTTCGATAGAATGAATGTATGGGTTGGCCGGTGTGGTCTTGAAGCAGAAACAATGACCAAGTAGCACCCTCTAGATTCAGGACTTGGAGGTTCTTGGATATAGACATCTCTACGTCGTTCTTGGAAGTATCAAGAAAGAACTACGTCTGAAGAAGTGGTAAGTGATACGGATCTAATACTGTCAACGGAAGAGAACCATTCTTCTTCCTGTGCCGAGGAAGCTTTCTAGTCTCTCTTTAACCATTTACCACCAGATGTGGCTTGGTTTAACTATAAGTACAACACAAATGCCTCTTCTTGAATTCCGCCTGCGAGATTCAAGCTCCTCGTATTTGAATAGAATGGTGGCGGTGAGACAAGGTGAATTAGTTTCACTTATGCCGAATGGATCCAGTGCCCTCTGCTCTCTTGCATGGTGTCCCTCTGTCCTCCCCTTCGAGAGGAGTTCACGCCTTGAACAAATAGGGACCTGGGAGGATAACCGCCAAGCCGAACCCGGGAGACGCCACCAAATGAAATGAAACGAGGGACACCGGACAGGACCTTCTCCCCACAAGTACGAAGCCTTCCTTTCTCAAATTCCACTAGCGCGAATTCAAAAGCAGTCTTTCACTTTTTGAGTGATAGAATGAACTTTCCTTTCAAGCATTAGCTCTCAAAAAAAAAGAAACCAAAGTCGGTCGATAATAGATATCATTGAGCTCCTCAATTGTCTCACTAAGTAAATTGAATCTTGAATAGTCGGGCGGCTAATCTTGTTTCTCTCGGGTCATTCCCATCGGGTGGTTTTTATTGATCTCTTGCCGCTGCTAGAACGACCGGCTCTTTCTAATGTTTTGGTTTCTTCTTAGAAAGGGTCAATTTGCAGTTAAAGTCTGACTTGGTTATAGCATTTCTTGCTCCCGCTCTTCCTGTCCATCCAAAAGTGAAAAAACCCTCGCTCCCCGACTTCGCCTCCTCCTTCGATCTTGGGTAGATCAATGATTCTTCAACCGACATCGATCAAATCTTAGATTTTGTTCATTTTTTACCCCCATTTTAATTGATGGTGCTACTGAAACCACCGCCGATCATGAGCCCTTTAATATAATAAAGTGGTTCTTCAACAAATAGAAAAAATAGGCCAACTCGTTTCGTACTTATTTATAAAATGCTTACATCGATAGAGTGTTTTACAACAACTCACACTAATGTGGAAACAAACTAATGATTTTCTTATCCATTTTTGTTATGTCCCTCTTTGATGTAGCATTTTAAGTTGTCTTTCTTTTCTTTTCTTTTTTAGCTTTCTTTTAGTTTTCCTTTAGCTTATGGTTTGCCTTTGTAAAGATTGAAATTAGCACTTTTTCTGTTTGGGGTAATGGAACCCAGGCAAAAGGGAGTGAGCAATCAAGCACAATTCTTGGTAGGTCGAAGGTATGTAAGTCTCTCGGGATCCGATAAACCGAACAATGTGAGTGTCATATTGAGGCAAAATTGTCATATTAAGGAAAACAACATTTTACTCCACGGATCGTCAAATAATATGTTGGTGATACCATGCATATTAGATTTCCGTTTTTCGATGTTTACTTTAATTTCTGAATTTAATATGTTTTCGTTTTAAATGTGAATTTGTATGTGAAAATTGATTCCTTTTCGCTGCGCTATGTCCCTACATCTCTATAGGCGCCACCTTCTCCCATATATTTATTTGATAGTATCTACATTTTTGCAAAACTTTGAGAACACCATTCCCCCGACAAGATAGTTTTAATCGAGTTCTTATTGATGCGGATTTCTACAGGGGAACGACTTGCCGTTAGCCATTCATTCATGCTCCACATCTTAACACTCTTTCCATTGATGATCTCAATCACTTAATAGATGTAATAATTTGAGAAGAAATGGGTAGAAGAAAACATCTCTAGAACTTTTTCCCTTTGCACTAATTCATCCTTTTGGTTCACATCAACCCTCGTGATCTAAGCCTCCACATTTCAAATGGATTGAGTTCTTTGTTTTCATCGATTAGTCAAACTCTAACTTGCAGAGATGGGGTTAATCATGGGAGTGGAATGAAAACAAAAGCCGACAGCTTGGACTGAATGGTCCTAATGAAAGGAACAAAGTTAAGCGTGGGAAGTCCAAAAGTGAGATATTAGCAGATTGTCTAAACTCAGGTTGAAACTTTAGAGAACCAACCAAATAGGTCTGCATGAAATGCTTTCAAAACTATGTTTCTTTGAAAAATATGGGTGAAGACTTTGGATTATCGAAGCTTTCAGTACATTGCTAAAACTCTGCTGAGATCATTTAGGGAATTTCTAGTGGTTTGGGCATATTCTTGTAAAATTGATACAATGCACTCATTGAAAGCGAGGTAGTTAAGAACTCCGTTTTTGGTCACTTATTCTAATTTCTCATCTTTGCGAGGAATTGAGCAAAATCTTTGTTTTGGGGGTGGTTTGATAAGAGCCCAAAACTGTAGTTTTAACCTTAATAATAATCATCTTTATTAGACCAATTATGTGAATAATAAGTAGAGTTATCGATTACGTGTTTTATGTATTTGAGGGCTTCAAAGTCCATTTAATGCTTGAAATGTGCCACTTTAGCGAGATAAAAGGAGCAAAGTTGTATGAGGAGACTTCGAATGCCATATCTTTGGACTCGGACCTCGGAATGGGGCCTACCTTATGTCAAAACAGCCGGCTCGGAAAAGAGCTTTGCAATGGTCAAGCCTTATTGTCAATGAGGAGGAAGAAGTGGGACGAAAAGTCTGTGGGAAGCCAACTGCGGTGAAGAGGCCTTTTTGGATTTGGAAAAGAATTGGGTTTTGGTCGATTCTGCGGCCCAAAACATGGCTCCAAGCCCATGCACGATTTTGGATCTGAATGTATAAGAACAAAAGCTTTAACTTCAGTGTTAATGGAGTCAATGGCAGTTAGGTTAGGTAGATAGCTTAGAATAGAAAGTAGCCATTAGAATAGCTTCTAGATCTAGATTTAATTGTTTTATTTAATTAGTTTCAAATCCTTGTTTAGATAAAACCTTTGAATCTTTGTTCTTCATTTCATTAGACAAATAAATAGTTATTATTATTCAATTTCTTTTTGTCATTTTACAATTTATTAGATCTAATTTCAATTCTTGTTATCATTCAATTCTTAGTTATTAATTAGATTCCATTATTGTTTCATTAAGTAAATTTCAATGCTTTTATATTATGTTTAGTTTAAATTTAAATGGAAATGATTATGAATGATTCAAGGCTAAACCTCCATTAGAGGGGGTTGAGAAAACCTTGATGAAAGCTTGATTCCAATTATCGGAGATCATTTAGTTTCCTTCCACTCTTAACGCTTAGTTCACCATGAGAATGGGTTTAATCGCTCACATGCTAATTATTAATTGGTAGAAATGCCATGTGTAGTTAGGGATTAGGAAGAACCGATTGTCTGCGGAAGCTAGTTCAATTCGATTCTTGATCCACTGCCGCTAGTGGATTGTTGAAGTTCAGGTGGAATCAATCCCCTCTAACTCCTTAACATCGAATCAACGTGAAGATTCCCTTAGTATTCGATAACCGACTAGTGCATTTTCAGCGGGTAGTTGCATCGTAGTCTAGTCCCTTTTGTAAAGCTCTCATTGACTTTAAGTAGAGTATTGAGACTAGAAAACAAGCATCACGGAAGGACTAAAGAGTGGAACGAATCCTTTCTACTCCACTATATCTCATAGGATTGAGTAGAAAATATCTTTGATAAATAAGCAACAAAAAGATAGTTGTTAGTTTTTACTTACGTTGGAATTCATCACTCATTTCAGAGTAGGTAGACTAGTCATTTTACAATTATCATTTTCTTATTCATGCTCCAAAGTATCTATACATCTCACTAGCTATGAACAAGAATAACCAAGTCAAAAACCTCAGCTAATATATGCATAATAATCAATCATCTACAATAAACATATATACAATGAGTAATACTATGAAATGCAATAGCAGGTCCGTTTCTGAAACTCAGAATAGCGTCCTCAAGTAGGTTCTCACAATAATAGTCAAGATACAACACTGATTTTTCCACTCAAGTTTTCGGCTACTCTAGTGTAGTGGGCACACTTTACCTTACAATCCTCAATGACACATAAGAAAGCCGGAGTCCATCAAACACATCCGCCACTTTTTACTATCACACTAACCTATTCCTAATTGAGCTAGAGGTCTTTATTAGGTGTTTCGGGATTAGGAGATGGTTTAAGAAGGAAGGAAATAGATATTCAAAAAGGACAAGTCCTGAGATAATAAAGTCTTCATATTATGTAACTAGAGAAAACCTTGTTATTTACTTTTGTTTCTACACTTTGTTTCCATCCTTAGCCATATTTTTTTTTTCTTTCGCTTTTGACTCCTTTTATTCTATTTTTGGAGTTTTTATTTTATTTTTATTTTTATTTTTCTTTTCTTTGATGGAAACTTCTTTTCTTTTTATTTTCCTCAAGCAACTAACTAATTTTTGTTTACATTGTGTTTTTTCTTCTTCTTTCTTCCTCATTCTATTCTTTGACTTATTCTAAATTGGGTAGGTTGATTTTTTTATTTTGTTTTGTTTTTGTAACAGGTAAAAGGATTTGTGGTTTATGAAAGGCTAAAGAAAGGCTCGAGGGGTGACTAGCGGAAAATAATTCATAGGTTTGAATTTCTGGCTATATCGATCCAAAGAGGGCCTAAATTCTTTTTAGGATATGGTTTAGTGATCAAGCAAGTGGACGGGTGATTTCTCTATCCGGATTTTACTTCTCCCTTGTGTCATTTCTCAAATGTTTCCTCTTTATAAAGCTTTTAGGCTATATTCTCACGGGGATTTGTAGAATAAGTACTCTAGCCTAGATTTCAGAAACTTCATCGCTAACAATCATAGATACTCATGTAATATATTTTTAGATAGATGCAAAGATTATTACCTACATATTAACCTAAGTTTCTAAAAATTATTCTAATGCAAAAGCTACGGAGACTTCTAGATTGTTAAGAGCATAGAGAAAGAAAACAATACCAATATTCCTAAGTGTATAGCATAACTTATTTATTTATATTTTTGAATTTTAAAATTTTAACTAGAAAACAAGTGCATATTATACATATCTATATCCTAACAGATTTTAATTACACGTGTTTCTATGCCCACCCCCAAACAAGAAGCATGCTTTGTCCTCAAAGCATTTAAATAAAAAGGGTAGAAAAATACCATGGAAACGCCGGAAATTCTAGAACATCCGCGAAAACAAGGTTAAAACATACTAATATAAAAACTTGCGAACTCTATAAGAGTTCCACCCATTATGGGGTTAATGTAATTAAATTGTTGGGACATAAAGGCACACTAAATGGAATTAAAACTTACCTTATCTCCGGACATGCATATTATCTACCCAATAGCACCATGGGTCTTGTATTTCATGGCATGGCCACCCAAGAACAAATGCTAGCAAGAACCATAAGCGGTTCCCAAACCTACATGTGTGATCACCTTCATGAGACCAAGCACCATAAGTAGTGCTTTTGGAACAAATCTTTGAAAGACTGTTCTGGTATTATTATAGGAGATGTCATCTCAAACTACGCCTAGAACAAATTCGAAATGACCGGGAACAATCCGTAAAACCGGAAATTTTCGGGTCTACGGAAGTCGTGGCAGCTTTCGTGGGGGCTTTTTTTTTTTTTTTTTGACTTACAGTGTTTTGGCACCAGGCGCCTTGGTTCAACTTGGGCGCAGTGCTAAATTTCAGAAAATGTGTAGCAGCGCTTCTACTTAGGCCGTCGGGCCCCGAGGTGCCGATGATGGTTGAAAATTGAGATGAACAACGGAAACGGGGGAGTGAAAGGTGAGTGATGGAAGTTAGGGTGTAGTGTGGGTTGTGAGTGTAGAATGAATGAAGTTTATATAGGTTTTAAGTTGCTAAAACGAATCGAAGTTGCCAAAAAGCTTTTTCCGCAATTTCCGAAATACTAAAATTTAACCAAAACGGAAACAACTCATATTCTTGATTCTAAAACAACCCTAATATCTTTTAGGTTGAATTTAGGATAGAACCTACCTATTTTATCGAGATTTCATCCTACCATGATATTTATTCATAGATATGCCTATTCGCAATATTCTCACCCCTCGACCAAATAACTTCTAAAAAAGGAGGTCTTATAAAAATCATGTTGACTACATAATACCACCCCCAAACAATTTGGGAAAATGGGATCAACATTAAACAACCACGACAATGAAAATAACCACATTATATTAATATTGTCATTCAAACAACATTTCACTACAAAAAGTCAAAATTAACTACTTAAATTTAACAACGAACATCCTATCTACTAAATATAAAAACAACATCAAAACAACAAACAAGAAGAAATCTAGCTACTCTTCAAGGGAGCGAGGTGGGGGTAAGAATAGGAATTTGAGTGATCAAGAATGGAAAACTAACACTTACCCCCAAACAAATTTTTGAAAAACAGTTTGTAAAAATTTGTTTTAAAACGGGTGTTTTAAAGTCGATTCCCCGAGACTTGCTAGATTACTATTTTTATAGCTTTTAACTTTTTAACTTTTTATGAATTAGGTTTAATATAAAGGAAAACAATAAGCAAGAAAGACATAATTCACACCATAGAGAAACATGACTCAAAACCAAGAAAACATGCAAGAGTGGAAAACGCGGAATTATGTGGAACGTGGACTTAGGATCCGTACTTACAACCACACACTCCATCCGGGAGGTCCCGTTACCTGAATGGTGCATTCACCAATATATGGAAATGAAAGGAAATGCACCAAACACAAAATTGAGTGGTTTATAGTCGATACTCGAGACTTTATCTAAACATATGTATGAATATGCAGCTTTATCATATATCAACAACCTAAATAGTTGTGGATCGCTTTATAAATAAATATCACAGAAAACATATCCAAACACAATCAAGCTCCAAGATTTCCTACGACGCAGCCTAGTGGAATGAAAGCGAAGTCGGATAGACCTATAACATAACCGATCATGCACCTTATGTTTCATCTTTGAACGGTAGGTATCCTAGTGAACAAGTGTGGAAAAGTGAATGGTCATGGGAAGATATGGTGGATTGGGATAAGTTTTAGATGGAAAGCATGGAAAAAATGAGGATGTGGGTTTAGCACAAAACTCATTCATGGTGTAGTTATGGACTGTCTCAAGTCTGAAAATGAAGGTGTCAAATGGTTTATCCTTGGAAAGTATTTGTTTACTAGGTGGATTTAAAAAATCATGAAGCATGAGAGAAACTAAAGGATCGAAAGTGCAAACTCGAGGTTCGCTTTGAAAAGGTGGAGGGTGGGGAATATTGGTGATGGAAGGTGAATGATTCTCAGCCTAGAGCTCTCAAGTCCATATCATCGTAAATCTTGATATACGCAAGACATTCCTCAATAGGTGGGTCAAAAGGATCATTGGGATAGAGATTGAAAAATTCATCTTCCATCATAAGCATCAAGAGATGAATGGTTGTTGGCAAGGGGGACTCCTAAAGTGGTAAAAAGCCGTGCAAAAGAGTTGCGTGAATTCTTCTTCGATTTTGTCTACTACCGTGGAGTCATTGTTAACGCCGGATTTCCGGGAAAGGAATTTGTTAATCTGTTTCTCCGAAACATGTTTTCGGTAATCTTGAGCTAAGCTCTCGATCATGCTAACCTCTCCATTTGTAGATGAATCGATACCGTGGTCCTCATTTTGAATACATTTATCTCAAACGTAAAGATGGCCATAGGACAAGGACATCTAACCATCGCGGCAGCTTTATGAGCCGCTGGCAGAGCCAAGAAGGACGCCCTAAAATGATAGGTACAGAGTCGTTAGTGACTTCGTGGTCGAGGATAACGGTCGGCCGGGTAGTAAAAAATTTTAGACTTTAACCAAAGACGCTTTCAACCACACCCTTAGGATACTTAATAGACCGACGCCTAATTGCAATGTCATTTTAGTAGGTTGCATCTCCTCTAGACCTATTTGTTTATACAAATAAAATGGGAGTAGGTTAACACTAGCCCCCGTGTCTAGTAGCCGGTCGCCAGGTGAGAATCTCCTAAGGTGCATTGTACAAGAGGGATCTACCAGTGGTCCTTGTACTTAACAATTCCATTATTTTCGATAAAGTTGGGAACCGCTCAGTTAGAAAGGCGCCTTTAGGTATGTTGGTCTTATGCCTAGTAGTGCACAACTCCTTAAGAAACTTAGCTGGTTAGGTAGTTTTTATAGCTTCGAGAAAAGGAAGGTTTATCAATAGATTTTTGAAAACGCTCCTAATCTCCTCAAAGTTAGTATCCCTTGTTAGCATGGCTAATTCTCGAGGGAATGGTGGTTTCGCTTCTATATTTAGCGATGGCTCGATTTGATGTGTAACCTTGGCTTTCGCTTCTTAGGTTGTGGTTTTAACCGGTACCTCTACGATTGGTAGGTTCTTTCAGTTTCTATTTCGCATCTAGTTCGATATCCGTGTGGAGTAATGATGGGGTAACTATAGGTATAGTTACTTTTGTTATCAACCACTCTTCCAGAACGGAGAGTGGTGATGGCATTTAGCTCATCTACGGTTGTAGTTTCGCATACTAGTATTACCGCTTTTACCTCAAAGCGCTGTGGTTTGCTGTTCTAGGGTTGGGTATCGCTTGGCCCGAAACACGCCTTTTGGTTGGGCTTTTCTTGGGCTAACTATCGGGTTTAAATTATTAACGGATTGTAGAATGTGTTGGTTAGATTGAGCCATGGTTTGGAAAAGTTGTTGGCTCACTTGTATGAAGGTGTCAAGACGATCCGGTTGTGTGGGTGTAGTAGTCACGGGTGGTGTGGACTCGAACTATCTCGTGTTGATTATTTATGGGCGGATTGTGATAGTTATTATTTACCGAACGATACCTCTATTAGCATTATAATTATTATAACTACATTGACCTTGTGCTTGACCTTGTCGAGGTTGGCGCTTTGGTTGTTATAATTATTATAATTACCTTGATCCTTGTCCCTTGTTGTGGTGGAGTTTGGTTATAACCGTGCGCTGGCCTAACATATTGATTATTGTACCTCGCAGGTGTGACTTGTTGGTTATTTCTCCAACCGGTTGGGATTTTGTCTCCAAGGGCTGTTAGGTCCACTATTAATGGAACAAGAATGTTCATAGTATAGGACGGGGAGTCGGGATGCTCGGGGACTCCAACAGTAAACTACATGGATTTGAATTTACATTCATGACGGGATATGCTTTTGTTGTACGTAAATGGCCTCTACCTTTTTGTGAGGGATTCAATTAGAGTTTTAAGCTCGGGATCTGATTTAACATCAAACATACCGGTAGCTTTAATCTGCTGTTGAAGAAGAACTAGCTGAGCGGAGTAATCGCCACTACCCCCATTATTATTACGCTTTTAGTCCGATCTTCCAAAATTTATATGCCTCCGAGGCTCCTTTACTTAGGAAACTACCCCATTCATTATGTCTAGGACTTCTTTATGGTGGTGGTGTAGAAGTCCTTTGAAAAGGCACGAACTAACGGTCTTTTGCTAGGTGATGGTGTGGACACTTTATAAGGAGATCGGTGAAACGATTCCAAGCCTCTCAAAAATGATTCATGAGGATTCTGGCCGAAGAAGTGAATCTTGGAGAGCATTTCATCTGTCTTTAGGGTGGGTAAAATGTTCCATAAACCGCTGAACAAGTTTGGCCCACGAGTCCATTGAATTAGGGCTGGGCGCAGTTAACCAAGACGCCACCTTTATCAGCCTAAGGTGAAAGGAAATAACCTTTAATTTAATTTGTTCCGCACCAACCATAGGATGGTGGAATGTTGTAAGGACTTGTTCAATCCTACGACGTGTGTTGGTAAGGTTTTTCATGGTCTAAACCATGGAAAACGGGTAACAAATTAAATATGTTTGGGGAATTCAAAACCCCAATCGGGTCTACTAGAACGATGCAAGATTTAGGGCTATCGCCAAGGCTTTGTAAAAGTCGGAGAGAGGAGTCTCTTTCTTCAGCCATTATGTGGTGTGGTTGGTGGGGAAAGTAGCTAGAGGTGTAGTGATTGGTATACTCGATAAATTTGTTTGTTGACGTTGACGGTTAATTACGCTCGTGTTTTTCTCCCACTGCACCTTAATCTCATGCAAGTCTAAGTCTAAACCGACAACACTCCAAACAATCTTGATATAATAGTATAAACCTCTAACCGAGATGCGAGGTATGGAAGAAAGGAATACCTGACAAGGCCTTGTTTCGCTTTATGAATAGCGCCTTGTTTATTGTTGTTGTATATAACAAGTTAGAACACCAAAAAACTTAAAAATCGGGTTCAAAACAAACTTGTTGAACTGAAAATTTTAGCTTTAGTGCTGGTGTGTTTCGCTTTGGGCGCTGTCAGCCCTCGGTAACTTCAAGTTACAAGTGTTTTTTATGGTCTTAAAGGTTCCGTGTGTTTGGGCCTGTAAGCTTCCTTTTGAAGTCGAGTCGCTTCGTTGTAATTTTTCGCGAAACTTTTCAATGCTGAAACGGACAACCACAGTATGAATCAAACAAGGGTGGGTGGGATTAATGGGACTTAAAAATGACTAACTATACTATGAAAACAATGCTAAAGTGAAACTAAGATGGTAGCGACGCCATTTGATAAAACATAAAAATGATAGTTTACCTACGAAATGAATGATGAAACTCAAAACGTAAGTAAACTAAAACTTAATACGAGTCTATATTTATCAAGTTTTCCACTCTCAATTCTATCGAAATTGAGTGGAGTAACAAATTCGTTCCACTCCTAGTTCTCTAGCATGGAATGATTTCATAGTTAACTAATCGGTCTTAAGTCTAATGAGAGTTTTACGAGGGGGAATTATACTACGATGCAACTACCCACAACATACAAACTATAATTGATTCAACTACGGAAATACTACGTTGATTCTATAATAAGGAATTGTGGGGATTGATTCCACCTTAACTCAACTTAACTCACTAATCCACGAATCGTCAGAATCCGAATTGAATCGCTACGCTAACAATTGGTTCTTCCTAATCCCTAATTACACATGACATTTCTACCAATTCATAACTAGCATGTGAACGATTAAACCCATTCTCATGGCTAATTAATCGCTTCTAGAGTGGAATAGAAATTACTTACGACTCTACGATAATCGGAATCAAGCTTTCATCAAGGCTTTTCAACCCCCTCTAATGGAGGTTTAGCCGAGAATCATTCCGCAATCATTTCCATATGAATCTAAACTAAACATAATATCGATATTCGAAATTTACTAATCTAAATTAAACAATAATTAAAATCTAATTAACAACTAAGAAATGGTAACCAACAATAATTAAAACTAGATCTAATAGATTGAAATAACAAAAATTGAAATGACAAGAATAATAACTATTTTATTTATCTAATGAATGATATTCAATGATTCAAGAAATTAATCTAAAACAAGAAATGAAATTCTAAAACTAAGTTCTAAAACTCATTAATGGAGGCTAACTAATCTAATTCTAATCTAGGTCTAACTATCTACCATTAACAAAGAGCTAAGCTTTTTTTTTATACTTTCAGATCCAAAAATCGTGCATGGGCTTGGAGCCATGTTTTGGGCCAGAGAATCAGGCCCAAAACCCAATTTCTTTAGTCCAAAATGGGCTCTTCAGCTGCAGTTGGCTTCGACAGATGTTTCGTCCACTTCTGCTCCTCTGATTGGGTCAAGGCTTGGACCATTGGAAAACTCTTTCCGAACCGGTCGTTTTGACATAAGGTAGGCCCAATTCCGAGGTCTGAGTCCAAAGATATGGTCTTCAGAAATTCCACTGACTTTGTGTGTCAAGTTTCGCCGCGTCGACTTTTGACTTTTCAGCTTTGACCGGGCTTTAGAAAGGCTTTGTCTTCTTGAATCTTGGCCTTTAATCACAGAACTCCTTAGCAACCAACCATTGCTCCTTTATCTCGCTAAAGTGGCACATTTCTGCACATAATGGACTTTGAATCCTGGAATGCATAAAAACACGTAATCAGTATTAACTCTTACTTATTATTCACATAATTGGTCTAAAAGTATGATTATTAAGGGGTTAAAACTACAATTTTGGGCTCTTATCAGAGAGTGTTTGAGTTTGTTTGAATGTTTTGCTCTTAGAGAGCGTTCTGCACTTAGTTGACCCTAGAAATATTGGTCTCCAACTAGCGAGAAGTGTTAAGGCTAAGTAGCATGTGAGTTATGTAGCCCTGAGCTCTAGTGAGTGTTTTAATGAGGAGAACGTTTAAGCTCTGTAGAGTGTTTTAGTTCATAGACTTGACATCATTGGGATATTACAGTTCATTGATGCTGAATAAAACTATATGGATAATGCTAAGAGAAAGAATTCATGGAAATGGAGTTTTTATCGATAAAATTTCTTTAACAAGAAAGTATTCTAAGGACGGAAGTGCCTCGCCCATCCCGGGTTTTGATCCAATATGCTCCATTGCCAATGACTCGCTCCACTATATAAGGGTCATCCCAAGTTGGTGCCGGTTTCGAAGTTATCCTTAGTTTTTTTCAAGACTAGGTAGCCTGGTTGGAAACTACGAGGGTTAACTCACTTGTTGTATGTCTTCCTCAGAGTTTGTTGGTAGGATGCCACTCGAATGGCTGCTAGGTCGCATCGCTCTTCAAGTAAGTCGACCTCACGAGCAAGAATGGGGTCGTTCTGTCTAGATTCGATGATCTCCGATCGAGTCATTGTAATTGTCAGCCCAATAAGGATGACGGCTTCAGTGTCGTAGCATAGTGAGAATGGTGACTCGCCTGTACTAGAACGAGATGTCGTTCTATGAACCCATAGGATGTTTTCTAGCTGCATTGGCCACTGACTTTTGTTCTTTTCGATCTTCTTTTTCAAGTTTTCCAGAATTGCTTTGTTACTAGCTTCCGCTTGACCATTGCTCTTAGCGTATTGGGGAGTGGAGAATGCGTGAACGATCTTCCATTTGGCCAAAAATTCTTTGACAGTTTTTCCTTTGAACTGAGAGCCATTGTCCATTGCCAATGTGTGGGGGAGGCCAAATCTGGTAATGATGTTGATCCAAATGAAGTTTTCCAGAATTGCTTTGTTACTAGCTTCCGCTTGACCATTGCTCTTAGCGTACTGGGGAGTAGAGAATGCGTGAACAATCTTCCATTTGGCCAAAAATTCTGACTGTTTTTCCTTTGAACTGAGAGTCATTGTCCATTACCAATGTGTAGGGGAGGCCAAGTCTGGTAATGATGTTGATCCAAATGAAGTTTCTGACATTAGACTCTTTGACATGAGCCAAGGGAATTGCTTCCACCCATTTGGTGAAGTAGTCTATTACAGCAAGGATGAACTGAAAGCCTGTGCTTTTCTGTGGAATGAATGGACCCATGATGTCCAAGCCCCACATGTGAAATGGCCAAGAGCTAGCAATGTTGATCAGTTCACGAGCTGGTTGAATGATGTTGTGGCTAAGTGTTTGGAACTTAATGTGTTTGAGGATATATTTTTTGGCATCGATATGCATTCGTGGCTAGAAGTATCCTTGTAAGATCGCTTTGTGAGCCAAAGAGCAACCTCCTGCGTGGTTTCCACATTCTCCCTCGTGGATTTCTGTGAAAATTGCCTGACCCTATTCTGGGCATATGCACCTCAGATGGGGTCCTCCAGCATATTTTCTAAAAAGTTTGTTGTTTACGAGGTAGTAGTGACCTAACTAATATTGAACTTGTCTAGCCTTTGTGTGATCTATTGGTGCCTTGCAGAGCTGGATATAATCTATGATAGGTTGCATCCATGTTTGACTCATCTAAGTGTCAGAGAGTGGGCATAGGTCGATAACTTCTAGAATGTGCTCCTTTTGGTAAGCAAGCCTGTCAACTTCTTCGATTAGTAGTTTCCTAGGGTCACAGTTCGGTGTTTAGGTCGCGAGGTAAGCCAAGCTGTCAGCATGGCGATTCTTTTCCCGTAGGAAATGTTGTATGGTGACTCATTTGAAAGACGGTAATAATTGATCTACAACTTGAAGGTACTTAGAAAGGTTACCTTCATTGGTGGTATACTCATAGGCGACCTGGCGAACTACGAGTTGTGAATCGCTAAAAACCTTGACCTCCTGCACATCAAGTTTTAACGCCATACGGAGTCCCATGATCAGGGCTTCGTACTCTGCTTCATTGTTGGAGGTTGTGTAATCGATGCAAATTGACTTGTCCACCATAGAGCCATCTGGTGACACTAGGACTACTCCGACTCTACTGCCCCCTGGATTGCTAGCTCCATCCACGAATAGTGACCAAACCGACGGGTCTAGTTGTTTAGAAGTCGGGGCGTTGTCTTATGGTTCCCAATTCAGGTCGTCAACTGGGAAATCTGTTAAGAAATCAGCAATGACCTGACCCTTCTGAGAGGTTCTTGGGGTGAATTCAATGTGGTGTTCACCGAGTTCTTCTGCCTATATTGCCATGCGAGTTGTCTTGTTAGCTTTAAGAAATATTTTCTTTAGTGCCAAGTCGGTGAGCACTTTGATTTGGTGTGCTTGGAAGTAAGGACTGAACTTTCTTCTTTGAATAAAGTAGTGCCAAGATCGCCTTTTCAATGTGGGAGTAGTTCTTTTTTCGGTGGCAACAATGTCTTATTAGTGAAGTAGATCAATTTCTCTGCGTTCGCGATTTCCTCTTTGAAGAGAACCGAATCGATAACTAAGTCGAAACAACTAGGTTAGGTAAAGATTTTGCTATCAATCGATTTTGCCATCACCCGTAGTGTTGTCAAATAGTCCTCGAGTAGTAGAGAACACTTGGTGGCATTGGTCATTCCATGAGAATTGTTCACCTTTCTTGAGAATTTGTAGGAAAGGTCGGTAATTTGTCCGATACTCGATATGAATCGGGTTTAGGGCGCCACCATTCCTGACAATTTCTGTATTTCCTGCTTTGTTTTTAGGTCGGGCATATCCAAGAATGCTCGAATCTGATCTGGGTTCGCTTCTATCCCTCATTGAGATACTTGATACCCATAAATTTCCCAGAGGACACTCCAAAGAGGCATTTCTCTGGGTTGAGCTTTATCTGAGTTCGCCTGAGTCTGGAGAAAGCTTGTTCGAGATTATCTAAGTGATCTCCAGGTTTCTTGCTTTTTACAACCATGTCGTCTATATAAACTTCTATGGTGTCTCCTAACATGTCCTAGAACATTTTGGTGACCAATCGTTGGTAGGTCGCTCTAGCGTTCTTTAGACCGATGTTTTCTCTTAGTCTTCTTCTGCCAGTGGAATCTGGTTATAGCCACTGTAGGCGTCCATGAATGACATGAGTTTGTGGCCAGCATTTTAGTCCATGAGTTGGTCGATTCTTGGTAAGGAGAAGCCATCTTTAGGGGTTTTTTGGTTGACATTGGTGAAGTCGACACATAGGCTTAATCAGGATGTTTCTTTATTGGGATCGCTACTATGTTAGCAATCCATTCGGGTATTCCACCTCTCTAATGAAGCCTACTTTTTGAGATTGCCAATCTCGTTGTTTATTGCTTTTTTGAACCTAAGAGATAGTTTCTAGGTCGTTAGCGAACTAGCTTAGCATTAGGGTTAACATTTAACTTATGGCATGCAATATTGGGATCAATTCCAGGCACATCGATATACAACCAAGCAAAAAGATCTTTATTTAATGATAAAAAGCTTACAAGTTGTGCCTTGAGAGTAGGATCAAGGTTAGCTCCTACATAAACGAACTTGGGGTCGTCCTCAATTCCTAGGTTGACTTTTTTCTTCATCTCGGTCTGAGTAGCGGTTTCAGTGGGCTGAGCGACCTCTGGGGTCTTGGTCTCTTACGGTGTCTCTTTCACTTGAAGGGGTGGGGCGACCTCTGGGGTCTGGACTTCGGGAGGGACGTTTTTTACCGAGCCCCCAGTGTTCTATTTAGTGAGGTCGCTGCGGGGGGTATTAGTCAAGGTCTTGACCTCAGAGATGAAGTCTTCTGCCAGCTTGGTTTTGGCGATCTCGCCTTTGTTTTTGAGTGAAGCCCCAACGAGCTTGCGAACTAAGTGGATCTGATTACAGTTTTGAGCGTTGAGCTGGTTGCTGCAGAGCTCCATTATGCCTCTGGGGTCGGGGAAACGCAACACTTGATGAAGTGTTGATGGGACTGCTTGCATCTTGTGGATCTAACGGTGTCCTAGTATAGTAGTATAGGATGAGTTGACATCCAAAACATTGAAGTATGTGTTGATGCTGACTTTATCTTCTTGTGATCTCACCGAGACAGGTAGAATGATGTCACCTATTGGATCAGCTCGTGATCCGTTGAAACCATAGAGGGAGGCTATTGGATCGACCTCATAACCGAAATGGGCAAGTTCATCTTCTTCAAAGTTCGATAGAATAGGATATCGCGATGAAATCGCCTGGATTGATCAAGACACGCTTGATGACCCGGGCCAATGATTTTGATGTGGACTACCAAGGCATCATTATGTGGGAGGCACACCTTGTTGAGGTCGGCTTCAGTGAATGTGATGTCTCCCCGAGATGCGCTATTTGTGCATGGGATGGGGGCAGCAAAGCGGAGAATTGGTAGACTTCTCAGATGGCTCTACTTGTCTCCTTTCCTCTCTGGAGGACGTGACCGAGTCGTCTTGGAAGGTGATCATGTTGATGGTTCTGTTGGTGTCTCTGTCAGAGGAGTGTTGGCAATGCTTGTGACGCGATCGCTCATTTGAACGTCCTCTTGCATGAGAACGAGCTGTGCTGCTCGGGCGTGGTGGAGTTCGGCTTCGCTCTCTGTGAGCCATGAATTTGTGACACAGGTCGCCATCGGGTATATCAGTATATTGTTTGATATGCCCTGCCTCGATGAGGTCTTGAAGGTAGTATTTTAGCCCCCAGCATGCATTCGTTGGTCTCATGGCACTTTGCTTTATGGAAAGCGCAGTACGGCTTCCCTGGTTTGTCTTATGGTCGCTTTACCTCAGGTTGGTAATAGGCCGTGTTTTTTTATTTTCTCCAGTATGTAACTTGGAGATCTTGTAAGCACAACGAACTCTCTTTTGGTTTGGTTTCGAGTGCTGGTCTGCTGATCCTGTTGCCGTTCACTTGTTGGAAGATGGTGCGTTATCTGAGTTCGCAGCAACCTCGCCTGCTACCTTTAGCCTTTCTTTTTCAATTCCTTCAACAAGCTTGATGTACTTCTCCACGTGTGTATACAGTTCGGCTAGTGTTTCAGGGTGCTCTTTCATGAGTGACCGATGACGTTGTTTTTCCCCGATTGCATCGAGAAGGCCACCGTGGCGAAAAGACTCCTTGAGGCGCTCTCCATGGACGATATCGCCTTTAAAACGTCCCGTGAAGGTGCAAATTGGTTAGTCATTCTTTTGAGACAATTGGAAGAGTGAATTGAGGTCGATCGCCTTACGCCCGTTGTGGACGCATTTAGCCGGGCTTAACGGGTCGCTGAGCTTTCAAGGTTGCCGATTGAGTTTGGTCCTAGCGAGTAGAACCAGTCGAGAGCTCCATCCTTTAAACTTGCTGGGAATAAGCAACATTGTAGGTGGGTACCTCGAGTGTGAAAGGTGATGCCCGGCACGCCTTCAAAGCATTTTATGGACGACCTAGGTGGCGTTCTTCTTCCCAGTGTTCTATTTGATCCGCTGGGAGAGGTTGTTGATCTGCTGGTTGACCTCGTTGATCATGTCTTCAACGGTGACACCGTTTAGGTTCTGGGACTCGACCTGGGTTTGAGAGCGGCATTTTCCTGTCGAAGATGGATGATGCTACCGTTCATGGCTTCCATCTGGGTAGCCATAATCTTCAGTTGTTCTTGGAGGCTTTCCATGCTTCGCTTGAAAAATTTGCGATTCTAAGAAGATGGTTGGAAGTAATGTAAATTTTGAGTAGATGAATTTCCAAGAAATTCGATCCACAGACGGTGCCAATGTAAAGGTTATATTTCGTCTAACCTTATAGGTGTGGGTAATTTGGAGGAGATAGAATGATTGATTAGGTTTGACCAAGTTCGTATGGATCTAATCGTTTACACGATCAAGTTCCTCTCCGGGGGAACTTGAATCAGGTCAGATGTAGTTCTTCATCCTCTTTATATAGGCAAGGGGTTGCGCCTCCTGCTCTCGCGCGTCAGGTCAAATCCAGGTCTTCAGGTCACTCTTGAGATATGATGGCGAGTTATTGTGAAGCGTGCCTGAAGCTCCGGTCTTGATGGTAGTAATAAAGACATACGTTACCGACCGTTGAGATGAGTGAGAGTCTGGGAGATCGCTACCATGAGAAGTCGTTCGTGCGTAGCAAGTTACTATGAAGCGAGCTCGTGTGACGAAGACTTCCAGGTCGGTTGACTATAGATTAGTCAGATCGATTGACCTAGTTGAGTCGCTATGAAATGAGCTATGAGGACGAGGATCGAGGGTTGATCTACATTCATATTTGTGTTGGACACGTGCTTGATATTCATTGGATGTGAATATTAATCCCTCACAACTAGCTTAGGATAACACATTTTTGGCCACTTATTATTTTAATGTCTTTTCTTTGCTTGAGGACAAGTAAAGTGCTGTTTGGGGGTGGCGTGATAAGCACCCAAAACTGTAATATTAAACCCCGAGAGACATAGCATTTTGGTTAATTATGTGTTTAATAATCATGTAATAATTATATTTTTGTACTTTTGCAAGTTTCCGCAGTTAACGTGAATATGATAATAAAACATGCATCGAAGTACGGGAATACTGAAACTCTTGAAGTCTCCCCACTAAGCCCCAGTGAAGCCTAACAAAGCCTAACTAGAGCCGAAGTTTCCAAAGGAACAAAACCAGTGCAGAATGGGTCCACATGTAAAGAAGCAGCAAACATCCGAAGCTCACATCTTCCAAACCTGAAGCCAACTTCGGCTAGTGAACTGCCAGAGCAACCCAGGGCGACGAACTCTACGCAAAGACAGAGAGTTGTAAAAATGCCAAAATCGGTGCTGCCACTGGACACACCACGTGGACCCACTCTACGGGCCCAAAAGGCATGACGAGTCAGCATATGCAGGTGGCAAGTGATGGTCACAATTTTGTGCCACCTTGCAAAAGGAAAAGACACGTATCAATTCAATGTTTGAATTGAATTGGGCAAAGGGACAAAACAAAACACAAAAGAACAAAACATTAAATGAAAGATTTGTTTCGTAAACAAAACTTTGGACCAAATACAAACAAGAAAAAACAAAATGAAGAAAAAGACGAAAGGAAATTAAAAGGCTGCATGAGAGGAGACCGGTCTATATATATGTGAGGGTCTCTTCAATATTTCCTCTTAAGCTTTTACGCTTTAGCTTTGGCTCATTAGTCAGTTAGTTTTAGTTTATAGTCTGTAGCCTTCATTCCAGTACGTAGTTTACATTCCGTTATTTTCCTTCCAGCAGCTTCAGTATTGTAAGTCTTCTTTCTTAATAAAAGTCATTTCTTTTCAATTTTAATTTCTGTTCTGCATTTACTTATTTATTTTATACAGCAAGTTCAATTATTCATCCAATGACCATGAGCTAAACCCCCCCCCCCCTCTCAGGGGGAGAGTTATGTTGCTCGTGTGAGAATCCGGATTAACAATTTAATGTTCTAGAATCACTACTTAAGAATTAGGTGTAGATTATACATCCAGTCCCAAAATGATTGAGACTGTCCAAGTTTGGAGTACTGATGCTCCAGAACAGTCTCGCGAGAGACTTAAAATGTCTCACGCGCGACTCTATGGTGTCAGACAGCTCTCCAATTTGTCCAGCTGATGTAGAATTGAACTAGGAGCTGAAATGATATTCTAGAGATGAAATATTAGTTCAACTCCTTATGCTAGTGAGATGCACCACTACTACAGAAAGACACATATACCACGGTATGTATGAATTTATATAACACTGTTTTTGTAATAACAGTGGCTAATATTTGTATACCACGGTAGAAATTGATCCGATTTTTGGGATCTTAGTTTATACCACTAATTTACAAAAATCGTGGCATCTTGATAGTTTATACCACGACACATTCATTTTCCACTAATCAGTTAAGGAGTATCCCACGGTTTTCTGGCGAACAGTGGTTTATATTTCGGCAAATTATAATTACGTGGGGATAGAAGTTATATCAAACCAAAAAAAAAAAAAGTTCCACTTGCTCTAAACCGTTGGTGCTCAAGTTGCAATTTTCTTCCTGCGATTTACTTCTGTAGCTTTCGTTAACTTTAGGGCATAATTCTCAAACCCGAACTTCACAAGATCGTGCTGCTTCTTTTTTTAAAAAAAATATCTTCATTCTCATTTGGTAAGAATTTCTCGATTAGACTTCGAAATTGAAAGTGTGTTTCCTTTAATTACGTATGTAAAATCTATTAGTTAGAATTTATAATTTCCACTTTAAAATTTCCAATATTTAAGCTCTGTTTGTCGTCAATTTAATCAGTTTCTTCAAACTTTTCCAGTAATGGATATTTGACAATGGTGTTTTATTTGATTTTGGGAAGTTTGGTTTTCTTATTTCAGAGAAGTGTGAAATGGATATTTGACAATGCTTCATATCCACTCTACAATGAATTGGATTGCCCGTATATTTTTGTTCAGTTAGCATGCTGGAAGCATGGGAGGACAGATTTAGAGTACTGGAATTGGAGATGGGAACCTCATGACTACAATCTCAAGAGGTATTAGTTACATTTGTTTAGCAGTCTTATGCTAAATACCAGAAAATTGCTTTCTCGCTTTTTGCTTGTGTTCTTTGGCCGCATGTAATATTGCCTACCTGGATACCTAATAGGTGCTATAAAATGAGATTGAAGTTCAGTATTTCTTGTGTCATTTAGGTGGAATGCAACTGAGATGTTAGGAGAAATTGAGAGGCAAGAGTCTTATGTTTGTGGGGGATTCACTTAACAGAGGTCAGTGGATATCAATGGTCTGTTTGTTACAGCCAGTAATTCCGACTGACTAGATATCCATGTCGCCTAATTACCCACTAACCATTTTCAAGGAAGAGGTAAGCCAAACTTTTCTTTTTAAGTTTTTGTGGTAAATTTCATGTAGCTGGAGCACGATACTAACAATTAGTAGTCTTACTTGGCATTAAAAAACTTTTACGAATTAAATTCAAGAGGGGTTTTTTTTTAGAGGGTTGGATATTTGGCAATTTAGGTTCTCTTTGTGTTGTTTCTTTGTGATGATTCACTGTAGTTGGTTGGTTGTTCTCTAAATAGCCGCTTGTCTTGCTCTTAATGCGTTCGATAGAATGAATGTATGGGTTGGCTGGTGTGGTCTTGAAGCAGGAAACAATGACCAAGTAGCACCCTCTAGATTCAGGACTTGGAGGTTCTTGGATATAGACATCTCTACGTCGTTCTTGGAAGTATCAAGAAGAACTACGTCTGAAGAAGTGGTAAGTGATACTGGATCTAATCTGGTCACTGGAAGAGAACCATTCTTCTTCCCGGAAGCGTCAGGAAGCTTTCTAGTCTCTCTCATTAACCATTTACCACCAGATGTGGCTTGGTTTAACTATAAGTACAACACAAATGCCTCTTTACCGAATTACGTAGGGATTCAAGCTCCTGTATTTGGAATAGAATGGTGGCAGTGAGACAGTGTGAATTAGTTTCACTTATGCTGGAATGGATCCAGGCCCTCTGTCTCTCTTGCATGGTGTCCCTCTGTCCCTCCCTTTCTGAGAGGAGTTCACGCCGCCCGCCTTGAACAAATAGGGACCTGGGAGGATAACCGTCAAGCCGAACCGGAGACGCGCCTCAAATGAAATGAAACGAGGGACACTGGCGGCAGGACCTTCTCCCCACAAGTACGAGTTTCCTTCCTTTCTCAAATTCCACTAGCGTGAATTCAAAGCAGTCTTTCACTTTTGAGTGATAGAATGAACTTTCCTTTCAAGCATTAGCTCTCCAAAAGAAAGAAACTAAAGTCGGTCGATAATAGATATCATTGAGCTCCTCAATTGTCTCACTAAGTAAATTGAATCTTGAATAGTCAGGCCGAAGCTAATCTTGTTTCTCTGGGTCATTCCTGTCAGTGGTTTTTATTGATCTCTTGCCGCTGCTAGAACGACTGGGCTCTTCTAATGTTTTGGTTTCTTCTTAGAAAGGGTCAATTTGCGGTTAAAGTCTGACTTGGTTATAGCATTTCTTGCTCCCGTCTTTCCTGTCCATCCAAAAGTGAAAAAACCTCCTGTTCCCGACTTCGCCTCCTCCTCGATGCCGGTAGATCAACAGATTCTTCAACCGACATCGATCAAATCTTAGATTTTGTTCATTTTTTTACCCCCATTTTAATTGATGGTGCTACTGAAACCACCGGCCGATCATGAGCACTTTAATATAATAAAGGGTTCTTCAACAGCAGGAAAGAATAGGCCAACTCGTTCGTACTTATTTATAAAATGCTTACATCGATAGAGTGTTTTACAACAACTCACACTAATGTGGAACAAACTAATGATTTTCTTATCCATTTTTGTTATGTCCCCTCTTTGATGTAGCATTTTAAGTTGTCTTTCTTTTCTTTTCTTTTTTTCGCTTTCTTTTAGTTTTCCTTTAGCTTATGGTTTGCCTTTGTAAGCATTGAAATTAGCACTTTTTCTGTTTTAGGGTAATAGAACCCAGGCAAAAGGGAGTGAGCAATGCAAGCACAATTCTTGAGTAGGCTGAAGGTATGTAAGTCTCTCAGGATCCGATAAACTGGAACAATGTGAGTGTCATATTGAGGCAGCTTATTGCTGTGTAAGGAAAACAACATTTTACTCCACCGGATCTGTCAAATAATATGTTGGTGACACTCATGCATATTAGATTTCCAGTGTTTCCAATGTTTACTTTAATTTCTGAATTTAATATGTTTTCGTTTTAAATGTGAATTTGTATGTGAAGAATTGATTCCTTTTGCCGTGCCATGTCCCTACATCTCTTATAGACGCCGCCACCTTCTCCCATATATTTATTTGATAGTATCTACATTTTTGCAAAACTTTGAGAACACCATTCCCCGACAAAGATAGTTTTAATCGAGTTCTTATTGATCCGATTTCTACAGGGAACGGCTTTTGCAATGCCGATTGCGTAAGGTCTATGCTCCACATCTTAACACTCTTTCCATTGATGATCTCAATCACTTAATAGATGTAATAATTTCTTAGAAGAAATGGGTAGAAGAAAACATCTCTAGAACTTTCCCTTTTGCACTAATTCATCCTTTGTCTACATCAACCTCTGCATCTAAGCCTCACATTTCAAATGGATTGAGTTCTTTGTTTTCATCGATTAGTCAAACTCTAACTTGCAGAGATCGTTAATCATGGGAGTGGAAATGGAAACAAAAGCACGTTGGATCAGAAAGTGTGTTCTAATGAAAGGAACAAAGTTGCTTGTGGGAAGTCCAAAAGTGAGATATTAGCAGATTGTCAGAAACTTGTGCTGGAAACTTTAGAGAACCAACCAGCAGGGTTCGGTATGAGCTGCTTCAAAACTATGTTTCTTGAAAAATATGGGTACACTTTGGATTATCAGAAGCTTGGTTACCCGAAACTGTCAGGCCTATTGGAAACAATCCCTGGGATAGCCGTAGAGTTCAATTTTGTTTTATCTTTAGCAAAATCATCAAAAGCTATTATCCCCAAGAGTGTATGGGAGAATGATGGTGCCAAAAAGGCAAGTGACTTGGATTCTGATAGTGCGTGGAAGGACAATGATCCTGATAGTTAGTGGAAGGAACTTGGGCCTATCTCTAAGCCCAAGAACTGCATGAGGTTAGAGAATAATGCAGAAACAAAGGAAGGAAAGGAAAATTTAGATTTTGATGACAATTCTTATTTGTCAGATGAGTTTTCAAATTCCGATGGAGAGTCTCCCGTTAGAGATTGATGGATTGGATGGAAAAAGGGTGACCAGGAAGAGTGAGGAAGACAGCTCGCTCCTACAGCTTCTTGATTCATGGCACAAGGATGACAATGGAAAAAAGAGTAGGTTAGATGACAGTGACTATCTTGTGGATTCTTGTAGGAACAAGTCTAAGCTTTCGTCTGAGGTTTGGGTGGATAAAACCCGAGAGATTCTCATTGGAGGACGACGGAAGAAGCCTTCTAAGACCTTCTCCTTCATTCCGGATGAAGTCGGACTAGTTGTGGATGATAAGGGGAAGCTTCTAAATAACATACTGGGAAGTTTGAACAATTCATCTGACTCAAAAATCCAGACTTGAAGACTGTTGAAAGCCCTCTTAGGTTGAGTTTAATATGAACATCATGAAGAAAGATTCAGACACATCATGATTAAGATTATTTGCTTTATGAACTTCATAGGGCCCTTTTGATACTTTGAGTTGAAGATTACCACTGGAAGGTGAGTCTTGATTTGCTTCCATTGTCTCATTAACTAGATTGGATTGTATTTTTAACTTTGAGGCTCCTTCCTCCTCTTCTTCTTTTGAAATTGTTGGCATTGATATTCCTGCAAGCTATGAACTTTTGGATAACTTCTGGATAATTAAAACCCTAATGGTGCAGACCTATTATCTTAACAATAAGATATTATAGTTTTTTGCATTGTTCAATAGAGATTGTAAGTGATAGAGAGATGGAACAAGAGTTTCGGTTGCTTATTAAAAAGTGCTAAAATTGAATCTATTATTTGTTGTTTCTCGTTATATTCTTTTGTTTCAGGTTAAAAGGCCAATCAAGGGATCCTCAATCAGGTTTGTTTGATTTTATATTTCTACAATCTTTTGTATACTTAGTTAATTAATTTCTATCTGAGAACATAAATTTTCAGTAGCACTCAAATCTAAAACACCTATGACAGATGCTGAAGGTAATTGGTGAAGAGTGTTAATTGTGTTGAAGATAATTAGTAAAGAGTGTTAATTGTGAGCCACATACACGCGAAAGAAAATGTTCATATACACTTGAATTGTGCGCTCTAGGATTCGAAAAAGGATTAATTTCTTGAAATTTGCATTTTGGCATCGTCTTGCCCAAGGTGATGTAAATAGCTCCAATCCATCAAAAGATTTGTTTGAGGCAGTAGAGAGGCTCTTTAATGCACTTTTTATAACATACATGGCATTTTTTGTGGATGGGTTGGCCTAGCTTGTTTATGCATGTACTTAAGTTTTGGTTCTTTGTATGTCATCTAAGCACCATCCTTGGAGCATGTGACTGTTTCATGTACGTTTGGAGTTTATCCTCATGCCAGCATTGATACCATATATGTGAATTAAATGTTTTGCATTTATCTTATTGTGAAGTGCGGTCCTCAAATTGCAAAGGGTTTATGGGAAACGAGTTCCGCTGAAGTGGGACAAGATCAAGGTAAACAAATCCTACACATTATTGTCTTTTTCTTTGAAAAGTATATGTTTACATATGTTGTGAGTCTATATGTTAGGGCTCATATCAACCAAGTGGCACAGAGTGTAGGTATTATACAATGAAGTTTATGAGGGAAATCGTAGAAGCTTGTTCAACTGGATCATTTGAAAATAAGGTATTCGAAAGTTTTGACAAACACTTTATTTGGCTCAACGACTTTGCCTTATTCTTATATAGTAACTCCACATGTTGTGCTTTGACTCATCCAGATAACAAATTTAGAACTGAAGGAGACATACACGCAAGATGAACTTGACGGTGTTCGACTCGATATTATTCAGTTCATCCAGGAAAATGGGGTGTTTTAGTCGGAAGTGAATGAGGATGAGTTTTAGCTATGTTCGGACCCCTCCAGTTTAATTTATGAGTCTTACCTTTATAATTTATGAAAAGGAATTTGAAGTTTGTTTTCTTAGTGCACTCAAAAAATTAATGGAAGTTTTTTTTTTTATTATTATTATCTTTTTTTGCAATGTTTGATAGTTATTGTATATTTTGGAATTTGTTGGGAAGATGGAAATGTTGTATGTAGGCAGGCTGTGTAAATTTTGTTAATGCAGGTTCGGTTTTTAAGTGGAAGACTGTTACTAGCATTATTATTAAAAAAAAAAAAAAAAAAAAATAATATATATATATATATATATATATATATATATATATATATATATATATATACCACGATTTGGCATAAACCGTAGTGTTTAGTATAACTATATACCACGGTATTATAACACATACACTAATATAAACCACGGTTTCAATAGCTTATATGCCACGGTTCTGTTGACAACCGTGATATATAATGGGCATACAAACCACGGTTCTTTGAAAAACCGTGGTATCCGTTAAACATATATACCACAGTTTTGCTATTATTATATACCACACCACCTATTGTCACGGTTGTATAACAGTGGTAAATATATTTATACCACACTTAAAAACAGTGGTATAAGTGTCATTCTGTAGTAGTGCACTCAGAGATGCGTGTATTTCACTAAGGATCGATACTCGACGTCGTCTCAGGTTTGTCTATGAACTCAAGAATGATTAGAGTTGTAGTGATGTGGTAGTATAAACTATTCAAAATGATTCTTGCATGAGTACGATTAATCCTCTCCCTGTTTCTCTATCTTTATTTATTTACGTCGAAATCATCATTATTAATTTACATTACTTGCATTACCTTTAATTTACTTAAGCCAACTAAATAACCTAAAATCCAACTCACCAAAAGTTGTAAATCCAGTTGTACACCTTGCCGAGCCCTAAGGTATGGATGATCCCTTACTCGACCTATCCTACCAAACCCACGTGAGTAAGGTAACTTGACTAAACGGACGACTAACGGACTTTGGACTTTGGACTTTGGTCTTCGAACTTTGGGCTATGGACCACGGACTTAAGTAAAAACCAAAACGTGAAATTAACGTTTATCAAAGGTCAAAGGTCAAGGACTCATAACAAAGGAGTTAAAAGTCAAGTCCTCAACACCAAAGACCAAAGATAGATGTCCTTAACTCAAAAGTTGGCATTCTCCCAAAACCTATCTTGGTGAAGAAGAAATCAAAAAAACAAAAGTAGAAGTTGAGTGTGAGGTGTCTCAAGATCAATGGAGAAGGGCAAATAAGTAAAAAGCAAAATGAGGGGTATATGAACAAAAAGCAAGGGAGAGAGAAGGCATCTATTATATTAGGGTCCAAACCATTTGGTTTGTAGGAATTAGTCTTGTTTTCATTTCAAATATGTTACTTTATTGTTCTTCATTTTCTTTTATTTAAATCTTGTTATTTTGCTTTGTTTGTTTCAAACCATTTAATCTTATCTTGTTGTTCTTGTTTCAATCTTCAATCAATAATTATTTCAATATTTTCATGTCATTTACATACCAAACAACTTGAGTTTTCATATTTTCATTAGCCTAAACTAAACCAATCTATACCAAGAGTCTACCTTCTTCCCTAACTCCAATCATTTAAACTCTAAACAATCTAGGATGAACCTCAACTTCTTAATCTTTGAAGTATACTCACCACTAAAAAACACCTTATTGGGCAAACCCAAAAAACAATTTATTACAAGTTTGCCATTGACCTAAAAAAACTGTTTTATGTTGGGCACCCCCCAAATACATCAAGTTAACCTGTTAGCAACCTTTTATAGCCCTTCTCCCCCCACATTTAAAACTCAAAGTTAAGGTTTACATAAACAAGATGAATAAGAATGATTATAATCAACATTTGCAAATTTCAAATAATATTTAGTTTTAAATCTAAACTTATTATTTTCCATTTTGTTTTGTGCAATTGTGAATCAACAACTAGTTTATGGTTAACAAATTTTGTACCAAAGTCTCATGTAAATTGTTCTCAATAGCTATCTTAATTTCAAATTTTACTCAAAATTTCTACAAATGTTTGAAATTTTGTATAAATATCAATACAAAATTCGGTGATAGTTTGGTGAATGCAGTTGGAGAATGGTCGAAAAGAGAAGAAAGACACGAAGAGAGAAGAAAAACACAAAGGCTGAAACCGGTTAGTACTGGTTTCTCAGTTCTTGGTGAATTGGGTGGGGGGTGTACGCGACTTTGCATAGTGCTCAACATAAGTACATACCCCAAATTGGGTTGGGGTCTACCCAACACAATTTGGGTGGTGTCAATAGTAGAACCCATCTATCTATATATAATGGGTCTTTTAGGTATTGGTCTTAGTTGATAATAGGGAATTAGACATTAAGGACTAAATAATGTAATTTAAGGATTGATCCTAGTTCCGTCTGTGGACAAGTTTGGCCATGAGCAATTTGTTATTTTTTTGCTTTTTTTACAATATCAGGATTTAATATTTTTTATATCCAAAATACCCATGGGCAGTCATGTGCACAATCACGTGTATTTTTGAAAAAAAAAATTAGGTCACATGATATCCACAAATAGCCGTTAGGAATTGTCACCTTCCTTATTCACCTATAAATACCATTATTTTTCACGACCTTTCTTCCCCAACACACTTCTTCTCCATAACCCTTCTTGTGAAACCCCATTTTTATTTTGGTTGTATGCGTATTTAATATAATGATTAGAGTTATAATTAATTTCATTTTCTTTTGTTAATCTATTTTGATATGTGGGCTACCCATGACCCATGTAGGACTAACCCGGCCCATAAGTGGAATAGAATTAAAACTCATAATTCATTCATCCTTCGAGAGAGTTCTCTTTCTCTTCTTTTACCGACTTAGTACCGACCACTTAAAGAAAACAAAGCTTGTAGCTATCATGGGTTGGCTTTGGGAGCTATTAGAGATGGATTTCTCACTGTTTTAGGCTATCCATATCTATACTGCTTAAGGTAAGTGATTTCTTACTTACAATTCTTACTTTAGATAGATGAATGCTTAATAGAGGTATACCAAACTAATTAGTTTATTTGGATGTAGTAAGGGATGGTTTTAGGTATTTCGAGTTACTCTGTATGATAGTTTAACTGATTTCTATTCTACATGCTCATTGATTTTAGTTATTTCACTAACCTTCTTACCTATTGTTCTTATATAAATGGTTTAGTGAATGTTTCCCTTGTGTATGATATGACGGAAGGTTGATACGCCATTAGAAGTGATATTTGGGTATTGATATATCTTAGTGTGATGTTACGTGTAGTGAAAGAATTATGACAGATGATTTAATGGATGGAATTGGTTCCTTATCCTGGATATATTGACTATATGAATATATGATAAGGTTATATGGTAAAATGTGATTATGGTATATATGGTTTAGTGGGAGGTACTTGTGTGTGCGCCTGCAGGGCCGTACCTCTCAACTTTCAAGGGGGGAAGATGACCGCCAGGAGGCCATATAGGCTTAAAGTGACCCCTGAAAGCTTTGTAATATTTTCAGGAGCGTGTATATTATTGTTTGCCACTTGTGAGTCCATAGGGCATTACCTCATTGGAGGCTGAAAGTACGTGTTGCCCCTGAAAATATCTAGTAAAAATATATATATATATAATTTAGTATGTGTGGATGATCAGTTTAATTTTATTGCATTGTGGTTATTTACTTGAAGTTATACTATTGTTTGTTGAGGTTAAGATCTATTTATGAGGCATGATACTATCTATTCACTTCTTATATGTTTTGGGCTTTGGTTATTACTATTGAGACTTTTGTCTGCTTAAGGTAAGTATTGGCAGTAGGTTATCACTTACACGAGCATGTGGCTTATGTTTGTTGTTTTATTCCTTTTTCAGGGGAATTTGCTATAGATGGATGACGGAGTGCCGTGAGTCCCAAAAGTGTTGAAGTTGTAGCTAGATTAGGGGTTGTCTATAGTTCTTTTTGTGTAAATGTGGTTTAGGTTGGTAAACGTTTTGCTGGAGTTGTAGTCATGTATCATATGGAAGACAATAATGTATTTTGTTGTTTATAAATGTATACTTTGTTTTAAATCTATTATGTTATTGTGCGTGTCTTAGGTCATTGTTTTGATTCCTTTATATGTACACCATTTGCTTGATTGTTCTGGCAATTATAAAGACACTCAAGTAAGCAAGTGCTTTCCAGCTTAATATATCCTAGAGTGGCCAGCTAGGTTATATCAAGTTGGAGAGCGTTACAAAGTGGTATCAGAGCCCTAGGTTTTTAGGTCCTTAAATTGATTAGGGTAATAGGTTTTGGGACTCACAATTAGTATGAATAAATAAGTAAGGACAAATAGTGTTTTGTTATCATTTTTTTTATTTTTTTATTTTTTATGTTATGTTATTTGTAGGTTTGGGACATCCATAATTCACTAACTTTAAATGCAAGTATGGATATTTATTTATTCTTTTCTTTATATTCATCCAGAATGTCTAGTAGAGGACGAGGAGATGTTAGTCGAGCAAGTCGAACTGCTCGTCTTTCTGATATAGGGACTAATGTTCCGGCTGGTCCTGCACAGTCTACACTTGCAGCTAATGACAACATACCTGTTTGGGTAGATGATATGTTGGGTTCATTTCAACAGATTGCCTAGAGGGTTACGCAGTTAGAGAGAGGAGGCCTAGCAACTCAAGTAAACCAAAATGTACAAGGTGAACCTAAACAAGACATACCAAGGTTGGAACAAGAAGCTTGGGAAAAGATGTTGGAGAGGTTCATGAAGCTGAATCCTCCTAGATTTGGAGGCATTTCAGATCCTAATAAAGCAGAAGAGTGGAAGGAGGACTTAGAGAATATATTTGATGTCATGGACTATTCCGAGGTACAGAAAGAGAGACTTGCGTCCCTTTGTTTAAATGAAGATGCTTTGATATGGTGGAAATCAGTAACTAGAGGGGAAGTTCGCCATAATATCACTTGGGGAGAATTTTGTAGGCGTTTCAGCTTACAATATTTTCCTAGCATTGTTAGAACTGTGAAGGTGAGGGAGTTCCTTAACTTGAAGCAAGAGAGGATGTCAATTCTGGAATATGAGAAGTTCACCAGGTTAGAGCATTTTTCCACCGACTTGCACTTAAATGAGGATCAAAGGGCAAAACAGTTTGAAGAGGGTTTGCAAAATGATGATCTTAGGTTTGTGGTTAAGGGTCAGAATATTTCAACCTTGAGAGAAGTAGTTGATATTGCTAGAAAGCTGGAACAGGATTACCAGGAGCAGGCCTAAAGATTATCCCAAAACTGAGAGTAGTGATAAAAGGAAGCAACTATACAATAAGTCTGATAGTTAGCAACAGTATATTCAGAAGAAGTAGAGGATCGGGTCTTCATCTACACCTTTCTTTAGACGATGTCATAGATGTGACAGGTACGATCATAAGCTCGAGGACTGCAACGTGCCTGAGAAGACTGTAGAGTGTACATCCATCCTTATTCTACACGGTTTGGTTCTGCACTGGTGGGAAGAATATTAGTCTCAGATGCGGCATTAATTGAACCGGATTGAAGAAAGCATAAGGTGGTTGTTATTTGTTGAGTTAGTATTGTTTGCTTGGTCATTTCCTAGTTGAGTTAGTCTGTGATAGATGGTGGAGTCGGATATGAATTTGATATGGATGGTGATGTGAATGGTAATGGTGGAGCGACATTAATTGTCTGTGATATGGATGCTGGAGCGGCATTAATTGTCTGTGATATGGATAGTAATATGAATGGTAATGGGCTTTCTGTGAAACCACACTCTAACTGACTATATACATGCATGGTGGTTGACTATTTGTGATGGAACTTCATGAATTGTCAGCATGATTAGAAAACTCTTGAGTGTATTGGGTACTCGGGAAATTTGAAAATTGAGGTTCATAATCGTAAGGATTTGCTGTAGTAGACTCGAATACGGTATATGATGGATAATGAGATAACCAGTGATAAAGACTACAGCAAAAAGAACAAGGTTTTGGGTTTGCATTGTAATTCCATGACGGTTGCGATGCATATTGATAAGCCATGGATGCTCAATCAAGGATACTGCACAAACAACAAAAATTCATTTTTTTGGATTTTTGAAAATATATGCATGGTCTATAGATGCCCTGTTCAAGTGAACAGTTGGGCTCGAAACTAGGATAGATCTACTACACGGCTCAGAAGAGTAAGCAATCACTTCACCAAGTGGTGTGCTACCAAGAATCTCACTCACGATGAATCTGGGGGAGGGGAGTGAGGAAGGTAGTTGGTCCACCGAAATCTAGTAACTGATTACTCTAAATCCTCGTGGCTATATTTTTTTCCTTTTCTGGAGGAGCATGACTAATTTAAGCTCTAGTTGATTGATTTTAATTTGTTAGTTTGGTCTAGGCTTCATGAATCAAGCAACGTCCGATTTATCTACATTAGGTAATGACTTCCCAATGGTTGTTATGTGGCTCGGGTTTTGCCTTATGCATGAATTGAAAATACAGTGTGAAAATTAAAATCCAAACAATCATGTAAGCATGCTTGAACAAACAAGTTATCCTCTTACATGGGCTTCGAGGAGGTAAGCCGTGCTTACACGTTGCTTTGAGGTGAATGCGACGTTAATTGGTGCGTGATCAGAGAATCAGGCCCAACCGTTCTAGCGTTCCCTGTTTTATGTTTACAAAATACCTACTTAAAAAGCCCACAATCCGGTTTTTAATAATTATACAACTTTGCATTCAAGAGCCCAAAACATAAAAGTAAAGCTAACACTAATACTAAGACTAATACTTAATTATGATATTAACTAGATTAATTCGATCACCTAGATTAACTAGAGCTAATTGTAATTAGAGTGTTGATTACCAAATTGATTCAAAGTGCGCGAGCGTATGATTCACGACTCGCCTCGATACTCGAACTTCCCAAGGCAATGAAAACTCTAATTTTTAGTAAGTTGCATAACTTCAACCAAGTGATCAACTCATGTTAACATAACATCACTAACATTAACTAATTTTTTGATATTTTCATTTTTTTAATTTTTTTTAAGTGAAAATTTTATTCATAATGATAACGAGTTTTACGAATAATTAGGACAAGCGTACAACAAGGTACGCCGCAAGTTCTTTCTGAATAGCAAACCCTATCTTTCTAAAAACAAACTCACTAGACCCATCTGTCATAACTTTACTATCCATAACTTTCTAAAGTGTCTTGAGGAGCTCAACAGACTGTTGTCCCAAGAACCCAAAAGTGTCGAAACTGAACGAAATAAAATAATGCTGGTTAGCCATACAAGCTTTCTCATGCTTCTCTATCTTCCCTGTTGTTGCTCTCTTATCTACTTGATAAGCGGCCAAAACTGTAGTTTAAACCCTTTAATATTATTTCTATTTAGCCAATTATGTTATTAATAATATAGGTTTATCACTAATTACGTGCTTTTGAGTATTTCAGGCTTCAGAGTTTAATAAATGTCAATTTGTTACTAATTAGGCACTAAAAGAAGCTAAAGTGGTTGCTAAGGAAGTTCCATAAAGAAAGCCCAAGTTTAATGGAGAAAAAGCCCTTAAAAAGCCCAAGTCAAAAGTGTTAAGTGAGAGTCAAACCGGATTAGAGAGCTGAAGTAAAGTCAACAGAACTTCAAAAGGTCATATCTTTGGACTCATGCCTCAGATTTGGGCCCATATTATATCAAAATAACTGGCTCAGAAAGCCTTTTCCAATGGTCTAGGCCTTGACTCGATCAGAGCATTATAAGTCGATGAAAATACGTTCTATATTAACACAACTAGAATTGGAAGTCTTGTATTCAACCAATTGGGTTATGGACTTCATTTATGGGTCCATAACCTAGCCTAAAAACCCATGCACGATTTTGTATCATGGTATAAGAGAATAAAAACCCTAAACCCCATATCACTCCTACTATTAGCTAGAATAATCTATCTGTTTAATCCCCCATTAGTTTAGGGTTAAGTAATTTAGGGTTTATTCTTGTAGCCTCTATTAAACCTTCTTCAATAAAGTTTTAGTTCAATTTCAATTCTTGTCTTTATTATTATGTCTTCTTCTTCTTACTTTAGTTTAATTAATCCAATGATATTATGCTAATCCCCTTATTAGAGAGAGTGATTATGAAGCCTAATGAGGAATATATTGCTTAGTAGAATTATTTAATTGTGTATGTGTTTCAATGAGTTTAGTTTATTGTATGACTTCCAAAATAAGCATATAGTAAATTAAACTAGAGATTATCATAATTAAGTCGAGAGACTTGGTTGTAATAATCCTACATGCAAGTACTAATGACTATAGAGATGTATGTTGTTGCTAGGGATGATAAAGTTTGAGGCTTTAGGTTGAATCATTGTGTGAAAACCTAAAGATGATCTCTTTTCAATGAATAATTCGATTTTTTGCATGAAACTAATCATTAGGTGGATTGATTACTCTTTTCTATAACTTTCTCTTCCATCAAAACCCTATTTCTATTAGTTTAGTTAATTTAGATTTATTTGAATCCATAGTATAATTGTAGAATAGAAATCTCTCAACACAATATTACTCTCACCATTGTTCCTTTTGTTTGATTAGTTTAATTCATTAAGTCTAGAGAGTTAAGAGTGGAACGATTCCGTACTCGTTATATTACTTCATTATTATTTGAGAGTAGGAATATTGATCTAAGCACTTGTTTAGTTGATTGATTGTTTGTGTTTACGCATAGATAGTTAGTTTACATAAACTTGTAATTATCACTACTCTCCCACCTCAAAGTCACCATTCCCCAGCCCCTACCAATGGAGAGACTCCAGTTACATCAACACATGCATGCTTCCCCTCAGACCAACTATAAATCAAGACATCTGCAGGCCAAAGTGTCGATCTTCCCTCATTCAGATAAGTGAGAAAGTTAATAGGACCTTCTTTCTTCACTTGTACCCCAGCCCTCCAAAATGCATCACATAAAATGTCTCTAACATGGTCATGTCGGTATTTAAAATTAGGGAAATTTCTATAATGTGCTGCATGGTCCCCAAAAGCATCTAATCTTCTCTTTTTGCATATAGGGCAAAGACCACCATCAGAGTACAGAGGAATCATAAGACGGTACCGGAAAATGGCACGATACCGCCTACCTGTGACATATGATGTCCAAGTATCTCCATTGGAATAGCAAGTAGGAAATCTTTTGCATGTTCTGCCTGTATACACCTAATGACTACTTTCTGACGAGCAGATATCTCATACTCCCTATTAAGATCCAAATTTTTTTTTCTATTACAACAAAGTCCACAAATTTATACTACTCTATTACAAAATCCGGATCTATAGTTACAACCATAAGACAAGCTGGATCAAGCTGTCAAAAACCCGTCACCAAGTGCATGGAAGTGATTGGGTGGTCGCGCGACGAATGAGGTACGGTCGCCCCAATGGTTTCGGCGAAGTTTGATCGGCTTCCGTCAGCAACTTCAGCTCCTCTCCAGTAGCTCAACCCCGAACCTGGATTTGAAATAAAACAGATCAGTATTGAAAAATAACTAAATGAAATGATGAAAAAAAATGAAAAACAATAAATCGAATGATGGAATGATGTTTCCCTCCTTAGATGCTCAACTAATAATCCATGTTCTTTCAATCCATTAAGGCGGTGCCATTTGATGTTGTGTATAGTGGGAGTAGAGTTTCAAAAGAGTATTGAAGAGGTTCACCATAAATTGTTTAGAACTTGGATTGAATGGGAGTCGTAAAGGAGAAAAGGTAGCACTCTTAACTAGAACTCATGACTTGTTTTGAATGACTCAAACTTTGTATTGAATGAATAACTTCAAATGAAACAACTTGATTGATGAAAAGAAAAACTTTGATTGAATATTGAAACATAAACTTGAAAAGAACAACTTTGATTAAGATTGAAACATAAACTTGAAAAGAAACAAAGATTGAATTGAAGAACAAAAAGTAAAAACAAGACTTGAATGTAAATGACTTGAAAATAAAGATTACACTACTCCTACATGACACTACTGACACTAGAATAAGTCTAGGTGCATTCTCTCATCCTACTTTTGGGTTCTTATACCCTATTTTTACAAAAGATTGATTTGCCCTCCCCCTCTACAATCAATACACCTCACCATGTTGTTTTATGATTTTCCTTTATGCTATTGCTTTTTCTTTTTTCTATCTTACTTCCAAGCACAACATAATAGCGCACCATAATTGCTTTTCCCACCATATATAGTTGTTCCTTTGAGTAGTCAAACACTCTTTAGTAACCTGAAATATGTGACACTTGATCTCAGTAAGGTAACATAATTAATAAAATGTAAGGTATCAGATAGTGCAGTACCATCTCTTCCAACAGTCGCCAAATACGATCCATCTGTTGAGAAAGATATCCTATTAATTGAACCCTGACAAATATACCATCTAGCAATTGGGTTACTCTGCAACTTAAGGGAGAAAAAAGTCAACATCCAGGACAAGATTAGTCACTGCTATGTTTAGAGGAGTTTAATGCAAAGATGATTATAATAAGGTGCCAAATAAGTCTGCTCCTTAATAAGTTAATAACATTTAGTATTTAGGAAGGTGAAAGAGACATAACCTTGAGGCAAGGTATACCATATACAAGCTAAACCTAACATGATTAGGTATAGGAAAGGCTTATGCCTAGAACAACAAGGTTAAAGCCTCAAGGCTCTATGATTATTTGGAGCCACAAAATAAGATACACAAAAATAAGAACAATGAATATTTCAAAAAGAACACAGAAAACACCTTAACTAGTTGACTGAATTTTAATCTAACAATATAAATTTCCCCCATCACAACTACTAGTTTCCAATAAAACCCATAAACTACATTCAACAAGAAATGAAAATAAACCTATCAAACCTATTAGCAGAACTCAGAAACAACTAAAATCAAGTGATAAAACAAAACAAATGGAAACTAAAGTTGCGTATCATGCCACTTATCATGAAAGTTGTGTATTAGCACAAAAATGATCTCTAATTACACTTATTATGAAGATCCGAAGCTGCCATGAAAAAGTGCTGAAAAAGTCAAAGTCAAAGTCAAAGGTCAAGAGCTCATAACCAAGGAGCTGAAAGTCAAGTCCTTAACTTAGAAGACTAAGGATGGATATCCTTAACTCAAAAGATGGCTTTCTCCAAAACCTATCTTGATCAAGAAGAAATCAAAAAGAAAAAGCAAAAGCATAAAGCAAAAGGTGAGGTATCTCAATTGTAATGGAGAAGGGCAAATCAGTAAAAGTCATAAAGTAGGGGTATAAGAACTAAAATTTAGGGAAAGAGAATGCACCTAGACTTATTCTAGTGTCATGTACGATTTAATTTCTAGTTTTTTTTTTTTCATTCAAGTTATTTACTTTATTGTTCTTTATTTCAATCTTGTTATTTTCTTTTACATTTCAATCAATCAATTTTTTTTTATAGTTGTTATTTCTTCAATCAATCATTTCCTTTCATTTGCTTTCAAGTTCATGTATTTCAATCTTTAAATCAACTTAAGCTTTCAATATTCTTCATAGCTAAGAAACCAAAACTTGTCCTAAACTAAAGATCCTACCTTCTTTTCTTCAACTCCAAAAAATTTATAGTAGAATAATTATATATGTAACTCCTTAATATAATAAACCATGTATTTCTCGTTCCATATCAATCAACCCACACCCCAAATTTATTTGGGGGTGATATATTTTCATCATGAAGAATAGAATACAGAGGTATCGCCATTTTTGCTCATGTTTCTATGGTAATCTCTTTCCTTATCTCTTCATAGTTTGAGGACAAAGCATATTTTTCTTTGGGGGTGGGATAGTAACATTTTCAAAAACTAGGCAATTCTTCTAGTAGTAGTAGTATATTTTCTTATATATATATATATTAGTATATTTTCTTCCTTTCTAAAAAAAAATCGAAAAAGACAAAAAATATTTTTTTACATTTTAGTATTAAAAAGTCTTGTTTTCTTTTTCTAGGATGAATAAAAAGTGTAAAAGTCTCATTATAGCAACATAGTAAGGACTTGTTCTTCGAACTTAGACTAATATACACACATTAGTTTCTGCATCTTTTCATGAATGACATGCATAAAGCATTTGATTGTATATAGCAGTGAGTTTCGAGACCAAGGTTAGAACAATTAAGTTATATATCCTGTGAGAATCAAGCCAAAAGCCTCATCTAAATGATTATATTGAGTGATGACACAAAGGATGTTTAGATAGAAAGACCAAACGTCCACTTGCTTGATCACCACATCATATCCTAGGAGAAAATTTAGGCCCTTTTTAGATCGATATAGCCAAATAAACGTTAAAAACCCAAAAAGATAGATTTTTCCTCTAGTTACCCTTTTTGAGTCTTCACCATTTTCTAAAATCTTTTTTATTCTTCACCATAAATTCCTGACCCATTACAACACCCAATAAAAACTTACCCAACTGATGAGTTGAGAATTGGATGGATATCAGAAAAAGAGAAGATAATACCTTGTACAAAATCAGATAAGTTAGTTGCTTCAAAAAGAAAAGAAAGAAAGAAAAAAAAAACACCTATCAAAAACCAAAACTCCAAAATAATCAAAGGAGTAAAAAAAATAGAATCTCCCAAAGTTCAAAATCAAAAGGAGAGGATATCAAAAAAAAAAAAAAAAAAAAAAAAAAAACCAAGTTAGAACTCCCAAAAATTCAAAATCATATGGAGTCACAAAGCCAAACGGATAAAAGAATGAGTCACAATTCGGAAGCAAAGAACAAAACGAGGTTCTTCTCTGGTTACAAGTATTTTGAAGACCTAGTTTCTCAACTTATCATATTTTGTTTTTCTCCTCCTTTTTCTTTCTAGACCATCACCCTAGCCCCGTAACTCCTAATAAAAGACTGCTAGCTGGATTAGGAATAGGATGGTGTGATAGTAAGTGGCAAGCGTGATCAATCGATCCCTGTTTCTTTGGACATCATTTGAGTATGTGAGGAATATAAGTGCCCGCTACACTTGAGAGAATGAAACTTAAGTGAAGCTATCAGAGAGTTGTGATTGCAACACACCCCTGTGAGAACCCACCTTAAGGACGCTCTCCAAAAGTCTCGGAAACAACTCTGCTTTTGCATTTCACCGCTAATGTTTTGTACAATTATATTTAGATGATTAAATTACTATACATATGTTATTCTAATTTCAAAGGAGCTTGTCCTTATTCCCTGCTAACGAGATATATAGACTTCGGAGAATAAATAAGGAAACAAGACCCTTTGTACTAGATAGAAGAAGTTTGTGAGTACCTTCTCTAGAAAACTCTCACGAGATTTAAAGCTCGTCCATTAGGGAATTTCTAGTGGTTTAAAGCCTTGTTGCAAATGGTCAATGCAATAGCACTTAGCGAAACGAGATTAGCATAATTAATAATAAATCACACATTTGTGATCCTAGATTTTTTTTCTTTCATCATTGCTTAAGGACAAGCATGATGCTATTTGGGGGTGGTGATCAGCTCCCAAATATGCATTTTCTTATCCTTACATTACTGCATTACAGCCCTCCTTACGCATAATCAAAAGACAACTCATAGCTTTTATTGTCGTTTTCAGGTTATTGAGAAATTCATACCACTTATCATGAAAGTTGCATATTAGCACAAAAATAAGCTTTAATTACGCTTATAATGAAGATCCGAAGCTGCCATAAAAAAGTCAAAGTCAAAGTCAAAGGTCAAAGGTCAAGGACTCATAACCAAGGAGCTGAAAGTCAATTCCTCAACTCAGAAGACTAAGGATGGATGTCCTTAAGTCAAAAGATGGCTTTCTCCAAAACCTATCTTGATCAAGAAGAAATCAAAAAGAAAAAGCAAAAGCATAAAGCAAAGGGTGAGGTGTCTCAAAAGGGCAAATCAGTAAAAGTCATAAAGTAGGGGTATAAGAACTAAAAGTTAGGGAGAGAGAATGCACCTAGACTTATTCTAGTGTCATGTAGGATTTAATTTCTAGTTTTTTTTCATTCAAGTTATTTACTTTATTGTTCTTCATTTCAATCTTGTTATTTGCTTTTACATTTCAATCAATCAATCTTTTTATAGTTGTTATTTCTTCAATCAATCATTACCTTTCATTTGCTTTCAAGTTCATGTATTTCAATTTTTAAATCAACTTAAGCTTTCAATGTTCTTCATAGCTTAGAAACCAAAACTTGTCCTAAACTAAAGATCCTACCTTCCTTTCTTCAACTCCAAAATTTTTATAGTAGAATAATTATATATGTAACTCCTTAATATAATAAACCATGTATTTCTCGTTCTATATCAACCAACCCACACCCCAAATTTATTTGGGAATGATATATTTTCATCATGAAGAACAGAATACAGAGGTATCGCAGTTTTTGCTCATGTTTCTATGGTAATCTCTTTCCTTATCTCTTCATAGTTTGAGGATAAAGCATATTTTTCTTTGGGGGTGGGATAGTAATATTTTGTAAAAACTAGGTAATTCTTATAGTAGTAGTAGTATATTTTTTTTATATATATATATTAGTATATTTTCTTCCTTTCTAAAAAAAATCGAAAAATACCAAAAATATTTTTTCTGTTTAGTATTAAAAAGTCTTATTTTCTTTTTCTAGGATGAATAAAAAGTCTAGAAGTCTCATTATAGCAACAGAGTAAGGACTTGTTCTTCGAACTTAGACTAATATACGCACATTAGTTTCTTCATCTTTTCATGAATGGCATGCATAAGCATTTGATTGTATATAGCAGTGAGTTTCTGAGACCAAGGTTAGAATAATTAAGTTCTATATCCTGTGAGAATCAAGCCAGAAGCCTCATCTAAATGATTATTGAGTGATGACAGAAAGGATGTTCAGATAGAAAGACCACACGTCCACTTCCTTGATCACCACGCCATATCCTAGGAGAAAATTTAGACCCTTTTTAGATCGATACAGCCAAATAAACGTTAAAAACCCAAAAAGATAGATTTTTCCTCTAGTTACCCTTTTTGAGCCTTCACCATTTTCTAAAAGCTTTTTTATTCTTCGCCTTAAATTCCTGACCCATTACAACACCCAATAAAAACTTACCCAGCTGATGAGTTGAGAATTGGATGGATATCAGAAAAAGAGAAGATAATATCTTGTACAAAAATAGATCAATTAGTTGCTTCGAAAAGAAAAGAAAGAAAGAAAGAAATAAAACACCCATCAAAAACCAAAACTCCAAAAAAATCAAAGGAGTAAAAAAATCAAATCTCCCAAAGTTCAAAATCAAAAGTAGATGATATCAAAAACAAAAGCGAAAAAAAACAAACAAAAAAAAAAAAAAAAAAAGTTAGAACACCCAAAAATTCAAAATCATATGGAGTCACAAAGCCAAAGGGATAGAAGAATGAGTCACAATTTGGAAGCAAAGAACAAAACGAGGTTCTTCTCTGGTTACAAGTATTTTGAAGACCCAGTTTCTCAACTTATCATATTTTGTTTTTCTCCTCCTTTTTTTTTCTAGACCATCACCCTAGCCCCGTAACTCCGAATAAAAGATTGCTAGCTGGATTAGGAATAGGATGGTGTGATAGTAAGTGGCAAGCGTGATCAATTGACCCCGGTTTCTTTGGACATCATTTGAGTATGTGAGGAATATAAGTGCCCGCTACACTTGAGAGAATGAAACTTAAGTGAAGCTATAAGAGAGGTGTGATTGTAGCACACCCCTGTGAGAACCCACCTTAAGGACGCTCTCCAAAAGTCTCGGAAACAACTCTGCTTTTGCATTTCACCACTAATGTTTTGTGCAATTATCTTTAGATGATTAAATTACTGTACATATGTTATTCTAAGTTCAAAGGAGTTTGTCCTTATTCCCTGCTAACGAGATGTATAGACTTCTGAGAATAAATAAGGAAACAAGACCCTTTGTACTAGATAGAAGAACTTTGTGAGTACCTTCGCTGGAAAACTCTCACCAGGTTTAAAGCTCGTCCATTAGGGAATTCCTAGTGGTTTAAGGCCTTGTTGCAAATGGTCAAAGCAATCACACTCAGCGAAATGAGATTAGCAAAATTAATAATAAATCACACATTTGTGATCCTAGTTTTTTTCTTTCATCATTGCTTGAGGACAAGCAAGATGCTATTTGGGGGTGGTGATCAGCTCCCAAATATGCATTTTATTACCCTTACATTGCTACATTACAACCCTCTTTATGCATAATCAAAAGATAACTCATAGCTTTTATTGTCGTTTTCAGGTTATTGAGAAATTCATACCACTTATCATGAAAGTTGAATATTAGCACAAAAATGAGTTTTAATTACGCTTATTATGAAGATCCGAAGCTGCCATGAAAAAGTCAAAGTCAAAATCAAAGGTCAAAGTCAAAGGTCAAAGGTCAAGGACTCATAACCAAGGAGCTGAAAGTCAAGTCCTCAACTCAGAAGACTAAGGATGGATGTCCTTAACTCAAAAGATGGCTTTCTCCAAAACCTATCTTCATCAAGAAGAAATCAAAAAGAAAAAGAAAAAGCAAAAACATAAAACAGAGGGTGAGGTGTCTCAATTGTAATGGAGAAGGGAAAATCAATAAAAAGCTTTAAAGTAGGGGTATAAGAACTAAAAGTTAGGGAGAGAGAATGCACCTAGACTTATTCTAGTGTCATGTAGGATTTAATTTCTAGTTTTTTTTCATTTAAGTTATTTACTTTATTGTTCTTCATTTCAATCTTGTTATTTGCTTTTACATTTCAATCAATCAATCTTTTTATAGTTGTTATTTCTTCAATCAATCATTTGCTTTCAAGTTCATGTATTTCAATCTTTAAATCAACTTAAGCTTTCAATGTTCTTCATAGCTTAGAAACCAAAACTTGTCCTAAACTAAAGATCTTACCTTCTTTTCTTCAACTCCCAACCATTCAAACTCTAAACAATCTAGGGTACAATCTATGGTGAACCTCACTTCAACATATTTGAAGCCCATACTCCAGTTTACACAGCTTCACAAGCCTTCTTTAGTAGCAAGGTCATCCATATCTAGTCTTATGAGTTAAGGACATGACTTTCAACTATCTGGTTTTGAGTCCTTGACCTTTGACCTTTGACTTTGACTTTTTTCAGCATTTTTCCATAGCAGCTTGAGTCTTCATAAGAAGCATTTATAAGGCTCATTTTGGTGCTAAAATGCAGGTTTTATGATAAGTGGTCTGAAATGACATGTAACCTAGAAAAGGCAGTAAAAGCTATAAGTTGTCTTTTCATTATGCGTAAAAATGGCTATAATGCAGTAATGTAAGGGTAATAATTAAAACGCATATTTGGGAGCTAATCACGATGCAAAAGTTATTCTTCTGCTCTTGAAGAATCCACAAGATGTGGATCATCGCCTTACCGATATCATAAGGCTTGGCTGAGCCTATCAAGTTGTAGGTTGTCTATTAAGATATTGCCAACTGATTCCTTCAAAGCGAAGTTTGAAATGCGCAGTGTGACGTGGGGTTTTTTCTACCCTTGAGAAGCATTTCTGCCATCATAACATCGATGGTCTTGTTGTCTGGGGACTATTCCGTCTATGTTTAGACCTTCAGAGGAATCCCCAGAGCCTCACTCACCACCTCCTTAGTGAGCTCGAACGTGTTATCCTCCATGACAATCATGATGTGGTCATCCTCCCCTCGTTGAATGTTGTTGTAAAACGAAAGAGTGAGAGAGGGAGAATAACTCACATCCCCCAACAAAACCAAAGACTCCCATCCTCTTCTTCTAATCTCAGCCTTAAAGTGCACTTTAAATAGATCAAAAAAGAAGAGGGGTTCAAAATTTTGCTCTGGGACTACTTTTAAAACTCGTGCCATTTTGGGTAGGAGTTGAAGAAATCGGGGTTGTTAGTTGTAATGAGGGTTGAAAATGGAGTGGTCGCGAGTTGATATGGGGCGGGCACGAGATGGTTTGGTGCAGCTAGAGTTTGGGAAATTTGGGGATGATGATTAGGTCAGCCGGTCGCGAGGGTTATAAACGATTTGATGGCATGTGCCCAAGCACAAATGAAATTGGGTAATTCCGATCATGTCCTTAGTGCCTTGACAACTTTAAAAGCCGATCCGCGTTTCGTTACTCGTTCGATCTTGACCCATGAGGTACCAAAACAATCAGCATTGAAAATGCTATGTAAGGATATAGGGTACAGTCATATCCCATGGTGGATAAAAAATAGATAAAGGAAAGAAACAAAAAAGAACTGAAAGGAAATATATACAAACAAAATATGGAAAATTTTAATTAATTTTTTTTTTATGTTTTGGATATTTTTGAACTGAAATGTTAAAAGTTGAGTCATTTTAAGTCAGATTCCCAAGACTTTTCAAAGATCGGAGTTAATCCCAACACGATGGTGGAATAACGCGATGAGACTGAGCGTGATGCGCTGGAGGAAGACACGTGTAGACTTTAAAAACATAATTACTATGAGGTTGAAGACCAGGGCAAGTTGGTGTTTGACAATTCAAGCACTAGCCTTCTCTCATAGCACGTCTCTTACATGCGTATGAACTTTTACCCAAACCAGGAATGGTTTTTGGTATAAGTGTCCATATCTTTCGCTTCAGCTCTCTAAGAAGTGCTTGCATTTTTTTGCAGGCAAAATGTGAATATATTAATATAAATATAAGGTTACAAGAGGAGACAAAGTCTTCAAGTTACAGGATAGGTTCCCACCATAAAGCAAAAGAAGTGAGTGTACTCAAGAGAAATCTAAAACACAACTGATTTGGACTCTCAATTTTGGATACAAAATATGGTCTTGACGTACTCCATTCTGATACATATTTATCCAGTGTTGCACCATGCTTTGCTGTCGAGTCCGCACTGAAATTGGCTTCCCACCAAGTATGTGTTATCCTATAGGAAATCAAGTTTTTAGTGGCCCTTTCCCATCTCGTTTTCAGTTTCCAAGGAATGTTATCATTTGTGAAAGAATAAGCAACTAATTGTGAGTCAGTTTCTATCCAGATTTTCCTCTAGTCATGAGCAATGGCATTCTCTGCTGCTAAAGTGAGCGCGATGCTTTCTACCTCATAATTTGTAACCACCCTGAGACCTTGTGTTAGAATTCCAAGTAAATTGGATTGGTGATCTCTGAAAGTTAAGCCAGCACCTCCATCTCTCGGGCTTCCAAGTGAGTTTCCATCACAGTTAATTTTAATCACTCTTGTTCAGGTGGATACCAGTTAACTTGTTGGATTGCACTAAATGGTTTAGGCTTGCATTCGATATCAAAAGAATGGAGAATAGCAAGTTTAGCAACAGTGTTGTACATGTAACTCTTGGAAAGACGTCCAGTAGTTTGAATAGCTTTCCTTACCCATTTTCTTATGTGGCCTTAGTTGAAGCTTGAGTCATTGTATCGTTGAGGGAATAACCAGAGTTTCGATCACCTTTAAGCTCCTCTTTGATGCATGCTCTTTGTTTCCACATAGTTGCTTCAGTGTGCATGAGGTTAGAAATGAGTTTTTCAGTATCCACTTCTTGTAAATGGAGCTGGACATCAAAAGACTTCTCCTCTTGTTGTTTCTGAATGTCTTTAAGGGATTGATTTGCTTGAACAATTTTATCTCTAGTGCCCCAGTAGGTATTTTTGTGCCAAACCTTTAGAGTACCCTTGAGTCTTTTGAGCTTGCGCATAACTAGACGAATAGGTCCATCGCACATTGGCCCATTCCATCTTAACTTTAACATGTTCATGAACTGATTGTGCTCTAGCCATATCTTCCTAAACCTGAAAGGGACATTGTCAGGCCTAGTGTTTTTGTTACTCCATCCAATAACTGGTAAATGGTCAAAGAACTTGCATTGCAATATCTTGCATCTCTAGTTAGGATTCGCAAGCAGCCAACTGTTACTAATAAGGGCTCTATCTATCTTCACCAAAATCCTCTTATTCCCTATTTGTCTATTGCACCAGGAGAAGCTAAGACCCAGAGTTGTCGTGTCCAGTAGAGAATTATTGTTTATGAAATCCACAAACTCATTCATTACTCTTTAAATCAGATACCTTCCACCTTTTTTCTCAGTTCTTATGTAATGATGTTGAAGTCTCCAATTGCAATCCAGGAAGTGTTAAGTGCGCCAATGGCCCCAAGTTCTTCCCAGAAAGATCTTCTTTGTATGTAGAAACATTTAGGATGGACAAAAGAGATGAAATGATGATTAAGATTCATAGTGATATGTTGGTTATTAATGGCAATCACATTCACCGCCAACCCATCCTTCCAAAAAACCCATATATTGGCTGTTTTGTTAACCGTGTGGTTATGAGCAAAAGGATTGATGTAGCCCTTGTTAATCAGCCATAGAGGAGTATCAATGGGAGCTATAAGAGGTTCTGCCAAACCAATCATGTTTGGTTTGTACTTCTGTATGATTTCTTCTAAGTATAAACGAGGAGATGTTCTTCTCATTCCACGAATGTTCCAGAATATGACATTCGTCATTTATTATGCTGAGTTGTTTTCCTTGCCCTTGTAGATGGAAGAGAATGCTCCTACAACATCCATTCTGGCTTATATTTTTTCTTTGCTATCGTCTTCCATGTTTCTTCACCGGCCTCAGCATTATCATCATCATTCGCGAAATCAGCCCAGTTGACCAATCTCAGCAAAGAATTAGTCTCGTTTAATAATTTGAACCTGTTTCCGTCTCCAGAGGAAGGGATGGGTGGCTCAATATGTCCTGTCGATGTAGATGAATAGGAGTCTAAGCCTCAACTATTCATGCCCTCAACTGCAATGCCCTTATCAGGAGGAGATGTTAAGTTAGTAGCTCTTTGGTCCAACTCATCTCCCCATTTGTCAACAATATCCGCTGTAAAAGGATCCTTACTAAGAATATTGTCAGGAATTTGAACTTCCCTAGCTGTAGCTATCGCCTCAACAATTGCTTGCAATCTAATTACATTAATCGGTGTTTCTATGATAATTGATTCTACTTGTTCCCTTGGTTCATCTGGTATATTGGCTTGTTCATTTACTAGTGCTTCAACCAAGACGGTGGAAGCAATAGGATCCTCCTGTACATAAATGGACAAAACTTCTAATGGGCCTTCAGCCACATCATTTTCAAGGTCCCCCAATGCTATAGAATCCTCTTGAATAGGAATGGGTAAAGCTTCTGATGACCCTTCAGCCACAACATTTGCAGGGTCCTCCAAAACCTCTGGAATGGGCAAACCTTGTGTATCCTTGGTTCCACTAGTTTCTGCATCCTTGTTTCTCTGCTTGTTACTTCCTTTGTTCTGTCTTTTCCTTTGTGTTGGTGCTTCTGTGTTGGCCTGAGCCATAGTTTTCTGGTCCTTATCTGGCCTCATGTCCTTCTCAGTTCTCATTTCCTTTTGTAAAACTTTGCAGTCACTCATCAAGTGACCAATGGATTTGCAGTGCCCACAAAACTTTGGAAGTCTTGATAGTTCAACCTCCAGCATAAAGTCTACTCCATTAGGAACTTCCACAAGAATTTGGTTTGGAATGTGCTTAGACAAGTCCAAATCCACTAAAACACTAGCGTAGAACCCGAACTCCCTTTTAGCAGTTGGTTTGCTTATGCCTATAGGGTATCCCGTGCATCTACCCATTGACATAAGAATTTCATAGTCCCAGTATTGTTGCTTGAGCTTCAGAAATTTAACCCATACTATAGCATGTGTAATGCACTGAACGCCAAGATCAAAGTCTGGTTCCCATTTCGATAACCTTAAAATTTGTTTTTCAAATTTCCATGGTCCCCCACTCCAAATTTTAACTGAGATCATCTTCACAAGTGGGCCTAATCATGAAAGAGCTTTTCCCAAGCGGAACAATTTTCCAGTTCCCTTTTGGACTCCATTTCTCAGCTACTATCACTCGAACCACATCAAGCTTAATCCTTTGGAAGTCTAACCGGCCTACTAAGCTGAACTTATAGAAACTGATACCTCTTTCTAGCGCTTTTTATGGGATTCAAATGGAAGGTATGTTTCCTTTCAAACCAGGAACCGACAATTCAGAGACATCAATCTCCATGGAAGCGTTAGCTTTAACCTTTTCAGCAAAAGAAAGCCTTCTAGTTCCAGCATCCATCTCGTTTTCAAGCTGGGGCCAACCCGCAGCTGCTTCCACTTGAGGAGTGGGTGTACCCGCGCGACTGGGGTTTTCCAAAGCATAAATATCCATGCTTCTATGATTCCCACTAATGAACTCGCACTGTAGTCACTAGAGGATTTTACCAATAGTGGAAAGAAAAAAGTGATTGAAAGAGATAAGGTAACTCAACGAAATGTTTTTTTTTACTATACTTGGTCAGAAAATAGGGCACTCATCAGAAAACAACATAAGTTATCTCACTACCAGTCTCCCTAAAAACGTCCCAATTGTTGAAAACTTTACTAACTAGTCCCCCAGGAAGTGCTTGCACACAGTCAATGAAACTGATCCATCTAGTCTTCCTAGGTGGAAGGTTTTTGTTCTTAACATAAGACATTTTAGAAAAATTTTGAAAATTTTGAGAAAGAAAGATTGAGAAAGGGAAAGAATTTGAGAAGAAAGGGAGAATTTTTGAAAATTTGTACAAGTTTAAGTCTTTAACGTCAGATTCTCGAGAAAAATAGAGAGGTAAAGGTAAAAAATAGAATTAAACAGAGAATAGTATCACTTTGGGTTACAATATTTGTTTAATTCGAGTTTGAAGACGCCTTGTCTTTTTTTTTTAGTTGGTTTTCTCATGTAAAAGATATCTCTAACTATATATAGGTTTTGACAAGGAGATAAAATTATACTTGAATCCGGTATCATTTTGGTTACTCCAGGGCATATAATTTTCATTTTTATATCCTCTAGTTTTGAAAACTATGGAGAGATGTTTTAAGATACTCGTACTAAAAAAGCTGTGATTCTTGACTTTAATATTTAAAACAAACCATAACAGGTAATCTTAGGCAACTTTCGTGTCAGCTCTAGGGTGAACCCAATCCAGACAGACAAAGCTTCAATTACGCGAGTTAAGGGATTTACTGCACAAGACATAGAATGTCCTGACCCATGCAAATAGCGCGGTGATATAGGCGACCCTTAGTAAGCAAAACTAATCTCAAACTGCCCCTAGATTGTGTTTTTCTATGGGTTGGTCTGTGTAGAATCCATTTCCCATTTTGTTTTTAGAAAATTTACACAATTATTTAAATATAGAGAATCTTTCATTAATATAACAGAGAAAACAACTGTTTTGAAAAAGAAGTGTGAAATAAAGAAAAGAAAAATTGTATACTCACTCCACAAATTCACACTTACTCAAACGATGAGTAAAAAGTGTTTTACAAAGAATATGCAAGATATATGATAAGAGCCCAAAACTGTAGTTTTAACCCCCCTTAACAATATCGCTTTTTGACCAATTATGTGATTAATAAGTAAGAGCTAGTACTGTTATCGTGTTCTTATGTATTTCAGGCATTGAAGTCGAATATGTGCAGAAATGCGCCCATTTTGCGAGATAATAGAGCAAAGGTTGGTTGCTAAGAAGTTCTATGATTAAAAGCCAAGATTCAAGGAGAAAAAACCTTTTTAAAGCCCAGTCAAAGTCAACGTGGGAAGAAATAGAGCACAAAAGTCAGTAGAACTTCCGAAAGCCGTATCTTTGGACTCAGACCTCGAAATTGTGCCTACCTTATGTCAAAATGACCAGCTCGAAATGATATTTCTAATGGTTTAAGCCTTGACCCAATCAGAGGAGCAGAAGTGGACGAAAAGGCTATTGAAGTCAAATCCAGCTGAAAACCCATTTGTGGACTGAGTAATAAGGTTTTGGGCTCGATTTTCCGACCCAAAACATGGCTCCTCAGCCCATGCACGAAAAATTGGATCTTGTCTCCTCCATTTGAGGACACAAGACTTAGCTCTTAAGCATCTAGTTTTTTACTTAGCAAGAAATCCAAGAACTTATTTTGGAGACCTAGATTAGAAAATAAATTAGTTTAGACTCCATTAATTAGTTTTATTATCTTGTTTTGAATTCAGTTTTGAATCAGTTTATTGTTATTATTCATTAGATCAATAAAGTTAGTTAGCTATTGATAATTCTAGTTTCATTTCATTAAATCATTTTAGCTTTAATTCATAGATGTAGTTAATAATCATTACTAGTTTTAATTCAATCTTGCATGATTAGACTTTCATTTTAAATCAAATAAGTAAATTTATATTCTTTTATCATGTCTTGTTATTGTTTATATATAAATGATAGTTTAATGATTCAAGGCTAAAATCTCTATTAGAGAGGTTTGAAGAAGCCTTGATGAAAACTTGATTTCGATTAGCGTAGAATAGTTCGTAATATTCTATTCCATTCTAGAAAAGTAATTAGTTCACCATGAGAATGGTTTTGATTGCTTCACATGATAGTTGTTAGTTGGTAGAGATTACCATGAACAATTAGAGATTAGAAACACCCAATTGTTATGCGGAAGCATTGCAATTCAGATTACGACAATTCTTCGTTAGTAAGTTAAGTCGAGTTAAGGTGGAATCAAATTCCCCTAATTCTTTATTTAGATTCGAACCTTAGTATTTGAATTGCCATCTTAGTATTTCAAACATTTTGATTACGTCATTTCCATCGTTGTTAGCATAATTATATAATCCGTACTCTCATTGATTTTGATAGAACTGATAATCTTAGTTAACATGAATTCTAAAGAACTAGGAGTGGAACGAACTTTCTATTCCAACTATAATGCAATAGCATCGAGAGTAGAGAACTTTGATAATAAGCAGAAAAAACTATTCGTTTTACTTGCGTTTGAGTCTCATAGCTTATTCGTAGGTAAAATTATTCGTTTAATATATTATCAAATAGTGTCGCTGCCATCTTAGTTCCGTTTAGAATTGTTTTCATTAGTATTGTTAGTCTTCCCAAAGTCCCATTAAACCCACCCACCCTTGTTTGGTTCTAACAGTGATTGTCTGGTTTAGGGAAAAAAAAAATCCTAGAAAAAGCCTGAGCGCGACCCGCGCCCATACAAGGCTACTTCTGAGTGCGCCTAACGCTGAAACGCCTAGAACTCTAAATAGACCTGAGCGCGACCAGCGCCCTACCAAGACCATTTCTGAGCGCGACCCGCGCCCTCTTCTGGGACAGCCCGATTTTCACAGGTCAGTTCAAACTTCCATTTCTTCAAGTTATTCAGTGTTTCTAACTTGTTAAATATACTGAGCTAGCGTATACAAGACATTATTCATAAGCGAAGCAAGGAGGCATTCAGGTACTTCTTTCTTCCACTCCTCGTATCTCCTGTTAGAGTTTTATACTAGCATATCAGGATTGTTTTGACGATTGTCGTGTTTAGTTAAGATTGGTTTTAGCCTTGCATGAGATTAATGTCAGGTAGTAGAAAAATGCCTAACGTAATCAAACGTCAACGTCAACAAACATGCCTTTCTAGTATACCACTCACTACACCTCTAGCTAGTATACCACACACTACACCTGATATAATGGCTGAAGAAAGAGAGTCTCCTCTCTTTGACTTTTGCAAAGCCTTGAATGATAGCCTTTCTTACATCATTCTTGCAGACCCAGTGGGGGATTTCCTAATCCCCCCAAATATATTTAATTTGTTACCCGTTTTTCATGGATTAGACCATGAAAAACCTTATCAGCACATGCATAGGATTGAACAAGTCCTTACCACATTCCATCATCCTACGGTTGGTGCTGAACAAATTAAACTGAAGGTCTTTCCTTTCACCCTAGCCGACAGGGCGGCGTCTTGGTTAACTGCCCAAGAGCCCAATTATATAAACTCATGGGTCAAACTTGTTCAACTATTTAAGGAACATTTTTACCCACCACTAAAGACAGATGAAATGCTTTCCAAGATTCATTTTTTTCGACAGAATCCTCATGAATCCTTTTCAGAGGCTTGGAATCGTTTCACTGACCTTCTTATAGAGTGTCCACAACATAACCTTGTGAAAGATACATTAGTTTGTGCCTTTTTCAAGGGACTGTTACACCACCATAAAAAGGTCTTTGACATAATGAATGGGGGTAGTTTCCTCAGTAAAGGAGCCTCAGAGGCTTATAAATTTCTAGAATATCAAACAAAGTGTAAAAATAACTAGGGGGTAGTGACGATATCTCCCGCTCAGCTAGTTCTTATTCAACAGTTAAGGTCGCCGGTATGTTTGAGATTAAACCCGATCCTAAGCTTAAAACTTTAATCGAATCTCTAACTAAAAAGGTAGAAGCTATTTCTATTCAACAAAAGCCTATCCCCATCATGAATGTCAACTCTAATCCATGTAATTTTTGTTTGAGTCCTGAGATCCCGACTCCTATTGTCCTCTCGCTTATAACAACAAACAACACAACCAGATAATGTTTGCTCACTTAATAGCTATCCTATTCCTAACGGCCCTTGGAGACAACATCCCAACTTCAGTTGGAGAAATAATCGACAAGTTTACACCTCCAGGGTATAATAATCAAAATGTAAGGCCAGCAAACAATTACAACCAAGCTCCACCACAACAAGGACAAGGACAAGGACAAGGTCAGGGGAATTATAATAATTATAACAATAATAATTATAATGCTAATAGAGGTATCGTTCCGGTTAATCATAACTATCACAACCCATCTGTTAATAATCAACGTGACATAGTTCCTGTCACACAACCTGTAACAAACACTCCTCCATAACCGGATCGTTTTGACGCCTTTATGCAATCCTAACAACAGATTTTACAAGCCATCCAACTTTCCTTACAGCAGTTAGCCTAAGAGAAAGTACAACCCAAAGGTGTGTTTCCAGGTCAAGTGATACCTAATCCTAAAACAACAAACACAGCCTTTGAGGTAAACGGTAATACTAGTAAGGACAATGCAAACGTAGGTGAGCTAAATGCCATCACTACTTTCCGTTATGGTAGAGTGGTTGATAATGCCATAACTATGCCTATAGTTATCCCACTAGTAGTCCCTACACCAGATATTGAACTAGGTACAAAAATAGAAACTGAAGATCCTACCCTTATAGAGGTACCAGTTAAACCACAACCTAAGAAACAGAAAGCCAAGGTTAGACATCCTGTTAATCCATATGCTAAATATAGAGAGAAACCACCGTTTCCCCAGAGGCTAGCCATGTTAAATAAAGATACAAATTTTGACGTGATTAGGGAAGTTTTTAAAAATCTAACGATAAACCTACCCTTTCTTGAAGCGATTAAAAAGTTACCTCACCATGCTAAGTTTCTTAAAGAGTTGTGCACTACTAGGTGTAAGACAAATATTCCTAAAGACGTCTTTCAAACTGAACATTTTCCAACTTTAACCGAACATAATGGGATCGTTAAGTACAAGGACCCTGGTCGTCCTATTGTATAGTGTAGCTTAGGAGATTCCCATATAACGACCACACTATTAGACCTGGGGGCGAGTATTAACTTACTCCCGTATTATTTATATAAACAAATAGGTTTACAGGAGATGCAACCTACTAAAATAACGTTGTAATTAGCTGATCGGTCTATTAAGTATCCTAAGGGTGTGGTTGAAAACGTGCTTGTTAATGTTCAGGATTTCTACTATCCTGCTAATTTTGTTATCCTCGATATGAAAGTCGATAATGACTCTATTCCGATCATCTTAGGGCATCCCTTCTTGGCAACTACCAACGAGCTTATAAATTGCCGAGATGGTTCGATGTCCATGTCTTTTGGCCATCTTTCTGTTGAGGTAAATGTTTTTAAAACGATGAAACAGTTCCCAGATACGACTTCGGATGGAGAGGTTAGCATGATTGAGAGCTTAGCTCAAGATTATTTCAAAACCACGTTTCCTAATAATCAGATGCACAAATTCCTTTCCTTTGGAAGTTCAAACTTTGACGAGAACTCCCTGGAAGTCGAGGAAGGTTTCCATCAACTCTTTTGCAACTCTCCATTGCCACCTCGCGAGTCCCTCCTTGTCAATATCCATTCATCCCTTGACGCTATAACGGAAGATGAATTTTTCACCCTCTATCCCAATGATTCTTCTAACCCACCTATTGAAGAATGTCTTGCATATCTACAAGCTTCTAATAATCTAGACCTGAGAGCTCTAGCTGACCACCATTCACCCACCTCACATCATTCTGTCACTCATTCACTTTCCATCACCAATTTTCCCCACCTTCCACCTTTTCAAAGGAACCTTGAGTTTGCATTTGACCCTCTTGCTTCTTTTGTATTTAATGATTTTCTAAATCCTCCTAATACAAAAATAATTTCCAAGGGAAAGGAACTTGACACCTTCATTTTCAGAATTGAGACAGTTCACCTACACCATGAATGAGTTTTGTGCTAAACCCACATCCCTATTTTTTCCATTCTTTCCTTCTAAAACTTATACATATCCAACATATCTTCCACAAACATCCATTTTCTCACGATCATTCACTTGGACACCCTTTCGTTCAAAGATAAAGAAGAAGGTGTATGCTCGGTTACGTTCTAGGTCTATCAGACTTCACTTTCATTTCACTAAGTTGCGTCGTAGAAAATCTTGGTGCTTGATTCTGTTTGGGGGTGCATTCCATGTTAATTATTTATGGCAAGATCCACAACTATTTTGGTTGTTGATATATGGTAAACTACATGTTCATTATATATATGTATATATATATATATATGTATATATATATATATATGTTAGAGATGAAGTCTCGGGAATCTGACTTTAAAAGACACACGTTTAAAACAAATTTTCTAAACTCTGTTCTATAAAATTTGTTTGAGGGTGGGGTGTTGGTATTTCCATCCTAAACTTTGTTCTATAAATTTGTTGTTTTGATGTTGTTTTTATTATTTTTAGTAGATTGGATGTTAAGTTGTTAAATTTAGTAGTTAAATTTGAATTCTGTAGTTAAATGTTATTTGAATTTCTATTTTAATTTAACTTGGGGTTTGTCTAAGCATGCGATGATTTTTTGCGTAAATCCCACCTTTCTAAATTGTTTGGGGTGGTATTATTATTTTTAGCATTGCTTTTATCTGATCCACCATTTGAGAAGTAATTTTGCAATGAGTTGGTTGAGAATGTTGTATTATTAGTGTGGCTATGATTAGATATTGTGGTAGAATGAAATTTCAATGAGTTAGGAAGTTGTTATTCTACATTCAATCTAAAAGATATTAGGTTGGTTTTGGAATAATGAATATGGGTTGTTTCTGTTTTAGGTTTTGGAAATATTTTGTTTTCGGTAATTGCCTTAAAATTTTGGCAACTTGTTAACTCGTTTTAGAAACTAAAACCCTATATATACTTGATTCATTCTACACACAAAACCCACACATCTCACTTTCATCTCTCACCTTGAACCTCTAATTTTTTCCTTTTATTTTTCACTTCACCGTGCTCTTCACACACGAAGCGCGCCCTGCGCCCTACATAGGTTACTTCTGAGTGTGCCTAGTGCTGAAATGCCTAGAGCTTGAGTTACACAGGAGCGCGACCCGTGCCCTGACCTTCGTAGCCAAAGAAATTTTCTGATTTTTTGTGAGTTTTCCAAAGGTCGTTTGCAGCTCTTCTAGAGAATAGTTATTGTGATGACATCTCCTACAATCATACCAGAACAGTCTTTTGAAGATTTGTTCCAAAGTAACACCTATGGTGCTTGGTTTTGCTAGATGATCATACACGTAAGCTGGGAACCGCTAATGATGATAAATGGCGTGAAGCCTGGCAAATCATCATGGCGTTGCAGGATGCGAAGGAACCTCATTTCTTCCTATGAAAAGGATGAGGATGACACTTAAACGATAGAGTTAAGGTAAGTTTTTAGTGTCAGTTCGTGTCTACTTATGTCCCAAGAAATTTGATTATTGTAACCCCATAACGGGTGGAACTCATATAGAGTTGCGTCTGTTTTTCTTTATCTATATTAGTATGTTTTAACTTTGTTTTGCAGATGCTCCAAAATTTCACGCGTTTCCATGGTATTTTTCTACCATTTTTATTTCAATACTTTGAGGATAAAGCATGCTTCTTGATTGGGGGTGGCATAGAAACAAGCGTAATTTAAGGCATCTGTTAGGATGTAGATATGTACAATATGCACTTGTTTTCTAAAAAAATTCAAAAATTCAAAAATAAATAAAATAAATAAAAAGTGATGTTATACACTTAGGAATATTGGTATTATTTTCTTTCTCTCTGCTCTTAATAATCTAGAAGTTTCACATTAGCTTTTGCTTTAGAATAGTTTTTAAAAACTTAGGTTAATATGTAGGTAATAATTTTTGCATCTTTCTACAAATATATTACATGAGTATCTATAATTGTTTGGTAGCAAGTTTTTGAAATCTAGGCTAGAGTACTTATTCTACAAATCCTGTAAGAATATATAGCCTAAAGCCTTATATGAGTGAAACATTTGAGAAATGACATAAGGGATAAGTAAAATCTGGATAGAGAAACCACACGTCCACTTGCTTGATCACTATACAATATCCTAAGCAAGAATTTATGCCCTCTTTGGATCGATATAGCCAGAAATTCAAACCTTATGTTTCCAAAACCCGGAGATTCACACATAAATTATTTGCCACTAGTTGCCCCTTTGAGCCTTTCCTTAGCCTTTCATGAACAACAAATCCTTTACCCTTTTATCAAACAAAGTAAAAATAAAAGTCAGCCTACCCACTCTTTGAATGAGTATGAGAATAGAGATGAAAAATAGAAAAAGGAAATACCTTTGAAATCAAGAATTTGTTAGTCGCTTCAAATAAGAAAAGAAAGTTTTCATCTAAATAAAAATAAATAAATAAAGAGATAGAACTCCAAAAATAGTTACAGAGGAGTCAAAAGAAAAAATGGTTAAGGATGGAAACAAAGTGTATAAGCAAAGTAAGAACAAAGGTTTCTCTAGTTACATAATATGAAGACTCTATTATCTCATACTTGTCCTTTTTGAATATCCATTTCCTTCATTCTTAAACCATCACCTAATCCCCGCAATACCTAATAAAGACATCTAGCTCAATTAGGAATAGGTTAATGTGATAGTAAGTGGCATATGTGTTTGATCGACTTCGGCTTCCTTGTGTGTCATTGAGATTGTAAGGTAAAGTGTGCCCACTGGATACTGGAGTAGCGAAACTTGAGCGGAAAAATTAGAGTGTTTTTGTATTCATATTTATGTGAGGACCTACTTAAGGACGTTATTCCAAAGTTTCAGAAACGGACTTCTTAGTGCATTTCATAGTATTACTCATTGTATATATATTTATTCATAGATGATTGATTATTATGCATATATTAGCTTAGGTTTCGACTTGATTATTATGTATTCATTTCTAGTGAGATGTATAGATCATTGAAACATAAATAAGGAAACAATAGTTTTATTTCTTAGTCGTTGTAGTATAGATGAAGTTTGTGAGTACCTTCACTGGAAAACTTTCACAAGGCTATAACTCGTCCACTAGGGAATTATTAATGGTTTAAAGTCTTGTTGCATATGGTCAATGCAATTGCACTCGGCAAAACGAGATTAGTTAGAACTCCATTTCTTGTCACTTATGCTAATTTCTCATATTTGCTTGAGGACAAGCAAAATTCTGTTTGAGGGTGGTTTGATAATAGCCCAAAACTATAGGCAATATCGCTTTTGACTAATTATGTGATTAATAAGTAAGAGCTAGTACTGTTATCGTGTTCTTATGTATTTCAGGCATTGGAGTCGAATATGTGCAGAAATGCGCCCCTTTTGTGAGATAATGGAGCAAAGGTTGGTTGCTAAGAAGTTCTATGATTAAAAGCCAAGATTCAAGGAGAAAAAGCCTTTTTAAATCCCAGTCAAAGCTGAAAAGTCAAAGTCAACGCGGGCAGAAATAGCGCACAAAAGTCAGTAGAACTTCCGGAAGCCGTATCTTTGGACTCAGACCTCGGAATTGGGCCTACCTTATGTCAAAACGACCGGCTCGGAATGATATTTCTAATGGTTTAAGCCTTGACCCAATCAGAGAATCAGAAGTGGACGAAAAGGCTATTGAAGTCAAAGCCAGCTGAAAACCCCTTTGTGGACTGAAGTAAGAAGGTTTTGAGCTCGATTTTCCGGCCCAAAACATGGCTTCTCAGCCTATGCACGAAAAATTGGATCTTGTCTCCTCCATTTGATGACACAAGACTTATCTCTTAAGCATCTAGTTTTTTACTTAGCAAGAAATCCAAGAACTTAGTTTGGAGACCTAGATTAGAAACTAAATTAGTTTAGACTCCATTAATTAGTTTTATTACCTTATTTTGAATTCAGTTTTGAATCAATTTATTGTTATTACTCATTAGATCAATAAAGTTAGTTAGCTATTGATAATTCTAATTTCATTTCATTAAATCATTTTTTCTTTAATTCAAAGATTTAGTTAATAATCATTACTAGTTTTAATTCAATCTTGCATGATTAGACTTTCATTTTAAATCAAATAAATAAATTTATATTCTTTTTTCATGTCTTATTATTGTTTATATATAAATGATAGTTTAATGATTCAAGGCTAAAACCTCTATTAGAGGTGTTTGAAGAAGCCTTGATGAAAACTTGATTTCGATTAGCATAGAATAGTTCGTAATATTTTAATCCATTCTAGAAAATAATTAATTCACCATGAGAATGGGTTTGATTCCTTCACATGCTAGTTGTTAGTTGGTAGAGATTACCATGAACAATTAGGGATTATAAACATTCAATTGTTATGCGGAAGAATTGCAATTCGGATTACGACAATTCTTCGTTAGTAAATTAAGTCGAGTTAAGGTGGAATCAAATTCCCCTAATTCTTTATCTAGATTCGAACCTTAGTATTTGAATTGCCATCTTAGTATTTCGAACATTTTGATTACGTCATTTCCATCGTTGTTAGCATAATTATATAATCCATACTCTCATTGATTTTGATAGAATTGATAATCTTAGTTAACGTGAATTCTAAAGAACTAGGAGTGGAACGAACTTTCTTTTCCAACTATAATGCAATAGCATCGAGAGTAGAGAACTTTGATAATTAAGCATATATTAGTTATAGTTTTACTTACGTTTGAGTTTCATTGCTTATTCATAGGTAAAACTATTGTTTTTACATTTTATCAATATACGTGGACTAATGTTCCGACACTTGCAACCACACACTCCAAATGGAGGGTCCGGTTACCTTATTGATGTACTCTTTTTAAGAAAAAGATAAAATAGAAGGGAAGGGGAAGGAATACATCATGGAAAAGAGGAGTTAATCCTCGTAGACAGGATTACTTATGAAAAAGGTTTTTGTGCTCCGGCTTCATTCACATCACTTGTTGCTTCGAAGGCTATGTTTGTTGTTTTACGGTTTGGTACTGCTTGTCCTGGGAACACACCTTTCTAGATTTTGTCTTGAGCTGACAAGTTTAAAGATTGTTGCATGCATGCTAGGCTTTGAGTTTGTTGTTGCATTATAGCATTATCTCGATTGGCTTATCTGTTTTGACACTAGTTAGTGGTGTAACTGAAACTAGGTCTCTTTAGTTGTTGATAGGTGGGTTTTGGTAGTTTTGGTTCAAATGGGATGGAACTAATATTCTGTTTTGATTGTTATAGGTACTTTGTCCTTCTCTGAATGTATTTGGTAGTTTGATGTGGTTGGTGAAACCTAAAGGTGGTTGGGCTTGTGGATTAGTAGTCCATGTGAAATTTGGGTGTTGTCTCCATGGTGCATTTGGTACATTGAAAGCACAAACTTCTTCTGGTTGAAGTGATGATATGTTGGTGAGCAAGGGACAAGAGGTATCTAAATGATTTAAGCTTAGATAGAAATTACATGGTGAGGTATTTATGTTCATGACATGATGAGGAGTTTGGTCTTTTTTTTTGGTTGTGAGGGAATCTACCTTTCTTGTTAGGGATTCAATTAAAGTCTTGATTTTTGGATCAAATTTCACCTCGAAAATACCATTGGCCTTAGATGTAATGGGTTGGGTTGTTCTAGAATTTTTTATGTTGCCCTAATGGATACTCTTTTAAGCTTGGTTTTCAAAAAAGGTTAAAACGTCAGTTGCACCTCTATCCAAAAATTACCATTACTCATAATGTTGAGTGTTACTTTGTGTTCTTGGAGAAGACCTTTGAAGAAACATTAGACAAGAGTGGATTTTTCTAGTTTATGGTGAGGACATGAATGGAGTAGGTCAGAGAATCTATCCCATGCTTCGGAAAATATCTCACTCGGACTCTATCTAAAGAACTGTATCTTACTTCTTTTCTCTTCTGTTTTCTTTGGTAGAAAATACTTCTTCATGAAAGAGAACACAACCTTTTCCCAAGTATCGAAGGAATCGGGGTTCTCAAATAGAAGCCATGCGTGACTTTTACCAGCTAGAGTGAAAGGAAACACTCGTAGCTTTACTTGATTGTCTGTGACGCCCAGATTGTGGAAAGTATTGCGTACTTCATGTATCCAGCGTAGATGTTCGTATGGTAGCTCATGTTCAAACCTATGGAAAATAGATAAAAGATAGAACACATTGGGTGGAATGCGAATTTCACTCATGAGCGGTGTGAGGTGTATACAAGATGGAGGTCCATCTTGCAACGGTGTATAGAAGTTGGAGAGGGGCTCTTCAACTTGCACAACTCGTAGCCCATCTTAGCAGGTGGAGGACGAGAAATCGGAGATTGTCAAGGACGACGTGCTCTCCTACGTGAATAAATTTTATGCTCGCAAGATCTTATATTTCCTGAATGTAGTATCATGCACTTTAGCAAAACTAGAAAAACTACCTAAAAATGCACAAACGATGCAGTGGATGCTCAAACAATCGAAATTTGTTTTTGCAATTTGGATTTTCGAAAATGTTTGCTTGGTCTATAGATTATTATGCCCCATTTAGATGAACAGTTGGGCACGAAACTAGGATGGATCTACTACACTACTGAGAAGAGTAAGTAATCACTTCACCAAGTGGTGTGTTACCAAGAATCTTACTCACGGTGAATCTGGGGGAGGCGAGTGAGGAAGGTAGTTGGTCCACCAGAATCTGGTAACTGATTACTCTATATCCTCATAGCTATTTTTTTGTCCTTTTCTGGAGGAGCGTGACTACTTTAGGCTCTAGTTGATTGATTTTAATTTGTTTGTTTGGTTGGGCCTCAAGTAGCAAGCAACTTCCGATTTATCTACATTGGGCAATGACCTCCCAATGGTTGTTATGTCGCTCGGGTTCAGCCTTATGCGTGAATAGAAATTACAATGCAAAAAATTAAATCAAACAATCATGTAAGCAAGCTTGAACAAACAAGCTATCCTTTTACCGCTCAAGCCATACTTACACGCTGCTTGAGGTGAAGGCGACGTTGGTTGACATGTGATATGAGAATCAGGATCAACCATTCGAGCGTTCCCTATTTTATGTTTACAAAAATGCCTACTTAAAAAGCCCACAATCCGGGTTTTTATAATTATACAACTTTGTCTTCAAGGGCCCAAAACATAAAAGTAAACTAATACTAATACTAATACTTAATAGATTAATTAAAGCTAATCGCAATTAGAGTGTTGATTACCAAGTTGATTAAAAGTGTGCGAGCGTATGATTCACGACTCACCTCGCACACTCGAACTTCCCAAGGCAATGAAAACTCTAATTCTTGGTAAGTTGCACAACTTCAACCAAGTGATCAACTCATCCTAACATAATATAACTAATATTAACTAATTTTTTTGATATATATATATATATATATATATATATTTATCACAACAAAGTTCATTGATTTCTACTACTCTATTATAATATACGGATCTGTAGTTGAACCCACAAGAAAAACTAGATCCAACTGTAAGAAAACCATCAAAAAGTTACTGGAGGTGGTTGGGCGGTCGCGGCCTAGTTAACGGGAGGTCGCCCCTCCAGTTCAGGCAAAGTTTTGTTGGCTTCCGTCACCTGCTCCAGCTCCTCTCCAGTAGTTCAACCCCAAACCTGGATTTGAAACAAAACAGATCAGTACTGAAAATAAATGAAATGAAATGACGAAAAAAATGAAAAACAAGAAATGGAAGAGGTAGAATGTTGCTTCCCTCCTTAGAGCTCAACTATGAATCCACTTCTTCCAATCCATGACAGCGGCACCATTTGAACAAGTTGTTGTATAGTGGTAAGTTTAAAGTTTAGTTTGATGAGGTTCACCAGAGATTTTAGAGATGGAAGGATGGGAGTTTTTTGAAGAGATAAAGCTACTAGTAATCTTAAACTCATGACTTGTTTTTGTATGAATGAAACTTGTATTAAAACATGACTAAAACATGAATGAAAAACTTGGATTGATGAAGGAAACTTGTATTGAAGATTGAATGACAAACTTGAGTGTAAACATGTATTGAAAAACAACTTGTATTGAAGATTGAAGAACAAACTTGAATTGAAAAGTTGAATTGAAGAACAAAAAGTAAAGAGAACAACAAAAACTTGAATGTAAATGACTTGAAAATGAAAGCTACACTACTCCTATATCACACTAGATTAATTCTAGGTGCATTCTCTCCTCCTACTTTTGGGCTTTTATACTCCTACTTTTACAATAATTGATTTGCCCTCTCCTGGCCTCTACAATCAAGGCACCTCACTAGGTTGCTTTTACTTTTCCTTTATGCTTTTGCTTTTACTTTTTCTCTATCTTCTTGAGCAAGCTAGGTTTTTAGCAAGTCCTCTTTTGTAAAAATGTCATCCATCTCTAGTCTTCTGAGTTAAAGACATGACTTTCAGTTATCTAGTTTTGAGTCTTTGACCTTTGACTTTGACTTTTTCAATACTTTTTTATAGTAGCTTGAGTCTTCATAATAAGCGTTAATAAGGCTCCTTTTGATGCTAAAATGCAGTTTTTATGATAAGTGGTCTGAAATGGCCCGTAACCTGCAAAAGACAGTAAAAGCTATGAGTTGTCTATTTATTATGCGTAAGAAGTGTTGTAATGCAGTAATGTAAAGGTAATAAAACACATATTTTGGAGCTGATTAGTCCCATCCAACATCGTACCCTGTAGAAATATATTCTCCTAAGTGATCATGCAATATATAACCATATCCTAATTTTCTTTTACTTTGATGCAGAAAACTAGCATCTATATTTAACTTTAAAGAAGGTGGAGGTGGCAGGGACCAATTCAATTTAATATGTTACTAGGACTGATACTAATCAAATGATTTCTACCACTTGTCAGGTTTTCATCAAATGAAATCTAACTAATAGTTTAAACACTCTATGTACATATGATGTCAGATTTTGATTGTGGAATATGTTACATCTTTCAGATCATATACTTGAGTATAAGAGCAGACACAAGTCCGTTAAGTTTTGTTGTTGTATAGGGATATAGGCCAATGTTTTGGTGGTGAGTACCAAAAATCTGTCCATTCTTAAACATTGAGGTGCTGCATAGAATCAAGTCTAAGTTGCCAAGGGTTATTAAACCAAATGTGTCTAGGAAAATCACATTTAAGTAAGAGATGGTGTAGAGATTCACAATGTCGGTAACATAACAAACAAGACTTGTGTTTGCGACTTGTGACTCAAGAAATATAATGACATTTTGCAAATCACGTGTGTTGTGAGGAATGTCAAACTTTCTATCATCCATGTCCTTATTGGACAATGGGATTGGCCTATCTTATAAACAAATATTTTTAGTATGCCCACCATCGATAGGAAATGTCTCGAAAAATGTAGATAGTTAGATAGATATGTCGGGTATATCTATATATGCGGTAATGTGGGCATGTGGGAATAGATTGAGGGCGACTATAACACATGGCCTAGCACAAAAAAACTTCGAAGTCAGCTGTGATTGGCTGGTTGAGAGAGAGAGAAGAGAGGAGAGAGAGAGAGAGAATTTGCCTCATTATTTCATTCCAAGCAGCCAATCACAACCGACTTTGCAAGTTTTTTTTGTGCTGGACCATGTGTTGTAGTTTTATCCATGGGAATAAGGTTCCATCTGATTTTTGTATTGGTTTTGGTTTTGAACTGTTGATCAAATTTCACTTGGAGTTATCATTTGGAGTTAAAGGCTTAAAGCACGCCATTATAGTTTATGATACAAACATACAACTCAAAAATCAAGAGTTAGGCTGCTGAATTATTAATCATTCCTTGCACGGAATTGCAATACATGAGTTAAGTCAGATGTCAAATCCCTCGTAGAGTGAAAAAACTTGTTTGTCGCGACATAACGGGATTAAGAAAAGGCACTTAAGAAAAATAAAAGGGGAAATACAATAAAATACAAACTGACAAGTAAAAATGAAGTCCACTCACAATTTCAAATCAAAAGTTTACAACAATTAAACAATAGGTCCACAGCACAATTCCCATTCAATCAATAAAGAGTGGTGCAATGCATTACGTCTACATGAATATATGATTATTTGATACGTGAAAGCAGTTAATCTGTTACTCGTTATCAAACTACATCAACGACTTCTGAGAAATAGTAAATTGGTAACATAATTTTGTCGTCTTCCACAAGAGCAAATCATTTTATAAGTGTGGGAAGGAAGATTACAATCACTCCTTTCAAATGTCTTCCAACTTACTAGATCTTTCTTCTCTCTTTTCAAGTTTTTTCTCTTTGCATGAGTTTCTTCTCAATTTTGGTTGCTCTCAAAATTGGGTTTCTCTCTTAGACTTGATTACTAAAAACCTAACGTTGGGTTTTATAATAATCTAAAATTAGAGAGAGAAGGCTATACAATGACACAAGTAAGAGAAGATCATAGCAAGAAGCAGTGCTGGAAACTTTTGAAGGGGCAAGAGTTTCTTTGGGCGCCATTCTTTAAGTCAACCTATAGCAAATGGTGGAGATTAAAGAATTCATAGCATATACCAGAAAACTGCTCTTATTATTGGAGGGGGCTTTGCAAGCACTTGAATGTCATTATTGATCATTCATAGCATTTTCACGTTCCGTCCAAGTCAACAGGTCTTGACTGTTATCTCGAAAGTCAACTATAGTGAAAAGACCACACTACCCTTAGCCACGAGTAATGACGCAAATAACCCCTTGACTTTGAGTCATCACACCAGGTCAAATAAGTCACATGTCACGATCTCCGATGAAAATATCAAAGGTTAGAATTGATCCAAAGAAAAAGACACCCACTACCCCTGATCTTTTAATTACTCATTTGCCACCGTACTATTTACTATGGTTTGAGCTCCAAAACACGTGTCGCCATCTTGTGAAAATAATCCAACGGTCATGGTAAGTTACTAAAGAAATTACTTCTCATTCATAATAGATAGACACATGGAGTCATCCAGTGCATTCTATCCAACGGATCAAAGCTAAACTGCAGTTTTACGTCCAATCACTTGTATAAAGAACCAAGTATATTTTTTAGCGGGAAGATGCTCCATTGTTGTTAGAACATCACTGATCTAGTGTTTGAGCGTGCTTGAGCAGCAACAACACTTAATTATTGTTATATAACTGTATTTTTAAAGTTGTAGGCTTTTTAATTTGTCAAAGGTGATGTAGTTATATACATTTTTCAATAGAACCGTGCAAGCCTCATCAACTTGAAGGTGTTATCAACTACAAGGCATCATCTTTATCTTAGATCTGAAGGTAATCAAGTGAAATTCACCATTTATTAATGCTTTTAGACTTGTTTGCTTCTAAGACCATATGATGAACTTATAAAAGTTTGGGCTTTGTAGTTAAAATAGTTGTTTAACAGTGATTTTGTTCTTCATTTTGTACAGTCATGGTTGATGATGAAGTGAGAAACCTGTTAATTCACTATGGGGGTCTTTAAGACACCTCGTAGAAGGTTAACAGTGTCAAAATAAGATTTCACTGGTAAAAAGGAAGTTTGGATGATGAATGTAGATGGTGATAAACTAAATATGTTAGACATGCAATTAGACTTGAATGATTTATTGTTGGATGTTAACATGGAAGAGGTCAAACTGGCTTACATTGTTGGTGGTAAAGTAGTTCATGTAGTGATTGATGCTAATTTATTGGAGATGTGGAGACAGTTGGTTAGCAATTTGGATGGGTATTGTGATGTTTATGTTGAAAATAAAGTTTAAGACATGACTGAAGCCATACCTGAAGTAGTTGAAGACCCCATAGTTGAAGAGACCATAGATGCAAAAGTTGGTAGTCATTCTGAGTTGACATTAGCACACATGAAAAGAGAATTTAAGAGGGCATACAATAAAGCTTTGAAAGGCAAAGAAGTTGTGCAAGAAGAAGTTGGTAGGAAAGGAAAAAGGAAGTAGTCCACACCAACAAAGAGACAACCAACTAAGTATGCCAAGTCTGGACAGACAAGTACGAAGAGAACGGGTAGGAGAAAAGTCAAAGGAAAGGGTGTCATTGTTGATGAAGATGACCCTTTTTGGTCTAATATGGGGACCTTTGATGTCAACACATACAATGTCTTGTCTGAAGACGAGCTAGATGATGATGAAGGTATTGAAGTTCCTATAGTGAGAAAAGTAGCAACAAAGCTTCCACCTCCAAATGTTGAAGAATTGGAACATGACGAGGAGTATCAAAGTGCACACTCATCTGAAGATGAATTAGAGTATATGATTCCAATTTCTGTAGAGTACTATAACTATGAAGGTGAGACTGTTGATGTGTATAGAATTGAGGGAAATGATGTTAGGCCACACATTGTTGAAGATGAGTGGGAAAGAGATATGGAGTGGCCTAATATCAAAATATTGAGGCAGGAGATTAAGGATTACTGCATTAAGAATAAATTTGTGGCTAGGATGGTTGTGAATGAGTCTTACATAATTCTAGCTATATGTGAGTCTATTGGGTGTCCCTGGAGGGCTTACTAGAGGAAGAAGAAGAGTGATGGTTTTACAATGAGACTGAGCACCTTTAACAATGACCATAGATGTGCTGCTGATACAGACCACAAGAATAGAATGGTTGATGCAGTTTGGGTGGCCATTGTTATGTTGGAACATATGAAGGTACATCACAAGACTTGTACTCCAAGAAACATCATTGATGACATTAGGCAGAAGCAGCATGTGGCAATCTCTTACTGGACTGCATGGAATGCAAGAATTAGATGATTGCAACAGATTCATGGAGATTTTGCAGAGAGTTACAAACTAGTACTTGTGTTATGTGATCAGGTAAACCCTAAATGTTTTTATATGTTTATATATTGTTTGAATTGATAATGTTAGTTATCTATATGTGTGTTACTTATATATTGTGTGTACTCCATTTTTTATCAAATAATGAGAAGTAATCTAGAGTCAATTGCTTTTTGTTCTAGAAATGATCAAACCTTGCAGTTTAAAGATGTATGTGTGTGTTTTAATGCTTCTTTGTCAGGATTCTTGAATGCTTGTAGAGTGATAAGAGCCCAAAACTGTAGTTTTAACTCTGTAACAGTCATACTTTTAGACCAATTATGTGAGTAATAATTAAGAGTTAACACTGATTACGTGTTTTTATGCATTTCAGGTTTCAAAGTCCATTGTGTGCATAAATGTGCCACTTTAGCGAGATAAAAGAGCTCAAGTTGGTTATCAAGGAGTTCCGTGATTAAAGGCCAAGATTCAAGAAGACAAAGCCTTTCTAAAGCCCGGTCAAAAGCTGAAAAGTCGACACTTGAAAAAAAAAACACCTACACAAGTCAGCAAAACTTCCGAAGGCCGTATCTTTGGACTCAGACCTCGGAATGGGGCCTACCTTATGTCAAAACGACCAACTCGAAAAGAGTTTTCCAATGGTATAAGCCTTGACCCAATCAGAGGAGCAGAAGTGGACGAAAAGTCTGTTGAAGCCAACTGCAGCTAAAGAGGCCTTTTTGGACTGAAAATATTGGGTTTTGGGCTGATTCTCTGGCCCAAAACATGGCTCCAAGCCCATGCACGATTTTTGGATCTGAAAGTATAAAAACCAAAGCTTAACTCTTTGTTAATGGTAGTTAGTTAGACCTAAAACAATATAGATAATTCTAGATCTAGTTTAATTAATTAAATTAAGTTTTAGTTCCATTTTCGATTCTTGTTTTAGATTAAGTCTTTGAATCATTGTTATTGATTGATTAGATAAATAAAATAGTTATTTTATCAATTTCGAATTGTGTTATTTCAATCTATAGATCTAGTTTCGATTATTGTTGGTTACCATTTCTTAGTTGTTAATTAGAACTTAATTATCGTTTAGTTTAGATTAGTAAATTTCGAATCTTGATAATATGTTTAGTTTAGATTCATATGGGAATGATTGTGGAATGATTCAAGGCTAAACCCTCCATTAGAGGGGTTGATGAAGCCTTGATAAAAACTTAGTGGTATAATGTAGAAGCATTGTAGAATCTATTCCACTCTAGAAGGTCGTGATTCGCCATGAGAATGGGTGGACGACCTCACATGCTAGTTAGTACTCGGTAGAAATGTCATGAACACTAGGGATTAGAACTCAAATTTCTTGCCGTAAGAACGTAAGAATCGAGATACAAGAATCTATGCTAGGTTATTAAGTTGGATTCGAGGTGGATTCAATTCCCCTCTAATCCTTTATCTAGATTCAAAACAATCATATTTCCATAGCATTCGTAGTTTAAATTCAAATAATCAATTTCATATTGTATCGTAGTATAACACCCTTCGTAAAACTCTCATTAGACTTAAGACCGACTAATTAGATTAGAAAACATTCCATGCTAGAGCACTAGGAGTGGAACGAATTTGTTACTCCACACTATCTCGATAGAATTGAGAGTAGAAACTTTGATAAGTATAGACACGTAAAATAGTTGTAGTTTACTTATGTTTTGAGTTCATCGTTCGTTTCGTAGGTAGACTATTCATTTTTATCATTTATCAAATGGCGCCGCTGCCATCTTAGTGCACTTTAGCATTGTTTTCATAGTAGAATTAGTCATTTTTAAGTCCCATTAAACCTACCCACCCTTGTTTGATTCATACTGTGGTTATCTGTTTCAGCGTCGAAAAATTCCGCGACAAAATTACACTGAGCGCGACCGCGCCTATAAGGAACGCACCTGCGCCCTATAATCTGGAACACGAGCGCGACCCGCCCTCAGAACGAGCGCGACCCGCCATAAGTTACTGGACCACGAGCGCGACCCGCCCTCATACCGAGCGCGACCCGCGTTAAGCCACTGGAACAAGGAGCCGATGCGCGCTTCTGGCGCGAAGCACTCGCCTCTAAGCCAAAAAATCCCGAATTTCAACAGGTTTGTTCAAACTTCGATTTTTAAGTTTTTCAGTGTTCTAACTTGTTATTTACACCGAACACGCGTAAACAAGACGCTTATTCATAATCGGCAAGGACGCTATCAGGTATTCCTTTCTTCCATACCTCGCATCTCCAGTTAGAGGTTGATACTAATATATCAAAATTGTTTGGATTGTTGTCGTGTTTAGACTTAGACTTGCATGAGATTAAGGTCTGGTCGGAGAAAAACACCGAACGTAATTAACCGTCAACGTCAACAAACAAATCTATCGAGTATACCAATCACTACACCTCTAACTACTATCCCACCAACCACACCTGACATAATGGCTGAAGAAAGAGAGACTCCTCTCTCCAACTTTTACAAAGCCTTGAGCGATAGCCCTAAATCTTGCATCGTTCTAGCAGACCCAGTGGGAGATTTTAGAATTCCCCCAAACATATTTAATTTGTTACCCGTTTTCCATGGTTTAGACTATGAAAAACCTTACCAACACATGCGTAGGATTGAACAAGTCCTTACAACATTCCATCATCCTACGGTTGGTACGGAACAAATTAAACTGAGGGTATTTCTCTTCACCTTAGCCGATAAAGGCGTCTTGGTTAACGCTGCCAAAGCCTAACTCGTGGACTCGTGGGCTAAACTTGTTCAACTGTTTATGGAACATTTTACCCACCCCTAAAGACGGATGAGATGCTTTCCAAGATTCATTTTTTCCGACGAATCCTCATGAATCATTTTTCGAGGCTTGGAATCGTTTTCACCGATCCGCTTATTGAGTGTCCACACCATAACCTAGCAAAAGACACGCGTTAGTTCGTGCTTTTTTCAAAGGACTTCAACATCACCATAAAGAAGTCCTTGACATAATGAATGGGGTAGTTTCCTAAGTAAAGGAGCCTCGGAGGCTTACAAATTTTAGAAGATCAAACTAAACGTAATAACAATTGGGGGTAGTGATGATATCCCCGCTCTGTTAGTTCTTCTTCAACAGATTAAGGCCGCGGTATGTTTGAGATGAAACCCGATCTAGAACTTAAAAATTTAATCGAATCTCTAACTAAAAAGGTTGAGGCTATTTCTGTGCAACAAAAGCCTATCCCCAGAATGAATGTTAACTCCAACCCATGTAATGTCTGTTTGAGTCCTGAGCACCCTGACTCCTATTGTCCTCTCGCCTATGAACAACAACAATTAGAGCAAGATAATGTTTACTCCATTAATAACTATCCTATTCCTAATGCCCCATGGAGACAACATCCCAACTTTAGTTGGCGAAACAATCAACAAGTTTCACCTCCAGGGTCTAATAACCAAAATGTTAGGCAAGCAAACAACTATAATCAAGCTCCACCTAGGCAAGGCCAGGGACTAAGTCAGGGAAATTATAATAATTATAACAACCAAGCGCAACCACGACAAGGTTTAGCACAAGGTCAGGGTAATTATAATAGTTATAATACCAATAGAGGTATCGTTCCGGTTAACAATAGTAACTATCACAACCCACCCATAAATAATCAACGTGAGATAGTTCCAGTCGCACCACCTGTGACTACTACACAATCACATCCGGATCGTATAGACGCCTTTATACGGGTTACCCAACAACTTTTCCAATCAATGACTCAATCAAACCAACAGATCTTACAATCCATAAATCAGGGCATACAACAGTTAGCCCAAGAGAAAGCCCAACCAAAAGGCGTGTTTCCAGGACAAGCAATACCCAACCCTAAAACAACAAACACAGCCTTTGAGGTAAACGGTAATACTAGTACGGAAACAACAATAGTAGGTGACCTGAATGCCATCACCACTCTCCGTTCTGGAAGAGTGGTTGATAACAAAGTAACTATGCCTATAGTTACCCCATCAGTACTCCCTACACCGGATATCGAACTAGATACCGAAATAGAAACTGAAGAGCCTACCACAGTAGAGGTACCAGTTAAACCACAACCTAAGAAACAGAAAGCCAAGGTAACACATCAAGTCGAGCCATACGCTAAATATAGAGCAAAACCACCATTCCCTCAGAAGTTAGCCATGCTAACCAGGGATACAAACTTTGAGGAGATTAGGAACGTTTTCAAGAATCTAACGATAAACCTTCCTTTTCTCGAAGCTATTAAAAAGCTCCCTAACCACGCTAAGTTTCTTAAAGAGTTGTGCACTACTAGGCGTAAGACCAACATACCTAAAGGCTTTTTCTAACTGAACAATTCCCAACCTTATCCAAAAAATAATGGAATTGTTAAGTACAAGGACCCCGGTTAGATCCATCAAAATGCACCTTAGGAGATTCCTACACGACGACCGCTTTATTAGACACTGGGGAGAGTGTTAACTTACTCCCGTGATTACTTGTATAAACAAATAGGTCTACAGGAAATGCAACCTACAAAAATAACGTTGCAATTAGCGGACAGTCAATTAAGTATCCTAAGGGTGTAGTGGAAAAACGTGCTTGTTAAGGTTCAAGATTTTTACTATCCTGCTGATTTTGTTATCCTCGATACGGAAAGTAAGCGCTAACTAACTGTGACCGATCATCTTAGAGGCCCCTTCTTAGCAACTGCCAACGCACTTATAAATTGCCGTGATGGTAAGATGTCCTTATCTTTTGGCCATCTTACAGTTGAGGTAAATGTTTTTAAAATGATGAAACAATTACCAAATTCGTCTATAGATGGGGAGGTTAGCATGATCGAGAGCTTAGCTCAAGATTATTTTAACAACACGTTTCCTGAAAACAATATGTACAAATTCCTTTATTTTGGAAAGTCAGATTTTGTAAATGACTCCTACTTAGAGGAAGTCAACACCATCCTTGAGTCCACACCAATTGTAGACACTTCGGTTGCTCCACATATTGAGTATGAAGACTTGCTACCTAAGCAAGTATTCATTATGCAAAATGAGGACCCCGACGAAACATCTATTGATTTTCCTTCCACCCCAGTGCTTAAACCCCTTCCCCCAGAGTTAAAATATATTCAACTTGATCCGGATGGTAGTCATCCGGTAATTATATCTTCTCTGTTATCTAAGAATGAAGAGACACGTTTAATCCGGGTGATTAGGGAACATCGGTCTGCGATCGGTTGGTCCCTAGCCGACATTAAGGGAATTGACCCTAATATTTGCACTCATCGTATCCATTTGGAGGATAACGCGAAGACTTCTCGCAAATCTCAGCGTCGATTGAACCCTGCCATGAAAGAGGTGGTTAGGGAGGAGGTCTTACGATTACTCGATGCGGGTATCATATACCCCATCTCTGATAGCGAATGGGTAAGCCCCATTCATGTAGTTCCTAAGAAATCGGGAGTTACCATGGTACGAAATGGGAAGGGTGACTATGTTGTCACACAAGGCCCTATGAAATGAAGGATCTATATTGATTACAGACGTTTAAATGCTATGACACGAAAGGATCACTTTCCCTTACCTTTTATAGATCAAATGCTCGAACGCCTAGCTGGTCATGCTTTTTATTGTTTTCTGGATGGCTACTCAGGCTATTTTCAGATTATTATTGATATTGATGACCAAGAAAAGACTACCTTCACATGTCCCTTTGGAACGTATGCCTATAAACGAATGCCTTTTGGCCTTTGTAATGCTCCTGGAACCTTCCAGCGGTGTATGCTTCATATATTTAGTGACATGGTAGAGCGCTTTATGGAAGTTTTCATGGATGATTTTTCTATCTATGGAGACTCCTTCACAGACTGTTTGTCTAACCTGTCTAAGGTTTTGACACGGTGTGAAGAAAAGAGCCTCGTTTTAAACTAGAAAAAGTGTCATTTCATGGTGAAAAAGGGCATAGTACTAGGTCACATTGTATCTAGTGATGGAATCAAAGTAGATAAGGCCAAACTAGATAAGATAGCGACTCTACCTAAACCACGGACTGTCCGTGATATTAGAGCCTTTCTAGGCCATGCAGGTTTTTATAGGCGGTTTATTAAAGACTTCTCGAAAATAGCTAGGCCGTTAACTAATCTGCTTTTGAAAGATGCAATCTTTGATTTTAATTTTAACTGTACACAAGCTTTTGAAACTTTAAAAGCCGCCCTAACCACTGCACCCATTATACAGCCTCCCGATTGGTCTAAACCTTTCGAACTCATGTGTGATGCTAGTGACTATGCAGTTGGTGCAGTCTTAGGACAAAAACTAGATAATAAGTCCACTGTTATTTAGTATGCTAGTAAAACCTTAAACGATGCTCAACGGAATTATTCAACTACAGAAAAAGAATTCTTAGCTGTCATGCATTAGATAAGTTTCGTCCTTATTTGGTTGGTTCTAAAACGTTAGTTTACACGGACCATGTAGCACTTAAGTACCTTCTTGCAAAGAAGGATGCTAAGCAGAGATTAATCCGATGGATCCTTCTCCTGCAAGAGTTCACATTAGAAATAAAGGACAAAAGAGGGGTCGAAAACGTAGTTGCCGACCACTTATCTAGACTTGCAAACGACGATCAGAGTGATTCTGAGTCCATACAGGACTTTTTTCCTGACGAGCATCTGTATGCGATTTTTTCAACACCATGGTATGCTGACATTGTAAACTATTTAGCGGCTGATGTTATGCCTTATAATTGGTCAAGAAATGAACGTAAGAAGTTTTTGGTCCGAGTTAAGTTATACTACTGGGATGAGCCATACCTTTTTAAGTATTGTGCGGATCGATTATTCGTCGTTGTATTCCCGGTGGGAATACAATGAAGTTCTATCGTTCTGCCATGACAAAGAGTGTGGTGGCCATTTTAGTGGGATGAAAACAGCCGCTAAAGTGCTTCAATCTGGATTTTATTGGCCTACCCTTTTTAAGGATGCCCAAGTGCATTACAAGACGTGTATTCGTTGCCAACAACTTGGGAAAATCACGAAACGTAATATGATGCCATTAAATCCAATCTTAATAGTAGAAATTTTTGACGTTTGGGGCGTTGATTTCATGGGTCCTTTCCCTGTTTCCCACGGTTTCATTTATATTCTAGTTGCCGTGGACTACGTGTCTAAATGGATAGAGGCCCTAGCTTACCGTAGCAATGACCATAAGACCGTTGTATTTTTTTATTAAAGAATATATTTTCTGTCGGTTTGGCATTCCTAAAGCCATCATTAGTGATGGTGGAACACATTTTTGCAACAGAGTTGTTGCATCCCTAGTGAAGAAGTATGGAGTTACACACAAAGTAGCAACTCCTTATCATCCACAAACTAGCGGACAAGTAGAAGTTTCTAATAGGGAAATCAAAAAGATTTTAGAAACAAATGTAAACCCTGATAGGAAAGACTAGTCAAAGCGTCTATCGGATGCCTTATGGGCGTATAGAACTGCTTTCAAAACTCCTATAGGTATGTCTCCCTTTAGACTTGTATTTGGTAAACCATTTCATTTGCCCGTTGAATTAGAGCACCGTGCTTTGTGGGCTATAAAAAGCCTTAACTTCAATATTGATGAGGCAGGTGTCAAACGCAAATTGCAATTGAATGAGCTTGAAGAAATCCGTAGCGATTCTTACGATTTTGCGAAGGATTATAAAGCTAACATGAAACGTGTTCATGATAAGCAAATCTTGCATAAAGAGTTTGTGGTCGGTCAAAAGGTCTTGCTTTACAACTCCCGTCTAGATATTTTCCAAGGGAAACTAAAAACCCGTTGGTCTGGCCCTTTTCTGGTTACTGAAGTCACCCCTTACGGGGCAATCACCTTGGTAAATCCAAATGAAAACAGTACCTTTCAAGTTAATGGTCAATGGTTAAAACATTTTCATGAACTTTTGTCCCCTGATGTAGAGGAAGTCCTTTTACAGGACTCTGTCTATGAGGATTGACCTTTGTCATTGGTGTACTTCCTTTCACTTCCATATAGTGATAAGTGCACCATTCAGGTAACCGGGCCCTCCCTATGGAGTGTGTGGCTGTAAGTACCGGATCCTAAGTCCCCGGTTAACATAATTCACGTTTTCCACTTTTGCATGTTTTCTCGGTTTTTGAGTCATGTTCCTCTAAGGGGTGAATTATGTATTTATTGTTTTTCGTTTTTCTTATAATAAACTAATAAAAATAAAATAAAAATAAAATAAATAAAATAAATAATAATAGAAACTTCTTAATCATAGAAATAGCAACCCAACAAGTCTTGGGAATCTGACTTTAAACGACCCGCGTTAGAACAAATTTTGTGTTTAAAAATTTGTTTGGGGGTGGGCAATCGGTCTCTCCATCTGGATTACTCAAACTTTCCATTGGTGTTGCTTAGGCCCATTACTTGTAGTTCAATGGGGTTGACGTAATCTAAACTTAGATTTCCTTCGTTCGCATAACTTACGTCACACACGCACTTCGAGGCATTTTTCCACCCTCTTATACGTCACCCATGGTTGGAATTGAGTGTTTTATGGATCATTGGATTGGAAATTCTCTACTGATCATTTCCATAACCCATTCGCCAAAATCGGGCCAGTAACGAAGCGGCAAATTGAGTTTGAAATTGCGCGACAAATCGGAAAATTTCGGATTTGTGCGTCTCCTTCCTTCCCAGAAAAAAACGCACGGTTTCTTTCTTTCCCTTTCAATACCGCCGGTTACCTATTTTAAATCAAACCTTGGAAACCAAATAAAAAAAATATATATAGAGAGAGAGAAGAAAACCTAACTACACCCACACCAAGATAATCAAATCCAACTAAATTCTTCTCTAAACCATTACCAACACCACCCAAACTCCGAAAAAAAAAACAGCCACCAATTCAACACCACCACCACCACCGTTGTTTTTAGTAGTTTTTCTTCAAACTCGCCTCCCCCACAATCTACAAAACCATTAGTTGTCTCAGAAACTTCAATGGCGCTACGACGAAGAATTTTGCCGAAGCACGCGTTTGTTTCCGACAGCTTCGCGCCATTTTACGACGCGGAGATGATTAGGAGGCATTGGAACAGACTGTGGTACTCGACTGAGGAGTTCTATCACCATGATTTGGTAGAACAATTTTATAAGAAGCGAGAATTGGAGGGGGATAGGATTTTCATAAAGGTAGCAGGAGCGAGGAGGGAAGTAACGAGACAGTTGTTGGCTGAACTGTTAGGAATTAAGCTTGAAAGCAACCCGGTAACGACAATTCAGGAATCCCAGTATACTGGAGTTCCTGCTTTGATGAAAGATACTGTCGTGGAGGGTGAATACAATCCAACATCTCATTCGTCCATGATCAAACCACGAGAACCAATCAACCGGGTAGCTCGGTGGATTGGTAGGAACGTCCCGGGAAAGACAAAGTCGATGATATCGCCGCAATGTCGCGACGTTCTCGGATTTTGCAAACAAATAAGTATAATTTCTGCATCATTGATTTAATGTTTAATGTGATTCGAGGAGTGGGAAAGAGCTTGGCGCCTCTTCCCGTATTGATCACTAAGATCATGCTCTCCTTTAGAGCTGTCGCAAGATCTACTCCTATTAAGATCAAATTGCATTCTAATGCAAGTATCTATACGGATTGCATCCAAGAGATTTGGCCGTTGTCTGAAGAAAAAATGGTTGAATCGGAGGATGAAAGGGAGGATATGACATGTCTGGATGAAGATGCATTAGATAAATGTAGTTCTAATTTAGAACGCATGCAAGTGTTGCAAACCGCCTTGCGGTGCGTTTATGGTATTTGTGAAAATATCCGAGATAGACAGAGTTTAGTTCAAAAGAAGCAAGCGAACCTTCAGACGAGATTTGAAATGCTCGAAGGGGTTCAGGACGATATCTTGTCTAACATGGAGACTATCCACCAGCATCAACAAGCCCAGTATGCAGTACTCAGGACTGAGATGGAATCATAGTGCTTGTTCCGAATAGAGATGTTACGATGCATGCCACCCGTGGAGGACTCTGTTTTAGCCGAGTCCGACAGGCATGAGCGTCGTCGCCAAAAGACAGATGGTTCAAGCCAATCTCCATCTCAGGGTCCATCTTCATCACACAACTAGGTGTTCACCTCAGTTGTGTTCGCTGTTATTCCATGGTTTTGATTGTTTTATTAGTTGAATTTTAATTAAGTAGTTAAATTTAAATATTAATGTGTTTGTTTTATGTTGTTTGAATTTAAATTTTATTTTTAATATAATTGGTTAATTTCGAGTACTGCTTGTTTTTATCATTAATCCCACCTTCCCGACTTGTTTGGGGTGGTAATATTTATCTGAGAGCATAATTAGTTATATGATCATCCCAGCGGTAAAGTAGTCTTGAAGGAAAGGTTGATAATTTGGCCGATATCGACATATCTATGATTTGTGTGGTGGTAGCATGAAATGTAGGAGAGTTTAGAAGTTACTATTCTAAATCCATTATGAAAGATACCAGGATTTTTAGAAAATCACGAAAATGGTTTGTTTCCGTTTTCGGGTTTGGAATTTTTTTATTTCCAGAAATTGCCTTAACACAATTTGGGAACTTGCCAATTCGTTTTGGAAGCTTAAAAACCTATTTAAACTCCCTTCATTCTACACTAACAAACCACACTACACCCCACCATCATCCCGCACCTTTCACTCCAAGCTTTTCCTTCATTTTCTTCCAAATTTCTATTTCAAAGACGTCGAGAAGCGCTGCGCCTAGTCGAGCGTGCCGCACCACCAATACACTTCGAAAATTTTAGTCGAGGCGACCGTGCCCAAAACACTGTAATTCTAAAACCCACGAGCGTTACCGCGCCTTATGTGAGCGCACCCGCGCCCTACCTTCTGTTAACGCGGGAAATTCCAATTTTCAGAGGGTCAGTCTAGGATTTTTTGGAACTGTTCAAAGAGTAGTTAAGATGACATCTCCTATAGTCATACCGAACAGTCTTTTCGAAGATGTGTTGGGCACGAGACCTATGGACATTGGTTCCGACCACGGGATCCTGCTGATTAGGATGGCGCCATCATCGGTAAGTGATGACGATTCAAATTCACCACAGACTTCTTGCTTATTTCTCGACCATGTTAAATTCTATTGTAATCGGGGATGGAGAACAAGAATTCTCCATCGTAGTTGAAGACCACGACACATCAATTCGATAAAAATGTGGTCGCTTTAGTTTCAGGATTACCAATACCTGATCCTGTTCACACATGGGCATATATGACCAATAATGCATATCTTTATGATTATACATATTTCCATGAGTATTATGGGGGAGGGCTATTTCGAGTAATGGACCAGGGGCGATATAGCATTGCCCTTGGTAGCCTTTCCCTAAACGTAGGCACCACCATGTTATTCATCCTGATGAATATTTTGGGGGAATGGCAGTTCATTTCTGCAAAACAAGATCGCTGGTGACATTTTCCTCGCTTTAGGCTGAGGGACGCCGCCGATATGACATCCCCCGAGTTTTAGTCTTTAGTCTTAAGAGAGCCCAAAGCATGAGGCATAAGTATCTTCTTATGCCTGTTTTGGTAAGCCGCATCATCGCGTAGTTGTTTACTTGTATTCTATGCACAATTCACAGTTGGAAAAGGGTTGAAGTCATGAGACCCACCATTGGGTGGTTCGCTCATTCGCGAATAATGACTTGGCTGGGATGGCGAGGTGCAGACCTCAATTGGTCGCAGACCGTACATCCCATCGGACATAATAACACTTAACAGGTTAGCATTAGTAGATGATAAATGGCGGCAAGCTTGGCAAGTTATAATGGTGGCGGGGATGCGAAGGAACCTTATCTCTTTCTTCGAGGAGGAGGATGCTTAAAGCGGGGAGATAAGGTAAGTTTTAGTTTTGTTATTATGCGCTTATGTCCCAAGCATTTTTAATTTCGTTAACCCCATAATGGGTGGAACTCTTATAGAGTTGCGTCAGTTTTTATTTCCTATATTAGTATGTTCTAACCTTGTTATGCAGATGTGCCAGAATTTGTTTCCATGGTATTTTTCTACCCTCTTTATTTAAATGCTTTGAGGACAAGCATGCTTCTTGTTTGGGGGGGGGCATAGAAACACGTGTAATTAAGGCATCTGTTAGGATATAGATATGTATAATATGCATTTTTTTTCAAGTTGAAAATTTCAAAAATATAAATAAATAAGTTTATGTTATACACTTAGGAATATTGGTATTGTTTTCTTTCTCTATGCTCTTAACAATCTAGAAGTCTCACGTAGCTTTTGCATCATAATAATTGTTAAAAACTTAGGTTAATATGTAGGTAATAATCTTTGCATCTATCTATAAATATATTACATGAGTATCTATGATTGTTAGCAGTAAGTTTCTAAATCTAGGCTAGAGTACTTATTCTACAAATCCTGTGAGAATATAGCCTAAAGCCTTATATGAGCGAAACATTTGAGAAATGACACAAGGGAGAAGTAAAATCCGGATAGAGAAATCACACGTCCACTTGCTTGATCACTATGCCATATCCTAATCAAGAATTTAGGCCCTCTTTGGATCGATATAGCCAGAAATTCAAACCTATGAATTATTTTCCACTAGTTGCCCCTCTAAGCCTTTCTTTAGCCTTTCATAACCCACAAATCCTTACCCTGTTACAAAAACAAAACAAAATAAAAAAATCAACCTACCCAATCTAGAATAAGTCTGAGAATAGAATGAGGAAGAAAGAAGAAGAGAAAAACCGGTGTAAACGAAAGTTAGTTAATTGCTTCAGAAAATGAAGAAAAGAAGTTCCCATCCAAAGAAAAGAAAAATAAAAATAGAAATAAAATAAAAACTCCAAAAAAAAATAGAATAAAAGGAGTCAAAAGCCAAAGAAAAAGAAAAAAAATATGGCTAAGGATGGAAACAAAGTGTAGAAGGCAAAAGTAAATAATAAGGTTTTCTCTAAGTTACATAATATGAAGACTCTACTATCTCAGACTTGTCCTTTTGAATATCCATTTCCTTCCTTCTTAAACCATCTCCTAATCCCCATGAACACCTAATAAAGCCATCTAGCTCAATTAGGAATAGGTTAGTGTGATAGTAAGTGCGGATGTGTTTGATCGACTCCGCTTCCATGTTGTCATTGAGATTGTAAGGTAAAGTGTGCCCACTCGCTGCTTTGGAGAAAATAAACTTGAGCGAAAAATCGAAAGTGGTTTTCGTCTTGACATTTATGTGAGGACCTACTTAAGAACGCTATTTCGAGTTTCAAAAACGAACCTGCTAAGCATTTCATAGTATTACTCATAGTATTTATATTTGTATCATAGATGATTGATTATTATGCATATATTAGCTTAGGTTTTTGACTTGGTTATTCTTATTCAATTCCTAGTGAGATGTATAGATAGTTGGGACATGAATGAGGAAACAATAGTTTTATTTCTTAGTCGTTGTAGTATAGATGAAGTTTGTGAGTACCTTCACTGGAAAACTCTCACGAGGCTATAACTTCGTCCACTAGGGAATTCCTAGTGGTTTTAAGGCCTTGTTGCATATGGTCAATGCAATCGCACTCAGTAAGCGAGAGTAGTTAGAACTCCATTTTTGGTCACTTATTCTAATTTCTCATATTTGCTTGAGGCAAAAGCAAAATGCTGTTTGGGGTGGTTTGATAAGAGCCCAAAACTGTAGTTTTAACCCCGTAACTTGATCATACTTTTAGACCAATTATGTGAGTAATAATTTAAGAGTTAACACTGATTACGTGTTTTTATGCATTTCAGGTTTCAAAGTCCATTGTGTGCAGAAATGTGCCACTTTAGCGAGATAAAGGAGCTCAAGTTGGTTATCAAGGAGTTCCGTGATTAAAGGCCAAGATTTAAGAAGACAAAGCCTTTCTAAAGCCCGGTCAAAAGCTGAAAAGTCGACACGGGAAGAAACAACACACAAGTCAGCAGAACTTCCAAAGGCCGTATCTTTGGACTCAGACCTCGGAATGGGGCTTACCTTATGTCAAAACGACCGGTTCGAAAAGAGCTTTCCAATGGTATAAGCGTTGACCCAATCAGAGGAGCATAAGTAGACGAAAAGTCTGTTGAAGTCAACTGCAGCTGAAGAGGCCTTTTTGGACTGAAAATATTGGGTTTTGGGCCTGATTCTCTGGCCCAAAACATGGCTCCAAGCCCATGCACGATTTTTGGATCTGAAAGTATAAAAACCAAAGCTTAGCACTTTGTTAATGGTAGTTAGTTAGACCTAAAACAATATAGATAATTCTAGATCTAGTTTAATTAATTAAATTAAGTTTTAGTTCCATTTTCGATTCTTGTTTTAGATTAAGTCTTTGAATCATTGTTCTTGATTGATTAGATAAATATAATAGTTATTTTATCAATTTTGAATTGTGTTATTTCAATCTATATATCTAGTTTCGATTATTGTTGGTTACCATTTCTTAGTTGTTAATTAGAACTTAATTATCGTTTAGTTTAGATTAGTAAATTTCGAATCTTGATAATATGTTTAGTTTAGATTCATATGGGAATGATTGTGGAATGATTCAAGGCTAAACCCTCCATTAGAGGGGTTGATGAAGCCTTGATAAAAACTTAGTGGTATAGTGTATAAGCATTGTAGAATCTATTCCACTCTAGAAGGTCGTGATTCGCCATGCGAATGGGTGGACGACCTCACATGCTTGTTAGTACTAGTGTAGAAATGCCATGAACACTAGGGATTAGAACTCGAATTTCTTGCCGTAAGAACGTAAGAATCGAGATACAAGAATCTATGCTAGGTTATTAAGTTGGATTCGAGGTGGATTCAATTCCCCTCTAATCCTTTATCTAGATTCAAAACAATCATATTTCCATAGCATTCGTAGTTTAAATTCAAATAATCAATTTCATATTGTATCGTAGTATAACACCCTTCGTAAAGCTCTCATTAGACTTAAGACCGACTAATTAGGTTAGAAAACATTCCATGCTAGAGCACTAGGAGTGGAACGAATTTGTTACTCCACACTATCTCGATAGAATTGAGAGTAGAAACTTTGATAAGTATAGACACGTAAAATAGTTGTAGTTTACTTACGTTTTGAGTTCATCGTTCATTTCTTAGGTAGACTATTCATTTTTATCATTTATCATAGACCCATTATTAGATTAGATGGGTGTTTTCTGAAGGGTAAGTTTGGAGGACAATGTCTAAGCATGGTAGCATTAGATGGGAACAATGGGTTTGTTTCCTATAACAGTTTATATCACAAGATCTGAGGGGAAAGAGAGTTGGACTAATTTTTTACAAACAATGAAAAGGAATGGATTAGATTGTCATTTGTACAAGTTGACATTTGTGTCTGATAGGCAAAAGGGATTAATTGAAGTTGTGTCAATTGTTTTCCGTAACAATCCCCACAGGTTTTGCTTTAGGCATATGTACAAAAACTTTAAGAAAGTTTTCAAGGCAAAACATTTGGAGTTGCTAGTCTGGGGTGCTGCAAAATGTTATAAGATAAGTGATTTTGATAGGTGTATAGCTAAACTAGAAGCTGAATGTCTAGAAGATAGGGCCTGGCTTATGAGAGAGAAAGTGGAGAGTTGGGCAAGGGCACACTTTGATGATTATACAAAATGTGATCATAAACAATTTTTCTGAATCATTTAACAACTAGATTTTGGACTTGAGGGATATGCCCATTGTTCCTTTCTTTGATAAGTATCATATATTGTTGATGTCCTTTTTGTGTAAGAGGAGAGAGAAGGCAGAAGAATGGGATATAAATGGGTTAGTCCCTGCAGTTGTGAAGAAAAAAGAGAAGATGATAGAAGACATTCCTAACTGGGATTTAGAAGCAAGTCATAGCAGTCTGTATTGTATCAAGGATGTCAAGTCTGATTATAGATACACTGTGAACATAGTAGATCAAGAGTGGTTGTAGGAGATGGCAACTCTCTAGGATTGTTTGTGTGCATGTAGTAGTTATTTTATACAAAATGAGAGCTGATTAGAGAGAGTATTGCAGTTCCTACTTCTGGGTGTCTACATATCGAATGGCTTACAAGGGACACATCAAGCCAATGGAAAATCCAAGAGACTGGCCCCAAGCCTGTAAGTTACCCTAAACCCTATATAGTCTGTTATTAACCATTGTTATTAATTTATGTTACCCTCATAATACATCTTGTAAGGTACCCTGTTATTAATTTATGTGTTTGTTTGCATGTAGACACCAAAACAGCTATACAATCCACCTTCACACACCAGGGGTATTAGGCGGCCAAGAAAGAATAGAAGGAGAGATGAAGATGAGGAAGCACCAAACAAGAAGAGAAGGAAGTGTAGGTTGTGTAGGACAGAGGGGCATAATTCCAAGACATGCAAAGGTCTCCCTGCACAACCAAAAGGTAAGGACACTCATCAGTATGTGGTTACATATGACATGTCAGGAATTACTTACATGTCAGGAATTATCATTTTAATGGGATAATAGGTAAATCTAAGGCCAAAGATGTAGAATCTTTGCAAGCATCAAATGGTCCAATGCCAGCTTCACCTTCACAACCCAACACTAGAAGCAAGTCCAAAGTTGCAAGTTCAAGTCCAGTGCCAGCTTCACCTTCACAACCTAGCACTAGAAGCAGGTCCAAAGTTGCAAGTTCAAGTCAACCACCAAATTCACCTTCATCACAGCCAAGTCAAGTACCCAGCACTAGAAGCAAGTCCAAAGTTGCCACTGAAAGTCAACCACCACTAGTTTCACCTTCATCACAGCCAAGTCAAGTATCCAGCACTAGAAGCAAGTCCAAAGTTGCCGCTGAAAGTCAACCACCACTAGCTTCACCTTCATCACAGCCAAGTCAAGTACCCAGCACTAGAAGCAAGTCCAAAGTTGCCATGGAAAGTCAACCACCACTAGCTTCACCTTCATCACAACCAAGTCAAGTACCCAGCACTAGAAACAAGTCAAAGTAGCCACTTAAAGTCAACCACAACTAGCTTCACCTACATCACAGCCAAGTCAAGTACCCAGCACTAGAAGCAAGTCCAAAGTTGCCACTGAAAGTCAACCACCAGCTTCACCTTCATCACAGCCAAGTCAAGTACCCAACACTAGAAGCAAGTCCAAAGTTGCCACTGAAAGTGAACCACCAACTTCACCTTTATTACAACCCAGCACTAGAAGCAAGTCCATTTGTGCAAGTTCAAATCAAGTGCCAACTTCACCATCATCACAGCTCAGCACTAGGAGCAAGTCCAAAGCTGCAAGCTCAAGTCAAGTACCACCTTCACCATTATCACAGCGCAGCACTAGGGGCAAGTCCAAGGAAACAACTTCATCACAGCCCAGCACTAGGGCCAAAACCAAGGAAGCAGCTTCATCACAGCCCATCAGTAGAGCCAAGTCCAAAGAAACAGTTGTTAGTCAGCCACCATCATCACAGCCCAACACTAGGGCCAAAACCAAGGCAGCATGTTCAACTGTGACAAAACCAACAAAGGCCACTACAAAGCCTTCTACTGTGAATTTTCAACCACCAACACCAAAGCAACTACAAACATTGGTAGCTAGTGGAGTTCCATTACCAAAGAAGCCGCATAAAGCTAATACATTCCAGGTAAAGTATAGTATAGTTTTATGGGTTGATAAGTTGAACTGATTTATATCAAATTGACTTTGTTTTGTAAATTGATTAATAAGTTGGTTTATTTGATTAGGCTCCAGAGCAAAGACATACTTTTGCTGAACTTATGAAGAGGCTCAGAGACGCCTACATGCCACCACGTGCAGCAGAGAAACTAAACAGCAGTTCAAGTGCACCACCAAAAATGAACAAGGCCACAAAACAAAACAAACCACCACTAGCTCCTCCACCAAATCCAGCATCAAGGCAGAAGTTCCAAACTGTGAGGCCAGATTCGAAACTCTGAACTCTGCAGGAAGGGTTATTGTGATTTGGGTACCTTTGTTATTTTGGATGGATAGCTAGATTGGAAACTCTGCAAGACTCTACAAGACTGTCATATTTTGGGCATGTAATGACTTCTTTTGTTATTTTGGTCTTTTTTGGATGGTATTTGGACAATGTTTGGTTTTGGACCTAATATATTATGAATAACTTATATATTTATAATTCTATTCTGTTTTATCTTATTTTTTAGGGAATAAACTTATTTTTTAGGGAATGACTTATATTTTTTATGATAATAAACTTAACACCAATTAATAACAGTCAACAAACCACAATTTTGATTAATAGCTAACAAGACAACACAACAAAATAATACATCAAGTCCCTACACATTAACATGCTAAATTTTCTTCATATGTTCCTTTCCTTTAAGAAGAATCTTTGCATTAAATGCTTCAGATAAATCTTGTATGACTAACTCAATATTCAATTTCAAATTGGAATTGGACTTAAAAGACGATGACTCCTTCACCTCTTCTTCAAAAACCAACTTCTTTGGTTCAGACTTCTCCTTCTTACAACCTGCAATTGCAACTTCCAACCATTCAAACTGATCACACCTTGGGCATTTCAGAAACTTCTCGCCCTTGCTTCTTAGTTGAGTTGACGTCCTCACGTCCCTAATAGTAGTACACATCTTGCACGGAGATCGCTTCCAAGGACAAGTATATGACCAATGGTCCTCTCCTTTACATACAAAACATCCAATGCCTTTCTTGACTACAACCGGACTACCAAGATCGTTGGGTTTGTCACTTGAATTTCCCATTAAATCATCTAGCCATTGGGCCAATTCACATTTCTGGCATTTTATAAACCTTTTTTTGTTATTGTCTTCAAGCAAGTCGCATTCGTTATTGCAATTCTTACAAATTACGTGCATCTAAGGGCATTGAGCTGTTTTATGTGTCTTTTGGCCACACAATAAGCATGAACAATCCTGAAACATTATAAACATATTTTAGACATACCACCCCACTGTTATAACACTAATTAGTAATAGCCCCCTGATAAACGGTAATTTCCAGTTTGATTCTATTAAAGTCCGAAGTCCACAGTCCGAAGTTCACAGTCCAAAGTCCGTAAACGTCCGTTTAGTCAAGTTACCTTACTCACGTGGGTTGGTATGATATGTCGAGTAAGGGATTGTCCATCCCTTAGGGCTAGGCAAGATTCACAACTGGATTACAACTTTTAGTGAGTAGGATTTTAGGTTATTTAGTTGGTTTAAGTAAATTAACGATAATGCAAGTAATGTAAAATAATAACGATTGATTTCTACGTAAATAAATAGGGATAGAGAAACACGGAAAGGGTTAATCGTACTCATGCAAGATCAGTTTCAACAGTTATAATACCACATCATTACAGCTCTAATTCGTCTCGAGTTCATAGACAAACCAGAGATGGCGTCGAGTATCGATCCCTAGTGAGATACATGCATCTCTAAGCTCATCTCACTAGCATAAGGAGTTGAACTAATATTCCATCTCTAGAATATCATTTCAGCTCCTGGTTCGATTCTACATCAGCTGGACAAATCAAAGAGCTATCTGACACCAGAGAGTCGCACGCGAGACATTTTTGGTCTCTCGCGAGATTGTTCTAGAGCATCAGCACTCCAAACTTGGACAATCTCAATCATTTTGGGACAGGATGTATAATCTACACCTGATTCCTAAGTAGGGATTCTGGAACATTAAAGTGTCAATCTGGATCCTCACACGAGCATCATTAACCCTTCCCATGGGGGGGGGGTTTAGCTCATGGTCATTGGATGATTAATTGAACTTGCTGTATATAATTAATAAGTAAATGAATAAAAGTAATTGAACTTGAAAAGAAATGACTTTTATTAAGTAAAAGGACTTACAATACTGATGCTGGTATGAAAGCTACTAGAAGGGAAAGCAAGACAACGTACTGGAAATGAAAACAGCAAAATGAAAAGCTAAAACTATAGGCTAAAACTAAAAACTGAAGACCAAAGCCTAAAGTCCCCTTCTCATATATATAGCCTCCAGCCTCTTCACGTGAAACCTTCCCCATTTATATGTTTTGTTTTTATTCCAAATGATAACTTCCAAACAATACAAAGTTTGTCTTGTTATGTTTTAATTTTGTTTTGTCCTTTTGCTAAATCAATTCAATCATTGAATTGTTTCGTCTTTTCCTCTTGCAAGCTGGCACACAATTGTGACCATCAATTGCCACCTGCCTATGCTGACTCGTCATGCCTACATGGTGTGTCCAGTGGCGGCGCCGATTTTGGCATTTTTACAACTTTCTGTCTTTGGGTAGAGTTCGTCTCCCTGGTTGCTCTGGCAGTTCACTAGCCGAAGTCGGCGTCCATGTTTGAAAGATGTGAGCTTCGGAAGTTTGATGCTTCTTTACTCGTGGGCCCGTTCTGTACTGGTTTTGTCCCTTTGGAAACTTCAGCTCTAGTCAGGCTTTGTCGGGCATCGCTGGGGTTGAGTGGGAAAACTTCAAGTATGCCAGTATTCCCGTACTTTGATGCATGTTTTATTATCATATTCACGTTAACTGTGGAAACCTGCAAAAGTACAAAAATATAATTATTTCATGATTAATAAACACATAATTGACCAAGATGCTATCTCTCGGGGCTTAATATTACACTTTTTGGTGCTTATCACACCACCCCCAAACAGCATTTTGCTTGTCTTCAAGCAAAGAAGAGACATTAAAATGATGAGTGGCCAAAAATGTGTTGTCCTAAACTAAGTCTCATTTCGCAGAGTGTGGTTGCATTGACCGTATGTAACAAGGCCTTGAATCACTAGGAATTCCCTAGTGGACGAGTTATAGCCCCATAAGTGTTTTCCAGAAAAGATACTCACAAACTTCATTTATACTACAATGACTCAGTAACAAAGGCTTGTTTCCTCAATTAATTTCAGATATCTATAGATCTCACTAGCGGGGGAAACAAGGACTAATGCTTTTGAAATTCAAGTTAATATACATACAATAATCAAAACATCTATATATGAGCATGCGTGTAGTGATCTTTATGAAATGTACAAGCAGGGACCGTTTATGGATCCTTTGGATAGCGTTCTTAAGTTGGTTCTCACAGGTATGTGTCAAAACACCATTTCTCTCTCATTTTTCCACTCAAGTTTTGCTAACTCCAGTGTGCAGTGGGCACACGTTTCCTCACATACTCAATGATAGTAAGAGGAGCCGAGGTCGAGAATTCACATCTACTACTTATTATCACACCACCCTACTCCTAATTGAGCTAGAGGTCTTTATTAGGTGTTATGGGGCTTAGGTGGTAGTGTAGAAGAAAATGGAATGAAAAATTCAAAAAAATGATAAGCATGAGAGAATAAGGTATTCGAGATATTTATACTAGAGAAATCCTTATTTTCTTTCCTGCTTCTAACATGAGTTTCCATACTTGGCTTTTTTAAGCTTTTGTATTCCCTTTTGATTTGATTTTGGGGGAAATTCTAACTTTGATTTTTCTTTCGAATTTTTTTTTTGGAAACATATTTCTATTTTTCTTTTTCTTTTCTTCTGAAGCAGGTAACTGATTTTGATTTGTGACAAGTTTTTCTCTTCATTTTACCGCACTTCATCCTATTTCTCATACTCATCATCTAGGTGGGATTATTTATTTATGGTTAATAAATGGGTAATGAATTTTTGGTGAAATAGAAAGGGTTAATAAAAGGTTTAGTGGGGTGACTAGCGGTAAATTTTTTTTACAGGTGTTAATTTTTGGCTATATCGATCCAAAGAAAGCCTAAATTCTCACCTAGGATTCGAGTAGTGATCAAGTGAGTAGACGTGTGAACTTCTCTATTAGGAAAAACTACTCCTTTGTGTCATTACTCACATATCACACATTTTGAGGCTTTTTGGTTAGATTCTTATAGGATATGAAAATTAAGTTGTCTAACCGTGGGTCCCATAAATTTACTACTATATACATTTAATGATAGTCGGTGCATGAATGCTCATGAAAAGATGTAAAAACTATTGCATACTTATTAACATAAGTTTCTAAGAACAAGTCCTAATTCTAATGCTAGGGTGAGATTTCTAAATATTTTTCATCACAGAAAAGGAAACGAAACTTTGTCACTAAATTTACTTATTTAGACAGAAAATAAAACTATATATAACCTATAAATGCTTAATTTTTTGCTAAAGGTTCTAACCACCCCCAAACAGTCGGACGTTGTGTCCTCAAAGTGTCAAGAGTAAGAAAGAATATACCTGAGAAGCTTGAGCAAAAATAAAGCTGATATCTTCAACATAAAATTATGTTAACACCACATATAGTATACAACACAAAAGTGAAAGCACACTATTAGGTTATTTATTTTTCAAATCAAAAAGTAAAACAACAAATATGTACATCAACTTACACTGCCCTAATCACGAATTAGGGGTATGTCCATTCTGGCTTCATCTTTATAGAAATGTCATTCCTTTGTGTCACGCTAGTTTATCATAGCCTGCCAGACTTTGCTCCACTTCCTCTTTCTAGAAGTGTCCAGATGAGCTATCATCTCTTCGTCATTAGGGAAGCAACGAATGTTCCTCAGATACCTTGAAGAGCACCGATGCCAGACCCAAAATCGCAAAGAACAAATTACCCTGTTCGTCGAACACATAGAATCAACCCGTACCCAGTCACGAAAAGTGGCCACAAACTGTGGGAAAAATGTCCTCATTATCTGGCATGCTGTAACTGGCAAAGTGATATAGTGCTGCCAAAAAAGATGAGCCCTTTTAAGGTTCTCAATTACTAGGTCTGTGATGTCGAAGGCGGTATGTTGCTGGGCCAGAGCATGGAAAGTCTTACACGCTGATTCGGAGGCAGTGGAAAAATACCAATCCCCCATGATGTTTAAAAGGATAAACAATATGGCAGTCCCAACATTCATGGTCACACTGGCTAATGGAATTGTGTTGTCTGGCCATCGGCCACGCTCTTCACGTTCAATGACTTGGGCGAGGCCATCGCCATAGAGGCCGGCAAAATCTTCCCAAGAATAGTCATTAAAGTGGTTTTGTATGATGTATTGAATGGGGGTGTTTGGCTGAATATAAGGAATGTCCAAAGCCATAGCAACTGCTGGCTCGTAGAAAAGATGTTGGGTGTTACCAATACGGATTGCAAATCCGTTCAAAACAAAACCATGTGCAGCAGGTGGATCCTCCATATGATCATAAAAATAAGTTGCCAAACGTGGAGAGTATGTCTGCTCAGGGTGCAGAATGAAGGAGTTCCAACCAACTTGGGTGATGAAGTCTCTGAAACGATGTCCATATGCTGGAGAATTCAACAAAACATAGAAAGATTGTTCTAGAATAATCTTTGGAGATGCCATTGTGAATGATGTGTGATGAAAGATACCACATGTAGACAAAGATAAACCAAAAATTAGAATACGATAGAAATGACTAAGTAAAAACAAATGACATTTATTACCATAGGAAAATTGCACTATACTAAAACTAAAAAGAAAATGACAAGGAACGGAAATTTTAACATAAATTTGCGAAATTTAATATGGGTCATGGCCCTAGTAATGGCGAGGATCCTTTGGTAAGAGAAATCCATTTATAAGATTCTCGATCCAGTCAATCCATGCAACAACCCGTTGCAACAGGATGCTCTGTGTCTGGTAAATCTCAGTGTGGTTCTCCATTATGAGAGTGTGATTTGCCAAGAACTGGTTGTGGCTATGCAAGAATTGTGCTTGTTCCTCGTCTTGTATTGTCCGCAGGTCGTGAAATTCAAGAAGACTAGTGATGATGATGTTCTGACGTGTGTATAATATCATTAGTCCTTGGTGAATTAGACGAAGGCCTTCTATAGGATTAAATATGGTGTGTATTGCATTTTCAGTGAAAATGTTGACAACGGAACAAGCTTCACCGGTTTCTGCACCGGCATGTTTCTTTGCAACATCGGGAGTTCAAAAACCGTTCATGCAAACAGAGTGAATGGTGAGAATATTAGCTGTTCTGAGGTACGTAGTAGGATAAGTAATAGGAAAACCCCAACGCACCATAATAAGTGTCACAATTGTTGGCAAAGGGGATGACTTTTTCCTGGCACGTGCGATTGCATTCCAGAGAAATTGAATTATGCAAAAATCATTGCATTTAGTCTATAGTACCCATAGTAGATGGAGGAGGGTTTTTGTTATTTTGAAGTCTTAGATGTGCTGAGCACATTATGAGCTAGTCATTGGATCATAGATAATTGGTTTCTTTGCAAGGATCGCTGATAAACAATGCGGTTTTTCCGGTTGTATTCGCCATAAAGGATAGTTGCAAACATCAGATTCCTTATATTGTCGAATAGGTGAATCTTGAAGGTGTACTCCCGGGTTTGTAATGGGAATTTGAAGGACCTTGGAGATGATTTTCATAGTCAATTCACACTCGCATCCGTTTACGCGGACAAAGAATTGCCCGTTTTGGAAATAACTGTGTTTATAAAATAGCAGGACCAATTCTCTGGAATAAAGTGCTTCCTTATAATGTAATAGAAGGAACCATCCTCGACATAAAATTTCAGTATCAAAATATGGGTGAAATAGACTGCTCTGGAAATTTTCCATAAAATTTTGCTTGGGCATGAAAATTCGAGTGAGGGCCATTAAAGATGGAGTGGTAAAGAAAATTTAGTAGAAAAAGGAAGATTGGATTTTAGAGGTGTCTATCCTTGCTATAAATAGGCACCAATCCGAAGATGCAGAAAATATGAATCGAGGTGTCACAGGGTAGTTAGACCACATGTATCTTCTAAAACAAGGCGCAAAAGTGGATGTAGTGTGGATGGGAAGAATGGGGCATGTGACTACAAGGAGTGCCATTTTTTTTTTTTTCTTTTTTTTGCGTAAATAGCATAAGTAGAAGGACAAGGAAGATGTAAATATAATATCATAATAAGATGTAACAACGTACAAAGATGTGAAAACACACCATAATGACACGGGGAATAAAATACAAACCTAAATATTATATAGGATTATATGCCACATTAACAGCATTACTATAATAAAACAAACGAGCATGAAGACTTGAGTAGCATATTCAATTTTCCGTTGCTCAAACTTTTCTAGTGCATCCATGAAGCTTGAAATTTGGTAAGAACTTAAAAAAATGATATTATACTTAAAGAAGAAGTGCAAAGGGAAAAAGATGAAAGGAGTGAATGTGAAGGATGTGGTGGACATTCTATTTATAGAAAGGAAATGGAGCCGTTTTATGACCGTTTGGGTGCGATTTCATGACCGCTTTCTGACCGTTTTTGGTGCGATTTCATGACTATTTTCTGACCGTTATGGCAATCGTTAGTGGATGGTAAAGCTCGCTGTTAAGTGTGACGTCAAAAATAAAATAAAATAAAATAAAATATATATATATATATATTATTATTATTATTATTATTATTACTAATATTATTATATATGTTTCTACCTATATATAATATAATATTAGAGATATATAATAACTAATATAATATTTGACAAGGCAAAAGTTTCGAAAAATGTAGGTAATAACAGACATCTTAGGTTGGAAAATTAAAATGCAAAAATGTAAATAAAATATCCGACATAAATAATATACAAAACCGGGAAAATAAACTGTCTACTGAGAATCCTTGGGGGTTGCAGAAGAAGAACCAGGAGTCCTACGATGACGTGCAGTACAAGCTCCCATGGAGGCTAACTGTTCCTGGATGTCACCTAGAATCTGCATCACCTGGTCCTGAAACTGGTGCTGATTCGCCATGAGCATTCGCTGGAAGTGATTATGGCAAGTAGTCATATTAACCTAAAATGCATTCATAGAAGTGCGCATTTCTTGCTGAATTTCGCCCGTTAAGTCGGTCAGTGAATTGTGGCGAGTGCTCATATTCTCCCTAAATCTGCCCATGTTATGTTCCATCGATACATGGCGGGTATACATGTCTCACATGCCACTGTTCATAGCGCGTATGGCATCTATAAGACGGCTCATCTGGCTCATGGCAGCCTCATCAAAGAAAGGTGGGTGAGTTGAACCCACGTTATCATGTTCAGCTACCATAAGTGATGTGGGTTCCCATGGCGACAGTATGCATTTCTTGAAAATAGTCATATTCTCATATGGCAGCATAGGGACTAACGGGGTGGCAGACAGGAAACCCAAAGTAATCATAACTTGCGTTACAAGAACAGCAAGAGGGGCTGACCTGAGTGTGGCATGCGTAATCATATCAAATAGAAAGGTGCATATGCAGAAGTTACCCTTGCGCTCCTGGAGGACCCAGAGTAGGTGGAGGAATGTCTTGTTAATGTCCGATGGCTTAGAAGTGCCAATGACATTCTGCCCTAGCCATTGAGTCACGGCCAGTTGATTTCGCATACCGAGCGTTGATACGCCCATTTCCCATCTAGATTATACTCACCCTCGATTAAAGTGTCGAGCATGAGGTCGTAAGTCCCTGGATATACGGACTGCTATTGAGTCAACACGTGCTCGATCACCGGTATGCCTGTGATCCCGGAGATCAACACAGGTGCTACCTGGCAACGCACACCATCGATGGATGACCCAAAAATGGTCGCCATTAAAGCCACTATTGTCGTAAAACTTCAACACCAAATCCATTGAATACACCCCGCCATTGGCATACAACAAATACTCCCATCCTCTAGAGTGTATTTCTGTATCAAAAAATGGCGCAAACATTCCACTTTCAAATAGTGATCCAAAAATGTTTTCCACCGAAATTCGCCTGTTTCCAGCCATTGGTGATCGTAGGAAGAGGATGGGTATTGATTTGAGATGAGGGGAAGAATTGGAAGTTGTTGACGGAAGGGAATTAGATTCTGAGTTGTGATGGTCTTGCACGAGACTTGGGTTTAATGTGGGCATGTCTCGTGCGAGACTAAAACGAGAGGGCCGGAACAAGATCCTATTTTTGTGGGAGACGAAGGATGGAATGATGACGCGTGTGGTTGATGTCACGGGTTATACACGGGCTGAGAATAACGAGATTTGGTCAGGCCCAAAAAATTTCCAAGCCCGATTCAAGCCTAAAGCCTAAATCGAGCCTAAAAAATATAAACGCGCACACATGACTCGTTCGGACTCTGAATTGGATAAATGAGCTATCGAAATGATCGGCACGAAAAATGCCATCCAATTATATGATTCATTCTCAAAGCCCATAAGAATTTTTGAAAAGAAGGAGGGAAGGTTTATTTATGAACAATGTTTTGTTTTTGTTTTTTTTTTTTTTTTATATGGTTTTATTTCTATACAAGGGAGATTAATATGAACAACACTAAATGTCCAGAAAAATCACCATCTAAATTAATAGGCAACTGTCATATTGGCTCTGGAGCGAACCCAATCCAGCCAAACTGTGGCTTTACCTTTATGTATTATGGGGTTAGGAGCAGGACGGTACCATCCCGAACTGTGCATGCTACGGTATAATAATATTGCCCTTATTACATATGACTATCTGATAAAAGGGGAAAGCTATAGTTTTACCTACGAATAAGTAACGAAACTCAAACGTAAGTAAAACTAAAACTAATTTCAGCTTAATATTATCAAAGTTTTCTACTCTCGATGGTATTGCAATATAGTTGGAATAGAAGATTCGTTCCACTCCTAGTTCTTTAGAATTCCAAGTGAACTATGATTATCAGTCTTTCAAAGTTAATGAGAGTAACGAAATATACTATGATGGGAAACTACTACTCAATATGCGAATAACGAAATGACGGAATTCAAATACTAACTTGGCAATAGAGAATGAATTAGGGGAATTCGATTCCACCTTGATTCGACTTAATCAACTAACAAAGAAATGTCGTAATCCAAATTTCAATGCTTTCGTATAACAAACTAGTATTTCTAATCCCTAATTAATCATGGCAATCTCTACCAAATAATAACTAGCATGTGAAGCAATCAAACCCATTCTTATGGTGAACTAATTACTTTCTAGAAGTGAATAGATTATCACGATGATTTCTAAGCTAACAAAATCAAGTTTTCAGCAAGGCTTCCTCAAACCCCCTAATGGAGGTTTTAGCCTTGAGTCATTGAACTATCATTTCTATATGAATTTAAGCAAGACATGATATAAAGATTATAAATTTACTATATTGATCTAATCAAGAATTCAAAACTAAATTAACAACTAAGAAATGGTTAATAACTAAATGATCGAAATTAGATCTAAGTGATTTAATAATTAAAACTAGATTATAAGTAACAAACTAACTTTATTGATCTAATGAAATAAAAGAGTATTGATTCAACAACTGAATTAAAAACAAGTAAATAAAATCTAATTAGTGGAGTCTAACTAATTTATTTTCTAATTTAGGTCTAGCTCATCAACTCCATGCTTAAGAGTTAAGTCTTGTGTCTTCAAATGGAGGAGACCAGATCCACTTTTTCGTGCATGGGCTGAGGAGCCATGTTTTGAAATAGAATTACTGAAACTAATTTTTCATTGATTGATTATCAAGTTCTTACATCCTGTATTTATACTCTTCATTACACAGAAAACAGTTACAAAAACAGTTACCAAAAACGGTTACAAGTCTGTTTCAAGATGATGAGCTGGCACTGACTTCTCTTGTCTCTAGCTTTGACTGAAGTCTTCCTTAATACCCCCCCTTCAAGCTGAAGGGATTATTAAGCACTGATAGCTTGGATAATAGTAGATGGAATCGTTGAGATGATAGACCTTTAGTAAAGATATCTGCTACCTGATCATGTGTACAAAGATACTGAATATCCACTACTTTATTAACAACCAATTCTCTTATATAGTGATAATCGATTTCTACATGCTTAGTGCGAGCATGAAAGATAGGATTATTGGCTAAGGCTATAGCGCTGATATTGTCACAAAATATGAAAGGAGGTTTCAATATAGTAATATGTAAGTCTTTCAATAGTAAGAAAACCCAATAGATTTCTGCAGCTGTGTGTGCTAGAGATCGATATTCAAATTTCATGCTTGAACATGCTACTGATTATCTTTGCTTTTTATTGACCAAGAAAGAAGATTACTCCCCAAAAATACACAGAATCCAGTCGTAGATCTCCTATCAATAGGACATCCAGCCCAATCTGCATCAGTGTATGCTTGAATAATAAAGGAACTCTTTGTAAACCACACTCCATAATCAATTGTACCTTTCAGATATCTGATGATCCTTTTGATTGCTGCTAAATGAGTAGACCTGGGAGAGTGCATGAACTGACAGACTAAATTAACAGCAAAAGAGATGTCAAGCCTTGTCCAAGTAAGATATTGTAATGTTCCCATTAAGGACCTATAAGATGTAGGTTCTGCTAACAACTCTCCTGAATGAGAATCCAATTTACAGCTTGATGAAATAGGTGTTGAAGCTGGTTTAGCATCAATCATGTTAGCTTTTCGTAATAAATCATAAGTATACTTTGTTTGACACAAAAATATACCCCTTGAATCTCTTTGAGCCTCTAGTCCCAAAAAATAATGAAGTAAACCTAGATCCTTCATAGCAAATGTAGAACTCAGCTAAATGATGACTTGCAGATACTCAACTTTAGAGCTTCCTGTAATAAGGATATCATCCACATAAACTAGAATGTAAGTAATGGACTTCTGACCTTTTTTAATGAACAAGGAATGATCTGCTTCAGATGTAGTGAATCCAAGTGCCAATAAAGCTTGAAATAACTCCTCATACCAAGCACGAGGGGCTTGTTTAAGTCTATAGATGGATTTTAGAAGTTTACAAACATAGTGAGGCTTCAGAGGATCAATGAACCCTTGTGGTTGCTTCATAAAGACTTGCTCCTTTAAGTAACCATGCAAAAAGCATTGGAGACATCCAACTGCCTTATTTCCCAATTGAAATTGACTGCAAGTGATAAGATGAGTCTTATAGTAGTGGGCTTGACAACAGGACTGAAAGTTTCTAAGTAATCAAATCCATACTGCTGATTGAAGCCTTTGGCAACTAACCTTGCCTTGTGTTTATCAAAAGACCCATCTGCTTTTTGCTTCAACCTAAAGACCCATTTATTATCAACTATATTCTGAGCTGAGTGATAATGGTAAAATGAATAGCTTTACCTACGAAATAAAGCGATGAACTCTAAACGCAAGTAAAACTAAACTTCATCTTATCCGTCTATATTTATCAAAGATTCTACTCTCAAGTCTATGAGATATAGTGGAGTAGAGTGATTCGTTCCACTCCTAGTCCTTCCAAGATGCTATGTTCTCACGTGTTTTGTACTCTACTTAAAGTCTAATGAGAGATTTACGAAAAAGGCAACTAGACTACGATGCAACTACCCACGAAATACAACTAGTAACGATGGGAATAACTAAGGGAATGCTACGTTGATTCGATGATAAGGAGTTAGAGGGGAATTGATTCCACCTTAACTCGACTTAATCCTATTAACTACAAATCGTAAGTAATCCGAATTGAATCGCCCAGCGAACAATTGGTTCTTCCTAATCCCTAATTACACATGACATTTCTACCAATTAATAACTAGCATGTGAACGATTAAACCCATTCTCATGGTGAACTAAACGCGTTTCTAGAGTGGAAAGGAAATTACGACGAATCCACGTTAATCGAATCAAGCTTTCATCAAGGCTTCTCACCCCCTCTAATGGAGGTTTAGCAGAGAATCATTACGCTAAATCATTTCGATTACTTTTAAACTAAACATGATATAAAGAATTGAAATTTACTTAATTAAACAATAATGAAATCTAATTTAATGACTCAAATGAAATAAGGACAGGAATTGAAATTAGATCTAGAAGTGGAAATGACAAAATTGAAATTGATAAAAATACTACTTTATTGATCTAATCAAAATGAAGAACAAGATTCAAAGGTTTAATCTAATACAATAATTGAAATGGAACTAAACTTAATTAATCTACATGAAAAACTAGATCTAGAAGCTATTTTAATGGCTACTTTCTATTCTAAGCTACCTTTATTTTCTAACCTAAAAATCTACTATTCTCTACTAAAAAATCTACCATTAACAAAAAGTTAAGCTTTTGTTTTTATACATTCAGATCCAAAAATCGTGCATGGGCTTGGAGCCATGTTTTGGGCTAGAGAATTAGGCCCAAAACCCAAATCTTTCAGTCCAGAAAGGCCTCTTCAGGTGCAGTTGGCTTCAACAGACTTTCCGTCTACTTTTGCTCTTCTGATTGGGTCAAGGCTTAGACCATTGGAAAGCTCTTTCCGAGCCGGTCGTTTTGACATAAGGTAGGCCCCATTTCGTGGTCTGAGTCTAAAGATATGTTCTTTTGGAAGTTCTCACGACTTTTTGTGTTAGCATTTTTACGCGTCGACTTTTCGACTTTTGGCCAGGGCTTTTTTAGAAAGACTTTGTCTTCTCGAAACTTGGCCTTTAATCACGGAACTCCTTAGTAACCGACCTTTGCTCCTTTATCTCGCGAAAGTGGCACATTTCTGCACATAATGGACTTTGAAGCCCGAAATGCATAAAAACACGTAATCAGTGTTAACTCTTAATTATTACTCACATAATTGGTCTAAAAGTATGACTGTTAAAGGGTTAAAACTATAGTTTTGGGCTCTTATCAAACCACCCCCAAACAACATTTTGCTTGTCCTCAAGCAAAGATGAGAAATTAACATAAGTGACCAAAATGGAGTTCTATCTACTTCTCGTTTACGGCCGAGTGCGATTCCATTGACCATATGCAACAAGGCCTTAAACTACTAGGAATTCCCTAGTGGACGAGTTATAGCCTCGTGAGAGTTTTCCAGTGAAGGTACTCACAAACTTCATCTATACTACAACGACTAAGAAATAAAACTATTGTTTCCTTATTCATGCTCCAAACTATCTATACATCTCACTAGCTATGAACAAGAATAACCAAGTCAAAAACCTAAGCTAATATATGCATAATAATCAATCATCTATAATAAACATATATACAATGAGTAATACTATAAAATGTCTAGCAGGTCCGTTTCTGAAATTTGGAATAACGTCCTTAAGTAGGTTCTCACAATAATAGTCAAGATACAACACTCTGATTTTTCCACTCAGTTTTATTTACTCTAGTCTGAGTGGGCACACTTTACCTTACAATCTCAATGACAACAAGGAAGTCGGAGTCGATCAAACACATCTGCCACTTACTATCACACTAACCTATTCCTAATTGAGCTAGAGGTCTTTATTAGGTGTTGCGGGGATTAGGAGATGGTTTAAGAAGGAAGGAAATGGATATTCAAAAAGGACAAGTCTGAGATAATAGAGTTTTCATATTATGTAACTTAGAGAAAACCTTGTTATTTTTTTTTGCTTCTATACTTTGTTTCCATCCCTAGCCATATTTTTTTTTTTTTCTTTTCTTTGGCTTTTGACTCCCCTTTATTCTATTTTTGGAGTTTTTATTTATTTCTATTTTTTTTTTCTTTTCCTTGGATGGAAACTTCTTTTCTTTATTTTCTAAAGCAATTAACTAACTTTTGTTTACACAAGTTTTTTCTCTTCTTCTTTCTTCCTCATTCTATTCTCAGACTTATTCTAAATTGGGTAGGTTGATTTATTTATTTTTATTTTGTTTTTGTTTTTGTTTTTGTAACAGGGTAAAGGGATTGTGGTTTATGAAAGGCTAAAGAAAGGCTCAGAGGGGCGACTAGCGGGAAATAATTCATAGGTTTGAATTTTTGGCTATATCGATCCAAAAAGGGCCTAAATTCTCGCTTAGGATATGGCATAGTGATCAAGCAAGTGGACGTGTGATTTCTCTATCCAGATTTTACTTCTCCCTTGTGTCATTTCTCAAATGTTTTCGCTTCATATAAGGCTTTAGGCTATATTCTCACAGGATTTGTAGAATAAGTACTCTAGCCTAGATTTGAAACTTACTCGCTAACAATCATAGATACTCATGTAATATATTTATAGATAGATGCAAAGATTATTACCTACATATTAACCTAAGTTTCTAACAATTATTCTAATGCAAAAGCTCATTGAGACTTCTAGATTGTTAAGAGCATAGAAAAGGAAAACAATACCACTATTCCTAAGTGTATAGCATGAACTTATTTATTTATATTTTTAACTTTTTTAAAATTTTAACTAGAGAACAAATGCATATTAACTCTATCTATATCCTAACAGATGCCTTAATTACACGTGTTTTTTATGCCCCCAAACAAAAGCATGCTTTGTCCTCAAAGCAATTAAATAAAGAGGGTAGGAAAAATACCATTGAAGCGTGAAATTCAGGAACATCGTAAAACAAGGTTAGAACGCACTAATATAGGAAATAAAACCGACACAACTCTATAATGAAGTTCTACCCATTATGAGGTTAACAAGAATGAAATTGCTTGGGACATAAGCAGACACTAACTAGAATGAAACTTACCTTATCCCCCCGTGATTATTCGTCATCTTCCTCATTTCTCTTCCATAAAGAAGTGAGGTTCCTTCGCGATCTGCCATGCCATGATAATTTGCCGGGCTCCCGCCATTTATCATCTATTATTGCTAACCTATTAAGAGCCACTTGGTTTGACGGGTGTAGGGTGCAACCAGATGAGGTTGTATCCTCCACCCTTGCCAAGTCATTGCAACGGAAAGATCGAATAATACTATTGGTGGGTCGCATTAATGTCGGCCGTAATCCAATCCGTGAAGCGTGTACAAAAACAGGAAAGAAACATAGCATAATACGAGAAACTAGAACGGGCATAAGAAGGTACTTATGCCTCATGCTATGGGATCGAGCTAAACTAGACATCAAGGTTCGGGAAGGTCATGACACATACGCCCCGTGGCTAGAGAAAGGAAGACGCCGCAAGTGGCATCATTCACGTAAGAAAAATGCCATTCCCTAAAATGTTTAGCATGATCCAAAACATAACAGTTCCTATGTTTATGGACAGGGCTACCAAAGGCGACGTTATATTTCCCCTTGGTCCTCGATACGGAAAATGCCCGCCCCATACGACTCATGCAAAAACTCATAAGTGTAGACATACATATTATCTACCCAATAGCACCATGGGTCTTGTATTTCAGCGGGCATAGCAAGTCCAAGAACAAATGCTAGCAAGAACCTGGTAATTTCCATTGGTTCTCCATCTGGTCTTTCAAAGAAAATGCAGTTATCGTAAAAATAAGATGCTAGAGTCGGAGAATAAAGTGCATCAGATCTTACCATAAGCGGCTCCCAGCCAACGAATGTGATCGCTTCGCGAAACCAAGCACCATAAGTAGTGCTTTGGAACAAATCTTTGAAAGACTATTCCGGTATCAATGTTGGAGATGTCATCTCAAAATTACGCTTTGGAATAGCTGCGAATGATCCGGATATCTACGCGAAAAACTGGAAATTTCACGGTCCACGGAAGTCGTATGCGAAAGTGCGCTCGATAGCACGGTCGCTCGAAGAAATTGAAATTTTCAGTGTTTGAAGCGGTCGGTCGGCTTCAGCTTGGCCGAAAGGCCTCGACAAAACTCAGAAAATATACAGAGCCGAAAGTGCGCTCTCAGAGGCGAAAGCGCTTCGGAGTTGCGTAAACTTCGGAAAATGAGCCGAAACGAGGGAATCGCGGGAGTGAAAGGTGAGTGATGGAGTTTAGGTGGAGTGTGAGTTGTGAGTGTAGATTGTATCAAGTTTATATAGGTTTTAAGTTGCTAAAATGGATCGGGAAGTTGCCAAAACTAATTACGGTAGTTTCCGGAAATTCTAAAATTTCCAAACCCGAAAACGGAAACAACTCATTTTCTTGATTCTAATTCAAACCCAGTATCTTTTAGGTTGATTTTATGATAGAATGTACCTATTTAATCTAGATTTCATCCTACCATGATATTTATTCATATATATGCCTAAACAGCCATATTTTCACCTTGACTCCGCAATAAATTCTAACACGAGGGTTATATAAAAATAATGCTTGAATTGATAAAACCACCCCCAAACAAGTTGGGAAGGTGGGATCAATATGAAACAACCACGCATACTAAAAATAACCCCTTATATTAAAATTTACATTCGGAGTACATTACACTACAAAATTCAAATTACGGAAATAAACTTGCATTAAAATAAATAACAATAATGAAATTACAAATAAAACATAAAAACATCAAACGATGCTATCCCTAACTACTCCGGAACTGGTGGCGGAAGTCACACGCTCTGGAGACTACTCCTGAGCTCCTGGTGGACCAGCACCATTCGTCTTTCAGCGACGGCGCTCGTGTCTCGAGGGTGTATCCTCAGAAGGAGAGTCCCCGTGAGGTGGGAATCGTGTCAGCATCTCGTCCCGGAACTGGCGCTGAGCTTCTAGCTCGGCCTTCATCTGTTCCCACCTCTCGTCCTCTCTCTGGGTACGGAGCTTGAAGTTATGATGCATCGTTGCCTGTCGAGTCCAGAGGTCTTCACAGATAGTGTTGAGCTTAACGCATGCCACGATGGATCACAACCATGCGTTCTGTATCTGACCAGCACCTCTCCAAGGCATCCGCGTCAAAACACGTCAAGTCCTCCTCATCGTCCGAGGCATCCTAATTTCCCCCAGCCTCCTCTTCATTCTCAGCTCCACCATCCTCTTCTTCTTCTTCTCTATCCTCAGCCAATCTCCAAACCCGTTGGACACACTCCTTATAGATGCGAGGGTTACGGTGGAGGGTGATGTATGTCCGATCAGTCGCCTGAGCTGCTCTCAACTTCAGCATGATCTTTGTTATCAACACAGGGAGAGGGGCAACAGACCTCCCTACTCCCCTAATCATGCTCAGTAAAAACTCTAAGATGCAGAAGTCATACTTCCACTCTGGAGTATCCATAAGATGTGGAGGCGATTCAGCCGATGTCGCCGACCTTCCCCTTCCCTCGGGCGTTAGACCAATCCACCGGGTCAGTAGCTAGCTGGTTGGTCCTAAGGGAATCTGTCGAACACAATGCGATCTCGCATTGTAGTCGGCCTCCAATAACTGTCTCGTGCATCAATGGCTCTACCCCATTATGTTGGGACTCTGCGCAGGTGACATCCGGATGGATTTTAGGCGGAATGCTTAGAATCTCAGCCAACAACCCAGTCGTCACTTCCTTCCGCCTCTTCGCTACAACTACAAAAATCCTCGTCCCTTCCAACTCCCTCGTATCGTAGAACCGTCGGACTAAGTCCTCGTGGTAATAGGCTTCCGCCGAAAGTACCACAAGCTACTCCGGTTTGACCGATCATCAAAAATCACCGTAAAGCGGGCAAAGTGGTCGGCGGTAAAATCTTGCTCGCAAAATTCGGCGTTGTTGAGCCATTGGAAGTTTGGAATGTAGTGGGGGTTTAAATGTGATGTGGTGGTGGGATTTTTAATAGACCGGTTGAAGCAAACAGTGGTGGTGGTGGAGTAGTGGAGCAGAGAAAGACCAAAATTTGTTATTTTGGTGGATTTTTTGGTGATGTAATTTGGTGGTAGTGGTGGTCGGTGGTGTTTGGAGTCGATTTGGGTTGGGTTTTGATTTTGAAGTGGGTTAATTTTCGTTTTCTTTTTATTTTGATTTTGTTTTAGGTTTTGGAGCTTGGGCATTAATGGCGGATGGAGAAGAAGATCGAACTGTTGGTTAAGGTAAAGAAGCTATTGGGGTGGTTTGGTTGGTTAGCCTAAGCCCAAAATCGAAATTTGTGATTTTTTCCGATTTTTAGCGAAACTTCAAATCAAAATTGCCGCCGTTACCGGTCCGATTTTTGCTAATGAGATATGGAAATGATTAGGAGAGAATTTCCAATCCAATGATCCATAAAACACTCTATTCCGACCGTGGATGACATATAAGATAGTGGAAAATGCCTCGAAGTCGCCCGTGCGTTATGCGAACAATTGAACTCTAAATTCATGGATTTTTTCAACCCGAATCATTTAAGAAACTCTAATAGGACATAAATATTCAAATCAAAATTTGTTTTTAAAGATGGGTCTTTTAAAGTCGATTCGAGACTTCCTAGGTTACGGGTTTAATTATTTATATATATATATATATATATTTTTTTTTTAATTTTAAAAGTAAAACAATAAACAATAAAGACATAATGGAAATGATTAGAGAAACATTCGAGAAAACCCATGTTTAAACGTGGACAGGATGATTGTAGGGAGGGCCCGTTACCTTAATGGTCATTCCAATATATGGAAATGAAATAAAATGCACCAAACAAAAAGTTGAGTCGTTTATATCCAACTTTATCTAGACATGTATGAACATGCAGGGTTTATCATATATCAACAACCTAAATAATTTAGATCATTCCATAAATAAATATGAAAACATATCCAAACACAATCAAGCACCCTATGACTCAACCTAGTGAAATGAAAAGCGAAGTCGGATAAGCCTATTATGTAACCTATCATGCACCTTATTTTTCATTTTTGAATGAGTGGGTGTTCTAGTAAATAAGTGTGGAAAAGTGAATGGTTGTGGAGAATATGGTGGATATGGATAAGTTGTAGAAAGACAGCTTGTAAACAATGAGGATGTGGTTTTAGTACAAAACTCATTCATTGTGTGTGTAGGAGCTGTCTCAATTCTGAAAATGAAGGTGTCAAATGGTTTGTCCTTCTGAAGTAGTTGTTTATTAGGTGGATTTAAAAAATTATGTAGCACGGGAAAAACAAAAGGGTCGAGTGCAAACTCGGGATTCCTTTGAAAGGGTGGGAGGAGGGGAATCGAGGTGGCTGTTGTGCAAAGTAGTTCTTGATAGGGTGATTCATCACCTGCTCGAAGAAACTCATCGAATTGCTCATCTAGATTGGTCATATCCTCGTTACTATGATAGTCCTCTACATGTTTGAGAAAGTCATCTATCTCATCCTCATCCGTAATATGTGTATCGACTAGTGTAGGGATGGAAATGTTGGAGTCTGAACTTCCAAAGGAAAGAAATTTGGGCATATGATTATCGGGGAAGCGTGTTGTTGAAATAATCTCGAAAGCAACGCCTCGATCATGCTAACCTCTCCATCCATAGGCGAATCGGGTAACTGTGTCTTTGTTTTAAAAACATTGACTTCAACAATGAAGATGGCCAAAAGACATGGACATTGAACCATCGCGGCAATTAATGAGCGCATTGGCGGTTGCCAAAAAAGGGCGCCCTAAGATGATGGACAGAGTCATTAATGACTTTCGTGGTCGAGGATGACAAAATCAGCGGATAGTAAAAATCCTGAATTTTTACGAGAACATTTTCGGACGACACCCTTAGGATACTTAATAGACCCGATCAGCTAATTGCAACGCGTCATTCTAGTGGGTTGCATCTCGTCTAGACCTATTTGTCTATACAAATAAAGCGGGAGTAAGTTTACACTAGCCCCCAAGTCTAATAACGCGGTCGTCAGATAGGAATCTCCTAAGGTGCATTAGACATGGGGCGACCGTGGTCCTTGTACTTAACAATTCCATTATGTTCAGATAGAGTTGGGAATTGTTTCGTTAAAAGGCGTCTTTTGGTATATTGGTCTTACGCCTAGTAGTACACAATTCCTTAAGAACTTAGCATGGTGTGGTAGCTTTTTATAGCTTCGAGGAAGGGAAGGTTTATAGTTAGATTCTTAAAAACATCCCTAATCTCCCTCGTAATTTGTATCCCTAGTTAACATGGCTAATTTTTGTGGAAACGGTGGTTTTACGTTTATATTTAGCAATGGTATTACCTAGATGTTTAACCGCGGCTTGGCTTCTGTTTCTTAGGTTTTGTTGTAACTGGTACCTCTACAAAGGTGGTAGGCTCTTAGTTTCTATTTCGTATCTAGTAATATAGCAGGTGTAGGGGTTACTCTTGGTGGGGTAACTATAGGCATAGTTACTTTGTTATCAACCACTCTGCCCGAGCAGTGGTGATGGCCTTAGCTCACCTACATTTTCATATTCACTACTAGTATTATCGGTTACCTCAAAAAGGCTGTATTTGTTGTTTTAGGATTAGGTATTTCGTGACCTGGAAACACACCTTTGGGTTGGGCTTTATCTTGAGCCAACCTGTTTGGTTAAATTATTAACCGATTGTAGAAATTTGTTGGTTAGATTGAGCCATGGTTTGGAAAAGTTTTTAGCTCACTTGTATGAAGGTGTCAAGACGATCGGTTGTGTGGGTGTAGTAGTCATGGGTGGTGTGATTTGGAACTAGTTCACGTGGAATTATTTATGGGTGGATTTTGATAGTTATTATTTCTTTGGAACGATACCTCTATTAGCATTATAATTATTATAACTACCTTGACTTTGTGCTTGACCTTGTCGAGGTTGCACTTGGTTGTTATAATTATTAAAATTCCCCGACCGCCCTTGTCGTAGTGGGGCTTGGTTAAAGCCGTGTGCGTAGGCCTAACATATTGATTATTGTACCTTTGAGGGTGACGCGTTTTGGTTATTTCTCCAACCGAAGTTAGGATTTTGTCTCTCGGGCGTTAGGTTCACTATTAATGGAACAAGCCCGTTCATAGGCTATAGGACGATGGGGAGTCGGGATGCTCGGGGCTCCAAAGAAACTACATGGATTTGAATTTACATTCATGGCGGGAATAGGATTTTGTTGAACCGAAATGGCCTCTACCTTTTAGTAAGTGATTCGATTAGAGTTTTTGCTCGGGATCGTGTTTAATTTCAAACATACCAGCGGCCTTAAGCGTATTAGAAGAACTAGCGAGGCGGTGGATATCGTCACTACCCCCGGTTGTTATTTAAGCTTAGTTTGGTCCTCTAAAATTTATAAGCCTCGAGGCTCCTTTGCTTAAGAAACTACCCTCATTCATTATGTCAAGGACTTCTTTATGGTGGTGTAGAAGTCCTTTGAAAAGGCACGAACTAACGTGTCTTTTGCTAAGTTATAATGTGGACACTCTATAAGGAGATCGGTGAAGCGATTCCAAGCCTCTGAAAATGTTTCATGAGGATTTTGTCGAAAGAAATGAATCTTGGAAAGCATCTCATCCGTCTTTAGGGGTGGGTAAAAATGTTCCATAAACAGCTGAACAAGTTTAGCCCACGAGTCCACAGAATTGGGCGCTTGGGCAGTTAAGCAAGACGTCGCCTTATCGACTAAGGTGAAAGGGAATACCCTTAATTTAATTTGTTCCGTACCAACCGTAGGATGGTGGAATGTTGTTAGGACTTGTTCAATCCTACGCATGTGCTGATATGGTTTTTCATGGTCTAATCCATGAAAAACGGGTAACAAATTAAAAACATTTGGAGGGATTCGGAAATCCCCCGCTAGGTCTGCTAGAACGATGCAAGATTTGGGGCTATCGCTCAAGGCTTTGTAGAAGTCAGAGAGAGGCCTCTCTTCTTCGTCGGGCATTGTGTCAGGTGATGTGTGTGAAATAGTAGCTAGAGGTGTAGTGGGTGGTATACTAGATAGACTTGTTTGTTGACGTTGTTGTGTAATTACGTTCGGTGTTTTTGTTCGGCCGACCTTAATCTCATACAAGGCTAAAACCAAACTTAGCTAAACACATCAACACTCCAAACAATTATGATATACTAGTATAAACCTCTAACAGGAGAGCGAGGTGTGGAAGAAAGGAATACCTGATTGCGTCCTTGCTTCGCTTATGAATAGCGTCTTGTTTACGCTTGTTCGGTGTATATAGCGAGTTAGAACACTGAAAAATATGAAAGATCAAAGTTGAATCAAAACCGGCCGAAATCTGAAAAATTTTGTTGTTAAGCTGGTCACGCTTCGCATAGAAGCGTTAGTGCTCGGTGTATCTTAAATTCCAGAGTTTAAGGGTAGCTCCACATGGGGCGATCTCGAGGGCTAGTGAGTTAAGTTAAGCGAACTTTCAAGGTGCGTCGTAAGTTGTAATTTCTGGCCCGAATTTTTCAACTCTGAAATGGACAACCACAGTATGAATCAAACATGGGTGGGTGGGTGAAATGGGACTTTAAGAACAGTACTAACACTACGAAAACAATACGAAAGTGAAACTAAGATGGCAGCGGTGCCATTTGATAATGGTAAAATGAATAGCTTTACCTACGAAATAAAGCGATGAACTCTAAACGCAAGTAAAACTAAACTTCATCTTATCGGTCTATATTTATCAAAGATTCTACTCTCAAGTCTATGAGATATAGTGGAGTAGAGTGATTCGTTCCACTCCTAGTCCTTCCGCATGCTATGTTCTCATGTGTTTGTACTCTCTACTTAAAGTCAAATGAGAGATTTACGAAAAAGGCAACTAGACTACGATGCAACTACCCACGAAATGCAACTAGTCGACGATGGGAATAACTAAGGGAATGCTACGTTGATTCGATGATAAGGAGTTAGGGGAATTGATTCCACCTTAACTTCGACTTAATCCTATTAACTACAAATCGTTAAGTAATCGAATTGAAGCGCCCATGGAGAACAATTGGTTCTTCCTAATCCCTAATTACACATGACATTTCTACCAATTAATAACTAGCATGTGAGCGATTAAACCCATTCTCATGGTGAACTAAACGTTTCTAGAGTGGAAAGGAAATTACGACGAATCTATGTTGTTAATCGAATCAAGCTTTCATCAAGGCTTCTCACCCCCTCTAATAGAGGTTTAGCCGAGAATCATTACGCTAATCATTTTCGATTACTTTTAAACTAAACATGATATAAAGAATTGAAATTTACTTAATTAAACAATAATGAAATCTAATTTAATGACTCAAATGAAATAAGGACAGGAATTGAAATTAGATCTAGAAATGGAAATGACAAAATCGAAATTGATAAAAATACTACTTTATTGATCTAATCAAAATGAAGAACAAGATTCAAAGGTTTAATCTAATACAATAATTGAAATGGAACTAAACTTAATTAATATACATGAAAAACTAGATCTAGAAGCTATTTTAATGGCTACTTTCTATTCTAAGCTACCTTTATTTTCTAACCTAAAAATCTACTATTCTCTACTAAAAAATCTACCATTAACAAAGATCTAAGCTTTTGTTTTTATACATTCAGATCCAAAAATCGTGCATGGGCTTGGAGCCATGTTTTGGGCCAGAGAATCATGCCCAAAACCCAAATCTTTCAGTCCAGAAAGGCCTCTTCAGCTGCAGTTGGCTTCAACAGACTTTCCATCCATTTCTGCTCCTCTGATTGGGTCAAGACTTATACCATTGGAAATCTCTTTCCGAGCCGGTCGTTTTGACATAAGGTAGGCCCCATTCCGAGGTCTAAGTCCAAAGATATGTCTTTGAAGTTCTTCTGACTTTTGTGTCTTGATGTTTACGCGGCGTCGACTTTTCAGCTTTTGACCGGGCTTTTAGAAAGGCTTTGTCTTCTCGAAACTTCGCCTTTAATCATGGAACTCCTTAGTAACCGACCTTTGCTCCTTTATCTCGGTAAAGTGGCACATTTCTGCACATAATGGACTTTGAAGCCTGAAATGCATAAAAACACGTAATCAGTGTTAACTCTTAATTATTACTCACATAATTGGTCTAAAAGTATGATTGTTAAAGGGTTAAAACTACAGTTTTGGGCTCTTATCACTGAGGAAGGAGGAACTAGAATCCAGGTTCTATTTTTAAGCAGTGCATTAAATTCAGAAACCATGGCATCTTTCCAAGCAAAGTCCTTAATAGCTTGAGTATAACATATTGGAGTTGATGGAATTTCAGAAAGAATAGTGTGTAAAGCATGAGCTAAGGGATGTTTAGTTGTATGAAACACCTTTGGTTTAAAAATACCTTGTTTGGCTCTTGTTTGCATGTTATGAGTGTTGGATGAAGATGGTAAAACCTGAGAAAGAGTGGATGATTGAGGACTGATAATTTTTGGAACTGTGTTGATAGATTGAGATTGAGATTGAGAAGAGGTTCTATTGATAGTCTTAGGTTGAGAAGAAATTTGAAGAGGTGATATTGAAGTGGATTGTTTTAGAAACTGTTGAGGAAGATCAAGAAGAGAAGACAGTGAAGAAGAATGAACTTGAAAAGGAAAGTGATTTTCATTGAAGATAACATGCCTTGAGATGAAAACTCTACCAGACTCAATATGAAGGCACCTGTACCCTTTGTGATTTAAAGAATAGCCAATGAAAACACATAGTTTGGACCTTAACTCTAACTTGTTATTAGTATAATGTCTCAACCATGGAAAACAAGTGCAACCAAAGACTTTTAGTGTAGAGTAAGTAGGTTTTCTGTTAAAAAGTTTTTCCCAAGGTGAGATGAAAGTAAGAGAAGAAGATGGTAATCTATTTATAAGATAGACTAAAGTAGAAAAAAGGTCTACCCAGTATTTTGAAGGAATGCAAGACTGAGAAATGAGAGTTCTAGACATATCCAAAATGTGTCTATGCTTCCTTTCCACAACTCCATTTTTCTCTGGAGTATGTGGACAAGTGAATTGATGAGAAATCCCAAATTTATATAGAAAACTTTCAAGAGCATCACTAACAAACTCTCCACCATTATCAGATCGTACTATTTTTATTTTATGAGACAGAAAATTTTCAATAAAGGATTTAAAGGATTGGAATACATAACAGAATTGAGACTTAAGGTGTAAGGGAAAGAACCAACAATACTTTGAAAAATCATCGACAATAGTAGCAAAAAATCTATTGCCACCTACTGAAAAAACTGGAGATGGACCCCAAAGATCCATGTGTAACAATTGTAAAGGTGCAGTAGATTTACAAACTGAAGATGTAAAGGGAAGTTTTGTAATCTTTCCTACAGCACAATCATTACAAAAAGAAAACTTCTTTGACTGACTTTGAACATCAATACATCTTGTTTGAAGAAGCTTGTGAAAGATAGGAGTGGCAGGATGTCCAAGTCTGCTATGCCAAATTGAACTTGATGTTTTATTAGAGAGAAGAGCAGTAGGGGATTGAATGGACTGATGAGACTGTGATAATAGAAGCAAAGGGTAGAGACCATTCTTAGTTTGTCCTTGGAAAAGAATCCTCCCCGTTGCCATGTCCTTGATAAAAAATGCAAAGGGAGTAAAAATAAACATACAATGATTGTCAGATACAAACTTATGAACACTAAGAAGATTGTGCTTTATGGTAGGAACATGTAAAATATTTTTCAGATGAAGAGTATTATCAGTATGAGGGACACGAAATGAAGTAGATCAATGTTAAGAATTTGCAAACCTTGGCCATTGCCAACAAGTACTTTGTCCTTTCCTTTGTACTCTGCATGAGATGCCATGTTATTTAGATCAGCAGTGAGATGGTTTGATGCTCCAGTATCAGCAAACCAACATGAATCATTCTGCTGAGAAGTGGGTATGAAGTCATTCTGCTGAGAGTTCTGAAACGGACAAGAATTATCATGCTGCTGAGAATTCTGAAACTGATAAGAATCATTCCGCTGAGTATTAAACTGAGAATCATTAAATTGAGGATTTGTATCATTGAAACTTGCCAACATGGCAAGTTTTGCAGGTGGTATCCTTCTAATGAAACTATGATTCATCCTGTTGTGACAGTCCAAAGCAATATGACCAAACTTATTACAAATTTGGCATTGAGGTCTGGATGATCCAGAAGATGACCCAGAAGAATTATTATAACCACCTTGATTATAGCCACCACCATTATTATTATATGAACTATTATAATAACCACCACCAGTATTGGATCCTTTGCCTCTAGAAGATCCATTTGCTCTACCAGTTCAGTTTCCTCTATTATTACCTCTGCCGGAATTTCTACCATTTCCTCTGTTAGAATCATAAGAACCTCTGCCAGCAAGATTAAAAGTTGCAAATGCTTGATGAATCTGCTCAGAATTGATCGCGCCTCTATTTCTTTGAATTAAAGTGATCTCTTCATTCAATAATAAACCATGTAACTCTTCTGAATAAACAGGATCATTAGTTGATATGGTTCTGATTGAGGTAGTGAATGAGTTATACTCTTCAGGTAATCCTCTCAAGGTATGATATATCAAATCAGAATCTACAACAGGTGATCCTGATGCTACAAGACTATCGCCTATTATTTTGATCTTCTTCAAGTATTGACCATAGACAACTCTCCTTTCTTGGATCTTGTAACCGATTCTTTAATTGCATGACATGAGCGATAGAAATTGTACTTAATCTTTTCTCTAATGTAAGCCATAAATCTCTTGCAGTTGGCAATCCCACCACATAAGGCAAAATTTCCTCAGATAAAGTAGAATTTATCCAAATCAACAACATTTGATCTCTTTTAATCCAAGAAATATATTCCGAATTAATAGTATTTATGATACTTCCATTTTTACTCATTAGAAACTTAGAAGGACATAGATCAGTACCTTCAATATGATCCATTAGATCATAAGTTTTCAAAACTGGTAAGAAAAGTTGCTTCCACATCAAGTAATTCTCCCGTTTGAGCTTCAGAGGAACCATGTTGGAGATGTTTTGGAAGGAATAAGATGTAGTTGACAGTGGAACAACCATTGGAGCGTTAAAGCCTGTGAAATTATAACTTGGAGTAGGAATTGAATTATAAGGACCTTGATAACCTTGAGGTTGCTGATTGAATTGAGAACTTTGATATTGTTGCTGAAATCGTTGATTTTGTAGAAAAAATGAATGAGAATTCGGATTTTGTTGTTGAAATTGAAGTGTTGATGTTGAATTTTGAGCAGCAGTACCAAGATTATGAATTGAATCTTGATTCTGAACAGAAATAGTAGGAAGAACAGCACCGACATTGTTTTGAACACAATTAGCCGGAAGAACAGCATCGGCATTGGTTTGATGATTAACCCCGTTACTTTGATCAGTAATTTGATGAAAAGCTTGATTTTCAGCTCCATTTGGATTAGGGTTTGATGGCAGAGAAGTTTGATTTGTTCTTGCCATTTGGATTGATCGATTGGAATTGATAAACTAAGATTAGGAATTTTATTGATGGATTGATGAACGCCGCAAGGCGATTTTCTTGCTCTGATACCAAAATAGAATTACTAAAACTAATGTTTTCATTGATTGATTATCAAGTTCTTACATCATGTATTTATACTCTTCATTACACAGAAAACAGTTACAAAAACAGTTACAAAAACGGTTACAAGTCTGTTTCAAGATGATGAGTTGGCACTGACTTCTCTTGTCTCTAGCTTTGACTGAAGTCTTCCTTAATATTTTGGGCCGGAAAATCAAGCCCAAAACCCAATTTCTTAAGTCCACAGAGGTCTTTTCAGTTAGATTTGACTTCAACAGACCTTTTGTCCACTTTTGCTCTTCTGATTGGGTCAAGGTTTCGACCATTGGAAAGCACTTTCCAAGATGGTCGTTTTGACATAAGGTATGCCCAATTCCAAGGTCTGAGTCCAAAGATACGGTCTTTGGAAGTTCTACTGATTTTTGTGCGTTATTTCTGGCCGCGTTGACTTTGACTTTTCAGATTTGACCGGGCTTTAAAAAGGTTTTTCTCCTTGAATCTTGGTCTTTAATCACAGAACTTCTTAGCAACCAACCTTTGCTCCTTTGTCTCGCAAAAGTGACACATTTCTGCACATAATTGACTCCAATGCCTGAAATACATAAAAGCATGTAATCAACATTAACTCTTATTTATTACTCGCATAATTGGTCTAAAAGTATTATTGTTAAACGGTTAAAACTACAGTTTTGGGCTCTTATCAAACTACCCCCAAACAGCATTTTGCTTGTCCTCAAGCAAATATGAGAAATTAGAATAAGTGACCAAAAATGGAGTTCTAACAAATCTCGTTTCGCCGAGTGCATTTAGATTGACCATATGCAACAAGGCCTTAAACCATTAGGAATTCCCTAGTGGACGAGTTATAGCCTCGTGAGAGTTTTCCAGTGAAGGTACTCACAAACTTTATCTATACTACAACGACTAAGAAATAAAACTATTGTTTCCTTATTTATGTCTCAATTATCTATACATCTCACTAGCAATGAATACAAAATAATCAAGTCGAAACCTAAGCTAATATATGCATAATAATCAATCTTCTACGAATAAACATATATACAATGAGTAATACTATGAAATGCACTAACAGGTCTGTTTCTGAAACTTTGGAATAGCGTCCTTAAGTAGGTCCTCACATAAATGTCAAGATAAAAACACTCTGATTTTTCCGCTCAAGTTTATTTACTCCGGTGCGATGGGCACACTTTACCTTACAATCTCAATGACACACAAGGAAGCCGAAGTCGATCAAACACATTTGCCACTTACTATCACACTAACTTGTTCCTAATTGAGCTAGAGATCTTTATTAGGTGTTGCGGGGATTAGGAGATGGTTTGAGAAGGAAGGAAATTGATATTCCAAAAGGACAAGTTTGAGTTAATAGGGTCTTCATATTATGTAACTAGAGAAACCCTTGTTCTTTTGCTTCTACACTTTGTTTCCATCCTTAGCCTTTTTATTTTGGCTTTTTGAGTCCTTTTATTCTATTTTTTGAGTTTTCATTTTGTTTCTATTTTTATTTTTCTTTTATTTTCTTTGGATGGAAACTTCTTTTCTTTTTCTTTGCTGAAACAACTAACTAATTTTTGTTTACACAGGTTTTTCTTTTCTCTTTTCTTCACTCATCCTATTCTCGGACTCATTCTAAAATGGGTAGGTTGATTTTTTTATTTTGTTTTGTTTTTGTAAAAGGGTAAAGGAATTGTGGTTTATGAAAGACTAGAGAAAGGCTCAGAGGGGCGACTAGCAGAAAATAATTTCATAAGGTTTGAATTTCTGGCTATATCGATCCAAAGAGGGCCTAAATTCTCGCTTAGGATATGGTATAGTGATCAAGCAAGTGGACGTGTGATTTCTCTATCCGGATTTTACTTCTCCCTTGTGTCATGTCTCAAATATTTCACTCGTACAAGGCTTTAGGCTATATTCTCACAGGATTTGTAGAATAAGTACTCTAGCCTAGATTTTAGAAACTTACTGCCAAACAATCATAGATACTCATACAATATATTTATAGAAAGATGCAAAGATTATTATCTACATATTAACCTAAGTTTCTAAAAACTATTTTATTGCAAAAGCTACGTGAGACTTATAGATTATTAAAATCATAGAGAAAGGAAACAATACCAATATTCCTAAGTGTATATCATAAACTTTTTATTTATATTTTGGAATTTTTGAAATTTTTGAATTTTTACTAGAAAACAAGTGCATATTGTACATATCTATATCCTAACAGATGCCTTAATTACACATGTTTCTATGCCACCCCCAAACAAGAAGCATGCTTTGTCCTCAAAGTATTGAAATAAAAAGGGTAGAAAAATACCATGGAATTGCGTGAAATTCTGGAACATCTGCAAAACAAGGTTAAAACATACTAATATAGAAAAAGAAAAATAGAAGAAACTCTATATAAGTTCCACCTGTTATGGGGTTAACAAGAATCAAATTGCTTGGCACATAAGCAGACACTAATTGAAACTAAAAACTTACCTTATCTCCCGCATTTAAGCATCATCCTCATCCTCATCCTCTTCATAGGACCAAGGCTCTTTTGCGTCCTGCCACGCTATAATAACTTGACAAGCCCTTCGCCGTGTGTCATCAACCCGTGCTAACCTGTCGAGTGTTACTCGGTCTGATGGGGTGTAAGGAGCAGCCAAATGAGGTTGCACCATCCAAGTCATAACTCGAAATGAATGAACCACGCAATTGGTGGGTCTCATGACTTCAACCCTTTCCCAATTCGTGAACTAGGTACAGAATTCAGGTAAACAACCGCACATGATGCGGCAAACCAATATAGGCATAAGAAGATACTTATGCCGCATGTTATGGGCTCTCTTAAGACTAGCCACTAAAACTCTGGGAATGTCATATAGGCGATGTCCTTCAGCTAAAGCAAGGAAAACGTCACCAGCGGTACTATTTGTAGAAGTAAACTGCCACTCCCCTAAAATATTCATCAGGATGAATAACATGGTGGTGCCTACATTCAGGGACAGGCTACCAAGGGCTATGTTATATCGCCCTTGGTCCATTATACGAAACACCCCTCCCCCATAATACTCGTGGAAATATGCATAGTCATAGAGGTATGCATTGTCAGTCATATATCCCCACGTGTTTGTAGGATTAGGCAAAGGCAATCCTGAAACTAAAGCTACCAAATCCTTACTGAATTCCATTGTCGTGTCATTAATTGCAAGGGAAAATTTTTGTTCTCCATCATGCTTACAATAGAAATTAATATTATTATAGAAATATGTAGTAAGTTGAGGTGAATATGAGTCGTCATCACTTACCAGTACATGCCTCCATCATAACTGCAAGATCCTATCGCACAACTAACCTCCATAGGTTTTGCTTCCCAACAAGTCTTCGAAAGACTGCTTAGGTTTGACTGTAGGAGATGTCATCACAAAACTACTCTCTAGAAAAGCTGCAAACGATCCTGGAACAACCCACAAAAAATCGGAATTTTTCATGCCTACGGAGGTCAGAGCGCGGGTGGCGCTCAAACTATGCCTTGTATAAGCGCGGGTCGCACTCAAGTGCAAATGGAGTAGCAGGTGTGTCAGAGCTAGGCGCGCTCACAATTTGTCTTGGGAGGGCGCGGGTCGCGCTCCATGTGTTCTGAGCAGGGTGAAGTGAAAAATAAAAGGAAAAATTTGAGGTTTAAGGTGAGAGATGAAAGTGAGATGTGTGGGTTTTGTGTGGAGAATGATGGAAGTTTATATAGGGTTTTAGTTTCTAAAACAAATTAACAAGTTGCCAAAAAAAAAACTTAAGGCAATTGCCGGAAACAAAATATTTCCAAAACCTAAAACGGAAACAACCCATATTCCTTATTCCAAAACAAACCTAATATCTTTTAGGTTGAATTAAGAATAGCAACTTCCTAACTCATTGAAATTTCATCCTACCACAATATCTAATCATAGCCATGTCAATCTCGGCAACATTCCCAACAATCATCGCAAAATTTCTGCTAAAATCGTGGATCATATAAAAACATGCTAAAAGAAATAATACCACCCCCAAACAATTCGGGAAGGTAGGATTAACACAAAAATCATCGCATAATTTGAAAATAACCACATTAAATTAAAATCAAAATTCAAATAACGATTAACTATCGAATTCAAATTTAACTACTGAATTCAACAACTTAACAACCGAACTAAATAAAAACAATAAAAAAAAAAAAAAACATCAAAGCAACAAATTCCTAAACAACTAGCCACGAGATAAAGATAGCCCTGAGATGAAGATGGAGCCTGGGATGAAGATGGGCCCGAGCCATCCATCCTTCGGCGACGATGTTCATGCCTCACCGACGCCTCCTCAAAAGAAGAACCCCCCTGGGGTGGCAAGCGTTCTAGCATTTCAACTCGAAACTTGCGTTGTACCTCCATAAATGCTTTCATCTCTTCCCAACGTTCATCCTCGCACTGGGCACGAGTCTCATAATTCTGATGTATGGTAGTATGCCGAGTCCGGAGATCTTCCCAAATAGTATTAAGAGAACGCATGACACGATGAAGCACTGACATGTGTTCTACATCAGAAGTACACTTCACTGACATGCGTTCTACATCAGAAGTACACTTCTCCAAGGCATCGGCCTCAAAACATCCCATGTCCTCCTCCTCATCATCTGAACTAACAACCCTATCAGCCGGCAACCTCCAAGTCTTCTGGATACATTGCGTGTAAATACTTGCATTTGAATGCAAGTTCAGCATAATCCGATCAGATTTTGAACTAGCGCTCAAACTCATCATGATCTTTGTTATCAACACAAGGAGAGGTGCAATACTCTTCCCAACTCCTCTAATCATATTTATCAAAAACTTGATGATACATTATTCATACTTCCTCTCCTGGAGTATCCATAGAACGTGAAGACAATTCAGACTGATGTCACTAACTTTCTCTTTTCCAATGACATTCCTACCAATCTACTGAACTACAGCCAGCTGGTTGGTTTGCAGAGACGACTGACAAACACAATGCGAACTCGCATTGTAGTTTCCCTCCAAAACCGTCTAGTTCATCAAAGGCTCGATCCCACCAATTTGGGATTCCTACAATGTGGCTACTAGATTGCGTTCTTCCTCCATGCCGAAAATACGAGCCAACAAATTTCTATCAACTTCTCTCTTTATTTTATTCACCTTCACAAAAAAATTATTACCATCCAACTCCCTCGTCTTATAGAATTTTTGGACCAAATCGTCGTGTTAAAAGTCATCTGTCGAATACCACAACTTCGCCCAATCCCTACGAATCATCTCGTCACTATAAAACGGTGCAAAGTTGTCAGCAATAAAAGCTTGTTCCGACAAAATTCTTCGTCTTTGCGCCATTGAAGTTTGGTGTCGATTTGTGGCTTGAGACAATGTAGGAATGGAGTTTGAATCAACCTAACTCAAAATTTTGGTAGGTGGCGCGGTGGTGGTTCGAATTTTTTTGGATTTTTTTTATGTTTTGGTGGTGCAAAAGGTTGGAAATGGTGGTGGAGATGTTTTGGAGAAGTTTTGGACTGGGTTAAAACTTTTGGCATGGTGGTATTTAGGTTTTTTTATTTTTTTATTTTTATTTTTTATTTTGGTTAGGGTTTAAAATTTGGTAATGGCGGAATTGGAAACAAAAACTCGCGATCTGTTTTTGTTGTGAGGAAGGAGACGCACATGTCGCGCACGTGTGTGCGGTATTTGGGCCCAAGCCTAATTCGATTTCTGAAATTTTCCGATTTTTTTGCACAACTTCAAACTAAAATTGCCGATTCGTTACCAGTCCGATTTTTGCGAATGAGATATGGAAACAATCAGGAGTTAATTTCCAATCCAATGTTCCATAAAACATGCTACTCTAACCGTTGGTGACATATAAAAAGATGGAAAATGCCTCAAAGTATGTGCGTGACGTAAGTTATGCGAACAAATGAAATCTAAATTTATAGATCATGTCAACTCAAATCAAAATACGATTAAATGGCATAAGCAACAAAATGGAAAGTTGAGCAATCACGGATGGAAAGACCGACACCGCACCCCCAAACAAATTTTAGACAACAGAGTTTAGAAAATTTGTTTTAAACGTGGGTCTTTTAAAGTCAGATTCTCGAGACTTCCTAGATTACTATTTTTATGGTTTTAATATATTTTTATTATATTTTTTTATAACTATGGATTCATATAAGGAAAAAAAAAAGTAATAAGAACATAATTCACACCATAGAGGAACATGACTCAAAAACTGAGAAAACATGCAAGAGTGGAAAAAGTGAATTATGTTAAATGTGGACTTAGGATCCGGTACTTACAGCCACACACTCCATAGGGAGGGCCCGGTTACCTGAATGGTGCACTTACCAATATATGTACGTGAAAGGAAGTACACCAAGCAACAAAGGTCAGTCCTCATAGACAGGGGTCCTGTAAAAGGACTTCCTCCACATCAGGAGACATTAGCTCGTGAAAATGTTTTAACCGTTGATCATTGACTTGAAAGGTACTGTTGTCCTTGGGATTTACCAAGGTGATTGCCCCGTAAGGGATGACTTCAGTAACCAGAAAAAGACCAAACCAACGGGTTTTTAATTTCCCTAGAAAAATATGTAGACGGGAGTTGTAAAGCAAGACCTTTTGACCTATGATAAAAGAAGAATGATAGTTTTACTCACGAATACAATTACACATAGATAAGTAAAACTAAAACTTGACTTGTGCTAAGTGTTTATCAAAGATTTTTACTCTCGATTCTATCGAAATAGAGTTAGAGTAAAAGATTCGTTCCACTCCTAGTTCTTTAGAATTCACATTTCCTAAGATTATCAATTTATCCAAAGTCAATGAAAGTTTTACGAACTTTATACTACGAAGGAAATTTAACTAACAAGATATGATTTTATACGACTACAGACTACTAAATTGATTCTCATGATAAGGAATTAGGGGGGATTGATTCCACCTTAACTCAACTTAATCAACTAATAAAGAAATATCTCAATCCGAATCGAAATACTTTCGCATAATAAATTGGTAATTCTAATCCCTAATTATTCATGGCAATCTCTACCAAATAATAACTAGCATGTGAAGCAATCAAACCCATTCTCATGGTAAACTAATTACTCTCTATAATTGAATAGATTATTACGATGATTTCTAAGTTAACAAAGATCAAGCTTCATCGAGGCTTTTCCAACCCCCTCTAATGGAGGTTTAGCCTAGAATCATTATACTATCATTTCTCATGGAATTTAAACAAGACATAGTATAAAGATTCTAACTTTGTTAATTTTAATTCAATGGAAATCTAAATTTGCTAGATTTAATTGAAACTAATAATGATAAATAACTAAATATATGAATTGAAACTAAATGATTTAATGAAAATGAAACTAGATTATCAAGAACTAATTAACTTTATTAATCTAATAAATAGCAATAACAATAATTCAATAACTAAGTTAAAACAAGATAATAAAAACTAATTAATTAATGGCTTCTCAAAACTAGATCTAAACTTATTCTCTAATGGCTACTCGCTACCTAAAATAAGGATTGCTTAAGAGTTAACTCTTATGTGTGGAAATGGAGGAGACTAGATCCACATTTTCGTGCATGGGCTGAGGAACCATGTTTTGGACTGGAAAATCGAGCCCAAAACCCAATCTCTTTAGTCCACAGAGCCCTTTTCAACTAGATCTGACTCCATCAGGCTTTTCGTCCACTTTTGCTCCTCTGATTGGGTCAAGGCTTGGACCATTGGAAAGCTCTTTCCAATTCGGTCGTTTTGACATAAGGTAGGCCCAATTCAGAGGTCTGACCCCAAAGATACGGTCTTCGGAAGTTCTACTGACTTTTGTGTGTTGTTTCTGCCCGCGTTGACTTTGACTTTTCAGCTTTGACCGGGCTTTACAAAAGCTTTTTCTCCTTGAATCTTGACCTTTAATCACAGAACTTCTTAGCAACTAACCCTTGCCCTTTTATCTCGCCAAAGTGACACATTTCTGCACATAATTGACTTCAATGAATGAAATACATAAAAGCACATAATCAACATTAACTCTTATTTATTACTCTAATAATTGGTCTAAAAGTATTATTGTTAAGGGGTTAAAACTACAGTTTTGGGCTCTTATCAAACCACCCCCAAATAGCATTTTGCTTGTCCTCAAGCAAATAGGAGAAATTAGAATAAGTGATCAAAAATGGAGTTCTAACTACTCTCGTTTCGCCGAATGCGATTGCATTTACCATATGCAACAAGGCCTTAAACCATTAGGAATTCCCTAGTGGATGAGTTATAGCCTCGTGAGAGTTTTCCAGTGAAGGTACTCACAAACTTCATCTATACTACAACAACTAAGAAATAAAACTATTGTTTCCTTATTTATGCCTCAACTATCTATAAATCTCACTAGCAATGAATACAAAATAATCAAGTCGAAACCTAAGCTAATATATGCATAATAATCAATCATCTATGAATAAACATATATACAATGAGTAATACTATGAAATGCACTAGCAGGTCCGTTTATGAAAACACGGAATAGCGTCCTTAAGTAGGTCCTCACATAAATGTCAAGACAAAAACCACTCTGATTTTTCCGCTCAAGTTTCGCTACTTCAGTGTGCAGTGGGCACACTTTACCTTACAATCTCAATGACACACAAGAAAGCCGAAGTCGATCAAACACATCTGCCACTTACTATCACACTAACATATTCCTAATTGAGCTAAAGGTCTTTATTGGGTGTTGCGGGGATTAGGAGATGGTTTAAGAAGGAAGGAAATGGATATTCAAAACAAACAAGTCTGAGATAATAGAGTCTTCATATTATGTAACTAGAGAAAACCTTGTTCTTTACTTTTGCTTATACACTTTGTTTCCATCCTTAGCCATATTTTTTTTCTTTTTCTTTTGGCTTTTGACTCCTTTTATTCTATTTTTTTGGAGTTCTAACTCTTTATTTTCTTTTATATATATATATATATATATATATATATATATATATATATATATATATATATATATTTTTTTTTATTTGGATGGAAACTTTCTTTTTTCTTATCTGAAGCAACTAACAAATTCTTGATTTCAAAGGTCTTTTTCTTTTCTATTCTTCATCTCCATTCTCAGACTCTTTCAAAGAATGGGTAGGCTGATTTTTTTTTTTTTTTTTTTTTTTTTTTTTTTATTTTGTTTTGTAAAAGGGTCAAGGAATTGTGGTTTATGAAAGGCTAAAGAAAGGCTCAGAGGGGCGACTAGCGGAAATTAATTCATAGGTTTGAATTTTGGCTATATCGATCCAAAGAGGGCCTAAATTCTCGCTTAGGATATGGTATAGTGATCAAGCAAGTGGACGTGTGATTTCTCTATCCGGATTTTACTTCTCCCTTGTGTCATTTCTCAAATGTTTCACTCATATAAGGCTTTAGGCTATATTCTCGTAGGATTTGTAAAATAAGTATTTTAGCCTAGATTTTAAAAACTTACTGCCAAACAATCATAGATACTCATGTAATATATTTATAGATAGATGCAACGATTATTACCTACATAATAACCTAAGTTTCTAAAAATTATTTTAATGCAAAACTACGTGAGACTTCTAGATTATTTAGAGCATAGAGAAAGAAAACAATACTAGTATTCCTAAGTGTATAGCATAACTTTTTATTTATATTTTTGAAATTTTTGAATTTTTACTAGAAAACAAGTGCATATTATACATATCTATATCCTAACAGATGCCTTAATTCCACGTGTTTCTATGCCCCCCAAACAAGAAGCATGCTTTGTCCTCAAAGTATTTAAATAAAAAGGGTAGAGAAATACCATGGAAACACGTGAAATTCTAGAACATCTGCAAAACAAGGTTAATACATACTAATATAGAAAATAAAAACTGAAGCAACTCTATAGAAGTTCCACCCGTTATGGGGTTAACAAGAATCAAATTGCTTGGGACATAAGCAGACACTAACTGAAACTAAAAACTTACCTTAACTCCCGTTTAAGCGTTTACCTCCTCATCTTTAATAAAGAAATGAGGTTCCTTCGCATTCTGCCATGCCATGATGGTTTGCCAGGCTTCACATTACTTATCATCTACTATAGCTAACTTGTCAAGCGCCACTTGGTCGGATGGGGTGTAAGGTGCAACCTGATGAGGTTGTATCCTCCACCCTTGCCAAGTCATTGCACGGAACGATCGAATAATACAATTAGTGGGTCTCACAATGTTGACCCCAACCCAATCCGTGAAGTGGGCACAAAAAAATAGGGAAGAAACATAGCATAATACGGCAAATTAAAACAAGCATAAGAAGGTACTTATGCCTCTTGCTATGGGCTCGGGCTAAACTAGACATTAGGTTCTGGGGAATATCATAGAGTGTACGTCCCCCAGCTAAAGCAAGGAAAATATCACAAGTTTTGTCATTCACAGAAGAATAACTTCATTCCCCTCTAATGTTTAGCATGATCCAAAACATAACAGTGCCCACATTCATAGACAGGCTACCCAGGGCGATGTTATAATCCCCTTGGTCCTCTATCCTAAAGATTCCTGCCCCGTAATGCTCATGCAAATCCTCATAGTGATACATGTACATATTATCTACCAAATAGGCCCATGAGTCTTGTATTTCATGGGGCATAGCAAGTCCAAGAACAAAGGCTAGCAAGAACCTGGAAATTTCCATCGGTTCGTCCCCAATGGTGATGGAGAACACTCCATCCAGTCTATCAAAGAACTTACAATTATCATAAAAATAAGATGTAAGTGTAGGAGAATAAAGTTCATCAGGACTTACCAATAGCGGCTCCCAGCCTGCTAGAATGATCACTTCGCGAAACCACGGACCATAGGTGTCACTCTGGAACAAGTCTTCAAAAGACTGTTCTGGTATGATACGAGGGGCTGTCATCACAAAACTACTCTCCAGAATAGCTGGAACGATCCTAGAACAACCCACAAAAAATCGGAATTTTTTGTGCCTAAGTAGGTCAGGGCGCGGGGTGCACTCTGACTAGGCCTTTTATAGGCACGGATCGCGCTCTGGAGAATTTGGAATCATAGTGTTTTGGGCGTGGGTCGCGCTCAGGTTTGGTCTTGGGAGGGCGCGGTCGCACTCAAGGGAAAACTGGACTTACAGTGTTTTGGGCGCGGGTGGCGCTCCACTGAGGCGCAGGCACGCTCCGAGCTGCTTGAGTGTTGAAGTGAAAACGAAAAGAAGGAAAACTTGGGAATGAAAGGTGAGAGATGAAAGTGAGATGTAGTGTGGGTTGTAAGTGTAGAATGAATGAAGTTTATATAGGTTTTGAGTTTCCAAAACGAATCGGCAAGTTGCCAAAAAGTTTTAAGGCAATTGCCGGAAACAAAATATTTCCTAAACCGAAAACGGAAACAACCCATATTCTCTATTCTAAAAGAAACCTAATATCTTTTAGGTGGAATTTAGAATAGTAACTTCTAAACTCTTTTAGATTTCATCCTACCACAACATCTAATCATAGGCATGCCAATATCGGCAATATTCTCAACAATCACTCCAAAACAACTTCTTAAATTGAGGTTCATATAAAAATTATGCCAGAATAAATAATGCCACCCCCAAACAATTCGAGAATGTGGGATTAACAATAAAAACAACGCACATTTTGAAAAGAACCACATTATATTAAAATTGAAATTCAAACAACATTTAACTACCCAATTCAAATTTAACTACGGAATTCAAAAATTAATATCCAACTAAATAAAAAAAAAATACAAAACAACATCAACTCATAATATCCCTTAACAACACGCTGCTGGTAGTCGATGGCACATGAGAAGGAGATGACTCCTGAGCTCCCGATGGGCCAGAGCCATCCGTCTTGCGGTGACGACGCTCGTGCCTCACAGATGCCTCCTTAGAAGAGGAACCCCCATGGGGTGGGAAGCGTTCACGCATATCTTAATGGAACTTTCGCTGAGCTTCCATCTCGGCCTTCATCTCCTCCCAACGCTCATCCTCGCGCTGGGCATGAGTCTCATAGTTACGATGTATGACAGCTTGCCGAGTCTGGAGATCTCCACAAATAATGTTGAGAGAACGCATGTCATGATGAAGCACCGACATGAATTCTGCATCAGACTTACACCTCTCCAAGGCATTGGTATCAAAACATGTCGTGTCCTCATCATCCTCCGACTCATCCTCCGACTCATCCTCTTCAACTACCCTCTCTTCAGGCAACCTCCACGTCTTTTGGATACACTGCGTATAAATAGTAGGATTTTGGTGCATCTTCACGTAAATCAGATCAGACTTCGGAGTCGCTCTCAAGGTCATCATGATCTTCGTTATCAAAATAGGGAGAGGTGCAATACTCTTCCTGACTCCTCTAATCATAGTAATAAAAAGTTCGAGGATACAGAAATCATACTCTCGCGTCTAGAGTATCCAAAGCACGTGGAGACAATTCAGGCTGATGTCACTGACTTTCTCCTTTCCAATGACATTCCTCCCAATCCACTAAGCGACAGCCAGCTGGTTGGTTTGCAGAGACGACTGGCGAACACAATGCAAGCTCACATTGTAGTTACCCTCCAAAACTATCTCGTTCATCAAAGCATCGATCCCAGTAAATTGGGATTCCTGCACTGTGGCTAATAGAGTGCGTCCTTCCTCCATGCCGAAGATACGAGCCAAAAAATTTCTATCCACTTCTCTCCTTACTTTATTTACCTTCACAAAAATTTTATTCCCAACCAACTCCCTCGTGCTATAAAATTATTAGACCAAATCTTCGTGATAAAAATTGTTCATCGTATACCACAAATGGTTCCAATCCCTACGAATCATCTCCTCACTGTAAAACGGCCGAAAGTGGAAGGGCGTAAATTCTTGTTCTGGAAAAATTCATCGTCTTAGAGCCATTTGATGTTTGAATGGATTTGTGGGTTTGAATAAGGTGGGGAAACGAGTTTTGAAATAAACTCACTAAAAATAATGGGAAAAGGCGCAGTGGTGGCGGTGGTAATTCAATTTTTTTGGTTTTTTTGGATGTTTTCGGTGGTTTGAACAGTTTGAAATGGTGTGGGAGATGGTTTGAAGAAGATTTGGGTTGGGATTGAACTTTGGGCGTGGGTGTAGTTTTTTTTTTTTTTAGGGTTTGTAAAGCTTGTTAATGGCGGTGGTGAAGGTGAAAACGCGCGATCTATTTTGGTATGAAGGAAAGGGACGCACGTGCGTGGCACATGCATGCGAGATATTGGGCCTAAGCCCAATTCGATTTTTTTTTTTTTTTTTGAAATTTGTCATTTATTCGCACAACTTCAAAATAAAATTGCCGCTTCGTTACCGGTCCGATTTTTGCGAATGAGTTATGGAAATGATCAGGAGAGAATTACCAATCCAATGATACTTAAAACATTTTATTTCAACCATGGGTGACAAATAAGAAGATAGAAAACGCCTCGAAATGCATGCATGATGTAAGTTATGAGTACGACTGAAATCTAAATACAATTAAACGGCCTAAGCAATACAAATAGAAAGTTGAACAATCAAGGACGGAAAACGAACACCCCACCCCTAAACAAATTTTTGGCGACGAAGTTTAAAAAATTTGTTTTAAAAGTGGGTCTTTTAAAGTCAGATTCCCAAGACTTCCTAAATTACTATTTTTATTATTTTAGAATTTATTTATATTTTTTATGAAAAAGATTTAATAGAGAAAAACAATAAAGCAATAAATGCATAATTCACACCATAGAGGAACATGACTCAAAAACCGAGAAAACATGCAAGAGTGAAAAACGTGAATTATGTTAAACGTGGACTTAGGATCCGGTACTTATAGCCACACACTCTATAAGGAGGGCCCGTTTACCTGAATGATGCACTACCAATATATGAAAATGAAAGAAAGTACACCAAACAACAAAATAAGCCGTTTATAGTCAAATACTCGAGACTTTAACAAATAACTGGATATATATATATATATATACACTGCAGTTTTCCATAAATCAACAACCTAAAGAGTTGTGGGTCTTTCCATAAATAAATAACATGGAATGCACCCCCAAACAAAATTAAACACCAAGATTTTCTTTGACGAAACTTAGTGAAATGGAAGTGAAGTCTGATAGATCTGGAACGTAATCGCGCATGCACCATCTTTTTCATCTTTGAACGAGTGGGTGTCCAAGTGAATGATCATAAGAAAATGGATGTTTGTGGAAGATATGGTCGATATGGATTAGTTTTAGAAGTAAGGGATGGAAGAAATAAGGATGTGGGTTTAGCACAAAACTCATTCATGGTATAGGTAGGAATTGTCTTAATTCTGAAAATGAAGGTGTCGAGTGCCTTTCCCTTGGGAATTATTTCTGTATTAAGAGGATTTAGAAAATCATTAAGCACAAAAGAAGCAAGAGGGTCAAGCGCAAACTCCAGGTTCTTTTGAAAAGGTGGAAGGTGGGAAAAATTGGTGATGGAAGATGAATGAGTGTTAGCTAGAGCACTTAGGTCTAGATCATTAGAAGCCTTGAGATATGCAAGACATTCCTCAATAGGTGGGTCAACAGAATCACTGGGATAGAGGGTAAAAAATTCATCTTTTGTCATAGCGTCGAGGGATGAATGGATGTTGATAAGTGGGGACTCGCGAGGTGGCAAAGAAGAGTTGCACAAGAGTTGAAGGAAATCTTCCTCAATTTCATCTACGTCTAGGGAGTCCTTGTCGAAATTAGAATTTCTGAAGGAAATGAATTGGTGCATATGATTTTCAGGAAACGTGTTGTTAAAATACTCTTGAGCTAAGCTTTCTATCATGCTAAACTCTCCATCGATAGTCGTATCAGGTAATTGTTTCATCATTTTAAAAACATTAACCTCAACAGAAAGATGGCCAAAGGACAAGGACATCGAACCATTGCGGCAGTTTATAAGCGCGTTGGCAATTGCCAAGAAAGGGCGCCCTAAAATGATCGGAACAGAGTCATTAGCGACTTCTGTATTGAGGATAACAAAATCAGCAGGATAGTAGAAATCCTGGACCTTAACAAGCACATTTTCAATCACACCCTTAGGGTACTTAATAGATCGATCCGCTAATTGCAACGTCATTTTAGTAGGTTACATCTCTTGTAAACCTATTTGTTTGTATAGATAATATGGGAGTAAGTTAACACTCGCCCCCAGGTCTAGTAAAACGGTCCTCGTGTGGGAATCTCCTAAGGTGCATTATACAATAGGACGACCAGGGTCCTTGTACTTAATGATTCCATTATGTTCTGATAAAATTGGAAACTGTTCTATTAAAAAGGCATCTTTAGGAATATTTGTCTTACGCCTTTTAGTGCATAACTCTTTGAGAAACTTAGCATGGTGAGGTAATTTTTTAATAGCTTCAAGGAAAGGTAAGTTTATGGTTAGATTTTTAAAAACTTCCCAAATCTTCTCCAAATTTGTATCCTTGTTTAACATTCCTAATCTCAGGGAAAACGGTGGTTTCTCTCTATATTTAGCGTATGGATCAACAGGATGTCTAATCTTAGCTTTTGTTTCTTAGGCTGTGGTTTAACTGGTACCTCTACAGGGGTAGGCTCTTCAGTTTTTATTTCGGTATCTAGTTCAATATCCGGTGTAGGGACTATGTCACACCCTGAATTTCAACAGAATTCAGAAAAACAATATTTATTCCGACTCTTCGATTTTAGAGGTGTGATGCACTCTCAACTTTCAAAAACCCATAAACAATTTAAATATGTGATAAGAGCCCAAAACTGTAGTTTTAACCCCTCAATAATCATACTTTTAGACCAATTATGTGAGTAATAAATAAGAGTTAATGCTGATTACGTGTTTTTATGTATTTCAGGCAGTAAAGTCAATTATGTACAAAAATATGTCACTTTGGCGAGATAAAGGAGCAAGGGCTGGTTGCTAAGAAGTTCTGTGATAAAGGCTAAGATTCAAGGAGACAAAGCCTTTGTAAAGCCCGGTCAAAAGCTGAAAAGTCAACACGGGCAGAAATAGTGCACAAATCGGCAAAACTTTTGAAGACCATATTTTTGGACTCAGACCTCGGAATTGGGCCTACCTTACTTCAAAACGACCAGCTCGGAAAGAGCTTCCCAATGGTCTAAGCCTTGACCAAATCAGACGAGCAAAAGTGGACAAAAAGTCTGCTAAAGTTGAAGCCAACTGAAATTAGCTCTGTGGACTGAAGAAATTGGGCTTTGGGCTCAATTATCCAGCCCAAAACATGGCTCCTCAGCCCATGCACGAAATTGTGGATCTGGTCTCCTCTTTTGTAAAAAATAAGACTTAGCTCTTAAGTTAGAGATAGTTAGATAGGTTAGACTAAAAAGTAGCCATTAAAATAGCTTCTAGATCTTGTTTTATTTGAATTCAATTAGTTAAATTAATTAGTTTCAATTCATTGTTTTAGATTAATCCTTTGAATCATTGTTCTTCATTTAGTTAGATAAATAAAATAGTTATTCTTGTCAATTCAATTTTTGTCATTTCAATTTATTAGATCTAATTTCAATTGTTGTTATTCAATTATTAGTCATTAATTAGATTTGAAGTATTGGTTAATTAAAAGTAGTAAAGTTCACATCTTTATATATGTCATTTCATTATTTGCATAATTGTCGTTTGAATTCACGTTGTAGTATAAAACCTCCACCATTGCTCTCATTAAACTTTGGATTACTAGTCAATTGTAGAAAACTTCAATACTAAGGAACTGAGAGTGGAACGAACTTTTTACTCCACTCTATTTCGATAGAATTAAGAGTAGAGAAATCTTTGATAGCTTTTCGTAATTTAGTTTAGTTTTCTTGCGTTTTGAGTTTAACGTTCATTTCGTAGTAAACTACTCTTTTTAGTTATATCAAATGGCACCGCTGCCATCTTAGTACTCTTTAATATTGTTTTCTGTAGACTTGATAGTTTTTCAAAGTCCCATATCCCACCCACCCTTGTTTGGATTTTCACTGTGGTTGTTTGTTTCAGCTTTGCACGTTTCCATTAAAAATTACTCGGAGCGCACCTGCATACAGGCAAACCAACTTGAGCGCCACCGCCCACGCTGGAATCCCAATTTTTGCTTGAGCGACTGCATACTGTCTAGAAGCATATTCTCGAAGCGCCCTCTGCTGAAGCTTGACCCGATTTCCACAGGTTTGTTCAAATTTCCATTGCTTTCAAGTTTTTCAGTGTTCTAGCTTGTTATATACACAGGGCAAGCGTAAACAAGATGCTATTCATAAGCGAAGCAAGGAGACTTTCACGTACTCTTTTCTTCCACACCTCGCATCTTCTGTTAGAGGTTCATACTAGCATATCAGGATTGTTTGGAGTGTTGTTAAGATTGGTCTTAGCCTTGCATGAGAATAAGGTCAAGCCGAAGAAAAACGCCTAACGTAATTAACCGATAACGTCAACAAACACGCCTTTCTAGTATACCACTCACTTTACCTCTAGCTAGCACACCACACACCACACCTGAGATTATGGCTGAAGAAAGAGAGTCTCCTCTCTCGGACTTTTATAAAGCCTTGAGCGATAGCCCTAAATCTTGCATCGTTCTATCAGACCCAGTGGGGGATTTCCGAATCCCCCAAAATATATTTAATTTGTTACCCGTTTTTCATAGGTTAGACCATGAAAAACCTTATCAGCACATGTGTAAGATTGACCAAGTCCTTACTACCTTCCACCATCCTTCGGTTGGTGCTGAACAAATTAAACTGAGGGTATTTCCCTTCACTTTAGCCGATAAGGCGGCGTCTTGGTTAACTGCCAAAGCCTAATTCGTGGACTTCGTGGGCTAAACTTGTTCAACTATTTATGGAACATTTTTACCCACCACTGAAGACCGATGAAATGCTTTCCAAGATTCATTTCTTTCGACAGAATCCTCATGAATCATTTTCAGAGGCTTGGAATCGTTTCATCGACCTACTTATAGAGTGTCCACACCATAACCTACCGAAAGACATGTTAGTTCGTGCCTTTTTCAAAGGACTTCTACACCACCATAAAAAAGTCCTTGACATAATGAATGGGGGTAGTTTCTTAAGTAAAGGAGCCTCAGAGGCTTATAAATTTTTAGAAGATCAGACTAAGCGGAATAATCATTGGGGGGGTAGTGATGATATCTCCCGTTCTGCTAGTTCTTCTACAACAGCTAAAGCCGCCGGTATGTTTGAGATGAAACCCGATCGATCTGGAACTTAAAAATTTAATAGAATCTCTAGCTAAAAAGGTAGAGGCTATTTCTGTCCAACAAACGCCTATCCCCGTCATGAATGTCAACTCCAATCCATGTAATTCTGTTTGAGTACAGAGCATCCCGACTCCTATTGTCCATTCGCATATGAACAACAACAATCACAACAAGATAATGTTTGTTCCATTAATAGCGAACCTAATGCAGCTTGGCGACAAAACCCCAATTTCGGTTGGCGAAATAATCAACAACCTCCAAGGTTGTTTAACCCAAATGATAGGCCAACAAACAATTACAACCAAGGTCCACCAAGACAAGGGCAAGGTCAGGGAAATTATAATTATAACAATCAAGCTCAACCACAACAAGGACAAGGTCAGGGTAATTATAATAATTATAACAATAATAATTATAATGCAAATCGAGGTATCGTTCCGGTTAATAATAATAACTATCATAACCCACCCATAAATAATCAACGTGACATAGTTCTTGTCACACAACTTGTAATAAATACCACTCCACAACCGGATCACTTTGATACCTTTATGCAAACTCAACAACAGATTTTACAAGCCATCCAACTTTCCTTACAGCAGTTAGCTCAAGAGAAGGTACAACCCAAAGGTGTGTTTCCAGGACAAGCGATACCTAATCCTAAAACACCAAACACAACCTTTGAAGTAAACGGTAATACTAGTAACGAAATGAAAACGTAGGAGAGATAAATTCCATCACCACTCTCTGTTCAGGCAGAGTGTTGGATAACAAAGTAACGATGTCTATAGTTACCCCATCAAGGAGTTCCTACACCAGATATTATACTAGATACCGAAATAGAAATTGAAGATCCTACCCCTGTAGAGGTACCAGTTAAACCACAACCTAAGAAACAAAAAGCAAATGTTAGATATCTAGTTGAACCATACGCTAAACAAAGTAAGGAACCACCGTTTGCCCATAAATTAGCAATGTTAAAAAGAGATACAAACTTTGACGAGATTAGGGAAGTTTTCAAAAATCTAACGATTAACCTACCCTTTCTCGACGCAATTAAAAAATTACCTCACCACGCTAAGTTTCCTAAAGAGTTGTGCACTACTAGGCGTAGGACAAATATTCCAAAAGACTCCTTTCTCACTGAAAAGGGTTCCAACTTTATCAGAACATAATGGAATAGTAAAGTACAAGGACCCTGGTCGTCCTACTGTATAATGCACTTTAGGAGATACTCACACAACCACTACTTTATTAGACCTGGGAGTGAGTGTTAACTTACTCCCTTATTATTTATATAAATAAATAGGTCTACAAGAAATGTAACCTACCACTATGACGTTGCAATTAGCTGATAGGTTTATCAAGTATCCTAAGGGTGTAGTGGAAAACACGCTGGTTAAGGTTCAAGATTTCTACTATCATGCAGATTTTGTTATCCTCGATACAGAAGTCGCTAATGACTCTGTCCCAATCATTTTAGGGCACCCCTTCTTGGCAACTGCCAACGCTCTTATAAATTGTCGCGATGGTTCGATGTCTTTATCTTTTGGCCATCTTTCCACTGAGGTCAATGTATTTAAATAGATCACACAGGTTCCTGATATTAATATCGATAGAGAGGTTAGCATGATCGAGAGTTTAGCCCATGATTATTTTAAAACCAAGTTTCCAAATAATCAGATGCACAAATTCCTTTCCTTTTGAAGTTCCAACTGTAATAAGGACTGCGTGGACGTTGAGGAAATTGAGGAAGATTTCCTTCAACTCTTTTGCAACTCTTCTTCGCCACCTCGAGAGTCCCCTCCTATCGATAACCATTCACCCACCTCACATTATTCACCTTCCATCAATGTACCCCATCCTACACCTTTTTAACGGAACCTAGGGTTTGCACTTGACCCTCTTGCTTTTTCTGTGCTTAATGATTTTCTAAATCCTCCTAATATGAAAATAATTACCAAGGAAATGGCACTGGACCTTCATTTTCAGGATTGAGACACTTCCTACCCACACCATGAATGAGGGTTGTGCTAAACCAACATTTTCATTCTTTCTATTCTTTCCTTCTAATACTTATCCTTATCCACCATATCATCCACAACCATCCATTGTTTCACACTCAAACACTTGGACAACCCCTCGTTCAGAGATGAAAAAGAATATGCATGCTCGATTATGTTCGAGGTCTATCAGACTTCACTTTCATTCCACTAGGTTGCGACGTAGGAAATCTTGGTGCTTAATTCTGTTTGGGAATGCATTCCATGTTATTTATTTATGGAAAGACCCACAACTCTTTAGGTTGTTAATATATGGAACCTGCAGGATATATATATATATATATATATATATATATATATATATATATATATATATATATATATATATATCTCGATTATTTGAGTATTTGACTATAAACGACTCATTTTGTTGCTTGGTGTGCTTTCTTTCATTTCCATATATTGGTAAGTACACCATTAAGGTAACCGGGCCCTCCCTATGGAGTGTGTGGCTGTAATTACTGGATCCTAAGTCCATGGTTAACATAATTCACGTTTACCACTCTTGTATGTTTTCTCGGGTTTCGAGTCATGTTCTTCTATGATTTGAATTATGCTTTTAATGCTTTCTTGTTTTTCTTATATTAAAATGTTATTCATAAAAAATAAAAACTTGTTAAAATCACAAACATAGTAAGTTAAGAAGTCTCAGGAATCTGACTTTAAAAGACCCACTTTTAAAAATAAATTTTCTCAACTCTGTGTCTAAAATTTGTTTGGGCATGGGGTGTTCATTTCTGTCCTGGATTGTTCAACTTTCCAGTTGTGTTGTTTAGACTGTTTAATCGTATTACGATTCGGATTGATATTTTCTATTAAGTTAGATTTTATTTGTTCGCATAACTTACATCATGCACGCACTTCGAGGCATTTTCCATTTTCTCATATGTCACCCACGGTCGGAATAGAGTGTTTTATGGATTAGTGGATTGGAAATTCTCTCCTGATTATTTCCATATCTCATTCACAAAAATCGGACCGGTAACAAAACGGCAATTTTAGTTTGAAGTTGCGCTAAAAATCGTTTTTTTTTGTTGATTCGTATTGGGCTTGGGCCCAAGCCCACAGTTCAACCCAAGAACTCATCGCGTTCTTCTTCTTATTTTTTTGTTTCAAACCGCCATTAACACACAACAAAGCTTCACCCCTAACATAAAAATAAAAATAAAGAGAAAACCTATACACACCTACGCCTAAAGTTCAAATCCACCCCCAATCTTCTCCTAACTACACCCACCACCACCTCCACCAATTTAAATAACCAAAAACCACCGGAAATTCAAAAAGTTGAACTGCCACCACCCACCACCGCACCTCCTGCCATTATTTTTAGTTAGGGTGGTTTAAAACACGCCTCCCTACCTTATTCCAACTAACACACTTATCAAAACTCCAATGTCTCAAAGACGTCGCATATTGCTAGAGCACACATTTACTGTCGACCACTTCGTGCCATTTTACGGTGACGAGATGGTTAGGCAAGACTGGAAAGGGTTGTGGTACTCGACCGACGACTTTTACCACGAGGATTTGGTCTGAGAGTTTTACAGGGCAAGGGAGTTGGATGGGAATAGAATTTTAGTTAAGGTGGCTGGGAGGAGGAAAGAGATTACTACTGGGTTATTGGCTGAGATTTTAGGCATTCCGCCTAGACACCATCTCGATGCCACATTACAGGATTCCCAGTTTACTGCTGTAGAACCTTTGATGAACGCGACTGTTTCTGAAGGGAACTACAATGTGAACTCACATTATGTTCGCCAAGCCTCTCTCAGAACCAACCAGCTGGCTGTAGCTCAGTGGATTGGTAGGAATGTAATAGGGAAGGAGAATGTCAGCGACATAGATCTGAGCTGCCTTCACGTGCTATGGATACTCCAGCAGCAGAAGTATGAGTTTTGTATTGTGGAGTTTTTGAGAAACATGATTAGGGGAGTAGGGAAGAGTATTGCACCTCTCCCTGTTTTGATTACGAAAATCATGATGACCCTGATAGCGACTCCGAGGTCTGATAAGATTTGCCTGAAAGAGCACCGAAATCCTCATATTTATACAGAGTGTATCCAACGAGTTTGGAGGTTGCCTGAAGAGGGTAGCTGACGAGACCGACTCGGAGGATGAGGATGACACGACATGTTTTGATGTCGATGCCTTTGAGTGGTGTAGGATGGACGCAGAATGCATGACTGTGATTCATCGTGGCATGCATTTCCTAAATACTATTTGCGAAGACCTCCGGACTCGGCAGGCTGTCATGCATCATAACTTTGAGACTCCTGCCCGGCGCGAGGATGAGCGGTGGGAACAGACGAGGGCTGAGATGGAAGCTCAGCGCCAGTTCCGAGACGACATGATTGCATGCTTTCCACCCCAGGGGGGTTCTTCTGAGGAGCAGTCTGTTAGGCACGAGTTTCGTCGCCGCAGGACGGATGGCTGTGGCCTTTCGGAAGCCCAAGAGTCATCTCCTTCTCATGCGGATTCCATTACCAGTAGTGCCTTGTTTAGGGATTGATGAGTTGATTTGTTTTATTGTATTTATTTTTATTTAGTTCGAAGGTAAAAATATTAGTTCAGTAATCAAATTTGAATTTGGTTGTGTTCTGTTGTTTGAATTCAATTTTAATATAAGTTGGTTATTTTCGAATTATGCATTGTTTTTACCATTAATCCCACCTTCCCGATTTGTTTGGGGGTGGTATTATTTAGCCGAGCATAATTCGATATATGATCATCCATGTTAGAAGTTGTTTTGGAGTGAGGGTTGAGAATATTGCCGATATGAGCATCGCCATGAATAGGTATTGTGATAGGATGAAATCTCGATGAGTTAGGCAGATTCTATCCTAAATTCAGCTTAAAAGATATTAGGGTTGTTTTAGAATCAAGAATATGAGTTGTTTCCGTTTTCGGTTTTGGAAATTTTATTATTTCCGGCAATTGCCTTATAACTATTTGGCAACTTCCCGATTCGTTTTACCAATTTAAAACCTATAAAAACTGCATTCATTCTACACTCACAACCCCAACTACGTATCACATTCATCTCTCCCGTTTCACTCCCACTTTACCTTATTTTTCCTTCGCATTTCGGCCTAGTAGCTCCCCGAGCGCACCTGCGCCCCAGAGGAGCGCCACCTGCACCCTAAGCACTCTCAGAAAAATCTTACCCTCGAGCGACTGCTTCTCTTCATACCAAGCTCGGCTTACTGCGCCCCAAAACCCAGGATTCCATTTTTTTTCATCCGGAACGCAACCCGCGCCTATCCCAGGCTACAAGTAAGTGCACCTGCGCCCAAGTGCCTGGAACTCGAAATTCACCAGAGCGCACCCTGCGCCTTACCCAAGCATAGCTTGAGCACACCTGCGCCCTGACCCCTGTTGGCACCAATAGATTTCCAGTTTTTCCAAGGGTTGTTCCAGGATAGTAGCAGCTGTTCTAGAAAGTAGTTTTGTGATGACTCCTCCTATAGTGATACCGGAGCAGTCTTTCGAACACTTGTTGGGAAGCGAAACTTATGGACATTGGTTCCGCAAAAGGATCTTGCAGTTAGGTTGGAGGCATCTACTGGTAAGTGATGCTGACTCGTATTCACCTAAGCTTACTGAATTTTTTTACAATAATGTTAAGTTCTATTGTAACTAAGACGGAGAACAAGAATTCTCCATCACGGTAGATGGCACACCACTAGAATTCAATAAGTATGTCATAGCGTTAGTTTCGGGAATACCAATACCTGATCCTATTCACACGTGGGGATATATGACCGATAATGCCTACCTCTATAACTATACATATTTCCATGAGTATTACAGGGGGAGGAGTATTTCGTATAATAGACCAAGGGCGTTACAACATAGCCCTTGGTAGCCTGTCCCTAAATGTAGGCACCACCATGTTATTCATCCTGATGAATATTTTAGGAGATTGGCAGTTTACCTCTGCAAATAGTACCGCTGGTGACGTTTTCCTTGCTTTAGCTGAGGGACGTCGCCGATATGACATTTCCCGAGTATTAGTGGCTAGTCTTAAGAGAGCCCAAAGCATGAGGCATAAGTATCTTCTTATGCCTGTTTTAGTTTGTCGCATCAAGCTCAGTTACCTACCTGAATTTTGTACCCAGTTCACGGATTGGAAAAGGGTTGAAGTCATGAGACCCACCAATTGGGTGGTTCACTCTTTTCGAGTCATGACTTGGCCGGGATGGCAGGTGCAACCTCACTTGGTTGCTCCTTACACCCCATCAGACATAGTAACACTCTACAGGTTAGCACAAGTAGATGACACACGGCGATGGGCTTGGCAAGTTATCATGGCGTGGCAGGACGCGAAGGAACCTCATCTCTTTGCGGATGATGAGGAAGAGGACGAGTAAGCGGGAGTGCAGGTAAGTTTTAGTTTCAGTTAGTATCTGCTTATGTCCCAAGCAAGTAATTTCTTACTACCCCATACCGAGTGGAACTCCTATAGAGTTGCGTCAGTTTATATTTCCTATATTAGTATGTTATAACTTTGTTTTGCAGATTTTCTTGAATTTCACGCGCTTTAATGGTATTTTTCTACCCTCTTTATTTAAAATACTTTGAGGACAAAGCATGCAACTTGTTTGGGGGCATAGAAACATGTGTAATTAAGGCATCTGTTAGGATATATATATGTATAATATGCACTTATGTTCTAGTTAAAATTTCAAAAATCTGATAAATTCAAAAAAAAAAAAAAAAAAAAAAAAAAAAGTTTATGCTATACACTTAGGAATATTGGTATTATTTTCCTTCTCTATGCTCTTAATAATCTAGAAGTCTCACGTAGCTTTTGCATTAGAATAATTTTTAGAAACTTAGGTTAATATGTATGTAATAATCTTTGCATCTAGCTATAAAAATATTACATGAGTATCTATGATTGTTTGGCAGTAAGTTTCTGAAACCTAGGCTAGAGTACTTATTCTACAAATCCTGTGAGAATATAGCCTAAAGCCTTATATGAGCGAAACATTTGAGAAATGACACAAGGGAAAAGTAAAATCCGGATAGAGAAATCACATGTCCACTTGCTTGATCACTATACCATATCCTAAGCGAGAATTTAGGCCCTCTTTGGAAAGATATAGCCATAAATTCAACCCATATGAAATTATTTTTCGCTAGTCGCCCCTCTGAACCTTTCCTTAGCCTTTCATAAACCACAAATCATTTAACTTGTTACAAAAACAAATAAAAATAAATAAATCAGCCTACCCATTCTTTGAATGAGTCTGAGAATAGAGATGAAGAATAGAAAAGAGAAAGACCTTTGAAATCAAGAATTTGCCAATCGCTTCAAATAAAAAAAGAAAGTTTCCATCCAAATATAAAAATTAAAAAATTAAAAAAAAAAAAAAACAAATAAAAGAAAATAAAGAGTTAGAACTCCAAAAAAAAATCAAATCAAATCAAATCAAATGAGTCAAAAGTCAAAGAAAAAGAAAAATATGGCTGAGGATGGAAACAAAGTGTAGAAGCGAAAGTAAGGAACAAAGCCTTCTCTAGTTACATAATACGAAGACTCTATTATCTCAGACTTGTTCTTTCTGAATATCCACTTCCTTCCTTCTTAAACCATCTCCTAAATCCTCGCAACACCTAATAAAGACCTCTAGCTCAATTAGGAATAGGCTAGTGTGATAGTAAGTGGCAGATGTGTTTGATCGACTCCGACTTCCTTGTGTGTCATTGAGATTGTAAGGTAAAGTGTGCCCATCGCATTAATCGGAGTAGCTTAAAACTTGAGAGAAAAATCGAGTGGTTTTGTCTTGACATTTATGTGAGGACCTACTTAAGGGACGCTATTATTCGAAGAAAACGGACCTTCTATTGCATTTCATAGTATTACTCATTAAATATATATTTATTGTAGATGATTGATTATTATGCATATATTAGCTTAGGTTTCGACTTGATTATTCTATATTCATTGCTAGTGAGATGTATAGTTAATTTAGAGCATGAATAAGGAAACAATAGTTTTATTTCTTAGTCGTCGTAGTATAGATGAAGTTTGTGAGTACCTTCACTAGAAAACTCTCACAAGGCTATAACTCATCTACTGGGGAATTCCTATTGGTCTAAGGCCTTGTTGCATATGGTAAATGCAATCACACTCAGCGAAACGAGAGTAGTTAGAACTCCATTTTTCGTCACTTATTCTAATTTCTCATATTTGCTTGAGGACAAGCAAAATGTTGTTTGGGGGTGGTTTGATAAGAGCCCAAAATTTTAGTTTTAACCCCTCAATAATCATACTTTTAGACCAATTATGCGAGTAATAAATAAAAGTTAACGCTGATTTTGTGTTTTTATGTATTTCAGGCAGTAAAGTCAATTATGTGCAGAAATGTGCCACTTTGGCGAGATAAAGGAGCAAGGGTTGGTTGCTAAGAAGTTCTATGATAAAGGCCAAGATTCAAGGAGACAAAGCCTTTATAAAGCCCGGTCAAAAGCTGAAAAGTCAACACGGGTAGAAATAGTGCACAAGTCAGCAAAACTTCCGAAAACCATATTTTTGGACTCAGACCTCGGAATTGAGCCTACCTTACATCAAAACGACCGGCTCGGAAAGAGTTTTCCAATGGTCTAAGCCTTGACCAAATCAGAAGAGCAGAAGTGGATGAAAAGTCTGCTAAAGTCAAAGCCAGCTGAAATGGGCTCTGTAGACTGAAGAAATTGGGCTTTGGGCTCGATTTTCCGGCCCAAAACATGGCTCCTCAGCCCATGCACGAAATTGTGGATCTGGTTTCCTCCTTTATATAAAATAAGACTTAGCTCTTAAGTTAGAGATAGTTAGATAGGTTAGAGTAAAAAGTAGCCATTAAAATAGCTTCTAGATCTTGTTTTATTTAAATTCAATTAGTTAAATTAATTAGTTTCAATTCATTGTTTTAGATTAATCCTTTGAATCATTGTTCTTCATTTAGTTAGATAAATAAAATAGTTATTCTTGTCAATTCAATTTTTGTCATTTCAATTTATTAGATCTAATTTCAATTGTTGTTATTCAATTCTTAGTCATTAATTAGATTTGAAGTATTGGTTAATTAAAAGTAGTAAAGTTCACATCTTTATATATGTCATTTCGTTATACGCATAATTGTCATTCGAATTCACGTCGTAGTATAAAACCTCCACCATTGCTCTCATTAAACTTTGGATTACTAGTCAATTGCAGAAAACTTCAATACTAAGGAAATGAGAGTGGAACGAACTTTTTACTCCACTCTATTTCGATAGAATTGAGAGTATAGAAATCTTTGATATCTTTTCGTAATTTAGTTTAGTTTTCTTGCGTTTTGAGTTTAACATTCATTTCGTAGTAAACTACTCTTTTTACTTATATCAATATGTGGATAATTAAAAACCAATAAAAATTTTAAGATTAAACAAAAGTCATCTTCATTACAAAAATTCACAAATAAGATTAGGTTACAAATCTCTTTTCAATAACTCTTTATTTAAAATTACAAATGAAAATACAAATAACATTGTCTCAATTGAAAATCTATTTTACCTCCAGGGAAAACAAAACATTGTCCTGAAATGCAACGCTAACGCACACCACAAGCAGCAACTAACCTTCTTCAACACTAAACCTGTCAAGACTTATCAACTATGTTCATTTAATGAACACACCCGATAAGCAAACATGCAAATCGGGTCAGCATTATAAAAATGCTGGTGTGAGTAGCTCTAAAATACAACATATACTTATACATATATTTACACACTAAATAAGGCAGTTAGTTCCTCCACCGAGGCGCCTTAACATCCAACGAATAATACAACATCCTTAAGTATAATAATTAAGGCTGGTAGTTCCTCCACTGAGGCGCCTTAGCTTCCAATAATACAAACAATCATATCGATATGTACATACCACATGTAAGGCAGTTAGTTCCTCCACTGAGGCGCCTTAACTTTCCACTAACCACATAACGAACCATACGCATAATAAAAGGCATTTAGTTCCTTCCCCGAGGCGCCTTAGGTTCTAACTAAACTAATAACCAACCAAGCATATTCTATACGTACCGCATTTCATGCTCAATTACAGAGTGGGTCGTCTCTACCCAAGTAATTAGTTTGAGCCACCCTTCTGCAAAGCCATATATAATCATATATTTAAAGATATATCATTAACCAACATATTACCATAATTATATTATTTAAGGCTTTCTTTGCGTGTCCCTAAAATCACGTCGTATCTATGTCTTACCTAGTTTCCTTGGCTACCACAATCGCTTCCCAATGCCGAACATGTACATCCACATGCCTCCCTCACATAATGAACCACTCCATGCATAACTACCCTGAGCGGGATGCCGCACACCAGGTAACCCTCACACGAAAGCCATTATGTAAGTACTGCCACTATTCGGCATAAAATATCGTGCGTCTCGTTCTAATTTTGCGAAAAGAATAATCAAGTCACTATTCGACTACGCCAGAAGGGCCAATCACATTACTTATGCTAGAAGGGCCATTCAGATTCACTGAAATGCCTGAAGGGCCAATCATATCACATACGCCCATCACAAGGGCCAAATCACATGAGTTGTGGTAGCTAGGTTCTAGGATTTTCGTTACGTAATTTATTCAAGTGTCATACCTTTATATATCAGAATAATCATTTCACTATATCTCGTGCATGTCAAATACATTATTGTACTAAACCAAATATATTTAGAATTATCTCAATACATCTCATAACAACTTTCATTCTTTCACGTGCCAATATATTATTGCACTAAGCCACAATCCCGTGGGAAAATATCCACACATACTATACTACCTCATAGTAGCATCTCACATATATAATAATGGAGCGTTTATATCCATTTCTCAAAGATATTGCATTTAATAGATATCCTAACATATGATATCATTTAACATAACAAAAATTTCCACACACCACTTAATGTCACAATTTCTCCAAACATACCGCCTAACATTTTTATAAGGTTTTAGAAATATTATGTCTCCTAAGATTTCAATCTCGTCACGTGTCAAAAATACACAACCTCAACATCAAATCTTTCTTAGATAATGACTAACCAATTATGCAGGCTTCCGCACCATTTTAACATTTGATTTGTCCATACAATTTACAACATAAAATGTAGTACAATTAAAATGTCAAAAGTCCACAATCAAAGCCCAAAAGTCTAAACATTTAAAGACCCCATTGGATTTATTTTAATTTATATGGACCGGCCCCAAAACAAACTTGAAACTGGCCCAAAGAAAGCTAATTGATTTCGGCCCAAGCCAACTAAAAAATGAAACTTAAACTGGCCCAAAACTTTAATTGGGTCAGCCCAAAGAAATAAAAGAAAATTGGCCCACAGACTAAACCCAACAGAGAACTGGCGCAACACTAATAAATAGAACCGGCCCAAACCCAACTAACTTAGCTCTGGCCCAACTAATCAAAACTAAAGGCTTTGGCCCAAGGCCCAAGCCCAAACCGACCAACAGTGTCATCTTCTTCACTAGCTCCAGCACTAGCAGCCTCCACCACCAGCCACCACTGGGTTCTCCTCCTCCTCCAACTTCATCACATCGGTTTGACTCGTATTGGAAAACCCAACACCTTTAATTAACACAAAAACCACAAATCATTTAATCCCCCATCTTCCTCAAAACTAGATCTAGAATCATCGACCTCCATTAATGACTTCCACAAGCTTCGATAGCCCCCACCAAATCCAGCATTCAATCCCTCCACTAACTCACCTCAAACCAACATATAAAAATCACCACAACAACAATAGTTCAAAATAAAAATGGATAGGCGACACCATTGATGCTAGATTCCAAGCTTCGACCGCCCCATCCAACAACCCATCCCAATCACAGTTTAATAATCCAAAAGCATACACCAACACAATAATATAATAGTTTAGATTTCGAATAGGGCTGGCGCCTCCATTAACGACTTCTTCAGAGCTTCATCAGAGCTTCAACAGTCCACCCAATTTCAACCCAACAGCACCCAACCACCAATTCTAAACCCGACATCCATCTCTAAACTCCCGACATCAACCAAAACAAAAACAACCCACACACAATAGTATAACAATTTCAACAGTATACAGTACAAAGGTTAGTTTGGGCTTGGGCGCCACCCTTAACAGTCCCTTCGTAGTTTCGACAGTCCTACAATCTAACCAGTTTTAAACAATAACAAGACAAATAATGACTGAAGAGGAATGAGCATAAACTGAATGGAAATATTGTACTACAGTCAAGTTAAAGCTATATCGGTGTACCGATGTGAAAATGAAAATTAAACTACTCACCTTAATTAACAGCTCGAAGAATCCCTCCTAGTCCGAATCGTCGCGCTCCAACGCTCTAGCTAACGAGCTTTTATCTCTAGCCAACGAGCTTTTATCTCCGCCTCCATTTTTTTTATTTTATTTTTGTCTCAAAACTCTATTCTCTAGAAAAATATGAATATATACTTGGGTTCGAAACCTAAGCCCAACAATGACTCGGGCCCAGAAATCAAGCCCATATATCCCAAATCTAATCTAACAAATTTTTTAAATAAATAATTAATTAATAAATAAATACATATTTTAAATAGGGGTGTTACAGACTACTTGTGGTGTATCTATAGGCATAGTTACATTGTTATCAACCACTCTCTCGAACGAGAGTGGTGATGGCATTTAGCTCACCTACGTTTGCATTTTCCGTACTAGTATTACCGTTTACCTCAAAGGCTGTGTTTGTTGTTTTAGGATTAGGTATCGCTTGTCCTGGAAACACACATTTTGGTTGTACTTTCTCTTATGCTAAATGTTGTAAGAAAAGTTGGATGGCTTGTAAAATCTATTGTTGAGATTGCATAAAGGCATCGAAACGATCCGGTTGTGGTGGAGTAGTTGTTACAGGTTGTGTGATAGGAACTATGTCACGTTGATTATTAATGGGTGGGTTGTGATAGTTATTATTATTAACCGGAACGATACCTCTATGAGCATTATAATTATTATTGTTATAATTATTATAATTACCCTGACCTTGTCCTTGTCGTGGTGGAGTTTGGTTATAATTGTTTGCTGGCCTAACATTTTGATTATTAAACCCTGGAGGTGTTACTTGTAGATTATTTCTCCAACTGAAGTTGAGATGTTGTCTCCAAGGGGCGTTAGAAATAGGGTAACTATTAATTGAGCAAACATTATCTTGTTGTGATGTTTGTTGTTCATCAGCGAAAGGACAATAGGAGTCGGGGTGCTTTGGACTCAAATAGAAATTATATGGATTGGAGTTGACATTCATGATGGGGATAGGCTTTTGTTGAACAGAAATAGCCTCTACCTTTTTAGTGAGAGATTCGATTAAATTTTTAAGTTCAGGATCGGGCTTCATCTCAAACATACCGGCAGCCTTAACTGTTGTAGAAGAACTAACGGAACAGGAGATATTGTCACTACCGATTATTATTACGCTTAGTTTGATTTTCTAAAAATTTATAAGCCTCTGAGGCTCCTTTACTTAGGAAACTACCCTCATTCATTATGTCAAGGACTTCTTTATGGTGATGTAAAAGTCCTTTGAAAAAGGCACGAACTAATGTGTCTTTCGCGAGGTTATGATGTAGACACTCTATAAGAATATCGGTGAAACGATTCCAAGCCTCTGAAAATGATTCATGAGGATTCTGTCGAAAGAAATGAATCTTGGAAAGCATTTCATCTGTCTTCAGGGGTGGGTAAAAATGTTCCATAAATAGTTGAACAAGTTTGGCCCACGATTCCACAAAATTAGGCGCTTGGGCAGTTAACCAAGACGTCGCCTTATTGGCTAAAGTGAAAGGAAATACCCTCAGTTTAATTTGTTTAGCACCAACCATAAGATGGTGGAATGTAGTAAGTACTTGGTCAATCCTCCACATGTGCTGATAAGGTTTTTCATGGTCTAAACCATGAAAAACGGGTAACAAATTAAATATATTTTGGGGGATTCGAAAATCCCTCACTGGGTCTGATAGAACGATGCAAGATTTTGGGCTATCGTTCAAGGCTTTGTAAAAGTCAGAGAGAGGAGACTCTCTTTCTCCAGCCATTATATCAGGTGTGGTGTGTGGCATGCTAGTTAGAGGTGTATTGAGTGGTATACTAGAAAGGCATGTTTATTGACGTTGCCGGTTGATTACGTTAGGCGTTTTTCTTCGGCCTGACCTTAATCTCATGCAAGGCTAAGACCAATCTTAACTAAACATGACAACACTCCAAACAATCCTAATATGCTAGTATGAACCTCTAACAAGAGATGCGAGGTATGGAAGAAAGAAGTACCTTAAAGCTTCCTTGCTTCGTTTATGAATAACGTCTTGTTTATGCGTGCTCAGTGTATATAACAAGTTAGAAACACTGAATAACTTGAAGAAATGGAAGTTTGAACTAACCTAAAAAAATCAGCGTTTGTAAGAGGGCTGGTCACGCCGGGTTAAGCCTGGGGCGCTGGTTGTTCAAGGGAAACTTCGAAGTTATAGTGATTTGGTGGGCGCGGGTGGTATTGCTCGAAGTTATAGTGAGGCGGTGGCAGGCCCAGGCAGGCCCGCTCCGTGTAATTCAATGATGTCCAGTAATTTGGGTGCGGGTGGCTCTCCAAGTTTGCCTACCAAGGGCGCGGTCGTGCTCCGTGTAATCCTGCGAGGAAAAACTCAGTTCTGAAACCAACAATCACTATTAGAACAAACAAGGGTGGGTGGGACTTTGGGAAGACGAACAATACTAAAGAAAACAATACTAAAGGGAACTAAGATGGTAGCTGCGCCATTTGGTAAAAGAAGAATGATAGTTTTACTCACGAATACAATTACACATAGATAAGTAAAACTAAAACTTGACTTGTGCTAAGTGTTTATCAAAGATTTCTACTCTCGATTTTATCGAAATAAAGTTGGAGTAAAAGATTCGTTCCACTCCTAGTTCTTTAGAATTCGCGTTTCCTAAAATTATCAATCTATCCAAAGTCAATGAGAGTTTTACGAACTTTATACTACGAAGGAAATTTAACTAACAAGATATGATTTTATACGATTACGGACTACTAAATTGATTCTATGATAAGGAATTAGGGGGGATTGATTCCACCTTAACTCAACTTAATCAACTAACAAAGAAATGTCGCAATCCAAATCGAAATGCTTTCGCATAACAAATTGGTAATTCTAATCCCTAATTATTCATGGCAATCTCTATCAAATAATAACTAGCATATGAAGCAATCAAATCCATTCTCATGGTGAACTAATTACTCTCTAGAATTGAATAGATTATCACGACGATTTCTAAGTTAACAAAGATCAAGCTTCATCAAGGCTTCTCCATCCCCCTCTAATGGAGGTTTAGCCTAGAATCATTATGCTATCATTTCTCATGGAATTTAAACAAGACATGTTATAAAGATTCTAACTATGTTTATTTTAATTCAATGGAAATCTAAATTTGCTAGATTTCATTGAAACTAATAATGATAAATAACTAAATCTATGAATTGAAACTAAATGATTTAATAAAAATGAAACTAGATTATCAAGAACTAATTAACTTTATTGATATAATGAATAGCAATAACAATCATTCAATAACTAAGTTAAAACAAGATAATAAAAACTAATTAGTTAATGGATTCTCAAAACTAGATCTAAACTTATTCTCTAATGGCTACTTGCTACCTAAACTAAGGATTGCTTAAGAGTTAAGTCTTGTGTGTGGAAATGGAGGAGACCAGATCCACATTTTCATACATGGGCTGAGGAGCCATGTTTTGGACCGAAAAATCGAGCCCAAAACCCAATCTCATCAGTCCGCAAAACCCTTTTCAGCTGGATCTGACTCTAGTAGGCTTTTCATCCACTTTTGCTCCTCTGATTTGGTCAAGGCTTGTACCATTGTAAAGCTCTTTCCAAGACGGTCGTTTTGACATAAGGTAGTCCCAATTCTGAGGTCTGAACCCAAAGATACAGTCTTTGGAAGTTCTGTTGACTTTTGTGTGTTATGTTCCTCCATCACTTCCGAGGTCTAAACCCAAATCAGAGGTCTGAACCCAATAATGGCTTTAGGAATGCCAAATCGACAGAAAATATACTCCTTAACAAAAAACACAACTGTCTTATGGTCATTGCTACGGCAAGCCATGGCCTCTATCCATTTAGACACGTAGTCCACAGCAACTAGAATATATATAAAACCGTGGGAAACAGGAAAAGGACCCATGAAATCAATGCCCCATACGTCAAAAACTTCTACCACCATGATTGGATTTAATGGCATCATATTACGCCAGGATTCGCCCAAGTTGTTGGTAAACTTAACACACGCCTTGCAATGCACTTGGGCATCTTTAAAAAGAGTAGGCCAAAAAAACCCACATTGAAGAATTTTAGCAGCTGTTTTCATACCACTAAAATGGCCACCACACTCTTTCTCATGGTAGAATGAAGAACCTCATTATATTCCCACTGGGGAATACAACGACGAATAATCTGATCCGCACAATACTTAAAAAGGTAGGGCTCATCCCAGTAGTATAGCTTAACTCTGGCCAAGAACTTCTTACGTTCATTTCTTGACCAATCATCAGGAAGAATATCAGACGCTAAATAATTCACAATGTCAGCATACCATGGTGCAGAAAAAATAGCATACAGATGTTCATCAGGAAAAGAGTCCGGTATGGACTCAGAATCACTATCATCGTCATTTGTTAATCTAGATAAGTGGTCGGCAACAACATTTTCGACCCCTCTTTTGTCCTTTATTTCTAATGTGAACTCTTGTAGGAGAAGAATCCATCGGATTAATCTCTGCTTAACATCCTTCTTTGCTAGAAGGTACCTAAGGGCTGCATGGTCCGTGTAAACTAAAGTCTTAGAACCAACCAAATAAGGATGAAACTTATCTAAAGCATAAACAATATCTAAGAATTCTTTTTCAGTAGTTGTATAATTCCTTTGAGCATCGTTTAAAGTTTTACTAACATAATAAATAACAGTGGACTTATTATCTAGTTTCTGTCCCAAGACAGCACCAACAGCATAATCACTAGCATCACACATGAGTTCGAAAGGTTTAAACCAATCGAGAGGCTGTATAATGGGTGCAGAGGTTAAAACGGCTTTTAAAGTTTCAAAAGCTTGTTTACATATAAAATTAAAATCAAAGATGGCATCCTTTAAAAGTAGGTTAGTTAAAGGCCTAGCTATTTTTGAAAAATCTTTGATAAAACGCCTATAAACACCTGCATGGCCTAGAAAGGCTCTAATATCACGGACAGCCTGTGGTATAGGTAGAGAAGCTATCTTATCTAGGTTGGCCTTATCTACTTCGATGCCATCACTAGATACAATGTGCCCTAGCACTATTCCTTTTTTCACCATGAAATGACATTTTTCCCAATTTAAAACCAAACTCTTCTCTTCACACGTGTCAAAAACTTAGATAGGTTAGACAGACAGTCAGTGAAAGAGTCTCCATATATAGAAAAGTCATCCATGAATCGTTCTACCATGTCACTAAATATATGAAGTATACACCGCTGGAAGGTACCAGGAACGTTACAAAGGCCAAAAGGCATTCGTTTATAGGCATATGTTCCAAACAGACATGTGAAGGTAGTCTTTTCTTGGTCATCAATATCAATAATAACCTGAAAATAGCCAGTAGCCATCCAAAAAACAATAAAAAGCATGACCACCTAGACGTTCAAGCATTTGATCTATAAAGGGTAAAGGAAAATGATTTTTTCGTGTCATGGCATTTAAACGTCTGGAATCGATACAGATTCTCCATTTCATAGGACCATGCATTGCAACATATTCACCTTTGGCATTACGTACCATGGTAATCCCTGATTTCTTAGGAACTACATGAATGGGACTTACCCATTCGATATCAGAGATTGGGTATATGATACCCGCATCGAGTCACCGTAAGACTTCTTCCCTGACCACCTCTTTCATGGCAGGGTTCAAGCGATGCTGAGGTTCGCGAGAAGTCTTTGCGTTATCGTCCAAATGGATACGATGAGTCCAAACATTAGGGTTAATTCCCTTAATGTCGGCTAGGGACCAACCAATCGCAGAACGATGTTCCCTAATCACCCTAATCAAACGTGCCTCTTTATCCTTAGATAACATAGAAGATATAATTACCGGATGACTACCATCCGGATCAAGTTGAATATACTTTAACTCAGAAGGAAGAGGTTTAAGCACCGGGGAGGAAGGAATGTTGATAAATGCTTCTGGAGGGTCCTCATCTTGAGTAGTGAAGACTTGCTTAGGCAGCAAGTCTTCAAACTCAGTAGATGGAGCAACAGAAAGATCTACGGTAGGTGTAGACTCGAAGATGGTGTTGACTTCCTCTAAGTAGGAGTCATCGGCGAAATCTGAACTTCCAAATGAAAGGAATTTATGCATCTGGTTTTTGGGAAACGTGTTATTAAAATAGTCTTGAGCTAAGCTCTTGGTCATGCTAACCTCCCCATCTACAGATGAATCTGGTAATTGTTTCATCATTTTAAAAATATTTACCTCAACAGAAAAATGGCCAAAAGACAAGGACATCGAATCATCGCGGCAATTTATAAGCGCGTTGGCAGTCGCCAAGAAGGGACGACCTAAGATGATCGGAACAGAGTTTTTAACGACTTTCGTGTCGAGGATAACAAAATTAGCAGGATAGTAGAAATCCTTAACCTTAACAAGCACGTTTTCAACCACACCCTTAGGATACTTAATAGACTGATCCACTAATTGCAACGTCATTTTAGTAGGTTGCATCTCCTATAGACCTATTTGTTTGTATAGATAATACGGGAGTAAGTTAACACTCGCCCCCAGGTCTAATAAAGCGGTGGTCATGTGGGAAATCTCCTAAGGTGCATTGTATAGTAAGACGACCAGGGTCCTTGTACTTAATGATTCCATTATGTTCTGATAAAGTTGTAAATTGTTCAGTTAAAAAGGTGTCCTTAGGAATATTTGTCTTACGCCTAGTAGTGCACAACTCTTTGAGAAACTTAGCATGGTGAGGTAACTTTTTAATCACTTCGAGAAAAGGTAGGATTATCGTTAGATTTTTAAAAACCTCCCTAATTTTATCAAAATTTGTATCCTTATTCAACATAGCTAATCTCTAGGGAAACGGTGGTTTCTCTCTATATTTAGCATATGGATCAACAGGATGTTTAACTTTGGCTTTTTGTTTCTTAGGTTGTGGTTTAACTGGTACCTCTACTGGAGTAGGATCTTCAATTATTACAATCGATATCTAGTACAATATCTGGTGTAGGGACTACTAGTGGGGTAACTATCGGCATAGTTACGTTGTTATCAACCACTCTGCCAGAACGGAGAGTGGGGATGGCATTTAGCTCACTTACGTTTGCATTTTCCTTACTAGTATTATCGTTTACCTCAAAGGCTGTGTTTGTTGTTTTAGGATTAGGTATCGCTTGACCTGGAAACACACATTTGGGTTGTACTTTCTCTTGTGCTAACTGCTATAAGGAAAGTTGGATGGCTTGTAAAATATGTTGTTGGAATTGCATAAAGGTGTCAAAACGATTCGGTTGTGGAGGATTTTTAGCTATAGGTTATGTGACAGGAACTATGTCACGTTGATTATTAATGGGTGGGTTGTGATAGTTATTATTTACCAGAACGATACCTCTATTAGCATTATAATTATTATTGTTATAATTATTATAATTACCCTGACCTTGTCCTTGTCGTGGTGGAGCTTGGTTGTAATTGTTTGTTGGCCTAACATTTTGATTATTATACCCTGGAGGTGTTACTTGTTGATTATTTCTCCAACTGAAGTTGGGATGTTGTCCCCAAGGGGCCTTAGGAATAGGATAGCTATTAATTGAGCAAACATTATCTTGTTGTGATGTTTGTTGTTCGTAAGGGGGAGGACAATAGGAGTTGGGATGCTCAGGACTCAAACAGAAATTACATGGATTAGAGTTGACATTCATGATGGGGATAGTCTTTTGTTGAACAGAAATAGCCTCTATCATTTTAGTGAGAGATTCGATTAAAGTTTTTAGTTCCGGATCGGGTTTAATCTCAAACATACCGGCAGCCGTAATTGTTGTAGAAGAACTAGCGGAGCGGGAGATATCGTCACTACCCCCACAGTTATTACTACGCTTTGTTTGATCTTCTAAAAATTTATAAGCCTCTGAGACTCCTTTACTGAGGAAAATACCCCCATTCATTATGTCAAGCACCTCTTTATGGTGGTGTAACAGTCCCTTGAAAAAGGCACGAACTAACGTGTCTTTCGCGAGGTTATGGTGTGGACACTCTATACGAATATCGGTGAAACGATTCCAAGCCTCTGAAAATGATTCATGAGGATTATGTCGAAAGAAATGAACCTTGGAAAGTATTTCATCTGTCTTCAGTGGTGGGTAAAATTGTTCCATAAATAGTTGAACAAGTTTGGCCCATGAGTCCATAGAATTAGGCGCTTGGGGAATTAACCAAGACGCCGCCTTATCGGCTAAGGTGAAAGGAAACACCCTCAGTTTAATTTGTTCAGCACCAACCGTAGGATGGTGGAATATGGTAAGGACCTGTTCAATCCTACGCATGTGCTGATAAGGTTTTTCATGGACTAACCCATGAAAAACGGGTAACAAATTAAATATATTTGGGGGGATTCGGAAATCCCCCATTGGGTTTGCAAGAACGATGCAAGATTTTGGGCTATCGTTCAAGGCTTTGTAAAAGTCAGAGAGAGGAGACTCTCTTTCTTCAGCCTTTATTTCAGGTGTAGTGTGTGGTATATTAGCTAGAGGTGTAGTGAGGGGTATACTAGATAGGCTTGTTTGTTGACATTGCCGATTGATTACGTTAGGCGTTTTTCTTCTATCTGACCTTAATCTCATGCATGGCTAAGACCAATCTTAACTAAACACGACAATACTCAAAACAATCCTGATATGCTAGTATAAACCTCTAACAGGAGATGCGAGGAGTAGAAGAAAGAAGTACCTGAATGCCTCCTTGCTTCGCTTATGAATAGCGTCTTGTATACGCGAGCTCATTGTATTTAACAAGTTAGAAACACTGAATAACTTGAAGTAATTAAATTTTGTACTAACCAGTGAAAATCGGGCGGTTCAAGAAGAGGGTGTGAGTCGCGCTCCATAATAGCCTAGGTAGGGCGCGGGTCGCGCTCAGGTCCAACTCGAGTTCCAGGCGCTTCAGCGCGGGGGGGCACTCGTACTTTGCCTTGGTAGGGCGCGGGTTGCGCTTAAGTCCAATTCGAGTTCAAAGCGCTTCAACACTAGGGGTGCTCGAAGTTAGCCTTTCATGGGCGCGGGGTGCGCTCAGTCTTGTTCTTTGAAAAAATTTAGTTTCTAAACCAAACATTCACTGTTAGAAGCAAACAAGTGTGGGTGGGTTTAGGGGGACTTTGGGAAGACTAACAATACTAATGAAAACAATTTTAAAGGGAACTAAGATGGCAGCGGCTCCATTTGATAAAAGGGGAAAGCGATAGTTTTACCTACGAATAAGTAACGAAACTCAAACGTAAGTAAAACTATAACTATTTTTGTGCTTAATTATCAAAGTTTTCTACTCTCGATGCTATTGCAATATTGTTGGAATAGAAAATTCGTTCCACTCCTAGTTCTTTAGAATTCTAAGTTAACTACGATTATCAGTCTATCAAAGTTAATGAGAGTAACGACAAAAATATACTATGATGGGAAACTACTACTCAATATGCGAATAACGAAATGACAGAATTCAAATACTAACTTGACAATAGAGAATGAATTAGGGGAATTCGATTCCACCTTGATTCGACTTAATCAACTAACAAAGAAATGTCGTAATCCAAATTTCAATGCTTTCGCATAACAAACTGGTATTTCTAATCCCTAATTATTCATGGCAATATCTACCAAATAATAACTAGCATGTGAAGCAATCAAACCCATTCTCATGGTGAACTAATTACTTTCTAGAATTGAATAGATTATCACGGCGATTTCTAAGCTAACAAAATCAAGTTTTCATCAAGACTTCCTCAAACCCCTCTAATGGAGGTTTTAGCCTTGAGTCATTGAACTATCATTTCTATATGAATTTAAGCAAGACATGATATAAAGATTATAAATTTACTATATTGATCTAATCAAGAATTCAAAACTAAATTAACAACTTAAGAAATGATTAATAACTAAATGATCAAAATTCGATCTAAGTGATTTAATAATTAAAACTAGATTATGAGTAACAAACTAACTTTATTGATATAATGAAATAAAAGAGTATTGATTCAACAACTGAATTAAAAACAAGTAAATAAAATATAATTAATGGAGTCTAACTAATTTATTTTCTAATCCAGGTCTAGCTCATCAACTTTATGCTTAAGAGTTAGGTCTTGTGTCTTCAAATGGAGGAGACCATATCCACTTTTTTGTGCATGGGCTGAGGAGCCATGTTTTGGGCCGGAAAATCGAGCCCAAAACCCAATTTCTTTAGTCCACAGAGGGCTTTTCAGTTGGATTTCACTTACAAAGACTTTTCGTCCACTTTTGCTCATCTGATTGGGTCAAGGTTTTGACCATTGGAAATATCTTTCCAAGAAGGTCGTTTTAACATAAGGTATGCCCAATTCTGAGGTTTGAGTCCAAAGATACGGTCTTCGAAAGTTCTGCTAACTTTTATGCGCTGTTTCTGCTCGCGTTGACTTTGACTTTTCAGCTTTGACCGGGCTTTAAAAAGGCTTTTCTCCTTAAATCTTGGCCTTTAATCACAAAACTTCTTTGAAACCAACCCTTGCTCTTTTATCTCACAAAAATGACACATTTCTGCACATAATTGACTCCAATGCCTGAAATACATAAAAGCACGTAATCAACATTAACTCTTATTTATTACTCACATAATTGGTCTAAAAGTATTATTGTTAAAGGGTTAAAACTACAATTTTGGGCTCTTATCACTATCCTCAACCCGCCCCAAGGGGAACTCAAAGTAACCAATTCTAGGGGTTGGCCTGGTGGAATCCATTGCCTGCCGACGTGTTCCAAGTAGGGAACATTCGAAGTTAAACAAGAATCTCTATGTGCACAGCTTAATGCAAGGGGAATTTTAAAAGACAACAATATATACATATCTACAAGGTGAGTCTTTTAACGTCAGATCCTTAAGACGAATCGAGTTTTTTAATGTCAGATTCTCAAGACGTTTGCGAGTCTTTTAACGTCAGATCTTTAAGACGAATCCCAACCCATGGGAGAAACGGCACGGCGATGAAGTTTATCATGCGCAGCTAGTGTCAGACAAAAGTATACCTTATACAGGCTAGTATCGGATAGAAAGTCAAGACCTAAACAGAAAGGTGTTTGACAATGCATACACCACCTTATCCTTCGCACACGTCGTTTACGAGCAAAAGTATAACGACCATTACCTATTCATGATGAGTGAGACTTACACCAAATGATTGGCTGAAGTTCGCGAGGCAAAGAGTAGAAAAGGAAAGAGAAGGAAGGAGGTGAAATTTTTGGTACCAATCATTTACCAGTAGGAACGTTTGCTCGCGTTTCAGAAGACATTTATACTCAGTTCTGAAATAGAGTTTTTGTGGACTACGGCTCCGACGCTTGTAACCACACACTTCAAAGTACTTTAGAAATCATAGAATAGAAGATGGCCCGGCTACCAAAATGACGTACCCTCTATAGAGAAACAAGATTGAGTACGTCAAACGAAACATCTAGTATATGTAGATTGGATCCTGAAGAAGAGTCTGTTCAATAGTTGGGGAGCGTAACTCGTGGTAATGTTTGAGGCGTTGTCCATTTACTTGAAATTCGTTGTTATCTAGTGGATTAAGCAAAGTGATTGCCCCATAATGGGTCACAGCTGGCACAACGAAAGGACCAGACCATCGTGTTTTCAATTTACCAGAAAAAATGTGTAATCTGGAGTTGTAAAGTAAAACGTTTTGGCCAATTTTGAAATCTTTATGCAAAATATGCTTGTCATGCTCTTTTTTCATATTAGCTTTGTAGGATTTCGAGAGATCATAAGCATCACTCTGAATCTCCTCAAGCATATTTAATTGTAGTTTTCGCTTCTCGCCTGCCGCGTTGATATTGTAATTGAGGCTTTTGATGGCCCATAGGGCACGATGCTCAAGTTCAACTGGCAGATGACAAGGTTTTCCAAAAACAATATGGTAAGGAGACATCCCTATAGGTGTCCTAAATGTCGTTCAGTATGCCCACAAGGCATCCGATAAGCGGAGAGACCAGTACTTTCTTGATGGATTGACAGTTTTCTCCATAATAAACTTTATCTCTCTGTTGGAGACTTCCACTTGGCCACTTGTCTGTGGGTGATATGGAGTAGCAACTTTGTGAGTAACTCCATATTTCTTCATTAAAAACCAAAAAAATTATTACAAAAATGTGTACCCCCATCGCTGATGATAGCTTTGGGGACACCAAAACGAGAGAAAATATTTTCTTTTACAAATTTCATGACAGTCTTATGGTCATTTGAGCAACATGCGAGTGCCTCAATCTATTTAGACACATAGTTTACAGCGACTAGAATGTAAAGAAAACCTTGAGAAATAGGGAAGGGTCCCATAAAATCAATGCCCCAAACATAAAAAAATTCCACAATTAAGATAGGATTTAGGGGCATCATATTGCATTGGGTAATTCAACCTAGGTGCTGACAACGAATGCAAGCTTTGCAATGTTCGTGTGCATTGCGAAAAAGGGTAGGCTAGTAAAAACCACATTGTAAAACCTTGGCTGCAGTTTTCTTCCCACTGAAATGACCACCTCAAGATTGTTCATAGCAAAAAGATAACACGTCGGTGTGTTCCCAGTCGGGAATGCAACAACGAATGAGTTGGTCAAAACAATACTTAAAGAGGTGGGGGTCATCCCATAAATAATATTTTACAGTGGATAAGAACTTTTTACGCTTAGGTCGTGACCAAGAGGAAAGAACTTCCTCAGTAACTAGGCAGTTAACGATATCCGCGTACCATAGAGAGGAGAAAATGGAGTACAAATATTCATCTAGAAGGAATCACGGATGGCTTTAGAATCACTATCAACGTTACCAACCAGCCTTGATAAATGGTCGCCCAAGACATTTTTGGTTCCTTTCTTGTCTTTGATTTCCAGGGTGAATTCTTGCAAGAGAAGGATCCAACAGAACAATCTCTGTTTTGCATCCTTTTTCGCGAGTAGGTACCGAAGTGCGGCATGGTCAGTATATACGATGGTGGATGATCCGACTAGGTAAGGGCGAAACTTATCCAAAGCATAGACAACAGATAGGAACTCTTTCTCAGTTGTCGTGTAATTATGTTGAGCGTCATTAAGAGTTTTACTAGCATAGTAAATGACAATAGGTTTGTCATCACGTCGGTTGCCTAGTACGGCGCCAATAGCAAAGTCGCAAGCGTCACACATCAGTTTGAATGGTTGAGACCAATCAGGGAGTTAAATGATAGGAGCGGTAGTCAAGGCAATTTTTAGAGTTTCAAAAGCTTGTTTGCAATTGAAATTAAAGTCGAAGACCGCAATCTTAATCAGGAGAGTGGTTAAGGGTCGAGCAACTTTAGAAAAATCAAGAATGAATCGCATGTAAAACCCAGTGTGGCCTAAAAAGGCACGTATATCGCGAATTGTTCGGAGGATAGGTAGAGAAGCAATTTTAGCTTTATCAACCTCTATCCCGTCTTTCAAAATGATGTGACCTAGAACAATTCCTTTGGTCACCATGAAATAAGACTTCTCCCAATTAAATACCAGATTTTTCTCTTCGCAACGTGTTAACACTTTAGAAATGTTGGATAGGCAGTCGTCAAAGGTGTTTCCATAAATGGAAAAGTTGTCCATGAAGACTTCCATATAACGTTCCACCATATCACTAAAAATGTGGAGCATGCAGTGTTGAAAAGTACCAGGGGCATTGCAAAGACCAAAAGGCATTCGTTTGTATGCAAAGGTGCCAAAAGGACATGTGAAAGTTGTCTTTTCTTGATCGGCGGGATCGATGAAAATTTGGAAATAGCCGGAATAGCCATCAAGAAAATAGTAGTAAGCATGACCGGCTAAACGTTCTAGCATCTGGTCAACGAATGGAAGAGGGAAGTGATATTTACGTGTTCTGGCATTAAATTTACGATAGTCAATGCAAATTCTCCATTTTACTGGAATGCGAGTGGAAATGCATTCATCATTTTCACAATTGTAATGCCAGACTTTTTGGGAACAACGTGGACAGGACTAACCCAGTCACTATCAGAGATAGGGTATATGATTCCCGCATCAAGTAAACATAAAATTTCCTCCCTCACCACCTCTTTCATGGTGGGGTTAAGGCCACGTTGCGGTTCTCGCGACGTCTTTGTGCCATCATCCAGATGTATGCGATGTGTGCATACACTAGGGTCTATTCCTTTGATATTACATAGGGACCATCCGATAGCGGAGCGGTGTTCACGAATGACACGAATCAAACATGCTTCTTCGTCGGTAGTTAAGTGAGAAGAAATTATTATAGGGTAACTACCATCGGGATCGAGATGCACTTACTTCAAATCAGAGAGTAGAGGTTTTAAATCTGGAGTTGGAGGATTGGGGATCAAGGATTCGTAAGGGGCCATCTCTTGAATGGAAAAGAGCGAGTCCGGTTCTTCTGAATCAGTTGGCAACGCAAAAGTAGGGTCAAATAGTGGTACTGACTCTAATAATGCGTGGACATCCTTAATGTACGAGTCATCGTCAAACTCAGGATTATCAAAAGAAAAAAATTAGTGTACCTCGTCTGGGGGAAAAGAGTTTGTGAAATATTCCTGTGCCAGACTATCAACTAGGCTAATCTCACTGTCAATATTAGGATCGGGAAGTTGTTTCATTAAGTTGAATACATTGACTTCTACAGAAAGGTTCGAAACACATTGTCATTGAACCATCCCGACAATTGATGAAAGCATTAGCAGTTGCAAGAAATGAACATCCTAAAATGATCAAAATTGAGTCACAGACAACTTTGGTGTCTAGAATGACAAAATCAACAGGGTAGTAAAATCTTGGACCTTTACTAGGACGTTTTCTACAATGCTCTTTGGGTACTTGATGGAACGATCCGCGAGTTGCAGGGTCATATTGGTAGGTTTTAATTCATGAAGACCTAACTGCTTAAATAAGTAGTAGGGAAGTAGGTTAACACTGGCGCCTAGGTCTAAAAGTGCGGTAGCCGTATACTTGTCGCCTAACGTGCATGGTATAGTTGGTCGACCTAGGTCTTTGTATTTAACCACACCATTGGTAGTAGTAATAGAGGGAAATTGCTCAGTGAGGAACGCTTGTTGAGGAACATTCGTTAGTCGTTTGTTGGTTCACATGTCCTTCAAAAACTTGGCATGTTTGGGCAAATGCTTAAGTGCATCTAGAAAAGGTAGGTTTATGGTCAAATTTTTGAAGGTTTCTCAGATCTCATCGAAATGTTCGTCAGGTTTGTTCTTTGCCAAATGGGCAGGGAACGAAGCTTTTGGGCTGAATCGCGCATATGGATCAGTGGCGTCTTTCCCTAGGTTGTGAGGTAGGAGTTGGAAGGACGTCAGTCACGGCTTTCGTCTATTCGACGTCTGGCATACGTATGTGATTGTCGACAATTCGGACAGAATAAAGAGTGGTGATGGCATTTACCTCTCCCTAGCTGGGATTACTAGATCCTGGTGCATTGTTGAGTTCAGAGGCAGTGTTTGTGGGCTTATGGTTTGCAACTGCTTGTCCAGGAAACACGCCCTTTTGACTTTTATCCTATGCTAACAGTGATAAGCACCCAAAAACTGTAATATTAAACCCCGAGAGACATAGCATTTTGGTCGATTATGTGTTTAATAATCATGTAATAATTATATTTTCGTACTTTTGCAGGTTTCCGCAATTAAAATGAATATAGTGATAAAACATGCATCGGGCACAGAATACGGAATATTTGGAGTTTCCCACTCAACTCCCGCGGAAGCCCAAACAAAGCGACTAGAGCGAAGTTTCCAAAAGAACAAAACCAGTGCAGAGCGGGTCCACATATAAAGAAGCAGGAAACTTCCGAAGCTCAAATTGGATAAATCTAGATGCCGACGTTGGCTAGTTAAGCTGCCATAGCGACCGTTTAATTTAATTCAGCAATAAGGACAAAAGTCGTAAAATGCCAAATCGGGTAAAGCCACTGGACACACTAGGTGGACCCACTCTGCGGGCCCAGAAGGCATGATGAGTCAGCATAGGCAGGTGGCAAAGGATGGTTTCAATTTGATACCACCTGGCAAGAGAGAAGACACGTACCAATTCAAACCAGGTGGTTTGAATTGATATAAGCTAAAAACAAAACCTTAATTTAGCAAAAGGACAAAAATTAAAACAGTTGAAAACAAAGTTTTGTTTCGAACCATTCAATTAGCATAAAAACAAAATCTTAAATATTCACGGATCACTCTTGTATCAGCCTATATATATGAAGGGGTCGCCTTCATTATAAGGTCTTCAGCATATTAATGCTTTAGCTACGCTTAGTTTTTTTCTTCTTCAGTACTTACATTCCGCCATTTCCATTTCAGCAGCTTAAATACTATAAGTTATTTTACCCTTAATAACAGTCATTTCTTTTCTAGTTTAATTTTTGTCCTGCATTTATTTACTTAATGTATACAACAAGTTTTATTATTCCTTCTATGATGATGAGCTAATCCCCGTGGGGAGGGTTATCCGCCTTCGATGTGAAAATCCGGATTGACTCGTTAATATTCTAGAATCACTACTTAGGAATTAGGCATAGAATTAACATCCGGTCCCAAAATGACTGAGACTGTACAAAGTTGGATCGTTTTGATGCTCCAGACGGTCTGACATGACCAAAATGTCTGCAAGCGTGACTCTCTCAGTGTCGACGACTCTCCAATTCGCCCAAATTGATGTGAAATCGAGCCAGGAGCTGAAATAATATACCAGAGATGAGGTATTATTGAAACTCCTTATGCTAGTGAAATGCGACCTAGAGATGTGGGCATGCACTAGGGATCAATACTCGACGTCCTCTCCGAAATGAAACGAACTAGAGATGTAGTGATTTGGTAATAAAAACTGTTGAAAAATGATTCTTGCATGAGCATGATTAACTCTCTCCCTGTTTCTCTAATTTTGTTTACCTACATATAATCGCCGTAGTAATTTATATTATTTGTATTACCGTTATTTTAATTAAAAACCAACTAAAAAGAAACCTAAAAATCCTACTCACTTAAAATTTGTAATTCCAGTTGTGAACCTATCCGAGCCCTAAGGTTTGGACGATCCCTTACTCGACCTATCCTACCAATCCCACGTGAGTAAGGTAACTTGACTAAAACGTACGACTATACGGACGTTGGACTTTGGACTTTAGACTTGGGTCTTTGGACTTCGGACTTTGGACTGTGGACCTCGGACTTAAGAAAATAAGTAACCGAAACCAATAAACGTGTGTAAAATAAGTATTATCAAATGGCGCCGCTGCACGCCGAAGGACTCTGGACTTAACGTAATAATTGGAATACATCCATAAAAACCACCTCCCCTACCTCCTCATCTTTTTAATTTTCATTTCTATTACAATACTAACTCTTTACTGTAACTATTTACCCTAATTTTTTTCTACTAACAAATATCTGTGAACCAAGTTGTTTATTTTCATTAGCACAGTCTAAGTACTCCGTAGGAATTTAAAGTACTGAACAGACAAAAGAGTCTCGGATGAGACTAAATTAGTAGCACGCGAGACTAACCTGGAGTATCAACACTCCGGTTTTCAGGTACAGGCCACTTTCCTTTTCAGTACTCTTTTGGGCTCTTTGGTCCTGTTTTGCTAGTAAGCATAAGCTCGGGAGTAGTCGATCGCAATACGAGGAATCGCGGGACGCCAGGTTTCAAACTCTTAAACTCCTCAAACTTTGTCGAGAATATTATTCGCTATAACCTATTTTACCTCGTATATTTGTATGTTGGCATGAGAACTCCGTGCATGTAAGGTGGTTCGTCATTATATATTCACGTAACACAATTAATATGATTCGAATATATTTTGATATATGCGTAGCGTCAAACCACCTGCTTAGAATATTTTTGTATGTGTATGTTACATCAATTCACGTACATGGTATTCAATTGCATGAGTTCGTTCTCGACATCCCCCTAGCTCACGTATAACTTACACATAGTTGCACGTATAGGTAATATAGATTTGCATGGGTAGACTTTTCAATGTAAACTAGTATATGTTAGTTAGTTTCTATTTTGGCATTTATCGCTTTTAATTGCATATTTCGTAATCACGCCTTCATAATACACTAATTACGTAAATTAAAAAAAAAAAAAAAAAAATCATAGTAATTAAAAATTTCATCTAAATCATCTTAATAACACCCCCGCATAATACACCATCATAAATCATCATCCTATTCCATCGATTAGGAAACTTGGAAAAAAATTGAGGTTGCCTAATTAAGGAACGCTAGCACTAACAACCTCCTTCAATTCTCTCGGTGACTCGTCTGCTGGAATATTCACACGCTATCCTAGCTTCCCCGCCGAAGTTAGCAAATGTTCGTGAAGAAGGCGTTTCAACTCCCCTCTTCCTAACTTCTAAAACCTCCACCATTATTCGTTTCCTTATGAGCACTAAATTAAAATTTATATTTGTATGAGACTACGGTCTGGTAAACATAAGGAATTAGAACTTACATATCATCGTCGAAAAAACAAGAAACAATTGTTTATGTTATCTCCTAGGCATAGTTCCTCCTCCGTAAATCAACCTCGTCAAACATCTCCGTTTCCATTATCTCCTTTAATTATGGTTGAAGAAAATCTCACAGTCGAGAAACCCCTTTCGGATTTCTATACTGCCTTACAGGAAAGACCTGCTTCCTGCATTAAACTCGATGCGATTGTAGGTGATTTTCGTATTCCGCCAAACATTTTCGGTTTGTTACCTGTTTACCATGGGTTAGACCATGAAAAACCAGATAATCATCTTCGCCGGATGTAACAAGTAGTCACCACTTTCCGCCATCCGACCGTTACTAACGAACAAGTCTTGCTTAGGTTGTTTCCCTTCACCTTAGCTGATAAAGCTTCAGTTTGGCTCGCCGGACAAGCGCCGCAATCCATTGACACATGGGCCAAACTTGTTCAAGCATTCATGATAAAGTTTTATACTCAGAAGAAAACTACAGAAATGCTTCAAAAGATTCAATTCTTTCGCCAGCACCCCCAGGAATCCTTTTCAGAAGCGTGGAGCAGATTTACTGATCTACTTCTCGAATGTCCCCATCATCAACTCGACACCGCTGTATTAGTCCGTTCGTTCTTTAATGGTCTCTCTGACCATCAAAAGGAAACATTAGATATCATGAACGGCGGTTGTTTCATGGACAAGGGCGCCATCGAAGCATACACTTTTTTGAGAAAACAGCCTCACGGCACCCATTGGGGAAACACCGATTCTTCTAGATCTTCTAAAGACACTCCTACCAAAGTTACGCTCTATGTTCGAGGTCAAACCCGATCCGAATTAAAAACTCTAATCGAGTCCCTAAACAAAAGGTCGATGCTCTTTTCGGTACAAGTAAATGAACAAAACCTAAACAGGTCATGGCTGCCAACGCTTCCCCATGCCCTCTTTGCTTAAGTCCCGAAAGCACGCCGATTCTTATTGTCCTTTGGTATACGAAAGTGTCCTCCCCAACCTTTCAAAGAGGCTTGTGCTTTCAACATCCCTAATGCACCTTGGCGACAACATCCGAATTTAGCTTGGGCACCCCCGCCCAACAACAAGCTCCTTCGTGTGGCAACAACGTTCTGTCGCACCACCAGCGAACTACAATTCCTATCGTCAAGGAAATCCTCCACAATTTTAGCAAGGGCAAAGTAATTTTCCCAACAACGCAAATATGGGGTACCAAAACAAACGCAACCTTGTTCCCGCTTAATCAAGGATATGGCTACCAAAATCAACCCGTGAATAATAACCGCGGAACTAGTTCCTGCGGCCGCCTTTTAGTTCAATCCATACCGATAAAACGGCTGAAACCTTTCCCGACATACATGAATCAACAGAATCAAATCCTAGCTTCTATCCACCGGTCTCTTCTTCATTGTTAGCTCGGGATAAAAGTTAAAAGCGGCGGTTCCCTCGGCAAGCAGTTCCAAACCCTAAGCCTACAAACACGCCTTTGAACTCAACAATACACCGGGGATCTAGTAGTCCAAGCCGGTGAGGTAAATGCCATTACCACTCTTCGCTCGCGCCGAACCATCGACAATAATATCGATGCCGACGAGGAATCGACGGAAGTCACGACCGACGCCCTTCCAACTCCTACCTCAAGAACCTATAACGGACGGTAAGTTGTACCTTCAAAATCTACACCTACGTCCCTAGGGAAAGACGCCACTGATCTTTATACGCGATTCCATCCAAAAGCTCCGTTCCCTGCCCGTTTGGTAAAGAACAAACATGACGAACATTTTGATGAGATCCATGAAACCTTCAAAAATTTGACCATAAACTTACCTTTCCTAGATGCGCTAAAGCATTTACCCAAGCATGCCAAGTTTTTGAAGGACATGTGCACCACCAAACGACGCATTTAATGTACCTCAACAAGCGTTCCTCATCGAGCAGTTTCCTCGATTACCACTACCAATGGTGTTGTAAAGTACAAGGACCCAGGTCGACCAACTGTACCATGCACGTTGGGTGACAAGTATACCGCTACTGCACTTTTAGACCTAGGTGCTAGTGTTAACCTACTTCCCTACTATTTATTTAAGCAGTTAGGTCTTCATGAATTGAAACCTACCAATATGACTCTCGCAACTCGCTGGATCGCTTCCATCAAGTACCCAAAAGGCATAGTAGAGAACGTTATAGTAAAAGTCCAAGATTTTACTACCCAGTTGATTTTGTCATTCTAGATAATCGGTAGCCTCGCGTGACTCCATCCCTATCATCTTGGGACGCCCTTTCCTTGCAACCGCCAACGCCTCTCATAAATTGTCGGACGGTTCAAAGACATTGTCTTTTCGAACCTTTCTCAAACTCAACGTGTTCAAATTAATGAAACAGTTTCCGATCCTATAATGGAGGGCTTAGATTAGCTTGGTTGATAGTCCGGAACATGATTATTTCACAAACTCTTTTCCCCGCACGAGATACACCAATTTCTTTCTTTTGATAATCCCGAGTTTGACAATGACTCGCATACATAAGGGATGTCCATGCATTATTAGAGTCGATTACCACTATTTGACCCTAATGCTTCGGTGCAAACTAATTCAAAAGAACCGGATTCGCTCTTTTCCATTGAAGAGATGATCCCTCACGAATCCTTGATCCCCAATCCTCTAACTCCGGATTTAAAACATTTACCCCCTGATTTGAAGTATGTGCATCTCAATCCCGATGGTAGTCACCCTATAATAATTTCTGCTCACTTGACTACAGACGAGGAGGCACGTTTGATTCATGTCATTCGTGAACACCGCTCCGATATCGGATGGTCCTTAGATGATATCAAGGGAATCAACCCTAGCATATGCACGCATCGTATACATCTTGATGACGGCACAAAGACATCGCGAGAACCACAACGCCGCCTTAATCCCGCCATGAAGGAAGTAGTGAGAGGAAGTTCTATCGTTTATTTGATGCGGTATCATATACCCTATCTCAGATAGTGACTGGGTTAGTCCTGTCCACGTTGTTCCCAAAAAGTCCGGCATTCAAGTTGTGCAAAATGAAAATGGTGAGTGCATCTCCACTCGCATTCCTTTGAAATGGAGAATTTGCATTGACTATCACAAACTTAATGCCAGAACCCGTAAAGATCACTTCCCTCTCCCATTCATTGACCAGATGCTAGAACGTTTAGCCGGTCATGCTTACTACTGTTTTCTTGATGGCTATTCCGGATACTTCTAAATTGTCATCGATCCCGCCGATCAAGAAAAGACAACTTTCACGTGTCCCTTTGGAACCTTTGCATATAGACCAATGCCTTTTGGTCTTTGTAATGCCCCGTGCACTTTCCAATATTTGCATGCTTCACATTTTAGTGATATGGTGGAACGTTATATGGAAGTCTTCATGGACGACTTTTCCATTTACGGAAATTCCTTTAACGATCGTTTATCCAACCTTTCTAAAGTATTAACGTGTTCATGTAAGAGAAAAATCTGGTACTCAATTGGGAGAAGTGTCATTTCATGGTTACCAAGGGACTTGTTCTAGGTCATATTGTTTCAAAAGACGGGATAGAGGTTGATAAATCTAAAATTGTTAAAATTTCTTCGCTACCCTTCCCATGTACAGTTCGGGACATCCGTGCCTTTTTAGGCCCACTGGTTTTGAGTGAGATTCATTCAGATTTTTCTAAAGTTGCTCGACCCTTTAACCAATCTCCCGCTTAAGGATGCAGTATTCGACTTCAATTTCAATTGCAAACAAGCTTTTGATACTCTAAAAACCGCTTTGACTACCGCTCCTATTATTCAACCCCCTGATTAGTCTCAACCATTCAAATTGATGTGTGACGCTAGCGACTTTGCTATTGGTGTCGTGCTAGGCCAACGACGTGACGATAAACCCGTTGTCATTTACTATGCTAGTAAAACTCTTAACGACGCTCAATGTAATTATACCACAACTGAGAAAGAGTTCCTAGCTGTTGTCTATGCTTTGGATAAGTTTCGCCCCTACCTAGTTGGAACATCGACCATCGTATATATCCTTGACCATGCCGCAATTCGGTACTTACTGCGAAAAAGGACGAAAACAACGATTGTTCCACTGGATCCTTCTCTTACAAGAATTCACCCCGAAATCAAAGACAAGAAAGGAACAAAAATGTCGTGAGCCGACCATTTATCAAGGTGGTTGGTGACATCGATAGTGATCCCGGCTATCGGTGATTCCTTCCCGCACGAATACTTGTACTCTATTTTTCATCTCCATGGTACGCGGATATCGTTAACTACCTAGTTATCGAGGAAGTCCCTCCTTTTGGTCACGCCCCGATCATAAAAAGTTCTTATCCATCGTAAAAATATTATTTGGGATGAACCCTACCTCTTTAAGTATTGTTCGACCAACTTCATTCGTCATTTGATTCCCGACCGGGAACACACCGACGATTATCCTTTTGCCATGAACAATCTTATGGAGGTCATTTCAAGTGGAAAGAAAAACGCGCCAAGGTGTTACAATGTGGTTTTATCGGCCTACCCTTTTTTCGCGATGCACACTAACATTGCATAGCTTGCATTCATTGTCGACACCAAAGTCGAATTACCAAACGAAATATGATGCCCCTAAATCCTATCTTGATTGTAGAAATTTTTGATGTTTGGGGCATTGATTTTATGGGACCCTTCCCTATTTCTCAAGGTTTTCTATACATTTTAGTCGATTTTATAGACTATGTGTCCAAATGGATTGAGGCACTCGTGATGTCGCCAAATGACCATAAGGCGTGCCGTGAGATTTGTAAAGAAAACATTTTTCTCGCTTTGGTGTTCCCAAAGCTATCATCGATGATGGGGTACACATTTTGTAACAAAATTTTGGGTTTTAATGAAGAAATATGGAGTTACTCACAAGGTTGCTACTCCATACCACCCACAAACGAAAGTGGCCAAGTGGAAGTCTCCAACAGAGATAAAGTCTATTCGAGAAAACTGTCAACCCATCAAGAAAGGATCGGTCTCTCCGCTTATCGGATTGCATTACCGAACAAAGATTTAAGACACCTATAGGGATGTCTCCTTACCGCATTATTTTTTGAAAACCTTATCATCCGCCGGTTGAACTTGAGCATCGTGCCTTTTGGGCCATCAAAAGCCTCAATTACAATATCATCGAGGCAAAGCGAGAAAGTGAAAACTGCAATTAAATGGGGCCGGAGGAGGATTCGAGTGATGCTTATGATCTCTCGAAATCCTACAAAGCTAATATGAAAAGAGTGCACGACAAGCACATTTTGCATAAAGATTTCAAAATTAGCCAAAAAGTTTTAATCAGATAACTCCAGATTACACATCTTTCCCGGTAAATTGAAAACACGATGGTCCGGTCCTTTCATCAGGTCACTGTGAAACATTATGGGGCAATCTCTTTGCTTAATCCAAAAGATAACAGTGAATTTCAAGTCAATGGACAACGCCTAAAACATTACCATTTAATTACGCCACGGATGTTGAACATACTCTTCTTCGTAATCCAAGATACACAAACTAGATGCTTCATTTGAAATTACTCAATCTTGTTTCTATAGAGGGTATGCCATTTTGGTAGCCGGGCCATCTTCTATCTTATGATCTCCAAAGTTCTTTGAAGTGTGTGGTTGCAAGCGCGGAACCTTAGTCCACGAAAAATCTTTTTACGAACGGAGTATAAATGTATTCTCAGAACACGAGCAAACGCGTGTTTTTCGGTAAACGATGGGTACCTAAAATTTCACCTCCTTCCTTTTCTTCCCTTTTTTCTCTCTACCTCGCGAACTTCAGCTAATCATTTGGTGTAAGTCTCACTCATCACGAATAGGGAATGGTCGAAGTTCTTTTGCTCGTAAACGACGCGGCGCGAAGGATGGGCTGGTGTATGCATTGCCAAACACCCTTTACGTCTAGGCTCGACTTCCTATCCGATACTAGCCGATTTAAGGTATACTTTTGTCTAACACCACCGCAAGCGGGATAATCTTCGCCGCGGCGCCATTTCTCCCACAGGTTGGGATTCGTCTTGAGAATCTAACGTTAAAAGACTCGATTCGTCTTGAGAATCTGACGTTAAAAGACTCACCTTGTAAATATATTTACCTTTTCCCTTTGCATTAAGTTTTGCACATGGGATTCGTGTCAAACCGCAGATGTTGCATACTTAGAACACAAACGGGCAATGGATTCCACCAGACCAACCCTAGAATTGGTTACTTTGAGTCCCTTGGGGCGGTTTGAGGATAGCCGTATGTAAAAAGGGCAATTTTATTAGCCCATAGCGCGCACGGTCCAGGATGGTACCGTCCTGCCCCTAACCCCATAATACATAGAGGTGAAGCCACAGTCTGGCTGGATTGGGTTCGCTCCAGAGCCGACATGACAGTTGTCTATGATTTAAGATGGTGACTCCCCTGGACATCCAGTGTTTTTCATGTATATCTCCCTTGTATGTAAATAAAACCTTTACACTCTCCGCCAAAAAAAAATAAAAATAAAATAAAAATAAAAATAAAAAAAACTGAGATACAGAACAGGTGGCGACAGCTTTGGGTATTATTCAGGAAGAAGGACATTCTAACGGGTTGGTTCTTAATGTGGCTAAAACTGAGATATTTTGGCCATCACCGGATCCGCGTCGCTTCACTCCTGGTCTCTTTCCTTCAGATTTGTCTCGCCTCCAGGGGGTCAAGTTGCTTGGAGGTGCGGTCAGCACTGATTCATCCTTTGTCATGGGCCTTGCTTTCGCAAGCGTGTTGAAAAGGCTATGAGTTTGATGGACCGTTTAGCTATTTTGGAAGATCCACAGTGTGAGTTAAGCTCTTTACGAAGCTTAGGCTTTGGGCTTTCTAAGTTGGTCTTTGCGATTGCGTACTTATCCACCAGCTCTTTTCAGAGAGGCAGCTAAGACCTTTGATCGACATCTCCGCAGTGTTCTCTAGGGTATTGTGGTTTCTGCTGGCCCTGGCTTCGGTGATTTGCAGTGGCATCTATCGACACTCCCATTACGTCTGGGTGGGTTAGGTATTTATTATGCCACTGATGTCTCTACTTTTGCTTTTGTGGCCTCTCGTGTCGACTTCCTTGAGCGAGAACCACATTCTTAGGAGTTGTGGGTACGATTGCCCGTGGATGAGATTCTTGATGTTGCTAGCAGTGCATTGAGTCTCTCTCTACCCGATTTTGATGTTAACTCTCTTGCTGTGAATGCTACCGTCCCCTCAAAACCATAAAAATTTTTGGCGGAAGCGTTTTACGGTAAGATGGTTGCTGGTCTTGAGAGGGAGTTTGTGTTATCTACTCGTCAGAAAGCAGTTATTGGATGCTTGCGGTCGTAAACATGCAAAAGGATTTTCATTGGCTATTCGATGGAGGGACTTGGGCCAGATGTCGCCGCGGTGGAGTATCGTTCTATTCTTCGGTACCGTCTCATGATTCCTTTGTTTTCTAATGGTGGTCTATGCCCTGTTTGCAAAAATAGTAGACTAGATGCTTTCGGGGACCATGCAAAGACATTGTAGGTATTTCGGGTTTCAAATACCGACATGATCATGTCGGAGATATTTTATGTGATGCATTTTGGAGGGCTGGGGTACAAGTGAAGAAGGAAGCTCCTGTAAATTTTCTCACTGATCCCAATGAGGGAAGATCGACACTTCGGCCTGCAGATGTATTGGTCTACAGTTGGTCTGAGGGAAGGCATGCATGTGTTTGATGTAAGCTGGAGCCTCTCCGTTGGTAGGGCTTGGGAATGGAGTCTTTGAGGAGAGAAGCAGCTAATAGAGCAGCGTGGCGGGGAAAATGAGAAACACGAGGAGGCTTGTAGAGCTAACCAAAGATTATTTCATTCCTTTTCGGTTTGACACTTTTGGTTTCTTGGCCCAATGATGATCTATTGAGCTCCTTAAAGAGATTCGCGAGAAAGTTATGGACTGCGAATGTAATGATTTACCGGTTCCAACGAGTTTGTATTTAGGAGAATAGAATTTGCCATCCAGAAAAGGACTTGCGGCGTAGCTTGTTGCACGCTTGTCCTAACTATTTGTAAAACTTCGTTATCTTTATTAATAAAATTTCCACTTAAAAAAAAAAAAAAAAGTTTAAAAAAAAAAAAAAAAAACACTCCTTGTCACATGCCCCATTCTTCTCATCCACACTTCATCCATTTTTATGATATCTTAGAAGATACACGTTGTCTAACTACCCCGTGACACCTCGAAACGTATCTTTTACATTTTTCGGATGGGTGCCTATTTATACCAAGGATAGACACCTCAAAATTTAACTTCCCTTTTTCCAAAATAATTTTTCACCACTCCATCTTTAATGGCCCTCACTCGAAGTTTCGTGCCTAAGCAAAATTTTATGGAAAATTTTCAAAATGGTCTTTTTCATCCTTTTTTGACACTGAAATATTACGTCGAGGATGGTACCCTCTTTTACACCATAAGCAAACATTTTATCCCAGAGAATTAGTCTTGTTATTTTATAAAAGCGGTTATTTCCAAAACGGACAATTCTTTGTCCGTGCTAACGGATGCGAGCATGAATTGACTATGGAAATCATCTCTGAGGTACTTCAAATTCCTATTACAAACCAAGGAGTACACCTTCGGGATTCACTTTTCGATAATATCCGTGATCCGATGTTTGCAACTATCCTTCACGGCGAATACAACCGGAAAAACCGTATTGTTTATCAGCGATCTTTACAAAAGAACCAATTATCTGTGATCCAATGGGTAGCTCATAATGTCCTAGGCACATCTAAGACTTCCGAAATAACCAAACCCCTCCTCCATTTACTCTGGGTGTTGCAGACTAACTGCAATGATTTTTGCATTATTAAATTTCTCTGGAATGCGATCACACGTGCTAGGAAAAAGGCAGCCCCTTTACCAACCATTATGACACTTATCATGATACATTGGGGTTTTTCTAGTACTTCTCCTCACACACCTCTTGAACGCCTAACATTCTTACCATTCACTCGGTATGTAGGAACGGATTCGGAACCCCGTTGCAAAGAACCATGTCGGTGTAGGAACCAACGAAGATTGTTCCACCGACAACATCTTTCATGAAAATGCATTATGCAACGTATTTAATCCCATGGAAGGGCTTCTTTAATTCAACAAGGATTTTGATGACATTATTCAAACGTCAAAACATTATTATCGCCCGGCCTTCTTGAATTTGGGACTGCGGACAATAAACGAAGAGGAACAAGCACAATTCTTGCCACAGCCCACAACCAATTCTTGGCAAATCACACTCTCATAATGGAGAACCGCCGAGATTTACCGTGATAGAAAGCAAAATGTTGCAACAGTCATTTGCTGCGGATTGATGCAACATAGAAAATCTTATAAACGGATCCCTCCCACAAAAGGATCCTCGCCGTTACTTGGGCCAATGAAACCATTTAAATTTTGCAATTTTATATTATTTATCATTTTCTTTTTAATTTTTAATTTTCGTATGGTAATTTGTTTTTACTTAATTATTCTCATCATACTCTAATATTTGTTTATCCTTGTCTAAACAGGTCACATTTTTTTCACACAATGGAAGCTCCAAAGATGATTCCAGAACAATCTTTCCATTCATTGCTGAATTCTCCCAAGCATATGGACATCTTTTCGATTGATTGAAATGTAAAAGAAAATAACAAGATTGAAATGAAGAACAATAAAGTAAATAACTTAAATGAAAAAAAACTAAAAATTAAATCCTACATGACACTAGAATAAGTCTAGGTGCATTCTCTTTCCCTAAATTTTAGTTCTTATACCCCTACTTTATGACTTTTACTGATTTGCCATTCTCCATTACGATTGAGACACCTCACCCTTTTCTTTATGCTTTTGCTTTTTCTTTTTGATTTCTTCTTGATCAAGATAGGTTTGGGAGAAAGCCATCTTTTGAGTTAAGGACATCCATCCTTAGTCTTCTAAGTTAAGGACTTGACTTTCAGCTCTTTGGTTCTGAGCTCTTGACCTTTGACTTTGATTTTGACTTTTTCAACACTTTTTCATGGCAGCTTTGGATCTTCATAATAAGCGTAATTAGAGATCATTTTTGTACTAATACGCAACTTTCATGATAAGTGGCATGATACGCAACTTAGTTTCCATTTGTTTTGTTTTATCACTTGATTTTAGTTGTTTCTGAGTTCTGCTAATAGGTTTGATAGGTTTATTTTCATTTCTTGTTGAATGTAGTTTATGTGTTTTATTGGAAACCAGTAGTTGTGATGGGGAAATTTATATTGTTAGATTTAAAATTTCACCAACTAGTTAAGGTGTTTTCGTGTTCTTTTTTGAAATAATCATTGTTCTTATTTTGTGTATCTTATTTTGTGGCTCCAAATAATCATAGAGCCTTGAGGCTTTAACCTTGTTGTTCTAGGCATAAGCCTTTCCTATACCTAATCATGTCAGGTTTAGCTTGTATATGGTATACCTCACCTCAAGGTTATGTCTCTTACACCTTCCTAAATACTAAGTGTTATTAACTTATTAAGAAGCAGACTTATTTGGCACCTTATTATAATCATCTTTGCATTAAACTCCTCTAAACATAGGAGTGACTAATCTTGTCCTGGATGTTGACTTTTTTCTCCCTTAACTTGCAGAGTAACCCAATTGCCAGATGGTATATTTGTCAGGGTTCAATTAATAGGATATCTTTCTCAACAGATGGATCGTATTTGGCGACTGTTGGAAGAGATGGTACTGCACTATCTGATACCTTACATTTTATTAATTATGTTACCTTACTGAGATCAAGTGTCACATATTTCAGGTTACTTAAGAGTGTTTGACTATTCAAAGGAACAACTATATATGGTGGGAAAAGCAATTACGGTGCGCTATTATGTTGTGCTTGGAAGTAAGATAGAAAAAAGAAAAAGCAACAGCATAAAGGAAAATCATAAAACAACATGGTGAGGTGTATTGATTGTAGAGGGGGAGGGCAAATCAATCTTTTGTAAAAATAGGGTATAAGAACCCAAAAGTAGGATGAGAGAATGCACCTAGACTTATTCTAGTGTTAGTAGTGTCATGTAGGAGTAGTGTAATCTTTATTTTCAAGTCATTTACATTCAAGTCTTGTTTTTACTTTTTGTTCTTCAATTCAATCTTTGTTTCTTTTCAAGTTTATGTTTCAATCTTAATCAAAGTTGTTCTTTTCAAGTTTATGTTTCAATCTTCATTCAAAGTTTTTCTTTTCATCAATCAAGTTGTTTCATTTGAAGTTATTCATTCAATACAAAGTTTGAGTCATTCAAAACAAGTCATGAGTTCTAGTTAAGAGGGCTACCTTTTCTCCTTTACGTCTCCCATTCAATCCAAGTTCTAAACAATTTATGGTGAACCTCTTCAATACTCTTTTGAAACTCTACTCCCACTATACACAAAATCAAATGGCATCACCTTAATGGATTGAAAGAACATGGATTATTAGTTGAGCATCTAAGGAGGGAAGCATCATTCCATCCTTCGATTTATTGTTTTTCATTTTTTTTCATCATTTCATTTAGTTATTTTTCAATACCGATCTGTTTTATTTCAAATCCAGGCTCTGGGGTTGAGCTACTGGAGAGGAGCTAAAGTTGCTGACGGAAGCCGATCAAACTTCGCCGAAACCATTGGGGCGACCGCACCTCATTCATCGTGCGACCGCCCAATCACTTCCAAGCACTTGGTGACGGGTTTTTGATAGCTTGATCCAGTTTGTCTTGTGGTTGTAACTACAGATCCAGATTTTGTAATAGAGTAGTATAAATTTGTGGACTTTGTTGAAATAGAAAAAAAAAAAATTTGGATCTTAATAGGGAGTATGAGATATCTGCTCGTCAGAAAGTAGTCATTGGGTGCTTACAGGCAGAACATGCAAAAGATTTCCTACTTGCTATTCCAATGGAGAGACTTGGACATCATATGTCACAGGTAGGCGGTATCGTGCCATTTTCTGGTACCGTCTTATGATTCATCTGTACTTTGATGGTGGTCTTTGCCCTGTATGCAAAAAGAGCAGATTAGATGCTTTTGGGGACCATGCAGCACATTGTAGAAATTTCCCCAATTTTAAATACCGACATGACCATGTTAGAGACATTTTATGTGATGCATTTTGGAGGGCTGGGGTACAAGTGAAGAAACTATCATGGTGATATTAACTTTCTCACTTATCTGAATGAGGGCAAATCGACACTTCGGCCTGCAGATGTCTTGATTTATAGTTGGTCTGAGGGGAAGCATGCATGTGTTGATGTAACTGGAGTCTCTCCATTGGTAGGGGCTGTGGAATGGTGACTTTGAGGTGGGAGAGTAATGATAATTACAAGTTTATGTAAACTAACTATCTATGCATAAACACAAATAATCAATCAACTAAACAAGTGCTTAGATCAATATTCCTACTTTCAAATAATAATGAAGTAATATAATGAGTACGGAATCGTTCCAGTCTTAACTCTCTAGACTTAATGAATTAAACTAATCAAACAAAAGGAACAATGGTGAGAGTAATATTGTGTTGAGAGATTTCTATTCTACAATTATACTATGGATTCAAATAAATCTAAATTAACTAAACTAATAGAAATAGGGTTTTGATGGAAGAGAAAGGTATAGAGAAGAGTAATCAATCCACCTAATGATTAGTTTCATACAAGAATCGAATTATTCATTGAAAAGAGATCATCTTTAGGTTTTCACGCAATGATTCAACCTAAAGCCTCAAACTTTATCATCCCTAGCAACAACATACATCTCTATAGTCATTAGTACTTGCATGTAGGATTATTACAACCAAGTCTCTCGACTTAATTATGATAATCCCTAGTTTAATTTACTATATGCTTATTTTGGAAGTCATACAATAAACTAAACTCATTAAAACACATACACAATTAAATAATTCTACTAAGCAATCTATTCCTAATTAGGCTTCATAATCACTCTCTCTAATAAGGGGATTAGCCTAATATCATTGGATTAATTAAACTAAAGTAAGAAGAAGAAGACATAATAATAAAGACAAGAATTGAAATTGAACTAAAACTTTATTGAAGAAGGTTTACTAGACGCTACAAGAATAAACCCTAAATTACTTAACCCTAAACTAATGGGGGATTAAACAGATAGATTATTCTAGCTAATAGTAGGAGTGATATGGGGTTTAGGGTTTTTATTCTCTTATATCATGATACAAAATCGTGCATGGGTTTTTAGGCTAGGTTATGGACCCATAAATCAAGTCCATAACCCAATTGGTTGAATCCAAGACTTCCAATTCTGGTTGTGTTAATGTAGCACGTATTTTCATCGACTTATAATGCTCTAATCGAGTCAAGGCCTAGACCATTGGAAAAGGCTTTCTGAGCCAGTTATTTTGATATAATATGGGCCCAAATCTAAGGCATGAGTCCAAAGATATGACCTTTTGAAGTTCTGTTGACTTTACTTCAGCTCTCTAATCTGGTTTGACTTTCACACAACACTTTTAACTTGGCTTTTTAAGGGCTTTTTCTCCATTAAACTTGGGCTTTCTTTATGTAACTTCCCTAGCAATCACTTTAGCTTCTTTTAGTGCCTAATTAGTAACAAATTGACATTTATTAAACTCTGAAGCATGAAATACTCAAAAGCACGTAATTAGTGATAAACCTATATTATTAATAACATAATTGGCTAAATAGAAATACTATTAAAGGGTTTAAACTACAGTTTTGGGCGCTTATCAAGTAGATAAGATTGCAACAATAGGGAAGATAGAGAAGCATGAGAAAGCTTGTATGGCTAACCAGCATTATTTTATTTAGTTCAGTTTCGACACTTTTGTGTTCTTGGGACAACACTCTGTTGAGCTCCTCAAGACACTTTAGAAAGTTATGGACAGTAAAGTTATGATAGATGGGTCTAATGAGTTTGTTTTTAGAAGGATAGGGTTTGCTATTCAGAAAGGACTTGCGGCGTAGCTTGTTGTACGCTTGTCCTAATTATTTGTAAAACTCGTTATCATTATGAATAAAATTTTCACTTAAAAAAAATTAAAAAAATGGAAATATCAAAAAAATTAGTTAATGTTAGTGATGTTATGTTAACATGAGTTGATCACTTGGTTGAAGTTATGCAACTTACTAAAAATTAGAGTATTCATTGCCTTGGGAAGTTCGAGTATACGAGGCGAGTCGTGAATCATACTCTCGCGCACTTTGAATCAACTTGGTAATCAACACTCTAATTACAATTAGCTCTAGTTAATCTAGGTGATCGAATTAATCTAGATAATCTCATAATTAAGTATTAGTGTTAGCTTTACTTTTATGTTTTGGCTCTTGAATGCAAAGTTGTATAATTATTAAAAACCCAGATTGTGGTCTTTTTAAGTAGGTTTTTTTGTAAACATAAAACAGGGAACGCTCGAACGGTTGGGCCTGATTCTCAGATCACGCACCAATTAACGTCGCATTCACCTCAAGCAACGTGTAAGCACGGCTTGAGAGGTAAACTCTAAACCTCCTCGAAGCCCATGTAAGAGGATAACTTGTTTGTTCAAGCATGCTTACATGATTGTTTGGATTTTAATTTTCACACTGTATTTTCAATTCACACATAAGGCAAAACCTGAGCCACATAACAACCATTGGGAAGTCATTACCTAATGTAGATAAATCGGACGTTGCTTGATTCATGAAGCCTAGACCAAACTAACAAATTAAAATCAATCAACTAGAGCTTAAATTAGTCATGCTCCTCTAGAAAAGGACAAAAATATAGCCACGAGGATTTAGAGTAATCAGTTACTAGATTTCGGTGGACCAACTACCTTCCTCACTCCCCTCCCCCAGATTCATCGTGAGTGAGATTCTTGGTAGCACACCACTTGGTGAAGTGATTGCTTACTCTTCTGAGTCATGTAGTAGATCCATCCTAGTTTCGAGCCCAACTGTTCACTTGAACAGGGCATCTATAGACCATGCATATATTTTCAAAAATCCAAAAAAATGAATTTTTGTTGTTTGTGCATTATCCTTGATTGAGTATCCATGGCTTATCAATATGCATCGCAACCGTCATGGAATTACAATGCAAACCCAGAACCTTGTTCTTTTTGCTGTAGTCTTTATCACTGGTTATCTCATTGTCCATCATATACCGTATTCGAGTCTACTACAGCAAATCCTTACGATTATGAACCTTAATTTTCAAATTTCCCGAGTACCCAATACACTCAAGAGTTTTCTAATCATGCCGACAATTCATGAAGTTCCATCACAAATAGTCAACCACCATGCATGTATATAGTCAGTCAGAGTGCGGTTTCACACAAAGCCCATTACCATTCACATTACTATCCATATCACAGACAATTAATGCCGCTCCAGCATCCATATCACAGACAATTAATGTCGCTCCACCATTACCATTCACATCACCATCCATATCAAATTCATATCTGACTCCACCATCTATCACAGACTAACTCAACCAGGAAATGACCAAGCAAACAATACTAACTCAGGAAATAACAACCACCTTATGCTTTCTTCAATCCGGTTCAATTAATGCTGCATCTGAGACTAATATTCTTCCCACCAGTGCAAAACCAAATCGTGTAGAATAAGGATGGATGTACACTCTACAGTCTTCTCAGGCACGTTGCAGTCCTCGAGCTTATGACCGTACCTGTCACATCTATGACATCGTCTAAAGAAAGGTGTAAATGAAGACCCGATCCTCTACTTCTTCTGAATATACTGTTGTTGACTATCAGACTTATTGTATACTCGCTTCCTTTTATCACTACTCTCAGTTTTCGGATAATCTTTAGGCCTCCGGTGCTCCTGGTAATCCTGTCCCAGCTTTCTAGCAATATCAACTACTTCTCTCAAGGTTGAAAGATTCTGACCCTTAACCACAAACCTAAGATCATCATTTTGCAAACCCTCTTCAAACTGTTTTGCCCTTTGATCCTCATTTAACTGCAAGTCGGTGGAAAAATGCTCTAACCTGGTGAACTTGGTCTCATATTCCAGAATTGACATCCTCTCTTGCTTCAAGTTAAGGAACTCCCTCGCCTTTGCAGCTCTAACAATGCTAGGAAAATATTGTAAGCTGAAACACCTACAAAATTCTCCCCAAGTGATATTATGGCGAACTTCCCCTCTAGTTACTAATTTCCACCATATCGAAGCATCTTCATTTAAACAAAGGGACGCAAGTCTCTCTTTCTGTACCTCGGAATAGTCCATGACATCAAATATATTCTCTAAGTCCTCCTTCCACTCTTCTGCTTTATTAGGATCTGAAATGCCTCCAAATCTAGGAGGATTCAGCTTCATGAACCTCTCCAACATCTTTTCCCAAGATTCTTGTTCCAACTTTGGTATGTCTTGTTCAGGTTCACCTTGTACATTTTGGTTTACTTGAGTTACTTGGCCTCCTCTCTCTAACTGCGTAACCCTCTAGGCAATCTGTTGAAATGAACCCAACATATCATCTACCCAAACAGGTCTGTTGTCATTAGCTGCAAGTGTAGGCTGTGCAGGACCAGCCGGAACATTAGTCCCTATATCAGAAAGACGAGCAGTTCGACTTGCTCGACTAACATCTCCTCGTCCTCTACTAGACATTCTGGATGAATATAAAGAAAAGAATAAAAAAATATCCATACTTGCATTTAAAGTTAGTGAATTATGGATGTCCCAAACCTACAAATAACATAACATAAAAAATAAAAAAATAAAAAAATGATAACAAAACACTATTTGTCCTTACTTATTTACTAATACTAATTGTGAGTCCCAAAATCTATTACCCTAATCAATTTAAGGACCTAAAAACCTAGGGCTCTGATACCACTTCGTAATGCTCTCCAACTTGATATAACCTAGCTAACCACTCCAGGATATATTAAGCTGGAAAGCACTTGCTTACTTGAGTGTCTCTATAATTGCCAGAACAATCAAGCAAATGGTGTACATATAATGGAATCAAAACAATGACCTAAGACACGCACAATAACATAATAGATTTAAAACAAAGTATACATTTATAAACAACAAAATACACTATTGTCTTCCATATAATACATGACTACAACTCCAGCAAAACGTTTACCAACCCAAACCACATTTACACAAAAAGAACTATAGACAACCCCTAATCTACAACTTCAACACTTTTGGGACTCACGGCACTCCATCATCCATCTATAGCAAATTCCTCTGAAAAAGGAATAAAACAACAAACATAAGCCACATGCTCGTGTAAGTGATAACCTACTGCCAATACTTACCTTAAGCAGACAAAAGTCTCAATAGTAATAACCAAAGACCAAAACATATAAGAAGTGAATAGATAGTATCATGCCTCATAAATAGATCTTAACCTTAACAAACAATAGCATAGCTTCAAGTAAATAACCACAATGCAATAAAATTAAACAGATCATCCACACATACTAAATTATATATATATATATATATTTTTATTATTATTTTTTTTTAGTAGATATTTTCAGGGCAACACGCACTTGCAGCCTCCAATGAGGTAATGCCCTATGGCCTCACAAGTGGCAAACAATAATATACACCCTCCTGAAAATATTACAAAGCTTTCAGGGGTCACTTTCGCCCTATAGCCTCACAAGCGGTCATCTTCCCCCCTTGAAAGTTGAGAGGTACGGCCCTGCAGGCGCACACACAAGTACCTCCCACTAAACCATATATACCATAATCACATTTTACCATATAACCTTATCATATATTCATATAGCCAATATATCCAAGATAAGGAACCAATTCCATCCATTAAATCATCTGTCATAATTCTTTCACTACACATAACATCACACTAAGATATATCAATACCCAAATATCACTTCTGATGGCGTATCAACCTTCCGTCATATCATACACAAGGGAAACATTCACTAAACCATTTATATAAGAACAATAGGTAAGAAGGTTAGTGAAATAACTAAAATCAATGAGCATGTATAATAGAAATCAGTTAAACTATCATAAAGAGTAACTCGAAATACCTAAAACCATCCCTTACTACATCCAAATAAACTAATTAGTTTGGTATACCTCTATTAAGCATTCATCTATCTAAAGTAACAATTGTAAGTAAGAAATTACTTACCTTAAGCAGTATAAATATGGATAGCCTAAAACAGTGAGAAATCCATCTCTAATAGCTCCCAAAGCCAACCCATGATAGCTACAAGCTTTGTTTTCTTTAAGTGGTCGGTACTAAGTCGGTAAAACAAGAGAAAGAGAACTCTCTCGACAGTGATGAATTATGAGTTTTAATTCTATTCCACTGATGGGCCGGGTTAGTCCTACATGGGTCATGGTAGCCTACATATCAAAATAGATTAACAAAAGAAAATGAAATTAATTATAACTCTAATCATTATATTAAATATGCATACAACCAAAATAAAAATGGGGTTTCACAAGAAGGGTTATGGAGAAGAAGTGTGTTGGGGAAGAAAGGTCGTGAAAAATAATGGTATTTATAGGTGAATAAGGAAGGTGACAATTCCTAACGGCTATTTGTGGATATCATGTGACCTAATTTTTTTTTTCAAAAATACACGTGACTGCCCTTGGGTATTTTGGGTATAAAAAATATTAAATCCTGACATCGTAAAAAAAAGCGAAAAATAACAAATTGCTCACGGCCAAACTTGTCCACAGACGGAACTAGGATCAATCCCTAAATTACATTATTTAGTCCTTAATGTCTAATTCCCTATTATCAACTAAGACCAATACCTAAAAGACCCATTATATATAGATAGATGGGTTCTACTATTGACACCACCCAAATTGTGTTGGGTAAACCCCAACCCAATTTGGGGTCTGTACTTATGTTGAGCACTATGCATAGTCGCATACACCCTCCACCCAATTCACCAAGAACTGAGAAACCAGTACTAACCGGTTCCAACCTTCGTGTTTTTCTTCTCTCTTCATGTCCTTTCTTCTCTTTTCGACCATTCTCCAACTGCATTCACCAAATTATCACCGAATTTTGTATTGATATTTGTACAAAATTTCAAACATTTGTAGAAATTTTGAGTAAAATTTGAAATTAAGATAGCTATTGAGAACAATTTACATGAGACTTTGGTACAAAATTTGTTAACCCTAAACTAGTTGCTGATTCACAATTGCACAAAACAAAATGGAAAATAATAAGTTTAGATTTAAAACTAAATATTATTTGAAATTTGCAAATGTTTGATTATAATCATTCTTATTCATCTTGTTTATGTAAACCTTAACTTTGAGTTTTAAATGTGGGGGGAGAATGGCTATAAAAGGTTGCTAACAGGTTAACTTGATGTATTTGGGGGTGCCCAACATAAAACAGTTTTTTTAGGTCAATGGCAAACTTGTAATAAATTGTTTTTTGGGTTTGCCCAATAAGGTGTTTTTTAGTGGTGAGTATACTTCAAAGATTAAGAAGTTGAGGTTCATCCTAGATTATTTAGAGTTTAAGTGATGGGAGTTAGGGAAGAAGGTAGACTCTTGGTATAGATTGGTTTAGTTTAGGCTAATGAAAACATGAAAACTCAAGTTGTTTGGTATGTAAATGACATGAAAACATTGAAATAAGTGTTGATTGAAGATTGAAACAAGAACAACAAGATAAGATTAAATGGTTTGAAACAAACAAAGCAAAATAACAAGATTTAAATAAAAGAAAATGAAGAACAATAAAGTAACATATTTGAAATGAAAACAAGACTAATTCCTACAAACCAAATGGTTTGGACCTGATAAGCACCCAAAACTGTATTATAAAAACATGTAGAGACATAACATTTCGGTCAATTTTGTGCTTAATAATCATGAAATAATCGCATCTTCGTGCTTTTTGCAGGTTGGAGCAACTAATGTAAAAATTATGATAAAACCAGCATTTAAGCACGGAATAGGGAGTATACACATGCCTTCCGATCAAGCCCATGTGAAGCCCAACAAATCCGGACTAAAGCCCAAAGACTCAAATAGTACAGAATCTAGTCAGAAAAGGGATTACGTGCACAGAAGCGTCAAACTTCCGAAGCTCATATCTCTTGAACCAGGACTCCGAATGCGACGAGTGAGCTGCTCTGACGATCAGTGCGACAAACTCTACGCATAGGCGGGAAGTTGTAAAAATGCCAAAAAAATTTGACTGCCACTAGACACTACACGTGGACCCACTAAGTGGGCCCATAAGATTTGATGAGTCATCATGCAAGTCAAGACAAAGGTGCAAATAATTAGTGCAAATTTGACACCTTGCATGAAGTTAATGAGTTGGTTGGATTTAGGTGATGATTATCTAAAAAAATGAAAGGTGTCAAATGGGGGTTAGTTGTGGATAAGTGAAAAATAAATGAGAGGAGAGTGTTTCACGTGGGAGAAGAGAAAAAGGCTCTCTTATGTAAAGGGGGGCTGATTTTGGGAGTTGGCTAGCTTTTACTTCCTTGACTTTTACTTTTCATTTACTTCCATGTCTTTACTTTTAGTTTTTAGTTTTTAGTTTAAAGAAAAAAAGCTTGTAACTTGTTAATGGAGGACTACACCTTCTAGTTCTTGAATAAAAACTTCTGTTTTCCTTAGGTAATTAGTTGGCTTTGTATTCATTTCTTCTTTCTATCTCTTTTTACTTATCTTACTTGTAGTTTTAATCAAATCCTAGGATCATGAGATAAAACTCTCCCAAGGGGAGGGTTAATGATGCTCATGTGAGGATCAGGCTACAAAATTAGGATTCCAAAATCACTACTTAAAAGACTTAGGTTCTATTTTTCATCCTGTCCCAAAATGACAAAGATTGACAAATATCTGATCAACTTTTGTAAAGTAGAATTAGGAGTTGGAATGATATTTCAGAGATGAAATATCATTTCAATTCCACATGCTAGCATGATATGTTTAGAGATAGGTATATTATGTTAGGGATTTGAGATGGTAGTGACCTGTTTCTAAAAGATTTGTAGCTAGGCCTTGCATGAGTAGGATTAATCATTCCCTATCTTTCTCTCTCTTTCATTTAACTATAAAACAAACTTACAAATTTTAGATAACTTGTGTAAAAAAAAAATCTATCTATCAAATCCTTCTCACTTAGTTCTCCAAGGAGTAGATTTCAGTTGTGATCATTTAGATTCTTGTCTTAGAAGTTGGAACGAAATCCCTACTCGAACTAGATTGGCATTCTAAAAGAAAAACAGTGAGTAAGGAATTATTGAGTTTTAGCACGTAGTAAGTCAACTTCTAAAAACACTGAAAAGTGCTAAGATCAAAATGCCTGCCATTCTAAAGACCCAAGGACTTGTTTTGCAAACTGGAATTGCTCCAAGGGGAAACCCCCCACGCTCATCCTTTCATATATTTCTTTTTCTTCATTTTTTTTTAAATTTCCCGCATTTTTGCTACTGATAAACATTCCGGTTTTGGTTGTACTGACAGGTTCCAAATGCTAGGACCTGGAAACTAGGCTACAACAATCACTAAGCTTACTGTGAAACATTTGGTCTCTTGTGCACGTTTCTTTTATTTGGTGGACTCGCGGGAAGCTTGCAGGTTCCAAATTTTAAATATTTTTGCATGCTTCACATGTATGTAGTTATTATGTTGTAGTTAATGGACTATATTTTGCATATTAGGTTAGTAATATGCATGAATCATGTGAATACGCCTGTGAATATATATATGCGGTTAACTGGTCATGAGTTACATATTAATGTATATATACATACAAATGGTACTGTTTTGCATGGTTATATATATATATATAAGTCACATGTTTAGCATATATATTACTATATGAGTGGTTATTTACATGTTGGCATATATAACTTAGGAGTTATACATAGTAATTAGGGTGTGTTTTGGTATTTTGGCCATAACTTTGGCTACGGTTATCTGAATCACGCGTGTGAGCTCAATTCGAAAAGATCTCGACGGCGCGTGGAGGTCATTTTCGAGGTCAAAATCAACTGTTTTCCCCTCCAAAATCATCATTTTAGAAAATTGTGTTGTTTAATAAGTCGATTTTGTCATGAAAGAGGAGAACATTCCAACGAGGGTTAAAATCTGAGTTGGGTAAGTTGTTTCTAAACCTTAAGGGGTGAAGTTGCTCTCTATATGACACTTGCAATCTCAATGAGTATTGACGAAATCGAATTATTATGCAATACAAAAGTCGTATTTTAGTCTAGGTAAAATACGTTGCCTGTTTAGTTTACGTTTTCACATATTAGTATATATATGCGTACGTATAATATTTTTACGTGCTACCATATCTAAATACGTATGAGTAATTCAAATTTGCCTGTAACTGTAGATATACGTCTACGCAATATCAATTTACAAATTAGCGTACATATACGTATTACTAATATATATTTGCCTGTACGTATGGAAATATTTATCGATGATACAACCTTGCCTATTCATATAGCTATACGTATGAGTAGAGTATCTTCACATGCTACTGCATCTAGTATAGTATGAGTAGATCGTATTTGTATGTTTGTATTTTCACCCTTGCATAAATAGTAAGAAAAAAAAAATTAAGAACGACCTTGCATAAATTTTAATTCCATAACTCTTAATCATATTCCAACGGTGTCTAGGAAACATGACAGATTGAGGTTAATTAATTAAAACCGTTTGCACGAAAAGCCTCCCTCATATCTCTCTTGTGACCTGGCTATTGGTTTATGCACACGTATTCCTAGCTTCACTGCTACGTTAGCAGCAACTTAGGCCTACGTTGTTCAACTCTAATGCTTGAACATAATCATAAAATTCAAGTAATAATAAGTTCCTTCTGTCAATTAGATCTAATTTTATGCTTGCATGAGATTAAGGTCTGGTTCTACTAAAGAATTTGAACATACTTACCGTAGGAGAAAATACGATAAGCAGTTGTGTAAGTTCTCACCTCCACAAAGTTCTTCATCTATTAATCCAAATCAACAAGATTCCTTGTCACATTTTCCATCATTCATTATGGCTGATGAAAATCCAGCAGTTGAGATGCCCCTTTCGGACTTCTATACAGCCTTACAGGAAGGACCTTCTTCCTGCATCAAACTTGAGGACATTATTGGTGATTTTCGAATTTCGCCAAACGTTTTTAGTTTGTTACCTATGTATCATGGTTTGGATCATGAAAAACCGTACAATCATCTTCGTAGGCTTCAACAAGTAGCCACAACATTTCACCATCCAGCCGTCTCTAAGGAATAACTCTTGCTTCGGTTGTTTCCATTCACTTTAGCGGATAAAGCATCAATTTGGCTAGCAGGACAACAACCACAATCCATAGACACATGGAATAAACTTGTTCAAGCTTTCATGCTTTAATTTTACACTCAGAAGAAAACTACTGAAATGCTTTAGAAAATTCAATTCTTTCGTCAAAATCCTCATGAATCCTTTACGGAAGCATGGGGTCGTTTTACTGATCTTCTTTTAGAATGTCCTCATCACCAACTAGACAAAGCTGTCCTTGTTCGTTCATTTTTTAATGGACTTTCTGATCATCAAAAAGAAACTCTTGATATAATGAACGGCGGTTGCTTCATGGACAAAGGAGCTACTGAAGCATATACTTTTCTTCAAAAACAAGCGAAAAAAGGTACACATTGGGGTAACACTGATTCTTCTAGGTCATCTAAGGATAATGAAACAAAAGCTACGTCTATTTTTGAGGTAAAACCCAATCCCAAGTTGAAAAAGCTGATAGAAACCCTCACTAAAAAAGTAGATGCTCTTGCAGTTCAAGTAAACGATCAACTTCCACAATAGGCCATGAACATTAATACTTCCCCATGTATTCTATGTCTTAGTCTAGACCATCTCAATGCTTATTGTCCCTTGTTACATGCTACCCCTACCCAAACACCGGAGGAAGCATGTGCATTCAACATTCCTAATGCACCATGGAGACAACATCCAAATTTCGCTTGGCGCCCGAATAACCAACAAATGGCTCCTCCGTGTTTCGCTTAATCCACTGCTCGACCAATCAACAATTTTATTCCATACCGCCAAGGAAATAATCAGCAATACCAACAAAGTCAAAATCAATTTCAAAGTAATTCAAATGCTAACAATTAAAACAATCGCAGCCTTGTTCCAGCTAATCCAAATTCTAGCTATAATTAACAACTTCTCAGCAATAATCGTGAACTAGTAACTGTTGCACAACCTATGCCTCTTGCTACCGATATGACAAGCGAGACGTTCTTCGCTTACATGAACTAACAATCACAAATCCTAACATCTATCCAACAATCACTTCAACAATTAGCGCAAGACAAGAGCCAGAAAGGCGTGTTTCCTGGCCAAGCAGTTCCAAACCCTAAGCCAGCAAACACTGCCTTTGAACTCACCAATATACCTGGTACAAGTACTCCAACCCAAGGTGAGGTGAATGCAATCACTACTCTTCGATCTGGGAAAACCGTTGACAATCAAATCCGTATGCCAGATGATCAAACAAAAGATACCGGAGGTTCCAAGGAATCTATTTCAGATAATGAACCTATGATGGAAACACCAAGTTCAACAACGTCACAATCTAAAAAATTGGGAAACGAAAAAGTGAACCCTTATGCCAAATTCCGCCCTAAGGCACCATTTCCTGCCCGTTTGGCAAAGAATAAACCGGATGAAAACTTTGATGAAATTAGGGAAACCTTTAAAAATTTGACAATAAACTTACCTTTTCTCGATGCCCTAAAGAAATTACCAAAACATGCAAAATTTTTGAAAGACATGTGCACCACAAAAAGAAGAACAAATGTGCCTCAACAGGCTTTCCTTACTGAACAGTTTCCATCCATCACTGAATATAATGGTATAGTAAAATACAAGGACCCCGGTAGACCAACAGTTCCATGCACATTAGGTGATAAGTATACGGCTACGGCATTACTAGACCTAGGAGCTAGTGTGAACTTACTTCCTTATTACTTATTCAAACAACTAGGTATACATGAGCTTAAACCTACCACGATGACTTTACAATTAGCCGATCGATCCATTAAGCATCCGAAAGGCATTGTGGAAAATGTCCTTGTAAAAGTCCAAGATTTCTTTTATCCCATAGATTTTGTCATTTTGGATACAGAAGTTGCCTGTGACTCCATTCCTATCATATTAGGGCGTCCATTCCTCGCAGAATCGCTAACGCGCCATAAACCGTAGGGATGGGTCCATGACCATGTCCTTCAAAAATCTTTTCGGTCGAGGTTAATGTGTTCAAGTTGATGAAACAAATTCCAGAGAATGATATTGATGGTGAGATTAACATGATTGACACCCTCGTACAAGAATATTTCACAAACTCTTTTCCTGAAGATGAAGTACACCAATTCCATTCTTTTAGCGGTTCTGAATTTAATGTTGATGATTATTCAAAGGAGGTACATGAGTTTTTAGAATCAATACCACCAATTGACTCTACTACCGTCCCATCGTTTACTTGGACCTAACATAAATCTGTTTTCCGTGGAAGACGACTTTCCTCTAGAATCTTTAATACCCACTCCTCCCACCCCTGACTTAAAGCCTATTCCTTCGGACTTAAAATATGTACAATTAGATCCAGATGGTAGTCACCCAATTATCATATCATCACAATTGACTGCTGATCATGAATCATGTTTAATTAAGGTCATTCAAGAACATTGTTCTGCTATTGGATGGTCTCTCGATGACATTAAAGGCATTGACCCTAATGTGTGCACCCATCGCATACATCTTGAAGAAAATGCCAAGACATCACGTGAACCGCAACGTCGTCTAAATCCAAGCATGAAGGATGTGGTACGGGAAGAAATTTTAAGGTTACTTGATGCAGGTATTATTTACCCCATCTCAGATAGTGTTTGGGTAAGTCCAGTCCATGTTGTTCCCAAGAAGTCTGGAATTACAGTTGTGCGAAATGATAAAGATGAATGCATATCCGCTCGCATTCCAGTGAAGTGGCGAATATGCATTGACTATCGAAAACTTAATGTAGTCACTCGTAAGGATCATTTTCCACTCCCATTCATTGACCAGATGCTTGAACGGTTAGCGGGTCATGCATTTTACTGTTTTCTTGATGGCTATTCAGGATATTTTCAAATCGTCATAGATCCTGCTGACCAAGAAAAAACAACATTCACCTGCCCTTTTAGTACTTTTGCATATAAACGAATGCCATTTGGCCTTTGCAATGCACCTAGTACATTCCAACGATGTATGCTTCATATCTTCAGTGATATGGTTGAACGTTTTATAGAAGTCTTCATGGACGATTTCTCATTATATGGTAATTCTTTTGATAACTGTTTATCAAATCTTGAAAAGGTTTTAATACGTTGTAAAGAGAAAAATCTCGTTCTTAATTGGGAAAAATGCCATTTTATGGTTACAAAAGGAATAGTACTAGGTCATATTGTTTCGAAGGATGGAATCGAAGTCTATAAAGCAAAGATTGAAAAAATTGCTTCCTTGCCTATACCAACTTCAGTTCGCGAAATACGTGCATTTTTAGGACACGCAGGGTTCTATAGGAGATTTATTCAAGATTTTTCAAAGGTTGCCCGACCTTTAACAAATATCTTACTTAAAGATGTCGTATTTGAGTTCACTTTCGATTGCAAACAAGCTTTTGAGACCTTAAAGTCCGCCCTGACTACAACTCGATAATTCAACCAACTGATTGGTCTAAACCTTTTGAATTAATGTGTGACGCGAGTGACTACGCTATTGGAGCTATCTTAGAGCAACGCCGAGAGAACAAGCCAATTGTCATTTACTATGCTAGTAAAACTCTTAATGACGCTCAACGTAACTATACCACCACTGAAAAAGAATTTCTAGCAGTTGTATATGCCCTAGATAAGTTTTGTCCTTACCTAGTTGGTTCTTCCACAATAGTCTACACTGACCATGCGGCGCTGCGTTATCTATTAGCAAAGAAAGATGCCAAACAAAGGTTGATCCGATGGATCCTCCTTTTGCAAGAGTTTACTCTAGAAATTAGAGATAAAAAAGGTTGTGAGAACGTGGTAGCAGACCATTTATCATGACTCATTAATGATGTCGATAATGAGGCCGAACCAATCTGCGATTCATTTCCAGATGAACATTTGTATTCCGTTTTTTCATCTCTTTGGTATGCTGATATAGTAAACTACCTAGTTACCGAGGAGGTCCCTTCATCTTGGACTCGAACGGACCGGAAGAAGTTCTTATCCACTGTGAAATTTTATTTTTGGGATGATCCCTACCTCTTCAAGTATTTGTTCGACCAACCGATAGGCCGGCGTTGCATTCCGACTAGGAACATAATGACATGTTATCCTTTTGCCATGAACAATCTTGTGGTGGTCATTTCAGTGGTAAGAAAAACTGCAGCCAAGGTCCTACAATGTGGATTTTATTGGCCAATTTGTTTAAAGATGCACACGAGCATTGCAAAGCATGCAACCATCTGTCAGCAGCTAGGGGACGATTACTCAACGCAATATGATGCCCTTAAATATAATTTTAATTGTAGAAATTTTTGATGTATGGGGCATCGACTTTATGGGTCATTTTCCAAATAGTCATGGCTTCCTATACATACTAGTAGTTGTTGACTATGTGTCAAAATGGATTGAAGCGTTGGCATGTCGTGTGAATGATCATAAAACGGTCGTATTTTTCATAAAGGAACATATTTTCTCTCGATTTGGCATTCCCAAAGCTATAATTAGTGATGGGGGAAAATATTTCTGTAATAAAATTTTTGAATCATTAGTAAAGAAATATGGAGTTACTCACAAAGTGGCAACTCCGTATCATCCTCAGACTAGTGGCTAAGTAGAAGTCTCTAATAGAGAGATTAAATCAATTTTAGAAAAGACAATTAATCCATCTAGAAAAGACTGGTCTCTTCGATTATATGATGCCTTGTGGGCATATAGAACAACTTTTAAGACACCTATAGGCATGTCCCCTTACCTCCTCATTTTTGGTAAATCTTATCATCTTCCAGTTCAACTCGAGCATCGTGCTCTATGGGCTATCAAAAGCCTAAATTATAATACTGATGCGGCAGGCGAGAAGCAAAAATTGCAGTTAAATGAGCTTGAAGAGATTTGGAGTGATGCCTATGATCTCTAGAAATCCTATAAAGCTAACATGAAAAGAGTGCATGATAAGCATATATTAAGAAAAGAATTCAAAATTGGTCAAAAAGTTTTGTTGTAACAACTCGAGATTACACATTTTTCCAAGAAAACTAAAAACTCGATGGTCTGGTCCTTTCACTGTCTATGCTGTCACCCCTTATGGGGCTATCTCTTTGAAAAATGTAAATGATGAAAGCGAATTTCAAGTAAATGGCCAACGCCTTAAACATTATCATGAGTTACGTTATCCAGATGTCGAAAAGACTCTTCTCAAAGATCCAGTCTACAAAGACTAAAGATTCGCTGGTGTATTTCTTTCCAGGTGTTTAAAACAAGGAAAGTACACCATTAGGGTAGCCGGGCCCTCTTCTATTTTCTTCTCTCAAAACTCCTAGAGTGTGTGGTTGCAAGCGCCGGAACCTTAGCCCAAAAAAACTCTATTTCAGAACTGAGTATAAATGTCTTCTGTTCATCGAGCAAACGTGCCTTCTGGTAAACAATGGATACCAAAAATTTCCCAGCCTTCCTTCTCTTCCCTTTTCTATTCTCTTCCTCGCGAACTCCAGCTCATCATTTGGTGTAAATCTCACCCATCTCGAATAGGTAATGGTCGCAGATTTTTGCTCGAAAAGCGACGCGCTGAAGGATGGGGTGGTGTATGAATTGTCAAACACCTTTCTATCCAGGTCTTGATTTACTATCCGATATGAGCCGGTATAAGGTATATTATTGTCTGACACCAGCTCAGCAGGATAAACTTCGTCGTCGTCCCGTTGCTCCCAAAGGGTGGGATTCGTCTTGAAGATCTGATGTTAAAAAACTCCGCATGTATATACTCGTGTATTTTATTTTCACCTTTGCATTGTGCACAACGAGAGTCGTGATGAACAACATCGGATAGTCCCACGTTCGCACAGGCAATGGATTTCACCAGGCCAACCCCGAATAGTTTTCTATTTGATGACAGTTCGGGGCGGTTTGAGGCTATACCATATGTACTAAGGGCAATATTATTATTAGACCATTGCACATTGGTCAGGGATGGTACCGTCTTGAACCCTAGGCCCCCAAAACATAGAGGTTAAGCCACAGTCTGGCTGGATTGGGTTCGCCCCAGAGCCGACATGACAGTTGCCTGATTTTACTGTAATGATTTTCTTCTTGTAGTCTGGTGTTGTTGTCACGTTCTTTTGTATAATGACACATACATCTTCCCTTGTACATTGCCACGTTCATCTCCAATTGTACATTTGTATATAAAAAATAAAAAATAAATAAAAAAAGGTTGAAGGTGCCTTCTTCGTATTCCATTGGATGGCATTTTTAATGCCGATCATTTTAGCATTCAATTCGTTTAATTTGGAATTGAAACGAATCGAAATTCCGCGTTTGAAATTTTGGGACATAAGGGAAATTTCCGGAATTCATTTGGGTTTGGACCAAAAATTAGAACCGACCCAAATCACGTGTCTGGTCACAAAACCCAAATATTATCTCCATCGTAATTATTACAAGGCATAAATGGTCAGATATCCACAAACGGTTAGATATCCACAAACGGTCAAATATCCAAAACGGTCAGATATCCACAAACAGTCAGATATCCAAAGCGGTCAGATTTTTACCTATAAATTCCAACACTCCTCATCACCCTTCACTCACCTCATTCTCTCACTATCCAAAGCTTAATCTTCACATATTATCTTTTCATTCAAAACAATGGATCCGATCGAGCGATTGGAAAAGGAGCAACGTGAATGGGCTGTCACAGATTCGTGATAACAGTATTTGTCATTATTCTACTGTCGATCATGCATAACTTCATCCGGAATATCTAGATATATGTAACTTCAATATCTCTTTCCCTTTGTCGCTTCGTATATTACTATGATGTGTTAAATAATTCTCAACCATTTGTACGGGTTACGTATTAAATGGAGGAGCATCCAATTTAATAAATTGTGTATATTAGTTATATTTTTACCTTATCATAAACATAAAATAGTTTTCAAAACCATAACAAATAAGAAAAATCAATAACGCAATAAAATAAATCAAGCTCAACTTATTGTTTTCAGAGAAGATTGTACACGCTACACGGTACCCCTAACACTTGTCACGCATGCAGCTCGATTATTCTATCCATCTTCTATTATTGAGGTATGATCATAAATTTTGAAATTATGTGTAGATCTAACTGCCCTGTGAAACTTTCCTCCGTATTCTCTATCATTTTAAGACCTCATTAATTGTTTTTGGACACGTGACATGAAAAGACATACTATGGATACCCATAGTTGCTGTACATAATTAGGGATACCAACATCACATGTTTCACTTGTAAGTCGAGATCTAGATGCACTTGGCATCCTAATTCGTACCAGATCCTATATTTGCTATAAATCTCTTCCTTTCAGCTCATTTCACAGTTTCTACACTATCCTTCCATCAATTATCCTTCCAAATGGATCAACCAAGAAAGATAGTACCCGAGAAGAACTACCTGAATTTTTTTGATGATAGCCAATTTTCTCCTTTTTATGACACAGAAATTATACGTCGAGGATGGATGCCTCTTCTATATCATGCAGAAGTAGCCTATTCCAGAGATTTGGTCTTGATGTTCTACTAATTTAGTGGACCTGAAAATGGAAAATTTTGTTTCCATGCCTATGGACAATGTTTTGAATTAACTAAGGAAATTATCTTCGACATACTTCAAATTCCAATGAATGACTCGGGGTTCGATCTTTTAGAGTCCCCATTTAATTCCGTCAAAAAATTACTACGGGCCACCATATCTCATGGCAAAGTCGGAAATAAAAATCACATTGTTCTTCAACGCTCTTTGAAACAGAATCAACGAGCTGTGCTCCACTGGTTGGGACACAATGTGTGGGTACGTCACACCAATCTGAAGTCACCAAGCCCCAACTACACCTACTTTGGATTATGCAGAATCAAAGAGATGATTTTTGTATAATCCAACACCTCTGGAATGCAATCACTAGAAGAACAAAAAGGTTAGCACCTCTGCCTACTTTAGTCACGAAAATTATGATGCGTTGGGGTTATCTAGCAGTTTCTCCATAAATACCTCTTCAAAGAGCATTTGTTACTATACTTCACAAAGACTGTGCCGGTGGTTCTTGGATGCCAGATACTCTGCCAGATGAAATGGATGGCCAAAACTCAAACTCTGCACATTTCTTTGATGAAAATGTCATGCGTAACATTTTTAATCCCATAGAAGGTATTCAATTTCTTCATCAAGGAATGAGGGAACTCCACGACGCCGTGAAATCATCATCAAAAGTCTTATGGATTTCCAAGAACATCAAGCGATGCATGATGTTGATTAAGAGGCACTATTGGAAACTCACTCTCAGTCATTAGAAAATCACACTCTTCTAATAGAGAATCAAACTATGATCTCTGGCAACTAGGGGACCCTTCAAATCCAGCTTAGCCAACAAATTAATGAACTGAACAGTGTTGTCCACGATCTGCATTCCTATCACCATCCTTATCATCATTCTGAACCAAAAAAAAAAGGGGGCGCGTTGCTTTTTACAAAACTCAACTTTCTCCAAAATAAATAAAATAAAATTATTATTATTAAGTGTTTCATCGTATGCTCCTTTAATTAAAATTTTTGTTATCTTTGTATCTTCTTTTGTAAGAAATGCCTACTAGGATTGTCATATTTCAAGTTGTGATAATAACAATTTTAACGTGTTCTTTTAAACTTGATTACAGGAGGTTTTATCTTCTTGCATACTCATTCCTCCATCTAGTCAAATTTTCTTGGACATATTTCTTCTCATATCTTTCCCCATCACTCCACTCCATCAAACATGGCATCTTCATCGAACGTAGCATCTTCATCAAACAGGACACCTTCGAAACTCATCCCTGAGCAATCATTTCAAGCCATGATGGATTCCAATACTTATGGACTTCATTTCCATGATTGCATTACTAACATCAGGTGGTCTTCCCTTGTTATTCGCCCTGACCAAACTTATTCTCTAAGTTTGGCGGCCTACTTTTATGCTAATATGGAAGATACACCAGCATTCAACGCTACTCATGGTTTTTTCTTAGACGGATTCACAATCAAAGTTGGTGGCACAAACCATGTCTTTTCAGAGGCAACACTTGCCCTGACTTTAGATCTTCCATATCACGAGCCGGCAACAACATGGCCATACATTTATCACAACTCTACTCGTTCCTTTTCATGGCCTGCTTTTACAAGCAAAGATAACGGTGACGGTCTTGAAATTAAAGATGAAGGAACTAAACTTGGCAGATGGCTAGACATCACCATTCCCTTAGCCAGCATGACCATGAACATGGGAAATGCAATGTTGTTTGTCCTTCTTAACATCATGGGAGATTGGCATTTTTCTACCGCCAATGATGCTGCATGTGTAGTCTTCAATGCGCTTGCTCGAGGTCATATATTATTTGATATCTTAAACTGTGTTATCTCTAATTTGAAATGAGCTCGTACTTTTCGGGATCAGTATATACTTTTACCTGTAACTGCTTGCCAAATTATGAAGACACATTTCCCACAGTTTTCAGCTACTTTTCATGACTGGGTCAAAGTAGATTCTATGTGCCCAACAAACAAGATAATTCATTCATTGAGGTTTAGGCAATGGAAACGTCCTGCACGATACTTGAGACATGTTCGTTGTTATCCAAACGATGATAAGATGATGAAACATTTGAACGAATCTGGTGAACAAGAATGGGCCACCATTTGGGAATACGTTATCTTTTGGCGTGATACTAAGGAAATGCATTTCACTGAAGAAGATGCCAGACCTTCACCACATCCTGGATGGTAAACTTGAGTAGGGAATTGTACATATATCTAACTGTATATAGTTGTATATAGTGTGCTACTTTGTTTTTCTTTTGTTTTTTCTCAGATAATATATTATGTTACCACAACTTTTCGTTCCAAAGAATCCAGCTCTAATTTTGTTCACGATTATCGTAATTCCTTTCTTTATCTATTTCTATTTTGAAGACTAATCATCACTCTGTTTGGGGGATTTAAAAAAAAAAAAATATATATATATATATATATATATATATATATATATATATTAGGCAACTTGTAGTCTGTATATAGTTTCTATTTTCTTGTTAGTAAATGTAATTAGTGACAAGGTCTTGTTTCTTTTTCAATGATGAAAATTATCTAGAAGTCTCACATTAGCATTCGAATTATGATTCGTTTTTAAGAAACTTAAGATAATACGTACGCAATAGTTTTTACATCTTTTCATGAGTATTCATGCACTGAGTATCATTGATTGTACATGACAGTAAGTTTCTAGACCCCACGGTTAGTCTACTTAAACTATCAATCCTGTGAGAATCTAACTAAAAGCCTCGATATGAGTGATTTGTGAGTAATGACACAGAGGAGTAGTTTTTCCGAATAGAGAAAATCTCGCATTGACTTACTTGATCATCATCCGAACCCTAGGCAAGAATTTAGGCATTCTTTGGATCGACATAGCTATAAATTATTATCTGTTACAAATTTTACCGCTAGTCACTCCACTGAACCTTTCATCAACCCTTTCACTTTCACCAAAAATTCCTTACCCATATATTAACCCCAAATAAAAGAACCTACCTAAGTGATGAATATGAGAAATAGGACGAAATGTAGAAAAATAAAAGAAGACTTGTTCCAAATAAAACTTAGTTACCGCTTCAAAAAATATAAATAAATATATATATATATATATATATATATATATATATATATATATATATATATATATATATATATATAAAAAAAATAAATAAATAAACAGAATCATGTTTCTTAAGCCTTTAAAAAAAAAATGAAATAAGTACAAAGGCTTAAGAGCAAGGTAGGAAAACTCAGGTAGGAGCAGGAAAAGAAAACAAGGATTTCTCGAGTGTAAATATCTTGAAGACCTTATTCTCTCATACTTATCATTTTTGATCTTCCACTTCCATTTCTTTCTACACTATCACCTAACCCCCATAATACCTAATAAAGACTTCTAGCTCAATTAGGAGTAGGATGGTGTGATAATAAGTAGTAGATGTGATTGATCGACCTCGGCTCCTCTGACTGTCATTGAGTATGTGAGGAAAAGTGTGCCCACTGCACACTAAAGTTAACGAAACCTGAGTGGGAAAATTATGAGCGAATTTATGTTTCGACACATACATGTGAGAACCCATTTAGGCACGCTCTCCAAAGGATCCAGAAACAGCCCTACTTGTGCAATTCAATGTAAATTTACTGTATGCATGCTCATATGTAGATGTTTTAATTATTGTATGCATATTAACTTGAGTTTCGAAAGAATTAATCCTCGTTCTCCGCTAAGGAGATGTATAGATATCTGAGATTAATTTAGGAAACAAGCTTTTGTTACTGAGTCATTGTAGTATAAATGAAGTTTGTGAGTATCTTCTCTGGAAAACTCTCACGAGGCTATAACTCGTCCACTAGGGAATTCCTAGTGGTTTAAGGCCTTGTTGCATATGGTCAATGCAACTGCACTTTGCGAAACGAGACTTAGCTTAGAATGCACAGTTTTGGCCACTTATCTGTTTTAATGTCTCTTCTTTGCTTGAGGACAAGCAAAATGCTGTTTGAGAGTAGTATGATAAGCACCCAAAATTGTATTATAAAAACCTGTAGAGACATAACATTTCGGTCAATTTTGTGCTTAATAATCATGAAATAATCGCATCTTCGTGCTTTTTGCAGGTTGGAGCAACTAATGTAAAAATTATGATAAATCCAGCATTTAAGCACGGAATAGGGAGTATACACATGCCTTCTGATCAAGCCCATGTGAACCCTAACAAATTCGGACTAAAGCCCAAAGATTCAAATAGTACAAAATCCAGTCAGAAATGGGATTACGTGCACAAAAGCGTCAAACTTTCGAAGCTCATATCTCTTGAACCAGGACTCCGAATGCGACGAGTGAACTGCTCCGACGATCAGTGCGAAAAACTCTACGCATAGGCGGGAAGTTGTAAAAATGTCAAAAAAACCAAACTGCCACTGGACACTGCATGTGGACCCACTAGGTGGGCCCATAAGATTTGATGAGTCATCATGCAAGTCAAGACAAAGGTGCAAATAATTGGTGCAAATTTGACACCTTGCATGAAGTTAATGAGTTGGTTGGATTTAGGTGATGATTATCTAAAAAAATGAAAGGTGTCAAATGGGGGTTAGTTGTGGATAAGTGAAAAATAAATGAGAGGAGAGTGTTTCATGTGGGAGAAGAGAAAAAGGCTCTCTTATGTAAAGGGGGGCTGATTTTGGGAGTTGGCTAGCTTTTACTTCCTTGACTTTTACTTTTCATTTACTTCCATGTCTTTACTTTTAGTTTTTAGTTTTTAGTTTTAAGAAAAAAAGCTTGTAACTTGTTAATGGAGGACTACACCTTCTAGTTCTTGAATAAAAACTTCTGTTTTCCTTAGGTAATTAGTTGGCTTTGTATTCATTTCTTCTTTCTATCTCTTTTTACTTATCTTACTTGTAGTTTTAATCAAATCCTAGGATCATGAGATAAAACTCTCCCAAGGGGAGGGTTAATGATGCTTATATGAGGATCAGGCTACAAAATTAGGATTCCAAAATCACTACTTAAAAGACTTAGGTTTTATTTTTCATCCTATCCCAAAATGACAGAGATTGACAAATATCTGATCAACTGTTGTAAATTAGAACTAGGAGTTGGAATGATATTTCAGAGATGAAATATCATTTCAATTCCACATGCTAGCCTGATATGTTAAGAGATAGGTATATTATGTTAGGGATTTGAGATGGTAGTGACCTGTTTCTAAAAGATTTGTAGCTAGGCCTTGCATGAGTAGGATTAATCCTTCCCTATCTTTCTCTCTCTTTCATTTAACTATAAAACAAACTTACAAATTTTAGATAACTTGTATAAAAAAAAATCTATCTATCAAATCCTTCTCACTTAGTTCTCCAAGGTGTAGATTTCAGTTGTGATCATTTAGATTCTTGTCTTAGAAGTTGGAACGAAATCCCTACTCGAACTAGATTGGCATTCTAAAAGAAAAACAGTGAGTAAGGAATTATTGAGTTTTAGCACGTAGTAAGTCAACTTCTAAAAACACTGAAAAGTGTTAAGATCAGGACCATAATATAATTGATGCCTTCTCTCTCCCTTGCTTTTTGTTCATATACCCCTCCTTTTGCCTTTTACTGATTTGCCCTTCTCCATTGATCTTGAGACACCTCACACTCCACTTCTGCTTTTGCTTTTTTGATTTCTTCTTCACCAAGATAGGTTTTGGGAGAATGCCAACTTTTAAGTTAAGGACATCTATCTTTGGTCTTTGGTGCTGAGGACTTCACTTTTAGCTCCTTGGTTCTAAGTCCTTGACCTTTGACCTTTGATAAACGTTAATTTCACGTTTTGGTTTTTACTTAAGTCCGTGGTCCACAGCCCAAAGTCCGAAGACCAAAGTCCAAAGTCCAAAGTCTAAAGTCCGTTAGTCGTCCGTTTAGTCAAGTTACCTTACTCACATGGGTTTGGTAGGATAGGTCGAGTAAGGGATCGTCCATACCTTAGGGATTGGCAAGGTGTACAACTGGATTTACAACTTTTGGTGAGTCGGATTTTAGGTTATTTAGTTGGCTTAGGTAAATTAAAGGTAATGCAAGTAATGTAAATTAATAATGGTGATTTCGACGTAAATAAATAAAGATAGAGAAACAGGGAGAGGATTAATCGTACTCATGCAAGAATCATTTTCAACAGTTTATACTACCACATCACTACAACTTTAATCCTTCTTGAGTTCATAGATAAGCCCGAGACGACGTCGAGTATCGATCCTTAGCGAAATACACGCATCTCTGAGTGCATCTCACTAGCATAACGAGTTTAACTAATATTTCATCTTTGGAATATCATTTCAGCTCCTAGTTCGATTCTACATCAGCTGGACAAATTGGAGAGCTGTCTGACACCATAGAGTCGCGCGCGAGACATTTTTGGTCTCTCGCGAGACTGTTCTGGAGCATCAGCACTCCAAACTTGGACAGTCTCAATCATTTTGGGACCGGATGTATAATCTACACCTAATTCCTAAGTAGTGATTCTAGAACATTAAAGTGTTAATCCGGATTATCACACGAGGAGCATAACTCTCCCCTTGAGAGGGGGGGACGGGTTTAGCTCATGGTCATTGGATGAATAATTGAACTTGCTGTATAAAATAAATGAGTAAATGCAGAACAGAAATTAAAATTGAAAAGAAATGACTTTTATTAAGAAAGAAAACTTACAATACTGAAGCTGCTGGAAGGGAAAATGACGGAATGTAAACTACGTACTGGAATGAAGGCTACAGACTATTAACTAAAACTAACTGACTAATGAGCCAAAGCTAAAGCGTAAAAGCTTAAGAGAAAATATTGAAGACCCCCTCACATATATATAGGATGGTCTCCTCTCATGCAGCCTTTTAATTTCCTTCCGTCTTTTTCTTCATTTTGTTTTTTTCTTGTTTGTATTTGGTCCAAAGTTAAACTTTCATTTAATGTTTTGTTCTTTTGTGTTTTGTTTTGTCCCTTTGCCCAATTCCATTCAAACATTGAATTGATACATGTCTTTTTCTTTTGCAAGGTGGCACAAAATTGTGACCATCACTTGCCACCTGCATATGCTGACTCGTCATGCCTTTTGGGCCCGCAGAGTGTATCCAGTGGTAGCACCGATTTTGGCATTTTTACAACTCTCTATCTTTGTGTAGAGTTTGTTGCCCTGGTTGCTCTGGCAGTTCACTAGCCGAAGTCGACGTCCAGGTTTGAATGAAGTGAGCTTCGGAAGTTTGCTGCTTCTTTACATGTGGACCCATTCTACACTGGTTTTGTTCCTTTAGAAACTTCGGCTCTAGTTAGGCTTTGTTAGGCTTCACTGGGCTTAGTGGGGAGACTTCAAGAGTTCCAGTATTCCCGTACTTTGATGCATGTTTTATTATCATATTCACGTTAACTGCGGAAACCTTCAAAAGTACAAAAATATAATTATTACATGATTATTAAACACATAATTGACCAAAATGCTATGTCTCTCGGGGTTTAATATTACAGTTTTGGGTGCTTATCACGCCACCCCCAAACAACACTTTGTTTGTCCTCAAGCAAAGAAAAGACATTAAAATGATAAGTGGCCAAAAATGTGTTGTCCTAAGCTAAGTCTCATTTCGCAGAATGCGGTTGCATTGACCGTATGCAACAAGGCCTTGAACCACTAGGAATTCCTTAGTGGACGAGTTATAGCCTCGTGAGAGTTTTCTAGAGAAGATACTCACAAACTTCATTTATACTACAACGACTCAGTAACAAAGGCCCATTTTCTTAATTAATTTCATATATCTATACATCTCACTAGCGGGGGAAACAAGAATTAATTCTTTCAAAATTTAAGTTAATATACATACAATAATCACAACATCTACATATGAGCATGCATGCATTGATCTTTATAATGAAATGTACGAGCAGGGCCATTTTTGGATCCTTTGGATAGCGTCCTTAAGTAGGTTCTCACAGGTATGTGTCAAAACACAATTTCTTTCTTATTTTTCCACTCAAGTTTTGCTAACTCTAGTGTGCAGTGGGCACACTTTTCCTCATATACTCAATGACAGTCAAAGGAACCGAGGTCAAGAATTCACATCTACTACTTATTATCACACTATCCTACTCCTAATTAAGCTAGAGGTCTTTATTAGGTTTTATTGGGCTTAGGTGGTAGTGTAGAAGAAATTGGAATGAAAAATTCAAAAATGATAAGTATGAGAGAATAAGCTCTTTAAGATATTTATACTAGAGAAATCCTTATTTTCTTTCCTGCTTCTAACATGGGTTTCCATACTTGGCTTTTTAAGCTTTTGTATTCCCTTTTGATTTGATTTTGGGGGAAATTCTAACTTTGATTTTTCTTTCGAATTTTTTTTTTGGAAACATATTTCTATTTTTCTTTTTCTTTTCTTCTGAAGCAGGTAACTGAATTTGATTTGTGACAAGTTTTTCTCTTCATTTTTTCGCATTTCATCCTATTTCTCATACTCATCATCTAGGTAGGCTTATTTATTTGTGGTTAATAGATGGGTAATGAATTTTTGGTAAAATAGAAAGGGTTAATGAAAGGTTCAATGGGATGACAAGCAGTAAATTTTTTTTACAAGTGTGAATTTTTGGCTATATCGATCCAAAGAAGTCCTAAATTCTCGCCTAGGATTTGGGTAGTGATCAAGTAAGTAGACATGTGAACTTCTCTATTCGGAAAAACTACTCCTCTATATCATTACTCACATATCACACATTTTGAGGCTTTTTGGTTAGATTCTTACAGGATATGGAAACTAAGTTGTCTAACCGTGGGTCCTAAAAACTTACTGCTGTGTACATTTAATGATAGTCAGTGCATGAATGCTCATGAAAAGATATAAAAACTATTGCATACGTATTAAATTAATTTTCTAAGAACAAGTCCTAATTCTGATGTTAGGGTGAGATTTCTAAATATTTTTCATCACAGAAAAGGAAACGAGAATTTGTCACTAAATACGTTTATTTAGACATAAAATAAAGCTATATACAACTATGAATGCTTAATTTTTGCGAAAGGTTCTCGCCACCCCCAAACAGTCAGACGTTGTGTCCTCAAAGTGTTATAAGGAAGAAAGAATATACCTGAGAGACTTTGAGCAAAAATATAGTTGACATCTTCCACAAAAATTTATTGTAACACACTATATATTATACATCATAAAAGTGAAAGCACACTGTTAGGTTATATATTTTTCATATCAAAACGTAAAACAAATATATACATCAACTCACATTGCCCCAATTACGAACTGGGGGATGGTCCATCCTTGCTTCGTCTTTGTAGAAATGACATTCCTTTGTGTCACGCCAATCTATCATAGCCTTCCAGACTTAGCTCCACTTCCTCTTCCTTGAAGTGTCCAGATGAGCTATCATTTTATCGTCATCAGGGAAGCAACGAACTTTCTTTAGATACCTTGCAGGGCGCTGCCATACCCGAAATCGTAAAGAACGAATTATCTTGTTTGTTGGACACATATAGTCTACCATTACCTAGTCATGAAAAGTGGCCGTAAACTATGGGAAGTACGTCCTTATTATCCTACATGTTGTAACTAGCAAAGTGATATAGTGCTACAGAAAAGATCGAGCCCTCTTAAGGTTCTCAATTACTAGGTCTGTGATGTCAAAGGCAGTATGTTGCTGGGCCAGGGCATGGAACGTCTTACAAGCTGATTTTGAGGCTGTGGAAAAATGCCAATCCCCCATGATGTTTAGAAGAATAAACAACATGGCAGTCCCAACATTCATGGTCATACTGGCTAGTGGAATAGTGATGTCTGGCCATCGGCCAGCTTCTGCGTGTTCAATGACTTGTGCTAGGCTATCGCCATAATGGGCGCGAAATCTTCCCAAGAATAGTCATGCAAGTTGTTTTCTATCATGTATTGAATGGGGATGTCTGGCTGAAGGGGAGGAAGGTCCAAAGCCATAGCAACTGCTGGCTCATAAAAAGGGTGTCGGGTGTTACCAATACGGATTGCAAATCCGTTCGACACGAAACCATCAGCAGGTAGATCCTCCATATGATCGTAAAAATAAGTTGCCAAACCTAGAGAGTATGTTTGCTCAGGGTGTAGTATCAAGGAGTTCCAACCAACTCGAATGATAAAGTCTCTGAAAAGATGTCCATATGCAGGAAAATTCAGTAATGAATGGAAAGATTGTTCTAGAATAATCTTTGGAGATGCCATTGTAGAAGACGTGTGAAGAAAGATACCACCTGTAGACAAAGATAAACAAACATTAGAATACGATGGAAATGACTAAGTAAAACAAATTACATTTATTTACCATAGGAAAATTGCATTATATTTAAAAACTAAAAAGAAAATGAAAAAGAATATAAAATTGCAAAATCTAAATTGTGTCATGGGCCCAAGTAACGGCGAGGGTCCTTTTGTTAGAGAAATCCATTTATAAGATTCTCGATGCCATCAATCCGTGCAACAACCCATTGCAACATTTCGCTCTGTATCTGATAAATCTCGGCGTGGTTCTCCATTATGAGAGTGTGATTTGCCAAGAACTGGTTGTGGCTGTGCAAGAATTGTGCTTGTTCCTCTTCTTGTATTGTCCGCAGGTCGTGAAATTCAAGAAGACTAGTGATGATAATGTTCTGACGTTTGTATAATGTCATCAGTCCATGGTGCATTAAACGAAGCCCTTCCATAGGATTAAATACGTTGTGTATTGCATTTTTAGTGAAAATGTTATCAGTGGAACAAGCTTCGCCGGTTTCTGCACCGGCATGGTTATTTGCAACGTCAGGAGTCCAGAAACTGTTCATACAAACTGAGTGAATGATGAGAATGTTAGCTATTCTAAGAGGTGTATTAGGAGCAGTAATAGGAAAACCCCAACGCATCATAATAAGTGTCACAATGGTTGGCAAATGAGCTGCCTTTTTCCTGGCACATGTGATCGCGTTCCAAAGAAATTTAATAATGGAAAAATCATTGCAGTTAGTCTACAAGACCCAGAGTAGATGGAGGAGGGGTTTTGTTATTTCGAAAGTCTTAGATGTGCCGAGCACATTATGAGCTTACAGATAATTGATTTCTTTGCAAGGATCACTAATAAACAATACGGTTTTTTCGGTTGTATTCACCGTGAAGGATAGTTGCAAACATTAGATGCCTGATATTGTCGAATGGTGAATCCTGAAGGTGTACCCCTTGGTTCGTAATGGGAATTTGAAGTACCTCGGAGATGATTTTCATAGTCAATTCACGCTCGCATCCATTTGCATGGACAAAGAATTGCCCGTTTTGGGAATAACTGTGTTTATAGAATAGCAGGACCAATTCTCTGGAATAAAATGTCTACTTATGATGTAATAGAGGGAACCATCCTCGACGTAAAATTTTTGTGTCAAAAAATGGATGAAAAAGACCGTTTTGGAAATTTTCCATAAAATTTTGATCGGGCACGAAAATTCGAGTGAGGGCTATTAAAATGGAGTGGTAAAGAAAATTTAGTGGAAAAGGGAAGTTGAATTTTAGAGGTGTCTATCCTTGCTATACATATGCACCAATCCGAAGATGTAGAAAATATGAATCAAGGTGTCATAGGGTAGTTAGACTATGTGTATCTTCTAAAATATGGCGCAAACGTTGATATAGTGTGGATGAGAAGAATGGGGCAAGTGACTACAAGGAGTGCCCTTTTTTTCTTTTTCTTTTTTTCGTAAATAGCGTAAATAGAAGGACAAAGAAGATGTAGATATAATATCACAATAAGATGTAACAACGTAAAGAGATGTGAAAACACACCATAATGACATGGGGAATAAAATACAAACTTAAATATTAGATAAGACTATATGCCATATTAACAACATTACTATAATAAAACAACCGAGCATGAAAACTTGAGTAGCATATTCAATCTGCTGTTGCTCAAACTTTTCAAGTGCATCCATGAAACTTGAAATTTGGTAAGAACTAAAAATGATATTTAGAATAAGAAGTGTAGATGGAAGGAGATGAAATGAGTGAATGTGAAGGATGTGTTGAACTTATTTATAGAAAGAAAATTGAGTCGATTTCTGACCGTTTTAGCAACAATATGGACGTCTGTGGGTGATATGGAGTAGCAACTTTGTGAGTGACTCCATATTTCTTTATTAAAAACTTAAAAATTTTGTTACAAAAATGTGGGGCCCCCATCACTGATGATAGCTTTAGGGACACCATAACGAGAGAAAATGTATTATTTTACAAATTTCACGAAAGTCTTATGGTCATTTGAGCGACATGCTAGTGCCTCAATCCATTTGGACACATAGTCTACAGCGACTAGAATGTAGAGAAAACCTTGAGAAATAGGGAAGGGTCCCATAAAATCAATGCCCCAAACATAAAAAATTTCCTCAATTAAGATAGGATTTAGGGGAATCATATTGTGTTTGGTAATTTGACCTAGGTTCTGACAACGAATGCAAGCTATGCAATGTATGTGTGCATCGCGAAAAAGGGTAGGCTAGTAAAAACCACATTGTAAAACCTTGGCCGCAGTTTTCTTCCCACTGAAATGACCTCCGTAAGATTGCTCATGGCAAAAAGATAACCCGTTGGTGTGTTCCTAGTCGGGAATGCAGCGACGAATGAGTTGGTCGAAACAATACTTAAAGAGGTAGGGGTCATCCCAGAAATAAAATTTTACAGTGGATAAGAACTTTTTACGATTAGGACATGACCAAGAGGAAGGAACTTCCTCAGTAACTAGGTAGTTAACGATATTCGCTTACCATGAAGAGGAGAAAATAAAGTACAAATATTCATCTGGGAAGGAATCACAGATGGCTTCAGAATCACTATCAATGTCACCAACCAGCCTTAATAAATGGTCGGCCACGACATTTTTGGTTCCTTTCTTGTCTTTGATTTCTAGGGTGAATTCTTGCAAGAGAAGGATCCAGTGGAACAATTGCTGTTTCATGTCCTTTTTCGCAAGTAGGTACCGAAGAACGACATGGTCAGTATATATGATGGTGGATGATCCAACCAGGTAAGGGCGAAACTTATCCAAAGCATAGACAGCAGCTAGGAACTCTTTCTTAGTTGTCGTGTAATTACGTTAAGCATCATTAAGAGTTTTACTAGCGTAGTAAATGACAATGGGTTTGTCATCACGTCGTTGGCCTAGTACGGCGCCAATAGCAAAGTCGCTAGTGTCACATATTAGTTCGAATGGTTGAGACCAATCAGGGGGTTGAATGATAGGAGCGGTTTTTAGAGTTTCAAAAGTTTGTTTGCAATTGAAATTGAAGTCGAATACCGCATCCTTAAGCAAGAGATTGGTTAAGGATCGAGCAACTTTAGAAAAATCCGGAATGAATCGCCTGTAAAACCCAGCGTGGCCTAAAAAGGCACGGATATCACGAACTGTTCAGGGGAGAGGAGGTGAAGCAATTTTTACAATTTTAGCTTTATCAACCTCTATCCCGTCTTTCGAAACGATGTGACCTAGAACAAGTCCTTTGGTAACCATGAAATGACACTTATCCCAATTAAGTACCATATTTTTCTCTTCGCAACGCGTTAACACTTTAAAAAGGTTGGATAGGCAATCATCAAAGAAATTTCCATAAATGGAAAAGTCGTCCATGAAGACTTCCATATAACGTTCCACCATATCACTGAAAATGTGAAGCATGCAGCGTTGGAAAGTACCAGGGGAATTGCAAAGACCAAAAGGCATTTGTTTGTATGCAAAGGTTCCAAAAGGACATGTGAAAGTTGTCTTTTCTTTATCAGCAGGATCGATGACAATTTGGAAGTAGCCGGAATAGCCATCAAGAAAACAGTAGCAAGCATGACCGGCTAAACGTTCTAGCATCTGGTCAATGCATGGGAGAGGGAAATGATCTTTCTGGCATTAAGTTTGCGATAGTCAATGCAAATTCTCCATTTTAATGGAATGCGAGTGGAGATGCATTCACCATTTTCATTTTGTACAACTTGAATGCCGAACTTTTTGGGAACAACATGGACAGGACTAACCCAGTCACTATCAGAGATAGGGTATATGATACTCGCATCAAGTAAACGTAAAACTTCCTCCCTCACCACCTCTTTCATGGCAGGGTTATGGCGACGTTGCGGTTCTCGCGATGTCTTTGAGCCGTCATCCAGATGTATGTGATGCGAGCATACACTAGGGTCTATTCCTTTGATATCATCTAAGGACTATCCAATAGAGGAGCGGTGTTCACAAATAACACGAATCAAACGTGCTTCGTCGTCGGTAATCAAGTAAGAAGAAATTATTATAGGGTGACTACCATCGGGATCGAGATGCACGTACTTCAATTCAAAGGGTAGAAGTTTTAAATTCGAAGTTGGAGGAGTAGGGATCAAGGAATCATGAGGGGCCATCTCTTCAATGGAAAAAAATGAGTCCGGTTCTTCTGAATCAGTTGGCAATGCAGCAGTAGGGTCAAATAGAGGTACTGACTCTAATAATGCAAGGACATCCTTAATGTATGATTCATCGTCAAACTCAGGATTATCAAAAGAAAGAAAATGGTGTACTTCGTCTAGGGGTAAGAGTTTTTGAAATATTCTTGTGCCAGACTATCGACCAAGCTAATCTCATCCTCCATTATAGGCTCACGAAATTGTTTCATCAACTTGAACACGTTGACTTCAACAGAAAGGTTCCCGAAAGACAATGTCATTGAACCATCCCTACAATTGATGAGAGCGTTAGCAGTTACAAGAAATGGACGTCTCAAAATGATAGGAGTGGAGTCACAAGCTACTTCGGTATCTAAAATGACAAAATCAACTGGGTAGTAAAAATCTTAGACCTTGACTATGAAATTTTCTACTATACCCTTTGGGTACTTGATGGAGCAATCCGCAAGTTGTAGGGTCATGTTGGTAGGTTTTAATTCATGAAGACTTAACTACTTAAATAAGTAGTAGGGAAGTAGGTTAACACTCGTGCCTAGGTCTAAAAATGCGGTAGCGGTATACTTGTCTCCCAACGTGCATGGTACAGTTGGTCGACCTGGGTCTTTGTATTTAACCACACCATTAGTAGTAGTAATCGAGGGAAACTGCTCAGTGAGGAACGCTTGTTGAGAAACATTCGTACATCGTTTGTTGGTGCACATGTCCTTCAAAAACTTGGCATGTTTGGGCAAATGCTTAAGCGCATCTAGAAAAGGTAGGTTTATGGTCAAATTTTTGAAGGTTTCACGGTTCTCATTGAAATGTTCGTTAGGTTTGTTCTTTGCCAAACGGGCAAGGAATGGAGATTTTGGGCGAAATCGCGCATATGGATCAGTGGCGTCTTTCCCTAGGGACGTGGATGTAGATTTGGAAGGAACAACTTCGTCTGCTATAGGTTGCAAGGTAGGAGTTGGAAGGACATCAGTCGTGGCTTCCGTCGATTCGACCTATGGCATACGAATGTGATTGTCGATGGTTCGGCGAAAATGAAAAGTGGTGATGGCATTTACCTCACCCTGGCTGGGATTACTAGATCCTGGTGTATTGTTGAGTTCAAAGGCAGTGTTTGTGGGCTTTGGGTTTGGAACTGCTTGGCCAGGAAACACACCCTTTTGACTTTTATCTTGTGCTAACAGCTGAAGAGACTGTTGGATAGATGCTAGGATTTGATTCTGTTGATTCATGTAAGTCAGAAAAGTTTCAACTATTTTATCGGCAGTGGATTGTAACAGTGGAGCAGCAAGAACAAGTTAATGGTTATTGTTTACGGGTTGATTTTGGTAGCCATATCCTTGATTAGCAGGAACAAGGCTGCGGTTGTTTTGGTACCCTATATTTGTGTTGTTGGGAAAATTACTTTGCCCTTGCTGGTATTGTGGAGGATTTCCTTGATGGTAGGAATTATAGTTCGCGGGTGGTCGTACATGAGCGTTGTTGACACCCGGAGGAGCTTGTTGTTGGGGCAAGGGGGCCCCAAGCCAAATTCGGATGTTGTCGCCAAGGTGCATTCGGGATGTTGAAAGCACAAGCCTTTTCGGATGGTTGGGGAGGGCACTCGTATGCCAAAGGATAATAAGAATCGGCGTGCTCAGGACTTAAGCAAAGAGGACATGGGGAAGCGTTGGCCGCCATGACTGGTTTGGGTTTTTGATCATTTACTTAAACCAAAAGAGCATCGACCTTTTTGTTTAGGGACTCGATCAAATTTTTAATTCTAGATTGGGTTTGACCTCGAACATAGACATAACTTTGGTAGGAGTGTCTTTAGAAGATCTGGAAGAATCAGTGTTACCCCAATGGGTGCTTTGTGAAGCCTGTTTCTCAAGAAAAGTGTATGCTTCAATAGCACCTTTGTCCATGAAACAACCTCCGTTCATGATATCTAATGTTTCCTTTTGATGATCAGAGAGACCATTAAAGAATGAACAGACTAAGACAGCGGTGTCGAGTTGATGATGGGGACATTCGAGAAGTAGATCAGTAAATCCGCTCCATGCTTCCGAAAAGGATTCCTGGGGGTGCTGGCGAAATAATTGAATCTTCTGAAGCATTTATGTAGTTTTCTTCTGAGTATAGAACTTTATTATGAATGCTTGTACGAGTTAGGCCCTTGTGTCAATGGATTACGGCGCTTCGCCTGTGAACCAAACTGAAGCTTTATCAGCTAAGGTGAAGGGAAACAACCGAAGCAAGACTTGTTCATTGGTAACGGTTGGATGGCGGAAAGTGGTGACTACTTGTTGCATCCGACGAAGGTGATTGTACGGTTTTTCATGGTCTAGACCATGGGAAATAGGTAACAAACCGAAAATGTTTGGCGGAATGCGAAAATCTCCTGCAATCTCATTGAATTTAATGCAGGAAGCAGGCCCTTCTTGTAAAGCAGTATAGAAATCCAAAAGGGGTTTCTCGACTGTGGGATTTTCCTGGGCCATAATTAAGGGAGATAATGGCAATGGAGATACTTGACGAGGTTGGTTTAAGAAGGAAAAACTATGTCTAGGAGATAACTTAAGCAGTTGTTTATTATATTTCCAACTACGATATGTAAGTTCTAATTTCTTATTAGTACCAGACTGTAGTCTCATACAAACACGAGTTTTAATTCTAGGCTCATAAGGAACAACTTATGATAGGAGGATTTAGAATTAAGGAAGAAGGGAGGTGAAACACATCTTCCTGAGCTGTTGCTAACTCGAGCAGGTAAGCTAGGACAACGTGTGAATATTCCAGCAGCCAGGTCACCTGAGAGAATTGAGGGAGGTTGTTCGTGCTAGCACATTCCTTAATTAGGTAACCTCAATCTTTCACGTTTGCTAGACACTGATGGAATAGGAAGATGATTTATGATGGTGTATTTTGCGGGGTATTATTAAGATAATTATGATGAAATTTTTATTATTACGATTTTATTTTTATTTTTATTTTTATTTTTTTTAATAATTTTATTTTTCATTTTTAAATTTTAATTTTTTTAATTTTTTTTAGTTTACGTGATTAATGTATTATGGAGACGTGATTACGAAACATGCAATTAAAAACGGTAGATGCCAAAATAGAAAACTAACCATACAATTAAAACATGCTAGTTTTACACAGTAAGTCTACACATGCAATTCTATATTACTTATATGTAAATAAAAATATGTCCTACGTATGCAATAATCTATAGCTACCGATACGTGCAACTATATGCAAGCTAGGGGAATGTCGAGAACGAACTCATGCAAAGTAATACCTTGTACGTGAATGGATGTAATATATACGTACAAAAATAATCTAAGCACGTGGTTTGAAATTATGTAGACATCCAAATATATTCGAATCATATTAATCGTATTAATGTGAATATGTAATGACGAACCACATTTACTTAGAAAAAATTCTATACATGCAAAGAGTTCTCATGCCAACACACAAATATGCGAGGTAAAACAGGTTATAGCAATCAACCAAATAATATCCTCAACAAATTTTGAGGAGTTTAAGAATTCAAAACCTGGCGTCCCGCGATTCCTCGTATAACGATCGAACTGACTCCTGAGCTCGTGAACTTACTAGATGGTGAATAAACAGGACTAGAGAGTCCAAAATAGTAGTGAGAAGGAAAGTGGCTTGTACCTGAAAACCGGAGTGTTGAAACTCCAGGTTAGTCTCGCGCGCTACTAAAATAGTCTCGTCCAAGACTGTTTTATCAGTTGAATACTTCAACTTCCTACGGAATACTTAGACTGTGATAATAAAGATAAACAAGATCTGGTTCACAAATATATATGTTAGTAGAAAAAGAAAAATTGGGGCAACAGATACGTAACACGTTAGTATCGCAAAAGAAATGGAAATAAAAAATATGAGGGGGTAAGGGAGGGGGTTTTTACGTGATGTATTCCAGTTATTACGTTAAATGTCCAGAGTCCTTACCTGGCAGCAGCGCCATTTGATAAACGTTAATTTCACATTTAGGTTTTTACTTAAGTCTGAGGTCCACAGTGTGAAGTCCAAGACCAAAGTCCAAAGTCCATTTAGTCAAGTTACCTTACTCACGTGGGTTTGGTAGGATAGGTCGAGTAAGGGATCGTCCATACCTTAGGGATCGGCAAGGTGTACAACTAGATTTACAACTTTTGGTGAGTAGGATTTTAGGTTATTTAGTTATCTTAAGTAAATTAAAGATAATGCAAGTAATGTAAATTAATAACGGTGATTTCGATATAAATAAGCAAAGATAGAGAAACAGGGAGAGGGTTATTCATACTCATGCAAGGATCATTTTCAACAGTTTATACTACCACATCACTACAACTCTAATCCGTCTCGAGTTCATAGACAAACCCGAGACGAAGTCGAGTATCGATCCCTAGCGAAATACACGCATCTCTGGAATATCATTTTAGCTCCTAGTTCGATTCTACATCAGCTGGACAAATTGGAAAGCTGTTTGACACCATAGAGTCGCACGCGAGACATTTTGGGTCTCTCGCGAGACTGTTCTGGAGCATTAACACTCCAAACTTGGACAGTCACAATCAATTTGGGACCGGATGTATAATCTACACCTAATTCCTAAGTAGTGATTCTAGAACATTAAAGTGTCAATCCGGATTCTCACACGAGCAACATAACCCTTCCCCTGACGGGGTTTAACTCATGGTCATTGGATAAATAATTGAACTTGCTATATAAAATAAATAAGTAAATGCATAACAGAAATTAAACTTGAAAAGAAATGACTTTTATTAAGAAAGAAGACTTACAGTACTGAAGCTGCTGGAAGGGAAAATGACAGAATGTAAACTACGTACTGGAATGAAGGCTACAGACTATAAACTAAAACTAACTAACTAATGAGCCAAAGCTAAAGCTTAAAAGCTTAAGAAGAAATATTGAAGACCCCCTCACATATATATAGGATGGTTTCCTCTCATGAAGCCTTTTAATTTCATTTCGTCTTTTTCTTCATTTTGTTTTTTTCTTGTTTGTATTTGGTCCAAAAGTTTTGTTTTCATTTAATGTTTTGTTCTTTTGTGTTTTGTTTTGTCCCTTTGCCCAATTCAATTCAAACATTAAATTTATACGTGTCTTTTTCTTTTGCAAGGTGGTACAAAATTGTTACCATCACTTGCCACCTGCCTATGCTGACTCGTCATGCCTTTTGGGCCGGCAGAGTAGGTCTATGTGGTGTGTCAAGTAGCGGCGCCGATTTTGGCATTTTTACAACTTTCTGTCTTTGCGTAGAGTTCGTCGCCCTGGTTGCTCTAGCAGTTCACTAGCCGAAGTCGGCGTCCAGGTTTGAATGATGTGAGCTTCGGAAGTTTACTGCTTCGTTACTTGTGGACCCGTTCTACACTGGTTTTGTTCCTTTGGAAACTTCAGCTCTAGTCAGGCTTTGTTGGGCTTCACTGGGGCTTAGTGGGGAGACTTCAAGAATTCCATTATTCCCGTACTTCGATGCATGTTTTATTATCATATTCATGTTAACTGCGGAAACCTACAAAAGTATGAAATATAATTATTACATGATTATCAAATACATAATTGACCAAAATGCTCTCTCTCGGGGTTTAATATTACTGTTTTGGGTGCTTATCAATCTTTCATTTTGACCGTTGACTTTTTTGGCACTTTTTCCAAGCAGTTTCTGGTCTTCATAATAAGAGTGATTTAAGCTCCTTTTAGTGCTAAGACTATGCTTTTATGATAAGTGGTCTAAATATCTTCGTAACCTGAAAAAGGCAATAAAAGTTATGAGTTGTCTTTTCGTTAAGCGTAATAAGGGTTGTAATGCATTAATAAAAAGATAATAAAATGCACATTTAGGAGCTGACCACCACCCCCAAATAGCATCTTGCTTATCCTCAAGTAAGGATGAGAGAAAGAACTAAGATCACAAATGTGTGATTTATTATTAAATATTCTATTTCCAGTAAAGGTACTCACAAACTTCTTCTATTTAGTACAAAGAGTCTTGCTTCCTTATTTATTCTCAGAATCTATACATCTCATTAGCGGGAATAAGGACAAACTCCTTTGAACTTATAATAACATATGTACAGTAATTTAATCATCTAAAGATAAATGCACAAAACATTAGCGGTGAAATGCAAAAGCAGAGTTGTTTCGAGACTTTTGGAGAGCGTCCTTAAGGTGGGTTCTCATAATGGTGTGTTGCAATCACAACTCTCTGATAGCTTCACTTAAGTTTCGTTCTCTCAAGTGCAGCAGGCACTTGTATTCCTCACATACTCAAATGACGTCCAAAGAAACAGGGGTCGATTGATCACGCTTGCCACTTACTATCACACCATCCTATTCATAATCAAGCTAGCGGTCTTTTATTAGGAGTTATGGGGCTAGGGTGATGGTCTAGAAAGAAAAAGGGGGGAAAAACAAAATATGATAAGTTAAGAAACTGGGTCTTCAAAATACTTGTAACCAGAGAAAAACCTCGTTTTGTTCTTTGCTTCCTCTAATTTTTTTTTTTTTTTTTTTTTTAATATTGTCTCCTTTTGATTTTGAACTTTGGGAGATTCAATTTTTTGACTCCTTTGATTTTTCTGTAGTTTTTGTTTTTGATGGGTTTTTTTTTTGTTTCTTTCTTTTCTTTTCGAAGCAACTAACTGATCTGTTTTTGTACAAGGTATTCTCTTCTCTTTTTCTTATGTCCATCTAATTCTCAACTCGTCAGCTGGGTAAGCTTTTTATTGGGTGTTGTATCGGGTCAGGAGTTTATGGCGAAGAATAAAAATTCTTTTATAAAATGGTGAAGGCTCAAAAGGGGTAACTAGAGGAAAAAAACTATCTTTTTGGGTTTTAACGTTTATTTGGATGTATCAATCCAAAAAGGGCCTAAATTCTCTCCTAGGATATGACATGGTGATCAAGTAAGTGAACATGTGGTCTTTATATCCGGACATCCTTTGTGTCATTGATAAGTGCCCAAATATGCCTATTTTTATATATCATTTCAGGGCATTATCAATATTCGTTTATGCATAATTTATCATTTTCACGTAAAATCATGCAATTTTAATAATTCATTGCAAAGTGAGCATTTTTACAAGTCCAGCAATATATTTGCATGTTTTATAAGTGTGCCAATGAGAAGTGATATCGATTATTTTTTTATTCGGGTAATTTGTGTGATTGCAGGAAATTGAGTTGCATTTTCTAGATCCAAAAATCTAGAATATTATTCCTTACTGGCGGTATCAAGATTTTGGTTGAGCCCAAGTGAGTTAAAGCCTAAATTATTTTAAGTGGCTAAGGTGCACTAAGAGATAGGTCGGTTCGGTCATTGATAGAAGCCTAGTGCTTAGAAGTGGGTCGGTGACATCATTTGGTAATCTAGCCAAGCACATGAAGGTGAACAACAAGGATAATGATATGGGCAACTTACTGAATTGGACCCCGAGTCAAGTTTCATACCAGAATTGGACCCCCACTAATTCATTCCAAAATAGGATGTGGAACCCACTTTTGGGGCCCATACAAATTGTCATATTTGCCCTTATAGCTAAGAATTGAAATTCCAATTGTAACCCTCCTAAATGACACCTCATTGCATGCATTAAATGCATGGGAGAGAAAAAATATCTCACGGGAATGTCTTGTAAGGACTGAACACTAGTTGCCTTTGTTCTTCTTCTTTATCATTTATTCCTAAATTGATTGCACGCCATCCCAAGTGCACAACTTACCGAATCGGACCCCGAGTCAAGTTTAATACCAGAATCGGACCCCCATTAATTCATTCCAAAATAGGATGTGGAACCTACTTTTAGGGCCCATGCAAATTGTCATATTTGCCCTTATAGCTAAGAATTGAAATTCCAATTGTACCCCTCCTAAATGACACCTCATTGCATGCATTAAATGCATGGGAGAGAAAAGATATCTCGCAGGAATGTCTTGTAAGGACTGAACACTGGTTGCCTTTCTTCTTCTTCTTTATCATTTATTCCGAAATGGATTGCACGCCATCCCAAGTGCACAACGTTTTTCCACCAACAGATTCTTAGAAGGTTCAGTCGAGGTGTGTTTTGAAGCTTCTCGGTACGCTTTAAATTCTAGCATTAATAATGTCTGCTTTAAATTCTTATGTTTATGGCTCCCAATTCTTCTTTAATGTTTGTGATAAATAGGGTCATTAATAATGTATTTGGTCATAAATGTGTTTCCTTTAGGCCCGTTTCATTTATGTGCAACATTAATATCCCAAGTTAAAAGTTAGTTTTTGGAGTAAAGTTTGAAACTTTAACTAAAGTTTCCACACTAGGGTATTTTGATTTATGACTGTTTTAACTTGTAAAGTAATTGGTTCATCTTTTAATCGCTGGAGTAGAGTACCATCGAATACATTTTGAAAAATCCAATTTAGTAGCCTAGAACGTTAGTACAGTGCTATTGACTTCACGCAAAAGTTGTATACATACTCGAGACTATTCACAACTTAAGGCTTTCTTTTGAACGGACAGTAATTGGTTCATCTTTTGGTCTATGGTTGTCATTTTTTGAATGTTAGAGAGATTTCTAAATTGAAGTTTTAGTTTTTGATGAATGAAAGTAGCAGACAACCATACTAATTGGCAATAACAGGCACTACAATGGGCTCTGACGGCAGTAAAGTGGGTGCAAATGACAATACAATAGCAGACCATAAGGGACATTTTATTTGTAAGTTGGGGGTAATATTAGAACTCTTGGTAGTGGAGTTGTGACATATGTAGGTGGATCAACCAAGCTTAGGTCTTGCAGTATGAACATATGTTTTGGTGACTTCAAAGTTTTTTTGGAACAAGTAACGAAGATCAAACCTCTTCGATTTAGTTACCTAGTTTTCGGACACGCTTGCACAATTGAAGATGAGAACGATTTCATCGAGATGATGGATGCGCACAGGAAGAAAAGCGTTAGAGAATGTAGTTTGTTGATATTCAGACAAGAGAACGAAGATATGATGGAGGAGGATGTCCCACAATCATGCTCATCACCTGTTTATGATAATAGGTATGTTTGTGATCCTCATTGTTCTTTATTTAATGGATTCACTCGAAACTAATATTCCAATTAATGAAATCATTTTGTAGATATTTATAAACCATCTCAATTGCATGAAATCAAATTGGGTGAACCATCCATTGTGTCCGATATTGGGTACCATGTCGCTGAAACGGTCATTGCCGAAGCATCATTTTTGCCTAAAACAAAATTTAGAGAAGTTGGTGGTAAGTGTTTTACAGAACTGTGAAATAGCATGATGACGATCGTCGGTAAGCACAAGAAGACCTCGAACTAAATTTTTGCCTTGGAATAACTAAATTGTTTTGCAGTTAGTATTATTGGAGATGATTGGCCTCGAACTCAGATAGGTGAAGCATCCCGTGTACCTGACACTTATGGTGGTAAGTGTGTTATTGTGGTTTTCTAAGTTATCATAACTGTAGGACGGGTAAAAAAGATCTAGGACATTATATAAGGACTTGCAGACAGTATATATGATTTAAGGAATCACTATATAAGGTCTTTCAAAAATAATATTTCTGTGGTTTGTCGATTGCGATGGTAAAATACTAACATGTTTAGTAAATGGACCTGTGAAATTGATTAAATTATTTTGCAGTTAACATTGTTGGAGATGAGAAGCTTGAAACTCAGTTTTTGGGAGCATCCCGTGTACCTGACACTTTTGGAGGTAAGTGTGTTAGTGTGGTTTTCTAAATTATCGTAATTGTAGGACGGGTAAAGAAGATCGAGGAAACTATCTAAGAATTCGCACACAGTATATTTGATTTACGGAATCATTATATAAGGTCTTTCAAAAACAATGTTTTTGTGGTTTGTCGGTTACGATGGTAAAATATTGACATGTTTAGTAAATGGACCTGTGCAATTGACTAAATTCTTGTGCAGTTAGCATTGTTGGGGGTGAGATGATAGAAACTCAGTTTTTGGAAGCATCCTGTGTACTTGACACTTATGGAGGTAAGTGTGTTATTATGGTTTTCTAAATTATCATAACTGTAGGACGGGTAAAGAAGATCGAGGAAACTATCTAAGAATTTGCAGACAGTATATTTGATTTACGGAATCGCTATATAAGGTCTTTCAAAAATAGTGTCTGTGGTTTGTCGGTTGCGATGGTAAAATACTGACATGTTTAGTAAACGGACCTGTACAATTGACTAAATTCTTGTGCAGCTTGCATTGTTGGAGCTGAAACACTCAAAACTCAATTTTTCAAAGCATCCCGTGTACCTGACACTTATGGTGGTAAATGTGTTATTATGGTGTTCTAAATTATTGTGACTGAATGAGAGATAAATAAGATGACACTTTCTAAGGTATCGCTTACCGTGTATTGGATTTATGAAATCACTTGGAGGATGTGATATTGTATAATATTTACATGTATATCAAATTGACTTGTGCAATTGACTAAATTCTTCTGCAGTTAGCATTGTTGTAGGCGAGACGCTTCAAATTCAGTTTGTTGAAGAATCCCTAGTACCTGGCATTTGTGGCGGTAAGTGTGTTATTGTGGACTCCTACATTGTTTTGTGTTAAAAGAGGTGACTAAAATGGTATTAAAGTAGAGCACTTTGTTGTTTGCAGCCATAATAGATGTTCTGTCTTCTCAGCACTTGCAGGAATGCCAGAAATCTTGTCTTCGCAGACCCGATCAAGTTCGAAGCGCTTCTACGCTTATTATTCCTGATATACCAACTGACAGAGTTGTTGTAAATGGTTTGGATAGCGAATGTGCTCTTGGAAAAGAGTCGAGTGAGTCTGAAGGGAAAGGTCATGTGTCGGTAACCCTATGAGAAAGTAGCCTCACACCAGGGGACTTTACTTCCCTTATTCAAAAAGTGGTGAGTTGGAGGAATACTGATGTGGGTCGAAGTAGATCGAATTGGGAAGGGACAAATTGGGATGAACTTATGGGCAGTTCTAGTTGGCACGAAGACATTGGTCTTTTGGCCGAGGATGATGGTCTAAGTGATTATGAATCTAGTGATCTAGTGATAGTGATGACCCAAGTGATGATGAATTAAGTGATAGTGATGAGCCTATTGATGAGTTAGGTACTATATGACATGTCCCTCAAGAAAGAACCTAATATGTTTGTGGGAAGCTTATATAGTGTCTTGCTTGGCTTATACAATGTCTGTCCCAGCTTGCTAACCCCAGTATATAAGCTGCTCAAGATATTATATGACATGTCCCTCAAGAGATGCAATATACCAATGAGTAAATTGTTGTGCATTAACTAGTCGATTATTATGTTCACAGGTAGTCTGGATATTTCGGGAGTGTTAGAAATGGTTCTTGTCCAAAGTAGTTGTATTGGAACCGACGAATCTGAACTGCTCAATGGGAAGGCAACCACGTTCATTGTTGAGTAACTTCCAAGCACTTTGAGGCTTATTATTCCGGACATACCAATAGACAGAGTTATTATAACTGGGTTGGGTAGCAAATGGGCTCCACTCGAATTGCACAGTGACTCAGATGGGGAAGGTCATGTGTCTATGAATGTGGCAGGTACGTCCAAGATGGATAGAGATATGAACCCACTAGGTCCTATAGGTATGGACTCTAAGAATGCGAAGGATACAGATAGGGATGATGTTATGGACAGTGATTGTATGCTTGAAGATGATGGTCTAGTTTATGGAGAATTTAGTGGTAATGATAATCCAGGTTGTGTTACTGTATGCTTAAGAATGGCTAGAGTCGTATCTAGTGTGGAAAGTGGTTGTCATGTTGAAGAAGTTAATAGAGTTGATGGTGTGTTCCACAGGGGTAGAAAAGAGTGCTGGTCATGCAGAAAAGGTTAGTGGTGTTGCTGGTGTTGCGGCAGGGGAAGAAAGTAGTGGTGGTCAGGCGATATGTGCAGGACGTTACGATGGAGTATTATACTAGCACGTCCTCGGAACTCCGCACACCGCTCCTGGAGTGTGCCCATTTGGTTCAATAATGCTTCCTTTTGAGTATATCTGCCCCCAAGTAATGGATAATGGTGTGTGTACGCAGGACATTGGTGGCGGCGACAATCCAAATATCAGTGGTGGTACTAATAATGACATATTTGACAAACCACCAGTCGTTTTACAGGCATTTGGAAGGGGTATGGGTGATAGAGAAGGAGAAGGAGAGCAGCTGACAAAAGAGAATCGGTGCAGTAGTGAACGAGTTGACCTCTTGAAGGAAAGAAGAGAGAAATCCCAACGTTACAAGGAGGTTGTGGTTGACGAAGGTCGCATAGAAGATGCACCTCCAACTGAGTGGGTAGCTCCAGATCTAAATTTACTAACTGTGGGTATGGAGTTTCCTGAAAGGAGTTTGTTTATTTTTCACATGAAGACTTTTGCAATTAAACATAATTTTGAACTATTAAGATTGAAAACAGACTGGAGAAGGGTGCAGTTTGGATGTAAGGGGCCTGAGATGAATAGTTTGAGTTCCACATGCCCGTTTCACGTGTACTACAGCACAAAAGGTTCATATATATGGGGTGTGAGAACCGTATATAACTTTCACACATGTGATTGCCAAAAGGCTGGTGAGTTTAATCGTGAGGTGTCAAGCAGTTATGTCGCCATGTCATGTAAAGACCTTTTGTAGAATGACAGGACATATAACAATGCACATGAGAGCAATGGTTAAAAAGTGGACTTCAGTAGATATCAGTTATAGAACTGCATGGCGGGGAAGGGAAAAGGCTCTCGAAGAGGTGCGTGCGTTGCAAAACGGTCAGCTTATGTTCTTATTTGAAATGCCTGTCATATAGGCAGTGTCATATAAGCAGGTTAGATATGTAACTGATTAAGTTGTTCGAGACACTTTATACGCTGTGAACAACACTATATACATTGTAGACCTAATAGACCTAATAGACTAATTCAGTTGAACACTGTATTAAGATATGTTATTGTATTTTCATAGGAAGTTGTTGTAAGAACTGTGCAACCCTATATAAGCTACGGCTTCCACTATATAAGAATTGCGGATTGAAATATAGCTTAGATATGTAACTTATAAAGTTGTTCCAGACATAATACAAGTTCTTCGCGAGGCTATATAAGCTGTGATAGACACTATATTCAATGTGAAAGACATCTTAGCAATTAACCTTATGAAGTTGTTCACGACACTATATAGGTTGTGCAAGACATTATGTACGCCCTTAAATCCATGATATACGCTATACACCTTTTAGACCTCATAGACTATGATTCAGTTTAGCATTGTATTCAGATATGTTATTGTATTCCCATTGGAAGAAGTTATATTAACTATAATTGTAATGTCTACAGATTCAAGGTAGTTTCAGCCAGTCCTATCAACTACTCAACACCTACAGTAAAGAATTGAGGAAGGTTGATCGCTTCAGCTTTACAGAACTGCAAAGAGTGGGAAACACAGATCGTTTCAAGTGTTACTTCTGGAGCTATGGGATTACTGTGAGGAGCTTCCGTCACACATGTAGGCCACACATAGAAATAGATGGCACACATTTGAGGGGGAGATCAAGAGGATGTCTGATTTCAGCCATTGCTGTTAACGGTGATAATCATGTTTTCCCTGTTGCTTTTGGTTTGGTTAACGGTGAAAACAATGAGAACTACAATTGGTTTTTGCGTTGCCTAGGAGACCAAGTGATTGGGTATGAGACTCCGTTAGTTATCATATCTGACCGACATCCCAATCTGGTAGTCAAAGTCCCTAAGGTGTTTCCTCAGGCGAAACATGTCTTTTGCATTAACCACATTTGTTAGAACATGTCGGGTTTGACTCCGTAACTTTTACTTATGAGGAAGATTAAGACATCAGCTAAGACAACTCAAGAGTGGTTTTTCCGTGCTGTGATGAGAGATATAAAGAAAATGAACTCACGTGTCTACGATAAGCTTATTGAGATTCCGTTGGATAAGTGGGCATGTCACGCCTCCATAGTAAAGAGATATGGCATTGCCTACACTAACCATGTTGAGTCTTGGAACAACATGATTAAGGATGACAGAGCCCTTCCAGTTGTTTGTTTAGTGGAAGCAATTAGGGAGAATCTCAGTGCAGACTACTGCAAGTACAAAAAAATGGCGGATGACTAGGCTGCTCGTGGTGAGAGGTTCACAGCTAGCGCTACTGGTTTGGTGCAAGCCAACATCACCAAGGCATTGGAATTCACATACTCAAGAGCTGGGACTGGGGAGTATCTAATAAAGATCGACCGTTGTCAAATATTTCGTGTCAATCTTGAAAATAGGGTCTGCTCGTGTGGGTATTTCCAATATATGGGAATCCCGTGTGCGCATGCATTCAAAGCCATAAGTGTGAGCCACCAAGCTTGTCATATGACATATGCCGATTCGTACTACAGTACTATAAACTGGCAACAGTGTTATCGTGAGGTGTGGGTTGGCATTCCTAGTAAGGAGTAGTGGGACATTAATGAGGAGGAAGAGCGCGTCCTGCCCCCTCCTTTGAAGCACAAAGCTGGTCGGATTTCTATAAAGAGAATGAAGATAAGAGCAGAACATAAGGATCCAAAGTGTAAAAGATGTTGCACTTTGTGCAACATAGAAGAGCACAACAGACGTATATGCAAAAACTTCGTCGATGACAAGGGGGCTGAACACCGTCCTGTGAACCCCGAAGTGGTTGACAAACGTCGCAAGCTATGATAGTAACAGTTCTGACTTTGTCGCCATTTAGGACACAAGATAAAGCAGTTAACATTTTTTGCCCTTCTTCCCTTTTGGAATTGCAACTGTTTGTTATTGATATTTTGGTTGTTGTAAGAATGGGATTTTGTGGGTACTTTTGAACTTGTAATTGGTTATGGCTTCAACTGCTTTATCTTTAATTTTGCAATTATCTGATATGGCTTCAATTGTTTATAGTTTCTCTTGAAGATACTACTATATAAGTGTATATAACACGATTTAAGCTATTGACAATTAAATAGTCTTCCGAGTATCCTATATTAGGTCCATGCAAAAGGTATCTTGGCAAACAATTTGGGAGATACTATTGCGATTTTAATGATTCTAACTTGTGCAGTTGCTCAATTGTTGTGTGGTTAGTATTGTTGAGACATTTCTTATTGAGGTTGTAAATGAGGTGACTAAAACGGCGAAATTATCGTCCTCTTACTATAAATGATGATCTTGAATTCAAAGTATCATTTATCGCAATTTTTTATGTGAATTTCGCGCAAGTAATAGATGGAATTTGTGGGAATATTGGGTGCCCCTTTTTTATCTCTTATTTATTTAGGCCAGTATTTATTTTGGTAGTTGCAAGAGTTGGATTGGATTTTGGTACTTGTAAATGGTTCGGGGCCGTAAATGGTTACACTGACTTGTCCTTGGTAGAACTGATGTATGTATTAAATGGACATGTTTGCGCAGCTTATAATGCAAACAGACATCATATATATCATGCCTTTTCTTAAACAGATTATCCGTGAACGGATAGGGAGTCTTGAATAACTTATTGCATGACTTGAACAATGTATATAGTGTCGTGAACCACGTTCATATACGCTTATTAACATGTTTGTATTAATGACACTAATGAGGTTATTCAGGACACTACATACACTGTGGACAGACACTATATAACATGGTTATAATGTGCCTTGAGCAGCTTATAATGTGCCTTGAATGCTTATATAGTGTTGATGAACCATTTCGATAGTACTATTGCTTTCTAGAATCTAACTTGTGCATTCTAAATAAGCAGACCATAAATAAGACTAAGGCAATAATCTCATACATAATTGTTGGGTTCAGTTGGGCCCTTACCATCGTTTAGAACCTTCCCTGAGAGTGTTTGTTAATTGACTGTCGTCCAAGGAAGGTTTTAATGGCTATTGCTCTATTACTTGATCAACGGTTGAGATTAAGATCCTGAGGTTGAACGGCCTAAGATAGCCTTGTGAAATAGCTTTCTTATAAGATATGGTTTGTGTCTTACTTCCCCAATACCGATATTATTAACTATAATAATCGTTCTCTTTCTGGATATCAACTTCGTCAGTGTCATCTCGTTCCCCAATTGGGTTGGTGAATTTATTCAAAGACATACTAACTATGATCAATATGACAAAGAAGCAAGTGAATCCGTCAACAATGAAGGAGGTTAATATTCTCTTTGGGAACTGATAGTGATATTCTGATGAAAATGAGGGAAAGAAAATTGAAGAAGAAAATTGTGTCGTTGCGGAAGAAAGTGAAAAGATGTGAGCGTAGGATGGAAGTCATCTAATCTGTTTGGTTAGATTCAGAGAATAGTTTTGGAGGGAGTCCGATTTGATTCATGAGGGAGACTGTTCATCTGTTTCATATTCATATTCATGGCTTGTATTATGTTGTTCTACTTTTATCCCTTTATGTATGAATTATATGTGTTTGACGAAATGACTCTTACTTTTCTCTAACTTCTTCTAGTTTGTTCTTTTAGCCCTTGTTCTTTCTGCTTCTTTATCCCATTTGCAAAATAACTGAATTGTTTGAAGTGATGCATACAAAATAATAACCTTTCACAAAATAAGTAGATTCTTTAAAGTGATGCATGCGTCCTTTGGAAGAGATTCCCCGAAGTAATGCGTCTATTGGAAGTGTCCTTTGGAAGTGAAACGTTCGTAGGGTGTTAGTGACTTTCCACCTTCCAGTAAATAGTAAACATGCGCTATATAAACATGGGTGTTGGTGCATGAACTATTGGTGACTTTTCATAACGATGGCCCAATCTTCTAAAAGAAAGGGGAAAGATGAGGGTTGCATTCTTGCCCAGGAAATGTGCTGACAAATTCTTCTCTGTCTCCATTCCCATTGTTCGACAAATCAAAGCTTGTTTGTCATGAGTGGGAAAAGAGTAGGTTTGACCCCTCATTCATTAACGATTATGTTTTGAAGACGAGAACTCTTCTAGGTTACATAATTTAGACTGCACACGGTTGGGAAACGTATACATCCTTCGCTTCGAACGTTAATCACATTCCACCACTTCCTACTCCTACTCTGGACTTCTATGGATATGGTTTCAAAATCTTGGCATCTTCAATGCAAGGTATCATTTTAGGTCACAAGGAAGTTGAAATGAAGGACGTGTACTACCTTTGCAAACCCACGACGTAGCAAATGCTTATGTTGCCCAGTCCTAAAACTAGATTTCGAACACAGTGTATAGGTTTGTATGTGAGTTTTGTGGAACCGTTAGAGTTTATGATACTACGTTTGTCAAAAGACTGCAGAAACATTATAAGACAGTCTAAAGTCAACAATCGCTGGGTAGTCGTTTGCCATGTGGTTGAAAAGTTTGACTCCCACATACGCAAATGGAGAAGGTTGAAAGATTTGAAGTTATCCTTCAATAGTGAGCACATTGAAATGAATCCGGGTATTGTGGCGAAAGGATGTTTTCATTGGCATATTCGTGAGGGGGGGATTTTGCGATTCAATATTGTCATCGAGAGATGGAGTAAGATTGCACTACCGTTAACAGGCTGCCGCTGGAACAGTTTCAAGCTTTTCCAATTTCAGGGAACAATTGCAGTTATGTTCTCCTTTATGGGGTTTGGGTATCGTACACATGAATTGGAGCATAGACTTGTAATTGACAACTATTGGGATGAAGGTCGGAGGTTTAAGTTGGACAATTTGTATGATGAAGGCATCCGTCGACCCTATTTTGTGGACCTAGTAGATAATGGTGTTGCAATTTTTAACTGTGGAAGGCAAATGGTGTGGTCTAATTTAACAAAAACTGAGGATTTGATAATCAAAGAAATCCCAAAGGTTGGCTGGAACCACGCTCATAAACTAATGTCAGATTTTGTGCCAAATGAACGCCTTATGAGTATGTCAAGGTATGGTTGGGAGTCGAGTTGGGGCAGATGGAAGGAGTTTCTGGACTAGAATTTTTGAAGCCGTTTTGAAGATGGAATAAGAGATCATTCTCTCCCAGTATCAAATCTGCATTCTTATAGTTGGTTGTTGGACAAGTTCATGATAAGCTTCCTAAGATAAGGCATGTTCGTGTAAAGCGTATACCGTGTCATGGACAGCTTATATAGTGTCCTTAACAACTTTTATATAGCTTACTAACTTGTTTAGATAGGACACTATATAAGCTTTTGACGACAGTAGATAAGTACTCGAGGAAATCTATTTTTATAGTATATTTGTAATGCTTCGAATATTATTACATCTGACATTTTTGAGATATTTGAGATTATGTTGGTAAGTAGGTATAATGATTCAGGTAAATCTTAAGACAATGATATATTTATATCATACAATGTTTCTATGTTTTATCACTAACAAATATTAAGATTAACATTATAGGGCACATAATAGTAGCCTGATTAGTAGACAATTGACCAAAATTACATTATAACAAACAAGTCTATGAAAAAGACGGAAGTCCCCGCAAATAAAAGCTATATAGAGTATTTCATATTTTTGTCGATGTCGAGGAACTCATGTTCAGTAATACCACAGTCAACTAGGTCCTTTGCCATGGTATTGCGGATGCAATCTGTAGGTCTTCCGAATTGGAGGTGATCACCTCTGATTAATTGGTCTGCATATGCAAGTACAAACACTCTACAATTCCACCCATCAGTTTGTTTTATACAATCAACATGTTCTATTTGCCATTTCCGCTGCAAGAATGTAGGGTGTATACAATTTGGGTCTTGCAATAGGAGTTTATACGGGAGAAAAGCACATAGCTTATCTATAGTTGGGGAAGGGTCGATCATATTGGACACCAATGAATCGTATGCAAAACACATCCAATTTTGAAAGTTGAAGACAACAAGGATCCAGTGCTGGTTGTTTCCCACGTTCAAAGCCATCATCAATCCCTTCGATTTTGCCGCGTGAGGGATGTGACTGTTTTCTTGAACCAAGTCTTTGAAGGTCAAGCTTAGGCTCCACGATATTACCGAACCAGTTTTTGTAAGTTTTTCTGTTGTGGTTAGACTCCCATCACTGAGGGTGCCTTGCAAGGTTCCATATAACGCCTCCATCAAAACCTAAGTTAATAGACATAGAAGTAATTTGTGTCACTGTATCAGAAAAAATGAAGAAGGACGATGGTTGGGAATGTCTAATAAATTACTAGGACAAGCGTGTCAAGGATGATAGTGTATTTGGCATAATGTGTCTAGAAATCTGGATCCACCGTTTCATTATTCCACCTATTCAAAAGTTCCATGTAAACAGAAAGAACATGTGGGAAAAAAAATATAACAATAATAAATAAATAAAGTAAAAGAAGTTTGCCATTGTGTGTACATACGGGCGTTGACGGATTACTATAGGGTAATAATTTGTTTTCAAACCTCATCATTCAGCCATTGTTTGTCATAAAGCAAGTAGAAGCTCCTTAGATTAATGTGTAAGCCATGACCAAAACATCTAACTTTAATAATTGGTGCAACAGCTTCCATGTTTGGTTGATCATGCTACTGTGCTGTGACATAGGCGGTAGTGGTCCTTTTCACTGGATCATCCGTAAGTTCACCTCGAGTGCATACAATAGAGTTTCTGGCAATTAGCGCATTCTTCTGAAAAGTATGCTGAATCTATTTTTGGCATAGTTTTGCCAGTTCTTCTGCTAGTACACTAAATTTGTTCCACTGGGACTCTTTCTGTGCATTCCTTTTGTGAACTGGTTGTCGACATTATTGTTTGAGGACAGTACCTTCAAATACATTCTTACAAATCCAGATTAGTGGCATAAGCCGTTAGTATAGTGCAATGAACTTCACAATAAAGCAGTATACATACTTAAGACTATTCACAAATTAAGGATTTCTCTTCAACGGACATTTCCGTGAAGAGACACGTTAACAAGGGAACGTATATAGAATCTTGAACAGCTTAAATAGTGTCTTGCAGAACTTATATAGTGGCTTCCATAACTTTGAAATTCTACTTATCAACTTGTTCCGGGTAAGCTTACATATGACACTAAATTAGCTATGACAAGACACTATATAAGCTGATCAAGACACTATCAAACGTGGGTGAACGTACCAAGCTATATAGTCTCTTGAACAGCTTATATCGAGTCTTCAATAACTTTTAAATTTCCTCTTAAGAACTTGTTCGTGGGAAGCTTATATATGACACAAGATCAGACGTCTGTGTACGTTATATAGGGTCTTTCACAACTTATATAGTGTTATATATAAGCCTAAATTAAAACGTTAGTAACTGTACATTAAAAAGTTGTTCACGAAACTAGATAAGGTGTTGGAAGAGATTATATAAGCTGCCCCCACGATCATGTTTAAGCTAAGTGTTTAAGTGAAAAAGCAAATAAAATTATCTTTGACATTTTGAATATGTGTCATACTCTTGGTTTACACCTTATCATTAGTCTGGGTTTCATCCACTTCCATTTTAGTAGCGTCACCACCATCCTTTACAGTACCCTTTCTGTTGTCATTGAAGTCCACTTGACGACAACTAGCAGCCATCTTAACATACTCTGTTGCAGTAATTTCACACTCCAATAAATCCTTTGCAATTCTCTGTCTGATGTATACTTTGCGCTTAGGGTCAAAATCACCACCTATTCCAGAGAAGACAGTTAGCAAAGGTCAATGCATAGGCCCCACAACTATTATCATCATTTTGTTTGCAGCAATCAGTGAACACAAACTTCCACTTGGTATGCAATTCGGAGTGATCAAAAGAGTCGTTGTTGAAAGCCAACATCCCGTAAGGCAATATGGAGAGTACCTTCTCCAAATTCGGCCTAGGGTCAAGCTCCCACTCCTCACCACTCTCAGCAGGCTCCAAAGAATCAAAGATCTTAATAGACCAGTCTCTAAAGTTGACTACAACTAGAATCCAATGGATGTTGCTAATATTAACCATCATCATCAAACACGGCTTGTTCGCTATGTCGTTAACAAATGAAAGGAAAACCCTTGTCATGTTGCTTGTGTGTAAAGAGCCTCCAAATACAGAATATGTGACTTCTTTGATCTTTGTTTCCAAATTAATTTTGTCATCGTCAAAGGTCGCTGCCAAACTATTATGGGAAAAGTACATACTGAAAGGGTTATATACTAAAAATATTACTTTTGTATTAACTCTAATTCTTTATATTTTGAATGAGAATCATATAGGCAAATGTTATGCATATTATATCTGTTATTAGTTATATGCATGTGTTTAATATTTTATGTTGTAGATGATATGGTGTGTGGTGACACACAGAAGATCATATCATCAGTACCTTATAAAGTATAAGTAAACGTTGACAACCTAGATGGATTTGGACAAACCATTAGTACAGTTGTAGTATAATCTAGTATTAGTCTATCTTAACTATAGGATTACACTAGTACACTTTGTGTGTATTGAATAGGACCAAGTGAGGTTGTTTCTCTTTATATTGACTATATAAGAGAACAAACACCTCTGTTATTATGGATGCTTGTCCTCTTAATCCGGTTATAATAACGGGCACTTACGTGCATTGTACATTGCTTTAAATCATCAATGAGTGAGATTCATTTATAAATCAACAAACTCGATCGATTGGGTAATGACATTGTATGTAAGGTGTGCTTTTGATTATAGAAGGAATCCGTGACAAGCAAGAAGTCGAGTTGATGATGTCCCCTTGAGGAGCTTATAAGGATTGTCATGTAAACCCTGCAGGTGGATTTAATCCGACATGACAATGAGGTTGAGTGGTACTACTCAAGGACATAAGAAGTTAATTAATATAGTTGTCAGTAACTTGACTTAATCAATGGGCATTCGATATCTTAACACGGGGATATCAACAAGAATATAATATGGAGCCCATACACGTAATTTGGGATTAGAGCTGTAGTGCAACAATGGCTTTTAGTGGAATAAGCCATTTGTTGACGGACTTGGGTCATGTGTTCTGGGCGAACATGGGAAGCCCAAGCCCGTCAGGAGACCTAACCCTAATTTCTCCTCATGGTCCCTGTTGTAGCATATAAAAAGAAACCCTTCTTTCTGGCCAAAATACTGATTGATTGCTAAAGAAAAGTGAGTTCCAAAATTCGGTTCCAACTTTTTGAGTGAGAGAGGCCAAGGAAGAAACAAAAGGTTGGTAGATCGTTGCCCATACAACGTCCATTCCAAAGATAGGAATACAACAGAAGATCAAGACGTTGCTGATTCATAGAGCTTGGATTCTCAGAGTTATCACAGCTGATCAAATGTATGATTCTAACCAAAATCGTGAACACCTTTTATTCCGCTGTGCATGGGTTTTCACGATTTGTAAATCATTCGATGCAACCATAACAGTTCCTACAATTGGTATCGGAGCATGTAGATCTGTTGGTAGATGTAGAACTTCTCTAACTTGGTTTTGCAAGCATCTAGACTAACTGCTATGGTTAGAACGATTTCTGGAAAGAAATGGATCGATTTTGTTTTTAAGAGAGCATGACTGCCTTCTGAGTAAAACAACATGTTTTCAAGTTTTTTACAGTATTTGTTTATTGGTGGATGTAAAAATATCGGTATGTATCGTGTTGTTTGTTTTTTTTCCATGTTGTGATCAAATGTAAGATCAAAAGATCAAAAGTTGGAATGGTCGATATCAGATGCTGGTTTCTTTTTGGTGGAGTGCGGGTCGCACGCCTGGAAGTTGCCATAGGCATGAGCGTAAGTGGAACGCGGGTCGCGCTTAAGCGCCTGGAAGTCGTCAAAGGCATGAGAGCGCCACGCGCCTTGTACAAGCATAAAAAGAGCTCGGGTCGCGCCATTAATGCCAGAAAGAGAGATTTTTTTTCTCAATGAAGTGAAATATGTTTGTTGTTCGGGGGTCTATGAAGTGATTTCATGAGGTTTCCAGTGAAGGAAACAAGCCGGACCATGCGAAGGCAACTAAAAGAGTTCGGCGAATAGGAAAGAGCAATGGATATGGCCATACAGTTAGGAATTTATTTTCAATTTTATTGTTCATTTTTGCTTATTTTATATGCATGTTTTTATTTGTGGATGTTTGCATTAAAAACTAAGCCCACATGAATAATAGATAACATGGACATAGGCCTGACAAGTAAATAGAAAGATCCTTAGTTCTAAATAACTAAGTGGGAGTGGGAATTTTGTTTCGTATAAATTCCACGGTCTCCATTATTGGTTTGTTGGTAATGTAATTATACTTGTGCGTCGGTTTTAGTGCCTTCCTCCATATCGGATGAGTCTAATTACGGATCACCAAAACAAACTTCTAAAGGACAACTATATGAAATTATTACTAAATGGATTCACTTCTCCATTTGAAGGGATTCATTACAAAATAATGGGCTTAGTGTTGAGTAATGGTATACACTTAGATGCAAGTAATGGTATCCTCCCCATCAGAGTCACTGCTATTATTTGTAGGACCAAAGAAAGGTCAGCATATTAGTTTTACTTGTCTAGATGGCATGTGTCCACTCTAATAAGTCGTGTGCTGTTAAGTTGACGAGAAGTAGAACTAATAGGAAAAACCTCTCTTCACGAATGTAGATATGGTAAACGTCCACACTATTGTGGCTTACTACTTCTCGGTGTGTAGGGTGCTGACCTGTTAATTAATTAATTTTTAAGTTAACTCCAAAAGTATTTCCATGAATGTAGAATGGTAAACGTCCACACTATCGTGGCTTACTACTTCTCGGTGTGTAGGGTGTTGACGGGTTGATTAATTAATTAATTTTTGTTATTAATTCAAAAAGTTTTTGCCCTACATAATAGTTAATTTTATGTGATTCTCAGGTTTTCAAAATGGTTACTTTCAACCCGCTAGGAACTATTCTTAAGGAAAACAAACTCCTTGGCCCTAATTACATAGACAAGAAACGCAACTTGGATATTGTGTTGACTGCTGAAGAGTACAAATTTGTACTCAATGAGGAATGCCTACCTAAGCCTAAAGCTGATGCTGGAGAAGAGGAGTAAGGAACATATAAGAAGTGGATCAAGGCAGATGAGATGTCTCAGTGTTACATTCTGGCATCTATGTCAGGTGTGCTGCAACATCAGCAACAGGCCATGACCACGGCCTATGATCAATCTCAAGGAACTCTACAGACACCAGAATAGGGCTGCTAGGCAAACTGCCATGAAAAACTTGATGACCACAACTATGACTGAAGGGACTCCTGTAAAGGATCATATACTCAGGATGATGGCTTATCTGAATGAGTTAGAGATCCTTGGAGCTGATATCGATGCGAAAACACAGGTCAATATCATTCTCATGACGCTGCCTAAGAGATTTGAACTGTTTCACCTTAACTACAACATGAACAAAATGTTGTATTCTTTGGCGGAACTTATGACAGAACTTCAGTCAGCTGAGAGTCTCTTTAAGCAGAGTTATGTTCAAGTTTATGCTACTGAGAAGGTTTCTACTTCTACGCCTAATGGCGGTAAGAAGAAAAATAATGTTTAGAAGCATAAGAATATGGCAAAGAAGGGCATGGGACCTCAAGGAGCTGTGAAAAAGCCTAAGGGCAAGTGCTTCAAGTGCAAGCAGCCAGGACACTAGAAGCCAGATTGTCCTCTTCTCAACCAATAGAATAATGGAGGTATGTCTCATGCACTAGTCATTTAACATGTTTAGTGGTGTTATCTACCAGTACCTGGTGTGTAGATATGGAAGCCACTAACCATGTCTGCATTTCATTGCAAAGGTTCCAGGAAACCATAAAACTTAGTGCTGGAGAGATTACCATATCTTTGGGGATGCTACGAAAGTAGTATGTAGCTGTTGTAGTGGGAGATGTTTGTTCATCTTTTGGTAGAAATAAGACTATGGTGTTAAAGAATTGTCTTTATGTGCCTAATTTTAGAAAGAACTTGATTTCAGTTTCTATTTTAATTAAGGATGGGTATCCTGTTTCTTTTAAATGACAAGATCGTCATTAAGGAAAATAAACATTTTATATGTTCTGGTGCATTAGAAGGCAATTTATACATCATTAATCTTATTTCACCCACAGTGCATTAAATTATTACCCCGAGTAGTATTATTCTAGAAGTATTGAGAGGAGAGACATTAAACTTCTTTAGTACCAATAGTATAAGAACAGGAACCACAACGTGTCACTAATGACGTACAAGAACAAGAGGTGCTTCATCGTAGTGGGAGGGTTGTTAGACAACCTGATAAGTGGATTAGTTTGGGAATTTCTTCAGACATAACCACTGATAACCAAGATCCTGATCCCTGGACCTACAATGAAGCACTCTAAGATAAAGATGTAGAATCTTGATAAAAGGCAATGATTTCTGAGATAGAATCTATAGATTCTAATCAGGTCTGGGAGCTTGTAGAGCCACCCAATGGTCTAAAAACTATTGGATGCAAGTGGGTCTATAAAAGAAAAATAGGGGCAGACGGTATGGTTAAAACCTTTAAAGCAAGGCTGGTGGAAAAGGGCTTTACTCAGAGAAAGGGTATCGATTATGAGGAGACCTTTTCACCAGTAGCCATGCTTAAGTCTACCCGGATTCTTTTATCTATCGCAGCTCATTTCGATTATGAAATTTGGCAAATGGATGTCAAGATAGCTTTCCTTAATGGAAGTCTTGAGGAAACCATCTATATGAAGCAACCAGAAGGATTCATTGAAAAGGGTCAAGAGCATCTTGTTTGTAAGCTGAAATGATCCATTTATGGACTTAAACAAGCTTCTAGATCTTGAAACATTCGTTTTGATGAGGTAATCCAATCTTATGGATTCGATCAAAGCCCAGACGAATCTTGTGTGTACAAGAAATTTGATGGAAACGTAGTGGTATTTCTTGTGCTTTATGTAGATGACATCTTACTCACTGAAAATAATGTGAAAATGTTGTCAGACATAAGGGTATGGTTATCAAAGCAATTTGATATGAAGGACTTGGGAGAAGCGGGTCACGTCCTTGGGATCAAAATTATAAGAAATCGCAAGAAAAGGATGTGGTGCTTATCTCAGGCTACCTATATTGATACTATGTTGACTCGTTTTAGCATGCAAAACTCCAATAAAGGTTTCTTGCCTTTCAGGCATGGAGTTCCTCTATCAAAGGATATGTGTCCCAAGACACCAAAAGAGATAGAAGACATGAAAGCGGTTCTTTGTGCTTCGGCTGTAGGAAGCTTAATGTACGCCATGCTATGCACGAGGCCAGACATTTGCTTTGATGTTGGCAAGGTTAGCAGATATCAGAAGAACCCAGGACAAGGGCACTGTACTATGGTAAAACATATTCTGAAGTACCTGAAAAGGATTAAGGATTATATGTTAGTATACCATGCAGATAGTTTGGTTCCCTTAGGGTATAGAGATTCTGATTTTCAGTCAGATAGGGACAAGAGTAAGTCTACCTCAGGTTGTATGTTTACCTTGGGAGGTGGAGCCATAGTATGGAGGAGTGTCAAGAATAAATGCGTGTCTGACTCCACCATGGAAGCTGAATATATGGCAGCCACTGAGGCAGCCAAAGAGGCAGTTTGGCTCTAGAACTTCTTGTTGGACTTGATAGTGGTACCTGGTTTACCTATGAGTATCACGCTTTATTGTGATAACACTGGTGTGGCATCTAACTCGAAGGAACCACGAGCCCATAAAGCAAGTAAACAAATTGAGCGCTAGTACCACTTGATACGATCAATCGTAAAAAGAGGAGATGTTACTGTTACCAAGATAGCATCAGAAGACAACCTGGCTGACCCCTTTACAAAGAGCTTACCAGCTAAGTCTTTTGACAGGCATGTTGAGGGGATGGTAATCAGATGCTTGGCAGCATAACTTTAAGTATAAGTGGGAGATTTGTTAGTAGTATACTAAAAAGCAATGCTTTGAGTATAAGTGGGAGATTGATAGGGTTATATACTAAAAGCATTACTTTTGTATTAACTTTAATTATTTATATTTTGAATGAGAATCATATGGACAAATGTTATGTATATTATATATGTTATTAGTTATATGCATGCGTCTAATACTTTATGTTGTAGATGATATGGTGTGTGGTGACACAAAAAAGATCATATCATCAGTACCTTATAAAGTATAAGTAAACGTTCACAATCTAGATGGATTTGGACTAACCATTGGTACGGTTGTAATATAATTTGGTATTAGTCTATCTTAACTATAGGATTACACTAGTACACTTTGTGTGTATTGAACAAGACCAAGTGAGGTTGTTTCTCTTTATACTGACTATATAAGAGAACAAACACCTCTGTTATTATGGATGCGTGTCCTCTTAATCTGGTTATAATAATGGGCACTTATGTGCATTGTACATTGCTTTAAATCATCAATGAGTGAGATTCATTTGTGAATCAGCAAACTCGATGGATTGGGTAATGACATTGTATGTAAGGTGTGTTGTTGATTATAGAAGGAATCCGTGACCCGTAAGAAGTTGGGTTGATAATGTCCCCTTGAGGAGCTCATAAGGATTGTCATGTAAACCCTGCAGGTAGATTTAATCCAACATGACAATGAGATTGAGTGGTACTACTTAAGGACATAAGAAGTTGATCAATGTAGTTGTCAGTAACTTGACTTAATCAACGGGCATTCGATATCTTAACACGGGGATATCAACAAGCATATAATATGGAGCCCATACACGTAATTTGGGATTAGGGCGGTAGTGCAACAATGGCTTTTAGTGGAATAAGCCATTTGTTGATGGACTTAGGCCATGTGTTCTGGGCGAACATGGGAAGCCCAAGCCCGTCAGGATACCTAACCCTAATTTCTCCTCATGGTCCCTGTTGTAGCCTATAAAAAGAAACCCTTCTTTCTGGCCAAAATACTGATAGATTGCTCAAGAAAAGTGAGTTCCAAAATTCGGTTCCAACTTTGTGAGTGAGAGAGGCCAAGGAAGAAAGAAAGGGTTGGTAGATCGTTGCCCACACAATGTTCATTCCAAAGATAGGAATACAACAGAAGATCAAGAGGTTGTTGATTTGTAGAGCTTGGATTCTCAGAGTTATCACAACTGATCAAAGGTATGATTCTAACCAAAATCATGAACACCCTTTATTCCGCTGCGCATGGGTTTTCATGGTTTGTAAATCATTCGATGCAACCATAACGATTCCTACACATACAACGTTGTAGTCATAGAAAGGAAAATTTATTAGTTAAGGGCGTCATGCATGCTTTATCATAAACGGACTTCATGGTGGGTCAGCTTTTATATGTCCTTAACAATTTTAACTTGTTAACTTACTTGGGAAAGCTTTTATATGACACCACATACCCAGTGGAAGACAGTAGGTAAAATTCTGAAGACCCTATATAACATTTATGTAAACACAATACTATAAGTTGTGAAGATTACCGAAAATGATGACGCAGATATAATGTGATACTTTGGTTCATGTACCATGTCCATGTACCAACGTCGCAACAATTCCATGTACATATCGACAGCCTGCATACCAGCACAGAATTAGTACAAATATTTAGGCAATATATTTCCAAACAACCACATAAGTAGAAGGTCAGTGAGAGAGACATACGATATCATTGAGCTAACCATTCTTATACAATGTGTAGAACACAGACAGATCTATCTTATCTTGGTAGCCATACCGTATAACAACTTGTGTTGGGTTTGTACCAGGAAGATCGTGCAGTTTCCAGTAATATGTTACCCGTTGAGCAGTAGTAGTCAACTTCAAATAGTCATTGGGGAGCCTTCTCCTATTTGCAATCCCCAATGGCCTATCCAGTAATGGGCCTTTGTTGAAAACGCTCCAAATCAAGGATTGGCATGAAATGGGCAACTTCCTTTTCAAGTTCTGGACAGTTCACTGTGTCAAATTTGTGTGGTCGCCTTCTCACCATGTCGGCCTGCGCTGTGGAAGGAGACACAGAGTTTCGTCCGTCATCTTCATCGTCACTAGACTACTCACCATCATCTACATTCTTGTCTTGTTCACCACTCACCGATACCAGTGTAAAAATGTTCAATCATAGAACTCATCCAAATTGCAAATAAAATACAAAAAATGCTATTTAATAGCACAAGTTTAAATTTTAATAGCACAAGGAAATGTTATTTAAATTGTAACCGTTGATTCAGTAAAAGTTTCTTTTACATTCCCATCATCTGTATTTGTCGCATCAACCACTTCAACAGCAGGAACAAATAGCTCAATGTCTGCAGGAACAGATTCCTTAATGTCCGCACCATCCCCAATAACAATGTCCGCATCACTATCGTTTAGAGTGTTCAGAGCATTGTGATAACTAATGTTCATGTCCTTAACAACTTCACCTATTTCCGCTCTCCCTTGCTCGGACTGATTTTTTTGCAAAAAATCATTGCGGATGTCAATGTTAGATATGCCTTTTGTTAAGTGATCCCTTGCTCTTCTCTCCAGTTCAGGCTGACTCCGATTCAAAAAGCAATCTAGGTGTTCATAATAGGATAATTGAGGAATCAACTGCAGTCCAACACCTTTTTCGGGGTTAGGTTGGCTACCATTCAGTATGTCACTGTTGCCATATGACTAAGACATTGACTGGAGATCAACTACTTTGCATGGAGATCGCAGCTTCTCCACTATGGTAGTGTTAATGTCTTCCAAAGTGTCCATAACACTTTTCTGGGGTTCAACTCATTTTCGTCCAGGGTCTGAAAATAAACAATTTTTTAGTGACATTTATTACGTACAGTATCATCGCTTATATATCAAATTAATCCTGTAAATGAAACAACGGAAATCATACCCGCCCATTGATGGTCCCTCCAACAACACCAGCATGGTCCGAAGAAGGAATGGTGTTATCCAGAACAACATGTAACATCTGTGTCTAGCCCCAACTAATATCAACTTCATTTTTGGGCAAGTCACGCAAACGATGTAAAGGACTCGATAGAGACTCTTCCTAAGTGACATTAGCAATGGGGCTGTCATCGGGAAGATTTTCCTCAAAAGTTACATGTCGCTTGCCCACGACTTTTACTCCTACGACTTTCTTCTTTGAGGGCGACTTCTTTGAAGGGGGCACAACTTTTACAGCTTATGCTTTCTTCTCAGAGGGGGGGAGGACTTTTACTCCTTCTGCTTTCTCCTTCGAGGGCGACTTCTTTGAAGGGCGCACAAGTTTTACATCTTTTGCTTTCTTCTCAGAGGGGGGGACGACTTTTACTCCTTCTACCTTCTTTTTCGAGGCTAACTTAAGAACACCTCTAGCTCTCTTAGAAGCTGACTATTTTTCAAAGTCATCCTCACCACTATCCCCTATTTCAAAGTCTTCCTCACCACTATCATGCCCAGTGTCCCTTGTTCCAATGGAACATTTTCTTTTCACAGAAGACTCCACCATAATCTGGTCGAACCGGAGCTTTTAGCGGCTTTCAAAGAGGACATCCATGATTTTAAAGTTAAGGTTCTACTCTATTTCTCCCTTTTCTTCATGTAAAAGAGCAATACAATTACATATGATCAAATAAGAGTGAGGAAACATTCAATAGAAGTGAGAAGACAACAAAAAGGAGGGAGACTATATCAAATAAGAGTGAGGAAACATTCAATAGAAGTGAGAAGACAACAAAAAGGAGGGAGACTATATCAAATAAGAGTTACAAACCATCGAAGAAGAGTTAGACATACATTCAGAGGCTGGCGTCATAATATAAGAGTGACAAGACATCATGTACTACTGAGAACACTTTAAAACTGACCTCCAATGCAGCTCTAACGGCGGTACGAGATTTAACATCTTATGGTACCTTCAACACATTCCTGAGAAATAGTTTCTTGTTGACCAACTTAGACTCCCATGTATTCCCCCTCATGCTTTTCCCAGGGAATTCTGACCACCCAAGAAACCATGGGAAGTTCTTATCATCCACCCTTCGCGGGCCCAACTTGGGCAAGTGTAGGTAAATCCAAAGTGTAAAAGCCATAACACAACCATGTAGACACGCCATGAAGAGTTCATTCGACTTTTCCCTAAAGTGGTCCTCTATTTTATCACACAATTCGTCGGCGCTTTGCTTGAAGGTATCGAAAGCAACCCATCCCCAAGGGAACTGATCAAACTGTTCCACATTGCTTGTAAGATCAATATGTATGACACTCACTCCTTTGTGTCCAACCAGGATCAGAAACACCCCAAGCACATACAACCTATTTAGTCGATAGACGTCCTCTAGTAAGCTAGGGTCTGCCTTGGCTTCCTTCCTTGCAGCCAAAATCTCCTGCAATTTAACCGCACCTTTGAATGTCTTCCGCATTTTCTCCAAGTAGGGGAAATACTTTTCGCGGAATTCGGATGGATCTAACTCATCCATTTCAAAATATTCTTCGAGAGGATAAGTTGTAGAGAGGCCCGTAACTAGGGTGAAATTGGATTTTTTAAATGTCAAATATTCTCTTTTTAACCTGTATGTAAGCTTAGCAACCTTCCTTGAAAAAACAGACACAATGAGATTGTCTTGCGTAACCATATCTTCTTCTATATCTAGTAGAAAACCAAATGGCGACTGCCTAAAATCTTCTACCTCCTCTTGACTGAAATCTAAGAACACGACTATAGACTTTTTGTACAACTGTGTGTTGTTATCTTTACATTGATCTTCAGCTTCGCATTTCTTTTATGTTTCACAGTGTCACTGTTCTGGCCCCCCTTCGCCTTCCTAATTATTGCCACCGCTTTGACCTTCTTCTCTGTAAGCCCCTTCCTCTCTGTAATCTTCTTCTTCATCCTAAAAATATTAAAACAAGATTGCTTCGATTATTTATCAGAAACAGCAAAAAACCCAACTTAAAATGTTTTCTGACCCTAATATACATTATTGGAAAAGCAAATTAGTGTCCTGGATAGCTTATATAGAGCCTACCAGCAAATAGTTGTGTTCAACAAATAACTCAACAAATAACAAATAACTCTAATATAGTTTAATTTTCAGGCTTTACTGTTTGTTAAAGGAAACAATACAGATATGTGTTGACTATAATGTCTACTCAAGGAAAAAATCAATTTAAATTCTAAAGCTTTAAACCATTTTGAGGACAAACAATATAGAGCAAACAATATATATATAATATTTCGAGTTAAAATACATGGTTTAGACTATGTCATCTCTGTTGAACAAATAAATAAAGAGTATGCAAGTAGACTATACAAGTAGAGATAAAAATAGCCAGATAAAAAACAAACCTTTTTGATAAATAGTACCCCTCCTCTTTAAATAGAACGGAAATTATTTGAGAATGGTCGGTCATTATTTCGAATTCGAGTTTTGGTTTTGAGATTGGGTTGAGATTAGCTTTGAAGAGAGATGAATCAGATGAGATATGATAGAGTGACAGACCGATCAAATATAATTTAAATATTCAAATATAAAAGTAGTTTATATATTTTTCGTTCGGCTTATTTTGGGCAAACACTTTCGCCCCAAAAACATTCGTCACATGGTAAGTTGCATCCCATAATATTCCATCCGATTTAAAAAATTAATAGTTATTGATAAACATAAAAATGATAGTTTACCTACGAAATGAACGATAAAACTCAAAACGTAAGTAAATTAAAACTTATTACGAGCCTAATTTATCAAGTTTTCTACTTTCAATTCTATCGAAATAGAGTGAAGTAACAAATTCGTTCCACTCCTAGTTCTTTAGCATGGAATGTTTTCTAGTCTAATTAATTGGTCTTAAGTCTAGTGAGAGATTTACGAGGGGAATTCTATACTACGGGGTGGATTCAATTGACAAGTTACGAATAACGGAATGCTATGGAATACTGAAATGTGAATCTAGATAAAGAATTAGAGGGGAAGTGAATCCACCTCGAATCTAACTTAATCACCTAGCATAGACTGTTGTAATCCAATTCTTACGTTCTTACGGTAAGAATTGCTCGTTCTAATCCCTAATTAGCATGGCATTTCTGCCAATTATAACTAGCATGTGAGGTCGTCCACCCATTCTCATGGTGAAACACGACCTTCTAGAATGGAATAGACTCTACAATGACTTTACACTATACAACTAAGTTTTCATCAAGGCTTCATCAACCCCTCTAATGGAGGTTTTAGCCTTGATTCATCAAACCATTATTTCTCATTTGAATTATAACTAAACATCATACCAAAATTCTAACTTGGCTAATTTAACTAATAATACTTCAATCTAGTTTAACAACTCAGAAATGATACTCAACAAGAATTAAAATTAGATCTATAAATTGAAATGACAAAATTGAAATTGACAAACTAGCTATTTTATTTATCAAACTAATGAAGAACAATGATTCTAAAGATTAATCTAAAACAAGAATTGAAATGAACTAAACTTAATATTATTTAATGAAAACTAGATCTAGAATTATCTATAGTTTTAGGTCTAACTAGCTACCATTAACAAAGAGTCAAGCTTTTGTTTTTATACTTTCAGATCCAAAAATCGTGCATGGGCTTGGAGCCATGTTTTGGGCCAGAGAATCAGGCCCAAAACCCAATTCTTTCAGTCCAAAAAGGCCTCTTCAGCTGCAGTTGGCTTCGACAGACTTTTCATCTACTTTTGCTCTTCTGATTGGGCCAATGCTTAGACCATTGGAAAGCTCTTTCTGAGCCGGTCGTTTTGACATAAGGTAGACCCAATTCCGAGGTCAGAGTCCAAAGATACAGCCTTCGGAAGTTTTGCTGACTTTGTGTGTTGTTTCTGCCCGCGTTGACTTTGACTTTTCAGCTTTGACCGGGTTTTAGAAAGGCTTTGTCTTCTTGAATCTTGGCCTTTAATCACATAACTCCTTAGCAACCAACCATTGCTCATTTATCTCATCAAAGTGGCACATTTCTACACATAATTGACTTTGAAGCCTGAAACGCATAAAAATACGTAATCAGTATTAACTCTTAATTATTACTCACATAATTGGTCTAAAAGTATGACTGTTACAGGGTTAAAACTACAGTTTTGGGCTCTTATCAGTTATTAATTTATTATATATATAATTTATTTATTTATTTATTATTGTATAACATATTATATAAAATCATAAATTAATAATATAAAACTATAATAACAAAATAATAATAATAAATGACAAAAATATATATTTATACTAGGTTTTATAGTGGTAAAATGAATTATTCAAAGCAAATAAAATTTTAATTAATATTCATTTTTCGATCGTATATTTATCTGATATCCGATTCAGATAGGATTTATAATTGCATCTGTCGGATTTGGATATCAAGATAAATTTTTAGATTCGGATTCGGATTCAAATACAGGCATATCCAAATTCCAGTACCTCTCCGTTTGCACCTCTAACCAAGACAATCCACCACCACTATACTGAATTTACTGTGTTTGATAGGAGCTATGGCAAAAACAAATTTCTTCACCATTTGCCAATGGAAAATTTATCATGGGAATCAAAGTGGCAATTGCAAATAGTTTGTGGCAAATCTAGATTTGTTGTTGTTTGATTACATGATAACAAATAGTTTGTGGCAAATTTCTGTGTAATTCGCAAATCCAACTGAAAACTTTACAGAAAGTACATTTAGGCTCCTAATGTTCTTTTCAATACTATATGTGTACATGCCCAAAACTTCTTCACAATCACATACCATTTCCCAAAGATATTTAGCCATGAAATTGACATCAAAACCCCAGGACCTCAACAAATCTATTTCCACAATTAGATTGTAGAAGTTTTTATTAACTACTGACTTCGTGTCTAGCTTAAACTTGTATAGCTTGTTCAATGCTACAATGAAAATCTCCCACAAATGAGCCAAAGTATCAATATTTGGGCACTTGGGTAACTGGGGATACCATTTCAAGAAACCCCTAAAAGCAGGACAATTCATAATTGCCACAAGTGCAACCGAACTCTTCCCTACTATCCAGTATTCATCAAAAGTCCCTTCCTCTACATGCCATTTCCACCACTTGTTTGCCTTCTCCTTTCTATGAAAATCCCTCACAGAACTCTCCTCTTCACGAGACTTATAAAATTCCATTAATATACTGATACTAGTGATTTAAGTATAATGGAATTATAGAGCTTACAAGATATTGGTGATTTGAGTATACTGGTGACAGAATATACAATACTATAATGGAATTGGGCGGGAAGTGTGGGGATAAGAGTTTCTCCTGCTCCAAGAACAGGTGTTCAAAAGAAACAGAAGGAAATGGAGAGAACATTGGGCGGGAAAGGTAAGAAAAAGATAGGGAAATGTGGTTCATTGGAGTGCGTGGAAGAGGAAGAAGAAGATTAAGTCCTCTTCTGAAACATACTGTAGACAATGGGTACAGAGAGAAGAAGATGAGGTCCTAATTTGGAAGAGGGTAAAATAGTATTAACACTAGAGAGAAAGAAGGGCATGATAGGAAGTTCACATTTGTTTGCTGACATCAGCAAGTGGGTCTGACGTCCTGTTTTGGTACAAAACATGGGTTAACAATTTCAACGCCCTATTGTGGTATATCTGCTAATTTGGGGTCTAATTCGTGTATTTGCCGTAATGATATTAACTATTTGAACTTGGACTTTGCATCCATTGCATGTGATCTTGTCCTTTTTACTAAAACCTTGCCACCAAATTATATCTTTATTACCAAAACTATTCACATAAACCTTCCATCCCATTATTCCCATGCATGCACCGCCACCACTACTCTGAGAATCTTTAGTATATTTCGTCATTTATTTAGGGCCACTTTCTATTAAGTCATTAGCCCATTTCGTTTTCTACCCATCCAAATTCTTCCCTAGCTAGTATATTTCCACCATATATTTTTCCTTCCTTTTCCATTAATCCTCAATATTTCTCGTTCTATAAACACCAACACTACATTGGAAAGAAGATGCATGAAAGGAAATGATACTACTAGAACATCAAAGACAAGCCCGAATTGGAAAGTGCATACAAGGATTTGTGCAAGAAAATATTTTGCTACCATTTCCTATTATTTTGAGAGGGAAAGTTTCTTATTGTAATCACACTGTAAGCCTATAAATAAAGGCCTTTGGGGAGGATTCAATTCATTCACCATTCTCCATTCTCTCCATTCTCCACTCTTCATTCATTCCTTAGTTCATTCTTAGATTTATTAGTAGAAATAGAAGTTTGAGAAGAATTCATTGTAGAAAATGAAGTTTACGTAAGTTTATTTCATTATGAATAAAATTTATATAGCTTCTTTAAACTACATGTCTCTAGCTTAATTTATTTTCTAGGATTTCAAGATGTAGTCAATATAATGATTGTGCAATTTTTCTTAACTTCATTCATTATTGTTTTGCATGTCTAATAATTTTAGTTCCAATTACGAGAGTACACCTTTAGTTTTAAATGCTTAATTAATATCTTTCATTACATATTCTTAGTTTGACATATTATACTTAGGTTGAATCCTTTGATAGTGTGTACTTATTTTGCCATACAATAGTTAGAATTAATTTATTGAAGGTTAAAAATGTGAGGAATTAAAGTTTATACTACGTTAGTAATGGTATGTAAAGATAGATCTTCCGAATTAAATTCATCTAGGCAATGGTTTAATTTGAGTTATATACAATGATTGAAATTGAGAAAATTGTGCATGAATTATATAGATGAAACTTTGAAATCCTAGACTTTAGTTATAATCGTTTAAGTACCAATTATTTTTCTCGCTTTATTTTCATTGGTTAGACATTTCACTAAAAAGAAATATTAAATTATTATTGTTCTAGTTGGTAAGTCATTTTAAATAGAATATAAATTAAATTAGTCTCTGTGGATACAACCCTACTTAGCACTATACTATTCATTGAATATTAAGTAGGAAATTAATCGATCTGTTGATTTCAAGTGCGATTTACAACGATATTGGCACTAACCAATCATTTGCACTCGATCAGTCATCACTCGATAATCATTCAGATGAGGGTTTTGGCTAGATTCTCACATGATATAAAACTTAATTGTTCTAACCTTGGTCTTGGAAACTTACTACTATATACAATCAAATACTTATGCATGTCATTCATAAAAAGATGCATAAATTATTGTACGCATATTAGTCTAAGTTCGAAGAACAAGTCCTTACTCTATTGCTATAATGAGACTTCTAGAATTTTTATTCATCCTAAAAAAAATGAAACAAGACTTTTTAAAACTAAACATAAAAAAATATATTTTTGGTCTTTTTCGAAAAAATTTTTTAGAAAAGAGGAATTATACTATTATCATAAGAAATATACTACTATAAGCAATGCCTAGGTTTTGCAAAATGTTACTATACCACCGATAACAGTAAAAAGTATCGTTTACTCCTACTTAACTAATTAAACTTAAACAGAAGTAAAGCATTCAAATTTACTCTAATATATCAAAGTTCTACTCTCATGAATCAAGCAATAAATGGAGTAAAGAATTTGTTCCACTCCTAGTCCTTTAAATGTAAGTTTCCACTAGTTTAATCTATTCTACCAAAATAAATGAGAGTAATAAATTGAAATTATACTAATATGGCAATTGAACTTAAATAAGATGTATTAACTTATACTAGGATAATTGAATATTAAAATGTGAATATGAAGAAGGGATTAGGGAGATTTGAATCCACTTGATGTACTCCTAATATGCTAGTGTAGATTATTGCAATCCTAATCAAATAAGATTAAGTGTTTGATCTCTAATTACTCATGGCAATCTTTGCCAACTAATAATTAGTATGTGTGGAAGTCCAACCCATTCTCATGGTGAATCAACTATCCTACTAGAGTGAAACTCTTAAAAGCAATAATCCTAACTAACACATCAAATGCTCATCAAGCTTCATCAAACCCCTCTAATGGAGGTTTAGCTAGAAGTCATTAGACTATCATAAACATATAAATAAGAAGGAAACATAATGAAGAACAAACTTTCTTTTATTAATCAAATGAATACTGAAGAACAATAACTTAACTTAAGTTTAAACTAATAACTAAGTCTAATTTCTAACTATCTATCTCTAATTAATTATATCTATCTAAGTCTAAGTATATTGAGAGTAATGCCTTAGTCCTATTTATATAAGAGAGGCTAGGCTTTAAATTTCGTGCATTTTGGAGCCATGTTTTAGGCCCTTAAATCAAGCCCAAAACCTAATTACATAAGTTCAAAAAGGGTTTCTCTATTGGAAATTACTATAACAGTCCTTTTTGTCCACTTTTGCTCTTTTGATTGGGTCAAGGCCTAGACCATTACAAATCTCTTCCCGAGCTGGTCGTTTTGACATATAATAGGCTCAATTCTGAGGTCTGAGTCCAAAAATACGACCTGTGGAAGTTCTATTGACTTTTCTGCTCTATTTCTGCCCGCGTTGACTTTAACTTTTCAGCTTTAACTGGGCTTTAAAAAGGCTTTTTCTCCTTGAATCTTGGCCTTTAATCATAGAACTTCTTAGCAACCAACATTGGCTCCTTTATCTCGCAAAAGTGACATGTTTCTTCACATATTTGACTCTAATACCTGAAATACATAAACGCACGTAAACAGTACTAACTCATATTTATTATACACATAATTGGTCTAAATGTAATGATATTAAGGGGTTAAAACTATAGTTTTGGGCTCTTATCAAACCACCCCCAAACAACATTTTGCTTGTCCTCAAACAAATATGAGAAATTAATATAAGTGACCAAAAATAGAGTTCTAACTAATCTCTTTTCGCCGAGTGCGATTGCATTGACCATATGCAATAAGGTCTTAAACCACTAGAAATTTCCTAGTGGACAAGTTATAGCCTCGTGAGAGTTTTCTAGAGAAGGTACACACAAACTCCATCTATACTACAACGACTAAGAAATAAAATTATTGTTTTCTACTTTATTCTCAGATATCTATACATCTCACTAGCAATGAATACAGAATAAACAAGTCGAAATCCAAGCTAATACGTGCATAATAATCAATCGTCTATATATATATATATATATAATGAACTATGCTATGAAATGCAATAATAGGTCCGTTTCTGAAACTTTGGAATAACGTCCTTAAGTAGGTCCTCACATATATGTCAAGACAAAAACCACTCTGATTTATCCACTCAAGTTTCGCTCACTCCAGTGTGCAGTGGGCATACTTTACTTTACAATGTCAATGACACACAAGGAAGCCAAAGTCGATCGAACACATCTGCCACTTACTATCACACTAACCTATTCCTAATTGAGCTAGAGGTCTTTATTAGGTGTTGCAGGGATTATGTGATGGTTTAGGAATGAAGGAAATGGATATTCAAAAAGAACCATATTATGTAACTAGAGAAAACATTGTTCTTTACTTTGTTTCTACACTTTGTTTCCATCCTTAGCCATTTTTTTTCTTTTTCTTTTGGCTTTTGACTCCTTTGATTTTGTTTTTGGAGTTCTAGCTTTTTATTTTCTTTTATTTTTCTTTTCTTTGGATGGAAACTTTCTTTTCTTATTTGAAGCAACTAACAAATTCTTGGTTTCACAGGTCTTTCTCTTTCCTATTCTTCATTTCATCTCTATTCTTAGACTCATTCAAAGATGGGTAGGCTGATTTTTATTTTTATTTTGTTTTGTAAAAGAGTAAAGGATTTGCTGTTTATGAAAGGCTAAAGAAAGGCTCAGAGGGGCGACTAGCGGAAATAATTTCATATAGGTTTGAATTTCTAGCTATATCGATCCAAAGAGGGCCTAAATTCTCGTTTAAGATATGGTATAGTGATCAAGCAAGTGGACGTGTGATTTCTCTATTCGGAATTTACTTCTCCCTTGTGTCACTTCTCAAATATTTCACTCATATAAGGCTTTAGGCTATATTCTCACAGGACTTGTAGAATAAGTACTCTAGCCTAGATTTCAGAAACTTACTGCCAATACAAACATAGATGCTCATGCAATATATTTATGGAAAGATGCAATGATTATTACCTACATATTAACCTAAATTTCTAAAAACTATTATAATATACGAGCTAATATGAAATATCTAGACTATTATCATCATAGAGAAAGAAACAATATCAATATTCCTAAGTGTATAACATAAATGTTTTTATTTATATTTTTGAATTTTTGAATTTTTTTACTATAAAACAAGTTCATATTATACATGTATTATCCTAATAGGTGCCTTAAATTACATGTGTTTCTATGTCACCCCCAAACAAGAACATGCTTTGTCCTCAAAGTATTTAAATAAAAAGGGTAGGAAATACCATGGAAACACGGGAAAATTGAAAAACACCTGCAAAACAAATTTAAAACATATTAATATAAATAAATAAAAGCTGGCGCAACTCTATATGAGTTCCACCCGTTATGGGGTTAACAAGAAGTAAATTGCTTGGGACATAAGCAGACACTAACAAAAATAAAAACTTACCTCATATCCCGCATTTACTCATCGTCCATCTCCTTTATAAAGAATTGAGGTTCCTTGGCATCCTGCCACGCCATGATAATTTGTCAGGCCTCATGCCATTTATCATCTACAATTGCTAACCGGTTAAGCGCTACTTGGTCGGATGGGGTGTAAGGGGCAACCCAATTAGGTTGTAGCCTCTACCCCGACCAAGTCATTGCACGAAATGAGCGTATAATACAGTTGGTAGGTCGCACAACGCCAACCCCAGCCCAATCTGTGAAACGGGCACAAGAATCCAAAAAGAAACATAGCATTATTCGACAAACTAAGACAGGCATAAGAAGATACCTATGCCTCATACTGTGGGCTCGTGCTAAACTAGAAACTAAGGCCCGGGGAAGGTCATAGAGCATACGTCCCGTGGCTAAAGCAAGGAAGACGTTGCAAGTGGCGTCATTCATAGAAGAAAAATGTCATTCCCCTAATATGTTTAGCATGATAAAAAACATCATCGTGCCCACATTAAGGAACAAGCTACCCAGGGCTACCTTATATTGCCCTTGGTCCTCTATACGGAAAATTCTTGCCCCATAGGCCTCATGCAAAAACTCATAGGTGTAGACATACATATTATCTACCCAATAGCCCCATGGGTCTTGAATTTCAGTAGGCATAGACAGTCCATGGGAAAATGCCAATAAGAACTTGGTTATATCCATTGTTTCATCCTCAATGGTGACGGAGAACATATGCTCTCCATCCGATCTTCCAAAGAACGTACAATGCTCATAAAAATAAGTTGTAAGTGTAGGAGAATATAGTTCATCAGGGATTACCATTAGAGGCTTCCATCCTGCCTGTATAATCACGTTGCGGAACCAAGATCCATACATCTCACTCGTGAATAAATCTTCGAATGACATCTCCGGTATGATCTAAGGAGACTTCATATCACACAATACACTCTAGAACTGCTGGAAGCAACCTTGGAAGAACCTATAAAAATTCAGAACTAGAAGTGGCTGTGAAGGTGAAGGGCGCGAGCGCGCTCTTGCCTTGCTCGAAGTTTAGCGATTTTAGGGCATGCGCGCTCTGAGTATAGGCAAAATAGAGGGCGTGCACACTCTGAGTATGATGAGTGCTATTAAGTGAAAATTCAAAGGCAAAGTGAGGGATGCAAAGTGAGAGGTGTGATGTGAAGTTGAGAGTGCACCAAGGATGTATAGAGAACTAGTTTCTAAGTTCCACAAGTTTCCTAACTAGTTAAGGCAACATCATGGAATAAGACATTTCTAAAACCAAAATAGAACTAGACAAGAGGCATGCTCCAAAACCAAACCAATAGCTTTTTGGCTGGAATTAAAATAGCAATCATCTAGTTATAACTCCTTGAGGTTGCACCAAACAACACTTTCTAATTCTAGCAACACCAATTTAGCAACATTCTCACATAATTCAATCATCATCAAGCAGACAATAATAATTCGACAAAAATACGTGGATATGATTAGAGGCATTGCTAAATAAATAATTCCACCCCCAAACAAGTTGAAAGGGTGGGATTATATTCACGATACAAAACATATCATATTCCGAAAACTAAAAAAACAAAAAATTAAATTAAAAATTTAACAACTACAAAATTCAAATATTAACTACTTAACTAACAACTCGGAAACAAAATCTATGAAAAACAAGAAAACAAGTCTTAACATAACAAGAATACAAAATAAACTAGCCACACGACGATGATGGGCCAGAGTCATCCGTCCTGCGCCGACGACGCTCATGCCTCACAGAGGGATCCGAAGAAGAACCCCATCAGGTGGCAAGCGACATAGAACTTCTACTTGGAATCAGCGTTGTTTCTCCATAAATTCATTCATGGTTCCCAACCGCTCATCCTCACGCTGGACGAGAGTCTCCATGTCAGCCCTGATGTCTCATTGACTATCGCTGATCTTCTCAAAATTCTCATGAATTGTAACTTGCCTAGTGTGAAGATCCTCACAGATGGTATTTAGAGAACGCATGCCAAGATGCAATAGGGAGGCACGAGCTTCATCCGTAGTAGCCTTTTCCCAAACTCTGGCATCAAAACGTGATGTCTCATCCTCATCCTCCTCACTCGATTCCGTCTCAACACCCCTATCCTCAGGCAATTTCCACTTCCTCTGAATACAGTCTTTATAAATCCATGGATTTGCATGCAACTTCAATATAATCCAATCAGTCTTCGGAACACAGCCCTAATGCATCATAATCTTTGTAATTAAAGTAGGGAAGGGTGCATTATTAATACCAACGCATCGAATCTCAGCTAGAGGATGCAAAAATCATACCTCTTCTCCTGCATAACCCAGAGAACGTGCAGACAGTTTGAATTAATGTCACTGACTTTCGTAGTGCAAATGACATTTCGACAAATCCACTGAGCTACAGCTAGCTGGTTGGTTCTTAAAGACGATTGTCGAACACAGTGCGATTTCATATTGTATTGCCCTTCCAATACAGTCTCTCGCATCAAAGCCTCGATTCCTCCAAACTGGGATTCTTGCACTGTCAGTGTGAGGCGTCTTGCATCAATGCCAAGAATCCTAGACAACCCATCTATACACAATTCCCTCCTCTTACCATTCACTCTTACAAAAATCTTTCGACCCTCAATCTCCCTCTTCTTATAAAAACTCAACACCAAATCGGTATGATAAAAATCATTCACCGAATACCACAACTCTTTCCACCTCTTACTAATCATCTCAGTATCATAAAAGGGAGAAAATTGTTTAGAAACAAAAGCTTATTTCGGAAGAATTTTTCGGTTTTGGGTAGCCATTGGGGTTTGGAATTCGAATTTGGGTGGAATGCAAGGTGGGGAAGAGTTCTAATTGAAACAAATTAGAGTGGGTGATAGGTAGTAAAACGATAGTTTTACCTACGAATAAGTAACGAGACTCAAACGTAAGTAAAACTAAAACTATTTTCCGCTAAAAGTTTATCAAAGTTTTCTACTCTCGATGCTATCGCAATAGAGTTGGAGTAAAAGATTAGTTCCACTCCTAGTTCTTTAGAATTCAATGTTTTCTAAGATTATCGATCTATCCAAAGTTAATTAGAGTAATGTGGAAATTATACTACGATGGAAATTATACTAACAAGATACGCTAATTCAAACTACGGAATTTCTAATTTGACTATATGATAAGGAATTAGGGGGGATTGATTTCACCTTAACTCGACTTAATTAACAAGCGAAGATTCGTCGTGATCCAAATTTCAATGCTTTTGTATAAATAAATGGTATTTCTAATCCCTAATTATTCATGGCAATCTCTATCAAATAATAACTAGCATGTGAAGCAATCAAACTCATTCTAATGGTGAACTAATTACTTTCTAGAATTGAATAGATTATCACGACGATTTCTAAGCTAACAAAAATCAAGTTTTTATCAAGGCTTCCTCAAACCCCTCTGATGGAGGTTTAGCCTAGAGTCATCAAACTATCATTTCTATACGAATTTAAGTAAGACACACTACACCATAACAGCCTATTTGTAACGGATATGCATCCGTTACAAAAAATATTAGTAACGGTTATCTTGCGTTGACACAAATGCGTGACAAATATTAGTAACGGATATTTGTAACGGTTATAAAGTGTTAGAAAATTTAGTAACGGTTATCAAGTGTTACTAAAATTAATTTCAGCAACACATATCAACTGTTATTAAATTTATTAGTACTTGATTATTAATAATTTGCATGAAGAATTTGTAACAGATTACATATCCGTTAGTAATAATTTGTTATTTTAAAAAAAAAATTAATATAATTTCCGGCCTTTTTTGACATGCCACCTATAGTAACTCTCAAATTTATAAATACTTACACCCACAAATATTGTCATTCCTGTAAAACAAGTAATACTCACTTGAAACAATTGATAGTCAAACAACACTTCATTAAATAATTACAACTTAAGTCTAGAACTTCATAGTATCATATGTTTATAGCTTACGAAAGTAAAACTTAAGTATAAATTAAATAGAACCGCACCACCTAAGTACAAGCTACATAATTATCCACCTAAGTACAAGCTACATAATTATCCATGTAAGCAATCCTTACGCATTAGAATGAAAGATCTCATCTTCTTCGACATAACCATTTTAAGTATAGTTTTTACAACACCTTGTGAACTTTGATTCGATATCTCCAAAGCATGTAGTCCTTCACTCTTCTATATGACATCCTGATTATGCACTTGTGACTCGTCAACATATGGCTTAATGTCACTTTTCCCTACAAAGAATAATTGAAAACAGTGTAAGTGAAGACCCTTGCAACCAAAGATACTATGATTTTAGAATTGCAATTGTTAACGACTTTGGTAATGTAACTAACAAACAAACAAAAATATGTATCTTATATATGAAGTCCAAATGAAACTCAATTTCCATAAACATTTACAACCTTCTATCTTACCAATGGTGTACACATCCCTTCTAACTCTTGATAGAACCCTTCATAACGAACATAGAGTAAGAGGTATAATGGCATTCAACTGTAACATAAAATTTGCATTGCCCAAACGGTTGGCACACCATATCACTTCAAGGTATCCATTACATAACTTTCATTTACTAACTATGACAAGCTTATCACAAACATTACCTTAACTTAAATCTTTCTTAGACTAAGAGTGCATTCTCATAACCAAAACTAGTGTAATCATTTTAAAACTTTCCCAAGTAATTAAGTATATATATATATGTCTATGTAAAGATCACACACCTTTTCGCTAAAAGTCAACAAGAGCCTAAAAGCGTAATGTGTGAAACAGGTTATCATGATTGCAAAATAACCCCATGCAATTGCAAATTAAACATAAAGCCCATTGCCCTGCAAGTGCCCAAGAAAAATCAAGTACCTTCTCCTTAGCTTCCATCTACATAAGCAATAAACTAATCAACTAAAGTACATAATAAATGTGAATCACTTTACAAATATTCACATCAACCCATGCTAGCAAACAAGAACAAATAGAAGACACATTGACAAAGTTGAACCATACAACTATAAGGACAAAGAAAAAGACAAATCACTCCATCAAGTCCTTGAGAAAAACCCATGCATCACCACATCTCTAAATGCAGCTATATATCTAATTTTCCTTTACAACCCCACGATTGATTACAATAAATGAGGGGTGGTGGACTAACTTAATTTGTATTTTTTCATATTTCGTTTAAAGTAGTTTATTCATTAAATTGTACATTGTTGTACAATTTAATAATCCACACCATATTCTCCACAACATTTAGAATCTAAAAAATACTTGCAACAGAAAACACGAATATAAAGTCTTCAAAAATGAATATCGAGTGATTGAGACTTTAAACTTGCTTGCATACTAAGCAAAACAGAAGACAAAACATCAAAATACCTGCATATACTTAGCAAGCACTAAAAAAATCAGTGTTTCGAACCAATTCCAAGACCTCACTTTCTCTTTCAGTTCCTTTTTTCGTGCCCAAATAATGGTATGGAATGTCATGTCTTTCAAGAAACCGAATCACATGGGTGTTTGGACCTCTATCATGATTATTGTAAGAACAATTTGGGATTGATAAGTAAACACATAAAAAGTAAGAAAAACTATACCAAGTATGCAGACTCCTAAAAAATCACCTTATTACACGAGTTATATCTACAGGGAACCTCCCACTTTGCCATCCATGTAACAAGTCCACCATACAATGATCCTGCAATGGCATAGTAGAACTATTATATTATGTAGTATTGCAAAGACGCTTGATGAGTCAACCGAAGCCTCAATTTCTTTTTCTTTTTCTTTCTTTGCATAAAAATGAAAAAAAAGGAAAAAGAAAAAAGAAAGAACATGGAAAAGAGACAGGATGTACCTGTTTCGAAGCCAAAATTGCGATCTTATATTTGTGGTCAAAAGCCAGAACTCGTACAACATATTTCATAGCTTTGAACAGCTCCGATAATTTAAGGAAGTCTGCAGATCCATCTCCAGCCATGGCCATCTATTGGGATCAAAGACAAACTCACTGCAAAAGTTTACAAGGCGTTAGTACCCTAACTTACTTGTTATATATAACTTATGTTTCAAACCAGATTAGAGCTTTTACGACGGGGATACAACTGCAGGATCGCAACACCAAGAAGAGGTGTAATCTGTGCAACTGCTCGGTTCCGCAAAGGAGAAATTCATGGAAAGAGCCACTTGCGAGGTCAGGCGTGACGTAACTACACTCGCTTTTTTTTTTGATAAATGGTATGACATTCTACCTCTTTGCTATAAAATTTCCTCTAATTTACAACAGGATTTACAAATAGAGGCGAAGTTTCTGAAAAAGTCCTTGATAAGGTAGAGTAAGTGTCTTGCCTTGGGACCTCAATATTTGACCAGCAACAAGTTTAAGGGCATTAATATTATAGCTTCTTTCACACTCATCATTGAAGATGTGAAATGGGGAAATAGAGATTAGATGAGAATGGAGCTGGAGCAGAAGTGATAAGTTCAGGGTGAAGACCTCCCATCAACATTTCAGGGGAGGAACGAAACACTAGAGTGGTGACTAGTGAGCTTCAATTCTTTCTCTACAAGCTAGTGTGGAAGGTGAAAATCTCTGGTCAAAGTCAAGTTCATTCAATTGTGAACGACCTAAGCTATATAAATATGAAAACAACAATATTCATCTTTTTACAAAGTGCTCTTCTGTTTGACAAGTATGGAATATGACAACTGCCATTCATAGCAGAGTTTTTTGCTAGCACGCATGGTTCGGCAGTTAAATCACACCTACTTTTTGACTCATATGTCTACTATAATTTAACATGTATACAGATCACTCTTTTAAAACCCACAGAAAAACTCACCTACACTACCAATAAAAAGTGATTACTAATGGTGCATACATCGTCTTTAAAGTATTGGTGCCCCCCCCCCAACACACTTGTTAGCATAGCACACATCCTATAAAGGTATCGCAAACCAAACCATATCTAAAACACATCCACTTAAAAAAAAAAACTGAAACAAAGAAGAAAAAAATGTAGGGAATGTCACATAAGAACCCAAGTCTTACATAGTTCTCACGATAAGCACAGTGACTCGGCAAGACACGTATTGGTTTCATGAGACCTCAAGAGTCAAGAGACTACATTGCTGACAACAAAATATAATGTCTTTTTCTGGAAGGCGTTGATGGCATAGTCAATCTTTAACTGTCCCATTCGAGAGTTCAACCAAAGGCCATAGCCAAGCCCAACTCCAGAACCAGATTTACCCTACCTCAGAGCAGGATTACCTAACAAACAAGTTTCGCCATTAGTGATGGAGATGGAGAATATGTAGTTTGAAAGCAATCTAAACAGTTGATAATTAGTCATATAGAAAGTGTGCTATATATCAATACAAATATTAATTTGAATTTATCTATGTTACATGGACACCATATTTTGAAGAAAAAAAGTGTCGGATACGTATCCATGTGTCCTTGTCGAACACATTGTATGTGATTTCAATTCAGTTAACCGCGTTCAAAAAGCGATTTTAGGGTCTTTAAGGCAAATATTTTCCAACAGAAAGAAAGCTTTATATCAGACTAATGGGAAAATATTTCCTATGTTTCCTAAGCAATAGTAATACTAGAGGCACAGACATAATTACATAAAACAAAATTCACGTGGCGATGCTTAAGCGTTTTTGGCCATACCTAGGTACGGAACACTCCCCCACCTTTTTGCAGAGGGAAACTTCCAAAATCCAGGACGACATGTTATTGTTAGGCCATGTGGATACTTCCCCCTTTCCCATTTGTTGTAGTTATTCACCAAGCAATAACAGTTCAATCCAACAAATAAATGTAAATGGTGAACGAAAACACAAAAAAAAAAGTAGAGGTGTGGAGCTTATTGAACTCTCAGCGTCACATTGCAAAAATTAAGTCAATTAACTGGAATGGTGTTCAATACCTAACCACCTTGTTCAGAGAAACTAGTGGATTCCAAAATAAGACCAACTTCATCACCAGAAACAGCAACACTCTCCAAGAGCTCAGAAGATCATGTTTACGCAGTCTGACAATATATTGTAGTCGCTCAGGCAAGGAACACTTCAGAAGATCACGTCATGTCACAAAAATTAAACAGATCAAACACAAATCTAATTTTGTTTTCAAATAAAAAAACTAATAACAATAAAGGATACATCTTTGACATGATAATTCGAAGTGTAACCAACCCCATAAGCTAAAACCCAATTTCAATAAGTTGGTATATAAAGTTGTTACCTTGAGCAAATTGAATTCTCAATCAGCAATGCTAATTAAGCAAAGCTAGCTTGATATTTGAGACGAATTCATCCCAAATTCTACCTTAGAAATAAAATAAAAACAAGTGTTAATGGAAATCAAAACAAAATTGTTGAAATTTGAAGAGGAGAAGGTCAAAGAACAAAAAGGAGAGAAAGAGAGGACTTTACCGAAATCGAAACCCAAGAAGAGGGAAAAATAACACCCTTTTTCCCTCTTCGCTTGTTTCTATTTTTCATTTTTTTTTTTCTTTCTAGGGCATATGATATGTTAACTTTCTAGATGGGTGAAGCCGAGAACTAATAAAACTTCCACTTATGTTTTCGTTTTCTCTTTTCTTTTCTCACACGGTGATTTTTAACTTGATTGTTGATTTCTTACTTTGTCGCGATGATAAAGCGTCACTAAATATCCGAAATGTTAGATAATAATTCAAGTATTTGCACAAATACTTACTAACGGTTACAAACAATGCTAACGGATAATAAGTGTGAGAAATTACCTAACGGATCAGTATGTGTTACTAATGAGAAATCTCAAATGTTGCAAAATCACCAAAATGGTGTAGTGACATGATATAAAGATTGTAAATTTACTAATTTGAACTAATCAAGAATTCAAAACTAAATTAATAACTACGAAATGATTAATAACTAAATGGTCGAAATTAGATCTAATGAATAATAATCTAATAATTCCAAATGAACTAAAACAAGATTTAAAACTAATCTGGAACTATAACTATGATTTAACTAATTTTCAAATGAAGACAACCTAATTTATGAATTTAAAACAACTAAAACTAAATAATAATTTAATCAAATAAACTAAATTAAGATGAAAACTAATACTTTATTATAAAACTAATAGTGATTCTAAATAATAATCTAGTTTTGTTCTAACACTAATTAACTGAAAGGTAAAAACTCGATCTAAAACAAGCTATAGAAACTAATTAATGGAGTCTAAAATTAGCTCTAAAATTATTGGCTAATGGCTACCTAAAAACTATAATGCTTAAGAGCTAAGTCTTGTGTCTTGAAATGGAGGAGACAAGATCCACTTTTTCGTGCATGGGCTGAGCAGCCATGTTTTGGGCCAGAAAATCAAGCCCAAAACCCAAATTCTTCAGTCCACAGAGGCTTTTTCAGTTAGATTTGACTTCAACAGAATTTTCGTTCACTTTTGCTCCTCTGATTGGGTCAAGGTTTGGACCATTGGAAAGCTCCTTCCGAGACGGTCGTTTTGACATAAGGTAGGCCTAATTCCAAGGTCTGAGTCCAAAAATACGGTCTTTGGAAGTTCTGCTGACTTTTGTGCGCAGTTTCTGCCCGCGTTGACTTTGACTTCTCAGCTTTGACCGGGCTTTTTAAAGATTTTTCTCCTCGAATCTTGGCATTTAATCACAGAACTCCTTAGCAACCAACCCTTGCTCCTTTATCTCGCAAAAGTGACACATTTCTGCACATAATCGACTCCAATGCCTAAAATACATAAAAGCACGTAATCAGCATTAACTCTTATTTATTACTCGCATAATTGGTCTAAAAGTATTATTGTTAAGGGGTTAAAACTATAGTTTTGGGCTCTTATCAAACCACCCCCAAACAGCATTTTGCTTGTCCTCAAGCAAATATGAGAAATTAGCATAAGTGGCCAAAAATGGAGTTCTAACTACTCTTGTTTCGCCGAGTGTGATTGCATTGACCATATGCAACACGGCTTTAAACCACTAGGAATTCCGTAGTGGACGAGTTATAGTCTTGTGAGAGTTTTCCAGTGAAGGTACTCACAAACTTCAGCTATACTACAACGACTAAGAAATAAAACTATTGTTTCCTTATTTATGCCTCAATTATCTATACCTCTCACTTAGCAATGAATACAGAATAATCAAGTTGAAACCTACGCTAATATGTGCATAATAATCAATAATCTACGAATAAACATATATACAATGAGTAATACTATGAAAAGCATTAGCAGGTCCGTTTATGAAAACTCGGAATAGCGTCCTTAAGTAGGTCCTCACATAAATGTCAAGACAAAAACCACTCTGATTTTTCCGCTCAAGTTTCGCTACTCTAGTGTGCAGTGGGCACACTTTACCTTACAATCTCAATGACACACAAGAAAGCCGGGTTTGATCAAACACATCTGCCACTTACTATCACACTAACCTATTCCTAATTGAGCTAGAGGTCTTTATTAGGTGTTGTAGGGATTAGGAGATGGTTTAAGAAGGAAGGAAATAGATATTCAAAAAAAGACAAGTCTGAGATAATAGGGTCTTCATCTTACGTAACTAGAGAAATCCTTGTTCTTTTGCTTCTACACTTTGTTTCCATCCTTAGTCTTTTTATTTTGGCTTTTTGACTCTTTTTATTCTTTTTTTTTTTGGAGTTTTTATTTTGTTTCTATTTTTATTTTTCTTTTCTTTTTCTTTTCGAAAAAAACTAACTAATTTTTGTTTACACAGGTTTTTCTCTTCTCTTTTCTTTACTCATCCTATTCTCAGACTCATTCTATAATGGGTAGGCTAATTTTTTATTTTGTTTTGTTTTTGTAACAGGGTAAAGGATTTGTAGTTTATGAAATGCTAAAGAAAAGCTCAGAGGGGCGACTAGCGGAAAATAATTTCAGAAGGTTTGAATTTCTGGCTATATCGATCCAAAGAGGGCCTAAATTCTCACTTAGGATATGTTATAGTGATCAAGCAAGTGGACGTGTGATTTCTCTATCTGGATTTTACTTCTCCCTTGTGTCATTCTCAAATGTTTCACTCATATAAGGCTTTAGGCTATATTTTCATAGGATTTGAAGAATAAGTACTCTAGCCTAGATTTCATAAACTTACTGCCAAACAATCATAGATACTCATGTAATATAGTTATAGATAGATACAGAGATTATTATGTACATATTAACCTAAGTTTCTAAAAACTATTCTCATGCAAAAGCTAACGTAAAACTTCTAGATTATTAAGAGCATAGAGAAAGAAAACAATACCAACATTCCTAAGTGTATAGCATAAACTTTTTATTTATTTTTTTGAAATTTTTGAATTTTTATCTAGAAAGCAAGTGCATATTGTTCTTTTTATATCCTAACAGATGCCTTAATTACACGTGTTTCTATGCCACCCCCAAACAAGAAGCATACTTTGTCCTCAAAGTATTGAAATAAAAAGGGTAGAAAAATACCATGGAAACACGTGAATTCTGGAACATCTGCAAAACAAGGTTAAAACATACTAATATAGAAAAAAAACGCAACTCTATAGGAGTTCCACCCATTATGGGGATAACAAGAATTTAATTGTTTGGGATATAAGCAGACACTAACTGAAATAAAAACTTACCTCCTCTCCAGCGTTTAAGCGTCATCCTCATCCTCTTCAAAGAGATGAGGTTCCTTCGCGTCCTGCCATGCCATGATAACTTGCCAAACTCGTCTACGTGTGTCATCAACTCGTGCTAACCTGTCGAGTGTTGCTAGATCTGATGGGGTGTAAGGAGCAACCAAATGAGGTTGCACCTGCTAACCCGGCAAAATCATAACTCGAAATGAACAAACCACCCAATTGGTGGGTCTCATGAGTTCAACCATTTTCCAATCCGTGAACTGGGTACAGAATTCAGGTAAACAACCGCGCATGATGCGACAAACCAAAACAGGCATAAGAATATACTTATGCCTCAAGCTTTGGGCTCTCGTAAGACTGACCACTAATACTCGGGGAATGTTATATCGGCGACGTCCCTCAGCTAAAGCAAGAAAAACGTCACCAGCGGTACTATTGGAAGAATTAAACTGCCACTCCCCTAAAATATTCATCAGGATGAATAACATGGTGGTGCCTACATTCAGGGACAGGCTACCAAGGGTTATGTTATATCGCCTTGGTCCATTACATACCCCTCCCCCATAATACTCATGGAAATATGTATAGTCATAGAGGTATGCATTATCGGTCATATATCCCCACGTGTGCATAGGATCAGGCAAGGGCAACCCCAAAACTAACGCTACCCAAGACTTACTGAATTCCATTTTCGTGTCATTAATTGCAAGAGAAAATTTTTGTTCTCCATTATGGTTACAATAAAAATTAATATTATTGTAGAAAAATGCACTAAGCTGAGATGAATACGAGTCATCGTCACTTACCAGTAGATGTTGCCATCCTAACTGCAAGATCTTGTCGCGGAACCAACCTCCATAAGTCTCGCTTCCCAACAAGTCTTCGAAAGACTACTCCGGTATGACTGTAGGAGATGTCATCACAAAACTACTATCTAGAACAGCTACAAACAATCTTGGAAAAACCCACAAAAAATCAGAATTTTTCTGTGCCTAAGGAGGTCAGTGCGTGGGGTGCGCTCTGACTATGCCTTGTATGGGCGCGGGGTGCGCTCTGACTATGATCGAGTTCCAGGCACTTAGGCGTAGGGCGCACTCACTTTTTGCCTGATATGGGTGCGGGTTGCGCTCTTCAGTAAATTAAGTCACAGGTGGTTCAAGCGCAGGTGGAGCTTACTGAGGTGTAGGTCACGCTCCGTATAGGTGGAGTGCTGAAGTGAATAATAAAAGAGGAAAAATTGGGAGTGAAAGGTGAGAGATTAAAGTGAGATGTAGTATGGGTTGTGAATGTAGAATGAATGATGTTTATATAGGGTTTTAGTTTCTCAAACGAATCGACAAGTTGCCAAAAAGGTTTAAGGCAGTTGCCGGAAAACAAAATATTTCCAAAACTTAAAACAGAAACAACCTATATTCATTATTCTAAAACAAACCTAATATCTTTTAGATTGAATTTAGAATAGTAACTTCCTAACTCTTTGAAATTTCATCCTACGACAAAATCTAATCATAGGCATGCCAATATCGGCAACATTCTAAACAATCATTGCAAAACTACTTCTGAAATTGTGGATCACATAAAAGTCATGCTAGAAAAATAATTCGGGAAGGTGGGATTAACACTAAAATCAATGCACAATTTGAAAAGAACCAAATTAAATTAAAACTTGAAATTCAAATACAATTAACTACCGAATTCAAATTTAACTACTGAATGCAAAACTTAACATCCGAACTAATATAAACAATAAAAACAACATCAATCAATAAATTCCCTAAACCACGCACTATTGGTTGAAGATGGACCATGAGATGAAGATTGGGCCTTAGTTCCCGATGGGCCCAAGCCATCCGTCCTTCGGCAACGACATTCATGCCTCACAGAAGCCTCCTCCTCTAGAAGAACCCCCGTGGGGTGGGAAGCGTTCAAGCATTTCTTCTCGGAACTTACACTGTGCTTCCATCTCTTCCTAACGCTCATCCTAGCACTGGGCACGACTCTAGTAGTTATGATGTATGGTAGTCTGCCGACTCTAGAGATCTTTACAAATAGTATTAAGAGAACACATGCCATGATGAATCACTGACATGCGTTCTAAATCCGAATTACATCTCTCCAAGGCATCAGCATCAAAACATGACGTGTCCTCCTCATCATCCGACTCAGTGTCTTCCACTACCCTTTCTCTAGGCAACCTCCAAACCTTCTGAACACAGTCCGTATACGCTATGACATTCATATGCAACTTAATCATAGTACGCTCAATTTTCGGAGTTGCTCTAAAACTCAGCATGCTCTTTGTTATCAAAACAGGGAGAGGTACAATACTCTTCCCAACTCCCCTAATCATATTAATCAAAAACTCGAGAATACATAATTCATACTTCCGCTCCTGGAGTATCCATAGAACATGAAGATATTTCAGACTGATGTCACTGACCTTCTCTTTTCTAGTGACATTCTTACCAATCCACTGAGCTACAACTAGCTGGTTGGTTCGCAAAGACGACTGGAGAACACAATGCGAGCTCGCATTGTAGTTTCCATCCAAAACTGTCTCGTTCATCAAAGGCTCGATCCCACCAAATTGGGATTCCTGCAATGTGGCTTCGAGATGGCATCTAGGCAGAATGCCTAAAATCTCAGCCAACAACTCTCTAGATACTTCTCTCCTTATCCCAGCCACCTTAACAAAAATTATATTCCCATCCAACTCCCTCTTCTTATAGAATTGTTCCACCAAATCGGAGTGATAGAAATCATATGTCGAATACCACAACCTATTCCAATCCCTCCTAATCATCTCATTACTGTAAAATGGCACGAAGCGGTCTGCCGTAAAAGCTTGTTCTGGCAAAATTCTCCGTTTTTGTGTCATTGAAGTTTTAAAACGATTTGAGGGTTTAAATGCAATGTGGGGATGGAGTTTGAATCAAACTCACTTAAAGTTTGGGCGGTGGTTCGAGTTTTTTTTCGAATTTTTTTACTGTTTTGGTCGTTGAAATTGTTGGAAATGGTGGTGGGGATGTTGTGGGGAAGGTTTGGGGTGAAGGAATCCTAATTGACGTGGTAGTATTTAGGTTTTTGTTGTTTTTTTTTAGGTTAGGGTTTTGAGTTGTCAATGGCGGAAGTGACACAAACTCATGATCTGTTTTGCTAAAGAAGGAGACGCACGTGCCGTGCACATGCGTGCGGTATTTGGGCCCAAGCCCAATTCAATTTTCGTTTTTTTGCGCAACTTCAAACTAAAATTGCCGATTTGTTATCGATCCGATTTCTGCGAATGAGATATGGAAATGATCAGGAGAGAATTTTCAATCCAATGATCCATAAAACACTCAATTCTAACCATGGGTGACATATAAGAAGATGGAAAATGCCTCGAAGTGCGTGTGTGACGTAAGTTATGCGAATGAATGAAATCTAAATTCATAGATAATGTCAACCCAAATCAAAATATGATTAAATGGCCTAAGTAACAAAAATGGAAAGTTAAGCAATCAAGGACGGAAAACCAACACCCCACCCCCAAACAAATTTTTGGCAACGAAGATTAGGAAATTTGTTTTAAAGTAGGTTTTTTAAAGTCAGATTCCCGAGACTTCCTAGATTACTATTTTTATGGTTTTGATATTTTTTTACTTTTTATGAATAAGATTTAATATAAGAAAAATGAAAAGCAATAAGACATAATTCACACCATAGAGAAACATGACTCAAAAACTGAGAAAACTTGCAAGAGTGGAAAATATGAATTATGTTAAACGTGGACTTAGGATCTGGTACTTACAAGACACACACTCCATAGGGAGGGCCCGGTTACCTGGATGGTGCACTTATCACTATATGGAAGTGAAAAGAAGTACACTAACAACAAAGGTCAGTCCTCATAGACAGGGTCCTGTAAAAGGACTTCCTCCACATCAGGGGACATTAAATCGTGGAAATGTTTTAACCTTTGACCATTGACTTGAAAGGTACTATTGTCCTTGGGATTTACCAAGGTGATTGCCCCATAAGGGGTGACTTCAGTAACCAGAAAAGGACCAGACCAACGGATTTTTAATTTCCCGGGGAAATATGTAGACGGGAGTTCTAAAGTAAGACCTTTTGACCTTCCACAAACTCTTTACACAAAATTTGCTTATCATGAACACGTTTCATGTTAGCTTTATAATCCTTTGCGAGATCATAAGAATCGCTACGGATTTCTTCAAGCTCATTCAATTGCAACTTGCGCTTGACACCCGCCTCATCAAAATTGAAGTTAAGGTTTTTTATAGCCCACATGGCATGGTGCTCCAATTCAACGGGCAAATGACAATGTTTCCCAAATACAAGTCTAAAGGGCGACATACCTATAGGATTTTTGAAAGCAATCTTATACGTCCATAAGGCATCAGTTAGATGCTTCGACCAATCTTTCCTATCATGATTTACAGTTATTTATAAGATTTTTTTGATTTCCCTATTAGAAACTTCTACTTGTCCGCTAGTTTGTGGACGATACGGAGTTGCTACCTTATGTGGAACTCCATACTTTTTTACTAAGGACGCAACAACTCTGTTGCAAATATGTGTTCCACCGTCACTAATGATGGCTTTAGGAATGCCAAAACGACAGAAAATGTACTCCTTAACAAAAAACACCACTGTCTTATAATCATTTCAATGGCAAGCCATGGCCTCTATCTATTTAAACACGTAGTCCACGGCAACTAAGATATAAATGAAACCGTGGGAAACAAGAAAAGGACCCATGAAATTAATGCCCCATACGTTAAAAACTTCTACCACCATGATTGGATTTAATGGCATCATATTACCCTTCGTGATTCGCCCAAGTTGTTGGCAACGAACACACGCCTTACAATGCACTTAGGCATCTTTAAAAAGAGTAGGCCAATAAAACCCACATTGAAGAATTTTAGCAGCTATTTTCATATCACTAAAATGGCCACCACACTCTTTGTCATGGCAGAATGAGAGAACCTCATTATATTCCCACTGGGAAATACAACGACGAATAATCTGATCCGCACAATACTTAAAGAGGTAGGGCTCAACCCAGTAGTATAGCTTAACTCTGGCCAAGAGCTTCTTACGTTCATTTCTTGACCAATCATCAGGAATAATATCAGACGCTAAATAATTCACAATGTCAGCATACCATGGTGTAGAATAAATAACATACAGATGCTCATCAGGAAAAGAGTTCGGTATGGACTCAGAATCACTATCATTGTCATTTGTAAGTCTAGATAAGTGGTCGGCAACAACATTTTTGACCCATTTTTGGTATTTTATTTCTAATGTGAACTCTTGTAGGAGAAGAATCCATCGGATTAATCTCTGCTTAGCATCCTTCTTTGCGAGAAGGTACCTAAGGGATGCATGGTCCGTGTAAACTAGAGTCTTAGAACCAACCAAATAAGGACGAAACTTATCTAAAGCATAAACGACAGCTAAGAATTTTTTTTCAGTAGTTGTATAATTCCTTTGAGCATCGTTTAGAGTTTTACTAACATAATAAATAACAGTGGACTAATTATCTTGTTTATGTCCCAAGACAGCACCAACATCATAATCACTAGCATGACAAATGAGTTCGAAAGGTTTAGACCAATCAAGAGGCTGTATAATGGGTGCATAGGTTAAGGCAGCTTTTAAAGTTTCAAAAGCCTGTTTACAGATGAAATTAAAATCAAAGATGGCATCCTTTAAAAGCAGATTAGTTAAAAGCCTAGCTATTTTTGAAAAATCTTTGATAAAGTGCCTATAAAAACCTGCATGGCCTAAAAGACGCTCTAATATCATGGACAGTCCATGGTATAGGTAGAGTCGCTATCTTATCTAGTTTGGCCTTATCTACTTCGATGCCATCACTAGATACAATGTGCCCTAGCACTATTCCTTTTTTCACCATGAAATGACATTTTTCCCAATTTAAAACCAAACTCTTCTCTTCACACCAGGTCAAAACCTTAGATAGGTTAGACAGGCAGTTAGTGAAAGAGTCTCCATAGATAGAAAAATCATCCATGAAAACTTCCATGAAGCGTTCTACCATGTCACTAAATATATGAAGCATACACCGCTGGAAGGTACCAGGAGCATTACAAAGGCCAAAAGTCATTCGTTTATAGGAGTATGTTCCAAAAGGACATGTGAAAGTAGTTTTTTCTTGGTCATCAATATCAATAATAATTTGAAAATAGCCAGAGTAGCCATCCAAAAAACAGTAAAAAGCATGACCAACTAGCTAGACGTTCGAGCATCTGATCTATAAAGGGCAAAGGAAAATGATCCTTTCGTGTCATAGCATTTAATCGTCTGTAATCGATATAGATTCTCCATTTCATAGGACCATGCATGGAAATAAATTCACCCTTGGCATTACGTACCATGGTAATCCTTGATTTTTTAGGAACTACATGAATGGGACTTACCCAGTCGCTATCAGAGATTGGGTATATGATACCAGCATCGAGTAACCGTAAGACTTCTTCCCTGACCACCTCTTTCATGGCAGGGTTCAAGCGACGCTGAGGTTCATGAGAAGTCTTTGTGTTATCCTCCAAATGGATACATTGAGTGCAAACATTAGGGTTAATTCCCTTAATGTCAGCTAGGGACCAACCAATCGCAAAACAATGTTCCCAAATCACCCTAATCAAACGTGCCTCTTCCTCCTTAGATAACAAAGACGATATAATTACTGGATGACTACCATCCAGATCAAGTTGAATATATTTTAACTCAGAAGGAAGAGTTTTAAGCACTGGGGTGGAAGAAATGTCGATAAATGCTTCTGGAGGGTCCTCATCTTGAGTAATGAATACTTGCTTAGGCAGCACGTCTTCAAACTCAGTAGATGGAGCAATAGAAGGATCTACGATAGGTGTAGACTCGAAGATGGTGTTGACTTCCTCTAAGTAGGAGTCATCGGCGAAATCTGAACTTCCAAAAGAAAGGAATTTATGCATATGGTTTTCTGGAAACGTGTTATTAAAATAATCTTAAGATAAGCTCTCGATCATGCTAACATCCCCATCTACAGAGAAATCTGGTAACTATTTTATCATTTTAAAAATATTTACCTCAATAGAAAGATGGCCAAAAGACAAGGACATCGAACCATCGCGGCAGTTTATGAGCGTGTTGGCAGTTGCCAAGAAAGGACGCCCTAAAATGATTGGAACAAAGTCGTTAGCGACTTCTATATCGAGGATAACAAAATAAGCAGGATAGTAAAAATCCTAGACCTTAACAAGCACGTTTTCAACCACACCCTTAGGGTACTTAATAGATCGATCTGCTAATTGCAACGTCATTTTAGTAGGCTGCATCTCTTGTAGACCTATGTGTTTGTATAGATAATACGAGAGTAAGTTAATACTGCCCGTGTCTAGTAAAGCCGGTCATCGTGTGGAAATCTCCTAAGGTGCATTGTACAGTAGGACAACCAAGGTCCTTGTACTTAACGATTCCATTATGTTCTGATAAAGTTGGAAACTGTTCAGTTAAAAAGGCGTCTTTAGGAATATTTGTCTTACGCCTTTTAGTGTACAACTCTTTGAGAAACTTAGCATGGTGAGATAATTTTTTAATCGCTTCGAGAAAAGGTAGGTTTATCATTAGATTTTTAAATATTTCTCTAATCTCTTCAAAATTTGTATCCTTGTTTAACATTGCTAATCTCTGGGGAAACGGTAGTTTCTCTCTATATTTAGCGTATAGATTAACAGGATGTCTAACCTTGGCTTTCTATTTCTTAGGCTGTGGTTTAACTGGTACCTCTACAGCAGTAGGATCTTCAGTTTCTATTTTGGTATCTAGTTCAATATCCGGTGTAGGGACTACTAGTGGGGTAACTATAGGCATAGTTATGTTGTTATCAACCACTCTGCCAAAACAGAGAGTGGTGATGGCATTTAGCTCACCTACATTTTTATTTTCCTTACTAGTATTACCATTTACCTCAAAGGCTGTGTTTGTTGTTTTAGGATTAGGTATCACTTGTCCTGGAAACACACCTTTGGGTTGTACTTTCTCTTGTGCTAACTGCTGTAAGGAAAGTTGGATAGCTTGTAAAATCTATTGTTGGGTTTGCATAAAGGCGTCGAAATGATCCGGTTGTAGAGGAGTGTTAGCTATAGGTTGTGTGATAGGAACCATGTCACGTTGATTATTAATGGGTGGATTTTGATAGTTATTATTTACCGGAACGATACCTCTATTAGCATTATAATTATTATAATTACCCTGACCTTGTCTTTGTCGTGGTGGACCTTGGTTGTTATAATTATTAAAATTATCCTGACCTTGTCCTTGACGTGGTGGAGCTTGGTTGTTATAATTAATGGGTGGATTGTAATTGTTTGCTGGCCTAACATTTTGATTATTATACCCTGGAGGTGTTACTTGTTGATTATTTCTCCAACTGAAGTTGGGATGTTGTCTCCAAGGGGGGTTATAAATAGGATAACTATTAATTGAGCAAATGTTATCTTGTTGTGATGTTTGTTGTTCATAAGTGAGAGGATAATAGGAGTCGGGATGCTCTGGACTCAAATAGAAATTACATGGATTGGAGTTAACATTAATGACGGGGATAGGTTTTTGTTGAACAGAAATAGCCTCTACCTTTTTAGTGAGAGATTCAATTAAATTTTTGAGCTCAAGATCGGGTTTCATCTCAAGCATACCAACGGTCTTAACTGTTGTAGAAGAACTAGCAGAGCGGGAGATATCGTCACTACCCCCCCCCCCCCCTAGTTATTATTATGCTTTGTTTGATCTTCTAAAAATTTATAAGCCTCTGAGGCTCCTTTATTGAGGAAACTACCCCCATTCATTATGTCAAGCACCTCTTTGTGGTGGTGTAATAGTCCCTTGAAAAAGGCACGAACTAACATGTCTTTCGCGAGGTTATGGTGTGGACACTCTATAAGAAGATCGGTGAAACGATTCCAAGCCTCTGAAAATGATTCATGAGGATTCTGTCGAAAGAAATGAATCTTGGAAAGCATTTCATCTGTCTTCAGTGGTGGGTAAAAATGTTCCATAAATAGTTGAACAAGTTTGGCCCATGAGTCATTGAGAATTAGGCTTTGGGCAGTTAACCAAGACGCCACCTTATCGCCTAAGGTGAAAGGAAACACCCTCGGTTTAATTTGTTCAAAGACCAACCGTAGGATGGTAGAATGTAGTAAGGACTTGGTCAATCCTACGATGTAAGCCGATAAGGTTTTTCATGGTCTAACCTATGAAAACGGGTAACAAATTAAATATATTTGGGGATTCAAAATCCCCATCTGGGTCTGATAGAACGATGCAAGATTTTGGGCTATCGTTCAAGGCTTTGTAAAAGTCCGAGAGAGGAGACTCTCTTTCTTCAGCCATTATTTCAGGTGGAATGTGTGATATATTAGCTAGAAGTGTAGTGAGTGGCATACTAGAAAGGCGTATTTGTTGACATTGCCGGTTGATTATGTTAGGTGTTTTTCTTCTGCCTGACCTTAATCTCATGCAAGGCTAAAACCAATTTTAACTAAACACGACAACACTCAAAACAATCCTGATATGCTAGTATAAACCTCTAATAGGAGATGCGAGCAGTGGAAGAAAAAAGTACCTTAATGCCTCCTTGCTTCGCTTATGAATAGCGTCTTGTATACGCGAGCTCAGTGTGTGTAACAAGTTAAAAACATTGAATAACTTGAAGTAATGGAAGTTTGAACTAACCAGTGAAAATCGGGCTTTTCCAGAAGAGGGCACGGGTTGTGCTCAGGTCCAACTCGAGTTCCAAGCGCTTCAGCGCGGGGGGCACTCAAATTTAGCCTTGGTAGGGCGCGGGTCGCGCTCAAGTCCAATTCAAGTTCCAGGCACTTTAGCGCGGGGGGCACTCGAATTTAGCCTTGGTAGGGTGTGGGTCTCGCTCAAGTCCAATTCAAGTTCCATGCACTTCAGCGCGGGGGGCGTTTGAATTTAGCCTTGCTAGGGGGCGGGTTGCGCTCAAGTCAATTCGAGTTCTAAGCACTTCAGCGCGGTAGGCACTCGAATTTAGCCTTGGTAGGGCGTGGGTCGCGCTCAAGTCCAATTCGAGTTGCAGGCACTTCAGCGTAGGGGGCGCTCGAATTTAGCCTTGGTAGGGCGTGGGTTGCGCTTAGGCTTGTTCTTTGAAAATTTTTTTTAGTTTCTGAACTAAACAATCACTGTTAGAAACAACAAGGGTGGGTGGGTTTAATAGGACTTTGAAAAGACTAACAATAATAATGAAAACAATTCTAAACGTAACTAAGATGGCGCGGCGCCATTTGATAGGTAGTAAAACGATAGTTTTGCCTACGAATAAGTAACAAAATTCAAATGTAAGTAAAACTAAAAGTATTTTCCGCTAAGGGTTTATCAAAGTTTTCTACTCTCGATGCTATCGCAATAGAGTTGGAGTAGAAGATTCGTTCCACTCCTAGTTCTTTAGAAATCAATGTTTTCTAAGATTATCGGTTTATCCAAAGTTAATGAGAGTAATGTGGAAATTATACTACGATGGAAATTATACTAACAAGATACGATAATTCAAACTACGGAATTTCTAATTTGACTATATGATAAGGAATTAGGGGGGATTGATTCCACCTTAACTCGACTTAATTAACTAGCGAAGATTCATCGTGATCCAAATTTCAATGCTTTCGCATAAACAAATGGTATTTCTAATCCCAAATTATTTATGGCAATCTCTACCAAATAATAACTAGCATGTGAAGCAATCAAACACATTCTCATGGTGAACTAATTACTTTCTAGAATTGAATAGATTATCACGACGATTTCTAAGCTAGCAAAAATCAAGTTTTCATCAAGGCTTCCTCAAACCCCTCTAATTGAGGTTTAGCCTAAAGTCATCAAACTATCATTTCTATACGAATTTAAGCATTACATGATATAAAGATTGTAAATTTACTAATTTGAACTAATCAAGAATTCAAAACTAAATTAATAACTACGAAATGATTAATAACTAAATGGTCGAAATTAGATCTAATGAATAATAATCTAATAATTCCAAATGAACTAAAACAAGATTTAAAATTAATTTGGAACTATTACTATGATTTAACTAATTATTAAATGAAGACAACCTAATTTATGAATTTAAAACAACTAAAACTAAATAAGAATTTAATCAAGGGTTAGTTAGACTTACCCCCCTATTACTAGTTACTAATTAGTGTTACCCCCCCCATTTGTAAGATCCAACGGTTAGATTTCTTCATCTGAAAAAAAAAATCATCTCTTAGCCGTTGGATCTTGCAATTGGGGGGGTATCACTAATATTTTTGAAAATGGGGGGGGTAAGTCTAACTAACCCTTTAATCAAATAAACTAAATTGAGATGAAAACTAATACTTTATTATAAAACTAATAGTGATTCTAAATAATAATCTACTTTTGCTCTAACACTAATTAACTGAAAGGTTAAAACTAGATCTAAAACAAGCTATTGAAACTAATTAATGGAGTCTAAAACTAGCTCTAAAATTATTGGCAAATGGCTACCTAAAAACTAGAATGCTTATGAGCTAAGTCTTGTGTCTTGAAATGGACGAGATAAGATCCACTTTTTCGTGCATGGGCAGAGGAGCCATGTTTTGGGCCGGAAAATCGAGCCCAAAACCCAAATTCTTCAGTCCACAAAGGCTTTTTCATATAGATTTTACTTTAACAGACTTTTTGTCCACTTCTGCTACTCTGATTAGGTCCAAGTTTGGACCATTGGAAAGCTCTTTCCAAGACGGTCGTTTTGATATAAGGTAGGGCCATTTCCGAGGTCTAAATCAAAAGATACGGTCTTCGGAAGTTCTTTTGATTTTTGTACGCTGTTTCTGCCCGCTTGACTTTGACTTTTTCAGCTTTGACTGGGCTTTTTAAAGACTTTTTCTCCTCGAATCTTCGCATTTAATCATAGAACTCCTTAGCAACCAACCCTTGCTCATTTATCTCGCAAAAGTGACACATTTCTGCACATAATTGACTCCAATGCCTGAAATACATAAAAGCACGTAATCAATAGTAACTCTTATTTATTACTTGCATAATTGGTCTAAAAGTATTATTGTTAAGTGGTTAAAACTATAATTTTGGGCTCTTATCAGTGGGTCGCGGTGGCTTTTTGGATTTTTTTTTTTTTTTTTTTTTAATGGTTCGAACTGTTTTGGAGGCGTGGAGAAGATGAAGAACACGTAGGGGTTTAAACGCGTGGGGTTTAACCTATTGGGCCCAAGCCCATAACAAATTTCGAAATACCCATTCTGTCCTGTGCCTTGTAAAATTAAAATTAAAATTCTCGATTCGTTAACGGTCTTATTTTTGCGAATGAGCTATGAAAACGATTATCAAAGAGAGTACAATCCAATGATCTATAAAAAAAAACTCAAATCTAACCATGGTTAACATATAAGAAAATGGGTAATGCCTCGGAGTACGTGCATGACATAAGTTATGTGAGCAAAATGAATCTAAATTCATAGATAGTGTCAACCCAAATCAAAATATGACTAAATGGCATAAATAACAAGAATAGGAAGTTGAGCGAACAAAAATGGAAAGACCAACACCCCACCCCCAAACAAATTTTGAAAACAGGTTTTAGAAAATTTGTTTAAACACGTGGGTCTTTTAAAGTAAGATTCCCGAGACTTGCTAGATTACAATTTTTATGGTTTTCTTTATTTATTTTACTTTTTATGAATACAAATTAATATAAGGGAAAATAATAAAGCAATAAGTACATAATTCACACCATAGAGAAACATGACTCAAAAACCGAGAAAATATACAAGAGTGGAAAATGTGAATTATGTTAAACGTGGATTTAGGATCTGGTACTTACAACCTCACACTCCAAAGTGAGGGCCCGATTACCTGAATGGTGCACTCACCAATATATGGAAATAAAGTGAAGTACACCAACAACAAAGGTCAGTCCTCATAGACATGGTCTTATAAAAGGACATCTTCCACATCTGGGGTCATTAATTCGTGAAAATGTTTTAATCGTTGGCCATTAACTTGAAAGGTACTGTTGTCCTTGGGATTTAACAAGGTAATTGCCCCGTAAGGGGTGACTTCAGTAACTAGGGAAAATGTGCAAACGAGAGTTGTAAAGCAAGACCTTTTGACCAACCACAAACACCTTACATAAAATTTGTTTATCATGAACATGTTTCATGTTAGCCTTATAATCTTTCGCGAGATCGTAAGAATCGCTACAGATTTTTTTAAGCTCATTTAATTGTAATTTGCGCCTGACACCTGCCTCATCGTAATTGAAGTTAAGGCTTTTTATAGCCCACATAGCACGGTGCTCTAATTTAACGGGCAAATGACAAGGTTTTCCAAACATAAGTCTAAAGGGAGACATACCTATAGGAGTTTTAAAAGCAGTCTGATATGCCCATAAGGCAGCAGTAAGACACTTAGACTAATCTTTCCTATTAGGATTTACTGTTGTTTCTAAGATTTTCTTTATTTCCCTATTAGGGACTTCTACCTAGCCACTAGTTTGTGGATGATAAGGAGTTGCCACCTTATGGGTAACTCCGTACTTTTTAACTAAAGAAGCAACAACTCTGTTGCAAAAATGTGTTCCCCCATCACTGATGATGGCTTTAGGAATGCAAAATAGACAGAAAATGTATTCCTTAACAAAATACACAACTGTCTTATGGTCATTGCTATGGCAAGCCATGGCCTCTATCCATTTGGAAACGTAGTCCACAGCAACAAGAATATAAACAAAACTGTGGGAAACAGGAAAAGGACCCATAAAATCAATGCCCCAGACATTAAAAATTTCTACCACTAAAATGGGATTTAATGGCATCATATTACGTTTAATAATATGCCCAAGTTGTTGGCAATGAACACATGTCTTGCAATGAACTTGGGCATCTTTAAACAAGGTAGGCCAATAAAAACCACACTAAAAAACTTTAGCAGCCGCTTTCATACCACTAAAATGGCCACCACACTTTGTCATAGCAGAAGGATAAAACCTCATTATATTCCTACTGGGAAATATAACGACGAATAATCTAATCCGCACAATACTTAAAAAGGTAGGGCTCATCCCAGTAGTATAGCTTAACTATGGCCAAAAACTTCTTAGGTTCATTTCCGTGAACCAAATATCAGAAATAATATCGGAAGCTAAATAATTCATAATGTCGGCATACCATGGTGCAGAAAAAATAGCAAAAAAATGCTCATCAGGAAAAGAGTCAAGTATGGACTCTGAATCACTATCACTGTCATTGGTAATTCTAGATAAGTGATCGGCAACCACATTTTTTACCCCTTGTTTATCCTTAATTTCTAGGGTAAACTCATGCAAGAGAAGAATCCATCGGATCAATCTCTGTTTAGCATCCTTCTTGGCGAGAAGGTACCTAAGAGCTGCATGGTCGGGGTAGACTAAGGTCTTAGAACCAGCCAAATAAGGGCAGAATTTATCTAAAGCATAAGCCACAGCTAAAAATTCATTTTCAGTAGTAGTGTAATTGTGTTGAGCATCATTTAAAGTTTTACTAGCATAATAAATTACAGTCGACTTATCATCTAGTTTTTGCCCTAACACCGCACCAACAGCATAATCACTAGCGTCGCACATAAGCTTGAAAGATTTAGACCAATCGGGAGGCTGTATAATTGGTACAGATGTTAAAGCGGCTTTTAAAGTTGCAAAAGCCTACTTGCAGTCAAAATTGAAATCAAAGATGGCATCCTTTAAAAGAATATTAGTTAAAGGTCTAGCTATTTTCGAAAAATCCTTGATAAAATGCCTATAGAAACCTGCATGGCCTAAAAAGGCTCTAATGTCACGAATAGTCCATGGTATAGGTGAAGACGCTATCTTATCCAATTTAGCCTTATCTACTTCTATGTCATCACTAGATACAATATGACCTAGCCCTATCCCTTTCTTTACCATAAAATGACATTTCTCCCAATTTAAAACCAGATTTTTTCTTGTCACATCATGTCAACACCTGTGAAAGGTTAGACATGCACTCACTAAAAGCGTCTCCATATATAGAAAAATCATCCATGAAAACTTCTATAAAGCACTCCACCATATCACTAAAGATATGAATCATACACCTCTGGAAGGTACCAGGAGCATTACAGAGACCAAAAGGCATCCGTTTATATGCATATGTTCCAAAAGGACATGTGAAGGTAGTCTTGTCTTGGTCATCAGGATCGATAATGATCTGAAAATAGCCATAATAGCCATATAAAAAACAATAATAAGCATGACCAGCTAAACGTTTGAGCATCTGATCTATAAAGGGTAAAGGAAAGTGATCATTTCGTGTCATGGCATTTAAGCATCTATAATCAATACAAATCCTCCATTTCATAGGAACACGTGTGGAAACATATTAACCTGCAGCATTACAAACAATGGTAACCCTCGATTTCTTAGGGACTACATGAATAGGACTTACCCATTCACTATCGGAGATGGGATATATGATCCCTGCATCTAGTAACCATAAGACTTCATCCCTGACCACCTCATTCATGGTAGGGTTCAAGCGATGCTAAGGTTCCTGTGAAGTATTTTCATTATCCTCCAAATGTATGTGATGCGTGTATACATAAGGGTCAATCCCTTTAATGTCGTCCAGGGACCAACCGATCGCAAAATGATGTTCCCTAATCACCCTAATCAAACATGCCTCTTCATTAGCAGATAACTGAGAAGATATGATCACCGGATGACTACCATCCGGATCAAGATGGATATATTACAACTTAGCAGGAAAAGGCTTCAGCACAGGGGTGGGAGGAATTGGCAAAAAGGATTCCGGAGGATCCTCATCTTGAGTAGTGAAGACCTGTTTAGGTAAGAGGTTCTCAAACTCGGAAGGTAGAGTGTCAGAAGGATCTAAGACAGGGGTAGACTCGAAAAGGGCGCTGACTTCCTCTAAGTTGGAGTCATCATCGAAGTCGGAACTACCGAAGGAAAGGAATTGGTGCATCTGATTTTTGTAAACATATTGTTTAAATAATCTTGAGCTAAGCTCTCAATCATGCTAACTTCCCCATCTATAGATAAATCGGGTAACTGTTTCATCATATTGAAAACATTTACCTCAACAGAAAGATGACCAAAGAACATAGACATTGAACCATCGCGACAGCTTATGAGCGCGTTGGCAGTTGCCAAGAAAGGATGCCCTAAAATGATAGGAACAAAGTCGTTAGCGACTTCTGTGTCTAAGATAACGAAGTCTGCTAGGTAGTAAAAATCTTGAACCTTAACCAGCACGTTTTCAACAACACCTTTAGGATACTTAATGGATCGATCAGCTAATTATAATGTCATTTTAGTAGGTTGCATCTCCTGTAGACCTATTTGTTTATATAAATAATAAGGGAATAAGTTAACACTTGCCCTCAGGTCTAATAGCGCAGTCGTCATCCGGGTATCCCCCAAGGTGCATTATACAGTAGGACAACTAGGGTCCTTGTACTTAACGATTCCATTATGTTCAGATATAGTTGGGAACTATTCAATTAAAAAAGCGTCTTTTGGTATATTGGTCTTCCGCCTAGTAGTGCACAACTCTTTAAGAAACTTAACATGTTGTGGCAACTTTTTAATAGCGTCAAGAAAAGGTAGGTTAATCGTTAGATTTTTAAAAACTTCCATAATCTCATCAAAGTTAGTATCTTTGCATGTGTAACATGGCTAGTCTCTAGGGAAACGGTGGGTTCTCTCTATATTTAGCATATGGATCAATAGGAGTTTTAACCTTGGTCGTTTTCCTCTTGGGTTAAGGTTTAAGCTGGTACCTCTACGGGGAGTAGGATCATTACTCTGGGTATCTAGTAAAATATCAAGTGGATCCATATGTTAAAACTACCTATTGATGGCATTTCTACATTGATATTTTCATTACTAGGATTCTTGGTTACTTCAAAGGATGTGTTTGGCATTTTAGGATTAAGGTGCGGCTGACACGGGAACACACCTTTTGGTAGGGCTTTCTCTTGGGCTAATTATTGGATGGATTGATTAATGAATTGTAAAACCTGTAAGTTAGAATGATTAATGCATTGTAAAAGTTGTTGGCTAACCTGTATGAAGGCGTCGAGACGATCCGGTTGTGAAGGTGTAGTGGGCATAGGTGGTGTGACTGGAACTACCTCCGTTGATTATTATTGGTGGGTTGCGATAGTTATTAGTAAACAGAACGATACCTTTATTAGCATTATAATTATTATTATAATTATTATAATTACCTTGTCCTTGTCCTTGTCTCGGTGCAGCTTGGTTGTAATTGGGCGATGGCCTAACATTTTGATTATTAAACCCTGGAGGTGTAACGTGATGATTATTTTTCCAACCAAAGTTGGGATGTTGTCTCCAAGGCGCGTTAGGTTCGCTATTAATGGAACAAACATTGTCCGGGTGAGCGAATGGTTGTTCATAGACTAGAGGATAATAGGAGTCGGGATGCTCAAGGCTGTAACATAAATTACAAGGAAGAGTGTTAACGTTCATGATAGGAGTAGGTTATTGGACATAAATGGCTTCTACCTTTTTAGTGGCTTCTACATAAATAGCTTCTACATTTTTAGCTCAGGATCAGATTTAACCTCAAACATTCGTGGAAGAAGAAAGGCGAGGGATGTCATTATGGTGATTTTCCAAAATATAAAAAGGCACCTTTTGAAACTAAAATGTCAAGAACCTCTTTATGGTGATATAAAAGCCCTTTGAAAAGGCAACGAACAAGCGTGTCTTTCGCAAGGTTATGATGTGGACACTCAATGAGAAGATCAGTGAACCGATTCCAGGCCTCTGAAAAAGATTCATGAGGATTCTGGCAGAAGAAATGAATCTTTTGAAGCATTTCATCTGTCTTTAGTGGTGGGTAAAACTGTTCCATGAATAATTGAACAAGTTTGGCCCATGAGTCCACAGAATTAGGTGTTTGGCTAGTTAACCAAGATGTCGCCTTATCGGCGAGGGTGAAAGGAAACACCCTTAATTTAATTTGCTCCGAACCAATGGTAGGATAATGAAATGTGGTAAGAACTTGTTCTATCCTACACATATGTTGATAAGGCTTCTTATGGTCTAACCCATGAAAAACTGGTAACAAATTAAATATATTCGAAGGGATTTGAAAATCCCCACTAGGTCTGCAAGAACGATGCACGACTTAGGGCTATCGTTAAAGGCCTTGTAAAAATCAGAGAGAGGAGTCTTTGTTTCGTTAGCCATTGGTGCAGGTGTAGTGTGTGGTATTCTAGATAGGTGTGTGCGTTGACATTTGCGATAAATAATATAAGATGGTTTACTAGTATCGGACCTTAATCTCATACAAGATTAAGGCCAATAAGAAACAAACCACTAACAACAATCAAACAACCCTGATATGCTAGAATTAATCCTCTAACAGAAAAGGCGAGGAATGGAAGAAGGAGTACATGAATGCCTCCTTGCTACGCGTTTGAATAGCGTCTTCTATACGCGATCACAGTGTGTTCACGATGTTTGAAACACTGAATAACTTGAACGAAGTGAGATGGAAACTAACCTGTGAAAATCGGGAGAATTCAAAAGAGGGCGCAGGTGCACTCTTGCCTGAACCAATGTCTAGTGTTTTTAGGGCGTGCGACCGTGCGTGCTCCCGAGATAGCCTACTATGGGCGCGGGCGTGCTCTGTATAGAATTTTGAAAAAAATATTGATGAACCAAACAAACACAGTCAGAACCAAACCAGGGTGGGTTGGTTTAATGGGATTTTGGTAAGGACAAAAATACTTATAGGAAACAAATTTAAACAGAACTAAGATGGCCGCGGTGCCATTTGATAAAAGTAAAAAGTATCGTTTACTCCTACTTAACTAATTAAACTTAAACATAAGTAAAGCATTCAAATTTACTCTAATGTATCAAAGTTCTACTCTCGTCAATCGTGCAATAAATGGAGTAGAGAATTCATTCCACTCCTAGTCCTTTAAACGTAAGTTTCTGCTAATTTAATCTATTCTACCAAAATGAATGAGAGTAATGAATTGAAATTATACTAATATGGCAATTGAACTTAAATAAGATATATTAACTTATACTAGGATAATTGAATATTAAAATGTGAATATGGAGAAGGGATTAGGGAGATTTGAATCCACTTGATGTACTCCTAATATGCTAGTGTAGATTATTGCAATCCTAATCAAATAAGATTAAGTGTTTGATCCCTAATTACTCATGACAATCTCTGCCAACTAATAATTAGTATGTGAGGAAGTCCAACCCATTCTCATGGCAAATCAACTATCCTACTAGAGTGAAACTCTTAAAAGCAATAATCCTAACTAACACATCAAGTTTTCATCAAACTCCTCTAATGAAGGTTTAGCTAGAAGTCATTAGATTATCATAAACATATAAATAAGAAGGAAACATAATGAAGAACAAACTTTCTTTTATTAATTAAATGAATATTGAAGAACAATAACTTAACTTAAGTTTAAACTAAAAACTAAGTCTAATTTCTAACTATCTATCTCTAATTAATTGTATCTATCTAAGTCTAAGTATATTAAGAGTTATGTCTTAGTCCTATTTTATTAAGAGAGGCTAGGTTTACAATTTCTTGCATGGGCTTTGGAGCCATGTTTTGGGCCCTTAAATCAAGCCCAAAACCTAATTACATAAGTTCAAAAAGGGTTTCTCTACTGGAAATTACTGTAATAACTTTTTTTCTCCACTTTTGCCCCTCTTATTGTGTCAAGGCTTAGACCGTTAGAAATCTCTTCCTGAGCCGGTCGTTTTAACATATAATAGGCCCAATTCCGAGGTCTGAGTCCAAAGATACGGCCTGCGGAAGTTCTAATGACTTTTCTGCTCTATTTCTGCCCGCATTGACTTTAACTTTTCAGCTTTGACCGGGCTTTAAAAAGGTTTTTTCTCCTTGAATCTTGGCCTTTAATCATAGAACTTCTTAGCAACAAACCTTTGCTCTCGTATCTCGCAAAAGTGACATGTTTCTTCACATATTTGACTCCAATGCCTGAAATACATAAACGCACGTAAACAGTACTAACTCATATTTATTATACATATAATTGGTCTAAAGGTAATGATATTAAGGGGTTAAAACTACAGTTTTAGGCTCTTATCAACCACCCCCCAAAGAGAAATATGTTTTGTCCTCAAAGTATGAAGAGATAAGGAAAGAGATTACCGTAGAAACATGAGCAAAAACGGCAATACACCAGTATTCTGTTCTTCATGATGAAAATATACCACCCCCAAATAAGTTTGGGGCGTGGGTTGTTTGATATAGAATGAGAAATACATGGTTTATTATACTAAGGAGTTACATAATTATTCTACTATGAAATTTTTGGGTTTTTGTATTTTTGAAAACATATGAAAATGCAGGAAAAATGGTAAATTTTGGCATGATGTACGTATTTGTATTACCTTATACTCATATACCAAATTCCTCAAAAGAAAACACACAAATAATATATAACATATAACTGAACTTATACTAAACGTCACACATGTGAAAAGAAAAATAAAATAAAATATATCCAACTATACCGATACTAGCAAGGGAGATATGCTAGTCAGAATCTGTGCGTGACTCATCGCGGCGTCGAGAATATCCTTCTCCTTGACGTTGGGTCCTAGCGTGTCTCTCACTATGCAAGAGTGCATCTCTAATGCTCTGCAGTGTTCTAATGACATTGTGCTGAAAGCATCGCTGATCCTACTGGAAAGTCTGTTGCTCCTCTCTAAGGTTTTGTTGAGTTGCCATGATGACTTGTTGTGTTTGCCTGAGCTGACGGACGTGCTGATGCAGAATCCTCTGGGCTCCATGGAGTAAGTGAATTCCGTCCATGGGCTAAGTGAACTGTCGAGTGGCATCTTCAGCGAAGTGGTCCACTTGCTCTGTAAGCTGTGCTTGCTCGGTTGCTCTGGCGGCAGGTGGATACCAAAACTTCTAGACGCAGTGGGCATAGATAGGATAGGTGGCAACATCCCTGACCTCCACTAAGGCGTCTGTGGCATTGTGGGGTGATCCTAGTGACCAGCACTACTAGAGGGGCGGTTAACTTCTTGGGTTTGCAGAGTTGCTCAAAGATAAAGCAGATGATACAAAAGCTATTCTTCTATTCTTGAAGAATCCATAAAATATTAAGCATTGCCTTACCTATATCGGAAGGCTTGGCTGAGCCTAGCAGGTTGTAGGTTGTCCACTGAGATACTACCAACTAGTTCCTTCACAACAAACTCTGAAACACACAGTGACACTTAGGGTTTTTCACCCCCTCGAGAAGAGTCTCAACCATCATCACATCGATGGTCTTATCGTTTGGGTACTATTTCGTTTGAGCATAGACCTTCAGAGGAATCCCCATAACTACACTCACCACCTCTTTGGTGAGCTCAAGCATCCTTCCATCCTTGATAACCGCGATGTTGTCCTCCTACCCTCTAACTATACCATTATAGAACGAAAGAGTAAGAGAAGGAGAATACACAGCACCTCCCAACAAAACCAAAGCTTCCCATCCTCTTCTCCTAATCTCAGCCTTGAAGTGCACTTCAAACATATTGGAATTGAAGATGGGTTCAAAATTTTGCTCCTCCACAATTTTAAGAACTCAAGCCATTTAGAGTAGGAATTGGTGAAATATGGCTTTTTAGTTTGAATAGGGGTTGAAAATGGAGGAAGCTGTAAAAAATTAGAGTGGTGGTGGTTTGGGTGAGCGGGCGGTCACGAGTTGAAAAGGGGCGGGCGCGAACTGAATTTGGTGGCTAAGGTTGCAGAAATTTGGGGACGATGATTAGGTCGGGCGAATGCGAGTTATATATACGAGATGATGGCACGTGCAAGGCACGTGCCTTTTAAAGTAATTTTGAAATTTTGGCCCAAGCCAAAATGAAATTAGGTAATTCCAATCATGTCCTCAGTGCCTTACCAACTTCGAAAGCCGATCTGCGCTTCGTTACTTTGCTGATCTTGACTCGTGAGGTACCAAAACGATCAGCATCAAAAATGTCATGCAACGGTATAGGGTACACTCACGTCTAATGGTGGATAAGAAAAAGATAAAGGAAATAAACGAAAAGAAACCGTTGGGAAATATGTACAAACAAAATAAGGAAAATTTTAATTAATTTTTTTTAGGTTTTGAATAAGTTTGACTGAAATTAAAAGGTGGGTCGTTTTAAGTCAGATTCACAAGACTTTTCAAGACCGCCTGAGTTAATCCCAACCAGATGGTTGGATTACTCTCTTAGACTGAGCGTAACGCACTAGAGGAAAACACGTGTAGACTTTAATTTATAAACAGAATTATTATGAGGTTGAAATCCAAGGAAAGTTGGTGTTTGACAATTCAAGCACCAGCCTTCTCTCATAGCGCATCTCTTACGTGCGTATGAACTCTTACCTATACCAAGGATAGTTTTTGGTATAAGTATCTATATCTTCAGATGTAGTTCTCTGGAAAGTGCTTGCACACGGTCATTGAAACTTATCCATCTAGTCTTGCTAGGTGGATGTTTTTTGTTCTTAACAGACGACATTGTTTGAAAAATTTTGAAGATTTTTGAAATTTTTGTACAAGTTTGAGTCTTTTAACATCAGATTCTCAAGACAAATAGAGAGGTGGAGGCAAAAATATAGAATTAAACAGAAAATAGTATCACTTTGGGTTACTATATTTGTTTAATTCTCGTTTGGAGACGCCTCGTATTTTTTTTTAGTTGATTTTCTCAAGCAAAGATATCTCTAACCATGTAGAGGTTTTGACAAGAAGATAAAAATTATACGTGAATCGGTATCATTTTGGTTACTCTGGGCGTATAATTTTCATTTTTAAATCCTCTAGTTTTAAAAACTATGGTGAGATATTTTAAGAAACTCATATTTCAAAAGTTGTGATTCTAAATCTAATTGCAACCCATAACAGATAATCTTAGGCAACTTTCATGTCAGCTCTGTTGCGAACCCAATCTAGATAGAGAAAGCTTCAGCTACGCGAGTTGGGATTTACTGCGCAAAACATGGAATGTCCTAACTCGGCGAATAGCTCAGTGATATAGGCAACCCTTAGTAAGCAAAGATGATCTCAAATTGCCCCTAGATTGCGTTGTTCTAGGGGTGGTCTGTGTAAAATCCATTGCCCGTTTTTGGTTTTGAAAATATCACATAACTATTGATATGTCGAGAATCTTGCATTAAAAAAATAGAGAAACAACAGTTTTTGAAAAGAAGAGTAAAATAAAGAAAAGAAAAATTGTATACTCACTCCACAGGTTCACACTTACTCAAACGACGAGTAAAAAATATTTTACAAAGATTATGCGAGGTATACGTGGACTAAAGCTCTGGCACTTACAACCACACCCTCCAAATGGAGAGGTCCGATTACCTTATTAATGTATTCCCTTTAAAGCAAAATATGGAATGGAATGTAAAAGGAACACATCGGGGAAAAGAAGATTTTAATCCTCATAGATGGGATGATTAAGAAAGAGTCTTTAGTGCTCCAGCTTCATTCACGTCACTTGTTGCTTCGAAGGTTGTGTTTGTTGGTTTAAGGTTTAGAACGGCTTGACCTGGGACCACACCTTCTGGGTTTTGTCTTAGGCTAACAAGTTTAGATATTGTTGCATGAATGCTAGGATTTGGGTTTGTTATTGCATAACAGATAACATTATTTCGGTGGGCTTATCTGTTTGGACGCTAGTTGATTGTGTAACTAGAACTAGGTCTCTTTGGTTATTAATAGGTATGTTTTGGTAGTTATGGTTAAACTGGGATGGAACTAATGCTCTGTTCTGATTGTTATAAGTACCTTGTCCTTATCTGAATGCATTTGGTGGTTTGTTGAAACCTGGAGGTAGATGGGTTTGTGGATGATTCATCCATGCGAAGTTTGGGTGTTGTCTCCATGGTGCATTTGGTACATTGAAAGCACACACTTCTTCTTGTTCAAGTGATGATAGGTTTGTGATTAAGGGACAAGTGACATCTATATGATTTAAGCTTAAATGGAAATTGCATGGCGAGGTATTTATGTTCATGATAGGATGAGGAGTTTGGTCTTTTTGTTTGGTTGTGAGGGCATCTATCTTTCTTATGAGGGTTTCGATTAAGGTTTTGATCTCAGGATCGGATTTCACCTCAAAAATACCGCTAGCTTTAGATGTACTGGGTTGGGCTGTTCTGGAATTGTTTATGTCTCCCCAATGGGTACTCTTTTCAACTTGGTTTTCAAGAAAGGTTAAAGCTTTGGTTGCACCTCTATCCAAAAAATTACCATTACTCATGATGTCAAGGGTTACTTTGTGTTCTTTGAGAAGACCTTTGAAGAAACATTGGACAAGAGTGGATTTTTCTAGTTTATGGTGAGGACATGAATAGATTAGATCAGAGAATCTATCCCATGCTTCGAAAAATGTCTCACTCGGACTTTGTCTGAAAAACTATATCTTACTTCTTATCTCCTCTATTTTCTTTGGCGGAAAGTACTTCTTCACGAAGAAAAACACTACCTTTTCCCATGTATTGAAAGAATCGGGTTTCTGAGAGAGAAGCCAATCATGGCTCTTACCAGCTAGAGTGGAAGGAAACACTCGTAGCTTCACTTGATCGTTCGTGATGCCCGGATGGTGGGAAGTATTACATACTTCATGTATCCGGCGTAGATATTCGTACGGTAACTCGTGTTCAAACCTTTGAAAGATGGGTAAAAGATTGAACACGTTCGGTGGAATGCGAAAGTCACTCATGAGCGGTGTGAACATTTATCATAAAAGCTGCATTTTAGTGCCTAAAGGAACCTTATTAAAGCTTATTATGAAGACTCAATTCAAGCTACTATGAAAAAGTGCTTAAAAAGTCAAAGTCAAAGGTCAAGGACTCAAAAACAAATAACTGGAAATCATGTCCTTAACTCAAAAGACTAGAGATGGATAGGATTTTCACAAAATAAGACTTGCTCAAAACCTAGCTTGCTCAAGAACATAGAGAAAAAGCAAAAACGAAAGCATAAAGGAAGAGTAAAAAGCAACCTAGTAAGGTGTCTTAATTGTAACGGAAGAGGGCAAATCAGTTATTGTAAAAGTAGGAGTATAAAAGCCCAAATGTAGGAGGAGAGAATGCACTTAGACTTAATCTAGTGTCATGTAGGAGCAGTGCAGCTTTCATTTTCAAGTCATTTACATTCAAGTTTTTATTGTTTTCTTTACTTTTTGTTCTTCAATTCAAATTTGTTCTTCAATTTTCAATATAAGTTGTTTTTCAATACAAGTTTACACTCAAGTTTGTAATTCAATCTTCAATACAAGTTTCTTTCATCAATCCAAGTTTTTCATTCATGTTTTAGTCATGTTTTAATATAAGTTTCATTCATACAAAAACAAGTCATGAGTTTAAGATTACTACCTTTTCTCCTTCTTAAACTCCCATCCTTACATCTCTAAAAATATATGGTGAACCTCATCAAACTAACCTTTGAACTTACCATTATACAATAGCTTGTCGAGGGACATTGACCCAGAATTAGCTGAATGTCGAGGACTCATCAAAGCTCACATTATGCATGCAGTTCCAACACCACAACCAACTACTAATAGAGTTGGATGCAAAGTCTGTTGTCGACTTTTTGGAGAGGAAGAACAATAACATCAATTAGACATCTAATTCCATTCTCAGCGATGCAGACTTCTTAATTAGCAACTACTTCTCTATCCTTTGTAAATATTAAATATATGTTTGTAAATAGAAGTGCAAACTCATGTGCACATCTTCTAGCATCTTTTGGAAACAAAGACAACATCTTGTGCAGAATGGTTATCACTTCCTCCACCATGGCTTCTAAAAACAGTGGAGGAAGAAAAACTTCTCATGTAACTGTTCAGTTTATCTAGGCTTCCACTATGGGCACATTCCATTTTGTGTTGGGTGATCAGCTCCCAAATGTGCATTTTATTACCCTTTTATTAATGCATTACAACCCTTCTTACGCTTAATGAAAAGACAACTCATAACTTTTATTGCCTTTTTCAAGTTACGAAAATATTTAGACCATTTATCATAAAAGCAGAGTCTTAACACTAAATGGAGCTTAAATCACGCTGATTATGAAGACCAAAAACAGCTAGGAAAAAGTGCAAAAAAAGTCAACGATCAAAGTCAAAGTCAAGGTCAAAGGTCAAAGATCAAGGACTCATAACCAAGGAGCTGAAAGTGAAGTCCTCAACACCGAAGACCAAAGATGGATATCTTTAACTAAAAAGTTGGAATTCTCCTAAAACCTATCTTGGTGAAGAAGAAATCAAAAAGCAAAATCAAAAGTAGAGTGTGAGGTTTCTCAAGATCAATGGAGAAGGGCAAATCAGTAAAAGGCAAAATAAGGGGTATATAAACAAAAAGCAAGGGAGAGAGAAGGCATCCATTGTATTATGGTCCAAACCATTTGGTTTGTAGGAATTAGTATTGTTTTTCATTTCAAGTATTTTACTTTATTGTTCTTCATTTTCTTTTATTTAAATCTTGTTATTTTGCTTTGTTTGTTTCAAACCATTTAATCATATCTTGTTGTTTTTGTTTCAATCCTCAATCAATACTTATTTCAATGTTTTCATGTCATTTACATACCAAACAACTTGAGTTTTCATGTTTTCATTAGCCTAAACTAAACCAATCTATACCAAGAGTCTACCTTCTTCCCTAACTCACATCATTTAAACTCTAAACAATCTAGGATGAACCTCAAATTCTTAATATTTGAAGTATACTCACCACTAAACAACACTTTAAATGGCGCCGCTACCGGGGATTAAAAGAGCAAGAGTGATTGGTTGAGCATCTAAGGAGGAAGCACCATTCTCACCCTTCCATTTCTATTTTTCTTTGTTTTTCATTATTTTATTTCACTGTTTTTTCATTACTGACTTACCTTTTTGCAAATTAGGGTTCGGGATCAACAAGCTGGAGAGGAGCTGAAGCTGGAGAAGAAAACTGACAAAAGTTCATCAGAACCGGACGGGCGACCGCCCGGGCACCTCTAGGCGCGCCGATCTAGTCTTTTGCCCATTCAGTTGTTTTTTGATGAATAGTTCAACACCAGACCCAGATTTTGTAATAAAGTAGTATAAACCAATGGAACTTGTTTGTAATAGTTAGGTATAAAAGGAAAAATGAAAAGAAAATAGAAAATATGAGTTTTGATTGATTTCTTATGATGAACATGAGTTAAATTTGGTTTAAGTTGTATACTTACCAAGATATTAGAGTTTTCATTGCCTTGGGAAGTTCAAGTGTGTGAAGCAAGTTGTGAATCATAGCTCACACACTTTTAATCAACTTGGTAATCAACACTCTAAATCTATTTAACTCTAGTTAATCTAGGTAATCCATCTAAACTAGTTAATCTATTAGATTAGTTTAGTATTAGTTAATATTAGATAGTTTTAAGTTTGGACCCATGAAGGCAAAGTTGTTAAATTGTCAAAAACCCGGCTTGTGGGCTTTTTAAGTGGGCCTTTATTGTAACTTAAAACAGGATAAAGATTGAAAGGTTGGGCATGATTCTCAAATCACGCGCCAACCGACGTCGCCTTCTCCTCAAGCAACGTGTAAGCACAGCTTAAAAGGTAAATTTTAAACCTCCTCGAAGCCCATGTAAGAGAATAACTTATTTGTTCAAGCATGCTTACATGATTGTTTGAAATTTAATTTTCGCACTACAATTTACATTTACGCATAAGGCTGAACCCAAGCCACATAACAACCATTGGGAAGTCATTACCCAATGTAGATAAAATCGAACGTTGCTTTATTCTTGAAGCCCTAGACCAACAAAATGAATTAAAGTCAATCAACTAGAGCCCAAGTAGTCACACTCCTCCAGAAAAGGACAAAAATATAGCCACAAAGATTTAGAGTAATCAGTTACCAGATTTCGGTAGACCAACTACCTTCCTCACTTCCCTCCCCCAGATTCATCGTGAGTGAGATTCTTGGTAACACACCACTTGGTGAAGTGACTGCCTACTCTTCTGAGGCGTGTAATAGAGCCATCCTAGTCTCGTGCCCAATTTTTCCTTGAACAGGGCATATTAATTTATAGACCAAGCAAACTTTTCAAAACTCCATACTTGCAAAAACGAATTTCGATTGCTTGAGCATACCTTGCATCGTTTGCGCATGTTAGGACAGTTGTCTTGCTAAAAGTGCATGATTCTGCATTCAGGCACTACAGGTATTAGCAAGAATAAAACTTACTCACGTAGGACAGTACGTCACTGATATTTGTTAAAATTTATCCTTAATTATCTATAGAAGAACACAAACAACTAATGATCAACTACCTTATCAATATTATTCCTACTCTCAATTCATTGTGCAATATAGAGAGTCAGGATTCGTTCCACTCTTAATCGTTAAGAGCTTAGAATTCTACTAGAAATCAAGGTGAGAACAATGAGAATAGTGTTGTGATTTATTTAAACTAAAACTAATTCTAAATTAATTAAACTAGCAATGTAATCAACTAATTATAAATTAAACTAATTTAAACTAAGCAATTAAAAGGTGAATTTAATGAATAGGAAGAACATAGAAGAAGGATTAATCCATCTATGTGAAACTATGCTTATTCTAACTAGTTTCTCATGTTTTAATCTTAACATTTATTAATCTACACAAGGTAAAACAACAAAAGTCACAATTTTTATTGATCACTAACCAATCATAGCAATCTCTGTACTAAGATATGATTAGCATAAGAGAAATTCTCCTCCACAAATCTCTTTGTGGAGTTTCCTTTCTCTAGTTCAACTTTTATAATCTCTATCTTTAGACAACTATAGAACTTGAACTTGAAGCACATAAGACAATAAGAAAACTAAAGAAGAACAATCATAACCCTCACATAGACTTCATAAACCTCCTCTAATGGAGTTTTAGCATAGTTTTATTGGGTTCATTAACAATAAACAATAATAAGAAGACATAATTAAATTAAACTAAATTTATATTAATAAAACTAATGGTGGAGTTGGAGGCAAGAACATTAAACCTTAATTACTCTAAACTAATTGGGGAAGGAATCATATATTATTCTAACTAATAGGATAGAGTAGATCCCTAGTTTAGAGTTTTTATTCTCTTATATCATGATACAAAATCGTGCATGGGTTTTTAGGCTAGGTTATGGACCCATAAATCAAGTCCATAACCCAATTGGTTGAATCCAAGACTTCTAATTTTAGTCGTGTTACTGTAGCACGCGTTTTCACCAACTTATACCACTCTGATCGAGTCAAGGCCTAGACCATTAGAAAGGGCATTCTGATCCGGTCATTTTAATATAAAATAGGCCCAAATCCAAAACATGAGTCCAAAGGTATGGCCTTCTGAAATTCTATTGACTTTTCTTCATCTCTCTAATCCGGTTTGACTTTTACTTAACAGTTTTAACTTAGGCTTTTTAAGGGCTTCTTCTCAATTAAACTTGGGCTTTCTTCATGGAACTTCCCTAGCAATCACTTTAGCTTCGTTTAGCGCCTAATTAGTAATGAATTGACATTTATTCAACTCCAAAGCCTGAAATACTCAAAAGCACGTAATTAATGATAAACCTATATTATTATTGACATAATTGACTACATATAAATACTATTAAAGGGTTTAAACTACAATTTTGGGCTCTTATCAGTGACTCTAGACAATCTCCTATTTCTTGTCCCCCATCTACTAAGATGGCCGAAGAAGTAGTGCAAGCAGAAGAGCATCTCTCCAACTTCAACACATCGTTGCAAGATGGACCTCTATCTTGTATACGATTCACACCGCTCACGAGTGACTTTCGCATTCCACTAACGTGTTCAATATTCTACCCATCTTTCACGAGTTTGAACACGAGTTACCGTATGAACATCTACGCCAGATTCATGAAGTATGTAATACTTTTCATCATCCGGGTGTGACGGACGATCAAGTGAAGTTACAAGTGTTTCCTTTCACTCTAGCTGGTAACAGCCACGCTTGGCTTCTCTTTCAGAAGCCCGATTCTTTTGATATATGAGAAAAAGTTGTGTTCTCCTTCATGAATAAGTACTTTCCGCTGAAGAAAACAAAGGAAATAAGAAGTAAGATACAATTCTTCAGACAGAGTCCGAGTGAGACATTTTTTGAAGCATGGGATAGATTCTCTGACCTAATCCATTCTTGTCCTCACCATAAACTAGAAAAATCCACTCTTGTCTAATGGTTCTTCAAAGGTCTTCTCCAAGAACACAAAGTAACCCTTGACATCATGAGTAATGGTAATTTTTTGGATAAAGGTGCAACCGAAGCTTTAACCTTTCTTGAAAACCAAGCTAAAAAGACTACCCACTGGAGAGATATAAACAATTCCATAATAGCCCAACCCAGTACATCTAAGGTTAGCGGTATTTTTTAGGTGAAATCTGATCCTGAAATTAAGACCTTAATCGAAACCCTCACAAGAAAGATAGATGCCCTCACAACCAAACAAAAAGACCAAACTCCTCATCCTGTCATGAACATAAATACCACACCATGCAATTTATGTCTAAGCTTAAATCATATAGATGTCGCTTGTCCTTTGATCACAAACTTATCATCACTTCAACCAGAAGAAGTGTGTGCTTTTAACGTACCAAATGCACCATGGAGACAACACCCAAACTTCACATGGACGAATAGTCCACAAAACCATCGACCTCCAAGTTTGAACAAACCACCAAATACATTCAGAAAAGAACAAGGTAACTATAACAATCAGAACAGAGCATTGGTTCCATCCCAGTTTAACCAGAACTACCAAAACCCACCTATCAATAACCAAAGAGACCTAGTTCCAATTACACCACCAACTAGAGTCTAAATAGATAAGCCCACCGAAATAATGCTATCTGTCATGTAATAACAAACCCAAATCATATCATCCATGCAACAGTCTCTAAACTTGTTAACCCAAGACCAAAACAAGAAAGGTGTGATGATAAATGGTAATTTAGTGTTTGATTCTTTTAAGTCTGAAGTCCATGGTCCAAAGTCCGCAGTCCGAAGTCCAAAGTCCAAAATATGTAAACGTCCGTTTGGTCAAGTTACCTTACTCACGTGGGTTGGTAGGATAGGTCGAGTAAGGGATCGTCCATACCTTAGGGCTAGGCAAGATTCACAACTGGATTTACAACTTTTAGTAAGTAAGATTTTAGGTTATTTCTCAAGTTTAGATAAATTAATGGTAATGCAAGTAACGTAAAATAATTACGATTGATTTCTACGTAAAATAAACAAGGATAAAAATACAGGAAAAGGGTTAATCATAATCATGCAAAATCAGTTTCAACAGTTATAGTACCATATCATTATAACTCTAATCCGTCTAGAGTTCATAGACAAACCCGAAAGGCGTCGAGTAACGATCCCTAGTGAGATGCACTCATCTCTGAGCTCACCTCACTAGCATAAGGAGTTGAACTAATATTCCATCTCTGGAATATCATTTCAGCTCCTGGTTTGATTACAAATCAGCTGGACAAACCAGAGTGCTGACTGCCACCATAGAGTCTCACACAAGACTAGACCTAATGTAAACTGGGTCTCATGCGAGACTATTCTAGAGCATCAGTACTCCAAACTTGTCCAGTCTCAATCATTTTGGGACCGAATGCATAATCTAAACCTAATTCCTAAGTAGTGATTCTAGAACATTAAAGTGTCAATCTTTATCCTCACATGAGCATCATTAACCCTCCCCCTTGGGAGGATTTTAGCTCATGGTCAAGATGGATTGATTGATCTTATTGTTTACACTAAACAAGTAAATAAAGAACATGAACTTAACTTAAAGAAAAATAAATCTTATTAAAGTAAATACTTATAGTACTTGATGCTTGAATGAAAAGCTACTGGAAGGGAAATACAACAACACGTAATGAAAATTAAAGCAGCAATGTAAAAAGCTTAAGTCTAACTCCAGGTTCCCTTCTCAAATCTCAAATATATAGCCCCTCCCACGTGAAGCCTTCCCCCTTCTTTAATTACATTTCGTCTTTTCTTTACTTTGTTTTTTTCTTTAATTTGTATAAACTTCCAAAACTTTGTATACAAAACAAAACCTTCCTTTAATGTTTTGTTTGTTTCCTTAACAAGGTGCCACCAAGGTGTGCCCTTCACTTGCCACCTGTCCCTGGTGACTGATCATGTCTTGTGGGCCTGCAGAGTGGGTCCATGTGTTGTGTCTAGTGGCGGTTCGGATTTTGGCATTTTTACAACTTTCTGTCTTTGCGTAGAGCTGGTCGTCCTGGTTGCTCTGGTAGTTCACTTGTCAAAATTGGCGTCCAGGTTTGAAAGACGTGAGCTTCGGAAGTTTGCTGCTTCTTTACACGTGGACCCATTCTGCACTGGTTTTGTCCCTTTGGAAACTTTGGCTCTAGTCAAATTTGTTGGGCTTCATTGGGGCTGAGTGGGAAGACTTCAAGTATGCACAGTATTCCCGTACTTTGATGCATGTTTTATTATCATATTTACGTTAACTGCGAAAACCTACAAAAGTACGAAAATATAATTATTTCATGATTATTAAACACATAATTGACCAAAATGCTATGTCTCTCGAGGTTTAATATTACAGTTTTAGGTGCTTATCACACCACCCCCAAACAGCATTTTGCTTGTCCTCAAGCAAAGAAGAGGCATTAAAACGATAAGTGCCCAAAAATATGCTGTCCTAAACTAAGTTTCATTTCCCAGAGAGCGGTTGCATTGATCGTATGCAACAAGGCCTTGAACCACTAAAAATTCCCTAATGGATGAGTTATAGCCTTGTGAATGTTTTCTAGAGAAGATACTCACAAACTTCATATATGCTACAACGACTCAGTAACAAAGCCTTGTCCCCTTAATTAATCTTAAATATCTATACATCTCACTAGAAAGGGGAAAAAGGATTAATTCTTTTGAAATTCAAATTAATATATATATAATAATCAAAACATTTACATGTGAACATGCATGCAGTGATCTTTAAAATGAAATGTACGAGCAGGGCCGTTTCTGGATCCTTTGGATAGCGTCCTTAAGTAGGTTCTCACAGGTATGTGTCGGAACACAAATTCTCTTATATTTTTCCACTCAAGTTTTGCTAACTCCAGTGTGTAGTGGGCAAACATTTCCTCACATACTCAATGACAGTTAGAGGAGCCGAGGTCGAGAATTCACATCTACTACTTATTATTACACCATCCTACTCCTAATTGAGCTAGAGGTCTTTATTAGGTATTTTGGGGCTTAGGTGGTAGTGTAGAAGAAAATGGAATGAAAAATTCAAAAATGATACATATGAGAGAATAAGGTCTTCGAGATATTTACACCAGAGAAATCCTTATTTTCTTTCCTGCTTCTAACATGAGTTTCCAGACTTAGCTTTTTTTAAGCTTTTGTATTCCCTTTTGATTTGATTTTGGGGGAAATTCTAACTTTGATTTTTCTTTTGAATTTTTTGAAAACATATTTCTATTTTTCTTTTTCTTTTCTTCTGAAGAAGGTAACTGATTTTGATTTGTGACAAGTTTTTTCTCTTCATTTGTCCGCACTTCATCCTATTTCTCATACTCATCATCTTGGTAGGCTTATTTATTTGTGGTTAATAAATGGGTAATGAATTTTTGGTGAAATAGAAAGGGTTAATGAAAGGTTCAGTGGGGCGACTAGCGGTAAAAAATTTTACAAGTGTGAATTTTTAGCTAAATCGATCCAAAGAATGCTTAAATTCTCGCCTAGGATTCGGGTAGTGATCAAGTAAGTAGACGTGTGAACTTTTCTATTCGGAAAAACTACTCCTCTGTGTCATTACTCATATATCACACATTTTGAGGCTCTTTGGTTAGATTCTCACAGGATATGGAAATTAAGTTGTCTAACTGTGGGTCTCAGAAACTTACTGCTATGTACATTTAATGATAGTCAGTGCATGAATGCTCATGAAAAGATGTAAAAACTATTGCATATGTATTAACTTAAGTTTCTAAGAACAAATCCTAATTCTAATGCTAGGGTGAGATTTCTAGATATTTTTCATCACAGAAAAGGAAACAAGATTTTGTCACTAAATACACTTATTTAGACAAAAAATAAAACTATATACAAACTATGAATGCTTAATTTTTGCGAAAGGTTCTCACCACCCCCAAACATTAGGACGCTGTGTCCTCAAAGTGTCAAGAGAAAGAAAGAATATACCTGAGAGGCTTGAGCAAAAATAAAGTTGATATCTTCAATAGAAAATTATACAAACACCATATATAGTATACAACACAAAAGGGAAAGGACATTGTTAGGTTATGTATTCTTTACATCAAAAAGAAAAACAACAAATATGTGCATCAACTTACACTGTCCTAATTACGAATTAAGGGTATGTCCATCCTTGCTTCATCTGTATCGAAGTTCCACTCCTTTGTGTCACGCCAGTTTATCATGGTCTGCTAAACTTTGCTCCACTTTCTCTTTCTAGAAGTGTCCAAATGAGCTATCATGTCTTTGTCTTTAGGGAAGCAGTGAATGTACCTCAGGTACCTTGAAGAGCGCCGATGCCAGACCCTAAATCTCAAAGAACGAATAATCCTGTTCATTGGACACATAGAATCTACACGTACCCAATCATGAAAAGTGGCTGCAAATTGTGGGAAGAATGTCCTCATTAGCCGGCATGCGGTAACTGGCAAAGTGATATAATGCTGTCAAAAAAGACGAGCCCTTTTTAGGTTCTCAATGACGAGGTTCGTGATGTCGAACGCGGCATGTTGTTGAGCGAGAGCATGGAAAGCCTTGCAAGCTGCTTTGGAGGTAGTGGAAAAATGTCAATCTCCCATGATGTTCAGAAGGATAAATAACATGGCAGCCCTGACATTCATTGGCATACTTGCCAGGGGAATTGTTCTATCCGGCCATTGTCCCAGTTCGTCAAGTTCAATGACTTGGGTGAAGCCATCGCCATAGAGGGTGGCAAAATCTTCCCAAAAGTAATGATTAAAGGTGTTTTGTATAAGGTATTGAATGGGGGTTTGGCTGATTATAGGGAAGGTCCAAAGCCATAGCAACTGTTGGCTCGTAAAAGAGATGTCTGGTGTTACCAATACGGATTGCAAATCTATTCAAAAAAACCACGTGCAGTAGGTGTATCCTCCATATGATCATAAAAATAAGCTGCCAAACCTGGAGAGTATGTCTGCTTAGGGTGCAGAATGAAGGAGGTCCAACCAACTTGGGTGATAAGGTCTCTAAAAAGATGTCCATATGCAGGAGAATTCAGCAAAGCATGAAGGGATTGTTCAGGGATAATCTTTGGACGTGCCATTGCAAACGACATGTGATGAAAGATACCACCTGTAGACAAAGATAAACCCAAAATTAGAATACGATGGAAATGACTAAGTAAAAACAAATGACATTTATTACAATAGGAAAATTTCACTATACTAAAAACTAAAAAGAAAATGACAAAGAACATAAATTTGCAAAATTTAATTTGTGTCATGACCCAAGTAACGACGAGGATCCTTAGGTGAGAGAAATCCATTTATAAGATTCTCGATGAAGTCAATTCGTGCAATAGCCCATTGCAACAGGGCACTCTGTGTCTAGTAAATCTTGGCTTGGTTCTCCATTGTGAGAGTGTGATTTGCCAAGAACTAGTTATGGTTGTGCAAGAATTGTGCTTGTTCCTCGTCTTGTATTGCCCAAAAGTCATGAAACTTAAGAAGACTAGTGATGATGATGTTCTGAAGTGTGTATAATGTCATTAGTCCTTGGTGAATTAAACGAAGGCCTTCCATAGGATTAAATACGTTGTATATTGCATTTTCAGTGAAGATGTTGACAGCTAAACAAGCTTCGCCGGTTTCTACACCGGCATGGTTCTTTGCAACGTTGGGAGTCCAAATATCATTCATACAGACTGAGTGAATAGTGAGAATGTTAGCTGTTCTGAGATAGGTATTAGGAGCAGTAATAGGACAACCCCAATGCACCATGATAAGTGTCACAATGGTTGGCAAAGGAGCTGACTTTTTCTTGGCACGTGCGATCACGTTCCAAAGAAATTGAATTATGCAAAAATCATTGCATTTAGTCTGCAGTACCCAGAGTAGATGGAGGAGGGGTTTTGTTATTTCGGAAGTCTTCGATGTGCTGAGCAAATTATGGGCTAGCCATTGGATCACAGAGAATTGGTTCCTTTGCAAGGATCGCTGATAAACAATGTGGTTTTTCCGGTTGTATTCGCCATAAAGAATAGTTGCAAACATCAGATGCCTTATATTGTCGAATGGTGAATCTTGACGGTGTACCCCAGGGTTTGTTTTGGAATTTGAAGGACCTCGGAGATTATTTCTGGAGTCAATTCGCGCTCGCATCCGTTTGCACGGACAAAGAATTGCCCGTTTTGGAAATAACCGTGTTTATAGAAATGCATAACCAATTCTCTGGAATAAAGTTCCTCCTTATGATGTAATAGAGGGAACCATCCTCGATGTAAAATATGGGTGAAATAGACCGCTCTGAAAATTTTCCATAAAGTTTTCCTCGGGCACGAAAATTTGAGTGAGGGCCATTGAAGATAGAAGGAATGGAGTGGTGAAGATAAATTAGTGAAAAAGGGAAGCCTGGATTTGAGAGGTGTTGTCACACCCCGAATTTCGACAGAATTCGGAAAAACATTATTTGTCCCCGACTCTTCGATCTCCGAGGTGTGACGACTCTCCACTCCCAAAACCCATAAACAGCTTTTAAAATATGCGGATAATTAAAACCAATAAAATTTTAACTTAAACAACAAGTTCTATTCATTTCAAAAATAATTTACAAATGAAAATGCAAATAACATTATCTCAACTGAAAATCTATATCACCTCAAAGGAAAACAAGACACATCCCGAGATTTAACGCTAACGCAAAACCACAAGCCGCAACCAATCTTCTTCAACATTAAACCCTGCAAAACTTATCAACTATGTTCATTGAATGAACACCTCGATAAGCAAACATGCAAATCGGGTCAAGATTATAAACAATGCTGGTGTGAGTAGCTCTAAAATATAACATATAATTATACATATATATACATAAATAATACTACGGCAGTTAGTTCCTCCACCGAGGCGTCTTAACTTTCAACGACTAATATAACATCCTTAAGAATACTAATTAAGGCAGGTAGTTCCTCCACTGAGGCGCCTTAACTTCACACTAACCACACAACAAACTATACTCATAATAAATAAGGCATGTAGTTCCTCCATCGAGGCGCCTTAGGTTCAACTAAACAAATAACCAACCAAACATATTATATACATTCATCTATTTAAAGATACATCATTAACCAAGATATTACCATAATTATATTATTTCAGGCTTTCTTTGCGTGTCCCTAAAATCACGTCGTATCTATGTCTTACCTAGTTTCCCTGGCTACCACAATCGCAAACCCAACGCCGAACATGTACATCCACATGCCTCCCTTACATAATGAGCCACTCCGTGCGTAACCACCCTGAGCGGGATGCCGCACACCAGGTAAATCCTCACACGGAAGCCAAATCTATGTAAGCACTGCCACTATTCGGCATAAAAAAATTATGCGATCATCGTTCTATTTTGCTTAACGGAATAATCAAGCCAATTATTCGTTATTTACGCCGGAGGGCACCGAAGGCCATTCAAATTTTAATCAAACGCCGTAGGGTCAGCCCAAGGCCATTCAGATTAACTGAAACGCCAGAAGGGCCAATCACATGAGTTGTGGTAGTCAGGTTCTAGGATTTTCGTTATGTAATTTATTCAGGTGTCATACATCTATGACTCATAAACATTTCTACTATATCACGTGCAGGTCAATTACCTTATTGCACTAAGCCACAATCTCTAGAAATATCTCAATATATCTCATAACCATATTTCATACTTTCACGTGCCAATATCTTATTGCACTACACCACACTCCCGTGGGCAAATATTCACCAATGCTATATTAACATCTCACATATAAAAATAATGGAGTGTATATACATTTCTCCAAGATATTGCATCAATATATTATAACGTATTATATCATGTCATGTCACAATGCTTCAACGTATCACATATATTATAACGTATTAGGAATATAATATCTCCTAACATCTCAATATCATCACGGTCAAAAATACACAACATCATCACAAATCTTTCTTAGATAATGACCATCAAATTATACAAGCTTCCACAGCATTTTATTACTACATATGTCCATATAATATACACATAAAACGTAGCACAAATAAACAGTCCACAATCCACAATCAAAGCCCAATATACTTTACACACTACTCACATCAAATCTAAATTAGATAATGACAAACCCAAATTACATAATATCCGACAACGTTTTATTATTACATTTATCCATATAGTCAAATATGTGAAAAACTGGAAAAGTCAACATTCACAGTCAACGGTCAAAGTCAACGGTCAACAGTCAAAGTCAACGGTCAACGGTTAAAGGTCAACACCTCATGGTCAAGGTCAAACTCAACATGTCATGGTCAAAGTCAAACTGTCATCGTCAAGGTCAAAGGTGAAAGTCAACCGTCCATGGTCAAAGGTCAAAGTCAACCATCAAAGTCAATCAACGATGGTCAAAGTCAAACCAGTGTCCTAGTCAAAGTCAAACTGTCGCTTTCGGTTCGACAGGTTCATGGTCATAGCCATGGTTCATGGCTAAGGGCAAAGGTGCATGGTTCATTTCATGGGTTTCATGACCACGTCCCGCGTTCGACCTTAACCGGGTCAAGCCCAAACCTTAAAACCCGAAGTCTAAAGTCCACTTATTTATTCTACCCGACCTAATTGGATCTATTTTAAGTCCAAGGGACCTGGTCCATGCAATATTAGAAACCGCCCAAAACGTTAAGGGTTCGGGTCCAAAAATACAAAAATGAAACGCCATAGACTAATATTAACCGGTCCCAAAACTTAAGTTAAACCGGGTCCAAAAATCAAATAGAAAAAGGGCCAAATAAAACAAATAGAAAAAGGCCCCAAACAACTAAAACAATCGGGCCCAAACTTAAAACATTTCGCCCAAGCAGTAACACTCCAAAATCGGGCCCAAAACCAACTAAGGTTTTGGCCCACCCTAAATAAAATTTGCTAAAGGCCCAAGGCCCAAACCGAAAATTGACATTCTCGTTCATCTTCTTCCCTAGCTACCACCACCACCACCACCACCAAGTCGCTACCGGCCACCCACTCCCATTCCATTATGTCGGTTAGACTCCCCATCCAAACCCAACCAACTTTAACAAATGCAAAACTCCAAATCATACATTTCATATACTCCTTAAACTGGATCTAAGAATTTCGCCACCATTATTGGGGCTTCAAGCTCCAATCGACAGCCCCCACACCCACACTACACTACCCATCCATCAAACAATACAAAACACAACAATCACGGTTTAAACACTTAAAATCACAAATCAAAACCCACACCCTCAATTAATGGCGAACGGCCATTAACGCCCCTAAAGGCTTCACATGCCCCCACTCGCCCATCATCATCCCACTACTCCAAACATCCTAACCCAACACAACCAAACAAACCAATCAAAAAACTCCAACCACCACGAGCCATTAGTGCCATTAAAGACTTCCACCAAACTTCCACTAACACCAATCTCCAAACCAACAAATAACCCACCCAAAACAAAACAACAAGATAATAAAGGCTTAAAGGTGGAGTCGCTGGTTTTTTTCCATGAATGCCTGCTGTTGGGTTCGACAGCTTTAAAATTAAAACCCAATCCAGCGGTTATCAATGCTTTAACAGCTTTAATCAAAAATCCGAAATTTAATAAAATTTAATAACACCAATAGCAATTAATTCCAATACAATGGGATAATGAAGCGAATGTAAAAACTAAACAATAATTAACCATGTGTGTAAACTACAAATCCGTGAAATAGCAAAAATAGCTACTCACCTGATATGCAAACCCTAATTAATCCTCCTAGCCGATTAAAATTCGTCAGGCCCAACAAACCAAAGAAACCTCTTCTCCATTTTTTTAATATCTTTTTTCTCTCAACCCTATTTTCTAGAAAAAATGTGTTTATATACTGGGTCCTAAAACCCAAGCCCAACACCGACTTCGGGGCCCAAAACAGGGCCCACATATCCCGAGTCCCGATCCAATTTAATTTTGAAAATAAAATAATTTAATTAATTAATTAAATAGAAAAAATACGATTTAAAAATACACAAGCATATTTTATATACACATCTCAAAAGAATCTCGTCCCGAGATTCGGAAGCAAGGCTATACGAACAAAACGTTGGTTATTAACTTAGAACCTATACAAGAATGCACGTTGATTAAACTTAAGCAAGATAACATTGGTATTAATTATTTTTAAATAATTTTAATATATGTCCTCATGCCATTACAAAACCTATTACAGTTTAACTGTCTATATTAAAACAAATTATTACTGTCCCTTAAATACAAGATAAATATATTATATCTTTTTAGCATGTAGTTTCTTGACACGTAGTAGACTCTACGAAAAATATTCTACGTAACTAATCAATAATATGGAAAAAGTTCATAAAACATTATGGAGTTTTCATTATCATGCATAAAAGAAAAATTTGGCACACTTAAAACAAAAATCACTCATGTCATTGATACTATAATAAACTCTATATTTACTTTAGTCATGCTATCCGAAATATTAAATTTAAAACAACCCTTGAATCCTAATTCATGCTTGCAACTAGATCAAATATAGCACGTATCAAAAATAATATATTTTTTTTTTTCATATTCCTCTATCAAAATCATATAGACTGAAACAGAACAATTCAGAATAAATACTCGAATATGCAAAAATCATGTGGAACTAATTTAACGATATAAATCAATCATATACGCACGGTAATAGTTCACGTATATACAATAATATATAAACGTGTATACGCATGTATACACATCTCAAAAAGAATACACGTGTATACGTAGGTATACACATCTCAAAAAGAACACACGTGTATACGCAAGTATACACATCTCAAAAAGAATACACGTATATTTTATTTATTTATTATTATTATTCTCTATTTATAATTAATCACTTCCAACAAATTTTAATCTCTTATACTTTAAAATACTATTCATCCATTAACGTGTACGAGTGAGGCGAGATAGTTCCTCCAACACCGAGGCAATTAGTTCCTTACTCAGTACGTCACAAAACCATCAAATAATACAACTCATTCAATATAGATTAAATATCTTATTATTTATTGAATAATAACATAACACTCAAATACAAAGTTCACAAACATGTTATTGCACTTAATCCATAATCCATGTGAAAATGAACACAAACAATAAATCAATATTACAACAAAGATGCATTTCATTTTGATCAAACCCATTAATAATTAACATATTACACATATAACCACTCCCTCATATGATAAGGAAAAAAAATAAAACATTCCATATGCACTCCACAAAAGTAACTAATATAAATATACACATTACACATACAATCCAATCAAGAAAAAATATTGACTCTCTTTATTTCTATATCTCTTTCATTTTGTTTGTAAAATAAAACAACTAGCTGAAATAGTTTTGAAAAATAAAACTCCTTAAACACTACCCATAAACCACGATCCGAGAATCACCTAGACTCACCTAAGTCTAAGCTAACCAAATGCTCGATGCAAATCATCACACTCGAATTTCGAACAGAATGGAAAAACATTATTTGTCCCCGACTCTTCGATCTCCGAGGTGCGGACGACTTCCACTCCCAAAACCCATAAACAGTTTAAAAATATGCGGATAATTAAAACCAATAAAATTTTTAACTTAAACAAAGTCATCTATTCATTTCAAAATAATTTACAAATGAAAATGCAAATAACATTATCTCAATCGAAAATCTATATCACCTCAAAGGAAAACAAGACTTATCCCGAGATGCAACGCTAACGCAAAAAACCACAAGCAAAGAACCAATCTTCTTCAACATTAAACTGTCAAAACTTATCAACTATGTTCGTTGAATGAACACCCGATAAGCAAACATGCAAATCGGGTCAAAGATTATAAACAATGCCGGTGTGAGTAGCTCTAAAATATAACATATAATTATACATATATATACACAATCCCATATAGTTTAGTTTAGTTCCTCCAACCGGGCTTTTAACTTTCAACGACTAATATAACATCCTTAAGAATACTAATTAAGCAGTAGTTCCTCCAATCGAGGCTTTAACTTCACACTAACCACACAACAAACTATACTCATAATAAATAAGGCATGTAGTTCCTCCATCGGCTTTAGGTTCAACTAAACAAATAACCAACCAAACATATTATATACATTCATCTATTTAAAGATACATCATTAACCAAGATATTACCATAATTATATTATTTAGGGCTTTCTTTTGCGTGTCCCTAAAATCACGTCAGATCTATGTCTTACCTAGTTTTCGGCTACCAATCGCAGAACCCAACTTAACATGTACATCCACATGCCTCCCTTTACATAATCGAGCCAATCCGGCGCGTGGAACCACCTCGGCGGGATGCCGCACACCGTAAATCCTCACACGGAAGCCAAATCTATGTAAGCACCGCCACTATTCGCATAAAATATGCAAGATCATCGTTCTATTTTGCTGAACGGAATAATCAAGTTACATTATTCGGTTACGCCCGGAGGAGGGTCGCCTCAAGCGCCATTCAAAATTTTAATCAACGCGTTGGTCACCCGCGCTATTCCGATTTAATCAAACGCCGGCCAATAATCACATGAGTTAGTGTGGTAGTCAGTTCTAGATTTTCGTTATGTAATTTATTCGTGTGTCATACATCTATGACTCATAAACATTTCTACTATATCACGTCGGCAGGTCAATTACCTTATTGCAAGACTAAGCCACAATCTAGAAATATCTCAATATATCTCATAACCATATTTCATACTTTCACGTGCCAATATCTTATCAGACTACACCACACACCAAGCAAATATTCACCAATGCTATATTAACATCTCACATATAAAATAATGGAGTGTATATACATTTCTCCAAGATATTGCATCAATATATTATAACGATTATATCATGTCATGTCACAATGCTTCAACGTGATCACATTATTTATTATAACGATTAGGAATATAATATCTCCTAACATCTCAATATCGCCACGTGGTCAAAAAATACACAACATCATCGGCCAAATCTTTTTAGATAATGACCATCAAATTATACAAGCTTCCACACCATTTTATTTTACATATGTCCATATAATATACACATAAAACGAAAAACAAATAAAAAATAAAATAATCCACAATCAAAGCCCAATATACTTTACACACTACTCACATCAAATCTAAATTAGATAATGACAAACCCAAATTACATAATATCCGACAATATTTTTATTACATTTATCCATATAGTCAAATATGTGAAAAACTGAAAAGTCAACATTCACAACATAAACGGTCAAAGTCAACGGTCGATCAAAGTCAAGTCGGTCAACGGTTAAAGGTCAACACCTCATGGTCAAGGTCAAACTCAACATGTCATGGTCAAAGTCAAACTGTCATCGTCAAAGGTCAAAGGTGAAAGTCAACCGGCCCATGGTCAAAGGTCAAAGTCAACCATCAAAGTCAACGGCCGATGGTCAAAGTCAAAGTCCGTCTAAAGTCAAAGTCAAAGTCAAACTGTTGCTTTGCTTGTTCGACAAAGTTCATGGTCATAGCCATGGTTCATGGCTAAGGGCAAAGGTGCATGTTTCATTGCTCATGACCGGCCCCGGTTCGACCTAACTGGTCAAGCCCAAACCTTAAAACCCGAAAAGTCTAAAGTCCACTTATTTATTCTAAACGACCCAATTGGATCTATTTTAAGTCCAATGGACTGGTCCATGCAATATTTAAAAACCGCCCAAAAAGCGTTATGGGTTCGGGTCCAAAAATACAAATGAAAACCGGCCAAGACTAATATTAGATTTCGGTCCCAAAACTTAATTAAACCGTCCAAAAATCAAATAGAAAAGCGGCCAAATAAAACAAATAGAAAAAAGGCCCCAAACAACTAAAACAATCCGCCCAAACTTAAAACATTTCGCCCAAACAAAATAAAAAATCGCCCAAAACCAACTAAGGTTTTGGCCCAAACCAATCAAAATTTGCTAAGCCCAAGGCCCAAACCGAAAATCGCCCATTCATCGCATTTCATCTTCTTTCCCCTAGCTACCTCACCACCACTCACCAAAAACCGGGCCACCCTCCTCCCATTCCATTATGCCGGTTAGACTCCCATCCAAACCCAACCAACTTTAACAAATGCAAAAACTCCAAATCATACATTTCATATATACTCCCTAAAACTGGATCTAAAATTTCGGCCACCATTATTGGGGCTTCAAGCTCCAATCAACAGCCCCCACACCCACACTACACTACTCCATCCATCAAACAATACAAAACCACAACAATCCGGTTTAAACAACAAAAATCACAAATCAAAACCCACACCCTCGCGAATCAAGACCGGCCATTAACGCCCTCTAAAGCTCCCACCGCCCCACCAAACTCGCCCATCATCATCCCACTCACTCCAAACATCCTAACCCAACACAACCAACCAAAACCAATCAAAATCAAAATCTAAAAATTAAGAGGGCATTTGTTGCCAAAGACCTTTCAAACTTCCACTAACACCATCTCAAAACCAACAAATAACCCACCCAAAACAAAACAACAAGATAATAAAAAGGTGGAGTCATGAATGCGCTTCCATGAATGCCTGCTCCGCATGACAAAGAAAAACGGGCTTAAACTCCAATGCTTATAAAAGTTAATGGTTTAATCGAAAACTAAATTTAATAAAATTTAATAACACTAATAAGACATGAAATTCCAATACAACAGATAATGAAAAAATAAAACCATTAAACAATATGATATGTGTGAAAACTATAAATCCGTGAAATAGCAAAATAGCTACTCTTTCAGATGAATAGCGGACGAATCCTCCTAGTCCGATTCGTCATGGCTCCAACCTTCCACAAAACCAAATTTAGCGCTTCCATTTTAATATTTTATTTTTCTCCAGAACCCTATTTTCTAGAAAAATGTGTTTATATACTTGGTCCCAAACCCAAGCCTAACACCGACTTCGGCCCAAAACCAGGCCCACATATCCCGAGTCCGATCCCACTTAATTTTGAAAATAAAAATAATTTAATTAATTAATTAAATAAAAAATACGATTTAAAAATATGGCTAGCATAGCTATATTATATATCTCAAAAGAATCTCGCCCCGAGATTCGAAGCAAACTATACTGAACAAAACGTTGGTTATTAACTTAGAACCTATACAAGAATGCACGCTGATTAAACTTAAGCAAGATAACATTGGTATTAATTATTTTAAATAATTTGAATATATGTCCTCATGCCATTACAAAACCTATTACAGCTTTTAACTGCCTATATTAAAACAAATTATTACCGGTCCCTTAAATACAAGATAAATATATTATATTTTTAGCATGTAGTTTCTTGACACGAAGTAAACTCTACTAAAAAAATATTCTACTTTAACTAATCAATAATATGGAAAAGTTCATAAAACATTATGGAGTTTTCATTATCATGCATAAAAAAAAAAATTTGGTACACTTAAAACAAAAATCACTCATGTCATTGATACTATAATAAACTTTATATTTACTTTAGTCATGCTATCATAAATATTAAATTTAAAACAACCCTTGAATCCTAATTCATGCTTGCAACTAGATCAAATATAGCACTCTTATTATCAAAAATATATATTTTTTTTTTCATATTCCTCTATCAAAATCATATAGATTGAAACAAAACAATTCAGTAATAAATACTCGAATATGCAAAAAATCATGTGGAACTAATTTAACGATATAAATCAATCATATCGCATGCGGTAATAGTTCACGTATATACAATAATATATAAGCGTGTATACACATACTATATGTATACACATCTCAAAAGAATACATGTATAATGTAGGTATACACATCTCAAAAGAACACACGTATATAACAAGTATACACATCTCAAAAAGAATACACGATATTTTATTTATTTATTATTATTATTCTCTATTTATAATTAATCACTTCGAACAGCCTTTAATCTCTTTATACTTTAAAATACTATTCATCCATTAACATTAATGAGTGAGGTGTAGATAGTTCCTCCAACACCGAGGCAATTAGTTCCTTACTCAGTACGTCACAAAACCATCAAATAATACAACTCATTCAATATAGATTAAATATCTTATTATTTATTGAATAATAACATAACACTCAAATACAAAGTTCACAAACATGTTATTGCACTTAATCCATAATCCATGTGAAAATGAACACAAACAATAAATCAATATTACAACAGCACAGCTCATTTTGATCAAACCCGTTAATAATTAACATATTACACATATAACCTCCTCCTCATATGATAAGGAAAAAATAAAACATTCCATATGCACTCCACAAAAGTAACTAATATAAATATACACATTACACATACAATCCAATCAAGAAAAAAATATTGACTCTGCTTTTATTTCTATATCTCTTTCATTTTGTTTGTAAAATAAAACAAGCTAAGCGTAAATAGTTTTGAAAATAAAACTCCTTAAACACTACCCATAAACTACGATCCGAGAATCACCTAGACTCACCTAAGTCTAAGCTAACCAAATGCTTTGATACCAAAATCACACTTGAATTTCGGCGAAAGGAAAAACATTATTTGTCCCCGACTCTTCGATCTCGAGGTGTGACGACTTCCACTCCTAAAACCCATAAACGGTTTTAAATATGCGGATAATTAAAACCAATAAAATTTTTAACTTAAACAACAGTCCTATTCATTTCAAAATAATTTACAAATGAAAATGCAAATAACATTATCTCAACTGAAAATCTATATCACCTCAAAGGAAAACAAGACACATCCGGGATTTAACGCTTAACGCAAAACCACAAGCCGCAGAACCAATCTTTCTTCAACATTATTTTGTCAAAACTTATCAACTATGTTCGTTGAACGAACACCCCGATAAGCAAACATGCAAATTAACGGTCCGGCGATTATAAACAATCTTTGGTGTGAGTAGCTCTAAAATATAACATATAATTATACATATATATACACAATCCCTACGGTTAGTTCCTCCACCGGCCTTTAACTTTCAATCCACTAATATAACATCCTTAAGAATACTAATTAAAGGGCGTGTAGTTCCTCCATTCGAGGCCGCTTTTAACTTCACCTAACCACACAACAAACTATACTCATAATAAATAAGGCATTGTAGTTCCTCCATCATTAGCTTTTAGGTTCAACTAAACAAATAACCAACCAAACATATTATATACATTCATCTATTTAAAGATACATCATTAACCAAGATATTACCATAATTATATTATTTCGTGCTTTTTATGTCCCTAAAATCACTGCCAGATTCTATGTCTTACCTAGTTTCCTCGCTACCACAATCGCGAACTCCAACGCCGAACATGTACATCCACATGCCTCCCCTTACATAATGAGCCACCCGCGGCGGTGAACCACCTCGAACCGATGCCGCGACACCGTAAATCCTCACACGAAGCCAAATCTATGTGTAATCGCCACTATTCGCATAAAATATCGCGATCATCGCTTCTATTTTGGCGAACGGAATAATCAAGTTAATTATTCGGCTATACGCCAGGGGAGCGGGCGCCATTCAAATTTTAATCGAACGCCGTAAGGGCGCCATTCAGATTAACCGAACGCTGTGGGGCCAATCACACGAGTTGTGGTAGTTAGGGTTCTAGGATTTTCGCTATGTAATTTATCTGTGTGTCATACATCTATGACTCATAAACATTTCTAATTATATCACGCAGTCAATTACCTTATTGCACTGGTTAATCCTAGAAATATCTCAATATATCTCATAACCATATTTCATAAACCAATCAAAAATCCACTCCAACCACCTACGCCATTAAGGCCGACAAAGACCGACCAAACTTCCACTAACACCAATCTCCAAACCAACAAATAACCCACCCAAAACAAAACAACAAGATAATAAAGGCGGTAAGGTGGAGTCATGGTCTGCGCCTCCATGAATGCTGTTCCAGTTCGACGGAGTTTAAAACGCAATGATCCAACGGTTATCGGTTTAACGGTTTAATCAAAATCGAAATTTAATAAAATTTAATAACACCAAAAGACGAATTCCAATACAAGGGATAATGAGCGATTGTAAAACGAAACAATATAACCGATGTGTAAACTACAAATCGGTGAAATAGCAAAATAGCTACTCACTGTATGAGCGACTGACGAATCCTCCTAGCCCGATTCGTCGGCTCAATTCCAAACAAACCTCTCTTCTCCTCCATTTTTAATATCTTATTTTTCTCGAACCTTTATTTTCTAGAAAAAATGTGTTTATATACTTGGGTCCGAAACCCAAGCCCAACACCGACTTCGGGCCCAAAACAGAGCCCACATATATCCGAGTCGATCCCCATCTAATTTTGAAAATAAAATAATTTAATTAATTAATTAAATGAAAAATAACGTATTTAAAAATGGTAAGCATAAACTATACATTATCTCAAAAAGAATCTCGTCCGAGATTAGGAAGCAAGCAAAGCTATCTGAACAAAAGCGTTGGTTATTAACTTAGAACCTATACAAGAATGCACGTTGATTAAACTTAAGCAAGATAACATTGGTATTAATTATTTTTAAATAATTCCAGAATATATGTCCTCATGCCATTACAAAACCTATTACGGTTTAACTGCCTATATTAAAACAAATTATTATCGTCCCTTAAATACAAGATAAATATATTATATCTTTTAGCATGTAGTTTCTTGACACGTAGTAGACTCTACGAAAAATATTCTCTACTTAACTAATCAATAATATGGAAAAGTTCATAAAACATTATGGAGTTTTCATTATCATGCATAAAAGAAAAATTTGGCACACTTAAAACAAAAAATCACTCATGTCATTGATACTATAATAAACTCTATATTTACTTTAGTCATGCTATCGATAAATATTAAATTTAAAACAACCCTTGAATCCTAATTCATGCTTGCAACTAGATCAAATATAGCACGTATCAAAAATAATAATTTTTTTTTTCATATTCCTCTATCAAAATCATATAGACCCAAACGAACAATTCAAGAATAAATACTTTCGAATAAAAAAAAATCATGTGGAACTAATTTAACGATATAAATCAATCATATCACATACGGTAATAGTTCAATTATATACAATAATATATAAACGTGTATACGCATGTATACACATCTCAAAAGAATACACGCGTGTATACGTCAGGTATACACATCTCAAAAGAACACACGCGTATATCATAAGTATACACATCTCAAAAAAAGAATACACGATATTTTATTTATTTATTATTATTATTCTCTATTTATAATTAATCACTTGAACAAATTAATCTCTTATACTTTAAAATATTATTCATCCATTAACGTGTACGAGTGAGGCGAGATAGTTCCTCCAACACCGAGGCAATTAGTTCCTTACTCAGTACGTCACAAAACCATCAAATAATACAACTCATTCAATATAGATTAAATATCTTATTATTTATTGAATAATAACATAACACTCAAATACAAAGTTCACAAACATGTTATTGCACTTAATCCATAATCCATGTGAAAATGAACACAAACAATAAATCAATATTACAACAGCACAGCTCATTTTGATCAAACCCGTTAATAATTAACATATTACACATATAACCACTCCTCATATGATAAGGAAAAAAAAATAAAACATTCCATATGCACTCCACAAAAGTAACTAATATAAATATACACATTACACATACAATCCAATCAAGAAAAAAATATTGACTCTCTTTATTTCTATATCTCTTTCATTTTGTTTGTAAAAATAAAACAACTAGCGGAAATAGTTTTGAAAATAAAACTCCTTAAACACTACCCATAAACCACGATCCAGAATCACCTAGACTCACCTAAGTCAAAAGCTAACCAAATGCTCGATACCAAACAAACACACACCCGAATTTCGATGTAATTCGAAAAACATTATTTGTCCCCTCGACTCTTCGATCTCCGAGGTGTGACGACTCTCCACTCCCAAAACCCATAAACAGTTTAAAATATGGATAATTAAAACCAATAAAAATTTTAACTTAAACAAAATCCTATTCATTTCAAAAATAATTTACAAATGAAAATGCAAATAACATTATCTCAACTGAAAATCTATATCACCTCAAAGGAAAACAAGACACATCCCGAGATGCAACGCTAACGCAAAACCACAAGCAAAGAAATCTTCTTCTTCAACATTAAACCCGGCTAAAACTTATCAACTATGTTCATTGAATGAACACCCCCGATAAGCAAACATGCAAATCGGGTCAGCAAGATTATAAAAATCTTTGGTGTGAGTAGCCCTAAAATATAACATATAATTATACATATATATACACAATCCCTAAGGTAGCTTAGTTCCTCCCATCGAAGCCTTTAACTTTCAACGACTAATATAACATCCTTAAGAATAATAATTAAGGGTGTAGTTCCTCCAATCGAGGCATTTTTAACTTCACACTAACCACACAACAAACTATACTCATAATAAATAAGGCATGTAGTTCCTCCATCGAGGTTTTAGGTTCTAACTAAACAAATAACCAACCAAACATATTATATACATTCATCTATTTAAAGATACATCATTAACCAAGATATTACCATAATTATATTATTTAGGGCTTTCTTTGCGTGTCCCTAAAAATCACGTCAGATCTATGTCTTACCTAGTTTCCTGGCTACCACAATCGCAACCCAACGCTTAACATGTACATCCCACATGCCCCTTACATAATGAGCCACTCGCGCGCGTAACCACCCCGAAGCGGGATGCCGCGACACCGTAAATCCTCACACGAAGCCAAATCTATGTAAGCATCGCCACTATTCTAAGATAAAAATTGGCGATCATCGCTTCTATTTTGCTTAACGGAATAATCAAGCCACTATTCGCCAGGGGGTCGCCAAGGCCATTCAGATTTAAGCGAACGCCGGAAGGGGCCATTCCCGCCATTAATCAAACGCCGTAAGGGCCAATCACATGAGTTGTGGTAGTCGGGGTTCTAGGATTTTCGTTATGTAATTTATTCGGTGTCATACATCTATGACTCATAAACATTTCTACTATATCACGCGGCAGGTCAATTACCTTATTGCGACTAAGCCACAATCTCTAGAAATATCTCAATATATCTCATAACCATATTTCATACTTTCACGTGCCAATATCTTATTGCAGACTACACCACACTCAGGTGGGCAAATATTCACCAATGCTATATTAACATCTCACATATAAAATAATGGAGTGTATATACATTTCTCCAAGATATTGCATTAATATATTATAACGATATTATATCATGTCATGTCACAATGCTTCAACGTGATCACATACATTTTATTATAACGATTAGGAATATAATATCTCCTAACATCTCAATATCGTCACGTGTCAAAATACACAACATCAGGTCAAATCTTTCTTAGATAATGACCACCAAATTATACAAGCTTCCACAAAGATTTTATTACTACATATGTCCATATAATATACACATAAAACGAAGACAAATAAACACCCCAATCCACAATCAAAGCCCAATATATATATATTTTTACACACTACTCACATCAAATCTAAATTAGATAATGACAAACCAAATTATATAATATCCGACAAATATTTTATTACTATATTTATCCATATAAACAAAATATGTGAAAACTGGAAAAGTCAACATTCAGTCAACCGGTCAAAGTCAATCACCAAAAAGTCAACGGTCAACGGTTAAAGGTCAACACCTCATGGTCAAGGTCAAACTCAACATGTCATGGTCAAAGTCAAAAACTGTCATCGTCAAAGTCAAAGGTGAAAGTCAACCGTCCATGGTCAAAGGTCAAAGTCAACCATCATGGTCAAAGTCAACATGCCGATGGTCAAAGTCAAACCGTCCCAAAGTCAAAGTCAACATGTCAAAGTCAAAGTGGTTGCTGATTGTTCGACCGGGTTCAGGTCATAGGTCATAGCCATGTTCATGGCTAAGGGCAAAGTGCATGGCTCGTGGGCTCATGACCACGGGTCATGGTTCGGAATTAACCGTCAACCCCAAACCTTAAAACCCTTAAAAAGTCTAAAAGTCCACTTATTTATTCTAACCCTATTGGATCTATTTTAAGTCCAATGGACTGGTCCATGCAATATTAGAAAACGGGCCAAAAATAGTTAAGGGTTCGGTCCAAAAAATACAAATGAAACGGCCAAAGACTAATATTAAACTGTCCCAAAACTTTAGTTAAACCGGTCCCAAAAATCAAATGAAAAGGGCCAAATAAAACAAATAAAGAAAAAGGCCAAAAAACAACTAAAACAAATGGCCCCCAAAACTTAAAAAATTTGGCCCAAAAATAAAACTAAAAAATCGGGCCAAAACAAAACTAAGGTTTTGGCCCACCCCAAAAAATTTTAAGGCCCAAGGCCCAAACCGAAAATTGACATTACTTGTTCATCTTCTTCCTAGCTACCACCACCAAGCCACCCAACCAAGTTCCACCAATCGCCACCCACTCCCATTCCATTATGTCGGTTAACTCCCCATCCAAACCCAACAAACTTTAACAAATGCAAAACTCCAAATCATACATTTCATATACTCTCCAAAAACTAGATCTAAAATTTCGGCCATTTCCATTATTGGGGCTTCAAGCTCCAATCGACAAGCCCCCATTCACCCACACTACACTACTCCATCCATCAAACAATACAAAATCCACAACAATCCTTTAATTTAACCAAAAAATCACAAATCAAAACCCCAGCCCTCGATAATGGCATTGAACGCCATTAACGCCTCATCAAGCTTCATCACGCCCCCACAACAACCCATCATCATCCCACATACTCCAAACATCCTAACCCAACACAAAAAACAAACCAATCAAAAAACACCCAACCATCCGTTTAAAATTAGTGCCGCCAACAAAGACTCAAACCAAACTTCCACTAACACCAATCTCCAAACCAACAAATAACCCACCCAAAACAAAACAACAAGATAATAAAGGCAACAAAGGTGGAGCTAATAAAGATAACCAACAAATATATCCATGAATATTGTTGTTCACAGATTGACGCTTTAAAAAAAGCCCAATCAAATCTTCAAATTATATCGGTTTAAAGTTTAATCAAAAATCCAAATTTAATAAAATTTAATAACACCAATAGCATTTAATTCCAATACAACAAGATAATGAAAAAAAAAATAAACAATATAATAATGTCCATAAAACCGTGAAATAGCAAAATAGCTACTCACTAGATGAATGAAACCGACGAATCCTCCTAGTCCGATTAAATTAGGCTCTCCACCTCCAAACAAACCGGCTTTTTCTCCTTCCATTTTAATATCTTATTTTTCTCAGAACCCTATTTTCTAGAAAAATGTGTTTATATACTTGGGTCCCAAAACCCAAGCCCAACACGACTCGGGCCCAAAACCGGGCCCACATATCCCGAGTCCGATCCGAATTTAATTTTGAAAAATAAAATAATTTAATTAATTAATTAAATAGAAAAAATATGATTTAAAAAAATACGGGCTAGCATAGCCTATATTATCTCAAAAAGAATCTCGCCCCGAGATTCGAAGCAAGGCTATACTTAACAAAACGTTGGTTATTAACTTAGAACCTATACAAGAATGCACGTTGATTAAACTTAAGCAAGATAACATTGGTATTAATTATTTTAAATAATTTCAGAATATATGTCCTCATGCCATTACAAAACCTATTACAGGTTTTAACTGCCTATATTAAAACAAATTATTATCGTCCCTTAAATACAAGATAAATATATTATATCTTTTTAGCATGTAGTTTCTTGACACGAGTAGTAGACTCTACTAAAAAAAAATATTCTACTTAACTAATCAATAATATGGAAAAAGTTCATAAAACATTATGGAGTTTTCATTATCATGCATAAAAGAAAAATTTGGCACACTTAAAACAAAAATCACTCATGTCATTGATACTATAATAAACTCTATATTTACTTTAGTCATGCTATCCGAAATATTAAATTTAAAACAACCCTTGAATCCTAATTCATGCTTGCAACTAGATCAAATATAGCACGTATCAAAAAAATAATATATATTTTTTTTTTCATATTCCTCTATCAAAATCATATAGACTGAAACAGAACAATTCAGAATAAATACTCGAATATGCAAAAATCATGTGGAACTAATTTAACGATATAAATCAATCATATACGCACGGTAATAGTTCACGTATATACAATAATATATAAACGTGTATACGCATGTATACACATCTCAAAAAGAATACACGTGTATACGTAGGTATACACATCTCAAAGAACACGATATGTATACATAAAGTATACACATCTCAAAAAGAATACACGATATTTTATTTATTTATTATTATTATTCTCTATTTATAATTAATCACTTGAACACCTTTTAATCTCTTATACTTTAAAATACTATTCATCCATTAACGGTAATGAAAGTGAGGCTTAGATAGTTCCTCCAACACCGAGGCAATTAGTTCCTTACTCAAGACGTCACAAACCATCAAATAATACAACTCATTCAATATAGATTAAATATCTTATTATTTATTGAATAATAACATAACACTCAAATACAAAGTTCACAAACATGTTATTGCACTTAATCCATAATCCATGTGAAAATGAACACAAACAATAAATCAATATTACAACAGCACAGCTCATTTTGATCAAACCCGTTAATAATTAACATATTACACATATAACCACTCCTCATATGATAAGAAAAAAAAATAAAACATTCCATATGCACTCCACAAAAGTAACTAATATAAATATACACATTACACATACAATCCAATCAAGAAAAAAATATTGACTATCTTTATTTCTATATCTCTTTCATTTTATTTGTAAAAACAAAACAACTAGCGGAAATAGTTTTGAAAATAAAACTTCTTAAACACTACCCATAAACCACGATCCGAGAATCACCTAGACTCACCTAAGTCTAAGCTAACCAAATGCTCTGATACCAAACAAAGTTACACCCTCAATTTCGGACATGAATTGAAAAACATTATTTGTCCCCGACTCTTCGATCTCCGAGGTGTGACGCACTCTCCACTCCCAAAAACCCATAAACAGCTTTTTAAATATGGATAATTAAAACCAATAAAATTTTTAACTTAAACAAAGTCCTATTCATTTCAAAAATAATTTACAAATGAAAATGCAAATAACATTATCTCAACTGAAAAATCTATATCACCTCAAAGGAAAAAAACAAAACAATCCCGAGATGCAACGCTAACGCAAAACCACAAGCAAAGAACCAATCTTCTTCAACATTAAACCCGCAAAACTTATCAACTATGTTCATTGAATGAACACACCCGATAAGCAAACATGCAAATCGTCGGGTCAAGATTATAAAAATGCCGTGAGTAGTAAAAGTAGCTCTAAAATACAACATATAATTATACATATATATACACAACAACCTTAATAATAATTTAGTTTCCTCCACCGAGGCCTTTAACTTTCAACGACTAATATAACATCCTTAAGAATAATAATTAAGGCGTGTAGTTCCTCCAATCGAGGCCTTTTAACTTCACACTAACCACACAACAAACTATACTCATAATAAATAAGGCATGTAGTTCCTCCATCGAGGTTTTAGGTTCAACTAAACAAATAACCAACCAAACATATTATATACATTCATCTATTTAAAGATACATCATTAACCAAGATATTACCATAATTATATTATTTTCGTGCTTTCTTTGTGGTCCCTAAAATCACGTCTAGATCTATGTCTTACCTAGTTTCCCCGGCTACCACAATCGCGAACCCAACTTAACATGTACATCCACATGCCTCCCTTTTACATAATGAGCCACTCGCGGCGCGAACCACCCTCGAAATGGATGCCGCGACACCGTAAATCCTCACACCGGAAGCCAAATCTATGTAAGTAACCGCCACTATTCTAAGATAAAATATTATGCGATCATCGCTCTATTTTTATGTAACGGAATAATCAAGTTAATTATTCGGTTATATTCGCCCGAGGGTCGCCTGAAGGCCATTCAAATTTTAATCAAAACGCTTATAAGGGTCACCGGCCATTCAGATTAATGAAACGCCGGAATGGCCAATCACATGAAGTCAGGGTAGTAGGTTCTAGGATTTTTCGTTATGTAATTTATTCGGTGTCATACATCTATGACTCATAAACATTTCTACTATATCACGCAAGGTGTCAATTACCTTATTGCACTAAGCCACAATATCTAGAAATATCTCAATATATCTCATAACCATATTTCATACTTTCACGCGCCAATATCTTATTCAGACTACACCACACTCCCCGGCAAATATTCACCAATGCTATATTAACATCTCACATATAAAATAATGGAGTGTATATACATTTCTCCAAGATATTGCATCAATATATTATAACGTATTATATCATGTCATGTCACAATGCTTCAAACGTATCACATATTTTATTATAACGTATTAGGAATATAATATCTCCTAACATCTCAATATCGCCACGGTCAAAAATACACAACATCATCGTCAAATCTTTCTTAGATAATGACCATCAAATTATACAAGTTTCCACAAAGATTTTATTACTACATATGTCCATATAATATACACATAAAACGAGAAGACAAATAAAAAACCCACAATCCACAATCAAAGCCCAATATACTTTTACACACTACTCACATCAAATCTAAATTAGATAATGACAAACCCAAATTATATAATATCCGACAATATTTTATTATTATATTTATCCATATAGTCAAATATATGAAAACTGGAAAAGTCAACATTCACAACCAACGGTCAAAGTCAATCGGTCAAATGGCCAAAGTCAACGGTCAACGGTTAAAGGTCAACACCTCATGGTCAAGGTCAAACTCAACATGTCATGGTCAAAGTCAAACTGCCATCGCCAAAGGTCAAAGGTGAAAGTCAACCGTCCATGGTCAAAGGTCAAAGTCAACCATCAAAGTCAACGGTCGATGGTCAAAGTCAAACTGTCCTAGTCAAAGTCAAACGCGGTTGCTGTGTTCGACAAGTAAGGTTGGTGGTCATAGCCATGGTTCATGGCTAAGTCAAAGCGCATGGGCTCATGGGCTCATGACCAAGGCCATGGTTCGACCTAACCGTCAAGCCCAAACCTTAAAACCCGAAAAGTCTAAAGTCCACTTATTTATTCTACCCGAAATTGGATCTATTTTAAGTCCAATGGACTGGGTCCATGCAATATTAGAAAACCGCCCAAAATAAGTTAAAGGGTTGGTCCAAAAATACAAATGAAACGGGCCCAAAACTAATATTAGAACCGGGTCCCAAAACTTAAGTTAAACGGGTCCCAAAATCAAAAATAGAAAAGGGCCAAATAAAACAAATAGAAAAGGCCCCAAACAACTAAAACAATCCGGGCCCAAACTTAAAACATTTTTCGCCCAAGAACACCCAAAATCGGGCCCAAAACCAACTAAGGTTTTGGCCCGCCCCAATCAAAAAATTTGCCAAGGCCCAAGGCCCAAACAAAAATTGACATTATTGTTCATCTTCTTCCCTAGCTACCACCACCACCACCACCAAGTCGGCTTCGCCACCCACCTCCCATTCCATTATTCGGTTAGACTCCCCATCCAAAACCCAACCAACTTTAACAAATGCAAAACTCCAAATCATACATTTCATATACTCCTTAAAAACGGATCTAAGAATTTGCCCACCATTATTGGGGCTTCAAGCTCCAAACAGCCCCAACATTCCCCACACTACACTACTCCATCCATCAAACAATACAAAAACAACAACAATCACGGTTTAAACACAAAAAATCACAAATCAAAACCCACATTTCCTCGAGGCCATTAATGAACGCCATTAACGCGCCTCAACAAAGGCTTCACCGCCCCACCGCCAAATCCATCATCATCCCACTCCAAACATCCTAACCCAACACAACCAAACAAACCAATCAAAAACAAAAAACCCAACCACGGCCATTATTGCCGACAAAGACGACCAAACTTCCAGTTTAACACCAATCTCCAAACCAACAAATAACCCACCCAAAACAAAACAACAACAAGATAAAAAGGTTTAAGGTGGAGTCATACCAAACAAAGCCTCCATGAATGAGTTCTAACGATTCGGAAAGCTTTAAAAAGCATAACAATTTGTCAAAGCTTATCGGTTTTAACGGTTTAATCAAAATCCGAAATTTAATAAAATTTAATAACACCAATAGCATTAATTCCAATACAACGGGATAATGAACGATGTAAAACAAAACAATATACCGATATGTGAAAACTATAAATCGGTGAAATAGCAAAATAGCTACTCACTGTATGAATGAGCGACCCGACGAATCCTCCTAGTCCGATTCATCGCGGGCCCAACTAAATCCAAATTTTCATCTCTCGCCTTCCATTTTTAATATCTTTTTTTTCTATGAACCCTATTTTCTAGAAAAATGTGTTTATATACTTGGGTCCTAAAACCCAAGCCCAAACCGACTCGGGCCCAAAACCAGGCCCACATATCCCGAGTCCGATCCTAATTTAATTTTGAAAATAAAATAAATTTAATTAATTAATTAAATAGAAAAATAATGATAAAAAAAATACTGCAAGCATTCTATATTACATATCAAAAAAAGAATCTCGGCCCGAGATTCGAAGAAGTAAAGCTATACTTAACAAAACGTTGGTTATTAACTTAGAACCTATACAAGAATGCACGTTGATTAAACTTAAGCAAGATAACATTGGTATTAATTATTTTTAAATAATTTCAGAATATATGTCCTCATGCCATTACAAAACCTATTACAGCTTTAACTGCCTATATTAAAACAAATTATTATCTGTCCTTAAATACAAGATAAATATATTATATCTTTTTAGCATGTAGTTTTTGACACGTAGTAGACTCTACTTAAAAAAATATTCTACTTAACTAATCAATAATATGGAAAAAGTTCATAAAACATTATGGAGTTTTCATTATCATGCATAAAAAAAAAATTTGGCACACTTAAAACAAAAATCACTCATGTCATTGATACTATAATAAACTTTATATTTACTTTAGTCATGCTATCCTAAATATTAAATTTAAAACAACCCTTGAATCCTAATTCATGCTTGCAACTAGATCAAAATATAGCGTATCAAAAAAAATATATATATTTTTTTTTTTTCATATTCCTCTATCAAAATCATATAGATAAAAAAAACAAAACAATTAAGAATAAATACTCGAATATGCAAAAATCATGTGGAACTAATTTAACGATATAAATCAATCATATACATACGTAATAGTTCACGATATATACAATAATATATAAACGTGTATACGCATGTATACACATCTCAAAAGAATACACGTGTATAATGAGGTATACACATCTCAAAAGAACACACGTATACGCAAGTATACACATCTCAAAAAAAGAATACACGATATTTTATTTATTTATTATTATTATTCTCTATTTATAATTAATCACTTGAACAGCTTAATCTCTTATACTTTAAAATACTATTCATCCATTAACGGTAATGAAAGGGCGAGATAGTTCCTCCAACACCGAGGCAATTAGTTCCTTACTCAAGACGTCCACAAAACCATCAAATAATACAACTCATTCAATATAGATTAAATATCTTATTATTTATTGAATAATAACATAACACTCAAATACAAAGTTCACAAACATGTTATTGCACTTAATCCATAATCCATGTGAAAATGAACACAAACAATAAATCAATATTACAACAGCACAGCTCATTTTGATCAAACCCGTTAATAATTAACATATTACACATATAACCACTCCTCATATGATAAGGAAAAAAAATAAAACATTCCATATGCACTCCACAAAAGTAACTAATATAAATATACACATTACACATACAATCCAATCAAGAAAAAAATATTGACTCTCTTTATTTCTATATCTCTTTCATTTTGTTTGTAAAAATAAAACAACTAGCGTAAATAGTTTTGAAAATAAAACTCCTTAAACACTACCCATAAACTACGATCCGAGAATCACCTAGACTCACCTAAGTCTAAGCTAACCAAATGCTCTGATACCAAATCATTACACCCTCAATTTCGATTGAATTTGAAAACATTATTTGTCCCCGACTCTTCGATCTCCGAGGTGTGACGCACTCTCCACTCCCAAAACCCATAAACAGTTTAAAAATATGGATAATTAAAACCAATAAAATTTTTAACTTAAACAAATGTCCTATTCATTTCAAAAATAATTTACAAATGAAAATGCAAATAACATTATCTCATTGTCTGAAAATCTATATCACCTCAAAGGAAAACAAGACACATCCCGAGATGTAACGCTAACGCAAAACCACAAGCAAAGAACCAATCTTCTTCAACACTAAACTGTCAAAACTTATCAACTATGTTCATTGGATGAACACCCCGATAAGCAAACATGCAAATCGGGTCAAGATTATAAAAATCTTTGGTGTGAGTAGCTCTAAAATATAACATATAATTATACATATATATACATAATCCATATGGTAGCTTAGTTCCTCCACCGATCGAAGTTTTTTAACTTTCAACGACTAATATAACATCCTTAAGAATAATAATTAAAGGCAGGTAGTTTCCTCCATCGAAACAAATTTTTAACTTCAACACTAACCCACACAACAAACTATACTCATAATAAATAAGGCATGTAGTTCCTCCATCGTATTTTTTAGGTTCAACTAAACAAATAACCAACCAAACATATTATATACATTCATCTATTTAAAGATACATCATTAACCAAGATATTACCATAATTATATTATTTCGGGCTTTCTTTGGTCCCTAAAATCACGTCAGATCTATGTCTTTACCTAGTTTCCTGGCTACCACAATCGCAACCCAACGTTAACATGTACATCCACATGCCTCCCCTTACATAATGAGCCACTCTCGCGTGAACCACCTCGGCGGGATGCCGCGACACCGTAAATCCTCACACGGAAGCCAAATCTATGTAAGTACCGCCACTATTCTAAGCATAAAATATTATGCATCATCGCTCTATTTTGCGAACGGAATAATCAAGTTAATTATTCGGCTATTCGCCGAGGGTCGCCAAGGCCATTCAAATTTTAATCAAACGCCAGGAAGGGCGGGCAAGGCCATTCAGATTAATGAAACATCTTAAGGGCCAATCACATGAGTTGTGGTGGTAGTCGGGTTCTAGGATTTTCGTTATGTAATTTATTCAGTGTCATACATCTATGACTCATAAACATTTCTACTATATCACGCAAGTGTGTCAATTACCTTATTGCACTAAGCCACAATCTCTAGAAATATCTCAATATATCTCATAACCATATTTCATACTTTCGCGTGCCAATATCTTATTGCACTACACCACACTCCCGTGGCAAATATTCACCAATGCTATATTAACATCTCACATATAAAATAATGGAGTGTATATACATTTTCCAAGATATTGCATCAATATATTATAACGTATTATATCATGTCATGTCACAATGCTTCAACGATCACATATATTATATTATAACGATTAGGAATATAATATCTCCTAACATCTCAATATCGCCACGTGTCAAAATACACAACATCAGCTGTCAAATCTTTTCTTAGATAATGACCATCAAATTATACAAGTTTCCACAAAGATTTTATTACTACATATGTCCATATAATATACACATAAACGTAGCACAAATAGCGAAAATCCACAATCCACAATCAAAGCCCAATATATATATGCTTTACACACTACTCACATCAAATCTAAATTAGATAATGACAAACCCAAATTACATAATATCAACAATATTTTATTATTACATTTATCCATATAGTCAAATATGTGAAAACTGGAAAAGTCAACATTCAAAGCCAACGGTCAAAGTCAATCGGTCAAATCAAAGTCAACGGTCAACGGTTAAAGGTCAACACCTCATGGTCAAGGTCAAACTCAACATGTCATGGTCAAAGTCAAACTGTCATCGTCAAAGTCAAAGGTGAAAGTCAACCGTCCATGGTCAAAGGTCAAAGTCAACCATCAAAGTCAATCTGGTCGATGGTCAAAGTCAAACTGGTCTAGTCAAAGTCAAACTTTTCGTTTTTCGGCGGGTTCGTTCATGGTCATAGCCATGGTTCATGGCTAAGGGCAAGGTGCATGGCTCATGGGCTCATGACCACCGGTCATGGTTCGGACCTAATGGTGGTCAAGCCCAAACCTTAAAACCCGAAAGTCTAAAGTCCACTTATTTATTCTAATTCGAACCTAATTGGATCTATTTTAAGTCCAATGGATCGGGTCCATGCAATATTAGAAACGGGCCCAAAAACGTTAAGGGGTTCGGTCCAAAAAATACAAAACCGGGCGGGCCATAGACTAATATTAAACCGGGTCCCAAAACTTAAGTTAAACCGGGTCCAAAAATCAAAAGAAAAGGGCCAAATAAAACAAATAAAAAAGGCCCCAAACAACTAAAACAATCGGGTCCAAACTTAAAACATTTCGCCCAAGCGGAACATCGCCAAAATCGGGCCCAAAACCAACTAAGGTTTTGGCCCACCCTAAATCAAAACCAACCAAGGCCCAAGGCCCAAACCGAAAATTGACATTCTTGTTCATCTTCTTCCCCTAGCTACCACCACCCACAAGACCACCAAGTCACCACGGCCACCATCCCCATTCCATTATGTCGGGTTAGACTCCCCATCCAAACCCAACCAACTTTAACAAATGCAAAAACTCCAAATCATACATTTCATATACTCCCTTAAAACTGGATCTAAGAATTTCGGCCACCATTATTGGGGCTTCAAGCTCCAATCGACAGCCCCCACACCCACACTACACTACTCCATCCATCAAACAATACAAAACACAACAATCCACGGTTAAAAACACGAAAATCACAAATCAAAACCCACACCTCTCAAATAATGGCAAGAACGGCCATTAACGCCTCCCTCAAGCTTTTCGCCCCACCTAACCCATCATCATCCCACTACTCCAAAACATCCTAACCCAAACAACCAAACAAACCAATCAAAACGACCCAACCACCGGCGCCATTAGTGATTCAAAGACCGCAAACCAAACTTCCACTAACACCAATCTCCAAACCAACAAATAACCCACCCAAAACAAAACAACAAGATAATAAAGGCAAGTAAGGTGGAGTCATGGTCTGCGCCTCCCATGAATGCCTGAAAATTTCACAGATTCGACAGTTTTTAAAGCAAATAAATTCAACGGTTATCGGTTTAACAGGTTTAATCAAAAATCCAAATTTAATAAAATTTAATAACACCAAATACTTTAATTCCAATACAAGGGATAATGAAATATATGTAAAAACGAAACAATATCGCCCATGTGTGTAAACTATAAATCCGTGAAATAGCAAAATAGCTACTCACTGTATGAGAATTTCTCGATTGAATCCTCCTAGCCGATTCGTCAGGCCTCCAACCCTCTCCAAAGAAAACCAAACTTTCTCTCATTTCCATTTTTAATATCTTATTTTTCTCAACCCTATTTTCTAGAAAAATGTGTTTATATACTTGGGTCCAAACCCAAGCCCAACACCGACTCGGGCCCAAAACTGTGCCCACATATCCCGAGTCCGATCCGATTTAATTTTGAAAATAAAATAATTTAATTAATTAATTAAATAAAAAAATACGTGATTTAAAAATACAAGCATATAGCTATACACATCTCAAAAGAATCTTCGTCCGAGATTCGAAGTAAAGCTATACTTAACAAAACGTTGGTTATTAACTTAGAACCTATACAAGAATGCACGTTGATTAAACTTAAGCAAGATAACATTGGTATTAATTATTTTAAATAATTTCAGAATATATGTCCTCATGCCATTACAAAACCTATTACAGTTTAAGTTTGCCTCTATATTAAAACAAATTATTACTGTCCCTTAAATACAAGATAAATATATTATATCTTTTTAGCATGTAGTTTCTTGACACGTAGTAGACTCTACGAAAAATATTCTACGTAACTAATCAATAATATGGAAAAAGTTCATAAAACATTATGGAGTTTTCATTATCATGCATAAAAGAAAAATTTGGCACACTTAAAACAAAAATCACTCATGTCATTGATACTATAATAAACTCTATATTTACTTTAGTCATGCTATCCGAAATATTAAATTTAAAACAACCCTTGAATCCTAATTCATGCTTGCAACTAGATCAAATATAGCACGTATCAAAAATAATATATTTTTTTTTTTCATATTCCTCTATCAAAATCATATAGATCTAAAACAAAACAATTTAATAAAAATTAATATGCAAAAATCATGTGGAACTAATTTAACGATATAAATCAATCATATAAAAACGACGGTAATAGTTCATTATATACAATAAATATATAAAGCGTGTATATGCATGTATACACATCTCAAAAGAATACACGTGTATACGTAGGTATACACATCTCAAAAGAACTGCGTGTATATACAAGTATACACATCTCAAAAAAGAATACACGATATTTTATTTATTTATTATTATTATTCTCTATTTATAATTAATCACTTCGAACAGCTTAATCTCTTATACTTTAAAATACTATTCATCCATTACGCGGTAATGAAAGTGAGGCTTTTAGATAGTTCCTCCAACACCGAGGCAATTAGTTCCTTACTCAGTACGTCACAAAACCATCAAATAATACAACTCATTCAATATAGATTAAATATCTTATTATTTATTGCATAATAACATAACACTCAAATACAAAGTTCACAAACATGTTATTACACTTAATCCATAATCCATGTGAAAATGAACACAAACAATAAATCAATATTACAACAGCACAGCTCATTTTGATCAAACCCGTTAATAATTAACATATTACACATATAACCACTCCTCATATGATAAGGAAAAAAAAAATAAAACATTCCATATGCACTCCACAAAAGTAACTAATATAAATATACACATTACACATACAATCCAATCAAGAAAAAAATATTGACTCTCTTTATTTCTATATCTCTTTCATTTTGTTTGTAAAAATAAAACAACTAGCGGAAATAGTTTTGAAAATAAAACTCCTTAAACACTACCCATAAACCACGATCCGAGAATCACCTAGACTCACCCTAAGTCTAAGCTAACCAAATGCTCGATAACAAAAATCACACACCCTAATTTCGATTGAATTGGAAAAACATTATTTGTCCCGACTCTTCGATCTCCGAGGTGTGACGACTTCTCCACTCCCAAAACCCATAAACGGTTTAAATATGCGGATAATTAAAACCAATAAAATTTTTAACTTAAACAAATGTCCTATTCATTTTTCAAAATAATTTACAAATGAAAATGCAAATAACATTATCTCAACTGAAAATCTATATCACCTCAAAGGAAAACAAGACACATCCTGAGATGCAACGCTAACGCAAACCACAAGCCGCAACCAATCTTCTTCAACATTAAACCTGTCAAAACTTATCAACTATGTTCATTGAATGAACACCCCCGATAAGCAAACATGCAAATCGGGTCAGCATTATAAACAATGCTGGTGTGAGTAGCTCTAAAATATAACATATAATTATACATATATATACACAATCCCTACGGCAGTTAGTTCCTCCACCGAGGCGCCTTAACTTTCAACGACTAATATAACATCCTTAAGAATACTAATTAAGGCAGGTAGTTCCTCCCATTGAGGCGTCTTAACTTCACACTAACCACACAACAAACTATACTCATAATAAATAAGGCATGTAGTTCCTCCATCGAGCTTTTAGGTTCAACTAAACAAATAACCAACCAAACATATTATATACATTCATCTATTTAAAGATACATCATTAACCAAGATATTACCATAATTATATTATTTCAGGCTTTCTTTGCGTGTCCCTAAAATCACGTCGTATCTATGTCTTACCTAGTTTCCACGGCTACCACAATCGCAACCCAACGCCGAACATGTACATCCACATGCCTCCCCTTACATAATGAGCCACTCCGCGGCGTAACCACCCCCGAGCGGGATGCCGCGACACCGTAAATCCTCACACGGAAGCCAAATCTATGTAGTAATCGCCACTATTCTAAAGTATAAAATATGCGCATCATCGCTCTATTTTGCGAACGGAATAATCAAAGCCACTATTAAACTCGCCCGGGGATCGCCCGAAGGCCATTCAAATTTTAACGAACGCCCGGAAGGGGGCCCGAAGGCCATTCAGATTAAGCAAACGCCGGAAGGGCCAATCACATGAGTTGTGGTAGTCAGGTTCTAGGATTTTCGTTATGTAATTTATTCAGGTGTCATACATCTATGACTCATAAACATTTCTACTATATCACGTGCAGGTCAATTACCTTATTGCACTAAGCCACAATCTCTAGAAATATCTCAATATATCTCATAACCATATTTCATACTTTCACGCGTGCCAATATCTTATCAGACTACACCACACTCCCGTGGGCAAATATTCACCAATGCTATATTAACATCTCACATATAAAAATAATGGAGTGTATATACATTTCTCCAAGATATTGCATCAATATATTATAACGTATTATATCATGTCATGTCACAATGCTTCAACGTATCACATATATTATAACGTATTAGGAATATAATATCTCCTAACATCTCAATATATATCCAATGTGTCAAAATACACAACATCACTGTCAAATCTTTCTTAGATAATGACCATCAAATTATACAAGCTTCCACAGCATTTTATTACTACATATGTCCATATAATATACACATAAAACGTAGCACAAATAAACAGTCCACAATCCACAATCAAAGCCCAATATACTTTACACACTACTCACATCAAATCTAAATTAGATAATGACAAACCCAAATTACATAATATCCAACATATTTTTTATTATTACATTTATCCATATAGTCAAATATGTGAAAAACTGGAAAAGTCAACATTCACAGTCAACGGTCAAAGTCAACGGTCAACAGTCAAAGTCAACGGTCAACGGTTAAAGGTCAACACCTCATGGTCAAGGTCAAACTCAACATGTCATGGTCAAAGTCAAACTGTCATCGTCAAGGTCAAAGGTGAAAGTCAACCGTCCATGGTCAAAGGTCAAAGTCAACCATCAAAGTCAACGGTCGATGGTCAAAGTCAAACTGTCCTAGTCAAAGTCAAACTGTCGTTTTCGTGTTCGACAGGTTCATGGTCATAGCCATGGTTCATGGCTAAGGGCAAAGGTGCATGGCTCATGGGCTCATGACCACGGTCCTGGTTCGGACCCAACTGGTCAAGCCCAAACCTTAAAACCCGAAAGTCTAAAGTCCACTTATTTATTCTACCTGACCCAATTGGATCTATTTTAAGTCCAAGGGACTGGTCCATGCAATATTATTAAAAACCGCCCAAAAGCGTTAAGGGGTTCGGTCCAAAATACAAATGAAACGGGCCATAGACTAATATTAGGTTCGGTCCCAAAACTTAAGTTAAAACCGGGTCAAAAAATCAAATAGAAAAGGGCCAAATAAAACAAATAGAAAAAAGGCCCCAAACAACTAAAACAATCGGGCCCAAACTTAAAACATTTCGCCCAAGCAACACACCCAAAATCGGGCCCAAAACCAACTAAGGTTTTGGCCCACCCTAATCAAAATTTGCCAAGGCCCAAGGCCCAAACCGAAAATTGACATTACTGTTCATCTTCTTCCCTAGCTACCACCACCAGCAGCCACCAAGTCGCGCCGGCCACCCACTCCCATTCCATTATGTCGGTTAGACTCCCCATCCAAACCCAACCAACTTTAACAAATGCAAAAATTCCAAATCATACATTTCATATACTCCCTTAAAACTGGATCTAAGAATTTCGGCCACCATTATTGGGGCTTCAAGCTCCAATCGACAGCCCCCACACCCACACTACACTACTCCATCCATCAAACAATACAAAAACACAACAATCACAGTTTAAACACGAAAATCACAAATCAAAAACCCACACCCTCAGTAATGGCAGTAACGGCCATTAACGCCTCCCTCAAGGCTTCACTGCCCCCACTCGTCCATCATCATCCCACTACTCCAAACATCCTAACCCAACACAACCAAACAAACCAATCAAAAAACGACCCAACCAATCCCATTAGCCATTAGTGCCGGCAAAGACGACCAAACTTCCACTAACACCAATCTCCAAACCAACAAATAACCCACCCAAAACAAAACAACAAGATAATAAAGGCAGTAAGGTGGAGTCATGGGCTGCGCCTCCATGAATGCCTGTTCACAGTTCGACAGTTTAAAACCTTAATCCAACCAGTTATCGGTTTAATGCGGTTTAATCAAAAATCGAAATTTAATAAAATTTAATAACACCAATATACGAATTCCAATACAATGGGATAATGAACGATTGTAAAAAACGAAACAATATACGCCGATGTGTGTAAACTACAAATCCGGTGAAATAGCAAAATAGCTACTCACCTGTATGAACAGCTCGACGAATCCTCCTAGCCCGATTCGTCGCGCTCCAACGCTCCAGCAAACCAGCTTCTCTCTGCCTCCATTTTTAATATCTTATTTTTCTCTGAACCCTATTTTCTAGAAAAATGTGTTTATATACTTGGGTCCGAAACCCAAGCCCAACACCGACTCGGGCCCAAAAACCAGGCCCACATATCCCGAGTCCGATCCGACGAATTTTGAAAATAAAATAATTTAATTAATTAATTAAATAGAAAAATACGTATTTAAAAATACGGGCGTTACAGGTGTATAGCCTTGTTATAAATAGGTACCAATCCAAAAGTTTAGAAAATACAGATCGAGGTGGCACAAGGTAGTTAGACCACGTGTATTTTCTAAAGGGAGGGGTTCTAGGGACATATTTTATCTTGACACGTAAACAAACTCAAAATCGTTAGGGCATTTATAAGTTTTGGATTAGGCTAATTTTTTGTAGATATAATCTCCTAACTATTCTAAACATTGTCACAAATAATCAAAAAATCAAAAATTCCAAACTTGCCAAATGTAGTTAACAATTTACAAAATTTGGCTAATTGTAGATCGTTCATTTTCACCATTTTTGATACTATATTTGGCAAGTTTAAAAATTTTTGATTTTTTTTATTATTTGTGACAATGTTTAGAATAGTTAGGAGATCATATCTACAAAAAATTAACCAAATCCAAAACTTATTAATGCCCTAACAATTTTGAGTTTGTTTACGTGTCAAGATAAAATATGTCCCTAGAACCCCTCCCTTTTCTAAAATAATTATGTCGAGGTGTTTGCCCAAAAGATTGTTTAAAATCAAATCCCTGATACTGTGAATTAAACATGGAAAGAGATGGAATATACGAGACAATTAAGGTTGCACAGGGTAGTTCGACCAACTTGTATATTCATAAATCAATGAAACAATACGAGTACGGAGGTAAGATCGTACATTAAATTGTAACAACGTACAGGGAAGTGAAAATAAACCATAATGATAACGGAAAAAAAAAATACAAACCTAAATATTAGATAGGACTATATGCCACATTAACAACATTTCAATAATAAAACAAACGAGCATGAAGACTTGAGTAGTATATTCAATTTGTTGCTACTCAAACTTTTCTGGTGCATCCATGAAGCTACAATATGGTAAGAATGTAAAAAAATGTAATTGGAATTAAAGAAAAAATGTAGAGAGAAGAAGATGAAAGGAGTGAATGTGAAGGATGTGGTGAACTTCTATTTATAGAAAGAAAATGAAGCCATTTTTCAACCGTTTTTATTTGTTTTAAGACCGTTTTCGACCGTTTGCTAACTTAACGGTTTTATGACCGTTTTTACCATTTTACAAAAGCGTTAGTGGGCCGGTAAAGCTCGTTAAGTGTTAAGTGTATATATATATAAATATATATATATATATATATATATATATATATATATATATATATATATATATATTATTATATATGTTTCTATCTATATATAATATAATATTAGAGATATATAAGATCTAATATAATATTTCACAAGGCTGAAAAGTTGGGAAAATGTAGGGAATAAAAGACATACTAGGGTGGAAAATTAAAATGCAAACATGTAAATAAAATATCTGACATAAATAAAATACAAGACTGGGAAAATAAAATGTCTCATCGAGAATCCTCGTGGGTCTTTTGAAGAAGAACCGGGGAGTCCTGTGATCGGATGCGGGACGAAGCCCCATGGACGCTAACTACTCCTAGATATCGCCTGGAGTCTGCATCACCTGGTCCTGAAACTAGTGCTGGTTCGCCATGAGCATTTGCTGGAACTGATTCTGGTAAGTAGTCATATGATCCTGAAATGCATTCATAGAAGTGCACATTTCTTGCTAAAATTCGCCCATGTTATCTGTCAACGACTCGTGGCGAGTGGTCATATCCTCCCTGAACTCGCCCATGGTATGTTCCATCGATACATGGCGAGTATACATGTCTCTCATGCCACTGTTCATAGCGCGTAAGGCATCCATAGGTTGGCTCATCAGGCTCATAGTAGCCTCATCAAAGAAAGGTGGAGGGGACGAGTGATTTGGACCCACGTTATTGTGTTCAGCTACCATGCGTGTTGTGGGTTCCCATGGGGACAGTATGCACTTCTTGAAAACATGCATATTCTCATATGGCAACATAGGGACTAATGGTGTGGCAGACAAGAAACCCAAATTTAACATAACTTGCGTGACAAGAATGGCAAAAGGGGCTGACCTGAGTGTGGCATATATAATAATATCGAAAAAAAAAAGTCACTATGCAGAAGTTTCCCTTTCGCTCCTGGAGGACCCAGAGTAGGTTGAGAAATGTCTTGTTAATGTCTGATGGCTTCGAGGTGGTAATGACATTCTGTCCCATCCATTGAGTCACGACCAACTGGTTCCGTCGCACCGAGCGTTGATACGCACATTTCCCTGCCATATTATAATCACCCTCGATAAATGTGTCAAGCATGAGGTCGTAAGTCCATGGATACACACACTGCTGTTGAGTCAGCATGTGGTCGACCATAAGTATGCCAGTGATCTCGGATATCAAAGCGGGTGTGACTTGGCGGCGAACGCCGTCGATGGTGACCCAAAATGGTTGCCATTAAAGCCACCATTGTCGTAGAACTTCAACACCAAATCCATTGAATACATCCCGCCATTAGCATATAAGAGATACTCCAATCCTCTAGAGTGTATTTCTGTGTCAAAAAATGGAGCAAACATCCCACTTTCAAATAGGGATCCAAAATTTCTTTCCACCGAAATTCGCCTATTTCTAGCCATTTGTGATCACAGGAAGAGGATGGGTATTGATTTGAGATGGGGAGAAGAATTGGAAGTTGCTGATGGAAGGGGATCTGAAACCAAGCTATGGTGGTCTCACATGAGACTCAAATTTAACTAGAGGTTGTCTCGTGCGAGATTAGATTTGGAGGGGACGTGATCCCTTTTTGTGGGGGAAGAAAGAGGAAATGGTGATGCATGGGAGAAGTGTTTCGGTTTATACATGGGCCGAGAATCACGAGATTTGGTCTAGCCCAAAAAATTCCAAGCCCAAATCAAGCCTAAAAAAATGTAAACGCGCACACATGACTAATTCGGACTCTGAATTGGATAAATGAGCTACCAAAATTATCGGCACGAAAAATACCATCCAATTATATGAGTCATTCTCAAAGGCCACAAGAATTTTTGAAAAGAAGGAGGGATTTTTTATTTATGAACAATGTTTTATATATATATATATATATATATATATATATATATATATATATATATTTTATTTATATATATAAGGGAGATTAATATGAACATATATATATGATTGGATGTCGAAGACTCACCACCTTTTGGATGTCTAAACTCACCATCTAAAAGCTGTCATGTCGGCTTTGGACCGACCCCAATCCAGCCAGACTGTGGCTTCACCTTTATGTATTATGGGTTTAGGGGCAGGACGGTACCATCCTGAACTGTGCGCGCTATGGTCTAATAATATTGCCCTTATTACATACGGCTATCCTCAAACCGCCCCAAAGGGAACTCAAAGTAACCAATTCTAGTTGACCTAGTGGAATCCATTGCCCGTACGTATTCCAAGTAGGCAACATCCGAGGTTGAACACGAATCTCTATGTACACAACTTAATGCAAGGTGAATTTTAAAAGACAACAATTTATACATATATACAAGGTGAGTCTTTTAACCTCAAATCCTCAAGTCGAATTGAGTCTTTTAACTTCAGATCCTCAAGACGTTTGCGAGTCTTTTAACGTCAGATCCTCAAGACGATTCCCAACTGGTGGGAGAAATGGCACAGCGACGAAGTTTATCCTGCTCAGCTGGTGTCAGAAAAAAGTATACCTTATACTGGCTAGTATTGGATAGGAAGTCAAGACCTGGATAGAAAGGTGTTTAACAATGCATACAACACCTCATCCTTCGCGCACATTGTTTACGAGCAAAAGTACTATGACTATTACCTGTTCGTGATGAGTGAGACTTACACCAAATGATTAGCTGAAGTTCGCGAGGCAGAGAGTAGAAAAGGGAAGAGAAGGAAGGATGAGAAATTTTTGGTACCCATCGTTTACCAGTAGGAACGTTTTGAAATTCGCGTTTCAGAAGACATTTATACTCAGTTCTGAAATAGATGTTTTGTGGACTACGGCTCCAGCGCTTGCAACCACACACTTCAAAGTACTTTTGAGATCATAAAATAGAAGATGATCCAGCTACCAAAATGACGTACCCTTTACAGAAAAACAACATTGAGTACGTCAAACGAAACATCTAGTCTATGTAGACCAGATCTTAGAGAAGAGTATGTTCAACAGTTAGGGAGCGTAACTCGTGGTAATGTTTGAGGCATTGTCCATTATTTACTTGAAATTCGTTGTTATCTTGTGGATTAAGCAAAGAGATTGCCCCATAATAAGTCACAGCTGACACAATGAAAGGACCATACCATCGTGTTTTCAATTTACCAGGAAAAATGTATAATCTGGAGTTGCAAAGTAAAACTTTTTGGCCAATTTTGAAATCTTTACGCAAAATGTGCTTGTCGTGCACTCTTTTCGTATTAGCTTTGTAGGATTTCGAGAGATCATAAGCATCATTTCGAATCTCCTCAAGCTCATTTAATTGCAGTTTTCATTTCTCGCCTACCGCGTTGATATTGTAATTGAGGCTTTTGATGGCCCATAGGGCACGATGCTCAAATTCACTGGCAGATGACAAGGTTTTCCAAAAACGATGTCGTAAGGAGACAACCCTATAGGTGTCTTAAAGGTCGTTCAATATGCCCACAACGCATCCGATAAGCAGAGAGACCAGTCTTTTCTTGAAGGATTGACAGTTTTCTCCATAATGGACTTTATCTTTCTGTTGGAGACTTCCACTTGGCCACTCGTCTGTGGGTGATATGGAGTAACAACTTTGTGAGTAACTCCATATTTCTTCATTAAAAACCAAAAAAAATTATTACAAAAATGTGTGCCCCCATCACTAATGATAGCTTTGGGAACACCAAAATGAGATAAAAAGTTTTCTTTTATAAATTTCACGACAGTCTTATAGTTATTTGAGGGAAATGCGAGTGCCTCAATCCATTTAGAGACATAGTCCACAACGACTATAATGTAGAGAAAACCTTGAGAAATAGGAAAGGGTCCCATAAAATCAATGCCCCAAACATAAAAAAATTCCACAATTAAGATAGGATTTAGGGGCATCATATTGCGTTGGGTAATGCGACCCAGTGTTGACAACGAATGCAAGCTTCACAATATTTGTGTGCATCGCAAAAAAGGGTAGGCCAGTAAAAACCACATTGTAAAACCTTCGCTGAAGTTTTTTTCCCACTAAAATGACCACCACAAGATTGTTCATGGCAAAAAGATAACACGTCGGTGTGTTCCCAGTCGAGAATGCAGCGACGAATGAGTTGGTTTGAACAATACTTAAAGAGGTAGATGATAAAAGCCTAAAATTGTAGTTTTAACCCCTTTAACAATATCTCATTTGACCAATTATGTGATTAATAAGTAAGAGTTAGTACTGTTATCGTGTTCTAATGTATTTCAGTCATTGGAGTCAAATATGTGCAGAAATGCGCCCCTTTTGCAAGATAAAAGAGCAAGGGTTGGTTGCTAAGAAGTTCTATGCTAAAATGCCTAGATTCAAGGAGAAAAAGCTTTTTTAAAACCCGGTCAAAGCTGAAAAGTCAAAGTTAACGCGGGAAGAAACAACGCACAAAAGTCAGTAGAACTTCCGAAGGCCGTATCTTTGGACTCAGACCTAGGAATTGGGCCTACCTTATGTCAAAACGACCGGTTTGGAAAGAGATTTTCAATGGTCCAAGTTTTGACCCAATAAAAGGAGTAGAAGTGGACGAAAAGGGCTATTGAAGTCATTTCCAGTTGAAAAGCCATGCACAAAAGCTCAAAAGACTTAGCTCTTAAGATATAGAGTTTTGACTTAGTAATTATCCAAGAACTTAATTTTAGATCTAGTTAATTAGCATTAAAATTAGTTTTAGAAAAAGAATGAGTTTTATTTAGAATCAGATTTAGTTTTATAATAAAGAATTAGTTTTTCATTCAATTTAGTTTATGATTCAATTCTTATTTAGCTTCAGTTGTCCTAAATTTATAATTAGTTTGTCTTACTTTCATTTCATCAATTCAGTTGAATTCTTAGACTCTTGTTAATTTAGATTTATAAAGTTTAATCATTTATTCAATAATGAGTTGTTCTATTTGTTCTTGTGTGAGAAATGATAGTATGATGATTCAAGGCTAAAAGCTCCATTAGAGGGGTTTGGAGAAGCCTTGATGAAACTTGATTGTTATTAGCGTAGAATTGTTGGTTCACCATAAGAATGGGTTTGATTGCTTCACATGCTAGTTGTTAGTTGGTAGAGATTACCATGAACAATTAGGGATTAGAAAGACCCAATTGTTATGTGAAAGCATTGCAATTCGGATTATGACAATTCTTGCTAGTTTATTAAGTCGAATTAAGGTGGAATCAAATCCCCTAATTCTTTATCTAGATTCGAATCTTAGTATTTTAATTTCCATCTTATTATTTAGAACATTTCGATTACGTTATTTCCCTCATTGTTAGCATAATTACATTAATCCGTACTCTCATTGACTTTGATAGAACTGATAATCGTCGTTAACGTTAATTCTAAAGAACTAGGAGTGGAACGAATTCTCTACTCCACTTATTGCAATAGCATCGAGAGTGTAGAACTTTGATACTTTAGAATAGAAAAAAACTTTAGTTTTACTTACGTTTGAGTTTCATCACTTATTCGTAGGTAAAACTATCGTTTTACATGTTATCAAATGGTGCCACTGCCGTCTTAGTTCTATTTAGATTTGTTTTCATTCGTATTGTTAGTCTTCCCAAAGTCCCATTAAAACCACCCACCCTTGTTTGGTTCTAACAGTGATTGTTTGGTTCAGAAACTAAAAAAGATTTCTAAGAAAAAGCCTGAGCGCGCCTTACGCCCATCCAAGGCAAAGTTTGAGTGCCCCCTGCGCTGACACGTGATAAGAGCCCAAAACTGTAGTTTTAACCCCTTAACAATAATACATTTAGACTAATTATGCGAGTAATAAATAAGAGTTAATGTTGATTACGTGCTTTTATGTATTTCAGGCATTGAAGTAAATTATGTGCAGAAATGTGCCACTTTGGCAAGATAACGGAGCAAGGGTTGGTTGCTAAGAAGTTCTGTGATTAAAGGACAAGATTCAAGGAGAAAAAGCCTTTGTAAAGCCCAGTCAAAAGCTGAAAAGTCAAAGTCAACTCGGGCAGAAACAACATATAAAAGTCAGCAAAACTTCTAAAACCGTATCTTTGGACTCAAGCCTTGTAATTGGGCCTACCTTATGTCAAAACGACCAGCTCGGAAAGAGCTTTCCAATGGTCCAAACCTTAACACAATCAGAGGAGTAAAAGTGGACGAAAACCCTACTGAAGTCAGATCCAGCTAGAAAAGGCCCTGTGGACTTAAGAGATTGGGTTTTGGGCTCGATTTTCCGGCCCAAAACATGGCTCCTCAGCCCATGCACGAAAATGCGGATCTGGTCTCCTCCATTTCAACACACAAGACTTAGCTCTTAAGCATACTTAATTTAGGTAACAAGTAGCCATTAGAGCATATTTTTTAGATCTAGTTTTTAGTTTTTTTCCATTAATTAAATTAGTTTTTATTATCTTGTTTTAATTTAGGATTTGAATCAATTGTTATTTAATTATTAGATCAATAAAGTAGTTTGTTCTTCATAATATAGTTTCATTTCATTAATCATTGTAGTTTCAATTCCTAGATTTAGTTATTATCATTGTTAGTTTTAATCAATTCTTGCATAATTAGATTTCCATTTGAATTGAAATAAGTAAATTTGCAATCTTTATACCATGTCTTGTTTAATTCCATGTGGAAATGATAGAATAATTATTCTAGGCTAAACCTCTATTAGAGGGGGTTGAAGAAGCCTTCATGAAGCTTGATTTGTGTTAACGTAGAATAGTCGTAATTTCCATTCCATTCTAGAAAACGATTAGTTCACCATGAGAATGGGTTTGATTGTTTCACATGCTAGATGTTAGTTGGTAGAGATTACCATAAACAACTAGGGATTAGGAAGAACCAATTGTTATGCAAAAGCATTTCAATTCAGATTACGAAGATTCTTCATTAGTAAATTAAGTAGAGTTAAGGTGGAATCAATCCCCCCTAATTCTTTATCTAGTATCAATTTAGCATTTCCGTCATTTCGTTATCGTATCTTGTTTAGTATTTGAATTTGCATCGTAGTATAATTCCCTTCGAAAAACTCTCATTGACTTTGGCTAGGACTGATAATGTTAGAAAACATTGAATGCTAAAGAACTAGGAGTGGAATGAATCTTTTACTCCACTCTGTTTCAATAGATTTGAGAGTAGAATAATCTTTGATAAACATCTCGATCGAGTAAAGTTCAATTTTAGTTTTACTTGCATTTAGTTTCATCGCTTATTTGTGAGTAAAATTATTATCGTATTCATTTTAAGTTTATCAACATGCCTGGAACTCGAGTTACACAAGGAGCGCGACCTGCGCCCTATTTAGGCTACTTGTGAGTGCGATCCGCGCCCTCTTCTGAACTGCCCGATTTTCACCGGTTAGTACAAACTTCCATTTCTTAAAGTTATTTAGTGTTTCTAACTTGAAAAATACACTGAGCTCACGTATACTAGACATTATTCATAAGCGAAGCAAAGAGGCATTCAGGTACTTCTTTCTTCCACTCCTCGTATCCCCTGTTAGAGGATTTATACTAGCATATCAAGGTTGTTTTGACTGTTATCGTATTTCTTCAATATTGGACTTAGCCTTGCATGAGATTAAGGGCAGGTCGAGAAAAAACAATTAACGTAATCTATCGTGAACGTCAACGTCAACACAGAAACCTATCTAATATACCACACACTACACCTGAAATAATGGATGAAGAAAGAGAGTCTCCTCTCTCTGACTTTTACAAAGCCATGAACGATAGCCCAAAATCTTGCAACGTTCTTGCAGACCCAGTGGGGGATTTCCGAATCCCCCAAATATATTTAATTTGTTACCCATTTTTCATGGGTTAGACCATGAAAAACCTTATCAGCATATGCGTAGGATTCAACAAGTCCTTACCACATTCCATCATCCTACGGTTGGTGTGGAACAAATTAAACTGAGGGTGTTTACTTTCACCCTAGCCGACAAGGCGGCGTCAAGGTTAACTGCCCAAGCGCCTAATTCTGTGGACTCATAGGCCAAACTTGTTCAACTATTTATGGAACATTTTAACCCACCACTGAAGACAGATGAAATGCTTTCCAAGATTCATTTTTTTCGACAAAATCCTCATGAATCCTTTTCAGATGCTTGGAATCATTTCACTGATCTTCTTATAGAGTGTCCACATCATAACCATGCGAAAGACACATTAGTTCATGCCTTTTTCAAGGGACTTTTACACCACCATAAAGCGGTCCTAGATATAATGAATGGGGAATGTTTCCTCAGTAAAGGAGCCTCAGAGGCTTATAAGTTTTTAGAAGATCAAACAAAGCATAATAATAACTGGGGGGTAGTGACGATATCCCCCGCTCCGCTAGTTCTTCTTCAACAGTTAAGGCTGCCGGTATGTTTGAGATTAAACTAAATCATGAGCTTAACACTTTAATCGAATCTCTCACTAGAAATGTAGAAGCTATTTCTGTTCAACAAAAGCATGTCCCCATCATGAATGTCAACTCTAATCCATGTAATTTCTATTTGAGTCCTAAGCATCCCGACTCCTATTGTCCTCTCGCCTATGAACAACAAACATCACAAACAGACAATGTTTGCTCCATTAATAGCTATCCTATTCCTAACGCCCCTTGGAGACAACATCCCAACTTCAGTTGGAGAAATAATCAACAAGTTACACCTCTAGGGTATAATAATCAAAATGTTAGGCCAACAAACAATTACAACCAAGCTCCACCACTACAAGGAAAAGGACAAGGGAATTATAATAATTATAACAATAATAATTATAATGTTAATAGAGGTATCGTTCTAGTTAATCATAACTATCACAACCCACCTATTAATAATCAATATGACATAGTTCCTATCACACAACCTGTAACAAACACTCCTCCACAACCGGATCATTTCGACGCCTTTATGCAAACCCAATAACAAATTTTACAGTCTATCCGACTTTTCTTATAGCAGTTAGCCCAAGAGAAAGTACAACCCAAAGGTGTGTTTCCAGGTCAAGCAATACCTAATCCTAAAATAACAAACACAACCTTTGAGGTAACGGTAATACTAGTAATGAAAATGGAAACGTAGGTGAACTAAAGTCCATCACCACTCTCCGTTCTGGCAGAGTGGTTGATAACGCCGTAACTATGTCTGTAGTTACTCCACCAGTAGCCCCTATACTGGATATTGTACTAGATACCGAAATAGAAACTAAAGATCCTACTCCAGTAGAGGTATCAGTTAAACCACAACCTAAGAAACAAAAAGCCAAGGTTAAACATCCTGTTGATCCATATGCTAAATATAGAGAGAAACCACCGTTTCCCCAGAGATTAGCTATGTTGAATAAGAATACAAATTTTGATAAAATTAGGGAGGTTTTTAAAAATCTAACGATAAACCTACCTTTTCTCAAAGTGATTAAAAAGTTACCTCACCATGCTAAGTTTCTCAAAGAGTTGTGCACTACTAGGCGTAAGACAAATATTCCTAAGGACGCCTTTTTAACTGAACAATTTCCATCTTTATCAGAAAATAATGGAATCATTAAGTACAAGGACCCTGGTCGTCCTACTGTACAATGCACCTTAGGAGATTCCCACACGACGACCGCTTTATTAGACTGGGGGGGGCGAGTGTTAACTTAGTCTCCGTATTATCTATACAAACAAATAGGTCTACAGGAGATGCAACCTACTAAAATGACATTGCAAATTAGCGGATCGGTCTATTAAGTATCATAAGGGTATGGTTGAAAACGTGCTTGTTAAGGTTCCGGATTTCTATTATCCTGCTAATTTTGTTATCCTCGATACAAAAGTCGCTAACGATTCTATTCCGATCATCTTAGGGCGTCCTTTCTTGGCAACTGCCAACGCGCTTATAAATTGCCTCGATGGTTCGATGTCCATGTCTTTTGGCCATCTTTCTGTTGTGGTCAATGTTTTTAAAATGATGAAATAGTTACCAAATTCGTCTGTAGATGGGGAGGTTAGCATGATCATGAGCTTATCTTAAGACTATTTTAATAACACGTTTCCAGAAAACCAGATGCATAAATTCCTTTCCTTTGGAAGTTTAGATTTTGAGGATGACTCCTACGAAAAGGAAGTAAATGCCCTTTTCAAGTTTACTCCTATAGTAGACCCTTCTGTTGCTCCATCTACTGAGTTTGAAGACCTGCTACCTAAACAAGTCTTCATTACTCAAGATGAGGACCCTCCAGAAGCATTTATCGACATTCCTTCCACCCGGTGCTTAAACCTCTTCCTTCTGAGTTAAAGTATATTCAACCTGATCCGGATGGTAGTCATCTGGTAATTATATCTTCTCTGTTATCTGGGGATGAAGAGGCACGGTTGATTAGGGTAATTAGGGAACATCGTTCAGGGATTGGTTGGTTTCTAGATGAAATTAAGGGGATTGACCCTAATGTTTGCACTCATCGTATCGTTTGGAGGATAATGCAAAGACTTCTCGCGAACCTCAGTGTCGCTTGAACCCTGCCATGAAAGAGGTGGTCAGGGAAGAAGTCTTATGTTTACTCGATGCGGGTATCATATACCCAATCTCCAATAGCGAATGGGTAAGTCCCATTCATGTAGTTCCTAAGAAATCAGGGATTACCATGATACGTAATGCTAAGGGTGAATATCTTTCCACGCATGGTCCTATGAAATGGAGGATCTGTATTGATTATAGATGTTTAAATATCATGACACGAAAGGATCATTTTCCTTTACTATTTATAGATTAGATGCTCGAACGTCTAGCTAGTCATGATTTTTATTGTTTTTTAGATGGCTACTCTGGCTATTTCCAGATTATTATTGATATTGAAGACCAAGAAAAGACTACCTTCACATGTTCTTTTGGAACATATGCCTATAAATGAATGCCTTTTGGCCTTTGTAATGCTCCTGGTACCTTCCAGCGGTGTATGCTTCATATATTTAGTAACATGGTAGAGCGCTTCATAGAAGTTTTCATGGATGATTTTTCTATCTATGGAGATTCTTTCACTGACTGCCTGTCTAACCTGTCTAAGGTTTTGAGACGGTGTGAAAAGAAGAGTCTGGTTTTAAATTGGGAAAAATGTCATTTCATGGTGAAAAAGGGAATAGTGTTAGGTCACATTGTGTCTAGTGATGGCATCGAAGTAGATAAGGCCAAACTAGATAAGATAGCGTCTCTACCTATACCACAGACTGTCCATGATATTAGAGCCTTTCAAGGCCATGTAGGGTTTTATAGGCATTTTATCAAAGATTTTTCAAGAATAGCTAGGCCTTTGACTAATTTGCTTTTAAAAGATGCCATCTTTGATTTTAATATTAAATGTAAACAGGCTTTTGAAACTTTAAAAGCCGCTTTAACATCTGCACCCATTATACAGCCTCCGATTAGTCTAAACCTTTCGAACTCATGTGTGATGCTAGTGATTATTTCGTTGGTACTGTGTTAGGTCAGAAACTAGATAATAAGTCCATTGTCATTTATTATTCTAGTAAAACTTTAAACGACGCTCAAAGGAATTATACAACTACAGAAAAAGAATTCTTAGCTGTCGTTTATGCTTTAGATAAGTTTCGTCCTTATTTGGTTGGTACTAAGACTTTAGTTTACACGGACCATGCAGCCCTTAGGTGCCTTCTCGCAAAGAAGGATGCTAAGCAGAGATTATTCTGATGGATTTTTCTTCTACAAGAGTTCACATTAGAAATAAAGGACAAAAGAGGGGTCGAAAATGTAGTTGCCGACCACTTATCTAGACTAACAAATGACGATGATAGTGATTATGAGTCCATACCTGACTCCTTTCCTGATGAGCATCTGTATGCTATTTTTTCTACACCATGGTATGCTGACATTGTGAATTATTTAGCGTCTGATATTCTTCCTGATGTTTGGTCACGAAATAAACATAAGAAGTTCTTGGCCATAGTTAAGCTATACTACTGGGATGAGCCCTACCTTTCTAAGTATTGTGCGGATCAGATTATTCGTCATTGTATTCCCCAGTGAGAATATAATGAGGTTCTATCGTTCTGCCATGACAAAGAGTATGGTGACTATTTTAGTGGTTTGAAAACAGCTACTAAAATTCTTCAATGTGGGTTTTATTGGCCTACCCTTTTTTAAGATGCCCAAGTGCATTACAAGACGTGTGTTCGTTGCCAACAACTTGGGCGAATCACTAAATGTAATATAATGCCATTAAATCCAATCATGGTGGTAGAAATTTTTAATGTATGGGGCATTGATTTCATGGGTCCTTTTCCTATTCCCCCACTGTTTTATATATATTCTAGTTGTCGTGGACTACGTGTCTAAATGGATAGAGGTCATGGCTTGCCTTGGCAATGACCATAAGACAGTTGTGTTTTTTGTTAAGGAATACATTTTCTGTTGGTTTGGCATTCCTAAAGCCATCATTAGTGATGGTGGAACATATTTTTGCAATAGAGTTGTTGTGTCTCTAGTTAAAAAGTATTAAGTTTTTAATAGGGAAATCAAAAAAATCTTAGAAACAACTGTAAATCATGATAGGAAAGATTGGTCTAAGCGTCTAACTGATGCCTTATGGGCGTATAGGATTGCTTTTAAACCTCTTATAGGTATGTCTCCCTTCAGACTTGTATTTGGGAAACCTTGTCATTTTCCCATTGAATTGGAGCACCGTGCTATGTGGGCTATAAAAAGCCTTAACTTCAATTTTGATAAGGCGGGTGTCAAGCGCAAGTTGCAATTGAATGAGCTTGAAGAAATCCATAGCGATTCTTATGATCTCGCGAAGGATTATAAAGCTAACATAAAACTTGTTCATGATAAGCAAATCTTGCGAAAATAATTTGTGGTTGGTCAAAAGGTCTTACTTTACAACTCTCGTCGGCATATTTTTCCCAGGAAATTAAAAACCCGTTGGTCTGGTCCTTTTCTGGTTATTGAAGTCACCCCTTACGGGGAAATCACCTTGGTAAATCCTAAGGACAACAGTATCTTTCAAGTCAATGGCTAACGGTTAAAACATTTTCACGAGTTAATGTCCCCTGATGTGGAGGAAGTCCTTTTACAGGACCCTGTCTATGAGGACTGACCTTTGTTGTTTGGTGTACTTCCTTTCACTTCCATATATTGGTGAGTGCACCATTCAGGTAACCGAGCCCTCCTATTGGAGTGTATGGTTGTAAGTACCGGATCCTAAGACCACGTTTAACATAATTCACGTTTTCCACTCTTGCATATTTTTCAATTTTTGAGTCATGTCCCTCTATGGTGTGAATTATGTTTTTATTGCTTTTCGTTTTCCTTACATTATTATTTTTAGCATTGCTTTTATCTGATCCACCATTTTAGAAGTAATTTTGCAATGAGTTGGTTAAGAATGTTGTGAATATTGGTGTGGCTAGGATTAGATATTGTGGTAGGATGAAATTTCAATGAGTTAGGAAGTTGTTATTCTAAATTCAATCTAAAAGATATTAGGTTTGTTTTGGAATAATGAATCTAGATTGTTTCCATTTTAGGTTTTGGAAATATTTTATTTCCAGCAATTGCTTTAAAATTTTTGGCAACTTGTTGATATTCATTTTAGAAACTAAAACCCTATATATACTTGATTCATTCTACACTCACAACCCATACATCTCACTTGCATCTCTCACCTTGAACCTCTAAATTTTTCCTTCTGTTTTTCACTTCATCCTGCTCTGAGCACACGGAGCGTGCCCCACGCCCTATATAGGCTACTTCTGAGTGTGCCTAGTGCTGAAACGCCTGGAACTCGAGTTAGACAAGGCGCGAACCTGCGCCCTTCAAAGGCCATTTCGGATCACACCCCGCGCCCTGCCCTCTTAGCCACTGAAATTTTTGATTTTTTGTGAGTTGTTCTAGAGAGTACTTATTGTGATGAAGTCTCCTACAGTCATACCTGAGCAGTCTTTCGAAGACTTGTTAGGAAGCGAGACCTATGGAGGTTGGTTTTGCGACAGGATCTTGCAGTTATGATGGCAACATCTAGTGGTAAGTGATGACAACTCGTATTCACCTCAGCTTACTGCATATTTCTATAATAATGTTAATTTCTTTTGTCAACCTGATGGGGAACAAAAATTCTCCATTGTAATTAATGACACGACAATGGAATTCAACAAAGCTTTGGTAGCGTTGGTTTTGGGATTGCCTTTGCCTGATCCTACAAACACGTGGGGATATATGATGGATAATGCATACCTCTATGACTATGCGTATTTCCACGAGTATTATGGGGGAGGGGTGTTTCGTTTAATGGACCAACGGCGATATAACATAGCCCTTGGTACCCTGTCCCTGAATGTAGGCACCACCATGTTATTCATCCTGATGAATATTTTAGGGGAGTGGCAGTTTACTTCTGCAAATAGTACCGCTGGTGACATTTTCCTTGCTTTAGCTGAGGGATGCCGCCTATGTGACATTCCCAGAGTTTTAGTGGCTAGTATAAAAAGAGCCCATAACATGAGGCATAAGTATCTTCTTACGCCTGTTTTGGTTTGCCGCATCATGCGTAGTTGTTTACCTGAATTCTGTACCCAGTTCACGGATTAGGTTAGGGTTGAAATCATGAGACCCACCAATTGTGTGGTTCGTTCATTTTGAGTTATGACTTGGCTGGGATGGCAGGTGCAACTTCATTTGGTTGCTCCTTACACCCCATCAGACCAAATAACACTTGATAGTTTAGCACGGGTTGATGATACACGGCGAAGGGCTTGGCAAGTTATCATAGCGTGGCAAGACGCAAAAGAACCTTGGTCCTATAAAGAGGAGAGTGATGACATTTAAACGCTGGAGAGGAGGTAAGTTTTTATTTTTGTTCGTGTCTGCTTATGTCCCAAGCAATTTACTTCTTGTAACCCCATAACGGGTAGAACTCATATAAAGTTGCATCTGTTTTTATATATTTTTCTATATTAGTATGTTTTAACTTTGTTTTGTAGATGTTCTAAAATTTCCCGCATTTCCATGGTATTTTTCTACCCTTTTTATTTCAATACTTTGAGGACAAAGCATGCTTCTTGTTTAGGGGTGGCATAGAAACACGCGTAATTTAAGGCATCTGTTAGGATATAAATATGTATAATATGCACTTGTTTTCCAATAAAAAGTTCAAAAATTCAAAAAAATAAATACAAAAATAAATAAAAAATAAATAAAAAGTTATGTTATACACTTAGGAATATTGGTATTGTTTTCTTTCTCTATGCTTTTAATAATCTAGAAGTCTCGCGTTAGCTTTTGTATTAGAATAGTTTTTAGAAACTTAGGTTAATATGTAGGTAATAATCTTTGCATCTTTCTATAAATATATTGCATGAGTATCTATGATTGTTTGGCAGTAAATTTCTGAAATCTAGGCTTGAGTACTTATTCTACAAATCCTGTGAGAATATAGCATAAAGCCTTATATGAGTGAAATATATTTGAGAAATGACACAAGGGAGAAGTAAATTCAGGACAGAGAAATCACACGTCCACTTGCTTGATCACTATACCATATCCTAAGTGAGAATTTAGGCCCTCTTTGGATCGATATTGCCAGAAATTCAAACCTTATGAAATTATTTTCCGCTAGTCGCCCCTCTGAGCCCTTCTTTAGCCTTTCATAACCCGCAAATCCTTTACCCTTTTACAAAACAAAATAAAAATAAAAATCAGCCTACCCGTTCTTTGAATAAGTCTGAGAATATAGATGAAGAATAGAAAAGAGAAAGACCTTTGAAATCAAGAAATTATTAGTTGCTTCAAATAAGAAAAGAAAATTTCCATCCAAAGAAAAGAAAAAAATATATAAAAATATATAAATATAAAAATAGAATAAAATAAAATAAAGAGTTAGAACTCCAAAAACATAATCAAATGAGTCAAAAGCCAAAGAAAAAAAAATGGCTAAGGATGGAAACAAAGTGTAGAAGCAAAGTAAGAACAAGGTTTTCTCTAATTACATAATATGAAGACTCTATTATCTCAGACTTGTCCTTTTTGAATATCCATTTCCTTCATTCTTAAGCCATCACCTAATCCCCGCAATACCTAATAAAGATCTCTAGCTCAATTAGGAATAGGTTAGTGTGATAGTAAGTCACAGATGTGTTTGATCGACTTCGGCTTCCTTGTATGTATGTCATTGAGTTTGTAAGGTAAAGTGTGCCCACTACACACTGGAGTAGCGAAACTTGAGCAAAAAATCATAGTGTTTTTGTCTTGACTTTTATGTGAGGACCTACTTAAGGACGCTATTCCAAAGTTTCAGAAACGGACCTGTTAGTGCATTTCATAGTATTAATCATTGTATATATGTTTATTCGTAGATGATTGATTATTATGCATATATTTGCTTAGGTTTTGACTTGATTATTCTGTATTCATTGCTAGTGAGATGTATAATTGAGACATAAATAAGGAAACAATAGTTTTATTTCTTAGTCGTTGTAGTTAAATGAAGTTTGTGAGTATCTTCACTGTAAAAATCTCATGAGGCTATAATTCGTCCACTAGAGAATTTCTAGTGGTTTAAGGCCTTGTTGTAAATGGTCAATGCAATCGCACTTGGCAAAACGAGATTAGTTAGAACTCCATTTTTGGTTACTTATTCTAATTTCTCATATTTGCTTGAGGACATGCAAAATGTTGTTTGGGGGTGGTATGATAAGAGCCCAAAACTGTAGTTTTAACCCATTTAACAATATCGCTTTTGACCAATTATGTGATTAATAAGTAAAAGTTAGTACTGTTATCGTGTTTTTATGTATTTCAGGCATTAGACTCAAATATGTGCAGAAATGAACCCCTTTTGCAAGATAAAGAACCAAAGGTTGATTGCTAAGAAGTTCTATGATAAAAGGCCAAGATTCAAGGAGAAAAAGCCTTTTTAAAGCCCGGTCAAAGCTGAAAAGTCAAAGTTAACGCGGGCAGAAACAGCGCACAAAAGTCAGCAGAACTTCCGAAGGCGCGTATCTTTGGACTCAGACCTCATAATTGGGACTACCTTATGCCAAAACAACCTTCTTGGAAAGAGATTTTCAATGGTCCAAGTCTTGACCCAATCAAAGGAGCAGAAGTGGACGAAAAGGGCTGTTGAAGTTATTTCAAGCTGAAAAGCCTTTGTGAACAGAAGTACTGAGGTTTTGGGCTCAATATTTTGACCCAAAACATGCCTCCTCAGCCCATGCACGAAAGCTGAAAAGACTTAGCTCTTAAGATATAGAGCTTTGACTTAGCAATTATCCAAGAACTTAGTTTTAGATCTAGTTAATTAGCATTAAAATTAGTTTTAGAAAAAGAATGAGTTTTATTTAGAATCAGATTTAGTTTTATAATAAAGAATTAGTTTTTCATTCAATTTAGTTTATGATTCAATTCTTATTTAGCTTTAGTTGTCCTAAATTCATAATTAGTTTGTCTTACTTTCATTTCATCAATTCAGTTGAATTCTTAGACTCTTGTTAATTTAGATTTATAAAGTTTAATCATTTATTCAATAATGAGTTGTTCTATTTGTTCTTGTGTGAGAAATGATAGTATGATGATTCAAGGCTAAAACCTCCATTAGAGGGGTTTGAGGAAGCCTTGATGAAACTTGATTATTATTAGCGTAGAATTGTTGGTAATGATCTATTCCATTCTAGAAAGTAGTTAGTTTACCATGAGAATGGGTTTGATTGCTTCACATGCTAGTTGTTTGTTGATAGAGATTGCCATGAACAATTAGGGATTAGAAAGACCCAATTGTTATGCGAAACCATTGCAATTCAGATTACGACAATTCTTGCTAGTTTATTAAGTCAAATTAAGGTGAAATCAAATCCCCCTAATTATTTATCTAGATTCGGACCTTAGTATTTTAATTGCCATCTTATTATTTAGAACATTTCGATTACGTTATTTCCCTCGTTGTTAGCATAATTACATTAATCCATACTCTCATTGACTTTGATAGAACTGATAATCATCGTTAACATTAATTCTAAAGAACTAGGAATGGAACGAATTCTCTACTCTATTTATTACAATAGCATCGAGAGTGTACAGCTTTGACACTTTAGAATAGAAAAAAACTTTAGTTTTACTTACGTTTGAGTTTCATCGCTTATTCGTAGGTAAAACTATCGTTTTAGATGTTATCAGTAGGGGTCATCCCAGAAATAATATTTTACAATGGATAAGAACTTTTTATGATCAGGGCGTGACCAAAAGGAAGGAACTTCCTCAGTATCTAGGTAATTAATGATATTCGTGTACCATGGAGAGGAGAAAATGGAGTATAAATGCTCACCTGGGAAGGAATCACAAATGGCGTTAGAATCACTATCAATGTCACCAACCAGCCTTGATAAATGGTCGGCCACCACATTTTTGGTTCCTTTCTTGTCTTTGAATTCTACGGAGAATTCTTGCAAGAGAAGGATCCAGCGGAACAATTGTTGTTTCGCATCCTTTTTCGTGAGTAGGTACCGAAGTGCGGCATGGTCAGTATATACAATGGTTGAAGAGCTGACCAGGTAAGGGCGAAACTTATCCAAAGCATAGACAACAGTTAGTAACTCTTTCTCAGTTGTCGTGTAATTACATTGAGCATCATTAAAAGTTTTACTAGCGTAGTAAATGATAACGGGTTTGTCATCACGTCGTTGGCCTAGTACGGCGCCAATAGCAAAGTCGCTAGCATCACACATTAGTTCGAATGGTTGAGACCAATCAGGGGGTTGAATGATAGGAGCTGTAGTCAAAGCGGTTTTTAGAGTTTCAAAAGCTTGTTTGCAATTGAAATTGCACTCGAAGACCGCATCCTTAAGCAGGAGATTGGTTAAGGGTCAAGCAACTTTAGAAAAATCCTAAATGAATCGCATGTAAAACCCACCATGGCCTAAAAAGGCATGGATATTGCGAACTCTTCGGGGGATAGGTAGAGAAGCAATTTTAACAATTTTAGCTTTATCAACCTCTATCCTGTCTTTCGAAACAATATAACCTAGAACAATTCATTTGGTCACCATGAAATGACACTTTTCACAATTAAGTACTAGATTTTTCTCTTCACAATGCGTTAACTTTTTAGAAAGTTTCGATAGGCAATCGTCAAAGGAGTTTCCATAAATGGAAAAGTCGTCCATGAAGACTTCCATATAATGTTCCACCATATCACTGAAAATGTGAAGCATGCAGCGTTGGAAAGTGTCAAGGGCATTGCAAAGAACAAAAGGCATTCGTTTGTATGCAAAGGTTCCAAAGGGACATGTGAAAGTTATTTTCTCTTGATCAGCTGGATCGATGACAATTTGGATCACAACTCCAGCAATCTTATTTGATAAAAGGTAATTTAAGGTTTGATTCTATTAGTCCGAAGTCCAAAGTCCAAAGTCCGTAAACGTCCAATTAGTCAAGTTACATTACTCACGTGGGCTGGTACGATAGGTCGAGTAAAGGATTGTCCATACCTTAGGGCTAGGCAAGGTTCACAACTGGATTTACAACTTAAAATGAGTAGGATTTTAAGTTATTTCTCAGGTTTAGATAAATTAACGGTAATGCAAGTAACGTAAAATAATAACGATTGATTTCTACGTAAAATAAAGAGGGATAAAAATACAGGAAAAGGGTTAATCATAATCATGCAAAATCAGTTTCAACAGTTAGAGTACCATATCACTACAACTCTAATTTGTCTTGAGTTCATAGACAAACTCAAAACGTCATCGAGTAATGATCCCTAGTGAGATGCACTCATCTCTGAGCTCATCTCACTAGCATAAGGAGTTGAACTAATATTCCATCTCTAGAATATCATTTCAGCTCCTGGTTTGATTACACATCAGCTTGACAAACCAGAGTACCAACTGCCACCATAGAGTCTCACACGAGACTTGACCTAGTATAAACAGGGTCTCACACGAGACTGTTCTAGAGCATCAATACTCCAAACTTGTCCAGTCTCAATCATTTTGGGACCGGATGAATAATCTAAACCTTATTCCTAAGTAGTGATTCTGGAACATTAAAGTGTCAATCCTGATCCTCACATGAGCATCATTAACCCGCCCCCTTGGGAGGATTTTAGCTCATGGTCATGATGGATTGATTGATCATATTGTATACACTAAACAAGTAAATAAATAACAGGAACTTAACTTAAAGAAAAATAAATCTTATTAATGTAAATACTTATAGTACTTGATGCTTTAATGAAAAGCTACTGGAAGAGAAATACAACAACACATAATGAAAATGAAAGCAGCAATGTAAAAAGCTAAGTCTAACTCCAGGTCCCCTTCTCATATCTCAAATATATAGCCCTTCCCACGTGAAGCATTCCCCCTTCTTTAATTCCATTTCGTCTTTTCTTTACTTTGCATAAACTTCCAAAACTATGTATACAAAACAAAACCTTCCTTTAATGTTTTGTTTGTTTCCTTAACAAGGTGCCACTAAGGTGTGCCCTCAACTTGCCACCTGTCTTTGGTGACTCATCATGCCTTGTGGGCCCACAGAGTGGGTCCATGTGCTGTGTCTAGTGGCAGCTCAGATTTTGGCATTTTTACAACTTTCTATCTTTGCGTAGAGCTCGTCGCCCTAGTTGCTCTGGCAGTTTACTTGCTGAAATTAGCATCTAGGTTTGAAAGACGTGAGCTTCGGAAGTTTGCTACTTCTTTACACGTGGACCCGTTCTACACTGGTTTTGTCCCTTTGGAAACTTCGGCTCTAGTCAGGCTTTGTTGGAATTCACTGGGGCTGAGTGGAAAGATTTCAAGTATGCACAGTATTCCCGTACTTGATGTATGTTTTATTATCATATTTACATTAACTGCGAAAACCTGCAAAAGTACGAAAATATAATTATTTCATGATTATTAAACGCATAATTGACCAAAATGTTATGTCTCTCGGGGTTTAATATTACAGTTTTGGGTGCTTATCACACCACCCCCAAACAGCACTGTGCTTGTCCTCAAGCAAATAAGAGACATTAAAACGATAAGTGGCAAAAAATGTGATGTCCTAAACTAAGTCTTATTTCACAGAGTGCAGTTGCATTGACCGTATGTAAGAAGGCCTTGAACCACTAGGGATTCCCTAATGGACGAGTTATAGCCTCGTGAAAGTTTTCCAGAGAAGATACTCACAAACTTCATTTATACTACAATGACTCAGTAACAAAGGCTTGTCCCCTTAATTAATCTCATATATCTATACATCTCACTAGCGAAAACAAAGATTAATTTTTTTGAAATTCAAGTTAATATACATCCAATAATCAAAACATCTACATGTGAGCATGCATGCAGTGATCTTTACAATGAAATGTACGAGCAGGGCCGTTTCGGGATCCTTTGGATATCATCCTTCAGTAGGTCCTCACAAGTATGTGTCGAAACACAAATTCTCTCATATTTTTCCACTCAAGTTTAGCTAACTCCAGTGTGCAGTGGGCATACATTTCCTTCTTCTAACATGAGTTTCCAGACTTAGCTTTTTTTAAGCTTTTGTATTCCCTTTTGATTTGATTTTGGGGGAAATTCTAACTTTGATTTTTCTTTTGAATTTTTTGGAAACATATTTCTATTTTTCTTTTTCTTTTCTTCTGAAGCAAGTAACTGATTTTGATTTATGACAAGTTTTTGTCTTCATTTTTCCTCACTTCATCCTATTTCTCATAATCATCATCTAGGTAGGCTTATTTATTTGTGGTTAATAGATGGATAATGAATTTTTGGTGAAATAAATAGGGTTAATTAAAGGTTTAGTGGGGCAACTAGCAGTAAATTTTTTTACAGGTGTGAATTTTTGGCTATATCGATCCAAAGAAGGCCTAAATTATCGCCTAGGATTTGGGTAGTGATCAAGTAACTAGACGTGTGAACTTCTCTATTCGGAAAAACTAGTCCTCTGTGTCATTACTCATATATCACACATTTTGAGGCTCTTTGGTTAGATTCTCACAGGATATGAAAATTAAGTTATCTAACTGTGGGTCCCAGAAACTTACTGCTATGTACATTTAATGATAGTCATTGCATGAATACTCATGGAAAGATGTAAAAACTATTGCATACATATTAACTTATGTTTCTAAGAACAAATCCTAATTTTAATACAAGGGTGAGATTTCTAGATATTTTTCATCACAGAAAAGGAAACGAGATTTTGTCACTAAATACACTTATTTAGACAAAAAATAAAACTATATACAAACTATGAATGCTTAATTTTTGCAAATGGTTCTTACCACCCCCAAATAGTAGGACACTGTGTCCTCAAAGTGTCAAGAGAAAGAAATAATATACCTGAGAGGCTTGAGCAAAAGTAAAGGTGATATCTTCATCATAAAATTATGTTAACACCACATATAGTATACAACGCAAAATGGAAAGGACACTGTTAGGTTATGTACACTTCACATCAAAAAGTAAAACAACAAATATGTACATCAACTTACACTGCCCTAATTACAAATTAGGGGTATGTGATAAACGTAAAATTGAATAATTTACCTACGAAATGAACGATGAAACTCAAAATGCAAGTGAAACTAAACTTAATTACGCGTTGCTATCAAAGATTTTTATACTCTCAATTCTATCGGAATAGAGTGGAGTAAAAAGTTCATTCCACTCCTAGTTCTTTAGCATTCAAGTTTTCTACAATTGACTAGTAAATCCAAAGTCTAATGAGAGCAATGGTGGGAATTTATACTACGATGTGAATTAAAACTAGACGTAATATAAATATTATAACTTTATTCAATTTAACTAAACAATAATTGAATTCTAAATTAATAACTAAGAATTGAATAACAATAATTGAATTTAGATCTAACAAATTTAAATGACAAATCAAAATGAACAAGAAATAACTATTTTATTTATCTAAGCAATGAAGAACTATGATTCAAAGAATTAATCTAAAACAATGTATGAAACTAATTAATTTAACTAATTGAAATTCAAATCTAGATCTACAAGCTATTTTAATGGCTACTTTCTATTCTAGATTATCTAACTATCCCCAACTTAACAGCAAAGTCTTTTTTTATGTAAAGGAGGAGACCTCTGATTATGATCCAAAATTTCGATAGGCAAATGGGCTTTAGGATGGAAACACGTGTAATTAATATGACTTGAACCTTGGCCTTTCTCATAAAACTCCTTGATTCTATTTTTTGGAGTTCTAACTCTTTATTTTTTTATTTTATTTTTTTTATTTGGATGGAAACTTACATTTTTCTCAAATATGAGAAATTAGTATTGACCAAAAATGAAGTTTAACTAACGAAGTTTTGATTTCAAAGGTTATTCTCTTTTCTATTCTTCATCTCTATTCTCAAATTTATTCAAAGAATTGGGTAGGTTGATTTTTATTTTGTTTTGTTTTGTAACAGTGGTAAAGGATTTGTGGTTTATGAAAGGCTAAAGAAAGGCTCCGGAGGGGCTATGGGGAAAATAATTCATAGGTTGGAATTTCTGGCTATATCGATCCAAAGTGGGCCTAAATTCTCGCTTAGGATATGGTATAGTGATCTAGCAAGTGGGTGTGATTTCTCTATCCGATTTTATAGTTTTTGATTTTTTTATTTTGTTTTCTCCTTGTGTCATTTCTCAAATGTGTCACTCATATAAGGCTTTAGGCTATATTCTCACAGGATTTGTAGAATAAGTACTCTAGCCTAGATTTTAGAAACTTACTGCCAACAATCATAGATGCTCATGTAATATATTTATAGATAGATGCAAGGATTATTACATACATATTAGCCTAAGTTTCTAAAAACTATTCTAATGCAAAAGCTACGTGAGGCTTCTAGATTATTGAGAGCATAGAGAAAGAAAACAATACCAATGTTCCTAAGTGTATAGCATACTTTTTATTTATATTTTTAAAATTTTTGAATTTTTTAGCTAGAAAACAAGTGCATATTATATATATCTATATCCTAACAGATGTCTTAATTACACGTGTTTCTATGTCCCCCCCCCCCCCTAAACAAGAAGCATGCTTTGTCCTCAAAGTATTTTAAATAAAGAGGGTAGGAAAATACCATTGAAACGCGTGAAATTCCAGAACATCTTCAAAACAAGGTTATAACATACTAATATAGAATAGAAAACTGACGCAACTCTATAAAAGTTCCACCCGTTATGGGGTTAATGAGAAATAGATTGCTTGGGACATAAGTAGACACTAATTGAAATAAAAACTTACTTGCACTCCCGTTTAAACATTTTCCTCCTCATTTCCCTCTTCATCCTTAATAAAGAAATGAGGTTCCTTCGCATCCTGCCATGCCATGTTAATTTGTCAGGCTTCACGCCACTTATCGTCTATTATAGCTAACCTGTCAAGCGCCACTTGGTCGGATGGGGTGTAAGGCGCAACCTAATGAGGTTGTATCCTCCACCCTTGCCAAGTCATTGCACGGATTGGGTTCCGTGCAATGACGAATAATACATTGCACGGAACCCAATCCGTGAAACGGGCACAAAAAACAGGGAAAAACATAGCATTATACAGCAAATTAAAACAGGCATAAAAAGGTACTCATGCCTCTTGCCATGGGCTCGGGCTAAACTAGACATTAAGGTCTGGGGAATATCATACAGTGTACGTCCCCCAACTAAAGCAAGGAAAATATCACAAGTTTCGTCATTCACAGAAGAATAACGCCATTCCCCTCTAATGTTTAGCATAATCCAAAACATAACAGTGCCCACGTTCATAGACAGGCTACCAAGGATGACGTTATAATCCCCTTGGTCCTCTATCCTAAAGATTCCTGCCCCGTAATACTCATGCAAATCATTATAGTTATACATGTACATATTATCTACCAAATAGACCCATGAGTCTTGTATTTCAGCCGGCATAGCAAGTCCAAGCACAAAGGCTATCAAGAACCTGGAAATTTCCATTGGTTCATCCCCGATGGTGATGGAGAACACTTGTTCTCCATCTGGTCTATCAAAGAACTTACAGTTATCATAAAAATAAGATGTTAGTGCTGGAAAATAAAGTTCATCAGGACTTACCAATAGTGGCTCCCATCCTGCTAGAATGATCACTTCGCAAAACCACGCACCATAGGTGTCCCTTTGGAATAAATCTTCAAATGACTATTCTGGTATGATACGAGGGAATGTCATCCCCCAATAACTTGCTGGAAAATATGCGAAGGATCCTGGAACAACCTTCAGAAAACTGGAAATTTTCGGTACTCAAAGCGGTTAGGGCGCAGGGTGCACTCGAGCTATGCCTGGGATGGGCGCGGGTGGCGCTCTGGATGAAAACTGGAATTCTAGTATTTTGGGCGCAGGTAGCGCTCTGGTTTGGGCTGAGTAGGGCGAGCAGTCGTGCTTTCGAGGGTAGGATTTCTCGACCGCTTAGGCGCTGGTGGCGCCTCCTCAGAAGTATGAAGTCTTTTTCGGGTTGCCGATAGGCGGGCGCGAAGGAAAAATAAGGTAAAGTGGGAGTGAAATGTGAGAGATGAATGTGAGATGTAGTTGGGGTTGTGAGTGTACATAGAATGAATGCAGTTTTTATAGGTTTTAAATTGCTAAAACGAATCGGGAAGTTGCCAAAAAGCTTTAAGGCAATTACCGGAAATAATAAAATTTCCAAACCCAAAAACGGAAATAACTCATATTCTTAATTCTAAGACAACCCTAATATTTTTTTAGGTTGAATTTAGGATAGAAACTGCCTAACTCATAGAGATTTCATCCTACCATAATATCTATTCATAGCGATGGCCATGTCAGTCATATTCTCAACCCTCACTCCAAAACAAATTCTAAAATAGACGAACATATAAACGAATTATGCTAAGCTATTTAATACCACCCCCAAACAATTTGGGAATGTGGGATTAATGATAACAACCACGCACAATTCGAAAATAACCAAATTATATTAAATTTTAATTCAAACAACATAAAACAACCAAATTCAAATTTAATTACTTAATTAATATCTGACTAATAAAACAATAAAAATAACTAAATAACAACAAAACACAAAATTATTCGAACACCTAGCCATGTGATGAAGAAGGGCCCTAAGATGTAGATTGGTCATGGGATGAAGAAGGGCCCGATCCATTCGTTCTTTGGCGACGACGCTCATGCCTCTCAGACTCATCTGAAACAGAACCCTCCAAAGGTGGCATACGTCGTAGAATCTCTACTTGGAACAAGCGCTGTGCTTCCATCTCAGCCTTTATTGCTATATACTGGGCCTAGTGACGCTGGTGGGTATTCTCCATGTTACTCAAGATATCTTCCTGACCCTTTTTGAGTCAAGGTTCGTTTGTTTATTTCGAACTATAATCTGTCTAGCTCGTATATCTTCACAAATAGCGTAAATGCAACGCACGCTAGTATGCAACACTGACATGCATTCTGAATCAGACAACACCTCTCCAAGGCATCTTCATCCAACCATGTCATGTCCTCCCCTTCCTCATCCGAATCCACTACCCTATCCTCCGGCAACATCCAAGTCTTTTGGATACACTCCTTATAACTACTTTCATTTGCATGCAATTTCAACATTATCCGCTCCGTTCTTGGTTTATTCCCCCAAGACAACATTATCCTCGTAGTTAAAACAGGAAATGGTGCGATACTTTTCCCAACTCCTCTAATTATCTTTAGCAAAAACTCAAGGATACAAAATTCGTACCTCTTTTCTTTCAATATCCAGAGATCATGCAGACATGTGAAACCGATGTCATCACTTTCTCCTTCCTAATGACGTTCTTACCAATCTACTGAGCTACAGCCAGTTGGTTGGTGCGCTGAGATGACTGTCGAGCACAATGAGAAGTCGTATTATATTAACCCTCTATAAGGGTGTCGTTCATCAATGTAGGAACACCAGTATACTGGGATTCCTGCACTGTGGCTTCTATGTGGTGTCCAGGCATAATGCCTAAAATTTCAGCCAACTTCTCTTTCGATAATTCTCTCTGAGTCCCAGCCACTTTCATGAAAATTTTGTGACCGGCCAACTCTCTCTTCTTATAGAACTGTTCGACCAAATCGGAGTGGTAGAAATCATTTGTCAAGTACCACAACCGATTCCAACCCTTGCTAATCATCTCATTACTGTAAAACGGCGCCAAGCGGTCGGCCGTAAATGCTTGTTCCGGCAACAACTTTCGTCTTTGAGCCATTGATATCTTAGAATGATTTGGGGTTTAAAAAGACTGTAGGAATGGAGTTTGAGGCTCCCTTACTAACAAAACAACTGTGGTGGCGCGGTACTTCGAATTTCCTTTGGTTTTGGGTGATTTTCGGTGGTGGAAATTTTTGGGATTGGTGGAAGAGTGTTTTGGAGAAGAATCGAAGTTGGAATTGTATTGTGGGCGTGGGTGTATTAAGGTTTAATTTTATTGTTATTTTTGGTTAGGTTTTTTAAATTTGGAAATGGTGGAATTGGAAAGAATCGCGATTCAGTTTGTTTTGGAGGAAGGAGACGCACGCGCGTGCGTTGGGCCCAAGCCCAAATTGATTTTCCGATTTTTGTTGATTTTTTGAAACTTTAAACTAAAATTCCCGCTTCGTTACCGGTCCGATATATGCGAATGAGATATGGAAATGATCAGGAGAGAATTTCCAATCTAATGATCCATAAAACACTCTATTCCGACCGTGGGTGACATATAAGAAGATGAAAATCACCTCGAAGTGCGTGCATGACATAAGTTATGCGAACGAATGAAATCTAACTTAATAGAAAATGTCAATCCGAATCATAATACCATTAAACGGTCTAACCAACACAACTAGAGAGTTGAACAATACAGGATGGAACGAACACCCTACCCCCAAACAAATTTTAGACACAGAGTTGAGATTTTTTTTTTTTTTTTTTTTAAAAGTGGGTCTTTAAAGTCAGATTCCTGAGACTTCTCAACTTACTATGGTTGTGATTTTAATAATTTTTAATTTTTTTATGAATAAAAGTTAATATAAGAAAAACAAGAAAGAAATAAATGCATAATTCACATCATGGAAGAACATGACTCAAAAATCGAGAAAACATGTAAGAGTGGAAAACGTGAATTATGTTGACCGTGGACTTAGGATCCGGTACTTACAGCCACACACTCCATACGGAGGGCCCGGTTACCTGAATGGTGCACTTATCAGTATACGGAAGTGATAGGAAGTACACCAAACAACCAAATGAGTCGTTTATAGTCAGATATGCGAGACTTTAACAAATAACTGGATATATATATTAATACCCAGGTTTCCATATATTAACAACCTAAAGAGTTGTGGGTCTTTCTAGAAATAAATAACATGGAATGCACCCCCAAACATAATCAGGCACCAAGATTTCCTACGGCGCAACCTAGTGGAATGAAAATGAAGTCTGATAGACCTAGAACGTAACCGAGCATGTACCTTCTTATTCATCTTTGAACGAGAGGTTGTCCAAGTGAATGAGTGTGAAAAAATGGATGGTTTTGGAAAATATGGTGAATAAGGATAAGTATTAGAAGGAAAGAATGGAAAGAAGGAGAATGTGGGTTTAGCACAAAACTCATTTATGGTGTAGGTAGGAACTGTCTCCATTCTGAAAATGTAGGTGTCATGTGCCTTTTCTTCGGGAATTATATCCGTATTAGGCGGATTTAGAAAATCATTAAGCACAGAAGAAATAAGAGGGTCAAGTGCAAACTCTAGGTTCATTTGAAAAGGTGTCAGATGGGGTACATTGATGGAAGGGGAATGATGTGAGGTGGGTTGTGATAGTTATTATTATTAACCGGAACGATACCTCGATTTGCATTATAATTATTATTGTTATAATTATTATAATTCCCCTGACCTTGTCCTTGCCTTGGTGGACCTTGGTTGTAATTGTTTGTTGGCCTATCATTTGGGTTAAACAACCTTGGAGGTTGTTGATTATTTCGCCAACCAAAATTAGGGTTTTGTTGCCAAGCTGCGTTAGGTTCGCTGTTAATGGAACAAACATTATCTTGTAGTGATTGTTGTTGTTCATAGGCGAAAGGATAATAGGAGTCGGGATGCTCTGGACTCAAACAGAAATTACATGTATTGGAGTTGACATTCATGACGGGGATAGGCGTTTGTTGGACAGAAATAGCCTCTACCTTTTTAGTTAGAGATTCGATTAAATTTTTAAGTTATGGATCGGGTTTCATCTCAAACATACCTACGGCTTTAGCTGTTGTAGAAGAACTAGCGGAACTGGAGATATTATCACTACCCCCCCCCCCCCCCACCCCAATTATTATTCCGCTTAGTCTGATCTTCTAAAAATTTATAAGCCTCTGAGGCTCCTTTACTTAAGAAACTACCCTCATTCATTATGTCAAGGACTTCTTTATGGTGGTGTAGAAGTCTTTTGAAAAAGGCACGAACTAACATGTCTTTCGCGAGGTTATGGTGTGGACACTCTATAAGTAAGTCGGTGAAATGATTCCAAGCCTCTGAAAATGATTCATGAGGATTCTGTCGAAAGAAATGAATCTTGGAAAGCATTTCATCGGTCTTCAGTGGTGGGTAAAAATGTTCCATAAACAGTTGAACAAGTTTAGCCAACGAGTCCACAGAATTAGGCGCTTGGGCAGTTAACCAAGACGCCGCCTTATCGACTAAGGTGAAGGGAAACACCCTCAGTTTAATTTGTTCAGCACCAACCGAAGGATGGTGGAAAGTAGTAAGGACTTGGTCAATCCTATGCATGTGCTGATAAGGTTTTTGTGGTCTAACCCATGAAAAACGGGTAACAAATTAAATATATTTGGGGGGATTCAGAAATCCCCCACTGGGTCTGATAGAACGATGCAAGATTTCAGGCTATCGCTCAAGGCTTTGTAAAAGTCTGAGAGAGGAGACTCTCTTTCTTCAGCCATAATCTCATTTGTGGTATGTGGTGTGCTAGCTAGAGGTGAAGTGAGTGGTATACTAGAAAGGCGTGTTTGTTGACGTTGTCAGTAAATTATATTAGGTGTTTTTCTTCGGCCTGACCTTGATCTCATGCAAGGCTAAGACCAATCTTAATGCAAAACAACAACACTCCAAACAATCCTGATATGCTAGTATGAACCTCTAACAGAAGATGCGAGGTGTGGAAGAAAAAAGTACATGAAAGCCTCCTTGCTTCGCTTATGAATAGCGTCTTGTGTATGCGTGCTCAGTGTATATAACAAGTTAGAACACTGAAAACTTGAAAGAAATGGAAGTTTGAAACAAACCTGTGGAAATCGGGCAGTTTTAGCAGAGGGCGCAGGTGCGCTCATAATAAGCCTAGGAAGGGCGCAAGTCGCGCTCATGCAAAAGTTGGAATTCCAGGCATGTGAGCGTAGGTAGCGCTCCAAGTTGGCCTTGGTAGGGTCGCGGGTCGCGCTCAGGTAAAAGTTGGAACTCCAGGCGTGTGGGCACAAGGTGCGCTCCACTTCGGCTTGCCCAGGGCGCAGGTGCGCTCCGAGTAATTTTTCGTGGAAACTTGCAAAGCTGAAATAGACAACCATAGTAAGAATCCAAACAAGGGTGGGTGGGTTATGGGACTTTGAAAAACTAACAAGTCTACAGAAAACAATACTAAATAGTACTAAGATGGCAGCGGCGCCATTTGATAAACGTAAAATTGAATAATTTACCTATGAAATGAACGATGAAACTCAAAACGCAAGTGAAACTAAACTTAATTACGCGTTGCTATCAAAGATTTCTATACTCTCAATTCTATCAAAATAGAGTGGAGTAAAAAGTTCATTCCACTCCTAGTTCTTTAGCATTCAAGTTTTCTATAATGGACTAGTAAATCCAAAGTCTAATGAGAGAAATGGTGGGAATTTATACTATGATGTGAATTAAAACTAGACGTAATATAAAGATTATAACTTTATTCAATTTAACTAAACAATAATTGAATTCTAAATTAATAACTAAGAATTGAATAACAATAATTGAATTTAGATCTAACAAATTTAAATGACAAATCGAAATGAACAAGAAATAACTATTTTATTTATCTAAGCAATGAAGAACTATGATTCAAAGAATTAATCTAAAACAATGTATGAAACTAATTAATTTAACTAATTGAAATTCAAATCTAGATCTACAAGCTATTTTAATGGCTACTTTCTATTCTAGATTATCTAATTATCTGCAACTTAAGAGTTAAGTCTTGTTTTATGTAAAGGAGGGACCAGATCCAAAATTTCGTGCATGGGCTGAGGAGCCATGTTTTGGGCCGGAAAATTGAGCCCAAAGCCCAATTTCTTCAGTCCACAGAGCTCGTTTCAACTGGCTTTGACTTCAGTAGAATTTTCATCCACTTCTGCTCCTCTGATAGGATCAAATCTTGGACCATTGAAAATCTCTTTCCAAGCCGGTCATTTTGACGTAGGGTAGGCCCAAATCCGAGGCTTGAGCCCAAAGATATGGCCTTCGGAAGTTCTACTGACTTGTGCACTATTTCTGCCCGTGTTGACTTTTCAGCTTTTGACCAGGCTTCATAGAGGCTTTGTCTCCTTGAACCTTGGCCTTTATCATCAAACTTCTTAGCAACCAACCCTTTGCTCCTTTATATCGCCAAAATGGCACATTTCTGCACATAATTGAGTTTCATGCCTGAAATACATAAAAGCACATAATTAGCATTAACTATTATTTATTACTCGCATGATTAGTCTAAAAGTAGTATTATTAAGGGGTTAAAACTACAGTTTTGGGCTCTTATCAGTATGTCCATCCTCGCTTCATCTCTATCGAAGTGCCACTCCTTTGCGTCACGCCAGTTTATCATGGTCTGCCAAACTTCACTCCACTTTCTCTTTCTAGAAGTGTCCAAATGAGTTATCATGTCTTTGTCTTTAGGGAAGTAGTTAATGTACCTCAGGTACCTTGTAGAGCACCAACGCCAGACCCTAAATCTCAAAGAACGAATAATCCTGTTCGTCGGACACATAGAATCTACACGTACCCAATCATGAAAAGTGGCCACAAATTGTGGGAAGAATGTCCTCATTAGCCGGCATACGGTAACTGGCAAAATGATATAATGTTGTTGCAAAAGACGAGCCCTTTTCAGGTTCTCAATGACGAGGTTCGTGATGTCGAAGGCGGCATGTTGCTAAGCTAGAGCATGGAAAGCCTTGCAAGCTAATTCGGAAGTAGTGGAAAAATGCAAATCCCCATTGATAGGGTTATATACTAAAAACATTACTTTTGTATTAACTATAATTCTTTATATTTTGAATGAGAATCATATGGGCAAATGTTATGCATATTATATATGTTATTAGTTATATGCATGTGTCTAATACTTTATGTTGTAGATGATATGGTGTGTGGTGACACACAGAAGATCATATCATCAGTACCTTATAAAGTATAAGTAAACGTTCACAACCTAAATGGATTTGGACAAACCATTGGTACGGTTGTAGTATAATCTAGTATTAGTCTATCTTGACTATAGGATTACACTAGTACACTTTGTGTGTATTGAACAGGACCAAGTGAGGTTGTTTCTCTTTATACTGACTATATAAGAGAACAAACACCTCTGTTATTATGGATGCTTGTCCTCTTAATCCGGATATAATAACAAGCACTTACGTGCATTGTACATTGCTTTAAATTATCAATGAGTGAGATTCATTTGTGATTCAACAACTCGATGGATTGGGTAATGACATTGTATGTAAGGTGTGATGTTGATTATAGAAGGAATCCGTGTCCCGCAAGAAGTCGGGTTGATGATGTCCCCTTGAGGAGCTCATAAGGATTGTCATGTAAACGTGGATTTGATCCGACATGACAATGAGGTTGAGTGGTACTACTCAAGGACATAAAAAGTTGATTAATGTAGTTGTCAGTAACTTGACTTAATCAATGGGCATTCGATATCTTAAACATGGGGAGATCAACGAGCATGTAATATGGAGCCCATAAACGCTAACACGTAATTTGGGATTAGGGCGGTAGTGCAACAATGGCCTTTAGTGGAATAAGTCATTTGTTAACGGACTTGGGTCATGTGTTCTGGGCGAACATTGGAAGCCCAAGCCCGTCAGGAGGCCCAACCCTAATTTCTCCTCATGGTCCCTGTTGTAGCCTATAAAAAGAAACCTCTTTCTCTGGCCGTTTTTTTTACACTTAGCTCTCAAGGTTTTACTCAAGCAAAAATAGATCCAAATTCGGTTCTAAGGTTGTGAAAGAGAGAGAGAGAGGCCAAGAGAGAAAGAAGAGGTTAGAAGATCGTTGCCCACACAACGTCCACTCTGTGCATAGGAATACAATAGAAGATCCAAAGGTTGTTGATTTCATAGCTATTGGATTCTCAGAGATATCAAGAAGCTGATCTAAAAGGTATATTTCTAACCAAACCGTGACACCCCTTATTCCACTGTGCGTGGGTGTTTTGCAGTTCGTAGTAAATCATTTGGCGAAACCGTAACGGTTCCTACACCCATGATGTTCAGAAGGATAAATAACATGGTAGTCCCGACATTCATTATCATACTTGCCAGGGGAATTGTTCTGTCTGGCCATCATCCAGATTCCTCATGTTCAATGACTTAAGTGAGGCCATCGCCATAGAGAGTGGCAAAATCTTGCCAAAAGTAGTGATTAAAGGTGTTTTGTATGAGGTATTGAATGGGGGGGTTTGGCTGATTATAGGGAAGGTCCAAAGCCATAGCAACTATTGGCTCGTTGACACGCGCTCCTTTTGTGTGTATGAGATGGTATATGGATAATGTAGATAGATGATGGTCGTTGAACAAAATAGAAGCGTATCAAAACCTAATTATCCCTCAATAAGTAAAGGATGAGTATGGTATCGTTCCACTTTTAAGTGTATGTTATGTGAAGGACAAGACTAGAAAGGGGGTTTGAGGAATTAAAAACTATGATTGTAGAGATTTTAGATTCTAATGCTAAACAAAACTAAATTAACTAAACTATTGATAATTTATAAGAGAGGGAATTCAAGAGATTAGACTCCACCAATACTTTTGATCTATGACCTTCTGCTTCATGGTTGTTCTCACAAGTAGACTACAATTAGGCAATCGAGCGATTGTCGATGCCCTCTTGGATGAAACATCGTTAACGAATAACTCTACTTAAGGTTGTTCCTATGTTTATGATATTAATATCTTCTTTCCTTTTATGTGAGCTTGGGCAACTATTCAATGAATCGCCATCTAAGGCAAACACAAAGGAATACTTTCCTTACTCTAAAACACTACACAACTAGAAGAAAAGTAGAGAATAATAGTATAATATTCAATTACAATAAATAAAACCTTATTCTAGCATTATATTCAATTGCAATAAATAAAAACATGTCACTAGAAAATATTCAATTGCAATAAATAAAACCCTAAACTAGCATGATATTCGATTGCAATAAATAAAAACATTAATCTATACTTCCATCCCCTGGTCTGGGCAATGGAACTAATAACTAAAAACATAAAAAACTAACCTGATTGAAGAATATCATGAACCAGAAGAATCATTAAATCTTAAGCACCGGCTTCATCTCCTCCCTTGAAGGAGAAGATTAGCCTTCCATAAAGAAGGAAGAACACGAAGAACGAGAAGAAGAAGAGTCGAAGAACATAAGACTAGAAAAACTAATTTATTAAGACTCGGCTAGTTAAAATCAAATCTTTTATTATTAATCTCTCTCTGCCTCAAGTTCTGGAGACGAGAGTATAAGTGAATTGGCCAATTACATGAGGCACTTATTTATTTATTAGGATTACAATGAGTTCTAGAAGCATTCCAACCGCCATTTGTTTCCTAATACAAATCAACTTCTTTCAGAGTCCAACTTCATCTCCAAAACTGAGAAAGAATTGGTTACAATATTGTTTCATGCATCTGGACGCACGATCCTTCTATCCTTCTATCCTATTTTGTCTCTTCTGCTCTATCCTTCTATCCTATTTTGCGGGCTTTGGTCCAAGCAACGAATTCTTTGGCCTTGGGCTTCCAAATAGACTTTAAAATAGGTCCAAGTCGCATCCTTAATAGCTTCAATTCCTTGGCCTTCTCCATGATTGTCCACGGGCTTCCCATGTGATCCTTAATACTCCGAATTGCTCTGTTTTACCCTTTTTTCTCTAATATTCCACAAAACTCTCTCTTTCACCTGTAGAATCATAAAACATAACTTACAAATACTATTAGTCCACTAAGATGGCTAAACAATAGGCATAATGAAGGGTTAAATTGCACTTTTTGAGCACTTATCACAACTCCCAACTAGCCTTTTGCTAGTCTCTTAGCAAATAAGATAAAAAAAATAGATAAGTGATCAAAATCACATCCTAATAACAAAAATAAAATCCTAACTCACTTTCGCAGGCACTGCGATTGCATTTACCATATGCAACAAGGCTTTAAACCTTTAAGTTCCCCAAAAAGGACGAGTTATAGTCTCGTGAGGGTTTTCAAGTGATATACCCACAAAATCAATCAATTGCATGTTCAAGAATGATAGTATTTTTCAGAGAGAGAAATTCCTTACCCACTTAGTGCTTACTCCAACAGACGGTCTCCATTGGTAACTACATTGCTGCAAAAACTCATAGATTATGATGGGAGATAGTAAAAATTGACAAAATTCTCAATCAAGGCTTATGTGTGTACTTAGTCAATCTCCTATACTCTCCTATCCAAGAAACGGAATCCCTAGTTTAGCTTTAGACAGATAATCTCGACTTTTAATCCTCACCGGTCATACTCTCATAAAAGAATCTCTCAGAAGATGGTATACTATTTTACCTCATGTATGTGGGGGAAAAAATAATGAATACGAACATCCCACATACTACCTTGGAAAACAACTTCTAGATGACAATAGTATCATGGAAAGAATGTCAATCACATATGAAGTGTTGGGTCCTTCACTTTAGCATCATCTCACCTATTCAGACTTCGTACCATACTGTAGTGATAAGTCATGGGTTGTAACTTGGCTTAGGTATTGGTTTATGAAGGAAAGGTAAAAAGTATTTTAATGTTGTTTCTGAAAAACACTAAGGGTTTTGCTTCATTCTTTGGAAGATTTCTTCAAATTTTGTATTGCAGAGAAAATTATTCCTTTGTCTTAGCTTTTCCATCCATTCTGTTTAACTTATTCTTTTTTTTTTTAACTCAGTGGTATATCCTTGATTAGTACTGGATATACTTGTTTTTCACTAGCTTCTTTCACTTAGAACAGAATGATGATTTTCATTGTATCTCTCTGATATTTCCTTGTAATCTTCCTTTTGTGCTCTTTCTTCCTCCTTGTTCCCCTCGTATTCTCAGAAACATATGGGTATGGCTGATAAAGGTTTTTGGCTATACTCCTTGTCTGGAGTTGAGTAAAGGGTAAAGGGTTTTATGAAAGAAAATAGCTTATTGTAACGCTCAAAAGGGTTTAACATGATGGTCCTACTGGATGGGATAAAGGCTGAATGGGTTCACTACTTGACTTACCAGTATGATACTCTATTTCAAATAGACTACAAGACCTAATGGCTATCTCCCCAGTTGATGTCACTTCGTGATTAACCAAATCAACAAATAATGAGACTATATTACAAGGACATAAAGAACTGAAAGATGTTGAGCCACTAAGACTCGGATTTTTCGTAAGAACTCTCCAAAGAATGGGTATAAAGCTCAAGTCTCATGGGCAAAGTCTAAAAATTCTACTTCCAGTTTACTAGGGGTTTAAATCTCTTTTCTAGCAAAAGTACACAAAACTGACCAAGTACTATGGTGGTGCCTTGATAAAGAATTCTATCAACAAGAACTATGTCCGAGCATAATAAATAGTCTAAGTGGTAATGAAATCACTAATATCAACTATCTATCAAACTCAACACTAAGCAGTATAGAATATATATCCCAGACTCATCATTAAAATTCATTTTTCTCATGCTACTGACATAGAAACAAAAATATTTTTGTTTTTGAAAACTAATTTTCGAAATTCATTTCTCAAGTACACCCTCCCCCTACTTAAGCATGCATTGACCTCAATGTATAAAGAAGTAAATGAAATGGATGAGAAAAAGGTAGGATATTACCATTGATGCCGAATATCAGAATTAGTTCAAGAAAAAAAAATTTATGTCTTTTTACGTCAGATCCCCAAGACGTAATGTGAGTCTTTTAAAGTCAGATTCTCAAGACTTTTGAGTTATTTATAGTCAGATCCTCAAGACTAGTATTCCCACCCACTAGGTTTCACTTTGTAGGAATTCTTCTGATCTCTCTCAGCAGGTGATTGACAAAAGTATACCTTGTACCAACAATTTTCTCTTAATGGCTGTAACCCAGGATAAGTTTCAGAATGGCAATTCTTACACCAACCTAGCTTACGCACTCTCCTCTTATGCGCAAATGGACTTTTACCGAACCCTACACGAGCCATAGAAATAATCTTCCTTTGAAGGTCAACAGGGAGTAAATCCCATAAACTAACAGGTGGGGAATACTTAGGTTTCCATCTCAAAACTGATCTTTCGACAACATGCTTACTTCCTGTAGACATTTTCGCTCGATCTACTAGAATTCCTTCCTTTGAAACTTGGTGACCCAGCACTATCCCTTCCTTTACCATGAAGTGACACTTTTCCCAGTTCAGAACTAAGTTGGTATTGCAACAACGTTTAAGGACTAAGGAGAGATGGTGCAGACAATCCTCAAACTGACATGTGAATGTGGTCTTCTCTTGGTCCTCAGGGTGAATATAGATCTAAAAATATCCTGAGTAACCATCCCAAAAGCAGTAGATTGCTTGTCAAGCTAATCTTTCTAACATCTGATCGATGAATGGCAATGGAAAATGGTCTTTCCTCGATGCGCTATTCAGCTTCCTGTAATCGATACAAACTCTCCATCCAGTCTGAATCCTAGTTGGAATCAACTCATTGTTCTCGTGCTCGATCATTGTGGTTCCGGACTTCTTTGGCACAATTTAAACTGGACTAACCTATTGATTATCATAAATAGGGTAGATGATACCGGCGTTAAGGAGTTTGACGACCTCTTCTCGGACTACTTCCTTCATTTTTGGATTAAGCCTCCTCTGTGGTATCTTAGAAGTCTTGGAATCCTCTTCCAAATGAATCATATGTTGAACTATCATAGGGCTGATCCCCTTGATATCATCAATTGTCCAACCTATAGCTAACTAGTGTTCCTTTAAAAGTGCTACTAACCTGGATTCCTGCTCCTCAGTTAAATCTGATGCAATGACTACTGGGTAGGTTCCCAAATCTCCCAGGAAAACATACTTGAGTGTAGACGGCAAATGTTTCAATTCTAGCTTAGGTGACTCCTTCTTAAGCTCTTTAAATGGTTCATCAGGCATAGGCAATTCAAACTTTTCTTTGAACTTGATGTCATCCATGACAGGTGATGAATCCAAAATTGCATTGATCGCCTCGACACTAAGTTCCTCACAATCTGAGTCTGTCAGAACTTTCAACAACTCGTCAGCAGGATATGAATGAGTCAGATAATCCTGTGCTAACGCTTCAATCATACATACCTCGTTCACAGCACACACTTCTTGTGGTTGCTGTAACATATGGAAAACATTGGTCTTGACTCTCATATTACCAAAGGATAATGTCATATTACCGTTTCAACAGTTGATGAGTGCATTTGCAGTGGCCAAGAATGGTCTGCCTAGAATGATTGGTTAGATGCCTACCAGATGTAAGTTTTGTGTAGAGTACTATAAAATCAACCAGATAATAGAAATCTTCAATCTTGACTATGACGTCTTCAATGATTCCTTTAGGTATCTTAACTGATCTATCTGCAAACTGTAAAGTAACATCAGTCGGTTTAAGATCTTTCAAGCCTAACTTCTCGTAGACAAAATATGGTAGAAGATTCACACTGGCACCCAAATCTAATAAAGTTTGCTCCTCCAAAGAATCTCCAATTTTGCATGTAACAGTTGGACTTCCAAGATCTTTCAGTTTCACAACCGCTAGATTCTGTAGGTACGATGAACATCTTTGAGCGATAAAAGCTTCTTTCAGAATTTTGTTCTTCTTCTTCACTAGATCTTTCACGAATTTGGCATATAAGGGAACTTGCTTGATGGCGGTCAGAAATGGGATATTAATATGCAAATTTTGAAATACATCACAAATCTCCTTGTACTGGTCATCCTTTCTGGTATTCATTAGTTTCGAAGGAAATAGAGCTGGCAGATTCTTCAATATCGGTTCTCTTCTTTCGGCTTCGGTTGTCTTGGTAACAGATAGTGGAGTGACAGGTGGAGTTACTCATGATGGCTTCTTCTTACTTACTTCCACAGTAGTTCCTTCAACTTCTTTTGCAACAGTTTCTTCAGCAGGTGGCACAACACTAGATATATCTAGAATGTTAGAACTAGGTGGGATGGTGGGGACATAAGTTACCTTAGGATTCGTAGAATCTTTTCCTGGTTCATAGACAATCTTGTTATCAACTTTCTTGCCTGACCTCAGAGTGGTGACAAGATTAACTTGTTCATTCGACTGAGTAATCTCCAGGTTATTGACCTGCCTCTTTTTATGTGTGTAGATGGTGTATGGTCGTTGAACAAAACAGAAGCGTATCAAAACCTAATTATCCCTCAATAAGTAAAAGATGAGTAGGGTATCGTTCCACTTTTAAGTGTATGTTATGTGAAGGACAAGACTGGAAAGGGGGTTTAAGGGATTAAAAACTATGATTGTAGAGATTTTAAATTCTTATGCTAAACTAAACTAAATTAACTAAACTATTGAGAATTTATAAGAAAGGGAATTCAAGAGATTAGAATCCACCAATACTTTTAATCTATGACCTTCTGCTTCATGGTTATTCTTACAAGTAGACTAAAATTAGGCAATCGAGCGAGTGCCGATGCCGTATTGGACGAAACATCGTTAACAATTAACTCTACTTAAGGTTGTTCCTATGTTTATGCTATTAATATCTTCTTTCCTTTTATGTAAGCTCGGGCAGCCATTCAATGTATTTCCAAGAGCAACATCAAGGAGTACTTCCTAATAGGGCGGCCATTCAATGAATCACCACTTAAGGCAAACACAAAGAATACTTCCCCTAGGCAGCCACTCCCTGAGCTACCCCTTCTAAGGCAACACAAAGAATACCTCCCTAACTCCAAAGAACTATACTACTAGAATAAAATTAAAGAACACTAGCATGATATTAATATTGTAAAACATAAAGAACTAACCTGATTGAAAAACACCATGAACCAGAAGAATCATTAAACCTTAAGCACTGGCTTCATCTCTTCCCTTGAAGGAGAAGATTAGCCTTCCATAGAGAAGGAAGAATACGAAGAACGAGAAGAAGAAGAGTTGAAAAACATAAGACTAGAAAGACTAATTTATTAAGACTCATCTAGTTAAGACCGATCTTTTATTATTAATCTCTCTATGCCTCAAGTTTTGGAGACAAGAGTATAAGTGAATTGGCAAATTACATGAGACACTTAGGTCCTCTATTTATAGAGGTTACAATGAGCTCTAGAAGCATTCCAAACCGTCATTTGTTTCCTAATACAAATAGACTTTTTTCAAAGTCCAACTTCGTCTCCAAAACTGAGAAGAAATTGGCTACAATGTCGATCCATGTGTCTAGACTCACTATTCATGTGTCTCAGACGCGATCAATGCGTCTGGACGCTCGATCCATGCGTCCCAGACGCGTTAGCCGATTTTGTCTCTTCTGCTCTATCCTTCTATCCTCTTTTGCGGGCTTTGGTCCAAGCAACAAATCCTTTGGCCTTGGGCTTCCAAATAGGCTTTAAAATAGGTCCAAGTCGCATCTTTAATAGCTCCAATTCCTTGGCCTTCTCCATGATTGTCCACGGGCCTCCCATGTGATCCTTAATGCTCCGAATTGTTGTTTTACCCATTTTTCTCTAATATTCCACAAAACACTCTCTTTCACCTGTAGAATCATAAAACATAACTTACAAACACTATTAGTCCACTAAGATGGCTAAACAAGAGGCATAATCGAGGGTTAAATAGCACTTTTTGAGCACTTATCAGTTATCTACCTACAAGACACCTCTTCCTTTCGGATTTGGCTCTAGGCTGGCTTGGTAATGCTCCTTTCGATCTTTCCATCAAGGCGGCAGGGATTTTCTCTATCTGGCCTTGAATGACACTAAAGTTATTCTCCAACTTCTGGGTTCTTTGATTTGCCTGTTTCAGCTTATTGACAATGGTGGTGATAGCTTCTTCCAAATGTTGGATAACTACTTTGCTCAACTGAGGTGTAGGTGTATCCACTCATAAGATCTAGTACTAACTCTCTATTTGTGTTGGCTTGGTATTACTAGTTCTGGTATGACAGTTGATTTCTGTATGGTTGCTGGTGACCCGCGCTCTTTTTGTGTATGTAGATGGTGTATGATCGTTGAACAAAATAGAAGCGTATCAAAACCTAATTATCCCTCAATAAGTAAAGGATGAGTAGGGTATCATTCCACTTTTAAGTGTATGTTATGTGAAGAACAGAACTGGAAAGGGGGTTTAAGAGATTAAAAACTATGATTGTAGAGATTTTAGATTCTAATACTAAACTAAACTAAATTAATTAAAACTAAACTATTGAGAATTTATAAGAGAGGGAATTCAATAGATTAGAATCCACCAATATTTTTAATCTATGACCTTCTGCTTCATGGATGTTCTTATAAGTAAACTACAATTAGGCAATCGAGCGAGTGTCGATACCCTCTTGGACGAAACATCGTTAACAATTAACTCTACTTAAGGTTGGTTCCTATGTTTATGCTATTAATATCTTCTTTCCTTTTATGTAAGATCGAGCAGCCATTCAATGTATTACCGAGAGCAACATCAAGGAGTACTTCCTAATAGGGCGGCCATTCAATGAATCACCACTTAAGGCAAACACAAAGAATACTTCCCCTAGGCAGCCACTCCCTGAGCTACCCCTTCTAAGGTAACACAAAGAATACTTCCCTAACTCTAAAGAACTATATTACTAGAAGAAAAGTAAAGAACACTAGCATGATATTAATATTGCAAAACATAAACCCTATTCTATACTTCCATCCCCTGGTGTGGGCAATGGAACTAATAACTAAAAACATAAAGAACTAACCTGATTGAAGAACACCATGAACCAGAAGAATCATTAAACCTTAAGCACTGGCTTCATCTCCTCCCTTGAAAGAGAAGATTAGCCTTCCATAAAGAATAAAGAACACGAAGAACGAGAAGAAGAAGAGTCGAAGAACATAAGACTAGAAAGACTAATTTATTAAGACTCAACTAGTTAAAACCATTCTTTTATTATTAATCTCTCTCTACCTCAAGTTCTGGAGACAAGAATATAAGTGAATTAGTAAATTACATGAGGCACTTAGGTCCACTATTTTTAGGGGTTACAATGAGTTCTAGAAGCATTCCAAACCCGTCATTTGTTTCCTAATACAAATAGACTTCTTTCAGAGTCCAACTTCATCTCCAAAACTGAGAAGGAATTGGCTACAGTGTCGATTCATGCGTCTGGACGCACGATTCATGCATCTCAGATGCGATCAATGCGTCTGGACGCTCGATCCATGTGTCCCAGACGCGTAAGCCTATTTTGTCTCTTCTGCTCTATCTTTGATCCTCTTTTATGGGCTTTGGTCTAAGCAACGAATCCTTTGACCTTAGGCTTCCAAATAGGCTTTAAAATAGGTCCAAGTCACATCTTTAATATCTCCAATTCCTTGGCCTTCTCCATGATTGTCCACGGGCTTCCCATGTGATCCTTAATGCGCCAAATTGCTCCGTTTTACCCTATTTTCTCTAATATTCCACAAAACTCTTTCTTTGACCTGTTGAATCATAAAACATAACTTACAAACAATATTAGTTCACTAAGATGGCTAAACAAGAGGCATAATCGAAGGTTAAATAGCACTTTTTGAGCACTTATCAGCTGGCGGTCTTGGAACTGATACTGGTTATTCTAGAACTGATTTGACTGATTTTGGAATCCTGGAGGAAAATTCCTCTGATTTGTATTTTGTGGCTTCCAATAATTCTGTCCCTGATTGAACTGGTTATTTCTTCCTAAAGAGTTGATATTACATGCCTCTGCATTAGTATCCAGATAGTACGAACACTCTTAAGTGGTGTGGCCTTTATCAGAACATTGCTCACAAATGGAATAATAAGGCTTGGATGGCTGAGGTTTAGCTTGGAAATTGTTTGCTTTTGGAGGATTCATGGAGAATTGATCAAACTTCTTGTTAAGAGTTTCAAGTCCTGTTGATAGGCTTGCCATAATTGATAGCATCGCTTGATTTAGGTCTTCTTGAATTTGGTTGCCAAATTACTTCGGCACCCCCTCCACTTTAGCAACGTCCTCGTTGCTAGTACTCCATTGTTGAGTGTCTTCAGCTAAATTCTCGAGAAAGTTGTAGGCTTCCTCTCCATCCAATAATGTCAACTTACGTTGATGCATTGACTGTATCATCTGCTTGTTCATAGTAGAAAGTCCTCGAAAGAAAAAATGAGCCAGTGTGCTCTTACCATAACCGTGATGTGAACATGAGACTAGCAGATTATCATAACCATGCTGGTGGCTTGCTGCATGGCATCTATCTTCTGGGGTGGGTAGAACTTGTTCATAAACTTTGTTCTCAACTTCTCCTGTTGTTGATTCAATTGATCGGCTATGCAGTTAACCATTCGGATGCTTTACCTTCGAGTGAGAGTGGAAAAAGAATTAACATGATACTCTCATCCTTGATATTCTGGTTCTTGAAAGTTCTGAGGACTGATAGAAATTTGTTCATGTGGACATAAGGTTGAACATTGTCTAAACCATTGAACTTTGGAAGCATAGAGATTACTGATGCTCTAAGTTCAAACTGGTTAGCTTCTGTCTCTGGAAAAACAATACTGCTGGGTAGGTCTCCAATGATTGGTGAATAGAAATCACTCAGCTTCTTCCTCTGTTGTGCTTGCATGGGTGGGATATCTTCAGGATTATTGGTGTCCATAACACCTCCATCATTGTGTGCGGCCATTGTATCAATCTCATCTAGTATTCTTGTGAGTCGGTTGTTGAACCTTGTCCACTGTTGTGTTCTTACCGGATGACGATATGGACGACGGGGCATACACTAAAAAATGCTATGCAAAAAATGACGAACATTATTCTGCTATGCTTGAATGCAATTAAACTAATATGCAACTATTCTAACTTATACTAAAATGCAATTATACTAATTTTTTGGATTTTTAAAAATAAAAATAAAACTATTTTCCTTCAACTGGGTTGGGCTTTGCAGCTAGTATCTCGCCCGTTGTCTAAAGCTGTCTCGTCTAAGGTAATGGTGAATCACTTGGATTGCTTAAGTACCACGGCCTACAGATGATAGTCCGTTTGTCAAGATTCATACAAGAAACACTAGAGTTTGATGTTTCGCTGTGTTGGCTTACAACTTCAATTGTTGAAAAGGTCCTAAATGCAATTATACTAGAAAGCAATAATACTAAACTACGATGCAACTATACTAAGAATAAAATAAAAAGAATGAAGATTCGATTAACCAAGATGGTAGATCTTTTCTTCAAGATGTCCTTCAAGTTTCTCTCTTTCTCAAAAGGATGGATGATGCGGCTAAAATTACCTCAAGATCCAAAATTCTAATCTTGAAAGAAAACGTTAAACATAAACAACTTAAAACAGCAGCGGCAACATTTGACACGCGCTCCTTTTGTGTGTAAATGAGATGGTATATGGATGATGTAGATAGATGATGGTCGTTGATCAAAATAAAAGCGTATCAACTAATTATCCCTCAATAAGTAAAGGATGAGTAGGGTATCGTTCCACTTTTAAGTGTATGTTTATATGAAGGACATGACTGGAAAGGGGGTTTGAGGGATTAAAAACTATGATTGTAGAGATTTTAGATTCTAATGCTAAACTAAACTAAACTAAATAAACTATTGAGAATTTATAAGAGAGGGAATTCAAGATATTAGAATCCACCAATACTTTTGATCTATGACCTTCTGCTTCATGGCTGTTCTTACAAGTAGACTACAATTAGGTAATCGAGCGAGTGCCGATGCCCTTTTGGACGAAACATCGTTAACAATTAACTCTATTTAAGGTTGTTCCTATGTTTATGCTATTAATATCTTCTTTCCTTTTATGTAAGCTCGAGCAGCCATTCAATGTATTACCGAAAGCAACTTCAAGGAGTACTTTCTAATAGGGCGACCATTCAATGAATCACCACTTAAGGCAAACACAAAGAATATTTCCCTTAGGCAGCCACTCCCTGTGTTACCCTTTCTAAGGCAACACAAAGAATACTTCCCTAACTCTAAAGAACTATACTACTAGAAGAAAAGTAAAGAACACTAGCATGATATTAATATTTCAAAACATAAACCCTATTCTATACTTCCATCCCCTAGTGTGGGCAATGGAACTAATAACTAAAAACATAAAGAACTAACCTAATTGAAGAACACCATGAACCAGAAAAATCATTAACCCTTAAGCATCGGCTTTATCTCCTCCCTTGAAGGAGAAGATTAGCCTTGTATATAGAAGGAAAAACACGAAGAATGAGAAGAAGAGAGTCGAAGAACATAAGACTAGAAAGACTAATTTATTAAGACTTGGCTAGTTAAAACCTGAATCTTTTATTATTAATCTCTTTCTGCCTCAAGTTCTGGAGACAAGAGTATAAGTGAATTGGCCAATGAGATGAGGCACTTAGGTCCTCTATTTATAGGAGTTACAATGAGTTCTAGAAGCATTCCAAACCGCCATTTGTTTTCTAATACAAATCAACTTCTTTCAGAGTCCAACTTCGTCTCCAAAATTGAGAAGGAATTGGCTACAGTGTTGTTTCATGTGTATAGACGCACGATCCATGCGTCTCAGACACGAGCAATGCGTCTGGACGCGCGATCCATGCGTCCCAAACACGGAAATCTATTTTGTTTCTTCTGCTCTATCCTTCTATCCTTTTTTGCGGGCTTTGGTCCAAGCAACGAATCATTTGGCCTTGGGCTTCCAAATAGGCTTTAAAATAGGTCAAAGTCACATTTTTAATAGCTTAAATTCCTTGGCTTTCTCCATGATTGTCCACGGGCTTCCCATGTGATCATTAATGCTCCGAATTGCTCTATTTTACCCATTTTTCTCTAATATTCCATAAAATTCTCTCTTTTACCTGTAGAATCATAAAACATAACTTACAAATACTATTAGTCCACTAAGATGGCTAAACAAGAGGCATAATCGAGGGTTAAATTGCACTTTTTGAGCACTTATCAGTTTTGGAGACAATAAAACTAAACTACGGTGCAACTATACTAAGAAAGCAATAAAACTAAACTATGATGCAACTATACTAAGAATGAAATAAAAAGAATGAAGATTCGACTAACCTGGATGGTAGATCTTGTCTTCGAGATGTCCTTCAAGCTTCTCTCTTTCTTAAAAGGATGGATGATGCGGCTAAAATTACCTCAAGATCCAAACTTCTAATCTTGAAAGAAAACGTTAAACATAAACAACTTAAAACGGCAACAGTGCCATTTGACAAGCGCTCCTTTTGTGTGTATGATATGGTATATGGATGATGTAGATAGATGATGGTCATTGAACAAAATAGAAGCGTATCGAAACCTAATTATCCCTCAATAAGTAAAGTATGAGTAGGGTATCGTTCCACTTTTAAGTGTATGTAATGTGAAGGACAGGACTGGAAACGGGGTTTGAGGGATTAAAAGCTATGATTGTAGAGATTTTAGATTCTAATGCTAAACTAAACTAAATTAACTAAACTATTGATAATTTATAAGAAAGGGAATTCAAGAGATTAGAATCCACCAATACTTTTGATCTATGGCCTTCTGTTTCATGGTTGTTCTCATAAGTAGAGTACAATTAGGCAATCGAGCGAGTGTCGATGCCCTCTTGGATGAAACATCGTTAACGAATAACTCTACTTAAGGTTGTTCCTATGTTTATGCTATTAATATCTTCTTTCCTTTTATGTTAGTTTGGGCAGCTATTCATTGAATCACCATCTAAGGCAAACACAAGGAATACTTTCCTTACTATAAAACACTACACAACTAGAAGAAAAGTAGAGAATAATAGTATAATATTAAATTACAATAAATAAAACCCTATTCTAGCATTATATTCAATTGCAATAAACAAAACCCTAAATTAGCATGATATTCGATTGCAATAAATAAAAACCTTAATCTATACTTCCATCCCCTGGTCTGAGCAATGGAACTAATAACTAAAAACATAAAGAACTAACCAGATTGGAGAATACCATGAACCAAAAGAATCAACAAACCCTAAGCACTGGCTTCATCTTCTCCCTTGAAGGAGAAGATTAGCCTTCGATAAAAAAGGAAGAACATGAAGAACGAGAAGAAGAAGAGTCAAAGAACATAAGACTAGAAAGACTAACTTATTAAGACTCGTCTAGTTAAAACTGAATCTTTTATTCTTAATCTCTCTCTGCCTCAAGTTCTGGAGACAAGAGTATAATTGAATTGGCAAATTACATGAGGCACTTAGGTCCTCTATTTATAGGGGTTACAATGAGTTCTAGAAGCATTCCAAACCGCCATTTTTTCCTAATACAAATCAACTTCTTTTAGAGTCCAACTTCGTCTCCAAAACTGAGAAGGAAGTGGCTACAGTGTCGTTTCATGCATTTGGACGCACGATCCTTGCATCTCAGACGTGGGCATTAAGTCTGGATGCACGATCCATGCGTCCCAGACGCGGAAGTCTATTTTCCCTCTTTTGCTCTATCCTTCTATCCTCTTTTGTGGGCTTTGGTACAAGCAACGAATCCTTTGGCCTTGGGCTTTCAAATAGGCTTTAAAATAGGTCCAAGTCACATCTTTAATAGCTTCAATTCCTTGGCCTTCTCCATGATTGTCCACGGGCTTCCCATGTGATCCTTAATGCTCTGAATTGCTCCGTTTTACCCCTTTTTCTCTAATATTCCACAAAACTCTCTCTTTCACCTGTAGAATCATAAAACATAACTTACAAACACTATTAATCTACTAAGATGGCTAAACAAGAGGCATAATCTAGGGTTAAATTGCACTTTTTGAGCACTTATCACTCGTAAAAGAGATGTCTGGTGTAACTAATAAGGATTGCAAATCCGTTCATAAAGAAACCACGTGTAGTAGGTGTATCCTCCATATGATCATAAAAATAAGCTGCCAAACCTGGAGAGTATGCCAGCTCAGGGTGCAGAATGAAGGAGGTCCAACCAACTTGGGTGATAATTTCTTTGAAAAGATGTCCATATGCAGGAGAATTCAGCAAAGCATGGATGGATTGTTCAGAGATAATCTTTGGAGGTGCCATTGCAGAAGACGTGTGATGAAAGATACCACCTATAGACAAAGATAAACAAAAATTAGAATACAATGGAAATGACTAAGTAAAAACAAATGACATTTATTACAATAGAAAAATTGCACTATACTAAAAACTAAAAAGAAAATGACAAGGAACATTAATTTGCAAAATTTAATTTGTGTCATGGCCCAATTAACGTCGAGGATCCTTAGGTGAGAGAAATCCATTTATAAGATTCTCGATGAAGTCAATCCGTGCAACATCCCATTGCAACAGGGCACTCTGTGTCTGGTAAATCTCGGCTTGGTTCTCCATTATGAGAGTGTGATTTGCCAAAAACTGGTTGTGGCTGTGCAAGAATTTTCTTTGTTCCTCGTCATGTATTTCCCGAAGGTCGTGAAACTCAAGAAAACTGGTGATGATGATGTTCTAACGTGTGTATAATGTCATTAGTCCTTGGTGAATTAAACGAAAGCCTTCCTTAGGATTAAATACATTGTGTTTTGCATTTTCAGTGAAGATGTTGACAACGGAATATGATTCGCCGGTTTCTACACCGGCAAGGTTCTTTGCAACGTTGGGAGTCCAAAAACCGTTCATACAAACTTAGTGAGTAGTGAGAATGTTAACTGTTCTGAGATAGGTATTAGGAGTAGTAATAGGAAAACCCCAACGCACCATGATAAGTGTCACAATGATTAGCAAAGGAGATGACTTTTTCCCCGGCAACGGTGCCATTTGATAAACGGTAATTTAAAGTTTGATTCTTTTAGTCAAAAGTCCAAAGTCTGCAGTCCAAAGTTCGAAGTCAGTAAATGTCCGATTAGTCAAGTTACCTTACTCACGTGGGTTGGTAGGATAGGTCGAGTTAGGGATCGTTCATACCTTAGGGCTCGGCAAGGTTCACAACTGGATTTAATTCTTTAAATGAGTAGGATTTTAAGTTATTTCTCAGGTTTAGATAAATTAACGGTAATGCAAGTAACGTAAAATAATAACTATTTATTTTTACGTAAAATAAACTTTGATAAAAATATAGGAAAAGGGTTAATCATAATCATGTAAAATCAGTTTCAACAGTTATAGTATCATATCACTACAACTCTAATCTATCTCAAGTTCATAAACAAACCTGAACGGCGTTGAGTAACGATCCCTAGTGAGATGCACTCATCTCTGAGCTCATCTCACTAGCATAAGGAGTTGAACTAATATTCCATCCCTAGAATATCATTTCAACTCCTGGTTTGATTACACATCAGCTGGATAAACCAGAGTGTTGACTGCCACCATAGAGTCTCGCACGAAACTGGACCTAGTGTAAATTGGGTCTCACGCAAGACTGTTCTAGAGCATCAGCACTCCAAACTTGTCCAGTCTCAATCATTTTGGGACCGAATGCATAATCTAAACCTAATTCCTAAGTAGTGATTCTGGAACATTAAAGTGTCAATCCTGATCCTCACATGAGCATCATTAACCCTCCCCCTTGGGAGGATTTTAGCTCATGGTCATGATGGATTGATTGATCTTATTGTATACACTAAACAAGTAAATAAAGAACAGGAACTTAACTTAAAGAAAAATAAATCTTATTAAAGTAAATACTTACAGTACTTAATGCTTGAATGAAAAGCTACTGGAAGGGAAATACAACAACACGAAATTAAAATGAAAGGAGCAATGTAAAAAGCTAAAGTCTAACTCTAGGTCCCCCTTCTTTAATTCCATTTCATCTTTTCTTTACTTTGTATAAACTTCCAAAACTTTGTATACAAAACAAAACCTTCCTTTAATGTTTTGTTTGTTTTCTTAACAATGTGCCACCAAGGTGTGCCCTTAACTTGCCACCTGTCCCTGGTGACTCATCATGCCTTGTGGGCCCATAGAGTGGGTCCAAAATGGAATCCCCGGCAGCGGTGCCATTTGATAAATGGTAATTTAGGGTTTGATTCTTTTAAGACCGAAGTCTGCAGTCCAAAATCTGTAAACGTCCATTTAGTCAAGTTACCTTACTCACGTGGGTTGGTATGATAGGTCGAGTAAGGGATCGTCCATACCTTAGGGCTCAACAAGGTTCACAACTGGATTTACAACTTTTAGTGAGTAGGATTGTATGTTATTTCTCAGGTTTAGATAAATTAACTGTAATGCAAATAACGTAAAATAATAAAGATTAATTTCTAAGTAAAATAAATAGGGATAAAAATATAGGAAAAGGGTTAATCATAATCATGCAAAATCAGTTTGAACAGTTAGAGTACCATATCACTACAACTCTAATCCACCTCGAGTTCATAGACAAACCCGAACAGCGTCGAGTAACGATCCCTAGTGAGATGCACTCATCACTGAGCTCATCTCACTATCATAAGGAGTTGAACTAATATTCCATCTCTGAAATATCATTTTAGCTCCTAGTTTGATTAGACATCAACTGGACAAACCAGAGTGTTGACTGCCACCATAGAGTCTCACACGAGACTAGACCTAGTGTAAACTAGGTCTCGCGCGAGACTGTTCTTGAGCATCAGCACTCCAAACTTGTCCAGTCTCAATCATTTTGGGATTGGATGCATAATCCAAACCTAATTCCTAAGTAGTGATTCTGGAACATTAAAGTGTCAATCCTGATCCTCACATGAGCATCATTAACCCTCCCCCTTGGGAGGATTTTGGCTCATGGTCAAGATGGATTGATTGATCTTATTGTATACACTAAACAAGTAAATAAAGAACAATAACTTAGCTTAAAGAAAAATAAATCTTATTAAAGTAAATACTTACATTACTTAATGCTTGAATGAAAACCTATTGGAAGGGAAATACAACAACACGTAATGAAAATGAAAGCAGCAATGTAAAATGCTAAAGTCTAACTCCAGGTCCCTTCTCTTATCTCAAATATATAGCCCCTCCCACGTGAAGCCTTCCCCCTTCTTGAATTCCATTTCATCTTTTCTTTACTTTGTATTAACTTCCAAAACTTTGTATACAAAACAAAACCTTCCTTTAATGTTTTGTTTGTTTCCTTAACAAGGTGCCACCAAGGTGTGCCCTTAACTTGCCACCTGTCCCTGGTGACTCATCATGTATTGTGGGCCCACAGAGTGGTCCCATGTGCTATGTCTAGTGGCTGCTCGGATTTTGGCATTTTTACAACTTTTTGTCTTTACGTAGAGCTCGTCGCCCTGGTTGCTCTGGCAGTTCACTTGCCGAAATCGGCATCCAGGTTTGTAAGACGTGAGCTTCGGAAGTTTGCTGCTTCTTTCCACGTGGACCCGTTATGCACTGGTTTTGTCCCTTGGGAAACTTCAGCTCTAGTCAGGCTTTGTTGGGCTTCACTGGGGCTGAGTAGGAAGACTTCAAGTATGCACAGTATTCTCATACTTTGATGCATGTTTTATTATCATATTTACGTTAACTGCGAAAACCTGCAAAAGTACGAAAATATGATTATTTCATGATTATTAAACACATAATTAACCAAAATGTTATGTCTCTCGGGGTTTAATATTACAGTTTTGGGTGCTTATCACACCACCCCCAAACAACACTTTGCTTGTCTTCAAGCAAAGACGAGACATTAAAACGATAAGTGGCCAAAAATGTGTTGTCCTAAACTAAGTCTCATTTCGCAGAGTGCGGTTACATTGACCGTATGCAACCGGGCCTTGAACCACAAGGAATTCCCTAATGGATGAGTTATAGCCTCGTGAGAGTTTTCCAGAGAAGATATTCCCAAACTTCATTTATACTACAATGACTCAGTAACAAAGGTTGTCCCCTAAATTAATCTCATATATCTATACATCTCACTAGCGGGGGAAACAAGGATTAATTCTTTTGAAATTAAAGTTAATATACATACAATAATCAAAACATCTACATGTGAGCATGCATGCAGTGATCTTTACAATGAAATGTACGAGCAGGGTCGTTTCTGGATCCTTTGGATAGCGTCCTTAAGTAGGTTCTCTCAGGTATATGTCAAAACACAAATTCTCTCATATTTTTCCACTCAAGTTTTGCTAACTCCAGTGTGTAGTGGGCATACGTTTCCTCACATACTCAATGATAGTTAGAGGAGCCGAGGTCGAGAATTCACATCTACTACTTATTATTACACCATCCTACTCCTAATTGAGCTAGAGGTCTTTATTAGGTGTTATGGGGATTAGGTGGTAATGTAGAAGAAAATGGAATATTAAATTCAAAAATGATACAGAATTTAAAAATGGAATGGAAAATTCAAAAATGGAATGGACATGTGGCAAGTTAAGGGCACACCTTGGTGGCACCTTGTTAAAGAAACAAACAAAACATTAAAGGAAGGTTTTGTTTTGTATACAAAGTTTTGGAAGTTTATACAAATAAGAAAAAAACAAAGTAAAGAAAAGACGAAATGGAATTAAAGAAAGGGGAAGGCTTCACGTGGGAGGGGCTATATATTTGAGATATGAGAAGGGGACCTGGAGTTAGACTTTAGCTTTTTACATTGCTTCTTTCATTTTAATTACATGTTGTTATATTTCCCTTCTAGTAGCTTTTCATTCAAGCATCAAGTACTATAAGTATTTACTTTAATAAGATTTATTTTTTGTAAGCTAAGTTCCTGTTCTTTATTTACTTGTTTAGTGTATACAATAAGATCAATCAATCCATCATGACCATAAGCTAAAATCCTCCCAAGGGGGAGGATTAATGATGCTCATGTGTGGATCAGGATTGACATTTTAATGTTCCAGAATTACTACTTAGAAATTAGGTTTAGATTATGCATCCGATCCCAAAATGATTGGGACTGGACAAGTTTGGAGTGCTGATGCTCCAGAACAGTCTCCCGCGAGACCCAGTTTACACTAAGTCCAGTCTCGTGCGAGACTTTATGGTGGCAGTCAACACTCTGGTTTTTCCAGCTGATGTGTAATCAAACCACGAGCTGAAATGATATTCCAGATATGAAATATTAGTTCAACTCCTTATGCTAGTGAGATGAGTTCAGAGATGAGTGCATCTTACTAGGGATCGTTACTCGACGCTGTTCGGGTTTGTCTATGAACTCAAGACGAATTATAGTTGTAGTGATATGGTACTCTAACTGTTCAAACTGATTTTGCATGATTATGATTAACCCTTTTCTTGTATTTTTATCCTTGTTTATTTTACGTAGAAATGAATCGTTATTATTTTATGTTACTTGCATTACCGTTAATTTATTTAAACCTAAGAAATAACCTACAATCCTACTTACTAAAAGTTGTAAATCCAATTGTGAACCTTGTCGAGCCCTAAGGTATGGACAATCCCTTACTCGACCTATCCTACCAACCCACGTGAGTAAGGTAACTTGACTAATCGGACGTTTACATACTTTGGACTGCGGACTTTGGACTTCAAACTACAAGAATCAAACCTTAAATTACCGTTTATATCACTACATAGGAATTAGGTTTAGATTATGCATCCTGTTCCCAGGTAAAGCCGTTCCAAACCCTAAATCAACAAACACAGCCTTTGAAGCAAAAAGTGACGAGAACGACGCGGAGTGCTAAAAACTCTTTCTTAATCATCCCATCTATGAGGATTAAAATCTTCTTTTCCCCGATGTATTCTTTTCCCATTTTCATTCCGTCTTCTGCTTTAAAGAAAATACATCAATAAGGTAACAAGACCTCTCCATTTGGAGGGTGTGCTTGTAAGTGTCGGAGCCTTAGTCCACGTATACCTCTCATATTCTTGGTAAAACACTTTTTACTCGTCGTTTGAGTAAGTGTGAACCTGTGGAACGAGTATACAATTTTTCCTTTTCTTTATTTTACACTGTCATGGTTTGTTTTCTAAAAGAATATTAAAGTTGGAATCACATCTATTGAAATACGAGTTTCTTAAAACATTTCACCATAGTTTTCCAAACTAAAAGATATAAAAATGAATATTATACGTCCGGAGTAACCAAAATGAAACTAGAATCATGTATAATTTTTATCTTCTTCTCAAAACCTCTATATGGCTAGAGATATATTTGTTTGAGAAAATCAACAAAAAAAAGAGACGAGGCGTCTCCAAACGAGAATTAAACAAATAGAGTAACCCAAAGTGATACTATTCTCTATTTAATTCTATCTTTTTGCCTCCACCTCTCTTTTTGTCTCAAGAATTTGACGTTAAAAGACTCAAACTTGTACAAAATATTTCAAAAAATTTCCTTTCTTTCAAAAATTCTCTTTTTCCCTCAAAATCTTTTCCATTCTTGATCTCTTTCTCTAAAAACTTCTAAAAGCTTTCAAAAAAATGTTTTTTGTTAAAAACAAAAACTATCCATCTAGCAAGACTAGATGGATAAGTTTCAATGACCGTGTGTGATAAGAGCCCAAAACTGTAGTTTTAACCCCTTAATAATATTATATTTAAACCAATTACGCTTATAATAAATAAGAATTAGTATTGTTTACGTACTTTTGTATATTTTAGGTCTTTGAGTCAACTATGTAAAGAAATATGTCACTTTTGCAAGAGAAAGGAGCAAAGGTTGGTTGCTAAGAAGTTCTATGATTAAAGCCCAAGTTTCAAGGAGAAAAAGCCTTTTTAAAGCTCAGTCAAAGCTGAAAATTCAAATTCAATGCAGGCAGAAATAGAGCATAAAAGTCAACAGAACTTCTACAGGTCGAATCTTTGGACTCAGACCTCAGAATTCAGCCTATTATATATCAAAATGATCGGAAAGAGCTTTCTAATGATCTAAGTTTTAACCCAATTAGAGTAGTAAAAGTGGACGAAATGGGTATTATAGTAAATTCAAGCAGAGAAACTCTTTTTGGTCTTAAGTAATTAGGTTTTGGGCTTGATTTATTGGCCCAAAACATGGCTCCAAAGCCCATGCACGAAAATTGTAAACCTAACCTCTCCTATATAAAGAGGACTAAGGCATAACTCTCTAGGAGTTAGTTTTTAATACTTAGACTCCTTCCCATTAAGTAGAACTCTCTTAATTAAATTAGCTTTCTCTCTCTCTCTTTAGTATAACCTAATTATTGTTTCTAAAACCTAGCCTCCATTAATAAAACCAAGTTATTGTTATTGTCTTCATTATGACTTATTATTCTTCTATTAATGATAGTCTACCACCATTAGAAGGGTTTGATGAAGACTTGATGTGTTAGTTAGAATTATTGCTTATTCAAGAGTTTCAATCTATAGGTTAGTTTATTCACCATGAGAATGGGTTAAACTTTCTCTCATGCTAATTATTATTTGGTTAGAGATGTCATGAATAGTTAGAGATCAACTACTTAATCTTTATTGGTTAGGGTTGCAATAATAATCTACACTAGTATATTAGGAATTTATCTAGGTGAATATCAAATCCCCCTAATCCCTTCTTTCTATTTAAAATCTTCATAGTAAATTATCTTAGTATAAACTAGACCATTAAATCTTCGTAATTAGTTATTTTTATCATATTAGTAAAATTATAATCCATTGCTCTCATATATATACATAGAATTGTGAAAACTATTGAAACTGTTACGTCTAAACAACTAGGAATGGAACGAAATCTTTACTCCACATATTGCATGATAAACGAGAGTAGAAACTTTGATCTAAAACTTAGAATAATAGCTTTTACTTCTTCCTAGTTTAATTAGTTAAGTAGGAGTAAAAACAGTTATTTCTAGATAATCAAATGGCGTCGCTGCCATCTTAGTATTGTTTAGATTAGTTTCCCTTCATTTTTCAATTTTATGTATCCCAATTCACCCACCCACCCATTGTTTGGTTCTAACTGTGTTTGTGTTTTTCAGAAAAACATAAAATTGCACTCCTGGAAGTCTACTAGAAATGTTTGGAATTGTACTCAAGAGCGCACCCGCGCGCTATTTACAGTCAATCTGAGCGCGCCTGGGCCTGTCTTCTAGAAGAAAAAAAAATCTCCTTGAAGTCTACTGGAATTCTCTGGATTTGTGCACTCTGAGCGCGCCCGCCCTATTTGCCTTATATTTGAGCGCGCCCGCACCCCTTCTAAAGAAAGCCCGATTCACAGGTTAGTTGCATCCTCTCCTTTTCTTCAAATTATTGTATATTCAGTGTTTCTAACTTCTTGAATACACTAAGATTGCGTATACAAAATGTTATTCATACGCGTAGCAAGGAGGCATTCAGGTACTCTTTTTTTCACTCCTCGTCTCTTCTTTCAAAGGAGTTTTCATTCTAGCATATTAGGGTTGTTTGACTGCTGTTAGTGGTTTTTTCATATTGGCCTTAGCCATGCATTAGATTAAGATCCGGTAAGAGTAAACTATCTTCTATTAGCTATCGTAAACGTCAACGCACACGCACACGCCTATCTAGAATACCACACACTATACCTACATCAATGGGTGAAGAAGCAGAGACTCATCTCTCTGATTTTTACAAGGCCCTAACCGATGGGCCTAAGTCATGCATTATTCTTGCAGACCCAGTGGGGGATTTTTGAATTCCCCCAAATATATTTAATTTGTTACTAGTTTTTCATGGTTTAGACCACAAAAAGCCTTATTAGCATATGCGTAGAATAGAACAAGTTCTTACGACATTCCATCATCCTAACGTAGGTTATAAACAAATTAAACTAAGGGTGTTTCCTTTCATCTTAGTTAACTGCCCAAGCGCCTAATTATGTGGACTCGTGGGCCAAACTTGTTCAATTGTTCATGGAACAGTTTTACCCACCACTGAAGACAGATGAAATGCTTCAAAAGATTCATTTCTTCCGCCAGAATCCTTATGAATCCTTTTCAGAGGCCTGGAATCGTTTCACTGATCTTCTCATTGAATGTCCACATCATAACCTTGCGAAAGACAAGCTTGTTCGTGCCTTTTTCAAATGACTTTTACAACATCATAAGGAGGTTCTTGATATAATGAATGGCGGTAGTTTCCTTAGTAAAGGAGCTTCAGAGGCTTATAGGTTTTTAAAAGATCAATTTAAGCATAATAGTAACTGGGGGGTAATGATATCCCCCGCTCCGCTAATTCTTCTTCCACAGCTAAGGCTGCTAGTATGTTTGAGGTTAAATCTGATCCCGAGCTTAGAATTCTAATCGAATCTCTCACAAAAAAGGTAGAAGCAATTTATGTTCAACAAAAGTCTACTCTTGTCATGAACGTCAACTCTATTCCATGTAATTTCTATTTGAGTCCTGAGCATCCCAACTCCTATTGTCCTTTTGTCTATGAACAACTATCACAACCATCCGCACAGCCGGACAATGTTTGCTCCATAAATAGCGAACCTAACGCACCTTGGAGACAAAACCCCAACTTCAATTGGCGAAATAATCAGCAAGTTACACCTCCAGGGTTTAATAATCAAATGTTAGGCCAACAAACAATTACAACCAAGCTCCACCACGACAAGGACAAGGACAAGGTAATTATAATAATAATTATTATTATAATAATAATAATAGAGGTATCGTTCTGGTTAATAACAACTATCACAACCCACCCATTAATAATCAACGGGGGATAGTTCCTGTCACACCACCTGTGGCATCTACACTTTCGCAATCGGATCGTTTTCGACACCTTCATGCAAACTCAACAATAGATTTTACAATCCATACAACAATCATTACATTAGTTAACTCAAGAAAAAGCCCAACCTAAATGTGTGTTTTCAGGTCAAGCTATACCTAATCCTAAAACGCCAAACACAACCTTTGAAGTAACCGGTAATACTAGTAAAGAAAATTTAAACGTAGGTGAGTTAAATGTCATCACCACTCTCCGTTCTGGCAGAGTGGTCGATAATGCCGTAACTATGCCCGTAGATACACCTCCAGTGGTCAGTGAAATGAAAATTTACTAGATACCAAAATAGAAACTGAAGATCCTACCCCTGTAGAGGTACCAGTTAAACCACAACCTAAGAAGAAAATGGCTAAGGTTAAAAATCCTATTGATCCATATGCTAAATATAGAGAGAAACCACCGTTTCCCCAGAGACTAGCCATGTTAAACAAGAATACAAATTATGGTAAGATTAGGGAACTTTTTAAAAATCTAACGATAAACCTACTTTTTCTTGAAGCTAATAAAAAATTACCACAACATGCTAAGTTTCAAAAAGAGTTGTGCAATACTAGGTGAAAAACAAACATTCCAAAAGACGCCTTTTTAACTGAATAGTTTCCCATGTTATCAGAACACAATGGAATCGTTAAGTACAAGGACCCTAGTCATCTTACTGTACAATGCACCTTAGGGGATACACACATGACAACTGCTCTATTAGACCTGGGGGTGAGTGTTAACTTACTCCCTTATTATTTACATAAACAAATAGGTTTAAAAGAGATGCAACCAATTAAATTTACGTTGTAATTAACTGATCATTCTATTAAGTATCCTAAGGGTGTGGTTGAAAATATGCTGGTTAAAATTCAAGATTTTTACTACCTAGCTGACTTCGTTATCCTCGACACAGAAGTTGCTAACGACTCTGTTCCTATCATCGTATAGCATCCCTTCATGGCAACTGGCAACGAGCTCATAAATTGTCGCGATGGTTCGATGTCCATGTCTTTTGGCCATCTTTCTGTTGAGGTAAATGTTTTCAAAATGATGCAACAGTTACCCGATACGACTATCGATGGAGAAGTTAGCATGATCGAGAGCTTAGCTCAAGATTATTTCAACAACACGTTCCCAGGGAATCAGATGCACCAATACCTTTCCTTCGGAAGTTCCAATTTTAACGATGACTCTTACGTAGAGGAAGTCAACGCCCTTCATGATTCCCCTCCTATTGATATCCATTCATCCCTTGACGCCATGAAGGAAGAAGAATTTTTCACCCTCTATCCCAGTGATTCTTCTGACCCACCTATTGAGGAATATCTTACATATCTTAAGGATTCTGCTGATCTCAAACTAAGCGGACTAGCTGAGCACCATTCACCCACCTCACATCCTCATGTCACTTTTTCACCTTCCATCACTAATGTTCCCCGGTATCCACTTTTCCAAAGTACCCTTGAGTTTGTACTTAACCCTCTTACTTCTCATGTGCTTCATGATTTTTTAAACCTATCTGGTGAGAAAATAATACCCAAGGACAAGCCACCCAATCCTTTCATTTTCAAATATGTGATTATACCAACCCACGCCATAAATGACTTTTGTGTTAAACCCACATTCTCATTTTTTCCATTCCTTCCTTCTAAAACTTATCCATATCCCACATATCTTCCATAAACATCCATATTTTCATGATCATTCACTTGGCTACCTTTTCGTTGGAGAAAAAATAAGACATTGCATTCTAAGTTAGGTTCTAGATCCTTCAGTATTGACTCTCATTCCAGTACTCCACGTCATAGGAAATCTTGGTGCCTAATTCTGTTTGGGTTTGCAGTCCGTGTTAACTATTTATGGAAAGATCCACAACTATTTAGATTCTTAATATATGGTAAACTGCATGTTAATTATATGTTAGATAAAGTCTCGAGTATCCGACTATAAAAGACTCATTTTATTATTCAGTGTACTCCATTCCAATCTTATATTATGGGAGTGCACCATTAAGGTAACCGGGCCCTCCCTTTGGAGTGTGGTTGTAAGTACCAGATCCAAAGTCCACATATAATGTAATTCACGTTTTTCACTCTTGCATGTTTTCTCGTTTTTGAGTCGTGTTTCTCTATGGAGTGAATTACGTCCTTATTGCTATATTGTTTCTTTTATATAAAACCTTATTCATAAAAAAAATATAAAATTTTAAAACCTTATAAACATTATGTAGGAACCGTTATTTCATAATGTAAATTTCTACAAACAGTGAAAACCATGCGCAGCGGAATTAATGGGGTTCACGATTTTGATTGGAAAACATACTTGTAGATCAGTTGTGATAACTTTGAGAATCTAGAATCAGCAACCTCTTGATCTTCTGTTGTATTCCTATGCACAGAGTGGACGTTGTGTGGGCAACGATCTTCCAACCTCTTCTTTCCCTCTTGGAACCAATTTTTAGATCTACTTTTCTTAAGCAAAACCTCGAGAAAAACGGCTAGAGAAAAAGGTTTCTATTTATAGGCTATAATAGGGACCATGAGGAGAAATTAGGGTTAGGCCTCCTGACGGGCTTGGGCTTCCCATGTTCACCCAGAACACACGGCCCAAGTCCGTCAACAAATGGCTTATTCCACTAAAGACCATTGTTGCACTACTGCTCTAATCCCAAATTACGTGTTAGCGTTTATGGGCTCCATATTATATGCTCGTTGATCTCCCCGTGTTTAAGATATCGAATGCCCGTTGATTAAGTCAAGTTACTGACAACTACATTAATCAACTTCTTATGTCCTTGAGTAATACCACTCAACCTCATTGTCATGTCGGATCAAATCCACCTACAGGGTTTACATGACAATCATTATGAGCTCCTCAAGGGGACATCATCAGCCCGACTTCTTGCGGGACACGGATTCCTTCTATAATCAACAGCACACCTTATATATAATGTCATTATCCAATCCATCGAGTTTTGTTGATTCACAAATGAATCTCACTCATTGATGATTTAAAGCAATGTACAATGCACGTAAGTGCCCGTTATTATATCCGGATTAAGAGGACAAGTATCCATAATAACAGAGGCGTTTGTTCTCTTATATAGTCAGTATAAAGAGAAACAACCTCACTTGGTCCTGTTCAATACACACAAAGTGTACTAGTGTAATCTTGTAGTCAAGATAGACTAATACCAGATTATACTACAACCATACCAATGGTTTGTCCAAATCCATCTAGGTTGTGAACGTTTACTTATACTTTATAACGTACTGATGATATGATCTTCTATGTGTCACCACACACCATATCATCTACAACATAAAGTATTAGACACATGCATATAACTAATAGCATATATAATATGCATAACATTTGCCCATATGATTCTCATTCAAAATATAAAGAATTAGAGTTATTATAAAAGTAATGTTTTTAGTATATAACCCTATCACATTAGTCTAGTAAGTCTTGGGAATCTGACATTAAAAGACCCACGTTTAAAACAAATTTTCTTAACCTTGTTTTCAAAAATTTGTTTGGGGTGGGGTGTTGGTCTTTTCCTTTCTTGATCTCTCAACTTCCTATTCTTGTTGTTTATGTCGTTTAGTTGTAATTTGATTCGGGTTGACACTATCTATAAATTTATATTTCTTTTGATCGCATAACTTATGTCATTCACGTGCTTTGAGGTGTTTTCCATCATCTTATATGTCAACCATGGTTAGATTTGAGCTTGATATAGATCATTGGATTTCATTTTCTATGTTGATCATTTTCATAGTTCATTTGTAAAATTCGGGCCGTTAACAAATCGGGGATTTCAGTTTTAAGATATACGAGGCATGGGATAGGATGGGTATTATCTGTTTTGGGCCCAAAAGCTAAAAAACCCTACCGGGTCATGTGTTACCCCTATTTAAAAAAAAAACACGTGTTTCTTCTTCTTTTTTCACCTCCATTATTGAACACTTACTGACCTTGAAAAACCTTGAGCGCACACGCCCTCTGACAAAGACCAACCAAAGCGCACCCGCGCCCTTACCTATACACAGCTACCCCCCAAATTTGAACCGATTCATTTTCATTCATAACACACCTTCACCATCACCAAAAATTTCAATTCCAAATCGTCATGAATCCTCAAACCCCTAAAATCCTTCCCAAACAAATTTTTATCAGTGCTCATTTTACAACATTTTTCGATACAGAAATGTGCATTAGGAAGTGGGATGGGTTGTGGTATTCAACTGAGGATTTTTACTATCCGGATTTGGTCTTGTCTTTTTATAAGAACAAGAAGGTTGAAGGTAATAGGATTTTTGTGGATTTGGATGATGGTCGGAGGGAATTAACTAGAGGGAGGTTGGCTGAGATAACTGGCATTGAGGAAAGAAATGTTGTAATCACAATGCAGCAATCTCAGTTCGGGGGTATAGGACCGCTGATGACAGAGACAGTCTTGGAAGGACGTTACAATCCGGGTTCGCATTGTGTTCGTCAGTCGTCTCTAAGGAGGAACCAGCTGGTTGTGGCTCAGTGGGTTGGCAGGAACGTCATTGCCACCACGAAAGCTAGTGATATCAGTTTGAACTATCTGCACATTCTATGAACCCTGCAGAACAGAAGGTATAAGTTTTGTTTGCTTGAGTTTATGATGAATGAGATTATCGGAGTTGGTGGTACTACTGCCGCTTTCCCTACTTTGATAACGAAGATAATATTGTTGTGGGGATGTGTGTCGGGTTCGGGTAAGGTTAAGTTGAAGGTGCATGAGAATGCACGAATTTATAGAGAGTGTATTCAGAAAAATTGGAATATACCTGAGGTGTTGGCTGCTGAAATGGAGTCAGAGGAGGAGGACGATGCTGCCTGTTTTGATGCAGGAGCTTTGGAGTTGGCTACTACTGATAGAGCCCGTTTCTCCTTACTTCACCGCGGCCTGCGAACTCTCCATACTTAGTATGAGACGATTCGAACAGGCCAACGTTCCCTTGATGACCTCTTTGAGGCCTTTTAGACTAGGCAGGGTACCATTATCAGTAACCAAGTTAAGCTGCAGCAACATATTCAGTTGCTCAGTAATAGTCACCAGGATATCCAGGATAACATGGAGACTCTCACTCTAACTAATAAGGAGCGTTGGGAAGCCATGGATGTTTTAATAGAGCAACAGTGCACATTTCAAGAAGAAGTTCTACAACGCCTACCATCTCACGATGGTTCTTCATCTTCTGGCTCCGGAAGGCGTGAGCATCGTAGACGTAGGAAGGATGGTTTTGAACCTTCCTCAGCGCGTGGCTAGTTCATTTGTATTATTTTTTAAAAATATTTCCCTATTTTAGTTTATTTTTATTCCCAGTTGTAGTTAAGTAGTTAATATTGAATTCTGTGTTTGTTTATTATTTAAATTTAAAGTTGGTTTAATTTTCAGCATTTGCTATGTTGATTATTGTGAATCCCACCCTTCCAACTTGTTTGGGGGTGGCATTATTTATTTAGCAATGTTTTTAATCATATCCATGGATTTTTTTCGAAATATTACTGCTTGCTTGATAAACTATCGGTTTTATGCGCACCAGGCTAATAGGAAATAGCTAGAATTAGATACTCTTGGTTTGTGCAACCTTAAGGTTTCGGAATTGGATGATTGCTATTTTTAATTCCAAACGAAAAGCTATCGGTTTGATTTCCAAGGTTGCATCTTGTCTGTTTCTATTTTTGGTTTTAGAAAAATTTTCTTTTTCCATCATCTTGCCTTCATAATTTGGGCAACTTGCGGAACTTAGATTAAGAAACTTGTGTGATATAAATACATGGGTTGCTCTATACTTCACATTGCACCACTATTTTCCATCACACAAGAATTAATCAAAGCCTATTTGCACTAATACAGAACGCGCCCGCCATCTGTGTCTAGTATCGCAGAATTTTTCTTCTATCAGAGAGAGCGTGCCCACCCTATGACAAAGGCTATTTCAAGCGCCACGCGCCCTCACCTCAACATACCACTAGTTCTTTTTCTGGGGTTTTCTACACTTACTTCAAGGAGTCCAATACTGTAATTGTTGATATGAAATTTCCTATAATCATGCCGGAGCAGTCCTTTGATGAATTGCTCGATAGTGACACGTATGGATACTAGTTCAGTGATAGGATTGTGCAGTCAGGATGGTAGAATCTACTGGTAAGTGTCAATGACTCTTATTCTCCTAAACTTACTGCTTATTTCTATAATCATTGTAAGTTCTTTTATCGACCAGATAAGGAACAAGTGTTCTCTGTCACCATTGATGATATAACAATGGATTTCAGCAAGTTTTTGGTAACCTTTGCTGTTGGGATGTGTATGCCTGCTCCCTGAAACTCATGGGGCTATATGTCTGATAATATATACCTCTATAACTATGAGTATTCCCAAGTGACTTATGGGGTGGGGATTTTTTGTATAGAGGACCAAGGGAATCTTAATGTAGCCCTTGGTAGCCTGTCCCTTAGCGTAGGCACTATCATATTTTTTATCATGCTGAATATCTTAGGGAATGGTAGTTTTCTTCTGCGAATAACGCTGCCGGTGGCGTCTTCCTTGCTTTAGTTGAGGGACGTATGCTATATGACATTCCTCAGACCTTAATGTCCAGTTTAGCACAAACCCATAGTATGAAGCATGAGTACCTTCTTATGCCTGCCTTAGTTTGCCGCATCATGGTATGTTTCTTTCCTAATTTCACATTCTGTTACATGGATTGGGTTGGGGTTGATATTATGCCCACCAATTGCATTATACAATCTTTTCGTGTTATGACTTGGCCGGGATGGAGGCTATAACCTCATTGGGTTGCCCCTTACACTCCATCAGACTGAGTAACACTTAACATGTTAGCAAGGGTTTATGATACATGGCATAAGGCCTGGCAAATTATCATGGATTGGTAGGATGCAAAGGAACCTCACTTCTTTATAGAATAGGAGGATAACATTTAAATGTTGGATATGAGGTAAGTTTTATTTTTTATTAATGTTTGCTTATGTCCCAAGCAATTTAATTTTTGTTATTCTCATAACGGGTGGAACTCATTTAGAGTTGCGTCTGTTTTTCTTTACCTATATTAGTATGTTCTAATTTGTTTTGTAAGTGTTCTAAAATTTTCACGTGTTTCCATGGTATTCCCTATCCTTCTTATTTCTATACTTTGAGGACAAAACATGTTTTTGTTTGGGGGTGGCATAGAAACACTCGTAATTTAAAGCACCTATTAAGATATATATATTTATAATATGCACTTGCTTTCTAGTAAAAAAAATTAATTAAAAAAATATAAATAATAAGTATTTATACTATGCACTTAGGAATATTGGTATTGTTTCTTTTTCTGTGATGATAGTAGTCTAGAAGTTTCACTTTAGCTCTTAAATTAGAATAGTTTTTAGAAACTTAGGTTAATATGTAGGTAATAATCATTGCATCTTTCCATAAATATATTGCATGAGCATCTATGTTTGTATTGGCAGTAAGTTTCTGAAATCTAAGCCAGAGTACTTATTCTACAAATCCTGTGAGAATATAGCCTAAAAGCCTTATATGAGTGAAAAATCTAAGTAATGACACAAGGGAGAAGTAAATTCTGAATAGAGAAATCACATGTCCACTTGCTTGATCACTATACCATATCTTAAACAACAATTTAGGCCCTTTTTGGATCGATATAGCCAGAAATTCAAACCTATATGAAATTATTTTCTGCTAGTCTCCCCTCTGAGCCTTTCCTTAACCTTTTCATAAACACAATCCTTTACCCTTTTACAAAAACAAATAAAAATAAAATCAGCCTACCCATTTTTGAATGAGTATGAAAGTAGGATGAGTAAGGAAAATAAAGAGAAAGACCTATGGAAAACCAAAAATTAGTTAGTTGCTTCAAAAAAGAAAAAGAAAAGAAGTTTCCATCCAAAGAAAAAAAATTAAAAAAAAAAATAAAACTCCAAAAAAAAATTCAAAGGAGTCAAAAGCCAAAAGAAAAAGAAAAAAAAGGCTAAGGATGGAAACAAAGTAAAACAAGGTTTTCTCTAGTTACATATTTTGAAGACTCTATTATCTTAGACTTGTTCTTTTGAATATCCATTTCCTTCCTTCTTAAACCATCACCTAATCCCTGCAACACCTAATAAATACCTCTAGCTCAATTAGGAATAGGTTAGTGTGATAGTAAGTGACAGATGTGTTTGATCGACTTCGGCTTCCTTGTACGTCATTGAGATTGTAAGGTAAAGTGTGCCCACTGCACACTAGAGTGAGCAAAACTTGAGTGGAAAATCAGAGTGTTTTTGTCTTGACATATATGTGAGGACCTACTTAAGGATGTTATTCCAAATATTCAGAAACAGACCTGTTATTGCATTTCATAACATAGTTCATTATATATATGTTTATCCGTATATGATTGATTATTATACATGTATTAGCTTAGGTTTCCAATTGATTATTCTGTATTCATTGCTAGTGAGATGTATAGATATCTGAGAATAAACAAGGAAACAGTAATTTTATTTCTTAGTCATTATAGTATAGATAAAATTTGTGAGTACCTTCTCTGGAAAACTCTCACGAGGCTATAACTCGTCCACTAGGGAATTCCTAGTGGTTTAAGGCCTTATTTCATATGATCAATGCAATCGCACTCGGCGAAACGAGATTAGTTAGAACTCTTTTTTTTGTCACTTATTTTAATTTCTCATATTTGCTTCAGGATAAGCAAAATGCTGTTTGGGGGTGGTTTGATAAGAGCCCAAAACTGTAGTTTTAACTGCTTAATAATATTACATTTAAACCAATTATGCTTATAATAAATAAAAGTTAGTACTGTTTACGTACTTTTGTGTATTGCAAGTCTTGGAGTTAACTATGTGAATAAATATGTCACTTTTGCAAGAGAAAGGAGCAAAGGTTGGTTGCTAAGAAGTTCTATGATTAAAGCCCAAGTTTCAAGGAGAAAAAGCCTTTTTAAAGCCTAGTCAAAGCTGAAAAGTCAAAGTCAGCACGGGCAGAAATAGAGCATAAAAGTCAATAGAACTTCTGTAGGCCATATCTTTGGACTCAGACATTGGAATTTGGCCTATTATATGTCAAAATGACCAGCTCGGAAATGGCGTTTTAATAGTCTAAGCCTTGACCCAATCAGAGTAGTAAAAGTAGACGAAAATAGTGTTGCAATAAATTTGCATAGAGAAACCCTTTTTGGACTTAAGTAATTAGGTTTTGGGCTTGATTTATTGGCCCAAAACATGGCTCCAAAGCCCATGCAAGAAAATTGTAAACCTAACCTCTCCTATATAAAGAGGACTAAAGCATAACTCTCTAGGATTTAGTTTTTAATACTTAGACTCCTTCCCATTAAGTAGAACTCTCTTAATTAAATTAGCTTTCTCTCTTTCTCTTTAGTATAACCTAATTATTGTTTCTAAAACCTAACCTCCATTAATAAAACCAAGTTATTGTTATTGTCTTCATTATGTCTTATTTTTCTTCTATTAATGATAGTCTAATGAATCTTAGCTAAACCTCCATTCGAGGGATTTGATGAAGCCTTGATGAAGACTTGATGTGTTAGTTAGAATTATTGCTTATTCGAGAGTTTCAATCTGGAGGTTAGTTTATTCACAATGAGAATGGGTTAAACTTCCTCTCATGCTAATTATTATTTGGTTAGAGATGCCATGAATAGTTAGGGATCAAATACTTAATCTTTATTGGTTAGGGTTACAATAATCTACACTAGCATATTAGAAATTTACCTAGGTGAATATCAAATCCCCCTAATCCCTTCTTTCCATTTAAAATCTTCGTAGTAAATTGCCTTAGTATAAACTAGACCATTAAATCTTTGTAATTAGTTATTTTTATCATATTAGTAAAATTACAATCAATTGCTCTCATATATATACGTAGAATTGTTAAAACTATTGAAACTGTTACGTCTAAACAACTAGGATTGGAATGAAATCTTTACTCCACATATTACATGATAAACGAGAGTAGAAACTTTGATCTAAAACCTAGAATAATAGCTTTTACTTCTTCCTAGTTTAATTAGTTAAGTAGGAGTAAAAACAGTTATTTCTAGATAATCAGTGTGCAAGCACTTCCAAGAAAACTGCAGCTGAAGATATGGATACTTATACCAAAAGTCATTCCTAGTTTGGGTAAGAGTCCATACGCACATAAGAAAAGCGCTATGAGAGAAGGCTGGTGCTTGAATTGTCAAACACCAACTTGCCCTGGTCTTCAACCTCATAACAATTCTGTTTATAAAGTCTACACGTGTTATCCTCCAGTGCATTAAGCTCAGTCTAAGAGAGTATTACAACCATCTGGTTGGGATTAACTCAGGTCTTTAAAGTCTTGGGAATCTGACTTAAAACTACTCACTTTTTAATCTCAGTCAATTTATTCAAAACCACTAAAAAATTAATTAAACGTTTCCTTCTTTTGTTTGTACATATTTCCCTACAGCTTCCTTTCGTTTCTTTCCTTTATTTATTTCTTTTCCATTGTTGGATCTGAGTGTACCCTATAACGTTGCAGAGAATTTTCAATGCTGATCGTTTTGGTACCTCACGGGTCAAGATCGGACGAGTAATGAAGCGCGTATCGGCTCTTGAAGTTTGCAAGGCGCTGAGGACAAGATTGGAATTTCCTTATTTCTTTTGAGCTTGGGCCAAAAATTCTTTTTCACTTAAAAAGGCACATGCCTCACACGTGCCATCAATTATATATATAACTCGCGTCCGCCCAGCCCATTTCGTCTTCCCCAAATCGTTGAAACCTTAGCCACCCAATTCGACTCGCGCCCGCCCCTATTCGACTCACAACCGCCCAACCACCTCAAACACCACCACCCAAAATTTTTACAACCTCCTCCATTTTCAACACCGATTTCATCTAAAAGCCCAGATTTCACTAATTCCTACTCAAAATGGCTCAAGTTCTAAAAAGCGTTCCAGAGCAAAATTTCGAACCTCTCTTCAATTCCAATCTATTTGAAGTGCACTTCAAGGCTGAGATTAGGAGAAAAGGATGGGAAGCTTTGGTTTTGTTGGGAGGTGCTACTTATTTTCCTTCTCTCACTCTTTCATTCTACAATGGTATGGTTATAGGGGAGGAAGACAGCATCGTGGTTGTTAAGGATGGAAGGATGTTTTGAGCTCACCAGAGAGGTGGTGAGTGTTGTTATGGGGATTCCTCTGAAGGTGTATACTTAGACTGAACAGTCCCCAGACAATAAGACTGTCGACGTTTTGATGGCTGAGACTCTTCTCTCAGGGGTGAAAAACCTCAAGTCTCACTGTGTGTTTCAGAGTTCGTTGTGAAGGAACCAGCTGGTAGTATCTCAATGGATAGCCTACAACCTGCTAGGCTCAGCCAAGCCTTCGGACATAGGTAAGGCGATGCTTCACATTTTCTGGATTCTTCAAGAATAGAAGAATAGCTTCTGCATAGTCTCCTTTCTTTTTTAGCAACTCTGCAAACCCAAGAAGTCGACGCCCCTCTACCAGTGCTGGTCTCTGGGATCAGGCAGCATTAGGGGTTTGAGGCAATGGACACCCTAGTGGAGGTCAGGGACGCTATAACAGGTCCCATTTATGCCCACTGCATCCAAAAGGTTTTGTATCCCCCTGCCACTAGAGCAGCCGAGCAAGCGCAACCTACAGAGTGAGTGGACTACTTTGCCGAAGGTGCCACCAGGCAGTTCACTCAGCCCATGGACGGAATTCACTTCCTCCATGGAGACTAGAGGATTCGCTCAAAGACGCGTCGGCCATTTCAGCGCATACATAAAGAAGACATCATGGCGCTCAGCCGGAACAACATCAAGGAGGAACAGCAGTCTTTACAGCAGGAGCAGCGACGCTTTCAGCACAGTGTCACTAGAACACTGCAGAGCATTCGAGATGTACTCCCATGTGGTGAGAGACATGCTAGAGCCTGACGTCAAGGAGAAGGATCTTCTTGACGTCGCGATGAGTCACGGACGGATTCTGACTAGGATATTTCCCTAGTATCCGTATAGTTGGATATATGTATTTTTCTTTTTCTTTTCACATGTATGACGTAGTATAAGTTTAGTTAGATGATATATTATTATCTGTTTAGGTTTCTTTTTGAGGAATTTGGTATATGAGTAGAAGGTAATACAGATACATCATGCTAAAAAATTCAGTTTTTCTGCATTTGCGTATGTTTTTAAAAATACAAAAACCCAAAAAATTTATAGTATAATAAGTATATATGTAACTCCTTAATATATTAAACCATGTATTTCTCGTTCTATATCAATCAACCCACATCCCAAATTTATTTGGGGGTGGTATAATTTCATCATGAAGAACAGAATACAGAGGTATCGCCGTTTTTGCTCAGGTTTCTATGGTAATCTCTTTCCTTATCACTTCATACTTTGAGGACAAAGCATATTTTTCTTTGGGGGTGGGATAGTAACGTTGTGCAAAAACTAGGCAATTCTTATAGTAGTAGTAGTATATTTTCTTCTTTTTTAAAAAAAAATCGAAAAAGACCAAAAATATTTTTTCTGTTTAGTATTAAAAAGTCTTGTTTCCTTTTTTTATGATGAATAAAAAGTCTAGAAGTCTCATTATAGCAACAAAATAAGGACTTGTTCTTCGAACTTAGACTAATATACGCATAATAGTTTCTGCATATTTTCATGAATGGCATGCATAAGCATTTGATTGTATATAGCAGTGAGTTTCCAAGACCAAGTTAAAACAATTAAGTTCTATATCCTGTGAGAATCTAGCCAAAAGCCTCATCTGAATGATTATTGAGTGATAACACAAAGGATGTCCAGATAGAAAGACCACATGTCCACTTGCTTGATCACCATGTCATATCCTAGGAGAAAATTTAGGCCCTTTCTGGATCAATATAGCCAAATAAACGTTAAAAACCCAAAAAGATAGATTTTTCCCCTAGTTACCCTTTTTTAGCCTTCACCATTTTCAAAAAGCTTTTTAATTATTCGCCATAAATTCCTAACCCATTACAGCACCCAATAAAAACTTACCTAGATGACGAGTTGAGAATTGGATGGATATCAGAAAAAGAGAAGAGAATACCTTGTTCAAAAACAGATCAGTTAGTTGCTTCGAAAATAAAAGAAAGAAAGAAAAAACACCCATCAAAAACCAAAACTCCAGAAAAATCCAAGGAGTCAAAAAAATCGAATCTCCCAAAGTTCAAAATCAAAAGGAGACGATATCAAAAACAAAAGAAAAATAAAACAATCTAGAACTCTCAAAAATTCAAAATCATATGGAGTCACAGAGCCAAAGGGCTAAAAGAATGAATCGCAATTCGGAAGCAAAGAACAAAATGAGGTTCTTCTCTGGTTACAAGTATTTTGAAGACCCAATTTCTCAACTTATTAGATTTTGTTTTTCTCCTCCTTTTTCTTTCTAGACCATCACCCTAGCCCCGTAACTCCTAATAAAAGACCGCTAGCTCGATTAGGAATAGGATGGTGTGATAGTAAATGGCAAGCGTGATCAATCGACCCCGATTTCTTTGGACATCATTTGAGTATGTGAGGAATATAAGTGCCCGCTGCACTTGAGAAAACGAAACTTAAGTGAAGCTATTAGAGAGTTGTGATTGCAACACACCCCTGTGAAAATCCACCTTAAGGACGTTCTCCAAAAGTCTCGGAAACAACTCTGCTTTTGCATTTCACCGCTAATGTTTTGCGCATTTATCTTTAGATAATTAAATTACTGTACATATGTTATTTTAAGTTCAAAGGAGTTTGTCCTTATTCCCACTAATGAGATGTATAGACTTCTGAGAATAAATAAGGAAACAAGACTCTTTGTACTAAATAGAAGAAGTTTGTGAGTACCTTTACTGAAAAACTCTCACGAGGCTTAAAGCTCGTCCACTAGGGAATTCCTAGTGGTTTAAGGCCTTGTTGCATATGGTCAATGCAATCACACTCTGCGAAATGAGAATAGTATAGTTAATAATAAATCACACATTTGTGATCTTAGTTCTTTCTCTCATCCTTGCTTGAGGACAAACAAGATGTTATTTGTGATCAGCTCCCAAATGTGCATTTTATTACCCTTTTATTAATGCATTACAACCCTTATTACGCTTAACGAAAAGACAACTCATAACTTTTATTGATTTTTTCAGGTTACGAAGATATTTAGACCACTTATCATAAAAGCATATTCTTAGCACTAAAAGGAGCTTACATCACGCTTATTATGAAGACCATAAACTACTAGGAAAAAGTGCCGATAAAGTCAATGGTCAAAGTGAAAGGTCAAAGGTCAAGGAATCATAACCAAGGAGCTGAAAGTCAAGTCCTCAACACCAAAACCAGAGATAGATGTCCTTAACTCAAAAGTTGGCATTCTCCCAAAACCTATCTTGGTGAAGAAGAAATCAAAAAGCAAAAGCAAAAGTAGAGTGTGAGGTGTCTCAAGATTAATGGAGAAGGGCAAATCAATAAAAGGCAAAAGGAGGGGTATATAAACAAAAAGCAAGGGAGAGAGAAGGCATCCATTGTATTAGGGCCCAAACCATTTGGTTTGTAGGAATTAGTCTTGTTTTTCATTTCAAATATTTTACTTTATTGTTCTTCATTTTCTTATATTTAAATCTTGTTATTTTGCTTTGTTTGTTTCAAACCATTTACTCTTATCTTGTTGTTCTTGTTTCAATCTTCAATCAATACTTATTTCAATGTTTTCATGTCATTTACATACCAAACAACTTGAGTTTTAATGTTTTCATTAGCCTAAACTAAACCAATCTATACCAAGAGTCTACCTTCTTCCCTAACTCCCATCACTTAAACTCTAAACAATCTAGGATGAACCTCAACTTCTTAATCTTTGAAGTATACTCACCACTAAACAACACCTTATTAGGCAAACCTAAAAAACAATTTATTACAAGTTTTCCATTTACCTAAAAAAATTGTTTTATGTTGGGCATCCCCCAAATACATCAAGTTAACCTGTTAACAACCTTTTATAGCCCTTTTCCCCCACATTTAAAACTCAAAGTTAAGGTTTACATAAACAAGATGAATAAGAATGATTATAATCAAACATTTGCAAATTTCAAATAATATTTTGTTTTAAATCTAAACTTGTTATTTTCCATTTTATTTTGTGCAATTGTAAATCAACAACTAGTTTAGGGTTAACAAATTTCGTACCAAAGTCTCATGTAAATTGTTCTCAATAGCTATCTTAATTTCAACTTTTACTCAAAATTTCTACAAATGTTTGAAATTTCAACTTTTACTCAAAATTTCTACAAATGTTTGAAATTTTGTACAAATATCAATACAAAATTTGGTGATAATTTGGTGAATGCAGTTGGAGAATGGTCAAAAAGAGAAGAAGGACACGAAGAGAGAAGAAAAACACGAAGGCTGAAACCGGTTAGTACTGGTTTCTCAGTTCTTGATGAATTGGGTGGGGGGTGTACGCGACTTTGCATAGTCCTCAACATAAGTACAGACCCCAAATTGGGCTGGGGTCTGCCCAACACAATTTGGGGGATGTCAATAATAGAACCCATTTATCTATATATAATGGGTCTTTTAGGTATTAGTCTTAGTTGATAATAGGGAATTAGACATTAAGGAGTAAATAATGTAATTTAGGATTGATCCTAGTTCCGTCTAGGGACAAGTTTGGTCGTGAGCAATCTGTTATTTTTCCCTTTTTTTTTTATGATATTAGGATTCAATATTTTTTATACCCAAAATACCCATGGGCAATCACGTGTACAATCATGTGTATTTTTGAAAAAAAAATTTAGGTCACATGATATCCACAAATAGCCGTTAGGAATTGTCACCTTCCTTATTCACCTATAAATACCATTATTTTTCACGACCTTTCTTCCCCAACACACTTCTTCTCCATAACCCTTCTTGTGAAACCCCATTTTTATTTTGGTTGTATCCGTATTTAATATAATGATTAGAGTTATAATTAATTTCATTTTCTTTTGTTAATCTATTTTGATATGTGGGCTACCCATGACCAATGTAGGACTAACCCGACCCATAAGTGGAATAGAATTAAAACTCAGAATTCATCACTGTCGAGAGAGTTCTTTTTCTCTTCTTTTACCGACTTAGTACCGACCACTTAAAGAAAACAAAAGCTTGTAGCTATCATGGGTTGGCTTTGGGAGCTATTAGAGATGGATTTCTCACTGTTTTAGGCTATCCATATCTATACTGCTTAAGGCAAGTGATTTCTTACTTACAATTCTTACTTTAGATAGATGAATGCTTAATAGAGGTATACCAAACTAATTAATTTATTTGGATGTAGTAAGGGATGGTTTTAGGTATTTTGAGTTACTCTTTATGATAGTTTAATTGATTTCTATTTTACATGCTCATTGATTTTGGTTATTTCACTAACTTTGTTACCTATTGTTCTTATATAAATGGTTCTGTGAATGTTTCCCTTGTGTATGATATGACGGAAGGTTGATACGCCATCAGAAGTGATATTTGGGTATTCATATATCTTAGTGTGATGTCACGTGTAGTGAAAGAATTATGACAGATGATTTAATGGATGGAATTGGTTCCTTATCCTAGATATATTCGCTATATGAATATATGATAAGGTTATATGGTAAAATGTGATTATGGTATATATGGTTTAGTGGGAGGTACTTGTGTGTGCGCCTGCAAGGCCGTACCTCTCAACTTTTAGGGGGCGGGGGGGAAGGGAACCGCTTGTGAGGCCATAGGGCGCAAGTGACCCTAAAAGCTTTGTAATATTTTCAGGAGGGTGTATATTATTGTTTGCTTGCCACTTGCTAGGCCATAGGGCATTACCTCATTGGAGGCTGCAAGTGTTGTCCCTGAAAATATCTAGTAATATATATATATATTATTTAGTATGTGTGGATGATGGGTTTAATATTATTGCATTGTGGTTATTTACTTGAAGCTATGCTATTGTTTATTGAGGTTAAGATCTATTTATGAGGCATGATACTATCTATTCACTTCTTATATGTTTTGGGCTTTGGTTATTACTATTGAGACTTTTGTCTACTTAAGGTAAGTATTGGCAGTAGGTTATCACTTACAAGAGCATGTGGCTTATGTTTGTTGTTTTATTCCTTTTTCAGGGGAATTTGTTGTAGATGGATGACGGAGTGCCGTGAGTCCCAAAAGTGTTGAGGTTGTAGATTAGGGGTGGGTTGTCTATAGTTCTTTTTGTGTAAATGTGGTTTGGGTTGGTAAACGTTTTGCTGGAGTTGTAGTCATGTATTATATGGAAGACAATAATAGTGTCTTTTGTTGTTTATAAATGTATACTTTGTTTTAAATCTATTATGTTATTGTGCGTGTCTTAGGTTATTGTTTTGATTCCATTATATGTACAACATTTGCTTGATTGTTCTGGCAATTGTAGAGACACTCAAGTAAGCGAGTGCTTTCCAACTTAATATATCCTGGAGTGGCCAGCTAGATTATATCAAGTTGGAGGGCATTACAAAGTTGTATCAGAGCCCTTGGTTTTAGGTCCTTAAATTGATTACGGTAATAGGTTTTGGGACTCACAATTAGTATTAGTAAATGAGTGAGTTTAGAGTAATTAGTTTAGAGTAATTAAGGTTTAATGTTCTTGCCTCCAACTCCACCATTAGTTTTATTAATATAAATTTAGTTTAATTTAATTATGTCTTCTTATTATTGTTTATTGTTAATGAACCCAATAAAAGTTAAATTGCCGCCTAAGTGAGATTGTGAGGGGTAAGTTTGTGCTGTCGAATGAGTAAACTTATGTGCAATGGGGGCTAAAAAAGGTTTTGACTATTTTTAGTCTCCTCCCTCAAGTCTCTCGTTGGTTTCTTGAGGTTTTATCTCTTTTTTTTCCTTTTTTGTTTTCTTTGACCCCTTTGACCAAGCAGTTACCGCCATTTCCTCACTTCTCTTGCAGCTTAGAAGAGAAAGCCCTGCTCCTTCTCTACAGGCTCCGTATTTCCTCTCCCAAAAATGTCGGACCTTCCTTCTCCTCCCACCTCCCCCCCCCCCCCAGCTCATCACACATTTCGCCTAGCCTCTGTAATAGAGGCTCATGGAGTTCGCTGTTCAATGGAGGCTCAGTAGTTCACATACCTCTCGAGATGTTTCAAACACATCTAGTGGATGGTATAGCTGAGATACCAGCTAGTATTCGGAGAAGGGTGTCTCCACTTGGAGTGACTATGTAGTGGGTTTTGTAGAAAAAGGCTGCCTTTTCCGCTTGTTAAATCCACTCTGTCAAAAATCTGGAAAGTTAAAGGAAATTACTCTATCTCTACAGATAAGGAACTGTTTTATTTCAAGTTTAGTCTTAATGAAGACAGGAAACAAATCTTCGGAAGCAGATCCCATTTTCATTTGAAGGTGACTTAATTGTTTGTGGTCGGCAGTGGAATCGGGAAGTTGAGTCTCGGAGGCATAGGATTACAAAGATACCCATTTGGGTTAAGATAATGGATCTGCCTAAAGAATTATGGACTGAAGATGGACTTGGCTATGTAGCGAAGTTTGATTGGAAAGCCCGGTGAGTATGGACGAGGCTCTGAGGGCAAAGACGAGGCTGAACTATGCAAAGATATGTGTTGAGGTTCCTATTGACTACTCTTATAGGAACTCTATCCCAAAGTGAAAATGGGGAAGAAGTAGTGGAGCTAAAGTTAGAATACCCATGGGTGCCTGCGTCTTGTACTAGATGCAATATGTTTGGGCATAAGAACTCCAACCGGCCCCTTTCGTCCAAAGCAAGTCCGGAGACCCAAAGGTTCAAACTCTGAGAAACACTACGAAGGAGGATAGAACCGAGGGAAGATATCACTACCGATGGAGGTTCAAACTATCTTTGAATGTGAGGATGCTGAATGTGAGGATGGTGAGCATATGGAGGGAGGAAATGTGGGCCTTGATATAGTACAATATGTCCCGACATCGTTGCCAGAGGGGCAGGCCTTGCAGTGGTTGATACCGGAACCCAACTCTAACCCTCGAGCTGTTCGGGGACACGAGTATGAAGAGGTTAGGGGTGGCATACAGCTGAGTGAAAATGTTCAAAAGATGCCCACACAGAGCCAGGAAAATGGTGAGAATACAAAAGAGGTTTACTTAAGAGAACGTAATGCCTTTTCGTGTGCTTGGCGATAGTGAAGGAAGAGATTGAGGATGATATTTCTGAGGGTATGCTAGTTGAGTACTTTAGTGATCATGTGATGCCTAAGGAAGTAGTAGCGAAAGCCAAAACTCGTGCTCAGAAGAGGGCTGAGGAGAATGCATTGGTTTGTGAAGGAAAAAAAAAAAGGCCAGATCAAGGAAGGACAGTTCAGTGAGAAGAAAAAGGGTAGACCTAAGGGGTCAGGAAACAAAAAACGATAAAGGTAGTAATGGTAAAGCTCTGCACTTGGAACATAAGAGGTATTAATGACCTCAAAAAAGCGGCAGAAATAAACAAGTTTATTTTGAAGAATAAGATTTGCCTTTTTGGTCTATTGGAAACAAAGGTAAAGGAGGCAAAGAGTGTAGGGATCAGTAGAGTGTGTGCACCCAAACCGAGTTTTGAGAACAATTATGGGTGCAACCCGAATGGAAGAATTTGGATATTATGGGATCCAAGCTTAGTGTCAGTGAACAAGCTACATGAAACTTCTCAGTTTATACATGTTAAGGTGACAGTGCTTAGCAATCAAGCCTGGTTCTTCTCCACCGTTATCTATGCAAGTAATGGTAGTCGGATTGAGGTTAGGATTATGGATGGATATAACACGGCTTCACGTATATCACTACTCCTTGGTGTGTGCTTGGTGATTTTAATAATGTGTTTATACTCTCATGAAAGGATTGGGGATGAGTGCGGGGCTCGGGGAAACGAGAACCTTTTGGGATTGTCTAACCGACTTCGAGTACGTTTGATCCGAAAGCTTAGGTTGTTATTATCGTGGACAAATTATGGTACTAGAGCCAATAGAAAGTGGTCAAAGATTGATAGGGTCTTTGGTAAATATTGAGTGGACTTGTGCCTTTGCTCGGTATTGGCTGAATTCCTCTCTCGGGTATCTCTCGATCACTCTCCCATGTTGGTGCATCTTGTGGACTTGGAAAGGGCAGAATTCCATTCAGGTCTGAATTCTTGGGCTCTTCACAAGGACTTCATTGAGGTGCAGGAAGTGTGGGTAATCTTGAGATAGTCGGAAGCCCGATGTATATATTAAGCGTCAAAGCTGAAGTTACTCAAAAATAGATTGCGTGGATGGGCAAGGAAGTATATGTCCGAATTTACATATAAAAACAGAGGCGCAAGGGCTCGAGTTGCATTGTATACAAAAAGAGCTGCAGTTGAACCCATTTGGATGACCGGCTATGTGTAAAAGGAAAAGGGAGCCAGAGAACGCTTTATGTAATCTTATTGAGATGGAGTATATGGAATTGAAAGCGAAGGCGCATGACAATGACCGCCTCGACTATAGAGACAAAGGAAATGCATTCTTTCATCAAAGCTATCAAAGAAAGAAAGAATAGAAACAACATCCGGATCTGTTTAGGACATGAATGGGGTAAAGCATGAAGGAGTTGCTCAAGTCTCAAATGCTTTCATATCCTTTATAAAGAGTTGATTGGAGTCTCTTCTCAAGCCGTTTGCTCTGAAGAGATGTTGGATGGGATACCGGTGAGGGAAGTTATTGATCAAAGGACTTTCTTTGAGATACTCTCGAAGACATAAGCTGATGAGGAAATCAAGAAAGCTCTTTTTCTCTATGGAGGACTCAAAAGCTCCGGGGCGGATGGGTATCTGCTTTTTTTCTTCAAGAATTCATGGGATATAGTGGGAGGTGACTTCTTAAATGCCATGATCCATTTTCGGATCAACAGAGTACATAAAGGTACAAATGCCACTTTCCTTTGTTTAATTCGAAGAAACCTATTGTATCCAAGGTTGATGAATATAGGCCTATAGCATGTTGTAATGTCACTTACAAGTGTATTGCCAAGGTTCTTAGTAATGAGGATGAAGCCTCATATGGATCGAGTGGATTGAGCTCAATCATTCGGCCTTTGTCCCTCGGGCATAGACATACAAGATAACCTTCTTCTCGCGCATGAGCTCCTCGAGGATATATCGAGAAAGCATGGACCAAAGAGATGTACAATCAAAGTAGATATCCGAAAAGCTTATGATCTTTGTTAGCTGGGAATCCATGCTCCTTGTACTTAAAAGTTCAAGTTTCCTCCAAAGTTTATAACTTGGTCGTCCTATGAGCTTCACGTCCCCTCACTTCTCTATCTTGATCAATGGAAGCCCACATGGATTCTTTGAAGGAAAAAAGAGGGTTAAGGCAAAGGCGACCCTGTCCCCCCTATCTCTTTGTGCTTGATCATGGAACTCACGGGTGGTGTTAAAGCAAGGCCTCTCCTCCAAATCTTTCAGCCCTCACTCAAGATGCAAAAGGATTGTTATAACTCATTTGAGTTTTGCGGATGATGTTCTCCTCTTTTCAAGCCTTGATCTATCCTAGCAGTCAAAGACTATATTGATCAATTTTCAGCTATTTCAGGGCTCCAGATTAACATCATGAAAACATCTATCCTTACTGGAAGCATGTCAAAAGATGATGGAGAAGCTCTAGCAGGGTTACTTGGTATTCAGTTAGTTGCTCCCCCTATCAAGTACTTAGGCCTGCCGCTATCAGCTTCGAAAATCAATGCAAAGGATTGTCTTCCACTGATTGAAAGACTCACTGTTAGAATGTCAAATTGGAAGAATAGAGCCTTGTCCTATGCAGGCAGATTGCAGCTCATACAGTCAATTCTCTCGTCTTTTCACATCTATTGGGCTAAGACGTTCATTCTCCCAGTGAGCGTGCTTGACAAAGTGGCTAAGATATGTAACAGGTTTTTATGGAGTGGAGTCTCGATGCAAGCAAAAATGCATAAAGCAAGTCATGCAACTCTGAGGTTACATAAAAAGGAGGGTGGGTTGAGCATCATTGACCCGAGAGTGTGGAATAGAGCAGCTTACTGTGGGCTTGTGTTCAAGGTGGCGAGTAAAGAAGAGACTTTGTGGACAAAATGGACGTGGGAATATCACATTGGAAACAAACATTTTCGGTCTATGCAGATCCCACAGATCGCTTTCATGGGTGCAGCGTAGTATCCTCGCCACGTAAAGATTGCACGGAAATATATAAAGTGCTTGATCGCGAAATGGCTAAGATACAAGTCGTGGCATGATCCGTGGATTTCGTCTAAGCTTCCGATCCATAATTCTCAAGCTAGAAATATGCTCGGGTGCCCGATGATGCAAAGGTGAGCCTCCTTATTACGAATGGCGAATGGAATGGGCTGGTTAGACTCCTTCAAGGCAATTGAACTAAAGACGAAAGTATCTGCAGACCTCTATCAATGTAAATCTTGAAAAGGATGTGGTAGTTTGGAGCCCACTAGCAATGGCAAGTTCTCCACAAAAAATCTGCGTATGTGGCTCTAAAACGTATGAGACAAAGAGTTGCGTGGTACAAACTGTCCGGGGAAGTACGATGCGAAGCACTCCTTCTTCATTGCGTGGCAACTCTTTGGGTGCTTGGCTACACAAGATCGGGTTGATCCAAAGGAAGATTATCACTCAATCTAGGTGCTGCCTCTGTGGAAACCAAGCTGAAAACTCAAAGCACCTGTTCTTTTGACGCAAGTTCTCCCAAAAGGTATGGGGCTGCGGTGGTGAAAACAAAGGTGGGGCTAGGCGCCAGTAGTGCAAGAGTCAAATCTTGAATGGTATCGTCTCACGAGAATTACTCGACCAAACTCTGCCAGTGAGATAACTTCGGACATCGATTTGTACTTACGGTCTATGGGATCCGGAATGAAAGAAACCGCCGCGAAGTTTAAAAGCAAGACCCAGCACGGAAGCCGCGATCGCCAGAGATATAGTGTGAGGATGAGGATTTACTTACAAAGGGTGATAAAAGAAGTTCGACGATTCTGGCGGAAACTAAAAACATGATGAGTGCTCTTGGGATTGAACTCTTGGTTAAGCGTAGCTTGATCGATACAAGGACAGTGGGTAAAGCCACCAGCTGGCACGACAAAGATTAACTCAGATGGAGCTGTAAATGCTGCGGGAGCAGGATATGGGGGAGTGCTGAGAAACCATGAGGGAGCACCTTTGATTGTGTACATGGGTAATACCAATCTCAGGTCAGTGATTATACAGGAGCTAAAAGGGATCGAAGCAGGACTGATAGCAGCTTGCTACATGAACTGTAAAAGGATCATGTTGGAGTCGGACTCTTTGCGAGCAGTAAATGTGATTAATCGAAAGGAGGACTGTCCTTGGTATTGTTGGGACCTAGTCGAGTCCATTAGGAAAAGCATGCGTCTCTTTGAGACAGTGGAGGTAACTCATGTATACAGGGAGATGAATAGAGTAGCCGATTGACTGGCTAAGTCTAGTACAGAAAGGGATTGTATATATCCTGGTGTGAGGCTAGGTACTGTTTTTAACACTCCTCCACTTGTCTATGAGCTGTTTGTAATAGTGGAGGAGGATGCAAGAGGTATGATGTATCAAAGAGTTTAAGCTAATGAGGTTGAAGTTCTAAACCTTAACCCCTAGTCAAAAAAAAAAAAAAAAAAAAAATGAGTGAGGACAAATAGTGTTTTGTTGTCATTTTTTTTTATGTTATGTTATTAGTAGGTTTGGGACATCCATAATTCACTAACTTTAAATGCATGTTTTGATATTTATTTATTCTTTTCTTTATATTCATCCAGAATGTCTAGTAGAGGACGAGGAGATGTTAGTCGAGCAGGTCGAACTGCCAGTCTTTCTGATATAGGGACTAATGTTCTAGCTGGTCCTGCACAACCTACACCTGTAGCTAATGACAACAGACCTGTTTGGGTAGATGATATGTTGGGTTCATTTCAACAGATTGCCTAGAGGGTTACGCAGTTAGAGAGAAGAGGCCAAGCAACTCAAGTAAACCAAAATGTACAAGGTGAACCTGAACAAGACATACCAAGGTTGGAACGGGAAGCTTGGGAAAAGATGTTGGAGAGGTTCATGAAGTTGAATCCTCCTAGATTTTGAGGCATTTCAGATCCTAATAAAGCAGAAGAGTGGAAGGAGGACTTAGAGAATATATTTGATGTCATGGACTATTCTGAGGTACAAAAACAGAGACTTGCGTCCCTTTGTTTAAATGAAGATGCTTCAATATGGTGAAAATCAGTAACTAGAAGGGAAGTTCTCCATAATATCACTTGGGGAGAATTTTGTAGGTGTTTTAGCTTACAATATTTTCTTAGCATTATTAGAACTGCGAAGACGAGGGAGTTCCTTAACTTGAAGCAAGAGAGGATGTCAATTCTGGAATATGAGACCAAGTTCACCAGGTTGGAGCGTTTTGCCACCGACTTGCACTTAAATGAGTATCAAAGGGCAAAATAGTTTGAAGAGGGTTTGCAAAATGATGATCTTAGGTTTGTGGCTAAGGGTCAGAATCTTTCAACCTTGAGAGAAGTAGTTGATATTGCTAGAAATCTGGAACAGGATTACCAGGAGCACCGAAGGCCTAAAGATTATCCAAAAACTGAGAGTAGTGATAATGGGAAGCGAGTATACAATAAGTATGATAGTCAGCAATAGTATATTCAGAAGAAGCGAGGATCGGGTCTTCATCTACACTTTTCTTTGGATGATGTCATATATGTGACAGGTACGGTCATAAGCTCGAGGACTGCAACGTGCCTAAGAAGTTAACTGGGTTTTTTGGGAATTGTTATAGATGTGGCAAGTTTGGTCATAAAAGTGAAGACTGTAGAGTTCCTGAAAAATATATTGGGAAGGAGTATCGATGACCTGATCAGAGACGGTATGAGAAGAAACAATCAGACCAAGGACACTTTAAATTGGGAACTCGGGGATCTCAAAGAACATGGCAACAGGGACCTCAAAGAGGACCACCATCAGGCCAGAAGCAGGGTCAAGAAGTTGTTCAAGAGAATAAGAAACCAGCAACTCTACAAGGCCGTGTCTATGCAATGATGCCTCGAGTTGGGGAAGCTAATGGTGCAGTAATAGAAGGTATATTTCTTGTTCATTCTAGACCTGCGAGGGTTTTTGTTTAACTCTGGGGCCACTCATTCGTTTATTTCTCATGCTTTTATACTTGTAATTAGTGTTCAATCTGAGTCTATGTTGGTACCTTTAGCCTTAATCACTCCACTAGGAGAGTCATTGATTCTTAATCAGATGTGCAAGTGTTGTCCAGTTGTGATTGATGATCTCGAACTTCCCATTGATCTGATTGTGTTGGATATGCATGATTTTGATGTGATACTTGGGATGGACTAGTTGGCAGCGTATCATGTGAGATTAGATTGATTTGCCAAGATTGTCTCATTACATATTCCTGGACAAGAATAAATTGTTGTTGCGGCTGCCAGGGTAATTCCTTAGTGGAGGCTTACACGGCACATTTAGAGGTTGATGAGTTTATGGTCAGTATGAAACAGGTGGAAGTTGTGGCTGAGTATACAAATGTTTTTGGTAAGATTTTAGGCCTACCTCCTGTAAGAGAAGTTGAATTTCGCGTTGAGTTAATTCCGGGTACCGCTCCTATAGCTAGAACTCTATATCGTATGGCACCAATTGAGTTGAGAGAGCTGAAAACTCAACTCCAGAACCTCCTAGATCAGGGGTTTATTCGTCTGAGTACTTCTCCTTGGGGAGCTCCAGTTCTCTTTGTCAAGAAGAAGGATGGTTCATTTCGCCTTTGTGTTGATTATAGAGAAATGAATAAGGTGACTGTACGTAACAAATACCCATTACCTCGGATAGATGATTTATTTGATCAACTGAAAGGATCTAAGTGGTTCTCAAAGATTGATCTAAGGACTGGTTATTATCATATGCTTGTTCATGCTAGTGATGTACCTAAAACTGCATTTGTTACACGATATGGTTCGTATGAGTTCCTTGTAATGCCATTTGGGTTAACTAATGCCCCGGCATTTTTCATGGACTTGAAGAATCGAGTATTTAGAGATTTCTTGGACCAGTTTGTCATTGTTTTCATTGATGATATTCTGATTTATTCGAGGACCCACGAAGAGCATGTAGAACATCTTAAAGTGACGCTTCAGACACTTCAAGAACATAAGTTGTATGCTAAATTCGAGAAGTGTGAATTTTGGCTCAATGAGGTCAAATTCTTGGGACATGTTGTATCTAAGGAAGGTATAGCTGTAGACCCTACTAAAGTAGAGGCAGTTTTAAGTTGGGAACCGCCTACTTCCGTTTTCGAGATACGAAGTTTTCTTGGGCTGGCAAGTTATTATTGGCGTTTTATTGAGAATTTCTCGCGGATTGCAGCACCTATGACACAATTAACCTACAAGGGTGAACCTTTTGTGTGGAGTGAGAAATGCCAGTGAGCTTTTGATGTTTTGAAGTCTAAACTAACTTCGACACTAGTTATGATCATGCCCGAGAGTGGTGTAAGTTATGTAGTATACACAGATGTCCGAGAGTGGTGTAAGTTATGCCCGAGGTTTAGGTGTTGTACTTATGCAGATAGGCAGAGTGGTGGCTTATGCATCTCGACAACTAAGAATCCATGAGAAAAATTATCCCACACATGATTTGGAGTTGGCTGTGGTGGTCTTTGCACTTAAGCTTTGGCGACATTACTTATTTGGTGAGAATTTTGAGATATTTACTGATCATAAGAGCCTCAAATATTTATTTTCACAAAAGGATTTGAATCTAAGGCAAAGGAGATGGTTAGAATTGATTAAAGATTATACTTTATCGCTTCAGTACCATCCAGGGAAAGCCAATGTCGTAGCTGATGCTTTGAGTAGAAAACCATATGCTCAAGTAGCATTCTTGATGACTGATAAAACATAAAATGATAAAAGTTTACCTACGAAATGAACGATAAAACTCAAAACGTAAGTAAACTACAACTATCTTACGTGCCTATATTTTATCAAAGATTATACTCTCAATCCTATGAGATATAGTGGAGTAAATGATTCGTTCCACTCCTAGTCCTTTCATAAGATTTGTGTTCTCTCATTATAAGTAATCTACTCTAAAGTCTAATGAGAGATTTCACGAAGTGGCAACTAGACTACGATGCAACTACCCACAAGATGCAACTATCATCGACTATTAGAACAACTATGGGAATGCTACGTTGATTCTATGATAAGGAGTTAGAGGGGATTGATTCCACCTTAACTTCGACTTAATCCTACTAATCCATTTAATCGTCAATCGTAATGAATCGCTTTGTGGGTGAACAATATGGTTACTCCTAATTCCTAACTACACATGGCATTTCTACCAATTCATAACTAGTATGTGAATGATTAAACTCATTCTCATTGTGAACTAATCGTTTCTAGAGTAGAAAGGAAATTACGACGACTCTACGATAATCGGAATCAAGCTTTCATGCTATGTGATCGAGCTAAACTAGACATCAAGGTTCGGGGAAGGTCATGACACATACGTCCCGTGGCTAAAGCAAGGAAGACGCTGCAAGTGGCATCATTCACAGAAGAAAAACGTCATTCCCCTAAAATGTTTAGCATGATCCAAAACATAACAGTTCCTATGTTCATGAGGCCCGGGCTACCAAAGCGGCGTTATATTCCCCTTGGTCCTCGATACGGAAAATGCCCGCCATACGACTCATGCAAAACTCATAAGTGTAGACATACATATTATCTACCCAATAACACCATGGGTCTTGTATTTCATTGGGCATAGCAAGTCCAAGCACAAATGCTAGCAAGAACACGGTAATTTCCATTGGTTCATTATCGATGTTGATGGAGAACACTTGTTCTCCATCCGGTCTCTCAAAGAAAATGCAGTTATCGTGAAAAATAAGATGCTAGTGTTGGAGAATAAAGTGCATCAGGTCTTACCATAAAAGCGGTTCCCACCCTCACATTATGTAACTAAAAACAAAACCAAGCACCGTAAGTAGTGCTTTGGAACAAATCTTCGAAAAGACTATTCGGTATCAATGTAGGAGATGTCATCTCAAGATTATGCTCGAAATAGCTGCGAATGATCGGGAACACCCCGAGAAAAACTGGAATTTTTCTGGTCCACGAAGTCGAAGTCGGTGTTAAGGCTCTACTTGAAGCGTGCTGAAATGGATTTCTGAAGTTTTAGAATTCCAGTGTTTGAGCGCAGGTCGCTCACCTTTGCGCGAAGTCGCTCGACAAAAATTCTGAAAAATGCAGGCGCGAGTCGCATCTCCTTCAGAAGCCTTGGCCCGAGGTCTTCAAGATCGGAAATTGAGACGAAACGTGGAAATCGTGGGAGTGAAAGGTGAGTGATGGAGGTTAGGTGTAGTGTGAGTTTTGAGTGTAAAATGAATGAAGTTTATATAGGTTTAAAGTTGCTAAAATGGATCGGGAAGTTGCCAAAAAGTTTTTACGGCAGTTTCCGGAAATCCTAAACTTTCCAAACCCGAAAACGGAAACAACTCATTTCCTTGATTCTAAAACAAACCTAGTATCTTTTAGGTTGAATTTAGGATAGAATCTACCTATTTAATCGAGATTTCATATACTTATTCATAGATTTGCCTAAACGGCCATATTTTCACCTTGACTCCGCAATAAATTCTAAAACAAGGGTCATATAAAAATCATGCTGGAATAGATAACACCACCCCCAAACAATTTAAGGAGGTGGGATCAATATTAAACAACCACGCACAATGAAAATAACCTCATTATTTTAAAATTTTCATTCGAAGTACATTTCACTACAAAATTCAAATTACGAAATTAAACTTACATTAAAATAAATAACCATAATGAAACTACAAATAAACAGCAAACGATACTATCCCTAACCACTTTGCGGTGGTGGGGGGCACACGCTTCGGAGATGGCTCCTCGAGCTCGATGGGCCACCACCATTCGATCTTTTGGCGGCGACGTAATTTCGTGCCTCGATGGTGTGTCCTCGGAAGGAGAATCCCCGTGAGGTGGGAATCGTGCAAGCATGTCGGCCCGAAACTGGCGCTGAGCTTCTAGCTCGGCCCTCATCTGTTCCCACCGCTCATCCTCCCACTAGGATCGGATCTCGAAGTTATGATGGATAGTAGCCTGTCAAGTCCGGAGGTCTTCGCAGATAGTGTTGAGTGAACGCATACCACGATGAATTACGGCCATGCATTACGTGATCGACCAACACCTCTCCAGGGCATCCGCATCAAAACAAGTCAAGTCTTCCTCATCCTCCGAGGCATTCTCATTTCCCCCATCCTCCTTGGCATTCTCATTTCCCCCATCCTCCTCGGCATTCTCATTTCCACCATCCTCCTCGTCCTCTACCCTATCCTCAGGCAACCTCCAAACTCGTTGGACACAATCCTTATAGATGCGAGGATTTCGGTGTAGGGTGATGTAAGACCTATCGGCCGGAGAGGTGCTCTCAACTTCAAAGCATGATCTTGGTTATCAACACGGGAGAGGTGCAACAGCCTTCCCTACGCCCCCTAATTATGCTAAGCAAAACTCCAAGATACGAGAACTTCGTACTTCGCTCCTGGAGTATCCATAAAATGTGGAGGCAGATTCGGACCGATGTCGCTAACCTTCTCCTTGCCGGGGCAGACGTTCCGACCAATCCATCGAAGCGGCCCATTTGGTTGGATTCTCGAGGGATGCCTGGCGAACACAATGCGATCTCGCATTGTAGTTCCCTTCGGTAACTATCACATGCATCAACGGCTCTACCCCATTATATTGGGACTCCTGTAACATGACATCCAGATGGATTCTAGGTGGAATGCCTAGAATCTCGGCCAACAACCCCGTAGTTACTTCCTTCCTCCTCTTCGCCACCATAACAAAAATTCTAGTCCCCTCTAACTCCCTCGTGTTGTAGAACCGTCGAACTAAGTCATCGTGGTAAAAGGCTTTGGTCGAGTACCACAAGCTATTCCAGTCTCTACTGATCATTTCATCACCGTAAAACGGCGCGAAGTGGTCGCCAGTAAAAGCTTGCTCCGGCAAAATTCGACGTTGTTGAGCCATTTTAGTGTTTGGAATGTAGTGGGGGTTTAAATGGGATGTGGTGTTGGAATTTGAATCGACCGACTGAAGCAAACAGTGGTGGTGGCGCGATAGCTGGAATTTGTAAATTTTCGTGGGTTTTTGGTGATGTAAGTTGGTGGATTTGGTGGTGGTTTGGTTTTAGAGGAGATTTGAATTGGATTTTTGATGGTTGGCGTGGGTTAATTTGGTTTCTTTTTAATTTTTTTTTTTTTTTTTAGGTTTGGAGCTTTGGTGGTCGTTAATGGTGATTCGGAAAGATGAACGCGACTGTTTGGGGAAAGGTAAGGGCGCGGGTGCGCTACCGGTGCGCGCGGGTTTGGGCCTAAGCCCAATTCGAAATTTTTGAATTTTTTTATTTTTCGCGAAACTTCAAATCAAAATTGCCGCTTCATTACCAGTCCGATTTTTGCGAATGAGATATGGAAATGATCAAGAGAGAATTTCCAATCCAATGATCCATAAAACACTCTATTCCGACCATAGATGACATATAAGATAGTGGAAAATGCCTCGAAGTGCGTGTATGACGTACGTTATGCGAACGACTGAATTCTAAATTCATGATTATGTCAACCTGGATCGAAATACAATTAAACGGCCTAAGCAACTCTAATGGGACATAAAACATTCTAGGACGGAAACATGAACACCCCACCCCCAAACAAATTTTTTACAACAAAGCTTAGAAAATTTGTTTTTTTAGCAGTGGGTCTTTTAAAGTCAGATTCCCGAGACTTCCTAGATTACTATGTTTATTCTTTATATATATATATATATATATTTTACTTTTATAATGAAAAACAATAAACAAGAAAGACATAATTCACGTTTAGAGAAGCATCTTGCATGTTTTCTCGAGAAAACATGCAAGAGGTGGAAAATGTGAATTATGTTTATTGTTTTTCATTGGACTTAAGGATATATATATATATATATATATATATAGGGGGCCCGTTACCTTAATGGTGCACTTACCGATATATGGAAATGAAAGGAAATGCACCAAACACAAAAGTTGAGTCGTTTATAGTCGGATACTCGAGACTTTATCTAAACATATGTATGAACATGCGGTTTATCATATATCAACAACGAAATAGTTGTGGATCATTCCATAAATAAATATCACAGAAAACATATCCAAACACAATCAAGCACCAAGATTTCCTATGACCTTAACCTAGTGAAATGAAAGAAAGTCGGATAACCCTATTACGTAACCTAGCATGCGCCTTCTTTTTCATTTTTGAACGAGAGGGTGTTCTAGTAAATAAGTGTGGAAAAGTGAATGGTTGTGGAGAATATGGTGGATATGGATAAGTTGTAGAAGGAAAGCATGTAAATAATGAGGATGTGGGTTTAGCACAAAACTCATTCATGGTGTGTGTAGGGACTGTTTCAAGTCTAAAAATGAAGGTGTCAAATGCTTTGTTCTTCTGAAGTATTTGTTTACTAGGTGGATTTAAAAAATTATGAAGCACAGAAGAAACCAAAGGATCGAGTGCAAACTCGAGATCCTTTGAAAGGTGAAAGGAGGGAAGTCGAGGTGGATGTTGTGCAAAGTAGTTCTTGATAGGGTGAATCATCACCTGCTCTAAGAAACTCATCAAATTCCTCATCTAGATTGGTCATATCCTCGTTACTATGATAGTCATCTATATCTTTGAGAAAGTCATCTATCTCATCCTCATCCGTAATATGTGTATCGACTAGTGTAGGGATGAAAATGTTGGAGTCTGAACTTCCAAAGGAAAGAAATTTGGGCATATGATTATCAGGGAACGTGTTGTTAAAATAATCTCGAGCAAAGCTCTCGATCATGCTAACCTCTCCATCCATAGACGAATCGGGTAACTATGTCTTTGTTTTAAAAACATTGACTTCAATGACAAGATGGCCAAAAGACATGGACATTGAACCATCGTGGTAATTAATGAAGCGCATTGGCGGTTGCCAAGAAAGGGCAGCCCTAAGATGATCGGGAGAGTCGATTAGCGACTTCTGTATGAGGATTACAAAATCAGCCGGATAGTAGAAATCCTGAACTTTTACCAGCACATTTTCGACCACACCCTTAGGATACTTAATAGACCGATCAGCTAATTGCAACGTCATTTTAGTGGGTTGCATCTCGTCTAGACCTATTTGTCTATACAAATAAAATGGGAGTAAGTTAACACTAGCCCCCAAGTCTAATAACGCGGTCGTCGTATAAGAATCTCCTAAGGTGCATTGTGCAGTTGGACGACCAGGGTCCTTGTACTTACCGATTCCATTATGTTCAGATAGAGTTGGGAATTGTTCTGTTAAAAAGGCGTCTTTTGGTATATTGGTCCTACGCCTAGTAGTACACAACTCCTTAAGAAACTTAGCATGGTGTGGTAGCTTTTTAATAGCTTTGAGGAAGGGAAGATTTATAGTTAGATTCTTGAAAACGTCCCTAATCTCCTCATAATTAGTATCCCTAGTTAACACGGCTAATTTTTGTGGAAACGGTGGTTTCGTCTATATTTAGCAATGGTATCACTGGATGTTTAACCATGGCTTTACGTTTCTTAGGTTGTGTTGTGGCTTGGTACCTCTACGGTGGTAGGCTCTTGAGTTTCTATTTCGTATCTAGTAAAATAGCAGGTGTAGGGGCTACTGGTGGGGTAACTATAGGCATAGTTACTTTGTTATTCACCACTCTGCCAGAACGGAGAGTGGTGATGGCATTTAGCTCATCTACATTTTCATACTCATTACTAGTATTATCGGTTACCTCAAAGGCTGTGTTTGTTGTTTTAGGATTAGGTATTGCGTGACCTGGCAACACACCTTTGGGTTGGGCTTTATCTTGGGCCAATTGTTGGCTTAAATTATTAACGGATTGTAGAAGTTGTTGGTTAGATTGAGCCATGGTTTGGAAAAGTTTTTAGCTCACTTGTATGAAGGTGTCAAGACGATCCGGTTGTGTGGGTGTAGTAGTCACGGGTGGTGTGACTGGAACTATTTCACGTGAATTATTTATGGGTGGATTTTGATAATTATTATTTACCGGAACGATACCTCTATTAGCATTATAATTATTATAACTACCTTGACCTTGTGCTTGACTTTGTCGAGGTTGCACTTGGTTGTTATAATTATTAAAATTACCCCCGACCCGCCCTTGTCGTGGTGGAGCTTGGTTAAAAGCGTGCGTTGGCCTAACATATTGATTATTGTACCCTGGAGGTGTGACGTGTTGGTTATTTCTCCAACCGAAGTTGGGATTTTGTCTCCAAGGGGCGTTAGGTTCACTATTAATGGAACAAGCCTGTTCATAGGCTATAGGACAGTGGGAGTCGGGATGCTGAGGGCTCCAACATAAACTACATGGATTTGAATTTACATTCATGACGGGGATAGGCTTTTGTTGAACAGAAATGGCCTCTACCTTTTTAGTGAGTGATTCGATTAGAGTTTTAAGCTCGGGATCGTGTTTAATTTCAAACATATCGGCGGCCTTAACTGTATTTGATGAACTAGCGGAGCGGTGGATATCGTCACTACCCCCCCAGTTGTTATTTCGCTTAGTTTGATCCTCTAAAAATTTATAAGCCTCCGAGGCTCCTTTGCTTAAGAAACTACCCCCATTCATTATGTCTAGGACTTCTTTATAGTGGTATAGAAGTCCTTTGAAAAAGGCACGAACTAACGTGTCTTTCGCTAAGTTATGATGTGGACACTCTATAAGGAGATCGGTGAAACGATTCCACGCCTCTGAAAATGATTCATGAGGATTTTGTCGAAAGAAATGAATCTTGGAAAGCATCTCATCCGTCTTTAGGGGTGGGTAAAAATGTTCCATAAACAGCTGAACAAGTTTAGCCCACGAGTCCACAGAATTAGGCGTTTGGGCAGTTAACCAAGACGCCACCTTATCGGCTAAGGTAAAAGGGAATACCCTTAGTTTAATTTGTTCCACACCAACCGTAGGATGGTGGAATATTGTTAGGACTTGTTCAATCCTACGCATGTGCTGATAAGGTTTTTCATGGTCTAATCCATGAAAAACGGGTAACAAATTAAAAATATTTGGGGGGATTCGGAAATCCCCCACTGGGTCTGCTAGAACGATGCAAGATTTGGGGCTATCGCTCAAGGCTTTATAAAAGTCCGAGAGAGGAGTCTCTCCTTCGTCGGGCATTATGTCAGGTGGTGTGTGTGAAATAGTAGCTAGAGGTGTAGTGGGTGGTATACTAGATAGAATCGTTTGTTGACGTTGTTGTGTTTTTGTTCGACCAGACCTTAATCTCATACAAGGCTAAGACCAAATGTAGCTAAACACATCAACACTCCAAACAATTCTGATATACTAGTATAAACCTCTAACAGGAGATGCGAGGTGTGGAAGAAAGGAATACCTGATTGCATCCTTGCTTCGCTTATGAATAGCGTCTTGTTTACGCGTGTTCAGTGTATATAACTAGTTAGAACACTGAAAAACTTTAAAAATCGAAGTTCGAATCAAACCTGTGGAAATTCGGCAAAAGTCATTTCGTGGCGCTTCGCTTAGGGCCTTGATCACGCTCCGTGTAACTTGAAATTACAGTGTTTTTATGGTCGCTCGATTATTCTGATCTTTTGGGCGAGTGCGCTCCGTTTGAAAGAAGTGCTTTCGGTGTTTTCGGCGGAACTTTTCAACGCTGAATCGAAAAACCACAGTATGAATCAAACAAGGGTGGGTGGGTGAAATGGGACTTTAAGAAAAGTACTTACACTACGAAAACAATGCGAAAGTGAAACTAAGATGGCAGCGGCGCCATTTGATAAAACATAAAATGATAAAAGTTTACCTACGAAATGAACGATAAAACTCATAACGTAAGTAAACTACAACTATCTTACATGCCTATATTTTATCAAAGATTATACTCTCAATCCTATGAGATATAGTGGAGTAGATGATTCGTTCCACTCCTAGTCCTTTTGCATGATGTGTTCTCTACGTATAAGTAATCTACTCTAAAGTCTAATGAGAGATTTACGAAGTGGCAACTAGACTACGATGCAACTACCCACAAGATGCAACTAGTCAACTATTAGAACAACTATGGGAATGCTACGTTGATTCTATGATAAGGAGTTAGAGAGGGATTGATTCCACCTTAACTCGACTTAATCCTACTAACGACGAATCGTCGTAATCCGAATTGAACTGCTTCGCAGAACAATATGGTTACTCCTAATCCCTAATTACACATGGCATTTCTACCAATTCATAACTAGTATGTGAATGATTAAACTCATTCTCATGGTGAACTAATCGTTTCTAGAGTGGAAAGGAAATTAGGACGACTCTACGATAATCGGAATCAAGCTTTCATCAAGGCTTCTCAACCCCCTCAATGGAGGTTTAGCCGAGAATCATCACGCTATCATTCCCAATGGAATTCAAACAAGACATGATATAAAGATTGAAACCTTGCTTGTTTAAACCCAATTCAAAACTACTAATGCAATAATTGAATTAAACTAATAATGACAATTAATTGAATCTACGAATTGAAATTAAATAATTAATGGAAATGAAACTAACTTATGGAGAACACTATTTTCTTAATCTAATGAATAATAAAACAATGATTCAAATACCAAATTAATAATCTACTTGTTCTAAAGTAATTAATTTAACATGGAACTAGATCTAAACAATTGTAAATGACAAGAATTGAAATTGACAAATAGCTATTTTATTTATCAAACTAATTAAGAATAATGATTCTAAGAGTTTAATCTAAAACAAGAATTGAATTTAAACTAAACTTAATTTCATTACATGAAAACTAGATTTATAATTATCTATAGTTTTAGGTCTAACTAGCTACCATTAACAAAGAGTTAAGCTTTGGTTTTTATACTTTCAGATCCAAAAATCGTGTATGGGCTTGGAGCCATGTTTTGGGCCAGAGAATCAGGCCCAAAACCCAATTCTTTCAGTCCAAAAAAACCTCTTCAGCTGCAGTTGGCTTCAACAGACTTTTTGTCCACTTCTTCTCCTCTGATTGGATCAAGGCTTAGACCATTGGAAAGCTCTTTCCGAGCCGGTCGTTTTGACATAAGGTAGGCCCCATTCCGAGGTCTGAGTCCAAAGATACGGCCTTCAGAAGTTCTGCTGACTTGTGTGTTATTTCTGCCCGCGTCGACTTTTCAGCTTTTGACCGGGCTTTAGAAAGGCTTTGTCTTCTTGAATCTTGGCCTTTAATCACGGAACTCCTTAGTAACCGACCTTTGCTCATTTATCTCGCTAAAGTGGCACATTTCTGCACATAATGGACTTTGAAGCTTGAAATGCATAAAAACACGTAATCAGTGTTAACTCTTAATTATTACTCACATAATTGGTCTAAAAGTATGACTGTTACAGGGTTAAAACTACAGTTTTGGGCTCTTATCAATGACGTATTGGTGGAACTTGATTAATACCTTAAGTGAATTTGAGATTAGCCCTTCTACACAAGAGTATACAACTTACCTGGGAACAATAACAGTTCAACCGACTTTTGTGACTAAAGTAGTAGAAGCACAGGGTAGAGATACTTGGGCACAGGCAAGAATTTTTGAGATATCAAGTGAGCACCCATCAGATTGGGCCATTGATGGAGATGGTGGTTTGAGACTTAGGGGACAATTTTTTGTTCCTGATGATCTAGAACTAAAAAGAGATATTTTAGATGAAGCTCACAAGAAGAGATATACTGTGCACCCTGGGAGCACCAAGATGTACAAAGATTTGAAGCGCCAGGTTTGGTGGAAGCGAATGAAATATGACATCGCTGATTATGTGTCAAAATGCTTTACTTGTCAACAAGTAAAAGCGGAACACCAAAGGCCTACTGGAAACTTGCAGCCATTACCCATAGCGGAATGGAAGTGGGAGCATATAACCATGGACTTTGTGGAAGGGTTAGCGAGATCGCAACGGGGTCATGACACTATATGGGTAATTGTGGATAGACTAACCAAGTTAGCTCATTTCTTATCGGTCAGAAAAACTTATGGTGTGAATGATTTGTGCAAGTTGTACATTAAAGAGATTGTAAAGCTACATGGAATACCGGTGTCTATAGTATCGAATCGTGATAGCCAGTTTACTTCTAATTTTTGGAGGAGCTTCCAGAAGGCAATGGGTACACACTTAAACTTTAGTACCGCTTTCCACCCACAAACAGATGGTCAGACCGAAAGAGTTAACCAGGTACTAGAGGACATGCTTAGGGCCTGCATCCTTGATTTCAAAGGTGGTTGGGAGGAGCACTTGCCTTTAATCGAGTTTGCGTATAATAATAGCTATCAGGCCACCATTAGTATGGCACCTTTCAAGGCCTTGTATTGCAGACCATGCCGATCACTTGTGTGTTGGGCTGAGGTATGTGAGGCTTCTCTTTTAGGACCAGACTTGGTTCATGAAACTATTGAAAAAATGGCAATAATTCGTGATAGAATCAGGACAGCTCAAAGCTGACAAAAGAGTTATGCTGATTGTACGCACAAAAATGTGTACCTAGGTCTATGCAATTGATTTTAGAGTCGCCACTAACTTTATTAAGGAAAAGTTGAGTAAAACCTATGTGAAGGACTAGCCCTCGAAACTAGATGATTATTGGGTTTGGGAGTCAAGGTACGATGTGGGTGTAATGTATGCCTTACTTCCTTAGAACGAAGTAAGGCAACCTTACTTCTATTGAGGTGTAATGTATTAAGATAGGCGAACGAAGAAAGCTTGAAAATTTTAGTGAAGATCATCCAACTTGGTAGATTAATTTTTCAAGCTTTCTTCGTTTGCCTATCTTAATACATTACACCTCAATAGAAGTAAGGTTGCCTTACTGTAGAGCCTGCTAAGGTAGACTAGCCCTACACGTCCTTAATGAGCCCATAATCCAGGGTTTCCAAACTTGGCTCCAAAATGGCATATTCTCTAGAATATTTTTGATTTTAGGGATCAAATCAAATCAAACAATTAAGGAAGGTTCTCTAGGTTTTTTGGAGGCTTGAAAATGGGCTAGAAACCCTAATTAAAAGGTCCAACTCGAGCTGGATCCACAGCCCACGAGCACGGGTCCAAAATCCACAAAAAGGCCCATTTTGACCATATTTTCAATGCTGCCAATTCCCTTTGACCGGGTCAAAATTAGGCAAACTCTTCTTCACAAAAGTTGTTCATGAATCCATTAGGAAGGTCCATAAACTCTTAAAAATACCCTTGGGTCGAAATCTTACTCCAAAAAAAAATGTCGCACTCAACAGCGCGCACAACGGGCCGGAACGGGATATGGCAAGATTAGGGTTTCTTAAATCCAAAAGGAACCTAGGCAAGCTTGTACTCATTTCGAAGGATTTTTCAAGGAGAATTCAAATATGAAATAATCTCATCCAAAGAAAGAGTGGAAAAAACGAGATTTGGGCTCCAAAAGGTTACAGGGGCATTTTGGTTATTTTCAAAACTCAAAACTTCGAAGAAAAGCAACGAAACCGACCATAGCTAGAACATGATGAGGAGAGTCTAAAGATGCTAAAAGAAGATGAAAAGAAAGACGTTTGATATAGAAATGAAGACTCTAGAAAGCAAATCATCTTATATGATCATATTTCATTCAAGGCAAAATCGTGAATAAATTATGCCTGGGGTGCAAAAATGGGGTGTCTACACTGATAGACATCATAGAGATCTTGAATTTGAAATAGGAGACATGGTATTACTCAAGGTGTCACCAATAAAAGGAGTGAAACGTTTTGGAAAGAAAGGGAAATTGGCACCTAGGTATATTGGACCTTTTAGAGTGTTGAAAAGAGTTGGCAGCGTGGCATATCAATTGGAGTTACCAGAGAAACTTATTGTAGTACACAATGTTTTCCATGTTTCCATGTTGAGGAAGCATTTAAGGGATGAGGAGCATGCAAGTGTCATTAATCTTGATGACTTGGATCTGCAGCAAGACAGTTCCTATGTCGAAACCCCATTGCGAATAATTGACAGAAAAGAACATGTACTAAGGAAGATAATTTTTCCCTTGCTGAAAATACAGTGGAGTCATCATGGTGAGCAGGAGGCCTCTTGTGAGCGAGAGGTTGATGTACAAGCAACATATCCTCACCTTTTTTACTCACACGTAAGTTGGAATTTCGAGGACGAAATTCATTTCTTAGGGGGGGGGAGAATGAGAAACCCCATTTTTATTTTGGTTGTATGCGTATTTAATATAATGATTAGTTATAATTGATTTCATTTTATTTTGTTAATCTATTTTGATATGTGGGCTACCCATGACCCATATAGGACTAACCCAGCCCATAAGTGGAATAGAATTAAAACTCATAATTCTACACTGGTCAAGAGAGTTCTCTTTCTCTTCTTTTACCGACTTAGTACCGACCACTTAAAGAAAACAAAAGCTTGTAGCTATCATGGGTTGGCTTTGGGAGCTATTAGAGATGGATTTCTCACTGTTTTAGATTGTCCATATCTATACTGCTTAAGGTAAGTGATTTCTTACTTACAATTCTTACTTTAGATAGATGAATGCTTAATAGAGGTTATACCAAACTAATTAATTTATTTGGATGTAGTAAGGGATGGTTTTAGGTATTTTGAGTTACTCTTTATGATAGTTTAATTAATTTCTATTCTACATGCTCATTGATTTTGGTTATTTCACTAACCTTGTTACCTATTGTTCTTATATAAATACTACATATTTGTTCCAAAATACCAAGTTTGCATTAACTTCTTAAACCATTCATTTGCCCAAAATGCTAAAAACAAGTTGGTAACTTCATAAACCAACACATTTGTCAAAAAAAAAAACTAACCAACAACACAATTCAATTAGGTCTGACTAAGTGATGGTAGAGGAGTTGAAGACTCTTGGTTTGAAGCTCCTGATGCTTCAAACCAGCTTAACTAACCCTTTCTTGTGGATCTAGCCCTTTGTTGCTGATAAGTGCTCAAAAAGTGCATTTTAACTCTCGATTATACCTATTGTTTAGCCATCTTAGTGGACTAACAATGCTTATAAGTTATATTTCATGATTCTACAGGTGAAAAAGAGAGTTTTGTAGAATATTAGAAAAAAAATGGGTAAAATGGAGCAATTTAGAGCATTAAGGATCACATAGGAAGCCCGTGGACAATCATAGAGAAGGCCAAAGAATTGAAGTTATGAAATATACGACTTGGACTTGTTTTAAAGCCTATTTGGAAGCCCAAGGCAAAAGGATTCGTTGCTTGGACCAAAGCCCGCAAAAGAGAAAAGAATGATGGAGCAAAAGAGGAAAAATAGACTCTTGCGTCTGGGATGCAAGGTCCGTGCGTCCAGACGAGACCCTTGCATCTGGGATGCAAGAAGCGTGTGTCCAGATGCGACTCTCACATCTGAGATGCAGCTGTTGCACATTTGGGGGAGCCTGCTGCTGTACATTTGGGGGAGCTTGCTACTGCCCATGTGGTGGAGCTTGTTGTTGCACATTTGCTGGAGCCTACTGTTGTTGTGGTGGAACTTGTTGCTGCACACTTGGAGGAGCTGCTTCTTGTTGCTGCTAGAAATTGCCTTGTAGTTCATCTTGAATTATGCTTTTCTTAGTTGTTACATGATTGAAATGTCAAAATCCAATAAGTTGGGACAAATATACAAAAACTATGTTCACTTTTCTTACCTCTCTTCTTTGGCCTAGTTCCATTCTTCCTTGCATCACATGTCCTTGTATTATGATTTAACTCACCACATTTGCCACATTTTCTTAAGACTTTACTAGTTGCTTCAGGTTCATCTTCATCTATGATTCTTTGCTTCTTAGGCCTTCCTACTTGGGGTTTAAATTCAGGAGGGTTTACCAAATCCTCAGGATCAATCTTGAAAAAACAAATGAAGTTAGCAAAGAAATGAACTTACTTACAATTATCAACTTCAAAAAAAAAGAAAAAACAGGACACTTACAATTATCTCCCAATCTTCCTAGTCGGCAATAGGATATATGTGAGTATGATAAGTTGACTTGAATGCCTTTACTGTAAAGTATTCACTATAATACTTGCTCCATTTATCTCTTCTTTGTCTGATCACAAATACATGCACACAAGGAACTCCTGACATCTGCCAGTCAATGCACTCACATGTCTTCTTCTCCAAATCTACACAATAATGCTTCTTATTTTTTGTGTTTTCAACTAAATAGATATGGTTTGACACCCCAGAAACTTTATACTTGTTATACTTAGCTTCTCTCTTCTTGATAATATGAAGAATTGTTGGAACTACAACATCATCATCACCCAACTCCTTAGACACCATCCTCCTCTCATACATGAGTTTCACAAGAGAAAGACTGTACATGTCTACAAACTGCACTAAGGGCATGTCTCTCATTTTTAAAATCCATGAATTAAATGACTCAGAGAAATTATTGGTAATTTCATCACACTTACAGGTGTGGTCAAAGTAAGCTCTCTAGCCCAACAACTTCTTTCTTCTTAATCTAACCAATCAGCTGCCTTATTATCTGACATCACTATATCACCCATTTTCTCTGTAAATGAAGCTATTATGTACTTTGTGGCTGCATCCCATGCAAGTTTCTCCCACATATCACCTTTGAAAACTTTCTTAAAAATTTTAAACATATGTCTAAAGCAAAACCTGTAGACATAATAATATGTTAGTTACAAATGTTAATTAGAAATGTTACTTACACTTAGAATTAGGTTAATCAATGAAGGAAATATTACCTATGGTTAGAGTCTGGAAAGTATGAATGCATAGCTGGTATCAATCCTTTATGTCTGTCTAAGATGAATGTGAGTTTTTCCCTATGTTGATCAAGGTGAGGTTTTAGAAGTTTCGACAACATCTACCAGTTGGCTTTGTTTTCACCTTGACATATGTATATGCCAATTGGGAACAAGCCATTCATTGCATCAACCCAATAACAGACGAGCAACACCCACCATATTTGCCCTTTAAAAATGAACCATCAAGACCAAGAATTGGTATGCACCCTTCCAACCACCCATCTATTGATGCCTTAAAGTTAATGCACACACCTACAAACTCTCTTGTATTCTTAGTACAGAACCATCTTGCAATGGTCCCAGGATTTGTGTTCTCAACTTGCCTACAAAGCTCTGGCAGTAACCTATACCCTTCCTCATAGTTTCCATTGATATTTTCTAGAATTTTCACTCTTGCAGACCAGGCAGTCCAATAAGAAATGTGAACACCATATCTTGACATGATTTCATCTTGAATATCATCAGGCCTGTAAGTTGGAGTGCATGTACAACATATGTTTGAACACCCATGGAGTTGTGCATTGTTTGTACATATCCTTCTCATTTTCCTGACATGTGTGCTCACCCCGATACTTCCTCAACTGAAAAGTGTACCCATCAGCAATAACAGATACATTGATCCTCCACTTGCACTCTGCATCTACACACTTCAGTATGTTCCTTGTTCTGTCATTTTTCTGTGGTTTGAAACTAAACTTGTTTTTTATAGCTAGATTATTAAAAAATTCTTTGCAATCATCTACTGTAAGCCATGTCATCCCAGAAGTTAAGGTGAAGCTACCTATTCTCTCTACATGATCTTTTGTAACTTTTTCCATTTCTTCTTTTTCAAATATTTTATTGCTCAACATAGAAATGTCTACATCAGCATTCACAGCAGGTGGTGGTCTCATGTCACCATCACCATTCTCTTCTACATTATCCTCAGCATTTGTCACAAATTCCTCTTCAAAATTTGTCACTCTCATATCCTCCAGTACCTTCACTCATAAATGGTCAAATATTTGAACTATATACATATTCATCCCCCCCCCCCCCCCATCTTATCCACTTTCAGATTCTTCTTCTTCAATATCAACTTCAACAAATTCAGATATATTATGTGAAACTGCAGATACTGCATCATCAATTTTTAACTGTATACCCTTATCATACACAATATTAACTTTGGGTGTAATGGGAATATGAGATAGGGATTGCCTTAGCCCTTGATTCAACCTAGGTGAGCTCCTAATAGCCCCATCACTTCTGCTTAACCCCTTCTATTTTGGTGTAGTTGGAATAGATGTGGATGGATTAAGATTTTGTGTTGTTGTTGGAAGAGATAATGGTGGGGTTAGAGTGGTAGGATTATGTGTTGTTACTGGAGGAGATAATGGTGGGGTTATAGTGGTAGGAGTCAGTGGAAGTGACACTTGTGGAGGGGGACCAGCTATAGAACACAGAAATAGATGGAACTTCTTGTCTTTTCCAGGTTTCATAAGATTCCACAAATGCATAAGTACTTGATCACTTTTAATCTTACACAAATCACCACCGATCAAGCATGCAATATCAACAAATGAACAGGAGGCTCACCTCTAGACCCAACAACTTGTTCACATCCTTGTTTAGATCCACAAAAGCGAGTTCATCCCCATTTAACTCCCATTTCTCTATCTTCCCACCCTTATAGTCAGACATCTTCAAAATCCTAGTTTCAGTTTCCCCCAACATCCTCCATAATGGATAACAAACTTTCGTACACCTAACAAGTCACAAACCATACCACTGGAAATAACATAAACACAATTTAATGATTGACCCCTTAATTATTTCACATAATTTCACACAATTTAATATCACATAATGTATAAACACAATTATATATAGTAATTTAGTCAAATTATACAATATAATTGCATGATTACTATAAACAAAAAGACCCAACTTGTTAGAGTTAACACTACAACAATTTTATGATATGACATCACTTGATCAACGTCACTTCTAAAAATATGATGTCGTACGTAACATTAGAAATCACTTTTCTCAAAGGTGATGTTAGTAGTTGGTGGTAATATCGTTTTAACGTCACTTTCTACAAAAGTGACTTAGAAAATGTCTACAACATCACTTTTTTAGAAGTGATGTAAACGATTGTGATGTCGTTTAATCTTTTAAATCACTTTTTGCATCACTTTATAAATGATGTGAAAATTTGAAATATTAAATCACTTTACAAGTGACGTCTAGATTGGAATAGCAAATCACTTTCAAAAGTGATGTCTAGTGGTAGCTATTTGATGGACACATTGCTTCGCTCTAGGCACATTAGGCCCATTAGACAGGCGGGGCTTTTTAGTAGTAGCTTAATTAAATGAAAAACTCTAAGTTAAGTTTTAGCGGCCGAAGAAACTAAAAAACTTTGAACATAAAATCTTAACCGAGAATAAAATTTTGTTTTCCTGCTGCGATTAGAACTCATTAACCTAGGGCGGCTAGGTCAGTTATGAAAAATACAACTCATCCTATCGATTCAGGTACTTATCAACTATTTACTTCTTTCTCTTCAAAGCCCTCTAGTAGAAAACTAATATTCTCTATTTTGTGACAAAAGCACAATCTTTTTCGGTGGATTTTTCTGGAAATCAAAAGAACAAAGTAACCAGGTTTGTCTCTTTCATTAAAGCACAATTTTTCTTCCTTCAAAACTTTACGGTTCCATTTAAATTTATCATAAATCACTTGTTAGTTCTATTAACATTTTAAAGGTTTTCAATTTTTGCTATAATTCAAAAGTCGGAAAGCGATATATGTGTTCTGTGTGATTCAAGTGTTATAGCGTTAACAATACATGATATCCTATATTATATATGAAGTCGGCAAGTCTTACAAAGTAATGCTTCGTCCTTAATATCATAGAATATGTTGTTGTACTATTTTTTTAATTACAGATTAGAAATATATATATCTTATAATTCTAGTTCTTTAGTTTTATTTATCTTTTTTGGGTTTCTGGCCTGCTAAGTGGGCATTGTGTGTAGATGTACCCTCGACTTGTGCATCCATAGTTGTGGTCTGGACTAGTTCAACATTTAAAATTACTTATTTGAGTGGCTAACTTGCCCATATATTCAAGATGTGTTTTTATATTGCTAGGTGTTTGTAAGTATGTTTCTGAGATTGTCTTGATTGGTGACTACCTAGTTGTTACATTTTTTTTTTTTTTTTTGCGAGGGTTTTAATGATGAATGCTTCATTCCTTATTTTCTTCTTTTTCTTGTTGTGAAATAACTATATTTTCGTTGCATGGTTTTTTGGTGTATCTCTTCTTAGTATTTAATGTGTGATTTGAGCTGTAAGATGTTAAGTCTTGTGGTGAATATTCCAAGTACAAATTAAAAAGTTTAAATCTATAATCTAATTTGTTAAGTTATAATTGTATGTGGTGTGGTTTTAACCTTTAAAATTTTCAGATTTACCTATTTTAGTCTATAGAAGGATAGTAGGCCGTGACATTCAGTTCCTCGTTCGTAGGCAGAATATATAAACAACGTTATGGACAAGTCGTGGAGATCTCTAAACAGGTTCAGTACGTTACATTATTTCTATTACTTTAGTTAAAAAACATATATATAGTACTTAAAGGTTATATTGATGATTGGTTTTATAATTACCAGAGCTGGGGACGAGTATGGTTTTGTTGTTGATGAATTCATTAGAATCGCTTTAGCTCCCTTCGAAGACAAAAAATCCTTAGATGTCCATGCAATCAATGCTTAAACTTTGAACTTTTGAGTCCAGATGTCATAAAAGACCATTTGATAGAGTGGGGCATTGATATGACTTATGATCCGTTCATTTTGCATGGAAAGGAAGTGCAAGTGCCTCTAGAAAATGAAGGATTTGCACATACAAACGTCGACTAGACAGAGACAAATGAAATGTTTAAAGCGACTATAAAAATCTTGTGAGTTGTCTAAAGTGTCATGCTAGTCGATGGAAAATTGATCCGCATACAAAGCAAATAAGGGAGAAGGTTCCAGCAAAGGTTCTTAGGTATTTTCCTATTATACCAAGGTTCAAGAGGATGTTTATGTCTGTCGACAAAGCGAAGCAACTGACATGGCATGCATCGAACAGAAGTAATGATGGAAACATGCGTCATCCAGTTGATAGTCCTGCGTGGAAGTATATTGATAGAAGTTGGCCATCTTTTGGTGAAGAAGCACGCAACCTTCGTTTGGCGATGTCGGCTAATGGTGTCAATCCCCACCGAACTCTAAGTTCAAGGCATAGTTGTTGGCCAGCCATTTTAGTGATATATAACTTACCTCCGTGGTTGTGCATGCAAAAAAGTTATATGATGTTGACTTTGATAATTCCCGGTCCTAACTAGCCAGGCAATGACATAGATGTTTACTTGAAGCCATTGATTGATGACCTACTACTTTTATGGAGAGAAGGTGTGGAAACTTATGATGCATATGAGAAAAAAACTTTCACGTTAAGAGCTATTTTAATGTGGACCATTAATGATTTTCCAGCGTTTGGTAACCTAGTTGGATGTGCAACGAAGGGTAGATTTGCATGTCCTAAGTGTGGCGTTAATACATGTGAGGTGTGGCTAAAGCATAGCAAGAAATTCTCTTACATGGGAAGTCGAAGGTTCCTTCCAGCTGATCATCCATTTCGTTTGAAGAAAAGTTGGTTTGATGGGAAACAAGAACTTGGAGAGAAGTCGGTGCCTTTGAAAGGAACAATGATTTTTGATGAGGTAAAAGGTATTGAAGATGATTGGGGAAAATTTGTGGTAAGAGATTTGAGAGGTGATTGGGGAAAACCTATATCACTAAAGAAAAGAAAACGTGGAAAGGGTGTGCCATTGAAAAAAGGTTGTGGAAAAGCAACACAACAGATAAAAAGAAAAGGCCATATGTGGAAGAAGAGATCTATCTTTTTTGACTTGCCTTATTGGAGATTTCTCTTGTTACGTCATAATTTAGACGTTATGCATATAGAGAAAAACATTTGTAAAAGCTTGTTTGGGACATTGTTGAATATGAAAATAAAATCGAAGGATAACATTAAATCTAGGAAAGACTTGCAGGAAATGGGAATAAGAAATGACTTGAATCCTAAGCAAAATGGGGATAGAACATTGCTTCCTGCATCACCATGCAACTTGTCAAAGAGTGAGAAGCAAATATTTTGTGAAAGGTTAAAGGCATTGAAGTTGCCTAATGGGTATTGTTCTAACATATCAAGTCGCGTTTCCTTAACTGACTATGCTATTTATGACTTGAAGTCTCATGATTACCATGTCTTAATGCAACAACTATTGCCTATGGCTTTGCGGAATCTCTTACCCAAAGAGCCAAGAAACGCAATTTTCAGACTTTGCTCATTTTACAATGAACTTTGTCAAAGGACTATTGATCTGGAAAAGATGGAGAGTATAGAGGATGAAGTGGTTGTGACAATGTGTTTACTAGAAAGATATTTCCCTCCATCATTTTTTTACATCATGGTACACTTAACACTTCATCTTGTGCGAGAGGTGTGCCTTGGAGGACTGGTACAATTCCATTGGATGTACGCCTTTGAAAGGTATTAAATTTATTTAAGTCATTATTAATAGGTTTTAATTTAGCTAAAATCTATAAAGTATGTTTTCAGTATATTGGGTTCTAAAAGTTCAATTATTCACCAAATATATTTACATGAAGGATTTGAAAGCAAGTGTTAGAAATCACGCAAGGACTGAGGGATGCATGGCTGAATCTAACTTGGCCGAAGAGACTGTGGCATTTTTCACTGAGCATATGAAACGAGTTGAAGTGAATAATGACCCAGGAAGTAGAAATGAAAACTATGATGATGAATCCATTATTCAAGAAGGAAAACCACTGTTAAAAGGGAAAGTTGTAACATTAGAAAGAGATATGGTCAAAGTTGCACATCGTTGCATTTTACTCAATTTTGAGGAAGTTCAGTCGTACATTGAGTAAGTAACTTTGTTAAATGTATCACTTAAAAGTATACATGGGAAGCCGCAATACTTAACACTTACCTTGTAATTAAGCAGAGAACACAAGAAAGAGCTTGTCCGTAGAGAACCTCGCTTACGGAGAAACGAAGGTGCTTTAGTAGCAAAGCATGTCGAATGTTTCAATGAGTGGTTTAAGCAAAAGGTGAGGATCTGTTTTACATTTACATTTTATAAACTTTTAGGGTATTTACTCTTTGCAAGTACTTGACTATTTTTTTTTTTAATGTGCCTTTAGATTGAAAATGAGAAGAAAGTGAAACATGTATTTAGCTTGTTAGATTCACTTTCTGATGGTCTAGATCCCGATGTTGTGAGCTATAAAGGTTATGTGATAAATGGTCACCGCTTCCACACTAAGGATGGTGAGAAAGGAACTCAAAACTCTGGAGTATCAATGCCCGCTAGTAGCTTATGTAGGACAATAGGCAAATCGAGCAAGTTGTGACCTATTATGGTGTGATCAAGGAAATAATTTTGCTAGATTATGGTACATTTCAATATCCGTTGTTCAAATGTGATTGGGCAAACGTAGGAAGTGGGGTCAAAGTTGAAGAGGGATTGACATTAGTCAATCTGCATCAGGGTTTAACACACAAGCATGACCCTTTTATTCTTGCATCCCAGGCTGAACCTATTTTTTATGCTCGAGAATCAAGTGACAACAACTGGTATGTGGTTTTGAGACCTCCTCATGGATTTCGTGACTCCGAGTGTAATGGTGAGGAAGATCTTAGCAATGTGACCACTCCACCACCTTTTGCAAGTGCGGGGTTAGTTAATGAAGTGGAAGGTGATGAGGGTGATGAAGTGTATGAGCGTCGGGACTGTGAGGGAACTTGGGTACTCAACAAAAGGAAAATAAATTAATAAAACTTAACCAAGTCTGCTTGTGTGTTTTCTCCCTAGTTAGAGTGTTTTTTGTTATTTTTTGCTTATCTTTTATAATTATTAGCAAGTGTACTATTATTTCTATGTATTCACTTTTTCAATATCGTTGAAGGGTGGAGTCATGGTGGTGGACAATGTTGCAATGTTGGATTGGTTTTATGGGTTGATTAGGACTTTAATCCCACACTTGGGTGTTGGTGGATTATTAGGACTATTTTGCAGTTTTCTTTTTAATTTGTTGACTCAGTGTGTTTAGACAATGTTACTATAGTTTTCTTGATTTATTATGTTATGCTAGATGCATTTTTCTTGAATGGTGACACTGATTTCTTGATACATATTGTTGAGCATTGTGCGTCGTTATATGTATATAATAATGGAGTTAGCATTTTGCCACTAGCAATAATTATAATTTTGTTAGAACTATGTAAGCCCCATAATACTCTTAATTCTTTGAGGATGATTATTTTCTAATCTTTCATTGTACATGTGAAGAAAAATGATCAAGAAGAAAGCAGTAGAACTAACTCTAGTAAGTTGTTTCATATTCATATATAATTATCTCAATTTAATTGTTCTAATTTGTTTTCTTTAGTATTCTAATTTTATTTTTTTCATTAAAAATATAGTATCAGAAGAGTGCAAGAGCTAAGGTTCAAAAGTTTAAAAGAGCATTTGACTTAGAAACAACTAACAAGAATGAACGCGTACATGCAGGTATGATTATGTCATTATGTATATTTAACTCCTTCCCATGTCTCCCATGTAATGTTCTTAATTATACTTATTAGTGTATAATGATTTATGTACAAACTACTTGAGGTTCAGCCAAATCGCGCAGGAAGAAAATTCAGGAAATTGAAAAGATGCCAAGCCAACAACAAATTATTAACCAAGAGGTGGAAAGGGACAACCTGAGAAAGGTTAGGGATCTACCGGAAATGGAAAGGGAACAACCAGGATTGAATGAACTAGAAATTGACTGGGAAGAAGACGACTTTGAAGGAGAGGGTGATACATCGGAAGGATTAAACCATCCTAAGAAAAAAAAACATAGGGGACCAACAAAACTAAACTTCTTCAAAACTATTCCACGTGGTCAAAAGTTGTCTGTCGGCTTCAATATAAAAGGTCAACCTGTTAGTCCTAATTCAGAATTCTTCAGCAGCTACTTGGGTAAGCTTGTAAGGAATCATTTTCTGATAAGAGCCCTAAACTATAGTTTTAACCCCCTAACAATAATACTTTTAGACCAATTATGCGAGTAATAAATAAGATTTAATGCTGATTACGTATTTTTATATATTTCAGGCATTGGAGTCAATTATGTGCAGAAATGTGTCACTTTGGTGAGATAAAAGAGCAAGGGTTGGTTGCTAAGAAGTTCTGTGATTAAAAGCCAAGATTCAAGGAGAAAAAGCCTTTTTAAAGCCAGGTCAAAGCTGAAACGTCAAAGTCAACGCAACAGAAACAACGCACAAAAGTTAACAAAACTTTCAAAGGTCATATCTTTGGACTCAGACCTCGGAATTGGTCCTACCTTATGTCAAAACGACCGGCTCGGAAAGAGCTTTCCAATGGTCCAAGTCTTGACCCAATCAGAGGAGCAAAAGTGGATGAAAAGTCTGTTGAAACAAAACCCAATTGAAAAGGGCCCTATGAACTGAAAAAATTGGGTTTTGGGCTCGATTTTCCGGCCCAAAACATGGCTCCTCAGCCCATGCACGAAAATGTGGATCTGGTCTCCTCCATTTGAAGACACAAGACTTAGCTCTGAAGTAATACTGAGGTTAGGTAGAAGGTAGCCATTAGAGCATAGTTCTAGATCTAGTTTTTCTTCTATTAATTAGTTTCCATACCTTGTTTTAATTTAGATTATTGAATCATTGTTATTCCTTTATTAGATTAATAAAAATAGTTAGTTCTTCATAATTTCGGTTTTGAGTTATTAAATTACTTAGATTTAAATTCATATCTTAGTTGTTAATCATTTCTTAGTGTTAATTTAGTTTTGATTTATTGAATTGAAACTTTATATTAGTAAAGTTATAATATTTATATGATGTCTAGTTCAATTTTGATTGGAAATGATACCATAATGATTTTAGGCTAAACCTCCATTAGAGGGGGTTGAAGAAGCCTTGATGAAGCTTGATCTTTGTTAACTTAAAAATCGTCGTGATAATCTATTCAATTCTAGAAAGTAATTAGTTCACTATGAGAATGGGTTTGGTTGCTTCACATGCTAGTTATTAATTGGTAGAGATTGTCATGTATAATTAGGGATTAGAATTATTATTTTGATATGTGAAAGCATGGAAATTTGGATCACGATGAATCTTTGTTAGTTGATTAAGTCGAGTTAAGGTGGAATCAATCCCCCCTAATTCTTTATCATATAATCAATTTAGAAATTTCGTAGTTTGAATTAGCGTATCTTGTTATTTGAATTCACATCGTAGTATAATTTCCCACCATTACTCTCACTAACTTTGGATAGACTCATAGTCGTAGAAAACATTGAATGCTAAAGAACTAAGAGTGGAACAAATCTTTTACTCCACTCTATTTCGATAGATTCGTGAGTAGAATTATATCAATTTTACGTTTATCAAATGGCATCGCTGCCATCTTAGTTCCCTTTAGTATTGTTTTCTTTAGTATTGTTAGTCTTCCAAGGTTCCATAACCCACCCACCCTTGTTTGATACTAACTGTGGTGGTCATTTCAGCATTAAAATTTTTCTCGCAGAATTACACGGAGTGCGACCCACACCCTAGGCAAGCATAAACGAAAGCAGCACGCCACGCCTTCAAACGCCTGGAACTCGGTTTGACTCGAGCGCCGACTGGTACCTACCTAGGCCTATTCGAGTCGCGACCAGCGCCTCTCCTGGCCGCCCGATTTCCACAGGTTTGTTTCAAACTTCCATTTCTTCAAGGTTTTCAGTGTTCTAACTTGTTATATACACTGAGCGCGCATATACAAGACACTATTTATAAGCAAAGCAAAGAGGCATTCAGGTACTCTTTTCTTCCACACCTCGCATCTCCAGTTAAAGGTTCATACTAGCATATCAGGATTGTTTAGAGTGTTGTCGTGTTTAGTTAAGATTGGTCTTAGCCTTGTGATAAGAGCCCAAAATTGTAGTCTTAACCTCTTAACAATAATACTTTTAGACCAATTATGCGAGTAATAAATAAGAGTTAATGCTAATTACATATTTTTATGTATTTCAGGCATTGAAGTCAATTATGCGCAAAAATGTGCCACTTTGGTGATATAAATGAGCAAGGGTTGGTTGCTAAGAAGTTCTGTGATTAAAGGCCAAGATTCAAGGAGAAAAAGCCTTTGTAAAGCCCGGTCAGAAGCTGAAAAGTCAGAGTCAACGCGGGCAGAAACAACACACAAAAGTCAGCAGAACTTCCAAAGACCGTATCTTTGGACTCAGGCCTCGGAATTGGGCGTACCTTATGTTAAAACGACCGGCTCGGAAACAGTTTTCCAATGGTCCAAACCTTGACCCAATCAGAAGAGAAAAGATAGACGAAAAGCCTATTGAAGTTAAAACTAGCTGAAAAGGGCCCTGTAGACTGAAGAAATTGGGCTTTGGGCTCGATTTTCCGGCCCAAAACATGGACCCTCAGCCCATGCACGAAAATGTGGATCTGGTCTCCTCCATTTCCATACACAAGACTTAACTCTGGATAATCAATTAGCTTAGGATAGAAAGTAGCCATTAAAGTTTAGTTCTAGATCTAGTTTTTCAATTAATTAATTAGTTGTTATTCTTGTTTTAATTTCAGTATTGAATCATTGTTTATCTTTCATTAGATAAATAAAATAGTTAGTTTTTGTTAAATTCAATCTTTGTTATTTAATGATTATTTAGATTAATTTCGATTCTTGTTATTTAATGATTTCTTAGTTGTTAATTTAGATTTCAATTATTGTTTAGTTAAATTTAATAAAAGTAGAATCTTTATATCATGTCATATTCAATTTCATATGGAAATGATAGTTTGATGAACCAAGGCTAAACCTCCATTAGAGGGGTTTGATGAAGCCTTGATGAAAACTTGATTGTGTAGTATAGAATCGTTGTAAGAGTCTATTCCACTCTAGAAGGTCGTTGATTCACCATGAGAATGGGTGGACGTCCTCACATACTAGTTATGAATTGGTAAAGATGCCATGTATAATTAAAGATTAGAACGACAAACTCTTACCGTAAGAACGTAAGAATTGGATTACAACAATCTATGCTAGTTTCTTAAGTTAGATTCAAGGTGGATTCAATTCCCCCCTAATTCTTATTCTATATTCAAACTTTAGTATTCCATAGCATTTTAGAGTATAATTAAGTAAAAAACTCTCATTGACTTTGGTAGGATTGATAGTCGTAGGAAACTTGAATGCTAAAGAACTAGGAGTGGAACGAATCTTCTATTCCAACTCTACTTCAATAGTATCAAGAGTATAAATCTTTGATAATCATGAGTATAGTTCATTTTTAGTTTTACTTGCGTTTGGAGTTTCATTGCTTTATTCATTAGTAAAACTATCAATTTTACTATTATCATCTAGCATAAGATTAAGGTCAGGCTGAAGAAAAATGCCTAACGTAATCAACCGGCAACGTCAACAAACACGCATTTCTAGTATACCACTCACTACACCTCTAGCTAATATACCACACACCACACTTGAAATAATGGCTGAAGAAAGAGAGTCTCCTCTCTCTGACTTTTACAAAGCCTTAAACGATAACCCAAAAATCTTGCATCGTTCTATCAGACCCAGTGGGGGATTTTCGAATCCCCCCAAATATATTTAATTTGTTACCCATTTTTCATGGGTTAAACCATGAAAAACCTTATCAGCACATGCTTAGGATTGACCAAGTCCTTACTACATTCCACCATCCTACGGTTGGTGCTGAACAAATTAAACTGAGGGTGTTTCCTTTCACTTTAGCCGATAAGGCGGCGTCTTGGTTAACTGCCCAAGCGCCTAATTCTGTGGACTTTCGTGGGTTAAACTTGTTCAATTATTTATGCAATATTTTTACCCACCAATGAAGACAGATGAAATACTTTCCAAGATTCATTTCTTTCAACAGAATCCTCATGAATTATTTTCAGAGGCTTGGAATCATTTCACCGATCTTCTTATAGAGTGTCCACACTATAACCTTGCGAAAAACACGTTAGTTCGTGCCTTTTTCAAAGGATTTCTACACCACCATAAAGAAGTCCTTGACATAATGAATGGGGGTAGTTTCCTCAGTAAAGGAGCCTCAGAGGCTTATAAATTTCTAGAAGATCAAACAAAGCATAATAATAACTGGGGGGTAGTGACGATATCCCCCGTTCCGCTAGTTCTTCTTCAACAGTTAAGGTTGCCGGGATGTTTGAGATGAAACCTGATCCTGAGCTTAAAAACTTAATCGAATCTCTCACTAAAAAGGTAGAGGCTATTGCTGTTCAACAAAAGTCTACCCCTATCATGAATGTTAACTATATTCCCTGTAATTTCTGTTTGAGTCCTGGGCATCCCGACTCCTATTGTCCTCTAGTCTATGAACATCCATCCGCACAGCCGGACAATGTTTATTCCATTAATAGCGAACCTAATGCACCTTGGAGACAAAACCCCAATTTCGGTTGGCGAAATAATCAACAAGTTACACCTCCAAGGTATAATAATCAAATTGTTAGGCCAGCACCCAATTACAACCAAGCTCCCCAGAGACAAGGACAAGGACAAGGTAATTATAATAATTATAACAATAATAATTATAATGCTAATAGAGGTATTGTTCTGGTTAATAATAACTATCACAACCCACCTGTTAATAATCAATGTGAGATAGTTCCAGTCACACCACCTGTGACCATTACACCTACACAACCGGATCGTCTTAACGCCTTCATACAGGTTAGCCAACAACTTTTCCAAACCATGGCTTAATCTAACCAACAACTTTTCCAATTCATGGCTCAATCTAACCAAAAGGTTTTACAATTAATTAATCATTTAACCCAACAGTTAGCCTAAGAGAAAACCCAACCAAAAGGCGTGTTTCCAAGTCAAGCGTTACCTAATCCTAAAACACCAAACACAGCCTGTGAGGTAATCGGTAATACTAGTAATGAAAATAGAAATGTAGGTGAGTTAAATGCTATCACCACTCTCCGTTCTAGCAAAGTGGTTGATAACGTCATAAGTATGCCTGTGGTTACCCCACCAGTAGTCCCTACACCAAATATCGAACTAGATACCGAAATGATAACTGAAGATTCTACCCCTGTAGAGGTACCAGTTAAACCATAACCTAAAAAACAAAAAGTCAAGGTTAAACATCCTGTTGATCCTTACGCTAAATATAGAGAGAAACCACCGTTTCCCCAGAGATTAGCAATGTTAACTAAGGATACAAATTTCGATGAGATTAGGGAAGTTTTCAAAAATCTAACGATAAACCTTCCTTTCCTTGAAACGATAAAAAAGTTACCTCACCATGCTAAGTTTCTTAAAGAGTTATGCACTACTAGGCGTAAGACAAATATTCCTAAAGATGCCTTTTTAACTGAACAGTTCCCAACTCTATCTAAAAATAATGGAATTGTTAAGTATAAGGACCCTAGTCGTCCTACTGTACAATGCACCTTGGGGGATAATCACACAACAACTGCTCAATTAGACCTGGGGGCAAGTGTTAACTTACTCTCTTATTATTTATATAAACAAATCGGTCTACAAGAGATGCAACCAACGAAAATGACATTGAAATTAGTGGATCGTTCTATTAAGTATCCTAAAGGTGTGGTTGAAAATGTGCTAGTTAAAGTTCAAAATTTTTACTACCCAGCCGACTTCGTTATCCTCGACACAGAAGTCGGTAACGACTCTGTTCCTATCATTTTAGGGCGTCCCTTCTTGGCTACTGCCAACGCACTCATAAACTGTTGTGATGGTTCGATGTCCTTATCCTTTGGCCATCTTTCTGTTGAGGTAAATGTTTTTAAGACGATTCAACAGTACCCAGATATGACTGTCGATGGAGAGGTTAGCATGATCAAGAGCTTCGCTCGAGATTATTTTGACAACATGTTTCCTGATAATCAGATGCCCAAATTTGTTTCCTTTGGAAGTTCAGACTCCGACGTTTTCGTCCCTACACTAGTCAATACCCATCTTATGGATGAGGACAAGATTGATGACTTTCTCAAAGATACAAAGGAATACCATAGTAATGTGGATGTGACCAAGCTAGATGAGGACTTCGACGAATTTCTTAGAGTAGGTGATGATTCACCCTATCAAGAACTACCTTGCGCACCATCCGCCTCGATTCCCCTCCTTTCACCCTTTCAAAGGAACTTAGAGTTTGCACTTGATCCTCTTGTTTTTCCTATGCTTCATGATTTTCTAAACTCTCCTGTTAAGAAAATACTACCTAAAGAGCCACCTGACACTTTCATTTTCAGTTGTGTGATAATACCAACCCATGCCACAAATGAGTTTTATGCTAAACCCACATTCACATTTTTTCAATTCCTTACCTCTAAAATTCATCCATATCCACCATATCTTCCACAACCATCTATTTTTTCACACTCATTCACTTGGCCACCTTTTCGTTGGAGAAAAAAGAAAATGCATGCTCGGTTACGTTCTAGATCTATCAGACTTCGCTTTTATTTCACTAAGTTACATCGTCGAAAATCTTGGTGCTTGATTCTGTTTGGGGATGCATTCCATGTTATTTATTTATGGAAAGACCCACAACTCTTTAAGTTATTGATATATGGTAAACTATATGTTCATTATATACATAGGGGTTAGATAAAGTCTTGAGTATCTGACTATAAAAGACTCATTTTATTCTTCGGTGTACTGCATTTCACTACCATATATTGATAAGTGCACCATTCAGGTAACCGAGCCCTCCCTAGGGAGTGTGTGGCTGTAAGTACCGGATCCTAAGTCTACGGTTAACATAATTCACATTTTCCACTCGTGCATGTTTTCTCAGTTTTTGAGTCATGTTTCTCTATGGTGTGAATTATGCATTTATTGTATTTGTTTTTATTTAGTTTGGATGTTAAATTTTGAATTCCGTAGTTAAATGTTGTTTGAATTTCAATTTTAATATAATATGGTTCTTTTCAAATTGTCCATTGTTTTTATTGTTAATCCCACCTTCCTGAATTGTTTGGGGGTGGTATTATTTACTCTAGCATGATTTGTTATATGATCCTCCATTTTAGAAGTTGTTTTGGAGTGATGGTTGAGAATATTGCCGATATTGGCATGCCTAGGATTAGATGTGGTGGTAGGATGAAATCTATAAGAGTTTAGAAGTTACTTTTCTAAATTCAGTCTAAGACATATTAGGTTTGTATTAGAATCAAGAATATGGGTAGTTTCAGTTTCCGGTTTTGGAAATTTCTGTTTTCGGCAATTGCCTTAAAACGTTTTGAAAACTTCCCAATTCATTTTGGAAACTCAAACCTATATAAACTTCATTCATTCTCCACACAAAACTCACATCTCTCACATTCATCTCTCACCTTTCACTCCCAACTTTTCCTTCTTTTTCCTTTTCACTTCCACATTTCAGCACCTCGGAGCGCACCTGCGCCACAGTGGAGCGCCACCTGCACCCTAGGCACTGTCAGTCAAAATTTCTTCAGAGCGCGACCCGCTCCCTACCATGCCCAAACTTGAGCGCGACCTGCGCCCAAAACACTAGAATTCCAGTTTTCATCCTGAGCGCGACCCGCGCCCTACCAAGACTACAAGTAAGTGTGCCCCACGCTGAAGCGCCTGGAACTCGAGTATTTACCTGAGCACGACCCGCGTCCATCTCATGCAAAAAGTGAGCGCACCCTGTGCCTAAGTGCCTAGAACTCGAAGTTCACCAAGGCGCACCCCGCGCCCTACCTAGGCATAGGTTGAGCACACCCCGCGCCCTGACCCCTGTGGGCACGAAAAATTCCGATTTTTTGTGGGTTGTTCCAGGATCATTTGCAACTGTTCCAACGAGTAGATTGGTGATGACATCCTCTCGTATCATATCGGAATAGTCTTTTGAAGACTTATTCCAAAGTGACACCTATGGTGCGTGGTTTCGCGAAGTGATCATTCTAGCAGGCTGGGAGCCACTATTGGTAAGTCTTGATGAACTTTATTCTCCCGCACTTACATTTTATTTTTATGATAATTGTAAGTTCTTTGATAGACCAGATGGAGAACAAGTGTTCTCCTCACCATCGGGGATGAACCGATGGAAATTTCCAGGTTCTTGCTAGTCTTTGTGCTTGGACTTGCTATGCCCGCCGAAATACAAGACTCATGGGCCTATTTGGTAGATAATATGTACATGTATAACTATGAGGATTTGCATGAGCTTTACGGGGCAGGAATCTTTAGGATAGAGGACCAAGGGGATTATAACGTCTCGGTACGGGTAGCTTTGTCTATGAGCGTGGGCATCTTTGTTATGTTTTGGATCATGCTAAACATTAGAGGGGAATGGCGTTATTCTTCTGTGAATGACGAAACTTGTGATATTTTCCTTGCTTTAATTGGGGGACGTACACTCTATGATATTCCCCATACCCTAATGTCTAGTTTAGCCCAAGCCCATAGCAAGAAGCATAAGTACCTTCTTATGCCTGTTTTAATTTGTCGTATTATGCTGTGTTTCTTAACTATTTTTTGTGCCCGTTTCACAGATTGGGTTGGGTCGACATTGTGAGACCCACCAATTGTATTATTTGATCGTTCCGTGTAATGACTTGGCAAGGGTGGAGGATACAACCTCATCAGGTTGCACCTTACACCTCATCCGACAAAGTGGCGCTTAACAGGTTAGAAATTGTAGATGATAAATGGCGTCAGGCTTGGCAAGTTATCATGGCATGGCAGGACGCAAAGGAACCTCATCTCTTTAAAGCGGATGATGATGAGGATGACGAGTAAACGCGGGAGAGGAGGTAAGTTTTAGTTTCAGTTAGTGTCTGCTTATGTCCCAAGCAATTTAATTTTTGTTAACCCCATAATGGGTGGAACTCCTATAGAGTTGCGTCAGTTTTTATTTTCTATATTATTATGTTTTAACCTTGTTTTGTAGATGTTCTCAAAATTTCACGCGTTTCAATGGTATTTCTCTACTCTTTTTATTTAAATACTTTGAGGACAAAGCATGCTTCTTGTTTGGGGGGGCATAGAAACACGTGTAATTAAGGCATCTGTTAGGATATATATATATATGTATAATATGCACTTGTTTTCTAGTAAAAATTCAAAATTTTCAAAAATATAAATAAAAAAGTTATGTTATACACTTAGGAATATTGGTATTATTTTCTTTCTCTATGCTTTAAATAATCTAGAAGTCTCACGTAGCTTTTGCATTAGAATAATTTTTAGAAGCTTAGGTTAATATATAGGTAATAATCTTTGCATCTATCTATAAATATATTACATGAGTATCTATGATTGTTTGGCAGTAAGTTTCTGAAATCTAGGCTAGAGTACTTATTCTACAAATCCTGTGAGAATATAGCCTAAAGCCTTATATGAGTGAAACGTTTGAGAAATGACACAAGGGAGAAGTAAAATCCGGATAGAGAAATCACACGTCCACTTGCTTGTTCACTATACCATATCTTAAGGGAGAATTTAGGCCCTTTTTGGATCGATATAGCCAGAAATTCAAACTTGATGAAATTATTTTCCGCTAGTCGACCCTCTGAGCCTTTCTTTAGCCTTTCATAAACCGCAAATCCTTTAACCTTTTTCAAAAACAAAATCAAAATAAAACTCAACCTACCCATTATAGAATGAGTCTGAGAATAGGATGAGTGAAGAAAAGAGAAGAGAAAAACATGTGTAAACAAAAAAATTAGTTAGTTGCTTCAAAAGAGAAAAAGAAAAGAAGTTTCCATCCAAAGAAAAGAAACAAAACAAAAATAGAAACAAAATAAAACTCTAAAAAAAATAGAATAAAGGAGTCAAAAAGCCAAAATAAAAAGGCTAAGGATGGAAACAAAGTTTAGAAGCAAAAGAACAAGGGTTTCTCTAGTTACGTAATATGAAGACCCTATTAACTCAGACTTGTCCTTTTTGAATATCCATTTCCTTCCTTCTTAAATCATCTCCTAATCCCCGCAACACCTAATAAAGACCTCTAGCTCAATTAGGAATAGGGTAGTCTGATAGTAAGTGACAGATGTGTTTGATCGAATACGGCTTCCTTGTGTATCATTGAGATTGTAAGGTAAAGTGTGCCCACTGCACACTGGAGTAGCAAAACTTGAGTAGAAAAATCAAAGTGGTCTGTCTTGAAATTTATGTGAGGACCTACTTAAGGACGTTATTCCGAGTTTTCAGAAATGGACCTGTTAGAGCATTTCATAGTATTACTCATTGTATATATGTTTATTCGTAGATGATTGATTATTATGCACATATTAGCTTAGATTTCGACTTGATTATTTTGTATTCATTGCTAGTGATATGTGTAGATAATTGAGACATAGATAAGGAAACAATAGTTTTATTTCTTAGTTGTTGTAGTATAGATGAAGTTTGTGAGTACCTTCACTGGAAAACTCTCACGAGGCTATAACTCATCCACTAGGGAATTTCTAGTGGTTTAAGGCCTTGTTGCATATGGTCAATGCAATCGCACTTGGCGAAACGAGAGTAGTTACAACTCCATTTTTGGTCACTTATTCTAATTTCTCATATTTGCTTGAGGACAAGCAAAATGCTGTTTGGGGGTGGTTTGATAAGAGCCCAAAACTGTAGTTTTAACCCCCTAACAATAATACTTTTAGACCAATTATGCGAGTAATAAATAAGAGTTATGCCGACACGTGTTTTTTATGTATTTCAGGCATTGGAGTCAATTATGTGCAGAAATGTGTCACTTTGGTGAGATAAAAGAGCAAGGGTTGGTTGCTAAGAAGTTCTGTGATTAAAGGCCAAGATTCAAGGAGAAAAAGCCTTTTTAAAGCCAGGTCAAAGCTAAAACGTCAAAGTCAACGCAGGCAGAAACAGCGCACAAAAGTTAACAAAACTTTCAAAGGCCATATCTTTGGACTCAGACCTCGGAATTGGTCCTACCTTATGTCAAAACGACCGGCTCGGAAAGAGCTTTCCAATGGTCCAAGACTTAACCCAATTAGAGGAGCAAAAGTGGACGAAAAGTCTGTTGAAACAAAACCCAGCTGAAAAGGGCCCTGTGAACTGAAAAAATTGGGTTTTGGGCTCGATTTTTCGGCCCAAAACATGGCTCCTCAGCCCATACACGAAAATGTGGATCTAGTCTCCTCCATTTGAAGACACAAGACTTAGCTCTGAAGTAATACTGAGGTTAGGTAGAAGGTAGCCATTAGAGCATAGTTCTAGATCTAGTTTTTCTTCTATTAATTAGTTTCCATACCTTGTTTTAATTTAGATTATTGAATCATTGTTATTCCTTTATTAGATTAAGAAAAATAGTTAGTTCTTCATAATTTCGGTTTTGAGTTATTAAATTACTTAGATTTAAATTCATATCTTAGTTGTTAATCATTTCTTAGTGTTAATTTAGTTTTGATTTATTGAATTGAAACTTTATATTAGTAAAGTTAGAATATTTATATGATGTCTAGTTCAATTTTGATTGGAAATGATACCATAATGATTTTAGGCTAAACCTCCATTAGAGGGGGTTGAAGAAGCCTTGATGAAGCTTGATCTTTGTTAACTTAAAAATCGTCGTGATAATCTATTCAATTTTAGAAAGTAATTAGTTCACTATGAGAATGGGTTTGGTTGCTTCACATGCTAGTTATTAATTAGTAGAGATTGTCATGTATAATTAGGGATTAGAATTATTATTTGAAATGCGAAAGCATGGAAATTTGGATCACGATGAATCTTTGTTAGTTGATTAAGTCGAGTTAAGGTGGAATCAATCCCCCCTAATTCTTTATCATATAGTCAATTTAGAAATTTCGTAGTTTGAATTAGCGTATCTTGTTATTTGAATTCACATCATAGTATAATTTCCCACCATTACTCTCACTAACTTTGGATAGACTCATAGTCGTAGAAAACATTGAATGCTAAAGAACTAGGAGTGGAACGAATCTTTTACTCCACTCTATTTAGATAGATTCGTGAGTAGAATTATATCAATTTTACGTTTATCATGTTCCTATTAGCTTTCGTACTTGGCATAAAGTACCCGAAAGCAAAGGCAGTTTTAGAGGCATTAAAGACAAAATGTAGGATTGTATAAAGGTAATAATTTTAATTTGTTTGTTTCAATTCCATATATCTTTTGTTATGATTGAAAAAGTGTAATGATTTTCTTTATTTAAGTTTTACAGCAAAGATTTGTAGTCCCAGAGTATGCTAAAAAACAAACTCTTAAGATGATTGGGAAAGATTGGCGTGAATACAAAACAAAATTAAGGAGTGCATTTTATGACGCCTATGATAATGATGAGGATAGAGTTGCACACTGCCCACCTGATGTAATGCTAGTTGATTGGAAAGTGTTTGTCGCATATACCTCGACCGATGAATACAAGGTATCAATTTTTATTGAACCATTGTATAATATATTTTGAGAGTTATATAATATCATTTTATTTTATTTTGTTGTATAGAAATTAAGGGAAATTGGAAAGAAGGCAGCGGCTAACCACAAGATGCCCCACACTACTAGTCGTAAAGGCTTTGGTAGATTGGAAGATGAGTTGGTAAATAATTTACGTTTATTGAATAGTATTTTTTTTCTGAAATTTGATTAAGTTTTACTTATGTTCCTATTTAATTATGATATATATGTAGAATCATAAAAGCGATGGTGTTGTGCCTGTTACAAGATCCACTGTATGGGTTGTAGGCCATAGAAGGAAAAATGGAGAACCGGTTAATGAATTGGTGAAAGGAAAGATAGTATGTCATTCGTTATTCAGAACAAAAATTAAATATAGATTGCATCGTTCTCTCATAGTTGTGGCTAAGTTTTACTATTATTATTTGTCTCTATTTTTCTACTTATTTTATAGGACCAGCTGAATGAAATGAACCCTAGTATGGACTGTGGAAAAGATGATGCACTCTCACAAGTTTTAGGTCCTGATCCTAATGGGCGTCTGAGAGGAGTGGGATATGGAGTTACTGCTTCAACTTTATATGCTACTCAACAGTACAATGGGAGGATGTGTGAACTAGAGCACCAATATTTTGATGTGCTGAAAGAATTGTCTGCTGTTAAAGAAACTCTTGCTAAAGTGTTGAATAATCAAGAGGTAAATATTTTATTGTAATATATTATAAGATTCTAAGATGAGTACGTGTATGTATTAATCTTTGTGTTTATTTATACCTAAATTCTTTTCAGTCAGACCAATCTTCTTTTCAACCTTGTCTCAACCTGCCAAAAAAACATCAAGTTTCTCTCGATAGTCGAGCTTGCCCTATGTGAACACCCCCTGTGGCTCAACATGAACATCGAAGTCTATCAGCGCAAAGCAATCAAAATCTGCAAACACCTCCTATGGCTCAACATGAACATCGAAGTCTATCACCGCAAAGCAATCAAAATCTACAAACACCTCCTACGGCGCAACGTGACCATCGAAGTTTATCAGCGCAAAGCAAACAAAATATGAATTCAGTTGTATGTATACAATGCTAAAAGCTATTTTACTTAATTTGCAAACTCGTACACTTAGTATTAATATTATTTTGTGTCTTTGTATAGGGAGGCGCTCAATCCAAAGTAGTGAAGTGCAAATTGTTTAGGCTTGTTCCAGACGATGTTGTCGCAGAAGGTTCATGGTACACTGATAATCCAATATTTAAAGTGCATCATGTGCCGCTAGGCCCTGGTTTTTCAAAGGTTTCTATTGATGTTGCAATTCAGAAAGATGTATTGCTTGTCAGGGGGAATACATAATTAAAGACAATAGAAGATGTCGTGTCTTGTTTTGTGGCTTGGCCAACAAGTTCTATTCTTAAGTTGTGATGTACACAAATCTCAAGAGCTTGACTTTTTATGCTTCAAAACACTACCTAAGCCTTGGAGATTTATGTTTAGGGGATTAATTTATTATGGAAATGACTTGATGATCTATGGTGAATGATGTAGACGACTACTTTTGTTGCTTACTTTACTTGTGTGACTTGGTGATCTATGGTGAATGATGTAGATAACTACTATTTCCTTAGTTATATTTTGTGGTTGTTATGTATAATTGCTTACTTAACCGATTATTCTGAATTGTTTCTATCAGGTGAAACCATTTTTAACTCCACCTGTGTGAAAGCTTAGCTTGTCTAGCTTTTACATTGCCAATCTCATGCCCAGATAAAGGAGGAGATAAAACGGAATTCAAGGACAGCGTAAACATGTAAGTGAATCAAGTACATTTTTATATTCCTCTGTTAGTATATTCACTAGTTTACTGTAATATTAGCTTAATCTATATATGTACATATCATGTCAGGTGAATAACTTAATTTGATCAGATGATTGTTGGGGTGAACTTGATAGGGACTCTCAAGTACTTCGTCAGTTTGTCTAACTATGTTTATTGCACATTGCACGTGTAAAACTTAACAGAGTAAGATCTAAATTTATGTTTGGATGTAGGGAAATTTAGTTCCTAAAGCTTCAGCCTTCCCTTGGGCATTAAGGCGTTTGCAGATTATGTCCATATATATCAAGGGACTGAAATTAGGAATCTACTCAGATGCCGGGTACTAATTTTCAATATCTTTCCTAGAATTTCTTTTTGTCTTTTGTCAGTTTTTTACAAGTATATTTCCATTCTAATTAATTTCATGGAGAGTTGTCCAGATCATTCTTTAAATGACTAGGATTTCCTCTAATAAACAGAACGCATTAAAGATTGTTACTTAGTCACCTGTGTAGGGTCCTCAGGTAATAAGCTTTCTTGAAATCAATACTGAATAATATACTTTATTTTTTTTCAGGACCCAAACCTGCAGCAAGGCTTCTCAGTGCATATGTTCCTCTTTGATGTCTGACTTTTTGGGTAATGAATGTTGGATTTACTTGTTGAGGGTTACCTTATCTCTTCTCCGTTGGGAACCTGGGATGTCAAACATCATTTCTTTTAAGTTTATTATCATAAAATACTTGCTATCAAGGGTAATGATAGACATCAATTGACAAACAAGGGTACCCGACAAACAAATATATTAAGGGGCCCATATATTAAAGAATATTCAGTGCCAATTAAAGAATTAGTAAACACCCCCAATTTCTTATCAATTAGGGATCAGTCCCACCACATCAATTAAAAATTGGACTCAAAATTTGAAGTGGTGCACGCCTTTAAAAACAAGTTTTCAACATGCACAAACATGAAGAAGAAGAATGCAAACAATTAGATCGAGTACTTACATGCAGAGATTTGTTTTCGTCATATTTTGCTTCCAAGAGGTAGCATTCACTTTATTTCATAAAACCTTCAATTTGTATATAAGAAAATGGCTGAGAGATTGTGGGAGGTAAGGTTCAGATGAGTGTGCAGTGTCAGAGGTGAACGAAGTAAAACCCTAATTAGATCCATCAATTTCGTGGTTTGTTTGTGTTAGATTCCTCGAGATATGTGTGAGATAGACGGCACGAGATTAAAGCACTACATGCATGACACATGTGGGACCTAATACTAATTCTAAATGCTCACGTGTAGCGCACATGGAAGGGTATCATAGGCATTTCACAAATATAAATAGATTGCTCACGACCAAACTTGTCCACATACGGAACTAGGATCAATCCCTAAATACACATTATTTAGTCTTTAATGTCTAATTCCCTATTATCAACTAGGACCAATACCTAAAAGACCCATATATAATACTAGCAATAGGCACATGCTACGCACATTTACAATTGTGCTGCCGTTATATTTCAACTGATTTTTAGAGAACAGGGGCAAATTCATAAATACCAAAAAAAAATACAGGGGAAAAATAATCAAGAGAAAAAGCGACCAAGAGACAAGAGATACATAAAATATAATAAAACATTGTATTATACCTATAGATGAGCATGAGATTTTAAAAAGTAGTAAAGATAAATGATTATAATAAATAAAAAAAAAAAAAAAATAAAGGTAAATTTGATATACCCCCCCCCCCCCTACTACTCACTCCCGTTAGCTATCTAATAGAAAAAAATAATTTGATTCCCCTTTTGCCCTTTCACGTGTATACACATCATAGAGTTTAATTAAGCCTATACACGTGTACAACACCAGTTCATGTGTGTTTCAGACTACCAAAATGTATAGATCTAATCTTGAACGTCGATCTAACATAAATTAGATGATCTAATCTTGACGGTTAACCAAAACAAAATAAACAGATGGATGAGATTATTATCGGGAAAAATCACTCCTCTCACTATCTTTCTCTCTTTTGGCGGAGAAAGCCCTAGTTTCTTGTCTACACCACTTTTTGTCTCTTATATCAAATTAAATTGGGTACCTAATTAAACTCTATTTTATATTATTTTCGATCATGCGTCCTCCTCATAAACAACAAAAACCGAGACATGGCCGGTCGTGCAATACCACCCCTTCCCATAATCAATGAACACACTTCCTCAAAAAATGATGAACAATCTAATTTCGACAAACATTTAGATGATGAAGAGGAGTATTCCCCCACTGCCATTCCCATTCAAGAAAAAGAAGCAGAAATTTTGGATGAAGCTAAAAATCCCCCTATAAAAAATTTCATAAATTTCATCGATGTGGATTCTTCAGTAGTTGATGGTCATTGTTCTCTCCCATAAACAAAAGAAGTGTCAGCTGGATTTACCACTTTTGAAAAAGCATTGTAAGTTTATTGAAGTGGATCATTTAATTTCAATTAATTGTGTTTATGCAAAATGGGTTTCACGCAAAATTAAATTTCGAATTCGATTGCTTGGGATTATGTCGTCTTTTTTTCTTTTTTTATAAATCGTTTGATTGTTTTGAGTGAATTTATTTATTGACTTTGATTTCAATTATATAGATGTTAATGTATTGCCATGTACTTGTAAGTTTTTTGAACTATCAATTAATTGTGTTCATGCAAAATGGGTTGTGTACAAAATTAAATTTCTTATTCGATTTTGATTTCAATTATTCAAATGTTAATGTTTTTGCATGTTTCTTGTTTGTTTGTGTTTAGTGGCATTTTTAAAGGTAAGGGTTTATGGTCAATGAGAAAAGTAAAGTAAGGGTTCACTGTGTGTGTGTGTGTGTGTGTGTGTGTGTGTGTGTGTGTGTGTGATGGGGATGGGGCGATTTAATCGGGGAGATTGACTCTTTGGTCTCTTAAAGACTACATTAATGGGTGAGACTTTATATTGGAAAATTGTGATTGCAACACTTTTTGCTTGTATACAATGTTGTCTATGTTGAAGAAGTATCTTCCTAACCCATTTAAATATGAAATTGAGATTGGTGATAATCATGTTTATTGTTTAAGAAGAGCTAGATTTGATATAAAGGATGACCATGATTGTAGACAATTTATAATTGATTCAGATGTTGACGAGGGTGGTTTCTTGAATTTGTTTGTGGATGTTGTGTGTGTGCCTCCTAAACATTCCAATTTAGGGAGTGGTGAAGTGTTTATAGTACTAAATGAAGGTAATGAAGTTGAAGGGATTGAGTGCACCACTCTTAACAGTGAAGTTTCAAGAGTAAGGAAGAAGTATAAACCATACAAGAAACATGTGGCCGGCTTCCAAGAATAGAGTAGTTGAACCTGCAGGTGAACCTATTGAACCTGTTGAACATATATTTGAACAATATAATGCACTTGGTTCAAACAAGGGAAATGAAAAAAAAGGTTAGACCTGACTACTTACCTGAGGAAGAGTTAGACCCAGTCCCTGCATTTCAAGAAGAAGCTTTGCCAGAAGAAGAGATTTTGCAACAAGATAACCCTCTATATAACATTCAAGTGGATGAGAAATATGACACACTTAGTTTTGTGAAGGAAGTGAGTGGTATCTAAGATGATGGATGATGAATGTCGCTGGCCAAAACTATATGAGATCAAAACCTAATTATCCCTCAATGAGTAAAGGATGAGTAGGATATCATTTCACTTTTAAGTTGTATTGTGAATAAGGACAGGATTGGAAAAAGGATTTGAAGGATTGAAAATAGTGGTTGTATAGATTTGAGGATTACTAATGTTAAGCTAATTAAACTAAACTAAAATAAACTAGTGATTGATTCTATGAGAGGGAATTTAAAATATTTGAATCCACCGATACCTTTGATCTATGACCTTCATTTTGCTTTATGGTTGTTCTCACAAGTAGACTACAATTAGGCAATCAAGCAAGTGTTGATGCCCTATTGGACAAAACATCGTTAATATTTATTTCTACTTAAGATTGACCCTATGTTTATACTATTAATATCTTCTTTCCTTTTATATAAGCTCGCGCAGCCATTCAATGTATTACCGAGAGCAACATCAAGGAGTACTTCCTAATTAGGAAGACATTCAATGAATCACCACTTGAGGCAAACACAAAAATACTTACCCTAGGCAGCCACTCCCTGAGCTACCATTTCTAGGGCAACACAAATAATACTTTCCTAACTCTAAAGAACTATGCTACCAGAGGAAAAGTAAAGAACACTAGCATGATATAAATATTGCAAAACATAAACCCTATTATATACTTCCATACCCTGGTGTGGGCAATGAAATTAATAACTAAAAACATTAAAAAAAAAAAAAACAAAAAAAAAACATAACATGATTGGAGAACACTATGAACCAAAAGAATCACCGAACCCTAAGCACCGGCTTCATCTCCTCCCTTAAAAAAGAAGATTAGTCTTCCATCAAGAAGGAAGAACACGAAGAAGAAGAAAATAAGAACAGAAGACTAGGGAGATTAATTTATTAAGACTTAGCTAGTGAAAACCGAATCTCTTATTATTAACCTCTCTCTGCCTCAAGTTCTGAAGACAATAATGAATAAATGTGAATTAGCAATTACAACTGGCACTGAAGTACTCCTTATATAGGGGTTACAATGAGCTCTAGAAACATCTCAAAGAATAGGCTTTTGGACCTAATTTCCTATTACATATCGACATCCTTCCGATTCCATCTTCATTTCCAAAAACGTTAAAAGGTGGAGCTGCTGAGTCGGTTCCATGCGTCTGGACACACGGGACAGTATAAATCCATGCATCCCAGACTCATGAGTCTATTTTCCTAACTCTGTTATATTGGTTCCATGCGTCTGGACGCATGGGACAGTATAAATCCATGTGTCCCATACGCATAGGTCTGTTTTCCTCTTTTGCTCCATCTTTCATTCCTCTTTTGCGGGCTTTGGTCCAAGTAACGGTCCATTTTACTTTGGGCTTCCAAGTAAGCTCTAAAACAAGTCCATGTCCTATCTTTTCATAGCTTCAAAACCTTGGGCCTTCTTCATAATTATCCATGAACTCCCATGTGATCTTTAATGCTCCAAATTGCTCTTTTTTGCCCCTTTAACTCTAATATTAGGAAAAACTCTTTTTTTCACATGTAAAGTCATAAAACACAACTATTAGTCCAATAAGATTGCTAAACAAGAGATATAACTGAGGGTTAAAATACACTTTTTGAGCACTTATTAGAATAAAGAAGTGAAGATTCCAATGAAGAAAAGGTTTGTGCATCTAAGTATGAAGAGTATAAAGATCAAACACAAGATGTGTATGGAGAAGATGAATTGCCCGAGCAGGTGGTGCCACCGTGCCACTAAGACAGTGGAAGTGCCCCAATATGGCATGGACTAGCTGACACTCGCTCTTTTTGTGTTTATTGGATGATATATGGATGATGTAGATAGATGATGGTCGTTGAACAAAATAGAAGCGTATCAAAATCTAATTATCCCTCAATAAGTAAAGGATGAGTAGGGTATCATTCCACTTTTAAGTATACGTTTATATGAAGGATAGGACTGGAAAGGGGGTTTGAGGGATTAAAAACTATTATTATAGATATTGTAGATTCTAATGCTAAACTAAACTAAACTAAATAAACTATTAAGAATTTATAAGAGAGGGAATTCAAGATATTAGAATCCACCAATACTTTTGATCTGTGACCTTCTGCTTCATGGTTTTTTTTTTTTAGTAGGTAAGCTTGTTTTAAATGAGATCAGTAACTCTTTGATGCTGGTGGAGTTCGAGCCCTAGACCTCTGGTATCATCACCCAAAGGTTTTACTGAAACATCGTTAACGAATAACTCTACTCAAGGTTGTTCCTATATTCATGTTACTAGTATCTTCTTTCCTTTTATGTGAGTTTGGGCAGCTATTCAATAAATCACCATCTAAGGCAAACACAAGGAATACTTCCCTTACTCTAAAACACTACACAACTAGAAGAAAAGTAAAGAATAATAGTATAATATTCAATTACAATAAATAAAACCCTATTCTAGCATTATATTCAATTGCAATAAATAAAAGCATGTCACTAGAAAATATTCAATTACAATAAATAAAACCCTAAACTAGCATAATATTTGATTGCAATAAATAAAAACCTTAATCTATACTTCCATCCCCTGATCTGGGCAATGGAACTAATAACTAAAAATATAAAGAACTAACCTGATTGGAGAATACCATGAACCAAAAGAATCAACAAACCCTAAGCACCAGCTTCATCTTCTCCCTCGAAGGAGAAGATTAGCCTTTCATAAAGAAGGAAGAACACGAAGAACGAGAAGAAGAAGAGTCGAAGAACATAAGACTAGAAATACTAACTTATTAAGACTCGGTTAGTTAAAACCGAATCTTTTATTATTAATCTCTCTCTGCCTCAAGTTCTGGAGACAAGAGTATAAGTGAATTGGCAAATTACATGAGGCACTTAGGTCCTATATTTATAGGGGTTACAATGAGTTCTAGAAGCATTCCAAACCGCCATTTGTTTCCTAATACAAATCAACTTTTTTCAGAGTCCAACTTTATTTCCAAAACTGAGAAGGAATTGGCTACAGTGTCGTTTCATGTATCTGGATGCACGATCCTTGCATCTCAGATGCAAGAGTCACGTTTGGACGCACGATAGTCGCGTCTCAGACGCGAGACTCTATTTTTCCTCTTTTGCTCCATCTTTCTTTCCTCTTTTGCAGGCTTTGGTCCAAGCAACGAATCCTTTGGCCTTAGGCTTCCAAATAGGCTTTAAAATAGGTCCAATTCGCATCTTTAAAAGCTTCAATTCCTTGGCCTTCTCCATGATTGTCCACAGGCTTCCCATGTGGTCCTTAATGCTCCGAATTGCTCCGTTTTACCCCTTTTTCTCTGATATTCTACAAAACTCTTTTTTTCACCTCTAGAATCATAAAACATTACTTACAAGCATTGTTAGTCCACTAAGATGGCTAAACAAGAGATATAATCAAGGGTTAAAATGCACTTTTTGAGCACTTATCACTAGCCAACTATACAAGACTGTAGGAAGTACATAAGGAAGTATACCATTTTGAATCAGTTTGAGTATAGTTATACAAAGAATGATGGAAATAGAATTAGGGTGAGATGCAAGGGTAAAGATTGTACATGGTCTTTCTATGCTTATGTTCCTACAGGTAATGCTGGTGATGACTTTACTTGCAAGTTGAGCACTATGAATTTAGAACATGTTGAGACTTGTGAAGGTACTAAAGAGTTTGAGAACTCTTTATATGATTCAAACTTCATTGTTGAGGAACTTGAGGAAGATGTGAGGCTACTGATAAGAGCCCAAAACTGTAGTTTTAACCCCTTAATAATCATACTGTTAGACCAATTATGTGAATAATAAGTAAGAGTTAATACATGACACGTGTTTTATGCATTTCAGGCTTCAAGGTCCATTATGTAAAAGTAAATGTGCCACTTTTAGCGAGATAAAGGAGCAAAAGTCGTGAGAACTTCGAATGCCATATCTTTGGACTCGGACCTCGGTTGAGGCCTACCTTATGTCAAAACGACCGCATCGGAAAGAGCTTTGCAATGGTCCAAGCCTTGACCCAATCAGAGGAGCAGAAGTGGACAAAAAGTCTGTGGAAGCCAACTGCAGCTGAAGAGGCCTTTTTGGACTAAAGGAATTGGGTTTTGGGCCCGATTTTCCGGCCCAAAACATGGCTCCAAGCCCATGCACGATTTTTGGATCTGGAAGTATAAAAACAAAAGCTTGACTCTTTGTTAATGGCAGTTAGGTTAGGAAGCTAATGTTAATGGAGTTTAGGGTTAGAAAAATATAGATCTAGAATAATTTTTAGATCCTAGAATTAAATCTCCATTTTAATTAGTTTTCATTTCCCTTGTTTTAATTTAAAGTATTAAAATATTGTTATTGCTTCATTAGATAAATCAAGTAGTTTATTATTGATCAAATTCGATTTTGTCATTTATCTATTGCTTAGATCTAATTTCATTTCTTGGTTGTTAGTCATTTCGTAGTTATTGATGTTAGATTTTAATTATTGTTTGTTAAATTTCATAAAGTTAGAATCTTTAGATTTAGTTGTCTTAAATTTATAATTAGTTTTAGTTTAAACACCAAACACATCACTCTCACTGTTCCTTGTGTTTAAATAATTGAATTCTATTTAAGTCTTGAAGGTTTAAGAGTGGAACGAAATCCTTACTCGTTGTATTGCATGATTATGACTTGAGAGTAAGAAGAATTGATTTAAACGTAAGAACGGTAGGATTACGTATTAGTGTTCTTGTAGCATTAATATTTAGGATTTTACTGTTTTTAACTGTTTATCAAATGGCGCCGCTGCCATCTTAATCTCGTTCATGACAAGAATTCAATTGCTTGAATCCAAGGGGCAATCCCCCATTCTCTACCCACCCACCCTTTTAATTTTTCATTCTTATTTCTTGATTTTCGAACTGTTGTTCGTTTTGGGCATAGGGGCTGCGGATTCACTGAGAAAAACACTGCGGTGAAGGTATTTCTAAATTTTCGAAAATTCTGAAAATATTCATACATAATATTTAATGTGTTGTTGATTTACTAGAATATTTTCAGATTTTTCAGAGTTGGTTTACCTTGTAAAACAAATACGATCTTTACAGTACTGCATTTCAGTTTTCACACCGTATGTTCTTGAAAAACAGACAAGTAAGGTTACTTAAGGAGTTCTAAAAATTCTATAATTTTTACAGGAGTATCTATCCTAATCCAGGAGTTTGTAGTAAAAATTTGATGAGTTTTTGATTTGTTTTGACCTCCTAAATAGTAGAGTGTTTCCAGTGTGTTTCTGCAGTGTTGCAAACACTTAATATCTGGAACACCATCCAATAAGGAGAGGTTGTAGACGTCCAAATGCTCTAAATATTTTACAGGAACAACTAGAATCTGTCAGGAGTCTCCAGTAAAAATTTGGAAATTTTTGGATTTGTTTTGATGGGTTAACCATTCGGTTGTTTGTATTGTGTCCGAAAACGGTTTCGCAAACTTTGAAGGGCTGTAGAGGGACTTTCACGGCTCCGATTGATCTGAAATTTTACAGTCTACTTGATAGACGTCTTAGAAAATTACTGTAAAAATTTCAGATTTTTTGGAGTACGAAAAAAGGCCTAAAACTTGAAAACCCTGGAGCGCGCCCGCGCCCATGTTGAGCGCGACCCGCCCTTATTCACTGTAATTTCAACTTACCTTAAGCGCGCCCGCGCCCTACCCGCGCCCAACAAGGAAAATTCATCCGAACAGCCCAATTTTCATAGGTAAATGCATATTTTTATTCCTTAAAGTTATTAAGTGTTTCTAACTTGTTAAATACACTTAAATCGGCGTATACAAGACGCTTATTCAAACGCGCAGCGTAGCAAGGAGGCATTGGTACTCCTTCTTCCACTCCTCGCCTCTTCTTCCGAGGAGGAGTTTTAATTCTAGTATAATAATCAGGCTTGTTTTTCATAGAAATAAATACAACACGCCTATCTAGAATTTCACACACTACACTTGCATCAATGGCTAAAGAACAAGAGACTCCTCTCTCGATTTTTATAAAGCCCTAAACAATGGCCCTAAGTCGTGCATCGTTCTTGCAAACCTAGTGGGGATTTTGAATCCCCTAATATATTTAACTTGTTACGGTTTTCATGGTTTAGACCACGAGAAGCCTTACCAGCACGTCGCGTAGGATAGACCAAGTTCTCACTACATTCCATCATCTAAGCGTAAGTCCGGATCAAGTTAAACTTAGGGTGTTTCCTTTCACCCTGCCCGACAAAGCGGCGTCTTGGTTAACTGCCCAAACGCCAAACTCTGTGGACTCATGGGCTCAACTTGTTCAATTGTTCATGGAACAATTTTACCCACCACTAAAGACAGATGAAATGCTTCAAAAGATTCATTTCTTCCGCCCGGAATCCCCTCATGAATCCTTTTCGGAGGCACGGAATCGTTTCAGCGATCTTCTCATTGAATGCCCACATCATAATCTTGCGAAAGACACGCTTGTTCGTGCCTTCTTCAAGGGGCTTTTACATCGTCATAAGGAGGTTCTAGATATCATGGTGGGGTAGTTTTTCTTAATAAAGGAGCCTTAGAGGCTTATACATTCTTAGAAGATCAATCTAAGAGGAACAACAATTGGGGAGGTAGCGATTCCTCCCGGCTCCTCTCCTTCTTCTCGTGAGGTTAAACATGATCCCGAAGCTTAAAACTCTTATCGATGCCCTCACTAAAAAGGTAGATGCCATCTCGTTCAACAACAACCCACTCCGGTCATGAACATTAACTCTACTTTCGTTGTAATATGCATTTGTAGTCTTGAGCATTCCGACTTCTATTGTCCTCTTGTCTATGCACAAACACCACCACAACCATCACACTTCAACCAGTTAACTCAACATCAAGGACAAGGGAACTTAGGTGACCAGAATAGAGCTTTTGTACCCATAACCCAGAACTATCAACATCAAGACATGAACGCTCAACAAGCTTTAATTCCAATACAACCATCTACAGACAAAGTAGTAGTGACCTTGTTGGAGAAACAAAATCAAATTATGCAACAAAACTCCAACTTAATGAAAGATCAGCATGATCAAAACTCTAATATGATGAAACAAACAATGCAAATGATGCAGTCTTTTGTGCCAAAAGGTTATTGACATGTCTTCTAACCAAAATAATAACCAAACCCGGCGTGTTTCCAAGTCAAGCAATGCCTAATCCTAAGTCAACAAACACGCCGAAATAAAAAGTATTGATTGTAATGGTAATATAAACCAAAGGGGACCTACGGTATCACTACCCCCGTTCAGTATAGTAGTTGATAACCAAGTGACTATGCCTAAAGATTACCCACAAACTAAAAATGATACCATACCACATACTATAATAGAAACTCAAGACCCTACAACCGGTAGAAAGTACCGGTTAAACCACAACCAAAAAGTGGAAACATTACAAGACCCAATAATGGAAAGTGAAGACCCTACACGTAGAGGTTCCAATATGGATACCTAGATGGAAAACGGATAGAGATAAAGCAAAGCCTAATAATACTTTTATCCCTTCGTTAAAAATAGCGATAAAGCACCATATCCCCAAAGACTAGTTGTGTTTAAAAATGGCGAGAATTTTGATGAGATTAGGGAAGTGTTTAAAAATTTGACTATAAACCTACCTTTTCTAGAAGCTATAAAAAGTCTACCTGGACACGCTTAAGTTTCTAAAAGAGTTGTGCACCAAGAAGAAGAAAACCAACATACCCCCCGAAGCATTCTTAAGCGAACAATATCCCTCTTTATCTGAACATAACGGAATTGTTAAGTACAAGGACCACAGTCGCCCTCTTGTACAATGCACCTTAGGTGATACCTTCATAACAACTGCTTTTTATTAGACACGGGGGCGAGTGTTAACTTACTCCCTTTTTATTTATATAAACAATTAGGGTCTAACAAAACTTCAACCAACCAAAATGACTTTGCGGTTAGCCGATCGTTCTATTAAGTATCCCAAGGGTGTAGTTGAAAATATTCTCGTTAAAGTTCGGATTTTTACTATCCGGCCGACTTTGTTATTCTTGACACGAAGTTGCTCATGATTCCATTCCCATCATCTTAGAGGCGTCCTTTCTTGGCAACCGCCAATGCCCAAATCAATTGTCGGGATGGCTCAATGACTCTTTCTTTTGGAAATCTTTCGTAGAAGTTAACATGTTTAGACAAAACGGGGACAACTAGGTTTGCCTATAGAAGGAGAAGTGAAGTCCATTGAGAGTTTTGTACCTCACATTAGCAAAGGCGGTGACACTTTAGTCCCCACACTAGTAGATACCCCTCTTATGGAAGAAGACAAAGATCACAATTTCTACTCCCTAGGCGTAGATAACATCGAGGAAGATTTCCTTCGACTCCTTGAGTTCTCCAATTGACATCCATTCATCTCTTGGCCTACCATGGCGGAAGAAGAATTTTTCACCCTCTATCCCGGTGATTCTTCTTACCCACCTATTGAGGAATGCCTTGCATATCTCAAAGCCTCGATGATATAGACCTAAGAACACTAGTTGAACACCATTCACCCACCTCACATCCTCATGTCACTCATTCACCTTCCATCACGCATGTCCCAGCCCTCTACCTTTTCAAAGAACCATTGAGTTTGTACTTGACCTTGGTGTTTCTCCTAGGCTTCATAACTATCTAAAACCAACTAGTGAAGAAGTAACACCCAAGGATAAACCCACGACACTTTTTTTCATTTTTCCATTTTTCCCATTTTTCCTTCTCACACTTATCCACATTCCAAGTATTTTCCAAAACCATTCATTTACTCACGATCATTCATTTGGACACCTTCTTATTCAACTAAGTTAAAGGCGTAGAAAGTTTTGGAGCTTGATTTTGTTTGGTGGTGCATTCCATGTTAACTATTTATGGAAAGATCCACAATTGTTTAGATTATTGATATATGGGAAACTGCATGTAAATACATATATATATCACTTTAAGTCTAGGGAATCTGACTTTAAAAGACCCACGTTTTAAAACAAATTTTTTACAAACCTGTTTTCAAAAATTTGTTTGGGGGTGGGGTTTGGGGGTGGGGTGTTTGGTTTTTCCATTCTTGATCACTCAAATTCCTATTCTTACCCCCACCTCACTCCCTTGAAGAGTAGCTAGATTTCTTCTTGTTTGTTGTTTTGATGTTGTTTTTTATTATTTTTAGTAGATAGGATATTACGTTGTTAAATTCCGTAGTTAACTTTGAATTTGGTAGTTAAATGTTGTTTGAATTTCAATTTTAATATAATGTGGTTCTTTTCAAATTGTGCATGGATTTTAGTGTTAATCCCACCTTCCCGAATTGTTTGGGGGTGGTATTATTTATTATATCATGATTTGTAGAAGATCCTCCATTTTAGAGTTTGTTTTGGAGTGAAGGTTGAGAATATTGTCGTAATTGGCATACCTATGATTAGATGTGGTGGTAGGATGAAATCTAAGAGAGTTTAGAAGTTACTAGTCTAAATCCAGTATGAAAGATATTAGGGTTGTTATAGAATCAAGAATATGAGTTGTTTCCGTTTTCGGGTTTGGAAATTTTATTGTTTCCGGAAATTGCCTTAAAGTTTTTTTTTTTGGCAACCTACCGATTCATTTTAACAATTCAAAACCTATATAAACTTCCTTCTTTCTACACTAACAAACCACAATACATTCCACCATCATCCCGCACCATCCACTCCAAGTTTTACTTTCTTTTTCATCTAAACTCCAGTTTCAGCCCTTCAGAGCGCCCTGGCGCTTCCATCGAAGAAGCGCTGCTTCTTCACATTTTTGGAAAATTTAGTTAGAGTTGCGCCGCCAAGCTGAACGACGACCCCCTCATCTCTTGGACCTAGAGCCGCCCGCCGCCAAAGCGGCGACCCGCTCAAACACTGGAATTCTAAAATTTCAAAGCGACTTCGCGCCATATCTGAAGCGCCAGCGCGACTCGACTTCCGTGGACCAGAAAAATTCCAGTTTTCTACGGGTAGTTTCCAGATCATTCACAGCTATTCCAGAGCGTAATTTTGAGATGACATCTCCTACATTGATACCGGAACAATCTTTCGAAGATTTGTTTCAAAGCACTACTTATGGTGCTTGGTTTTGAGGTGATCACACACGTGGTCGGGACTGCTTATGGTTCTTGCAAGCATTTGTTCTTGGACTTGCCATGCCCGGCTTTGAAATACAAAACCCATGATGCTATTGGGTAGATAATATTCATGTCTACACTTATGACTTTTTGCATGAGGCTTATGGGTCCGACAATTTCGTGTAGAGGACCAAGGGACATATAATGTAGCCGCTTGGTAACTTGTCCCTTAATGTGATACGGTAATGTTCTTTATCATGCTAAACATATTAGGGGAGTGACATTTTTTCTTCTCGAATAATGCCACTTGCGATGTTTTCCTTGCTTTAGCTGAGGAACGCCTGCTATATGACCTTCCTAAGACCTTAATGTCTAGTTTAGCACGAGCCCATAGCATGAGGCATAAGTATCTTCTTATGCCTATATTAGTTTGCCGTATTATACTATGTTTCTTCCCTGTTTTTTTGTGCCCCTTTCACGGACTGGGTTGGGGTCGACATTGTGAGACCCACCAATTCTATTATTCGACCTTTCCGTGCAATGACTTGGCAAGGGTGGAGGATACAACCTCATCAGGTTGCACCTTACACCCCATCCGACCAAGTGGCGCTTAATAGGTTAGCAATCATAGATGATAAATGGCGTGAAGCATGGCAAATTATCATGGCATGGCAGGACGCGAAGGAACCTCACTTCTTTATAGAAGAGGAGGATGACGAGTAAACGCTGGAGTGGAGGTAAGTTTTTAGTTTCAGTTAGTGTCTGCTTATGTCCCAAGCAATTTAATTCTGTTAACCCCATAATGGGTGGAACTCTTTATAGAGTTGCGTCGCTTTTTTTATTTCCTATATTAGTATGTTCTAACCTTGTTTTGCAGATGTTCGAATTTCCGCGATTTCCATGGTATTTTTCTACCCTCTTTATTTAAATGCTTTGAGGACAAAGCATGCTTCTTGTTTGGGGGGCATAGAAATACGTGTAATTAAGGCATCTGTTAGGATATAGAGATGTATAATGTGCACTTGTTTTTTCTAGTTAAAATTTCAAAAATTCAAAAATATAAATAAAAAGTATGCTATACACTTAGGAATATTGGTATTGTTTTCTTTCTCCATGCTCTTAACAATCTAGAAGTCTCCGTGAGGCAATTTGCATCGGAATAATTGTTAGAAACTTAGGTTAATATGTAGGTAATAATCTTTGCATCTATCTATAAATTTATTACATGAGTATCTATGATTGTTAGCGGTAAGTTTTCTGAAATCTAGGCTAGAGTACTTATTCTACAAATCCTGTGAGAATATAGCATAAAGCCTTATATGAAATAAACATTTGAGAAATGACACAAGGAAGAAGTAAAACCGGATAGAAATCACCGTCCACTTGCTTGATCACTAAACCATATCCTAAAAGCGAGAATTTAGGCCCTCTTTGGATCGATATAGCCAGAAATTCAAACCTATGAATTATTTTCCGCTAAGTAAGCCCCTCGAGCCTTTCTTTAGCCTTCCATAAACCACAATTCTTTTTACCTGTTACAAAAACAAAACAAAATAAAAATCAACCTACCCAATTTAGAATAAGTCCGAGAATAGAATGAGGAAGAAAGAAGAAGAAAACCTCGTGTAAACAAAAATTAGTTAGTTGCTTGCAGAAAATAAAGAAAAGAAGTTTCCATCCAAAGAAAAAAAATAGAAATAAATAAAAACTCCAAAAAAATAGAATAAAAGGGAGTCAAAGGCCAAAGAAAAGAAAAATATGGCTAAGGATGGAAACAAAGTGTAGAAGCAAAAGTAAATAACAAGGTTTTCTCTAGTTACATAATATGAAGACTCTATTATCTCAGACTTGTCCTCTAGAATACTAATACATTATCAAATGCAGATAACTAATATTTTCATAGTATGCCTCATAGTCTACCGTTTTGGGCTACTATACGTCTAACACGTAGTCATTTTATAGTTCATTTCCTATTTTTACAATAAAATTAGATAATAGTAGATAGCTTAGAATAGAAAGTAGCCATTAAAATATCTTCTAGATCTAGTTTTATTTAATTGTTTTTTTGATTAAGTGTAGTTTCAATATCTAATTCATTCATTAGATTAAACCTTGAATCTTGTTCTTCATTGGATTAGATCAATAAAGTAGTATTTCTATCCATTGCAATTTTTGTCATTCCAATTCTAGATCTAATTTCAATTCCTGTCCTTAATTCAATTTAGTCATTAAATTAGATTTCATTATTGTTAAATTAAATAAATTTCAATGCTTTATATTATGTTTAGTTTTAATCTGAATGGAAATGATTGCGGAATGATTCAAGGCTAAACCTCCATAAACACAAATAATCAAATTACGTAAATACGTGTTTATATCAATATTCCTACTCTCAATAATGAAGTAATATCAGAGAGTCAGGATTCGTTCCACTCTTAAACCTTCAAGACTTAAATAGAATTCAATTTATCAAACACAAGGAACAGTGAGAGTGATGTGTTTGGTATTTAAACTAAAACTAATTATAAATTTAAGACAACTAAATCTAAAGATTCTAACTTTATGAAATTTAACAAACAATAATTAAAATCTAACATCAATAACTACGAAATGACTAACAACTAAGAAATGAAATTAGATCTAAGCAATAGATAAATGACAAAATCGAATTTGATCAATAATAAACTACTTGATTTATCTAATGAAGCAATAACAATATTTTAATACTTTAAATTAAAACAAGGGAAATGAAAACTAATAAAAATGGAGATTCAAAACTAGATCTAGATCTAAAAACTAATCTAGATCTATCTTTTTCTAACCCTAAACTCCATTAACATTAGCTTCCTAACCTAACTGCCATTAACATAAGCTTCCTAACCTAACTGCCGTGAAATAGGCATATGCTTAAATAAAACTTCATTTCCCTTGTGTAGTTGAATGATTATTTTACGTCTAATATTGAATGGCGCCGTGAATTTAATGAACAATAATCCAACCCAACATCAATAACTACGAAATGACTAACAACCAAGAAATGAAATTAGATCTAAGCAATAGATAAATGACAAAATCGAATTTGATCAATAATAAACTACTTGATTTATCTAATGAAGCAATAACAATATTTTAATACTTTAAATTAAAACAAGGGAAATGAAAACTAATAAAAATGGAGATTCAAAACTAGATCTAGATCTAAAAACTAATCTAGATCTATCTTTTTCTAACCCTAAACTCCATTAACATTAGCTTCCTAACCTAACTGCCATTAACATAAGCTTCCTAACCTAACTCCATTAACAAAGAGTCAAGCTTTTGTTTTTATACTTCCAGATCCAAAAATCGTGCATGGGCTTGGAGCCATGTTTTGGGCCGGAAAATCGGGCCCAAAACCCAATTTCTTTAGTCCAAAATGGGCTCTTCAGCTGCAGTTGGCTTCGACAGATGTTTCGTCCACTTCTGCTCCTCTGATTGGGCCAAGGCTTTGACCATTGGAAAGCTCTTTTCGAGCCGGTCGTTTTGACATAAGTTAGGCCCAATTCGAGGTCCGAGTCCAAAGATATGGCATTCGAAGTTCTGGTCGACTTTTGCTCCTTTATCTCGCTAAAGTGGCACATTTTCGCACATAATGGACTTTGAAGCACGAAATGCATAAAACACGTAATCAGTATTAACTCTTACTTATTATTCACATAATTGGTCTAACATTATGATGATTAAGGGGTTAAAACTACAGTTTTGGGCTCTTATCAAACCACCCCAAACTTGACATTTTGCTTGTCCAAGCAAAGATGAGAAATTAGAATAAGTGACCAAAAAAATGGAGTTCTAACTACTCTCGTTTTTTTGAAGTCGCGATTGCATTGACCATATGCAACAAGGCCTTAAACCACTAGGAATTCCCTAGTGGACGAGTTATAACCTCGTGAGAGTTTTCGATGAAGGTACTCACAAACTTCATCTATACTCTGGCGACTAAGAAATAAAACTATTGTTTCCTCATTCATGTCTCAACTATCTATACATCTCACTAGCAATTAAATACAGAATAATCATGTCGAAACCTAAGCTAATATATGCATAATAATCAATCATCTACTGAATAAACATATATACAATGAGTAATGCTATGAAATGCTTAGCGTGTCCATTTTCGAAAACTTCGGAATAAGCGTCCTTAAGTAGGTCCTCACATAAAAGTCAAGACAAAAATCACTCGATTTTTCCACTGCTTAAGCTACTCCGGTGTGCGGTGGGCACTTTACCTTACATCTCAATGACAACAAGGAAGCGGGGTCGATCAAACACATCTGCCACTTACTATCACACTAACCTATTCCTAATTGAGCTAGAGGTCTTTATTAGGTGTTGCGGGGATTAGGAGATGGTTTAAGAAGGAAGAAAATGGATATACAAAAGGACAAGTCTGAGATAATAGAGTCTTCATATTATATAACTTAGAGAAAACCTTGTTATTTTCTTTTGCTTCTATACTTTGTTTCCATCATTAGCCATATTTTTCTTTTTCTTTTCTTTGGCTTTTGACTCCCTTTTATTCTATTTTTGGAGTTTTTATTTATTTCTATTTTTCTTTTTCTTTTCTTTTCTTTGGATGGAAACTTCTTTTCTTTTTCTGAAGCAACTGACTAATTTTTGTTTACACAGGTTTTTCTCTTCTTCTTTCTTCACTCATTCTATTCTCAGACTTATTCTCTAGAATATCCATTTCCTTCTTTCTTAAACCATCTCCTAATCCCCGCAACACCTAATAAAGACCTCTAGCTCAATTAGGAATAGGTTAGTGTGATAGTAAGTGGCAGATGTGTTTGATCGACCCGGCTTCCTTTGTTGTCATTGAGATTGTAAGGTAAAGTGTGCCCCGCATTAATCGGAGTAACTTGAAAACTTGAGTGAAAAATCAGAGTGATTTTTGTCTTGACATTTATGTGAGGACCTACTTAAGGGCGCTTATTCGAAGTTTTTAAACGGACCGCTATTACATTTCATAGTATTACTCATTGTTATATGTTTATTTTAGATGATTGATTATTATGCATATATTAGCTTAGGGTTCTGGGTTATTATTTATGTAATTGCTAGAGAGATGTATAGATAGTTGAGCATGAATAAGGAAACAATAGTTTTATTTCTTAGTCGTTTGTAGTATAGATGAAGTTTGTGAAAGTACCTTCACTTGAAAAACTCTCCGAGGCTATAACTTCGTCCACTAGGGAATTCCTAGTGGTTTAAGGCCTTGTTGCATATGGTCAATGCAATCGCGACTTTAAAAGTAGAGTAGTTAGAACTCCATTTTTGGTCACTTATTCTAATTTCTCATCTTTGCTTGAGGACAAGCAAAATACTGTTTGGGGGTGGTTTGATAAGAGCCCAAAACTGTAGTTTTAACCCCTTAATAATCATACTATTAGACAAATTATGTGAATAATAAGTAAGAGTTAATACTGATTACGTGTTTTTATGCATTTCAGGCTTCAAGGTCCATTATGTGCAGAAATGTGCCACTTTAGCGAGATAAAGGAGCAAAAGTCAGCAGAACTTCCGAATGCCATATCTTTGGACTCAAACCTCGGATTGAGGCCTACCTTATGTCAAAACGACCGGCTCGGAAAGAGCTTTGCAATGGTCCAAGCCTTGACCCAATCAGAGGAGCAGAAGTGGACGAAAAGTCTGTGGAAGCCAACTGCAGCTGAAAAGGCCTTTTTGGACTAAAGGAATTGGGTTTTGGGCCCGATTTTCCGGCCCAAAACATGGCTCCAAGCCCATGCACGATTTTTGGATCTGGAAGTATAAAAACAAAAGCTTGACTCTTTGTTAATGGCAGTTAGGTTAGGAAGCTAATGTTAATGGAGTTTAGGGTTAGAAAAATATAGATCTAGAATAATTTTTAGATCCTAGAATTAAATCTCCATTTTAATTAGTTTTCATTTTCCTTGTTTTAATTTAAAGTATTAAAATATTGTTATTGCTTCATTAGATAAATCAAGTAGTTTATTATTGATCAAATTCGATTTTGTCATTTATCTATTGCTTAGATCTAATTTCATTTCTTGGTTGTTAGTCATTTCGTAGTTATTGATGTTAGATTTTAATTATTGTTTGTTAAATTTCATAAAGTTAGAATCTTTAGATTTAGTTGTCTTAAATTTATAATTAGTTTTAGTTTAAACACCAAACACATCACTCTCACTGTTCCTTGTGTTTAAATAATTGAATTCTATTTAAGTCTTGAAGGTTTAAGAGTGGAACGAAATCCTTACTCGTTGTATTGCATGATTATGACTTGAGAGTAAGAAGAATTGATTTAAACGTAAGAACGGTAGGATTACGTATTAGTGTTCTTGTAGCATTAATATTTAGGATTTTACTGTTTTTAACTGTTTATCAGCTACTTTACCAGTCATATAAGGCTATTGATATTATGAAGAAAGTTAGAAAGATGTTTGGTGTTAGGATATCTTACTTTGTTGGGTGGCATGCTAGGCATAAAATTCTTGAAAAGGTGAATGGCAATTATGAACAAAGTTATATGCTTGGACCAACTTGTTGCTTAGCAGTCCAAGCTAAAAATCCAAAGAGTGTAGCAACATGTGTAAATGATGAATATGATAGGCTGTTTAGTGGGATGTTAATTTCTTTTAAAGGGAGCTTACTTGGGTTTTCTAGTGGATACAGACCTATACTTGGCCTTGATGGTTGTTTTTTGAAAGGAAAATATGGAGGTGTGTGTTTGAGTATAACTACACTTGATAGGAACAATGATTTGTTTCCAGTTGTTGTATACTTATGTAGAGGAGAGAGTGCTAAGACTTGGAGTGCTTTTCTAACTAGAGTGAAGTGTCATCTTGAAGAACATGAGAGAAGGTTAACATTTATGTCAGACCAACAGAAGGGGTTGAAGGAAGCTATAGCTAATATATTTCCACATTCAAGCCACAGGTTCTGTTTTAGGCATATGTACAAGAACTTCAAGAACAAATTCAAATGGGCAAAGTATTTTGAGAACATGTGTTGAGGAGCTGCAATGGCATTCAAACCTAATGAATGTGAGCATTGGTTGGAGCAATTGAAAAGTGCAAAAAAGGAGGCTCATGATTGGTTATTAGGGAGAGACCTTAATTCTTTTTGTAGATACCACTTCCATACTCACACAACTTGTGAACACATAACCAATAATTTCTCATAAAGTTTCAATGCATGGATTTTGAACTTGAGGGATAAGCCAATAAGTGTGTTTGTAGAGGAGTTCTCTTTGTTGATGATGACTTTGATAAGGAAGAAAAAAACTAAAGGCCGCTGCTATGAAAATAGGAGATGTAGTGCCAAGGGTGAAAATAATATATGAGAAAATGAAGAAATATGTTGAAGAGTACACATGGAGTGGTGCGAATAAGAATGAGTGGATTGTTTTAAATACAAATCACAGATGGACTGGTAACATACCTGCACACACTTGTGAATGCTTGAGGTGGCAACATACATGATTTCCATGCATCCATGTTGTGTATATCATATAATTCAAAAGACTTAACTTGGCCAGGCAAGTTATTCAATCATTGCTTTCTTCTTTATGTCTTATTCTATTGATCTTTGGTCTTACTTTCAATGGTTGTATGCAGGATGTGTAGTGATTACTTAACTGTGGAAGCATATAGAAGAACATATGAAAATTGTGTGAGGCCACTTCCTAATGCCTATGATTGGCCTCCTGTAAGTATTCTATGTATTTTTTGTTCCTTTGATCATTTCAAATACATTTTCATAATCATTTGATATACTAATTTGTTTATCACTACACAACCTCAACATGTGTGTATTGCACCACCATTGACAAGGTCATCTGGTAGACCAAAGAAGAATAGAAAAAGAGATGCAGAAGAAGCTAGAGCTCCCAGCTTATTCCTAAGGCAGAAGATACCACTGAAATACGAGAAATGTGGATTTGAAGGGCACAACAGACAAACCTGTAAAGGTTCAAGTGCTGCTCAAATGGCTCAAAGAGATGCTGAGAATGCTCAAATGGAGACTAAAGTGGAACCTAATATATGCAAAGGAAGGGGTGGTAGAGGTAAAAAGGGATAAGATAGTGGTCCACAATCAGAAGCAAGTGGGTCAAATAGAGGACCACCAACAAATGAAACAAATGAAAAGGGACCAACACCACTTGTTGAAGCACCAGGGACAGTTCATCAAGACCAAGAAAGGCATCAAAAGCACCAGGGACAGTTCATGTGGGAAGGGGTGGTCTAAAGGTGTGATTGAGTACTTTATTTATTGGTGTTGGAGCTTTATTTTGTGTTTGTGATTACTATATAATTTTGGACAAACTTTATGCCTTTAGTGCTCTTGGGGTATGTATTTTGGACAAGATTATAGTGCTCCAGTTTGTTTTTGGATGTGAACACAAGTCATTCATTTTGGATGTATTTAGTGTTGTTAGTTCATTATTATAATGGAAAGACAGTGACCATTATTTTTTTATGTCTTTACTGCTATAATGAAATGTATGTAGTACTAGTTATTACTCTTTGATATCTTGACTAAAATGCGTGGTGCCATACAGAAATATAAAATTGCATTCATATGTTTATTCCTTACAGGATATTGAACTCATGCATACATTTACTTCGAACTCATTTTTGCAAAGTTTGATAGTGCCATCTTTATGGTAATTGTTGGGTCATCTTTTCAGTCTTTTTTCTTGCATCCCTCATCACATCATTGAGCCATTCAAAACCTTGAGCATAATGAGCATTTCAAGTACGTTCTCCCAGTGTTCAACCCACTATAAGTAGTCTTTAGTGACCTCTTTCCACCACCTATCTTGTTATTGCAATCACAATTTACCCATGGGCATTGTATATTCCAGTAGCTTGTATCTTCGCACTTGTGACATCCATTTGTTGATCCATTTTTAACATCTAAAATCGCTTCATCAAGCCATTGTAATGCACTTTGACACTTCCCATATTGGCACTTTATTACTTTATGTCGGGATTTCTTGACGTTTGTGAGAGCTGCAGCATACGAAATCCATCACATTTAGGATCTACGTTGGGGGTATTGATCACCTCCTAAATGTGCATTTTATTACATTTATATTACTGCATTACAGCTCTTATTATGCATAATAAACAGACAACTCATAGCCTTTACTGCCTTTTGCAGGTTACGGGCCATTTCAGACCACTTATCATAAGAGCTGCATTTTAACACCAAAAGGAGCCTTATTAACGCTTATTATAAAGACTCAAGCTGCTATGAAAAAGTGCTGAAAAAGTCAAAGTCAAAGTTAAAGGTCAAGGACTCAAAACCAGAGAACTAAAAGTCATGTCCTTAACTCAGAAGACTAGAGATGGATGGCCTTGTCACAAAAGAAGACTTGCTCAAAACCTAACTTGCTCAAGAAGATAGAGAAAAAATAAAAGCAAAAGCATAAAGGAAAAGTAAAAAGCAACATAGTGAGGTATCTTGATTGTAGAGGGAGAGGGCAAATCAGTCATTCAGAAAAGGTGTAATATAAAAGCCAAAAAGTAGAAGGAGATAAAGCACATAAACTTAATCTATGGTCATGTAGGAGTAGAGTAGATTTTAATTTCAACTCTTTTACATTTTTAAGTTTTTATTGCTTTATTTACTTTTTGTTCTTCAATTCAACTTTTCAATTCAAGTTTGTTTTTCAAGTTTCAATCCAAGTTGTTCTTCAATACAAGTTTCTAGTTAAGTTTCAATCTATGTTTTCATTCATCAATACAAGTTTTTCCATTCAAGTTTTAGTCAAGTTTCAATACAAGTTTTCATTCCTTCAAAAACAAGTCATGAACTTTAAGAACATTACCTTCTCACCTTTATAAACTCCCATCAATCCATCTTTAAAAATCTATGGTGAACCTCAACAACAACTCCCACTATACAACTACTTCAGGTATACACCCAAGGACACCTATAAGCTGAGTGACCAACTTCATTACACATTTGACACTGAATCTGGAAAAAAAAAAAAAAAAAATCATTTCAAATACCCCCTTAAATCACACAAATCATTTTACAACATATTAGTCATTGAAAATGATGAACTTACCAACATTTAATCATCTTCGTGTTATTGCTTACGTAATATGATGGCTTGATTTGGTGGTTTTTAACTTTTGAGATTTAATGGTGAAAACGAATAAGAGAGTTGTATGAAGAAGAAGAGAGCATAATGAAAAAGAAGAGAGCAATATGAAGAAGAAGTTTTAAAGCAGTAATGGTGAGGAAGATGACTGCAACGACTCTCTAACGGCTACTCAATTACAACCGTTGGATTAATCTCATAGTGATAAAAGTGAGTTGTTGCACGTGGACTAGTAAAAGTCATGTTGGAAAATGCAAAACTAGGTGAAAGGGCAAAAGGGGAATCAAAAATTTTTTTTTTGTTAGATAGCATTTTTTTCTGTTAGATAACGGGAGTGAGCAGTATGGGGTATATCAAATGAATTTGAAAACAGGAGTATCTCAAAACAAACTTATAAAACAGGGGTATCTCAAATTTACCCCAAAAAAATGGGTAATTTCTCAAATAGACCATGATAATGTCAATTCCTTCTCAATTAGACCACGCCCACACATTTTGACTTTTCAAAGATTTTTTTGACTGTTTTGCCCTTGCGTATATTTCTAGACAAGAACCACGTGGACCAGCAAATTTGGTTTCGTCTGGTTCCGTCAGTTCCCAATGTGATGTGATTTGTTATAATTAGCAACCACACGATTATGTTGAGATTAAAACTTGAAAATGAAGGGCCAAGATTGGTTTCGCCAATTTGGATCAAATCATACAGTTTCATCCAGATACAACAAAGGGCAAAATCGTTTTCGCTATTTTTTACTATATTGTTGAAAGTGAAGTTTGATTGTTGAGATTTGAAAGTGAAGTTTGATTGTTAAGATTAGAAAGTGAAGTTTGATGGTTCAAATGATGAGAAAGATAATAGACATATTATAGTGCAACATGTATCAACAAGTGCAGAAGAAAACAAGGGTAAAACAAAACAACATAAGAATAGAGAACAGAACTAACGAAAATAAAACCTAAACAACAAAATAAGACCAGACAAAATCAGTCTTCTTCATCATCATCATCCTCGTCCTGCTCATCATCAGCACCCCCATCATCGTCGTCCTCCTCGTCATTGTCCTTCTTCTTCTTCTTCATAGGAATATCTCCAACATAGTAGGGATCCTGAAGCCAGTCGTCTTCTTCTTCTTCTTCGTTTGTGTAATCGTCAGTAGAGTAGGTATCCCACTTGTCCGAGTTCTCTTCATCGGAATAGTCAGTTGTAGGAGGGGTGTCATAATTTGGGATGGTTGGGATGGCTGGAGGTGGCATTAAAACTACTAAAATTAACAAGAACAAATTATTTAGAGACATGTTGTTATGTTGAAGGTATTTGGTTACCTTTTACAGTGAAGAGTATGTTGGGTGCGGTGAATGTAGTCTCCACAGTGTTAAATAGTAAAAAACATAATGGGAAAATCAATGGGTCGGTAGAAAATTTAATGGTTCATACTTATCTATAAATCTAACGTATATTGGAAGTGAAATAGTCTAAATGCATTAATTGTGTGAGTGAATTAAGTTTGACACATAAAATAAAAGAAAAATACCGGAATAATGAATGAAATTTAATTGCTGTTAATTGCTGATATAATAAGAAATAAAATATGTCTATCACAAGTCTATAGTGGTTGCATTGATAAGTGTATTTTGGCGGGAAAGAAATTAGGACATATTTCCCCAAAAGTTACCAAAAATTTATTAGGTTGTTAAGTGTCACGTGTCAATCATCTCAATATATATCGAAACCCAATTAATTACATGAATTGAGGGGGGAAAGTTGCAATATTTCCCTATTTTCGATGAAATACGAAATTAAGAAAAAAACAGTCAAATTCGAAAGCCTAATTGTTATTGCCTTTCATTAAAATTGTCCAAATTCGAAAGTTTGAGTTTACTTGTTACTTGTTAGAGAAATGAGGAAGCTGAATTTGACTTGTCAAATGTCACTAGATAAAATGCACAAATTGTTCGATGCTTTTAGTGAGGAAGAAAAAGAGGATTTTCATAAATCTTGCTTTTGGAGTTTTATGCAAATCCAAAGAAATATGCACGCAACAACTACACTTATTTGTGCCATTTCTGTGCACATAGTTGGTAGACTTTGTTACCGAATCGGTAAGAAAGATTTGGTGTTTAAAAAGAGCGATGTTGCTTTGATTATGGGTCTTAGTGTGAAACCTGTAGCAAACTCATTCTACACAACAGACGTGAAGAAGAAATCATCTGATTTTCGTTCGCGGTTTTTCAAAGGAACTACAGCTGGTGAGAAAGAAATATTAGCAGCTCTACAAATGGCAAAATCCAGTGGTAAGGATGATAAAACTGATATCTTTAGGCTCAATAGGTTGTATGTGTTGCTTCAAGTTGTTCTTCCTGGATCTGCTAGGATTACAGATGGAAGGTTTATTGATCTTGCAGAGGATTTAGTTGCGTTTGATAAGTTTCCATGGGGCACTCCTTTGTTTGAGATGTTGGAGTACTGTCTAGATGATATTTACAAAAATGTTATAGCACAAAGGGATTCATATGCAGTTTATGGTTATGTGATATGCTTCAATGTTTGGGCATACCTTCACATCTCGTCTCTTGGGGCTCGTAGGGCAGTGGAAGGTAGATTCCCAAGAATACTTGACTGGGAAGAGTTGCCTTCCAAGAATTTACATCTCCAAACTTGGAAGAAAAAACTCCAGCCTTTGAAGGGTAAGGTTATAGCTTTTGACACTTTAGATATTAGTGAAAATGAAAGTAAAGAAGATGTAATCAAGGAGGCTCTGCAGCAACAGGGCACCCAAAGTGCTGCATCAGTTTCAGAGCCCTACACTAGTAATGAAATGCTTGAGAGACATGCTGAATTGCTCAAAGACTTTGTAAGTGTAAAACTCTACTCTATGTGTTGGACGATTTACATATTTAGTACTCATATGATATGCTGTATAACTTTGTATACCAGCAATTATAATTTATTTATATATATCTTTAAATGTTTAAATATGGGTATTACTTTTGCAATGCAGGTAAGTGAGGAGGTTATGGTGGTTAGGAAGGAGATCAAGAGTGAAATAAGGGCAGGTATGGAGACAATAATGCAAGTTTTTTCAGACTGCGAGGAAAGTAGGTAATGTAGGTGAAGGTTCATCTGAGGGGATTATGAAGGGACCGAGATCAAAGAGAATAAGGGGAACGAATTCAAGGTCTCCCATTGCTGATGATGTTGTCCAAGAACCTAGTACAAAGTTTGCTTAGAAGAAGGTTAAATCAGTTGAGAAAGAAGTTATGGATTCAAGATCAAAGAGAACAAGGGGAATGAATTCATGGTCTCCCATTACTGATGCTATTGTCCAAGAACCTAGTACAAAGTCTGCTCAGAAGATGGTTAAATCAGTTGAGAAAGAAGTTATGGATTCAACAGCTGTGAAGAAGTCATCATCTTCTAAGAAAGTTTCATTTGATCTTTCTGCTGAGACTACGGGGAAAAGAAAAAGACCATTCACTACACCATAACAGCACATTTGTGACACTAGCCATTTTTGAATTGTGACGGCATATTGGCGTCAAAAATGTTGTGACGGTAATTTGGCGTCAGCAATTAATGAAAATTGTCAGAAAAATACTGAAATTTACTTGATTTAATTCTGAAATTTATTCTAAAACAAACCCACGCCTAGTTGGCGTCAAAACTAAGGCACGTGTTATGTCACGCACCCTCAAAAGGCAGCTCTCGTAAATTTGTAACAAAGTTATATCGATCTTCGTCTCCTCCATTTTTTTGAAGAAGAACAAGAAACCCAAACCTCCCCCCACCAAACCTTCTTCTTCATCTTCTTTTAAAGTTGTGACACTTCTCTATTGGCGAAGAGTCTTAATCACATCCATAATTACTGGTTCGGTATGTCCAGATCTCTCTCTCTCTCGCTCTCTCTCTCTTTGAATTTTGAAACCCCTAATTTCAAAACCCTCAATTTCTCTGAAATTAAAAACAATGGTCGTTCAATTTGGTTATTTTTTTGATTAATTGAAGGTTCTCATAAATTGATTTTGGGGTTTAATGTCAATTTCAAGCTTCACTTGATTTGGAGTTTCACACAACAGCGGCAAGGTTTAATCATATTGGCGGAACTTCAGTTCTCTACATCAAGTGCGAGGTAAATCTGTTATATTCTTTAGAACATCATTTCGATGATTTTGTATGTTAGATGATTTGGAAATCACAAATGACTCTAATTCTTAACGCTTCATTATTTTTTGTATTTAAATGAGTGGTGAATGATACTTTTTATGTGGATAGAAACTCAATAACTTAGCCCAAGACTCAGTTCCCACGTCATCCCAATTAATCTTTCATATTTCAGTCCTTATTTCATCACACCTTGGAACAAATTAATTGGATTCATCAAAACCCCTTTATTGACTCTCGTATCTAAAATCTAGCATACTTAAACAAATTGATACATCTCTATCAGTAGCCTTTGGCTACCCCAACTCCACTTGTAGTATACGTCCACACTTGGCTTGTGATTGGAGGGTTATCTTCTTATATTTTGTTTATGTAGACGTGAGTATATTATATAGTGTTATCTCTCCGGTGAAGAATCTAGTGCCATATCTCATTTAGGTTAGAGAACTCACTTTTTGGTGATTTTTTACTCTGACAGCGCCCAGTTTTAACATTTGGTGTAATTTTTTTTTTTTTTATTGGTAATTTGGTGTAATTTATTACTATGGTCTGGTAGAATTTTAATGGTTGTTAAATGAGTGCAATGTATATTTCATCAATTCTATGTATTTCACTTCTCCAACTTCAACCTGTATGCCCTGACATCTTTCTTCTTCATGGTACAGGACGACTCGTATCTAGAAAGTTACATTAGCACCATTGGAGTTGACTTTGTAAGTGGGGATCTTACCTCTGAGCTTACTTTTGGCATAAATATAACTTACCAACAATATTCTCCTGTTTGCAACATGTAGAAAAATACGCACTGTGGAGCAGAATGGAAAGACCATTAAACTTCAGATCGTAAGTTTTTATTTATTCTAAGTTGGTATTTGCACATGATAGTTAAAAATGTAGTTAGGTTAAAGATTTACACGTTATGTACTTGTTCCCTAATCAGTTAGGTTAAGGATGATAAATTTGATTTGGTGTTGTGATGTAAATTCCTAGCAGAAAATGCTTGTAAAAAAAATGAGAAGAAGAAGTGTGTGGGCTCTGTTTGATGGGGGTGGCGTCCTTATGGCATTTTTTTGGCTAATATGTTGAATTTTGTTGTCGGTGTATATAGTTCAAAGGTGGCAGTTCTCATTCGGTTCTGAGGAGTTTGGAAATGAAATTAAATGTTTTTAGGATTACTAGTAGTACTGAAATAGTTCAAGTGACTGGTGTTGTTAGGTCTCCAAAGAAAGCTTCATCGTCGAGAACTGGAAGTGGTAATTTAGAATGCAGGTGATTTTGCTTGGACTCTGGCTTTTTAAATGTGTGGTTTACTGATTATCATATGCTCTTTCAGCTTTATACAAATATGAAATAACTTATAATGTGTTGTTTTATAAACAATGAACACTTGCTTAGATGGTTATAGTGCATGTCTTCAATGTGACATTGCGTGTGGCCGCGGTTCAGTTGCTCGTGGGTGTGGCAAGTTTTTGAAGTTTTTTCTCAAGTTTCCAATCATATTTTTGTTTTCAGGTGTTCCATGAAGGATTAAGTATCACGTTGCCTTCTGTGAGAGGAATCTAGCTTTCTTTGTGGTAATCCTGGATGTCCTTGGCTATGTAGCAAGTGTTTCGAATTCTATAACACCTAGGCTGATTTCGATTAGTGCTTGGCATTGTTGTGTTAATGAAAAATCACTGATTTCCTGCTGCCACCACTAGTGTATCCTGCTGCCACATTCCTCTTTGGTTTCCCTGATATGGTCTTAATAGCTATTTTCTTCATTTAAAATATGTAGCATGTGTTCCGTTTGTACATTTGTTGTGTAGGTGTTGTCCCTCCCTTGCAAGCAGGGTGTTGTCCCTCCCTTGTTGGTTGCGCGCTCATATCGTCAAATGAAGCATTTCAATTACAATGCACTGATTTGTACTACAAGCCTTGTTTAACTTACTTTGTGAGCACGAATTGAGCGTGTTCATTTTCTAATGAATATCTATATAATCTTTTGCAGCCTCTTATTTAATCAAACACAACACTTTCTGAAACCATAGGCTAGGTAGTTGTTACACAACTATTGGCGCCACTACAATCCAACAGAAGCAAGCGAGTACTTAAGTAGGTCTACCACAATTCACAGGTCCATGCTGCTCATGGTGGGTTTGTGCCAACCTTTGGCCATAGATATAGTCAGGTCAAATTCTTGTAAAATTTATTTTCTCTATGCATGAGTATAGTGTGTATGTAATGTCTAGGCCTAATTGGTCTTTGAGTTGATCTATTGCATTCAGTTCTTGTCATGTTTGCTGGTTGAACCCCCCCCCCCCCCTTTTCTGTTTTAACCCTTAAATTTGATGGTTGAAAGTCGGACACAATATGTTTATGTGACTTTCTTTCTTTCTTTGTTTCTTGTGCAGCTTTTGATTTTTTTTAGTAGAGAAACATAAAGGTTTCCGCTGGAGTGCTCGGAGTTTCCACTACTATATGGGTTATCTTTGACTTGCTTTAGTTCCATTTTCTGACTCTGGTGTGCAGTGTGCCATTGTTTGTGACTATCTCTAACGCTCTTATTCCTCTATTCAAATGCCACTAGCTTTATCAATAAGTATGCAATTGTTTCACTCAAACTAATTGTTTGGATTTAGTTTTTATATTCTTCATGAATATGCACTAATTTTGTATATCTGTAATTGTCGTAATTAGGCCTCCACCTCAAATCCCCAATGTTCATCTTCTTGAAAAACCTGTTAATTGTGCGCTTTCTGTGTTACGCAATATTGCTTTTGGACGAGATCTGAAGAAGTTTCTTTCTGTAAGTTGACTTCTCCATGTTGATTGTCTTGTTTAGACATGTATAATTGTATACTTTCCTTGTCTAAAAGTGGGTTCTCCTTCTTTAAGTTTGTCAAACTAAAGTGTGTGCACTTAATTGCAAGGGTGTCGTACTGTTAGGTAACTCATATGCTCAAGTCTTACTTGGGAGGGTAGAACATTTTGCACAAGTAGCTGCAATATTTGGAGATCAAAATTTTCATAAACGTGTTCGAATACAACATGTTATTGCTTACTCCATATATGTTTTATTTTTCTCCACTCTTGTTGGTAGTCATCGTTATAAGCATCGAATCGAATGTTCAAATTCTATCTATTCCATTAGAAAAGACACGTATAAGAGTATGTTATCTTATGTTAATTTCATGCTTAGTTTGCCACCTATTACTTTTGTCTTGTATGCAACCACCTCCTTCTAGTAATGAATGGGGATAGATCTGGAAAATGGGATCCTTTTATTTATGATGGGGGCACCATTTTATCTACTTGGTCTAGGAATAATGAAAGCACGGAGTAAAATGCCTTTATTGATGAATTCATTAATCTTACTAAGGAGGACACTAATTAAGTCTTTATCTTCCAAAACAAAGGTTTTAACTTCTACTCCTTATATTTTTCTTTTTACACTATATTCTATTATCATTGTTGATTACACCTATCGCTATTGTATAGGTTTTAAATTTGGGAATGAATTTTGATGTATGTGGTAGTTTAGTCCTTGTCTTTTGTGAATATTGTAGTTGAAACTATTGGGCCCGAGATTTTGAAATTATTAGTTCTTTACAATTTTGTGATTTTATGCATGTAATCAATTACTTTGTGATCCTTCGAACCTTGTGATATTATTCTATTGATCGCTATTGTTGTTTCTTTTTCTTTGGACGCTTGTAAAGTTTGGTGAATTACTTTCATTGTTTATTTTTTGGTAGTCATTTTGAGGAAAGTCATTTACCAATTTTTCTTTATTGTGTAGGGTTTTGGAGGCGATGAACTCTTTTTGCTTTATTGGATTATAAGTTGGTGGAATGAGCTTTCTTGCTACAACAACTTAGATATTGTTTGAGATACTTTTGTAGTTAGAAAAGTATGTATTAAACAATTTGTGTAAGTGTGTAAATATTTACAAATTTGAGAGTTATTATTTGGTAATTTTAATTTGAGTTATAGTGAAATTTTAATTGTTGAATGTATACTAGTATTTTGTTGAATGGATTGTTTTTTTTTTTAAATTAGTTGTCTCTTGGCCGGTTCTACATGGTGAAAGACTTATTGTAGGGTGTATGTTATTCATTTAGTGATATATATACTTAGTCAAATTTTGGTGATGTTTATTACTAAGATTTTTCTTGTGTATAAATTTGCTTGTCAAGTCTTAATTATATTATGTGTTTGGTATTTATGTGTTTGTATTTATGCAGGTGATTTCAGGGGGAAAAAAATATAAATATTAGGAAGGAAATCAAAAACAAATATTTTTTTTAAATAAATAATAATTTGTGACGCCTGACAGGCGTTAGTAAGCATTTTTTTTAAAAAAAAACAAATTTATAATTACTGACGGTACTGAGGTGTTAATTTGTTTTGGTGCCAAGTTATAGCGCCAATTTTTTGGGCGATTTGAAAGTTCAATAGTGACGGCAATACACCGTCAGTAATGCAAATTTAGTGACGGCGTACAGGCGTTAGTAATACATATTTAGTGACGGCGTACAGGCGTCAGTAAATATGTCAATTGTGACGGCATACAGGCGTCACAAATATTTCTGAGACCAACACAAACGCCTAAATTCCAACGCCTCGTAGGCGTCACAAAAAATAATTCTTACGCCTCCTAGCCGTCACAAAAGTGCTGTTTTGTTGTAGTGATTGGAAGATGGAACTCACATTGAAGTCGTCCAATATGGCAAAATCCGTTCAGAGTTTAGAATGGTAAAGAAGAAGGGGAAATCAATCACCAGGGAGCAAGTGAGAGTCCAGCCATCAAGATCAAGTAAAAAAGTAGCGGTACAGGCTACCAAAACCCGAAAGATTCGCAACATATGTGAAATAATTGAGAAAACAAAAGGATTGGAGATTAAGAATGAAGCAAAGAAACCAAAAAGAAGAAAAAATCTTATTCGTGTACATGAGTTAGAAGATGACAATGATGCAGAAGAAACTGCAAGTGAGAGATTTGCAGCTAATGTTTTGAGAGAGATTAGTGAAGAGATGCCCAAGACTGGAGGGGATTTTGAAGTTGATAGTGAGCAAGATCTACATGAGGACGTGGTTCAGGAGCCTTCTAATGAGCCTTTCAATGATGATCAAGATGATTATGATTTTATACCATTGCCTTCCAAGGAGAGTAATCAACTGACTGTTGTAGAAGATCAACTGACTGTTGCAGAGGATGTGACACCATTGCCTTCTAGACAGTTGGTCATAGTTATTACTCATTTCCAACAAACAATGCCCAATTCTATCTCAGATGTTGTTACTCCTGAGGCTACAACCATAGATTTTCATGAAGATAATGTTGAGGCACTCCTTAACAATGAAATGGATCCATTTCTCTGCTTTGCTTTGTGCCACTAGTGACATAACCGTGTTGCCAACTTTGTCACCTACCAGAGGAACAACTGATGAAGATGTTGTGGACTATCAACATGAAACTGTTGTTGAGCAGTCCAAACATGAGAATGATGTGGATGATGATGAAACTGTTGTTAAGCAGTCCAAACATGAGAATGATGTGGATGATGATGATGAAACTGTTGCTGAGCAGTCCAAACATGAGAATGTTGTGGATGATGATGATGTTGTGGAGGATGATATGGTGGTTCCTGATGTGGTCAAGATTGAGGCTCAAATGGAGGCTCACATGGAAAAAAAATGAAGAGACAAGCAAAAGAACTAAGAAAGGAAGAGAAAGGAAGAAGGGTTGGTCATGGCAAGAAACAATTGGAAAGGAATGTGATAAGTTGATCAAGGAGGCTTTGTTTTCAACCTTTATCATGAAAACCACAACCAAAGCTGAGTTGAACATACTCCAGTATTATTGGCAGCTGTATAAAAGGAAACAAGATGCACATAACTCTCCAGATGTGAGAGTGTTTGGATATAACCAGTCCATCTCAGTACATAGTTTTCATTCACTGCATGGAAGACAGTGGATGGATGGTGAGGTAAGTACACAACCACCATGGCTTCATACACTAACTATGAGGTAAGTACACAAGTCACATGTACAGTAGATTCCCTAATTAATTGGTTTATGTGATTTATAGGTTATGAGCATATATGTGCAGCTGTTGTCCAGGTGGTACACCCAACATTGTAAGGATAATGACATTCTAGAAAAAGACTCATATACTGTCATTCAGGATGTCTACTTTGTTGTAAGTTATCTCTCATTTGTTGATGTTTCGTTGAACAATTTCTAGACAATGTGCATTCATTAATTCATGACTGATGACTTTGTTGATGTAGAAATTCATGATGAGAAAATATGAAACCTTCCAGAAGAAGCTTAAAGAGCCAAGTTTTAGAGCAGCATCACCTGAGCAGAGACTAAAAAGTTTATCTTATTGTCCTTCTGAAGTCGTTATAGAGCACCTAGACACTTTTGAAGGAAGAATTAGAAATCAAGCAAAGCCAACCAAGGGCAAAGGTATTATCATTCCACTTCAAGTGCAACATAGTCACTGGATTCTTGAGGTATACAATTATTTTGAGGGAAAAATCTACATATATGATTCTTTTGGTGGTAAGAGTGTTAGTATTGAGCAACTAGCATTGGAGTCATGTCTTGCTTATGTGATCAAGTGTGCTGATCCATCTTCAGATCATGATATGAACACCTCTTGGACTTGTGAGTTTGTGCCAGTGACCAAACAACCTGATGGGAACAGTTGTGGGATATTTTGCCTAGCTTTTCTGGATTGCCTTTTTAGGGGAGTGCCTGACCAAGTTAACAAAATTGATATGCAAACCCATCGAATGCACAAGAGGGTTGGAATGGATATCATTAACTGTGGATTGAATCCAGACAGTGTTTGTAAAAGCCGGCAACAAGAAATGGAGAAGCGTTTGATGGATGCCAGAGAAGCAGCTACCCACCATGGCGTAGAGGCAATTTAGGCGCATGGAAACAAGTGACACAGACCATAAACTATCAACATGTTGAAATTTTGTTAAACTCCTACAGTCAAAGTTTGTTATTTTGCTTCAATTTTGTCACTCCTGTAAGTTGCTGATAGTATCTTCATAGGAGTTTGGTTGTTCATGTGTCACATGGTTTGACATTATATGTGTTTAGCTGTGAAGATAAATTTAACGTTTATGTAGGATCTTACTTTGCTATATTGATATTTCTTCATAAATGGCTATGTTTTGTGTGGAATCTTATGTCACCTATTATATTATTTTGTTTTGTCTACCTTGGTAGGTAATTGCTGATGGTAACTTCAATGTAGTATGACCGTTGCAACAAATATTTAACGCACAATATGGCTATATTGGCGAGAAACCTTTTGGGCGGGAAAATGTTACTATATTAGTAGTCACTCAGACTTGTATTTCATTGGGTATTTCATTTCTATTTATATTTTATGTGTCCAACAAAATGGGTGGGGGAGAAGGAGAAGGTGAAGGTTCTAACAGTAATAAGGCAACTGTGGATTTAGCAAGATCAACAGACAATTGTTTTGGGTGCGGATCAATTGGCCATTGGAAAATCAATTGTCCATGGGCAAATATTAATAAGTGTCCAAGATGCTTTGCCACAAATATGTGGTTTGCAGTCAATAAAAAGGAATGTAGTCTGGGGAGACGGTATCTCTCATGCAGGCAAATGGTGAATGGTGAATGGTGCAAAGGTTTTAAATGGATTGATCCAGCAGGTAGAGAGACCAAGGATAAACAACCTATTGGAAGTGCACTTGGAAAAGGACCTATTGAAGACAACCACTTGACGGTCACCATTGATGGTCCAGTTAAAATGAATATCGAAAGCAATGTTCAAAATGTGAGCGAACTTGTTAAGAAGTTATCTATTAGCGATTAAGTTCATAACTTCATATATATGTACTTGTTCCTGATATTAATATTACAATAACATGTCCCACAAAAAGATGTATGTAACTGGACCTGGTAATTTTCAAGTAACCAAATAGCTGACATTGTCTTGCATTCTACCTACCTATTGCAACCAATAATCATATAAACTCTTCATATTCAAAATCTAGTGGAACTCCAACTGAAAAATCAATCCATTCTGCATCATCAGTGGCCCTTGTGCATGTTGCCATGTTGTGTCCAAGACCACCACAACGAGAACACCTTCTTTTTTGCACTGGAACCCCCTCTCCTTTAGATCGCTTTCTTTTCTTCGTTGGCCTGCCAGGCATGACCTCATCTACGGGTGGTTTGACCATGATTCCATCAAAAACCCAAACCCATTGTTCTTTACCTCTTATTAGTTTCCACTCTTTTCAATAACATCCAAACCAGTACCTTCAGAGGTCTTCGGACTATGGGAAGAGTTGAGATTCTGACATCCTTGATGTAAGTCTTCGGATTTTAGGTCAATAGGTGAAACTACCACAGCATCAACCATTCCCTCCAAATCAAAATCAAATTGACTTTGTCGTCCTTCACCATTCTTAGTAATTGGCATAGGCGTGCCCCCTAAAAAAAATTCTTCACCACGGTCGGAGTAGACCATCGATCACCACCATCTCCATCCAATACCTGGACTTCACTATCATCATCATCATCCAAGACTCCTTCTTGCCCCCCTTCACCACGGTTTAGAGTAGACCATCGATCACCATCATCTCCATCCAAGACCTGGACTTCACTATCATCATCATCATCCATGACTCCTTCTTGCCCCCCTTCACCACGGTACGGAATAGACCATCGATCACCATCATCTCCATCCAATACCTGGACTTCACTATCATCATCATCATCCATGACTCCTTCTTGCCCTATGACACCTTCATCATCAACAGGTCCATCTAATACTACCACATCTTCTTCTTCTATTTCAACATCATGTAGTATTTCAACTTCATCTCCATCACCCACAATCTCATCAATAGTTACATTGGTGGCAATTCCATATTCGTCAAGAACAACCACTGCATCTCCATACGGATTTTGGCTATCAAAGTCATCATAATCAGGTTGATCAAGATCTCCAACACCAGTTTCACCAAAGTTCTCATTGGATTTTGCTGCGATATATTAGTGAAGACTATATATCAGCAACAAGACTATATGATACTTGAAACATAGAAACCACGTACCTTCAAACAAATCAGGAAGTATAGTTGATTATATTCTATCATAAAAGGTTTCCGGTGAACTTCCCGCTTCAATTGACACTTCCTCAAGCCAAAAATATATGTTTCAACCAACACTCAGTAAGTACACATACCATTATTAGCAATATGTTGCTTAAGCACATGTGATCCAACTCTCACCTGCCATGATCTTTTTGAATGTCGACAAGCTGTGAGGTTCAGCAACTTCATGAATCTCATCATGTTCCACTTGATGAACACCACTTGTTTGTTGCTCAAGGGGATTATCTAGTGAGCATGACATGGTCAAAAGAACATTCAGTTCATAACTATCAGCAAGTATGTCATTTACTATCACTAAATACAATATAAACAAATGAAATTACGAACCTATTGCTTCGTCCACAAGCTGTAATGGTTTGGCACAGGTTTTCGTACGAGCTAACATCTTTTCTTTCAAAAAAGTTTGTTTTCGCAGAGAAGACCCTATAGGAATCCCTTTCCATCCATATGAAATATTTTCATTCATGGCTTCTCTCTGGAAAACATTTGTAGGGATCTGTTCTTTAAACAACTGAATAGCTACTTTTTTTCTTTTTCATACTCGATGCACCAGGAGTAGATGTTGTAGCTCTTCGTGCTCCTTGGGAAGGTGGTGTTACAACACAGGCTTCCTTGATAACCGAAACTAGCATAGCTTTGGTCGGGTTCTTCTTCTGTCTCGTAATCATGTTGGCATAGTCAGTTTGTTCATCAATTCGACAAGGGTACTTGTTCATCAGGTACCGCAAAGAGAAACTCGGCCACCTACTCGAACTTACAGCTTCTACAAGACTAATGAATCTTTCATAAGAAATGTCGACATCACACACTCTCAATTTCACCTCACCTTCGACATACTTCATCACCCCATGTTTGTCTGCTTTCATCTCACCATCATAATGAATAAGAACATCGAAGGAAGCACCTGTAAGAGTTCTCACATTGAATACAATATAAAAGTTATCGCATTTAATACTGTTACACTTTTATGACAATAATATTCTAAAAAAACCTTAACAACAACGAAAGAATCAACATGGAAACCCGAGAACCATTGAAAGCTATAATATTTACTTGAAAATAACGATAGAACCTCAACACTACATTGAAACAAAACCCAACAAACCAAACTCTACATCCCAACATCCAAGACGAGATAGATAAGTTTTTAAAGGGTAAGTTAAAACAAAACCTACCTTTTTTATGTGAATGTGTGATGTTTTCCTCCATTTCAAACAGGAGAGAGGAAGAGAAAACCTTAAACAAAAGTGAATACTTGTCTAAACTTTTGAAGATTGGATCAAATATCGAGGTTCATGTTAGGGTATTATTCCCATTTTTGTGAAACGAAAATAAATAATGGGTAAAAATAATGTTGCTGATAGTAGTTATAACAATTGCTACATAATATATCCGACTTAGTTTCGACTACTTCATTTATATTTTTATCCAAATAATGTCGGCGACACATATCACTAGGATAATCGAACGGCTAATTCGTTGTGGTCAGTCACAATCACCAAGTACACCTAGAGATTGCGTGTACCAGGTAGTTCAGCGAGTGTAGCAGTTCCATGTTGGTTTTGTCTCAAAATACAACCAAAAGCAAAGTAGTCAAAAAAAACCTTTGAAAAATCAAAATATTTGGGCGTGGTATAATTGAGAAGGAATTTACTTTATCATTGTATATTTGGGAAATTACCCAAAAAATATCTTTCATTCTGTCATCAGTTACGTAGTTACGTCCATTTTACTCTTTCTCTACGTCAAATCAACGAAAGAATTATCCAATATATTTCTGGAAATATCCATCGTGTACTCTCGGTCGTGATTGAAAATTGTAATCATTAATCATGGTCCTCATTCCATGTACGAGAAAAAGGCTAATAGGGGGCACTTTTTGGGAGTTGCAAAAATGCCACCTCACAAATTATGAATTGTTTTCTGATGGGATTTTTATTACAGATTCTACATACATAGTTAGGGTATGTGTGTGTAAAAAGAACCACAGTGTAGTATAGAGTCTGGACCAGGTGATCATTCTATCTATATTTTCAAACGTACATTGGTCGCAGTACTACTACATTGACGTCAAAACACTTATGGATATAAATAGCTGATTACTTGTGCAAAAGTACTTAGTACACCGTGAGTGCATTTGTGCAGCAGGACAAACTTAAGCTTGAAAGAAGAAGAAATGGTGGGGGGAATTCTGTTCGCTTGTCTAGTGACTTGTGCTGTTGTCTTTATTTCTTCATGGGCTTGGAAAGCTTTTGTGTGGGTCTGGTTAAACCCCAGAAAGCTAGAGAAGTACTTGAGAGAACAAGGCATAAAAGGACCCTCTTATAAATTCTTGTCTGGAAACCTCAAAGGACATGGTGAGTGCAACCCAAGAAGCAAGAGCCAAGCCTATGGAGTTGTCTCATAAGATTGTTCCACGTGTCATGCCTTTTGTTCATCAGACTGTTGAGAAATATGGTATGTTCAGCTTCTTCTTTCTTTCTTTCTTTTTCAGTTTTTCTCAATTATTTGTTCATGCCATGAGGAAAGTTAAAGAGGGTCTAATGAATTTTAAGTAATAAAAAGTGTCCTTTGACTTTTGACCTTGTAGTAGTCCAGCTGTCAATATTTGACTTTTGAAGTAGAGTATGCAAAATGTAATTAAGCGAGTCCTGGCGAAACAATTTCGATTCTTGGGTCTGTCCACAACATTTCTTCAGTTTACGTTTAGGAACATACAGTTACAGTTTTTTACAGTTTTCTGTAACTGTTGTGAATAAATAACTACGGAAACAACGTTACCCACAACAAACGGATCAATCTAATACAAGGATTGATCTTTCTCAATAGACAAGACTTCAACACCCTCCAAGTAATATCCCAACACTTCTAAATATCAAATATCAAGCATATAAAGTAAAACAATTAATATAAATAAAGAACAAACCACAAGACGAGATATATCGTGGTTCGGCAATTTTCCTACTTCCACACTGCGAATTCCAAGCTTTAGTGGATGTCCGGAGTAACAGATTACAAGTCTCTTAATTCACTCACAAAGAATGAACACTCAACTCACAAAGAATTGCTCTCTTATAATCTCTCTATTTCTTGGTTTTGGAAAAGTTTGGATTAAGTTTTCCAAAACCTTGATTTTGTTTTCATACGAAAAAACAAATTTCGCGGTTAGTAGCGAGGCCCACGAAAAACAGACTTGGGGCAGAGTGCGTACTCTACTCGGCCTTGAGTGCCCTAAAACACTGGAATCTTGGCAGTGCAGTGCACTACCGGAAAAGTGCGCCTAAAACACTGGAATGCTGAGCGCAGGTCGCGCCCCTCTGAGGCGCAGTGGTGCTCTAAACGTGGAAGAGAAAAAAAAATCCCGTTTTCTCTACAGTAACATTGTTATATGGACCAAGATTTTCTATTCATTCCAATCTAGAGGCCTTGTCTAGTTCAACAGCAGAACTCTGTGTCATAGTTGTTATAAAATATAGAAGATTGTTCTGATGTTTGTGTGTGTCTTATTTGTTGTGGAGATTCACTTTCAACGTTTTCATATTAGGCTTAGGAGTTAGGAGTTAGGATAACCCTTATTTCGTTAAATATGTAGAAACAATAATTACTTGAAAGTGTTTTAGCCTCAGTACTGAGAGCATTTTCAACAAACTGTATGTAATGGCTGGTTATGCCAAATAGCTGGCCAAGGTCCAAAAACGCCGTTTAACGGTTAACCTAATATGTACTAATGTAAGTGACTGTTTATATTGAGAATATGTAATGTTCCTATTGAATACAGTAGGAGTTTCACAAGGTTGTTCAAAGTTGTTTCTTCAGACTGAAAATTATTTGCTGTCTCGCCTTGAATAAAAAATACGGAATTACCTGTACAAGGGCGCCATGCATCTTTTTGTCCGAGCTAAGTTTTACAATTGCACAAAACAGAGTGTTAACTGTTGGGGCGGCTTGGCGCAGCTTTAAGACATTGCTAAACTGGCTGTCTGGCTTTTAAATGTAATATGGCTCTTGTGGATCCTCTTCACAAGCCACAATTCATTGGGGAATTTCTTCAACATGTACACATGAGAAACTCTGAAATATTTTCAAGAGGCAATGTTTCATTGTCGTGAGCGCAACATGGTGTTGGTTCAGCTGTATTCCTCATACACTTGTATAATTGGAAGAATAGAAACTTGAAGTCTTGAACAGGTGAGAATTATTCAAGAATTAACTATAAAATTTACATGATAGAAACTTATACACATACTATTCCTGGCAATATGAAAACACGGTATTCACAGATGTGTATGTGATGTCCAAGCCATATATGTGAGTTTATACAATGGCTAAAGTGCATTCGCTTTCGTCAAGTAGGAAGCTTATTCCGACAAGATAATTTAAAGTAGTATGTGGAAGTGTCTTGAAATGCACGTAATGACAGAGCAAGTGATGTGATGGAGTGAATTTGCTGGGATGGGCAAGATTAGCAGGAAATGGGTCCAGACAAGTCTCTTGCTGAAGATGCTTTAACAAGTATATTGTTATTTGTTATCGACAGCATGAACTTTGACTGATTAAGAAATTATTTATATAAGATGCGATATTTTTTTTCTTTTTTACTTTTTACTAATTGTTAAATGATATTCCATTTTTATTGAAAATTGCAGGTAAACTATCTTTCACTTGGTATGGTCCATATCCCAGGGTAAACATTATGGATCCAGATATGATAAGAGAAATTCTTTCCAATAAATTTGGTCACTTTGAAAAGATACGAACGAACCCACTTGGAAAGTTGTTAATAACAGGGGTTGTAAGCTATGAAGGAGAAAAGTGGGTCAAGCACAGACGGATTGTTAATCCAGCCTTCCATCTTGAGAAGCTGAAGGTTGCTCTCTTTTTGCTTCTTAAAACTAGTGCAAGTATGTGGAGATGCACCATTTGTATATATCCCATGGACACAATTACACTTTTTGTTTTTGTTTGAATATTTGAACCAACCAAGCACCATGTCAAGAAGAAGAATCGATATCTTCATTTGTCAAGAAGAAGATTCTAAAGATAGTAATATATAAGTTAAAGAAAAGTATTGAACCTTAGCCATCTTCTCTGTTAGAATTCTACCTCTTGATGTTAATTACTGATGCCTTCGTTGTTGTTCATCACGATTCCAGATGATGTTACCAGCCTTTTATACTAGCTGCTCTGAGATGGTAAACAAATGGGAAATGATGGTTTCGCAGGATTCACGTGAATTGGATGTATGGCCTCATCTACAGAATCTAACTGCTGATGTTATCTCTCGAACGGCTTTTGGTAGTAGCTATGAAGAAGGGCGAAAAATATTCCAACTCCAAAGTGAACAGGCTAGGCTTCTTATTAAAGCTATTCAGTCCATATACATCCCTGGCTTGAGGTACTTGGATAAAAGTTAGTTAATTTTGGACAGGGCAATAGATTTTCCCCATCAGAGAGAAGTGAATTCATTTATTTGTATATTCATCGTTTTACATATGCGTCCATAAGATTGATTCTGTTGCAGCATTCACCAGTGAGATTTCATTAGATATTATGTGATGATCCGATTTCTTATATATGGAAGTCTAGGCACTCTTTATCTCCTAAAACAAAAATAAGCCCTTATTAGATTAGTCTGCCATTTTTCTTTATATCACAAAAGAAGTATATATAGAAAATTATAAATAGGAAGACCACCAAAAATGGATTGATGATTTGGTTTGATCAATCATATTGTGGAGTTAAGAATGTCTTTTGTTCATCGTGAACGGAAAGAAGTGCACATCAGTGTTTGTATTCTTTCATAAGGCTTCAGTGTACTTGTTTTTACATTCTTGACTTAACCAAAAATAACAATATTTAGACTACCAGTGACCATAATGATCGATTCCGTATGATGCTAATCAATCCAATTTACCTTTACTGTGTATCATGTGCAGGTTTCTTCCAACCAAAAGAAACAAAAGGATGAAAGAAATCTATGAAGAAGTACGAGCTCGGTTAAGGGAAATTATTAATAAAAGGGAGAAGGCTATGAAAATTGGAGAAGCGCACAACGATGACCTACTAGGCCTGTTAATGGAATCCAATTTCAAGGAGATTACAGATAATGTGAACTCTAAGAAGTTTGGGATGACTATTGATGAAGTTATAGATGAGTGCAAGTTGTTCTACTTTGCTGGACAAGAGACTACTTCAACTTTACTTGTTTGGACGATGGTAGCATTGAGTATGCATCCAGATTGGCAAGAGAAAGCAAGGGAAGAAGTTTTGCAAGTCTTTGGAGGAAAAGATCCAGACTTTGATGGGTTGAACCACCTAAAAATTGTAAGTGTTATTTTTCACCATCCTATCTGCTTGATTATATTTCATAACACCTTTTCATGTATATATGGAATTTCAACGTGGTCACTGTTGTTCACAGGTTACTATGATCTTGTATGAGGTTCTTCGGTTATACCCTCCTGCTGTTTCAATTATTAGAGGTACTTACAAAACAATGAAACTAGGAGAAATTACTCTACCCCCTGGCATACATCTTGCAATGCCAACGCTTTTAGTTCACCATGATCGTGAACTTTGGGGTGAAGATGCTGAAGAGTTCAATCCAGAGAGATTCTCTGGAGGGTTTTCTAAGGCCACAAATAATCAAGTTTCATTTTTTCCCTTTGGTTGGGGTCCAAGAATATGCATTGGCCAAAGTTTTGCCTTGATAGAGTCAAAGATGGCTATAGCCTTGATCCTACAGCGATTTTGTTTCGAGTTGTCATCCACCTACGTCCATGCTCCATCCACTGTCATTACTCTTCAACCGCAACATGGTGCTCAGCTGATCTTGCGTAAGCTGTAAGTTCTGCCCAGATAAATCTAAATCTTGTGAAGTTGAGGTTAAATAAATTTTTACAACTACAGTCACAAACGTGGAGGTTTATTGCCTTGTGGCATCTGGAAGTGTTGATGTAGTCTAAGAAAAGTATATAGGTTTATAGAGGATTGTTGTATATTACGAGTTTATTATGCTTTCAGTCAGTTTGCATACCAGAACTGTGGTCTGTGGTCGGTTTTCATACTATGTACTATGAACTGAATTTTATGATACCAGTTGCTGCCTATATTTTGTGCTTTTCTTCCAGTTCCTTATTCTTATTCGTGTGAAATGTACAAGACGCCATTCCTGTTGCGATACCTAGCATGATCTTCCAACGGTACATTGATTATGGGGTGCACAATCATGTATGCTTCACTGACTCCTAATCGTGTATGCTCATGAAATGTCCGGACTCCTCAGTAGGCAGGTTGATGGATAACCCTATAATTACATGCTTAGTTAGTCAAACATGCACCAATGAGCTAGGTGTCATGATGGCTGAAACTATATTAAGTCCAGTACTGAGTAGCAGCGTATATAATGACTCTCACCCCTTACAGCTTTGAGACACTCTTAAAACGCAACACCACGGCTCAGGTGCATTGGGGTTCTGTGCTGGTGGCTAAGGTCGGGGGTATAGTACGTATTAGGTTTGGGTGACGCTGATCTGTGGGGATCATGCAAGGTTTGATTCCATGTCTACAGTGCAATTTGGTACCTAAAATATAATGGAATCGAAAGGAAGATATGATAATGGCATTTACAACATACATACTTCTCGATATTAAATTTTATGCTGGAACAGTCACCGGCCATATCTGTTCTTCAAACAGAAACTATTACTCTAGCAACGGTTAAAAGGTCTTTAAACTGCGCGAAACAACAAACCAAGCCAATATTTGTAAAAAGAAACAAGCTTAATTAGTCTTTGTTTAATTTACAGAAAATCATAGTGGTATAGCAACCAATGCAACTTTATATAGTGGCATAGTTAGAGGAGCAACAGAGTCGGAAAGGCAACCAGGAGAAGGCCCAACAGCAGATTGCTCAAGGCCTATGGAGCAATTACGTGACACTCCTGAAGATCTTTAATGAAAATTGTTGAAGTATACAGGCGTGTGCTTATCATATGTGTAGTAGGTATATGCGTGCCTATCGGTTCGGTCTGTCAGAACGGACCGTGTTTAGTGTTTTCTATTTTCGTGTATTAGACTTATTTACATGTAACTTAGAGCAGGTAACAGTAAGAATAAGAACTCTAATTCTCTAGCCTCTATTTTAACTTCTTCTTCATCAAATATATTAAGACCTTTAGTATTATGATGTTGTTATGATTCTCCGATCCTAGCATCTCACAACATGGTATCAGAGCGTCTAGTTAGAGATCCATCAAAGACCTATGAATAATCAAACTTAAAGTTTAAAGCTTAAGTCTTTTCAATCTCATTGTCTCGCTTCCGCACAAATATCTATTTATCTCTTCGTATTCAAGTTTGTTTTACAATGGCTGAAGTAACAATTGTTCCAGAGACCGATGAGTTTGGAAATACATTTGTTTTCTCTGTTGGTATGACTTCTATGAAATTGGAGAGTGTTGCCAATTACCTTCAATGGGCAGAAGCAATTAACGTATACCTTACTGACAAAGGTAAGGAAACACATCTTACAAATTCACCTGTCACCACAGATGAGAAATCAAAGGTGACTTGGACAAAAGATGATGCCTTGGTTAAGAATTTTGTGTGGAATACTATAGAAAAAGATGTATGCAATACTGTTCATTTTTTTAAGACTTCTAAGAAAATCTGGGAGTATCTACAAGATCGAATCGTATATATTCTTAATCTCAAAATACATCTCGTATCTTTCAGTTGTATGAAAATATATTTGATCTGAATCAAGGAGATAGGTCTATTTCTGAGTATTATAATTCTCTTCGCAGCCAGTGGGAAGAATTAAATATTTATCATCCGTTGACTACATATATCACTCAGTTGAGGAAACAAAGAGAGGAATTTCGTGTCTCTAAATTTCTATCTAGCCTACGTCCTGAGTTTGCTAATGTGAAGGCTCAGGTGCAAGCCGAATCAAAACTCCCAACTTTGTCTAAAGCTTATTCTCATATTTCTCATATTACTTCTCCTTTAAAATCCACTAACAGTGCAACCTTATTAGTTCCTCCAAGTAACAACAACAATACATTTTTCTTTAGTCGAGGTAGTAGAGGTAGAGGTGGCAGAACTAGTCGTGGACGTGGAAGAGGCCGTAGCCAGGGGAGTGGACGAGGTCGTGGTATGGGCATTTGGCCACCATGTGATCATTGTTGGCACACAAACCATGGTTATGATTTTTGTTGGGAAGCATTTGGACGACCAGCATTGTCCAAAGCCAACAATGCCACAGTTTCTGATAACAGGGATACAAATTCAGTCCAAAAGGTGCAAGACGACCTTGCATCCCTCTTGAAAAGGATACAAGCTATTCCAGCCAGTTCTTCGAGTTCGTCCAATGCCCCCACAACAACTCTAGCCGAATCAAGTAACATATGTTTTCATACCAGTGGAACCAACTCTTGGGTCATTGACTCAGGAGCTTCTGATCATATGACAAGTAACCCCCAGTTGTTATCCACTATTGATTACACCATTAAAGTATCATATGTTACATTAGCAAATGGTGCTAAAGCTAAGATTCTTGGTCGAGGCTCCATTCAGCTAAATCCTCATGTGTCTCTTGTCTCTGTCTTGCTTGTTCAAAATTTTCCTTTTAATCTCTTATCCGTTCATAGTCTCACCCAATCACTTAATTGTTTTGTCATGTTTTCCTCCACTCATATTGTTTTTCAGGATCTGCATACAAAGGAACTAGTTGGGGGGGGGGTTGGTATGAGCGAGGCGGCATCTACTACTTTCAAAGTGTTTTAGCTCAACAGAAACAGGCCCTTACACTCCTTACAGTCTCTGTCTCTGCTTCATAGGCGGCTTAGTCATCTACCTCTGAAGAGTCTATGTTGTCTAGTCCCTAGCATTCCTGCAAGTGTCCAATCTTTTCAGTGTGAAGTTTGTGAGTTAGCTAAACATCGTCGTGCTACTTACAAAACTAGTTTAAATAATTGTTCAAGTGGTCATTTCCAATTAGTTCATTCCGATGTTTGGGGTCCATGTAGAACCACTGGCCTCTTGGGAGTCAAGTATTTTATTACTTTTATTGATGATTTCTCTCATGTTTGTTGGGTTTATATAATGGAGAATCGTTCTCAAATCTTTCCTGTTTTCCAAAAAAATTATGCTTAAATCACTAATCAATACTCTGCAAAGTTGAAAGTCTTTAGGAGTGATAATGCCAGGGATTATGATTCTACTCTGTTTAAATGTTTCTTTGCTGATAACGGTATTACTCATCAAACCTCTTGTGTTGACACCCCACAACAAAATGTGCGCGGTTGTTGAGAGAAAGAATCGTATCCTAACTTCGAAGTTGCCTGTAGCTTAACGTTTCAAAGCAATCTTCCAAAGTTTTATTGGGCGAAGGCAGTCTTTACTCCCACATATTTAATTAATCGTATGCCTTCTTCAGTGTTAGGTGGAAAAACTCCTATGTCTGTTCTCTTTCCTAGTCAACCATCTTTTTCTCTTACTCATAAGGTGTTTGGGTGTGTTTGTTTTGTTCAAAATCTTCAACCTGGTCGTGACAAATTAGACCTTCGTGCTACTAAGTGTGCCTTTCTTGGGTATTCTTGTACACATAAGGGTTATAAATGTTACAATCCTCACTTTCGGAAGTTTTATATTTGTGCTGATGTAACCTTCTTTGAGGATTGATCAGCTCCCAAATGTACATTTTATTACCTTTATATTCTTTGCATTCTGACCCTTCTTACATTATAATGAAAAGACAACTCATAGTTTTTATTGTCTTTTTTAGGTTACAGAGCAATTCAGACTACTTATCATAAAAGCTGCGTCTTAGCACCAAAAAGAGTCTTATTTACACTTATTATGAAGACTCGAAGCTGCTATGAAAAAGTGCTGAAAAAATCAAAGTCAAAGTCAAAGGTCAAGGACTCCAAACCAGACAGCTGAAAGTCAAGCCCTTAACTCAGAAGACCAGAGATAGATGTCTTTGACACAAAAGAAAGCTTTCTCTAAAACCTATCTTGATCAAGAAGAAATCAAAAAGCAAAAGGAAAAAAGGAAAAGCATAAAGCAAACTTGGTGAGGTGTCTCAAATGTAATGGGAGAGGGCAAATCACTCTTTTGTAAAAGTAGGTGTATAAAAAATCAAAAGTAGGATGAGAGAATACACCTAGACTTATTCTAGTGTCATGTAGGATTTTATTTTCAAGTGATTTTACATTCAAGTTATTTACTTTTTGTTCTTCATTTTCAATCTAGTTATTTCTTCAAGTTTTTGTTCTTCATTTCAATCAAGTTATTTCTTTCAAGTTTGTTCTTCATTTCCATCAAGTTATTTCTTTCAATATTTGTGCTTTCAATCAACTAGTCTTTTCTAATGTTCTTCAATACAACTAGAGTTAGTAAAACAAGTCTTAAAGCTAAGAAACCTACCTTTTCTCTTTTAAGACTCCCTTTCATCCAAGTTCTAAATAATTTATGGTGGACCTCATTCAATATCTTTTGAAGACTCCCACAACTACAACTTCAAGGATGTATCGTATTATTCTCTCAAGGGACAGGTGTCTAAAGAACCTTTCAAGGAAGTTTTGCATTCTCCTACTCCAGTACTGGAAGAGCACATAACGTCAGAACATATGCCTGATAGGCACGCGGCGCCTATTCTGCAAAGCCTAAAACCGAGGCGTGCACCTCTTTGCCATCTCCTACTTCAAGATCTTGGGCCGTTGACTTTCTAGGCCCAATACTGGAAGAGCACACAAGTTCAGCACATATACCTGATGGGCGCTATTATTTGTAAAGACAAACTAAGGGTGCGCACCTACTCGATGCAGCCCAACTAGATCATGTGCCCTCGCCTCCTTGCTCACTTTTGCCCCCACCTCCTGCGCCTTTACCTGCTGATATTCCTGCTCCTCCGTCTGCACTTGACATTCCTATTGCTCTCCGGAAAGTTGTACGCCTTCCTAGTAGCACATGTCTTCCTCGTCAGTATGCTCAATATTCTATTTCTTAGTTTACCTCTCATGATCATTTACCACCGCCTATCAAGGCATTTGCTATCTCGTTGCTCTCTGTCTCTGTGCCTACTAATTACAGAGACGCCTTATCTCATCCTGGCTGGAGGCAAGCTATGGAGGAGTTGAGTGCATTGTACTCTAATCAGACTTGGGTGCTTACTCTTCCTCCTGGGAAGACAGTGGTTGCTTGTAAGTGGGTTTTCACAATCAAACACAATTCATATGGCACTGTCTCTCATTTAAAAGCTCGGTTGGTTGCTAAAGGTTTCACTCAAATATATGGTATTGATTACTCTAAAACTTTTTCTCCTATGGTAAAGTTAGACTCTATGCGTATTGTTATCTCTCTTGCATTCAATCACAACTGGCCTCTATACTAGTTAGATGTGAAGAATGCATTTTTGCACGGTGACCTACATGAAGAAATCTATATGGCACAGCCTCCTGGTTTTGTTGTTCAAGGGGGGGCAAGTATGTCGGCTACAAAAGTCTCTGTATGGGCTCAAGTAATCTCCTAGAGCTTGGTTTGCAAAATTCAATCAGGTGGTAATGGCTAATGGCATGACTCGATGTGAGTATAATCACTCTGTATTTTATAGGAAGACCAAGCAAGGCATTATTATATTAGTGGTGTATGTCGATGATATTGTTGTTACTGGTTCTGACAAACAAGGCATTGCTCGTCTCAAAATTAATCTCTCAAAGAATTTTCAAACCAAAGACCTTGGAGAAATGAAGTACTTCTTAGGCATTGAAGTCACAAGGTATCCTGGTGAAATTCATCTTTCACAACGATAGTATGTACTGGATCTGCTCAGTGAGACTAGTAGTCTAAGAGCACGACCAGTGGAGGCTCCTATGGATCCGAACAACAAACTCCAGCCAGATATGGGAGAGTTGTATGCGGATGTTAAGGGATATCGTCGATTAGTGGGCAAACTAATCTATGCCACTATCACTTGTCCAGATATTTCTTTTGCTGTCAATGTAGTATCTCAGTTTATGCAAATGCCTAGAGTTCCTCATTTTCAGGCTGTTATTCGCATTGTGCGATACTTGAAAGGTTCTCCAGGACGTGGACTTGTCTATCGTTCAAATGGTAATCTTGATGTTGTTGGATATGCCGATGTTGATTATGCAGGGTCAGTTTTTGACAAAAGATCTACTACTGGGTATTGTACCTTTCTGGGAGGTAATTTGGTCACCTGGAAGAGCAAAAAGCAAACAATTGTTGCCAAGTCAAGCACAGAGGCCGAGTATAGGGCTATGGGTCAAGGCACTGGTGAATTAATGTGGATACGCAATATGTTACATGAGTTGGGTTTCTCAGTTCAGTTGCCTATACCACTCTATTGTGATAATCAGGCAGCCATTCATATTGCCTCCAACCCAGTATTTCATGAGATGACAAAGCACATCGAGGTGGATTGTCATTATGTTAGGCACAAAGTTGAAACTAAGGAGATACAGACTCGTCATGGCGCCCAATAATCAGTTGGCAGATATCTTCACAAAGCCACTGTTTCATCCAGTATCTACTCGTCTTTGCAACAAGCTAGGCATGAGTGATATCTATGCTCCAGCTTGAAGTGGGGTGTTGAAGTATACAGGCGTGCGCTTATCATCTGTGTAGTAGTTATAGGCGTGCGCCTATCAGTTTGGTCTGTCATAACGGACCGTGTTTAGTGTTTCCTATTTTCGTGTATTAGACTTATTTATATGTAACTTAGAGCAGGGTAACAGTAAGAATAAGAGCCCTAATTCTCTAGCCTCTATTTTAATTTCTTCTTTATCAAATACATTAAGACCTTTAGTACTATGATGTTGTTATGATTCTCCTAGCATCTCACAACAAAAACGAGACTAGAACTAATATAGATAAATTGGTAGCCCCATATACTAGTGGATTGGATGACCACGACATTCATTAGCATTGTAGGATCTCAATTTTATAAAATTTGGCAGTCGGTTATACCCTATAACTCTTGGAGTGAAAATGTTGTTTCGAGATGGCCATTCCCATGTCTAATTGAAGCCTGCATGGACACTTTCATCATGCCATGAAGCCTGAATGGGCAAACTTAACAGGCCTCATATTATTCCATCATGCAAAATCTGTTTTGCAAGTTTAACTTTTGTTTCAATTTTCATTTTTGTACTACAACTTTCAGGTGGCAAGGTATCCAAATAAAGGTCTCGATTATGTCATAACTTAGAGCATCTTTAGGAGTGATATCAACCTAGCATCAAAACACTAAATTTCCAACAATTTGGTGTTTTTTCAACTTCAGGAGAGTCACATGTTGATGAAAACATCAAAAAAACACCAAACCAAACACCAAATCAACCAATATTTGGTTCCAAGTTTGATGTTGTATCAAATCACTCACGCGGTTTTGCCAAAACCACGCGGTTTTTCCAACACCGCGTGGGCTTAGGCTTCTATAGGCGCGGTTTTGCCAACACCGCGTGCGTTTTTTCTGAAAATTAGAACTGTGATGCTTAGAACTTGAAAAATTATGAATTGTGCGTAGAAGTTGAGAAATTTATAATTGTGCAATTGAAGAAATTAAGAATTGTGATTCAAAATCGAAAAAAATTAAAGAAATTAAAAACCTATGATTATGATTATGATTATGGGTCAAAATCTATGATTATGATATAATCATATAATATCCAAAATGATCCAAAACCTATCATATTACATCAAATTTATTTAGCTCTCTTCTTTCGCCCCTTACCACTGGATCCCTCTCCTCTCTCTATTTGGATATTCTTAAGCTGCTCCTCTAATTTCCTAACCTGAGAACCAAGATCTTCTCTATCTGCATGAAGGTTAACTACCTCAGCCTGAAGTTCATCATATCCCTGATGTTGTTACGTGTACACCTGCTGAATATCCTCATACGCTTTTTGAGTCTTGTCATACGCACGCTGGGATTGTTGATATGTCTGAGAATATGCCTCCTCCCTTTTCTTGGCTATAATGATACACGGCAGTCCTCATCCCATCAAACATACAAATCTGGTTCTCATATCTTTCCCGAATCTCAGCCTGAAAATCCAAGAAAATACATTGTGAGTACATATTATATATATAATGAATAAGAAAAATAAAATAACTAAACTCACCGTGGTATACTGATCAATCTGCGGCTCTAACTCATGGCAACGAGCACGAGGCACCTCAGGAATGGAAATGTAAGTAGCCTCCCCATCATGTCCACACACGACAAACATTTGAGGATTACTGGCAGACACAGGAGCTGGATGATATGCATTCAGAGGTTGCGGGTTGTAAACAGGCTATGGCGGATGAGGAATACGTAGCTCACGTCTCATCCCTTCCACGCCCACAAACTCGAAGTTGCTAACCCGACCAACAGGAGGCAACAACGGACCCATGGAGACACGGTTCCACCATCTATAATACTGATCAGCAGTCTGCTCAACAACAAAAGAAGACGTATCTGGCCAAGAACCACCACTAGCATGAACTTCATGAACTTGAATTCTACCCCACGACTTCGCATCACTAACATCTGGCATGGGAGCACATGGAACTCCATAACGTCCAGTCATCTGCCTCCAACGTCTGTCACCACATTACCAAACCATACAGTCATGTGCGGCAAACACAACTCTGTGACGTGACAACACACAAGCATGCTGCACAACTGGATCGTCAAAGGCAGTAGTCAAACGCCAAGGTCTCCACTCAATAGATGACAATGATCTAATAGCAATCTGAGCACGAGCCATACAGACATTATTTCTAATCTGCCCCCTATTACAAGTCAAGTGAGGCCCTGACCAACTACCAAATCTAAGGCGAGTATCAGCAATCATGTCTATGTTAGGACAAAGAGTTCGAAAGTACTCATAAAACCAAATCTCTAAAAGTCCTGTGAATCCTGCAATCTGAGGACTTCTACTTCCGAATGTATGTGAAGTTTTATCTAACGCCGCTATCAATGTGGCATATACTGAGCTACCCAAGTCATAATCTCTCATAGCATGCAAATCAGATACATAAGCATAATATCACCCAGTCATACTGTAGAATGACCATTGGGAAACAGAACATGCCCAATAAAAAACATCAAAAAAGCCCTAACATATACATCAGCACCCTCACTACCAGGTAGAACAGTCAAAGCTAACTCCGCTCGTGTATCAGGATCTAAGAGGGGTTCCATATATGCAATCTTAATATGAGATAGCTTAATACCAGAAGAATCATAAGCATCCGCATCCAAGCGAGGAAAACTCATAAGCATACTATCCATATTTTCATAATTTGTATGAAAAGGTATCAGTTGCCTATACCGATACTCAACCCAGAAATCATAGTAAAGTCTAGTAGTGTGAACCCTAACTCCACACAAGGGAAATGAAATGTATGAGTCTACTCCACCATTTTTCTACTAAAGCTATGACCACTGTCTAGTCAGCCTTCTCATAATCCACATCAACCAAAAGACCCAAAGGTGTATACAAAATACTATCTCTAATATGTACAAACTCATCCAAACTCTTAATAACCTTCCACCATTCTCTAACACCATGTAAAGCCGATCTAACTCGGTAGTCAATAACATCGATATTATGAAAAAAAATAATCATTATAAGATAAATAATTAATTGGTCCAACTCAACTAATTAATATTCAAAATATTTAATCAAAACTAATTAATTGCCTGAGTATTAGCCACTGCACTCGACACGTGTTTTGTATCACGTGTAGAAAAAACAACTTCCATATCAAGTGCTTCACCGGGTGCAAATTGTCAATCAAAGTCGTTCATCGATCTGATACTCCAGTACATAGGGATGGCTATCAGTCGGCGCGACATCCTCGGGTTCTTCTCCCCCACTGTCTTCTCCCCCACCGTATTCTACTTCCTCGGGTTCTTCTCTCTCATCGCCAATGTCGTATGTGTACTTTGCCAATCATCACCGTCGAAAGGTTCAAAAGGATCCATATCAAATTTCAAGAGTTTAGGTAGGTTTTTTTTTTTTTTAACTAAGGAGATGGTTTATAATTGAGAGAAGAGTTGAAAGTGATTGAACCGCGCGGCTTTAGTCCTGATTATATAGAAGTAGCACGCGGTGTTCTGAACACCGCGTGGGCTTGGGCCTGTCAGTTGGGCTTCTATGGCACGGTTTTGAAAAAACCGCATAGGCTATATGGCGCGGTTTATCCAAAACCGCATAGTTTAATGTCGAAAATTTGATGTTGCTCCTAAAATTGTTTGGTGTTTTTTTGGTTTGGTGTTTTTTTTGTTCAAGATTTTAATGTTTTTTTTGGTAGCTCTCCTAAAGATGCTCTTACTTCCTATAGTATTCTGTTAATCGGTCCATCAACCGTGAGTCCATAATTGAAACTAGGGGCGGAACTTGGGTCGGGTTAGCCCAAGCCCAATCGGCTAACACCTAATTTTTGTTGGTCGTGGGCTAACATTTCAGATCCGTGGTCCAGATTTGGTCTGGTAAAATCAAAATCTGACTCAGTTTCGGGTTGGGCTCGAGTTAGAATACCAAATAACCGAAAAACTTAAGGCCTTTTGTATAAATACATATATATATATTTCATTCATTCTATTATGCTATATTGTTTTATTATAAGGATTTATTCTTGTCAAAAATAAGGTTGAGAATATTAATTTTAGAGAAAATAATTGAATCAACTTTAAAATAATCAAATCTCTTTGATTTAGTTAGAATATTGAATTTCAGTGTTATTTATCTCTTAATTTATTTATTTAATAGTGAAAAGGCGTTGAGTTCTTCACTGTTTAATATTAAAATCCGAGAAACTTGACCAATCTGAGTTATGCTTGGGCTGAAAATTTAAGAATTGGATTTGGTCTCGGGCTCGGGTTGAAACATTTGAAACTCGAGTTGAGCTCGGGTTAAACCTCAACCCGACCCAACCCGCCTGAGTTCCACCCCTAATTGAACTCCTCAAAGCAATGCTAAGAAACAACTTGTGAATCCATGCCTACACTGCTCAATTTCCGGGATATAAATAGAGCGATTAGCCGACTACTTGTACCAAAAACTCACTCATTATCTTGTGCAAAATAAAAGCTTGAAAGAAGAATAAAATGGGAGGAATGCAGCAGAATTTGCTTGTAATTTGTGCTGTTTTTGTGATTTCATGGGCCTGGAAAGCTTTTGTGTGGGTTTGGTTAAAGCCCAAAAAGTTGGAGAAGTGCTTGAGAGAGCAAGGCATAAAAGGTCCACCTTACAATTTTATGTCCGGGAACTACAAAGAAACGATGAGTTCACGTCAAGCAGCAAGATCAAAACCTACGGAGTTGTCTCATAACATTGTGCCACGTGTCATCCCTTTCATTCATCACACTATTGAGAAATATGGTATGTTCATCTTCTTTGCTTCTTTAAGATTTTTTTTTTATCTTGGCATCTAGGCATCTAGCTATGATTTTAACTATAAACTTTAAGAACTTTTATGTTTGAAGTCATATATGGCTAGCTTGCTCAGTTGCTTATTCTGCCAAGTTGGTCATATACTCATATCAGTTAAGCTAGTATGTAGTATGCACGAAACACATTTGAAGCCTTGTAGAACTTGAACCAGCTTCTAACGTAGCTAATAACATGAGGATGTGCTCTAGGGAATGTCCACATACAACATTTCAGCCACTAAGAAAATTTACTATTTTGTTCTGTGGAGCAAGATTTTCTGTTGATTCCAAGCTAGCTAGATGTCTTGTCTAGTTCCACAGAAGACCTCAGTGTCATCATTGTTTTTGTTGGTGTATAGTTGCGAAGTGTTTCTGTGCGCGCGAATCTGTGGTGGAGATTCAGTTTCCATGTTATCTTATTATACTAGGATAACCCGTATTTTTTTTTATAAATTTCGCTACTACCTAAAACGATTATCTTTCGATCTTCTGTCAAGTAGTCTGGAAGGTTATTGAAGGACATGATGACAGAGGAAGTAACAGAGTGATTTGCTAGGAGGCAATAGGCCGGCCGCCGGTCTAGGCATGTCTCATGTGGAAGAAGTTCCTAACGTGTGCCGTGTTTTTTACATCATGAACTTTAACTGATTAAAAAATGTCTTACATAAGAAATGATAATTTTTTTTCTATTTTTACTATTTGACAGATGAGATTGTTTTTTGATTGAAAAATGCAGGTAGACTATCTTTCTGTTGGTATGGTTCAAATCCCAGGGTAAACATTACGGATCCAGATATGATAAGAGACATTCTTTCCAACAAATATGGTGACTTTGCAAAGATAAGTCCAACCCCACTAGGAAAGATGTTAATAACAGGGGTTGTGACCTATGAAGGAGAAAAATGGGTCAAGCACAGAAGGATAGTCAACCCAGCCTTCCATTTTGAGAAGCTCAAGGTTGCTCTTTCTAATGCTTATTGTTAGAATAGTTGTATGAACACAGCAACTAAAGTAGAATAGAAGGAACAGTAGCAATAAAGAAACAAGGACAATGATGGCGGGAATAACCAAAGGCGGATTAAGGCTGTCCTTAAGGAAAGATTTCGCCCTTCCAATGGTGCGAGAAAGGCAACAGCGGTGGCGTCTTCCTCCACAGGATTCAATGGTTAACGGCTGACTGACTTTGCACTAGAAGCGGACTACCCTCTAGAACGGCAATATAACTCTCTCACGGCGGGGAAGAAGAAGAGAAGAAGAAATTTGGTTTTAGTTTTAGTTTTTCTCGAGTTGAGTTCGATCAAGTCTTTTTTTCTCTATGGACTCACGGTCCTATTTATAGAGGTTAGGAGAAAAGAGACCAACTCCTAATAGAACAACTGAAACTTGTCGCTTTCAAGAAAAAGGCAAAACAAGTTTAGGCTATTGGTCGAACCACTACCCACAACAAGAAGCCCAAGCCGGGGCCCGAACCCTACCCGATGTGGTGGATAACCAATGTGGGACTATCTACTATGCACTAAAGTGGAGAGAACACATATGGTTCATCTCCTCCACTTTGCACACACTCACAAGTATTTTGAAATAGTGGGGGATTGTTGCTGTATCAACAATATTGAATGCTTATTGTTAGAATAGTTGTATGAACACAGCAACTAAAGTAGAACAGAAGGAATAGTAGCAATGAAGAAACAATGATGGCAGGAATAACCAAGGCGCGGATTAGAACGTCCTTAGGAAAGATTTCGCCCCTTCCAATGGTGCGAGAAGGCAAAAGCATGGCGTCTTCCTCACAGGATTCAATGGTTAACAATGGCGACTTTGCACTAGAAACGGACTACCCTCTAGAGCGACAATATAACTCTCTGGCGGCCGACGGAAGAAGAGAGAAGAAGAAAAGGATTTGGTTTTAGTTTTTTTTTCTCGAGTTGAGTTTCGATCAAGTCTATTTTCTCTATGGACTCAAATCCTATTTATAGAGGTTAGGAGAAAGAGAGACCAACTCTAATAGAACACCTTGAAACTTTCGCAGCCAAGAAAAAGGCAAAACAAGTTTAGGCTATTGAATTCAAACCACTACCCACAACAATAAGCCCAAGCCCGGGCCGAACCCACCCGATGTGGTGGATAACCAATGTGGGACTATCTACTATGCACTAAAGTGGCGAGAATACCATTTGTTCATCTCCTCCACTTTGCACACACACACACTAGTATTTAGAAATACACAAGAGATTCCAACAATCCCCATTTTATTTCAAAATACTAATAGTCCCCACTATTTTGGAATAGGATATTACAAAGAAATGGGTTAACGAAATGCGGAGAGAGAATCGAAAAAACAATGCATAAGATCTTTGGTGCTTTTTTGGGATTGAACCGGTCATAGGGTAACATGTCTTATAATACGTGAAAGTGGTGGATTAAAAATCTTTGAACCAACATTCCCTTGTAGTAAAATAGAGGACATGCACCCACATTGCTCTTTCATTATATGCACATTCCAGGATTGTTGCGCTTTTTGGCCCTTACTTTTTGCTGTGTTATGTGAATGCTCTAGAGTACTTGCACGAATACTCATAAGAACCGACCCAGTTCTACATTCACGTAGGTGGATATCCATCAAGTGTACATAGCGGTTAAAATACACTATCTCATAAAAATAATGGACTATGGATTCCATTAAGAGTAAAATAACTCATCCTTTTCTCATTGCTATTCAAGTTATACAAAGTATACAATAATGCTATCTAGTCATAGGGTGGGACGCCTCGAAAAGAAAGACGATAGCATACCGAGGCGGCGAGGTGACTTGTTTTTCCCTTTGAACCTACTTCATGGGATCTCCAATCACATAGGTGGGGTTGCGTCGGTGTAAGCCCTCTATCTAAGGCAAAAAGTCTCATCCCCTCGACGTATAACCACTTGCCTCCAAAGAAGTGGTGCGGTTAGACATGTGGCCAAACTAAGTCCAACCTAACATAATCTCTAGCAGCTGCTTGATTAAGTTATATCTCAACTTACATGTATTCTTTTCCCATTGCACATAAGTTAACATGTCTTAGCTATTGCAATGAGACAGTTGCAAAGCATATACACATCAGGAGGCTGTTTAGAGCCAATGGGAAGATTTGCCAAGAGGTTGCTAACCCACTCAGCATCATCACATGCCTTTTCTAAGGCGATTAGCTTGGATGATATCCAAGACACTCAATTTCCACCAAAGGTAAACACATAAACATTACTAGATCCAGTTTATAACATATTACCCTTCTAACAATGATGGAAATCTACTAAATATCAGTCCATAATCAATGGCTCTGCTATAGTACTTGGATAATCTGACAATATACATCAAAGTTCCTTATAAGGACACAATGGGTTATCAGCTCAGTATGCCATTAATGTAGGTAAAGTCATGTCTCACATACATTATCCATCAAGTACAATTGGCTACCAATGATATTGACTTATTTAGAATGAGAAAACACAATGAGATTATTTTTCATAAGATGGATATTTGCCACAAAAGGTGTTAACACATGCTTACTATCATAATATCCATACTTTTCAATGAAAAAATATTTCTACTAAGTGCTATAACAATATAATGAGACCAACATGAGTTTTAATTCCTATATTCACGGTCATTCAATTACAGAAGTGCCGAAATTCCCCCTATACCATCCGGCCGGTTACGGTTTAAGGTGCTATTTGTGGCCCTTCAACCATATTCAAACGTCAACATCTTGACAACCTGAATATAGCGATTCTGAGAAATGAGTTTAACAACATAATAAACTATCATTTTCAATGGCGGTTTATGATGTGTTTCAAATAGAATTTTCTGTCTCTCATACACATTCTCAATGCTAGCACTCATGATATTAAATCATCTAAACAAAAGAGATTAACACATATGTCTTGCTTTGCTCTAAAGAAAGTACACATTTTTTTTTTATCAACAACGGTGCTTTGACATCCATATGACACTAATATGTTGTTGAATTGCTCATGCCATTTATAGGCTTGAATCAACTCATACAAAGATTTAACTAAATTGTATACCTTGACTCATCACGGTACTACTTGGTATTGTAGTTCCGCACAACTACTCAACTAGAGTCTTTAGAGAATTCTGTAGAAGAAATTCTAGTTATATGAGCAAGGTTTCAAAATAGTATAAATCTTGTCTCTCGATTGAAACCCCTTGGCTATTATTATTAGCATTGTATTTTGCAATACAACTATCACGTTTTAGTTTTTCTTTTGAAGATCCAATTCAACCTATAGATCCCTCAATAAATCAAAGAGTCGGTTTAGAGGGTTGTATCCTTCAAAAAGGACACTTCTCATAGACAGGACAACTTCCTTATATGTTAATGAATCTTCCTCAAGAAACATATAAACATCATCACCGTGAATGGTGGAAATACTCATTGATAGTCTTCCAAATTTCTTGTGCAGAAATAATGGGATTATCTTATGTAGTTCATTATGAACATTCAACCACTCTATGCCAATTTCTCAGAAAGCACAACCTCAAATAAAATTAGCATATAAGACATTCAATAATAGTGTGGTATCTACAAAATTGTTATCACTCATGACAACTGAAAACAAACATCACTATTATGAGTTTCACCAATGAATATCTACTAGATAATTCTAGGTCTCAAAAAGACTTCTTTTAGATTCATTCACAATAGCCTTGGCAAGACACCCCCCACATTTTGAAACATTTTTGGATAGTCCCAAGACCTTTCCATACTTTGTAGTTCAGTGTCTTTCCAATTATCTTGTGAGATAAACTATGGTAAAACAGTGTTATGCATATAGGTCACCACCCCCCACAGTTCAATAGTTACTCAACCTAATCAAACTTACATGCAAAACACATTATACCGCTACAAACACTAAAAGAAACAACAACAATAAAATGCACTCTTATGACAAGAATATTTTTTTTTTACTCAAGTTTATGATTCTGGATCATATAAACATAGTCATATTATGTTCATGTTATCTATATGAAAGGAAATCCACAAAAGATTCTAATGAATCTTAAAGAATAGAAGAATCAGATGAAAAGGGTTTTACCCGAGATAATATCATTATCATCCTTCTTTTCATCATTCAACATTCCAACTATCATAGGGAGACAATCCACGCACTTGTACATCACCTTAGCTATTTATCCATAGTCATAGGAGGATAATGCCTAATAAGACAATCCACAAGCGTTACATCTCTTTGTCTAAAATAGTCACTGGAGGATATTGTCTAAGAAGACAATCCATAACCTTACATCTCCTTGACTAAATTAGGTTTAGGAGGATATGATTGTTTTCCATATTGTTTCCTCTCGTAGACAACGATACTCATTACTTAATAATATATGACATGGTTAAACTTCATGTCAATATTAAATAATGCATTCATGCCAAACATGGTAAATATCATATCATAGGTTCAGGAAAAGTAAACTTTAACTGTACCCCTCACAACAAAAAGTATAAGATATTTAAGCAAATCTAGCCCTTTGAATATGCAAAACAACTGAGGACTTCACCTCCTCTTTTTACATGAGCTCAAGCAAGATAGGATACCCTATTAACAAGACCTCAAGTACTACCACAACATCTAATGGCTCAACCCATTAATGTCTTCAACTAGAAAAATTTACCAATAAACTATTATCAAGTTTAAAGTAAATCCATCCACGATGATTAATATCCAAAACTAGCATGCTACACAACTTTAACATATGCTATATTAGATATAAGCTACAAGTTACTTCATCTAACATGTATTTTCACAACAGTACAATTATAACCATCGTCTAACACAACGCGTTCACTCAATAAAGGTAAGCAATTATGCATTGAATACATTATAATTACTATCCAAGATTTGAGTGTGGTTGATATTAACTATCTTAAGGTCTCTCTTAGACCATCTACATACATCTACATATGTACAAAGAAAATTAATATCAAACTACTTCTAGTCAACCCAATTAATTCCTCAGTGATAAACACGTATAATTTGTTGACTAGGTTATTAAAGAAGTTTAAGCTTAGGGATTTCCTCCTAAGAAAACTAGCATGCAACTCAAGGCAAGAATATCACTATATAATCAAACCAAAAGAATTGCAAATAGTGAAAGAATACGATACCTAACCGATTGAAAAACCGGATTACCATATTTTCTTCCTTCGAGAAAAAGCAGTTCAAAAGAACTGTAACTCTGAACCAGCTCGGGACGAATTGGGTATCAAGCCTTATACCACTGGAAAGCTCTTTGAATCAGCTATCCAACACAAGAAGCGGATTGCAAAACCGAGCTCTGAGCTGAAAGTTATAGCAGTTTCGTGAACGAGTGGACGCAGCTGTCAAAAGACGAACTTTGGCGTGTTTCTTGATAGAAATCTCATATTTGACTCCCACAAACATAGGAGAAAAGTCTACAACCATATAGGGTCTGATAAACCACAAAAGATCAATAAATATTCAATCTTTAATTGGTTTCCCTATCAAAAACGAAATTATTAGAAAATTTCTAAAGTCATAACCCAATAACACAATAGAAGTGACTAAAGTATGACTTGCTATTGTTACTGCTGTTACGGACAATCATGAATCTACACCTGCTGTATAATGGACTATGGAACTCAAGGAATTTGCCTTTACATGATATAATCCCTACTCATCAATAATAGTAAGGGCCAATAGCTGTGTTCATCAATGAGAGTTGAGTTAATCAAGCAGCTGCTAGAGATTATGTTAGGTTGGACTTAGTTTGGCCACATGTCTAACCGCACCACTTCTTTGGAGGCAAGTGGTTATACGTCGAGGGGGATGGGACTTTTGCCTTAGATAGAGGGCTTATTAATCGACGGCAACCCCACCTATGTGATTGGAGATCCCATGAAGTAGGTTCAAAGGGAAAAACAAGTCACCTCGTCGCTCTGGTATGCTATTGTCTTTCTTTGAGACGTCCCACCCTATGACTAGATAGCATTATTGTATACTTTGTATAACTTGAATAGCAATGAGAAAATGATGAGTTATTTTACTCTTAATGGAATCCATAGTCCATTATTTTTATGAGATAGTGTATTTTAATGTTGTTGTTTCTTTTAGTGTTTGTAGCGGTATAATGTGTTTTGCATATAAGTTTGATTAGGTTGAGTAACCATTGAACTGTGGGGGGTGGTGACCCATATGCATGACACTGTTTTACCATAGTTCATCTCACAAGATAATTGGAAAGACACTGAACTATAAAGTATGGAAAGGTCTTGGGCCTATCCAAAAATGCTTCAAGAAAATAATGTATAGCAATGTTAGTTGCTGTTTAAAGGAAAGATTTAAGATGTCTACACCTGTTGACACCACGCCGATCAAAGAAACTAATTCTGGAGTCATGAAAGTAACTTCGTCTATGAGAGATGCTGCACCTCTACTGAATGCTCGCAATTTACCTAATGTGTCAAAGATTGAATCCTTCGCCGGTTCACACTTCAAGCGATGGAGAGAAAGGGTGTTCACAGCCCTAGATGTACTCAACTCATAAAGTATCTCATCGATCTGACACCCATGGAGGGTTCTAATGATTTGAAAGAAATCAAGCTGCCTTGGCTCAATGGGAATAAGGTATGTCGTCATGCTATTTTGAGTACCTTGTCCAATGAGATTTTTGATATTTATTGTTCAAATAAGAATGCACATGATATATGGGAGAGTTTGAACAAGAAATACATAATAGAGGATCTTTGGTACTTTTTAAATATGCTATTGGGAATTTTCTTAAGTTCCATATGAGAGAGGATAGAGATGTAACGCCTCAAATCCATGATTTTCATGTCTTTGATTAATGATTTGAAAACCGAGGGTATTAATTTACCCGAATCCTTTGTTCTTTGGATGTTTGATTGAGAAACTCCCCGAAGTCTTGGAAACACTATAAAAATAGTATGAAGCATAAGCGTAAGCAGATGACTCTTGAGGATGTGATCATTCACATTCACATAGAGGAAAAGAACAAGACTCGGGATGAGGTGTTGTCTAAGGAATTTCATTCTAAAGCCAATATCGTTGAAGGTAATCCCAGCAAATCTAACAAAACCTCTAAGAAGCAGAAGTCCAACAAAAATAAGAATTTCAAGGTCAAAGGCACTTCTTTAAAGCGAATTGGTAATGATAAAATGGAAATTGTTTGTTTCAGGGTAAACCTGGACATAGGGCTTTTCAGTGCAGACACAAGAAAGACACTGATGATCCTCCCAATGCTAATCTAGTTGAGGGAGATGATATTGTTGCTGCTGTCGTGTCACAAGTGTTCATAGCCACTGGGAAGAGGAACTGGGTACTAGATTCTGGTGCCACCCGCCACGTCTGTGGTGATGTTGAAGCCTTCTCAGATTACATACTAGTGAAAGATGAAAAGGTCTATATGGGTGACTCTAGGTCTGTTCCTGTTGAGGGAGCAGCAAGGTTCTTCGAAGTTAACCGGGGAAAACCCTTTCACTTAGTAATGTTCTTCATGTTCACGAGATTCGTCGAATCTGATTTCTGTCCCCTCTTGGGAAAAGTCAAGGTCAAGGTGACTTTTGAGAGTGACAAGTTTGTTCCGACAAAGAATGAGGGTTTTGTTGGTAAAGGTTATTGTAATAACGATTGGTCTTTTCATGTTGAATGTACTTGACAACATTATTTTTAATAAGAACGAATGCATACGCTTATTTGCTTGACTCTTTTAATATATGGCATGGTAGACTAGGACATGTGAATGTTCAGTATATGAAAAGGATGAAAGCATGTGGTTTATTGTCTAATATTTCTGATTTTTCTAATGATAAATGTGAGATATGTCTTTGAGACTAAAGCCCACGAAGAAACCACAATAGAAGCGTGTATAGAGATAAAACTGGATTACTAACTCTTATTCATACGGATTTGGGTGAATTCAGAAGTACCATGTCTAGAGGGGGGAAGTTTTATTATATTACATTCATAGATGACTTCTCTAGGTACACCATGGTATATTTACTTAGACACAAGCATGAGGCGGTGAGATGTTTCTCAAGTACAAAGTGAAGTTGAAAACCGGCTTTAACTGTAAGATTAAGAGACTTGATCCCGATAGGGGTGGAGAATATGAGTCTAACCCCTTCCGGGACTTTTGTGACAAGAGTGGCATTATTCATGAGACTACTCCACCATACTCTCTGAGTCTAAATGGAGTAGCGAGCGTAAAAACAGAACACTAAAAGAGATGATGAATGCTATGCTTGTAAGTTCGGAGCTTCCACTGAACTTGTGGGGAAGCAATCCTATCCGCTTGCCCATATCTGAGAATAGGATACCTAACAAGAAAACAGGGAATAAGACACCATATGAGTTATGGAAAGGTCATGTACCTACCCCGACATACTTAAAAATGTGGGGTGTCTTGCTAAGGTTCTTGTGAACGAACCTAAAAAGAGAAAAATGGGACCTAGAATCGTTGATTGTATGTTCATTGGTTATGCTCATAATAGTCTTTGCATATAGATTTTTAGTAGTAAAATCTGATAATAACCTTGTCGATGCTAACACTATTATAGAGAGTAAAAAATGCTGATTTCTTTGAGAATTTGTTTCCTTTGAAAATTGGCATTGAGAGGTTGGTAGCTCTAGTGAACAACAATCAACCAGATCCTGAAATTTCTGAACAAGAAATTCGGAAGAGTAAAAGAGCAGGAAATCCACCAATTTTGGTGATGACTTTTACACATTTCTTCTTGATGATGATCTGTGGACGTATAATGAGGCAATCGGGTTCTCGAGATGCACCTTTACGGAAGGATGCTATACACTCGAGCTAGATTCGATTATAGCTAATCACACATGGGAGATAGTTGATCTACCTCACGGAATTTAAACCTATAACGTTACAAGTGGATCTTCAAAAAAGAAATTGAAACTAGATGGTTCCATTGAGAAATACAAGGCTAGACTTGTAGTCAAGGGATTCTCCCGAGGAAAAAGGCATTGACTATTTTGATACTTATGCTCCTCAGAACTAGGATTTCTTCTATAAGAGTTCTAATGGCTCTAGCTGCTATTCATAATTTATTTATTCATCAAATGGATGTAAAAACTGCATTTTTGAATGGTGATCTTGATGAAGAAATATATATGATGCTTCTCGGTGAATGCGATAGTAGTGGGGAATGAGCATAAGGTATGCAAGTTAGTTAAGTCTTTATATGGGTTGAAACAAAGCCAAAACAATGGCATGAAAAGTTTGGTGATGTCATGATGTCTAATGGATATCACATAAATGATGCTGATAAATGTATTTTGAAATAGTGGGGGATTGTTGGAATCTTCATGTGTATTTCAAATACTTGTGTGTTGTTTAGTCCCACATTGATGAGCCACCACTAGCAAGTGAGGTATTTGAGGTGAACCTCTAACATAAGGGCGTGCCCTTAGGGTACAAAGGCTTTTGTGTTAGGAGGGAGGACTCACCCAAAGCCACACGCTTGTGAGAAACAGCTGTTGGAAGATAGGAGAAACCGTAGTGGATTGGGCTTGGGCTTGGGCTCAAGGGCTGTTTGACTAGTGGGTAGTGGATTATCAATTGCCTAAACTTGTTTTTGCTTTTGCAGCAAGTTTCGGCTAAGCTAAAGTTCTACTTTGATTAGGTTTTGTGAAACCGAATTAAAGAGGTGTCCTTCTCCTCTTATGCCCTATTCATTGACAGCGGATTAGAAACTATATTGAAATACATAGCCTTTACATAAGATAAGATGTTGACGTTGGAATCTATAACTCCACAAGTATCTTAAGGAAAGAGTTTTGTAGTAGAACAAAGGAGAGTGCTTTAATACGACAATCAAAAGATAAGTCTTTTACTTTGAGTTATTGTTTGTGTTATTGGGTTATGACTTTAGAAATTTTCTAATAATTTCGTTTTTGGTAGGGAAACCAATTAAAGATTGAATATTTATTGATCTTTGTGGTTTATCAAACCCTATATGGTTGTAGACCTTTCTCTTAAACGTTTGTGGTAGTCAAATATGAGATTTCTATCAAGAAAACGTCAAAGTTCGTCTTTTTGACAGCTCGTCACTCGTTCGAAACTGCTATAACTTTCAGCTCAGAGCTCGGTTTTGCAATCCGCTTCTTGTGTTGGATAGCTGATTCAAAGAGCTTTCCAGTGGTATAAGGCTTGATACCCAATTCTTCATGAGCTGGTTCAGAATTACAGTTCTTTTGAACTGTTTTTTTTAGAAGGAGGAAAATATGGTGGTAAATTTTTCAATCGGTTAGGTATCGTGATATTCTTTCACTCTTTGCAATTCTTTTGGTTTGATTATATTGGTGATATTCTTGCCTTGAGTTGCATGCATTAGTTTTATTAAGGATGGGAGAATCCAATAGCTTAAACTTTTAATAACCTAGTCAACCAAATTTATTGTTTATCAATGTAAGGAATTAATTGGTGTGACTAGAATAGTTTGATATTAATTTTCTTTGTACATATGTAGATGTATGTAGATGGTCTAAGAGAGGCCTTAAGATAGTTAATATCAACCACACTCAAAATTGATAGTAATTATAATGTATTCAATGCATAATTGCTTACCTTATTGAGTGAGCGTGGTTGTTAGACGATGGTTATAATTGATAATGAAAATACATGTTAGATAAAGTAACTTTGTAAATTATATCAATATAAAGCATATGTTAAAGTTGTGTAGCATGCTAGTTTTGGACATTAATCATCGTGGATAGGACTTTTGAACTTGATGATAGTTTATTGGTAAATTTTTCTAGTTGGAAGACATTAATGGTTGTTCTTTTTAGATGTTGTGGTAGTAATGTGAGGTCTTGTTGATAAGGTATCCCATCTTGCTTGAGCTCATGTTAAAAAAGGAGGTGAAGTCCTCTTTGTTTTGGATATTCAAATATCAAGATTTGCTTAATTTGAAACTTTTGTTGTGATATCTAATGATAAAGTTTAATTATCTAGTAACCTATGGTGGAAACTTGATATGATTTTACATGTTTTATTATTTAACATGTGACATGAATTTTTAACCATGCCTTATATTATTAAGTATCTTATATGATATGTTATTTGACGGAGGTTTGGCATGAATGAAATTATTTCATATCCTGAAGTTAAACCTAATTTAGTCAAGGAGATGTAAGGTTAGGGATTGTCTTTTAACAATATGGGAAACAATCATATCCTATTTTAGACAAAGAGATGTAGGTTATGGATTGTCTTATTAGACAATTGGGGGGATCCTATTATGACTATGGATAAATAGCAAAGTGATGTACAAGTGGATTGGATTGTCCCCATAACAGTTGGAATGTTAATGATGATAAGGATGATAATGATATTATATGGATAAAATTTTCAGGTGATTTCAAGATTCATTAGAATCTTCCTGGATTTCCTTTCAAATAGATGAATGATGAACATAAGGACTATGTTGATATGATCCGGAAGGTAGACTTGATCTAATTCTTTATATTCTTTCATTAGATGCATTTTATGAGTTTTCTTTCAAATAGTTTACATGAACATAATATGTTATGTTTAATATGATTGAGTAAATAATTCTTGACTAATTGTATAATTGTTGACCCAGTGCATTTTATTGTTGTTTTTATATAGTTCATTACACAAGATAATGTGTTTTGCATGTAAACTACAAAGTATGTTGAAAACTATAGGCCTATCCAAAATGCTTAAATGCATGGGGGTGTCTTGCCATAGCCATCTCATGGAATAATCTAAAAGAAGTTCTTTTGAGACCTGGAATTTTTAGTAGATATTCATTGGTGAAACTCATAATAGTGATGTTTGTTTTCAGTTGAATGAATCTGAAAAGAATTTTGTTGATACCACAGAATTATCAATGTCTTATTCATTAATTTTATTTGAGGTTGTTTTTTCTTTGCATGAGGATAACAATGTTCATAATGAACTAGATAAGAATCCCATTATAACTTTTTATTTGAAGACTTCAATGAGTATTTCCACCATTGGATGAGTGATTGATGTTCATAATGAATCCAGGAAGATCCATTAACCTATAAAGAAGACTTATTTAGTATTTCTAGGTGTCCCTGATGATGGATATGTTTCTTCCTCTAATGTATTAACCTATGATTTCTTGGGGGTCTATAGGTTGAATTGGATCTTCAAAATCTTTAATTTAACTATAGGTTGAATTGAGGCCAAAAGAAAACTAAACGTGATATTGAGGCAATAATAATAATAGCCATGTGGTTTCATGAGACAAGATTTTACTATTTTGAAATGTTGGTTCATATATTTTTTAATTTCTTCTTGAGAATTCTAAAGACTCTAGTTAGTAGTTGTACGGAACTTCAATACCAAGTAGTACCGTGTGATCTCAAGGTATACAATTTAGTTAAATCTTACGGCATTTTTGATTAACCCGTTTCTTTTGGTAATAGCAATTCAACAACATATTAGTGTCATATGGATGTCAAAGCACCGTTGTTGATAAAAAAAAAAAAATGTTCATGTTTATTTCAAATACTTGTGTGTTGTTTAGTCCTTTGTTTTGATGAACCACCACTAGCAAGTGAGGTATTTGAGGTGAACCTTTGAAACACATCATAAACGTGCCCTTGAAAATACAAAGTTTTTTGTGTTAAAGGAGGGAGGACTCACCCTATATTCATTGTCAAGATGTCGACGTTTGAATATGGAATATGGTGGCGTGGGCTTGGGCTTGGGGAATTTGTTGTCTAGTGGGTAGTGGTTTATCAATTCCCCTAAATTTTTAGAATTAAAAGTTTCGGTTTGCTAAAAGTTCTCTTTAGTGGTTTTGTGAAAGCACTTTGTAGAAATATTTTTCATTGAAAAGTATGGATTATGATAGTATATAAACTCTATGTTAACACCTTTTGTGGCAAATATCCATCTTATGAAAAATAATCTCAGGGTGTTTTCTCATATAAATACTTCAATATCATTGCTAGCCAATTGTACTTGATGGATAATGTATGTGAGACATGAGAACCTACATTAATGGCAAGTTGTTGATAACCCTATCCCTGTGTCCTTATAAGGAACTTTGATGTATCTTTATTGATTTCAATCTTCTTCTTCTCTTCTTATGGACTGATATTTAGTAGTTATATTCATTGTTTAGAAGGGTAATATATTCTAAAGTGCAAAGTTTAGGCTTTGTTAACCATTGAATCTGTGATATCATCCAAGCTTTGTTGCCTTTACGCACCATTGGATGTGAAATCTTTCCTTAAGGGCTGAGCAATCTTGGCCTTGGTTATTACATTATATACGTCCTTGTCTTCTATTGTTTTCTTTTATCTGCACAACAACAATCTTAAGGAAAGATCAAGATGTCTACACTTGTTGACACCACGCCCGATCAAAGAAACTAGTAAGTCATGGAAGATACCGTCTATGAGAGATCTGCTAGAGATTATGAATGTTGGACAATTTACCTAATGTGTCAAAGATTGAATCCTTGGCGGTTCACACTTCAAGAGATGGAGAGAAAGGGTGTTCACAGCCCTAGATGTACTTTCGACTATGCAAAGTATCTTACGTGGAGATCACCATGGAGGGTTCTAATGATTTGAAAGAAATCAAAAATTTTGCTTAGCTCAATGGGAATAAGGTATGTCGTCATGCTATTTTGAGTACCTTGTCGATAGATAGATTTTTGATATTTATTGTTCAAATAAGAATGCACATGATATATGGGAGAGTTTGAACAAAAATACATAATAGTGTAGGATCTTTGGTACTTGAAATATGCTATTGTAGAATTTTCTAAAGTTCCATATGAGAGAGGATAGAGATGTAGCGTCTCAAATCCATGATTTTCATGTCTTGATTAATGATTTGGCGAGGGGTATTAATTTACCCGAATCCTTTGTTATTTGGATGTTTGATTGAGAAACTCCCGAGTCTTGGAAACACTATATAAAAATAGTATGAAGCATAAAGCGTAAGCGGAATGACTCTTGAGGATGTGATCATTCACATTCACATAGATTAGTAAAAGAACAAGACTTCGGGATGAGGTGTTGTCTAAGGAATTTCATTCTAAAGCCAATATCGTTGAAGGTAATCCCAACAAATCTAACAAAACCTCTAAGAAGCGAAGTCCAACAAAATAAAATTTCAAGGTCAAAGGCACTTCTTTTAAAGCGGAGTGAAGTGCGGCAATGGAAATTGTTATGTTTTGTGGTAAAACTGGACATAGGGCTTTTCGGTCTGGAGACCACAAGAAAGACAACGATGATCCTCCCAATGCTAATCTAGTTGAGGGAGATGATATTGTTCTTTCTGTGTAGGTGTCACAAGTGTTCATAGCCTTTGGGAAAGGAGGCTGGGTACTAGATTAAGGTGCCACCATGCGTCTGTGGTGATGTTGAAGCCTTCTCCCGGATTACATACTAGTGAAAGATGAAAAGGTCTATATGGGTGACTCTAGGTCTGCGATTTCTGTTGAGGGAGCAGGCAAGGTTCTTCGAAGTTAACCGAGGAAAAACCTTTCACTTAGTAATGTTCTTCATGTTCACGAGATTAAATTAGAATCTGATTTCAATGTCCCCTTGGGAAAAAGGCGTCAAGGTGACTTTTGAGAGTGACAAGTTTGTTACGACAAAGAATGAGGGTTTTGTTGGTAAAGGTTATTGTAATAATAGTGATTGGTCTTTTCATGTTGAATGTACTTGACAACATTATTATTAATAAGAATGAATGCATACGCTTATTTGCTTGACTCTTTTAATATATGGCATGGTAGACTAGGACATGTGAATGTTGATATATGAAAAGGATGAAAGCATGTGGTTTATTGTCTAATATTTCTGATTTTTCTAATGATAAATGTGAGATATGTCTTTTGAGACTAAACCCGCGAAGAAACCACAATAGAAGCTGTGTCTAGAGATAAAACTGGATTACTAACTCTTATTCATACAGTTTGGGTGAATTCGGAAGTACCATGTCTAGAGGGGAAGTTTTATTATATTACATTCATAGATGACTTCTCTAGGTACACCATGGTATATTTACTTAGACACAAGCATGAGGCAGGTGAGATGTTTCTCAAGTACAAAGTGAAGTTGAAAACCGGCTTAAGCTGTAAGATTAAGAGACTTGGTCGATAGGGGTGGAGAATATGAGTCTAACCCCTTCCGGGACTTTTGTGACAAGAATGGCATTATTCATGAGACTACTCCACCATACTCTCACGAGTCTAATGGAGTAGCGAGCGGAAAAACAGAACACTAAAAGAGATGATGAATGCTATGCTTGTAAGTTACGGAGCTTCCACTGAACTTGTGGGGAAGCAATCCTATCTGCTTGCCATATCTGAGAATAGGATACCCAACAAGAAAACAGGGAATAAGACACCATATGAGTTATGGAAAGGTCATGTACCTACGACATACTTAAAAATGTGGGGGTGTCTTGCTAAGGTTCTTGTGAGCGAACCTAAAAAGAGAAAATTGGGACCTAGAAGCTGTTGATTGTATGTTCATTGGTTATGCTCATAATAGTCTTTGCATATAGATTTTTAGTAGTAAAATCTGATAATAACCTTGTCGATGCTAACTGCTTATTATAGAGAGTAAAAAATGCTGATTTCTTTGAGAATTTGTTTCCTTTGAAAATTGGCATTGAGAGGTTGGTAGCTCTAGTGAACAACAATGTGAGATCTGAATTTTCGAACAAGAAATTCGGAAGAGTAAAAAAGGCAGAAAATCCACCAATTTTGGTGATGACTTTTACACATTTCTTCTTGATGATGATCTGTGGCCATATATAATGAGGCAATCGGTTCTCGAGATGCACCTTTCGGAAGGATGCTATACACTTTCGAGCTAGATTCGATTATAGCTAATCACACATGGGAGATAGTTGATCTACCTCACGGGGTGAAACCTATCACGTTACAAGTGGATCTTCAAAAGAAATTGAAACTAGATGGTTCCATTGAAATACAAGGCTAGACTTGTAGTCAAAGGGATTCTCGGAAAAAGGCATTGACTATTTTGATACTTATGCTCCTGTAACTAGGATTTCTTCTATAAGAGTTCTAATGGCTCTAGCTGCTATTCATAATTTATTTATTCATCAAATGGATGTAAAAGCTGCATTTTTGAATGGTGATCTTGATGAAGAAATATATATGATGCGACTGAGAATCTGATAAGTACCGGGGAATGAGCATAAGGTATGCAAGTTAGTTAAGTCTTTATATGGGTTGAAACAAAGCCAAAACAATGGCATGAAAAGTTTGGTGATGTCATGATGTCTAATGGATATCACATAAATGATCTTGATAAATGTATTTACTTCAAATCTTTTGATGTGAATTCATATGTGATTATCTGTCTATATGTGGATGACATGTTAATCATGAGTCCTAGCCTTGATGTTGTGAGAAACACCAAGATGTTTTATCCTCCCAATTTGAAATGAAGGATTTGGGAGAAGGCGATGTGATTCTTGGAATCAAAATCATCGAAAAGCGATGATGGCTATCTGGCTTTCACAAGAGCATTATGTTGAGAAGTTTTTGAAGAAGTTTAACTTTTATGATAGTAAGCACTGTATGCGACACCTTATGAGGCAAATAGTGAACTTGAGGAAAAATGCTCAACATGGTGTACTTCGATCTAGATATGCCCAAATTATTGGTAGTCTCATGTACTTGATGAATTGCACTAGACGACATTGCTTATGCGGTTAGCGGGCTAAGCGGATACACTCATTGTCTAGTCGGGGAACATTGGAGTCGTTAGAGAGATTAGCCAAGTACTTGAGAGAACGATGAATTACGGCATAAGGTTTAGACAAACTCCACGTGATAGAGGGTTATTGTGATGCAAAGCTGGATATCGATTCTCATGATATCAAGTCCACTAGTGGTTATATTTTCACCCTAGGTGGAGGTGCGGTCGCTTGGAAATCTTCTAAGCGGACCTTGATAGCTCGTTGACCATGGAGTCAGAGCTTATTGCTTTAGATAAAGCAAGTCTTTGAAATTTGAGTGGCTTAGAAACCTCTTGGCGGATCTTCCTATTGGTACAAAACCGCCTCGGTTTGTACCTATGCATTGTATTTGTCGGGGCCTGATAGCAAAGGCAAAAACAAATTGTATAATGGGAAGCGAGGCATATTAATGCGAGACTTCTGATCTATAAAGCATTTCTTTGGAATCTGGAGTTGTGGCTCTAGATTATGTGAGGTCGAGGAGTTAAATTTGGCGATCCTCGACAAAGCCACTTAACGGGGAGACAAGTGGTTGATCGTCGAGGGGATGGGACTTTTGCCTTAGATAGAGAGGCGACGGCGACAAACCCACCTATGTGATTGGAGATCCCATGAAGTAGGTTCAAAGGGAAAAACAAGTCACCTAATTAAGCTCACGGTATGCTATTGTCTTTATTTGAGGCGTCCCTTTATGACTAGATAGCATTTTTGTATACTTTGTATAACTTGAATAGCAATGAGAAAAGGATGAGTTATTTTACTCTTAATGGAATCCATAGTCCATTATTTTTATGAGATAGTGTATTTTAGCTGCTATGTACACTTGATGGATATCCACCTACGTGAATGTAGAAGCTGGGTGGGTTCTTATGGGTATTGAGGCAAATACTCTAGAGCATTCACTTAACACAGGGTAAGCCTATGAGGGCCAAAAGCAACACCATGAGAAACGGGCATATAATGAAAAGAGCAATGTGGGTGCATGTCCTCTATTTTACTACAAAGGGAATGTTGGTTCAAAGATTTTTTTTAATCCACCACTTTCCGCGTATTATAAGACATGTTACCCATATGGTAGTTCAAGCCGAAAAGCACCAGTATCTTATGCATTGTTTTTTCGATTCTCTCTGGCATTTCGTTAACCCATTTCTTTTGTAATATCCTATTCCAAAATAGTGGGGGACTATAAGTATTTTGAAATAGTGGGGGATTGTTGGAATCTTCATGTGTATTTCAAATACTTGTGTGTTGTTTAGTCCCACATTGGTGAACCACCACTAGGTAGTGAGGTATTTGAGGTGAACCTCTAACATAAGGGCGTGCCCTTAGGGTACAAAAGCTTTTGTGTTAGGAGGGAGGACTCACCCAAAGCCACTGCCTTGTAGCCCGCCCGCCCCACCGAGAAGAGAGGCGTGTGTGGCGTGGCTTGGGCTTGGGCTGTTTGTCTAGTGGGTAGTGGTTTACCTATTCCCCTAAACTTTTTTTTTAGTTTTGGCAAGTTTGGATTTTGCTAGAGTTCTACTTTGATTTGGTTTTGTGAAACCCGAATTTGTGAGGTTTCCTTCTCCATCTATGATTAATGGGATCACCTCTACCTCTATATAAAAAACTGGCTGTGTCATAGAGGGGATTAATCCTGAGAGAGAGAGAGAGAGGGCCTTGATAGAAGATAGTGTTCGTGTCTCTTCTACTTCTACTATATCATAAAGGCGAAGTCGTGCATCTCTTTGCCACTATAGAACCGGTGAAAGCGAAGTTGTTGAAGTTGGAGATTACACCCTTCTTACCTACACGAAGCGGATAAGTCTTTATTGCTTCAATCTTCTTTCTCTTCTTCTTCTGTCGGCCGCCAGGAGAGTTATATTCTTTGTTCTAGAGGGTAGTCTATTCTAGTGCAAAGTTAGGCTGCTTTGTTAACCATTGAATCTGTGAGGAAAGGCATGCTTGTTGCCTTTACGCACCATTGGAAGGGCGAAATCTTTCCTTAAGGGACTGGCCTAATCAGCGCCTTGGTTATTACTGTTATTACGTCCTTGTCTTCTATTGTTTTCTTTTATCGCAAACAACAATCTTAAGGAAAGATCAAGATGTCTACACTGTTGACACCCGCCCGATCAAAGAAACTAGTGCAGGTCATGGAAGTAACCGTCTATGAGAGATCTTTGCACCTCTCTTGAATGCTTCTCATGAATTTACCTAATGTGTCAAAGATTGAATCCTCAGCGGTTCACACTTCAAGAGATGGAGAGAAAAGGGTGTTCCACAGCCCTAGATGTACTCAACTATGCAAAGTATCTCAGCGTCTGACACCCATGGAGGGTTCTAATGATTTGAAAAGAAATCAATTTTGCTTAGCTTCAATGGGAATAAGGTATGTCGTCATGCTATTTTGAGTACCTTGTCAATGAGATTTTTGATATTTATTGTTCAAATAAGAATGCACATGATATATGGGAGAGTTTGAACAAAAATACATAATAGAGGATCTTTGGTACTTTCGAAATATGCTATTGGGAATTTTCTAAAGTTCCATATGAGAGAGGATAGAGATGTAGCGTCTCAAATCCATGATTTTCATGTCTTGATTAATGATTTGGCGAGGGGTATTAATTTACCCGAATCCTTTGTTCTTTGGATGTTTGATTGAGAAACTCCCGAGTCTTGGAAACACTATAAAAATAGTATGAAGCATAAAGCGTAAGCGGAATGACTCTTGAGGATGTGATCATTCACATTCACATAGAGAAAAGAACAAGACTTCGGGATGAGGTGTTGTCTAAGGAATTTCATTCTAAAGCCAATATCGTTGAAGGTAATCCCGACAAATCTAACAAAACCTCTAGAAGCGAAGTCAACAAAAATAAAATTTCAAGGTCAAAGGCACTTCTTTTTAAAAGGAGTGAATTGTGCAATGGAAATTGTTATGTTTTGTAGTAAAACTGGACATAGGGCTTTTCGGTCTGGAACCAAGAAAAGACAGCGATGATCCTCCGATGCTAATCTAGTTGAGGGGAGATGATATTGTTCTTTCTTTGTCGTGTCACAAGTGTTCATAGCCTTTGGGAAGAGGCTGGGTACTAGATTGCGGTGCCACCCATACGTCTGTGGTGATGTTGAAGCCTTCTCGGATTACATACTAGTGAAAGATGAAAAGGTCTATATGGGTGACTCTAGGTGCATTTCTGTTGAGGGGAGCAGGGCAAGGTTCTTCTGAAGTTAACCCGGGGAAAACCACTTTCACTTAGTAATGTTCTTCATGTTTCGAGATTAAATTGAGGAATCTGATTTCAATGTCCCTCTTGGGAAAAGGCGTCAAGGTGACTTTTGAGAGTGACAAGTTTGTTACGACAAAGAATGAGGGTTTTGTTGGTAAAGGTTATTGTAATACTTGAGTGGTCTTTTCATGTTGAATGTACTTGACAACATTATTATTAATAAGAATGAATCATACGCTTATTTGCTTGACTCTTTTAATATATGGCATGGTAGACTAGGACATGTGAATGTTCGATTATATGAAAAGGATGAAAGCATGTGGTTTATTGTCTAATATTTCTGATTTTTCTAATGATAAATGTGAGATATGTCTTTGAGACTAAAACCCACGAAGAAACCACAATAGAAGCTGTGTCTAGAGATAAAACTGGATTACTAACTCTTATTCATACAGTTTGGGTGAATTCGGAAGTACCATGTCTAGAGGGGAAGTTTTATTATATTACATTCATAGATGACTTCTCTAGGTACACCATGGTATATTTACTTAGACACAAGCATGAGGCAGGTGAGATGTTTCTCAAGTAAAAAGTGAAGTTGAAAACCGCTTAAGCTGTAAGATTAAGAGACTTGATCGATAGGGGTGGAGAATATGAGTCTAACCCCTTCCGGGACTTTTGTGACAAGAATGGCATTATTCATGAGACTACTCCACCATACTCTCGAGTCTAATGGAGTAGCGAGCGGAAAAAACAGAACACTAAAAAGAGATGATGAATGCTATGCTTGTAAGTTACGGAGCTTCCACTGAACTTGTGGGGGAAGCAATCCTATCTGCTTGCCATATCTGAGAATAGGATACCCAACAAGAAAACAGGGAATAAGACACCATATGAGTTATGGAAAGGTCATGTACCTACTACGACATACTTAAAAATGTGGGGGTGTCTTGCTAAGGTTCTTGTGAGCGAACCTAAAAAAAGAAAATTGGGACCTAGAAGCTGTTGATTGTATGTTCATTGGTTATGCTCATAATAGTCTTTGCATATAGATTTTTAGTAGTAAAATCGATAATAACCTTGTCGATGCTAACTGCTTATTATAGAGAGTAAAAATGCTGATTTCTTTGAGAATTTGTTTCCTTTGAAAATTGGCATTGAGAGGTTGGTAGCTCTAGTGAACAACAATCAGCGAGATCTGAAATTTCGAACAAGAAATTGAGGAAGAGTAAAAGAGACGGAAAATCCACCAATTTTGGTGATGACTTTTACACATTTCTTCTTGATGATGATCTGTGTGGATTATAATGAGGCAATCGGTTCTCGAGATGCACCTTTACGGAAGGATGCTATACACTTTCGAGAGCTAGATTCGATTATAGCTAATCACACATGGGAGATAGTTGATCTACCTCACGGGGGTGAAACCTATCGTTACAAGTGGATCTTCAAAAAGAAATTGAAACTAGATGGTTCCATTGAAATACAAGGCTAGACTTGTAGTCGAGGGATTCTCGAGGAAAAAGGCATTGACTATTTTGATACTTATGCTCCTGTAACTAGGATTTCTTCTATAAGAGTTCTAATGGCTCTAGCTGCTATTCATAATTTATTTATTCATCAAATGGATGTAAAACTGCATTTTTGAATGGTGATCTTGATGAAGAAATATATATGATGCGACTTGAGAAGAATCTGATAATAGTCTTAGGGGAATGAAGCATAAGGTATGCAAGTTAGTTAAGTCTTTATATGGGTTGAAACAAAGCCAAAACAATGGCATGAAAAGTTTGTGAGTGTCATGATGTCTAATGGATATCACATAAATGATCTTTGATAAATGTATTTACTTTAAATCTTTTGATGTGAATTCATATGTGATTATCTGTCTATATGTGGATGACATGTTAATCATGAGTCCTAGCCTTGATGTTGTGAGAAACACCAAGATGTTTTATCCTCCCAATTTGAAATGAAGGATTTGGGAGAAGGCGATGTGATTCTTGGAATCAAAATCATCGAGAAGCGATGATGGCTATCGGCTTTCACAAAGAGCATTATGTTGAGAAGTTTTTGAAGAAGTTTAACTTTTATGATAGTAAGCACATTAGCCGACACCTTATGAGGCAAATAGTGAACTTGAGGAAAAATGCTCAACATGGTGTACTTCGATCTAGATATGCCCAAATTATTGGTAGTCTCATGTACTTGATGAATTGCACTAGACGACATTGCTTATGCGGTTAGCGGGGCTAAGCGGATACACTCATTGTCCTAGTCGGGGAACATTGGAGTCGTTAGAGATTAGCCAAGTACTTGAGAGGAACAATGAATTACGGCATAAGGTTTAGACAAACTCCACTGTGATAGAGGGTTATTGTGATGCAAAGCTGGATATCGATTCTCATGATATCAAGTCCACTAGTGGTTATATTTTCACCCTAGGTGGAGGTGCGATTCGCTTGGAAATCTTCTAAGCGGACCTTGATAGCTCGTTGACCATGGAGTCAGAGCTTATTGCTTTAGATAAAGCAAGTCTTTGAAATTTGAGTGGCTTAGAAACCTCTTGGCAGATCTTCCTATTGGTACAAAACCGCCTCAATTTGTACCTATGCATTGTATTTGTCGGTATGATAGCAAAGGCAAAACAAATTGTATAATGGGGAAGCGAGGCATATTAAATGCGAGACTACGGTCTATAAAGCATTTCTTTGGAATCTGGAGTTGTGGCTCTAGATTATGTGAGGTCGAGTTAAATTTGGCGATCCTCGACAAAACCCTTAACGGGGAGACAAGTGGTTGATCGTCGAGGGGGATGGGACTTTTGCCTTAGATAGATAGACGGCGGCGGCAACCCACCTATGTGATTGGAGATCCCATGAAGTAGGTTCAAAGGGAAAAACAAGTCACCTAATTAAGCTCTACGGTATGCTATTGTCTTTATTTGGGGCGTCCTTTATGACTAGATAGCATTTTTGTATACTTTGTATAACTTGAATAGCAATGAGAAAAAGGATGAGTTATTTTACTCTTAATGGAATCCATAGTCCATTATTTTTATGAGATAGTGTATTTTAAGCTGCTATGTACACTTGATGGATATCCACCTACGTGAATGTAGAAGCTGGGTGGGTTCTTATGGGTATTGAGGCAAATACTCTAGAGCATTCACTTAACACAGGTGTATGAGGCCAAAAGCGCAACACCCTTGAAACGGGCATATAATGAAAGAGCAATGTGGGTGCATGTCCTCTATTTTACTACTGAGGAATGTTGGTTCAAAGATTTTTTAATCCACCACTTTCGCGTATTATAAGACATGTTACCCTATGGTTGGTTCAAGCCGAAAAGCACCGATATCTTATGCATTGTTTTTCGATTCTCTCGGCATTTTCGTTAACCCATTTCTTTTGTAATATCCTATTCCAAAAGTAGGGGGACTATAAGTATTTTGAAATAGTGGGGGATTGTTGGAATCTTCATGTGTATTTCAAATACTTGTGTGTTGTTTAGTCCCATTGGTGAACCACCACTAGCAAGTGAGGTATTTGAGGTGAACCTCTAACATAAGGGCGTGCCCTTAGGGTACAAAGGCTTTTGTGTTAGGAGGGAGGACTCACCCAAAGCCCACCGCCTTGCTAGCCGCCCGCCCCGCCCCGAACCCGAGCGAGTGGAGTAGGTGGCGTGGCGTGGGCTTGGGCTTGGGCTTGGGTTTGTCTAGTGGGTAGTGGTTTATCAATTGCCTAAACTTGTTTTAGCTTTTGCAGCAAGTTCGGTTTTGCTAAAGTTCTACTTTGAGTTGGTTTTGTGAAACCGACTTTGTGAGGTTTCCTTCTCCATCTATGATTAACGGATCACCCTCTATATAAACAACTGCTATATGTTCATTAGGGATTAATCAATTCTGAGAGAGAGAGAGAGGGCTTGAGAGATAGAACTTCGTGTCTTTGCTACTACCTCTACATCGATCCGAGCGTGAAGTGCATGCATCTGCCGCTATAGAACCGGTGAAGCGAAGTTGTTGAAGTCGTCCTACACCGCTTCTCTTACCTCTGAGAAGCGGATAAGTCTTTATTGCTTCAATCTTCTTCTCTTCTCTTCTTCTTCTGTCGGCCGCTTGAGGAGAGAGTTATATTGCTGTTCTAGAGGGTAGTCTATTCTAGTGCAAAGTTAGGCTGCTGTTAACCATTGAATCTGTGAGGAAGGCATGCTTGTTGCCTTTACGCACCCATTGGAAGGGGCGAAATCTTTCCTTAAGGACTGACCTAATCAGCGCCTTGGTTATTACATTATTATTCTGTCCTTGTCTTCTATTGTTTTCTTTTATCGCAAAACAACAATCTTAAGGAAAGATCAAGATGTCTACACTGTTGACACCACGCCCGATCAAAGAAACTAATGCAGAGTCATGGAAGTAACCGTCTATGAGAGATCTTTGCACCTCTTGAATGCTTTCGCAATTTACCTAATGTGTCAAAGATTGAATCCTTCAACGGTTTCACTTCAAAGAGATGGAGAGAAAGGGTGTTCACAGCCCTAGATGTACTCAACTATGCAAAGTATCTCAACGTCCAACGACACCCATGGAGGGTTCTAATGATTTGAAAGAAATCAAAGGCTGCTTGGCTCAATGGGAATAAGGTATGTCGTCATGCTATTTTGAGTACCTTGTCGATGAGATTTTTGATATTTATTGTTCAAATAAGAATGCACATGATATATGGGAGAGTTTGAACAAAAATACATAATAGAGGATCTTTGGTACTTTCGAGAAATATGCTATTGGGAATTTTCTAAAGTTCCATATGAGAGAGGATAGAGATGTAACGTCTCAAATCCATGATTTTCATGTCTTGATTAATGATTTGGCGAGGGTATTAATTTACCCGAATCCTTTGTTCTTTGGATGTTTGATTGAGAAACTCCCGAGTCTTGGAAACACTATAAAAATAGTATGAAGCATAAAGCGTAAGCGGATGACTCTTGAGGATGTGATCATTCACATTCACATAGAGGAAAAGAACAAGACTTCGGGATGAGGTGTTGTCTAAGGAATTTCATTCTAAAGCCAATATCGTTGAAGGTAATCCCGACAAATCTAACAAAACCTCTAAGAAGCGAAGTCCAACAAAAATAAAATTTCAAGGTCAAAGGCACTTCTTTTTAAAAGCGAATTGAATGCTTGGCAATGGAAATTGTTATGTTTGTGTAAACTGGACATAGGGCTTTTCGGTCTGGAGACACAAGAAAGACGATGATCCTCCCAATGCTAATCTAGTTGAGGGGAGATGATATTATTCTTCTTTGTCGTGTCACAAGTGTTCATAGCCAGCTTTGGGAAGAGGCTGGGTACTAGATTACAGGTGCCACCATGCGTCTGTGGTGATGTTGAAACCTTCTCAGATTACATACTAGTGAAAGATGAAAAGGTCTATATGGGTGACTCTAGAGTCTGTTCTGTTGAGGGAGCAGGCAAAGGTTCTTCGAAGTTAACCCGGGGAAAACCACTTTCACTTAGTAATGTTCTTCATGTTCACGAGATTCGTCAGGAATCTGATTTCTGTGTCCCTCTTGGGAAAATTTGGCGTCAAGGTGACTTTTGAGAGTGACAAGTTTGTTACGACAAAAGAATGGGGTTTTGTTGGTAAAGGTTATTGTAATACTTGATTGGTCTTTTCATGTTGAATGTACTTGACAACATTATTATTAATAAGAATGAATCATACCTTATTTGCTTGACTCTTTTAATATATGGCATGGTAGACTAGGACATGTGAATGTTCATTATATGAAAAGGATGAAAGCATGTGGTTTATTGTCTAATATTTCTGATTTTTCTAATGATAAATGTGAGATATGTCTTTGAGACTAAAAACCCGAAGAAACCACAATAGAAGCTGTGTCTAGAGATAAAAGCTGGATTACTAACTCTTATTCATACAGTTTGGGTGAATCAGGAAGTACCATGTCTAGAGGGGAAGTTTTATTATATTACATTCATAGATGACTTCTCTAGGTACACCATGGTATATTTACTTAGACACAAGCATGAGGCGGTGAGATGTTTTCTCAAGTATAATTTGAAGTTGAAAACCGGCTTAAGCTGTAAGATTAAGAGACTTGATACGATAGGGGTGGAGAATATGAGTCTAACCCCTTCGGGACTTTGTGACAAGAATGGCATTATTCATGAGACTACTCCACCATACTCTCACGAGTCTAATGGAGTAGCGAGCGGAAAAACAGAACACTAAAAGAGATGATGAATGCTATGCTTGTAAGTTTCTGGAGCTTCCACGAACTTGTGGGGGAAACAATCCTATCTGCTTGCCATATCTGAGAATAGGATACCCAACAAGAAAACAGAGGGAATAAGACACCATATGAGTTATGGAAAGGTCATGTACCTACCCCGACATACTTAAAAATGTGGGGGTGTCTTGCTAAGGTTCTTGTGAGCGAACCTAAAAAAGAAAATTGGGACCTAGAAGCTGTTGATTGTATGTTCATTGGTTATGCTCATAATAGTCTTTGCATATAGATTTTTAGTAGTAAAATCTGATAATAACCTTGTCGATGCTAACACTATTATAGAGAGTAAAAATGCTGATTTCTTTGAGAATTTGTTTCCTTTGAAAATTGGCATTGAGAGGTTGGTAGCTCTAGTGAACAACAATCAGCCAGATCACGAAATTTCTGAACAAGAAATTCCGGAAGAGTAAAAGAGGCGAAAAAATCCACCAATTTTGGTGATGACTTTTACATTTCTTCTTGATGATGATCTGTGGCATATAATGAGGCAATGGAGTTCTCGAGATGCACCTTTACGGAAGGATGCTATACACTCGGAGAGCTAGATTCGATTATAGCTAATCACACATGGGAGATAGTTGATCTTCCTCACGGGAAGTGAAACCTATCGTTACAAGTGGATCTTCAAAAGAAATTGAAACTAGATGGTTCCATTGAGAAATACAAGGCTAGACTTGTAGTCAAGGGGTTCTCGAGGAAAAAAGGCATTGACTATTTTGATACTTATGCTCCGTAACTAGGATTTCTTCTATAAGAGTTCTAATGGCTCTAGCTGCTATTCATAATTTATTTATTCATCAAATGGATGTAAAAACTGCATTTTTGAATGGTGATCTTGATGAAGAAATATATATGATGCGACTGAGGAATACGATAATGCAGGGGAATGAGCATAAAGGTATGCAAGTTAGTTAAGTCTTTATATGGGTTGAAACAAGCCAAAACAATGGCATGAAAAAGTTTGGCTTGAGTGTCATGATGTCTAATGGATATCACATAAATGATCTTTGATAAATGTATTTACTTCAAATCTTTTGATGTGAATTCATATGTGATTATCTGTCTATATGTGGATGACATGTTAATCATGAGTCCTAGCCTTGATGTTGTGAGAAACACCAAGATGTTTTATCCTCCCAATTTGAAATGAAGGATTTGGGAGAAAGTGATGTGATTCTTGGAATCAAAATCATCGAAGCTTGATGATGGCTATCTGGCTTTCACAAGAGCATTATGTTGAGAAGTTTTTTGAAGAAGTTTAACTTTTATGATAGTAAGCACATTGTGTCGACACCTTATGAGGCAAATAGTGAACTTCAGAAAAATGCTCAACATGGTGTACTTCGATCTAGATATGCCCAAATTATTGGTAGTCTCATGTACTTGATGAATTGCACTAGACGACATTGCTTATGCGGTTAGCGGGCTTGAGATACACTCATTGTCTAGTCGGGAACATTGGAGTCGTTAGAGATTAGCCAAGTACTTGAGGAGGAACAATGAATTACGGCATAAAGGTTTAGACAAACTCCACCTGTGATAGAGGGTTATTGTGATGCAAAATTTGGATATCGATTCTCATGATATCAAGTCCACTAGTGGTTATATTTTCACCCTAGGTGGAGGTCGCGATCGCTTGGAAATCTTCTAAGCGGACCTTGATAGCTCGTTCAACCATGGAGTCGAGCTTATTGCTTTTAGATAAAGCAAGTCTTGAGAAATTTGAGTGGCTTAGAAACCTCTTGGCGAGATCTTCCTATTGGTACAAAACCGCCTCGGTTTGTACCTATGCATTGTATTTGTCGGGCCCTTGATAGCAAAGGCAAAAACAAATTGTATAATGGGAAAAGCGGGCATATTAAATGCGAGACTACAGTCTATAAAGCATTTCTTTGGAATCTGGAGTTGTGGCTCTAGATTATGTAAGGTCGAGTTAAATTTGGCGATCCTCGACAAAGCCACTTAACAGGGAGACAAGTGGTTGATCGTCGAGGGGATGGGACTTTTGCCTTAGATAGAGGCGACATCGACGGCAACCCCACCTATGTGATTGGAGATCCCATGAAGTAGGTTCAAAGGGAAAAACAAGTCACCACCTAAGCCGCCTCGGTATGCTATTGTCTTTATTTGAGGCGTCCCCTATGACTAGATAGCATTTTTGTATACTTTGTATAACTTGAATAGCAATGAGAAAAAGGATGAGTTATTTTACTCTTAATGGAATCCATAGTCCATTATTTTATGAGATAGTGTATTTTAAGCGCTATGTACACTTGATGGATATCCACCCTACGTGAATGTAGAACTGGGTGGGTTCTTATGGGTATTGAGGCAAATACTCTAGAGCATTCACTTAACACGAGTAAGTAGCTGAGGCCAAAAAGCAACAACACCGAAACAGGCATATAATGAAAGAGCAATGTGGGTGCATGTCCTCTATTTTACTACAAGGGAATGTTGGTTCAAAGATTTTTTAATCCACCACTTTCCACGTATTATAAGACATGTTACCCTATGGTAGTTCAAGCCCGAAAAGCACCGATTATCTTATGCATTGTTTTTTTCGATTCTCTCTGGCATTTCGTTAACCCATTTCTTTTGTAATATCCTATTCCAAAATAGTGGGGGACTATAAGTATTTTGAAATAGTGGGGGATTGTTGGAATCTTCATGTGTATTTCAAATACTTGTGTGTTGTTTAGTCCCACATTGATGAGCCACCACTAGCAAGTGAGGTATTTGAGGTGAACCTCTAACATAAGGGCGTGCCCTTAGGGTACAAAGGCTTTTGTGTTAGGAGGGAGGACTCACCCAAAGCCACACCGCCCTTACCGCGCCGACCGAACCGAGGAGTGGGTGTTGCGTGGCGTGGGCTTGGGGAACATTTGACTAGTGGGTAGTGGATTATCAATTGCCTAAACTTGTTTTGCTTTTGCGACAAGTTTGGCTAAGCTAAAGTTCTACTTTGATTAGGTTTTGTGAAACCGAATTAAAGAGGTGTCCTTCTCCATCTATGATTAGCGGATCATGCCTCTATATAAACACGGCTATGTTCATTAGAGGGGATTAATCACGAGCAGAGAGAGAGGACCTTGAGAGAGATAGAACTTCGTCTTTGCTACTACCTCTACATCGACCGAGGCGTGCATATCATATTTCGCCGCCAACCTATAGAACCCGGTAAGCAGAAGTTGAAGTAGCCCTACACCCTTCTCTTACCTCTGAAGCGAGGATAAGTCTTTTCTTTGCTTCAATCTTCTTCTCTTCTCTTCTTCGGTCGGCCGAGGAGAGAGTTATATTTTGTTCTAGAGGGTAGTCTATTCTAGTGCAAAGTTAGGCTCTTTGTTAACCATTGAATCCTGTGAGGAAAGGCCCTTTGTTGCCTTTTCTCGCACCATTGGAAGGGCGAAATCTTTCCTTAAGGATGACCTAAATCAGCGCCTTGGTTATTACCTGTTATTCTGTCCTTGTCTTCTATTGTTTTCTTTTATCTGCAAACAACATGAAGTGGCTAGTAATCAGTTCCTAGATAATATGTGTTATAACGTTAAAGTTCTGATCATTGTAGTATTGAAGATGGAGCACTGGAAGTGTTATGGCACAAATACAGCTCCTAGCTAAACCGAGTTCTGAGAGTTAAACGAAGTTCAATAAGTAAGGTGTACAACTATTTTGCTTTGTAATTTTAGGAATAATAATAAAGAGGAGGGGAGGGGCTGGGGGTGGCGGTAGCTGCTCATCAATGAGTGTTTGGTAGAAAGCGTGTCGAACACATTAACCCACTTCTCAAGCCTTGTACTGTAAAACCATTGGAGGGAAGTACATAGCAGCATATGGAGCAGCTAGGCATGTAGCCAGTGCAACTGAGATGATAGCTAGCAAATGTGAAACTGCTACTTCTATGCCAACATATTATGGAACCAAACAAAGATAAATCGCCAAATTATAGAAGAACGTGAAATTTGTGACAGGAAACGGTACTTAGTTGAATCTAACATACTCATAACATCACCAAATGAGAACTAATTGTGAGATTAAAACTTGTGATTTAGACATTAACAACTTGACCACTTCGATACAAATTTTGACAAGAAAAAAGAAAATTTACAAATTTAAAGAATGGACGAAAATATGGCCTCGAGAACATGTTCCAAGAATCCTAGAGAAGGCCTGTTACAGGTGAGGTACTGAAGATTGGCTTTTCTCTGTTAGAATTGTTTCTGCCATGGCTACTACTGCTTTTTCTCCGAGGCTTCGCCTCACCGAGCATTGTTATAACGTCCCTCATCGAGGGTCTGTCCTTGGGAAACTTGGCAGTACAGAGGAGTGCAATCTGAAGGACTAGAAGCATTTCTTCTTGTACAAGTTTGCATTGGCTTCCTATATTAGGATCTAGTGCTTCCTCTATGGCTCTGTTGTTTCTAATTTTTACACGAACCCATTCAACAATGTCCACTGATTCTCCAAACTCAGGTTCCAGGGGTCTTTTCCCAGTGAGAAGTTCCATAAGTACCACGCCAAAACTGTATATGTCACTCTTTTCGTCAACCTTCAATGTATACCCGTATTCTGCCATTGGCAAGTAAAATATAAAGTTAGCCGGTGACTGTAACTCTATCTGTTATATATAAAATTTAAGGCAAAATCAAAATGGTGATATTGGAGTAGATTTATGTACCGGGTGCGATGTATCCATAGGATCCAGCAACCATTGACATTGTTTCATTCTTCCTGACTATCATCCTCGCTAGCCCGAAGTCAGCAATCCGTGCGTCAAGATTTTGATCAAGGAGAATGTTATTCGACTTGATGTCTCTATGAATGACTGGAGGATGGCAGTCATGATGGAGATAGGCCAATCCTTGTGCCACTCCTACTGCAATGTTGTACCGTGATACCCAATCAATCAATAAAGATCCAGCCAGTTTACCATGTAATGCCTCCCAAAGGCTGCTATTTGGCATGTACTCGTACAGTATCATTACATTGGAATCCTTATGGAGATAGCCATAAAGTTTTACAATGTTCCTATGTCGAAGCCTTCCAAGTAGATTCACCTCTCCCACTAGATCATTCTTACCGCCTGTCTCGACGTCAGTCCCTGAGCTCCATAGCTTCTTAACAGCTACAACTGTGTGTGGTCGTTGTGTCTCAGCCTTGTATACTATCCCAGACGCGCCCATGCCTATTACATTCGATTCTTTTATGCACGCCAATATGTCGTTACTAGTAAAATTAAGTCTCTGGAAAGCCATCAACCTCCAAGGCCACTCTCCTTTGCTTACATCAAATCGATCTATAAAACAACCGCCATTTGAGTACCACCTCTTGTACACCATCTTCCACCAATAACTGCAATAACAATTGATAAAATTATCGAAATTCCTACAAGCCAACCGGCGATAACGTGGTTGATGTGCAGTTTCCTTTCCCTTGACATTGTTCTTCCAGAACTTCGAGAACATGGAGGGAGTACGCCTCCACAGAGACCAGCATTGCCTATGAGATCTCCAGGGTTTATCGTTGTCAGTATACCATTTGAAGGAACTTGACCCTCAAGCTTGTTGTAGGATACATTGAGCGATTCTAGTGCTGGCGAGTTGCCAAAACTCTCTGGAAGTGCACCAGTGAGAGAGTTATTGGATAGATCAAGAATGGCTAATGTGGACATCATGGAGATTGCTCTTGGAATTTCTCCTGTGAAGTTGTTATTTCGAAGATTCAAAGTCACTAGCTTCTCACACGACACAATACTTGCTGGAATGCGTCCAGAGATACTGTTAGTTGAAAGATCTAGTACTGCTAGTGATGGACAGTCCTGGAACTGGTCTGAGATTTCGCCAATTAAGTTATTGTAGGAGACTAGAAAGTTCTGAAGAGTTGGTATTGAGAAAATGCTAGAAGGGAGAGCTGAATGGAGGCGGTTCTGAGAGAAGTCAATGAAAGAGAGTGAAGTGGATAACGAGATATCATGTGGTATTTCACCTGTGAGATTGTTGTTTGCCAACTCCAATCGCTGCAGTTTCGCAAGTTTCCCAAAACCTGGTGGAACTGTTCCAGAAATAAGATTGTTCTGCATTCTAACACGGACTAATGATTCACATCTTGACAGGTTTAGTGGGATTGAACCAGAGATCACATTATTGAAGAGGATAAGTTTAATGAGATTACCGCCATTGCATAAACCAGCTGGTATTTCGCCTGAGAGTGAATTTGAAGATACGTCCAACCATTGCAAAGGAGAATTCTGCCCAAGATTCACTGGCAAAGGACCTGACAGTGAATTGTTCCACAGCTCCAGAACCTCCAATTGTGTCAAGCCTCCAAGTCCAGAGGGAACCTGACCTGTTAAATTGTTGCGCATCAGATTCAAGAGCTGCAAACTTTTCAACTCTGCCAATTCAACTGGGATCTCTCCTGATAACTGATTGTCTGAAAGGTCCAACAACACTAACGATGTAATGTTGCCAAGTTCTGGTGGTATCTTTCCCTCAAAACTGTTTTGATAGAGGAAAATTGTATTTAGTTTCTTCAGCCTTCCGAGTTCAACTGGAATCTGGCCTCCAAGATTGCCAAGCGCCAGGTCTAGATACTGTAGGTTGCTGAGATCACCAAACTCGGTTGGAATTCCACCTTTGAATCCATTGTACCCGAGGATAATAGTTTCCAAGGACGAAATCTGGCCTAGCTCTCGCGGAATGTAACCAGTGAGATTATTACCAGCAAGACCAAGATACTTCAAATTCAACAAATTCTTGTAACTTGTCGGTATTGGACCTTCGAAGAAGCTTCCTCTGAAATCTAGAGTTTCGAGCGTCGTCACATTTCCAAGATCTTTAGGAAGAAAGCCGGAGAAATTGTTGCTGGAGCCATTTATATAAGTCAGTTCCTCCATCCTTCCAAGGCCGGATGGAAATTCACCAACAAAGTAGTTCTGACTGACATCAAAGCTCTTCAAATGTGTGAGCTTAGAAATGGATTTTGGCAAAGGAGACGAGAACCCATTGCAGCACAGGTTAAGGAAAGTGAGACTGTGTAGCTGTTGAAGGGCATCGGATACAAGACCACTGAGATTCCTGCTTGAAAGATCAAGCTTCTCTACGACACCATTTGAGTTGCACCAAACTCCAGTCCAGTTGCAATGTACTGCACCAACATCGCCCTTATAAGTTGACACTTTCCAATCCTTAAGGTGATCCAATGGATCAATGAGGCTTGCTTTTATCGATAACAAAGCTGATACCTCATTGTTTGCCACACTGGAAACTGCCTCAGCAATAACAAAAGGAAAAGCAATGCACCAGAAGAAGAATGGCAGGTGGTTCTTCATCTTAAATCTTTCTTTTTCCTCTGTTTGCCTTTTTACATTTTGTTCATTTTTCCTGTGAAGACTCTGAGCGTTTGATTAAAGCGAAGGGTGATATCATATATGAGGAAAAACTGGAGAAGATTGGTTTAAAGCGCTATAAAATATGGTTAGAATATTTTTAAGCTCGTGAGGTTTTGGGTTCTGCAATAGCTGTTAATCTGCATATAATTAATGGAAGCATATAAAACTTTTGGCCTTTTATATATATTTGGTAACACTGAACATGGAGAGAATGTGTTAAGTTACTGATCATCACAGAGTTCTTCTTCTACTTCCATGATCATTGTCAACTTATCTAGGTGCTAATAATAAATCCATCATTGTGCTGTAAACCATATTATAAATTAAATAAGGGGACATTAAGTTGTCGAGCTAGCTTGATATAGGAGATATTGTATTCTATTCAACTCTGTATTATGTATTATAGATCATCATGCACCGTACCTTGACCCTCCTATATATGACCATATTGCTTGGAGATGACGAAGAGTTGTATTGATTTAACGGTTGTGAGTTGTGACTCGGTGGCAATATGTTAGTGTATACATACATGATGCCTCTTTCCTTCATATTTAATCAGGGAGCACCACACATTCTCTTCGGTAAAGCCTTGAGTATGTACTTAGAAGACTGAACAATAGATTAATGGGTTAACTAGTATTACCCCACTAGATGAGCCAATTAGGATTTCCCCCCTACTAGATGGGAAATTAGGTATCTTTCCCCTAAACACACGGTCAATTTGGTTTGACTGTTAACTTTCAAGTCAAACAATTGAAAATTACATAAATGTCCTCATAATTTTCAAAAAAAAAATTCAATTTTAATTAGGTGGGGGCATTTAAGTCATTTTAAGTTGTTTGACTTGAAAGTTAACGGTCAAACCAAATTGACCGTGTGTTTAGGAGAGACCCTAATTTCTCATCTAGTGAGAGAGAAATCCTAATTGGCTCATCTAGTAGGGATAACACTAGTTCACCCTATATTAATTTATAAAGTTCCTTTTAAAACATCCTACATGGTTTTGGGACCAAAGTTCAAAATACAAAATGTGGCTTTTCCCTTAATGATGAATAGTAACTTCTAAGTATGGGAAATAATCATGATTGCACTATGGTTTCTGACTTCAACTTCAACTACTTAGAGATTAATGAATTTTGAAACCCTCTACCTAAAAATATGAACAAACTAAAGATATCAAAAGCCAGGCATATGTGAATTCCAGTGGGTCACGGACTCACGGCCCCTTCCAAAAAAAAAGGTCGTCATTATTCCACTTACCTTAGCTTGGCCTCCCGCCCTCAGAAGAAAAGGGAAAATCATTGGGCTGTCCCTGGCGACGTGTGCTGATGGTGATAATAACAATGTGTTAAAACTTAGAAATTAACGTTTTAGATAGAATATACAGGTCACAAACTCATAAGACAATCCAATATTGGTTAAAATTGATCATAGTGCACAAGGTTAATACTTAAGTCTGAAATGCTCTAGTCCAGCACGTACTCCAGCATAAGTACGATCTACGAAGTAACTAAAATAGGCCTAGATAGCTAAGCTAATCATCACATGGATGAGGATAACTGAATCTTTCCATGTTACACGGAGCACCCAACTGAAACAAAACAAGATGAAACAAACATTTCTTCACTTGTTTATTTCATTTGTTTAACCATATTTTTAAACAAACACAAGGAAATAATGGAAGAATTGACGCAAATGGAGGAAATGGCCGGAGGATTAGATGAGGTGAGCCCCATGATCAATCATGGAGTGTGAGTTTGGGTCCACTAATATTCATTCTTCACTGTTCTTTTTCACATGCACACATGTTCCAGGATCATTTTAAAATGAGAGTTACAGTTTAGAAGAGTTTAGGTGCTATTAGTGAAGATGGAGACCATGTGAAAGGGAAGTTTCGTTGGAAATGAGAGACTGTATATCCATTATTGAGAGACAGTCATGGAGAAGCTACATTCCAGATTATTTTAATGTAATAGTTAGTACCTCCATCTTATAATCCATGCTAGAGAAGGTTACGTGTCTTCACATGGTTTTATTCCACTACCACCTTCACCCAATCGTCGAGTCATTGGGGATTGAGGCTTTGATATTTGAAAAGGCTTTTGACTCCAGGGCACAAGCTGCGTACATAGGCTTCAACTGAGTCACAGACTTGGGCCGATGCGTAGAACACCCGCCTTTAGTTAAGAAGGGCCTTGGCCATAATATTGTCACCACTTTTTCTTGTATACACCTGCAGAAAATAGAAAAGTTTTAGGGAGAGAATTTGCGGACAGACTTACCCACAAATCAGTTTTTTATTGGTCCAAATATTTTGTAGGCCCGATAAATAGTTTTTCGGGACAGATAAACAGTTTTTGGACAGTCTCTCCACCAATCAGGACATGAGGTCTTGTAGACAGCAAATAATAGTATGTCCACACAAGGCCCAAAATATCCAATTCGGTGAATCTTTGGATGTATTTAAAAACCGATATATATTGAAAATATCAGATATATCTATTTTTTTTTTTTTGATCAATCAAAATTTTGTTTTGTATGTTTATATATAATAAATATCGTTAATATATCGGTCAAAGTCAACAATTTATATTTGGATATATCGGTCGATATATATCGTTATATTAGAAATTATAATATATATCAAGAAAAAAATAATTCAATATTCGGTTGAGATATATTAAATATATCTATATCAATATACCTAAAAAAATTATATATATCAACAATATAAAATATATCCATATTTTGGGCCTTAATGCCTTATGTCCACAAACTTATTCTGAAAGTTTTATTCGATAATTATTATAGAAAAAGTGTTTCTAACAACAAAAATCATTACAAATATATCGGCAGAACAATCACGAATTCACGATACGTGCCGTGGCAACAAACTCTTTTTCTGTTGGGCTAACGACTTTTAGTACGGTACGGAGATTGTAGGAGCCGCAAAACATATATCCGTTTCTATCTCTCATAAAAAATCTAGCTTTACTCATTCTTAACAAAACAAAAAAACGAGAGCATGGAAACTCACCAGCAGCAATCATGGAAGTTGAAGTTGTCATACAAAAACGCGACCATGCTTGTTTGTTTCTTGAACCTCGTAACTGTTCTTATCCTTCTCCAAGGTTTCTTCTCTGGTGTTTCAAGTAAAAGACTTTCTAGAAACCAACCTGCTGCAGGTACACTGTTCTTCTTCTCTTTCTTTCCTTTAACTTTACCTGTTTCTTTGTTTATAGAACTAAATAGTTATGAGAACAAACATGCCCCAGCTGGTATTTTCTGTTTTACTTGATGAACAAGGGGAAATGTTGCTCAGGGACTTAAATTGAGACACTTGACTAACTTTTTGAGCTTTGCTTGACTAATTGATGAGTTGTATTAAGAACCCCTTTTCTCCTTTGTCCTTGAATTTTATAACTGATGTGAAAATTTTGATGGATTGTATAGTGTAGGGGTTTTATATTAAAAAGGGGCAGTTTGTACATTGGTGTCTTGGTAATACCATTGTTAAGAGTCATGGTGTAGAGTTGGTGATGACAGGCATAGGCATTACTGATTTCGGGCTGAATGTAAATGTGCAATGTGTGTTTCTAGACGGGTTGGAAATGGATAATGATAATTTTGATAGCAGGAAAAGCAACTGCATAAGCCGCCCAATTAGTTTGTGGTATGCAATCAGCTTGTTAGGTTGCCTCCTAATGCTGATTTTACATCTCCTCAATTTGACAAGGACTACAACATTTATATGCTTCAGTTCATATAGTATTATTCTTTCCATTTTTAGGTTATACCTGTGACCTGTCTAAGTGAGTATCATCATTAAGTTGTGCTGCTCCTTGTGTGTATCTTCCCATCGTATGTGGCCAAGCTCTTTGCTGCATTATTTTCTTGTATATATGAGAGAAAGAGAATTAGAAGAAAAGACCTAGTAGCTGGATAACTATATCATGTGGTGAGTTAGAAGCTAAGCATTGGAGCTGTACACTTCTGGAACTGTAAACTGGTTTTGATACCGTAGTTGGCATTCCGTGTTCTCCCAACATAAAATCAAGTTACTGCTCTTCTTATTGTTCCTTCTCCTGAGCACAATATGATTCTTTCTTCTATATTTCGAGTAATATCTATGCTAGAAATCTAAGAGCCTTACTCAGTATCATAGCCATATTTTAGCATACATTGTTGCACTAACTGCTCAAAATGTAGGGCGACTGCAACATATTGTGGAATCTGAAGAAGCACGCCGTGCGATGGAACCCTTGGAACTGATTAAGAGAGTAAGCATTCTGAACTAATCTAAGAGATTAAAGCAATATTTGATACTTGCTCAGTTGCTCCCACCAGTTGTCTGCCTAGTGGGATTTTTTCTTAATTTCAGTTTTTCTATCACTAATTTGTTTAGGTAAGGGAAATTGAGCAAGAAGCATATTTTGAACCAGAGAGAACAGTCAAACAGAAGGTTGTGAAGCAGACTGCTGCAGTTGATCTTTCAAAGAGATTGAACTATATGCGTGCATCAAATGAAGGCAACAGCCTCAAAGGTGATTATATAAGTTACTAGCAAGCATGTATGATATTAGGAAGTTAATGGATTTCAGACAGCCTCAAATTTTTTGTTGCAAGGCGTCCACTGTCTCACTAGCCTCGCGAGTTGGGCCCAAGGTCTTGCGATCGATTTGAGGGGACTTCATTTTTCCTTTTTTCCTTTTGGGGGTGGGGGGTTACGGTTAAAACTAATTATACCTATCGAAACAAAAACACACAATGCACAGTGTATGTCATAAATATTGAGATTTGGGCTGATAAATACCAGGTATGGTGCGGGTGCTTAGGAGCACACTTCAATTTTGGTCCTCACACAGTTGTTGAAAGGAACATATAATGTCTATAGGATGACAATAAGACTGCCACTGTCTTATACACTTTCATGTTTACACAAGTTGATGTATAGCAAACCTTGATGCCCTTAAAAGCATTTTCTGTTCAATTTACAGAATATGTAACTGTAGTACACATATCAACTAGGATTCACTGTCTGGTATTACACATCAACAGTGGTACTTCTCGTGCATTTTGGCCACATGTCTCTACTTTTGTTTTTGTCAGTTGCATAGAATGGCCACTTACTAATGACTTTTGGAATTGTAGCTCTTGAGGAATGGCGTAAACGGAAGATGGATCGAGCCAGGCAACGGGAGCTTGAGAAAAATGGGACATCCACCTCTCAAGCGTGATAACCATTCAAAAAATTCGCGGCCTTAGAAAAGAGAGAGGATGATTACAGCTCTTTCTTTAATGTCGTTCTCCCTAATCATTGTAATGTAAATAAATATAGAACTTGTAATTTGTAACAGTTATTCAATTGTAACCTTTAGTTTTACATAATAGAATACAAATATTTGGTTCAGCTCCATGTTTCTTTGAGTGAATATACATGTAAAGATTAAAATAAATGATCAAAGTCATAAGTTTTGCTGAAATTCTCCCTACCCAACTTTTGCTATATAAGATTTCTAAATAAGTTGCTATTTGAATAGGCTTTTGAAAGAAACGGATAGTGTAGTAGATTGAAGTGGGTGTATTACTTGTATTACTTAGAGCTGAATGCTAGTTGGGAAAATAGGTAGCATCACCCATGCATCCTCTAACTGGTACAGAGAGCAATGCCTAACTAACATCTTTCTTTTGTCAGAGGGATTCCTTTGAGCCCAGAAGTATGGAACTACAGAGCACTGCATGGGATGGGATGTGGTGTTGGGATTCCCTTGTGTCCAGAAATCTTTTGCTTAATCCTTGTTGAGTGAAATCGACTTACTTATTAGTCATTGAGCTAGGCTCTAGTTCATAATGCAGCAAATGCATCTCTCCTTTTTTCTTTGAACTTAATCATTTATACAAGAAAGTTTTACAAACTACGAAAAAATTGCCGAAGAAGAAGAAAGAAAAGAATACCCCAATTTACAATCAAAGCATGCACTGACGGATGAGATCCCAACTAGTATGGCATGCCAAATATCATGTATATAACTTCCCTCACAAACCTAGAACAGATAAGGATATCCGACTTTTGGCTACCGTTGAGAAGTGGAGGACCTCTACATTATGACATCTCTTTCCCCACATGCATCAGCACTAAAATTCGCCTCATCAAGTAGCTGAGAATTGCGTAAAGCTTTTAGCCAAAACTCAATCAACATGAATCTCTTTGGTTGTCAATGAATCCGTTAGCACTTCTGATCTTAGCCATCATCTATTGAAGGACACCTGCAACTCTGGCATAAGATCCTGCTTGATAGTTTGTTAACATAACCAGCTTCTATTGCGTATCGAATGTTCTGATAGTTAAAAAAGATGTGATAAAAAAGAAACCACAGACGAATCACATAAAAAATACTTTACAGTTCCAGGAGAGTAACTGACCATCTAAATTTACCCATAGCTCAGATAGCATTCCATCTCGGCTCTTCATAATCAGTCCTTTCTGGAGCCAACCAAACAGATTCACAGTAAACCGTCAAAATCAGGAACATTGGTAGAACCCTTCATCGTTACTATGAGGTCATCTAACATCTGATAAATCACAGGAGAACAAGGGTGTGTTTTATCTGCAACACGGAAAGAATGGGTTTCATTGCTAATGGTAATCCAACTGCACCCTGGCAGCTTCCTCAAACCTCTTCCTTTCATCTTTTTCCTCAGGTCTGCCACAACATCCCACATCTTGACCGAAGCATATATATTTGAGAGTGATACATAATTTGATGGATTCTGGGGTTCTAATTGAATAAGGGACTTATAAGCCAGCTCCTGCATATCTGAGTTTTCATGAACTGCAGAAGCACCAAGAAGAGAGCCCCACACACTAGGACCAGGTTTCACTGGCATCGTCCTAATGAACTCTGATGCTTTATTAATCTGACCTGCTCGACCAAACATATCAACAATACAAGCACAAATCTCCACTGTTGGTGAAACACTGTATTCTTTGATAGCAGAATTATATATCTCTAATCCTTCTGTTATCATTTTGGATCTAGCACAACCTGAAAGTACACCAACTAATGTAATATTATCTGGTACTATCCCCATCTGGATCATCTCATTATACAATGATACAGCTTCACCACCCTTCCCATTCAGCCCATATCCAGATATCATCGAACTCCATGAAATTGTGTCTCTGCGGTAAGAACTAATATCAAAAACACATCTAGCACAACTCAAGCTCCCACACTTGGAATACATATCAATGAGGGCATTGCTAAGAGATATTTCATGGTTGTACTCCTTCCGAATAGAAAATCCATGAATTTGTTTCCCCTCCATTAATGTCCCAAGAGAGGTACAAGCAGGAAGGATGCTGATAAGAGAGACTCTATTCGGCTCGATTCCATCTATTAACTGCATTTCACGAAAAAGCGTCAAACCTTCCTCTGAACATCCATTTTGCACGTAAGATGAGACTATAGAAGTCCAAGAAACAACATTCCTACATTTCATCCTATCGAAAATCCGTCTACCCAAGACGACATTTTTCCTCCTCGAATACATATCAATCAAACAAGACCCTACATGAACATCCGAATCAACATCCAATCCATTCTTCATAATAACACAATGAATCTCCCTCCCATGATCCCACTTTCCAGTACTAAATCCACACAAGGGAAGAAGACTAGAAACAGTAAATGCATCAAGTCTAACCCCTTCACCCTGCATTTGTTTCACAAACTTCCATAAATCCTCACTAAACCCATTATTCCCTAAACCTGCAAACGCAGATATCATAACATTCCAAGAAGCAGAACTTCTTTTCGCCATTTCATCAAACACTTTTTTAATCCCACCAAAATTTCCTCCCTTACTATACATAGCCATTAAAGAGTTAGCTAAAACTATATCCGAAAGAAAACCCAACCTCAAACTTCTACAATGAACCATTTCTCCAATACCCACATCTCTAATCTCACTACAAACCTTAAAAAGTGTAGCTAAAGTGTAATTATCAGGACAAACATTCTCTATACACATTTCATTAAACAAAGCAAATGGCATTTCAAAGTTTCTATTCTTCACATACCCATTGATAACTGAGTTCCAAAGAAATATATTCTCCTTGTCATGAAATGTATCCAAGACGTTGCGAGAAATGTCGGGGAGTTGGCACATTGAGTAAGAAGAAATGAGTTTTGTTGCTAGAAATGAGTCTTGAGAAAGCCCGAGTGAATATATTTGAGCGTGGCATTGTTTAGTGAGTGATAAAGATTTGGTTTCGATGGAGAGTTGAAGGAGTTGAAGAAGATGAGTGTGAGGGTTGTGAAGAGTGATGAGAGAAGAGTAAGAACGTGAAAATGAGATGAAGCCAAGTGCAGAAGCGTGCATGAAAACAGACTTGGCCATTTTTTTGACACTAGTGTTGTGTGCGTAATAGTACAAAATATCGTGTTAAATATCTCGATATGGTGATATATCGGACTTTGAGAATTCGGAAGAATTGATATCTCGCAGTATCACGACATCAAATTTGTCGACGCTAGAAAATGCTTTATCCATAACAAGAAATAAGCCAAAATGTCCAATTTGGAATTTGGAATTTTAATCATAGTCTAAGATAGCTAGGTTTTGAAACTATTGATAAGGACATTTTTTTGTTTATAACTACTAAGAAAATCAGATTTCACGTTTTAATTATTAATAAGGACAGATTTGATTTTTTTATTTTTTACTCTTTCCAATTTTATCCATTGTCACCAAGTACGGTACGGGTTTAAAACGGTATACTTGAAAAAAAACTTAGTTAGGTGTTTTTAACGTCTCGAAAAAAAAAACGGAAAAAAGTTTAAAAATTAAAAAAAAAAAGCGGTAAAAGCGGGTAAAACGGGTTTAAAACTATAATAATCATAATATCGTAAAAAAACGGTAAAACCGATGATAAATAATATAATAGATAAGGAGTTTGATTTTTCTATAAAAGTGGGAAAAAAAATAGACACATAAAATAAAAATAATAATAATACAAATGAAAGAAAATTCAAATACATGAAAGTATCAAATTATCATTACTCATCCAAATACTAGAAGTTTTAGATTCAGTGCCAAAACACTATTCAAAATAAGATACTACTAATTACCAACCATAATGGCATAATTAAGTACTACAAATAAGTTAATAACTTTAAAATTTTCAATTAATTATTAATAGTCTAAAGCAAAATAGAACGGTCTCAATAAGTCAATCTAACGCCCACTCTTCAAAAAGGTAAACTCCAAAACCCTTTTCTTTTCTAGCATTGTCTTTAAAAAAAAAAAAAAAAAAAAAAAGTTTTAAGCGGAGATTTTCAAAATCTCGGTGTTAAACGTTTTAAAACGGGTTTAAATCGTTTAAAGCGGGTTTAAAACGTTTGTTTTATTTTGTTGAAAAACCGGGTTTTAAACCTTGGTTTGGCAATAATATCTCGGGTTTTAAACGCGTTTTAAACCCGTATTTGGTGACAATGATTTTATCCTTTTATGTTTGGTATGCACTGACGTCTGTGCATACCTTGCATACCAAGAGGTAGTATGCATTGACATGTGTACATACCATTTTCTTTGTGATATTTGATATACACTGACGTTTATACGCATATCAAGAAGTAGTATGCACTAACACTTGTGCATAATATTTTCTTTGTGATGCTTGATATGTCTGTGCATACCTAAGATAGCATACTAAGTTGGTATGCACAAGTGCATATCAGGATACTATTGTCTTTTTAGACAAAAACTAACTATTGTCTTTGAAAGTGATTTTGAAACGAGGATGGGTTTTTTGGTTCATTATTTCAAAATTTTGTCCTTTTTAGTTTTGTCCCCTTATAAGAATTTGTATGAATTGTGAGACTTGTGAGAGATCAAAAGTCTGTACTGTGTTCCATAACCGACAATTCTGGTGACAACTTTTTGGGACACAGCATAATTTGTCGCATGGTTATTTTAGTTCTAAGAATCTGAATTTGTTTGTCATACACAAAAATCGTGGTGCTTTGGAGAGAATGAGATATTGAGATGCCAAGATAAAAGTATGAAACTAGCATCAATTTCACTGACACCGGCGGCGACTATTGAACTACTGGCATGCAGCACTATTCCAACCACTGCAAACTAAGGAGATGAAAATTTTTCTCTTGTGAAATGTCTCATTCCGTCCTAATATGAAGTCCGGAAAGCGGAAAACAAATTAGTGGATATGAATGTACACTCGTTTTAAGAATCTACAATACTCTAAAGTAAAGTAGAAGTTTAATCGCTTCTCTGGAATCATTTCAAAACTGAATCTACGTGGGGCTGGATCTGCGGTGATATCAGTTTCAGTTTGTTTGATCTTCACAGAAAATGATCCAACCATATCAGATTACTGCAGGACTGTCATTCTTCTCTGCTGTCTCTATTAGATATAAATCCATAGGAAATGCTAGGTACTTTCTTCAGCTCTCTACCTTCTTCAACCTGCTCCGACTTCTTTTAATTCTACCTCCCTTCTCAACTCCTGATTTATACATGGGCACAAAAGATAACCATGCCAATGGAACCAAAGCTGCGAGAAACTGTAGTAGGATCCCCAGTGGCAAGCTTGAGTAATCCCCAGCTGATATTCCAATCAGAGAAGACAAACCAATGCCCAAAAAGCCACTAACAATGGATGACAAACAATATGCGGAGGCTAAGAAAGAAGTGAGTGATCCTTCACATCCCGGTGGGCACAATTTTGCAAACAACACGGAGAAAGGCAAAAGTTTAAACTGAGCGATAGTTTCAGCTAACCCCGACAGGCACAGGACATAGACCTCATTAGGAACACCCAGTCTCAAATTGTACTGTTTCACTAGGATCAAATCTAGGAGGAGTGAGGCTGCATATGCAAGTTGCACTGCACTTATTAATTTTCTCAAAGGGAAGTTCTTCCAATACCTGTCATAAAGAACAGTTGCAGATAGCAGCATCATTTGCCCAATCACTTTAGACATTCCTATGATGGAAGCATTGATCTTCAAACACTGTGTTTGGTAGCAAAAATTGGCTCCTGAAAGAACCGGAACCACGGCTATTGAAGCAACTGCCCAGCATAGGGGATAGGAAATTTTCTCTTCGCTAATTGCGGTAAGAAGATTTAAGAACTGTTTACGTAGATTTTCATAGACAGAATTTCTTACGAGATGGTGAGTCGAGGGACTTGGAAGAGCGAGAGAATCCTCTCTTGTGCTCAAGGAAACTGACAATTGAGCAGAAAGTAAAAGAGCAAACAACAGAAACATGACACTGGGCTGTTGCGTTTTGAGTAAGAAGTATCCACCAAATAAGTTCCCTAAGATGCCTCCAGCAGCAAGAGCCATAAATGCATAAGATTGGAGACTTCTCATTTTCCACTTCTGGCCATACTCCGTGATAAGAGCATCTTTTGCAACCTCTGTGATGGATGCGCCAAGGTTGCCAACTAAGATACATGCCATTAGAGTTGGAAGGGCTTCAGCTGCAACTGGAATTGCAGCAAGTGTTCCCCAAGACAGAACCTGCAAGAGGACTAGAAGTATGGTCTTTATTAGTGCCATGGTGCACGATTCAGGCAATTTAACAGTGGGGAAAACGAAACTGTCTTTGTAGGTTCAATGGGATTTAAGATTTACGGAAACGACATATATTTGGTATCAGCTACTTATACACTTATAAATTACACTCTACAAATCTTACCACATTGGTTTCCATAGTCTGCATGCAGCCCATAAGATACAATATCACACGGTTTATGATCAACAAAAATTATTTTGGCACAGAAAGTCTCTTTTGGATCCAAACGATTGCACATAATTCATCCGTGATGACCAAATTCAACGGGCAAAATGGATACTTTTGTAGATTTGTGAATCTTTCAAATTCATGTATTCTACTGTGATAAAGATATATAAATAATATAATTTTACAAAATGTTTGAAACATTAGCCTAGTTTTCATATAATATGTCTGTCAATCTGTCACTATGACTATAAAAAGATTCTAAAAGTAAAAGCATAATCTTAACATACTAGGTAATATACTCAAATCTCCATCTCTATTAGCCTATCCAAGACTTAAGGAAACAACTAGTCAGTATCATTTGTTCTGGTGTTGCTGTATGTATTGACATTTGTATGGAATGGGAATTTTATGTTCCTTCTGATCAATGAACCTTATATGTTAAGTTAGAATGCATAAAGCCTAGTATTCTTCTTCACAAAGAGAAATGAAAAGAAAAAGAGACTCTCACTGTCTCACAGAACAAAACAGAGCACATCTCAATGTTGCATAAAGAGAAGATTATCTTCCTGTCGACAAAAATAAACAGAACTTCTAACATACAACAAAACAAAGCCTTATTAATATTGGTGACAAAAAAAAAATGCCACTAAAGAAAAACAAATGAAAATAATTGCAAATTTGGCATAAGGCACATTTTCATCATCATTAAAATCTTATCTTATCCCAAACAGAAATATCACAAATACATTTTTATCATTATATTTTGAGTACACCCCCTTATAATATTAACACTAGTAATTCTTTAAAAAGAAACATGAAGCTGATTAACACATTCAGAACAAAGCTATTTAAACAAAACTCGAAAAAAGAACCAACCTCCAATGGAAATATAAGGTATTCTATGAGCACCACCAATATAAAGAGCATCAGAAAGAACACCATAAAGAGGTTTAGCCACCATAGGTAAGTTAGCAGAGTTCTGAACTAGCTGCAATATTGAAGGATGTAAACTAAGATTATTAGCCATATGAAAGTTAAGTGCCAACCATGGAAAACATCTAAAACCTTGTACCCAATATCCAAAACCACATAACAACAACATTTGTTGACTACCCTTTTGTGAAAAATGTCTAGTCTTTTCATTTTTTTTCTTAACCTTGTTATATTTCAAAGGGACTTGATTTGGTGTTAATATTATGGGTGCTAGAAGATTGGTTTTGGGGTTTATGATGGGTTTATTTGTTGTGTTTTGTGATGGTGGTGATGAGAGTCTTGGGTTTTGGTGGTGGCAGCTGTAAATGAGATTGAACTTGAGGAATGATGGTTTTATTATTGGGTCTCTTCTGTTGTGTTTTTTTTGGGTTGTGGGTAGGAATGGTTTTGTTATGGGCCTTGTTTTTATGTGAATCATGGTTTTAAGCTTTTTTTTTGTTGAGGTTTGGAATGAATGGAAAATAAACTCAAAGATGAAGATCAGTTTTAAGCTAGTAGGTTGACTAGTTTTATGTAGGAGAGAGAGAGAGAAAGAAGCAAAATTTTCAATGCCAGCACGAAAATATATATTGTTTAATGGAATCTACTAGCAATTGTTTTTAGCACAAGAGTGTGTTTGCAATATATAGACAATTCTAGAAAAACGTTGGGAAGTATTTTAGGGTACAGACTACAGACTACACAGAGTTCTCGTTGGTTGGTTATGGGAATTTTTGCATTGTTAAACATGCACGTGATACCTTTGTGTTTATACTTTATAGACAGCGGGCTCACAGGATGCAGTGGTCCTTGATAGATCTGCCCAGTTCATAGTACTTATTTATTTCGACAGTTGTGGTGTGATGGGTTCACTTGGTTTATTGTTAAATTAAATCTAGATTAGGAGTGGATACCTGAAAAACTCTTTACATAGTTCTCTAAATTTTCAATTATTGCAATGTCGAAAATTGTTTGGTAGTTCTTGTAGTTTGTGATTAGGCCGAAGTTTAAACAGGAATAATAATGGGAATACACTCATAGTGATGCCTATTTTCATTGAGTTGCGACTTGTAAGTTGTGACACCAACGTAAGGTTTTTCTCTGCCGTCGAAACTCTCGATGTCTCCATCTCCAGTTCTCCACACCCATACGCAATTTCGCATGGAGGGGCAGCTTTACTTAGTAGACTTACTTCATGCACGTGAGAAGTGTCTGGAATTTGATAAAGATGACTGAAGCTTCACATTTTAGTTTTTGTATGGGTGTAACTTAATGATCTTCTTGTCCATTTTTTCCTAGTCAAGAAACTGCCCATGGTGAGCTCTGGCAAAATATCGAACAATTTTCTCATTCCTGACCCATCTCATTGCCCATGGTTTCGGTATCAACATATTGTCAGTAATTTTAAGAAACAAAAACTTTCAGTAAGTGGTGGCTCACTACAAGGATCCTTCTTATATGGTCATCGCCCGAAGAACCAGTCACCAAATTCTAGTGATCAATATTCATTCAAACTTTGCTTATGCTTGAGACAGTATATTCATACATACAATGCTTGATCCAGTGTCCTGAAAAGAGAATCAGATAAGCTGCTACCAGCGCATGATATCTAGGTGCAGACCTGCTGCACCACCCTCGAACTAATTTAATTGGAAAGAAAATGACAAGTCAGTAAGAAACATCTGCGTAGAAATCAAATGGTACTTGAAAATATTTTCTTCAGCTAGTCTGACGGACTCTTTCCTTCTCTTCACCTTTTCCGAAACGAGAACGTCCTTAAACTTCCGACTTAAAACTTGTGCCACAGTCAAACACACTATTTCTTTAGATGGCAAAGGAACTATACAAAGGCACGCTGAAGGTGCACACAGTTATTATATATCCCGATTACTTTCAGTGTCATCTCCTATAGGCTTGGGATTACGGCTTCAATTCAAAATTAGCTTCCAATAGTGAAAGAATTTCAACTAATGATGACACCTTAAAATCTGGATTCAGATCTGCAGTGGCAAAAGAAGTTGAATCGTATCTACCTGTTTCATCAAGCAAGCATGTAAATGCTCCTGCACATTTCCCACAAGCAACCTGAACACAAAAACGTAATAATATTAATAATAATTAACATATAAAATAAAATCACTCTGTCAGTTGACAGTTTCCATAATACAGCTTCGATTTGGAACTACCAGTGATAGTAAAGCCATAGACAGGCAAATGAAATTTTTATTGGCCTGATACTAAGACATTATCGTAACATTGTTGATAAAGGGTACAAATTCAACTATAAAGCCCACATAGAAAATTCTTACCATGTTTTGTAAATTGACGGGAAACTAGAACACTCAACAGCACATCATTTACCAGTGTTAGTATTGTAACAACTCAACCCAGTACTTAAGTACTGCAAAACAATTTATTTGACCATGCACGTGTCTTCAGATAAATTCCCAAAAGAGTTAGAACCCACAGAAACACAGCTGAAAATCGAATATTCTAAACTATCTCTGTCCTCTTCTATCGTGTATTCTGGTTTTCATTTTGATCACTTTCACAGGAGAGAAACTATACAAATAGAACCTAGAAACGATTTCGATAAATAGATGTTATTACTTCAATATCACCCAGATATACGCCTATACATCACCTACTCAAACTGCAACTTTACCAAGCTAGACATATGCTCACCTTGTCCTTGCTTTTTTTGGGGACAGATATGGATATCAATACTGACATTAAAAAAGCAGTGATTTGTTCTCACTACGATTGACTATCACTGTCAATTGTCAACATAAATTTGACATATTCTAAGGAATCGAAGGCGTGCCTAGGTTCACCAGTTGACTCAGAGCGCAAGGCGAGGACCTTGCCTAGGTGCCCTAGAAGGTGTAGAAACACTTTGGCGTATAAGAACATGCAACTATTTACTTTGCAGAATTCATAACATTACTGAGAAAGAAAAGACAGGGAGCTTGTATATACACTGAACAAGGTTTACAACAAAATTTCAAAACAATCAATTTCATAAAATATAAATCAATCAACTAAAAGGTTTTAAGAGACAATATTGAGCCAAAATCTAGAGAAAGAAACATCCTTTTCTCACTTTTAATTAAGAAAATAAACAACTATACAGGGTATGGGAATGGGGTATAGGATTGGAGCATCTCCCCATAGGAGAACCAAATCAAATATATAAAAGGAGGAAGAGAACATGTGCAAAAAGAAACATACGTCATCTTTAAGGCTATCACCAATCATCATTACTTCATTAGGATGAACTTCCCAGGTTGAACATATATGTCTCAGTGGATCTGGGCTTGGTTTGTAAGGGCGGAATTCCCTACTGAGTGCTGGAGAGAACACTATCTGTAAAAAGGGTGTAATAATTAGTGAAAGAAATTGATGAGAGTATAACACGGCTTCTTTACTCGAACTTTGTAATGAATATAAAACGACACCTATTATGTATGCCTTTCTGCCAGTTCAAATACAAGTCTGCCTTGATGGAATCCAGAGTTCCAGACAAAGAAGAAAGAAAAACTAAAACCAAAAAATGAAGCCTTTAAGTTAAATTTCAAAGTGCCAGGCACAAACTTTCGGACACTTTTCAATTAGAGAGGAAATCCTGGAACCGAGGCTCACTTCTCTTGTGGTGATGGTTTTCAAAGATCCTATCAGCTACTAACTCTTATCTTGATGAAGTAAAAGGTCCAGGGTTCTCAACATCTAGGCATATCCACGTATTTTATAGTGCAGATTGACACGTGGTATAGTGAAACTGGATTCCCAAACATTGGTGAGTAACTAAATAATCAAAAACCAAACCTAATAACTTTTGTACTTTGTTTACGAATTGATAGGCAGAGTTCAACTTCAGATAATCAACGCCTTACCCCAAACCGTAGATGGAACAAATCGACTGCTTCCTTGATATTACGAGTAATCAATCCCCTTCTGCAAAAGCAACAGTATGGAATTATTACTTCACCACGAAACGTCATCCTGACACAAATTTTTATTTGGACTTAAATCTCACTGCAAAGAAAAGGACGAGTCACATATAGATTGTTACTTTCCAATGAATAACATATGGAAAATTCAGCAACTATAGTTGAACTCAAAATAGATGATGTGTAAGATATTCAGAGCTGACGTCAGTATATTACTGTAGGATATACACCAACCGCAAGCAACAGAAATGTAAGCTATATATTAATCTCTTGAAGCAACATGCCAGTGTATGTGCGAGCAAATGGTAAGGTTTAACCACTTATCAAATGAGTGTTTTCTGACTAAACTATTCAAGCTAAGTTACATTGACACGGATAGGTGTGTCTGTATCCGACACAGATATAAAGAGTCGGACACGGCAAATAAATACTATATCTGAAAAGTATGATTTGGAACTACATGAGAAAACACTATGTGAGCATAATAAAATATAACAAGTTCCCATGATAGCCAGCAACATACACTGCAACAGAATACATGAAAGAAACATTAAAAAGCTAATATCCTGTGGGCTTTCTCCTAAATCATGTTAATATGACTATGACATGATCTACTCCTCAATCATCCCCATCTAGAAGAGAGAAATGCCTTTTGCTAATTTAACTACACTAATTAATATGTTCTTCTCCAAGTTCTCCAAAATGAAACTCAACGATAACAAGACATCAATATTGATAATTCATTATTCTCATATAACACTGAGAAGAAAAGAAATCTACCTTATCTGTTTTGAATCAAGAAAACCACAAAGCTCCTTTGCACCTGCATCACATTCCTTGTTAATTAACAAAGGGTAGATTAATCACAAAATGTTATTAACAAAATATCGACAAATTATTTATAGCTACATACTAAAAAACACGTCTCCAAACAGTTTCTAGTATAAATGTAAGCAAAAATTCATCAATGAAATAACAAATACACCCATCACTACAAAAACAAATGTAAACTGAAATTATTTTGATACCTGGCATTATCTGAAGACGATCAAGACCCTGCCTTTCATAGTCAGTAATAGTCTGATAAGCAATTTTCTGTTTTTCAGGAGTCCAAGATTCAATGTGATGTAAAATATCAATACCAGTTGGGCTTTGAGATTTAATAGAAATGTATTCTTCTTCACCAAGTACAGCTTTATACATAGCTTGGAAATCTATAACTGGTACTGTTAAGGTCCCATCCATGTCAAATACTACTCCTCTTAAAATTTTCTTCTGGCCCATTGTGCTCAAAGTGTTTGTTATTGTTGTCGAGAATTTGGTTAAGTTTGAGATGAGTGGTTTGTGGTTTGGAGAGAACAAGGATGGTTTTGGGAGGAACAGTGACATTATTACTTTTTTTTGGAGAGGACAGCTGTTATTCTCTCCTGTTTTGGTACTTGCTTTTAGAGCATTCCCAAATCCCAATGCAAGTCATTAGGGCGGCTTTGAGACTTTGTTCACCTCCAAATGGTTCAAATTTTTTTGACCAAAATTGAATACTGAGGTGACTATTTTCTAAATTAAAACCAATGTGAAATCTTCGACATAGATAGTGGCTGAGTTGTGAACTTCCGACAGGATGTTGGATTCTGTGTCTCGTGTGTTTTTTTTTTTTGAACGGAATGTTTCATTCCGTCTCGTATGATTTTTTGACTTTTTTTTTATTTTTTTTTAAATTTCCGACTGGAGCGTTTTTTCGATGTCCAAAAAAAATCTAGCATCCCATCCAAAATTAATATTCATCTTTGTATTGGGTAGATTCACCTTGTTTTTCACCAAAACGGTGGAAAAGAAAAAAAATACTAATATACGTAGAAGTGAAAATAAGGGAAAAATAATGACTTGTATTGGGAATGCTTTTTATCTTTCTACAGTTCTACCTTCACTTGTACTTGCATAGCCCCAATGCCCAACCACCACATGACTTTTTTTTAACCAAAGTTTTGACTTTTGATTCTTGTACGTATATTAAAAGGGTCCTGTTAAATACACGCCCCGGGTTCCTCGAGAGTAGAAAAATGCAAGAAGCTGATTTTTATGCATTACCAGAAGGATGTGTAACAAACATCTTGTCCTTGACATCTCCTTTAGATGTGAGTGTTTTGTCTTTGGTTTCATCCATGGTCAAATCTGCTGCTGATTCTGATGTTATCTGGGAGAAGTTTCTGCCGTCCAATTACAGAGAGATTGTATCTACATCGGTTTCTAATTTAAACCTGAATGATTTCAGGACTAAGAAGGAGCTTTATTTTCGTCTATGCGATCATCCCATTATCCTTGAAGGTGGTACTAAGGTATGTAGTTGACTAATTTTCGTCTAGCAGTGTAGGTTCATTTTTAATTTTAAACACGAGATGTACACAAAAAATTTGATCAAGTACACAAGTCGCTCGATCTCGTCTCTTGGCTATGTGATAGTAGAACTGTAAACTTTGTAGCTGATCTATTTTATATGAATCTGTCCACCTTAATTAGGGGTTTCTCTTTTTGTCGAATTTCTGATTTTTTCGAAATCCGACCCGAAATTGGTCTGGCTCTGGGTGTAGTTTTCATGGGCCGATTTTCCGATTTCCGAAAATTCCGAAAAAAAATTGGATCGGATTTGGATATAATTCTAAAATCCGATCTGATCCGAAATTTCCGATATTATTGCCAATTTATTCCGAAAATATATACTTCTCTCACTATCCACTTGATTAGATCTCGACCGTTCATTCATTTTCTAGTTTTTTACTTCCAAAAACAAAACAAAAACATAACCCCAGCTTGCTTCCCCAATTGGAATTGGACCACTCTACCGGTCATTATCACTGGCCATAACAACAATGATATGAAAAAAAATGTCATTGAGTCATACAATGACTCCAGGACCAATCCAAAAGCCAAATTCCAATAGATAGAATATTATGTAAAGCTACTTGAGTCCAAGACCATAATCCATTATTTATCAGACACTTCACGTTTCAATTTCCACACGAAAAAAGATTGAAACATTACAAATACCCGGACCTCAACGTAATGCAATGCTTGCTATTGGTGGTTGCAGGTTCTTTTTCTCGTTTTTTCTTGGATCACTTGTTTGAATGAAAATGAATTTTCTCAGTAAACAAGTGCGTATTGTTGTTGGTACATTGGTGTTGTGGACATGATTTTCTCTCCCTACAATGAACATTGGCGTATGATATTCCAAAAATAATTGAAAGTAAAGAGATTTTTAAAAATTTACCAAGTATTCTGAAATTTTCGAAAGTTCCGAAATTGGAAATATATTTTGAATCCGAAAAAAAATTGGATCGGATTTGGCTAACATATTAGGTTCCGAAAAAAAATTTGAAAAATTCCGAAGGAGGTTAATCCGATCCGATCCGATCCGAAGTCACCACTAACCTTAATGTAGTGGCTTATATAATTTTTTCGCGAATGGAAGCTCTCTTGGCTATGTGGTGGCAATACTGTGAGTATTTAGTAAGACACGCTTAGGGGCCATTTGTTTTTGCCTCTTATAAAACCTTGAGGTCAAGGTCTTATAACTTCTTATATGGACATTTTTTCGGTTTGTTTTTTGCCTCTTATAAGAGGCATTCTACTAGAAATGTCTTATAAAAGGCTCCAATTCTATAAGTACCAAAATTTGATATATTTAAATTCTATAAGTCTTATAACTTGAAAAATGACTCAAACACCCCTGTCCATATACTCCTAGCCTCATGTCTCTCTTATTCCCTTTTCATTATCTTATTCTCCAAATAACTTCATTGCCCTAGTCACCACCGGCTACCACCACCACTGCAGCCACTACCACCACCACCACCATTACCACCGTACTATTAAAACTATCACCACCACCATTACCACCGTACTATTAAAACTATCACCACCACTACCACTGTGCTATTAAAATCACCACCACTTCCACTACCACCACTATCACTACCACCGTGCTATTAAGACCAATATCATCACCTCCACTACCACTACTACTACCACCACCACCACCACCACCGTGCTATTAAGACATCCACCACTTCTACTACTACCACCACCGCACTATTAAAACCAATATCATCACCTCCACTACCACCACCACCACCGCCAATTAAGATAATTTCTTAAAATCGATATTCTAATTATCAAAATTGATTTGAAAATACGTTTATTTCAAATTAATCTATTCAAGTTAAATGTGATGTAAAGTAGGATTATATTTGTCAAATAACCATCTATAAGATGTCATGTATTTGTTTTTTCTATTTTTACAAGTGCTTATATGAGGAACTTAAAATGAAAAACAAACCACTTTATAATACCATCTTATAAGACCCTCTTATAACACATGGTCTTATAATACCCTATTATAATTTATCGCAAAAAAACATTTGGTTCACATTTTTAAGACACAGATTTGAAGATTCCATCTCAACTGGTATGCACAAACTTTTAGTCCTCTTGATATTCATAACATACTGCCATCTCAATATTGGGCGACTTAATGGGCGTGATTGAGCCAATCCATGTTCTTCTATATTTTTCCCTTATGTTCCTTGTTTGTTCAGATTTGCTGACATGTTACGGTGAATAAAATTGTTGACAGAGCTTTCAACTTGAGAAAAGGAGTGGCAAGAAATGCTTCATGCTTGGAGCAAAGGAACTCGGAATTGCCTGGGGTGACACTCCCCAGTACTGGGAATGGAAATCTCAACCGGACTCCAGGTTTCTTGTCTTTCTCAGTTCCCCTCCCTCCTATCCATACTAAGCATGGATTCCTTTAACATATGTAAAATGCAGGTTTGCAGAGGTAGCTGGACTTAGAAGTGTGTGCTGGCTTCATATCCAGGGAAAAATAGATACTCAAATGCTTTCACCGAATACGAATTACGCAGCCTACCTAGTTTTCAAAGTTACTGATGAGTCATATGGGCTTGATAACCCAACAACAGAGGGATCTGTCCAATTTGTACTAGGGGGAGGTAACGCAAGTGGATATCGCACAGTGCACTTAGATTATGATTCCAACCGAGCACCACACCGTCGACACCGTAGGTCATCAGTCACCCAATATGTGGGCCAACTTCCAAACGCAAGAGGAGACGGGTGGATGGAGATTGAACTGGGAGAGTTCTACAATGATCGAGGAGAAGATGGGGAGGTGAAAATGACTCTTGAAGAGGTGAAGAATGGTGACTGGAAGTCTGGTCTTATTGTCGAAGGTATGGAGCTCAGGCCTAAAGAAAATAGTACCTGAACAATTTTTTGTATTGCAGTCTTATGGAATGGATTTTGAACCTATGTGTGCACGGTTCTTTGTAAATTCGTAATAATCAGTTTGCGATCACGAAATACATGTTTTCTTTAATTTCTATTGAGAATGATGATCAGATAAACTTCTTGTTCTGTATATCGAAAATAATACAAAATACATCATACGCTATAGCGTTGGAAAATAGAAGTAGAGAGAAATCCGTGTGTAACTTTTTCACACACTTCGTTTGATAGGCTTGAATTGTGTTGGATAGTTTAGGCTGTTTAGCACCTACGAAAAAATATCGCACAAAAACTTCACAAAAAGAATTCATGGTGAAAATTTATTACCATATAAATGTATTACCATTTACCAGTGGTGAAAATTCCTACAAGAAAGTTTCAGGCTATCAAACAGAACCATAAACTAGTTGTTTCAAGCCATAGTACTTCCAGAGTCGAATATGCATGGTCTGTGACACAAATCTAGTGTCAGTGTGTCACAGACTTGTTGACGTTTTGAGCGAATTGTTGACCTTTGATGCTGTATTTTAACACCTTAGCGACAAATGTCCATTCGTTCTGCTGTACCTATAAAAAAACTGGCCTGACCAAAAATAAAAAGCTAAAGGGATTAGAAATGAGAAGTGAAAAGAAAATGCAAGAAGCTGATTTTTATGTCTTACCAGAAGGATGCGTAACAAACATCTTGTCCTTGACCTCTCCTTTAGATGTGTGTGTTTTGTCTTTGGTTTCATCCATGTTCAAATCTGCTGCTGATTCTGATGTTATCTGGGAGAAGTTTCTGCCATCCAACTACAAAGAGATTGTCTCTGGGTCAGTTTCTGATTTAAACCTCAATGATTTTAAGTCTAAGAAGGAGCTTTATTTTCGTCTGTGCGGTGATCCCATTATCCTTGAAGGTGGTACTAAGGTATGTAGTTTACTAATTTTGCTTTCGTTGCATTGCTTTCGATTCCATTAGTGATGAACAGTTTAATAGAAGCTCTCGTCTCTTGGCTATGAGATAGTAGAACTGTAAACTTTGTAGCTTACAGTTTAGGTTTTAGGAGAATTTGGGGTATTTGTCTTGATCCTGCTTTTGTGAAATTCACGATTCATCTATTTTATATGAATCTGTCCACTTTAAGGTAGTGGCTTAAAAAAAATTGATTCGCGAATGGAAGCTCACTTGGCTACAATTAACAGAACCAATATACCATCATTTTAAGATAATCAGAATGCAGTGGCACACTTTCACACCGAGATTTGAAGATTCCATCTCAACTGGTATGCACAAACTTTGAGTCCTCTTGATATATTCATAACATTCTGCCATCTCAATAATCTTGAACTCTAGAGTAATTGGTAATTTAATGGACTTGGATGAACCAATCCATGTTCTTCTATATTTTTCCCTTATGTTCCTTGTTTGTTTAGATTTGCTAACATGTTAGGGTGAATAAAACTGTTGACAGAGCTTTCAACTTGAGAAAAGGAATGGCAAGAAATGCTTCATGCTTGGAGCAAAGGAACTAGGAATTGCCTGGGGTGACACTCCCCAGCACTGGGAATGGAAATCTCAACCTGACTCCAGGTTTTCCTGACTTTCTCAGTTACCCTCCCTCCTATCCATATTAAAACATGGATGCCTTTAACATATATGAAATACAGGTTTGCAGAGGTAGCTGGACTTGTATGTTTGTGCGTGCTTAAGATCGATGGACAAATAGATACTGAAATGCTTTCACCAAATACGACTTACGCAGCCTATCTAGTTTTCAAAGTTACTGACAAGTCATATGGGCTTGATAACCCAACAACAGAGGGATCTGTCCAATTTGTACGAGGGGGAGGTAGCGCAAGTGGATATCGCACGGTGTACTTAGATCCTGAATTCAACCTAGCACCACACCGCCCACGCCGTAGGTCATCAGTCACCCAATATGTGGGTCAGCTTCCAAGCGCAAGAGGAGACAGGTGGATGGAGATTGAACTGGGAGAGTTCTACAATGATCAAGGAGAAGATGGGGAGGTGAAAATGACTCTAGAAGAGGTGAAGGCTGGTAACTGGAGGACTGGTCTCATTGTTGAAGGTATTGAGGTCAGGCCTAAAAGAGATAGTACCTAAACACGGCGTTGCTAATTGGTTACAAGCCTCTTTTGTTTCATCGCTTATTGAACAGATGTGAACAAACTTCGTTGTATATTATAACAAAAACAAGTGTTTCAACATCTTCAAAATCAGACATTGCAACTTTACAAGAAGGAAAATATAAACAGAGAAAATAAGTTGAGATTTAGCCTGCACCATTTTGTTGGTAGAAGTGTAGAACGTAAATGTTTTTTCGACCAGCGCAAACTTGTTTGTTAAGTCATGTTTACCTTTGACATCGAAGTTTTAGACTGACCCAGGATCAGCTGATCCGTGTAGCTTTGCTTTATCAGACTCCATAAAATAACACATGTCAAAAGATATAAAAGAAGTGGATACCACCAATCAAGGTGGCAGTTTTGTTTCTATCCGTCTCTTTGTTAAAAATGGATCTAGTAGAATCAGAATAACACATGACACCCACACGTCCACACACCGTATTGCCGTTTCAACTCCTCAAAAGGAAAATAGTAGAACCTTAACGACGAAGTTTTTTCTTTCCCTCCTCTTTCTATATAAAGCCTTTGCAAACAACTTAGAAAACAGACGAACAAATAAAAGAAAACTCATTCCACAAAGAGAAGATAATCATTATTATTAGAGAAACTGATAATGCAACAAGTAGATTATTTCTATGTGCTGCCAGAAGGATGTGTAACAAACATATTGTCCTTCACTTCTCCTAGAGATGCTTGTACATCGTCTTTGGTTTCATCCACATTTAAATCTGCTGCAGATTCTGATGCTATCTGGGAGAAGTTTCTACCATCTGATTACAAAGATATTGTGTCTAGATCAGTTGAGGATTTAAGCACCAACAAGTTTGCTTCTAAGAAGGAACTTTATTTTCGTCTCTGTGGCGACCCCGTTCTCCTCGATGAGGGTAACAAGGTAATTTTATCCTTGTTTCTTTCATATGGTGCACGAGGTTGACAACTTGGGAAGCGAATATGAGTCCACGTAGCGTAAAAGCATGTCGATTTGCATTTGACGTCATTATATCCATATGTCGGTATACTAGGTCAAACTAGACACGGAACTATTGTATCATTTTTATTGTTTGACCTTTTTGTTTATATTTTAACTGCCGCTAGTGGTGGATAATTACGAATGATGACGTGGTAGGATAATAAATTACACGTGTGTGTTTTTAATGCAAAGTAAAATGGTATTATATTCTATGCTGCCAATAGCCTAATGGATACTTAATTAGGACTTGGCGGTTCACCACTAGACACTTTAGCCTAAATCAGTACCAAATTGAAAGCTTTTGATTTATTTTATCATTTTGTTTGGGACTTTAGGTGGTTGGCACTTGGCAGTATCTAAAAGTTGTACGTTGTTATTTTCATAAATGTAGGAAACCAGTGACAATATATATATATATGATAAAGGTGGACTTTACTGAATCACTTCCGTGATTTTTTTGTCTTTTTGGAGTTGTGAGTTATGACTGTTGATTTCCGCGGCAAAATATTGTATTATGTATGTTTGGATAATTTGATAAAATGTGAGTCAACCCAATGTAAATACTACCCCGTCTCAGATCGTACCACTTCTATATGGTGTATTAGGCCTTCACATTGTGTTAATAGTTTACTTTTCAATGACTCAACTGCTGTTTGTACATTTCATAATATCACATAAATAAAATTGCAGTTAAAAAAAAAAAAAAAAAAGATCGTATGTGATAAGTTATTTTTTATTTGGTTATCGAAAAAAAAAAAAAAAAAAAAAAATTATTCTTTATTTCAATTTTTTTGTTTGTTTTTTGCCTCTTTATTGTATTTGTTAGAACTTAAAACTTGGCTTTCCTAATGAATGACAATACTGGCAGAGTGTAAACCTTGACAAAAAGAGTGGCAAGAAATGTTTCATGATTGGAGCAAAGGAGCTCAAGATTACCTGGAGCGAAACTCCTCAATACTGGAAATGGATACCTTTACCCGACTCCAGGTCTCTTTATTTTCTTTCTGTGGCTCTTTCGATCTTTTTGAATATAAGTTTTGATAACTTAAACAAATATTGTATTATAGGTTTGCTACTTTTCTCTGTTTCCGTTTCTACCTCTTTAAATATTTACGGTCAGATAATACTATAGGTTTGCGGAAGTTGCTGAACTTATAAATGTGTGTTACCTTCACATCAAAGTGGAGATAGATACTCAAATCCTTTCACCAACGACTACCTATGCAGCATACCTTGTAATCAAATTTTCTGATCAGGCCAGTGGACTTGAAGACCCACCCGCAGAGGTCTCAGTCAAATTTCTTGGAGGGGGAGGTAGTGCGAGTGGAGAACGTACGGTTTACTTAGATCCTGAATGCAACCGCAGGCCACACATACAATATGTACCACACCGTCTTGGGCTGATACGCCGCAGGTTTGGTCACATACTTAGGCCAGGAGTGTCATCAGCCATTCGATATGAGGGTCAGTTTCCAAGAGAGCGGGGAGACGGGTGGATGGAGATAGAATTGGGAGATTTTTATAATGGGCAAGGAGAAGATGGAGTGGTTGAGATGTGCCTGCAGGAGGTGAAGGCTGGTCACTGGAAGTGTGGACTTATTGTTGAAGGTATTGAGGTCAGGCCTAAAGGGATTAGCACCTAAACAAGACCTGATCGATTAGTTATGTCTTTATAATTGTGTGAGCGCAATTGCATTGTTATCATGTATTCTTGATTTTGTGATATAAATAGATAAATAATTGAAAAATATTGAATGGGAAATATTTGTTCAACTGATTCTGTTGCATATCAGATAAACTTTTATAAAAGAACACAGAACCATAAACACTCATAGATTCCACGAGAAAAATTGCATAGAACTTAATTTAAACGTGTAATTTCTAAAGTTAAAGATCCAAAGTTGTAGTCGTCTAGTGGAGATGTGCTGGAAGCTTGAAAGAGGCAATTTCAGCAACTACCTCAAAGGTTATGGTCACGTAAATTGTAAGGAGAAAAATGAAAATGTCACGTTTTGATCTGCTTTCAGATTGATGGTATTGATATATGCGGGTATTTGGACAGCATTCGTCTTTGGTCCATTTAATGTGGATACGCACCCTATTTAATATGGATATCGGTAATTAATGTGGTGATCTTGATTCTCTGTACATAAAGAGACAGTTGAAACTCATCTCAGCCAAAACAACAGAAAAAAAAGAGACACATGAATTTGAGAATGCAAGAAGCGAATTTCTCTGTGGTGCCAGAAGGATGCATCTCAAACATCTTGTCCTTTACATCTCCTCGGGATGCGTGTAGGTCGTCATTGGTTGCATGTTCATTAAAAAATGCTGCAGATTCTGATGTTATGTGGGAGAAATTTCTTCCATCTGATTACAAAGAAATTGTCTCGAGGTCAGCTTCTCCTTTGGATTTGAACGGTTTTGAGTCGAAGAAAGAGCTCTATTTCCATCTCTGTGCTGATCCAATTCTTCTCGACGGTGGTGTTATGGTAATTTTCTTGTGCTGCCTGTTTTTCTTCTTTTTTGAAATTTCCTCTGACTTTTTGTTTCATAATCAATAGAGGCATCGCGTAACCACAAGTATTTAGACCCACCGGTTGTAGTTTTTGCATTTTAGCAAGGAGGTAATTATTATATAATTAAGTGGGTCTTGGGGGATTATTATTAGTAAATTACATAGGAATGAGGTTTTGGATTGAAGGAGAAGAATCTGAGTATACTTGTGATACTCAATGTGACAATGTTTGATATCAGTCTTAGAGATACTTGCTGTGATATCTTTGGATTGCATACGAACTTTGAGAACTTCATAGATCAAGTGTTCCCCATAACGAATCCTGGTGTTATTTGGTGCTCCACCTCAAGGCTAGAAGATCCCATTAGTGTTGTAGATACAATTGTAAATGCAGAGTTCGACATACAAGTCAATACACACTCAAGCCAAATAAAAAACGTTCTATGTGAACGTATGTATGACAACCCTTAATCCAATGTCATTGGTGTGAAAAGGGATTGGCTACATACATTGTACAGAGTCCGACTATCAGCATTTCTCGCCCTAGGATAGTTTTCTGGTCGTTTTACCTAACGTGTAAGTGTCATCGAAATTTTTTGCAGAGCTTTAACCTTGAGAAGAAGAGTGGCAAGAAATGCTTCATGATTGGAGCTAAGAAGCTTCACATTACCTGGGGTGACACGCCCGATTACTGGACATGGACACATGAACCTGATTCTAGGTCTATCTCCTCCCCCCCCACCCTCTCTTTGTCCAAACCTTTTGGATTTTCATTTCTTACAAAAAGTTAATCTTGCAGGTTTGCAGAGGTAGCTGAACTTGTGTATGTGTGGTGGCTAGAAATCCGTGGAAAAATAGATACTCGGATGCTTTCACCCAAAACGACTTATGGAGCCTACCTTGTGTTTAAAATAAAAGACAATGAATTCGGGGGTTATAATCAGTGGCCACCTGCAGATGTCTCCGTCAAATTTGTTGAAGCAGGAAGTGGCGCAAGTGACGATCAGATAGCATATTTGGATCCTACACAACGTCCAGTGAATGCACCAAATGGTGAAGTTCCAAGTATGAGAAGAGATGGATGGATGGAGATTAAGTTGGGCCAACTCTACAATGATCACGGAGAAGATGGAGAGGTGGAGATGAGTCTGATGGAGGTGAAAGCCGGTGTCGTTAAGGAGGGTCTTGTTGTTGTAGGTATTGAGCTCAGGCCTGAATGCAATAGTACCTAAAACAAGACCGTATTATATTACTTCGGTATTTTTCATTCTTATTTTCTTCTTCTTAATGGTGATTTTGCTGACTTTAGACCTTTGGAAAACAATTGCAGTTAATGCTTTTAATATTAGAGAAAACAAGAATGAAAATGATGTCTGAATGATTTTGTTGCGAACTTCTTTTCTTATGTGGATCCATCATCCATGACTCCAGAAAATCCAGAAGAGGAGGAATTAGAACAGAACAATACTAAAGTACTAACTACACACGTATTCAACCAGTAATTTTGTTGGGCTCTTAATTGAAGGACTCTCTCTATATAAAACCGTTGAGTCTCATCTGGTAAACAAAACAAATTTTGCTTCTTGTTTCGAAAAATACAACAAACTTTTGACAATGCAAGAAGCAAAATCCTGTGTTACCAGAAGGATGTATCGCAAAAAATCTTGTCCTACATGTCTCCTAAAGATGCATGTAGGTCGTCAGTGGTTTAATGGCCGTCCAAATATGCCTCCAGATTCTGATATTATTTGGGAGAAATTTCTTCCATCCGATTACAAAGAAATTCTCTAGGTCATAATGTCAGAGAAACATAAGCGTATAAGAATCATGCAAGAGGGGAAAATGTTTAGGTACTCCCAAGTCCCAATTCATGGAGGATAGGGATGATGATGGTAAAGTTGCATGTATTTGAAAAAATATTACAGACGACATAGTATTTATTAGCTTCTCTGAATTATTAAGCTGAAATAACATTTGTGCATATATCTATACATACAGGGATTGAAAACTCAAATTTCTACCTAATATCTCAGGCTCAGCCATGTGTTATTGCCATTTACTTACTGATCTGCAATGAAAATGTATGCTTGATCCTGCCAGAAGCCGCATCAGCCGAAAGTATGTGCTAATTCATTTTTATTTCTATTTTTTTTGCCTCTGTTGTATTTGTTAGAACTTGGTTTTCCTAATGAATGACAATACTGGCAGAGTGTAAACCTTGAGAAAAGGAGTGGCAAGAAATGTTTCATGATTGGAGCAAAGGAGCTCGAGATTACATGGAGTGACACTCCTCAATACTGGAAATGGATACCTTTACCCGACTCCAGGTCTCTTCATTTCCTTTTCTGTGTCCCTTTAGTTTTGATGACTTAAACAAATAATGTATTATAGGTTTGCTACCTTTCTAGGTTTCCGTTTCTACCTCTTTAAATATTTACGGTCAGATAATACTACAGGTTTGCGGAAGCTGCTGAACTTATAAATGTGTTGGCTTGACATCAGAGTGAACATAGATACTCAAATCCTTAAAGAGACTACCTACGCAGCATACCTTGTAAGCAAATTTTCTGATGAGGGCCTATGGACTTGAAGACCCACCGCACAGGTCTCAGTCAAATTTCTTGGAGGGGGAGGTAGTGCGAATGGAGAACGTACTGTTTTCTTAGATCCTGAATGCAACCGCAGGCCACACATACGATATGTACCCCAACGTCTTGGGCTGATACGCTGAAGGTTTGGTCACATACTCAGTAAACCCCCTACTGAAATAAACTGCTATGATGAAAGGAAATCAAAACAAGGAGTTGATCTAATTGTCTCTTATCTTCACTGATCACCCGGAAGGGTTTTAATGATATCAGAATCACCTGGGTCGATGATACTGAGACAGCACACTCGATAGTGTTTCCCATAGGCAGTTCTGAGATTCACATTGTTTCCACTGAAGTGATGAACCCCAACTTTAGCCAACTTTACATAATACTCAATCTTAGATTTCCGAAGTGGAGGGCACTTATTAGCTATATGAACTTCCCCTTGGAGCTTCTAAGAGATTTGAGAACAATTTTATACCGAAGGGTATACTTAGTTTCCACTCTTCATAACCAGAGCTGTTAATGGTCTCATGAGTCTTCTTTGTCTTCTTAGCGGCCACCATAGCTACCCACTTCAACCAAGCAGCAGCAGACACAAAACGTCAAATAAAACACAAAGTCAAATGAAACTGAGAGTGAAATTACGAGTGGGGGTGTAAAACGGGTCGGGCCTCAAACCATAAATCCTGTATGACTTGAGGACTGTGCTGGCCCAACCCTCTCATGTAATGAGGGGCGGGCCTATGAGGGCCAAAGCTAAAATTGTGAAATCCTAACCCTCACCTCAACCCTCTTTTTAGAGAATTGAGGGTCGGGCTAGAAGGCCAGGTTTAATTACTTTCTTAAACTTTTTATTTATAGTATAATTTTGCTAAATTGATACGCGATAAATTAATTATCACGTTTAAATAATAGGTTTTCTCAACCTTGACTTTGGTTAATATAGTTAATTAATAATTTAGCTAAAATTTATAAGATAATAAAATTTAAAAGTTTCGTTTTTAGGTTTGATGTGCCGATGTATTACATGAATCAATAAGAAATGTATATGAGACCAAAAATATGATGTGGTGTTGTAGGTTATAAAATAACTTGTGTTTGATTAGTTGAAGTTAATTAAGAACTTCATTACCATATACCAAATATCATATCACATAACTCTGATTTATATTTTATTCTTGTTTATATATGGTGATGGTGAAGTGACCCTGGTTCATATCCTGACAAGAGAACAATTTGTTATTTTGAACTAGATTTTTCATGTAACATTAGAGGAGCCGACACAAAACACTAATTTATGTCAAACATATTTTTCATTTTGCTATTTAATTTATACAATTACGTACTTTTTAACAAAATATAAATAAAATTACATATAAAAGTTGTGAGGGCCTTAATGCGGGCCTTTGAGGGTCGGGCTGAGAGCCGCTCTCATGCTTTCACATTTAGTACCCTCCCCTCAAAATGTGAGGGCTGGGCCTAGCCCTCAAATTGCATGATGACTTAAATTTGAGGACTTTTTCAGCCCATGGGCCGGACCAAGCAGGCTGAGGGTTTGAGGGCTTTTTTTACACCCCTAATTTCAAGAGAGATAAAAGTGTGGGAAAATATGAAATTGGAAGTACATTTTCCTGCATTTTTTGCTAGTTCACACTAGGGCCGTTAGATTAGATATCTAGGATTGTTACACGTGTCCAGCTAAATTTAACCAATTTCTTTTATTTTTATGTGGGTACGTGCAAAAAGTATGAGGGGTAAATATGGCAATCTACATCAATGATTGCCAACGCGGTCAACTAATGGTAGGGGGACCTAAAGCTAATAAATTAAAATTTTTAGATCCAACACAAATACCCCTATTATTAGAGGACCTACAACTAAATAATCCCATACTTTTATATAGAACCATGAACACATTCATAGATTCCACAAGAAAGATTGCATAGAATGTACTTTAAACTTGTAATTTCTAAAGATAAAGATCTAACTCATCGAGTGGAGATGTGCTGGAAACCTCGAAAGAGGCTTTTGGCAAAGAACTCTTTTCTTGCCTTTTTTACTACTACATACCGCAAAGATGAGATACTGTGGTTAAGTAATATGTTAGAGCAAGTCTAATGAGAGTTGTTAAATTGGGCTGCTAAAAGTGTTACATAAGTGCCACATAGGCTTTTTAGCTTGCCCAGCCAAATTTGGCTCTCCAAAATCAAAAAACCAATCCAATCGCGCTGTCTGTTTTGAAGGGCTAAATGATACGGACGGCATAGTTTCTACCGCCCGTCCACTATTTTTTGAAATTTTTTTGGACGGATGACACAGTTTATGCCGTTTGTCGAAATTTAACACACTGACGGCATAAACTATGTCGTCCGTCTCCCGAACTTATTATAGCAGCTGTTAACGAAGGTCTTAACTTTGGCTGGGTTTTTGACTCCTTCCAAATTTAAGACTCTTTTAGCATCCCCATTGGAATGACATTTTTGTGGTTGGGGTGTTATATTTGCCTTTAGCAGCCCATATAGCTCCTCATTGGACTTGCTCTTAGAAGAAAAATGAAAACAAAACATGTTTTTTTATTTTTCTTTTATTTTTTTGTTTTTGTTTTTGTTTTTTTTTTTAAGTGGAAATTTTATGGATACTGATGAGGATTTTTACAAATAATTAGGACAAGCGTGCAACAAGTTGCGCGACAAGTCATTTATGAATAACAAATCCTATTATTCTAAAAACAAACTCGTTAGAACCAGCTGTCATAACGTTACTGTCCATAACTTTCTGAAGTCTCTTGAGAAGCTCAACAGACTGTTGTTCTAAGAAACCGAAAGTGTCGAAACTAAACGGAATGAAACAATGCTGGTTAGCCGTGCAAGTGTAGGGGTCAAATTCATGACGTGTGACACCATGGGTGGCGAATGGTCCGAATACAGAATAGTGGAGAGAAAACCGAGTGCAGCGGATCTAAGACGCGGCACGATACCCGCCGAGAATTGCGGGTATATGGCCGGGGTGGTGAGTGGGCAGTGGGAGAGTAAGGAAGGGACGACTGGGTGCAGCAGATAGGAGCCGCGGAACCCTAACCACCGAGAACTGCGGTATCTGGCGTGGGGCGGGAGTGGCAAGTCGGAGACGAGGATCAAGATGAATGAACGAACGAGAGGGAGCGGTTGAGGGAAAAGGATGTATAAAGACAAAGAGAGAGAAAAAGAAGAGGGACGGAGAGAAGAGTAAGGAGAATACTAGTAATTCCATAGGGGGGTAATTCTTGTAGTTACATTTTGGCGCCGTCTGTGGGGACCCGAAAACTAAAATGGCTACTGTAGTGAAAAGAGGAGTAGGGAGACATAAGAAAGCCACGATTAGAGAAATGGTGGAGGAAACAAAGAGCACCGAGGTGGAAAGGGTAGGGGAGGAGGAAAGAGCAGGAGAGGAAGAAATATCTGACGTGGCGGCGGACGCTACCGACTTCTCGGAGAAGATAGTAAGGAGCCTCGAAATGAGAATGACGAGTTGAGAAAAGAGAGAGAGAGTACACATGGGGAAACAGAGCGGAGTAAGCATCGGAGCAGCGAAGTGGAAGGGGAAAAATAAGGAGTACCCACCACCGGACGCAGAACCAACGGTGGGTGTCACGTTGGAGGTAGTACAGGCTATGATTGAGAAGGATAGGGAGATAACCCGCGCAGCAGAAAAAAGCAAACCAGAGTGCTACGCAGAAGGAGGTTGCAAGCCTCAACAAAAATCCACCGGGCGGATTCGATATGGAATCGAGGAGGTGCCTAAGAGGTTCTCCCAACCCGGGTTTGAGAGGTATGATGGGAAGGGAGACCCGGCGGATCATTTGCACCATTTCCGGCAGCAGATGCCGTTGTGGCAGGAGAGTAAGTATGATGGGCTTCGCTGCATGATGTTCCCCGCAAGTTTAAAAGGGGGAGCCTCGGATTGGTATTATCGGTTGGCGCCGCTGAGCATCAAAAGGTTTGAAGAACCGAGCTAGCGTTTGTTGACCACTTCATACACCAGAAAAGAAGGGTGGTTGATATCGCGGCTTTGTTCAACATAAAACAAAGGTCTGCTGAATCATTGAGAGAGTTTTGTGCAGGTTTAAGGAGGAGACATTGAGAGTTGAAAATTTGGAAGAACATACCGCGGTAATAGCCTTCCAACACGGTTTTGGCGGGAAACGGGGGTTCATGAGTCGGTTTCAAAATTGAAATCACGCCGTTGCATGCTTTATATCCCAAGGTGGAAAAATACATACGCCACGAAGATATAATGCAGAGGACGCATAAAGGAACAAAAAGAAGCGGGAAAGCGGTCGCGGTTTGTCAATCGAAGACGATCGGAAGGAAAAAAAGCAGAATGGATGAAAGAGAGAAAGGAGGGTATAGAGGGGATAGCGGAGGGCGGATAGGGCCGGGATATCAGCGGCGAAAGGATATCAGGGAGAGGAAGCCATACCGAGAAATCGAACAGACACCGCTTTACCGAGACTTAGAGGAAATTTTGCGGTGATTAAGGGCAACAAGACTTTGAGGGTCCATGAGCACACCGGTGGCAATAGAAGGGAAGCCATTACGTGCATATCATCGGATCGGGAATCATGCCACGAATGAATGTTATGCTTTGAAGTGGTTAGTGGAGAGAATGATTGAAAAGGGGATGCTTCGGGGAGTTTGTCGCGAGAGGTTCGCCAAGCGAGAGAGTGCACCGCTCGGTTAAATTCTAGGTACCATCAATGTCATATTTAGTGGAGAAACCCTAGGGAGAAATGCACATAGAGAAAAGGTGAGAAGGGATGAAGTCTGGCCGGTGAGCGAGGGTCGTCAAGATACCATTGGTTAGTGGGGGAATCGCGAAGGGTGAGGAAGGCATAATGTTCACCCTAAAAGACTTGGAATCGGTGACTTCCCGCATGAGGATCGTTGGTGATTACTATAGCGATGGGTAATTATCCGTAAAAAGAGAGTGTTGATAGACTCGCGGAAGTTGATGGATTTGTTGTTTTTAAAGGGGCCATGGAGGAAATGAATATCAGTAGGGAGCAGTTGAAAGCTCCTTAAACCAATCTGTATGGGTTCAATGGTAGCATGACAGAGCCTATGGGGGAATTGATGTTACCAGTTACAACCGGCCCTACGACAGTGTTCACCAGATTTATGGTGGTGGATTCCAGCTCCCAGTATAATGCCATCCTATGGAGAAAATGGATCCACGAAATGAAGGCCATCCCATCGACATTTTACCAGGTGGTCCGCTTCCCAGCTAATGGGGGAACGTATGAAATAAGGGGGGATCAAGTGGCAGCACAGAACATCTATCAGGTTACAGTAAAAAATATGGTCCGCGGTACCAAAGGGGAGGAGCCGTCACATGAAATAGGATCAGCATAGCAGTTACAGGAGGCAGCGGAGATAGGGGTGTACAAGCCTCCGCTGGGACCGAAAACTTTGGATGAGGTGGAAGTAGTGAACCTTGGGGTGGGAGATGAAGAAAAGTTTACCTCGGTGGGAGCCGACTTGCCGGAATAATGGAAACGCAAGCTGGTGCAGTTTTTTATGGACAATACTGATGTATTTGCATGGGTAATCGAGGATATCACTGGTTTAGACCCTGAATATGCCTGTCATCACTTGCATATGAATAAAGATGCTAAACCAGTAAGACAAAAGATGAGGAGCATAAGAACCAAATATGCAGAAGGTATCCGCGAGGAGGGTGGTTTGAAGGGGAGGGGGATCATAAGGGAGGTAGAGTTTCTGAGTGGTCGCCGAATGTGGTCGCGATGCCAAAAAGAACGGTAAAGGTTAGAATGTGTGTGGACTTCACAAATGTAAATAAGGAATGCCTTAAAAGATTGTTACCCCATGCCTCGGGTGGATGAGCTAGTGGATAGAACGGCGGGATATAAGGTGTTTTCCTTCATGGATGCGTCGATGGGATACAATCAGTCGCAATGTATGGGCGGAAGAGAAAACCACCTTCGTGGTAGAGGGTGGCACCCTCTTGTTACACCCGGATGCCCTTCGGCTTGAAAAATGCGGTGCAACCTTCTTTGGTTGGGGAAAAAGATGTTCAAGGCAAGATTCGAAAGGGATCGAGATATACATTGACGACATGGTGGGAAAAAGTATGTCGGAGGAGGAACACTTAGAAGGTATCCATGAGACTTTTGGCATAAGGCGCGCAAGCATAATTTGAAACTCAATCCCGAAATGCACCTTGGGGTAACCGGGGAAAGTTTCGGGATACATAGTCACCACCACGGAATAGAGGCGAATCCGAATAGGATTCGGTCGGCCGATTGAGATGTCGTCTCCGCGATAATGTGAAGGAAGTCCAAAGATTGGCGGGTAGGGTCGCTGCACTTAATGATTCATTTGCAAATCTTCGGACAAATGTCGCCCTCTATATCGTCTGGCGAGGAAAACTCGATTTCCATTGGACGCTGAGTGTGAAGGAGCCTTCAAGAGTTGAAAGATTACTTAGGAAGGCACCGTTGTTATTATCCACGACCCGGGCGAGAAGTTGCATTTATATCCGGGAGTTAGCGAGTATGCAATAAGTTCCGTGCTAGTGAGGGTGGTCGACAAGATAGAAAAGCCGGTTTACTTTCAAAAGTAAAACCCTACTTTGATCGCGGAGACCCGGAAGAGGATTAGGAGAAGTATGCTTTGGCTTTGATATTTTCAACCCTTAAGTTGAAGCCTTACTGCCGCGATTCGTGGTGGTGGTAAGTAACGAACCGCCTCGATCTCAAACAGGCGTTGAAGGCGAGAAGTCAGGTAGGATCTTTGAAGTGGGCGATATTACTAAGTTCTTATGAGATTACGCATGCGCATCGGGACGGCTGAAAAGCGCAAGCCATGGCGGAGTTTCTGGCCGATTTCCCAGCAGAGGATCTCACTTGGGGAGAGGAAATGGTAATGGAATCTGAGGGGGAGGTCACCCATGATCCTTTAGATCCTTGGGATATGCGCAATGGGTGGAGAGTTTTCACGGATGGTTCTGCTACAGATACAGGAAATGGGATTGGGGTCGTGCTAGTAACTCCTGAGAACAATCGCCTGGAGCTGTCAATGAAACTGGGGTTTGCGGCTTCAAATAACGAATCTGAATATGAGGCTGTGATAGCGGGATTAGACTTGGCCAAAGATCTGGGGGTGAATGAGTTATCTGTGTTCTCAGATTCCAATTTGGTAGTTTGTCAGGTGAATGGAGGGTTCGCAGCTCGATGCCCTCGAATGGCGAGATACCGGAAGTCTTCTGGCCAAAGGGCGGCAAGCAAGTTCGACAAAATAAAGTTTACCCACCTAGGCCGCAGAGAGAATAGACATGCCGATGCTCTGGCGTATGTAGCGGCGGTGCTACCCGGATCGGAGGGTCGATCTATTGAAGTTAGAGTGTTGAGCAAGCCAAGTACATCGATGAGGTGGAGTTTGGCTCACTGCCGCCGAGTGGGATGGGGGTGGATGGAACCGATAAAGGCTTTTTCGAGGGGAGTGGAGATAGAGAATAAGCGGGGGAGAGACGAAGAATGGAACAACAGAGTCGAGGTACACATTGCTTGAGGGTGACCTATACGGGAGGAATTTCAGCGGACCATTACTAAGATGTAAAGGGCAGGCGGCAGCGCCAGAGGAGGTTTTGCAGAGGTTCATGAAGGTGATTGCGGGAGTCATTCCATGGCTTAACAACTACCCAGTGTTGATATCAGGGTATTTTTGGCCTCATATGAAGAGAGACACCACGAGTATGCCAAGAAATGCGAGAAGTGCCAGAGGTTTGCACCGCTCATACATGCTCCAGCCGAGCCCTTGCACAATGTGTTCAGCCCTTGGCCATTCTCCATGTGGGGGCTGGATATTGTTGGGCCTCTGCCAATAGCAAGCGGAAAAAGGAGGTTTATGCTGGCGGCTACGGATTATTTTACCAAATGGGTAGAGGGTGTGGCTCTGCAACATGTTAAAGAAGAGAATGTAAAGAAATTCTTATGGGAAAATATCATCTGCAGGTTCGGGGCTTCCCCATACCATTATCGCGGATAATGGAACTCAATTCACTGGAGGAAAAGTGCGAGAGTTTCTTCAGGCATTTAGGGTGAAGCAGGGGTTCTCAGCTCCCTACAATCCTGAGGGGAATGGTCAAGCCGAGGCGTCGAACAAAATTATAATAGATAACTTAAAGAAAAAATTGGAGGATCGTAAAGGTGCGTGGGCGGACGAGTTGAATCACGTATTATGGGCTTATCGCACCACACCGCTGGACGTCTACTAAGGAATCACCGTTCGCCATGGCATATGGAGTAGAAGCGGTCATCCCAGTGGAAATGATAGAAAAAACGACAAGAACCAAAGCTGTGGAATTGGGAATAAATGAGAGGATTTTAGCCACCGACTTGAATCTCATAGAAGAAAAGAGAGAAATAGCACGCATACGGCTGGAGGAATATCACCGAAGGCTGCAGAGACAATATGACAAGCGAGTGAAGCCGCGGACTTTCCAAGTGGGGGATTTGGTACTGCGGCGCGTTACACCGGCCACTAAGAAAGAGAATGATGGTAAGTTGGGTCCCAACTGGGAGGGACCCTATGCCGTGTCAGAGAAGGGCACTTCGGGAACTTACAAGCTAAAGACTTCAGCAGGGGAAATGATAGAGAAACCATGGAATATCAGAATGTTGAAAAAATTCCATGGCGGAGGCAGTTTCTAGTTAGCTTTGTTTCTATTTTTCTTGTTAGCGGAGTAAAGATAGAAATGCTAATGAATAATGCTGTGTGAGAGAACATGAATTTTGTCTTTTGTTTATTGTAGTTCATTGAATAGAAGGAGGGTGGGGATGAAGAACAACAACATGGGGGCAAATTGAGTGCCCCAACAGGCTTCACAACCCGAACAAGGACAGGGGGAAGAGCCCTTCGCGGACTATAAGTCAAATCAAACTGGGGCAAATTGAGTTGCCCCAACAGTTTCAAAGCCAAACAAAGAGCGGGGGAAGAGCCCTTCGCAGACTATAAGTCCAAATCAAAGCGGGGGCAAATTGAGCTGCCTAACAGCTTCACCGGCCGAACAAAGACGGGGGGGAAGAGCCCTTCGCGCGGGACTATAAGTCCAAATCAAACTGAGGGGGCAAATTGTGCTGCCTAACGGGCTTTGACCCGAACAAAGGATGGGGGGGAAGAGCCCGTCGCGGACTATAAGGCCAAATCAAACTGGGCAAATTGAGTGCGCCCCCACCAGTTTCCAAAGCCGAACAAGGACCGGGGGAAGAGCCGTCGCGGACTATAAGTCCAAATCAAACTGGGGGCAAATTGAAAGGCCCCACCAGGGCTCCACAGCCGAACAAAGGACAGCGGGGGAAGAGCCGCCCGTGGACTATAAGTCCAAATCAATGCTGGGGTAAATTGAGTTGCCCCCAACAAAGCCTCACACCTAACAAGGACACCGGGAAGAGCCCTTCACCGGACTTTAAGTCCAAATCAATCTGGGCTAAATTGGGCGCCTAACAGCTTCACGCGACCAACTAAAAGGTGTGTGCAAAGAGGTAACATAAACACCAAGGAAGAGATCCCACTTTTGGGAAGAGAGTAAATAAAAGCAGATGGGTGCACGAGAATCAAGAAAAATGATTTCACAATATAAAGGGAAAGGCTAACAAAAGACACACACATTTAATTAAATACCTGCTGGGCATACCCAGAAAAACAGGCAAATTACATATTGTTAAAGAGTGAACATCAGAATCACAGAGGTACCAAATACATTTCAAAACAAGCTACTGCGGCCCTTCAGCCACCTCCTGCTGGGAAGAAGCCTCGGCCCCTTCCTCCGCAGGGATCGAATCTGCATCAACATCAATGGGGGAGGTGACCGCTACTGAAGTACCAAAGACAAAAAGCACCGTCGCCGCGACCTCGTGGTCGACGATCGAGGGTGAAGCTTGTGTATCGGCCGGCCCCCGACCGGGCTACAGGTTGAACAGGCAGCGAACGACGGGCGGCAAGCAAGTTCTTCGAGTTGGCTCTTCAATTCACGAGCAATTTTTTCTTCGGCCAAGCCTCGAATCGATCGGCCGCCCTCTTTTTACGGCTTTGTCCACCGCGCCCGAGTAGCAAGTTTCTCCTGCTCCCTTTGGCTATCCATCTGGGGGTGACCCCCCGACGAAGTCGCAGTGCTTTGTCCTCTGCCTGTTGGAGAGCTTTTTGGGCCTTCAGGGCAACGATCCGTAGAGCATCGCGGTCCTTCTCCAACTGGGCATGCTTGGCTTTCCACCCGTTGGGACCATTGATCTCTTGTTTCGCGACTTCAAGAGAGTCCAAGGTATTAGTCAGCCCCCGCACCACATAGCCGATATCCAGGCTCAGCTGAGGAGGTATTCGTTAGGAAAAAAAAAAAAAAAAGGAATTTGAGTGAATACCTTTTCCCAGCCAGTATAAATTGATGTTCGGTGAGAGGAAAAGGAGCCGGAGTCACCGTATGCTTGGTCGCGGGGGAGATGAGAGCTGAAAAACAAAGAGGTAGCGACCGCAGGATTGTCAAGGGCGGAGTCGCGGATATTTACATCGCGATCGCGAGCCTTAAATCGCGGGTGCCATAACTCAATAGCGCCGGAGGAGGGAGGGTCGGCCAAGGACTGCTCTTTTCCAGGGCGACGAGAGGCAACTGGAGGCCGCGGAATTTGGGTTGGTGGCTCTGAGGGAGACGGAGGAGCCGTCCGGGTTTTCTTGGCAGGAGGGCTCTGGGCCGCGGCTTCAGTGGGCTCATCACCCTCGGAGTCGCTATCCTAGAGTTTGAGCTTGTTAGATGCCATGTCCGCGCCAGCAGTAGTTGAAGAGGGTTGGGTAAGTTCGTCTTCCCAATCCGCTAACGCAGAGTAGGAAGAGGGGGCGGTATTTGTAGGGGTCGGAGGCGGATTGAGAGCGGCGCTCTTGGGCCGCGCCTGGAGTGGGAGATCTTGGTTGTATAGCCAAAGGATCGGTGAGTTGGGCGCTTTCTTTTGGCAGAAGGGGAGGATTTGGGTTTGCGCTCTTTGGGTGGCGGCAAGCGGTAGAGGGGACCTTGGTATTTCCCTATATCTTTAAGGGAGGGGTCAAGCAAAAGAGGGTTGCCTTTGTCGGGGTCTATGCCGAGAACCTCACACTGATTACTCCCTAGAGTCCGGAGGTCTTGGAAAATTGTAGAGAAGATGCCGGCGTAAAACTGAGAACGAGAGTCTGGTTTCCAACCTGAGCCACAAAAAGAAAACACGTAAGAAAGAAGGATACGCGAGAGATCAAGGGACCAGAGTGTTTTACTTACCACTTGTAAGGAAATTGAGATGCCTTAGAGAAACTTCTGAAGGGAGGTCCGCGGAAATAAAACTCCCAGACACATACAAAGGGTAATGGTGCCACACCTTGTCTGAGGTTGTAAGGCGGAGAACAAAAGACTTCTTCCGCGGACGTGTACAAAAGGAGTGGTACCCTACGCTTCCGAATTTGGTGCTCTTTTTCAAATAAAAATGAGCCACCATGTCGCGGAGTTGGATTTTAGGGGTGTGGGTTTTGTTGTAATGGTTAGCGGCATACATCACTCGCCAAAAATTACCTATGCCTTGACAAGGCGGGATATTAAAATGGTTGCATACCTCGATATCAAGAAGAGTTAGAGGGAAACGCAAGCCGCCGCTTATCCGCCAACGGTCAGCGACCAAACATCCTCGCCGCGGTCCTACCAAGTGGGGAAAATGGGTAACGCCAGTCACGTGCTCTAAAAACACATCAGCAGGGATGTCATAGGCAGTTTTAACAGCTTCTAAATTAGGGCGGCGGTAGTATGATGGAGGGGGAGGAAGAGAAGCCTTCCTCCCAGAGGTAGAGGGTACAGCGGCAGGGCTGGGAGAGTGAGACTTCAGAGAGTCCGACATGTCCGCGGTAGAGTGGCTAGACCTAGATGGAGAAGAGACGGATCCGTCGGATCACGGTGGCGAGGAATCCGCCGAAGTCGATCCCGACATGTCGCGATGGACACTAAGAGGGACGAGGGAAGAATGGGGAAGAACACAAGTCGAGAGAGAAAGAAAGCGCGAATAAAGATTGAAATCGGAGTAAAGCAAAGAAACGGTGGAGTGAGAAGGAGGAAGACAAACCCGAGATGCCCAAAGGGTGGAGGGACCAAAACAGAGACGAACGGAAACGAGCAGAGTGAACCTTGAGAAGGAGGAACAGGGGAAGAAGCCGAAGCGGTGAGGAAGAGGAAAATGAAATGAAAAATGAACGAGGAGGAATGGGTGTTTATGGGGTTGAGGAAAATGAAGGGTTTGGGCGGATTTGAAAAGACAGGGGGCAAAAGGCGTAATTACGAGAGATAGGAACCATGGGAAATGGGGACGTGGGCCTCGAGAATCGGGATGTCGATTCAGACGGGCGATCTCTCGCCCCGTTTCACGCGACATTAATGATGGAGCGTGTCGGGTTAGCGGCGGATCATCGTAAAATAATGGAGATAAACCTGGCTTTGAGGCGTGAGTTCACCGGCCCCATAGGTGGTCCGCGGACCATCAATGGGACCGAGAGAGGGCATCTGTAGGGGTCAAATTCATGACGTGTGACACCATGGGTGGCGAATGGTCCGAATACAGAATAGTGGAGAGAAGACCGAGTGCAGCGGATCTAAGACGCGGCACGATACCCGCCGAGAATTGCGGGTATATGGCCGGGGTGGTGAGTGGGCAGTGGGAGAGTAAGGAAGGGACGACTGGGTGCAACAGATAGGAGCCGCGGAACCCTAACCACCGAGAACTGCGGTATACGGCGTGGGACAGGTGGCAAGCTGAGAGACAGAGGATCAAGATGAATGAACGAACGAGAGGGAGCGGTTGAGGGAAAAAGATGTATAAAGACAAAGAGAGATAAAAAGAAGAGGGACGGAGAGAAGAGTAAGGAGAAGACTAGTAATTCCATAGGGGGGTAATTCTTGTAGTTACAGCAAGCTTCCTCATGCTTCTCTATATTCCCTGTCGCTGCTCTCTTAGCTGCTTCTCCCACCTCAAAGACTCCATTCCCAAGCCCTACCTACGGAGAGGCTCCAGTTACATCAACACATGTATGTCTCCCCTCAGACCAACTGTATATCAATACATCCGCAGGCCGAAGTGTAGATCTTTCATTATTCGGATCAGTGAGAAAATTCACAGGAGCCTCCTTCTTCACTTGTACCCCGGCCCTTTAAAATGCATCACATAAAATATCTCTGGCATGATCATGTCGGTATTTGAAACCTGAAAAATGTCTACAATGTGCTGCATGGTCCCCGAAAGCATCTAGTCTACTCTTTTTGCAAACAGGGCATAGACCACCATTAGAGTACAAAGGAGGAATCACGAGACGGTATTTTTTTATTTTTTTATTTTTTTTTAAGTGAAAATTTTATTGATACTGATGAGGAATTTTACAAATAATTATGACAAACGTGTAACAAGTGCGCCCAAGAAGTCCTTTTGAATAGCAAATCCTATTCTTCTAAAACAAACTCATTAGAACTACCGTCATAACGTTATCGTCCATAACTTTCGAAGTCTCTTGAGAAGCTCAACGTGATTGTTGTTCCAAAACCGAAAGTGTCGAAACTAAACGGAATGAAACAATGCTTGTTAGCCGTGCAAGCTTCCTCATGCTTCTCCATTTTCCCTGTCGCTGCTCTCTTAGCTGCTTCTCCCACCTCAAAGACTCTATTCCCAAGCCCTACCAATGAAGAGGCGCCAGTTACATCAACACATGCATGTCTCCCCTCAGACCAACTGTATATCAATACATCCGCAGGCCGAACTATATATCTTCCCTCATTCGGATCAGTGAGAAAATTCACTTGTACCCCAGCCTTCCAAAATGCATCACATAAAATATCTCTGACATGATCATGTCGGTATTTGAAACCTGAAAAATATCTACAATGTGCTGCATGGTCCCCGAAAGCATCTAGTCTACTATTTTTGCAAACAGGGCATAGACCACCATCAGAGTACAAAGGAATCATGAGACGGTATTTTTTATTTTTATTTTTTAAGTTGAAATTTTATTGATACTGATGAGGAATTTTACAAATAATTAGGACAAGCGTGTAACAAGCTGCGTCGCAAGTCCTTTCTGAATAGCAAATCATATTTTTCTAAAAACAAACTCGTTAGAACCAGCTGTCATACCATAACTTTCTGAAGTCTCTTGAGAAGCTCAACAGACTGTTGTTCCAAGAAACCGAAAGTGTCGAAACTAAACGGAATGAAACAATGCTTGTTAGCCGTGCAAGCTTCCTCATGTTTCTCCATCTTCCTTGTCGCTGCTCTCTTAGCTGCTTCTCCCACCTCAAAGACTCTATTCCCAAGCCCTACCAACGGAGAGGCGCCAGTTACATCAACACATGCATGTCTCCCCTCAGACCAACTGTATATCAATACATCCGCAGGCCGAACTGTAGATCTTCCCTCATTCAGATCAGTGAGAAATTCACTTGTACCCCAACCCTCCAAAATGCATCACATAAAATATCTCTGACATGATCATGTCGGTATTTGAAACCTGGAAAATGTCTACAATGTGCTGCATGGTCCCCGAAAGCATCTAGTTTACTCTTTTTGCAAACAGGGCATAGACCACCATCAGAGTACAAAGGAATCATGAGACAGTACCGGAGAATATAACGATGCTCTACCGGCGACATACGCTGTCCAAGTCTCTCCATTGGAATAACAAGGAGAAAATCCTTTGCGTGTTCTGACTGCAAGCATCCAATGACTACTTTCTGACGAGCAAATAACACAAACTCCCTCTCAAGACCAGCAACAATCTTACCATAGAATGCTCCCACCAAAAAATTTTGTGGTTTTGAGGGGACGGTAGCATTCACAGCCATAGAACTGAGGTCAAAATCGGGTAGACAAAGACTCAATGCACTGTTAGCAACATCAAGAATCTCATCCAAAGGCACTGGCCCACAACTCCTAAGAATGTAGTTCTGAAGCTCAGAAGTCTGACAATGGGAGGCCACAAACGCAAAAGTAGAGACATCGGTGGCACAATAAACACCTAACCCACCCAGACGTAATGGGAGTGTCGATAAACGCCACTGCAAATCACCGAAGTTAGGACCATCAGAAACCACAATACCCTGGAGAACACTGCGGAGGTGCCGATCAAAAGTCTTAGCTGCCTCTCTAAAAAAGGATGATGGACAAGTACGAATCACAAAGACCAACTTAGAGAGCCCAGCACAAGCACGTAAGAGAGCTAACTCACACTGTGGATCTTCCAATATAGCTAAACGGTCCATCAAAATCACAACCTTTTCAACATGCTTGCGAGCAAGGCCCATGACAAATGATGAATCAGTGCTGACCGCACCTCCAAGCAACTTGACTCCCTGCTGAGCTGCAGAGGATGGGCCAAATCTGAAGGAAAGAGACCAGGAGTGGAGCGACGTGGATCCAGTGATGACCAAAATATCTCAGTTTTAGCGACATTAAGAACCAGTCTATAAGAAGGTCCTTCTTCCTGAATCATACCTATAAGGCTTTTGGTGGTAGGCTGAAAAAAATTGCTTAGGCGTTGCCTAGGCAGCTCGCTCCCAGGTGTTGCCTTTAATGGTCCAGGATAGGTAAAAGAACATCCCTTCTAGGAAATGGGTTATAGATAGTTACTATGAATATTTGACGGTTGTACAGCTCAAACTTCTTTTCGTCAAGTGTATAACTTTTAGGATGCAATTTTTGGAAACTGTATTTATCATTCAGCCAGGTAGTTGAAGTGTTCAACAAGTTTATTTAAATGTTTGACTTCATCAAATTTTGAGGTTTAGTTCTTCCATTATGTATATTATTTTTACCGTATTTGTTTAGCAAATGTTATGGTTTTAGTTGAAGGGGATGTCATTACCTATGGCTTTGTCCTAACCTGAGAACCAATCTTCTCCCAATTGTTATTACTACTATAAGTAGGGGTGCAGAGACAGCTAGGAGGTTTGCGTCATTTTCATGATGAAATGTATTATTTTTTCTAACTAATTCAATCACATTAATTAATTTTTACCTTATAGTTTCATCACATTTAAACTTTCAATCTTATTGGAGACGAATCAGTGCAGCTAAGCAAATAAAGTCATTTCTCCGACACCAAAAGTATATCTCGGATGAAAATCCAAAGTTCTTTTGGAGGATAAATTATGGAGTTTTTGGTGAAAGAAAGTTTCTATAAAGGTAAATGATCAGATGAGAATGATGCTTGGTCAAAGCTTAAGACTCAGGAATGATGCTTGATTATCCAAACCTAGAGTTTGTTGATGACGATAGCTATGTGTTCTTTCATTTTATGATTAACATTAATTTTCTTCACCCATGACTTTGTGCTTGCTTGGTAGCCCTGTTCAGGGTCATATGGAGAGCTCATAAATGACTGCATCTCCTAAAACAATGTCAACATTTTTTGTACATCCGATTTCCAAATTTGGAAGATTTTATGTTCTCTTAATAGATAGGAAAGATCTGTAAAACAAATGGCCATCTCATGTTTGTATGAAAAGTTCAAAGTGTATAACTCCTAGAGGAATTGTTTTGGTAATGATTGTGTAATTAAGTTATTGTGGTTTGCAAATTGATTTTAATTATACTGCATTAACTTTTTTCTACAACTTGAACTTTAATCAATTGTTTTTGTTGCTAATTTGTTATGAAGTGCAGAGTGGTTAGGTTTTTCAGTCATTTCTCCGACACCAAATGTACATCTCAGATGAAAATCCAAAGTTATTTTTGGAGGAGAAATTATGAAGTTTTTGGTGAAAGAAAGTTTCAATAACTCTAAAAATAAAATGTAGACACTGATATTATATTCAAATACAAATACCTGTCAATACCATCACGTGCAGGGCACGTGCATTTTGCTAGTGGTGTTTAAACTTGCTAAACGGGGCTAGATCTAAGGCATAATGTTTTTTTGCGATATTGTATATTCTATTTTCCCCAAACATTCAAGCTAACCAAGTGAAGATAAACAATACCGAAAGCACTTAAATCGTAGAGTAATACAATGTCTTGCCCACATGTATATGTATGTACAAAGAGTTGCTCCTCTTAGTCTTCCTATTCACACACTATTTCTCATATTGATTCTTATTGTCTTTCACATTGGCTACTTCATTTTATATTGGCTTTTTATCTAACACGATTTAGGTATAATGGTCTATCGTCTAATAAGACTAACATCTAAGTGTATTGGGAGAGATTTTTTACAAAGAAGCATCCATCAAGGAAATAAAGATGAGAATCTAATGCGATATATCAAGGGTGGCTAATTAAAACTTGGCACATCTAGCTCTCCAATCATAGACATGTATAATTTTATAATACAAGCGCAAAGTATATAATTAATTGATTTGCAAGTTTCTTCAATGATAAAAAAAAATTGGTTGATCTCATGATCAGGATCTGCCAATGAATTTAGATAGAAGTAATTAAGACATAGCCTTAATATTTCATCTCGTATGTATATGCTTTTATCGAATTCTATAGGTACAACAAGACAAATTATGAATTTACGAAAATTTTCAACATCCATACATTTTCACTTACACAACAACTTTATTAGGATTTTATAAAACAAGCCATTTAATTTAGTCGTTTACAATCATTTGACAGCACTCTTCATGGACGGAAACAACATTTTTGTATGAAAATCTATTACTGTCCCATGGGCTGGGCCGGAAGCCCAACACGAATAATCCAAATTCCCGCCTAATATTCCCGCCAAAACCACAATCACCATTCCCAATTTCCATCCTCTCATTTTTCAAAAACAAAACAACCCTAAAAAATGGACATGGAATTTGACGACACCCCAAATCCAGACGAACTCGAATGGCTCGAATCCAACGCTCTACCCGAAAGAAAGAAGAAGATTTCCAATTCTACCCCGAAGAAGAAGAAGAAGATTACCAACAACCCCAAGCCCCAAAACCAAAACCCCTATTAAAACTTCCAGAACCTTCTCCAATACCATTCCATAACCAAATCAACAACAAAAAGAGACTTTGGTCAAACACCAATAACTCCACTACTGCTTCCACGTCAGCACAAGTAATAAATGACAAGAGAAATCGAGTAGAAACATCTGTGAATGAACCTGAAGATGAGGAGTGGCTACGTTTTTCACCGGAGAATGTGGAGATGAATGATTCTTCAGTTGTTGAAGAAGAGGAGGAGAAGTTTATATCGCGATTTGTGTCGGAGATTGAAGGGAATTGTATGGCGATTACTGGACTAGATGGGAGTCGAGTTTATGCTAAGATGACGAGTAATGTCGAGATGAACGATAGTAGTGCCAAGAAGTTGAATATCAAAGGTTATGCTAATGGTATGATGCCGGTTTTAAAGATTTTTAATGAACAGCTATAGTGCGGGGTCGGATAGAATTTAAACAATTTGATCATTGTTATGTAATATTGCAGGTCTTATATCAGAACCTATCAGTGTTCTAATGGACAAAATGGACCAAGAAGCTCTTGCAAAGGTATGGATCTGTAACATGTAGAAACCAGTGATTGACATGTTCATATGATGACGAACGTTGTTGGCCATATAATTAGTAGAGAGCTAGGTGTAACACTTAATGCTTAATTTGGATAGAAGCTCCTAGGTTCAGCCTTTTTCAAGAGACACAATATATATACGTTAACTAGGGCTATAGCAACAAACTCAGTAGTCAGTACCTAACTACCAATTATGATAGCACAAGACAATCAAGACTAGAGCTAATTTTGACAAGCATGACTCAAAGCCAGAATTGTGTTAGTTTACTTGTGCGGTTATTAACAAACAACAACTTGATGTAAAGAATCTCAATCAATATCATCCATGGCTTCTTGGATGTTAAACAATATGAGTAATTCTTTTAAAGGTTTGAATAATATGTGATCGTAATCATTACCGAGATGTGTTTTTTCGAGTTCGTCAAAGTTTAAGTTTCACAAACTATATCTTTCAGTTCGTAGTTAGGACATCATAATGTTGGAACTTCTCCTAATTTTTTATTTCCATACCCCTGAAGGCTTTGCAAGATAGCTCTGAATCTCCCAATGAAGTGACACATCATGAAACTCCAGGTGTCAGTGAAAAGCTGTGGGTGGAGAAATATGCTCCAAATTCATTTACAGAGCTCCTCAGTGATGAACAGACAAATCGCGAGGTGTATAACTCTTAAGCATTTGTTGATCTTCAGCTTTGAACGTGTCATATACTTTTCTTTTAGGCTTTGATAGTAAATCACCAACAAACTTCTACTTGTTAGGTTCTTTTGTGGTTGAAGCAATGGGATTCAGGAGTATTTGGGTCTGACATTAGGAGTACGAAGGATGATGTTTTGTCTTCTCTGAGACGACATTCAACGGTTACCCATCATAAAAAATTATCTGATACGAGCTTTACCAGCAAAAATAGAAGATTTCCATATCCTTATAAAGCTTCTGTATCTAACAATCTGGCTCGAGAGAGCAGCAACTTTGAAAGCAATCACGGAATATGGAAGAAAACTCTAAAGGGTGCTGGTCCACCAGATCATAAGGTTTGCTTAGGCCACTTTTTCATACACATTTCAGTCAATTTGTTAATTTTTAGGTCTATAAATAACTTGAATTTGGTAATTACAACCCTAGTGTGACAATGTCAGATACGGTGGCGGGTGTTAGATGCACCCAGCCTAAATACAACCTTGATGTAAATATGTAACACAATTATTCAAACATTATTTCTAAGTAACTATTCAACACTCTCTAATGCACTATGTGGAGAAAAAAGACCACACTCGATTAATGAAACAAAGAGAAATGTCATGGTTCAAGCCTAGATAAATTCATCCCATAATGTAGTTTGGGATCTTTATACATGTCGGTAAGTTTACATGTTTGTATTTTAAGGGCCTTTGGATTCACCCCTATTAGGTATACTTAGGAGATAAATGGGTCAGACTTGATACTAGAATTATCTTTATACCTATTGTTTTGTTGGATTTGGAGTTAGGACCATTAAAGTAGATATAAGTTACAGACTGGGTCGGATATAAATTTCAGATTTTTGTTCCAAACCTGGGTCAGTATCAAAACCTGATCTGGATTTAGATATCATCATCCGAATGAACTGTTCATATGAAACATTTATTATTTTAAAGTCCTCCAGAATGTATTTTATGTATTTAGTACTAGTTGAAATGAGCCATTTAAATCCAAATTCGAGTCTGAATGGGTCGAATAGGGTTGTGGTTTGTAGACCGAGTCTCACTGAGTAATGATAATTGCATTTCTTCTGATCATTGACATATTGCACTAAAATCGTGCATAGATGCCAAATTTTTATTTAGAATGTTTTCTGCGGTTAAATTGCATAGGATATGTACACAGTAGGCAAATCTTGGAGGAAAGATTCTTGGTTGTTTTACTTTTATTATGTCTTAAACAATATAAACTTGAAGCATGTCAGTTTTGCAGGTTCTCTTGCTTTGTGGTCCCCAGGGCTTGAAAGACACAACACTTAGCATGTTGCCTTGGGAAGCACTGTGGTTATCGAGTTGTAGAGGTTTGAGCATCTGGTTCCTCAGTATCCAATAGTTTTTGTTTTGAAGTATATTAGATTCCAGAATGCGCTATTAAGAGGAAATCAATGATCTGTTGTCTGAGATTTTACAGTACAAAACCATATGTTTGATGATTGCCTAGGTCAGTAACCCTCACTTACTGTAATAACCCCTTGATGGACATGTACTGTTAGATATAGTTCTCCCTAGAATCTTGCGATTTAGTTCCATGGTAGAATAATATCCGTGTTGGATTTTCTTTTTTCAGTTTAGATGTAGCTCATTTCATATTTTATGTGCTGCAATGCTGAATTGTCTAGTTTAGAATGCTGGGCTTTTCCTGCAGGCATTTGATACAATTATGGAATGTTTTGTCATCTGTAGATAAATGCTAGTGATGATCGGTCATCATCAACCATTGAAGCAAAAATTCTTGATGTTGTGCAAATGAACTCTATTATGTCTGATGCAAAACCTAAGTGCTTGGTAAGTTTCTGTTTCAACTTTCAACATCCCATAGTAGGTTTTGTTTGTTTGTTTGTTTGTTTGTTTTTGCTCAATGGACTGACAAAATGAATAAAAGTTAAGGCAGAACTACAGTTTAGTCGAACTTTTTCAATTCTTATTCGTTTTACTCCTTAGTCAAAAGCTAAACTGATGGCTTATCTTTAGGTTATTGATGAAATCGATGGAGCTCTTGGTGATGGGAAGGGTGCGGTGGAGGTGATCCTAAAGATGGTATGTGGTATGGATTTCTTAACTAACAGTTTAATTTTGATTTAAAAAAACAATAATAATGTTTATTTGTATTTTTCTTTTCTTGTAATTGTAGTATTTTCATTGTTATTATGTTTTTAATATCAATATCTACTTATATTATTATCCACAACTCTTTCATTTTACTAAGGTTGCTGAAAAGAAGTCTGAAGCTGGAAAAGGAGATAATAATGCTCAAGAGGGAGACCGAGGAATCGTTTCATCGAAGAAGAAAAAGTACATTGTCTAGACCTGTGAGTTCCACAAATTGCAAAATATGTCTTTTTATTTTCTTCTGTTTGATGTGTTGATAAAACCATCTTTTTGGTGAAGGTGATCTGCATTTGCAATGACCTTTATGCACCTGCTTTGAGGCCACTGCGTCAGGTAGCAAAGTAAGTCTTGCTGAACTCATTGGCTATTGTAGTCATGAATCTAATTTTGTGATTCAATTTCTTTTATGCCTTGTAAAAGGACTTCTAATATTATTTTTCTTCAGTTCTATTTATTAGTTACTACACATCTTATTGTTTCGCCTTAAAGTCCTTTTAGCTTAATAATCTGCAATATTTGTTTTGATTTGGTAGGGTACATGTATTTGTGCAACCAACAGTTAATCGCGTGGTGAGCAGGTAAATGAGTGTGTTATTTGTAATTGTTCATCAGTCAATCACTTTTTAAATTGCGGAACAGAATATAGGTTTCATCTCGACTTGTAGCGATCAACTTTATTTTCTTATGCTTATGTCAGGCTTAAGTACATCTGTCACAAGGAAGGGTTCAAGACAACTTCTATTTCACTTGCGGCATTGGCTGAGTACACTGGTGAGTTGGATTTCAAATGACTTATTTATAACAGAGTCTTAGCTTTTACTTTGGTGTAACTAAACCGACCTGTATTAGAACAACTGTGGTGAAATCCATGAAATTGCATAAAGTTCTGATAAAAAGGACCATATGTGAAAACCAGGCTTGTGATTACTATTTCCCTGTTGTAGACCTCAAGGGTTCCACTGTCTACCTGAATATTTCCAATTTTATTGCTAAACTACACAGAAAATTAGATACATCTTTTCACCATATTTTCTTTTTCATCTTTATGTCTCCCATTTTCTGTCTGCTATTTTATCCAATTATCCCAACTTTGTTTTACTTTTGATCCTCAATATAGAATTTTTTAGTCGAGCAATCAGTTTCCTTGTCTTTTGGTTTTCACTCACATGTCAGCTAGCCATCTTTGCTTTCTCCAGAATGTGATATACGGTCGTGCTTGAACACTCTCCAATTTCTGAACAAGAAAAAACAAAAGCTCAACCTGGTAGGCTCTACTGTTTCACTGCTTCTCTATGATATGTATCTGATCGCCTTATACCACTTAGATCCTTACAATGTTTCACCATTACTCAGTTGGAGATAGGTTCTCAAGTTATTGGCAGGAAGGATGTGTCAAGAAGTGCTTTTGATGTCTGGAAAGAGGTACTATAGTTTAACTGTCCTCTAAGTTGAGTATGTGCACATATGTGTATACTTATGCGACTTTTTCATTTTTGAAAATTTTTATGTGCTTCTAGATTTTTCAGAGGAAAAAAGCAAAACGGGAAACTAAATCCATGAATAGAGGCAGTACACTGTCCAGTGAATTCGACTTTCTGCACTCCCTAGTATCCAATCGGTATGAATTTTTTTTTGCTAGTTATCTCATTTCACAAGTAACATTCTGTCTTGATTGGTTGTTTCTGTTAAAACTTTGTACGGTTTGCAGGGGAGAGCATGAATTGACTATGGACGGGATTCACGAAAATATGTTGCAACTCCAGTATCATGATCCGTTGATGAAAAAGACAGTGAGTTGAAAAACTGCCCTATAAGAGATAGTGTCTTGTATAGGTATTCTTTGAGCTACTTTGTTTATGTCAGTCATGAGAATTGACACATGCTATGTGACTTGAAGGTTGACTGCTTAAACATTCTTGGTATTTCTGATTATATACATCAGTACATCATGCTTAACTCAACAGATGTCTCTTCTTGGTAAGTGAACACTCATTTCCATCTATCTTTTCTGACTTTCAATTTGTGGATTAATCAATCAAATATTTCCTTTACCTCCGTTGTTTTCCAGCTTATCAACCTTCTACTGCAATAGCTATTCGCTGTCTAATTGCACAGATAGAGAAGCCAAATATTCAGTGGCCAAAGTCTTTTCAGAGGTACTTATCTTTTATCTATTAGCTATTTTAGTTTGACGTTTTTATTTATTTGTTAGTGATTTGTCTAATGTTGGATTGAAACTACTAGATACCGAACACTGTGTGTGGAAAAGAAGGACCTTCTAAGGTGTTGGCACACCAAAATCACGCCATGTCTCTCAAGGCACCTGTCTGTTGAATCCTTTGTAGAAGATTCCCTTTCTCCATTATTGTACATCCTGTCACCGCCAACTCTAAGACCGGTAACTTGATTGTATCTTTTAATTTTGTTCTTCACACTATGAAAACCTACTGTTTTAACCATAGAAATCTTATGGAAATAGATTAATGATTCACTGTCGTATCAAAGAGTTGTAAAAAGGTATTTAAGATGGATCGATGATGCTTTCAGGTCTTTTTGCTGCTTCCAATAAAATTGCGTGTTAACTAACACATATACTGCTACACTGAGCTGTTACATAGTGTTGTATGGCTGTCCAATTATGCATATTAGAAGGGCTGTGGGTCTTCTTTTTGTTTTCAATTTTTTTTGGATAGGTAATTGATACCATGTTTTAACATCCCTCATAATCAAATGAGTAATCTGCATTGCAGTGTTAACTGCCAGTATCTTTTAAAGTCCAAGCTGTTAAAAAGAGGCAAAACTACAGTGTTTTTTCTATTTTACTTTTATCACGGGACAGTGTAAGAGGCGTCTGATTAAGATACAACTATACAAGTATATTTTCTTTCACTTGCAGGAAACACATAAACGTGTCAATACCACATAAGACTTACAGACTTACCTTGTCTACTGCATATGAAGCGAAAACACACTGCACAACAAAATTAAATGTGGTAGATTGATAGGCTTCCTCGAGAGAACACACTTCTTCTGCTTATAACCAACATAGATATGACGTGATATTGTGGTAATAATGATAACAAAAATAACAACTTTGAAATTATGTATAGTGTAGTAATAATGGTATTAAGATAGCAGATGCAGTTGTTATATATTGATATTGCTTCTAGCTTTATTTTGTGTAATGCTTTATCATATTTTCTCAGGTAGCGCTGCATTTACACTCAGAGAGAGAGAAGGATGATCTAGCTCAGTTAGTTGATACACTGCACTTGCATTCTATAACTTTTAAGAACAGAAAATCTGTACCTGTACCTGTACCTGTACCTGGTACCCTGAGGCATGAAGCAGCTTTAGAAGCACCAACTCTCACTTTTGACCCCCCCATTGATGAATTCATAAACTTCAAGGTTGCATTGCTGATTATGGATTTTAGAGTTTAGAAGCGTCTATTGTCATTATGTTCTTGTACTGACAGTTGTTTCTGGTTGCTGTTAAACAGGACTATAAATCTGAACATTCTGTACTCTCTTTTGCAATGAAGCAGGTCTTGATGCACGAGGTGTGTATCAAATTTCTCTTCTTGAAAGTACTTATACGTGATATGTCTTTAACAAGTTGAGCTTTTCATGAATCTTATATTGTATGGATGGGCACACAGTGGAAGATAAGTTATTTATTATTAGCAAAGTGGTCAGAGTTACTCCTGAATGTCAGGATATGCCCAGACGGATGATGGTATTAAAAACTTGTCAACATGTATGGTGATACTTTATACTGAAAGTTAACGGTTTATGCTGAAGAATAGGCAGTCGAGGTGTCAGACCCCTTGATCGAAAGTAGACCAAAATATCGGAATCATCACCATCCTTGCCTTCATCACATATAAATGACTTGACGAATCAAAATAGCTTAATGTGTATCGTATTTTGGGCACCAGATCTATATGCCGTAATGATATTACATAATTTGATCCTTGGTTAGAATAAACTGTACCAATGCCCCCTAGCGGATAGGCATAACAAAGCTACTTGAAAAAGGCAATGTGCACTGCACCTTGGATTATTGGGCACCACACTCCTGAAGTATATGTCATAATGATACTTGAGTCAGATAATGATATGTTACCAGAGTGAGAAGTCAAAATCCAGTCTTGAATCTAAATGATGGGAGTGGATCTATAGGTTAAAAAGAAGTTTCTTCGTGAAAGCGATGGAAGATGTACACCTTTGAGTGTTGGAGATAACACAGTCTGCCAGGCTTTACCAACGCAAGGAAGTGGCAAAGCACGAACTACAGTAGATACAAATGCTGAGAATCATTTGGAAATGGCAAAAGATAAATTGGATCCAGGGGAATCAAAACTCAAGGCCTCAACAGACTCGATAGTGCCAGGTGTAATTAAAAGTGCTGAAGGAGTTTCCCAAGTAAAAGCCCCTGGAGCCACAAAGAAGCCTTCTAATGGAGCTTCCAATTTCTTAGACAGGTTAGTATCTGGCTCTTTGGATTACATTCTCAAAATTCCTGTTTCTTTGTGGCCATGGTTTGTGCCTATATCTCTCACTGTACAAAATTTCTACATAATATGCAGAACTATCATTCTTATCCCATAATTTCTATTTTCTTTTTCTTTTTGAATTGTAAGACAACTGCATTTCTTTTGGAGACTGTGTGAGCATTTGTTTGGGTATCTTTTGGTTATCAAATTCGTAACTGGTTGACTTGAAAGAACAATTTGTCATGTTTGAGTGGAAAGTTTTCTTATGTGGGTAGTTGCCTTGACAGTAGTCTTTGGAATGCGGATTTACTGAAGCAAACAAGTTCTTTCTGATCTTTCCTGTCATTCTATCAGGTTCAGAAAGATGAGCGGCAAAGATTCTCAAAACCCTCTACAGCCCTTGCAGAACCGAGCAACATTGGAGAGAGATTCTCGCCCTCTGCTATTTAAGTTTAATGAGGTATATATCACTTACAGATGGTTTTTGAGTCTCTTTTACTACTTCAATGCAAATTATGCAAGTATATATTGCTAAACTACATATGAATGATTTAATACTTGTATAGTGTATACTACCTGGCTGTGACATGAATATAACAGTTACAGAGTCTTTGGCTTGAGTGCCTTATTTGTTTTGGTAACATAAACAAGAATTGATAAATAGAAGTTCATACATGATGTCATGCATGATGTGGCGTGTATCAGACTTGTATTAAATTATTAATACTACATTATCTTCTCTGGTCTATTAAATGGAAGCTGAATATGGAGAATTTGAGTCTCTTTTTGCACTGTATGTCTGTATGTATAACTGTATTGGGGTGACGGGTACTTCGAATACACATGAACTAACCATAGCTAGACAGTTGGCTTGGATCTCTGACTCTTGTTAGTCTTAAATAAAGACCCAATAAGCTGTGGAGATCGTAAAAACATGAAGGGTTGCAAGTCATTCCAGCCTCCACAAAATGAAAAAAATAAAAATAAAAAAGACCTTGGAAGATTTCTCTCTATACAAGTGTGTAATGAGGAAAATATTGTCATGCAGACTTTGTCTATCTGTGGCCTGTATCGGAAGGGCTCTAGCTTACCGGCTAAACCATCAATCACTTGACTAGTTTGGTTTATACAGAGAAATAGTTATTTATCGGCAATCCTATACAATGGGTCTGTAAATTCATTTTGATATTTCCTTAGTAAACTAGCAGTAGTTGTTCTCTCTTGCTATGCCACGCTATGGTGATTTCAGATTCTGAAAGACGCCCGAAAACCATGTCTTTAGTTGGCTTTGATTTGTAGAATTTTTAGCACAGTGCTATTATATGCTGGTACTTATGCCTTCCGAATTTGCGAACTTTGTTCCCAGGAAACTTTTGTGTGATTGTCAAACGGTAAATAAATAGCTTTTAATTGTCTTTTATTGCTCATATATTTTCATGGCAGGGTTTCACAAATGCGGTGAAAAGGCCTGTTCGAATTCGCGATTTGCTGTTGTGAGAACTTGCATTTTTCTTATTGAGCAGTACACTTCTTGTTACATATATCATTCTACCTTGATTTTTATTTCCTTCTTCCTTTTGTGTACTCTTATGTTGTAATCATTCATACAGCAGTCCGACTGCAATTTCATGTGTATTTATCTGTATATCAATAAGGATTCTTAACTCCGAATCTTAGTCCTTATAATGCTTAAAGGCTTGAAAGTCCATCTTATGTGGTGTCTCCAAGTTTGCTTAAAGGCTTTGAATAAAGTACACAACGATTGCCTCCATCTAGCGACTAGATGTTCTCCATCTAGTTTCACCCCTGATAAAAGCTTCATAAAGAATGCCAAATTACAACGATGCCCCCACCAAACTGCGACTAGATGTTTCACATTTTTATGGAACACTACCGATCTATGTTTTATTGGTGCCGAAGACACCAACAAATGTTTTTTGTGATCTTTGCCAAATTACCGAGGTAAAAACAAGACTGCAAAAACATTTAATAGACACAAACGCGCGAACATGTTTTATGGCATGGTTTTCGAAGACACCAACAAATGTCAAATTTGTTTCCATAGCTAAATTCAGAAGCCAAAATCTCATTTAATTTTTGTAATGTGATCTTCTGCCAAATTACCGAGGTACAACAAGACTGCGTCACAAATAGACACAAACGCGCGAACATGTTTTATGGCATTCAAATTTGTTTCCATAGCTAAATTCAGAAGCCATTATCTCCATTAAAAGCAAAATGCACAAATGAAAATTGTTTCTTTTTGTTCACTTTGCTGGTAATGAGCTTGGTTCTAAGCATCAACAAGTTTTCGTCGCTCAATAAACCTGAGCTTTTAAACAAAATTTCAGTTTTAAAGAATGCACGACGTCTTTCACCGTTTTTGGTGAAAACAAGGTGAGATTGTCCAATGTAAATGTGAATATTAATCTCAGATGGGGTGTTAGATTTAGTCTGGACGTAAAAATTGAAAAAACGCTCTAGACGGAATTAAGCATTTCGTCTAAATTTAAAAAAAAAAAAAAAAAAAAAAATCATGACCGTAAAAAAAAAAAAAAAAACCATTTAAAAAAAAACACACACACAGACAGAATTTAATATATTGTCCATAGTCACCACCATATTCACTTTTGCATTGGACAAAAGTTTTGAACTAAAAAAAGGTGAATAAAGTAACAAACCCATTGGGAATGCTCAAAACATTTCAGATTTTTGCTTGGGTGTCCCTTTCGCCTCAGTAACTTGGGTACATTTGTACAGACGAATGAGTACAATGTCTCACGTTGTATCTTAAGTTGTTAATAACTAGTTTAACTGTGAGGGTGGGAAGTTGGAAACTCAGAAGCAAAAATAAAATGAGTTCATATTCAGCTTCTTTCTTTTCACCTTCTCTACACAAAATGAAAACCAATCTCCTTCCTTCTTCAATTGTTGTTCCTTGTCTTTGTTCTCAAAAAACTCCTCTTTATTCCTCTACTCTCAAACTCAAATCCCCTTCTTCTTTCACTGGTGTATTTCCAGAGCTCAGTGTCAAGTGCAGCAGTAGCAGTAGACCCCCTGGTTCAGGTACCTTTTTCACTCCATCTGTTTTGATATTCATAGGTTGGGTATTGTTTATTTTCTCAAATTTGGGATTGTGAGTTGTAGATGCTTCCCCTTATTTTGAGCAAAACTGGTGAACATAGTTGTTTCATTTGATGAATTGTTGTCGTTTCATTTCTTCTTTGATCAGAATATTATGAAACTTTGAAGCCTCTGCTGAAAATGGTTTATGATTGGGCTTCTGCCTACCTAATTGCCTGCTGTGTTGTTCCCAAATTTTACCTTGATAATTTATAATTCCATTTTGTTTTAATAATACTCACTAAGATAAATATGAGTACATAGAAACTATTAAGCATAATGTACTGAGTTCTATTCTAATACCTATCACCCTCCTTAAAAATAAATCTTGTTAGAATTGAGTGTGACAACTTGCACCACCTCAAGGCCTACTTTTAGCCTCTCCCAAGCAAATCTTCTTGAGCACACTTTTAATATTTTTATTGCTTCAAGCTGATGTCATAACTTGGATTTGCAGTGATTGCCTTAAAGATAAAAACCCGTTTGTTGACTTGGCTAATTTTTGAACCAAAGTACCTTCTAGTTTGAAAACGATTGAAGGGCCTTCATGCCACATTCATCTTTGTTGAAGCTCTTAAATCTAGAATTCCACATTCATGAATAATTTGAGAATGGTTGGTCATTTGACTCATTTTTTTCTAGTTAGTTTATGATAAATCACCTTTTCATGGAAGTTGCATGAAATGTTGTCAAATGCTTAGTTGCCCCTAGATCCCTTGTCACCTTAATTTACTTGGGTTCAAAAGAAGAAAAGCAAACTCACTAGAACTCATATCGTCCTTAAAATCATTGAATTCCTGCTCATGAAGGGTTTAGGAACAGTCATTCTCATCTTGATTGCTTCAGACGATGCGACATACTGTTTCTTTTCTTCTTTTTGATCGGTAACATACTGCTGGTTTCTTTAACTCTTGTTTTCATCACCCATGAATGCTCCCTGCTTGAGTATTTCTTTCAGGAGACTGGATGTAAATCGACACTTTAAGATAGGAGAAGAAAAACCAGAAGTGGAAGGGGTCTGTGTCAGACTAACAGGGAGATAACAAATACCTACTTATTACAATACAATGTGTTTTCTGTTGGAAATACCTTGATTATGCGCTAATGGATGTCAAGAATGTAGCTCTTTTGTCTTTTGGGACATTGTATAATTCTTTTGAAGTTGTCGGAAAAAGAAAAATAATTAATGCTTCATATTGCAGGAGAAACTGATAGCAAGGATGTTCTCGATGCATTTTTCTTGGGAAAGGCTCTTGCAGAGGCGATCAGCGAACGTATTGAATCTAGCATTGGAGAATTATTGAGTGTAGTTGGTAGGCTGCAGGCTGAGCAACAAAAACAAGTACAGGACTTCCAGGTAGGAGCATTTCCAATTCAGATGGTAACTTGTTTCAAAATTTGTATATAAGATTTGGTGGTAAAAAAAAAAAAAAGGAAGAAGAAAAAGCACAAAGATAAGAAGATAGCATGTTTCCTATCTCCGGCCTTTATTGTTATTTTTATTTTTTACTTTTGAAATTTCTTGCTTTGATTTTAAGGCGTAGTGTAATTAGATGCTGCATGCAGGAGGATGTGCTGGAAAGGGCCAAAAGAGCTAAGGAGAAAGCAGCACGTGAAGCCATGGAAGCACAAGGTCTTGCACCCAAATCTACAACAGTATCAACAGCCTATGATGTTGTGCCTCCTGCAGTTTCAAACTCCCCAGCAACGAATGGGACTCCAGATGTGTCAGCCTCATCTTCTGATCCAGATATAACTACTACTAGCAATTATTCCATTGACAAAGATCCTTTACTAGGGACGTTTGATGATGAATAATTGTTTTATTTCTGTATGTGTATTCTACTTTCTGCTGATGCGGCTTCTGGCAGGATCAAGCATACATTTTCATTGCAGATCAGTAAGTAAATGGCAATAACACATGGCTGAGATATTAGGTAGAAATTTGTGTTTTCAATCCCTGAATGTATACGATATATGCACAAATGTTATTTCAGCTTAATAGTTCAGAGAAGCTAATAAATACGTACTATGTGATCTGTAATATATATATTTTTTATTTTTTTATTTCAAATATATGTAACTTTACTATCATCAACCCCTGCTCCATGAGTTGGGACTAGGGAGTACCGAAACATTTTTCCATCTTGTTTGTTTGCATGATTCGTTTATGCTGATGTTTCTATGACATTATGATCTAGAGACAATGCCTTTGTAATCTGATGGAAGAAATTTCTCCCGAATAACATCAGAATCTGCAGCATATTTGAACGGCCATGGAACCACTGACGACCTACATGCATCTTTAGGAGACGTGAAGGACAAGATTTTTGCTATGCATCCTTCTGGTAGCACAGAGGATTTTACTTCTTCCATTGTCAAAAGTTTGCTGTATTTTTTGAAACAACAAGCAAAGTTCGTTGTATTATTTTTTGTCCCTCTTTGTTTTGTTTACAAGATGAGACTCAAATGGCTTTATATAGAGAGAATCCTTCAATTAAGAGCCCATCAAAATTACGACCTTTAGAAGTACAGTTCTGTTCTAATTCCTCTTCTTCTGGATTTTCTTGAGTTCATGGATAATGGATCCCCATAAGAAAAAAAGTTGGCAACAAAATAATTCAGACAAATCTTTTCTCTAATATTAAAAGCATTAAATGCAATTGTTTTCCAAAGGTCTAAAACCAGCATAATCACCATTAAGAAGAAGAAAATAAAAGCAAAAATACTGGAGTAATATAATACATACGGTCTTGTCTTAGGTACTAGTGCATTCAGGCCTGAGCTCAATACCTTCAACAAGAAGACCCGGCCTATTGACACTGGCTTTCATCTCCACCTCTCCATCTTCTCCTTGATCATTGTAGTGTTGTCCCAACTTAATCTCCATCCACCCATCTCTTCTCGTACTTGGAACTTCAGCATCAGACAGTTCACCAAATGGTGCATACGCCACAGGTTCTGAAGGATGGACGAAAACACTAAGTGATCGTCACTTGCGTCACTTCTCCCTTCAACAAATTTGACGGAGACATCTGCAGGTGGGCAATAATGATTATAATCCCCAAAAATACCTTTTGTTATTTTAAACACAAGGTAGGCTCCATAAGTCGTTTTGGGTGAAAGCATCCGAGTATCTATTTTTCCACTGATTTCTCTCCACCACACATGAAGGTCAGCTACCTCTGCAAACCTGCAAGATAACTTTTCGTAAGAAATAAAAACCTAGGAGAGAGAGAGAGACCTAGAATAAGGTTCATGTATCACTGCCAAGTCTTGGGGTGTGACACCCCAGGAAATGTGAATCTTCCTAGCTCCGATCATGAAGCATTTCTTGCCACTCTTCTTCTCAAGGTTAAAGCTCTGCAAAAAAAAAAATTCAACGATACTTACACATTAGGGAAAACAACGAGAAAACTATCCTACGGCGAGAAATGCACAGCTGATATTCAGACTGTGTACAATGTACTGTATGTAGCCAATCCCTTTTCACACCAACGACATTGAATGGAGGGTTGCCATGCATATATACGTTCCTCTAGAACTTTCTTTATGTGGCTTGAAAGTAGTACATTGTCGAAAGTTAAACAGATTAAGACTAATATCAAACATTGAGTATCACAAGTATACCCAGATTCATCTCCTTTAATCCAAAATGGTTTTTTATGATTAGGTAATTGTTATTGGGATTGGTATCCTACCACCATGCGTCCATGCGACCACGCCCTTCTACTAATTGCAGTGTTGCATGGGTACAGAGAATGTCCGATTTAGACACTAGTACGAAAATTCAGAGATGGCATGGTTTAAAAATCAGATTCGTTTACATGGCTAACATTTAATGTACCCATGCAACAAATACTAATTATAACACCCCGTGTTTTATTTAATATTTTTCTAGTACAATAAATAATAAAAATAATAATAAGAGATAAAATAAAATCAAAAGATAAAGGATAAAGATTAGAAATAGATAAGGTAAAGAAGATAAACCCCATTTCCTATTTTTCGGGGGTTTTGAAAAAAAAAAATTTACACAGGACTTTACACGGGGAGTAAGAAGAAGATTATTGGGATTGTTTTCTGACGATTGTTGCGTGGCATTTTTCGTTCTCAAGTTTATATTCATTCACGTCGCTCGTAAAGTCGTAAACACAACAAAGGTGAGTGAATTTTTCTTTTTATTTCTCTTTGATATATATTCGCTTCTACGATCTATTATCGTAATTATTAATGTCTTGTGGTTTGACAAAAGATCGGTTAGAACGGATGATGCAAGTGTTGTTTGATATGGTGTCAAGGTTAACAATTAAAATATAATGGGTAATTTCCACATTGGTTTCCTGTTGGATAATTTCGTTTGTATTAATACACTTATCTTGTGCGTGCTGGATTTCTCCTCTTAAATTTTGTTAAAGTTTGGTTACTTATATTAACTAGGAATATTTAAGAAGAAGATGAACTGAAAAAGGGTGACCTGAAAAACTACACTGCACAGTCAGAAGTTTCTTACTAGATGGAGATCAAATTATTATTGGATTGACTTCATATTTAATCTATAGTTTTATAAGACATTGTAGTCTGACATATTAAAACTTTAGACAGATCCAACGGTTGGATTTCTGTCGAGGCGCGCATAAGCGTGACAGGTCGTAGTGTTTCTACACCAAAAAAACTGCAGTGCGCAGTCTTTTGTTTATGCTTAGATGGTAAATTTTCTGTACTCGGATTTGTATGAAATTTAATCCATAGTTTCCTGACACATTGTAGTCTTCCATATTAGATTTTTAGATTTATCCAACGGCTTGATTTCTATCGAGGCTTCCATTAGTGGGACTGGTCGTAGTAGAAACTACACCAGAAAACTGATGGGCGCAGTCCTTTGTTTCTGCTTAGATGGAGGTCAACCTATTATCGGATTGACCTCAAATTTAAATCCGTAGATTCTTGATATCCAGTTAAATGACATATACAAATTTTAGGCAGATCCAATGGTGGGTTGTCTGTCAAGGCACGGATTAACAAGGTTGTTAGAATTAGCTAAAGTTTAAAATGGATATAGTTGGGTGGTTACATGATGACATTAGATGATCAGTGGTTATTATACTTTCGATATATTCTTACTATTGTAGAAATATTGGTGTGGAATGAAAAGATATCTATATGTTTTCTTTTATTGTGATTATTAAAATATTTTGAGAATTGGTTAAGAACTACGAATGCTTAATTCCAATCCTGAAAGATTTGGATACGTAGTCAGCTTTAAACAAAAGTGCAGCCACTATATCTATAATATATATATATTACTTTGTGTGATAACTATGTGATTGTGTTAGAAATTACTGTTGTTTTGAGACTACATAAATATATATGTGTGAGATAGAAGTTGTATATGAATATAGACTTTAGTATATGTGGATCTGCTTTGGACATTAGTGTGTGTGGACTTGAATTTGGGCTAATGAACTATTTGTTTACGATATTGTGTATATGAGTGTAGTTATGTAAATTGTATTTGTTTGATTATAAGTTTGTTTACATTCAATGATATTTAAGTGCTTGATTTGCCTTGACGCGCGAAAATGACCCTCTGCATGTGTGGTCTGTTTTGACATGAGTAATGCTAGTATAATTATAAGTGATAATAATGTTTTAATGTGTCGCCCACATCTTTAGAACTCTCCACGCCTCAGGATTTGGTAATGAGATATTATGACTTGTGATGTCATGTGATAGATGGGTATTCATTGAATGTGCCATGAATGACCCAATAGTTTGGACTACCCTAGAGAGGAACTAAGATATTCGCCTTGCGGGTTGGTCGTATTCCTTGAATGTACGGAAATGTAGGTTTGGGTATTCCTTGAATGTGGCGGGAATGACTCAGGGCATTCATTGAATGTGCCATGAATGGCCCGTTAGTGTTATGATGGGTATTCCTTGAATGTGGCGGGAATGACCCAAGGTATTCATTGAATATGCCGTGAATTACCTGATATTTTGTTATGCCCAAATGAGGCTTTGTGATTATGTGTATGGAAAGCTCAGAGATGGCTGTGACTCACACGTTACGAAGTTTACAAGATGAAAGTATGTTTCCTAGAGGCGATATCCCGCTAGGGACATATGTCTTGTAGTGGACTCGGTGTGAGTGAGGCACACGGATATGTGTGATTTGGCAAATATGTATAGTGCAAATTGTGGAGTAGGAACTAAAGGTTGGGCTGTGTCTTTGAATAAATGAGTCAACAAGATAATTAATAAGCAAAGTAAAAATATTGATTTTACGTGTGATGGAGTTATTGCATATGATGTATATGATTTCTTATGAGAAATATATATATGTGGTTTGTATGAGTTGATACTCACAAGGGATGAATGTACTCCTTGGGTGTGATATTTCCTCGTTCTCATAAGTAGACGAGTGGTTTTTAAGTAAAAGTATATGAATTGTGTGATGTTATGGATGTGAAGTGTGACTGTGAATAATTTTAGTAAATGATTGTGATTTCTATGTGACTGCAAAATGACTATAACTTGATATATTATTACAAAAATATTAATGACTTGTGATAGTCTGAGATCTATGGTTATGCACGTAGAAACTTTATGACGTAATGATGTCATATGAATGACTACCCTTGATATAGGTATTATGATAAGTGGTATTTCCCGAATATGCGGGACGAACCAAGTTATATCAATTAAACTTAAATGTCTTAAATGAGGTTTGGTTATGAATGGAAATTTGACTGACTGAGATAAATCATTTTATTGTGATGTCTAACTCTGTTTTGCAGGAGGGTAGAATTTATTAATATTTTTTGCAGGGACGTAAATATCCTACCCTAAGACGACGTGTTGGCTTAAAGGTAAGGTATACCAAACTCATATTTAATTATGTTATCCTATATGCATTTAATAAATAGAATGTAAGTGGTATTTATGTTATGAGTTATGTTGGAAAGTGGGAATAATGAGTACTGTTATATGAGATTCTTGGAATTTGTATATTGGGGGTGAAATCTTACTTGGGAAGAAATTACACGCCGTTTTGGAAAACGAAACTATATTGTCTTTCAAGTTGAAATGGTTGGTAATGTTATATTTATTAATTTGAAAGATTATTATATATATTTTGTTGTTAGTCTACTCATACCAAAGAAATTCAATTCTATTGACCCATGTTTACTTTGTTTTTAACGCGTGGGTGTGTTCTTGGGAACATAGATGGTGGAGTGATGGATAAGGACACGCGTGATTTGGAGTTGCTCTTGGAGTCTTCGGTTTAAGATTTTCCTCAAGGATACACGGTTTTGTTTTGGAGACGGATGTAATAGAGTTGGTTAGTTTCTTTGTAGTTTAATAATGTGATTTAAGGATTGTTTCTTTTAGTTTTCTGTTGATTTTAATTTTGTATATATCGTGTTTGATAACAGGGTTTTGGGTTTTGTTTCACCCGGTTTCCAGATAATTAAATATAATTGTTTTAAATATTATCTGAAAATTTGGGGTGTGACACTAATAGCGTAAACTCGTCACTTTTCATTCGTTTTGCATCTTTCATTTTCTCGTACTCAGTACTCATAAAGATTATATAGCAGTTCACTTTAGCTTGAGTGACCCTCTATCTCAAAAACTTTAGTTTCCAACTTGGAAGTACTTACGTAAGACTAGATTGATGCACGCACAACGTGCGTTTTGCTTAAAAAATAGAAAGGCAATATCGCCAATTGACTAAAAAACAAGGGTATAATAGTCAACACAATAATTTTGCTTAAAGCATAGAAGGGCAATATCGTCAATTGACTAAAAAAACAGGGTATAATAGTCAACACAATAACTTTGCTTAAAGCATAGAAGGGCAATATTGTTAATCGACTAAAAAACAGGAGGTATAATAGTCAAAACATACATGGACGAAGAGATTTAGAGTTGCATTAAAAAGAATACTATTTCACTATTGCAGGACTGTAGTTGAGAGTCGCGATCTTTATAATAGTTTAGATAGTAGAGCCACCAGTCACTAAAACGGGCTTAATTCCCCGTCTTCCTAGAATTATTGTAAGTATAACTTTCTTGTGCGAAACATTGAATTTGATTGTCAATTTGTAAAAATCCAATCAATCTCGTTGGCTCCTTGACTTTCTCTGTCTTATCAAAAATCACACACATTTGACTAGGGACTAGGGGATGTCTAGGGTTGTTAATGGTTTCGATAACTCGATAATTGATCCGAACCAAACTGATAAAATACTGATTGGGTTTTAGAAATTTAGTTTGCCCTCCACCGAACCAATAAGATAAAAAAATTGTCTAAAATTAATTGATTTGATTTAGGATAGAAAAATATAAATTATGAAACTGAATTACGAAACAAAAAGTCAGAAGGTTCTAGTAAGGAAAAGTTGTGTTAAGTGTTAACACCTTATTTACCACACGAAAATCTTCCTGGGTTTTAGACTATGTCTCAATCATGAAGGAGACGTCATCGTTTTTTTAACTTAGAAAAACGGACAGGGCAGAAGGGAATGCACAAGAAAATTACCATACCATCGTCGAGAAGAATTGGATCAGCACATAGATGAAAATATAGCTCTTTCTTCGACTTAAAACCGTTCAAGTCCAAGGGAGGAACAAACCTTGAGACAATTTCTTTGTAATCAGAAGAAATTTTTCCCACATAACATCAGAATCTGCAGCATTTTTTAATGAACATGCAACCAATGACGACCTACACATATCTCGAGGAGATGTAAAGGACAGGATGTTTGAGATGCATCCTTCTGGCACCACAGATAAATTCGCTTCTTGCATTGTCAAATTTATGTGTCTCGTTTTCCCTCTTTTTTGTTGTTTTGGTTGAGATGAGTTTTGACTTTCAAAGGCTTTTTATTAGGACAGGGATTGGGTCGAGTTCGGGTTGGATATGGTTATATCCGAATCCGAACTCGATTATATTTGAAATTTAATATCCGAACCCAATCCAAACCCGACTAATCCGATCGGATAATACTAAAAATTCAAAAAAATCCCAAAAATTATATCCAAACCCGAACCGACATACCCGAACCAATAAATGGATATAAAATTCAACTCAAACCCGATGTATTCGGTAATCAGGTCTGGTCAAATTCGGGTCTACCCGACCAAATTCTGTGCCCTACTTTTTATACACAGTGAATGAAGATCAAGATATTAATTACCGATATCCACATGGATTCCATAATAGGGTCCGTGTCCTCCAAGGAGTATTACACGAACCAAAGATTAAAAATGTTGTCCAATACCAGCATATATCTAGTATATTTTCATTGTGTCAATGCCGAAATCTGAATATTGAATTGAAGATCAAGCAAATACTTGATATACTGTGCGGCATCTCAATACTTTGTAGCCAAATTCTTAAAGATATCGAGACTTCACCATGGCAGTGTTGGAATCTGGTGGCTACCATTAGAAGACTTATGCTTCCCTTAGTTGATGTCTTTTTGATCCATGTATTCCGAGAAGAAAATAGAGCTGCAGATCACCTTGCAAAACTCTCGTTAGGCGAAAATATGGAACATGTTGTTTTTATTCCTCCTTTATATATTAAGTTGAATTCTATAGTAGAGGATGATATAATGTTAACTTATGAAATGTTATAATACAGATGAGGATCTGCAAAATCCCAACATCTTTTCAAAAAAAAAAACACTGGTTCTCTGTTTCTGCTCCCACCACGCCTCGACCAGCTCTATGGTGCACTTCTCGTGCAGCACCGACAGCCGCCACTAGCACCACCTTGTCCCGTCATCACCAGTCAACAACCTTCACCAACCCCTCACGCCATCACCCAATTTCCATTAACCCACTCCCCACTTGTCAATTTCGTTCTCTTTATTCCCCACTTTTCAAAACCCCTTTACCACCACCACTACCATCGGTTGCCAGCACCACCATACACCATCATCCATCATCTTGTACCCCCATTACCACCACCGCCCTTCATAATCTCCACTATCTATATATATACTATCTATATACTAGTTTAAGATATGCTCATATGTACTTCCACTATCGATATACTAAAGCAGAGACCTTTAAATGAGGATTTTCTCTCTCTTATGTGGCACTATAATATGAGAGTTAGCCTTTTCTCTATCTTATGTGGCACTTTAATATGAAAGATAGCACTATCAGTGAACCTCTTTGGACACTTTGAGTGTATTTCTAATTCTTATATTTAGAAAGTTTGAGTGTATTTTCAATTCTTATATATTTGATCAAATAATAAAATATTGCTAAAAAATAGGTGATTTGAATTGTATAAAGTAATTTTCTATTACGAATCAAACACTTTTAATGTTCCAATTATTATATATTTTATCAAATAAAAAAAATTGCTAAAAAATAGGTGATTTGTAGAAACTAATTTTCTATTACAAATCATACAATTTTAGTGTCTATGATAAAACACCGACTTATTTCGAATATATCATTAACACGGCCTCAAAACATAGTTAAAAACAATTATACAAAATATATAACATCACAAAATATATAATAGAAAATGAAAAAAAAAAAATAACGGCAAAACAATAATGACAAATATTTTAAAATATATATAATACTGATTGAAACTAACGTAAAAAAAAACAATTAATGGGGAACTGAAAACTGGATGCAAATGCATCGAACTAATCTCAAATAATATTTAACGGGAAATTGAAAATAAAAAACTGGATGCAAATACAAGCATTAAACTAATCTTAAAAAATAATTAATAGAAAATCAGAATATGGATAGAACTACATTAAACTAACCTCAGAGAATAATTAACGGAAAATTAAAACTTGGATGCAAATATATCAAACTGACATCAAAAAATAATTGTCGGATAATTGGAAACTGGATGCAAATGTATTGAGCTAACCCTCAAAGATTAAATTAACGGAAAATCATAAACTGGATGCAATTGCATTGAACTAACCTCAAAGAAAAATTAATTATAAATTAGAAACATAATGCAAATGCGTGGAACTAATATTAAAAAATCATTAACGGGAAATTGAAAACCGGATGCAACTGCACTGAACTAATCTCAAAAAATAAACTGGATGCAAAACCTCAATAAATAATTAACGGAAAATCGGAAACTGAATGCAAACTCATTGAACTAGCCTCAAACAATAATTAACGGGAAATCGGAAACTAGATGAAAATGCAACTTTATCAAATAATCAACGAGAAATCCGAAACTGGATGCAAATGCATTAAACTAATCTCACAGAATAATTAACGGGAAATCAGAAACTGGATGCAAATGCATTGAACTGACCTCAAATAATATAACAATTAACAACAGGAAATTGGAAATTGGAAATTGGATGCAAATGTATTAAACTAACCGAAAAGAATAATTAACAAGAAATCAGAAACTAGATGCAACTGCATTGAACTGATCTCAAAAAATAAATAACGGGAATTGGAAATTGGATGCAACTGCATTGAACTAACCTCAAAATATAAATAACGGAAAATCAGAAATTGAATGCAAATGCTTTGAACTAACCTCAAAACATAGTTGGGTTATATGTTGTAGGAATGTCTCGATAAGTATAGTTTTATATTTAAAATGGTGTTTATCTTATCTTTTTCCGTATGATTGGGAACTCCTTTCTATTCAAATAGCTTCAATATATATGAACTTCACCTTATTAGGCAATCTCACAAAACTTCAATCAAACTTCTATTATTAAACAACAAAATGAAGTTGAAGGGTTTTATCAAATGTGAGTTATTTTTTTTAATGGAGAGTGGGGTTTTCACATTATAACAAATTTGGTTGAGTGATCAATATAATATTAATATATAATAGTTATGTATATTTGCAAATATTTTTCAGAATAATTAATATAAAAACACCCGTTCGTAGATAATATTTGAAGATTCCACATAGTGAGTCATGTATAATTTAAATAATAATTAATGGAAAATTGGGAACTGAGTAATCTTCGATGTCCCCACATAGTAAATTAAACATAATTTACTTTTTATGTCATGTTTGTAAGGACACTATAGATGGATCAGTAGAAATTGGTATTATACACCACATTGGATAATTATAAGGAAATCAGAAATTGGATTCAAATACATAACTGAGCTCAAAGAGTAATTAACGGGAAATCGAAAACTTTATGCAAATTGCATTAAACTAACGACATATAGTAACTAACGGGAAATTAGAAATTGGATGCAAATCCTTGAAAAATATTTAATGGAAAATCAGAAACGGTATGCAAATACATCAAATAAATCTTAAATAATAATTAAAAAACTGGATGCAAATGCATTGAACTTAACTCAAAAAATAATTAACAGAAAATCAAAAATCGAATGCAATTGCATTTAACTAACATCATAGAATAATTGGTGGGAAATCGGAAACTAAATGCAAATGCATTGAAATAACCTCAAAGAATAGTTAACGGGAAATCAGAAACCGAATATAATTGTATCGAACTAACCTAAAAGGATAAATAATCAAAAACTAGATGCAGATGCATTGAACAAACCTTAAAGAGTTATTAATGAGAAATCGGAAACTGGATCCAAATGCAATGAACTAATCTCAAAGACTAATTAACGAAACATTAAAAAATTGATGAAACTGCACTGAACTAACCTAAATGAATAATTAACGGGAAATTATAAATTTGATGTAACTGCATTGAACTAACTTCAAAAAATAGTTAACGGAAAATCGAAAACTTGATGCAAATGCATTGAACTAACCTCAAAGAACAATTAATATAAAATTAGAAATTGGATGCAACTGCATTGAACTAACCTCAAAGAATAATTAACGGAAAACCAAAAACTGGATGCAACTGCATTAAACTAAAATCAGATATTAACTAACGGGAAATCAGAAATTGAATGCAAATGCATTGAAATAACCTAAAAAAATAGTTAACTAGAAATCGGAAGTCGAATGTAACTGCATCACACTGACCTCAAAGCATAAATCTCCACTTTTTTAGCCTTCTCACATAAGTAATTACGAGTAATTAGGAACCCAAAACGAAAGTGAGTTTATAAAAACAGACTCTTACATGTATGCAAACTGTATAGAAATTGTAAACTATCGAACTAACCTAGAAAAATAATTAACGGAAAATCAGAAACTGGATGCAGATGTATTGAACTAACCTCAAAGAGTAATTAACTGGAGATTGGAACCTTGATGCAAATGCAATGAACTAATCTCAAAGACTAATTAACGAAACATCGAAAACTGGATGCAACTGTACATAATTAACCTTAATGAATAACTAACGGGAAATCATAAAGTGGATGCAATTACACTGAACTAACCTCAAATAATAATTAATGAGAAATTGGAAACTTGATAAAACTGTATTGAACTAACCTCAAAGAATAATTAATGAGAAATTGGAAACTAGATGTAACGTAATACATTAAACCAACCTCAAAGAATAATTAATGAAAAATCATAAACTTGATGCAAATGCATTGAACTAATAACCCTAAAACATATTTGTATTATATGTAAGGGGAATAAATGTCTTGACAAATATAGTTTTGCATTTCAAATAGTGTTTATTATTATTCTTTTATTGTGATTGGGAATGCCTTGCTATTCAAGTAGCTTCAATATTATCTTCGCCACATTGAGCATTCTCACAAAACTTCAATTATTAAACCTAACAATAAAAAGAAGTCGATTAGTTTTATCAAGGTTTGATACTTCCTTTTTATAGAGAGTGGTGCAAGAAATTTAAATGAGTAATTAATATAAATTTTATATCTCACAGCTATGCATAGTTGCTAATATTTTTTAGAATAATTTAATATAACGACACCCATTCATAGGACACGTTCATGTGATAAATCTTTTCAAGTGGGAGTAGTGTATTCTTTGAGGATATGGAAACAATCAATCTGTTTTAGTAATTTGTACACATTAGTACGTAAGCCGAACGGTGATGATTTACCACTAAATCACCATAAATCTAATAAAACTATTATATAAGCTAGATCGAGTTTAAGATAATTTCATTTGAAAATTACAGATTAATATTCTAAATCACAAAGTGAAGAAGTTATCTCAATTTGATCCCCTAGTTTCCAAGTACTTATGCACTATAATCGCTAGTCATTAACGTATTTCGATTTATTTTCAATAAAAATATATTCTTATTCGAAAATTTGTGTGAGACATTTTGTAAAGCCTCTTCAGCACACAAAATATTTAATAAATCCCAGGAGTATGCCCGGGTCCAAAATCTAGTTGTTATTATAATCAAAGTACATAGATGCTCATATGCATTTTTAAAGTAGTTTAAGATATGCTCTAGTAAGTTATATATGTCCGTTGGTTTTAAAAAAAAAAAAAAAAAAAAAAAAAATTATATATGTCCGTCTTGTAACAAAATGAGATTTCCACCGTCCATACCTTTAGCTTTAGGCTTTAGGAGTGAATAAAGGCAATCAAACCTTCATCATTTGATAAAGCTTTATCTAGTTTCATGTTTTTTTTTTCCTTTCAAATATGGAGGTGGAGATAGTGCCTATTATATTTTTATATTCTCTCTTTTCCCTGATGTACTCCTTTCTCTCAATCATTTCCATTTAAGTCGGTACAAATACTAATACCATTCTCATTTTGAACAGCTGAAGTTATTGTGTCCTCAGTTGGAGCATTAGAATGCGTCCAGGTTTACTATCCGTGCGGTACAAATTGTAAGGAACGCTGTCAAGGGGATCATCCAGGTGGTGTCAATCAGTGCACTGACAATATCTGCTACTGCACATATTCTTGTGATTGACGCTTTAATTAATGTTTTCTGAAGTCTAGAACCTCCACATGAATAAATTACTTTTTTCCGATTGCAAATTTGCAATCTGTATGTTTGTCAAGTCTTTTCTTTTATTTTCCAAAAAGAAGTTTCGTCAGCTAAAAGATGAATTTAGAAGACTACTAAGGGGAATAATACTATGACTAACCAATCTTTTAAAGCTGTGCACTGACAACACAAGGATTTTTTAAAACCCACTATCAACGGAGTGTTTAATCAACAGGACTGTGTACGCTTTAACGTTTTCTTGCTACAGTATGAAAAGTTATAGCATATGAAGAACTGTTCAGCGAACTCTTGGAGAGCAATCCCTAGATTGATAGCTTCCTTTACTGGCAACAGCTACTATCTCCTGCCACAATATTGAATGGATACTGCCATACGGGGGTTGGAGAAACTCAATAACATCCTAACTTCATATCTTGAAGTACTTGTATCCATATTCAGGATTTGTCATCCCTTCCTCCCAATCACCCATGCGGCCCACCAAAACCATTTGTTGAATTCCCAAGTACCTGGGAAGTGTACAATTGGGTTAACCAGTAGATATTATTGCTTGATCATGAAGTGTTGCTAGCAAGCAAGGAGAGAGAGAGAGAGTTTGCTTTGTTTTATGGACAACGTTTGTTTACTCACTCTGAGCTTAGTACAGTTAAGCAATTGAGAAGTACATCAACTGCAAAGATATCAGAAGTTCCAAGGTCCACCCTGTTTGACGAAGTAAGTAAGATCAATGCACTTGCAGTTGGTGGATAAGCATACAACGACACTATCAATTAAGAGCAATGTGAAAATAATGCCAAAAGCTCGTACCAAACACGGCCCCAGTTATCCTGAAATTCAACATCACCAATATCATGGAAAGATGATGGCATTACTTTGAAACCTTTATCTGCATCATAGATAGGGTTATGCTCCATGGACGAATTTGCCAACTGCAATTCATTACCAAATGGAAATTGTAACAAAATCGTTGGTTCCAAATAATTTAGAATCCACAAATACTACTATGCACCACATATATTTACTTGCAACACAGAAGACCAACTGATTAGTTTGATTGCGTAGTTAGATAATAATAGTGTCGATTCACATGTTATTACTAGCTTAGATTTGAATGTTAGATGTCAATCTGAAAGAGGTTGGAGATGGTGGTGTTCAATGATTGACTATGCTCACATCACAAATGGAAACACAAACATACCTGTAGATTAGAAGAGTTGAAAGCTCCCAAACGACCCATGACATACCATGACTGAATAACCTGAAAAGACAAACAAAACAGATGAGGATAAAAGAGTAACAATAGAGTAGTAGTAAGGCAAAGGGCAATAAATAATATAGGCTTGGATAACAAGGAAAGTTTGAAGTAGACGACATACACTACCAATGAGATCAACATCACGATCAGTTGGAGAGCCATACAACTCAAACCATATATAAGAATCGATTGGATTGAAGCTTCAAAACCAAGCAAGCAAGATTTTGATTAACAATTAATAATAGAATAAATAGTACGGAAAGTTGCAAATGAAAGGGAACAAGGGGAAAAAAATATCAAACAATTGGAGGTTGTTGTTCCCTTTCGGGTTGACTTTGAATGCTAGGACAGAGCCCGGTCTTGGACTTGCCGAGGAAGTCTTTTTACCACCTTTCCTGCGAACTTCGTTCTTGGACCATCGCTTCATTAGTTCAGGATTTCCAATGCTATCGCCGAGGACAAAGACCGCGAGTTTCGGCGTCATGCTTGCAAGCATCCTCGAGGACTTTGGCCCACGCGGGGTACTTGTGGGTGCGCTCGTATTCTCTCTTCCTCTTGTCTTCCCTCACTTTAACTAGTCTCCGGCTTCTCGCACTGGTTCCCGAACCTTTGGCAGCAGCACCAACTGATACTTGGTCGCCGTCATAATCAACATCTCCAGAAATTTTACTACAGATGACAATGGTAAGACTACTAGAAGATGAGGAGTTAGCTAAGTTGTTGTTTAGAAATCGGCCGATATAATTACCTTGTCGAGAGCAAGCGGTGGACCACGCATTCACAGAGCAACTGTTCATCATTTGATTGGGGATGTGCGATTGACTGAATTGGAGACACGAGTTCAGTTTTAGAGAGAAAGCAGAATTTTGTGCCAACACGACTGACTCTCTCTATTATTTGGTGATTCAAAAACATAACATTTGTGTTTTCCAACAGGTCCATTGAACCAAAGGTCATCATGAACAATTTTAGCCAATTACTCTAAATTCTTTGCATTAGAGAACCCAGCCCTCTATACCGTATTGTCAACTAAATACCATGATAATATACATTGTAATGCATTTGCGCCTTCAGCTTCTATTATTCACGTTTCTATCAAATTACACACGGCAGTATCCACGCTACCATAACCGATGCCTGTAAACCACCATATATACCTATTACATATACAGAAACCTAGGAATCAGTATTTGGTCATTCCTCGCATAATCTTCTACACTCCTACTCATCTGTTGGTCCATATATTGACGTTGGAGTTCCGTCTACTTTCTATGAAAATGGCAATATGGTTAAGCAAGCCTCCTCTTTCATCTTTCTTTGATACATATGCTACATGCAGTTGACGACACCTGATTTCCACTTTAGGACATGACTTAGACCCACGAAAGTCTTCAGTCAAATGGTCAGCATTGCTTCTAATGAAGCACTGTCTTGCTGGCAGTTGGGCAATAAATAATATAGGTTTGGATAACAAGGAAATTTGGAAGTAGACGACATACACTACCAATGAGACCGACATCACGATCAGTTGGAGAGCCATACAACTCAAACCATTTATAAGAATCGGTTGGATTGAAGCTGCAAAGCCAAGCAATCAAGATTTTGATTAACAATAAATAATAGAATAAATAGTATGTATGGAAAGTTGCAAATGAAAGGGAACAGGGGGGGAAAAAATATCAAACAATTGGAGGTTGTTGTTCCCTTACTCTCTGAAGCTGACTTTGAATGCTTGGACAAAGCCGGTCTTGGACTTGTTGAGGAAGTCTTTTTTACCACCTTTCCTGCGAACTCGTTCTCGGACCATCTGCTTCATTAGTTCATAATTTCCAATGCTATCGCCGAGGACAGCACAGAGCTCGGCGTCGTGCTTGCAAGCATCCTTGAGGACTTCAGCCCACACGGGGTACTTGTGGGTGCGCTCGTATTCTCTCTTCCTCTTGTCTTCCCTCACTTTAACTAGTCTCCGGCTTCCCGCACTGGTTCTCAAACCTTTGGCAGCAGCACCAACTGATACTTGGTCGCCGTCATAATCAACATCCCCAGAAATTTTACTACATACGACATTGGTAAGTCTACTGGAAGATGAGGAGTTGGTTAAGTTGTTGTTTAGAAACCGGCCGATATAATTACCTTGTCAAGAGCAAGCGGTGGACCAAGCATTCACAAAGCAACTGCTTATCATCTGATTGGGGATGTGCGACTGACTGAATTAGAGACACGAGTTCAATTTTAGAGAGAAAGCAGAATTTTGTGCCAACACGACTGACTCTCTCTATTATTTGGTGATTCAAAAACATAATATTTGTGTTTGCACGACTGACTCTCTCTATTATTTGGTGATTCAAAAACATAACATTTGTGTTTGCCAACAGGTCCATTGAACCAAAGGCCATCTTGAACAATTTTAGTCAATTACTCTAAATTCTTTGTATTTTCTCATTAAAGAACCCAGCCCTCTATACCATATTGTCAGCAAAATACCATGATAATATACATTGTAATGCATTTGCGCCTTCAGCTTCTATTATCCACGTTTCTATCAAATTACACACGGCATCATCCACGCTGCCATAACCGATGCCTGTAAACAACCATATATACCTATTACATATACAGAAATCTATAAATCAGTATTTGGTCATTCCTCGCCTAAACCTCTACACTCATGCTCATCTGTTGGTCCATATTATGATGTTGGAGTTCCGTTTACTTTCTTTGAAAATGGCAATATGGTTAAGCAAGCCTCCTCTGTTTTGTTACTCTTTTATTCTCATATGTTTTGTTTGTCTTTTCAGGTTATTCATTCATGGTATGTCATGGGTCGTTTGGGAGCTTTCGACTCTTCTAATCTACAGGTATGTTTGTGTTTCCGTTTGTGATATGACCATAGTCAATTATTGCACATCACCATATCCAACCTCCTTCAAATTGACATCTAACATTCAAATCTAAGCTAGTAATAACATGTGAATCGACACTAGTATTATCTATCTGCGCAATCAAACTGATCAGTTGGTATGATTGCGCAGTTAGATAATTCTAGTGTCGATTGACACAGAAATACCAACTGATCAATGACACAAAAGACCAACTGATCAGTTTCATTGCGCAGTTAGATAATACTAGTGTCGATTCACATGTTATTACTAGCTTAGATTTGAATGTTAGATGTCAATCTGAAGGAGGTTGGAGATGGTGGTGTGCAATGATTGACTATGCTCACATCACAAACGGAAACACAAACATACCTGTAGATTAGAAGAGTTGAAAGCTCCCAAACGACCCATGACGTACCATGACTGAATAACCTGAAAAGACAAACAAAACATATGAGAATGAAAGAGTAACAAAACAAAGGAGGCTTGCTTAACCATATTGCCATTTTCATAGAAAGTAGACGGAACTCCAACGTCAATATATGGACCAACAGATGAGCAAGAGTGTAGAGGATTATGCGAGGAATGGCCAAATACTGATTCCTAGGTTTCTGTATATGTAATAGGTATATATGGTGGTTTACAGGCATCAGTTATAGCAGCGTGGATGCTATCGTGTGTAATTTGATAGAAACGTGGATAATAGAAGCTGAAAGCACAAATGCATTACAATGTATATTATCATGGTATTTAGCTGACAATACGGTATAGAGGGCTGGGTTCTATAATGAGAAAATACAAAGAATTTAGAGTAATTGACTAAATTGTTCATGATGGCCTTTGGTTCAATGGACCTGTAGGCAAACACAAATGTTATGTTTTTGAATCACCAAATAATAGAGAGTCAATCGTGTTGGCACAAAATTCCGCTTTCTCTCTAAAACTGAACTTGTGTCTCCAATTCAGTCAGTCGCACATCCCCAATCAGATGATGAGCAGTTGCTCTGTGAATGCTTGGTCCACCACTTGCTCTCGACAAGGTAATTATATCGGCCGATTTCTAAACAACAACTTAGCCAACTCCTCATCTTCTAGTAGACTTACCAATGTCGTCTGTAGTAAAATTTCTGGGGATGTTGATTATGATGGCAACCAAGTATCAGTTGGTGCTGCTGCCAAAGGTTTGGGAACCAGTGCGAGAAGTCGGAGACTAGTTAAAGTGAGGGAAGACAAGAGGAAGAGAGAATACTAGCGCACCCACAAGTACCCCGTGGGCCAAAGTCCTCGAGGATGCTTGCAAGCACGACGCTGAGCTCCATGTTGTCCTTGGCGATAGCATTGGAAATCCTAAACTAATGAAGCAGATGGTCCGAGAACGAGTTCGCAGGAAAGGTGGTAAAAAAGACTTCCTCGGCAAGTCCAAGACCGGCTTTGTCCTAGCATTCAAAGTTAGCTTCAGAGAGTAAGGGAACAACAACCTCCAATTGTTTGATATTTTTTTCCCCTTGTTCCCTTTCATTTGCAACTTTCCGTACTATTTATTCTATTATTAATTGTTAATCAAAATCTTGCTTGCTTGGTTTTGCAGCTTCAATCCAACCAATTCTTATATATGGTTTGAGTTGTATGGCTCTCCAACTGATCGTGATGTCGATCTCATTGGTAGTGTATGTCGTCTACTTCCAACTTTCCTTGTTATCCAAACCTATATTATTTATTGCCCTTTGCCTTACTACTACTGGTCCAACAAGGTCAGAACTTGGATAAGTGTACAAAACTGTTCAAGTCCAGAAGCCTTTTAATCTCACAAAGTTATATGTTGATATGCCCCAACATGTTTAAAGACCTTGCTGGACCAGTTGTACTCCTGTATTTTGCTATTATAAAAGTAAACTTCTTTTTGATAAAAAAAAATAAAAAATAAAAAATAAAAAATAAAAAGAAAAGAAGAGTATGTTATATGATATAAAGTTATAAACATTTTTGGTAGCATGTCACTTGATTTTAGCACAATGAGTTCTGATCCATATTCCACACTTCAAAATTTTCTGAAATTTCGATACAGAAATTTATACTTCCATCGTCTTCACAGTTCTACCATCAGCTCAAAGATCTTCAACACTTTCAAAAGTACATACAGATGCTAATGGAATCAACTGTAGTAATATCCATATCTTAGTCCCACAACTACGCTTGACGTCCGAAATTTGGCAGATACTCAATGGGGTATCTGGACGAAAAATCCAACAAAGGATGTCGAATAATATCAATCCGACCAATAAGCTTATTAAACAGAATTATCCAATCCTTGCAACTCAAATTGGCTATAGTATGGGATTCGTGTCTCTACATATTAAAAAAGGGTGTTTTAACTCATTAACAAATGACATATATAGCATTGAGTTTCTTTCTCTGGATTGTTGTGTGAATATGTCTAGGGGGTTATCTTTCTTTCTAGAGGTGTGTAGATTTCTACCCCAAAAATTTGGCGTAAATGCGTAAAACACCATCACAGGGGGTGACAGGGGAACATAATGAGTTCCGAGTTCCTACCATGGACAAATGAGAAATCCAATAATACTAGATTTACTGCATAGCAGTGGAGCCGTGAACAGGGGAGAGAGGAAGAGAGAGAGTGGGCATGGGTGAAGAGAAGAAGGAGAGAGAGGCAGTAAGGGAGAGAAGGCAGAAGTAAAAGAAGGGGGGGGGGGGGACCCAAGAGTTCGCTCCCGCTCACGGATTAAAGAAAAATATTCATCTAAAAAGTAAATTCCAATAAATAAATTAAATTTTTTGTGAAGTTCATATGTTAGGACGGATATTGTGTATGAAACATATACCTCAAGAAGTAGAAGTCCTACAACACCAAGCACAAGCCCTATAACTCCAACGGTGCAAATTGAGTCACCAAATAACAAGGCTGCGAGTACGGCAACGGTCAAAGGTTGAGAATCAATAATAACCTGCAGTTTTCTGTTATGTTAGAATTGGATTGTGCATAGTAAAGCCAAGTAGTACGATAACACGCTATAACATTTAAAACTAAGTTATAAAAAGGGTAAAGATGCATTTGTTTGCTACTCTTTTAACATTTCACTGGAAACAAATTAAAGAAGATGAACAGAATGAATTGAGCTATGTGTGTGGCAGAAGAATGAAGAAACACTATAAATATAAGACGACCTCCCTCCTCTAAAACAAGTTTATATTGGGAAAGCAAATACCTTTGATGCCAAGTAAATAAGACCATAAACCAAATGCATTAATCCAATTGTAGCAAGTGTGTTGGAGCCAAATGTAATGAACTAAAGTTTGTAAAAGTGCAATAAACCTGTTATTAGAAGGAAAGTGATGAGAGAAGATAAACATACACTGCCCAAGCCGGCTGAAGTTAGAGCAAGAAATCCTTGAAAACAAGTGGCGTCAACGAGGGCAAGCCAGGCCATAGGAGCAGTAGGCAGTTTCCTGCCAGTGGAGAGCGCAAAAGCAACGAGCAAGAGGCCGGCAGGGAGAAGGCGGAAGGAGGAGACAAAGAAAGGGCCGGCCCTGGGTAAAACATCCTTCATAGCGACCATGGCAGTGCCCCAGAAGAAGAAGGGAGATATGAGAAGAGCCCAATCCAACAACAAGGAGACATTGTTGGTGTTGTTGGAATGGGTTCGAAAGGAGGAGACATTACTGGGGTGCTGCTGTAGGAGTAACAACTCATCATCACATTCGACGTCGAGACCAGTGGCAACACAACCGAGAGGAAGTGAGTTGGAATCGGTTCTTCTTCTATTGGTAGTTGTTCTGCTGAAGGTGAGAGACCTACTACGACTACGTTGTGTTGTTGGAGAAGAAACATTTGGACGATGAAATAGGTAGTTCTTATTTGATGAGCAGGTGATGGTTTTGGTGGGAAGGAGAAAAGAAAGTGATTTTAGTGTTATAAGCGGTACTACGGACATCGAGAGAACCAACGATTCAACGACAATAGAAGAAGAGTGGTAGTAATCTCTTCGGAGACAAAAGGAGAAAGGGGGGCTTGGTACCTAATAATAATGACTCCGCGGGTCCCACCCATCCTCACATTGTTAGGTCTTTTTTATTTGACTAGGCTCACTCTGTCTGTGACCAATTAAAAATTGAAAAACTCCTCACAATTTTTAATACACTAGCCACCGTGCAGTGGGCTCCATTGAGTTTTTTTTTTTCAAATTATAAACGTTAAATTATTATTTTATTCTTCAAAAAAAACAAAAAAAAAAACTGGAAATTACCAAATTGCCCCTGGGACGTACACCAAAACACTGTTACTCAACCCCCACATTTTTCTATATATTAATTAAAGATATCAATCTGCACCTAAATATCCTAGTTACAAGAGTAATACATAACTACATTTTAAATTGAAAGTCTCAAGGGTTCTTCATCATAATCCTATCGGATTCTGCATCTAAAACAACGAATCTTTACTGTGGTATGAGGACATACATCTTGCATGCATGGGCATCAACGGTAGCCTTCAACTGATGTTCAACGGATGGAGTTGTTGTATGCTGCAACATTAAATACCAGTTTCATTAATTCCACACAACTGGATCGTGCTTCACCAGTATTTTGCACTACTTAACAAACTTTTATCAACATGTCTGGAATCAAACCTCCCATAAATCCTGAGCCTCAACGGTTGCAGACGATTTAAGGCCGATATCACTCCACTTTGCAGTGATGGAGGGAACCTCTGTTCCACAGTACAACGGCTACACTACCGCCACTTAAAGGACCAGACCATACCTGATCAACAATACAGCACAAAATGATGATTGACCTAACATTCATGCTAAGAATTCTTCACATAAGTCAACTTAAACACTGGTCTTTGATAATGTTATTAGGCTTTATACACCATTGTTTAAGTCGTATATTACCTCTAGATCTCCAGTTTTTTTTACCTTCTTCCCTTGAATTCCAAGCTTATCTGCCATACCAATAAGAGAAGTTCACAAGTCGAAACATCCATGGACCTTTTCTAACTTCACAGTTCATGTAAGAAGTTCTTTGCTCAAACTACTTTTTCTCATAATGTTTGAGGCACATCGTATTTGGGCAGTTGAATGAGATACACCCATTAAATCTGTATTTCAAACATGGGCACCCATATGCCACGTAACATACTTTGAGCAAATTCGCTTTGAAAAGAGAAGGAAAAGAAAGATAGAAAGAAAGAAAAATAAAAAATCTGGCGTTCAGCTCACTCACGTTATTTTCATTTTAAACATTTAAAATCTAGCACACGACAAAACATATATATATATATATATATATATATATATATATATATATATATATATTTTTTTTTTTTTTTTTTTCCTAAAAAGTTAAACCATACTTATTTGTGATTGCAAGTTATACAAGCCTTCGTCAACAAAGAAGTTAAAGTTCAATATAATACCTTGGTTAATATCAATGACCTCCTTGTTGCTTAACAACTCAAATGTTTCGTTGTCCATAGACCGGACATCACACCCAATCAGCAAAGGGGCCTACATAAGCACATAAAGATATGATCTCAAAGACTTATGCAGCTTCATTAACTATTTCATTCAAGCCCATGGACATCTGATATACTGAATGATCCAGTAAAAGAGGCTGACAGTCGTAAGTCCTCATTACATGTATACCTTAGCTAATGCCCAAATGCTGAAGTGAGAGCAATATTCCTCCGTTGACAAGCCTCCATTACCCACCTCAAGCATGTCAGGATCTGATTACACACATGGAGAGATCAACACCAATTCAGAGTCTCTAGTTGTGTGTTACTACACTGTAATACATACACTCACCATTCCAACCTCCAGGTCCAGCATATGATGCCCATGCATCATTTTGATCGGCACGTGATGTGATACTAGCATTAATTAAAGTTGCCATAAGTTTTTTGAGTTTAGTCCAATGATACTTGATCATTTAATTGTGTAAGCTAAAACAGTTTTACCTTTCCCAGTTATCTTTGATGTCTCCTGTGGTTCTCCAACTATTGCCAAGACTAGGTGCCCAAGTTGCTGGGTCATCCTGGCCCCTAGATTTGAATGGGCGAAGCAAATTATTTCCGCATTTAAAAGCAACTAAACATACATGTGATTTGTGTGTGTGTGTGTGTTTGTGTATTGAGAGTAATACAAAAAGCGCACCATTCACAAAGAGAGAAGAATATGGATCTTCCACTTTTGAGGAGAGCTTTACTCATCGTCAGATATCTGTCATTCAAAAATCAGAATCAACAAGCTACTAATGTGTTCAACATGCGATCACCCCAAAATACAAATTTCTTCAAGTACCTTTCTTGGGGGCTCTGTCCTTTGTTGTGGCAATTATCAATTTCAAATAATCAACTCCCTGATGGAAATAGAAATGACAGTACACAAAAAGATCAACCCAAGACAGTGATTATACCCGTCCGATTTATTTTTTCTTATGGATTCAAAACCTTATCCAGACTTGAATGGGGTGGTCTTTATTTCTACTCTCTCCTTGATATGTTAATAAACAACACTAAGCTACACATAATTTAAGACCAAGAAACGAAAGTCATAGTACTATAAACTATGTCACCCAGCAGATAACTTGATTCTTACCCACAAAGCAAAGGTGTTCGCATCTTGTTGCTTTCGTAACCAAAGGGAGCCAGGCATTTTTTGCTGCAAGTAAGTGTTCTGATCTTTGTACACCAATGAATCAGGATGTTGAAACATATAGAAAAAAATAACAGATAATTAAAGTTAAACGATAGAAATCTGAAATATAGTTCATTACACTGACTTCGTTCCCAGCATCACCATAGATCCCAATCTTGAGACCTTTATTGTGGACGTAATCTGTGAGAGCCTTCATTCCGGAGGGAAATATTGAACTTTTAGGGACCAAGTTTCCCTGCACATTACATATCCAACTGCCTTCAGAAAACAAAATTTTGATGCTTTCATCAGAAAATTTTGATGAACTGATTTCATATGTAGAACCATCTATGTCCAACTGAAATGGAAATATCCTGTAAATTATACATATAACACCTGTTTTATATATATACCAAAATTGTACCTTATTGATACAAACAGGTAATAGTGGAGGTTCTAAAGTCAAATAGAGAAAATGAGTTTGGAAAAGCCTGTTGTCTACTTGTACCTTGGAGTCTCTATCCTGTTCTGCCCAGCAATCATCTGGTCAAAACCCAATGAGTTGTCAAGAATAATAAGACCAAGTACTTATTACCACCTAACAACTTTTGATAAGCAAAACAAAATAGTACCTAGGTTTATGTATTCATAACCAAGGACTGAGAGGCCAGTAGACACCACTGCATCAGCTGTGAATCAAGTATGTAAGAACAAACTTAGAGAAAAAAATGAAAACAGCTGGGCCGGGATCTGAGGATTTTACGACTTCACTCAAAAAACACTGAAAACAACAACATTTTTCATGTCAACATTGATGATTAGAGATGTGTTCACGGTTTCATTAATCTTTTAACTTTTTTTAGGAAATAATAGAGATCACACCCTAACCACCACATGTAATGTTGTATGGGTTAGTTGAGAAGGACTGAACCCCAAACCCCCTCCTAATAAAAGTAGCTAATGTTAAAAGAAAAGTAAGTTATGAGGCCTCATAATTTAACCTGTTATATGGATCACTTGTTTTATTTTTTTAGGGTTTATTAAGAAGGACCTGAGGTAAACGCTTCCTTACCTGTTTCGCGAATTAACTCTTCGTTGAGTGTGCAGGGGAAGTGATTAAAGCTGTTCCATCTGGTAGCAACAGATAACTTAAAAGAGGTTCAGTAGTAAAACCATAATTGCTTAAGGTACTTACTCCCTAGCACTTTTCATATGGTTGGCAAGAAGTAGCATATGGAAAACAATTTTCGGTAGTAAGCTGACAAAAATATATTTCATGTAAACATTATCCTATATTCTTTTTGTAAATTAGATTACATGTGTAGACAAAAATGACATCTTGAGCATGCACGCAAAAACATAATATATATACACGATATTTTTTTTTCTTAGAGTAGTTATCAACTTGAATACAACAGCATAAAATTACTCCAACATTCTGCTTAACCTGCTCCACCTTAAAGGTAAAAACTGTTCAATGAGAAAGCCAATTCCTATATTTTGTTCCATTGTTGTGAAAAAAACAGACAAAAGCATAAGTTTTGACGAAGATGTTCTCTTTTCCTGCCACTTCTTGTCAACCAAACATAGCATAAATATGACCAGTACATTTTTCTTTTTTGCTTAAAATCAAAAGGTATTATTACTATACAATTTGTATCTCAATGACAAAACAATATAGACTTACCCCATCTGAGGGGGAACGCCCAAGGCCATTGTTCAGCAAATTCCTCCTGATCTTCACGTCACCAGTTTCATTAGGGCCGAGCTTCTTTGACTTCCAGGAATGTTGCACAAAGGACAAATGTGACGGAAAGAAATGAAACCAGAGATGATTTGAAAGTTGGAATAGCCATGACTGCAGTATCGTGTGCAAGTTTAAAATCAGCTATAATGTTTGGTATGCAAGAAGAAGGGAGATATCAAGAAGGTTTAGGATGAGGATTAATAAACTAATATCAACACAACATCCGTCATGCCCAAAGCAAAAAGCAAGTCTAAGCCCCAGTTATACACCCACCAATGGCTATGGATTGTGTTGGCATCCTAACTTGGCTTTCTTAATAATACACTTATTGATTGGATGCATATTAGCTGCATTTTTCCTTGTTTGTATAAAAATGTTTGTTAGCTGTCTGTTCTTACCTGTCTGAGATAGATGCTAGTTTATGATGAATCCCATGTAATATGAACCTTAAGAGAGTGAATTGTCCAATGAAAGGTAATCCAATTGAATTGCATTCTTGTCTGTACCATCAGCAGGGACGGCTCCACCCACATCCATTGTAGAAAGCAGAAATGCTCCCAGGATCTTTATCGAGGTGGACAGATAGTCAGATAGCTCTAGAGATCGGTAGACCATAGACATCCTGAATACCCTCTGATACGTGCATTCAGGTTTGCCCCAGCAAGTAATGAGTAGAACACAGAAACTTCATACTCCCACTAAGCCTCAAATAATGAACAAAAGACCCTTAGTCTCAACTTGCTTGCTCCCCAAACGAGAAAGCATCTCCGCTTGTCAGCTCAATTAGGAAGAAAATCACCAGAAATCCTTGCAAGAGCATGAACCAGCCTGAAAATGGTGGAAGCGGTTTCCATCTCTCACAATGAGATGCCTGCAGGTGATTTTAGAGATAAATTTCAAGGCAGTGTGGCAGTCAGTGCAAGTCCTCAGATTCTTCATGATTCTCAAAGTAGAACCTGGTTCAGTACTAAGCAGACCAAATGCTACAGCCAACCTCTCACTGTGAACCCCTAGAGCCTCCTCTTTGTCTTCTTTCTCCAAGTCGTGGATCACCATCTGTGTTTCTGCAACATAACCTATTTCTTTAAGTTTAGTATTTAACTCTTCCAACTTTTAATAAATTTCAACCGACCAATCATGAGACCGGTCTCCAACAAGGAACACATGGAGAAGTCCATCCACCTCAATCTGGCTCCAACCAGGCTCCTTCACTAATCCTCTCCCTTCCATCAAACTTCTCACCATTGCAGCCTGCTTCCACTTCCCTACAGAAGCATACATATTAGACATCAGTATATAGTTATTCGTGTTTTGAGGTGCCACATCAAACAACCTCTTAGCTACGAGTTCACCAAGTTGAACATTCCGATGGGTTCTACATGCACTCAGCAAAGGAACCCAAACCTGAGTTTGCGCTTGCACAGGCATCACCTGGATGATTTTCAAAACCAAGTCCAAGTATCCAGCTCGACCCAGAAGGTCCTCTGGGCGTAATTAACATGGACGCCCTGCAAGTTGATGGTTAATTACTTTCAGTGCTCAAATTGGACGAACCCTCGGCTGTCATATGTTTATATATTTGCTTAACTCTAGAATGTGTTTCAGAAAACGCTAGGGTTGTAATTACCAAATTCAAGTTATTTATAGACCTAAAAATTAACAAATTGACTGAAATGTGTATGAAAAAGTGGCCTAAGCAAACCTTATGATCTGGTGGACCAGCACCCTTTAGAGTTTTCTTCCATATTCCGTGATTGCTTTCAAAGTTGCTGCTCTCTTGAGCCAGATTGTTAGATACAGAAGCTTTATAAGGATATGGAAATCTTCTATTTTTGCTGTTAAAGCTCGTATCAGATAATTTTTTATGATGGGTAACCGTTGAATGTCGTCTCAGAGAAGACAAAACATCATCCTTCGTACTCCTAATGTCAGACCCAAATACGCCTGAATCCCATTGCTTCAACCACAAAAGAACCTAACAAGTAGAAGTTTGTTAGTGATTTACTATCAAAGCCTAAAAGAAAAGTATATGACACATTCAAAGCTGAAGATCAATAAATGCTTAAGAGTTATGCACCTCGCGATTTGTCTGTTCATCACTGAGGAGCTCTGTAAATGAATTTGGAGCATATTTCTCCACCCACAGCTTTTCACTGACACCTGGAGTTTCATGATGTGTCACTTCATTGGGAGATTCAGAGCTATCTTGCAAAGCCTTCAGGGGTATGGAAATAAAAAATTAGGAGAAGTTCCAACATTATGATGTCCTAACTTCTGAACTGAAAGATATAGTTTGTGAAACTGAAACTTTGACGAACTCGAAAAAACACATCTCGGTAATGATTACGATCACATATTATTCAAACCTTTAAAAGAATTACTCATATTGTTTACCATCCAAGAAGCCATGGATGATATTGATTGAGATTCTTTACATCAAGTTGTTGTTTGTTAATAACCGCACACGTAAACTAACACAATTCTGGCTTTGAGTCATGCTTGTCAAAATTAGCTCTAGTCTTGATTGTCTTGTGCTATCATAATTGGTAGTTAGGTACTGACTACTGAGTTTGTTGCTATAGCCCTAGTTAACGTATATATATTGTGTCTCTACTAATTATATGGTCAACAACGTTCGTCATCATATGAACATGTCAATCACTGGTTTCTACATGTTACAGATCCATACCTTTGCAAGAGCTTCTTGGTCCATTTTGTCCATTAGAACACTGATAGGTTCTGATATAAGACCTGCAATATTACATAACAATGATCAAATTGTTTAAATTCTATCCAACCCCGCACTATAGCTGATCATTAAAAATCTTTAAAACCGGCATCCTACCATTAGCATAACCTTTGATATTCAACTTCTTGGTACTACTATCATTCATCTCGACATTACTCGTCATCTTAGCATAAACTCGATTCCCATCTAGTCCAGTAATCGCCATACAATTCCCTTCAATCTCAGACACAAATCGCGATATAAACTTCTCCTCCTCTTCTTCAACAACTGAAGAATCATTCATCTCCACATTCTCCGGTGAAAAACGTAGCCACTCCTCATCTTCAGGTTCATTCACAGATGTTTCTACTCGATTTCTCTTGTCATTTATTATATGAAACTTATTCTAAAAATATACAATAATATTGTTAAGTAAACAAGAAAATCAAATTGATATAAGAAATATATCGTGAACAAACCTTTACTTCAACTAATGAACTTAATTTACTAATTATTAAATCCAGCCTAGTGAAGATTATTTATGTCGCCTTAAGACAGATTTTTCACCTCGGTCTTGAAAGTTGATGGGAAACTATCTCCAAGATAGAGCGGATTTCCTTCTACGAAAGATAGATAATGACTTGATTATGAAACTTAACACAACGTAGTATTTGGTAGAAACGAGGGAAGAGAAATATCAAAACTCTGTGTAATCGGTGTCTCTTTCTCTCCAAATTTATCCACTATTTATAGGTGAGTGGTGCATTTTCGAAACAACACAGTAACTCTTGGGAAAAAGTAAACAACTCTTTGAAAAGTCACTTGAAAAGTCACATGTTTTAAAAGGACACACCATTTAAAGATATAAGATTGTTTTGAACCAAGACATATTTGAAAGGTTACACCTTTTCGGCATGATCTAATTTTGTTTGAACCAGGTGCACCATTTTCGAAAAAGGTTTTTCTAATTTTTTACGTCTTGTTTCAAGATAAACCCATTTTATCTTAAGTGGGGTAACTTGGGAGACAAATAACTCATTCATATCTCAATGGATTTGTATAAATCTATTTTTCTAACATTTATTACTTGTGCTGACGTGGAATCAGTAGTGGAGTTATTGGTGTTTGACCAAAGTCTCTTTTTGTTGGTGGTGTTGTTGATTTGGTTAGGGAATGGTATTGGAGAAGGTTCTGGAAGTTTTAATTGGGGTTTTGGTTTTGGGGCTTGGGGTTGTTGGTAATCTTCTTCTTCTTCTTCGGGTAGAGTGTTGGATTCGAGCCATTCGAGTTCATCTGGATTTGGGGTGTCGTCAAATTCCATGTCCATTTTTTAGGGTTGTTTTGTTTTTTAAAAATGAGAGGATGGAAATTGGGAATGGTGATTGTGGTGGTGCGGGTAATGTGTTTTGGTGGGAATATTAGGCGGGAATTTGGATTATTCGTGTTGGGCTTCAGGCCCAGCCCATGTGACAGTAATAGATTTTCATACAAAAATGTTGTTTCCGTCCATGAAAAGTGTTGTCAAATGATTGTAAACGACTAAATTAAATGGCTTGTTTTATAAAATCCCAATAAAGTTTTTTTTTTGGTAATCATTTGTTATTTTATTGATATAAACATGGTGTTACATTGATCACTTCTTGCTCCAGGTTATGTTGCAACCATATTGGAGCTACATTAGATCTGCTACTTAATACATTTTGATAGTCCACCTCCAGAGTTTTAGCCAGCCATGGAGGGTTTTGTGTCCAGCTATAGGATTGTGGGTATTTTACTGCAAAGCTAGCCAGTATATGTGCTGCTTTGTTTCCACTTCTGTGAACATAAGCTATATTTACATTATCAAAAGCATTCAAAAAACATGCTCCATCAGATAGAGTTCCATTTGATTTCCATCCTACACTTGATGGCTTCCCTTGTAAATGATCTGTCACAGCTTTTGCATCCATCTCTACTACTAAGTTAGTAGTTAGAAGCCCTCGGCACCATTTGAGGGCATAGAAGTCCCTGCATTCGGCCCGTCTGTTGGTCTGAGGCCCATCCTGGAGTGGTACCTGCAGCCAAAAATATTCCATTATCATCTCTTAACACATATCCAAACCCAGCTCTATTACCTGTAATATGGTAACTAGCATCCACATTTAGCTTATGATAGCCTTTTGGTGGTGATTCCCAATTTACAGATGTGGGTACCTTTGTGATATTTGTAATCACTCTATGATTTGTAGGTTCAGAGAAGAAACTAACAATTATTTTTGAAATTCTAAATAAGGATGGAGTATTTTTATTATGAAACACATAACACCTCTCTCTCCAAATATTAGAGTACAAAAGCAAACAAAATTTTGTCCAAGTCTCATTGTGGATCTGCCAGTTTGTAGGTGGATTAAACCATAAACTTATCCATTATTTAACTTGAAGTTGCCTAAAATTCTCGAGTCTAATAAGCCAAGGGGTTTGGTACCAAAGAGCCCCAGTAAAATCACATTCTAATAGAAGATGATGTATACTTTCAATATTAGAGCCACATAGCATACAACTCTTGTCAGGTATATAAATAATAGTAGCCAAATGATCTCTAGTTGGAACAACATTATTGTATAGCTTCCATGCTAGTAAAGCCTGCCTTAGTGAATGTTTGTTATTCCAAAAAGACAGGTAAAGAGATTGAATAGTGGGTGTCAGAGAGTAATGTGTACTTAGATTATTATACATAGATTTAACAGAGTGAATCCCTTTTTTTGTTAAGTTCCAGTGCAAAGAGTCATGTAGATTAGTATCAGACTAGTATCAGACAAGTGAATACAAAGAATATTTCTAACTATACCAGGATCAAATAATGAGTTCAGGATCTCAATATTCCATGATCTAGAATCATTATCAATAAGTTGAGAAACAACAGTATAATAGTTATTAACAGGAATAGAAGGTGGAACTTTACCCAGGGGAGTGTTTGGTATCCAAGCATCATTCCAAACATTATGAATCATACCTTTCCAGAACCATGATGAATCCTTGTTTTTATTATCTTGAGGAAGAGAAGTATGTGGGAAGTACTTAGCTTTGAGCTATGATGCTATCAGAGAGTTTGGATTAGTAATCATGTGCCATAAAATACGAGAAAGATGTGATTTATTATTAAGATGAGTGTCTCTAATACCCAACCCACCAGATCTTTTGGATTTACAAATGAAATACCAGCTTTTCAAGTGCATTATTTTGGATTTGTCTTGTTTTATCCCCCACCAGAAATCTCTTTGAAGAGCATTAAGTTTATCAGTAACAGAGAGGGGAATGAGAAATGTACTCATATTATACACAGGGATGGCAATCAAGATGGATTTTATTAACACTGTTCTTGCAGCTTGTGAGAGCAGTTTACTCTTCCATCCTGCAATACGAGCATTAACCTTGGTGATTAATTCAGCAAAGATTTCTGATTTGGGTTGTCCTAAGAATAGTTTAGAACCCAGATATTTTTCTCCCACCTCAATTTTTTTCATGTTTAAACATTTTTTAATCATAGCAGCCTGGTTACCTTCCAAATTTTTGCTGAAGTGAATACCAGACTTATTAAAATTGATTTCTTGGCCTGTTATGGCGCATAATTCATTTAATACATCTAGTATAGTATTAGCTTCCTCCATGTTAGCTCTGCCAAAAATAAAGGCATCATCTGCAAACAGAAGATGTGTTATAGGAGCACTCTGATGTGAAATCTTGATACCATGCAGCTTGTTCTCATTTTTTTTTCAATTAATCTAGAGAGAACTTCCATGCAAATGATGAAAAGGAGAGGAGAAAGGGGGTCTCCCTACCTCAGACCTCTATTTGAGGTGAAGTGACCATTAGGGGTACCATTAACAATGACAGAAAAGTGTGTAGATGAAATGCACTGGTGGATGAGAGAGATTGAGTGTTGATTTACCCCTAGAGCACTTAAAATGTCCAGTAAAGATTCCCAATTAACCCTATCAAAAGCCTTAGACATATCTAATTTTATAGCCATCAGGCCAGAAAAGCCTTTTTTTCTTTTCATAGTATGGATAATCTCGTGGGCAATGATCACATTGTCAGAAATTTGTCTCCCAGTAACAAAAGCACTTTGATAAGGGGATGTAGAGGGGAACAGAATAGATTTAAGCCTATTAGCTAGCATTTTCGAAATAAGCTTATAAGAAATGTTACATAGACTTATAGGCCTAAAATCAGTGCAATTTTCAGGATTATGGGTTTTGGGAATTAAAGCAATGTTTGTGTGATTAATGATATCCAGAGAATGTGCAGTGGAGAAGAAATTTGACACCATGTGGAAGATGTCATCACCTATAATATCCCAAGAAGAGTGATAGAAGATAGCAGGGAAACCATCAGGTCCATGTGACTTGAGGGCACCCATACTAAACATGATTGCTTTAACCTCTTCCTTAGTAACAGGTCTTGTGATATCCTAATTTTCCTCTTGAGAAATGATTAAAGGAAAAAGAGATGAGATATTATTAGTGTTAGCCTGAAAAGGAATATTGAGAAAAGTTTTAAAATGTTTTACAAAAGCTTCACCTATGAGTCTAGGTGAGGAGATCCACAAATCTTGTTCAGTTTTTAACCAATCAATCCTGTTATATTTCCTATGTCTCAAAGTCTTAATGTGAAAATACTTTGTGTTCCTATCACCCTCCTTTATATCAGAATCTCTAGATTTTTGCTTCCAAATCTTTTCCTCACAGTCAAGCAGAGAGTCAAGAAGAGTTAAAGTGTTATATATGCTCTAAAAGAACATTTTCTTTAGTAGGACTCTTCCCTTGAATAGATTCAAGTTCCAGCTTTAAGACTTTAATCTTGTTAAAAATATTACCAAAGGTGGTTCTATTCCAGTATTTTAGAGCTTTTTTTGTAGAAGCCAGATGATTTTTAATGGGGAGCACCGTTGAGTTTGAAAGCAGATTCAGGTTGGTAGTATTCCAGGAATTATTTACCACAGATTTGTAATCTTGGTGATTGATCCACATGGATTGAAACTTGAAAGGGACAGGAGATGAGTGTGGTAGAGGTTGAGAGTTGAGTAAGAGGGGGCAATGGTCAGAGCCTATAGCTGCTTTGTGAGATAAGACAGCCTCAAGGAATAAAAGTAACCATTCAAAATTTACAAGAGCTCTATCAAACCTTTTCTGGATATTATCCGGAGCAGTTCTCTTATTAGACCAAGTGTAAGGATAGCCTTTATAACCTAAATCAATAAACCCTTGAGTATTGATGATATCATGAACATGTTCACCATCATTATATTCATAAGGTTTCCCTCCTAACACTTCAGCTGGGGAGAGAATGACATTTAGATCACCAATAACCAAGATAGGGCAGTTATAATTTGAAAGTTTTCTAACAGGGTCCCAACTTTGACTCCTAAGATGTTTGTAAGGGTTACCATAAAAGAAACAGGCTAACCATATGTGTCTAGTACCTCTATTAAGTTCAGAGGTGATAGAATTTGTCGTTGAGTCAAGAATTCTAAGATTGACTCCTTCCTTCCAAAGAAGGCACATACCTCCAACTAAATGAACAGGTGGTATAATGAAATGGTATGGGTAATTGAAATGATGGATGAGGGAATTGATTGTAGTGATCGAAGCTTTAGTTTCAGAAAGGAACACAATATCAGGATTATTTACAGAGATAAGATCATGTAAGTGTCTCATAGTGGAAGCATTTCCACACCCTCTACAATTCCAGGAAAGCGTCTTCATATATTAACTACTGGTGACTTATCTGGTTCAGTCACAAACCCATTTGAGGCTAGGGGAGCTAAGTAGCAACAATGATAGTATTTTATACATCTACTCTTCATGCTTTTAAAAACCCATGTGAAACAATCTCGACCATCATAACAGAAACAGGTAAGTTGCATATAGAGAAGATTGTTATTTATAGACATGACAAACTCATAGATGACAGAGTGAGGACAGAAAAACTTAGACAAGTTAATATATTGGATATTTAACATGGATTTTTGACTCATAATACTTTTATGATAAGCAATACATATATATGCATTTGTAAAACCAGGTAGACTTCTATAAACACATTTTAAACCAATATGAACAAGCTGGATATAAAGTTTATGAATTGGAGTATTGGGGGACAGGGGAACCTGGTTTTGAGTTGAAGATCCGGAGCCAGAGCCAATTTCCCATATATGCAAGTTTGATGGATCTTTAGAGATTGGAGTTACCAAGGAGGCGTCAAAAGAGATATGTGCTTCAATACTCATTTGTATTGCCATATCTTCCTCCCATTCAACATGATGGTAGCCTCATTTGAAGGGACCGAATTTGATGGATTTGTGGTTGGTGTTGTTATAAAGTTTTCTCCTTCTCCCATTGGAATTGTGGCATTTGGCTGTATGAGTTAGAGGACATTTTGATTTGTTGAGATTGGATTTGATGGTGGTGGGAGAGGGATATAGAAATTTTCATCCTCCAGATCTGTTTTTTTTTATTGGTGTTGGGTCAGTAATGGAAACCTTTGATTGTCTTTTCTTTAGAGGACGTGAGTCCTTTGACTCAAGCAATCTTTTTTTTTTCTATTGAGGATAGTTTGGTTAGTTCGATGAAACCCGATCTTTGGTTTTGGTGGTCTTGGGGTTTGGGATAAAACCGTGAAGTCGGTGATTTTGATAGTTTTTTGGGTAAGTTTGGTTGGTAGTGAAGAAACGGTGGTGTTGTTTGGGTTGGATTTTGGTAAGGGTTGGGCTTTCTTTTTATGGCCTTTGGTTTAAACACTTTGATTGGTTTAGGACTTGAATATGGATCACAAACAAATCTCCATCCCTTCTAAGCTGGTTCCTTGATATCAGTTTTCAACCGGTTGACTATTTCTGTGATTTGCACCGTTTTTTCTTTCCTTAGAGCCACCGCAACTATTTCGATAGTTGTCACACGATCTACACATGATAAATCCACAGTTCCCTCAAATCTGCTTTGATGATGCCTTGTTTTATTTGAAATCATGTTACTTGTTATCTCTGTGAGTACTTGTGGAATGATTTCTCTTCCCGGATAAGTGACATGTTGTTGGAATTATGTCCCTATTGCCGTGATCCGAAGAAGTTCGGTCACTGTTGGTGGTGCTTAATTACACATGGCGGTATCATGGGTGAGTCGAAAACATTTTTTGCAAGAGTGGAAAAGAACACCTGAATATTCAAATCCAACCCATGTTGGTCCCATATATAGAGTTTCTGTCATTGTTCCTTGACTATGTGGCTTATGAAGATCCACCTCTACTCTTGCTCTATACCCAGCTGACATTCTTGGTACGTGCGTTTTCTGTTGGATCAACCTCTCGAAAGGTACCTGCCACAACAGCTAGTAGCTTTATCACTTCAGGTGATTGATGCTCTAATTGTAACCCAGTAAAGGTGATCCAAAAGAGGGATGTGTCAAAAGCAATCTGTTGTGGTGAGAGATGGAGGGAAAACTTCTTGAGTACTAGGAGATACCCCATAATCTGCCATGGTTCATTCTTGAGGATTTTATTTTTATCAATCTCATTCTCAAAGCTGATAATGAAGAGGTTTCCTTGTGTTACAACTATATGTAACTTCTGTTTTAGGTTCCATTTCGCCCTTATAGCCCTCATCACTTCATTTGGGTCTAGTTGGGTGTCGGTGAAGAGTTTTCCGATCAAAGAAGTTTTCCATTTTATACTAGTTTGGAGCATCAGATCTCGTGGGATCTCCATCAGTGGAGTTGATTCCTTGGAGTTTATTAGATGAGCTTGTGCAAGAACATGGATGATGTTCTCCATAAGAGCATATGGGGTTGGATTTTGGATGATATATAGCAGGTGATTTTTTTTTTGGTGAACTGGAGTAGGGGTGGGCAATGGGCCGGGTCGGGCTAGCCCGGCCCTAAACATTTAAAGTCTTTCAGTTATTAGGGCCGGGCCAACCTGGCCCTAAAGTCCCCATAGGGCCGGGTCATAAGTCTAAATTTCAAGCCCTGACCCTATCCTAAGCCCTCTTTAACAGTTTAGGGCTGGGTCGGGTCGGGCCTATATATTTTCTTCTTTATACTGCATCATTTTTAAAACTCATTTATATTACAAAAAAATTTAAAAGATTTGCAAACTCAAAGTTCCACCACTTTGAAATTTGAATAACAACCAATCTAGTAATAATTCTTGATAAGTCCAACAATTTAAAATGCATATCCACAATCTAATAAACTGAAGTACATAGAGACTCATATTTATATTTCAAAATTACAGTTAAAATGCACAAGACACATTTTGGAATGAGCTTTCACTGACATAAATCCGTTATTTCTTGTACTCAAATCTCACCAAAATTACATTTAACATTAAATAACACAAAGACAAATAAGAGTATGGAATGAGTTTTTACTGACGTCAACCTATTTTTCATTAGGCTAGTGCCCAGTGCTCATTATTGTTCTTGGCGACTAGGTTAGACGGGGAGTTGTGAGGTGTACGTGAGTTGTGAGATAGAAACAATTAGGTTTACAAGTTTTTATAATATAAGACAAGTTATTAGAAGTACCCATACGGTAAGTGATAAATTACAAATGACAGTGTTATTTTAATTGAAAATATGTAACAAGGAGTTAGATAGTTTTAGTTGTGTATTTTATAGTGAAATTATAACTAGGGCTTAGTTAGGGTCGGGCCTATATTTGAACCTTAATACGACCACCTTAGAAGGCATTAGGGTGGTCGGCCGGCCCTAAACTCTGTGAGGGCTTTAGTTGTAAGGGCTTTATAGGGCTTAGGGTCGGGTCGGTCAGGGCCGGGTTAGGGTCGTTAGGGCCAAATTCCCACCCCTAAACTAGAGTGTGTTTTTTTGGTTGGCTGGTGGCTTTGTCAGTTATTTGGAGAGAAGTAGATGTACTCTCCTCGATATTTGAAGTTTCGATGCTTCGAGGTAGTGTGGCTGTGGTATGCATATAGGTATATAGGTAGTCGGACTCATAGTCGGTGTAGTCTCTATCTGCAGGGATATCCGCCTTGAGATCTGCTCAGTTCTTCTCGAAGATCCATCAAACTTTCATTGAGTAGAAAGCGTATCCGACCATAAGACATAAAGAAAGTTAGTGTGGAAACCCAAAAATCAAGAGACCGAAACCTAGAATACAGGTTGTTCAAATTGTAGGTTGTTAGCTTGGAAACAAGAAAAGATCGGCCAAATAGCAACAGAAAAAGAGTATAAAGAATTTTTGAATGTATTGAAAAACAAGATTTAGACTCAGAAGGGATATAAAAGAGTGCCACACTGTGGGTTTCAATGGCTTCCCTGCTTGAGACAATGGACAAGATTGTTTCAAATGAAGGCTTGATTCCCTCGTCAGATTTGGTTGCAAGATCATCTTTTTCCCCCCCATATTCCCGATCTTCTTTGTGTAGTACTATCCAGAATTCGTTCTCCCTCCATTCCATACCATTTTTTCCGGTTTTTTTGTTTTTTTTCCTCTGTAACTCCCTACCTCCCTGTAAGAGGTATTCAAAAAACATGTTTAAACTAGATTCAGGCTACCAATGTCGACTGGCATATTGGTACCAAACTACCAATATTCAGGCTGAATTCATGCTAGATTCAGGCTACCATGTTTGAAATTACCAATGCCAATAAGATGATCTAGATTCAGGCTACCATTAGTGCGTGCATAACTAGTACGTTACTACATTAGGATCTATGAAAGCATATAAAGCATGTACGTCCGAGAAGAAATATTAAGGCTATGTCTTAATTACTTCTTTCTATCTAAAATCATAGGCAGATCCTAATCATGAGATCAACCAATTTTTTTTTATCGTTGTTTGAAGAAACTTGCAAATCAATTAATTATATACTTTGCGCTTGTATTATAAAATCATACATGTCTAAGATTGGAGAGCCAGACATGCCAAGTTTTAATTAGCCACCTTGATATATCGGCATTAGGTTCTCATAGTAAAGTTCATCATATCACAAATCTTTATTTCCTTGATGGATGAATCTTCATAAAAAATATCACCCAATACTTCAAAAAAAAAAAAATCTACGGATACACTAAGATGTTAGCTTTATGAGACGATAGACCATTATACCTAAATTGTGTTAGATAAAAAAACCAGCATAAAATGAGGTAGCCAATGCGAAAGACAATAAGAATCAATATGAAAAATGGTGTGTGAAGAGAAAGACTAAGAGGAGCAACTCTGGGATTTAAGAGTTTTTAGTATTGTTTATCTTTACTTGGTTAGCTTGAATGTTTGGGGAAAATAGAATATACACTATCGCAAAAAACATTATGCCTTGGATCTAGGCATCTAGCCCCGTTTAGCAAGTTTAAACACCATATTAAATTTAGCATAAAACCAATTTGCATGTTGTTGATGGAGGGAAGGAAATTCCAGCAATGACAATACTAATCAACATTAAATATTAACACTAATTATTTGGTTTTTGTATCACTATTGTTGGTATGGTGTCTAGTTATTACTTCCTACATCGAGTTTAATGCAACCCTTTACATACCCAACTTGGTATACTGGTATTATGAATCTCAACATGCTCCAGCTTGCCCTGATATTGTTTTGTACCGCGCAGGGAGTACGTACACTCATTGCGTACAGTTGTACGAAAATATAGCACATTTATTTTATTGTGGCAAGATCAAATTGGGAATGTTGATGTGGTGGTGGTATCCTGTTTAGGTGGGAGAATTAGGCGGTGTCGGGTCTTTGTATGGCTGCACAGGCTCAGCCCATGGAATAGTCCATCCCAAAACAGTTTCTCTGGACTTTTAATTGGCTTTTTTGGGAAAAGATAATGCGATGTATGGGTAGGGAGTTAGGGACTAAATTTGGCAATTACTTCTTATTTGTTCAGATCTCAAATTACTTAAACAAAATTAGCATTATCTTAGGAACTAGAAGGGGACACGACAGATAGAGAGTGGATAATTATCCATGGTCAACACATACAACACCAAAACAACATTTTTGGCGGTCTTTTCTATTAGGTAGAACTAATACATATTTTTTATTTATAGGAATACTTAATTTATGTGAACTAGTTGACGAGTATAATCAAGGAATAAACACATGATACTATTTTACGTTCCGAATAATAAAACTTCCAGTTCATATCCACCTCAATATCAAATCAACTTCTTGGTAAGGAAAATAACGACGGTTTCGTTGCTTCTAATGAACGCGACATGTTGGGGTCACATTGAAAAGCCTTTCTCTAAGCTAAAATGGATAAATAATGATGATTAAGAAGAAAGTCACATCATGGTTGTATGAATTTATGGTTAAGGCGTTCAACGTTCAAATATTTGGACTGTTCCGTTCCAAGCCCAATCACGCGGAAAAGAAAAAGGAGCCCAAGAGTTCTTTACATAGTGGGAAAAGAATTCAAAATGTTTACTTAATCAAATGCCCAAATTTGTCAACAATGCCCATCCAATTTACGATCAATTTACCACACCTGCCTTCTAGATGAGTCAAGGACTAAAGATTTATAGTATAACACGGATATTCGTTTTCTTTTTGGAAAAGCTTTTCGATGGTAACGGACTAACTGTGTTCATGTTATACTTTGTTAATTAAGACCTGTATAAAGCAAGACTATAATAGTCACAATATTTACGAAAGAAACCTGGCTCTAGTGCATTAATTTGCATGATGAAATTTGGCACGTATATTCTCAACTAGTAATGCTACATCGATTCACTTATTTGAACTTACTGATGTATTAAAAATCATAATCATTAATTTATATAGAGATACGTAATACGTGTCTGTGTGTATTGCAATGCAAACTAACGTCTTTTAAATAGTAAATTACAAAAATAGATCTAAAAAATAAATCCGTATAGCCCTATTAGTTCTCAACAACCTATCCAAACAAGTTCCTCTTAAATCGGTATTCAGTGACTAAACATAATAGCCTTTTTGGCCTAGTATAATATTTTTTCCGTGCTCAATCCCCCTAAAGATGAAGTTACGTAGTTGCTGACTTGCTGTCAATAGAGATCAATGAACACCTAAAAAATAACCCACCTAACAAAAATCCAAAAAACCCAAATTCAATGGCATTTAGGTAAATAACCACAAACCCAAAGGTCAGTTCAAATCAACACAAAAAACGAAGAAAGAGAAACTATGTCTTCACATCGAAGCAAAAAAAAATAAATAGACTTCACCTCTCTCTCTCTCACAATCCAAAAAAAAAAAAATCTTCTTCGATCATTTCTATCTTCTTCGAAGAAGTGAAAAAAAAAAACCTAATTTTACTTTCTCTATATCTCTTGATCTGGTTATTCTAGGGTTAGGGTTTATTTGATTTGTTTGGAATCTAAAAAAATGGGACAACAATCATTGATCTATAGTTTTGTAGCAAGAGGAACAGTTATATTATCAGAATACACAGAATTTAGTGGAAATTTCACAAGTATTGCTGCTCAATGTCTTCAGAAACTTCCTGCTACTAATAACAAGTTTACTTATAACTGTGATGCTCATACTTTCAATTACCTTGTCGAAGACGGTTTCAGTAAGTCCTTATTATATATCACTTTGTTCCTTTCGATCTGTGGTTTTTTTTTTTTTTTGATTGTTCAGATCTGTGATTATTATTGTTAGATCGGTTAGAAATGATGATGGAATAGTATTGATCTGTTGTTTGTCTACCTGATTCAGATAATTTATATTTGTCTGTGTGTAATATTTGAAAAAGTTACTATCTTTGCTTGACTTAGCTTATTATCTAAGGAAAAGCTTATTTATTTATAAAGCATGATTTACTTGGTATATTTGGGCTCACTTGAATGGGTTTAACACTTGATGTAACATTTTTGAGTCGTGTAAGCATTAAACATTGTGGACTCAGTGTGTTCACATTGGGTTTAGTGATGTGTTGTATTTTGGCAATTCTGTCTTTAGTCTTTTAGAGTTTCATAGTGTGGCAATGCTTTGCTCTTGTTTGTGTGTTTGTAAGTTGTCTTTTTTATTTAGTGGTTGGATGCATAGATAATGTATCATATTGCATTTTTTTTAATAATTTTTAGTTTATTATGTTGCGTAAAGTAGTTGTAAATCACTCTTTACTGGAGGCAACTTTCTTTAAGCTATGTTGGTAATAAAATGTTTTTTGTCCGTATGCTTTAGACTAAAGAAATTGGGTATTTTAAGAAGGGGCTGATAAATTTATACTTGTATACAATGGAAAAAGGATGTGGAGAGAGGTGGTTGTACAGTACATTACAAAATCACTAGTATTTGCCCTTTTTGTTTTCTATTTTTTGGAAAATTGCACGGATTGGAAAAAATAATGAAAAGTTTGTGTAGAAAAACCGAAAAAATTGGGCCTATATGTGGATAAGAGAAAATGGAATGTGAGAATCATGTGATATCATAATTTGTAGATTTATAGAAAATTGTCAGTGTGTGGTACATTTATGTGATTTGTTAGCGTACTTTTAACCATTTGAGTTTTCAATTTCTTTTAATAGTTTTGGTTTGAGGAAAGTATAGGTGAGGAACATATCAGGTATTTTTATTAGTGTGTGCATTTTAGTGCTTACATTTTGTTGTGGTGTTTGACAATGCAATTAATTGCTGGTTTAAGTAATACATTTTGTTGGCAGTGAATGGTAGGAGATTTGGTTTAAGTAATTTTTGTAGAAGGTTTCATTAAAGTATTTTTTGGTAAAAATTCTTTTTGATGGAGTTATGATTGTTTCATTTATATCTAACAAAGTTGTAATGCATTGAGTATGCATGTTAACGAAAATCTATCTTTCTATATATACATGATTTATTTGGTATATCTGGTTATTTTGATTACTTGAATGGGTGTAACACTTAATGTACAGTCTTTGAGTTGTTTAAGCATTAAACGTTGTGGAATCACAGTGTTAAGAGTGGTTTGAGTTTAATGAGGATGGGTTTAGTGTTGTGTGTTGTATTTTGGCATTCACATTTGCTGGTGTCTTTTTTTGGTATTCTCGTAGAGTTTCATGGGTTTAGTCTTTTTATGTGTTTGTAAGTTGTAATTATACATGGGTATAGTGCTAAATGTCCGTGATTGTGTAGTTTATTATTTTTTGATCAGACCTTTGGTAATGAAATCAGGTGACATATGAGTAAAGGATACTGATACAATTTGACAGTTCTCCTGAACTGGCTAGATGGTTCTTTTCATGTAGCCCTTTTGCGTCTTTTATAAGAAGTCTTAATGAGCAGTCTCCCACTCATTTCTAATGATTTATAGGAGATGCATGTCTAGTTATCTACTATGGGATAAATATTTTTGCCACTTCTAGTTACTGCTGTTGAGCTGTTATGTGAATGACTTGGTAAATTTCTATTTTCAAGTTGATCTGAATTGAATTTAAGATACATGCAAGTAGTCTTTTCGATTGAGTGGTTGGATGCATAGATACATGTATTAACTAAGTTACATTGACACGGATGCGTGTGTCTGTATCCGACATGGCAAAATACCAGAAATTAGGGTGTATCACATACAATATGTGTGTTTGTCGTGTCCGATACGGATATGTGTCTGTGTGTGTTCACATAGAGTATTATTAACAACATTTAGTTTACTATATTGTGTAAAGTAGGTGTAAATCACTCTTTAATGGAGGCATCATCCTGTAATATCTTGCGTTAAATAATCTGTCCTGGTAATATAATGCTCTTTGTCCTGATGCCTTGAGCTCTAAAGAAATTGTGTATTGTAAGAAGGGGATGGAAAAATATATTTTCATACGACAGAAAAAGGAAATGGGGAGAGGGGACATACGGAAAATTGCAAAATCATTAGTATTTGTCTATTTTGTGTTTTATTTTTTGGTGGTTGTGAGAATGAGGATTGGAAAAAATAATGAGGAGTTTGAAGATGTGTAAAAAGCAGAAGTATTTGAGCACATGTGGATCAGAGAAACTGAAATATGAGAATCATGTGATATCGTAAGTGGTAGATTTACTGTTAAAATTTGCAGTGCTTTGTGTAACAATTTATTTTCATAGTTTTGGTTTGAAGAGAATATAGGTGAGGAACGTATGAGTTATTAAATTTAGTGTGTATATTTGAGGATGTATGTTTTGTCGTGGTGCTTGACAATGCTATATATTGTTGGCAGTGAATGTTTAGGAGGTGTCGTTTAAGTAATCTTTGGTTATCTAAAGTCCTTTCTGATGAAGTTTTATTCTTATCATTGTTTTGCAGCCTACTGCGTGGTTGCAGTTGAGTCAGCTGGCAGACAGATTCCCATTGCCTTTTTGGAACGGGTCAAGGATGATTTTAACAAGAGATATGGAGGTGGGAAAGCTGCAACTGCTGTAGCCAATAGTTTGAACAAGGAGTTTGGGTAAATTTTACTCTTTCTTACTTCTGTGTATATGTGTTTGTTATCAATCACGTCTGAGATCTGTGAAACACATTTTCGGTTTTTTAGGCCAAAACTGAAGGAGCAAATGCAGTACTGTGTGGATCATCCAGAGGAGATCAGCAAGCTTGCCAAAGTGAAAGCTCAGGTTTCTGAAGTTAAGGGAGTTATGATGGAAAACATTGAAAAGGTAAAAGGCAGCAGTTTTAGGATGTAGCTAAAAATGAACATATTTTAATTATTAATATTGTTTCATTTGGTTTACTCTCTTGTTGGTTCTATGCTACATATGTTATTTATTAAGAGACCGCCAGTTTGTGTATTTTTTCAAATTGCAGTGCTTTGTCATATTGTTGTAGTCCCGTTAATGAAGCTCATCTTTTTGCAGGTTCTTGACCGTGGGGAGAAAATCGAGCTTTTGGTTGACAAAACAGAGAACCTTCGCTCACAGGTTAGTGGAGGCACACTTTTATTATACCTGGTCCAAATTTATTTTGCTTACTAATCTACTCTGCACCTCAATATATGGAACACACATGCACTTTCCCAAATGATGATGGGAACAGTGGATCAGACTCTATAATTAATCAACATCATTGTGTTCCAAATGTTTGGGATTGTCGAAATTCACATGCATAATTGAGAGGTTTTAAGTGTCAGATCCGACTTTCTGTTTTATGGTTTTTCCTCTGTTTTCTATTATCATTGTGACTGCTACAATGTTTACTAATGCTTGTTGCATTCTCTCAGGCACAAGATTTTCGGCAGCAAGGGACCAAAATGAGGAGAAAGATGTGGTTGCAGAATATGAAGATAAAGCTGATTGTGTTGGGCATTCTCATTGCTTTGATACTCATCATTGTTTTGTCCGTCTGTGGTGGCTTCAACTGTGGGAAAAAATAAGAGTGGTGCAGTACCCTAGCATTCACCCGATATGTACTGTGCTTTTGGTTAGAAGTATTATAGTGAACTGGTTACAGCATCTCCAGCAAGTGTGCTTCTTTGGAATGGTTATATACTAGATCGGTTATAGCTTTGTTATTTTAGTGTTCACTTAACCATTGAGTTTCTTTTGGTATTCCCCCCCCCTTGCTTGATGCTATTCTTTTGGGGTGGGACTGGTTTGTATTTTGTATGACACATGTATAAATTGTAAGCTCGAATTCTTTCTATACAAGTAAAGACTGTCGCTGGAGCTTTTGTGCCATTTGATGTAAGCTGTTCTAATTGACGGATTTCCTGACATGTAATGATAGATTGCTTACAGAAGCCTGGCAAACATCTCAATGTGGTGATGTGGTCATAAATCACCCCAAAACAACAACAGATCTGGAAAGGGTCTTGCTACGGACCAAAAAGAGAAAGAACCTATAATTGCTGCCTATGTATCCAGAGTGTTTACTGGAATTGGGCGCATTCGTTTTTGGTGTTTGGACGGCATCAGTTATTGGGCTTGTTCTGTCGGCAATCCACTTCCTGTAATGTGTTTTCTGTCGGCAATCCACTTCCTATAAGTTTTTTCTGTAACTTCCTGTAATGTGTTTTCGTAACTAGGCAATCCAATTCCTACAAGAACTAAATAGAAGGTTTTTTGAATGGGGTTTCGCGACCAGAAAGAATTTTCTTGTCTGGGTACTATCTTATGGTTTAGGGTGGTATTATCTTGCGATGGATCCGTGGTCTCCGACAGATGAGGAACTATATCAACGTTACGAGGTTGGTTTACCATCTTTGGAAGAAAAACAGTGTTTATGAGGTTGCTCAGTTATGAGAGTCAAATTAATAAAAGTCGCCACAATTTAAGTGGAAGAAGAAAATTCGCTTTTACATGCAACATTGTTGCTAAAGCATATTGCGAAATCCATGCAACAATGAGTAAAGACGTTGCTATACTTCTCAGTGATGATGATGATGATTGTATGCGTCTCGTAGTTCAAATCGCCCATGCTTTTTCAAGCATCTCACAAACTTTAAAAAGTGTGGAGGCTGATGAAGAGGTTTTAGCAGAAATCTCGAGGGAAAAAACGAAATGATTGGAGATGTTAAACACTTTATAGAGACTGGGTTATTAGGAGACAACGGTCACGGGTCACCAACTTCTTGAACTCGTCAATGAGATTTTTGAGCTAAAAGAGGAAGAATTGGAACAAGTTCGTGAGAAGATGTTAGATTCTTATGATATACCCAAGTTGGAGGAAACTAATAAAGCTGTTGTTGTTAATGCTCAAACTGATAAGTTATACAGGGCTGTTGAAAAGCTGTTTTATGAAGCTGGGATCGATGAAAAGAAAATGGTTGGTTATGAACCTTATTATCATCAAATTGATAAGTGAGTCACACTGTCTATTTTCTTATTAAATTTCAAGCCATTGTCTTATTTATTTATCGTATTAATTTCTCTTTGTATGTGTTATGGATATCAAGATTTTCACCAGAGTTCAGGTTTGACACCGTACATTGACTCTTTTTATATGTATATAATCCGACTCTTTAAAAGACCTTAAATAAGGATCTTAAATAAGTATCAAATCTAAAACACCCACAACTTCACCTATAAAATGATTTAAAATCTAATCTTTTGTGCATATGATCTACTAACCATAAAATACATCTCTATAAAAATTCAACTTGTTTGATATCCTCTAACTTAGATAAAAATTGTTGTCCACTTTTGAAAAAATATCTAATAGTCAGAAATGTCTATTTTTTGCAATCATCTTTTGCCAATGTTAAAAATTGTCAAACGAGTTGAATTTTTCTAGAGATGTTCTTTATGGATAGTAGATCATATGCATAAAAGATTAGATTTTAAATCATTTTGTAGGTGAAGTTGTGGGTATTTTAGATTTGATACTTATTTAAGGTCTTTTTAGGAGCCGGGCTGTATATACCCTATATATATATATAGTAATTCTCTAAAAAGTAACTACTTAAGTTAACTTAAAATAAATACGTAAGTAAAACTTTATCTACAAAATGAATTCAAACCTAATTTTTTTGTGGTTATGAAGCACTCACTATAATGACTATTTTCCCAAAATTTCAGTTTATTTGGAAATCTCTGACATAGAGAAAAATTGTTGTCATCTTTAAAAATAAATCTAATAGTAAAAAAATGTTGAGTTTTTATAATCGTTTTTTGCCAATGTTAGAGGTTTCCAAATGAGTTGAAATTTTGTAGAGATAATATTAAAATTGATTATATATATATTAGGTAGATACTTATTTTAGGTTAACTGTATATATATATCGTAGAAATGAACCAAATATATTTTTTATTTTTTTTAGAAATGAACCAATCAATCATAAGAAATTAAAAAAAAAAAAAAATAGTTTTTTTTTTCTAAGTATATATATTAAAAAATTATTTTTTTAAAAAAAATTGTATATCGTAAAAATTAAAAAAAAAACAGTATATATATTATAGATTAAAAAAAAAAAAAAAATCTTATGATGGATTGGTTCATTTCTTAAAAAATTAAAAAATATATTTGGTTCATTTCTATGAGATATATATTTTTTAATGAACCAAATATATTTTTTTAATTTTTTAAGAAATGAACCAATCCATCATAAGAAATTTTAAAAAAATTAATTCCTATGGTATCATATATATATATATCGTAGAAATAAACCAAATAAGTAACTACTTAAGTTAACTTAAAATAAGTATGTAGGTAAAACTTTACTTATAAAATGAATTAATGTTTTATGGATATGATATACTTACTGTAAAGATTATCTCCATAAAATTTCAATTCATTTGGAAACCTCTAACATTAGCAAATAATTATCGCAAAAACTCAACATTTATAGACCGTTATATTTCTTTTTAAAGATGACAATAAATTTTATCTAATTTAGAGATTTCCAAATTAGCTAAAATTTTGTGGGGATGATCTTTATGGTGAGTGTTTCACAACCACAAAAAATTAGCTTTGAATTCATTTTATAGGTGAAGTTTTACTTACCTACTTATTTTAGGTTAACTTAAGTAATAATTTTTTAGAGAAGGACTATATATATATATATTATTTTATTAGAAATGACCGTATTTGGTTCATTATATTTGATGAATTGTTTTAGAAATGACTGTATTTGGTTCATTAATGTTTTTTAAAAAAATTTAATTTCTACGATATATATAATTTCATGTAAAATCGTATTCAAGTACTATCTTCAACAAATTTATCAACATAAATAGTTAATACAATGTAAATATATAATAAAAAAACTCTAAGTAGAACACAAGAAATTTAGGCTATCACCCTCCTACGGGTAACACAGAAAACAACACACTACTACAACCACAAACGTGAAGTACGACGCTATACATATATGCATCGCCCTCCACCTCCTCTCGCTAATGTACATGATAACTAACCATGTCATCGGGGTAGTAACAAATCCTACTGCGTCTATAATACCCTGGGTCAGAGCAGACCCAAGGTACGTGGTCACAATAAGATACGTACCCACACTAAGCCCAATTACCCTGGCATGCCATCCACCCCGAAGCGTGTGTGGATACTGAATACCCAGATAAGTAATCGAAACAGCAGCTGAAAAATCAAATGCCAGTTTCACGATACAGATCACATACTCATATACCTGGACAATACGACGTTATATATATAACTTAAGTAGCTACTTATTTTAGGTTAACTGTATATATAGAAATGAACCAAATATATTTTTTAATTTTTTTTAGAAATGAACCAATCCATCATAAGAAATTAAAAAAAATAAATAAATTTCTACGTATATATATTAAAAAATTATTTTTTTTTAAAAAAATTGTATATCGTAAAAACTAAAAAACATTATATATATCGTGAAATTTATTTGGTTCATTTCTACGATATATATATATATATATATATATATATATATATATATATATATATATATATATATATATATATATATATATATATATATATATATATATATATAAACCAAATAAGTAGCTACTTAAGTTAACTTAAAATAAGTATGTAGGTAAAACTTCACCTATAAAATGAATTAATATTTTGTAGATATGATATACTTACTGTAAAGATTATCTCCATAAAATTTCAGCTCATTTGGAAATTTCTAACATTAGCAAAACATTATTGCAAAAACTCAATATTTCTAAACCGTTAGATTTCTTTTTAAAGATGACAGTAAATTTTATCTATGTTAGAGATTTCCAAATTAGCTAAAATTTTGTGGGGATGATCTTTATGGTAAGTGTTTCACAACCACAAAAAATTAGCTTTGAATGCATTTTGTAGATAAAGTTTGGCAATAACGAGTAAAGACGTTGCTACATTTCTCAGTGATGATGATGATGATTGTATGCGTCTCGTAGTTCAAATCGCCCATGCTTTCTCAAGCATCTCACAAACATTAAAAGTGTGGAGGCTTATGAAGAGGTTTTAGCAGAAATCTCAGCGGTTCCGGATCCAGAGGGAAAAAACGAAATCATTGAAGATGTTAAACACTTTATAGAGACTAGGTTATTAGGAGACAACGATCACGGGTCACCAACTTCTTGAACTCGTCAATGAGATTTTTGAGCTAAAAGAGGAAGAATTGGAACAAGTTCGTGAGAAGATGTTAGATTCTTATGATATACCCAAGTTGGAGAAAACTAATAAAGCTGTTGTTGTTAATGCTCAAACTGATAAGTTGTACAGGGCTGTTGAAAAGTTGTTTTATGAAGCTGGGATCGATTGCAGTGATGAAAAGAAAATGGTTGGCAATGAACATTATTATCATCAAATTGATAAGTGAGTCACACTGTCTATTTTCTTATTAAATTTCAAGCCATTGTCTTATATATTTATTGTATTAATTTCTCATTGCATGTGTCATGTGTCATGGATATCAAGATTTTCACCAGAGTTCATAATGGCTATTGAAACTGATTTAATTGATTAAAAGTGTTATTGCTACTATTTCACATTGATGTAGAAATGTGGAGTCAATCTAGGGAGAGGTCTTGACGAATTAACAGTGCCTATGAAGTGGTGCTTTTGGAGCGTTTGAAATTGGGGCAAAGGGTGGCAAAATTACTTGATAGGCAGGTGTCGACTAGCAAAGTCGGTAAATCTTTTGGGTGATGATATCATAGGTATGGGGCTCGAACCCCGCCAATATCAAAAAGTTACTGATCTCATTTAAAATATGCTTACCAATAAAAATAAAATAAAATTACTTGATAGGAGAGCTGCAAACCACCCTGTAATTAGCATTGTTTTGCTAAGGTCTTATCATATAAAATATCTCCTTCATGCTTATTTGAAATGTATTAATCAATGTTTTCCTTCTTCCTTATCGATTTAGTTTTTTCCCTTGCATAATTGGATGTTGAATCCTTGCCATATTTACAACTTTTTCTATGTTCCCTAAGCTTTGTATATGGTTTTATACGTTTTTTTTAATTGATCGAAAAATGGTGCTTTGTCCACAACAAAAGGCAAAAGATTTGAATATGGGTTTAAAAGACTAAAGTTAGGAAGAGAAAAACTCTTTAAAATTTGTTAAAATATTAAACCAGTGTTTGTCTCATGTCACCCCTTTGAAAATAGATCACATTCTTCAGTCCTCTCTTCTCTATTCAACTCAAGCAGTTCACCTGCCATCTTCTTCAACTCTTATGCCTTTATTTAAGAAGAGCTTTTGTCTTTAGATATATATATTATAGCTGTACCCTCTTGGCTCTATTTTTTGAGCATTTACCGACTCTCAAATATTTGTAAAACTCTTTGACTAATTACTAAAAAATATGAGACTAATATGAAAAATCAGAAAATTGGAGCACTAGACTCCAGTTTTTTCTAAACTCTATTACTAATTAGTAAAAAAATATGATATAAAGAAGTAAACAATCCCATCTAGATTTTCATAGATTCTCCAACTTTTTCTAAATACTATAGCTAATTATGAAAAAATATGAGACAAAAAACTAAATTGCTAAAAACAATAATTTCCACCAAAAATGATTTTCCTAAAACCCTTACGCCACGAAGAATAGTTTATACACTAATCTTAGGTGAAGTTTAACATAACAAAGTTTTTTTTTAGAAAAAGACAATGAAATAACGAAGGAAAAAATAAATTGAGTTACCTGAACATTTACTTTCTATATTTGTTAACCACACATGTGACTGGGACAAAAAGGAAAAATAAAAGTCAACTACTCATAAAATAAATAACAGTGTACACTCAAAACTAAGCGGACAACAAATAAAATTGTATTGTATGCACTATATGTCTATATGGGCCTAAACAAATAAAGTTGGATAGATTTAATGCATCATCCACTTTGGAATTTAGACATTTAGTTATCGTTAAGGATTTCAAAACCACAGTAATTATGACATATTCCAATTAAATTTTTGAATTTATAATTTTTTCAACACTATAATGTAATTTCTAATTTTATAATATATATATATATATATATATATATATATATATATATATATATATATATATATTAAAACAAATTATAGTGGAAAAATAAATTATATAAAAAATAACATCACAAAACATATAATAGAAAATTTTGCATTCATTCTAATGCAAGCTCACATGTATAATTTTTTTTTTTTTAAATAACGGCAAACCAATAATGACAAATATTTTAAAATATATATAATACTACATGAAACTAAGCTTAAATAACAATTAATGGGAAACCGAAAACTGGATGCAAATGCATCGAACTAACCTCAAATAATATTTAACGGAAATTTGGAAACTTGATGCAAATGAAAACATTAAACTAATCTTAAAAAGTAATTAATGGGAAATCGGACTATGGATACAGCTGCATTAAACTAATCTCAAAGAATAATTAACGGGAAATCAAAACTTTGATGCAAATACATCGAATTAACATAAAAAAATAATTGTTGGGAAATCGAAAATTGGTTGGAAATGCATTGAACTAACCCTCAATGATTAAATTAATGGGAAATCGAACCTGGATTTAAACCGCATTGAACTAACATCAAAGAAAAATTAACTATAAATTGGGAACAAGATGCAAATGCGTAGAACTAATTTTAAATAATAATTAATAGGAAATCGGAAACCGGATGCAACTGCATTGAACTAATTTAAAAAAAATAAACTGGATGCAAATGCATTGAACTAACCTCAAGAAATTATTAACGGAAAATCAAAAACTGGATGCAAATTCATTGAACTAACCTCAAACAATAATTAACGAGAAATCGAAAACTAAATGCAAATGCAACATTATCGAATAATAAACGAGAAATTAAAAACTGGATGCAAATGCATTAAAATAATCTCAAAGAATAATTAACGGAAAATCGAAAATTGGATGCAAATTCATTGAACTGACCTCAAAGAACAATTAATAGGAAATTTGATGCAAATGCATTGAACTAACATCAAAAAATAAATAACGGGAAATCGAAAACTAAATGCAACTCCATTGAATTAACATAAAAAAATAAATAATAGAATTGAAAATTAGAAACTGGATGCAAATGTATTAAACTAACATTTTTTTTTGCTCGGTAAGTGTAAATTGAATTAAGGAAAGAAACGAAATAAAAAAATTGTACAGGAGTGGTAGAACCTACATGCTATACGATGTAGGTTCAAGATATTCTAAAATAACAACCATATGGAACCTCCCATTTATATAGCCATGGGGGTCTGCCATTTGATACAAAAGCTTCATTCTCAGCTAAGAAAGATCCAAATTTTGCCGCCTGGTCTGCGACTAGGTTTGCCTCTCTCCAATTGTGCTACACATTCAAGCTTTGCACCTTCGTCGTGCAGAATTTTCATCTACATAGGAGTTGCCAAGGGATGCCCCATGAGTTAAAAGCTGTGACAGCTGCTGCCAAATCTGATTCCACCCAGAGATTGCTTCATCCTTTTGAAAGGGCAAGCTCCACACTCTCCAATATAACCATGCACTCGGCTGTATAGTTGTTTGCAATTCCGATACCCCTTGCTCAAGAGTAAGACAAAATCACCATGAACATTTCTAAAGGATCCACCCAACCTAGCTAGACTTGGGTTCCCTCTAGAAGCCCCATCTATGTTGACCTTAATTTGATCACCAATTGAAGGAATCATTAAACTAACCTCAAAACATAGTTGTGTTATATGTTATAGGAATGTCTCGATAAGTATAGTTTTGCATTTAAAATAGTGTTTATCTTATCTATTTTCGTATGATTGGGAACGCCTTGCTATTCAAGTAGCTTCAATATGAACTTCGCCTTATTAGGCAATCTCACAAAACTTTAATCAAACTTCTATTATTAAACAACAAAATGAAGTTGAAGGGTTTTATCAAGGGTGAGTTCTTTTTTTTTAATGGATAGTGGGGTTTTCACGTTATAAGAAATTTGGATGAGTGATGAATATAATATTCATATATAATAGTTTTGCATATATAGTTGCAAATATTTTTCAGAATAATTAATATAACATCACACATTCGTAGATAATCTTTGAAGTTCCCACATAGTGAGTAATGTATAATTTAAAGAATAATTAACTAGAAATCGTAAACTAGATAATTTTTTATGATCCCACATAGTAAATCAAACATAATTTATTTTTATGTCCTGTTTGAAGTTGATATTACACACCACATTGGATAATTCAAAGGAAATAAGAAACTTTATGTAAATACAATAAACCAGACTCAAAAAGTAATTAACTAAAAATTAGAAACTGGATGTAACTGCATTAAACTGACGTCAGAAAATAACTAACGATAAATTAGAAATTGGATGCAAATCCTTGAAAAATATTTAATCGAAAATTGGAAACGGTATGCAAATACATCAAAAAAACTTCAAATAATAATTAACGGGAAATCGAAAACTGGATGCAAATGCATTGAACTAATCTAAGAAAATAATTAATAGAAAATCAAAAATCGAATGCAACTGCGTTGAACTAACCTCATAGAATAATTGGCGGGAAATCAGAAACTAGATGCAAATGCATTGAAATAACCTCAAAAAATAGTTAACAAAAAATCAGAAACCGGATGTAATTGCATCGAACTAACCTCAAAGCATAAAAAATCAAAAACTAGATGCATATATATATATATATTATTTTTTTTTATGGTTGATGCATATATATTGAACTAACTTCAAAGAGTTATTAACGGGAAGTCAGAAACTGTATGCAAATGCAATGAACTAATCTCAAAGACTAATTAACGAAACATTGAAAAATGAATGCAACTGCACTGAACTAATCTCAATGAATAATTAACAGGAAAACATAAATTTGATGCAACTACATTGAACTAATTTCAAAAAATAATTAACGGAAAATCGAAAACTTGATATTGAACTAACCTCAAAGAACAATTAACTAGAAATTGAAAATTGGATGCAACTACATTGAGCTAATCTCGAAGAATAATTAACAGAAAATCAGAAACTGGATGCAATTGCATAAAACTAAAATCAGAGATTAACTAATGGTAAATCAGAAATTGGATGCAATATCTTAAGGAATATTTAACAGGAAATCAAAAACTTGATACAAATGTATTGAAATAACCTCAAAGAATAGTTAACTAGAAATCAGAAATCGGATATAACTGGTCGAACTAACTTCAAAGTGTAAATAACCAGAAATTTGAAACTAGATGCAAATGCATTGAACATCGAACTAACCTCTAAAAATAATTAACTAGAAATCAGAAACTGGATGTAGATGTATTGAACTAATATGAAAGAGTAATTAATGAGAAATTGGAACATATATGGTTATGCAATGAACTAATCTCAAAAACTAATTAAAGAAACATAAAAAACTAGATGCAACTGCACTAAATTAACCTTAATGAATAACTAATGAGAAATCATAAACTTGATGCAACTACACTGAATTAACCTCAAAGAATAATTAACGGGAAATCGAAAACTTGGTGCAACTGCATTGAACTAACCTTAAAGAATAATTAATGGAAAATCGGAAACTAGATGTAATAATTACATTGAACTAATCTCAATGAATAATTAACAGAAAATCGAAAACTTGATGCAAATGCATTGAACTAACCTCGAAACATAATTGTATTATTTGTAGGGGGAATATAATGTCTCAACAAGTATAGTTTTGTATTTTAAATAGTGTTTATCATAATTCTTTTATTATGATTGAGAGTGTCTTACTATTCAAGTAGTTTCAATATCATCTTCGTCACATTGAGCATTCTCATAAAACTTCAATTGTTAAATCTAACAGTTAAAAGAAGTCAATAGGTTTTATCAATGTTTGGTGTTTTCTTTTTATTGAGAGTAGCACAAAAAATTTGAATGAGTGATTAATATAATTATCATATATATCTCATAGCTATGTATAATTAATAATATTTTTAGAATAATTTAATATAATGACATCCGTTCGTAAGACGGGTTCGAAAACTAGTTTATGCTTATTATTTGAGTTTATATAAATTAGGATAGAAAAACAGCCTAGCGCCTAACCCGTCTAGGGATCACCTAAAAGACCCAGGCTGTCTTACACCGTCCAACTACTGCATAATGTTTTTCAGAATACTGACTGTGCTTGTGTCATTGTGACATGTTTTTTGTCTTGGGGGAGCCTTATATTGTTCGCGCTCAAGATTAATATACTGTGAGAAGTTCTGACAATTCCCCCCTTCTTTCTGTTTAATCTTAGTCTATTTTCTTTTCAAGGCCTTCAGAATTTCTCTTTATTTTATTCAACTAAGAATCACATTAATTAACTTTACAGGGGAGATTTCACCTTCCAGCAAGCTTAAGAGGATTGTGCTCATCTTGGAGAAAACTTTGACACTACTCAGAAAGCGCACCTCTCCCTCTGAATTTGAGTACGGATTAAGTGAGTTCAATCTGCTTATCTCGTTTTAGAAAGCAAGTGTATAAATACCCTGATTGTGATGTTCTTTGTGTGTTAGCATATGAATTACAAAGTTGAATACTGAGGATATTAATACCTGTAATGTATCCCTATATATCTAGCGATTAGAGGCCAATAATGTCAAAAATTAAACCAAGCCACATTCATATGCAAGTTTGTGTCTGGTTGTCCAGTTGGGGGGTTTATTTGAGATGTTTAGCTGTCTTGCGGCATATATGTGTATGGCAGTATATATTTAGGATAGCATGACATATATTGGTAGCCGTGCACATGCTTCTCCATTGTTTGGTGGCTGGTGGGATGGTTCCTTAAGAAGAAATGGGCCCTGAGCCCCTATTTGATATCTCTTTTCGGCCCATATATAAAACCCCCCTCGTTTTTTACCCGCTTATAAGTTATAACCAATCTCCCTATTTTCACATAATAAACAAAATCAAGGGTCTGTTTTTCATATTTATTTCTTTTTTGTTTACATATCCTTTTGAGGAAACTAGATAGAATCTCTTTGATATTACTCTTCTAATCCTCTTTGATTCCACTTGAAATAAAATTAGTTTTGATAGCTTTGGTTAGAGATCAACTTTGATCTGCATGCAAGAGAGGATATTTGATTTGTAGTTGAATGTGTGAACGCATATTCTTCAATTGGTTATCTTCTTCTACATTTCGTTTATTTGTTTCCCAAATTTTGGTGCTCTATTTTATGTGTTAAAATGGAAATTTTTGTGTACAAATTTTCTTTTACATCGAAATTCTACTATGCAAATTTACTTTTGCATTGACATTCTACTATGTAAATATATTTTTTCACATGTAAATGAAATATTTCATAGATATTCTATTATATGCAAATTTATTTTTGCATACAAAATTTTTCTATGTAAATATAATTTTTCATAGGTATCCTACTATGCAAATTTATTTTTGCATACAAAAATTTTATTTGTAAATATAATTTTTATGTAAATATAATTTTTCATAGGTATTCTACTATGCAAATTTATTTTAGCATACGAAATTTTTCTATGTAAATATATATTTCATACATATTCTAGTACGAAAAATTATTTTTGCATAAAACGCAAGTCTTTTTTGCTTATTGGAAAAGCAACTCTTAGATATGTCTCTTAATTTGCAAAATCATTTGAAAAAAAAAATCTGCAATTGTTTGATGAATTATAGTTTATTTGATGAGTAATGGTTTATATCTTTTTTTAGAACCATTTTTTTTGTTGTGTTTCGGAAAATGAAATCGGTGTCTCGGATCTACAAAATGAGATGTTTCCAGCATATTTAAAACTGTATGTTTATTTTTTCGGTGAAGTTTTCTGACCAAATAATAAAAGGTAGGTGAAGATGACGGGGGTATTTAAGTCAATTTTCTGTTTTAGTTTATTGTTTTTGAAAATAGGGAGGTTTTGTGGGTTTGTTTGCAAGCGGGGCTTTTTTGTTCTCATACATAAAGATGTCCATCTTGCCCGAAACCCACCCAAAACCCGAACAAAAAACCCGTACCGAACTCTGTCTGAACTCAACAAAACCCGAACCCAAATCCAAACCGAAATACATAGGATAGAGTTTGGTCACACTCTCTAAACCCGAACCGATAATTTAGCCCGAAACCCATTAAAAGGGCTAAAAAACTCGAAATCGAACCCGAATCCGAACCAAAACTGAACCCCAAATCCGGTTTCAATTTCATATAAAAGAATGAGTTAGATAAATATTTAGATTATGATCTCATTCATATTTACAATGATGAGTTATTTAATATATTGGATTATGGAAAAATTTATATCGAGATTTTCAATTTTTTCAGTAATTCCATGTGATCATGCATCTATAGTTTCTTCCGAGTTCATCTATTTTTAAAACATATGAAAGAATTATGTCTAAGTATAGGTAAAAATTACTTCTAAATTCATTAGAAGCTTTATTTTGTTTGAAGGATTGGTGGATAGCCGAAAAAGGAATAAAATGTAAATATATATTTCAAATGAGGTTTTTTATTGTCTTTTTTCTTCATTTATACCGGGTTTTATCGTACCCGAACCTGAGTCTAATGGGTACCCAAAATATAGAGTTAGAATAGGATTTAGTTACACTTCTCAACAAAATACCCCACCCGTTGACAACCGGTCCAGATTCGGATAACCCAATACCCGTTCAAAACCCAAAAAATCAGGTTTGGGCCGGGTACCCATTTGGACATCCCTGAGTCATACATCATGGTGATCGGGGAGATTAAACTTAAAACCTTATTCTCATACATCATGGTGACGATTTGTTCTGTTATGACTTGAAGAGCCAGGAGTCAAGGCGTATTGGATACCTAAGCGGGAGAGATACATGCTAGAACTAGTTTTTAATCAGTAGAAACTTAGCATATAGTGGCACAATATTTATTTGACAAAGTAGTCTTCTCAAATAATTTTGTGGTTATTAATCTTTGAACGCCAATAAATATGGCTTTCCAGTCTATTTGTATATGTCCTATATGTTTTCGATTATTCATAATGTTCCTTTCCTTACGGATTACAGACTGAGCATTGTTTACTTTTCTGGGTATAATTTTGCCATAAATACAGAAACACCTCTAGTCGTAACTCTTAAACATACTGGATGATTATAAATTGGTGTGACGCCAAAAGTAAGGGTTAGGGGACTCCTCAAGTACAGTATGGAGTTTTGCTTGCTTTATATTTTAATGTCATACATCGATTTCCACATTGTCAAGAAGTCTAACTTTGCCGAACCAAGCAGCAACACAAAATACAACAGGACTTTTGATCTCTTCGACTGCTTCCAGATTCTCCTGGTCCACAATCTGCACAATAACTTTTTTTAACATCTTATAGAAGGCAGTTTTTTAAATATATCCACAAAGAAAGCAATAATTTTAATATTTTTTCCCCAGTAACTGTAGGGGAAGAGTCAGATCACGAGGTCTCCACAATTATCTTGGTTATTCACAAAGTAAATGGGAGTTCCATCTGTAAACAATGATGGGGAACGTAGGTATGAGTTTAATTATTACAATATACGCAAGGAATTATCACACCTGTTCAAAACATAGCGCAGCCGTGTCTCTCGCAGAACTACAGAAGATGCTTGTAGGCCCGTGCATACGCACCGACTCTTTTGACAACTATTTTAATCGCTAACCCGTTTTATTTTCTAACAAATTGTTTTAAATGAAGTTTTAATTAAATTTTAAAAACCCGTTTTTTCAATTGGAAGAGAGATTTTGTTTTAATAGGAGAATAATTCTTGTTTTAATTAGATATGCTAGATTTTCCCTTTTCAATATATAGGGGAAGAATTCACATTTTAATAGGAGAATGATTCCCATTTTAATTAGAAGTGTTCGAATTTGTTTTAATAGGAGAAGAATTCCCGTTATGGATTCCCGTTTTTCAAATAGGAGAGAAATTTCCGTTTTAATAGGAGATGACGTTGAATTTTAATAGAGATCGAAAAATACCCCTTGTGGGAGCTTTAATATTAAGATATAGATATCTTACAAAGCTAATTCTGCGCACATTCTCTTTACTTTAGGGGAAAAAGAAAAAGCTCGGACAACTTGCTTTCTATAAAACAAAGAACTATCTGTAAAAACATTACTTTGTACTCATTTATAACCAGTTCTTCACCCCTCATTAAATTCTCACAGACTTATGTAAATCCAACTATCCAAGTAAAAATCATTCTCCAATTTTATGTTATTCTAGGACATCAAATATGGCAGCAGATTTAGATCCTAAGGACTTGAACTTTTGATCCCTGTCATTCTTTTTAATTTTAATTGTTCTCATTAATTTTATATTGGCAACAACCTCAATAATATTTTTTTTCTAAGTAAGCAAATATTGTATTGATGAGAGTAAAAACAGAAGAGAGGAGAAAGTACATCTGTATTCTATAGTCCACTGTAACAGTAACACTACTAAGATTTTTAGTCAAATCTAAAGTAAACTTGTTCTGGAACCTCCCATGTGGTAATCCATGGTGGTTTTACATCAAAAACTAGTTGTTCCTTTGTCTGTATGTCTGCTGCATATTTGGCCACTTTATCTGCGGAGAAGTTGCATTCCCTCCATGTAGGCGTTATCTTGCAGTACTCTAGCTTCTCCTTACATTTATCCCATCTTTGTTTCATCCCCATGGAAGTTGTGAGCTCCAAAAAGCATGGACAGAGCAAGAATCCAATTCAACCCATAACTTCTTCCAATTCCTTTGAACCGCATATTCTACACCTTCAAGTATAGCCAAGCATCCAGCTATATAATTTGTGGCAAAGTCTATGTGTTTGCATACCACAGCAACAAAGCGACATCTACTATCCCTAAACACAACTCCATAGCCTGAGGGGCCGGGTTTCCTTGAGAAGCACCATCCACATTCATTTTAATAACATCCCCATCCGGGGATACCATTCTGATCCTTGAATATTGGCGCCCTTCCAAGCTTATCCGGTAACCCCCATTTCTTAAGAATCTGAGAATCATGAGCTTCTCTATTCATATAACCAGTAGTCATCCAAAAAGGGTTCTGAATATGACTTCTTATCTGACATTTGCATTGGGTTAGAGTGATCTTCTTGCCCTAAAAAAGCCATTTATTTATCTGCTTCCAATTAATCACCATACCAACTAATACTGCTGCCTCCCACAGTTACTTGATAAGAGGACTATGCCCTCTATTCACTCTAAGAGCATCTGGCATGTTGTTGAAAGATGTATTAAAACCAAACTGACTTACCGTCCATTCCCACAATATATGTTGTAATGTCTTGGATACCTCACAACCCCTATAACACCTTGAAGCAATTCTAAACCCTCTCTTTTTCAGCCCTTCATCAGTAGCGGCACAATTTCTCACCAGTTTCCAGCCAGTACCCGCTATCTTTGGATGAATCCATTTGCACCACACTTACCCGCTATCTTTGGATGAATCCATTTGCACCACACTTTTTTGCTCCACCATGTAGTTGCATTTTTCTTTCTAATGGTCTCAAAAGCAGACTTGATGGAGAAAATCCCTTTCATATCTGGCTTCCAAATACCATGGTCATCTCCTGCAATGGTAGATAGTTGATTCATATTGTACCCTGCATATAACATTAATTGCCGCAAATTAAAGGGGATTGCCCATTCACCGTTAATGATAATGTGACTAACTTTGGACCTACACCCCTTTAAATGTTGTGGGGCAATTTGGAGCTTTTGTTTGATCGATCGCTCTCCAATCCACACATCTCTCCATAAATCAACCCCCATCCCCATACCAAGAAGCCACCGAGAATTACTAGTCACTTCAGGTAACACCCATTTAACACCGCACCCAGTTATTGGATTTAGTATAATAATCAATGAGCTCTCCATCTCTAGTAAAAAAATTTAGCTTCATGAATTTAGCATAGTCATCCTCTTTGTAAAGTATGTGCCATGCTAGCTTCATTAAAAGAGCCATGTTTAGTTCTTTAAGTCTTCTAATTTCGAGACCTCCTTCTTCTTGTGGCTTACAAACTTTGTCCCATGACACTGTAACAAGCTTCTTTGTGGCAAGGTTGCCAGTCCACAAGAAATTTCTCATAATGCATTCTGCCTCTTTAATTATGCTACTTGGCCATTTGTAAACGCCCATACTGTAAATTGGGATGCTCGAGAGAACAAAATTGATGAGAACTCTTCTTCTTTGAAAAGAAAGTAACTTCCCCCTCCAACATGTAATTCTCTTCTTAATCCTATCAAGTAATGGAGTCAAGACGCTCTAGTTACCACGCCCTTAATCAAAGGCACCCCGGATATTTTTCGGGAAAAACACCCACTTGAATGCCTGGGGATTTTCAGTAAAGTTCGTCTTCTATCCATACTCATGCCTCGGACAAACATTACGCTCTTGTTCCTCGTTTTCGACCGCCTTAAGATGCTTGGTATCTCTCCAATAAGTCCGCAATGTTTCTCACACTCCTTGCATCCCCTTTGTTAAAAATGATCACATCATCAGCATATAGAAGATGGGTGGGACTTGCCATGCCTTTGACAACAGTTAAAGATTTAGTTAACCCTGTTACCCTCAAAGTAATAAGCCCTCTACTGAGAGTATCTTCAGCCTGGGCAAAAAGGAGTGGTGATAAAGGATCACCCTGCCTCAAGCCTCTCTCGGGTGTAATATAGCCTATAGGGCCTCTATTGAGCAAAATCGAGAGTCTAGCTGAGCTTAAGAGTGCATGAACAAGCTTGTTCCAGTGATCTGAGAACCCAAACCTCTTCAACACCTCAAATAAGAAATTCCAGCTCATGGTATCATAAGCCTGGGTAATATCGACTTTGATCGCGATGCTGCCTCCATATCTCTTTGTATCCAATTCATTCACCATTTCCAACGCGAAACCAATACTGGCTTGAGAATATCTGCCTTTAATGAAACCACTTTGCTCCTTTGACACCAAGTCCTCGATAATAGTATTGAGTCTTTGCTACATGATTTTTGAGAATATTTTAATGAGAAAATTGCTCATACAAATAGGTCTGTCAACTTACTTGCACTTTTATCCTTTGGCACCAGTGTGATGAAGCTTGCATTAGCCCCATTTGGAATTATTCCTTCCCTAAAGAAAGATTTGACTGCTGAATTCACATCTCTCTTGACCAAATCCCAACACTTAACATAAAAGTGGCCATTATACCCATCAGGGCCTGGTGAACTAGCAAAGATTCATCTCATTATCGCTAACAAAATTTCTCGTCGAGGGGCTGACTGAGCATATTATTACCTGCATCGGTTACTTTATTTGGAATTAAATTGAGGAGTTCAGCATCCATGTCGACCTCTTTAAAACTGAATTTCTCGGCATAATATTGTATAATATACTGAGAAATATCTTCTTGTCTTTGCAGCAATACATCATTTTCTGTCTTTAACTCCATGATAAAGGACTTTGTTTGTTTGATTTGGCAAATCCTGTGAAAGTAGGCAGAATTTTTCTCATTATCATTTAACCAAGATACCTTGCTTTTCATCTTCCAAAAAGAGCTCTTTGTCTTCATAGCTTGCAACAAGCTCTCCTCTTTTTCTTCCATTTCAGTTACATACAGTTCATTTAAGGGGTCAGAATCCACATCAGCTTGAGCTAGTTCTAAAAGTGCCTGAGCCTTAATAACCCCCTGCTCAATATCACCAAAAACATTAACATTCCACGTCTTAAGAGCCTCTTTCATCATTTTTAGTTTCTTACTAAATCTGAAGATGGGGGTACCCTCAACATAATGAGGCCAACTGATTCTCATGAAGTCCCGATGTTCAGTCCAGGCTTGATTGAATCTAAAAGGTACATTGTAGGGCTTAGGAATGTGTACCACAGCCCCCAGCAAGGGGGCATGATCTGAACCTTCCCTTGTACCTACTTTGTATCTCCACCCTTCAAACTTCTGAATCCATGCTTGATTGTAGAAAGCTCTATCCAATCTAGCAAGTATTCTATTATGTCCATGCTGATTATTACACCATGTATAATTCAAACCCACATGATCACTTTGCTGCAACTCACAGGTGTTAAACCAATTCAAAAAATCTGCAGTAGCAGTTCTTCTCGGAGGAAGACCACCTTTTTTCTCATCATTCTGCAAGACTGCATTGAAATCCCCAATCACCAACCAAGGTGAATCAGGCTTGAAAGTCTCAAGTTCAGTCCAAAGTATTCTTCTATTCACCATTAAGCTAGCTGCATGGACTGCAGTCACCACACAATCTTCTACTAGCACCGATACTTGCTGGGGAGACGCATGTATCAGGCTTACACTGATCCCTCTTCGCCACAAAACCCATAAGTTCCCTTTTCTGAGGCTTGTGTCATTATGGAAAAACTGGTAATCTAAAGCAACAAGACCTAAAGTCAAGACTGTATCACTACAGGGTCTCACCTTAGGTTCAGCTATACAAAGAACTTCAGGATTAAATTTTTGCAAAAAGCCTTTAATTCTTGAAATAGTACTATCTTTACTAATACCTCTCACATTCCAAAAGATGATCTTCATTAATTGGAGGGGTGGGGTTTGTTCTGAACCTGCACTCTTGACCTAGTACCAGGTGGAGAGATAGGTTGTGCTTTGTACTTGGTCGTCTGTGGCTTCTGGTTAGCTGAGACAGATGCATTCTCTGCCATCCTAGTAGTCACCAACACCACCTCTCTATCCACAGGTGAATGAGGGGGGGGACTCCAATACTGCGTCATCACGAATTAAACTCTGAAAAAGGTTACTAACCATTAGAGGATCCTTAGTAACTGGAAGGTTTTCAGTCACCTCAATGTGGTCCACCAGAGTCAGTTGCACCTAGTGCTCGCACTACATCTGTTAGTGAGTCCCTTTCAATGCCATCTGTTTCACTCTCTAGTAGAACTGAAACTGTCTCCACTTGTGCATCATGGTAAATTTCTAGATGGTTGTCTCCTACATCAATCACTTCCAACTGAGCAGCAGCCACCAGCTCAGTATCTAGCACAGCAAAAGAGCTTTGACAGGGTGCTTCAGTGTTCCCATCAGCAGAAACAACTGCTACTACAGCCAGGTCTTGCTCATTGTTATCAACATTCATTGGTTCTTGATTTCCCTGTGTGTTGTCCGCATCAATTATTTCTATTACCCCTTCATCAGCAGCATAAGTTGTGTCAGATTCTGGGTTGTTATCTTGCTCCTTCCCCACTTGTTCATTATTAGGGTCTTGGGCTTCATTCATCGCATTGTTTGTACCCGCAGTTCCAGCACCATCTTTGTTTTTCTTTTTCCACCTTTTCTTCTGATTTTTTGACATTGTTTCTACATTTGATGGCTTCTCTATATTCTCAGTACTCATTTGCTCTTTGTCTTTGTTGGTAGCTAAATCATCTTTTAGAGCATAGCACTCTGCCACTAAGTGACCAACTGATTTGCAGTGATTGCAAAACTTTGGTGTTCTTCCCAAGTCAACTGTTTGCCAAAAACCAACATTAAACTTCTTTGATTCAACCCATATTTACTCTGGGATCTTCTCCGCTAAGTCGATATCCACCAGGACGCTAGCAAAGTATCCAAGTTCCCGTTTTGCTGTTGTTTGATCCACATGAATAGGCCTACCAACTGCTTTACCCATGGCTAGAATATTACGAACTTCCCAGTACTCCATACTCAATCCAGGGAAGCGTACCCACACCAAAGCATGCGATTGCTTCTCTTTTTCAGTAGAGAAGTTTGGAGACCATTTACTGAGTCTAAGAACATGTTTGTCGACCACCCAAGTTCCTTGATCCCATACCTTCAGGTAGTCTGTTTCAGCAGAGAATCTAAACATAATATAACCCCTTCCAAGCGGTGTCATCTGCCATTCCTCCGTTGGGTTCCAAAGTTCTGCCATTCCTCTTTCACTCTGTCAGGTTTCACTTGCCTCAGATCTAAGCGCCCAACCAACGAAAACTTACAATATTGCAAGCCTTTTTCGATTTCATCATCAATAAGTGCAATAGTTGGGTATTCACCTTGTTTACCAGGAGTTGGTAGTGAAGATGTTTCGATATGCCGTCCATACTTTGGCTTTACTGCATTTGCATAGGAATTCTTGCCATTACCAGCACGTTGTGGTTGTAGTGGTTCTCTCAAGATCCCTTGCTGCGTTGTATCTTGAGCAATTTGTTGAGCAGTTTCTGTTACTACTTGAAGGCTAGCTCGATCATTTTCATCGAGGAATCCCCATGGACAAAAGATAGGTTTTTCTTGATTACCTGAACTAGTCAAAGCCAAATCCATAGTTGGATTTAGTCGGAGAAGAAGGATTTGGCCGGACAGGACCGGACAAACCTGCTAGTAGAGCAAGTTTTCCCACCAATATTCAAACCTTATCCGAACTTTTAACTATAACGGGAAATTTAAATGTAGAAATACTAAAATATCCTCAGAGCTCTACATACTAAAACTGGACCACATCTAAAGACCCGACAACCTCAATAATAATAAAACCATAGCAGGATAATAAAGAGCAGAACCAAACATGGAGAAGAAAGAGGTTTCAGGATTACCTCAGCATAATCAATTTTACCACCAGCTTCAAGAATTGCTTGGGTGACTAAATCTCTCAAGTCTCTGCAAGAAATTTGACCATTTTGTGCAGTCAATTTAGCTCTAGACAGCGATCTGTTAATGGATAGGGCCTGCATACAAGAAGCCACAGGTTTTCAGAATGTTTTCTACGCGCACAAAAAAAGCAAAAAAAAAAAAAAAAAATTTATATATAACATGATTTAAGAAAACTAAGAAACAGGCGCCAAGAGAAAGGCAATGTGATGGTACCCAGGTAATCCAACATATTTGGATGCAATACTGAAATTAAATGGTTCTGGGCTGCAACCATCCCATTTTTCAATATCTTGTCGGACTTCAGTACATTTCCTAAACTACATATACCTTTTCTTTTCTCTCTTTCATATACTCTTACTTTTCCATTTCCTCACTAAAATCCCACTATTTTGTGCGCAGTATTCAAGTATCAGAAGTATCTTTATCCTTGTCCACATCCAGAGGTTTAGGATGTGAGGAATTCATCCAGTTTTGGCTTCTCATTTAGAGGCATTACAATTATATGAAAAGCAGGAAGACAGAAAATAAATTACATGCAAGCAATCAGTTTGAACAAATATTAGCAAGTAGACAAGTAAAAACAAGTTGTTTGGAGTTAAAAAGATAATGAAATTGAAAGCGAGAAACTCTGCCACATTTGCATTCAGTTAAATAAAACAAGCAAACTACTAGGGGCAATGATACCGTGAAAGATTTAGAATGAAAAACAAACATGGTGATATAGCATAGCACTAAACAAACCTTGTTCCGCTCTTCTGGTAAAAGGCGACATTATGCGTGAACTCATTGCAAGACCGTCAGCCTCACGCACTATTTCAGAACCAATGATGGTTACTGCAAAATCGAGATCCCGAACCTGAGGATACAAAATCATAAATTTTATTAACAAATTGCTTAGGGATATTAATATGTGACCTACATTACTCTGAAGTCTGATTTGGAGTTGGAACTCAAGTTCGGAATAAACAATCTTAATTCACGTCGACACACTAATGAATAATCCACAATCTGTATAATCTGTGAATAATACACTGCAACATATAAACAAAAAGAGTATACCTACGATAAGCATTATCAACATATTAAAAATGCAGCATTATGTATTGTATCTCCAGTTGTTTCAAGTTAAATATCTATAAATTTTAACCAATAAAACTTTATTAGGAGAAGAAAGTACAATTCCATCAAAACATATACCACATTCTGGTACAGGTATAACAAATTTTCTAAGTAACAAAAACCAAGTAAAATGTCTATAAAAAAAACGTACCATTCGACAAATAATCCGCCATTGCTGATAATCCTTCTTCCCGAAAATAGCGACATCAGGCTCCACAATGTTAAACAATTTGGTAACAATGGTAGCAACCCCTCTAAAGAAAACAGGTCTACTCTTTCCACACATACCCTTTTCCAATCTTTCAACTCTTACCCATGTCTCATGCCCCAACTTGCTATCTTCTACACATGACACCACATCATTACCACCACCTCCACTACCATCATTACTCTTGGGGTCATTGTTTTTTGACTCAATATCACTATTTCCATAATCATATAAATTATAAGGATGAAATACAACATTAACAGGTAATGCCTTAAGTTTATCTAAATCACCTTGAAAATCAGAAGGGTATGTAGAGAGATCTTCAGAAGGAGAAAACTGACCTGGGTTTACATAAATAGATACTACAATGACATCACTATGCTTTTGAGCTTCTTTAATAAGAGAAATATGACCTTCATGAAGGTAACCCATTGTAGGAACTAGGCCTATAGTTTTACCTTTAGCTCTCATAGACCTTGACCATTTTCTCATTTTGTCCTTTTCTGTGATAATCTCTAGTCCTGTTGCCATGGAGAAAAAGTAAAAAAAATATTCTGTTTTGGATTTTTTTTCTTTTTTGGTATGGTACTCGATGGTGTTGTGTTAGATTCGGGCTCCTTTTTTGACAAATTTTAAGATTGTGTCAGAAAAGCTAGATTTGGAGAAGAGGTGGGAAGGATGAGTTGGAACTTGGAAGTTGTTGAGGTCTGTGATTACATGCTCTTGGAAGTCGTTTTAGAAACAATTAACCCAACTTTCTACTAGCCATGAAAAATGACCCCGCCATCTTTTACAAACAAGTATGCCAACCGTGCTACGCATCGATTTTTTTCAAATCTTTAAACTTGTCGCTCTAACATCTTAAAAAGTAATATAAAATTTTTAAGAGAAATTGATTATAATTTTAGTGACGTGAAAGAGATTTTCTAAATTATTTTAAATAATATGAAAGCTAATTCTAATTAATTTTGAGGTGAGATAGTTTTTGTAAATTACTTAAAATGGAGGGAACTAATTAGAATAATTGAAGGACGTATTTCTAAATTGTAAAACATGAGATATTAGAAATAGCTTATATGGTTGAGAAATGTGGTTCCAAAGATCTAGAGGCAAGCCCAATCCACCAACCTGAATGAATATGACTTGTGTATATAGCTTTGGTGGCTATTTTAACGACTTTAATGGTCGACTTAAGTAGCTTGGGGATATTTGGTGCATATGACCCTTGTGGTTAGATGTAGCGGCTCTCATGTGCCAATGTAATGGCTCTAAAACCTTGCTTTGATCGTAGGCCAAAAATCTCAATAGATTGTGCAATCATAACGCAAATGTATCAGCCTAATTCATGACCAACAAGATGACATGTCTTCGGGACCGAGACAACGTAAGGTAGGAGAAAGATGGAGCACGTGATCCAGTCCGCGAATCATGTAAGGGGCGAAAACGGAGGGATGTGGAATCCGGAGGGCATAGGGGACCGGTGTGGTTTTGACCCAAAAGGAGGCGAGAATAGTGAAGGGGCATACGGGAGTACGATAGCAAAGACGTGATATATCAAGAGATAGTTGGACAATTAGTGGTCAGAGGACTAGAAAGAAGATCGTGGGATAAGAGAGCGGTTAGCGGTTAGAGAGAGGGAGGTGGTTAGAAGATATAGAAAAAAGGAGAACCAGAGAAGATGGAGAGAAGATCCAAGAGTGGAGTGAGAGAGAACTACGGCGGCACAGCTTGATCCTCCATGAAGGGGGTACGTAGGCAGCCCTAAATGGGTTAAGTTGAAAGGTTCAAAAGAGAGGGAGTCTCATCTTTGAGAAGAGATAGAGGAGAGTGGAGGTGTGAAGTTAAAGGGTACTAACTGGGTTCACACAAATGGCGCCGTCTGTGGGGAAGTCGAGACTTCGGCTGAACTGATAAACTATTTTCAAAGTTAAATACTCGACTTTCATTCGTGCGTGGAGGATGAGGAATCCACCTGACTTTGTCTATGAAAGCAGTGGATCCGGTGACTTTCTTGATGAAGACAAAGAGAGAACACAGAATCAAGGATCAAACCAACCTAAAACAAATGGGTTTAGTTTCAAGTTTCAAATCTCAACTCTCAACAACCGATCGGTTCATGGTTTCACGCGGAAGCAAAGGGAGAGCTATTTTTGTATAATGGCAACGGTAAAGATGGAGTCTTTTAGAGTGGGAAGAACTGGTTACGCACCATTTTGAACAAAACGATCTTTTAATAAGAAATACTCATTTCAAGTGTGTGCTGTTTCTTCTCGCTGCTGCAGTAGTAGTTTGAGCTTCTTCTTCTTACAGGATTTTTCCGTTGAGTATCACCTTTGGAGATCATTTCTTCGTGTATCTTGGTTTCAACAACTTGGCCTTGGCGAAGAACGACAAGTGTATCAACATTTCTTATTGTGCAAAGGCGATGAGCAACAACTACTGAGTTGCTCTTCCCACCATGAAGGCGGTCAAGAGCTTCTTGTACAAAGCTCTCGAGCCCGCATCAAGAGCACTAGTGGCCTCGTCAAGTAGAAGAATTTTTGGGTTCTTCAACATAGCTCTGGCAATGGTAATCCTCTGTTTCTGACCACCAGAAAGTTGAACTCCGCGCTCGCCCACCTGAGTATTATCCCCATTCTCTAACAGACTAACACCCATTTCTCATCCCCAGAAACTAGAAAATTGGAAATGAAGAAAATAGAGAGAGAGAGAGAGAGTGCATGTCTTGGGCAGGAAGAGAAGTAATAAAAATCAAGGGGTAGCTTTATTGGGGATTGGAGAACATTGTGTGCACAAGGAGCTAGCTGATTTTCGTTTTTAAGTTGAGGAGTGTCTACTTGGATTTTTGAGTTCCAAAACGGCAAGTATGATCAGAATCTCGCTGCAGGTACAGACTCTATGGAGCTGGTGGGTGCACATAAACAGGCGTTCTCTGGCCAAATGGATTCAACAACAGAGAGAGGGGTAGTAGGCGCTGGGAATGTTAGAAGTATAGATCAAGAAAATGGTGCTTTAGAGGAAAATGAGAAACAAAACATTGATGGTACAGATGAAATGCTTGAGATTAGTGCACAGCTTGTTCAAGAAGAGGAGAGGGAGAAAGGAAGACTTGGTTATAAGGTGGACTAGAAATATCTTACTACATTATATGGAGGTGCTCTTGTACCACTGATATTGTTGGTATAGATTAGAGCTGTGTTTCTTCAGATTAGAAACCATTACTGGTTGGCTTTGGAAACTTCCAAGGATGCCAAGACTCTCATATTGATTTATGTTGCTTTGGCCTGTGGAAGTTGCATTTGTGTGTTTGTGAGAGCTATACATGTTCTAACAGTTGGGTACAAGACAGCCACATTACTCTTCCAAAATATGCATTCATGTGTTTTTCGTGCTCCAATATTGTCTTTCTTTGATGCAACCCCAAGTGGACGGATAATAAGTAGAGTTGCCGGTGATCAAAATTATGTGGATATGAGCATTCCATTTCTATTTGGGACCTTTTTTGTTGCATGTATACAGCTCCTCGGAGTTATTGTTGCAATGGCGCGAGCAATTCTGCATGGGTGCCGAACGAGAACTGGTACGGTTGGCTGCATTAACTAATGCCTCACTCATTCAACATTTCACAGAATCTCTATCCGGATCAATACATGTCAGGAGCTTTGATCAGGAGGCAAGATTTATGGACACAAACATGAAATTGATTAATACTTACTCACGACCTGCATTCCATTATTCGGTGGCACTGGAGTGGTTAGGATTGCAGGTTAGCAGTTACATATGGTCTTAGATTGAACGGTCTACAAGCAAGGGTAGTTGAGTATTTTGGTCACCTTGAAGGCTTGATGATGTCCGTGGAGAGAATTCTACAATACACACGTATTCCCAACGAACCTCCTCTTGTGATAGAAGCACATAGGCCGGATCATAATTGGCCTTCTCATGGAGATGTTGTAATCCATAATCTGCAGGTTCGCTATTCCCCACATATGCCACTTATCCTGCAAGGTCTCACATGCACTTTTCCGGGAGGCAAGAAATCTGGTATTGGTAGCAGAACATGACATCCCCTCCCTGGTGTACACCGCGGCAAGTAACTCGTTTCTTTTACCGTCATATACATAATTGATGGACGAGTAGTTACACTCGGGGCAAGCAAGCCTTGCCCCCGGCCTAGGCAGAGATGTATGTGGGGACAGATTGGGATTGTCCCTAGACCTCGTGGTATTCCGCGAACCTATTCGCTCTAGGAGGTTGCGGACCATGAATGAGAAATGTGGTGGTACACCTCAGGGTAAGACGAATGGTACACTATTTGGAGTACATGATTGCCATTATATTTGTATGCAAATACGTATGCTGAATTAATGTTCCTCGTTAAAACTCACGTATTATTTGTGCAATACTCGAACATAAAAGTTTCAGGTTACAGAGAAAGAGAAAAACTTGCGGTACCGTGGAACCGAGCGGAGTTTGAGCTGGTATTGGGAGATGGATCCATCTCACCTCATTTACTACCTTATTTGCATACACTATATTGTCATCAAAAAGTTTACTGTCTCCATTAAATGTGTATTGCATGATATAACATTGACTAAGACGAGTCGAGCCCCGTACTAGCTATCGGGGAACCCTGAGTCTTTGTTTAGTCAGTTAAAAGAGAGGAAGCTTGCTTTTACATATTGTTAAGTGAGCCGAGGAATGATAGTTTGTGTTGAATGTTGTATCAATGAAATAGAGAGCATACTTCTTCAAATTGTTTCATGAGTATTGGGCTATGAGCGAAAATAACTTGGGGCAAACCGAAGCGCCCCATTAGGCTTCCTGGTGGCCAAAGGCAAGGGGGGATGAGCCCTTCGCGGACTAGATGGCCGAATCAAACTTGGGGGCAATTTGAGCTGCCTCTTAGCCAGAGAGCGGAGGGGATGAGCCCTTCGTGGACCGCAGTGTCCGAATCAAGCTTGGGGCAAATTGAGCTGCCTAAAGCCGAGAGGGGGATGAGCCCCGTGGACCCGCAGATGTCCGAATCAAGCTTGGGGCAAAATGAGCTGCCTCTAGCCGTAACGCGGGGGATGAGCCCTTCGCGGACTAGATGTCCGAATCAAACTTGGGGGAAAATTGAGTTGCCTCTAAGCCAGAGAGCGGGGGGGATGAGCCCTTCGTGGACCGCAGATGTCCGAATCAAGCTTGGGGCAAAATGAGCTGCCTCTAAGCCAGAACGCCGGGGGGGATGAGCCCTTCGCGGACTAGATGTCCGAATCAAACTTGGGGGCAAAATGAGCTGCCTATAAGCCAGAGTGCGGGGATGAGCCCTTCGCGGACTGTATGTCCGAGTCAACTTGGGGGCAACCCGAACAAGCTTCACAGCTGATCAGAGACAGCAGGGGGGCTGAGCCATTCGCGGACTAGATGTTCGAATCAATCTTGGGGGCAACCCCAAAGAAACTTCACTGGTGATCAAAGCGGGGGGGATGAGCCCCTTCATGGATGTGATGTCTGAATCAACTTATGCAGTGAGTTCTTGGAAAGAGAGTTGATGGCGGGGATGAGACACATCACGGACATAGTAGTGAGTTATGTGAAGGAGAGTTGATGGCTGGGAGGAGACACATCACGAACATAGTAGTGAAGTTATGTGAAGGAGAGTTGATGGTTGGGAGGAAACACATCACGCACATAGTGAGTTGATGTGAAGGAGAGTTCGACGATATATATATACGGGGGCGTCAAAGGTCTTCGGGTCCACCGTCTTCGCCGACGGACCCGAGAGGGGCATCCAGATCGACCTAATTCATGACCAACAAGATGACATGTCTTTGGGACCGAGACAACGTAAAGGTAGGAGAAAGATGGAGCACGTGATCCATCCGCTTGAATCATGTAAGAAACTGGGAGGGATGCGAAACGGAGGGGCATAGGGACCGGTGTGGTTTTGGTGACCCAAAAAGGGAGGCGAGAATAGTGAAGGGGCATACGGAGCACGATAGCAAAGCCGTGATATATCAAGAGATAGTTGGACAATTAGTGGTCAGAGGACTAGAAAGAAGATCGTGGGATAAGAGAGCGGTTAGCGGTTAGAGAGAGGGAGGTGGTTAGAAGATATAGAAAAAAGGAGAACCAGAGAAGATGGAGAGAGATCCAAGAGTGGAGTGAGAGAGAACTACGGCACAACTTGATCCTCCATCAAGGGGGTACGTAGGCAGCCCTAAATGGGTTCAGTTGAAAGGTTCAAAAGAGAGGGAGTCTCATCTTTGAGAAGAGACAGAGGAGAGTGGAGGTGTGAAGTTAAAGGGTACTAACTGGGTTCACACAGCAAACTTGAAAGTGCTTTGAAAAGTTGTAATGCAAATTCCACGGCGGATTGGACTTTCAATGCAAAGTAGGTTATGTATTGGGGTATTGTAAATGTCCTGTGCATTGAACTCCAACACAAATTGTCCACGCATTGGAACTAAACTGGTGTATGACTACCACAGACTTTGAGCAAATACCAATTCCATATACATAATTTCATAGAAATCCCAGGTGTGGCAGAGGAGTTCAATGGAATATTTTCGATCGGGAACATTGCACTTTTTTGAGCAAATACCAATTCCGTATACTTAATTTCATAGAAATCCCAGGTGTTGCAGATGGAATACTGCAACATTGCACTTTTTTTTTTGCTTGGTAAGTATATGCAACATTGCACATGCACAGGAGACTTCGCAAATTTGAGTTTTTGCCTACGAGCCGTATATTCTATATACCCATATGTCAAAGTCTTTTAATTAAAAATGACCCAAAGGCTAATGCAAGTATGCAACAACGCATGTAATCATGTATTCTTCACTACTGACCATGGTTGAATAGTGGAGAAAAATTTAAAGGAAGTCGGCCGGTAGGTAGTACAAGTTGCAAGTGAAGGGGGCCCCTTGATCAGTTGGGCTTAAGCAATACAGGGTTCACAGAAAAAACGTGTCTCTGATAAAAGCAATATGGAAATGTAGGTGCAGAAAGCCAGAAAGCCAGAAACCTCACCAACATTTGACACACATCCACTCGGCTTTTTTCGATGAAATCTGCAATGCAATTTATTATTTGCAATCTTTCGACATCTTTCACTAATCATGTTGGCTAAAATCTTAAACAATGTGCTTTTGGATATATTTGTACGCGTGGGCAATTAAACTTTTAAGTCATTATCCACTAGAACATACTTTCTGGAACCATTAATCATGCTTGCCAAACACACTAGCTGTCCGAGAAGTTGGATATGATGTCGAAGTGTCGAACCAATGCAAAGCACACGAATATGTCTTGTAAGGAAAGACGCTCACATTTTCGCAATGCCAGATTGCCTAGAGTGAGGAGTTAGTATTTTGCATAACAAATACTCCACGTGCATCCACTGTGACCTCACAATTCTAGTGAAACCAGTAAAAAAAATACTCGTATTTATTTAGCAAACCATGTATCGCATTTGCGAATATATTGTTAGTTGATTATGCAATTTGAGTATTTGACTGATTTAACTACAGAGTCAATTATCAAACCTAACATTAATCTAAAGTAGGACAGAATTTGAAATTGCAAATTTTAGGACCCTCCTAAAGTGATTGGTGTGAATGCAAAATTTTAGCTGGAACATTTAAGAACTAGAAAACATAATAATAAGCTGTCCCATTACATAGAATTAACACATACATCTTGCATGTCTAAATCCATCTAGCTCTATCTTCTCTACTTCTATCTCATTTCTTATCTTTAGAAATTCATGTCTTCAAAGTCAATTTCAATATATATAAACCCACGTTTAGGCATGTGCAAATTAAAGTACTTTTGATTACTCTCTGTCGATAGAGCTCTTATATATGAAGTACTCTTCATATAGTTTCTTGATCTTGAACTTTGAGAGAGAGAGCAAGCCATGAAGTATGCACATAAGCCAAAAGTTGTTTTAGTTCCATATCCAGCACAGGGACATGTGACCCCCATGCTTCAGTTAGCCTCAGCTCTTCAAACTCATGGTTTTGAATCTTTTTTAGTTACTCCAGAATTCATACACAACAGAATTGCTTCGAAAGTTGAATCATCCATCGATGGGATTTCTTACTTATCCATTCCTGATGGATTTGATGAGAACGAGCCTCGTGATTTTTTTACCATAAGTTATGCTATGGAAAATAATATGCCAATTCATTTCCAAAATATTCTAAGTGGCTTGAATAAAGATGGAGAAGTTGTTTGCGTGGTTGTTGATTTGTTAGCTTCATGGGCTATTCAAGTTGCCAAGAGTAGCAAAATCCCAGTTGCTGGGTTTTGGCCAGCTATGCTTGCTACATACAATTTGATTAAAGCAATTCCAAATATGATCCAACTTGGGCTCATTTCTGAATCTGGTAAGCAATCCAGTTACTCCTTGGTTTTTTTTTTGATAATCAATCCAGTTACTCACAATAAGTTATGCTTTTCATTTGATCAATGTTATGCACCTTCAGTTTATGGAGTAACTCCGAAATACTTCCATGGCTTATATAATTATATTCGACCATTTCCACCTCATGTTGGATGATTTCCAAATAAGTTGATAATCACCAAGGCACCAAGCTCTCAACATTTTAATTAATATTTTGTTCAAATCGTCTATGCTTGGAGTTATTTGGAATCTCTATATATCACTAACAAGGACAGTGCATGTATGAAAGTTAGGATATGCTTTTTCATTGTTCGATAAAGTATGCCAAAAAACCAAACAAATTGACAGAGTCATCTTCTGATTCATGATCGATTCATTCTTAAACACAATAGTATGTACCAATGTTATCAAGCTCTTGTTGTTTGTGCCCCAAGGAGGTTACAGCGAGTGCTAAAAGTTACTAGCATATAAACTGGTAGCTCTCACTCAATTAAAAACGAACTTCGATCTGATTTTGTATTGAAGCTTCATATCAGTTGATTGACAAAAAAATTTGTAAGGAAGTATAGCCTTAGAAGTTATCATTTTTCTCTAAGAATATATAATGCTAGTATTGGCTCATCTAGTGTGTGTGCGTGTAAACCCTATATCAAATTCATGATCTTGAGTAGTTGTGTTTCACTGAGTGACGATTCTGCTGTTGAATAATTAGTTTATATTTTTGTTTATGTATGCTGTATTATGATAAGGATAATGTCTATACAGGTGGTCATTACAAAATACAAAGAATGCATTACTAAATCATGTGTGCATCATGTGATTTTTGTGTTGAAAGATTGGCGCAGTGATCCGTGCATACAGTATGCAATTATGCACATTCTATAGGCCGGAAATTCATTGACTTCCTACTTGATGATTACACAGGAACTCCTCAACATCAAGGTACAAAGCGCTTCTTACCTGGTGAACCCATGCTAAGGGTAGAAGATCTTCCATGGTTAATAGGAAATACTGCTCAAAGAAGAAAAAGATTCAGATTTTGGATGCAAGCCTTAAACAGATCAAAAGGCCTACCATGGCTCCTAGTGAACTCTTTTGAAGAAGATATGAATGCAGAAAACCATCATCGAAAAAACATTTCGACAGAAAGCCATATCAACTATGCACAAGTATTCCAAGTAGCGCCATTGACATGGAACAGTTGCAAGAACCCAAGCTTTTGGGAAGAGGACAGAAGTTGCGTAAAATGGCTAGATAATCAAGAACAAAATTCAGTGATTTATGTATCCTTTGGAAGTTGGGTTGGCCCAATTGAGCAAGAAAAAGTAACTGAACTAGCTTTGGGCCTTGAGAGTACAAGTAGACCATTTATTTGGGTTTTAGGGGTCAAGTGGAGAAACGGTCTTCCTGTTGGGTACCTAGAGAGAGTCTCAAGGTATGGTAAAGTGGTATCATGGGCTCCGCAAAAGAGGTACTTAAACACAAAGCCGTTGGATGTTATATAACTCATTGTGGATGGAATTCAACTATGGAAGCTATCGAGTGTGGCAAAAATTACTGTGTCATCCAATTGCGGGAGACCAATTTGTAAATTGTACATATATTGTGAAGTTATGGAAGATTGGAGTTAAAATGGACAGTATGGGAAGATATGATGTAGAGAAAGGTGTGAGGAAAGTGATGGAAGATGGAGAACAAATGCAGCTGAATGTGATGAAAATGAAAGAGAGGATAGGTACAGATGGTATTTTAAGAGCAAGAAATTGTCTTGCATTGTTCAGTATTGAGCTTAAGAAATCAATAATTGGCTATTATACTAGTGAAGTTAAGGTTTAGTTGTCTTAATTGTGCTTCAACTTTTGTAGCCCAGCCCAGCCGCCTAACTTTGGCTTTCATATATGGGTAGTCCCCGTTGACTTTGTGTACGTGAAGTGACCGTCCTATTTCAGTATTTCTTTTGTTTACGGTTAGCAATTGTACGATTTGTTTGGTTTTTTTGATAAATTGCAATTGCACGAGAATTCAACGTCACGAAGGGTGTCAAAATGGCCCTCAGACCCTAAGCCTGCCCCCGACCCGGCTCATGGGTCGAAAAAGCTTTGAGAGGAGGATAAGGACCTAGACTTTGAAACTTAAGCCCTCTTTTAAGCCCGACCCTCATTAGGCCCTCAACATTTATTATATATTTTTTAATAAATTTTTTTACAATATATTTCATTTTAACATTAATATGTTAAAAATTACTTAAAATAACGTTTATCTATTAAGTTTGTCAACCTTATAATTTCATTATAATATTTTATGAAATGAATTTAACTAATCTTAATTGGTTAATACAACTTTAACAAGTTTTTTTAGTAGTTTGAAGGTTTAAATGTGAAGTGCATTCGATTTAATCATTTTTAACTAATGTTTCTAAATTTATTTTGTAAATCAATTGTATAACATAGTATCCGCCCTCATGTTTAGCCCTCAAGCCCGGCTGGCCCTTCAAGCCCTCTCTAGAAGGTTGAGGGGCGGGTAAAAGTTTCGAGATTTAAGTATTTTCCCGACCCGACCCGGCCCTCAAAACAGGAGAGTTTCATTGTTTGAGGGCTGGGCTAGGGCCAGGCTAGCCCGACCCAGCCCATTTGACACCACTAGTTGGATTTATGGGTGTTAAAAGGGCCAAGTTGGGCTAGCCCTACTCAAACTATAAAAAGCCCTCATGGTAGAGGTAGGATGGCCCCTATATTGTGTGTTGAGGGCCAGGTCGAGTAGGGTCATGACATAAATACGCAAGCCCTTATTCGCTCCTCGGCCCTCAATTTTGAGGGCCAAATGAGAGTCAGGTCAATCAAATTATACACTACTAATTTACTTTTTTATTTTAGTAGTTTTAATTTTTTTTATTATACTTTTGATTATGTATATCAATTTCAACTAAAGATATAAAACTTATTTTTATATATTTAGAAAATGAGATATAGAGATGGTGGAAGAGATAAGAGCCTTACACTTTCAATATTGAACTATGTTACTACGTTAGAATTGCATGGTAACTTTGTCTTTATATAACGTATCTCTTTCATTTAATTATTAAAAATTTATATGTTATGTTTTAATCTACTCCTTATTGAATACTAATTGTAGCGAAAAAAGTTGATATAACCTAGATAATTAAATTAGAAAACATATATACAATGAAAACAACAACAAAAATTATGAGGGCCAAGTGAGAGCTGGTGAGGGCCTAATGAGGGTCGGGCTCATGTTCCAGAACCTAAGCCCTAGCCCGCCCCTAATAGGCATGAGGGCCAGGCCGGCCCGCCTCTCAAATCTATGAGGCCAGCTTTTGAGGGCTTTTGCAAGCATTTTTTAGTGCTGGGTTGGACCGGATTAAGAGCCTGAGGGCCGAATTATCACCCCTGCAAGTTGGATCCCACCTAGGGGTGCAAACGGATAGGTTCGGATTCGGATATGTTTTTATCCAAATCCGAATATGAAAATTTCTATTGATATCCAAATCCGAATCCGAGAGATATTAAAAATTCTATCCGAATCCGATTTCGGATATCGGATATATTCAATCTAAAAATTAATATTAATTAAAATTTTATTTGTTTTGAATAATTCATTTTACAACTATAAATATATATATATATATATATATATATATATATATATATATATATATATATATATATTATATATAGTCATTTATTATTATTATTTTGTTATTATAGTTTTGCTATTATTAGTTTATGATTTTATATAGTATTTTATATAATAAAAAATAAAAAATAAAAAATAAATAATTATTATTAGTTTTTTAAATCGGATTGGATATTATCAGATGCAAATATATATGGTAGTATCCGAAACCAATTCGGACATAAAAATTTATCCGAATCCGATATCTGAAAATTTCAGATAATATCCAATTTTTCGAATACGAATTCAAATCAGATTCGAATATTTGGATATCCACTTGCACCCCTAATCCCACATTCCCACCTGACACAGACCAGTCAAAATAAATTGCGACTGTTTGGCTTTTGGAAACCCATACAATGGTGGACTCGGTTTAATTTTCCGAGATGAAGAATCTTAAAGGAATCTACACTCAAGGTCTAGGCATAGTTACAAATATGGGTGCAAGTGGATATCCAAATATTATAATTCGTATTTGAAAAATTAGATATTATCCAAAAATTTCGGATTCGGATAATTTTTTTCGGATACTACCATATCCACATCCGAAAATATCCGATCTGATTTAAAAAATTAATAGTTATTATATATAATTAATTTATTATTGTATAAAATATTATATAAAATCATAAACTAATAATATAAAACTATAATAACAAAATAATAATAATAAATGACAAATATATATATATATATTTATAATAGTTTTTATAGTGGTAAAATGAATTATTCAAAGCAAATAAAATTTTAATTAATATTAATTTTTGGATCGGATATTATCCAATATCTGAAATCAGATTCGGATACAGGCATATCCGAATCCGAACCTATCCGTTTGCACCCCTAGTCACAAACTACAAAGCAGAATGCAACCACAGTAGTAAAAGCAGTAGAATTAGCTATCACTAAGAAGTGACTAAATATATGGTTAGAAACTGATTCCCAAATAAATTGAATCGAAGCTTTTAACAATGACGCCATCCCATGGAACCTGAAACCAAGATGGATTAGAGCCACCTCCAAATTACACATTTTGGAAGCTATCACATAACTAGAGGGAGGCAAATTTCTGCATGGACTCTGCCGCTAAACTAAATCAAGGGGAGCATGTATGGAATGTAGACAATCATTTGTTCCTAAACTAGAAAACCCATACCAAATTTATTATAGGTTTGTTTAAAACTCGTATTTTTTTATGTTCATGATGTAAATCAACTTGTCTCACATGTATTCTATTTATGTATATATTTAATATAATTCACATTTTTCCTAAAAAAAAGAGAGCAACATCAACAGTTGCTAAAAACCATTGCCCCAATGTGATAGTGATAACCGTAAAAATAATAGAATCCTAAATATTAATGCTACAAGAACACTAATACGTAATCCTACCGTTCTTACGTTTAAATCAATTCTTCTTACTCTCAAAACATATTCATGCAATATAATGAGTAAGGAATTCGTTCCACTCTTAATTCTCAAGACTTAAACAAATTCAATTGATCCAACACAAGGAACAATGGTGAGAGTTATGTGTTTGGTGTTTAAACTAAAACTAATTATAAATTTAAGACAACTAAATCTAAAGATTCTAACTTTATAAAATTTAACAAACAATAATTAAAATCTAACATCAATAACTACGAAATGACTAACAACCAAGAAATGAAATTAGATCTAAGCAATAGATAAATGACAAAATCGAATTTGATCAATAATAAACTACTTGATTTATCTAATGAAGCAATAACAATATTTTAATACTTTAAATTAAAACAAGGGAAATGAAAACTAATAAAAATGGAGATTCAAAACTAGATCTAGATCTAAAAACTAATCTAGATCTATCTTTTTCTAACCCTAAACTCCATTAACATTAGCTTCCTAACCTAACTGCCATTAACAAAGAATGAAGCTTTTGTTTTTATACATCCAGATCCAAAAATCGTGCATGGGCTTGGAGCCATGTTTTGGGCCAGAGAATCAGGCCCAAAACCCAATTCTTTCGGTCCAAAAAGGCCTCTTCAGCTGCAGTTGGCTTCCACAGACTTTTCGTCCACTTCTGCTCCTCTGATTGGGTCAAGGCTTGGACCATTGCGAAGCTCTTTCCGAGTCGGTCGTTTTGACATAAGGTAGGCCTCAATCCGAGGTCTGAGTCCAAAGATATGGCATTCGAAGTTCTCACGACTTTTGCTCCTTTATCTCGCTTAAAGTGGCACATTTCGCACATAATGGACTTTGAAGCCCGAAATGCATAAAAACACGTAATCAGTATTAACTCTTACTTATTATTCACATAATTGGTCTAACAAGATGATTATTAAGGGGTTAAAACTACAGTTTTGGGCTCTTATCAAACCACCCCAAACAAAGATTTTGCTTGTCCTCAAGCAAAGATGAGAAATTAGAATAAGTGACCAAAATGGAGTTCTAACTACTCGCTTTGCTTTGAAAGCGATTGCATTGACCATATGCAACAAGGCCTTAAACCACTAGGAATTCCCTAGTGGACGAAGTTATAGCCTCGTGAGAGTTTTCGAGTGAAGGTACTCACAAACTTCATCTATACTACAACGACTAAGAAAATAAAACTATTGTTTCCTTATTCATGCTCAACTATCTATACATCTCTAGCAATTACATAAGAATAACCCGGTTAACCCTAAGCTAATATATGCATAAAAATCAATCATCTAAAATAAACATATAACAATGAGTAATACTATGAAATGTAATAGCAGGTCCGTTTTAAAAACCTCGAATAAGCCCTTAAGTAGGTCCTCACATAAATGTCAAGACAAAACCACTCTGATTTTTCCACTCAAGTTTATTACATCCAAGCAGTGCAAGTGGGCACACTTTACCTTACAATCTCAATGACAACAAGGAAGTTAGGGGTCGATCAAACACATCCGCCACTTACTATCACACTAACCTATTCCTAATTGAGCTAGAGGTCTTTATTAGGTGTCAAGGGGATTAGGAGATGGTTTAAGAAGGAAGGAAATGGATATTCTAGAGGACAAGTCTGAGATAATAGATTCTTCATATTATGTAACCAGAGAAAACCTTGTTATTTACTTTTTGCTTCTACACTTTGTTTCCATCCTTAGCCATATTTTTCTTTTCTTTGGCCTTTGACTTCCTTTTATTCTATTTTTTGGAGTTTTTATTTATTTCTATTTTTCCTTTTTTTTTTTTTTTTTTTTTTTTTTTTTTTTTTTTTTTTTTTTTTTTTTTTTTTTTTTTTTTCTTTTTTCTCTTTGGATGGAAACTTTTTTCTTTATTTTTCAAGCAACTAACTAATTTTTGTTTACAATGTTTTTTTCTTCTTCTTTTCTTCCTCATTCTATTCTCGGACTTATTCTAAATTGGGTAGGTTGATTTTTTATTTTGTTTTGTTTTTGTAATGTGGTAAAGGAATTGTGGTTTATGGAAGGCTAAAGAAAGGCTCGAGAGGGGCTTACTAGCGGAAAATAATTCATAGGTTTGAATTTCGGCTATATCGATCCAAAGAGGGCCTAAATTCTCGCTTAGGATATGGTTTAGTGATCAAGCAAGTGGACGTGTGATTTCTCTATCCGGATTTTACTTCTCCCTTGTGTGTCATTTCTCAAATGTTTTATTTCATATAAGGCTTTAGGCTATATTCTCACAGGATTTGTAGAATAAGTACTCTAGCCTAGATTTGAGAAACTTCATCGCTAACAATCATAGATACTCATGTAATAAATTTATAGATAGATGCAAAGATTATTACCTACTTATTAACCTAAGTTTCTAACAATTATTCTGATGCAACAGCTACGTGAGACTTCTAGATTGTTAAGAGCATAGAGAAAGAAAACAATACCAATATTCCTAAGTGTATAGCATACTTTTTTTTTTTTATTTATATTTTTGAATTTTTGAAATTTTAACTAGAAAACAAGTGCATATTATACATATCTATATCCTAACAGATGTCTTAATTACACGCGTTTTATGCCCCCCAAACAAAAGCATGCTTTGTCCTCAAAGCATTTAAATAAAGAGGGTAGAAAAAAATACCATGGAAACGCGCGTGAAATTTCGAACATCCGCAAAACAAGGTTAGAACATACTAATATAGGAAATACAAAAACCGACGCGAACTCTATAAGAGTTCCACCCATTATGGGGTTAGCGTAATTAAATTGCTTTGGGACATAAGCGCACACTAACCGAAGCTAAAAACTTACCTCCACTCCAAATTCTTACTGGCGTCATCCTCCCTTCTATAAAGAAGTGAGGTTCCTTCGTCCGCCATGCCATGATAATTTGCCATGCTTCACGCCATTTATCATCTATGATTGCTAACCTATTAAGCGCCACTTGGTCGGATGGGGTGTAAGGTGCAACCCGATGAGGTTGTATCCTCCACCTTTGCCAAGTCATTGCACGGAAAGATCGAATAATAGAATTGGTGGGTCTCACAATGTCTAACCCCAACCCAACCGTGAAAGGGGCACAAAAACAGGGAAGAAACATAGTATAATACGGCAAACTAATATAGGCATAAGAAGATACTTATGCCTCATGCTATGGGCTCGTGCTAAACTAGACATTAAGGTCTGGGAAGGTCATATAGCAGCGTTCCTCGGCTAAAAGCAAGGAAAACATCGCAAGTGGCATTATTCGCAGAAGAAAAATGTCACTCCCCTAATATGTTTAGCATGATAAAGAACTTTACCGTATCACATTAAGGGACAAGTTACCAAGGGCTACATTATATGTCCCCTGGGTCCTCTACACGGAAATTGTCGGACCCATAAGCCTCATGCAAAAAGTCATAAGTGTAGACATGAATATTATCTACCCAATAGCATCATGGGTTTTGTATTTCAAATGGGCATGGCAAGTCCAAGAACAAATGCTTGCAAGAACCATAAGCAGCCCCAAGCCTACGCGGTGTGATCACTCACAAAACCAAGCACCATAAGTAGTGCTTTGAAACAAATCTTCAAAGATTGTTCCGTATCAATGTAGGAGATGTCATCTCAAAATTACGCCTGGAATAGTGAATGATCCGAAACTACCCGTAGAAAACCGGAATTTTTCTCGGGTCCACGGAAGTCGCATGGCCGCTAGGGGCCAGATGTATTTTGAGTCGCGCCTGAAATTTTAGAATTCCAGTGTTTGGCCGGGGTTTCTAGGTCCAGTAGATGAGGGTCGCTGGGCCAATGGTCATTTAGGTCCAAGATGAGGGCTGGCCGCTTCTAACTAAATTCTTCAAAAAAAAAAAGGCGAAAGCGCCTAGCGACGAAGCGCAGCGCTGGCCGTAAAAACCAAACCGGAGTTTAGAGCAAAAAGAAGGTAAAACTTGGAGTGGATGGTGCGGGATGATGGTGGAATGTATTGTGGTTTGTTAGTGTAGAAAGAAGGGAGTTTTTATAGGTTTTTAATTGTTAAAACGAATCGGTAAGTTGCCAAAAAGTTTTAAGGCAATTTCCGGAAACAATAAAATTCCCAAACCCGAAAACGGAAACAACTCATATTCTTGATTCTAAAACAACCCTAGTATCTTTTATACTGGATTTAGACTAGTAACTTCTAAACTCTCTTATATTTCATCCTACCACCACATCTAATTATAGGTATGCCAATTACGACAATATTCTCAACCTTCACTCCAAAACAAACTCTAAAATGGAGGATCTTCTACAAATCATGATAGAATAAATAATACCACCCCCAAACAATTCGGGAAGGTGGGATTAACAATAAATTCTATGCACAATTTGAAAAGAACCACATTATATTAAAATTGAAATTCAAACAACATTTAACTACCAAATTCAAAGTTAACTACGGAATTTAACAACGTAACATCCTATCTACTAAAAATAATAAAAACAACATCAAAACGACAAACAAGAAGAAATCTAACTACTCTTCAAGGGAGTGAGGTGGGGGTAAGAATAGGAATTTGAGTGATCAAGAATGGAAAACCAAACACTTTACTCCCCCAAACAAATTTTTTGAAAACAGGTTTGTAAAAATTTATTTTAAAACGATGGGTCTTTTAAAGTCGATTCCCTAGACTTAAAGTGATATATATGTATTTACATGCAGTTTCCCATATATCAATAATCTAAACAATTGTGGATCTTTCCATAAATAGTTAACATGGAATGCACCACCAAACAGAATCAAGCTCCAAAACTTTCTACGACGAAACTTAGTTGAATAAGGAGGTGTCCAAGTGAATGATCGCGGAGTAAATGAATGGTTTTGGAAAATACTTGGAATGTGGATAAGTGTGAGAAGGAAAAAATGGGAAAAATGGAAAAAATGAAAAAAGTGTCGTGGCTTATCCTTGGGTGTTACTTCTTCACCAGTTGGTTTTAGATAGTTATGAAGCAGGAGAAACGCCAAGGTCAAGTACAAACTTAATGGTTCTTTGAAAAGGTAGAGAGGGCGAGGAACATTCGCGGACGGATGGAAGGTGAATGAGTGACATGAGGATGTGAGGTGGGTGAATGGTGTTCAACTAGTGTTCTTAAGTCTATATCATCGAGGCCTTGAGATATGCAAGACATTCCTCAATAGGTGGGTAAGAAGAATCACCGGGATAAAGGGCAAAAATTCTTCTTCCGCCATGGCGCCAAGAGATGAATGGATGTCAATAGGAGAGAACTCTTGAAGGCAAAGAAGGGTTGCAAAAGAGTCGAAGGAAATCCTCCTTGATGTTATCTAGGTCTAGGGAGTAGAAATTGTGATCCTTGTCTTCTTCCATAAGAGGGTATCTACTAGTGTGGGGACTAAAGTGTCACCACACTAATGTAAGGTACAACACTCTCAATGGACTTCACTTCCCTTTCTAGGGGCAAACCTAGTTGTCCTTGTTTTGTCTAAACATGTTAACTTCTACGAAAGATTTCCAAAAGAAAGAGTCATTGAGCCATCCCGACAATTGATTTGGGCATTGGCGGTTGCCAAGAAAGGACACCCTAAGATGATGGGAATGGAATCATGAGCAACTTCGTGTCAAGAATAACAAAGTCTATTTGGATAGTAAAAATCCTCGAACTTTAACGAGAATATTTTCAACTACACCCTTGGGATACTTAATAGAACGATCGGCATTAACCGCAAAGTCATTTTAGTTGGTTGAAGTTTTGTTAGACCTAGTTGTTTATATAAATAAAAGGGAGTAAGTTAACACTCGCCCCCGTGTCTAATAAAGCAGCTTGTTATGAAGGTATCACCTAAGGTGCATTGACAAGAGGATCTACCAGTGGTCCTTGTACTTAACAATTCCGTTATGTTCAGATAAAGAGGGATATTGTTCGCTTAAGAATGCTTCGTGGGTATGTTGGTTTTCCTCTTCTTGGTGCACAACTCTTTTTTAGAAACTTAGCGTGTCCAGTAGACTTTTTATAGCTTCTAGAAAAGGTAGGTTTATAGTCAAATTTTTAAACACTTCCCTAATCTCATCAAAATTCTCGCCATTTTAAACACAACTAGTCTTTGGGGATATGGTGCTTTATCGCTATTTTTAACGTAAGGGATAAAAGTATTATTAGGCTTTGCTTTATCTCTATCCTGTTTTCCATCTAGGTATCCATATTGGAACCTCTACAGTGTAGGGTCTTCACTTTCTATTATTGAATCTTGTAATGTTTTCCCTTTTGGTTGTGGTTTAACCGGGTAATTCTACAGTTGTAGGGTCTTCAGAGTTTCTATTATAGTATGTGGTATGGTATCATTTTTAGTTTGTGGGTAATCTTTAGGCATAGTCACTTGGTTATCAACTACTCACCGAACGAAGGGTAGTGATTACCAGAGGTCCCCTTTGGTTTATATTACCATTACAATCAATACTTTTTTTTCGAATGCGGTTTTTTGACTTAGGATTAGGCATTGCTTGACTTGGAAACATGCCGGTTTGGTTATTATTTTGGTTAGAAGACATGTCAATAACCTTTTGGCACAAAGACGCGCATCATTTGCATCGTTTGTTTCATCATATTAGAGTTTTGATCATGCCGATCTTTCATCAAGTGGAGTTTTGTTGCATAATTTGATTTTGTTTCTCCAACAAGGTCACTACTACTTTGTCCGTAGATGGTTGTATTGGAATTAAAGCTTGTCGGCGCTCATGTCTTGATGTTGATAGTTCGGGTTATGGGTACTAAACCTCTATTCTGGTCACCTAAGTTCTCTTGTCCTTGATGTTGAGTTAACTGGTTGAAATGTGATGGTTGTGGTGGTGTTTGTGCATAGACAAGAGGACAATAGAAGTCGGAATGCTCAAGACTACAAATGCATATTACAACGAAAGTAGAGTTAATGTTCATGACCGAGTGGGTTGTTGTTGAACAGAGATGGCATCTACCTTTTAGTGAGGGCATCGATAAGAGTTTTAAGCTCGAGATCATGTTTAACCTCACGAGAAGAAGAAGAGGAGCCGGGAGGAATCGTTACCTCCCCAATTGTTGTTCCTCTTAGATTGATCTTCTAAGAATGTATAAGCCTCCAAGGCTCCTTTACTAAGAAAACTACCCCGGACATGATATCTAGAACCTCCTTATGATAATGTGAAAGCCCCTTGAAGAAAGCACGAACAAGCGTGTCTTTCGCAAGATTATGATGATGGGCATTCAATGAGAAGATCGCTGAACGATTCCGTGCCTCCGAAAAGGATTCATGAGGATTCCCGGCGGAAGAAATGAATCTTTTGAAGCATTTCATCCGTCTTTTAGTGGTGGGTAAAATTGTTCCATGAACAATTGAACAAGTTGAGCCCATGAGTCCACGAGTTTGGCGTTTGGGCAGTTAACCAAGACGCCGCCTTTGTCGGCTAGGGTGAAAGGAAACACCCTAAGTTTAACTTGATCCGACTTACGCTAGGATGATGGAATGTAGTGAGAACTTGGTCTATCCCACGATGTTTGGTAAGGCTTCTCGTGGTCTAAACCATGAAAACCGGTAACAAGTTAAATATATTAGGGGATTCAAAATCCCCCACTAGGTCTGCAAGAACGATGCACCGACTTAGGGCCATCGTTTAGGGCTTTATAAAAATCGTAGAGGAGTCTCTTGTTCTTTAGCCATTGATGCAAGTGTAGTGTGTGAAATTCTAGAGATAGGCGTGTTGTATTTATTTCTATGAAAAACAAGCCCGATTATACTAGAATTAAAACTCCTCCGACGTAAGAGGCGAGGTGGAAGAAGGAGTACTGAATGCCTCCTTGCTACGCTTTGAATAGCGTCTTGTATACAGCGATTTAAGTGTATTTAACAAGTTAGAAACACTTAATAACTTTAAGGAATAAAAATATGCATTTACCTATGAAAATTGGGCTGTTCGGATGAATTTTCCGGGTTGGGCGCGGGTAGGGGCGGGTTGGGCGCGGGCGCGCCAAGGTAAGTTGAAATTACAGTGAATAAGGGCGGGTCGCGCTTCAACATGGGCGCGGGCGCGCTCCAGGGTTTTCAAGTTTTAGGCCTTTTATCGTACTCCAAAAATCTGAAATTTTTACAGTAATTTGCTAAGACGTCTATCAAGTAGCCTGTAAAATTTCAGATCGATCGGAGCAGTGAAAGTCCCTCTACAGCCCTCCAAAGTTTGCGAAACCGTTTTCGGACACAATACAAACAACCGAATGGTTAACCCATCAAAACAAATCCAAAATTTCCAAATTTTTACTGGAGACTCCTGACAGATTCTAGTTGTTCCTGTAAAAATTTAGAGAAATTGGATGTCTACAACCTCTCTTTATTGGATGGTGTTCCAGATATTAAGTGTTTGCAACACTGCAGAAACACACTGGAAACACTCTACTATTTAGGAGGTCAAAACAAATCAAAACTCATCAAATTTTTACTACAAACTCCTGGATTAGGATAGATACTCCTGTAAAAATTATAGAATTTTTAGAACTCCCTAAGTAACCTTATTCGTCTGTTTTTAAGAACAAACGTGTGAAAACTGAAATGCAGCACTGTAAAGATCGTATTTTTTCACAAGGTAAACCAACTTTGAAAAATCTGAAAATATTCTAGTAAATCAACAACACATTAAATATTATGTATGAATATTTTCAGAATTTTCGAAAATTTAGAAATACCTTCACCGCAGTGTTTTTCTCGTGAATCCAAGAGCCCCTAAAGCTGAAAAATTGAAGGAACAGCCCCTGAAAATTCAAGGAATAAGAATGAAAAATTAAAAGGGTGGGTGGGTAGAGAATGGGGGATTGCCCCTTGGATTCAAGCAATTGAATTCTTGTCATGAACGAGATTAAGATGGCAGCGGCGCCATTTGATAACCGTAAAAATAATAGAATCCTAAATATTAATGCTACAAGAACACTAATACGTAATCCTACCGTTCTTACGTTTAAATCAATTCTTCTTACTCTCAAAACATATTCATGCAATATAATGAGTAAGGAATTCGTTCCACTCTTAATTCTCAAGACTTAAACAAATTCAATTGATCCAACACAAGGAACAATGGTGAGAGTTATGTGTTTGGTGTTTAAACTAAAACTAATTATAAATTTAAGACAACTAAATCTAAAGATTCTAACTTTATAAAATTTAACAAACAATAATTAAAATCTAACATCAATAACTACGAAATGACTAACAACCAAGAAATGAAATTAGATCTAAACAATAGATAAATGACAAAATCGAATTTGATCAATAATAAACTACTTGATTTATCTAATGAAGCAATAACAATATTTTAATACTTTAAATTAAAACAAGGGAAATGAAAACTAATAAAAATGGAGATTCAAAACTAGATCTAGATCTAAAAACTAATCTAGATCTATCTTTTTCTAACCCTAAACTCCATTAACATTAGCTTCCTAACCTAACTGCCATTAACAAAGAATGAAGCTTTTGTTTTTATACATCCAGATCCAAAAATCGTGCATGGGCTTGGAGCCATGTTTTGGGCCAGAGAATCGTGCCCAAAACCCAATTCTTTCGGTCCAAAAGGCCTCTTCACCGCAGTTGGCTTCCACAGACTTTTCGTCCACTTCTGCTCCTCTGATTGGGTCAAGGCTTGGACCATTGCGAAGCTCTTTCCGAAGTCGGTCGTTTTGACATAAGGTAGGCCTCAATCCGGAGGTCCGAGTCCAAAGATATGGCATTCGAAGTTCTCGGCGACTTTTGCTCCTTTATCTCGCTAAAGTGGCACATTTCTCGCACATAATGGACTTTGAAGCCCGAAATGCATAAAACACGTAATCAGATTAACTCTTACTTATTATTCACATAATTGGTCTAACAGTATGATTATTAAGGGGTTAAAACTACAGTTTTGGGCTCTTATCAGATAGGTAACAATTTATTTGACAATTCCCAAATATTGATATATATCCCAGCAATTGCCCAATTCGTGAGCATTTTACTCAAAATTATAAAAGCGGTTCGAACGGGTAAAGTTTATCGGAGATAAATGAACAAAATGAAATGAAGATTTGTTATTGACTGAATGAATAATGTGTTACAATGATCATGTATTTATAGTGTGATTAGTTACAATTAGGGCTGTCAATGGATCGGTTTGGGTCAGGTTATGAAAAATTCAAACCCGAACCGATAAATATAATTGGGTACCTGAAATCGAATCGAACCGAATTGATAATATTATATTTCATTCGAAACTGACCCGAACCGATAAAATATATTGCAAACCGAATCCGAACCGACTTGAACCGAAAACTATAAAATCAAATAAATCTTAAATCAAATAGATTATTTTAGCCACACAATTGATAAAATCTATACAAAATTAATCATAAATATTACTAAAATGTCACCTTATCCGCTCGAAGTTCATATCGGTTCAAAGTGGAAGGCAAACCGAAAACCAAACCAATATCGTGATCGGTTCAATTCGGTTTCAGTTTCGATTCGGTGAAAGTACAAACCAAATTACCAAAACCCAAACTATTTTTTTATCGGTTTGGTCTGGCCGATTATCGTTATCGAAACTCATTGACAACCCTAGTTGCAATACATGTGGCCATCCTTGTAACTAATCAACCAAAAGTAAAACATAATTAAAACCAACTAATTATAACTAATTGTTTGTTGACTTGACTTGAAGTTGTTTGCTTTTCAATTCAAGTTGTTATTGACTGTTGGCTTGACTGGAATCAGTTTCAAGTTGAAGGGAATGGAAATAACTGAAAGCTTGATGAGTAAGAAATTGAATCTTTGTATAGAGAGACCCTTTTGTGAAAAGATCAGCTATTTGATATTTTATGTAGAGATATCTGACTTCAAGAACATTGTAGTTAATGTCGGTGCAATAGACCTCTCTAACGGTCGGTCTAATTACCCATAAATAATTATGTAATAAGGAAATGAAATTCATTTTACAACATGATTTATGAGTCTCATAATTGATTTTGGTTGTAAAAAAAATTGATTGATAAAATTTGTTATAAACCATTATCTCATTCAATTTAAAAAAAAGACTTGAAGAATGAGAAACAAAATTTATGGATCTTTCTTATTTTTCTTATTGTACGTACAAAAATGTGTACCTAGATAGTTTGCATAAGATTGGTAAGAGTTTAAGATGTATCTCTAATAATTAAAGAATCTTACTGAAGTTAGAATTCATTACTTACTCAAATTATATATTTTGTACTGATTCTATTATCGTTTGTAGTTGTATTAGAAAAAAAATCTAATTTTTTTAGTGTGTCCATGTGTTACATCGATCTCTTTCTCAAGAATGGTGTCACCTTGGAAAGAGACCATCCATGTAAGGTCTATGCTTCAGTATAGAGGGGAGAGGATAAACAATGAGAAAATCATATATAATAATCTCTTTATTTTTTTTTTTTTTTTTTTTTTTTTTTGGCAAGCCTATTTTAAATAGAGTTTATGACTATTTAGTACCATGTACTTTTATTTTTTTTCTAAATGGTACCCATACTTTTTTTCTCGACTATTAGTACCCCGAACTCTCAATTTAGTATCTCAGTCGCTTTTCCATCTCATTCTGTCCAATTTCGCTAACGGATTTACTATTCAATTTTTTTTATTTTTTTATTTTTTATTATATATATATATATATATATATATATATATATATTTGAAACTAAATGTTAAAAATATCCATAGAACAAACTTCGTTGATAGTTTTCAAATTCAAACAAAATATTAGGCGAAGTCGTTCAAGATTCTGCAACCTTCCGAGTAAACAAAACCTCCGTACGCTTTGTATGGATGGGTTTCCTAATTTTGTCGATGTCTCTTCGATTGAGAATCCTGAAGATGAGAAGAAATACCTCATTCAGGTAAGACCTCAAAAGAATCCGTCACTCCTTTATGAGTCAATGTTGAAGATGACGGCTCTTGCACACTTGTACAAGACCGTATTTCATGAATTTGCAGCAGACTTAACACAACATGAAGCTGCTCTCTTGAAATCTCACCCACATGTCTTTAGATATATATTATAGTTGTACCCTCTTGGCTCTATTTTTGGAGCATTGACAGAGTCTCTAATATTTGTAAAACTCTTTGACTAATTACTAAAAAGTAGGAGACTAATATGAAACAATTTTTTCTAAACTCTATTACTAATTAGTAAAAAAATATGATATAAAGAAGTAAACAATCCTATCTAGATTTTCATAGATTCTCCAACTTTTCCTAAACACTATAGCTAATTATGAAAAAATATGAGACAAAAACTAAATTGCTAAAACAATAATTTCCACCTAAAACGATTTTCCTAAAACCTTTACGCTACGAAGAATAGTTTCCACACTAATCTTAGGTGAAGTTTAACATAACAAAATTTTTTTTTTAGAAAAAGACAATGAAATAACGAAGGAAAAAATAAATTGAGTTGCCTGAACATTTAGTTTCTACATTTGTTAACCACGCATGTGACTGGGACAAAAAGGAAAAATAAAAGTCAACTAATCATAAAATAAGTAACAGTGTACACTCAAAACTATGCGGACTACAAATAAAATTGTATTGTTTGCACTATATGTCTATATGGGCCTAAACAAATAAAGTTGGATAGATTTAATGCATCATCCACTTTGGGATTTAGACATTTAGTCATCGTTAAGAATTTTAAAAACCATAGTAATTACGACAAATTTATGAATTTATAAAAAAAAAATCAACATTATAATGTAATTTCTAATTTTATAATATATATATATATACCAAACCAAAACAAATTATAGTGGAAAATTAAATTATATAAAAAATAACATCACAAAACATATAATAGAAAATTTTGCATTCATTTTAATGCAAGTTCACATGTATAAAAAATAAAAATAAAAATAAAAATAACGGCAAACCAATAATGACAAATATTTTAAAATATATATAATACTACATGAAACTAAGCTCAAAGAACAATTAATGGGAAATATAAAACTGGATGCAAATGCATCGAACTAACCTCAAATAATATTTAACGGAAAATTGGAAACTTGATGCAAATGCAAACATTAAACTAATCTTAAAAAGTAATTAATGGGAAATCGGACTATGGATACAACTGCATTAAACTAACCTCAAAGAATAATTAACGGGAAATCAAAACTTTGATGCAAATATATCGAATTAACATAAAAAAAATAATTGTCGAGAAATAAAAAACTGGTTGGAAATGCATTGAACTAACCCGCAATGATTAAATTAATAGGAAATCAGAAACTTGATGTAACTGCATTGAACTAACATCAAAGAAAAATTAACTATAAATTGGGAACAAGATGAAAATGCGTAGAACTAATTTTAAATAATAATTAATGAGAAATTGGAAACCGGATGCAACTACATTGAACTAATCTCAAAAAATAAACTAGATGTAAATGCATTGAACTAACCTCAAGAAATTATTAACGAAAAATCGAAAACTAGATGCAAATTCATTGAACTAACCTCAAACAATAATTAATGGAAAATCAGAAACTAAATGCAAATGCAACCTTATCGAATAATAAACGAGAAATCAAAAATTGGATGCAAATGCATTAAAATAATATCAAAGAATAATTAACGGAAAATCGGAAATTGGATGCAAATACATTGAACTGACCTCAAAGAACAATTAATAGGAAATTTGATGCAAATGCATTGAACTAACCTCAAAAAATAAATAACGGGAAATCGAAAACTAAATACAACTGCATTGAACTATCATCAAAAAATAAATAATGGAATTGAAAATCAGAAACTGGATGCAAATGCATTAAACTAACCTTTTTTTTTTCTTGGTAAGTGTAAATTGAATTAAGGAAAGAAACGAAATAAAAGAATTGTACAGGAGTGGTAGAACATACATGCTATACGATGTAGGTTCAAGATATTCTAAAATAGCAACCATATGGAACCTCCCATTCATATAACCATGGGGGTCTGCCATTTGATACAAAAGCCTCATTCTCAGCTAAGAAAGATCCAAATTTTGCCACCTGGTTTGCGACTAGGTTAGCCTTTCTCCAGTTGTGCTACACTTTCAAGCTTTGCACCTTCGTCGTGTAAATTTTCCATCTACATAGGAGTTGCCAAGGGATGCCCCATGAGTTAAAAGCTGTGATAGCTACTGCCAAATATGATTCCACCCAGAGATTGCTTCATTGTTTTGAAAGGGCAAGCTCCACACTCTCCAATATAACCATGCACTCGGCTGTATAGTTGTCTGCAATTCCGATACCCTTGCTCAAGAGTAAGAAAAAATCACCATAAACATTTCTAAAGGATCCACCCAACCTAGCTGGACCTGGGTTCCCTCTAGAAGCCCGATCTATGTTGATCTTAATTTGATCACCAATTGGAGGAAGCATTAAACTAACATCAAAACATAGTTGTGTTATATGTTGTAGGAATGTCTCAATAAGTATAGTTTTGCATTTAAAATAGTGTTTATCTTATCTCTTTTCATATGATTGGGAACGCCTTGCTATTCAAGTAGCTTCAATATGAACTTCGCCTTATTAGACAATCTCACAAAACTTTAATCAAACTTCTATTATTAAACAACAAAATGAAGTTGAAGGGTTTTATCAAGGGTGAGTTCTTTCTTTTTAATGGATAGTGGGGTTTTCACGTTATAAGAAATTTGGATGAGTGATCAATATAATATTCATATATAATAGTTTTGCATATATAGTTACAAATATTTTTCAGAATAATTAATATAACATCACACGTTCGTAGATAATCTTTGAAGATCCCACATAGTGAGTCATATATAATTTAAAGAATAATTAATTGGAAATCGGGAACTAGATAATTTTTGATGATCCCACATAGTAAATCAAACATAATTTATTTTTATGTCCTGTTTGAAGTTGATATTACACACTACATTGGATAATTAAAAGAAAATCAGAAACTGGATTTAAATACATTGAACTGAGCTCAAAGAGTAATTAAAAGTAAATCGGAAACTTTATGTAAATACAATAAACCATACTCAAAAAGTAATTAACTAAAAATCAGAAACTGGATGTAACTGCATTAAAAACGTCAGAAAATAACTAATGATAAAGTAGAAATTGGATGCAAATCCTTGAAAAATATTTAATCGGAAATTGGAAACGGTATGCAAATATATCAAACAAACTTCAAATAATAATTAACGGGAAATCGAAAACTGGATGCAAATGCATTGAACTAATCTAAAAAAATAATTAATAGAAAATAAAAACCGAATGCAACCGTTGAACTAACCTCATAGAATAATTCAAGGAAAATCAGAAACTAGATGCAAATGCATTGAAATAACCTCAAAGAATAGTTAACAAAAATCAGAAACCGGATGTAATTGCATCGAACTAACCTCAAAACATAAATAATCAAAAACTATATATATATATATATATATATATATATATATATATATATATATATATATATATATAAAATTTTATGGTTGATGCATATATATTGAACTAATCTCAAAGAGTTATTAACGGAAGTCAGAAACTGTATGCAAATGCAATGAACTAATCTCAAAAAGACTAATTAACTAAACATCAAAAAAATAGATGCAATTTGCATTGAACTAATCTCAATGAATAATTAACAAGAAAGCATAAAGTTGATGCAACTACATTGAACTAACCTCAAAAAATAATTAACGGGAAATCGGAAACTTGATATTGAACTAACCTCAAAGAACAATTAACTAGAAATCGAAAATTGGATGCAACTACATTGAGCTAACCTCAAAGAATAATTAACATAAAATCAGAAACTGGATGCAATTGCATAAAACTAAAATCAAATATTAACTAATGGTAAATCAGAAATTGGATGCAATATCTTGAGGAATATTTAACGGGAAATCAGAAACTTGATACAAATGCGTTGAAATAATCTCAAAGAATAGTTAACTAGAAATCAGAAATCGGATGTAACCGGTAGAACTAACTTCAAAGCATAAATAACCAAAATTTGAAACTAGATGCAAATGCATTGAACATCGAACTAACTTCTAAAAAAATAATTAACTAGAAATCGAAACTGGTTGCATATGTATTAAACTAACGAAAGAGTAATTAATGAGAAATTGGAACCTGGATGGAAATGCAATGAAGTAATATCAAAACTAATTAAAGAAACATCGAAAAACTGGATGCAACTGCACTAAATTAACCTTAATGAATAACTAACGAGAAATCATAAACTTAATGCAACTGCACTGAATTAACCTCAAAGAATAATTAACGGGAAATCGAAAACTTGATGCAACTGCATTGAACTAACCTCAAAGAATAATTTATGGGAAATCATAAACTAGATGCAATAACTACATTGAACTAACCTCAATGAATAATTAACAGAAAATCGAAAACTTGATACAAATGCATTAAACTAACCTCGAAACATAATTGTATTATTTTTAGGGGGAATATAATGTCTCAACAAGTATAATTTTGCATTTTAAATAATGTTTATCATAATTCTTTTATTATGATTGAGAGTGTCTTACTATTCAAGTAGTTTCAATATCATCTTCGCCACATTGAACATTCTCATAAAACTTCAATCAAACTTCAATTGTTAAACCTAACAGCTAAAAGAAGTCAATAGGTTTTATCAAGGTTTGACTTTTTCTTTTTTATTGAGAGTAGTGCAAGAAATTTGAATGAGTGATTAATATAATTATCATATATATCTCATAGCTATGTATAATTGTTAATATTTTTTAGAATAATTTAATATAATGGCACCCGTTCATAGGACGGGTTTGAAAACTAGTTATAAATGTGTATCCTAACGAGTTCACAAGCTCACTGACCACTCATTCACCCAATTTCCTTGGGCCCATCAACAGTGTTGGTGAGCCCAACCAACTAATGAAAAATGCAGAGTATGGGTCCAATGTTGTCATTGGACTCGTCGATTCCGGCATATGGCCTGAAAGACCGAGCTACAGAGATCACGGTTTAAAGCCAATGCCAATACACTGGAAAGGTGAGTTCCTGGGAGGCAATAATTTCCCCAAACGCAATAAAAAACTTGTTGGTGCCAAATATTTTTCAAAGGGAGTCAGCCCCAGGGCTGTAGAGGCATCCACAAGAGATACATATGGTAATGGAACACACACTTCCTCCATAGCTTCTGGAAGCCATGTACGGAATGCTTCTACGTTTGGATATGCTCCTGGCGATGCATATGGTATGGCACCAAAAGCTCGTATTGCCGTATACAAAGTCTGCTAGCCTACTTGCAACTTGGTTGATATAATTACTGCCTATGACAAGGCAGTCGAAGACAGGTAAAACATAATTTGTTACTCTATTGGGGGTTTTGGTAGTTCTAATTACAATGAAGACCCTATAGCAATAGCCCAGTTTGGTGCCATGGAGCATGGCGTACTTGTCTCAGCTTAAGCAGGTAATGAGGGTCCATTTCCTCATTTTGTAACCAACATACCTCCATGGGTGACGACAGTTGGAGCTGGAGCAATGGATAGAAGATTCCCAGTGCAGCTCATGCTAGGTGATGGTTCAATTTTCGCCAGTGAGTCCACCTACAGTGGTACTTCCCTGGCTCAAACAAAACTGTTCCCAATTGTTTATGTTGGAAATGCGTCCCTGAAAGGTAGTGTGAATTCTGCTTCTTGCTTCCTATCGACTCTAGATTGAAAAAGAGTTTATGGAAAAATTGTAGTTTGTGAAAGGGGAGGTATCCAACGTGCGATAAAAGGAGATGTGGTCAAGAGAGCTGGTGGGGTAATGGTTCTAGCTAATGTGGATCAACAAGAATACAGTTTGACCGTTGTTGCTGATGTACTCCCAACCATAACTCTTGCAATATCCACTGGAAAAACTATTCTCATACTTAATCTCATCAGAAAACCCACGCGCCACAATCATCAAACATGGGACTAAGTTGAATGTCAGACCAGCTCCACTTGTAGCCACGTTTTCGTCAAGAGGTCCAAACCCCAAGTCCATATACATAATGAAACCTGATTTGCTTGCTCCTGGGGTTAACATTTTAGCGGCTTGGCCTGATGGTACAGGTCCTACACAGCAGCCTTTTGACACTAGACGTGTGGAATTTAGTATCTTGTCTAGCACTTCGATGTCCTGTCCCCATGTTTCAGGAATCGCTGCATTGCTGAAAGGAGTTCACCCACATTGGTCTCCGGCGATAATTAAATCGGCACTGATGACTACAGCATACGAGTTGACAATGCAGGGAATCAGTTGGTTGACGAAAGTACAAACAATGCATCTACGCCATGGGACTATGGCTCAGGACACGTGGATCCTGAAAGAGCGGCTGATCCTGGATTCGTATACGACCTTTCGGTTGAGGATTACATGGATTTTCTATGCGCTTCCAACTACAATGAAAAAGATCAAGATCGACAATCTGTAAGAAGGGATTAACGCCTTGGAATCTTAATTATCCATCAATTTCGGTGGCATTGGAAAAATCATATGCCATGAGACACAAAGTATATGTTACTAGGACAGCAACCCAAGTCAGTGAAGGTGCATCAAACTACACACTGAATATTGAGAATTCAACTGGGGTAGTTATGACTGTAAATCCTCCCCGTCTAGAGTTTAGTAGAAAAAAACATAAGTTACATTAAGTGGTGAAAATTTCAATTTCAGAAGTAGATTTGCCAAAAGGGGGCTCTAAGATCAGATTTGGTAGACTTGCATGGCAAAATGGGAGACATGTGGTGGTCATGCCATTGCAGTCATAGATGGATAGGGGAAGTGGGTGGCGGTCGCACTCCGGATTAGAAAACCTCCACTACCACATAACTAAATGCATAGAAAAATCTTAAAACTATAAGGACTCAGACCCCCAAAATTTTCACGTAAGAATATTATCAACAAAAAAAATAGTATGAAAAAATAAACTAATAAAAAACATTCCAATAAACCAACGTACTTTTTTTTACTTTCCTTTTTGCCCTTACAAAATTATTATTTATTATTTATTTTAAGTTCAAAATCATTTAAGAGGGACAAATGTGTCTTTGAATATTTGATGGGTTGATGAGACTAAAACAAATAGCCAAAACCCTTGTATAATTCTAATCACCCATAACAAACTCGTATGCTCTCCTTCTTGTCTTTCACTCTCAATTTTTAAACAAACGGCCAGACCTCAACCGAAAAACAAAAAACAAACAAAACAAAAAAACAAAAAAAAACAAAAAACACAAATTCAGAAAGGACTTGCGGTGCAACGCAGCTTGTTGCACGCTTGTCCTAATTATTTGTAAAACTCATTATTATTATCAATAAAATTTTCACTTAAAAAAAAACAAAAAACAAAACAAGGTAATTTTTTATTTTCAATGTTAATCTTTTATAAATCTATATAAATATATAACATTATAAGTCTATATACTGTTATATAGACTTATAACATTATATGAAGTTAACAATTTGTTGAATTGTTATAGACTTGTCCTAATTTTTTGTAAAACTCATTATCATTATCAATAAAATTTCTACTTAAAAAAAAAAACAAAACAAAACAAGGTAATTTTTTATTTTCAATGTTAATCTTTTATAAGTCTATATAACATTATATATAATATTATAATGTTATATATAATGTTATGTCCTAATTATTTGTAAAACTCATTATCATTATCAATAAAGTTTCCACTTAAAAAAAAACAACAAAACAAAACAAGATAATTTTTTATTTTCAATGTTAATCTTTTATAAGTCTATATAACATTATATATAATGTTATAATGTTATATATAAGATTATTATAAGTCTATATATAACATTATATATAATGTTATAATGTTATATAGACTTATAACATTATAGGAAGTTAACAATTTGTTGAATTGTTGTAGACTTGTGGACTAGATAATGTAGATATATATAGACATAGTAGTATCAATTAATGGCTTAAGTGCTTAAGTAGTTAACTTCATTAGTTCATATTAAATTCTTAATAGTCAACGCACTCTAGTTGTGTGAATTAAAATAAATACATAATTTTGTTGATATTTATCATTTAGACCTTTATGAAAAAAAAAAAAATTGCACATACAATTTTTTTGCTAGGGTGGGGTGTGCACATAATCTCGCACACCCTGGCTTAGAATCCTAGCCCCGTCCCTGGTTGCCAGTCACAATATCAAATGTTTAATGTTTGTGATGTTTACCACAAATAAGAAATAAATTGACGATTATGATGAAGAAAGTGTGTTGAAAAGTTCATTCGAATTGTAAAACTTAATTAGAGCATAATTTCTTTATATATCCCAACTCTTTTCTGTTTAAATTTACAAGTTGCCTGAGGATAGGAAAACAAACCTGAACTTAGCTTTGACATCTGATGTGCTGACATGATTCTTTACAGGTGCTTCTCCAAAAAATCAACTTACATATTGCTCCAAAGACTCTTTGTCCCGAAAACATAAAATGTGTCTCGTAAGTTGAAAATTCAACTAGACACAATTAAATTCAATAATCAATTCTTGAAAAAAAAATGAAACTCCACTGGTCTAGTATAGCTAGCCACACTAAGAAAGACATGGTAATACCAAAAGGTATCATCTCTGATAAATTACTTAAGAAGCAACACAAGTGCATCGATAAATAAGAACTGTATAATAGTTGAAGTTCACAAGGTCTTGAACAAACTCATATGCCACCCAATCGCAGAAAAAGATCTTAAAACTCAATATTCTTCTCTTTATTCATGAAATAGAAATTATGGGAATTGCAAACTTAATTGAATAGAAAAGCTCGTCATGGAGAATTTTGTAGCTCTATTCAAGCTTCCCTATCTTTGTTGTCTATTTATGCTTGTTGAACCTCAAAACAACTCTGGTAAACTATAAGTTACAAAAACTTCATCTAAGAATGATGTCAATTGGAAGCTTGCTTTTACCTCTTGGACAAGAATTAAAGCCATCGAGATACAAGACAGATTATTCAATAATAAGCAAGTTATTGAAGCAAATTTAAAACTCCAGCATGTATCATATCTCTGTCTATGGTACTTGTAGTTAGATTAATAGAAGTAGGATATATTAAATTCATATTTAGAACTTTTTCTTCATCAAAGATATTTCCATTCAGTTCTTAGGGTATGCCAACTTCTGAGTCGCATTCATATCCTCTAGAATTTGATTCAGTTTCCTCGCAATGAGAGCATGTGTGTAACCATTTCCTCTATAAGAAAAAACAAGTTTCTCTCCAACTGTCAAAGTGACAAAGCCCATGAGCTAGACTACCTAATTAGAAAATAAAGGAACTAAAAAAGAAACTGCTAGACTCTGTATAAATCGACGAAATGGCATTCTCGTGATTCTTCTGAACTCAACATGGAGGTGGTGGGGGGAATTAGGGGCGGATCCAGGGGGAATTAGGGTGCGGGGGTGTGCTGCAGCACACCAAAATTTTCCGTCGAAAAAAATAATAATAGGTATAATAGTGTATAATTCACCACAGTACACTTAACTTTTCCGTCGAAAAAAAAATACTAGATATAATAGTGTATAATTCACCACAGTACACCTAACTTTTCCGTCAAAAAAAAAATACTAGTTATAATAGTATATAATTCACCCAAAAAAAAATATTTGTAGTGTATGTTAATTGTAGATCTCCTTGAGTGGCAATCCCTAGATCCCCCTAGGGGAATACATACTAGTAAAAGATGAAGCTCACCTCATTTTGATCATTCATTCCTCTTTCTACTTCCATATGCATTTGTAAACCTTCCATGATTTAGCAGTTGTAGAGACAATACTAAGAATACATAAGTTAAGAAGCATGAACCAGAATGGAAAAAAAGTTATAATAAAGCGAGTGGTTAGTTAGACTTACCCCATTAATAGTTGCAATTAGTGTTACTCCTCCATTTTCAAAAATATTAGTGATACTCTCCCAATTGCAAGATCCAACGGTTACGAGATGATTTTTTTTTTCGGATGAAGAAATCAACCGTTGGATCTTACAAATGGAGTGGTATCACTAATATTTTTGAAAAATGGAGGATAACACTAATTGGTAACTAGTAATGGGAGGTAAGTCATATCTAACCCTAATAAATATTAAGAAACTCCTTACTCAGCCAAGTCAACTATAGGATAGTCGTTAAATGTAGTTTATTCGACAGATTGACCATTATGAATGACATTCTTGTATGTTGGTAAAATTGCGGACATAAGACCGAATCTAACTTGGAAATTACATAATCTCTATTAGTAAAATACACCATAATTAACCTGGCCTTTTAAATTAGACCAGCCTTTTTTCTACCACCAAATACCCTTGATCAAATATTAAAACAAATGATTCAATGCCCTTAAAATGGACTATTTCGTCATTTCAGTTTTTGCTTCCGTTTATACCCTTAAGTTTACATAATACCTTTAGGGATTGTTGTGTAAATTCAAGTTGGAAATAAAATGCACGCACCATTTCAATTGTCCGCGAGGTACGTTTACCATTAATACCACTTTTATTAACATTTATACCGACTTCATTACTAGAAAACCAGTTACATCGTTCTAGCTTCTCTTTTTCTCTCCAATCTCCTCTCATTATTGAAAAATTAAAAGGCCATGGACAAGAAAACCATCTGACTATTTCTCTAAATTAGGTATGAAGTTCTCCCCTCATTCGCTTTCTCTTAAAAAAGAAATCCCCTCAGTTGAATCTTTCCTTGCGTCATAGTTTGTTACTATTGTCGATTTAACACTTTCTGCTGAATATATCTGCCTCTTTATTTTCTGGTTTGATAACAGATTATAAATCCTTCTGATGTAAAACCCTCTCCAGTACTATGGCACGAAGACAACAGCAGCAGGCGTCATCAAGCTAGAGATAGGTGAGACTAATTTCTAATAATTCATTTGCTCTAAGGTCTAAAATGTGCATTTTTTGTCGGTATTGGAGGAAACCGAAGCTATAAGTACCTGAGAGAACAGTTCGCTGTAGGTAAGAAAGTAAAAATGTTACCGTCTTGCAGAGAAGTGAGTCCGCCTGGTCAGTATGATAAACTGGTTAAGTTGGCCATTCCTTTCATCTGAAAGATACTTTGAGATAGCCATGGGGATTTGGGTGGGTGCTTCAGAAAATGCTTGGGATGGATAAATCTTTTTTGTAGTGGGGACTTTTCCATGTGATAGTAACTGTATGTATCGTAACTCCCCTGCCTCGGTACTTCCATTGGAGAACTGGAGCAAGTGAAAAATCAGGATTCTCCTAGCTTGAATATTTTCATATTACAAAGTCGGGTTTACCATTGAAAATTCTCCCATGCAATCAAAACACTGTTAGATATTGGTACGATCTGATTTCGTGTTGTCATATTCTGGACATATTCAGTTTCCAATGATGATTAAGTTGACTAACCCATTATTGTACATTATACACTGGTTGACTAGATTTAATCACTATTAATTGAATGCCACATTTCTGTATCTGCTTTTACAGGCCACAAGTGCCGGAGCTATCTCTGGACCTCATTTAGAGAAGCCGCCTCATAGGCTGCTCAGGAACACATTCCAAATGAAACCCAGTACATCTACGTTGTTGGATTATCCAGCAAATCGGTATCATGTTCCAAACAACCATTTAGTGGACAGGCGTAGGCTAGCAGGACCTTCAGGATATGAAAGAGGATATGGCCAGGTTCAAAATTATTTCCATGGGAACTTTAGCAATCGAGAGGTACAATTGTTAATTCTAGATCAACACCTTCTTAAAATGAAATGTGGAAAACTCTTTTGTTTTATGTATGATGTGACTTTTTACGCAGGGGAAAGGCAAAGAAGGTTGTTTCTGCACAGAACCTCTGGAAGATAGAAACTGGAACACCGTATATGCTTTTTAAGGTAATCTCATCGATGGCTCTGCAGGTGCTTTTTTGTCCATTGAGGTTTTTGGTCATTGTTCTAATTGGCTTATTTTCATTTATTTCTTCAGGATGCTTGCAATAGAAAAAGCAATCAGCAGAATTTAGGTACTATTAAATCTTCGAATTTGTGTACTGAGATTATTGAATACACAAGTCCCACTGAAAACTGCAGTCTGCAATTTGGCTTCCATTGCTCTTCTGCGATATGTTCGGAAGAAGGTTGGTTAGATACTTAGATGCATTACAAGTATCGACACATGTGGCTTGACCATTTCAAGTATATCTTCGTTTTGTTTGCCATGCTGACTTGGTATTTTTGTTGTAGGATGTTCCAATTGAGTCTCACCCATCTATGTTGGTTGGAAGCAGTGGTTCTAAAAACCGCTATTTTGATTTTGACAAGCTTGTAGAGGTTTGTCTCTAAATGTTTTTTAGCGTACATCTTTCAATAGTCTTATACAAGATACTGAGCAGTAACATGAGAGTAGTTAACCATACATATATTTTTTAGTTTTGTTATTAATCTGTGTCATATCATCATCAAGTTCAAAATTACGTTGCTGTTCTGCATTGACAGGTTACCGCCTTAGTTACTACAAACCTCAATAAGATAATTGATGTTAACTATTATCCTGTTGACACCGCAAAGACATCAAATCTACGTCACAGGCCAATTGGGCTAGGAGTTCAGGGTCTTGCTGATGCTTTCATTCTGCTTGGCATGCCCTTTGATTCACCTGAGGTTACTAACTATTTTTTGTTTTTTCCTCTTTTCTCTAGAATGGCACATAGGTAAACTGGTCTTTAGATTCTTCCTTCTTTCCTTATAGTAAGCTGTGTTTTATGTGGTGTTGTATGCGACATCTGCAGGTGGCAAATCATATGTGCCTTCTTTCCTTACAGTTTGACTTCTTTCCTTTAGAGGGCTTGAAGAAGTCAAACTGTTCGGAGGAGTCTCCTTCTAGCTTGGCAGAAAGCAAGCACAATTAATGAGAAAATTGTTTTGGGGTGTTGTTAAAGCACGGTGAAGCTAGGTGAGGAGCTAATATATGAGTTGTTTGCTTCTTGTGGTAAATGTGCTCAGGAGCTTGGGCCAATAGACATTGCCCGCAGCTTCCCACTGGTATGGATTTTAATTCCCCTGAAATATAGGGGATAAATGAGAAGCGGGTGTCTAGAACTGTCTTCTTTCAAATTGAAGATGAGAGAATAGCCTGTGACCGACAATGTTTAATGGGGATTTTACTGAATCACTTCAAGAAGACATAGATTTTTCCAAAAATGGCATTTCTCCATCGGGTATGAGGGCAATCAAGGATTTTTAGTGAGACTGGGGAGTCTAAAATGAAATTTGTCCTGATCTTTTGTTGGAATTATTGATATTTTCCAATAAATTCTACTGTGAAAGGCTCAAAGATGCCTGTGACAGGAAACTTACATCTTTTTGTTACTTCAAGAGAAGGAGCAGTGGACCTGATGGAATATGCTATTGCAGAAAACTCCAATGTCCTTGCTACTTCATGTCTGCAAGTGTTCCTTCATGATCTTCCCAATTGTTTGAGCGATGATCGGGTAGTTAGGACATTCAGAGACGCTTAATAGACAAAACATAGAGCAATCATGGTTGGGTCTGCTTCATTCTCTTTATACTGTTTGCTGTTTAGGTTGCCATGGCCCAAAATCCCTGTTCAGATATTACATCTTACTTCTTGGAACAGTTAGTTGAATCTTCAATCAGTGGCAGGCAGAGGCAGTTGTCTTTTCATCATCTAGGATGTGCCCCCACTTCTGGAGGAAAGCATATGACTAAGTTGAACGATTATTTGAGGCTGTTATGTCAGCAGGCCATGTTTATTCTGTTGCTGGCTTGGCTAGACTGGATTTCATCAAGGGATGGAAACAACGGTCTTGTGACAAACTCAGCTCTGTGATTTCCTCTTTTAACCCTCTTGGATGGATGTATCAGGAGAGCTGCACTATACTGTGAAGGCGAGAAGAAGTGGTGATAATCTTGAGAAGGCAACAGAATTGGATCCAACACTTAACTACATGTACATGTATCGGGCTGCATGCCCGATGAGGGAAGCAAAGTGTGCGTTGAAGCTGCTCTGGCAGAAATAAACCGTGGTTCTTGGTTTCAAGCTTGCATTGGAATGCTTGGAACTCCAGTTTTGTTTCTATCTGGCACTAGGGACTACCGAGCTGCCTTATGCATGTTCAGGCAATTCTTACATTGTCTCCCCGGTATAGGATGTTTGAAGGACGGTGGTTGCTACCCAACTATGTACACTTGCGTGAGCATGTTGCATTGACAATTGGACAGCTGCAGATTGTTAGTTACAACTATATGATCAGTGGTCTTCAGTTGATGATATTGGGTCCCTATCAGTTATATACCTTAGTGCATTTTCGGGCTTTAGCAAGGTTTACACTTTTACGGCAAGTACATTAAAAAAATATTTGTGCATCAGAAGTTGAGTCTGATGCAACTAAAGGTGTGCTATACTTTAGGCAGTCTTTGCTTCTCCTAAGGTAGAAGCAACAGCTCTAGACTCATTTGTGTATTCTGTCCATTTAACTTATTTATGTGGGAAGCTTATTAAGTACCCCATAACATGCTTCTGATCAGGTTGAACTGTCCTGAAGTAGCCTTAAGTCTACAGCTGGCACGCCACAATGCTGCAAGTGAACACGAGCGTTTGGTTTATGAAGGTTGGATTTTATATGACACAAGTCATTGTGAAGAAGGGCTTCGGAAAGCAAAAGGAATCAATCAGCCTTAAGAGATCGATGGAGGCTTTTTTTTCCTTAAAGCTTATGCTTTAGCAGACTCTAGGCAAAGCGCATTTCTTTGATAGTACATTTGTTTCATTCCAAATTGGATATAAAACAAATAACTTAGGTAGGCCCTGGAATAAATGTGCTGCTATTGGAAATAGTTGGATTTAGATAACTACATACTATGGAGTTCGTGTCGAGGATTTATAGTTAGGTGTCATTTGAAATCTCAGTATTCAGTAACCTAAGGTGTTAGTTAATAATTAAGCTTTTCTATATATGCTAGGTTTAGTTTGGAAAGATGTTCATGTTTTAAGCAGATAATTGGGTTATAATTGAGATATCTTTATATTATTGGTATCCAAGAATATTTGTGCAATGTATTACTTCAATGATCTCCAACTTTGTCGGTTTTTAGTATTTATTAATGGACTTCAGTAGGGATGACCATGTTATTATTGAATACCTAAGTGATCTACAAAGGAAAAATTACTTTCGGAGAGGGTGGATGTAATGTTTAGAAATGCAAGGTTTTGACATACACAAACTTTATTCTTGAAAATTAGAAATTTGAAAAAGGCAAAAGGAATTTCACTATTTCTATATATTTCAGTATTATTTGACTTTATCATGTTTTAGTGTCTACTCACACGTTGTAGCAAGCATAGAGTCACAATATGGGCTTGATGGGGAGGAATTGTAGTCAACGGTTACCTCTAATGGAATTTCTTCTAACAAACATTTAATATGGTAAGAACAAAAGTTTGTATTTCCCCATCATGCATTGAAATGATTTATCATGGAGAACCAATATCCCCTATTTTCAGCCTTTCAGGTAATAAATTCACTGTTTTTTCATTTTGAATTACTACCCTTTAATTTGGTGATCGTGGTTGATTCTTTATTGGATTCAATGTACTTTTATTATGGCCCTCAAAGGTTTCCTTCCATTTGGGGGCAACAAATTTTGCGCCTATTATAGGTACTCTTTTTAAGCTTCACTATTGTTTTCTTTTCTTTATATACTAACGTTCTACTTTATAGCATCCTATCCATATATTGATCTATGTTTGCTATTTGTAATGGAAACTACTCTCATAAGAACCTTTACAACCTATTTTTGAAATATATTTAAAATCTTATGTTTGCTCTTGCAGTAAAAATCTAAGTGGGAGTCTAAATAGGTTTGATATCTAAATAGGTTTGATATCTACATAGGTTAGACTATAAAGCCCCGACCTCTATTTCTTAATGGGAGTCTAAATAGGTTATGGAGCATTGGTTTTTCTTAACCATGTGAATTGATGATGAAGCCTTACATACTTTGGTCGGCTATTGAGATATCCCATAAATTTAGTCATTTACTTTATGCACATGACCTGATGATGCACAATCAATTGAGTGAGTAGAATATGATATTTGCTTCAATCAAGTTGTATATTTTGTCCGTGTGTAGCAATATAACACTTGGAAGGCATGCATGCTATTTAGGAGTTTAGAAATCTGAATGTGTTATGTACATTTTGAGAATATTAAAACCAAGCAACTTCCCAAAGATGAAGACATTTATTCTAATCGCCATAGTAGATGGTGGTGTAGTGCATAACTGCATATTTTTGAATTTAAAGTTGTTTCTCATCTATTTTTTGTGCCAAATTGTTTTGTAGGTAATAATCATTCATTCATGGAGCAAACATACTTTGAATCCTTTGAGAATTCTATAACATAAAACATTAGGGTTTAGGGTTGCCTCTTAAATCTATTTAAAACATTGAATTTTATACTATTGGGTAAGTTTTGTTTGACATCGCATAGCAGCGTGCATCTTGCTAGTACATATAAGCAGTGAATCCAGTGATGATCAATAATAGCATAAGGTAAAAAAAAATAGAACACACAATTTCATGCCAACACTCGGAAGTAGAACACACAATTCCCTCACCCCTTTTCGTACGTTTGTTCAGTGTGCTTTTACTATACTTCTCAAACGAAACTTATAAATCACATAATAATGTTAGCAACGCGACGCCTGTTTTGCTAGTAATAATAATAATCCAATCAAAATTCAGCAAATCCAATTTGTTCATCATAATATATACATTAAAAACGAACCAAAGTTTAAATAACAAATAATAGAAAAAGAACTTGTTTGTTTTCTCTCAAATAATTCTTCATATATATCAATTCTAAAAGGATAAGTTTGGTTCTATTTTATTTTTCTGCCCAAGTTAGCAATTTAAATGGGAATGGGCGGGACCATTTATCCGACACAGTGATGTGGTAGATGATACACCTCATGTATCATTGTGAAATGACACATCAGCAATCCGGTGCCTAAAATGGGCCAGATAGATAAAATGAATTTCATTACAAGTTTAAGATGGTTTTGCGCTCTAAAAAACCATATGGAGTAAAATGGAATATTTTAACAAGTTTATAGGCTTAAGTGGTAGTATTGCCATCTAAGCCGGTATTGATAAACTGGGCTTTAATGGGGATAATTTGGCTGGCTTGCCCGTCCTTGCCTTCTGATTCTCAAGTGCTTCGTTCGACATTGATCCTTCGCAAGTTTACTTTAGCCACTTTTTAAGAGTGAAAGGTTTTCTCAAGTATCGTTTTCCATATTTACCTCGGACCTGTCAGTTTTTAAATATTGCCCATCCAGTACGTTCATTATAAAACTTGTCTAAAATTAATGACCTAGAAAAGTGGTCTCAATTATGAGTCTTGTCGACAATCTTTTGTTACAGCTTTCAGCAGCAACCGTGTGAATCCCGCTTCAACAATTACGTTTGAAGATGTTTGTATAAACACGAACATTTTACAGACCAATACTCCATTCTTTTATTTTTATTTTTCCGATAATGGTTTTATATATTAATTATAATAAAAATAGTCTGGACATCAACTAAAACATTACAAGGTGGAAGAGGATCCGGATCATGCCTTAGAAGCCTATGCTGCTAGATCATGAGCCTCCCCTGCAGAATTCTACTAAGCCAACAAAACTTAAAAAGTTCCTACAGATAGCAAAATATTCTTAATATGGTTCAACACACTTCTATATTTCCAGCAGCACTCCTCAGGAGGGTTCTTCAATTCCTAAAACTTCTATACTTCCAATACTCAATTCTAAAAAACTAAGCAAAGTTCTGTTCTTTATTAGTATAGTCAATTCTCGATACATAAAGACTTTTAATTTTTAAGGACTGGAAGGAGCATATACATCCTTCTGTGTGTTTTGTTTTTATAGTAGGTAAGTAAGTTTAATTACAGATAAATGATATATATCATATATGCCGTGTTTAAAAGAATGAGAGAAAGGAAACAAATACTAGAAGTTGGTCTACAGAAAAATCTCCATTTCCAAATTTTATTAGAATTTCTATTTCACCACCAGAGGTTACAAACCGTCTTACTAACAGCTATACCCTCAAGTTTTCCAGTATTTTACAGTTGACTCCAAACTAAGATGATCTTATACCAATATATATCACACCCTACAACACCCTATGGCCCTATCTAATTGTACAAACTATATTAACAAGCCATCTGATCCCGAAAACTGAGAAATCTCCTCAAAGATAGGCAGTCTTTTCGATCTATATCAGGCCCATTCTTTCATTAGTTGGTCAAGTTCTTCGATGAATACTTCTTCAATATTGAAAACAGAAGAACTTGACGAGAAGAAGGATGGGTGTTGTGATTCGGAAGTTCATGAAGCAGTTCTCTTGCTCGGTTTCTAGACTTGCAGTCATCAGATCCTGCTAATCTTTTTGCAAGATGTCCTCTCCAAGGACAGGCCGAGGGCTTCATCGTACCTTGCCTGCTTCATTAAACAAAAGGCCTAAGTTGCAGGCTTTATTTCGCATCAGGATCAATTATTTGAGCTTTTCGGTACACAACTTCTGCAGCAATGTAGTTTGTTTGTTGCATGTTTTCTCCATCAAGGTTTTCCCTGTCCAATTGAATCGAGCACATTATTAAAAACCAAATCAATGTACATGCATGGCTCCTTTGCAACATGTAGGTAAGCATTCTATGCTAAAAATATCATAAAAACATTGCATTTTAACTTTAAAATTGGAGTTGTTTCTGAGGGTGTTATTGAATGACACCTGGACACCCAATAGTATTATTCAGGGTGAATCAAAACATATTTTTTTTAGGAATTACCCAACAAACTGTGAGAGTAACTGGATTTTGATTCCAAGAATCACATCGCTTCTCCCAAATCCTTCATTTCAAATTGGGAGGATAAAACATCTTGGTGTTTCTCCACAACATCAAGGGCTAGGACTCATGATTAACATGTCATCCACATATAGACAGATAATCACATATGAATTCACATCAAAAGATTTGAAGTAAATACATTTATCAAGATCATTTATGTGATATCCATTAGACATCATGACACTGTCAAACTTTTCATGCCATTGTTTTAGGCTTTGTTCCAACCCATATAAAGACTTAACTAACTTGCATACCTTATGCTCATTCCCCTAGATTTATCGTGCCTCACAAATTTGCATCATATATATTTCTTCATCAAGATCACCATTCAAAATGCAGTTTTACATCCATTTGATGAATAAATAAATTATGAATAGCAGCTAGAGCCATTAGAACTCTTATAGAAGAAATCCTAGCACAGGAGCATAAGTATCAAAATAGTCAATGCCTTTTTCCTCGAGAACCCTCACTACAAGTCTAGCCTTGTATTTCTCAATGGAACCATCTAGTTTCAATTTCTTTTCAAGATCCACTTGTAACGATATAGGTTTCGCCTCCTTTCGTGAGGAAGATCAACTATCTCCCATGTGTGATTAGCTATAATCAATCTAGCTCGAGTGTATAGCATCCTTCCGTAAAGGTGCATCTCGAAGAACCCATTGCCTCATTATAATCCCACAGATCATCATCAAGAAATGTGTAAAAGTCATCACCAAAATTGGTGGATTTTTCGTCTCTTTTACTCTTCCAATTTCTTGTTCAGAAATTTCAGGATCCTACGATTGTTGTTCACTAGGAGCTACCAACCTCTCTCAATGCCAATTTTCAAAGGAAACAAATTCTCAAAGAAATCAAGCATTTTTACTCTCTATAATAGTGTTAGCATCGACAAGGTTATTATCAGATTTTACTACTAAAAATCTATATGCAAAAGACTATTATGAGCATAACCAATGAACATACAATCAACAAATTCTAGGTCCCAATTTTCTCTTTTTAGGTTCGTTCACAAGAACCTTTTAGCAAGACACCCCCACATTTTAAGTATGTCGTAGGTACATGACCTTTCCATAACTCATATGGTGTCTTATTCCCTGTTTTCTTGTTGGGTATCCTATTCGTAGATATGGCAAGCAGATAGGATTGCTTCCCCACAAGTTCAGGGGAAGCTCCGAACTTACAAGCATAGCATTCATCATCTCTTTTAGTGTTCTGTTTTTCCGTTAGGCTACTCCATTAGACTCGAGGAGAGTATGGTGGAGTAGTCTCATGAATAATGCCACTCTTTGTCACAAAAAGTCCCGAAGGGGTTAGACTCATATTCGCCACCCTATCGATCAAGTCTCTTAATCTTACAGCTAAAGGCTGGTTTTCAACTTCACTTTATGCTTGAGAAACATCTCACCCGCCTCATGCTTGTGTCTAAAGTAAATATACCATGGTGTACCTAGAGAAGTCATCTATGAATGTAATATAATAAAACTTCCCCTAGAGACATGGTAATTTGAATTCACCCAAATCCGTATGAATAAGAGTTAGTAATCCAGTTTTATCTCTAGACACAGCTCCTTATTGGGGTTTCTTCGTGGCTTTAGTCTCAAAGACATATCTCACATTTATCATTAGAAAAATCAGAAATATTAGACAATAAACCACATGCTTTCATCCTTTTCATATAATTAACATTCACATGTCCTAGTCTACCATGCCATATATTAAAAGAGTCAAGCAAATAAGCGTATGCATTCATTCTTATTAATAATAATGTTGTCAAATACATTCAACATGAAAAAGACCAATGTTATTACAATAACCTTTACCAACAAAACCCTCATTCTTTGTCAGAACAAACTTGTCACTCTCAAAAGTCACCTTGGCCTTGACTTTTCCCGCAAGAGGGACATTAAATCGATTCAATTTAATCTCGTGAACATGAAGAACATTACTAAGTGAAAGGGTTTTCCCCGGTTAACTTCGGAAGAACCTTTGCCTGTTCCTCAACAGAAAACAGACCTAGAGTCACCCATATAGACCTTTTCATCTTTCACTAGTATGTAATCGAGAAGGTTTCAACATCACCACCCTGGGCGTGGCGGGTGGCACGAATCTAGTACCCGGTTCCTCTTCCCATTGGCTATGAACACTTGTGACCGCGACGTGAAGAACAATATCATCTCCCTCAACTAGATTAGCATTGGGAGGATCATGATTGTCTTTCTTGTGTCCGACCGAAAAGCCCTATGTCGAGTTTACCACAAACATAACAATTTCCATTGCCATTACCAATTCCGTTTAAAAGAAGTGCCTTTGACCTTGAAATTCTTATTTTTTTGTTGGACTTCTCGCTTCTTAGAGGTTTTGTTAGATTTGTCGGGATTACCTTAACGATATTGGCTTTAGAATGAAATTCCTTAGACAACACCTCATCCCGAAGTCTTGTTCTTTTCCTCTATGTGAATGTGAATGATCACATCCTCAAGAGTCATTCGCTGCTTACGGCTTATGCTTCATACTATTTTTATAGTGTTTTCCAAGACTTCGGGGAGTTTCTCAATCAAACATCCAAGAACAAAGGATTCGGGTAAATTAATACCCTCGGTTTTCAAATCATTAATCGGACATGAAAATCATGGATTTGAGGCGTTACATCTCTATCCTCTCTCATATGGAACTTTAGAAAATTCCCGATAGCATATTTACGAAAATACCAAAGATCCTTCTATTATGTATTTCTTGTTCAAACTCTCCCATATATCATGTGCATTCTTATTTGAACAATAAATATCAAAAAAATCTCATTAGACGGTGGTACTCAAAATAGCATGACGACATACCTTATTCCCATTGAGCCAAAAGCGACTTGATTTCTTTCAAATCATTAGAACCCACGTAGGTGTTTGTATCGATGAGATACTTTTGCGTAGTTGAGTACATCTAGGGCTGTGAACACCCTTTCTCTCCATCTCTTGAAGTGTGAACCGTTGAAGGATTCAATCTTGGACACATTAGGTAAATTGCGAGCATTCAAATTAGAGGTGCAAACATCTCATGTAGACGTTACTTCCATGACTCGAATTAGTTTCTTTGATCGGCGGGTGTCAACAGTGTAGACATCTTGATCTTTCCTTAAGATTGTTGTTTGCGGATAAAAGAAAACAATAGAAGACAAGGACGAATAACAGTAATAACCAAGGCGGATTAGGGTCGTCCTTAAGGAAAGATTTCGCCCGCTTCCAATGGTGCGTAAAGGCAAAAGCATGGCGTCTTCCTCACAGATTCAATGGTTAACGCCAGCCTAACTTTGCACTAGAATAGACTACCCTCTAGAACAGCAATATAACTCTCTCTGGCGGCTGACAGGAAGAAGAGAAGAGAAGAAGATTGAAGCAGGAAAAGACTTATCCTGCGCTTTAGGTAGGTAAGAGAAGGGTGTGGGGCGACTTCAACTTCGCTTATTTGGGTTCTATACTGGCAAAGAGATATGCACTCCTACCGCCTCGGTCGATGTAAGAGGTAGTAGCAAACACACGAGTTCTATCTCTCTCAAGGCCCTCTCTCTCTGTTCTGTGATTAATCCCCTAATGAACATAGGCTGTTTTTATATAGAGGCATGGATCAATCATAGATGGAGAAGGACACCTCTTTAATTCGGGTTTCACAAAACCTAATCAAAGTAGAACTTTAGCTTAGCCGAAACTTGCTGCAAAAGCAAAAACAAGTTTAGGCAATTGATAATCCACTACCCACTAGTCAAACAGCCCAAGCCCACGCCGAAACGACTTCGGTTCGGTTCGCGGTCTCGGTATGCTTATGTGTGGCTTTTGGGGTGAGTCCTCCCTCCTAACACAAAGCCTTTGTACCCTAAGGGCACGCCCTTATGTTAGAGGTTCACCTCAAATACCTCACTTGCTAGTGGTGGCTCATCAATGTGGGACTAAACAACACACAAGTATTTGAAATACACATGAAGATTCCAACAATCCCCCACTATTTCAAAATACTTATAGTCCCCCACTATTTTGGAATAGGATATTACAAAAGAAATGGGTTAACGAAATGCCGGAGAGAATCGAAAAACAATGCATAAGATAATCGGTGCTTTTTTGGGCTTGAACCGGTCATAGGGTAACATGTCTTATAATACGTGAAAGTGGTGGATTAAAAAATCTTTGAACCAACATTCCCTTGTAGTAAAATAGAGGACATGCACCCACATTGCTCTTTCATTATATGCCTGTTTCAAGGTTATTTGCGCTTTTTGGCCCTTTGCGCTATTTCGTGTTAAGTGAATGCTCTAGAGTATTTGCCCCTCAATACCCATAAGAACCGACCGGTTCTACATTCACGTAGGTGGATATCCATCAAGTGTACATAGCGCTTAAAATACACTATCTCATAAAATAATGGACTATGGATTCCATTAAAAGTAAAATAACTCATCCTTTTTCTCATTGCTATTCAAGTTATACAAAGTATACAATAATGCTATCTAGTCATAGGGGGGGCGCCTCAAATAAAGACAATAGCATACCGTGAGCGATGAGGGTGACTTGTTTTTCCCTTTGAACCTACTTCATGGGATCTCCAATCACATAGGTGGGGTTGCCGTCGATTAATCACCCTCTATCTAAGGCAAAAAAGTCCCATCCCCTCGACGATCAACCACTTGTCTCCTGTTAAGTGGCTTTGTCGAGGATCGGCCAAATTTAACTCGACCTTTTACATAATCTAGAGCCACAACTCCAGTTCCAAGCAAAGAAATAGACATAGTCTCGTCCTCGCAATATGCCCCGCTTTTCCCATTATACAATTTGCTTTTTGCTTTGCTATTGCGGCTGCCCGACAAATACAATGCATAGGTACAATTGGAGGCGGTTTTGTACCAATAGGAAGATCTGCCAAGAGGTTTCTAAGCCACTCGAAATTTCAGACTTGCTTTATCTAAAAAGCAATAAGCTCCGGACTCCATGGTTGACGAGCTATCAAGGTCTGCTTTAGAAGATTTCCAAAGCGACACCTCCACCTAGGGTGAAAATATAACCACTAGTGGACTTGATATCATGAGAATCGGATATCCAGTTGCATCACAATAACCTCTATCACGTGTGGAGTTTGTTCAAACCTTATGCCGTAATTCATTGTTCCTCTCAAGTACTTGGCTAATCTCTAACGACTCCAATGTTCCCGACTAGGACAATGAGTGTATCTGTATTAGCGCTAAACTGCATAAAGCAATGTCGTCTAGTGCAATTCATCAAGTACATGAGACTACCAATAATTTGGGCATATCTAGACTGAAGTACACCATGTTGAGCATTTTTCCGAAGTTCACTATTTGCCTCATAAGGTGTCGACATGGGCTTACTATCATAAAAGTTAAACTTCTTCAAAAACTTCTCAACATAATGCTCTTGTGAAAAGCGATAGCCATCACGGTTTCGATGATTTTGATTCCAAGAATCACATCGCCTCTCCCCAAATCCTTCATTTCAAATTGGGAGGATAAAACATCTTGGTGTTTCTCACAACATCAAGGCTAGGACTCATGATTAACATGTCATCCATACATATGCCGGATAATCACATATGAATTCACATCAAAAGATTTGAAGTAAATACATTTATCGAATCATTTATGTGATATCCATTAGACATCATGACATCACCAAACTTTTCATGCCATTGTTTTGGCGCTTTGTTTCAACCCATATAAAGACTTAACTAACTTGCATACCTTATGCTCATTCCCTAAGACGATCGTAGATTCCTCAGGGCTCATCATATATATTTCTTCATCAAGATCACCATTCAAAATGCAGCTTTTTACATCCATTTGATGAATAAATAAATTATGAATAGCAGCTAGAGCCATTAGAACTCTTATAGAAGAAATCCTAGTTACGGGGCATAAGTATCAAAATAGTCAATGCCTTTTTTCTCGAGAACCCCCTTGACTACAAGTCTAGCCTTGTATTTCTCAATGGAACCATCTAGTTTCAATTTCTTTTGAAGATCCACTTGTAACGTATAGGGTTTCAGCCCGTGAGGAAGATCAACTATCTCCCATGTGTGATTAGCTATAATCGAATCTAGCTCGAGTGTATAGCATCCTTCCGAGAAAGGTGCATCTCGAGAACCGATTGCCTCATTATATCGCCACAGATCATCATCAAGAAGAAATGTGTAAAAGTCATCACCAAAATTGGTGGATTTTTCATCTCTTTTACTCTTCCGAATTTCTTGTTCGGAAATTTCAGGGATCTGGCCGATTGTTGTTCACTAGAGCTACCAACCTCTCAATGCCAATTTTCAAAGGAAACAAATTCTCAAAGAAATCAGCATTTTTACTCTCTATAATAGTGTTAGCATCGACAAGGTTATTATCAGATTTTACTACTAAAATCTATATGCGGACTATTATGAGCATAACCAATGAACATACAATCAACAGTTCTAGGTCCCAATTTTTCTCTTTTTTAGGTTCGTTCACAAGAACCTTAGCAAGACACCCCCACATTTTTAAGTATGTCGTAGGTACATGACCTTTCCATAACTCATATGGTGTCTTATTCCCTGTTTTCTTGTTGGGTATCCTATTCTCAGATATGGCAGCAGGATAGGATTGCTTCCCCCACAAGTTCGGGAAGCTCCGAACCTTACAAGCATAGCATTCATCATCTCTTTTAGTGTTCTGTTTTTCCGTTCGGCTACTCCATTAGACTCGAGGAGAGTATGGTGGAGTAGTCTCATGAATAATGCCACTCTTTGTCACAAAAGTCCCGGAAGGGTTAGACTCATATTAAGCCACCCCTATCGGACCGAAAGTCTCTTAATCTTACAGTTAAGCTGGTTTTCAACTTCACTTTATATAATTGAGAAACATCTCACCTGCCTCATGCTTGTGTCTAAGTAAATATACCATGGTGTACCTAGAGAAGTCATCTATGAATGTAATATAATAAAACTTCCCCTACAGACATGGTACTTCCGAATTCACCCAAATCCATTATGAATAAGAGTTAGTAATCCGGTTTATCTCTAGACCGCCGTTCTACGGGGTTTCTTCGTGGCTTTAGTCTCAAAGACATATCACATTTATCATTAGAAAAATCAGAAATATTAGACAATAAACCACATGCTTTCATCCTTTTCATATCTTGAACATTCACATGTCCTAGTCTACCATGCCATATATTAAAAGAGTCAAGCAAATAAAAGCGTATGATTCATTCTTATTAATAATAATGTTGTCAAGTACATTCAACATGAAAAGACCACTTTATTACAATAACCTTTACCAACAAAACCCTCATTCTTTGTCGAACAAACTTGTCACTCTCAAAAAGTCACCTTGGCGCCGACTTTTCCCGTAGGGACCGACGAAATCAGATTCCGGCGAATCTCGGGGAACATGAAGAACATTACTAAGTGAAAGGGTTTTCCCTGAAGTTAACCGGAAAGAACCTTGCCTCGTTCCTCAACGAGGAACAGACCTAGAGTCACCCATATAGACCTTTTCATCTTTCACTAGTATGTAATGCGAGAAGGCTTCAACATCACCACAGACGCGTGGCGGGTGGCACCGGAATCTAGTACCCGGTTCCTCTTCCCGTGGCTATGAACACTTGTGACACACGGCGGCAACAATATCATCTCCCTCGACTAGATTAGCATTGGGAGGATCATCGATTATCTTTCTTTGTTCCGCAGACCGAAAAAAGCCCTATGTCGGGGTTTACCACAAACATAACAATTTCCATTGCCGATTACCACTCCGTTTAAAAGAAGTGCCTTTGACCTTGAAATTCTTATTTTGTTGGACTTACGCTTCTTAGAGGTTTTGTTAGATTTGCCTGGGATTACCTTCAACGATATTGGCTTTAGAATGAAATTCCTTAGACAACACCTCATCCCGAGTCTTGTTCTTTTCCTCTATGTGAATGTGAATGATCACATCCTCAAGAGTCATCTGCTTGCGCTTATGCTTCATACTATTTTTATAGTGTTTCCAAGACTTCGGGGAGTTTCTCAATCAAACATCCAAAGAACAAAGGATTCGGTAAATTAATACCCTCGGTTTTCAAATCATTAATCGGCCACATGAAAATCATGGATTTGAGGCGTTACATCTCTATCCTCTCATATGGAACTTTAGAAAATTCCAATAGCATATTTACGAGTACCCGGATCCTTCATTATGTATTTCTTGTTCAAACTCTCCCATATATCATGTGCATTCTTATTTGAACAATAAATATCAAAATCTCATTGGACGAGGTACTCAAAATAGCATGACGACATACCTTATTCCCATTGAGCCAAGCGGCTTGATTTCTTTGAAATCATTAGAACCCTCCATGGGTCTTTGTATCGATTGAGATACTTTTATGTAGTTGAGTACATCTAGGGCTGTGAACACCCTTTCTCTCCATCTCTTGAAGTGTGACCGTTGAAGGATTCAATCTTGGACACATTAGGTAAATTCGCGAGCATTCATGAGAGGTCGCGGATCTCCATAGACGAAGTTACTTCCATGACTCCAGAATTAGTTTCTTTGATCGGCGTGGTGTCAACAGGTGTAGACATCTTGATCTTTCCTTAAGATTGTTGTTTGCAGATAAAAGAAAACAATAGAAGACAAGGACGAATAGCAATTAATAACCAAGGCGCGGATTAGGTCAGTCGCCTAAGGAAAGATTTAAGCCCACTCCAATGGTGCGAGAAGGCAACAAGTGAAGCCTTCCTCACGAGGATTCAATGGTTAACAGCAGTCTAACTTTGCACTAGAATAGACTACCCTCTAGAACAGCAATATAACTCTCTCTGGCGGCTGACAGGAAGAAGAGAAGAGAAGAAGATTGAAGCAGTAAAAGACTTATCTGTTTCGTAGGTAAGAGAAGGGTGTAGGACGACTTCAACTTCTGTTTATTTGGTTATAGTGGCAGCGATATATGCAACTTCTTCGGTCGATGTAGAGGTAGTAGCGAAGACACGAAGTTCTATCTCTCTCCCTCTCTCTACGTTACGTGATTAATCCCTCTAATGAACATAGCTGTGTTTATATAGAGGCATGACTGAATCATAGATGGAGAAGGACACCTCTTTAATTCGGTTTCACAAAACCTAATCAAAGTAGAACTTTAGCTTAGCCGAAACTTGCTGTAAAAGCAAAACAAGTTTAGGCAATTGATAATCCACTACCCACTAGTCAAACAGCCCAAGCCCACGTCACGACACGACTCGACTCGGTTCGGTGCGGGGCGGGCGGGCGCGTGTGTGGCTTTGGGTGAGTCCTCCCTCCTAACACAAAAGCCTTTGTACCCTAAGGGCACGCTTTATGTTAGAGGTTCACCTCAAATACCTCACTTGCTAGTGGTGGCTCATCAATGTGGGACTAAACAACACACAAGTATTTGAAATACATGAAGATTCCAACAATCCCCCACTATTTCAAAATACTTATAGTCCCCACTATTTTGGAATAGGATATTACAAAAGAAATGGGTTAACGAAATGCCGGAGAAATCGAAAAACAATGCATAAGATAATCGGTGCTTTTCGGGCTTGAACCGGTCCATAGGGTAACATGTCTTATAATACGTGAAAGTGGTGGATTAAAAAAATTTGAACCAACATTCCCTTGTAGTAAAATAGAGGACATGCACCCACATTGCTCTTTCATTATATGCCCGTTACCAAGGGTGTTGGCGCTTTTGGCCCTTACTTTACAGTGTTAAGTGAATGCTCTAGAGTATTTGCCTCAATACCCATAAGAACCGACCCAGTTCTACATTCACGTAGGTGGATATCCATCAAGTGTACATAGCAGTTAAAATACACTATCTCATAAAATAATGGACTATGGATTCCATTAAGAGTAAAATAACTCATCCTTTTTCTCATTGCTATTCAAGTTATACAAAGTATACAATAATGCTATCTAGTCATAGGGTGGGACGTCTCAAATAAAGACAATAGCATACCCGGGCGGCGAGGTGACTTGTTTTTCCCTTTGAACCTACTTCATGGGATCTCCAATCACATAGGTGGGGTTCTTGTCGATTAATCACCCTCTATCTAAGGCAAAAGTCCCATCCCCTCGGCGTGATCAACCACTTGTCTCCTGTTAAGTGGCTTTGTCGGAGGATCGGCCAAATTTAACTCGACCTTACATAATCTAGAGCCACAACTCCAGTTCGGTAATTTGCTTTATAGATGTAGTCTCGGGCGAATATGCACCTTTTCCCATTATACAATTTGCTCTTTGCCTTTGCTATTGCGGCCCCGACAAATCCACAATGCATAGGTACGGAGGCGGTTTTGTACCAATAGGAAGATCTGCCCAAGAGGTTTCTAAGCCACTCGACCTCGAAGACTTGCTTTATCTAAAGCAATAAGCTCGGACTCCATGGTTGAGCGAGCTATCAAGGTCTGCTTAGAAGATTTCCAAGCGGACGCACCTCCACCTTAGGGTGAAAATATAACCACTAGTGGACTTGATATCATGAGAATCGGATATCCGGTTTGCATCCATGAATAACCCTCTATCACAGGTGGAGTTTGTCTAAACCTTATGCGCGAATTCATTGTTCCTCTCAAGTACTTGGCTAATCTCTCTAACGCACTCCAATGTTCCCGACTAGGACAATGAAGTGTATCTGCGCTAGCCTGCTAACTGCATAAGCAATGTCAGTCTAGTGCAATTCATCAAGTACATGAGACTACCAATAATTTGGGCATATCTAGACTGAAGTACACCATGTTGAGCATTTTTCTCAAGTTCACTATTTGCCTCGTAAAGGTGTCGACCGCGGGGCTTACTATCATAAAAGTTAAACTTCTTCAAAACTTCTCAACATAATGCTCTTGTGAAAGCGTATAGCCATCCACAGTTTGATGATTTTGATTCCAAGAATCACATCGGCTTCTCCCAAATCCTTCATTTCAAATTGGGAGGATAAAACATCTTGGTGTTTCTCACAACATCAAGGCTAGGACTCATGATTAACATGTCATCCACATATAGACGGATAATCACATATGAATTCACATCAAAAGATTTGAAGTAAATACATTTATCAGCATCATTTATGTGATATCCATTAGACATCATGACAACATCAAACTTTTCATGCCATTGTTTTGGCGCTTGTTTCAACCCATATAAAGACTTAACTAACTTGCATACCTTATGCTCATTCCCGTGCGATCGTCACCCTCGTCGAACATCATATATATTTCTTCATCAAGATCACCATTCAAAATGCGGTTTTACATCCATTTGATGAATAAATAAATTATGAATAGCAGCTAGAGCCATTAGAACTCTTATAGAAGAAATCCTAGTTACGGGGGCATAAGTATCAAAATAGTCAATGCCTTTTTTTTTCGGAGAACCCCTTGACTACAAGTCTAGCCTTGTATTTCTCGATGGAACCATCTAGTTTCAATTTCTTTTGAAGATCCACTTGTAACGTATAGGTTTAGCCGGGAGGAAGATCAACTATCTCCCATGTGTGATTAGCTATAATCGAATCTAGCTCACGAGTGTATAGCATCCTTCCAGAAGGTGCATCTCGAGAACCCGATTGCCTCATTATCGTCACGGGATCATCATCATCAAGAAGAAATGTGTAAAAGTCATCACCAAAATTGGTGGATTTTTCATCTCTTTTTTACTCTTCCGAATTTCTTGTTCGAAAATTTCGAGGGATCTGGCGATTGTTGTTCACTAGGAGCTACCAACCTCTCAATGCCAATTTTCAAAGGAAACAAATTCTCAAAGAAATCAGCATTTTTACTCTCTATAATAGTGTTAGCATCGACAAGGTTATTATCGATTTTTACTACTAAAAATCTATATGCAAAGACTATTATGAGCATAACCAATGAACATACAATCAATGTTCTAGTCCCCATTTTCTTTTTTAGGTTCGTTCACAAGAACCTTAGCAAGACACCCCCACATTTTTAAGTATGTCGGGGTAGGTACATGACCTTTCCATAACTCATATGGTGTCTTATTCCCTGTTTTCTTGTTGGGTATCCTATTCTCAGTATATGGCAAGCGGATAGGATTGCTTCCCCACAAGTTCGGGGAAGCTCGAACTTACAAGCATAGCATTCATCATCTCTTTTAGTGTTCGTTTTTCCGTTCGGCTACTCCATTAGACTCGGGAGAGTATGGTGGAGTAGTCTCATGAATAATGCCACTCTTGTCACAAAAGTCCCGGAAGGGGTTAGACTCATATTCGCCACCCTATCGGACCAGAAGTCTCTTAATCTTACAGATTAAAGCTTGGTTTTCAACCCGACTTTATACTTGAGAAACATCTCACCTGCCTCATGCTTGTGTCTAAGTAAATATACCATGGTGTACCTAGAGAAGTCATCTATGAATGTAATATAATAAAACTTCCCCCCTCAGACATGGTACTTCCTGATTCACCCAAATCCGTATGAATAAGAGTTAGTAATCCGTTTTATCTCTAGACACGGTTCTAGGGTTTCTTCGTGGCTTTAGTCTCAAAGACATATCTCTACATTTATCATTAGAAAAATCAGAAATATTAGACAATAAACCACATGCTTTCATCCTTTTCATATATCTTGAACATTCACATGTCCTAGTCTACCATGCCATATATTAAAAGAGTCAAACAAATAAGCGTATGGCGATTCATTCTTATTAATAATAATGTTGTCAAGTACATTCAACATGAAAAGACCAATCATTATTACAATAACCTTTACCAACAAAACCCTCATTCTTTGTCGGAACAAACTTGTCACTCTCAAAGTCACCTTGGCCCTTTTCCCATAGGGGACCACGAGAAATCAGATTCCTAAAGCGAATCTCGGGAACATGAAGAACATTACTAAGTGAAAGGGTTTTCCCTGGTTAACTTCCGAAGAACCTTGCCTTCCCTCAACAGAACGGACCTAGAGTCACCCATATAGACCTTTTCATCTTTCACTAGTATGTAATCTGAGAGGCTTCAACATCACCACAGGGCGTGGCGGGTGGCACCGGAATCTAGTACCCGTTCCTCTTCCCGGTGGCTATGAACACTTGTGACACGGCAATGGCAAATAATATCATCTCCCTCAACTAGATTAGCATTGGGAGGATCATCGGTGTCTTTCTTGGTATGCGCGCTTTGAAAAGCCCTATGTCGGGTTTACCACAAACATAACAATTTCCATTGCGATTACCACTCTCGTTTAAAAGAAGTGCCTTTGACCTTGAAATTCTTATTTTTGTTGGACTTAAAAGCTTCTTAGAGGTTTTGTTAGATTTCTTTGGGATTACCTTCAACGATATTGGCTTTAGAATGAAATTCCTTAGACAACACCTCATCCCGAAGTCTTGTTCTTTTCCTCTATGTGAATGTGAATGATCACATCCTCAAGAGTCATCACGCTTACGCTTTATGCTTCATACTATTTTTATAGTGTTTCCAAGACTTCGGGGAGTTTCTCAATCAAACATCCAAAGAACAAAGGATTCGGGTAAATTAATACCCTCCGTTTTCAAATCATTAATCGACATGAAAATCATGGATTTGAGGCGTTACATCTCTATCCTCTCATATGGAACTTTAGAAAATTCCCGATAGCATATTTAGTACCGGCATCCTCTATTATGTATTTCTTGTTCAAACTCTCCCATATATCATGTGCATTCTTATTTGAACAATAAATATCAAAAATCTCATTGGACGAGGGGGTACTCAAAATAGCATGACGACATACCTTATTCCCATTGAGCCAAGCGGCTTTGATTTCTTTCGAAATCATTAGAACCCTCCATGGGTCTTCGTATCGATGAGATACTTTATAGTTGAAAGTACATCTAGAATCGTGAACACCCTTTCTCTCCATCTCTTGAAGTGTGAACCGTTGAAGGATTCAATCTTGGACACATTAGGTAAATTCGCGAGCATTCAAGTAGAGGTCGGCATCTCATGTAGGCGAAGTTACTTCCATGACTCGAATTAGTTTCTTTGATCGGGCGGTGTCAACGGTGTAGACATCTTGATCTTTCCTTAAGATTGTTGTTTGCGGATAAAAGAAAACAATAGAAGACAAGGACGAGAATAACAATGTAATAACCAAGGCGGATTAGGGTCAGTTCTTAAGGAAAGATTTCGCCCTTCCAATGGTGCGAAAAGGCAACAAATGGCGTCTTCCTCACAGATTCAATGGTTAACAATGATCTAACTTTGCACTAGAATAGACTACCCTCTGAAACGAAGAATATAACTCTCTCCTCGGGGCGGAAGAAGAGAGAAGAAGAAGAAGAGAAGAAGATAAAAGACTTATCTTTCCGTTTCAGAAGAGAGGGGTGTAGGGCGACTTCAACTTTTATTTGGGTTCTATAGTGGCGGCGTGATATGCACGGCTTACGCCTCGGTCGATGTAGAGGTAGTAGCGAAAGACACGAAGTTCTATCTCTCTGCGTCCTCTCTCTCTCGTTACGTGATTAATCCCTCTAATGAACACATAGTGTTTATATAGAGGCATGATCAATCATAGATGGAGAAGGACACCTCTTTAATTCGGTTTCACAAAACCTAATCAAAGTAGAACTTTAGCTTAGCGAAACTTCTTTGCAAAAAGCAAAAAACAAGTTTAGGCAATTGATAATCCACTACCCACTAGTCAAACAGCAAGCCCAAGCCCACGCCACGACCACTTCGACTTCGGTTGGTCTTGGTAGGGCGTGTGGGCTTTGGGTGAGTCCTCCCTCCTAACACAAAAGCCTTTGTACCCTAAGGGCACGCCCTTATGTTAGAGGTTCACCTCAAATACCTCACTTGCTAGTGGTGGCTCATCAATGTGGGACTAAACAACACACAAGTATTTGAAATACACATGAAGATTCCAACACTTCACTCATCACGTTGAACCCTTTTGCTGCCGCTCCACACCAACTTGGTCATACCATTCGTTGTTTATATCCAATTGAGTCTCGGTTCCTATAGAAGCGTAAAATACATCTCAATTACTCACATTGCTCTAAAGCTTGATGAGAAGGTGAATTTTTCTTTCTGATCTGTTGGAGGCTCTAAAGTAAATCCTACTTTAACAGGCACGTATACAATGAAATGGGATAATCCAAAGTTTGAACGGATAGCGAACCTCAATCTGCAGAAATTTCTACTCATAAATGCTGAAATACAGGGCCATCCAACTTAGCTCATCAGAAGACCATGGTTTGATCCAATGTATAACTAAAGTTGTTTCGGATTTTGAGTGATCACTATCACCAGTCAAGTTGACCAATTTTAGAGGACATAAAATTTGTTGTAGCTACCTATACAACCATATGATTGAAAATTTTCAATTCCATGATACAGGTAAGACCGTAAGAAGACCCATGCCATACACCACGTGATTCTTCTACATGAAACTGAACATGGAAGAAATGAGCATCCAAAACAAATGAAAGTAAATTGAGAATGAAAACCAAACAAACTTCAATCACCAAGGGAAAAACTGAATTTGCTCATGTCGCAGCAAACCCAAAAACCCTAGCAATCAGGCACTCCATATATACAGTATGGAAAAACAGGGATTCAGTTAGGTACGTGTGATGCTACAAAAGAAAGGAACCCAAAAATATGACATACCTACAACGGAAGTAAAATGGAATTCCCACAGAATGGGTGAAAACCAACAAAAAAAAGAGAGCAAGCCAGATCGTATTGGTAGGCAGATCTTTACTTCACAAAATGCTTTGAATCTTTCTCTACTTTTCCATAATACTTTCTCTTTATAAACTGTGGTGTTTTATCTTACCCAGCATATGTCAAGGTAAATGACAAAGCTAGATAGGTTTGTTTCTTTGTCTGTCACTGCTTCCATGAATCCTCGGAGCTGCAAAGAAGAAAACTACATAACTTCAAGTGAATTAACAAAATTTTAAAGCTTTACACCGGTATCCATAAGGTTGGTTACAAATCTGCGTACCAAGTCCTTTAGCTTCAGATGTCCTCATGATTCTGAGCCTCTTCACAGTATTAAGGAACATCCTACAGACAGATAAGTAGACAAGATACAATTAGAATTAATGAACCGCAAAACATTTCATTTGATGGATGTCGTGCATTTATGGAGCGCAGAACGCTACTGCTAAAACAGAAGCTCCCAGTACTACTTTATCTCTAGTTTTGAACTTTTGATGCAAGGTGTCGTTCTCTTTTCTGAGTTTTCTCTCTTATATTTTCGTCAATCCTCCGTTCTTTCCCCCTCCCTGAAATGTTGACCCGTGAAAAGTGATATTGCTTTGAAAAACACATAAGCAACCGTATTCTTCCACATCTGGGATCATTTAGGAAAATTTCAACAGGCTTCTCGGAAAAGCAATAAAAATGGAAAGACGTGAAACGATACTAAAGCACATTAGCACAATATCATATACTATGTTACACGGACACCCATATTTCAAAATTAATCAGCATCGGATACGTATCCATGTGTCCATGTCGGACACATATTGTGTGATATACCTCAATTTTTGATATTTCACCTTGTCAGACACTTCGTATCCATGTCATATCCATGTCAATGTAACTTGGATCATATATTTACTTCATTTTAGAAAGTGTGACTCTACACAGCAAACGACAATAATGATATGGTTATAAACTAAGCTTCTGCCTCAACTTGTGTTTCTATGTGGGGATGACTATATGTTACAGCTCCAAGAATCATTTTCTGAAACACTAGTGTACCTAGTATATATGTGTGTTTGACATGTATTACGAAGAAATCAATGCATACCCCCATGGAACATCTCCAACAAGCATCCAATCTCCATCCCTGTCTTCATAAGTGAGCACAAAATCAGATGATCCACCCAACAGTTTGGAGACCTTTTTAGCTTCACGATCACGTTCCATATCATCGCTCAATCCTGTCCAAGAATCAATTTCCACCACTAGGCATTAACACAGTTGTATCTATTCTATGAATTAATTTGAAACACACGACACGCAGATGGTAATAACTTGAACACTTAAAATGCTAGATTCTCACAACTCATAACACCCAAGTCATTATTATGTGCAAATACATACTGAATTGGCCTGATCAATTGTACGAATTACATTAAACAGAACAGCTCAAAATCAAAACTAGCAGAGCTAGCAATTTAGTGATTCAGCATAATAATTTCACAGTTACAAGCCACAACAATGACTTACCTATGAAGTCAGTAGTAGTAGCAGCAGCAGTGGTCGTACTTGTGTAGAAGAACATATTCTCCAATGTTTGGGCAAGAGTCTCGTAACAGGCATGCGCATTTAAATCCACCTTCCTCCCAATTGGTACTCCATCCATGTTAACCTTGACAAACAGAGAACTCCCAAGATGACCTTTCTTCTGAACATTGCCATTGTTGTTGTTTCTTTCATCAGATTTCTTGTTTGTAACATCCTTATTTTTATTAGTCTCAATGACCATTTTGTCTTCATCGACGGAGGAATTCTTGGTTTGATTAACCAAACTGTTAATCCTATAAGTCCTAATAGGTGGCCACCCCACAACCTGACTGCTACCAACAAATTAAGAGTCTTTAATATTGTAATACTAGTAATTCCAATAGACCCTAAAAAAAAGTCCATTCAAACACCAAAAATAGGAAATTTCAGACAGGCAAAAAAACAAAAACAAAAACATAAATTATTATATCTTATCAACAAATCACACAAGACGAGAAAAAATAAGAATAATTTATGAACACTGAGCAAAATACAGATGATAAAGTAACACTCTTGAGAAGCAAAGAAAACCAATAATGGAAAATGAGTTTACCTGACACCGCCATTTGGAGAAGAAGAACCAGGTGGATCAGCAGCAGGTCTTTTAGTACCAGAAACAGGAGTTTTAAGTGAACAAGAATGATTAATAACAGCATTATTATTACCAGAAGACGATGAAGAAGACGAAATACAAGAACCAAAATCTTTAGCAGTCAAGATTCTTCCATATTCACCACCAATCCATGATGTCTTATTAGTATTATTACTACTACTACTACTACTACTACAAAGACTCAAACCAAGACCCAAGTCAAGGTCAGTAGTAGCTTGCTCAACTACTAGTACTTGAGCTTTTGAAACTGTTGATAAAGAAGCAGCAGCATCAGAACCACCTAACAAATTCAAACCAACTTCCATAGTAGTAGTAACTAGCACAAGATGCAAAGGAGAAAGTGGGAGGGAGAGGTTTAAGAAAAGGGTTTAGAGAGGAAGGAGGGAATGAATGTGAATGGACAGTGGAGAGTATTGTATTGGTATTGATTATGAGGGGAAGGAAATAGAAAGAAACAAAAGAAAATGTTGGTTTGGTGTGTTTGTGTTTCTGGAAGTGATTATGGTGGGTCCTTTGTGTTTGTTGTTGTAACCCCACCAACTCAATAGCCCTTTGTTATTTTCTCATCAGAATTTAAACAAGTAATAGGCATCTTGATGTGCTAGTGGTGTGTCTATTTTTTCAGAAAACCCAATTTTTCCAAATTCCGATCTAATATTTTTCCGAAGATGGCTATGATATTTGTGTTTTGATATCTGATTTTTTTTTGAAAAATAATTAGATTGGAATTGAATGTGTTTTCGCAATCCGATCCGATTCGATTTCCGATTAATTTTCGAATTTTTAATATATAGCGGTCTATTTTATATAGTTACTAAATTAAAATTTCATATAGTTTACAAACCAAATAAAAACCCTAAAGAAATAGAATATTGTCTCTCTCACAATTTCAAAAAATCAATATTGTCATTCTAGTACATGTTTCAATTTCTCCCATCTTCCTATTTATTGAATTAATACATTAACATGAAAAAAAAATTTACTGAATAAACATGTTAAAAGGTGTAACTTGTTTACTGAATTAATATATTTCACAATTATTGCTAAATGAATGTATTAACTAGATAAAAAAAAATAGTTATCCTAAAAGAGAATCCGAATATATAATTCAAATTTCCAATTTACTTTTATATTTTGCGGATTCCGAAATTTTCAAAAAATTTCCGATTTTCCAAACTTTCTGAATTCGGGAAAAAAATTGTTATCCGAAAAATAATTGGATCGGATTTGAAAAGAATATTGTCATCCGAAAAAAAATTGGAAATTTTTCTGAAAGCCCTTTATCCGATCTGATCCGAAATCACCCCTAAGATGTGCATAAGAGCAAGTCTAATGGAGAGATGTTAAATTGTGCTGCTAAAAGTGTCACACATGCTTTTTAGCTTGCCCAGCCAAATTTGACTCCCCAAAATCAAAAAACCAATCCAATCGTATTTTCTGTTTTTGAAGTACTAAATGATACGGAAGACATAGTTTTTGTTGTACGTCCATTATTTTTTGAAATTTTTTTGGACGGATGACACAGTTTCTGCTGTCTATCGAAATTTAATACATAGACGGTATAAACTATGTCATCCGTCTCCCGAACTTATTATAACAGCTATTAACGAAAAGTCTTAACTTTGGTTGGGTTTTTGACTCTTTTCAAATTTAAGACCTTTTTAGTAATTCAATTGGAATGACATTTTTATAGGTGGGGTGCTATATTTGTCATTAGCAGCCTATATAGCCTCTCCATTGGACTTTCTCTAATCAAATTACTGTAAAAATGGTCTACAGCATATTATCAAACTTATTATGATCAAAACAAGTAAAGAGACGAGTCCTCGAAATAGGATTTTGAATCCCAGCAGGTAAGCAGAGTGAGAGACTGAGACATGAGTATTCTCGACTATTAAACAAGAAACGAAATGAATGATAAGTTGAAAATATCAAGAAATTTGTTCCAATCTAGTGGGGGGCCCAATAGCTGTCAAATTCAAGAGACAGTCCGACAAACTTGAGCCCTACAATCACGTGGTCCAACACGTTGGATAGGGTGCCACGTAGGTCGACAAGGTGCGCGTCTGTTTCGGTGTTATGTGGAGACCACCACGCACCCCCATTCACTTGAAGACAGCTTAGCTGTTTCTGGGTCATTTTTACAGGTCCTGTTTTCACAAGTTTTAGCACCTAAAAGGTTTTTTCTTGGGCCATCAATTGGGTTTTTCTGTTCTTCCACTTCTTTGATCCAGACCCACATCCACACCTGACCACAGTTATGTGCAACGTGCAAGTGGTGCCATGCCACGAATCACCTCATTAGATTTTTATTTTTATACTATTTCTTCAAGCATAACTTTCTTTATTTTTTCTTTAAGTTTTTCACGAACAATCATTATAGGCCAAAAAAAATATGACAAAAGTATATTTGAAAATTTTCATATTGGCAGTAAACACATTAGAGCATTTCCAATGCAAATCAATATTTTTCCCTTTTTATCACTTCTATGTAAGCAGTATTTTCCTTTTTTATCACCATTTTGGTGAAAAACAAGGTGAAATTGCCCAATGCAAATGTTAATATTAATCTCGGACGGGATGTTAGATTCTGTCTAGACGTAAAAATTGAAAAAACGCTTCAGATAGAATGAAACATCCCGTCTGAAATTTAAAAAAAAACCCGAAAAAAATCATACAAGACGGAATGAATCCGTCCGGAAAAAAAAAAAAAAAAAAACCCATTTAGAAAACAATCCAACAATCCAACATTGTCCGAAGTTCACAAATCAGCCACTATCTCAGTTGAAGGTTTCATCCTGATAATGACTTGAGAAAATAGTCACTCTCGTTTTCACCTCTGTATTGTGCACTGGATATGAACAAAAAAAGTGAAAAATTTCACATTTTTTTTTCCACCTATATTAAGAATGCTCTTAGAGTGCATTATTTGCCACCCGATCACCAACTTATATAGTTGCATTCTCAAGGAACTTGCGTTATTTTTACTAAGAAAGAATTATCATGGCCTCATGTGTTCTAAAATATCTCAATATATATTTTTGTAAAAAGTATTACACTTGACAGGACCAGACTGAACATTTCAACTAGCTGATGCTGTCCTACATCTAGATCTGGTTTTTTCCTTATAATGCATATTTTGTATAGAAGTTCCAATTGGGAAGAATATATGAGATCAAGACGTTTAACCAAAAGTGTTGTGATGAAAAACACAAAGGCCACCATCCCAATTGACCCACCGACCTCATTAAAGTGTTTTGTTTTAATGTCATGGACCAAAGTTACAAATACCTTTATATCTGCTCTTTCTCTAAAGTTTCTAGGTGAGTTTGTAGAATTAGATTCCTGTATGAACCAAAACTCTCAACTTACAATTACTCACTCTCTCTCTCTCTCTCTCTGTATCTCTCCCCTCCTTTGTTTTTCTGGCACCCCCTCTTTTTTTATCCATCTCCTTTTTTTTTTTTTTTTCCTGTCTCTCAATCCTCTTTCATCCATTCTCCCATCTCTCTCCACGTATCACGACAGTTATCTTGCAGTTATGATTCTGCTCTCCCTCTCTCCATGTCTCGCAGCAGTTCTAGAGCGGTTGGGATACCGCGGATCTGATCCTATGCAACATATTTCCCCATACTATACCGTATCCGGTCCCATTGTCACCACTAACCTCCTAGGTCATGTATACGACCCATACAGATGCCCTCTCTCGGCCTTATTGATGGTCCGCGAACAACAAATGGGCCGAGAACTAACATTTCTCATCTCATACCCATTTCGCGGTATCCTTCTCTTTCTTGACCCTGCCACTCTGTCCCCCTATCTTCTTTCTCCCAGCACGTGTCCCACGTGCTCCCTCTGTATTACCACCTGGAAATATGGTGCACGCGCCTCGTACTTTGAGTCTTCGAAAATCGAGACTCCACGTGTCTCCCTTTCCTTGGTTCTTTTGTTGGTTAATACCTTTTGCCCCTGCCCCTTCAAATCCCACTCAAACCTCTCTCTTCTCTCAAAACCCCCAAAACAGCAAACCCTCACCATCTTTTCAACTTCCTTTTCTTCAAACTCTTCCCAATTCTTCCCCCTATTATTTCCTCCGGTAGCTCTCCAGCACGGTTCGTGTTCTACGACCTCCATTGCCTTGGCTCTCTCTCGTTACAGGTTTGTCTTCCCCCTTAATATGTTTTCCTTTCCTCTCATTATTTGTTTTATTCGCTTTTGAGGGTGCTGCTTCCTCACTTTCTTCTTTTCTAAGATTGCATATCTATCTTTTTGTAAACTCCCCTCATAGCACTGATTCCATCATGTCTGTATCGGAATCGGAGGCTACCTCAGCCACCCAATCCTCCGCCACCAAATTCTATAAATCTGGATCTTCTACCCCTAGATCTAGCCATCACTCTGCGGACCGATCTGAATCCCTGGCTTCTGATTCTATTGAGCCCATCGCTGTTCCATCTACTTCTATCTGGGAGGAAATCTTCTCTACCTCCCCCGCCATCCTACTACCGCAGACCCAACCTAGATGTCATTAAAGCCGCTTATGGCATACCTAGTGACATTATTCTAGAACACGTGTCTGGGGTCACCCACTTTCCTCACTTGGTAACACCGCGCCCCGGTTATCTCGTCGCTACTGTAGGACAGATAGCGGCTGGTTTGCGTTTTCCCTTGACTCTTTTTGACGTCGAGGTCTGTAACCATTTCAACATTCCTCCGTGCCAAGGCATAGGTAACTTCTGGCGTGTTATGTATGCCGCCAACCACTACAATGAGACTCACTCCCCCAAAATCGCGATATCCTTGCTCACTTCTATATAAAGAAAAGCACTAAACTTGGGAGTGTGGGATATCAATCCTTCTACACTCGTCCACAAAAGAAGTCTTTTATTCTTCACATCACCACTTCTGACAAGGTGTGGCACCAGTATCCGTTGTATGTGTCCGGGAGTTTTTTATCCGCGGACCTCCCTTCGGAAGTTTCTCTGAGACATCTCCATTTTCTAACAAGTGGTAAGTAAGCCGTTTTGAGTCGCAGTATTTATGTCTCACTTGTCTTTAATTTGTCTTTATTGTTGGTGATGTAGGTTAGAGACCCGACTCGCGATCCCAGATATACAACGGCGTTTACTCAGAAATTTTCCAATCCCTTCGCGAACTAGGGAGTGCACAGTGTAAAGTCCTCGGCATTGATCCGGAAAAAGCCACTCCTCTCTTACTTGACCCTTCTCTAAAAGACATTAGCAAATACCAAGGCCCCCTCTATCATCTGCCGCTCCTTAAAGAAGAAATCCCAAACCATCCCCACCTCAAAAAAGAAAACGTCCGGCTCACAAGTCCTTCAACTATACCACCAAAATCTCTCATTCACGAGCTGTTGCCCAACATACCGCTGCTGCTAAAACTAAGAATACTACTGCAGACACCCTTCCTCCATCGTACTCTCGTGTGGCTGAGTGGGAAGACGATTTTGCCCATACTTCCACTCCCCCTTCTGCTTCCGCTATGGATGTGAACAAGTACAAGCTTTGGGACAGCAACTCTGATGGAGATGCACCTGTCGAAGTTTCAAACAAGAGCTCTCCCACCAAAAAGGCCAAACTTACTTCTACTGCTCCTCCTCATACTACTGGCCGTAATGAACCTTCGCGGTCTGTTATATCTTCGCGCCGCCCCAGACAGGATTCCTTTTCAGCTGGTCCTTTAACATCTGGCCCTGTCGAAGTTTGGCATCCCAAGTTCAGGGCTAGGGATCGCGATGTCACTACACGAGACTCAGCTTTGGAAAATCCAGCTGTTGCCGCCTCTTTGTTTTTCAGCTCTCATCTCCCTCGGGATCAAGCCTATGGAGATTCTGGTACCATCGCTTCCTATAGGGCCTCCATTTACACTGGATGGGAAAAGGTGTGTGTTATTAATTTTACTTGATCCTTATCCTTTGTACTACCCTTTATACCCAATATGTCTCTGTAGCTGAGTCTAGATATTGGCTATGTGCTGCGCGGCCTTACCAGCACCGTGGAGAATTTGGAGGCGGCGAAGCAGGAAATACATGGCCCTGATGGCTGGAAAGCAAAGTATGCCAAGTTGGAGAAGGATAGGGACGATTTGCGGATCGCGGCAGTCAAGGCCCACAAGGAGCTCTAGGTGGCTGAGGACAAGCATCGTGACTATGTAGCGGGGGTCAATTCTAAACTGGAAAGTCTCAAAGAGACGGAGAAACTTGCCACTCAAGCTGCTGTAGACAAGGCCGTAAAAGAAGCCGCGGAGCGATTCTGGAGTCTCGCTGCGAAGAAGATTGCTCGTGAATTATAACAACAACTTGATCAGCTTAGCGCTGCAGGTCGACTTCTTCCATCGCCTCCTCCCGTTGCAGATACACCATCCGTGGTATCATCGACTGTGCATCTTGAAACTGCCGAGACCACTACCCTTGATGTGACTACTCCCATTACTAATGCTGACCCTTCTCCAGTGGAAATGAACGTAGACACCAGCACCGCTGTCGGTGAAGAGGAAAATATTTCTCCTGAAGAATTGAATACTGATCCTCAACAGTAACACATGTCGGATTTATTTCTTTGCAGATTTCTTTGTGATTGTAATTTCGGTGTTGAACAATTATCTTTTGTATGTGTTTGGACAAATATTTCATCGACACACTACATTTGCGTAGTAGGTGTCAATCAACTTGCGTTGTACTCTTTTTGCACTGTAATTTACTATCTATCATACTTTTCGATTTCGGCTTTCTTATGATTCGTTATGCATTGAAGCCATTGATCTATACGGAACTTTGATTCAATATCTTTTTCATCATCTTTCCAGGAGCTACCTTGATTTTAACCAAGTTGTTTGCAACCCTTTCATTTGCAAACTTAGTTAGCTGTGACACTAGCTAGGGTTGCCCCCATGTTGATTCGGCCGTTTAATTAGTCCGCGAAGGGCTCATCCTTCCCGATCTTAGAACAACTTTGAAGCTAGTTAGGGTTGCCCCCAGTTTGATTCGGACATACAGTCCGCGAAAGGCTCTCCCCCCCCGCTCACTTTAATTGCTGTGAAGCTAGTGTGGGTTGCCCCCATGTTGATTCGGACGTTTAGTCCGATAGTCCACGGCGGCTCTTCCCCCCCTTACCAGTGTCCCCATGTATAGAACAGTCGTGGTGAAGCTAGTCGGGGTTGCCCCGACTTACATACCGCAAGGGTTTGATTCGGACATGAAGTCCCCCGAATTCGGGCTCCGCCGGCTCTTCCCCTCTCTCTTTTGTATAGCTATGAAGCTAGTCAGGGTTGCCCCCAGTTTGATTCGGACATACAGTCCGCGAAGGGATTTTCCTCCCCCCGCTCTCTTTGGACCACTGTGAAGCTTGTTGGGGCAACTATATCCGTCCCTTATTTGATTTCTATTATCTACTACTAACTCGATTGGAAGAAGTGCATGTTTATTTCATAGTCATAATAATAAACAATACAAAGAGTGCGCTATCAAATACAAAAAGACTAAACAAAGGTCCTAGACATGGAACTTTTTCAACATTCTGATATTCCACGACCTCTCTATCTTTTCTCCTGTCGTAGTCTGTAATCCATAAGTTCCAGATGTACCCTTCTTACTGATGACATATGGACCTTCCCAGTTTGGCCCCAACTTCCCGTCGTTTTCTTTCTTGGTGGCAGGAGTAACTCGTCACAGCACATAGTCCCCCACCTTGAAACTCCGTGGCTTCACTCGTTTATCATACTGTCTTTGCAGAGTCCGATGGTATTCCTCCAACCGAATACGGGCTATCTCTCTTCTCTCTTCAACAAGATTCAAATCCGCGGCTAATATTTTCTCATTCAGTCCACTTTCCACAGCTTGTGTTCTGGTCGTGGATACTATCATTTCTACTGGAATGACGGCCTCTACCCCGTACGCCATTGCGAATGGTGATTCATTAGTGGATGTTCTTAGTGTAGTTCGATATGCCCACAGCACATGATGTAACTGTTCAGCCCATGCCCCCTTCCGCTCCTCCAGTTTTTTCTTAAGGTTATCCATAATGACTTTGTTTGAAGCTTCGGCCTGTCCATTCCCCTCTGGATTGTAGGGGGCTGAGAACCCTTGCTTCACTTTGAACGCTTGAAGGAAATTTCGGACTTTCTTCCCAGTAAACTGTGTCCCATTATCCGCGACGATTGTATGTGGCAATCCAAACTTGCAAATGATATTCTCCCATAGAAATTTGTTCACATTCTCTTCCTTGACTTGTTGCAGCGCCACTTCCTCCACCCACTTGGTAAAGTAATCTGTTGCCGCTAACATAAACCTCCTTTTACCGCTTGCCATGGGCAGCGGTCCAACTATTTCCATTGCCCACATGGCGAACGGCCACGGGCTGAGCACACTGTGTAACGGCTCAGCGGGCGCATGTATCAGCGGTGCAAACCTCTGGCATTTTTCGCATCTTTTGGCATATTCTATAGCATCTCTCTTCATGTGTGGCCAAAAGTACCCCTGCGAAATCAAACGTTGTGTGGTTGTTCGCCCTGCTGAATGACTTCCACAATCCCCTTCGTGCACTTCGCCAACACTTCCTGAACATACGGCGGACCTATGCATTTTAACATTGGTCCGCCAAAACTTATTCTATATAGATTCCCGTCTATTAAAGTGTATCTTTGGCTCACCTGTTCCATTCTACGCCTCTCTGTGTGTTTTCAATCTCTACCCCCATCAGGAAAGTCTTGATGGGCGTTATCCAACCAGGATCAATCTCCGTGGTAAGACAAACATTCTCTACTTTCGTGGTACTAGGCTTGTTCAACACCCTTATTTCAATAGATCGTCCCTCCGCCCCTGGTAATACCGTCCGCGACATAAGCCAATGCGTCGGCATGTCTATTTTCTCCGCGATTCAAATGGGTAAACTTAATCTTACTGAATTTGCTCGCTTTCCTTTGTAGGACCTCCAAGTATCTTGCCATCCTTGGCCAGCGAGCCACAAATCCCCCATTCACTTGGCACACCACCAGGTTAGAATCAGAATAAACAGATAATTCACTCACACCCAGATCTTGTGCCAAATCTAAACCCGCTATTACTGCTTCATACTCTGATTCATTATTTGAAGCCTCGAATCCCAGTTTCATTGATAACTCCAGCCTAGTATTCTCAGGAGTTACCAGGACTACGCCTATTCCGTTCCTCAGATCAGTAGCGAGCCATCGAAAAACTCTCCAACCGTTTCAAATGCATCCCATGGGTCCAATGGGTCGCGGTTAGGCTCCCCTTCGTAGTCCATTACCATCTCCTCTCCCCACGTTGGGTCCTCGGCTGGGAACTCTGTCAATACCTCCGCCATTGCTTTTTTTCAAGCGTTCTCGATTTGGTCTTCAATTTCATAGCAACCGATCATTACCCCATTTTAGCATTCTTCGACTTTTCGCCCTCAACGCCGCTGAGAGGCAGATTTGTTATTACTACCACTGAATGCGCCTCGAAATAAGGTTTCAACTTTATGGCAGAAAATACCAAAGCCAAAGCGTATTTCTCAATTCGGCTGTATCGGGTCTCTACTTCTAACATGGTCTTGCTTTGAAAGTACATTGGCTTTTCTACTTTGTCAACGACTCGCACCAAGACCGAACTCACCGCGTACTCCGAAACCCCCAAATACAAATACAGTTTCTCCCCCTGTTCTGGTCGCGACAATAAAGGCGCCTTCCCTAGATAATTCTTCAATACTTGGAAGGCTTCTTCACATTCCGCGGTCCATTTGAAGTCTTGTGTTTTCCTCAATAATCGATACAGTGGTCAACATTTATCTGATGACTTTGAAATAAAACGATTAAGTGTCGCGACTCTCCCTGCTAAACTTTGCACCTCCTTCACATTTTGAGGGGACGACATTTCTATCAGCGATCTGATTTGTTCAGGATTTGCCTCTATACCGCGGTGTGTAACTATGTAACCCAATAACTTTCTAGAAGTTACCCCAAAAGTACATTTCTCGGGGTTGAGTTTCAGTTTATGCGTCTGCAGTATATGAAAAGTTTCCCGAAAACCTTCCAGGTGTTCCTCCTCCGACATGCTCTTTTCCACCATATCATCAATATATATCTCCATCCCCTTTCGAATCTTCCCTTGAAACATTTTTTCTCCTAATAGTTGGAATGTCGCCCCAGCATTTTTCAAACCAAAGAGCATCCTGGTGTAACAGTATGTGCCACCCTCCACCACGAACGTGGTCTTTTCCTGATCCGGGCTGTGCATAGCGACCTGATTATACCCCATGGACGCGTCCATGAAAGAGAACACTTTGAATCCTGCAGTTCTGTCCACTAACTCATCCACCCGCGGCATTGGGTAACAATCTTTTGGGCACTCCTTGTTCACGTCCGTGAAGTCAACACACATCCTGACCTTGCCGTTCTTTTTCGTGACCGCGACTACATTGGACAACCATTCTGTGTATTCTACCTCCCTTATTATCCCCGCCCCTTTCAATCGTACAACCTCCTCGCGAATAGCCTCAGCATATTTGGGTCGTAAGCTTCTCATTTTTTGTCTAACCGGCTTAGCACTTTCATTCATGTGCAAATGATGACATGCAAACTCTGGATCTAAACCCGCGATACGCGATATCTTCAATCGCCCATGCGAACACACTTGAATTTTCTGTCAAGAACCGTACCAGCTTCTTTTTCCATTCTTCTAGCAAGTCATTCCCTATGGATGTAAATTTCTCTTCAACTCCCACTCCCAGGTTAACTACTTCAATTGTATTCAACGTCTTCGGTCCCAACGGCGGCTAGTACCCTTTTGTCACTGCCGCTTCCTGTAGTTGCTACGTGAATTCTTGTTCCTGAGATGGCCCTTCCCCTTTGGTTCTTCGGACCAATCTCTTCACCGTGATCTGATGGATGTTCTGCGCTGCCACTTGATCCCCCCTGATTTCATATGTTCCCTCATTCGTGGGGAAGCGGATTACTTGGTAATATGTCGATGGAATGGCTTTTATTTCATGAATCCATTTTCTCCCTAAAATTGCGTTATATTGCAACCCATAATCCACCACCATGAACCTAGTGAATACCGTCGCCGGCTGCTGCGGTCACCGGCAGCGTTACCTCCCCTATGGGCTCTGTCATACTGCCGTTGAACCCATACAAATTGGTTTGAGGAACCTTCAACTGGTTTCTGTCGATGCTCATCTCCTCCATGGCCCCTTTAAACAACAAATCAACTGAACTGCCGTAGTCTATCAACACCCTCCGAACTAGATAATTTTCCATTGCTATGGTAATCACCAAGGCGTCCTTATGTGGCGAAATTATCGGCTCCAAATCTTTCGGGGTGAACATAATGATTCCGTCGGCCGTCGCGGCTCCACTAACTAACCGCGGTACACTCACCACCTCATTCACCTATCATAGGCTTGCTGTCTTTCTTACCTTGTCCCTATGTGCATTCCTCCCCAGAGTCTCTCCACTAAAGATGACATTGATCGTACCCAAAATCCTAGCCGGAGCTGGCACTCTCTCGGCTTGACGTACTTCAGCGACAAACTCTCTGAGCATTCCTTTTTCAATCATCCTCTCTACTAACCACTTCAAGGCATAACATTTGTTCGTGGCATGGTTTCTGATTTGATGATACTCGCAAAATGGTTTCCCTTCTATCTCCCTTGGGGTACTCCGATCCGCGGCCCCTCATAATATTGGTGCTCCTTAATTAGAGACAAGATTTCCTCTAATGGTCAGTTAAGAGGAGTCTATTCCATTTCCCGGTATGGCTTCCTCTCTCGCACCTCTCTTCTGCCCCGATCTCATGTCCTCTCTGGCCCTCGGTTCTCCCCTCTGCAAGATCCTCTTTCTCTGTCCTCTATTCTACCTTTACCCTTTCGATCATCTCTCTCAACCTCCTGCACTGCCTTCCCCAACCTCTTTTGTTCCTTTGCCGTTCTCTGCATTATATCCTCATATCGTATGTATTTCTCTACCTTCGGATACAGAGCATGCAGCGTAGTAATTTCAATCTTAGATACCGACTCATGAACTCTGGTTCCCGATTTTAAACCATGCTGGAAGGCTATGACCGCCGTATGTTCATCCAGACTTTCCACTCTGAGCGTCTCCTCCTTGAATCTGCATAAAAACTCCCTCAATGATTATGTGGCCCTTTGTTTGATGTTGAACAGAGCCGCGATGTCAACCACCCTTCTCTTCTGGTGAATGAAGTGATCGACAAATGCGCGTTCCAGCTCTTCAAACCCTTTAATGCTCCTCGAAGCCAACCGGTAATACCGGTCAGGCTCCCCTTAAAATTGGGCGGGAACATCATACAACGGAGCCCATCATACTTACTCTCTTGCCATAACAGCATCTGCTGCCGAAAATAATGCAAATGATCAGTGGGGTCCCCTTTCCCATTATACCGTTCAAACCTAGGTTGGGAGAACCTCTTAGGTACTTCGGAATTCCATATTGAATCTGCCAGCGGATTTTTATTAAGGCTCGCTATCTCCTTCTGTGTCGCGCTCTGGTTCGCTCTTTCTATTACGCGATTCACTTCCCTATCTTTCTCGATCATAGCCTGAACTACCCCTAAAGTAATGCCCACTATTGGTTCGACGTCCGTTAGCGGGCACTCTACATTCTCCCCTTCCGCTTCACTGCTCCTAGGATCCCCCTGTTCCGTTCCACCTCGTGTAATCTCCTTCTCCTTTCTCAACTCATCATTCTCATCTCTTAACCTAACTATCTCCTCTTGCAGAAATCTGGTGGCGTCCGCTGCCACATCTGATACTTCTTCCTCTCCTACCCCTTCCATCTCAACACTCTCTACTTCCTCAATGGTTTCTCTGACTGCTCCCTTCTTAGGTCTTCCTACTCCTCTTTTTGCTATAGTGGCCATTTTTCTCCTATGTTCCCCACAGACAGCGCCAAAATGTATAAACCAAAACTCTCAACTTACAATCACTCACTCTCTCTCTCTTTCTCTTTGTATCTCTCCCCTCCTTTGTTTTTCTGGCACCCCCTCTCTTTTTATCCCTCTCTTTTTTTCTTTTTTTTTTTTCCTGTCCCTCAATCCTCTTTCATCCATTCTCCCATCTCTCTCCACGTATCGCGGCAGTTATCTTGCAGTTATGATTCCGCTCTCCCTCTCTCCACGTCTCGCAGCAGTTCCAGAGCGGTTGGATACCGCGGATCTGATCCTATGCAACTTGTTTTCCCATACTATACCGCATCCAGGTCCCATTGTCACCACTAACCTACTAGTTCATGTATATGACCCATACAATTCCAAAACTTCATTATATTAGAGTATCAAAGGGTTTATCTGAAATTATGTTTCAGAGATCTCCAATTGACAGAATAAACATCACAACAGACCAAGTTTGTATGCTCCTAGTGCACATGTTCTAATCCAGCTAAAGCATTTGATCTATATAATTTTGTGCTGATGCCAAAAGATCGATATATCGTGCAGTGAGTGTATGATCTAAAGTCCTCACTGTAGAAATTGTGTTTCGTGGCTTTTTAAAATATGTCTATCTTATCAAACAAATCTAAAAGTTACATTAAAAATATAACACGAACTAGATCTAAAGCTATCTTGATTTATCACTGCTTTTTAATTCCAAAGCACTTGTGACTATTTATTGGATACCCTTTAAACCACGAATCAAAGGCATTATCGACTAACTTTGAAGAAAGTCGAACAAGACCCTTTGGCCTTTACATTGCTAACTTGTAGTATGTTTCTTCCCACGAAATGTAGTGGACATCAATTGCAATTGCATTAAGATTTTGACACAATGGTAAATTTACCTAAGCACTCAATGATGAAAATACTGGCATATTTTTTTCTTTATTTACTACTGCAACGCGTGTGCTCAGAAAATCTTTCTAACTCGGTCAAGTTACATTTCAATCAACTTTGCTTTACCAAAAAAAAAAAAAATCAACTTTGCAAGTGTGCAAGTCTTTATCAAAGAAGAAATTTAAGAAGCAGTGTTAATGAAGACTCAACGACTTCAATAGCAATCCTTTAGTTCCAAAGTTTCATGATGAAACGGCGGTGTAGTGATGAAAGGAGACAATTTGGGACAGTGTCCATATATAAGTGTGAGGACCACACAGAGAGGATATTTCTCTCATAATTAGAGTGCCAGAAATGTTTGATACGCTCCTGACATTATTTATTACCTGTTTCTTGCACCATCCTTTGCTTTGCTTGTTTCTTTTGATGCTCTTTGTCTGCTCCACTTAAGTGTAACTTACTCGTTGAAAGCAATGCTTTTCGAAATTTTCGATTCTAACGGTGAAACTGTCTACGATACGAGTGGGTTAGATAGTTTCATTGTCTAGGTACATTGGAAAAGTGTGGGGGACTGGTACTATTGGTTGCAAAAACCAATGTGGATATCCTAACTTTAGTTGGAGGCTTGGTACACCAAATACTTTTGATAGAATCATATAACCCCCTTGATCACCATATTTCATTAAACCGGGGGCATTCATCCATCCATACTTCCTTCAAGTTACGCAGAATTAGAATAGTCCAATGACTTGAATTAGAATAGTTCAATGACGAAATCCGTATGAGTGGATGGAGAGTGGATGGCACCACATCAATTTAATGTAAATCACCCCTATCTCGGGGTAAACTCATAGTTCGTGATTTCGAATCTCAAAATCCATCAAATATTTCTGTTTTTGAAAAAATTGAAATAATAGTGTTAAGGTCGATCAAATATAAACACACTCTCTTAAGGAAACGTACAAAAAGGAGAGCTTTTAGCTCAATTTCGTGCCCACTTTTCTACTTTCAACAAGCACTTAATTAAAAAAGCATTCCAAAATAATATTGATATGGGGTCAGTATGTAAATTTACATGATTTTGATACTCAAACGATGCACATGTTGTCCACTTGCTATAAAAATATTATAGCGCTATATAACAAATGCTGTGATTTAAACGTGAGTCACATTAACCAAGATAAGATCTTAAGATAATATATCTGATTATGTGCCCTCTAATTAACCATGATGCAAATTGCTATGGGACAGACCAGAAGAATGTGTCGCCCTGAAGCAGCAATGCTTCCATATACTCTCACTCAAAACTACAGGGAAGAAGAAATTTTGGTTTTACTGTAGTTATTCTTTTATGATATTAAACTTTCTTTTTCACACAAAATGGACATAACAGTCGATGAGATTGTTGGTTTCGTTCAACAATTACTTGAGCATGTAAATAAAGCCAGGAATGCAAAATGCCATGTTAGATGCATTTGAAGCGTATTCCTTTAATTCAGGGCCCTATTACACCCCAATATCTTGTTATGTCGTGTCATAAACTCATAATTACAAGTCCTAACATTTTAATTCGACATTAATCCAAGACAGTCCAAGCATGGTTAAAATGAGCAAAAAAATGGGATAGTTGGTCTCACCCATCGGCAAGGTCACTTGATGCAAATGTAATGACACATGATAGTTTTTGTTGAAACTTGAGCGCCACAAAAATGCGACTCCGGAAAGATATAGAAACTGCTATTGCATTTTCATCGGCAAATGATATGTACCTTTTGAGCTAGCCCATTGAAAGCATAAAAATAACCATATTATAGCTGGCTTTAAGGTGAGGGACAACAAATTGGTGTGAAAATAAAAATAAATTCTACAATTGGAATTCCTAAGAAAATAATTGAATGCTTCAGATTAGAAGTTTCGTATTGGATGATCGTTTCCATCAAATGAATTTCAAAAAACAATGAAATGTGTTATCACATGAATTGTTTTTCCGGCAGTATTTACCCAAAATTGTCCATCCTTTAATTAATCGAATTCACAGTTGGCTTCACTTACTTCATCTCCTTAATATATATTACTAGTTCCTCACACACTGGCATAGTGCACCGTGTCAGCCACACAATGTGCCAGATTAGGTATGTCAGTCTGTCCACCTACTGATGCAGGAAGGTCCCGTCTAAGTAGTGTACTCAAACCCACGGCAGCCATTTTTCACTTGGAGCAGGAAAGGCAAAATTGATAAACATAAGACTGAACTATCCAACATTTGTTTCACTGAATTTGCAGATCTTGTAAACCATAACAAATCGGTTATCAATTCTTTGGCATACAAAACACTTGAGCGTCTACTCTTTTCTCGGCAAACCTTGTTGGACGACAAGAACATCCCAAACTTGGCAAACATTGCAACACAACATGAACTAAACGAACTACATCTATAACAAGTATTACAACATAGTGTTACAACATGCGTCACTTAATTGCCCAATCATTCAATCAATATAAATGAGACAGCAAAATGAGAAACTGTCTAATGCCGACGTTGACCTAGAGCAGGCCTAACATCTTTCGTCTCCAATCCAATTGTTCTTTTCTTTTGGTCCAGTTGGACCTTCCTCACCATATAGCTCAACTGGGAGTTTATCAAACAAGTTCTCCACCGAAAGCCTAAGATATATCGGCAATGCACTAACGATCTTATCCAGTTCAAATTTTGAGTTGTACACAATAGTCGGTCCCCATTCTCTCATGAACTGCAACCAACATGGCTCTGCAACACTTCCTTCTCCAAGGTACTCAGCTGCAATTATGTGATATTTAACGCTGGAATCAACCACGTTATTGCCCCAAGCAGCATCATTCCTCAGACCAACTACATGAGACCCTTGGAAGTAGCCACCAGGGTGTGCAAAACTAGCATGGCCACATTTGGATGAGTAAACAATTGCTTTGTTTCCTTCAATATACTCCAAATCATAAGCATTTACCCATTCTCCACCACTGTGCTGTGAGAAGTATATACTCCAGAGCTCACCACTGAAGTTGCTCACCCGAAGGGTGAAATGCTCCCAGTCACCAACGTGTTGCCCAACCTTGCTGAGTGGAATATTTACCATGCCAAACTTGATCGTTACTGGCCCATTGAAGGGGCAAAAAACCCACATCACAATATCAGTGAAAGTTCCTCCTAAGGCTGGTTTCACATGAACATAAAGTTCAGCACTCTCAATGTCACCATTCTTTACTGAACTGTTCCTATCATCATCTGGTAGGTCTATCCAATATTCCCCATCATTTTCACCTCCATTTGGCAGGTTAGAGCCAGTGCAATCAATGGCCTCACCCTCCACATCACCTCTTCTGTACAGCATAGCCCCACTTTTGAAGAACCATGGAACAGAAGAAGGCAAGTACCTTTCATCAGGATGAAAGGAAACAGTTGGTCCGTAATGCTTGATAAGTGCATGGATCTGCTCCAGATTTGGCATTGCCTGCAGAGCCAAGTCCTGGTTCTTCAAGCATGCAATATTTAGCTCATCTCCAGAACTCAAATGGCTACTGCAGAAAAATGTCCCAACAGATACACCTTTTCCTAACATCCCTCTCTCACCGCGGTCTCATATTCCAGACCACGAAATGGGGTTTTAGTATCATACGGTATGTCTGACAGCTTTCAGTGAGATCATCTCGAACACATCTCACTTCTTCAAGGGAAGGCGTGTCAGGATTGTTACTGACCACAAAGCCCGTAGCTTTATAGCCTGTGGGTGGAAGTGGTAGCCAAAAGTAACAACAACCATAACGAGTTTCCTCACTGAAGTCGTCTGTACTCCAAATTAGGGTATAACTGATAGGTTTCCTAAGAGCTGGTAAGTTTGTGATAGTCCGACAATTATGGCCAACCTCTCTTGCTACAAGAACAAAGCCTCGTAAAGGGTCGTCATTTGATTGACAATAGTGACCCAGACTGAAAAAACCATCTGGTATGTCTACAGGTCTATAAAATGCAGCACCTTTTGTCTTTTCATTCGGCGGATTGTAACTCCAAATACATTCAAATTTGGTGATCTTGAGAACTTCAAGCTCTCCGAATGGTATTTTCCCAGTAGCAAAGCCTTGGCCTGGAAATGCCACTAATTCAATCAGAATGGGTAGTTGACTCAATACAAGTTTCAAGAATAACAAAAATCACCAGTGAGTTTTAAGCAATAAGCATTATTTGAATAAATGAGATCCACATAAATGATAAAACCACATCTCTTTTAATACCATTTTCTTGATACATCTTGTGTTCTTGCTCAACAATTCTGAGAGTCAGTCTTCACTAGTACAACACTTGATAGAAGTCATAAAAATAACAGTAACTACCAGTGACTTAGTGAGTTACAAGATACAAGCAGTAGTTTCAGAAAGGAAAACTAAGGTCACAAATGAAATTGCATCTCTTGTACTACCAATTTCAGTTAATAAAACTTGTATATTTAAAAACAGGCTTGCCCACTATCGAGTTACTGGTCTAGTGGTCTCTATAAACCAATTTCAGTCTAGCCTCGCTCGCACACTATCGAGTTACTGGTCTCTTTAAAAACAGGCTTGCCCACGCATTGTGCGGGTGCCAACTAGCAAAGTTGGTAAAACCTTTGGGTGATGTTACCAAAAATCTGGGGATCAACCCCCACCCCACTAGCATCAGTGAGTTACTGATCTCATTTTAAATTAAGCTTGACAATCAAAACTAAAAATATATAAACAAAAAATGAAAAAACACAATAAACACATGCAGGTTTCATGAAGGGCTAAAAGACAGAACAATAGGCTTGAACGGAAAAAAGAAGTAGATCACCAAACATGGGAATCCCAGCCAAAAACAGAATCTTAACTTTTTGGGTTCCATTATCTCTGAAATTTTCACATAAAACCACTTCTTAGGATATGTCTGGAGAATTACTGCAGAGGGGTATACTCCATATTGGGGTGGTCATAAGCGATTAACATGGACTGAAAAGTACGAGAAGTTTTTCTTTCAAATAACAAACTATTATAGTATCTGGAGACGTCATCCAATACAGCAAAACTTGCTAAACTGTATTATCGGAAAAAATAATAATAATAAAATAAAAAAGCTTGCTAAAACTCAATATTTTGATTTAGAGTTGAAGATGAGTAAACCATTCTTTCTTGGGAACTACGGATTGAAATAAGCTTATTTTCCTACTAAGATGTATGGATTGAGTAAAACATTCTTATTTTCCTAAGAAAAAAACAGAAAGAAAGAAGAAGAAGAAGTGCTAGCTAGTGATTGCATTTTCCCTAATAAACCGTTTCCAGCAATAACAATCCAAATGCATGAGATTGGTAGAAAGGATTTCTTTTCCATGAGCGAGAAAGAATCTAGTTACCACATCCAAAATAAACCCAAACATGTCTTTCAATATGTTGAGTGTCTCCAACTCTATACTGACCAAGTCAACCTGAAACTCTGTTCTTATAGGACTATATTTTATCTACATCGGCATGTCCAGATCATCTCAATAGCCCCATTAGTTGTGCCTAATAAAACAAAGATTTCATTATGCATCCAAATCTAATCTATTCTCCATCAAAGTACCACATATCCATTAAACTATCCTCATCCTTGCTAATTGAATGACCAACATCTATCCCCACTGAAAAGGGATGATCTTCATTTCAAAACAACGAAAGAAACCGTTCTTTATTAGACCACTGGTCATCATTTAACTACTGGTCACTCAGAGTCTACGACCAACTAATCAGAAAAAATCCCAGATTTTACTTTTATTTATCTTTGTTGTTGTCCATCCTGGTCTGGCCCGATTGTCCAGAGCTCCTCTTTCATTGCTCAGTCCTTATCAAAACATATGGGAAAATGACTCTGTAGGAATCCCCTTCTGACTCCGATACCAGCATTGTCGAATTTTCAGCAATTTCTGATGACATGACTAATCAAGTGAAAATCGTTACATCAAACAGCTCCTCAATCATTAAGCATTGATACTAGTGCCACCTCTCAAATCAGGTTCTTCCAAGCTTCATTCTTCTAGATATAACACGCTTTGAATCCTGTATCAAATAACCTTTATAAAACTGCGTTAAGCTTTTTTCCAGTCTCATCATATGAGATTATAGCACTTGCAAACCTTACACTAAAGCCCTTCCCTTTCAGAGAGTTGTTACCTCTTTCTCTCTCTTGTACCCTCATCTTGAAAGGAGCATCAACACAAGAAAATGGAATATCAACAACTTCCGCAATTCACCACAACTACTAATTTAACAAGGTGTGATTGTGTTTGGAGCCCAACTGGTTCTTTCTAACGTAACTCTTTATACTAAGTAAGTGCATTGTCATTAGTTTTTAAAATGTCTTTCCAGTTTTCGTCCAAATCAACCCTACCTAGTCGAGACACACATGCTTTTAAGATTTCACTTATTTGGATAAGCCAATGTTTCATCATCTCAGTACATAAATTAAGAATTTAAGGAGTGATTGTGGAAAACAGAAGTACATGAGACTATTAACTAAGCAATCAATAGAAGATTTTACATATAAAAATGTTATGGCCCGACGACTATCCACTCCTTCGACGACAATATACTTTTCACTTAGTAACAAGATGAACTTGCAGGTCATTTCACTTAAATTTGTTTACCATTCCATCTCCCAAAACTAACTAAGGTTAATTATGCTAATCAATGCGACGCCAGCATCCACAAAGCAGCATAAACGCGATCATACTCAGAACTTGTTTTACGCAAATAGGACATCTACATTTCAACATACAAGGCATCTCATAGATCCATCACATCATGCAAAAGGACTTCAACAAAGTCAAAATTCAAGCAAGCCCAACAATATGCACCACTCAAACAAACTAAACAAAGAAAGAATACAACAAAAAGATGAAACCTTTGAGTTACAGAAGCAGCATCAGGACATTGAGGAAGTGGAGAAGGTAAAGAAAAAGGCTTGGGTTTGAACGGTGGGATAGAAACTTCAGAAACAGTGTTCCAATAGAAACACTTGCACCCAAACATGCTGCAACCCCAAGTCTCAAGGAATCAACAACAATAATAATAAGAGACACCTTCCAACAAGTTTTATTGCTCTTTGTTGGTGGTGGCTAATTTTCATCAGTTTCTCCTTGTTAGTACATTGGTTGAATTCTTTTTCAATAATTGACAATCTTCTATTCAATTGTAATGAAAATAAATGAATGGCCTTGTTGGTTTGAAAGTGAAAAGTGGAAAGTAAAAAAAACACAACATTATATCTCTCTCTAATGTTTTTATAAAAAAAAATTGATATGACTTGGAGAGAAGGGGCTGTTTGGTAAAGTAGAGGGATTAAATCCCTACAAAAAACTCCATCTACTATTATCTCGATGCATATTAAGGTGGATAATTGATCTGTGCCCATAAAAAGTTTCCATAATGTCATCTTCCAGTGGGAATATGATTTTAGTTAGGTACTTCGGTTTGGAATGATACTGACCAGCCAATAATTTGAGAGTAGGATATTTCCTTAATGAAAAACTTTCCTTGAGTGAGAGTTACGTATGTCTGAAGTTTGAAATAAAACAAATAACACGATAACTTCAACTTCTCATGCCATGGTTGGTGGGTGTTTACTTAAAAACAAATTGACAGGAAATATACATTTGTATTCCCTAGGTTAAAGAAAGATGCAAGGCCTATGACATATAGAATGATCGAAATGCTGCTTGATATCTTAGTAGGAAAAAATAAGCTTATTTTTCCTACTAAGACATCTGGATTGAGTAAAAAACATTCTTATTTTAAGTAAGAAAAAAAAAAAGAAGAAGAAGTGCTAGCTAGTGATTGCATTTTCCCTAATAAACCGTTTCCAACAATAACAATCCAAATGCATAAGATTGGTAGAAAGGATTTATTTTCCATGAGCGAGAAAGAATCTAATTACCACATCCAAAATAAACACAAACATGTCTTTCAATATCTTGAGTGTCTCCAACTCTATACTGACCAAGTCAACCTGAAACTCTGTTCTTATAGGACTATATTTTATCTACATCGGCATGTCCAGATCATCTCAATAGCCCCATTAGTTGTGCCTAATAAAAACAAGATTTCACGTATGCATCCAAATCTAATCTATTCTCCATCAAAGTACCACATATCCATTAAACTATCCTCATCCTTGCTAATTGAATGACCAACATCTATCCCCACTGAAAAGGGATGATCCTCATTTCAAAACAACAAAAGAAACCGTTCTTTATTAGAACACTTGTCATCATTTAAGATTTACACTACTGGTCACTCCGAGTCTACGACCAACTAATCAGAAAAACATCTAAGATTTTACTTTTATTTATCTTTGTTGTTGTCCATCCTGGTCCGGCCCGATCGTCCAGAGCTCCTCTTTCATTGCTCAGACCTTATCAAACCACATGGGAAAATGAATCTGCAGGAATCCCCTTCTGACCTCGTTAGCAGCATCGTCAAATTTTCAGAAAATTCTGATGACATGAGTGAAAATCATTACATCAAACAGCTCCCCAATCATTAAACACTGATACTAGAGCCACCTCTCAAATCATGTTCTTCCATAAGTTACGCTTCATTCTTCTAGGTATACCACACTTTGAATCCTATATCAAATAACCTTTATAAAATTGTGTTAAGCTTTTCTCCAGTCTCATCATATGACATTATAGCAATTGCAAACCTTACACTATAGCCCTTCCCTTTGAGAGAGTTGTTACCTCTTTCTCTCTCTTGTACCCTCATCTTGAAAGGAGCAAGAACACAAGAATATGGAATATCAACAACTTCCAAAATTCACTCACACAACTACTAATTTAACAAGGTGAGTATGTTTGGTGTCCAATTGGTTATTTCTAACTTAAATCTTTATACTACGTAAGTGCATTGTCATTCGTTTTTAAAGAATTTTTTCCAGTTTTCGTCCCTAGTCAAGATAAACACGCTTCTAAGATTTCAGTTATTTGGATAAGCCAATGTTTCATCATCTCGGTACATAGTGATTGTGGAAAACAGAAGTAAATAATCTTTTTCACTTCGTAACAGAATGAAATTGGAGGTCATTTCACTTAAATTTGGTTACCATTCCATCTCCTAAAACAAATTTTCTTGCATCAAAACAATCAACTAAGGTTAATTATGCTAATCAATGCGACACCAGCATAAACATAATCATAATCGGGACTTCAACAAACAAAGTCAAAATTCATACCTGGAGGCCATTGAGGAAGTGGAGAAGGTAAAGAAAAAGGCTTTGGTTTGAAAGGTAGGATAAAATCTTCAGAAAGAGAGTTCCAATAGAAACACTTGCACCCAAACATAATTATTATGTTGTAACTCCAAATCTCAAGGAATCAACAACAACAATATTAATAAGAGACACCTTCTTCCAACAACTTTTATTAGTCTTTCTTGGTGGTGGCTAATTTTCGTCAGTTTCTTCTTGTTAGCAGCACATTGGTTGAATTTTTTTATACTAATAATTGACATTATTATTATTATTATTATTGAAATGAAACGAATGGTCTTATTGGTTTGAAAGCGAAAAGTGGAAAGTTAAAAAGACACGCCACTCTCGCTCTCTAATGTGTTTATAAAAAAAAAAATTGATGTGACTTTGGGGAGAAGGGGTTGTTTGGTTAAGTACGGTACACGTTGTCTCAAGTCTTAGGTAATATAATCAGTTATAAAATGCGGTGCATATACGAGTCCGGTTACTCTATAACCGGGTACAGAGAGATGAATCTCTGTAACTCTGTTATTTCATGGTTGGATCTGTGCCGAGATACACAATATACGAATATCGAGGTCAAAATCTGTATTTCGAGATAAATGTGTGTATTTCAAGACGATCCAACAGTAAAATAACACAGTTACAAGATTCATATCTGTAACCGGTTATAGAGGAACCGGACTCGGTACTTATTAGGTTTGGATTGATATTGACCAGCCAATAATAACATTACGATAGTAGGTGGCTTGAGCTCATCAGTAAAACTATAGCCACCATAAGAAATCAAACATGAGGTTGTAACTTAACCTAATTTGCGAGTGCCTATTTTGAGATTAGGGAGATTAAGCCAAGGCCCAATCGGACGATATATCAGACTCCCCAAAAAACGATATATATCAGATATATTGGTTGATATATATATTTTAGTTGATTTGTCAAATTTTTTGTATATGTCAATATATCATAAAATATCAAAAATATCGATAATATAAATCGATATATATAAAAAATATCAAAGATATTAACAAAAAATTAGTCAAAGATTGGTCAAAATCAACAAAGTCAATGATATATATCGGATATATATCAGTTCAAAACAGTGTCAATATATCCAACCGATATATCAGAATATATCCATATCGGGTACTCAAATACTGATATATATCACCGATATATCCGTCGATATTTTCAGCCCTAGATTAAGCTAGAGCAATGCCTAAAATATCACCGATATATCCGATATATTGTCGATATATATCATTTTTTTGGTACACCGACATCGATATTTCTGACATATCTACTGAATATTGAATCATTTTTTCCCGATATATATCGGAATTTCCAATAGAAAACTTTATATCGCCGATATAATCGATATTTACGATATATATAGTTTGACTTTTTGACCAATTTTTAATATAAATATTTTCAAAATATCTTATATATCTGATATATATCGGCGAGATATCCAATATATCTACCGATTGAGGGCGGGTTGGGTTTAGTAGTGGCATGATCAGTCACCCTGCGAGTAGTGTGTCATATGGTTTTTCATATGGATATTGGATGGGGGCTGATCAACAACCTTATGGCGCACCACAACCTGAACCAACATATGGACAACTCTATCCAAGTTATGAATCAGTTGGAACTGCACCTGGATTTGTTGCATTACGCCCAATGTATACTTACACCAACACTTTTCGAATTGGAATCATGTTAGAATTTCCAACACAAAAATATGAGTGGCATGTTCGACAATTTCTCGACGATGAGTATAACTCTGTATACACTTGGGTAGGGTATTGTGAAACAGTTAGGATTCAAGAATCGAGTATGGAAGTTGACCAGCCACGCCACTCGTTTATGTATTGATGACTTGATGTAACTTATTTATCTTATTCTGTAATTTGAGACTTTGAGTACATTAGATTATGACATTGTGGTTAATTATTTGTCAATATTTTTTTTATGGTTTTCTTGATAAATAAATATTGCTATTATGTCTTCCGATAGTTTGGATTGGTCACAAAATAAATAGATATATTTGATATTTCCGATATATCTGATATTTATCGGTTTTTGGGTACACCGATATTGATATTTTGGGCCTTGAGCTAGAATACGTGTATATGATATGGATATGACTTCGATATAGGGGAGGAATGCGAAGAATAATCATTTCAATCGATCTCTTGATAAGCTGCCCATGTTGTAGCCTTGAAAGGACATGGTGTTTTGTCTACAAAACCTAATCTATTGAGGGCTTGTGACTTTGCAAAGTTATGGAGATGGACTAAGTTCAGTTTTAGGCTTAACTTTTCTAACTTTTAGGAGGCAATGAAGATTACTAAAAGCAGAGCAGCCGTTGAACATTTGTGGGGAGCTGCAGTGATAACAACTATGATATCACTATGGAAACACAGAAATGTTGTGTACTTTGAAGAAAAGAATCCCTCGTTCCAGTACTGCATCAAGCTAATTAGTTCACACATCAACATCGCTGCACACCTCTCTAAAGGTCACACATATAACAGTGTAGACGACTTGTTAATTTTCAGAACTTGGGGACTGAAACCTAAACCAACAAGGGCACCTAGAATAAGAGAATGCATGTGGTTACCTCCACCTCCGAGCTGCCTTAAGATCAACTCAGACAGAGGGGCAACCCCAGTCTAGCAGGTATTGGTGCTTCTTTTCTCAGTCACAATGGAGAGCTTATGTTGATTTAGAGTAGGGCTAGCTAGTATTATCCCCATCCTAGATGAGCCAATTAGAATTTCCCCCTTACTAGATGGGGAAATTAGGGTCTCCTCCCTAAATACACACAAAAAAGAAGTCAACTAAATCCTAATTTGCGCATCTAGTAAGGGGGATAATATTGGTTAACCCTTTAGAGTAAGGGTCTGGGAGCGGCTGATAAGTATTGGGCCGAATGCCATGTGGCAGAGGAGAGTGTGGAGACGGCATTGAGCAGAGGATGGACTAAGCTTTGGCTCATAGGATGACGCAAAGAGCAACAACACCACTTAAGAGCTGCACCTCAACATACCCGAAAGAAAAGGGTTAAATAACGTTAAACATTCATATAATAACTTGAAACTTCAAAATACAGGAACATGTCTTCCGAAAACTTATAGCAGAACTTGAGATTCGGCCTGAACGGTAGAAAAGAAACATAATGGTCTAACAGAGGACGAAAATATCCCCTCATGTCCAAAGCTAAGAAAAACTAGGAAACAACAAAATCCCTATTAGAACCCTTTAACACTCAGACAATAGCACTTGCAATCCTCGACCACTAATCAACACATTCCTTCCCAATATGACCAGTTACAGCAGATCCTGCAACAAAATCCCATAAGTGAACATGAAAAACATCATTTATAACCCAATAACAAATAAAATTCACGTTAAACATGCCATTATGACACAAGTCTGTTTGATTTTAGGAGAAAAGGGTACCAGATTGGGGAGACCCTAAACAACTAGGAAATACACATAAATAATAAGTAATAACGCACTCTAGAAGGACTATTTCTATATGGTACTAATTGCATGCATCAATGCCATCCTTCAAGTTGTTCCTTTGTATTATTGAAACAGCTTATCAGAAGAGTCACAAACCCAAGTTTTAGTGACTTATGCCTCTTCATAATATTATTTTCGCATAACTAAGTTGGATATTTCAGCATTAATATATGCAAGTGATGCAACCCATGGAAGAAATCTTGCAGTGACTTGATCGAATACCTCAACAAAAACTATGTTTTCATTCAGATGTACATCTTATGCTATAATCTAAGGGCTACCAACTCAAAAAGTTAATTGGGCAAGAATCATATCTTCCAAAAAAACCAACGCACCTTTCATTTCACCTTTTGGATTCACAATCTCTCCAGCATTGTCTGCAAACAAAACAAAACAGTGAAGAAATGAAAAAATTTCTAACTGTCTCACAAGAAATGCCTATGTCGCACCTATTTATACACTACCGATTTGAAAACCAGTTCAAGCACAATTTGATAATTAGACATATATAACCCACCAGATTGACTCTTTTCCCCCACCATACAAAACAAAATATAGCATTATTTATTGGGTGAACTAGTATTACCCCTCCACTAGATGAGCCAATTAGGATTTCCCCCCCCCCACTAGATGGAAAATTAGGGTCTTCCCCTTAAATACACACAAAAAAATTTTGGTCAACCCACTTTGACTTTTTTTGTGTGTGTATTTAGGGGGGAGACCCTAATTCATCTAGTAGAGGGGTGAGAAATCCTAATTGGCTCATCTAGGGGGTTATACTAGTTAACCCTTATTTATTTATGCTTTTATTGCATCTATCTATAAAAGCTCGCGCACATTCTCTCTCCTCACCATATCGCTCCATTTTGTACTCGGAACAATATGATTGGCTCCTACAAAATCGGCTTGGATAATAATTAGTAATATCTCCTCAGATTTGTTTAAATCTCCCTAATTTATTCGTATATTATTATAACCTCCCCAAATTCTAAAAAAAAAAAAAAAAACCAACAAATCCAACGCAAAATACAGAAAAATCATCAAATAAAATTTCTTAGATTTTTTATTGGTCAAGACTCAAGAGAAGGTCTGATTTTCTCTCTCCCCTGCCCTCTCTCTATTTCAAGCAAACTTCTTTTGTCGCTAAGGTATGCTTTTTATAGAACGTAATATTCAATCTTCCTATTTCAGTCATAAATCTTCTCCGAAACCGAAAAACACTTCCTTTTGTAATACTGGGCTATCCTTATGCCAAAAAAGAAAGCTCCATCACCCGGTATAGTAGCTTTTCCATCGTTTATCGTTTACAAATTCTAACATATATAGTCCTGTACATAAATTTAAAGTTCGACTGCCCAAGATTGTTTCTAAAATCGTTGACAAGTTTAATTTTACTTGCAGCTAGCGGAATTGGCCGGTGTGCTGTCGTGCTGACGCTAGGATCTGTTGATGGAGCAGCCAAAACAGGCCTTTGACCATCGGCTCCTCAACCATCTGCTCCTAGATATAACAGTTCAACGTAATTCAAGGCTTTCACATTGGAAGTTGAGTATATAAGTTACATAGAAGAACTAGCATGTGGAATAACTGTGGATGAAGTGAAACTATGGTAAATCACATCAAACAAATTAACTGGAATAGTATAACTGTGATAAAGCATGCATATGAGGCTGAAACACACATGCATCAGATTTTTGTATCTAACTACAACTCTTACAAGTAGATTGTTGAAGGCTGTCTTCCACATATTCCAATAATGATCAACAAAAGTAACAAAATAAACAATTCACTCTTTAGGGACAAGTTTACTTGCTAGAATCGGGGATTTTGTCAGTCATAAATCTTCTCGAAACCTAAAAACACTTCCTTTTGTTTTGGAAGTGGGACTGTGAAAACAATTAAATGTCATATAGATGCTGCTGAAACAAAGGTAACACAGGATTTTGGGCTGCCAGGTTGGTAAAGATAATTTAGGTATGAATGAAGTGTGGGTCAAGAATTGTGGGATTATTAGTCATACTGGCAGTTTTAAGGACGTTCTTGGGCATGACTGTTTTGGTTAGTCAAATAAACCCGAATCGGAAATTGAATCCAAACAAGATTGTTGCTGTTGCTTTAGCAGCCGACTGGGGATCTTCCTGCTGATAAAATTTCACTGGCCCAATTGGTTCAGGCAATTTCAAATGGTGCATTGGTTTTGAGTCGAGACACAGATTTCGATGGGTGCATGCAGTTGGTTCGTGAGATAACTACTAAGGTTCCCATATATCTTGCGAATTCTTTGAATAGTTTGAGGCTTGAAGGGCAGAAAACCGCTGCTATTGAGATATTGGAGCAATTTGATTGGGAAGTTCCTGATTGGGTTATTGTTCCTGGAGGAAATCTCGAAAATATATGTGCTTAGGGTGCTTTTGTTTACAGTGACGTGCATTCAATTCAACCCTGTTAATGATGGCTACTTTATCAGTGGCTCTATCGATGGGAAAGTTTGAATTTGAGGAGTTTCAGAAAGCGGGGTCCTAGATTGGGCAGATGTTCGAGATATAATAACTGCCATATGTTACCACTGTATCAGATCCCAAACTCCAGCCATTGCCAGGAAGTTGAAGATTTGTATAGGCTGAACAAACGATTTTCTTGGCTTTTGTTTTGTAGACACCGTGATGAAGTTGGGGTTTGGAATCAGGTTTGTTTTGCATGACTACCATTTTTGCTGGAAGAGCCAAGGTATATTTAGATTATGCTGCGGGAAAGGACATTTAGGTTCAAAGAAGAGCATAACAGTATTGGAATAATGGGATATTGTGAGACGAAGATTGAGGATTTACTGGTCAGCTTAGCTTTCAACCCCATCCTAAGATCATAATTGCTAGCTTCAATTCCATCCATTTCCATGATTTAAATTCCAGTTAACAACTGCTTCTTCCAATGCTAATTATTAATGCGAAAAAGTAAATAAAGAATGACAAAAAAGTGTTTAGGAAGGTGACAGTTGAGAGTAGAGATAAAGTTAGGATTGAAAAACTGCTTAAAGGGTCTGGGAATATTGCTGAGAGGAAAAATGACAATAAGATGCAGAGAAAATTGCAAAGAGGGAGAAGAAGCTTATGTGTCCTGGGTTTGAAGGTCACAAGGAATGGTTCTTTACTGAATGGGATTTAAGTTTACTGTAATCAGAGATGGGAGTTCCTTGCTGTCGTTGTAGTTCATCGAAGATGGTGAGGTGGTGCATTTATGTTTTTATGGATATTTAATGTTTTTTTTCAAGTAAACTTTTAATCAGTTGTGGTTTTCATAGTTTTCCCTTGTAAGAGATTGTTAAACTATAATGGTCGAAATATGAAAAAAATTATATCAACTGATTGATTTCGAGTTCCTATTACATTTATGTTGTTCGACTTTGATTTACTGGTTTTCTGTAGAACTACTTTCGTGTGGTGCATTTATGTTTACTTACTTATTTTTTATAAAAGGTGTGTTTATGTTTATCAGTCTGTTGGCGACACTATTCCTCCCGTAGAATTTTATCATTCTATGTAGAAATGTGTCATATTTGCGTAGGATCTTTTCGCATGTGAATTTCAGAGACACTTCAGCTTTACTTGCAATGGTTAATGAGAATTAGGTCTATGTATATATATATAAAATCTCGCGCATATTCTCTCTCCTTACCATATCGCTTTATTTTCCAACCCAAGCAATATTAGTGGTTCCTAGAAAAGAAGAGGTCCTAATAATTAGAAACACCTCCCCATATTTGTTTAAATCTCCCTAATCTATTCTTAATTTTCTATGGTCTCCTCAAATTTTAAAAAAAAAAAAACAAATTAAATAAACCTTATACAAATTCTACCGGAAACCTAACTTTTCTTATACAAATTCTACCGAAGACCTGCCAAGTTTAGGATCGGGCGTTGACCAAGTCTTATAACATGTTACGTTTTTTTTTGTGTACAACGCGAAAAGCCTGCTTCAAATGAAAATATAAATTTATTCCCTATTAATAGCGTTATTGTTACCTTCTCCTACTTAATAATGTTTCTGTAATTTCAATGACAGTAGCATGGTGGAAAGTCAATATTTTTTGCTCAGGTATGATACTTGAAACAATCCTGTTATTATCATTGATTTGTTTTTTTTTTTTTAGAAGTTGTAGATGTTGGTATGTGTATTACTTTTGTATGCATATATTTCCAATCTTATTTTGGTTTCGGTATTGATATCGTAGATTGCTTTTCCAATGCTACGGGTGAACCGCAGCTATGACAACTCGAAAAGCAACATTGCTGCTATTCTAGCAAAGGACGAAGAGTAATGCTCTGCAACATTAAAGGTAACAAAATTCAATAATTGATTGAGTATTGTTTGCAACCTAAAGGCAAAAAAGGACACGACGTGCATTTTGTTGCAGACTAATTTGATGTTTATCGCAATATGACATATATATCTCCGAGTATATATGCAGGTCTACAACCCAATAAATAAGTAATACTAAATTTAGAAGTTATGTTGTTATTTGATCATCATGTGTACTGAGATGATCAACCGGTGTTAATATATGGACCATGGAATCTGCCAACCAAAACAGTGAATGCATGCATGTGTTGCCGCTGTATTTAGGACTTCAGACTTATCATTTTGTCAGAAAAGTCAGAGTACTTTTGGTAAGAATTAAGCCCCTCCATAAATATCTATGTTTCTCATTTGCTATTAGCCTGTCAATGAGCTAAATAGATTGATCATTATTTACCGCTATTAAAAGATTTTCATACTAACGTATTTGAGTTTATAGTTGGAGTCTAAGATCTGACTTTATAGTTTATACATATTCTCATGATGTTATTCACATTAAGCAGAATAACAAACCATCATGACATAAGCAATTTCCTAGGCATAGATTTTCGATCATTTGTATCTTCAGGCTTCAGGGAGATTGCATTTTCATTGAATGCACCACCTATTTGGATTATAGTATCTTGGTCTGAAACTGTTTTTCCTTTCCAATTTATTCCTTTACCATGCTATCAATGTGCATGGGTGACAGTCCCATATTCATGTCATTTTGAAATTTATTTAAGACTTAAGTTCCATGATTGAAATTCTAAGTAGACTTATAATGATATGAATTAAAAGTTTGTTTCTTCGACTCAGGTAGCCTTCGTGAACTTGCATAACACAAAGTATTTGCAGTGGTGGCACCTCTTTTTCTTTTTCTTCTTAATTCTGATTAGATTTTTTTGTGTGCTTTTGATGTACTGTGTTACAATATTGTCTATTCAAATAACTTATGAAAGTTTGGAAGCATACCTGTGATAGCCCCCCCTACTTTGACAACATTGTGTCTTTGTGTATGTTTGGAGAGACCCCAACCATAGCTTAAGGATGTATCCAAACTGAACCTGAGGCATAACATCTATTGTTCGCACGCTCTGACACACTCAATCACCACAGTTCACCGGAAGGATTTACTATTAGTTAGATTTAGATTTCCTCCAACAGGTTCTCTTCAAGCATTGATTTTATTTAGATATATATACTAAGAAATGGTTGATATTCTATACTATAAAATTGCATATTATAAGCTATGGTGTATAAGTTTTTGGTTGAACTATGTATGTCAACGATGTTTAAACCTAGAAGCTATGCTTTACGTCTTAGTGCTCTCTCTTATTTGCAATTAGCTGTTTATTTATAAATTATTTCTATTCTGCTCAGTTTTATACCTGTCGAAGTAAAGCCATGCCCAACGACCTTGATGTCATCCGTATCAGAAAGCATGCACAATTACTAATGGTACTTAACTGTTTCAATTGATCCATGCACTTCTGCATACCTCTAAGGTGTACCAGGTTCGAAACTTATTATAGATATATTTTTTTCATATAGATTTATTTAAGTTTTGTTTCGTGTAAACACCACCAAATTCCTTTTCCAGAGCATAGATTTATTACTTCCAGCTATGGATTTTTAATTTTTATTTGTCGGGTGAAGGAGTGAGGATTAGTATATGGAGAAACATTCAATGTTGTACCCATTTCTATATTGAACAGTTTGTTTCCCCACCTTAAGTTTTCTGATTGATGTACTATAGTTCTCAAGCAGTATTTTAGGGCACTGGATATCACTAAATAGCTAAATCGTAGAATATTGTGGTGAGACTGCTGAAATTGGAAGAATTTTAGCTGTAGTTATTGAGATTAGAAATTTTTGTAACGTAAGGACAAGGACTTTAGAAACCGCCAAATTTTTATTTTCATTATGTTACACATTTAAAAGTTTTTATGGTTTTAGAAATGAAAATTCGGGTCTTTTCTTTTTACTCATGGGATGTTAGTAAGAGTTCATATTGACAGGTATCCGACATGCGAAGTTGCCTTGGATTTTCCCAGACGGATCAATTAGGCGCCAAACATGTTGGTAGAGGCGATGGGTCTCCTATATAATCCAAAAAAGGCCGCAGAGTCTCTAACCACTTGGCCACCCCAATACCCCCATGCACTTTACACATGCCACTTGGGTTTTCTAAAGTCTTGCTGTTGTGCATTGACGATCATCTTCACCATAGAGATTGTATTATTTGTCCCAAATCTACCTACTGTTTTCCAACTTATTTGTTAAGTCGTAAACTTGGTATGACATGTTGTGATAGGCAGAGGTGTGTATGAAATAGGCTGACATCCATTCAGTATTTTTCTGAAAACCAGTGTTGATGTTTGGTCGATTTATGTATATCCAAATAATTTTTTGTGGGATGAGTTTGACACAAATCCATTGTCAAAGCAGAGCTATTCGAAATGTGTGCCCTTTTCCTTTTGACGTGCATTGGTCGATCTAAGTAGCTATGGTGATCCTCCAATCTCATTTACAAGATAACATCAATCGTCGATTTATGCGAAAAAAATGATTCATTTATCAGAGTAAGCTTCAATCTTTTCGATGTTTTTATTTTAATGTTATTGTCATTTGAGCATTAGTGTAAGATTAGTATCAGACTGTAGAACAATGAAAGCTCATTTTAATTGGATTGGATTTGTGTGATCAAGTTTAAATAGTGGCTTGCTCCATGTTGAATACATTCATGGTTAGAATTTGTTTTGTTGATATAGGCAAACTGGAAATGTGTACATGAATGTTAAGAAAAAGATTGAGAGAGGGGAGTGGCATTTTTCTCCGTGAACAATACCTTATGTCACTTTTCTTCGCATACTAGCAATGATTCTGTTTTGGTAGCTAGGGATGTTTTGAAGATGTAAGTGTTTAATACCCATTAATTTGAATTATTATTCTTTAATTATTTTACTGGTAATCGATTTGAGTTGTTTGCAGAGATATTGGGTGTACATTGATGGGTTCATTGCTGTAGTACCTCACACTTATGTATTTTTGGATTGACCGATAACGGGAAGGCATTGTGGCTGCCAACACTGCTGCAGAAGTTGCATTGAGATTAGTGAAACCAGGAAAAAAGGTACTGACATTTAGTAATAGAAAAATATTAGGTATTTTAAATTATTAAGTTGTAGATGGTATCCCCAAAGAAAAGTGGATAGTCAATAATTACATTTGTTTTTTTGTATTGGGAGTGTATAATAAGATACCTAATAACCAAAACAAATGATAATAATAAAACCCTTCATCAAATCTCCATCCTGAAGTAGCAGCAGCCAAGTAGATGATGATGATGGTGTTGCCTCTTCAAGCTCATGCCCACAACACGAACGGGTTACAGATGAAGACCCAGAATTCAAAACGAGAATGGTTGTTCTTTAATTGCGCAGTGGGTCTTCCTCATATGGGCAGGGTATGGAGTAGGAGAGTTGTTACAGAGTTGTCAAAGACATGACTTACTCTCAAGGCACTAATAATATAAAAGGAATTATTACTCTAGCAGAAGTAGATGGTGTATACGAGCGAATGACAAATTGTTTCTAGGTCATTCTAAGTAGATAAAACTTCAAATTATATTTGAAAACAGTTGAGTTGCTAAGTTGCAACTGTTGGAGAATACCGAGTACAATAGATTGGTCCTTAACACACGCACGCCAGCAAACCCACTAAATGGAATATTGATTTTAGTAGTTTTACTTTTAAATTCCTTTTGCGCTTTTTGTCATTACATTTGAACTTCTGAGAATTTGATTGTCACATTCCAGTAATTTTTTACTATTTCTACTTTTCATGTTTTTAACAAATATTGTTGCCCATTGAAATTAGTTACCTGTTGTTGATACTTGATTTTATATTGCAAGGGTATGTTATGTATCAAAGCTTTTCCTTATTGTCCGTTTATTATGGTTTGTGTTGAGGAATTATTTTGATGGGTGTTTGTTTGTTGGTGTAATGTGGTTAATAATAGTTTATGCTATTTGTCATTCTGAAAAAAGTAATTATCAGGCAAACCAAAATCAAATAGGTAATTAAGGAGCTTCCTCAACATAAGAGATTTCATTCTGAGAAAAAAGTAATTCTCGGGCAAACCGAAATCAAATAGGCAATGAAGGTGGTGTACCAATTCCCATATGCAGACGATTCAATTCTGATGAAGGGTGTCCCTTTAATTCCAATTGCATATTTCGTAATTACATCTTTCACTATATTGGGCTTTAGAAATTTTGCATTTTGTTAAATTGGGCTGTGTTGTTTCTGTGAGTTCCATATTTTCATACTTAATTGTATAGTTTTATTTCGATATATAGTGTTCATGTGCCTACCTGTGTAACCCCTTGATAGTGTACTTGCAGAGTTTCTACTCCCAATAAGTTCTAATAATGATCAGGGATTCCACATATTCAAATTTAAAATTATATCTATTTTGGTTATCAGAAAACAGATTCTAAAATTTTAAAATGCGCGCCATAATTTTATCATCTAAATATACCCTTAATCAATTCCAGTATCCAAGTTTGCTTTTTGATCAATTTTTCTGATCTGTGCAGGTCAAATAAATGATAGTAGTGAATATTCTAAAGGTAAGTTCTTAAAGATTTTGAACGAAAACATTCCAGGTGAGTAGTCAATTGCATTTTGTTTTCCTTAATCTTCGTTTTCGTTTGATGTGAACAACGTTTTTTATTTGATATCAATGTTTTTTAATACTTGGCCTGACAAGGGGAATGAATTGATTTAGGCTGTGCTTCATGTGATTAAATGTAGCAGAGCGACAATCCATATCTGCCAAAGAGATTAAGGATACGACAAGTGAACTATGGTAAGCTTCCATAATTTTTTCCAATTATTTGGCTTCCGTCATGCACAATTGTTATGGCTCTTTCCCTCATTCCATAGATATTTGGTTTTAAAAAGATGTTTTCTAAATTAAGTGATTGAATTTGAAACTATGAGTTTGTAGTATTGAAATAACATATGACATGATAATTGTGAAATTGAGGTTCATAAGAAATTCGTTAACCCCACTTGAGTTTATGAGAATAAATCATAGTAGCGTTTGGCACAAGGATGAGAAAATATGGACAAGAAGGGAATGTGGGAGAAAAATGGAAGATTATATTATGCCCATCCAACATTCGGAGAAAGATTATCTTAGTTTGTTATTAAATGTTGTTGTGTTAGAGGTCCATGGTGCTATGAAGATATTCGGAAAGTAAGTGGTGTCACATATCCTGATTTTAAACCGGCTTGCTTAGCTTTGGGATTGTTAGAAGATGCTCAAGAATGGGATGAAACTTTGGTCAAAGCGGGTTGGTCTACAGGAAGTTCTTTGCGTGAATTGTTTGTCACGCTTTTGTTATTTTGTGAAGTCACAAATCCACTTGAACTTTGGAGTAGGCATTGGGAGCTGTTGTTAGATGATATTTTGCATAGAGAATGGAGGGAATCGGGGGATCTTACTTTGCAACTTAGTGAGGCTGAATTAAGAATTTAGCATTGATAGATATTGAGAGAATTCTGAGCGGCCATGGAAGAAAGCTGAAGGACTTCTGCATGCCATCACCGGATTCTTCATCCTATCAACAACCACGTAATAGATTGTTGAGAGAGGAACTAAGTTTTGACAAAGATCTTCTTGCTTCTGAATTTTCTCAATTGCACAATGGGCTAAATATTCAACAAAATATTGTTTTCGATGTTGTCGTTGAAGTTGTTCATTAAAAAAAGGGAGACGTTTTTTTTGTCTATGGGAGTGGAGGAATGGGAAAAACTTATTTGTGGAAGACAATAATATCAAGGTTACGTTTTGAAGGAAAAATAGTTCTGGTGGTGGTGTCCTCGGGGATAGCTTATCTTCTATTACATGGGGGGAGAATTGCACATTCAAGGTTTAAAATTCCAGTCATAGCTGATGACGATTCATGTTGCAACATTCCAATTAAATCACAATTATCTTGCCTAATACAGAAAGCTAGCCTCATAATATGGGATGAAGCTCCTTTAAACCATAAAAATTCTTTTGAGGCAGTTGATAGAACTTTGAGAGACTTGCTGCGTGGAATAATTCTTGATTCAGAAAATAGGCCAACATTCTTGATTCAGAAAATTTTGGCGGGATAACAATTGCTTTTGGTGAGAAGCACCAACTAGCTGAAGCAGGGAAGACAACACTAAGAGATGTGCAGAATGCTAACACAATGGTGGCACTCCAAATAGCAAACAGATGGCCCACCCTAGATTCCTTTAAGGTCTCTGGCACGAAAAGATCTACACCTGAGTTTTTCTATGGGCCCTCCATGTCACCAGTCTCCATGCAGTAATAGCACAAATGGAAATTTTGTTTACATGCGCAGAAAATCTGAACAAGAAGGAGAGAAGATCAACACTTTTGGAAACTTGGATAATAATGGTGGATTGGTCACAATCAAGACAACTTAGCCATGGGAAACAAGAAACACCCAGGCAACAAATCCCTGAAGGGGCTAAAGGGTTTCTCAGCATTCGCACACATTCCCGGGGCTTCTCTAAACCCCTACCCATCTGGAGGACCTTCACTTCCTATTTCTCTTGGGAAGCCTATTGATGCTTTTCCAGTAAGAGAGCTAAATCATCAAGCCAATTCTCCTGCAGTTATTCCTCTTGATTCTCAAAAGGAAGATGATCAACATTTCATGGAGCGGTTCCATCTTTTGAAGGCATTTTTGAAGAGCTACGACAATTCAAGTCATGAAGAATACATACAGAGTAAGTTTCTTTCGATTTAGTGGACTAGATCTCACCCATTTCAAGTTATTGGCTTACCTATTTTTTCCTTTTCAATTTAAAGTGCTTCGATCTTTAACCTCTGTTGGCCGTATTATACTTGCCGTTGAATTAGAAGAAAGTAAGTGACATAATTTTGCATTTCTGAGATTCTTTTTCATTTAGTCTTTAGATTTTTCTTTTATTTGCTAAGGAGAACAGAACAAACATAAAAATAAAGAAAACAACATAATAGAAAAGAAAACGTGATTGGCCAATACTAGAATGTAGAATAGTTGCAAGCTTTCATTCTAACAGAAGGGCTCTAGATAAGCGTGACTGAGTAATGCTAGCACTAATTACACTTGAATACTTTATTGTATTCCCGGTCTTGCACCTTTCACCATGGATTGTTTAGTCTCATTTCATGCTATGGACAAAAAAATGAATGTGTTTTTTTTTTTTATTATCTGGATTGCTTAACTATGCAATATATCAGATGGTGACAATCCCAAATATATGGATTGCTTAACTACACATTATTCCTTGGGATTTTTTTTAAATCTTCCTAAATTTATGTACAGTCAGACCAGATGGTGATAATCCCAAATATATAGATTTAGGACTTATATTCTTGGATCTATATACGTCTACGTCACATGCGAATTCATTGTCTAACATCCTTTCTTTCAAACTGTTTTCATCAATCAATGATGCTGAATTTCATTGTCACTTCTTGATTTTTGATTTAATGCAGCTAGCGATTAATGCATGGAACTCCAAAGAATTCAAATTTGTCATTCAAGACAAGCGGTCTGCAATAAATATGGTGACTGAATGCACTTTCTGCCGGATTAGATACCTTAACTATTTTGCTAGACTTTATTGATCTTGCTCATTCAATTCGTGAATACAATAACAAATTAGCTTTGATATATTTGGTCATCGAGCATAAGTGGTCTCATTTCACGTATGCATGTTATATACTCATCTTTTATTATTTTGTCTTCCATTTCATTTAATTCTCTCATTTGGATATGAATTCAGGTCTTAAGGAATGTCAAACAAACAATGACTCTGGAAATACTTTGACACTATCGCTTATTGCTACAATTGTCTCAAAGCTTATGTGACGGAAACAAAAAACAGTATTAGGTAATATTTTTTGGATTTTAGTCATCTTACCAACCCCATAACCCAATATGTATATGTTCCATGCTTCCTATAAAAGACATTATGATACTCTTCTACATATATAGCTTATTCTGAAGTGCAAATTTTCAAGTTATTTTACAGATGGTGATAAAAGATTCTATTTCTTCTCGACAAAAGTTCAATAGACCCATTTGTGAAGACACTTTCAAAGTGTAAATGCACAAACTGCATTACTAGAAGAAGTTGAATAGGGAGCTGTCTCAGATTCAGATAAGAGTTTCTACATGGAACTAACGAATTGGAGCCATTACATCTACATGTACTTTGTAATCATATTATTTGTAATTGAATAATAATAAAAAGAACTACATGTCGCTTGATCCGTAAGCAAGGTGAAGGTTGATGTCCCCCCTCCAGGTACTTAGGCAGTCCAGAAGTTACTTGGGTGCAGTGGCAACTACATTAACAAAATAAAAATAAAAATTCTTTATGAGCGTGTAATAAGGATATTGTTACTTTTAGCGATTCTGGCATTTTTGCCTAAACTATCATGAAAAGTTGAGTCCCAAGGATCTAATTACCACTTTTCCAATTTAAAGCTTGGTTGTGCAAGGAACACCACATTCAATATATTAATTAGATACTCAGATAGAAATAGGAAACTCCATTATAAACAAACTTTATAACTTAGACAGCTCATGATTTGAAAAGCTGCTCTAATGTTTTTAGTTTTCTCGACAATCTCTCTCAGCCGATCAGACCTCAAAAGTGCTCCAGATCTCTGAAGTAATAGCTTTATAATATTGGAATCGGGTACACCATGAGTTTGCAAGAGAGCAATGTTGGTTGCAAGCCTTTGCTGCGGATCTTGCTTAAGAATCCATGTCGTGCGTTTAACTGCAGTTACGACATGAGTATGTTCAAGCAAAGGAAAATAGACAATAATGCTGATTATTAAGGAAAGATTCATTCCCTTTCAAATAATGACTTTGCGGAAGAAGGATAATCTTATTCACATTTTTATTTTCGATAATTGGTTTAATTTACTGTATGAGTTTCAATATAATTGGAAGTAAGATTTTTTATACATAATAATAAAATGAAAAAAATTATATAAAAACGGTCCCCGTTCGTTGAACGGGTCCAAAAATCTAGTTGTTACTAAAGAGTCACTAACCCAGGTTTATGTCATCCACGCATCTTCATAATACCATAACAGGCGTAATTAAGTTGGATATTTCAGTATAATACATGCAACCCATGGAAGAAATCTTATAGTGACTTAAATAAAATACCTCAACAAAAACTATGTTTTCATTCAGAAGTACATCTTATACTATAATCTACGAGCAATCAACTCAAAAAGTTAATTGTGCAAAAATCCTATCTTCCACAGAAAACTGTCGCACCTTTCATTTCACCCTTCGGATTCACAATTACTCCAGCATTGTCTGCAAACAAAACAAAACAAAATAGTGAAGAAATGAGAAAATTTCTAACTGTCACACAAGAAATGCCCCCATCATTCAATAGGGATTTTAGTCTGTGTTACAACTATTTATACACTCAGCAGACCCATACCAAATAAAACCCATCAAAAACCAGTGCAAACACATTTTGACACTTAGACATAAGCCACCAGATTGACAGTATTTTTCCACATCATACAAAACAAAATGCAGCATTATTTATTTATGCTTCTATCGCATTGCTACAATTTTGAGATAAATAGCATACCATTTTGGACATATATAGTATTAATTTCTTTTAACGGTGGTTATATATATATATATATATATATATATATATATATATATATATATATATATATATATATATATAACACGTTAGAAGGGTATATGCACACACTTAACACTTGTGAAGTGCATTTAAAGGCATTATTTTACCATGCATACAAAATTTACAAATCACTAGTTTTGAGCACGTGGGCTATGCACGTGTCTGTGCCACAATTTTTTTCAAAATACTCTTAATATTTTTTGCCCCTGAAGTATAACAATTATTACAATGTTATAAAAACAATTATCTTGTAATTTAAGATGCAAAATAGGAACAGAATTGTCTAAATAATTTGTAATGATAGAGACAACTCAATTCAGAATATTATTAATTTCTTTTAACGGTGGTTACCAGTTTTTCTTTCCGTTCAACTCTTCCGAATTATCATCTCAACTGAAGACAACTTCATGCATCTGTTTTTACAAACTATATATATATATACACAATCCGGCTCCTAAAAGGACCTTAAATAAGTACTAAATCTAAAACATCCACAACTTCACTTACAAAATGATTTAAAATCTAATCTTTTGTGTATATGATCTATTAACCATAAAGAACATCTCTACAAAAATTCAACTCGTTTGATATCCTCTAACTTAGATAAAAATTGTTATCCACTGTTGAAAAAAAAATATAATAGTCTAGAAATGTCTAATTTTTGCAATTATTTTTTGTCAATGTTAAGAATTGTCAAACAAGTTGAATTTTTGTAGAGATATTCTTTATGGTTAATAGATCTTATACACAAAATATTAGGTTTTAAATTATTTTATAGGTGAAGTTGTAGGCATTTTAGATTTGGTACTTATTTAAGGTCCTTTTAGGAGCCATGCTATATATATAAGAGTGGGATAGAGGCACAATCACTGTAGCCACATTCTAGGCACAGTCGATCCAATCCACCAATCTATTTTGATATAGTCTATTCTCGGCCGTTGGATATTTTTATAGTTCTGAAAATCAAAACAACTCAATATCAAAATCGATAATCTCACAAAGGGTTTTCTCTCTCCTTCTCTCTCCCCAATTTGCTCCAAATCCAAACCAACCCCTCCAAATTCAACACCTCCAACACAAAATCAAACAACGAATCTGGCATGAGTGCTTCTCCATCCATCTCGCATCCTCCAACAAACTTGCGAAATAGGAAAATAATTGAAAACCCTCACTCTCTCTCCTCGTCTCCTTTAACAGGTTCGTTCTCATCTCTTCTTGTATATAATTTTCTAATAATAATTACTAAATTCATGTTATTGCAGGTCCTAAGAATGTAATTGCGTGCTTCATAGCGCAGCACACAAATTTGTGGGGAGCTATGGTCAGCTACACGATTACTTCTGCTACCAGCATGAGGTACGTCAATTACACTAGCTAGATCGTTGATCTATTACTACAAGAATGACTGAGAGCAACATCCGGATGAACATCAAATGCAACACACATTTTATGTTTTACTTGATGGTATTCAATTCAAATGCAACACACTTTAAGGACAAGATACATAGATAAACTGAAAAACTAATCATAGACTTGATAGATCTAATAAGAGGCTCCCTCTACCAAGCCATACCAGCAGGATCACTGCCTGATTATCCCCTTCTATAATGAAAGAAGAAGCTTGGAATGTTGATGCTAGATGAATTGCAGTTTCTACAGCAATGAGTTATGCTTCCTCTGCATCTCTCGCCTTGTAGGTTCTGAAGATTGCTCCTAGTCCTTTACCTTCCATGTCCCAAGCTATAGCACCTGCTGCTCTTGCTCCTCTTCCCCCTTCCCTATCATATGCAACATGTCATACTCCTTAAAAGGTTAATGTTTCCCACACATTATCACCCTCTAAGAAATTAAGTTGTCATAAGTTGCGTGCATAAGACCATAAGTGCATAACATGCTTAATGAGGCAGAAAAAGGCAGCACCATGCATCTATGTTATTCAAGAATGGAAGTAGCATGAACTTTATTTGAGTGCCCTCTCGGACTAGCTTGCACCATAAAGATTGCATCACAACCGCTCAGTACTAATTAGTTATTTAAAATGGTATTGTAGTAAGATTTACCTTCTCTGCATTGAGCTATTTCCATAAAGAGCTGTAAAAAAGAAAAAGATAACCTGTAGAGAAAAAGACGAAGTTTTCTCTATTTGGGCTTGAGCGCACCCTAGCGCCTTTTGCCCTGGACAAAGGCTGGTGGTCACCATGTTCATGTAGTCGAACTCCAGCTCTCTTCAACAAGACTCCTCTTGACTTTCACCTTTTGAGATGCCGGGTCGCTACCTACAAGATTTCAAAGACGAATTTGACTTATTTCGGAAGTTTTCTGAAATAGTAGTGCTCGACTTTGCCTTGCCGAGAGCGCAGGTCGCGCCCTACCGTATTTCAGCACGAATTTGACTTATTTCGGAAGTTTTCTAAAATAGTATAAATATAGATTTTTTCTGTAGAAACCTAACTTTTCCAAAACCAAGAAAGTGAGAGATTATAAGAAATCAATTCTTTGTGAGTTGAGTGTTCATTATTTGTGAGTGAATTGAGAAACTTGTAATCTATTACTCTGGACATCTAGTAAAGCTTGGAACTCGCAGTGTGGACGTAGGCAAATTGCCGAACCACGATATATCTCGTCTTGTGGTTTGTTCTTCTTTTACATTAATTGTTTTACTTTAGATACTTGTTATTTGATATTGAGAAGTATTTGATACTTTGGAGGGTGTTGAAGTTTTGTCTAGTCTAGTAAGAAGGATCGATCCTTGTGTAGGATTGATCTATTGTAGTGGGTAACGTTGTTTCCGCAGTGTTATATTCACAACAATTGGTATCAGAGCGTATGTTTATGACTTAGGAATTTGTGTAGACAAGGTGTTCGATTAAATTCCTGAGTTAAAGTTTTTTTTTTTTTTTTTTGGTTATTGTGTGTAACTTGAAAAAATGGCTCCCAAGATGTCAAATGCTAAGTTTGAAGTAGAGAAGTTTAATAGGAAGAATAATTTTGAGATTTGGAGAATCCAAGTAAGGGACATCCTCATCCAACAAGGTTTGCATATGGCTTTAAAGGGAATTAAATCTAAGGCGGCGAGTATGAGTGATGATGATTGGGAAGAGTTCGATCTACAGGCTTGTTCATCAATCCGGTTGTGTCTTCTTGCTAATGAGGTTATGTATAGTGTGATGGGAGAAGATACCGCTGTCGGTATTTGGCTCGAGCTAGAGTCTATGTATATGACCAAGAGCATGACTAACAAGATATACCTTAAGAAGTGTATTTATCGGTACATGATGGTGGATGGTTCAACGATGCAAGAGCACGTTAGTGAGTTCCGTCGACGCCTAGCGGATTATTTTAATGTTGGCATGAAGATGGATGATGAGGATCAAACGGCATGTTTAATATTCTCTTTGCCATAAAGCTATGAGCATCTAATGACTAACTTTATGAACAAAGAAGATGTAGATCTCGACAAATTTCAAACTGTGCTTCTTTCTTATGAGTTGATGAAGAAGACACGAGTTGAGAATAACATTGATGCAGGATAGGGGCTAGTGGCAAGAGAAAATTCGTATGGACAGAATTCTACAAGCAATGAGAATTCTAGGTCAAACATGTACAGTGCTACAATTGCGATGAAAATGGACATTACAAAAGTAATTGTCCTCACCCGAAGAAAGAGAACAAGAGAGATGGTCAGAAGAAAGGTAAGGCAAAAATTGAGGCAAGTTATGCTTCAGGCTCTGAAGGGGATGAGTTCAGTCTTTGTGTGTCCACACAAGATTATATGACCGAAAGGTGAATTCTTGATTATGGATGCTCTTATTATATGTGCCCGAATAGAAAGTGATTTACTTCTTATGAGAGCATTGATGGTGGTTCCGTTTTGATGGGTAATGACGTTGCTTGTAAGACGGTAGGAATGGGAACTATACGGGTCAAGATGTATGATGGTGTAGTGAGGACTTTAATTGATGTGAGACATGTTCCTGAGCTAAAGAAAAGTCTTATTTCTCTTGGTACCTTGGATTCCAAAGGCCACAAGTTTGTGGGCGAAGGTGGAGTCCTAAATATTGTTAATGACTCTTTAGTTGTTATGAAGGGTAAAAAACATGGAACCTTGTATACTCTGATAGGTAGTACGGTGATATGCGATATAGCAGTAGGTGCATGTAGTAATGATTCTGAGTGTACTAAGATATGACATTTGCGTTTAGGGCATATGAGTGAAAAAGGTTTGTCTGAGTTGTGCAAGTGAAGGTTCTTGAAGAATTTGAAGAAGCCAAGTATGGGGTTCTGTGAGCATTGTGTTTATGGGAAGCAGTGCAGAGTCAAGTTCAAGTTAAGCAAGCACACGACAACAGGCATTCTTAACTATGTGCATACGGATGTTTGGGGACCCTCTAGGGTGGCTTCAAAGGGAGGTAACCGCTATTATGTCTCATTCATTGATGATCATACTCACTATATATGTGTGGGTGTATATGCTAAAATCGAAAGATGAAGTGTTTGAGACATTTAAGAAGTGGAAGACAAGGGTTGAGAATCGCACAGATAGGAAGGTAAAGACATTACGGTCTGACAATGGTACTCATGAGTATACTTATGGACCTTTCCAAGAGTTTTGTACGCAACATGGAATTGCTAGACACTGGACAGTCAGGGGCACGCCATAGCAGAATGGAATGACAGAGAGGATGAATAGAACCTTGCTTGAAAGAGCGAGATGTTTGCTGTCTAATGCCAGTCTAGGCAAAGAGTATTGGGCGATCACGTGTCCATGGCGTGTTACCTCGCATAATAGGTCACCCGATTACGGCCTATAGATTGTAGGACACCTTATAAGGTGTGGTCGTAATTACCGGTGATTATAGTATTTTCATGTGTTTTGGATCGACTGACTTACTACCATGTGAGGGAAAACAAGCTAGATCCTAGAGCTAAGAAGGCCATATTCTTAGGCTTCGCAAATGGGGTAAAGGGGATACGATTGTGGTGTCTAGAAGACAACAAGTTCCGATCGGCCGAGAGATGTTACCTTTGATGAGACTTCCGTGTTATCTTTCAATAAGCCGGAAGTAGCTGGGCAGAATGGTGAGTCTATATAAGTTCAAGCTAATGAGCTTGAGTTGTCCGATGCGGATGAGATGACCGGTTAGATCATGATGAGGTACCAAATCATAGAACCACACAAAGAATGAAAAGAAGAGCAAGAGCATCCGCAACTTATAGTGGTTGACCCTAGGCCAAAGAGACAAGTTAAAGAAATGCACAAGTGTGGGCAACGAGAAGCCGGTGAAACACTATAGTCAGGTGGATTTAGTGGCATATGAGCCAGATAGTTTCAAGGAAGCTGTTAGAGATGCTCATTACAGAGATTGGTTGGTAGCTATGCAAGCAGAGATGGAATCTCTTGATAAAAATCACACATGGGACCTAGTTTTATTGCCAAAGGGCAAAAGGACTATCGGCAGTAAATGGGTGTTCAGAAAGAAAGAGGTCCTTCCTAAGTCGACAGTACTGGGTACAAGGCAAGAGTGGTAGCAAAGGGTTTTTCACAGAAGGAAGGAGTCGACTACAATGAGGTATTTTCCCCGGTGGTCAAACATACGTCCATTCGTGTGTTATTGAGTTTAGTTGCTCACTTCGACTTGGAGTTAGAGCAACTTGATGTAAAAATTGTTTTCTTGCATGGGGACTTGGAGGAAGAGATCTATATGAGACAACCTGAAGTGTTTGTCGTTACTGAGAAAGAAGATCATACGCCCTGAAGTGTTCATGATGCAACATGAGTACACCCAAAGTAAGTATGATTGTTGTGTTTACTTTCGTAGGCTTCGTCGTAATGACTTCATCTATCTCCTGTTTTATGTGGATGACATGCTTATTGCTTCCAAAAGCATGGTGGAGATAGACAAGTTGAATCTCAACTTAGCTCTGAGTTTGAGATGAAAGACTTAGGTGGAGCCAAGAAGATATTGGGCATAGAGATTGACAGAGATAAGCAGAAGTGACGTATAGTTGTATCTCAGAAGAAATACCTTCAGAAAATACTTTCGCATTTTGGTATGGAGAATGCAAAGTCGATTTCTACGCCTTTGGTTGGGCATTTTAGGCTTTCAGCTAAGTTCTCTCCTAGTTTGGTGGAAGAACAAAAGCTTATGGCACATGTTCCTTATGCTAATGCAGTGGGCAGTTTGATGTATGCTATGGTGTGCACATGCCCAGACATTTCATAGACAGTTAGTGTTATAAGCAGGTATATGGCTAATCTTGGGAGGCAGTGAAATGGGTATTAAGGTACTTGAAGGGTACCTTGGATGTGGGATTAGTTTATGGTGGAGGCACTTGTTATGTCAGTAGATATGTGGATTCAGATTATGCAGGTGATCTAGATAGACAACTTTTGGTTTTTCTTCTTATCAGTATCCACAAGATAGGGAGCAAACCTCGATAAGTCATTAAACTTGGTCACATACCCAGTTACAGACTTCCCGTCTTGAGTCAACTCAGAGAACTGTTGAGCCAACTGCTCTTTTACTGCCTCAGGAATGAACTTACTCTCAAATCTAACCTTGAAGTCCTCCCAAGTCAAAGTTTTAGTGTCCAGACTAGGGGTGAGAGCTCGCCACCAAAACCTAGCAGCGTCATCAAGTTGGTGAGCTGCCAACTCCTGCTTCTGAACCTCAGTAAGCTGCATACGCTCAAATACATTTTCACAACTTTGAATCCAAGACTCCGCTGCAATCGCATTTCCAACACCAGTAAATCGCTGCCCACCAAGAGTACCAAACTCCTTATTGCGCTTAGCAAAAGGATCTTCCTGAACTTGATGGTTATTTTGCATAGCCTGCAACAACTGATTCAACTGTCCTCCTGACATCTGTACTGGAGTGTTTACTGCAGGTCCAGTAGTATTACCATTATGTGTCTCAACCATGATCTACAATTTCAAACAAAACTCCCGTTAATATTCACATATTTCCAAAACTCTCAACACTATAACCCATATTCCACATCCGAGGATCACTTAGACTTTCTAAATCTAAGCTAACCTAGGCTCTGATACCAAAATGTCACAGCCCGAATTTCTAAAAAATTATAAAGTAAATATTTGAAATATAAATATCTCAAACATCACTCGGTTCAATTGTCTAAAAACCCAGGCTATGACGGGGTGGATACAACAAATACAAAACCCTAAAAGCCATATCATAAAAGAAACAACTTAAACTGCACAATCCCCATAATTTTTCCACTATCACTTTATTAAGTTATCTCCCGTCCAAACAAAACATCTAACAGACTCTCTGAATAATAGTTCTCACTACCATGTTCTCATGTCATGCTAAAAAAAGATAAACTACGTTATTACATCCTTTCAATAAGAATCGGACCTAATAAAATAACCAACTGAGTGCTCCAAACAAGAATCCAAATCACACGCCGTAGTTCCACTGCCTTCCACCTATGTTCCCAAGAACACACCCACGTTGCCAAAACAAAACAAACATGGGTCAGCAAAAATGGAATTTGCTAGTATGAGTAGACTAACCACATATAAACATTTCAAATCTTTACTTATCCAACTAACACTTTAAATCTATCATAACCTAATCATTCTCAGCTTGGAAGACAGGTAGTTCCGTCATCTCAACCGGCATAGTTTCTTCCCAAGCAAAACTTCCATTATATTAACACATTCTAATAACTCGTTTTAATATCTAATTAATTGAATTAAAACTTACCGATATCCATTTCCAGTATAAGGGTAGGACCCAGCGTCCTGCCTGAAAATATTATTAAGTCCTACCCTCCCCGCAAAAAAAAAGTTAAAACTTGTATATAACAATATAGATATCCTATAGGTATTCCAAAGTAAGCCCAAACACACTCGCATAATCAAATCAATTTCTCTTATCAATTAATCAATTACTTTTCTTATACGCCCACCCTTTAGTACGTATACCTATTCCACGATTTGCATTCCACACATTTGCCAAATCACACATTCTTGTGTGCCTCTCTCCCACCGAATACCACAATATCATAGCCACCTTTGGGCTTTCATACACATATATTTCATGGCTTGTTTGGGCCAAAACTTCGGTCATTCATGGCACATTCAATGAATACCTTAGGTCATTCCCGCCACATTCAAGGAATACCTATCATATCACTAACGAGCTATTCATGGCACATTCAATGAATGCCCTGGGTCATTTCCGCCACATTTAAGGAATACCCAACCCTACATTCCCGTACACTCAAGGAATACAACTAATCCGCAAGGCGAATACCTTAGTTCCTCTCTAGGGCAGTTCAAACAATCTGGTCATTCATGGCACATTCAATGAATACCCGGGTCATTCATGGCACATTCAATGAATACCCATTTATAACGCTAACGTGCCATTTATGACACATTCAATAAATGTCCACCTAACATATGACATCATCAGTCATAAAACTCATTTCCAAAACTTGAGGCGTGGAGAGTTCTAAAATGGTGTAGTAAATTTGTTTACACATTTTTGAACTTTATTGCATATATTATTTCAGAGAACGAAGGAGTATCTTGTTTCTTGTCTTTTTGGTTTACGCATTATTAATTACATTGATGTATAAGTGTCATAACGTTGTATATCGTAAAAGACTAAAATATCACATAGTAGTCAATACACGTACACAAGTATACATAGAAAGGTTTTAGCCTAAAGCCAAACATGCTACTAGTCCTAGACATATCCTAATAGACCGAATCATAATCCGAGTTAAAAGTCAAATTGGGTCAACTGGTCAAAATCAACCTTGGTCAACAGACAAAGTCAACCTGCCCATGGTCAATAGCAGTCAACCATCCACTGGTCAACAACAGTCAACCAGACCTAAACTCCTCTAACCCAAAAGCCCAAAGCGTAAGGCCCAAAGTCTAAACTTAAGTCCAAAATGAAAAATCTAAAATTTAAAACACATAAGCCCACCCACGATTTGGCCCAAGCCCAAATCAAAATTCACTGTTCATCTTCTTCCTCACAACACCTCCCTCCACTTCCGATACCACCCGGCCGCCCGACCACTCGTCAGCCCTCCCCACCTAACCGAAAATACTCCCCTTCAAAACCCCTATAACATTTACAAAAGCAATAACCTCAATTCTTAATTTCGAAATCCTTCAACCAAAACTAGATCTGAAATTTCTATACCATTAACGCCTCCTCGAGCTTCTTCAAAGACACCAAATTTCAACCCAACCCCAACCACCGATACTAAACCCGTCCTCCATCTCTAAAACCCCGACATCAACCAAATCAAAAACAACCCACACACAACAGTATAACAGTTCAACGATATAGTCTCGCGCCGCCATCAGCTCTCTCTCTAGCGCCCAATTAAACATCAATAATAAAAAACCAACTAACAGTATAACATCACAACAAAATTTCTAACAAAACAATCAGTCAAACACATCAAAGAATAGGACGCTTTGGTTCTGAGGTTGACGCCAATAACAACCAGTTTCAAGGCTCGACAACCTCCCGAACCCACAACTCTCCATCCAACCAAAGCACGAATACATAAATCGTCCAGTTTGTTTATAGCCAGCAATCAATTTACTACCCTCATTTTTTATCCACTTCTGTATATAGGTTCTTCAAAGTTATATACTTAGTTAACACTAAATAGTATATCGTACTGACTAAACAAAACATCATGTGAACAGTACCTCACATCATGAAATCTACAGTAAACAAGAAATAAAAAAAACATAAAATATCTACTCACAGTTATAAACCGAACAGCTTTCCGAAAGCGGAAAAACCACGAAAGACCGAAGTCGACTGTCGCGTGAAAAAGACGATCTTCCTTGTTCAAAACCCTTTTTCTTTTTTTCCAGTAAAACTCCCCCTTTTTTTTTTCTAAAACTCTCGCTGTGTTTTTTTCCCAAAAACTTTACGTGAGAACACTCCTTTTTTTTATGTTTTTAGAAACCTTCCCGAAAAACAAGGATAACACTTATCTAGTTACTTACGAAACTTTTATCCCTAAGCTGATAGTTATCATATATCTGTTTTATCTATTTTCATTATTATTATTATTATTATTATTATTAAAGGAAAACAAAATAAAAAGACGGGGTGTTATATAGCCCTTCGGGGCAGTTGATTGCGATTCTTTCTTGATGGATGTCTTCGGCTCAATTTTATGTGTTAAAACATCACCGAGGTAGAGAATGTAGAGAAAAAGACGAAGTTTTCTCTATTTAGGCTTGAGCGCCTACCGGCTCCTTTTTTACAAGGACAAAGGTCGGGTCGCTTTTTATGTCTTGGTCGAACTCCAGACTCTTCAGTGCACCCTGCGCTCGACTTTGCCTTGCCGAGAGCGCGGGTCGCGTCCTACCGTATTTCAACATGAATTTGACTTATTTTGGAAGTTTTCTGAAATAGTATAAATATAGATTTTTTCTGTAGAAACCTAACTTTTCCAAAACCAAGAAAGTGAGAGATTATAAGAGAGCAATTCTTTGTGAGTTGAGTGTTCATTCTTTGTGAGTTGAGTGTTCATTCTTTGTGAGTGAATTGAGAGACTTGTAATATGTTACTCTGGACATCTAGTAAAGCTTGGAACTCGCAGTGTGGACGTAGGCAAATTGCCGAACCACGATATATCTCGTCTTGTGGTTTGTTCTTCTTTTACATTAATTGTTTTACTTTAGATATTTGTTATTTGATATTGAGAAGTGTTGGGATTACTTTGGAGGGTGTTGAAGTCTTGTCTAGTAAGAAGGATCGATCCTTGTGTAGGATTAATCTATTGTAGTGGATAACGTTGTTTCCACAGTGTTATACTCACAACAGAACCTGAAATAGGAAATGGAGAATTTGAAGCTTATCAATATTTCTCATCTTCATCCTTGATTCAATTAACGGTTGAATCTTCTTTGGTGGTGTACTTGTGTATTTTGAAAAGTTCAACATATGTGTTTTTGTTCTCTCTAATCTATTATTAGAGCAACAAAATAAACTAATAAGTAAAAGAGGAATGCTAGCGAGCCCATTACCTTGGTGATGGGTTCCGAGCCACTCCACTAAAAAAAACAATAAAGTTTGAGCATGTCTTCAGTGCGCAGGTCGTATGGTGCACAGGTAATATTGGGCCTTTGGATCAGTACTTTGCCATTAAATACACACGCACCCTTTGGTATGAGTGGCCGAGATGTAATGGCGCACCATACATCTCGCACACAATAAACTCCTCTATTTCTCCAACTTTCTAAAATTTCATCTAAATCTTTTTTTCATCTCTCAATTTAATCTTGTGTATGCAAAAATATTGCATCAATTTCCAATTTATAACAACCAAGAATAACGAATTTGTTTATATGGAATTTCTTTCAAATCTTCAATTCATCTTCTTCTCCTTTTTTGTACTTCTATATGATTAAAGCTTACAAATTTTAAAACATATAGACCAAATTCATATAAGATTTAACTTCTAAGAGAAGTACAACAAATTTCAAATTATTGTGTACACTTATCATTACAAATCCCTAATATCACAATTATTTTTTTTACAATTCCATTCATTTACTTGATAATGTTCTCAATTTCATTCAAAATATCATTATTCATTAATTTCTACAACTTCAATTGTTAGTTTTTACTTTCTTAGGGTTTAAGAATCTAAGCAATCACCAATTATTGTCAATTGAGAAAGATCCCTAATCACAAATTTCACAATTGAATTCCCCATAAAGGGACCGGTATTTTTTTTTTTTTTTTTTTTGAAAGAAAAATCACAAATTGATGAATAGGTGAAGTTAATTTTTTTTCGTCCTTTAGAGCATTTGCAATGCAGGTGATAGTTTTCACCCCCTCTATCACCGCCACCTCCTCACTTTTCACCCCCTCTATCACCAACCCGGTGATAAACAAGGTGAAGCTGTGCAATGCAAAGGTGATAAAAAATATCTCGGACGGGATGTTGGATTCCGTTTGGACATAAAAATTGAAAAAACACTCCGGACGGAATGAAACATCCCGTCTGAAATTTAAAAAAAATCGAAAAAAAACCGAAAAAATCATGCGAGACGGAATCTAACATCCCGTCCGAAAAAAAAAACCCATTTTTTAAAAAAACACGAGGCGAATCCAACATCCCGTCCGGTTAACAAGTCGATGATAAACTTCGGTGGAAGGTTTAGCTTGTTTTGAACTCGGGAAAACTATCACCGAGTTTATCACCCAAAGATGGCACAGCACTTTTAGAGGAAAGTAGGTGATAGTTATCACTTCCCCCCCTCTATCACCTGCATTGCAAATGCTCTTAGTAGTGGCTTGGAACCCATCTCCTTGGTGATGGCCTTGCTAGAGATAAATATTACCTTGTTCTTGAACTAATGCCCTGATTGCTGTGTTTATTTCATCTATTGCTGATGGAGTAGTAATACCAATACATTAGGGACAATTATGAGGATTGATAATCTTATCGGAATCAATGAACGCGCAACATATTCCAACCTCACAACATTTGTTCTTGAGGTACAAATAATCGTTGAAAGGTCTACCATCCGCATGTAAGGTGACAAGACGTACATCTTTGTTTTTTTATAGCCCTCCGAACCCCGCTAAAGGTCTCCAATAATCTTTGATGTGTACGTTCCTCCTCTACCAAGTTTCCAATCGCTTCACATAGCTCAATGCCCTGTCTTACCCATAAATCTCAACATTAACATAGTAACCATTAATGAGGATATCATTCCATGTTTCTTTGTTTAAATAAACATTTATGTATCTTTTTGAGAAATATTGAATACTAATTTGATGAGAAGAGTGTAATACTCTTCTCCCTTAGCATTGTATTTCACACGTCCGTGCTAGATCAGCGAAAGAGAATACTGATTTGGCAAAAAACACTGTCTTTTTAGAAACACAGTCAACTAAAGGGACAAAGAAATCTTTTGAAGTTGTGGAGAGACAAAACTCATCTCTCTCTGTCAGATCTTGGACTGGGAAGGGATCTCGGAGAGGTGTATGTGTTTGGACGATCTAACCCAAAACAAATAGTCCCATAAGAAAATAATATTATTAACAAAATACAAACCCATTAAGAAAAGATACAATCTATATTGGCACTAAACAAGCCCAATAAGCCTACTTTGTAAAAAAAAATGTGCGGCATTTATCTATTTTAGAAAATAAAAAGTCAAAGTTACAACTCAAAAGGAAAATGGTCAACATACCCTCGATGGTTGTGAATTTTCGTTCCTTCTCCAATGTTCGCTATCCTGCCAAAACAAAACAAAACAAAACAAATCATAGGAGAGAGAGAGTCAACATGATGATATGAGATGAGATTTGAAATTTTTTATACGGTCTATATTGGTACTAAACAAGCCCAATAAGCCGACTTCGTAAAAAAGGTGTCGCATTTATCTATTTTTAGGAAAAAAAAAAGTTACCCAAAAAGAAGGGTAAACATACCTTCGATTGGTTGTGAATCTTTGCTCCTTCTCTAATGTTTGCTATCCTACCAAAACAAAATAAATCAGGAGAGAGAGAGAGATGTGAAAATTTTGATATAGTCTATATTGGTACTAAACAAGCCCAATAAGCCGACTTCGTAAAAGGTGCCGCATTTATCTATTTTTAGGGGGGTGGGGGAGTTAAGGTTATCCAACCCAAAAAGAAAAGAGTAAACATACCATCTGGTTGTGAATCTTCGCTCCTTCTCCAATGTTCGCTATCCTGCCAAAACAAAACAAAACATGAGAGAGAGAGAGTCACATGATGATATTGTTAGAAAAATAGATTTGTACAAATCCATTGAGATATGAATGAGTTATTTGTCTCCCAAGTTACCCCACTTGAGATAAAATGGGTTTCTCTTGAAACAGTACGTAAAGTTCTTGAAACAGTACGTAAGGTGAGAAAAACTTTTTCGAAATGGTGCACTGGTTCGAAATAGGGCATTATGCCGAAAAAGTGCGACCTTTCAAAATATGCACTGGTTCGAAACAGTGCATCATGCCGAAAAAGTGTAACCTTTCGAAATAGGCACTGGTTCGAAACAGTGCTATATGCCGAAATAGTGTGTTCTTTCGAAACATATGACTTTTCAAAAAGTTGCTTACTTTTTCCCAAGAGTCACTGTGTTGTTTCGAAGAGGCACCACTCACCTATAAATAGTGGATGAATTTGGAGAGAAAGACACACCAGATCACATAGAGTTTTGATCTTTCTCTTCTCCCTCTGTTCTTAGTCAAATACTATGTTGTGTTCGCTGATTCTATAGAATTGAAGTGCTAGCTTTCTATAGAAGGAAATCCGTTCTATCTTGGGAGACAGTTTCCCATCAACCTTCAAGCACCGTGAGGGAGAAAATCTGTCTTAAGGACATAGTGATCATCACTAAGCTCGGATTTAATAATTGGTAAATTAAGTTCATTAGTTGAACTAAAGGTTTGTTTATGATATATTTGTTATATCAATTTGATTTTCTTGTTTACTTAACAATAAGTATATTTTTTGAAATAAATTTCCTACAAACTTAAGACAGATTTTTTATTGTCTTGAATTAATTTGGTTGAATTAATTTTGGCTATACTTAATGTTTAGTACAAATGCACTAACAATTTTGAAGCGGATTTCGTTCTTTATTAGTAAAGACGTTAGCAGAAAAGATTGTAATGTGGCAGAAAATTTTATCACCATAAATATTGGATTTGACGCATGGAATTGGTACAAATATCAGGACGAAACGGTGAAGAACTGAAGTCATTCATTGGTTCCAGTATTGAACCGACACAAAGGAAATTTGATAGTAGCTCGCTTAAACCATTTTCAAGTCATTCTTGGAATGAACTTTTTGAAAGAGAACAAGGTGGTAGTAATGACACACTTGGGGGGAATTATGATCCAAGATTCCGAGAATCCTTGTTTCATTCCAAATGTTAGGAATGGCTGGTGCTAAAAGGGTTCTAAAAATATTTTATTATTTGTAAGATGTATGTGTTTTACTATTGCGCCAAAGAGTGCCAATAAAGAAGATTGTTTAAGATATTGTTCTGTAAGCATACTTGTCAGCAAAATTGAGGTCTTAAAAGTGTTTCGACACTATATGAATGATATGTGACATTCTTTAACAAGATGCATCACTTGCTAAACATATATGTAAATGGTTTTCCAATTTATTGACTTTGTCATGAGAAATTGGAAAATGTGGGGGATTATGAATCTCCTTGAATTAATTAATTTAAAATTGGAAATTTGTTGAAGCATTACTCAGAAGACATCAAATGTAGTGTTTTACTCTAAGAGAGATGCATAAATTTCTTGGAAATCCTCAAGGCAAACGTGCATAGCAAGGTCCACTATGGAATCAAAATTCATAGCGTTGGACAAGGCTGGAGAAGAAGCTGAGTGGTTTCAAAATTTTTTAGAGGATATTCCAAACTGGGCTAAACCTGTGCCAGCAGTGTGTATACACTATGACAGCCAATCTGCTATTGGTAGAGCACAAAGTAGCATATATAACGGGAAGTCTCGACACATACGTTGTAGACATAACACCGTTAGACAATTGCTCTCAAATAGAGTTATCTCAATTAACTATGTAAGGTCAAAAGATAATATTGTGGCTCCGCTTACAAAAGGTTTAATAAGAGAGCAAGTTGAAAGATTATCAAGGGGAATGGGCTTAAAGCCTTTGAGATAATGAACCAAGAGTCCTCATAATGGAAAAACCAACCTAGTTGACTGGAGATCCCAAGATCTAGGTTCAATGGGCCAACTGAATTATGTTTGTGACTCAGTTAACATTGGAGAGTAATATTATACTCTAACCCATTCCTATATAAGACAGTGCATATCTGCCGCGAGAACCAGGATAAGTCAAGCTTTTAATGATTTACTATATCTTAGAAAGTTATGTTATCCAAGTGGAGTATTGCAGGATACTCTTTATAGAAATCACCTATGTTAGTGCGAAGTGGGGCCGCTTCTATGAGAATTTTAAAGGCAAATGTCTCAAAAGCACTATCTGAAACTAAGAAGTGTTCAAGGCCAAAATGAACACAAACATGAGAACCAACAATATTTGAGAAGGTACTGCGTGAAGATGATTGTCTAGGTTTATACAAACGGTACGATTCAAGGACATTAATTGAAGTCTACTGATCGTCCAATTAAATCCGATCGTCTTTCACTAAGGCAAGTTCAAGGCCTCTCATGCTACTTGACCTGATGCGGTATCTTTTCATTTGTAAAAGAACAGAAATCCGATGTTTATGCTAGAAGAAGCCAAATCTTCATTCATGTGGGGGATTGTTAGAAAAATAGATTTGTACAAATCCATTGAGATATGAATGAGTTATTTGTCTCCCAAGTTACCCCACTTGAGATGAAATGAGTTTCTCTTGAAACAGTACGTAAAGTGAGAAAAACTTTTTCGAAATGGTGCACTGGTTCGAAACAATGCATTATGTCGAAAAAGTGCGACCTTTCGAAATGTGCACTGGTTCGAAACAGTGCATCATACCGAAAAGGTGTAACCTTTCGAAATAGGTACTTGGTTCAAACATTAAGGCTATATGTTAGAAAATAGTGTGTCTTTTTGAAACATGTGACTTTTCAAAGAGTTGCTTACTTTTTCCCAAGAGTCACTGTGTTGTTTCGAAGAGGCACCACTCACCTATAAATAGTGGATGAATTTGGAGAGAAAGACACACCGGATCACACGAAGTTCGATCTTTCTCTTCTCCCTCTGTTCTTAGTCAAATACCATGTTATGTTCGCTAATTTTATAGAATTGAAGTGCTAGCTTTCTATAGAAGGAAATCTGTTATATCTTGGGAGACAGTTTTCCATCAACCTTCAAGTACCGTGAGGGAGAAAATCTGTCTTAAGGACATAGTAATCATCACTAGGCTCGGATTTAATAATTAGTAAATTAAGTTCATTAGTTGAACTAAAAGTTTATTCATGATATATTTGTTATTTCAATTTGATTTTCTTGTTTACTTAACAATAAGTATATTTTTTGAAATAAGTTTCCTACAGATATGAGATGAGATGAGATCTATAAAAATTTGATACAATCTATATTGGTACTAAACAAGCCTAATAAGTCGAGTCCGTAAAAAAGGTGCCGCATTTATCTATTTTAGGAAATAAAAGTCAAGGTTGCTAGGGCCAAAAAGAAAATGGTAAACATATCCTCTATGGTTGTAAATCTTTGCTCCTCCAATGTTCGTTATCTTGCCAAAACAAAACAAAACAAAACAAATCAAATGAGAGAGAGACCATAATGACATGCGGTGAGATAAGATGAGATGAATGAGATGAGATATGAATTTTTTTTATTTCACTATGACTGTGAACACATTGTGGAGTGGCTTTATTGTTCTAAGGTATATTCCACGATTAGGGCTACATTTCTTTATATAGTCAAAGCACGTGGCATTCTAGGATTATATGTTGCATTACGCCCACACTGGTTGAGAACTTGAGATAGTTCCATATACTAGTTTACAACTTGGGACCTATTACACATTCCAACGTTGAACCATAAGAATGTTCTAACATTGTTTTGTGAATCGTGAGGATAGGGTGTTCATGCCCGTTATATGAATTCCACTTGTATGAATTCCAAATAAACTCCACCATAAACAACAATGAATTAGAAGCTAATTTTTGGTTGAGATGTTCTCTCCATAATATAGATCATATTTGGAAAAAATCAGTACATTTGAAGATGTCTAGACGTATCAAAATTTGCTTACAATGTTATAAAATTATTCAATGGTCAAAAAAATTTAAATTTCAAAACAACTTTTGACAATGTTAAACATTTTAGTTTGGGCTGATTTTTTGTAAGAAGATTATTTATTATGAGAAGACTATCTTCACTAAAAATCAAACCCCAATTCATCTTATAAATCCATTTTTGGTAGTAGAATTCATAGTACAAAATATCCCGATATATCACGATATTTGGAGATATCTATTCATATTTCAGAAAAAGAAATATAAATATCACGATATGTTAAGAGATATATACGACTGCAAATATCTACGATATTTTGACGATATTTGCGATATTTGTGATATTTGATGATATTTGGAGATATTTAGCGATATTTTGTGTATATAACAATTTTATTTAATATTTACCATTATATTTTAAATAAATATAAATAATGTATCATGATATATCAAGAAATATCTACAATATCTACGATATTTGTCGATATTTTAGATATATCCACGATATTTGCATGTGAAACAATGTCAAATATCTCCAAAGAGAGGGATATATCCACGATACATATCTAGAAATTGAGTATCGATAAATACTCATATCCTGATATTTTGTACTAGAGTAGAATTCATATAAAATAGAGTTTATATAACGGGCTCACATGGTGTTTGTTATTCTAGTTACGAGGGGTTTGTCTCTTTATAGGTTAATGGTAGGATGTGATAGTATTGTATATAAAAATTCTTGAAATGCTTGCCTCATTTACTCACACTATGCATGTCCCCTCACCTTTTTATTAATAAAATTATTGTTTAACTGACAGAAAATAAAGTAAAAATAAAAATGAATAAATAATAAAGAAACCAACAAAACAAAACACTTAAAATATTTCGTAAGAATATCCTAAGCACGCAGTATGAAAGCCGTTTTGTAGCTTGTCTAGGCAGTATAGGTGTTTTTAGGACCCTGTTGATTAGATATTTACATTTACCAAGTCGATCTGTAGGACTTCAATATTTGTTGCCAGTGGAAAGGTTGCTTACAAAACCCTCCGACTGATACTAATATTTGTTTCGTTTCTGTTTTTTAGTAGTTGCAGATTTCTTGATTGAATGAATTTTACCCGCCTTAACCTTGGCCATTTTAACACTCTTCAGGAGCTAACTTCCATTCGGTTGAGTAGTCGAGCCAATTTCGAGGCTGTGGCCTACACTTACAATCTAAGGTGAGATAACTGTTGTATCTAATGCCACTATCGTCAGAGATTGGTCTAGTATATTGTTTTATATTTACTCGCTTCATAATGAAGATGCATAGAAAGCTGAAGAGAAACTGTTAATTTTCTCTTCTAGTGGGAAGCTTATAGTTGTTCATTAAGTTAAAAACTTATACAGTGTCAAAGCATGCATCCTTGTGCAGTTGCGTCGATAACGTTCAAAATCTGTGTGCAGGGAAACTTCTGCATAACAATAAATAGTTGGCATAGGTAAATCACGAAACAGTGTAGAGATACTTTGACGGTCCAATTGACCATATTTATTTGTTCTATAAAAGAATGAGCTGTATGATGGTTAATTGATTAGGGTGAAGTGTTGGGGATTATACCAATACCAATCGGTTCCCCCACTACACAGATAACTTGTATGAACACACTTCAACTCCGGACAAAATCTAAATATCAACTACAACCTATACTAACATGCCCAACTCATTGCTAAACAACTATCAACAACAAATAATAATGTAAAAGCGGTTAAACAACAAACCACAACACAAAGATTTACCGTGGTTCGCCAATGATGCCTACTTCCACAAGAGCCATCTTAATAAAGTGGGAAGGAAGATTACAATCTCTCCTTTCTACGGTCTCTCACCTTACTAGATCACTTTTATCTCTTTACGGGGGTTGTATCTCTCGAAAGGTTATCTCTTTGTTTTAGTCCGGATTCCAATCCTTCCGACTTTGTTTGGTTCTCGGTTGGTTAGGTTTTCAAAAACCTTGATTTTTGGTTTTATCTCCAAAACCAAATTCGGATCTTGTAGCAAGCCCACGAAAATAGACTGGCGCGCTGGCGCTTCACTCCTGGCGAAGTCGCCTGAAGACTGACATCGGCTGGCGCTTCACTTTGAGCTGGTCGCCTCTATGTTATTGGAGCTCGGCGAAATAGGCGCCCTTCTTCCGAGCGGGCGCTTCGATGTCGAAGTTTGCGAAGCCGTCGGTTCGGTTTCTCTCCTCATGTGAGGGATAACTCGACAATCTCCCCCCGAGCGGTGGGGGCTACCTCCATGCAATTGCCAAATCAATAGAGGAGTGTCGCCATTCCGTGAATAGCACAACAAACATCAAACTTACCTTTCGGTAAGACTTTGGTCATCATATCCGACCCGTTTGTCGGTATGGATCTTCTCGACACACAAATGCTTGTCTTCGAGTACTTCTCTAATCCATGATAACGCATGTATGTGCTTGGATCTAGAATGAAAACTCGGATTCTTGCTTTCGAAGTGGATGGCCGATCACATATAGAACTACAAACCGCTTTACGCTTTAGCCCTAGTTCGTCGAAGAACCTCTTCATCCATAGCAACTCTTTGCAACACTGGTCGCAATATACCGGCTTCAGAAGTGGAGAGGGCAACACACTTTTTGCAACTTAGATTGCCAAGAAACCGCTCCCCCGCAAAAGTAACCGGATAACCGGAGGTGGACTTCATCGAAGTCAACATCACCGCCATGTCCGCATCGAGCCTTCTTCGCTTCAAGGGGCTTACTTCCACCAAAGCACAAACATGATTTGGAAGTGCCTTTGAGATATCTCAATATCCACTTAACACCTTCCCAATGTTCTTTACCCGGATTTGGATGAAATCGCTTACCACCCCAACGGCGAAAAGCAATATCCGGCTCTAGTACACACCATGGCATACATCAAACTCCGCCCTGCGCGGATGCATAAGGAATCTTTTCCATCCGACTACGCTCATGCTCACCCTTAGGACACATCTCTTTGGTCATGCGAACCGCCACCAAGCGGACAACCGACCGGGCTTCGCTTTTGATCCATGTTGAATCTCTTCAACACCTTTCAATGTAGCTTTCTTGAAAGCCACAACTTTCCACTCTTTTCATCACGGTGATCCGCATCCCAAGCATCTGCTTTGCTTGACCCAAATCCTTCATCTCAAAGGACTTACTCAAGTCTTTCTTCAAATTTGGATATCTTGTTGATGTTTGGGCCAACTATCAACATATCATCCACATACGCCAATAAAGACAATGAAATCTCCATCCGGAAATCTCAACAAACGCGCACAATGATCTAAGCGGACTTCTTGTATCCTTGCTTCACCATAAAGGAGTCAAACTTTATGTACCAATCGTCTCGGTGCTTGCTTTCAACCCATACAAGCTCTTTATCGACTTGCATACTAGGTGCTCCTTGCCTTTGACCTCAAACCCTCTCGGGTCGGTCCATGTAGACATCTTCTTCAAGGTCTCCATGAAGAAAAGCCGCCTTAACATCTAGCTGCTTCAACCTCTGGTTCATACTTGCGCCATACCCAATACCACCCTGATAGAAGTCATCTTCACTACAGAGAGAGAAAATCTCATCAAAGTCAATCCCTTTCCTTTGACCGAATCCCTTCACAACAAGGCGAAGCTTTGTGCCTTGGGTGAGATTGTTCTCTCATGCTTGACTTTGTATATCCACTTATTCTTGAGAACTTTTCTCCCCGGGTTTCTCAACTAACTTCATAAGTGTGATTCTTATGCAAAGAATCCATCTCGTCATGCATGGCCTTCAACCACTTTTCTTTGTGTCGTACCTTCAAGTGCCTCTTGATAGTACATAGGTTCTCCACCATCCGATGGTAGCACGTGCGTTATGTGGTGGATACCGGTTGAAGCTAGTCTCTCTCCGGACCTCCTTGCCCCATCTGGCCGGGTGCCTCGGGAGGATGCACTTCGCTTGCTCGGTGGTGGTTCATACATCTCATCTGCATCTTCTATTCCAATAGGTTCTATCCCCGCCATGAAAGCAATAGGATTCTCATCATGAGCTTCAAACTCATGGTTCTCTCGCATTCTCAATGCCTACGCGACGCCTACACGGTGGAACTTCGGTTCGAATCAACAAGATCATTGGTGAAAGCCCTCAGCTTCTCACCCTCCTCAAAGTTTGCTATGGTTTGGTCTTCTAGGAACACAACATCTCGACTTCGGATTACCTTCTTGTTAATCGGATCATAGAGTTTGTAACCAAACTTTTCATCTCCATAACCCGAAAAATGCACCGCTTGGCTTTGTCATCAAGCTTGAATCTCTCATCCTTCGAAATATGCACAAATGCCACGCGACCCAAATACCTTCAAGTATCCATAATCAACATCTCTCGCTGACCATACTCTCTGCGGATAATCACTATTCAGAGGCTTTTGTTCAGTGACAGTTGATCACATGCATTCTGTACATGCGCATTGCTTCTACCCGGTAGCTTCTAGGTAGCTTAGAGTGAGATAGCATGCATCTTATCCTCTCTACAATGGTACGGTTCATTCTCTCTGCTATTCCATTCTCATTTGCGGTGTCTTGGGAACGGTGCCGCTCATGACGAATCCCATGACTCGCAATACTCTTCAAATGGCCCAATGTACTCACCCCCATTATCGGAGAATACACTTCAACAACTTCCCAGTCTCTTTCCACCATGTGTGGAATTTCTCAAACACGCCAAGTACTTCATCCTTGGTCTTCGGGACTATAGACCCATATCTTTCTTGACGATCATCAATGAATGTCAAAAGTAAGCAAACTCCCCGGTGGGACTTCACTCTCATAGGACCACATAAGTCCGTATGCACTAGTTCAAGGACGATTGTCCTTTCGTGGAGATTTCCGAATCTTTGGAAAGACACCGTGTTGCTTTCCTACCAAACAATGAGTACATGTACTTAAATGTGTACCTTTAATGTGCGGCATGGCCTTTTGCTTAGCAAGAACTTCCATCCCTTTTATGCCCATGTGACCGCGCCTCTCTTGTGCCACGCCGCGATGAAGCTTCTTCTTTTCTCACAAGATTCGCTACGCTTTTTTACAAACTAGCCCGTGTTTTTTGTAAAGAGAGCAAGTTTTCTTTCCTCGGCTGCTACTGATGGAACCTCTGCTTTCGGTTTCCATACCCGCTACCAAACGAAGTTTACAAAGCCATCATCATCTAATTTCCCAGCCCGAAATTAGGCTTAACCGTATGTCGGGGACATGTCTTACATCCTTGAGTGTCAAGGTGTAGCCGACATTGGTTTCTACATGAACATCTCCATGCCTATAATCTTGAGGCGCCATCGTTACCCATCCTCACTTCACCATATTCACCACAACCGTAGGTAGTGAAGAATCCCGTCAATCGCGGTGTGGCGTGATAGGATGCTCTCAGTATCTATCACCCACTCAGTATCGACATGAGGTACTAAGACAAAGACACACCACATCGACCTGATTCCCACTAGGGTCATCGACTAGTGCGGTAGTATCTCTGCTTTGTGTTTCCGTTCCTCCGCACCATGTCTTCATGTACACGGTTATTCTTCTCATCCCTCTTCGTGTTCGTTACTCATATCCGAAGTGGCCTTTGGTGGCACAATAGTAACATTGCCTCTGCGCCTTAGGAGTTCTAGCTTCACCCCCTAGATTTACTTCGTAAATCACCTCTAGAACGAGATGGTTTTACGCCGACCTCTCCCCGTTTCTGCGGAAAAGGACCTCGAAAGTAGAAGAGCTGCTTCTTGCACTCCTTCTAGTCTCCTCATTCAACAAAGGCGTGGTAGCCATCTCCATGGTAACAATTCCATCCTTGGCTGCTCCATGTAGAGAAACTGGCAATGTCTCCCAACTTTCGGTAGAGCCTAATAGAAACAAAGCCTCAACTTCGTCTCCCAAATTGATCTTCATCAAATGCATCGATTGATGATATTACGTACTTCATTAAGATGCTCGGACATTGAAGAACCTTCTTGGTACTTCGTTAATCCGCAACTTCTTAACGACTAGCACTTTGTTTCCACCCGACTTCCTCTCATAAAGGTCTTCGAAGTTTCCATCCATAGGCGTCAGTAGTCTCTTGGGCACATGGTGAAAGACAACGCCGTCTATCCATTGTCGAATGTACCCAATAGCTTTTTGTCAAGCTTTTTCCATTCAAATTTCATCGATCTTTTTCCGGTTTTACTCCCTCATTCTCAATGGGAAGTGCCAAGTCCTTGCAAAGATATAGCAAGTCTTCCATCTTGGCTTTCCGGATGGTGTAGTTCTTCCTATTCGGACTCATCATACGAGTGTTCACGGAATGGTCCATCTCTACAAGTTATTTAACCTCAAATCTTCTCTCTCGGAATTTCAAATCAAACACCTTCCCGACAAAGATTCGGATAACACCCTAGGCTATTCTAACCAAGGCTCGATACCACTTGTTGGGGATTATACCAATACCAATCGGTTCCCCACTACCGCGGATAACTTGTATGAACACACTTCAACTCGGACAAAATCTAAATATCAACTACAACCTATACTAACATGCCCAACTCGCTAAACAACTATCAACAACAAATAATAATGTAAAAGCGGTTAAACAACAAACCACAACACAAAGATTTACCGTGGTTCGGCCAATGATGCCTACTTCCACAAGAGCGGTTCTTAATAAAGTGGGAAGGAAGATTACAATCTCTCCTTTTACGATCTCACCTTACTAGATCACTCTTATCTCTTTCTGAGGTTGTATCTCGCAAAGGTTATCTCTTTGTTTTAGTCCGATTCCAATCCTTCCGACTTGTTTGGTTCTCGTTGGTTAGGTTTTCCAAAACCTTGATTTTTGGTTTTATCTCCAAAACCAAATTAGCGGATCAGAGCAAGCCCACGAAAATAGACTGAAGCGCTGGCGCCTCTGGCGAAGTCGCTGAAGACTGAACACTGGCGGCGCTCACTTTGAGAATGGTCGCCCTATGTTCTTGGAGCTCGACGGCGCCCCTCTTGGCCTTGGCCTCGACTTCGGATGTCGAGTTTGCCGTTTACGTCGGTTCGGTTTCTCTCCTCATGTGAGGGATAACTCCAACATGAAGGTATCTTTTTACCTGGGATCATGCATGGCTTATATTTTCAGCAAAGGCGAGCAATCTTCAACATCTTATTCCTTGTGTGCAAGAAACACTCACGGATTAAACAGTAATCTCTATACCCTTCTGGATTAGCTCCACTGAATGAAGTTCTATTTTGGAGGTATCGGAAATTTCGGAAACAAGGAATTTCCTTGAGCTAATTGAAGATACCAGGCTACAGGTTGGCGTAGGATCAAACAGTCGATCTTTTTCAGAAATATAATAGAAGTGGATGATTGAAAATTAAAAGAAACTGTGCTATCTCACTTCATTAAAAGGATTGGGAAAGTAGCCGAGGTAACTTTCCCAAGTAATGTTCATACCATTTTCTCCAAAACATGGTTTAGCACACAAGATTATCTGATATGAGCACAAAGAAGACAAGTTAGATCACGCGCCACCAATGATAGTTTCATATGCTCTATAATATATCTATAGATTATAGATGTTCTAATTTCTTTCGTAGAACTTGATAAGGTATATAGTGTGAGTTCCATTCCAACAATGACAATAACTATTTTCACATCCACCTAAAACCCATATATACGTCAATAGTGTATTCTCTGGAATCGACCCTTTGAGTTAGCTGAGCATGTGTGCAGGTGTATATACGCGCATAATATCTGCATGAGTTGGCAGGATTAAAGAATCAGCTACTTCAGGGAATCTCGCCTGACGATGCATATCCAATGGGAGCTGGATGGGATGTTGACTGACACATCAGGACCATGTTCTCCACTTGCACGAATGGTTTTTCAGGCTTTCGATGAGGTGAGAACTATATTTCTATTTTATCTTCTCGGCGGCATCTTTTTAGAATAGGTAGGCACTTTTAGTAAGTGTTGGATGCTTTTGTTTCATCCCATGCCTATAGCTGCGCTTACAAATGAAGAAGCATTCCTTGAAGGGGGTGGAAGTCGTTCTGATTGCGAAACATCACAATGAGTGCAATCATTATATTTTTACTCTGAGTTTGAGTTACTGTCTTGATGTAGATTGTATTCTCACGCCCAGGGAACCGTGCTTTGTTTCGAGATCTCTACAAATCTATGCCTTCTTCATAAAGTGCCCCGTATGGTGGTTGATTCTTTTGTTTATGTTTCATCTCTTGAAAAGTGTTTAAATATGATTATGGATTGTACCAATATTTTTTTTTCCTCTGCTTTTGTTGTAAGAAGAACGAGTTTCCATTTGCTTCTTACAAATGTCTCGCAAGATCACTTGCAAATGGAGTTCTGACGTAAGGGAATGCTGATTTTTTTAAAATTGCTTCGTTTACTGGAATAAGAAGTAAACAATCCTAGTTTGTACTTTTGGCTGCCACTCTATCAGCAATAGCAACCGAGTGATTTAAATAGGTCGAAAACGTGTGATTCCAGCATTCTTTGCAAATTCATTAGTTCATTATATATCTTTGGTTGTAAATCTCATGCAATACTTTCTAGTTTCTATATTAGTTGACATTGTATCATCTGAAAGTGATGGCAAAAGAATTAAGATTTGAAAGATGGCAATAACCTTTTGTTTTCCTCGAAGGGAATACTAGAGGGGCAGAATATGTCCAGCTTACATCACATAATTCAAATTAAGGTACACCATCAGTGCATCATACTGAGCTGCATTCTTTCCAGTTTACATCACATAATTCAAATTAAGGCACACCATCAGAGCATCATTCTTACAAGTACTTGGATGTAAGAGTGAAGTCCCAGTATACTCGTGGAACTACGGAAGCAAGTTCCAAATATCTAGCTAATCCACTGCCACAAAAGTGCCAAATTACCCTGAATAATAAAAAGTTAATATTAAAGCTTTAAGGGTTTGCATCTGGCAGGTTTTAATACCAAAAACAAAAGTTTCCTGTATCAAAGTAGGCCCTGCTTCATTGCTTGCACTATTGCGATGCCTCAAATGAATTCAGATTAGCAAAATTATGGATAACCTATGAGAGCAACTGCTTGATTCCGATTCGGAGTTGCGCATGTATTTATCTTGTAGAATACCAGCTAAGCAATGATAAGTTGGTAACCAAGTAGCAGAAAGCTGTACGGCCTCTACCATTATATGAAGAATCCTCTATACATCCACAATTCTATCATTTGATTAGTTAGACAGAACATTGAGATCAACTTGTATCCGACAAATATCTTAGCAACCTAAAATTTTAATTTCCTGCTGAATCCGAAAGTACTTCTACTCCCAATACATCATTATTAGTTTATTACCAAACAAGCTCGAATGCTACAAGGGCAACATTGAGGGAAAAACATCGCTCAGTCTCTTTAGTAAGAAAGTTATACTTAAGAGATATATAAATGACTGAAGGTACGAGTTTAAATTCAGCAACCGATTTCTAAACTCTGAATTTGTGATGTTAGTTTTGGATTTGTTATGGAACTTCACTTCTGGTCAGTGGTCACTTTTATAGTTGTACGGCAATTACAACTTTGCGTGGCATATCAAAACTTGTATCTATGGCATTGGAGAGGTGTATCGTTACTGCACAGTACAAAGTATCACAATATACCGACCAAGCCCTAGCCGGTCTTTAAATTTTCAGCCCAAGTTCTAGCCCGACCAATTCATGTTGGGTTGGGTTATGTCGGGTTGGTCAAATTTCTCAGATTTTTTTTGAAATTAGGAGGCAAAAAAATACCGAAATTGAAATCTTCTAATGAAATTAAAGAAATTTGATTCTTTGAAAGGGAAGCTTGATTGCATTATTCTCTTTAAAATAGAGATTCTCAACTTTATTTTTTATAAGAGTAGAAAGATTGAAAGATATACGTACTATGTACACGGGCTCAGGTGTTTCGGTTTTTTGATATTCTAACTCAAGCCCAACCCAAAACTGAGTAAGGTTTTTATTTTACAAAACCAAATCTATACCACATATCTGACATGTTAGCCGAGGACCAACAAAAATCAGGTTTTAGTCCATCGGGCTTGGGCTAATCCGACCCAAGTTCCACCCCTATGTGTGATGCCCCAAAATACATCTACAAAAATCAACTTCATCTCACCTAAATGTTCCTCAATTTTATTTCCCCTCCTTTGTACCATTTCCAATGCCAGTATAATGTATTGTCTTATGTAAAACACATACAAACTACTTGGTATAAAGTCTGAAACTTGCACAGTCAAATCCATCATTTATGTGACCCAATGGCCTATAAAACTTGTTTTTGAAGGGTAATTTCCATAGCCAGCAATATGTACTCCGTTTTCTACCCATTTATACACGTTTTCTACTATTTTTCGTACAATATGAATAATAATAAGACAAACGTTTCAAACCTAATGATTCTATGCTCCAGCCTTATTATTGTCGAATATTAAGGTTCAATTTTTTTGAACGAAAAAAACTTGCAAGGTATTTTAAATTTCGAAATGAAAGGTTTTGAAAATCACTACTACAGAATGACACATATACCACGGTCAATAAGAACGTTTATACCACGGTTATTCCAAAAACCGTGGGAAATACTTATATACCACGGCGGAAATTTCTTTGGTCATTGGTTTCTTGGTATATGTCACGATTATTACATGAAAACCGTGGGATAAGTTGGGCCATATACCATGGTTAGTTTTTTTTTTTTAATGAGAATACTCCGCATCCCCACTACCTTTAACATAAAATGGGTATATAAATTTTCCACTTTCTACCGTGGGTTTATGACTTTATGCCAAACAAGGACCAAAATATCGCCGATATATCCGGCGCCGATATATCCGATATATATCGGTATTTTGGTACACATATATCGATATTTCCGACATATATCCACCGAATATAGAACCCTTTTTCCCCGCTATATATCGGAATTTCCGATATAAAATTTTATATCGCCGATATAATCGATATATCCGATATTTACGATATATATCGGTTGACTTTTTGATCATTTTTTAATATAAATCCGATATTTCCAATATATTTCTGATATATATCCGATATTTCCGATATATCCGATATTTCCGATATTTTAAATAGTTTGGACTGGTTACAAAAAAAAATGGATATATCCAAAATATCCGATATATATCGGTTTTTGGGTACACCGATATATATCCATTTTGGGCCTTGATATCGATATTTTGGGCTTTGATGCCAAATAGTCAAATACGCCCAAAAAAAAAAAAATACGGCGAAACTCGTTCAAATTGGATATTCCCGCTATTATCTCGGTCTCTCCCTCACAACTTCTCCAGTTCTTCCACGACTCTTAGGATTCCCGCGGGTTTACGATTCTCACATCCCATTTGGATAAAAAACTGGTAGAATTAGAATTGTTGTGGACTCCCATAACCTTATCTCGTGAGAAACGGGAATTGGATTTTGAGAGAATTATCACAAAGTTAGTTGCCTATAAAACTACAACTCAACTCGTCTTCTTCACATCAACTCGTCATCGTCCTCACTATTCAATCACTCGAGGTAACCATTTTCATAAAAATAGCAACTTTTTTTTTTGTTGATTTTAACCATTTCTTCTTCACTTGCTTCTTTTACTGATTTTAACCTGTCGTCCTCACTATTCACATTTGTTTTTGTTGAAGGGGACCAACTAACCAAGTTCAAAGGATTCTGTCAGTCTCTATTTCAGGTATTTTTTTTTATGTATATATTTGTTTTTTGCGATGAGATGTGATACCCTCTAGTTTCAAGTATTTTTTTTGCGATGATTGTATACCCTCTAGTTCAGACAAGCTATATTCACTATAGTAATCGACACTAGTTTTAAAGCAGCTCTTGAGAACGATCCTCTATAGGAGGAGTGAGCCCATCTCTTGATTACTCAAGGAAACAGAGGTATTTCCTTATAGAACGATCCCCGTTCAAGTAAGGTCGTTTACGTTTTATTGTTAACTAAAATCTCAATGAGATTATGATCCTAGTTTACATTCCTCGACAAAGGTAATCAGATTATCTAAAACGCGTTAAACAAAACCTATGGTTTGATTGAGCAAGGTTTCCTATTATCAACGTAATGCTTAAATCAAATTGATGAGGGACAATAGCCGGGCATAGATAGTCGGAAAAACTAAAAACGCTTTGTGAAGTCACATCCAAATCTGCCCCCGAAAAGTGGAATGTGATGGTCGGTAGTATATTGTCATTACCGCTTTTCGCACCCAAATGACCACGAGTAGCACAAATCCATTCCATACATTGGTAGGAATGGCTGCTTTAGGGGTAAAAGTACCATGCGAGCCATTTTCACGAGAATCATAGGCCTCTGTTCCATAAAAACTAAAGGGCTTCCTTTGTCGTCGGGCGACAAGTACCACCTTTACCATTACTTCTAATTCCAAATGTCCCAGTGGGTAGTCAAGGGAGCAAGTCAACATAGTAGAAACTTTGATATCTTGGTCCTTGGATCAATTGAGTAGTAAGTAGTTGTGCATCTGGTTTAAACCGAAAGCATCTGCGAATCTTAAAAATGTACTACTTGTTCTTTGGATTGTCTCTATAATGTGGTATCGCGAAGACATGCGACCTAGACTATGAATAGGACCTAGTTGATTTAAGTGAATCTCCAATATTTTCATATGGAACATCCGGAATGAACGGCTAAAGCTCCTAGGCAACGCCATCTTTCACTCTGGGGAAGAGAATAAGTAAAAGTATTAGGGCTATCCGTTAGGTTTGAACAACCGGAGACCAAAGCCTGCGTCTGCATCGGGATTAGCCTGCGTGTCGAAGGGTTTATTTATAGCTTGGCGTTTTTCATCATGAATTAGCGGCCGGTGGTTAGTGACCACTTGCTTGAGTACCCTCACTCTGGAAGATTGACTTCACGAACCTATGGAAGACTAAAAGTCGTTTTTCATTCACAAGAGAGCTTGAAACAGGATAGCTTTGGATTTGCAGAGCTTAAAATCGATTGATTGATTACACGGATGGAGGAGCCGGGAGGGGTGTTGCCTTACCCGGTATCCGAAGTATACACCTTCTAACGGGATAAGATTCCGTTCATTGGTCACCTCCCTACGGTTTATGAATGGGGTAATTGGTCTAAGCCTCCCGCGAGAGGTTACGATCCTCACCCATGTCATTGAAGCCGGTCAACCATCCGATTGGCTTAGGCGACAATTGCTTTAAGTCGGGAAAGCTAAGATTACAATCAAGAAATAGGCTGCAGAGGTTTAGCGACCCTTACTTCGTGTGTGGCTTCTTTTGAACGAAATGAATTTCTACTAAAGATAAATTGCCATTGTTGCGGATTCTATAAAAATAGCTACTATCGAGGAGGTTTTTGTAAGAACCGTGTTAAAGGAGAAAGTAACTTCGTCGATGGGGTTGAGTTATATTTGTAATATAATACTTATAGTCCAAAACGGCGTTTGTTTATATCTGAAATAATTTAGAGAAGCTTGTATCCGCTCTCGATTGCCTTACCCTAGGACTCGATAGTCCTAACTATACAACAACTGTTGTGTGACAGGCTAAACATCTAGTATTTGAATATGAGGAACCATTTTATTTACTCTCGATCTAAGTTCGGATTGCAATGCTTATCCTTGCCGTGTAGACCTTCCTTTTGTAGAGTAATCTCTTGAAAAGAGACCTCGGTATTTTAGTAGTACAGTATAGGTTCTAATTTGATGGGGCGGGCCGGGATGAAGGAAAGGTAAAAGATTTACCTTTTTCTTCTTTTTAGAACCCGAAAAACTTAATACAAAAAGGAATCTTGGTTCTTGGCGGTTTGAAGTTTGTTAACAGGTGGGAGCTTTTCAGTTCGTTACCATGAGGGATGTTTTACTCTAATGTGTGGCATACTTGTAGAGGGTATAAAGAAGCTTACATGTTAGGATTTTACTTTGTTTGATACCGGTAGCTCGGCGGTTTGAAGATCGTTAACATGAGAGCTGCTTATTTTTTTCTCTATACTATGATATAGTTAGTATTGGTATTTCATCTACAATTAGATATTTCTTTGACTCTAAAGTGTGGTATACTTTATAGGGTATAAAGAAGCTTACATGTTAGGATTGACCTTTTGTTTGATACCGGTAGCTCGGCGGTGGGAGCTAGTATCAGTGCGAATATCACTCTTAGGTATTTCTATTCCTTGCTTCCACTAAGGCCGGAGCGAGCTATCAAGTGTTTTTTTCTCTTGGCTTTCTCTGACTCTTATCTTCTTACCTGGTTTGCTAAGTAAGCATAGTCCTTATAGCTCCTCGCTTTATCTATCCAACAGCCCTCAAACCCCCGTGAGTTCGTCCAGCTGGCTTTCGGTCTTTTGCTAGTAGGTTGATCGTTTAGTAGCATCTACTCTTTTAGCGGAATGCTTTGATTCCCACTTTCCTCACAGTGAGGGTTGGAACTGTATTGATAAGCCTTGATCTGAATAGCTCCCGGGCTTAAGCTTTGCCACAGTTCTCCCACTTATTGAGTTGTTTGGAAAGTGAAGCCGCGCCGACTAGCTGATGTATTCATGCCTCCAATTTCCTAAAAGTAAGTGGATCTTAGAGTTTGAACTTCGTTTGAGAAAGCTGCTAGTTGTCCAACCAGTTGCTAGCTTAGGTTCTCCAAGTTGCCTCCCACGGTGATAGAGGTCTCTTGTTTTCCGATGCTTGACCGAAAGGAATGGCACCGAACTTAAGCGACATTAGCTCGGATGAGGCTTGCCTTCGATATCTCCTTCCAAAAGGCAAGTAGCTCCTTTGTGAGTGAAAGGCTTCCTTGCTAGAAGGCGACGCATTTGCTTTGCTTAAGTGTTTTAGGTTAGTGAGTGCCCCCGACAGAGTTAAGCGGCGTAAGACCGAACTCTTGCTCCTTCTTGTTTTGAGAGTTGGTTGATCAAGAAGCATTTGAAAGCTCTTTCTTTTGCCCAAGTATCCCTCTTACACATCCTCACTAGATGAGTGAGGGAATCCAAAAGGAATCACTCTGGTTTTTTTTTTTGCTATCGTCCCTCGGATGCTAAGAGGATAAGTGCGAGGGATAATGCGGTGATGCTATCGATTCGCATTGCTCTTTCTTGCTACTTCCACTGTCGGGTTAAAGCCCGGGTTTAAAATTCCTAGGTTTCGAAGAAGCGGACTTAATAAGGCGTGGGGAGGCAACTTGGAGAACCTAAGCTATTTATGGAATACTTCTATAGGGGATTTTGAGTTGATATTTGAATTCTATTTATGGAATAGTCATCGATTAGAGTTGTTTATAACTATAGAATAGTATGTTTGAAGTTATAAATACCATGATTATATAATAGTAGTCATTTATAGAATAGTCATAAATACCATTAGTTATAACTCTCTTTTTATCTAAAGTGGTGCATATTGTATAGGGTATTGAGAATAGTAGTCATTTATAAATACCATTATTATAAAATATACTATTATATATATATATATATATATATATATATATATATATATATATCTCTTTATTTCTCCTAAATTAGTTCTCTGGCAATTGGGTGGTAAGGCTTGACAGAGACTTGAGTTGTCTTGTTGGTTTGTTGTGGGTAATTCAAGAGAATATATTCTAGAACCTCTATGCAATGATCCCTTCTTTAAAACTGTTTTAAAAGTTAATAATACAACTGAAATGTATTGCACTCTGTTGCTTGATCAAGAACACTAATGATATATGACGTTTGGATTTTAGCTATAAGCTAGATGCTACCTAAAAGCTGAATGGTCTAGAGTGATGCACAGATAGATATAGTACATGTTAATTTGTATGTGAAGTCACCATGGATATCCATTGCCTACTACTTCCAATGGACTTAAAATGATCAAGAAAATGTGGACTTCAAACAAGTAGAAAATTAAGAAAATAGGCCGGGTCATCACAAGAGGGTTGAAAGGCATGGATCTGAGGTTTGGCGTTTGAGAACCTTATAAGCAGTGAACTCTTTGTTAGACCACTTTAAGTCATAAGCTTGATTTGAGATTGCCAAAGTAGTAATTGCGCGAAAGTAACTTGAGAGTTATTGTAAACATTCTTCCTTTGTCTTGCAGATTCTTGGGAAAGCTCTTGGAGTTCTTGAGAATAGTGCGTGTAAGGACTTGAGTGGAAACCAGTATTCTTGCTAGGTATTGTTTTTACTGCATTCAGTTCTCTGAACTTTTCTTTGTACTTTTACGTAGCTCCATGTAGTATGCTACATACTTGTTTTTATTTTGTGGTTCACGGTGTTTAAAATGACTTATCTTTATGGGGTTTTAAGTTTTTTTGTTTACTTGCAATAGGAATAAGAATGGATAGGTCTGGATGACTATGGATAGAGTAACGAAGCGAATTCAAGTAGGGGTCTTGTACTTTCTTAAATGTCTTTGAAAAGAGTGTAGGCCCGAAGATGCTTCATTGGATAAGATGCCCATGCTCTGTTTGTGGGAATAATCAACACCAAACTTTGGTGGAGATAAAAAATCATCTATATGAAAACGGTTTTGAAGAAACCTATACAACATGGATATTGCATGGGGAAGATTCTCCTAGTGATCAGCCGCGAAGTGGTAGTACATGTCAACCTCTTTCTCAAGATTTTGAGATCCCTGATGATTTTGCAGACACAACTAGAATGGTTGAGGATGCATATGAGCATTTCAGGGGGATCTGAAAAACTTTGTAACTTGCTTGAAGATCTTGGAGAAGCCTCGTACAAAGGTTGCAAAACATTTACAAAGTTGTCATTCCTTGTCGAAATGTTCAATTTGAAAGCAAGAAGCGGGTGGTCAGACAAGAGTTTTAGCCTTTTATTGAAGTTGTTCGGAAAAGCCCTTCCGGAAATTAATGAGTTGCCAAAATCCATGTCCAACGCTAGAGATATTTTGTCTACATTTGGAATGCGATCTGAGAAAATACATGCATGTCCCAATGATTGTATACTTTATAGAGGTAAGGAGTACAAGTCTAGAACTACTTGTCCGACTTGTGGAGCGTCAAGATACCAAGAAAACAAGGGTAAAGCACCTGCAAAAGTATTGTGGTACTTTTCACCTATCCCAAGATTTGTAAAGATGTTTCAATCGGCTCGGGCTGACAAAAGATTTGGTATGGCATGCAAATGAGAGAAGTAATTGATGGTCAAATGTGTCATCCTGGCGATTCTCTGCGTGGAAAGAGATCGATAAGTTGTGGCCAACTTTTGCTTGAAACCAAGGAATCTCACGATTAGCTCTTTTCGGCGGATGGAATCAATCCACATAGTAACCTTAGCGATAGGCATAGTTGTTGGCCCGTTATGTTGGTCACTTACAACAATCTTCCTCCATGGTTGTGTATGAAGAGAAATTTTTGATGTTGACAATGTTGATATCAGTCCACGGCGGCCGGGTAATGATATTGACATTTACCTCGGACCTTTGATTGAAGATTCTGAGACTTTGTAGGGTCCTGGTGTTGAGGTTTTGATGCCTACAAGCAGCAATCTTTTACATTGAGGGCTGTACTAATGTGGACAATTAATGATTTTCCAGCGTTAGGAAATTTAAATTTGGTTGTAAGCGTCAAAGGGTATTTTGCTTGTCCGGTTTGCGGTGAAGAAACAGATTCCATTAGATTGAAACATTGAATAAAAAAACATATATCAAGCACATCGAAAGTGGCTTCCAAAAACCATCGGTTTAGGAAGCAAAGAAAGGGGTTTAATGGGCGACAAGAATGTCGATCAAGTCCAGAGTACATTAAGCGGGAAGAAGATTTTGGGAAAGGTCAAAGGGATCCGAGTCAAATGGGGAAAAAATTTTTTGGTGATTCGAAGCCAAAAGCATCAAAAAGGAAGTCAAAGGCATCGAATGAAAAGTCGGATACGAAGAGCGGCTTACCTCGACTAATGAAAGCGAAAGTAGAACTTGTTGGAAGAAGAAGTCCATATTTTTTGAGCTCGAATATTGGGAATTTCTGCTTGTACGGTACAATTTGGATGTTATGCATATTGAGAAGAATGTTTGTGATAGTATTATTGGCACACTCCTCAACATGAAATATAAAACGAAGGATGACCTTAAAAGTCGTCTTGACCTTGTTGAGATGAATATTAGGAAGGAACTGGCACCAGAAACAAGAGGAAATCGAACTTACCTTCCACCAGCATGTCATACATTAACTAGAGAGGAGAAAGCAAAAGTCTGCAATACTTTGCTTGAGCTGAAAGTGCCAATGGATATTGTTGAATTTCCGGCATCGGCGTGTCGATCAAGATTTGAAATTGTGCGGTCTCAAGTCTCATGACTATCATATATTGATGCAACAACTTCTTCCGGTGGCTATCACCGATCCGGTGTTGCCAAAACATGTGAGATATGCCATCATTAGAACATGTTTCTTCTTGAGTTCTCTTTGTGCCAAAGTGGTGGATGTGTCTAAGTTCGCGAAAATCCAAGACAATTTGGCGGTTACATTGTGTTTGCTGGAAATGTACTTTCCACCATCATTTTTGACATTATGGTGCATCTCACAATTCATCTTGTACATGATGAGGTCGAGCTTTGTGGTCAAGTATTCTTCGGTGGATGTATCCATTTGAGAGGCAAGTACAAGCTAATTTCTTATATTTTTCAATAATTCAACGAAGCTTCCCTTTTTCTCTAACTCTTATATGTATTAAATTTTAGATTCATAAAGATATTGAAGGGATCGTTCAAATCGAAATCGTCCAGAAGGATGCATTGCAGAAAATTATCTTGTTGAGGAAGCTGTAGAGTTTCTTCTGCGAGTACTTATCGGGTCTGCAAACCGTGGGAGTTCCTTTAGGAAGAAACATGGATACCAACAACAAAGAAAAAAAAAAATACAATATCAACGGGGAAGCCTCTTGGTGGTACAAAGGTTGTTGGAGTGGAACAATACTCTTGGGAGCAAAAGCGCGTCGGTGTGTTTTGCAAAACCACGGATGATGTACAACTTTATATTGAGTAAGTCGGCATTAATTATACCTAACAATGTAGGTCTACAAGAAACTATGAAAGTTTCTTGCTTAATTTGGACGGTTTGATGGTTCTTGTATTTTCCTAATTATGTCTTTGTAGGAAGCATATGGAGCACCTAAGGCGTAGTAATCCCCTTAGGTCATTGAAATGGCTACAAGATGAGCACCACCGCACCTTTATTTACTGGCCGTAAAAGCGGTATACTAATTGAACTTGCATCACATTTAATACCATATTATAAATGTGACTAACAAGTTCCCAAAACCTACAAAAGCGGGTTGAGGAAGAAAATGATTCGAGGAGCGATCTCGGACATCTTGAAAGTTGTAGCTCAAGGACCTCGTCGAGAGCGTTATGAAATGCTCGCTATGTTATTGGCGGGTTTTAACTTTCATACAAAGGCTCATGAAGCATCATTAGTAAACCAGAATAGTGGTGTAAGCTTAGTAAACTTCAACGATTGCAAAATTGCTAGTGCCAAGGATAAAAACCAGTCATTTTGGGAGATGTGTTATTACGGTGTTATTCAAAATATGGTTGCTTGACTATATGGCGCTTAAAGTCCCGATATTCAAGTGTGATTGGGTTGAGAGCAGAAATGGCGTCAAAGTGGATGAATTGGGTTTCACATCTGTTGATCTTGGTAGAATAGGCCATAAATCGGACTCTTTTGTTATGGCCTCCCAAGCCAAACAAGTATTTTATGTACCCGACCCATTTCGACCCAAGATGGTCAATAACATTGAGGGCTCTGAAAAAGACTACCATGAAGAGGAGAATGAGGATGAGATCAACGTTGGTTGCTCTATTGACCATACAAACGAGTAAAAGTTTGCGGAAGTTGACTCTTTGGGTTCTTATGCTCGTGCAAATTGTGAGGGATATGGAGTCGATTAGACCTAAAACATATTTTCTTTCCTTCCAAAGGAGTTGGTTTATCTTGTACGGATATTTTATCATTTTAGTTTATCACTAAGAAAAGTTTGTTTTAGTTAATTTTTTCCTCAATAAAATTTATTTGGGTTTATTTTGATTTGTTATCTTACCTTAAAGTAAAATTGTGTAATCATTTTAGAAGTTATAGTTGTTATCTTATTTGGCTTCATGTGCTTTTATTCATGTCTACACTCTACGGAATTTAACATGGATCGGAAGAAAACTTCAATCCTAACATGGAAGTTGGCGAGACTCTTGACTCGGACATGGATCGAGAAAACTTCAATTCTAACACGGAAGTTAGCCGAGACTCCCGACTCAAACATGGAAGAAAATGTGACACAACGTCTTGGAGAGAAAAGGAAAGGTAGAGGAGCGGTTGTATGCTCCGTCTTACAAAGATGAAAGAGAATGAACTTGTGGATGTTGTATTCAATCAAAATGGTCAACGTATTGGTGAAGGTGGGAAAGATTTGGCTAGCTACTTTCGGGTTTCTTTGGTGCTTCTCGAGTTTCCATTGCTACTTATGGCAATTGGCATGATGTCAAAGGAGAAGCGAGAGCAGTTATGGAAATTTATAAAAGGTAAAAAGTTCGAAAATAAAATTACTTAATTAGATAGTCTTAATTCTTTGCTAGTTTCAAAATCTCTTGTATGTGTTTTAGGGAAATTCAACTTGGAAGACCACGCGAAATGAAAGGTACTTTGCAAGATATCGGTGAGAAATGGAGAATTCAAAAGCGGTGACCCGGTTCTACATCACACCATTTAAAGACCAACTCGAATTGCTTAGAAAACCTCCCGGAATATCTGAAAAATATATCAACCAAGAAGATTGGGACAAGTTTGTTAAATCGAGATTGGTGATGAATTTCGAAGTATACTATTTTAACAACTTGAATTTCTGCTTATAGTTTTTTTTTTTTTTTTTTTTTCTTTCTTTCTCTTGCATGAATACCATTTGGTTGTATATGAGTGTGGAAATTAGAGTCACTACATAATAATACATGATGCTCTGCTTCAAGCTAGGATGAGTTGTTTCATTTAAGTCATAGAAAGAAAAATGATGGGCTTATTTGCTTTTGATCTAGGCGGGGTGTCGGCTTTTGAGCTGGAAGGAATGCCAAGTGCTTTAGAGCGTATTACTTAGGAAGTCTAAGCGGGGCAAGGATCAGCCCAACGAGAATAAAGCGACTTCGCTCCAACTACTTTAATAGTCGTAGTCTTTTAGTTTTACGTAGTCGGCATTCCCATAGAAGATCTACAATGTTCCACGACAGGTGTAGTTGTGTCATAGTAACATAGAAAACTTGGAAGGGTCTTGATCTCTGCTTTTTTCCCGAGCTCTTATTCCTTAATTAGGCTCTTATTCCTTGACCTTCAAGCGACCTTCTGAGGCTTTCTTTCTAATGAAAGAGGCAGAGAAGCGTCGCGTGGGTCCACATCGGTTTAGTTTGGTCTTAGCTTATCGTTAGGGTACTAAAATAAAAGGCTTGAAAGCTGGCTAGGTCGCACTTGAAATGTGCCAGGGCTTCTATAACAAAGGGCATTCACGAGATTGAGAGCAAGTGAGATGCGATAAGACCTGCAAGAAGGCCCCGAACTCACGTATCTCATCGGCTAAAATCAACTGGAGCGGGCCGGAGTTGAAGAAGCGTACTCCTTCTCTTGAAAACTTCACTTCTTAAGGTTAGGAGATGCTGCAGCCCGTCTACCGGGATTGGAGAAAGAAAGATCTCGACTAGGACCGAGAGGAATCTCTAAGCGGATCTTTTTTCTAAGCCGGGAAGATGCCTCTGCTGAAGTATTGGGGTTTCAAACTGAGATTTTACTTTTTCTAGTAGGTTTACCCGGTCGAAAAGAATCCAGGAGTGCTTTTTTCTCTATGTGTAATAGTTGTAGAAAAAGTACGAGAATTGATATTAAGGGAGGGAACAATACGGGGATTGCCCACTACGACTCTGCGTTAATGGGACATGGAGGGCTAAAGGTTTAGCTAAATCTCTGTTGTTGCTATTAAGGGAGGAGTCCGAATTGATTCTAGAAGACCCGTTAGGGATGATCTTTTTTTGAGCAGATTATGAGCGAAATATATTCAGGATGAAGAGAAGGTTGCTAACAATACCGTAAAATTAGTAGAAAGGATGATAATGAATCACTCATTGTGCGATTTATTTAGTGCTCATGACTAATCTTTGATGGATAGAGCATCTAGAATAGATGCACGTAATTTGTTTTTCTCGATTTGTCATAGTTGGCTCAATACCTCATTGTATTCAACAATGTTCTTTTCATTTTATTTTTGAGGGTGATGAAATGGTTAAAAGACTAATCCGATCCACTTCACGTGTTTTTGATTTAGCATGAAGTGGCTCATCATCCAACTTAAACATGCCTCTGTTATGTTGACAAGTTTGAGTTTTGTGTGGCTATCTCGAGTACAATCCGACCCCTGACCATCCAAATGTGGATTACAACAATCTCATCGAATGAAAAAAAGGTGGCTAACAAGTATTCTAACTCACACTCTGATTGAAATAGGATGACTCTTTACATCTAAACAACGAAAACAACAAGTGAAGAACAAATGAATTCTCTAAGCCCGATCAAATAAATAATCTATAAGCCCAGTTACAATTCTCTGATCTCATGAAGCGAGAACAAGTTCACGTCCATGAGGGAACTTCTTATTGATCAAGGATGCGTGCCCAATATCTCATAAGTGCAAGTGTAGGAGAGTGAGGAGTTAAGTATCTTAGGTGCATTGTGTTATCTATTTATCTAACCGCAGTACAATTCTACAGTCTCATGAAGCAGAAAAAGTTCCGTCCATCGTCGGGAACTTCTTATTGATCAAAAGGATACGTTTTTTTATATCTCATAAGTACAAGTGTAGGAGAGTTAGAGGAGTTATTATCTTACAAGTGTAGGAGAATTCGAGGAGTTAAAATCTTAGGTGCATTGTGTTATCTATTTATCTAACCGCAGTACAATTCTGATCTCATGAAGCAGGAACAAGTTCACGCCCATGAGAACTTCTTATGAAAGTGTATTTTTAGAGCACGATGAGCATGCATCTTAGATAAGCATTATATGTCCTTATATAGAAAAATTTATCTAATAGTATTTATCTAATGTACATAGTTCATTAAAAACATAGAAGTTGTGTTAGATATGGTTGACAATAGGCTCCAAGGATTATGTGTATGGTTGGTGATAGGGTATGCGTGCTTAGTGAAATATCGAGATTAACATCGTGTACTCATGGGCTATATAAGGCTACGTTGTTGTATAACGAATTGGTGGAAGTGACAGCCGGGAGCTCATAATTGCTCAGTGGGTTTCTTAGTCTATATTCTTGTTCAAACCGAGCCTTTAGGATTACCTTTAACTAGGCGATTGTACCCGGTTGAATGCGGTAGTAGATAAAGGTAATTTGAACCATCTTTGATAGACACACTTGCGCCATGGGTAAGGATTTACTATATTCCCTTTTCTGTTCATGACTTGATTTACGGTAAAACAACTTTGAACCTTTGTTTTTGAAGGTCCATCTAGGGATGTCTGTTGTGATTTATGTTGGGGTAGCTTCGGTCTGCAACTCTAAAGTGTTGCTTGAGTGTTTTAATTGTTAATTGGAATGTGTGGTAACCGATTCGGCATCACTAAAACTATAGATTTCTATATTAGGAAATTTAGAATAGATTTTCAAACTTACTAGTCCTGTCCTGATTATTTCCATTCAACAACTTGCTAGAATGCTAGCTAACATAATGGAGTTTAACCTTTAGGTATGGTTTTATAGTTATCTGAAATTGAATTCATTGGGTGATCAATATCACACACCTTGACATGAAATTTTGTCTCCCAAGATGTACATACTACGACTTATGAACCCGTTTTTATTGTAATCATGTATTGATTTTCATTTCACTCCTAATTCTAGTGGGATAGATGAGAAATAGGTATATTACAAATAAATAGGTATAACCATAGAAATAGGTATAACCATGGGTATCTTAAATGACTATATGTGTCCACTTTTCCTTTCTAAATACATCACCGATTCACTTGGACAATAGGATGTTCATGGCGCTCTCTTTCTTGAGGGCCTTTCTAAAGAAACCTGAGTAGGCACCTGCGAGAATAAGGTGGGTTTGGCTAGACTATTACCAGTCCATAAAACAAACATCAAGTAGCTTAGAATGAAATTTTGTTATCATTCTCGTCATATAACCTAGCGAATACTATGAAATCAATAGCTCTAAAGCCTGCTGATTGATGTTTTCTTTTTATAATGAAAGAATTAAAAGAACTTGGGACATTAGAGTTAGCATAATTTTAGTGCGGTTAGCATTAAAGTAACATAAGAGTGCTAAGAGTAGCATAAAGAGCAACTTGTTTTAGCATTTAGAGTAGCATAAGAGTGCTAAGAATAGCTTGTTTTTCAGCACATTAAAGTAGCATAATTTCATCACTCTTATTCTACTTGTTTTATTTTTCCATCTAGATGATCTGGCGATAGATGATTCGAGTCTAGTTAGTGTGGGGATTGTATTGTCGGTTTTAGCGGGCTTACATCCTCACCCAAATGAGATGATAAGTGTATAATTGTTTTGCAGGGGAACTTAGCAAGCTCGATTCCCTAGTGTGGTGTCACACCGAATTTATGAGATTGGGAAAAACATTATTTGTCCCGACTCTTCGATCTCAGGGTGTATTTTGCCTCTCACTTCCAAAACCCATAAACAGTTTAAAATATCGCGGATAATTAAAAACCAATAAAATTTCAATTATACATAAGTCCTCTTCATTACAAAAATTCCCAATTAAGATTAGGTTACAAATCTCTTTTCAATAACTCTTTAATTAAAATATACAAATGAGAATACAAAAACATTGTCTAGGCTGAAAAGCTATATCACCTCGAGGAAAAACAAAGCGTATCGGAGATGTATTATAATGCAAAACCACAACGGCGGTGACCTTCTTCGCAACACTAAACTTTGTCAAAACTTATCAACTATGTTCATTGAATGAACAGCGAATGAAACAAACATGCGTCGGAATCGGCGATTATAAACAATCTTTGGTGTGGTAACCCTAAAATACAAATATACTTATACATATACATACACAATCCATACGGATTAGTTCCTCCATCGGTAACTTAACTTTCAACGACTAATATAACATACTCGAGTACAATAATTAAAGGCGGTGGTTCCTCCAACGAGGCGCGCCAACTTCTCACTAACCACAACAAACTATACACATCATAAATAAGGCATGTAGTTCCTCCATCCGAAAAGCCTTAGGTTCTAACTAAACAAATAACCAACCAAACATATTACCGTAATTAGATTATTTCGGGCTTTCTTTGTGTGTCCACTAAAATCCGCGTCGGTATCTATGTCTTACCTAGTTTTCTCTGGCGCCACAATGATGTGACCCAATGAACATGTACATCCACATGCCTCCCTTACATAATGACCCACTCCGTCGCGTAACCACCCTGGCGGGATCGCTTTTACCAGTAAATCCTCACATGGAAGCGAATCTATGTAATGCTTGCCACTATTCGGCATAAAATATTAAGCGTCATCGTTCTATTTTTTGCGGAATAATCAAGCCACTATTAGAATTTCCCGGAGGGCAGCCGAAGGCCATTCGAAGCAAGCGAAGCGCCCGGAAGGGGCCGAAGGCCATTCGGATGGCGAAGCGCCGGAAGGGGCTTATCACATGAGTTGTGGTAGTCGGGTTACAGGATTTTTCGTTATGTAATTTATTGGTTCATGCGTACATTAATGACTTCATAAACATTTCTACTATATCGCGTCTTGCGGTCCGATTTTTATTGTACCTTTAGCCATAATATCTAAGAAACATCTCAATTATATCTCATAGTCACTTTCGTTCTTTCCGTTGCCCATATATTATTGCCTTACCACACCATTTCAGGTGAAATATTAATCAATCTTATGCTATCTCAAAGTAGCATCTCACATATATAATAATGGAGCGTTTACATAAATTTCTCAAGATATTGCATTAATATAAATATCGCGGCATATTATATCATGTCCTGATGCTTCAACATATCGCATCGTCTTTATTATAAGCGTGTTAGGAATATAATGTCTCCTAACATCTCATATAAATCCACGTGTCAAAAAATCTGTGGCATCATTTGTCGAATCTTTCTTAGATAATGACAATATATCTGAGGCTTCCACGGCGTTTTATTCTTATATGTGTCCATATAATATAATACACCAAGCGTAGCACAAATAAGCGGTCCACGGTCATGATCAAAATATATATATATATATGTTTTATCACTACTTCGCGTCAAATCTAAATTAGATAATGACCAACGAGTTATATAATATCGACAACATATTATTTCTATATTTATCCATAAAGTCCGATATGTGAAAAACTAGAAAAGTCAACATTCCACGGTCGGCGGTCAAATTCAAATGGGCCAAAGAAGCCAACACATCACATGGTCAAAGTCAAAATCAACACATCATGATTAAAATCAAAGTCAACCCATCATGGTCAAAGTCAACACATCATGGTCAAAAGCCAAAGTCAACCCAATCATGGTCAAAGTCAAAGTCCAATGTCAACGGTCAAAAGTCAACCCATCATGGTCAAAATCAAAGTCAATACCATCATGGTCAAAATCAAAATTCAACCGTCATGGTGAAATCGGCCATCATGGTCAAAATCAAAATTCGACCCATGCGTGGTCAAAATTCGGCACATCGTAGTCGGCGTCAAAATCGACCGCGTCATGGTCGGTCAAAGCTGTCATTGTCAAAGTCAGTAGGTCGTTTCAGATGTTAAACGCCAGTCGAGGAGTCATGTAGCGTTAAGTCCGTGGCTAAAACCAAAGTCGTGGCTGTGACCTCGTGGTAAGGTCGTAGTTAGGGGTAGTCTAATGAGCACTTTGAACGTAAGGTCTAAACATTGGAAACCCGTATAGATCTATTTTAAGTCTAATGGGTAGAAACAAAGGTTAAGCCCATGGCCCCAAAATAGTTAAGTGATGGCCTTTTCCATCGTCTTAAAGTAGAGTTCAATATTTTTTCTTCGCTCTCGTTAGTTAACAACGTGATTGAATCACAATACTTACGAAAGAACAAAATACGAGGTTTTCAAAAATTTAAGTCGATGGGGAGAATGCAATGTATGTATGACTCCCGAAGTTTCATGTTGATTAGTCAGTCGAGTCCAGAGTGCATTGAGTAGATGAGCGAAAGCTAGAAATCGGGAACTTTACTATGGTATCTAGCTTATGAAACCTCAAGAGTCAAGACTGGCTCTCTTTTATTTTTTTTGAATCCTCAATACTTGTGCAAGACAACTTATGAAATTGATTTTTTGGTTAAGCAATTTATACACTCTTTCATCGGGAAAGTGACTTCACCATTAGAATGGGATTCCCCGTTGAAATTCAACATGATGAGATGATCATGACCATTTCATTTAACCCGTTTTCTCCCTCAAAGTCTTCGATCCTAGATTCGCTTAAGTACAAAAATGATAGGTGGTTTAGCATGAAAAAGATATAATAAAAGTACAAACAATCTAAAACAAAACTCACTTCCTCTGCATATGGGACAAAGAGTCTAAAGAATAAATTATTTTTCATGAAGTCGGATGGATTGTGTATACCATTACCTCCATTGGTATAAAAAGATTAGGAAGAACATTAAAAAGAGTGTAATCTCATATTTTGCATTTCTTGGAAGAGCATTGATGCTCATCATATTATAGATAGAACTTAATTAACTCTCCACCCGAAATATGTGAAGATAAAAAGTTGACCAAATCAAGTGATACGTGCCATAAACAATATACATTACATAAATTTTCTCTTGATGGCTAACCTTCCAACTCTCGGTCATGTGGTGAAGCATGTATATATGGTTAGAAATTGGTCAAATGGATCAGTTGTTTTCATTTGGGGACATCGACCGATGTACCCATTAGTATATCTATCATATATTTATTCCTATATTTAAAGTCACAAATGGTTTCCTAGATTTCCTCCGGAAAATAATAAATGCATGGTCTCGTCTCAAGATGTATGCAGATTCAACTCTAGCTAAGTTTTGTAAAAGAAACTTGTTGAATTTGTAAAGATAACATTACGGGTACCACAACATTACCCCATCTCTACTCAAAACTTCAAAAGTCCTTAAGAAAGATGAAGTGTATTCAAGAAATAATTATGCCGGACCTTGGACTCTTGCAATTATATATGAGTTTGCGGTGTGCATACAAGTGTTTATACTCCTAAAACATGGTAGTTTTGTCTTTTTTATTTTTGGCTAATTATCTTGATTCCTCGATCTATGCATCTTAATGTAATAGAGTGACGGTAATGTAATAGAGTGTGTTTGAAAACTTGGTTCAGTCCTCAACTTAAGCACTTGCAACAAGGAAAATAGGTTGAAGCTTTGTAAACTTCTTCGGGTAGCCTTTTCATGTTCTCTAGCTTGTATATTTTTAGATTAAAATTGAATTTTTGTTTGCTGTAATGCAACTTTAGTAGTTTTGAACAATTGATAGCTATATTTTAGAATTGAACTTTTGAACAATTGATAGCTATATTTAAGAAAGGTCTCGAGTTTTTTTTTTGTAGTTGTAGATTAACTAAAGGCAAGGTCTGATATATTTCTCTAGTACACTACTAGAAAAAAGTCAATAGATAGCACTCAAAAATGCTATGAAATCAATTCAATAGCATTTATGCAAACGCTATGAATCAACATGCTATCCTTTGTATAATAGCATTTGTGAATAAAACGCTATAAAATCAACAAAAACATTTAGTCATTAAATGGTACTAAGTTCCTAAAAAGTTGAGGATATTGCATCCATAGAAAGAATTGGTTTTTCTGTTCCTTTACAGCTTCTTTGACATCCTCTTTAGGAATTAGCTTCTTTGACATCCTCTTTAGGAATTGGTTTTTCTTTGACATCCTCTTTTAGATTGGTTGAATTCTATCATAAGGCTTTCTAGTCGGTGTTTCCCTTTTGAGGCTGACTACATATTTATCATTTGTGTCCTCTTTCCTCTGCTGACTCGCCAAGGTTTTCTCGCTAGCCTCTCTCGATTAACTTGCCCCATCATCTAATTCACAAACCAATAAAACAAGTGAGGCTTCAATAATATAAGGCTGATAAAATTGAAGGGGGTCAAAATATTGAAAGCAAGCCTAAGGAAAACAAAACCCAAGTTATATTCCAAAAATGTGTCTTCAAAGATAGGTGTCTTTAATACAGGCCAAATAAATGTAATTTCTGATATGAATTGTTCAACTTAATGCACACATATATAAATGAAAGCACAATGAAAACAGACTACTACACCTATACAATTACATGTAGACCACAACAAATAAAAACTCACGGATCTTTGCGGTGATATTATATGACTAGCACCGGTCATGGATGGGTTGAGCCCTACAATTGCAATGCAAAGCGTAGAAGCTCACTTCGTTCGGTATTATGAAACTTCATGGTTCTTTTCCTTTTTTCTTAACCAAGTAAGATGAGATTGGGCAGACTCCTTACCTGCTATGTTAGATACACCATCTACTTTAAACATTCCAGCGGCTTTGAGCTTCTAAAATTAACGGAAGAAGAAAACATTACATCACATAGACCTTTTAAGGAAGCTTATCTTTGGTCTCTCTAAAAAATGGTTTATATGATACTCATCTACACATCTGAAGACTCCAGAATCCCATAAGTTAAGTTAAAGCAGTCGCCAGAAACCTCTTATATCTTCAAAATGAAATGTTGATATTGATGAAAGGTTTACCCTTGAGCCCAAACATTCATTAAGTGAGCAGTTACATATTAGAGGGTTCCATCATCAAAATCAATATTCCTATTTATTCACCACGCTTAAGAGGGTTTCATGTCTAGCTCCTTTCTAATTTCTAATGCAATGGAATTCATCTCTAACTGGTCTACAATACAAGATGTCAATTTACATGCCACTTACAAGTTAACAATAAAACAATTTAAATCAAACTAATACAATTTAAACCAAGTCAACACTTGCCCACAAAAGCATCTTAAGCTAGGAAACCAAGTTCATAACATACATGTTGTGCCAAAGAAAAATCCAGTATATAGAAACAAAAAAAAAAAGAAAAGAAAAAAAAAAAGAGTAGCAAGGTAGAGAATAACCATCGTAAGTTAGAATGTGCATGTGCTTAGTAGGTCTAATTTACCATGTGCAATTAAGTAGTATAGACCATGTGTGTAGCCCTTTTATTTGTAATGTAGTGTTATAAAATTCAGTAACTTTTGAGCTATTCTCAGTTTAAAATTTAAATAGCATGAGTGGTACTCTAGATAAATCTGCCCCTAATAAATAAATTTAAGAAATTAACTATCACATCCTAAGAACTTAATTTCATAAAGTGGACTGTAAATGCATTGAAACTTTAGCAAATTTTGAAGCACAAAAAGTATAATATTCACGGTGAAATCTGTTGGTCTTTACAAGGGAAAGCTACGAATCAAATTGAAGAATTCTACTCAAGGTTCAAACAATGAAAATTTTCATGGCCATTAAAGCTTTTGAACATTCGAGGTTTGGGTGGAGGCTTGTGGTAGCCTTTCTTTAGCGATATTACAAAACTAAGTTTCTAAACTTAAGAGAAAACTTATAATTAGTTGCATGATGTTTTGTCTCTTGAGACTTATTTGGATTGGTAGAATTTGGTTTTTTATTTGTTTTGGCAGCTTAATGAGCACTATATACAAGCCTTTATGATATTATATACATTACATGGATTGAATGTTTGTTTCTTTTGTTTAGAGGAGTTTGTTTTACCTTGCCTAGATATGGTTTTATACTTGGATTAGTATGTTGTTTCAGTTTCATTGTATCGGTTAAAAATGAACTAGTGCTTGGACCGTATAGTTTTGTCTCACCACAAGAATATATAGGTCTTGCTTATTCATAATGTGACTTCGCTCATGATTTTGCATTGCTATTATTTTTTCTTTTCTTAAAAATGCACACTAGCTGATCACACACACTGATTATAGGGTGTAAAACAATGGACAATGTAAAAAGTATTCAATATCAATGTCATTCTCGAGCATCTCTGTCCATTGAGCATTAGTTGAATGTTCAATAAACCAAATTTAGTAAATAAAAAGACATTCAATAAGACCAAAAACATAAACCTACTAATTAACGCATTACAAATCTTAGGGTCATAAGTTAAGTAACTTGTCTAGTAGAACGGGAGTACAACTAGTAAAGACAATGTAATACAACCTTGAAAGTTTATTAGTTGTTGGTAGCTAATTAAAGGTAATAAATCTATAGGTTTTTGTGACGTCACTTTCTCTGTACAACATTGACAAAAGTGTTGTTATTTCTAACCACAAAATATCTCATTTACTAATGCAACATCATACTTAATTATACCAATAACAAAATTTTAACAATGAGATCCTTTAAAATATTTAGCATAGATAATTAGATTTTATCGAAAAATATTAATATATTAAGTTATTAACATACAATGACTACATTAGACAATTATAGTGATAAAAGAATAAATCAAGTAAACTTTTTGTAACCAATTTAATTTGAAAAAAAAGTAACAACTATGCTCTTTCTCGGAGATAAAGTACCTAAACTATCTGCGAAAGATTAGGGGTAAAGTTGAAAAGTTAAAAGTGAGATGTCTTATATTGCGGTTTGTCTTTTTTTTTGAAGTGAATCTCAAAAGTACCTTTCATTAAGTGACTTTCACTTTAAGTTTAAGGGTTTGAAAGTTTATTAGTTGTTATATAAGTGAAAGTTTAAGTTCTCGAAAACAAATCTGATAAGTTGGTGTGGCATGTGTACTATTTTTAAGTTTGTGATGTCAAACCCGGTTGTACAATTATTATCTTGTAGTAGGAAACACGGAAATGGATAAGAGTTGGATACAATTGCCAAATAGGTTTTGGCCAGCCGATAAAAAGGAATTCGGATTTTATTGATATTGCTCGTGGTCATGTAGACAAAGGCGGTCGTGACTACTAGGTGTCCATGCAAAGAGTGCAAAAATAGGAATTACAAGCACATCAATGAGGTAAATGATGATCTAGAGAGGTTAGGCATGGACAAGAAGTACACTTTCGTTGGGTGTTTCATGGAGAAGAATATGAGGAATTAAGTGATGATGATGATGACGGCGATGATGATGGCAATGGTGTTCAAATGGTAAATTTTGATGGGTTAGATGACATGATTGAAGATTTACAAGCTTCAACACATGTTGATAATTTGGAGCCTCACGTGGAACATGGGGAATCGGGAGATGATGATGCATTGAATGCAAATGCGGAAGGTGAAGGTGGCTTTAACAACAATGGAGGAAATGTAGATCCATATGATGACCTTTTGAGGGAAACACCAACCTTTGTATCCAGTTTGTAAGATTTCTAAGTTAGATTATCTTGTGAAATTGCTTCACTTAAAGATAATCAATCAACGGAGTAACAAATCGTTTACTATGATTCTCCAGGTTGATTAAAATTGGATTACTGAAGGTGAGACACCGCCAAAGTCTCATTACAGGCTGAAGACATTAATCGTAACTTGGGACTTGGTTATATCTCAATTCATGCATGCAAGAATGATTGCATGTTGTTTTGGAAAAAGAAAATGGCGAGTCTTCAAAATTGTCTCCGAATGTGGGGAGCCAAGGTATAAAGTTTGTGAAGGCAAGACTAAAAAATACCACAAAAGTGTTAAGCGTTACTTTCCACTTAAACCAAGGCTCAAGAGGTTGTTTATGTCGAGGGTTACCTATGCGCAGATATGAGATGGCACAAAGAAAAACATGATCGGAGGAGAATGTACTCGGGCACCAATGATTCTCAAGCTTGGGGGCGATTTTGATAAGGAACATGAGTGGTTTGCCAATGATCCTCGCAATGTTAAAGCAGGTCTTGCAACTGATGGATTTAACCCATTTGGCAATATGAGTAGCCAATACAAGATGTGGCTGTAATGGTGATACCATATAATTTACCACCGTGGAAGTGTATGAAAGAACCGTTCACCTTCATGACGTTACTTATTCCGGGACCTTCATCACCGAGAATGATATCGATGTTTATTTGCGACCTTTGATTGATGAACTTAAAGAGTTGTGGAAAGATGGGGTAGAGACTTATGATCACGTGGCAAAGAAAACATTTCGGTTGCATCTTTGCAGTGTTATGGACTATAAATGATTTTCCCGCAGATACGGTAATTTATCCGGTTGGAGTACCAAGGGCAAACTAGCTTTGCCCTAATTGTAACAAGGATCAGTTTCCATGTATTTGAAGAATGGACGAAAAGTTATGTTATATGGCAAATCGTTAAACTTTCTACCGTTAAAGGCATGCTTGGAGAACTCGTGGCAAACAATTATTTGATGGAAATAGGAGAGCAGGTTGCCACCTAAAGAGTTGTCTAGGGATGAATTGTTATCACAAGTGAACTATGTAGAACCCCTTCAGAAATTTGGAAAGCCTAAAAAAAAGAAAGCCGCATGGAGTTGGAGTTGGACAAAGAAGAGCATATTTTTTGAGTTACCGTGTATTGGGACACTCTTAAGCCGCGACACAACCTTGATGTTATGCATGTTGAGAAGAACATTTGTGACAATGTTGTGGGGACATTGCTTGACCTAGATAGCAAAACAAAAGATTCAGTAAAAGCTCGATTAGATTTGGCCGCATTGGGTATAAGAAAAGAGTTGCATTTAATCCCAAGAGGTGATAAGTTTGTAATGCCCCCGGCATGTTACACATTGTCATCTTCAGAGAAAAAATCTTTTTGCGAGTGGCTGAAGTCGGTGAAGTTTCCTGATGGCTATGCGTCTAACATTTCTCGATGTGCAAATGCTAAAGATGGTAAGATAACTGGAATGAAAAGTCATGACATCATGTGCTCTTTTGCAACAACTTCTCCCGATTGCAATCGTGGGTTTCATGTCGAAGGATGTAGCCATTGCATTGGTTGAGTTGGGCCTGTTCTTCAAAGAGTTATGTTGCAAGGCGCTAAAATTGGAAGTGCTTGAGAAGATGGAAAAAGACATTGCAGTTATACTTTGTAAGCTCGAGCAAATATTTCCTCCTGCATTTTTTTTCGATGTAATGGTTCATTTGGTCGCCTGGTTTCCCGCTTGCAGGCGGCGATACTTGGAGGACCGGTGCGGTATAGGTGGATGTATCCTATTGAAAGGTAAGGCATATGACTTGCAATTCATTTAATGTGAAATTAGCATTTTAAAGTTAAAAGTTTTATTATACATTAATCATACATGTGTGATTTGTAAACAGGTATCTACACACGCCAAAACAATACGTTCAAATAAGGCTCACTAAGGTTCAATTCTTTGAAGCATATATGTTGACAATAAATGTCTCAATTTGCTCCATGTATCTTCAAGGAATTGAAACTTCGGTTCAATCGTGAAGAAAGAAATTATGATGGTGGTAATGAGAATCAAAAGACAGGATTTGATGTTTTCACCGTAATGTTCGACCATTTGGAGCTTATACAAATATATCATTCTCGAACCAAAGGATCGAGACAAGGCTCATTACTATGTGTTGAATAATGGAGGAGTTATCAACTTATTTAGAGTAAGTTCTACTGCATTTAACTTATCAATTATGTTTTATACATTTTAAGCCACTTTAAGTTGTTAAGTTTATGTGTTTGATACGCATGTAGTCAACACATGACGAGCTTCAAATGGAAAGCTCACGAATAACTTGCCCGAGAGACAAGAAATGTTGTTTCCTAGTTGGTTTGAAAACGTGTAAGTGTTTGTATTGTTTATTTTAATGTTATTGTTATGAACCGGAATAATATGCTAATTATGCTTTACTGATTTGGTGTACATTTTTATGAATAGATGCAAATATTACGCTTGATGAGAACTCTCCCCGAGCTACCGATGAATTGTATTCATTGGCATGTGAACTGATACACGTGTGAAACGTTATAGTGGTTGCATTGTTAATGGGATTAGGTTTCACACCAAAGATCGAGAAAAAATCTTGAACCCAAAATAGTGGTGTTCTTGTAAAGGAGAACACCAAGGAAAAGAGACCGACTTTTACGGTATTTTGACCGATGTTTTTGAAGTCGGTTATCTATTCGGGGAAGAGAGTTTATCTTTTCAGATGTGATTGGTATGATGTTGGTAATAGAAGGACAGGGATACAAACGGATGGTTTTTTCACTAGTATTAATACCTCTAAGGCGTGGTATAAAGATGACGGTTTGTCTTAGCCACACAAGCATGTCAAGTTTTCTACGTCGATGATGCCAAATTGTGTAGTAGTTGGCAAGTTGTGCAAAAGACAAAGCCTAGAAATGTGTTTGATGTTCCAGAGAGGGAAGATGAGATTGAAGGCGAGGGGCCGCGATGAGGCATATCAACGGGGAGGAGCATCTGAGGGGATGGATTTGGATAATGTCCAATATGATGAAACACATGAAGCTAGTAGCGTGAATCCAAAATGAACCTATAACACCCATACAACTAAATAGAGGCGATATGGACCCAAATGAAGTTGATGCCAATGAGGTCGTGATCGCTATGGAAAGTTGCCTTCATGACAATACCATTGTTGATGAGAAAAACGATGAAGAGGATGATGATACATTAATGGATTATTGTTCGGAGGAAGAAGGCTGTCATATCGGTGATGATGACACGGACGTAGATTGAATATTTTTTAGTAACTTCATTATCCATTTTGTTATTGAATGGAGAGCTTTATCTTAGATTTTATCTTGTTTTTCCATTGAGTAGAATTACTATATCAAACCTGATTTTTCTAGCATGTGTTTCATTTTGGATATGTTGCATACTATATTAAACCTGATTTTTATCATTCATGAATTCTTTCTTTCATATTCATGCTATATCTGTTTCTATAGTTATGGTAATTTGGTCTAAATCGACCCTCGAGGGCACAATCTATTTCACAACCTCAGTCTGTGGTTAACGAGGTGAATGGTTCGAGTGTCGGTAAGATTATAATTATTGGTTTTGTGTAATTCGTTGGTTAGTTCAAATAAAATGTCGTGGAAGCTCATACTTTTTTTTTTAACAGCTCCATTTAAGAAGAAAAGAGGCAAGGCTGTGAATCCAGAAAGTCATAGACTACAAAGACGTTACTGGTCAGAAACCGAGGATAGAAATTCAACCAGGTAATACTAGACCTGTGGGGAAGTGGAGTGCTCAATTTTTCAGGGAGATTGGCCTGGTTAGTTACGTCGACCGGTTCTCTTAATCGCCATGATTGGAGTAAAGTGGGAGAGGAAGTGAGAAAACCATTACGTGACCGTGATACGGTAATGGAGTTTTATGTTTTAGCTATATGATATACCATAATTATTTTATGTAACTTTAAACTACATTTCTTGTTAGGAAAAATTGGATGTGGATATGCACCTTCCATGTGAAAGTATTTGGGGGCCAATATTAGGGAGCACGTTTAAGAGGATTTAGGTGTAATCTTCACAAGCATTATAGGAGTTTCAGAAATGATGGAGTCATACGATCACACCCTTATAGTGGCTTGGCACAAGAAAAATGGAATGCATGTTGTGATTGGTTTAGAAGAGAAGATTTCAAGGTAATATACTTTATTGTGCTAATTATAGGAAACTGCTATGTATTGAATTATACTTAAGGGTTGTGTTGACTTCTTAAAGAAAAACTACATACTCGTTGTAATTTTATGTTTTAGCTTGTATTACGTTTTCTATTTGGATGATGTAGAAAGTACTTAATTTATTGGATTTTGAATGAGTTCAATTTAATGTTTTTGTTGGCATTGTTTTTGATATTGTATTCATTTTATTGCAGAAAATTAGCGAGCAAAATTCAAATAATCGGCAAAAGCTCGAAACAAACCATTGTGGTGGTTCAAAGTCATTCCTAGGATACTTGGAGGAATCTGTAACTTTCTTTATTTACATACATTGGGTTGCTTTTTTTTCAGTTTGATATTATTTGAAGTAAATTATAAAGGGATATGTTTTCAAATCTTTCTGGTGACTCACGAGACTTCGGGAACCTATTGGAAAGATGGAATTCTATCGTCGAACCCACTTTAGCGGTAGTAAGGGATGGACTAGTCTCATTCTTTGAACAAAACTACGTAAAGTAAATTTATTTGTACCTAGCTTTACCATGGTGTACTTATAGTTCGATATATTTATGGCCAATTTAAACTTATAGGACCGAATCGACAACTTAAAGCCGAAGTCAAGTAGAAGGCGTGAGCGAGCCAAAGACCCAGGATGAAATTTTTATTATAGTATTGGGTGTAAGGTCTGGATACTCCCATGGCCTTGGGCATGGGGTCCTGCCAAAGTCATCTAGAAGGCTGGCATCCCTTCATTTAGAGGAGGAAGTGCAAAGGAGGAGGGACGAGGAGGAAGTGCAAAGGAGGAGGGCTGAGGAAGCTGAAAAGCTTAACGAGGAGCTCACTACTGAAATGATATCTCAAAGAAGTAAAATAGAGGAGATGGCGGTTCATCAAGCTAGGTTTGAGGCTTGGATGTTGCAAGTCAATCTTTGGTTCTTCATGAATGCATGATGAACTGCTTTTGTATTAAATTGATTGGTTGCATGCCTGATAGAGTAACTCCTTTTGAGATGTTTTGTGTTAGTTGTCACAACTTTGGTAAGTTATTACAGTTTCGAGTGCCTAGGTTATATTGTTGGATTTCTTTGGTTACATGATTGCTTTGTTTCTATGAGTATTTCCGGACCAAATAATGTCCTTTATAGATTTATGGGGAAGAGGGAAGTTGGACATATCTTGAGTGTGATTTATACTTGTCTGCGAAGGCTATGTGTGTATCCTTTTTCCTCGAACTTTTTATCATACCTCATAATCTGCTTCTATTCACCCGAAATAACTTGGCACCACCTACTTACTAACAAGCCTTGGTTAGTGGGAGAGATAGGGACTACCAGGCAGTGAAGAGAGGGTGAGGAGGATACTGACGAGAAAATGAAAAATAAACAAGAAAATGAGATAAGGGGGGATGTCTTGGTATTGTAAGTTCATTCTAGACAATGTCAGTCCATCAATCTAGCTCTTAGTACTTGGTAAGTTGTTTTAATAATGTACTTATCAGTAGGATAAGGGGCCAAATTACATGCTCATTTGTTTTAGTTGGATCTGCTTTTACTAGTTAAATTTATCTCACTCGTGCCAATCAAACTTAAGTAGCAACTCTATTGTCAATGCTATTAAGAGTGTCTTTGTCATTGGTTCCTTGCATAAAAAAGAATACTTCTTCATACATGATACATGTGAAAGCATCCTCCGGCATAGGCGATGTCGAGATGGTGACTCTTTATGAAGTGCTTATAGGTCTAGCTGCTCTAAAGAGAGTAAAGCCTAGTTTCAGACAGTGATGATGGTTATGAGACTCTTTACTCCCTACAAAATATGCAGTCCGCTAAAAGTCAGAGAGGCATGGCTCGAGTAGAGTTCTCGAACTAATAACAAATATTAGCTAGTTTTCAGAATTCATAGGCCTACCCAATGAGAAAGGCCCATAAGGTAGTTCACAATGCCTAATTTTGATGAAACTTTTAGCTGACTTGAGGTACGAACTTCGCTTCAGTGAGCTTTACTTTATGATTAGATTAGGATTCGATCCCATTTGCGCTTCTCCCCGCATCTCCTTTGGCAAAGACTTGATTATATGAATCATACTATTCGACTCTCGTAGTTAAAGGGTGGACAAAGGAGGAATGTACATATGTGCGTTAGGGGGATAGTAAGAATGAGATACCTCTTCTTGTTCTAGTTTAGGTACATATGTACAATGTGTTTTACGTGTTCCACGAAGTTTGAGGAATGGGAGGTTGGCCGGATTAGAGAAAATAGATTTCTTTGTAGCTAGTAAGGACAGGGCATATCGCCTATTGGTTGGAAGTGGGATAGCATGCAAGAGATTTTTATCTTGAGGATAAGAAGTTTGCTCTTGTAGGGTTCTATCCCTAAATATGGAATTAGAACCTATTACTTCTATATATCACTTCCTTCTTTGAGTATGTTATCTTCACTTGCTTAATTACCTTTATTTCTCTAAGGGGGCAGTGTCCTCTCGCCCTATAGTTGATGTGTTGTCGGTTAGCTACGGATCTTTGGCTCACTCCCGGGTCAATACTCACTCTACTCATCGGGTGAGTCATCACTCTACGCTAATTCCTATTTTCCTCTATAGGAGCAGTAGAAGACATGATCTAGTATAGTATATGGTTTGTATGTCTAAGATTGTCTTTGTTTTAGTATTCTAATTAGTTAAGATAGGTCCCTTGTGTTGCTATCTTGAATGAAGAAAATATTGCTATCTCAATATCTACGATTGTCCACAAAAAGAAGGAGATTTATTTAAACCTCTTCCTTTTTAACAAGCTAGAGCCAATTAGACTGCCTTTAGAAGTAAGCCTCTTTCTCTTGCCGGGGGACTTGCCCGTGTTAAGCATTTCAAGGAAGTCCTATACTATCTCTCAGTATTCTTATAACAAGATAGATTTCATTATATCTTGTTGTTGGTCCCTGTTAAGGTAAGAATAGATTATACCGGGTATGAATGTATTAGATTGGGTACCTAGGGGCAGAGCTTAGTAGAGAAAGAGAGGCTTATTGTTAGAGTACTTACTTAACTATCCTCTTAGTCCTATTAAGGATGCTTGCGTACCCTATAGACGGGCATAACTACCAGTGAAGAGAAGTTCCTCCTGGAAAAAGGGAGGAGCGTAACATCTAAGATGCATAACTATTGCAATTCACCACATTATCTTCAGTTGAATCCATAAGTAATAGTTGATGTTCATCTTGTACTAGTGATACCACCTGGGGGGGCTGGTTGACCATCTCCATTTCAGCAATTGTGTTGGTTCTCATTGTGTTGTTTTCTCTTCCATTTCCTTCTTTGATTTTTTGTCAGCTCGTTCTGTGTCTTCTCAGTCACAGACTTGTTCTTCTCAAGGTGAGTTTCCTCGATTGTGGCTTTTGCTTTGGCCTTAGCCATCTCTGCCTTCAAGTGCCTACATTCCACAACATCATGACCAATTCCTTTGCAGTGTGTACAATACTTTGGTGTCTTTCCCAGGTCTATGTTCTGCCAGAATTTCACTTCAGTATTTTCCACTTCAACCCAAACTTTATCCGCAATCTTCTCTGATAAATCAATATCCACTAATACAGATGCATAGTATCCCATATCTCGGTTTGCAGTGTTGTTATCCAAGTATAATGGTCTACCAACAGATCTAGCTAGTGACAGAAGAGTTTTGACCTCCCAATACTCAAGACTTAAGCCTGGAAATCTAACCCATACAAGTGCATGGTTTGTTTGTCGATATTGAAGTTTGGAGACCACAAGCTTAATCTCAATGGTTGGCCATTAAGAATCCACGTACCTTGTCTCCACAACATTTTATAGTCTTCCTCGCAGTCCAATCGAATGAGTATGAAGCCTCTACCAAGCGGGGTGATTTTCCAGTCTCCTTTCAGGTTCCATGATTGTTTCGCAAGTGTTCTGACCAGTTCTATCTTTGTTTTCTCGCAAAGTCGAATTTACAAGAGCTTACCGACCACTTCATATAGTCCAAACCTTTGTCCACTTCTGATTTTAACAGCGTGATCTTGGGGTAAGCACCTTGCATACCTGGACTAGGAAGAGATGATAAATCTACATCTCTACCAACTTTGGTGAGAGTTGAAGTTACCTCAGCAAATGTTTTACCTTTATTGTTGTGTCCTGCTGCTAAGATTGTAGCTTTCTTAGCTCTGTCATCATCTGCTTTTCCAGCTACTTGTACATTTTGTACTCCTGATATTGGATAAAAAGTTTGGTTCCTTCCACCACCAATGCCAAAAGGGATATTTGACCTTGTGGATAGCGGTAGTGATGCAGAGTTACAAATCACTACTGAGCATCAATAGATGTGTCATGAACATTATCAATTCTTGGCTCAGAAGCATCTTCTTCCTCTTGCTGGACTAGTAAATCGTTATGGATTTTCATCATTCTTCTTTGTAATAGTTTCTCAAGAGATCCCTTTCCATAAAGCTTTTCAAACTCATTCTCTAATCTCGCAGTAGTATCATTCTCAGGTTCAACCCAAGAAGAGGTTCTAGGGTTTGAACTCCCAATTTCCCTCGTTTTTTCGATTTCCATGAGTTTTAAACTACCCGATCATGTAAAGATCCCAATCGTACTAGCGAGGAGAACAACACTTTGTACCCGAACTCACACCTAAGAAGATGTGAAATTGTGCACAAATGTGGGATTCTCTCTGCTAGGGAAAAGGTATTACTTCACAAAGATGGCAGGGATTCTCACTCCCACGTTGTTAGCTTTCACTAACAGTTGGTAGAAGGTAGAATCGAAGCTGTCTTTAATGGAGTAACAGGAAAAAATGCTTTAAAAGGCAAAGAAATAGATCGCGTTGAAATAGATCTGTAATTCCTAGAAAAAAACTTGCCATAAAAGGGAGGGAAATTTAAGTGATAGAATCGCCCTCTAAATCGCCCTTTTATAAGCCCATGACGCCACCTTGCAAGCTATGGCTAACAGCATTTAAGAAAAGAAACAAGAAATCTCCCGCCAAAGCTCAGATTCAATCCCTATGGAATTCCATAATGCAATGCCTTGCCATCCGTTTCCATTCGCGGTAGGTGTATTGGATATTTTTACTAGATTCGTGGGACTTATTCTTTTTAGGTTATGAGGATGTTGGGTTAACTTTTTTAAGTGTAATGCACTCGTTTTGTTTAGAAGGGTTCTCGCCAATCTTCTTTGCCCTCTTCAAAGCAGTTATCATGTTAACGGCTCCGCCTGGGTGATTTCATGGAGGGCTTGCAAGACTCTTCGTGGATGTTTGCTGTTCGAGGCGAGATGAAGGCTCAAGGCGAAGCTATTTGATTCACCGCCTCTTCCTTCGGGAGGTGGGGGCCATGAGAACAAAGATTTGGGCTTTATCGCCAGTGGATAGAGTAGAGACGATGGGAGATGAGTGCCTTTTCCCTGGCCTTTCACTGCTTGAAGCATTGGACGATTTAATTGGTTCTTATTTATCCTATCTTGATATAAACATACAGGAGTGACATCCAACTACAAAGAACAACATCAACAAAGAAGAGGAGCTACAATCCTATCTATTCTTATCTGTTTTAATCCGAGAAACAACAAACTAACAGCGGAAAGCAGATGGGAACGATCTGACTACAAAGTCATTCAAAACTTGATCGAAGAACCAGCGTTTATTGAAGAAGCAATAGAGTTGATTACAAAAAGTACTAGTTTGAAAGGCTCAAGTTGAGATCTGGTGCCCCCACACCAAGAGGTCTTTTGCTTTCGGTTTCAGCCTAATAAGAAAAGGGATTGATTGCAAGTCTAGAATGTCCTTTGAAAGTTTTATTATCTGAACTGAAAACCTGCCAAGAGATATTACAAAGTGGGTAGCTCCATTATGTGATGTCGGTTTTTTTGTTTCTCTCACAGATATATATATCTAAAAGTAGTACTTGCAAACCGCTTTGGAAGGAAGCAACAACAAAGTACAACCCGATAATGTATGTCTCACAAACATGTCCTATATCCAATGGGACCCCAAATTGACCACATAAAAAATATTTCCCATGCATTGATTACTTGCATTTTTGCTCAATCTTCTTTTAATTTGGATAATTATACTTACTAATGTCTCTTTTCTTTTCCAATTTGTTGTTTTTATCAGATTGGCGATTGGTTGGCGGTATATTGATAAAGAAAACTTGGGTGGATGTTGTTCGAATCGGCAGATTATGGGAATTTGGCCAAAATCTTATTTTTTGAAGAGCTAATATTATTTAGTTGATGGCTTTGAAGATTTTGTAATTCAGTATATTGGAAGAGACTAATTGTATGGATGCTCAAATAATGATTTTGGATGATCTTAATTAATAAAATATATTTTGCTATAATTTATTGTGAATGAATACATCTGATCGGTGTTTTTAGTTTAATCATAAATTGTATTGGGCAGGTTTATATAAATTGAAATGATTCAAAATAATGCGTAATACCTATTATATATATGAGTAAACCCATTTGCAATGCCGAGCTCGTTGTAAAAGAATTAGGGTGCTGCAAATGTGTTTAAACAATTACCAACACATACATTTGGTGCGGCTAAAACCACTAGCAGGGGTAGCTAAAAACACACTTTTGGCAACGCCTTTGGCGCAGCTAATGGTTTAAACCTTTTGCGACAAAGACCTAGGGGCAGCTAAAAACACACTTTTGGCAACGCCCTTGGCGCAGCTAATGGTTCAAACCTTTTGTGACAAAGACCTGTAGCTAATGCTTTGCTTCTTTTGTGACGCCAGAGGGTGCAACTAAAAGTAACCCTTTTGCAACGCTAGCAGGTGCAGCTAAAAAGAACATTTTGCAACGCCAATCGCTGCAAATAGTTTAAATATTTTAAAAATCATTTTAGTTTGGCAAAATACTTTAGCAACGCTAATAAAGTAATAGCAATGGGACAAGGCGTTGCAATAACCTTCAAGCTTTTGCGACGCCAATTGTTGCGTCTTCATTTAGCTTTTGTGACCCAATTTTTTGCAGCGCCTTTGTGACGCCCACATTGGCGTTGCCATTGATCATTGGCAGCGCTTTTTCGTACTTGTAGCGACACCAGATGGCGTTGCAATTGAGCCTTTCTGTTGTAGTAATTACGTGCTTATCTTTTACTTGCTCATTAGGTTTTACATTGATCTTATTTTGAAGTGCGGTCATGAAAATAGAAAAACTTGAAGGGAAAGGAAGTAAAGGTCCAGTGAAGTGGGAGAAGATTATGGTAATAAACAAATTCTTATGCATACATACTGTGTGTTTGGAAAAATATATGCTTATGAATATTTTCCATGTTTGTACTTAGGGTCCGTACCAACCTGGTAGTAAAGAGTGTGGGTATTACGTAATGAAGTTTATGAGAGAAATAATGGAAGCTTGTTCAGATAATTCTTTTGAAAATAAGGTATATTTCATCATACACTACCATTCTCTATTTTGTGTTACTCTTCATTATTTAGTTATTATATACTTTTTTATCTTTGATCGTCAAGAGATGACAAATCTATCCCTCAAAGATACATACACACAAGAGGAACTTGATGTTGTTCGACTTGAAATTCTTAGATTCATCCAAAGATAATGGAGCCGCTCGAGCCAAGCCAAGTCTTAGCTAGGTTTTGACCCTTTCCATTAAGGTGTGGTGCTTGGTCTCACCATTTTTTTTTGATATTTTAGATAGAACAAATAGATTGTTTTTTTTTATTGATGCAACAAGTTAGGTCATTATTATTTTGATATAATAAGTAAATTTGGATGTTTCTTTCATTATTGATGACTCAAAAAAAAGTTCAAAATTCTTTTAGCAATTCAATGTCTTTGTGTTGGATGTGTAAATTTATTTCTTTTGTTTGTGTTGCACTATGAATTGTTTATTTGAGCACTGTGTTTTTAAATCCAGTGTGGATATATATGGTGAAAATGGGCAGGTTGCTGGTTGAATGAATATAATTAGAATCAAATAATTAGGGTTTTTATAAAAAAAAAAAATAAACCACGGTTTGATAAGAACCGAGGTATAAGCAATTTATATAACCCACGGTTTGTAATGACTATACACCACGGTTTGATAAGAACCGAGGTATAATCAGTTTATATAACCTACGGTTTGTATCCAACCGTCGTATATATCATCACTATTTCCCACGGTTTGTAAATATAAGACCAAACTTTTTTCGGACTATTAACTACGGTTTGTAAATCCTAATACCACTGTTTTACTCAAAAACGTGGTATATAAGAGGTACTTTTCCCCACGGTTTTGTTAGAAGTATTTGTCACTGTGGTTGTTACCATGGTATGAAAACAAGCTGGCTAAAGGCTTTTACCACATGAAATAAATGGTATATGAGCTTTTCTCAGTAGTAGTGTTTGGACTCACTTTATAGGCCCAAAGTCTAACCTCCGTGTCCTATGCACGAAAAAAATGTAAACCTAATCTCTCATTTATAAAGAGGATTAAGGCTAAACTTAATACTCTCTCCTATCTCTTCCTCCATTAGTTTAGAATAATTTAGGGTTTATGTTATTGGCCTAAAACTCCATTAAAATATACCTTCAAGTTATTATTATTCAGTTCAATATTCAATTGCTTCTTTACATTATGTCTTATTTTCATTCTTTATTACATGATAGTCTATTTATTCATAGCTAAACCTCCATTAGAGGGGTTTGATTGAAGCTTTGATGAGGACTTGATATATGTTGGTGTAGAGTAGTTGTTATAAAGCTTCAAATCTAGGTTTCTCTACTTAGACATGAGTATAACTAACCTAAGCTAGAGGATAGTCAATCCACCATGAGAATGAGTTCAAACTTCCTCTCATACTAATTATTATATGACTAGAGATACCATAAGTAATTAAGGATCATTAAAGACCTAACATTTATGTTTGAACCTTGTGTGAGAACATAAAGATTAGGGTTTCAAAACAACTCTATGCTAGCATGTTAGGAAATCGTTAAGTGGATTTCGAACTCTTTCTATTCTTCTCCATATTTTTAGATCCTATATTTATTTGTTTTAGTTTAATTAAGTATAATTTGCAACCCATAAATCACACCATTAGTTCAATCCACAATCATTGCTCTCACCATGTTTTCTTGTGTTTGATTAGTAGAGTTTAATATAAACCCTAGTTGATTAAGTATGAAACGAATCCTTGCTCTATATATTGCATGATTAATTGAGAGTAGGAATATTGATATAAACACAAATTTAGTTGTTTATGTTTAGGCATAGATAATTAGATCTCTTAAATTAGTGTTCATAAGGTTTTCACAAGGATATGTTAAAGCACAAACTCTCTGATAGATTCACTCAAGTTTTGTTCTCTCAAATGCAGTGGACATTATATTCCTCACATACATGAATGACATCTAAAGGAAATCGGGGTCGATTGATCACAATTGCTGCTTACAATTGCCACTCGAGCTAGAGGTATTTTATTAGGACTTGCATGGCTTGGTTGATGGTTTAGAAAGAAAAATGGAAGGGAAAACAAAATCTGATAAGATGAGAAATCGGGTCTTCAAGATACTTATAACTAGAGAAGAACCTTATTTTGTTTTTTGCTTTCGAATTGTGATTCATTTTTTAGCCCTTTGGCTTTGTAACTCCATATGATTTTGATTTTTGGGAGTTCTAACTTTGCTTTTGTTTCTTTTGATATTGACTCCTTTTGATTTTGAACTTTTGGAAGATTCGATTTTTGACTCCTTTGATTTTTTTGGAGTTTTGGTTTTTTAAAGGTCTTCCTTTTCTTTTCGAAGCAACTAACTGTTATGTTTTTGTACAAGGTCTTCTCTTCTCTTTTTCTGATACCCATCTAATTCTCAACTCGTCAGCTGGGTAAGCTTTTTATTGTGTGTTGTACCGGGTGAAGGATTGATGGCGAAGAATAAAAAGGCTTTTAGAAGTTTTTGAAGGCTAAAAAAAAGGGGTAACTAGAGGAAGACGTATCTTTTTGGGTTCTTAACATTTATTTGGCTATATCGATCCAAAAAGAGCCTAAATTCTCTTATAGGATATGACGTGGTTGTCACACCCTAAAATTTCCAGACAATAAAAAAAACAATGATATTCAATGATCTGGAAACCCAGGATGAAACAAAAATCTAATACCCTATTATCAAACACGATATAAAAAAAAAATGAAATCAAAATGAACAACACTTCATTCACAAATAAAAATATTACAATCATTTCAATTTAGAAGACAAGTTAGTTCCGTTTTTTCAAAACGGCATGTAGTTTTTTTTCAAGTAACATTTCAATCCCAATATATATTTCCAAGAAACTCATATAACAATACTCATCATTCCCATTTTCCAAATTAACTCATAATATAAATACCACTTACATTCCACTTATTAAATACACATATGATAACTTAATTAAATATGAGTTTGATACATTTTTTTTTTTTTTTTGAAATTAAGTTGTGGTTAGGCAGACCCCCACCTGTATTGATTAACTTTTCCTTACATACGTTTGCCTGCTCGCATCATCATTTACAATACTTTGTAACATATGATCTAATGGTGGGACAAAATGCATAACAAAATTACTACAATCCTGTCCTATTGAAGCTAAATAATCCGCTGCTCTATTCACTTCTCTATAAACATGTGAGAAGGAGATATATCTAAAATGTTGTTTTTTCACCTCTATTGCTTCGATGATATCCAAACAATACCACGGTGGCTTTTCTCCTTTGTTGATAATGTTGACAGCCCTTAATGAATCAGCTTCAACCTCCACTTCTTGGTATCCTTCCATAAGACATCTTTGTAGACAAATGTCTATTGCTTTAAGTTCTTGGAATAGGACCGATTCCAATCCTCCTTTGCCTGTGAAAGCTACTAAAACCCTGCCTTCTCCATCTCTCAGCACACCGCCATGGGCTGGGCCCTTAGCACTGAGGGATCCATCAGAATTTGCTTTTATTCGGCCCTCTCTAGGTGGTACCCAGTAGCACCCTATTGTTCTTGCGATCTTGAAAGGGATATTAACTCTGAGACGATGCCATAAATTCCTGGATGCACTACATTCTGGGATCGTAGGCTTTAAAACTTGCACATAATTCCTTACCTTTCTCTCCATCTTCTCAAATACTGCCTTTGCTATTTTGGAGATCTTCTGAAACCTGCGCGCATTCCATTCCTTCCATATGCTGTCAACAGTTGCACAAATAAAGATTTTGTAGACTTCTCCTACTGCTTCTTCTCTACAGATCCTAAGTATCGAAGTCCACTCCCTGTTTGATGTTCTTGAATCCGGAGAGATGCCCAGCAGCTGTTTCACTCTCGTGATTACTTCTCTGGAAAAAGCACACTCAAAGAAGAGGTGTTATGAGAATTCACTACTTCTGTTGCACAGGCAGCATGCAGACGAGTTTAGTATTTTTCTTTGTACCAACCTGTCTTGAGTAGGGATGCTATTGGAAAATAATTACCAGGTGGTGAAAGAGTGACGGGGCAATACCCATTTTCCCCATACTAATTTGTGCCATATTTTCTGCTATCTTTTATGGGTTAAAGCTTCGTATGCACTGTGGGAAGTGAATAGTCCGCTTTGATGTGGCATCCAAACAATCTTATCCTTGATCATATTCCGATTAATGTCCACTGTCAGGATGCTCGCCTTCAAGGATTGGGACTGCAAATTTGTGACTATCTTATTCCAATCACCATTTGAAATAAGAATGGACACCTTAGTGTCCAGCGGAAAATTCCACTTTGCCAAGGCTTTTGCATCCTCGGTCAATGGTGATTTTGCACACCAGATATCATGCCACAGTAGGGTATCCTCACCATTTGCTATGGTGTATATTATAAGCTCTTTTGCTGTTTTCCTGGTATTCAAAACACTCCTCCAAGTCCACGAACAATCTCTCGGCACTTGCATAGACCAAAAGTAGTTTGCCTTGATGTGTTGTTGCCATGTCCAAATTCACCCATATTGTATCTTCTCTGGTGACTAATTTAAAAATCAGCCCACAATACGCACCCAGATTCTATCTATGCACATTTATTATTCCCAACCCACCCTCCTCTTTTGGTTGACAGACAGAATTCCAACTTGCTTGATGATATCCCCTCTGTGCATTTGTACCCCTCCATAAGAACTGAGCGCATATACTTTCCACTTGCTCGAGCACTGTCTTGGGTAAAATGAAGGTTCTATCCCAGTAAGTGTGGAAAGATAGCAAAACTGAATTAATCAGCTGTAATCTACCTGCATGTGAGAGAAGCTTTGATTTCCAGTTGGTGATTTTAGCCGTCACCTTCTCCACTAGTGGCTGACACTCCCTGATACCAAGCTTGGCAGAGATGAGAGGCAGTCCCAAATATCTAACTAGTGGTTTTATCAGTTCTATCCCCAGAATCATTGCCAGTCCCCTCGCATCCTGATCATTAAGTCCTCCAGCTAATAAAGTTGTCTTGTGTTTGTTAATCTGTAGCCCCGTAGCCCTTCCAAATTCCTCCAGACACACTTTAATCGATTGCACCGATCCTGTTTCTCCTTTACAAAACATGAGTACATCATCCGCAAAAGCCAGATAGGATAGCTGTACCTTCTTGCATTTTGGATGGTAGAGTATGTCCTTGTTCAAAAGCTTCTATTTCAGAACACAACTGAGGATCTCCATTACTAATACAAACAAGTACGGGGATAAGAGCATCTTTAGCAGTGATATCAACCTAGCATCAAACACCAAATTCTCAAAATTAAGAATTTGGTGTTTTTTCAACTTTAGGAGAACTACATGTTGATGAAAACACAAAAAAAAACACCAAACCAAACACCAAATCGACTAATATTTGGTTCCAGGTTTGGTGCTGTATCAAATCACTCACGTGGTTTTGCCAAAACCGCGTGGGCTTAGGCTTCAATGGGCGCGGTTTTGCCAAAACCGCGTGCATTTTTTCTGAAAATTAGAACTATGGTGCATAGAACTTGAAAAATTATGAGTTGTGCATAGAAGTTAAGAAATTAACAATTGTGCAATTGAAGAAATTAAGAATTGTAATTCAAAATCGAAAAAATTAAAGAAATTAAAAACCTATGATTATGATTATGCAGTCCAAAATCTATGATTATGATATAATCATATAATATCCAAAATAATCCAAAACCTATCATATTACATCAAATTTATTTAGCTCTCTTCTTACGCCCCTTACCACTCGATCCCTCTCCTCTCTCTATTTGGACGTTCCGAAGCTGCTCCTCTAAGTTCCTAATCTGAGAATGATGATCTTCTCTGTCTGCACGGAGGCTAACTACTTTAGCCTGAAGTTCCTCATATCCCTGATGTTGCTGCGTGTACACTTGCTGCATATCCTCATACGTTTTCCGAGTCTCATCATACGCACGCTGGGATTGCTGATATGTCTGAGAATATGCCTCCTCTCTTTCTTGGCTATAATGATACAGGGCAGTCCTCATCCCATCAAACATAAGAACCTGGTTCTCATATCTTTCCCGAACCTCAGCCTGAAAATCCAAGAAAATACAGTGTGAGTACATATTATATATATAATGAAGAAGATAAATAAAACAATTAAACTCACCATGGTATACTGATCAATATGCGGCTCTAACTCAGAGAAACGAGCATGAGGCACCTCAGGAATGGAAATATAAGTAGGCTCCCCATCAGGTCCACACACGGCAAACATCTGAGGATTACTGGCAGACACAGGAGCTGGCTGATATGCATTCAGAGGTTGTGGGTTGTAAACAGGCTGTGGCGGATGAGGAATACGTAGCTCACGTCTCATCCCTTCCAGGCCCACAAACTCGAAGTTGCTAGCCCGACCAACAGGAGGCAACAACGGACCCATGGAGACACGGTTCCACCATCTATAATACTGATCAGCAGTCTGCTCAACAACAAAAGAAGACGCATCTGGCCAAGGACCACCACTGGCATGAACTTCATGAACTTGAATTCTACCCCACGACTTTGCATCACTAACATCTGGCATGGGAGCACATGGAACTCCATAACGTCCAGTCATCTGCCTCCAACATCTGTCGCCACAGTACCAAACCTGATAGTCACATGCGGCAAAAACAACTCTGTGACGTGACAACACACAAGCATGCTGTACAACTGGATCGTCAAAGGCAGTAGACAAACACCAAGGTCTCCACTCAATAGATGACAATGATCTAATATCAATCTGAGCACGAGCCATACAGATATTATTCCTAATCTGCCCTCTGTTACGAGTCAAGTGAGGCCCTGACCAACTAGCAAATCTAGGGCGAGTATCAGCAATCATGTCTATGTTAGGACAAAGACATCGAAAGTACTCATAAAACCAAATCTCTAAAAGTCCCGTGAATCCTGCAATCTGAGGACTTCTACTTCCGAATGTCTGTGAAGCTTTATCTAACGCCGATATCAATGTGGCATATACTGAGCTACCCAGGTCATAATCTCTCATAGTATGCAAATCAGATACATAAGCATAATATCCCAGTCGTACCGTAGAATGACCATTGGGAAACAAAACATGCCCAATAAAAAACATAAAAAAAGCCATAACATACTGATCAGCACCCTCACTACCCGGTAGAACAGTTAAAGCTAACTCCGCTCGTGTATCAGGATGCAAGAGGGGTTTCATATATGCAGTCTTAATATGAGATAGCTTAATCCCAGAAGAATCATAAGTATCCGCACCCAAACGAGAAAAACTCATAAGCATACTATCCATATTCTCATAATTTGTATGAAAAGGTATCGATTGGCCTATACCGATACTCAACCCAGAAATCATAGTGAAGTCTAGTGGTGTGAACCCTAACTCCGCACAAGGAAAATGAAATGTATGAGTTCTACTCCACCATCTTTCTACTAAAGCTATGACCACTGCCTTGATCAGCCTTCTCATAATCCATATCAATCAAAATACCCAAAGGTGTATACAAAATACTATCTCTAATATGTACAAACTCATCCAAACTCCTAATAACCTTCCACCACTCTCTAACACCAAGTAAAGCCGATCTAACTCGGTAGTCAACAACATGCTGATATTATAAAAAAAATAATGCGTATAAGATAAATAATTAATTGGTCCAACTCAACTAATTAATATTCAAAATATTTAATCAAAACTAATTAATTACCTGAGTATTAGCCACTGCACTCGACACGTGTTTTGTATCACGTGTAGAAGACACAACTTCCATATCAAGTGCTTCTCCAGGTGCAAATTGCCAATCGAAGTCGTTCATCTGATACTCCAGTACATAGGGATGTCTATCAGTCGGCGCGACATCCTCGGGTTCTTCTCCCCCACCGTATTCTACTTCCTCAAGTTCTTCTCCCTCATCGCCAATGTCGTCTGTGTACTACCAATCATCACCGTTGAAAGGTTCAAAAGGATCCATATCAAATTTTAAGAGTTTAGGTAGGTTTTTGTTTTTTTTAACTAAGGAGAGGGTTTTATAATTGTGAGAAGAGGTGAAAGTGACTGAACAGCGCGGCTTTGGAGCTGTTTATATAAAAGTAGCACGCGGTGTTCTAAACACCGCGCGGTTTTGCCAAAACCGCGTGGGCTTGGGCCTGTCAGTTGGGCTTTAGTGGCGCGATTTTGCCAAAACCGCGTGGGCTATATGGCGCGGTTTTGGTAAAACCGCGTAGTTGCTTGGTGTTTTTTTGATGTTGCTCCTAAAGTTGCTTGGTGTTTTTTTGGTTTGGTGTTTTTTTGGTTCAAAATTTTGGTGTTTTTTTGGTTGCTCTGCTAAAGATGCTCTAAGGGGTCTCCCTGTCGAACACCTCTCCCTCCCGAGAAATATCCTTCTGGTGCTCCATTTATCATGATCGAATAAGAAGGAGTTGAAATGCACATATCAATCCAATTGCACATACTGGCCGGAAACTGGAATTTCTTGAGTATGGCCTTTATGGAGTCCCAACTGATCATGTCATATGCCTTCCTGATATCCAGTTTAATGGTACATCTGGGAGTACCATTCTTCCTGTCATACCCTCTGAGTAATTCATGAGATAGGAGTATATTGTCTTGGATAGATCTGCCAGGAAAGAAAGACGATTGATTAGTCTGCACTAAATCATTGATGACTAGTAACATTCTGTTTGAGATGACTTTAGATATACATTTATAAACAGTGTTACATAACGCAATGGGTCTAAAATCGTCCACCCTTGAGGGATTGCTAACTTTTGGAATGAGACATAAAAAAGTAGCATTAACACCTCTAGGGAATTTGTAGAATTTAAAAGCATTAAGAATAGTAGATAAAAATCATGACCAACAAGATCCCAACATCTCTTGAAGAAAATAGAGTACACCCATCCGGTCCCGGTGCTTTATTCTCCTTCATATTAAACAGGGCGTTCTTGACTTCCTCAGGTGTGACTTCAGCATCAAGAATGGCTTGCATACTATTAGGGATAACATCTGTGACTTGTAGCTAATTGCAGAAATCCTCTCCACTTATCTCCCCAACATCAGATCCCAATAACCCATTGTAATACTCAACAATTGTTCTATTGACCTCAGTTTGTCCGGTGATTGTAACCCCCTGGAACTTTTGGAGAGTCCATATCCCACTCTTTGCTTTCTTTTCTTCTAGAGACTTGAAAAAAAAGACAATACATTTATCTCCTTCTAACATCCATTCATTTTCTTGTTGGTTTCTGATATCGGATATCTTAATATTAGCCAGCTCGTTGTACTGTTGTAGACCTTCTTTCTCCTTTTGGCCCAAGAAAGGGTTCATGGGCTTTGCTTGTATCTGCCTTTATATATCATACAGTACCTCCCTCGCTTGCTGCACTCTAGTATGTAAATCTAAAAAAATTCTCCTTGCCCACGGCTTAATTCTTTCTTTGAGTGTCTTTAATTTCTGCATAAGAACATACATAGGATTGGAGATAATTCTATCCTACCAGACCTCTTGTAGAATGTCATGAAACTCTTTCTGGTCGAGCCAAAAGTTTTTGAATTTGAAAGGTGTAGCCTTACTATTCATATCTATCCAATATAGGACAATTGGAGAGTGATAAAAAACACCATGCGGTAGGAATTCCACTTTCGAGGTTGGATACTCCATGTTCCATGTACTATTTACTAAGCATCTGTCTATCTTCGTCATTATTCTTCCTCTACCCTCTACTTTGTTGTTCTAGGTGTAGAAAAACCCATTGTAATTCAAGTCTGATAGACCAACATGTTGCAAACAATCTACAAACTCTTCTGCTTTGCGTGGTTGCATAGGACTCCCACCAACTCTCTCTACAGCCTTTGTGATGTTGTTAAAGTCACCTGCGACACACCAAGGAATAATGACCGAGCCTTGAATGTCCTGTAGATCCCTCCATAAATTTCGCCTGAGAGTTTTTGCATTTCTAGCATATACCACTGTCAAGATAAACTCTTCATTTGTTAGCTTGAATCGAACTTTACAATGTATAAACTAATCATATTCTTTCAGCTTACTATCTTCAACCAAATACGGATCCCAACACACCCATATTCTTCCAGATGGATCCTTCCCATAATTGTTTGTATGCTCCTATAAAGGACAACAGATGTTCCTAATGAAATCATATTTATTCTCCCTAACTTTAGTTTCAAGTAAACAAAACATGCTGAGCTTCTTGTCGACTCTCAAACTGTTCATTTCTCTAGCCTTCTCTACTTCATTTACACCTCTGACATTCCAAAATCCCATGAATGTAATCATCGGTAATTCTTGTGTTTGGAACCTCTCGGTCGGCCCCTTGCCTTCTTGCCACTATGACTCTTTGCTGAAGAACCTTTCTGCTTTTCTGTGGTTCTGCCATTTTCTCCTCCACACTGCTTCCCAGACCTAGTTACCATGCCTGATCTCACAGGTTCTGGAGTGATGGGAACACGTTCTATGACACTAGTATTCCTGACTATATCATGGAAATATTCAACTTCTCTGTCAGATGTCTCATCATCTGAGCTCTCTCTAGTTTCCGGGATACCCATCAACAAATGAAACCGGCTGGCTTCCATGTTAAACAGCGTAAAATCATCTTCTTCCGTTCTCGGAGTTAGAGGCCCAACACTATCATTCAACAGTATAATAGCTTGTGTCTCTGTCATCCCCTCTGTTGTTGCACTTTGATCTACCATGGATGGTATTATCCTCATCCTACTGGAGTTTTCAGTCTCAACTGCTCCCATATATAATAGTGCACTCTTGGGAAGAATTCTCTTGCGAATTACTTGTCCCAGCTTTCGTCCCACTTCCACCTCTGGGCCTCCATTCTTTTTCTTGGTTCCTCCTCTTTACTCTCCTTTTTTGGCTCTTGGAAATTCTCTGCATTTCCTGTTCCATTGGTTCCTTCCCTCTGTTACTAGTCGGGATTTCCACTGTGTTGCTTTGGGTAGATGTTCCTGCATTCTTGTTAACTTGTCTGCACTCAGCAATAATATGGCCAACAATCTTACAATGATTACAAAACTTTGGGAGAGAACCATATTGAATATCCTGCCAGAACTCCACCCCAAGCTCCGGAACTTCGATGGATATTTTGTTTGGAAGTAGATTTGCTAAGTCTATTTCAACCAAGACACTTGCATAGTAACCATTATTTCTTTGCAGTGAATTCATATCCACGCGAATAGGACACCCCAGTCCTCTGCCCAAGCTCATCAAAATGTCTACCTCCCAGTATTCAAAAGGCTGTAGGAACCGTTATGGTTTCGCTGAATTATTTACTACGAACCGCGAAACACCACGCGCAGCGGAACAAGGGGTGTCACGGTTTGGTTAGAAATTTCCCTTTAGATCAGCTAAGATAACTCTGAGAATCCAATAGCTATGAAATCAACAACCTCTTGATCTTCTGTTGTATTCCTATCAATAGATTGGACGTTGTGTGGGCAACGATCTACCAACCCCCTTCTTTCTCTCTTGGCCTATCTCACTCACAAAGCTAGAAACGAATTCAGATCTACTTTTCTTGCCTCTCTTTTTCAACCAAAATGAATAGTGAATTCGGCCAGGAGAGAAGGGTTTGTTTTTATAGGCTACAATAGGGACCATGAGGAGAAATTAGGGTTGGGCCTCTTGACGGGCTTGGACTTCCCATGTTCGCCCAGAACACACGGCCCAAGTTCGTCAACAAATGGCTTATTCCACTAAAGGCCATTGTTGCACTACCGCCCTAATCCCAAATTACGTGTTACGCTTATGGGCTCCATATTATATGCTTGTTGATTTCCCCGTGTTTAAGATATCTAATGCCCGTTGATTAAGTCAAGTTACTAACAACTACATCAATCAACTTCTTAAGTCCTTGAGTAGTACCACTCAACCTCATTGTCATGTCGGAATAAATCCACCTGCAGGGTTTACATGACAATCCTTATGAGCTCCTCAAGGGGACATCATCAACTCGACTTCCTGCGGGTCACGGATTCCTTCTACAATCAACAGCACACCTTACATACAATGTCATTACCCAATCCATCGAGTTTGTTGATTCACAAATGAATCTCACTCATTGATGATTTAAAGCAATGTACAATGCACAATGCACGTAAGTGCCCGTTATTATATCTGGATTAAGAGGACAAACATCCATAATAACAGAGGTGTTTGTTCTCTTATATAGTCAGTATAAAGAGAAATAACCTCACTTGGTCCTGTTCAATACACACAAAGTGTACTAGTATATATAATCCTATAGTCAAGATAGACTAATACCATATTATACTACAACCTTACCAATGGTTTGTCCAAATGCATCTAGTTTATGAACGTTTACTTATACTTTATAAGGTACTGATGATATGATCTTCTGTGTGTCACCACACACCATATCATCTACAACATAAAGTATTAGACACATGCATATAACTAATAACATATATAATATGCATAACATTTGCCCATATGATTCTCATTCAAAATATAAAAAATTAGAGTTAATACAAAAGTAATGCTTTTAGTATATATATAACCCTATCAAAGGCAACCCTGGGAATTTGACCCACACAAAACCAGTAGTTTGTTTGTGAGTCTCGCAGTTGAAGTTAGGCATCCATCTGTAGAATCTCACCATTTGTCCTTGAAGCTTCCATGGGCCACCAACGAAAATCTTGTTGTGGTATGCCTCATTATTGAACTTGAACAAGATGTAACCTTTTCCCAGCAGTGCAATCTTTACTGCCTCAGTTAAGTCCCACTCCTTGTTGACTGCAGCTCTGAGTGTGTCTAAGTTAGTGGATTTATCCATTCTCGCAATCAAAGCATACTTGCACGCATCAATTCCTCTCTCCACCGAAGCTAATGGAAGTTTGATCGCTGGGTTGTCACCCTTTCTTGTCGGAACAGGTAGAGAGGCAACATCCACCGATTGCTTCAACCTCCCTCAAGCTTTATCAGCATTTGATACTCTGTTTGCCTCCACCGTATTATTGTTGCTCTTGTTGCCTTGCCTTGACTCCACCTCACCACTTATAGGAAACCTCATCTGATGTCTACCCGACCCTAATCCAAATGGAACCACATCCATTTGTTCCTATCAAGAAAGCTAGAGACTTGAAAACTTTTGTTTCTTGTTTCTGCGAACTCTCACTGTATACAGTAGAGGATTTCACCAACAGAGTAAAGAAAACAATTTGTTTCCACTAGTAAACTCGCATTGTCGACAATGAAGGATTTTACTACTAATGGAAAAAAGGAAACGAAAGAAGAAGATAAGAACTAGACGAAGGGTGTTTTGTTTGCTATTATTGGTAAAAAAAGATGGCACCAGATCAAAACAGTTACTTAGTTTATCTCACTCCCTGCCGCTCCTAAAGTTGTCCCCATTCCTCTTTGATACACCTTACCTTTAAGCTAGCACGTAGTTTTAGGGTAGTTTAGGGTAGGATATTTACGTCCCCTGCATACAAGATTGACAAATCCTACCCCACCCCCTCTCAAAAAATAGAGTTATACATCATATCACAATAACAGGATTTATTTTAGCCAATTAAATTTCCATTCATAATCAAACTTCATTTAAGGCATGTAAGTCTAATTGATAAAACATGGTTTGTCCATCATATTCGGGAATACCACTTATCATAACACTAACAGTCATTCATGATACATTCAATAAATACCTTGGGTTATTGCCACCACATTCAAGGAATACCTTTCATAACACTAACATGTCATTCATGGCACATTCAATAAATACTTTGGGTCATTCCCATCATGTTAAAGGAATACCCATCGTAACACCAATAGGTCATTCATGGCACATTCAATGAATACCTTGGGTCATTCCCACCACATTCAAGGAATACCCATCGTAACAACAACAGGTCATTAATGGCAAATTTAATGAATACCTTGGGTCATTCCCACCAAATTCAAGGAATACCCATCGTAATATTTACAGGTCATTCATGGCACATTCAATGAATACCTTGGGTCATTCCTCACATTCAAAGAATACCCATCATAACACCAATAGGTCATTCATGACACATTCAATGAATATCTTTTAAACAACCACTATTACATACACAATTTAATACTAATATTATATATATATAGTTGTCACTAAAACTAATATATAATATGGTGGTTGCACCTTTACATAAGGTCCTCATTATCCAATCTTTCAAGATTAGAATCAAGCCTTACGTAGCTCTTAACCAATCAATATCAATATCCTTATATGTACCTTTAAAGAAAACAACAATTTATACTATATAGAATCACATACAATAAGTTTCAAATACTCCCACAATCATATACGTAAAGTTTCATACCCAGAGATACACTATGAACCTTTAAATCCAAAAACTCAAAAATGGGTATTTATCTACTTTTGATTCTCCAAAAACAATCTTATGAACCATGTCAGTTCCAAATTAAACCACAGTCTAAAAGTAGGCTACAAATACTCTATAAAACACCAAATAAAAGTTTAAGAGACTCTTAGTTCATTACTAGACATATTTCCCAAAACAGATTCATGCACATAAAGGATAACATGGTAGGTTTTCTAGTCAACTTGTAAATGCTATAGTTTTTCCTACATTCATCCAAATGACATGTAACTTAATTATTTAGAAACTAGGGTATGTATAATTACTTTTTCATGTAGAACTTGAAGTCCCAACCTCAGCCCATCTAGAAAAAAACTTAAGTCGAAAACGATAAAAATCCCAATTTTCAACAAACTAGATTTCTAACGGACTATCTTCCGAATGACACAACTCTTTCCACAGGTATCCAAATGCATTGAGGTTTTTTGCATTGAAAATCTAACACACAGAACTTACTTGATAATTTTTACAAAAATACTCAATCTCATTCTAAATATGTGAAAACTAGGCTCGAACACAGTGCCCAAAAACTGATTTCTATCGCACTATTTTCTGCCAGTCAAACTTCCAGACGCCATAATTAATTCCATGGGCCTAGGAATCGAATGAGGCCAAATGAGTTAGAAAGACGACTCATAAAACTCACCTTTTCATGTATTATAAAAACTCTAACTCTCTCCCTAGCTTTATGCAATTTGTGATTAAACCCTATATAGAAAATTGTTTTTCGACGAATATAATTTCTGACGCATAGAATTTTCAAGGTCATATCTTTTCTGTCACTCATCCAAATTAAGTGAGGCTCACTGTGTCAGATAAAATACTCTCTAAGGTTTCATAAGGTTTTGGTTTCACACAAATCTACAAAGTATAGTGTCCTATACGCGTCCTACAATGCAACATGTCCAGAATATGTGCACAAACAATCATCATATATTGAAGTCATTTTTCATAATCTTAAACACGAGTATGAACTCGGGTCAAAGTATGAGGTTGTACCTCAGTGAGTCTAGATTCTAATGGTTTTAGAATCAACATAAAAGAGTAAATGTTTTATTTTATAAGATTTTATTACTGCAGACTGCTCAGTTTCAGTCCCAGTTTTCATGTCAGACTTCAACTTCAATTGCAGTATGTAAAACGACTAGATATGAAATTTTACCAAACATGAAAGTTGTAGATATGTGTGTCTACAGTAAATAGGCGTTGGATTCATATCTAAAAGATCATAAACAAATTTTCTATGCTTAAATTACCAAGAATAGTTCTGAAATTCTAAAAATCAAAACCCTATAACATGAATCCAATGACTTTACATCTTTCAAAACAGTTGGAGGCCTATATCATACTACCAATCAATTAATAAACACATGGTTTACTCAATAACGTATACAAATACTCCTCAACACAACAACACCTATATATCAAGGCTAAACTTTTGGTGCCAGTAACTCAGTATACCGAAAGTCTCTGATTAAACAAATAATTTCGATCTCAAAGTTCCATTATAGAGAATTAAATACACAACTAATCTAAACAATAGTAATAAATCAATTATATAAAAATAAGGTTTAGAATACTCACCTGGTGATATCAAACATAGTTTACGTAGCAAACGAACCCGAAACCGAAAGTACCGAACTCAAAAATCGATTACGCATTAATAAGGTTATCTCATTCCTTCCTTTCTCAAGCATTATCAAGCAGTAGGCCAGGCTCTCTTCTGTTTTTCTCTCTCTTTTTCCTATTTACGTCTCTTTCTATCTCGTTTTGCTTCTCTCCTATTTATTTTTCAAAATAAATAATAGGGTTCGGCAAAACCCCCAAAACACCCGAAACCCTCATCCCTTATTTCTAGCAACTACTCATCCCCTTCCCACGTTTTTATCTTTATCTTTATCTTTATCCTTTCTTTTATTATTATTATTATTATTATTATTATTATTATTATTATTATTATTATTATTATTTAACTTTATATATATTTCAAAAAAAAAATAGATATAAAAATAGGGGGTATTATAGTGGTGCTCAAGCAAGTAGACGTGTGGTCTTTCTATTTAGACATCCTTTGTGTCATCACTCAATAATCATTCAGATGAGACTTTTGGCAAGATTCTTACAGGATATGGAACTTAATTGTTCTAACTTTGGTCTCGGAAACTCACTGTTATATACAATCAAATGTTTATGCATGAAATTCATGAAAAGATGCAGAAACTATTGTACGTATATTAGTCTAAGTTTGAAGAACGAATCCTTACTCTATTGCTATAATGAGAGTTTTATACTATTTATTCATCACAAAAAAAGGAAACAAGACTTTTAGTACTAAACATAAAAATATTTTTGGTCATTTTGAAAAAAAAAAAATTTAAGAAAGAAAGAAATATACTAATATGAGAAATGCCCAATTTTTGCAAAATGTTACTATATCATCCCCAAACAGAAATATGTTTTGTCCTCAAAGTATGAAAAGATAAGAAAAGAGATAACCATAGCAATATGAGCAAAAATAGCAGTACACTTGTATTTTGTTCTTCAGGATGAAAATATTCCACCCCCCAAACAAGTTTGGAGCGTGGGTTGTTGGATATAGAACGAGAAATACATGGGTTATGTAACTAGTAAATTACGTAATTACTCTACTATGAATTTTTTGGGTTTTTGTATTTATTTTTGAAATTATGTATAATGCAGAAAATCAAAATTTTTGGCATGATGTATATATATTATCTTCTATTCATATACCAAATTCCGCATAAGAAAATCTAACATGCATATATGATTATTATTACACTAACAATTGAAGAAATAAAAAGTGTTAAATGTAAAATATGTAAATAACTATCTATACAGACACATATGAAATGTGTGTGTGTGGGGTTTTATTTTATTTTTTATTTTATTTTTAAATATTTTTTTTCCAATTAAAATGTATCTCTAACCATATATAGGGTTTCTACAATAGGATAAAATCATACGTTTATCCAGTATTAAATTTTTTTTTGAGGGTTGAGGTAGATCCCTATGGCCTACCTGTTGATTAAACTTCAAAGAATTACATAGCTCCCTAAGAGTACGTATGATCATTAGAGGGAGAATCATCACTACAACAATACTAGGCTCTAAGCCTTAAAATCATGAGAAAGTCATGAACATAGCCTACTTGGGTGCACACACAAAGAATTAACAACATAAAATCATCTAATGTCTGCCACCAAACAAAAGTTTATCCCTAATTAAGATCGGATGATCATTCCTTAGATGTTTCGCATACCGGTTATAGAAAAAGTCCCACATTCACATGGCGTTTATGTTAAACCAAGAGTATCATCCGAAATCTACTTAATGTATCCATCGAGTTTTAAAATGCAAGAACAGGTCCTCAAAACCAAAAATGATAGCATGGTTTAATGGGAAAAATAGGGTAGGTGAGCAGGTCTATACACCAGTTACACTTGAATTCATCCCTTGCCTACAACTTTTGCCCCCTGGTCGATCTTCTGTATACAGATTTAACAAAGTTGGGCTTGGACTTGGGATAGATGCCACTTTAAAACTCAAATCTATTGGTACAACCATGCAACATTCAATCTCTTGTTGAACTTAGTATGAAGACAACATAATTATGTTACCAATTTATAATTTTCAGAAGTCATTGAGCTAAGGTAGTTTGATAGTACGAGTAACTATTGCGATTGTAACATATTAACTACTCCCACACATCCCCAATCTTTACTATTTTAAAAATCCCACTTCCACCTACAGAGTACTACAATAGTGAAAAAGTAATAAAAAAAATGTGTGACTCTTGGTCACTTTTTCTTGGACAGTTTTATCCTTACTTTATATCATGAATTTCTAGAGTACTATAAATCTTTTACTAATTTAAAAATCCTGACCCTGAACTACAGTCCCGCAACAGTATTTTATTATAGTTTATGTGTAACTCTTCGTCCATTTTTTTGGACGGTTTTCTCTCTATTTAAATTATTAAATTTTAGTAGTTGTTTTGTCACAATACGGTAACAAGTATTGTATTGTAAAGGTATAAAAGGAAATCGAAAAAAGGACAGTTGGTTGTTGCATGCTTCCTGCAAAAAAATCGTGGGCTCCATATAAAAAGATTTTGGCATCACAACGTGCTACTCTCACACGTGCGTCTGCACATGCATAATGCTAGTAAATATTTAAAAATCTCACCTCTACCTACAATATTACAATAACAATAGTGAAAAAATAATAAAAAATGTGTGACTCTTGGTCACTTTTTTCTGGGTGGTTTTATCCTTACTTTATATCATGAATTTCTAAAGTATAGGATTGTAATAATTGTTCTATTGTAGGGTCAAACATATAATTAAGATTGTTGTTCTATTTGTTGCCACGGCTCCATATCAACATTTCCGCACAACATGTTTCTTTCACATTTGCTGATGTCATATTTAACTTTTTAACAAAACCAATTATTTTACCATTTCTATTTCTATAAATTTTACAAATCCTAAAACTCTATTTCTACTTATTTTTTTTTTTTTTTTTTTTTTTTTTTTTTTTTTCCTTTTCCTTTTCCTCTTCTATCTTTTATTAGTTTCCATTTTTATTTATTTAATTTTTGTGAACTATCCTTTTATTTCATGTTTAAAAAATAATATAATACTTTTTTTCGGGAGCCAAAATAAAGTAATAATAATAATGTAATATGCTATAATGTACAAAGTTTTTGTTGTATATATAAAAATATGAAAATTAATCTAGTATAAATTTATATGATACATAATATTTTGGTTTTTGACAGAATTTGGTTGATAAGCGTTCATGCGTATAAGTACACGCTCATAGAGCGTGAATAATACTAGTAATGATATTCACAAGACCTCATGTCCTGATTGGTGGAGAGGCTGCTTAGGAAAACTGTTTACGTGCCCAAAAAAACTGTTTATCTGGGCCACAAAGTGTTTGGACCAATGAGAAGCTGTTGTTTGTGAACAACTCTGTCCACAAATTCGTTGTCATTGTTTTATTGTTTCCAGAAAAAATAAACTTTAGATATGATACTTGTGAGGGACTAATATACACAACCAACATATATTATACACGAGTCCAGCACAACTCGTCACTATATCAAGACTTGCCAGGTCGCTCATACCATGACCGCAACCAGGTCACTTATACCAAGACCACAACCAGGTCTTGTAATGCTCAAAGATGGAAATCCAAACGTTACAACAATTCTGTAACAACAACCATGCCCTTTATTACATCTGCATTAAAGCTCATTCAAGACCACATTAAGTGGATGGACTATAAAATCAAGAGAAGACATGATCTAAAGAGGAGGAGAATTCTATGCTTCTTCTCCACTCTCCATCTTTCTCTTAGGTGCTCCAGAAGAGACAACACCAAATCATTCATCCCAAATCGTGAACTACGTCTGACTTGATTCTGGCTCCCCCTAAGAGACCTAGATACGTAGGCAGTTCGTCCTGAATGAGCTCAGTAAAATCCATATCAAACCTCCTTCTTTCCCAATTATCCGATAATTTTAAGGTCTGACCAAATCTTACCTTTACATTGGCGCCATCTGCGGGTTGAAATTCTTGAGAAAACTACACTTTTTACTTGTTATTCTCAAGCCCACGAAGCATGGTGATGGTTGTTCCGAAGAGATCAATCAAAAAGCTTCCTTACCTATGGAGTTAATCAATACACGAAAGATAAGTTTCCCTCACTATACAAATTTTCTGTTTTGTTTGGCTACAACATAGTACAACCGAAAGTTCAATTCTGTTTTGAATTTTCTTGTTTCGATCCGATCAAATATACAATCTCCAGTTTAGTCATGACTCATGAGTCGGAATAATTGCCGCCTATTCAATAGTTTACGAGTCACATGACTAACAGTTTATGTGTCATTTGCATATTAGATTGCTTACAATTACATTAATTGAATATGGGGTCTGGTAGCATCAATTCCTCATGGTCTGAAGTAGCCTAAGACGCTTAATACATTTGTTGTCGGCGTCTAATCTCTTAGACTAGTTGCAGTACTTCCACACATACATGATTAGTGTTCCAGTTCGTTCAGATCTATAGCGACCTCACGAACATTTCTCATCCTAAGTATTATTATTATTATTTTTTCATGATTATGAGATTAATTAATGTATACAAACGCACCTCATCATGAGTTTAAGGTTGGTAAGTTTCTATACAAACGATTAATTAATGTATACAAACGACTTACAAGTGCATACACGTTACCAATTAATTAATTAATGTATACAAGTGCACCATCAAGTCTTAGACTCTCTTTGTATATTTAATTTTTGGTTTCCGCTGACATGCGACTCACAAATGCATATACGTTACCAACGTACTTGCTGCATATGTTCGAAAACTTCTAATAATTTCTATACACTTCTTTGATTCATTCAATTTATATTGAACCAGTACTACTAAGTTAATAATGTTCTTTTCAAGGATCGATCACCAAAATTGCCGCTCAAATTCTGACTGGAGGCTTCGGCTACGTCCATTGCCTCACGTCGTTAACACCATTAAAATTTTAAAGTTTGCAGATCTTTCGGGCTATAGATCAACCTGCAACCTTTTCAATTACATGCCTAACCATGGCGAACTGAAGCAACAATTGAGAGTCCAGGCAGACCAATTGGCCACTGGCCTAGACATATTGGCAACTTTCGATTTCATTCGAGATTGGGTTTACAAGTCATCTCTTACCATATCTAGATTACAATTTATTGATACATATCATATTATGAAGGACTGACAGTTTCCTGACTCCATTGGAGGGTAGTTCAGGGAATAACCACTAAGCTACTGGCAGCGCTCTCCACATAAATGTCGAAGTAAGTCGAAGCAATTTGGTTTATTTGGCAATAAACCAAGACTACCATAAAAAGGGAGCGACCATATCAGTGACAAGCATACCAAAATCAACATAGAGTACCTCCTAAGTACCACCTTGCAACAACCCCGCCAACTAGTGTCGATCAAACTCGAAGAGGCTACTAGGCCACTCATCCGAATTTGAGTCTCTTCTGAACTTGAAGTTTTCGGAAAGCTCGATCTACTGCAGGTCGATTACACTCTGAGCTGGGGCTCGCACTAGCCATTTGATGCCTCAGTCTAGTACAGATCAAGCAAGCTCTAAACTGGGGGCTAGCCACAACCATTTCCGAACTGGGGCTAGTTATTGCCATCTAAACTTGTTCAATTCAGTTATTATTTGAGCTCAATGATCTATGCTCTATGCATCTCCAGAATTACTAATGTTAGTTGGTACTAACTCTTTGGTGCTAGCTTGCATTTTTACAGGTCAATTAAACTCCAAAACTGGGGCTAGCTATAGTCATGCCAATTCAAGGCTAGCTATCAACTACGATCTCCAAATAAGGATGCTCACTAGAGCCACCCGCTCACTAGAGTAGGCAGACTCACTCGGGTCACGACGCCCACCTGGGTATAATGCTCACTCAAACTAAAACGCTCTCCAGAGCTTAAATGTTCTCCATATTTAAACGTTTACTCAAGCTTAGGGCTACATAGCTTTAACACTTCTCGCTAGTTGGAAACCTATATTTCAAGGGTCAACTAAGTGTAGAACGCTCTCTAAGAGAAAAACATTCAAACGAACTCAAACGTTTTCCAAAGTTCAAACGTTCTGAATGACTAAACGCTCACTCGAGCTCAGAGGCTAGCTACATAACCCATCAATTCTCGCTAATTGAGGACCTACACTTCTAGGATCAATTCAGTGCGGAATGCTTACATAACCGCTAAAAGGTACCTCGACCAACTAGAATAGAACGCTTACATAAACGCTAAAAAGTCCATTGACCAACTGGAGCATAACGCTTACATAAGTGCTAAAAGGTCCTTAGACCTACTGGAGCAGAACGCTTACATAAAAGGTCCCTTGCTAAAAGGCCCTAAAAGGTCTTGACCAACGAGCGTAATGCTTACATAAGCTAAAAGGCCCCTAAACCGAGCTAAAAAATGTCCATTGACCAACTAGAGCATAACACTTACATAAGCGCTAAAAGTCCCTAGATCTACTGGAGTAGAACGCTTACATAAGCGCTAAAAGGTCTCTTGACCAACTAGAGTAGAACGCTTACATAAGCGCTAAAAGGTCCCTAGACCTACAAGAGCAGAACGCTTACATAAGCACTAAAAGGTCCATGGACCTACTAGAGTAGAACGCTTATATAAGCGCTAAAAGGTCCCTTGACCAACTGGAGCAGAATGCTTACGTAAGCGCTAAAAGGTCCATGGACCAACTGGAGCAGAATGCTTACGTAAGTGCTAAAAGGTCCCGAGACCTGCTGGAGCAGAACGCTTACATAAGCGCTAAAAGGTCCCCGCCCTCTATCGGAGCGTAACGCTTTACATAAAAGTTAAAAAGGTCCCTTGACTAACTGGAGCAGAACGCTTACATAAGTGCTAAATGGTGCCTTGACCTACGCGCACTCGAGCAGAACGCTTCCATAAGCGCTAAAAGGTCCCTAGACCTACTGGAGCAGAATACTTACATAAGCGCTAAAAGGTCTCTGGACCTACTAGAGCAGAATGCTTACATAAGCGCTAAAAGGTCCCTTGACCTACTGGAGCAGAATGCTTACGTAAGCGCATGCGCTAAAAGGTCCCTTGACCAATTGGTGCAGAACGCTTACATAAGTGCTAAAAGGTCCCTTGACCAACTGGTGCAGAACACTTACATAAGCGCTAAAAGGTCCCTAAACCTATTGGAGCAGAATGCTTACATAAGTGCTAAAAGGTCCCTTGACCAACTGGAGCAGAACACTTACTTAAGTGCTAAATGGTCCCTTAACCTACACGCACTCGAGCAGAACACTTCCATAAGTGCTAAAAGGTCCCTTGATCTACTAGAGCAGAACGATTACATAAGCGCTAATATATAGGTCCCTTGACCTGCTGGAGCAGAACGCTTACATAAGTGCTAAATGGTTCCTTGACCTACACGCACTCGAGCAGAACGTTTTCATAAGCTCTAAAATTAAAGGTCCCTGGACTAACTGGAGCAGAACGCTTACATAAGCGCTAAAAGGTCCCTGGAACTACTAGAGCAGAATGCTTACATAAGCGTTAAAAGGTCCCTTGACCAACTGGTAAAGAACGCTTACATAAGCGCTAAAAGGTCCCTAGACCAACTGGAGCAGAACGTTTACATAAGCGCTAAAAGGTCCCTGGACCTACTGGAGCAGAACGCTTACATAAGCGCTAAAAGGTCCCTTGACCAACTGGAGCAGAACGTTTATATAAGAGCTAAAAGGTCCCTAGACCTACTGGAGCAGAACGCTTATATAAACGTTAAAAGGTCTATTGACTAACTGGAGCAGAACGCTTCCATAAGTGCTAAAAGGTCCCTTGACCTACTGGAGCAGAACACTTACATAAGTGCTAAAAGGTCCCTTGACCTGCTAGAGCAGAACGCTTACATAAGTGCTAAATGGTCCCTTGACCTATGCGCACACGAGCAAAACACTTTCATAAGCGATAAAAGGTCCCTCGACCTATGCTCACCGAAAGGGCGCTTACTTAAACACTAAAAGGTCTCGACCTACGCCACTCGAAGCGTAATGCTTACATAAGCACTAAATGGTCCCTTGACCTATGCTCACTCGAGCAGAACACTCACTCGAAAGCACTATGGATCCATAGACCTACACTCACTAGAGCAGCACACTCACACGAACTCGAAAATATACTAGAGCAGAATGCTCACTTGAGCTCCAAATGCTCTCTTGAGTTACAATCTTCTCACTAATTAAGGGCCTACACTTCTAGGATTAATTTAGTACTTGTCAAAGCAGCATTATTTTCATCTTCAATCATTATGTAACTGGTGTGTTTCCCACGTGTGGAGTTAATCTCTCATCAGATCGTCCTACGAACGACCTAAATGAGAGGGGGTTATGTGATGGACTAATATACACAACCAACGTATATTATACACGTGTTCAACACAACTCGTCACTATATCAAGACCTGCCAGGTCGCTCATACCAAGGCCTGCCAGGTCGCTCATACTATGACCACAACCAGGTCACTTATACCAAGACCACAACTAGGTCTTGTAACGCTCAAATATGGCTAGACGTTACAACAATTTAATAACAACAACTAAGCCCTTTATTATATCTGCATTAAAGCTCATTCAAGACCACATTAAGTGGATGAGCTATAAAATCAATAGAAGACATTATCTAAAGAGGAGAATTCTATGCTTCTTCTCCACTCTCCATCTTGCCCCTAGGCGCTCCAGAAGAGACAACACCAAATCATTCATCCCAAATCTTGAACTACGTCTGACTTGATTCTGGCTCCTCGAGAGAGAGCTAGATACGTAGGCAGTTCATCCTAAACGAGCTCAATCAAATCCATATCAAACCTCTTTCTTCCCCAATTATCCGATAATTTGTAAGGTCTCTGACCAAATCTTACCTTTACAATATTGTGAATGATCTTGATATTTACTACTCTGTTTGTATTTTATTGTATTTCCCCTATTATTGTTTCTTAACGATAAACAAAGTTTTTTACTGTATGTGGATTTGACATCTTACTTAACTCACGTATTGCAATTCCGTACAAAGAATGATTAATAATTAGGCAACTAACTCATGATTTGTGAGTTGCGTATATGTTTAACCTCACTTGAAAACATATGAGTTTGCCGCTCTGCGCACATTACCGCATGTATAGATACACCCGAAAGATCTATCTACAATTCTACATACTAATCTTTTGTTTTTAAGACATTTTCTCTCCACAGTAGATACCCCCGGCCCCACCACAACTGCCTCCACACACGACACAACTGCCTGATAGGGTTATATACTAAAAGGCATTACTTTTGTATTAACTCTAATTCTTTATTTTTTGAATGAGAATCATATGGGCAAATGTTATGCATATTATATATGTTATTAGTCATATGCATGTGTCTAATACTTTATGTTGTAGATGATATGGTGTGAACACACATAATATCATATCATCAGTACCTTATAAAGTATAAGTAATCGTTCACAACTTAGATGGATTTGGACAAACCATTAGTACGGTTGTAGTATAATCTGGTATTAGTCTATCTTGACTATATGATTACACTAGTACACTTTGTGTGTATTGAACAGACCAAGACGAGGTTGTTTCTCCTTATAATCGACTATATAAGAGAACAAACGCCTCTGTTATTATGGATGTTTGTCCTCCTAATCCGGATATAATAACGGACACTTACATGCATTGTACATTGCTTTAAATCATCAATGAGTGAGATTCATTTGTGAATTAACAAACTCGATGGATTGGGTAATGACATTGTATGTAAGGTGTGTTGTTGATTATATAAGGAATCTGTGTCCCGCAAGAAGACGGGTTGATGATGTCTCCTTGAGGAGCTCAAAAAGATTGTCATGTAAACCCTGCAGGTGGATTTATTCCGACATGATAATGAGGTTGAGTGGTACTACTCAAGGACATAAGAAGTTAATTAATGTAGTTGTCAGTAACTTGACTTCATCAATGGACATTCGATATCTTAAATACGAGGAGATCAACAAGCATATAATATGGAGCCCATAAACACTGACACGTAATTTGGGATTAGGGCAATAGTGCAACAATGGCCTTTAGTGGAATAAGCCATTTGTTGACGGACTTGGGCCGTGTGTTCTGGGCGAACAACATGGAAAGTCCAAGCTTGTGAGGAGGATCAACCATAATTTCTTCTCATGGTCCCTGTTGTAGCCTATAAATATAATACTCTCTCTCTGGCCGAAATTCACTATTCATTGTTATGAAAAAGAGGCAAGAAAAGTAGATCTGAATTCGTTTCTGATCTTGAGAGAAAGAAGGGGGTTGGTAGATCGTTGTCCACACAACATCCAATTTATTCTAAAGGAATACAACAGAAGATCAAGAGGTTGATTTCGGATTTTATAAAGCTTGGATTCTTAGAGTTATCTAAACCGATTCTCAAAGGTATGTTTTCCAATCACAAATCGTAGACACTCATTAATTTCGCTGCGTGTGGTGTTTGCGGTTTGTAAAAATAGTCATTCTGAAATAACGGTTCCTACACTGCCCACCCACCCCCACTAACAAATTAAAACTGAAAATGATCAAATACTTCAGGTACACACAATTACACAACACACACCCCACCATCTTTTAGATTTGCCAAGTCATAATTTAGATATAATGGTTTTTATGTGAGTGTGGGGGCTACACCGTTATGTTTTAGATCTGGGCTACCACGAGAATATCCCTATAGGGATGAGTGTTCTGAGACCGTTGGATCCGAAATCCAACGGTCCGAAAATCAAAAACAAAAAGAAAGAGAGAGAATATGGGTTTGTTTTTTATTTTCGGACAGTTGGATCTCAGATCCAACGGTCTCGGCTGGCGCCCTATGAGGATATCCTCGGGGCCTATGTTTTATTAGATAGATAGGCCAATCCCATTGTCTAATCATGACATGGATGGTAGAAGGTTCCATATTCAAATCAACACACGTGGTTTCCCAAATGTCATATTTCTTGAGTAGCAAGTTGCACGTCAACACATCCAAACACAAGTCTTCTATTATGTCATCAGTTACGTCCACAGGTCTTTCTTTTTTTTCTTTCCGTCCACACGTCAATAAACGAGAATTATCGACTCCTCATACTAATATTTAAAAAAAAGGAAAATACCAACTTAACGTACACTCTCGGCCATGATTCAAAATGATACTCAATAATCCTGGTCCATGTATGTTCTATGAGAGAAATGCTAATAGTCAGTGATGGGATTTTTATGAGTGCTAATTTTTTTATCAAAGATTCTACACAAAACTATTTTCTGGATACTTGAGATTCTGGAATCTGGACCAGCTAATTGTTTTAGTCCTTTTAAGTTTTAACTGTTTTATGGCTTTATCTAACTTTTAAAGAAAACTGTCTCGTGAACAGTGATATTTTCCTCTTATACCCCTGAACATATTTGGTTATTACAATTATTATTAAAAGGATATGTTATGGAAGGATCAGACCGGAAAATTTGGACCATTATCTTCAGTTTTGCAAATGATGTCCAAAAAGCAACACATGGACTGTTTTAGTCCATTTCAGTTTTGTGAAAAATTACAGCATTACCACTGCCCAAAAAAACTGCCGGCTCACGTGGCATAGCCACGTGTCAGTTTGCTAGTATTAGGTAATACCCAAAGGGTACATGGTCCCAGTACCACATTATCATTTATCAACACACTTCTGGATATAAATAGTAGAGAATAGCTGCTTACTTGTACAATTGTACCACACTCGGTATCTAGTACTTAACTAAGGTACACTGTGATTGCATTTGTGCAGACTGCAGCAGGACAAAAGCTTGAATGAAAATGGTGGGGGGAATTCTGTTCACTTTGCTAGTGACTTGTGCTGTTATCTATATTTCTTCATGGGCTTGGAAAGCTTTTGTGTGGGTCTGGTTAAACCCCAGGAAGTTAGAGAAGTGCTTGAGAGAACAAGGCATAAAAGGACCCTCTTACAAATTCTTGTCTGGAAACCTCAAAGACATGGTGAGTGCAACCCAAGAAGCAAGAGCCAAGCCTATGGAGTTGTCTCATAAGATTGTTCCACGTGTCATGCCTTTTGTTCATCAGACTGTTGAAAAATATGGTATGTTCAGCTTCTTATTTATTTATTTTCAGTTTTTCTCAATTATTTGTTCTTGCCATTTACACCATTTTATATCAAGTATTTTGTGTTATGGATTCTGGGGAAGTGGGAAGGAAGGAGGGAGGAGGGTTTCTTCAAAGAGGGCACTCACATCCTCGAACAATAAAAGGAAATTTAAAGAGGGTCTATTTCAAGAAATTAGAAGTGTCCTTTGACTTTTTGACCTTTGTAGTAGTCCAGCTGTCAATATTTGACTTTCTGAACTAGTGTATGCAAAATGTCAGCGTATTCTAGTTTTGAAGCTTTGTAGAACCAACTCCTAAGATGACGATTTGTTCTTGGGTCTGTCCACAATCCGCTGAGAAAGTTTACGTTGAGGAACTTACAGTTTTCTGTAACATTGTTATATGGACCAAGATTTTCGGTTCATTCCAATTTAGAGGCCTTGTCTAGTTTAACAAGTAGAACTCAGTGTATAGTTGGTATAAAATATAGAAGATTGTCTTGTCGTTTCTCCATGCTGTGTGTGTTGTTGAGATTCACTTTCAATGTTTTCATATTAGGCTTAGGAGTTACGAGTTCGGATAGCCCTTATTTTCATAAAATCTGGTAGAAACATTAATGACTTAGGAGCAAAGCCCGTTTTTTGCTCCCTCTATTGATAGATTAGGGGCCCTCCTGCCTTCGTTTTAGTGACTCATAGGGCTTCCCTCAGCTCAGACTGGTGTCGTCACCTCCTCTCCCAAGACCAGAATGATTATCCCTGCCGGATGGGTCTACATCCATTCCTGAACGTCGTCGGGTACTGTACACAATCCGCACAGGTGTGTTGCACCCCCCTGAGTGGACGAGAAAGAAAGGATTTTTCGGAGCAACCCCCCTGCTTGAAAATGTGAGGGCGCTAGCTAGCCCCTAACAACAGTAAGGGGGCCAAAACAACCCAGCGTAGTAGGCGCTTGAATGTTAGTTCCGTCAAGTGTGCCAACATGCAAACTACGGATTCTGACTACACTACATGAGAAAAAGCATACGGCTCTTTTGAAGAATTTGAAGAAAGAAAAGATAGAGACTCAATACAAATGAATGAGTGAATGACTGTTCATCTCTCTGGAATTCCATCTCTTGTTTGGTTTCTGGTACTGGTTTCAGTTTCGTTGTTCGTTCCGTTCCGCCGAATTCTATCTATGTTTCTGCAATGGCTGCAGATACGGGGCCTCTGAAGTCTAAAGAGCTGCCGAGAAGTTTAAGCCCTCACTAGAGCATTTTCAACGAACTGTACCGCTGTACATAATGGTTGGATATGTCAAATAGCCGGGCATGGTCCAAAAACGTCGGTGAACCCATTAATTAAGTGGCTGTTAAAATTGAGAGTATGTAAAATTCCTGTTGAATATAGTAGGAGTTGAACGAGGTTGTTCAAAATTGTGCTTCTTCGGACTGCAAATTATTTGCAGTCTCACCGTGAAACAAAAATACGGAATTACCTATACAAGGACGGCATGCATTTTTTCATCCAATAAGTTTAACAATTGGCCACAATTTACTTGCTGTCCGAACCTTATTATAACAGAGTTTTAACTGTTGGCACAGCTTTAAGACATTGCTAAACTGGCTGTTAAATGTAATATGCCTCTTGTGGATCTTCTTCACAAGCCACATTTCCTTGGGGAATTTCTCCAACGTGTATACATGAGTAACTCTGAAATATTTTCAAGAGTCCAGATGTTTCATTGTCGTGATAGCAACTTGGTGTTGGTTCACCTGTAATCCTCATTTACGCAGTATAATTGGAAGACTAGAAACTTTAAGTCTTGAACAGGTGAGAATTATTCAAAGAATTAACTATAAAATTTACAAGATAGAAACTTATACACATACTATTCCTGGCAATATGAAAACACGGTATTCACAGATGTGTATGTGATGTCCGAGCCATATATGTGAGTTTCAACAATGGCTAAAGTGCATCGCCCAAGTAGGAAGCTTATTCCGACAAGATAATTTAAAAGTAGTACGTGGAAGTTTCTTGAAATGCACGTGAATGACAGAGCAAGTGATGTGATGGAGTGAATTTGCTGGGATGGGCAAGATTAGCAGGAAATGGGTCCAGATAAGTCTCTTGCTGAAGATGCTTTAACAAGTATATTGTTATTTGTTATCGACAGCATGAACTTTGACTGATTAAGAAATTATTTATATAAGACACGATACTTTTTTTTTTTTTTTACTTTTACTAATTGTTAAATGATATTCCTTTTTATTGAAAATTGCAGGTAAACTATCTTTCACTTGGTATGGTCCATATTGCAGGGTAAACATTATGGATCCAGATATGATAAGAGACATTCTTTCCAATAAATTTGGTCACTTTGAAAAGATACGAACGAACCCACTTGGAAAGTTGTTAATAACAGGGGTTGTAAACTACGAAGGAGAAAAATGGGTCAAGCACAGACGGATTCTTAATCCAGCCTTCCATCTTGAGAAACTGAAGGTTGCTCTCTTTTTGCTATTTAAAAACGAGTGCAAGTATGTGGAGATGCACCATTTGTATATCTCGTGGACACCACATGGTGATTGGTTGGTTTGGAAAAGTCTTTTCCTCTTTTAACCTTTCCACTTTTTGTTTTTGATTGGATATTTGAACCAACCAAGGACCATGTCAAGAAGAATAAATGATATCTTCATTTGTCAAGAAGAAGATTCTAAAGATAGTAATATATAAGTTAGATAAAAGTATTGAACCTTAGCCTTATTCTCAGTTGGAATTCTTCTTCTTGATGTTAATTACTCATATCTTCATTGTTGTTCATCTTGATTCCAGATGATGTTACCAGCCATCTATACTAGCTGCTCTGAGATGGTAAACAAATGGGAAATGATGGTTTCGCAGGATTCATGTGAAATGGATGTGTGGCCTCATCTACAAAATCTAACTGCTGATGTAATCTCTCGAACAGCATTTGGTAGTAGCTATGAAGAAGGACGACAAATATTCCAACTCCAGAGTGAACAGGCTGGGCTTGTTATTAAAGCTCTGCAGTCCATATACATCCCTGGCTTGAGGTACTTACTAGTCTTCAATTAAAGTTAGTTAATTTTGGATAGAGCAATAGATTTTCTCCATCCGAGAGAAGTGAATTCATTTATTTGTATATTCATCGCTTTATGTGGTGTACATAATTAAGATTAGTTATTATGCGATGATCCCATTTTTTATGTAAGTCTAGGCACTCTGTATATTATAAAACAAAATAAGCCCTTTTTGGATGAGTCTGTCTTTTTTCTTTATATCACCAAAGAAGTATATATAGAGAATTATAAATAGGAAGGCCATAAAAAATGATTTAATGATCAATCATACTGTGGACGTAAGAATGTGTCTTGTTCGTTGTGACTGAAAGAAGTGCACATCAGTATTTGAATTCTTGATAGGGCTTCAGTGATCTATATTACTGCTAGACTCCTTTTGTGTACTCATTTTTACGTTCTTGATTTAACCAAAAATAACAATGTTTAGACTACCAGTGACAATATGATCAACGCCGTATGATGCTAATCAATCCAATTTACCTTTTCTGTGTATCATGTGCAGGTTTCTTCCAACCAAAAGAAACAATAGGATGAAAGAAATCTATGGAGAAGCACGAGTTCTTTTAAGGGATATTGTTAATAAAAGGGAGAAGGCTATGAAAATTGGAGAAGCACACAACGATGACCTACTAGGCCTGTTAATGGAATCCAATTTCAAGGAGATTACAGATAATGTGAACTCTAAGAATTTTGGGATGACTATTGATGAAGTTATAGATGAGTGCAATTTGTTCTACTTTGCTGGACAAGAGACTACTTCAACTTTACTTGTTTGGACGATGGTAGTATTGAGTATGCATCCAGATTGGCAAGAGAAAGCAAGGGAAGAAGTTTTGCAAGTCTTTGGAGGAAAAGATCCAGACTTTGATGGGTTGAACCACCTAAAAATTGTAAGTGTTATTTTTCACCATCCTATCTGCTTGAGAGTGTATTTCACAATACCTTTTATTGAAATTGGGTTGACCGAATTTTTTGTGTGTATTTAGGGGGGAGACCCTAATTTCCCATCTAGTTGGGGGTGGGGGGGGGGGAGGGGGAATCCTAATTGGCTCATCTAGTAGGGGGGTAACACTAGTTCACCCCTTTATTGTATATATGAAATTTTGACGTGGTCATTGTTCATCACAGGTTACTATGATCTTGTATGAGGTTCTTCGGTTATACCCTCCTGCTGTTTTAATGGCTAGAGGGACTTACAAGACAATGAAACTAGGAGAGATTACCCTACCAGCTGGTGTACAGCTTGCAATGCCAACGCTTTTAGTTCACCATGATCGTGAACTTTGGGGTGAAGATGCTGAAGATTTCAATCCAGAGAGATTCTCTGGAGGGGTTTCTAAGGCTACAAAGAATCAAGTTTCATTTTTTCCCTTTAGTTGGGGTCCAAGGATATGCATTGGCCAAAATTTTGCCTTGCTAGAATCAAAGATGGCTATAGCCATGATCTTACTGCGATTTTCTTTCGAGTTGTCATCCACCTATGTTCATGCTCCGTACACTGTCATGGCTCTTCAACCCCAACATGGTGCTCAGCTGATCTTACATAAACTGTAAGTTCTGCCCATATAAATCTAAATCTTGTGAAGTTGAGATTAAATACAGTTTTACAACTACAGTCGCATACGTGGAGGTTTATTGCTTTGAGGCATCTGTAAGTGTTAATGTGTGAAAGTATATAGTTTATTATGCTTTAAGTCAGTTTGCATAGTAGAAGTGTGGTCTATGGTCAGTTTTCATACTCTGTACTATGAACTGTATTTTATGATACCAGTTGATGGCCATATTTTGAGCTTTCCTTCCAGTTCCTTATTCATGTCAAATGTACAAGTTAAAACATATTTTTGGGTGACGACATTTCCTGTTGCAATACCTAGCATGATCTTCCAATGGTACATTTAATTATGGGGTGCACAATGACGACTCCTATTTGTGTTTATGCTCATGAAATGTCCGGACTCCTCAGTAGGGGATAACCCTATCACTGATGCGTTTGTTAAACGAACACTACTGAGTTAGGTCTCATGACCGAAACTATCTCCAGTCCAGTACTGAGTAGCAGCGTATATAATGACTATCACCCCTTACAGCTTTGAGACGGTCTGAAAACGCAAACAACCACGGCTCCAGGTGCATTGGGGGTTCTGTGCTGGTGGCTAAGGTCGGGGGTATAGTACGTATTCCAACAGCAGATTGCTCAAGGCCTATGGAGCAATTACGCGACACTCCTGAAGATCTTTAATGAAAATTGTTGAAGTATACAGGCGTGTGCTTATCATATGTGTAGTAGGTATATGCGTGCCTATCGGTTCGGTCCGGTCGAACGGACCGTGTTTAGTGTTTTTTCTATTTTCGTGTATTAGACTTATTTTACATGTAACTTAGAGCAGGTAACAGTAAGAATAAGAACTCTAATTCTCTAGCCTCTATTTTAACTTCTTCTTCATCAAATATATTAAAGACCTTTAGTATTATGATGTTGTTATGATTCTCCATCCTAGCATCTCACAACATGGTATCCCGAGAGCGCCTAGTTAGAGATCCATCAAAGACCTATGAATAATCAAACTTAAAGTTTAAAGCTTAAGTCTTTTTCAATCTCATTGTCTCGCTTCAAGACAAATATCTATTTATCTCTTCTTCAGATTCAAGTTTATTTTACAATGGTCAAGTAACAATTGTTCCGGACCCGATGAGTTTGGAAATACATTTGTTTTCTCTGTTGGTATGACTTCTATGAAATTGGAGAGTGTTGCCAATTACCTTCAATGGGCAGAAGCAATTAACGTATACCTTACTGACAAAGGTAAGGAAACACATCTTACAAATTCACCTGTCACCACAGATGAGAAATCAAAGGTGACTTGGACAAAAGATGATGCCTTGGTTAAGAATTTTGTGTGGAATACTATGGAAAAAGATGTATGCAATACTGTTCATTTTTTTAAGACTTCTAAGAAAATCTGGGAGTATCTACAAGATCGAATCGTATATATTCTTAATCTCAAAATACATCTCGTATCTTTCAGTTGTATGAAAATATATTTGATCTGAATCAAGGAGATAGGTCTATTTCTGAGTATTATAATTCTCTTCGCAGCCAGTGGGAAGAATTAAATATTTATCATCCGTTGACTACATATATCACTTTCTGAGGAAACAAAGAGAGGAATTTCGTCTTCTAAATTTCTATCTAGCCTACGCCCCGAAGTTTGCTAATGTGAAGGCTCAAAAGTGCCGAATCAAAACTCCCAACTTTGTCTAAAGCTTATTCTCATATTTCAGATATTACTTCTCCTTTAAAATCCACTAACAAGGCAACCTTTATTAGTTCCTCCAAGTAACAACAACAATACATTTTTTCTTTAGTCGAGGTAGTAGAGGTAGAGGTGGCGTAACTAGTCGGGATGGAAGAGGCCAGAGCTGTGGGAGTGGATCGAGGTCGGTATGGGCATTTGGCCACCATGTGATCATTGTTGTTGGCACACAAACCATGGTTATGATTTTTGTTGGGAAGCATTTGGGCTAACCGGCATTGTCCAAAGCCAACAATGCCACGCTTTACGATAACGGGGATACAAATTCAAATTCAAAAGGTGCAAGACGACTTTGCATCCCTCTTGAAAAGGATACAAGCTATTCCAGCCCGGTTCTTGAAAGTTCGTCTAATGCCCCCACAACAACTCTAGCGAATCAAGTAACATATGTTTTCATACCGCTGGAACCAACTCTTGGGTCATTGACTCAGGGAGCTTCGATCATATGACAAGTAACCCCCTGTTGTTATCCACTATTGATTACACCATTAAAGTATCATATGTTACATTAGCAAATGGTGCTAAAGCTAAGATTCTTGGTCGAGGCTCCATTCAAATTAAATCCTCATGTGTCTCTTTGTCTTGTCTTGCTTGTTCAAAATTTTCCTTTTTAATCTCTTATCCGCTCATAGTCTCACCCAATCACTTAATTGTTTTGTCATGTTTTCCTCCACTCATATTGTTTTTCGTGATCCGCATACAAAGGAACTAGTTGGGGGTTGGTATGAGCGGTATGGCATCTACTACTTTCAAAGTGTTTTAGCTCAACGAAATGTGCCCTTACACTCCTTACGCTCTCGCCTCGCTTCATAGGGCTTAGTCATCTACCTCACAAGAGTCTATGTTGTCTAGTCCCTAGCATTCCCCGCAAGTGTCCAATCTTTTTCAAGGTGAAGTTTGTGAGTTAGCTAAACATCGTCGGTTACTTACAAAACTAGTTTAAATAATTGTTCAAGTGGTCATTTCCAATTAGTTCATTCCGATGTTTGGGGTCCATGTAAACCACCGGCCTCTTGGGAGTCAAGTATTTTATTACTTTTATTGATGATTTCTCTCATGTTTGTTGGGTTTATATAATGGAGAATCGCTCTCAAATCTTTCCCCGTTTTCCAAAAATTATGCTTAAATCACTAATCAATACTCTGCAAAGTTGAAAGTCTTTAGGAGTGATAATGCCAGGGATTATGATTCTACTCTGTTTAAATGTTTCTTTGCTGATAACGGTATTACTCATCAAACCTCTTGTGTTGACACCCCACAACAAAATGTGCGCGGTTGTTGAGAGAAAGAATCGTATCCTAACTTCGAAGTTACCTGTAGCTTAACGTTTCAAAGCAATCTTCCAAAGTTTTATTGGGCGAAGGCAGTCTTTACTCCCACATATTTAATTAATCGTATGCCTTCTTCAGTGTTAGGTGGAAAAACTCCTATGTCTGTTCTCTTTCCTAGTCAACCATCTTTTTCTCTTACTCATAAGGTGTTTGGGTGTGTTTGTTTTGTTCATAATCTTCAACCTGGTCGTGACAAATTAGACCTTCGTGCTACTAAGTGTGTCTTTCTTGGGTATTCTTGTACACATAAGGGTTATAAATGTTACAATCCTCACTTTCGGAAGTTTTATATTTGTGCTGATGTAACCTTCTTTGAGGATTGATCAGCTCCCAAATGTACATTTTATTACCTTTATATTACTGCATTACAGCCCTTCTTACGTATAATGAAAAGACAACTCATAGTTTTTATTGTCTTTTTTAGGTTACAGAGCAATTTAGACTACTTATCATAAAAGCTGCGTCTTAGCACCAAAAAGAGTCTTATTTACACTTATTATGAAGACTCGAAGCTGCTATGAAAAAGTGCTGAAAAAATCAAAGTCAAAGTCAAAGGTCAAGGACTCCAAACCAGACAGCTGAAAGTCAAGTCCTTAACTCAGAAGACCAGAGATAGATGTCTTTGACACAAAAGAAAGCTTTCTCTAAAACCTATCTTGATCAAGAAGAAATCCAAAAGCAAAAGGAAAAAAGGAAAAGCATAAAGCAAACTTGGTGAGGTGTCTCAAATGTAATGGGAGAGGGCAAATCACTCTTTTGTAAAAGTAGGTGTATAAAAAATCAAAAGTAGGATGAGAGAATACACCTAGACTTATTCTAGTGTCATGTAGGATTTTATTTTCAAGTGATTTTACATTCAAGTTATTTACTTTTTGTTCTTCATTTTCAATCTAGTTATTTCTTCAAGTTTTTGTTCTTCATTTCAATCAAGTTATTTCTTTCAAGTTTGTTCTTCATTTCCATCAAGTTATTTCTTTCAATATTTGTGCTTTCAATCAACTAGTCTTTTCTAATGTTCTTCAATACAACTAGAGTTAGTAAAACAAGTCTTAAAGCTAAGAAACCTACCTTTTCTCTTTTAAGACTCCCTTTCATCCAAGTTCTAAATAATTTATGGTGGACCTCATTCAATATCTTTTGAAGACTCCCACAACTACAACTTCAAGGATGTATCATTATTATTCTCTCAAGGGGACAGTGTCTAAAGAACCTTTCAAGGAAGTTTTGCATTCTCCTACTCCAGTACTGGAAGAGCACATAACGTCAGAACATATGCCTGATAGGCACGCGCCTATTCCTGCAGCACAAACTGAGGGCGTGGCCTACTGCCATCTCCTACTTCAGTACTGGACGACTGTTGACTTTCTAGGCCCAATACTGGAAGAGCACACAAGTTCAGCACATATACCTGATGGGCGCGCGCCTATTATTGCAGCACAAACTAAGGGTGCGCACCTACTCGATGCAGCCCAACTAGATCATGTGCCCTCGCCTCCTTGCTCACTTTTGCCCCCACCTCCTGCGCCTTTACCTGCTGATATTCCTGCTCCTCCGTCTGCACTTGACATTCCTATTGCTCTCCGGAAAGTTGTACGCCTTCCTAGTAGCACATGTCTTCCTCGTCAGTATGCTCAATATTCTATTTCTTAGTTTACCTCTCATGATCATTTACCACCGCCTATCAAGGCATTTGCTATCTCGTTGCTCTCTGTCTCTGTGCCTACTAATTACAGAGACGCCTTATCTCATCCTGGCTGGAGGCAAGCTATGGAGGAGTTGAGTGCATTGTACTCTAATCAGACTTGGGTGCTTACTCTTCCTCCTGGGAAGACAGTGGTTGCTTGTAAGTGGGTTTTCACAATCAAACACAATTCATATGGCAATCGCTCTCATTTAAAAGCTTCGGTTGGTTGCTAAAGGTTTCACTCAAATATATGGTATTGATTACTCTAAAACTTTTTCTCCTATGGTAAAGTTAGACTCTATAGTATTTGTTATCTCTCTTGCATTCAATCACAACCGCCTCTATACTAGTTAGATGTGAAGAATGCATTTTTGCACTGATGACCTACATGAAGAAATCTATATGGCAATGCCTCCCCGGTTTTGTTGTTCAAGGGGGCAAGTATGTCGGCTACAAAAGTCTCTCAGATGGGCTCAAGTAATCTCCTAGAGCTTGGTTTGCAAAATTCAATCAGGTGGTAATGGCTAATGGCATGACTCGATGTGAGTATAATCACTCTCGTATTTTTATAGGAAGACCAAGCAAGGCATTATTATATTAGTGGTGTATGTCGATGATATTGTTGTTATTCTTTCTTTGACAAACAAGGCATTGCTCGCCTCAAAATTAATCTCTCAAAGAATTTTCAAACCAAAGACCTTGGAGAAATGAAGTACTTCTTAGGCATTGAAGTCACAAGGTATCCTGGTGAAATTCATCTTTCACAACGATAGTATGTACTGGATCTGCTCAGTGAGACTAGTAGTCTAAGAGCACGCACCGGTGGAGGTCTCTATGGATCCAACAACAAACTCCCACCAGATATGGGAGAGTTGTATGCGGATGTTAAGGGATATCGTCGATTAGTGGGCAAACTAATCTATGCCACTATCACTTGTCCAGATATTTCTTTTGCTGTCAATGTAGTATCTCAGTTTATGCAAATGCCTAGAGTTCCTCATTTTCAGGCTGTTATTCGCATTGTGCGATACTTGAAAGGTTCTCCAGGACGTGGACTTGTCTATCGTTCAAATGGTAATCTTGATGTTGTTGGATATGCCGATGTTGATTATGCAGGGTCAGTTTTTGACAGAAGATCTACTACTGGGTATTGTACCTTTCTGGGAGGTAATTTGGTCACCTGGAAGAGCAAAAAGCAAACAATTGTTGCCAAGTCAAGCACAGAGGCCGAGTATAGGGCTATGGGTCAAGGCACTGGTGAATTAATGTGGATACGCAATATGTTACATGAGTTGGGTTTCTCAGTTCAGTTGCCTATACCACTCTATTGTGATAATCAAAGCCCATTCATATTGCCTCCAACCCAAGTATTTTCATGAGATGACAAAGCACATCGAGGTGGATTGTCATTATGTTAGGCACAAAGTTGAAACTAAGGAGATACGACTGCCATGGCGCCATCCAATAATCAGTTGGCAGATATCTTCACAAAGCCACTGTTTCATCCAGTATCTACTCGTCTTTGCAACAAGCTAGGCATGAGTGATATCTATGCTCCAGCTTGAAGTGGGGTGTTGAAGTATACAGGCGTACGCGTCTTTATCATCTGTAGTAGTTATAGGCGTGCGCCTATCAGTTTGGTCTGTCATAACGGACCGTGTTTAGTGTTTCCTATTTTCGTGTATTAGACTTATTTATATGTAACTTAGAGCAGGGTAACAGTAAGAATAAGAGCCCTAATTCTTTAGCCTCTATTTTAATTTCTTCTTTATCAAATACATTAAGACCTTTAGTACTATGATGTTGTTATGATTCTCCTAGCATCTCACAACAAAAACGAGACTAGAACTAATATAGATAAATTGGTAGCCCCATATACCCCTAGTGGACAGCACGACATTCATTAGCATTGTAGGATCTCAATTTTATAAAATTTGGCAATCGGTTATACCCTATAACTCTTGGAGTGAAAATGTTGTTTCGAGATGGCCATTCCCATGTCTAATTGAAGCCTGCATGGACACTTTCATCATGCCATGAAGCCTGAATGGGCAAACTTAACAGGCCTCATATTATTCCATCATGCAAAATCTGTTTTGCAAGTTTAACTTTTGTTTCAATTTTCATTTTTGTACTACAACTTTCAAGTGGCAAGGTATCCAAATAAAGGTCTCGATTATGTCATAACTTAGAGCATCTTTAGGAGTGATATCAACCTAGCATCAAAACACTAAATTTCCAACAATTTGGTGTTTTTTCAACTTCAGGAGAGTCACATGTTGATGAAAACATCAAAAAAACACCAAACCAAACACCAAATCAACCAATATTTGGTTCCAAGTTTGATGTTGTATCAAATCACTCACGCGGTTTTGCCAAAACCACGCGGTTTTTCCAACACCGCGTGGGCTTAGGCTTCTATAGGCGCGGTTTTGCCAACACCGCGTGCGTTTTTTCTGAAAATTAGAACTGTGATGCTTAGAACTTGAAAAATTATGAATTGTGCGTAGAAGTTGAGAAATTTATAATTGTGCAATTGAAGAAATTAAGAATTGTGATTCAAAATCGAAAAAAATTAAAGAAATTAAAACCCTATGATTATGATTATGATTATGCAGTCCAAAATCTATGATTATGATATAAGCATATAATATCCAAAATGATCCAAAACCTATCATATTACATCAAATTTATTTAGCTCTCTTCTTTCGCCCCTTACCACTGGATCCCTCTCCTCTCTCTATTTGGATATTCTTAAGCTGCTCCTCTAATTTCCTAACCTGAGAACCAAGATCTTCTCTATCTGCATGAAGGTTAACTACCTCAGCCTGAAGTTCATCATATCCCTGATGTTGTTGCGTGTACACCTGCTGAATATCCTCATACGCTTTTGAGTCTTGTCATACGCATTTGGGATTGTTGATATGTCCGAGAATATGCCTCCTCCCTTTTCTTGGCTATAATGATACACGGCAGTCCTCATCCCATCAAACATACAAATATGGTTCTCATATCTTTCCCGAATCTCAGCCTGAAAATCCAAGAAAATACATTGTGAGTACATATTATATATATAATGAATAAGAAAAATAAAATAACTAAACTCACCGCGGTATATCGATCAATCATGCTCTAACTCATGGCAACGAGCACGAGGCACCTCAGGAATGGAAATGTAAGTAGCCTCCCCATCAGGTCCACACACGACAAACATCTGAGGATTACTGGCAGACACAGGAGCTGGATGATATGCATTCAGAGGTTGTGGGTTGTAAACAGGCTGTGGCGGATGAGGAATACGTAGCTCACGTCTCATCCCTTCCAGGCCCACAAACTCGAAGTTGCTAGCCCGACCAACAGGGAGGCAACAACGGACCCATGGAGACACGGTTCCACCATCTATAATACTGATCAGCAGTCTACTCAACAACAAAAGAAGACGTATCTGGCCAAGAACCACCACTAGCATGAACTTCATGAACTTGAATTCTACCCCACGACTTCGCATCACTAACATCTGGCATGGGAGCACATGGAACTCCATAACGTCTAGTCATCTGCCTCCAACGTCTGTCACCACATTACCAAACCATACAGTCATGTGCGGCAAACACAACTCTGTGACGTGACAACACACAAGCATGCTGCACAACTGGATCGTCAAAGGCAATAGTCAAACGCCAAGGTCTCCACTCAATAGATGACAATGATCTAATAGCAATCTGAGCACGAGCCATACAGACATTATTTCTAATATGCCCCCTATTACAAGTCAAGTGAGGCCCTGACCAACTACCAAATCTAAGGCGAGTATCAGCAATCATGTCTATGTTAGGACAAAGAGTTCGAAAGTACTCATAAAACCAAATCTCTAAAAGTCCCGCGAATCCCGCAACTCCGGTGACTTCTACTTCCGAATGTATGTGAAGTTTTATCTAACGCCGCTATCAATGTGGCATATACTGAGCTACCCAAGTCATAATCTCTCATAGCATGCAAATCAGATACATAAGCATAATATCCCAACCATATCAGAGAATGACCATTGGGAAACGTAACATGCCCAATAAAACATCAAAAAGCCCTAACATATACATCAAGACCCTCACTACCGTGTAGAATGATACCAAAGCTAACTCCGCCGTGTATCGGGATCTAAGAGGGTTCCATATATGCAATCTTTTAATATGAGATAGCTTAATACCGAAAGAATCATAAGCATCCGCATCCCAAGCGAGGAAAACTCATAAGCATACTATCCATATTTTCATAATTTGTATGAAAAGGTATCAGTTGGTTATACCGATACTCAACCCAGAAATCATAGTAAAGTCTAGTAGTGTGAACCCTAACTCCACACAAGGGAAATGAAATGTATGAGTCTACTCCACCATCTTTCTACTAAAGCTATGACCACTGTCCAGTCAGCCTTCTCATAATCCACATCAACCAAAAGACCCAAAGGTGTATACAAAATATTATCTCTAATATGTACAAACTCATCCAAACTCTTAATAACCTTCCACCATTCTCTAACACCATGTAAAGCCGATCTAACTCGGTAGTCAATAACATGCTGATATTATGAAAAAAAATAATGCGTATAAGATAAATAATTAATTGGTCCAACTCAACTAATTAATATTCAAAATATTTAATCAAAACTAATTAATTGCCTGAGTATTAGCCACTGCACTCGACACGTGTTTTGTATCACGTGTAGAAAAAACAACTTCCATATCAAGTGCTTCACCGGGTGCAAATTGTCAATCAAAGTCGCTTCATCGATCCGATCGCATCTCGATTACATAGGGATGGCTATCGGTCGGTAGCGACATCCGGTTCTTCTCCCCACTCGTCTTCTCCCCATCGTATTCTACTTCCCTCGGGTTCTTCTCTCATCCCCAATGTCGTATGTGTACTTCCAATCATCACCGTCGAAAAGGTTCAAAAGGATCCATATCAAATTTCAAGAGTTTAGGTAGGTTTTTGTTTTTTTTTTTTTAACTAAGGAGATGGTTTATAATTGAGAGAAGAGTTGAAAGTGATTGAACCGCGCGGCTTTAGTCCCGATTATATAGCAGTAGCACTGTGTTCGAACACCGCGTGGGCTTGGGCCCTTTGTCGGTTGGGCTTCTATGGCACGGTTTTGAAAAACGCGATAAAGATATGGTAGCGGTTTATCCAAAACCGCGTAGTTTAATGTCGAAAATTTGATGTTGCTCCTAAAATTGTTTGGTGTTTTTTTGGTTTGGTGTTTTTTTTGTTCAAGATTTTAATGTTTTTTTTTGTAGCTCTCCTAAAGATGCTCTTACTTCCTATAGTATTCTGTTAATCGGTCCATCAACCGTGAGTCCATAATTGAAACTAGGGGCGGAACTTGGGTCGGGTTAGCCCAAGCCCAATCGGCTAACACCTAATTTTTGTTGGTCGTGGGCTAACATTTCAGATCCGTGGTCCAGATTTGGTCTTGTAAAATCAAAATCTGACTCAATTTCGGGTTGGGCTCGAGTTAGAATACCAAATAACCGAAAAACTTAAGGCCTTTTGTATAAATACATATATATATTTCATTCATTCTATTATGTTATATTGTTTTATTATAAGGATTTGTTCTTGTCAAAAATAAGGTTGAGAATATTAATTTTAGAGAAAATAATTGAATCAACTTTAAAATAATCAAATCTCTTTGATTTAGTTAGAATATTGAATTTCAGTGTTATTTATCTCTTAATTTATTTATTTAATAGTGAAAATGCGTTGAGTTCTTCACTGTTTAATATTAAAATCCGAGAAACTTGACCAATCTGAGTTATGCTTGGGCTGAAAATTTAAGAATTGGATTTGGTCTCGGGCTCGGGTTGAAACATTTGAAACTCGAGTTGAGCTCGGGTTAAACCTCAACCCGACCCAACCCGCCTGAGTTCCACCCCTAATTGAACTCCTCAAAGCAATGCTAAGAAACAACTTGTGAATCCATGCCTACACTGCTCAATTTCCGGGATATAAATAGAGCGATTAGCCGACTACTTGTACCAAAAACTCACTCATTATCTTGTGCAAAATAAAAGCTTGAAAGAAGAATAAAATGGGGAATGCAGCAGAATTTGCTTGTAATTTGTGCTGTTTTTGTGATTTCATGGGCCTGGAAAGCTTTTGTGTGGGTTTGGTTAAAGCCCAAAAAGTTGGAGAAGTGCTTGAGAGAGCAAGGCATAAAAGGTCCACCTTACAATTTTATGTCCGGGAACTACAAAGAAACGATGAGTTCACGTCAAGCAGCAAGATCAAAACCTACGGAGTTGTCTCATAACATTGTGCCACGTGTCATCCCTTTCATTCATCACACTATTGAGAAATATGGTATGTTCATCTTCTTTTCTTCTTTAAGATTTTTTTTTTATCTTGGCATCTAGGCATCTAGCTATGATTTTAACTATAAACTTTAAGAACTTTTATGTTTGAAGTCATATATGGCTAGCTTGCTCAGTTGCTTATTCTGCCAAGTTGGTCATATACTCATATCAGTTAAGCTAGTATGTAGTATGCACGAAACACATTTGAAGCCTTGTAGAACTTGAACCAGCTTCTAACGTAGCTAATAACATGAGGATGTGCTCTAGGGAATGTCCACATACAACATTTCAGCCACTAAGAAAATTTACTATTTTGTTCTGTGGAGCAAGATTTTCTGTTGATTCCAAGCTAGCTAGATGTCTTGTCTAGTTCCACAGAAGACCTCAGTGTCATCATTGTTTTTGTTGGTGTATAGTTGCGAAGTGTTTCTGTGCGCGCGAATCTGTGGTGGAGATTCAGTTTCCATGTTATCTTATTATACTAGGATAACCCGTATTTTTTTTTATAAATTTCGCTACTACCTAAAACAATTATCTTTCGATCTTCTGTCAAGTAGTCTGGAAGGTTATTGAAGGACATGATGACAGAGGAAGTAACAGAGTGATTTGCTAGGAGGCAATAGGCCGGCCGCCGGTCTAGGCATGTCTCATGTGGAAGAAGTTCCTAACGTGTGCCGTGTTTTTTACATCATGAACTTTAACTGATTAAAAAATGTCTTACATAAGAAATGATAATTTTTTTTCTATTTTTACTATTTGACAGATGAGATTGTTTTTTGATTGAAAAATGCAGGTAGACTATCTTTCTGTTGGTATGGTTCAAATCCCAGGGTAAACATTACGGATCCAGATATGATAAGAGACATTCTTTCCAACAAATATGGTGACTTTGCAAAGATAAGTCCAACCCCACTAGGAAAGATGTTAATAACAGGGGTTGTGACCTATGAAGGAGAAAAATGGGTCAAGCACAGAAGGATAGTCAACCCAGCCTTCCATTTTGAGAAGCTCAAGGTTGCTCTTTCTAATGCTTATGCATAAGTGCATAACTATAAATCTCTAATAAGATTGGAAACTTAGCCATGTCGATCCTTTGTTTGAATCCTTTTGCATGTCATGATGCTAATTAGTATTTTCCTAATGGTATTGAATTATTGATGTCGATGATTCCAGATGATGTTACCAGCCGGCCTTCTATACTAGTTGCTCTGAGATGGTAAACAAGTGGGAAATGTTGGTTTCTAGGGATTCATGTGAATTGGATGTGTGGCCTCATTTACATAATCTAAGTGCTGATGTAATCTCTCGAACTGCATTTGGAAGTAGCTATGAAGAAGGGCGACGGATATTCCAACTCCAAACTGAACTGGCCGAGCTTGGTACTAAAGCTGTTAAGTCCACATACATCCCAGGGTTCAGGTAACTAGTTTTAATTTCTACATTACTGGTAGGTTCCTTTGGTTTACTCGATCATTTATAGTTTTTACATTCTTGATTTTAACGAATGAAGCACAACTATGTGTAGACTACGGTGACCATAATGATCAATCAATATGACTATATGAGATATTTCTTATCACCCGAAACGGTTATAATATGCAGGTTTCTTCCGACAAAAAGAAACAATAGGATGACGGAGATACATAAAGAAGTGCGAGCTCTGCTGAGGGATATCATAACTAAAAGGGAGAAGGCTATGAAAACTGGAGAAGGGCACAACGATGACCTATTAGGCCTGTTACTGGAATCCAATTTCAAGGAAATTTCAGATAATGCTAACTTCAAGAATGTTGGAATCACTATTGATGAAGTTAATGGACGAGTGCAAGTTGTTCTACTTTGCTGGGCAAGAGACTACTTCGAATTTGCTTGTTTGGACGATGATAGTATTGAGTATGCATCCAAATTGGCAAGAGAAAGCGATGGAAGACGTATTGCAAGTCTTTGGGAAAAAAGCTCCAGATTTTGATGGGTTGAACCACCTAAAAATAGTAAGTGGTGCACTTCAAGAATCCTATTTGCTTGAGCTTATTAATTTATTATATCCATTAACATAAATACAAATATTTTGATGTACTGATGTGGTCATCGTACCTTCTTCTCAGGTTGCTATGATTTTGTATGAGGTTCTTCGGTTATACCCTCTGATTGTTTTACTTATAAGAGGTACTAATAAGAAAATGAAACTTGGAGAAGTCATTCTACCACCAGGAACTGAAATCGCACTCCAAACACTTTTAGTTCACCGTGATCTTGGTCTTTGGGGTGAAGATGCTGAAGAGTTCAATCCAGAGAGATTCTCTGGAGGAGTTTCTAAGGCTACAAAGAATCCAGTTTCATTCTTTCCCTTTGATTGGGGTCCAAGGATATGCCTTGGCCAGAGTTTTGCCTTGATAGAATCAAAGGTGGCTATAGCCATGATCCTACAACGTTTTTCTTTCGAGCTTTCATCCACCTATGTCCATGCACCGTACACTGTCATAACTCTTCAACCCCAACATGGTGCTCAGCTCATCTTACATAAACTCTAAGTTCTGTTCCATGTTAAGTCCTGTGAAGTTGTTAAATACAGTTTTACAACTACTGTCACATACCTGGAGGTTAACTTAAGCCATAAAATGGTATCTAGTAGTGTTAATGTAGTCTAAGAAAAGTATCTAGCATATAATTTTCTAAGAACAGTACAGAAATTACAAGTCTGTTATGCTTTTGGTCGGTTCGATGCAGGTTTTGAGTTAAATCGAGTTTGTGTGTTGTCAGGCTCATAGAGTTCTATCTTGAGAGTTCGGCCGAGGTGTTTGGGCCTTGTACACACCGCAGAGCAATAGCCCAGTAGTTGTTATTTCACATGTTTGTTTTGTTTACGTTGCCTATATAAAGGCTAGGTAGGGTTTTGAGAAAGGGACTTTTATGAATTTTGAGTTATAATACGAATAGAGATTATTCTATTCATTGTTGCGAGGGTTGAGTGCTACTTGAGTCTATCGCCCTGCATAATCTGGTATCGGAGCCAACACTCTTTCCTGACATCATGCCTCGTGGTAGACGCGGAGCAGGTCGTGGAGTTCAAAGAATGGATCCTCTTGCAGATGTGTATGAGCGAGTTCGTGTGGCCGATCTCCAATGACAGGTTGATGCACTCACCGCCTAATTGGCAGCCGTTCAGCAACGGCAGCCAGAGCGTCGTCGTTCGCTTTCTCTAGGGATTGAAGAAAGTAATGATGATGATGAGGGTGAAAACCCTTTTGCTGATTTAGACCGACCGAGTTTCGAGCAGCCAGACAACAAGAATCAAGGCGCTGGGAATCTGGGATAAAGGTAGAGATTCCTGAGTTCCAAGGCAATCTACAGCCTGATGAGCTTATCGACTGGATTTGTACTGTAGAGGAGATTCTCGAGTTCAAAGAGGTCCCTGAGAACAAGCGGGTTCCTCTTGTGGTCACGAGATTTAGAGGGAGGGCTTCTGCATGGTATCAACAAACTAAGGCCACTAGAAACTGACAGGGCAAGAAAAAGATTGAAACTTGGGAGAAGTTAAAGAAGTACATGCATGCTGCCTTTTTACCTTATAACTACAAGCGGGATTTGTATAACCGTCTCCAAAGTTTAAGGCAAGGAGCTCGATCCATAGATGAATACACCAAAGACTTCAATCAACTGGTGGTTCGGGCAGATTTAGTAGTGTTGGGAATATATAAGTGCGGAAACAACGTTACCCACAACAAACGGATCAATCCTACACAAAGATCGATCCTTCACACTAGACAAGACTTCAACACCCTCCAAGCAATATCCCAACACTTCTCAATATCAAATAACAAGCATATAAAGTAAAATAATTAATGTAAAGGAAGAACAAACCACAAGACGAGATATATCGTGGTTCGGCAATTTGCCTACTTCCACACTGCGAGTTCCAAGCTTTACTAGATGTCTTGAGTAACAGATTACAAGTCTCTCAATTCACTCACAAAGAATGAACACTCAACTTACAAAGAATTGCTCTCTTATAATCTCTCTCTTTCTTGGTTTTGGAAAAGTTAGGTTTTCCAAAAAACTGATTTTGTTTTTATACCAAAAAACCAAAATCGCGATTCTTACCGAAAATGTTCCCACAAAAAATGACTGAAGTGAGCGCCTCTTCGAAGCGTGTGTGAGCGGCGCTTCTTCTTCCGGGCGGTCGCTAAAAACACTGGACTATGAGCACGGGTCGCACCCATTCGAAAGCCGAAGGCTTCGAATGTAAAAAGAGTAAAACTTCGCTTTTTTTCTCTACATTCTCCACCTCGGTGAGGTTTTAACACATAAAACCAAGCCCGAACACATCCATCAAGATCACATCCAAGAAGAACACCTCCAAAGAAGGAAGACTCAAGCGAAATCAACTACCCCGGCGGCTATGCCCACACCGGGCTCTTTCAAACATGTAGGATTTGGAGCAAGTCCAAACAAAGGTTGGAACTTAACTCCGTGACAACTTTCGTCGGCATATCGCCAGGTTGTCATGGGTGTCTACTTTCTCAAGTGCTACATCACCATCCTCAACGACATCCCGGTATAAAGTGATAACGGACATCAATATGCTTGGTCCGACCATGATGAACTTGATTCTTCGCCAAATGAATAGCACTCGACTATCACAATACACAAAGAACACCGCTCGCTTCAATACCCAAATCATCTAGAAGACCTCGGCCATAGTGCCTTTTCATCTCCTGCCATCGCCATATACTCTTGCCTCGGAGTAGATAGAGCAAACTCAGAAGCCTGTAGCATAGACCTCCAACTAACCGTGCACCATGCATCATAAATACATAACCAATGAGTCGATCATCGCCTATCTAGATCACCGCGATAATCGGAATCCACAAACCCACCGACATAACAAGTGCCTCCACCATAAGCTAATCCCACATCCAAAGTACCCTTCAAGTACCTTAGTACCCATTTCACGCCTCCCAATCTTTGCTTCCCGAATTTGCCATATACCTGCGACAACACTAACTGCCTTGTAGAAATGTCCGGGCGCAGTAACACCATAGCATACATCAAACCGCCTTCACGGCACTTGCATAAGGAACATTTGCCATATGCTTTTGTTCCTCCACCGAACTAGGAGAGAACTTAGTGAAAAGCCTAAAATGCCCAAAAAAGGTGTAGAAACCGACTTTGTATTCTCCATACCAAATCGAGAAATTACTTTCTCAATGTATTTCTTTCTTGAGATACAATTATCCGCCGCTTCTTCCTATCTCTCAATCTCCATGCCCAAGATCTTCTTGGCTCCACCTAAGTCTTTCATCTCAAACTCGTGAGCTAAGTTGAGATTTCAACTTGTCTATCTCCACCATGCTTTTGGAAGCAATAAGCATGTCATCCACATAAAGCAGGAGATAGATGAAGTCATTACCACGAAGCCTTAAAAGTAGACACGCCAGTCATACTTACTTCGGTGTACTCATGTTGATCATGAATGTGTCAAAGCGCTTGTACCATTGCAGGCGATTGCTTTAACCCGCATGAAGGACCGATTCAATTTGCATACATAATCTTCTTTCAAGAACGACAAACCCTTCAGTTGTCTCATATAGATCTCTTCTTCCAAGTTCCCATGCAAGAAAGAAAGTTTCACATCAAGTTGCTTAACTCCAAGTTGAGTGAGCAACTAAACTTAATAACACACGAATGGACGTATGTTTGACCACCGGGAAAATACCTCATTGTAGTCAACTCCTTCTTTTCGTGAAAACCCTTTGCTACCACTTTGCCTTGTACCCAGATCATTTGACTCGTGAAGGATGATAAAAGTTATTTTACGTATTCTAACTATCTATGCGTAAACACAAATAATCGAATTACGTAAATACATGTTTATATCAATATTCCTACTCTCAATAACGAAGTAATATATTAGAGTCAGGATTCGTTCCACTCTTAAACCCTCAAGACTTAAATTGAATTCAACTAATCAAACCCAAAAGGAACAATGGTGAGAGTAATGATTTGATGTGAATTTTCTATCCTACCATTCCCAACAATTGAATCTAAACAAGACATAATATAAAGATTTGAACTTTATTTGTTTAAACTCAATTTGAAACTACTCATGCAATAATTGAATTAAACTAATAATGACAAATAAGTAAATCTAAGAATTTAAGCTAATAAATAAATGAAAATGAAACTAGATTATGGAGAACTAATTAACTTTATTTATCTAATAGGACAATAAGAACAAGATATGATTGAATGAATAACAACTATTTTATTTTTCTAATGAATGATATTCAATGATTTAAATAACTAATCTAAAACAAAGAATGAAACTAATTAATGGAAGGAAAACTAAGTAATTAACTAATCTAGATCTAACTTTTTCTAACCCTAAACTCCATTAACATTAGCTTCCTAACCTAACTGCCATTAACAAAGAGTCAAGCTTTTGTTTTTATACTTCCAGATCCAAAAATCGTGCATGGGCTTGGAGCCATGTTTTTGGGCCTGATTCTCAGGCCCAAAACCCAATTCTTTCAGTCCAAAAAGGCCTTTTTAGCTAGATTCGGCTTCAACAGACTTTTCGTCCACTTTTGCTTCTCTGATTGGGTCAAGGCTTGGACCATTGCAAAGCTCTTTCCGAGCCGGTCGTTTTGACATAAGGTAGGCCCAATTCCGAGGTCTGAGTCCAAAGATATGGCATTCGAAAGTTCTCACGACTTTTGCTCCTTTATCTCGCTAAAGTGGCACATTTCTCGCATTATAATGGACTTTGAAGCCCTGAAATGTATAAAACACGTAATCAGATTAACTCTTACTTATTATTCACATAATTGGTCTAACAAGATGATTATTAAGGGGTTAAAACTACAGCTTTGGGCTCTTATCAAACCACCCCCAAACAAAGATTTTGCTTGTCCCTCAAGCAAAGATGAGAAATTAGAATAAGTGACCAAAAATGGAGTTCTAACTACTCTCGTTTACTGAGTGCGATTGCATTGACCATATGCAACAAGGCCTTAAACCACTAAGAATTCCCTAGTGGACGAAGTTATAGCCTCGTGAGAGTTTTTCAAATGAAGGTACTCACAAACTTCATCTATACTACAACGACTAAGAAATAAAACTATTGTTTCCTCATTCATGTCTCAACTATCTATACATCTCACTAGCAATTGAATACAGAATAATCATGTCGAAACCTAAGCTAATATATGCATAATAATCAATCATCTACTTAATAAACATATATACAATGAGTAATGCTATGAAATGCTTAGCGTGTCCGTTTCTCAAAACTTCGAATAAGCGTTCTTAAGTAGGTCCTCACATAAAAGTCAAGACAAAAATCACTTTCGATTTTTCCTCCAAGTTTTCATTTACTCCAAGCAGTGCGGTGGGCACACTTTACCTTACAATCTCAATGACACACAAGGAAGCCGGAGTCGATCAAACACAACCGCCACTTACTATCACACTAACTTATTCCTAATCGAGCTAGAGGTCTTTATTAGGTGTCATGGGATTAGGAGATGGTTTAAGAAGGAAGGAAACGGATTTACAAAAGGACAAGTCCGAGATAATAGAGTCTTCATATTATATAACTTAGAGAAAACCTTGTTATTTTCTTTTTGCTTCTATACTTTGTTTCTATCATTAGCCATATTTTTTTCTTTTTCTTTTCTTTAGCTTTTTTGACTCCTTTTTATTCTATTTTTGGAGTTTTTATTTATTTCTATTTTTCTTTTTCTTTTCTTTTCTTTGGATGGAAACTTCTTTTCTTTTCCTCAAGCAACTAACTAATTTTTGTTTACACAGTTTTTCTTCTTCTTTCTTCACTCATTCTATTCTCGGACTTATTCTAGATCGGGTAAGTTGAATTTTTTTTATTTTGTTTTGTTTTTGTAATGTGGTAAAGGAATTGTGGTTTATGGAAGGCTAAAGAAAGGCTCGAGGGGCTTAATTAGCGGAAAATAATTCATAGGTTTGAATTTTTGGCTATATCGATCCAAAGAGGGCCTAAATTCTCGCTTAGGATATGGCATAGTGATCAAGCAAGTGGACGGTGATTTCTCTATCCGATTTTACTTCTCCCTTGTGTCATTTCTCAAATGTTTCGCTCATATAAGGCTTTTTAGGCTATATTCTCACGCGATTTGTAGAATAAGTACTCTAGCCTAGATTTCAGAAACTTACTACTAACAATCATAGATACTCATGTAATATATTTATAGATAGATGCAAAGATTATTACCTACATATTAACCTAAGTTTCTAACAATTATTCGATGCAAAAAGCTACGTGGAGACTTCTAGATTGTTAAGAGCATAGAGAAAGAAAACAATACCAATATTCCTAAGTGTATAGCATAAACTTATTTATTTATATTTTTGAAATTTTTAACTTGAAAACAAATGCATATTATACATATCTATATCCTAACAGATGCCTTAATTACACGTATTTCTATGCCCCCACAAACAAGAAGAAGAATATTTTGTCCTCAAAGCATTTAAATAAAGAGGGTAGAAAAATACCATGGAAATGCGTGAAATTCGAACATCCGCAAAACAATGTTAGAATATACTAATATAGGAAATAAAACCGACGACGAACTCTATAAGAGTTCCACCCATTATGGGGTTAATGTAATTAAATTGCTTGGGACATAAGCGCATGAATCAAACTAAAAACTTACCTCCACTCCAAATAAGTTTACTCGGCCATCCTCCTCTTCTATAAAGAAGTGAGGTTCCTTCGCGATCCCGCCATGCCATTATAATTTGCCAAGCTTGCCGCCATTTATCATCTATGGTTGCTAACCTATTAAGTGCCACTTGGTCCGATGGGGTGTAGGGTGCAACCTCGGTGAGGTCAGATCCGCCACCCTTGCCAAGTCATTGCGACGGAAAGATCGAATAATACTATTGGTGGGTCGCACCGTGTCTACCCTAATCCAATCCTTGAAACATGTACAAAAAATAGGAAAGAAACATAGCATAATACGTGAAATTAGAACAATAGCATAAGAAGGTACTTATGCCTCATGGTATGGGCTCGCGCTAAACTAGACATCAAAGTTCTGGGAAGGTCATAGAACCGGGCGCCCCGCGGCTAAAGCAAGGAAAACGCTGCAAGTGGGCGCCATTCACGTAAGAAAACGCCATTCCCTAAAATGTTTAGCATAATCCAAAACATAACAGTTCCTATGTTCATGGACAAGGGCTACCAAGAGGCGACGTTATATTCCCCTTGGTCCTCGATAATGAAAATGCCCTGCCCCATACGACTCATGCAAAACTCATAAGTGTAGACATACATATTATCTACCCAATAGCACCATGGGTCTTGTATTTCAGCGGGCATGGCAAGTCCAAGAACAAATGCTAGCAAGAACCATAAGCGGTTCCCAAATTTCACGTGTGTGATCACCTCGCAAAACCAAGCACCATAAGTAGTGCTTTGAAACAAATCTTTGAAAGACTGTTCTGGTATTATTATAGGAGATGTCATCTCGAACTACGCTCTAGAACAGCTGCGAATGAACCGAACAACCCGCTGAAAACCGGAATTTTTCTGGTCGACGGAAGTCAGCACTGAGGCCAACTAGGCGCGAAGTCAGCCTGTATTTGGAATTCCGGTGTTTGAGCCGAAGTCGCTCGCTGGACCTCGAAGCGGCTTCCTGAACAAAATTTCGACAAAAGTGTAGGAAGCGAAGGCCTCCTGCAGCCCGGTGGATTCGTGAAAAATGCGACGAAAACGGGAAACGTGGGAGTGAAAGGTGAAAATGGAAGTTAGGTGTAGTGTGGGTTGTGAGTGTAGAATGAATGAAGTTTTTATAGGTTTTGAATTGTTAAAACGAATGGGTAAGTTGCCAAAAAGCTTTAAAGGCAATTTTTAGAAACAATAAAATTTCCGAACCCAAAACGGAAACAACTCATATTCTTGATTCTATAACAACCCTAATATCTTTTACATAATTTGGTTAGACTAGTAACTTCTAAACTCTCTTAGATTTCATCATACCACCACATCTAATCATAGGTATGCCAATTATGACAATATTCTCAACCTTCACTCCAAAACAAACTCTAAAATGGAGGATCTTCTACAAATCATGATAGAATAAATAATACCACCCCCAAACAATTCGGAAGGTGGGATTAACAATAAAATCCATGCACAATTTGAAAAGAACAACATTATATTAAAATTGAAATTCAAACAACATTTAACTACCAAATTCAAAGTTAACTACGGAATTTAACAACGTAACATCCTATCTACTAAAAATAATAAAAGACAACATCAAAACAACAAACAAAGAGAAATCTAGCTACTCTTAAAGGGAGCGAGGTGGGGATAAGAATAGGAAGTTTAGGAGTCCAAGTGAATGATCGTGAGTAAATGAATGGTTTTGGAAAATACTTGGAATGTGGATAAGTGTTAGAAGAAAAGGGTGGGAAGAATGATTGGATTTTATGAGGGATTAACTCAGGTGGATGGTGGTATGGTGGTGCTCTAGGTAGTGCTTGAGAAGGTGGATCATCACAGTTCTTAGAAACTCGTCGTCGAATTCCTCATCTAGGGTTGTTCACATCCATATAATTATGGTATTCATCTCTATCTTTGAGGAATTCATCTATCTCGCCTATTGTGAGGTTTGGTCCATCTCTTGTATGGTCGGGCGGGTTGAAAATTCTTTCTCTAGTTCAGCTTATGTTCAAAGAGTCAAAATTGTGATCTTTGTCTTCTTCCATAAGAGGGTATCTACTAGTGTGGGGGACTAAAGCGTCACCGCGACTAATGTGAGGTACAAAACTCTCAATGGACTTCACTTCTCCTTCTATAGGCAAACCTAGTTGTCCCTGCTTTTGTCTAAACATGTTAACTTCTACGAAAGATTTCCAAAAGAAAGAGTCATTGAGCCATCCCGACAATTGATTTGAGCATTGGCGCCAAGAAGAAAGGACGCCCTAAGATGATGGGAATGGAATCATGAGCAACTTCGTGTCGAGAATAACAAAGTCGGGCCGGATAGTAAAATCCCGAACTTTAACGAGAATATTTTCAACTACACCCTTAGGATACTTAATAGAACGATCGGCTAACCGCAAAGTCATTTTGGTTGGTTTGAAGTTTTGTTAGACCCGCTTTGTTTATATAAATAAAAGGGAGTAAGTTAACACTCGCTCCTAGGTCTAATAAAGCGGTTATGTTATAAAGGTATCACCTAAGGTACATTGTACCGTAGGGATCGACCGTGGTCCTTGTACTTAACAATTCCATTATGTTCGAGATAAAGAGGGATATTGTTCGCCAAGGAAGGCTTCGTGGGGTATGTTGGTTTTCCTCTTCTTGGTGCACAACTCTTTTAGAAACTTAGCGTGTCCCGGTAGACTTTTTTATAGCATCTAGAAAAGGTAGGTTGATAGTTAGATTTTTAAACACTTCCCTAATCTCATCAAAATTCTCGCCCTTTTTGAACACAATTAGTCTCTCGATACGGTGGTTTATCTTTATGCCTAATATGAGGGGGGAACATATTTGTTAACCGCCGCTTTATCTTTTATCACTTTCAACTAGGTTTCCATATTGGAACCTCTACAGTGTGGGGTTTTCACTTTCTATTATTGGGTCTTGTAATGTTTTCCCTTTGGTTGTGGTTTAACCGGTACTTCTACAAGTTGTAAGGTCTTCAGTTTCTATTATAGTATTTGGTATGGTATCATTTTTAGTTTGCGGGTAATCTTTAGGTATAGTCACTTGGTTATCAACTACTAACCTACGAACGAAGGGTAGTGGATTGTAGGAGGTCCCTTTGGTTTATATTACCATTACACTGAATACTTTTATTTCAAAGGCGGTGTTTGTTTGACTTAGGATTAGGCATTGCTTGACTTGAAACACCGGTTTGGTTATTATTTTGGTTAGAAGACATGTCAATAACCTTTTGGCACAAAGACCGCATCATTTGCATCGCTTTGTTTCATCATATTAGAGTTTTGATCATGCCGATCTTTCATCAAGTTGGAGTTTTGTTGCATAATTTGATTTTGTTTCTCCAACAAGGTCACTACTACTTTGTCCGTAGATGGTTGTATTGGAATTAAAGCTTGTTGGCGCTCATGTCTTGATGTTGATAGTTCTCGGTTATGGGTACTAAACCTCTATTCCGGTCACCTAAGTTCCCTTGTCCTTGATGTTGAGTTAATTGGTTGAAGTGTGATGGTTGTGGTGGTGTTTGTGCATAGACAAGAGGACAATAGAAGTCGGAATGCTCAAGACTACAACAACATATTACAACGAGTAGAGTTAATGTTCATGACCGAGTGGGTTGTTGTTGAACGAGATGGCATCTACCTTTTCAGTGAGGGCATCGATAAGAGTTTTAAGCTTCGGGATCATGTTTAACCTCAAGAGAAGAAGGAGAGGAGCGGGAGGAATCGTTACCTCCCAATTGTTGTTCCTCTTAGATTGATCTTCTAAGAATGTATAAGCCTCCAAGGCTCCTTTACTAAGAAAACTACCCCTCACCATGATATCTAGAACCTCCTTATGATAATGTGAAAGCCCCTTGAAGAAAGCACGAACAAGCGTGTCTTTCGAAGATTATGATGCGGGCATTCAATGAGGAGATCGATGAAAACGATTCCGTGCCTCCGAAAAGGATTCATGAGGATTATGGTGGAAGAAATGAATCTTGTGAAGCATTTCATCCGTCTTCAGTGGTGGGTAAAACTGTTCCATGAACAATTGAACAAGTTGAGCACATGAGTCCACGAGAGTTTGGCGTTTGGGCAGTTAACCAAGACGCCGCCTTTGTCGGCTAGGGTGAAAGGAAACACCCTAAGTTTAACTTGTTCGGACTTACGCTAGGATGATGATGGAATGTAGTGAGAACTTGGTCTATCCTACGATGTCTTTGGTAAGGCTTCTCCATGGTCTAAACCATGAAAACCCGGTAACAAGTTAAATATATTAGGGGATTCAAAATCCCCACTAGGTCTGCAAGAACGATGCACCCACTTAGGGCCATCGTTTAGGGCTTTATAAAAATCGAGAGAGAGAAGTCTCTTGTTCTTTAGCCATTGATGCAAATGTAGTGTGTGAAATTCTAGATAGGCGTGTTGTATTTATTTCTTCGAAAAATAAGCCTGATTCTACTAGAATTAAAACTCCTCTGACAGAAGAGGCGAGGAGTGAAAGAATGAGTACCTGAATGCTTCCTTTGCTTCGCCATTTAAATAGCGTCTTGTATACGCGATTTCAGTGTATTTAACAAGTTAGAAACACTTTATAACTTTAAGGAATAGAAATTTGAACTTTCCTGTGAAAATCGGGCTGTTCACGATGAATTTTCCTTTGTAGGGCGCGGGTTGGGCGCGAGTTGGGCGCGAGTGCCCTCGCTTTGTCGAATGTCCAAGTTTTTGGGCGGTCGCGCTCAGTTTTGGCGCGGGTCGCGCTCCAGGGTTTTCAAGTTTTAGGCCTTTTATCGTACTCCAAAAATTTGAAATTTTACAGTAATTTTCTAAGACGTCTATCAAGTAGCCTGTAAAATTTCAGATCAATCGGAGCTCTGAAAGTCCCTCTACAGCCCTTCAAAGTTTGCGAAACGGTTTTCGGACACAATACAAACAACCGAATGGTTAACCCATCAAAAAATCCAAAATTTCCAAATTTTTACTGGAGACTCCTGACAGATCCTACTTGTTCCTGTAAAAAATTTAGAGCAATTGGAGTTCTACAACCTCTCCTTATTGGCTGGTGTTTCAGATATTAAGTGTTTGCAACACTGCAGAAACACACTGGAAACACTCTACTATTTAGGAGGTCAAAACAAATCAAAAATTCATCAAATTTTTACTACAAACTCCTTAGTTAGGATAGATATTCCTGTAAAAATTATAGAATTTTTAGAACTCCCTAAGTAACCTTACTCGTCTGTTTTTCAAGAACATACGGTGTGAAAACTGAAATGCAGCACTGTAAAGATCGTATTTTTTTGCACAAGGTAAAACAACTTTGAAAAATCTGAAAATATTTGAGTAAATCAACAACACATTAAATAATATCTATTCAAATTTTCAGAATTTTCGAAAATTTAGAAATACCTTCACTGCAGTGTTTTTCTCTGTGAATCCGCAGCCTCTATGCCCTAAAACAAAGGAATTCCCAAAAATTCAAGAAACAAGAATGAAAAATTAAAAGGGTGGGTGGGTAGAGAATGGGGGATTGCCCCTTGGATTCAAGCAATTGAATTCTTGTCTTGAACGAGATTAAGATGGCAGCGGCGCCATTTGATAGTGGTGAGTATTCTAACTATCTATGCGTAAACACAAATAATCAAATTACGTAAATACGTGTTTATATCAATATTCCTACTCTCAATAATGAAGTAATATCAAAGAGTCAGGATTCGTTCCACTCTCAATCTATCAAGACTAAAATTGAATTCAACTAATCAAACCCAAAAGGAACAATGGTGAGAGTAATGATTTGATGTGAATTTTCTATCCTACCATTCCCAACAATTGAATCTAAACAAGACATAATATAAAGATTTGAACTTTATTTGTTTAAACTCAATTTGAAACTACTCATGCAATAATTGAATTAAACTAATAATGACAAATAAGTAAATCTAAGAATTTAAGCTAATAAATAAATGAAAATGAAACTAGATTATGGAGAACTAATTAACTTTATTTATCTAATAGGACAATAAGAACAAGATATGATTGAATGAATAACAACTATTTTATTTTTCTAATGAATGATATTCAATGATTTAAATAACTAATCTAAAACAAAGAATGAAACTAATTAATGGAATGAAAACTAAGTAATTAACTAATCTAGATCTAACTTTTTCTAACCCTAAACTCCATTAACATTAGCTTCCTAACCTAACTGCCATTAACAAAGAGTCAAGCTTTTGTTTTTATACTTCCAGATCCAAAAATCGTGCATGGGCTTGGAGCCATGTTTTGGGCCAGAGAATCAGGCCCAAAACCCAATTCTTTCAGTCCAAAAAGGCCTTTTTAGCTAGATTCGGCTTCAACAGACTTTTCGTCCACTTCTGCTCCTCTGATTGGGTCAAAGCTTGGACCATTGCAAATCTCTTTCCGAGCCGGTCGTTTTGACATAAGGTAGGCCCAATTCCGAGGTCTGAGTCCAAAGATATGGCATTCGAAAGTTCTGCTAACTTTTGCTCCTTTATCTCGCTAAAGTGGCACATTTCTGCACATAATGGACTTTGAAGCCTGAAATGTATAAAAACACGTAATCAGTATTAACTCTTACTTATTATTCACATAATTGGTCTAACAGTATGATTATTAAGGGGTTAAAACTACAGTTTTGGGCTCTTATCAAAGGACCTCTTTCTTTCTGAACACCCATTTACTGCCGATAGTCCTTTTGCCCTTTGGCAATAAAACTAGATCCCATGTGTGATTTTTATCAAGAGATTCCATCTCTGCTTGCATAGCTACCAACCAATCTCTGTAATGAGCATCTCTAACAGCTTCCTTGAAGCTATCTGGCTCATCATCTTCGATATTCAGTGCATATGCCACTAAATCCACCTGACCATAGTGTTTCACCGGCTTCGTGCGTCATACTTGTGCACTTCTTTAACTTGTCTCGTGGCCTAGGGTCAGCCACTACAAGTTCGCGGATGTTCTTGCTCTTCTTCCCGTTCTTTGCGTGATTCCATGATTTGGTACCTCATCATGATCTAACCAGGTCCATCTGGCGCATCGAACAACTCAAGCTCATTAGCTTGAACTTCTATGGACTCACCATTCTCGCCCTACTTCCTTCGCTTACTTGAAGATAACACGGAATCTTATCAAAGGTAACATCTCTGCTGACCAGGAACTTGTGGTTTTCTAGACACCACAATCGATATCCCTTTACCCCATTTGCAAAGCCTAAGAATATGGCCTTCTTAGCTCTAGGATCTAGCTTGTTGTCCCTCACATGGTAGTAAGTCAGTCGATCCAAACACTTTCGCCAAAATACTATAATCAGTGGGTTACTGACCCGACCACACCTCATAAGGTGTCCCGCAATCTATAGCTGGTAATCGGTGACCTATTGTACAGTAACACGCCATGGACACTTGATTCGCCCAATACTCTTTGCCTAGGCTGCATTAGACAATAAACATCTTGCTCTTTCAAGCAAAGTTCTATTCATCCTCTCTGCCATTCCATTCTCACGTGGCGTGCCCTCGATCGTTTAATCCGGCAATTCCCTGTTAGCGCCTGAGAACTCTTGGAAAGGTCCATAGGTATACTCAAGTACCATTGTCGGACCGTAATGTCTTTACCTTCCTATCCGTATGCGATTCTCAACCCTTGCCTTCTTCCACTTTAAATGTCTCAAACACTTCATCTTTCGATTTCATCATATACACCCACACATAGCGAGTATGATCATCAATGAATGAGACATAATAGCGTTACCTCCCTTTGGAAGCCACCCCGGAGGGTCCCCAAACATCCGTATGCACATAATCAAGGATGCCTGTTGTCATGTGCGTTGACTTGAACTTGACTCTGATCGCTTCCCATAGACGCTTGATGCTCACGTAACCCCATACTTGGCTTCTTCAAGTTCTTCAAGAACCCTCGCTTGCACAACTCAGACAAACCCTTTTCACTCATATGCCCTAAACGCATATGCCATATCTTAGTGCACTCATAATCATTACTACATGCACCCACTGCTACATCGCCTATCACCGTACTACCTATCAGAGTATACAAGGTTCCATATTTTTGACCATTCATAACAACTAAAGAGCCATTAACAATATTTAGGACTCCACCTTCGCTTACAAACTTGTGGCCTTTTGGAATCCAAGGTACCAAGAGAAATAAGACTTTTCTTTAGCTCAGGAACATGTCTCACATCGGTTAAAGTCCTCACTACACCATCATACATCTTGACCCGTATAGTTCCAATTCCTACCGTCTTACAAGCAACGTCATTACCCATTAAAATGGAACCACCATCAATGCTCTCATGAAGTAAACCACTTTCTATTCGGGCACATATGATAGGAACATCCGGAATCAAGAATCCACTTTTCGGGTCATATAGTCTTGTGTGGACACACGTAGATCGAACTCATCCTCTTCTTCGCCCGAAGCATAATTTGCCTCAATTTTTGCCTTACCTTTCTTCCGACCATCTCTCTTGTTCTCTTTCTTGGTGAGGACAATTACTTGCATAATGTCCCTTTTCATTGCAATTGTAGTAATCGCATATATTTTTAAAGGCTTCTTTGACTTGGACCTAGAATTCTCATTACTTGAATAATTCTCGTTCATACACAATTTCCTCTTGCCACTAGCCCCCGACCTCATCATCAATGCTATTCTCTACACGTGTCTTCTTCATCAACTCATAAGAAAGAAGTGCACTTTGAACTTCGTCAAGATCGACGACTTCTCTGCTCATGAATGTAGTCATTAGATGCTCATAGCTTTCCTCGGCAAGGAGAATATTAAACATGCCGCTTGATCCTCATCATCCATCTTCATACCAACATTCAAATAATCCGCTAGACGTCGACGGAACTCACTAACGTGCTCTTGCATCGTTGAACCATCGACCATCATGTACCGATAAAGACGCTTCTTACGGTACATCTTGTTCGTCATGCTCTTGGTCATATACATAGACTCTAGTTTGAGCCAAATACCGGCAAAGCGTATTTTCTCCCATCACACTATACATAACCTCATTAGCAAGACATAACCGGATTGATGAACAAGCTTGAAGATCGAACTCTTCCCAATCATCATTACTCATACTCGCCGCCTTAGATTTAATCCACTTTAAAGCCTTGTGCAAACCTTGTTGGATGAGGATGTCCTTTACTTGGACTTGCCAAATCCCAAAGTTATTCTTCCCATTAAACTTCTCTACTTCAAACCTTGCGTTTGACATCTTGGGAGCCATCTTTCAAGTTACACACAATAACCCAAAAGAAACAATTTCACCTCGGAATTTAATCGAACACCTTGTCTACACAAATTTTGAGCACTAAACTCAAAATCCTAGGTCGTATACCTAAGCTCTGATACCAATTGTTGGAAATATATAAGTGCGGAAACAACGTTACCCACAACAAACGGATCAATCCTACACAAAGATCGATCCTTCACACTAGACAAGACTTCAACACCCTCCAAGCAATATCCCAACACTTCTCAATATCAAATAACAAGCATATAAAGTAAAACAATTAATGTAAAGGAAGAACAAACCACAAGACGAGATATATCGTGGTTCGGCAATTTGCCTACTTCCACACTGCGAGTTCCAAGCTTTACTAGATGTCCTGAGTAACAGATTACAAGTCTCTCAATTCACTCACAAAGAATGAACACTCAACTCACAAAGAATTGCTCTCTTATAATCTCTCTCTTTCTTGGTTTTGGAAAAGTTAGGTTTTCCAAAAAACTGATTTTGTTTTTATACCAAAACCAAAATCGCTGATTCTTTGTGAAGCCCACAAAAATGACTGGCCGAAGCGCGACTTCTTCGAAGGCCAGTGGTGGCGCTTCTTCCGAAGCTGGTCGCTAAAACATCGACCATGAGCTGGTCGCGTTTCTTGGCTCCGTAAAAAACGTGAAAACTTCGTGTTTTTGTAAAAAAAGAGTAAAACTTCGCTATTTTTTCTCTGAACTTCCAAGATACGCTGAATTTGTTTGATCCTTGGTCAGTTTTGGAATCCCATCAAAGGGCTTTGTGTTTAGAGAAGCAGTTTAACCGCAGGGGAGGAGTTTCATATACCACGACTGCTCGTCCAAACATTGTGCCAAACATTGTGCCTTCTAATAGGCCCACAAATCTGCAGGGTGGCGGACAACAAAGGTTTAGGGATACAACATGTTTTAGTTGTGGTGAGAAAGGTCATATCGCTTCTAATTGCAAAAAGAAGAATTTGTTTGTCGATAATGAAGACAAAAGAGAGGAGCAACTTCATGACTTTGATAATCCTTTGTTTGATGTTGGTGAAGAAGACTCACCCGAAGAAGTTGTTCACGGTGATCAAGGAGAGCTCTTAGTAGTGCGTCGGGTTTGTTTCACACCCAAGGATGAGGGTGGTGATGGTTGGCTGCACCATAACATTTTTCACTCGACATGCACAATTGTCGGGAAGGTCTATCGTCTTGTTATTGACTCTGGTAGCTGTGAGAATGTGATTTCTGAGGAAGCCGTGAAGAAACTGAAACTACCAACTGAAAAACATCCCAAGCCGTATGTGTTGTCCTGGTTGAGCAAGACTACCGAGGTAACGGTTTCTAGACGTTGATTAGTGAGTTTTTCTATTGGTTCTAAGTACAAAGACAAGGTCTGGTGTGATGTGGTAGCAATGGATGCCTGTCATCTATTGTTAGGAAGGTCGTGGCAGTTTGATAGAGGAGTTGTACATGATGGACGGCAGAATACCTACAGTTTTATGGTTGACTCAGTGCGCATTGTCTTGATGCCAACTAAGACAGTAGTTCCAGCACCGAGTACGGAGGTGAATGGGTCCTCTAGCCTTCTGTCTATGCGTCAGTTTGAAGAGGAGATGGCCGAGTCGGGCGTGGTATATTTATTACTAGGACAGGCTAGTGGTGGTGTTGGTGATGTACCGGGTTGTGTTCAGGGTCTGTTAGATGAATTTCAGGATGTTTTCCCTGCTGATTTGCCCAATGGGTTGCCGCCTTTATGGGATATTCAACACCATATCGACCTTGTGCCAGGTTCTGGCCTTCCAAATCGCCCACACTATCGCATGAGTCCCCGGGAACATGAAGAACTCAAGCGACAGGTTGGTGATTTAATTGACAAAGGTCACATCCGTGAGAGCCTTAGTCCTTGTGCCGTTCCAGCTCTTTTGATCCCAAAGAAGGATGGTAGTTAGCGTATGTGTGTGGATAGTCGAGCTATTAATAAAATTACTGTTAAATACCGCTTTCCCATACCTCATCTGGATGATTTATTAGATCAGTTGCAGGGTGCCATGGTGTTTACCAAGTTGGATTTGAAGAGTGGATACCATCAGATACGTATTCGGGTTGGGGATGAATGGAAAACGGCTTTTAAAACTCGTGAAGGCTTATTTGAGTGGTTGGTCATGCCGTTTGGGCTTTCAAACGCCCCTAGCACGTTTATGCGAGTGATGAACCAGGTGTTGAAACCATTTATTGGTCGTTGTGTTGTCATCTACTTTGATGACATCCTGATTTATAGTCCTGACTTAGAGTCGCACTTACGACAGTTGCGCGAGGTTTTACATGCGTTGAGGGCTGCTCAATTGTATGTGGCAGTTCAGAAGTGTTCTTTTTGTGTTGATAGTGTTCTCTTTTTGGGGTATGTGGTTTCCAAGGATGGCATTTTGGTGGATGAGACTAAGGTGGATGCAGTTCGACAGTGGCCTAGGCCGGCCAGTTTACATGAATGTCGGAGTTTCCACGGGTTCGCATCATTCTATCGGAGGTTTATTCCCAACTTTAGTACTATCACCGCACCGATTACTGACTGCATGAAGAGTGGGAAATTCATTTGGACTGAGGCAGCAGATGCGAGCTTTGCTTTGCTTAAGTTAAAATTGATCACCGCACCAGTTCTTGCATTACCTAATTTCTCTTTGCCGTTTGAGGTTCATACCGATGCTTCTAAGGTGGGTATTGGGGCTGTTCTTAGCCAAACCCGGCGTCCTGTGGCTTTTTTTAGTGAGAAATTAACTGGCGCCAAACAAAACTATAGTGCCTATGAGTTGGAATTTTACGCCATTGTTCAAACACTTAAGCATTAGCGTCACTACCTAATTCACAATGAATTTGTTCTACATACTGATCACGAATCTCTAAAGCATATTGGTACCCAGGATAAGGTTAGCGTTCGCCAGTTACGCTGGTCCAGTTATCTACAAGATTTTACTTTTGTGCTTAAGCATACATCGGGTGCTCAGAACCGTATGGCAGATGCTCTCAGTAGGCGTGTGTCTTTGTTGGTGTCTATGCGAACACAAGTAGCTGGTTTTGACAGTTTTCGTGATTTGATAGCTGATGATCTTTTCTTCTCTTCTATTGTGGCTGAGATGAGGGCGGGTAAGCGCTCTGATTACCTTCTCCATGATGGGTTTCTTTTCAAAGGTAGACGTTTATGTGTTCCGGATTGTAGTCTTAGATTGCTGATTATTAGAGAGTTACATGGCGATGGGCATTTTGGGCGTGATAAGACATACAACCTTGTTTCTGATTCTTACTTCTGGCCTAATATGACTAGAGAGGTGCATAAATTTGTGGACCGTTGTTGTATTTGCCAGGTTACTAAAGGCAGTGCTAACAATGTTGGGTTGTATATGCCATTACCTGTTCCAGTTCGTCCATCGGCTGATATTAGTATGGATTTTGTTGTGGGTTTACCTCGCACCCAACGGAGTATGGATTCCGTGTTCGTGGTTGTTGATAGGTTTTCTAAGATGGCACACTTCATTGCTTGTAAGAAAACCACTGACACTGTGAATGTTGCTCAACTTTTCTTTAAGGATGTCTATCGTCTCCATGGTTTACCTGAGTCTATTGTGTCTGATCGGGATACTAAATTTTTGAGCCATTTTTGGCGAAGTTTGTGGAAGCTTGTTCATACCGACCTTAAGTTCAGTAGTGCATATCATCCTCAAACGGATGGTCAGATAGAGGTGGTGAATCGTTCTTTGGGTAATCTCCTTCGCAGTTTGGCAAGTCAGAATACTAAACGTTGGGAGCATGTGTTGTTTCAGGCAGAGTTTGCTTTTAATCGTTTAGTGAACAGGAGTACGGGTTCAGACTTACAGTCCTTTCCAGATTGTTTACGGCTTTCATCCCCGCTCTCCTATTGATTTGGCTCCTGTTCCGGATTTATCTCATATGCATGGTACTGCTGGCGACTTCATTAAGGAAATTCACGCTGTTCACGACGTTACTCAACAGCATTTGCTCGACTCTAACTCGAAGTATAAGTTCGCTGCTGATCGCCACCGCCGAAATGTGAGCTTTGCAGTGGGAGATTTTGTTTGGGTTGTTCTTACTAAGGATCGGATTCCAGCTGGTAGGTACAATAAATTGGGCCCTCGCAAGATTGGTCCTCTGGAGGTGATTGCCAAGATCAATTCCAATGCATATCGGTTGCAGTTACCTGATCATATCCGTACTTCGGATGTTTTTAACGTGAAGCACCTTCGTCCTTATTGTGATACTTCTTCAGATGAAGACAAGCCAAATTCGAGGTCGAATTTCTCCCACGCAGGGGGGAATGATGCAGTTTGAGTTCTGTCAGAGGTGTTTGGGCCTTGTACACACCGCAGAACAATAGCCCAGTAGTTGTTATTTCACATGTTTGTTTTGTTTAGGTTGCCTATATAAATGCTAGGTAGGGTTTTGAGAAAGGGACTTTTATGAATTTTGAGTTATAATACGAATAGAGATTATTCTATTCATTGTTGCAAGGGTTGAGTGCTACTTGAGTCTATCGCCCCGCATAAGTTTCCATACTAGAATTGCATGTGGTTTGTTTCCGTACAAGAATTGCATCAATGATATTAGTTGATGATTATGTTTTGAGCTCTTCTTCCAGTTATTATTTTGGCATGAAATAAGAAGAGACAGACAATTCTGTGGAGCAAACTTCTTTATTATGTGTTATTTTAGTACTTTTGGTCTTCGATTTGTTATGCTCCCCTTCTTGTAACACAATACCTGATGATGCTTTACTATCTCTCACCCTTCAATGCCTTGCCAATGTTTGCGGCTTTGCCTGGAGCAATTCTGTTTCCACTTTTAAGTTCTGGAGGATTTATTGATCGATCAGTAGAACATGGAACATGAAACATGAAACGAAGGAATGTTAGCATGAGACACTTCATTATCATACTTTGACATAAAAGGTGCAACCTTTGGCTCCTCAATACTCGTATATGTACATGCTACATCTTGTTAATGTTCACTTGTGGTATCGACTATCAAATACTACCTTAGCCAGTTAGCTCGATTACATCTTGTTAATGTTCACTTGTGGTATCGACTATCAAGTACTACCTTAGCCAGTTAGCCATCGAGCCCTGAATATATCATGTATCATATATACAATCATATATTCATGTGACAATGTCAAAAAATGCTCTTGGTTGACAATTGTATATGATGATACATATAAGATTGCCCGCAACTTTTGATGAAGAATCTGCACCTAATATCATTACTTTGATTTACAAAACAATTAATTTACATTTTTCTTGACCTTGAGATCCCTCTTCTTTGTTTTATCGTGTTTCGTTTTCTTTGACGTCTTACCTATCTCACTTACAAAGTTACAAGCATCTTGGAACAGTTTTGACTAGGTATTTGTAGCAACTCAATTTTGAGTTCGACTATAAGACCAAAGATAGTTTCTGTATGTCTAAAATATTCATAGCAGAAGTCGTTCATTGGCATTTTGGAGGAGCATTATATAAGGAATAGCTATTGTATGAAAGTTCCACTCTCATATTATCTTCATACTTTGTGTCGTCCCTGTGTCTGTGTGCAACAGAGAAAAGCTAAGAAACCAGAAAATAATGGGAGAAATTTTACGAACTTTGTGTGTGATTTGTGCTGTTTTTGAAATTTCATGATCTCATCACTTAATAAGGACAACATTTAACGATGAAATGTTCCCAATTATATAGGGACTTAACCTGGAAAGCCACAGGGCTTTAAAACCCTGTACCTTGCCAATTACATAGTTACTTTGGCTCTCCAATACTCCGGAAGAATTGGTTGTTTTTGCTCATATCATGTAAGGCAACGTGTGGCCTGAGTACCTGACCAGCTCACTGCCTACTTGAGAAGGGAACAATTTCATTGCAAGGAAAACTATACAGATTTGGTGACAGCGAAAAGGAAACTAATAATCAAACTTCCATTTATCCTCCAATGACTACGGAATCTTTGCACATATATATACAGCAAAAATGAGTACCATACCAAAAACATACTAGACTGGAGAAGCCAAAAAAGAGAATTAGGTAACTGCAGATGGTACAGGAGCAGTAATAGAACTCAATTATAGCTTAGGAAAATTGGTACGGAGAGAAAAATTGGTGACTTGTTTAGGAAGATCCTTGCGTGAGTCTCTGCAACTCATTTTGGTCAGTCAAGGTCTCCATAAGAAGAGGAGGAGCATATTGGGCTGTTCCTTGGTGCTCTTCAGAATCTTGGCAGAAAGAAAGAATGATGGTGTCAATTGACATCTCCACCACAGCAAAGAAAAGAGTTGCAACAACATAACCAAGCCACCAACATACCTGCATCAAGTATAAACAAGACTGGATCAGTATATGTGGTTTTTTGTAAAAACAGCCAAGTGAACCCACAAGTTAAAAAGAACAATCGCAAGAAGCTGGACCAATTTAGAAGAACATGGAAGTGCTCCCAAGAATTGTGTAGTGCACCCAACTTAAAATGTCATCTGGCATACGTTATGTTTTGACTGAACATATATATAACGTGTTGATTAGTGTTACATGTATTTCTTTGCACAGAAATACATTGACACCCATTCCCCTTTCCCTCCCTCCCTCCTAAATGAGCTAACTTTTGTATTAAAATGATGTAAAAATAAAGTAAGAAAAAAGAAGGGGATAGAGCCACTCCCATTAGGGCCACTACAAAGCCATATCTCATCCTACAAGTTGAATTAAGGGTTGATATTTTGTAGATATGATCTCCCCACCATGAATAACATGCCCACCAAATTTCGACTCATTCAAATATGTCTAACCTAATCAAATGTTATTATCAAATTGGAAAATTCTGAACCGTTACATAAATGTTCAAAATTGAACAGTAGTTTTCACAAGGTTGGACATATCCAAATAGGATGAAATTATATATATATATATATATATATATATATATATATATGGTTTGTAGTCAGTATATATATATATATATATATATATATATATATATATATATATATACTGACTACAAACCATGCATAATCATATTTTTCGCTGACCTGGTTCTATAGTTTCATGTGGTAGAATTAGAGTTTGGTGGTATTAGTAAGTCTATATTAGAGTTGCAGTCTAGGAACGTTTAGATCTATTGAATAACAAAATCTCGGTTTCCATAATACAGTAGACCTGTAGGTAATCAATCTTAGTGCTTGAAAGGTGATTACAGTATTCATGGTTTCTTTCAAAAGCAATAGCAATCTCAATGACAATCTATGATGCACGGATACGAGTACAGATTCCGATACGACGACACTGGTACGGGGTATGATACGACTTTTCTAAAATATTAGGATATGGGTACGGCTAATTATTAGGAATATTTCCTATTTTAAAAGGCTTTTAAAATAGTTTAAAATATGTGTATTCTAAAAATTCTTAGTAGTTCTTTAAGTTAGGAACATGTGAAAAACTATTATAACACATGCCAAATTCAATACAACTTGAAGCCTCAAGAAACAATTTACATTTTCAATGGAGCAAAACTATCGGATCAGGTCTATTTCAAGGATTCCAGCTAGAATCCATTTAGAGAGGTTCAATCTCTTTCGAGAAAGAAGAGAGATTTGGAAATTTTGGTCATTCAAGTGAAATAATTTTGCTAAATCTCCTCCGCAAGCTTCTCTCTCAAAATTTATTGGGATTCTTTTTTTTTTGGGTAAAGAACAAGTATCTTAGAAGTATCCGGTACCCGTATCAGTATCGTACCCGACCGATACGGGTGCAATGACATGTGCAATGACATTTTAGGAGTATCCGTGCATCATATATGACAATAGGAAAGCAATGGCAGTAGTGATGGCAATATCAATTGCAGCGGCACTGGTACTAGCAGTAGCATCCAATGCCGGCTCTACAGTTCAAGGCACACAAGTGACAGCGGCCCCATCTAACTAACCCCCCTTTTCTAATTAGGCCCAGAGATGTCAGGAGCACTGATCATGTCCCCACTTAACTACCTTGGACCGGAACAAGGTGTGGGGTGGTGGGGGTTTTTCTGAAAGAATTAATAGCATATATAGGTCACGTATTTTACGTGTTTTTTTATTTTTTGAAACCTCTTAATTTTAGAGGGTGACGCTTACAACCCAAGCAACTAGGATTTTAAAGAAATGAACCCCCACCTGCCCATATGTAAGTGGGAATCGAACCCACGACCTCCTGATACAACCACCAGGGCCTTCACAAGCCGAGCTGCAGGACTCTTACGTGTTTTTTGAATTTGGGGGTAACGAACTAAGTCGCATTTTTGTGAACGTACTTTCCATTTTGTAACGACGTTAACTCTGTGGATTCCATCAATTCCTTTTACGTGGCATGTTTTTTTTTTCTTTTGATGCAATCCACAAAGAGTTAATGTTGCAACAAAATTTATTTCTTTACCCAAATTCAAAAAACAGGTAAAGTATGGTACCCATTTATGCTACTATTTCTTTCTGAAAAGGCCTCGGTGCTAGTTTACAGAGATCCACACTCATATACTCTACTTCATATCTTGGCGATGTGGAACTATTGATGTCAGTCCACAAACCCCCAACAGCCTCTTCCCTCCATCCCATTGCCATAGGTACATCAAAAGAGATATTTAGGACAACTCCTATGATTTAAAATGAGGATTTCCAATGTCCTAATAGTGAATTGGGGTTTAAATTATGATAACTTCTAGCAGCAAAAAAATGTGTCAGGTGTAGTATGCAACAGTTCAAATCAACATCGTGTGTCTCAAAGATCTAAATGGAAAAAAGCTTACCAGTACTGGGAATATTGGAGAAGAGATCTTGTTGTGTGCAGATCTATATTTCTGAGTATCCAACATGAGAAATGCAAAGACAGCACAGAAGAGGCTGACACACAACTTCCCTAAGAAGAGAATAACATCGCCAATAACATTAACCCTTCCAATCCGAAGAATGTTATTCATGATTAACCCTGTTGCAATTGATGAAGCCTTGCAGAATCCATCACCCGTCATGGCGATCTGCATGTAACAAGAACAATAGCAATAGTAAAAAAAACTGTTACAGCTAATGAAGAGAAAAGTTTGGGGAGAAAAGAGAGTACGACTTAATTAGATTCGGCCTTCTCTCACCCTTTTTATATAGGAAAAATAGTCGGTCTAAAATATAGAACTGTAACAGCAATAAATCAGGGTCTAGTGATTAATGAACTAAAACTAAACTAAGTTATGAGTAAGAGTATAAATCATCTTCTCAGCCATGCTATACCAGGTGCAGGTATGGACCCCTTGCAAGGCCTATTCTAGAACCTCAATTCCCGTGAATATATAGTTTTAGTGGATAATTAAAAAGAAAATGAATTATTTTTTGACTGAAATTCTCTGTTTCTCTTTATCCAATATATTTAGCACTCGAAAAAGAAAGAGACAATTACCCATCTTTTGGTAAAAGTAATTTGTTCCCAAGAAATCATAAGCAGTACATATCACCAAGGATGTCTGGATTTTAGACCCATTGGCCATTTTAACTCCATTTGTGTCTTATTGAGAACAAGAAAAAGAGACTGCTTCCACTTCTCTCCTCACTACTAATGTTTAAGTGTAATCTCCAATTAACTACTTTACCAATAAAAAAATGAAACGAAAAATATTACCATTATGTACGCATTGCGGTTTACAGACTTAATGGTCCAATCAATACACCCTAGGAAGCATAGAGAAGTACCAGATGCCAGCTTCCCCATCGAATTATCTGAATATGTGTCTGTACCTTTCAGCTTGCGACGTATTGATTCCAGCATATACCGGATCCACTCGACAAATGATACAACTAGTGACCCAAGAGCCACAGACCCAAGATTGTAACGAATGAGACGCTTCATTGAAGAAAATACTGAAAGAAATGGAATGTCTTGCTGCACCTGAAAAGTCCAAAAAGTCCAACAGTCCAATCAGAGTTGAGAAACAAGGTAGCATGAAAGTAATTTAACTCTAAGTAATACTCTGTTCTCTTGAATTTGACTACTGTTAAAAACTAAAGAAATTCAACACACCCACGTCAAGTTTGAAGTTGATTACCAGTGGTAAACATGTTTCGAGCTATAAACATCATGAACTAGAAATAACAACTTACAGAAGTCCCCCCACGAGTCCAATAGTAAGAAGCAATGGAACCCGCGATAACAGTTGAAGAACATGCAACAAAAAACTGTGTAGCCCAATAACATCCAAAAAGGTGGAATAGGACAGATACTGATATATGAGGGGTATAATGGATGCTGTAACCACAACATCTATCACAGCTAATCCTGTTAGAACCAAGATCATATGCACAACAACTAGACCTGCAGTCGTTCTGAAGAATTTGACCTGAGCTGAACAAATGGAGAGCTGCTGAGATCCAGAACATGTAAAAGATCGCTAGGATAGCATATGGTATGACAGGAAAAACAATGAGAGCTTGAACCTCTCCAATGACCTTTGCAGCAACCTGCAATCCAGTTAAGATAATCATAACAGAGGATAACACTATAATATTGTCTTCCTAATGCAGCTAGCACTTGAGGTTCACATAACACTGGATGAATAAAAAGAAACATTTAGGTCATCTTAATTTATACTTATTTCTAGTAAAGGTAGAATGAGATAATGATCTACAAATGACATTAAATCATGTGACACAGGGAGGTCTGGAAGGAAAAGACAAAAGGAATGGGAGACCAATGGCAAGTTTTGATCAGTTGGATAACCAAAATCACCACATCTGAAGGACTCTTTTTTCCATCGCCTTTGAAGCCTGCTCTCTGAATAGCATCCTTATTCTCCCTCTCCAATAGAGGATCACATAATTCCGAATTATCCTAGTGAGTTAGAATGCACTTGTGTAGAAGCAATGATGGTTACAAGGAGCTAGCATAAGAAATAGTGGCTCAGTTCTTCCCCTCAACCCAATCAACCGCAGTTTGAAAGAATATTTTTAGTAGATCTTAGCTGCAGCAGTGAAAAGAGATGTAGCGAGTATTTTTATTATATGATCTAGGAAATATACCTGCCAAGTACCTACAATAATTGAGATTGGACATCTTTTTGTACATCTTCGTGTATCGGCATAAGTAACAGAGAACTACATTATGAAGCAAGGACTGATTTGTTAGTAGATGATCTCCCCAGCATGGAGACCATTCGAACAAAATCCAGCTAAACTGGAAATCCTGACGTTAGAAACAATGGATGGTCCAGAAAATCCCAAATTTTGCATACCTCTTTCAAGTAAGAAGTATTCAAACTACCCAACTTTTTGTGAGGATGAGCTCCATGATGGGGAGATCATCTTCAGAAAAAACATTGGTAGCTCGTCCCTTTCTATAATTTTTTTAATATATCAATAAAATAGTAGTATTTGTTACTAAAATAAACAGCACTCATTTTGTTGTGTGCACCCATCAATTACTCGGTCAAGATGTACAGAAAGATCTGTAGAAATATGTCCATTCATGATGAATTAAGGCCTCATTTTAGTGATGTGATCTCCAAACTTCAACTCATTTCTACATTTTGAACATTGTGAAATGAGTGTTACCAAAACAATTGGACCTTTTGAGTTTTGATGAATCCCAAAATTCAAAAACATCTACTGATAAGGTTAGGAATCTTGGAACTAAATTAGCCCCTAAATCACCTAATTGATCTTGTAGGTTGCGATGTTACAACCATATGTACAAAACCCTGGGTACCTGATATAAATCCCATCACATCTACATATATTTCATCATGGGATAAATTACCCCACATTGGGAATTTAAAAGCCTAGCACTGAAATATACAAACCCCGAGGCTCCACTCATTGCCAATTGGTTTTGAGTTGGATGCTCCAAAGTTTAAGATGGTGTCAGAGCAGGATATGTTTGGCCCAAAGGGCCCATGTGCTCCATGTGACCCGCTAAAAATCAGAAATCCATGTCTTAGGCTCAAGTCACGCCACACACGAGGTGGCATGCTGAAATAGATAGTTCCACATCGGGAGTTTGAAACCTAGCATTAGGACATATAAATTTTGGTGCCACTCCACTCCTTTCCAACTGGTTTTGAGTTGGATGTTCCAAAGTTTTAGATGTGGATACATACATTTGTAAACATGTGAGTGTGTGTTTGTATGTGGTAGAGTTCTTCTATTTATGGGATATTTCTGGGGGGAGTCCAAAGGCCTTGTTCCCATGTTGCTTGTGGGCAGTCCATTTGGGGATTTGGGGGCATCCCCGTCTTGAATTTTTCTGGCTGTAAACACTGTTATATATATATATATATATATATATATATATATATATATATATATATATATAAGAATACTATGCAAGTGTCTGAGAGAGGGTCGGAATCAATCAAGGTGGTATTGTCGTTTCTCTTTTCTTCTCCATATTTTCGTCTTTTATTCTTTTCAATAACGCATATATATTGTAACTGCATGCATTCACTATAATTCAGTCTTACTTGCCTTTAAGACAGATGTACCCATAAGAATGCGTCGAATGATGGCTATAGATGAGAGAATGGCGACAACCATTAAAATAGTCACAAGAACAGCGACAGCATGAAGGTGGTTTTGTTCCTGAAAGAAAAGGCCATCATATAAGCATAATGAAGTTCAAGATCTTGCAAACAGAAATTGCATAGCTGATTATGCACACTGACCCTTCCATATATGTGTATGTATGGATCATGATCTCCAATAATAGGGGTGATTGCATCATTCCCAATCCATCCAGCTGAAGTGTGAAAGTCAATATGCTTAGAATTATAGTCCACATTAAACAAGCACAAATGTGAAGAAAATGAAACAGCTTGTGTTTCGAACTAAAAACTTTTCATATATAGAGGCAAAAATCAAATGAAAGAAAATTCATTTACAAATTAGCAGATGCAAAGATGATTTGCTAACAGCATAACGAAAGATATGGAACAATCACAAGTAGACTGGAAATCAGTTTCTATGTTGAACATCAGTACTTTAGGTGTAATTAGGAATGTTACCAATCGATAAACAAAAAATTGCAAGATGTCCCATATTCTAACACATCAAGGACAAGTGTACGTACTTTTGTAACAATCATTAGTGCAACATTTTTCTTCAAAATGTGATAGGGAGTTTTGGGGGCGTCAATAACATGGATTCAATCAAACTACCTTCAGTTGTCCAGTTGTCTCTTTATTGGAGTGTGTGTGTGTTTTGATACAAATATAAGGCAGAAAAATTCCGAATTGGTCATGTAGTTTCAGCCGGTGCCCATTTCATTCTTTTCAAGGGAGGAAAGGTCCCTTTAAGTGGTCACAGGTCACATTAGAAAAGAGAGGGTTGTCATACTTCTTCTCAAATAAGGCATACTGATGATTCTGTGCAAAGATGCAGGCTTCTGATCTCCCTCTCAAGAGCTCTAATATTACATGGTCGAAGAGGTAGGAAAGCCCAACCCTTTCAAAATTAGACAGATTTCCAGTTAGTAGTGAGTGGGAAGACAACTGGCTACCTTAATTGGATGTGTGATTCAGAGTACAGCCTCGAACCACCCATCCTATCTGTACAGTTATGGAAGTGGGTAGGGGCAGACCCTCTCCGTTTAGATTTGAGCTCGTGTAGTTTTTTGAAACCTAATGGACAAAATTATTGTGAAACCTTGGCAAGATGCGCCTATTTCAACCTCGAGAGGGTGGTGTACACATGGATCGCGGAAATTTGTGGATTATTTTAGTTCTAAATTTGTTGTCTAATTCTTTGTAGCAGAGAAATTGACAAAAGGCATCCGTTATTCTAACCCTCAGTCACATTTTTTTTTCCTGTAGCACTTTTTATTTCCTTGCCTTAGTACGATTATTGGCTAGCAAATAATCTAAGTTGCAAATAAGGCCTCTGGCCCCAAGTGTACATCAGTTCATGGTGAAAACCCTAATCTTCGAAATCAATTTGTGTTCAAAGTCGAAGTTTCCACCAGCTATTGATATCAAACTATTAAACATTAGAAGGATGGTTGAAGCTTGGAGGAAAGCCGCTCATTAGTGATACATATGGCGCTAACTTGACGGATATTGGCAATCAAGGGTTTAACCCTTTAATAACCAACACCCATAAAACAGAGAGAAGTTTAGAGCTTAAGAAGCAGCAGAATAGATATTATTTAGTATTTAACAATTGTTGACTGATTTAGCTTGAACTGGATATCGAGCCGAACGGTTTGCAGAGGCTGGAAGCTCATTACAGGAAGGAAGTTTCCCTGATCGTTCTGGAAATTAATAATTATAGTTTATTCAAGAAAGTAAGACAGGTTTGATGACAATATCTGAGACCCCGTTTACAGGGCTAGTTCTGTATGCAGAATATAAACGGGCAAACAGAAGACAATATACTACTGACCTTTTAAGTAATAGAACATTGTTACTGAGATCATCAGAATATTAAATAGAATAACTGTTATCCATGTCATGGCAGCAACAAAATGCCGAATCATCAAGAGCCAAATAATTGACAGAAAGAGCGGCAGAATTCCTCCACAAACAATCAGTACTGGCCATGCCTTTCCAACATCCGCCACATACCTCTGCAAATATAAGAAAAAGTCATATTATGACTTTATAACTTTACCTTTATGGAATAAAAGTTATGCACATATCAAAACAAGAAGAGAATAGACGAGTATGTCTGAATACAAAGAAATGAAGATCATTGTATGTAGATAAAAGGGATGTTGGTAGGCACGTTGGGTGACTTAAAGTTCAATTGGATCTTTATTATCATAACATGGGCAGCTCATGAGTTTGGACAAACAATATCCGCCATATAAATCAAATTCGCAAGCCAGATAACTATTCTACTATTAAAAACAAATAACGGTAACATAAAGCTGTTTTTTCTGCTCCTACTCATAGTAAACCAATCACACAGGCTATTTAATTTAGTTTTATTGTTATTGGGTTTCCTGATTATATCGATGTATCTACTTCTTATCTATCCGGGAAAAAAAAATCCCTCTAGTACAAACAGTAAAAATAAATCTTCAAAACCACATTAGATGGAATCTGAAGCATGCATATGAAAACAGTATTGTTTTCAGTGTGAAAGTGATTGGAAGTTTCATAGGCATGGGAAGTCGGCAGTGTTCGTCTGTGTGTATATCCCCCTACATGGAAATAAATATCACTGCACTAACCTTTAGGACAGCAGACCGAGAATTGATGGATTTGTGTATAGATTTGTCTATTATGATGTCCTCATTGATATTAACTCCACCCATCTGCTTCCAACTCCCCAAAGATGCATTTGATGCACGTGCGATGAATTGACAACTCCAATAAACTGAAAATTAGCTAGAATAGATAATAAGAATATGAAAGACATCGTACGCAAAAAATGTTCGCTAAGAAATTATAGAAACCTAAAATAAAACTGATAAGCTGCAATAGAAAGTAAAGAACAACGTATACAAGACAGAAAAATGGGATGTCTAAGGACTTATAGATAGGAACAAAATCTAAAAGAGTGAAAGTAAATTGTCAAAGAAGATTTTCTTTTTTCGGGATGAAAAATGCAATGCATATAGGGATATCAATGGACGGTGTGTGTGTGGGTGGGGGGGTAGTTTTTGTACCGTGTCTCTCCTGTTGAGATTATTTTTCCCGCCTCTAGGTGTGTCCGACCATTCTCCCGGCCTCCTCTTGATATTCATTAAATTGTGCCCTATCCGGTAGCGGGGGTTCTGACAGTTTTGTAGCATGTCTCTCCTGTTGAGATTATTTCTCCCGCCTCTAGGTGTGTCTAACCCTATGTTCATCCCTCCGGCCTCCTATTGATATTCATTAAATTGTGCCCTATCTACAAGCTAGAGTTTTTAGAGTAATCAGCAAATCCTGTAGCATCATAGCTTTGGTTATAAGAGATCGAGATTTCAAGTCTAAGTGTAGTTGCCCGAATTCCCTGAAGTATGCCCACCTGTAATACTTATCGCGTGCCTCCACTAAGGGAGAGTGCTGAGAACATTTCTTTCCAACTTCTCAAAAATACTCGTTCAAGAAACTCAGTAGAGGAAATTGGAGACAACATTCTCCGTATTGAATTTCACCACTCGCTACACTAGTGAGCTTTCAAACATAGACGTACTATTTTCGAGAAGTCACAAATTATTTGATTAGTTTAGAGATGTCACAAATTCCTAACCAATAGCAAAATCATCAATGACCACCCTTCAAACTCTCTCTTACACCAACATAATATAACCATTGATCTAAACTATTTGAAAGTGCAAACAAAGGAGGCCTTCTAACTTTCCATCCTCAAGCAATAAGATGGCCTATATAGATTCTTCATGTCACTCTACAAACCGTTTTGTGGGATAACAATATAAGGATCCACTTGATTGTCATACTACTTTAAAGCTGCTAGCTTTCGATGATCCTGGATACATTACTCTGAAGCAGTTATAATAATGATAGTTTGTTTGAAAGCCTTACTGTGCACTTGCTAAGGGCTACCGTGCAGAACAGCAAAAAGAAATATCAGCATCGTAACTAGTGTACACAGTCACGTAAACGAATACGGGTCTTTTAAGTTTCCAATAGCATCACAGAAAAGATTTTAAAGATAACTTTATACAATACTAAATCCATCGTAAACAGAGTTACAGTAGAAACTCTGATGATTTTTTTTTTTATTGTACGCAAAATCATTAAATAAAACAAGCACAATCCATTTCTCTTTTCTACTGCAGTGAAGGTCAGTAATATTGTCTGATAATACAGATACTAAAAAAAAGAAAAGGCCAAAAATTCGCCTGAGTGACTTGTCATACTTTAATTTACATTTGAGATGAGTTTTCGCATTACCCCATAATATGTCACATGTATAAACAAAATATGACCAAGATGTAATCACAATATAATCCCTTTAAACCACATTAGAGTTTGTATCACTTACCATTGATGCTCGGAAATATTACAGGATAACAAGGACCCTGAAGTTGAAGGGAACTATTTCTCATTTCTGGGGTGAGGAATTCATAATAATCATAATTTCTATCAACCCATTCATCCATTGAGATGTGAATAACATCTCCTTCTGGATAATCGCATACCCAATTCAGAGAGTTATCAGATGGAGAGGGGCAGTCCATTAAGCAGATGCTTCTGGCATTGGCCAGCTTGAATTGGCTGTTCTTAAGGCCACTTACATAAACTTGGTTGGGATTAAGCCAGTATCTAAGCTGCGATTCACGAAGATCAGGCTTTGCATGCCTGTTTCCACATACATTTCCTTTGTAGTCCATCCCATGTGTGAGCCTGCAAAGATGTATGCACTATACATCATTAATTTCAACTTGAATATAAATTACACACACACATATATATCCATATACATACATACATTCATACCAATATTGTGTTTCCGTGATGTGTGTGAGCAACCAGAAGAGTAACATCCCTAAATAAGCAAAACTGTACAAAGAAAAATGAAAGCTTGTGTGTGCGAGACGAAAATAGTAACGTCCCTAAACAAGTAAAGTTATTCTAAGACGAATGAAAACTTGTCCTTAAAAAGAGAATAAATTGTACTATAGTAGGACTGATTCCGTCGAAAGATCTGGAGAATCATCAGTGGAAAACATTGTCATAAAATGAGACTGAGAAACCAAGAATGTAAGTTGTACAGAGGAAACAAAATATAAAAAGAAGATTGCCACAATGATAAATGAAGGTGGCACTTCACTCGCTGTTAATCCATAAGAAATTTCCCCAAAAGAATGGAACACAGCAAATAGGAGGAAACAATTTTTAATAGTTGGTACAGACAACAAAGCAGCTGATTCAGTAGCAGTAATGCATTTCTTGAAAATTAACTTCACCACTACCACGACACCAGAGTTTAAGAGCATCCACTTCCCAAGTCTATCTTCTTGACAAGGTGCTCCAAGTGACCCAATACTAATGACTTAGAAAGCTATGAAGCTCTCTCACAGTAAAAAGGAATAAATAAGAAATCAATGAAATTACAAATTGTTTATAGCATTAATTATCCAATAAATGTGCATTAAAATAAGAAGAAATAAATTTAAATATGTAAAATGGAAGTTAGACATCTAAATAGTCAGTACGTCCCTAAAAGCCGAACATGTGCTGCTCATATCAACAGTTACCACATTCCTAAAAATATGTATAGATCAGAGACTATGCGACCCTTCATCACCAAAACATGTGCCTCAGACAAAAAGATCATATTGAGTCACCCATGTAGTGTAACACCAAAAGAATGGAAATGTGCAAATACTATAAAGGATATTTGCTCACAACGAGACTGGAACAATTGTTTGTTCTCCTAGCCTAGTATGACCGATCCCCCAATTTTATGCACTTACGCTTGGTGATTGAATTGATTCCCCAAATCAGAATTGTCCCCCAACAATGCTTTCTACTGGAATCTATTCCTTGATTGTAGGCTCTATCCCTCCCCCCACTCACATAAATAATGAGAAGTCAGTGTACTAAAGTGTTTTGGTTTCCAATAAAATGTATATGCGTGTATAGTCAAATTCCGCAAGTCAGGAAAATAACGAAAGAGGACTCATTTAAAGAGTAATAGGAGACTTCAATCTTATGTTCAACCACAATGAGGAAATCTGCTTCCTTAAAAAATCGAAAGTACTCCAAACAGAAAAAGCATCAGAATCTTAAATATTCGAGAAACCAGTTGGAGCTAAAAGTGACTACCACCTCTGAAGTCTGAATGCACATGGGAACATCAAAAGTGTGGAATATAATATGAGACACATTCGACAATAAAGTGTAGAGACGACTACTTCAAGCTACCATTTTGACAATACTATTCCTGAGTTCAAACTAAAGCAAGAATGCTACATTAAATAAACACAGTAAAACATTAAAAAAAAAAAAAATGAATTTTTGAGATATAAAGTTAATGCATTTCCTACTTAAAAACAAGTAAGAATTCACTGTAAGAAATAAATGGGTAATGTCTGTTTTTCCATACCTTAATGGGTCTCCTTGGTTAAACCCAAAGCTAGAATTAACAATCATAGCAACCCAGAAAGCAATGAAGATAATAAGAAACACAACATCTCTACATTTCCTCTTGTGACTAATGATTCCACTACTCATTTCACCATTACCATCACTTGCTGGGTACCTCCCTATAACTGCCCCCAATGGTCCACCCCTCATCTCTCTCTCTCTCTGTAACACACACTCCAAGAACACCCACAGAACTAGAAGAGAGGGTGTTGGCCTTTTGGGTAAGTGGAAATGTGGAAGTGAGAAATGTGAAAAGGATAAGTCTCTTTTTTTTGTTTGCTTTCTTTGATGTGAGATTGAGACAGTGTATACTGTGAGTGCTTTTCAGAATCTTTGTCTTATAAGTCAGCATCTAAAATGTAGTAAAGTAAGATTTGCTCCTAGATTTTATTTTGAGATGGTATTCAGGTGGTACAGAAACACATTGCGGATTCTGGCCCTTCCATCTTGTGGTGTATTTTGCATTGACCAAAAGTATTTAAATTTAAAAATAAAATAATGTTGGAATATTTTGACCGGCTAATATTTAAGACGTAAGTTATGGAGGGTGTAGGTGAGATGGGGTCAAATAGGTTAATTATAATATGGAGCAGCTGATCATGTAGTTTTGCATTGGTCTACGGAACAGATAAAATAAGGAGTTTTGTACTACTTTTGTCATGGACTAGTTTGAGACGGCTGGAGACCATGGTTCATTGTCTTACACCATGCTACTTAGTCTAAACTATCAATTAACCATGGTTCATTGTCTTACACCATGCTACTTAGTCTAAACTATCAATTAATCGGGCACTCATCAAATTGCATTGGGCAGCCTCCGGCCCAAGCCCGACAATTAAGTCCAACTACAATAGCCTAATACACCCCCCACCTCAACACATACCGGCTACTCTTTTGCACCCCAAACCAAAAAAAAAAAAAAAAAAACACTTCGAGTTTTCTATTGTGTTCATACTTCGAGTATTGAGTTGTGAATCAACAATGGGAATTGAAGTTGGCGACTTCACCCAATTCGAGTCGTGCCCCATTTGAGTATATACTCAAACTTGATTTGGTTGATTAAACTTGATTAGGCTGATAAAATTTGATTGGTGGAAGATTAGGTTGATTAAACTTAATTGGGGTGAAAGATTGGGTTGATTAAACTTGATGATTTCAAACTTGATGTTTTTTTGGAGTTTGGGTGGAAGATTGGGTTGATTAAACTTGAGTTCAAGTTTGTCCAAGCTTGATAAAGTCGTTTTTTAGTTTGAGTTCGAGTTTGGGTTCATTAAATGGAAGTTGATTTTTAAAATGAACATCGTCACAAACAAACCGAATTTTTTAAGTCCAAACGACCCAACCATGTAGCCCAAGAGAGTCCTCAAACGACCCCACCATGTCGCCCAAGAGAGTCCCCAAACGACCCTGCCATGTAGTTTAGCAAAAAACCAAAAGTTTTGTCTCAAACGACACGCGCAGACCACTTGAGTGTACACTCAAACTATCGCGGTGAGGTCGTTTGAGTGTACACTCAAACTACGTGGAACGACCCCGCCATGCCGCCCAAGAGAGTCCTCAAACGACCCTGCCATGTAGTTTAGCAAAAAACCAAAAGTTTTGTCTTAAACGACAAGCGCAGACCACTTGAGTGTACACTCAAACTACGCGGTGAGGTCGTTTGAGTGTACTCAAACGACCCGAGGAGTTCGTTATGGGGAGACCGATTGGATTGGTTGTTGGGCCTGGGCTTTGATGGCAAACTTGTAATATGACAAATTTGTAATATTTCTTTTTTTTTTTGTTGCCCAATCCAATTTGATGAGTGCCCAATACAGGACCCATCTTTATTTAGTAAGGTTGGTATTAAAGTTAGTTTTATTAGGCCAAGTCAGCCCAAGTGAAGTCCCTCACCATAAAAAACAATAATCAAAACACAATTTCTATCTTAAGTAATAATTATTCTATAAAAAAACAAATGTGTTGTATAAGTTGTGTTCTATATAATTAGGGCTAGGAATGGTTTTATTATCGAAAAAATATTAATAAATGAAAATAAAAATAAAAAATTGAATGGTTCTGATAACCGATCCAAACCACACCAATGAAAACAATTTCAGTTTTGGTCATTCGGTTTCGATTTTGCAATGGGTTCAAATTTTGGCTCTGATAAGATATTGGTTTAGTTCGATTTGCCATCCGCGGAACTGATAGGATGTTCTTTTAGTAATATTTATGATTGGTTTTGTAAATCATGTGGCTTAAGTTAATTAATATAATTTAGGATTTTATAAATTTCATAGTTTTCGTTAATTGGTAAAATTCAATTCCCTGCTTCCTTCCGTAGTAAGTAGTTCGTTCCAACAATTTTTAAACATTATAAGAAAGATTTTAAATATGTCAACCCTTTATTGTTATTTGGTTGGACTCGAGATCTCTACAACCGGGTACAGAGATCATCTCTGTAACCTTGTTATCTCGTCGTTGATCCAAATTCGAAATGTGTGTGTGTGTGCCTCGATACCCGTGTGTGTGTGTGTGTGTTCCGAGATGTGTGTGTGTGTGCTGAGATACGAGATGTGTGCGTGTGGTCTCTAATCAATCTGTACCCGGTTATAGAGGAACCGGACTCTATTTGGTTTTCATTCATCAACTTGTCTTGGGTTTAAAAAGGCTATTAATTGTCGTGTGATAAGTGTACTAGCTCTTATTTGTACTCTTGTCGTTAAGTATCTTTTATTGAAACAAAGTTATTATAATATATTTTTTTTACATCCGTATAGATTTCGTTACTTTTACCTCTACTTGTTAAGTACCACGTGTCATGCTCTGATCGGTGCGAGAGTTGGAGTTTCTAAATATATGCATTAAAACGACTTTTAAATTCCTAATTGTGATTTGAATTTTCTGTCAATTTTTAGTTTAAGTTATTATTCTATATATTATTTATTGTTGTAATTGAGGCATAAAAAATAAAGTCATACACCACCATATGATGAAATCTCAGTAGTGGGTTAGCTAGGTAGCCCTATTTCGTTATATTGATGTTGACCATAGGGGTGTGCATGGGTACCCAATTACCCAAATCCAATTGAACCGGAACCATTTATAGTGGTTATGGGTCTTAAAATGCTAGACCCATTTAAAGTGGGTCTTTAAGAACTGACCCGATAAAGAACCGAAACTGTTAGAATCGAATAGTAAAAAACCGATTGGTTCCCGAACTGGAACCGGAACCGATTAGTTTGATTTTGATATATAAAATTTAGTATTATATTACACTAAATAAAGACAAACCCAAACATTATTATTATATATAGTCTATATTTGTTAGGCGTAAAATTATACTAAATATATATAACATTTAGCATAATAGTGAATGTGTGTTATTAAATGCATCTTTTATAATATTACATTAAATATGTGTATTATAAATATTAATAATAATGTTTACGTGTCTACGTGTACACGTATAGTCGTATACTATGAATTAACTAATGCACTGTCTATATTAACTAATGCATGAACGTGTACGTGCTTGATATATACATGTATATATATTAGATAACGAATACATGCAATGCTAACTAACAATTATGGTACATGTGGTATTTATTCTATATATGACGCATTACGTATAGTATAATATATATATGTTCGATTTAAAATATACACATGCGTATAATGTATGAGAATGTATTTAAAAATTTTAGATAACTTTCAAATATTATTATTGAATTTAGGATCATTACTTTTTATGAGAGGACAAAAATATCGATGACAAGTGTTATAGTTGGTTAGTCGCCGTAAACCAACTTTTATCTCGATTATATAACTAAAAATAATAATTTTAACAATAAAAATATATAACCCGATAAGGAACCGGAACCGGAATAGACTTAATTAATGGGTATAGGTCCGGGTTTTCAAAATATAAGAAAAAACTCGAAAGAACCGAACCGATAAGAACGGTTAAAAATAGACCCATAATCGAAACCAATAAGAACCGACCCATGAACACCCCTAGTTGACCACACTTTCACCTGTCGTTGTTCTGAATATGGTGGTGCTCTTTATTGCTTATAGTCTTATTATAATTTTATTTTATTTTATTTTTTGGTTTGTGTTGTTTTTATCTTTCTTCATGTTATAATGTAATTCCATTTAGTTTGTAGTGATTGTATAACTATATTTCACCTAAACAAATAAGTTAAATAGGCATACACCCAATTAGAATGTCTATTGAATTGAACAAGACAAAAGTTACTCTTACTTCTGCTTTCGTTTTACATTTTATTTCTTTCGCTTTAACACTCTCTCGTCGTCAGAATCTATTTTGAATGTAAACGTTTTCACACTTTCATAGTTTTAATTACATTTCCTATCAGTTACTATAAGTTAATCCGAACTTCAACATAAATTCATGGGGGTAAGCTAAGCTTTAATAACTGTCTTTCACTTTTTTCAAATTTGTAGTTTTTTGTATTTAAATGCAAATAGATCCATTACCACATTTATTGTTGAATTTAGTGGAAGAGTCAAAAGAGCCAATTAATTCTAGAGATGATACGATTGACATTAATTGCGTCTCTTTTATAGGGTAGAGGTATTCCTAACGAAAAAGAAATAGAGTTTAGCCATAGGATACTTGCAACCTTTAGTGAATTCACCCTATCAAAAAGTAAGTTAAATCTTGAAGACGTATACATTTTTTTACCATGTGCAATTTGTTGTTGATCGATAATCTTTGCTATTTGGAACTTTCAGAGGCTAATAAATTTCAAGTGTGCGAGAGTTTGCTTGATATCTCCAAGGAGCTGCTAGTGTCAACATGCAATATATACTATTGTCTTAATAATAATTTTCAACTCGAGAAAATATATAACATGGACTGGAGCGTATACTAATATTTTCCTGTATTTTTTCTACAATGAGCATTTGAACAATCAGAATTATCCGTAGGTCTAGGTAATTGTATAAATATCTCATTAACCTCAGTTGTCATTTTTGCGATATCATTTGTGGCCTCAATTCGTTTGTGTTCAAGGATTTTCTAATTGCATAGCTTGCCCAAATTGATAGGGTACCCAATTGATATTGGTATAACATTTAAAAAAAAAATCAAAGTGTCCTATCCACTTCAGCGTATCATTGGATCAACTTATGTGTTTATGTTTTCTGACTACTAAACTACTTTGTTTTTATAATGTCTATATTATTATTAATAATGTCTGCCTAATAGTTTGTATATTGTCTAAGTGTTTATTATTCTATGAGGTGGTTGGCACTAAGGGAAGTCTAACACTTGATCGTAATTTTAATTTAACTGAAAGAATCAGTTGAGATGAAGATCATAAAGGATTAAGAATGTTGTAATCGATGCATAATAAACAATCTCGGCCACCTATTACGCCACCATATGATGATGAAATCCCAGCAATAGGTCATCTAAGTACATACTTATTTTAAATTAAAATAAGTACGCAAGTAAAACTTTACCTAGAAGATAAATTCAACCATAATTTTTTGTGGATATGACCTACTCACTATAAATATCATCTTCACAAAATTTCATATAATTTGGAAACCTCTAACCTAAACAAATGATGATTGCAAAAATTGACATTTAAAGACCGTTGGATTTCTTTTTAAAAATAACAACAATTTTTAGCTATGTTAAAAGTTTCCAAATGAGCTCAAATTTTATGGAGATGATCTTTATGGTGTGTTGGTAATACCCACAAAAAATTAGAGTTGAATTTATTTTCTAGGTGATGTTTCACTTACCGTACTTTCACACAAGTCATTGTTGTGAATTTGTTGAGATCCCAGTATTGGGTCATCTAGGCAGCCCCATCAAGGCTTTTCTTTATGAGTCGTGATAAGGAGAGCTCATACTCTCTATGGCGTGGAGAGATCAAGCCAAATAACAAATGGATAACTATTTTTTCCAATGCTAGGCTATCCTAGTAACCTCACAAATCTCATATCAGTCTGCCTAAAATTAAATGATTTCCACTCCATTGTTGTTCATTGTTCAAGATGGAGATTATAACATGGGAATTTGGGTTGAGCAACAAGCAGTTCCATAGCTCCACTGTGTTGCAGTATTGGAAATTTTGTCAATTCATTGCATATATATTATGAGTCTCAGACTCAAATGTTGTGTTTGCGGGATTGCAACTTTAGATGATTGCGGCAATTTCACTAATAAGAGTTGTTGAGAGTCCCTTCTATTTTTATTCCATGTTTGTCTGTCATTAATTCTTGTATATTCATGTTGGATCATTCTTTAGAAAGGTAGTGTAACGCCCGTATTTAAAATATGTATTTATTTATTTAAAATTTGTTGGACTGGATTTGGGATATGTGGGCCTGATTTATGGGCCCGAGTCTGTGTTGGGCTTAGGTTTCAAACCCAGGTATATATTCATATTTTTATAGGTTTTTGGGATTAAAATAAAATAAAAATGGAGGCGGAGACAAAAACTCACTTGCTAGAGTGTTGGAGCGCGACAATTTGGACTAGGGGGAATTCGTGGAGCTTTTAATTAAGTGAGTAGTTTAGCTTATCTATTATTTCACGTCTATACAGAGATAACTATAGTGTCCAAGATTTCCGCTCTTGCTTTTGCTCATTCTCCTGTTGTTATTCTGCGTATTGTCATATGGTTAAAACTTTGCGTATTGTTAAAACCTATTATATATTGTTTGTTGTTCTTAATTACTAAAACTTATTGAACTGTTGGAACTGAGGTTGGTAATGGTGGCGCAAGCCAAAGAAGAAATCACCCAGTATTTATGTGAACTTTTAGTTATGTGTTGTTGTGTTGGTTTATAATTGTGGGGTTGGGTAAAACTGGTTGGTGGTCGTGGTGGGGTGATGGAGTGCTAGAGAGTGGGGCAATGAAGCTTTAAGGGAGATGTTAATGGCGTCGCCTGTTATAATGTTGTTTGAACTCTTGTAGTTTTGATTTTTTTGAATTTGTCGGTTTGATGGGTTGTTGGTTGATGTCGGAGGAGTTAGGGATGGATACTTGGTTGTTGTTTGGAGAGTGGGGGTTGTTGGGAGCTTTGAACAAGCGTCAATGGCGGTCAAGGTTGAGTTTTCGAAGTGTGAGGGAATCGGGTTTTGTTGGTATGGGAAGAGGGGGTTTTGCAGGAGGGTCAAAACCGCTGGGATGACGGAGGCGGTCGAGTGGTGGTTAGTGGTGGCTGGTGGTGGAGGGAGCTATGGAGGAAGAAGAATGAAGGGGCATTAATGGCGATACTGTTTCTGTTGATGTGGTTGGGCCTTGGGCCGAAACCCATTAGTGGGGGCTTGGGCCTTAGTTGGTTTTCCTTTGGGCCACTTCTATTTTGTTAGTGTTGGGCCAGTTTAGATTAGTTTCCTTGGGCCAATTTGGTTAGTTTGTTGTTGGGCCGATTTTTCTTTTATTTTGTGGGCTTGGTCTTTTTAGTTATGTGGATCCGGCTAACATTATTTGAATCTTTTGTTAGAGTCATGGGCTTAGCTAGTTAGGTCCGAACCATGACCTTAGGCATGAGCCCATGAGCCATGCACCTTTACCTTAGCCATGACATGAACTATGACCTTAGCTATGAACCATGGCTATGACCCTGGACCTATTGAACATGGAAATGACATGTTGACTTTGACATTGACCATTCACTGTTGACCATTGACCATTGACCGTTGACCGTGACTGTGGAATGTTGACTTTTTCCAGATTTTCACATATTTAATTTTATGGACAAATATAATAATAAAAATATTGTCGAAAATTGTATAACCTTATTTGTCATTTTCTAATTAAGATTTGACGTGAACAGTGTGTAAAACATATAAATATTGGCACGTAACAAGAGGGGAATTCTTATAAGACTTAGATATATACGTTTTTATGAGAATTAAACTATATACGGACTTAGATTCATGGATTTTAGTTTTGGGCTTTTGACGGTTGATCAGTTTGATTTGACTTGTGATTTGGACTCGAATAATTATGCATGATATTTAGACTTGAGTTGTTATTTCTTTTTAAAGTTGTTTCATTTTGACATTGGTAGAATGAACATATAATTTGATTATTTATTTACTATTTATATTGTGCACAAATGGAAATAATGCGTGCCTTTGATGGTGAATTGAGTTCACATAACTATATTGAACGAATACATTACATGATTGATTACTATTATGAGTTGCTACTTAAATGAATGATAGTATTTATGAAGGCTTGAGATATTCCATATGGGGTAGTGCAATATATGATTGGCACGTGAAATAATAAGTTTTGAGACTTGAAATAAAGATGCTTGGATATTGTGCAATGAATAGTATTGGCACGTGATAATGTGGATTTTATTATAACGAGAAACGTTGAACTTCAGTACAATTAAGTATACTGGCATGAGATAGAACAAGAATTATTATGAGACATGAATGTATAACACCTGAATAAATTACCTAACGAAAATCCTATAATCTAGCTACCACAACTCATGTGATTTGGTCCTTGTGATGGGCGTATGTGATATGATTGGCCCTTCTGGCGTTTCAGTGAATCTGAATGGCCCTTCTGGCGTAAGTAATTTGATTGGCCCTTCTGGCATACCGGATAGTTGCTTGATTATTCCATTCGCAAAATTAGAACGAGACGCGAGCTATTTTTATGCTGAATAGTGGCAGTAGTCACATAATGGCTTTCGTGTGAAGGTTACCTGGTATGCGATATCCCGCTTAGGGTAGCTACGCACGGAGTGGTTTATTATGTGAGGGGAGGCATATGAATGTATATGTTCGGCATTGAGTAGCGATTGTGGTAGCCAGGGAAACTATGTAAGACATAGATACGACGTGATTTTAGGGACACACAAAGAAAGCCTTAAATAATATAATTATAGTAATATGTTGGTTAATGATATATCTTTAAATATATGATTGTATATAGTTTTGCAGAAGGGCGGGTCAAACTAATTACTTGTGCAGAGACGACCCACTCTGTAATTGAGCATGAAATACGGTAAGTATAGAATATGCTTGGCTGGTTTTTAGTTTAGTTAGAACCTAAGGCGCCTCGGTGGAGGAACTAAATGCATTTGCATTATGGTTGGGAAGCTAAGGCGCCTCAATGGAGGAACTACATGCCTTATTTATTATGCGTATGGTTTGTTGTGTAGTTAGTGGGAAGTTAAGGCGCCTCAGTGGAGGAATTACCTGCCTTAATTTTTGTAATTAAGAATGTTGTATTAGTCGCTAGGAAGTTAAGGCGCCTCGGTGGAGGAACTAAATGTCTTATGGATTATGTATATATATGTATAAGTATAATTTGTATTTTAGGGCTACTCACACCAGCATTGTTTATAATGCTAACCCGATTTGCATGTTTGCTTATCGGGTGTGTTCATTAAATGAACATAGTTGATAAGTCTTTGCAGGATTAATGTTGAAGAAGGTTGGTTGCTGCTTGTGGTTTGCATTAACATCGCATTCGGGATATGTTTTGTTTTCCCTTAAGGTGTAATAGATTTTAGTAGAGACAAATGTTGTTTTATATTTTTAGTTGTGATTATAATTAAAAAGTTGTTGAAAGGAGATTTGTAATTTAATCTTATTTGTGAGTTTTTGGTTATGAAGAGGACTTTTGTTTATTTAAAATTTTTTATTGGTTTTGAATTATCCGAGTAATTAAATAGATTATGGGTTTTTGGAAGTGGAGAGTGCATCACACCTCGAAAATCGAAGAGTCGGGAACAAATATTATTTTTCCTAATTCTGTCGAAATTCGAGTGTGACAGATGGCGAGGGCGACTACATAAAATGATAATTCATTCAGTCTGTAGAAAGTTTTTCATACATTATTTTAGGCCTTAGTGGGTTTTAGCTTTAGGGCTACTCGGTCAAAATCACAGTCAATATGGTAGGAATTTTGCATGATTTTTGGGTTATTGTTGCTTGGACCGCTTTGTAGAAGTGCGTTGTATTTATATTGAATATATGTAGCTCTTTGTAAATCTTGTAGTAGTGATATGATGATTGTATACCATATAAGTGCCAAAGTAGAGAGCTAGGAATTGAGTTTCAATAGGCCTTTTCAACTGTGAACCTCATACATGTATTTGGTATTTGACATTTCAAATGGGCTTTTCGAACTAGGTATTTAGGATTGGTACATTTCAAACCAAATTTCTAGAGAGTGGAAGCCTGGGGCATTTTGCTTATCCTTTGTTTAGAATATGGGAAGGTAAAGTAAACTTGGATTGATTTTGTCCGAAGCTTTTATTCATTGAGACTTTATGAAATGTTTGTTTTCAAAAAATTCTTCTTTTTAACTTTACTAGTATTTGCCCGTGCCGTACGACACAGATACACGCGCCTTTGGCACGAAGGCGAGGAGCGATGACACTGGTAGAGATGAGGCAAAAGAGTGATGGATCATCTTGTTAGTTTGTTTGGAGAAAAAAACAAAAGAGGGGATCCTATTGGCCTGTTTGAGATCATTAAAACAGCATACCACCAGATAACCCCATATTCGTTCACGTCATAAACCCATAAAACAGGGTTAGAAGCTTATAACAATAAGATGGAGGCCTGGAGGCCTACAGGCCCCACACTTCCCTTCTTTGTTATATAAATATATATTGATGATGTTTACCACACTTTCACACAAGTCGTTGTTGTGAATGTGTTGAGATCCCAGTATTGGGTCATCTAGGCAACCCCATCTAGGCTTTTCTTTATGAGTCGTGATAAGGAGAGCTCTTACTCTCCATGGCGTGGAGAGAACAAACCAAGTAGCCGTTGGATAGGAGAAATCATATATGAATTGGAAGTTGTTTTATGGCCCACAATTAACAGGACCAAAACAAACTCAATAAAAACAAAAGTAAAAATCAAATTGACATTATTGCCTTCATCTTCTTCCCCTCTAGAGGTCTTATTCATCTTGCAAAATCTAACAATCCAAGTCCATAATAATTAAATGACGGGGATTATGCAAAAAAAAAAAAAAAAAACTTCGAAATAAAAAGCTTTATTTGTTTTTATTTTTATTTTTTTCCTGAATTCATAGTTTGATTTTGACATGACTAACTCTTTTGGTTTGAGTATGCAAGTTTTTAGTTTTGATGGTTGATACATTTTTCTCTTAATGGAATAAGAAACATGGAGGGATCTATTTTTTTTTTTTTTTAAGCCATACTTCATATATATCATAATAAATTTGGGATATAGTTGACCTCTGAACAACACTGTGGCAGAGAACTCATGTCAACCTTACTTACCACCCATCTTGCAAGGTCATGAGCATCCATATTAAGACTACGGTGTAGCCAATTAAAATAGGAAAACACAAACTTACTGGAGGTTCTAATAGTAGCTTTAACAATATTATGTAAATACCAGTTTATACTAGGTTCCTGGCCTTTTAAGGTGTTTATGACATTGAGGCTATCTCTCTCAAAAACTAAATTTCCACTTCCCAAGTGTTTTGCTAGTTGAACTGCAACTTCTGTTGCCAGTAACTCACATTCTTCAGCTGATTTAGCAGCAAACCTGCTTCTAATTGCAGCAACTAGCAGTCGTCCATTTTCCTTCCATGCCATATGATATATGCTTGGACACTACTTAGAGTTTTGAACTCTCTAAATTGGTGAAAAAGCAATCAAGGTTCCTTACTCACGATCTTCGTTTCGTAGAGTTGGAATAAAGATTCGAACTAAACTAAAGCTTAGAACAACTACAAATTGAAATTTACAATAAGGGAACTAAAGAGTAAGGAGTAATTATTAATGCTAGATTTTTCATTCCTATTAATAAAAACATTAAAATGAAAACATGCACTTAATAATCCGAAAATGGAAATTTGAAAGAGAAATTGGAGAGTTAATCCTCCTCATGTGAACTACCATTAGTGTTGATTTGAAATAGGTTTTGATTCTTCCTAAACTCATAGACAAGTCCCTAACGGAAAAATAGATTTGATCCCTAGCATGCATGGCTCACTAAAGAACTCATACATGCTAGCAAGTGAAACCAAACAATGACTTATCTCTAAGCTCATTGATTGATTTCTAACTAAACTCTACACCAACTACCATTTTGGGGTAGGATGTAGAGTTAGTTGTTCTTCCTAAACCTACCAAACCAACAATTGGTTTACCCTCACATGAGTTAGACTAACTCCCCAAAAGGGAAGTTAGCTCATGATCCTTGGGACAAGGACTTATGAACTAATAAAAACTCAAAAGAGAAAGAGAGAGAGAGAGAGAAAAAAAAATCCACAACCAAACTCACTTCTATTATTTCTTAGAAGAACAAGTGTTCCTCCATTAAAACTATTACAAGCTTTTCAATAAAAATCAAAACTTAACTTCTCATTTTCACTAAGGAACTAAAATAATGTCATGTGAGGAAAATAAGTCAATGGAGTAATTGGAGTGTCCCCACATTTGTCTAATTTCTTCTCCATTTGAGAGAAATCTCATTTCCTCCCACGTGAATTATCAAACCACATTGATTCATTTTTATCTACCACATTAAAACAAAGTGACACCTTGCCTTTTTTTCACTATTAACACCTAATCTAATTTATTACATGCAAGGTGTCAACTTTGCACCAATAATTTGTTATCTTTGTCTTGACATGCTCCATGATTGATGACTCATCCAATCTTGTGGCCCCGCATAGTGGGTCCATGTGCAGTCCAGTGGCAGTCCGGTATTTTGGGCGTTTACAACTTCCCCTATCGCGTAGAGTTCATCGCCTGATTGTCCGAAAGCAGCTCTCTTGTCGATTCGAGTCCCGGTTCGAGAGGTAGGAGCTTTGGAAGTTTGATGCTTCAACGTGGATTTGGGAGAATTCATATATCGCCGTTCCTCGTGCTTTATTGCGAGTTTAACCAATATTTCCATGTTTATCGCAAAATACCAAAAAGTATGAAAACATATTTATTTCATGATTATTAAACACATAATGAACCAAATTTATATGTCTCAATGGGGTTTCATAATACACTTTTGGGTGCTTATCACTTGCCAAGCAAACTTGGAGAGTCTTAAAAGATAAGAATTCTATATGGTACCAGACTTTTAATACTGCTTATGGTAGGAAAGGCATTAGAGTGGAGCAGAAAGCTCTATCTAATGCCTCTTAATTTTAGAGAGAGATCAATAAATGTTTTAAACTGGTGAACAATGGGTCCATATGGAACATTGGGGATGGGAGTAATACTTCTATCTTTAAATATCCATGGATTATGATGCATGATAAACCTATGTTAATTAAAGACTTGCTGAACCCAATGGGTAACCAAGCATGGAAAGTCAAACATCTCATGAGAGAAGATGGTAATGGATGGAACACTACCTTGATTGAGGAAGTGTTTGACCCTGTGGTTGCTGGGATTATTAAAAGTATCTATATAAGGCTAAGTCCAATGGTTTGGTGTAGCAAAACACCAAACCACAATAGCACAATGGATATCGTTAGTGGGATAGCGAAATCAAACCCAATGGTTTATTTTTTCACCCGCCAGTATTGATAACCCGAAAAAACAGTATAATCCTAAATATTAATGCTACAAGAACACTAATACATAATCCTACCATTCTTACGTTTAAATCAATTCTTCTTACTCTCAAAACATAATCATGCAATACAACGAGTAAGGATTTCGTTCCACTCTTAAACCCTCAAGACTTAAATAGAATTCAATTATTCAAACACAAGGAACAGTGAGAGTGATGTGTTTGGTGTTTAAACTAAAACTAATTATAAATTTAAGACAACTAAATCTAAAGATTCTAACTTTATGAAATTTAACAAACAATAATTAAAATCTAACATCAATAACTACTAAACGACTAACAACCAAGAAATGAAATTAGATCTAAGCAATAGATAAATGACAAAATCGAATTTGATCAATAATAAACTACTTGATTTATCTAATGAAGCAATAACAATATTTTAATACTTTAAATTAAAACAAGGGAAATGAAAACTAATAAAAATGGAGATTCAAAACTAGTTATAGATCTAAAAACTAATCTAGATCTATCTTTTTCTAACCCTAAACTCCATTAACATTAGCTTCCTAACCTAATTGCCATTAACAAAGAGTCAAGCTTTTGTTTTTATACTTCTAGATCCAAAAATCGTACATGGGCTTGGAGCCATGTTTTGGGCCGGAAAATCGGGCCCAAAACCCAATTTCTTTAGTCCAAAATGGGCTCTTCAGCTGCAGTTGGCTTCGACAGATGTTTCGTCCACTTCTGCTCCTCTGATTGGGTCAAGGCTTGAACCATTGAAAAGCTCTTTCCGAGCCGGTCGTTTTGACATAAGGTAGGCCTCAATCCGAGGTCCGAGTCCAAAGATATGGCATTCGAAGTTCACGACTTTTGCTCCTTTATCTCTCGCTAAAGTGGCACATTTCTCGCATTAAATGGACTTTGAAGTCCGAAATGCATAAAACACGTAATCAGTCCTTAACTCTTACTTATTACTCACATAATTGGTCTAAAAGTATGATTATAAGGGGTTAAAACTACAGTTTTGGCTCTTATCAAACCACCCCCAAACAAAGATTTTGCTTGTCCTCAAGCAAAAGATGAGAAATTAGAATAAGTGACCAAAAATGGAGTTCTAACTACTCGCTTTACTGAGCGATTGCATTGACCATATGCAACAAGGCCTTAAACCACTAGGAATTCCTAGTGGGACGAAGTTATAGCCCTCGTGAGAGTTTTCCAAACAAGGTACTCACAAACTTCATCTATACTACAAATCCACTAAGAAAATAAAACTATTGTTTCCTTATTCATGCTCAACTATCTATACATCTCACTAGCAATTGAATAAGAATAACCAAGTCAAAACCCTAAACTAATATATGCATAATAATCAATCATCTACTTAATAAACATATATACAATGAGTAATGCTATGAAAATGCTTAGCGTGTCCGTTCAAAACTTCGAATAGCCCCCCTAAGTAGGTCCTCACATAAAAGTCAAGACAAAAATCACTCCGATTTTTCCGCTCAAGTTTTACTCCAGGCAGCAAGTGGGCACACTTTACCTTACAATCTCAATGACACACAAGGAAGCCCTGAGTCGATCAAACACAACTGCCACTTACTATCACACTAAACTATTCCTAATCGAGCTAGAGGTCTTTATTAGGTGTCATGGGATTAGGAGATGGTTTAAGAAGGAAGGAAATGGATATACAAAAGGACAAGTCCGAGATAATAGAGTCTTCATATTATATAACTTAGAGAAAACCTTGTTATTTTCTTTTTGCTTCTATACTTTGTTTCCATCATTAGCCATATTTTTCTTTTTCTTTTTTCTTTGGCTTTTTGACTCCCTTTTATTCTATTTTTGGAGTTTTTATTTATTTCTATTTTTCTTTTTCTTTTCTTTTCTTTGGATGGAAACTTCTTTTCTTTTCCTCGAAAGAACCCCACTAATTTTTGTTTACACGTGTTTTTTCTTCTTCTTTCTTCACTCATTCTATTCTCGGACTTATTCTAGATTGGGTAAGTTGAATTTTTTATTTTGTTTTGTTTTTGTAACAGGGTAAAGGAATTGTGGTTTTATGGAAGGCTAAAGAAAGGCTCGAGGGGCTTACTAGCGAAAATAATTCATAGGTTTGAATTTTTGGCTATATCGATCCAAAGAGGGCCTAAATTCTCGCTTTAGATATGGCATAGTGATCAAGCAAGTGGACGTGTGATTTCTATATCCGGATTTTACTTCTCCCTTTGTGTCATTTCTCAAATTTTTCACTTCATATAAGGCTTTAGGCTATATTCACACAGGATTTGTAGAATAAAGTACTCTAGCCTAGATTTCAGAAACTTACTACTAACAATCATAGATACTCATGTAATATATTTATAGATAGATGCAAAGATTATTACCTACATATTAACCTAAGTTTCTAACAATTATTCTCGATGCAAAAGCTACGCGGAGACTTCTAGATTGTTAAGAGCATAGAAAAGAAAACAATACCAATATTCCTAAGTGTATAACATAAACTTATTTATTTATATTTTGAAATTTTTAACTTGAAAACAAATGCATATTATACATATCTATATCCTAACAGATGCCTTAATTACACGTGTTTCTATGCCCCCAACAAAAACATGCTTTGTCCTCAAAGCATTTAAATAAAAGAGGGTAGAAAAAATACCATGGAAATGCGTGGAAATTCGAACATCCGCAAAACAAGGTTAGAATATACTAATATAGGAAAAAAACCGACGAACTCTATAAAGAGTTCCACCCATTATGGGGTTAACGAATTAAATTGCTTGGGACATAAGCGCAATTAACTGAAACTAAAAACTTACCTCCACTCCAAATTTACTTTCATCCATCCTCCTCTTCTATAAAGAAGTGAGGTTCCTTCAAGATCCCGCCATGCCATTATAATTTGCCAAGCTTGCCGCCATTTATCATCTACGGATCCTAACCCGTTAAGCACTTAGTCGGATGGGGTGTAAGGTGCAACCCGATGAGGTGTATCCTCCACCCTTGCCAAGTCATCGCGACGGAAAGATCGGATAATACAATTGGTGGGTCTCACAATTTCGACCCCAACCCAATCCGGTGAAACGGCACAAAAAATAGGGAAGAAACATAGTATAATACGGCAAACTAATATAGACATAAGAAGATACTTATGCCTCATGCTATGGGCTCGTGCTAAACTAGACATTAAGGTCTTAGGAAGGTCATATAGCGGCATTCCTCGCCTAAAGCAAGGAAAACATCGCAAGTGACATCATTCACGAAGAAAAATGTGACCCCTAATATGTTTAGCATGATAAAGAATATTACCGATATCACATTAAAGGGACAAGCTACCAAGGGCTACATTATATGTCCCTTTGGTCCTTTACACGGAAAATGTCGGACCCATAAGCCTCATGCAAAAGTCATAAGTGTAGACATGCATATTATCTACCCAATAGCATCATGGGTCTTGTATTTCAGCCGGCATGACAAGTCCAAGAACAAATGCTTGCAAGAACCATAAGCAAATTCCAAACTACGTATGTGATCACCTCGCACAAAACCAAGCACCATAAGTAGTGCTTTGAAACAAATCTTCGAAAGATTGTTCCGTATCAATGTAGGAGATGTCATCTCAAAATTACGCCCGAATAGCTGTGAATGATCCGAAACTACCCGTGAAAAACTGAATTTTTCTCGGTCCACGGAAGTCGAGCGCCGAAAGGCCAACTAGAAGGCGAAGTCGCTCTGCGGTATTTAGAATTCCGGTGTTTGAGCCGAAGTCGCGCTTTGGTATGAGGGCGGCGGTCGCGCTCGGATGAGGGCGGTCGGCCGACAAAAATTCTTCAAAAAAAGTAAAGGCATGCAGGCCGGGCGCTTCGTAAAAGCGGCCAAAACCGGAGTTTAGAGCAAAAAGAAGGTAAAACTTGGAGTGGAAAACGCTTTTTTTTTTTTTTTTTTATATATATATATATTTTATTTTGTTTTTTTTTTTACAAGGAGCCGAGGTGGGGGTAAGAATAGGAAGTTTAGTGATCAAGCATGGAAAAACCAAACACTTTATTCCCCAACAAATTTTTGAAAACAGGGTTTGTAAAAATTTGTTTTAAAACGGGTCTTTTAAAGTCGATTCCCTAGACTTAAAGTGATATATATGTATTTACATGCGGTTTCCCATATATCAATAATCTAAAAAGTTGTGGGTCTTTCCACAAATAATTAACATGGAATGCACCATCAAACGTAATTAAGCACCAAGATTTCCTATGATGTAGCTTAGTGGAATGAGAGTAAAGCCTTATAGATCTAAAACCTAATCGAAAGCATACAGTTTCTTCTTTGTCCTCCAACGAAGGGAATGTCAAGTAAATGAACATGAGAAAATTGATGGTTGTGGAAGATAATGGGATGTGGATAATTTTGAGAAGCGGAAAAATGGAAAAAATGAAAAAGTGTCCGGTGGCTTGTCCTTGGGTGTTACTTCTTCACTAGTTGGTTTTAGATAGTTATGAAGCATAGGAGAAACACCAAGGTCAAGTACAAACTCAATGGTTCTTTGAAAAGGTAGAGGGCTAAGAACATTAGGATGGAAGGTGAATGAGTGACATGAGGATGTGAGGTGGGTGAATGGTGTTCAACTAGTGTTCTTAGGTCTATGTCATCGAGAGGCCTTGAGATATGCAAGACATTCCTCAATAGGTGGGTAAGAAGAATCACACGGATAGAGGGCTTAAAAATTCTTCTTCCGTCATGGTGTCAAGAGATGAATGGATGTCAATAGGAGAGAACTTCAGCGAGGAAAAAGAAGGGTTGCAAAAAGAGTTGAAGGAATTCCTCCTTGATGTTATATACATCTAGGGGGAGTAGAAATTGTGATCCTTGTCTTCTTCCATAAGAGGGGTATCTACTAGTGTGGGGACTAAAGTGTCACCGCACTAATGTGAGGTACAAAACTCTCAATGGACTTCACTTCCCCTTCTATAGGCAAACCTAGTTGTCCCCGTGTTTGTCTAAACATGTTAACTTCTACAGAAAGATTTCCAAAAGTAAAGAGTCATTGAGCCATCCCGACAATTAATTTGGGCATTGGCGGGGTTGCCAAGAAAGGACGCCTCTAAGATGATGGGAATGGAATCATGAGCAACTTCGTGTCAAGAATAACAAAGTCGGGTTTGGATAGTAAAAAAACCTGAACTTTAACGAGAATATTTTCAACTACACCCCGGGATACTTAATAGAACGATCGGGCTAACCGCAAAAGTCATTTTGGTTGGTTGAAGTATTGTTAGACCCGAGTTGTTTATATAAATAAAAAAGGGAGTAAGTTAACACTTTCGCCCCGTGTCTAATAAAGCAAATTGTTATGAAGGTATCACCTAAGGTGCATTGTCTGATGGATCTACTGGTCCTTGTACTTAACAATTCCGTTATGTTAGGATAAAAGAGGGATATTGTTCAGCTTAAGAATGCTTCATGGGGTATGTTGGTTTTCCTCTTCTTGGTGCACAACTCTTTAGAAACTTAAATTGTCCGGGTAGACTTTTTATAGCTTCTAGAAAAGGTAGGTTTATAGTCAAATTTTTAAACACTTCCCTAATCTCATCAAAATTCTCGCCATTTTAAAACACAACTAGTCTTTGGGGATATGGTGCTTTATCGCTATTTTTTTAATGAAGGGATAAAAGTATTATTAGGCTTTGCTTTATCTCTATCCGTTTTCCATCTAGGTATCCATATTGGAACCTCTACAGGTGTAGGGTATTCACTTTCTATTATTGGATCTTGTAATGTTTTCCCTTTTGGTTGTGGTTTAACCGGTAATTTCTACAAATTTGTGGTCTTCTATTATAGTATGTGGTATGGTATCATTTTTAGTTTGTGGGTAATCTTTAGGCATAGTCACTTGGTTATCAACTACTCACCGAACGAAGGGTAGTGATCACCAGAGGTCCCTTTGGTTTATATTACCATTACAATCAATACTTTTTATTTCGGCGGTGTTTGTTGACTTAGGATTAGGCATTGCTTGACTTGGAAACACCGGTTTGGTTATTATTTTGGTTAGAAGACATGTCAATAACCTTTTGGCACAAAGACTGCATCATTTGCATTGTTTGTTTCATCATATTAGAGTTTTGATCATCTTTGATCTTTCATTAAGTTGGAGTTTTGTTGCATAATTTGATTTTGTTTCTCCAACAAGGTCACTACTACTTTGTCCGTAGATGGTTGTATTGGAATTAAAGCTTGTTGGCGCTCATGTCTTGATGTTGATAGTTCCGGGTTATGGGTACAAAAGCTCTATTCGGGTCACCTAAGTTCCCTTTGTTCTTGATGTTGAGTTAACCGGTTGAAGTGTGATGGTTGTGGTGGTGTTTGTGCATAGACAAGAGGACAATAGAAGTCGGAATGCTCAAGACTACAAATGCACATTACAACGAAAGTAGAGTTAATGTTCATGACCGGAGTGGGTTGTTGTTGAACGAGATGGCATCTACCTTTTAGTGAGGGCATCGATAAGAGTTTTAAGCTCGGGATCATGTTTAACCTCAAGAGAAGAAGGAGAGGAGCCGGAGGAATCGTTACCCCCAATTGTTGTTCCTCTTAGATTGATCTTCTAAGAATGTATAAGCCTCTAAGGCTCCTTTACTAAGAAAACTACCCCCACCATGATATCTAGAACCTCCTTATGACGATGTAAAGCCCCCTTGAAGAAGGCACGAACAAAGCGTGTCTTTCGCAAGATTATGATGTGGGCATTCAATGAGAAGATCGCTGAACGATTCCGTGCCTCTGAAAAGGATTCATGAGGATTCCGCGGAAGAAATGAATCTTTTGAAGCATTTCATCCGCTTTAGTGGTGGGTAAAATTGTTCCATGAACAATTGAATAAGTTGAGCCCATGAGTCCACGAGTTTGGCGTTTGGGCAATTAACCAAGACGCCTTTGTCGGTAGGGTGAAAGGAAACACCCTAAGTTTAACTTGATCCGGACTTACGCCAGGATGATGGAATGTAGTGAGAAACTTGGTCTATCCTACGATCTTTGGTAAGGCTTCTCGGGTCTAAACCATGAAAAACCGGTAACAAGTTAAATATATTAGGGGGATTCGAAAATCCCCACTAGGTCTGCAAGAACGATGCACGACTTAGGGCCGTCGCTTAGGGCTTTATAAAAATCGAGAGAGAGTCTCTTGTTCTTTAGCCATTGATGCAAGTGTAGTGTGTGAAATTTCTAGATAGGCATGTTGTATTTATTTCTACGAAAAACAAGCCCGATTATACTAGAATTAAAACTCCTCCGACGAAGAGGCGAGGAGTGGAAGAAGGAGTACACGAATGCCTCCTTGCTACGCGTTTGAATAAGCCTTGTATATCGCGATTTCAGTGTATTTAACAAGTTAGAAACACTGAATAACTTGAAGGAATAAAAATTGGCATTTACCTATGAAAATTGGGTTGTTTACACTGAATTTTCCCTTGAGGGCGCGAGTGCCCTATGTTTGGGCGCGGGTACCCTCTGCTTTGTCAAATTCCAGTGTTTTTTGGGCGCGGTCGCGCTCGGTTTGGGCGCGGTCGCGCTCCAGAGTTTTCAAGTTTTAGGCCTTTTATCGTACTCCAAAAAATCTGAAATTTTTACAGTAATTTTCTAAGACGTCTATCAAGTAGCCTGTAAAATTTCAGATCGATCGGAGTTGTGAAGGTCCCTCTACAGCCCTTCAAAGTTTGCGTAACGGTTTTCGGACACAATACAAACAACCGAATGGTTAACCCATCAAAACAAATCCAAAAATTTCCAAATTTTTACTGGAGACTCCTGAGAGATTCTAGTTGTTCCTGTAAAAAGTTTAGAGGAATTGGAGTTCTACAACCTCTCCTTATTGGATGGTGTTCCAGATATTAAGTGTTTGCAACACTGCAGAAACACACTGGAAACACTCTACTATTTAGGAGGTCAAAACAAATCAAACACTCATCAAATTTTTACTACAAACTCCTGGATTAGGATAGATACTCCTGTAAAAATTATAGAATTTTTAGAACTCCTTAAGTAACCTTACTTGTCTGTTTTTCAAGAACATACGGTTGTGAAAACTGAAATACAGATCTGTAAAGATCGTATTTGTTTTACAAGGTAAACCAACTCTGAAAAATCTGAAAATATTCTAGTAAATCAACAACACATTAAATATTATGTATGAATATTTTCAGAAGTTTCGAAAATTTAGAAATACCTTCACCGCAATGTTTTTCTCTTTGAATCAAGCAGCCCCCTATGCCCTAAAACAAAGGAATGTTCCGAAAATTCAAGAAATAAGAATGAAAAATTAAAAGGGTGGGTGGGTAGAGAATGGGGATTGCCCCTTGGATTCAAGCAATTGAATTCTTGTCTTGAACGAGATTAAGATGGCAGCGGCGCCATTTGATAACCCGTAAAACAGTAAAATTCTAAATATTAATGCTACAAGAACACTAATACGTAATCCTACCGTTCTTACGTTTAAATCAATTCTTCTTACTCTCAAAACATAATCATGCAATACAACGAGTAAGGATTTCGCTCCACTCTTAAACCCTCAAGACTTAAATAGAATTCAATTATTCAAACACAAGGAACAAAGAGTGATGTGTTTGGTGTTTAAACTAAAACTAATTATAAATTTAAGACAACTAAATCTAAAGATTCTAACTTTATGAAATTTAACAAACAATAATTAAAATCTAACATCAATAACTACGAAATGACTAACAACCAAGAAATGAAATTAGATCTAAGCAATAGATAAATGACAAAATCAAATTTGATCAATAATAAACTACTTGATTTATCTAATGAAGCAATAACAATATTTTAATACTTTAAATTAAAACAAGGGAAATGAAAACTAATAAAAATGGAGATTCAAAACTAGTTCTAGATCTAAAAACTAATCTAGATCTATCTTTTTCTAACCCTAAACTCCATTAACATTAGCTTCCTAACCTAACTGCCATTAACAAAGAGTCAAGCTTTTGTTTTTATATTTCTAGATCCAAAAATCGTGCATGGGCTTGGAGCCATGTTTTGGGCCGGAAAATCGGGCCCAAAACCCAATTTCTTTAGTTCAAAATGGGCTCTTCAGCTGCAGTTGGCTTCGACAGATGTTTCGTCCACTTCTGCTCCTCTGATTGGGTCAAGGCTTGGACCATTGGAAAGCTCTTTCCGAGCCGGTCGTTTTGACATAAGGTAGGCCTCAATCCGAGGTCCGAGTCCAAAGATATGGCATTCGAAGTTCTCACGACTTTTGCTCCTTTATCTCGCTAAAGTGGCACATTTCGCACATAATGGACTTTGAAGCCCGAAATGCATAAAACACGTAATCAGTCTTAACTCTTACTTATTACTCACATAATTGGTCTAAAAGTATGACTGCTAAGGGGTTAAAACTACAGTTTTGGGCTCTTATCAAGTATCACTGGCATGCAGCCCAAAATATTTAATATAATATCGACTTTTGTTACCCGCCATCAGCAGTGGTGGTCAAGAGATAAAAAAAAAACCAAATTTTTTTGTACGCCACTGCCACAGGTGTGTAGCTAATTATCTCCCCATTTTACCCTTTTAGAAAAAAAAAACACCCAGAGCACAAAAAAAAAAAAAAAATCGCTTTCACTCTCACTCTAGCTAATTGCCAAGTTGTTCTATTTGTGAAAATTGCATATATCAGGTTATTGCCTGATAACATGAAGATCACAATGTTTTCCTTTGGTATGTGCCGCTGATAGGTATTTGCTGACATGGAAGAACTTGGTGTTCGACCAAACGACGCTATAGTATCAATGGTTGGAGATGTATTCCAGAAGTTGGAGATGCTAGACAAATATGAAAAGTTGAAGCAGAAATATCCTCCCTCCAAATGGGAATATTGGTACTTTAAGGGAAAGCGTGTCAAGGTACTTGCAAAACAAGTAAGCCTACTTGAGGAAGCTAAACATAAAAATGGGTATATTGAAGAGGCCAAGGACAATTTAAGTGAACCTGAGGAGGACGTTAATAATGATGTAGATGCAGTCAATGACAAAGCAAATAATCACGTAAATGAATTTGATGAGGAAGTTAATTAGTGCTTGAAGGAAGCAGACTCCACCACTGACCTACATAATTTGTACTATTGTGTTTTGAGGGTGAGTGTAAGGCTTTCCTGATGTGAATTCTCTCTTATTCTAATGTTTCACATCTGCACTTACGAGTGTCTTGTGTAGTTCAAAAGTGTCAAACACACTGTATACTTACTCGATGTTTGCAATGTGCATTGTTTACAGAATGAGATGCTTGAAGCCTTTAACATATCTAGAGACGTACTAAGTTGGTATAAGCAAGTTATTTCTGGGTATCCCAGCATTCTCTGACTTCTTTCCAAGCACTCGTAGTTCGAAGTTTGGAACAGTTCCACTACACTAGGCAAAATATCCTTAATTTCTTAAGCTGCTTGTATTTCTTAAGTGCAAGCTAGTGTTGTTCATGTTTACTTAGACGCTGCTCTAATTCCACATGCTCGTGCCTATTATGCACATATGCCACGCGTTGCAAGACTCTACGAAATTCAGCAGAATTGGTCGGGAACAATTTATGCTATATTAGGATTTTCAAAGTAATCATGGTTAATAATAGGTTCAGAGTCTCCATAAACGTAAGCATTCAAATAGTTATGTCGTTCTTCTTCAACAATCATGTTATGCAAAATAATGCACGCCGACATAACATCATGGAGCACATCTTTGTCCCACAAGCGAGCTTTGCCTCTAACAATTGCAAAACAAGATTGAAGAACCCCAAATGCTCGTTCAACGTCTTTTCTATAAGATTCTTACATCAGCGTAAAAATTTTATCTCTTCTTGATTTAGGATTCCTTTTCGCCTTCACTAGTATAGACAACTGAGGATATATACCGTCAGCCAAGTAATAACCGACAGTATAGTCCTTACCCATGAGAGAATAGTTTGCCGGAGGGGTTAAACCTAATGTTAGTTTGTGAAAAAGATTAGAACGCTACAAAACATTAACATCTATTAGTACCTGGTAAACCGAAGTAAGCATGCCATCTCCACATGTCGAAAGAAGTAACTGCCTCGAGTACAAGAGTTGTTGATCCATGTCGTCCAGTATACTGTCCTGCCCATTCCATTGGACATGTTTGCCACGTCCAATGCACACAGTCTAGACTGCCAAGCATGCCAGGAAAACCTCTTAACTCAGCAACACGGAGCAATCTGGCAATGTCTTCTTCATTTGGAGATCTCAAATATTGTGCACTAAATCTCTCCACCACATGTTTGCAAAACATGTTAACAAAGGAGAGTGTTGTTGACTGCGCAATACGAAAATACTGATCCATTGAATCAGCTGGGCTTCCGTTTGCTAGCATTTGCAACACACACATTATTTTGCCGCGTGACGACAAACCGGGTTTATTGGCTGCATCATATTTCTTCATCCATAAATCACTATGTTCCTTAAGACCACTCCTAATCCTCGAGAATAGGTGACCGCCATTCATTTAGCTTCGAAATAAAACTTCATCATATGTGGGATTGACACCGAAATAATCGGCCTTTAAGAGAGCATTTCCCGTTGCCCTATTACGGTTCCTATAAGCGCGTCCTGGGACAAACCCAATACGGAGAGTTGGTTGATTAGAGTTTTCAATGATATGAGCTACTATAACAAGATTCATTTGAATTCGCGAGTCATTTCTTTGTCAACACTTCTTGTTCATGCATGAAGTGTCTTTCAATACGTCGTCTTCTCTCGGGAATCGAATCATAATCATTATCACTATCGAAATTCATTTTGCTAGTAAATAAATTATGGAATAAAAATTGAAAATATTAAAAATGTGTGAGATAGCAAATTGGTTTAATTTCTTATGGAGAGTTATGTTATATATGCTTTGGTGGAGGGCGAGAGAGTACACATGCAAACATCGTACTCTAGATAGATTCCATGCATTTCTTACACAATTCTTTATCTTGCACACACCCCAATAAATAGATTCCATGCATGCATGATTCATTTCAATCTTGCCCACAATTCTTTATCTTGCACACACCCCAATAATTCCTCACATAATTCATTACAATCTTGCCCACAACCCAATGACCCTAATCAATAGCGTACAGACCACAAGAAAGTAAAATCCAATAATTCAATCTGACCCTATAAAAAGACTGTCTTTTCCTCTCTCAAAGGCACATTCCCGCAAACATCAGTAATATTTTATTTTTGTATTATCAATAATATTGTATTTATCTCTCTCTCTTTCAGTAACAATGTCAAGCAGGGGATCATCATTTAGCATTGATGAAGACACAATGTTATGCCAAACATGGTTGGATAATTCAATTGATCCAATTACCGGAACAAATCAATCAGGCAACATATTGTGGGATAAAATTAAAGAACAATTTGAAAATCAGAGGATGATACGGGGTTTTACGTATAACTAACTATGAGAAGTGTTACAAGTCGTTGGCAACTTATAAATAAAGCAGGTTACTTTATTTCGCGGATGTTTGAATCAAGTTTGAGGATATGAACGGATCATGAACTAACGAAATGGACATTGTAAGATATATATATATATATATATATATATATATATATATATATATATATATATATATATATATATATATATATATATATATATATATATAGAATATAATTGATTAAACTCAAACTATTTTTTTGTCTTTTACGGATGGAGCAAGCAAAGAAGTTATATGTCACCAGTGTCTTGGATAATAAACCCTTCAAATTTGATCATCGTGGTTTATTTTGAAAGACTACTTAAAAATGGTAGCGCCATTCAATTCCAACTATACCTGGTTTCTCTCAAACTAATTTTCATAACGGGTCTCCAGCTCCATTAAACAAACAAGATGGCATGGGGGGAACACCTGATTCTGAAATGCAAAGACCTGGTTCATCAAAAAGACCGGATTGTGGAAGAGACATATCAAAACAAAAAAAAAAAAGTTGACAGTCAAAACGAAACTTCTCTCAAAGAATTAACACGCCAATCTCAACGGGCGATGGAGACCATTGAGGCAGCAACTGACCGTGGGAAAAAATTCTATGAAAGTGAAGCGTCTAATCCTTCAAGGATTAAACTTGCAGAAAAAAAAGAATTTCGTGACATTGGCATGGGAAAAGGAGATCATGAGCACAAATACATCGACTATGACACCTCAAGGAAAAGAATGGTACAAAAACGCAAGGAAAAGAATGCACGGACTCCTTCAAGAAATTTGCACTTTGAAGAATACGGAGAAAGCGATTGATTAATTTGATTAAGAATTTTAAATGTTTCGTACGTATTTGATGCATGTATTTCCTTTTAATTTGTTGTTTTTTTTTTTCAATAAATGTTTTATTTAAATAATTAATTAAGTTGTTGCAAATCGGAATAAATTTAATCTTAAAATTGAAATTATAACAAAGAAATACAACTAAATCAAAAAAAAATTAAAAGGGTACGTAGGATAGAATGGTAATTGCATAAATTAAGTTATTAAAAAAACAAAAAAATAGGAATCAATTCTAACTGCTATTGTGAGTGGCGGGTGAAAAATAATAATTGAATTCTAACCGCCATTGGGAATGGCGTGTAGGTTATTATTTGAATTAAATCAAATTTCTAACCGCCACTGGCTATGGCGTGTAGAGTTATTTGGATTTTTTTTGGGCCGCCACTGGCTATGGCGTACATAGCATACGCTATAACGTTAAAATTAACTGCATAAATAGAGAAATTTATAAAGATAGTGTTGGCGGTATAACGTTTTAACGTACTATTGGATCACATTTTACGTGAAATTTGGTGTTTTGCAGCACCATTGGACTTAGCCTAAGGCATTAGGAAGGTGAAACAAATTATCTAACATGGTAGCCTAGCCCTGAAGGAAAATTCTCAGTCAAGTCAGCTTTCCATATGCTCAAAGCTGAAGAGTGGAGAGGTTGTGACTCCACTTTTCAGCTTAAAACCATTAAAAGAATTTGGAGAGCAGAGGTGATAGCCAGAGAACAGATCTTCTTGTGGAAGATGTACATGAATATATTACAAACTGGGGAAAGAATCCAAAAGATGATAAGAAAGAAGGAAACTAGCTGTTCTTTCTGCTACCAAAGGTTGGAAACACATGAACATGTTTTCTTTGAATGTGAATGGGCAAGATCTATTTGGTTGGCCTCACCATTGGGTTGAGGACTGAAGTACATGACAAGTGGAATACTAGAAGGTGGTTGGATGAGATTATTAATTGGTGCAACAATACTGACCCTATCATAGCCAGCTGATAAGCACCCAAAGTGTAGTTTAAATCCCTTAAAAGTACTCTACTTAGGCCAATTATATTTATAATAAATAAGAGTTAGTACTGTTTACGTGTTTTTGTGCATTTCAGGACTTGAAGTTGATTAGGTGACTAAATGCACCACTTTTGCATAGAAAACAAGTCAAGATGATTACCAAGAAAGTTCTACATTTAAAGCCCAAGAATCATGGAGAAAAGCCTTTTTGAAGCCCAGTCAAAGCTGGAAAGTCAAAGTCAATCCGGGTAGAAAAAGGACATAAAAGTCAACAAAACTTCAATAGGCCGTATCTTTGGACTCGGGCCTTGTAATTGGACCTACTTTATGTTAAAGCGACCAGCTCGGAATAAGTTTTCCAATGGACCTAGTCTTGCCCTAATCAGAGTTGTAAAAGTGGACGAAAAGGACACTGAAATAAGTTATAATAGAATTGGCCCTTTTAGGCTTGACCTAATGGACTTTGGGCTCACTTTAGAGGCCCAAAGTCTCCCTTTTTGGCCCATGCACGAAAATGTAACCCTAACCCTCTCCTATATAAAGAGGGTTAAGGCTAAACACTTTCACACCTCTTCTAGCTTCTCCTCCTTAGTTAATAATTAGTTTAGTTTGGTTTTAATTAGTTTTACTTTCTTTAGAGTTAGAATAATTTAGTTTGTAGCCTTCATTATTTCTCATCAATCAAAAGCTTTAGTTTAATTTTCAATTCAATTGTCTTTTCAATTATGTCTCTTTATTATTGCTTTAGTATAATGATTCCTATGACACAAAGCTAAACCTCTATTAGAGGAGGTTTATGAAGCCATGTGAGGATGATTCACCATTAGTCTTTATTGTGTTGCATAAAAGAACGTCAAGTTCTTTGTTATGAGTAACTAGAGATAGAGCTCATAACGGAGAACTAGAGTATAGAGCCACTACCAAAGAGATTTGTGGTGGAGTTACACTCTCATGCTAGTGAAACCTCGATCCGAGAGGACTTAATCTTCACTAGGGATCAATACAAGCGATTCGATACTAACTATTAGTCAATCGAATCGCATGGCGGATTAAATCCCTTCTAATATCTTTATTCATCATTTAAATTCACTGTTTTCACCTCATATCTACTGTTTTGACTCTCATTAGTGAAGCATACTTCTAATATAAACTCGCATCCACGTAGTGTACAAGGCAAACATGACTACTCCTCTTTATAACATGATTTTTGAGAGTATTTATCTACTATTTCTCCATCATAATTTACTGTTCACGCATCTCATAATTCTATTGTTCATCAATTTATTTTAAGTCATTCTTATCAATGGCGCCGATTGCCATTTAGTTCGTTTACATTACGCACGTTTATATTACAAAACATTGTTTTCACTATTCACAAAACACACACTAAAACACTGTTCGTAATTTCTTCGAATTTTTCTGCTACTGTTCGAGAGCATACGAGTTGCTCAGCCAACTCCCTGCCCTCCTGTGACCTGACACTAAAAATTTGAAACCCTAGTTTTAACTCACGTGCGGGTGTGCGCCCTCAAATTGCCTTCATTGAGCGCGACTCGCCTTCTACATCTTAAGCGCGCATCGCGCCAATATAACTGAATTCTAAGGGCGCATGCGCCCTAGGTTAATTAGCTTAAATTATTTTTTTAATATTATTTGCAATCTTATCTCACGAGTACAGTATGGTACTCGTATGCTATCAACTACAAAATTTTTTAAAAATTATTTTTCTTCTTTCTAAACGGTGTCTAGAAAACTGAAAAAATTTGGGGTTCTCTAATTAAAGAACGTGCGCGCACGGACAACCTCCCTCAAATTCCTAAGTGACCTGGCCGTTGGTTTGATAAAAAATACAAAATAAATAAATAAATAAAAATTAAATATTAATTAGAAAGCCCACCCACTACCAAAGCCCGTTTCACAGGCCTGACATTTAGGCCCAACACGAAGCCCATAGTAAAAAGCCTTTTCCTAATTCTTAAAATTTTTAAAACTAATAAGGTTAATCTTTTTACAGGACTTCACAATCCACATTGTGTACCAGGACCAGTACTCGTATAATTGTTCAAGTAACATAGACGTGCTTCAAGGCTGTTGAAGACGTTATTTATGAGCGTAGCGAGGACATTCTAGGTAATAGCTCTATACATCCTCGGATCTACTATCAGAGGATTCTATTTCTAGTAATAATCAATCTATTTTTACATGCTCGTTAGGAATTGCATATTAGACTTAACACTTGCATGAGATTAAGATATGATATGCATAAACCTACCATATTAGTTTATCATAGACGCAGAAATAATCGCCTATCTAGAAATTCACCAATCAACATACACACATCACCTACACCCACCAATACTACATTTGTAGCAATGGGTGAAGAAATAGCAGAGAGACTGCTCTCTGATTTTTATAAGAACATACCCAAAAATGAACGTTGATTAAACTTAAGCAAGGTAACATTGGTATTAATTATTTTGAATAATTTCAGAATATATGTCCTCATGCCATTACAAAACCTATTACAGTTTAGCTGTCTATATTAAAACAAATTATTACTGTCACTTATACGCAAGATAAACATATCATATCTTTTTAGCATGTATTTTCTTGACACGTAGCAAACTCTACGAAAATTAATATTCTACTTAACTAATAAATGATATGGGGAAGGTTCATCCCGGTATAAAACATTATGGAGTCTTTCATTATCATGCATAAAAGAAAATTAGTGTCCTGATACACTTAAAACAAAATGTCACTCATGTCATTGATACTACAATAAACTTTATATTACTTTAGTCATGCTCTCAGAAATATTAAATTTAAAACAACCCTTGAATCCTAATTCATACTTGCAACTGGATCAAATATAGCACGGATCAAAAAATAATTTTTCATATCCAGCTATCAAAATCATATAGACTGAAACAAAACAATTAGGAATAAATACTCGAATATGCAAAAATCATGTGAAACTAATTTAACGATATTAATCAATCATATACGCACGGTAATACTTCACCTATATATAATAATATAAAAACGTGTATACGTTAGTATACACATCTCAAAGAATACACGTGTATCATAAGTATACACGCCTCTCAAAAGAATACACGTATATTTTATTATTATATTCAATCTATTTCTAACTAATCACTTCTAACAGATTAATCTCTTATACTTTAAAATACTATTCATCCATTAACGTGTACAAGTGAGGCGAGATAGTTCCTCCAACACCGAGGCAATTAGTTCCTTACTCAGTACGTCACAAAGCCATCAGATAATACAACTCATTCAATATAGATCAAACTATCTCATCATTTCTTGAATAATAACATAACACTCAAATACAAAGTTCACAGACATGTTATTGCACTTAATCCATAATCCATGTGAAAATGAACACAAACAATAAAACAACATTGTAACAGCACACATCATCTTGATCAAATCCATTAATAATTAACATATTACACATATAACCACTCCTCATATGATAAGGAAAAATAAAAGCATTTCATATGCACTCCACAAGAGTAACTAATATAAATATACACCTCACACGTACAAACAAATCAAGAAATATATCGACCTTTTTTATTTCTATATCTCTTTCATTTTCTTTGTAAAAATAAAACAACTAGCGGAAATAGTTTTGAAAATATTACTTCTTAAACACTACCCATAAACCACGATCCGAGAATCACCTAGACTCACCCTAGTCTAAGCTAACCAAATGCTCTGATACCAAATCCACGCCCGAATTTCGGACTGAAAAACATTATTTGTCCCCCTCGACTCTTCGATCTCCGAGGTGTGGCCGACTTCCACTTCCAAAACCCATAAACAGCTTTAAAATATGGATAATTAAAACCAATAAAAATTTCAATTATACATAAGTCCTCTTCATTACAAAAATTCCCAATTAAGATTAGGTTACAAATCTCTTTTCAATAACTCTTTAATTAAAATATACAAGTGAGAATACAAAAACATTGTCTAGACTGAAAAGCTATATCACCTCAAGGGAAAAACAAAACGTATCCGGAGATGTAACGCTAATGCAAACCACAAGCGGCAACCCAACCTTCTTCAACACTAAACCTCGGCTCAAAACTTATCAACTATGTTCATTGAATGAACACACCGATAAACAAACATGCAAATCGGTCAACATTATAAACAATGCCGTGTGAGTAGCCCTAAAATACAAATATACTTATACATATATATACACAATCCACAAGGCAGTTAGTTCCTCCACCGAGGCACCTTAACTTTTAACGACTAATACAACATCCTTAAGTTCAATAATCTAGGCAGGTAGTTCCTCCAATCGGAGGCTTTAACTTCCCACTAACCACACAACAAACTATACACATCATAAATAAGGCATGTAGTTCCTCCATCGAGCCTTTAGGTTCTAACTAAACAAATAACCAACCAAACATATTACCATAATTAGATTATTTCAGGGCTTTCTTTGTGTGTCCCTAAAATCACGTCAGATCTATGTCTTACCTAGTTTCCCCGGCTACTACAATCGCTACTACCTCAACGAACATGTACATCCACATGCCTCCCTTTATATAATGTACCACTCGCATGTAACCACCACTGGCGGGATGCCGCACACCGTAAATCCTCACACGAAAGCAATTATGTAAGTAATGTCACTATTCTAAGCATAAAATATTGGCATCATCGCTCTATTTTGCAAACGGAATAATCAAGCCACTATTCGCTTCACGATTGCCCAACACATGGGTCAATCAACATCTCATATATATACAACATCTTATATATCAACATCTTATATATCAAGCCACTATTAAATTTACGATTGCCCAACACATGGGTCAATCAACATCTCATATATATACAACATCTTATATATCAACATCTTATATATCAAGCCACTATTCGGCTTCGATTGCCCAACACATGGGTCAATCAACATCTCATATATATCTGACATCTTATATATCAACATCTTATATATCAAGCCACTATTAAACGATTGCCCAACACATGGGTCAATCAACATCTCATATATATACAACATCTTATATATCAACATCTTATATATCAAATACGCCCACACAGGGCAGATCACATGAGTTGTGGTAGTCAGGTTCTAGGATTTTCGTTACGTAATTTATTCAGGTGTCATACATTAATGACTCATAATAATTCCACTATATCACGTGCAGGTCAATTGTCTTATTGCACTAAGCCACAATATATAGAAATATCTCAATTATATCTCATAGTTACTTTCATTCTTTCACGTGCCAATATATTATTGCACTACGCCACAATCCCGTGGGCAAATATTCACCAATACTATATTAGCATCTCCCATATAAAATAATGGAGTGTATATACATTTATCCAAGATATTGCATTAATATATATATATCCCAACATATGATATCATGTCATAATGCTTCAACGTATCGCATACATTTTTATTATAACGTATTAGGAATATAATGTCTCCTAACATCTCAATATCGTCACGTGCCAAAATACACAACATCAATGTCAAATCTTTCTTAGATAAAGACAACCAAATATATACTAGCTTCCACAGCATTTTATTACTATATGTGTCCATATAATATACACATAAAACGTAGCACAAATAAACAGTCCACAATCCACAATCAAAGCCTAATATATATATGTTTTACACACCACTCACGTCAAATCTAAATTAGATAATGACCCACCAAGTTATATAATATCGACAATATTTTATTACTATATGTGTCCATATAATCAAATATGTGAAAAACGGGAAAAGTCAACGTTTCAAAGTCAACGGTCAAAGTCAACATGCCATGGTCAAAGGTCAAAGTCAATCGTCAAAGGTCAAAGTCAACCGTCAAAGTCAACGGTCGATAGTCAAAGTCAAACTGTCGTTTCCATGTTCGACAGGTTCAGGGTCATAGCCATGGTTCATGGATAAGGTCAAGGGTGCATGGCTCATGAGCTCATGACCAAGGTCATGGTTCGGACCCAACTGGCCAAGCCCAAACCTTAGAACCCGAAAGTCTAAACATTGGAAAACCCAAATAGATCTATTTTAAGTCCAATGGACTGGCCCCAAACAATATCAGAAACGCCCAAAACTTATACCGAACGCCCAAAATGGTTAAAGTGGATTGACCCAAAACTTTAATATAAACTGGTCCACAAAACAAAGGCTAAAAAGAATTGGTCCAACACAAAACTGATGTGGTCCGGCCCACTTAAAACAAAATAAGATCGGGCCCAAACAAAATAACCAAGGCCCAAAACTAAAACAAAAAGGAACTGGCCCAAGTAGCTAATTGGTTCGGCCCAAGGCCCAATCCGTCAACAGTGCTTCTCCTTCCCCAATTTTCCTCCACCACCACCAAAATCGACCGGCCACCACCTCTCACACAACCACCAATCTAACCAAGCGGTTTTACTCTAAATCCAAAACCAAACAACATTTGTAAACACAAAAACCCCAAATCCTACAATCCAACCCTTACCCAAAACTAGATCTACACGATTTTTACTGCCGCCATTAATGAGTTTTGGGAGCTTCCAACAGCCCCCATTCGACCGCCCTCACTACCCTCAAACACACCCCCCCTCACAACCAAACATCAACCCATTCATCCACAAAACCCAATAACCAATTAAACCCAAAAAAACAGCCCAACACCGGCGCCATTAACGCCTCCCTCAAGGCTTCACTGCCCCGACATCACGCACCACACAACCCAACTTCAAACAATACAACAACCAACCATGACCGGTCCACAAAAAGAGTTTATCATGAGTTCTCCAAATACCATTTATATGCGCGAGCTTCAAGCTTCCAAAGCTTTAACAGTTTAATACAATCGACACCAAGAGTATAACCGAAAATAAATAAAATACAAACAGTTACAAAACCGGTACAGAACCATCGTTTATATACAGGACCATTGTTTTGTGTGTGGGCTCAAGGCTCCATTAATGAGCCCAAATCAACCTTCTCGATTCAATCTCAAACATTCGGAGTTCAACCGATTTTAAACAGTTTTAAGGACGATAGTTTTACCACTGACAGGACGAATATTAATGCCAGAATAGTTAACATATTTCGTGAGATAGAAACTAATCTACTCACCTGTATGAATAGCTTCTACGAATTTCTCCGAGTCCGAGCCGTCGTGCTCCACCCCTCCAGCAAACCAGCTTCTCTCTGCCTCCATTTTTAATATTCTATTATTCTCTGAACCCTATTTTCTAGAAAAATGTGTTTATATACTTGGGTCCGAAACCCAAGCCCAACACCGACTCGGGCCCAAAAACCAGGCCCACGTATCCCGAGTCCAATCCGACGAATTTTGAAAATAAATAATTAAAATAATTAATAATTATAAAAATACGTATAAAAAAATACGGGCGTTACATAACGATTACTCCCGCTCCATTTCTTCTTCTACAGCTAAGGCAGCCAATATGTTTGAGATTAAACAAGATCATGAACTTAAAACATTAATTGAATCCCTCACTCGTAAGGTAAATGCCCTTTTTGTTAAAAGACAAGAAGAGAAACCAACTCCCGTCATGAATATAAACTCTCTTCGTTGTAATTTCTATTATAGTCTTGAGCATTCCGATCATTATTGTCATCTTGCTTATGAACAACCACAATCACAGCCAAAAGATGTCCGTGCTTTTAATTATATACCTAACGCACCTTCAAGACAAAATCCTAATTTTAGTTGGCGTAATAATCACCAACAAATAGCGCCTCCAGGTTTTAATAATCAAAATATTAGGTCCACCAACAACTACAATCAATATCAACCAAGGCAAGGATAGGGGCAAGATAATTATAATAATAATAATAGAAGTTTAGTCTCGATTAATAACAACTATCAAAATCCACCCATTAATAATCAACGTGAGATAGTTTCTGTTACACAACTCGTGGCAACTCAACTATCCCAAGCTAATAGATTCGATGTATACATGCAAGCTCAACAACAGATATTATTAGCCATCCAACAATCCATCCAACAGTTAGCCCATGAAAGACCACAACAAAAAGGCGTGTTTCCAAGTCAACCCGTACCTAATTCAAAATCAACAGACACAGCCTTTGAATTAAATAATAGTTCTAGTAATGAAAATATAATACAAGGAAAATTAAAGGTCATAACTACTCTCCGTTCAGGGAAAGTGGTTGACAACAAAGTAATAATGCCTGAGAATTCCCCACAACATGATAAAGAAAACTTACTAGATACCATAGTTGAAACTAAAGATCCTACTACTGTAGAAGTACCAGTTAAACTTCAACTTAAGGAGAAACTGACAATAGTTAAAGAAAAGGACAATACTCCTATTGACCCTTATGCTAGATATAGAGAAAAATCACCGTTTCCCCAGATACTAGCTATGCTAAAGAAGGACGATAATTTTGACAAGATTAGGAAAGTTTTTAAAAATTTAACTATAAACTTACCTTTCCTCCAAGCCATAAAATGTCTTCCAACACACGCTAAGTTTCTTAAAGATTTGTGCACCACAAAGAGGAAAACAAACATACCTAAAGAAGCCTTTTTAACAGAATAATTTCCCTTTTTAACTAAGCACACCAAAATTGTTAAGTACAATGACCCTGGTCGTCCCACTGTATATTGTACCTTAGGCGATACTTTCATAACAATTGCTCTTCTAGATCAAGGGGCAAGTGTTAACTTACTCCCGTTTTACCTTTAATTTATAAACAACTAGGTATGCACGATCTAAAATCGACTAAAATGACTTTGCAGTTAGCCTATCGTTCGATTAAGTATCATAAGGGCGTAATTGAGAATATTCTTGTTAAAGTACAAGACTTCTATTATCCAGCCGATTTTGTCATTCTAGACATAAAATTCTCCCACGACTCTATTCCTATCATCTTAGGGCATCCTTTCTTGGCAACTGTTAATGCCCTCATTAATTGTCGCGATAGTTCGATGTCCATTTCCTTTGGAAATCTTGTTGTTGAGGGAAATGTTTTTAAAATGATGCAACACACACCAGACATGCACGACTATATATGGCAAAATTAGCATGATAGAAAGTCTTACTCAAGATTATTTTAACAAAACTTTTGTAGATAATAAGATGCACCAATTTCTTTCCTTCGGCAATACTGAGGATTCTTACATCCAAGAAGTATATGCCCTCTTAGAATCTACTCCTACCCATGATCTAGCTCTTGAGTTTGAAGAACTCATTCCTAAACAAATCTGCGTTGTAGAGGAGGAAGACCCTCCTGAATCCCTCATTCCCACTGAGTTAAAATACATTCATCTTGATCCGGATGGCACTCATCCGATTATTATATCATCTCAGTTATCTGCTACTGAATAAGCAAATTTGATTAGGGTTATTCGTGAACATCGTTCTGCAATTGGGTGGTCTTTAGACGATATTAAGGGTCCCTAGCGTATGCAAACATCGCATTCATTTGGAAGATAATGCGAAAACCTCTCGTGAGCCACAACGTCGTTGGAACCCTACCATGAAAGAGGTAGTTAGAGTGGAAGTTTTGAGATTACTCGATACTGGCATTATATACCCCATCTCAGATAGTGAATGGGTGAGCCCAGTTCATGTAGTCTCTAAGAAATCAGGTGTTACAGTCATTCGTAATACTGATGGAGAGTTAGTTTCCACCCGAATTTCTATAACATGGCGGATTTGTATTGATTATAGGAAGCTTAATGCTATGACATATAAGGATCACTTTCCTTTACCCTTTGTCGACCAAATGCTTGAACGTCTAGCCGGCCATGCCTACTATTGTTTTTTAGACAGCTACTATACTTTGGCTATTTCCAGATTATTATTGACCCTGATGACCAAGAGAAGATTACATTCACATGTCCCTTCGATAAATATACATATAAAAGAATGTCATTTGGCCTTTGTAATGCACCTGATACTTTCCAGCGTTGTATGCTACATATTTTTAGTGACAAAGTACCCAAAAGTGTAGTTTAAACCCCTTAATAGGACTTTACTTAGCCAATTATATTTATAATAAATAAGAGTTAATACTGTTTACGTATTTTTGTGCATTTTAGGAGTTGAAGTTGATTAGGTGACTAAAGGCACCACTTTTGCATGGAAAACGAGTAAAGATGATTGCCAAGAAAGTTCTATATTTAAAGCCCAAGAATCATGGAGAAAAGCCTTTTTGAAGCCCATTCAAAGCTGGAAAGTCAAAGTCAATCCGGGTATAAAAATGACATAAAAGTCAACAAAACTTCAATATGCCGAATCTTTGGACTCGGGCCTTGTAATTGGACCTACTTTATGTCAAAACGACCAGCTCGGAATAAGCTTTCCAATGGACCCGGTCTTGCCCTAATCAAAATTGTAAAAGTGGACGAAAAAGGCACTGAAATAAGTTAGAATAGAATTGGCCCTTTTAAACTTGACCTAATAGACTTTGGGCTCACTTTAGAGGCCCAAAGTCTCCCTTTTTGGCCCATGCACGAAAATGTAACCCTAACCCTCTCCTATATAAAGAAGGTTAATGCTAAACACTTTCACACCTCTTCTAGCTTCTCCTCCTTAGTTAATAATTAGTTTAGTTTAGTTTTAATTAGTTTTACTTTCTTTAGAGTTAGAATAATTTAGTTTGTAGCATTCATTATTTCTCATCAATCAAAAGCTTTAGTTTAATTTTCAATTCAATTGTCTTTTCAATTATGTCTCTTTATTATTGCTTTAGTATAATGATTCCTATGACACAAAGCTAAACCTCTATTAGAGGAGGTTTATGAAGCCATGTGAGGTGATTCACCATTAGTCTTTATTGTGTTGCATAAAAGAACGTCAAGTTCTTCATTATGAGTACCTATAGATAGAGCTCATAATGGAGAACTAGAGTATATAGCCACCACCAAAGAGATTTGTGGTGGAGCTACACTCTCATGCTAGTGAAACTTCGATCCGAGAGGACTTGGTTTTCACTAGAGATTAATATAAGCGATTCAATACTAACTATTAGTCAATTGAATCGCATGGCGGATTAAACCTCTTTTAATATCTTTATTCATCATTTAAATTCACTATTTTCACCTCATATCTACTGTTTTGACTTTCCTTAGTGAAACATGCTTTTAATTTAAACTCGCATCCAAGTAGTGTACAACTAGAGTTTGGCAAACACGACTACTCCTAGTTATCATATGATTTTGAGAGTATTTATCTACTATTTTCCATCATAATTTATTGTTCACGCATCTCATAATTCTACTGTTCATCAATTTATTCTAAGTCATTCTTATCACCAGCCTAGGAGTGTATGCATACACTCTGCTCCAGATTATATGGGATAATAGGAACTTACATAAATTTGACAAAGGAGTAGCAACAAGAGAGAACATTTTGACAACAACAAATATACAATGGGAGAGAAGGCTCAAGGCTTTTGACAGGGAGATTCCTAACTATATTTTTAACTTTGTTAATACTGCTGTAGATCGAAGTAAACATAGAAATAGTAATAAACAAACATATAGTTCATGTCTTAATGTGAATAGCAATGATAATGCAAACTTGCATGCCTCTACTTCAAAATATGTCTACCAACATCGATCTCTAGCTAGGAGACTACAACTAACTCAACCTTTGGACTATGTAAATATTAGGTTTGATGCTGCTTTCAACAAAAGAACTAGGGAAGGAGCTGGAGCTGCTATGGTGATAAGTACCCAAAACTGTATTTTAAACCCTGTAGAGACATTAAATTTGGGTCAATTATGTGTTTAATAAATATAAATTAATTGTATTTTCATGTTTCAACAGACAACAATAAAATACACACGTAACACAGGGTTTTAGCATGAAATACATCCTCAATAAAGCTTGGACTTGAAATCTTCAAGACGCCTCATTTAAAGCTCCAATCTGCCGAGAAAGCTCATGAACTCCGAGAACCATGAAACAAGTTGAAGAATCCAAACTTGAGTTCCCCGAGCTAGCCAAAGGAGTCATGTTCGGGTCAAGACTTGGTCAAACCGACTTGTACCAAATCAAAAAATCAAGAAAAGTTCAAATGGTGACATCTTTCGCTCCTAACTCCGATTGAAGCATATGACCATCCAAAATGATCGGCAGAAAACTCTACACAACGGTATATTGCTTTTTACAAAATGGACGTATGGTTTGAAATCGAGAGATAAAGCCAAAGCACGCCACTATTCATCGAAGACGACGTAGATATTTTAGATTTTTTATTATTTAACTTTTTGTAAAGTCAAAAGATGAATAGTTCCGAATAGTGTCAAATAATGTTGAATAGTGTCAAATAGTGATTATTATTCCTTAAAGTCAAAAAGTTGAATAGTGATCAAATCTCAGTCGTGGGATCAGATTTCTGAGATTCGATCACGACCGTCCATTCAACTATAAATAGAAGGGTCTAGTTTTAGTTTTTCTCATGGAATGGTTAGCATTCCATCGTTAGGGAGTAGAGTAGTTTATCGCTTCCTAGTGTAATGAAGAATTTAATTTCCAATATTTAATTAAAATGTTTTTAATTCAGTTTTATTTTTAGTTAATTAGAATAAAACTTTAGTTATGTGATCTCAGAGCGGAAACTCTACCCCGGTGAGAATTATATCCGCTTGGGGAGTTAATAAAACTCATGTGAGGGAAAATCTTCGCTGTTGGTTTGGTAAGTTGTTTGGAAGAACAACTAGACCTACATCCTATCCCAAAAATGATAGTTGGTGTAGTTTACAGTTAGGGATCAAAGTGATGAGCTTTAGAGATAAGTCATTGTTTTGGTTCCACTTCACAAGACGTGTATAAGCTTAGAGATGGGCCATACATGTTAGGGATCAAGTTTTTTCTATTAGACTTGTTCCATGAGTTATAAGAAGAATAAAATGAACTTATCAAACAACAAAACTTATTAAAATCATTGAGATGAAATATTTTGCAATTTTATTGAAATGTGAGCGAAATGACAAACCCGACCATTTTTTTACAATTTAGATCAATGGCCGATCGTTTTCTCGTAAAATTTGCAAAATAAATTAATTTGGTCACAACACTCCATAATCATTTCTATTCCCTCCACAATTTTTCATTTTCCTCTAACAATAATTCAAAAAAATAATAATAAAATAATAAAAAAAAAATAACCCTCAAAATCTGCCATTTTGTGGTTATGGGCCTACTTTTGGGCCTTTCCTTCTCCTAAAAAAAAAAACACGCACCCACTCTTTCTTCTCTTCTTCCCCTCCTTTTCTTCTCTGACAAACTCCTTCTTCTTCTTCTTCTACTAAACTAAACTTCATCTCGCCCCTAAATTTCCTTGTGTTTTCTTAAATTCTCTTCTCTTACCCATTAATTCCTTGCTTCTCATCTATATTTCCTTTTGTTGAAGGTGCTACTGCTGCAACTGGATTGGAGTTGGGTTGTTGCGATGGTAAATAACAAAGAAGACGGTGGACGGTGGTGCTGTGCTGATTGATGAATGAAGATGGTGGTTATTCATGTGAGAAGCTGATGGTGATTTGGTGCTGTTGGTTGTGTCGAGATGGATGTACTGGTGAAGGAGCTGCTGGGATGATGCTAGTGGTGTGACGGTCGTGCTGCTTGAGGAAGGTGGAGATCGGTGATGCTGGATTGAGACAGTGGTGTCTGGTCGTGCAAGGTATATGGTGAAGTGAAGGTGGCCGGCGTTGCGTGGCTGGTGGCTTGAGGTCAGTTCGAGTGATGGTGGCTTGAGGTAAGCTAGAAGGTTTCGGTGCTGGTGGATGTGTTGTTCGATGGTGCTGTTGGTTGTGTCGAGATGGATGCCTGGAGATGGTGTTGTTGGGGGTGACTGATGGTGGTTGTTTATGATGATTGGTGGTTTGAGTAAATGGTGGAGTTGACGTGGTGTTTATAGCAGATGGTGCTGCTGCGTGTCTGCCATCTGCGAGTGGCAGTGCTATTGTGTTCTTGATGATGCCTCTGTTTCTGTGTTGTTGTCGTGGAACAGTTTGCAAGTCAGGACTTTTGTTGTCACAAATTTTGTTTTCGGCTGATATGCGAACTGATGATTGGCAGTGGAGTTGTGCAGAAGCTGAAAATGTCCTACTGAGAGGGTTGACTGAAATATGTCGGTTCATTTTTGATTGATATGATAAGAGTGGTAACTGTGTTCTGACTTGAAGGTGTTGTGTGAGTGTCGTGTTGTGTTGAATAAGTGATTAATAGTCGGTGTAGGTAGTTGTTGATTTATAGTGAGTTTTGACTCTGTGTTTAGTGAGATTGATGTGCCTCTCACCTAACCAAAGCAATTACTCTAACTGTGAGATTGTCGAATGTAATGAGTTGAGTCCTGTTTGTGTGCATGCTGCACGAGGGATGTGCGCACATACTACTAAAAATATATATATATAATAATAATAATAATAATAATAATAATAATAAATAATAAATAATAATAATAATAATAATAATAAATATTTTTTGTGTGTGCTTAGGATTTAAACATTGAGGACATTGGACAATACCTAATGGACTAACGAAAAATGGACTTCGGACTTCGACTTAATGCCTTTTCACCGATCCTAATGCCTCCTCTCACATTTGATTGTGTTGACCAAGACAAAACTGGACCCCGATTTTCATCATCCAAGCACCACACATTTAAAAATATATATAATAATAATAATAAATTAGAATGTAGAATTATTAGATTATTATTTTATTTATTTTATTTGTAATTTTGTTGTTTTTATTTTTTAAATATATTCATGTAATCAAGCCCCTCGAGGCAAACTCTCAGAACTTATTGGCCTTGTGCCATAATTTCGGCCTAGTTGTGGGCTTCTATATGTTTGTATATAATTTTCTAAAACAGATGAGTGGTATTGACCCCGACTGGCCAAACAGTCAATGACCACTCAAGTCATCTTTGACCCAAGTGTGTGTAAGCCACAACTTGGGAAGGTACGCTTTTATCTCCCTTGAATCTCCTGTCAAAGGGTTATATGTCATTTCCACACATGATTAGGCTACTTAAACGAAAATCAATTTTAGCCTTTTGGAAATGATATGATAGCATGTTTAGAATTGTGATTTAACGTTAATGCATGTTTATAACGTATGATTAGCAAACATGATTAGAATTCAAATTTTAGGAATGCTTAATAATTTTGCAAACCTGATCAACTTTAAACACATGCATGCATTTATATTGGGTACCTGAAACATACTTTTATGGAATCTGCTACGTACAAAAAAAAAAAAAATCTACCATCACGGTAAATCAAAATGTAGACCAACCTATGAGTAACAAACCTTTACCCTTGCATACAAGAGATAAATCAATTATTTCCGTTGTTGAGACCAATCTTTCGAATGAGTATCTAAAAAAAAAAAAAAAATTGCTGATCTGTCCTATTTTACATATCTAAGCTTCATGAAGGACACTTTCTAATGCAATTTTTTCTCGACACAGGAGTGTAAAAATACCATTTTTTAGGGGGGTACTCGCTAAACCCCCAAATCTTTCAACTATTACCTAATAGTTGATATAGAAATATGACACCCCAGTTTCATCCTGTTTGGGGGTGTGCATATTCTAGGGGAATCTGACGTAAAAAGACCCCACGTACCTAGTCTCGGGAATCTGACTTAAAAATACCCAATATAAAGTCTTGAGAATCTGACTTTAAATGACTCCATTTTCGTTGCATTCAAGTAATGCCATAATAAGGTACTTCTCGCCTTCTATTTTGGAGGGATAGTTGTCGTTGTCAGTTCTTCATCCAAATAAATCGTGTATTCCAATTTAGTACGATGGGTGGCAAGGTAATGTTTATCAACGGCGCGAAGTTTATTTGTTCAACATATTAGCTTAATAATCAGATTTGCTAAATCATTCCACCTTCCGGGTGCGAATGTCAAGGGTTTCTACAAACCCTTATATTTGATAAAAGTCTTAGGAATCTGACTATAAACGACCTAAATTATTATGTCTATATATGTGTGTGTATTTTGGTTGTTTTTCTTGATGGGTGTGCTATTTTCAATTTTCTTATTGCATGCATTATGTAATTTTTGTTATAGAGATTCAGCTAAATTTTTGCTCACGTTTCTCAGGTAATTTCTTTCCCTATCTCTTTTGATACTTTGAGGACAAAGCATCCATCTGTTTGGGGGTGGGAGATAAACATTTTGCAAAAATTAGGAACTTTCAAGTTATTCATTTTTCTTTCTTTCTAAAAAATTTAAAAAATAAAAAATAAAAAAAAAAATAGTTAGTCTTATTTAGTAATAAAGGTCTTGTTTCCTTTTATATGATGAAAATTGTCTAGAAATCTCACATTAGCATTAGAATTAGGATTGGTTCTTAGAAACTTATGTTAATATCGCACGCTAATAGTTTTATATCTTTTCATGAATATTCATGCAAAGTGAGTGTCAATGATCAGACATGGTAGTAATTTTTGGGACTCATGGTTAGAATACTTAAATTCCAAATCCGGTGAGAATCTAGCCAAAAGCCTCAACATAAGTGTATCCGAGTAATGACCCAAGGATGAAGCAATTCTCGAGTAGAAAAAAAATCACACGCCCACTTGCTTGATCACTATACCATATCCTAGCGAGAATTTAGGCATTCTTTGGACCGATATAGCCAAATAAAAAATATATACAAACCCAAAAACTATATTTTCCCTAGTTTTCCCCATTGAGCCTTTATATTATCCATTTTATTTTTCATCCATTATTTCCTTTCCCATATCCATATCCGATGAGTTCGAGAAATATGATGAAGAGCATAAAAGAAGAGAAAAGACCTATACAAATACGAAAATTCGCTCTATCGGTTAATTTAGATTGATGAATCTAGTTAGCTGTGTCAAAACCAAGAAAAAAGTAAATTCAATGAAAGAATCAAAGTTATAAACTCCAAAAATAAAATCAAATGGAGTAGAAAAGCCAAAAAGTGGCTAAGTATGGAACAGGTTTTGAAACGTAAGAACACTAGGTTTTCCAAGAATTATTTGAAGACCATATTTTCTCTAACTCATTGTTTTGTTATCCATTCCATTCCTTCTAAACCATTTCCTAAGCTCCGTCATACCTAATAAAAGTCCTCTAGCTCAATTAGGATAGGTTAGTGCGATAGTAAGTGGTAGACGTGATTGATCGACCCTCGCCCGACGCCATTGAGAATGTGAGGAAACGTGTGCCCACCGCACAATCGGAGTAAGCAAAACTTGAGAGAAAAATATGAGAGAATTTGTGTTTCGACACATACTTGTGAGAACCTACTTAAGGACGCTCTCCAAAGGATCCAGAAACGGCCCTGCTTGTACATTTCATTGTAAATTTCACTGCATACATATTCATATGTAGATGTTTTGATTATTGTACATTTATTAACGTAGGTTTCAAATGAATTAATCTGCGTTCCCCGCTAGTGAGACGTATAGATATCTGATATCTAATTTAGGGAACAAACCTTTGTTACTGAGTCATTGTAGTATAGCTGAAGTTTGTGGGTATCTTCTCTGGAAAACTCTCACGATGCTAAAACTCGTCCACTAGGGAATTCCTAGTGGTTTAAGGCCTTGTTGCATATACTCAATGCAATCGCACTCTGCGAAATAAGAATTAGCTTAGGGCTACACATTTTTGGCCACTTATCTATTTTTAGTGTCTCTTCTTTGCTTGAGGACAAGCAAAGTGTTGTTTGGGGGTAGTTGATAAGTACCCAAAACTGTATTTTCAACCCTGTAGAGACATTAAATTTGGGTCAATTATGTGTTTAATAAATATAAATTAATTGTATTTTCATGTTTCAACAGACAACAATAAAATACAATACGTAACCCGGTTTTAGCATGAAATACATCCGAATAAAGCTTGGACTTGAAATCTTCAAGATCGGCTCATTTAAAGCTCCAATCTGCCAAAAAGCTCATGAACTCCGAAACCATGAAACAAGTTGAAGAATCCAAACTTGAGTTCCCGAGCTAGCCAAAGGAGTCATGTTCGGTCAAGACTTGGTCAAACCGACTTGTACCAACCAAAATCGCGAGAAAGTTCAAATGGTGACATCTTTCGCCTCCTAACTCCGATTGAAGCATATGACCTGTCAAAATGATCGTATGCGAGAAAACTCTACACAACGGTATATTGCTTTTACAAAATGGACGTATGGTTTGAAATCAGAGATAAAGCCAAGACGCCACTATTCATCAAGACGACGTAGATATTTTAGATTTTTATTATTTAACTTTTTGTAAAGTCAAAAAAGATGAATAGTTCGAATAGTGTCAAATAATGTTGAATAGTGTCAAATAGTGATTATTATTCCTTAAAGTCAAAAAGTTGAATAGTGATCAAATCTCGGTCGTGGGATCAGATTTACGAGATTCGATCACGAATCATCCATTCAACTATAAATAGAAGGGTCTAGTTTTAGTTTTTCTCATGGAATGGTTAGCATTCCATCGGAGGAAAGTAGAGTAGTTTATTGCTTTCCTAGTGTAATGAAGAATTTAATTTCCAATATTTAATTAAAATGTTTTAATTCAGTTTTATTTTTAGTTAATTAGAATAAAACTTTAGTTATGTGATCTCAGAGCTTTTAAACTCTCCGAAAGAGAATTATATCCGTTTGGGGAGTTAATAAAACTCACGTGAGGGAAAATCTTCGTTGTTGGTTTGGTAAGTTGTTTTGGAAGAACAACTAGACCTACATCCTATCCCAAAATGATAGTTGGTGTAGTTTCTAAGTTAGGGATCAAAGTGATGAGCTTAGAGATAAGTCATTGTTTTGGTTCCACTTGCTAGCATGTATAAGCTTAGAGATGGGCCATACATGTTAGGGATCAAGTTTTCTTCTATTAGACTTGTCTATGAGTTATAAGAAGAATAAAATGAACTTATCAAACAACAAAACTTATTAAAATCATTGAGATGAAATATTTTGCAATTTTATTGAAATGTGAACGAAATGACAAACCCGACCGCTGTTTTACAGCTAGATCAATGGCGCCGATGCGTTTTCCGTAAAATTTGCAAAATAAATTAATTTGGTCACAACACTCCATAATCATTTCTATTCCCTCCACAATTTTTCATTTTCCTCTAACAATAATTCAAAAAAATAATAATAAAATAATAAAAAAAAAATAACCCTCAAAATCTGCCATTTTGTGGTTATGGGCCTACTTTTGGGCCTTTCCTTCTCCTAAAAAAAAAAACACGCACCCACTCTTTCTTCTCTTCTTCCCCTCCTTTTCTTCTCTGACAAACTCCTTCTTCTTCTTCTTCTACTAAACTAAACTTCATCTCGCCCCTAAATTTCCTTGTGTTTTCTTAAATTCTCTTCTCTTACCCATTAATTCCTTGCTTCTCATCTATATTTCCTTTTGTTGAAGGTGCTACTGCTGCAACTGGATTGGAGTTGGGTTGTTGCGATGGTAAATAACAAAGAAGACGGTGGACGGTGGTGCTGTGCTGATTGATGAATGAAGATGGTGGTTATTCATGTGAGAAGCTGATGGTGATTTGGTGCTGTTGGTTGTGTCGAGATGGATGTACTGGTGAAGGAGCTGCTGGGATGATGCTAGTGGTGTGACGGTCGTGCTGCTTGAGGAAGGTGGAGATCGGTGATGCTGGATTGAGACAGTGGTGTCTGGTCGTGCAAGGTATATGGTGAAGTGAAGGTGGCCGGCGTTGCGTGGCTGGTGGCTTGAGGTCAGTTCGAGTGATGGTGGCTTGAGGTAAGCTAGAAGGTTTCGGTGCTGGTGGATGTGTTGTTCGATGGTGCTGTTGGTTGTGTCGAGATGGATGCCTGGAGATGGTGTTGTTGGGGGTGACTGATGGTGGTTGTTTATGATGATTGGTGGTTTGAGTAAATGGTGGAGTTGACGTGGTGTTTATAGCAGATGGTGCTGCTGCGTGTCTGCCATCTGCGAGTGGCAGTGCTATTGTGTTCTTGATGATGCCTCTGTTTCTGTGTTGTTGTCGTGGAACAGTTTGCAAGTCAGGACTTTTGTTGTCACAAATTTTGTTTTTCGGCTGATATGCGAACTGATGATTGGCAGTGGAGTTGTGCAGAAGCTGAAAATGTCCTACTGAGAGGGTTGACTGAAATATGTCGGTTCATTTTTGATTGATATGATAAGAGTGGTAACTGTGTTCTGACTTGAAGGTGTTGTGTGAGTGTCGTGTTGTGTTGAATAAGTGATTAATAGTCGGTGTAGGTAGTTGTTGATTTATAGTGAGTTTTGACTCTGTGTTTAGTGAGATTGATGTGCCTCTCACCTAACCAAAGCAATTACTCTAACTGTGAGATTGTCGAATGTAATGAGTTGAGTCCTGTTTGTGTGCATGCTGCACGAGGGATGTGCGCACATACTACTAAAAAATATATATATATAATAATAATAATAATAATAATAATAATAATAAATAATAAATAATAATAATAATAATAATAATAAATATTTTTTGTGTGTGCTTAGGATTTAAACATTGAGGACATTGGACAATACCTAATGGACTAACGAAAAATGGACTTCGGACTTCAGACTTAATGCCTTTTCGCCTGATCCTAATGCCTCCTCTCACATTTGATTGTGTTGACCGCACAAAACTGTGGACCCTGATTTTCATCATCCAAGCACCACACATTTAAAAAATATATATAATAATAATAATAAATTAGAATGTAGAATTATTAGATTATTATTTTATTTATTTTATTTGTAATTTTGTTGTTTTTATTTTTTAAATATATTCATGTAATCAAGCCCTCGAAGGCAAACTCTGTAACTTATTGGCCTTGTGCCATAATTTCGGCCTAGTTGTGGGCTTCTATATGTTTGTATATAATTTTCTAAAACAGATGAGTGGTATTGACCCCGACCTGTCAAACAGGTCAATGACCACTCAAGTCATCTTTGACCCAAGTGTGTGTAAGCACAACTTGGGAAGGTACGTTTTCTTTTATCTCTCCCTTGAATCTCCTGTCAAAGGGTTATATGTCATTTCCACACATGATTAGGCTACTTAAACGAAAATCAATTTTAGCCTTTTGGAAATGATATGATAGCATGTTTAGAATTGTGATTTAACGTTAATGCATGTTTATAACGTATGATTAGCAAACATGATTAGAATTCAAATTTTAGGAATGCTTAATAATTTTGCAAACCTGATCAACTTTAAACACATGCATGCATTTATATTGGGTACCTGAAACATACTTTTATGGAATGCTCGCACGCAAAAAAAAAAATCTACCATCACGGTAAATCAAAATGTAGACCAACCTATGAGTAACAAACCTTTACCCTTGCATACAAGAGATAAATCAATTATTTCCGTTGTTGAGACCAATCTTTCGAATGAGTATCTAAAAAAAAAAAAAAAAAAAAAAAAAAATTGCTGATCTGTCCTATTTTACATATCTAAGCTTCATGAAGGACACTTTCTAATGCAATTTTTTCTCGACACGAGAGTAAAAATACCATTTTTAGGGGTACTTTAAACCCCCAAATCTTTCAACTATTACCTAATAGTTGATATAGAAATATGACACCCCGCCATCCTCGTTTGGGGTGTGCATATTCTAGGGAATCGACGTAAAAGACCCCACGCACCTAGTCTCTGAATCGACTTAAAATACCCAATATAAAGTCTTGAGAATCGACTTTAAATGACTCATTTTCACAGCATTCAAGTAATGCCATAATAAGGTACTCGCGCCTTCTATTTGGAGGATAGTTGTCACCGTCAGTTCCTTCATCCAAATAAATCGTGGTATTCCAATTTAGTACCCGATGGGTGGCAAGGTAATGTTTATCAACGACGCTGAGTTTATTTGTTCAACATATTAGCTTAATAATCAGTATTTGCTAAATCATTCCACCTTCTCGTGCGAATGTCAAGGGTTTCTACAAACCCTTATATTTGATAAAAGTCTTAGGAATCAATCTATAAACGACCTAAATTATTATGTCTATATATGTGTGTGTATTTTGGTTGTTTTTCTTGATGGGTGTGCTATTTTCAATTTTCTTATTGCATGCATTATGTAATTTTTGTTATAGAGATTCAAATAAATTTTTTGCTCACGCTTCTCGTAATTTCTTTCCTATCTCTTTGATACTTTGAGGACAAAGCATCCATCCTGTTTGGGGGAGATAAACATTTTGCAAAAATTAGAACTTTCAAGTTATTCATTTTTTTTTTCTTTCTAAAAAATTTAAAAAAATAAAAAATAAAAAAAATAGTTAGTCTTATTTAGTAATAAAGGTCTTGTTTCCTTTTATATGATGAAAATTGTCTAGAAATCTCACATTAGCATTAGAATTAGGATTGGTTCTTAGAAACTTATGTTAATAATGCACGCTAATAGTTTTATATCTTTTCATGAATATTCATGCAAAACAGTGTCAATGACCGTACATGGTAGTAATTTTTGGGACTCATGGTTAGAATACTTAAATTCCAAATCCAAAGGAGAATCTAGCCAAAAAGCCTCAACATAAGTGTATCCTCGAAAGTAATGACCCAAGGATGAAGCAATTCGAAGAAAAAATCACACGCCCACTTGCTTGATCACTATACCATATCCTAAAGCGAGAATTTAGGCATTCTTTTGACCGATATAGCCAAATAAAAAAAATATATACAAACCCAAAACTATATTTTCCCTAGTTTTCCCCATCGAGCCTTTATATTATCCATTTTATTTTTCATCCATTATTTCCTTTCCCATATCCATATCCGATGAAGTTCGAGAAATATGATGAAGAGCATAAAAGAAGAGAGAAAGACCTATACAAATACTGAAAATTTCGCTCTATCGGTTGGTAGATTGATGAATCTAGTTAGTCGTGTCAAAACCAAGAAAAAGTAAATTCAATGAAAGAATCAAAGTTATAAACTCCAAAAAATAAAATCAAATGGAGTAGAAAAGCCAAAAGGGCTTAAGTATGGAACAGTTTTGAAACGTAAGAACACTAGGTTTTCTCCAAGAATTATTTGAAGACCATATTTTCTCTAACTCATTGTTTTGTTATCCATTCCATTCCTTCTAAACCATTTCCTAAGTCCGCCATACCTAATAAAAGTCCTCTAGCTCAATTAGGATAGGTTAGTGCGATAGTAAGTGGTAGACGTGATTGATCGACCTCGGCTTCCGACGTCATTGAGAATGTGAGGAAACGTGTGCCCACTGCACACTGGAGTAAGCAAAACTTGAGAGAAAAATATGAGAGAATTTGTGTTTCGACACATACTTGTGAGAACCTACTTAAGGACGCTCTCCAAAGGATCCAGAAACGGCCCTGCTTGTACATTTCATTGTAAATTTCACTGCATACATATTCATATGTAGATGTTTTGATTATTGTACATTTATTAACGTAGGTTTCAAATGAATTAATCTGCGTTCCCCGCTAGTGAGACGTATAGATATCTGATATCTAATTTAGGGAACAAACCTTTGTTACTGAGTCATTGTAGTATAGCTGAAGTTTGTGGGTATCTTCTCTGGAAAACTCTCACGATGCTAAAACTCGGCCCACTAGGGAATTCCTAGTGGTTTAAGGCCTTGTTGCATATACTCAATGCAATCGCGACTCTGCCGAAATAAGAATTAGCTTAGGGCTACACATTTTGGCCACTTATCTATTTTAGTGTCTCTTCTTTGCTCGAGGACAAGCAAAGTGTTGTTTGGGGTAGTTGATAAGTACCCAAAACTGTATTTTCAACCCCGTAGAGACATTAAATTTGGGTCAATTATGTGTTTAATAAATATAAATTAATTGTATTTTCATGTTTCAACAGACAACAATAAAATACAATACGTAACTGGTTTTAGCATGAAATACATCCGAATAAAGCTTGGACTTGAAATCTTCAAGATTTCATTTAAAGCTCCAATCTGCCAAAGAAAGCTCATGAACTCCGAGAACCATGAAACAAGTTGAAGAATCCAAACTTGAGTTCCCGAAGCTAGCCAAAGGAGTCATGTTCGGTCAAGACTTGGTCAAACCGACTTGTACCAAATCAAAAAAATAGAAAGTTCAAATGGTGACATCTTTCGCCTCCTAACTCCGATTGAAGCATATGACTGTCAAAATGATCAGCATGAAAAACTCTACACAACGGTATATTGCTTTTACAAAATGGACGATGGTTTGAAATCAGAGATAAAGCCAAGCACGCCACTATTCATCGAAGACGACGTAGATATTTTAGATTTTTATTATTTAACTTTTGTAAAGTCAAAAGATGAATAGTTCGAATAGTGTCAAATAATGTTGAATAGTGTCAAATAGTGATTATTATTCCTTAAAGTCAAAAAGTGAATAGTGATCAAATCTCACGTGGGATCAGATTTTCGAGATTCGATCACGACCGGCCCATTCAACTATAAATAGAAGTGGTCTAGTTTTAGTTTTTCTCATGGAATGGTTAGCATTCCATCGTAGGAGTAGAGTAGTTTACCGCTTTCCTAGTGTAATGAAGAATTTAATTTCCAATATTTAATTAAAATGTTTTAATTCAGTTTTATTTTTAGTTAATTAGAATAAAACTTTAGTTATGTGATTTCAGAGCGGAAACTCTGCCTCGAGTGAGAATTATATCCGTTTGGGGAGTTAATAAAACTCATGTGAGGGAAAATCTTCGTTGTTGGTTTGGTAAGTTGTTTCGGAAGAACAACTAGACCTACATCCTATCCCAAAATGATAGTTGGTGTAGTTTCTAGTTAGGGATCAAAGTGATGAGCTTAGAGATAAGTCATTGCTTTGGTTCCACTTGCTAGCATGTATGAGCTTAGAGATGGGCCATACATGTTAGGGATCAAGTTTTCTTCTATTAGACTTGTCTATGAGTTATAGGAAGAATAAAATGAACTTATCAAACAACAAAACTTATTAAAATCATTGAGATGAAATATTTTGCAATTTTATTGAAATGTGAACGAAATGACAAACCCGACCGCTGTTTTACAGCTAGATCAGCAAGCAAAACCTTTTTCATGTCAGAAAATTTCCTAAATCCTAGTCCACCCAGGCACTTGGGTTTGCAAAGTTTATCCTACTCAATAGTGTGAATACTTTTAGATTCCTCATGCCTATGCCACCAGTAATCCCTGCAGACTTTGTCCATACTATCACATACAGAGGTAGGCAGGGAATATAATGTCATGACATAGAGGGGAGTAGCTTGGGCTACAACTTGAATAAGCATAGTTTTGCTAGCCTGGGAAAGCAATTTGGCTCTCCAACCTTTTATTTTCTTGTGTACTCTATCTACTAGATAGTCAAAATCATATCTCTTACTTTCTAATAGGGCAATAGGAACCCCCAAGGTATTTATCATTATTGGCGAATTCCTTCATACCCCAGAATCTTTTGAGAATCTTCATATGCTTAGGATGAACATTTTTACTAAAAAACATACTGAATTTATCAAAATTAATTTTTTGTCCATAAGCCTTACAATAATCATGTAGGATGGTTTTAAGAGTACCAGTTTCATTCAGGAAAGCTTTAGTGAACAAAAGCAAGTCATCTGCATATAGCAAATGTGCAATAGGTGGAGCATATCTCCTAATCTTAATGTCATGTTGATCAACTCCCAAATATGCGTTTTATTACCCTTATATTATTGCATTACATCACATCTTACCTTTAATGAAAAGACAACTCATAGTTTTTTTTTTTTTTAGGTTACGGAGAATTTCATACCACTTATCATAAAAGTTGCGTCTTAGCACCTAAAGGAGGCTTAATCACGCTTATTATGAAGACCAGAAGCTGCTATGAAAAAGTGATGAAAAAGTCAAAGTCAACGATCAAAGTCAAATGTCAAAGCCCTCAACTCATTAGACCAAAGATGGAGGCCCTTATCTGAAAATATGACATTCTCAAAAACCTACCTTGGTCAAGAAGAAATCAAAAAGCAAAAGAAAAATCAAAAGCAAAAGTGAAGTGTGAGGTGTCTCAAAAGTTATAGAGGAGGGCAAATCAGTAAAAGGCAAAAGTAGGGGTATATAATATAAAAACTAGGGAGAGATAAGACATCCATTGTTTTAGGGTCCAAACTATTTGGTTTGTAGGAATTAGTCTTGTTTTTTAATTCAAGTCTTTTACTTTATTGTTATTCATTTCTTTTTATTTAAATCTTGTTATTTTGCTTTGTTTATTTCAATCAATCTTATTTTGTTGTTCTTGTTTCAATCTTCAATCAATGCTTATTTCAATGTTTTCATGTCATTTACATACCAACAACTTGAGTTTTTATGTTTTCATTAGCTTAAACTAAACAAATTTTTACCAATAGTCTACCTTTCTTCTTCTTACCTCCCACACTCAAACTCTAAACAATTTAGGATAAATCTCACTTCTTACACTACTCTTTTGAAGTTACACACCACTTACACAATTTCAAATGGCACCGCTGCCAAGGATTGAAGGAGCAAGAGTGCTTGGTTGAGAATAGAAAGAGGAAGTACCATTCTCATCTTTCCATTTATATTTTTTAATTTTTGTTGCTTTATTTTGTTATTTTTTAGTAATGATTTACTTTCTTGCAAATCAGGGTTCGGGACCAACAAGCTGGAGAGGAGTCGGGTTACAAAATTAAAAGATCGACCAAACTTTACTAGAGTTTGAGGGTGACACCTTGGCGACCTACCACCTTCCTGCACAAGGGGTTCAGTTTTTTGGCAGTTTAGTTGCTTTTTGATGAATAGTTGAACACCAGGCTCAAATTTTGTAATAAAGTAGTATAATCAGTGGATCTTGTTTGTAATAGTTAAAGATAAATAAGAAAAATGAAAAAAAAAAATAGAAAATAGAAAATATGAGTTTTTATTGATTCATTATGATGAACATGAGTTAAACTTGGTTTAAGTTGTATACTTACCAAGGGATTAAAGTTTTCATTGCCTTGAAAAGTTCAAGTGTGTGAGGCAAGTTGTGAATCATAACTCACATACTTTGAATCAACTTGGTAATCAACACTCTAAGTCTATTTGACTCTAGTTAATCTAGGTGATCAATCTTAACTAGTTAATATATTAGATTAATCTAGTAGATTAGTATAGTATTATTTAATTTTAAGTTTTGGGCCCTTGAAGGCAAAGTTGTCTAAATTATCAAAAGCCCAACTTGTGGGCTTTTAAATGGGACTTTATTGTAACTTAAAACAGGGTAAAGCTCGAAAGGTTGGGCCTGATACTTAGATCGATCAGGCACCAACCGAAGTACCCTTCTCCTCAAGCAGCGTGTAAGCACGGCTTGAGAGGTAAATTTTAAACCTCCTCGAAGCCCAAGTAAGAGGATACCTTGTGTGTTTAAGCATGCTTACATGATTGTTTAAAATTTAATTTTCACACTGCAATTCGCGCATAAGGCTGAACCCGAGCCACATAACAACCATTGGGAAGTCATTCCCCAGTGTAGGTAAATTGGACGTTGCTTGATTCTTAAAGCCTTAGACTAAAAAAAATAATTAAAATCAATCAACTAAAGCCCAAAGTAGTCACGCTCCTCCAGAAAAGTACAAAATATATAGCCACGAGGATTTAGAGTAATCAGTTACTAGATTCCGGTAGACCAACTACCTTTCCTAACTTCCCTCCGCACAAATTCATCGTGAGTGAGATTTTTGGTGGTACACCATTTGATGAAGTGACTGCCTACTCTTCTGAGACGTGTAGTAGAGACATCCTAGTCTCGCGCCCAATTGTTCCCTTGAACAGGGCATAGTAATCTATAAACCAAGCAAATTTTTTTACAAAAATCCAAACAAATAAATTTCTACTGTTTGTGCATCATCATTGATTGAGCATTCATGTTTTAGGAATATGTATCGCAACCATCATGGGATTATAATGCAAACCCATAATCTTGTTCTTTCTGAGGTAGTCCTTATCATTGGTTATCTCATTGTCCATCATATACCGAATTCCAGTCTACTACGGGAAATCTTTTCAATGATGAACTTCAATTTTCAAACTTCCCGAGTACCCAATACACTGTTTTACAGTCATGTCAACAATTCATGGAGTTCTACCACAAATATTCAACCACCATTAATGTATCCATATGGTCAGTTAGAGTACAGTTTCACCTAAAACCCATTACCATTCACATCACCATCCATATCAAATTTATATTCTAGTACACCATCCATCACAGGCCAACTCTACCAAGAAATGGTCAAGCAAACAATATTAACTCAGCAAATAGCAACTACCTTGTGTTTTCTCCAATCCGATTCAAAAGAACCACATCTGAGACTAATATTCTTTCCACCAGTCCAGAACCCATCCAACAAGAGAAACAAGATGTTGCTATAACAAAGCCAATTGCTAAAGCCCATCCTGATACTCATGACTAATCAAATCCCTATCAACCTCCACATCGTGAGAATTCCAGATTTTATGACAATGACTATATGCCCGAAATCACATTTTCTCTCACATGCCTTAATGCATCATCACCCATAAATGAGAAAACTCTGGCAGAAGAAACTCAAGAACATGTATTGGACTCGACACACTTGGAAAATGACATTGAGAAAATTTATGAAGTTCTAGGAAGATAGGACAAAGAAAATAAAGTGCTTAGAAAATAGGGAGTATAATCTATGGTGGAAAGTGGAATTCAATTTAGTTTGGTCGTTAAATACTTATCGATGGAACAAATTTGTCACATCCTTACTATTGCAGATATGAACCACAATATTGTGGAAATGCCAAAACTAGATGAAGAATTCTCTGAGTTCTCGAGATCATGTGAAGAACCACCACCCAGCCATCACCATCCCAAAATAACACCTCTTGAAATCCAACCTCTATTCATAAAAAATCCACCAATTTTTGAGGACCTCACCATAAAATCATTTCAAATAAACCTCAAATTCACACTTATGCCAATTGCCTTTGAGATCATTTATAATTTTCTAAATCTTCCCAGTAAAGAGACTTTGCCCAATAAACAAACACAAGAGTCCATCATTTTAGTAGTCAAGAAACCGGGTATGTCATATTCCCCATCATTTGAGCCTCATGAAGGACAACTACTACCAACCTCTCACAAATTTAGATAATTTAACTATGACGGGTTATTGCATAAGTTCCATGATGGGTTACACAAACATTTTTCTATCATTTTGTATTTTACACTCCAAATACATCATTTCATTCTGTTTGGGGGTGTATGTTTTTATATATTTTTTCAATAAAGATCCCCAACTGTTTAGACTATTAGTATATAGTTAACAATATATTATCCATCTTATGCATAGTCTTGGGGAATCTGACTTAAAACGACCCCGCACATATAGTCTTGAATATCTGACTATAAACTATTCACGTTATGTTTTCTCGATGCATTCCATCATTAAGGTAACCAGACCTCTCCACTTGGAGGGTGTGGTTGTAAGTGCCGGAGTCTTAAGTCCACATTATATCTTACACATTCAACGTTAGCACTTTTACTCATAGTTTGAGTAGTGTACCCCTATAGAGCAAGTATATAATTTTTATTTTATTTATTTTACATTTCTTTTTATAATAGCTTTTCTATTCCTGTCATTTACAATTCCTATTTTTATTTGAATTTCTTTGCTTTCTATTTTTATGTTTTCTGTCTTACATAAGCATTTTTCTTTCAATCTTCACCTTTGACGTTAAGTAGTCTTTCCTCTATAAAGAAGAGATGTGAAACAAAGCAGAGAGGGCGATGGGGATTGAGTGAAGGTGTCTTATGGTTGTCTCTCATGGTTGTTTAGCATGTCTTGTTTTCCATAGGCATGCCATACCGTGGGATGTATGGTTGGCAGCTGGAGCCATTGATTTTGATTTTTTTTTCTTTCTATGGGTGATTTCTAATTGTTTCGAACTTCGTCTCTCTCTGGTTGGAATAGCTACAAAATAGGGCTCACTAGAGATTAGAAGAGGAGATACTAGATTACCTAGCAATAGAGCTAGTCCTTTTTACTAGATTCGCTTTCTTGCAAAACAAATAAAAAGTGCACAATCTAGGGCAAACCAAACCCCATGCAAGTTCTCAATTAGAATCACTTAATTTCAAACATCTTCTATTAGGAGGATCACTTTCGTCATAGTGATTTTTCTTAGTAGTTTTATAGTTTATATTTTTCTGTCATAATAATTTAGGAACATAAAAACCAAAAAGCCAAAAACAAATGTTTATTTATTTATTTAATAAAATTGTTGTTTTTACCGCACTTATAATAAATGATTCTCGATACATCAATAGTTAAGTGATTTTTCCAAAAACAAAACGGGCAATAGATTCCACATAGACCAACCCTTAGAAGTACGCAATCTCCATTTTTCTAAAGGCGGTTTGAGGATCAGTTATGTGTTACTAAATGTTTCCCATATCACTATGCACTTTCTGTCTCAATTTAAACCACGTAAATACCAATTGTCCTTTGCTCACCAACATATCATCACGTCAATCATCAAATACATTCAGACAATGACAACATACTTACAACAATCATAACAGAGTATTGGTTCCCATCCCATTTTAACCAGGACTACTAAAATCCACTAAAGAGACCTATATAGTTCCACCACCCACTAGTGTCCAATCAGCTAAACCCTTCAGTTATGTCGTCTTGCACAAGTACCCCAACACACATAACCGGCCACACAGTTTGACTAGGACTGGGTTCAATAAAGAGCCGACACGAAAGTTGCCTGAGATCATCAATTACGGTTTGTTTTAAAAAACTAGCATTAAGAATCACAACTCTTTTTAGTATGAGTATCTTAAAACATCTCTCTATAGTTTTCAAAACTAGAGGATATAAAAATGAAAATTATACGCCTCGGAGTAACTAAAATGATACCGAATTCACGTATAATTTTATCTTCTTATTAAAACCTCTATATGGTTAGAGATACATTTAAATTGAGAAAAATATTTACTCTAACAAAAAAAAAAAAAAAAAAACACCCACACACATTTCATATGTGTATGTATAGATAGTTGTTTACATACTTTACATTTCTAATTTTTTAGTGTAATCATAATCACGCATGCATGTTAGACTTTTCTGCATTATATATGTTTTCAAAAATACAAAAACCCAAAAAGATTTTATAATAGAATAATTATCCCTAGTACAATAAACCATGTATTTATAGTTCTATATCAAACAACCTACGCCCCAAACTGTGAACTGTAAATTTTTCGTGTATACTGTCAAATTTTTTTTTGAAGTTTTGTAATTTGCCCAAGCTCAATTGCGGTAGTGCCTGTACGGCCTAATTTCGTCATGTAGAGTTTCTATGAAATATCGTAATATGTCGACTCTCATAAACTACATACATATATATACCGAGAAAAGAATAGATTCCGATAAGACCAAAGGACGGTTCATACAAATTAAGAAACAAAAGAAAAAAAAAAAACTCTCATTGCCAGTCTTCCCCTCAAAATTTGTAACAAGAACGAGAAAGAGAGAGAGAGAGAAAGAAGGAGAAGGAGAAGAAGAAAAATGGGTGGTACAGTGAAAGACGTAGTATCAAAAGAAGAGCTGGATAAGACTGTTAGTCATCATGGTGGCGCTGTTATACTTAACTTCTGGGCATCATGGTGTGAAGCTTCTAAACAGATGGATCAAGTTTTTTCCCATCTCTCTACTGATTTCCCACACACCCTTTTCTTCAGGGTTTGTTCTTTTCTCTCAAGTTTCAATTTTTATGCGAAAAAATATATCATATTTGTCCTATTCATCTCTATGTTTAATATTAGTGTCGTGCCATGTTAGAATAGTATACTGTAATTTGCATGTTAGAGACTTGACATCAATCTATATGCACTTGTTACTTTTTCATATTGTCATATTGACTTGTGCTTGTTGATAGGCACTAAGGCTAAGTCCAATGGTGCGGCAAAACACCAAATATCACGGACATTTTGATCCAATGGTGCGTCAAAACGCTAACCCGCCAACGCTATCGGTATAAGTTTACTTATATATAGCGCCAGGTTTTAACGAGATAGCGTCAAGTTTACATGCCACTCAAAGTGGCGGGTAAAAGAAATCTAAACCACACGCCTTTGAGAATGGCGGCTGGAGAGTCCAAAAAAAAAAAAATCTTTTTTTGATTTTTTTTCCCCACACGCCTGTGGGAATGGCGGTTGGAGAGTCCCAAAAAAAAAAAAAATCCTACCCGCCATAGGCACTGGCGGTTAAGAGTCCTAAAAAAAAAAACATTTTTTTATTTTTTTTTCCCACACGCCTGTGGGAATGGCGGTTGGAGAGTCCCAAAAAAAAAAAAAAAAAATCTATCCGCCATAGGCATTGGCGGTTGTGAAAATAACCATTGGGTTGGGAAACGCTAAGCCGCTAACTGTATACACTATGCTATTGTGGTTTGGCGGGATGGCGCACCAAACCATTGGACTTAGCCTAAGTAAATTATTAGTTGGTCTGCATGCCTTGGGTACTACAGTATATTTTTATCAATGATGCACTAGTTCATGTTATTTTGATATTTTTTGGCTCTGTTTCGTGTGTTTGTAAATTATAAATAACCCTTTTCTTAGATTGTCTCCAGTCGTAGCCGTAATTGGATGCTATTCCCTCAAAATTTTCAAATACAGATAATAGTATAGCAATTTTGTCTACAACCGAAATGAATTGTTATGTAAACCACCAACTCCACATCATGTGGAGTGTGGTGTTGCCCTCCAGGTCGTATGGATTTCACACTCCAGGTCATATGGAGGTTGAGAGTCTCACATTCCACATCAGGTGTTACTCTCCATATAATATGGAGTGTGAACACTTTGCTATATTGTCAAAATTGGCCAGAGAGAACAATTATGGCAGTGCCATATGCTTGAGGTCGACAGGACGACATTTTGCCGCACAGTTGGAGAGGTTCCACCAAATAAAACAATTTGGTGGACTGTTGGAGATAGTCTTAGACTAACTCCAACTGTGTATCTAATTTCTATAGATGCGGCAACCGATCTCCAACCGTGCGGCAACTAGTCATCCTGTCAATCTGAAACATGTAATATTGTTATAATCATTCTCATATATGCGACCAGTTTTGACAGAATAGCATAGTGTTCACACTCCATATGTTATGGAAGGCAACAACACACTCCACACGAGTCTGTCAACCTCCACATGATGTGAAATGTGAACTCCAAAATACACACCCGCAAATCACTATTTCTCCAATTACTGATTTGCCCTTTTGATAGGTATAGTTGTAAAGGAAATAATCAAACTCCACATGAGTTGGAGTGTGGTGTTTACATGTTTCACACTCCATGTGAGTTGGAGTATGGACTTTCTTTCGGTTGTAGACAAAATTGTTATACTGTTATCTGTATTTGAAAAAAAAATTAGGGGGATAACATATGATTATTGTTATGGTTGGAGACAGTCTTAAGAATAGAAATTCTTAAAATTGTTTGGTTATGGTGTAGCTTGTGAAGACATCTTTTCCAAAATAAAAAATACTGATAAATCTCTTTGTTTTTTATACAACTCTTAACCCTATTCAAATTCGATGAAAACATTGTATGTTAACTTTACTGCTTTAACATGTCACACACACGTGTTAGTGTGAATTCTCCACTTAGTTTATTTATTTATCTTTTAGTTATTTATTTTTTATCTCAACCACCACTAAATTTGTTCAGCCAGAACATGTAGTCACACACACACACTTAAGTGCTTTGCCAATATCAGTAAGTCAGTTAATTGTTCACCAATATTAATTCATGCTATTGTGCCTCACGAAAGTCCTACCTTGCATTCTGTATCTATATTTGGGGAATAAAACATGCACCTTGTGAAACACCTATGATGATCTTCTTGACATACATAGCTTGTGCTCTGGCTCACCCCATACCTTTTTGTTAAATAATATTAACTTATTTAACATCGGTGCCACTGCCATCTAATGGATATCGACAACTCTTCTGAAATGACATTTGAAGTCTGTCATGTATTTCATTTTCATTTTATTTTTCCTTTTCTTAAAGAAGAATATGGTGAGTACATATTATCTTCATTTCTTATGTGAAAGCTCTTTCTGCCAAGGTGCATATTTCTTTTGCTGTATTGTCTCATAGCTTGTTTTTCCTTTTACATGGTTTTTACATAAAGACAGATAAAATCTACTGTGGCATAAAATCCTAGCAAAGCACTCAAAGGGTCTATCACAAAACTGTCTCTTTAGTTAGAGTATTTTTATAATCTATCTTATAATATTGTCACTTTAATAGCACATGCAAATGTAAAATGTAGGATATGTACTTTTAGGAGCAGGGATGCGCCTAACACTTACAAAGTTAGTAACATGATGGAAAACAAAGGCACTGCCTGTCTTGTAAGAGTATTTTTGTTGCAAGAACCTACTAAGTTTTGTTATAATAACTAGGGTATATGCCCGTGCCTTCTGGCACAGATAAACTCGCCACGCTTTCGGCGGCTCGGCATCCCCTGTGTTAGCAGTGTATCCCCTGTTTTTTTATGTCATGCTTGGTAAGACAACTAAAGATCACTATACCTGTCATCAGACTCCATTAGCATGCACAAAATTGTATAATAGTAATTTATAACATTACGACAAAGTAGACACCCAAAATAAGTTTTTCAATTGTTGAAATTATAAATGTTGAGGGGAGATTCTCTAAGAGCAAACCACAAATGTAAGATCTGTAAGACCTGAATAAAAATTAAACAAAAGAATGCCGAAAGTACAAAAAATTGTTCATGGCCATTAAGTTTTCATAAACCGCAGTACAAGACCTTAATCCCAATAAGAATAGGGACAATACACGCGAAAGCAAATAAAAAATTGAAGTCATCGCGGCTTCCTAATGCAGGGAATAGATGATTGTGGATGCCACTATCTTTTGGTCCTCGACACATTGTTGAACCTATCAAATAGCAAAATTTTGATTAATATGATCCAATGCGAAAATGAATACTATTACGACTAAATATGGTAGCGAACACAATTCTACAAATAATAGGGTCATATAAGATCTATTTGGTTTTTATATAATAGGGTAAGCAGACACAATTCATAGTCCAACACATTGAATTCATACCCCATCAGAGTACACCCACAAATCCTCAAAAAAATAATTACAGTTCCATCTATGAATCAAAACTTAGATGAACACATTTCCACGAAGATAATAAGGTAGGGTTATACCCCATTCGTTTGGTAATAATTCCAATTACATTCCTTCAAATCACAGAAAAAAAAACCCCACATTAAATCATTAATGCAAAAACAATTTTACACACATCTGGAATCTTTCATGACTTGGACACATGCATAGACAATATAATGTAAAAAAATATATGCACACTGCAAATATCTAGTGGATTTCATTTTTATGGTAGGAAGAAAGAAGAAACTACAACCAATTCCAACCAAGTGAGAGTCAGAATAGCCAATGAAATCCGTTTATACAAAAAATGAATCATATTATGAGAAGTACTGCTATAGGTAAACCAAGTCCATGCAGCAAAATCCAAAAAAATCGTAAAAAAGATTTGCTTATATAAAATGTAGCACAACAAACATTTGACAGAGATGCACCAAGAAAACCATTTGATTGAAAAGCTAGAAGGAGAGAAACATATTGTGGTGCAAAACCACTAAAACCCCCTACTTGCTTGAACACTCAATCACATACACACATACTTCCCAACAAATTACTTATACATAATATATTTTAAAAAGATTTTGTATACCTCGTCACACTTAATGGTGCCCCTAAATAAAATAGGACGCAAATGACATGCCAACAGAATTATGAGCTGACAATCTGAAAGTTGTATGAGAAAGTAATTAATTTAAAAACAAAACATATAAGAAGAATCATGTGTAACCAATCTCAGAGCGGATAGATCAATTAACATGAACACCTGAAAAAACTAACACTAATTTATACAACACCAATCTCAAAGTGGACAGGACAAACATCTATATACACTATGGACTTAAATAATTAGAAATACGTACGGATATTTGTTTTCCCTTGGTAAAAAGCACATATCTTGAAGCCACATTTTTCAAAACTCGATCAGCAGTGGCATACTCATGGCAACCTACAAAATGGCAGCAATAATAGATATTTTCGGTACAACGAAGCAAACCTAGAGGATATAATCAAACAACATTAGCAATTCCACTAAAGGTACATACTTCACCAACCTTAGCAAGTTAGTGAAAAAGAAGAGAAAAATAAAAGTAGGAGAAAGTAGCCATTAGAGTGAATCATACCTGATAGAGAGAGAGGCGTCAGATCTGATCTCGGTGGAGAATGAAGGAAATTTCTCTCTTTACCCTAAATTAGAGAAAAGGGATACAATGGAACCGTTTGCAGCGCAGAGATGCAGCAGTCTACTTTAGCTCACTTTAAAGTGCCATGTCACAACTTGAGAAACGATATATGAGCCGCAAGATGGAGGTCCTGCGGGCCCCACACCATTCCTTTTTATTAGATAGATAGAGACGGCTGTTGTACACGAAAGAGAAGGTCGTCTAACAGCTCGCCTAGGCTCTAGACTCACCCCGTACACATAGCCAGTGTTTGCACCTGTAACTGCATATAGTTTTAGACCGTAAGATTTTTGTTGAGTGGGATGTTGACTCTTCCTTTGACATGCTTATTTTTGTTTTCAATTGGGAGAGCAAATACCAACACCACTTTCAAAGCTAATGCTGTATACACAGTTACACAGTCTGAGCCCCAAATTTTCAAGCACAGTACATACTTATATTTTCAAACACTTTTGTATCCGGAGCCAAAACAATTTGATATGTGTGTATGCACAGTACAAAATACCGTTTTGGGGAATATATGGGTAATTTTAAAAATACAAGAACTGATATTTAGGATAATATTGATACCAAGAGACCTTAAAATACCAGTATTATTGTAATATATCGCTAACATATCGTGTATCTTGATATATAAAAACAGATATCGTGATTTTGTTATATATATTGTAGCGTGTGTGTTAATATGTATTTATATATGTATTAAACCAACAAAATTTTCTTTCTGGAACATTAATGTAAATGCTAATTGTTTTGTGCTCCCTCTTCACACATGTGATTGTTGTCTATATTAATGGTGTGTATGTGTGTGTGTGGGGTGTTCTGTAATTCTAACCCCACTCAGAGGTAAAACTTTATCCACTGCTGTGCAAAGGCTAGTTTGTCCATGGTGAAAATGGTCTTATCGTGGAGAGGTAGAGATGATTTCTTGGTGTATATGTGTCAATGGTGGTCCACGAACTCCAGACATCTTTTATTATTGTTTTAATGTTACATTTCTGTTTAGAAGTGTTTTAGGGTTTAATGAAATTTTTAAGTAGTTGCTGAAATAAGCTTTCTTGTCTATCAAGAAACCCTTTCAATAAATAAGGTATGGGAGTGATGTGAATTGCGCTATTGCCTCAGGGAGCCCCTTTATAATCAGGTTATTTCAGTGAGTTCTCAAATAAAAGTTTAGTTTTTATGTGTTTTCTTTGTGTCAGATGCTACAATCCTAGATTTGTGTTTATTTTAATGGTGCCTTGTAATTTGGTTGATTTGATTGATGGACTTCTCACAATTACAGCACCAGCATTATAGTAACCCAAATTTAGGGTTTCAGCATCACACTCAAAGAAACACACAAGGCTAAACTTTTATTCATAAGCTCAAAGCTGAAATAACATCACAAAAAAGGCTCCCATGCTAATTTATTGAAATGGTTTCTTGCTGACCAGGGACCTTATGTTTGTAGCTACTAAAACGTTTTCTCAAACCCTAATCCTCTTTTGAAATACAAAATTCAAATGAAAACTTTAATAAAAGATAGTTGGTGAAAGCGTGGTCTGTGGACCACCTTCGACACATAACATCATCTCTACACCATGGATCTTCACCAAAATTAAGTTCATTTTGAACTGTCCTACCTTGTCAAAAGTTGTTTCCATGTATTGGATTTATCTAGCGGTCCAGAATTTTTGGCCCTCTTTTGGCAAGGTGAGGCATGCTTGAGTGAGCTGTTTTTAATTTTTTTTGTTACATCGATCTCCATCTCCATCCAAAATCAGCCATCTTCTCCCTGTCGACCCTGTGAATTTGTGTCTTTTATTATATGGTAATTCCATGTATTGCATACATATATTCTAAGAGATGGTATCAATAACTCATATCATCATCCTTCAAAAGTTATTGGGGTATACATCTATACATACACACATACCTCTACAAGCAATTTTCCAAGAGACGGAGCTTTGTACAAGCTTACAGCCTTACCATAAAAATTTAGCACATTTTGGTGTGCCTGGTGCGTTATGTGCTTTCGACATTGAGTAATAAAGATCATATTTATGTCCTTTTTAATTTTGTATGATGGATTCCTAGTATTTGGTTATTAGATTTGTCTTGTTTAAAAAGTTTTGAAATACACATTCCGAGTATTTTTGTTTTTGTGCCCCATCTATCTTGATGTGCGCATATTCTCTCTCTCCTTCTCAGTGCTTTTGTTGAAAATTGACTCTTTTATCTTCACCATGTGTGCATATTGCTCCCTCCCTCCCTCTCTAAGTTTATAAACTTGTACTTTTTACATGCGTCATGTTAACTAACTATGCCATTAAGGATGGCAAATCTGAACCCATATGTATGTTTTACCCCAAAATGTCTTTTTTCTTCCCAACAGTTGTGTTTCATAGTGTAAAAGCTTTTGAAACTACAAATTCACAGCAAAGTGGCAATCCAAATATTCCTTCATGTTGCTTTTTCCGCACCAGTAATTTCAGATGTTAGATGCCGAAGCAATTTTAACACCATATGTAACAATTTCTGCAGGTAGAAGCTGAGGAGCAACCAGAGATTTCTGAAGCTTATTCAGTTGCTGCAGTGCCTTACTTTGTCTTTTTGAAGGTAAAAAATTAATTGACTTTATTATGTTTCTTTTTTCCCATATGTGTTTTAAGAGTAGAAACTCGTTAAGCTCCATGCACATAAAAAAGTATCCACATGACAAATTGAAAACTACACCTCTACCTGGTCCTTCATTGTGCTTTAATAGGACAACTCAGTATACTGAACTCATGATCGTTTTGTATTGGATAATTGCTGTTACCTTAAGTAATTACTATGAGGATCAGTAGTCTCCATGTTGTATTAATTTTTCTGCAATTATGATTGCATAATGGTGGACGATATTGTAATTTGAAGTAAACTGTGAGATACTGCCAAGTGTGTGAAAAAAAATAACTTCCATACAAATGTAAGCCTTTCATTAACTGAAATACATAAACTATTAGAAATATCACCTCACAAATAAGTACATACTTTTGTGGGAATTATATCTGTGGACAACAATATACATCTACTGGTACTGGACTATCATTCACTAACGTTTTTTAGAAACATAGAGACTATGACTACGCTATTTGGTTAGCAGTAGTAGGCAAGTCACATTGCTGCAGGAATAATAGAATTTTCAAATAGGCAGTGATTCATGTTCATGCTACTAGGGAGGGTAATCCTGCATAAGGTGTTTGTCTATTTATGCAAATTAGTAGATGTGTTCTAGAAATCACCTTTAACTCGGGCACAATTTTGGGGTGTGGGAGAGGGAGGAAATCAAAGTGTGTGTTTTGGCTTGTGCCATCTTCTTAACTCTTTTAGTAATGGACGGTACACAAAAGTTTCTATTTAGTAACCCAAACAGAAATGCAGATGCTTACTTGCTTCCACGATATACACATCTGTTTGTTTTTGTATATTGGCAAACTGTGGCAGCATATGTTTTCAGAGTGTGAACTTGTATATTTGAGTTATTTGATTGCACATTTTTTCTTTCTTTCTTTCTTTTTTTTCCTTAGATTTCTTTATTATTATTACTGTTGTTATTACCATTATAGTATTATTGTTGTTACTATTATTACTATTCATTTTGGGGGGGAGGTGTGGGAGCGGGGTGGTGCAGGTCCATGGAAAATGTATGTATAGTTTTTAAGGATTTTTTTTTGTTTATTGCGTACCCAATCTGATGGAATTTCTGGTGGTGTCGGTTTTATTGTGTGTTCCAAAAAAGTAGAAGAAATAGTCAGAATTGATTTAATTTCTAAGCTAACTTTGGACTTGCCATGGATTCCCAGAATTTGGTGGAAGTGATTTGGGTCGCGGCCTGCTCTTAGTATCATTCATTCCAACATTTTTGGACTTCTTGTTTCAGGATGGTAAAGTAACGGATACATTAGAAGGAGCAAACCCATCAAGTTTAGCAGACAAAGTTGCAAAAGTTGCAGGGCCCATCAACTCTGAGGAGTCTGCTGCTCCTGCTAGCCTTGGGATGGCTGCTGGACCTGCTGTCCTCGAAACTGTCAAAGAGCTTGCAAAGGGAAATGGTTCTTCCCAAAAGGAGAGTATATCTTCTTCTGGTTCTGGGGGTTCACTAAAGGAGCGTCTAGAACAGCTTGTGAGCTCTCATCCAGTGATGCTCTTCATGAAGGGAAATCCTAAAAATCCCCAATGTGGCTTCAGTCAGAAGGTGGTCGATATATTGAAGGGAGAAGGAGTTGAGTTTGGAAGCTTTGATATTCTATCAGATAATGAGGTCCGTGAAGGGTTGAAAAAGTTCTCCAACTGGCCAACCTTTCCCCAGCTTTACTGCAAGGGAGAACTTCTTGGAGGATGTGATATCGCAGTTGCTATGCATGAGAGTGGTGAACTAAAGGAAGTCTTTAGTGACTATGGGGTTCTTACAAAGTCCGAAGAGACTGAACCAGGGAAAGTTTCAGCCATTGATCTCTCATCTGGGAAGGGTGGAATCTCTGACGCCACTGGCTTGAGTGAGCTCTTGAGCTCTCGTCTAGCAACCCTTGCCAGTTCGAGCCCTGTCATGCTGTTCATGAAGGGTAAACCAGAGGAACCCAAGTGTGGATTTAGCAGCAAAATTGTTGAGATCCTTCGACAGGAGAATGTAAGTTTTGGGAGCTTTAACATTCTTGAGGACGACGAAGTACGACAAGGTCTCAAGGTTTACTCGAACTGGTCCAGTTACCCTCAGCTATATATCAAAGGTGAACTGATAGGAGGATCCGATATAGTGTTGGAGATGCAGAAGAGTGGAGAGCTCAAAAGAGTTTTAATTGAGAAAGGGATTTTGCCAGAAGAGACCCTTGAGGACAGGTTAAAGAAACTGGTCTCTTCTTCACCAACAATGTTGTTCATGAAGGGTACTCCAGATGCTCCACGATGTGGTTTTAGCTCTAAGGTTGTGAATGCTCTGAGAGAGGATGGTGTGGAATTTGGGTCGTTCGACATTCTAAGCGACGAAGAAGTGAGGCAGGGCTTGAAGACGTATTCAAACTGGCCAACCTTTCCTCAGCTTTACCATAATGGAGAGTTGGTAGGAGGTTGTGATATTGTATTAGAGCTAAAAAACAGCGGCGAGCTCAAATCTAGCCTTGCTGAGTAGGCCTTTTGGGGACTCCCCAAGCAGAGATAGTTTTCTTAAATAATGTTTGTGCGACTTTGATTTTATTAGTGTCACGCGTCTGTGTCAAGTTGGACTTGAATGATATACTACATACTTTAAAGTTTTGCCTGTGTTTTACATCTTCATTAGTGTTTAAGTGCCTTCAACGCATGATCTTTGATATAGTGATGTTTCCGTATTATTATGAAGTAATGAGGAAATTTTGTATGGTCCTGAATTTTCATACGTACAAGGATGCATTGCACACGAAGTGGCAACTGAAGCCAAATAGTCTAATCTCATCCTAACAAATATCAATTTACGTAGGAACTATATATTACAGAAGTTGGGCAATCGACAAGCTGGTTTAGCACACCACCCTCATGCTAAAAAAATGAGGTTCTTGGTCGACGTTCCCATATTCCCTCTCTATGCCCTAGAGTCCTAGACTGTTAACTCAATTCTTGCTTTGATGATTTTTTGGCTTACCAAGTCATGAACTGATGGAGATGATTCTCAATCAGTTCTAGACTTTCTTCTCGTTTGTTCTTGGTCATACACGGCCAATTCTTGTAAATAATTTAAGAACCTTTTATAACTTTGAAGGAACTTCGTATTGTTGTCGAGTCAAGTTCTCACCATCATTGAAACCAAAAACCATATTTTCACCGTCCAGCCTCACCATCTCAACGTAACATGGCTCTGATAAGATGGTTCAACACCTGCAGTCACTAAGTGACTTTGGAGTTTGGACTTGTCTGGTCTATTCATTTATTTTTTGGAATAGGTCTCTGGTAGTCTTGCTACATTAAAAAGACCAGTTTTCATGTGTACTTTTGTCAAGGTATTAATATTTCTGAGAAGAAATCTGTTAAATGGAGTTAATAAGTTTGAAACAACATCAGATGGTTAATAGTAATCAGCTCTCTAACCAGCACAACCAAGATAACAAATACCTCCTTGGTTTTGAATTGGCAAAAAAAGATGTGCGACAGCACTGCTGCACATGAAGTTAGCAACTTGCAAGTAGGAAAATTACGTCGGAGCATTACTATGAACAGCCACAGAAAAATAACCAAGTGACTCAACAAAACGTTCTCTTTCCGGAAGGGTTATTTAGGGTTTACTATTTAGGTACTATTTAGGTTTAGTCCTAATTAAAATTATCGACTATTTTAGTCCTACTTCTATCTATTGACTTTGAGTCGTCTCAGTTGACCGTGGTCAAACTATTTTATAATAATATATTTTTCATTTTTTATGAAAATGGTCAAACTACCCTTTAGCGTGCTTGACAAGCTACTTTATGTTGAATTGTTTTTGGAACACCACGTGTCAAACTGTGAGAGATGAAATTATATAAGCCATTCGATCATTTCTTATTCGTATCTCGAGGAAATAGGTGAGATAGGGAGGGAAAAATCTTCGCACTCCCCCATTTTGTTCACTTACACTACGACAGTTCGTCTTCTCTTAATCAAACTAAACACTTAATCTTCTCCATTAAAAATGATAACTTGAAGATTGCTACCAAACACTTAACCTTCAGTCACGAATCTTTGAAAAAACTTCAACTGGAATTATGAGTGTTAGCTAGCTGGTCGTCGAATTTTGTTCGTGGAGATCTCTCTTGTGGTGGTCGTGGATTTTTTCGGAGTTGCTCATTGTAAGTCAGTTCAAACTTTGTATGTTTACACGTCAAAGCATGCATTTTTAAGTGTAAATGGATCTTTAGGTGTGTTTATAAAAATTGTGTTTTTATTCCATTAATTCCATTATTTGTTTGTATCGATTGAACCCTATGTTTAAAAAACATTTTTTATAGGAAGACTGCTGTGTGGGTGGTTGGGTGGATATATATGCATGTATTTTGTTCTTAGGGTACTCTTGTTATTGAATGTTCTTAAAAGTAGAACGATTTTATTGTTGATAAGTGTATAATGTCAGCATTTTTTGTTGCTTTGTTATGTCCAGTACTATGGCCAGCTCGGTGCTAGGTGTGAAACAGTTTGTTGTACATTATGGTGGTTTTTGGGGGACAACTACCTCTGGGAAGATTAAGGGTAGTGATTACAAAGGTGGTAGGAGAAGCATTACTATGGAATGTGATGGGGATGAATTATGTATGTTTGATTTGAAAAAAGATGTGCAAAACTTGGTTGGTGTGGGAGTTGAATTTCAAATGGCAAGTATCATTCAAGGGTATATTTGCAGGTTAACAAAAAATGAACACCTATTACATATGTGGTATGAGCTTAAACCTGATAGAGACAAAAAATACCACATGTATGTCTTTCCAGCTCCAACAAGTTCTAAACCCACTAGAGCTCCTGTAATCCCCACCACTGCTTCTGACAACAGTCTCCCACCAATGAAGTCACCAGTAAAGGCCCAACCAGTTAAGTCCATACCAGTAAAGGCCCAACCAGTTAAGTCCACACCAGTAAATTAAGGCCCACCCATTACCCACTATCCCCAAAAAGAAAAGTGTCCAAGTAAGTGAGAGTGTTAGAAAATCCCCCAGATTTACTCCCACCACTCCTATACCACCACCAAGTCTTATACCACCACTTCTGTACTTCCAACAGCCCCCAACAAAAGTATAAAAATGAGTGAGGCAGTTAGATTTAGAAGATCCCCCAGATTCATCTGTATACAAACAAAGTTCTTCAAATAATGTCCAACCTACTGAGAAACCCCCTACTGTGAAACACCCAACCAAAAAGCAAGAAAAACCTTTAAGAAGGTCAGGTAGGCTGCAAAAGTTGAAACCACTTGTAGGCTCTAATGGAGAGACTTTGATGTTGGACCTTGTGTCTTCTTCTGATGATGAAGTTGAGGAAATATTTGAAGTTGAGCATGTTAAAAATAGAGAACCTGAAGTTGCTTACACTGTCAATGATGTTGTGGATGACTGGGAACATGTATTGGGTTCACTTGATCCAGAAACATTTGATGAGGTTACTTTAGGTGAGACATTTACATATGGTGATGGTGATGCATTAGATAACAGGGAGATTAGAAGTGATGATGAAGGTGACAAGATGTATGAATATGATTACAGTTTTGGACCAGTTTTTGAGACTGTCACAAATAATGATGAGTGGAGTGCTGAAGATGAGGATGAAGAAGATTACAACTACAATCCTTCAGATAGTGACTACTCAGTATGTGGTACTGATGATGAGGCCTTGGATGACATAGAACCAATGGTGTTGGAAGAAGAAGTACAAAATTTAGAAGAAGAGCTACAAGGTAGTGACTTGTCTAATGTTGTGAAGGTCGTCAATACAAACATATTTGAGGCAGAGGAGATGGATAAACTTGCAGGACCAAAAGTTGAAAATGTTTTTATGTGTGACTTGAAGCCTAAAATGTGTTGGCCAACAGTTGAGGCTTGTAGGGATTTTTTCAGAAATTTGGCCATTAGAAAGAAGTTTAGCTATAGACATCTGAAGAATGACAAGGAGATCGAGGCTCATTTTAGAATGTAAAGATTTCAATTGTCAGTGGAAAGTAAGTGCCTCTGTTACCAAAAGAGACAATCACACATTCATTCTTAGTAAGCTTTTGGACCAGCATACATGTGAGACATATGATGAAAACAAGTATGCACAGGCTACATCACCATGGGTAACTAAAACACTTGTTGACAAAATGAGAGATCATCCTGATTACAAACCAAGGGATATACAGAAAGAGATTTTTTATGAGTTTGGAGTTAGTATATCTTATTGGACTGCCTGGTCTAGTAGAGTTTTGATGCTAGAAAAAATTAATGGAAATTATGAAGTTGGGTATGTAGTAGTCCCAGAGATGTGTAGACAGATAGAGAAGTCCAATCCTGGTAGCCTTGTTAAATGGTTTGTGAAAGATAGCAATCAAACATTTGTTGGTGTAGTCATTGCATTCAAGGGTTCACTAGATGGGTGGGTGAATGGGTGTAGACCAGTGATTGGGCTTGATGACTATTTTTTTTCAAAGGTAAGTATGGTGGGTGTTGTTTGACTGCTATAGGACTGGATGCCATGAATGGGCTTTTCCTTATTAGTTTTTATGTGTGCAAAGGTGAGAACAAGGATACATGGAGGCCTTTTTTGTTTGAATTGAAGCCACATCTCATCAAGCACAAGGAAAAGTTGACATTCATTAGTGACAGACAGAAGAGATTGGTACCAGCTGTTGCAGAATACTTTCCAGATTCCAATCACATGTTGTTGTTTTAACCTATGATATCAATATCGGATTAATAGGCCGATTAATCGTGTATCGCTCGTAAACCGATTAGTTTTTATCGATTTTTTAACTTTTTCTCACCGAACCGATTTAATCACCGAATTGACCGATTAATCGGCCGAGATGACCGATTTCTTGCTAAACCGAGAAAAAAATTATTGAAAATATCGGTTTCCCATCCAAAAAAATACATAAAATTAACGAATTAGATTCTTAAACCGTATTAATAATAATAGAACCCAATCAATACACAAAGCTAAGAGTTTACTTATTTTTCCCTCCTTAACGAAAGTTAAATATACAAATTATTGTATTATCTCTCCAATAAATATTATCGCTTCTCGATCCCCTTATTCCTTTAAATATTTAACATAATTTTTGTGTTTGACATATCTGTAGTACTCCAAAATTGAGCTTTAGATGTGATTATGAGAATTTGATATTTTTTGTTGTATCTCGAATCACTGTTTAGAAATATTTGGTATGATTATACTAATATATATTTTGAAAATATCAAATATATACATCCGATATAACCGATTAAATCACCGATTAACCAATTAATCGCATATCGCTCATCGACCAATTAGTTTCGAAAACCGATTTTAACTGCTTAGGTTTTAACTTATGCATTTTTGTCAATATTTACTATAGGCCAGATTCCACATCTAATGTTGTACATGTATTTCTTGTTGTAGATTTTGTTTCTGACATATGTATAAAGATTTTAAAGCTAAGTTTCCTGGTGAACTATGGGAAAGTCTTGCTTAGGAAGCTGCAATAACATACAAGCTACCAGAATTGACTAGGATCTTAGGAACCATAAACAAAACTGATAGTGCAGCATTAGATTGGTTAGATAGTGAGCCAAGGGAGTGTTGGGCTAGAGCACACTTTGATTGGACATCAAAGTGTGATGAGTTGACTAACAATTTCAGTGAGTCTTTCAACTCATGGATTTTGAAAATAAGAGATAAACCTTTGGTCCAGTTTATAGACATGTATAACCTGCTTTTGTTGAAGTCCATCTATGATAGGAGAATGTTGTCAATGGATTCATTTGAACATGGTGTTGTTCCAAATGTTTTGTACATGATTAAGAAGAGAGAGGAGAGGTATTACAATTATGAGATCAGAGGTGTAACTGAGACTCAGTATTTAGCAATGAGCCACCTAACTGGGAAGAAATATAATGTGGCCGGAAATCCAAAAGCTAGAATGCTCTTGCATTGAGTGGCAAATGTCAGGAGTGCCCTGTGTGCATGCAATTGCAGTACTCAGATCAAGGAGGGAACCATATATGGTCTAGGTAAATCACTTGTGTTTATATATGTCTATATGTGTATTAGTTTCTTGGGTACTTTCTTTACATTTTTTTCATTATATGGCAGATATTGTAGTCCTTATTTTAATGTTGAGGCCTTCAAAGCAACTTACGCAGGTTATTTGTATCCGCTTGATAATATAGAGGATTGGTCATAAATATATAGTGAGTGATGCCCCTTTCCTAATACTTTTGTTATTTAGTAATTTGTTTTATTTGTATGTAATTTGTAATATAATGTATTTTTCTTAACAGACCTTGGACAAAGAATTGGTACTGCCTCCTGAACTCACCACACAACCAGGGAGACCAAGGAAGCAGAGAATTAGGGCAGATGATGAAATGCCTCAGTCAAAGAAGAAATGTGCAAAGTGTCAAAAAGAAGGTCACAATTCTAGATCATGTGATGCAAGGAAAAAAGGGGAATTTGGCAAGAAGAAGAAAATAAAAGGTATAATAACAGTTGGTTCTAATGTGATATATCCTTCATATGTCTAATGGTACTCATGATGTCACAGCAACCCAAGTGCAAGATGGACCTTAAATGCAACAACAAGCTCCTCCAATGCAAGAAGATGCACCTCCAATGCAGCAAAGGAAAGGGAAGAAAAGTAAAGGTATGTTAGTTGAATATTGAAAGCAAAATGCATGAGTATGGTTAGTGCATGACTGCATAAACCTTACCTTATGCAAATACTAATTCAATAAGTGAGAAGGTGCCCAAACAGAGCAAGAAGTAAGTCAGCAACAGCCACCACCCCAAGTACAACAACAACAAGAGGCACCAACACAAGGTAGGGGAAGGAGAGGCAAGGGAGGGAAAGGAAGAGGAGGAACATTGCAAAAGACAACTCGAATGCAAGAACCACAAGCAGAACAACCCCCATGTAGGGGAGGGAGAGGAAGAGGAGCCCCAGTGCAAGAGGTAGCTCCAGTACAAGAACCACAAGCTCCAGGTAGAGGAGGGAGAGGAAGAGGAAGAGGAGCCCCAGTGCAAGAACCACAAGCTCCAGGCAGGGGAGGGAGAGGAAGGCCAAGAGGAGGCAAAACAGGAAGATGAGGGAATGGAAGGGAAAGGGAAGGAAGATTTCTATGGCTTGTATGGCTTGTTGTTTGGTGATGACAATGTAGAAACTCCATCAACTCCTCCAGTGAATGCAAATCAGAGAGCAGGAGAGCCACTTACACAATAGTTGGTTCGTAAATTTGAATCCTTTTGGGGCTTGTTAGTGAATATTTTGTTATTTTGTGTTACATATATATACTTGAGAAATGGTCTATATGATGTTGTTCATTTTGGGTCAGGTTATGTATGCGGTCCTTTCTTTGGATTGTTATCAGATGCTGACATTGTTTTAGTACCCTTATGAATATTGTCTGACTGACATTGCTGAGTTTAAGATTTGAATTGTTGTAGGTAATCAATATATAGTGTAGGCATGTCAGAACCAAGAACCTTTATTTGAATCCTTTTAAATTAAGCCTTATATTAGATAGAATCTCACTTGGGATACCCTATTCAATAACACAACAACACTCATTGCCACATGCATTACAATCTAGGACAAGTGTAGTCTTGTTTTCAGTAGGCAGCATATGTTAGTTGCAGTCAATGTATTGCATCTCCCTACTAAATGATCCAACCCAATCGCATTGCAATCACATTCCAACGACTTTGTCTGTTGTTTTATCCTAACTCTTGACCAAATACATGATGCCCTTGCAATTATCCTCCCTGCATCTCCTATTAAAGTAGGGACAAGTTGGAGCAGTGTGGCCTTCTTGCTCACATAGCTGACAGTGTCAATAAACCAAGTTAAAAAAAAATTAGAATTTGATACAACATAGAATTAGTCTTTTAAGATTTAACCCCTCATGTATTTGAGTTAATTAGGTTTTGGTCCTACTTTTCTGCCATTAAAGAGTTTGAATTTAAATTCGTGAAATACCTTTGGTAAATTTAAGTTGATGAAATAATTTTGGTACAATGAAAGTTCGAATAGGAGCTCCACCCATGTTTTTGTTTCAGTGATCAACAAATTTGAAGTGTTCAGGTTGTTGAGTGAAGAGTGTGAGTGTTGTAGCATTCTCTTATAGTACAGCAAAGAGACAACTTCCAACAACTCTCTAATTTTGGCCATTGGAACAATGCTTCAAATTTTTGATACGCTGATGAAGGGTAGTTTGGCCATTTAAAAAAAACGAAAAACATATTATTATAAAATAATTTGACCACAGTCAACTGAGACGACTCAAAGGCAATAGATAGAAATAGGACTAAAGCCTAATAATCGATAATTTTAGAACTAAAACCTAAATACCCCTAAATAAGTAGGGCCAAACCCTAAACAACCCTTATTGTAAACTAAACAATTAGACAATCGGTATTTAGAGTACCACGCCAACCAGCACAAGGAATACAAGGAATACAGAACAAGAAGAAGGAGGTGGTTAAGCCACCACAAATTATAAAACGACATTTCAAAAGATTTTATTCCCTTAACCAGCTGAAATGCAAGGTACTCAAGGAGTATGCTGAGGCACGAGAATTAAGAAGGCAGTTTCTTGTTTTTTTGAGTGAAAGCGCTTTAATCTTGAACTTTCTTCACATAATGATCCCGTCTAAGCAATACAAACTTGCCTTTCTAAATTGCATGGCAAAGGCACATCAGAGAAGATATTGAAGTTCTTAGTCCAAAAAATGCAGATAAACAGTAGCCAACTAACCGCTCAATCATTCCGCTTTGTCTTCTTTTAAGCTTAGGATTTTCTTTGTCTCCTCATCTTCATCTATTTTATCCGTTTTCATGCTATCCAAAAGCCCATCCACATCTTTCCCGGCTCTGACTTTTGCCTTGATCAAGGCATGATACATGTTTTTATTCATGGGGACGAAATCCTTCAACAAACCTACAAAAGCTTCCACCTCTTCAACCTCACATGTATCACCAAGCCAACTCAAAATGCTAGAAATTACCTTGGGATTGGGTTTCCAGCCTCCATTCTCATTAACAGAGAAAGCCATCTTTATGCACCTCACGGCCTTCTCCATCTCATTCTTTTGCACATATCCTGCAGCCACTATCCCCCAACTATTTGGGATGGGAATCTTCCCTTTCTCAGTTAGGTCTTCAAGCATTGCTTCGGCCTTCTCAGTCAAACCACTCTTAGAATAAGCTATAAGGATGACATTTGGCACACGAAAATCATAACTATTGCCAGATGACTCCCATTCCTTCAACAGCTTCTCTGCAACTTCTAACTCTCCAAGCTTGACAAGAGAACCAAGCATGGTAATATAATCAACGTTAATATACTTCTTACAAGCAATCTTCTTACGCTCCCACAACCTTGTCACCTCAGCCTTATTCCCAAGACTTGCGTACAGTGAGATGAGGTAGTTGTATGCAAGCCCATCTCTTTTAAACAGGTTCTCCTCTGATTTCTTCAAGGTGGCAACTGCTTTGTCGGTGAGACCAGCTTTAATATAGAAATTGGCCACTGTAGCATATGTGCTCCAGTCCATTGAGATATGAGATTGACTCTCCATTTCTACAAGAACTTTCTCCATTTCATCAATATTAGATCTCGCCCCATAAGAATTGATGCATATTCTGTAACTGAAGTTGTCTGGGACGACACCATTTTCCTTCATTTCATTTAACAGGCCAGGGACCTTTTCATACTCACCAGTGTTTGTGTAGAGACACATGAGGTCATTGTAGCAGAGAGGAGTTGAAGCAAAACCATTTTCTTTCATTTTCTGCAGATGGAACACAGATTTATCAGTTAGGCCTGCTCTGACATAACAATTCAAGAGCGCGCCATAAGTTTTATCAATTTTGTCTTCATCGCTCAAACTATTGAAGTAGCTCTCAGCAGAATCCAAACCTCGTACTCTTCCAATCAGATCTAACTGCACAGCACGTTCCCCTGATGAAAATGTGCACTCAACTTTCTTTTCCATCCATTCAGAAACCTGAGGAACAATGTAACCATGCGAAAAGGTCATGCTAAAAGTAATTCAAAACATATCAAATGAATAATTAAACAAGAAAACCATAGTATAGCTACTAACTTATCTAGTTTCTGTTAGGACAACTGCTTTTTATTTTCAATCAATTGGTGACTTTAACTTATCTAGAGTTCTAGACAACCAAATCAGCCAAAATACTTTATCTTTATATCCATTTCGATTAGCAAACTCTGTACTTGGGGATCCCTTACATCTAGGTTCCATGAGGTGATGGGAATCACATACACCAGGAAGAGCATCAATGTCATTTTACTGTATTTTTATATACTAAATGAGAATATTAGATTTACCAATCAAAACGAGAAAGAACTAAAACATCATTTGATAAAAAATTAAAAAAAAAAAAACCTGTAAAGCTTGTGTAAACCTTCTTCGTTTACGAAAATCTTGAATAATGCGTTTAAGTTCAACAAATCTAATATGTTTCCCTTCTTCAACCCATTTATCAAGTTCAGGACCAAGATTAATACCCGGGTCACCAAGGGGGCTAAGTTTTGAATACAGATTTTTCTTACGAAATTTCCCAGTGTATACTGACCTACTTGATATTGTCACGAAATTTTCAAATGGTTTGATATTTGATTCGAGAGTTGATGATATGTTCAAACGTTTCATGATCGACAGAAACTTTGACTTCATTTTTTTATTCTTGTTGTTTTGAGAGTGTTTCGAAGAAATGAAGGTTTTATTAGGGTTTATACTTGGTTGCAAAATGCCATGGAATTGCGTGATATATGCCACGAGATGCCGGGTTTGGAAGTTTTAAGTTTGGTTGACAAGGTAGCTCAATTTTGATGGAATAAGGTCTAGATTGCTTATAGGCGATAAACTGTAATTGGTACAAAACTTGAACACTGTCTTAGTTATTCAACTTCACAATATTCTGTATAAGTGTATATAAACCAAAGCAATGCGGTTCATTTTTCGTATGTATATATTTGATGGTATTTCTTTATAATACCACCCCCCCCTCCTTCTACTGCCCTTTGAAAACAAGTGAATCTCAACATATATACAAGTGAATCCCAATATATATACAAGTGAATATGTATGGTGCGGGTCTTTTTTTTCCTGATCCATTTAAAATAGGATCTCATTTAAAACAGATTTGCCAATAAAAAAAAAAAAAAAAAAATGTAGGGTACCGGTCTCTTTTTTCCTAATCCATTTTTCTTTCCACAAATAACCCTTTAGCTAAAATTTAGACAATCTGGGTAAAAATCCGAAGTTACAAAACTCCAGTTGGGCATTTGAGATTATGATCGATATTGTTTTGCCGTTATTGTTGATAATCTTGATTTGCTTTTCTACTCGATAAGCTGTTGACTTTGAAGGCAAATATTTGGCATGAGCTAGATTACACAAGACAGCGTAGAAACAAAAACGGATAATTTGAAGTAAGCAACCACTAAATTCCACTTGCTATCGTATAGACGTATAGTAGGTAAAACGAATATACCTTAATAAAAGAAACGAACAAATTACACATAAAATATTATTTAATACATCAACCTGCTGAAAATGAGTTGCAGTACCAGAGAGTATGCTGAGACACAGGACTACCTCTTTTCCATTCTTTGCGGATCAGAGTTAACTGGCAGAGAAGATATGAAACTTCCATTCACAAAGATGCAGATTCACAGTAGTTAAGTAGCAGCAATATATTCAGCTCCCTCTTCTTTCAAGCTCAGAACCTTCCCATTCTCTTCATCTAGATCTATTTTATTAGCTTTCATGCTTTCCAAAATGCCGTCCACATCTTTCCCTTCTCTAACATTTGCCTTGATCAACGCATAATACACGTCTTTATTAATGGGGATTAAATCCTTCAACGACCTGACAAAATCTTCCACATCTTTTACTTCACATGTATCACCAAGCCAATGCAATAAGCTAGAAATTACTGTAGAATTTGGTTTCCAACCTCCATCACTTTTATTAACTGAGAAAGCCTTCCTCATACACCCCAGTGCCTTTTCCATCTCATCCTTTTCCACATATCCTGCAGCCATTATCCCCCAACTATTCGGGTTCGGAACCTTCCCATTGTTAATTAGATCTTCAAGCATTGCTTCGGCCTTCTCGGTACAACCCCTCTTAGTGTAAGCAATAAGGAGGACATTTGGCACACGGAAATCGTAATGATTTCCAGATGACTCCCATTCCTTCAACAGCTTCTCTGCATCATCTAACTCTTGAAGCTTCACAAGTGAACCAAGCATAGCTATGTAATCCATATTCATAATTTTCTTACAAGCAGTCTTCTTAAGTCCCCACAACCTTGCCACCTCAGTCTTATTCCCAAGACTTGCAAATAGTGAGATGAGGTAGTTGTATCCAACCCCGTCTTTCTTAGTTAGCTTTTCCTCTGATTTCTTCGAGGTGGCAAATGCCTTGTCAGTGAGACCCGCTTTTATATATATGTGGGCCATTGTGGTATGTGTGTTCCAATCCATTGAGATGTGGGATTGGTTTTCCATTTCTTCGAGAACCTTCTCCATTTCATCAATACAAGATCTCTTTCCATATGAATAGATGCACATCCTGTAACTGAAGTTGTCAGGACTGACACCGTTCTCCTTCATTTCGTTTAACAGGCCAGGGACCTTTTCATACTCACCAGTGTTAATGTAGAGGCCCATGAGGTCACTGTAGCCGAGAGAAGTTGAAACCATACCCATTTCTTTCATCTTCTGCATATGTGACAGGGATTTATCTGTTAGTCTTTCTTTGACATAACAATTCAGGAGCGCACCATAAGTTTTTTCGCTTTTGTCTTTGTCACTCAGACTATTGAAGTAGCTCTCAGCAGATTCCAACCCACGTACTCTACCAATCAGATCCAACTGGACAGCATGGTTGCTTGATGAAAATGTGCAAATCTGAGTCGTATTCATCCACTCTGAAATCTGCAAAGTAAAGCATATGGAAAGAGGCGAAAGAAATCTTATTTTAAAACATATAAATGAGGAAAGAAGAAAAGTATCCGCAACCAGAAAAATTGCTCTTTACACCTTTGGCGAAAAGAAATTAGTACAAGAAGAGCCATTTTTTAAGGCTGATGCTTTTAGAACTATTTCTAACTTAATTGAAAATGGGTTTTTAATTATCAGCAGAGGCCCTGACCAATCCCAACATTCTATGTGCAATTTATTGTCATACTCAGAGAAAGACCTAACGTAAACCTAGGTTTGTTTGTCAAAATATCACTAGACTTCCAAGCAGAGAACCATACTGATAAATTTCTTATCAAGACTGTCCGAGTGAATTTCTTATCAACCGCAACAATGTGTGGGTAGGAGATCAGATAGATAATGAGATTACAAGCCCATAAATGGCAATAGACAACTAATGATACATTATGTAAATCACATACAAAATCTAAAAGACACATGCTAACATAGAATGATTTTTTATGATTTTACAGTATTCACCCACTAGAGAAACAATCTCACTGACCGTTTCCGCCATTAACAAATTTGCGTCCAGACTGTGCTTGTCCCCTTCTTCATCATCCCCACTCCATTCTTCAACTTCATCCGTAAATTCTCCGTCTTCACCACTCAATTTTCAGTCTGTGTTGGTATACAACTGTGTCTTTCCCCCTCACATTTCTCCTCAGTCATAAGTTTCTTCACCACACCATGTATGGTATTCTAGTTCCTATATCTCACTAGAGCATTTGCCACTAGGGATTAAAAACACCATATACTTATTAGCACAAAAAAAAAATAATAATAACAACATTGTAAAAGAAACCCTTTCAACCAAACAAGTAAAATCCAATTTCACAAACGAAACCAACATCAATATGTAAAAACAGACCATGGGCGTACCGCCTATGTTTGCGAAGATCTTTAAGAATGATTTGAAGGTCTGCAACATGAACTTTGTTACCTTCTTCTACCCATTTATCAAGTACAGGAACAAGATTAATACTGGGGCTACCAAGTGGACTAATTCTTGAATACAAAGTTGGTTTCTTTGGTTGGATTCCACTAAATATTGCTATCAGTTTATTCATTGCTGGACAAGTTTGATGGTTTTGAGAGTGTAGGTGAGTACAAGTAAGCGGGACTCTCTTTTCCCGGGTTAAAAACTAGAAAATGTTTCCCAGCAAACATAATTACATGAAAATTGAAAGAAAATCAAGAACGTGTAACGCACGTGTAAGCATCAATTTTATTTTTTATTTTATTTATTTTGTCGATTTCCGATAAACTGTAATTCTCAACCAAACATGTTTACTCAAAATTGCTTTTAGATTTTTTTTTTTTCAAAAAAGCACTTTTTAAGAAAAGATAAGATCCAAACACCCACTAAGTTTTAGGGTTTATGCTATGCCAGAGTTAGTGAGATATTGGGGTTGAAAATTATGTTTGGGTATTTATTATGTTGAAACTTGAAACTTGCAATGTCTGTACAGTTGTTGATATATACAGTATATGCGGAGATTTTAAGCATTGGCATTTTGGTCAGCATGGAGGTTTTTAATACAGGCTTCCAGGGTATAGGGAAACACCCACCAAATACTTGCAAACTGAAAGCCAGATTTAAAATTTTCATAAATATAGAGTGTAGTTTGAAGTTTGAACTCCGATCCCCAAAGTGCCTTTGAACACACTTAGACGCATGTGGTGTTTTAAAAGTACCTCGAAATATTTATAGGTAAACAAGCATAGACAAAATGCCTTTCAAGTCTAGATAAGAAAACTCCTGATGCAAAAAGCATAAACAAGCAATCACGCCATGAGGAAATTTTCTTCTATCACCCATGTAGATATATGATTTTCAAACGATGTGCTGTTGCACAAGGGGCACAACTGATGATAAGCACGCAACTCTAATTTCATCTTAAACAAATCAAACTGGGTGGAACTTTTGCTAGAATCTTGCAACCGGCAAGTCAGACAACAACGCCCTAAACAAAAACTGAACTTTTTCTGCCTTGCCATTTGAGGCTTAATTTTTAGAGGGCCTCCATATCGTGCACTGTTTAAAAGACTTGGTTCCGAAAATTTTAAGGCAACACACTTGCACCCAAGTAGCAACTAGCAAGTAGGAGATTTGCTGTCCTTCGCCATATGGAGAAAGTGTTCTCTCCTTCGCCATTTACTGTGAACTATAAACAATAACTATACTCACTATTGCGGCAATCAGCATAAACATTTCTGGCCAAGACACTATTAAAAGGGGGAAAGGCACAAGTGCTTATACCTTCATAAAAGAAACAAACAAATTACACGTTAAAAATTGTTTAATACGTCAACCTGTTGAAAATGAGTTGCAGTACCAGAGAGTATGCTGAGACACAGGACTACCTCTTTTCCGTTCTTTGCAGATCAGAGTTAACTGGCAGAGAAGATATGAAACTTCCACTCACAAAGATGCAGATTCACAGTAGTTAAGTAGCAGCAATATATTCAGCTCCCTCTTCTTTCAAGCTCAGAACCTTCCCATTCTCTTCATCTAGATCTATTTTATTAGCTTTCATGCTTTCCAAAATGCCGTCCACATCTTTCCCTTCTCTAACATTTGCCTTGATCAACGCATAATACACGTCTTTATTAATGGGGATTAAATCCTTCAACGACCTGACAAAATCTTCCACCTCTTTAACTTCACATGTATCACCAAGCCAATGCAATAAGCTAGAAATTACTGTAGAATTTGGTTTCCAACCTCCATCACTTTTATTAACTGAGAAAGCCTTCTTCATACACCCCAGTGCCTTTTCCATCTCATCCTTTTCCACATATCCTGCAGCCAATATCCCCCAACTATTCGGAATCGGAACCTTCCCATTGTTAGTTAGATCTTCAAGCATTGCTTCGGCCTTCTCGGTACAACCACTCTTAGTATAAGCACCGAGGAGGACATTTGGTACACGGAAATCATAAATATTTCCAGATGACTCCCATTCCTTCAACAGCTTCTTTGCGTCTTCCAACTCTTTAAGCTTCACAAGTGAACCAAGCATAGTCATGTAGTCCATATTAATAATTTTCTTACAAGCAGTCTTCTTAAGCTCCCACAACCTTGTCACCTCAGTTTTATTCCCAATACTTGCGAATAGTGAGATGAGGTAGTTGTACCCAACCCCATCTTTCTTAGTTAGCCTTTTCTCTGATTTCTTCAAGGTGGCAACTGCCTTGTCAGTGAGACCCACTTTCATATATATGTGGGCTATTGTGGCATATGTGTTCCAATCCATTGAGATGTGGGATTGGTTTTCCATTTCTTCGAGAACCTTCTCCATTTCATCAATACTGGATCTCTTCCCATATGAATTGATGCACATCTTGTAACTGAAGTTGTCAGGAGTGACACCGTTCTCCTTCATTTCGTTTAACAAGCCAGGGACCTTTTCATACTCACTAGTTTTAATGTAGAGGCACATGAGATCATTGTAGGTGAGAGCAGTTGAAACCATACCCTTTTCTTTCATCTTCTGCATATGTGACAGGGATTTACCTGTTAGTCCTTCTCTAACATAACAATTCAAGAGCGCACCATAAGTTTTTTCACTTTTGTCTTCGTCACTCAGACTATTGAAGTAGCTCTCAGCAGACTCTAGCCCATGTACTCTACCAATCAGATCCAACTGGACAGCATGTTCGCTTGATGAAAACGTGCAAACACCTGTCGTACCCATCCACTCAGAAATCTGCAAAGTAAAGTATATGGAAAGAGGTCAAAGAAATATTACTTCAAAACATATAAATGAGAAAAGAAGAAAAGTATCCACAACCAGAAAAATTGCTCTTTACACCTTTGGCGAAAAGAAATTAGTACAAGAAGAGCCATTTTTAAAGGTTGATGTTTTTAGAACTATTTCTAACTTAATTGAAAATGGGTTTTTAATTATCAGCAGAGGCCCTGACCAATCCCAACATTCTTTGTGCAATATATGGTCGTACTCATAGAGAGACCTAATGTAAACCTAGGTTTGTTCATCAAAACTTCACTAGAGTTCCTAGCAGAGAGCCATACACGCGCTTATTATACACACCAGTAAAACCATACCGTACCTTTGGGTTGAGATATAGACGATGACATAACCACACCCTTATACCCTCAATCTCCTCCCTGTAAAGATATTGTTGATTTAACATGACAAAGTTAAGCGTGTCTTCCATATATTTTGACTAGCAATCTTTTCCTACTTGGTTTCCTTTGTGTAGGCTGTATGCTGAAGCAAAAGATGAAAGGGCCTAGCTAGTTGCATGGTTAAACTTGTCGATTACCTATGGTATATGGAGACAAGTGCCTAGGTCCCAAGGAGTGATGGGAATATTACCAAAGCGCAACATTACTTGGATTACTATAGAACATTTACGACACCATATACCCACTCAAAATCACAAACATAACACCAAAAAAACAACATTATTTCAATCCCCAACAAATAAAACCCAATTTCACAATCAACACGCCACCCACATTTACATAACACCATTAAAAATGTAAACTCAAAATAAAACCAGTAAATTAATAGGATAAATAATAAAAACATACCTGTAAAGCATGGGTGTATCGCCTTCGTTTACGAAGATTTCTAAGAAGGTTTTGAAGCTCTGTATAACGAACTTTGTTACCTTCTTGAACCCATTTATCAAGTACAGGAACAAGATTAATTCTAGGATTACCAAGTGGACTAATTCTTGAATACAAAGTTGGTTTCTTTTGAGGCATTCCACTAAATACCAGGGCCCAAAATATCGCCGAGATATCCGATATCTCGCCGATATATCTCGGTAAATTGGTACACCGATATCGAATATATCCAGAATATTGAACCCCTTTTTTCCGAGATATATCGGAATTTCCGATATGAAAGTTTATATCGCCGAGATAATTATTTCATAATCGATATATATCGGTTGACTTTTTGACCAATTATTAATAATTTAATATTGTTTGAAATATCCTATATATCCGAGTTTCGGCGAGAGATCCGAGATATCCGATATCGATGAATATCCGATATTTTAGAAACTTTGAAAATCACCAAAAGACCGAGATATCCGATATATCCGATATATCTCGGTTTTTGGGTACACCGATATATTAACCGATATCGAAATTTTGGGCCTTGCTAAATACAGCTCTCAGTTTATTCATTGCTGGACAAGTTTGAAGGTTTTGAGAGTGTAGAAATCAGAAAATGAGGTTAAGTGGGACACTCGAGAAAATGTTTTCCCGCGTGAAACGCACGTGCGATGTTATAAATAAAATATGAGGGCCCGTCCTTTTTCGGACATTCTTGAGTCTTGACGCTTGTTTAGACTTTAGAGGAGAGAGCAAGTAAGTAACCCTACATATGTATTTTTTTTATATATTTCTTCTTGATCATTTAAAGTTGAGTTGTAAATTAAACTAGTTTTTTTTTTTTTTTTTATAAATGTGAAGATTAATTGATGAATTAGTAATTTGGGTTTTGATGAAATATGTTTATACTCAACCACATATGGCAACAGAAAACCATTATTTGTCGTCATATTATATTGGAATTACTATTGGTTTTATATTTTCTTTTCTTGTTTTATCAGGAAAAACAGTATGAACTCTCTAGCTCAATTTTTCACAACTCATATCTCTCTGAAACATCCTCCAGTAAAAGTAAAAACTATGATGACTGCAGATTGGTCTCAATTACCGCAGCCGCTGTTAGAATTGATTTACAGAAGATTATTTCCTTCTGATCATTTGGGATTTAGTTCCGTATGTTCATCTTGGAGATTAGTTGCCATTGAAGAAGGGCGTTACCTACCACACCAATTTGTTGGACTTATTGCTTCTGGAGTAACCATGGACAGTGAAACGCGGCGTCTCTTTGAACCACTTCAATGTGACTACAAGAATAGTAACAGAGCTCCACTGAACTTATCAGTGCCTCATCGTTACTATTGCTGCGGAGCTAGTTTTGGCTGGCTGGTGCTGGTTGATGAAAGTTTGGATATGCAGTTGCTTGATCCAATTTCCGGAGAGAAAATCCAACTCCCCTCATCAACCACCCTCCCTCCATCAAGGCCAAGCTTTAGAAATTTTGGCAAGTACAGCGTCAGTAAAGCCATCTTGTCCTGTGCTCCTAGTCGCTCGACGTCCTATCGGACAATCGTTTTAACCATATGTGGTGGATTAAGATTGGCCTATTGCAAACCTGGAGATGAAGCATGGACTTCTATAGAATTTGAAGTACCCCGAGAGCATGTAGATGCCATATACTACAAAGGGAAGTTTTTTGCTGTCTATAACCCTGGAGGAATTGTAACTATTGATTTTGCTGATCCTGATCACCCAACAATGACTGACTATGCTCCTACACCACCCGGTGAATTTTTTTGGCAGAGTCGGTACCTGGTAGAATCAAAAGGCGAGTTGTTCCAACTTAGAAGGACCTGTAAGTTTGATTCAGATAATACTTATAGGAGTGATAGTGATGATTATGATTATTTTTTTGGTGTTGCTGGTGGTGACGGTGAGGAGGTTCTAGGTGGGCAGAGCCAAAACGACGATGATTACAATGATGAAGTTGATAATGAAAGTGATCAGAGTGATGAATCTGATGGTTCTGACTTACTTGAATCGTTAAGGTGTTATAGAACAGTTCGATTTAAAGTATTTAAGTTCAGAAACTGTCCTGGTTGTAATAATCTTGAAGCATGGCAAAAGGTTGAAAGCATAGGGGATAATGCGTTCTTCGTGGGGGGTTGTAACAGCTCTTTCTCTGTTTCAGTGTCTGATTTCTTGGGTTGCAAACCAAATTCCATATACTTCACAGACAGTATGGTGCCGTATGATTACATGCCTGAACCTATACGCCATGATATAGGCATTTTCAGCTTAGAAGACAAAAGTGTCAAAGAAATCTATCCAATTGATTCTAAACCAGTGTGGCCGCCTTCATTTTGGTTTACCCCAGTTCCATGGAGAAACTAACTAGTCTGTCAGTACTACCTTAGATGGTTTAGTTGTAGATGGGTGTAGGTTTGATTCTTTTACGTTGTTTTCTCTTTTGGTTGGTTTAGTTTGTAACCCTTTGAGAACCTATTGGTCACTATCATTATATGCGTAGGTGGAAGAAAGTAATGTTTTAGTAGTTATTATATTGGTTATGATCTTATATATTTCTACGATTGTGCTGTCATAAAGCTAGCAAATCACTCACTTAACCTGCTGTATGAGAATTCTGGATGCATGACAAACCTACTTATCTAGTAGTAATAAAGAAATGAACTTGTGAGATATGACGTTGCGTTCTTCCACCATGGAAGTAGACTTCGTAGGAATCCCCACTGTGACAAAACTTTGACACCGATATACAACCGTTTCTGACAATGTTTTGCCAGAATTTGTCAAAATCCCGATAAATCTTGTAGCTTTTGGGTCTCTTCAAAATTTCAGTAAACTTAAAAATCTTGTCTATTCCTTACAGTGGTCAGTGGTGAAGGGGTGACTTCCCAATTGCGCATTAGGAATACAACTAGAAGTGAGCTCCTATGGTCATGGAAAGTTCGTCAAACATATATTATATAATTAGGGGGAGTCTAACAAGCTATTTGGCATATAGGAGCCACAAGTAGTGTACGATAACTGTGTTATCGTTTTCCTTTTTAAGTTTGGAAGGATTCTAAAATCTAATGGACAGAGATACTGTACGTGTTGTCTGTCTCTTAAGTCTTAACACAATCGATTATCACCAACAGATGGAGATGTTTTGGTAGGGAATATAGCAACATTTAAGATGGACTGCATTGTGTTTTTCAGACATTAAGGACTTGATACACTCCTTGATCCTCTCTCTCGAAGGAAAAAAAAAAAGGTGTTTTGGGGCTAAGATGTGAAGTTTTGATCCTGTCCTATGTCAGTGATATGGGTGATATGGATATCTAAGAACAATATAGATGTTCAGCAATGAATTTGTTAAGTAAGAACAACGTATGCGATGGGCTGCTGAGAGATCCCTGAGGGCCAAAAGTCTAATTCACAACAACAATAGATGAAAAATGAACTTGCTTTGAGCACTTCAAGATGCTCTATCATTCTATCCAGCCAAGTACAGTGTTAAACAAAGAAAATGGCAGACTGCAAGGAATTGGTCTAGTGTAAATTATAGAAGTGTATAAAATCTACTATCTACTATCTATATACTAAAACAGAGACCTTTAAAGAAGGATTTTCTCTCTCCTATGTGGCACTCTAATATGAGAGTTAGTTTTTTTTTCTATCTTATGTGGCACTCTAATATGAAAGATAATATTTTCTAATAGTCTCCTACATACATACATGGAACTCTTTTGGAGAGTTTGAGTGTATTTCTAATTCTTATATTTTGAGAGTTTAAGTGTATTTTCAATTCTTATATATTTGATCAAATAAAAAAAATTACTAAAAAAAAATAGGTGATTTGTAGAAATTTCCTATAAATCAAACACTTTTAGTGTTCCAATTCTTATATATTTGATCAAATAAAAAAATACTAAAAATAGGTGATTTGTATAAACTAATTTCCTATTACAAATCATACAATTTTAGTATCTATGATAAAACACCGACTTTATTTCAATATATCCTTAACATGGCTTAAAACATAGTTAAAACAATTATACAAAATATATAAAAAGAAAATGAAAAAAAAAAATAACGCAAAGCAATAATGATAAATATTTTAAAATATATATAATATTGAATGAAACTAACGACAAAAAAACAATTAATGGGGAACGGAAAACTGGATGCAAATGCATCGAACTAACCTCAAATAATATTTAACGGAAAATCGAAAAAATCGGATGCAAATGCAAGCATTAAACTAATCTTAAAAAGTAATTAATAGAAAATCAAAATATGGATACAACCGCATTAAACTAATCTCAAAGAATAATTAACAGAAAATCAAAACTTGGATACAAATACATCAAACTAACATCAAAAAATAATTGTTGGAAAATCGAACCTGATGCAAATGCATTGAGCTAACCCTCAAAGATTAAATTAATCAGAAATCGAAAACTGGATGCAATCATATTGAACTAACCTCAAAGAAAAAATTAATTATAAATTGGGAACATAATGCAAATGCGAAACTAATCTTAAAAAATAATTAACGGAAATCGAAACCTCGATGAACCGTGCATTGAACTAATCTCAAAAATATATTGGATGCAAAACCTCAAGAAATAATTAACGGAAATCGAAACCGATGCAAACTCATTGAACTAACCTCAAACAATAATTAACGGAAATCGGAAACTAAATGCAAATGCAACTTTATCAAATAATAAACAAACAGAAATCGAAAACTTGATGCAAATACATTAAACTAATCTCACGTAATAATTAACGGAAATCGAAACCTGATGCAAATGCATTGAACTAACCTCAAAGAACAATTAATAGAAAATTGGGAATTTGATGCAAATGTATTGAACTAACCTAAAAGAATAATTAACGATCAATCAAAACTGATGCAACCTTAATGAACCGATCTCAAAAAATAAATAATGGGAATTGAAAATTGGATGCAACCGCATTGAACTAACCTCAAAATATAAATAACGAAAAATCAGAAACTAGATGCAAATGCATTAAACTAACCTCAAAACATAGTTGGGTTATATGTTGTGGGAATGTTTCGATAAGTATAGTTTTGCATTTAAAATGATGTTTATCTTATCTCTTTCCGTATGATTAGGAACTTCTTGCTATCCAAGTAGCTTCAATATATATGAACTTCGCCTTATTAGGCAATTTCACAAAAATTCAATTAAACTTTTATTATTAAACAAAACAAATGAAGTTGATGAATTTTATCAAAGGTGAGTTTTTTTTTTAATGGAGAGTGAGGTTTTCACGTTATAAGAAATTTGGTTGAGTGATCAATATAATATTAATATATAATAGTTATGCATATTTGCAAATATTTTTTAGAATAATTAATATAACAACACCCATTCGTAGATAATTTTTAAAGATTCCACATAGTGAGTCATGTATAATTTAAAGAATAATTAACGAGAAATCGGAAACTAGATAATCTTCGATGATCCCACATAGTAAATTAAGCATAATTTACTTTTTATGTCATGTTTTCAAGGACACTACAGATGGATCAATAGAAGTTGGTATTACACACCACATTGATAATTATAAGGAAATTGGAAAATTGATTCAAATACATAACCGAGCTCAAGGAGTAATTAATGGGAAATCATAAAGTTTTGCAAATTGCATTAAACTAATGACGAAGAAAGTAACTAAAGGATAATTAGAAATTGAATGCAAATCCTTAAAAAATATTTATCGGAAAATTGGAAACGGTATGCAAATACATCAAACAAACCTCAAATAATAATTAATGAGAAACCGGAAACTGAATGCGAATGCATTGAACTTTACTCAAAAAATAATTAACATAAAATCAAAAACCGAATGCAACTGCATTGAACTAACCTCATAAAATAATTGGTGGGAAATCGAAAACTAAATGCAAATGCATTGAAATAACCTCAAAAATTAGTTAACGAAAAATAAAAAACTGGATATATATAATTATATCGAACTAACCTCAAAGCATAAATAATCAGAAACTAGATGCAGATGTATTAAACTAACCTTAAAGAGTTATTAACGGGAAATCGGAAACTGGATCCAAATGTAATGAACTAATCTCAAAGACTAATTAATGAAACATTAAAAATGGATGAAACTCCGTGACCGAACTAACCTAAATGAATAATTAACGGAAATTATAAATTTGATGTAACCGCATTGAACTAACCTCAAAAAATAATTAACCGAAATCGAAACTTGATGCAAATGCATTGAACTAACCTCAAAGAACAATTAACATAAAATCTAAAATTATATGAAATTGCATTGAACTAATCTAAAAGAATAATTAACGGAAAACTAAAACCGGATGCAACCGCATTAAACTAAAATCGAGATTAACTAACGGAAATCAAAATTGATGCAAATGCATTGAAATAACATAAAAAATGGTTAACTAGAAATCGAAGTCGGATGTAACTGCATCGCGACCGACCTCAAGGCATAAATATCCACTTTTTAGCCTTCTCATATGAATAATTACAAGTAATTATGAACCCAAAATAAAAGTGAGTTTATAAAACAGACTCTTACATGTATGCAAACCGTATAGAAATTGTAAACTATCGAACTAACCTAGAAAAACAATTAACAATAAAATTAGAAACCGGATGCAAATATATTGAACTAACCTCAAAGAGTAATTAACGGAGATTGGAACACGGATGCAAATGCAATGAACTAATCTCAAAGACTAATTAACTAAACATCAAAAACTGGATGCAACTATGCGCATTTAAATTAACTTTAATGAATAACTAATGGGAAATCATAAAGTGGATGTAATTGCACCGTGACTAACCTCAAATAATAATTAACGGAAAATCGAAAACTTGATGCATTCGCATTGTACTAACTTCAAAGAATAATTAATGAGAAATTAGAAACGGATGCAACATACTATATTAAACTAACCTCAAAAAGAATAATTAATGGAAAATCATAAACTTGGTGCAAATGCATTGAATTAATAACCCTAAAACATATTTGTATTTTATGTAGGAGAATAAATGTCTCGACAAATATAGTTTTGCATTTTAAGCAGTGTTTATTATAATTATTTTTATTGTGATTGGGAATACATTGCTATTCAAGTATCTTCAATATTATCTTCACAAGATTGGGCATTCTCACAAAACTTTAATTATTAAACCTAACAATAAAAAAAAAAAAAAAAAAAAAAAATTAGTTTTATCAAGATTTGGTGCTTCATTTTTTATAGAGAGTGGTGCAATAAATTTAAATGAGTAATTAATATAATTTTCATATCTCATAACTATGCATAGTTGCTAATATTTTTAGAATAATTTAATATAACGGCACCCGCTCAGAGGACACGCTCATATGATAAATCTTTTCAAGTGGGAGTATTGTATTATTTGAGGATATGGAAATAATCAATCTGTTTTAGTGATTTGTATACATTAGTACGTAAGCCGAACGGTGATGATTTACCGCTAAATCACCATAAATCTAATAAAACTATTATACAAGCTAGATCGAGTTTAAAATAATTTTATTTGAAAATTACAGATTAATATTATAAACCACAAAGTGAATAGACTATCTCAATTTGATCCCTTAGTTTTCAAGTACTTATGCACCATGAACAGCATAATCGCTGTTCATTAACGTATTTCGGTTTATTTTCAATAAAAATATATTCTGATTCAAAAATTTGCCGCTAAATCACCATAAATCTAAGAAAACTATTATACAAGCTAGATCGAATTTAATATAATTCTATTTGATTATGGATTAATATCCTAAACCACAAAGTGAATAGGCTATCTCAATTTGATCCCTTAGTTTCCAAGTACTTATACATCATAATCGCTGCTCATTAACGTATTTCGGTTTATTTTTAATAAAAATATATTATAATTCAAAAATTTGCCGCTAAATCACCATAAATATAATAAAACTATTATACAAGATAGATCGAGTTTAAGATAATTCTATTTGAAAATTACAGATTAATATCCTAAACCACAAAGTGATGAGGCTATCTTAATTTGATCTCTTAATTAGTTTCCAAGTACTTATGTACCATAATCGTTGGTCATTAATGTATTTCGGTTTATTTTCAATAAAAATATATTCTTATTCGAAAATGTGTGTGAGACATTTTGTAAAGCATTTTCAGCCCACAAAATATTTAATAGATCCCGGGCGTATGTCCGGGTCCAAAATCTAGTCTATATACTAAAACAGAGACCTCTAATGGAAGATTTTCTCTCTCTCCGGCACTCTAATATGAGAGTTAGTTTTTTGTTCTTTCCTATGTGGCACTATAATATGAAAGATAATCTTTTCTAATAGTGTACAATCCTACATACATAGAACGTCTTTGGAGTTTGGAGAGTTTGAGTATATTTCTAATTCTTATATTTGGAGAGTTTGAGTGTATTTCCAATTTTTATATAATTGATAAAATAAAAAAAAATTGCTAAAAAATAGGTGATTTGTAAAAGGTAATTTCCTATAACGAATCAAACACTTTTAGTGTTCCAATTTTTATATATTTAATCAAATAAAAAAATTGCTAAAAAATATGTGATTTGTATAAACTAATTCCCTATTACAAATCATACAATTTTAGTGTCTATGATAAAGCAACGACTTATTTCAAATATATCCTTAACATAGCCTCAAAACATAGTTAAAAACAATTATACAAAAAATAACATCACAAAATATATAATAGAAAATAAAAAAAAAAAAAAAAAAAAAAAAAAAAAAAAAAAAAAAAAAAAACAACAAAGCAATAATGACAAATATTTTAAAAAATATATAATACTGAATGAAACTAACGTAAAAAACCAATTAATAGGGAACCGAAAACTGGATGTAAATGCATCAAACTAACCTCAAATAATATTTAACGGGAAATTGAAAATTGGATGCAAATGCAAGCATTAAACTAATCTTAAAAAATAATTAATAGAAAATTGGAATATGGATACAACTGCATTAAACTAACCTCAAATAATAATTAAAGGAAAATCAAAACTTGGATGCAAATATATCAAACTAACATAAAAAAAATAATTGTCGAAAAATCGGAAACTGGATGCAAATACATTGAGTTAACCCTCAAAGATTAAATTAATAGAAAAATCAGAAATTGGATGCAACTGCATTTAACTAACCTAAAAAAAAAAATTAATTATAAATTAGAATATGATACAAATGCGTGGAGTTAATCTTAAAAAAATAATTAATGGGAAATCGGAAACCGGATGCAACTGCACTGAACTAATCTCAAAAAATAAACTGGATGCAAATGCATTGAACTAACCTCAAAACATAGTTGGGTTATATGTTGTGGGAATGTTTCAATAAGTATAGTTTTGCATTTAAAATAATGTTTATCTTATCTCTTTCCGTATGATTTAAAACTCATTGCTATTCAAGTAGCTTCAATATATATGAATTTCACCTTATTAGGCAATCTCACAAAACTTCAATCAAACTTATTTTATTAATTATAAATAACAAAATGAAGTTGAAAGGTTTATCAAAAGTGTGTGTGTGTTTTTTTTTAATTGAGAGTAAGGTTTTCACGTTATAAGAAATTTGGTTGAGTGATTAATATAATATTAATATATAATAGTTATGCATATTTGCAAATATTTTTTCAGAATAATTAATATAACAACACCCGTTCGTAGATAATCTTTGAAGATTTCACATAGTGAGTCATGCATAATTTAAAGAATAATTAATGGAAAATCGGGAACTGGATAATCTTTGATGATCTCACATAGTAAATCAAGCATAATTTACTTTTTATGTTATGTTTGTGCACTACAGATAGATCAGTAGAAGTTGGTATTACACACCACATTGGATAATTAAAATAAAATCGGAATCTAGATTCAAATACATAACTGAGCTCAAAGAGTAATTAACGAAAAATCGGAAACTTTATGCAAATGCAATAAACTAAACTCAAAAAGAAATAAACTAAAAATCGGAAACTAAATGCAATTGTATTAAACTAACGTCAGATAACTAATGGGAAATCGGAAACGGTATGCAAATACATCAAACAAACCTCATATAATAATTAATGGGAAATCGAAAGCTGGATGCAAATGCATTAAACGAAACTCAAAAAATAATTAACATAACATCAAAAACCGAATGCAATTGCATTGAACTAACCTCATAGAATAATTGGTGGGAAATCGGAAACTAAATGCAAATGCATTGAAATAATCTCAAAGAATAATTAGCGGGAAATCAGAAACCAAATATAATTGCATCAAACTAACCTCAAAGCATAAATAATCAGAAACTAGATGTAGATGTATTAAACTAACCTTAAAGAGTTATTAATGGAAAATCGGAAAATGGACCCAAATGCAATTAACTAATTAATCTCAAAGACTAATTAACGAAACATTGAAAAATGAATGAAACTGCATTGAACTAACCTAAATGAATAATTAACGGGAAATTATAAATTTGATGTAACTGCATTGAACTAATCTCAAAAAATAATTAACGGGAAATCGAAAACTTGATGCAAATGCATTGAACTAACCTCAAAGAACAATTAATATAAAATCGAAAATTGGATGAAATTGCATTGAACTAACCTCAAAAAATAATTAACGGAAAACCAAAAACTGAGTGCAACTGCATTAAACTAAAATCAGATATTAACTAATGGGAAATTAGAAATTGGATGCAAATGCATTGAAATAACCTAAAAAAATAGTTAACTGGAAATCGGAAGTCGAATGTAACTGCATCGCACTGACCTCAAAACATAAATACGAGTAATTAGGAACCCAAAATGAAAGTGAGTTTATAAAAACAGACTCTTACATGTATGCAAACTGTGTAGAAATTGTAAACTATCGAACTAACCTATAAAAATAATTGACAATAAATCAGAAACTGGATGCAGATGTATTGAACTAACCTTAAAGAGTAATTAACGGGAGATTGGAACCTGAATGCAAATGCAATGAACTAATCTCAAATACTAATTAACGAAACATTGAAAACTGGATGCAACTGTACTGAATTAACTTTAATGAATAACTAACATAAAATCATAAAGTGGATGCAATTGCACTGAACTAACCTCAAATAATAATTAACGGAAAATCGAAAACTTGATGCAACTGCATTGAATTAACCTCAAAGAATAATTAATGAGAAATTGAAAATTGGATGCAACGTATTACATTAAATTAACCTCAAAGAATAATTAATGGAAAATAAAAAAACTTGATGCAAATGCATTGAACTAATAACCCTAAAATATATTTATATTATATGTAGGGGAAATAAATATCTCGACAAATATAGTTTTACATTTTAAGTAGTGTTTATCTTAATTCTTTTATTGTGATTGGGAATGTCTTGCTATTTAAGTAGCTTCAATATTATCTTCGCCACAATAGATATTCTCACAAAACTTCAATTGTTAAACCTAACAATAAAAAGAAGTCGATGAATTTTATCAAGGTTTGATGCTTTCTTTTTATAGAAAGTGGTGCAAGAAATTTAAATGAGTAATTAATATAATTTTCATATCTCATAACTATGCATAGTTGCTAATATTTTTTAGAATAATTTAATATAACGACACCCGTTCGTAGGACACGTTCATGTGATAAATCTTTTCAAGTAGGAGTAGTGTATTATTTGAGGATATGGAAACAATCAATCTGTTTTAGAGATTTGTACACATTAGTACGTAAGCCGAGCGGTGATAATTTACCGTTAAATCACCATAAATCTAATAAAACTATTATCCAAGCTAGATCGAGTTTAAGATAATTCCATCTGAAAATTACGGATTAATATCCTAAACCACAAAGTGAAGAGGCTATCTCAATTTGATCCCTTAGTTTCCAAGTACTTATACACCATAATCGCTACTCATTTACGTATTTCGGCTTATTTTCAATAAAAATATATCCTGATTTGAAAATTTGTCGCTAACTCACCATAAATCTAAGAAAACTATTATACAAGTTAGATCGAGTTTAAGATAATTCTATTTGAAAATTACGGATTAATATCCTAAACCACAAAGTAAAGAGGCTATCTCAATTCAATCCCTTAGTTTCCAAGTACTTATGCACCATAATCGCTGCTCATTAACGTATTTCAGTTTATTTTTAATAAAAATCTATTTTGATTCGAAAATTTGACACTAAATTACTATAAATCTAAGAAAATTATTATACAAACTAGATCAAGTTTGAGATAATTATATTTGAAAATTATGGATTAATATCCTAAACCACAAAGTGAAGAGACTATCCCAATTTGATCCCTTAGTTCTCAAGTACTTATGCACCATAATCGCTGCTCATTAACGTATTTTGGTTTATTTTCAATAAAAATATATTTTGATTCGAAAATTTGCATGTGATATTTTGTAAAGCCTTTTAAGCACATAAAATATTTAATAGATCCCGGGCGGGTCCAAAATCTAGTAACATAAACTAGAATAGCAGATTTTTTTTATTTGGTTTTTCATCTATTATTTCAGTTGCAACTTGCAAGTAATAACCTCTCTAGAAAGCCTGGACACGTGGCAGACAGTGAGACGCCAACTAGTATTTGATAACCGGAAGATATCGCTACGTTCCTCAATATTTCACGACATGTCGTCAAAATGCCATAGCCATTTTAATCACGCTTAAAAGTTAAAACCCTTTTCTTCTTAAACCCTTTCACTCATTTCAGAGAACAAAAAAAAAAAAAAAAATGAAGCTGCATCTCCTTTCAAATGGACTCAAATCATTACGAAACCCTAAATTATCTAGGGTTTTTAATGCTTTATTCTACACAACTGAAACAAGTAGTAGTAGAACTAGAACCCCAATAGGTGCAAAGCCTAAGTACCAAAGCAATAGCAGAGATAACTTATACCATAGAATTGCTCCATTAGGTGACCCAAATGTTTCCATGGTTCCAGTTCTTGAAAAATGGGCTGAAGAAGGGAAAAGTGTTAATAGAGACGAACTTATTTCTATTATTAAAGAACTTAGAGTTTACAGGCGTTACAAGCATGCCCTTGAGGTAAAAAAAAAAAAAAAAAAAATGTCATTTCTTTTTTAATTAGTTCAATTTTTTTGTTAGAGTTCATACTTGTATGATTTGGTTAGCGTGTTTGTCTTGTTATGATAAATGGATCAGTAAATTTAAGCCCCAAACACATTCTTATAGGTTTTACCAAATGTAGGCTTATTTGTTATTTTGTTATTATTAGTGTTTTGTTTTTGAGATGCTCAATTAGTCGATTACATATTTTGGCAGACCCATTTGATGTAGAATAAAGGTATTGGGGTTCGCAAATACATCCTTAGTTCCTTACAAAATAAAAAATGAAAATGTGTTGTGACTGGTGAAGATGAATTTGGGTGAATTCCTCGACTTGAATATCTTGATACATCCCGTATTACTAGAATCCACATGTCTCACTCACTTCTCAATGCATCTTCTACCTATATATTTGGTGGTAATATACTAATATTGGGTGATCCTACTTATCACTAATCAAACTAAATGGTGGTTTATACGAGTCTTTTTATGTGAGCTAGTAGTCTGCGTTCATATCAGTAATCCTGTTATATGACCACCATTATCCCCCTCCCCCCCGGTTCCTTTTTCTTCTTCAGGTTTGGCTAGTTTGTTAAGAAGACAATTCACAATTGGTGATGAATACCTGATGCACTTGCTGTGTTTCAACCAAAACATGGGATCAAAGTTATTTTTTTGTTTGATAAGTTATTTTTATTGAGGATAAGTGCATAAGCATAATAGAAACGTACAAAGGGTGAGATATGAAAGTACAATAGTGGGTGAGTTCGTCTTTCAAAGCTTCATATCTGCCCAATACAGACAGATGCCCCTTACATGTAAACCACTCATTGACCCAAGATCTCCCCTGACCAATACATAACCAGATCCCTAAACGCCCCTGACATGGGATCAAAGTTTCCTATCAAAATCGAGAAATATTTGTTTGCTGTTAATTCGAGTTAGATTCGATTGTGTCTATCTTTGTGGTTCAGTCGTTTTAAACTTCTTGAATGGCACTTTTCTTTTTTCCGTCTTCAATGCTCCAATAGAGGCTTTTTTTCCTTCATTCTTGATAGGTATTTATTGTTGGGAATGGATAAACACATTCTTCCTACTCTATTCAATTTCTTCTTGAAATGGTAGTTATTCTGTTCCAGTTTGATATGAAAGCATTTTATTGGACACAGAGAGGGAGTAAAACCCAATGTACTTAACTTAAAAATGATGTAAGTACCGATAGAAAATGACTCTAAGATGGTTTAATGTAATTATTAAATAGATTTATGAGATTGTTACATTTGCTATTATGAATGGCTATCTTGATAGTGATCTGAGATTGAGTCCATTTTTAACTAGTCCAACTTGCGTTTTGTGTTGGGTTGTTGACAAATTATTTCTGCAACCCATTTTAATTCTAATTTGATTGAGGTTACTGCCTGGTAACCATGAAGATATCTGATCCATCCCACTTAACCTAACGACAATAATAATGGCTATTATAGTAAACTACTGATAGTAGTAGTATAACATAAACAATGAATAATCCTGTTACACTTTTCCGGAGTTTTATTTCAGATATCTCAGTGGATGACCGAGCAAAATTACATTCCTCTTTCAGCAGTTGATGTTGCTGGCAGGCTGGACTTGATTGCAAAGGTTCATGGTCTTGAACTAGCAGAAAAGTATTTCGATAGTATCTCACTGCAAATAAAAAAGTTCCCAGTCTACAATACCCTTCTCTATTGCTATGCCAGTGCTAAATCCATTGAAAAAGCTGAGGCTTTCATGCAGCAGATGAAGCAGTTGGGCTATGCGAGGTCACCACATTCTTATAATGTATTGCTAAGCCTCTACTCTAAGGTTGGACGATATGAGAAGTTAGAATCTTTAGTGGAAGAAATGAAAGTGAATGGTGTGCATGCAGACAAGTTCACAATGAGCATACAGATGGCTGCTTATGCAGCCAACTCCAACATTGATGGGATGGAGAAGATTTTGCAGAGTATGGAAGTTAATCCTAAGATCATTATGGACTGGAACTCCTATGCCATTGCTGCAAATGGGTACATCAAAATTGGGTGCATTGACAAGGCTTTACAAATGCTGAAGAATTCAGAGAAATTGATCACAGGGAAACAACGGAGGGTTGCATACGATTTTCTTCTTACAATGTATGCAGGTGCAAGAAGTAAAGAGGATTTGTACAGGATTTGGAAACTCTACAAGTCGTCCGAGAAACTCAATAACACATCTTTTCTTTGCATGATAGGCTCGCTTCTGAAGTTAGATGACATTGATGGTGCAGAAAAGATTCTAGAGGAATGGGGATCCGGACACACTTCCTACGATTTCGGGTTCCAAACTTGCTCATTGCAGCTTATTGCAAAAATGGTCTTGTGGAAAAGGCTGAAATGCTTTTAAACAAGACAGTTGAGAAAGGGAAGAAGCCTTTATCAAGTACATGGGGTTATTTGGCTACCGGTTATGTGGCGGCTAATGAATTTCCTAAGGCGTTGAAGGCTATGGAATCGGCATTATTGGCAAGACGGCCAAAGTGGATGCTGAATCGTGATACTCTGAGTGCTTGTTTGGAATACTTGAAACAGCAAGGAGATGCTGAGAAAACAGAAGAGTTTGTGAGGCTACTTGGAGCTCCAGGTCATGTGTCAACAGACAATATTGAGAGGCTGCTGGATTATATATATATTCACAATGCAGAAGCAGAAGTCAGCATGGAGAAAGAGGTTGACGACATTAAACGTTCTGACAATGAGGAAACTGATGAGATTGCAAATGAAGCTACTTAAGGCTCAGCATTGGTTGATCAAAGATGCATTATCTTCCATTTACTATCGTTTCTATTTATCACCATGACATTCCTGAATTGTTCGAACTTGTCCTTGATTTAGTATCACTATGCCATCGACTGTTTACTTTGAGGGCTGTGACTAAATGTGCCGTGGTTTCTGATTCTCTGTAATCTTGCGAAAGACAATTTATCTAATCAAGTGAGCCGAGCGAACGATCTAGGCTGAGGGGGGTACGTGGGACAAAAAGTAGTTTGGTAGGTTTATGTTTGTCATCAATCTCCCTTTTTCACTCTTCCTCCTCTTCTTCCTCTCCCTCCCCCTCTCCCTCCTTTCTCAACTAAGCCCAACTCTCTCTTTCCCTACTACAAACTCATCTCTCTCCACCTATGCTCACGCTCCCACTGTCTTGTCTTGCAGTTATTAAGTATAGCTCAAAAAACCAGGGAATAGAAAAGGCCCATATCCAGCTCATCATTTTAGGCTTTTGGAACAAGGCCCATTAAATCATATCCTACATCTCTTTGCTAAAAGTCTAAAACCCACCCTTCTTAAACCTTGTGTGGTCACTAAAGAAGAAATGAAGCTTTATCTCATTTCAAATAGATTCAAATCTTTAACAAACCCTAAGGTATTATTACCTAGGCTATCCAGGGCTTTGTTCTATACAAATGATACAACGCCCCTAAGGTATGATTTATACGATCGAATTGATCCAGTACGGGATCAAAGTGTTTCAATTGTTCCAGTTCTTGACCAATGGCTGAAAGAAGGAAGAAATGCTACCAAAGATGACCTCATATATATTATTAATACTCTTAGATTCTACAAACGTTTCAGGCATGCTCTCGAGGTAATTGTCATTTTTTTTTTTTTTTTTTTTTAATTTGTTGACAAATTATTTCTGCAACCCCACCCTGGCAACCATTGAGATATCATAATCCATCCCACTTAAATTAATAATAGACTAATTGTAATAGCAGTAGTATAATAATACTAGTAAAAATAACAATGAATAATCCTGTTACACTTTCATTGAGTTTTATTTCAGATATCTCAGTGGATGACCGAGCAAAGGTACATTCCTTTTTCAGCACTTGATGTTGCTGCCAGGCTGGACTTGATTGCAAAGGTTCATGGTCTTGAACAAGCAGAAAAGTATTTTGATACTATCTCAATGCAATTTAAAAAGTTCCCAGTATACAATGACCTTCTCCATTCCTACGCCAGTGCTAAATCCATTGAAAAAGCTGAGGCTTTGATGCAGCAGATGAAGCAGTTGGGCTTTGCGAGGTCACCAGCCTCTTACAATGTATTGCTAAACCTCTATTCTAAGGTTGGACAATATGACAAGTTAGAAACCTTATTGGAAGAAATGAAAGAGAATGGTGTGCGTGCAAACAAGTTAACAATGAGCATACAGATGGCTGCTTATGCAGCCAACTCCAACATTGATGGGATGGAGAAGATCTTACAGAGTATGGAAGTTAATCCTGAGATCATTATGGACTGGAAATCCTATGCCACTGCTGCAAAAGGGTACATCAAAGTTGGGCTTATTGAAAAGGCTTTACAAATGCTGAAGAGTTTAGAGAAATTGATCGTAGGGAAACAAGGGAGGGTTGCATACGATTTTCTTCTTACAATGTATGCAGGTGCAAGCAGTAGCAAAGAGGATTTGTACAGGATTTGGAAACTCTACAAGTCGTCTGAGAAACTCAACAACACATCTTTTCTTTCCATGATAAGCTCGCTATTGGAGTTGGATGACATTGATGGTGCAGAAAAGATTCTAAAGGAATGGGAATCCGAACACACTTACTTCGATTTCCGGGTTCCAAACTTGCTCATTGCAGCTTATTGCAAAAATGGACATCTGGAGAAGGCTGAAAAACTTATAAACATGACGATTGAGAAAGGGGAGAAACCCTTTTTAAGTTCATGGGATCATTTAGCTACCAGTTATGTCGAGGCTAATCAGTTTCCTAAGGCATTGAAGGCTCTGGAATCGGCATTCTTGGCAAGATGGCCAAAGTGGACACCGAATTGTGATACTCTGAGTGCTTGTTTGGAATACTTGAAACAGCAAGGAGATGCTGAGAAAACAGAAGAGTTTGTGAGGTTACTTGGTGCTCCAGGTCATATGTCAACAGACGATATTGAGAGGCTGCTGGATTATATATATATTCACAATGCAGAAGCAGAAGTCGGTATGGTGAAAGAGGTTGACGACATTAAAAGTTCTGACAATGGGGAAACTGTTGAGATTGCAAATGAAGCTACTTAAGGCTCAGCATTGGTTGATCAAAGCTGCAGTATCTTCCTACCATAACATTGCCGAGTTGTTCATAACTTTTCCATTATTATCACTATGCCATTGAATCTTTACTTTGAGGGCTGTGACAAAATGTGCCGTGGTTTCTGAATTTTAATGTAATTTTGCGAAAGCGCACAGTTTTTAATCTTTGTCACTAAGGTCTAAGGACTAAGGGTTGCCTAATATAGTTGTCCTTTCTTCTATGTCCAGTTATGGTGAGTTCTTGAATTGGTTTATGAACACTAATTTCGGGCTTTTGGCATAAATAAAGCCCATTAAATCATCAGACATTTGCCTTAAACCTAGTAAAAGTCAAACCATAGATGAAAAAGGCCCAAATCCAGCCCAGCCCAACTTGACTGTCAGCCATAAACCCCAGTAAAACCCTCGTTTCTACTCAACTGATACAACAAAAATCCAAACTACAACACCCAAGTCTAACACAGAAACTCTGTACAAAAGAATTGTTCCATTGGCTGGTCAAAAAGTTTCAATGATTTCAATTCTTGAACAATGGCGGGAAGAAGGTAGATTTTTCAGGAAGCATGAACTTGTTGCTATTATTAAAGAACTTAGAGTCTTCAAACGATTCAAGCATGCTCTTGAGGTAAATGTTCATTTCCTTTTCTTTTTCCCTGGGTTTCAAAAAATTTTGTGGGGTTTGTTTTAAGAGTTTGATGCATCTGCTATTGCAAATTAATTGATCCATGTCACAAATCCATCTAAATGCTGGTTTTATCAATCTTATGTCAGCATTGGATATTAGACTGCTTTCCTATCCGTGATCCTGTTACATAACCACCCTTTGCCCCCTCCCTTTTTTCCTCTTTGGGTTCTGCTAGTTTCTTAAGAAGACAATTTACAGTTGGTGATGAGTAATTAATGCTGTTTTATCGTGATCAAAAGATAAATCTATGTTGCCTATCAAAATCTAGATATATTGTTTTGTTGTTGATTTAAGTTAGGTTCGATTGGGTTTCCCTCTGCTTTACCAAATGTAAAAATGTCAAACACGTGCAGTGAAATATTAAATATTGAGATATATTGTCCGACACAGATTATTTTTAAAATACGGCATGTCCATAAAACATATGTTAAATGCGTTCATATTTTTCTTAAAATAAGTTATATTTTAGATTATTACAGATGCTACTATGAAAGGCTAGCTTGATAATGATCTGAGATCGAGTCCATTTCAACTAAGTCCAGCTTGTGTCTTGTGTTGAGTTGTTGACAAATTATTTCTGCTACCCAATCTGAATCTTATTATATTAAGGTTACTGCCTTGCAACTTGCAACCATGAAGACATTATGACCAATCCAACTTAACATAGTAACAATAATAATAACAATAGGAGTAGTAGTAGTAGTAGTTTTAAACTTTTAGTAGTATAGTAATTCTATTAAATATACTAGTAAACGGGCACGTGTTACAAAGATAATGAATTTTTATTTGGGAAGAAGAATGGGAATGATATTATATGTTAGCCACAAACATAAAAATTACACCAAACTATTGTAGAACAAACACTAATCTAATGGGAACAAACACATGTTCTTTGCTTACTCATCCTTTAATTACACTAAAATCCAGTATGCTCAAGAAAATTTTGAGCATAATCATATAGTTTACGGCTTTAAAAAATACAAAGAAAGATTTGCATTTCTTACCAAAACCACAAAGATTTGCATTTACATTGAAATCTAGTATGCTCATGCAAATTCTTGCAAATAAACTACAGTTTAATGCTTAATCTGCTAATTACGTAAAAGACATTGGCATAGCCATATAGAAAAAGAATTTCACATTGTTGGTAATGTTGTGAGAAGTTACTGTGGGATTGATCACATTAAGGGTTGAGATGCCCACATTAATCTCTCTAGGAGGCTCGCCCTGGTGACAATGAATTCAATGTGAAGAATGTTTCGGTGAACAACTCGCTGCTTAATCTGCTAAAGATGCTGCTAGCATTTGAGACACTCGAATAAAAGTCCTACATCATAAGAATAAAAAGCTTCAGGCATGTATGTTGTACAAAAAAAAAAAAATCCGCTAATATGGCTAAGAATTCAAGATTACCTTGAACTGTGTATAAGTCTTACTTGTAGAAGCTGCGGCCCCTTAAAGAATATATATACACACGAATGTGGCTTTGTCAGTTAGGTGTACTCAAATGGAGCAAATCTTTGCTTTGTAATACTTGTATAAGCATCAGGTGTAAACATCCAGATAGCAGTACACTATAAAATTAGATGGTATTCAGAACCTATGGAAATAAACACAAAGTCTTCATTAATATTTTGACCAAACGGTGTTACTTGGTTGAGGGGCCTTCTATTCTAAAACACTGAAACAGTCTTCTAAACAGAAATTCTAAAACAAACTTTTGTGCCTTTACAGCATTGCAAGTGTACAACAGAGTATGCATTCTAGGTCATCCATGAGTATCTAAATTAACAAAACTATATACATCAAAATTGGTAAGAATCCAAGATCCCTTGAACTGTGCACAAGTCCTACCTGTAGAAGCCGATATTCCTTTAGGTAGCAATCCTGAGAGTCACAAAAATAATCTCATTTTCCTTTTTGTGATATCTTGAACTTTGTTTACCATCACTAACAGATCATATCCTGTGTGGAAAATGTAGTAGTAGATACTCTAAGCCCAGCACCAAAGCAAAACGAATAAAATGATAGATCATACGTTCCTTAACGATATCGTGTCCAATGTGAAAAGAGTTTCTCTAAAGGATGTCAATAGTAGGTTTGCTGCCTTGGTGACTATCTGGTGAAAATTAAATATCCACCTCGTTTCCAAATTGAGTTTAACTCTGATGAATCTTTACTTTTCCCATTAGGTGACGTGCCTAAGAATCACAAAGAACATAGTTCATCTCTAAACAAAAGGGTCCTACAAATATGGAGAAGTAGATACTTAAGGAACATAAACAAATAGATAGGTTCAAACCTCTTCCACCTTAGTGCATAAAATTTTGTTCTTCATCTATAGTTCGTATACGATTTGAAGAATATGACGTATCGACAAAACTAAAATATTAGAAAAAGGTATAAGACTGGAAGTAAAAGTACTATCATTACCTATCACAGTAGCTCGTTTGACGTCAAATACAATGAAGCACTTCGACTCATTCATACAACATTGTTACCACCACTCATCTCTCCATTTCTCTAGGCTTGAGACTGACAAAGCAAGACTGGGTATCACAATTAACGGATTCGTTTTCGATATCAATAAAAACAATAACCTGAAAATGGAAACTAAAATGTCAATACAGGGATGATTATCCTTGTTTCATAACCTACATTTTTGTGTGTTAAATCAGTAAGTTTTTGAAGGCATAGCAATTCCCTCATGCATACTGCAAGTGGAATTCAAAGTTCAGACAATCAAACCAATGGCAATCTTAGATAACTTAAGTTAGTTAGGGGATTTTTCTTCCTCCGTTGTTTTTTGCCTAACGTAATATGAATTTAATAAAAATGTGAAGCTCGTTACCTATTAAGAAAGGTGCATTCAAATATGTATAAAAAAGAGTACAAAACGTGCCTCGAAAGCAAAATTGCATAACAAAAGTAGTCCACATGACCGGAGAGATATAAAAACAGGCGAAGGTAATGCATAAAGGCAATCCCACTCAAAGGAACTATAGATAGGAAATGAAACTATGAGTAAATGTCTTTCCATTATGGAAACCTTCCAGTTATCTTTGGAACGATAATTACTTTAGAATACGATTGTGGAGAATCCAAAAAATAGTGATCTTAAATTTCATTGGAAATCAAACGTATGATCGATTGGATTTGAAAACCATAAACCAATCTTTGTATTATCTGCTATGGATAATTGAGAAGTCTAATGTCCAACACTTGAAAGAAAAACATGAGAGAGAAATTTTCAGAAGTGTCAGAACTTTACATACCCTTTCATCCAAGTAGAAATGTACCGGGAATACCTTCCCAATTTAGACGCCGAATTAGAAACAAAAGTAAGAAAGTTAGTCCGGGCACTTTCTTATGGATACGTACAGAAACACCCTTTTTGCCCCATGCCCAAATCGAGAGTATGAATTGACATACCTAATGAGACTTTCTATCAAGCATAAAGAGTCACACCTACGTGCCTAATCCACCAAAAAACATTGAAAAAAATAGAACAAACAAATGAACTAACAAAACTGATAATAGAAATTGGAACAACAACAGTAAATATTAGATTGGTTGTCACAGAAGGATGAAAATGAGAAACTGAAAATGAAGTACCAATGTAATTTATTGAACGAGTTTTGGACTTGGTAAAATGGTTCCAAAGCTTGACGAAAATCCAATGAAGATGAATTATTTACCATAAAAAAGTTATTTCATTGCTTTCTCTTTAATCAATAATAAACATTGAAAGGCATTGTCGTTCCTAAGGCAAAGATAATGAAGAAGTTTGTGCATAAGCATTTTAGAAAAATTGAGGGTGATGTTTCAAAAAGAAACTGCAAGGGTCGGTTATAGTGGAAACTGTGTTTTGGTGCGAAATCTAAAATTGTACAAATAAGTTCGATAGAAGTTTCTACCCATATTGTTCATCACACATAAATCAATTGCTGTTGATCATTTACTAATATCATAACCATGGGAAGCAGTGCAACTCAAAATTGAATCACTCAATATACAAAACTTAAGCCATGCAAACGAATATGAAATTAAAGTAATTGAATGAGTTCGGCGCTTGGTAAAATGGACTCCAGTAGTGCAGGCAATGGTAATTTAAATGCTATACTTCAAACCACAGGGAGTGATTTTGCTTATGGATAATCTATGAAAAAATTTGCACCAAGTTTCATGCATGACCTCATACAACAGAAAGAGGATGTGTAAAAGAAAAATTAAATGCAGAACAAAAAATGTAAAAAAAATTGTCTAGAAAGATCGCACGCAGTAAACGTCACCTAAGTTTACACAACTGTGAGGAACGTTCTTGAACTTAGATATTCTTGTAACTGGTGGGCGTGTGTTCATTTGAACAGACTGTTCATGGGACTCTGAGACAAAGAAATTTTATTAAATTAAAACAGGCTACCCAATCACTTCAAAAGAATAAATCTGAAAATTTAAAAATTAATTCTATAAAATGATTTTTGATACGAACCTTCATTAACGTATGCTTTGTAGCATTGAAACAATGACGCTGTCTTTGTTGAGCATTTTCAGGAACTCTTCTCCTACGCCTGTTTTTGGGTCGCTATTCTGATCTACTTACGTTTAAATCTTCAGGGTTATGATCGGAAAAATGATTTTGTAAATAGGAAATGCTAACGCAGCTTATCGATTATTGAGTATGAAGCAGAAAAACATACATTAAATAATAAACAAACCGAAAGCACCTCTGACAATGAAGAGGAGCGCACAATGAATTGCCACTTGAATGTTGCAGTGCACGCAACAACAAACCAAAAAAAATTAAATGTAGAATACTAAAGCAAAGCAGCGCTGAAATTAAGTGATTGAAGGGAATTGAGAATTGAGTTTGAATTAAGAAACTAGGAAGGGAAAAGAAAAATACATACTAACCTTTTAATGCAAGTTCAATGATGGTGGCGAAGCGGTTTTGATAGAAATAGTTTTTCTAAATTTCGTCTCTCTGGAATTTGTTTTGGTCTTTTGGAGTGGGCAAGAGAAGTAGTCAAAACGGCGCGGTTTACTTCGTGTTAGTTTTCTAGTTTTTTCCAAGACACTCATAATGACAAATTTACCTTTTTTAGTGAAGAACAAAAAGAAAGTGGTTGCCCAACTTTCCGGTACCCTTTCGATTTAAAACTTTTGCTTAAAACCAGAAATATGGGAACTAATCCAAAAAGCAAGTTTTGGCATTATATATAAGATAATAATTAATTTTGTTACACTTGAGTTTCATTTCAGATATCGCAGTGGATGACCGAGCAAAGCTACATTCCCCTTTCGGCAGTTGACGTTGCTGGCAGGCTGGACCTGATTGCAAAGGTCCAGGGCGTTGAAAAAGCAGAAAAGTATTTTGATAGTATTCCAGTGAAAGTAAAAAAGTTCCCAGTCTACAATGCACTTCTCTATTGCTATGTCAATGCGAAATCCATTGAAAAAGCTGAGGCTTTCATGCAGCAGATGAAGCAGTTGGGGCTTGCGAAATCACCACTCTCTTACAATGCATTGCTAAGCCTCTACTCGAAGGTAGGACAGTATGAGAAATTAGACATCCTAATTGAAGAAATGAAAGATAATAGTGTGCGTGCAGACAAGTTCACACTTAGCATATGGATGGCTGCTTATGCAGCTAACTCAGACATTGATGGGATGGATAAAATTTTACAGAGTATGGAAGTTGATCCAGAGATCGTCATGGACTGGAATGCTTACGCCATTGCTGCAAAAGGGTACATCAAAGTTGGGCTTATTGACAAGGCTTTAGAAATGCTGAAGAGTTCAGAGAAATTTATCAGCGGGAAACGACAGAGGGTTGCATATGATTTCCTTCTTACATTGTATGCAGGCGCAGGGAGCAAAGAGGATTTGAACAGGATTTGGAAACTCTACAAGTCATCAGAGAAACTCAACAACACAGCTTATCTTTGCATGATACGCTCGCTGCTGAAGTTTGATGACATTGCTGGTGCAGAAAACATCCTTGCAGAATGGGAATCCGGTGACACTTCTTACGACCTCCGGGTTCCAAATTTGCTCATTGCAGCTTATTGCAAAAATGGACTTGTAAAGAAGGCTGAAATGTTTATAAACCGGATAATTGAAAAAGGGAAGAAGCCTTTACCAAGTTCATGGGATCATTTGGCAACTGGTGATGTTGAGGCTAATCAGTTTCCAATGGCATTGAAGGCTTTGGAATCAGCATTCCTGGCAAGACGGCGAAGGTGGCTGCCAAGTCGTGATACTCTGAGTGCTTGTTTGGAATACTTGAGACAGCAGGGAGATGTTGAGAGAACAGAGGAATTTGTGAGATTCCTTGGGGCTCCAGCTCATATGTTCACGGACAATATTGAGAGGCTGCTGGATTTTATGTATACATGACTTTCTGTGTATAGTAAATTGCTCCAGCGGCAGACTTGAGAACTTGCTCATTCTCTGCTCATGTGCTTCAAGTGACCGCATTAGTTCGTGTAAGGTAAGTGTAGATAAATCTTTGGCTTCTCCTATTGCAGCAACCACATGATCAAATTTAGTAGGCAAACTTCTCAGTAATTTTTCAACAATCCTTTCATCTTGAATTGTGTCGCTGAGACTTTTGATTTGGTTTACAATTTCAGCAACTTGGGAGAAAAATTCATTTTGATTGGCTATAGTGATGAGTCCAAGGGATACCTGCTTTATAATCCCGACTTGGACAAACTTGTGATCTCAAGAGATGTGGTATTTGATGAGCAGTCCACATGGAGTTGGGATGAAAGATCTAGTCAAAGGCCGAGCTCAAATGAATTCTTTGAATCTGGATATGAAGAAGAAATGCCACCATCCAATGAGAGGTCGGAAAGTAAAGATCTTTCAGACTCTGAGTCACAGCCAAGAAAGATGCTTTTATATACAGGACATCTATGAATCATGTGAGTTTGCATTTTTTTCCATTGAGCCTCAGAATTATGAACAAGCTGCAAAGGAAGAAATTTGGCGAAAAGCAATGCATGAGTTTGCAACCATTAGAAGGAATCATACTTGGGAACTTGTTGATCCTCCCAAAGGCATCATAGGTTTGAAGTGGATCTATAAGACCAAATTCCATGAAGATGAATCTGTTAAGAAACACAAAGCTCATTTAGTTGCAAAAGGCTATTCTTAACAGCCCAGTATTGATTTCACTGAAACCTTTGCAGCCGTTGTTTCTATGCAAACAATCAGAACTGTTTTAGCATTAGCCGCTCAACTGGAGTTGGAGGTTTTTCAGCTTGATGTGAAATCAACTTTTCTGAATGGAGAAATTGAATGAAGAAGTGTACATGGAGCAACCTCAAGGCTATGTTAAGAAAGGGCAGGAAGATAAAGTCTACAGATTGAGCAAAGCTTTGTAGGGCATAAAACAAGCGCCTCGAGCTTGGAATAACAAGATTGACAGGTATTTTCGGCAAAATGGCTTTCAAACAAGTGAAAGTGAGCCATCCTTATGTGAAGAAGCAAGGACGTGTTTTTCTTATTGTTTGCCTTTATGTAGATGATCTAATCTACACAGGCACGAATAGAAATATGGTGCAGGAATTCAAAAATGCAAGGATGAAGGAGTACGAGATGTCTGATTTGGGACTTAGGAAATATTTTCTTGGGATGAGAGTTCGACAATCAGAAGGGGAGATCTGTATCTCTCAAGAAAAATACATTTCTGATATGCTCAACAAGTTTAATATGGCTAATTGCAAGCCAATATCTACACCATTGGCGATGAATGAAAAGTTGCAGCTGTATGATGGTGCACCAAGGACTTATCAAAGTTTGGTTGGTTCGTTGATATATCTAACAAACACAAGGCCTAATATAGTCCATTCAGTTAGCTTTCTTTCAAGGTTTATGCATAACCCAAGTAAGCTCCACTTTGCGGCAGCTAAGCGTATATTGTGTTATTTACAAGGCACGAAAAACTTTGGGCTGATATATGTCAAAGAAGAAGACAATAAGCTGGTTGGTTTCACAAATACTCAAATAGTGATTGGGCAGGTTCACTTGATGATCAAAAGAGTACATCCGGCCATGTGTTTTGCTTGGGCTAAGGTGTTTTTGGTCATTAAAGAAGCAAAAGACAAATTGCATTGTCTTCAGCAGAAGCGGAGTATATTGCAACCAGAGATGGAGCTTGTGAAGCAGTTTGGCTAAGGAGAATACTCTCTTACATGCAGCAAAAACAAGACAATCCAACAATTCTTCATTGTTGTCTTTCATAGTCGCTCGCGTCACATTGAGTTAAGGTATCATTTCATTCGGGCTTTGGTAAAAAATGGAGAAGTTAAAATGGAATATGTCAACAGAAATGATCTATTTGCATATATCTTCATCAAAGCAGTTTCAGTGGAGAAGTTGAGCTTTTTCAGAAATTGTTCGATAATAATTTGTCATTTTCTAGAAAGTCCTTGAGCATGTATTGATGTATCTAAGTATTCATGAATCTAGGAAGTGGAAGGGTCATTGATCATTTTTATGTTGAGTCAAAGTAAGTAAGTAGTGGTCTAGATGTACCCCCCACCTCCTCTAACCCTCACCACCTATTCTCACTCGCTTTTGGTTTCAGCTACCCTGGTTCACCTTGGGCGTTGGATCCCAGAGTCTAGTTGAGATAGGAATAATGCAAGGATCCACAGATATTGAGAGAGCTCAGCAGGAAGCCAGCAGCAATAAGAGCCAGATCGAGGACCTACAACCGAATATGAAAAAATTGTTCTTTGGGACAAAGAATCCGATCATAGAGATCAATTGTCTCAATATAGAAGAAACTATAAATGATGAGCTCACTCTGGTTGGGAAGATGCATGGAGGATATCTTCTAAAGTTGGAGGAAGCTGGAAAGGATGTACACAGAATATGGCAAACGAAAGGAAGAATAGAACTTGAGCGACTCGATAGAGACCATGTTAAAATAAGATTTGAAAACATCCAGGAATGTAAACATGTGATTACTAATGGACCTTGGATGTTGGGAGGGTATATTTTCTCAGTAAAGGAATGGATGAGAGGCAAAAGGCTGGAAGAGTACAGATTTGATCTCGTTAAGTTCTGGGTACAGATATGGGATCTCCCAAAAGACAGGATTAACAAAGCAAATGTTTGGAAGATTGATGCGGAATTGGGGATGGTTATGGAAGCTGATATATCTTGTCCACCTGAGTTTAACCGACCGGTCGCTCGTGTTCGCGTAGAAATGGATGTTAAGGAAAGACTAAAAAAGGATCAACAGATCAAGCTAGAGACTGGGGAAGAGCTAGTGGTCAGACTCAAGTATGAAAAATTGGAGGTGTTTTGCTACTTCTGTGGTGTCATTGGCCACGACCATCTTGCTTGTCGGATACGGAACCAGTACTGCTATGATCTAATCAAATGTGGAGGAACAATAAAGGATATTAAGCCTAACTTCACTAGTCAGATGAAAGCTAACAAGTTCTACAATGGGGTTGCTTATACCATAGCAGACACACCCTCAAAGCTTTGTTTTGAAGAAACTCCGCTGCCGGAAAGGGAGAAATGGGCGGATGGAAGCCAGAAAGCACATTTATGAGCAAGACAGAATAGATGGGATGGCTCCACGTCAGCAGAGGAAGGAGAGCATAGGGACAAAAACAAGAAAGCAGAGGTGGGGACTGGAGTATAGCCCACAGTATCAGACACAACGACTACTCTAACGGTAAGATTTCAAACGGTCTCTGAGTTGGAAACACCAAGCCCAATTGAGGAACAAGAGTCTAGTCCTCAGGCCCAAGGATCAGACGAGATGGGGTATGGGTCGGAACTAGAAAAGGAACCTGGGCAAAAGACAAAAAAAAGCCCAACTGATAACGAGTTGGTCTAGACCTGGCTATGGTGGATAACAGTGATGAGTTGGGCCTAGTGGTGTTTGAAAATATATGGGATACTGAGATGGAAGTGTATATTGATAATCCCACTAACATCTCGAACAACCACAAGAAATCTCATCAAGATGAGGGGATGAATGACAGGTGTCTTATTAGTAGGTCAGAGGCTCCTAGAAGCTGCGATCAGACTATCACCCAGCTTGAATCTCCAACAACCACAAAAGAAATTTCAGGTTCCAATGGTGTCTCGAGCCACACAAGAATTGAGCTAACCCACAAGATATCACAGAGAGAGTACCAAGCAAATCCTGGGAGTCAAATCCATAACAAGCCTACACGTGGAAGAGGCTTTAAAGTCATGGCTTCCCGAGGTAGAAGAGATAAGGGTTCTAGAGCTGAGATCAAAACTAGGCTGGGAAGTGATAATAGGGAGCAAGGAGATCAATTTCAAAGGGGGGAAAGGAAAAAACTTCGAAACTCGGTCGATCGATGAAGAGAAAGAAGGCGAGATGGTGATGAATGAGGGAGATGGATGGGTACGAAGAAGTAAACGAGTGGTTGAACAAAGATCAAAGAAAGCCAAACAAATGGTCGTTGAAATGAGGAGTCAAGGAAAAAGGCATCTTCTGATACCAAGGAATGCACACATAGTGCAACTATCCAGTGATTCAGCAGCATCCACTTCTTCGGAGGAACACATAGACATAGTTTCAACTATGAATCCAACTCCAACAGAATCTGAAGGTACAAATGATTCAACATCAAATGAATCTGGGGTCTTAGAAGAACTGAATGGAGAGCATCAGGCACCAATGGAGGTATACTTCTCGGATGATGAGGATGAGATGGTAAATGACACAGAGAACCAGAACCACAGTGAACTAGTGGGTTATGAGGCAGATGGGGAACAACCAACATATCAACCACCACCGCTGGCTATGGATGATTCAAGTGTGGATCGTAGTGCCTTTCAAGAGAAACAAGAATGAAAGAAGAATCAGGAGAATGTTGGGCAAAGCTCTTCAGAGTTGCAACAGAGATTTGATGAAGAATACAACATATGGGGTCATAACAGTGGGGATCATTACAGTGGGGGTCTGTCTTCTCCTCCAGGATTCGCGGTAGCTGTCCCATCACAGTTGCCTTGGTATCCATGAGGATCCACGCCTGGAATTGTCGGGGGATAGGCACTACCACGGCAATTTAACAACTAAAGGACCTGATTGGTAGGTTTAATGTAGATATAGTATGTTTGGCAGAAACTAAAGTTAGTAAGGAGAGAGTTGGCTATCTCAGTAAGAAGCTCAAGCTTAATGGACATTTTGCGGTTCCAGCTCAAAGTCTCAGTGGAGGTCTGGCAATGCTTTGGAAAGAAGGCGTGGAACTGGAGATTCTTGGGGTTTCTAGAAATCAAGTCACAGGTAAAATTGCAAATTATTTCAGTACAGATGATTGGTTCTTTTCTTTTGTGTATGGAGAACCTGCTGCCCACAATAGAAATAAAGTCTGGAATGAATTGAGGGGATTAGTCCCTTTGATTCATGAACCTTGGTATTTGTTTGGTGATTTTAATGCTATTACTCAGTTAAATGAGAAGATTGGAGGGAGAAGCAAAATCATGAAAAATATGCATGAGTTTAATAACATGATAAATGATCTTGGTTTGGTGGACTTGGGTTTTAAAGGCCCAAAGTTCACCTGGAGCAATAATCGGAGATCAACTGATCATGTGCTTGAAAGGTTGGACAGAGCTCTGGCCTATGCTGAGTGGATATCTCTGTTCCCTCATGCCCTTGTGCAAACTTTTGCTAATGCCTCCTCTGACCATATTTTTTTAATCATCAAACTGGATAATGAGGAGAATAATTTTAGATCGTTCAAATTCTTTAATATATGGTTTACTAATGATGCTTGTAGACCTGTGATTGAGAATGACTGAAATGCTATTACCCATGATCTTCCTGATAGTAATCTCATCCAAAAAATGCATAAAACTAGAACTGACCTTACGCTATGGAACAAGTTTGTTTTTGGGAACATTTTTACAAACATCAAGGCTGCTTATAAGGATTTGGATAGAGTCTTGGCTTAACCTTTCTCCATAGAGAACTATAACAAAGCAAAAGAAGTGAAAGGTATTTTGCTGGGGTGGTATGATAAGTAGGAGGATTTTTGGAAAAATCCTCCTCTGATTGGATCAAAGATGGGGGAAAAAATATCAGATTCTACCATCTTTCCACTATTTATAGAAGGAGGAAAAACAAAATAGATAAGATAAATGATGATGAAGGGAACTGGAAAGAAGGTAGAACTGATGTGGGAACTTTTCTTAATCACTACTTTACTGAGATTTTCACTTCTTATCAACTTGAAAGGGATGATTAGATTATGGATTTGTTTAACAGTATTGTAAGTGAGAGGGAGAATGAGATTCTCACTAGTATCCCTAACAAGGAGGATATTTGGAAGGTTGTTAACAAGATGGGCAATTTTAAATCCCCTGGTCCAGATGGTTTTCAAAGTGTTTTTTATAAGAAATGTTGGGATATTGTTGGGCCTGCTGTGGTTTCCTTTGTGCAAGACTTTTTCAACAATGGGTATCTTAATCCCTAGTTCAATGAGACCTACATTGCCCTGATTCCCAAGGTGGTGAATTCTAATCATGCTTATAAGTTTTGACCTATCAGTCTATGCAACTTTGGGTACAAAGTTGTATCTAAAATTTTTGCGAATAGACTGAAAGGTCTAATGAATAGGATTATATTCCCTTTTCAAGGAGTTTTTATCAAAGGGAGAAGCATTGGGGACAATGTAGGTCTTGCTTGTGAGGTGTTCCATAATATGAAAAACATGAAATCTAAGAATGAGGGTTGGTGTGCCCTTAAGATGGACATGGCCAAGGCCTATGACAAGGTGGAATGGGCTTTTGTAGATAACATTTTTGAAAAGCTTGGTTTCAACAATAAGTGGAGACACATGATTCACCAATGTCTCTCCACAGTTTCTTTCCAAGTCATGCTCAATGGCTCTCCTTTGGAGAAGTTTATCCCTGAGAGAGGGCTGAGACAAAGAGATCCCTTATCCCCATATCTTTTCATTTTGGTCTCAGAGGCTCTCTCTAGGATGATTGCAAAAGCTAAGCTCTAGGAGGAGATGCATGGGGTCAAGATAAGGAGGAATTCTCCTGCTCTTACTCATCTGCTCTATGTAGATGACTTGATCCTGTTCACCAAAGCAAACCTTGCTGAAAGTGGACAGCTTAAGAAAATTCTGGATGATTATTGTAGTGCCTCTGGGTAGAAAATTAATTTTGAGAAATCTAGTGTGCTATTTAGTAGGAATGTCAAATATAGACAGAAAATAAAACTCAAAAGGTTCTGGAAAATGAAAAATTTTGATCCAAAAGAAAAGTATCTAGGGGTTCCTATCATGCTCTCTAGAAAGAAGTCAGAGGACTTTGACTATCTAGTAGATAGAATCCACATAAAAGTTAAAAGGTGGAAAGCTAAGGTTTTATCTAAGGCTGGGAGAACTACTCTTATCCAAGCTGTGATTCAAGCCACCCCCCTATATGTCATGTCGACTTATTTGCTGCCAGTGACAACATGCAATAAGATAGACAAGGCATGTAGGGATTTCTGGTGGAATGATACAAAATAATCAAAAAGTGTTCACACCATAGGGTGGGAATAGATTTGCAAGAGCAAACAAGAAGGAGGATTGGGTCTCAGGAAAACAAGAGACATGAATATGACTATGTTAGCCAAGCTCCCCTAGAAGGCAGCTACTGATGTCCATTCTTTGTGGACTAGAACCATGTTTAGTATATATGGCAAGAATTGGATAGGTGATGTATTTAAACCACTTAACCAAGCTTCCTATTTCTGGAAGGGTACTCACAATGTCTTCAATTCCATTAGTGGGGGTATTATTTGGAGAATAGGAAAGGGAACCACCATCTCCATTCTGAAGGATCCCTGGATCAAGTGTTTAAATAAACCTGTGACTCTAGAAGAATTGGGGGTGGTGGATGACTCTTTGAATAATCTTCATGTATCAGACCTCTTTCTGACATATGGAAGTAGCTGGGATCCAGCAAAGCTTAATCATTGGTTCCACCTTTTCATAAATCAGCTGATGCAGGAGATAGTTGTTAGACCTGCTTCTACCTCAGCTGACAAAATGATATGGGCAATGGAAAGGTTTGGGAAGCTTACTGTTAAGTCTGCATATGATTTTCTTTAAAAAAAAGAACACTGAGATGGGACAAAGTTCTAGTGTGAACTATAAAACTATAAAGCAGTTGTGGGCAACCCTTTTGCCTTCCTATATGCAGATGTTTATTTGGAAAGTATACATGCATGTGCTGCCTCTGGGAGATAGGCTAGCAGAAAAGAAAATGAAAGGGGACTTCTCATGCCCTTTTGCAATAGAGAACTGGAAACAGTTGAACACCTATTCTTCACCTGTGATTGGACTAGAGCAATATGGTTTAGCTCCCAAGTGGGGCTGAGAATTAATCCAAAACAGCAGCTTCACAGCTTGAGGGAAAGACTTGACCTATTCCTGTCTTGGTGCTATAGCAAGGATAGTGACCTATGTTTGGCTGGGACTCACATTATGTACCTGATCCAGCACATATGGAGGTCTAGAAATGAGATCAAATTTGAAAAAAGGAAGGCTAATAGGGACCGTATCATCAGGCAGAGCAAAGGATTGGCAGACAAGTGTTATGCTGCTTTCAGAGAAGATTCCTTAACCTCTCGAGCTTCAATTAACTTCTTTAATAATCTAATGGATAATATATTTCCTGAAATCCCAAATGATAGTATTGTGATTAGATTTGACGCATCTTTCAACAGGAACTCAGGGTGGGCTGGAGCTGGAGCAATTGCAAGCAATAGTGAATGGGACATTATTGGAGCAGCAGTTCGGAGATTCAGGGCTCAGGAAATTGGGGAAGCAGAAATAGGAGCAGCTAAAGTGGCAGCTCTGTTGGCAAGGCAGCTCAGCTATGACTATTATGTTTTGGAGGGTGACAATTTGGAAGTGATGAAAGTGCTCCAAGGATCAGATTGTCCATGGCCTCTGGAAATGTTGAAGACCTCCATAAACTCTTTAGTTATGAATTTTAGTTCATGTAACTTTAACTGGATCAGTAGGATTTCAAATGGGGATGTAGACTCCCTAGCAAAATGGGCTAACCATCAGCTGGGTAGTTCTGATCTTCTGAAGTGTATGGTTGACGCTCTATGTGTTCCTGTTCACCTTTAGGTGGTTTTATATAAGCTTAGTAGTATTGCATCGAAAAAAAAAAAAAAGCAGAAAGAGCATACATTATCAGTGAAACATAATAAGTTTCAGAGTTAGCAGTTTCTGTGTATAGTTCCTACTACACTTTATGTCCCTAACAGTTAGTACGGCAAATGAGATGGACGACTGTGAACATTCTGAGATTGCTTGCAAATGAAGCCACATACGGTTGAGCATTGGTTGATCAAAGATGCATATTCTTCATTTTTCTATTGTTATTACTATTACAGTCTTAAAAGTTCCTAACTCGTAACACGTATTGACGTTTGTTTGTTGATCACCTTTTGTTTATTAAAATCTAGACCTTAATTTTGTTTCATTTTGAACGGTGGCCCAAATCAAGCCCATTGAGTGATGGGCTATTTGGCATATAAAGCCTTAAAGCCCATCATCTTTACAGAAACAGTGTTATAAAAGGAAACAGTGTTTCAATGGTTCCAATTCTTGAACAATGGCGGGAAGAAGGAAACAGTGTCATAAAAGATGAACTTGTTGCTATTATTAAGCAACTCAGAGGCTTCAAACGATTCAAGCATGCTCTTGAGGTAATATTTTATCTTTCTTATTACTTTTCCAACTAAGCATGCTCTTGGACTTATTAATTTTATTTTTGATTTAGTAGTTGTTTTATTATTTTGAAGGTAAGCTTTTATTGTTAGAGGGTTGTTATTGATTAAATTAATATTCTTTGAGAGAATTATACTTATATTTCAAGGTTGATTTAGGTATTATATAATATAAATAGAACACCGACGACGTTGGGAAATTAGACGTTGGGAAGATTGATAGAATGAGAATAGAATGAAGAGAATATATTACTTTTTTTTATTTCTACAGAGTGCACAATGGTATATCTAGAGTTTAATTGACAAGTTCCTAAATCTATCAATCCATATATATTGTTACTATACATGTGAGTAGAGATTTAGAAACAAATTAGAAACAATCTGTACAAACGGTGGATACTGTCCATTGAATGAGAAGGGGCGTGCGCCCTCGAGTTGTGCTGAATTATAGGGAGTGTGCCCCCTTACTTCTATTACTCCCCCTCAAAATGGAGAGTGAATGCTAAGAACTCCCAACTTGTGAATTAATCTTAAGAAGTTGTCCTTGCCCAGAGGCTTAGTGAATGTGTCAGCAACTTGATGTGAGGATGGAACAAACTTAGGAGATAATAAACGGGCTTGTATCTTTTTGCGTAAGAAATGACAGTCCAATTCGATATGCTTTGTTTGTTTATGAAAAATTGGATTCTAAGAGATATGAAGAGCTGCTTGATTGTTGCAGAACATTGTCATCGAAGAGGAGTGAGATATACCTAAGTCATTCAGAAGATACTTCAACCGTTCAAGTTCACAGGCAAGGGTCGCCACGGATCTATATTCTGCTTCAGCGGAAAAGCGTGACATTGTGCTTTGTTTCTTTGTTTTCCACGATATAAGACTAGAACCAAGGAAAGTACAATAGCCACTAGTAGAACGACGAGTATAGGGCAGCCAGCTTAATTAGAGTCACAGAAGCCAGAGATGTGTAAAGAGCTAGCAGCTGGTAATAAAATCCCTTTGTTGATTGAACTTTTAAGATATCGGAGTATACGATGAGTAGCATCTAGATGGGGAGTCCGTGGGGACTGTATGAAACGGCTGAGATAATGAACATAATAGGTTATATCTGGTCGCGTAATCGTGAGATATAGTAAGCGCCCAATCAGGCGACAATAGACTGTAGGATCCTGAAGTAATGTTCCATCGTCTATATTGAGATTGATGTTTTGTTCTATAGGGAACTCCGAAATACGACTACCAGTGGTACCACAATCCGATAGAATGTCCAAGAGACATTTGCGTTGCGTAAGGAATAATCCCTCTTTAGAGCGAGCCACTTCGATACCCAATAAATATTTGAGACGTCCCAAGTCCTTGATATAGAACTTTGCTTCTAAAAATTGATTCAAGTTTTGAATGATAGATGGATTGTTACCGGTGATCAGTATGTCATCCACATAAACAAGAACAAATGTAGAATTAGAACCACGAATATTTGTGAATAATCAGACTTGGACTGAGTGAATCCTGCAGTGATAAGAGTGGTAGATAGTTTGACAAACCATTGCCGAGAAGCCTGCTTAAGTCCATATAAGGACTTATTGAGGCGACATACCCTGTGCTCCCCCTGTTTGGCGAAGCCAAGAGGTAAAGTCATGTAGACAGTTTCATCTAAATCACCTTGGAGGAAAGCATTGTGAATGTCCAATTGATGAAGGGACCAATTTCTGATAGCAGCAATGGAGAGAAGTAATCTGACATTGACTAGTTTTGCAACAGGAGCAAAAGTGTCATGGTAGTCACATCCTTCAATCTGATTGTAACCTTTAGCAACAAGACGAGCTTTGTAACGTTCAATGGAGCCATATGAATGATATTTAATCTTGAAAATCCATTTACAACCAATAGATTTATGATGAGAAGATAGTGAAACAAGAGTCCATGTGTTATTCTTTTCCAAGGCTGCAATTTCAGCAGCCATAGCAGCTCGCTATTCTGGGATTTTGACAGCTTAAGAAAAAAGTGTAGAAACTACTGAAGAAGACACTTTAGATAAAAAAAAATTTATGACAAGTAGAAAAATTAGTGTCAGAAACATATAAAGTCATAGGATATGGAGTGGAAGACAATGTTATCTTAGAGTCCGATTGGATGAGGTTGGACGAACGAGGGACTTTGGTTGTTTTAGTGAGAGTAGGACAATGATAATCCTTGATAAGAAGTGGTGGAGGATTTTGCACTCTAGTAGATTGAGGGGATGTAGGAGGATGAAGTGGTGGTGCCTGAGAAGGTTCCAAAGGTGCAGGTGGTGTCGGAGGAGGTGCTAATGTTGTGGGTGGTGGAGATGAATGTGGAAGAAGATTGGTTGGAGAGAAGGGGCGTGCGCCCTTGAGTTGTGCTGAATTATAGGGTGTGCGCCCCTTAGTGAGTTTCGTACCACTATTGCTTGGCCGAGAATTGTACTGCCCAGGTTTTGTAGAAGAGGTCTAGTTGGGCTTTTTAAAGTGAGTACTCAGGGCAGTAGCGTCTGGAGCAGAAGGAAGAGATCGTGCATGGATTTCTTGTTGTTTTTCTTCTTGTCGAATCAAAGAATAAATTTTTGACATACGAGAAAAGGGATCCATTAAGAGAATCTGACTGCAAATGGATTTAAAACGGCCATTGAGGCCTTGCATGAATTTCATGGAACGACCATCTTCAATCTCTTTGGCAGAAATGGATGCATGACCACAAGTGCAAGCAGGAATAGTAGACGGTGAACTTAATTAATCCCATAAAGATTTAAGTAGAGTGAAATACACGGATACCGGACGGTTGTTTTGTTTGAGTAGAGTGACTGAGTCCTTCAGTTGAAAGACCTTGGGTGCGTTAGTCTGTGAGAAAGGGTCACCGAGATCCTTTCAGATTTCGAATGCAGAGTCGGCATAGAGAATGTTTCCACGGATGTCTGGAGTAATATAATTGAGAATCCAGGAAGCAACGAGATCATCACATCGTGACCACTTTGCTTTCTCTTTGGGAGTAGAGGGTGGCGAGATAGAGCCATCGACAAAACCAAATTTATTCTCTGCTCGAATTGCTCTAGAGATAGATCGCAACCATGTAGGATAATTGTCACCCGATAACATAGGGGACACCAGAACAGTCGTGGGACTATCGGAATGGTGCACAAAGAAGGGATAAAAGGGATCATTGGATCCTGGAGAGGAGTTAGCATTGGTATTGGTGTTGATGAATTCGGCCATTAAGAGGCGGAAGTTGTGAGAGGTTATGGTTAGGGTGTTGGATCGTAGTTAGGCTGATACCATGATAGAATGAGAATAGAATGAAGAGAATATATTACTTTTTTTTTTTTTTTTTTTTTACAGAGAGTACACAATGGTATATATAGAGTTTACAAGTTCCTAAATCTATCAATCCATATATATTGTTACTATACATGTGAGTAGAGATTTAGAAACAAATTAGAAACAATCTGTACAAACAGTGGATACTGTCCATTGAATGAGAAGGGGCGTGCACTCTCTTCCTTCTATTAAAGATGAAGAATAAGAAGAAAGGGATAGGGGATTTGGTGGTTGGTTGGTTGGCTGGTGATCAAAAATTGGGGAAGGGAGAGTGAGAGGAAGATTAGAGAGGTTTTCTGTTAATTTCTGCCAAATTATAAGATTGGAGATGAGAGAAGAAGAGGAAGGAGAAAGGGTGGGGGTTGTGACAGGTCAAATGTTTGATGATGGACAACCATCTTTGTTATTTTCCCCCCTAATCCTAAGAGACCTCCAAACTTCGATTAATTATTTCATTGGTGTTCTTAACTATTGAAGTTTTCATCAACAATATACATCAATTTGGTATCATAGCTTACTTCCTTCTTGGTTGAATTGTCATGATGAATTCATGGAGAGCTTGTGGATTCGTGTCAACCCCTAGGCTGTGGTGGAGCTTTTTCAGCCCAAAGTCCCTCCTGGTAGGTGGAGCTTTCGCAGCCCAATGCAAATCATCGATTGTTCTTGAAAATTGCATGGAGAAGGAAGGTGTTACTGTTCCAAGGGGCAAATTGGGACATTTTTTATGTTTCTATGATGTAAACCCTACTTTTTTTATAAGTTATACTGACACGGGTCCGTGACACGGGGAATTTTCAAAAGTTGAAGTATATCATATAGAATATTTGTCTGACACGGATTATTTTCAAAATATGGCATCTCCATGTTACATAGCTATTTTTCTAAGTAAAGATGTATGAGAGTCTAAAAGAAGGCCGAATATAATTAAGGTCATATACGTTTTCTCACTTTTCGTTCTCTCCAGACTTTCTTCTGCAGTAGCAATAATATAGTTTTACTGAAGACATTAATAGATCCTTATGCGTTCTTCACAGTTTGCAAGGGAACCATGATGGTTTATATGCTGCTCATTGAAATCAAGAAAGTAGGGCTTGTGAAGCATCTTGTTGTATCCGTGTTTGTAGCACTAGCTACACCAACCAAAACAATCCCCTGCCTTGCGATGAAAGAAAACATCAGGTTTACGAACTTCCTAAACCTGATTTTTATGTAAGGGCAGAGAAGTGGCAACCACATGGAATGCCCCATAGAGACCACCTTACCCGTGATAACCCAAAACAGATTGCTCATGTTGGAACTTGGAAAGAAGCCTTATCAAGCTTTTACTGCATGACATTGCAAGGCACATCATGCTCAACCTCTTGCATCTGTAAAGCTTTTATCTGGAAAAGACCAAAATTCTGATAACACCCACAAAAGCATAACATGTGATTTGGAGCAAAAGGGAGATGAACATGCAAATTTGGAGGGAGTTCACATTCACAATGCTGGTTTAAAAACAACCTTGGAATCATGAAAGTGGACTTTTGTTAGGTGATATGGATCGAAACAACAAATGTGCATCTTTCTTATCTTCTCCGTATTTCCAGTTTCCCCCAACAAAATAGATGAGCCTGAAATTCAAATTTCATGGTCGGTTGTGCAATTTTGTGTTAACAATTGAACCACACTGCGTGACGCTTTTCGATCCCATCATCGTTAATTGTTTTGGTGTACCAAGCTCTGTTGGCTACTCCTTATGATGGGCAAGCAAGAAGACCTGGTAGAGATGGAGAATGGAGTACTTTGAACAAGCCTACAAGATCGGTTCACTGTTTGAATTGGAAGAAGAAACATAATTATCTATGGTAGGTCTCATTGATTAGGAGAGGAAAAAACATTTTTCTTTGTATATGACCGTGTCTGTCCTCCATCTTCCCCACTTTCTCGTTGCCCAAATCTAACAAAACAAACAGGTCTTAACAAAAGCTAACAAAGGTTGAACTAGGCCAAACTTGGTGGTCTTAGGAAGCCCAGATTTGGCCATTTTAGACTACCATAGTGATGGGATTATCAAAAGTAATACAAAGAGATGCATGTGACTCGAATATAGTGGGTTGAAATGGTATTTATTCCGTTTAAGTTTGATTTGGGAACATATTATTGGATCTAGATGGATGGTAGGATGCTTTAGATTAGTTCATTTATTCTATGTATGTTTAGTCATGCTGTTACGAATAGCTATCTTTATAATCTGGGATCGAGTCCATGTCAATTCAGTCCACCTTGCAGTTTGCGTTGAGTGTGGACATATTATTTCTGCAACACAGTCTGAATCTTATTTGATTGAGGTACTGCACCGCAACCATGAAGATGTTAGAATTTATAATAATAATAATAATAGTAGTAGTAGTGGTAGTAGCAGCAGCAGCAGCAGATCTTGTTACACTTTTCTTTGTCTTTTATTTCAGATATCTCAGTGGATGAGCGAGAAAATGTACATTCCTCTTTCAGTAGTTGACATTGCTAGTCAGGCTTGAACTGATTTCAAGGGTTTACGACATTGAAAAAGCAGAAAAGTATTTTAGTAACCTTTCAGAGAACGTAAAAAAGTTCCCAGTCTACCATAACCTTCTCGATTGCTATTCCAATACGAAATCCATTGAAAAAGCTGAGGCTTTAATGCAGCAGATGATGCAGTTGGGGTTTGCGACGTCACCAAGTCCCTACAATGCACTGTTAAGCTTCTACTCTAAGGTTGGACAGTGTAAAGGTGTGATATGGTTTTCCCTTATAAACAGTCACTGGGGGACTGGAATAGGTTATTGGATGAAATCGAGTTCGACTTGAGAGCGAACTGCCTACGTATCTTACTCTGGGTTGTATGGGGGAGAATAGAATCAGGTCTGGCGTAGTTCATAGGAGGGGTATTTATAGAGATTCAGAGTGTATCCTTGCTCACCACGTGTAAAGGATGTCCCAAATGAGGGGTGGAGATTAGGATCACATGTGAGAACTGCCCTCCTAGGTCTGCTGTAATGATGTGGAGTGGCAGTCTGTACAAGTAGCTTGCGGCCGTGATCAGTGGCTGACGGTCAAGATATGTGTAAGTACACCTTTAGTCATGATTGCTTCTAGATAGGGAATCCGTGTCACTTCCTCGTGTAGTTCGCGTGATACTGCGATCTGTCTGTAGCGTTCTACTAGCTCATGGATGGACACGGATCCACGTGTCGATGATGTCATTCCCACCATGTTAGGCGCGTGCTGGATAGAGAATATCACTCCCCTACACAGCCCCCTCTCAGTAGGTTGTGAGAACGACCTGCTGAGAGAGATCGGTAGCGCGCGTGGACTATGTGAGAGGTGTAAATCTCCAACGACCTGTGAGGAATGGCTCATGTTAACCATGTGAGCTAGTGGGTGCGAACGTTTGACGCGTGTCGCGACGTGATGAGATCCGAAAGGCGATTCTGCGAGAGAAGAAAATGTGGCGCCCCGTTTTTTCGGGATGTGAAAAGACATGACAGTTGGTTGGAAGTCGTGGGCAGCTAGGGCTAGGGTGTAATCATGATGCCTTGGAAACTGGAGGGGCGGTTGCTCAAAAATTTCACTTGCTCTGTTGAGACTTCATTTGGCTGCTTCGTCTGGTAGACAGAACTTCATTACCGCATCATCCTTCAGGTTAGTTCTCTGCCATTTTTGAACATCTTCTTCTTGTTTGGTGCTAAGCCTCTGTTCTAGAGTTGTTAGGATACCCTGTTAGATACTAGTAGCTAGACTTGTTAGGGTTAGAAGAGAAAATGTCGGACTCCGATGACACTCGATCTAATGAGGTTCGCGAAGTTTCTTTTGGCTGAGATGACAGCGGGTGATGAAAAGGATGAGTCTGTGTGTGAGATGGTTGAGAGTGATGATGAAGGCGAGGCGGCTGAAGGGGCTAGCAGTGAGGAAGATGTGGCTCGATCTGCGTCTGTAGCTGCTGAAGCTAGCACTTCAGTCGCGGTGAGGGTCGCCGCGTCTTCAAAGCGCCCGCCACCTAGAATTGGATAGATAGACATGCTTTGAGGGCGTTCCCATATCTGAGAAAGAAATATGGGATAACCATAAGCGATCTGGAGATCCATGAGCCTGATCAGAATGCTCGGGTTTTTAGTGATAGGTACACCCCACCAAATCATGGGGTGATCATCTATGAGGGACCGGTGGCTTATTGACGATACCGATACCGTTCTCCAAGCTGGTTTGCGAGTTCCTGAACCATTGTGGCAAGGCGCCTGTTCAGTTTGTGGGTAACACGTGGCGATTATTCAAGGTTTTTGATCTCTTGAACGCCAGTGGTGAGTACCGAATTGAGGTCGTTGATGTTATCGAGCACTACCTTGTAAAGTGATCTAGGTCGCTGAACTTTAGCCTGCAAACTCGAGCTCTGTTGTCCGGGCGCTACGGATGGTAAAGAGTAACGAAGTCGTGGGACAAACGACCGCTGCTCCTTGTAGGACGCTACTGTGCTAGCGGGTTCAGTGTGAACCATAAAATATGCAACTTTACTGGTGGGTAGCAGCGCGTTGTCTGATTAGGTCAACTTGGTTTTGTTGAACTTTTACTGAAACTGTTGTCTTATTGCCTATGCATATATCCGCCTGAAAAAGGAGTCAAGTCGACAGGTGATCGAGAAGTTCGCTAGCCTGTCGCGAGCTGAAAAACAGGCCAAGCTACCGGAAGTTGCGCATTTCTTTGAAGAGCGCGGAGGACCTGCAATTAGGGAAAAAAGAGTAGAGCAGAAGTCCCGAGCGCGGGGTAACTTGAGTGGGAATACGTCGAAGAAAGCTGTGATGGAGAAGCGTAAGAGTGATCTGGTGACGCGGGAAGACAGGCAACGAGGCCGTACTGGGGTGAAGCGACCCGTTGGAAGTGCTGGGGCCTCTGGGTCTGGAGCGGGGAAGGGTCGAGAGGACGCTCCTTTTGATGTGGACGACGTTCTCTTCGACATTCCAGAGTATTGACCTGCGAAGGCTGCGAGGGTGGCTGAGACCGCACTGGGTGGTGAAGTGCGAACTGGGGGAGGGGCGGCTCGCAGCTCGAGGGTGAGGCCGATGCCCGACTTCAGCATCCTAGGTGAGGACGCCCCGGAGGTCGCTCGACCCAAGGTTGTTGGAGATCCCTCTGGCAAGATGAAGGGAAAGGTTGGTGCAAGAGAGACTGGTAAGGGGCACTCCAGTGCTGGAAAAGACGAGCTGGAGCGCAACCTGATGTACATCGATGATGTAACTGGGAAGAAGCGCTATGTGAAGAGGTCGGACTGCAGCTACAAGTCTGCACCCATAGCTGCTTGCTTGTTGGAGGGGATGACCCTGGACGGTGATAGGAAGGACCTGGATTCGAAGGAGCTGGAGTCGAACCTGAGGGGGATGGACAAAGCGATGTGCCTGGTGAGTAACCCTTTTGTGCTACTTGACTGTGTCATCGCGTTACATGCTGTTTGTTTGGTAATAATGTGATATGTTGTGGTGACTGCCGCGGTGATCGGGTACCGGGTTTTGAAGACGGCTCTTGCGGACGGCTGAACCGAGAAGGCGGACGTTGAGTCACTAAAGACGAAATTTGTCGAATCTGCGAAGGTGCAAGAGGGGCGAAGAAGGCCGAATCGATCTTGGCCGAGGCCTCGGCTCAGCCCCCGACTCGAGAAGACCTCTGCTGTGAACGAGTCGATCGATTTGAAGCATGAGGTGGAGGCGTTGAGGGGCCAACTAGCCACGGCGAACACTTATGCTGAATAATGAAAGACTTCCACTCTGCAAGCAAAAGAGGCCTATCTCGCCATCCGTGCTGAGGTGGAAGAGCTGGAAAGGAAGATGGACAACCTGCAGGAGGAGCGGGAATGCCGGACTTCGGGCGAGCTCGAAGGCGAACTGCCTGAAGATGCCGCCCCTGTTCCTGCAGTCGTGTCACCTTCCCTCGCTGGTCTGATGAGTGAGTAGCTTTAGGGGTCCAGCGATCTCCATGTGGTTGGTGCTGAGGCAGTTGTGGCGTCTTCCGGTGATCCAAGCTCCGTCTCTGTTTTGAATGTCACTCTTGGAGAAGATTTAGGCGAAAATGTTTAGAACATTTGTTTATTACATGCGGTTGTAATGGGCCTCTGGCCGTAAACAATAGAGCTGGTTTCCTAGGTTGACCTGGGCAGCTCGCTTTTCTTCCTTGTTATTGATTATGATACTGGATGTTTAATTGTCTTTGGATTTCACGAGTATTCTCGGCAACGGTTAATCACCAATGAACTGGGCGTCCTTCTTGTCGTTAGGTCGCTCCTTGTATGAATGTGAATCTTGTTGCTTTTTCCCTTTATACCTGGCCTTGTGTATGAGAGGAATGTTTATATTTGTAAGCGTGTGCATGCTGTTATGAACTAAATGGTGCAGGTCGTTCATCTCGGTGAGGGCCCGGGCGTTTCGTACTGGCGCGGCCTCGAGTTATAGTCGCGTCGGCACGGTCGGGATAATGGCGGTCGGGGGTATGAAATGATGGCTGCCAGGTTGGCTGGCGTTTGGTGTCTCGATGCCATAATGGTGTGCCTTGGGAAGAGACGTTTCGTGGGTATAAATACGACCGGTCTTGGTAGAGCAACGACATTTGCTCTTCTTGTTCTTCCCTCTTCCGGTGCTCTCCTTCCTACTTGCTCTTGCTTCTCTCGCTTTCCCTTTTTACTCGAGTGCGTTTTCTTTCTTTCGTTTAGATTGTGAACGTAAAAGTTATTGGCCGCTCTGACCATCTTTGTTTTGTATTCTGTGTGCAGCTTTCATTATGGCTCGGTGTTTGCCCTACGTCAGAGGAGAAGGGAGTGTAAGAGCGAGTTCCCCTCTACTGATGGAGGAGATGGAGTTCCATCCTCATGTGCATGGGGACCGTGGTAAGAGGAAAGCTGTTGTGTCTGGTGGCAAGAAGAGCAAACGATCAAAGGATCGTTAAACCGACGGGCGGAATTGTGTTCCAGATCGCCGCGCGTGGCGGAATGCTCCCATCGGGTCAACGATGGAAGCGGCGACACAGGGCAAGGTCGTCACGTCGCTAGTGAGAGTTCGCTCCCTCGTGTTGGGGACGTGGGGAGCGAATTCTACTACGTGGGGAGAACGGGGAAGAAGCGTGCTGTAAAATGTTCTGATTGCAGCTTTCACTCGGCGCCCATAGCGACTAGCCTGCTGAAGGGGATCGTGTTAGATGGGGACCGAGCTGAAGTCGAGGATGAGGACATGGACACGCTGCTGGGGACCATGGACATGGCTAGTTGTTTGGTGAGTATTTCTCTGTCAGCTTTGTCATTTTGTTTCTTAAGTGATTTTGATTATGACTTTGTCCTTGTAGTTTTTGGCTGGGTATGATAAACTCAAGAACGTTGTGCAACGTGCTGATACTGATGTCAACTCCCGGGTTAAGATGGGATGCTTGCGAGCTGCCTGGGGGGCTGACAAGAGGAAACTTGACGCGATGACGGCGAAGCACCGTCTTCTTGTTGATGAAACGCTAAGGGGGTCATTTGCGATGGTGAGCTGCAAATGGAGGTAGCGAAGTCACCGAAGTACGCTAAAGCGATGTCGGTAGGTTGCTCATAAAGCTCAAAAGCACATATACCACGGCACCTGGCGAGTATGCCAAAGGCGGGCGAGAAGTATTGTCAGCTGACAAAGGCATATGGGGCTCAAGGGACGGGTATGCGCGTTGTTCTGTGGGCTGCGAGGCATGTTCCTTCGACCAGCACTGCTCCTCAGGACAAACATGTGTTTGTAATGATCATGCTTGTTCTTTGCCCCTACGAGGGTTAAACATTAGAGCTGCGTTTTCAGGCTTGCCTGAGCAGTTCGCCCCTTTTTTTTTGTTGTTCATCGATCCGATCTGGATTTCCTGGGTAAACCCAGCAGATCGGTGGGTTTGAACTGATTACCTGCAACTGGTCATAATGCTACGTGGTAACTTTATGCTTAATGTTTAACTTTTGCTTGACTGTTTGTAGCTAATACTCTTTTACTCTGTTCATTTGGTTTGTTTCGGAGATGTACTCTCGTAAAGCGTTATGCTTGTGTAGTATTGCTCGGGAGAGCGATCTAGGAGATGTAGGTGTCCGATTAGTGTAGACTTAGGGGGCTCGTGGCCCTGTGATTTCCCGAGGGCGTGTTGTTCGCTTAGAGCGTTCTTACGTAGTTGATTCTAGGAGTATAGGTTCTCAACGAGTGAGACTTCGGAGGCGATGAGCCCATGCGGCTCTTGAAAGCGTTACGCTTTCGAGGGCGTGTGTAGCCCCTGAGGGCGGGCTGCTCCTGAGAGCGTTCTCGCTGAGTTGATCCTAGAAGTGTAGGTCCTCAACTTAGCGAGATTCGGAAAGGCGATGAGCTTGTAAGCTCCTGAGAGTGTTCTATTCGCTTGAGAGCGTGTGTAGCCCCTGAGGGTGTGCTGCTCCTGAGAGCGTTCTCGCTGAGTTGATCCTAGGAGTATAGGTCCTCAACTTAGCGAGATTCAGAGAGGCGATGAGCCCCAGTAGGCTCCCCGAGGCGTTACGCTTTCCGCGAGGCGTGTGTAGCCCCCGAGGGCGTCTTTGCTCCCGGAGCGTTCTCGCCGAGTTGATCCTAGGAGTATAGGTCCTCAACTTAGCGAGATTGAGGAGATGATGAGCCCCAGGGCTCCCGAGAGCGTTCTCGCTTCCGCTTGAGAGCGTGTGTAGCCCTTGAGGCGTCTTTGCTCTGAGGCGTTCTCTCGCGAAGTTGATCCTAGGAGTATAGGTCCTCAACTTAGCGAGATTGGAGGCGATGAGCCCAGTAGGCTCCCTCGAGGCGTTACGCTTTCGCTTGAGAGCGTGTGTAGCCCCTGAGGGCGTGCTACTCCTGAGAGCGTTCTCGCTGAGTTGATCCTAGGAGTATAGGTCCTCAACTTAGCGAGATTCGGAGAGGCGATGAGCCTGTAGGCTCCTGAGAGCATTCTGCTCGCTTGAGAGCGTGTGTAGATGGTGCTTGTGGTACGAGTGGCGTGGCTTGGAGATGCGAGTAAAAACCTCAGTTTATGATAACAATCTTGAGTATCTTACACTTGAGCTTGTAGTAAATGGAAATATGAATTACAATACATAATGCAACTCTTGGTAGAACTGCTTTTTAGCAAATGTCATGTGTTCCAAGGTCGTGGCAATAACTTCCCTTCCTGGGTTTTAATCCAATACGCTCCATTTCCAACTATGCGTTCCACTATGTAAGGGCCTTCCCACGTTGGCGCTAGCTTAGAGTCATCTTGAGTTTTTTTCAAAACTAGATCGCCAGGTTGAAAAGATCGAGGATGTACTCGTTTGTTATATGATCGCCTTAGGATTTGTTGGTAGGATGCTACTCGGATAGCTGCTAGATCGCGCCGTTCTTCGAGGAGGTCGACCTCTCGAGCTAATACTGAGTCATTATGACCTGACTCGACAAGCTCAGATCGGGTTGTTGTGATTGTCAGCTCAGTGGGGATGACGACTTCTGTGCCATAGCATAAGGAAAATGGTGATTAAGCGGTCTTTGGAGCGAAGCCGTGCGGTGAGCCCATAGTATGTTCTCGAGCTGATTTGGCCATTGGCTCTTGTTCTTTTCAATCTTTTTCTTCAAATTCTCTAGAATGGCTTTGTTGCTGGCCTCTACCTGTCCATTGCTTTGAGCGTACTGGGGAGTGGAGAATGCATGAAAACGATCTTCCACTTGGCGGAAATCTCGATCGTTTTGCCTTTGAACGGGAACCGTTGTCCATCACTAGTGTGTGTGGTAAGCGAATCTGGTGATGATATGAGTCCAAATGAAATTCGACATGTGACTCTTTGGCGTGTGCCAACGGAACTGCTTCCGACCCACTTAGTGAAGTAATCGTGGCGGCTAAGACAAAACGGAAGTCGGTACTTTTTTCGAGGGGATGAATGGTCCCATAATGTCCATGCCCCACATGTGGAGCGGCGAGGGCTCGCGATGTTGATCGGTTCGCGGGCTGGCAGTATGATGTTGTGACCAAATGTTTGACATTTGACACACTTGAGGACATCACGATTTGGCATCAATCGTATCACGGGGCGAAGTATCCTTGGAAGATCGCTTTGTGGGCCATGAGCGACCTCGGCATGATTGCCACACTCTCCTTCATGGATCTCGGTGAAAATTAACCGACCTTGCTGCGGGTGATGCACCTCGGATGAGGTCCCCTCATGGACTTGCGGAATAACCTGTCATTTACCAAACAATAGCTACGTGCCTGGTGTGGAACCTTTCTGGCTTTGGTACGCTCATCTGGGAGTGTGCCGTGCTGGATGTATTGTATAATAGGCTGCATCCATGTTTGACTCATCCGATCTTGAGAGAGTGGAGCCGCAGTCGTGATTGCCAAGACATGGTCCGCTTGGTAAGCTGGTCGATCGACCACTTCAAAGGTCAGTTGTCTAGGGGCACAATTTAGTGTCTGAGTGGCTAGGTATGCTAAGCTATCTGCGTGACGGTTCTCATCACGCAAAAATGGTGTACCGTAGCTCTGCTAAAAGAAGGAAGCAAATCATTAACAACTTGAAGGTACTTGGAAAGGTTACCTTCGCTGGTAGTGTACTCTTTTGCGATCTGGCGATTGACCAGTTGCGAGTCACTAAAGATTTGGATCTCCCTTACACCGAGCTGGATTGCCACACATTCCCATTATTAGTGCCGTTACTCTGCCGTTATTGGAAGTTCGCGAAGTCTATCGCGGTACTTTCTCTATCATAGCTCCCTCGGGGATACTAAAATGATTCCGATGCCACTGCCTCCGGGGTTGCTGGAACCATCGACGTAGAGGGACCAAACTGTTTTTATGTTCACTTTTGTGGGTGCGACCTCTATTTCTGACTCCCAATTGGGGTCGTCGACTGGAAAATCTGCGGACGACCGACGACGACGACCGACGTCTTTGACATCGCGGGGACGAAGTCTATGTGGTGCTCGCCCAATTCTTCGGCCCATATTGCCATCCTAGTGGTCTTATTTTCCTTGTGAAGGATCCTCTTCAACGGGAGATCTCTAAGTACTTTGATTGGATGGGCTTGGAAGTAAGGTCTGAATTTTCTTGCCGAGTATAACAAAGCAAGGACTGCTCTCTCTACGTAGGAGTAATTCATCTCTACTGGAGTAAGTGTCTTACTTGTTAAGTAGATCGGCTTTTCTGAATTGTGTATCTCTTTGAATAGGACCGAATTGATGGCGAAGTCCGATACTGCCAGATAAAGCCCCAGAGTTTCTCTGTTTGTCGGCTTAGCTAAGACGGGGGGTGTTGTGAGGTATTCCTTAAGAGTGGAGAATGCTTGGTGGCATTGATCGTTCCATGAAAACTGCTCGCCTTTTTTTAATATCTGTAAGAATGGTCGGCATTTATCTGATGCTCTCGATATGAATCGGTTGAGTGCAGCGACCATGCCTAACAACTTTTGTATCTGTTTCTTTGTTTGTGGGTCGGGCATGTCTAAGAACGCCCGAATTTGGTCCGGATTAAACCCGATACCTCGTTTGCGAGACCTGATAACCGAAATTTTCGGAGGGCGGCTCCAAAAGGCACTTCTCGGGTTCAGCTTCATGCCGGTTCGTCGTAGTCTGGAGAACGCTTGCTCGAGGTGAGTAAGGTGGTCGCCTGCTTTCTTGCTTTTGACAACCATATCATCGATGTAGACCTCCATGGTATCTCCTAACATGTCCTGGAAGATGTCAGTTACTAGTCGTTGATATGTCGCCCCTGCATTCTTCAGTCCGAACGGGAGAACATTGTAACAATAAATTCCTTGCAAAGTGATGAATGAGGTCTTCTCCTGATCTTCTTCAGCGAGTGGTATTTGGTTGTACCCACTATATGCATCCATGAATGATAGCAGCTCGTGCCCACAAGTCTGGTCGACAAGTTGGTCGATTCTGGGTAGTGGGAAGCTATCCTTTGGAGTTTCTTGGTTGACGTTGGTGAAGTCGACACACAGGCGGACTGTACCATTCTTTTCTGGAACGACCACTATGTTTGCTATCCAATCTTTGTAATCGACCTTCCGGATGAAACCTACTTGTTTGAGTTTATCGACCTCATCGTTGACTGCTTTTTGAAAACGTAATGACAATCTTCTAGGTCGTTGTCGAACTGGTTTGGCGCCCGGGTTGACGTTTAACCGGTGACATGCAACGCTAGGGTCTATACCGAACGCGTCGATATCGACCAAGTGAACACATCTTTATTCATGGACAGAAAATTTACAAGATGAGCCTTAAGTGTGGGGTCGAGGTTAGCCCCGACATAGACGAGTTTAGGGTCGTCTTCGGTTCCCAGATTCACTTGCTGCTTTTCTTGAGTCGGTGCTTGGTTCTGTGCGTTTTGAGTGCTCTCTGGAGGATTGCACTTTGCGATCTTTGTCTTTGATGATGGGGTTTGGAGTAGCCGTAGTAGCTGGAGCCGTCTTACGTGGTTCACGACAACAACAGTCGAAGGTGATTACTTGCGCCGTGACAACGGCCGGGTGGTTTGCTTTAACTCCATTTGGTTGTATGAGAGCTGGTGGGGCGATCTCGAGGTTTTGTTTGCACGTGACGTTCTCCAGTGGGGGGACCTCAAGGATTTGTAATGCTGGTACGACAGCTGCCTTGGTGGAGGTTGGGATCCGGGCTGGTGAGAGGAAGTTCTTGTTGGAGCCCCCAGCGTTCTGTTTTGGTGTGCTGGCTCTCATCTCGGCCACCAAGTCTTTGGCCATTCTATAGCTGGTGGACTCGTTGTTGACGGTGATGGTAGATTCGGCGATCTTGTTTGCTGCGATGATCTGGTTACAACGATAGGCCTCGAGCTGGTTGTTTCGAAGCTCCATCATTCCCCTTGGGCCCGGAAAACGGATCACTTGGTGCAAAGTGGGCTGATCGCACTGCATTTGATGGATCCACCGTCGTCGTCAAAATGGCGTTGTAAAACGACTTGGTATCGAGGATCTTTGAAAGCGGCGTGTTGAAGGCGACCTTGTCTTCGGGAGCCCATCGAGATCGGGAGTATGATGTCTCCTATTGGGTCGGCCCTGGAGCCATTGAATCCGAAGAGGGGTGCGATTGGGTCTATGAAGACCGACTTTGGTAGGTTCATCTCTTGGATCGTATGGTAGAACAAAATATCGCAGGAGCTGCCAGGATCGATCAAAACTCGCTTGACGGTCCAGTCGCTGATTTTGACGTGGACCATGAGTGCGTCGTTGTGCGGGAGGCAAACCTTGTTGAGGTCGGCCTCTGAGAAGGTGATGTCTCCTGTCCTACGTCCTAAACTGCGTGGCGCGGGTGCGACTTGTGAAGAAAAGTTGTAAACTTCATGAAGGGTGCCAACGCGCCTTCTCTTTTCTCGCGAACTTGAGACGGAATCATCCTGAAGTGTGATCATGTGGATGGTTCTGTCATGCTCGCGACCTCTTGATGGCTGACGGCGATCTTGAGGGGAGCGTTCTCTGGAACGTCCTCTGCTGTGAGGACGACTTTGGGACCGCGGATCGCTCCGTCGGGGTGGGGATCTGCTTCGTATTCTGCGGGCCATGAGCTTGTGACGCAGGTCGCCGTCGGGTATATTGGTGTATTGCTTGATGTGTCCGGCTTCAACCAGGTCCTGCAAATAATGCTTGAGCCCCCAGCACACGTCGGTCTCATGGCATCTAGCACGGTGAAACGCGCAGTAGGGCTGGTCGGGGCGATCTGCTGGCTGCCTTATCTCCGGTCGGTAGAAGGCAGCTCGCTTGATCTTCTCTAGTATGTAGCTAGGAGATCTGGTGAGCACGGCGAATTCTCGGTTATTGCTTGGTTTGGGTTTGGAGGATTGCCCTTGTTGTCGGGGTCGCTTTTTAGAGGATGATGTTACCTCGTAAACTTCTCCTTATTCTGTTTCTTCTTCTTATTGGTTCTGATCTTTCAAGCCTTCTTGCAGCTTGATGTATTTATCAACTCGAGCGTACAGCTCGGCCAGCGTTTCTGGCTGGTCTTTCAGGAGCGATCTGGTTAGTGCGGTATTGCGGGTTCGGCAGGCGGTTGTGAAAGCCACTGCGGCAAATGACTCTTTAAGGCCGCTTTCCATGTCCAAGAGTTCTGTTTTGAACCGGCTTAGGAAGGAGCTATAGGTTTCCTCCTTACCAAGAGCGAGCTGGAAGAGTGAATTGAGATCACCCTTCTTACATCTGTTGTGGGCGTATTGAAGCTTGCGAATCAGTCGGTGAGTCGTTCGAAGCTTTTTATTGAGTCTACCTCGAGGGAGAAGAACCAGTCGAGTGGGCCGTCTTTTAGATTCGCCGGAAATAGTCTGCAATGGAGATGGTCGAACTCTGGTGCACTGTAGAGTGCAAAACTTTGAACATATCGGACTATATGCTGGCCTGGGCATGTGCGGCCGTCGTACATCGGGAACCGTGGTTGGACAAAGTCTGGAGGAGAGACTTTGTGAAGTATTTCAGCAGCAAATGGAGATGCGCGGTAGGTTTTCAGCATCTTTTGCACTATCTGGGTGGAATCTTTCTTTACCGCGTTTTTGTCGAGCCTTTGGTTCAGCTCGGTGATCTGTTGACTGACGTTGATGACGTCATCCTCTGCGGTGACTCCTAGTGGGTTCTGTGTATCTACCTGTGCACGGAGTGTGATGTTTTCTTGCCTGCTGAGCTCAGCTATTTGCTCGTTCACTGTCCCTAGTTGGCCTGCTATAAGGTGGAGTTGAGCTTCGAGGCTTGCCATGCTTCGTGGGCTTGAGAGTTTTGGCTACAGATTTGTTTGGAAATGGTCTGGTTTCTCAAGTAATCGAGACCACAGACGGCACCAATGTAAAGGTGTGATATGGTTTTCCCTTACAAACAGTCACTGGGGGACTGGAATAGGTTATTTGATGAGACCGAGTTCGACTTGAGAGCGAACTGCCTACGTATCTTACTCTAGGTTGTATGGGGGAGAGTAGAATCAGGTCTGGCGTAGTTCATAGGAGGGGTATTTATAGAGATTCAGAGTGTATCCTTGCTCACCACGTGTAAAGGATGTCCCAAATGAGGGGTGGAGATTAGGATCACATGTGAGAACTGCCCTCCTAGGCCTGCTGTAATGATGTGGAGTGGCAGTCTGTACAAGTAGCTTGCGGCCGTGATCAGTGGCTGACGGTCAAGATATGTGTAAGTACACCTTTAGTCATGATTGCTTCGGATAGGAATCCGTGTCACTTCCTCGTGTAGTTCGCGGATACCGTGATCTGCGATGCAGCATAGCGTTCTACTAGCTCATGGATGCGACCTGGATCCACAGGTCGATGTGTCATTCCCACCATGTTAGGCGCGTGCTGGATAGAGAATATCACTCCCCTACAGACAGTATGAGAAACTAGACACCCTATTGGAAGAAATGAAACGGAAGGGTGTGCACGCCAACAAGTTCACACTTGGCATACGGATGTCTGCTTATGTAGCCAATTCCAACATTGAGGGGCTGGAGAAAGCTTTTCAGAGTATGGAAGTTGATCCCAATATCGTTATAGACTGGAATTGTTATGTCATTGCTGCCAATGGCTACATCAAAGTTGGACTTATTGGCAAGGCTTTAGAAATTCTGAAGAAATCAGAGAAATTGATCACAATGAAACAACGGAGAGTAGCATATGTTTCTCTTCTTACGGGGTATGTAGGTGCTAGGAGCAAAGAGGATTTGTACAGAATTTGGAAACTCTACAAGTCATCATGGAAACCTAGTAACGTAGCTTTTCTTCAAATGATAGGCTCGCTTCTGAAGTAGGATGACATTGCTGGTGCAGAAAAGTTTCTAGAGGAATGGGAATCTGGAAACACTTTCTATGATATCCGGGTTCCCAACTTGCTCATTGTTGCTTATTGCAAATATGGACTTGTAGAGAAGGCTGAAAAGCTTATAAACATGACGGTTGAGAAAGGGAAGAAGCCTTTCGCAAATTCATGGGATTATTTGGCAACTTGTTATGTTGAGGCTAATCAGTTTCCCAAGGCATTGAAGGCTATGGAATCAGCATTCCTGGCAAGACGGCCAAGGTGGACGCCAAATCGTGATACTTTGACTGCTTGTTTGGAATACTTGAAACAGCAGGGAGATGCTGAGAAAACAGAGGAGTTTGTGAGTACTTGGGGATCCCAGTCATATGTCAACTGATGATATTGACAGGCTGCTGGATTATCTATGTATTTATAATAGGGAAAAGGAAGGCAGCGTGGCAAAACAGATAGACAATTGTGAACATTCTGATGATAGCGAAGAAACAGATGAAATTGCAAATAAAGCCACATAAGGCTCAGCATTGGTTGATCAAAGATGTGTCATTTTCTCTTTTACTATTTGTAGGGGAGTGATATTCTCTATCCAGCACGCGCTTAACATGGTGGAAATAACACATCGACCTATGGAGACAATTCGATCCATGAGCCGATGAACGCTTACAGCCAGATCGCAATATCAGGCGAACTACGCTAGGAAGTGACACAGATCCCCTATCCATAAGCAATCATGACTAAAGAGTACTTGTACATATCTTGACCGTCAGCCAATGATCATGGCCGCAAGCTACTTGTACAGACTGCCACTCCACATCATTACAGCAGACCTATGAGAACAGTTCTCACATGCCATCCTAATCTCCACCTCACGTTTAGGACACCCTTTACACGTGGAGGCAAGGATACACGCTCAATCTCTATAAATACCTCTCCTATGAACTACGCAAGACCTGATTCTACTCTCCCCCTTGGAACCCAGAGTAAGATACGTAGGCAGTTCGCTCTCAAGTCGAACTTGGTCTCATCCAATTATCTATTTCCAGTCCCCTAAAGACTGTTTGTAAGGGAAAACCATATCACACCTTTACATTGGCGCCGTCTGTGGTCTCGATCACTTGAGTAACCAAACCATTTCCAAACAAACTTATAACCAAAATTCTCAAGCCCACGAAGCATGGCAAGCCTCGAAGCTCAACTCCACCATCTAGCAGGCCAACTAGGGACAGTGAACGAGCAAATAGCTGAGCTCCGGCAAGAAAACATCACGCTCCGCGCACAGGTGGACACACAGAACCCACTAGGAGTCACCGCAGAGGACGACGTCATCAACGTCAGTCAACAGATCACCGAGCTGAACCAAAGGCTCGACAAAAATGCGGTCAAGAAAGATTCCACCCAGATAGTGCAAAAGATGTTGAAAACCTACCGCGCATCTCCATTTGCTGCTGAAGTACTTCACAAAGTCTCTCCTCCAGACTTTGTCCAACCACGGTTCCCGATGTACGACGGCCGCACATGCCCAGGCCAGCATATAGCACGATATGCTCAAAGTCTTGCACTCTACAGCGCACCAGAGTTCGACCATCTCCGTTGCAGACTGTTTCCGGCGAGTCTAAAAGATGGCCCACTCGATTGGTTCTTCTCCCTCGAGGCAGACTCCATAAAAAGCTTCGAACAGCTCACCGACCTGTTCGCAAGCCAGTACGTACACAACAGACGTAAGAAGGGTGATCTCAATTCACTCTTCCAGCTCGCTCTTGGCAAGGAGGAAACGTACAGCTCCTTCCTAAGCCGATTCAAAACAGAACTCTTGGACATGGAAAGTGGCCTCAAAGAATCATTTGCCGCAGTGGCTTTCACAACCGCTTGTCGCACCCGCAATACCGACCTAACCAGATCGCTCCTGAAAGACCAGCCAGAAACGCTGGCCGAGCTGTACGCTCGAGTTGATAAATACATCAAGCTGCAAGAGGGGCTGCAAATGCAGAACCAAGAAGAAGAACAAATAGAAGAAGGAGAGGTTTACGAGGTAGCATCATCCTCTAGGAAACGACCCCGACAACAAGGGCAACCCTCCAAACCCAAACCAAGAAATGATCGAGAATTCGCCGTGCTCACCAGATCTCCTAGTTACATACTAGAGAAGATCAAGCGAGCTGCCTTTTACCGACCGGAGATAAGGCAGCCGGCAGATCGCCCCGACCAGCCCTACTGCGCGTTCCATCGCGCCAATTGCCATGAGACCGACGTGTGCTGGGGGCTCAAGCATTACTTGCAAGACCTGGTCGAAGCTGGGCACATCAAGCAGTACACCAATATACCTGACGGCGACCTGCGCCACAAACTCATGGCCCGCAGAATACGAAGCAGGTCCCCACCCCGACGGAGCGATCTGCGGTCTCAAAGTCGCCCTCACAGCAGAGGACGTTCCAGAGAACGCGTCCGTCAAGATCGCCGTCAGCCATCAAGAGGTCGCGAGCACGACAGAACCATCCACATGATCACACTCCAGGATGATTCCGTCTCGAGTTCGCGGGAAAAAAGAAGGCGCGTCGGTGCCCTCCATGAAGTGTACAACTTTTCTTCACAAGCCGCACCCGCGCCACGCAGTTCAGGGCGTAGAACAGGAGACATCACCTTCTCAGAAGCCGACCTCAACAAGGTTTGCCTCCCGCATAACGACGCACTAGTGGTCCACGTCAAAATCAGTGACTGGACCGTCAAGCGAGTTTTGATCGATCCCGGCAGCTCTTGCGATATTTTGTTCTACCACACGATCCAAGAGATGAACTTGCCAAAGTCGGTCTTCATAGACCCCATCGCACCCCTCTTCGGATTCAATGGCTCCAGGGCCGATCCAATAGGAGACATCATACTCCCAGTCTCAGTGGGTTCCCGGGAAGACAAAGTCAGCTTCAACACGCGCTTCAGCGTCCTAGATACCAAGTCGTCCTACAACGCCATTCTAGGACGACGGTGGATACATCAGATGCAGGCCGTACCGTCCACGTTGCACCAAGTGATCCGTCATACTTAGCCACTCGCATAATCGAATTGTGCCCCTAGACAATCGACTATTGAAGTTGGTCGATCGACCACCTTACCAAGCAAAACCATGTCTTGGCAATCATGAATTGCGCTCCACTCTCAAGATCGAGGTGTCAAACATGGATGCAGCCTATTATACAATACATCCAAAGACGCGACACTTCCGGATGAGCGTATCAAAGCCGTAGAAGGTCCCACACCGTGCACGTAGCTATTGTCCGTTGAATAACCGTTATTCCGAAAGTCCGCAGGAGGACTCATCCGAGGTGCATCACCGAACAAAAGGTCGTTAATCTTCGCCGAGATCCATGAAGGAGAATGTGGCAATCATGTCGGAGGTCGCTCACTGGCCCACAAAGCGATCTCCCAAGGATACTTCTGGCCCCGTATGCAGATTGATGCCAAATCGTATGTCCTCGCGTGTCAAATGTCAAACATTTGGTCATTAACATTATACAGCCGGCCCGCGAATTGATCAACATCGCGAGCCTTTGGCCGTTCCACATGTGGGGCATGGACATTATGGGACCATTCATCCCTCAGAAGAGCACCGGCTTCCGCTTCGTTCTTGCTGCCACAGATTATTTCACTAAGTGGGTCGAAGCAATTCCGTTGGCACACGTCAAAGAGTCACATGTCAGGAATTTCATTTGGACTCATATCATCACCAAATTCAGCTTACCACACACACTAGTGATGGACAACGACTCCCAGTTCAAAGGCAAAACGGTCAGAGAGTTCCTGGCCAAGTGGAAGATAGTTCACGCATTTTCCACTCCCCAGTACGCTCAAAGCAATGGTCAGGTTGAGGCCAGCAACAAAGCTATTCTAGAGAATTTGAAGAAAAAGATTGAAAAGAACAAGAGCCAATGGCCAAATCAGCTCGAAAACATACTATGGGCTCACCGCACCACAGCTCGCTCCAGCACCGGCGAATCGCCATTTTCCTTATGCTATGGCACAAAAGCCGTCATCCCCACTGAGCTAACAATCACGACAACCCGATCTGAGCTTGTCGAGTCAGGCCTTAACGACTCAGTGTTAGCTCGAGAGGTTGACATCCTCAAGGAACGGCGTGATCTAGCAGCTATCAGAGTAGCATCCTACCAACAAGTCCTAAAGCGCTCCTACAACAAAAGAGTGCACCCCCGATCTTTTCAACCGGGAGATCTAGTTTTGAAGAAAACTCAAGATGACTCAAAGCTAGAGCCTACGTGGGAAGGCCCTTACATGGTAGAACGCGTCGTTGGCAATGGAGCGTATTGGATTAAAACCCAGGAAGGGAAGTTGCTGCCACGACCTTGGAACACATACTTACTAAAACAGTTTTACCAATAACGGCATTATCTATTGTAATTCATGTCCACATGTACTACAAGTTCAAGTGTAAGCTACTGAAGATTGTCATCATAAACTGCGGTTTTTGTTTACTCAAGTCTCCAAGCTAAACCAATCGCACCAAAAGCATCACGCCTCGGGGCTATATACACGCCTCATGAATGCGTAACGCGCTCCGGGAGCTTACAGGCTCATCGCCTCTCCGAATCTCGCTAAGTTGAGGACCTATACTTCTAGGATCAACTCAGCGAGAACGCTCTCAGGAGCAGCACGCCCTCAGGGGCTATACACGCTCTCATGCGAGCAGAACGCTCTCAGGAGCCTACAGGCTCATCGCCTCTCCGAATCTCGCTAAGTTGAGGACCTATACTTCTAGGGTCAACTCAGCGAGAACGCTCTCAGGAGCAGCACGCCCTCAGGGGCTATACACGCTCTCATGCGAGCAGAACGCTCTCAGGAGCCTACAGGCTCATCGCCTCTCCAAATCTCGCTAAGTTGAGGACCTATACTTCTAGGATAAACTTAGTGAGAACGCTCAGAGCAAAGACGCCTCGGGGGCTATACACGCCTCATGCGAAAGCGTAACGCTCAGAGCCCTCTGGGGGCTCATCGCCTCTCCGAATCTCGCTAAGTTGAGGACCTATACTTCTAGGATAAACTCAGCGAGAACGCCTCTCAGAGCAAAGACGCCCTCGAGGGGGGCTATACACGCCTCTCATCCTATACTTCTAGGCGAGAAGCTCTAACGCCTCAGAGGCTAGCCAGCTCATCGCCTCGAATCTCGCTAAGTTGAGGACCTATACTTCTAGGATCAACTTCGTGAGAACGCCTCGAGAGCAAAGACGCCCTCGGGGGCTATACACGCCTCACGCGAAGCGTAACGCCAGAGGCGTCTGGGGCTCCTCGCCCTCGAAAGTGTTACTTCGTTGTGAACCTATACTCCTAGATCGCTTCTTCCAACAAGAGTTACCAAGTATAACGCTTTAATGAGAACACATCCCGCAGACAAGCCCAATAAACTAAATAAGCTAGCACTAGTCCGCGATCCAATCAAGCAAAAGGAAAACATTAGCTTACAATTACCATGGAGATATACAGGGGTTTCAGATAACGGTTCAAACCCACCGATCTGGCGGGTGCACCTGTGAAATCCAGATCGGACCGTGGAACAAAGTAAGAAAAATTAACGAACTACCACTTTCGTGGAAACCGGTTCTCTTCAGAAAAAAGCGAACCGCTTTCGTGGCAAGCCCGAAAGATTCTTAATGTTTAACCCTCGTGGGGGCAAAAGAACAAGGGGATCATTACAAACACTAACAAAATTCCTTACCAAAAGCAGAATCAACATCACGAGCATCAACCACATGTTTGTCCCGGAGAGTGCATAGTCGAAGGAACATGCCTCGCAGACTCGCTAACAACGCTGCGATAACCCGTCCCTTGAGCCCCATCCGCTTTAGTCACCGACAATAATACGGCCCAAATTTGGCATACTCACTACAGCCGTAGTACGCGCTTTGAGCTTTATGAAAGCAACCCACCGACATCGCTTAGCATACTCGGTGACTTCCGCCACTTCCATCTCGTAGCTCAGCCATCATGGCGACCGGTCCCTAGCGTTCTCATCCTCCGCGAAAGCCGACGGTGCTTCGCAGTCATCGCTTCCAGTTTCCTCTTGTCGCCTCTATTGTGCAGCTTGCAAGCATCCCTTTCGACCCGGGGAGTTGACATCAAGATCGGCATGTTTGCGGCGTCCTTGCTTTTATCATACCCCCCGAAACTACAAGGACGAGTCATAATCAGAATCACTTAAGAAACAAAGCGAAAGCTGATAGAGAGATACTCACCAAACAACTCGCCATATCCATAGTCCCCAGCAGCGTGTCCATGTCTTCATCTTCGACCTCAGCTCGGTCCCCATCTAACACGATCCCCTTCAGCAAGCTAGTCGCTATGGGCGCCGAGTGGAAGCTGCAATCAGAACGTTTCACAGCACGCTTCTTCCCCGTCCTCCCAACGTAGTAGAACTCACTCCTTACGTCCCCGACGCGAGGGAGCGAACTCTCACTAGCGACGTGACGACCTTGCTCCAGGTCATCACTTCCATGAGCAGCCCGAGGGGAGCCTTCCGCTCGCTGCGGCGACCTAAACACAATGCCGCCCGTCGAGCGACCCGACCCCTTGGATCGTTTGCTCCTCTTGCCACCAGATACAACAACTTTCCTCTTACCACGGTCCCCATGCACATGAGGACGGAACTCCATCTCCTCCATGAGCAGAGGGGAACTCGCTCTTACACTCCCTTCTCCTCTGACGTACGGCACACACCGAGCCATAATGAATGCTACACACAGAAAACAACACAAAGACGCTTAGAGCAGCCAGTAGTTTCTACGTCACAATCTAAACGAAAGCCAGAAAAACGTACCTGAGTAAAGGGAAAGCAGAGAGAAGCCGAAGTAGGTAGGAAGAAGAGCAGCAGCAGTAGGAAGAACAAGAAGAAGCAAATGCCGTTGCTCTCCCTAGACCGGTCGTATTTAAACTCACGAAACGTCTCTTCCCAATGCACACCATTATGGCATCGAGACACCAAACGCCAGCCAACCTGGCAGCCATCATTTCACACCCCCTGACCGCCCATATTCCGACACGTGCCACGCACGCAATGCAGTTCAGGCCGCTCCAGAGTACAGAACGTCCGGCGTCCTCATCGATATGAACGACCTGCACCATTTAGTTCATAATAGCAGGCACACGCTTACAAATATAAATATTCCTCTCATACACAAGACAAGGCATAAAATGAAAGAGCAACAAGATTCACATTGAAACAGGTAGCGACCTAACGAACAACAAGAACACCCCAGTTCACAGATTAACTGCGGTCCGAGAATACTCGTGAAATCCAAAGACAATTAAACATTCAGTATCACAGTCAATAACAACGAAGACAAGCGAGCTGCCCAGGTCAACCCAGGAAACCAACTTTATTGTTTACGGCCAGAGGCCCATTACAACAGCATGTAATAAACAGGTATCTTAAACATTTTCGCCTAAACCTTCTCCAAGAATCACATTCAAAATGCATTACGAGCTTGCACCAACGGAGGATTTTACAACCGTGATCACAAGACCAACCACGGGGGAGATCGGGCTGGACCCTCGGCTGCTTCACTCGGCAAACCAAATGAGGGAGGGTGACACGACTGCGTAGGAATAGGGGGCGGCCGCTTCAGCCAATTTACCTTCGAGCTTCGCCTCGAATCCGGCGTTTCGGCCTCCCGCAGTCGCCCATTTTCCTTTCCAGCTCTCCACCTCAAAGACGGATGGCGTAGATAGGCCTCTTTGGTTTGTAGAGTGGAAGTCTTACCGCTCTCAAAGATAAGCGTTAAGCCATTGCGGCTAGTTGCCCCTCAACACCTCCACCTCATGCTTCAACTCGATCGATTTCGTTTCACCGCAGAGGTCTTCTCCGAGTCGAGCGGAGCCGAGGCCTCACAAGATCATCGGCTTTGGCCTTTTTCTACCTCTTGCAAATTTCCCGGCAGATTCGGATTTCGTCCCTCGGTGACTCAACGTCCGCCTTCTCCAATTCAGCTATCTCAAGAAATAAGTACCGTCTTCACTTGGTACCCCGGCGATCAACTGCGGATGATCGCACCATACATCAGATCATTATCAAACAACAGCAATCAGCATGAATAACACAGTCAAGAAGAGCGCAAAACATACTTACTAGGCACATCGCCTTGTCCATCCCCTTCGAGGTTCGACTCCGGCTTCTTCGCAGATCCAAGTCTTTCCTATCACCGCGTCTAGTGGTCATCCCTCTAAACAGCAAAAGCAACTATAGGGCGGACTTGTAGCTGCAATCGGACCTCCTCACATAACGCGTTTCTTCCCGGATACCTCATCAATGTACATCAAGTTGCGGCCAGCTCGTCCTTCCCAAGATCGGATCGCCTTTACCGCCTCTCTCGCTAACTAACCTTTCCCTTCATCTTGCCAGAGGGATCTCCAACAACCCTCGGTCGAAGACCTCGGGGCAACCGTGGGCGCCCTCACCTAGGGACGCTGGTCGGCATCGGCCTCGCCCTCGGGTTGTGAGCTGCCCTTCCCCCAATTCGGACTTCACCACCCAGTGCGGTCTCAGCCACCCGAGCAGCTTTCGCAGGTCGATACTCTGGGATGTCAAAGAGAGCGTCATCCAGATCGAAAGGAGCGTCCTCTCGCCCCTTCCCTGCTCCAGACCCGGAAGCCCCAACACTCCCAGTGGGTCACTTCACCCTAGTACGGCTCCGTTGCCTGTCTTCCCGCGTCACCAGATCGCTCTTACGCTTCTCCATCACAGCTTTCTTCGACGGATTCCCACTCAAGTTACCCCGCGCTCGGGCTTTCTGTTCTACTCTTTTTTCCCGGATGGCAGGTCCTCCACACTCTTCAAAGAAATGCGCAACTTCTGGTAGCTTAGCCTGTTTTTCGTCTCGCGAAAAGCAAGCGAACTTCTCGATCACTTGTCGACTTGACTCATTTTTTAGGCGAATATTTGCATAACCAACAAGACAACAGATTTAGTAAAAGTTCTACGAAATCAAGTTAGCCTAATCAGACAACGCGCTTCCACCCACCAGTAAAGTTGCATACTTTATGGTTCACACTAAACCCGCTAGCACAGTAGCGTCCTACAAGGAGCAGCGGTCGTTTGTCCCACGACTCGTTACTCTTACCGTCCAGAACGCCCGACAACAGTAGCTTCGTGTTTTGCGGGGCTAAAATTCAGCGACCTAGATCGCTTTACGAGGTAGTGCTCGATTACATCAGCGACCTCGATCCGGTACTCACCACTGGCGTTCAAGAGATCAAAAACCTTAAATAGTCGCCATGTGTTCCCCACAAACTGAACAGGCGCCTTGCCACAACGGTTCAGGAACTCGCAAACCAGCTTGGAGAACGGTATCGTCATGTGCGCCCTCAGCTGTCCCTCACAGATGATCACCCCATTATGTGGGGGGGGGTATACCTCTCGCTAAAAACCAGAGCGTTCCGATCAGGCTCATGGATCTCCAGATCGCTTATGGTTATCCCATATTTCTTTCGCAGATATGGGAACGCCCTAACAGCATGTCTATCCACAGCCCTAGGCGGCGGACCGCTTGAAGAAGACGACCCCTCACCGCGACCTGAAGTGCTAGCTTCAGCAGCTACAGATGCAGATCGAGCCACATCTTCCTCACTACCGACCCCTTTTTTCAGCCTGCGCGCCTTCATTATCACTCACCCATCCATCCACACACACGGACTTCATCTTTATCATCACCTTTCATTATCCCAACCAAGAGACACTTCACTTAACCTCATTAGATCGAAAGTGTCATCGGAGTCGACATTTTCTCTTCTAAACCTAACAAATCTAGCTACTAGTATCTAACAAACAGATCCTAACAACTCTAACACAGAGGCGTAGCACCACACAAGAAGAAGAGGTTCAAAAATGGCAGAGAACTAACCTGAAGGATGATGCGGTAATGAAGTTCTGTCTACCAGACGAAGCAGCTAAATGAAGTCTCAACAGAGCAAGTAAAATTTTTGAGCAACCGCCCCTCCAGTTTCCAAGGCATCATGATTACACCCTAGCCCTAGCTGCCCACGACTTCCAACCAACTGTCCTGTCTTTTCACATCCCAGAAAACGAATACGTTTTCTTTCTCTCAAGAATCGCCAGATCCTCGCCACGCGGCCGCGACACGTCAAACGTTCGCACCCACTAGCTCACATGGTTAACACGAGCCGTTCCTCACAGATCGTGGGAGATTTCCACCTCTCACATAGTCCACGCGCGCTACCGATCTCTCTCAGCAGGTCGTTATCACAACCTACTGAGAGGGGGCTGTGTAGGGGAGTGATATTCTCTATCCAAAGACGCTTAACATGGTGGAAATAACACATCGACCTATGGAGACAGGTCGCATCCATGAGCCAGTAGAACGCTATAGCCAGATCGCAATATCAGGCGAACTACGCTAGGAAGTGACACAGATCCCCTATCCATAAACAATCATGACTAAAGAGTACTTATACATATCTTGACCGTCAACCACTGATCACGGCCGCAAGCTACTTGTACAGATTGCCACTCCACATCATTACAGCAGACCTATGAGAACAGTTCTCACATGCCATCCTAATCTCCACCTCACGTTTAGGACACCCTTTACACGTGGAGAGCAAGGATACACGCTCAATCTCTATAAATACCTCTCCTATGAACTACGCCAGACATGATTCTACTCTCCCCCTTGGAACCCAGAGTAAGATACGTAGGCAGTTCGCTCTCAAGTCGAACTCGGTCTCATCCAATTATCTATTTCCAGTCCCCTAAAGACTGTTTGTAAGGGAAAACCATATCACACCTTTACACTATTGTTATTACCATTACAGTCCTAGTACTCGCTGCATGTATTTTGAGAGGGTCATCTTTTGTGCCCAAGTTGAATTCCTCGAATGTAGTCCTTGGTTTTGTTTCAGCATGCCGTTGAATATTTAGTTTGAGGTGTGTAACAAAATGTGCAGTTGGTTTCTAAATTCGGATGTCTGAGATATTGCCAAAGTATGCACACTTTATAGTCCTGACTTCGGAGTCCAAATGATGCAGTTGTCCTTTGATCTATGTGGTATTGGTGACTGCTTGGTTATTACTATTCTTGTAGTTTCACAACAAGATCTTGATTCCAAACCCTTTGCAACCTTCCCCTAGATTTTCTTGAAAAACTTTTTAACCGAGGAAAGAGTCCCATTTATCTCTGATCACTTAAAATGGAAAGCAGTCTTCATCTCATGTCCAACCCTACTCTTATAAAATCAAATGGAGTCTGACGAAGAATTTGACGAACAATCACGAAGAACTTGATTTGACTAGTTTACCTGATGATACTTGGACTAGTTTACCTGATGATACTTGTTTTCCTGTTTGAATTATCAAACCTGTCCAATGAACGGTGCTATTATATTAAATTATTTTAAAAAATATTTGCAACTGTGCTTAGCTATGAGATATTAATATTATAATTGATTATTCATCCAAATTTCTTGCAATGTGAAAACCCCACTCTCCATAAAAAGAAAGCACCTCTCTTTGATAAAACCCTTCGACTTATTTTTGTTATTAAGAATAGAAGTTTGATTGAAATTTTGTGAGAATGCCCAATAAGGCAAAGTTCATATTGAAACTACTTGAATAGCAAGACATTTCCAATCATACGAAAAGATATATGATAAACACCATTTTAAATGTAAAACTATGTTTGTCGAGACATTCTCACTACATATAATACAACTATACTTTAAGGTTAGTTAAATGCATTTCTATCCAATTTTCGATTTCTCGTTACTTATTATTTGAGATTAGTTTAATGCATTTGCATCTAGTTTTCTATTTCCCATTAATTATTCTTTGAAGTTAGTTCAATCCTTATTTTTGTTGTTAAGCAAAAATTTGCATAGAACTAACCTCAAAGAAAAATAATTAATGGGAAATTGGAACTGGATGCAAATGCATTGAATAATCTCAAAGAAAACTAATTAACGGGAAATTAAAAACTGCATTTGCATCCAGTTTTTAATTTCCTGTTAATTATTCTTTTATATTAGTTCAATACATTTGCATCCAATTTTTAATTTTCCGTTAATTATTTTGTTGAGGTTAGCTCAATATAGTTGCATCCAGTTTTCAATTTCCCGTTAATTAGTTTTCTTTGAGATTATTCAATGCATTTGCATCCAGTTCCAATTTCCCGTTAATTATTTTTCTTTGATGTTAGTTCTATGCAAATTTTCATGCATTTGCATATAGTTTATGATTTATGGTTATTTATTTATTTTTTGAAATATCTAGGGGGTTTTGGACTCCCCAACCTTTATATATGGGACTAAGAAACTCACAGATACATCTTCCCTACCTTATCCGCCAAGATCAAATCATTAAGTTTGTGATCCAGCGGTGGTATAAAGTACACACACTCATTACAAAAGTTCCTACTTAGCTTAGATAGATAATCTGCGACTTGGTTACCCTCGCGAAAAACATGCTTAAAAGTGACCATCTCGAACTTCAAAATCTCCGCTTGTATATGAGCAGCTATGTTCCGGCAGTGCCATGGCACCTCTTCCTCCTTCGCCAAAATCCGCATCGCCCTTAGAGAATCCGACTGCACTTGAATTCTGCTAATCCTCATATTTGCTGCACCTTCTAGCCCTTTTTGAACTCCCAATAACTCATGGTACATAACTGACATTCTCGTTGAGCTGCCATTATATGCCATTAGAGCATCTCCATTCCAATCCCTTACCGCTCCACCATAGCTGTCCCTTTCCTTTTGTACCGATCCATCTGAGTTCAGTACTACTAACCCATCAGGTGGTTTACTCCATTTTACCCATACCTCATCTTTTTGCTTTAGAGTAACTCCTATTCCCAGTTTTGCTAGCAGCACTTTTGCAGCCTTCTCCTCCTTTACCTGCTCCAGTGTTTTACCCATATAGATCTTCATGCTGCTCAAGATTTTCTGGCTCACAACATCTGCTGACCAAAATCTGTCTTTCTTCAAACCTCGGTTTTAGCTCATTCCAAATGGTTTGATTTGCCGCGACAGTAAAGGCTCTTATCGCCGTGGTTAATGTGTTCGCTCTGCAAAGTCTCATCAAGTAATACCATTCAATATGCGATGCTCGCACCATCTCTGGCAGTCCCATGGCTATCTTGAAATTCTGCCAGACCAGTTTTGAGAACGGACAATCAAAGAAGAGGTGTGCTGAACTCTCTTCGTGACACCCACACAAGCAGCACTTTGATTGCGCTATCACCCTCTTGGCCATCAACCTATTATGAGTTGGGAGATCACCCGAAAAACAGCTGCCAAGTGGTAAAGGAGTGCTTCGGTACTGAATATTTCCCCCACACAATCTTAAACCATTTTACCTTACTTCTCACTTTTTTCAGTACAGAGTAGGCTGAGGAAGTAGAGAATTTTCCTGTACTGCTTGGGGTCCATGTCACCTGATCCTCATCGATGTAGGAGTTTATCTCAGTTCCCAGAATCCACTCCTTTACCTCACCCTCCGGCATATCAATGATACAGCTTGACCATCTCCCCTCTCTTAAAACTGCAGAAACCTTCGCATCCTCTGGGACGATGTTGCCTAACAAGCTTCTAGCTTGGTTGTTCAGGTATAGAGGCCCCGAACACCATGGATCATGCCAGAAACTAGTACCATTGCCATTCGCTATACAATATTGGACAAACTTCCATGCGACTTCTCGATGTTTCAAAATCCCTCTCCACACCCAGGAGCAATCCCTCGGCACCTTCATCGTTCAAAACTGCTTGTGCTTTATGTGTTGCTACCATGCCCATCTAACCCACAAACAATCTGATTTCTACACAAGTTTAAACACCAAACCACAGTACGCAGCTTGATTCCAAACTTTTGGATCCACAAGACCAAGCCCTCCCTGATCCTTGTCAAATCTGAGAGTAGCATGACTAGCATGATGCATTCTGCTCTCCATATTTGGCCCTGCCCATATGAACCTATTGCACAGCTTCCCCACCTTCTCAATCACTGTTCTTGGCAACACAAATGTCTTCACCCAATAGGTTTGGAACGATGCTAGAACCGACTTCACCAATTGTATTCTTCCGGCTCTGTTTAGGTCTTTATTCTTCCAATTTGAGATTCGCTTAGTGATCTTTTCGATAAGAGGCAAACATTCTCTTATACCCAGTCTAGTGGCCGTAAAAGGCAGCCCTAGATAAGTAACAGGGGGAGCTTCAAGAGAAATATCCATAACTGCCGCTAATTCTCGTCCTTCTTCTTCTGACATGCTACCCGTTAGGAGAGTAGTCTTTTCATTGCTAAATTGAAGCCCTGTAGCCTGAGAGAAGTCCTGCAAGATGTCTTTTATAGCCAACATAGATTCCATATTACCTTTGCAGAATATTAGGACATCATCGGCAAAGCATAGATGTGTTATGTCTAGTTTCCTACATTTGGAGTGCGCACTGATTTTTTTTTTTCTACTTAAGCCCTTTGTAGAGAAGAGCACTCAAGATCTCCATGACTAGTACAAACAAATAAGGGGAGACTGGGTCGCCCTGTCGGAGACCTCTTTTCCCTTCAAAATACCCTTTCGGAGTCCCATTTACCAGTACTGAGTACGAAGGAGAAGCATAGCACATTTGTAGCCATTCAATGAACAAGAGGGGGAACTTAAAAGCATGCAAAATAGCTTCTACTGCTTGCCAAGACACCGAATCATATGCTTTCTTTATATCGAGCTTGATAGCACATCTCTTCTGACCATGTTTCCTAGAATACCCCCTTAGTAGCTCATGAGCTAATAGCAGGTTATCTTGAATCGACCTCCCCGGTATAAAAATTGATTGTGTACTTGAGATTAAGGAGGATATACAAGTCTTCATTCTCTTGGTTAGAACCTTTGATACACACTTGTAGACAATATTACAGCATGCTATGGGCCTGAAAGAGCCCACGGTCGTAGCATTCTTCTCTTTTGGCACAAGACAGAGAAGAGTGGAATTTATCCCTCCTGTCATTTTCTTCTGAAGAAATGTGTATTTGATTGAGCTGGTGAAATCAGCCCCAATAGTAGCCCAGCTGTGTTTGAAGAAACATGCATTGAAGCCATTTGGTCCAGGCGACTTATTATCCTCCATGGCAAAGAGAGCTTCCTTTATCTCCATATCAGTGATCGGAGACTCTAGAAATCGGCTTGTACTCTAATTAATCTCCTTCACTTGCAAATTATAGAAAAACCCAGAGTCACAGGAGGCAACAGAGGGGACTCCCAGTAAATTTGAGTAGTACTGCAGAAAAGCATTAGCTACTGGCTCTCTTCCCTTTCTTCGAATACCATGCGCATCGATGACATCCCATACATGGCTTCGAGACTTCTTTTCCTTTAGTGCATTAAAGAAATAGGCACTACATTTATCCCCGAACGACAACCAGTCAATATCAGTTCTATGGAAAAGATCAGCTTCCTCCAGTTTTATCAAACAACAAAGCTTTTCTCTCAACTCAAACTCCTTTGTACTGAGGGAGCAATCCAGAGGGTTCTGGTGAAGTGTTTCTTGGACTTGCTTCAATTGTACTCTCGTTTCAGTCACTATTTTCTGAGTATCATAGCAAAAACTCCTTGCCCAACCTTTCAAAACTAGCTTCAAAATTTTCAGCTTTCTAGTTAACATATACGGGGGATGCCATGATTTGTTATGTCCCAGCACACTTTAAGAGTTTCTTCAAAATCTTGATGCTTCAACCAGAAGTTGCAAAATCGAAATGGGGGTTTGAAGGAGCTTTGGAATGTCATCAACAGCGGACAATGATCTGAAAATCCTTGTGTTAAGATTTCCACTTTTGTAGCCAACACAATAGCTGACCAAGCTACATTGACAAGGCATCTGTCAATTTTCGACCATTTCCTAGTATTTCCCCCTCCACTGTTCCACGTGAAAAAACACCCTGATGCCGAATGGTCAAATAACCCTGCTACATTCAAGCAACTTGCAAAAGGCTGCGTCTCTCTAGGGTGAACTGCCGTGTCGCCAATTCTTTCATGTGAGTACAAGATGTTATTAAAGTCTCCCATTACACACCATGGTCCACAGATCCTTGCACTTAAGGCTTTTAACTCGTCCCATATAATTAGTCTTTCATGGTCGCTATTCTTCGTGATAAACCGGCCAAGTTAGCGGGAAGGTAAACCCATGCTGCCTACTAGTAACCTTACAATGTATGAATTGATCCCCTTCCACCTCCTTTTGAACTTCCAAAAAATTTCTATCCCATATGATCCAGATTCTACCATATTCATCAAAAGAGTAATTATGCTCTGTAGCCCAAGAAGGACATACCAAACTTGCAATGGTTCTAAACTTCTCCATGCGTACTTTAGTTTCCAAAATACCCATACAACTAATCTTATTCTCAACAAGAAATTTATTCAATTGTTTTGCCTTTGTGAAGTCATTTAACCCCCTAACATTCCAACTGCTTATTTTAATTATTGGAATTGGTTACCGTCTCCTCTTCTTCCCACTCCCTTTTTGGTCGGCCCCTACCTTTCTTCTCGGGATTTGTTTTTCTATTCAGCCTCATTTCTCTTCGAGCTCTTGTTTGTACTTGAATCAGTCACACGGGTTATAGCGATTGGTCGTGGAGTGGAGTCCTTGTCCCCCAAACGATTCAGCTCGACATCAGAGATCATCATCTTCCAAATCTGCAAGCTCCTTGAAAATGTTCCTTTCGATGCAAAAATTACCTTCATCGGGGTGCATTGGTCTTATTTGTTGAATAGGTGTTTGCACAACCGCTTGAGCTCCTTCAAGATTAAGATTATCAAAATTACACTCAATATGCCCGGGGAGACCCGAGTTATACTTGATGATGAGTCATCTCACTTGGATTGATTGATTATGTAGCCCAACCTCTGCGACTATTATAAGCTTCTAGCTCATTCTCGATTTCGATTCGATAGTCACCGCTTGCTCATCACTTGCTGTTGCTATCTCTAGAGCAGCTTGCTCCTTCAAGATCTTGCTTCTCGATTCGAAATGTCCCCTTGTGCATGCCTTGACCCTCTGCCTTCATTTGCTTGACTTGGAGGTGCTTCAAAGACCACTATTTGGCTCTCTCCTCCCTCATTTGCCATATCCTCGTTGTTACGCGAGAGCACTTATCGATGGCATGTCCAAACTTATTACATTTTGAGCAGGGACAAAGGCTTCCATGGATACTCAAGTGGAATTTCAACCTCTCGATTTCCAGCCTTAACCTTTAAAGAGTCTTTATACTCAAAGTTCACAGGGAATTCGATATAGAACCTTGCAAAGGATAATCTTTTCCTCTTCGCTGTTGCGTCGTCCATAAACATTGGCATCCCTCCAACCAGGCTTGCAAGGTAGGAAAACCCATCAAATGTCCACATTTCCTTCGGCACATCCATTAGCTTCACCCAGAGAGGGATTGAAGCAACCTTGTTTTTGTAATTCCCTACCTCAACTGTCCATGGTTTAACCACAAACACTCAGTTCGCAATAAAGATTGGTCCTTCATCTAACACCATCTGTCGGTCCTCGGAACTCGTAAAATTCATATAAAAGAGCTCCTTATCAGTGGTGAGATCAAAGGAGCCTTTTAATTTCCACTTCTTTCTCTCGAACTTCCTTTCTTGTAAGAAAGGATAGCCTTTTGTCTAGGAAATATCCAACAAGATACTCATCCCATTTGTTTAATACCTTGCTCAATGAGATCGTGGGGAACCGAGCTATACCATCTATGAAGATAGGTGAAAAAGATTTGAATGCCACTGTGGTTTTATTTTAACGAAACCATTTCGACCAAACAATGAACTCCGGGAGTTGTTTCTTGTCCCCCATTACTAGTACGACTTTGAGGAGGGTATCGGATTGCTTGAGGAAGCCATAAGTTCTTAACCCAGGAAGGAAGGTTAGAACCTCCAAGCTACACTGGATTTACCTTGTGAACTCACACTTTTAGAAGTGGAGGATTTTACCGTGAAGGAAACCAAAAGAGAGTGGTAGCTGTCTTGGGCGAACTGATACTGTGATATAGTGAGGATTTTTCCAGCCAGAGAAAGCTAAGCGTAAGGTCTTCTTCGAGCAGCACTCAGGGAGGGAGTGGGATTTCACGGGAAAGACCAAAAATTGTGAAGAGGTGAAGAGCTCGATATCGCTTTTTTGTTTCCTGAAATGGAGGGAAAACGGGATGTTGAAAGGATATATGCTATTCACCAACTATTTTTTTACTAAAACGGTAAAGAAAGGGAGCGCAGGATCACCAAAGTAGGTTATGTTATCTCGCTACCAAGTTCCCCAAATCAGTACTTGTCTTTTATGGTTATTTATTTAGTTAAGTTAGTTCAATGTTTTTGCATCCAGTTTATAATTTCCTATTAATTATTCATTGAGGTTAGTTTAATGCATTTTCATCCATTTTCTAATTTCTTGTTAATTTTTTTTGAGTTATTTCAATGTATTTGCATCTAGTTTCCGATGTCCCGTTAATTATTTTTTCAAGTTAGTTCAGTGCAGTTGCATCCATTTTTCGGTTTCCCGTTAGTTATTCTTCTTTGAGATTAATTCACTGTATTTGTATCCAGTTTCCGATTTTCCGTTTATTATTCTTCTTTGAGGTTAATTCAATGCATTTGCATCCAATTTTTGATTTACAGTTTAATTATTCTTTGAGGTTAGTTAAATGCATTTCTATCTAGTTTCCGATTTCCTTTTAATTAATTTTTGAAGTTAGTTTAATGCATTTGCATTTCCCATGACTGAGATTGCTTTATTTAATGGCCAAAAGATGACTTTTGGGTATGTTGATTTATTGGGCTCAAAATTATATGATTAAAGGGACCAAAATGTAGTCCAATGTTTTCTCAATCGAAAGCTCAATTAGAAAGTCATTATTGCATGTAGCCTGCAGCCAACATTAGTGTGTGTTACAACCCTTTTTCTCTTACAAGCACTATTCCCTAGCTCTTAAGCACTATTCTCCTTCTCAGCCCTACTCACTCCCCTTTTCTTTCCTAGGTCTTCTTTTTCTTAGGTTAATGGCTCCACCCCCTTTTTTCTCTCTCCCACTATTTCTCTTTATACCTTTCTTTTCATCCATCATAGCCCTCCACCTGTCCCTCCATCTCGCGGTCCTCTTATCTCCATGTGTAGGGTTTCCGTACCGCGACCACACGCTGTCACCCCGATCTGGTGGATCGCGGACTTATGTGTTATGCTGACCCGGCCCATCTCACCATTGATATCCCGGTGCTGCATCCTGCCACTACAGTGTGAAAAAATAAGCCATTTCATAAAGATATATAGTTAATTTATTTGGTGTATTAATATTAAAAAAGAGAAGCCTCATATGTTAAATTGTCAATTTCTCCATAAACTCGAACTTATCCCTCTCGGCAGGACATTGAGGTGGAATAATCTCAACACTCTCCATCAGCGTAGGTGAGCACTTTTTTATTTTTTGTGTAACTTTCACCTGGCAAGACTTAAACCCGAGAACTCTTATAAACCTAAACTCTGATACCATGTTAAATTGTCAATTTCTCCATAAACCCAAACTTATATATGTGAAGTGTCAATTCTATTTATATATTAGAGACTCATATATGTCAACACTCCCTTTCGGCGGGACATACCTAGAAATTGGGGTGGAATAATCTCAACATCACATTCAAACAATCTAAAGGAATAATAATTGTACATGATATCTGTTTCGACCAGATATGATCAAAACATCAAGTGTTGATAAAAGAGATGAAGAACGTAGAAAAGTAATTAGAAAAATGATGGTGATCGGGGGAATGATGAGACTGTACCTTGCGGTTGCCTACGTACCCAAATCATCGATGGGATCAAGTCTCAAGAACGTAGTTCTGAATGAAAAATAGTTTGGTATTTATATAGGTAGAGTAGAGAGTCCTTGTAGCTCAAATATTCTTGTAGCTTGAGTCATTGTGATAGAATATAACTCTCAACTGATAATTATCTCTTTTGATAAGAAACGAATCTGGACATAAATTAACGTACATTAGTGGCAAGCCATGTGACTAAGGTTCAGCCTTAGACACATGAGTTAATGGGCCTGTACATCGATTCATAGTATTGCGAATTGGGCTTTAGCCCTGTCGATTAAACGAATAAAGTGGAGATTCCTACCAATGGACGTTCGCCACGTAGGTGGGGGTCGAAACACCGCCCCCTCTTTGACATGCGAACAAAGTTCATATGGCAAAGAAGAGAAGAAAAATGTAAAGAAAAATTGTAAGAAAAAAGAACGAACACACGATTTGCAAAGCGGTAGACAAACAGAATGATTTTAAAGCGGTAGACGAACAATAGTATGAAATGAAAAATTAAGAGCGGTAAAGTTGGTCAGCAAAGTCATGGAAGTGGAATTCACACGTGAATGAATAACAGCTAAATAAATGCTAAACTACTCAAAATATACTTTCACTATCATATTGTAAAAAAGATGGCGCTATTGTCCAAAAGAAGTTGGATTTGAATAGGAAAGACACATGACTAGAATATGGGCCCCTAGAATTTTGGACTTACACGTTGAAGAGAGAAATTGGAAGATGAGGATAAAAGAATTAGATAACAGATAAACCAGCGAGTCTCCCACGGTACGTTAAATTGTTTTGGATAACTGGATAAGAATTGGTACGTCAAATATGAACTGGACCGTTTTCCTAACTGGATAAGAACTGCACAAATATGAACTGGACGTTTTCAACTATATTTAAGTATCGATTTTTGGCAGTATTTTCAGGAGGGTTACTGTAAAGTCTCGGAGCTTGATCGATGTGGTGAGTTGACGACAGTCGTTGGTGATGCAGATAGCAGCAGTAGCCATTTTGCTGATTTTTAGAAGATAAAGGTTTATCTTCATCAGAATCATATGGCTTCTTAACAGATGCACCTGCACCTGCACCGGACTTCAAATGGAACTTTGACGACAAAGTCACATCATCTTCCGAATCTTCAGACTTAACATTGCTTTTCTGTGATTCTTCTTCGGGGTCATCATTGTCATTCCCATATTCCATGAGTTTGATCAAAGTATCTGGAACAGGATCTGATATTGATATGGTAGGATTTGAAATACTGTGACCGGCTTCCGAAAATTGGCTTAACATTGCTTTTCTAACATAGAAGAACTAGGACCAGATGAAGTAAACCCCTTCAAGACACTTGGGGAATTACTCTTTGGTGGTGCTGCCGAACCAGCTGGAAGTCTAAAACTCAAATGCTTTTTGCCTGAAACAGCAAGATGTGACAGGCGTGTATACACAAGTTCCTCGACAAAAAGAATACTAACTTTGGTTTGTTTGCAGTGACCCTCTGAAGATCGGCTGGTGGAGAAGATGGTGAGGTGGCAATACTAATGGCGCCAGTATACAGAAGTTCATGTTACAACCAAACAAGATACGGTGCAGCGCCAGGAAGGGGGGGCACCGTACCTGTTTTGCTTTAAACTAACCCGGTTCACTGAAGTTAATAAATCCGGTTTTTGAACAATCTGACCCGGTGTTTTATTTATTTTTTATTTTTTTATTATTATTTTTGTAGGTAGAAACGACCGTACTATACGGGCGAAATATAATTGAGAAGAAGAAGACGCGATGACGATCGTAGATTTGGTGAGGTGGAAAGAATGTGACAGATACAACGAACGCACTACGCCACGGCGATGGTCACTTAAAGAACTACGGAAAATACTAGTACTCGAGAGATTTGAGATGGACGAAGTGTATGCATTTGAAACGAAAATCGAAGAAAATGAAGTAGTAACGACTTACTCACAATTAAGTTGCGGGAGTGCAATTTCGTTAAACAAAGAAATTGCGCAATTATTGAGTTATTTTGGGCTGCCGAAGAAGACGGAGAAAAGTTCGGAGAATATGACAAAGCGGTGGCAAAAAATTTCGACAACATGAAACAGGTATGTCAGTATTTTTTTCCATTTAGCTTCAAATTTTGGTTAAGTCTGAAAGATTAAATAAAAGATTTGTATTTTCTTTGTAGGTTGAAACGGCGGAATTACGAGAAAAAGATATTGACGAAAAATTTCGAACGGAAAGATCACAATGCCGTAGAGAAATAAATAAATAAGCTGAATAAAGTTTTAAACACAAAGTTAGCGTAAAAGCAAATTTTGCCGCATGAGGAGAAACGGCGGAAATGACGGTTGAAAGTTGAGCCGAAGAAAGTTGAGCCCGAAAAATTTTCACTTGGTAATGAAGTTGTCAAAAATAATGAAGTTGTTAATGCCTTAGAAAAAATAATGAAGTTGTCAAAATTTTTCACTTGGTAAATTTCTCGTAGAAAGATCGGCAGAATGCCTTAGAAAAAATAATATATGACGCTGACGAAAATTTTCGCTCGGAAATTTTTTCGTAGAAAGATCGGCATAATTCCTTAGAAAAAAGAATGACTGCGGAAAATAGTTAACCGAAAGCGCTAAGCGAAGCGAATGCAGATTTCGAAGAAGAAAATGAAGATTTAATCGAACAACCATAAGACAATTGATTAGGTAATTGTGTGAATGTAATACCATAAAGCTAAAACTTCTTTTGATGAAAAATAAAAATAAAGTATGTTTTGGCAATTGAATATAGTTGCAATGTCTGATAACATATCTGTGTAAAACTGACAATGTTGTTGATTTATATAGATGACACGAAATAGAATGAAACTCCCCCAATACTAACTTTAAGCTTGCAAAATTAGATTGAGCGAAAAAATGCTCGACGCGAGACTCCACGAAACGAAGCGGGTAACTTCATCAGATGTTGACATAGCACGAGTAACCCGACTAAGCGGCGTAAAATCGTTCAATTTAGACTGACGAAATTAAATGTGGTAAGTTCGTCAGATTTTTAAATAACGATAATAACGACTAAGCGGCGTAACGGCGTTCAACTTAGGCCCGAATTAAACGCGTGGTAATTTCGCCAGATTTTCTCGGAGCGATAGTAACGACTAAGCGAGCGTAAAAGCGTTCAACTTAGACTGACGAAATTATTTAGACTGACAAAATTAAACGTGGTAATTTCATCAGATTTTGTCGGAGCGATAGTAACGACTAAGCGAGCGTAAAAGCGTTCAATTTAGACTGACGAAATTAAACGTGGTAATTTCGTCAGATTTTGTCGGAGCGATAGTAACGACTAAGCGAGAATAAAAGCGTTTAACTTAGACTGACAAAATTAAACGTGGTAATTTCGTCAGATTTTGTCGGAGCGATAGTAACAACTAAGCGAGCGTAAAAGCGTTCAACTTAGACTGACGAAATTAAACGTGATAATTTTGCCAGATTTTGTTGTAGCGATAGTAACGAACTAAGTGAGCGTAAAAGCATTCAAACTTAGACTGACGAAATTAAACGTGGTAATTTCGCCAAATTTTGTTGTAGTGATAGTAACGACTAAGCGAGCGTAAAAGCGTTCCGCTTCATCTTTAGATCCATTTAAATTAAACGCGTGGTAATTTCGCCAGATTTTGTTGTAGCGATAGTAACGACAAAGCGAGCGTAAAAGCGTTCAACTTAGACTGACGAAATTAAACGTGGTAACTTCGTCAGATTTTGTCGTAGAGATAGTAATGAACTAAGCGAGCGTAAAAGCGTTCAAACTTAGACTGATGAAGCTAAACGTGATAATTTCGCCAGATTTTGTTGTAGCGATAGTAACGACTAAGCGAACGGAAAAGCGTTCAACTTAGACTGATGAAATTAAACGTGGTAACTTCGTCAGATTTTGTCGTAGAGATAGTAACGAACTAAGCAAGTGTAAAAGCGTTCAAACTTAGACTGACGAAGCTAAACGCGGTAACTTCGTCAGATTTTGTCCGTAGCGATAATAATGTTGCGATGGAAACAAAATTATGCCATTATAACTGAAGTGAAAGAAAGACTTTATTGATCACCAAATCTTGAAAAGTGCAAAGATGATAACAGAAAAGAAACTATTGAACTAGAAACAGACTAACAAATTTTTGTCTGGTTTCTCGTCCAACTTGTTAATTTTGTCCGCTCACTTAGTAAAATAATTTGTTGCGACGAGCAAGAAACGAACACTGTCAGGGGCTGTCGGAAATAAACCAACAATGTCAAAGCCCCATTTCGCAAATGACCAAGGTTTATGGATTGGATGACGTAACCCGTCGGGAAGTTGACCCATATCATATATCATGTGTTTGACAAGGCACACACTTCTCGGACAAACGCTTAACATCCTTTGGCATGTATGGCCACCAATACCATTGGGTCATTTCTATGTGAGCGAGACTTCGCCCCCGGGAGTGGTGTTCACATAGTCCTGAATGAATTCCTTCGAGGCCTAGTAAATTGTTCGTTCTGCCCAAACAACGAAGGATAGGATTGAGACTTGTGCTGCTGTGATAGAGTTTTTTAGTCATCAGGAATTCTTGAGCATCGTCAGCTGCATGATAGTCGTCGGTAGATACCGAGACATTATCAGTGCCAAGCTCGTTGGAATCATCTTACAACATAAGTGGTTAATCTAGTGTTGTCATAACAGTGACGACTTGATTTTCTACGGATAAGTATGCAATAGAATCAGGATGTCTTACATCATAACGCGGATACTGTGCAATAATGATAAATGTAAAATTTCATGCAATTCGTTTAACGAAGTCTAAATAAACGTCCATTCTATCATTGCGAGCCGCATATTATCATTCAAATTGGCTAACGACTAGCTTAGAATAATTAATCGTAACTTAGTCGCCCCCAACTGAAGAGTTGTGCGTATACCACAAATGACAGTTTTGGACTTGGCCATATTATTTGACGCGTCAAATCCCCAATGTAGAGACCTCTCAATTATGTCTTCATTCAGCTTCAATATGACACAAACAAGACCGAAGGCAGACTTATTATGCGAACTATCGGTGTAAATCTAGCAAGTAGCTGATATATTCGATAAATATTTCAAGTCATCGCCCCCGGGAGGTAATGACAATTAGAGATCGACGTTTTCCTCATCGAGTAATGCTTTAGACATAGGAATATCATCAATAAGAAAATCAGTCATTAGAGAAACCAAAGTTTGTCTCTGTTTAATTGTATGAGTGTCAGAGACAATGTTGTAAATGCTAAGGTAACTTTTTCATTCTGCGACTCGATCCGTAGACGTTGCGAAAAAACTTGCACAGCGGATATTCGACAAGTATAAACTTTGACTATTCCTTCTTTGAAATAAGCTTAAGATGTCTGACAGCATGAAAGAAGGCCAGTATAATATTTTTAATACAAGAATGCCTCGAGATATATGATTGACATTATCCGTAACAGATGACGAAGAATTGTCAGAGGCAATAACTTCGTGCTGAATAATTTGGCGCATCGGTGGAACGGTAGCCGGGTCGTATGCAATCGGATGTTGAAAAGGAATAGGAGGGAGTAGTTCGATACTGCCAAGTTGACTGAACCGCGACATTCGTGATGATCGTCAGTAAGTGCATCGAGAACTTAGGCTCATCGAGTATTCGTCATAACTTTTGTAGAACGTGATCGTCGGTTTTGCATAAGAACAGCGGACGGCGTCAATTATGTTTCGACCAGATATGATTAAAACATCAAGTGTTGATAAAAGAGATGAAGAACGTAGAAAAGTAATTAGAAAAATGATGGTGATCGGGGGAATGATGAGACTGTACCTTGCGGTTGCCTACGTACCCAAATTATCGATGGGATCAAGTCTCAAGAACGTAGTTCTGAATGAAAAATAGTTTGGTATTTATATAGGTAGAGTAGAGAGTCCTTGTAGCTCAAGTATTCTTGTAGCTTGAGTCATTGTGATAGAATATAACTCTCAACTGATAATTATATCTTTTGATAAGAAACGAATCTGGACATAAATTAACGTACATTAGTGGCAAGCCATGTGGCTAAGGTTCAGCCTTAGACACATGAGTTAATGGGCCTGTACATCGATTCATAGTATTGCGAATTGGGCTTTAGCCCTGTCGATTAAACGAATAAAGTGGAGATTCCTACCAATGGACATTCACCACGTAGGTGGGGGTCGAAACAATATCCCTTGAGATCCAGTGATGAATCTTACTACTCAAATTATGCATAAGACCTTGGTGGATTTGAACCACCATCTCTTAAGATGTATTTCACATACTAAGTGCTCTTCTATTGAACTAAAGATGCATTTTTAGAGGTTAATTTATAAGATAACCAAGTTAAAAAGGTAATACACAATTATATTTAATAATAAATATATATTTATTGATTGCATCAGATTGCACCTTCATTTAAGGAGAAAAGACATCTTACCATTTATGAGATTTCTAAACAGGAGAATATCATTGCCATTTAAACTAAAGTATTCATAATACATGTACTAGAAGAAAATTGACTTTTGCCCACGGATTCCCGGTATTTTTAGCCACGGTCATAAACCCTTGCATAGTTTCCTACGAATTTTGACCATAGCAAATACGTTTTTTCTCGTTTCGTACCTTTGATACCTTTAGCCACGGTTTATCTATTTAATTGGGTCGTGGGTGGAGTTATGGCCAAAACCGTCGGGTACAATTTTTTTAACCATGACACCTGTTTTATGCGTTTTGACTGTGGGGTTAGGGCTGAAAAGTCTGGGTGGGCTGACTAGTTGCTTCCCTCCCAACAGTTAAAACACTTCGAAATATAAAGAAAAGAAAAGACCGGACTGTTCTAACTTCTATTTTTTCCTCCACCCACATACCCTTCGTCCCCTACCGCCACTCAACCCTTTTTTTTTCTCATCTCAACAAGGTATTGAAGCAAAAATCGTATTTTAAGCACCAATTTTTTTTTGGCCAAAATTGGGAGAACTAATTTTTCAAGTTTAATTTTCTTAGGATTTATTGTGGGAAACGGATTTAAAGCTTTGTTCCTCTTCTCCAAACGCAATTCGTTTATTATAAGCTGAAGGTGACGTACAAGTTTTTATTATGCTATTAAAGATTGATTTTTTATTTTTATTTTTATTAGATGTTGTTGTTATGGGCAGTGTTGTTGCTTATGGTTTATTTTTATCAGTATATATGCATGGTGATATATTATTGTGTCTAAATGTTGTGTGTATCTTTCAATTATTCCTAGATACACCATGGAGGGTTCTATTCCAATCGATAGAAGTTGGATTGAATTAGATCACCATGATGAACACTTTCTAAAGGGTGTTGATGAGTTTCTAGAGTTTGCAAAAAAGTACCATCATAATAAGGTACTGATACCGTGCCTGTGTCGCATATGTAGAAATGGGGGGAAGGCATTGACAGATGAAACCGTAAAATTTCATGTTTATAAATGGAGGCCGGTTTGATCCAACATATTTACATTGGATTTTTCATGGTGAAAAAAGACAAGATGCACATGTAGAGTCCAATATGAATTCTAATGTGTTCGAGAATATGAATGATGCATTTGCCACTGTGGTAGAAGAATTTGGTGGTGAAGACTTGGATGCATTTCTTCGGGGTTTGGGAAGTGGTGTTGAAGAGGGACTAGTCAATGATGATGAAGCAGAGCCATTGGTGTCGGATAAATTTTTGAAGAGGCCACAAGTGCTTTATACCATGACTGTAAATACTTCACTATCTTGAAGTTTGTAATTAAGCTATTCCAAATTAAGGTCAAGCGTGGGTGGTCTGACACTCTGACATAGGTTTCACAGACTTGCTTAAGATACTTAAATTAAAGTTGTACTACCGCATGGTAATAAGATCCCGAAAGATACATATCGAGCAGAAAAGTTTGTTAAGGATTTGGGGCTGAATTACCAGAAGATTGATGCTTGCCCGAATGACTGCATCTTGTATTGGGGAGATAACGAATTCCTGGAACAATGTCCTACTTGTAACTCATACAGATACAAGTCTGCAACAATTCAAGACAAAAAAAAACGTGTTAGGCAAGCTGCAAAGCAATTGCAGTACTTTCCTATATCAGATAAGTTGAAGAGAATGTACAGTGTTGATTGGGTAGCAAAAGCAATGTGTTGGCGCTCTACAAACCGATTGAAGGGTGGTGAGTTGGGTCATCCAGTTGACTCTTCATCTTGGAAACATATTGATAAAACATACCCAAGTTTCTCGTCAGAGCCTCGTAACGTTCGATTGGGTCTTTCTACTAATGGGTTCAATCCGTTTGGAATGCAAAGCACTTCGCATAGTTCATGGTCGGTAATGTATGTCACATATAACCTCCCCCCTTGGCTGTGTATAAAATTGCAATTCACTATGCTTGTACTGCTTATTGAGGGTCCAAAATAGCCTGGAAAAGATATTGATGTTTACTTGCAGCCATTGGTTGCTGAGTTGCTGTCTTTGTGGGATACCGGAGTGTTAGTTAAAGATGCTAATAAGGGAGATGTGTTCACCATGCGTGTGGTGTTATTGTGGACAATTCATGACCTCCCTGCATATGGAAGCATCTCTGGTTGTAGGACTAAGGGGAGATTTGCTTGCCCCCCTTGTGGTCCTAATACTTCCACTTTGAGACTCGTTCATGGGAGGAAAATGTTTATCTTGACATGAGGCGATTTCTAGGGCAATCGGATCCAAGTAGATTTGATGTGAGAGAATTAATTTTCAACAAGAAAGAAGAATGTTGGGCACCACCAGACAGATTGTCTGGTAAGAAGGTTAAAGAGCTGACCGAGCATCTTAAAGTGAAATGGGGAAAACGAAAGAAAGGGAAGGGTGATGATTCTGAGGAGGAATATGATACTAGTGACTCTTGTTTCTACAAGCAGTAGTCAATATTTTTGAAGGAGCTAAACTATGTGGAGGAGCTTCCCATCTTTCATAACCTTGATGTAATGCACATTGAGAAGAACGTATGCGAAATACTTCTTGCTATGATGTTGGACACAGTAAAAACCAAAGATGACATTAATGCACACAAAGACTTGGAGCTCTTAGGGATTAAAAAGAAGTATTGGTTGACTGAAAATACTCCTAAGAAGAAACGTGGGGTTTTGTGTCTGTTACTTGAGGAGAAGAAGTTGTTTTTTTACTACTTTAAGGAATATGCGTGTTCCGGTTGGTTTTAGTAGTAATTGGAGGATTATTGCCAATGAAGGGTCTATGGAGTTGAAAGGGATGAAGTCTCATGATTATCACATTTTAATGCAACATTTTCTCATGGTATTAATCCAACATGCGTATAAAGATAGGAAAGAGGCTCGAAATGTTCTACTAAATTTCTGTACCTTTTTCCGTGCTCTATGCTCAAGGAGAATTGATGCTGAGTCGCTGACTATACTTCAGATGGGTATGGTACGAACCTTATGTGAGCTTGAGAAAATGTGCCCCCCTTCATTGTTTGTCATAATGATGCATCTGGTGGTTAGCGCTCTATAAGTTATTTTCTCATCGAGCAGGCTTTATTTGCAGCTGAGTGGTTAGCTATAAAAGTTATTTTCTCATGTAAGAGACTGATACTTTCTCTTTTTCCTATATGCAGTAATGTTTCTAATGCTAATACTTGTCCTATATGAGGTCCGTGTGTTGAAATTTAATGTGCTTGTGACCACATATGAGTTTATTATGTACGACCGATCGAAGCTATCAAGAATTGATTGGAAGTATATCATAATCGACAAAGCACAACGAATGACAGACATGGAATCAGTTCTAGCGCGAGATCTCGATAGATATCGCTGCCAACACGTTTACTTCTTGCTAGCACTCCATTACAAGTAAGTTATCCTCTCATGTGTAATAATTAGAGATGTATTTGCAGCTCGAAATAAATAAGCAACAAACTAAAGTGCATTTTTTTACCTTACTTTATATTGAAATTTGTGCTAGTGTAATTTATGCTATTTTTCGAAAGGCATATCATATGCATCATTTTTTAGCATTGTGGGTATCTTTTGATGCATTTTCTTATGGTTTCCTGCCTCTCGGTGATTGCTTAATTTGGCTAGTTACTTGAGATATCCTCTATTTCCTTTGTTGCTTTCTCCGCACTTTGTAATTATATATATATATATTTTATAGCTCAACCGATATTCTTTCAAGATGATGAGGATGAATGGAAATGGTGATTTTGAGGTGTAGGATGGTTAGGGGATTTTTGCTAGGTCTCTGTTGATTGCAAGTGAAATGACCCAGAAATTAAAATATCAATATTTTTTTAAAAAAATAAATAAGTCTGCCATGGCCCATAGCCGTCGCAAAAGCACTTCTTCCCACGGTCATTCACTTTACCCACGGTCAAATAACAACAAGACAAAAACCAAAATTCACAACGCAAACAGCAAATCCCACGAACTAAGACCGTAGGAAATATCTTTTCCCACAGACTCTAACCGTCGGTAAAACTAATTAATCTTTTCCCACGGACTACAACCGTGGGTAATACTGACCTTTTCCGATGGTTTTTCCTACGGTTTTATGCTGTGGCAATACCAACGCAATTACTGACGCAAAGACCGTCGCTATTGGTGGGCTTTATCGACTGTCCAAAACTGTGGGAAAAGCCCTTTCCCCACGGTTTTGGACCGTGGCGTAAAACCTATTTTCTTGTAGTGATGATCAAAGAAATCATGGACATACACATGCATACAACTCTTAAGTCTAACTAGACAATCCCATGAGTCATGAATCCCACACTGTTACGTATAGGAGTAGTAATTAGGGTGATTTCCTGAACAAGACACGGATAATGCACATTGTGCTCCAACCGGACACGCCTTTTAATTTTGACCCATTCAACGGATTTTTTACCATTTTGCCCTTACTTGCAACACTATCTCACCTCCTGCTACACTCTCTCTCCTCCTATCACACTCTCTTTCCTATTTGTACTTTTGATGTTGACATGAGAAATTATAATAACCCGTTAGATTCTTTTAGAGATACGAACTAGTGACTGTTGACTGTTGGATTTTTACTCTCATAAAATGAAAACGTGGTAGTAATTTATACAGACACAGTTAGCTAACTTTGAAATCTAGAAGTAGCAATTTACAAACCTACTGTAAGCAACTTTTTCGTTATTTTTGTAATTCAAACAAGAGACAACTTTTACCTAATTTTTTGTGCCAACCTTGAAAAGTTTGTATAAAGCTCCAAAACTATTGTTTTTTTTTTGTTCTTCCTCTTGATTGTCTTCTCCTTTTTGTTTTTCTAAGGTTTTTCATGGTGGACAATGGTATAGTTCGTATTGTTTATTGATATATTTTGAATTTTGTTTTATTGTCTTTAGTGTTGGTTTGTTTCTAGGTAGTGTTGGGTTTGTTTTTACATAATAATGTTTGTGTTTTTTAAGTTTTTTTTAAAGGTTTCCATGCTTGTATTTACCATTTTCATGGTGATTTTGTTTTTATTGTTATAGTATTTATAGAAGTTTTATGTCATAAATGTAGAACAATAAAGTGGTGGTTTTTGTTCTTCTCTAATATTTAGTGAGCTTCATCTTTTTCTTTTTTTGAAAAAGTTGAATGAAAGGGTTTAGTGATTGGTTTGGGTTGTTGTTTTTTTTATTTTTTAATTTTTTATATACAGAGATGGTGAACTTGGTTTTAACTAAATTCATTCTAAATTGTGTCATTTTTTTGTTTCATTGTCCTGATATCTTCATCATTCATCTACAAAAATTCAATGTTGTTATAGATATGCTTATATGAAAAGTCAGTTCAACAATAATTGATAAAACTAACTCATCATTTAGTTTAGTTACGCTAAAAGTTGTACAAAAAATAATATGAGGTTTGTGAAATAGGTGTTCCAAAAGAACTTACTTGAAAGTGAACTTGTGTGTTTTTTTTTTTTTTTTTTTTTTTTTTTTTTTTTTTACATTTTGTGTAAAGTTTTTTTTTGAATGTGTTAATTGTATGCATATGATAGTTACTTTTCATATAATATGCCAACAACTTATATGATTTTTGGTATTGAACTGGTGGTGATTGTTTATCTCATTTTTTTTGGCATATTAAGTTTCTTTAAGTTGTAATTTGTTGATCTGTGATAGAGTCTAAACTACTGGTGATTATGTTCGTTATTTTATTATTATCTTTTTAAGTTTCTATAAGTTTTAATTTGTTGGTTTTTTAGCGAATTACATACTGAGGAATTTGTTTGTTATGTATATATGATAATTATTGAATGCCGAGCTTTTGCATGTAAAATATATATATAGTAGTTACTTTCGAAACATATATCAGCTACTTTATGGGTTTTCGGAACTGAATTGGTGGTGATTTATTATTATTATTTATTTATTCATTTTAATTTAAAAATTTTAAGTTTTAGTTTTATTTATTCTGTGAGCATACATACTGACGAATATGTTTGTCACTTATAGATGATATTTGTTGAATGTTTAACACATGTTTTTGAGTACATAAGCCAAGTATCTCTTGGATGTAATGTATATATATGGTAGCTACTTTTAAAATATAGGTCAGCCACTTTTAAAGTTTTGGGAACTGAATTGGTGGTGATTGTGTGAGTGTTTTAAGTAATGATTTGTTGAACTGTGACATATTGAGGCATTGTTTGTCACTTATATATGATATTTTTAGCATGGTGAACTCGTAGTCAAAAGGACGTGGACAACATTGTCCAACAAATTAAATGTTGAGCAAGAGGTGAAGAAAGCTGAAGATAGTAGTTAAAAGGAGGTAGACATTGCCCAAGAGACTGTTGAGCAAGAGGTGAAGAAAGCTGAAGATAGTAGTCAAAATGTGGTAGACATTAGCCAAGAGAATGTTGAGCAAGAGGGGAACAATTCTTAAGATAGTAGTCAAAAGGAGCTGTGCATTGCCCAAGAGAATGTTAAGCAAATGGGGAACAATGCTCAAATTGTAAGTGAGCATGATGAGAACACTGGTGAAGATGGTACTGAGAAGCAGGGGAACAACGATGAAGATGGTATTCAGAAAGAGGCCTACAATGCTACACTTTATGCCCACAAGAGAACTAGGTCATTGCAAGTTACTGATATACGATAGAGTTTAGGATGCCAGTTACTTCTTTTGAACTTCAGTATGTATTATTAAATGGTACACTTTAGCTTAGCTTGAAATAAACTTTTGTTTCACTTGTAATTGGATAATACTATTTTGTACATAAGTTATTAATGTTATTTAAGTGAACCTGATAGTTTTAATTGTGCGATTGTTTATGGCTTAAGTTGCTGATGTATCATACATCTTAGTATGCCAGTTTGTAACTTTATATTTATTATTGTCTATTTGACTGGTACAATGATGCCAACGAAAATAATGTTATTCTTGGATAAGAGTATTTTCGTATAGTATCGAAGTTAAAGTTTTTGTGTTGTTGATATAAGATACATCTTAGGATGTCAATTATAATAGTTAAGAATGACACTTACAGGCCACCTTTGTGATGCAAACTTTGATGGGAAAAAGTTGTCGGGAATTCTTTTGAGAGGGAAAACAATTGGCGGGAAAATGTTTCCTTAAAATACAATAGGAATAGTATAGGACCATAAATTGCAATTTCATTAGATTTAATAACAAAATGGCCGGGTCCACATGCACAATTGTTGCCAGTGCAGACGGCTGAACCTTCCACTTCACAAAGCACGTACAGAAATCCCAAAACATAAGTATATCCAAATATAACATAAGTAACCAAGAACATTTTGTTAGTGGAAGTTGGATTTCCAAAAAAAACAAAACGTGCTGACAGTTAGTGAGTGTGTAGCTGACGGTTGCTTCAGATGCAGTCTTCATTGATAAAATCTGGTGTAACTCTGGTTGAAAAGTCAATCCAAACAGCATCATCAGTTGAAGCAGTGCATGTTGTACAGTTGTGTCCAAGGCCACCACAACGACTACATCTTCTCCTTTGCACTGGAACACCCTCCCCTTTAGATCGTTTTCTCTTCTTTTGTGGCTGTCCAGGCATTACCTCATCTACGGGAGGACAAACCATGATGCAGTCACTTAACCAATGCCACTGTTCTTTTCCTTTCAAAGGTGTCCAGTTCTCTTGATAGGTATCCATCATCGTTTCCTTCGAGTACCATGGTAGGCAATAGTCATACACATTGAACTTAGCATCGTCAATAGCCTTCACCACATGGCTGTATGGAAGACCTACTTGTTGAAAGAAACCACAACTACAACATCTGTTAAGTAGGTTTACCATATCGGTACGCTCTAAGCTGGTAATCGAGTAGACATACTCACTAGCCCTTAATGCACGCTGTGAATGGTCGACTAACATATCGGGAGGAAGTGATTACCCCCTCAGCTGATCTTGTTAGCTTTGTCTTTAGCTTTGATGCCGTCACCCGATAGTCATAAAAGTGTCTCATTATGTTCATCCGAATTCCATTTAACAGAGAAGTAATTGGCATAGCTCGCTCAGGCAAAATCATCTTATTCCAGCTCTCTATATGATTTGTGTAACAAATGCCATACCTTCTCATTTCAGCAAACACAAATGACCAGCTTTCCTTTGGAATCTTAATAAGTTTTCTGTATCTTTTATTGTCGCAACACCAAATGCGGCTCCTGATTCTAACAAATTCACTTTTGTCATAAGTTTCTGCCGCTTGCTTAACTTACCCTTTGATATCTTCTTTACTGACATTGTTAGAGATATGTTGTGCACAAAAGCAATGGAAAGTATTTCAGAGGATTTTTGGCACGCCCTGATGAATGCTTGCATGCTTATCAGATAAAAGGACGAACTTATCTGTGGAACGAACGACAACATCCCTTAATTTCTCAAGAAACCAATCCCAATGTTCATTATTCTCTTTTGGGACCATGACAACCGCAATTGGAAAGCAGTGGCTATCTCCGTCAGTAGCAAGAGCAGTGAGGATGATGGACTTGTATCTACCCTTCATGAAAGTTCCATCGATCATTATCAAAGGACGAAGGCACCTTTTGTACGCACGGACAGTTATGCCATAACTTACAAACAATCGTTCAAACTTGTGCTCACTTGTTATTATTAGATTAGTGTGGCAATCTGGATCAATTTTCTTAAGTTATTTAAAATAAGTTGGCAACATCTGGTGTGGTTGACTGAAGCTTCCCCTTATCTGCATAAAAAAATAACAAAAGTAGAAAGGATACTGTAGATGTAGTTACATATAGCTAACATTTGGCTAATTACTTGCTGATGGTTACAACGGAGTTACCTTTTCCATTGCAATTTCCTTAGCTCTCCAAGCAACTTTATAAGATACTTCAGTTAGGTGTGCGTGTTTCACCTCTAACTGCAGGTTCTTGCAGTCAATTCCTCATTATCCCTAAGTTTTGACTTAATAATTTCTGAAACCCACTTTGTGTCAGCTTGTGGATTTGTTGAAACGGCCTTATCTTGTGCACAAGTGTGTGCCTCTCTAAAAGTTACCACAACCCATATATCAGACCTAGACATTGGTTGTGCATATAAATAAAATGGACAGTCTATTGCCTTACACTTCATCACCACCCTTTGGGCATTAGTATTGACACAACACAAATTGAACATGTGTGCAATTGCATAAGATTTCATGTCTTTCACGAGATCATCTCGAGTAGCGTAGTGCTGACCTACATTACAAGAAATTGGAACCTCCCTTGGATTTGTATGATTTGTAGGGGTTTTTGGACTCTGGCCACATTGAGGATCATATCCTTGACGTAGGTCTTTGCAATTAAGATCTTTAGCACCAAACAGCACAACATCAAACATTCCCTCCATTTCAAAATCAATCTCACTTTCCCCTTCACCATCGTTCACCACTGTCATAGGTATGGATGTCAATGGGTTTCGATAACCCGATAACCGATCCAAACCAAACCGATAAAAAATGGTTTGGGTTTTGATAATTTAGTTTGTCCTCTACCGACCTGAAACCGAACCGAACCGATAAGATATTGGTTTGGTTTGGGTTTGCCCTCCACCGAACTGATATGAACCCGAACCGATAAGATAGCATTTTAGTAATATTTATGATTAATTTTGTATATGTTTATCAATTGTGTGGTGATAAGCACCCAAAACTGTGATATTATACCTCATAGAGACATATCAATTTGGTTAATTATGTGTTTAATAATCAGGAAATAATCGCATTTTCGTGCTTTTGCAGGTTGGAGCAACTAACGTAACAATGATGATAAAGCCAGCATTTAAGCACGAAATAGGGAGTATACAGAAGCTTTATGAATAAGCCGACGTGAAGCCCAACAAAATCCGTACTAAAGCCAAAGACTCAAACAGTACAGAATCCAATCAGAAACGGGATTACGTGCACAGAAGCATCAAACTTTTGAAGCTCATATCTCTTGAACCAAGACTCCGAATGCGACGAGTGAGCTGCCCCAACGATCAGTGTGATGAACTCTATGCATAGGCGGGAAGTTGTAAAAATGCCAAAAGATCGGACTGCCACTGGACACTGCACATGGACCTACTAGGCAGGCCCACAAGATTTGATGAGTCATCATGCAAGTAAAGATAAAGGTGCAAATAATTGGTGCAAATTTGACACCTTGCATGAAGTTAATGAGTTGGTTAGATTTAGGTGATGATTGTCTAAAAAAATGAAAGGTGTCAAATGGGGGTTAGTTGTGGATAAGAGAAAAATAAATGAGATGAGAGCGTTTCACGTGGGAGAAGAGAAAAAGGCTCTCTTATGTAAATGGGGGCTGTTTTTAGGGAGTTGGCTAGCTTTTACTTCCTTGACTTTTACTTTTCATTTACTTCCATGTCTTTACTTTTGGTTTTAGTTTTTAGTGTTAAGAAAAAAAAAAGCTTGTAACTTGTTAATGGAGGACTATATGATAAACACGCATTATACACGTTTATTGATTTCAGTTACTTATTTTCTTAAGCCCGAGGTCCACAGTCCAAAGTCCGAAGTCTAAAGACCTAAGTCCAAAGTCCAAAGTCCAACGTCCGTATAGTCGTACATTTTAGTCAAGTTACCTTACTCACGTGGGTTTGGTAGGATAGGTCGAGTAAGGGATCGTTCAAACCTTAGGGCTCGGATAGGTTCACAAGTGGAATTACAACTTTTGGTGAGTAGGATTTTTAGGTTTCTTTTTAGTTGGTTTTAATTAAATTAACGGTAATGCAAATAATGTAAATTACTACGGCGATTATATGTAGGTAAATAAAAATAGAGAAACAGGGAGAGAGTTAGTCATACTCATGCGAGAATCATTTTTCAACAGTTTATATTACCACATCACTACATCTCTAATTCGTCTCGTTTTCGGAGACGACGTCGAGTATTGATCCCTAGTGCATGCCTACATCTCTAGGTCGCATTTCACTAGCATAAGGAGTTTTAATAATACCTCATCTCTGGTATATTATTTCAGCTCCCGCTCGATTTCACATCACCGATTGGAGAGTCGCATGCGACACCAGACACTGCAGAGACATTTTAGATTGAATGTCTTGTCCTGGAGCATCGTGATTCAACTTTGTACAGATCCGATCATTTTGGGACCGGATATCAAATCTAAGCCTAATTCCTAAGTAAGTGACTCTAGAATATTAAAGAGTCAATCCGATTTTTACACGAGTAGCATAACCCCCCGAGGGGATTAGCTCATGGTCATAGAAGGAATAATAAAACTTCTTTGTATACATTAAGTAAATAAATGCGGGACATAAATTAAACTAGAAAAGAAATGACTGTTATTAAAAGGGTAAAATAACTTACGATTTAAAATTTCTTTGGAATGGAAATGATGAGAATGTAAGTCTTGAAGAAATAAACTAACTAGGCGGAAGCTAAAGCATGAATATCTTTGTCAAGAAGATATATCTGAAGGCCACCCCCTCATATATATAGGCTGATATAGGAAGGGTATCCGTGAATGATTTAATTGAGATTTGGCCTTATGCTAATTGAATGGTTCGAAACTTTGAGAATCAAAGTTTTGTTTTAACTGTTTTAACTTTTTTGTCTTTTTACTTTTTAAGTTTCGTCTTGTAGCTCATTTCAATTCAAACCACCTGGTTTGAATTGGTATGTGTCTTCTCTCTTGCCAGGTGGTACCAAATTGAAACCATCCTTTGCCACCTGCATATGCTAACTCGTCATGCCTTCTGGGCCCGCAGAGTGGGTCTACTTAGTGTGTCCAGTGGCGGCGCCGATTTTGGCGTTTTTACGACTTTTTGTCCTTGCGCAGAGTTCGTCGCCCGGGTCGCTATGGCAGCTTCACTAGCCAACGTCGGCATCTAGATTTATCCGTTTTGAGCTTCGGAAGTTTGCTGCTTCTTTATATGTGGACCCGTTCTGCACTGGTTTTGTTCTTTTGGAAACTTCGGCTCTAGTCAGGCTTTGTTGGGCTTCACGGGGGTTGAGTGGGAAACTTCAAATATTCCCGTATTCCCGTACTTCGATGCATGTTTTATCACTATATTTATTTTAATTGCGGAAACCTACAAAAGTACGAAAATATAATTATTACATGATTATTAAACACATAATCGACCAAAATGCTATGTCTCTCTCGGGGTTTAATATTACAGTTTTGGGTGCTTATCACACCACCCCCAAACAGCACTTTGCTTGTCCTCAAGCAAAGAAGAGACATTAAAACGATAAGTGGTCAAAAATGTGTTGTCCTAAGCTAAATCTCATTTCGCAGAGTGCGGTTGCATTGACCGTATGCAACAAGGCCTTGAACCACTAGGAATTCCCTAGTGGACGAGTTATAGCCTCGTGAGAGTTTTCAAGAGAAGATACTCACAAACTTCATTTATACTACAACGACTAATTAACAAAGGCTTGTTTCCTTAATTAATCTCAGGTATCTAGACATCTCACTAGCAGGGGAAACAAGGATTTTATTCTTTTGAAATTCAAGTTAATATACATACAATAATCGAAACATCTACGTATGAGCATGCATGCAGTGATCTAATAATTAAATGTACGAGCAGGGCCGTTTCTGGATCCTTTGGATAGCGTCCTTAATTAGGTTCTCACAGGTATGTGTCGAAACACAATTTCTCTCTTATTTTTCCACTCAAGCTTTTGCTATCTCCCGGTGTCGCGGTGGGCACACGTTTCCTCACATACTCAATGACAGTTAGAGGAGCCGAGGTCGAGAAGTCACAACTACTACTTATTATCACACTATCCTATTCCTAATTGAGCTAGAGGTCTTTATTAGGTGTTATGGGGCTTAGGTGGTAGTGTAGAAGAAAATGGAATGGAAAATTCAAAAATGATAAGTATGAGAGAATAAGGTCTTCGAGATATTTATACTAGAGAATCCTTATTTTCTTTCCTGCTTCTAACATGGGTTTCCATACTTGGATTTTTCAAGCTTTTGTATTCCCTTTTGATTTGATTTTTTTGGGGGGAATTCTAACCTTGACATTTCTTTTGATTTTTGGAAACATATTTCTATTTTTTTTTTTTTTTTTTTTTCTTTTCTTGAAACAGGTAACTGATTTTGATTTGTGACAAGGTTTTTCTCTTCATTTTTCTGCACTTCATCCTATTTCTCATACTCATCATCTAGGTAGGCTTATTTATTTGTGGTTACTAGATGGGTAATGATTTTTTTTTGGTGAAGTAGAAAGGATTAATGAAAGGTTCAGTGGGGCGACTAGCGGTAAATTTTTTTTTATAGGTGTGAATTTTTGGCTATATCGATCCAAAGAAGGCCTAAATTCTCGCCTAGGATTTGGGTAGTGATCAAGTAAGTAGACGTGTGAACTTCTCTATTCAGAAGAACCACTCCTCTGTGTCATTACTCATATATCACACATTTTGAGGCTTTTGGTTAGATTCTTACAGGATATGGAAACTAAGTTGTCTAACCGTGGGTCCCAGAAACTTAACTGCTGTGTACATTAAATGATAGTCAGTGCATGAATGCTCATGAAAAGATGTAAAACTATTGCATTACGTATTAAATTAAGTTTCTAAGAACAAGTCCTAATTCTGATGCTAGGGTGAGATTTCTAAATATTTTTCATCATAGAAAGGGAAACGAGAATTTGTCACTAAATAGGTTTATTTAGACATTAAGTAAACTATATACAACTATGCATGCCTAATTTTTGCAAAAGGTTCTCACTACCCCCAAACAGTCGGACACTGTGTCCTCAAAGTGTTAAGAGAAAGAAAGAGTATACCTGAGAGGCTTTGAGCAAAAATATAGCTGACATATTCCACAGAAATTTATTTTAACACACTATATATTATACATCATAAAAGTAGAAGCACACTGTTAGAGTAGCACACTGTTAGGTTATTTATTTATTTCACATCAAAACGTAAAACAAATATGTACATGCATCAACTCACATTGCCTCAACCTTGAACTGGGGGATAGTCCCTCCTTGCCTCGTCCCTGTAGAAATGCCATTCCTTTGCATCCTGCCAATCTATCATAGCTTTCCAGACTTCACTCCACTTCCACTTCTTTGCATTGTCTAGATGAGCTATCATTTTATCATCATCAGGGAAAGAACGAACTTTCTTAAGATACCTTGCAGGGCGTCGCCATGTCCGAAATCGCAAAGAACTTAATTATCTTGTTTGTAGGACACATAGAGTCGACCTTTACCCAAATTCCGAAGGTGGCCGCGAACCGAGGGAAGTATCGCCCTCACTATCCCCGCATGCCTTGAATCGGAGGGTGATATAGTGTTGCCGAAAAAGACCGAGCCTTCTTAAGATTCTCAATTAATAGGTCCAGAATGTCGAAGGCGGTATGTTGCTGGGCCAATGCATGGAATGTCTTACACGCTGACTTTGATGCAGTGGAAAAATGCCAATCCCCCATGATGTTCAGAAGAATAAATAACATGGCAGTTCCAACATTCATGGTCATACTAGCTAGTGGAATAGTGAAGTCCGGCCATCGGCCAGCTTCGGCACGTTCTTTGACGTGGGCAAAGCCATCGCCATACCGGGCAGCAAAATCTTCCTTAGAATAGTCATTAAAGTCATTCTCTATCATGTATTAAATGGGGAGATCTGGCTGAAGAGGAGGAAGGTCTAGAGCCATAGCCACTGTTGGCTCATAAGAAGCGTGTCGGGTGTTACCAATACGTAGTGTAAAACCATTCAAAGGGAAACCCTGGATAGTTGGTAGATCTTCCATGTGATCATAAAAATAAGCTGCCAAACCTGGGGAGTACGTCTGCTCCGGGTGTAGAATAAGAGAGTTCCAACCAACTCTAGTGATGTAGTCTTTGAAAAGATGTCCATATCTTGGGAGAATTCAAAGAACGAAAGTGGAAAGATTGTTCTGGAATCATCTTTGGAGCTTCCATTGTAGAAGATGTGTGAAAAAAAATGTGACCTGTTTAGACAAGGATAAACAAATATTAGAGTATGATGAGAATAATTAAGTATAAACAAATTACCATACGAAAATTAAAAACTAAAAAGAAAATGATAAATAATATAAAATTGCAAAATTTAAATGGTTTCATTGGCCCAAGTAACGGCGAGGATCCTTTTGTGGGAGGGATCCGTTTATAAGATTTTCTATGCCGTCAATCCGCGGTAAATGTGTTGTTGCAACATTTTGTTTTAAATGGCCGCGTAAATCTCGTGGTTCTCCATTATGAGAGTGTGATTTGCCAAGAATTGGTTGTGGGTGTGCAAGAATTGTGCTTGTTCCTCTTCGTTTATTGTCCGCAGGTCCTGAAATTCAAGAAGGCTGGTGATAATAATGTTGTGACGTTTGAATAATGTCATCAGTCCTTGTTGAATTAAGCGAAGCCCTTCCATGGGATTAAATACGTTGCATAATGCATTTTCAGTAAAGATGTTGTCTGTGGAACAATCTTCGTTGGTTCCTGCACCGACATGGTTCTTTGCAACGTCGGGGTTCCAGAATCCGTTCCTACATACTGAGTGAATGGTAAGAATGTTAGCTGTTCGAAGAGGTGTATGAGGAGAAGTACTAGAAAACCCCAATGTATCATGATAAGTGTCACAATGGTTGGTAAAGGAGCTGCCTTTTTCCTGGCACGTGCGATTGCATTCCAGAGAAATTTAATAATGCAAAAATCATTGGAGTTACTCTGCAAGACCCAAAGTAAATGGAGGAGGGGTTTGGTTATTTCGGAAGTCTTAGACATGCCTATGACATTATGAGCTACCCATTGGATCACAGATAATTGGTTCTTTTGTAAAGATCGCTGATAAACAATACGGTTTTTCCGGTTGTATTCGCCGTGAAGGATAGTTGCAAACATCAGATGCCGGATATTATCGAAAGGTGAATCCTGAAG